>NW_024881280.1:4786149-9786149 GCF_018691265.1 Tyto alba
GACACTAACAACACATAACAGAGTAGGACAGTGAGAAGCATTGCCACACCTTGAGAACACCTTCCCCCACCCCTCCCTTCTTCCCAGGCTCAGCTCTGCTCCCGATATCTCTACCTCCTCCCCCAGTGGCGCAGGGGCAGGGAATGGGGGGTGCAGTCAGTGCTGCCACTTCATTCATCTTCGGTGAGGGGAGTGTCCAAAACTTGTTCCCCCTGCTCCATCGTGGTCCCCCTCTCACAGGAGACAGTCCTCCACAAACTTTCCCCGACTTGAATTCCTCCCATGGGCCGCAGCGTTCCCCACACTGCTCCGTCATGGGTCACCAACTTCCTCCGACTGGATTCCCTCCCACGGCTGCAGCCCTTCCCGAGCTGCTCCGGCGTGGGACTCCCCCGCATGCTGCAATCCTCCCAGCACTGAATCACAGCAGCGGGGCTACCTTTTCCCATGAGACTCCGGCCTTTTTCGGGCACAGAACCTTGATCATCTGAGCAGGAGCCACAGGCCATAAATCAGTGTCCGCTCCACCATAGATCTCCATGGATGGCAGGGGGGGCCGCCCTGCCGTCTCACCACAGGATACAGGAGGGTCTCTGCTCCGGCACACCTCCCCCCTCCTTTCTTCCTCCGTTCCTCCACTGACCTTGGTGTTCATGCAGCTGCAGCAACTCCTCCTCACAAGTCCGACTGCCCGTCACCACGTCCCTTCTTAAATACGTTATCGCAGAGGCGCAGCCGATTGGCTCAATTTCCCAAACAGAAGTGGAGCTGATGTGGAGCTGGGGGAGCTTCAAGAAGCTTCTCACAGGGGGCCGCCCCGATAGCCCCCTCCCCTGCCACCAAAAAACTCCACCACTCACTCAACCCAGGACAAAATGGCAGAAAACGGCGCCGTGGCAGGGACCAGGCCACAGGGGCAGGACAGGAGAGGAGACTGAGTGTAGCCGGAGACTCTGGGGGAGAAGCATCATGCAGGCATTTGTAAAGCCTAAGAAGGAAATCCAGCCAGAAGAGGCACAGGTTGTTTGGGTAGCAATTTAGCTGGCAAGAAGTGGAAAACCCAGACCTATTAAAAATTAACAGCGGAAAAAAACAAAAATCCCAGTACTGATTGTTCAAGTTCCCTTCCTGACGCAGTTTTGTATAATTTTTCTCCTAAGATTGTAGTGTCACCTCTCCAAAATAAAAATAGAAGAAATGCATATAAGAAGGAGATGGCAGTGAGCAAGGGGCCCTCAAAATCTACCGAATCACACCATTCATGTGTTGAAGTTTTTGTTTCAGTCACAAGAACACTCCAGGTCTGCCAAATTGTTGTGTGGCTTTTAGTCTGAAACTGTTAGCCATCATTTTAGATAGTAAGCAAAGCAATCCCTCTGGATAGTTTGTAGATTGTTTTCATAGAGGGAATTAGAGGTGAGTCCAGCTATATTATGGTTTCTCCCACTCAGGAAGCACTCCTCCAGACTGTCTCCCTGCCCCATACAAAGCGGGTGTCAGGAGGCCTTGTGATGCCCTTCCCTGGATGCCTTTGCTGCTGCATATTGAACCAAAGACATGTGTAAGAAAGACAGACGATGCTTTAGTCTCCTCCTTTCCCCAGCATTGAACAAGATCCAGCAGAACAATACAGACTCCTACTTTCCACATGGCCCTTCCAGTTCATGTTTCTTTTGGGAGGGGAGAAAATCAGTCCATGATTATTATTTATGAACATCTACTTCGTGCCAGATCTGAATTTTTGACCTACATTGTGCTTGAGCAAAGGGCTCATTGAAGGAGAATTTTGCCTAGAGTGAGGACTTCAAGTTTAGGCCTATTAATTATTAATTGCTCTATTTATTTATTCAAAAGCCCTGGTGAAATGGGAATATTAGCTGCTTTCCTTCCTCATGAACTCATTCCCTTGCCTGGTCTCATCTGGCTTTGCACATGTTCTTCCCCAAAGAAACAAGTCAAACATTGTGTGTATTTGTAGAGGGAGAAGGTCAGATTTTTTGCCGGGCAGGTCAGGGTACAGTCACATTTATTCTTCTCACATGCTGCTTTGTAGAATAACAAGCTGGCAGATAGAATGAAATATTAGCTTCATTTCCTGCAGATTTGAATTAAAAAAAAAAAAAAAAAAAAAAAAAAAAAAAAAAAAAGCCAAGGATAGAAGAGACTGAATTTAGAACAAGCACCAAAGCTATGGAGACTGTCAGTCAAAGAAAATCTTTCACTGTAGCAATTTATTAATTTGGAAGATGCTCTAGGAGATCCTTCTCCATCAAGACTGTTCACCTATAAGCCCATTCGGCTGTGCAAGGTTTGGAGGATGTACCTGTGCCAATCAGTGACACTCTTACTTCATCCCAGCATGTTCTGCCTCCATCGCGTTTTTCAGTTTCTTGATAACCCAGAAGAGAAGGAGTCTGTAACCTTCCCTTTTGTGCTTTCCTTCACATCCTCTGTAGCAGCCTGGTGTGTCCTACAGCCAAGCCAAGACAGCAAGGGTGGCAGGGGAAAACGACCCTGTTCTGTGCTGCAGAAAGCACAAGGCTTCAGGGACTAGTCGGAACACACATCACAAAATAAAACCATATACGGTTGATATCCACAGACATTTCCTGGGACACAAGAACATTGTATTCTTGTACTGCTTAGTGTCACCTACAAATCCAGGAAGAGCAAACAAACAGTGCGCCTCTGCTTGAGTGTAACTTGATTTATTTCCGAGGCAGACATCCCTGTTGCAGGCTGCTGGCCTTCTGACACTTGTGAGGTTGCAGGCATCAATGTCAATAATCCTCATCTCTCTCCTCCAAACGCCTCCTGAAACATCATCCAGCATTTCAGCTCAGCAGCACATACACTCCTTTGGTTTGTGTTCAGCAGTGAACAACTGAGGGCATAGACTTTTATTTGAGTATTGAGTATACACTGTATACACTGTATTTCCCCTCCTGTGCAGGTCTAGATATTGCTGCTGCATAAATACTGCCCCAAGGGCTCTCCGTAACAGCTCCTGGGATGAAGTCATTTCCTTCCCCACAGGGGTTCTCATATTGAGGAAATAAACATGAGGTTTCTATCCAGAGTCCCTTGCTTTTCTTCTTGGCTGTTCTGGCAGCTCAGATGAGAGGAGATAAGAAAGTGGTCCTCTCCTCACTGTGCTGCTGACAGCCGGAACTTCTCTCTTTCCTCTCCCTGCCGTGTCCTGCAACGTCCATCGGCCCCAAACCCCACCAACTGCTCCATCACTAAGCTGTTTCCTGCCCGGGGCTCAATGTGTCACCGTGTTGTTAGGAAAAAAAAAGGTGGTCACACATCCCTTCAGCCGGCTGCTTGTTGCAGTGTTTCAGCTGTGCACAGAGACTCCCCGATTAGGTTAAGGGAGCGTATCCATCACCCAGAGAGAGTGTGGATAAAGACATAACCGCAGTAACAGCAGCGGACAGAGGGGTGGGCAGGGCAGTAGATAGGACTTCTATTCTCTGAAAGCAAAGCAGGGGTATAACCTTTTGGGGCTAGATCACAGCTCCAAACATTTGCTTCTTTTGGAGGTAGTTAAGGCAAATGATGTGGTGGAGGCGGGCCCGGGAGGAATTGCAGCACAATGCCCCCAGGAGAAGGGTGTTTTGGAGGGCTGGCAGCCTGCATGCCACCCGCCTGGGCAGGACCAGAAGAACCCTGTGCGGCGGTGGCAGGCCTTCTCCACAGCGGGAAACACGAAGCACAGGAGTTCTTCTCTTCCTGTGGGGTTTCCAGTCTTGTTTTGCAGACGTATCCGTTTGAGCCAGTCTGGGGAGATCCTGAGAAACCTCGGAAGCAGATCCTGGCTTGTTTGGTGTCTAGGCACGGAGCTGGTTCCCTTCCTCAGCTCTGGGCTTCCCGCCCCAAGGCAGCAAGGCTGCGGTGCCCGGGGTCTCAGCTCCCAAGAGCTTGCTGAGGGACAGCAGGGGACCGTGGGAGGACCAGCGACCGGCCAGCCAGCACCCCAACTGCTCGGGCACCGCCTTGGCAGAGTCTGCTCAGGAAGGACTCAGAGCATCTCACAGACCTTCACCCACCGCACTGGCCCCACCGCTCAGCAGCGCTGGAGGTAAAAATAACCAGTGCTCACACAGGCTGGAAACAGAAACGCCAAGAGAGAAGGAGGCTTGGCAAAGGTCAAAACAGCGACAAGTAGCGGCAAACTCCACACCATTTCCTTACAGTCTTCAAGGAAAGCTGACTCCTTCCAGGCCTGAATGGTGCATCTTCTCCCTGCTCATCTCGGCAGCCTCCCCACCTCTGCCCATGCAGCGAGCTCCCTGCCTCTCTGCTGAAGCTCCCTTCCCTCCCACCCACCTCCTCCCCACCCTTCCTCCCTCGCTTCTGCAAACTCAGTTTCTCCCTGGTCAGTGTGATTTCTCCCTCCACCCAGAAATCCCCACTGGACCCCGAATGCAATTACCAGCCCAAGAGAGCAGGCACTCACCCAGCCACAGAGCACGCAGGCTGCAATAAACTGCCAACAGATAAATACAAGAGGTATCATCCATCAGAACAGTCAAGTCCCTAATGACTGATGCAGGTCTGTGCTTCTGTGCTTTATCCCAAAGGCAGATGGTTAAAACATGCAAATGTTGGATACAGCAGTTCCAGTCCAGACCTATTCTCATTTCTGAGAATAACAACGCTCCATGTAAGCGTTTGGCTGAGCAATTTGCAGCCCATCATTTCTGTCCAGATTGTTTTGCTTCCATACATTGCTGTTCATGACTGCGGATGGGTAACTGGTCAGTAGGCGTTTCTTCCTCTTGCTGATTGTATGCTTGAAACGTCTAAACTGGAAAATAATGACTACCAGAAGGTGAATGTTGAATCTCATGACTCTGGTATCCACTTCCAGGCAAGTAATAACTCATACTAGATATAGTGGATCTTCAAGAGTTTCTAAATATTTTCACCACATTATGCTCAATGACAATCTCTTGGGCTTCGGGGGTTTTGGTGGTTTTTTTTAGGGTATTCTTCTGAAAAGTCCATGTTTCACTCAGTAGGTTTTGGGTGGAAAGCAGGGGCTTGCCGTTTTCCTCACCACCACTACTGCACCGGGCTGGCTGCACCTTCTGCAAACTAAATCTAGAAAATTTCCGGATGAAAGTAAATCTCCTTACCAGGATTTTTAAGAGAAATTTATGAGCTGTTCTCTGTGTGCGTGCATGTGTGCATGTGTGTGTGTGTGTGTGAACACGCAGGGAAGAGGCCAGCGGGCTGTAGGAGCTGTGGCCCCTGTATTCATGCAGTGGTCTCTGTGCAGTATAACCATGTAGGAAAGCAGATGTGATGGGGGCAGGGGAGCGGAGTTTGCTACACCTAAAAATGTTATTTTTCTGCAGGCAGGGGTTTTCAGGGCTCTGGGCAGGCTGCTGGGAGGGAGGAGCCTGGGAGAGGGGTGGTCTGCCTCTGGAGAACAACAGTAGCCCATGGGGAGCTGGGACCTGCCGGGGGGCAGCGGCGAGGAAGCTCCTGGAACAGAATGGGGTTTCCTCCTATATTTCATTAGCTGCCAGCTCTGCTTCCCCAGCTTTGCCTCTAAGGAGAGGCTGCGGAGTTTCCCATAGCAACATTTTTTAATAGCGGGCAAAAAGAGCATCAAGCAGCCCCTGAAGACACCAGAAAAAAAAAGGTCAAGCTGCAGGAAGAGTCTTCACGCTTCACCCACCTCGCCTGTAACTTCTGCTCTCACAACAACGCGTGGCGCAGCTCCGTCTCTCGTCCCGGTTCCCACCTCACCCCCTTCCAGGGCAGCCTGTCAGTGCTGCTGGGGGGGCAGCGAGCCTGGCTCCCCCGAGGGAGCAAGAGCCCCTCGCAGCACCCTCCTTGCAGCCCCGGCAGGCGAGGAGGAGCCATCCTGCCGTGCCAACACTGCCGCACACACCTCCTCTAGTGAGGGGTGCCCAAGGAGGCTGCAGGGGATCTGCGCCCTCCACCCCAGGGCAGGGAGCAAGCCTCAAAGCGACATCTCCCTTCACACCTTCTCCACCCCTCTACACCTCTCGGGCATCTCCCATTTCTTCCACTGCCGATGCTCACTCTTCTTCCAAAAGAAAACAAGGGCCCAGCTCAGTGCTGGGATGTCCAGCACTACCCTGCCAGCCAAGCGCTTGCACTCAGGGGGTTGCTCACCCGCCTTTTCAAGGAGCTGGCTTTGCTGAGTTGCTGCTGGATGGCCCTCAGGGACCGGGAAAGAAGACGCCGGGCTATCGATGCCCATGGGGCAAATGCCCTGTTCCCCCCCACACCCCCCTCCAGCCTGTTTCCTACAGCTGTGCCAGCAGAAACCCCAGGCAAGCTGCTGGGGTAAGGGCCAGAATAGCCTGTGAGATCTGGATGAAAGCATGGGGAAAATTAGCAGACTAATTGTAACTGCTCGGGGTGAAACAGAGTGAAATATAAACCTTCTTTTGTTCTTCCCTTCTCCTCATATATGCATTTTGTCATTTTAATAAAGACCAACTTATATTTTAACTGTCTTCAATTTGTTTACTAAGCTTAAAACTCTACAGAAAAAAACTTGTGTCCTTCTACCAAGTGCTGCCAGCTGTATTTGTGGCCCCACCACCCTGAGATGTTGCTTTGGAACAGCGCTGGCCCTGAAGAAGCTGTTACCTTTCCCAGCAGTTACAAAGGCAAGCTTTAGTGTGTCTCTGCCCAGAGGTGCTGGCACTCGCAGAGGGCGGATGGCTGGCATCCCTGAAGAAGGATGCTTGCCCCGACCCCCCATCTGTCACCCCCACATATGTGCCCCTCTGCCTTTTCTCCAGGGAAGACACTGTGCAGACACTGAAGGCACTGGAGTGGATGCGAGAGCACACGGGGGGAGAGGGAGCCTCAAGCAGAGAGCTGTTGGATAGCAAGAAGCATTTGCGGTGGCTATTAAGTGCTGCTAGATAAATATATAATGACAGGCTTGTCAGGGCTTGATCTATTTTGGTGATCTGCCTGATGCTAAAAACATACACATCTGCTCCTGAAGTCACCACACGGTAAAACGCCACCGCCCTCACCTCTGATCTTATGGGAAGACTGATCGACTTCAAAAAAGAAACTCAAGGCAGGGCAGAGACCGCGTCTCGCAAACTGCCTCCCCCCTGGGCTGCAGCGGGAGGCGAGGGAGGCAAGGGAACTGGCGAGCTGTCCCTGGGTACCCGAGGCCAAGAAGGCTGGGAGCGTGGGTTGGGGATAAGTTCCTTCCAAAGCCATAGCCTGTCCGGAGCCTCCTCCGCATTCAGCTCCTGATGGCAGGGCAGTCAGGGGCTGCCTGGGACCCCTGAGGTTTAGAGGAGTAACATCCATTATATTTTACGTGTTGGCTGGGAATAGAAAAATCTCCGTCTAGCTTCCCCAGAGGACACCTACTGCATCCGCATACAATTGCCCCTTGTCAGGGAGTGAAAATGCAGCAGCCCTAGCAGGTCCCTCCTGGGCCATTTCCCTGAGAAAATCCAGGGGGCAGATTATCCTTTCCAGCTCATTTTTTTCTGATGCTTTTTCAGTCTTACTTGAAAATTTGGCATCCCACGTTATCCCTGTGATACTGTCTCACAACCACACATCCAGCGTCCATATGTTCCTTCCTAAAACTTCCCTGTACTTCCCTACTTCAGTGCTGTCATTTCCAGATGGAGGTTCCCCTTCGATTCAGCTAGATGCTCTCCCCCCTCCTCCCCTACTGTCCTGTAGGCTGATGGATTCTGTGCTGGTGGTCAGCCACAGCTTATGCAAATGTTGTAACTTGGCCTCTCTTCTTCTCACCTCTCATGTCCACCCCTGAAATGCTTTTGCAGCTGCTCTCTGAGCTCAGTCCAGGTTGCCAGCATCCTTCTCGTGCCATCTGTCTTGGTATTGAAGGCAGCAGTCCTCATTCTCCTTTTCCTCACAGCCTTGGTCCAGAGGGTTTAATCTTCCCAGAGCGTAAAACCTTAAGGAGGAGGCTCTGAACAGACACCAGCCAGCCCTTCCCACGCTGGGAGCGAGGCGATGGGACTGCTGTTGGCTGCCGGCTTGATATGACATATAACTGATAAACCCAGCGATTGGAGAAAGTATGAGCAAAGGGGGTTTAGCTGGGAAAGCAATCCTTTGTGGGCCAGAGGCTGCTCTGTTTGCCTGTGTGTGATCTTTTCAATACCATGAGATCCTGCAGACGTAGAACTCTTTTGCCGCCGTCTAACGCCCACAGCACACAGAGTTAGTTGCTGCTTTGGGCAGAAGGAGCCCAGAGCCTTCCTGCAGCCTGAGGAAGGTGTGTGTTGCTCCCCATTGAGCCCTGCCTCTTAATTACCTCCGTTAAAATGACTTCAGTGAGCCCCGCAGCTTGTAGAGTCAGGAGGCTCCTAAGGATGCTGCGATGCAGACCTGGTCAGGGAAATATTAAGATAGCAGCAAGGAGAGATAGCACATCCCTGCGTGGAAGGGAGAGAAGCAAACAAAGAAACGGAGCTACGGGGGGGGGGGGGGGCAGATGAGATGCAGAGGAGAGGCCGCCGGCCACGGGCACACACAGATGCACCCCTGCGCACAGGGTCCGTCGCCCACCCGAGGGCACAGCACCTCCCCTCCTGCCAACCCCCCAGGAACAAGGCGGCAAGGCCAGTCACACCGCTGCGCCGCTGGCACCGACACCGCACCTCGCTGGCAGATGCCACCGGCCGCACCTCACCGGCCGGAGGTGGGATTGGTGCTTTGAGGCGTTGTCCCCGTGGGCAGCGAGGCGAGGTGGGGGGTGAGGACCGCTGCCGCCACCGCTCCCCCCCGCAGCACCCACCCACCGCGGGCTGCCCAACCGGGCAAGTCTCATTTTTTCGGGATGAATCAAGGCCTGAAAAACTCAAAACAACCAGGGAAAGCGGTCCTGACTCCTGCAGCAGTTTTAATGGTAGCCGTGTGGCTAAAACCCCTGGACTGTTTGGAATATCACAAGCGGGATCTGGAACAGGGAGTCACCAAAGGGCTCGTTATATTTCCCTCAAGGATTAACTGTCCGCCGAGCATTCCGGATCAAGAAACCACATTTTGCTTCCACTTCTCACTCAGCTGCGTGTGAGATCTAACTCATGCTCTGCTCTGAACCTCTGTCAGGTGTTGTTAGCCGGCCTCTGCGAGGTGCTCCAGCTGCGGAGGGTGAAATACTGCCGGTGCATCTCTTCCTTTCCCGCTGAAGTCGGCCCGACCGTGGCAGCGATGCTCTCGCGGCTCAGCCCACCTCAGCAAACGACTCTGAGCTTCTTCGGGCTGAAAACTGCTCAGGAGGGGGCAAAGTGCATTGCTGCCACTGCTGCGGATTTTTTTATGAGTTGCTTCCTGCTAGAGCCCCATCCCCCTCTATTAGTCTCCAGGCCACCGGCAGCAATAAAAGCTTCTCCTTTCTTCCACCTTCTGCAAAAGTTTAACTCAGTAGGAGCAAGGCGAAATCGCTTCTAAATCCCTTTACTGTTCATGAAAGTGGATCGCATCAAAGATAACCTTCCCCACCATTCCTGAGAAGGAAATGGTATCACCCTGCAGACTGGCTCCTCCTTACTGTTCTTTAAATCCTCAAAGAAAGGACTATTTTTCAGTGCTTCCCACAAAGTGTTTTGCACTCTTCCACCAGTGCTGATCTGTGGCCCCTAAATATCTTTAGTTGCCAGGGAAGGGAGTTGCACAGAGAAATTAGGCACTGACTTGTCTTAGTTTTCCTTTGCTTCCTTTCAAGGGTCCCAGAAGAACAGACCACGGACGTGCCTGTGCCTGCAGACCACAGGCAGAAAACTAAACTATCCTTGAGCATAACAAATGCTAATTTGGGTTATATATTAGCAAGCTCCTTCACACAGCGTATCCAAGCCTCTTTCTCAAAGAACAGGGAACCGTAAAGGCCAGAACTTACTTCCATTTTAATCCCATTAGAATTCCAGTAGGTGACTGTGAAGCAGGAAAGAATGGCTCTCTTTCTGTTATAGAAAGTCGAACAATTTAGACACCTTCGTTAGGCCTACTCCTCTCTTCCCAAGATAATAATCATCCCACACTTTAGTGCTGCAACAAAACCAGCCACCCAGGACATCATCATATTCACCAGGCTTCCTGCTGACAGGAGGAGAAAGCACAGATCCTCTTGCCATTGGAGTGAAAAGAGAATCTTATTTAATTGCTGGAGCATGAGGCTTGTGATGGAGTTGTGCATTTCTGGCTCCCTTGGAGGACGGGCAGTGGTGGGTACCCACATGTACGGCTATGTGCTCACACGTGCCACATTAGGGAGGACGTTTATGCAGCCCAAGAGTGGGGACTTGGCTGAAACCGGGGAGCGGGGGGGAAAAAAAAACAAAAAAACAAACCTTGCTGCAGATTTCCTCCGTGATTTTGGCCACATTACTTCATGACTCATTCCTCCACCTGCAAAGATAGCAACAAAAGCACTGCCTGCGTGCAGCGGGGGGGCTACAAGAAGCAGCGTATGCAATGAGTGCCCAGGACTTGACCACCGTGGTGACGGCGAGTGTTAAAGGGTTTCTCCTCTGTCCCCAAACCCCCGAGCAGCATCTCTGCCCTCCTCCAGGACGGTTTGAGCCGGCGTGGCCTGGGCTAGGCAGGCTTCAAACCTGCGCGGCCAGAGGGGAACACGGCGGGCCCCAGCTTGGCACCCTGCGCTCCCCACATCCCTGCGAGGGGGAGCCTTCTTCCGAGAAGCACGGGTTGATTTAGCCAAGGAGATGGAAGTTTAGGGGCTGTCAGGTTATATGGGATCAGAAACAGGTTAGATTTGTAACGGACATACAGACTGCAGTTCTTACCTGATAATTTAAAAACAGGCGATGCCTCCAAGAGAAAGTATTTATGAGGAACAAGCGAAGAACAAGGGAAAGGTGGCAGTTTAAGAAAAGAACACACCTTCCACTGACATTACAAAACTTATCATAGCTTTACAGTAACTAAACAATATTTGTTCCTTTGAAAATATCCTGAATGAGGGGAGCTCTACAGACAGACAATTTCAGTAATACGTATATAGGGAGTCTGCGAGTACCTGTGCAAATGCATGAAAAAGGGATGAAGAGGCTCTAAAAAGAGCTGGAAGAAGCAGTGAAAAATCTATGACTCAACACTATCAAGACAGATAATGTAGATAAAAATGTTCTGACAACAAAAGAAATCCCAAAATTGTTATAGCGCTTTTATCAGATGAAGATAATGATATATCTAATATTCCTGCACAAAAAAAAAAAAAGCCCAGGAATATCCAATAAATATTTATCTTCTGTATTCTGAAATAAACTAGGTGGCATATTAGTATCCTGTGAGATTAATGCATTATTCTGTTCTATGTTAACAACAGAAGTTATTGAATAGCCTTTAGTAGAGATAACTATTTCTAAATCAGGACACGTAGATAATGCTCAAAAGGTTTCTAAAAGCTCCCTGAAGACCTCTCTAGATAGTTAATGTCAATTTTTAATAAAATTTGTGAAAACTGAGAATTGCCTGCAAACAGTAAGGGAGGCATTGTTCCATTAGCATTTATAAAGTATAAATGGGACAGCAAGATGAGAGGGAGAGGGAGAGGGAGAGGGAGAGGGAGAGGGAGAGGGAGAGGGAGAGGGAGAGGGAGAGGGAGAGGGAGAGGGAGAGGGAGAGGGAGAGGGAGAGGGAGAGGGAGAGGGAGAGGGGGAGGGAGAGGGAGAGGGAGAGGGAGAGGGAGAGGGAGAGGGAGAGGGAGAGGGAGAGGGAGAGGGAGAGGGAGAGGGGGAGGGAGGCCTGTCTCCAGCCCATCCCCTAGGCCACTAGCCCAGCGGTGGGGAGAAGGATGCGAGGCGGAGGCAGAGGTGCAAGGGGCTGGGTTATTATTGCACAGAGCAGGGTACAGGAAAGAGTCTACAGGTACCATGATGTTGTCCTTGTGTCTGAAGCCATTTGGAGAAAGGAGAATTACAAGTGTGCTTTTACCCTGGAACAGTATCCATCAATAAACTGGCTAAATTATACCCAGGGCTGATATTTCTTGCATTGCAAACTCACTGACTGATAGACCGCAAAGCATTTTCGTCAATCAGGCACAGTCAACATGGAAACATATCATACCATAGAATAGTTTGGGTTGGAAAGGACCTTAAAGATCATCCAGTCCCACCCCCCTGCCCCGGGCAGGGCCCCCTTCCCCCAGCCCAGGGGGCTCCCAGCCTCGTCCAACCTGGCCTTGAACCCTTCCAGGGAGGGGGCACCCACAGCTGCTCTGGGCACCCTGGGCCAGTGTCTCACCCCCCCCACAGGGAACAATTTCTGCCTTACATCTAACCTAAATCTGCCCTCTGTCAGTTTAAAACCTGTTACCCCTCATCCTACCCCCACCCCCTGATCCAGAGTCCCTCCCCACCTCTCCTGCCCCCCCTTTAAGCCCTGGGAGGCCGCTCGAAGGGCTCCCCGGAGCCTTCTCTTCTCCAGGCTGAACCCCCCCAACTCTCTCAGCCCGGCCCCCCAGGGGAGCTGCTCCAGCCCCCCCAGCATCTCCGTGGCCTCCTCTGGCCCCGCTCGAGCAGCTCCGTGTCCTTCTGCTGTTGGGGGCCCCCGAGCTGGCCCCAGCACTGCAGGGGGGTCTCCCCAGAGCGGAGCAGAGGGGGAGAATCCCCTCCCTGGCCCTGCTGCCCCCCCTGCTCTGGCTGCAGCCCAGGGCACGGGTGGGTTCTGGGCTGTGAGCATATGGTGCTGGCTCACAGGCAGTTTTCCACCCACCAACACCCCCAAGCCCCTCTCCTTGGGGCTGCTCTCCAGCCACTCCTCGCCCAGCATGTATCCATGTTTAGGATTGTTCCAACCCATGTGCAGGACCTTGCACTTGACTTTGCTGAACTTCATGAGGCCTTGAACTTCACAGTCCCACCTCTCCAGCCTGCCCAGGCCCCTCTGGATGCCATCCCCGCCCTCCAGCTGTCACCGCACCACACAGCTCGGTGTCATCGGC
This sequence comes from Tyto alba, assembly GCF_018691265.1. Classification (NCBI taxonomy): domain Eukaryota; kingdom Metazoa; phylum Chordata; class Aves; order Strigiformes; family Tytonidae; genus Tyto; species Tyto alba. Next base: position 4,799,120 of record NW_024881280.1, read on the forward strand.
AAACTTGCCAAGGGTGCACTTGGTCCCACTGACCATGTCTCCAAAAAAGATGTTAAACAGTGCTGGGCCCAACACTGACCCCTGAGAAACACCACTCGTCACTGCTCTGCACTTAGACATTGTATCGTTGACCGCAACCCTGAGGGCAACCATCCAGCCAATTCCTTACCCACCGAGTGGTCCATTTGTCAAATCCATATATCCCCATTTCAGAGACAAGGATGTCATGTGAGACAGTGTCAAATGCTTTGTACAAGTCCAGGTAGATGACATTAGTTGAATATGATGTCTACTATCTCAAGAAGTTTCATAGAGGTGAATTCCTGACCTGCTGCTCTCCCGTACTCCAGCAGTGATCCAGAAGGGAACATAAATTCAGTGCCTGCAAACTTCTCAGCTCTCACTGCCTGCTAGGCTGGTAAATAATGAAGAAGTCAGCGTATTTGCACAGGTAAATTTTGGTTATACTGCCAGAGGAAAGACTGCGCTCTGGAAAACAATATTTTTGAGCAGCATGCTGGGAACATTACTACACACAGTGCAACAATGATAGGCTGCCAGAATGCTGCCATGAGCAGAGGGAAAGAGTGGTCTTTGCTGCACAGGCATGGTCCTGCCGAGCAGATGCCCTCACTGGGTAATCCTGCATGTGTCTGTGCAAGACACTGGCCAGACCCACAATGACTGGGAAATGTGAGCAGCTGAAAAGCCAACAATTTTTCTGCCGGAGCAGCTCTTCAAAAAAGCTCTTTGATTCAAGATATTCCTGAGGTGAATTTGAAGATGGCAGATCTTTTCAAGCATTGCATGATCTGAGCCAGCAGGAGAAGCAATTTGTGTCCTGGGAAGGACATGGACATGGTGACAAGTTGGGATTTTTGTTCTCTGTTACCAAGCAAACCCTAAGCAGCCCATGTCAATGTGGCTGGAGAGAGGCCTGTGCACAAGCACCTCTGAGAACCGCCAGAAATTCGGTGTCGCATCTTCCTCCAGTGTTAAGATTTTCGGTGGATATTGAGACTGGCTGCTTCTCAAGCCACTCGGGCGGTTTTACTCTTCCATACGACCCTTTTCTTCTCCCAATCACCTTCCTCCCAGGTATCTGTTCTTGTACATTCCCTCATAAACCGGAATGCCCGGACCCGGGCCCAGTGGTTGAACCAAAGATAAACACAGATAAATAGACCATCTTTGGTTTCACTGCCTCGCCTGCAACTCCACACAGGTGAGATTAACCCTTCCTTGCCTCTACCTCACTGTTTGGGCTAGTGACCACCCCCTCTCCCTGCTCAAAGTTTCTCGGGTAGCATATGGCTACTATGGATTCTGCCACAGAAGAGACAGAAGTTGTGCACTCAGACATGAGAAAGAAAATGGTCCTCTCCTCATTCTTCCATGATGCTGGGAGTAGCTTTTGCTGATGGAGGAAGACCTGGACACTTGAAAAGGCTGCTTGGAGAGGTACGCTAATGCGCTTGCACAGAAAAGAGAAAACCTCAAGTTACCTAAGCAGTGAGAGGGGTAAAAGAAGGGAGGGGTGCAAGAAAATCATCTGTCTGTGAGTATGTTTGTGTGAGTGCATGGCACTGCCAGAGAAGAGGCATTGCTCTCTTTCATGTACGTGTACACTTCCTATTTCTTTTGATACTTGTTCTTGTCAAGCTCCAACTATAGTTTTTTTTTTTCCCTTTGAATGTAGTTTCCCTGCTCTCTCTTGGGTATGAGGGCTGACTTATCTCCCCATTACATCAGCTTCTCCAGGTGGAGAGATAAACACAGGCCAAGGGAAAAAGCTTTGTCAGCTTTTGATGGAAAGATTAAATGCAAACGGTTACTGAACCTAAGGCAGTGCGGGTGCCCAACACGTGAAACTCAGTAAACAACAAAAATCCCTCCATTTCAAAGGCACCAGTAGAGTGAGAAATGTGTCCCACTTAACCGCGACAATCGGTCTGTTCCCCGGGGAGCGGAGCTCGGTCAGCCACAACGCTCCTTATTCTCTTGGCATGAGTATTGTTTGCACGGTCTCTCTCAGCAGTTTCTCAGAAAGTTGCCCTTTTTGGGGCTACAGAATTGCAGCCAGTGGGCCCAGGTTATCTCACCGTGTGGCTGCGATGGGAGAGAGAAGGGCGGTATGAAGTAAGAGACGATCTAGGCATTGCAAAGGGCAGGTTCAGCTTCTCCGTGCAGAGACAGGGGGAACCAAGTTTGAATAGGATAAATGAAAAAACAGCGTTAACAGGACATCTCCCCTCATCCTGGAAAAGGGCCGGTGAGATTTACCCTGGGAACTGTGAAGTGATAGCACCAGTCACAGCTATAGACCTGATAGCTCTGCTGTTGGCCGAACCCTTCTGTGCAGTGGAATCCTTCTGTTTTCCACTGCACAGACTTCCACGGTACCGGGGATCAGAATTTGGGTGATTAAACCATGTCTTGGATACCACATCCAGCAGCAGAAATGCTGAAGTTTAGTGGCCTGGCTCTGGTTTACTCTGCAGGTCCCGGGTGAGCCCTCCCTCAGCAACACCTACCCCACACCAACAAACTTGTGACAGCAGCTGAGGTTTCACCTTCCTCTGCCACCCAGCCTGGTGCTTCTGTCTGCACGGCCGGGGGATGCTTGGCTCTTTTGCAGTGCCCCCACCACCCCTGCAACATCATCCAGGCTTGAGCTATCCCCTCTCTACTCCGTGAATGGTGCCTGTGAAGGCAATCAGCAAGCAGGTAACACATGCCTCTGTCCTCGGATTTGGTGGTGATGCTTTCCAGCTCAAGCGTGTCACTGGGGAGCTGGAAGGACACGAGGAAAGGAAAAACTGAAGCAAACATCCCGCGAAATGCTGCTTGGAGCAGGGAAATCCAGGGCTTTCGCAGCATTCACTGACACTTTGGGATGGACTGTGGCTGCTCTGAGGCTACAGAGATCAGCTTGCTGCTCAGAAAGTGAAAGATATCATCCTTCAGTACCAGTGTCTGTGAAATTGTGCTTTACGATACACACTTAAAGAATGGGATGTATACCACCACAAATACCCAGGAAGTCTGTAAATGCATAAACAGCAGTGAAAGAGGAATACTTTGTTTTCATATCTACTCCAAATCTGCCAGCCTTTGTCCCAAATGGGTATAAATGATAGCATGGGGGTGGCATCAGAGAGCAGCCTGCCAATGTATCCTGAGCACTCATTGGATTCAGTCCCTCCAGGTGGCTCAGAGATGCACAGAAAAATGCACTCGCTGGTCTCCAAGACACGGCTTCTCCAAGAACCCAGCAAGGCACGGTGAAGTAGCTTCAGGCTTCAGCTGAAGATCTCCCACGCCTCTTGCTGGAGAAAGCGTGTAATAACAGAGCTCTGGACAACAAACTGAAAACAGTGAAGAGAAACCAAGTACATCATGAATCTAGATCCCCGTGGATAAAGACGTTGTCCCAAACCCATTCCCAGTAGTAAAAATTAACAAATAAAACCATACAACTTAAAATGTAAAATAGCACAGGCCTGTCATATTTTGGCACTATATGTCTGATGAAATGCACGGCATATTCTCCTGGTTTTGAAACCAGAACGATCACTTCAGAGACTGTGGTACATGGGAAGTCATATTAGATGCTCATACGGCATAGAGGAAGATGGCATAGGAATGATTGCTTTGTAGTGTAAAGGTACCCAATGTAGCTTCAAAATAATTAGCTGGTGTCCTGATGGCCACTTAGTGGTCAGATATCTTATTAGCCCACACTGGGCTGTGCGTTGCCACAGGCTGTTTCCCTTGCTTGAGTTATCAAGCTCCAAGCCAGCTCAGGAGCCTCCACTTGGCACCGTGTGTAGTGCTGGGACTGCAGCGTGGAGACACCCAAATCTTCTGAGCAGCTCTTGCACAGAGACAATTAATGGCAGAAGCAGCGTAGAGAACAATCTGAATTCAACAGGTGTTGAAGTGTACGGTCTTACACCTGGGAAAACATAGCCCAGGGGTGCAGCACAGGCTGGGATCTGGGGAAAGGGACCCGGGGTCCTGGGGGACACCGGGCTCCATAGGAGTGACCAGTGTGCTGCTGCAGCAAAGCAAACCAACGGGGTGCTGGGCTGCATCACCCAGGGCATCACCAGCAGAGTTAGAGAAGTCGTTGTCCCGCTCTGCTCAGCGCTTGTCAGGCCACACCTGGAATATTGTGTTTGGTTTTGGTCCCCTCTATGCAAAAAAGCTGTGGGCAGGCGGGAGAGGGTCCAGAGGAGGGTCACAAAGGTGATCAGGGGACTGGGCAACCTGCCACGTGAGGAAAGGCTGAGAGAACTGGGTTTGTTCAGCCCAGAGAAGAGAAGGCTTAGGGGAGACCTTATCACCATGTTCCAGTATTTAAAGGGGGGCTACAAAAAAGGCAGAGACTCCCTTTTTACAAGGAGCCACATGGAAAAGACGAGGGGTGATGGGTACAAGTTACTCCTGGGGAGATGCCAACTGGACACAGGAGGAAAATTTTTCATAATTGGAGCAATCAGCCACGGGAATAATCTCCCCAGGGAAGTGGTGGATTCCCCAACATCGGGCACTTTGAAGATTCGGCTGGACAGGGTGCTGGGCCAGCTTGTCATGAAAGTTTGGACCAGCTGATCCTTGAGGTCCCTTCCAGCCTGGTATGCTGTGATTCTCTGAACCTAGAAAGCGAAGTGGTTTTGATTGGCTGCAATTATGTAGAAAAAGGTAATGCCAGGCTCAGAGGGGCCAGCTGCCCAGGTGGGCGGCTGCAGCTCTGCCACTGCCACCCGAAGGGCTTTGCCGCCGGCTGAGGGATCGGCGATGCCGGGTGGAAAGGGGCTTTGCAGGCGTCGGCATTCCCACCCTCAGGGAGCTCTCTTCCTTGGAAATGAGCTCGGGTAGGAAAAATAGGGAAACCCCCATATTTAGAGACACAAGACTGTTCGCAAAACAGCTTGCTAATTCACCGCAGGGAAGAGAAACAACACCGTCCTTTGTGGGAGGAATACTACACTTTATTGCTGTGCTTCAGGTGAAGGAGGAGCTCCAGGGAAAGCCTTGCAAGATCCCGCTCTAAAGCTGCTGTTCTGCCTGCATAGTCTTCAGGAAGCCTGACAAAAGCCCAGTTTTGTTTAAAATATCTTTTTTTTTTTTTTTTTACATCACTTGGCAAACATTTAATATTTTCCTAACGGAGCGTAAAGTGAGCGGACCCGTCTTTTTAACATTTCATTTCTTCCTTTATGTTTTGTCTATTGGTAGTGGCAGCAACTGAGTGGCCCAGAGGGAACTGGCAATGAAATTTCTGCAGCAGCCCAAAACAAAATTGTTTTAAATCTAGGTCCTGGATAAACAAATGGCTAACTTTCTGACATCCTTTGTTTTAATTCTTAACTTTTCAAAGTTAAAAGCAGCAGCAGCCACACATATTCTGACAACTGCAAGGGCAAGAATAGATTTTTTACTCTCAAAAGAAATTTCTGCATTCTCTGAGAAAGCAACGAATTTTATAGTTTTATCAAATAGAAAACTTAAATAATGAAATAATAAAAGCTTGGCTCTAGAATAAACATGTCAAGTAAGATACTGAAAAGGAGAAAATATGTTTTAAAATGGCACGGAAAACCAGCTAGATGCAAAGGAAATAATTGATAAGGAAATGCTTAGAAGCTGCTAGAGATGTCTCCTGCATAAGTTGCTTTAAATTAGTATGTGTCGATTGTGAGAGAGGGACCCTTCCAGGGAGGGGGCAGCCACAGCTGCTCTGGGCACCCTGGGCCAGCGCCTCACCCCCCCACAGGGAACAATTTCTCCCTCAGATCTCATCTGAATCTCCCCTCTTTCAGTTTAAAACTGTTACCCCTCATCCTATCCCCCCACCCCCTGATCCATAATCCCCCCCCACTTCTCCTGCCCCCCCTTTAAGCCCTGGGAGGCCGCTCGAAGGGCTCCCCGGAGCCTTCTCTTCTCCAGGCTGAACCCCCCCAACTCTCTCAGCCCGGCCCCCCAGGGGAGCTGCTCCAGCCCCCCCAGCATCTCCGTGGCCTCCTCTGGCCCCGCTCGAGCAGCTCCGTGTCCTTCTGCTGTTGGGGGCCCCCGAGCTGGCCCCAGCACTGCAGGGGGGTCTCCCCAGAGCGGAGCAGAGGGGGAGAATCCCCTCCCTGGCCCTGCTGCCCCCCTGCTCTGGCTGCAGCCCAGGGCACGGGTGGGTTCTGGGCTGCGAGCGCACGGGGCTGCCTCACGGGCAGTTTTCCACTCCCTGATCCCCCCAAGCCCCTCTCCTTGGGGCTGCCCTCCAGCCACCCCCCGCCGAGCCTGGGTTTCTGCGTAGGATCGCCCCGGCCCCGGTGCGGGTCCCGCTGCCGGCTGCAAGCCCGGGGAGGCCCGGCAGAGGGAGGTGTCTCGCCACCCGTGGCAGCGCCCGGCTCCGCGGACACGCGAGGGCGCAGCCCGAGCCCGGCCGGGGGGCGGCTGGAGCGCGGAGGCAACGGCGAGCGGGGAAATCCCGCTGAAAGCTCGGGAAATACGGCAAATAAAGAATATAGGCCTGAGGGTAAGGAGTTGAAAGAGGATCCCACGGTCCTGCGAGTGCTTGGAGGGGGGGGGCAAGCCACGGGCACTCGTGAGTTTTGCTAGGAAGGAGCCAGCCCGCGTCCCCAGTGGGAGAGGTGGAGCGAGAGGCCGGGATGGAGCACCCCCCTCCGCGGGCTGCCCACGGGTGGATCGGGGTCTTTGCGTGGGCCCCGGCCCCGTGCTGGGGATGGAGTCGGATTTGTGGCCCCGGTTTGGGTGACGCTGGGGAGCCAACACGGCCGTGGGAAGGGTCCTCGAAACCTTTGGCACCGGCTGGTGTGATATAAAATTATTGGAAGCCAACAGAGGCTCATACCGCCAGGGCTTGTGGGTCCGCTCGGGCATTTTCTCAAATTCTTTAGTGTATGCAAGACCCACCCAAAGAGGGAAAGTTCCCTAAAGGCCCACACTGGGGCAACAATGAGAGGGGATACACACAATGTACTGTCGTGTTCACAGAGTAAATCGGGATTGATTAAAACCGCCTCCAACTTATCTTCTCCTCCTGCTGGAAGGGCTAGTTATAAAAACATGAGCCAACCTTCAGATAAGTCTGGATGAAAACGATAGTGGAAATTTAAAAGAAAATAAAAACATTCTTAGTAGGAAAATCCACCGAATCTACCCCATACTTTTATGGGATTTCTTTGCCCCTGTGTTCTTACAACAGATCAAAACATGAAAATCCATTTGGGTGACATTTTTTAAAGGGCTGAAGCTGTTTTAATTTTGAAACACTAAAAAAAAAAAAAAAAAACAAAACCAAACAAACTTCCAAATCTTTTACTGATTTCATCTTCAGTTTCTATCTATTTAAATAGTTATTAAAAACACTTCTGACACTTTCTATTAGCCAAACAGCCTTTTCTTTTATAAGCAAGTCATTAACTATGTTACTAGCTAAAGGAAAATAGTGTTCAGCCTTTGGGGGAAACTAAAGCTTTCACTGGGCAAAAGCATGTTATTTTAGTCCCACCTAAAAAATGAATCTCATGTGCTAAAAAAGAAACGGGAAAGAAAATGAGAAAAGAATCTTTTAAAAAAAAAAAAAAGAAGGTATTTTTTGAAGTATCTCATCCATTCACGTCCTACCCACGGAAACCCTGTTTTCAGCTCAGTGGGGCTTTTTTGCTGGAGCTCTTCACCTTGAACACTTTTAATGTTTGTGCTTTTGATAAAGCAGTTTGTTTTGCTTTAAAAATACCCTGCATCGCAGTCATTGTTATTATTGGTATTAGTCATTATTATTGCCTGTATCAATGGAAGATACTGAGACTGCAAGATGACCCAGGTGCTACTCAAACGCAGAACACAAAAAGGTGGTTCTTGGCTTAAACACATTCTCATTAGGCAGGAGAGCTGGCAGCCTGCAGAGTTCAGGAGAAAAAAAAAAAAAAAAAAAAAAAAAGCCAGCCACTGAGCAGCCAGAATTAGCTTTAAAATCATGACATTTAAAATAAAAAGGTGGCTGCCTTTTATTTATTTCTAGCTTAGGAATCTTTAAATATTTTGTACAGAAGCACAGGCTTTCTGAAACCTCTTAGCCAGAGGACAAGAAAGCACTATTTTTAAAATGAAAGCTGAGAAACCCATGTAATCAGAAGCTTTAAGGAAAATACCAAGTGTCATGAGAGTTGGCAACCCTATAGTTCCCTACCACTGTTTTTCTTCAGATCCTGGTTTTAATGCAAAATTAAAGGCTGTTTTCCCCTTACATTCTTCAATACTACAGTTAAGTGCAGTGTGTTGCCCTTTAAGCAAATGCTCTTTTTACAAAGCAATTTGATTATCTTCAATTATGCTATTATCAACAGCTGAGATTGGTAAAAAAAAATCAAAGGTTTATAATTATATCCAATTTTCTTCTCATTACAGACGGTAAGGTCTGAACAGCCATTTTGCTTTTTGTTTATTATTAGCTTCCAGTCACAATCATTTTCAGACTCAGATGCATTAGAACAACACGAAATGGTTTGGACTGCAAAAAAACAGGTGATAAATTACTTGCTATGATTTTTTTTTTTTTTCTCTAGGATTTCAAAACCACACAGAAGTATTTACTTAATGTAGATGGATTTAGTTACTTTAAATGAAACTTTAATTCAGAGCTGAGTTTGATCTACACGTCTCTAATTTGGAAGAGAGGATCCTGAGATTTATAGATCGTGTTCTCATGATGTAGTGCCCGTAACGTAATACGCCAGTGCAGCAGTGAATGGCGGAGACTCCGCCTGCAAAAATCTGCTGGAACTATTTGCTTTGGAGCTTTCTGCTCTGGTCGTGCAGCGGAATTAACTTCTTTTAATAAAACAGCCTGTTAAGGATAACATCAGCTAGTAGATAAGTGTAGCACAGACTGTCTGTAACATACCATGTTAGTGTTTCTGGGAGTGCAACACTCCTGCCCCCACAATAAAATGAAATATTAATAAATTATGTGTGCAGGAGGCATTCCATCTGGCTGTCTTAAAGTCAAACTGTAAGGGCTGCCTGACAAGGGCCGTCCTCTCAGGATGAAGCAAGCAGCAAAGGGGGTCCCCCCAGCCTTCCCGAAGGCAGCGGGGAGTAGCTGCAACCCCCTGGTAAGAAGAGCGAGTAGAGGGTTCAGCAGAGGTCGATGCGGAACAAAACTCCAACATGCACCGCAAGACTTGGGCTGGAGCGGGGGTAACCTCTCTCAGATTGTGTCCCTGGCTCAGGAGCTCAGCCTCGGAGGTGCTGCATGAGAAAAACAATTAGTAACAAACTGAGAAAGCTCCCCGGGAGAGGGTATGCCCGCTGAGAAAACACCGCAGCAGCATCTGGGGCTCCCCCCGCGCCACGGCCGCTGCCGTGGATCTCAGGAGGGAGCCGAAAGCCTTCCCAGCCCTCTCCTCAGCGCTGCGTGGGTCCCGTGGGCCAGAGGAGCCCAGGGCGTGGGGGTGCTACCCCCTCGGGGAGCAGCCGGAGGGAAGCAAACATCCCGCACGGAGCTGGACCTCCAGTCCCGCAGCGGACACCGGAGCCGCCTTCGGAGCCCCCGGGACGCACGCTCGCATTCGGCCCGTCCTGAGCACACCCAACTCGTGTAGCTGTGGATGAGAGAAGAATAATTTTCTCTCCAGCTTAGGAGCCAAAGCAAGGACTTTGTACGCTGGGGGTAGGAATAAACTGCGTATTATCAGCATTACGGACACCTGGTGACTTAGCACTGATGACATTTTAATCAATCCAGAACAGCATGGCTTATATTAATAACACACCCATTAACTTGACTAAGAATTTGTTCCTTTCAGATCTCAGATCTAAATTGCCAGGGAAGAATCCCCAGCAAACAAAGACGGGGATGCGGCAGGACTTTCTAAGAAGTAATATTTACATCTAACCTATTCAATATTTTAACAAGCGACCAGAAAGTTTAATATAAAATTACTGCTGCCAAAATCCGCAGGTGACATCAAACTAGGGAAGAGGAGGTGTTAAACTGTCTGATCTGAGAGTGCTTGATGTCAGGAGCACGGGCCCATTCCCAGAAAGGGGTTTTTCAGGCAGTGCCATGCACGGAGGTGGAGGCACAGGCCATTCCCACCGAGGGATGGAATATTCCCTGGGTAACAGCAGCTCTGGAAAGGGTAAAAGGACAAACAGTTTGTGGGGAACAGAGGGTGTCATAACTCATGACATGATGAAATATTAGGGTGATACTGAAAGCATAGCTGTAAAGAAATTTGTGTGTATATATATGTGTGTGTGCGTGTGTATGTATGTGTATTTTTGGTTAGGTGGACCCTAGATTGCCAGGGGCAGTTCAGGCAACCGTATTTTAAAAGGGATGTTGGAAAACTGAGCAGGTTCCACAGGAAAACCAGGAAAACCATATAAGGACTGGCAAAAATGTCCTTTGTTGAGAGGTTTAAAGAGACCAATTTGTTAACTTATCCAGAAACAAATATTTTGAGTTGACTAGACTACAGCGTAGATAGTATCTTCCAAGAAGAAAATGTCAAGAATGTATCAAAGTATAAAGGAAAGCATAAAAAGAACCAGTGGCTAGAAGGTGCCAAATTCATACAGAGAATCCAAGCCCACGTTCATAACGAGGAGGAGTGAGGACAAAGGGACAGATAAATTCTTTATCTCTTGATTTCTTCAGATCAGAACTCGGTGTCTTTCTTCAAGACAGCTTTATAGTTAAACACGAGAGTTATTTGGCTCAGTAGCTGCTTGTGATATACAGAAGTGCGCATTCCTATGGACTGCCAAAACATGTGACCGATGCCTAGAAACAAACCACCGAGTTCTGAAAGTGCTTGTGAGCAGAGACATTCCTCGCTTTCCAGTCTTTGGGGCAGTTACAGAGAGACTGTTTCGTATGGAAAAGCAGCTCTGATTATTCATTAAAAACACACCAGCGCAAACTCTCAAACCCCGGTGTTTGAAAAAGGCACTATTTGTATGTGCCTCACCTAGTCCCAAGTATTTCAGGACTGGTCTCGAGCAGGTGATCTGATCTCTGGGTTTCTGGCGACGGTTTGAGCGCTCATTCCCGTTGCTGTCCCCGCAGCCCGGGGGGACCCGCGTGCCCATCTGAACCAAAGGCAATCCACACGCCTGCGCCAATACCACCATAACGAAGCCGCCCGCTTCTTCTTTTTTTGGAGGATTATTTTTAACCCAGTTCAGCCCTCTGCTCCAGTTCATGCCCTGCAAACAGCCGTGGCAGCACCCGCCCGCCAGTGAGCAGGAAATCCTAAAGCCTCCAAGGCGCGGATGCCCGGACCGAGCCAGTGGCTCCTTGTTGCCATGGGAGAGGTCCAGCTGTCCTCCTCTCCCCCGGCAGCACGGTCCCACCACCTCCTTTTGCTGGTGTTGGCAACTGCCTGGCTAATTCTCTTCTGGGTTAGCCAGCCAGCTCACAGACAGCAGCCGTATCAGCCTAAGGGACCGTGCCTGCTGCAGCGGCTTGACCTACCTGCCGCATCACGGCATCCTCACCATCAATCCGCACCCTCAAATTCCCTTCTAGCTCTACAGGGTTCCCAGGGAGGGCTCCCTCGCTCTGTGTGCTGATCTAAACCCCAGGCAGGATCATCCTCACCGCCTGCATTGTCCCTAACAGTGCCTTCTCCTCTCTCGTCAGCACCAGAGCTGCTGTGGCCAGGGGGTGAGCAGGCTCACGTTAGCTCTCAAGACAGGCTCTGCAGACAGTGGCACGACTGCCAGGGCCTGGAGAAGAGAGAAAAAGGGAGAAGGTTGCACCCAGAAGTTTCTTGCTTTCCAGTTGAACTCAGCAATGTTTCTCTGCCTCCTTGGGGGGGGATGGTTCAATCCATAAGATTCGTGGAGAGCACTGCATTGCTAAAGCATTCGTATTCTTCAACCGGGAACAGTGAATGACTCCTATAGCACGATGAGGAAAAAGACGCAGCACTGCTGGGTAAAGGTCATCGCTGCTTCTATTGTACAGCAGAAATAAACACAAGCTGCAGCTCTGCACAGTTATGCGCTCTTCAAAGCGCTCTGCCCCCGCGCCTCTTTTGGGGCCTGTCCCACCCTGCTACAGTCATTTGTAACTATGGGTTTCTGGCCGAGTTTCCTTCTCAGTCATGTAATTTCCTTTTTCTTTTCTTTTGTGGGACATTTTCAGATTTTGAAAGGGAAAAATCTGTGTTCCGATTCACCATCCAACAACCCATCAGTGTGGAAGAGAAACGTCCCTAATTTTGGCGTGGCTTCTTACCAGTGTTTTAATGCTAAAAGCCAGTTAACAGACTTAACAGCCAGCTAACTTCACACCAACCGAGAGCATCAGCGCGATGCTCCTGCGGATTTGGATCTTTTCCATGCGCAGGAAAGGTGTTGCCTGGGGAATGGCAGTAGGATTTTCCTTTCTGCTTGCAACCGAGCGACCTTTCCCGGAGGAAGAGGCAGCCTGGCCCCAAGCAACTCATTCCTCGAAGCCTGGGAAGCAGACGCCAGCCTCTTGGTATTGATGTGGTTAGGTAGGCCGCTGACAATCGTAAACGAGAGAGTATGCCGCAACGTGACGGCTGCCGCGCACGTCGCCTTGCAGAAGAACCCCAACGCTTTTTCACCTTTCCTTGGGCACCCCGTTGAAGACAGCCAGGCATCCTGAGGGCAGGCAGCCCCCCACCACCCCGCCTCCAGCACGGGTTCCTGACGTCGCCCCCCCCCCTCTTCGCAGCGTCGTGCCTGAGCCACCAAGAGTTTTTAGGGAGTGACACGCTCATTTGTGCAAAATACACCGGAGTTGCGTCTGCTACCGGGATCAGACTTTGCAGCTGACAGAGGTGCCTGCTGACTCCCGGCATCTTGAACACCATTTAAGGGTAGTCATTAACAAGCCAGATTCTGTTATATCCTCATTTGTACACGTTATTTTTTTATACCATTGGCTAAAAGTTCAGCGTCCGTAGAAAAACGTGTTTGCCTTTCCAGGAGACCATCCAGCATTTCGTGAAGGAACAGATTTGACAGTCTAATACTGGAAAGTCGACACCTAATCACCTCATTCCTAACTGATGTTGCCGTTTGTAAAGTTTTCTCTGAGAGCCCGGCAGATGGAGGGGAATTGCTCCGGGTGATGTGATGGAGTGGGGGCTGAACGCAAGGGAAAAGTGCTGAAGCACTCATTAAAAACAAAATAATAATCCTCAGCCTTCTTACAAAGTGAGGGGGCAGTTTGCTAAGGAAGGGGGAGCCCTTTCAAGCCCCAGAGGTAAGATTTTTGCAGAGAGAATACAAGTTTGCACTGTGTTCCTTCTGTAGTTAGTTTCTGGACAGAAAAGACACAAAATCTTCTTCAGGGGGATTTTATCACCTGATGTAGTGGGCTGACCCTAGCTGGATGCCCAGGTGCCCCCCCCAAAGTGCTCTATCGCTCCCCTCCTCAGCTGGACAGGGGAGAGGAGATATAATGAAGGGCTTGTGGGTCGAGATAAGGACAGGGAGAGATCACTCAGCAATTACCATCATGGGCAAAACAGATTCAACTTGGGGAAATTAGTTTAATTTATTGCCAATCAAATCAGAGTACGACAACGAAAAATAAAAACTAAATCTTAAAACACCTTCCCCCACCCCTCCCTTCTTCCCCAGCTCAGCTTCGCTCCTAATTTCTCTCCCTCCTCCCCCCCAGCAGCACAGGGGGACGGGGAATGGGGGTTGCAGTCAGTCCATCACCCCTTGTCTCTGCCGCTCCTTCCTCCTCGTGGGGGGACTCCTCACACTCTTCCCCTGCTCCAGCGTGGGGTCCCTCCCAAGGGAGCCAGTCCTCCATGAACTTCTCCCACGTGAGTCCTTCCCACGGGCTGCAGCTCTCCCCAAACTGCTCCAGCGTGGGTCCCTCCCACGGGGTGCACCCTTCAGGCACAGACTGTTCCTGCGTGGGTCCCCCACGGGGTCACAAGTCCACCCAGCAAACCTGCTCCAGCCTGGGCTCCTCTCTCCACGGGGCCACAGGTCCTGCCAGGAGCCTGCTCCAGCGTGGGCTTCCCACGGGGTCACAGCCTCCTTCGTGCATCCCCCTGCTCCGGCGTGGGGTCCCCCACGGGCTGCAGGTGGGGATCTGCTCCCCCGTGGACCTCCCTGGGTGCGGGGCACAGCCTGCCTCACCGTGGTCTTCATCATGGGCTGCAGGGGAATCTCTGCTCTGGCCCCTGGAGCTCCTCTTCTCCCTCCTTCTTCCCTGCCCTCGGTGTCTGCAGTTGTTTCTCTCGCATATTCTCACTCCTCTCTCCAGCTGCCGTTGCTGTCGTGCGGGTTTTTTCCCCCTTCTTAAATACACCATCCCAGAGGCGCTCCCACCGTGGCTGATGGGCTCAGCCTTGGCCAGCTCCATCTCGGAGCCGACTGGCATTGGTTCTGCCGGACTTTGGGGGGAAGTTTCTGGCAGCTTCTCACAGAAACCACCCCTGTATCCCCTCCGCTACCGAACCCTCGCCAAGCAAACCCAATACACCTGACAAACATACAGCGACAATAGGCACACATTAAGACAAGGCAACTCCCTCCCAATAAATTAGCATGCTTGTGTTTGCAAGGAGACATAATAGCTGTTATTTATACTGTACTTACATATTTAATTTTCTTTCTAAATAAAAGCTTTATGCCTCCCTTTGAGCCTGCTCTTATAGCCTTAGACTACAACAGCTACAAAATTATTACTCCAAATTAGCATGGCATTCAGTGTGCATTTGTATTACTTCCATGATTTTTATTGTTTTTTTAATTATTATTTTTTCTCTCAGTTCATTCATCGATCATATTTACAAGCCCATTGTCATACTTGCTGCCAGTTTAGCGTTCTCACACATTTCAGCACACAGACAGAAACTGCAAACCAGGGCAGCTCTATTAGGATCTCTAATATTTCTGAGGAGTCTGGAGGTGCTGACAGCTTATGGTATGTCTTTCCCAGGCAAGTGCAAGTGCCTCAAAGTCCATCTATCCACGATTACTGGAAGGGGTAAAATTACACAGCACGCTTACCCTCCGAGTAGGAATCCTCTCCCCAGAGGTTCAAAATGGGGAACAAAAAGCATACCACAGCTGGCTATCTGACGAACGATACTCATTTGAGCTTCCAAAGAATCATCTGTGCCACACGGGCTGCCTTTGCAAAGCAAGCTTGCTTTGAGCCCGAGCTGATTAGCTTCGTTGATTTTCCAGACTGATTATCTTTTCCCAACTTAAGCGATACGTCAAGACCTGACACCCCCCAAACTCTCAGTGTCAGTGGTGAAAGCAGCGTGAGGACAGCGGAGGCAGGCCTCGAATTCACTTGGGCTACGTCCCCTTTTTTACTTTGTGCCCTCACTGATTTTTCTCCGCTCCCCACCATCTTTTTATAGTAGGCACCTCGGGGCGGAGGATATTAGGAAAGAATTTTGTTTCTTGGGACTGTAGAAAAGGGCATTTCTCAGGGCTGCAGAAAAAGGGAAGTAGTTCCAAGTATCCAAGCATGCACATTTGTCACCACAACCCCGTTTGCATACAAGCCCATTGTCAACCAAAGGAACTGGAAAATTATGGCTATTTATCCACCCCTCTCTTTACCCCCCGCCGTGCCTCTTTTTGGCAAAGCCGCTACACAGTTCGCATTGTTTCAAATGTAATGCCTGCAGATGGTTTTATTTAGAATTTGTTTTATTGGTGAGACACGCTTCCTCTGTTTATTAAACCATGCCTACATTTTGTCATCCGTTGTGTCGCCCGTAATTTCTGCCCAGAGCTCGAGGGTAGGGTTTGTTGTTGTTGTTGGGTGGGTTATTATTTGTGTGTGGGGGGAATATGTAATTTGAAATACTCCGAGCTCCAGGGGAACACCGCGCCTTCCCGTTCCGCTGTTCCCTCGCGCAAGGGCCATGAAGCTCCCCGGGGCCACCCACCCTCTTCCCCGGGCAACGTCCCCGGGCAGGGAGGGGGACACACACCCCGCAGCCCCCCCCCATCCCACCGCCGTCCCCCAGAGGCGGGCGGCTCGGCCCGGTCCCGCGGGGCTGCGCGGCCGCTCGCCGGGCGGCGGCAGGTGGTGGCCGCGGCAGCGGCCCGGGGGAACGGGGGGGGGGGGGACGACTTCGGTGTGGGGGGGGGGACACACGGACGGGGACACGGACGGGGACACGGGACCCCCCTCAACCCAGGGGCCGCCCGGGCGGTTTTTGTCCTTACGAGGCGCCCCCCACCCCCACCCCCCCGAGCGCAGATCGCCGACCGGCTCCGCGCCCAACTCGCAGGCTCCGGAGCAGGAGGTGGGAACCGCGGGCGGTTTGGGCTCGCTTTTTTTTTTTTTTTTTTTTTTTTTTTCCCCCCCCCCCCCCGCTTTGTGCGGCTTTTTTGGTTTTGTCTCCCCCCCCCTTTTTTTTTTTTTTGTTTCCTTCCCCCCCCCCCGTCTCTCTCCACCTCAGGTATTTGGAGAGAAGGCGGGAGCGCCGCGGCCCCGGGAGAGCCTCGGCGGGCCGGGCCGGGCCGGACCGGCGGCGCCTCCCCCCCCGGTTCGGGGGGTCCCCGGGCTCGGCCCCCGAACGCCCCTCTCTTCCGTTCTCCATGTCATTTCCTGTGCTAATAAGATGGTGGTCACGGCCGGGAGGGAGGGAGCCGCCGCCGCCGCCTCCGCCGAGCCCGGCCCGGCCCCGGGACCCGTCCTCGCCTGGGACTAGCCAGCGGGGCCGGCGGGGAGGGAGGGCGCAGCCAGCCGGGCTCTCTCCCCCCCCCCCCCCCCCCCCCCGCCTCCCCTCCCCACCTCCCCGGGGTGGAGCGGGGCCCCCCGACGCCGAGGCGGGCCCCCCGCGCCCGCAGCGCCGAGGTGAGTCAGCCCCGCTGGTAGCCAAGGTGGCCACGAAAATGGCTGCGGAGCGCTGAGGGGGGGGGGGGGGGGGGCGGGGGGGAACTCAGCTTCGGGGCGGCGGGAAAATGGGGAGTGGGGGGGGGGGAGGGATTCCGGTTGTGGGGTGTCCGCAACGGGCGGGGCAGCAACCGGTAGCGGGACACCCCCACCCCCCCCCCCCCAATTCCGCTTCCAGCTTCCATTTTCGCCGCCTCCGCTTTTCCTCCCCGGGGCGGGCGGCCCGTCCCCGCCGCGCCGCTCCCGCCCTTCCCCTCACCGCGTTACCCCCTCCGCCCCGTCTTCTTCCCTTTTTCCTCCCTTCTTCCCCACACCACCCCCCACCCCCCCCCCCCCACAGGCGTTAGCCGGGGGAGTGACGCGGCCGGCGGCCAATCGGCGGTGGAGGCGGGCAGGCGCGCGCCACATTGGAACGCGAGCGGGGGGGCGGGGCGACGCGAGGCGCTTCCCCCCCCCCCCCCCCCCTTCCCCCGGGGGGGGCGGCGGGAGCGGGACCGGGGGGGTCGCACCGGGATTTTGGGCGGGGGGGAGGGGGGGGGGGGAGGCGCTTGTTTTAGCGGGGCTGGATAACTTCGCCGCTGGGGTTCCCGCCGGTATCTGCAGCAAGCCTTCAACATCAACGGGGGAGCTGGCAATGCACCGCTTAGCCAGGATACTTTGTTGACTTGTGTGGAAAAACTTTGCCAAATTCATATTTATTGCCCTATCTTCCGCTCTCCCCCCCCCATTTATTTTTAAGTTCTTGAATCTTTCTGGCTTCCTTGCTTCAGTAAAGCATGCTTTTATATATATATGCGTATATATATATACACACACATGCATGAATATATCTATATGCATGAATATATATATATATACACACACACACACATTTAAACGAAATTCCTACACCCCTTGGCATATTCCAAAGGAAAAAGGAAGATGCCTCCAGTGTCCTGGTTCAGATCCATGAAAAAAAAAAAAAAAAAAGCTAGCCCCTGGGCAAAGCTGTTAGCTCAGTGTTGCTTCCTCTTTTTTTTTTTTTTTTTTCCCCTAGTGATTAATGCTTCTCATTAATGGGAGGAGAACTGGCAGAACCAGCTTAAAAAACAACAAAAAAAAAAATATAAATACTGACCTGACCGTAGGGAAGGGCTGTTTTCCAGCACTGCAGGTGTGCGCAGCAGCATTTTGTTGAGCGGCGAAAGAGCCCCAGCCCCAAATATCCAGCAGAACCCTCCCCCCCACCCCAAACTGGGCCCTGCCAGCGAGGTTTGACTCCCCGTGAGAGTGGCAAAGTTGGGCTTCGTGTCCCCTAAATTTCCCTTTGGGCAATCGCTGAGATTATAAGCAGTGGAAGTGGAAAGGGAAATGACTCTTCCAACTTTCTAATGTGTTGTGTGCATCCCTGAGGTGGACGGCGCCGTTTTCAAGTGCGAGCTGCTTTTGGAAATGAAAGTGTTTACCTGACACGCGTTTGCTTCTTACAAAAGGGTGCTTCGACCAAAGCTGCTCCTGCTCTAAAAATCATAGTTTAGCCCCGGGGTTGAGCGACGTGGGGCTCTGGAATCGTGTGCACTCTGCAAAGAGTTCGAGTGTCCGGGCTGGTGGTGCGGCCCGGAGAAGGGATGTGTTAGCAAAGGAAAGGCTGGTGAGCAGGATCCGCTTGCCCGGGAGGATTTGAGGTAGCCGCCGGCGATGCCGAAGGTTGCCCTGGCTCTTGGCTAGGTGCTGGAGCTGGCCGGTCCCTCTGCGGTGTGGAGCTGCAGGACCGGGGGAAGCCGCTGTTCCCTCCTGCCTGGGGAGTCGTGTCAAAAGCTGCTGGTTCTTCTGGTCGTCCGTGGGGCGTGTGGGAGGTGCCATGGGTGTTGGCTTCGCTGCGGAGCTTGCTGGTGTCAGCAGAGTGGCCTCCTGCTCCTTGAGCATCTTTGTGGACCGCGCATGAAGCACGGTGCTTTTTAGGCAGGTTTCTGTGGGGCTCTCCCACTGTGAGCCTTCCTGGTCGGTGGTAGCGATTACTTGTGCTTTTTAGACAACTGAAGGGGGAGGATTATTGTGAGGGTGATAGCTGATTTTAAACAAGAAAGATAAAAGCAAGGACTTGACTAAAACCTTATTTTTGATGTCTTGAGGCAAGGTCAGTCTCACTGGGATGGGGTTGGGGCAGGTTGTTGCTTGTATTCCTTGCTGGAAAGTGATGGACCAGCTTGAAATGGGTAGGAGGGGGGTAAGGGTGGTCTGCAGGAGCACTGCAAGAGGAGCCCAAAGCGGGAGGGCTCCTCCACTGCAGCCAGCTGGCTTTGCGATCGGGGGGCCACGAGCATCGCGGTGAGTGGCAGTTGCCACCCTGAGTCAGGAATCGTAGTAGTAAAGTACATATTGAGGAGAAAACCAACAAGCCCGGGCAGGAGAGGTCTTTTTGTATAGAGTCCCAGGTACACTTTATCCTTCTGGGTTTTTCTTAATATTCTTTTTTCCTTTTGTAACTTCTGTCTCATGCTGGTTAGTTCCTCAGCAAAGCTGTGTCTGAAGTTTTTTTCCCCCGTGTCCATTTCTGCGAGAGAAGTACGTGCTTTTACCCATCTCTTTATTCTTAAGGTTGCTGTTAGCAGGGCCTCTCTCTTGCTGGTTTGGCTGTAAGTGCCACTAACCATTTCTAGAGCTCTTAAAATACTGCCTAATATTCATGACATTTTGGAGTAGCATATTTAAAATTGTTATTGCCTATCTAGAGTTGTTGGCATGTGTGTGAAAATTTGCAGGGGAAGTAAATGTAGTCCCAAAGACAAAATGTTTTTTTTTGTTTGTTTGTTTAACAATCAAATAATAGTACGGTAGATTACCCGGGGGACCTCCAGAAGGAAGAAATAAGCTGCTAAAACTTGATCTGAAGATACAAGGCTGGGTAGCTGTAAGAAGTAATGATTCTTGTTCCCAGTGACGTGACTGCAGGTGGGAACTTTTGCTGCCTACTTTGCATCGGGAACATGTGTATCCCAGATCTGTGAACAACTGCTTTTGCCAAGAAAGCCAAAACAAGCAAACATCGCTTTTATTCCTCAGTTTGGGTTGCAGCTTTCTGGCATTTTAAGATATCTGGAGTCAGTTGGACCCCCATCTGGGTATGCTCAATGTGTCTTCTCGCACCAGCGTTGGGTTCTCTGGTTGGGGCTCTCACCCGAGCACAGGTCCTTCGGACCCCAGGGCTGAGAGCTGCTTGGGGGGCTGGCACAGCCGCCGAGGGGGGGTCGGCATGTGCAGCATCCTCTGGCATGGAGCGAGTGGCAGGTTGCCTGCCACGGGGTGCACTGGCTTTGCTGCTCTGCATCTCGCCCCTTGTTGTCATGCTTCGGGTGTCTTTCATTGGAAGCACTTCTGTACGGTGCTCCTGCCTGAAGCTCTGTGGTAGAAGGTGAAGTTTCTTGGACCAGAGCTTCTGTGCAGCTGCAGACAGTTTTAGGGCCTCCGCTTGCACTGACCTCTCTGCAGGAGTGGAGTAAAGAAAGCTTTCATTTCACAGCCTGTTCTGTTCTCCCTGTGACCTCTTCTCTGCTGCTGAAGGTGTTTTTAAATAAAGCCTCAAGAGCAATACTTCTTCTCAAGCTGCATTGTGAAGTGTTGCTTTTCAGGAATCCCGGCTAGTTAAACTTGCCCATGCAAGTGGATTCCATTAGCAAGTCCAACCTGCCAAAGAAGAAGCAGAGAGGACAAGCTGAGAGACACGTTTGTGTCACCCTGCATGGCATTTTTGGAAAGAAGGTGAGGGAGAAGTGCTTTGGAAAAGGGGAAAGTTTGCAGGTAGAAGAGGCCAAGCAAAGAGCAATGGAAAACACGGAGCAGTCCTGCGGCTTCTTTGGAGGGTAGGAGCAGCCAAGGTGGATGGAGAAGAAACCTGGTGAGGAGGGCAACACAAGCATCCCATGTTAGAGAAGTTTTTCATTAAAAAGGCCACCACGTGATAGGCACCACATTGCTAATAGAAAAGACTGGGAGGATTGATAGCAGGGAGGGAAAAAAGCAGAGGTGAAGGGAGTAAATTTTGACTTGGCATCTAGAATCATATTTACAGAGTGGGTTTTTAGAGGTGCAGTCACTGTCCTCACCATGTAGGCTTCAAACTTCAGCTAGAGTCAGTGAAGGTGGTACTAACACTGGCATTTTTCCTCCTTCCATCCCAAGCTCTGCACACAATTGCAAGAACCTATGTTTCTGCTGAGAGATGGTCAAGCAATTAAAAATTCTGATGCTGAAAGCTTTGCTGTTGTGCTTCCTGGTCACTGGTCCCTGTTTGTGCAAGCAGGATAGCTCGTATCCTTGAGAGCTGTTGTTCAAAGGCCTCCTCTCTCTGCAAGGCAGGGAGGCAGCACTCTGGTGTTTCCGACCCTGCAGTCAGAAGGTAAAAACATTATACATATAATTTAAGGCTTAAGCTGCAGAAACTGGCAGCCTCCAGAGAGAGATCAGTAATGTGTACTGCAGAAGACCGTTTCAGTGCAGTCCCTCGGTCGCGGGCAGCCATCAATAAGGGGCCCATCAGAAGGGTATCGTAAGCAAAGTTGTCCAATTTGAGCACGCTCTGATAAATGGCTTCGTTTCTCTGCCCCCTTTCTTCTCTCCTCTTTAGGCTTTGGCTTTTCAGCAAGGCTAGTTGTACTTTGACTGTAGTGACTGCTCCTGGAGGAGGGACTGCCGTTCCGAAATTAAGTGTCAGTGTCGAGCTCTGCCCGGGCTGGCACCGCTGGCGGCTCAGCCGGGTGAAAATGCATGGGAGGTGAAAAGAGGGGAGATTTAGATGAGATGCAAGGAAGAAATTGTTCCCTGGGGGGGGGGTGAGGCGCTGGCCCAGGGTGCCCAGAGCAGCTGTGGGTGCCCCCTCCCTGGGAGGGTTCAAGGCCAGGTTGGACGGGGCTGGGAGCCCCCTGGGCTGGGGGAAGGGGGCCCTGCCCGGGGCAGGGGGGGTGGGACTAGGTGGCCTTCAAGGTCCCTTCCCACCCAAACCGTTCTGTGATTCTAGGTGGCGAGGGGGATTATCCTGTGCAGCAGCTCTAGAATTGCTTTAATTAGCTACCCCAGAGGGTAGTGCTCCTGCCCTGCGCAGCGGGGAGCCGATGTCCTGAGCATCCTTTGCCGGTCCCCGAGCTGGGTCATCCCTGTGCGCTGGGGAGCGCTGGCTCCAGGCTCCTTGGCACGGATCAGGGTGCCGTGGGCCCCCGCAAACATCCTTTCGGAGTGTTGAAGGCCAGTAATTGGAGCTGATGTTGGTCAGGGACATCAGCTGTTTCCAGGCTGATAACCCATGTGAAATATTGTCCAGGACATTCCTTTTCAGTACAATGAAGTTTTATTTTGAAAATATATCATCTAAACTGTATCATAATATGCTGAGTAGAATTAAATGCTGTCTTCCTTGAAAGACATCCTAAGTTTGGTTGGGATTACCTTTTCACTCCTAGCGTGTTCCTCTTTACACCTTTCATTAAACCTTGACTTCTTCATGTCTGTGTATATTGGCAGGTTTTGCTGTTGTTTTGGGTTGTTTTTTTTATTTTGTAATTTCTTTTGTTCTGAGGCTGCTGGCATACTTCATGTGGTCTGCTGCTTTCTTTAAATTGGAGACCTTTTGCTTGGAAAGGCTAATGAGAATGTTAAATACACCATGGTTTGTAGAGTCCAGTCCTTTTATCCCTTCAGAGAATATTAATGAAAACGCTTGGAAACTGTCTGAAGGAAAAATCAATGCTGATGAGACATGAACACACTTTTGTGAGCAATAAAATACGTTCTAGACTTGTCATGTGTGCACACTTAGGCAGGCAGGTTACCTTTTCTCGAGTTCAAACGAGATCAATCAGCTTTGAAGAACAGAAGCTTTTTAATTACTGAATTTCTCTTCCCTTCGTGATTGGGAAGAGAGCTTTGTTATGTATGGTATGTGTGTAAGTTGCTTTGTTCCGTGAGAAATTTTTCCAAAATCGTGCAGTGCAGGATGGCTGGGTGGGTGCAGCAGAACCTGACCCTCGGTGCATAGTCCCACCAGCTAACGTTGCCTTGCTGTTGCAAAGGCAGGACCTCCAGAAAGGGGGATCCACTTACTGCATCTCCTGGATGTGTTGAGAGCTAGCACCAACTAAATCAGATGCTCACATATCCTCCTTAGGTCTGATGAACTTCACTGGTGGTTGGGTTTTTTTGTTGTTGTTGTTTTTGTGGGGTTTTTGTTTTTTTTTTTTTTTTTTGTTTGTTTGTTTGTTTGTTTGGGTTTTTTTAACTAGATCTCATTCTGTGGTCAGGTGTTGAAATGTTGCTTTTGAATTCTCTTGGGGTAGCCAGTGAATTTTTGTAGTCCCTCAGTGACTTGCATACCTGAAGTCACTGTGACCCTTTTCTTTTTGGACTGGAATTGAATGAGTTCTTGGGCTCTTTCCATGCTTCTGCTAATCCGCATTTTTTAAATGTCTGTAATGCGGAGGACCAGGTATTTCTGTGCAACCTAATACCTTTTATGTAGAAGTCTCACTTGAGGAGTGGGGTTTGAAGGAATGGACCAGAAGTGCTTGGCCCCTGATGGAAATTTTTTCTGTAGTTAGCTGCGTTGGGATATACAGGGTCTGAACACCCCTCTCTCTGTATGGAAGGGAATGTGCAGATCAAATGGTGGTAGTGGTGAATTCAGCACACGGATATCTGATTTCTTGGCAGATCTGACACTGGGAGTATCTGGACTGCTGCCTGCCCCAAGGAAAAGGGGGTCGGTGTGACCCATGCTCAGCCAGTACTCATCCAAGCAGTGTAACACGAGCCCCTAACCTGTAGACAGATTTACCAGCCCTGAATAATGTCTGTTGTACTGTGAGATCTTATCTCCCTAATGGCCTGCAAGAGGGGACAAATGAGGAGAAATAAATATGGCTCTTGCTTTTGCTTCCTCTGCATTTTGTGGAACAGTTGATTTGTTCTCGTTCTGCCTGGTGTGTTCGTTAATGCTTTTAAAGGACTGAGCTAGTTTCCTAGAATTTGGGGAACTAATGAAAATATGATTTGCTCCTACCGTCTCATTTTCACCCCAAATATTCTTTCCCTTTTTGCTGAACAAGTAAAAGGAAAGGAGCCACTTGCCATGTCCTGAAGCCCAAGTAGAGTGAAACCACTGTAACAAACATAGAGGAACTGTCATGTAACATCCTCCAACAGAAATGAGCAGGCACCAAGTGGTCAAACTGTACCAAAGCAGGATTTTATCTTTATTTTGCATCTGTGCCCACAGATCCCGACTGAATGGGGATTCCCCTGCAACTGAGACTGCCTGCCTAGAGGTATTGGTGCTACAGAGGCTTCACGATTTGGTGTTTGATTCCTGAAGCTTTTGAGTTGGGTGGTGGGCAGGGGAATTGCTTAATAACCAGGTGCCTACTGGAAGTCCAGAGGTCTCTCAGAGGGTTGGGGGTTTCGTGTTTGCCTTTGGGATAAAAAGCTTTGGGTTGCGATTTGTAAGTAATGCTGTCCGCTCTAGATACTTTCTGTCATGTGGCTGTGTCACGGGTGAAATTGTGTCTTGTGGTTCCTGCTTTGTATGTGACAGAATTTAAGGGCAAAAACCTGTCAGTGTGTATAAAGGCAGACCAGCAGTCGGTTGTCAGTGTTGAGTGTGTTGTTGGCTTTGCACAGGAGAAGGGTGCTCTGGTGAAAGGCACTGAGCTTTCTGACTCGGTGGGGCAGTTTGAATTTCGTGCATAACTTGGCCATGGCTTACAGATGTGTGTGCAAGCCTGTTCATCCCATCCTATCCTTTAACACCACTAAAAATTTGCTAGTGGAAGAAAAAAGACAGAGTTCTGCAGGTAATCTTTTTTTAAAAAAAAATCAAAAACAACAACAACAACAAAAACCCAAACAAACAAACAAAAAAAAAAACCCAAAAACCTAAAAACTGGAACTTCTAGAGAAGTGTTGAGTGAAAGGCTGACTTGTTAAAAGATGGATGTGCTCTCCAGAGGGGCTAATTTAGACACTAAGGAAATATATGTGGAGCTGATTGCTGGCTGAGTACCAGTGACTGAAGGGCACCGGAGGCTGAAATGCCAGGCAGCGCTGGTAGTGCTGGCACTTCAGCCCATGACGGTTGGGTTGCATGAATTATCTCTCTGCCTTCCAGCTAATTTTATCCTGTTGATTTTTCATGAATCATTTCCCATCTCTGTGGGTTAGAAATTAAAGTGGAAGTTTGCTAGCCAGAATAGCCACATCTGCTATTTAGAAAGTAGTGTCTGGGGTTTGCTTCCTGCCCACCCCCACGCCTTCCCTTCCCTTTCCCTCTTACCTCCATCAGTGTTCAAATACGTGAATCACTGGTCTTGCTCGCCCACGGAAATTTTTAGGCTGGCCAGCCTGCACAAGTGCAGGGGTCCTCGGGGAGCGGGTGAGCTCGCGGTGGGTGACCGGAGGGGTGCTGAGTGCTCCGTGGCAGGGTCCCAGGCGCACAGCGAGGCTGGCAGGGCCTGGCCAGGGTGTCTTGAATTTCCTGCGCGTGCCTTATAAAACATTAAAAGCACTGCAGGGTCTTTTCTCTCTCCCAGCACAGCAGAAGAGCAGGGGTGCTGCGGTGGCCCAGCTGGCTGCGTGCCTACCGAGCGCTTCCTCACTCCAGCCTTTTTTTCTGTCCACGGATGAGAGTAGAAGGTCATTGGGCAGTAAATTCACATCTCCGCTTCCTATAAAAGCGTGATGAAAAACTTAACTTTTCCAGACCCAAACATTACTTCCCTTTCAGCTATGTGCTCTTGATTGCCCTCAAGGCTGCCATCTGGGCCAGCAGCAAGGAAAGGATAAATTGATTATCCAAAAGTTGAGCTCTGTAAGTAGAGATCCAGGGATCTGCACAGGAGCTGCGTAGCACGGGCCCTGTGGGTAAGCAAAGTTTTGCTGGCAGCTGCGCTTAGGAAAAAAGCACGTTCTTTTGAAATAAAGTGAGCTCTAAATAAATGTGAGGAGTCTCTGGCTTGCTGATGTTAATTTTTAATCAGTCTTGGCGGATCACAGCAAATCCATGAGGCTAGAAGAGTGGTCGTGTGGAGATGGTTCTGAAAATCATTAAGTGGATGGCCCGGGAAATGATAGGTTGGGTAGCATGACACCAATCCTGAGTGAATATAAAAGAATTCATGCTTGGAACTTGATGCTATAGAAAGTGTCTTGTACTTCTCAAACAGGTCTGATTTTGTTCTTTGAGAAGCTTACCGTTGGTTTAAAGATCCATAGATGTGATATACTTCTATAAGGCAGTTAATTCAGTGCATGAGAACCCAATTAATATCTAATGCCAAAGAATATCAATAAAATACGAGTGGTTTAAGAAGTGAAGGTAGTGATTGATAGAGAGTCAACATCCAATAAATAAACTGAAGTGGCATTATAAACAGTAAGGAGGATGAAGGATACTCTAAGCTAAAGGACGGTATTAGCACACTAATAAATCAGTTGTTTGTGGATTAACTTCAAGATGAACGTAGAAAATGGTTTTTCAGCATCAAAAGATCGAGGCTCTGGCATTGCTGCCTCAGATGAGGAGAGCAAATAATCTAGCTATTTTAAGCTAGAGCTCGATCATTTTACAGAAGAGTCTCTGCAACTCGATATGTGGAGACTGTGTTTTCAAAGAAGTAGACTCGATGACCCTTCCCTTGGAATGAGGGGAAGGGAGAAGCCAATTCTGCCTGACACTTACTCAGGGATACAGGAGAAAGCATGACTCACCACTGGCAAAATGTGTAGATGAAACAAGTTTGGTGAATTGTAGCTGTTGGTAGGGGCAGGACGGAGTATTGCAGTTTGGTAAATGGAGCCGTCGAAACAAAATAATTTTCATGCAGACAAGTGGAGAATTACGAACCTGGAAAGGCATGTGCCGAACGTGATCTGCAAAGGGGGACTGTGTCCTGAGCAGTCCCGGGTGAGAACGTGGGGGTCAGACTGGGCAGGCGGCTCCGGGGAGCTTTCTGTGCCAGGTCCTAGCTGGAAAAGTCGGCCACGATTTTGGACACACAAACGAGGAGGTAATGAATCAGGGTGAGAAGGTAGTTTTAAGTCTGTAACTCTTATATTTGTCTTACGTCAGTGTGGCTTTCTGGTGCCGGCATCTTGAAGTAGTGTAGAGAAAATTGGAAGAGTTACACAGAAGAACGATGAAAATTGTTGGAAAGCTGAGAAGATACTGCATGGGTGCATATCCAGAGCACTGCTATGTGTGTGGTTTTATTCAGTGCTTATCACTGTGGCTATCCAAATGCCTTTCAGTAGTGCCTTAAGGAACAAGGCTTACATCTGCCCCACTTGGTTGTACCCTTATTCTGTTCTTGGGAGAGAAAAATGTTGGTGGAATAGCATCTTGTTTTAGTACTGGGGGTTTGTTTCTGTTTGTTTTAACTTTATAAGTGTAGGTATGTATTGATGTTGAAGAAGCCAAAGGCAAAGAAGTGCAACTGGCAGGCCTGGCCAAAGATGGTGAGGTTTGTTACAGCCATTAACCCGAGAAGCAATTCGTGCCATTTGCTCAAAGCAGCATCCCAACCTGCCAGGTATTTCTGCCTTTCCCACCGGGTTGCAGGACCCTTTGAAAGAACTGCTGACTGGTGCCCAGAACTAGAGAGATTCGCGTATAGTTTGTCTATGTTGGGGATTAATGATTGAAATGAACTTCTGGTGAAGTGTTGGCTTCTCTTCCCCTTGCTAGACTCGGATGGAGATTTTGTCCTGTTTGTAGGCTAAAGGTAAGGGCATGTGATGTACAGGGGATCAGTCAGGTTGACCTAATTCTCCTTTCCACCCTTAAAGTGTGAATCTGTGAGATCAATGCAGGGAGCTGATTACAGCAAAAATGAGACGTTTCTAGTTTTAAGGGAATTATTTTCAATATATTTCAATAATGGAAGTCAGGTATTTTTTCAGCTGCAGTAAGGAGCTGCCTTGGCTCCGTGGCATGCCGCGCTCTTTCAGAGGCTTTGAGGCTGCACGGGGGCTTTACCTTGTCAGCATCCTCCTGTGTTGAGTCCTTACTCAACGCTTAACATAGAGAAGTTGCACCAAATAATACCTGGTTTGCAGAGGCTTGTGCTGATCCATGGACACTGGCTTCCTACTCTGAGGTCAACAAAGAGCAAATTCTCCCAACTGACCATAATATAGAATTTTGGGTCAAATCCTGTAAACTCAGCAGCATTTTCCACCTTCACTAGAAGGCACCACAAGAGAAGCTTAAAACTAGTTCAGGGATTATTTCAGCAGTTCTTTTCCTTCTTCCCCCTCTGAAATGCATTTATCATGAAGTAGATTGTGGCAGGTTTTGATGACATGTTTTGCCAGTGAACCGTGTAAGAGTGACAGCGTGAAGGCATCTCACATCCACTTGAAATGACAGAAGGGGTTCCAGGCTGGCAAACGGGAGTTTCCCTGTCCCCAGCCCGTCTGCAGTTGGGACAACACCGGGAACTTGGTGTTGTGGCACCCCACTGCTGTTTTGTCATGTCGTTTGCTGGTCTTGAGCAAGTCATTGAAACCACTGGGAACTCTCAGCCCTCCCTGCTGTAAAACGGGTTTAAGTCTTGTGGTTTCGCAGCTTGCTCTCCAGGCTTCTTCAGAAAGCTGCAGCAAAACTGGTGGTGCTTCCAAGTATCTTTCTTGTAGTCCTGACCTGCTTCAGTATTTTCAGAATTCGAAACTCAAATTAAATGTTTCATGCTTCTCTTCTGGTAAATTTATGGCTGCCGACTGTAGTGAAGTAATTGGCAATGATTTAAACAAGTCCTAGTCGCAGCCCATGCTGCTCAAATCCTACATCATCCATGCCCTGTAATTTTCACTAATTAAGTTGGAATTGGTGACTGCCCCAGCTTGTCTCCAGCTGCGCAGTCTGCGTCCAGCCCCGCTCGGCAGCGGTCGGGGAAGAGCCCCGGCCTCGCATCAGGCTGGGAGGCAGGTCATCGGGTCTTGCCTTCGCCGGGACGGGATGCTGCTCTGCCACACCGCCGGGTGCAGGACAGCGTCACCCGTGGGAACGTTGTACTTCAGGGGGTGGGAAGTTAAGCCGGGTGCTGTGGCAATTGTCAAGGCGAAAGCAGTTTTCCCAGTGGAGCGTGGGGTTGGTGTCCGTCTGTGGACAGTGGTCCTCCTCTGAGCAAACTGCTGCTCCCTCTTATTTTGTGGGATCTCTTGGTGTTTGCATTGGCTGTGAGCGTGTGCTGCAGAGCCAGCTGGTACTTCATAAAGTGACCTGAAATGGTTGGCATGGCTGAGGACCTTGGTAAGTGAATTTACCTCGGGGAAAACTGTCAGCCCGGGTCTTTCATGGCTGTTTGGGGGGGAGCTTGGAGCCTTGAATGCTCTGCTTTATTCCCCCTTCTCGGCTCATCAGTAGCTGACTGTTCTATATTACTATTTCTGGTAATAATATGCGACTGTAGAAAAAGCATATGAATTCAAGTTCATCTTTCACCATGGGCCTGCACTTTAAAACATGGTACAAGCTATGCAAGATTTTTCTTAAAAGAAGGGGGGATGACCTCCAGAAGGCCAGCAGTGAGAAACTGAGTGAAGGAGTTGTGTGCCGAGGAGGGGATGGATTCCTATACGACTGCTTCACATGCAAGAATGTCCCAATCTGGGAAACGTGCCAGTAAAATGTAAAATTAAAGCTCTGTTTTGGAGGCTGATCCATGCAGATAAGAGTCTGTGGCTGTTAACTAATAACTACAAGAGGGGCAGTGATAAAGGCAGCATACTTGAGGACAGGAATTCACAGGTTCGTTCATACTTAACCCCATTTGGGCATTTTTTTCCCGCATTAGAGATTAACAGCTCAGATGCTCTTGTGTTTTCTACTTCCCTGATATGACAGGTTTTGTAAAGAAAACAGGAGAGGTTATGTGGCTCTGCTTGTGAAGCTGGGGATGCTGCTTGCGATTTGCAGCAGTCACGCTGGTGTCCTGGGCATTGTGCCTCATGCCACGACTGCCTTTGCTGTCCAAAGGATTTGACATTGTGTGTGAGCAGCACCTGGGTCTTCACAGCATCCCTCTCTCACCTAGGGATTGTCTTCTCTGACGTGCTGCCAGGGCTTTGCAGCGGGCTGCGTGCACGCTGACGTTGGGAGGATTGTCTGTCCTCACAGCACGTGGGAGGCCGGGTACCCCCTGGGAATACCTTCAGCAGTAACCAGGGAGCCTGCTCTGGTTATGCTCACGTGGGGCTTCTCCACATCATCCAAAATCTTCAGAGGATCTTCATGTTCAGGCGTTAGAACAACTATAAAAATTGAAAAAAAAAAAACAAAAAAACCCCACCCTGAAACAGTGGAGGGAGGGAAAAGTGCAGAATGTGAGGTAGATGCTTGGAGTTGTGGAAAACTAAAGGGGGAGGAGAAAGAGCAAGACAGAGAAACTAATGGGCAGTGAAATTAGGCGAAATTAAAAGCAGCTTTAAATACATCAGAAGCTAAAAGTGTCCTAAAAGCACAGACATCTACTGATGTCTGGAACTGGAGAAATATTAAATGTTTCTTTCCTGTAGCTGGTGGAAAAGCCAGATGATGGTACCAGTTACAGCAGCAGTGTAATGTTCTCTGTTGTAGCAGTAGCTTGGGAAATTATCAAACAGCAGCTACTACAGCAGTACCTTTTTAAGTTTGCTGGTAGAGGTAACTTGCATCCAGGGATTTTAAAAGGGCTGGTTGAGCAGCACTCTTGAGGCCATAAATGCTAATTTTAATATTTTTTTTAATGTATACATAATGAGTTAGATTGAAAAAAAATGTATGTTAGCCATAAACAAGTAAGATAATACCAAGTCTAATCCAGGCAAATGAGAATACTAGGCTACCTGCAGTCTGATGTTGGCTTCCAGTAAAATCATGCACTAGCTGATAGGGATTGGATTGGTCATGATTTAAGGCTGTGTTATTTCTAATAATCATTCTGTATGGATTTTTTTAAATTGGGTCTTTTCTAACATGGTGTGATTTTTCTGATGTTGCTATAATTTTTCTTGGTAAAGGTAAAAGTGTTGGTATGTCTTGTGTGTTTAGTGCACTGAAGTTGTGCCCCAGGTCATCGGAATAAGCATCTAGAATGATTCCATGTGTCACACACTGTTGGAGCGGGTCCAGAGGATGTCACAGAAATGATCAGAGGGCTGGAGCATGTCTCCTATGAGGGCAGGCTGAGAGAGTTGGGGGGGTTCAGCCTGGAGAAGAGAAGGCTCCGGGGAGCCCTTCGAGCGGCCTCCCAGGGCTTAAAGGGGGGGCAGGAGAGGTGGGGAGGGACTCTGGGTCAGGGGGTGGGGGTAGGACGAGGGGTAATGGCTCTAAACTGAAAGAGGGGAGATTTAGATGAGATGTAAGGCAGAAATTCTTTACTGTGGGGGTGGTGAGACACCAGAACAGGTTGCCCAGAGAGGTGGTAGATGCCTCATCCCTGGAAACATTCAAGGCCAGGTTGGACGAGGCTTTGAGCAACCTGATCTAGTTGAAGAAGCCCTTCCTCATTGCAGGGGTGTTGGACTAGATGACTTTTAAAGGTCCCTTCCAACCCAAACTATTGTATGAATAAATGAAAACCTGACTAAATGAAAGGTCACAGTCTGACAACAAAAGGAGAGCCGTTGGCTGATAGTGTATTTCTAGTAGTGTCAGCTGAGAATTGTTTTTTTGGCTTGATGCTGATCAAGAGGTGGGTGTCAGTCTCTTCTCCCGAGTAACAAGTGGTGGGACAAGAGGAAATGGCCTCAAGTTGCACCAGGGGAGGTTTAGATTGGAGATTAAGAAAAATTTCTTCACTGGAAGGGTTATCAGGCATTAGAAGAGGCTGCCCAGGGAAGCGGTTGAGTCACCAGCCCTGGAGGGATTTAAAAGATGTGGCATTTAGGGACTTGGTTTAGTGGTGGACTTGGCAGTGTTAGGGTTACAGTTGGACTTGATGATCTTAAAGGTCTTTTCCAGCCTAAATGATTCTATGATTCCAAGTTTGTCGGTGTCCTGGAAGAAAACACAAAGTTAATTTGAGTAGTGTTCGTGGGCAAGTCGCAAGAAATGAAAAGAGGCAAGTTATTAGTGGTGGAGTTGTGATCACTGGGCGAGACAACAAGGAGTCGTGTGGATGTCCTAAAAGCGGGCACCTCATCGCAGAGCAGGTCGGAGGAGGCTGCGCGGTGGCCTTGGGGGCTGTTGTGGGAGCTAGGGTGGCTCACCGAACACAAAACCCCACCTGGGCACGGTGGCCAGAAAATCAGCGTCGTACTTGGATGCACACATGGAAATCCTGAGCAAGGGGCAGGGAGGGTGATATCTCGGTGCAAGGCGCTACTCCCGTCAGCGCAGGGGTGCTGCAGCCGGTGCTGTGCAGGAATGTTGCTGATAAGTTGGAGTTCAGGGAGGACTGCGAGAGGGGAGGGCTGCAGAGTGTGCCCTACAGTAAAAGGACGAGCTCCGTGTGTAAAATAAACACTGAGTTTATTTATTTATTTTTTTTTTTTTCCTTGTTGGAGGTAGGCTGTGGTTTAACCTTTGCTGGAGGAAGCACGGCGGCCTGCCTTGCACGGGAGGTCTCTCTCGCTCCGTAACGGAGGAGTCTCCGTGAGGGACGAGTGGGAAAGGAAAAGCCATTGTCTCTTCAGAGACAGACGTCTGCAACTCTTCCTATTGAGGCCGTGGGGGTTGTGGGTGTTTTAACTGCGGGTGCCCCGCCTGCCAGGCTTCCAAGACAAGTGGGTTTTGTGACAGAGAGCTTCTGCCCCACAGCTACCACCCGCCTCTCCTGCTCCAGCACAGGCCCCACAGCTAGCCAGCTCTGGGGCAGCACCTCTCTCTCCTTGCTTTTTAGCATCTTCCCCCTCCCCAAGCTGCTGCTTTTTCCCTCCTGGGCTGCTTTACTGCGGATTTTGCAGGAAAGATTTTTTTTCCTTGTCCTCTGGGAAGGGCAGGTAGCCCCTGCCTGCAGTGCTGGTGGGTGCCTGGGGACAGGACTGGAGAGCTTCGCTCTTGCTCGAGAGCATGGGCCAGGGGCTCAGCCTGCCAAAATAATGAGCCCCTCCTTGCCCTTGGTATCGCCTTCCTTCTGACTGGCTCTGGTAATTCTGAAAGAAAATGTGGCTTCTTTTGGGCATCTTGTAAAGGCTTAAAAGTGCGTGTCTTTGCGTGTATCTAGTTGTACTTACGCTGGGGCCTTGTTTTCAGAGCACTATATGAATATTAACTAGTGCTTCCTTGATACAGGCTCGATAAAGGTCTTTCAGGCTGCACATTGGCATGTGAGGAGCTGGGCTGGAAAAATTAATCATTTGTCACCTGGTACAAAGAGGAGCCGTGGAGGCTGGGAGTAGCATTCCTCTCTGCTGTAAAGAGGGCACAAATGCAGACCAGAATTCCGTGGTGCTCGGTCCTGTACAAGCATGTGTGGAATAAGAAAATTCCCGTCTCAGGGGTTTGTGACCTCAGAACATGAATTTCGGGATGCCCAGAGCTGACTCGCATTGGGTCAGGCTCTTCCACCAGCTCCTCTGACAGAAGGGGTCTGATCGGCTGCTGGCACCCCTCCGTTGGGCGCTGCGCGGGCAGCAAACAGAAAGGGGGATCACAGGGGACTTTGGGGGAGCCGCTGTGAAGTCTATCCGATCAGGTATGGTGCCTGATAGCAGCCAATTTGTGTGCCTTGGAGGAAGCCTTAAGACCTGCAATGAAGAGCCGAGTGGCACTCTGCTTTATTCCTTGTCTCAAACTGGGATGCTCTGAAGCTTAGTCTCCCTTCCAAAAATAATATTAATTAAACCAATTCCAAATTACCATCACTTGCCTTATCAATATTTTCTCTTCAGCACCATCTCATGATAGGGGGAGGAGGGAGGTGTTACTTAGACATCATTAAGCGGTTCCTGGCTCTTGCGTTGAGCTGCAGGAGAAGCATTTTCAGTGCAGCAGCTTGCGTGCCAGAAGGGTGGTGGCGGCTCAGCTCCAGTCATTGCAAGGACCAGGAAGACCAAGACCATGACTTGTGCAATTTTGGTAGAACCTGGCAGGGCACTGTAGGCACTTACCTGTTTGTCACAGCTGTCAGGAGCACACAGAAGGCTCCGTCTGCAAGGGTGTAGTACGCCACGCTCTGTTCCCAGATGGACTGGCACGTTGTGTGTGTGAACAGATCCTGGTTCATGCCACGACCTGCATTTCTCTTTTCTTGTCATTCTGTCCCCAAAGACCTGCTCTGAGGTACTGGTGCTCTGTGTTTCTGTAACACATCCCACCCATCAGTCTTAAATTCCATTTACAACATCTTTAATGTGTGCTGTGAAGCATACTTCAGATTCCCCGTGCCTTAGGTTGCTCTGTGGTGTCTTAGGCTCTTCACTTGACCTGTGACTGAACTGCTTTTTCCTCCCCAGGGTGGGAAGGGGTTTCCACCTCCATACTCATATAGGTGCCCTGGCACGTGATGGTGGCTCTTGGTGCCAGGAGGGAGCCTGGTCTGCTGGCTGCGTCCTGGCCGTGGGGAGGAAGGCTGTGGTGCCTGGGGGAGGAAGGTTATGATTTCCTGGCTGCTCATCTTTCTCCTCCCTTCCTTCATTCTTTTTCAGAACATGAGTGAAAACTTGAAAGACTGTTTGATCCAGACCCAGGCTTCCTTAGGGGAGATGGTGACGATAAAAACAGAGGCCTGCTCTCCGCGCCGGGACCAGGAGTATGGACAGCCTTGGTATGCAGCTGCACTTCAGTCCAATGTACTCTAACTCCCTTCCCTCCATCTCCCCCGCAGCTTAAAGTTGGTTTGAGGGGATATACTTGAACTTCTCAAAGTTACTAAAACCCTCTTTTGTGAGGTCTGTCATGCAGTGTATGACAGGGGTGGTCACCTACTCATGTGATAGTTCCATGTCTGCTGTGTATGCTAGTTGGCATCAGGCCGTGCGGCGCTAGCACGCGTTGAGGGTGATGCCTTGCCTTTGAGTAGCATGTTTCCTGGGATGTAGCAGGGTATCTCTGCCTTTCTGCTGGTGGGAGTCTCCTCTGCCACTGTCCTGCCCAGTGTGGGACGTGCCAGATGTGCACCATGCGTGGAGGTGCTTCAGCTGAAGCCACTACATGCTGTAGTCTTTAGCCTTGAGCTACCTCAGGTACCAGCTTTTGGCAGGTGGGTTGGCTAGTTGAATTATTTCTCTGCTGTAGGTGTGAGGACTAAGAGAGTTGGTCAGACCCCATTGCCTCTCCCCTTCTCTGTGTGCCATCCCAATACCTTGTAGGTTAACGTCATCTTTCTGTTGTTCCCTCCTCAGCTCTGGAAGGCCTGACCCACAGTCCATGGAGGTGGAGCCCAAGAAACTGAAAGGGAAACGGGATTTGATCGTGACTAAGAGCTTTCAGCAAGTGGATTTCTGGTGTAAGTGTCTTTCGAGTGAGGGAAAAGAGATGCTGGCACTTACACAGACATCGGTGTTTCCTGGTCGGTGCCCTGCCAGTTTGGGGTGGGAAGCAGGGAAGAAAAAACCCGGGGACAAATTTGCGTGCTCCCCTGAAAAGACCAGCACTTCTGATAGGGAAGCTGTTGCACAAAATCAGCTCGTCCATCGTGGGGCTACGCAGCGGTAGGGAGGTTGGTGGGAAGAATGCTGGAAACATGAAAATGCACATGGGAAAACCCCAAGAGTCTGCAAAACCCAAAGACTTGAATTCAGAAACTGCAAAGGGAACATTGCGCAGATGACAGCTCTTTCCCTCCTTATTCTTGGGAAAGAAAACTGGTGCCAGTCACCTTGGCATACCTACAGAATACCAAACTGTGGGCCTGGGTCCCTCTCTGGCCACAGGGCAAGCATCTGGGGATGCTGTCTCTCTCCCAAGCGCAGAATGAAAGCTGTATGATGAGGGTATTTGTTTTCAGGGATGTTTGTTTTAGTTCCCCTCTGGGTTGTGGGGAATCAAACCTTTTGGCTTGAGGACGTTGCTGCTGACCCGGGATGTGCAAGGAGCCCCCACCGTCTGTCTCTGCCGGCGGTGGCGGGGCCTTTCCCTGTGTGGGTAGCCACCGGTGCCGGATCTGCGTGGGGCACCAGGGCTCGCCCAGGCACGGCGTTGGTCGGGCAGGCATGGGTTGGGGCAGAGCCCTTGTTGAGGGACATGGTGAAACAAGGGAGCAGCCGGTGAAGCGTCTGCGTGCGTGGAGGCCTGGGATTGGGGAGGGGGCTCAGGGGGGACGGGGAGCTGGGGCATGCTGGCCTGAGCGCTGCGCGTCCTCTGAGCTGCGTGAACCTGTACGGGCATCACGTCTGCCCAGCTTAACCCCTGCTCCCTTCGCACCCGCAGTCTGCGAGTCCTGCCAGGAGTACTTTGTGGATGAGTGCCCGAACCACGGTCCCCCGGTGTTCGTGTCTGACACCCCAGTGCCCGTTGGCATCCCTGACCGGGCAGCGCTGACCATCCCGCCTGGAATGGAGGTGGTGAAAGAGCCCAGCGGGGAAAACGACGTGCGCTGCATGAACGAGGTGATCCCCAAAGGTCACATCTTCGGGCCGTATGAGGGGCAGATCTCTAGCCAGGACAAGTCTGCAGGATTCTTCTCGTGGCTGGTGAGTGGTGTGTCTCCTCAACAAAGTGATGCCCCAGCCGTGCAGCTCAGAGCCTGGGGGACTTCGCAGGCCTGTCGAGCCAGACCTTAGCCAGCTTCCCCTTTCTCTGAAGATCTGCTGACCCACCTGGGCAGTAGGTGAACATCAACCTGCTGTAATTATTAGCAGCCTATAAGGCTATAGATAGATGAAAGGAGACCAGGTGCCGTGGCACCCGAGTTCATTTCACGGCTGTAGGGAGCAGAACTTGCTTCTCTTTTCCCTCTTGCCGTGTTCTTCCACCTCCACTCAACCTCTAGGGCTCCTCCAGTACCTTTCTCTGCTCTGATCATCATTTTGAGAATAGAGGAGGGATTGTGTCTAGACATTGCAGAGCTCTCTCATGAGCCTGCAGCACTCCTTCCCAGCCTGCTTGAGACCAGGTGGCCCAAGGGACCAGGAAAGAGGAGATCCGGTCTATCAGGAACTGATCTACATGCAGACTTTGGCACCAAAACCCATATTTTTTCCCCTAGTACTAGAGGCCTTGGTTACCCTATGAGACAGAGATGTCACTAGATCAACAGATATTAATTATTGTGAGAAATGAGATGTGGGACTTGAGTTATAGGTGGGAAAAAAATTGAGAGCTGCTGATACGAAATGCTGCTCACGCTTTTCTGTCTGTAAAATAAATGTGTGCCTCAGCCCTGTCCTGAAAGGGAAGTTAATCTTTTATATCTCAGGACTGTTAACAGTTTCATTATCTGCATCCATAGTTCTGTGTTACGGATAATTGTACATGGGAAAATGCCTCTTAGTCAGTTCAGAGTAGCCTACACACACGTATCCAGCCTGTAGTGCTAGGAGGGCAGAGATGCATGGCATAGTTTCATGTCCTGACTTAAGGCTGGAACCGAAGCAGTGATTTGGGAGTCATAGACCTTCTCCTGTCTGGACCAGCTAGTTGACATGCTGCATCTGTTCTCTCGTTCCACAGATCGTTGATAAGAACAACCGCTACAAATCCATCGATGGGACGGATGAAACCAAAGCAAACTGGATGAGGTGAGTCCAGTTCTCTTCTGCCTTCCCTTTTGGGGCTCTGTCTTCCAGAGAGAGGCCATCAAACACTCCTTGTTGTTTTGTGTGACAGAAAAACAAACGAAAATGCCACAACCCCTTCTGTAAAGGCTGTGCTTGTGCTCTTTCAGTATTTATTGTGATGAGAATCCTCTGGAGTCAGATTCAATGAAAGGGACTAAAACAAGGATGTGTGTATGGAGGATGGCTATTTTCTGGAATGAGGGCAAATGTTAAAAATGATCCTATTTATCCCCTTTTACAAATGCTGACAGGTCTCACTCCATTTTTTATTTTTCTTTACTTTATGTTCAGATATTTGCAAAATGCTTTGCATTATCCCCAAGGTAACCTTTGATTCTGTTTGGGTTTTTTTTGTCCTTGCCCACTCGACAGACATTGAAAGAGGTGCTTTTTTTGTTTTCTTTCTGGGCTTCCCTTGAAACAGTTGTCTGTGGTGGCTGGCTGGGGTGGTGTCAGCCTTACTGTGCTAGGAGAAACAAGGAGTGAGTTGCTGCAGCTCCGACCTGTAGAAACGACACGTGTGCTCTCACTCCCTCTGCCGGCACTGGGACTCAGCGGAGCAGAACCCAAATAGCAGCCAGTACTGAACCAGGGCTGGGGCTGGCTCTGATTTTGTTAACCGCAGCAGTGAGGGAACATGTTTAACCACGATGCAGTGCTTCAGGTGTTGGCATATATCTGCAAAATGTAGGTCACTCTTGCAGCCTCCTGAGGTGGAGGCAGTGCGTATGGCGAGTCACCAGAATGGGGCATTGCTGCACACCGAGGCCCGTCCCACATTCGGACCAATCCTGCTTTCAGGGGGTGGGTTTTGGAAGCGGTCGTATGAAATGCCTACTTGACGAGAGTAAAGCAGCGTAGGAACTAACAGGTCTGTTAGCCTGGATGTCTAGGATTTTCAGTTGTCACTCACTAAGGGTAGAGAGAGCATGAAGTACAGGCAGATGCAAGGCTGGCTTAGCTACTCAAATCTGGTTGCCCCACTTTTGCTCCGTTTGAGTCTTCACATGGATAGCAACTGTTCTGACACTTAGGTTCATGGAGTCAAGCAAAGGGTTTAATTTTTCTGTAAGAATTCCAGCTGTTACAGTTATTCACTCCTGGATGAGAGAAAGCGCTGGACCTGGGCTGAGGCTGGAGTTGCCGCTCCAAAAAAAAGCAGTGGTACAGTGGACAGATAGGTAGGGGGATGTATGTCTTGAAGCAAAGAATGAAGAGTTCAAAAATCAGCGTGAGATTTTTCTGCTTAGATCTGGATCTTTATGCGATCCGGATGACAGCGAAGCTGGAGGAAAAAGTCTTGGAAAGCAAAAATCCTATGATGAACTCTTCTTCCTACTGCCAAGAACATAAGCTTCATGTCTGGATTTAAATGGGCGCCACTCATGGTCCCAGCACCAAAGAACAGAATGTTCTTATCTAAACATGTATTTGCCATGGTTAAGTCTTGAGATGAGTGTGGTCTGGGTCATTCTGCACAGCCTTGAAGGGCAAGGAGGTGATGGGTTTGTGGAAGGGGGATGTTTGCATCTCTTCTGGGGAAGGGTGTATCAAAGGACCGGTGCAAGCTATACCAGTCTTACTGATCTTTCTGAGTTTACTCTTGAAAATGGCTTCTCATAGCAGCATTGTGTAGAACCTGACTGACAGTTCAAGAGGAGATAGTGGTCCTCAAAAAGCCTTGGTTTTGTTTGTTAGCAGATTTCGAGGAGAGGTGCACTCGATATCCTGTGCTAGGACATTACCTGTCCTGGAGGTTACCCGCAGAGTCTGTATTTCCAGGACGCTGTAGACAGCGCTCTTTTTGTTTTTCAGATGGTGCTCTTTGCCATCACTCACAGATGGAGTGCTTTGCAAAGCAGATCTACTCACCCTCTGGGTAGGTGGGTATGGCATGGGGAGGGCAGCTTGGGCTGACTCCTCTCTCTTCTTGTAGATCTGGCTATTGCTTTTGTTGTTTGACTACCGCATCCGAGTCCATTTTCATGTTCCCACCGAGGACAACGTGTACACTGCAGCACTTGGTGGTTTCATTTCAAGTGACTGTTTACCCAGGGCAGTGGACAGCAGGGAGGAAGGAGTGCGAAGCGTAGCAGGTGGCATGGCACTGGGAACATCCCATCGCCCTTTCCCTCTTCAGCCAGACAGTCGAGACAGACTCCTGATGCTGGGAGCATGTTCTCCTAAGCTGCATGCTGGCACAAGAGTAATGCATCCTTCATCTCTGCTCAGAGTAAAGCACTGGTGTTTCCAGTACTTTATGAAACTCCACGGCTTTGACTTCCAGGGATGTGTGCAAACCTCTTCCTCTGTTTTTATTTTTCTGGGGACTCTGGGTGACTGTTTACCATGGATTGCAGCAAACCTCGGGCAAAATTGATGCTTTCTCAGACATAAACCATAAACTGCTGCTGATGGGATTTCTTGGGGCTTCTGAAGGGTTGCATAGAACCAGCCATTGTACCTGGTTACTTCTGGGGAAGTTCTGTTGTTCAGTTATTTGAGATCTCTAAAAAAAAAACGGATCTGACTACAAAATTAAAGTAATTCAGAAAGTCCAGGAAACTTCCCTCTGTGTATGTGTCACTTGGCCCAGACTGAGGTGACGGATAGGAAGTACCAGCAAACTGGTGGTGGCAGACTGAATTATGAAGTGCCTCGTGTGGGGGGTTTCCAGGCTAGTTAGGAGATTTGTAGTCTCTATTCCTTCCTACACGTTAATACCTGAGTTCTCAGGCTTTTGGGACAGTTCAAATTCATCTTTTCCCTCAGCCCATGTGAAAAGGCTGGTGCAAGATTTCCTCACTTTTTTCTCCTTTGCCTTCCTCTCTGCCCCCTTTTCCCCTCCAAACATAGTAACAAAGAGGTCATGGGGAGCAAGACTGTTCTGTAAGTGTTCCTGTATCTCCTTATAATGGAGATATCCGCGATTTGATCTTCATACAATAATAGAGCTTAGAAGGGAGCTCTGGTCAGGTGCTCCAGCGGCCTACTCAAATCAGGACCAACTTAGATCAGTAGATCTTTTAAGTACTGAGCTGCTGTTTCAACTTTACAGGACCTTTTAAAAATAAAAATTTAAAAAAAGTAAGGCTTACTGCATCCGGCCGTGTGCTCAGGGAGAGTAAAAGCTACCAGCCTACGCACAAGCCATTTTGTTGAACTTAGTAAACTGGACTCTGTTACCTTGCAGCAAGTGGAGCAAATGTTCTTATCTGTTACAGACTGAAATTTATGCAAAGCAAAGGGGCCCTAAAGTACTGCAGGACTGTGATCCCTATAAAAAAAACCTACTTCAGAGCCCTGGGAAGTTATATGCTTGTTTCTTAGAGGCCAAGAAAAGTGGAGTTGGTTGATACCTTTGGGGGGTGATCATTAAGTGCCCACTGTTCATTTAGTTTACGTCACCTACATTTTTAAAGAAATAGCTGTACTGTCTTGCACTTTCAGATTGACTTGGGCTG
Organism: Tyto alba; assembly: GCF_018691265.1. Taxonomy (NCBI): domain Eukaryota; kingdom Metazoa; phylum Chordata; class Aves; order Strigiformes; family Tytonidae; genus Tyto; species Tyto alba. The sequence continues at coordinate 4,840,145 of NW_024881280.1, forward strand.
AGGTGTGAATTCACAGCTTCACAGCTGGGGCTCCTCTGGAGCTTGCTAAAGCCCACACAGCATCCCCAGTGGGGTACTTCCAAATACCAGTGACTGCTCCTAGGGACATCCTGCATGGTAGAGGATGTACAGGAGGGGAAGAAGATCTCTCTGACAGTAATACTGTCTGCATTTTTTATAAGGACGAGGTTAATGTGCCTGCTGGGAACCTAACATTAATTGAATTCGTGATTAAAACTGGCCAGAGCTCATCACTCGTTGCGTGGTGAGTTAGCTCTTGGAATGCTTAAGTTATCTTAAATTGTTTTGACACAATTCACACTGGAGTGGAAACCCTGAAATCTGAATATCCAGGTCTACCACAGGTTGTCCTAAGTGCACTTGATGGAATACCCTACTTGGGAAGAGCAAAAAGGGCTCTAATTCCCCCTCCCCGGTGCAGCTTTGCTAGTGACAGCGGCCATGGGTTCAGCAGAGAAGAGGGGGTGCAGGTGACCTGACCCCGCCAGCAGCTTTGAGCAGCTCCTGGGAGACTTCTGTACTGCAAGCTCACCCTTACCCAGGGGCACTTTGCAAAATACTGTTATTCCTTCTCCCCAGAGGAGCTTGTCAGCAGAGGTTTGTTGCCACCACGTGGAGGCACTGATGATACTGTGCAGTCGTGGGTACCTGCAGAAAATATGCATGAAGCCCAGTTTTGCTGAATGCGATAAAAATCAAACTGTAAATGTTCCTTGGCTCAGTGTTCCACGTAGCCTTTTCCCTCCTTCCAGTGTTCAGCTGGGAGAACTCCTCTTTCCTTTTAAGTTGGGTTTTATTGCTTTTTTTGTTTTTTTTTTTTTTTCTCTTGAGGTCAGTGTAGCAAGTGCTTTGCTGGATCTCCATCATTTCATTAGCACCTTCCCTAAACGCTCCTATCCCTCCATAAATGAAGCTCCACCAAAATGTTATCTCAAGGATGCATTTACATTTGACCCAGTGAAATGTATCTATGCACTTAACTCCCAGCTCTCCCGGTACGTGGCCTGGATTGGAGCAGCATTTCCTACTGGTTTTCCAGCTTTAACCAAGGTTAACAGCTTCTGACACTTACCCTGATGGAGGGCAGCAGTGTCAGTGAGTTTCATTAAACAACAGCGTAACAGCGCTAAGGAGAAAGCAGAATGACGTTTGTCGAGGGTCACTCTGCCTTTCTGTGGGTTTTTCTTAGTCTGCAGCCCACGAGCATCTTTCACACGAGCACACCCCAAACCACCTCTCTTCTGCTGGGCCGTGGCAGCGCTGAGAGCCACGCAGCTCTGAGGAGGTGCCAGCAGGGCCATCAGAAACGTGGGGCAAATGGGAAAAACTCTGAGGCCTTTGCTCGTACCAATTTTTCAGGAAATATTTCGGGGTGGCTGAAGTCTGCCTGCAAGAGATAGGGCATTCAGCCAAGATGTTAAGTTTAAATGTAATTTTTTGAATGAGGAGGGTCTGAGCTATCCCCACCAGAGTTTACTCCCTAACATTGCAAAAATACTAACAATAGGTCCCAAATTCATTGAAACCAAAGATGCTATTACCAGCAGATAGCATCTTCGGTTTCATTTAGTTTGGGACCATAAGCAGAAAGGAAACTAGCCCATAGTGTCACTTCAGCTGTTAGATGTCCTAACCATTAAGATGTCTTATTCCTTGTATGTTACATCTTAATATCTTTTTTTAAACATTAATTTTCTAGGCTTGTACTGACAGCTTTTGGGGGCAATTTATATTAACACTGAAGTCTTCTTCCTCAGATGACTGTTGTGTTCTCCACCCCATAGCTCCATGCTGATGTAGATTTCTATCCGAGAACTTTCTTTTAAAATATAAAGAACTCTATGACTTGAGCACCAAAAAGGTTGACCTCTTTCAAAAAAGTTCCCCACACCCCTGCTTTTAATTGTTTGAAGATGTGTAAAAGCAGTCTTTTGTAATGTGTAGCAGTAGAAAAACCATTTGGGCATTTTACTTCATTGCTATCATTCAAACCAAAGCATACACTAAATTTTCCCAGCAGTTCTGCTCCTCCGTGGCCTCTGATCTCTTCTGTGCTGTTCTGCATGCGTATACGCAGGTGCTTATAGCCCAGGCTGCAGATTGTTCCCCTGCCCACAATCCCACCTTCTTTATGTGCAAAACTGCATGTTCACAAAGTCTGTTTTCTCCTTTTCCGTTGAACAGAGCTGCCCTCGTCTTTTTTTCTCCCCCAGTAAAAAGCCATAGTTAGGACTCCTGTTTTGTTTATTTTTAAAGTTTCCCTGGACTGTGGCTGGAAAAATTAACACACCTCCCCACCCCCTGTGGACAAAACTGCTCGCTTTCAGGATGTCTGCCTCTTCTTCTCAAAGGGCTGAGGCTGCGAGTTGTTAGTTTGAAGCAGTAGAAACGAGGCACAGGCTCCTGTCAGCGGCAGCGACAGCAAAGCCTAGCCGGGAAAAACAGGTGGGTGGCCTCATTCCTTTTGAGAACAATGGGAAACGGCAACCATTTTGGGGTGAAACAAGAGCTTGCTGTGAAGCAGATGAATGCGGGATGCGCAGTACCCCTGGTGCTGAAGAAAAGGCTTTTCCTTAGCAAAAGCGAGTTGGAGAAATTGCCCGTGAGTCTAGTCAAAATCTCCCCTGAAAAAAACCCAATTTGAGGTAGCCTCTGCATGACACCCTGCAGGTTTTCACAGAAAGGGTGGCGTTAAAAGTTTCCATTGCATGTTGTGCCAGGCAGAACAACAAGATACGTTTCAGGCCTCCAGATTGCCTCATTTTTGAGCAGTGTCCCCTCCGAAGCTAATTCATCAACGTGCTTGTGAGTTCTCACGCTTTTTTCTGTGCACAAACTGCGGCAGGTGATGTGAGGCTGTACTGAAATTCTCATACGTAAGTCAGGGCATCAGACGAAGTGTAAAATTCCGTTTTAACTGTAAAGCTGAGAAGGCTCCTTCACGCTGGTGTTGCTTGGTGTTTTTTTCCTTAAGCTTGAAAATTGCCACTTAAAAACAAAACGGCTGCCTTTTCCTGGTGCGATCGAGGAAAACTGAGAGGTTGTTGCGGGTGGGGGGAGCTGGATCCCACTGAACTCCTCTGCCCCAGTGCTGCACTGGTCAAGTGGTTGGATGCAGAGGGATGCTTTTGCGCTGATTTCCTTTTACCCAATTGTGCTTTGTGGGATGTTCAACCCAAGGAACATGGCTGAACGAAAGAGGAAGCCCAAGTTTTCCAAGGAAGAACTGGACATTCTGGTCACTGAGGTGACCCGCAATGAAGCCATGCTGTTTGGGAGGGAGACAATGCGTCTGTCCCATGCTGACAGGGACAAGATCTGGGAAGGCATAGCCAGGCAGATCACATCAGTCAGCCAGGTCCCCAGGTCTGTAAAAGACATTAAACACAGATGGGACGACATGAAGAGAAGGACCAAGGACAAACTGGCATTCATGCAGAGGTCCCTCTCCAGCCCCGGCAGCGCGGGGCGGCCCTCGGCCATCGTCCTGACCGCCCACGAGAGAGCCATCGAGTCGACGCTGCATTCGTCACACCAGATGCACGGCTTCCGGCGAGCGGATCTGGACGTGGTTGACAGCCCGTCAACGAGCTGTAAGTATCACTGCCTTAACACCTCTTTGTCTTATGCTTGCATATCTCAGTTTGACACCAGAAAAGAGCGTTGTGTGTTTTGTGAGATGCTGGGTTGCCTGTCAAGCCAGGCCCTACTGCCGTGTTTGGTTTCAAGACAGCCTGCTCTGGTGATCGTGGGGTGTTGAGATGGATTGAGGGAAAGCTGTGTCCAGGTTAAGATCATCTCCTCTATCTGTTTATCTAGTCCTTTTGCATACTCTCTTCTAAGGGTAGACATTGTTCAGATTCCACTTTCTTAACGGGTCATAAGTCTGAACTAATCCTACAAGTGAGGGAACATCTGTAGTTGAAGTGCAACTACCTCCAGTCTGTGGAAAAGTGCTTGTAAAGGATTAGGAGTTCTTCATCTCGCATGCACCCCAATAAAACAGCAATGCTGTCGAGCTGAGAGTCGTGTGCCAGTCACTAATGGATCACTGCATGGTCACCATCTTCCAGGAGGGCTGCTGGAGGGGGCTCAGTGATCACTGGTGTTTATGCTCTGAGGCCAGGTCACTAATGATTTCTCGCTAGTGGTCTGAAGGCTCAGCCCAAGTGCTGTGAAACTGTTTTTTTAAGAAATTACTGGCCCTGGTTTCCAAGTTCATCTTCTTACACCACAATTCTCAGACACCTTCCGGTGCTGAACCACCAGCTGCTTTTTGCAGGTCCTTTCCCCGGTTGCATACATACGGTTTTCATGTGTGGAGGTGCAGCTTCTTGGTCGGTGAGCTTTTAGGGATGCAGAGGAGAAAAAGAGAGGAAAACTTCTTGGAAAGTGAGCCAACTAACACTTCGTGGGTGGCACTGTCCTACCACATTAGGTCTTACCTCATATCTGAAGTAATGTTGTTAGTGGGAAAGCAAGGACAAAAATCTTCAAGAACTGGTGAAGTGGGACTTGGTCATTCTTTGCATCTATCTTGGAAACCAGTTGCACTGTTTCAGAGGTGAAATGAATACAGCTTGTGCAAGGAGATAGTGGGCAGCTGTAATTAGTGAATTATCGTCTCTTCTTACTCTTGATGTGCCTTTACTTGTGAACTGGCACATCACTATTTATCAGACTAATGAGAACTCTCCCATGCTGTTTTGCTTTGCTTTTGGTGGTTTTGCATCAAGTACACTTGCCCGATTAATATAGGGTCCTTTTGCTGCTCCGCCTGACTGCCTGGTTATCTTAGTGATGCCAAGCCACGTAGTAGCTTTGCAGTACAGGCTTTGCGAGCAGCGAGTACTGTGTCTGTGCTTTTCTCAGTGCAGAGGATGTAAGAAATGACATGGGAGCAGGGCTTTTGACTGAGGAACCGAATGTGTCAGAGTGTTCTGAGACTGGACCAAAGGCCCGGGAGCCTTTGACTCTCCAAAATGTTGTTCTAGCTACTTACGGTTTTGGGGAAGGGGAAGTCATTGTTACTGTCTGAAATGGATTTACATGCCAGCGATGAACAATGCTGTGTACAGGATACCATGGCAGCCTGGATTCCTCCTCGGTTGGCTGGGTTCGCCCGCACTTCAGGCCTCTTTACGGCTAAGCTTGTCACCCAGATGCTAACATTGCAGCACGTGCATGTTGAGTTACGCATCAGGAGCTACAGGCTTGTCTCAACTGGCAGATGGGGGGGGGGAGGGGAAAACCCTTTTTCCATGTGCTGTGAGATACCATGAAACAGAAGTCAGAGCTGCGAGGGATTTCGAATTAATAATTCATGCTTCCTCTTCTGTTTAAGCTGACGAAGACGAAGAGATGCCGGGCACTTCTCGGGAACACCGCTTCTCGTCGTTGCAGAGGGCTGGTGCAGGAGTCAGCCAGCTCTCCGGGCCCTCCTTCCTCCACACTTCTTCCTCATCAGAGCACTCGGAAGCTGCCAGCCAAAGGCAGGAACTGCACCGCCCGTCCCCGCGCACTGCCTCGTCCTGCAGACCCCCGCACCCCCGCGCCAGGAGCCCGCCCCTCTCCAGCTTCGATCGCCAGCTTCTCCATTCCCACATGCAGCAAACAGACCTGTTCAGGCAGTTCTGCCAGGAGCTGGTGGCTGTGCACAGAGACATGGCTGACAGCATGCATGTCATCGGCCAGAGGATGGCTGACCTCACCAGCCAGGTTGGCCAGATGTGCCAGACCCTGTCGGAAATCCGTGATGGGGTCCAGGCTTTCCGTAGGATGCAGGATCCTAGTGTCATGCAGGGGTCTCTTCTGCAAGCAGCTTGCTCAAAGCAGCCCCCTGAGCCCAGTGCAGGGTCTAACCAAAACCCCCCAAAACCGTCTCCTCCTGCACGGACTACCAGGTCACGAAAGAGAAAGCACCATTTTTAGTCTGCTTCATATAAAGTAAAGAAGGATGCTCCTTCCTGAGCTGCTGCATGCTCACAGGGCCTCTCCATGTGTATCAGTAGTCTGTGGGGAAGGTCGACAGCCGCCCCAACCCATCCATCCCCCTGCTAGCTCACAGAGCAGTATGAATCGTGGCAGCTGAATAGTAGGGCTGGCCCTCTGCAGTGGCAAAGAGGGATCTCAAATCTTACAGAGCTTGGGATGTAGGACATCTTTCTGTTCATAGGGATTAGGAGTTTTCACTGGCTTCCCCATGCTTTGAACACTCTATAAGCTAAGAGATGCAATAGGAATCATTGTCTTGATCTCTTCTCATGCCTGTGAAATGGTATTCACTGAGACAGTGTACTACAGAGCTCCCTTTGCAATCAACCCACAAATTTACCCTACCTCTGCCTTCCCATCATCTTCCTGCAAATTAGTATATACACTTTGCAAAGATACATCCTTACGGCTCTAAAGACTCTTATTGCTCATTATTTTTGTCGTGCGTTCAGCAATAATGGGCAATCCAGGGCTTACTGTGACTTACGCACAGGTTTGAGGAGAGGTGTAAAAGCGGAGCTTGTGCAGGGAAGGGGAGAAAGGCAGGAGGACAGGTCTGGGCACGGCGTGGTTTTAGACTGCTGAGAAGGGCTGCGATGGCACATGCCTGGATCCTGCAGTGCCACGTGCACTTACATCAAAGAGTTTAATCTTTGTCTGCTCCAGTCTGAAACCCCTGCCTACCCTTCACGACTGCAGTTAAAATACGACTATTTCATCATACGACAACATTTCAAGATAATTGTATCCTATTATTTTCTTGCATGTTATGATCTTCAGTTTTGAGCCACCTCATCCTCTTCAAAATGTGAGAGACTGCACAGGAACAAGGGAAAATATAGGGCCTGCTTCTGACCTCAGGAACAGTTTGGTTTTGTATCACTGTAATTCTGTCAACCTCAGTAAAGTTACTTTGCACTTAGTGTTACTTAGGGTGGGATCTGTACTGTGTTCTATCGTGAAGAGTTTACTATCTAAAGTCACAGCTGTATAGGTTAAAATCTTAGACGTGTTGGGTTTGTACTGCTTGCTTTCCCCATACAGTCGCAAGAACGAACTGTGTTACAGCATTTGAATTGCTTTAGTGCTGCATGAGGTTCCCGTGTACAACCCCGATTCTGAAACTAGGCTTTAATAATGTCACCTCAGGTGGTGATGACAGATGTGGCAGCTTTTTTTACAACGTGTCTGTCGTCTTCTTGATTTGCACATCTGCATCCACCACGCTGCCCCCACCTCGGGGAAAAATCTGGACCGTTATCACGATACGCTTCAGCAGGGAAAAGGGCCGAGGTGTTATCTTTACAGTTAGCAAGCTGCTGTGTGCCAGGATTTGGCTCTATTCTCTGTGGAGGTGGGTGGCAGGAAACTATTCACGTTAATGCGAATGTGCATCATCATGCCACGTCTGGGCTACAGACTTGGCCAAAACGTTGTATAAACTTCAGCGGGAATTGACCATAGGCTCCACAGGATAGCAGAAGGATGGCTTGCTTGTTTTGTGTGATCTTGAAGGATCTTCTTTAATCTGTCTGGCCTGTCCTTTGAAGGTATAATGCACTAGCTTCTCTTCTGGAAAGCTCACTGTATGCCTGCCGTGTCAGGCATTCCTGACATGCTTTTCCTTTTTCCTTTTTAATTGTTCTGTAATTCTAATTCAAGTAATTTATTTTTAGTGGTGCGGTAAAAGGCCCTTGCTCAAGGGAGCAGGGGTCTGGAAAAGAGAAAAACCTCCTTTCTGGGATATGACCCACACTGCTTTCATGCAGAGGACATTCCTCATAGTGCTGCTGCCAGACCAGGGCAGTACTCGCTCCCCTTCCTCTGAGGATGTCATTTGACTTCAGTTGAAGGGAAGACTGAGAAATCAGGTAGAAGTAGATCTAACTTACGAATCACAGAGAACTGAAAAAATGGTTGATAGGTTCTAAAGGCTTTCTGAGTCAATATAGTGCTGCTGCTATATATTAGAAGTAGTATTTTATATTTTTGTAATATTTGGTCCCTGCTGATGTTCTCCAGTGGATATACTGAGAGGATTGGCTCCTCTGATGTCCAGGGGGGGATCCCTTCTGGGAACCCTCGGATCTGCAGAAGAGGAGGCTCCCGGAGGTGCTGGGTGCTGGAGGGAGTTGGCATCGTCGTTGCCATCAGTTTGCCACACAGACGTGCTTAGAGAGAGAATCCTGGTGCGGGAAGCACGGCCTTTGGTACAAACCCCCAAAGGCTGTGCTCTGGTCAGGAGAAAGGACCTTGTACTATAAACTGCCTGATGTCTCCCCCAGTTTCCTCTGTGGACTATTACAGATTGGCCCAGATCTGGGGACGTGTCTCCTGCCCTGTGTAGACCCCTCGGTGGAGTGGCTTTTCTGTACTGGCTCGCAAAGGATTCTTCCTCCTGCACCCATCGTGTTAACTGGCTGTTGAAGTAAGTGCCTGTGTCAAAGCAAACTGCTGTGCTCAACCCTAGCAGCTCCATGTCTTGTACATGCTGAAAAAACTCTCTCTTCAAAAAGTATTTTTATTAAGAATGCAATAAATATATAACACTTTTAACACAGCTGCTGTTGAGTCGTTTGTTTCTCTCCTGTAATTTCTGAACTGGTAACAAGCCCGTCGCGGATACCGGGTCTCCTGGAGGCACTCAGCGTCGGGGAGCTGAGGCAGGGTTTGTGGGTGCAGCACCCCGGGGATGTCTTCCTGGGCTGGGGGCAGCTCTCTTGCACGGCGTCTCCTGCCCTGGCTCAGGCTCAAATCTTGATTTGCGAAAAGCTGGTGGCCTTTTCCCTGCGGGGCTCTGCCCTGGCAGGACGTCAGCGGAGCATCCCCGGGGCCAGCTGGAGGGTGAACGACGGAGGGCCCAGCGGGCAGGGGGGGAGGCATGGGGTAAATTGGGGGGGGGGCTGGGGGGGCAGAGGCCTGAGAGCCTCCCTCCAGCTGCGGGGCTCTCCTCGCTGTCTCTCCTGGCTGCTCCATTCCCCTCCTGGGGAGGAATGGTCCCAGCTGCCAAAAAATACCTCGACGTTTTTCTGGGCATGCTTACCGGCCCATCCCAAACCTTGGCAGTTTGGTGTCCTGAGTGGGCTGTGGCTTAGATGAGGATGGTTTTTTGCTGCTAGCTAGAAGAGCTGTGGGAAAGGCGGCCCTGTGGAGCAAGGAGCTGTGCCTCCAACAACCACGGGGTTGATTCAAGCCCCAGTAGCTGCACGTGGGTTATAGATGGTCTCTTGGGGCAGTGGCTGGTCCCTGAGTAGCCTGGGCTGAGTCTATGGCGGTCTTGAGCCTGGCTCGTCCCAGGCACAGGACATGAAAGACCCGATTTGGAGCTGGTGGCAATGCCTGCCTGCAGGAACGGGAGCAGCTCTGGGTGGCTGGCTCTGCCCCAGCGGTGGTCCCAACCCTCCTCTTCCTCTGGGGATCGGCGTCCCTCGGGAAACCCGCAGTGCAAGCGTGCAGTACCTTGTGTCGGCCTAACCCTGCCTGGCCTGGGCATCCAAACCGAGGGAGCTGCCATGCCTCGATTCAGCTTGGCTGTTTGGCATCAGGAGGGGGACTTCCCCTCACAGGAAGGGTTTCTTCAGGACGTGAGCGCTTCGGCCTGGGGAAGATATGTCAGCGAAGGCAGACTGGTACAACCTCTTCTCCTCAGCAGGCAGGGGTGGAGCGACTTCCTCTGTCCTCAGGGAATTGCCTGCCTCTAACCCGTGGCGTGCAGCAGCATGAGGTGTCTTAGATGGACAGGTGGAGTTTGGGTTTTATGCAATCCTTTGTAACCCGTGTCATTTGTGCCCCTGGGGTCGCATTCGCTGGAACCCAGGATGTGGGTGATCTCAGCCCCATTTACCTCGGGGAAGTATCCCAGATGGAAAGCTTCCTCTCAGAGCGTAAACCAGTTACCAACAGCCAGCAGCTGTGAAGAAACGTGTTTGTGACTGGATTATTCCATGACTGCCTGTTAAGGGCTTTCTTCACGCCTCCGGGTGAAATCGGCAGCGCCAGTCGCTGCAGGATGCTGGGTGGGAGCGGGCGGCTGAGCAGCGTGCTGCAAGGCTGCTGCAAGGCTGCTGCAGGGCTGCTGCAGGGCTGCTGCAGGGCTGCTGCAAGGCTGCAGGGCTGCTGCAGGGCTGCTGCAGGGCTGCAGCTCGCACCCTCCTGCCTGCGCTCTCCTCCCAGCTCCCCACCGTTCTGGGAGCAGCTTGGAGCCGCAGGACACGGGCAGCAGAGCTGAAGGATGCTCTCGGGCAGATACTTGGAGGGGTTTAGAGGCAGGAGGAGAGCAAATGGGAAAAGGATGCTCATGCTTAATAAAAGACTTCGTAATAAAAGTGAGCCCGGGTGGGAATAGTTAACCAGGCTCTCCCATTCCCATGCAAAGTGGTGTTTTTTAGAGACTTTTCTAAATCTCGCTGACAAATGCAGTTTGCTGGGAATGCACCAGATTGTCCTGCCACTGTCCTGTGAACTCCTCGGTGCCACTGGCTGTGGGGATGTGGGTCCTGTATGTTGTTTTAAGGAGCCGTGAGCGACCCTCAGGGTGATCACTCTTTGGAGGTAACTGGGCTCCTTCGCAGGGGCGGCCTGATCTTGTCGTTGCTGTGGCCAATGTTTGGGCAGAGCAGCTGCAGAGTCTCTCCTTAGCTGGCACTAGGAAGCATCCTGGCATTTTGCTCGGACTGGGGAGAGCATCCTCCGGGATCTCCTGTGCTGCAGGCCATCAGGCTGACCGCAGCACGTTGCTGTGTATCTCCCAGCTGGCTGAATGCCTGATACACCTTTTGTGGAGTGATTGCTGACACCCAGAAGCGACAGCCTGGCTGTGTGCCGTTGCAGGACCTGCTTCCCACCACACCGGTCCAGGCTCCTCAAATACACAGACCGGTGGTTTGAAAGGTCCTGTGTTTTGTGATGAAAAGTAAAATAAGAGTTAACAAAAGCCAATGTTCGGCTAATTTTGTCAGTGCCAGAGCCTGCTTTTTAAATAATTACTGAAGATTGCGGAGCATCCTGGGTAGCACGCATTAGGAAAAATACAGCTGGTTGCATGCACGTGCACGGTTGTTTAACATTAAAACCAGAATTGCTGGAGCCTTGGGCAGTCTGAGACACCGCAGACTCGTTTTCTGTGTTTTGCAGGAGGCTTCACCAAGTTTGTGACCTTGTGTGTGGGGGTTGGTGTGATCACGTGCAGGTGGGCTCGTGTCTTTATCTGTGCAGGCACATGGCTGGAGAAGCGGAGAGCATTCAAGGAAAAATTGATAGATTTCTTAAGCCGAAGAAAAACCTCTGAGCTATAAGGGAACGTCTGGGCAAGGACTAGTAGCAGCAGATGTCAGAGGAGGCATTTGCTGCTCGCCTTCGTTAATCTTACTGCAGCAGGGAGTGCTGAATAATAGAGGCAAATGGCCTGAGGAAAAAAAAAAAAAAAAAAAATCTTTTAGCTGTGAACTGTTCAGATCTGCTTTTGGGTCTGCACATACCATGACCTGGTCCTTGGTGGGTGTTACGAGCTCGTGTTGGGGGCAGCTGGAACTAGTATTGCCAAGCCTTTTTTGTGTCCTCTAGCAAGAACACAAGGTGTGTGAGAGCAAATAATATGATCCTAGCTGTGGATCTCTGTATTACCAAGTTGCGCAGAGAGCCAGTTGCTTGGAGTGGGACTTAATACACTTCCGATGAGCTGATATTTAGCTGTTTTGAATCAGAAAAATAAATACCATGCCCAGAAAGCGATTTTTCCGTCAGCACTGCCAGGAGATCCCCACAACGTGATGCGGGGCTTTCCTGAGACTTGCAGGGACGTTTATATTTTTATGTCACACCCCACCGAATGCCCAAGTACCAAACCTCCCAGTACTGGCGTGCCCTTGGTTTCCTTTTGGACAGCCAGTGAATTTTACACTTTCCTTTTGGACAACCCATGCACATCAGGTGACCATGTTTCTGTCCTGAGTATCTTAATTCTGCTTGTCCAAAAGGAGGGCAGCAAGGAAATCTGGTGTTTACTAAAAAAGGAAGACAGTATTTTGGGGAAACAGATGGGCAGAGGGACCCTGCCATATTCCATATGTTCCTGAGAACAAGAGAGGAGGCCCTGGGATGTGAAATGATGGTGAGGAGTCCGGGAGTTTCCATCCCTTGGCAAAGATACTTCTTCCTGTGAGACTCTGTGTCACCCTTACTGGCAAAGCTACTCCTTCAGGTTGGATGTATGTTGTTGTCATCCCTTTCCCGGCAGAAAAGGACCTCCTGGTTTAGTGTTCCCTGGGTGTCCATGCTTGTTGTCCTGTATCTCTGGCAATTTGCACACCATTCCTTATAACTCCATGCTTTCCAGTCTGGCTGTGTTGATGGCTCTCTCTGAAGCTCATTCTGGCTTCCTCGTGGTCGTCCCTCTGGTGCAAGGGGTGGGGGGGGGGGGCACAGGAGAGAAGTTTGTGCTTCACGCCCGCCTTGTCACCTCGCCCTCAGGTATGTGATCATCTCCCGGGAGGAGAGGGAGCAGAATCTGATGGCCTTCCAGCACAGCGAGAGGATTTACTTCCGCGCCTGCCGTGACATCCGCCCTGGGGAGAAGCTGCGGGTCTGGTACAGTGAGGATTACATGAAGCGGTTGCACAGCATGTCCCAGGAGACCATCAACAGAAATCTCACAAGCGGTGAGTCCCCCTCCCTTTCCTCCCTTCTCCCCCCCACCCCGTCCCCTTGGGCCCCCACACTTGTTGGACCGAGTGCGGTGGGTGAAGGAGGCGATGCCCAGGCGGCCTGAGGAGAGCTGCGTTTCTAGCAGCAGGGCTCCTCTGGGTGAGAGCTCTGCGTGGCCTGGCGTGGATGGATGGGTGTACGAGGAGAGTAAAGAGAACCACCGTCACGGAGATCATGAAAGAACGATTTGTGCTGTGTCGTGTTGTGTCATGTGTCTTGTGTCGTGTCGTGTCGTGTGTGTGCTGCAAGGGCCTGACGCAAAGCCCAGGGATCACAGAGCTCCTCTGTCACAGGACTTTCTGGCCCAAAGATTGCCGTGCTGGTGGTCCCACAGACAGGCACATTAGGTTTTTCTTCTGAACGTGCTGCTTTCTCTGGCTCCTGTGAGCAGCCTGTTTGAGGGAGCTCCGGTTGGTTCTGTGTGCATATGGAAGAGAGATTTCCTCGGTGTGTTTGTATGTCCATTTTCCTCGCTTAATTTATCTCCTCTTTCTTCAGAAAGATAATTTGGGATCAGCGCGACATCAGCTAGAGACTCCTTAGTCTCACAACCTTAGAGTGCGTGTACAACGTACAGGAGGCTGTGTACTTGTCAGACTGATTCTTCCCTGGATAAAAACTGTTATCTTATCTTAAGAGTAGCCGTGCTGGAACAAACCCAGCGGTCCTTTAGGTCAGTGTAATGTCAGCCATACAGGAAGCTTTAGAGGAAGGAAAAAATTCTCAATGTATCTGTTCGTCTATATAATGCTGAGACCTGAAGTTAATTAAGGGCATTTCTTTCCAGGCCTAGCCACCGAATGGCAGGGCCTCAGCGGGGCAGCCACACTAAATATAACTTTCTAATTAAGGTTCCCGTGTATATTACTACACAGCTGCTGTTGCTGCCTTGACTTGGTAAAAGGTGTCTCCTCTTTAATCGTGGGGTGGACAAGGTGTCCTGAAAAAGCTGGTTATTCTCCATCCCCTTGGAGTTATTATGCACTTGCAGTGTTACGTCTTGGTGGTTGTACTTGGGCAATTCCCACTTGTGAATGATCATCAGTATGAATGTGCTTTTTATTATAGTAATGAACATCACTGAGTGATTAGGTAGAGGCTGCAGTGATTTTGCTGCATCCCATGCACACGTTAGTTGTCCAGATGGCTTAGTACTTTCTGAAACTACAGCAGGAGAGAGACTGTGCCCTTGGAGCAGCTGCTCTGGAGGGGCACCGAGGCTGCGAGCGATTGCCCTGCCGTACAGACATGCCTTCAGTCCCAGTTTGTCATGGTTCGTGTGAGCTGAACTGGTAACTCACAGCCTCCTCCGTGCTGCGAGCGCGGTGAAGACCTGCCTCTGGGCTCCTCAGGACCCGCGTAGCCTACCCCACGCTCCGGTAGAAACCCCTGTGGCTGGGGAGACCACCCTAGAACCCCTCTGGCGTCTCGGCGAGCTCATCCTGCGGCAGGCTGGGCTCAGCCTGCAAAAGCAAAAGCAGCGCAGGGCCGTGGTTAGAACGGAGCATCGCCTGGGCCCTTGTTAGACTTGCGGGAGGCATCGCAGCCCCAGCTGGGAGGGCACTGGGAGGTGGTCAGGGAGCAGCTCCGCAGTCTGTTGAGTCACTTTCCGTTTAAAAGATTTCAAACCCCCTGCAGATTAGCCCGTCGAGTGAAGTGGCGCACTTTATTAATTCACGGGAACATAACATGGTCCCCGGGTTTTGTTTCTATCAGTAGTTTCTGACCCGCCTCATCAATGGACTCGAGACCAATAATATGAGAGATCATCTTGTGATTTCTAGCTTTTCCATAGGGCTGAACCACTTGGTTGGTTGGGGGACAAAATCACCGAGAAAGAAGAAGAATCCATTCTCTAAATCCCCAACTCTGCCAGTAGTCGTTACAGTCCGTAACGGGGGAAGTAGTAGGGCAGAGGCTCAGAGCTTTGCCCTTAGAAATTCTCATCAGCGTGGTGAAAATGGGATCTGTTGTTACGGCTTCACTCAAGAAGCGGCTGGGTTTGCCAGCCACCACCCAAACCCAGCGCAAAATCCCTGCCGCTCAGGCCAGCCCTTTTTACGGTGCCATACTCTAACTGTTTCGAGTCTTGCATCTTTTCTGCGTTCTTAGCATTGCTCTCCTTAGAGAGGGAATGGTAGCTTTTGCTCCGTAACTCTTATGAAAGCATGAATGCACTTTAAAAGCAAACAAAACCAAAAATCAGCATAAAGCAGCGTCTTGTTTGGGAAGCCATCAATGCTTGAAGTTATTTACAAGATAGAAGAATGATGGAAATTGAGCCAAACCTATCGTCTTTTGAATTTCCAGGTAAGGAAATCTGGCTATTCCCTTTATTTTAAGCAATTAATAATTTGTATGAGGTTGCTTTTATTATTGTTTTGGGTTTTGTTTTTTTTTTTTTTTTCTGTTTTTTAATCACTAAATGGCCACGCTCTTAGACTCCACCGGGACAAGCTAGCTGTCCCATCCTTGGAGGGCTTTCACCTGTTGTAGCTCAGTTGACAATGAGTACCTTGGGGTTTAAGAGTGCAAGATATTTTCACTCCTTTACCTTTGCATTTCTGGAGCAGCCTCCAAACCGAACGAGAGTAAAGGGGCTTGTGAACTTTGTGCGGTGGCGTGCACAGACGCTGGGGTTGTCGTGGAACGGTCCGAATCTCTTGCTGCGCTGCTGTACACTTGATACCTTTTACCAAGTCAAAACAGGCACAGGTCTTCCAGCCAGCCGAAACGGCACTTGGGCTCTGGGTGTTGGGTTCCACCGCCATCACTCATTCACCTCGTAGTCTCCTTCTAGCGCAGGTTGGTCATACCTTTAGGTTAAACGAGCTGCCTGTAGTTTCTCTTCTCTTTAAAGTGTGTGGGTCCTACTCCGCGCTGGCTACCCAGGACTGTCTCTGTTTTTGCAGACGTGCCCATTAGCAGGGCTCCTCCTCTCGCGAGCCTCGGTTTCCACTGAGTTGTGTCAGTTCCCTGGCTTGTAACGCAACGTGCAGACCTGCAGGGATTCGGCCTGCCTTTTTGTTCTTTTTTTCGTTTGAGTTTTAGATTGAGGGATGTTGCTCGGTTCCCGATGATAATCCCCACCCCTCGTTTTCCTTTCCAGGAGACAAAAAGTTGCTGAGGGAAAAGTCAGAAAAGAATGTGGAAAATCAAGAGGACGTGAGGGGGCCGCTCCAGCTCGCCACCTTAAAGCAAGGGAAGAGCCCCTACAAGCGCAGTTGTGACGAGGGGGAATCCCACCCCCAAACGAAGAAAAAAAAGATCGACCTCATCTTCAAAGACGTCCTGGAGGCTTCCTTGGAGTCCGCCAAATTTGAAGAGAACCAGTTAGCAACGAGTATGCCGCTTTCCATCAGAAAAGCATCTAAATACCAGGCCGAAGACATCTTTGAGAGGTGTGGCAGTGCCATGCAGCACGGCTCCCTGAACCTCAGCAGAAACCGGAGCGAGGGGGAGTGGAAGGTCCCCCACGGTTCCTCTTTCATCTCAGCCAAAGAGGTGGGCATCCTCGAAGATGAGGAAGAGGAGCCCCTGTCACTCGCAGCAGACAGCCCGACCGAGCTGTCCCTGGCCTCTGTGCAAGGCAACTCCCATGAAATCCCCACCACCTCCTTCTGCCCCAACTGCATCCGGCTGAAGAAGAAGATCCGGGAGCTGCAGGCCGAGTTAGACATGCTGAGATCTGGGAAGTTACCCGAGCCACCCGTGCTACCGCCCCAGGTACCCGAGCTCCAAGAGTTCTCGGACCCCACAGGTAAGCCTTGCCGAGTAACAGCGTTCTCCAAACCCTGCCTAAGGAGAGTAGTGAGATGCCTGTGTGCTGTGTACCCATCTAAAGCATTTTGCTCTGAGTATTCAGGTGAACACGTGATTCCATGGAAGGTTCGTTGTCAGGTTTTGTGACCGGGTGGGCCAGGAGCTGGCACAGCTGTGGGCACAGTGGAAAACACTGTCTGGGAAAGACTCTGTATGACAACTTGCTCTATTTGTTGCCATTGTAATCGATAATGCGCTGCCAATAAAAAAGACATTCCATTGCAGACAGTTTGTTTGCTGTATTTTTGATGCATTCTCTTTCAGCGGAAGCCCCTCCGCAGTGCCTCACATGCTACCAAGAAAGTCTGAATGACTCTGTGGTAACACTGAAATCTGCGCTCTTTGTGTATGAAATGATGTCCCGCTGTGTCCCTTGTTGGAAAGCCCTCTCTGTTTCCTCCACTGCCTTAACACAACCATGTGTCCCTTTTCTGAAGATACGTTTCATTTCCTCCAGGAACGTGCTGTCGAGCAGCCAGGAGCGTTCACCAAAGGGAATGTTTGGGGCACCCCATGTATTGTGAAAGTGGCCAGGATGTAGTATCCTTTCTTGCTGCCCGTTGTGGCAAGTTGGAGACAAAGTTCATATGCAGAAAACATTGATTTATTTTCCCTTTAAAGCCACGATTCAAATTCTACCCAGAGTGCATTGTGGGAAGGAGAGGGCAGGTTGTGACCAGCTCATCAGGCAATGCTCTACTGTCACCGGTAGGATGCTTCTCTATCTCAGCAACTTTGCAAATACCATATTTTTTTTTCCTTTTTTTTTTTTTTTTTTTTTTTTTTTTATCTTACAGCTTCCGAAAGCATCATCTCTGTTCCCACCATCATGGAGGACGATGACCAAGAGGTGGATTCTGCTGATGAATCAGTTTCCAATGACATGATTGCTGCTACAGACGAGCCTTCTAAGATGTCTTCCGCAACAGGCCGGAGGATACGGCGGTTCAAGCAAGAGTGGCTTAAAAAGTTTTGGTTTCTGCGGTACTCCCCGACACTGAATGAAATGTGGTGCCACGTCTGTAGGCAGTACACAGTGCAATCCTCTCGGACTTCAGCCTTCATCATTGGCTCAAAGCAGTTCAAGATACACACGATAAAGCTTCACAGCCAGAGCAACCTCCACAAGAAGTGCCTGCAGCTTTACAAGCTCAGGATGCACCCCGAGAAGACAGAAGAGATGTGCCGAAATATGACCCTGCTCTTCAATACAGCCTACCACTTGGCCCTGGAGGGCAGGCCCTACTACGACTTTCGGCCTCTGGCAGAACTACTGAGAAAGTGTGAACTCAAGGTGGTGGATCAGTACATGAATGAGGGAGACTGCCAAATCTTGATCCACCACATCGCCCGGGCTCTTCGAGAGGACCTGGTTGAACGCATCCGACAGTCTCCCTTCCTCAGCATCATTCTGGACGGGCAGAGCGACGACTTGCTTGCGGACACGGTCGCAGTTTACGTGCAGTACACGAGCAGCGACGGGCCTCCGGCAACCGAATTCCTGTCTCTTCAGGAGCTGGGCTTTTCTACGACAGACAGTTACCTCCAAGCGTTAGACAGGGCTTTTTCCAGCCTGGGAATACGGTTGCAGGATGAGAAGCCAACTATTGGCTTGGGAGTCGATGGTGCTAACGTTACTGCCAGCCTGAGAGCCAACTTGTTCATGACAATCAGAAAGACCTTGCCCTGGCTTCTCTGCCTGCCCTTTATGGTGCACAGGCCCCACTTGGAAATTTTGGATGCCATCAGTGGGAAGGAGCTGCCGTGCCTGGAGGAGCTAGAAAACAATTTGAAGCAGCTGCTCAGTTTCTATCGTTACTCTCCCCGACTCATGTGCGAGCTGAGGGTCACTGCTGCCACGCTGTGCGAGGAGACCGAGTTCTTGGGCGACATTCGAGCAGTGAAGTGGATCATCGGGGAGCAGAACGTGCTCAACGCTCTAATCAAGGATTACCTTGAGGTTGTAGCCCATCTCAAAGACGTCAGCGGCCAGACCCAAAGGGCGGACGCGTCTGCCATTGCCTTGGCCCTCCTGCAGTTCCTGATGGACTACCAGTCGATTAAACTCATATACTTCCTGCTGGATGTGATTGCTGTGCTTTCACGCCTCGCCTACGTCTTCCAAGGGGAGTATCTTCTTGTGTCGCAGGTGGACGACAAAATAGAGGAGGCCATCCAGGAGATCAGCCGGCTAGCAGACTCGCCTGGGGAGTACTTGCAGGAGTTTGAGGAAAACTTCCGTGAAAGCTTTAATGGCATCGCTGTGAAAAACCTACGGGTGGCTGAAGCCAAATTCCAGTCGATCAGAGAAAAGATCTGCCAGAAGACCCAGGTGATCCTAGCCCAAAGGTTTGATTCCCGTAGCCGGACATTCGTGAAGGCCTGTCAGGTATTTGACCTCGCAGCTTGGCCCAGAAGCACCGATGAGCTCATGAGCTATGGGAAGGAGGATATGGTACAAATATTTGAACACCTGGAGACGGTCCCGTCGTTTTCCAGAGAGGTTTGCAGGGAGGGGATGGACACCCGAGGGAGTCTGCTGATGGAGTGGCGAGAACTCAAGGTGGATTATTATACCAAAAACGGTTTTAAAGACTTGCTCAGTCACATTTGTAAATACAAACAGAGATTCCCCCTCTTAAATAAAATAGTTCAGATCCTCAAAGTCCTTCCCACCTCATCGGCCTGCTGCGAGAAGGGGCGCAACGCCCTGCAGAGAGTGCGCAAAAACAACCGCTCTCGGCTCACGCTGGAGCAGCTCAGTGATCTTTTGACGATTGCCGTTAACGGGCCACCCATTGCCAACTTCGATTGTAAAAGGGCCCTAGATAGTTGGTTCGAGGAGAAGTCGGGCAATAGTTACGCGCTGTCAGCCGAAATGCTGAGCAGGATGTCGTCCCTTGATCAGAAGCCGATGTTGCAGAGCATGGACCACGGCTCTGAGTTTTACCCCGATATTTAGGAAGGAATGCCTCAGATCAGAAAGCTGTTGAATAATTTTTTTAATCTATACTCTAAACTTTGATATATTATATAAAATATATATATATATTATATATATTAAGGAAAAACCCACACTGAAAATTTAAAAGTTAAGACGATGTGCGTCTGATAGAAGCTAAGCAGAATTTTAAAGATTCAGACAATGTTTAGACATTTACTTGTGTCTCCAACCATGGCAGCTGCAGTGTAGGTGGCAACATTTCATTCTTTAGAAGCATGTGCTGGGGCCATACTCTACATGTTCAAACCTAATGATCTATAAGCTAGACGACGGGTCTTTGTCAGCCTCATCCTCCTGGTGGTTTCCTTTGTATGTGTTTTGTCGGGTTGTTTTCTGTGTTGTTTTGTTTTGGGGTTGGTCGGTTGTTTTCTTCCCCCTCGGTTTTAATCTCTGCCTCTCTTTCCGTTGTTCAGTCCAGTTATTGAGCCATTCGAGCCTTTCGTTGATGACCGTCAGATTTCTGATTTCCGACAGAGCATCCCGTGCGTTTATGTTGTCCCCAGCTCTCCAACTCCACCCAGTTCTCTTCACTCGAGTGGGAGCTTTCTTCGCTCACAGAGATTACTGGCAGGAGGAAAGGGCTGGGGACATGATTTTAGTTTTTGCTTCTGATTTAGAAACAAATGCCTCCACTAAACTGTGATGCCCCTTTCTCACTTCTCCCTACTTTTGGGCTGTAGAGTAATACTTGGCTTTCAGCTCCTTTTATGATAAACGTAGTACCAGTCTATCATACGTATATTATAACATGATGTCATGTGCAGACTATAAAATAGCAAAATAGAGAAGGCAGGGGGAAATTTTTGCATTTATATTTTTATATTGTAGGAGATAAAAATATATATATATACAACTATTCATTCAAAACCAGGGCTGCTGTGGAAGCTAGACAGCCAATGAGTCAAGAGCCATCTCTGGGCGGAGATTCAAAGGCTTAAAAAATTATATTCTAATTTACATTATTTATACTATGTCTTTATAATCCTAGATTGTTGTGGGTTTTTTTGTTTTGTTTTGTTTTGTTTTGTTTTGTTTTGTTTTGTTTTGTTTTGTTTTGTTTTGTTTTGTTTTGTTTGGAATGACTGAGAGAAAAACCTGCTGCAGTTTGGTGGCAGGAGCTATCAATGCAAGATTATCTTGGATTATATTCATGTGATGATGTCGTACAAAGGTTCACGTATTCTCTTGTGACCAAGGTAACATGTTCCACAGCACAGCAGACTGATGACAGCAGGAAGAAGGGATGCTCTGCTTCTTCCTGCAAAATATTTCTTCCTTTCTTGAAGGGATGAGGAGTCCAGCTGAAATGTGAATGGGGGACTTGCACCTTCCATCACAAAGAGATTGTTCTGTGGGCTCGGGGTTCTTCTTTGTTTTATTCTTTTAAAGTGAGCTCCAGGCATTCACACATTATCACTTCAGGTTAGAAAAGCAAAAAAAAAAAAAAAAAAAAAAACCAAAAAAACAACCAAAAAAAAAAAAACAAACAAAAAAAAACCAACCACACAAACAAAAAAGGTGCAAAAACTCCACAACAGATGCTAGTGCCTTGCCCCGCTGATGTGGCATGGACAGCACCAACCTGACCAGACCATCGTGAGGGTGAGAACCTGTTGTTCGGAAGGTGTCCAAGCCGACATGTTCTCACTTCCCAGAGGGACAAGCTTTGTGCCAAGCTGTGTTGTTTGGAAACATGATGGTGGTATCAGCAACACTGAACCTTTCCTTTCTCCTGTTACCCCCCCCTGCCCTTGGTCTTGGTGCTAAGATATCTCTAGAACCGTTGCTGCTAGTTGATAGCTTTTCATTTATATAAATATATATATATATATATAATATTATTTTATTTTTTAAACTTTTTTGTTTGTTTTCAATGGAGATGTAGCACGTTTGGAACCGATCTCTCTCGGAGTCACTTTCACTGCCAGGGTTCACGCACTGTCTTCCCCGGGAAAACACGCACTTCTACCTAGGTCTCGCTCACCTCCTGCTCGCCCCTTTTGCCCTCAGCATGGCACAGAGCCCACGGGGAACCGCCACGCCGGTGTTGGTCAGAGTTTTGGAAGTTTTTCCCCTCTGTCCCTGTGGGGCTGAGCCCACCCAAAGCACTCACGGCGCCCAGCCCTCGCGTCCTGACTCTGCTCCTTTTGCTGTAAAACGGGGCTCGGTGGCCCGAGGGGGAGCGGGGCGGCGAGGGCTGGGTGGGCGCCCTGCCTTCTGTAGCACTTAACTCCCCGTCCCCTCTTGCCTTACCTCAGGTGGCTCGGGTGGGAGCCGGGGAGGTGAGGAGATCCACTTCTCCCTCGTGGAAACGTCGCAGCCTAAGTCAGGGCGTCACGCCGCCGCAGCGCAGGGGCCTCGGTAGCGCAAGCGAAAAAATGGCTTCGTTTGCCATTTCCCCCCCCCCCGCCCCCCAATAAACGATGTGATCGGATTGACCCATTCGTCTAGAGGAGTAAAAATTAAACTGGAAGCTCTCCGCCAGCTGTGCAGGCGTGGGCAGTTGTTTGCTGGACGGTAAAACAGGGATCTCTCCAGGCGAGGTGCTTGTGGGTGTCCAGCCCCAGCGAGTCAGCTGCGCTCGGGGTGCTGCCACGAAGCTCACAGAGCTGCTCCCTGCTGGGGAGCCCGCAGGCTCCCCCCTGAGTTAAAATCTGAGGAGAAAAAAAATAATTAAAATTAAAGAAGGAAAAAAAAAAAAAAAAAAAAGATAGGCTGCTCTGTTAGTCTCTGGCCTGGAGATTGGCAAGGTGAACGTAGATGTGGGAGACAAGTGAAGTGATATGCCAGAGGGGCAGGTGGGGGAGAGTCTTCCTTGTCGAGCGTGCATGTTGCAGCAGAAGCAAAAATAACAAAAATATTTGATGCAAGCTGCTGTGGCTGTTGGAGAGGCTGTAAAGATAGTTTCCTTCCTTCCTCCCACCCAACCCTTTTTTTTTTTTTTTTTTTTTTTTTCATTTTCCTTCGCTTGACTCCATAGTTCTTGGTGGAGGGAAAACAAAAAAAAAAAAAAAAAAAAATCACCCGCCTTTCCGTTTGCAGCAGTGAAAGCTCCTCGGCACGTGGCTCTGTCACAGAGGCCCGTCAAAGTGCCTGGCCTACGTGGAGGGAAGGGATGCTGGCCCACAGTCTCCCGACACCTTTGCAGACAGGAGTGTTCCCCCAGGGCTTGTGCTGAGCCACCCCGAGACCTGTTTACAGCTCCTGCTCTGAGCCTCTTTACTTTTGCCACGGTGGGGGGGGGGGGGTGGGGGGATGAGAAAAGAGTGCCTTGCCTTGTTGGCGAGGTAAGAGGCTTCTTCAGAAACAATTCCTCTAATTTGTCACTCCTTCCCTTTGGTCCGTTTGCAAATCCTGCTCTCATCAGTGACATCTGTCACTGGCTGCTCTTACCCCTGACGGCGGAGCGAAACGTGCAGCAAGTGGTGGTTTTACTCGGGGCAGTCAGCTGGCAGTGGGAGAGCGCTCCTTGGTTTTGCAAATAACTTTGTGTGCACCTGTGAGCCGTGTGGGTAGGGAGCGCGATTCCCTGCCACGGGATGCTGCGGACACCCGCGATGGGGAAGGTCAGAGACCCCTCGCACGGGTGAAGGGGGGGAGCAGCCAGCCTGGCCCAGCCCAGCTCCCCAAACACAAACAATTCCCCCATCATCCCCACATCAGAAAATCAACCCGGCCTTTGTCCTAGGCGAACACAGGTGCTTTGCAAGCTTTCCCTCTAGGTTTACCCGCCTATCTCAGATCTGTAGCTGTTACTCTCCCATGGATAGTCTGTGGATGGAAACGTGACTGCCGGCAGGAGCAAGATAGGGAGGAGGGAGGAATACCAATGCAAAGTGCCCCTGGCTTCCCAGTGCCCTGCCTGCCCGGCCTTTCCCCGGGGCAGATGCGTTTCTGTTCCCTGTTTGCAAACTCTCTGGGGCCTGGCCGGGTGGCCGGCAGCAAGGCCGGGGCGGGGGGCAGCGGGGGGCATGGGGAGGGCTCTCCTTGCCTCCAAGATGGCCACGCGTCGGGTTTAATTGATGCCTTTCCCGCTGTGCTGAGCGAGGGAGAGGAGGTTGTTTTGAAGGTGTTGCTCGCAGCATCTTGAACTGCTTTGGCTGCAAAGAGAGAAGGGTTTAGTTTTTTTCAAATGAGCTCTCTATTCTCTCCTTCCCCCCCCCCCCCCCCACGCATCTTAGGTATGGCATCTGACTGTGAATAACACACGCTTCTCCAGACCCTCGGGTTTGTATTTCTAGCCCCCGGGCTTTTTGGTTGCCAATTCTCCCTCCCCACTTTTTGCTCAGGCTCCTTGCCTCTTTGACCCTGCCGTGAAGCAGAAATCCATGAAGCACATGCAGACATGTCCTTCTGCAGGGCTCGCCAGCGGCCGCAGGGGCCCGGGCCCTCCGGCCACGAGGCCGAACTCAGCAGGGATAATCCTCACAAGAGACCAAAGCTCTTCCCATACCAGCAAAAGCACACGGGAGCCACGGGGGGGCTTTGTGAGGGGAACGCGGTGGGCAGGGTCCCAGCGTCTCACCTGCCTTGGGTCTCGAGCTGACCGCGGCGATGTCCCCCGTGCTGGTCGCGCTTTTGCTGATATGACTCCTCGGACGTGATTCGGGCTCGGTCCAACTCTCTCACAGCACAAACTCAACCAGGCGGCCCGCGAAGTCTTCAGGGTCCCCTTTCTTTCTTATCTCATGAGGATTGCTGTTTGTTTGACCAGTGGGTAAGACAGCCTAGACAGCCGGCTTGCAAATAAGCAGCAACAGCCTCTGCTTTTGCAGGTTCCCCTCTCAGCCCTGTCAAAAGAGGTCTTAAAAGCAGAGAAACGGTACGTTGCTCCCCCCAGCCATTGTATTCAATGCAGTAATGCCTATGCAATTCCTGTCTCCCTTGGAGACACGTATGATGTGTGTGCATGTAAGCTAGTGTATGTATACAGTACATATGCATATGGTCTATATATTGTATATACGCACATCCCAGTACATATACACACAATACAAAAGATTAAAATCACATGCTTATATATCTATAAATAAAATCCTATATATTTATATATTTCTATGTTTTCGATAGATATAAAGATATAATATAGAGATAGACTCAACCACCCTTGTGTAAGGCTGGCCCTGTGTTCTGGCACAAGGCACATAACACTGAAGACTTCGGACTTTGGGATCGTTTTAGCCATACACTGAGGCCTACATTTACGTGTATAGCACTCACTCTACGGAGAGGGGCTTTGCTGTGGTTAGGGCAAGTGGTTTCCTTGCCGGCGTGTTAACCAAGTGCTAAATAAGGCTTGTGTAACGGTGGGGGGCGGGGGGGGGGGGTGTCTCGGTGGGGGGAGAACGCTGGCGTGTCCTTGTCTTCTCCCGAGTCTGCCTCTGGCTGAGGTCCTGCATGTTCGCGTTTGGGCAGATGCCTGTCCCACCCTCAGATGCACTTTCCTCTCTCTGCACCGATGCGCTTGGCAGCTGCGGGTGCCCGGCGCCGTGAAAACGTGGCTTTCGGCTGTTCTGCCCGGCAGTCGCTGGCACCCTGCCCGGGAGACCCGGCTCGGCGGCGCAGGCCGTGGGGCCGGCAGGACGGCGGCGGGAGAGCAAAGGCGTGACGGAGGGAGGCAGGCCGGAGGTGGCAGGGACAGCACGGATGGGAAGAAGGGCACCCCAGGTTGGGAGCGATAAGGATGGGAGTGTGCCGGCCCTGCTGGGGAGGCACGTGCAGCTCTGTCCGGGCAGGGCTGGCCGCTGCTCTCCCTCGAGTCCCGCAGCCGCTCCCCGGGCAGGTTTGCTGGAGGGAAAGGAACGATGCGATTGCGCGGCAGGCGCCGTCGGTGGCGCGCGTGTGGTCCCGACCTCGCCAGACTGGAGCACCAAAGGGTGCAACCCTCCTTGCCCGACTTGTGCGGAGAGACAGTTATTTTCGCATGACAAGCATTTCCATGCCAGGACTGGGCTGGGGCGGGGGGGTGGGTCAGCCTTCCCCGAGTTTCTGCCGATGCCTGCGGGATGGGCAGCTGCCTCGTCCCTCCATCCCTCCCTTCACCCGGCCGCTCGTAGGACGCTCACCCCACTGCGGGGTGAAGCCCTCGGCTGGCACCTTGCGGGGGGGGGGACACCCGAGAGGTGCCTCTGGCCGGGCTGGCAGCGGGTGGTGGGTCGCCGTGCTGCTTCCCCGTGAAGGTCGAAGCGGGGAAGCACGGAGGTTTGGCTTTGCAGCTCTACACCGGGCCTGGCAACCACGCGCTCCTCGCCGTTCGTTTTACTTGTTGGCTTCGGTCGGGAGGGGGGCGAGTTGTAACTCCGACGGCCGAATGACTTGCTACACTGGTATTGCATGAGCAAACGCTGTGCAAGCTCCCCCACCACCACCCCACACCCCACCACCCCCCCCCACCCCCCCCCCCCCCCCCCCCCCCAAGCCCCACCACACACCTCAGCGCCCTTTTCCAGGCCTCTCTCCTCCACACAACTGGTAATCCACCTCAGCCGCAACCCGCCCGCCGGCGGCTCCCCGTTCCGCCGCAGCGCCGGCGGGAAGCACCCCGGCACGTGTTCCTCACGAACCTCAAGAGACGGTTTCCTCACTCCCAGCTCTCCGTTCCTCCTTCGGATGCCACTGACACTCGCGTAGGCTCAGCCCGCGGCCTGGCCGCCCGCCCGTGCCGGCAACGCTGCCGCCCGGCGAGGGGCTCCCATGCACTGCACCTCATGTCGAATAAGCTCGCTGGGCTACGTGGGGGAACCGTGTCTCATATGCTGTAATGTCCCGAATGCTATAGGAGGGCTACGGAGTTTTCTGCCAGTCGTGGCATCCTCCTAGACTCACCCGACTGTTGGTAAAAAAAAAAATGCATTTCTACTTCCAGAAAACAAGAGGTTTTCTCTCAAACCTCACCATATCCAAGCACAGCCCTGCTGAACTGTTCCAAGCGATCTCTCACCCACCCACCCACCACACACACCCACTCACACACACACGAAATGAGAGAAAAATATCTAGACGTCTATTACTACATATGTATTACTATGTTAATATCACTCTTTTGGAGAACATTAAAATGTTATTACTTTACAGACTATGCTTTATAGTACCTGTGTGAAAGGACCTAGGACACTGGATACGAATAGAGCTATGTTGATATATCATAGTATGTACACGAGAACCTTCCTTTTGTCATATTATCCTTGTAATGTAAAATGATTGTTAATAAAAAAACATTTAAATTTATCAGGTTGGGTTGCTAATTCTTTACACTCTTCTTGGAGGTTAATGTCATTTTCCAAGAGCAAGGGCATCGAAGCTGATGTGCTCCCTCTTCCCCGGCCCACGACTGTAAGGAACGGGGCCGGTGCTGATTTATCCAGAAGGGTCAGCTCTCCCTCCTGGTTGACCCTCCTGGGCCCATGGTGGATTAACTGGAAGGTTAACTGTTTTAAAACGGTTCAATGAAACAGGAGTATTTTTGTACGTGGAGGTTCTTACGTCTGCTAAATCAGTGTGGGCGAGAGAGCCAACCTCTGAAGCACGTACGAGCGCCCGTGGATTAGCATGGGTCTGTGAGTCGTGTTTTCTGACCGAACAGCTGACAAAGCTGAAAACATCGCTGTCTCCTTGGGCTCAGCCTCGCTGCTCCTGGAGATAGACCCCACAGCGAAGGCACAGCAGGCACGATGGGCTGTCCTTCCCTCACTGCAGTTCAGGGTTTCACGGCAGTTCAAGCAGGGAGGATGTTGCAAAGGTTTCAGCCAACCCTGCTACAGGGTGGTGCCAACAGCAGCTAGGGAGAAACCCAGGCAGAAAAAAAAAAAAAAAAAAACAAAAAAACCCTTTCAGCTCAGAGAGTTGCTCACTCAGCTGTAAATGTGTCTGCGTGGCAGTGGGGGGAACCAGAAATCACGGGGAAGCTGTGCAGCCGACTGTATGGATCCTGTACCTGGCATGGTATACTCCGAGTATTGATACTGAGAGTATTGCTGAGCTTCAGCATGTAGAGACGAAAGCGCTAATAAACATGACTGGCCATTTAATTTAACTGGGTCAGGAGGTATCTCCGTTTTCCAGTTGATCCTGTCTGTGGATACCTGGGAACGGATACCAGCGGATAAGCCAGTGTTACGTGAAGCGGGTGAGCAGTTTCACCATCTAGGAAACGTTTCATGCAGTGGATGTATGTAATATAAAAAGGTTTGTGTCGCCCCCCCCCCCCCCACACTGAGGGTCCACTGTCATATGGATGCTCGTAATCTTGCACTTTGATGCCCAGCTGTGTCCCACTCATGGCTGTTCTGGGTGCCAGGTGCCAGTGCTGCGCAGCTTGCTGGGCCTCCCGAAGGAAAGGAAATTTGGGTGGAAATTCTGACACTGGGGAAGGTTTGGCCTTAGAAGGCTCTGGGCTCCGGGGGAGGGTGTGTGTAGACGCGTCAGTCCCCGTGGGTGATGGGCTGTGCAGGAGCTTTGGTTTCAGCATGAAAGCCCCACAATTTTAACCAGGGACAGTAGCCACAGAGGCTGAGAGCAAGAGGCAATTTCCAGATTCGGAAGTGAAAATAACCCCAAATTACATAGAAAATGTTGCTTTTAGTGACTTCCTCGAAGTCATCGAGCAGTCCAAGCATTGCAATTTGCCATTTTCTGGCAGCTTGCACAGTAGTGATTTAAAATCGCTCATTTCTGAGCAGTAAGCAAGCCCAGCAAAATCCTGGTGGTTGTCAGGGCTTGGCTCCAACTTCACGGGCTCTGGGTTTGCTGGGCGCCTGGCAGCCAGCGGTGGAAACCTCATCTCTGCGGTTTTGCCTTTGCTAGTCAATTAGCACACAAAGCAGGACGATGCTTCCCTTTCAGCAGCTCAACCGTGTGTAAAGAGTAAGAGTGGCGTGTGAAATGAATTGCTGATTTGTAATTAATTTCCTAGAAGTGGTTTTGTGCTGTGGACACTTGACCGCTGCCGTTGGCAAAGATCAGCCTCCTTGCTGATAACTTCAAAGCAAGGACTTAAAAGCCAGATCCCTTCAAGCAAAGTGCGTGACCTGAGCCAGTGTCAGGAAGGGAAGCTTGCACAAATTTGTCGGATCTAGGGCTAAAGGTGCCCTTCATTTTTAGGACCATTGTTTTTTATGTCAATATGAGTGAAAAGGAAATTGAAAAATTCCTCCTTTATGGTTGTCATAGCATTAAAGCCTGACATTCTCTTCCCCAACTCTGCTGGTGTCCTGGACATGTTCCATGGAGACGGCTGTTGTTAGCAGCTGCCACTTAAAACTTGTTTTAGCAAAAAAAATCCGATGTGTTCTTTCGTCCTGGAAATGGGACGAGTGTGGTGGTGCCTGCAACTACACTGAGGGTTTGCAGGCGTAACCAGAGAGGGTTTTCAGGACTCCCTGGGGGCTAGCCTTCCCTTGCTGCCTCTCCTGAGGCCGGAGGGAGAGTGCAGGCAGCCAAGCACAACAGGGGGTTTAAGTGGGTCCGTTTCCACACACACACACACGCACACCCCCAGTTAAATTTAAATCAGAGGGCTGGAGCAGGCCTTGATGCAGTGCCATGGGTCCGGCTCCGCGGTGGCACGGAGCAGTGGGCGCAGGGGACCTGAGGCTGCTGCTGGCAGAGCCCTTGCCACACGAACAGAGCCACAGCTCATTTACAAGGGGCTCTAAAAATATCCGAAGGATAACCAAAGGCTCCCACAGAACGGTACATGCGCAAACTAGACTTTTTGGCTCTCTGAAGTCCCCCTGTTTGAAGTCGTTTCGAGCCGAGGGGTAAAAGAAGTGTGGTGCCTGCGCTGCTGTCAGACGCCCCGTTTCTGGGGAGCATGGTGGTCCCTCCGGGGGTGTGCAGGGGTCCCCGGGAGAGCAGCCCGGGGGTGGCACAGTGCACAAGACAGGGACAGGACGGGGACCCGTGTGCGGCGGTGGGACGGGGTTTGCAGAGTCACGCTTTGGGCCACTGCAGCACCTCGGGACGCTCGGGAGAGCTGTCCTGGAAAAATCGGGTAGGTTTCAGGTCTGAGCTGTCTCCTCAGGGGCATCTCGGATCCCCTTCTTCCGTGGGTTTATTCCGCGGTCAGTAGGAGTTCAGGGAAGCGGAGGAACCGGCTGCAAACCTCCAGGGCTAGCACTGGTAATGGCTGTGATGCAGCTGCTGGATTAGGTGCCACTCTCCTGGCAGACAGAGGATTAGTGAGCCAGTCCCGTTTTCATTTTTAAATACCGTGGAGGGGAAGAAAGCTTCTAATAAGTCCAAAGTGACAATGAACAGCAGGGTTAAGAGAAGAGAAGGTGCTGCAGCAGCTATTGCTGCTTTTCAATACGCAGGGCTGGGAATTACTGGAATTACCCTCACTAATCCCCTAGGTGGGAAGGGTTGTCCCTGGCAAACACACCACCCGCGTTCAACTCCCTGTGCGGTAAAAATACAGCTCTTTTCCCCCAACCTTTATGGCAAACGCTTCGGTAGCATCAGCCTCGCTCTGCAGCTGACAGGATGGTGACAACCCTCTCTGCAAATCCAGCAGCAGCCAGGGGCCCCGCAAACTTCCCTTGTTGTTTCTCCTCGTGCTTTAACACTGACTGTGATGGGTGAGGGAGTGCCCCCAAACTGTCAGTGAGGTAAATACTCCCCACTCCTGCCCCCCAAAAAATCTATTTTCGCTTACTTTTATGTGCAGTTTTTGATCTCTATGCCTTGTCAGGAGCCAGCTAATTCCAGTGACAGTATTAGGCCAGCTAAGTAGGTATTTGTCCTTGCAGGTGTACAGTTTACAGAGTATCATGAGCACCACCCTGAAAGTACTGAGATCAGCAAAAAGGCTGAATCCAAGTTCACTTCTTAGTTTTGTTTCGCAGACGGAGCCTGTATCTGAGAGGAACCCAATGATTCCCAGCTTCTATTCCCTAACCTCCTCCCCAACCTCCTCGCAGCGGCAGGAAAGTCCTTACAGCTTTGTTTAGCTGCCACCTTGCTGAAAAAGCCAATAGATTTCCTGTGCTTGGCCATGACAGGAGTCCATTGCTGACTGCTCCCCTTCTCCTCGTACGCCCACCCCTCGATGACACCCTTCAGAGGACCTTCTGTTGCCTCACCCCTGACACGAGCTGCAAGCAGAGGGGACTTACACCAGAGTAAACAACGCAGACACACTGTTGATAGAGTTTGGAATTATTTACTTGCAGTGGTTGACACGTTGTGCTGTAACATTAGACACGATGGCTGAGCCTCATGCTCTGTTTTTGTGCTTTGGACTGTGAGAACAATATAGAGTCTTGACAAACAGTATCTGGCTCCGTACAATAAACACACTGGGACACTAAAGGAGCAAGTAAGCAGAAAAGCCTTCTCATGCTGGAAGGCCACAAAGTACTATTTCACTTTGCTACTATGCTTGCACAATTTGATTATTACCAACGGAAGAAACAATATAAAGGGCCCAGTATTAGTATTTACTCATCATGCTTGTCTTTCAGCAAATGAACTGAGTACATTTCGAGGCTTAGTTAAATTCTGAAACACATAAAAAATGCTGCCAAAGCTCTGCCCTTTAATTCAAACTTCAAACTGACCTTGAAAAGAGTGCAAGAAATGTGGTCCAAGCCAACTTAGCTCCCAGCTCTTACTAGACATCATTGTGCTCAACACATCTTAAATATCAGAAAAATCTGGGCAAACTTTGGTCTGTATTTCCAGAGCTCAGATTCCACCCTCCTCCATTCTGGAAAAAAAAAAAAAAAAAAGTCTGTCTTTGGACACTACTGCCAGATAATACTGATGACAGATGCTAGCAAAATCCAAAGTACTTTTGTTCAAGGTGTTGAAAGAACAGTAATGCCCAGGAGAATAGTTGAGCCTGAAAATTTTCCCAGCCCTGTTGAAGGGAGTTTTCCATTAATTTCTGATGTATTACCTCTTTGCAAAGCACACATGGTTCCTGTCACCATGCAAGGGTATTTGGGACAAGAAACTAAGGGAAAACTGTGCACTGAGAAAGTGTTACCCTTACAGGACACCGGCTGCAGCTGCTACCCCTTACAGCTGGGGAAGAGGGCTGCGGAGAGTAATGAGTCTAAAACATCCCAGAGATGTTTTAGTGACTATCAGTGGTCTGTGCTTTTTAATCGATTCTACTGTAGCACAAATTGCCTAAAATCAAGCTAGATCATGTGTTTGGGAAGATCTAGCTCTGAGGACAGCTCAAGGCAAAGCAACATATGGCTACAATCTATATTTTAATCAAATAACTCCTTAATGTAGTCACAAGTTCTTTCCTCTTGCCTCTCAGTCCCCTGCCCTGAACAGAGGCCACAGCAGGAGATCAGATCGCCTCTCCCAGGCAATGCTGGATGCAATATAGGAGCTGCATTTCTCATTCTGCTTTACAGTAGTCACGTTGTTTGGGTTTTGCCACTGCTCGAGGGACTGTGAATCCCCGTCCTCAAACTCGCAACTCTCTGGCCTTTTGTGAAAAGGATTGTTCATTCCAGCCAGGTAGACTGCCCCCACACACCCCCATTTTTTTTTTTTTCCTCCCTCCCTACAGTCTCTTGGCTTCCAGCTTCTTCATGTTAATGGGTTATAGTAGGCAGAACAATCAGTGCAAACAACGACTAGCCACTGGGGACTCTAATGGCTGGTTTTGGTCACACGTATAACTAAGAAACATTAATTGCCATAGCTGTTAAGAAACATTAATTGCCATAAGTGTTTGTTTGTTTGGGTTTTTTTCTGCTTCTTCTCTTATGATGCCGTATATAAGCAGCACCCTTTAATTTAAGACAGGTTAGTGGTGCTCACCGATGCTCCTGTATTTACAGCTTCAGGAGCTGAAGACTATGGGGCTGTCTGGCTCTGGTTCTCTGGCTTTATTGCACCGAAGTGATACTTTAACAGCTCGTGTTGCTGAAGCTGCTTGATATGATGGCACTGAGGATTTCCAAATACTTTGCATTTATATTCATGACGTTGTCATCTACCACTACAGCTCCGGCAGTTTGTCAGCTTGGGCCAGTTTAGCACCTCGGGCCCTTGGGGTGCTGGGGCTCAGGGGCATACAGGGATTGCTAAACAGGTGATACAGGCAGTTCAGAGGGATGAGGGCAGGGCCCTGGGCAGGTGCTGGAATGCGATGACAAACAGCTCCTATTAACAGAGTTCAAAAGGGCCCAGGCTGAGCATCCCTGGTACCACACGTAGCAGCATTCCTCCCAGCCAGGCCAGCCAGCACCCTTAACTGCACTTGCTTTCAGCCCCTGCACAGCAAATGGCTGCCTCGTTAAATAAACACCTGGCAGTCTTTGTTCAGGCAGCTCTGAATGAGAGAAACATTCTTTCCAGGCTAAAATGTCAGGGAACAGAAATGATCCAGCTGGGAAAGATGCACTCATTTTCACTCTTCCTCTCTGCCCCATTTAAATCCCATTGCAGCAAAGGAGGGAACAACACAGTTCGTTAACATTGATGGCACCACTTTGCTCCTAAGACAGATTTGTGGTTAAGTAGCGTGAATACAGGTATTTTTCTGCTGTAAAAGAGGACATTTTTTTGTCACAGCAAAATCAGATTGCGAGAGGTGATTCCTCTAGATGCTATAGGAATGCTATCTAATTACAGGGTGTGCCAAAATCACCAGGGGCAGAGGCAGATAATGCTGTTTACAATCAGTCACCAAGATGTTATAAAAGGCTCATCTGCAGGAGGCAGAACTAGAGAAATCTCTTGGCAGCAAGGCAAATATTTGGCCCTTCAGGCTTTCCGGTGCCAGGCAAATAGCATCATACCATGAAGTTATCCGTCTTATCATTATCCTACAAAGAAGGAAGAATCACAGTGCTGCCAGGAACCGCTATGTAGAGTAGGCCAGAATTACAACGAATTTTGCACTTCAGTGGAAGTAATGATTCCAAATCTATAGGTATTTCTACAGGCAAATCATGAACACAGCAACTATTAAGAATTCACTATCAGCTAAAACCCTGTGTCTACTTTATTCAGTGTGCTACAGCTTTTTGTTAATAAACAAAAACCCATAGAGCAAAACAAGAAGTCAATTTGCTTTTTGTTTAAATCCCCTCTAGCCAGTGGAGCAATATCAGAGATTAAAACATTGGGTATAAGATTCATTGGCATACTTAGCTTTTCTGTTTGTTTGTTTGCTTGTTTGGTCAAAGCTGGTTTTGTCAGTCTTCAAAATGATGCTGTAACTCCTGGCTACACCACCTATAAAGGGAATAGCAGTGTAAAGATAACAGAGTTTTCAGTATGCAT
This sequence comes from Tyto alba, assembly GCF_018691265.1. NCBI lineage: Eukaryota > Metazoa > Chordata > Aves > Strigiformes > Tytonidae > Tyto > Tyto alba. Next base: position 4,873,944 of record NW_024881280.1, read on the forward strand.
TAACCTTGGCAGTCTCTTCACAGAATCACAGCATCGCTGAGGATGCAAAGGACCTCTGGAGATCATATTGCCCAAACCCACCCCTGCTCAAAGCAGGGTAAACTAGAGCAGGCTGTTCAGCACTGTATCCCATCAGATTTTGAGTGTCTCCAAAGATGGGGACTCCCAACAAGCTCTTTTGGCAACTTGTTCTAGTGTTTGACCATCCTCACAGTAAAAAAGTTTTTTTTGTCCTTTTTTTTTCATGTGTTCAAATGGAATTTCCCATACTGCGGTTTGTGCCCTTGCCTCTTGTCCTGTCACTGGACACCACTGAAAAGAATCTGTCTTCATCTTCTTTACTCCTCTCCCAGATCAGGTGTTTATACGTGTTGATAAGTTTCCCCCTCCGACCCTTCTCTTGACCAGGCTGAACAGTCCCAGCTCTCTTAGCCTCTTCTCCTCTAGAAGATGCTCCAGTCCCTTAACCATCTTCATGGCCATTTGCTGTACTCTCTCCCATACATCCATATCTTTCTTGCACTGGGAAGCCCAGAAGTAGACACAGCACTCCAGATGTGCCCCCTACCAGTACTGAGAAGAGAGGAAGGATCACCCCCCTTGACCTGCTGGCAATGCTTTTCCTAATGCAGCCCAAGACACTGTTGGCCTTTGCTGCAAAAGCACATCACTGGCTCATGTTCAGCTTGGTGTCCAGCAGGACACCCAAGGTACTTTTCTGGAAATCTGCTTTCCAGATGGTCAGTCCCTAGCCCTGCACTGGTGCAGGGTGTTGTTCTTCCCCAGGTACAGGACTTTGCGCTTCTCCTTTTTGAACTTCAGGAGGTTCCTGTCAGCCCATTTCTCCACCTCTCCACCTCTCTCTCAATGGCAGCACAACTGCCTGGTGTATCAACCACTACTCCCAGTTTTGTATCATCTGCAAACTTGCTGGGGGCACGCTCTGCCCCATCGTCCAGGTCATTTATGAAGATGCTAAACGGTGTCAGGCCCACGACTGGTCCCAGTCACCACTAGTGACTGGTTCCCAGCTGAACTTCATTCCCATGTTCATAACACTCTGTGCCTGGCACTTCAGTCAGTTTTCCCACACTGGTTCTGGTGGTTTCCTTTTGCCAACGGGATGGCAGCCTTCACCTGACAATCTGCTAAACTTGTTTGACTAAGCCATCAAAATGAGATGGATACTGGATAAAGCCTAGCTTAATATTTTGCATTAAACAGAGGATCAAGCTGACCCTGCAGATATGAAGTTCTTCGAGTTCTTCAGTGCTACAAATCATACAGTTCTGTGTTCAGATTTTTGGATGTCTTGTCCACATGGAAGTCTCTTAAAGCTGTGTCTACTACTTGAAATTAAGCGGTAGGACAAGCAGTGTGCTTATGGGGTCATAACATCATCACTGCCAATGCCAGACTTTCAGTCCATCTAGACACAAAAAAAGGACAGTAAACAGTAACATTTAAGCCACACCAAATCTTGAAAGTGCACACAAAAAAACAAGCCCCGCAGAGTCTGTCTGGTCAGTGAATTCCTTCTGTCTGGAAGTGATGAAATACATGGCAGTTTTTAAGGGTTGTCTTCAAGTAATGCTGGTATGAGGATTTGAGTGCAATAGTTAACTGCCAAACCAAAGCTATCAATCAGCTGCTAAGGTATGAAATGATCCCACTTCTTATGCCTACGATTAGATGTTGCTTGGAATATAAGTAGAGTATTTGAAAGTTTCTAGCATAGAAAAACCCAAGCAGAAAAGATGGCAGTAAGCAGAAAGATTTGGTCCAAGTTTTTGGAGGTAACATCAACAATAACTTTTTGTCCATGCTTAGGATTTTCCTGGGTGATACTGTAGAAAGACAGAAGATATCTGTTCTGCTAAAGGATGCTGAAACACTCATATTTTCAGTAGTTTTCATGAATCCTACATACAAGATATCAAACACTCCAGGAAACAAAAGTAAAGGAAGGTATTTGACTTCTTGTTTGGCAGTGTTTGCTTCAAAGGCTACACAGGATGATAGACTTGACTGTCTCACTCTCTCTTCTTCCTCTGCTCTCTCCCTTAGTTCTATATCTTACTCGAGGTATCCAACTACTGCACGATGGTTTCGGTCTCTCTTTCATACTGATACTTTGGGTCTGCAGTGAAGGTTAGTTTTGTGATCTTCATTTCTTACAGTCTTGTAAAATATTATGAAGAGCAGTGACTGGTAAAATATCTGCAGCGTGTTTGTGATTATGGAGCCAGCACTCATCAAGGGACTTGGGTGACAGTGCCAGATGCCAGAGTGGCTTACATTGCCATGGTACTTTTGCTCCCCTCTGCTTCTCTACAGAAACAGGGATCTCATAGAAATGACAGTGGGCAGGCTAGTGAAATTAATTCAAATCATCCAGGCAGCCAGACCCTTAGTTTGAGAGAACCACTTGATTAGGTGAGAGATTGTCCTTTAAATACATTTCCCAGACAGATTCCCGGGCTAGGATGAGACAGGAAAATCAGAGAAGGTGGTGTATGAAGAATGCTGCGCAGAGCAACTTTGTGGAGGGGAAGGTGGAAAGTGAAATGTAGCTTATTCCCTCAGGCTCAGAGGCCTGGTAGAAATCTGATTGAGCCTACATGTGGAGCTGGTGCCACATGGCTATCTGTCTCCTGGGGTTCCTCAGCATTTCTTCCCAGTGGTTCCTCTCCGAGCCTGTGACATGTAAGCCCAGGCTGCACTTGCCGAGCACATGGCTCTGCCCAGCACCATCCTGGCTCAGCATTTCCAGATCCACGCTGGAGGCACGCAGGAGCTCATGAGGCACCTCAAACATGATCATCTCGTTCCACACAGGGTTGATCTTGTGTTTTGCACGTTTAGTCTGCTTCTTCTTCAGCTTCAAGGACTGATGCCTCAGTGTCACCTTGACAGAAACATCTGTATAGGAAGTGGAGAGAGACACCATATCAGTGAGCATACAACAAAATGAATGCAGGAGAATTTTAACTTGGTGACATCAAACTCAGAACAAAAGAAACCAATCTTGGGGGGTTTGGTTTTCACTTTTTAGGAATCATTCCAATCACTTTGGCTTTCTAAGCCAAACATGTTTGTTGTTTTTTTTTTTTTTTTTTCTGCCAAACACCACCCTTGCCACTTTCTTCCTAGATTTACATAACAGCAGAAACAATAATCTCTGTTTTCTAGCTATTCTACTCACCATTGCCAAGTAGATCTTTCAGCTGCTTGGAATGGAGATTTTTAGCCTTAATGATCACCACCAGCAGGCGGTTAGCTGCTGGCAGGTAGCTGATAGAGAGCAGAACTTCCCCGTGGCCTGTAGATGGCTCCTGGAAATGGACACACGGGAAGGGTTAATTTTTTATACAGTCTTGGCCATAACATTAGGAAAACTCAACAGTACAAGGTGATGGGCAGAAGGTCACGGACCAACCAAGCTGTCTCCCTGTCTTTGTGCAGATCTTTCCAGTTACACTGGATGAGAATAAACCTGGCAAAGATGTCTGAGAGGGCTCCTCCGCTCCTAAGGCCCCGATCATGTGAGTTCCTGATTTCTTTTGTCGCTGGAAGGTAACTGCTTCCTAACGTCTACTTTTACTGGAATATTTAGTCAGAAGAAGAGGATTTGGGGTTGAACTACATGCAAGTAGTCAGATACTCCTTTTTTGAGAGATGATATAGCTGCTCTATTTATGTCCCCTATTTCCATTAGTGCTTTTCACAATTCACTCTTGAGTTCATCTGCGCTTTTTGCCAGGACCAGGCGTGGACCCTGGCCCACCCTGCCTAGCAGGAGCGCAGGGCTCCCTGGGAGAGAGCAGGCGATGCCCAGGAGTGTGCCACACAGACAGACCCTGGAACTGGAGTTGAACCTTCTCTGACGCCCTTACTCGATATGGGAAAAAAAAAAAAAAAAAAAAAACAGCCAAGCTGAAACCCTCCATGATGACAGCAGAGTCTTTGCCTCTTATTTGTTCCCTCATGCCTGTGAGCAGCTCTCCCTGGCGGGATTTCCTCCAGGGCCCTTGAACCATCAGATGCTCACTTGAGGGGGCCACAGTTTTGGTTTGTTTTTTTTTTTTTTTTCCTTCCCCTTTCCTTTTCTTTTATTCCTTTCTTCCCATTAGTGATGGGCCTCTTAGCCTCCTGACCTTTCTCCCCTTCCTTCCCGCTTGCCCTGGACGAGCAGCCCCGGAGGGGAAGGCGGCGGGGGGTGACCGCGCTGCCCATCGCTCTCCCCCGGGACAGCAGTGCCATTTCCTCCGCAGGAGCCGGCGGGAAGGAGGGAAAGCCCACACGTGCGCCGAGGGGCAAAAGGGGAGCAGTTATTCTCTCGGTGGGTAGGAGCTTGTGACAGAAATCTGGTGCAGTGTGAGGTTAATGACCCAGAAGAGCCCCAGAAAGCCAATGTCGATTCAATAGACTCCCTTTGGACTCCTTAGCATGATTTACACGCATTAGGACAGACAACCCTTCTCCAGGCCATTTCTGTGCTCTGTACTCTTGCTTCTAAGTGAGCCATAAATATTTCAAATTAAGTTTTCACCTGGTTACTTGCAACAGGCAAGGACAGGCCCCTGTATGCTCCGCATGAGCTGATTGACTCTCCAGAAAACATGGCTGTCATCGCTGTCTGGCTTGAATGACTTATTTGTCGTGCACAAATCAGGTGGGAGGCCATTAGCAAGGAAGCCTGAAACTCAATCCCAAATCAGCCCAAGTAAATCTTTTTTTCATGCACTCAGGTAGCAATGAAGAGCTCACAGCCTTCCACTTCAATAAGTCCTGTCCTAAATCTAGGTTAAAAACAACACCTAAAAAGAAACAGAGGTGGATTCAAATGGCTGTATGTCCACTACAAAAGAATAAGTGTTTGTACGCAGAGGGACAATTACAAACACCACCTCAATACAAAACCACTGTTTAGGCAAGTCTAAGCTGTTTTTGTTTATTTATCCCTTCTACATCTCACCAGGTCCCACTCTATAGCTCCTGGCTAGAATCTGGTTCCTGTAGCTCCAGGCACAGATAGATCCAGCGGAGATTGGGGGGATAGGTGGTGGCAGGGCTCTGTAAACGTGCACACGTGCACGCACACACAAAGACATGCATTGTACACACCTGTCACATCTTGTGCTTATGGCTTTCTAGCTCCTAATATTCTGATCAAGCTTTTGACCAGCCTATATCCACATGAAACCAAAACCTACAGTGGCTGGTCTCTGCTGGAGTTTTGTGTGAAGACACCAAGCCAGAGATACTTTTCCTTCCCCCTCCTTCTGGGTTTTGTTTCTTTTTTTTTTTGTTGTTGTTGTTGTTTGTTTGGGGGGTTTTATTTGTGTGTGGGTTTTTTTTGTCTTTGTTTTGTTTTGGTTTGGTTTTTTATTTTTTTTTTTTTGTTGTTTTCTTTTTGTTCTTTTTCCTATTAAATCCATAACCTGCACTTTGTGCTGCAACCCTGAAAATTCACACAACCACCAGAGCTTCAGCTTCCTTTCTGTGCAACAAGGATAAAAAGCATCAGGGGGTCATCAGTGAATTACGTGGTGTGCAGGGCACTATGAAATCACGAAAGAGAAGGTGCTATGCAAAGAGCCACTATCATCACTGTCATTAGCAAAGCACTGGGAGGGAAGGAAGACAAGATAAGGATATCAGTCCACAATATCTAGGCTTTGCATTGCTCACAGCAGTCCGTGAATTCCTGAATACTAATTACATTACCTGGTTAGCTGTAAGCTCTCCTCTGAGCTGGTGTGTGGGGGAGAATTACTGGCAAGGTAGGAATGAAATTTCTGCAGCTTGTGGCTTTTCAAGCAAATGTCAGACTTTAAACAAAGCCCAGTAACTTTGTTCCTGGATGGATGCTGTCAAAAATAGCTCCTCTTTTTTGATCAGCTCTTCCTCGCTCCCTCCCGCTCCGGTTCTCGATGAATGATTCAGGATCTGTATATAAGCTATCCGTGCAATGGTTGGCTCTCTCAGGTCCCAGATGACGCAAATTCAGCTTTCACTGCACATCCTCAGCTCAAACTGGGGCACTGTGCAGCAGTACTGTTAGTGTTAACCTTGTGCTGTCAGCCTGGAGAAGAAATGAATGCCGCCCTGCTTCTGTGCAGGAGGAGCTGGACCAAGGCAGAGTACCCAGTATGTCAGGACTCTATCAGGTGTACTTGAGTGACAACTGACCATTGCTGGGAACAGGCTCTTCCCCGGGTATTGCTTGCAAAGCAGATACTACAGTAGATTAGAGGGGTGGGGGGGCTCCATCTATCTCAGTTTAGGCGTTTAAATCAACGCAGTGGAATAATTTCTTTTGGATATCTCCTTTTACAGCAGCAGACTGGGAACTCATTTCAATTTACATCTATTAGGCAAATGTTTAACCTTGTGCCTGAAGTTTATTAAACTGATTCAGACCACCCATTTGATTCTGCTGCCTCTCGCTCTGCCAGAGGTTTTTTAGAGTGGCCAGCCCTATTAGCATTAAAGTGGCGATCAGATAAATTAGCATCACTGGAAATCAGAAATGCTAACTCTGTATTCTGTGTCTGTGGCCAACTCAGTGGAGAGCCCTCACCCCTGATGGTGACAGGCAACAATTTATTTCAGCATGCTTAGCGATAATGCTGGTGTTGTTTTGCCTTGCTCACCCCATACCACACCAGAGTACAGTAGGTACCTGTTTGTAGCAATGTACCAGTAGCAATAATAGCAGTGCCCTGCTGCCATGTTGTTAAGTGTATTGCTGCTGCTAGAGGAATAATCTAGTTCATGGCAGGGAAAAGGCCCCTGAGGAAATGTGCAAGAGATCAGTGCACACGAAGCATCCCTTGTACCTATTTTGACTACTGTTGTAATGCCTCCTTCCATTTTCCCTGTTTGTGCAGCTGGGAAGGTGTGAGTAAGGAAGGAAAGGTGGGTTTTGACATTTAAGAAAACCAACTTAGTGCAACGAGTGATATTTTGACACCTCCCAGAATGAATAGCACTTCTGGATCGATCCTAGTAAGGATAAGTGGTATTCAGTCGAACATTTAATTCCCAGCAATGTATTTTAACTCCTAGCTTAAGGCTTCCTGAGGGGCCACCGTATGCCCTACCCGTACCCAGCTCTGCAGAGTCCCTCCATCCTACTCTGCAGGCACTCTCTGGCATTTCAGCTCTTGCCACCATGATCCAGCATTGCTAATTTACAGAAACTGATGTAGCTTTTTCTAGACATAGAATTACAGATATCAGTGTCAGATTGTCATGTAATTGAGGGAGGAGGAGAGGGAGTTCTGACACATCTTAATTGCTGGGATTTGTAGATGGAAGGGCTGGGTTGATGGGCCTTTGATTGCTTTCTGAAATGGTTAGCTACAGACCAAGACAGAGCAGAGCTGAGTGACCTGTGCAGTCACACATCACCCTTCTAAACCTGGCTCCAAACAAATAAAGCCACCCACTGACATGTAGCCGTCTTGGAGGAGGGCTTCTCTTAATTAATCATTAGTGTTTCTGGACTGCCAGCACAGTCTGAGTCCGTACCTTCTCTGGGGTCTTTAGCCTTTCCCACTGGGCCAATCCAAAGGACTCCTCCATGTTAGCAAGACTCAGTTTGAGTTCCCCCACAATGCTGTGTCTGGAGAACTTGTCGCAGTTTCTCAGGGTGAGAGTCAGTGTCCCCTCCAGCATCTCCTCCTCCATTAATGGGAATCGCAGGACCTCCTCCCAGATGGTGTGAAGCACCTTCTTCTTCAGCTCTGTCTGGGCCTCAGCGATACCAGACTTGCTCACCAGCGTGCCCAGTATGTAGCAATGGCAACCAGCATCTTGGTCCCCACTCATTCTGCCATGCATAGCTGGAAAAGAAAGACTGATTTTAAGGATCCCTTGTGAAAGTGAACCCTGAAATATGTGTGGATAAACTGCTTATTTCATGAAAGCCATAAAATAAAACAGCTGCATAGACACTGGCCCCTGTTCCTGCTTTCATGGGGCAGACTATGCTGCGAGCCCATGCTGTGGTGTTTTCCTCATGCTGCACAGTGTCCTTGTCCTTCTGCCACTGCTGAAGGATTCTGTCAGTGTTTGGGAGAGCAAGGAAACATGCTCTGTTGAAAGATGTAGAGGAACAATGAGACAAGACACAGCATGTCACGGGGATGGGCAGCTCTCATTTATTTTGACTCTGGCATGCAAAGAAAGCTTCTTACAAAGTCCTTAAAAGCAGGATGATCAGTCACAGACATCAGAGATGGGACAGACCTCCCTCTTGGCACACATCCACCTCTGCAGGCCAGTGTGGGATATGTCTAAGGGCTGTTACATTCTGTTTGTCTGACCTCTGCTAAATAACTCCTTCAGAAGTCACCCCGCAACCCAAAAGATCTGTGTCAAGAGACGTTCATCCCTAATTTTATATCCCCCCGTTACGTTGAAAAGCCTAGAGTCAGAATGGCATTTCACACTCCTCTTCGGCTGCATCAACAGAATTGCGCCGCCTTCTCCGCAACAAGAGGAGCACGCCTCCCTCCAAGGGGCCACGGAACAGCATGGCTTTGTGGGCAAAGCTGAGGTCCTTGCTGAAGCCAGCCCAAGGACAGCTGCTCCCGAGCTGCCAGGCCCCACGGTTCGTAGGGATCTTCTGGCTTCTCGAGGGAGCCGGGTGGGGGAGCGGAGCCAGACCCTGCCCGGGTGGCCGTGGGGCGCCCAGGGAGGAGCGTCGGTGGCGGAGAGCCCGGGTGGCAGCCAGCAGACCCGGGTGTCCACGCTGGAGGGGAGCTGTGGGCTTGCTGCTGGCAGGCGGCCCACAGCAGCAGCTGCCGTTTAGCACCCTTTCAATTCTCGCTTCAGAAGGCGTGATTTGATTAGGTTTCCACAGAGATCCGCACTGCGCATGAATTATTCAGTCAGCTTATTTTATTTTCCCAGAGGAACCGATGATGCTCCAGCCCTGAGCAGGGAAGCTGTTACAGTTGTTAGTTCCCGCTTCAGAGAGTGACACAGAGCCTGGCCGCCTGGCTGGGTGCAGCCAGAACGACCTTCCTCAGTGGCCTCCAAGGTAAGTCTGGTATCTCCAGCTCAGCCTTTGACTCGAGGAAGAGGCAGTAGGGACTGGGTCAAGTTGAAGAATGGAAGTTACAGAGATGAAGGAGATAGCAAACCCCTTCCCCCAAAGGAAAAAATAAAACTAAGAGGTTGCTTTGTACCATGTCTGGGACTGGGGGGAGCCCATCCTGGCTCTTGACTTCTGCTTTTGGGCTGTGCAAACAATTGTTCCCAAGCCATGCCCTGCACGCTCACCTCAAGCAGTGACATTGCCAGCCATTTCTATTCTGCAAGACCAGAACGAGTGAAACATCCAGGAGTCCGGGGGACATGTTGATTTTAAGGTAGGAGGGCAACTCTATAAAATCAACAAGTGTCTTGTACCCTCCGGGTGGGGAATCGCCAGTGGCAGATCTCTGTCCCTTACCTTCCAGAAGGGCCACACGCAGCTCGGCTTTTTGTTGATCATACTCAAGGGAGTAGCGCAGCTCAGGGGCCTGGTTACAGCTGGCTGCCCTCTCAGGGTTCAAGCGCTCTGTGACACACACGTCCTTTACCACACCTGGAACTGAAATAACCCCTTTAGCAAGCAGGTCTTTACCTTCCAAGGAGAACAAATCCACCCCGTTGTGACTCAACTTTTCTAAACGTCTTACTATTCCTGCACCTTGTATGCAGGAGTATAGTTTATGGTCCTTCTTCCTCCATCAACATATCTCCTTTTTGTTCTGTTTCCTCACACTTTCAGCTCTTTCTACAACACTTGGACAAACCTTCTGCTCTCTACTACCTTGTGCTCTAAGGTGGTTCACACACTTGCTCTTCCATCTTGTGCCTAGGCCAAGGTGTCCAAACTACACTCATTACTTGCTATATAGTTTTTAATTGTTTTAAACTCACATTGGTGAATTAAATCTTGTGTTCTTTGTCATGAGAACTCGAGTCTGCTTTTGAGCTGCCATGCAACTCTGCCTTAGTTCAGACCTCTCTAAATGTTTTTAAGTTTTAACAATACAGTCTTTGTCATGCAAAGGACATCTATTTCCATAGCACTTGACCAGGTTGAAGATCATGAGCTTGGGGAGCTGTGAGGCAGTTTCTCCATGTGTGATTTTGAAGTGGAGTACATATTTCATACTGAAATAAAGCAAGTTGCAAGACTAAAAGGAAAGCCACAGCTTTTTGTCATCAAAAACGGTTATCTGCAAGGTCAGTTTTGATTCATGCAGAAAACAATAGTGGGACTAGTCCTTCTAAAAATCTCAGCCATAGTCCAGACCAGTTCAATGTGGCACCAAAAGGAGAATTCAACAATCCTTGATTCATTTTAGCAGCACTTGAATTATGAAATCAGACACAGCAGGAAGCAAACTTGCTTGTATCATTAGCAGTGTGGAGAGGCTCTTACACCAACACATTTATATAAAGCTTTAGCCTACAAGCAGCCATCATCCTTCAGCCTCTCCACCCTATAATCTTCTCCCTGACACCTAAGGATGTGGCTCAGACAGTCTCTTCCTCCAATGCAGCTGCTTCCCATGGTACTTTCTTTTCCGTACTCACTAGTCTCAGGGTGGAGGGATGAATGTAGCAATCGTCCTCCCAGAAGGACAAAAGTATAATCTCAAACAATACTAAAAAACTAAAAAGAGATTTCTTAAAAATAAAATTGTGACAGATAGCATGGTGTCTCTGGCAAATCTTCAAGAAGGTTTTATTAATATGGTAACCCTAAGAGTCAATTATCCTGTTAAAAGACAGCTGTGAAGGTAAAAATCAGTATGGAAGCAACCCAGACACGCTTCCAGATGTGTATAATTAATATTGCATTTTCTCTCAGGCTCCAGGAATCTTATGTTCCAGGCTTTGGCATGTTACCCTTTGGGCTGGCTGAAAAACAAGAATTCTGCTTGGCAAAAATGCCTGAGGTGTCAGCCTTTGGTTTCACTGCGCATTACAACAAGACAAGACCACCTCACTAAACCAGTGTTAAAAAAGCAGCAGAGAAAATAAAGTAGAATCTTGAATGCTGCTGCTGATGTCCCTGACAAGGAGAGCTGCCGGACAGCTAGCATTTGTCATGGAGGAGATACTCTGCCTAGTTTTGGCCAAGTATTTCACCCATAATCTGGCAACTGCTATCAGTAAAACTACACTAAATACATGTTTTTCTACAAAATGTCTGCTTCCAGTAAGCCAGATTCTTCAACACAAAAGAAGTTTAGGTAAAAAGTCACAATTACAGCTTTATTATCTGAATGTCCTGATGACCTCCATGACTACTTTTTATTAAGCACATGCATTGAAGACCGACCTCACTTACAATGGTCATGATAGGAGAGCGAAAAGCACCCCATGGCTTCATTTTCATATTTATTTCTCAAACTATGATCACATTACGCTCAGAAGTAGTATAGAACTACAACCAGAAAAGCAATTGTTACTCTGAAGAATAAAAGCTCCTACCGTTTTGAGGGAGAACAAACAGCTCTTCATTGACTTGTATCTTCATCCTGTTCTCATCCAAACCAGTGTGTTTTCCAGTAGCTGGCTCTTCTGTTGTCTTCAGGGAGTACTGCGTGTAGTTAACAATTTCAGGTGAAGTTACTACTGGTTTGGGGCCATAAATGTCGGGAAACTTCAGGAGTGCTCGAGGCTGGACTGGCTCTGCAGTTTTCTTAACATTGAACTGAAAATTAAAACCTTGTTTATTACTTTGCACTAATTAGACTAATTCTTCCAATTCTCTCAGTGTTAAATGATCTGAGACAAAGGGAGGAAAGACGGTGCCTCTGGTCATTGTTTCTTGGGTTGTAGAAGCCACTGCCTACATGTCCAGAGATTTTCTTGCCAAATACCCTTCTATTTGGTGCATGTCTTTTCAGATTTACCTCCCTACAGATGTTTGGGTGCAGCAAGGAAAAGATATGTTCTTATTGTTTGATTATTCCTCAGTTCTCACAGCAGTTAATCCTTCTTTCATAAGTCTGTCTTTTCTCTTAGCACATAAATCAAACATGAAGTTCCTTTTGCTGCGATTCAGGATGGTATTTTTTACCCTAATGTCTGACGTCAAATCCAAGATCAAGGGGCTATAGCCACCCGCAGATTTCAGAACATTTACCCGAGTGTGTAGCAAGCATTAGAAAGGCAAAGGCATGGATCCTACAGTCACTTGGAGCAAGTACGACCATGGTGTACCAAGACAAAGGAGAACTGGTTAAGCAAATGAGCCCTGCAATGGCATTCCAAGAGTAGCTGATTCAGTGGTCATCCCAGCCTCTTGGACTGTCTCTCGGTTCTGTGGACCGGAGCCTCACCTGAGCCTAAGACACACATTTCTCCTTTATTATTCCAGGATTGAAATTTGGATTTATGTCAGTGTTAGTTCTTATCATTTCAATTCCCTGTTGAACTATGCACGTGGAATGAGCCGAAGAACCTGAAAGACCGAGTAGTGCTTAGGCAGCCTAAGGAAAGGTTGTCACAGTGGCATTACTGTTCTCCCAAAACAATGAAAAACATTTTAGTGGGATGTAACAGTCCTCTTTTCCTTATGTCCCAAGAAAGAATCCTGTCTGCTCACAACTGAACCCATTCCAGATTCATTTATATTTGGATTCATCAACAGAAAAGAACAAAAGCTGACTAACAAATGACCCTGACCCTTGCAAATGATTTTATTAATGTTTCCAAAACGCAAAAGACAAAAAGCAGAAGTAAAACTCCCATTTTGGTTGGTAATTGTGCAGTGGGATTCTCTCCAATCCTGCTGCCTGCCAACCTATTCTGTGTTTAGATCAAGGGTGAGCCAGAAAATGTTCATAACTGTAATTAAAGTTTTTCATTAGTCTCATTGTTTCCTACTATAATGAATGTAGATGATGCCCTGAAGCACTTGTCGGTGTTGGGACTTTGCGGTCCCAGTTCACAAGTCCCGAGGGAGCACACCTATTCCTCAGAAAATAGAGCTGAAGAAAAAGCACAGTCTTGGACTTTAGCTCTCTAGTCGTCCTCTGCTTATGAAGATCATAGCACTGTGGTTACATGCACTTGGCAGTGGTAAAGAACTAATTAGGTCAGCAACTCCATCTTTCTCAGGGCAGACAGCGCATCAGTGTTTAGGAAGTCCACTATGAAACCTAGCATTTTGTCTGCTCTAATTTTAAGGGCTCTGACAGGGAAGTGGGATGAGGAAGACAGACGTCACCGTGTGCCGTCCCCACCTAGCATTCAGCTGAGTTTAGATATTATGTAAGTCATACGGCGCGGGTCTGTGAGTGAGATCCCTCTTTTAGAGATGTGAACCTCACCGGTCCTAAAATACATGGGAAATTCGAAGTTACTCATCCAAACCTTAAATGCAGTTTTCCGTTCTCCTAAAATTAAAGCAGACCAGCCGAGCAAAATATGTTAGGAATCCCTAGAGCACAGCTTGAGAAACCAGGTCGCTTTTGTTCCGCAGAGGCGCGCGCCCGGTGCCCGCCGTGGTGGCCAGGCTCTGCCACGCTTCCTCCCGTGTGGCCGCCGTCCTGCCCGTCCCTGCCCGTCCCGCCGGAGCACGAGGCCTGCCCTGCTCTGTGCTGACAGCACGTGAAGCGCTCCGGGGTCCTGCGGGATGAAAAACACCATACGAACGGGAGGCATTGTTCGTACGGTTTTTTCTTCCACTCGCTGAAAACCAGACATCCCGGCAGGAAATCCATCAGCACGCAGCAACAAAGAGCTCCACTGGGTCTAAATATTCCTCTTGTCTGTCTGCTCTGCAGAATTAGAGATGAGAGACATATGCAAGCACAGTGGGACTAGCCCACCCCCTTTCCAACTGCATCTGCCTCTGTTTATTATTTTTGCTGCCAGCTCTGTTCCCAAGTGCTGTCTGCTAATCTAGTTCCATAGCGGTGCCCTGTGGAAGTTCCCTTTGCAAATCAGCAGCAGTATCTTAAGTACAGAGATGAGCAGAATAATTCAGATAGATCTGCATTAAAAGTGTGAGAGCAAAGAAACCAAAAGGAGCAAGGAGGCTGCCACTGACCCTTCTGGGTCCCTGCCCAGTGTCACGCAAACAGTGCACCAGATTGTTGCCATTGCTGGATGTGCTTAAGCATCTTCATTCTGTATACTTTGCTGAGACTTTGCAAATTTAGAGCAGTTTTTAATTGTCCTGTAAATGTATCTCTGTGTTCGAACTCCTCCTCTTCATATATGCAGGGCATGTCCATGGGGAGTCTCTGTCTATAGCAAATACAAGCATCACTGTCATGGGAGAGATGCCAAGTGAATAAAATGCAGTCTTGCTTCATCTTTCTTTTGTCATCTCTGTTTATCAGAATCAGTGGCCCTGACAGGCTTCAATAATTAAGTGTGTCAAGCGCTGACTAGAACATACAGTGTATTCATGTAGTCAGAAAAAAGCCCTGACAGGACAATTTATAAACACAGACATAGATAATAAAACTTTACAAGCTCAGAACTCAATTTGAGGTTCATTCCTTCAAGGTATATAGACTGATTCTGAATCAGTGACAGCACAGGAGAATGCATGTGCCTGGTGAGAAAACTATTTTAACTGGAAAGAATTGTTAAACATACGGAATATGCAAACTAAGAACATTTTGCACTTTCTGTGACAGAATGTTCATTCAGCTGCTATAATTTGGCCAGATTTCTTTAAAAAAAAAAAAATCAAAACCAAAACAGTAACATTAGAAATAATACTCCTAATTAGAAAGTTTACAATGATGAAAGAATATAATCACTCGGGTAATAGTGATACACTGAGGGCAGGTTGAATAATCTGATCCCCTGTTGGTCAAGTGCTGGATTAATTTAGGGCAAAACTTGATGAATATAGAAATATGGTAAGGACCATAGCCTAATAGCTGCTGGGTACTGGAGGCTTAATTGGACTTCATAGTGACTTAGTGCTTCTTTCAGTCGTGCAAGCAGGATGACATAGGGGAGGACAAGTTCCAAGATGGATTAGCACTTTCCCAAGATGTTTCCCAAAAGGCTGTGTAAAAGAAAGATGTCTGGTCCAAGGATGGAGTTAAAGATTTGAGAGGTTTCTGAGCTAGAAGATTGCCACAACAAAAAGTCTCTTGTATGAAGAGACTGACGCTAAAGTTATCTGTGGGTAGTGTTGTTCCAGACAACAGCTAGAAAACATGTTATGCAAAGTGATTTGACTGTCAAAGTTACACATTTCTCATTCATTTTAACAGTAAACTTGGAAAATCTCAGCATTATTGTACAAACTTATGTACAGGAGTTGGCAAATACCCTGTATGCGTTAGAAGTTAGAAAAGCCAAGAAAGGAGCCTGGAAAAGAAATGACAAAGCTATCAAACAGAATAGCAGGTGAAATTCATCCTAGGAAAATGCAAACAGGTACTTGAAGTTATTCACTGTGCTCATGGATGAATGCTCAGAATTAACAGCAATCTCTTGAGAAGTTCTAAATTCAGTGCAGATGTGCACCGACGGTCAGTGGAGCCATCCTCCCATCCCCCAGCAACCAGAAGCTCTGGTAATGCAATTCTGTGCATCTACACCAAATCTTACAATGCAATTAGTAGATTTGATCATCTTTCCTTAGAACAAGCTGCAACAGAAGCATGAGGATGCCAGGGCTCTTTTCTACTAAGAACCTAAGGGTGATAGCCAGAGAGAGAGTGAATATGTAATTATAAACATTACAGGGAATTTCAATTAGGACTCCTTCTACACTCTTTAAGAATACAAAAATAATAGGTAGATCAGATAATTAAAAGGCAAACAAAGACTGTTATAAAATGGGTCACCGGCCTTTGGAATTGGCTGCTGTGGCATTACGTTTGGTTGAATGGATAGATGAAAGTGAAAAGAACGTAGGCACGTGCAAACGTCAAGAGCAACAGTCAACAAGTAAGACTTTCAGAGACTGACCAGTGCTACAGCTCATGCTAAAGACCATAGTCAGTCAAGGAAATCAGCCAAACATTTCCCTTTGAAGGAGAGCTTACCATTAATGAGTATATTAGAAGGGTCTTACGCTCTCTCTTGCACTGATCTTGCAGAACTAAACCAGGGGGTTTGGACTCTAACAAGAAAGACCACATACAGATGCCTGACATTATCCATACTCCACATTGCTCTTATAGTAAGTGAAAAAGCAATTCACAGTGTGATGAGATTGTCCAGTCATCACACTCTAGATCCTCACTTGAATTTTATTATCATTTCAGTGCTTTGTTCTAACTTCACACGTAATTAATCCCCTCAGTTTGAAGGAGGAGGAGGGAAGGTTTTCACAAGAAACCAGCTGTTGACAGGGAACTATCCTGCAGTAATTGTAAGATATTGTGAATAGAGTTAGAGAAATAGCTGCTATAGGAGATCCCAGAAGGAGTCATCTCCTCTTTACAGTGCTGCATGCCACCTGGTAAAGTCCAGTCTTCTCAGGAAATGATTTCCCTTGTGATCCAGCTTGACAGCTAAGCAGCATTTCCAGTCCTCATCCCCTATATTTTCCATTCACAGCTTTCTCTTTGGCAATGTGGCAGCTGTCTCCTGCTCTGGTAATTCCGTGGGTCACACAGCCCATCTCTGTTTTTCCCTCACTCCTCCTCCCATTAACGTGCTGTTACATCCTGAACACAGTAAGTAGATAAATAGGCAGCATAAATCCCATGCTGAGTAGCCTAACAGAGAAGTTGCATTCCCACCCTCTGCATTTAAAGAAAAATCACAGAGTAAATTAGAGACCGTGTCTTACTTGCTGGACTGGCTGAAGCACACTGGGCTTAGTGTTTTCCGTGTCCTCCTCTTGGTCCGTTTCTGAGAGTCCTTTCCCAGGTTGCTTGCATTTGCAGAAGCAGGTGAGACCGCAGAGGGCAAGGATGCTAGTTGCAGTCCCCAAGGTAGCCCCCAGGGCTATAACTGGGGCAGATAAAACCATTATCCTGCGCTGCACAGCAACAGAAAGCACAGAAACCCTGTGTCTCCTTCTCCTCCCTGGGAGGGCAGCTCTTGTGCATCCACTCGGATTTCTAGCCTGGCTTCATTCTCCTTGGGAGTCTGAAAACAATTCTCTTGTGCAACAAGGAAAAGGGACCAATCTAGAGACAGAGATAAATCATCCCACCTTTGCTAGGCAACAAGGCTACCTTTCTATCCTGATGATGAAGTTTCTGCTCCAGGTCAGGTAGAGGAAATAGTGATTGTGGTGCCTGCAATCTCCATGTAGCTGCAAACAGGCAGTTTTCATTGAAGCCTGTTCTCCAGCTCCACTGGGAAAAGTCTGATGTGTGATAGAGAGGAAAGACGTCAGCAGAAGGGGCTGGGCCTTGCTAGCTAACTCACAGAAAGTGCATCCAAATGTTTGATCAGCTCTCTAGCAATATTTCTGAGGGCTAGCTTGCTAATTTGCTCAAGAGGTTTAATTTTTTCTGTCTAAAGGCAAAAGGTGCTGGCCTGAGAAGCCCTGTTACGATAGCATTGCACAGTAACGCTAGAGACAGAGTAAAGCCTGTGTCAGGGAAAACCTTCTCATCCTTCAGAGGCTGGGGAACAAACATGTGCAAGAATCAAGCACTGTCCCACACCTCCCCAGCTTCCCGCCAAAGCACAGGGTCTGAACCTTTCGGGGCTGCTTTCTGTAGCATCAATGCAGGGCACCACTTCTATTTAAAAAGAGAGCAGAAATCCTATCAAACGAGACACACCGGCGCATAAGCTGCTTCCTCTGGAGAGGAGGAGAGAGCAAACAACATATGCTATGTATTAGTCACACTGCTTACTACACCGGTGGCAGGCAGCAGGCTGGTGAGCCCAGTACATGAGCCTACATGAATAGACCTGATGGGCTACATGTCCGTCTCGGTTGTCTCTTGAGGTGATGGAGTGGTTAACTTTCTCTGACTCATTTATTTTTGCCTTATTTCTCAAACTGACCAACTTGGGGAAGAGGAGAATAAATGTCATCTTTTCATGTGTTTCTTGTGACACGTACAGCCATTTTCTGTGTACTTCACAAGGAGTACCTACTGGCCAGGAGATGATTATAATTCTGGGTCACTATATATCTGGGCCATAGTGGAACTAGTAAGCAAGAAGCAAAATATTCCTTATAAGGCTCTGGAAAAAAATACCCAGTTCTACTGGGAATTTCTTTGTACTTCTATTTTGGAATACTGTTGGTAACTGTAGATCGGGAAAAAAATGAACTACGTACACAGAAATGTTTAGAAATGCAGGGGGGTTTTGATCTTTCTGCAGCTCAGGTTTTGCTATGGATTTTTCTTGACATTTTTTTTGATGTTTCACATCTTATTCATTACGACTCACTCAGCCTTTGTTCTATTATAGATGACATGTTCACCTCTCTGGCACAAAGCTTCCATCACACATCCGACTCTCAGTTAAATTTTTGAAAATTCCTCTGTAACACTGCGGCATCCTTATGGATGCAGTGCACGTTCCATCATCTTGCCTTCTCCTCACCCTACCAGGCTTGACAGACACGCGTCTCACCTCACACTTCCAACCTTCCCGACCCCTCATGGAGAAGAGAATCACGATAGACCCTGTAAACAGAGACAATCCCCCAACACACACTGCTGAGCCCACGGAATGTGGCCTTTCAGCTCAGCCCACAGAAGGAAAACTCCGAGATTTGTCTTCTGCCTATACAAGAACTTAAAAGTGGCTGCACCAAGCTGGGCCACTGGCACATCTCTCACTGTGCTCAAGAGTGGGAAGAATATCTCATAGAGGGGATTGAGAAATCTGACTAAACATTGCCTTTGCTTCTTGCTCTATGTGGCTCAGGACCTTCCAAAGCCTTGAGCAGCATCCTTGTGCCTACTTCTGCTGAGCTGAACTTTCTCTGCCACAGGTAGACTGTTGCAAACCGGTTGCTGATTTAGGACCTAACGACTACTTCATTCAACCTGTAGTTGAACAGGTAACATTGTAATCATAGGGCCACAAGGTCTCATCTTGAATTTGAAGAATGCACCTTATTGTTACAGACTTCCACCACCACTCAAGAGAAGTAGAAGAGAGGAGAGTCTGAAAGAAGACAAAAGGGTGGACACACTGTTTAGATGCCGTTGGTTTCTTCCACAGGATGGGTTCTTCCTCAAGGTGCTAATGAAATCTTGACACAGCTAGATCAGAGGCCCCTGAGATTTGGAAACCATATGAGAAGGAAGAAGGTGCTGATAAGGTTAGAGTGCACTGATAGAGATTCGGGGTGGAAAGGCATTCGGTCCATCCATGAGATGCAATCTTCATGTGTTTTCTACAAGCTGTTCTGAGAATTATATAAAGACTGCTTACAACAGGCTGTGGAGGGAAGGCCACATAAAAATCTCTCTGCAAGACAATAATTTAACAGTATACCTCTCCAAGATGTTTTCTCGTTACTCATATATGAAGATTAGGGTTTTCTTGCCAGAAATTGTATATGCTGTGAAAGGTAAGTTGTACAGAATCATAATCAAACATCATACGTAAATAATAATAGCCAGGCAGCAGCCTTTTACTGCTATTGCTAGGAAAACAAAACAGCTCTTGCTAAACATTGAATATTAGCCGTGTGTGAGCTTCTACAAGCGACAGGCCAAAGACTGTGAAATTTTGTGTGTGCACTGATGCACGTAACTGGTACAGATACATAATTTAACTGTAGCTTTGGCACATACTGTCACTGCATCTATCATGGTTGCTTATTTTTAACACATCCTGTTCTAAAAAAAACCTGGATCATAAATGTATTTCAAAGTCAGCTTTTAGACTTGCTTGTTTTAACACCCAATAATAAAACTGCTGATTTTTCCTTTAAAGCAGTATTAGGCTAAAATGGGGCCAGGCTTTCTAACTGGCCATTCACACTGATATTGTCCAGAAACACATAGTTTTTTTATCTGTCACATCTGCCATTGGAAAGAGGCTTGCCAAGGCAGAAAGATGAAAGCCTGTTTTTGCAAGCTAAACTTTATGGGCAGGTTCAGGCCTGACAACATATTTTACAGTCACTCTATCCGCATATTTTCTCCTGATTCTGCGACAAGACATGTGTAAGAATGATAAAACCATATACATGGTTTTCAACTCGTGATACTTCAAACACAAATATGGTGTGGAGACAAAATATAAGTCACTGGACAACCTTTGGTGCCTATAGAATCTTTGTTCCTGCTGTGAACTTTTCCACTGATATTTTGGGCCTTTCCATCCATTGGCTGTACAAAAGAGGCTTTCTCTGAATGAAGAATTGGTACTACAGATCACACGGAGAATTAGAAGAGCCTTTGTATTGCCTGGATGTAGTTCAAGCCTTACCAGAAAAAAAACCTTTAATGCAATTGCCAGCCACTTGAATAAGCAGGTCAGGGATTTGCAACTTTTACTCTGGCATTAGAAGACACAAATTAAAGTTCCAGAATCCCTCACTATCACAAGGAAAAGCTGACATACATCTGAATGAAAGGCGGTTGCAGACTACACTCCCTGACTCAGCCTACTCTGTCAGGGTGTTTGTCAGAGATACTCTGATTCTCACTGAGGCATTTCACCAGGCAGAAGTGTGAGTTAACAGACGGAAATGGGAAAGAGAGGCTTGGGTTTTGTTTTTTTTTTTTTTTTTTTTTTTTTTTTCAGGGAAATCCTTGTAACAGTCAGATTTAGCCTGAAGGTGCAAGCTCATGTTTTCACTTGTATTGACTTGTTATGAGCTTCTGAGATTCTGTGCTACAGAAACGGGACAGTTTGAACAGGATCGTGGTCTAAAATAGCTTTCTAGATCATAGCAAGGTGTTCACACCACCCAACTTTGGGCACTGAAATAGCCAGTTAATGACAGAAGACCACATATGGCTGCCATGAATTTCTTTAACAAGGAGATGAAGCATGATGAAAACAAAAGTAAAAGTAAAAGGCTTGTGCTTACAGTGACTACATCTACCTCCTTATGCTTTTGTATGCTGTTGCCTCAGGTTGCAAATGCTTTAAGAAAGGGATTTTGTCTTCCTCTAAGTGGTGGAGTATTCCTCCACTGAATTACAGACCACTGAAATAATCTGTTGCAGTGCTATTAAGATGAAACAGTTATCTCTTCATATGCTTATGCAAAAAAAAAAAAAAAAAAAAAAAAAAAAAAAAGATTTGTGAGAGGAATGTGGGCTTGGCCCCTCCTTCACTGTCACTGAAACAAACCTGTAGATATAAATCAAGTAAATTAAGTAATTAAGAGAAAAACAAAGAATCGTTTTCTAAAAGGGAGGTATGCAATGTTCAACCTCAAGAAAATGAGCTTCAAGCTGTGGAGCTTCAGCTGGTGTTAATGGATATAGAGCACCTGAAACCTCCAGACTCACAGGAGTACCTGCCAGCTGCCTGTGTAACACTTGGCTGCCCTCGGGATGATGATAAGGATTTATCAGGCAAAAGGCTACAGCTAGTTGCATCCATGCAGTGTAGGGCTCATGGTAAATGATTCTGTGGGATTCGGGAGATCTGTGGAAAAAATCTGGCTGTGTACCTATTGCAGGAGGCTGCCACGTACCCTGTCACCAGCAACCACTGGAAGGCAGTGGATTAGAGTGTGGGTCAAGGAGGTCAGTCTGTTTATCGATGAAGAGGCTAAAGGGTGACTCGGTCAAAATCCTTAAGTAGTCAGCTGGGGAACAAATCTTTGCTGAGAGAGGTTCTCTTCTGCCAAGCAAACAGCGCGTTACCAGGAGCTGCTGGCCAGAAGCAGATGCCAGACAAACTCAGAGTAGAAAAACGTTGCAGATTTCCAACAATGGGTATAATTTTGGTGAGAGAAATTTCTAAAGGGTTGTGGAGAGTTCTCCATCATGGGTAGTTTTGAAATCAAGACTAGTGTTGTGCAACTTGTTTTTATGGGACACACCAATGTGGTGTCCCTTGTTGTTTCATGTTTACATAAGGCGCACTTGGGATGTTATAAGAGTATTAATGTGTGGGACCATTTTTCAAAAAAACCACAATTCATCTGAGAGCACCAAAGGGCCGTCTGCAAAGAGAAAGGCAGCTGTGCTTGAGAAAGTCACATCGCACCACAAAGCCCAGCAGAAAAACATCCGTGCTTCACCAGGTGAACTGCTTTAGCTGGAGGTCTGAGCACCTCAGTAATGGAGATTCAGAAATAAAATGTCAGCTCCAGCCCAGGACAGACCTGGGTGAAAGAAAGAAAAATAAATCGCTGCAAATGCAACTGAACGGGAAGTGTTGTTCAGCAAAGCGGCAAGCGCAAGGTTAAGCACGCTGCCAATTAGCAGGTGAAGTTAAGCAAATGAGGAAAAGTTTTTCTAAATGGGGGAGGGTATCTTGCTGAGAGCAGATGAACAACCCAGATATTCTGCTTTTCCATCGAACTCTGCTAACTTGCTACTGAAAACCCAGGAAAACAGGGCACATTTTGTGCCTGGCTATCTCCATTTCATCTGAGAATTGGCTCTTGCTGGCTGGGGAAGCAGAGATTATTTTTGCACGGGTAGTTCCACTGCAAGTGTATGTTTATTTCTTTTCTACTAGATTTTTTTTTTTTTTAATATAAACACAGAAGATCTGAAAAGCCTTCTGAAGTGTGACACCAAATTATACATTGTATATTTGCAATAAAATGCTGCCTCCTAGAGGTGATAATGTTTTTCTTATAGTTTCTTTTAAGAGTTGGTTAACATGCTAGTTTCAATTTTTTACAATGCCAATGATGAAAAGGATATTTTGCAAACAAAAGCACTGGGATCTCATACTTTTAGCTAAAATTATATCTCTAGCTACGTTAATGCTGCAAGGTCAGGAAATTCAGGAATCATGGTTGCCTATAAAGCCTTAGTTCTATCCACTTCCATGTCAGCCTTGTCTTTATATTTTGAAGCACTGGATGACATTCCATTCTTTTTCCAAATGAACTCTGAATATTTTGCTGATAAGATGCACTCGTTTTGGGGAACGAATCAGGGTTATACACTGCAGGCAGCTGGTTTTTATGTGTGTCCCCCTCCAATGAAGGAGTAGATAAAGAAAAGTAAGATTCCAGATTGCTGGCCAATCTTACAGTTTAAACATCTGGAAATATACACAATAATTACATGTTTCTTTCTCACTTTCTGTACACCCAGCCCGGTACCTTGTGACCTGATTTATGCAAAAGCTGAGTGCTCACATCTGCGGCAAAATTCCGTGCAAGCCATGCTGGAGGAGGTACAGCACTGTGCGGTATTAAGCATTCTGAAAAAAAAACAGCCTACAATAGGTCTTTAGGAGGTAGCAGTGTGGAAGAAGGCCCAAGGACACAAGAAGTCCTTCTAGATTTGCAGCAGGGCTTGGAGGCTGGTGTCTTCCACCTTGCTGTGTTCCTCAACCCGCTGCCTCTCAGACCAAAGATACCACTGTGATGGCAGAAGAAAATTTCAGAAAAAGAAAATGAAGACTCATAAAAAAGGCTGTCATGTTTTTCACTGCGCTGCAAGAGGCAAACTAGCAACATAATAGGCAGAGCAGCATCTGCTTTTGTGTGAGTTAATCCTGTTTTGGGAGCAGATTGCTTTTCCCTTAAATGTTATGTGCAGTTCTTGCCTCTCCAGCCTAAAAAAGGGTGTCACCAAACTGAAGAAAAGTTCATAGATGGAACAGAAAGGATAATCAAGGGTGTGGAACAGCTTCTGTCTAAGGGGTGAATGAACAAGCTACAACTCCTCAGCCTGGAAAAGAGACACTGCAAGGGGAGAAGAAAGAGGTCTCTGAAATCCTGAGTGGTACTGGGGGAGCTGGCTAGGGGTCAGCTTCCCAATTCCAGTATAGGAACAACAGGGAAGACTGAAGCAGTATCCAGGTTCAGAACAAACGAAGAGGAAGTACCAGATGTGTTTGCCCTGTTCTTATGTGCTTTTCTAGGCAGCCCTTTTTGGCCCCGGTGAGAGAGGGGACACATGGGCAGAGAGGCCTGTGGTCTAATCCTGGGTGGCTATTCTAGCAGACATCACATGCTGTACAAATTTTGTTTCTTACGTCTTTTAGGTAAAAATCTGAGGATCAGCGTCTTTTTTGGAAATGTTATTTTGAGTCACTGACTCATGTAAAGTAGCAGTTTGGCAGCAGCTGTTGGCCTCTTAGTTTCCTTTGAGCCTCAGTCAGAGTTTTCATGTGTTCCTGCCCGTTGTCAAAGAGGCACAGGTAGGAAATCACGATGAACAGGCTGCGAGCTGATCTGCTCCGTCTGGTCACTCACGGTGCTTATCGGGGTCTTTTGCTAGGTACCCCCCATCAGCAGAAGCTGCAAGTACCTCAGCAGTAATAATTCTTAGTGCCAAATGGTGAATCATTTTTTGCAGTGACTTTTGTACTGTTATTAATATCAAGAACACCACAGGAACAGTTTTCTTTAAGATAACATTGCTTGATCCTGTTCCTTGACATAGAAACACAGAAAAGAGCAGAGGAAATCATTACAGATAAGAGAGATTCACAGTTTCTAGTTCTGGAGCTGAGAAATTATGTTTCGGTTCATGTTCACCTCTAGCAATTGCTTGTGACCCACAAGATTTCATCTGGTTTTGGAACATTTTCTATAACACTGGCATTATACGGATTTCAGCCAGCACTCTGATAACAAGAGTTGGTGCACAGAGTCGTGTATCCAGACATTCCAGTCAAGAGACAAACAGACCTTACAAACGCCCTCTACAAAAACAGCCTTTTCAGAAAACAGCCTCCAGCTATCATGATAGATGCCTTCCCTCGAGTTTATTGACAACGAGTTAAGTGCAAAGAGTGGCATGGGTCCATGCTTATGATATCCTCACCACTCCACTGCTGTGACCTGCCTGACCTTCATACCTTCCTTTGAAATAGTTGAGACTGGGAATTGGTTTTGCTGTCTGCAGAAATATATGCTATTTTTAGCTTTTCAAATTGAGATCATCGTGAGATCTGACCTGATCCTGGTCAAGTTTGACAGGTAATTGCTACTCAGAATCAAAGTTGTCCAGTATGAAATAGAGTAATAGGTCTTTCACACTTCACACTCCAGCCAGAACTGTTATTGACAGCTTTGCAGTCAGGCCTAATCTAAACGGTCTGGAGATAGCCACCACCTTCAGGATTTAGGTGCTTCTGCGTTGGAAAGCACAGGGGCTCTGCCTGTGATTGCCCCAGAGGGCTGTACTTGAGCTGTACAGAACTTTCAATCTCCAGGCTGCTCATGGCAGAACCTTCCTCTAAGATGAGACAGAAAAAGTTACATCCAAATCTGAAAGGAGGCCTCCCATCTGTGCTCCTTTGAGTAGCTCTAGGGAATTGTTTCCTTCATTTTCACAATTGCCCAAATTATAGTTCAGAGTGGACTGTCCTCTCTCCAGTGGGCTCCCTGATTTGAAGCTCCATGTCCTCAGCTTTTCCCTAGCCCCTCTCAAAACACCCAATAAAGTAATCTTCCAAGCTGCAAAAATGCAAAGTGATTCAGTGGCTCTAAGCTAGGTAAAGTAGGAGCAAATCTGACACAGTTATGGTGAAAAGCAAAATCCTTACTGCAACTTCCCTTACTTGACTCGGTTGTTTCCACTCTGGTTTCCACAGTCTCTACTCCACTGTTGTGCTTACACTGGCCAGCTCACTTTGTCCTTTTTTCCTGGACATGTTAGTGACTATTGAAACTCAGTTATATCCTCCCTCTACTTTCATAAACCTTTCTCTCGTGCCTTTCTCCTCTTACTTTTTCTATCTGTTAATTCTGTAGGTCGCCTTCTCTTGCCCTCACCATATGAGAATCCATTATCTATCGAGAGAATAGATAGCACTTCTTTCTCTATACCTTATCTCCACCTGATCTTTTCCTGATCCATTCCTACTGTCATATTTCACAAATAGCTCACAGAGCCTATACCAACATCTGACTGATCTTCTCACAATGTGAAATTTCAGGTTGACACTGATGTCTTCTCCCAGCAGACTTCATAAAAACTTAAGTTTACACAAACATACTAAAACTCATGACTTTCCCATCTGAGTTGCCTTCACCACCCAACATCTTCTGTCACACCACTAGTTACACATAAAAAGCCCTCATCACTCAACCCTGTACATCTTGGATATCCTCAGCGTGGCATATACTTATCATATCAGCAGCAGTTTGCATCCTCTTGGTCAGTGCCAGGCTCTTGGTGCCCATACAGCCTAACTCCTCGGGAATACAGATTCCACTGAAGATGTTTCATGGCATTATCAGACAAAAATATGTGATTAAATCACCCCAAAGCTAGAATGTAGGAGAGAAAGACTTTTTGTTCCAACAAAGTTTAAATTTTGCATTTCACCTAAATGATGACAAACTACATTAATCTTGTGTCAAAATTTCTGTTCAAAGTTGAGACACTCTTGGTACCAGACAGTAGGAGGGAAAGGTCAGCTCCTCTCTCTTCAACAGGAACAGTTGTGTAATCTTCAACAGTTGCATGGCAAGGCGTGTAGGAGAGACAGCTGTCCACAACTTCTTTTCCCAGTTTGGATAGCTCTGCACAGATGAGGACACAGAAACAATAGGGCACAGAAACCACACTATGATCAGATTCAGAGGCTCCTTCTTTATTTAAAACAACAATGTAGATGGTCTAAACATCCTGAAAATCTTGGTAGGGTTGTTCCAGCCACAGTGGAATACACAGAGCCTTCTGGGTCATACTAATGGAACCTGGGAGGAAGCTCCCAAACCTCTTTTCATGTCACAGGCAGAGAAAAGGCAACGCAAAAAGATACCAGTCTCTGCAAAGTATGGTGCCACACACCCTCCTTATAATGCTGTACTTGGCAGCAATGACCAAGTAGTCTACTAGGTGAGAAGGAGCTCAGATGGACTCTCTGTAACCAACGCTGCAACATTTTTAGCTTGATCTTCTAAATCAGATCTCTGGCACGACACTAGGAAGGAGAAAAAACTTTTGCTTCTGTTGCCACAGAACAGGACCCCTTCCAAACACAGCGATGATCTTTGCCTCTGGCAAAATCGGAAATTCAGCTACGAGAGTGATCATAAGGCTAAATGACGCCACAGCCACCAGGCAGCAAATATTGCCAGCCCTTTCTCACGCTGCATTACCAGCACGTGGCAGGCTGTCGCCACTGCCTCGCTCCAGTGGCACTGCCGATGGGCAGGACAGGGTGCAGAGCCCATTCCTCACTTAGGAGGAGGCCTCATTCCTTCCCCATGCCCTGCAGCACAAGGAAAGGTGAGGGGCAAGGAAGGCAGATGAGAAGAAGCTACTCCCAATCTGAAGATAAAGAGATGGAAGTGACCCATTTTCTCCCCAGCTTTTCTGTCACTCCCCCGCCGACCTGGCCAGGTGAGCACATTTAGGCATGAGAGAAGGGCTGCAAACCCAGGCAGTTATTCAATATAAGGATCAGCTTGGTGTTCCCCACCGCCTTCCCAGTTTTACTTAACAGAGGGACACACAACCAGAATACAGGCTCCAAATGTGCTCAGACCTTCATTCCCGGAGGTTCCTGCCACCAGAAAGAAGAGCTGCAAGTCCTTGACAGCTTCAGTGGCATAGGGCAAGAGAAGTCCCGGAGAGAGATGAGGGAGCCCCTTGATCATCAGCAGGAACCTGGGCTGGGACAGGAGAATTGCCTGGGGGGAACAACACATTCTGATGTGATCCAAGGGGAAACGCACTCAAAGTGTGACAGTGCTCGTCTGTCACTCTGGAGAAACACCACTGCTTCTTTTTTTCCTAGGTTTGGTTTGTTACCCCTAGCAAGTGGCTTATAACAAAGAAGTATGTGTAAGCAGAAGAGTGTGAGGAATTAAAGTGAAAATACTGCTTAATGAAAGGCTACTCTAAATCACCCTAGGATAGCAGTCAAACCTTCTGCTACAGTAACCATACACTGGAATGTGGAAAAGATATAATTGTCTCATAACAGCTCATAATTGGGGCCAACTGCCTTCTCTGACAGCAGAGTATCCCCGTTAGTTTCAGCATATGAGTGCTTTAATCAAGTACACCCATCAGCAGAGATGAATCTGGTCCTGCTCCTGTGAGGAATGATAGGTCATCCAGTCTGCTGTCCAGTTAGTTGCGTGATTAGGAAAAAAATGACAAATTTTTCCATGTCACTTGTATGAAAAGATTGATTTGATCACTTGATACATATGATTTTTTTTTCTATTTGCCCTTTACTTTTGTTGTTAAGCTATGTCATCACATAAACCAGCTTGTGTATTCATCAGACCTCAAGATACCAGAATTGCATTGGTCTGAGGTTAGAGGCATAATTCATCTAATGGCAAGCCACAGACACTGCCTCTATGGCCCTCATACATTCTTGGAGAGACAAACTCTGCATTCTCTTCTCCTTTTTATGATGGTCCAAAATGGGTAACACATGGGCCTCTTTCTCTTCAAAATGAGGAAAGATTATCAGAATAAAGGAAGTGATAAATAGTCCACCCTTCTTTCCTTTGCAGAAACCAACCACTTTGAATATTCCACATCACCCACTTCTTCAATTTCCTACGAAAGGAATTTACTTATTTAAAGGAGGAATACAAATATCCTCATAGATCCTGTTTATGACATTCCTTATCAGAGATAGAAGGCAGATACGTATGTAAAGGTTGGGAGCAGACCTCTAAGTAGAAGCTTTCTCATAGTGCCTTGACCTTGGTTTGTTGCTGAACTCACACTGTATCATTTGCAGATCCACAACAGAACCATCCCTGTAAGAAACAAGAGCTGCAGTTCAAATCTTCCAGGACAAATAAATGTTTTTCCTGCATACAAGCCTTTGAACTAAGAGCCAAAGATGAGTCCACTAAGGAGAACTGAAACTACAGCAGACATGAATCTGAAGCCAAAAGGCTAGACTTGAAAGCTCTCAGATTAAAGTTTGGCCACGCACGCTTCTATCAGCTAATTATATAAATCTAAAATAAATGAAAAATGAAAGCATAGCTAGGCTTTTCTCTCCAGCAGAAGATGTCAAGGCAGCCTTTCTCTAATTTATTGCAACTGCAAGTACTCTAAGGACAGGGATGTGTTCACTGCATGACAGAAAGAGCACTTGCTTGAAAGTGCTTGAAAAATAGTAATCACAGGTAATGTGGCAACGTCCCTTTAATGTGTTCAATAACTAATGGCAGAGTCACCGCAGACACGTGGAAAAGAGAGACCCTCTTGGAAGCTTTAACACGATCAGAGCTGTAAGCCAAGGTTAATGTAGCCACAGCTCCCCTGGGAAGCATCACGGATAGATCCGTCATGGTTCAGGTAGCAGCCATCCTCTGTTCCCTTGAAGGCACCGGACTGGCACTCACCTCCTCCAGGATCCTTCCAGGCCTCGTGCTGGAAAATCCTGCAGTTCCTGGGTGACCTGGAGCAAATCGGTAGTGGGAAAGGGAGAGGGGTGGATGCATGTGTGTGTGCGCATTCAGCTCCTCCCACCGTGAAATGGGGAAAAAATCTTATTTCCTTTCCAGGGAGCACTGGAAAGGTAAATCATAATGATTTATGGCATGCTTGTACACGCTGATAGCAGGACCCCTGGCACGGCACAAGGAAAGAGGCAATCTTCTGCTCCTTGAGGAACGGGTAGCTCTTAGAGACTGAAAGAAGATGAAGGGGGTTTTCCTGTGACAGATGACATGGTTAAATCTTGAGTTGTGGTTATAGATTTTAAAACGTGATTTTTTTTTCCTTGTAAAAGCTAAACTGCAGCAATGAGAGGCGACAGGGGTGGTTAGCCCAGGCCAAGGCTGCACTGGACTCTCTGCCAGCACGGGGCAGGGAAGCCTTCAGCCTCCCACCCCTCTTCCCCTCCCTGCTGCAGCTCTGCCCATGCCCTTCCAGCCTCACTTGCAGCAAACCTGCTCAGCCAGTCACTCCTCCCGTTGTCCCCAGCTCTGCAGCACCCCTGTCTCACCCGGGGGGGGGGGGGGGGGGGTAGCAGGCCCCCCAGTCTGGCTGCTGGAGACCCTCTGGGCTTTGCTAACGGGTTCACGACAGATGCCGAGCCAATCCAACTTGCTGGCTGTGCCCAGGAACCTGTGCTGCATCAGTTATGGTGGTCAAATCTGTCAGAGATCAATGGTTGCTTCTTCGGAGGCAAATGTTCTCTTTGGAAAAAGGCTCCGGGAGAAACAAGCAGATTTTTTGTTATTTAACAGCTTAAAGTTTGTTGTCAGGCAATCTTTCCAATGTCAATATTTAGTCACTACTCTCTGCCTGGATAGCAGTTGTCCTAAAACAAAAGAGGGGCTGCAAGGACTATGCTTTAACTTTTCCTAAAGTACTTTTCTGTGGATCCTGATAAAGTCAGAAGTAGCAGGGGAAGGTGTCCAAACTCACCTGCCCAGGAGGCATGACAGGAGCTACAAATTATCCTCCCAGAAGAGGAAGCAAAGCCATAGGCTAGCCTGGTAAAGGGGTGTAACTCACGGCAGGGCTCACATTGCGTAGGGAACTAGCATTTAGAAAAACACAGTAAGACTGGAACCATCTTCTCAAGTCTCCCATTGAAATAGTCAAAAATCCTGCAGAGAGGACAGTTGGGAAGCCAGAAAGTGAAAAACAAGCAAAGGTATTGAGATAGGCAGTACAGACAGCCTTTCTGATGAGGTACAAAGGAAAAAAAAAAAAAAAAAAAAAAAAAAAAGCCAGTGAAGTGAGGCTAACTGATAGTGTATGGGAGCATATTTGCTCCAGGGTGAGGGACAATGACCAGGACCCTTTATTGGGCAGATCTGTGCACTGTAAAGGCAGAGAAGTGGTGCTTTTTACTTACAGCACACCCAGCCAGCTCCCATGCACTCAGCTGAGCAGCAGCCACGAGGCGACGGTCCGATTCCCTTAGTTAAATCACCAAACAAACGTTCACAGAGTAACTTTCACGGCACGGTTAATGTGACCGAAAGCTATCCGTTGGGAAGAGGAGACCCTTTCTCCCAGAAGGTGAAAGCAAGCAGGGGAGCTAGCTGGCATTGCACAATCGGTCACAAGGAGACCTCCCCAGCGCGATACGATACGATACGTGTGCAGCCGGGGCAGCAGCCTGTGATGGATGATGGATGATGGCATGTCTCCTTTCCGAGGGCAGAGAGACCAGAGATAACCCCAGGCACCGCTCCGCAGCCCCAGCCCCAGCTCACACCTTACCCCATCCCACAGATTCCTTTGCAATCAGCATAACATTGTTCCGCAGGCTGGAAACATCACGTAAAACCTTTGATCCGTCCATTCTTCACCTAAGGGCAGCAGACAAATCAGATGGCTTCTCCTGATAAAAGAAAGGAATTTGTTAGTTTTTTGTGGTTTGTTTTTTTTTTTTTTTTTTTTTTTTCCTCCAAGACAATCAGAAGTTCATTACTGGCGTTGTCCAAATTAAAGTTCCAGTTTCATCATCTCCATTCCCCTCCCTCAGCCCAAATAATCATTGGAACATATGTCTTTATAAATGCTAGTTTAATTGCTAAATTATATTTGGCTAAATTTGGCCTTGAAATCTGATTTTGAAATGAAAAGCAACTTTGTTTCAACGTTTATTTCAGAAGTTACAATGTTTTGACTTTTCCAATTTGTTTCTTTACTAGTTTTGTTTGTGGTTTTATTTTGTTTTCTTAACTACATATTTTTATTTTTGTAAAGACCAATCCATCACCAAAAAAAAATCTTTTTCTTCACTGTCCCTCTTCTTCTGATGATAGACTGAAGATCGAAGTTTCTAGGTTTGGCTCTTTGAATAGAAAAGCGATTAATCAATAGCAAGCCAATGTTCATTATTTAGGCTTGAGTTCTCTCACAAAAAGCACTGCCATGGCTAGGACTGTGGCAGGAGCTAGTCATTAATATCATGGAGGATGTGTAAGTGCTCCCCTAAGGAATCTGCAGACCATGCAGATTACTGCTACAGATGGTGTTAGCAAGGGCATGGGAATCCCTCAGGAGCCCCTTGGAAGAGGGAAGCACAACAGAAAGAGGAATATGAATCATGTTGAGCAACTCCAGGTCTTCTCTGGGTGGTAGGATCCAAAGAAGAAGTGCGGAGAGAGACATGAAGCAAAGCAAATCTATTGATTCCACAAGAATGCTCTTGTGTGTGGGAAAACAGCTTCTAACTGCACTTTTCCTTATCTAGAGTTGTTTTTTATGACACCTGTCAGTCTCCTATACAGGGACTTGAAGTCTATGCTGCTTACCTATGAAACCCTCAGAAGCTGCCAGCACTTCATTAATAGTCTCAACTAGCAAAGTGCAGTACTGGCTGACACGAATTCAACTGAAATTATTCACTCCACATCACTGCATTACCAAAAAGACATGGATAATTTGGAAGGAATTAAAAAGTGATAGTAGAGCCAAGAAGAGTTGAATTATAAGAAAGACTAAAGGGCTGAAAGTCCTTTAAACCAGCATAGAAAAAGCTTGTGTGAGGACTGATTTGTATCTGAAAAGTAGCTGATAATAAGGACACCACAGAAAAGGAAGCAAACCCTGTGTGATAGTGTTACAACACCTGGAATTAGCGAGAAGGAGACTAAAAAGCTCTGAGCTGGAAACAGTGCACGGGACCAACCTTCCTGGCCAGAGGCCTGGGGTTCAGAGTGAATGAGCCCAGAGCTGAGCTGAAACCAGAATTCCTCTTCCAAAGAAAAATGAGCCAAAATACTGAAATGCCCCACAAAGCAGACATTCCTGAGAAATTATATTGAGCAGTTCTGCCTAAAATAATATATTCCTGGTTCAGACTTGTCGTTAGCCCCAGACTGTAAATATAATTGTGTGGTATTTATTTGTGTGATGCCAATCCACAGCAATTTCAGTTATGTGTTGTGGACCATACCATTGCTTCAGTGGCTGGTTTTGGTAAAGCCAGATTATTTTAAACTTTTCAGATTTGTTAATATCTTGCCATGAATTGGGTATGGTAGCTACCACATAACTTCCATAAGCTGTTCAACATAAACGTGTCTATTTTGTTCTTTCCTGGAGTAATTTTTTTCCCACATTTTACTACATAACAATTAGTAGCTAGTAGATATAGAGGTTAGTAGTTAGCCATAACAGACACCTTATTTCTTTTTCGTAAGTAGGTCTTGATTGTTTACATTATATTTTTGGAACTGCTTACAATGAAACACTCCAAACAGAATAATAATTGTATAACGCATATGATTGAATGACACACAACTGAGCAAAATCTGAAAGATGTCTAAGGATTGCTGTGAGTTTTATACATCTGCTGTTTTGATTTTGGCTATGTATACTTTACAGTGAACTCCCATATGCAACAGAAGAGAAAATACATTTTTTTGCATTGGTATAGCTGTAAAGGCATTCTTCGGTTATCTATACATTTGTCTCTGCAAATCAACGTATGTTCTCAGGCATAACTGCAGGTTTTGTGGTGGTCTTTCAGGAGCAGTGCTCTTTTTGCTGACAGACTTCTTGCAGACTGTGACATTGTCCAAGTAATTCTTGAAATTTTGTTGTTGGTTTTGGACACCTGTCAATCATTGTTTACATCTGCAAAATATGTGTGGTCCCTACTGTCCACCAGAAACTGGGATATACAGACAGGAGAACTTGCATCTGACAAAATTTCCTGCATACATTTCTTCTATACAGTCAGAGACAGCTTCTCTTTGCTAAGCCCTAGTCTGGTTCCTAAAAGTTCAAGACAATTCCTGTGGTGCTTTTTCTGCTAGAGGTATCAGCTTTACTGCATCTGGTAAAACCATGTCCTATTTTTGCAGTGCCTCAAAATATTAGGTAATGTTTTGGTTAGTGAAAACAGGACTGCTGACAATTCCTCCCCCATGAATACCCCACTTAGGAAAACAACCAAATACTGAATCTAAATATCAGGCACAAATCAAAGCTGAGAGGATCTTCAGGATGGGCAGCAGGCATGAGTGTCAGCACTCCACTGGCTCTCTTGTGCAAGCTTTGCCAGCTGTAGCATTTACAGCCACTTTCTTGATCATAACAGCAAGCTACCCCATCATCACTAGTGTCAGCATACAGAAAAGCTAGCGTGCAGCAATCCGTCTGATGAGCTGCTTAATATGTTCAGAATAAAAGGTGCAGCATCCCTTTTGCCAGCCCAGTCCCCTCACTCTTTCCTGCGCACAAGCAGTTAATCCGCCACTCAAGAGGCTGTACTATTTTCCCAATAACATGCTACAAAGATGCTAAGGTTACCAACCTTCCTTTTTAACTTTGTTTTACTCCCTCCCTATCTCTGATCCCTCTTTTTGCTCCTGGACTGGTTTTCCCTGAGAGTGGTCTGACTTAATTTTTTTTTTCTCCTAAATTTGAACGGAAGCAGATTATATGCAAGCCCCATTCTGCAGCGTCCTTTTGGTTTGGTTTTGGCATACCAGGGCATGTGGCATCACGGACATTTGTTTTGCCTTTTTATTGAGAGAGAATCCTGGAAAACCATTCTAGCACTGCAAACCAGAGCTGCACAACTTTGCTTCAGCACAAGGAAGGTTTTCATCCCTACAAAACATGAATATGAAGAAAGGCACTTAGCACTGCTTAGTGCAAACATTTATGCGCACAGAGGACACACAAAGTGCCTGTGCCATCAGGATTAGCATGCTGACAATGCCTGTTTGGTCTTTGTTCTTTCATGGTCACAACGACCGTATGTTCTCCAGCTTTTTATTATCTGGTGCCTAGGTATGCCCTTACTTCAGCCAGTGCAGGGACAGAGAGGGAGAAGCACTATTTCCCTATGCTGCCTCCCCGTGGTGGCAATAAAAATTTATCCCCGGACTTTGTCAGTCCAGACTTTTCTAAAATAGTCAGCAGTGTGTGACTGTGAACTTTCCTCCACTAAAATGAAGAGTAATCCCCACCAAAGCAATTCGGATTACATTTCCATATAACTTCTAGCCTTGACTGCATATGATTTGGTGACAAATAGGTGGAAAACCCTCTGCTGCTTCTTGATTCATTCACCAACGTGGATAACTTCTAGAACATTTTTTTTTTTTTTTTTCAATACAGAAAGAAAGAATAACAATGTGAATAGATTTAAAACTTACTCTGAGGTTGCCTGGGCACTGGCATAGTCTGGAGACAGAATCTGACTATTCTATAGTTCAGTTTCTTTCTCCACGCATGGAAAATGTACTCTGACACAAAACGAGCATGTATCAGAGACCAGACAATTCCGCAGCTAAAGCACCTTCTGAAAATGTATCACCAGACAGAGCTTTGCTGTGAGAAGAGGTTGCAACAAGAGGTTGCTGCAACAAGAGGCTCAGTGGTTGCTGGTTTACCTCCTACGAGCATTTCTTGCTAGGTCTGCTCACATCCACCTCCGGACAGGTGCATTCCAGCAAGCAGCAGATCTGTTAATCATTCTCAAAATGAGTAAGTGCTGCTTATGCTGCTGCTGTCTTTTTTATCTTTTTACCTCTCTCTGACTGCTGTTCACAAAGCTCACCTACAGCTGCCAGACTGCCAGAAATTCTGGAACGTGGGAAATGTTCCTGATGTTATGAAACATCAGGAAGCAGAGGAGGAAACAAAAAGTCTGCTTATAGGAACATAAGCTGAGAAGATGAAGGATATCTTCTCACGGAAAACACAGACATAACCTTACTGAGTAGTGATGTGTTGTACGTTCTGAAGCAACACAATGCTGTCATGGCCTTCTGTGCCTTCTGTGCCATAAAGAAAAATGTCACCTCCCATCTGAAATCCCAACAACACAGTACTCTGGAAAGTTATCCAGGAATAAGGGCTTCCTGGGTGGTATCAGTCAAACTGAACACTTCACGAAAGATCCCCCAAGAAACAGAGGAAGTTTCTTGGAAACAAAGAGAGGAAGCTTCACGGCAGCCCAAGCATGAGGCTGATCTGGCTCTGGCGAGCGGCATGAATGACAGCAGGAGGACAAGGGATGCTGTAGATCACAGTGACAGCAACAGCACGGCACCAGGAGATGCCCAGAGGCTAAACTGGCTGTTGAGGCTGCAAGAGAAGCTTGCTCCCTGCTAGGGTCCCCATTGGCTGCTGCGGGATTTTCAGCCCAGTCAGAGCAGGCTCTGCTGGTATATCTAGCGGCTCACCTGGCAGAGATAAGGACACTGGTGGTCTGGCAGCACCGGAGAATGGATCTGAAGAGGTTCTTAGTCTTCGCTGCATTTCTGCTGCACGCTACCCTGGGCTTCCCTGTTCAGGTGAGAGCAGTTCCAGGCAGCTGTGGTCCATCTTCTAATTGACCTGTTCTTCCTGGAGTGAAGTGGTGGAGACCCATTCTGATAAATTCCTGCAAGAAAAAATATTAGTAATATAATAATATATAAAGCCAATCTAATAAGTTAATTCCTCCCTTTGGCCTGATTTTGATGCTGTTGTTGCTGCATTTATGAGCTATGGAAGAATAATGCCTTTTACCTGTTGGTTTTGCAGGAGAACCATGAAAACAGCACAACAAGTAAGTAGGATTTATACTGTATTTTAAAGACAACTGTTAATTCTTGACTATGTATCACACACTTTGTTGGTGCGTGAGTGACCTGGCTTTAGAGCATGTGAAAGCACCGACTCTCAGGCCTTTTGAATGAGGCCATGGTTCCTAATTTGTTATTGGGCTGCGTGCAGAAGTGTATTCACACAGATGTGCTTTACATATACTTTTGGGCTATGGTGTGTAAGGTTAACTTAGATGTGCTTTCACAGGCTTGAAAATAAAATGTTAACAAGACATTTTGATACTTTTTCTTTAAGTTGAACGTTAGAAAAAGACTGCTACTCATCTGCCTCCTTGCATACCTTGGTGCAGCAGTAAGAGAAAGGGATGTCAGGCATCAGAGAAAGCTTTGCTTTGTGCTGGGTTAGAAAACAAATAGTACAGGCTTAGCTGAACAGCTTTTGTCAACTTACAGAATA
Source organism: Tyto alba (assembly GCF_018691265.1). NCBI lineage: Eukaryota > Metazoa > Chordata > Aves > Strigiformes > Tytonidae > Tyto > Tyto alba. The sequence goes on from NW_024881280.1 coordinate 4,910,906, forward strand.
GAAGGAGGTAATTGCAGATCTCCAGAGACGGTCAGTGGAAATAAATCTGTAGGTAGGCTTTAATTGACTACAGCAAGAGACTTCCAGGTTGGTGGTGATATGCTGTGAGAGGAAAAGGCCTTGGAAAAATTTGCTTGACATAGTCAGAGCAAATGGCTAATGAAAACTGACCTATTCTTCTTTTAAGCTGTCATGTATGGCATGGAAGCAAAAGGATGTTGTAAAATTACTGCTCAGTGTATTTGGAGCTGGCCGAGGAACATGCTTGCTTGAGTTCAAAGGAGTCAGCTGATGGGACTCAAAGTTACAGGGTTACTGGGACAGACACAGACAATGAGTTTTAACTTACCATTGTTACTGCTGTTTGTGCCTTTTGAGATATCTTTCAGTATTTACAGTGCAGGGAAAACATGGACTGTATCCTTTTGAAAGCTGTATCATACCAGATGTTCATTTAATCAAGGACATGGCAGATGCCTTTTGTGATGTCTCATTTTAAAAAGGGGTTGAAGGCTTTATGTGCCTAGGAATCTAGAGCCTAATTTCCACTGACTTTGGCTAGTCAATGAATCTAGTACCTCTTGGGTGCATGAATTCTGAATCCATCCAGCCAATCCATCTCAAAAATGTGCGTCTCTGCAGAATTTTTTTAGGTGCCACTGATCTCTCTGATGCAGCTGGTGGGAATGGACTGCATTAATTTATAATAAACCATCATCATTACAGTGGACTTCCATTGCCATGTAACTAAAGTAACAGTCTGGAAAGACAGACTGAAGCCTTTTTGGCTCAATAAAATCAGTTCTGCTGCAGGTTCTAGATAGATTCTTAATAGGAGCACATTTGGGCAATAACCACTGTGAAGAGAGAAAGGTGCTGCAAGGTATGATGGAGCTTGGCCTATCTTCTATTGAAAAAAAGTGGTCAAAAAGACAAGCAACATGGATAGGCTTAGAAATAGGAACAATTTGCATAAGCGTTTTCTGTGTCAGTGTTGGATAGGAAGAAAAATAATGGCTTTAAATTTTGACATGGAAGAGTGAAATTATTAGCAAACTGAAAAAGGTTGCCAGAAATGCTTGTGGCATATCCATCATACTTAAGAACAAGTCAAACAAACTATGGTCAGGAATAACATAGATAAAACTGTTTCTGCCTTAGGGAAAGCAAACAAATTTGATGACCTCTAGAGGTCCTTGCAATTTCTAAACTTTTATGATATTATAACAATGAAGTTTCTGCTCAGAAATTTGTCTATCAAATGAGATTTTCACTTCCATGTTTGTATCTAGAAACTGACATTTGATAGAAATCAAAAGACTTCACACTAGAAAGACATCTTAGAATGGTTCCAGCTGCTGTCAGGTACATACCAAAGCTGAGATATTTTGCCCCATGCTAAATTATAGCCTTCATCCCACTTTATAACTTTACTCTTTGACACCGTGAAACCAGAGAGGACTGTTGAGCTGGTTAGTCTGCACCTGTTGCAGTGAAATCTAGAGACAAAGCATGTTTTTCTCCCTAGTTTCTTTTGTCATTTTGCTCACTGGAGCTGATAAAATGCTTTGCTGATTCTTAGACGGTAAATGACCAGGATTCTGTCCTTCAGCACAATCTACTAAGAATTTTCATAGCTGTTTGTCTAAACATCCATTTAATTTCTGTGCCTAGGCATCGGTTAGTGCACTCTGTTCCCCTCCAAGCAAAGGGACCTGCCAGAGGCATTCCCATGGTTGAGGAGGCCCTTGCTACTGAACACTGTGAAGTTGCATTCAGAATCTAATTTGACCCTTTTTTTTTTTTTTGTCTTTTTCTTCCTTGCTTTTTGCAGCAACAGAACCTACTGAGGTAAGGACAGCTAAATTAGCTCTTTTGATCACTTTGGGGTTCAGAATTGTGGAAAGTGAGGTCAAGACTCATGCACTCCAACTGTATCTCCATCTGTGTGGGAAAGGCTTCTCAGATCAACAGTGGAACAGAGTGAGCCGTTTCCATCCTTACTCTATTCATTGCTCCACAGTGCCCAGATTTAGCCCACATCTGAAGGAAACTTTGCCTTTTCTGGGGTCGTAGAGAAAACTCAAACTTCCTTTTGATTTTTAGAAGGCAAGGGAAGTATGGAGATCTGTTTCACTACAGATATGACCCCCACAGCTGGCTACCAGCCCCACAGTTCCCTAGAAGCCGTATGTACCACAACCTTTCACCACAGTGCTTTGAGGTGATACTGGGAGGGCTTCACTGGCAATTTCATCAGCCTTGCACTCCTACTAGCAGGGACATAAATAAAGCTGGAAGATCTGAAATTTACTCCATACTTCAAACTGCATTTCCCAAGTCTCCTATGCTGATTCCCTTTATGATATCTGTATTTGACAAGATATCAAAGAAGAATATCTACCACACCATGGTACTTCCTTAGACATGGCACATTATATAAAAGCTCAAGACTGCACTGGTGAAAGATACTTTCAGTGGTAGCCTGGGCACTTTTAATCCTTTGCATGCTATATTATTTAATATTTATGTTATAATATAAAGCATGAGATAATAGAAATGCATCATTATTGCAGGTTACTACACAAGAGGATATATATGGTATGTATTATTCCATCTAAATGTATTTCATAAGATATACTGCTTGTTACCTACATAGTTACTCCAGAAAATAACACATGTTTAACATAGATAAATCTTGAGGAAGACATTTTAAATGAGTGCACTCGCCATAATCTTTCATGCAAAGCAGAGCCTCAGTTTTGGCCAATTGCTTTGCCTTGATAAAAACCTCAGCGGTTACTTTTGCTAAAAATAGCTCTGCTTAGATAATGCCCTGACTTAAGTCACTTCCAAAGGTTACAGAAGGCACAGAGGCCATGTGCTTGTCCGTTTTTCTGATGTCAAGGCTTACTGCATAACGCCCAGAGTTGGCTGTCTGATTCTACTTGTAAGGCCTAGGAGTCCCTGATGCTGGGCTTAGCTGGGGACATCCGTCTGACCCATGGAAAGGGAATGGTGTTCCGATTTCATTGGTTTCAAGGGATTTTCAAAAGGTCAGCATGTCCAGCAGCAAGCAGGAGGCCTGCTCTCCATCCTTTTTTGCTTCTGTTGTCTTATGTTGGGGGGTTGAGTGTGAACTGTGTGTGCATAAAGGAAAAATGTGCTGTCTGAGCGCACAAAGGGAGACATGCAGCCAGCTGGTCACTTGAGCAGGACAATACAGACTTATAGGAGCCAAAGGTCCAGGCCTTAAAATGCAATGGCTAGGGGAAAAAAAGAAAAAAAAAAAAGAAAAAAAAAAAACAAACCAAAACAAAAAAACACACACCAAAAAAAAATCAAACCACAGGGAAAGATTGAAAGAGAGTGGAGAGTGGCTCTTAGGTCTGGATTAATGCCAAACTAACCACAGCTGGGAGGTGTTCAAGATTGTGTCACTGAACAAATATCTACATGACTGAACACCATGCCAGTCTCTAAATTGGGTCTGTAAATTTTAGATGCGTCACTGTAATCAGGACTCGATCTAAGTGAGCTCCTGGAAACTCATCAGGTTAAAAATCAGGATTTGAATTTTTCCTGGGAATGAGAAAGCCATACTCGTGTATTTCTGTGCAGAATCTCCATCGCCTACAGAAACTGAGCCCGAGGACGACATTATTTTTAACAAAATTCTGGAAGTTAACAAAGGTAATGTCACCAAAGCCCTGCTTATAATCTATTTTTATTGCTTTTTGAGGATGATGTGGGAGGTACAATATCTTACGACAATCTGTGCAAGTGTTTTTCCATTCTTACACACCATCATGTAAGACACACCCAGCGACAGGCCACTGGGACTGCTCTGTGGTCTGCTGAAGCCCCATGGCATCTCAGATCTCCAGTGTCAATACTGAAGGTGGTACCAGGTGTGGAGGCAACTGAACTATCCAAGCAGCTTCTTCAGATTTAGCTCTTGATATCTTTGTCATTCTTTGGACATAAAAAGGTAACTTAGATACTTGGATGCTTTATCATTTATCTGTTTTTTTCTTGAATGCAAACACTGCTTGCATTCCATCATCATACGGCTTTGTAGTACAGACTCTTAGACAAGCTATGGTCAGTCCCACGCTCCCTGATCTAGACTTCCTGTTCCTTGATTCTTCCAAACATTCCCCATTCTATCAGTTTGTCTTTCTCACATTTTCCCTTTCAGCAGTCATTCAAGAAGCTTTACTACTCTCTGTAGAAATGAACACCAAACATTCCTACAGTTTTCTCTAGACAACACTCACTTCTCTTTTTGGTTTGTTTGTCTTCTTGGGTTTTCTTACTGGCACATCCTGCCTTTTCCCAGCGCCCTTCCTGGGCAGATATTTGATGCCATTCATTCAGTGTCACATGATGGATGGCAAAATAATATGGAAGTACATTCCATATGTACTTCAGTCATTCCCTGTCTTGCATCAACTCCATCCAACAGAGCTGGAGCTTCCCACCTCTCCTCCTAGCTTACACAGCAGCAAAGGTAGGGAGGTGGATAATGTACATTGAGGAGATGCTTAGGGAAAAATAGAAAAGGAGGATGGGAGTGACAGTTTTCCAATTGTGCTTAGCAAGCATCCAGCAATCTATGGCTCAGATTCCACCCTTTCTCTCTCACCACAGGCAGCTCTCAGTACTTGCAAGAAGGTGACATAGCTCCACAAAGGACTCGCAGTGCCATCAACTGTCGGCATTGCACTTGGCCCCAGTCCAGCGATGGGATTGTTCGTGTTCCCTATGTCTTGGATCCTACTTATGGTGGGTGTAAATTTCAATAATTCCTTTCTTTTTTCTTTTTTATTTTTTAATGGATTTTATCCAATAAGCTTCAGGTAGAAACCTACTTCTAGTGGCCACACAAACAGTTGATTAAATAAATCCTAAGAATTTACTTGTACTGTGCAAGCACAGAAGAATTACAAATTACAAAGACCTGAATGGAAAAAGAAAACAGATCAAATTTCCTTGAGAAGTTTGCATCCATAATGTTTTAGGTCTGGTCTCTTGGAAACAAGAGTGATCATTCCCTCGAATACCTGCCAGAATACCTGCCTTTATAAGGTTCATGCTTATGGCGGTGTGGTTTCAATGGCCTACTTTTCATTAGCAAAACATCCTCCCATAGCTGTCTCCAATCACCACTATAATGTAAAACAAGTAGTTGAGAAAAAAAGGCTCCCCCCTGAATCCATTTAGACAAATATCTGGATAAAGAGAATCTTGTGCCAGGCTATTAATATCTTAAATGAAATTCATTACTGAGCAAAAAGCAAGAAAGATCCTAGGCTAATGTTTCTGTGCCTCATTTACCCTGTTTTTGAGCACATGTGAGATTTTAATGGAACCTGCCATTGTTCTTGTGTGAGCCCCCAAATTAACCCTTTCTTCTCCAGAGGAAAGCCACATAAAGGGGATTCATGATGCCATGGCAGAATTTGAAACACTGACTTGTATTAATTTTGTGAAGCGCAAGACAGAACGTGACTACATCAGCATTAAATCTGCCGATGGGTGAGTTGAATGATAAATTAACAAGTTATTGCTACATTGTTTTTTCAGTTCTTCAATGCACCTATTCTGTGTGACCTTAGACTGGAAAGGAATGCATTTAGAGAAGGAATGTTATGTTTTCTCACAGTGCCAAGGTATGCCCCCCTGGCTACCTTGCAAGGACTCAGCAATTTACATCAGAGTCTCACCCAAGACACTGAAGTGATACAGACCATGGGAAAGCACCATAAAGGTGGAAAGAATACCTAAGCTCATGTTTTCTGTGTGGTATAATGCACAGTTGAGCACAATATATAACAGATTACTGTAGGTCTTATTTACACAGGCAAAACCATTTTCAACTTATGAAATAAAGAGTTCTCTGAATCACACAGTTGGCTGTCAAGGTCAGAATTGGAGCCCGTGAGAGAATTGTTCAACCCCTGTTAGCTTGAAAGTGCTATTCATCTTAGGTCCAGCACTGATAGTGTTCAGTATTTTGTAAAAAAAAAAAAAAAAAATTAAAAAAAAAATATTATTTCTAGGGAGCTAAAGTCACTATGTACTGAAAGTCAGAATGCAGTAGCCTCTGTGCTAATGAAGGTCTTCCAGGAAACTTTAGCAATGATCATACTCTGTTGTTTTCTATGACATGGTCAGTTTTGCCCTTCTGTAGACTATCGCAGTTTACAGGGAGGAATCCTTCCATTCTCACAAGAAGGGAAAAGCAAGGTTCCCTGTACTGTCCCTTTTCCTGCCTGGTAATAAAAAGCCCCTAAGTCTTCTGTTGGTGTTCAATGCCTCTCCTAGCTGCTGGTCCAACTATGGGAAAGTAGGAGGTGGACAGACTGTCTCTGTGATGAAAGGAGGCTGCATGTGGAAAGGAATAATTCAACATGAACTGGACCATGCTCTGGGCTTTTTGCATGAACATTCTCGAAGTGACAGGGATAAACATGTAAAAATCATGTGGGAGTACATCAGTCCAGGTGAGTACCTTTGAACTCCTCAATGTAGAAAGTGGTGTAGATACACCCTACTGTTCCCAGCTCTTCCTTCTTCACTGAAGGGAGTAGACAGGAAGCATACTCTAAGTACAATATCATATATTACAGCTGACAGACCAGACTTCAAGAAATTTGAAAATTCCAATAACCTGGGTCTTCCATATGACTATGCCTCAGTAATGCACTATGGCCCGTAAGTAGCAGCATGGCATTGCTTTTGTTGAAACTCAAATCTTACATTAGAATTAGTTTCTATAATAATTTTCTTCTAACTACCAGTTTCCTCATTTCCCCTTCTGAGAAAAAGACTGTGAGTCAGTTCAGATGAGCTACTCCCTAAGATTAATTAATAAACCTTTAGCTTTCCATTAAGGACCCGTTCACAGCTGAGTTTCGGAGCAAAGGAGGGCATCCTGAGATTGGCATTGCTTACTGCTGGACATCTTATTCAAACTTATTTGAACAGCATAGTTAGTCACAACAACAACATGTGTACAATTCTTGTTCTCTCTCCAAAGCATGCCATTAAATCATGAAAGAAGTACTTAAAGAACATACTTTTTCATGTTTGGTTTTTTTTTTTTTTTTTTCAGCTACACATTCAGTAATACCACTGGGAAAGCAACTATTGTACCAATTCCTGATGGATCAGTACATATTGGACAGAGGCAGGGACTGAGCAACTTGGACGTGGCCAAAATCAACAAACTTTACAATTGCAGTAAGTGTCTCAAAGCCATCCTTTCATCTTCTACTCACATCCTTCACGGGGATGTTTGGGCACACTGCAGAGGCAGCAGTTTCCCACCAAAGGTTCTCTGAAATTCATGGTACCCACTAGAGTTACTCTGGGAGAGAATGCAAAGATGAAGCTGGAGGCACATTGTGATTAGTGAGAAAATGCTTTCTGCTTCCAAATTAAATCAAACACATTCACTATCGGCACAAATAGTGCTGGCCTAGCTGCATACCACGTCGTGTGCCTCACTGAAGTAATTTAGTTTCTTACATCTCAGGAGACAGCTATAAACCCCACAAAGAGCCAGACATCTCTGTTCCTCAGTGCAGTTTGTATTTAAGATCCGAGCCAAACCAAACCAGTTGTAGGCTCCTCTGAACTGGAACAGTTTAACGATGCCTTGACCAGTTTTCAAATGTTTAAGCTGTGGTTCTAAATCTGTATGCATTTTTAACCCTTTAATTTTAACCTCTGCTAGAAGGAATTCTCCCATACAACCAGAGAAATTTATTCAAAGGGTAAAAACCCATGATGAATAAAGTATTACACCTTGCACAGAGGAAAGCCCAAGTCCTCCTCCAGAGCTTAGAATTTAAGCATTGCAGAGACATCGTATTTGTGCTTGGCTCTTCTAACAGCACTTGATTTCCCCATCTCAGTGGAAAGCAATGTCGTCACCAACTACAGTGAATTGAAACCTCTCACACTCTTTATAGAGTTGCAGAAGATCCCTTGCTAAACTATGGAGCTAATCAATAAAAGCTAATGCTTTTTCCAAGCACTACTTTACTTTCCATTTTGATGCAGATACTTATGCATTATGTGAAAATAAGGACAACACGATTCTTCATTTTAATCAAAATGCACCAGTGCTCTGAAATGAATGCTGGCAGATCTGAAAATCAAGACCAGCTCATTCTGAAGGAATTGTAATAGTAAATGAGTGGAAGCTTCTGCAAGCCTGGTGCTGAAGCAAATATCATTTCTTTCTCAGATTGCTGCAGCACTATTCTCGATGCACCATCTGGGTCACTGAGATCTGCCAACCACCCAAGAAATTACTCAGATAACACCAACTGTGTCTGGCTCATCCGAACCCGATCCAGAAAGGTAATCACAAGTTAATAGTGGTCTTGAAATATGGCATTTTGCGCTTTGTCTCTGTACCAGTTGCCAGATAAGATCTTTTCCATGAGAGATATTTCAGACTAGTCTTTACTTCTGACAACTGCAGAGCTGAGATTTTGAAAAACCTCCATATGTTGGGCTTCAGGCTTGCAAAATCAAGAGAAAGCAGCCTGAGCTGAGCATTCAGTCACAGGCCCATTAGATCTGAACCCTGCACAGCTTCAGGGGATGAGAGGTAAGGCTGGGTAAGCACTTCCAGTTCGGGCTTTGCTACAGCTTAGATTATGTCTGTTATTAAGGATGGTCCATGAAAGAAGTCACATACATGCATATTAAAGGCTGGTTTTCTCTTCCCTTCCAGATTTCCCTGCACTTTCAAGCCTTTGAGCTGCAGAAAACCAGAGGCTGTCAGGGTGATTATGTTAAAGTTTATGATGGATCCAGCAAGTCTTCTGCAGTTCTAATGGACAAGACCTGTGGATCAAAGATACCCAATGGTCTAGTTTCTTCTAGTAATCTTATACTTGTAGAGTTCGTCACAGATGGTGCTGATACAGCTTCTGGTTTCCAAGCCACCTTTACTTCTGGTAGGTCTGAGAACAAGGAGAATGGTAACGAAAAACAATCTGTGTCAAAACAAGCTTCCTCTTCACAGAGGAAAAACACTGTTTGAGGGATGGCTCGCTACAAAAGCCATCCCTTTCTACCTTGCTTTTGATAGAATGGATTAGTTCTACACTGACACCATTCATTCATTCAGGCAGATGGGGACACGGTCAGGACAAGTGGTGTTAGCCAGGTGATCCACTGCTTGCCTTGCCTCTCAGATACCTGCCATTCCAAAGCACGTGCCAGTAAGGGTAACTCCAATTTAATGTTACTGCTAGTGTTACTAGCACAATAGAAAGAGAATATCATAGAAATCATAACGTGGTATACAAATATATTGCTCCTCTGGAAAAGATGCAGTTTTTAATCACACAGTTCAGAGACCAAGACAAATCTATGGCAAATCAGGTCACCCAGCCCCGTGGAAAGAAGAAAGGCAATATTTCCGTGGTCAAGATCCCTGGAATGTACCCACCTAAACCACATTTTCTTCAGTCCCATTTAATTAAGAACTAAAGCCACAACTGTACTATTAAGTTACTTCCAAGTTAGCATGTATCAGCTGGAATAAAGAAATGTCTGTGTGCATATCTGTAGCCTACAGCAGCTATACAGCAGTGCAGCTTGCCTTAGTTAGCATGAAAGAAAGCTCAGTTATGTCAATGTCATATGACCTTGTATTTGCCATGGGATAGGAACAAGCACACAGTTTGCATAAACCCACAGAAATGCAGTAACTTATCTGTAAACAAACAGCAATTTTGCATTGTCCCTATGTAGTTTCTATTTCTGACCATTGTAGCTACAGAAGGAAAGAAGAATAAGAAAACTCCCAGTGCCAGTTTGATGTGTCAACAACTATGAAACAATCCTAGTTGACAGAAAAATTTGATTTAAAATTTACATATTTTAGAGATACTACAGCTTGTTCAGAGAGCTCTGAAAGCTAAATGTTCTCTCATTTCACTTACAGTGAGGACCCAAAGAAAACGTAGCATCCACTACTGACTTAATGAAGAAGAACCTGTTCTTTGAATATTGAAATTATGTGTTTCTTACTTTGCTCCTATCCTGGCTTGGATCAGTATGAAATTTAATTCTATTAAGAATCAAAGTTTTCATCCTCCTGAGAAAGCTTATTCCCCAAGCCATATCAATGTATGACTTCTATACATCCGGTGTGCTCCTCCTTTTGTCTGCACTGTTAAGTTATTACCTCTTTCTATTTAACAATTTAATAAAAATCTTCATAAAAAAAAAAGTTTCCATTTCTATTTTCCAGTAGTCCCTTCCAGCCACACACACTATCAACGTGGTCTTACCTCTTAGCCCCCTTTATTCAGCCACAAGGGTATCTCTTAAGTATACCACTGACATCATCATAGGTTTAGTTACTTGGCTGAAGAGACCAGCTCCAAACTTTACAAATTAATTTTATAAAATTTTCGCAGACTTGAGCATGAAAAGGTCTTAGATACAGACTCTTTCCCCAGCCTAACATTCAAGCTTCCAAAAATGACACCTCCCTTAACAATCCTGTTATATTCTTAAATCGCAAGAAAGATGGACAAGACAAAACTGCTGCCAGTAAAGGACTGGTACTATCCCAGGACAAGAGGTGGACTGGATAACACTGCCAGAGTTCATGCACATCTTCAGTTCCTCAGGGAAGAAATTTCTTGTTAGACAAGAAGCTAAACTCTCCTCTTCTGATTTCATAAGGAGGACAGAGAGCTGTAATAGCGATGGAGCTCCTGGAGAGTTCATTTCATAGCCTTTGCCTGCAATCACACTTTTAAAATGACATCCACTTGACCAAGACATGCCTGTAACAGATCTGAGAACAAAACAGGCTGCTATTTTACTCTTGTAGCATAGGCAGATAGCTAAACTTATGACTGACCTGGATATTTAATACTTGTATGTTTAGGTCTGAAAAAAAGCAAATACTTTTCCTGATTTTACTCTGTAACACTAGGAACCCTGGAATTTTTCTCACAGAAATACATTTCTAGAAAAGAACTTTGGGAAATGAATTTGAATCTCAGAGTAAAATTTATACAGCAAATCACAAATTAGTAATTTATTTCCTTTTGTTAAAGGAGGCACCAAAAAGACTTAATTTGCAAGAGTTTGCTCAGATCCCTGTCTGTGTTTATACTAGTTGATGAAGAATCAGTCACTTCTTGGTGGTAGAGAAACTTTAATTCTATTGAAGATTGCTTTTTTTTTATGCACTGTGGCTGTGAAAATACCTCTGAACAGCAATTTTGAGTGTGTTCTAGAAGAGCCATTTCTTTAGATCTTCAGACACTGCAAGATGGGTACAACTTCTGATATGTTGTTCTAGTTACTCTCAGCAGTCAAGTGTTGCTATCAACACATCATAAAAGGAGTAGTCCTTCTGAAATATTGTTAAAAATGCAGTTCTATAGAAAAATATTTGACAATTGTCATTCCTGAGCCCCTACAAAACAAAATGGAGGAAATAAGCCTGCAAAGCCAGATTCTACTGGTGGATTGGTGAGGACCAACATCTTAGCCCTTTTTCTTGGAGAGGAATTTCAGGTGGGACTAAGGTGTTCCAGGGGGTGATGAAAAGGCAGTTTCAGGTGCTTTAGGTTCTTATGCTTGAAGGAGGGATAGTGATCTCAATAGATAAGCTTTGTGAAAAAGAGCTCTGAAATACGGTTGGCAATGACTGAGAATTTATTGATCATCTGTGAATTGTTACAATAATGAAGAGGTTTTCTGGCTAAAGCCAGTCATAGAGACCAAGCCAAGGTTCAGCCTGAAGCATGCGAGCCCTCACTTGCCCCAGTGCAACCCTCTACAGACACCAGCATCTCAGGACATTGTGAGCAGCCCATTCCACCAAGCCTGGGCTCCCGGCCATCAGCCAGGGCGTGCAGGGACAACAGGACTAGGCAGCCTGTCTGCCTGTGTCTGGAAATGATTTCTACCCTCAGGAGCTTCACATTCCCCTTGTTGTAACCATAAATGTCCCCCAACCCAATTTCAACCAGAGGGTAGAAGTCACCCTGTTCAGAGGGATCCTATCTCCACCTATTGCCCTATAACACAAAAGCAACCTTCCTCTCGTGTAGGTGGGGGTTTCTCTCCAGCTCTAGGGACACGCATGAGGCTACAGACAGGGCAGCAGGACTACCTGTGAGTGTCTCCACCTAGGAATGGCTTCATGAGGCTACTACTGAGTGGGTCCAGTTGTGGTTCCAAACAGTCGTTGTCAGACACACACGCATGACCATGTCTACACCCTTTTCTTCATCCTTGATCATCTCCAGAAGAAACATGAGATAATGTGGCAACATCCTCTTCGGAGACTCCATCTTGCTGGAGAAAATGCCTGCTGGGCAAGTGGGTAAGTCAGCAATGAGAGCAGTGCTTTAAGTCACAGCTGGGATTGTCCCAGACCCATGTTTCTGGGAGAGTAGTGGGCACCTCCCTCAAGCAGTCCTAGCCTGGAAGGTATTTCAGCAGGACAGAGCAGCAGGCATATTGTGAGGCTCCCCTGCAGGTTTCTATTTCTGGGGTGCTGCCCCAGAGGGGTGAAGCTGGGACTTCTGCTTCTGGTGCTGGATCAAATCCACTTCGGGCATATGGAAATCTTCACATATCCAAAGTCTCCTAGGGATGCGGCAGAACATCTCTTTCAGGACCCCAGCTCTTCCCCCAAACTACATCCATAACAATCCAGCCAGGCCAGTCCCTGTGGAGAGATTCTTAACAGAAGTACGAAGATTGGCAGGAATGCTGTAAGGATGGAAATGTGCACGTGTGAGAAAGCACTGGAAGAAGCAGCCGAACAAGGGTTACAAGAACAGCCTGTATTGATAACAAAGGACATCATTCCCATGACACTGCACCCAGACGGATCATGGAGGAATGCGTTGCTTATGGCATGACCACGGGGTCAATACTCCATTCAGGCAACAGCACAGATGACTTGTCAGTGGAAGATCCTGCAGTCATAAGCCAGCAAGTTTACAGCTACTAAAAGTGCTGTTCTTTTTTTGGCAAGAAAACAGACATATCCCTCCAGCAATGACAAGCAGGTTGTTTGCACGAGAGGCTTTTCTGTGGGGAGGCATGAGGCTGTAATCCACCTGCTTATATCACTGGTGGGAACCCCCACGGCTTGAACTCTTCTTCACTAGGCACTATACGGATGTAGGACAATTCTACTGTCACCTTGAACCTCGGACCCTGCATCTCCGTGTTCAGAGTCCCAAGGCAAATGCAGGCTGCCTGGGCTGTGCACCGTCCTGCCACACTGCCCATGCTGGCAGTGACGATGCGGAGAGTGTGGGGTCCCGTACCTACACCCTCTACTCCTTTCTGTCCCGGAGATCTTTGTCCCTCCAACTGCCTGGCCTATCAGGCCCCGAGCCCAGGCAGGACTCCCCAAAACAGTGGCATCAGCCCCAAACAGGTCCCCCCTGCCCCCTCCCCAGCGACAGGCAGCCCAAGCCCTCTGAAACGGCAGCACGGGAACACCCACAGCACTATTTGCCATTTTGATTCCCAATCAGTTGCTTAAGTTAATGGTTTTATTAAATGTTTAAGCTTTTATTTATTTATTTATTTATTTTTCCCCCAGGCAACTAGTTTCTGCAAAAAGCATTCCCATATTGAAGGCCATTCTTTCTTAACCAGCTACTACTTGGGTTAAGATACTGCACTCGAAGGGGGAGATTGGATTACTGCTTTGTGGAAATGCAGTGTGGTGCTCTATACCTTAGCATCAATATGCAGACCATTTCTGTAAAAATGAAAATGAAGTTCTGTATTGTAGATCAAATGCTATCCTTTCAAATAAACCTTTTAAACTTGACTGAACTAGAAACGAATGAACACTATTCTAAATCTATCTAATTGCCCGAGGCATGAAAAAATATCTGTAAACTAAATTAAAGAGAACTGGAACAATCTGGATTTCATAGCAAAAACAGAAAATCAGTTCGAAATATATAGATTATATTTTTCATTTGAGATTATACTCCATTTTTTCTGTAATCTTCCCCTTGAATTTTTCTCATTGGTACATACTAATGCATGTGACACATCTAAAAGAATTTTAGCTTGGTCATCAAGAGGAAGGTCTATAAACTCACAGGCTTCTTGTGTTGAGAAGTAATATTTGTCTACAAATATCTTCCACATTATTATTTTATATGAAGGATAACTTTTTTGGTTTGTTTTTTTTTTTTTTTTTTTTTTGCTTTATAGAAAAGTGGTAACTTTTACTCTGCTTTTTCCACTACCTTGAATGCTCAAAAAAAAAAAAAAAAAAGTGTAAACAAGCACTACTTTCCCCTCTCCCCTCCAATTATATCATATACAGTCATTCGTAGCAATTATTCTGTACCTCATTCTAGGTTTGAAGGAATTGGTACTGTCCTCTGCCAGAAGAATCTAGGAAAATAGTTACAGCTCAAAGCACATTCAGAAGTTCATTAAACAATAGTGTCACTCTATATCTTTAGTGAGTACCCATCCTTTTAAATGAAGTGATGGACACAAGAGTGAAACACCTGACAACGAAAATGAAAATTAAACATTTTTTTTTGGCATTAATGGGCAAAATAAATGTTGCCTGATATGCATGTTTTATATCTCTCTCAGGAAAATAGTAAAATCAGTATCAGAAGGAATATTCTTTTCTTTTCTTTTTTTTTTTTTTATTTTTAAATTTTAATTATGTTTCCTTTGTTTATACTTAAAGAAATCCCAAACATTTTATTCCTCTTATTCTTAATTAATTTCAGATTTGATAATGTGAGACAGAACCATTTAATTTGGCATGACATATTGCAGATTATATATTAGCCACAATTTTTGAGTGACTATTGTTCCTGAATTATCATATATGAGGAAGCTTTGACTGTATGCTTGGCATCTGTAAACACTGACAGATAATATTATGTGACCAGCAAGCGCTCTGATCCACAAGCAATACATGAATCACAGCTGAGAAGTATTATATTAGGGTAAACTCCATATTTATTCATAAACTCCTGAAGAAAGCATGCAGAAAATCATACATTTTAATGTTATTGACCTAATTCCTTTATATTTATCACACATTACATTTACTATTAGTCAAGGTACTGTAATTATACAGTATCTTGACTAAACTTTGGCCCAGTATGCAAAAGGCAATTCAACTGAAATGAACAATGACAATAATAAGAATCCTTTTCCTTCAAATGGGTTTTCAAAAAGCTTTAAATATGAAACAGCCATTCTGCATAGAAAAGACTGTTCTGGAGAACTGTTTATTCTTTTTTAATAACTTGAAAATTTGTCTTCCTGGATATTAACAGATCAGTGGATAAAAAATTAAATCCTTTTTCTGTCTTTTTTAGAGCGGTATGTGGAGATGGTAAAAGGAGAAATATGGACTAATGCACACATTCGAGATGTCATCTTAAACAATAAAATTATATAAAGTATTACTTAGGGAGAGAAAGTAGCACTATCTATAAATAGATATTTGCCTAAAAAGATAGAAAGAAAAATTAGCCAACTGTAGACATGCCAGTCAACAAGCAAATAAGACTTCCACACTGATGGCCACTTATGCAAAAAGCCAAAATGCATTTAGCTGGATTTTAAGATAGATCTAAGAATGGCCATCATTTCCGTCACCTTTTTCCATTTGTACCAGCCTGTTGGTATACAGGATGCTACTTGTCCCCCCTCAGGTTTCTGTTTGCTATGAACAATACTTTCCCCTGTAGCAGTCTGCTTTTCCTAACTGACCCTCCAGCACCAAAGTAGCTGACAGCTTCTCTTTCCCCCCCCATGTTGCAGTTGCAAAGCAAAACCTGTCTCGAGATCAAAATAATTTCATTTCTGACACAAGTTTCTGATTCATGATTTCCATAACATTAACCTTATGGCATCCAATTTTAACCCAATATCTAAATAAGTCACATCGAAAATTCCAGAGCCTGGTGAAAATATTAACTGATGGTATATATAGGCAGATTTAAATCCTTTTCCAGATGGATATTTCAGTCTCACAGCTTCTGTCCCAACACTGTGGGTGCCACAGGTGTTACTGAACCTCCCTTCACTCCCTGCTCTCATGCCACTCTTCCCCCATCAGCCCTAACCAAAATCTTCCCATTCTAACCCCAAATCTTCTAGTTCGTTTCATACTCTTCTCCTTTTCTTCTCACTTCACATCTCCCACGCCCATCGCTCCAGGCTTCATATCAGCTCTCCTTCCCACAGATGTCTGCCAGCAAAACTGAAAGGAGCAAAAAAGTGCTCACTAACATTCCCCCCCCCCCCAAAAAAAATCCACCCAACCACCACAAAACAGATGGGTTCTGGTGCCATTTACTCCCACATAAGAAGCTTCATGGTGCGGTGATGCCAGCCTCAGGCAGTCCCGCTCGACTCCCAAAACTCTGGTCAGACCATCCAGGGGTTAACCCAACACCGTCTGGTCAGGAGGAGTAAGCAACAGCCCCCAGGGGAAGGAGGGTGAGTGAGGGGGAACCCTTGCAAGTTTGGGGAGTTGACGTTTCAAGGTAAAACAATGGATTTTTAAAAATGCACTTATTTCAGTGAGAGTTTCAGTCTAAGATCCAGGTTCTTGACTAGTTGCTTGGGGTCTCTCAGCTGGCTCGCCTAATGGGTACTACAGGTCTTCAAGTGAGGTGGTCATTCTTGAGTCACTACTCCTAGTTCTTAGCAAACCTTTAGTTCCATTTATGGTATTCAGACTTTGAAATGCAAATGTGAATCACTTTGATGGTTACCGGAACCAGCAGCCTTGGTCATTTCCTCTCTCCAAGAATGTCAGTTATGCACAGGTCAGAATTTTCATATTCAAAGAGGTAGAAAGAACAGTAGCAAGTGAGGACTTTTAAAGCCACTTTGGAAATCCTAACTGAAGAATGTCTACCCTAGCTAGTGCCATAGAAACAATGTTCCTCCTGCCTTGCGAGAAACATCCAACTTCTGTACTGGAAAATCCTCTTGTGATTTTTCAACTGTCTTGTCCAAAGTTATACACTATGAAGATAATACAAACAAGTGCATATCCACCAATAAGTTTTAACTCCAGTCCTTTACATTTCTCTACTAAACATGCTTACTTGAGGCTATTGTATCGGAGATGATGCTCAAGGCTCATTTTTGCTCTGGCCTTTTTTTTTTTTTTTTTATTAAATGTATCTTGTGCATTCCTTAAGGTTCTGATTCAGCATCTACACATAGGTAGAAACTTTTACACTGGCTCAGCTCCCTGAGCTGGTTGTGATGGCAGCAGAGTGCAACCTTGTGCTGCTGAAAGGCAGGGATGGGTGTCAGGAAGCAGCAAGGGACTGGCAGTCAGCAGTGATAATGACTGGTCTCACCTGACGGGGTCCAGACCCAGAGAACCTGGATGAAACAAGCAG
This sequence comes from Tyto alba, assembly GCF_018691265.1. Lineage (NCBI taxonomy): Eukaryota > Metazoa > Chordata > Aves > Strigiformes > Tytonidae > Tyto > Tyto alba. The sequence continues at coordinate 4,928,347 of NW_024881280.1, forward strand.
AACAGACCCAGAAATCCCGGCTGAGCTGAACCAAGAGCCCATGGCATCAGGCAGGGTCATGGTGGTGAGGCAGGTCCATGCTCAAGCCAGGAAGGCAGGTCAGCAAATTCGGGTTGAGTATGGGAGCCATAACCGGGGTCAGACACAGCCCAGTGATCACCAGGGGAGTTCATGGTGACAAGGTAGGTCTGGGGTCAAGCCAGAAAGCCAGTCCACAGGTCAGGATAAAAAGGGTTCGTGGCCAGGTAGAGGCAGAATTGCGACAGCACTAGAGATTGATATGTAGCTTAACCAAAGATTGAAAGTGGTGGTCTGAGCTTAAATGAGGCTCCTAAGCCCATGAGCAGCAGGTTTGGAGGGAGGTCCCAGGTGAGGCTGAACAGAGCGACTAATGCTTATTAGTGCACTCGGGGACCTGAGAGCAGGAGATAAATGGTGGTGTGTCTTGGGTAGCAGGGTGGCTTAGGATGGTTCTGCAGTTGTGTCTCAAGGTAACCAGACAGTAAATATCACAGAAATACAAGAATGTACACTGCTAAACCATCTGCAAAATTGAAGCTTTTAAAACTTACAAGAGTGCTTATGTAGCTGTTTGATTAATTATGATGCTTTCCATTTCTCTCAAACCTCAGTCTGAATTATGGGACAGAGCAGTAAGGTTTTGTTTTAGGCAGTAACTATATGATATGAGTTATTTTTTATGACAGCTGAGTGGTATACCTGTATTGGGAGTTAACGTGTGAGCATCAAGGGGCTATGCTTGTTTCTTCTGTGATTTTGCTGCTACTTTGTCCTGCTGCTATTTTATACACCTATCACTATTATCTGCTTTGATGTTTTCATGTCAAGCCACTTGATGGAAGAAACTTTTGTTTTTCTTTCCAGTTGTCTGCCTTGATGTAGCTGCATGATGTCTACTTCTATTATACAGTTGTCTTCTAGAGCATTGTTTCTGATGTTTTTAATCTTTAGCTATTTCCTTTTACATCTTTGTGTTATGGAATTGTAATGATTTAATCAAGTCATACTTGCCAGTACATAATCTATTTAAATAGAAAAAAATATAATTGGAGAGAAAACGCACACAGGGAGATTCATGTTTATAATTATTTTCTGTTGACTTTTAAGCTTCCATTTGCAATATGCTTAATTGTTCTTCTTGTTTATGGTGATCTTGGAGAAGCTTCATTATTGGGTTTAGCCAAAAGGAGTTATGAATCTTACGCATTTTAGGAAGATGCACGATCATCTTATTGTGGAAATTCAGAAATAATTTTCTAGCAGAAAACAGTGCGAAACAGACTCAAAGCCCTCAGCTTCTAAATCTCAGTGGTTCTTCATTGTCTTATATTTTGCCATCACTAACTTGTATAGATCCACCTGTTAAATGTATGTATGAATGTTGCTAATTAGATTTCCTAACATATTTAGATGTAATTTATCACCCTTGTGAATTACTACTTAAAGTAAAATGGAATGAGGATTTAGGACTGTGGAATAGAAGTATTAAGTTGAGGGCAGCTGATGAGCTTAAATAGTGGAAACCCACATTCAACGCTGCATTTTGACTGCAAACTCAGGAGTATATATTGTAAGAAGAGTAAAAAGAGAAGCTGTTTACATGAACACGCAAAGCTGTATGAGACCTGAAGACTCGAATCCTGTAAAGTATTACAGGTTAGGCCTGAAATATATTATTAGAATCTGAAATATGGCTCATTCACAGGAACGTAGAATGCCCCAAAGTGAGAAAGAGTGGATGCTGTGGTTACATTTAAACTTGCAAATGTAATCCTTTTAAGCTCTTGGAACTAAAATAGCTGTTGGTAGGAATTCAAATGTGCAAGAGAGCTTAAAATATTCCTTTCTGAATGAAGCCTAGTTTTAGTTTTCATTGGCAGTAAAATCATCAATATAATTTAAAAACAAAATAAGTAGCCCATTAAATTTGATCTGGTTTTAATCCTGCTGCTTTTTGCAGTAGTCGGCAAGATATATTGACAAATTAACACTAAGTATGTTTGATACAATAAGATGCAGGGTCCTCTTTGACTTGATTCCAGAATATGACATTATTTTAAAAACCAAAGTATGTGCAATTTTTAACACAAATCTGGAATTAGTTTTTGTACCTAAGCAATACACAGATCTCAGCTGATGGGCAACACTCCAGTTCAGAGTGTTCCAGAGGCTGAAACTGCTATTAATGTTTCTTTCTAGCATCTGTGTGTGTTGGATGTGTGCATGATACACTAGATACCCTTGGGAAATGGATACATGGCATTGTTTGGTTTCTGGGGAAATGTTTATAAAATATAGTGTAAATGAAAGAAGAGTAACAGTCTATTTAAACACACCATTATTACCCCCAAATCTTTTATGTTTATGCTGCATATTAAAGTATAACTACCAATAAATACCTTTGCAAAATTAAACACATTCTTAGTTTGCTTAGGTCTGAAGTCTGTACCTGAGTCTGTTTCTACCAGTTACTCTTAAGGTAGCCTACACCTAGATTTCACACAATAAAGAATCTTACCCCGACTATCTTGTGAGAAAATATATTCCAATAGCGATAATAGTGTTCAAGTGGTTTTCAAAACAGAAAAAACAACCCCTTCCTTGCAGGTTATACACTTCTTCACTCCCTAGAATAACATTTAGGACAGGGATAAACCACTGTGTTAGTAATGGGTCCTAGTAAATGGTGTAAAATCAGATAGACAAGTTACAGCAATTTTAAAATCTGCACATTTCCATTTAAATCAATTGTAGAATGAAATGCTGATACTCAGTTCCATGAAACTTTTTGTTACTCTTGCTAATCTAGTCAGTAATCACAAAATAAGAGGCTATTTCTGATGGATAATTTATTCAGTATATTATTTTCTTTCTTCTCTTCACAAAATGCTTAGGAAATTCCCACATGACTTTATTGCCTGAGTTTGTAAATTTATTTGGAAAATGTGTTCCCTGTGTGAATATTTTATGGACAATTTGTTGTGGATATTCATGATTTTAAATTATAGCATTAATTCAGTGCCTGAGTAGTGTGGTTTCTGCATTGTAATTGTGACTTGTGCAGCTTACTCACACATTTCCCATTTAGAATATAAAGTGTGAATTATCACATTCAGACATCTATTTGTGGGGCTATTTAAGTTTTCACATTTAAATTTATTTTTACAAGTTAAAGTAAGGTTGATTTTTTTTTTTTTTTAGTTCTAATGAATATTAGTGTTTTTTTTTTCCATTGCTTACTCAGCTCTAGTAATTGCATTTTGCTGACCTAGATTTTCGCTGCAGTTTCAGCAGTTTCTGTTGAGTACAGCTTTATTCCTCCACTTCAACTTCTAGACTATTTTGAAAAGTTCCTATGGGCTGGGAAGGATTTGTCACAGTACACTACAGATATCTTCATTCCAATTAAAACTGTTTATCCAGTGAAGCCCTTTGGGATAGTTTGAAAGGTACCTCAAGATGCAAGATTTTTTCCATATACTTTCTAAAGATGACCGTCAACCTCTCTTTAACCTAGAAAATGTATTGCTTAAAATTAGGTATTGACATATGTATGTATACGGTTGAATAGAAATATTTTTTAAAGCTCTAGATTGTCTTCTGGTTTCTTTAAAGCCAGTGACAGTTACATACATACTTAACACTTTAGGCTTTATATCTAGGCATGTAGCCCTAGCATGACTGTGTCTTCTTTTTTCCCTAGCTGTAAATTCTGCTTTTCCTTTATTAAAAGGTGCTGTGAGGCTTAAGTAGTTGTTCATAAAGTGCTTTGAGATAATCAAGACAAAGGTAGTTACACGAGTGCAAAGCAGAGTCTGTAAATATTGACCATGGGCAGAAGCTGTATTATCTACAAAAATAAATTTTCACAGTTTTTTAATAAGCTTCAGTTATATCTACAGATTGCTAGTGTCTGAAAACACATTTATTCTTGGTGTTTATAGATGGGAAATACAGATTTTCAGGGAAGGTTTTCCACTGAAGATTTGGCTTCCGAGGTGATTGAATTCATCTTTGCTGGCCAGCATTGCTAGTTTAACTGTTTCTGTACAATTCAGAACCCCACTTTTTTAGTGTGGGAATCTGATATTAGCAGTGTCTTGAAGTTGTCATGGCAGTGGCGAAGTGAAAGGATCGCTAAGGTAGGCAGAGGAAGCAATTTGGGGTTACTCAGTAACTCGGGGCTTACCCGGTAACTCATTTTCTTTGAGGATGACTGAGCATTGGCACAGGTTGCCCAAAGAGGTTGTGGTGTCACCACTCTTGGAGGTATCAAAAAGCTGTCTGGATGTAGTCCTGGGCAATCAGCTGTAGGTGGCCCTACTTGAGTTGGGTTGGACCAGATGATCCCCAGAGGCCCCTTCCAACCTCAGCTCTCCTGGGAGCTTAGGGGGGAGAGCAGCATGCTGAAATAGGGAAAGAATCTGGTGGCTGTGCTTTACTCGGGAGGTGTAGTGAAAGCATACTTGGGAGGGAGAAAGAGTTTGGGAGTTGAGGAAGGCTTAATGTATCTCAGGACACAAACTAGTGTTCCGGAGCTGAAAATTAATTTTCTTCCTGTATCCTATGATTTGGAGTTATTGATTATTTCACATCGGAAATCTTGGCAGGAAAAGCATCAGAGAGTGTTATCAGCACTGCTGTAGAGTAGCTAAATGTTTTTTTATCCTTGATCAAAATCTCTTCTTCTGACATTCTCAGTTGACATATTAACTGTCTCTTCTTGTAATTTTCGGGGATTGTGTCATTTTGATGAAAGAGCTGTTTATGAATCTCACGTATCTACAGGACAGCAGGGCATGTTGCCAAGTCGTGTTTTTTTCTCCACACAAATGCATTATTTCAGTTCTTCCAATTGGCTTATTATTTATTCCATGACTGCAGGAGTAATTTCTCTCTGTAATGTATTCTGTAAGTACAGAATTTGTCTATTCTTCTCCTGGACATGTAGGAATATGCCAGCTCCTTGCTGATGAGAGCTGCCCCTTCCTTTTCCAGAGACAGAACCAGTCTTACTGCAAGGATTCTACAGTGTCTGAAAAAGCCGCTCTTTCTTCCCAAATTGATCTACCTCAAACTCAGCTTGGAGAGGACTGAAATGGTATTATCCAACATACCCATTTTCTCTAGGAAACATTTTCCTTTCCTTTTAGTCCAAAAGCCTAGCCTCTGAGAATTTTCTCACACAACAGCCAACTTTAAAGGGCAGAATATTGGCATATTGAATGAATCATAAAATTTATCACAAGTCTGCCATCTATATTCAGAAGAGGAACTATGGAAGCTACCACAGCAAATTATGCTCTCATAGATAGAGGGTTTTTTGGTGAGGATATCCATAGCCATTTTAACAAGTTATTTAGGTGGCTGGTTTAGTTTGGCATGTACAGAATCATATGACAGAACTTTTTACTGGCATTTTTGAGGGTTAGGATTTTCAGTATGAGTCATTCTCTGACTCTCACAAACATTTACACGCAGCTTCTCCTCACATGTTTGGTTAAATCCTGAAGTCTCATGCTCTTTATAAGAGTATTATAAGGAAGTTAAAGCAATAGTTTATGAAGAACTGACATCCAAGAACTGATTCTCCTGATACCAGAGATTAATCCATAATACTCACTGCACCTGTAATTGATTTCTTCATCACTGGATATCTCTCTTTACCATAGTTGATGCAACATTTGTTCCAGGTTAATGTTCTCCAGCACTAGTTCAATTCTGGTTTTGCACTCCACAGTTCTAGACACTTCACTACTTTTAAGGTTTAATTCCACAATGTAGTAGCTTTCAGTATTTGAGCTGTGTTTGTTTTGTTGCACATTTGTGATTTCCTTTTTGTAATTTCATTTTACTTTTATGCAGATTTCTCCTGCCTTTATGCAGACTTTCTCCTTTATCAGACTTCTCCTGCCTTTTTGTTTCTCTATGTGCAAAGCCCACAAAGACAGAAATGAGAACTCCAGCAGCTTCCTAGGTCATTTTGTCCAGAGGCAATCTCATCCAAATATTGATGTCATGGGGCAGTTTGGGTTTGCTGTTTGGGAGAGAAATTCTTATATTTCTTCAGGGAATGAGAAGGTATTCCAGACATTTCCATCACCCTCTGTATGAGAGACAAATTGAGGTGAGAAAGAGAGAAGCTGGCAGCTGTATTAGCATGTGTCATATTCATGGTTATATTGTTGGAATTGGTAAATGCAATCTGGTGAATAAAGACAAGTGACCCAATAAGTTAAATTTACAAAAGAAAGCAACTAAAACATAAGGAGGTATTTAATCAGTTATGTTTAACATCTTAACTCTGTTTCTTTTTTCAGTCTGGTGTATTCTGGACAAAGCTTTGCAGTTTTTTTGGTTGGTTGTTGTTTTTATTTTTTTTTTTTTTAATAATATTTTCATTGCATGAACAGATGATTAAGTCAAGAAAAAAAATATTGAGGTTAAAAGAAACAATTCAAAGAGCTGCAAGTAGCAGAAACAATACAAACAGTGGAAAGTGGAAGGAGAAATCTAGAAGAAAATTGTCCTGGGTTGAGTGAGTGGTGGGGTTTTTTTGGTGGCAGGGGAGGGGGTTATAGGGTTGGCTTCTCGAAGCTCCCCCAGCTCCAAGTCAGCTCCACTTCTGTTTGGAAACTGAGCCCATCAGCTGCGCCTCTGCGATAACATATTTAAGAAGGGACGTGGTGACGGGCAGTGGGACTTGTGAGGAGGAGTTGGGACAGCTGCGTGAACACCAAGGTCAGTGGAGGAACGGAGGAGGAAAGGAGGGGGGAGGTGTGCCAGAGCAGAGACCCCCCTGTATCCTGTGGTGAGACAGCAGGGCGGCCCCCCCTGCCACCCATGAAGATCTATGGTGGAGCAGACATTGATTTATGGTCTGTGGCTTCCACCTGGTTCATCAAGGTGATGTGCCCGAAGAAGGCCGGGGTCTTGTGGGAAAAGGCAGCCCCGTTGCTGTAATTCAGTGCTGGGAGGATTGCAGCATGTGGGGGAGTCCCACGCCGGAGCAGCTCGGGAAGGGCTGCAGCCGTGGGAGAGAATCCAGCCGGAGGAAGTTAGTGACCCATGACGGAGCAGTGTGGGGAACGCTGTGGCCCGTGGGAGGAATTCAAGTTGGAGAAAGTTTGTGGAGGACTGTCTGCTGTGAGAGGGGGACCACGATGGAGCAGGGGGAACAAGTTCCAGAAGCTCACCCCACCGAAGATAAACAAGTGGCAGCACTGACTGCATCCCCCATTCCCTGCCCCTGCGCCGCTGGGGGAGGAGGTAGAGATATCGGGAGCAGAGCTGAGCCCGGGAAGAAGGGAGGGGTGGGGGGAAGGTGTTCTCAAGATGTGACAATGCTTCTCACTGTCCTACTCTGTTATGTGTTGTTAGTGTCTGTAATAAATGTATGTTCTTTTTTTTTTTTCCCCTAACGAGTCTGCCTTTTTCTCGTGCCCATAAAGGGGGATTTTTTCCCCATCCCAGTCCTATCTCGAACCCCAAGCCTGGCTTTCTGTCCCTTCTTATTTCCAGAAGAGAAGGGAGAGAGAGTGGCTTCGTGGTGGTTGGCTGCTGTCCAGGCTCAAACCATGACAAAAAGACAAGTGAAAATTGAAATAGTAAGATACATATGTTACTTACCTCTTTGCATCTGTATTGTATAACATTCCTCGTTCTTGTGTTTCTTCATGTAGAACACCAGTCCATCTGGCAGGGTTATATCTTCTCTTTCAGTGACTGATGTAATATAGCAAAAGCCATTCCCCAAAAATCAGTATTTTCCAAAATTTAACAGTTTTTGTTTCCATAACTTACAGCTTAGTCTCTCAATATTTTTACCAAAACCCATGTAGGTTATTTTACATTGTTTTACTGCCAATAACTATTTTTTAAATGACAGTTTATACAGTTACTGATGCTTGTCATGATTTTTAGAAAATTCATGGGAATTTTGCATGTTCATGGAAGAAAAGTATGGAAAAGTATAAAACACCAACAGTTGCCAAAACCCAAAAAGTTCTTTTTAGATTATTGACTTTACAGATTGCACCCCTTTACTTGTTGCACCTTAATTCTATTCCCTGGGCCCATAGCAGCACACGTCCAACAAAGGGCAAAACCACCCTCATTTTGTCCTCTGGAAGTTGTATGGTTCAGGGCTCCATTGAAGGAGGAGTAAAGGCTATATATAGGTGTGCACGGATGCTGCACACAGGGCTAATCAGCAAAATAAAGCTGCTGCATCAGCGAAGATGTGTCAGCAAAGCATCTGCGGAGAGAAAAGCAGGCACGACTGTTGCTAAGATACTATGGTTGCAATGCAAAAAGTAATACAAATTGAGTTTCTTGAGTAATAACTTACTGCAGCATATGTATAGTAATCATGGCATGTAGAAAAAATAACGGACACCCTACATGTAGAGCAAGTTAAGTCACATGGTAAAGTGGAGCAGGGATGTAAGTGGGAGCTATGAGGCCCACCCTGATGGAAAAAAATAGACAGCAGTCGCAGATTATTTAAAGGGCTGCTATGTGTTTATTTTGGTCTTGCTGTGAATGTGGCTGATGGAATTGACTTGAGCTTTGCTGAGAGATTGAGTTGTATCAGGTACAAGTACCTAAACGTTACCATCCGTATACTTGAAACCCTCATAAACTCATTAATCCAGGCCTAGGACTGGCATCAACAATTGGATTTAGTGAAAAGCATACTTGTTTTAGTTGACTGGAAAGTGGTAAATTATTTCAGAGCTGGAATCACTTTTCAGCTGGAGACATTGTCATTTGCATTTGAAAATAATGTTGTAAATAACACTGTACTTTATGAGCCAATATGTGATATTATTTCAGTAATTGAAAATTTGGGAAATCTGCCTAACATCTTCAAGCAAGCTACTCCTGCCTAAAATAGAGAGGGTTTTTTTTCAGCTCCAGAGGTTAGAGAGTGATCTATTTTCCCTTGGATGACTAGTGCAGACTATACAGATAATAAAAATTACTTGCTTTTTAGAATAAAATTATTACTAAATAATCAGTGTGGTAAATAAGTAGCCTGAGGTCTTGGAGAACAGAACTAAGGTTGTCCAGGTGTTTGGATTCCTTGGCCTGACTTGTTCTGTGTTCCTATTTATTTTGGTATAAAGCTTTAATGCCAAGTGTTGAATTAGTGGTTTTATTTAAACGAACTGTTTAACATTCTGAAGTTCTCCTGACTGCTGACTTGTAAAATGGACAATGCTTTAATTGCATTACAGTTTTTAAAGAACATAATGGAAGCCTTAGACAAATTCTCTGGAGCCAAGAGTGAGATACCTAACCCTGAACTTTAAATTCTCAGTCTTGTCTAAGAGAAGGCATGCAAGAGGTTGCACAAGTAGCTCTTAGTTGCAAATTTATATATGGAAGTAGTAAATATGGAGTCAAGGCAGGGTGAGGGGTGGTGCAGCTGAGGAGCATAGAAAAATGAAGGTTTTGGGAAAAGGGGTATGGTTATGGTAACAAGCTGAGCATCCTTGGACTAGAAGTGCAGTTGTTAATTATGTATGGATGATTTATCTGGGTTGCAGATTAACCATGCTGTGGATCCAGAGACACTACTTCAGACTCCATGAGGAGCCATCTCAGGTCTATGGGGTTTGTCAGCACTGATGCAGTGTGGTACGAACAGAGCTGTGGAGCGGCCAGCTCAGCAGTGCCGGCACTTTTAGGCTGAGCTCAAAAGCCCAGCTAGGGACAGCTCAGCTAGCAATTGGTGTGAGCTCACTCTGTAAATCCTCTCAGGATTATGCCATGCTCCTTAGTATGTCCTGTCTCACAGAGAATACCTAGCGTGTTCTTAGTATCTGCTGTTGTGGCTAATGAAGATTTGACTGTATGCTCATTCATTTAATTTGTTAGCTGTGAGTCACCATCTTGGAGGAAAAATATCTCCCAGTCTTAGAGAACTTGGTCATTCTTGTTTTGAATAGCTGTTAAATACTTGCTTAGTAACTTTATGGCAAAGACTGGGATTAAATCTGCTTCTCCAGAGTGAAGTTCTACTGCATGAATCATAAGACTATGTTTTTTTTCTCCAGCCTCTTATTTCCAACACTGTCTGCCTTCCATTTTCTCTAACAGGTGTTGCACAGCATCCCACACAGAGTCTGTCCCTCCACCATATAACCTTGCTTCATCTCAAGAGAGGAAAGCCTGAGAATAAAACGTATATGATCAGAAGGTAATTTCATGTCATTTAGAATGTCACTTTATATTGGGTGTAGGTGACAAAGTTTTGGTGGCGGAGCAGAGGGACACTGCAGGGGTGGCCTCTGTGGGAAGGGGTCAGGGGCTGCACCCAGCCAGTTGCAGCCAGCTCCATGATAAACCCACCACAGGACACAGCCGAGCCCAGCAGCCAAGCTGGTGGCACCTCTATGAAAACATATTTAAGAAAGAGTGTAAAACAACAAATATGGAGGAGGAGGGGACAAAGAGTGAGGAACAACAAAGGGGACACCAAGGTCAGAGGAGGAAGAGGTGCGCCATGGCAGAGAAGGGTATTTGCTGCAGCCCAGGGACAACCCACCCCAGAGCAGATGGATATTCCTGAAGGACCCCCAGCCTGTGGAGATCCCATGTTAGAGCACATCTTCACTTTTAAGTAGTAACAAAAAAATGGCACAGATTTGCCTTGGTCTCAGGTAACAGTTTATGGAGAACTCCTGCATTCTTAGGGATGAGGGCTTCAGGGCCTAGCAATGACACTTTTTAGGCTTATTTCAGTCTCTTAGGAGCTCTATAGCCCATATTACCAGGGGAGTGGAGAGATTCTGAGGTTTGATATGCCAGTTTTTTGAGAGCAGGTTCAAGGCTGCAGCATCTGATGATTGTATCACAAAAATATAAAGCTGGACACTAGGTTTTAACACTAGTTTCTAACTAGTCTTTTAACTTTGAATACTTTCAAAACTAAAGTTTGTCAGTCACAAGCTGCCATTGCTGCTGATCATGAAATTAGCCCTTTTCAGAAGCAAAACAGTTACCAAATAAAATGCATTTGAAGAAGAAATTGGTTTTTAAACTTACCATGAGTTCACACAAAGAAAAATGTTTTCTGTCTATCCTAAATATTTAATTATCTCTGTTGTGAAAGCGGTCTTGTGATGAATGCAGGATAGGGAACCCTGTCAAAAAAATCAAGAAGAGTCAGAAATGGACCTGAAACTGAAATCTCCAAGTGGGAAACAAATCAATCTGTTAGATGTCAAAGAGAAGTCAGAACTTGGATGGAATTAGAAGTAAATCTATTTGCCTTCAGTGCTGGGAAAAATGGCTAGAAAAAATGGGACCTCAGCAGCCAGTACTTTCACATTAAAAAGAAGGCTACAAATTTTCTTAGTCTTTGCAAAAGCAGAGTGTGCTCACTCTAGCTTATTTACTTTGCTCTTAGAACTGAGATGTAGAGAGATCACGTCTGGAACTCATACTTGTCCTTATATTTGAACTCATTATTGTTTCTTTTCAGTAATAAAACCCTAGAACACATGGTTCAGAGCTGTGGTTTGTATATGCAGGGCAAGACATGAAAGGCCAAAGCTCAATTAACGTTGAAACTGAACAGTGCTGTATCAGATAACAAAAAAGGCTTTTTTAAGTACATTAGTAGTGAAAGGAGGTCTAAAGAAAACTTTGGAAGATGGTCATCTGACTAATAGGGATGAAGAAGAAGTAGATGCATTCAATGCTTTTTTTTGCCTCATTATTTAATAATCATGATAGACCTTGGGCTGCCTGGTCCCCTGAGTTGGAGGATCTTGAGTGTGGGAACAGTGACTTTTAATTTGTGGACACTGAAATTGTAAGGGACCAGCTGTATCAGCTGAATGGTCACAAGTCCATGGGGCCTCATGGGATTCATCCCAGAGTACTGAAGGACCTGGCAGATAGTCCCGTATACCACCAGCAACAGTTGGACTGAGATTGGCTCCTTTAGCCTCTGTCTGCACCAAATACTAAGCTGTCTATTCCAGGAAACTTCTTTTCCTTCTATAATCTGGATTTTTCTTTTATTCACTGTTATATAATGTGCCTTCTTTAAAACATACAGGTAGGATATAAACACATGAGGACATATAAGACTAGCATTGAGCTGAGGGCAGGATTGTTCCATGTTAAGAGACAATGACACCTCTCTTTATAGAGCAGAAGTTCAAATAAATTTATTTTTTGATCAGTGCTGCAATATTTTATAATAGTATGTTTTGCAGTACTAGAAATAAGGTCATAGTCTAAAAAAGGGCATAGTCTAGAAAAGGGTAATTGTAATGAAATTGAAAAATATATATCTAATTTACCCCGATTTGTTTGAAGTTTAACCTTGGATGTGCTTGTCCTTTTGGGGTCCAAGTGAGGGTGTCATAAACAAAAGACCAATCATGACGGAGTCTGACATACTGACCACAGTGTGATGCTGGATGGGGAAGTTTCCAGAGAGCATTTAGATTCCCGCAAGTTTACCAGGTTTGTAATGACAACAAGGATAAAGCCCTGCAGATGGCAGCAGTGCTTTAAACTTCAGCACCAGGGCACAGTGCTTAGCATAATCTGAGCCAGAACCCCCTACTGAAGACACTGATTTCCATAGACTATTACAGTGACATGTTTTGCTAGTAGTCAGTGTGTTACGGATGGTTTCATGGGTTTTTTTGTGCAGTTTTTTTTTTTTTTTTTTGCTTTGGTTGTTTTTTTTTGTTTCTTTGTTTTTTTGTTTGTTTGGTTTTTTTCTTCAGTTTAAAGAGCAAGGTTTAAATACTTGTCAAGTAGCAGAATGATGTTTTGGAGCTTTCCAGAATCCTTCCAGGTTCCCAATGCAGATATCTCCTACCCCTCTGTTTCAAATATTGCAGGTGGGGTTTTTTTCCCCCAAATATTTTGCATCCTTCAGGATTGCAGCAAAAATTTGACTTAGCTGACTTGAACTAGCACAGAACACTGATGGTTCTATAATAGCCAGTTCAGCTGTAACAAAAATTAATTGACTGTTAAAAAAATCCTCCAGGTGGCAAATACCTAGTTCTAAAGACACCACATCAGAAAAAGACTAAACAGATGGGTCCAAATACCTGAAAATATATCCCTGCTAATCTACCTGGATATGAAATATAGTTTCCCTTCCTTTTACTAGCTCTGTTCACCTAAGCTGATTTCTTGAGCCTGTCATGCTGCATAGGCTCTTTCTTCCTTGCTCTAATGCCTTTATCTCCTTTTCTCACTAATGCTAATCCATTTTGTAATTTGTATTACCCATCTTTACATCTTCATCATCTCTTTGCAGTTGCTAACATTTGGCTTTGCTAAGATAGAAACAATCCAGAAGAATAACGATCAAATGGAACCTTATGCAGGTAAACCTATCTTTATCACGTTTTTATTTTGTGGTAGTCCCTCTACACTTAAGGAAGAGTTTAATACCCATTAGGTTTGTGCTGCACTTAAATATTTTGGCTGTTCTTCTATCTTCAAGGAAGAAACTACTGTTTTCACTAGCATTGCTTTATCTCTGTGCTTACATTGTAATTTATTCAGGACAATGACAGCACCTTCTTACTTTAGGTACAAAGTCTGCATATCATGTTTGATTGAATGACTGATGGTTAACAAATGGCTGTCTATTTTGACACAGTTTCCTAGCTGGGTTCATCAAAAAGGTGCCATGTGAAATAGTTTACTGGCAGCCTAAGTAAGCATAGACTATGAAGCCTGAACGTGCTTTTGGTTCCAAGGTGTAGATGTCTCAAGAGCAGTATTGAAGCACACAGATAGGACAGCTCTGTTGGGTTGTTCAGAAGATTTATTTCTCCAAGAGAGTAAACTTCTGCCCTCTGCTAAAATCTGCTCAGTATGTAGCTGAATACCTTAAAACTTAGCCTGGGCCTGGGACTTTTGTTAGTGTTCCATTTCCTGTCCTGTAATTTTGTGTAATGTTAATGGGTGCTAAAGATTATTGTGTTTTAACAGTAGGGAAAACGATTGCTGTAAAGCCTTTGGGATGTTTCAAGAGGAAAGGTGTTATGTAAATTGTTACCAGTTTTACTGTTTCATATACTGTGAGCTGATGGAAGACAGCAAGGGGATGGCAGTTACCTCTCAATATAATATAAAACTTGCCTCAGGTAGGACCATTCTGTTTACTGAACACTTCATTCACTCCCAGTGGAAAACCAATGGTGGCATTTATTGTTTTCATAACAATCCAAAGAGGATGCTGTGTCTCTGCCTGGCTGGCTACCCCCTGATGGTAAAATAGCAAACAAGTAATGTGAGAAACAACTCTGTTGAAAATAACTTCAGCTATCATCACTGAAGCGCATGGATTCATTCCTACTATAGGTCTGTTTCCCCTACAGCAAATCCTTTCTCCCATAGTGGCAGATTGCTGCCATGACTCTCTTGGGCATTCCCACATTCTTTTTTCTTTTTTCTTTTTTATTTTTCCTTTTTTTTTTGTACTGCATAAGCAGAGTCAGAGGACAAGATAAAGGGGCATGGAGAAGCTGCTGAAAGATATCTGCTGTTACGTGGCTAAACTACTGAGTAAATAGGATATTAAAGAAAAAAGAAAAGGAGCTCACCTGTCTAAAACACTGGAATCCCGCGATTCAGACACTTAGAAAATTGTTTTTCATTTGTTTCTGTTCATGACAGTGAGGGAGAGGGAGAATATAACAGTGCACTATGTCATAGCCACTTTGTTGGCAAGTTATCAGTCAGAACGGGCAGGAAGAAATAAACAAAAGCGAGAGTAACAATACACGTGCTTGGAAGTCTACACAGGCCTATGGCATGGCCCAGCAGAATACATCACCAACACCTCTGAGCAACAGCTAATGTGTAGGCAGCACACTCCCACTAATCGGTCTATTAGTACAAAATTGGCTGAACCATAGAATTTGAGACCCCTGCAAAATAAAAACATGCTGTGATCAAGACATCAAACAACAGCTGACAGAGCTGAAAGCTAGTTGCAGTTTACAGTAAAGGTAAAAACCCTTTTCAACTGACAAGAATGGAAATAGCAGACAAGGAGTCTAGTTAGATAGGGTAGTCCTACACTGTGGAGTTGAGTAGACCAGTACAAAGAGTAACAAAAAAATTCACGATGCACCAAGGCAACAACAGCAGTCATTCGGAAACACAAATAGCTTCCACTGCCTCTGAACAAAGGGTTTCACTTAATTCTGAGGAAATGAGAACCCTTGCAAGTGTACCCAGTAGCAACGCAAGATCTGAAGATATTAATTTGAAAACACCTGTGAGTGTGGGCAAGAGTGAACAAGCACAGAAAGATCTGAGCTGGCCTTTGAAAAGCCTTAGCAGTCAAATTATGCAACCAGTTGTTTGTGTACAGATGTGTGCTTATATATATATATGTTTGTGTGTATATAGTTACACATAAATATATACAGAAATTTTATTCTCACTGGGTATTTTGCAGAATAACTGGGAGCAGCCTCAAAAGGCTTCACACTCAAAACTGAGATTAAGAAATAAACAAGCAGAATAGGAGTATAATATGAAGATGTAGGTATTTACCTGGCATTTTCAGAATATTATGAAAAGGGCCTCCCAGATGGCAACGATGACTGGCTCAGAAAGGTGCAGCAGCTCAAAAGCACAAATTAATGTGCACAGTAACAAATATTTTGAAAATTATTTGTGGGCAAGGAAACAACACTATTGGTAGCTTGGCAGTTTGGGACTTCTTTTGAATGGCTGTGAGTATGTAGAATTTGTTACTGGGGAACTGTGTGGAAAATTATTTTTTGTGTGGTGAGGTAGTCCAGGAACTGATTTCACAGGGGATAGCCTATCTTGATAATAAGAAATAAAATCCATTGAGGAAGTTGTTTTCAGTGTACATTTCCAAATCAAGAGACAAGGTGACCCTGATAGGGGCCATATGGAATGCTGCAAAAGCTGTAATGTAAGTCTTGTTAAATGGAATGGTGTGTGCAGGGGACAGTTAAACTTTCTAAAAGAGTACATGGCTTCTCACTAAATAAAGAATTACAAATAAATTACTGGAATGTTGGCCTGATGTGTGCTTGTACATTCTTAAAGTTTATGAGTTTGTTTCCAGAGCTTTTGTACTGCCTACATCCTCCTTGACTTGCATTAACATTGCTAGGATACTTAAACACTTAATGGAAAGCACATATTATGCCACACTTTCTGAAGAAAAATAAAGTTGGCATATAAGAAAAAGTGGACTGGCTGAGAAACAATTCAAATAAAATGAATGACTCTGAGCAGAAATACATTTTGAAAAAAAGCATTCAGCATGCTAAAGTGACAGCTAATACCAGGTTAAAATGAAAGGTATTTTAAAGAAATCTGGCAGGAGGGAAACTGCTGTGGGTCTTGGAATGCCAACCCTGAGACAGAAATGAACTGTTACTGGAGATTCCTCAGGAAGAAGCTACTTTATAACTGGGGGAGAGTTGTAATTCTGACTTGTGCCACATATATTCTGGTTAACTGCTGCAGGCATGTACAGCAGGTTTCCAGATATTAAAAGATTGTGTCTTCCACCAGCACTTTGAAAAAAAAAAAAAAAAAAAAAAAACCAATAATAAAAATGAGTAGATAGTATGGCCTGGTGCAGGAAAGACATAGGCATGAAGTTACAGAGCCACTGAGTAAGAGTTGGAGAACAAGGTCATGTAAGCAACCAGATGTAAAACATGGTATTTTTTAATTCCTAAAATGCCACCCCCAGTGGAGTCTAGCATGTTGGGCTGTGCTTGATCATTCACAAGCAGCAGAAACACAGGCTGTCCACCTCCTTCCTTCTCCATTGATCAATCAAAAGAAATGAAAGCACGGAAAGAAGGCAGGTCTAACTCAAACACTTCTGGAGACTGACAGGATGTATTGTAGCTTTCTTGGAATTAATATCAATCTTTTAGTGAATGAGATTTTAGTGAAGAGCTTCACAGAACGTTTTTCTTGCACAGAGCAAAACTTGAGATTTAGGTCTGGTGAAAGCATGGGTGTTTCTGTGCAGAACTGAGAAATGTTGGCATCTTGTCACCTGTCAGAAGTGAGTTAAACTCTCCTGAAGGCAGATAAAAAATTTAATTACAGTGTTATATTAATTTATAATAGATACTATGTTGTACCCTTAAACTTACCTGTTTTCCTGCCGACCTATCACGTTCTCACTGATGTGTTCTTAAAGCTTTGCCACAGGAGGTGATGGTTTTCATTATGATCTCAGTAAGAAAGGCACTCAGAGTCTGCAAAGTATCTCTTAAAATACCATTTATTTGTTCTAACACTATAAAGAAAGAAAGGATAGTATGGATAATTTTACATCCCTTCAGGTGCTGGGAACCTTGAGTTGCACAGCATGAGCAGTTCTCTCTGATCAGGGGGCAGCACACTGTGTAGATCCCATCCATGGGAAGTTTATCCAGCATTTTGGTCTTTTGAGCTCTTATGGGATTTTCTTAAAAGAAAACAACCCTATTCATCATTTCCACTGCCAAAACCAAAAGAAATTCAGACAAGAACTTGTTGCTACACTTGTCGGTAAGGGGAAGGGCGCAGGAGGCGTCGTCTCTGTCACGGCATGGGAGCTGCCAGTGGGTCCCTCCATCGCCATCAGCCCGCCGAGACCTTCCTGCGGCCCAGAGGCCCTGTCCTGAGGGCCAGGCTTTAGGGGCGGCACGGGCCTGTCAAGTAGTGTACAAAGATCTTCTGGTCCTGATCATTCCGCTCTGGAGAATCCAGAGAACGGGTAATTACACACTTCCCTCCCTCTCTAATATGTCTCATCCTTTTCTTTCATTTTCAGGGATTTAGCTGTCATTAGGAACTCGCACATTGCTTTCTCCTTTGTTAAACGAAGCTTTGGGACTATTGCAGTAGGCAGGTTCTTGAATTAATTCCAGGTTTTACGATGTATGTGGTGCAAGTCTAGACAAAATGTTCAGATTTTTAGTCAGTCTAGGAAAGCTTACAGTTTGGCTGAATTCTAAAGAATTAGCAGAGCTAGCTTAATACTGAACCTTAGTAATTAATCTTAGTCAAGGTTATGACACGCCCCTCAGGCAAACCTGCACCCGATACTACTACATGCAGCTATACAATTTTTTTTTTTCTGATAACCTTTCAAGGTTTGCTTCAGCTTGTTTATATCATATTAGAATGTGTTAAACTGCAAAGATTCCTTTCAGTTTCTGGTACCTCAGGCTCGATTATACCTAATGAAATGGAAACAGTGCTAAAGTAAAACATGGAAATGTATTGCTTATAGTTCAGTTCAGATTTGGGGCGAAACTAGTAACTGTGTTAGAAACCAAGTGGCCCAGAAAAGGTGATTAGTCCATTTTTGCTCATATGGAACACTCAAACACTGCCAGAGGTTAATGACAAAGTCCAGGCCTAAAATGAGTTTTACTGCTCCCAATGTGCAGTACTGATTACAGTAGTTGCTCTTCTTCCCACCAAAAATTATCATGCATACAATGAAATTGCCCATAAGTAATAAAAGAAGAATGTAAAACACTCAGAAATCCCAGCCTCTTGCTTTCTTGTTTCCTCCCTGCACTTTTACGTGTTACTTTTCTTTCAATATGATGACTTTAACCTTGCAAAGATGAGTAAATCCTCTGTTCTTCTTTGACAGTATCTACACATTCCTGTTTCTGGCTTCCAAGATTTGCACCTTTGATATTTGTTTTTACCTGCCTGACCACCTGTCTCAATGAAAACTAAGCTGTTCCTCTTCTTTTCCAGTCCTTTGGTGTTTTCTTCCTTACCAGATGGCAAAGATTTTGCTATGCCTTTTCACTGCCCGGATGCACTAAATGAGCCCTTCATACTGTTCTCCCAATTCTGTCTTTTTGTCTTTTTAGTATTCCTGCAGTAATTTTTTCTTCCTTTGGTCTTTCAAATTTTTCTGAGAAACAGTATATAGCTTTTGAGGAATTGTTATCCAGGTTTATACCGCTCTCCATTTCCTATCAGCATCTCATTTACTTAAATATTTGATGTATTTTGTTGCAGCTATCAGATGGTGAGTTGTTAGCGTGAAGGAATTGAACCTGATTGACAGGATAAGTCAAATAGTTATGCAATTAAAAAGGGAGATTTCTAAAACTGAGCTTTACTTAGGCTTTGGGGTCTTTTTACCTTCACAGGTTTTAACAGGAAAGATGAAGATGTAACAAAAACACAAAACTGATCATAAAACATTCAATTTCTTACAGTCTAGCCTCTAAACACTAGGTTCAGACCCATACTGCCACTGAGACCTCTTTCTCCCCTCTAATTACCAGTTTCAGGGGTATCTTATTTATTAAGCTTCTGAGATCCTAACTGTGTGTCTAATCTTTAGCCATATCTTATTATTTCAGTCAGTTCCTCTTCCACAGCAGTGCAGAAATGAGCTGTTTACTGAAAACTAGGCACACCTTTGTATCCTATTGCAGTTCTGTCACAGCAGTACATATGAAATATACAGTCAATACATACGTACTGGTTCTTAGTTTTTTTAAGTTATTTGTTTTCTTCAGAGGTAAATTGGCAGTGTTTACTTTTCTTGTTTAACAAAATCTTCCCTAGTAAGAAGATTCCAATAAATTAGAAAGCTAGAAAGACTGTGTCTCCATCAAGAATTTTTTGCCAAAATTTCCTAACTGTGATTGAAGTTTGTCACACAGACATTGTGAAATAACTCCTGGGCTTGCAATAACTCTTGGATCATACTGGAACAATTATATATTAATTCCCATTTTAATAATTTTAAGTATGGGCAAGCCAGTATAGTAGTTCAGCCAGAAGAATTGGAGGTAGAAGTGGTAGAATGGACCAAGTGCTGACATTTTCTGATGTTTTACATAAAGGGTCACTTAGCCCTACTTTGACTACTTTGCTTTAAATGTTAGTTACTGCCTGCAGCACTGCTTACAGTAAGGCTCTCTTCTTTGAGGATAACTGCTGTTAGCAACAATGGAAAATTTTAGTTGAAAAAAATACCATTAGAGACAGAAGAATAGAAATTTAAAAGAATTACAGTAATACTTCCTACTTCCATGGAAATGGCATAATTTGGTAGTCAGGTTTCTAGAGTAACAAGTATTTAAATTTGCAGTCCCTGTGTAACCTGAACTTCTGTTTAAAAGGACAGAGAACAATCTACTGAGTCTATGAGATATTTTCAATATAAATACTTGATGCAAATGATATCCCCCAAAATGGCTTCTGGTCACTCTGACCTGTGCAAAAATTTCTTCTTAAACCTCAGTTTGAGGAGGAGTTTAACCTCAAGTTTGTGAGCTAAACATCAAACATCTGAGAAAATACTACTTGTAGGAACATCAGTTTAGAATTTCCAATGCTTCAAGAAAAGGTAAAGATGACACTGCTTCAAGGAGCTTAATTATCCAGCCAGCCACCCCAGGGCTATCCATCCAGAGACACACGAATAATCAAGGGAATGGACTATCTCTTGTCTGAGGAAGGGAGATGGGATTGTTTAGCCTGGAGAAGAGAAGGCTCAAAAAACATCTTATCAAAATGTATAATTATCTGACGGGATGATGTAAAAAGGATGGACCCAGATTCTTGGTGGTGCCCAGTGACAAGAAAAAGTGAACACAAACTGTAAGACAGGAAAAGAAAACACTTTTTTACTGTGGTTGAACATTGGAACAGGTTGCCCAGAGAGGCTGTGTAGTCTCCATCCTTGGAGATATTCAAAACTCAACTGGATGCAGCCTTGGGCAACCTTCTGTATCTCACCCTGCTTGAGCAGGTGCATTGGACTAGACAAACCCCAGAGGTCTCTCTCAACCTCAGTTATTCTGTGATTCCATGAAAACTAACCCTTACTGACCTCTTAAGCAAGCAACAGAGGTCCAGAAACTTGAACAAACATTTTGCTGATAAGGCAAAAACAAACATAACCAACAAAGAGTAATCAACTCTTTAAACAGTGATTCTTGTAGATGAAGAGGTTTTGTGGATTTATGCCTAGAAGATACATTCTTCTGAACTGCGTTCTCTTTTTGCATAAATCTGTTCCCCCCACATCTTCAAATGAAAAAAAAATTCCCCACAGGCTTTTAAATGGCATCCACTTGCTTCCATTATATGTCAGCTTCATGTATTTCAAAAGCTCTACCAAATATCTATTCCTCAGTTAAACATTGAGACCTCAACTTCCATCCTCCTGCCTGTTCCTGCATGTTGTAGTGTGAATATTTCTTGGTCCTTAGAGTCCTTCCTAACAGCTTGTATTCTGAGTCTAGAACTTGCTGTGCCCTTCCCTGTATTTTATATACTCCCATGTTACTTAATCACTGAATATACCCAGAGACTATTGTGTAGAATTTGGCAGGGGATGTACCACACATTTGTCACTGGCATCACAAAAGAGCTGTCTGTTTTCCTTGAGTGTCAGGTCTCTAAGTGACACAGTCTTCTGCAGACCATTAGCAGAGATCTCAACTTTTGGAAAGGTATTGCTAATGCTAGAGGATAGCCTTACTGGGTATTGCTGTCAGTTTTAACCTCTTTCTAGCCTGATAGCTTTCTGCCAGGAGATTTTCAGCCTTCTTAGTAGCATGCAGCCATCAGCCTGAAGATGAAATTCTATCCTTGGAAGCTTGTCACTGTACATTCCCATCTCCTTCAACTCTTCCAGTTCAGCAAATGTAGACTCAAGGGACAATAATTTGTCACTGAGGCCCTCAAGCTGTGTGCATATTTATGCTACTTGCCAATGGAACTGGTTATGATATATGCAGCATTTAGGGATTTCGTAATTTTTTCAGGACGTGAGCACTGAGAATCCCGTAACTTTCTCCATCCACAGATGAACTCACACTCCAGATGAACTCCTTGGCCTCTTCATGCCTAACTTTGTTCTGGTCGTCATACTGGACAGCAGTTCTGTTTAACACTTCCCGTATGATTGTTGTGGGTAGTACTGTGCTGTGGTGATGAACACTGAAGTGAATGAATACTTGTCAAAAATAAAGGTGGGAGCGTAGTGAAAGCTTGCAATAGGAAGGAAGGTTGGTTTTTTTGAAAGGTCCATGAAGGAAACTCAACGATTCACTAGAAGAATGTGTCCCATGGGAAGCATTTCTGAATTGCATTCTGATACAGGTGGAGAGACACTAAAAGCCCTAAGCGACACAAGAAACTGACTGTGCTACTTTGTGTATGCAAGTAACTTCATGCTGAAGCTTACTTCCCTAAATCCTTCACTTCTAGGTAACAGTAGGACAGATTTGTCAAGAGGCAGTAGTCCCTGACTGAAAAATAACTCATTACTTGAAATCGTGTCAGCTGGAAAGTCTGTACTCATGATAACTTTACTAAAAGTTTTAATGGGTCTTGTGCCAATAATAAGCTTATCAAGTATATGAATTGTACCTTGTAATGTAATGTGTTACCCAAGTGCATTGATTTCCTTTCAGTTTGAAGGTGTCAAGAATTTTTAATGTAATGGGATTGCTTGCAGGCTGTGCAAGCCTTCTGAGAGAGGAAAAGGTTGTGACTGCACCAAATGTGAATTATTCAGTGTAAACACATTTTTGCGCAAAGGAAACCAGAGTAGTCACTCTGCCACTCAGTGTTTTCTTCTTCTTGTAGCAGATATTCACTGCTTCTTGTATTTTAAGTCTCTCTAAAGGATAACACTTACCTGATTTGCTATTTCCCTTTAATGATGCTAAGCTTATTCTGAAAGACACACAGCAATAAGGACTTTAATTTCTTGCTCAGACAGCTATCTCACATTTCCATCCCGCTCAAGGCTGTCAGAAGAGAGATATCTTTTTAGCAACTTGTGTGAATATTCCACCATTTTAAAATGTCCAGCACATAGCCCAATAGCTGTACAGTCAGATTTAATGAAAGACTTCTGACTGGAAATAATTCATCCTCATGCAGGTTTTTCGGGTTTTTCTCTGACATTTTTATTTTTACCTCTCCCCACAAGAGAATTCTCCATTTAATTATTGGGTTTTGTCATGTTTCTACTTGATGTTCTCCAGAGCACGGTGGGATGCAGTAAGAGCTGTTGGAGGAACAACTGATGAAGTCCTCTAGGTTCTTTGCTCAGCAGCTCATCCAGAGCGTACCAGTGAAGCACTCACTGTTACACTATTGTTTCAGATCTCATAATTCTAAGGGCTAGGATGGAGATGGAGAGAGAAAGAGAAAAGGATAAAAGAGACTGTGAAAGGCAAAGAACAAGCTGGGGAAAGATCTTGATCTGTCCTATCCTACATCCAATGAGAAAGGCAATCACTGTAAAACAGGCCATTCTGTACCACAGGAAACCGTACTGAGAGGAATCACAGGGATAGCCAGAAGAAAATGGACAAAATCTTTAAACTCCAGAAGATGGAGACTGCAAAGTATCTCTGCCCAGTCTCTAGGCGATGTCCTCAGATGATCTTTGTGGAAATATTCTGTCTATTTCCACCATTTTTTTTTTGTCTCATTGTCCATTTTGAATGATTCTAAAATTCCTCTCTATTTCTGAAGGAATATTCCATTTTCACTAATTAAAACATGAAGACATTTCTCCAAAGAATAAACCTAAATCTTCCTGCTGTTAATTTTATTTCAATACCTCTCAATACTCTTAAATACTTGATACAAACTCTAGAACATAAGACCTGATAGCTGCAGAATTAATTTCTAATTTCTATAGACTCAGCTGTTTCTGGACACAGCTCAAATAAACTCAAGGACAGAACTGTATACTCACACCAAGAGAATTTGAGTAATAGATAAATTTAGTGTTCCCCACGTTTATAGGGAAGATAAATGCAATATAATCTTCACTTAAGACTTTCTTATTTTTATGTAATGCTGCAAAATGTTCACTCAACAATATAAATTAACCCTATAGAAGCAAAATGTAAAGCCGGAATATTCACAGTTGAGCAGGAGACATTCCTACTGCCACATAAAGGATGGGCTGAAGAACAGGTAGCCCTCATGTTGCACAAGCTTTGGCATAGAAGAGACGTTACCATCTTTTTTGCCATTGAATTACAAGAGTGTGGATATAACATTTCTGTTGCAACGTAAAATCTGAAGTTGTTCATTAATGCCTGATCCATATACAACTGCTGAGCTATCCGGCAGCTTTACATTTGACCTTGGTTTGGCCAGAGGACACAACAGTGCTTGTGCCAGCTCTGTATCTTATGATGTCTTTATCTTGTCAGAGACCTACATGACCTGATCTGGCTTACACTTGCTAGAATAAAGTCCTCCCGAGGTGGAAGTCATAAGTTGAGGTGGTTACAGCTGAGGTTGCTACATCTCCCTTTCCCCATGCTACAGGAGCCTACTATCCCTTCAGATTTGTGACCAAATCCACCTATGTATTTGCACCCTAACCTAGTTCAATTTGAGGGATCCAGTGTTAAACATGTTTGTGCTAGCCTGGATCATTATAGTGGAAGTAGGTCAGGGAATCACTAATACTGGAAGATCTCAAGGGATGGCAACCTAAACAAGAATATATGTAAAACAGTGTCATATTTACTTTTAACTGAGACCTAATTGGATGTCATGTAGAGAAGGAAGTGTTGTAAAAGGGTAAGAAAGAATACGATCTGAAGAAATCACTGTATTAAATTACAGTGTCTCAGTAAGTTGTGTTGCACTATGACAGAGGAAGATTTATTTAATAAGACTAATTTCTATCTACTTTTATTTTTTAAATTGATAGATTTTTTGCATCTTAGCCATGGAGGTCCTAGGATAAAAGTAGAAATACAAGTCACCGCTACAAAAGGTTATAGAGGAGAGAAAAAGATTGTGACATACTAAGTTACAGGGACAGGGGAATTCTACAGTTTTCTGAATGTCCTGGTAAACAAGGTCCTCTTGAGCTCAGGATTTAATACAACAGGATAGGAGAAGTAATTCTTGGGGCCAAGAATGCAGGACAGACTACTAGAATGAGAAGCGCTGCTTGGAAAAGCAGTGAATGACATGATTCAGGATTATGCAATGTAACCCAAAGGAGGCAAAAATTCATTGTGTAATGTATCTACAGTAAGACATGCAACATATGTAGGATGTTGTTAGTATCACAAAAAGTTACAAAAGAAAACTAATGTATTAGAGGTGGCTTGCCTGGTTTGTATATGTATTTTAGGATAAGAGGGCTCTTCAATCTACCAGACAAAGATATACTGAAGACAGAAATTAGACTCAAATTTTTACTAAAGATGTTCATTAACTGCTGGAACAACTTTATGAGTGTGCTAAATTCATCTCCTTGAAGTCTTTAATTAAAGACAAGGTCTCTTCATAGAAGATACATCCAGCTCTGCCCGAAGATAGAAGTTTTATAAAGGAATCAGTTGATAAAATTCAGTGGTCCATGCTAGGCAAAGTCTGGTACGATTATTGCAAGAGTCTTCTGGCATGAAAAAATACAGCACTTCATGGGGGATTTTAACAATAAAGCCACAGAAAATCCATGCTTGTGTGAAGAATTTGAATGATACAGCTAGATGGATTTCATTTTCTGTGATGCTTACTTATTTCAGTGATGCTTACTGTGTTGATTACTTATTTCATCAATATGTTAGATATATATCTATCACATTACACCAGTAAAGGAAACTTACTAAGGAAAATAATTTTTAATGTAGCTTCATTCATTCAATTTAGCAGAAGATTCAGATTTTTTCTTTTGTAAAGAGCATGTGCTTTTTATTACAACAGAAGACAACTTCTGACTCAAAAGTGAAAAAAAAAAAGGAGCAAACTTCTGATAAAATAAAATTGAAACAAATAGAAGTCTCTTTTCTTGTTATTTAACTTTGAGTAGTGAAGATACATCCCCAAACAGAAAAAGGCTGTTGAACTAGAATTCAATAGCACCTGACAAAAGTTTGTTGAGTACTATATTGTATTCAGTGTTTTAAAAATTAATTCTTAGGAGTGAAAATTTTATGTCACTTTTCATGCCACATATCAGAAAAACAACAAAACCATTCCTGAAATTTTGTTTTGTATACTCATTTCAATGAATATGTGATGTTTTCTATTCTTGAATTACCCAACTAGTGTTAGAAAAATCCGAAATGCTTGCAGTAGCAGTGGAGGAATAAGAAATAGGATACAAACTACTTAGCAAAGCTTTTGTGATGGTTTACAAAAAAAAAATGCTTTTTGTAACGTAAGAGTGATTACATTGTTAGGTGTATAATTGCAAAATATTAACATGCACTTTGTTTTCTGTGCATTGACAAATAAAGCTGAACAGGTGTGGCTTCCAGACACCATTAAATGCTCCTTGCTCCCAGACACCATTAAATAATCCTCGCTTTCTACAGGCACAGATGTAAGTTTCTTTTTCCAGTTCATTTTGGATTGAAAATGCTACCAAGTGTGTTATTGTGTTTTATCCTATGCAACTTCCCTTTCTTCCCCGCTCTTTAGAATCACTGAGCCTTAAATGCCCATTTTTACACTTTGTGCAATGTTAAATTAATTCATTTACTGTCAGATATTAGCATGAAAGAGGCATCCTTTCAACAAAGAGACCAAGCACCAGAAGGGGCAAAAACTATAATTTCTTTCCACCTCAGCTGCAGCATACAGCCTTTTTAGTGTGAGACTCATCTAGTCAGGGAGCAGCAGGAACTGGGAAGCCAGAAACCGAGAGTGACCATGAGGATGGCAGATCATGTGCCCACCATGCCAAAGGAAGAAGAGCAAACCAGGTCACCTAATAGTCCAGTCACCTCCAGTCTCTAGTGTCAAGGCAAGAAGCTACGACATGAGGCACAGCATACCTGCAACATTGCTCAGACATGGGCCAAAGCCAAGGCCAGAACTTAAATCCAGCTCGTAGACCAACGGGTGGAGTTTGCGTGGACAAGAGCCTCAGATGTGGTCGATCAGGGTCATTAGAGTCCCTTAGGTAGTCAGGGCCGTGAGAGGGCCATGCATCAGTCCTACCTGCATCATGGTTCCTGTAGAGGTCTGAAAGGAGCATGTTCCAGCCCCGTTCCTAGTCCAGAAAATCAAGGAACCATGAGCCTGAGGTCTCTTGTGATTCATGCCTTTTCAACAGCTTGGCCATGATTGCTATTTTTGAGACATCTCTGTAAAATCCTTACTTTCTGTTGGATGTTTTTGCTGCACCAAACTTCTTCGGTTTGCTGAACTGAGCTTCTTCATTGAAGCTAAGAAGAAGGTAAGAAATTAATGTGATATTTGAAGGATGGAAATACTTAAGCATTTTTTTTTACTACCACTGACTGTGTTTTTCACATGTAGTTCTCCCTGGTCTAGGTTACAGCCTGCCACAGAAACACAAAATAGCACAGAGAAAAAAGCTGATCTCTGTAGGCTTGCATGCCAGTCCTGAGTTGTGAGAAAGAAATGGGTAACAAGTTGCCTATATTTTATCATATTCTCTGGATTTTTCAAAAGCCATCTGTGTACTAGAAAAAGAGCATGAGGATGCATATACAGCACCCACTATACAGCAACTATTTGTTGATGGAATATTTGGTATGACATGAAAAAATCAGACTTACATATACTCTTTTCATCTGTTTAGTCTTAACTTACTTATAATTCAAAGAAAATTGACTGTTGGAAAATAAATGAGAATACTGTACAATGTTCCATGTTGATTTTTCTTTTTAAGATTTAATAACCAAGGACTCTTCTTTGCTAAAATGTTGCAGCTCTTTGAAAACTTCACTTGAAGCATGCTGTGTGTCCCTTCGTAATCACAGTGGAATTTGCTGCCTTTTGTAGCCAGAACTGTCTTTGCTCACTGTTTGGAAGAGTGGTATGAACACCAGCTGCCGCAGAGGTAGCTTCTCTTTAGTAGTGCTAAATGGGATATGCTGTGTCACAGTAATTAGTTTAGAAAATTTGATTCCTTTTTAAATTGATTAATGCCCAGTTGGCTACACTTTAGGGAAAGAGTTAGGATTTATCCACTTTTCTTTTCAGCTGATATTGTTTGCACTACTGAGCTCACATCCCATCATATTTTGCTAGTCTTACTAATCCTTCCATATGAGTTGTATACTGAGTAGGAAGCATGGGAATCTATTGGGTGTTAGATTTTGTAGCTTCTAATACCTGATACAACTTTAGTCCTTGGAACGATGACTGCTGTATTACCAAGTATCTGAAAAGGAGTGTTGCATCACACTATTTCAGCAATTCTCCCTTGGGCAATTACACTCTTGTCTTACATCATTTGAAACCATCCAGAAATTCTTCTAAGAACTCATAGAAATATTACACTTTTAACTGGTTTATTTTACCAAGTAAGATGTCTTGAGCTAGGTTTTCTCTTGCTGTGTCTTTGTGTTGTAGTTTGAGCTCAGAGGGAAAATTAGCACTACACAGCCACTCACTCCCCCCTTTACCCTCCAGCAATGAGAAGAGGAAAATAAGCCAAGCTTGTGATTCCAGATAGGACAGGGAGGGGTATATCACCCATTATGGTCATGGGCAAAAGGCAGACTCGTTAGGGGAAGAAAGAAAGAACATAGATTTATTACAGACACTAACAACATGGAACAGAGTAGGACAGTGAGAAGCATTGCCACATCTTGAGAACACCTTCCCCCCACCCCTCCCTTCTTCCCAGGCTCAGCTCTGCTCCCGATATCTCTACCTCCTCCCCCAGTGGCGCAGGGGCAGGGAATGGGGGGTGCAGTCAGTGCTGCCGCTTTTTTCCATCTTCAGTGGGAGGAGCTTCTGGAACTTGTTCCCCCTGCTCCAGCGTGGTCCCCCTCTCACAGGAGACAGTCCTCCACAAACTTTCTCCAACTGGAGTCCATCCCACGGGCTGCAGCCCTTCCCGAGCTGCTCTGGCATGGG
Source organism: Tyto alba (assembly GCF_018691265.1). NCBI lineage: Eukaryota > Metazoa > Chordata > Aves > Strigiformes > Tytonidae > Tyto > Tyto alba. The sequence goes on from NW_024881280.1 coordinate 4,957,249, forward strand.
ACACCCCCGCACACTGCAATCCTCCCAGAGCTGATCTACAACAGTGGGGGCCAATTTTTCCCACAAGGTGCTGGCCTCCTTCAGGCACAACCACCTTAGTTGCCCATATGAGGCCCCTCACAGGCCATAAATCAGTGTCTGTTCCACCGTAGACTTCCATGGCAGGGGGGGCCTCCCTGCTGTCCCACCACAGGATCCAGGGGGGTCTCTGCTCCAGCACACCTCTCCCCTCCTTTCTTCCTCCGTTCTCCACTGACCTTGGCATTCACCCAGCTGCTGCAACTCCTTCTCCCAGGTCCCGTCTTAAATACATTATCTCAGAGGCGCAGCTGATGGGCTCAGCCTTGGTGCAGAGGTGGGGCCAACTTGGAGCTGGGGGAGCTTTGAGAAGCTTCTCACAGGGGGTCACTGCTGTAGCCCCCTCCCCTGCTACCAAAAACCCACCACTCACTCAAACCCAGGACACTTTGTAAGAGATTATATCTATTCCTCTAGTTGGGGATCTAGACCTAACTTTGAAATAATAATAAATTATAATGGACCTTAAAAAAATTAATGTAGGGATTACCCCAGCATCACTGTGTTATCAGAAACCTTTTGCAATGAAACTGTATAGAGGCTCAGGGCTATGACTGTATCTTTGGAGGAAACGGTATGCAGTTTAACTACCCTAAAGTCTGACTGTCTCCTCTGGCATTTTGCTTGCAAAGGAGGTAACAGGATTGTAAGAAACTGTTGGCCTAAGGATTAAAACTGTCAAGAGAGACTGACTGGCAAGGATGGCACACTTCAGTTTCTTGGATGCAACAAGAAATGTCTTAAGTTTCTAAGTCACTGACCTGATTTCAGGTATTGACTGTTAGAAGGGGAACTGACTTTTGACAACTTGCTTTCATCTGAGCGTATGATGATTTGGACTGTAGCAAGACAAAGGCTTCTTTCTAAGTGACCACTCAGAATGCTGGCTGAGAAACCTGAAATATCTTTGTGTAAGCAATGAGAGAATCATCATTCCTTGGCTCTGCCTTCAATGGGAGTTATAAACAGTGGACAGAATCAGAAATGCTGTTTTTCAGATTTAGTAGGCAGGTGAGCATTCTTGGCATGAATTTTCCTAAAGAACTAAGCACAATACAAGGAAGGATGTAGGACAGATTGCAGACAGTAAGTTCCTGTTTGTTTTTAAATGTTTATAGAGCAATAGCTCAAAGAAACCTCAGTTAAGTGCAGAATGACATTTTAGATATTCATGCATGCTCCCAAAATTTATGATCGGAATTAGAGATATCAAATGCTTGGGTTTGCAGTCTGGATATTGTGCACTTGAAGCATTTAAATACCCCGCATGGCATATTGAGCGTGTGTCTGTTCACTAAAAGGTAGGTTTTTAGCTCTGGTCATTGAAAGGGTAACATTTTGAGTGTAAACACACAGTAAAGTATCACTGTGTTCTTTTTCCAAACCTGCAAACTGGTTTCAATACTGATTGAAAACTGTGGATCTCTTGTTCCTTATTTTGATGAATGTGTTATATCTCTCTCTATTTTTGCATACATCTATCTTTCTGATTCTTCACTATTAATTTTGAAAAAATAATGTTAAAATAACCTTGCAGTTTCAAAGTCAAGTCCTCACACTTGGCAGTTAAAGTTCTGTATGAAAGCTTGATTTAGCATGAATGCATATACATTATGATAAAGATGTCATAATGTATGATGTCAGGAATAGATTTTAGTGACATGATCATGCAATTTATTTTTTTTTTCACAGAACCCTTGTCTCATTTAGGTGATAGAAAAGAAGGGAAAGCAAAAGCAGAAAAAAATGTGAAACAGATAATAGGATTGAGGCCTGATGGTAGAAGGGGGGACACAAAGGAATATGCAGATGGAAAATAAATAAAAACATAGAGCCGATCCTAAAGGTAACTTGTATTTCTACTGAATAATGTTGAATAACAACATGTTAAACACTACTAGAAAGCTTTATTAGTATAGGAAAGTTAGTTTAATTCTTCTCCTTGATTCTGAGCAAGATAGAACAACATAGAAATTTGCTGCTGCAAATTGCAACTTTCCTAATTAATATCTGGTAGAACAAACATTACCTTCTGGATTAAATCCCTACTCTGAGAGACAGAGAAATTCAGAAGAGATCATTAACAAGAACTAGTTAACTATATATCTCTGATAAGCTTTAGTAAGCAGCCCCTAGAGCTATGAAGGCCTAGTATCTCTCCTACAAAGAGACAGAAGAGAATCCCTCTGCCTACCATTATTCTTATTTTAAATGAATTCATAAATACACTGATCAGCTGCCCCAATTTTACTTCTGCATATAACAGTATATGGTGTTCTTTGTTTGCAAAATTGTAATTTCTACTGATGTCAACAACAGTGGTACTTGTATTAAAGCAGCAAAACCCACCTTCTTTATCACTGTGGCAAGGGGACTACACAGTATAATATGCTTATTATTAAAATAATAATAGATCTTCCAACAGATTAAGCCAAGTAACTTCCATTTGACAACAGGAATAGTACAAAAGAAGCTCAGAAGGAGCAGAGCTTCTATAACTTATTCTAATCAAAGAGGGGCCACCATAAAATGAAAACCTAAATATTTTGTTTTGTAAAATTGGGTTAGAGTGTCTTAAGACACAATAGTCAAAAGTTATAGTACATGCCTAACTGCTTATTTCATTCAAATTTTGCACTGGAGATGCCTATTGTACATTAATCAAAGAGCTGGCTGTCTTGAAAACTTGGTGAGATTTTACCCAATATATTTTTATTGCCACTCAGTGTTAGTGAAATATATCTTTTTCAAAATATTGTAGTGGCCCATATAATCTAAAATATCTGAAGGGACAAACTGTGACCCTGTTGGCAGCACTGCATGTGTTTGTGCATATGCACTCTTCTAAAGCTACATCTACTATAGTGGCTATATAAGTGTGGGCAGTTTTAGTCATTGCAGCTCTGATGCCAGAGTGCTTATGGCAACATAGTGTTCAGAGTGGTTCTCACTCCTCAAATATTTTCCAAGCATCATTTGTGGTTTTTATAGGGCCTACTTAGATGTACGATATCAGAATTAGACTGTAACCAGTGCTCCAGCCAACTACTTAAGATTAAGTGGAGAATATCTTCAATTTACTGCAGCAGTGACTGCAGGTAAGTGTTCCTTAACATCTTACTGTTCTGTTTATTGTCTTGTTTTCATATCATATACTCAATATTGTAATGGCATGGGCCCTACTCACACCACACAAGAAATTTCCTGTCATATTGAAAAAAACCTACTGACTAGATCATGCAACCTGAACAAAGGAAAATTATTTAAGCAGGAGTGTAAATTTTAAAACAATCAAACATGGCAAACTATTAGAAAATTATTTTTCACAAGTTAAGGACATGACAAAAAGAATCAGCTTTGTAAGTGGTTTTGTCTCTCTTTGTATTATATTTTCTTTGAGTATTATTGAAGTGGACAGATACCATTAAAAAATCCACCTGTTATTGCAACAAGCAAGGGCCTTGCCCGCAGGTTTTGAGAGGTAAATTCAGTGTCTTCTTCAGTGGATGAAATTCTGCCACCTAGTGACTGCCTTCAAAGGCTCCATTGCACTTAAACACAAGAACAGAGATTTGCAGGCATGGTTTCTGCTTAAGGAAATTGTTATGTATTGATATGTGATGTCTCCTCCTGATAGCCTTCGGTGAATAAATTATCTGCTCTTTCAAATTACTTTACATTTGAAAATCTTGGAGAGCACATACGTAGAACTGTAGCACACCCCGATCTTTTTATCTAAGAAAGATCTCTAATTTAAAAAAGACCCCATGTCAGTCATTTAACTTCAGAAGCATATTCTCCATTGCAAGTTCACTTGAGAATATGCTATTGTTAACACTGCTGTTCTTGAAGGTTTGTTGCATTTGATCTTAGAGTTATGACTGTACAGTAACCCATAGAAGATTAGCCCTGTACAGTAAATATCAATGGCACACTGCTCACAGAGGCTGTGTGCAGCCTCTGAACACCATGGTAATAATGATTCCTACTGATTATTACTGGATTTCATAGACTACAGAAAACTTTGCTGTCAGGGAAATTATTCTTAGTGGAAATCTCAGGCAGTATGTTGAGGAGTGTTGTAACAGAGAAATAATTGGCTATAATTTTGTCACAGAGTCAGAAAACTTGCAGTGATGGAAATGAGCAAGACAGTACCTGTGATTCTGGGTCAGGATCCCAGCCTGCAAACTTACACAGTTGTCTGCATGCCCCTCTGATGACACTGTCATCCTCAACCCAGTGACGATACAGGAGCCTTCACGTCATAATCAAATAGGAAGAACAACCTCCCTGTAAAAAGCTCTCTCTCTCCTCTTTCCACAATGGGAAGATATATAGCAAAACCATCACATCATGTTGATAACTGGTGTGCACTTTGAAGCTGTGGTGTCACTTCATGTCTCCTGTCACTGAATATTTCTAGATGGTTGAGATTAAAGTGTTCTGAGTGAGCATTTTATTTGATCCTAATGAGGCTGTTCTGGTATGTTAATTTCTCATTTACTGGACTCTTCAAAGAGCTCAGCATGGCTGCGGAGTACCGAAGACATACCTCAAGCTGCTGCAGAATTAACTTAGGAATTATAAAAGCAGTAAATGCATGATTACTCTTTTTCTTAATACATGAAAAAGGAGATGTGTAATTGGCACTTTAACAAGCTGGCAGCAGCAAATTAAAATTTAACGTGATTATGAAATGACAATTACTGTTAGTAATTAATTGGTATCACCTTTCTGTAGCCATGTTCAGTACTCTTTGTGCAAAGCTTATATCAGTAAGAGAATAATTATGTAATTGGGTGAAAAATTGGGAGAGTCTGAGCTTACAAAATACTTAAAATACCTTTTTTTTTTTTTTTTTTTTTCCGTGGGATCTATGCAATCTGTGGTTGTTAACAAGCAATGTTTGCACCCCATAAATTTTTATCCTACAAGAATTTAAAGAGCTTTGAATCTGCATGAAATTGCAGATCTTCCCATAACCATAATTAAAGTTAACTGCATTTGTACTAAACTGGGAAAGATTGGTGAGACAGTACCCCTAAATTGCAGTTCTTAGTAAAAAGTAGTGTAGATAGTAGTGTAAATGTTTGAAATCACAGAAATTATTCCTGGTTTGCAGAATAGGAAAGTACTGAAGCTAACATGATACCTTTGTTAATTCTTAGTCACTATAACTAGTCAGAAACTCTTTTTACATGTCATGCACAGTACTTCTAGCAGAGGAATTTCTGCTAGAAGACCACAGTGGGATAATGGCTCGGTAAAGACAAATGTAATTTCTTGAAGAATTTTTGGTCTTTGGAATCCCAAACCTCACCAATCTGGACCACATAATTTAGGAATGCAACTAGGCAAATCTGACTTAGACTCATATTCTGCCCTTTCCTACCATTTCCCTGTACATGTCTGAAACTGTGTGATTTGAACTCATTTGCCACAGATCAGGCAGCAATGTAGTTCCCTCATTGATTGATCCCTAAAATGGGCTTCAGATTTCTTTCTTTTCTCACGTGTGTGACAGAAATTAAGCAGAAAGATCCAGCAGACCAACTTTTCTGTAGTCATTATCTGTTAGACACGCAAGGAACAGAGTAGCTATATGGGCTACCTCGGGAACATCTGTGTGCTGTAATTCGAAAGGTCAGAGGCCTATTGCCCATTTCTGATCCACCCACCCTTCCACAAGACTCCAGAGCACTCCTCATCCATCTTGAAGAATCCCCTGAAGGAGGGACAAGTCTTTACAGCAGCAGCCAGAAGATATTAGCAACAGCAGCCGTATAATGAAAAGGATTGAAACTGCTTGTAGCCACCTCTGGTGCTGCTTTTGTAAAGTCACCAGCGATCTCCAGAGGTAGACTCATACATTCCAGGCCAAACAGCTTCTCCCTTTAATTGCACCATAAACATATGTCAGCATCTATGGGACTTAATAGATGTGATTAAGGTATGGAACAGAGGCGACTGCAAATGGGCATAGAGGTTCAGGTGAACTGGGTAATACCACTGAATGCAGACATTAAAATATCATCAGTAGACCTTCATCCATCGGTTCTTAACAACAGAACAAATTTTAAAGGTTTTTTTCTGTAACATCATGGGCAAGAAGTTTATGTCTTCTTTCCTTGTTTCTTCTTTTAATATGACAGTTCAGATTCTAAAATAATGATTTACCTTCAGAAACTGGGACTAACAGCACACAGCTGCTTGATCGCTCCCTGTGCCCACAGCAAGGCAGGAGGGAGAATAAGAAGAGAAAATGCAAGAAAACTCATGCAATAAAATAGAAGTAGTTTAGTAAGTGAAGGAAAGAGGGAGAAAAACAAAACAAGGGATTGAAAATCAATCACTCAGCACCTTCCACATGTAGACCGATGCCCAGTCAGTCTCTGAGCAATGGCTATCTACCCAAAACCCTCTCCCCTCAGTTTTTATTGCTGAGCAGAACATTGTATGGTATGGAATATTTATTTGGTCAGTTTGCACCAGCTGTCCTGGATGTGTCTCCTTGCAACTTCTTGCCCAGCCCAGCCTACTTGCTGCAGGGGACAAAGTAGGAAAAAGAAGAAGCCTTGACACAGTGCAAGCACTGTTCAGAAAAAGCTAAAGCATGGGTGGGCTACAAACACTGTTTTAGTCCCAAATCCAAAACACAGCACCATATGGGCAGCTGTAAAGAAAGTTAACTCCGTCACAGCCAGACCCAGTACAGTTGTCAATATTAAGGAGGCAAATGGACATGAAAGGACAGGTACACATGGGTATGCAGGCAATGTGAACAGAAAATGAGGCCTAAAAACAAAGGAGACACTAAAAACATTCTATAGAATGTAGAAAATTAAGATCATCTGACAAAGAACGTTGGAAAGACTGAAAGAATATTGTAAGAAAGGTGAATACTGTCTAAAAAGACTTGGAAAATCATCAGGTGAAGAAAGAAGAGGAGGAAAGATAGGGAGTCACTGTTCAAGAGGGAAAAAAGCAAAACCTCATGAAAAAACATGAAAGAAAAGACACAGAGGTGTGCATAGAATGAAAGGAAAAAAAAATAAATGTCAGAAGATAAGAAAGAGTAAAAGGAAGGTGAAAAGCAGCAGTGAAAATACGATAAAGAATATATATTTTACCATTATTGCCTCATAAACATATGTTTCCTGTTGGAGTGAAATGACAGGGAGCAGGAAGAGAGGGCTGCTCTGCAAGGGAAGGTGAACCGGGAGCAGAGGGCAGCAGCGGGACTTGGTGCTTGGACAAGGGCGCAGCCCTCCTGTGTGTGAGCGAGAGGAACAGGGCACGTCCAGGGCCAATAACCAGGGCCAGCCTCAGGCCAGTGGGTGCCAGACGAGACCGTGGTAATGAGGCAGGACCAAAGTCCAGCCAGGAGCTCAAGCCAGCAGATCGGAATCCAGATTGGCAAGGTGCGTGGGCAGGCACAGCCCTGTAGCTGTGTAGCTCAGTCAAGGACCAAGGGCGAGGAGCTCTGCTTTAAAGCGGCTCCCAAGATAAGTGGGAGCAGAGGCCCTTGGTGAGGCTTCTCACAGCTCTCTCACACAGCTTTCTCCACAGCAGCTTCACCCCAGGTTACAACTGTACAACCAGGGTTGGCTGTGGGCAGCCTATGAGAAGGGGAAGAGGCCTCTTGCTTGGGGAAAATTAGGCCATTCTAGGGAAGAAAGAAAATAAAGACACTTCATGGCACAGATCTAACTGTTTTAACATACAGTTCTTGTGTAGAAAAGAACTATTTGCCTACAGCGAGTATGTATAATGCTTGGTACTACCCAGAAATACCAGTCTTATGTGGTATTCATTACATGAATGCCTTTTTTGCATACATACAACAAAACGGGGAGTTGCTGATTAGTGAGCCCAGTACTACAAGGAGTATTGGAGTTACCATGCAAAATTCTTCTCATATACAGGAGGATGCAGAGAAAGCAGGTGGAAAAGATGGCAGCTGGGACTAGGTTTCTGTCTCCACCATAAAAATTGATGTAGTTTCCTAAGCTGTCCCTCAGCATTGGCCATAGGGCAGAACTGTCTTAGATGGTTTCATGAGCATCCTCGCTTTAGGGGAATAGGGAAGCATAGCAGGGTGTGATACACCTCCTGCGTGATCAGAGCATCTATGTTGCAATGGTTGGTACTAGCTGGGAGTCCAGCATCCACTGGTGTTCTAGTAAATCTGCACCAGGATGAGCGAGGAAGTCGAGGAAACCTTGGGAACTTAGTGGAGGTCAGTAACAGCATGGCCCAGATTCGCTGTAAAACTCCAGTGGTACATAAGACAGAATTTAAACTTGTCAGCTGCAATTGTGCTTTCAGACAACCTTGTGTTCCTTTGTTACAGAGCCCAGGAATTTTGGACAAGCTTTTGGATTTGGCTGTTGGATTTGGACAGGCTAGGTTTGTCCTGCTTCATTCCATTCTCAGTTTTAGCATCTAGCAAATATGTGAATCTTCATCTGTCATATTTGAGAACACTAATACTTAGATCTATTATATTCTTTTATTGCTTCAGTCTGCTACCCTTCTCATAAAACCCTCTACCTCAAGAAAGAATGAAAAAAGTCCTTTCAGATAGTGAAAAAGTGTATATTCCAGATGTATAATTGTTTTACAGCCAGTATCTCACTCCTAACTCTTGTGATTAGCTTTTGCTGTTGTTCAGGACAAAGATCAGGCCCATGCTCTTTATTTCAAACACTTTACTAGGATGGAAACGTACAGTTACCTATCTGAACAAAGATCTTTTTAAAGTTGATATATAAAGTGGTAAGTAGAACAGTTACTAGAGAAAAATAGTGTTGGAACATCATTAGCTACCAACAAAGAAATGAAAATAAAGATTTTTGTAGTTCAGATACCACAAAGAACTTATCTCTAACCATGGCTATTTACCAGCAATCTTGTTATTTTTAACAATAGGGGAAGGTGAAATGTCAGTATAGACTTTTTTTGATATTTTGGGGAGTTCTTCAACAGTGCTGTACAACAATACAGTGCTTTTAATGTGGATTAAAAACTTGTCATAATGGACAGTTTCTATGAGCATGAAATCTGGGACTTCCATGCTGCACAGGGCAAAACAAACATTGGGGAGGAAGAAGGAAGAAGTTAGGGCTGATAAATCTCGCTTTCTCCTGTATGCATAAAGGGTGAGCTAATAATCCTGCTTTCTAGTGTTTAGGTGTTTCAACAAAAATAATATATCTCTATGCTCCATAACTATCCAACAAATTACATCAAGAGCTTCCCTTTTGTCTTCTGGATGCCAAGAGAAAACTGCTGAGTATCTACAACTTTGTCAAAACAGATGAAGGTTTGAATTACTTTGACATAGAACTTTTCATCCTGTCAAAAGATAGACATTTCTCTTATTGGAACTGATTTGAAATTTACAATTTAAATTTGGATCATAACAGGAACTGTGCTACTGTTTGGGTCAGTTTTGAGAGAAACCATTTCAAAATATGGCTGTGGAATTTTTGCCATTTGCTTCTTGTAGATATCCTATACAGGATGTCTCAGTGAAACACCATCCACCTCCTGAATTCCCTTCCAACCTGAATTATCCTAACTATAGATTAATCATCTTATGACTTCACTTTAGATAACTGTAGAAGATAGTTATATATATCTTTTTGCCCTGAACAAAGACGAGTGAAAACCTGCTTAAAACTGCAGGGCCATGGCAGAAAATTTTTACATGGGTGCCGCTGGAAAAGGAGTATATCTGTGAAAAAGGGAACAACCACAGAGACAAACATGAAACCTGGACATAATCAGAACAGGCCTTCTATGTTCCAGAGACAAGTCTAAGGAGAGAATTTTAAAGGGACTTGAAGTTGTCAACAAGAACTTTGGTATTTATTTGTTGATTTTTAATAGCTACTGTGTACAAGAGTTTATATATTCTTACATATACATAGAATTGCATCTTGAGTTGATGACCTATTCCTCTTAGACCTGCATGTAAAAGTCCAAATTCCAGAGAGCAGCTCACACCAAAAGTGATAACAATAATTAATACAATAATTTAAATAGGGTTTAGGCATATAGCTAAATGGAAATAAAACTGCAAAACCTAGAGTTGCTTACAACCTGAAAAGTGGTTGTCAATTTAGAGAAGGCTTGAAAGAAAGGTTGAAATAATTTTATTTAATGCATTATTTTGAAAGACTGTAAACATCCTTCACAACTCTCAAAAGAATCTGAACCTTGTATTAGGAGACTGTTCATCTTCTGTAAATATGAAAGCCATGAAGGAGAGTTTATTTTTAATATTAGGCTGGTATTAGCCTAAAATTAAAATTTCTGGTTTATTTGACAATTACTTTTACTCTCTGTATTTATTATATTGGTCTTTTGATAGTTTTATTAATTTTTGAAAATAAAGGCATCTTTTGCTTGGAAACATGGTTAAATTTTACGTATTCATAAAGAGTATGAAGGAGGATGAAAAATACAGGCTGGTTTTCCGTCAAAACATGCTGCATTAAAACATCAGAGGAATGCATGCTGTAGTCTGGAAGCTATAAACGTGCTGATTGCCAGTACAGTTAAGGTTGTATTAATAGCCATCCTCCTTGTTTCAAATATCATCCTAAAGAAAAAATCATATCCAACTCAAAAGTAAAGAAATATGCATCCATTCTGTTTAAGTAAAGTGCTCTATAATTAAAAAAAAAAAAAAAAAAAAGGATAGATTATTTTAAAATAAAAGTTGTTCTGAATGGAAAAGGAAAAATTTTCATTTAGAAAATGAATTTTCCAATTTTCTAGATTTATTTTTTTACTTTTTGTTTGTTTTCATGAAAACAGGATTCCAAAAGGAAATAATAAAAAATTTGCTATCAATCTTTAACTTTGATACAACAAAACAAAACAACAGTCTATAATCCATAAAATTCCATAATCCATAAAAAGAGATGTGGACTTCAGCTAGGACAGACAGTTGTGTTGTATTTCTGTTAACTGTATTACAAACCTGGGGATTATATCGGCCTGTTAGTCATCTTTTCTGAGTTTTTAGGTAGGATTACGGTAATAATTCAGTTTGTTTTTCTTAATGTTCTTTGTTTGCTTACATAGAAGGTATATGGAAGATGTGGAATGACATTGTACTTGTGACTGTGTGTAGCCAAACAACTACACTGAGCTGATTGCCAACTGAAATAATAGTTTGGAAAAACAGGCAGAGATAACAGTCCAGGCAGAGAGGATTTGCCCCCTTTTCATGTCCATTTCCTTAATCTAAAGATAATATTAAATACAACTCCAAGTAGGAATGTGCTTTTTATGTGCGTTTAGCCAGGTGCACAGCAAGAGCCAAGGCCTTTGTCACTTCTGCACTTGACTGCTGTAAAAAAGCTTCACCAGAAGCCAGCGGTGAGGCCAGCTTACTGTTCAGCAAACTGCCCAAAGAGGGCATAGGGCACTGGTGTTCCAAGATTTGCACTTGCATCCTGCAGTCCCGCCAGAAATGATCCCTCTTTTCTTCTCACTGCTTCAGTGTTCTGATAGTATGCCTAAAATCACAGCCTGAATCCTGGCAGGCCGCTATCAAGCACCCTAGTTCCAATTGGCTTTTATTTGTGGACCTTCTGACAGTTAATGTGGCCTAAATACCTTTGGCTTCCAAGACTTACAGCTGCTTCACCAAACCCCACACATCCTTCCTAGTACTTCCCACAGCAGACTGCCAACTCTCGCTCTTAGCTGCAGTTTCCATCTCACTTTCATTCAAAATACCTTGCTGCTCCCACCATTAAGGCTGTGCTCCAATGCATTGTCTGGACTGTTTCTGAGAGAGCATTTACTGCCAGGAGATCAGTATACCTATTGCTGTCCCCTTCTTCACACTAGAACTCTTTCTCTCTACCAGAACTGCAAGTTCTACTAGTTAAAAGCTCATTCAGTCCATCAAACGATCCAGATCAGCGCAGTGCACTTCTAACAGTGTGTCTGGCAGGTTTAATGCTGCTCTTTAGTCCAGATCACTTTGACACACTAGACTAGGCTAGGGGCAGCAAGTGTAGACTGTCAACAGATCTGAAGGAACAGCAGGAGGTTCTGGCAGGAAGGCAGTGATGAGTAGTTGAAGTTAGTAGCCTCTAAACACAGTTTAACTGCATTCAGAAAAGTGTATCTGACTGCAGTCTGATTCCCAGCAAGATCTTGTCGAGCACTGCTATTCTACTTTGCTTTGGAAACCTCCTCCTATGTGTGATTCCTGACCCATCTTCTAAATCTTTATGTTGTCTAACCCTGACAAACAGCCTAGATACAGCTTCCACCAAAACTCAGCTTGACTAGTAACCTGATGTTTATACAGAGTTGTCTAATGCACGTATAAAGCTGGTATAAAATTCTTGAGTAAAGCCCTTTTGAGATTTGTAGCACATCTTGCTTCTCTCTGAGTTTCATTTGGAAAATATAAAGAAACTCTGTGTTCAACAAAAGTTGATGTGTGAAATCTTCTGATTTTTGCAGAAGTGGTGACAGCCGGAACATAACACAGCTCTCAGAGCTCAAAGTATCTGCACTACAATTAATTACTTAGTGTGCTGTTCACTTTGCATGAAACTCTTGTCTCAGTAATTGAACACATCACTGGGGGAGACAAAGATGTAATTTGCTGCTTCTGACTGTATTTGGTTATGTCTAGTCTGTAAAACTGAGTCTGTCACTCTTTTGGATCTGGTTTGGTTTACTCTGTGCAGAGCTTTTCCTGCCATTTCTGCTTTTCTCAGCATGGGAGCCCCATGTTTTGCACCCTGCGTTTTTAATTCAAAGGCTTTATTCTTGTTCAGCAGTTTCATTACCTTTCTGAATAGTTCTCCTACCAGGGTCCAGAGAGATATTTCTGATGATTACCAATATGGGGCCTTATCTGCTCTTTATTTTTAGACTGCAACTCATATTCCATCAATATTAAAAGGGTATTTATATTTGCATAGCACTTTTCATCTCAAAGGAGCCTTTTTCATGTTAGTAGATGTCAGACATTGGCTTGATCTGAGGAAAGACATGTTATCAAAGACATGTCTCTAGTAAAAAAAACATTTGGATCATTAGGATAAAGCATAATGCCCAACCCTGTACTCTTTTTTTTTTGACTGTATGAATCTTGAATTACTATTTGTAGTATCACAGCTTTGACAGGAGTAGCAGAGAGGACTCTTACCCAGCATGGCAGCTGTCACTCTCCCACCCATTGAGAAATAAATCAAAACGTCCCACTACCTGGGTGAGTACTTTAACTACATGGATCTTATATAGAAGGCAGCTGTGACCTCTTTCATCTGTATTTTAAAAAGAAGTTACTGCTGTGTTTTCTGAAACGAAGGGTTCCAGTATGCTGGCATGCTCCGGAACTGCTACCACAGTAAGACACTCAAGGATGGAGGAATAACGTAGTCTTGATCAAACACTGAGCTGCTCTTGCTGAGGCACTCCAGGACTCCAGGAAACAGAATTCTAAGTGTTCAGGGAACTTTAAGGTTAATCAGGGAGATAGATAGTTAGATTAGATGCCTCCAAGATCGGACAGCAGTTATCTGTGAGTATTTTGGATTGTAGCTTTGGATTTAGGACCCTCACTTCTGTTCAAGTCTTGCCTTCAGCACCTAAGTCCTTAGTTGGAGCTAGCCCCAGAACCCCAGCTGGTACACATCAGTAGAGATCAGTTGTACTCAGAGGCATCATAGCACATGATCCTACTCACTGCAGGCAGAAATAATTCCACTTGCTGTTGAAATGAGCTGCTCTAGAACAAGTAGATGAAGAAGATGGCTAACAACACAAAGCAGTAATATGGTGACATTTAGATCTGGGATTCTTCTGTAATGCACTAAAGCCAAAATCTGCAAAAGCATGATGGTTGTTTTATTTCTTCGATTTTTGTAATTTATCTCATAGGAGTTTCTAAGAACTGTTACAGGGTCCAATGTTAACAAATAATTTTTACCCATAGCATCTCTCTTGCCCATAGCTCTTACGCTGGCTTTTTATCTTTACCTTTATATTCTTATATTTGTAGCGAATTTAGCACAGAAATCATAAGCCTGTGGTGGCAGCAGCTGTTGCAAAGTGTCAGAACAGATCAAAAGGAATGGGGTAGCAGAATGAGGAGAGGTTCTCTGGGCCCCTTACACTTCCCATTCCTCCTGAAAGAAGGCAATATAGGGCACACATATGCAGCTCTAGGTGCCTGTGATGCACTTGCCATGAGAGTTTGATTCTCCTGGGCTGACCAACAAGCACTTCCACCAGCAGGAAGGTTTATTGAGAAATTAAAGTGATTTGAATTCAGTTTCATTTCTCTTTCTGGAATAATCAAGTGACTTCATATCTTACAGAGTTAATCCAAACTTGTTAGTGTTTTAAGAAGTCCTTCTTGGATGGCAGCCCAGGATAGTACTATTTTCCAGGGCCAAGAAATAAAGCTTGAATAATTCACAGTGTGAAAGATAGAAAAAATATAACGTTCACATACTGCACTATAAATATGAAAAATATCATCAGGCTTTCAGCCAAATGCCACGGTATGCTAGAAATGCTTATGCCACATATGCATAATAATTCTTGTTAACACTAAATGGGATTGTTGTTACTGATCATATTTAGTTTGGAAAAGATCAGCAGTGAGTAACTGTGCTCAAAAAAATGCCCAGAGCTTGGTGCTAGGATTCTTTTATTTGTCTGGAGCTCAAATGGCCATTAAAGCTTATCAGGTAGGATTTTGTGTGTGTATGATTTTTTTTTCACTGGAAAATGCAGTTTGTTAAAAAAGTCAATTTCCTTTTATCAAGTCCTTCTCTTAGAACTCATATGGTTTACATACACAGTTAAATATTCTTTAGCTCAGGGTAATTTAATAGCCTGCAGCTAGAAATCAGTGGCTAGGTTAATTACATGGAAGATGAAGGCCACAGGTTCAAACCTTTTGGTGTAATTGATGCAACTTTCATTCCATGCAGGTGCTGTAACCACCAGATTTTCTGTAACCTTGTTTTTCTGCCAGCTTCCTCTGAGTAAAATTGTTTTTCTAGCTCATTCTGCTGGTAGTGTTTCCTCCCACCAAGAGGAAATTCTTCTGAACACTTACCCTCTAGTTTTGCAGTACCAGTTTCTGACCTTGGATTATAATAAATAGGTATTCTGTGCTCAGTGGAATAGAATAGGGAAGGTGTTTCATCTGAGATATTTGTGTGAAACTGGAAAAACAGAAATTTAATGAGTGTGCTTAAACAAAGAACAATGGCACATATTTAGGGACCAGTGACAGGATTTACTGCTGTTAACTATAGCTTGGAGAATGACACTAGTTCAGCTTTTCCATACTTTCTACATGCCCAAACTCCTTGCACCCTCAGCTGTAGTAAACCCAACCATGATCTCACAAGGTGAATCCTACTCCCAAACCCTTGCTTGCAGCTGGGGCTTCCTGTGAATCTGATTTGTACCACCCCTATGCCATGGCATTCCTTGCACTCCCAAGCCTCTTTTCTCACTAACAGCACCTGACTGTCTCAACAGCATAACTTCCATCATGTTGTCTCTTTGCCTGCAGCCTGGCCCCAGACAGCTTTTCCATCACCAGCAAATATACCTTCTTTCCTATGAAGGTGATTCTAGTCTTGCTATGGTACTGATATAGCCATATTTTCCTTTTGCGCCTTGTCTTGTCTTCCCAGAAGGTGAGGGGAAATGAGAATGTGAAAAAAACCTCACACCTAGCCAGTCAGATGTTTGCTGCCACTGTGTCCATGGGTGGATTGCCATTTTTAATCCCACCTGGTTTTTGTTCTTTTGTCCACAGTGGCTCAGTCTGAAGGCTGTGCTATTCACGTGACTGCTGGAAAGGAGACAGCTTCCATAAGAGGTGAGAGGGGAAGGAAAGAGAAGAGGAAGAGATGACAATGGATGGCTTTTTTCTCTTCTTTATTCCATATAGACAACCTTGGGTTTGAGAAATACTGCTCAGTTTATTGAAAGATGGCTAGTAGGTAACCGGGGAGGAGGTAGATTTGATTTTTCCTGTATATTAGGTATGGCATTTCCAGTAGAGGTAGGAAAGAACTAATGCCATTGTATAAGGCTCTGCTGAGAACTCCATAGAGTACAGCCATGGCCATGTGTGTTGCAGAGAGGTAACTCAAACTTCAAGAAGTGCAAGGAAGGACTAGTTGGATGGTCAGGGGAAGACAACATGCTTTATAAGAGGATCTTAAGAGTATATATACACTGTGCAGTGCAGCACTGTACAGAGACCTGAGTAGCTATGATAAAGCTAGTTCTAAATTTGAAAGCAAAACAGTGGTGTCAGCATTTTGGTGCAGCTCACTTACCTGTGCTGAGTGGCAGCACTAATTAGCACAGGAACACTGCTGTGCTAATACAAATATGCAGGACTAAGCAAGTATGGGTGAGCTGAGCCAGGTGAATGCACTGGTGTGCTTCAGGCTAGCTCTATTGCAGTGTTTAGATCCTGAAAAAGCTTGGCTTGCTTAGCCTACTAGACACTGTAAGGAGAATTGTTTACTCTTCATAAATACTTGGGTGGAGAAAGCATTAGAAATGGAGAGAGATTAAGTGAGCTAAAGAGCAGGTTTGGCACAATAACAAATTGGGAAGGAATTTCTATTTAATTTTCTGTTTCAAAAAGTGATTAGGGAACCCAGATGGTGACATTGGTGCTTCTTTTAGAATTATTATAAGAATTCTAAGGAAAAGAAATCTAAGAAATCTAAAAGTGAAAGGACAGAACGCTTCAGTACTGTCAGTGGCTCTGTTCACTTGAAAGATGCCTAATGAAGTCTAAACCAGCTGTGTCAGGTGCCCTGACAGGCATCTGGATTTTGCTGTGTCAAAGGTTTTGCTTCTGTTCTCTCCTCTTCCCCACCTTTAAGTGTTCTTTAGTTCATCTAGTTTGAAAGATAGCTTTCCTAAAAGGAAGGCAGACTTTTGATATTATGGTAGTATATCCAATCTGAAACAACAGTTCTGAAACATGAATGTGCTGGGTCCCTGTTTGTCTCTTTTGGAAGTTATGCTAATTAAAATGAAAACATGAACATTTAATGGATAATTGTTAAAGAGATGAATGGGAAAAAATACCATGTGTGAAACCCAGACAGAAAACTGATGTAAGGAGTAAAATGAAAAGGGTAAAAAGTAGCAAGTCAGAGAGAGGGGAAGAGGGAAAGGGGAAATTGTGAAACTGTTACTGGTCCTAAAGGCCCTCTCATTTTCAGTATGATCTTGAATGCTGTAATAAGGCACTTAATACATTAGAAATAAAATGAACTTTCACAGCTAAACGTTAGAAATAAAATGAAATTACACAGTTCTGCGTGAAGGAGTATAATCTACCTTTGGGTAGACTGTTGAAGTCTGTTGCCTTAGTTTTGTACCAAAGCCAGCAGAAAATAATTGAAACATTTGAAATTTGGGCTTCTCTATGGATTGAGTTTGACACTGAGAATGGGCATCCTCTGCTCTGCTTGAAAAGCTGAAGTTCTTTGCTCCTTTCCAAGTAGGTTTCCAGTGATGGCAAAAAGCAAAGTTTCTGGCATTTCACTTGATATGAAGTCTTTAATTACAGTCAGACATGAGGCTGCAAGGTGCCTTCAACCACCCAAGGTCATAAATGCTCAGAAGAAATACAGCCTACATGAGTGTTGTGCACTGTGGGCACTAGAGCAGATCTCCCATGTCGGTACTGACAATTGCAAATAAAACAGCTCACTTGGCTATTATAATCCATACCAAAAATCTTTTAAGCATTGTAGCATTTAATGTGTGGCTGTAAATTAAGTTGGAGAAGAGAAAGTGATAATCCATCTGAGATAATTTTCTACAGACTACTGTGACCTCATTTTGATACAGATTTGATACAGTTTTCAGATCTTTGTGCAATGACGATCCATTCCAGACACTGTGTAAACAAAGATTTGGCTATTATCTGCACATCGTTTGAGAGAGGCCAGAGGTCAGAAAAGAGAAATTCTGTTAATTTTTTTTTTAACATCATAATTCTTACCTCCACAGTTATTTAATTCCTATTTCAAAAAGAAAAGAAAAGCAGTCACATAACCAAACAGTTATCTTTTCATAAGCAAAGATAACTGTAAAGGAGCTAAATCACGGACTTGATCTCTCTCTGTGACAAAAATAACAGCTGAAATATATGTCTTCTGCAAAATAAGAACAGTGATATTTCAGAAACAGTGTTATTTCCACCATTTTGTCCCTTTTCCCCTTTGTCAAAAAAACAGGTAAAACAAGATTTGACCTAAAGATATATGTAAGAATGGTGCTGATAGGAGCATGCTTTAAATAGAACCAAAGAAGAAAATCTAGAGTTCCTGTCTCATTTGCATACTTGTCTGCCACGGGCAATTTTTTTTTTTTTTTTTTTCTCACAGTGATTAAGTCTTCACCAGTACTTTGGTAGAATAGCTAGGAAAATCAAAGTGGAAGTGATGCTGTGGTACCAAAGAAAGTTCTCTTTCTGAAGGCTTATAGGTTGAATTGATAAGATCCCAGTCAATAAAGCACGTAAGAAGGACTTGAAAGTTGCACATTACATCTATGAGAGAACATTATATCTGTGAGAAAAATGGATGACGTATGAACACTTGTTTGCCTGCAGTTGGTTAAGGACCATTAGTGGTCTTGTTAAAACCCTGTCCCTGTGAGTCTGGCAACACCTCCTTTGTAGGTGGGAAAATGATTAGGTTCGTTTAAAGTCAGTAGTTGGAAAATAAACATGCAGAACCTAGAAAATCTTTTTTGTATCCCGGTCCCTAACCAGAAAAGGAAAGCAAAAAATAAGTATGATAACAAATTATTTTCAAGTGAATGAAAGAAATGGAACAAAATGTAAAGTCTATTTGATCTCAAAATTTGCTGATTACAAAATGGACAACGATGGATTCAAAGGCCTTCTGCCTTCAAACCCCAAGTTAGGAACACCTCTAGCTTCAAATAGTGCTGCAGTAATTCAATTTGGATGATTTACTGTACTGAAAATGTAACTGTAGCAGAATTTAGGAGAATTAAATACCACGCTCCATGTTATTATATGAATTCTGTTCTTCTAGCAACAGTTACAGTGCACAGCTCAGCCTGCTTAGTTTGCATATGTGAACAGTGTTCCTGTCTGTATTTACACGTGAATAGGAAATCCAGATGACATAGCAGAAACCATGATCTGTGTTTTCCTCCATGTAGTCTGGGTATGCATGTTCTATTTTTCAAAGTGTGAAGGTGAAACAAACTGAGACCTATTCATTAACAACTACTGTCAGGACAAGTAAAAGTCTGTACCCAGTTTATGTTGTCTGGACAGTGAGGGCAGGAACAAAGCTAACACTTCCCTGGCAGGCTGTGTTCATGGATTATCATCATCTAAAAAGAACCACAGTAGTTCACTACCTCAGATATCTAAATTCATGTCTCCTGATCACTGAATGAAATTCTCCTTCCCCAACAAAAAGGTCTTAAACTATTATGCTCTCAATATTTCACATTGATACTTCCCTGCAGTTTGAGTAAATATCCCTCTCTGTTGCTGATAGGAAAATGCTTAAAAACCGATAGTGAAAAGCTTCAGTAAACAATATTTGAAATTACTTGCAACATTTTCACTTGTTTTCTGTATATGGCAATTTTCTTTTTGATTGAAAAGTCTGAATTTAAAATGCATTCCATATTGGCTAGTGGTAGACATTGTATGATAATGCTTTTATTCTCTTTCCTCATGAAGAGGGCAAATAGGAGGTGGTAACAACTCTAATTTCACTGACTTTCTTCAGAGTGCCCAGCCTTTTGAGATAACTTAGTTGGTTTGCACCAAAGGATCTTTCAATCCATTAATTCCTCCACATAAGTGTAGGCTGTGGAGTTCTTAAAGAGTCTGAGTGCCATTTATAGTTACAGAGAAGTAAAAATCAATCAGCTAGTTCTTGGAAAAAGACCCTTTGGTTCTCAGTGTAGTTGAAGATGTGAAACAATGACATGGCACTTACACAGGATTATCACATACCTCATCCTTGAGTCACCAGGCCGTTGCCTTGCAATGCAGTTTGGAATAACACTGATGTTCTGAAACATGGAATCAATTATTGGAAACAACCTTTTTCTGCTCAGGAGCATCCTGTAGCTTTATGTACAAATGCTCTATGAAATGAGAAAGTGTTTCTCATGGCAGAAATAATTTTTAAATCAAGAACATGCTAGCTACCTGTACCATCAACTAGGAATTGGTATTCAAGGTAACCTGCATCTCCAGGTTACTTTAGCTAATGTGGCTACAGAAGACTGCATGATTGTGAAATGAGGATTGAATTAAACACACATAGACACACTTTTACTGGTTTGCTGATTATTACAGGAGAGAGAAAGACCTAGTCCCCAGGAGACTTGTTGTTAAATCACCACAGCTTTACCGTGTGTAACTGTTTCCAGCCTTCCTTATTCCACAGAAACTGTGTCATTGTCTTGTGACTTAAAGCCTTCAAAAGGTGTTGAGGTTAATACAAGATAACAAAGGCAAGAATGAGCAAAAGTTGTCATACGAGGCCTTGTAGACTACACAGCTTCCATGTTTTCTCACTTTCCTGTCTTCTTCCTAAGTGTTTTGTGGTCTCCTACAACCTCTTTATTCTCCTTTTCTGTGATTCCTTTCTTATTTGAAATCTCAGTGCTATCCCTGCCTCAACTTGTCTCCAGAACTGTGTGTGCCTGGGGACTCAGTACTGTGCCATAAAGCTCTTACGTGTTCACTGCACTTCTGGTAGCACTTCTATACTTGCAGCAACGTGATTTTTACATCCATAACTCAGGCCCATGGTGAATAAAATCCTTCCAAAAGACAGGCTCAGATTAATAAAAAGCCAGCAGTAGAACATCTTGGCAGTATTATGGAAAAGAAAGGTCACAGCCTGCCTATGCAACAGGCAGAGCACTGGAAAAAAATTCCTGAAATCAAAATCACTTAAATCAAGTATATACTGATGAGACCTATGTATGCAAAACTGTTGGTTACGTGTTCTAAGAAATTTTGTGCCACTTCTGGAGTAATGAACAGGAACTAGCAATGCACAGTGTAACAATCACAGAAGTGCATGATATCAAGTCCAATCCATGTTATGAGGAACCAGAGGTGTTGCAGTATGAATTATATTAGTCTTGCTCCTTCTCTGTGAAACCTTGTGCCAGCCCTTCTTGGCTCGGTGTGGTGTTGCTTGTTTCGGCTGCATCTCAGTCTCCCCCCAAGCACGTCCGCTCCAGACGTGGAAGATGGAAGGGCCGAAGCTGGAAGGAAGTTGTCTTCCTTCCCTTCCTTGCTGGCAGCGTTGCCCTCCCTGCCTGATAGGGTGCCAGCATAGCTGTGAAGTGTTTGGGCTCAGTGGGCCTGGGAGGGAAACGTGATGGGTGATGGAAGCATACCACCCTTGGCACAGACAGCTGTTGTGTTGTCCCTGAAGGCAAAGGAGTGTTGTAGCGAAGGGTCGCTGCATGCTTTCCCTGTGTTTTTACTATGCCCACGATATCTGCCACCGGCCTTTGCAGGAGAGAGGGTACTAAGCCTGGTGGGACTTTGGTCTGATCCATTATGACCATTCTTAAATAACAGATATACAGGGCAGCACAAGAGGTGCCTGAACTCATTCATACCGTATGGGTAAGAACAGATCTAGATCGAGGAGTGGAGAATTGAGAAATTCTGCCTTGAGACATGTAAGACCACAAGGTCCAACTCCTGAGTTGGCACATTAAGGGACATCAGAAAAAAGAGAGAGTGTTATTTGCCCCTTCACAATGTTACGTTATCTCCCCAGTCTGGCTGTGATCTGTGCCTATGTGGATGTAGAAAATAAGAAGAGATTTTGAAGGTGAATCAGAATAGAGTTCACTATAGTCTCCAGTTGTGCAGTGTGTGTATATAGTTTCTGTTCACGGTCCTTCGCTGCCTGTAACTCATATTAGTTCAAATCAGCTTGGTCATAAGTGACTCCAGAACATTCAGAGGAGTGGAAGTTCTCATCTTTTGTCTTCCACCAACACCAGCACAAAGAACTTAATTGCACCAATAGAGTGGAAAAAGTTGTTTTTGTGCCCAACATGCTAAATCTCTTCCAGACACTGGTTTTCATGAGTGTTTCTACTGACCTTCCCTCCTGGATGGAACTAGGCATTCCATCAACTTTAATTCTTCATGTTTCTTCCGTAAATGTTTGATGTTGTCAATTACAGGGTTTTCTTCCTGCACTGCTTAGAGCATGTGATGGCCTCTTAGGCCACACTTTCTGCCACAGTTTCACTCCTCTTAGTCTCAATAGTGTCAAGTTGTCACAACAAATAAAGTTTTTGTAACACCTCGCTGAAGATGTGTTTTCTGCCTTTTTTTTTTCTTTTTTTTTTTTTTTTTTTCCACATTTGATGAAGGTTAAATTGGGTAACAGCTACAAAATGAGAACTACTTAACAAACCATT
Source organism: Tyto alba (assembly GCF_018691265.1). Lineage (NCBI taxonomy): Eukaryota > Metazoa > Chordata > Aves > Strigiformes > Tytonidae > Tyto > Tyto alba. The sequence goes on from NW_024881280.1 coordinate 4,979,842, forward strand.
AACTGTTTTCTAGCATGGTTGCAGCATGTCAGCTGGCTCCACACTGTCCTTTTAATTGATCTCAATACGTATAGCCACCCACTGAGCAGCTGACACAGATATTTTATTACTTATTATTTGGTTCTGTGAATTTTGGCCTGTAAGTACTGCCACTAGGACTGCAAAGGAATCTAAGATCTCTTCTGAGATTTTTATACCCTTTTTCCTTTAAGGAAGGTTTAGCTAAGACTGAGGTTAGAGTCTCATTAAATTAAAATCTGTATCTTCAAACCTTTCCCTTTTGAAAAAACTATCAATTCCATTCCATCATCCCCAGCTTATGCCAGCTGGACAACATATCCAGTAAAAATCAGGTGTAGGCTTTCCTTATATTTTTGCTTCATCTTACAGTAATTAGTTCTTAGATCCAATGTGTGGATTTTTCTTATCGTTGGGTTTTTTGTCATTTTTTTTGTCAAACTGGCTTATGAAATTACTTCCAGTAACATAGTCCAGGGAAAAGAGCTTTTACCTCACTCAGAACACTCAGATACCAGCTTCTCCCTGTAAGCTGCTCAACCCTCTCCTGTGTCTCAGTAACCTCCAAGGACAATTGAAGTGTCATGGAAGTGAGCTGCGAGGCTGCATCCTCTTATCTTTCCCACTACGTATCTCTGCCTATTCCAAGTTTTGCTCTGAGCAGAGGACTCCTCTGACAGCTGAAGCATGGAACCTGATTGCATGAGCCTAGTAGGAAGGTACAGGGCAATTTTCAAGATAAAAGTTGTATTGATACATAGTAGTAAACATTGTATTTATATTTAAAACTGAGGGGAAAAAAATGTTATTTGTGCAACTATAAGTTGGCTAGTGTACCTCAACAGTTTGCATGGGGATATTGCCTATGAATGAGATATCACAGATGTGGTTCTACTCTCTTTTCACCCCAGATGCTCACCTACAACTTCATGTCTGGCTTGGGATACCTGGTAGCAATTTATAAGCAGCTGAGTCAAGAGATATGCTACAAAAGACAGAAATATTGAAAATGGCAAAATAGGATTAATGTAGTGCAGAGCTGTGTAGTGGACTATGTTATTCCAGCGTGTACATGAACATCTTTGACATCTGATGACACTAATGAGGCTAAAACTCCAACATACACTCTATATTGGCACTTCTGGAAAAAAAAAAAAAAAATCCCCTGTGTATATAAAAATTCTAATTGTCAGGGTCAAATCCAGAACCATCTCACTGCTAATAAACACACACAAAATTGACTTGTGGAATCACCTACTTTCTAAAATAAGTTTCCAAATGGCTGTGTGTTTATGTGTGTTAGTCCTTGAAAATGTCTTCTTAGGACCAATGGGCACTCCTGATGCATTCCCCTACAGCCCATTTATTCTTGGGGGTGTATTTAAAGACTTTACTAAACTTCTCTTTTGGGTACACTCCAGAGACAATGCTCAAATACTCACAGCTTCTCAAACACTCAAAGTAAACTGAGCTTATTCTCTGTGCCTCAGTGATGATTATTTCCATGTCATTTTGCAAGTCTGACCTACGTTTTGGCTTCAGCCTCCTTTTTTTAGGCACATGACTTCTTTTTTCTTTCTTTCTTTCTTTTTTTTTTTTTTTTTAATGGGAAAAAATGTGGGGTTTTTTACTGCATTTTCACTCAAATACCTGCAACTCCTGCTTAGTTAGAAAAAAAATATTTCTAAAGTACCTATGAAGTCAGTGCTTTAGACAGAGTTATTCAAACAGTTTGATCATTTGAATCTGGCAGGAGAGAAGCCACTGATTGTTCTGGGAATCCATGAATTTCCAGCACTGTGATCAGAGTGTATCAGACAGGATCACTTGGGACAGTCCCACAATCAATAGCTGGGACTTGACACATGTCTGGAACACAAGACTGATCCTAGGAAATTCAAAAGACTTTCCATGGTATATACCAAAAGTGAGATCTGATTAGCTTTGAATCATTGGTTTAGATAGAATTCTTAGTTCACACTGGGATGGTTTTAGATTATGCTACCTTGGCTTACCCTTTAGTTGAACACAATTAGCTTCTCCCAATGATACGCTTTTCCAGTGTGATTTAAGGTTGAAAAATCAGTTGTAATGGGAAGTATAATTGGAAAAAAAAAAAAAAAATTACTAAATGAAGTTTTCTTGCACAAATCCCAATGATTCCCTTTCTATATTTTATTTTATTTACAAAATTTGTTTCTAGATGTGATGGAAAGTACATTCATTTCCATCGTTAGTGATGTGTAAAATTTGCTGCTATCACTCACATTACCAGACATTTTTACTGTAGAAAATGGAAGGTAATTGGTACTTCAGCCAGGCCACAAATCTTTCCTGGCAGCAGTGTATCACTCACAGTACATTGATTGAAAAAATTAGTTAATTCAAGAGGAATATTATATTCCTTGAGTCCTGGCATAAATCTCTCCAAATTCTGCAGGCATTACTGCCATCAAGGTAAAAGATAGATTTCTGTCAGCCTGCTTGACTGTGTGTGCTCCTGATTTAGATGCTTCTCATTTCAACACCTTTTCTAAAATGGATATATATTGCCTATTAAGTCCACCAGAAGAAACTTTAAATGACAGGATTCAATAATATTGGGCTAATCTGTTGCTTTTATTTACTGATCATCTTAGGGTTGTAAATCCTCAACTGTACGGTGTTTCCTACTTCATTACCTTTGTGAATTAAAACTAATGAGAGTGCAGTGTTTTGCATTGATGAAGATCCGTCTTTTTGTACATTTAGGATGCTCTTCATTGTTAGCATTAAGGAAATGAGACCAGGAATTTCTCTAACAAACCTAAGAAATTTTCTCAATGTTCACACAGTAAGAATGAATCTGGATTTGATACAATGATTGCCTGTGGCAACCTGCTGTATTTATAAGCTTTTACATAATTTTGTACTTCCAGCATCATTGCAAATTCCCATTATTCTTCTGACATATTTTAGCTTCAAGAAGCATCTTACAAAATGCACAAGTATTTGCAAACCAATTAAAATTTCTTTAATGTGGAACCTTGCCTGTGCAATGCCTAGAAGGAGGAGGCTTCAGAAAAAACTGCATTGTTACGGTATACCTGCATGTGGGACTTTGGCTCTGCCTAAGTCACTTGGACCTCTGCCACTTCTTGAGGACCAGAATTTAACCCCAAGGTGATGAAATGCCTGTGGTTGTGTGTGCATTTTTGGTCTACAACTCTGAGTGCAAACAAGTAGGTACAGCCTGTTTTGAGGGGTCAAGCTAAATTGAATTAATAGTGCTAACAGAACAACTGTATGAAGGAGGAAGGTTTTCTGGTGCTCTGAGCAAGCTCAGCTTATTTTGTGGAAGGTGACTGATCTGGTTTGCTACTAGCTAAAAGGAGAACTGATCTGTGAGTCAATTGGCATCACTGTTGTGAGAGGGGCAGCCACCAATGAAATTTTCCAAGTTCTTTCTGTTTAAAGAAATTAATGTGCCAGAGATTATGATAGTAGAGTACAGTAATGGTTGATCTCCTGATTTGTTTTTTTTGTAATAATGCAGCAATCAGTAATAGCTTTGTTGTCCATTTATATAGAAAGAAAACTGTTTTCTTTGTTAAAGCTATGGGTTTACAGCTTTTCTGTGAATTTTGTCAGAATGTTGAGGAAATGCATTTTCAAGAAAAGTAACTGTTGCACAGCAAAACCAGTCTTTGTTACAATAAATCATCACAGTTGGCAAAATTCAAAATTTACCCTCTTCACATAGTCAGAAAATGCTTATTCCTTGGGACCACAATTTCTTTCACTGAACTGGAACTGAGGGCAAGAGAACTGAGAGCAGCCTGAGGATGGGAGGTGCCTATCATAAAGTCTTGCAAAGTGAGGAATGACCAAGACTTCAGATGTGGACTGAAAGAGATTCCCATGAAGACCTGTTTCGTGCTAGCAGTGGAAATATAATCAGACTCATCCTCATAAAAACACCCATCTAGGAAGATGCAATTATGAATGCAAAATATAGAAATAAGGATTTTGGCTTCTTCTGGTTAAACTTATATTCAAAGTAAATGTGCAGGGTGATTCATGACATAATTCTTTGCTGCCATTTTTTTTTCTTTTTTTTTTTTTTTTTTTTTTTTTTTAGTAGAAAACAGTGCAGGAGCAATGGGAATTGTAACTTAATGAAAAGATGCTCCTGCTTGAGTCCTTTGAATGGGTTGTTGTGTAGAGGTCCATCTTAAGCAATGCAAACACATTGATACAACATAGACAATGAACAAAGTGGATTTTTTCTGATTAAGAAAAGCCTCTGTGCAGAATAAGAGAATAGCTATAATCACCATCACAACTAAAACCTTCAAACCCATGGAGTATAACTGCAAAAGAATTGAATATGTTATTCTTGAAAAAAAATAAAAATTAATGGGCAGTCTGAAAATAGTTTTGATAACAATTGTTTTAGAATTGCCTGATTTTTCCATTAGTTTTCCGTTAGTTCTGGTAAAATATGCCTTTGTGAGACGGTGTTATTGAACTGCACAGAGTACTGCATGCTGTATAAAGATGTAGGAGTGATGTGTATGAGAGCATATAAAAAGAAGTTGAAAACATACATGAATATGCAAATTATTAAAGCTGGTGAGACATTCTGGTTGTTTTAGGGAAGTAACTGAGGCACAGATCAGATAAGGAATTGCAAGACCCTAAGCTAACAGGCAAAGAAAAGCTGAAGATAGAAATCAGCACAGAAAACTGTGCTGCCAAATGCCACAAGCTGAAGAGCTGCTTCATACCTGGAAAAGTGAGGCAAATGCAATAACAGCTCATAGTAAGTCATGATAATTTATGCCCACAGCATGGAGAAAGAATGACAACAGTATCAGCGCAGATAAGGAAACTCAGAGTAGTAATGGACAGTTTTGGACAAAATTGGAGATCAGTGCTCAAGTCAACATAATCCCAGAAAATATTAGCACTGTAGGAGAAACACTGATAGTGTCAGATAAGTGGGTAAAACTGAAGATTTTGCTTACATTCAGGCTTGCTATAGTTAGCCCCACTGAGGAAGCATATGAAATAAGTGCATGGGTAAATAACAAATGTCTGAAGTTGCAGCTCCTAAGACTGCACAGAATAAAATGTATAATTCATTAAAACATGTAACTTCAGGGAAAGCATGAAACTCAAACAACAGAAGTAAATATCAGAAATATGTTCCAGAATATAGGGAAGCTTTGTAAAGAGAACAGAAGAGGAAAAACTTATTTCCAAGATCTTTGGAAAATTCTAGTCCCTCAAATCCAAAGGCAAAGTAAGAAAAGGAGCAAGGCCCATTGTCCTGGGTTGAGTGAGTGGTGGAGTTTTTTGGTAGCAGGGGAGGGGGCTATGGGGGTGGCCCCCTGTGAGAAGCTTCTTGAAGCTCCCCCAGCTCCAAGTCAGCTCCATCTCTGCACCAAAACTGAGCCCATCAGCTGCACCTCTGCGATAACGTATTTAAGAAGGGACGTGGTGACGGGCAGTGGGACTTGTGAGGAGGAGTTGCTGCAGCTGCATGAACACCAAGGTCAGTGGAGGAACGGAGGAAGAAAAGAGGGGGGAGGTGTGCCGGAGCAGAGACCCCCCTGTATCCTGTGGTGAGATGGCAGGGCGGCCCCCCTGCCACCTATGAAGATTTATGGTGGAGCAGACATTGATTTATGGCCTGTGGCTTCCACCTGGTTCATCAAGGTGATGTGCCTGAAGAAGGCCGGGGCCTCATGGGAAAAGGCAGCCCCTGCTGTTCGGCGCTGGGAGGATTGCAGCATGCGGGGGAGTCCCACGTCGGAGCAGCTCGGGAAGGGCTGCAGCCGTGGGAGAGAATCCAGTCAGAGGAAGTTGGTGACCCACAACAGAGCAGTGTGGGGAACGCTGCGGCCCGTGGGAGGGTCTCACATCGGAGAAAGTTTGTGGAGGACTGTCTGCTGTGAGAGGGGGACCACGATGGAGCAGGGGGAACAAGTTCCAGCAGCTCCCCCCACCACAGATGGCAGAAGCAGCAGCACTGACTGCACCCCCCATTCCCTGCCCCTGCGCCACTGGGGGAGGAGGTAGAGATATCGGGAGCAGAGCTGAGCCCGGGAAGTAGAGAGATGTGGGGGGAAGGTGTTCTCAAGATGTGGCAATGCTTTTCACTGTCCTACTCTGTTACGTGTTGTTAGTGTCTGTAATAAATGAATGTTCTTTTTTTGATTCCCCTAACGAGTCTGCCTTTTTCTCGTGCCCATAAAGGGGGATTTTTTTCCCCATCCCAGTCCTATCTCAAACCCCAATCCTGGCTTCCTGTCCCTTCTTATTGCCGGAAGAGAAGGGAGAGAGAGTGGATTCATGGTGGTTGGCTGCTGACCAGGCCCAAACCATGACACCCATTCCCTCAGAATCAGAGAGCAAGCAAGGGAACCAAGAGAGATGACATTAAGTATCAGTCGCTGCAGACAAAAGCATTAGTACTTCCTCCCTATCTTTTCACTCCAAATAACAAACTAAATATATATTTAGATGTGAATTTTTTAGACCAGTTAAAGAAGGATATTCTTAAGTATCTTTTATGGTGGATGTATTGACCATGGAAAAATATTTGGTATCAGCAGATTTTGGCCAGTAGCATTAAGAAACAGAACACATTTTCTCCTTAGGAAATACTGTTTCTGCAGACTGGCTTCTGGGCTTTGTTTGACACCTGACTTTTTTCACTGGAAAATAAAACACATCTTTGATAGCATAGAGGGTAAGTCTTTGCAGGTGATGTTTTGATCTGTGGAAATGCTGAAGAAGAGCATGACTGCAGGTTCCATCTACCTTTGAAAAGCTGGCAAAACTTAAAGAAAAATGTGAATTATATGTATTAGAAATAACATCCCTCGAAGCAAAGTGTTCAAGCAGATCAGATAAAGATAAGGCTTCTATCATCATTCTTGTCCTTGTGGACAGAATATGAGTCCTATGATTTTTTTTTTTTTTAAGGATTCCTAGACATGGTCATGAACAGTGTAGGGAAATTAGTACCTATTGTAGATGCTCAGAGTACTTTGGTACTCTGAGTACTCTAGTCGAAGTATGCTCCCAGGATGCAAATGTGAATAGAGCTGATGAAATTAAAGTATTAAAGAAACTCTGAATTTGATGGCCTTAGGAAGTATAAGACTAATCTAGTTATGACACAAATGGCAGTATGGGCAATACTGGAGACTAATATTATATCGCTGAATATCTTATATTTAACCCATGAGCACGAGAAGTTTTGTGTCTATTCACAGAGGCCCATGTTAGCTGAAGCTGTCCATAAACCACATATTGCCATTGACAGAGAGAGGCCTGACAACAACAGAGATTAGTTTTAAACATATATATATGTTCTCTAAATAGAATATAAGCGTGGGTACTTTATAGCTAAAGTACAGAAGATGAGAAGAGTGAAGTTCCAACCTAGATTGTAGGAGTATCAGTCTTTCTTGCAAAGAACATTATTGTGTCTGGGACAAAATGTGAAATGAGTTGATGATACTAATGCTGAGACTGGGAAGCCTGCCAGGTGTAATTGAAATTATTAGCAGTGTGAGACTTGGAAACCATTCTGGGCCTTCTTCACCTGTTCAGTGGGGAATTTTCAGGACTAGGATATGATCATTAGAAAATTACACAAAAACATTTAAAAAGTTACACAAAGATCATCTGAGGACCAAAAAGTGAATGGAAGAACAGCAACACTTAGGAAGCTTTGAAGCATTGTCACCTGCAAAAACACAGGTAGAATCCAGCAAAATTTCTATACGGATAGCATAAGAAAAATACAGTTCTTGAAGCGGAATATGTTCTAAAGGATATTTTAATTCCTGCAAGTTAACCTTTTCAGAATGTGTTACAGTTAAACAGGTGCTTATGCATATCCAGTTTCTCTAGAGATGATATATCTCAAGCAATAATATTTTACAATTGGGTGGTAATTTATTTGGCAGTGAAGTTAAGCATTATGCAATTAGATATATGTATAAATGTATTACTCCTAATCTGTGCTATCTCCAGTCCAATGATTTGATAGAAGACAATGTCAAAATATTAAGTATATGCACAAAGGTTTGCCAAGTCAAGACGGCTGAACTGCAGGACATGCCTCTGCTAAAATGAATCACTTTGCTGTCATCTGACTGTAGCCACAATTTAGAAATGTGCAGATTCAGATAGGATGCAATATTCAAAGTACTGCCTGAACTTTGTTAGTTACTAGGATTATTTATAGATTGACAATCCAATGTTAAATAATCTTAATATTTTTAGTATTTTGATCAATTGCAGGTAAGATTTGGACAGACGACCCAAGACAGACACTCACGAAAAAGCCAAGATTAGTGAGTGTCAAACATGTTGTGCAGAAGCTCACAATGAACATTTAAAACCAAGCAATCCCAAATACCATGCAGATCCCTGTAGCAGTAACAGATACAACATGAAACAAAAGTGATGGTTTTTCTCCGCTTTGTGCTTTTGTATAGCAAGTGTCCCTACAGGCTGACAAATAGTAAAGATGTTAATCACAGAAAGCAGAGATTGAGAAGCCTCTTAATTCATACAGTCTGTCTATGCAGGGACAAGTGAATTCTTGTCTGACAGGATTATTTTGTGCCAGGTTCAATTTTTGCTGGTTTTCATGAGCTAATCTTTGAGAGGCAGTTCTGTCCTATTAATTCCACCACTCCAAATGACTTGCTGATCTCCAGCCTAAACTCTAGGTGCTTAATCCCAGTTTCATCTTTGTGCACTACCCCCATGCTCAGATTCTTGAAGTCTGCAGAGGTACTTCCAGCTCCTTACTGTAACTTGCTTAGATGCTGATAGTACTGAATACAAATCCTGCAAGGAATAGCAGCCTCTGTGCTACTTTAGACAGACACTGCGTTTTAGTTTCCTCAGGGCAGAAGAGGAACGGTTGACTGCAATTGCACTGGCAGATTCTCTTCTCTCTCTGCTTTGAGGCTTTTCTTGTTTTGTGGTTGTGGCTCAGTGAAGTGAGAGGAATGCCTTCTCCAACATTCACAGGTTTCCAGTGGCTCAGATGAAGCCAGTGAGCAAATATGCACTTGAGGGTAAATAGTGTCTTCACAAATACATGTCAGTTTTTGTTCTCTTTCATGTGCAGAAACCAAAGATGAAGTGACAGATTGGCTAGACGTTCAAAATGTGCTGATTTTCTCTGCAACCTGAAACAACAGAGCCAGGCAGGAAGAAGAGTGCAATCAGTTGTTACAAGAACAGTATATAGCTAATGCATGGCATGTTTATTCATACACCCTTCTTTCATGTAATACATCATAAAATATATTGAACTTTGCAAGTTGTTTTCTTCCCTAAGGGTTAAAAAGTATTTTACATTCATTAACTACTTCAACAAACTAAAAAGCAACCTTCTCTGGAGTGGGAAATGGGAGCTGTTTAGAGCAGGTAGCAAAGAAAACTGCTGTACCCAGGTGAAGCTGAAGAGTTCTTCAGGACTTACAAAATTCTGCACAGTAGTGCATTCATGTGCAGTAGAAAACTGTCATAAAGAGAAGACACACTTTAGTATTAAAAAACCCTGTCGATCAAGCACAAAAATAAATTATTAGGGGATTCCTAAAGCATCACCAGATTGGGCTAAGGAGTTATTGGTGTCTAGATATCAGGTTAGTTCCCTACCCCCTCTTAAAATCAAGGTTAGGAGAGGCACACCTCATTAATCCGAACAAACTAATAAGAAGCAGTAGAAAGGAATAAGCCTGAAAGATGATTGTCCTTCAATTGCTACAGCTTTCCTGCTAAGGGTAAAATTAGAAAGATGAAAATGCAATTAAAGTCCTACACACACCAGAAAGTTGAACCATTTACTTTGAATTTTCCCGTTAACTTTGTTATTCAGTCAACATAGTTTGTATCAAATTAACCCTGAAGACACTACTTATTCCCTGTCTGAAGACTAGAAGATCTTGCATTATCCTGATTTCCAGTTTCCTGCTTCTTTCTATTCCACTTCCTACTCTTGTGGCCAGTAGTAACAGAGAAGATATTATAAGGTGGGACTGAGGAAGGTTCAGGAAATAACAGAGGCAATAACAGAGGAGCTGGGTCTGTGTTCTTATGCTGTCAGAACAGGAACAATCAGGTAGTAACAGCCCCCAGGTTCAGCCCTTCTATGAAAGCATTTCAGTAGCTGCTACAAGGTGTGTTGAAATAGTTTTTGGTTTTTGGGGAGCTGGGTTATGTTTGAAGCTTATGTTTACATTGATGGATCCTCTACTTGCTCTAATGAGAAGGACTAACTCTTGATATTTTGAAGTACATTATTTGTTGAGTTTTATCTTTGGCTTTTTGTCCCATATAGACAGATAATAAGATGTTAATGGTAGGAGTTTATGCTTGAGGTTGGAAAGAGCAGGTTAGGAGGCTGGAGTGCAGTAATTTGGGTCCAGAGAAATTTCACTACTATGAGCAGGCTGAAACTATGATCTGTTGTGTTGTTTAAGAAACAGCAAATGTGGATTAGATCAAGTGCAGTATAACTTCTTAGTGTATACATACTGTTTAATGTCTGTAAATGTGGCAGTATGCACAACCAATCTACTGTCCAGCCACTCCACCCTTTTTAATGCCTGGGATCACAGAAACAAAAGTTTAAAGAGAAGATTTGTTTATCATTATTTGGTTGGGGGTTTTTTGGTTTTTCTTCTTCTGAAAATAAGTTATTCTAACATTATTAGCAAATATTTTGTATGAAGAGAGCCTTTGCTAAAGACCCAATACATTCTCTTTTTTTCTGAAAAAAAGGTCTCAATGTTTAGAAAAACTTTATTTCAGAATTTACTTAAATATTTTTATTATGATGCAGAGTACAGTGCCACTGGTTTTCACTGCATGGACTCACAAAACAAGGTAGCATGTTCTAATTACTCATTCTGACCTTGTATAGCCTCTTTAGTAGAAGCTATCAAGGCTGAACCTTGAAAAGCTGAATGACACTTTGTCAATGTACGGAGCTCCGTGGGTTTATCACAGCGTGACAGGTTGGCATTGCACTGCAATATTGGTCTCATGATGTTTCATAACCAAATCATAGTGTGATAACCTTAATCACCTACATTACTCTGCTACCAGACTTTGGGACGCGGCTTTTGGATTCCTACCGTTTTGCCTCTGTATCTTCCCTTTGCTTCCCTGTTAGGCTGTGCATGCTCGTTCTCCTTTTGCTGCTCTGCAAGGTAGTGAAGGAGTTGCATGAATATCTCTCAGCTGAAAGTACAGGTCTCACCTAAACTATTGCAAAAGGTTCTTGACAGGGGTGAGTGTATGTTGCTATCCTATACCACACCATGATAGTAGATGTAAATTTAAATGTACTGATGGCCAAGATTGTTTAGAAGCTATGATTTTTGTCATGGTTTGTTCTTCCTCTCTTAATCTTTTGATATAACCTTTTGATAAGATACTTCTGCTACCTAGCTATATGAATGAAGATTCTCTAACCTCTTATGAGATGTGGTTTAGGATTGATTAATTTATACTCATGATGGTATATATACTTAATTATTAGCCATGTCTTTTTTAGACTGAGGTATCTTGTATTGTATCTTGGCTATGCAAATATATTCACATACACTAAACTGGATATATTTCATATTCAGACAAAATATATAGTACCTGTTAGAAAATATATTCTTTAGAGTATAAAATGGCAAAATGACCAGCTAGCCAATTAATATTGTGTTTTGTCTAAAGGGCCAAAGTACATGTGAGTGCAAATAACAACAAGGGCATGCTGAATTACTAGTAAGGGAACATTTATTGGACAAGAGATGATTGAAAATAAATAGTAGGGGATTTGCTGTTAATTGATTCTAGAGAACCTCTTAGTATACATTAAGTGTTCTTATCAATTTTACTCATCCAAAATCCCATGCTATGATCTGGGGAGGCCTGCTGTATGAATTTGTACCTGTGACTTATATGAGCTTAGAGTGGCACAGTAACTTGAGACCCTCTGCTCTGGTTGTGAAACTCTTTGCTTCTAAGGGCAAGTGGACTTGGGGCACATATTGAGTGTGAGGTAGAGAAACATGAAGTGCAAAACAAAGTTTGAAAAAACTTCAGTTAATCCCACAACTGGGAATGACAATGATTCTTTAAATCATTAACACCAGATTCTCTCAAGTGCTCAAACAATTGACTTAATATACCACCAAATTATAAATAAGCTATTGTAGTATAGTTTAGCTGAAAAAAATCAGGGAAATCATTAGTAGCATTATAAAAGCAAATTCCTCATGCAGATTGTTTTCTTATGGCTATTCTATTATATTAATCTTGCATATGCTGTCTAGTACCAGAATATCACAGAAATAAAAATGGGAAAGTTATTTTTAAAAATACTCATATTGTTCAATGTGTCATCTAACATTTTCTTAAATAATCCTAGTGGCTCGCTTACATCTTTTCTTTCTCTGGGGAGATTACTTCATGTTCAGAAGCTTTCACTGTCAGGAGGTATTATTTGGATATTTAATCTCAGTTTTTCTCTACCTTAAAGAAGTTGGTTTTGCAAACACCTTTAATGTGGAGAAAAGCAACTCAAACTGGTAGCTTCATTCCATCTCATTTGTTAATTGGACTAACCTTTAAGGAGACTACTTGTTTGTTTTCAGTTTTCATCTACGATTTGTGTCTTTACTTGTGCAGGTGTAATTCAGTACTCAATAATGAATTGTGGAAAGTACATCATTTTTACTGAGAATGAATCAATGGTTTATCATATTTTCCCCTTTGCATGTACAACTGAGTCATTGTGGCGTTGCAAATCATATTTGCCTTCCAAAGTTCTGTTTGCAGTACAGAAGTGGCACATGGACAAAATGGCTTAATTAGTCAAAGATATTCAACGTAAAGTTTACAAAGGATCTAACTGTGCTCTGTTGGAAGAAAAAGAAAAAGGAGAAATTGGAAGCTGTTAGCTTCACTGCTGTTATTTGGCATATTTTATTTTGTCTCTGCAGCTCTATCACACTCTGCCCAGCTGCAGAGGTTCTGTTTCACTCATCGTTGAGATGAACGAAACAACGTTTTTTAGCATTTGGTATAAAGAACACAATTCAGGCAGTGCCTCACATAAATGTTTGCACAGATCTCAAAATGCCTGATGTACCAACTATGAATCTGGCATAAAAAAGGCTCATTTTTAATTGAAGCAGATGAACTTAACTCTGTGCCGTGTCTACAGAGCTGCTTCAGATAGCCTTCTACAATGAAGTATGAGTGATTCTGCTGTGGACAGTTGAAAACACTGCTGTGATATTTTACTATGTATTTGCCCAAGCCACAGAATTTGACATGTCATGTGCCGCACAAACAATTTTGGCGATGTGATTTAAACCAAAAATGAAGATGATGTTTACTACCTTCTAATGTTTTATTTAAAAGAAATTTTCTGATCAGTACTTCTCAACTTTTCTACAGTCATATGCTCCAGTTCTGGTTATAGTCTAGTGTGTGACAAAGTTAGAACTAGATAGAAGCTTGTGAAGTCAAAAAATCTTGCTTACTGTGATGTGGACAATGCATATTATGTGGTCACAATGAATCAGTACTCAGGAGCCCTGATGTCCTTGCATCATGTTTATGGTGCTGCCAATATTTCTGATGTTTTGAGAAACCTAAACTGAATATTGTGTAAGCCTGAGATGTACTGCAGTATGGGATTGAAACCACATGAATTTAAATTTGAGTTACTGACTTTAATAAGCCTTAAATCATGCAGTACTGCAGGACTTACATCTGTGCTTTTGGTTCCTTTGCCCCTCACCATGTGAAAGCATTTTTTGAAAATCTCTGGCGACAAAAAATTTGGGTCAGTTTGGAGTTGTCAGGTGCTCCCTCCCCGGTGATGCATTCCCTCTGAGGGACATTTAGTATGAATATGCTTCCACTTTCTTATTGGAAATACACTTCCAGATCACTTTCTACATCCACATATTGACAGACTCTGAAAAGAGATGAGAAGTTGAACAATGAGTTGAAGAGACGGGTAGGGAGGAGAGAGTCTCTGTCACATGTCATGGCCACTTTTTTTTTAGTTTTTGTTTTGTTAAGCTGCAGAGTAATGTCTACATGGGGATAAGAATTTGATTGTTGCCAGTATCTTGCATAGCTATTTTTGCATTAAATTTGTAAGAATAAGTATATGTAATTAGCAAGGAACAGTGTCCTAATAGACATGTACATAATGTTTGTCAATCATCAGAAGAAAGTATGTCAAGCAGGACATAATAGGAATAGGAACTACACTTCAAAAAGAGGAATAGCTTTGTCTAATTGGAGGCAACGGTGACCCCAAACAGAGAAGATTGATATCTGATTACATCCATTAGTGTCAGATATAACGTGGTAGGTTATTAATTTTCTGACAGATTTTCTTTACTTGGGAGAGTGAATGATATTGCAAGTACATTTAGGTGAGAAATCCATATGCCCATCCATCCAGGAGTTTAAGTATTCCTCACATGCTTTACAGAATCTGATTTACTGTGAACTTGAAGGCAGCATTCTGCTGTAGGTCAACAATCCCATGCAATATTTGTAACTGTCATTCATTTTTCCATACCAATGCTTTTTTAATTTGTCCTGAAAAATTTCTCCTGTTTTTATGCAACACTCATTAACTTTTAGAACTGTCTTGTATACATTGACTATTTCCAAAGCCTGTGGTTGCTATCTTGCACACCAATGATTTACAAGATCATAAACAAATAAAGGCAAAAGAGCAACTAGTGAATATTGTTCTGAAATTCAGGTGCTTTCTAGAACTCTCTTGGTATTTAATGTTTTTTCTGTTTGTTTGCAATTTATGCTTGGAAATGGACATTGAATGTGCATGTTGCAAATGCCATTCTGAAGAATCCTATGGATCTGGGATTCTGGATTGAGTGGAAAAGTGTAGCATGCCTTTGGACATCCTTTGGCTATAGCAGTATTCTGTCCCTGCGTGTTGGGAATAAATTACAGGAGGGATGTGCTAAACTTGTTGAACTAATCTGTATAAAACATCACAGCTTTTGCAATTAAATACAGAGGCCAAGCAAATGATCTTTAGTGCTATATACAGGTGATTGCTGGTAACTAGTAGTGGCTTATGAACAATTGGTGGAAGTAATTAATAATGAATAGCAAGCAGCAATTAATTTCTGGTGGCAATCAATGATGATTCATCCATGACTTATTGCTGGACGGTGGTCAGTAATTGCTTGAAACTGATTTACAAATGATCTGTTTGTGGGAACATTCCAGGAGTATGTTTCAGTGATAGATGGTTGTTGCCATACACTGACTGATTGCCAGTGAGTGTCATTGTACCATTGCCAGGGATTATTAGTGATTGTTGTTGACTTTCAGCGGTAGTCTGTGCAAAATACCTGCTAATAAGCTTAAGTAAACAGGTGGGTAGAAGACCAAACCACAAAACGGCAGAAAAGCAGCTGTGGCTCAGTTGTCTTCTTTGTGGAGGTTTCTGTAATGCAATGCCAGGCTTCCTGCTGATGAAATTAGGAGTGGGAGTCAGGGTGGATGAAGAGGCATTAATTGCTGGGGGCGTAGAAGGGAAGCATCTTTCTCAAAATAAAAAAAAAAAAAACAACATAAAAATTCCTTACCCTTAACATCCTATTTTCTGTTGGCAACAAGAACAGCAAGTGTCCTGTTGCCAAGATCTAGTTGCTACCTCTTTCCTTTGACCTTTTCATGTGCTCATTTCAGGGCAACAGACTTCAAATTTTCCTGTGCTGCTAAGAAGTCTTGAGCTAGATCTGCATGATATAGTTTCATGAATCGTAGAGTAGTTTGGGTTGGAATGAACTTTTAAAGGTCAGCTAGTCCAACTCCCCCTGCAGTGAGCAGGGGTATCTCCAAGTAGATCAGGTTGATCAGAGCCCCATCCCACCTGGCCTTGAACCGTTTCAGGGAGGGTGCATCTGCCACCTCTCTGGGCAATCTGTGCCAGTGCTTCACCATAGTTGTTGTAAAAAATTTCTTCCTCATGTCTAGTCTGAATCTACCCTCTTTTACTTGCAACAATTTTCCCTCATCCTATCCCCACCCCCACCCCCTGATCCAGAGTCCCTCCCCACCTTTCCTGCCCCCCCTTTAAGCCCTGGGAGGCCGCTCGAAGGGCTCCCCGGAGCCTTCTCTTCTCCAGGCTGAACCCCCACAACTCTCTCAGCCCGGCCTCCCAGGGGAGCTGCTCCAGCCCCCCCAGCATCTCCGTGGCCTCCTCTGGCCCCGCTCGAGCAGCTCCGTGTCCTTCTGCTGTTGGGGGCCCCCGAGCTGGCCCCAGCACTGCAGGGGGGTCTCCCCAGAGCGGAGCAGAGGGGGAGAATCCCCTCCCTGGCCCTGCTGCCCCCCCTGCTCTGGCTGCAGCCCAGGGCATGGGTGGATTTCTGGGCTGCGAGCACACGGTGCTGGCTCATGTCCAGTTTTTTAATCCACCAGTACCCTATGTCCTTGTCCACAGGGCTGCTCTCCACCCACTCCTCTCCCAGCCTGTATCCATGTTTGGGATTGCCCCATCCCATGGGCAGGACCTTGCACTTGGCCTTATTGAACCTTAAAAGGTTCACATGAGCCAAAGAGGGGTGAAGTCTCAGACCAGTGAGACTCCAAATGAAAATTTGCTATGACAGCAGTATCAGGGCTTGCAGGTACAAGGCCATGAGAATAACAGCAGGAGAATAGCAGTACGAGAACAGGGGGAATGCTGCTAGAGAGGCTCTGGAAAAACACTGCTGCAGCAGCTGAGGTGAAAGGCTTCAGAGCTGCAAGTGAAAGGCACACTACAGAACTGCAAATAGATGACCTTCACCATTATAAAAGCTAAGACACCTAAGGCACTGTGGCAAAAAGGCTAGTTTTAGGTTTTAAGCCTATTTCTTCATTGTGACTGCCTATTACCCTTGTGTGAGCAGCCAAAATACACTTGACTGACCAGAATTTGAGGACAAGGTACCATTACAATTACACTTCTTGTCCTTGTTTGTATGAGTGCATATCCCATAGTTCTTGGAGATTTTTGAAGGCTTTTTTTCCTCCCAGCTGTTGTGAACTTGCCTGTCAGCAGGCAGGGAAAATATTTGGAAAGGCATTGAAAGTATATCGGAATTTGAAGGGTATTTTGCATGCTCCTTTATTCCAGAGCAGGTAGATAATGGCTAAAGTTAAAAATAAACAACAAAGACCCAGTCTCTAATCCTTGTGCATATCTGATAAACCATCTAAAGATTAAAGTACTTTTAAACTTGAATATTGGCATGGCTTGGGCTGAAATGCAGGAAGAGTTGAAAATTAGATCAGCAGAGAAGATATACCATAAGTCACTTCTTAAAAGGAACATATATCAAAGTGCTGAACTCAAAATAGTATTTAGATAGGATTTAGGTGTCTAAGTCCAAGAGCCTGAATCCACAGACCCTGCCTAGCAGCTTAAGTGCCTAAGAGCTTGTTGATTTCTCAGTTTTCACCAGTAAAGTTGCTTTTTCAAACAGTTTGATTTGTTAAAAGAGACACGGTGGCTCTGGGATCCTATTTTCAATTTGCAGGTGAGAACATGTTATCTTGATGAGCTTCCTTTTGAGGGAGGGAAGCCCTCACAGGGCTCCAAGTGCATTACTTTGACACATCTTAGTAGAACGTGTGATGAAACCTACACATACAGCAGGAGAATCAGAAGCTGAACACTGCACTTGTAAGGATGCAGTCACAAAAACAAGGCAAAGATTTGAATATTTGCAGCCCACAATCTGTTGCCCACAGCCTTAGAAGGACAGAATGGGGCTAGCTGGATTTTGCAGATATTTTGTTACTCAGTAAATCCATTAGTGTTCAGATCACTAAAATGTAGACAATAACTTTTCTGTCATTCTGTTGCTTGGGGAGAAATTATCACTAGTGACAGTCTATAGTTTGCAATTTATGAATTCAGAACTTTTGAGATACAGTTTCAAGCATCTCACACCTTGCAACCAGCACATACGGAAGAATGTCATGACGTCCCAAAGTTGTATTTGTGTGTAAACATCCATGGTTCTCCATTCAAAGAAACAACAGAATCTCTTTGCCGTGCCCAAAACAATTTGAACTGCCACATAATCATATCTATCAAAATGGTTGTGCTACTTTTTTGGTAAAGGAAGATACTTTGAGGAGTTCTGAGTTAGCAACTACATTTGTTTTGAGGATGTAATCATCTGAATGTCCTCCCTGGAAAAATTCTCCAGACTTATCGAAGGAAATCAGATGTGGATAGGAATTGTTTTAAAAATATTTATGTAAAACTGTTAACCTATTTACAGTTGATGTCAGGCCAGATGTGGGAACTGGGAAGTTTCCAGGCTGAAGTTACACTACTAAAAAGAGATAGACAGTAATTTATGAATAATTTAACATTCTTTATTTTAATAAGGGCTTTATTTTCAGATTTAGAATATGATTTATTTTGACCTTCTTATCATTGCCAAATGTCTCATCTCATTTTGTCATTTTCATCCTAACAAACATTTTCACACATTGCCTGTGTCTTATACTGAATCTGAATTGCACATGGGAAAAACTGGTTAGGAGAGTTTATGGAAGGAAAATATGAGTAGGAAAGTAAGTTCCAAAGAGTGTGAAGGACGTAGGTTCGTAGATAGAAGACATTATTTGAAACGGGCCCTTTGTAGGATCAAAGTGCAGAGGAGTAAAAGTTGTGAAACCATGTGCAGGAGAGGAAAGGAAGCAGCTCATTATCAGAGTTGGAAGTGTAACAGTTGGACTGAAACCCAAGCAAGGATATCAGCATTACCTGCCCTGTCTCCTTTGCCTGTGTAGTTTCAGACCTCCATTGGATCAAACATCATTTCTGTTCAAGAAATTGTAATTATCTCCCTCCAGATACTGAATTCCATAAGACCAAGGTGTCATGCTATGAAATGGCAGTGGGAATTCTTCCTTTCTCTGACTCTTCAGCTGCCTTAATACTCTTGCATCTAGTTAGAATCTATAATCTGATAAATATCAATAATATCAACAGGTATTTTCATCTTTTACCAGTCATCTTCCCCAGCTACTCCTCTCCGTTGCTTTAGCTTAATTTTAGCTATGATTCTGGAGCAAGTCCTGGCTTTTGTTTCTACCTACTATAGTTGGTGACTGTGTCTTTATTACATTTAGATCCATTACACACCTATGGTAACAGGAGATTGTCTGTGTTCAGAGGAACACAGGAGAAACAAAAGCTTTGCTTTTTTTTTCCCCTTTGAACTGCAACAGTGTACCCACCTTGAGAAGACCCCATTGTTTTTATCTTTCAGGTAAAGAAGTGATGGCATAAAACACATCTGATGCATCATTGCCATTTTCCTTAACATCTTTTTCTTCCTTTGTACTCTAGCTCACATAATAAACTTATTTTTACAGCTTGATTTGTGTGAATTTTATATTTTACAGAATCTGGAATTTATTGTTATTTTGATTGAAAAGGCTTTCATCTCTTCTGTTTTGCTGAAAATTCTTGTTTTTAGGGATTGTTTTACTCATATTTCCTGCCCTTATCAGGGGACATCTGTGATTGGATCTCCTTCTGATCAATTTAATATCTGTTCAACTTATTTGGCATGATTTTTAAGTACCTTAAAATGTGTCAGCTAGATCCTCTAAACAGTGTTGCTACCTATTTATTTTAAATAGTAAACCCATAGGAAAATATTTTTGAGTATTTTGATTTAAAATAAACCAAGCAGGATAATTTACAAAACAATCTCTGGAGGTGCATAAGCAAAACTAACTAATCATAATCACAGCAGACTACAAAACTCCAGTACAAATATTTGCACTTCTGTCACAGCCACTTATCTGATCTCTGCCAAATGCTGACAGATTTTAAAGACAATCACATTAAGTATTAATCAAGCTTGAAAGATGCAGCTGAGTAACAGCATACTAAAGAGACATCCATCTCCAAAGACAACTGCACACTCCAAATACTCGGTCTCCTATTGCCCTGAAAAATGTTTAAAATCTGTTTCAATATTCCATGCTGTTTCCTTGAACCTTTTTCACATCTCTTTCTGATGTATTTTCCCAAAGCTTCAAATATCCTACCCCCTGTGAAATGATTAAATTCACAGAACAGGGCTTTGGTCTCAATGGTTTCACTTCAGTTAATAAGAACAGTAGCAGAATAAACCAGCCAGACGTGTTTTATTTAAACATTTCTCTGTCCTTGTGTACAACACTGATCACATTTCCACCTACACATTTTCTTTCTCCCATGATAGCATACATCTTTATTCTTGTTGTGCTTCCATAGCCTCTCTTCTCCATTCTTAACTGTGTGTTTTTTTCCACAGCATCTAATAGACTGGGGAGAACTTTATGTAATTCTGCTGTTACACAAACTCTTCTTCAAGTCCCTGTTTAATATTTTTCTGTGATGCCTTCCCACATTATTTCCAGTGATTTCACCCTGACTTGTGTTGTGTCTGTAATATTGCCTGACATACTTTTTCTCTAGGACCAGTCCTCTCTGCAAAGCAATCAGCAGGTGCTACTTTATTTCATTACCAGCTGTATTATCTCAATTACTGCCTCTTCTCTGCTCCATCAGATTGTTACCAAAGCCTGCACTAGTGGGAGCCTTCTGCGTTGCTCCCTCAGGCTCTGTCTGGGCCAGTGTCCCACAAAGATCAGTTGCCAGTATCCATCTTGAGAGACTCTGGCCTGCTTGAATGCCTTCATGGTGCAGGATGGCTCTTCTGCCTTGCAAATGCTGAGGCCTGAGCGCACTGACTTGCTTTTTGCCATCATTTCCCCACAGCTGACTGAAAGTCCAGATGCTCTTTCCTTTGAGAGATCATAACCGTTGAAAGATACGGCACAGACCACTAGTTAGGATTTTGTGCCTGCGTACATGGAATAGAATTTAGTCAGGAAACAAAATGTATTATAAAGCTTGATCATGGGAAGAGCTCAAATTTGCTGCTGTTGTGAAAACACCTTTCCTCAGCCTCAGATTCACACAGCCTGTAGGTAATGAAATGGGTCCTTACAGTTTCCTGAGAAAACATCCTTGGGCACAAGGCAGGGAAATTCATTCTGTGTTTTTGCCCATTGTGAAATACTCTGAAACAACATGTTCAGAGGAGACCTGGTAATTCACTAGCAGGCCTCTATACGGAGGAGTAAATACACAACATCCAGAGGGCCCTTTCCAGTCACAGTCTTCTAGAGAAGTCCCTGGTTTAACCATGCAAATGTGCCAATAGCATTTGGTTGTAAAACTATACCCAGCTTGATCAAAAGAGAGAAGTAACTTTACATCCTTCTGGACTGGCCTGGAAATTGAGATGTGAATGGTATCAGCATAAGCATCTCAGTCAGGGTAGGATGTGGACAGAGGTGTATTCCAGAGATATTCCAAAACAGCCTATTTCTGGCTCATCCAGTTTTCTAGATGTACTTCAGGTCCTGGTCCACAGAGCCCTCCCTTGCTAAGAAGGACTGGCCTAGCTGACTAATTGACTCACAGGCAGAAGCTATGCCAGGTTTTGCTTCTGAAATATTACTGTGCCATCCTTGGGTGATTCAATCTGTTCTGATTTGTATTTGTTCATGTACCAGACTCTGGCCTGAATGCAAAATTTCCTCTATGTGAGTCTGTGCTCCATCTTGTCACTCAGCAAGGTATCGACCCTGCAAATGTCGTGGGGTGAGAGCACAGAGGGAGGAGCAGATGGGTAGAATGGATGGGATTGAGCACTGTGGAGGAACAGCTATGTGTCAAAAGAAATGATTCCTAGCCAAAGACTGGCTCCTGTTTGTATTTTTTCCTACCTATGCGTCTGTGCAGATCTTCTGATGTCTGTTCAAAAACATGCAGCTGGCTGGTAACCTTTCCCAGCTGGTGGAAGAGGGGAGCCAAATGTGTAGTCAGTGCAATCAGGGGTTGCCTAAGGAAAAAATGGCATCAGATGCAAGCCAGTGTGCTACAGGGAGAGCATGGGTGCTACAGCTCTGCTGGAATGCTGCTCGGGTTGATTTATTATTTGTGGCTTGTACAGTGACATGATGGGGGTGCGTGGGGGGAGTTGCTGGGCGTGTTGTGCAGCTATGTTGGTGAAAGCCTTATGGAGCAGATTAACTGAACTGGGACTGTGTGGTATGGGACACTTCTGAAGGTGGATTATTCAGATTGCCCTGTAATTGGAGGTTTAGCCAAATGTGAGATTCTGGACTTCTGGTTCTGACACGTACCTCTACAGTGACTACATGAAGAGTAAAGTATTATATAAAGTGAATAAGGTTGCCTGTCCCACTGATTTCAGTAGGACTTCTATGGAATTAAATTATGTCTGGGCATGAGAAATAAGTCCAGTAAGTATATAAATTTATATATTTGTCACACTTCTTACAAATCCTTAAAATAATATATAAGCAGTGAATACTCTGTAGAGGACAGGAAGTTAGGAATTACAGTACCTGGGAGGAAAAAAAAAAAAATAGAGAGATTGGACTATGATTTAAAAATCTGGAACAGTATCTTGGACATCACAGGCCAAAGTTAGAAATAGGTGCACTGGATTCTCACACAAAGAGTGTACTATGAGAACATGAAGAGGTCAGTGCTCATTCCAGGTGGGTTACTGTCTGCATGCACTTAGCTATCCTGAAGCTGCCCTGCTCTTGCATGTGCTCCTGTGCTGTATTTTAATGGTGCCATTTAGCTGTTGGGATGAATATATGTATATCTCAGGGACAAAATACCAATATTTGTTATCTGATGTGATGATTGTACCACCAGGATTAGTATTGTTGATCACTTTCCACCATAACACTTAATTTTAATTGATGATCACTGTAGTTCAGGCTGAAAGCTTTCATTTTAGTTTCTATCTCAGACTGATGTGTGTTTTATAAAGTTTGAGTGGGGAATGTTGCAATTGATTTTTAAAAGGAAGACTTGTTGGGAAGAGCCAGCTTACTTGTGGGAATCGTTTTCAGAAAGCCTTGCTCAAATCTGTCTGTTTTTCTGTGCTTTCTCTAGGACAGTTTATTCATGAACTGTTTTACTGTCCATTTTTCATGGTTGGTTCATAGAGGATAACAGCCTACTAAATCTGGCCCCCAGTGGAATTGTTCAAGAAGTGGTCTCTTCAGACCTCCAGATACAAAATATCCTGTCCTGGTTCTAGTAAGAATCAGTATTACTTTCTAGCAGAATATGATTTTTCTGCACTAGAAACATACCTGCATTGTAAAGCCATCAAAATCATATTTTTCCTGAAACCAGAGTTGAGTTAATAATAGGCTTGTTGTGGAATCATAATCCACAGGAAACATTTTCTACTGCTGGTTCATATGAAAAAGCATAAAGGCAGTATTCAAATCACTGAAAGCCAAGAGGAGATTCTTTAGAATAGGAATGTGAGGCGTTGGTATTTTGTTTGAACAGAATTAAGGAGCTTTTAAATTTTACTTCAGTCTTTCTCAAGAGAGAAAACGTGAAAATTTAGTCTAAGAATAAATAGATTTAAAAAAAATAAGTAAAGCAGATCTCACCATATTTCCTCTCATACATACTCTAGGAGAGAGATCAGTATTTGCTTTAAACCACTAAAGTAATTACTCCATTTGTCAAGGTCAATTAAAAATAATTTAATAACACTGTCTGCTAGTAGAGTGGGGAAATTGCACATGTAACAGCACCTTTAAAGGATCCAGCAGTGTTTCTCAGTCTGTTTCTGGCGGTAGGTCCCAGTCATAGTCCAGCCTTCAAATTTATCTGCTTTAAGGTATTTGATAGGTAAATCAATAGAGAAAGAAAATGTTAAAGACTGAATCTTAGACACTTGAAGCTAATTTCAATAATTTTTTGATCTGCTCCTAAAGCTACACTTTTTAATATAAAAATTCTTGTTTAGTTGCTGCTTAACGCTGTGAAACTACAGCTTTTTAGGATCCTTCCGATTAAGACTGAAAGCTCTCTAGGGACTTGCAGATGTGCTTCCATGCATGCTAGGACTGTCCACGGACTGAGCGCCTATTTAATTCTTTTTAAGTCTTGCTGAGATCCAAAAAATGAAGCAGAGAAGCAATGTATCTGCAGTGGACCCAACACAACAGGTGTGATCCCTCCGCCTCAGGGAGACAAACCCCACAACTTCAAAAAGCGCCCTACCTGATGCACCAGACTATTCATGTGGCCAAAGGCAGGCAGCACTCCTCCTCAAGTCATGCCTTGGTGCAGAGCTTCATTTTAAGATTACAGGGAGCAGGAAGAGAGCACAAGGGGGTGTGTGCTCAGCCTAGTCGCTAGCATACCCACTCACCTAGGTGGGTCAGAATGTTGGGTTCTTCCTGCCAAGCTTGTGTCCGTATTTTATTATTAGCCAGTCAGTGCATAAACATGTAAATAGTTCTTGGTCAGTGAACCTGAACATTCATCTCCCTGGAATATATCCCAGCTACTGGTCTCCAACATGATGAATTCCTGATATAGTAATCTTGAATTCTGTTATGCTTTGTGACAGCTTGCTAAAGGAGGGTGGCAGGCACTACTACCAAGAGTAGCTAAGAGTCTGATGATCAATTGTTGCATCAGGAGATAGGATGTGTGGATCTTAACCGCCTCAAAAGAAAAAAACCTGCAGCTGCCAACTCCTGCTGAGTGCCAGGCTATTACATGAAGTGCAGCTGCCATCTCCTCCTTCATTTGATAGATTTTAGAAGATAGCAAGCCATGGTTACAAAATGTAGTTGCCATGAATCTGATCTTATCAATGTACAACAGCTGTACGGGGAACGTTTACTGTAATTAGGCAGAGAAACACCTAGTTTCCTTTTTCTTAATTGGCCATAGGTGTGTGCTAGACAGCAAGCTGATCAGTTCTGTCTGCGGAACACCAGCAAGGCTAAAGCTGAGCCAGACAAAGAGGTTGCCATTATCTGTGCTTATCACTATCCACTCTTCTTGCTCATGACGATTATTTACTCAACTAAATTGCCACCAATCTTTTTGCTTCTCAGCCTAGTTCTGTGAGAATGGTCCTGCTTAATTTATACCCTTCTAATAGTAAAGGTTTACAATGGCCTCGTTTGCTTTGCCAGAACTCAGTTAGGAGCAACCACTCACATGTCTGAGAAACCACAGGAATCAGGGAGTTTAGGTGCCTCTAATAGTAAGTGACAGCTGATTAGAAGTTTTCACTAGTGGATTTTTGAACATAAGCACCTGAAATCTCTAAGTTATAAGTCTTACAATTTAAGCATATAATAAATTTCACAGCTTTTCACAAGCTAAGCAGAGATGAGGCTAATTACTTAATTCCAACAGCAGCAAAATGACTGGGCTCTGCATTTGTAGCTTACAGACAGGGACAAGAAGAATGTTGCTTTAATTTACTGAGTCTAAAATGTTAAATGGAAAGAAACAATCTGCACTCGAACTGATGAACACTTCAGCAGACTAAGTGATTGTGTATTACAGTATGCGGACATTGCAGGGACCTCTGACATGAGGACTATGCAATAAAGAGTAATTTCTACTGTCTGAATTTCATCTGCATATAATTATGATACTTGCTTGTCTCGGTCTGTCTTTCTCCATTTAAAACTTGCTGTTCAGGAACTTTCATATTAAGGTGTTACATCTTAGAACAAGATGCTTCTTAAACTTACTTAAGCGTCTCTGTGGTTTTGGTTTCAGATAGATGCATTTCTCTCTCTCCTCCTAAAATAAAAACTGCACATAGTGTTCAATCGAAGGAAGGACATTTGCCATTTAGTTTCATTAGGGTGATTTGACTCAAGGGGAGACATCCACTGAGAAGTGATTATCCCAATTACATGCCACAACCTTCAAAATGAAAGTAGCGCATGTTTTAACATGACTGGTTTTTCACTGTCTCAACTTCTGTTCTCATTCTTAATTTCAATAGCATTTTCTTAAAACTTTTTATCAGCAACGTAGTTTAATTACCTGTTATATTACAAAACATTACACAAGGTGGGGCTCTTATACATGAACTGGGGTTCCTCATGGAGCCTCTCCTGGACAAATCTATTCTAATAAATTCCACAAATGGGCAGCAGATGTCAGCTCTCCAGCTCTGATTAAAAGAAGATCCTTAAAATTCTGCCTTGCTTCAGAGATTCCCTACAGTTTTATTAGTGCTTTCCTAAACCAATCATTTCATTTTGTTTCCCTGAGTATCATCAGGGATAAAATGCATAATGGTGAGATATCAGCCATGGGTGTTATTTGTTTATAAACAAGGAACAGCTGTTCTAGGAGAAAGCTATCAGCGGTAGAGATATGCACAATGTGTAGAGTCAAAAATACAGAAACAAAGGCATTGCAGCAGGAGAGGCATAAAAGAGGACGCACAACTGGGAGTAATAAGTTTGGGTGCTGTTCCAGTAAGTCATTAGCTGAC
Source organism: Tyto alba (assembly GCF_018691265.1). NCBI lineage: Eukaryota > Metazoa > Chordata > Aves > Strigiformes > Tytonidae > Tyto > Tyto alba. The sequence continues at coordinate 5,006,346 of NW_024881280.1, forward strand.
TGATAAGATCCAAATCACTGTTCTTTGATTTAGTTCCTATAAAGAGAGGATAGTGATATTTGTTCTGTAGAGCTTTTCATAATCTAATTGTAAATGCTTAAGACTGACTTCATTTGTTTATTTTTTAATGGAAATAAACTTTCTGATGCATCAGAAACACATGTTAAAGAACCAAAAAAAATGCAGCCAAATAGGAACACATTTTATCATGTGCGAGTCAAAGCATCTGTCTTCGCCTTCCCTTCCTCCTTTCACACACCCTTCCATTTCTCAAAAAGGAAAGAAGTCACAAGACATAAAATCCTCAATCCAGGCTTGTCTCTATTTCAGTCATCATCAGTAAGTTCTGCAGCTCCATGAACTGGACCTTTCCCAGGAGAAGCATCTGGAAATTAATCTTTCTCCGTACAATAATCAGGGCAAGTGGCATAAGAAGACTAAAGGCTTTCCCATTGTATAATAAAAAGATCCCTTAAGGAAAATAATGGGAATGCCATAGCAAGAAGCATTGAAAGTTAAACTGGTCAAAATAGTCATGTTTTAGTGAGAGAGAAAATTTGTGCTTTGATCATTAAGCAGAGTTGAATTAGGAAGCCTTATGTCTGACATACTTTGCTTGTCAATAGTATTCACGTGGAACTCTGATGACCGGCATCTGTTGTACCACAGAAGTACTGTTCAAGAAAGCAATGAAACTTACTGAACAATCACTTCTAGTCAGTGGTCACCACATTGGCCTTAACATTCTCAGTAAATACAAGTGTTTTGATCCTCAATCCTCCAGGGGTAACTTTTAAAATTACTTCTGTAATAACATATAAAGGGTGAGTGGCACATCCAGGAACGGAGCTTTGAAATCTTAGTTTTAAGTCTCTTGCTGGAACCATCGCATTCTATACTCCATGTATAGAAGTCTTTTGCTGAGCTGATGAAGTTAAGGGAACTGTATACAGGCTTATTTTTATAGAGGACTATATTGTTTATGTATACAAGTGTTCTGTAATGGAAAATAGTTACTTCATATAATTGGTTATAGAACTAAAGAAATCCCCTGACTTTTTGTGCTCTTTCTGTCCAAATCCAAACTGAACAGAGTTGAAGAAATTATAATTATGTCCCTTTTCAGTCACTGCCCTAATCTTCCCCTTAACAAGTAAGCAATTACAACATCATGGTGGAATCCTGCAGCAGTAATGCATAGAGTTCATGTTAGCCAAAGAGTATGGCTAATGAACACTGTTACTGGCTACCTGTCAGAGACTTAGTGTGCATTAATTGGATGTTTGTACAAACAACAATCTTAAATTTTTCACAAGCCAAGCTATTAAATTTCTATAGTCTAGTTATCAACAGACAGGGATAGAAGGAGGTAGTGTGGATTTAAGAATACTTAGCCTCACCCTGTCTCCTTCTCTTATCTCTGAAAATAATCCCCTAACCAACCCAGAGAACAGGAAAATTTCCTATGAAATTATTTTGAGTTGTGGAATGCAGCGTGTCTTCATTTTAATCCACATGATCAAGTTAAAATCAAATTAACAAAGAGCAAATTAGGCCCCAAATGTTCTTTGAGTATTTTTTTTAATTAACTCTATTCTCATTATTTTTTTGCAGCTGCTTCTGTATCTTCAGGTTCTGAGTAGGACTGGAGGCAACAAATGGAAACTGAAAGAACAGGTCTTTTTATGTAAGACACAGCAATCTTGCACATTTTTCTCTACTAGGATTTTTTTTCAAGTACCTATGCTGATGGGGGTCAAGGGAAGACAGGGGAAAATATGGTAGAATACCTCTTTAAAATTTGACATGCTTTTCAGAGTTCAACATTTTATAAGCCAGCCATAAATCTGTGTAGAAGCTTCATGTTAAAAGCTATTTGTCCACTGTTTCTTTTCTCCTTTTTAAATGAGTTCTGACCACAGTATAACTATTCCATGCAAGAATTACAGGACAACTTTGAACTCTTAGTTGGCAAGTAACATTGGGAGTTCAGATTATATTCTTTGGGAATTTTTGTTTTTTGAGGCTGCCTAGAAAGAATACACCACTGAGATTTATTTTCAAATCTTCACATCATTCTGAAGATCTGCAGAAAATCCAATATTTTATTTTATGCTTTGAATATTAGGGAGAACTACTTCTAGTTAAATCAGCTTGCTCATTTCTCATTTTAATTACCAGCTTGAATATTTCTCATTATTTCTATTATAAATTTCTGTTCTTCCATCTTTGGAGATATTCAAACCCCAGCTGGACAAGGTTCTGAGCAGCCTGCTGTAGTATACTCTGCTTTGAGTGGTAAGCTGAAGTAGATTAAACTGACTTGCTTAAAATAGAAAATAAAGGAGAAAATTTTGTCTTCTCATGTACTTATAAAAATACTATATGTCTCAAGCCAAGGTTAAAATTTACCACTGAACCAATGGTCAATATTTATTAACTAGAGGAATTAAATAGAAACATAGCTTCTCCTCACTTTCTAGACATAATTTTAATTACTTCCAACACATGTTCTAAGCAGTGAAAATTTTAAAATATTATTTTTAAATAAGAATAAGCATTGTATGTTTTGGAATGATATGAACAGTTTTGATCAATAAAGTTTACTTAAAAAATCTTAGCATAATTTAAATTGTGGAATTACTGTAGCACATTTATAATGTGTGAATTTTCCATCCATCCACAGAATGGGGAGGGGAAGCACACAGGAATACCTTAGTGCTACTGAGAGAAGTACCGTGTACATACTAAGTGTGAGTATTCCTAAATTAAAATCCTGGAAGGAGGTGTTCATCTCTGTATTATTGTCCAAGAAATCAGAAAAGTGAGCCGCAGAACCAACAGACACCCTTTGATAAGTGATAAAAGTTCTTTATATCCAGGTCACGGTAGAAATAATTTTAAACTGGATGTTCATATTTCATATAAAAATACATCATATACTCTATTCACACAACCATTTCATTGTCCCTCAGGACAAGGTATAGGAAATGCAGGATAGCTGTTCTCATTTCATGGATGCTGGAAGCTCAAGTGTCTTTTTTCTCTAGAATGTTTGTGTGAAGGAGCATATTTGAATCTGCTTAAGATTAGCTTGAAACACGGATGTATTTTAATGTTGTAGCTCCCACATCCTCCCCTCTGCCATCCCATTGTTAACTGAAAGAAGCAGTTAACATATTGTCAGTGTCCCACATCCCTGTATTGCAGGAATGAATTTCAATGTAGGGAGGGAGAGTTTGAATAGGAAAGCAAAATTCAAGGTAAAATTATCCTATACTTTGGTCTGTCAATCTGCTCTTATAAACAATAGATTTTGTGGTATCCAAACGCCTATTGAATCTGAATTTTTGCCTGATTTTTGGAAATAATATTTTACTGGATCAACTTTTTAACAAGAGATTTGTGGTTTGTGTGCAGTAACTCTACAAGTACAGGCATCTGGGGACACCTCTGCCTAATCCAATCATCCTAGGATGCTATGGCAAATTTCCACCCAGGATTCAAGCCAAAAATAGAAGTTGATATTCTTCAAAGGATTGTCAGCCTTGCAAGTTAAAGGGGTACTACATATGAGATGTGGTCTGTATTCTACTCCTTCACTTTGCCAACATTTTAGAGGGCAAATGTTCTGTGTATAGTTACTGGGGGAAGGAAGAAGAAGAAAAAAAAAAAAAGACAAAAGAGACTAGTCAGATTGTTTCTGTCTTGGTTTACATTTAAGCAAGTATTGCAGATTAATGGAATTTTCTTATTTAGAAACCTGTTGGTAGTGTTGCACACGCACTCACATTCAGAGTGTTTGTTTAGAAACAATAAAACCCCCCCCCTACTGGATTCTTTTCCATAGGGTGAAGCTCTTTTGGGGAAGGGAAACATGAACAAGATGGTCAGTCATTGTCTGAAGGGCAATGGGAGTTTCCGTTGGAAAGGTGTCTTGCAACATCATCTTCATATAGATTGGATGAGACTCTCTGAACTGCTGTTTTAGTATATTCTTATATTCAGCTGGCACATGGTCCCGTGTGGGCATTCCAATGCATGCGTGATTCATTGTTATTATTATTTTAAATTATGCAGAAAAATTTTTCTATCTTCGTTACATACAAAAAACAGGCCTGCATCTGTAGGAACAGTTTCTGCTGATATTTACAAGTATCTTCATGTACAGTTTAGTCAGGTCTGCAGCAGGGCTTGCCTGGGGGTGTTACTGTGACTGTTAGAATTTTTACCCTGTATGTTAGTTAAAACATATAAGCATACAAATAGAGCCAGGCTATGCATAGCAGGGGGCTCTGTAGACCTGGAGAGCTCCAATAATAATGAAACAAAAGATTCAGTGTGACCAGGGCTGGGAGTTGTCCATCCACTGACTCATGTCAGACCTATGTCTCATCTAAGCAAGGACTAGCTGGGTAGTTCCTGAACCATGCAGGGAACTGATGCACTAAGTGCATACTGTCACAGTGCTGATAGCAAACTCCACTAAAATTTTAATTTTAATTTTCTTCCTCTGTAAGAGACATAACTCAAATTCCATGGGTTTGGCTATGCTAGAAGGCTATCTTATTCCTCTTTAACGGTGTTTCTGATACAGAGAAACTGTGTTTAGATCTGTCCATAGAGGCAAATCTAAAAGCCATCCATTTGATGTAACCTGCATCAGACCTGCTACAATGGATCTGCATATTCCCAGCAAGTCCTAGATGCATTGAGCTTACAACTCAAGACTATATAATGACTGTATAATGTATAATGAATCTTATGCACAGACAGTATGTTGGTCTGACTTCATGTATAAAACAAATGTGTTTTTCACATGTTTATTGACTATTTGTTGGGAAGTAACACCAGAAATTCAGATGATGGCTCAAAATTTACATTACTACCAAAACCAGTATTCTGTTGATCAATAGTGCCAGAGATGACAAGTCTGCATCCTTGTGGTTGATAGCTTGATCTATTAAATGCTGTAGTTACTGTATTAAATGTAGTAGTAAAGACTATATACCCGTACGATCCTTTGGAGAGAGGCTAAGTCCTGTGGCTTCCTGATGAATTTAAGGCTACTCTCAGCAAGAAACAGCTTCCTTTGGGCTGATCTTCCTGATCTGGAGGTGATTTGGAGAGCTCCTATCTAACCTCCTTACTTGACTTTTGTCATTTACATTTTGTTTTCTGTGTCAGTTATGTTTTAAGGAATCTTTGTCCCATGACTGTTGGCTAACTCAATTACAGATGAGTCTAGACTTCTTTTGTTTAAGAAAGTAGGACTTGATAATGAAGTTTATCTGACCTCTTTAAAAGGGTCAGATAGACCCTACTCTAGAACAGATTGGTAGTGCTTACCAGTGGTAAACAGACTCTGTACTTAGAGTAAGGAATCTCATATATATTGTCAGCCCCACTGGCAGCCTAACTCAGGACCGAAAAGTTGTCTTAGTAAAAATATTAGATAATAACTGTACTTGATGTGGCCTATCTGCTGGGATCTAGACTGTGGCTATCAGGTATATTTCCGTAGTCACCAATTACTATTTTGAGTTTAATGTCTTATTCATTTAACTACACTTAACATCATGTTTCTTAAACATGAGTGGAAACCGCAGTTTTTTTCCTGGCAAGACAGGAACATGAATGGTAACACAGTAACAACTGACATACCTAGCCTTTCTGTCTGAAAAATTATTACATTTTAAAGTGAAATAAAGGGCAGCTTTTGCTGGAAGGAAGCGTTTTGCTGAAGAAGTAAGGACGCTGGTAGAGGACAAAGACATCTTTTTTTCTCTTATTCCTTTTAAGAATTTTAAAATGAACGTATTTCTTAACAAAGAGCGGTTTGGAGGAGAGCTGTATTTCTGCATCCTAGAAAAATACTCTGCACTGACCCCATCCAGCCCTTCTCCAATCTTGCACTTTTCCCACTGTGACGTTAGTTCTGAACTCATTCATTTGTTGCCATTCTTCTTTCTGTTTGCTTCACGTTATCCTACCCCTCTTTAATTTTAAACATACACAAATGTGGCTTCCTGTCTAAATCTTTCTATCCATTCTTAATTTTTTTATAGATGTCACTTGTCTTAACTAGTATCTTCCTCCCTATGTTTCCTTACTAGCTAGGACTGGCTGAGAAACACAGTTCTTTCATGTGTCTTCTGTGAAGGATTGAAGATCTATTACCTCTCTCAGTTTACCTTCTGGATATAGGAAAAGGGATGAGTAATATTATTCTGCCTTGTATTCATCCAAGAAGGAGGAGGGTAAATAGAGTTTTTGAAGTCCATCCCAGGAGCATAAGAATTCAGGTATACATAGTATTTTTTTATTAGATATGACAAGTCATGTTCCCCCTTTTTAAATGCAAGGGGGATAAACTTTTATTAGAAATTTAGACCATGTTTTCAGTGTATCAAGAGGAGAGGAAATTTTTTTTCCATTATTCCAAGCATCCCACTGCCCTTATTGTGTTCTCAGTAATCATGGAACAGTTGGAGAACAATCCCATTAAAAAAATAAAAAGACAGAAAAAAAAAATACAATTTCCTGTTCCAGCGTGGGGTATAAATGCAATTTCCCTGTCTGGCTTCTTGATTGTAGTAACCTCCTCAGGCTAAATTGAAGGACTTCTTGCTGGGGAACTAGGATTGAAGAGAAAAGCCTCTTCCCTTGCAGAAAGAGAACTCTTCCTTAGTCTGCGTACAACAGAGAAAAACTTGCTGTAAGGCCAGACATTGGTGATTAGACTGTAGGAGAACAAGTAGTTGGCAAATGTTTTTTGTATAGCAAATTCAAGATTTATCAAAATCTATTGTATTGTTTGTCTCCTTCACCTGAAGCTCTAGGATACATCAATCTATCAGAAAAAAACAGCAGATGCATGATTTGTGCACTTAATGAGTCTGCTCATCTGTCTACAGCTGATGATGTTAAGATGAGGTCCATGCTGTCTTACTGCTAAGTCAGTGGAAAGTACTTGGACCTTCTAAAATAGCACCAAACTGTCTCATCAGATGAGCTAGTCGGAAATTTAACTGTTCTGTCCTGCTCTTGAATGTGTGGGTTATTTGTGCTTGGGGTATTTATGCTGGAATTCACATATAACAAGGCCAAGTGCAAGGTCCTGCCCATGGGTTGGGGCAATCTCAAACATGGATACAGGCTGGGAGAGGAGTGGGTGGAGAGCAGCCCTGGGGAAAATGACATAAGGGTACTGGTGGATTAAAAAACTGGACATGAGCCAGCAATGTGCGCTCACAGCCCAGAACCCACCCGTGCCCCGGGCTGCAGCCAGAGCAGGGGGGGCAGCAGGGCCAGGGAGGGGATTCTCCCCCTCTGCTCCGCTCTGGGGAGACCCCCCTGCAGTGCTGGGGCCAGCTCGGGGGCCCCCGACAGCAGAAGGACCCGGAGCTGCTCGAGCGGGGCCAGAGGAGGCCACGGAGATGCTGGGGGGGCTGGAGCAGCTCCCCTGGGAGGCCGGGCTGAGAGAGTTGGGGGGGTTCAGCCTGGAGAAGAGAAGGCTCCGGGGAGCCCTTCGAGCGGCCTCCCAGGGCTTAAAGGGGGGGCAGGAGAGGGGGGGGGGACTCTGAATCAGGGGGTGGGGGGATATGATAAACTGAAAGAGGGGAGATTTAGATGAGATGTAAGGCAGAAATCCTTCCCTGTGGGGGGGGTGAGGCGCTGGCCCAGGGTGCCCAGAGCATCTGTGGCTGCCCCCTCCCTGGAAGGGTTCAAGGCCAGGTTGGACGGGGCTGGGAGCACCCTGGGCTGGGGGAAGGGGCCCTGCCCGGGTCAGAGGAGTGAGAATGGCTGGGCTTTAAGGTCCCATCCAACCCAAACCAGTCGGTGATATTATGATATCAGCAGTCCACAGAGCCTGATGTCCTAAAATTTAACTGTGGGCAATATGAGATGATTCAGAAACTGGTACAAAAAATTCTGTAACAATTATTCAATTAAAAGAAAATCTGTGCTTCTCAAAGTGGATTTTTTTGGAACATGGCAGTGTGTGCCTTTTCTATTTTTTTATCTTCTCTACTGTCATATGTATAAAAGCATATGTACAGTTGGTAGTATGCATCTATTGAGCACTTACCAAAATTCCCTGATTGCTCTAGGGATGTTGTGTATGCCTCTACCAAAATGAAATTAAACTACTTAACCAACTACAGGTCTAGCTCCAAGGCTTTGTAATGTCAGAGGAGAGGAGAAAAATACACATGCCTACCAACAAAAAAACCCCAACACCCCCCCACACCCAAACCACAGACAAACAGAAAACAAAACAAGACAAACCCCAAACCCTGTAAATGTTGATCCAGCTTCAAGAAGGTTAAACAGAAGAATCTTATCCTAGGAGAAAAATTGCCAGCATAGAGAGTATCAATTAATGCTTTTCCTGGCAAAATTAGTAAACTGTGCTGATTTGGTACTGGCTTCACACACTGCTTCTCAGTGTTTATTTCTATTCCCCAGAATCAGGGACATACTGAATGGCTATGAAGATACTGTGGTCCTGTTCACCGAGTCTTAAAAATTCAGGGGAAACACCATTAGGTAACTTCAGGCTGGCTGCCTGTTCTCTCATGTATAGAATGGTAAACCCTGGGACTTACTGGTAAAACTTGGTGTGTTTTTGAAAATATGGAACAAATTTGATTCCTTTCCCACAGTGACAGCATCAGTCCAATGCAATGCAATTTTGTGTTTTAATTAAGCTCAATTAATTAGATTGAACAGATTCACCAGAAAAAAAAAAAAAAAAGTTATTTATGATGTAGCAACAAGTCACACAAATTATGTACCCAGTGCACTTTACATGGGGTGTTCAACTCCTGTACTATAACATTGAGTTTACCAGATTGAAACTCATAATCTCATTTTAATTTTCACAATCCTAACACTCAGCTGAATGTAGCATTTGTAAGGCTTTCATATTCTTAGTCATCCACCATTTCGTATGGCTTTCTGTCATTCTTTGTCACTTAGAAGTCTCAGACTGAAACAACTTTCTGGGGTGTAATGTACACACACACACACACACCCCCAGACCTGCACAAGTAAGACACACTTTTATTTCGCTTTCTGACTTGGATTTCAAATTAATTGTCTGATCTTTTTCCTATTACCAGTGCTGTTTTAAATAGTGGATGCCAGTGGTCTTTGCATATACAAATCCATCATCCAACCTGCTCAAGAGAACAGTGCATCCTGTTTAGATTTCCTCTTTACAGAAGTCCTCCTTCAATTCTGTCTATTATCTATCACATCATTCAGTGAACTCCCAGATTTTGCTATTTTCTATCACTTTTAACTTCAGGATATACAGAATTAGTCTTTTTATACTTCCAGAAGACTCAACCTCACTACCACTTCCCTAAATTCTCTGACTAGCTCATCACTTATGTCAAGATTTAATCCAGGACAGGTGTTCATAGAATTGCTGTAGATGATTTCACAGCACTCCTTTCTTCCCTTGTCCCCTTCTAGTGCCTTCCTTTTCTCTGATGATACATACGTGTGTAATCCAGCTGTTATGCAGCTGAGCAGCACCTGGTATTTCATCTCACTTTTTGCTGCTCTCCACTTTGACTCTCCCTTACTTCAAATTTTAATCTCAAAACAGAGTTTCTTCTTTCTCTTTGGTGTTAATGAGCTTCATGAATGGATATCTTTATGTAGTTTGCTGATGTTTTTACATCACTGATTTCTGTAATTTAAATTCAATTATGTTTTATTTCTTTTAACTGTCTGAAGGCTTTTACAGTAACTGTCCCATTTAAACCTCTATTACAATGTATTATTCTTTGATAACACTGTATGTGTTATCACCAATTTGTAAAAAGATGCTTCCTGTCTTTTTCTTTCATTTCTGCATAGTGTAATGACTCTGCTTCAAGAGTATTTATATTAAATTAGCACACTATCTCTTTAAACAGACAGCTTTCTCTTGGAAGAAATTTTCATCTATTCTACCCATTGTCAAAGAGCTCTGAGGTGTTAGACAAAAGGGGAGCACTACTGCAGTGGTCTATGGTTTTCATTTCCCACTGGAAGTCCCTTATCTTATAACTGGCTGACTTGTCTACTCTGTTGCTCTGTATTGCTCATTTTATTTGCCATAGCTAGTGCTGGAAGCCACCATCTCCAAGTAATTAGTGACTACTCAGCCAGACCATTTTACCTTTTATTACTTATTGCTCCCTTCTGTGGCTGTGCTCATATCCTTTTTCAGAAAAGTTTTAAAAAAAAAAAAAAAGCTTTCAGCTATTTGCACATCATTGCACTCATGCGATCCAAGACTGGATTTGAACTAGGCTTCCAGTAGCAATGATCAAACAATTTTTTTCTGACAGCCAGCATGTATCTTCCTCCAATCTATTACTCTCAATAGGTACTTCAGATTGCAGCTACTGGTAGTCCATGGCATTTCATGATGGGCTGAGTGATAGTTTTTCTAGGCTATCTGTGAAGATGTAATGTGATAAACTTTATCTTAGCATTTTAGCAAACTCTTTCTGGTGAAAATCAGAAAAGTGGAAAAGAAGGGGTAAAATGTTTCAGATTTCCAGTTAATAAAGCCATCACTACTTAGTAGTTCTACAATTGTCAGAAAACTGAAGTACTGGTTGACTGTAGGCATAAACTCCAAGCATAGTAGCACCCTTCATCTCTCTGCCTCTGAAGTCTGAAGTCTTGCAAATTGCCTCAAAGAAACTGAAATACTAATTTTTATCACAGTTAGAAATCATAGAATACCAGGTTGGAAGGGACCTCAAGCATCATCTAGTCCAAACTTTCTTGGCAAAAACACATTCTAGACAAGATGGCCCAGCATACTGTCTAGCCAAATCTTAAAAGTGTCCAATGTTGGGGAATCCACCACTTCCCTGGGGAGATTATTCCCGTGACTCATTGTTTGCACTGTGAAAAATTTTCCTCCTGTGTCCAGCTGGCATCTCCCCAGAAGTAACTTGTACAGATCTGTCCTGGGTTGAGTGAGTGGTGGAGTTTTTTGGTGGCAGGGGAGGGGGCTATCGGGGCGGCCCCCTGTGAGAAGCTTCTCAAAGCTCCCCTAGCTCCACATCAGCTCCACTTCTGTTTGGGAAACTGAGCCCATCAGCTGCGCCTCTGCGATAACGTATTTAAGAAGGGACGTGGTGACGGGCAGTCGGACTTGTGAGGAGGAGTTGCTGCAGCTGCATGAACACCAAGGTCAGTGGAGGAACGGAGGAAGAAAGGAGGGGGGAGGTGTGCCGGAGCAGAGACCCCCCTGTATCCTGTGGGGAGACGGCAGGGCGGCCCCCCCTGCCACCCATGGAGATCTACGGTGGAGCAGACATTGATTTATGGCCTGTTGCTCCTGCTCAGCTTATCAAGGTTCTGTGCCCGAAAAAGGCCGGGGTCTCATGGGAAAAGGCAGCCCCACTGCTGTAATTCAGTGCTGGGAGGATTGCAGCATGCGGGGGAGTCCCATGCTGGAGCAGCTCGGGAAGGGCTGCAGCCGTGGGAGGGAATCCAGTCAGAGGAAGTTGGTGACCCATGACGGAGCAGTGTGGGGAACGCTGCGGCCCGTGGGAGGAATTCAAGTTGGAGAAAGTTTGTGGAGGACTGTCTCCTGTGAGAGGGGGACCACGATGGAGCAGGGGGAACAAGTTTCGGACACTCCCCTCACCGAAGATGAAGAGAGTGGCAGCACTGACTGAACCCCTCATTCCCTGCCCCTGCGCCGCTGGGGGGAGGAGGTAGAGATATCGGGAGCAGAGCTGAGCCCGGGAAGGAGGGAGGGGTGGGGGGAAGGTGTTCTCAAGCTGTGGCAATGCTTCTCACTGTCTTACTCTGTTATGTGTTGTTAGTGTCTGTAATAAATGTATGTTCTTTTTTTCCTTCCCCTAATGAGTCTGCCTTTTGCTCGTGATCATAAAAGGGGGATTTTTCCCCATCCCAATCCCATCCTGAACCCCAAGCCTGTGTCTCTGTCCCTTCTCATTGCTGGAGGGGAAGGGAGAGAGAGCTGGTGCATTGTGGTTGGCTGCCAATCAGGCCTAAACCACGACAAGATCACCCCTCGTCTTTTCCATGTGGCTCCTTGTAAAAAGGGAGTCTCCGTCTTCTTTGTAGCCCCCCTTTAAATACTGGAACATGGTGATAAGGTCTCCTCTAAGCCTTCTCTTCTCTGGGCTGAACAAACCCAGTTCTCTCAGCCTTTCCTCACGTGGCAGGCTGCCCAGTCCCCTGATCACCTTTGTGACCCTCCTCTGGACCCTCTCCCACCTGCCCACAGCTTTTTTGCATAGAGGGGACCAAAACCAAACACAATATTCCAAGTGTGGCCTGACGAGCGCTGAGCAGAGCGGGACAACAACTTCTCTAACTCTGCTGGTGATGCCCTGGGTGATGCAGCCCAGCACCCTGTTGGTTTGCTTTGCTGCAGCAGCACACTGGTCACTCCTATGGAGCCCGCTGTCCCCCAGGACCCCGGGTCCCTTTCCCCAGAGTTGCTCCCAGCCAGGCAGATCCCAGCCTGTGCTGCACCTCGGGGTTATGTTTTCCCAGCTGCAAGACCGTACACTTGTCCCTGTTGAACCTCATAAGGTTCCTGTTAGCCCACTCTTCCAGCCTAGCCAGGTCTTCCTGCAGGGTGGCTCTCCCTTTCAAAGTGTCCACTTCCCCACTCGCTTTGGTATCATCAGCAAACTTCATCAGGGTCACTTGATCCCATCATCCAGATCACTTACAAAGATATTAAAGTGTTGGGCCTGGTATCGGTCCCTGGGGGACCCCACTTGTGACAGGTTGCCAGTTTGAAAAGGAGCCGTTTCCCCCCACCCTCTGGGTGTGGCCGGTCAGCCAGTTCCCCACCCACCCACCCACCCACAGACCCCTTGTCTAGGCCATAACACACCAGTTTCTCTGGGAGGAGGCTGTGGGGAACCATAACAAAAGCCTTGGAGGAATCCAGGTAGACAATGTCCACTGCTGACCCACATCAACTGAGCAGGTTACTTTGTCACAGAAGGTGATCAGGTTTATCAAGCACGATTTGTCCCTGGAGAACCCGTGTTGGCTTTTCCCAATCACAGGCTTCATCTGACTCGTGACAGCCCCCAGCAGGATTTGTTCCATAACTTTCCCAGGGAATGAAGTAAGGCTGATGGGCATATAATTTCCTGGATCATCCTCGAAGCCTTGCTTGTAGATGGGGTGACATTAGCCTTCTTCCAGTCTTATGGAACATCCCCTGACCTCCACAATTTCTCAAAGATTATGGAGAGCAGCCTCACAACATCACCCAGCTCTCTTAACACCCTCAGTCAGAGAACATTAGGGCCCATTGATTTGTAGGGGTCAAACTCCTGTCGTAGTTCACATAGCAACTCTTCCTTCACTGATGGTGAGTCTGTGTTTGCACTGACCTGGATTTTTGTTCCCAAGGGCTGAGGCCAAACAGTGCTGGTTAAGACAGAAGTGAAGAAAGTGTTGAGAACCTCTGCATTTTCAGCATTGTTGGTGACTAATTCACCTCTCATCTTTAACAGGAGGCCAATATTTTCCTTCTGTTTCTGCTTGTCTTCCAGTGAGTCAGTACTACTGTTGTCTCCCTTCATACTGATTTTCCAAGTCTGTGCTACTCCATGCTCCAATATACCAACACACTCAGTGCACCTACACAAGTACTGAGTAACTTCGGAGTTAACCAAAAACTGAGATAGATTAGGTAAAAGAATGCAGGTACCCTTTAGTGCATGTTGGGTGTTCAGGTCACAGTAGCAATGAGATGCTCTGACGCTACTCTTTCCAGCTATGTCTTAGCTCTTCACATGATATGACAATGTGATGGACATCTAAACCCACTACCCTGATAATCAGGTAACTGATTTTTTTGTAAGAATGCCCTTCATAAGAATGTCTCTTCAGGTAGAGGGGATGACCTGTTAGTATACAGATGAGGCAAAATGTGAGAACAATGAATGAGTTAAACACACTTCTGAAGTATATTCCACATTTAGTTCACATTCTAAGACAATGTGCTTGGAAATTTATGAAAGGATATTTCAATAATTATCTATAGCACTCATTAATATGCCTGAAAAAGTATAAGTCTTTCAGATGTACTTTCAAACAAAGCTTTAAGACTTGAACAGTTACATTTTAGATCAAGGACTAAGTCTCAGGTTCAAGTCAAAGTTTCCATCCACAGTCCCAGAGCTCAGCAGTTACTGAAAAATACTCTTTGCATTTTCTTATCTTCTGGAGGTCTAGCTGAACCTGTGCGTATTGACCTTCAAGGGACACAGCAATATCTTTCTTACTCAGGCCTTTGCCTGAGGGGTGATTCAATGACAGACTGAATTGTCATTCTGGGATTTTGGTTGGCATTGTGTCAGTTTTGCTTCACATCAATTTAGATAACTCTAACTGGTCATGTGTCTCTACAATGGGATAAGTATATGATACATATAAAATGAAAAATATATGTAAATATATCCTGGTAACTCTGGCAGAAAAATTATGTAAATGCCAACTGTAAAGCTCTTCCGTGCCATTAAGGATGATTGTGTACATACTGGGGTTTTTAACCCTCTACTTGAGATTCATATATCCACATAGTCATATCATATAATGCATGTGCAATTGCTTTCGTTGTGTGTATAAATACTCTTAAAATGAGTAGAGATTGCAGAATATGGATTTAAGTCTTAGCACCTAAAATTTCTGGTAACCTAGTTTCTGTTCATTTTACTATTTTTCTGATAACCATATTTAAAGTATTAAGTATTCTGACACGATGTAATACTCACCAGGCAACTCCAGACTCAAAGGGTGGGTTTATCATTAGAATATTTTGTTAATTTCTGGAAGTAAGTTTGGGAAAAGTAAGTTATTGTGTGATGTTAAATAATTAAAAAGCACCTTTCTTTTAGAGGCTCTACTGTATCCATTCTTTGGGTAAATATGTAAACTTTGGAAGAAAGGTAGCTTTTATAACAGGGTATATCTGCTGTGAAATTCATATTAAAAAGATCACAGATTTGGCCACATTACAGAATATAAACTTCTAAGGGGTTTACAGCTATGATCTTCAGCATACTTAATCCTTTTATATCTCCTACTGTTGTCCAAGCCACATGTTTATTGCTGAGCAGAAGGAATGTGTATGACTCATTCCCTGACATCTCTGTTACAGAACTGGAGTGTGCAGTTAGAGCCAGGAAGTCACCTTCTGCTTAGATTGAAGTACAGTGAAGCACTGAAAATGAGGAAAAAAATCTGTTTGTCTTTTTTGTGGGGAAAAGAACCTGTAAAACTAAAAGAAGGAGAGTGAAGATATTGGAAGTTGGCATACAAAATATGTGTTTACAGGAGGGAGGCTGTGCCTTAGGAGAGGGGAAGCAATGACTTAGCATCCTTGAGAGAAATGTGATAGGGGAAAAATGTCTAGCAGGGAAAAAGGTCTAGCTGGGAAAAATGGTGCTACATCCCCATTAAAATTGGGAAGAATTTGAAGGTCTCTTCAGTTAATCAGTACTGATTGGACAAAGAAAGTGGGGAGAGGAGCCTGAATGGAGTAACATGGACAAACGAATATGATGAGGAGACAAAGCAAGAGTTTGTGATTAGCAAGAAACCACCTGATAGAAGGAGAAAAACAAAGAGCTGTGAGAGGACAACCTACTCTGACTGGGGTAGGACTTTGACCATGAGCATAAAGAGTTTGATGATTTGTTTTTGTTGTTTGCAGGTTTTTTTTTAACTAAAAACAAAAAAAAAAAAAAAAAAAAAGAAAAAAAAAAAAAAGAGCAGCAGGGAGAGTCCTGTGAAGTCCCTGACAACAAGGAATTTACAGGCTTGCAAAGAGAATAGAAAGCTGCTTCTATTACTTATTCCACAAGCTCAAGTGCTTAAGGTCTGTGTGGCAGCTCTGACAAGTCCAGCTCCAGAGATGTCAGCTGATGTTACAGGAAGCATTTTCTATTTTTCAATTTACTTAAATACAAGATATTTAAGATACTCCAGAGTTTAAAAATTTTTTATAGTTTACAATTAAAACATTTTCTCCTTATGAAGCGTATATTGCATTACTGTTTTGACTTGCTTACCTAAATTCCTTGCCATAAGATCTCCATATCTGTTTGTTTACTGTATGAATAGTACTCACTTAGTGAACAAATACTCAATATTTGGTTTTTATTCTGTTATTCAGTGTGTGCTATAGGCCTTATATACTGCATGCTATTCAACCCCCTGTTGTGAAGACAGTTACGGATTTTTTTCCTCCCTTTGTAATTATTATAAATGTATCTAGATGCATCATAAATGGTAATGTATTTAGTATCATAATGTGAAGAGTTGCTGTTATTACTTTCAGTTGACTGATGGAGAGCCTATTCACAGAGAGAAAGGTTAAGAGTGCCACATACTTGTATGTGTCCACTGTGATGCATCTGTGATCTAGTTTTTAAGAGCTCTCTGCATTATATAGCCTATTACATGTTCAAAGCACAATTCAATTCTAATTGGAAATGCTCAGCTATTGCACCGTGCAGACCCAGAATCGCAAAGCAGGCACTCAAAAAATGAGGGAAAGAACATGTAGGAAGTACTCAGCTGTGAAAGGCTCAGTTTAAGTGACGTGCCTGATAGTGCCCAAGCGTTCTGTATCAGAGACAGGAGAATATCCTGGTTTTCTAGGAAAGTATTCAGTTGGCCTAAACTTGAAACTGCTCTTTCTTCTCCTGAAATCTCATATTTTCTATTGAACTTTTTCTAATCTATGTTTTTTCCTTTCTATGTTCCTCTTCTCCATTAAGCATTCCTACTCTTCAGCAAGAGGCTTTCTTTTTGGGACTCATCACATTTAGCAAAATGGGACTTGTACTGTATTTGAGACTCTGAGCAAATAAAGTGGACTATCGATAAGATTTGTTAAAGTCAGTAATAGTGTGGGAGAGTGAAATTTCTAAGATAAAACAGAAGTATGGTACTAATAGTCTTAGAAGAGCTGTGAGAGATTATAAATATATCTAAATCAAAAGCATTGCTCATAATCCCAGTTTTTGAATTCTGAAATAAAAGGAAACACCGTTAGGTGAGAGAGACACCTAAAATAAGAGTTGTCAGTTACGTCAATGTCTTGTCAGTTCAACTCTCATGAGCACTGGGGAAATGCCATAAGGGAGTTTTATTTTTATGCCTCCAGAGAACAGCAAGAGTAAAAATCTGTAAATGTTTCATGTTACATCCTCAGATAAATGCATATTAACTCTCTTCCCATGTGACATCAATATTTGGAAACTATGAGAAAGAAAATGACAGCTTAAGGAGGCTGGGAAAATTATGCAATGGGCTAGTACCCATTTTCTTGCTCACATTCTTCCTCTCCTCCCTCTCCTTTTTTCTTTCTCCTCTCCTCCACCTCTTATGATGGCTTTGAGAAATATTCTTCATGACTGATATAGAAAGGTTATAAAGACCCTGTGTCATAGGCCAAATCTTTCATGAGCAAAGAGGAGACTCACATGGGCCATGACACATTTTATATAAATAAAAATGTGTGTGTATACACAATAATTATATGTTGTGTGTATATATTACAAAATAATAAATTGTTTTGATGTATATAAAAACTACGGACTTAGTGAAGGAAATCTTGATCGTCTAACCAAAGAATCATTGTTAGTTCATTATTATGGAAAAACAGACAGACAAACAAACAAACAAAAAAAACCTCCAAAGAAACAAAAATCCCCCAAAGTGGAATAATACACTTAAAATTCTTATATGCACACTTCCTATTTTCTACCCCATTTTCCTGCTGTTATGCTCAACCTTCCTCTGCTCCTCTGAGTCCTAACATAAGCGGTTTCACTCTGGTGTGTAATGGATAATGCTGTCATCATGAGTCACCAGGATGTGGAGTCCTTTACTGGGAGAGAGGCAGTGTTCATGTTTGTTTTCTTCTTCTTGTGCCCAAGATCTGCTAGGGGTCATTTTTGTATGTTAACAAACTTTTACACTTTTGCTCACTCTTCACTGTTGTGCAGCTCTACAACGTAGCTGAATTTACTATATATGGTAGTGGTTTAGATACTATTTCTTCTCTTTGTTAGCCCTAACACCAGTTTTTTCCATTTCCAGGTCTACGTTTCTTTAACTTCTTTAAGCATTGGTGAGTTTTTTGTAGCCGTGTGGTCTCCAGTGCCAATCCTGTTGCAATTACACCTGAATCAAGCAAAGCAAAGGGTTCAGGCAAAGCAAGCCTAACAAGCCCTAGTCCTGAGGCCTTGCAAATTTACAAAGTCTGTGGTCTTCCAAAGCCTGTTATTAGCAATGACAATGTCATAACGCAGGGCTACAAAGTAACATCAAATTGCTGAAGTTGATATTACTGGACAATACTAGTAAGGTAATTAACCTTGGCTAAAGGGATAGCTAATATATACATTACTAATACAGCCTTGGAGGGCTGAGATTAACCAGTAGCACTTCATTTTTACAGGTACAACATCTGTGATGCAGGTTTCTGTATCCTTAGTTTATAACGTTCTCAACAAAGTAAAAAGGATTACGCTGCATTTTAGAGTAAGAATTACCATTATGAATCAGGCCTGTCATCCATCTGCCTTGGCTAATTGCCAGTACCAGATGCTTCAGAGAGAAGTGCAAGAAACCCCAAGGTGGGCAATTACAGAATAATTTGCAATATGGAATAACTTCCATAACATGGAAGGCTTCTTCCTAATTCTCAACAGTTAAATATCTGCTTGCTTCCTGACACATGAAAGCTTATAAAACTTTTAAGTTATTTTTCTTACTACCTGATATAACTGTGAATGTCTTAATTTTTCATATAAGTGTGAAGTCCTAAGCTTTTGGCATCGGTGATTTCTTGTGGCAGTGAGTTCTATAGTTTAACGATGCAGTGTGATAAAATCTAAAATATTTTATTAAGTTCATTTTATTTGGCACTTGCTGCATTTCAATTTCAATGAATGTACCAATGCTCTTCTTTAGCTAGCAAAGTAACTTTCCATATTCCTCAGTCAGCCACAGATATTTTTGAAAAATATGTAGGGAAACTTGGGCTCTATATTTAAGCATCATTTTTTCCCCAGTGGTAAATCTATGGTTTCTCAGTACTTTTGAAACACATTCTAGTTACTCAGGTATATGAAAATTGGGCAGTCTGATTTTTGGTACTGATTTTTACAAAATATTGATGAAGACACAGGCATTCCCATTTACTGAGCTGAGTTTTCATTGACTTTCAGTATTCTCCTGTCTCATGTATCAGTCCTTGATTGGCCAGTCCAGTAGGAACAATGCTTTTCTCTAGGGCCAGTTCTCCAAAGAAGCTGGGAGTTTGGGAGTTCCTTATCTTTATTGACTAGAGTGTTCATGTGGATGCTGTTGCACTGTAGATTATTTTCTTCTCCTCTCCTAGCATATGAAAACATAATGAATTAGCAGCAGCCAGCCCCTCTGTCTATGCAGGCTTGTTGCTGAAATTAAAAGACCAGAAATCCCAAGTCAAAACTTTCAGAGCTTCCCCTTTTTTCACAACATTTATTTGCCGGTGCTTACAGTTTTGAAACAAAATTGATCTCTAAGCTGTTTGTCTGCGGCTGAAATGCCTTTCAATGAAAGTCAGTGATTTCATATCAGTGACATAGAACCCATACACTGTGACAGTCTCTGACTTAAGTCACCTGCTTGGATGTATAGTGTTTTCTGATGTGTGTGGAAGAAGTGCCTGCAACTTGTTAAAATTCAGTTAGAGAAGCAGGGACAACACTGAGCATGGCAGTTCTCCACTGAATTCAGATCTGTATTTAGATTTTAGACTGTTTTTTCTGCTCTCTCTAGTAAGAAATATTGTTCTTACTGTGTTTTGGATCATCACTCTGTTTAAGGATTTATTTACAAAGTTGGGTTTTCATGTGCTTTTTGAATTACATTCAAATATTTTTTTTTTTTTTATTTGAGACCACTTCTTGAGTAACTGGTTTAGAACACTTTCCTTTTCCTTAGACAATGCATTCTTTGTTAATTTACACAATTTGGATGGTGTTGAAGGGTACTGAGAGGATGGAGGAGAAGAGCAACACATTAGATTAACCCATCTTCTTGCTAGAATGTTTACATTCTCTTTAATGTCTTTAGAAAGTAGTTTTATCCAGTCTTGTTTTAAGTGTATCCATGGACAGAACTTGCCCTGTGAAGCTTTGATGCAGCACTACATAGGTCATTTCAAATCTGTATTCTTTAAATTTAGCTTAAATTTCCTATTTTGTTTGGATCCTGATGCTTACAGTTGTCTCTTTAAAACTTGCACTAAATAAATGTGTTCAGCCCGGAGAGGAGAAGGCTCCAATGAGACTTTATTGAGGCATTTTAATACACGAAGAGGGCTTATGATAAAGACAGAAACTTTTTACCAAAGCTTGTAGTGACAGGACAAGAGGCAACTGTTTTAATCTGATAGAGGGTAGATTTAGATTGGACATAAGGAAGAAATTTTTTATGAGGGTGGTGAGGCGCTGGCCCAGGGTGCCCAGAGCAGCTGTGGCTGCCCCCTCCCTGGAAGGGTTCAAGGCCAGGTTGGACGGGGCTGGGAGCACCCTGGGCTGGGGGAAGGTGACCACTAGTGGAAGGGGTGTTGGAATTAGATGACATTTAAAGGTACCTTCCAACCCAAACCAATTTTATGATTCTACATTTTCACTTAATGTTCCTATTTTCACATTTTGCCTTGTTACAAAGAAGCTATTAGTAATTTTGCATAAATTAAAGTAGATAAAATAGTGAACCTGAACTGTCAGTCTAAAGCTGGAGCAAGGGGAAGGATGGGGAGTTCATTTTTCTTAAGCTTATTAATTTAAGTTTAAAAATGCATAAACAATTAGGCCGTCTGCCTGCAAAAATCTGTGCACTGGGCCATATGTGGCTTGGTACTCACTAACATTTTTTTCCCCAAAACACTTCCCTCAGGTTGGCCTTGATGAAAGTGGAAGGCTGAGAAGAAAGAGTAACAGGGAGACGGTAATGGGAAAAGTAAATAGCTGTTTAATTTTGCCTGAATGGGGTCTCACCACTAGGTTTAGGACGTTTCCTACAGTGGAAAACATCTTTTATGTCAGAACAGCAGTTTCTGCCCCAAAAGACTGCATTCTCTAGTCTGTGAGAGTTTTAAATATCACTGACCCTGCTTTGAGCAGAAGTTTGTACCAGATGGCCAACAGAGATTTCTTCCAACCCGAATTATTCTCTGACATGGGACAGTATTCAGCAAATATTAGTCACTGTCATACCTCCAGAAATAAAAGGTATGAAGTGAAATTGAAGGAACAAAAAATCTCTTTCCATTCTCAGCAAATCCCATATTACTTCCTATCCTAGGACAGAGTACTTCCCACAAATCACTAGCACCTAGTAACCTGAATACAATTTGTGACATAAAAAAATTACACAGTGTCATGTAAAGATGGAAGGAAAGAAAAGTGGAGTGCTGCTGCTGCTGCAGGTGTGATGGCCAGCAGGAGAAATATGGATCACATATGACTTCTCTATTCTTTATAGTATGCAGCCTTTTCCCCACTGAATGGATATTGAAATCTAAAAGCTAGTTGCAAGCTGTTTAATTTTCTGAACATAATGGGTGTTACAGTGATAAATGAATTCAAATAATTCATCAAACATCAAAAGGAAGCAAATCAGAAAAGAGATTATTAAACAAAAAGACACCTCTGTTTAAAAAGACGAGATCTCTGTTTAAAAATCATCTTGAAACAAAGACTTTTGAAACCTATCCCTTATGCGTAGGACTCCATAATTAAAACCCTGAATTTTGCATTTCAGGTTTGGAAGATTCTGATAACAAGGAAGCAGTAAAGGTGTTGTTAATAAAATTGTTTTCTCTTTGGCTGAAAGTAGTTTTGTGTTGGATGCTATGTCCAAATGCTTCTCGTTAATTCTTGATATCATCAAACTGTGGATGGTTGAAAAAGCTGAGGAGGACATATTGCTTTAATGGTAACCTTGAGTAGACTGTGAGAGTGAAAGTACTTGAGAGGATTCTTTACATGAGACTTCAAGCCTTATTTTAAAGGCTCGGAGCATCCTGAGCATTGGGTTACATTAAGTTGTTAGGAATTAATTCTCATATTGCTGTTGACTTGCAGTTTTGTTATATCTAAGAATGTGGAAAATATCCATTCTGCTCAGGGCTTTGCTGTAGGTGTACTGGTGTTGAGCTAAGGGATGCTAATGGATTGGAGAGTTCTGAGTGCTTCACTGCCTGACAATACATCTGGTAATCAGACTTTCAGCTGCATATATCAGTCAGCCCATGTTTGCCCCAATGGGACAGATTTCCTGTCAGATCTATCATTCAGATGTATCATCACCACATAAATCACCTGGGTAAATCAGATCAAGCCAGAATCAAATTCATTGTGCCCATTAAAGACAGATATCATCTTATAAAATACATAACATGTCAAAGCTGACATAATGTTCACTGAGAAACAAGTATAGCCCATCCATTTACTAAATTGAATAAATTGAAAGAGGGAAAAAAAAAATAATTAAATAGGCATTCCTGATATCTTTAATGGAGAAGAGGTGACTTGAATGTTAGACAGCAGGTATAGAGGAGTCCCACTGCTCTGCCCTGGTGATCCTTCGCTCCCATACAAACCTCTTCTGACAGCTGACAGCATCATCAAGTTACAGCAGTCTCAGCATCCTCCAGCCATGGCTCTTGAGCTATGAGTTCAGCTCCAGATACTGAGCATTTCACAGCCACAGTCTAACTGCCTAACTAACTACTGGCATAACTGAGTACATGAATTTATAGGCACTTACAGCATGATGTGTGTACCTACACTTACACTTGCCCAGCTGTCACCTCATTCTGGAGACACTTAAGCTCTCCATTACTAAAATCACTCCAAATGAAATTTGTCTTATTCGAAAGACTCGAGCAAATCTAGAGTTTCGTCCAGAAATTGCGTGGCAGTCAACAGCAAGTGTTTTGTTTTAAGGGTTTTTTTGCTCATGTGTGTATGGTTTGAAGCAAATTAACTTCTGGAAACAGTCTGAATGTTGAGCTCTCTTCCAAAGTTGGCGTCTTAGCTATTAGTTTATAATCAACTTCTTTCTTTTAGCACACATGCACTCTCTCTCTGGGCCCTAGCTCTCATTTCTTCAGGGTAATGCAGTTGTAACTGAAGGGATAGAAGAAACTTCTGAGGAGTTAATCCTCAGCTTTAGCAGCTCCCTGCTTGGGTTGTTGGCTGCTTTGGCTCCTCATTGCAAGACACCTCCTATTTCCCAAACATTGCCCAGAGAGTGATGGCTCTAACATACTGTTTTATGCTCAGCCCTGGAGTCCAGACACATCAATGTGAGGCAATTGAACAACCAACCATTAGAAGCCTCAGCCCTTGACTTCATTTTACTGTCAACCATTCTTAGCAGTTTCTAGATCCGATAATAGTTCACACTGCCATGTTTGCTAACCTGATGTATTATCCCTACTTGATTTGTTTGCCCACAACTAGCCCTTTCTCTCCACTTTACTGGGAGTCACTCTTTTATTGTGTCTTGCATTTACTGTTCTTTCTTCAACATGTCTTTCTCAGTTGAAATTTCTTCTTTACTTTTCCAGACATTTCCTCTTCTTCATTACTTTGGTTTCCCTTTTTATCATTGGTATTTCTGATTTTCTACAATTGATTGGTGTCTGGACTTAGGAGATAATGAGCATCTCTAAGTCTTAGTATCATGACTGCCCCTTGAAAAGGCTTTCCAGAATTTGGTTCTTATTTGGTATATAAAATCAACTTGGATTAACAAGGTCCAGATTTTAACTGGTGCCTTTGATTTTCAAAAGAATGTTAGTAAATACTAATGAACAACTTAAACTCTTCAGCTAAGCAGAAATTTTCTGATATATAGCTGAGGATCTGGTACATAACTTTATGTAGATTTCTTTTATAATATATTTCAAAACATGTAGTAAGAGTTGATGGAATTATCTGATAATTTACATTTATCGATGTGTTCCTTTTCTCCCACTCATGGCTACTCATTTGACACTCCCAATTTCACTAAAATTTTTTAGTTTTCAAATATGAGTGTCCAGCAATCTGCAGTCTCTGCTTCTGACAAATGTCTTCAGGGTACTTGTTTCAGCTGTTAATGATGTACAATAGATTACTTAAGTCACCTGGAGTGTTGTTTCTTTCTAAAGAAGAAGGCCTTATTAGAAAGCTGAAATTTTATAAGTAGGAAAAGGGAGAATATTAAAATAAGTGACAGATATAATGAATGTCCATGTTGCTGAATGGGTAGACCCCTTGCCCTTCGGAAAACAGACATTCACCAAAGAATCATATGAATAATAAAACTTTGCCACCGTATTTTGTAATGTAATGGAACTGAAGCTGTGTTCTGACATGTAATAGGTAGAACATGACACAACATGGTTTTGCTCCCCACTTACATTCAGATAAGAGGTAGTCTGGAGTCCAGTACACATGAACCGCAGGGCTGGTGCTGTGGCAACAAGTAATTGTGGGGTGATTGTCAGGGTGTAAGAAACAGCTGCTGCAGGGGCTTGTAGAGGGAATGTTGGAAACTCTTGGGTTTCTGCAGGGAACACTTGAGAACATTTCCACATACTGGAAAGTATCCAGAAAGGACACTGGAGAAGAAAATTGGAGAAGGATTTTGGGGAGGATAAGTTTAATTTGTTAAAAGTTAGTTATTGTGGTTACTGAACCACTAGTGTGGAGCTCTGCACTAAAGGACGAAAGGATATTGGATCTTTGTCAGCCTGTTCTGTATGGGTGCTACTTGAGAGGAGGCTGAAATAGGTGCCGTGCCTGATCACACACTAGTGGAATGCTGATATATATTGATTAATAAAATGTCCAGGTAAAGTTCATGTGTCCTGACTGGTAAGACAGTGATGAATAATTCTTTCCTGTTGAATGATATTTTTAGTTTAGGAACTCAAAGACTCCTTTAAAGACTCTGATCTGATTTCTGGGAGCCCACACTCCCTATGCCATACGAGTCTGCAGGTTTCTGCATAGGAAGACACAGCCGGTAAAGAAAGTTAAGAGGCGCAGAATGCTATCCTTTTTCTGTCCCAGTAAGGTCAACATAAGTGGATGTCAAATAGCTCAGATGATTACTTATCCTGGGGAGCCATTATAGGCAGTAGCTAGGATTAGACTTTCAGCTGAGACACTGCTTCTGAAAATCAGAAAATGAAGGATTATTTAGGTGAAAAGATAATGGCTGAAAAAGCATTATGAAACCTCAGAGTGGGAGGAAAAAGGCCAGGGCTAGAGAGGCAGAACTGAATAGATTAAAGGAGAATTGTTAAGATAAAAATGACATCGTAAAAAATACGTACCTATGTTACTAAAAACATATGGGACTATTAAAATGGAACGCCTCTCAGAAATCTAATTTATCCTTCCATACTCTGGTTTTCAGATAACAGTGTTCTCCTCTATTTCATTTTGAGAACAGAAGACTGTGTAAATAGGTTTTTAATAACTGTTTAAATTTAAACTTTCTAATTTAAAAGAAAAAAATATTTCCTTTATGATGCTTTAAAGCATTTCATACTTTCATTGAACTTCAAGTAAGGATTGGAACCTATAGTGAGCACGCCTCCAAGTATGAGTCTTGTTATAAACAAGGTATACAAGCTGATTTGAGCAGCCAGCCTTTCCAGGTCTCTTTGGCACTGTGAATGGAAAATAATGTGATTACTCTATTAGGTGATTTAAGAAGGGGATTTTTACAGTTATTTCTGTTATATTAAAAAAAAAAAAAAAAAAAAAAAAAAAAAGGAAAGGAAAGGAAAGGAAAGGAAAGGAAAGGAAAGGAAAGGAAAGGAAAGGAAAGGAAAGGAAAGGAAAGGAAAGGAAAGGAAAGGAAAGGAAAGGAAAGGAAAGGAAAGGAAAGGAAAGGAAAGGAAAGGAAAGGAAAGGAAAGGAAAGGAAAGGAAAGGAAAGGAAAGGAAAGGAAAGGAAAGGAAAGGAAAGGAAAGGAAAGGAAAGGAAAGGAAAGGAAAGGAAAGGAAAGGAAAGGAAAGGAAAGGAAAGGAAAGGAAAGGAAAGGAAAGGAAAGGAAAGGAAAGGAAAGGAAAGGAAAGGAAAGGAAAGGAAAGGAAAGGAAAGGAAAGGAAAGGAAAGGAAAGGAAAGGAAAGGAAAGGAAAGGAAAGGAAAGGAAAGGAAAGGAAAGGAAAGGAAAGGAAAGGAAAGGAAAGGAAAGGAAAGGAAAGGAAAGGGAAAGGGAAGGAAGGGAAAGGGAAAGGGAAGGAAAGGGAAAGGGAAGGAAAAAGGGACCCCAAGTAAAACAAACTGTATCTAGCATTGATAAGAGAGTAAAGACAACCTATCTTACGCAGTGAATAAAATATTTCCCTTATCATAATGCATGACAGTTATGTGTTTCTCCTGGTTTTGTGACTATCAAAATGACAAATTCCCTTAATGCACCAATTTCTCTTTCCCTATTGGTTACATCACACCCCCAAATTCATGTCAGTATTACAGTTTACAGGTTCTAAGGTGCCTACGGCACACCTAACCCCAGTTTTCTACAAATTACAGTTCTGAGTCTCCTCTGCCTAATATTTCTGAAGTGACCTCTATCTTATTTAGTAACAGGGTAGTAAAAACCTTACGTTGGTGGAAACCAGTCACTTTGTGTTGCACTCAGGAAAGGGTATCTACTGTTCCTTCATTCTCATTTGTTTTGCACAAGTGGCTAAGGAGGTCAGAAGTATCCCAGATTGACTGTTTCTCATTTTGGCTGAATAATTTATAAGGTCATCCTGATGCTACAGGAAGGGGTAAAGAAGGAAGAAAAAAATACGTGATCTTGATGAATGCTGAAGAAGCTGCACTTTCCTTTTATTTTCCATGTATAGTGCTTCTGTATGTTAAAGAATTCATACAGATGGCCGTGAATGTTTGTTCTTGCAGAATCAGTTGTTCATGAATATTTCCATATGGCCACATTAGGCAATTACTGTTTACTTGTATTTGTGCTCACTACTAAGAATCAGCACTGAATTACAGTGACATCTAGGAGTGAATTGTATGAGGCCAAAATTTAGGAAATAAAAAGCATTCATTGTTCAGTGTAACACTTATTGGGTATCAGCACGAAGATTCATGGAAAAAAATAACTTTAGCCTTGGATATGGTTTGTGGAGGACAATGCAACAGATTCCACAACAAAATAGGATTTTGTGAGCCATGAGGAATCTTTATAAGCCATAAAGGAGACAGCAAAGAGGCAATTTCATTGAAGTATGTAGACTTAATGGTATCTGTAATGTCAGTGTGAATTATTAGAGCAATTCTGGCCCTGATGGAACTGTGGAAGTTAGAGGGGGGAACATGAAAATAGGAATGTTATATGAATTAAAAAATAAAGAGTAGGAAAGCTTATCACTGACAGTGTAACACATTAAATGCTACTCTGTGGAAATGCTACTCCAGTACAAAAACATCTGTTGGAGTCCTTCAAAAAGCATAATCAGACAATTAAAAACAGGAAAGAAATGATGCTTTGGGATCAGACAGGCTGCTTTCAGAACAGGAATTTGATTCCTTCCAAAAGCAGTGGGGGATTTAGCAGTCTAAGATAAATCCTGTCAAATTTTCTTCCTCTGGGAGTCCTGCAAACAAGAACTGTATTTGAGTTCTTTACAGACATGTCAGTATGTTAAGGTCAATACCTCTGATATTGAGCTCAATACTAGTTTTTCATTTATTTTTATAATTATATTTAAAAATGAAGCAAAAGATGCAAAGTGAAGTGATCTGCTCAGGATCCCATAGAAATCAATGATGATGCTGGGAATAGATACCATATTTAGGAATTATCAGTCGTCTGCTTTTACTTTGGATATAGGTTTGAATCAAAAAATATAATGATAAATGCTTGGACTGTGGAGTTAAAAATAGTCTTCCAGTGTTTATTCTTGGTTTTACCTCCTTTAAAAAAGACCTGAAATAGGAGGGTAAAGGAAAGTACTCTGGCAATCTGTGTAACTAGCATTGTCAAGCTACACACACTGCAGATTTTTTCTTTTTCAGACTTGGAAGAAATTTCACAATGACAGTGAGCAGCTAGGACTTATTTCATCACCTGCAGAAGGATAAGCTTTGAGAAATTCTTGTACTGTCATTATATAAGCCTTGGTTCTAGACCACAGACAATACCCAATTTACTTAGATCTGCATAGACAATTTGTCCCATCTTTACTGTGCATGAACAACATGCTAGGAAACATTCATGACATGATACAAATATACTACAAAAATGCACATAGCAACAGGATATTATTTTACTTCCTAGCTTACTGGAGGTTCCAGCCTTACGATCAAGCTCCTTTTTGGGAAGGAGATATTTGATCATGTCTAGATTTTACACCTTTAAAATTAAACCTGTGCTTTGTTTAATCAAGAAAAAAGGAAGGCCCACAAAGTGATTCCTCAAGCTTTAAATTAAGTATTAGAATAAGCTAGGTTGGTCAAAGTGATAAGAAGACAACCACATCATGCAATCTAGTTTGAAAGCAACAATTGACAGAAATATTCCACTTGGGATTGGAGACCTGGGACACCAAAGGGTTACGTGTTCTTCTGAAATTTGGGTAGCAGGGCAGAAAAGAAACACAGTGAAAAATTTGTATGTGGGTTATTGTTTCTGTTCTTTTTTCCCCTCATAAGTCAGTAAGACACTTCTGCTTCATCTCCTGTCTGGTTTTGTCCTCACATGCCCAAAGTCTGACCCAACACAATGGCAAATGTCGTAGAATCTAAGACTTTCTATGGAAGGTGTGTGCTGCAATGTCTGTGTGAGCTGGCATTACAGGAGCAGCTTCCTGATACAAATATGTATTTTTGGAATGGAAAGAACTGCACATTTGTAATTATCAAGGTGATCTTTGATCTTATAACAAGATGAGTTTGGCCTGCAGAAGCACTTCGTTGTTTAATTTTGACTGTATTAGGGAGAAATCTATAGTAGTTTTAGTGGTTTAAGGTCTATACTAAATCAGTAAGTAATGACAGTCCTACCCAGCAGAAGACAGTAGTATGCTGTCCTGGTTTCAGCTGAGACAGAGTTAATTTTCTCTTAGTAGCTGGTACAGACCTGTTTTGGATTTAGTGCGGGAATAATGCTGATAACACACCCGTGGTTTAGCTGTTGCTGAGCGGTGC
This sequence comes from Tyto alba, assembly GCF_018691265.1. NCBI lineage: Eukaryota > Metazoa > Chordata > Aves > Strigiformes > Tytonidae > Tyto > Tyto alba. Next base: position 5,035,611 of record NW_024881280.1, read on the forward strand.
TTATCCTAAGTTTTTCCAGTTCCCCGCGCGCTGCCAGCGAGGGGCTGCGCAAGGAGCTGGGAGGGAGCGTGGCCAGGAGAGCTGACCCCAACTAGCCAAAGGGCCATTCCATACCACAGGGCATCATGCCCAGTATATAAACTGGGGGGAGTGGGCAGGAGAGGCCGATCACTGCTCGGGGTCTGGCTGGGCATTGGTCAGCTGGGGGTGAGCAACTGTGTTGTGCATCTCTTATTTTTTATTTTTTCCTTTGATTTTATTTCTCTCCCTTTATGCTATATCATTTTTTATTACTATTATTATTATTATATTTTATTAATGTTGTTATTATATTTCAGTTTAGTTATTAAATTGTTTGTATCTCAAATTGTGAGTTTTACTATTTCTTTTTCCAATTCTGCTCCCCTTCCTGCTGGGCAGGGGAAGAGTGAGCGAGTGGTTACGTGGGGCTTAGTTGCCATCCGGGCCTAAATCATGACCTACACGTTGGAGACTCAAGTATATGGAAGTGAGTGGGAACATGGAGTTAGAGTCCAAGAACAAAGGGATGAGTGGTAGGAGAACAGTGTAAGGAGAAGCATGGGTTTCAAGCTGATATATATATGTTAGGGAAGATGTATGGTGGAGAGGTATTTCCTTCCACACATGTGTAACCTTGCAGACAGCTGGGACCTGGTGTTGTTGCTTAATAAATTATTTTAGGAGTTCTCTGATGTATTTCAAAACAAAATAATAGAGCAGAAATTAAGAGAAGTGGAGGACTATACGAACTATGCAAACAGATTATTATTTATTATTGGAAATTTTCAACAGAATTTCTAAGGTGAAAAAGACTCCACATCTAAAGCACATCTTTTAATAAAAATATAACTTTGCTTGAAAGAGCTTTTGATTTTGGGTTTTGTTGTTTCCTCCTCATATCCTGAGGGAAATACATTAAGCTCCCCATATTTTTCTGGCAAAACTTCTTAGTTTCATTTTTCAATTCAATTGTTGTCTTTGGAAAAGAATGGTTTTGAAAACCAACATTTCTTTTTTTTTTTTAATAAAAATGCCAGCTAGTTAAAAATAAATTTCCCTGAAGGAAAATGAAAACCAAACCATTTTTCAAAGATCTGATAATTTCTCAGACAATACTTTTGGAGAACATAGAAAATAATAGAAACAAGGAAAATGATAATATAAGTTGTCTAAAGTGAATGGGGATTGACTTGTCTGAATTTTTGGAATATTGTTTTTACTGTTTTCCACACCAGACTTCTGAAAATGAAGCTTCATTATGCTATCAGTTTGGATACCAAAAATGTATGGGACTTACTAACCAGCTGCAAGCTTAACATTTTTAAGGAAAATGTTGATTTCCTTCTATACTCCAGCTTTTTCAATGCCATTTGATGGCTGGTAGACAGAAAATGCTCTCAAATGTATATACTGCTTGGTAGATCTTCTATATGCCTGTGGAATGTGATTTTTAGAGACAGAGAACGTAATACCTCGACACTGATAGCAATTATTTCATTTTTAACCTCCAAGTATAGACATAAAACTTCATAGTTAGGATTTTTTTAGTGTCTGTTTCATATATTTAATACTATACTTTTTAGTCGTGCTGCAGGAAATCAGGAAGTATGTGTTTACACCATATTGCAGTGTGTGACTTTTATTTTATTAAACTGTCTATATTGCACACTGTACTGTGGTACAGCAATATCCAATTCTGTCTTTAATGAGCTAGCCTAGATATTGGAAACAAACTGTGCAGCACATCAGAACTCAGTAAATTAACCCATGCATAACTCTGTCTCGTGGTTAGACTGTACTCCAGTGCAAATGCAGTAAAAATAATTACAATTGAAAGTGATAGATCACAGAAGGCACAAGCTCTTTGGAATGAGCAATGTAGCTCTAAAGTCTGTAAGTGTTGGTGGATGTCAAGGTAAGTGGTATTAATAGCAACACTACTTGCCAGGATGGTCATGGCAGTGGTGCTCTTAATGCTTTGCAAGAATAATAATTACTTTTGATTACAGTTACAACAGCAATACTGTTTGTGTGTGCAAGGGGGGGTAGATGGCACAAGGATGTTGTTTGAGAATGGATATAAGCTGAGGAACAAAGAAATGTTGAAGGCTTCAGATTCAAGGTCTGTTGGTTGCACTGCTGCTAGGTTGGGAGAGCTTGACCGAGGACTACGCTGGTGTGGTGGTGGCAGCAGCAGCTTCACGGAGGGTGCTAGCAATGGCAGGTGTTGCAGAAGTGCTGGCTGTGGCACTACCGTGTGCAGGATGCCATGCGGAGAGATCCCATGACTATTTTTCCATACAGTTTTGCTGCACCGTCCTCCACCTGCCCCCTGCAACACTAGGAGAGATTATACATTTGTCGTTAATCACCCCTGATGTGCACTTGGCTTCTTATCTGTGAAAATAGCTTTCTTAGAGGATGCACAACTCCTGCTTGCAGGAGATTTCAAAGTATATTCACCAAATGTCTTTCAGATAAGAGAGAAATTTGACAGCCTAAAACTGTAACCATTTTTCTTTGCCACTTGAGGCTTGTAATCTCTATAGTAGGGAAATATTTAAAACATTTTAATGATCAGTCTGATCCTCCTTTATCAGCTTCTGAATTTCTCATGCCCATACTTAAATTCTGCTACAGAAGTATACCATTAAAATAAATGCTTTTCTTACATAGTGTGAGAAATATATTTCTCTTAAGGGTATTGGCCCTGTTTCACTAATGCAAACATTTTATTGCCTTCCTGTACATTCTAGAATACCAAAATAACCACTCCTGAAAACATGAACAGCCTTGATGAACACTTATTTTACTACACAAATATAACACTATATTTATTGTAAAAAGCTTTTAATGTGTGGTTTGAACTGAAGTGGGTTAACTGAAATATAACCAAGTCCCATTCTAAAAGGCTAATTATTTAACAATATTGAACTAAAATATTTCCAAGTTATCTTTCTGCCAATGTGTTTTAAGTAAGCTTGGTTAAAGAAAAAAATTCAAGGCAGTAACTGGAACTGAAACCACCTTCTGAAGTCCATGTAACATTAATAAGGGAAGAACCCAAAAAATTTCTGTTGCCTATCACAAGCATATTGGAGACTTGTAGTATTTCTGTTTATCATAAATTCACAGTTTCTGATATCCTTTAATTCCAGTAACAATGTCACTCTTCTTTTTCTAAAAGTATGTTTCTAGCCTTGTAAAGAAATGTTTGAAAATCTCAAAATACAACAACAAAGCAGCCCATCAAAAGCCCCAAAGTAAATCCGTGTTTTCATTCCTTATGTACTGCAGGACTTAAAGTTTCAAAACTTCTAAGGCCTCGTTTGTGACATTCAATGATAATGACAATAAAAATTATATTGCTGAGTTGTTATTTCTCAGGTAACACTGAGACAATAAATGAGAACATAGAAGTATTTTGTTGTGAATGCTATCTTTCCATGGAGTTTAAAAATAAAGGTTCCAATTTTAGCTGCCCAGGACTCCATATAAATATGTAGATTCAAAGGTCAGAAGGGAATGTGTTATTTTTTCTCAGCCAAGATCTTCAAGATATACAAACTGTAGATCTTTTCCAAAAGTAGGAATTAAGCCAGGTTTTTTTAGAAAAGTATTGAATGTCATTTTAAACGTTACATGCAGCTGCAAATCCCCATTCCCTGATAAATTACTCCAGCATTTAATTACTCTCATTGTTAAAAAGTTATATCTCATTTCAAGAATTTATCTGATTCCAATTTCCTGATACTGGATGTTATACCTTTGTCAGCAAGCTTAAAAAGCACTACCCTGCCCAACTATTTAACAGCACTTGATGCATAAGTGGCAAAGGCATAAAAGCATGCAAATGTTGTAAGCTGCAGTTAGAAGCCAATCAAGTGGACAGATGGAAAGATAACTAGGCAAATGTAGCTTGTTTCACACATAGGGAAGGGTAGGGAAATAGCACCCTCTCTAGACAAGATGTTCTCACTGATGGCTCTTAGCTAAACAAGCATTAAATTTTGTGGATGCTGTTAAAGGACTCACTCTAATGAGCAGGGACCCAGCTGTCTTATCATAGTTAGAAAGGAGGTTTTACTTTAAGAATACCATACAAGAAAAGTAAACATTCCTCAGGCTGAACAGAACACCGAACTTCCCAGAGAACCCTTTTGGCTATTTTTCAGGTCCCATCCTCAGCCTTTTATTGCTTTGGCTCTCGCCTGCACAGTGGGGATAGCAGATGAAGCTCAGCAGCTGTGAGTTAACAGCCAGAAGCAATTTTCATTGATTTGTCCTTCTTTGTGGTCTTCCACTGGAAACATCCCCAGGGTACATTACTAATTGTTTGCCCTTTACTTCGGGACCATTGGATTGATGGTATTATATACTTGCCATTTCTTCATCATTAATACAATAATGGTGTGATGAATTTCACAGTCAAACAGTCCTTGGCTCTCACCTGGGGGTAAAAAAATTCTTCCTATTTGAAAATGAAGCTATCCTCTTTTCTTTCATCAGTCCTACCAAACAATTTTGCTTCTGTGCTTTTGCAGCCTAGTTATGACTCTCGGGGTTAATAATGTTTGGGAAAAGAGAGGAAATACAGCAACCCAATAATATGGCAAGCATTTTTATGACTGATCCTTGAATGATACAAATCTTGCACTGCCCAAACAGCAGACTATGCCCACTCAGGTAAGATCAGAAGGACCCATGTTTTCATATCTGAGACTACGTTTACATAGGCACCAGAGAGACTAGGTTTGGGCATTGCCTCGTTCCCACCCACAGACTTGAACTGTTGGCAGGTGAGCATTAACAGTGTGGTATTGCTATCCCACACTGACTAGTTCTTTCCCAAATCAAGTTTGAACATGGGACCAGAGCTAATGCAGGCCAGGGGACATTGCCCATCAGCTGCTGGATGATGCAGCCGGGGTCTGGAGCACAGGCAAACCTAGTCGTGTGCAGCTGGACTGAGCCAAACAACATTTTGCCAGCTGAGGGCCAGAGCATGGGTCTATAGTATTCTTTAAGATAGTGCCTTGGCCTGTAGGTTAGTCCTGGTGGCAGTAAGGTAGGAGAGAATGTCAGTGTTGTGTTGTTCCTCTGTCCACGCTCATTTGGAAGAGGAGGACAGGACTACGCAGGTGCAAAACACCAGAGTGACACCTTTAGTAACTGTGTAGAAGACACCTCTACAGGGGCAGTTTCCAAACTTGTACAAAATAAGGCTTCCTGACCTCATCCTAAAGGGTGAAATGGTGCAGTGTGATGAGGCAGCAGTAATACCTTCAGCTTTTCCAGATGCACTGCCATTAGACTGTGCAGGACCTCCAGGCGTTGTGAGGAAGTAGAACTAACAGAAAAACAGATATCAATAAGTAGTTCCAGTTTACACCGATAGAGATTCTGTGTGTGTGTTATTGAATCTATTGTAGATGCTTTCTATTTACATACATTTTTATGGTGATGAAGAGCTTCTGGTAATATGTGCAAACAGTTGGACTGCAGAAAACTCAGGAGAGCTGACTTCAAAATGCACAGAAATCTCATTTATCCTTGGGGCAGGCTGAGTTGATCTATCTTGTCTCCCTCATACTTCTGATGTGATTAAAGACATGGCAAAGTGGGAGGTATTTGTGCAAAGTACATGCAGCTGGCTCCATCCAAACATCAAGTAACCGAACCTTGGGTAAATTCTAAAGAAAAGCTCACACCCAGATCTTATCATTGAGAATTACTATGTGGATAACCTTAGAGGCAGCCCAGAGAGGGCTGCAGCAAGTATATAGGATGGAGTTAGTGTCTTTGTCCAAATTCACAACTACTCCTGCCCAGAAACTCAGGACCACTCCTGCCCAAACAACAAACTTGTTTTGTTACTCCCCACACCTACAACACAGTTGTGAATGGTAGTGACTGGTTGGTCTTAATTAGAGTAAGAAGTGATACAGAGTACAAGTTGTTCTCTTGTTTATTATTGTATTTTCCTAGTGCAGAATTATTGATCTTGCCCCTGAGCAAGATGATTTCTGGACCCTTTATTTAAAGTTGCAGAATTACAGGAAATAGATATGTTGCCCACTCTGCAGAGGTGGCAGGATAATTTGTCAATTAGGAATAATCAGTTCTAGAATGACTTTTATATCTGTGCTATATGTGAAACCTCTTTTATTAGATCTCGGTTCATCCATATATCAGCTGAAGCAAAAGATATTAACTATCCCATGTGTAGGTCTTGGAATGAGATGAAATGCAGTTTGTGGGAAGCAGTGGGGAATCCTGAATTTTACAGTCAAAACATGTCTGTGAAGGTTTTTTTTTTTTTTTAAATTTTTAATCTTGTATTTGAAAATGAATTTGGTGCTATGCTGCCAGCCTTGGATACAGAAGCTCTCTGCTTATCTCCTGAATGGGTATTACTTGGCTTGACAGCTTGACAGTTTCAGCCCTTGCCAATACGCCTCAGTCTCGAAGAGAGGAAGAGACAACATCTCATCATGGGGAGGATGAAGGACATGCTAAAGGCAGCCCAGTCCCTGGCCTCTGGGCTATTTTTTCCAGATTTGTGAGGTCATCTCCTAGTGAAAGATCACATAACATGGCTAAAGAACAGGAACTCCTTACATGGTACCATCAGTTCTGAATAGGGTTTATCCCTGCAAGTATTTAAACACCTTAACTGTGGGCAGCCCACTTTATGTTTCTAAATGGAAAAAATTCAGACCTTTCCTGTCTTGCTCTCCAAAACCAAGACTGAGTGGGTATTTCTTTAAGTAGGAGTATTAACTACTTTTCTTACATTATTTTTTCCTGATTTAGGGACAGGACTGAGAAGGGGAACACTTTTTCCTTGTATTTTAAAAAACAAAGTATGCTAAATATTAACACCTAATTTTTCTTAAAGATTTATATTTAAATTTTGCATGTTTTGTATGAATTATAATTTATTGTTAAATAATTGAAAATTATGTAACAACTGAAATTAAGACAAATTCAAAGACAAGAATATAGGAACTGAAAGGCTTCTTAGCAGCCAGGCATTTTCTGGGCTAGTTACTTTATTCCTGATCCTCCTGTCTGTCACTAAAAAGAAGTTTCCTATCTTTGTCTTAGAGCTGGCTTGTCATGCTTAGTTCCCTGACCATCTCACTACAAGTGATTTTGCTGTATTTATCCACATGCTTCAAGAAATTCTAAAATGTAAAATAATTTGCAGAAGGATTTTCAAAAGCAGCCTTCTGAGTGAACAGACCAGTGAAAATGGGACATTTTAAAGAAGATTTAAATGTATTACCAATAAGACATTAGAAACCCTAAAGGTAAATAGTCAGTTTCCACGTACTGCTGCAGTTGTACTCTCAGCAGAGGGAATTACCGTGAAATTAAAACTAATTCAGGAATTTTCTAAAGTTTTGAAAGCTTCCCCATTATCTATAAAGGTTGAATATCAGCAGAACACCAGGAACATAATATGTCCTGTATGGCGTTTTAAATTTGAATGGTGGAGCAGTTCTTAATCTCTGTTTGCTGGTTCCCTGGTGCCAAAGTGAAGGAAGTCAGTCTGCCAAGTCCTGTTCCTTGATCTCTCTAACTCACTGTAAAGCCTTCACCAGGTTATTAATTTTTTTCTTTGCCACCTGTGTAATAGAGATAGTCATTATCTACCTCTCATTTGATTTGCTGAGATTATGACATTTACGGTGATGATTCTTCATAAACCATACCAACTTCATTGAGATGAGGTACTGTAAAAGGGCAGTGTGTATTAACAAATCTGATGTATTTATCCCTGTATAAACTGCCTAAACCTGCTTCAAAGACTGCATGATGTTCTCACTCAGCTTTACCTTTTATTTTGAAATGTACAATGACTGAAGGGGACTAACTACTGATTTAATTAGCATTACATCTACTAAAAACTCTTGGGAGAGAAGGTAGACTAAGGCACATAGTCTTACCCATTCCTGCTAGGATATCAAGGGACGTTGCTGTACTTCTGTGGGCTACTGTTCATACAGATAAGGCTTTAAAATATTTAACTTTTAAAATCAATATTTCATAAGAGTCTCACACACTCTCTTCTCCCTCAGTGTTTTTTTTTTCCTATCCCTCTTTTTTTCCTCCTTTAATGTGTGTGTGTGTTGGCTTGCTTTTGTTTTTTTCCCTCCAGTAACCTGACAATTTTTTCATTTGGTTCTTGAAATACTGCTTCGGGGTGACCTTATGGCCTTGCCTGGCAAAGGATTTGTGAGGCTGACATGTGTTCTGGGAAGACGCTCATGTCATCAATTAAATTCTTATGAGATTATTTAAGATAGTGTGTGAAAACTGGGATAGGTATGTCAGAGCTCAACAGTACAACTGAAACAAGAGGAAAGGGAGCCTGGTATAGAGAAATGTAATTACCCAGCACTGCAGCAGAACCTAAGACATGCCGATGGGGAGAAACATGTTTAATTGGGGAAGGGAATATGGAATAGCAGGTGCTTTTTCCTAACTTATACCCACAGTCCAATGTGTTCCAGTCTCCCAGCTTATCTTTTTCCAATTCAGTTCTTGTTCAACAAATTAAAGTTGATTTATCTTAAAACTGCTATTGAATAGAATTACTGAACTTCCTTTTGTGTGCCAGCTTATAACGTTAAGCAAAGGGGATGGTACAAGGTGATGCAACTGTACTTAAACCTGTAATAAAGTTATTCTTCACTGGTCATTTGTGTCCTCTTTAGAGGACCATAAATTCTATCGTGAGGTATAATTTAGACTATTATGTTATTTTTTATGTTCAGGAGGCATAATTTATGGTATATTACAAATTAGTACTGCATGGGAAGTTTGCTAAAATTCTGAGAATCCTCAGCAGGAAACTGTGTTTTTAAAGAATGGTAAAACGTAGTGATATGTTATGAAAAGCATCCCTCTTATTCACTGTCACAAGGAGGACAGAGTAAACCACCAGTAGCAGATCTGGATACTGGTGTGTGTTTAACAGCCAGCAAGTCTAGAGCTTTTGTTCTGTTTACCTCACTTGTTCACTCCCACCCCAGTATTACTTTCCCCAAGGCTTATTCACTTCCCTGTTCCTGCCAGGGAGATCACTACCAATCCAGGAAGATTGGGCAGAAAGATGTGTCAGTTTGTGCTGTGCAACTGCTCACAGTTACCAGTCTTGGGTGGTATTGGCCAAGGTCCTTCAACATCTCCCAGCCTTTGTCTCCGTGAGCTCCCTGATCTGCAGGCTCTTTCCCCACTTCTAAGATCTTTCCTCCAGACAGGATCTTCACCTTCTTTCCAGGCCCGCTTCTTCTTTGAGACCACTTCTCCCAGGGATCCCAATCTAAGTAGTCTGTGTGCAGAAGCACAACATGCGATCAGCCTCTCAGGTGGGGGTTCTCTCATGTTTCATTTGAGGATTCAGGATGTGCCACTTTAGTCCAGCTGTAAAAAAAATTTACAACCAGACTCTAACAGTTGCAGCAAGTAAGTGGCATGCTTCTGCCTGAGAGTTTAAAAGTTCATTTTCAGACATCTACCCCCCCACACATACACCCAAATATCTGCTGCTTGTTACTGTTAGCAATTTAAGTATTTTTTGCCTACAACATTCACTTGCTTGTGAAATGTTTAAATGGTGCCACTGTAGTTTAGTGTTGTGCATTGTCTGAAATCCTAGAAGCACAATCCAGCCAGCAGTTAAGAGTATTTTGCACCAGCCATGGAGGAGCTTGAGATGCCTGCAGATTAAAACTGGTTCCAGATAGAGTAGAACTGTACTTATAAATTTTCCAGGTAAGTCCAGGCAGAATATGTTCTGCATCTGATCTTTAGGAAGTTATCACCATGATATAATGATAGTAGTGACAGCAGCAGTCAGACAGTTAAATCTTTCCTGGTACAATGCAAATACACCTTTGGGAGATCATACATAAGGTCAGATCTTGCTTTGTTTAATTCTTTCAGATGAGATGTCTGAAGCGTAAAGTCAGAGAGGAGGACTGACCTCAGATAAATGGGAAGATAGATTATGAGCATGAAGTAGAATAATAAAATTATTTTTTGAGATTAAAAGATAAGTGTCAAAGACTAACATATACCAGCTGTTCACCTGTACAGATACTATTTTCAACAAAGCAGAAGATGATTAGAATATGAAGAGAAAGAACCCAGATTAGGAAGTGACTTTTCACAGCACAAAATAAACATTAGTAGACAGTCTTTTGGAGATAGATAGGTTAGTGAAATAAGGATGGTGGGCAGCCAGGAAGAAATGACATACTGTCCCAGGAAAGTCTTCTAGGAAAAGAAAAAAGTCAAAATATCCATGACTCTATATGACTCTGCTTTGTTGAAACTTCCAAAATCAAGTGCCCTTGAGAACAGCCAGTGGGATTACCCTTTTTACAACATTGCTAAATGGGGCAGCACAAGAGCTCTGAGGATGCCATAAACCAAAACTATTCCTGCCTTGAAAGTGCAACTTAGGGCAAAATACACACACACACACACACACACACACACCTTAAATAAATAAATAACCTATTTTTTCATAGTTTTGCTTTCTTTTTTTTATTAGATGAGCAGGGAGAGGCTTCATTACCATTGGGCAAGGGCTCCACATTTGAGTAATACAAAATGCTTTTTTTTGTAATTTGTTTTCCCCAAAATATTGTTTCTTTCTTCTTCAATGTTTTTCATCCCTCTTCTGTCACTGTGATCCCTCTTATCACTGTTATCTCCTTCATTCTCTTAATTTCTAATGATGTCTGTCTTCTGTTCCTAAAGTTAACTTCCTATTCCTTGCTTTTACAGTTGATTTTCTAGTCTTTATTTTTGTTCTCCTCAGCCAAACCCTTTAGATTCCCTCATCTTTCTTTATCCATCTTGTGGTTTTCCAGTTTTTCATCCTCTTTACTTCCTTCTCTCTAGCCTCTGGCTTCCACATCACATCCTTTGTCAAAAATACTCCATATTTTTGACAGATCACCACTTACTTCTTTCTTAATATCATCCTGTCATTTTATTGCTGACCGAGATTGCCTTTCAGCTCACTTACCATCATCATAAAGTGATTTGCCCTAGGGCCTGAACTCATAGAAAGTGCCATCCTAGGCAGAAAAATGGCTGTGTTGAAATGGCACCTTCTTGGCCAGCAAAGCTGCTTTCTTCCTCTATCAGTTTTGTATGTTGATGTTAGCAGTAAGCATATGTTCCTGCACATTGTCCCTGCAGGACTACCACCAGTGAAAGGAGAACCTTCTACAGTAAACAGTTCTGGAAGCACTGGGTATAGGTTGGTCAGACAGACCTGAGCATAGATTCTGGTGTGTCAGGATGAAACTTGTGTTGCTGAAGGCCTATTTTGCCCAGTATTTTATCCCTTTATTGCTTTATATTCAGGGAATGAAGAAAGGACCTTGTCCTGATCCAACTCACACTGGCTTGGCAAAAGAGACAGGTTGTCATGGTTTAAACTCAGCTGGCAGCCACACACCACACCACTGCTCACTCACCCTCTCCACCCTGGGGAAAGGGGGAGAGAATTGGATGGGTAGAGGTAAGGAGACTCGTAGGTTGAGATAAAAACAATTTAATAATTGATATAAAATAAAATTAAAATAATAATGATAATAATAATCGTAATCATAGAAAGTACAAATGAGTAATGCACAATGCAATTGCTCACCACCCGCTGACCAATGCCCAGCCTGTTCCTGGCTAGTGATCCCAGAGAAGAGAGAATCCCGAAAGCACAATCCCAGAAGTCAGAGAGGGCTTCCTGATCCACCCTTACCTATATACTGAGGATGACATTATATGATACAGAATATTCCATTGGCCAATTTGGGTCCGTTGCTCTGGCTGTGCTCCCTCCCAGCTTCTTGTGTACCTGTGCACTAGCAGGACATGGGAAGTTGAAAAGTCCTCAATTTCTTGAGGACAACAACTAAGAACATCAGTACATTTTTTATATTCTTCTCATATCAAATCCCATACTGAATCCAAACCACAGCCTTATTCCAGCTACTACAGCATTATTCTAGCTACTAAGAAGGGGAAAAATAATTAGCTCTATCCCAGCTGAAACCAGGATGCAGATTAAGAAAGATAATCTTTTAGCTGCAAACTGAGTACATCTGGAGTCAAAGCAGCATGCTAAACACAGAAGTCTACAGTGGTATTTTTACATTGTCACTGTGCAGCACAGAAATGCAATTTAATTACTACTACTCCCTTTCGACCTAGGGTGGCTGTCTATCGGTGGTGTTGCTTTTGTGTGAACTGGAAAAGCTCAGGTTGTCCTTTGGGGTGTCAGAGGGTGGCTGTGATACAGGGCCTGGGCGCTGCGGAGAGCGTGTATCTGTTGAAAAGGGTACATTGGTAAGATATTGTTAGAATCACAGGAGCATGAACTAATTCCTGTGGCTCTTCCATTAAACCCTCCAGACCATGAAAGAATGTACAGAGAATTCATGATCAAGATGACTAGTAAAATGATAGAACAGTAGAAAAGAAGGTGAGAGACCTCCAATAAATTCTAAGAGGAACACAGCTTATGCAGGGAGACAGAACTGTTGTGGGATGCATTTTCTGAATTCACCCAAAAGAGATTAAAATCTTTTAACCTCTGAGGAGAACTGCAAATGGATTCCTGTAACACCACATCTTACTTGGTGGAAAAATGTCCTTTTCTATAGCTAGTAACACAAACAGATGTGGGTTTGTCTTTTTGGTTTTTTTTTTTGTTTTTTTTTTTTTTTTAGGGGCTGCAATTCCAGGCCCCGGACTCTATTTGAAAAGGGTCCTATAGCCAAAACACAGCAGATCTGACTCTGGACACTCCAGGCTGGTTGCTCACGGTCGGCATAACTCTACAGTGATCTGCACATGCACACCCATAGCCCTGCGTGTGGATGTGTAATGTCCAACGTCTACAGCGCCCTTACAGTGGCCCTGCAGAAACACCTTTCAAAGGCAGTACAGAAGGAACTGAAAGATCAAACAGAACAAGCAAGCACCTGGATGTGGTATTGCTGATGTCTACAGACTTTAGCTCTCTCTTATATACATAATGTGAAATTTTCCGAACTATTAGACGGCCAGGAAATAAATGATACCTCCCAGTTATAAGTATGTTGAAATTCACTTTCCTTTAGAAATGGACAACACTGGGAAGGATGTATTAGTATTACACTGAAGTAGCTGCAGCTCTCCAAGTATCCTGCAACACCATAGTTGCAGTTGCGCCATAATGCCATGCAAATAACTCATAATATTTCAACACTTTGTATCTAGTATCTGTCCTGCTTTGGATTAGGCTGAGTTGGATCTACTGTGATTTTGGATGTTAACTAAGGACACCTGATATTCATCTGCTTTGCCTGATGAGCAATCTTTCTCAGCTGCAAACTTTCAGGTGTGAAATTATCTCCAAAATGGAGTTAATGAGTGTCTGTTGCTGGCTGATTTTAGAGTATACAGCAAGTTACTTCAGGAACATAGAAATGTTATTCATAATAGTTAGGGCTCTTCCATTGCATGTTTATCAGCTCTTGGTTGTTCTACCCATTCTTTATTTGGAGTACTTTAACTGACAACAACTGACTGTAATTGTTTGCAAGATCTGCTTTTATTTTCAAATGTTGTATCTTGCTATCTTTGTTTTTAACATCATGGTTTAGTTTTTATTGTTTTTTGCTTAGACACCTCTAAACGAATGATTTTATGAATAGGCTAAATAAATTGTCTCCCTGCCCCCTATTTCACTTCTGCGGGCAGAAATAACCTTGGCACAGGGTGTTCCAGGGATTATTGATTATTGGAGCTGTGTCTCGGGCCATCAGCTCCTTCAAGCCAATTATTAACACCCTGTATGTCAGCAATTATTGGAGAAGTGGTGAATGCATTTCCTGTGCTCTCTGAATACTTTTCCAAATCACGTAAGGTGCTGGCAACAGTGGATAACTAAATTACTAAGTGGAGGGAGAGAGTTGTAGGTGAAAAGTCACCCCTTTGGGCCAGGTGAGGAGAGAGGGGGCTTAGACTTTTTCACCTGTAATGTTAAGCCTCAATGAAGTGTGGAGTAGCAAGTTGTTCCACGATCCACAGAACTAATGAAGGTTGATTTCCTGAAGATGTGTGCTGCGTTCCTTAAACAAACCATAACGATGTACTCAAATCCTTTCATTTTCCATGAACACTCCTGCATCTCCGCCTGAGAGAATGGCAGGACGTGTTGCAGGTGCCTTTAATCTATACATATGCTGTTAGACTGCTGTCTCAAGGTGGAAAAACCTTTAATTCCACTTCCCACTAGAGGACAAAGTTTGAGGCTTTCTCCTGTGTTCACTTACACCCTGGCAAATTTGGCTGAAATTAGTGAAAAAATATAATATGAGGAAGTAAATAGCTGAATGGTCAGTTGAACAGACAGCAAAAGCATGTGAAGTATATTTTCTTGGGAAGGCAGGCCAAATCAAAAAATTAAGTTCTGTTATGTAATTGCCAGAGGTATCTATCTGCAATCTTAACAAATCTAGAAAAAAAAAAAAAAAACAAAAAAAAAACAAAAAAAAACAGTGATGTTCCTACTTTGTAAATAACAGAGATCTGCAAATAAATGACGTTGTGTTGTTGTGGTTTGAACACAGAGGGCAACTGAGCACCACACAGCCTCTCACTTCCCCCTTCCCCCGCAGCAATGAGAAGGGGAAAATAAGCCAGGCTTGGGATTTGAGATAGGACAGAGAGGGGCAAATCACCCATTATGGTCATGTGCAAAAGCCAGACTTGTTAGGGGGAGAAAGAAAGAACACAGATTTATTACAGACACTAACAACAACCCTTAGCAGAGCAGGACAGTAAGAAGCATTGCCACATCTTGAGAACACCTTCCCCCCACCTCTCCCTTCTTCCCAGGCTCAGCTCTGCTCCTGATATCTTTACCTCCTCCCCCTAGCAGCACAGGGGCAGGGAATGGGGCGTGCAGTCAATGCTGCCGCTTCTTCCATCTTCAGTGGGGGGAGCTTCTGGAACTTCTTCCCCTGCTCCAGCATGGCCTCCCTCTCACAGGAGACAGTCCTGCACAAACTTTCTCTGATGTGAGTCCCTCCCACGGGTTGCAATGTTCCTCATGCTGCTCCGGTGTGGGTCACCAACTTTCTCTGACTGGATTCCCTCCCACAGCTGCAGCCCTTCCCGAGCTGATCTGGCGTGGGACACCCCTGCACGCTGCAATCTTCCCTGTGCTGAATTACAACAGCGGGGACCACTTCTTTCCACAGGATCCTGGCCTCCTTCAGGTACAACCACCTTAGTTGGCTGTGTGAGGCCCCTCACAGGCCATAAATCAGCGTCTGCTCCACCATAGACCTCCATGACAGGGGGGGCCTCCCTGCTGTCCCACCACAGGATACAGGGGGGTCTCTGCTCCGGCACACCTCCCCCCTCCTTTCTTCTTCCGTTCCTCCACTGACCTCCATGTTCGCTCAGATATCACAACTCCTTCTCACCAGGTCCCTTCTTAAATACGTTATTGCAGAGGCGCAGCTGATTGGCTCGGCCTTGGTGCAGAGGTGGGGCCAACCTGGAGCCGGGGGAGCTTCGAGAAGCTTCTCACAGGGGTCACCGCTGTGGCTCCTTCCCCTGCTACCAAAACCCCACCACTCACTCAAACCCAGGACAGTTGTGAATGAGGAACAAAGCAATATCTGCAGAGGCAGCTCTGCAGAACTTTAGTGTGACTGTGATATGGGAGCAAAACCAGCTCTAGAGAGCTATTCATCTTGTGCCTGTTCCACATGCAGCCTGTTATTTCACTGTTGGTATTCTCCAGACATTAAACTCCAAGCATCAGTAATAGGCTTTCTGGGTCAGAGGTTACAATTCCCTGCAAGCTGCTGCTGAAGAGATAAGGGTATGAACTAAGGAAAATGGAAGTGTGACTGTAAGACCCCCAACCTGGTTTCCCTGAAGGAGCTCCTGATGGGTTGGTGTGTTTCTGTTGCATGAGCTCTTTGAAAATGAAGATGGCATAAATTATTTAGGCATGGCAGCACTGCCCAGAGCTACCACATGACTTGCATACAAATCCTAAGTTCAGGGTCGTAATGCCCTTCTGAGCAAAAGTTGTCTTTGAGGTGTCCACAACCACCAAGATCATCTGACTTGGAAATACAAGTGGGGTTTCAGTGACTATTTTATTATTTTTTATTATTGTGGTAATAAGTGCTACAGGGTCTTCACTACTTCTTAAGCATAACATCTGAATGTACTGAAATATATAGTGTACTTGCCCCTCAATTTAACCATTTCATCAATCTAGTCTGTGGCTTCTTTCAGTCCAGTGTTTTCTCTGTCATGTGGTGGCCGGATCTAGTACTAAGCATCCAGAGGTCTATGAAAGTTACAACTTTCTTATCAGTTGCTGGTTATGCACCGTAAAGTAATAAATATCTGTGTTTAAGAACCTGCAGTGTGAACCTGCTTCAGCAAACCCAAGGTAGAAGTTGCGGTATGGGTATATGGGGCAGATACCTACTGAAGAAACAACAGATATACTAAAATGGTTTATCTGGCTTATCACTCTTGAAGCAGCAATCACTTGTTTGTTATGACCCTGTTTTACCTGATGTGGGGTACAAGTGCTCATAGAGTGTGTAAAGAGGGCATATAACCTGCCACATGCAGCTCTGCAAAAACACTTGCCATTCTCTCTGATAGTCTGTGATGTTTTTTAACACATAAAAATTAATTCTTATTGCAGTAACTTCAGGACAAGCTAGAAGGTCCAAGCTCCTCCTCAGTGCTTCCCAGCTTCTGTAGATGGATATTCATTCCTGTATCTCATGATTCCTCCTAAGGCTGGCCTTTGCGGAGCGGCAGAGGAACAACACGCCAAGACGGACTCAATGTGGGTGATAGAGCATCATATATCGTATATCTTTATTGGTCCAGGGTACATATATTTATACAGACAACGATAATTATTATGCCTACTAGTCACTAGCTGATTGGCTTAAGCTCTAAAGGTCGTATTCGCACGGTCCACCTACTTGCAGTTAGCTAACAGCACAAGCTTCTCATAACACTAAGTTTCTCATGCCACTATTTCTAATTCCTCTCAACCTGTTTTCGACACACCACGGTACACAAGGCCGAAGCGTCCTTGACATTCCTCATGTATCAGCAGCTGCGAGCAGCTGCAGGCAAACCCTAGTGAGGCCCAGCATCAGCGAGGCAGCATCAGCAGCTAGAGCAGGCTCTGATCGTATAATTGCTCGGTGGGCTCAGGACCCTTGTCTCTGAGCCATTCTCCAACGGGCCTTATGTACATGGATAAAGCTGGCAAGGAAGAGGAGCTGTCACTGCCTCCTTGTACTTCTTTGTGCAATGACCAATCAGAATTGCAGTTCCTGTTGTCTTTTGGGAAATAGCTGCTACTCAGCCCAGGTATGAATGGAGAGGAGAAAGCAAGAGGTTGGCTTTAGTGTCTATATTTTCTATCAAAGACAAATTGAAAAGACAGCAAATGCAGAAATAACTGTACTGCCCAGGCAGCTACAGTGCAGGCAAGATTTAGACTTTCTGGAAAACGCAGATTTGCTGTCAATACACATGTAGTTAGAGTCCTTGCTCCTTCTTTGACTAAGCCGTTGGTTGTCCATAAATCATGGATGGCCAATGTTGCTTTGTCCTATAGCCAGCATGTCCTTGCACAGAGTTCAGACAGTCTCAGGTACAATGGATCTGATTCACTGTTCTCCTCTTGGACTTCACACCATTTAGACATTTAGGAGCATACTGTAGCATTGACACGTAGCTCACTGATTTGATGCACTCCTTGTCTGCACAAACACAATTAACTGTTTTAGAGCTAGTTCTTTTCTGTGAATTTCTTTCCCTCTCACTAATTAATGGAAATGCAAATGAAAGACTAAATTACAAGCAAGAGACTCTGTTCTTAGTCTATGCTTCAAAAGTATCCCAAGGGTAATAAAATAAAAAGGTCTCAGCAGAACACATTCATTTGAAAAGCAACTTGAAGGTTGTTGTGGTTTAACCCCAGCTGCCATCTAAGCCCCACACAGCCGCTCACTCACTCCTCCTCCCCCCACCCTAAACTCATGGGTTGAGTTACGAACACTTTAATAACTAAAATAAGATAAAATATAATAACAGTAATAATAATTACAATGAAAAAGAAGGTAACAAAAATACAGATAAATAAAACCCAAGAAAAGACAAGTGATGTACAACACAGTTGCTCACCCTCTGCTGACTGATGCCCAGCCAGCCCCTGAGCAGCCATCGCCCCCTCCCAGCCCACTCCCGCCAGTTTATATACTGGCATGATGCCCTATGGTATGGAATAACTCTTTGTGCCCGATGGTATGGAATGGCCCTTTGGCTAGTTGAGTCAGCTCTCCTGGCCACGGTCCCTCCCAGCTCCTTGTGCAGCCCCTCGCTGGTAGCACACAGGGAACTGAAAAACCCCTGACTTGGGATAAGCACCGCTCAGCAACAGCTAAACTATTGGTGTGTTATCAGCATTATTCCCGCACCAAATCGAAACCACAGCTTTGTACCAGCTGCTAGGAAGAAAACCAGCTGAAACCAACACAAAGGTGTAAAGTGTAAGTGAAGATAACAAAACATAAGAAGCAGCACCCTCGAGTCATCTCAGGTGTAAAATAAAACCAGTATTCTTGTCTCAGGGACATTTTAACAGACTGAGGAAAATATGAACTATTTGTTTTGGGGGAAACCTACTATTATACTCATAATGCATATTGAACAAGCACTGTGAATCTCTCTTCAGCACTATCACATGGTCTTTTGAATGTAGTTGATGGCTATTTATGGAAAAATTTGCCCTCCTCTGGACTGAAACAGATATGCCTATGCACTTGACAGTTGGTGTGCAAAACCTCTATCCTGTCTTTCATGGACCTGACTGTTATGAGTTTCTCTGTAAGACTAAATCACATCTGTTCATGTGTGTAACTGTCATATTTGTTAAAGCTGTAAGGAAAAAGACCTTGCATACATAAACCCTGCATCATGAGGAATACAATGAAACCCATTTCAATGCCCTTACTTCTGGTTGTTGTGAAAGTTTTGTATGACCTCATCCCACTTGCAATTATTAACCAACAGTGGTGGCCCAGGAAAAGTGTCCTTAGATGAAAAGCCTACTTAAGCATTTGAGATTTGAATCTGTGATAGGATGTTAATCAAAGACTGATGTGCCTTGCTGGCACATAACATCTTATTGGGAAAACATAGGTTGAGCCAGGTATTCTAAACAGTCAAGGTGATATAGATGTGTTAGTGTCATTCTGAGAGGACAATAAGCTCCCAAGCAGGAAGTAGGACTGCTCAAAATAATCACATTGTTGTTACGCATCTGAAAACTCCATCCCAACATGTGAAATGTAGCTGTCTTCCATTCCACAGTACCTTAGTTCCCCTGGTTTCTTAGCATTAGTAATACTGTTTGCAGCTTTGTAACCTTTTACTCAGGTTGCTGTAGCAGTCTTTTCCAGAGTCTCTGTGGAAATATTTTTCTTTTATTGTTCTCTGCTCTTATTCCCATACTGTTTTTCTCATGGTCTGGCACCTGAAACCCCAATAGTGCTGTTACAACAAGTTCTCTCATGGGAAGGAACTACCACTGGCATGAGAATCACCCCTGATTCCCCTTCTTTCCTTACTTTTTGTTTTGTAGACTTCAGTTCATATTACAGAAAAAGTGCATAGCATAGTAGGTAACAGTCACTCAACAAATATTATTATAGCAAGAATCTATGGGTGGAAATTAATACAAGGAATGGCATCTTGATATCAGTGAATCTTAAAGGAATTTTGTCTCTACTAATATGCTTTTTCTAGTTTGAAGATGAAGTCATTAGACTCCATTGAGTTCCAAATGGTTTTCATTCAAATTCATAAATTCAGCAAAGGTTATTTATAAATCAGCTTCAGGTTTATGTAAAAACACGGCCCAGGTTTGCTAAAAATTTGCACATGGCAGATAAGGAGTCTCTCTGACCACTACAGGTAGCTTTCATCTTAAAATAACTTTAGAACTGAGGCAACAAATAATGTCAGATATCTTAATGTAATTTGAAGCATATTAAAATAACAAATGAGATTAATTTCATTTTATTATCCTTTCTCTACTTGATGACCTGATCATCTACATGCCTTTAACAGTTCCTATTGGATCCTTAACAAAACTTACTCCAAAGACAAAGCGCCTTATCATCTTAAAAACATCTGGAGCTGTTCCCTTGTCAGCTAAAAAGCAAACCTTCAAATCCTAAATTATTCAGTTTATACTGAATTCAGTGATGAACTTTATGATTAGAAAAGGTTTTGAGATTGGTGGCAGGGATACTGGAATACAGGGGGATGCAGGTTTAGAACAAAAGGTGGTAACTAATTTCCTTCCAAGTTTGCTTTATGCTACTCTATGGTCACTAAGCAAAGGTATTTCAAGGACTGGTTTAGGTTTTCTTTAATCGAGATAATGAAACTTTACCTATGGAATGGGATAGAAACAGCATCCATCCACCTTCTAGGGAAATGAGTCAGATTTTTTAAGCAAGAAAGCACCATTATGTATAAACAGTCTGTTTTTCAGTCATAAAAATCATGCTGTTTAATTCCTGAATTAAACTTCTGAAACTTCTGGTTTGAGCTAGCAAATCTCTCCTGGAAATACAATCAAATTCAGCTACTGGAAATAGCACAACCTGAACTGAACTATGTCAGTATACAGTTACCATTAAAACAAGATGCTACCTTCTTTCTAACTTTTTTGTAGTTTCATTGCCAACGACCGGATTTTAGTTGTGAAGTATTTCTCTGCCTGATTAAAGAATTTTATGGTGAGTTCTAATGTTTGCCCAAATTTCTTGTTCATCTACTCTGTGTCACCTTTGAAACCCTCTTATTTTTTAAAAAGACTAAGTAAATTTGAGCTCCATAAGTCATTCACCATAAACATGTTTTCCTGTTTTCAAATCATTCCTTTGAAGGGAAGTGAGGAATAAGAACACAGTTCTGTTTCCATAACCCTGACTACTCAGTCAGCCCTGGGGTTTTTAAATTAATTCCTGGTCTAGAAATTAGTAATTCCGTAGAGGAGAAAACTATCCAGTGGAGAATAGTCTGAATTCAGTATGTCACTGGTCACTTCCCCACCACATATTTTGTACCTTGACGCTTCATATATCACTGAATAAGACAACACCACACATTCTGAAGGGATATAAGGAAGAGCAAGACTCCTTTCACTGGACGTCTTGCACCTCTGGACACAGTCTGTTTCTTTTTCATATTTTTTAGCAAGTTAACTAGGTAGTTGTTGGAAAACAGGTAGTATTCCGGTGAATTTTCAGTGCTCAGAGTTTTTATGTGAACTACTACATCCAAGAAGTACCACATACAATTCAAGTGTTGAATTGTCCCTAACTGTCAAATATACATCAGTTATCATTCTATTTTAAGCTGTTAGTTGCTGTAATAAAAGACAATAACACAAAAACTTTAAGATCAAAAAAGCTTGTTCCAACTGAATTCTATAAAAGTGATAAATATTAAGATGTACTATACTATATGAAATTTATATAAGTTGAAGAACTCCTTTTAAATATTAAATCAAGAAAATATTTTTAGCATATTTTTTCAAATCTAAATAATGAAATGGAGCCTTTTGAAGAAGCAGGTGGAAGAAATGTTGCCCTGAGATATGCATCAAGGAATAAACACTCTCAAAATTGTTTCAAGGATTTTGCAAATGCCTACAAGCATAGCAGCTTTATAGCGGGGAAAAAAAAGATTTAGGTAGGAATCAGAGAATGTAGCATTTTTACTTTTAGCTTCTTTGAATATATTATGTATTCTCTAGGCATCGTTTTAACTAAAAGGCAGTGGTAAATTAATTTGTGTAGACTTGTTAACTGTGTCTTTGAGTATAAATAAATGTGTGGGACCTGATGTGACTGGAAATCTCAGTGGAGTGAAATTCTTTCCAACAGACCAAGTGGTCTCTTTAGACCCTTGGAGTACACAGGGGGCTCAGAAAAAACAAGGTATTGAGTAATTAGTGGCCTGTGTAGTACTGACTCACTCTTGCACTGACATTTGTAGCATAAGTTGTCATTTTGTTTTGTTCTCTGTGTTCCAGGTATTTTCTGACCACCAAAATATTTAGACTGAGTCATGTTCCTAAGTGGGCAGGATTCCCTGTGTTTTATTTGCTAGTTTTTCTGCTACTTCCTCTGCAAGTAGAGAGGACTGTAAGGTTTTCCATGCCACATCTCAGTACTCCTAAGAGTTCTCTTTGAAGTCACTTGGTACCTTATAGGAACCTGCCAAAACACTGCATGTGATGTGGTGTTTGTGCTGAAATTAGCTTGTGTGGAGGTATTCTATTTGGTGTACTGCAGGCACTAGTGATGAAAGGTAATCTCAGTGAAATTGTTGGACTAATGTGATAAACACAATAGGAGCATTACTATTGGCTCTACTAAATGCAAATGAATTCTGGAATTCAAAATTACTGATCTGTTTTTAATTAGAATAATGTGATTGGAGATAGTTAATTTTGTAAGTATTTCCCAGAGAGCAGTTTTCTTATTAGCTATTTAAAACATTGTTCATTAATGAGAGTTTTCTATTCATATTTTTACACAAGAAGATATACTGATAGTAATATTAATTGCATTTCATGCTATTTCCATACCATAATCTCAAACAGAATAGCCTTCAAGTTTCCTTCTAAGGACTAACTACCAATAATGTGCACAGGCTTTTTTTATTGCCTGAGCTTGGTGTGGCTGAGATGCCAGTCACAGGCTTGCCATAAGCAGCATGAAACCACAATGTAGCACACGACATTGTAAACACACAGGAATGAAAAAAACCCTGAAGATCATGTATATATCTAATTTATATTCTTCATCATCCCCTTCAGGGATCCTGCTGGACATAAATTTTATTTATCATGTCAGCATCTTCTGCCCTCTAAGCAAATAATACCAGAACACTACTTGTTCAAATATAAGAAAAAAATGCCATTAGAAGTTATACCTAAATTTTCACTAGTTCAAGTGTCTGTTTCTGATGAAATATCACTACAAGATCATCAGTTATAAGTATGTATCAAAATTGGCATTAGGTGTGAGTCTTTCACATTCAGTATAATGTGAAAAGTATAACGGCTAAAATCAAGAAATAAGTGGGGTCTTTAGATCAAGATCTAACTACCTTCTCTTCTAGCAACAGAAACTGAATGTTGATCTTAACAAAAGACAGGGAATTGAACAACCTTACTTTCCTCATGTGCTGATCTTAGTCTTGAAATCTGCCCAGAAACACTCTACAAGCCCAAGACATCAGGGCAATTTTGTAGCTGCCATACAGGAATCCTGGTTAGAAATCTTTTAACAGAAAAGCTGTTTGCTGAAGAACACATTTATCAAAATGCACTCATTAAATTAAATCTATTAAAATAATTGAAATGCAGGTTTCCAGTTATCTAGAAGAAGTGTTTTGCTCTTTTCAAACCAGAATCATGTCTTGTAACTTAGCTAAGAAAGTCCTGGTTATCAGTTTTTCGTGTTGTTATGTAATGGACTTTTTGTCCCCTTTTTGTATAGTTTCATACTCTTCCAATATGAAGAAACAGCCTCTCTGGACTTCCAATTTTGACACAAAATGTATTTCTAGCCAGACTATAGTATTGAATATTATTCAATATTTATGTATGGAATACTGTGCTTTAAAGTTTGGACACACAAAAAACTGATTACAACCTCTTAGAATGTCTTTCTTTGAGTTAGCTCTCACTGGCTTGTAAGTATTCTTTGGAACCAGTGTTCCCCCATGGTACCTGTTTTTTGTGGAAACATGACAGGCTTTTGGATTGTGTCACTAAGAGCAAAGAATGAACAGACAAAAGGAAGAAAGCTTCATTCCACTATGTCTGATTTGAAATTTTCTGAAGTTCTGACACAGAACTTAAAATACCATATCTAATAAAAGCTAAATCCCATATATGGCTAACCAAAATAAAGGTGCTAGAAGCACTCTGGGTATCAGAACTGTTTTCCCAAAACTTCATAATTGTCACCACTATTCTGCTACCATGTCACAGCTTGAAAGCATGAAATCTGTACCAATTTTTCCTTGTGGTTAAAGAGTCAGAAAGCAGAGACTGCAGTTTCTGTTGCAAGCCTCTCTACCCTACAGGTAGCTCAGCTGTAGCTTTATTAACCATGAAATGCAGGGCATGATGTAAGTTTTCTTTTTTTTCTTACTTTCTGGTTGTCTCTTAGGAAACTAGAACTTAGTTTACACAAGATAGTTTCTGATTCATGCCATTCATTCTTACTGTTCTTTCCATGTTCGTTTGTTTGTTTGGTTTTGTTTTATCCAGACTTTTAAATTATTACTTTAAATTAATAAGGTCTTGGTGGAGAGGTCCATGTTGTCCCCAAGTGAAATTTCTACTCTGCCTTCATTTCTTACGCTTCTCTTTGTCTCCATTCTCAGTAATTAATGTTTTTTTGCCTAAACCAATTTAATCAGATTTCTGTCACCTTTGTTCCATTTAACATAAGAATAAACACCAGTCAGTTAAAGACAACAACTATGGGCTTCCAGAGGTTAGATGAGATTTTGGCCCTCATTATTAAAGTGCAGTCTAAGAAGGCATCCCTCCTTGGATGTCATGAAAAAAATATCTCACTGAATATTTTCATTAAAAGATAATTCAAACTAGTATTAAAAATCCAAATGACAAAGACAGATATCTTCAAAATCCTACATGCCTTAGACTTAAGGTCTCTCATAAATGTTGAAGAAATTATATCTATTTTATCCTAGTGTAACTACATAGATGAAGTGTTCATTGACACCTCAACTGAGACTCTTAAAACAATTTTATACCTACATGTCTGTATGATTATGGTCATTATAATGTCATTCATTGATATGCAGGACAAAGAAAACAGAGCAGAGTTTGACATTGTCTTCAATATCTGTTTTCATTTAAAAATTGAAGTATCACTAATTCTTTCAATATAGACTCGTCTCTTAAAATGGGATTAGAGGTAGTAAAAAAGCTATATGAATTTCTGTGTATTAACTAAGCTTAATCATTGAAGTTTTATTATCACTAATTATTAAAGGGCAGATCTTTTCAGGGTCTGTATTGCTAAGGAAATGGACAATGGGATACAGAGCTTTTCCCTCTGAAATTGTTGGGTTTTATCTAGTCAAGGTTCTTGCTTAGTAAAATTTGTTCACCTTCTGAGAGATATTTAATTATCTTGTTTGAAATCCAGTGTAAGGCCCTTCCAGTCCAGTCTTGATAGCCATACATAGTTCTAAAGAAAATACCTTTTTCCAGTGTCTACTCTTCTTCAAACAATACTTCTGTTTGCTGCAAGAAGAAAAAGAATTATAAGTGATTGCCATTCACTTTCTAGTTGGTTTTGATACTTGTAGAGAAACAATTTTTGAAATAGCTAAGTAACATTCATCTGGATTCCAGCAACAAGTGGTGAAAATGGCTATCCCTTACTTTGATATGTGTAACCATACTAATATGACCAAAGTGGGCAAGGGGCTGGCTGAGATTAACTTGTTTAAATGGCCTTGGCAGAAACCACGTCAGAGTAAGGTATTTTTGGGGAAGGCTTTCTGAAGGGTTTGCAGCTGAAATGGTCTCCTTTGAGTATTCACAGCTGCTCAGTTACACCTTACCTGACGAACTTAATGAACTATTGCAAAGTGCTCAGCTGTTTGTCAAAATGTCATACAGTGTGCGGGAGACAGGAAATGCCTACTGAAGACATTGAAGTATGGCTCCTTCTGGTTCCCTCTAAGTGAAGCTTCCACAGAGGGGAAAACTACAGAACATCTCCTAGAACACTGAAACATGCTTGTGCACACTTCTCCAGCAAGACAGCATCAGTGCTGGAGTCTAAAAATTCCTGTTGTTCAGGGAAAGGGTATACGTTACAAAGCTGAAAAGAATTTCTGTATGCTGGAACACAAACCAGCAGAAATGTGTTCTTCCACTGGTTTTATAACTATTTCTTCAGTCTTAATGCATTTTTTTATAATACTGTGAACCCTACTACAATGATAATAAAATTTTCATTCATATCTTCTGTGGCAGAGAAAAAAAATTTGTAATAGTCTATAAACCCCATACTTTTTAAACTAATAACTGAAATATAAACATAACCACAACCTAAAGTTCATTAAGATTATATATGCAGTCCTCTAGGACTTAGTGGCCAAAGGAACTTATTTTTGAAATTATCTTGGAGTAAAACAAGGTTAATATCATCATAGAGACAGTGACCTCTGTCTCAGTGCCCTCCCTGTCTATCTGCCAGAGCCTTCACATTTTCTACTTAAGAAAAGTATTGATAGAGTAGATCTGGGAAAAGTTTTGTCTCTCTTCCTGTGAAATTGAGATCTTGAGATTTTTCCCACTGTATATTCACCAAAAAAAAAAAAAAAAGTATTTCGATGGTTTAATCATAAGAAGAAAGTGCATTTTCCAGAATGACCAGGAATTGATTGATAAGGGCAATCACTAGTGATGTGAGAATTCTGATTTATGTACAAAATAATTTAGAAAATTGAGCTGGCTCTGTCTGTGTCTCAGACTCCAAATCCCAAACTGGAGCTGAAAAGGCCTTTATTGAGGGATTCATCAAAACTCATGTGTACCACTGGAAAGTTTCTTTTAATGAATTAATGTTTTCAGGCCAGAATATTTCACTAAAAAGTTACAAAGCCAACTTTCAGACTTCCTCTTATATTTTTTTTCCAGGCAGCTACAAAAAAAATCAAAATTTTCAGTATTTCTGATTGACTTTAAAGATGACTGAAATTTAGAATATAATGTCATTATCTAATAAATCCATAAGGGTGGTAGAACAAGAGGAATTCTTAAAAAATGAACAGTATGAAGCAAATAGTTGATTAAAGGTACTCCGGCCAACAACGTCTGTGTTTCCAGTCACAACTGAGTCCGGTTTCCTATAGGAATCAGAAGCAGTCCCTGGCGATGAAGTGCTGTAGATGCTGTATTTAGAGAAGTGCTTGACAATTTGGAAACCCCTCTCCCCCTCAACTCATTCCTTCTCAATTCCTATGGCCCCGAGTCCCCCTGCATGCCAGTTCCCTTCCTGGAACCCTTCACCGGTGATTTTGTATACAAACGGTCATATCAGATCGAGCCACAGTTCAATCTCACCTCCACTCCTGGCTCCAGCAGTGGCCAAATCCTGGTGTTTCAGACAGTCAATCCCCACTGAAAGTATTCATGCCTAATTTATGGCACTACACATGGAAGAAAGATTACTTGGGGTGAATTGTGATCCCTTCAGCACCTGTGACAAGCAGTTTATGCTTGCTGAATATCAGTACACCAAACAGAATAAACTGTGTATGTTCATAGTTTGTCGTTCTTCTCCATTCTCTTCCATTGGTTTCATTCTTCTGGAATAAGTAAATATATACTTAATATATTAAATTAGATGAAAGTTGTGTAGGATTTAACAAGTGTCCTCCCTTCCCAACCTCACCTGCACTGCATTTTTCTTTATAGCAGTTCCAGACTGCCAGTGTCAGAGCCTTTAACATCTGTGCTGTGTAACACAAATTCGAGTGCTTAACAAATATAAAGGTAACATTGTCTCAGACTGATATTTAAATATATGATCGTGAGTGGTACAGCGTGCTACAGGCTGAAATTAAACTGTATGATGATTTGCTGTTACTGGTTTTAAGTAGACTCCCTTTTACTTTTTATGAAACAGGCTTCATTCTTCTGTTACTGAACAGGATGTCAAAATGAGGTAATAGTTTGTAAACCAGTTATTCATTCAGACATGCTAACTAACAGGCCTGGGATTTCTCCAGAGCATAAAATTTGACATACCCCTAGGAAAAGGTCAAATAGAGTAAACTGTTTAAGCAGAGGGGAAAAAAAAAAAAAAAATCCCGAAAAATCAAACCAAAACATTCTAATACTTCCAAAATTATTCTTTCTTTTTTTTTTTTTTTTTTTTTCATGTTGATTAATAAGGAAAATAAGGACTAATTAAAAAAAAAAAAAAGGTACCTATATGCTAACTGAAATCTTTGCTTTTAGATTCTTATTTTCCCACTACAGCTGGCATTAAGAAATCACGCAGAAAATTTGTGTAAACGACATTTTGTAGTTATGCCACTTTAGTTCATCTTAAGATACAGAAAAGTTGAGTTCGAACATCTTCTTTCTGATTTGTAGTAAGGATGTCAGCTAGATCCATGAGATATTCTTATTTTCACCTTGTTTGGTCTTTCTGATGAATTAGTTTTGTTTTGGAATAAATTGGGGTAAATTGAAAACTACTTACCTTTTTAATAATGTATCTCAAGTTTGCTTCATGTGTCATGTGGTGCTGTCCACATCTAGATCTCATAATTCCATTACATTGTGGAAGTTGACTTATTCACAGTTTATTGCTTAATTAAAGTGTATTCAAGCACTGTTAACATAGTGAAACCTTAGATTTTACTTCTTTAGGTGCTTCCTTGGCAGGCTGAGATGCAGCCTTCTCTAAACTGAAATATAAAGATTGTCTTGCATTATTCTGCTGCTATATTTTTGAAACAGCAGGTTCAAAGAACTCTGAAAGACGTTGCTCACAATGCTGGCTAACCACACTCAACGTACTATCAATAAATCTGATTCTAATTTGCTTGTTTCCAATTAGAGAAGAAACTCAAGAATGGGCAGGACACCACCCCCACCATCCCCTGAATATATGCAAATTAATGTAGACTTCAGTAATACTCTCATTTTTAATCAGTCAGCCTTAGTCAGTGTAACCTGTCACTTATCTGTGACCTACAGACGCTACTGGCCTCCCAGTCCTGTCACCCCTGCTGATTCACCACACAGACATATTTAACCCTATTGCTAGCAGATCATGGTATAAAATAACTTTCTAACTATTCATTCTGACATCACTTTTGGGCTGCCTAGGCCAAATCATTAAACAGGGACGAGGTTGGGGACGTAACATATCCGTAGATCAACACAGAGTTTGACATGGATAAGTGTGCATGGTGGGGAAGGGAGAAGATAGCCAGAATGACCATTTCCCAGTATTTCACGTAAAACTCTGCAACATCAGAACCTGACTCTGCTCTTTCCTCCTGTTTCAAGGAACATTTTAGCTCCCCACTCCTCACATTGCTTCAGTTCATAGTGATCCATATTTATTCCTCTCTCTTTCTCTCAACCTGTAATATTGGAAGCTTACCCTTTAGACCTGTCCCTCTCTTTAATAATTCCATTACAAACTGTAGTAGTGACACAAGCTGTCAGATTAGCTCTCATTCTGGGCTGCTGAACAGACACCACCATCATTAATTTCTCTGTGAGAAAATACCGTACACACAGAGACAAGAAAATAGTGGGCATGAAGCTATTCGTGTGCTTCATGTGGAATTCACACAATATAGAGGCATGGTGCTGATAGCACATAAGGGCAACACTTCATTTAATGCATCGGTGCCTCAAATGCACATGACCCACAGCTTTGCCCACACAAAG
Source organism: Tyto alba (assembly GCF_018691265.1). Taxonomy (NCBI): domain Eukaryota; kingdom Metazoa; phylum Chordata; class Aves; order Strigiformes; family Tytonidae; genus Tyto; species Tyto alba. The sequence goes on from NW_024881280.1 coordinate 5,065,267, forward strand.
ACGTTTAAGATTTTTAATAGGGTTGACTTGTGTTACCTAGTTGATTCTAGGCTATATTAATCTATCTTTTTTTTTTTTTTTTTTATCCATGTATGCATAACTATGTCCTTCACATCTCTTGTCAGCTCACTTAAAGAAGAGCTGGAGGAACCCTCCAGTTTCATAGTCTACTAATACAGGCTTGCAGATAATCTGAGAGTAGTGATATGCAAATTGTATTTAAATTCCTTGCTTGAAATGTAACTTTTGCAGACCCCATGAATGTTGGGAAGGAAAACTGTCCCTGACATGAAGAGTTGACTATGGACATGAGCCAGCACCGTGCGCTCACAGCCCAGAAATCCACTCGTGCCCTGGGCTGCAGCCAGAGCAGGGGGGGCAGCAGGGCCAGGGAGGGGATTCTCCCCCTCTGCTCCGCTCTGGGGAGACCCCCCTGCAGTGCTGGGGCCAGCTCGGGGGCCCCCAACAGCAGAAGGACACGGAGCTGCTCGAGCGGGGCCAGAGGAGGCCACGGAGATGCTGGGGGGGCTGGAGCAGCTCCCCTGGGGGGCCGGGCTGAGAGAGTTGGGGGGGTTCAGCCTGGAGAAGAGAAGGCTCCGGGGAGACCTTTGAGCGGCCTCCCAGGGCTTAAAGGGGGGGGCAGGAGAGGTGGGGAGGGACTCTGGATCAGGGGGTGGGGTAGGACGAGGGGTAATGGCTCTAAACTGAAAGAGAGGAGATTTAGGTGAGATCTAGGGAAGAAATTCTTCCCTGTGAGGGTGGTGAAACACCAGAACATGTTGCCCAGAAAGGTGCTAGATGCCCCATTCCTGGAAACATTCAATGCCAGGTTAGACGGGGCTTTGAACAAACTGGTCTAGTTGAAGTTGAGCCTGCTTGTTGCAAAGGGGTTGTACTAGATGACCTTCAAAGGTCCTTTCCAACCCAAATTATTTTATGACTCTATGACTCCATGATTCTATGATTATATTTGAAAGGGTCACATTTTGGACAGGAAATTGCTAGTCTAGGCCAAAAGAAGATGCAGCTTTAAACTGAACAGGATGTGTCTTATGGTGTGTTCTAATTTTGTTCTCTTTTTTGTGTCCTGAACAGCAAGGTCTAGGCTTAGAAACATTCACCTTCTTTTCATGCACCTTTCTCTCATTCTGTAGAAGTCTTTTTCAGCATCTGCCCTGCCTAATTTCATCGTATATCTGAAATATCTGTTTTCTAAAAAAAATTCCATGAGAGCTTAAAGCTGCTGTTTTAACTTGGAATATTAAATGAACAGTTGGAATTGAAATTAAAATTGGAAAATCTCTTTCCAGAAAAAATTAAACTTATTCCACGTTCTGGCAACTCCTTTGTATCTCTAATAAAAGGTGTTTGTACGATAAACTGACTAGCATGTAGGAGGCAGATTCCCATGAAATAAAGAAAGAGGAATTCAGGGCATGCTTTCAGTGTGGTTTTCTATAACTGCATTCCTTCTTGAACTTTTTCTCCAGAGCAAGGCTCAGGACTAGCAAACTAGAAGTTGAAGCACCTGGACAGACTGTATGTCAGAAAAGACACCATGTTATTTCTATTTTTCATTTTCAGCCAGAGGCTTCTCCCTACTTTATGGTAAGTGCTCTGCATGTGGTTATACGCTGATTCTTTTCTTTCTTAAGATAAAAGGATTCTTGGATATAGTGTGCAGAATTTAATCCTGGTTTAGGTTATAGTTGTTCTTCTGTTAATGGGCCCTTCCTCCATATACCAACCACCATCTTACTGTGCGTTTTGCCGACAGACTAAATCTGCCATGTGTGCTCTCCTGGTGCACCTCCCTGGGGTGATGGCCATGCACCTGCGTACCGGCTGCAGCCTTTGACCGCACCGGGTTTCAGCTCACCAGAGCTGTACTTCCCCAAAAGGATGCCCTGGCCATCAAAACCTCTGTCAGCGGGCAGAGAGGAGTGGCCCCGAGGTAAACAGTTGGAAGGAAGGCATATAGAGAAAGCACTCTGTGATTGTGGGGAGGAGATGATAATGGGCTGGACTGTAAGCACCCTGCAGGAGTCCGCATAATGTTCCCTTCATTTACCAAGCCATTAAACTGGAGCTGATTTTATTATCATAATTTTTTCCACTGGCATCTGAAGAAGTTTTATGGCTTTCAATAAAACCTTCTCTCTACTCAGAATCCTGTTTGATTTTTACTATAACATCTTCTAGTGAGATTTATGTTCTTGTTTTGCTTAAGATTCACATTTTAATGTAGCCATAAAAACAAGTTAGATTTGCTTGTTTGAGGGAATCTTATTTAGTTAATTATCAGACACCACGTGGTAAATCATTTAATTTGGCTTCTATTATACAATGATTGTTATTTATTTTCTTGACTCCCTTCACAATGGGAAGAAGGAACAGATAAACCAGAATGCAGTAGGAATCCTATCATAAGAAAAAAACCTATTTCAGTAATGGGGATGTTCCTTTGGACAAAGTAAGGAGCTTCTCTCAAAATGACCACTCAAATTTGTAATTAATACTGCCATCCCACACCTTTGTGAAATTAACTTTGTGTTCTCTCTATTTTTAGATCTAACTTTGTTCTTCTCTTGTGATATTCTCATGGCACTATGGATATTAAAACTTGTCATCCTACAGATTTCCTTCCAAGACAGTGTTCGATTGTGTAAGGTTTCCTTGCAGCCTAGTTTTGAGGTTTCTAACTGCCTAAAAGATTGGGCTATATCTATGATGATTAAAAAAAAAAAAAAAAAAAGTGTTCCTCTTAATAGAACAGAAAATATTTTAGGGGGGTCTTAGTGACTCTTACTCTTTAAGTCCTAGATTCACTAAATGCTAAATGAGTCTTAAGGTCAATAAAACCAAAGTGGGAGCTTCCCCCTACAAAACAATAATATTTTCTGTTCCATTCTACCACAGAACAAGTGAATATGCATATTTTTATCAACAGTAAATATAGCCTATATCTGCAATTCTCACTGAAAGAGTTTTAGCAAGAGGTATAAGCTTAAGAGGTGGTATAAGTTGATCCACGATTGTCCTTCTCACTCAATGGTCAGCACTGACCATTCTCTGAAATGAGAATCTCTCATTATGAAAATGCATTGAGGTTTAGGTATTCCGCAGACTCAGACTGCTTCATTTGTGCACTAGAAATGTCACTGGATTTTTTTTTTTTGTTTGCTTGTTTTTGATTACTTGGGTGATCTTGCAGGATGCTTTCATAAGATAATACTCTTTTATGTTAACCAGATGAGGCCCTGGAAATTAAACCTTGCATCTAAGATAGTGATGAATCTAAAACCGGATGGGAGAAGGTCAGTGTTTTGCTTACCAGGTAGATGTAGACTGAAGTCAATGAAGATTTTTCTCTCCAGAAAATACAATGTGATGGCTGAAGTGTGTCACCTTTTTACTGATCTCCCATTAAAATTAAAAGACATGTTTATAAATACTCAATTTATATATTTTTTCATTTCTGAAAAAAACATAACATTCCTGTGGTAATTTAGTTGTCTTTGAGTTTGTTTGTTTTTTTTTTTTTTTTTTATTGTTAATGGCATCCCAGTCTTTGCCAGCTCCAGATTATTTGGTGTGTTACTGGCAGCATAAAAGGTCCAGGCTAGAGAAGAGTCTTCCTTTATCTGAGTTCATTTTCAGCAGTTGCAAATATGTTTGTGCAAATTTTGTTTGTTTGTTTGTTTGTTTTTTAAAAATCACAATTATATTTAATTTATGTTCAACTTTGAATATATGATTATTTATAATTAGTTTCTAAAAAATAAATTTAACTTAATTTCAAAGCAAAACATTAATTTAAAAATAATTTTGCCTGAAATTTCAATTAGGATTATTTTAAATGCCCCCCATTTCACTAATTTCAAACTTTTTCACAAAACAGACATTAATTTGTTAAATGTGACGGTTGACCCAAATCTACTTGTTTTGAGTATACAAAATATTTGGTCCAAAATTTCACCTTGCTCTATTGCTGAACTTCAGTGACTGTCAGTATGAGTTTTATCTTCCCTAAAAAGTGATGACAGTAATATCGTACCCTTGTGAGAAATTACTTCATTAGTGCCTTCAAATTATTGAGGTCAATGAATGGAAAATTCTATAAGTGTAATATCATGCTAAACAGAAAGTGGAATAGTAGACTAGAATCAATCATTGATCCAATCTGATCTATCATCCTCTGACCTGTCTCATAGTGTCCCTGGGGACACCAAATAATCCCAAAGAATAAACTGTAGGACACCCTAAATGGCAACAGCTGGTGGCTGCAGATTGCCCTGATGAATGTGCTTGGGCATCTTGCTGTTAGCACCCCTTTGTATAAGCAGCACAATGGTTAACTAGAATCCCAATCATTCACAGAACACTGGCTTATTATGATTTTCCCTCTCCTAGTCTAAAATTTATGGTTCATATATTTCACCCTCCTCAAGATCTTTAGAAATAGCAGGAAGATGAAGAAGAAAATCTCTCTCCTAAATGTTAGAGCAGAATCACAGCTGCAGCTCTTGAGTATTTGTTAAATGGGTACCAAGCTCTCAAAGTGATGCTAGCAGGTTATGAAGTTCTGGTCCAGGTAGAGTTATAATCCATTATACAAATAGACAAACTGAGTATACAGAATGAAGTGAATTACCCAATTCACTCAAGGAGTCAGAGGGAGGACTCATTAAAAACATGATATTCATGATTCTTAACACCCAGCTTATACTGTATTCTGCAGTATGCTTTGTTAGAAATAAGTGCCTAGAGCAGATGAGGGAAATGATGAATTGGAGAGGGTGTACGCAACAAAGTGGAGTATTTCTAAAGCAGTTATACTAATAGCATCTGCACAAAATCATTCTTTTTTTTTCATTTTGTTATTTTTGTCTCAGTATGTGTCTTCTTGTCATTAACTATAACACTGTATTTAGAATTTTAAATTATGATAATATCTAGAGGCCTCAGTCATCTAGGGGGGCTAGACATTAAAAAATATGTTTGGTTTGGTTTATTTTTTTTAAATGGCTGTGCCTAATCAGAAAGTTTCAGGCCCAATTCTCAAAAGTAGTTAGTGTCTTGCTTCTATTGAAATCAATTACATGCCTGCAGGCCAGATGGAGAAGGACTATAGAGTCCAGAGGCATTAAATAACAGGGCGAGCATATAAGTGTAGGAAAAGCTTTTTTCCTTTCTTGTTCTTAAATTTCCTTAAGAGTTTAGCTTAGCTTATTCTGTGTCACTTTGGTCTCCTTTAGTGGTAACTGCAGTGCTGACTTAAGCTGTCCATGTATGATATTAAGAGTTGGCTTTCATGGCTTTTTGCTGACTTACACAAACTGGCAAAATTTATAATAGCACCACAGCTACTCAGAAAATTAACAGTCAATGAATATTTACTGGAACTGAAATGTTGCCTACCAGAGAAAAATAATGTTCTCTGGCTTCTGGCTGGTAGTATATCAGAAACCATTGGAGTCAGTTGATTCTGATTTTTGTCATGTGTCTGGCTATTTGTCTTAGAACTCTGATCCAAGACATGGAGTCAATATATAACATATCTGCTTATTGATAGCAGTCCTTTATTTTCTACATTTGTTACTTGGCATACAAGGCAAAATAAAACGTTCGTAAAAATGCCTCCTGAATGCCTTCCTCCTCATAAGACATTTGCAAAGACCTGAAGGAAGATGAGAAAAATTTTCAGACATCCCTCAAAGTTTGTGATATGAAAGAGAAACAAGAGGGAAAGTAATCTGCAATACCCATACATATATTAGGCTCAGAAGATTTCCCAACTTGACAATACCATGAATGTAACAGAATACAAACTATTAGACAAGAAGTAAAATTTCAAAAAGTATCTAAGTCCCACTTTAAAATGTGTCTTGGACATTTAGATTCCCAAGTGCCATGGAAAAGCAAAATGCTTCAAGTCACATTGGAAAATAGAACTTAGGCTCCTGGTTTACAAGGATGTTTCAAAATATTTTTAAATTGTCATCCTTTAACCTTTTTTTTTTTTAAGAATACATAGATCCAGATATGACTGTCAATTTGGAAAAGCACAGCCTTTTTACATTAAATACTTATTAGATGAGAAGTTTGCTCTTTATTTTATACAATATTGATTTAGCCTATGCTGTATGTTGAACTGAACAATTAACAGGTGAGCTAATGACAATACCATATGCAGTGTGATTAATAGCTAAGTTAAAACAAGGTTACTGATAGAAAGGGTTTGTCTCTGCAAGCTGTGAGTTCTTGCAAGGTTAGTGTGAACTCTATTTCCCAAACAGGTGCAGTAACAGGCTGTAAGTGACCTGATATATACCACCACTAAAATGCATACCTAGGCATAAGTTTGATTCTAAATGTAAGAAGTTAAGGGGTGTATATCCATTGACTTAATCAGAAACTGGATCTGTTCCAAAGACAGAATGTAGAATAAAATAAAACAAAACAAAACAAAACAAAAAAAACAACACAAACATCAGGGAACAAATTTGTCTGCAGTGATTTTGTAAACCTATGGTTGAAGAGGAACTCTGTGCTAGAAGTACATGTTCTTGTTTTCAATAAAATATAGTTTAAGAGAGGTTTTTTTCTAGCACAATTTCCCTTCCTCTTCCATCTTCTTCCCATTCTTACACCCACACAGAGTAAATTGTTCTCCATTATCCAAACATGCTTTTACACTTGCAAAATGTCTAGTGAACTCTGCAATGACTGCAAGGGCAAAGTCTATTGCTTCAAGCTTTGATAAAAATTTCATTATCATCTATGTGTAGAAGCTCATATATAATCAATATGAATTAGGCACCTAGGCATGTTGGAACAGGAATGTCCGATCCATGGCCTACCAGAAAAAATTACTTTGGCCCATAGCTCAGTCTTAGTGATACTTACCCTAGAGTCGTAGAACCCTAAAGAATGATGGTGTCTAAAGAATGGTGGCTGCTCCTGTCAGATAGAGTTGGCTGTACTGTGCCTGTACAGGAGATGTTGTCCTTGGTGGAGAGCCCGTGCAGCACATAGACCTCCTCTGGCACCGGGATAAGCTGTGTAATCCGCCTGGCTAGAATGACTACCCACTGCCCTCTTTAGTGTTGTCCCTGCATGTTCTGGTTGGATCTGGGGAGCGGTACAGTCCAGTTCTCACTTCTGAGTTGCTTAATGGTAGACATAAATATCAACCCAGGCCTTTTTGCCCTTTATGGTTGTCATGGTTTAACCCCAGCCAGCAACTAAACAACTAAGCTCACTCCCCCTTGGTGGGGTGGGGGAGAGAATTGAAAGTGTGGAAGTGAGAAAACTTGTGGGTTGAGACAAAAACAGTTTAATAATAACAACATCAACAACATTGTAAGGAAAAAAAAATAACAGAAAGAGAGAAAAATAGAATGCAAGAAAGACAAGTGATGCAAATGAAAACAATTGCTTACCATCAACTGACCAATGCCTAGTCAGTCTCTGAGCAATAGAGTGGTGTGAGAAGCAGAAAAGTCCTTGACTCTGTGTAAACACTGCTCATCAGTAACTAAAACATCCCTGAATTATCAGTACTGTTTCCAGCACAAATGCAAAACATAGCTCCATACTAGCTACTTTGAAGAAAATTAACCCTATCCCAGCCAAAATTTAACACAATAGTGAACACGGACTCTGTCATGAACTAAGTTTGATAAGCAGACTTTTTATTTTCTTACCGTCAGCCACTGAAGTGCTGACAGCATTGACCCAAAGAATATATTACTTCTTGTATTTACTCTTATTTGACACAAAATAATTTTTAGATGTTCAAAGAGCATGACCTTGTTGAATCGCTAAGACTTTTGAAACACACCAGTTATTCCAGTACAAGGAGAGCATCTGAGTCTGTTCAGGGCTTTATTTTTGTTTATTATTTGTATGTAAATTGTTTATTTATTAAAAACACCACATGATATTCACAAGGAATCATCATCTTGGGCATATAGATTTGAATTTCTCTCTTTCCATTGCTAAAATCCAACATCTTTTTCTTAGGAGTAGGAACAAACAATATTTGCAGTATTTAAGTAGACCAATTCCAGTAATGACTGACATTTTATGAAAAGAGAAGCAAGATGAATTAGGAATAAAGGAAGTGATATTTTAAGTGATATAGCGTAAGTCATTTACATTTTGGCTTAGAGGTCCTATATAAATGACAGAGCAGAGTAAATGTCTCAGTCTTTTGTTAGAGGCGATTCATCTCTTTATGAAGAACATGTATTGCCATTGTAATACACTGTTAGAGACTGGACTTTTTGAAAATAAGATTTTTGTTGTTTTGCATAGAAGCTAGCTTTGTCTTAATTCCTGATATATCATTTACTACTTCTTAGACTGAATTCATAGATTTTATTCAGTCAAGTGAAAAAAAGCCGATATGAGTGTGTTATTAGTTTTATACAGCGATAATGAAAAAATGAGAATGTACAGAAAGGTCTCAAAAGAAGTTTTAATAGGGTTATTTTGTTCTTCCTGAATATATTATTGTATTTATTTTCAACAGAATGTAGTCAAGGTATAAAATCCACTGGAAGGATTCACTGAAAGAGTAACTATGCATGTGGAAAAGAATTTTGAATCTGCAATTTGTAGAGTTATCTTTACTTTAAGGGCAAATTTTAATTTTATATTTTATTGCTTTGTTTATTTGGCTGTTTACAATCAATGTGCTGTCACTGCTCAGAAACTGAACTGGATTATCTGTGACTGGTTAGGTATGTCACATAGCACACTCAGATTCTCATGACTGCCACCAGTGTGAGCTTTGATCCACAGGCAGTCTTAGATCTGTGTAAACCAAATGGATTTTAAGTGCCTCCATTTCATTTAAAAGCAATTAAGCTTCTGTTTAGAGGGAGACAAGTGTAAATAATAAAAGCTTCGGCACAGTACCAAGGGACATATGGTCAAAAGTGAAGCAACTTTGCCAGGCATTCTATCACAGAATGAGGAGGGTTTAATATGCTGGGGCAGGAAGAGGGAAAAAAAGGATGATGGCATGTAGGAGAGGTAGCTGTGAGTGTAATTCTTGAGTAGGAGAAGAGAGTCAAAATTTCTTACAGCACAGAGAGGGACAGACTTGAAAACTGATCCATGACACTGTGATCAGGATGGTGATGTTCATTCCTTCTCCAATTAGAATTGCAAAATTTTCTCTCTTTCTTTGATAGAAATGGCATGAGAGAAGCATCTCCCTTGTTTCATCTCTCCCTTTTCCTAGAAAGCTGGGAATTGACTATAAGGATTCTCACAAAGAGAAACAAGAAGTTGGATAGCAAAATGTCTGCAGTGTATAGACATGAGCCGATGAGGTTCCTCTCCATTAGCTGATGGCCCTGCTGCTCCTGAACACAACACCTCCTGTTGTTTCCTTTAACAGTCGCCCCTGGAAGGACAGGTACAGTGTCCACATTCCCACCCCGGGTCCCTGTGCAGTCAGAGAGTAGTGGCATACCATGGAAGCATGCCCTGTCTGCCTCCTCCTCTGTCTATGGGGCACTGTAGAACAATCTCTTTATTTCACCCTTTCCTTCATCAGCAAAACCAGGGGTCCTTGCAGCACTTTCACCAGTCTCCTGAAACTTTGAACCATGTATCACAGGCTCACAAATAAATGGGTTTTGAACACTGTTGTTCAATGCCATCATCTGCATCAACATTGTGTTAGGTGACTGGAATTTATCCTTAGGTTACAAAACACAACTTTGAGTTTAGCTACACTGGACAATGGGGACTATTTCTATAACAATTTGTGAGCAATCATTAGCTAGGTGAAGATGCTGGTTTAAGAATTACCCCTTTGTATCTGCTTGGAGTTTAAAGATACCAGTCTGGAAGATAAAGTCTATCTTCTTTTGCTTTGGCAACTTTTATTCTTTGGGTACTGATGACTACTAAAATAAGTTAGAATATCTTGTACAGGTGGTTGTTTAACACAGCAAAGATCTCACTACACATTTTGTTGTTTAGGAACTCACACATCCAAGCACGCACACATACAGATGAAGCAAGGGAAAATTAAATTCAAATACTTCACCTACTTAATAGATCACATGGAAACTTGTTCTTTTAGTATGAAGATGTGAGCAATAACTTTATAGTTAAGACTGCACTGAGATTTTCACTTAAGCAAGACTCACATTTTTCTATTCCATACTTCTGGAAAATTGATTAAAAGATTAATTAGATCTCAAAATATGGCACAATATTTCTCCAGTAGACATTTGAACTATCTGGATAGTTTTCTAGATGAAAAATTTCTGTAGCAAACAACATTTAAACTAATATCATAATAATATGTGCCCTAAAGTGGTTTAACTGTTTTTTTTTTTTTTTTTTTTTCTCAGATCTCTATATGTTAACGTTTAAATCAAAAACTGTGTTTTATTCCATTATTTTTTCTCTGTAACTCAACACTTCAGGAAAAGTCTACATAAATATCAGGTATGTCAGAAATGTCATGTTACTTCTTTTTCTAAATTCATGAGGACACTACAGGGATTTTAATCCCTAGCTTAATGCAATTTTCCTCTTGTAAGTGCCCTCAGAGAATTCTGAGGAAACAAAGAATTGCCTGGTGATATTATTGCAGAAGATTTTGTTGAAAGGAGCTGCTTTTCCAGTAGCATTTAATTATTTAGCAAAATATGTCTTCGGTGGAATGCCCTTTATGTAATCTTTATAAAGTCACCACGATCAGTGATGCACATGCCTCAAGTCTGAAAAGCTAATGTTTTTAGCTACTTTAAAGCATACCAAAAGCTAAGGAAGCTCATGAGGAAAAGGTTAAAGGAATTAAGTGTGCATAAAATAACGACAAACTGGGGAAGCAGAAGTAGAAAATCTGCCTGTAAACACTGGTATGGCAATATTAAAGAGATTAAAAGTATTGCTTGTGAATGCAGGAAAGAAAGTATCTATGAAACAAAGAAAGGGGAAACTAAGGCTGAAAAGCTAGAATTATTTGCCAAATAGAAAGACTAATTACAGTGTTATCAACCTCTTAAGGGAAGCATTGGAAATCCCTTCACTAGAGCTGTTCAAATTTAGGCTTTGGCAAAGCATCAGGGGATGTTCTGCAGAGAACAATGCTTCTCTGGTGAGGTGAACAGGCTGGAGAGCAGCTGATAAAGCGACAGTATTAGCATGGTGCACAGCTGTGTGAGAAAGACACAGTAAATGCTGAAATCCAGAGTAAGCGGTTTTGTTTGAAAAAGACATAGGCAATTACTGGTGCTTGAATTTAGGAAGTCATGCTGACATTCTGCACGGTTAAAGAAACTGGAAACTTCTAAAGCTTTCCTCTATTACCTCTAGAATAGCCCTTTTTGGTTCATTATGACCCACTGATTTAATAGTCTAATCGTCTTTCTTAATGGCTACGGACTGTGAAGCATTACAAAGAACAGTACTCCACACCCGAAGAAATTCATTCCACACAATTAAAAATGCCATTTATGTGAAATGCAGGCACTCCAGTTAGTGGGATGTGATAAGAGATGCTTCATATTCTCACAAATAGTCCGAGGGCCATTGATGGATTTAAAGATTTAAGGAAGCGAGAGTAATACAGTTGTTGGTCTTGAGTCTCTCTTCTTGTGGCTTCACTGTGAGTACATTGGCACAACCAACTTTTTTCTTATTTTCCTTGCCTGTGCCTCTTTCTCTGCTGTTATACATCTACTTCAAGATTCTATAGGCATTTGAGGATGTCAGTTTCCATTAAAGATGGAAAATTTAAGTTGTTCTGGGTTATTTTATTATCCATTCTTCCCTTATTCTTTCTTAAATTTTTGGTCAGATGAAACTTGTCAAGTTTTAGCCTATACTGTATTTATCTCATTTAGTTTTACTATTACAGTCTCAAAACCCAAGAGTTTTTAATTGGTAGGATAACAGCAATTTAACTATTTCCGCCAGTCACCCCTCACTTGATCTGATGTTTGTATAAAGTAGAATAGGAATTAAATACATAAATAAAAATTAAACTATTTAGTACCTGTGTAGTTTCACCCTTTGTGTCTGTGGAGATGATCAATACTGATTTACTGCATGACTACAGCATTTCAGAATCAATTCCTTGCCGTACAGAATGTGAACAGTTTTAAGTATTCATTGGAAAGCTAGAGATGAAAGGTTTTGTGCAGACATTTCAGAAAAAATGCCAAATGAAATAAGTGAACCTGGCTAAGATGGAAGCAACTATTTAATAATTTTTCTAAACATCAACTCATGCCTGTTGTCAAACTTGACCCAAGAACTAAAATCCAGATCTTTGTGGGAATGCTGTTGAGATTACAAATGTATAGGCAAATGTTTCCAATCCCATATTTTAGAGGAAGGTAGGATAATCTACCATCTACAAACGTTTGAACTATTCAGATGCAAAGGATTTACATAAGAAAAGCCAAAAGATTATAGCTTTTATAATAACAGCATGTAACTGAGCAATGGAGAATGTGAAATGGTTATTTTATGGGAAAATAAAACCCTCTGGAAGTAATCTAGGAGAAACATAATGACAAAAACCTGTACTTCAAAAGAAATACCTCATACTGGTAGTAAAATAAACACTGGTGGAGTTATAATTCTTCCTTGCTTCCTTTTATTGTTCTGACAGTGTTACTCATGGTAAGTTCCAATTTCACAGGAGTATACTTCACTCAAGTGGAGCTATTTGAAAGGGAAAGAATAAACGAGGAAGAATAAATGTGAGTGAGTATCCCATAGTTCCCAGCCAAGTGACACAGCCAGGCTTGCACCCCTGCTGTTGAAGTCTCCTGACCTGTTGGGATGGAAAGGTTGCATCCCTGTTACACATCAGCATGGGCCCGCCATAGCAACAGAGCTGCCCACAGCCCTTTGCATCTCAACAACACGTTTCTGCAGGCTGCAGCCCACTCCAGGCTCTCCATCTCACACACAAACCGTAACTGCTCCGATGAGCTCTGAGTAAAAACCCAGACCTGGTGGCCCATGTTATCCTTGGCACTGACTACCTAGTCTTGCTTGGTGCTACCACTGCTGCTGTTAGTGACACAGGTGACAGATCAGACCATGGGAATGGCACTCTGTGCAATAACACACTCTGTAGGATGGGCCACAACAGGATAGAGGTTAGAACCACAGATATACCACACAAACTTACAGTATACTACGGAAAGGAATGTCTGTCCCCAGAGGGATGCTGCCCTTTACTTCCCCATCAAGTATTGGCTAGCCATGACTGGAAAGTTTGATTTCCCAAGTGCAAGTGCCAGACAGACTAAGCAGATCTCTCCAACCCTAGAAGAAAGTTCCCAGCTCGGGGAATATTTAGCTCATCTAAGAGCGAGTCCTAGATCGAAACTAATGCACAGACATGTGAATGATCAGGGAATTAAAAGTTATACCCCATCATGAATCATCTGAAAGTACCCTCAGTCTCAGTTCTTCGATAAGAGAATGAAAGATGTTAAAGTAGATTTTCAGTTGTTTTGAAATCAGCTCAACTAATCTGATTTGCTCCCACAGAACTAAGCTGCTACTTTTCATCAGTCTAATGCCTCATGACCTCCATTTCCCTCAGCTCTTTGAAGCTAGAAACTGTACCCAGTTAGGTGCAGTCAGAGACTTTGCTTCTGATCTCAGTAACTCTCTGCTATTAGTATTATTTTTATCTCCAAAAACCTGCTGATTTTTAACTCAAGCATTTTATAGCAGCAGACCATTGGATAAAACTAAAAGACTACCATTTTTCTAAATACTAGCCTTTCCAGTGAAGCCAGTAGAAATTTTAACTTAAATCACACACACACACTCACACACACACATATATATATATATGTATTTGTACTCTGAATTGAAAACATCTGCTGAACCTATATGTGTCAAATTTCACTGCAAATCACTGTTGATGCTCATCTCCCTGTAGCGAGTGGAGGTTCATTGAATCAGCTCTGGAGAATACAGTGGGATTAGAGTATTAGAAGTTCTGCAGACATGGGTCTAGCGCCAAAAGCCAGTGAAGTACTATGAAGTACGGTGCAGTCAAAGGTCACTTGAACATACTAACTTGAGAATCTTAGGATTTGATTCTTCCATGCTCTGCAGCTCAGACAGTCACCTCTAACTGGAGAAAATCAATGTGAATGCCATAATCCTAAATTGACAGCCTTTTATGCCCACTTTGCATGAATTTTGCAGAAACGGACATGACCCCACAGGAATTGTGTTTGCAGAGAATATAGGCAGAGAACACCAATCTAAATACATAGAAGATGGTGGTAGACAAAAGGACACAAATTGCACAGAATAAAACAAACACAACACCAAACCTTGAACCTGAGCAGAGGTAGCTGGACTGGGAGATCTGCAGCTAAAATGGAATGATAATTCACTAAAATATACAAAGAGTTTAGGCTTCTAGGGGCAGGGACACAAACTAGAGATCTAGACATTTAAGCAACTCCTGTTTACCAAGGGCTTTTCTTAACTGTTTATGATTTCAAAGGTTATCATGGAACTCTACTTCATAAATAAAGTAGTAACATGTCCCTGAGTGACCAGCATTTTTAGCAAAGAAGTATATAGTAACCAAAGTTGAAACTTCATTCTAAAATGGCAGAATAATCTTGATGTTCAGAGTGTTTTACGCCTTGCAGAGATGTTTGCCTTTGAAATACTGAAAGCTTTTTTTTGGCCCTCCTGATGTACAAAAAAAGTGGTTTCAATTATAACCTACTGCTTGATTCCACAACTTACGTGTCTGAGGCAAATTAACTGCCAGAGTCATCTTTGGTTTTGATGCATGTATAAATCAAGTTTAGAAAGAGATAAAACACAGAAATAACAAGCCCAAATAGTTAACATTTACTTAAGTTATATGCAGCTGAAGAAAGAGGATAACAATAGAGAGTATTAGACAACCGTTACACAAGACAGCACTTTTGCTCTACCTCTATCAACTTACTAACTTATATTGCATTTATGAGAGTCATCCAGAAGAATGATCACTGACTACAAAATATCCGCCCAATAAAGACTAGATGTCTCTGCACCTTGGCTTTTTTTGAAGCTGTGTTTATCTAAGACCTGCAAAGACAGTGGGACAGGTTCATTCTTAATGTACAAACAGGGAGTGGATTTGGCCCCGGATGACACAGAATAAGCAAAGAAATATAATCCTGACATGAATATTCTCTTTCATTTTTTGGGTGTTCCCAACCTTATTGTAAACTTTAAAGCAATCCACAGTAGGCTGGAAATGAGGAAAAGTGTTTAGGAATGGCAAAATATGTATATAAATAAATAGTGCACACGCACATATGCAGAGGTTTCTTTATCTGTTTATTTAATCAGAAAGATGCCCAATTAAATGCAGCCAGTCTTATTTAATGGCTTTCTGCTAGGAATGAAAGCATTTGGCTATTCGCCAGGTCTACTCAGTACTTTTTGCCAGGCTCCAGCATATTACAACCCATTTCATCTCCTCTTCTCTTCCTAAGGAACCCCAGGATCTCCCCGTGGTAATGGGGTTGCAGTTATAGACAGAGTCAATGCCAGATCAAATACTCACAGACAAGCAGATTTCTTCCCAAAGGTGAGGAGATTATATTAAACCATGTAATTAAATTACAAATGGGGGGGATGGGGGGAGGACAACACCAGTTTGATTGCTGTCCAATTTCATCTATTCTCATACCGTCTTTCCCCGCCCCTTGCTCTCATTTGGGCTATCTCCCTCTGGGCCCAGTTCTCCCTGTTGAAGTAACACCCAGAGAACAGGGAGCTGGCACATTGGAGGTCATGCAGAAAAGAAATATTTTCAGTTAGGCTTTTCTTCTGAAACTGAACCTAGGGCTGTTTCCATACACACATGCATGATTGGTACTAAATTTTGTCTATCCAAAAAGTGGGATTCGGGGCTACAGCATCAATATTATTCACCTCCCCTGTGGCCACTTTCTAGATTTGAAAAGTATGAGTCTCACTGTCAGATCATGTCCCATTTATCCTTGAATAGGGATTTGAAGTTAAACATGTGCAGACAACAAAAGAAAACTGCAATCTGGAGGACTCATCTGATTGCTTGCTCAAAGGGGAAATGGCAATTATGGACATTCGAACTCCTAGATCTGCTTATTCCCACTCTCCGGGCAGGTTTCACCCACATACATTATCATGCCCTTTGGCTCAAATACAAGGCTATAGAAAACTGGCACAAACCTATTTAAATCAGCAGGCATCCTGCAGGCAGCACTGATCACCAGCCACTTAAATGGAAATTTCACATGAGGGACAGAGGAGCTCTGGAAGAAATGAATGATTTGTTTTGACTCCAATGCCTATACTACAAATTTACAAGAGACAGCTAAGGGTCAAGTGCAGATGTTCATCTCTTGCAGTGTTCACAGCTGTGTACAATTCACAATTCTGTACACATAACAATCCACTGGGCCAAACATTTATATACCCATATGCTGAAATACAGTTTACACTTTATATTACATGTTAAGCTAGAAGTTAAGTGAAATAAATGAGCCACACAGAAGTCACACATGAGCATTTACCTGTTTCTGTTACCAAACAAGGAGTACCTGTGGGCATGATGCAGATGCCAGAAGTTACATGCATGTATCTTTCTCAGCCATGATTCTCAGCAGTAAAATGATAATATGGCACCACGCTCAGAATCTGACCTTGGGGTTCAGGAATAGCAGCAGAATGAATGCAGAGCACCAGGTTAAATGGAGTTTATCACTGGCAAGTCCTGAAATACATTTTTACAATGGAAGGACTAGGGGTGTGTGCTTGCTGAGTCAGCACATCTGCATTTCTCTCTCTGGCTTTTCTTCTACGCTCTGTGTGCAGCGTGGGCATAGAAGGGTGGGGTGTTCAAGGTTGTCTCTATCTCACCAATACATTAAAAAGTGCTACCATGTATACCCAACATTTTCAGAACAAACTCTGCTACTTACTTCACAAAGCAGCATTGTATAAATTTGTCTTTACTTTTCTTAATGACTAATTCAATTATATTAATTGTTAATGCCCATACCTGGACACATTGTACAAAATATCCTTATTTTCAGCTTTCTGGTTAGTATCACACCAAAACCGAGTGATGTTTCCCTCTGCAGCTCTAGTGTAGGATTCAAAACTCAGTGGAGTCCTCACAGATCCCTTGGCAAGTTTGTTGGTAACCCCCAAGGCAGTACTGCCTGAAAGACTGAGAAGCGGGTCAAACTAGGGAAAGAAGTAACTAGGGAATTTTTTTTTTCTTGTTGTTCTTTAATACAGTGATTAAATGGGCAAGATAAAAGCAAAGGATGAGGAACAGCTGACATTGTTTGGCCAATTGTTCCAGAGGACTCATTTGACAAGTCAGAACTTGTCTCCTTTAAAGCAAAATGCCGTAGAGCTGTGAGAGCCTGTACATGAGATAATTACTTTCTCCATGATCAAAACAGGTAGTCACAAAGTCATGGCCAATGTGTGGAGGAGTTAACTCTGCTCCCTGTACTTGTCTCCTGTGTCGCCCTCCAATCCTTATATCTGCTTTCCAGCAAATATCCTTGGAAAGAGGTCACCTTTTAAGAGAGACAAAAAGGGAGATGAGAGGGAGAAAAGATGTTTGTACTCTGACTGAGCTTGTTGATTTTCCAAAAGCATTTTCTGCAAATCCATTTCTTTCTACCGGTACCTTTGTCACAGCCAGTCTACAACCGTTCTTTAACATGATTTCCTCATTCTTATCCAAAGGATGTGCAATTTCTCATGATCTTGGACTCCCAGAATAATGGTATGCTCTCTACCCTTCCCCTCTATGTTCTTCCATAAATCCCAGCCTCTTACTGCTGTTCAGATTTCTTCAGGACACATGGAACTCCTTATAATCAACGTGCAACAAGGTCTCTCAGACTTTGGTATCGATCTTAGTTGAGAGACAGCTGTAAATTGAGCATGCTGTGTTTCTTAGCTGAGCCATCTGTATCCCTAACATTATGAGAATCACGATAGTTGTCTGGGTAGCATAGAAACTTCTGGCCTGGGCTATTGGAAATTTGAAATTAGTAGATTTTTATAATGTCTGCTAGAGACTTTGCAATGGAATGCATTGACCGCAATCTCACACATTACTGTAATAGGCAAGTATAGAGACATGTACGCTTAGATAGATTAATCATCCCCCTAACTCCTTCATGCCTGCTGCATCTGGGCTCTCAGGGTTCATCATCTATCAATAATTTTTGAAAACAATGTGAGTACCCTCACACTCTCGGAGCCTAAATCACTGATTTTGCTTTTGTGTGTTTTAAAAGCTGAGCCTTAGTAATAAAACTAAATTTTCCAAATGAAAACTAAACCTATTCTTGCTCTCAGCTTACTATCTTTGATACTGAAATTTTCTAAAGCTACACTATGATCAGAAGTGGAACGTTCTCAGACCTTAAAAGGAATAAAAACTTGAGCAATTGCTCTTTGAAGCCATGCTACAATTTCTGCTGAGGCAGGTGATGGAATAGTCATGATGCAAAAAGTTGCTTGACTCTTCATTGCTAAAATCAAACAGATTTTCTTCCTGCTATTAACAAACATCTCATCCAGTGAAAATAATGGGGGAAAAAAAATCCAGTTTGGAGCATGAGAAAAGGATATTTTTTGACATTTCCTGAATTCTTTTAAGAGGGTTACTGCTGCTTTGTCAGAAAGGAAAATATTGCATAGCTGATGCTCTCCAGCATGATTCTCTCTGGATTTCAAAGGCAAGATTTCTTTGTTTATTAAGAATTTGTTTTGATTGGCATACGAGAGTCCCAGAGCATCTAAGGTCTCTGCTAGCTGTGAAAAACCAAGAGAAGCCAAGTGAATCAGCCTATAACCTTAAGCAGCTGTGGGACAGCTTTTGAATGAACAGGGATATCTCTCTCCTTTTTCATTTTTTTTTTTTTTTTTTTTTGTGTGTGTGTGTGTGTGTGTCTGATTCATTGGAATAACTTTCCAAGCACTGCAATAATAATCTCTGTGTGTTGGGATTTTTGGCTTCTGATAGTTACATGTTATAAAAGGGCCCAGAGGTATTACGCAAAGAGCAAGAATGATAGAATGTTCTCCATGCAAGGTTTGTGTATGTGCACTAAAAGGAAAACAACCCTTGATTTAGATTCCAGATGGGTTGGTTTCTTTTCTGTTGTTCCCCCTTATTTTTCAAAAATTCCAGAAGCATCATTGTCTGCCTATCTTGCAGATATTTATGTGACCCTTGTGACTTTGCAGCTAACACGCAGACTGCTTAGATTCATCACTATAGGAGAGCAAGAAAAATGTAGCACAGATGTGTGGCGTAGTGGGTAGCGTGTACTGCTCAGGAGCAAGGGAAGGTCAGAATCAAATTCCTGAGCTAAGGCTGAGGTTTTGATTTGGATTTTTAAGATAGTCACTGATGTGAAATACAGAGACTTTTGTGTGAGCAGGATGGTGAAAGGCATTCTCGCTGTTTACTGCAGATGTTTCATAAAACGACTTCTGTGAACTTTATTTTTGATGCAGTAGTATGTATAAATAAATTATACTTGTGTTCATTGTTCTAAGAAAATGATTATATTTAAATGCATCAATTTCAAGTAGTGTATTATAAGATTTGGTAAGTGATAACTTAAAAGGAACAGTTATGCACAAAGTGGTGAGTGAAAGTTGAACAAGCTACTTAAATTTGGACAGTCATGGCTTCTTGAGTGCCACAGTATTCAGCATCAATATTGTCTTATTGTAATATTTAAATAGTTACACAAGGGAATCAGGCTATGGAGTCACAGAGAAAACTAAACAGTTTTATAGCAGAACTAACGAACACTTAATATTCCTAGACTTAGAAAGCATAGCGGGCTTTCTTGTGTGTTCAGAACCATGGCTTTCCATTTCATTTCAAAGGGGTGATTCCGGGTGTTGCCTTCAGAGGGAATCGTTAAGATTTGACTCATCCATATTATTTTCCTTATTACCCCAGTTTTCTGGGAGTACTCTCTTAATCACACAAATAATCGGGCCAAATCCTAATAGACAGATTCTAGCAGAGCTGTAGTACTCAGAGACACACTAGAATATTTCAGAAAAGTGGGACAAGTTTTATTACTCCTAGGAAGGCAATATTATTAAATGTAGTCTTACCAAACTGAGAGCAATGATCATATCACCACTTTTCTTCTATATCATCTATGATATAGATATTCTTCTATAGCTATACTTTATATCCTCAATCTGTTAGTTCTATTGTCACTCTCCTATAATAATAAGGTTCTTGAAAAAAAAAAGACTAAATTTATGCACATGTTTGAACAGCACTTCATACATCGTGCTACAGAGAAATAGAAGCAAGAATAGAAACGTTTATAATTCTTTAAAATTCACCCTTTAAAACACATTCATCCTCTAAAATGTATCAAATTTAAGTCAGTGGTTTTTGGGGACAGAATGAGGAATTCAGGCCTCATTCAATTTTGGTCCAAGGTGTTATGTTTTCCTCAGCTTGTCAAAACAAAGAGATATGGGTCACAGTTGAATGGAACTGATTTCTGTCATAGAAAATATGAAGTCAAATGTCATTGTCACTCTATATAAATATTCAGCATATGTGCAGTTCCTCCCAGGCAAGTTTCCCCTCTATTTCAGGGCACTGGCTTGAGTAAAATTTCTCAAAAGAAAAATAAAAATGAAAAGAAAAAAACAAAAGTAGAAGTTATATAAGTGGCCCCAAAAATGCATATTCCCACACTTCCCAGCTGAAGAATTATTAGTGTTCACTTAACAATTATCCATTGAGGACAGGTTAAATTCACAATACATTTGCTGTTACAAGACAAGCTCTGTCTGAAATTCTAATGATGTTGTTTTAATGTAGGAACATTCACTGCATTTTAAGAAAAAAAATCAGACATAAAGGAACAGAACACAATGCCAACACTGAAAAAAAAAAAAAATCAGTGAAAGCACAGCCCACCATGTGTAAGAATGCTTTCCCACTGGGAGCTGTCATGACTGCAATGATCTGGTGTTATTGGAATCCCGTTTCTCATCTCCAAGAGCAGAAGCAGTGAAGTTGGCATAGCATGAAGACCACAGTTGTACCAGGGTTAACCCCACGTTCTGTTAACCACACACACATACACATGCCTCCAGGCTGCCTTCACACTGAGGAGAGGAACCCCAACTGTGCTCTGTATCTTGCTGTTTGAAAACCAAAAAAAATTCTATTAATTGTGACTAGTAATGACTCCCTTTGTTTTGCCTCAGTGTTCCTCCAGGGATGTTTCAGGAACCAGTTATTATTAACAGTGTAATGACAGACCAGTGATAAAACCCCATGTGGCTCCCATCAAACTTGCAGGGTGTATTCACAGCCTTTCTCTCCAAGATGGATGTGCATTACTACGTTTATCAGTCCTCATGCCCTGATATTTTGGACAGTGATCTTCTGGAAACTCTGGGCATCTAACAGCCACAGCACTAACTGCTGGATACCACAATTTCCAGAAAATATTGTTGCTACTTGTATGTGTGGAGGCACTTTGTGCATGGTGAGAAAGTCCAACACTGACAGTCTGTATTTCCTCCTTTTAGTCTTGTTCATAATGGCCAGTTTATATCTAACAATGACTTAACGGATGGTCTAAGTTTGCTGCTTACGCTTAGCTGGTGAGGAAGTTGGTATAGTGGCCATTTGCAGTGTCATTCATGTTAAGTGAGAGTTCTATTTCCATGCTAAGGGAGCTAAAGAAGAGGGAAGATAAAATGAAATCAAGTCAATGAGAAGAGCATTTCTCTTCCCCTTTTCCTCATACTTTTCTATATTGGCTTGTCATCACAAACAGAGCCTTCAGCTTTGGCATATAAATGAATCTAGTAGTTAAACACTTAAATGGGCTAGAGATTGGTAATTATTCATCCCCCACACACCCAGCTGAATCCTTAAGCATTCAATGTACTGTTTTTACCCATCGGGGAAAACAGCCATTTTTGTATTCTCTTTTCCAGACTGCATTTGCAGTTTATATTTCTGCCATAAGATGGCATTGTCAGTTCCTGCATTTGTTCCACTGCCCTGTTGTGGTCTGGAGCCAGTGATGCAGCTGCGCTTCTCATGGAAAAGTCAGTGGTGTAGGTCTGCACTTACCCCACCGAAGACACGTGTAGCTGCTAGGATCGCTCGAGGAGGAAGGGCAGTGTCACTATGGAAAGAGACAAATTTTGTAAACCTTCTCCAAGCAAGTGTCAGGAATAAAAATATGTTCTGTAGCGATAAATGTAAAGGTCAAAAGAAAAATCTCTGTTCCCAGAGAGTCTGATCCTTTGAAAATGATACCATGGGCAATTTTAGTTTAAAGTACTTAAGAATATGCAAAAAACAAAGTGAGAATTTGACATTTCAAAAAGGGCACTGGTAAGGTATTTTTCATGTTGCTCAAAATGATGGGCCTGATCCTCAATTAGAGCTGAGAAATGGTCACAGCAGCTAAGAACTGGATGTTGATTTTGGCAGTAGCCTGTTCTGAGTTTATCTCCAAAACCAGATTAGAACAACCATGCTTCACATTTTAAATGGGCAGTTCTCAGACACAAACCATTGTGACAATCCAAACTCATGCAATAGGTGTCCCAGCCGTGTCATCTACTGTCTCTGCCAGCTGCAAGGAGGTGGTTGGGCATAAGGACCTAGACTGCCAAAGAACTCCTAAACTCACCTCGTGCTCTGCAGTGCAACTTAATTTTCCTGTAGGAAAAGGATCTAAGCATAAACTTATCGTTTTTCCTGTTTATTAAAAGAGCACTGGGCTTTCAGATCAAACAATTGCCTTAGAATAAAGGAATAAGAATTATATGTCCTGACTATTTCGCAGAGTACTGGAACTTCATGCTTGAATGTCTCTGTACCCTGTGCTGTCTGCTCTGACTTGTGAAGAATGTTCATATCTGCCTCATCTTGTGTCAATCACAAGCACTGTTTTGAATGTCTGTAAAATGTAGAGAGTCTCAACTAAAAGATAGTTATTATTTTCATTTTTCTTCTTTCTTATTTTTCATGTCTGTAGCTTAATTTTGAATTTCTCTAGTTATGCTGGGCTCTTCATAATATCACCTTCTGGTTTTCAGCAAGGATATTTATTCTAGTATGCTTTGTGGCAACATCACAGGCCAGCTTATTGATCCCAATGGGAACATTCACATGATTAAGGTCATTCATTTGCTTACATGTTTGGCTGAATTGATGTTTCTCAGCATTATGTTCATCTTGAATATTTGCATAAAGTTGAGCACACAGTCCTAGTTTCATTAGTTTGACCAACAAGCTGATTAAAGTGTTTCCTCTGTTGTCTTAGCTCCTTCACCTGACTTCAGATTCACCTGGGAATATTTCTGAGAGAAATGGGTCTACACTGTGTTGTACAGACCTTGTAGTTTTAGCATAAGATATATACCAGTATCTACATTCCTGCCAGTTTACAGAATTAACATCTATCTCTGAGCATTGCAAATGAAGCAGGTTAAGAAAAAATATATTTATGCTACCACACTCTGACCCATAATCTCTTTAATTTAGAAATACTTTTTTCATTTTGCCTTGGCTGATTAACCAGTGAAAGAGGTGTGATAACAGTACACACACCCACATATATATGTAATTGTTTTCCTATATTCCCCTCATAAAAAACAGCCTCACAGTAGTTGACTTGGCATTCATCACAGGTAGGGGGGTGAAACCTTTGGGAGGAAAGTGGGAACAAACAGCTGAGTCTCCTAACATGGCATTGCCCCAAGAGAGAAAGTTTCTATTTACTTAGCTACTGCTTCTTCTTTCCTGCCCACCCATCCTCTGCTCTCCTCCTCTCCACAGCCACTTCTTGCCTTCTCCATGGAGGGTCCTCCCCCTCATTTATACAAATGCCAGTTAATTGATGTACACGAAGTAACGGGTGAAGAAGGGAATGGGAACTTCTTAAAACAGTTACAAGAGTAAACCATTTGCCACTCATGAAAAATTAACAGTATAATCTAAAATAAAGTGTCTGCTAGATAAAAAGACAAATGTGTACGTGTCTTTGCTATTTGTGAAGCTTAATCAACATGTTGATCTATTGCTTACTAATCAATGACTTTATTGTTGATTTTGACAATTAACTATACTTATATCTTGGGAAATCAATAACAAGTTTCATTATATTTCACATTGGTACTTCAAGTGGTCAGATAGTATATTTGTTTAGTCTACCTTTATTTCAGATAACGCAGGCCTACCTAATAACACTTCTTTTTGATAAATCTTCAGGGTTACCAGAGAGAGCTCTGGGATGCAATTTCAGTGTTTTATCCAAGCATTTTAGGTATGAAAATAATTTGTTAAAATACCTGAGTGTAGTATATTGAGTTTCAGACTGCATCTTTCTAGCTACATTTCCTTCTGTTACATCATCTCTGATGAGTGTAGCGCAGATTCCTAATTCAGGATGTCACCATCTATAAGTCAAATCCTATAGATGCTAGGTGCACAGTAAAAGAATTAATCTATCATGGGTTTTGTCAATTTTGGATGGCTCAATCTTGGAACATATCCGTTAAAAGCACTTTTTTCCCTTTATGATATTTTTATGTTCATTAGACTTTATTGCAGGTTATGAAAAACAACTGCAAGCTTATTCTAGTTTTTCTGAGTCTATTTTATTTTTGGAGAGACAGACAAATTTTTTACCCCAAGATTATTTCATCTGCGATAGCAGAATAGACAAACTGTGTATGATATTTGGGTTTTTTTTCAGTTTTCTGAAGACGTTATCACCTTGGGAAAATTTAATTGTTCTGTATCTGAATTACTTTATCCACAGAATGGCATATCTGATACTGTAGAAGAGTGCTCGGAAGATGCAGCACTTAAACATTTTTATGGTGGCAGCATGAGAACCATTCTTTTTCCACTTTTTATTTTAGTGGTCTGACAGGAGAGTTCAGGAATACAATTGATCGGCAAATCTTCAGCAGCATTTTGTTGAAATCTTTATTGGATATAAAATATTTCAAATAAAACATTTTGACTAATGTGTCTAGCATGGAAACACACCTTGATTCCTAGCAGGCTGCTGAGATCTTGTACACAAACTGTATGCACTGGGACTCAGCTTCCAAATTCCCTTCTACAGATCTGACGCTTGGAGCCTGAAAGAGTTGGAAGAACTTTCCAGGGTCTGCAGCTCCAGGGCATACAAGCCAGTTGGTAGCAGAGGAGTGCCAGTATTTCCAAGATACTCAATTTATGAGCAGTCAAAAAAATCCAGAGTGCAGAGTTAAAAACATGTGGGGCCCAATTCCAATCAAGTCCTGGGTGGAAAGCTTCTCTGATAGGCAAGCAACAGTCTGAGAGTTGGCTGTCTCGGAGCTAGAGTGGTTGGGTGCTCCAGCCATTATTCTACACCTGTGGGCAACAAAAAAAGGGACATCTTAAGTTGGAAACATTATTTTTCAGCATTTTAAAAAATGCATCCACCTTCTAAGCCCCTATTTCTGTGTTTTAAGAAATACAAAATATTAATTTCAGTTTTATTTATTAAAAGAATCAGGAATCCCTAATCTCTATGTTTCTCCATTCTTCTTCAAGAATGTAGATTTTCAGTAAAACTTCAATCCAAATGTGGTCCCAGATCCATAAGTATTGTCTAATATTTTTAAGGTTCTTTCAAATGTTCATTCTTTCTAACTGTTGACATCTTGTCATTTATAACCTCTGTTATTCAAGCTCATTTTCTGTTTATGATCTCATAAAGGTACAACTATCTCATTTGCTCATGTGCTCATCTTCAGTGAGCATTCCAGCACTGCTTTCTGGCATTATGTCATGGCTTTATCCAACAAGCAGCCCTGTCACTCAAATGTGTTATTAGCACTGTATTACTTGTGTTTTTATGACTGTTTTCCTCACAGCGCAAGGTTAGATTGACCTGCTCCTCTCCAGTCAATCTCAGAGAGAGGAAGATGAGTAGGGCAAAACTTCTTAGGACCATTAGTTGATTCTTTAGCACTGGTGGTCAGCCTTCATCTGCAGAAATTGACTGGTACAACAACAAAACTCCTGTAATAGTGTTTAAATGCATTGCAGCTTGGCTGAGTTCAGAGAAAAGGGCAGTCAGGGTCAAGTTGTTAATTTGGTGTTTATCCATTTATAATCACTGGTGCTGTTATAGCCTGCTTTTGTCCTGCTTTCAGTGAACACCCAAAGCAGGATCAAAGAAAACATGTGCAGAACAGTTTTCAGTGTAAACCATGTTCTTAACTTGTGCTGAATTAAAAGGAATTTGTTTCAAACTGGGAACAAGACACAGAAGTGTGGTGCTTTATGTGGAATGCCCGATATTTTCAAGTTACATAGTTTAAAACAGTTAATCCTGCATTTAACTACTGCTGTTACTTTAACAAAAATTTTGTAATTTCAATCACGTTCTTTCCTCAAACACCCTGTGTGTAACCTTGTATGCTGGCACAGTCTGGTTACAAACACCATATATGCCACTTCACATTGCTGTCTTTGTGAGTGGATGGATCCTGTGCAGAAACTGCACTCATGTTAATCAGAAAGCTCAACCATGAGAGTACCGTGAGCATTGTACTGTGGTGATTTAAACATCAAATATTGATAAATAGATGTAACTCATCTTTACCTGAATTATTCAGAATTAACAAGCAAAAAGAGAAAACTAGGAAAATAAGATGCATCTTCAAAGGACCCTTGACTTTCTTATAAAACCTAGGCACTTAAAAGAACCACTAGGGCACTTACTACCTCCCAGATCCCATCCTCCTTACCCATAGAAGTAGGATTCACACCCATCTTTCCATAGCTGTATGACATTAGCTTTATTATTTATATCATTTAACTGTCTAAAGTACTTGACTGACGAGTAAGTGAAAGGCCCCACAAATTTAAATCAAGTAACTTATGCAGTAAACATACAAATACTTTTAAATTGAAGTTTGCACTTTGCTTGCTACTCTTCTCTTACACTCAAAACCTGCGGAGAGGCTTTATAGTTCTGCTTGTCTGGACTAAACAACATCTCCCAGCTTCTGAGCCAACTCTTAAAAGTCTCTACGCACCAGAAAATCTCAAACCACATCTCATATGAGCCAAAACTCAAGGGGAAAGAGAACCCTAGCCTCAACATCCCAGACAAGAGTAAACACATGCCAGGTGAGGGAAGGCACAGGGACACGTGGCAGGGCCCGGGTGGCACAGCAATACCGGTGCCCTCAGCACCAGCCCACTCCTCCTCACTGCCAGCAACGGGAATTACCCAGCAGCTTCCACACCAGGACAGCTACAATATCAATCGCAACCCTACCAAAGGAACGCACTTGAGCTTTTTAATGGTCACATATAGAACTGACCCTATTACATGCAGATGTAAAACAAGAAAATAATTGAAGAGTTACCTACCTGCCTAAAGTTCACATACTCTCTTCAGGAGGCATCTGGCAATAGCCAGCTAACAAACAACCCACTGGGAACTGAACTATTCATTTGGGGTTTGTCCTGTTTATACTAACAAGAGATAATGAAAGCAATTGTTTATGATTATCTGACAGTTTCAAAAGCCAACATGAGATTTCTTTCACATGTTTATTTGCTTTTTTCAATTGTTTACCAAAGAAACTGTTGCCTTAACTCATTAAATACATAACAGCATATTTATCATGATTATGAAGCTCAGAAGTTTTTAACAAAAGTTTTTTAAAACCCCTAGGTCGTGGCATCCCAGAACTAAGGAAGCTATATTTCCTACAGATTAATACCCTGTGGTAAATTAACTTCGATCTCTAAGAGGTTGTGAGCAGCCACTACTGGGGGTGTTAATGAAGCCTCTCTCCTATGTGGATTGCCTGGTGTCTAATAAGAGGTCACTTTGTAGCTCTTCTGTCAGCTAGAGCGTTAATACATTCATGACATTTTTAGGATCCTAATTACATTTCTGCCATCTAATCTTCTTTTAAATTCAGTTGAAATCAGCCGGGTGATTCCAAAGTCATCGGAGGAAGGCTCCTCGCAGGTTGATTGCATAAGCTTTGCTTCCAAGAGGTAAAAAAAAAGACTAAAAACCTTGTCTGTGGGTACATGTTGCTGACTGGAGGTGCAGCGTGTTGCCTCAACAGCCTGTCAAGGGTGTATTGAGGGGTGAAGAGGAGCACCTCATGGTGACACATCGCACTGCGAGTCCAAGGGGTCTCAGCCAGGTTGTTTCAAAGCCTAGGCCCAGCCCTGCCTGGCTGCAGAGTATTGTGCTGTACCCAGCTCTCCAGAGGTTAAAAGTGCAATGGTTTTCAGGTGGTGGGCAAGCAGGTGTTGCCAGACTTTCCCAGGAACAGCCGAGGGGGCAGGTGGTGCCTCGGCAGCGGAGATGGGCACATGTGTAGCTTATTGCTTAATAAGTGATGACCACATAGAAGAGGTTTTACACCCAGTTTCTCTGGTGTTGGATAAAATCAGCTTTTCTGTTTTGAGGAGGAAAGAGGACTGCTGTTAAGGTCTTTTCTTCCTCCCCTCCCCCCTCCCCGTTTTTTTTTTGAGCTGTGGATGAAGATAAGCCTATGTGAGACACCCTTGGAGACTAAAACTGAGTTGTTTCTTCGTTACCTTCTTCTGCCCACCTAATCTGACAGCAGCAATCCAATTTAGAGCATGCAGGCTATGGGTAATTCAGAGTGATTTTGTACTGAGAGCTGCTTGTTGCCTCTCATGCAGTCCTGGCAATTGCTCAGAAAACGTATAGTTTCAATCAGAAAACTGCTTCATAAAATGTTCCCCAACTGGATTATTATCTAATCAGGTGTTATAAATCATAGGACATTCCTCAAATAACACATCGTGATTACCCTTAATATAGGACATACCTGGTGGTTGCGCTGTATGTGAAATGATTAGACATTAGCTATAAATGCCTACGTTTTTTTTTCCTGAAAAAAGACTTGTGTGTGGCTAATCTAATGGGAATCTAGATGTTCTTGTTATGTGCTTGTATTGTGGTAATACCTAAAAGCTCTAATAAAGTATTATTCCACTAATCAGTGACCAGCTCTAAAATAAAGGAAAGTTTCCTGCCTGAAGAAATTGCAGTCTGTGATAAGAGAATGAGTGGATTTGAATAAAAGAGACAGGGCTGAGGGCAAGATTGTCATGTATGAAAGGTACAAAGCCTGGATTTGCTAATTATTAGCCTTTTTTAGAAAAATAAAAAATACTATGCCTGCTATCATCTCCAGCTAAGATGATGGACTTTCTAATATATATTTATTAATAATCTAAATTATATAAATTTATGTGTTACTCCAAAGCCACAGTTCTCTACAAAAAACACCGTGTTTATCATCTCACTGTAATTATCTACCCCAGTACAGAATAATGTAAGAATAAGTAAATAAAGTCCTCAGTGAGTAGCAGTGATGACCTGGTCATTCAAGGTCTTCTGAGCAGAAGCTGTTTCTAAGTCGCCAGCAAAAGTCTATGGTACCACAGGAAGGTGAAGGTACAGCTTAAGTTGAAGAGAAATTTGGCTAAGGAGGAATCTGGTTAAAAGATCTTATATAGTATGGTTGTGTCTTTCCTGGCAGTTATTTTTGGCACCCTGCTAGACTCTTCCCCCAGGTCTGCTGGTCCTAGGAAAGTCAAGTACAGGCAAACATAGGAACAGTCTTTAAATAATCGATGTTTGTTCTTAGAGATATCACTTCTAAATATAGTTCAGAAGAAAGTACGAAGTAGCAAGGAATATGTGATGCTCTCTAATTTTCAAAAGATCAAGGAAATAGCCTCTTACATGTTGTAAATGGTTTTCTTTGCACAATGATTTTAATGTGACAGATATGGGATTTATCCTGTCCTATTTTTGGAATTGTTTAAAGGTCAGTTTGTACATCTCAGATGGGTGGTTAAGAAATTAAGCTGAAACACTGTATGGCTGTATATCAGTCTGCAAACTCCACTTGTGGTTGTGAATGTTGATTTGATTTATAAATGACATTGTATCCTGGATTCTGTCTGGACATTTCTCCCTGTTGGATTTTATGGTGCTAGATTGAAATGCAGGGTCTGCTTTCCTGTCCTTGACTAGCAAGTTAGCTGCAGCCTACGGGGAATAGTTAGGATTTCAGGTGGGCTGTGACCAAACGAAAATATTGACTGGCTTGTGCTGGGAGTGGGAGAAAAGGGCACCATGTGGGGCTGAAACTTTACAGAAGGGGAACTTCAATAATGGGCATTTGAGAGAAATGGGGAGGCTTGCACAGGAAAATTAGGGAGGACCTAAACGAATGAAAGGCCTGCCTGAAATAAAGATGCTGAAAGGCAGTTGGGTTTGGCTGTTTATTTTGATAGCTCTGATTATATTGTGTGTGGTGTCCTTCTGTGAAGCATGATTTATTTTAGGAGTCCCATTGAGAATATTCTCCAAGTCTCACTTTAGCTGTTGCATCATTTTTAATCAGTGAGAAGCTAAGACCCGAAATCCAGAATATGGGGGAGTGTGCAGTTGCTCCTGAAAAGGCTCTGGAAGAATAGCTGTTCTGTGGACATGTGTTCTCAGACTGCAGAGTCCTAGTTTTCAGGAAAGAGTAAAAATGAGAATATCTGAATCCCAAAAAGTAAGATTAGAAGTGCAGATCTTGTGAGATACCATCGGAATCTGGTTATTCCTCACAGTTAAGGGCATGAGATACCGCCAGAATGGAGATTCTTGCTGAAGTCTGGTAAACATCCCAGCAGGGTGCCAGCTAGGGCTGTAGAAATAATGCTTCAGAGTTTCATTTGTGCAATACTATCTCCTAATTTTGCTCTCCATAAAGCAAAGATTTTGCTCCCCCTCTCAATAGGAAAGTATTCCGTCTGCATGGGTGCACAGAATGGGGGTTTTTTTTGCATTTCTGATAATAGACAGGTGCTTTAAAAGTAGCTTTCTGTGGCATATTTAACATATATATAATGGAATGGATTATAAGATATGTCTTGTGAAGTCCTCGATTACAGACCCTGAGATATGCTGTGAATTTTCTAGTTTTAGCAGCCATTTCCACTTTGTAGAAAAGGGGTCCTGGTAGCAGTCTGCTGCTGCAGCTCATGTGCAAACTGACTCACAGGAATCACAAAAGGAGCATGTTAACAGATCACAGGTGTTATCAAGGCTTTTTTTTTTTTCTGTGTGTTTTTACAGTTATTATTGACCAGCCCCTACTTACGCTTCATTTAAGAACTAATGTTATTAAAACTTATAATCTTATGCTTTTTTTCCTACTGTTCTTTGTCAGCTGTAAGTAAAAAGGTAAAAGAGATGAAAAGTCAAAGTATAAGGCTAAGTTTCTGGAATTTGAGTTCTCTGTCCTCCCCTGACTCTTGCAAATAATTTACAACAAACTCTTCAAAAATATCCACTATTTCGGGGTTGTTTTTTTTTTTTATTATTATAAGTATCTTTGTTAAGTTCTCTGAATTTATACCTGCAAATAAAAACTGCGTATTTGAATACCTCTTTACAGAGGATTGACATTTTGTATATGGAATGTAAAGACCATGTTTGTTTGTGAACCTAATTGCCTACTGCAACATAAGTAGAATGTGAACTGCTTAATTTATTGCTGTTTATGAAACACGTAAAAATTTGATATTGTTTTGATGAAAGGCGCACTGGAGGGAAGAGATTGAGCTTGTACTTTGTTTCTCTGCCTCGGCTTGACTATTTGCGAAGGCTTTCTCTAAATCTCTGACATTGATGAGAGCCATTTGAGAAGTTCCCCTTAGCCAGGCCAAGTCTGGGCTCACAAGCACAATTCCATTATTTCAGCTGGATTTTATTACTGCAAGCAGCTTACCCAGCTGCATAGCAGGAATGTTTAACCAGGAACAAGACAAACTTCCATAAGCTGCTTAATTCTGACTTGGGACTGTTCCTTCAAATCAATTGATATTGAAATAATTACTTCTCAGAATCTGTAGAGGAAAAGGATGTAAAAAGAAAATTAAAATCTAATTAAATGGAGGTAGAAAGCAGTGTCTGAGTAGACAAATCTTAAGCCTTAGCAAATTTTCAAAGGTTACATTATCCTTTTTGTCCCTGGAAATCTTTTTACTTTTCTCCCCTCCTCTTGTACTTTTATCATTGGTTTTTAAGTAACAGGAAAAGAATTTAAAAAACAAACAAACAAACAAAACAAAAAAAACAAACAAACAAAAACAAACACCAAACACCACCACTGTTTTAATATATCTATATATATTTATATATAATATTTATTATATATTCATAATATATTTTATATATTTATAATATATATTCATATACACTATTTATTTATAGTTATATGTTATCATATATTTATGTAATATTTATATATATTTATAATATTTTCTTTTTTATATGTATAAAAAATGTGAATCAACACAATTGACTGAGCTATCCTGGCATTGTCAATGTCTTGAACAAGAGAACAACATTATTGCTGTTTTCCCAGGAGCAAGGGTCTTTATTTGTAGTGTTTGCAGCCAAATTTCAGCTTAGGCAACTGTTCTGCTTCCTCTAATTCCCTCTTTATAAACTGTGTAGTTGTTCTCCTCTTTGCTATTAAACTGCAGTGCTGTATTATAAATTCACTGTGGTGGATGAAGTAATTCATGTATAGTATGGGCTAAGGTCTATTCTCCATGTCATTAATTTTATACTAGTTTAACTACTCATCTCGATGGAATTATAATGTAGGAGAACAGAACTCCTGATACTTTTGGGGGAAGGGGGAGAACTAAAAAGGCCTCATTCAGAGTGCATATTTGTAGTACAAAGATAAAAATACTTATAAAAACAGTTTTCTTCTGTCTTGGGAATGGGGAGTTATGTTTAAGGTAGGGCTGCTGTTCATTTTAATGGAAATTACACTGGAAGGATGGAAACTTTTTGGTTTTAGTGGAAATCTAGATTTTAAGCACAGATTATTGAAACACGTGGAGTAGGAAATTAGGCTCTAACTTCCCCTGAGGGAGATTAGGCAGAGGGAGAGGATGTGTTTGTGTTGGGGTTGGGGTGTTTAAAAGCAGTTTTCTGAAGTGAAACAGTAATCACTAAAACAACGGAAATTAGCAGTGTCCATATACAAATACTTAAGGAAGAGTAAAAATGGGGCAAGCATGTACAAGGCTTAATGCACATCTGTGCATGTTCTCCAATCCTCCTGCTTTTCCCAGTTTGGAGGATTTCTCAGTTCTGTTGTGGTTTGCCTGTCTGGTAATGTCCAGTGGATCTCGCCCCTAAGCATTTGTCCCTTCTTTCCTTGAACCCATGTAAACATTTTGCATTTATAACTTCCTTCAGCAAGGTATTCCAGGGTTACGCTAAGCTCTGCCTTCCTGATTATTTTGACCATGGGTCCCTCCAGTTTAATTTACTGGAATTCCTTGAAAAAAAGTCTATCTCTGTCCAACCTTTCCATGTCACTCATGATTTCGCACACGTCACATCTGACCTAAATTCCCTGCCATGGGCTGAAATGTTTTGCTTACCTCTTGTCCCTCATATGTAAGCCACTCTGTGCTTTTGACTATCCTTGTTGCCTCCTTCTTCGTGTTTTTGTTTTTCTAATAAGGGATGATTTTCAAGCCAAGAGGTTCAACAATGTTCATACTGTTCATTATATATATGTTCACTAACCATCGATTCAAACTATAGATTAAAGATGAACTATCAATTTAAACAGTGGCATAGTGACCTGTTCATTCTTTTTCCTAATTCCAAATAGTTCCTTAAGTTTCTTCTTACTGCTATTGAGCACTGACTTGTTACTCTGTGGAATCCACTACTGTGACCTCCAATTCTTGCTCTGGTAATGGCCAGCTTGGAGCCGTCATTTCATGTACAAAGCTAGGATTCTTTTTCCTTGTGTGCATCACTTTGCACTTATTTCTATTGGGTTTCACCTGCTGTTTTACTGAACAGTTTTGTAAGGTCTTTCACATTTCACAGTCTGATCTCATCCTTACTCCTCTGAATGTACTTTGTATCACGGGCATGCTTCCTTGCCTTAGCACTCACACTTTTTTCAAGGTTATGAATGAATAAAATGAGCAGTGCAAACCCAATAGATTCCACTAATTGCTTCCCTCCACTGCAAGTACTGACCAATTATCCATACCCCACCTCCTCCACCTTCCATCTTCTAGACAAGTGCTTACTCATTCCTGGACCTTCCCACTTAGTTTAAAAGCCTTTGGTGAAGGAGTCTGTTAAAAACCGTGTTGGTTATATCAACAATTTTGTTGTTCTTTTTGATTTCTTCAAATAATTTGAAAGACAAGACTCCCCACTGAAGAGCCTGCGCCGTTATCCATGCCTGATACATAGATCTAAGGAGCCTGTATTTTTGTAGTTGCCCACTAATCCCACGTAGTGGAAATTGTGTTCTACTTATGATTTGATTTTCATTCTCTGACTTACCATTTCCTCAAAGTAAAGAATTTTCATATATGCATAATTCATGTTTGTAAGGTCCCCTTACAGTTCAGGTGAAGTCCATCCCTCTCGTGCAGGCTTTTTGCACATGTGTTCCTGAGTAACTTATAAATTGAAGAAAAAAGCCTTTTGGAGTTTTGTGCTTCAGATACCTTTGAACTGGCCTCACACTCCATCTATATCAAATAGACATGTCAGAGGAAAAGACGCAGTTTAATCAGAAAAGATTGACTTTTGCTTTAATGCTAGGAAGAGATAAGATTTCACAATTGCAAACATTTGAAATTGGGTTTTGTGTTTACTGTTTTGATGAAGAGGTGTCATACAGCAAAAACATCCTCAGATCTATGCTGATTTGTCTGTGGAAACATGAGGGGCTTTTTTCTCAAAAATAGGATTATAGTGGATCAAAGAATTTATCCAACTTCTGCTTCTGAATATTCCAAATACTAATGAATCTATTGAGTTGATGATGGGGTTAGTTATGCCTTGTAGAAATGTTAAAATCTCGTATAGTCCTGCTCTGTTCATATAGTTATAATGAAAGAGGCTGTATTATGGATAATTTAGATAATCTGCAGGGGAACTAAAGCAGTGACTGTGAAGGAGAATGTGGCGTGTTGTCCCCCTAGGCCATGGAGCACTCCATTTGCTGGAATAGCTCCTAACTGCTATTTAGTGGGCAGCTAGCGGAAAATAAAATTGCTTCAGGCAGTTGAGAATCTTACTCTGTATTATTAATGTTTGCAGTCTGGGTGAAGAACAGGGTAAACTAACTCCATTTGTACTAATGGGAGAAAATTTGAGGCAAAAGTAAAGGGAAGAAAAGATCAGTATCTTCTTTTAGCAAGATTTCTTTTGGAGGTAGGGGATTGTTTGGTTAGTTGGTTTGTGTTTTTGTTGAGGTGGAGGGAGGTGGTACTGAAGGTGGGTGGAAGTAGTAGCTGGGACACCTGTTGCTGATTCTGGAAAGGGTGACTTCTGCTATCTAATGGTCACCCAAAGTGTCTTGTTGATCAAGGTGATAATCTCTGGTTGGCAGGGACTCAGACATTTATGAAAAACTGAAGGTAACAGAAGAGCATTTTGTAAGAGAAACATTTCACACCCTGGAAGCTGTCCAGGTTCACCATAGTGTCCTGAAATCCTCTGGGGAAATGAGAACATACATGCTGTATGCTAGAAAGAGATGGAATTAACAGGGTGGGTTTCCACTAAGGAAATCTGAAAGCTTTCAAATTCTCTGGGTGGTGTTTGTTTTAGGATTTTTTTTTTTTTTTAAGAGTAAAGAAGCTAAAATAAAAGCAGCTTTATGTTGTTGAGATGATGAAATGTCATTAATCTACATAAGTTGGATCCAGAGGAATGTGTTGATCTAGGAATCCATGTGTCCATTTATGCCTAAACCTTTCACAGGCATATGTTAAATATGATGGTGAAAGAAAAAAACAGTGATGTATGAAGAATACTGGAGTCTAGGATGGCTGTGGAAGGAGTCCAGCAGAAAACCTTTCTTCCAAGTTCCCCACTTACTAGCCCTGGAGGAGACTTCCTTCTCTAATAAAGTATATTTCCCAAAATGGTGTCATCTGTGAACTGGCTGCCCATAGGATACAGAGAGGAATGCTTTGGAGTCTACGCAATGTTTTCAGCAGGATGGTAGGATGATCTTGCCTCAGGCAAGTTTTTCTTTTCCTTCCTGCTCAGGGTCAGCCAGCTCTTTTCTCAGTGTCCCACCTACTCTCCTGCAGACTGGACGTTACACATACACAGTGCACGTGATGTATCTCTCTTGGAAATATCTTCCAAAGTGTGCATGGCTTTCCCTCCTGATGCCTCCTAGTTCTGGACCAGATTGAGTAAGAGTCAGCATGACTTCATCAAGAAGAGAAAACTGTGCTTTAGAACATGAGTGAGTCAACTGGTTAGTACTCTAACATGTGTACACTAACAGTCTAACATGTGGATAAACTCTAATATCCTTATTCAGTGCTTATATTTATTTCCCAGACAAATGTCACACTGAAATTGCTGGGGTGGGTGATGGTGTCTGTTTGTTTGCTTGCAAAAAAAAAAGCACACATATCACAGGGCAGACCCACTGTCCTAGACAGACCTCAAAGTTTTGCAGAATTTATATAAATCTTTGTCAATTTTGTTGATAATTGTCTGGAATGAATCCATAACTAGCAACTGCAGTGTTTAATTCTAAATTCTATGTGATTAATTTTTATTTTAAATCAAGTGGGTTGAGCAGGCATGTGCAAATGTTGACATTCCTATTATCAAGTGGGAGTTAGAAAACTCATGAAATGAAGGTAAGTAGTAAATTAACGTCAGAAATCTGTATGTTGGGATCGCTGGGAAGCAACAAGCAGCAAACTGCAACTTCTGTTAGCATCCTGAGCGGTTTAGGTTTTGTCTCTGAGGGTAGAAGGAGGAAGGGAAAGATGAGAAGAACTCTACATCCAAAAGCTACGAAGTAAAAATGATTAGGTGAACAAGTGAGATGACAGCTACATCATGATGAGAGCTTTTCTTTGGTTTCTCACTGGCTCAGTTTTGAAGCATCATGTGTCCATAGGCAATGGGTATCAGACAAATGTCCAGCTAGGAAGCAAACAATAACTGGCACGATTTTTTCCCTTAGAGCCCTTACCACAGCAGAGGTAAGGCTGTACTGCCTAGTTATTCCTTTGCCACATTGTTTTCCATTTCAGTAATCTCCTTTGGTGCATTGGATATGGCACATTGTGTTATATAAATTCAAATGTACTTATGTACATTATTGGAGTGGGAAGGGCTCACTTGACAATAGAGTTCCATTCATCCCCGATTTTCAGCACTCCCTTCTACTGTCACACCTTTAATACTGATTATTGGTGGTGGCTTTTTTTTTTACTTCTTATTATGAGGCTTTGATTATCCTGTTTGGAGAGGGCTACTTTTGAACTCATTGCAGGATATTTTAATTCCTAAATCATGCACTGATTATTTTTTCTTTTCTTTCCACCATCCTCCATTAAGCTATGTAACTTTACTTTTAGGATGTACTGTTTGGGGGCTTTTGGAAGACAGAAATATCTTTAGAAGAATTCTGCAGCATAATTCCACTTCCTAGCCAGTGTCGCCTTTTAAGACTAATCTTATCCTTTGGGGAAGCCTGCAAAACAAGACTTTCTCCCCTCCATCTCCTGAACACTGGCCCATGGCGTGCTGTGTGACCAGTCAGATAAAGGCTGGCTGAGAATTCTCAGGACTGTAACAAAAGGAGCAGACATAGCTAATGGTGGTTCAATAAGAAATTAATCCACTGTCTGCTGATAAGGTTTACCTCATCCTTTTTCTTCAGGGAAAAATTGATCCCTGATGTTCTTGATGCCACTATGTCTCTAAGTGTCAGATTGCTGTGAATGCATAGTATTCAATGCTAATGAACACAGGGGTTATATGAACACATTGACTGTTCCCTGTGTCTAATTTGCTACGGGAGCAGGGAGGGGCATTGCTGCTTCTTGGCAACTGGAGAAGCTGTTTCAAAGATTAATGATGAACTTTCTGTTGGGAATAGGTCTCCAGGCTTTTTGAGGTAGGTTGTGTGGCCTGTAATGTAGCTGAAATCATGGCTAAAATTCAAGCTGCAGAGGCAAGAATCTTATTCGACTGATGTTGATGGAGGAGTGTTGGGTGGTCCTGTACTTTTTGGCTGTGAATCTGTTGGCGGCCTTTCTGACAAAAGAGGATTCTGCCTGTCCCCAGAAATATGGGACTTGGGATTTTTACTGAATGCCTTGGGAACCCACAAGAGGCATTAACCACAATGCTGTGGAGAACAGGAAATAAACCTGGCTATTGGCTTTCATTAGCTTTCATTTTATAGGTTAACTTTACAAAGAATTGTTGGGTTTTTGTTGTTTTTTTTTTGTTTTTTTTGTTTTTTTTTTTTTTTTCCAATTGAAAGCTGAGGTTCTCATTTAAACTTCTATATCTCAAATTCAGTGTTAGATGGGCGTATATTTGATGGCCAAAGATCAGCTTTAATCACTTTACTTATAAATGGTTCTCTCTTTTCACAGCATAGTTGAAGTTGGAATGAATCTGTTGAGATTGTCTAGCCCAACCTGCCCTACTCTAGCAGAGTCAGCTGGAGTAGGTTACCCAGGACAGTGTGTAGTCAGGTTATTAATATTTCCAAGGATGGAGATTTTATAACCGCTCTGGGAAATCTATTTCAGAGTTTGACCACCTTATCAGTAAAAAAAAATTCTTCTTTGTTCACGTGGAATTTCCCGTGCTTCAGTTTGTGCCCATTGCCTCTTGTCCTCTCACACAGCAGCACTGAGGCAAGTCTGGCTCCATCTTTTTTATGCCCTCCTATTAGGCATTTATACGTGTTGATGAGATCCATGCCCCCACACTTCCCTAAACCTTCTTTCCTCCAGGCTGAAGAGTCCCAGCTCTCTCAGCTTTCCCCTGTATGAGGTATTCCAGTCCCTTTATCATCTTTGTGGCCCTTTGCTAGACTCACCCCAGGAAGTCCATGTCTGGTGTTGGGGTTTCCAGAACTAGAGACAGCACTCCAGATGAGGCCTCACCAGTGCTAAGCAGAAAAGAGATCACCTTCCTCAACGTGCTGGCAATGCTTTTTCTAATGCATCCCAAGATACTATTTTCTCTCTTTGTGGCAGCTGAACAAATCTTAATTTCTAATCTTATAAACAGGGAATACTTGATGTTAAATATAAAAAGATTTTCAACACTAAATAGCACTTACTCTTAATCCGTAAGAGAAGAATATTTAAGCTGCTGTATAATCACTGTGTCAGTAATGCTTAACGAGACATGACTTCTGTAATGGCTTATGTCCCATTCTGTGCTGAAATCATTGGGTAAAAGAAGAATTGTGACAAAATGATCTAAAATGACGTTTCTTCCTCCTTGCTCTCCCCCCACCTCCTTTACTTTTTTTTTTTTTTAAGCTGAAATTTAAAAATTCACTTGTAAGAGGGAGGAAATATTGGGGATTTTTGCCTAAACATATTTGATTTCAGTAAAACCAGAACTTTGATTTAATCAGAATATTCCTCTTCTGACTGATAGGGAAAATACCAGGCAAGACCTTCAGCATTCATTACTTGGAAACCAACAGCCAGGTGTATGATTATCAAGACCTGGTTCACTAGCTGAGGAGATGTGCACTTACTGCATCCTTTTAAAAGAAGGGGTGAAAATGGCCTGGGTTTTGGGTGCTCTGTGAAAGTTGGGTGCAATCAAACATTGTCGTGTTAGAAGTGGGGGTATGGAATTAGGGGCAGGGAACAACGTACAGCTCTGAAACTTACATGTGCATCCCGGAAGGGAGCTTATATTGGGCAGTCAAAACCTCAGAGAGACAGGAAAAGAGAGCTCCTGTAAGACAGGATTTTTTTTTATTTTCTTTTTTTTCTTTTTTTGGCGGTCAGAATTTAAAAACCCCACCTAGAGAGGCTGGTAAAATTGGCAGTCAGTTTATAAAGTCTTTGTTATATCAGAAGTACAAGGATCCTAGGATTCTTTGTGGGATACTGAAAAATGAGAATGACCCTAATTTCCCTTGATTCTAGCCTACATTGAGACTGATCTTGAAGACAGAAGGGTTGTTGGTGCAGTACCATCCCATTACATCTGCTAGTCACAGTGAGGATTCAGGAGGTGGATACTGAAGAACAAAATTCAAGTACAGAGAAGGAAGGGATATAGTCTGATTTTTTTTTTTTTTCTTTATTTTTTTAAATCGAAGTATGGTATTTAAGGTTTGAGTGCATGCTTTATTTTTGTAGTTTAAATGGCACCTAAAGAACAACTGTCCTGAGGTTGAATTTCCTTCTTTGGTAGGGTTACCAACTCTTTTACTCTGTCTGCAGTATGGGATGTGCAGTCTCCTTGTTAGTGAGAACCGTGCTGTCATTACAGGATGATCACACAGGAAAACTATGCAGGAACAATTCCAGGCAGACAGTGTCCTGGTACAGTGCGGCACTCCTGTTTGAGTCTCATAAGCTCTTACATACAAAATTTTATCACTATATCAACAAGAACATCAGATAAAAGTTCTTTAAAATGTTGTCCTCTAGAAGAGCCTTGCTGAGGGCAGGTAATAGCCAAGAGACTTTGGCTAGATGATCTGTTACTTTTAGGCAGCATGCAGTGACTAATCCACTGAACTTTATGGGTCTGTTTAAATTAGATATATGCAGACAGTGCATTATTTATAACCAAAAGAATGAATAATTCAACATGCCCACTCTTTAGCAGGTATCCAGCTTGTGCCAGAAGTCTGCACTAGATGCTTGTTTTCAGAATTATGAAAAGACTATCACATAACAGTCTGTTTTGCTTATATGTTCCACTTTGCTCTGTCTGCTCTTCCTTTTGTATCTTTCTAGTGTGGCTCTGTCTTTTGTCTGGGGAAGACGAACAGACGG
Organism: Tyto alba; assembly: GCF_018691265.1. Lineage (NCBI taxonomy): Eukaryota > Metazoa > Chordata > Aves > Strigiformes > Tytonidae > Tyto > Tyto alba. Next base: position 5,106,263 of record NW_024881280.1, read on the forward strand.
CGTATTCTCTATATTATTCCCTTCATTTGGAGATGACATACTGTGTCTAAAACAAATGATGTAAATCTGTTTAGGATCAAGGCATTAATTTCATTTCTGTTTCATTGTGATGGAGACAGAAGCATGTTCAAGACAAGGGAGTTAAAGGCAGCATGGCAAAGGGTCAGTACGATGCTCCTTGCTTAACAAATCCAGCCAGCCGCGCTCTGCCGTGCAGCTCGGGCTCAGCTGTGTCCCGAGACTAGTTGTGGCCACCCAGCCTTGTTGGAAAGTACATGTCACAGCGCCCTTATGCTCCACTGCTCAGTCTGTGTGGTTTAGCCTACATGCACTCATTAGGTATGGTACCCTTGTATGAAGACTTAGACCCCTGGTGTGGAAACAGGCTGAGTGTGCAATGGCTGCAGACTACAATCTGAATGTTGCCAACAAAAAGTCTGGCGTTCAGGCCACCGTGTTGTATGGCCATGCAAGGGAGTTCTCAAAGCTTGTCAGCTCACCGAAATGCAGTTGCTTTCAACACCAGTTCTTTCCCTGCCAAACTTTTATTTCTTTCCTTCAGTCCCACCTTAGTGATACCCAAAATCCAGAGGCTAGAGAAAGAATTCAGGCTACCTACTCTCTGGATCTCCTGTCACCTTATAATCAGTGACTTGAGTTAGGACCTTTTAGTAGGAGGTTTGCTGCTGCTTGTTCTCTGAAATTTGGACACTGAGTCTGTGCAAGCAATACAGTATACTAAGCTTATCTCTCCATTCTGAGTCTGAGTTTCTCTGAGTGAACTTGCAACTTGTTTCCACCCAATCCCAAGAGTAACCAGTTAATTGCAGTCATATTTGCAAACACTAGACATCCCGAATGATTTTGGAAAGAAATAACAATCCTTCAGCACACATGACACTTTGGGTTGTTTCACATAGAAGTAAGTGCAGCAGAGATCTTCGGGTTCCCTGCAGTTGAAAACAGAATAACAAGTGCTCTAGCTGTCAACACCATTATAGAATCCTTAGTTGACTGTTACTGATTCATTGAAGAACTGTTGAGGTGCTTGGCTGGGAAGTGAAAATATTGATTCAAGCTCCCTATCTGTGTGGCTATAGATAATTCATTCTTTTATGCATCTCAGGTCCCAGTCTGTTCATCTCATAATAACAGCTCCCTAATCAAAGCAGTAATATGAAGGGAAAAACACACTAAAGGTAGTGAGGCACTTGAGTATCGTGGTTTGGAGGGGAAGTAGAGTTAGCTAAATATGATAAATACAGTACTTCTCCTGCAACAGCTCCAGAGAGATCGCTTCTGTAGCCATTGAAATACAGCAGCTAGAGAGTACAGATGATTTATAGTAGTGTATAGCAACATTACACAAGTTTAGGTACAAACCAGGATTAAAACATCCTGCAAAGATGCTGCACAGAATTATTAGGCCAGATGATTATAACAGGTCCGTGTGGAAAATTGTAAGTGTTCAGGATCTTAAGGTGTGTCGTAAGGTCTTTAACAATGTGAGATCTTAGTAAAGTGTTCAACTGCATAATGGTACTAAAGGGCACTTCAGGACAAATGAAGAGAGAAAACATGCTGTGAACAGTCATTCATAGGTACCTGGTAATCTCCTGACCTCCCCCCTGCCCCTATCTCTTTTCCAAGCACTGAGTTTAGCTGATGTGGCTTAACTGGAAAAAAAATCTAATGGAATCACCAAAGCAGTAGAAAATCTGTACAGGAAGACGATATTCTCTGGTGGTATGGGGGTATTCTTAGCTGGGAATAAGCAATAAGACCTATTTCAAATTCTATGTTAAAAAAAAAAAAAAATCAAGACAAACCATTATAAATTCTTCATGATACATTTTTCTTGTTTTGGCATCTTAATGACTGCTTATAATTCTCCTGTGCATGTGCAGTTAGTCAATGACAGAATTATTTCACAATCTCCTATTGTTTTTCTCCATCAGAAAAGAGAGATTATGTGCTCCAATGTGAGGATTAAGCTCACTGTGGCACAAAAAAAAATCCCGAACAAAACAAAAACAAACCCCAAACCAACAACAACAAAACAAACAAAAGCAAAAAAAAAAAAAAACCCACAACATAAAAACCACAAAAAACCACCAGAAGATAAAAGCCTTGCAGAATTGCAATATGATCTGTAGATAAAAGTTTTGATCCCTCTTGATGGTGGTATTGGGATGAGAAGGGAAAATTCCTCCCAGGTAAGGCAAATGATCAAAGAACTAAGTTCATGTCATAATGCATGATCTGAAGCTGAGGTGGGACATAGGCATAAAAGGTTTATGATGGGATGAGAAGTTTATGGTGTAACATAAAACTTTGGTCACTGAATGATCTTAGTGGTTCTGCTATTGGTTCTGCTCTAAGATCCTCTTGTCCTACAAGGTGAACAAATAAGGAGGAGAAATTCTAGACCAACGATGGCTTGCATATGAAATTTATGACCTGAAAAGCAGAATCAGAAAATCTTTTCCAGGGAGGAGTGCATGAACTTTCATTAAACCTTGTTATAACTTCAGGATGGCCGGACACAGCTGAAACATTGGTGTGAGATTTTTCTGTCTCTTTAGAGCTGTGTTGATTGAGTACTGGAAGTCAAATCTTGGGTAACTCCAAATTTTATTTCCATCCACTGCTTGCTTTCTTTTAAGGTACTCCTATAAAACATCAAATAAAAGTCATATGCAAGTGATGAAGGAATGTGGGGTATAAAAGCTATTTGGTTTGCTGCTATACTCCACAAACTTTGCTGTCTACATCCTAGTCAGTGCCTGTCACTACCTACTTGTTAGGGAAGAGAGAGTTTTTCTCAAAGCTGTATTAGCAAGATATTTACTGCTCAAACTCTGACTTCTTGTAGGTACTTGGACCCCAGTAGCATGCTGTGATGGATTTGTATGTCAATGTTGTCACCATAAATCCAGAATAAAGTTTTGTAAAGAAGTGAGAAGGGAAGAAATAGATAGGAAATTAAATGTATGTGTACATTGGTTTGATTTAGGCTATGTACATTTAGCATTCTCTGATCACTACAGAATCAAAATAGTTTTTAAGTAATGGGATATTTATTCCCATAAAACCCTATCTGTAAAAGTGAGATAGTGCTCCTCTGCTTATCTGGGGAACCAAAGTAGAGCAAGATTAACGCAGAATTTCTTTGGATGGAAAGAGCCTGTTTTTAGCATGTGTTTCCAGGGCAGGCTTCTCAGAATATGAAGTACCTAGAAGGCATTGTGGGGAGAGATCTGTATTAGGCCCCGTAAAAATCAGTCCCCCACTTCTGCAACTTCTGCCACATGATTGGTCAGGTTACATGTGGAATTGAACAAGTTAGAAGGTATGTATGCATAAATGCAAATGAAAGAGGAAGTGTATCTAGATAACTAAACTTTAAATGAGTAAATGTTCTACGATGAAAACACTTCCAGACATAGAGACTGGCTCAAACTGAGGAGAGAAAACCAGAAGAAAACTCTCTAAAAGGCTACTACCAGCTGTGAGTAGTATCCAGTGCATCATTAATTGTTTATCCAAGAAATCATTGTGTATCTTTCAAGAGCAGAGGGGACACGCACAAACCTATTCTGTCTGTGCCCATTAGTGACCCCTGGCTAGCCCCAGGGCTTGAGAGCTTTGCTGATCTCATTGCATATGCTGCTCCCTACATCTGATATCATGCCCAGATGTTTCCACCTCAAAATAGAAAAGATATCTAATGTAACTTCTTTAGTACTGGGTGTTTGATAATAATTCCCTTGAGGGCTTGGAAAATAGAGCAAGATAGAGGATTTCCTTTCATTGAATGCAACATTGCCTGATGATACGCAATTTCCAGGAGCACATGTCAGATTCTGGACTTTGACTTAATCTCTTAGTGGATTTGACAGCAGCAACCCTTTGGTCAGAAGCCAGAGCAGGGCCACCTACACCCCACTGCCCCCAGTGCAGCTCCCTGAACGCCACAGCATGAACTCCAGTGATGTAGTTGAGAGCCTTCCCTTACCAGTCTGCATCTGGATTGACTAGCTCATACTTGTCTGATGGGTCTTTGGGGGAATTAGGTAAAATAATTCTGTTCACTTTCTAGTAGAGAAGAATGTCCATGAGAGCAAAAAGCAGGCTCGCTAGATGTTTCTTGACAGATGCTGCAGTGTGATAGAGGCCTTGGTCTTGAATTCCTTCTTCAGCCATAGGTATCCTCCACCAGGACCACCAAAGCAATGTAGGAAGTCTGCAATTACACCATTTCTGGCATGCCTACCTCTGGGCTAAATTAAGGCCTTCATTTCTCAGGGCTATCAATTTGGAAACTTTTTACCCAGCACTAAATTTACTGAAGGTTGAAGGAAATTGCCAAGCATAATATTTGGATTTATGGACTCTTTCTTGTGAGATGTGTTCCTACTGAATATCATTCAGACTAGGAAATGAGTTAAATGAAGATGTTGTAATCCCGCAGCATATCAAGCATGGTCCTGTGGTTTAAGACTGGAACAGCTCTTACCTTGCACAATGGCACAGAGCTTCAGCTTAAACTCCTTCATGTGTTCCTCTCCGATTTCAGCACCCACCCTCCACCCAATATATATTTGTTCCTTTCATTCCTTGCAGTTTTTCACCTAACCACTACTTTTCAATCCTTATGACTCTTTAAGGCTCAACTTTCAAGTTGTTTCCACTGAGCCAGGGCAATGATTGTCTTGGAGCCTTTCTTACACTTGCCACAGTTTACCTTCTGTGTGTGCGTGAGAGTGTGGATCCTTCCACAGAGTACAGTGATTCAGCAAAGTTCCTGCATCTGATTTCTTTGACAAGCAGCACTGGGTTGGATATATGGGATGAGAAAGCCAGAGGTTTGAGATATTACTCTGTCAGATATTTCTGTATCAAACTGAGACTTGTTTGAAGTTTTAGAATAAAAAAAATCTAAAGCGAAGTATCAGCTGAAACCAAATATTTTATTTAAACCTTAACTGGTTCAATTTTAAAGCAATCACTCTAACCCAAAGAAGGAGAATTCTTCATTTTTAAAAATGTCAAAACAGTGTTTAGATGACTTTGAAATGCTTTCAAGATGTAAATTTAAAAAACATTGAAGCCTAGCCTTCCTCACCAAAAAAAAAAGCCCTCTGCAAATCAGTAAATTCCCATGAAACGTATTATGGAAAAAGTTTCTTACCAGCGTTATCAGACCTTCACTGTCCTCACTTTCTCCTGTGATGCTAGTCCTGTACCAGTACAACCGTCTTCAGTTATGCCTGGTTAATTCCAGATAAAACAGAGTGCCAAGCTGGCAGAGGTAGGCTGCTTCTGATACCCCAGCTGGGTTATTTAAAGCCAGGTGATGTCCAGATATCAAATAGTCAGTTGTCCTCTGTCAGTAAATCCTTTATTTGTACAGTGGGACACAGCTGAATCACAGCTTTGTATGGTTGCAGGTATGAGGAAAATCTGATCTGAAATCAAGTACAGTTCTGGCTTCCCTTGTTTCAAGAGGTATTCTGTTTAGCACACTTTGAATTTCTTGATGTACGTCAGACAGAACAGACAATTCTCTTTCCCTGTTCTGGAAAGTATTGTGTATGCTTACGGTATAGTAACAGCCACGCTTAACAGACTGAGACAAACATAATTTGAAACGAAGAATTGCTGTCTCTTACTTTGAGAGAAGTGCTGAGGAGCCACCGCCTAGGAGGCAGCAAGGACCGAGCAGAATAGCTCGGAATGGTTTCGCTATTTAGCAAATAGCAAAAGACTAATTTCCCACGAGCTACAGAACAAAAGCCACGCAGACATATCTGTCAGCACTAGGTCCTTGGAGGACTGGAGTACACCAGGAGGACAGTGGACATTTTCTGTGGGACTTGTGGTGTTAGAATGAACTGCAGTAGACTACAGTGAAATATATTTTTGCTACAAGTTGAATTCAGACTGGACTCCTAAAATATAGCATTATTTTCCTGTATTTACTCAAGACAGGCTGCAGCTCACTTTTCAAATTGCCTTCTTGTCTGCTGGCAGCATCTATTGAGAGCTGAAATGGCCAAAGAGGGAGCTGATGAATAAAAATTGTTCAGTTGTCCCATTGCTCAGTGGATCTGCAGCCTCCTTGCTCATATCTCACCAAATGACTAAAAATGATGAAGGCAAGAGACTGAAGACACTACTGGGGTCTAAGTGTTGCACAATGGGGGCTGTGCTTGTTGGAAGTCACAGAGACATTACTCAAAGCTAGTACTAATGCCTATTTCTTTGCAGAAAGGGTGCTTCTCTACTCCAGACACCTTACTTGACTGGTGTTTGTTGGGCTGTAGGGATTTTTTTTTTGTTATGCTATGATGCCAAACATCATCTGGCTGTGCAACAAGCTGACAGGCAGAACCTCTATGTTCTGGCGTTGTGCGTTTCTCTGTGTGAAGTAAAGGTGGGAGAATGGGGGTAGAGGAAAAAAGAATAACCTTAAGACCATTTGGGATTTGATGTAAAAAAAAAAAAAATACAAAAAAAAAAAGACACACTTTCTTTCTCTTCCTTCCTTCCATTTCTCCTGTGTTCTGTCCTACTAGTGGAGGCACAGTGGCATAAACCAAAAGCAGATCAAACCAAGGTTTTCCCGTTTGTATGCAAAGTTTCTTTATAAAATAAGATATTTTGGCACAATGAGGCTGACTGTTGTCCATATGGCCCTTAAGATATTCTGAATACCTGTAGCTCACTGATACCTCTTGTTGCTCTCACACCAAAGTAAACATCTTTTATGTATTAGCCCTGATACTACAACAGCTTGTGCTCAACGGGATACCCGTAGGATGTTGTACCAGGTGCTCAGCGTCTGGTAGGTTAAGTATTAGACACTGACACTGGACTGAGCTGACCAACAACCCTGGGACAGGGTTTTTAACCCAGAAATATATGATATCTCTTTCTCTGTTACCACAGCTCTGCTTGGACCAAGATACATGCGGAAGTAGGTGGTGGAGGGGGTGGGATGAAGGTAACCAGGGGTGAAAATGGGGAAAGTGACTGGTTTTCCTCTTTTGTTTCCCAGACTTTGCTTGTTTCCCAGGCATTGCTCTTGCTGACAGTCCTGTGCAGGGAGAAGACACAGAGCCCCCTGTGAAGGCTTATGTAATAGCCGTGATTTATTTGTAAAACTTCCTTCAGTCTCTTTAACCCATGGCTCACAGAGAGTGAAAGTGATGTCTCATAGCAATGACTTGGCAGATTTTTCATGACTTTACGTACTGATGCTGCACGCTGTTTAGATCAGCAGTACCCTTGTCCTTAAGCTCAAGCGCTGGCAACAGAGATGCTGGAAAAGCCAGTGCTGCCTCAATCTGTCACTTCACGTTGGTCTCCTCAGACAAGAAGGCCACTTCTTTCCAGAAAGGCACAATAATTTGTGTCAGCTCGTTAAGCTGGCATGCTGCGGATTCAAGCATTGAGCTCTAAGAGGGCACTTTGTCCCAGCCCTGTAATGGCCTGTCCCTTGTATTCCCTAGGGGATAACTGGGATAAATTCCTGGAGGGAAAGGTCAAGGAACTCAGGAAAGATTGTTATTGTCAATCCGAATTAAAACTGATGCAGGAAATATAAGATTTGAATACAGCTTTGAACAACTAGAAGGGAAAAAAGAATCTATCTCGGGGAGTATGTGTAAGTGTTAAGCTCAGGACAGACTACAGTTTCTGCCTGTATCCAAATCCCCCAGAAGGAAGATTTAATTGATGAGGAATGGAACTTGGTCACAGCTTTATTAATTATTTTTCAAGACTGAGAGAGGAAATCTTTATCAAAAATACCATAAGAAGAAAATACTAAGTGACCAATGAAGAGCTTAGGCCAAAATAATTTTGCGAGAGGCAGTAGGTAATACAAGAAGAGCCGATTCAAGGAGGTCAAGCAGAACATGTTTTTGAAGGATCTGTCTGTGGTTTTGGACAATGGGTAGTAATAAGTGGCTTCTGAAAGAAGTATGTAGGGCAGATATTTGGGATGCTGGGTCCTGGTGCATGCTTCCTTATAGGACTAAGAAGGAACGGGTGCAGAGATTTGTTTGCACTTTGTATCTGCGTAGGTTCGTTCAGTTTGCTTGCTTTTCAGAAGCCTGAGACAGGAGCATGTCAGAGGGGACAGAGTAAGCTCATTTCTTCTGAGCTGAAACAGCAGCCAAGAAATCTGGACAAGACTGTTCAATTTTTGCAGAGAGATCACAATCTTTTGCGGTGGTGGGGAGAGTTGCTTCAGAATAGCATTCCTTTTCATCTCTTGATATATAAACAAACTAACTTTTGCAGATGAAAACTGAAGCACCAGTTTATGTGCTTAATTGTATGAAGGACTGTAATACAGCTATATTTTTTTTATAACCTCTCTCTCCCATGCATGCTTCACCTGTCTTTCCTTTTTAAATAGTTGCAAATACTACCAGACAAGCTGAAAATGGTCTCACCATTCAGTTTTCCAATTAATTGGCAAATTAGAAAACGCTGTCATTTCCTGAGTGCTGTATTTTGCTGACTGTTTGCTTTGATTTGGTACTTTAAAAAGAGTATAAAAAATCCTCTTATCATTTGCATAGGATATAACTATTGAGTCACACTTCTATTTTTCTATATCAAACAAAAAGTTGAGGCAGTTGAGCAACATTTGTTTGTGGGTTTATACACCTTTTCCTTTGGTAATCGTGAACCAGTTAGGAAAAGACTTTTTTTCTGGGGAAATTAAAATTTTATTGAAGGATCTTGCAAAAGTGTAGCTAAACTGAATAACCGGTTCAGGTAAAGTGTTTGACCTCTTGCTCAAATTTGCAAAGCAAATCCTGAATAAATTCATGTTTGAGATTTGTGGTCCCATTCCTGTGCCTTCTGTGCCAGCAACCATTACTTCTGTTTCGCTTGCACCTGCAGAATGCCAAGCCGGATTCCTTCCAGGACCTGAAAATCCAAAATACCATCAGAAAACATGAGCTTGATAAAATTTCCCAACTTCTTGACAGAGGTACACATGAAGCTTGAGTTTTCTAAACCAATATATCCCCAAAATCACTCAGTTGAGAGTCTATGGTTAATTCTTCTAAAAACACACATGGAAGTCAAGACAGGAGATACTGCCACTGAAATATGGGTAAAGTTTGTTTACCTTATGAAAGTTTGGACATAGATCTAAACTGGATTATTTTTTCATCGGTCTTCACAACCAGAGAGAACTGCTTTCAGTAGATTTTGATTGCCACAGCAGCATCATCACTGAATCTTCTTCAGATTATTTTTGACAGTGATATACTGGAAGGACTTCTAGGAGCTGTAAGTTTTCTTTTAGTGTAACTGGAACCACTGAAGACATACAAATGCTGTTTAAATCTCTTTGATTCCTACCACAGGCTCTTTCTCTTCCACCTCTCAGCATAAGAATCAAATCTGATGTTTCCCATGCAATTTATATTTAAAAGCTATCAGTGAGGTTTCTTTTTTTAGGCAACGTTTAATTTAGATGCCATTTTATACAGAAACTTGTGACTTGACAAAGGGGAAGATGATCCTTCTGACTTAGTGAACTTTCAGTAAGAGTAAAGCCAATGATCTGGGTATCCACTAATATACTTTCTAGGCTTTTACATTACTTGGCTGCTTTAACAGGTACATTTTCAGCGCTTTGTTGCTGAATTAATTGAATTCACATCTCTTCTACTTTTCATTTAACTCTGTTCTTTAGTTTTTAATAGTGTACATCTACATAAGCCCTTGAGTATCATTCAATTGTTGTATCAGTTTATGGAGAGCTTCTAATAAGTCTGGAGTAGCTTTTAGTCTCTGAATTCAGGCATGAGGTGGCCTTAATGATCAAATTCTGGAAATGGATATATGCCTGGTAAATACTGACTACCCTTAGAAACAGTGATAAAGGGGAGGCTTCCCTGGTCCTAGCACTGTCTTCCACTTAAAAGAAGGTGGAGTGGTCACCAGCATGTCTTGTAAAAAGGAATATGTTAAACTTGCTAAAAGCTGTCGGAATTGGTGCGGCTGCATGCCTTATCTCATAATCCAAAAAATGCATACAGGAAGCTGTTGTGTGCCCTTCAGCAGAAGTATACATTAAACATGTTTTTTTTCCCTGGTAATTGCAGTGACTGGAGAAACCAGGAGAAGGTTACAACTGAAGTGGGTTTTATGACAGGTCCTCTAGTTCTCGTAGTGTTCCGGCTTTTATATTCTTAAATGTTTTGTTTTGTTTTGTTTTGTTTTTTTGATTTCTCCTCCCCGCCATTTTCATTTGAGATGACTGATTTATGTACTTTGCTTATAGGCAAAAAACTCTTTCAAACACCTTTTTGACTCTGTTACATTTATTTCATGCTGTGATCTAATTGTATAGTGATCCCATATAACACATTTTGATCTGTCTATAAATTGGTGTACATTAGCACATTCTAAAGGTTGAGTAGGATTTTGCTGAGGCAGAAGCATCTGCTCCCTACTCTGCAGAACTGTAATTACAGGTTCAGGTTTAGATTAACAGAGCCTAATAGATATAATTCTGCAGAAGAGTACAAAGACTTTTCACTTGGGGCCATTATCTAAATGTCTCTCTAGCTGAGGTTGAAATATTTAGTAATGAGACGAAAACCATTCAGAAAACCTTGTAACAAGAAAAAATTTATGTTCAGACACTAGATATAGCATGATTAAAGTTATTTTATAATGGATAGCATGATGCAGATAAGCAGTGTTACTCTCTGTAGAAAGGTAGTAAGCATCTTATAAAATTTCTCTTCTGGCTCACTTTGAGAAGTCTTCTCTTTAAGTGACGTGAGTATGGAAGCCTACCAGTGGCAGACAGTATGTTCAGCTCAGTACTGTCATGTATGGATCTGTTAAAGTGGTTAAGGTAGCAGCAGCCTGTAGCTACAAAATTGGACTACAGATCCAGATTGTCATCCAAACCAATGTATTTGGGTAGGGGATTTGGGATCTTCTATTTAAAACTATATTTGAGTATGGTTGAATATTCCAGCAAAGGCTGGAACTGTTATTAGTAAGAACATATGCCACTGATGCTGTGTGTAAAATGGACCTTCTAAATCATGTGTGCCTATATAAAATAAATATGCTCATGTCCCACTACCACATTCTTCACTTTTCTAGAGCAAAATCAGAGGGATTAAGACAGCAGAAAAAGGAATGGTTGACTTTGCTAGTGCACGTTAATTTGAAAGCAGAGTTTCTGCTATTATATTTGCTTGTTAGGATAGACAGTTTGATTTAATAATTTCCATGAGGCAAAGAACTAGTATTGCTTTTAAGAGGGGAGGGGACACAGAGTGTGTATTAGCTGCATATCCCGAAGGTAACAAAAATGTTCTGTTCAAGAGGGAAGAAAGTATGTGATTAAAGTAGGTGTGTTTGTGGAGGCTCAGGAAAAATATGAGAGCAGAATTGCTGAGTTTGTTTCCTCTGTGGGCCAATGAAGATCTAGTAATTTAGAAATCCTCAGGGCTGTTCACAAATTTGGAAAACTCCGAGTATTTTGTTTGAAACTGTTTTAATATGAAACATTGTTCCTCACATGCCCTCAGCTTTGTCAAGTTTGAGATGAAAAACATACAGTACAGTTTGAATTCAAATAAATCTGGATGAGTATTTCTCACTTTAAGCCTCATTTTCAACACAATGCTGAGAAGTAGAGGAATTAAAGCAAAAAGTTGGTTGTCTTTGGTTCCCCACCCCGCCCCCTGTCCTTTCTATAGATTAGCATTGCTCAAATGTTGGTGGAATTATGCAGTGCTGAGTGAATTTAAAAGAAGCATACAAAGCTTTGAGTTTATCCTCCATGTACGTTCTAAGATTAAACTGGATTTTAAATGTACTGAGACATCCAATAATTCAGGGGATCTTAATAGACACCTGTAGCAATGCAGCCTTCATGACAGGAGGAGGGCAGGTACAACATGGGTAGCAGTGGAACCCAGAGAGAAGTATAAAAGTCTGTAGTCTCAGATGGCACAAATGAGCATTCGCTGCAGAGGGGCTGTGCTACCTTATGCTTACTGAGGTTATTGTGCCTTTAAAAAAAATTTCTTTAAAGCAAATATTCTCCCTCAGATGTCAAGTTCAGTTCTTCGGCTCAACTAAGAACTATGAAACTAACTTCTTTCCATATTCTTTTGCTGCTGAGCTTGCCCAGCACTTGAATAACAAAAGCAATGAAACTTGAACCAAATTAAATGGCTACAAATCAAGACTATGCTCTGCATTGTGGAAAAACAAAATCAGGATTTTTATTTGTTTTCTTTATTTAACTATGGTTCACATAAGTAAATGGAAATGGTGGGAAACACTCAGTTTTCACAGCTTTACCATTAGAATAGTAACCTGTATGTTATTTTTTGGTGACTGTGGAAGCTTCATTTTTTTTAATGCAAGACTATTAAGAGCTCAGGGTAACTTTTCAGGGTATCATACAGGAAGGCAGCACACTGATGGGATTCACACAACTTGGAAAATTCACCAGAAACCTTTCTAAGCATGTTTGCTTGAACCAGTCTTTCTAGACCCAGGTAACTAACGTCATGTTTCAGGGAAATATCTCATCCCACTTCATAGATGTGAGGTCTCTTCTAAAATCAATTTCATCAAAAAAAGAAAGATGGGCACCTCACTTAGACTTAACAACTAATACCTAAAACATACATATCATTGGTGAGAGACCAAAATTATTTTTTTTTCTCTGCTTAACTTCACACAAAGATAGATGTATTGTTCAGAAGGCAGTATCCTGCCCCAAAATGTCTTGTAGTCACCGGCTAAGTCTGCCTCTCTAGTTTGATTTCACAAGATGCAACGAGTCAAGATTATTAGCCTCTAGTATGGTTGTTGGAAGACTTGTTCAGAAGACCCTGTTTGTCAGTCCCCATTTCACTATTTCATGGCAAGTGAAAGAATTTCTATAGGAGATGTTGAGATTCCACTGAATATCCTGAAACTTAGTACTTGGAGTACATTGGGAAAAGAACTGGATTTACATCTTCACTTAGGATTGGGCAGGTTTGAACTTGTCTCCTATATGGAGAAGGAAAATGTTCTCTCTATTTCAATACTAATTTTAAGGTGGGACACCTTATTTTCTGTGATGTCTCTGAGAGGAAGATGTGCTCTGAGAAGGTGTCACACTTCTCTGCAACATCTGGCAAAGGACACTTGTGCCAGGACTGTAGCAGCAAGATGAGAGGCTCTCAATTTGTGTCATGCTGTGTGATCACTGTGAAAAAGAATGAAAATGGGGGACACAGAGACGTACACAATCAGCAAAAATCATAGTGGTACCTAACATAACAGCTTGCCTTATTTGCAGCCATAGTCCTTTGTGTCTTTCCTCTGGTCTCTTCTTTTTCTAAGCATATCTAAACAGGGATGCTTGGGTGGAATTTTAAATGCCAAGACCCAGCCTGTATTGTAAATTGTTGCTAGCACAGTGTTTTGCTGGTTGAAAACTGGTGATGTGGTATGCAACTGAGAGCTTTTGGCAACAAAACCCTAGTGCTTCTGCTTATTTGGAGAAAAAAAAGAAAGACCACGAATTCCTATTACTTGTATTTCACTTGAAATGTGGTAACAATCCCAAGGCTGTAACTAAAGGCTGTGTTAAGGAAGGAAGTTGATTATATATGATGAGAGCTGCTGTGTCATGGAGCAAATTTACTGAGCTCTGGCAGATGTGTGTATTGTGTGTATGGGAGCAGGAATACAGTTGTGTGCATGCACCCTGATTTGAGATTTCCTCTAGTTATGATTCAGTTGTGCCACTTAATTACTGCCTTCTCAAGTCTTCTGTAATAAACATGTTTTCTTAACCTACAGTCTTTAAGCTGTTAGACTAAGAATTCTGTTATAATTGAAAAGCTATTTGGGAACACTCCAATCTTTTTTTGAAGTGAAAACCACAAAACAGCATATCAAGAAAGCAATTTATTCAAAGTCAGAGGGGCAGGTCACTGTTTCAGGTTGCCACTGGGGATTCAGTAGGTTTGGGTCCTTTTTTATTAGGATTAGGGTGGGAGGGGAGTTGATTGAGGTTGTTTTTAATGGACTCCAGGTTGTGAGCTATCTCATCTGAAATACTGACTGCTCACGCAACAGTTGATTTGAAGCATGTAAGGTACAAGACAGCTTTTCATGCACAATCCACATACTCTAAACATTAAGATAATTCAGAAAGTGTTGTGCATTGTGATCTGTTATTTTCTGCCTCTTCTGAAAGTCAGGAAAACACTGAAAAACAGTTTGCATGCCCTTGGGATATGATTTCACTACTCTTGTCTAAAAACATTATCGAATCTGTAGTTTTGGGAAAGGCATTCTAGCATGTAAATGTGTTTTATCATCTTTTCAGCTCTTATGCTTTTAAGCAAGAATCTATAAAACTAAATACCTTTATGGAAGTTGAAATGGAAAGGCTTCCCTTTATTAAACAAAGAAATCCATATAAGTACAATTTAACCTGTAAAAATGATTTCTATACTAATTATGAGGAAAAAGAATCCCTACCTGGGGAAATTCCAAATGTTGATTTATATAATAAGTTGTGTCAAATGCATTACAGCCTACAGCATGTCTGATGAGACACATTAAATAGGATATAATGATGTCCCTATTTAATGTGAAGAGGAACAAACAGAAATTTTGCCAAGCATGCTTAGGGATTTGCACCCTAACATGGAATGACGGGATCTATTTTCCTTGAGCTATCTGGACATTGTCAGCTGATTCACTGCTGATTGCAGATGGTGAGGAACTGGTGGTGGTTGTGGCACAACTTTTTGTGGCTTTTAGTGTTAGACTCTTCAGGAGTGTTTTGCAGATGGAAGATTAAAGTCAGAGGGGTTTGAAGTAGATATTTTATGAATCGAGTGTCTTCATGTGACCAAGAAGCAGGAGACTCACCTCTTCCCATCCAACATCTCCATCCTGCCAGAAGCTGTTCTGTGTATAAAATAGGAAAATTGGTGGTGCTGTTGAAAGACCATGGGATGGAAGAGGAGATGCAGGGTGCAGCTGCTCAACACAGTCCTCGCTGACACCCCAGTTTAGGTGCTGCCCAAGTTGCCTCTAGGGGCGAGAATGATCTTGTACATGGGCACAGGGCTGTGTGCCTTCAGGAGGGCTAGTTAGGAAGAGGGTTCAAATAGAAATTGTCTTGAGAATGGGACAAAGGTGAAACACACTGACTTTTCGTAGCTGCTGGGCCACAGTGAGAGAAAATCTGAAGACCGATGGTAGCACCTTCTCTTGAGAGGAAGGTGACCAGTTCTGTTCACCAAACTGTGCAGATGAGTACCTCACCGGTGGATATACTGGGGAAAAGGAGAACATCCCAGCCAGCACACGTCTTCTGGGAAGTCAAAGGCAGCTAGAACATTTGAAGCACAAATGTCTCATTGGGTCATTTTTCAGTCTAGAAGGACAAACGCCTAGGGTGGAGGATGCCCAGGCACTAGATACCAAGTAGCTTTATCTCCACCAGGACTCGGGCTGTGCTGCATTGTGCCTGCCTGGTGGCAAACACAAAGTGCCATGCAAGCTTAGTAATCTCCAGAGTGCCAACAGAGCAGGGGTGTTCATGATCTAAATTGTGGGTTTATATGTTTAAAGTGGTACTTACATAGCCGGGTCTCTGCGTGAATCTAGCTGATAGTGCATTAGAAACTCTGAAAATGTTTGCGTTACAGTGTTGAGAGCTCAGAATTTTTCCTTCTAACTGAACTAGTTTTATATATTAGGGAAGCAGAGAAATAAACAATGTGGTGTGACCATTTCTCTTTTTTCTTAAATTAATTCATCTTGTGTCTCCTTATCTATAAAAAGTGAACCAAAGCTTAGTGTAATTTATTTTTATAAGTTATGATCAACATTTATGTGATTTTTACATTCAGTTTGCCTACTTTAGTGAAAAGACAGATTAAGAATTGTCAGTAGAACTTCTAACTGGGCTCTGGAAATACAGCTGTCTAGCTGGCTCTGACTCACTTCTACAAAAAAAAATGCTACAATCTAAAGTCTAATGAGCTGTGTGCCCACTGCATGTAAGACAGGGGGTTGTCCATCTTGCATTTTTTGTACCTGTAACCTAGCCTGACTATGCAGACAAACAAATTTTCCTTTCTGGCAGCAATAGAGTTAATCTGACCAGATAAAAGACTGCAGTCATGCAAAATTGGAGAGACCTTTTAGAGTAATGTTGGGTCTGCATATTCTGCAATTCTGAGAATTCTAAATTCAACTAGAAAATAAATAGAATATTTAATACCTGGAAAGGTGCAAGAAGCACAGGTTTAAAAAATATATACCTGTACGTACTCATTCGCAGTATGCTTCTGAAAGCTAAATTGTTAAAATGATGATTTATATTAATTTATATTCATGATTGTTTATAGGTTTTTGAAACAGCAAACTAGTGCCATAAATGCAGCAGCTTTTATTAGAAAAGAAATGGGGATGAATTACAGGCTTGTTGTTTAGTGGGAAGTTTTATGACTTCTAAAGAATGTGTGTCGTTATATTTTCAAACAAAAGAAGGCATTTTAGATTTCCTGTAAAATGAAATTCGTGTAGGAAAGCTCTGAGGTCTTGGGCAACAAATTCTTTTGCGTTTGTTTAAAATCGCAACGTATCACCCTAATTTGACCTCTTACGAATTTTATGGAACTTTTAGTTCAATTTAGACATGTTGTTTTGGACCAAAATCAAAATGCTCTATTCTCAAAAATGTCAAACAGGATGCTTTTAAAGTTTCTCCTATGTTTCCAAAATGAGACTTCTTTGAAATAGTTTTAATGTAAAGAGTGATGCAAATGTTTTCCATATGAAAAACACAGTTAGCAAATCTTTAAACCAGTTCTCTCTAGAAATAAGGGTTTAGTCATATACTGTTGTTCAGCACATTTGTTTTAAGGTTATATCTAAAACTACAGGGAACAAAAATATAATGTGGGGTTGTGGGGGATTCGGATTCAGTAAAACAGTTCAGTGGCACAACTCCAATGTGTGGTGCACTTTAAAGAGTATTTCATAATGTGTGAGAGTGCATTTTCAAGGCTTTTAATCATCTAGGCAAAAAATATTTCTCCTCTTTGCATATGAGCCCATCTACAGGTTAACAAAATTCACTTTGGTAGTGATGGCAGGGTGATTTCCCAGGATGGGAGATAAGCATCTCTCTACACTCTCTACCTTGCCTACTCCCCTCTCTGCATCCCATGTAACTTCACTGGCTGGGGTGGGAAGTTTGTCAACAACTTTAATCCCAGTGATAACAAATGAGTTGTTGGTGTAAGTCCATCCACAGGATGCATTTCACTTTACAGGTATCACAGAATCATTGAGGATGGAAGGAACATCTGGAGATCATCCAGTTCAACCACTCCTGGATTAAGCAGGGTCAGCTAAAGCAGGTTGCCCAGGACCATATTTGTGGGTTTTTATTATCTCTGAGGATGGAGGCTCCATAATCTCTCTGGACAACCTGTTATAGAATCATAGAATGGTTTGTGTTGAAAGGGACCTTTAAATGTCATCTAGTCCAACCCCCCTGCTACAGACAGGGACACCTTCCACCAGACCAGGCTGCTCAGAGCCCTGTCCAGCCTGGCCTCTTGAATGTTTCCAGAGAGGGGACATCTACCAAAAGTCTGTCCCCAGATAGACCTTTCTTATAAGCCCCCTTTAAGCACCAGGAGGCCACTTTAAGATGTCCCTGGAGCCTTCTCTTCTCCAGGATGAACAACCCCAACTCTCTCAGCCTGGCCTCATAAGGGAGGTGCTTCATCCCTCTGATCAACTTTGTGGCCTCCTCTGGGCCTGCTCCAACAGATCCATGTCTGTCTTGTACTGAGAAACACTGTTCCATATTTGACCACCCTCATGGTAAAAAAAAAAAAAAAAAAAAAAAAAGCGTTTTCCTGTTTTTCAGTTTGTGCCCATTGCCTTTCACTCAAGTCTGGCTCCATCATCTTTACACCTTCCCCATCCGGTATTCTATACAATGAGACCCCTGCTGAGCCTTCTCTTCTCTAGGATAACCAGTCCCAGACTCTCCTTGTATGACAGATGCTCCAGTACCTTTATCATCTTGCTGGACTCTTTCCAGAAATTCCAGGTCTGTCTTGTGTTGGGGTACCCAGAACTGGAGACAGCACTGCAGCTGTGGCCTCACCAGTGCTGAGCAGAGATGAAGGGTCACCTCCCTCGAAGTGGCCTGAGTATTATTATAATAATATAAATGGCTGGTTAAAGCTACACTGTGCAAGGGCTGATGACAGAAGCCCATACGATTCTGATAAGTGTCATATTCTTATGGCAGATGCCCTCCCTCTCAAATAGATCTATCCAGTTGTGCTGATGAAAAATACAGTTGCTTCCTCTCTCCTTGGACTTCTGGCACATGTAGATTACTCTGAGATTTGGCTTAAGGTGACTAAAGGGAGATAAGTGTAACTAACTTCTGTAACCAAGGCTACAGTCCGTTTTCAGGAGAATCCATGAGTAGATTCCACCAGAGCCAAAGGACACTGGGTACAGCCACCCTGCAAAATCGTGTGTCACAAAATATTCCTCTGGCATGATCCAGGAATGTTGGTACCCAGCTCTGGGGACTGCAGTGCAGAAAAGTCAGCAACGGTCCCAGGCACAGTGCGGCTGCCTTAGCACACCAAGGCAGCCATGAAGGCTGCCCCAGGCAAGCCACCGTGCCGCTCGGGAGCACTCACCACTCTCAGCCCAGGGATCTCCACCTAGGCATGGAGGTAAAATTCTTTGTCAGTAAAGCAACAACTCTCCTTAAGACGTAGTTTTCTTATTATAGGAATTTATTGTTTTGTCTAGGGCAATATTTAAACATAATCAAACTTAAGGCAGTGATTGCGTTACTTCCACTAAAATTTCTCTTACAAAGTCAATAATTCTCGGAAGTTTAAAACAAGCAACCCTCCCCACCCCCCAGAAAAAAGCAATAACAAAACAAACAAACAAAAAAATAAACCACCCAAACCCAAAACAATTATTCCACTCACCAAACAATCACATAATCTCAATTCACACTAAAAACGGGACTTTGACCAGTATCAGTGCATGCAGAGGCAATAACCTGACATCAAATCTTTGCTTAAACAGACCAAGCCACCAATTATCACAGACAGCTCAAATACCAAGTTCAACATCAAATATGTGTCCGCATAATTTTAAAGGAGTTTAAAGCCAGGTATTTTCCTTATTTTTTAAAATTTCAGAACAGAGATAAAATCAATTTGCAGCGTTTAGCTTGTAAATTTAGCTCCTGACTGCTCACCTGTATTTCTTCTCCTTTCCCTAGAAGCCAAAGTCTAGCTTGAACAAAACTGGTTCTTAGATATATTTTTAAAATGTGAAATAACGGCTAAACATTTCCTAAAGGTTGTTATGAAGATGTCTGGAGGTATAGAATATAAATCCAGTCTGAATGTTTTCAGTGTTGGTGGAAATTTGAGATCAGTGTTACAGCTGAAGGGTGATTTGAAATGTAGTACAGCCCACTGATGCATAGAACTAACTTGTGTGAAACTTCGGTCTGAACTACAGTTTCCAGTTTATAAATTCCATTTTTTTCCAGCACCTAATACTAAATTTGTGGTTTATTCCCAGCAGTACTGAGGTCAACTCACAGACTTGCACAAAAGCCATTATAAAACCTTATGGCTTGCTGGGAGGACTTTTTCTTAAATCCAAATGATATTGTCTTCAGCTGAGTTATGCTTTCAGATTTGGCTTTGTTTGTAACCAAAGCTAGAATGAGAAATTCAGATGTAATACATCTGAGAAAACTGCTCCTAGTGTGAGGATAGTAGATCAAAAACAAAGGAAAAACTGTACTAGGAGGCAATGCTTTATAAACATCCTTTAAGTGTGAAGTTTCAATAAACTGTAAATTTGTCATATACAGAATATGCTTCAAAATGTATTTAATAAATTATATTATTACAATATCTATATAAATTAATATTATATTATTACTCCTTGCTATAATCTACAGAATTTTGCCACTAAGAAGAAAGCCCCAAAATCTAGAAGCATGGCATAATTACCTAATTAAATATAATTTTGGTGTATTTCCAGCTGCAAATCAGTTTGAGGAATATGAAATTCAGTAGAGGGAGGCTCATTTTGCTGTGGAAAAATCAGCCCACGAGATGGTACCACACTAATAAGACAAAGTGAAGGATGTTCTTCTGCAGCTGGCAGGGGACAGACAGCACCAGAACAGTTCCCAGCTGCCAGAATAAGCCCATATCCTTGCTTCTGAGGCTTGTAACATTGATCCTCATGCAGTGCTTTGCGCTGATTCCTTTTAATGTATAAAATCACCATGGCTGCTGCGGAAGACTAAGTTGTGAGTTTATTTCCTGTCCTTTCCACTGGCTCGGGTTTTGGCTTTTTTTTTTTTTTGCCCCCAGTATAGCTCTGCTAGCTTCATATGAGCTGTTCCTGATGTGGGAACACAAGAAGGGTTTTTATTCTGAACTGTGGATGATATTGATACAGTCACTGGAAACTCTATTATAGGAACACATTAGTCCTACTAATAACTTATCCTGATTTAGTCACTGTGATGATACAATTATGATAATCAAGTTGACACTTTAAAGTTGTGATTAATGCTGTGGATCACTAATAATTAATGGTAAAGATTATCATTAATAAACTTATTTTCTTCCAGTTGTCAAGGTCCTATCAAGTACTATGAATATTTTAGAAGCAGTGGAACTTGGGCCAGATTTAGACCAATTCTCATGATCTTTCTAATTTTAAGACTTTGTCAGAGTTGCAAAAACAAAAAGAGCAGGCTCTTCGAAGGCAGGTTGCATATAGAACATGTCAAAGGTGTCAACAGTGGCTTTCTAGAACAAATCAGAAGAAACTGCATTTCCTCTTCTACACCCAGCATTAAGCTTTGCTATAAGGCTTCCCAAACTCATGCATTTTCACCCCAAGTAGCAGCTCCTATGATTGTATGCTTTAGGAGACATCTGTAATCTAGCCAGGGAATTGGACAGAGCTGGATCACTTAATTGCCCTAGCCAAAATGCTCATTTGTAAGTGTGGGTAATTCACCCAAAAGCCTGTGATTAGGGCTGAGAGGGTTTGGCCAATCTGTACATCAGAATTTTTAATCAAATTAGTGAGTGGTCCCCAGTGAGCCCACGGGCAGTGTGGTTTTCTAGTAAAAAAAAAAAAAAAAAAAAACAAAAACAAAAACACACCACCACAACTGGTGGTGTTATTGATAAATACAAGATAAGAAGATGGACTGAAATTACTTTAGGTGAGATTGGACAGAAACCGAAGTTAGTGTAGGATATTGAATAAATGGCAGATCAGGAGCACAGTCATGTTTCATGAAGGCAGTTCTGCAACACTGTCACATACACAATTACCATTGCCAAGCAAAGCGTTTCTGACCTCGGGGGTGATGAGAGTAGTCATCTCCCCTTCCCACATAGTGACTCCTGCCTGGCTTTTTGTTTCTGGGTTGGTTTATGTTTGTTTTGGGTTTTTCTTTTTGTTTGTTTTTTTTTTGTTTTGTTTTTTTTCCCAGTGACTAAGCATCTAATTTGAATCAACTGTGGGAAAAGAGAGGATTGAAGGTAAAGTGTAGTGCTTTTTATTATTCAGGTTGTCGTTAATTGCTGTTTCAGTTCACAACATTTAAATGAAATATTCACGCAATCGGGCCAGTTGTAATTCAATCAGAAACCCATCCAACTACCCTGAGGAATCCCATCAGGGCTCCTTACGCAGCAAGAATGAATTTTAATTAGAAATTTGAAATAAGCTTTCCTCCAGTTTTGCCAGGAACAAAAGGGGCTGGTGCGTAGTGTCTCCATATGGGGAATTAAAGCCTTTGCAAAAAAATCAGCATTTTAAGAAGCGTGTAGAATTTAAGATTGTGATAAATGAGTCTATATTTGCACTTTTTGGTTAGTTCCAGTGAAGAATCTGAATGTTTTGCAAACAGATTTCTAGGTGCAAAGTACACTACCACTTCTGCTGTGAGTGTCTGTGTTTTTAAAAGGTTTATCTTATACTAAAAAATGATGAATAATTTAGTTACACACAAAGCTATCTTTGAAGATGCAGCTAATAAAAAAATAGGAGGTAGAGAGCAACTTGAATGGAAAAGTACTAGTTAAGCATTTTTAAATGGGTCACATGGTATTAGCCCTGAGAGGTATTTTAAACTCGTAGAAGAATTCCAGTAAAATGCTTGTTCCGGCCACAGGGCAAGAGGTGCAGCAACAGGGTAAGTTTCCATCACTCAGAAATCCCAATCCTTAAATCAGTCGCTAATTTTGAGGCGTATGATTCAGCTCTCAAACTGGTAGAGGATGGCAGGGGGGAAGTTACTTGACTCTGCCTTTGGTTGCGTAGAGTAAGTCAGTCAGGCTTCCTACTCTTTAATAACTCTGACAGCTGGGAACTTCCTGAACAAAACCAGTTCTGATACTTGTGCAGTATTTGGCATCGCTGGCCCTGTCGCAGCAGCATTGAGCACCCCACTCTTAAGCCAGAGCAACACGCTCACGAGGTGGTAGATAAGTAGCAAGGTGGGGGGGGTTGTTTTGGGGGGAGTTTTCCTATGTTCAGGGTTTTTCTTTTTGCTTGTTTGGTGTTTTTTAGGATGGGGTTTGGGAATTTTTGGTTTGAATTGGGGTTGTTTATTTGATCTTGCCTAACTGATTAAACAGAGCTTGAGGGAAACGGAATAGGTGCTTCACCTTAGACTGCTTTTCCTCTTGCCTTCTGACCTTTATGTCCATGACTTGTTTTCCTCTGCTAATCTCTTCCTTAAAAATTCCTTTCAAAGAATACAGAGCAGAACGTGGAAGTCTTTCCCTCCCCTTAAAATATAATGACTTAAAGTTGACACTTGCAGACCACAGCCCAGCTCATTTTGTCATTTTCCCTAGCTTTGCTACCTTGGATGGAAACAGTGCTTTGTGTCTATACCATTTGCATTTAATTAGTGACAAGCACAGTACCATCCCATTTTGGGGACTTCCCCAGGCCATTCCAATTGTCAGTGAAACACAGGACTTGCACTTCACTGTTCTGATTTCCAAAGCAGACAATTTCTTCAGACCCTTCAGAAGAGCTGGTGGGAAACAAAAATTACAAAACTTTAGGCAGGATCCTTAATTTACCTAAATCAGGAGGGACTCCATTGACTAGACTTACACCACCAGCTGATCATCTATGCTATTTGTATATTGTCCTAATAAGAAATATGCTGATGTCCTAGCCTTCCCCTTAAAACAAGTGTCTTTCTCCATGCTCCGAAGTTAAGTGTATGAAAACAAGTTTCCACTTTGAACATTTTTTCTTCTTTTCTTTAGGATCCCTAGAGCTCAACTAGGGATGAGTGATTATATGCAGGGTGAGTCTGAACATAAAGCTAAAACAAAACCCCACAATTTTGTAATTTGGTTCAGTATAAGTAAAGGCTCGATCGTAAGTTTTTCTAGTGTGTTCTTGATGTGGGTTTTTTTCCTTTTCTGCTTCTCTATGCATTGTAAGACAACATGGCACACGTGCCTCAAACACACACTTAATGGAAGTCAGGAGCAAGGTTTATGTATTAAAGCATGAGTTAAGGTATTTAAGGCATTTGTCTTGTTTTCATGTTTAGAAAGAGTAATTTCTAGTGTAGCTAGAGAATTCACTGAGTTGTGTGTTAAAACATTTTTTTCTGACTAGATATAGTCTAATTTCACAAGGATTATGCAACTTAGTTTCACATGGAAACAATATTACCTAGAAAATAGTTAATTTCTTGACAGAGGAAATTAATGTATTTGTATAGCAACTGCATCTATTAACAGAATAAATTTTCCTTCAGGGCCATCTTACTGATTTTTTTCAACCAGGTTCACGTTTGATTCAAGTTCTTTGGAGCATGACAGCTTAGATATTTCACAGAAATGACTGCAATATGTTTAGCAAGTTGTGCTTGAAAATCAGCATGTTTAGTTCCCCCCATTTCAAAAGACTTAAGATCATTTAAACTGTAGTTAAAGTATCCTTTACAGCACTCTGACATAAAGCAGGTGTCCCAGTTCAATTTGCAGAGCAGATCAGGTTGTAATCGCTATTATACTCCATAGGTTGGTTTTAGTTAACAAGAACAAAGTCATTTTAATGAAATGGGGAAAGTTTATTTAAACAAAAGCTCTTAATCTAAAAATAATTCAGACATTTTAATCCCCAGGGAGTTGTCCTTAAAAAAATCTTAAGGATATACTGATGAGAAGGACAAAAAGTTGAAGGCTTAAGGAAATAATCTTCTGAAATTTAGCCCTCAGAAGAAGAAAAGGAAGTAACAGGTATGGAAGTTCTCTACCTGTTCTCTCTTGGCCAAGGACCAATTTTGCTGTTTTGTCCACCAAGCATCTCTCTTTCCTGCAGGGGCTCTCTGGATTGTGTAGAATCAGACCTTAGTTATTAGAGTCTGATATCATAACAGTCAGTCTGTCAATTATGCTAGTGATTTAAGGAATAAAACAATCCTTACAAAGGATCTCGGACTGAGGGAAAATAAATATGTAGCTAAAGCAATGACAACTCACATCTAAATAAAACTAGAGTTTTAGTCTTTTCTCCTTAACCTTTTTATCTACAGTATGAAATGGTAATACACAGAATACTACAGTTAAAAAACACTAACTTCCATGAGTATTGGATCAATTTGCTCTCCACCCTCAGGCATCAATGGCTTTTCATCGCTACAAATTGGATAGATTCAATATTTAGCTTATATATGAAGCTACAGGATATAACTACAAAAAAGGTAAGCATTATTGCCACTTTTGGATCATTGCTTATTTTCAGATAATACGATAGGCCAAGTACTGTATGTAGATATGTAGAGAAAATACCATTTTATATGTAGAGAAAATACCATTTATATGTGGAGAAAATACCATTTAAAGGCTCTGTTATATCAACATACTAATTCTGGACTAGATATCAGTTGCAGGAGCAAACACAGTTTTTAGGCTGAAGAT
Organism: Tyto alba; assembly: GCF_018691265.1. Lineage (NCBI taxonomy): Eukaryota > Metazoa > Chordata > Aves > Strigiformes > Tytonidae > Tyto > Tyto alba. The sequence goes on from NW_024881280.1 coordinate 5,131,366, forward strand.
AACTTTTTCTCTTGTCTGCTTAAGAAACCTTAACTGGGGAGTAGGTTGTCAGTTCATACTTTCCTCAGTATATGTAAAGCAGTAACAGTGATGTGCCTAGAAATGACCATACAGAGTTTTATTTCAGCAGCTGGGAGCAGCTGTGCTACAAAGGCAGCACAGGCACATGGCTGCCTAGCTAGGCCGATGTGCGTTGTGTGTTCCCTGGAGAAACTAATCTCTTCTGCTACTTCCCATTGCTCCGCTAACCTAGCATGTCTTAAGCCATGTCTAATTACCATTTCTACCTCTCATTCAGACCAGAGAAGCACTATTTTATATCAGACAAAACATGCATCCTCTTCTGGGTTGGATGTGTATTACTTCTTCCCTTCCATCTGAGCTTTTATCAGATCTGTTCTTGCAGCCGTATCTTGCTTGACTCAGTTTTGCATGTGAATGCACATTTCCAGCTCACTGAAATGGCTTCCAGTGCTTCCTGGTGCTGTCTTACAACTTGTAAGGTACATTTACTATTTAAGTTTCCATTATTTTCCTGCTACTTGCTCTTTTCTATGCTTTTTTTTTTTTTTTTTTTGCCCCTGCTGTCACTGGTTCAGAGATGCTGTAGGCATGAAAACTTGATTTCATCCATTTCTCTTGGAACCATGCTATTTGTGGGGCCTGTATAAACGTACACAAACAGCAGCATTTATGAAACAAGAAACATGCTGAGTAGATCCGCAAATCAATCTAAAGAAGAATGCAAAGTATTTTCTTTTCTGGCTATATTCTAGTTGCTAAACCTATTCATCTTTGCAAAAAGAGCATACGTGTTCTTTCAAAGATATTTGTTTAAGAACCAGCTGAGGTAGAGGATAGTGCAAGACTAGGATAACTTGGTTTTGAGCTCTCAAACCACCAAAGCTATCTAGTGTAGTGCTTCTATACAAACCTGCAGTTATTTCCTATGAGTGAAATGTATAAATAGGAGAGAACACCTCTTTGCACGTCAACTGCTTTGAATCATTCTGGCACTTGGCCTGGGTCACCTTTCATCTATGAATTTAGAGTGGGCAAATCTGAAATACCTCACATTAAAGACAGGCATACGAAGCTGTGTCATTGTCACTGAAAAGGAATGAGTATTATTCTTTTGCTTTTGAATTTCAGAAGTACCTTCAATATCCTGTTTTAGCTGCAGTTGGGAGAAACGTCAGTGAGGAAGATCAAGAGACTGGAATTAAAAAAATAGTTTCATCATTTCAAAGAGCCACTGGCCCTGTAAAGATTCTGCTCTCAGTTACTACCAGGAGGCAGATCCATAATATATAACAAAAAGAGCAGATCTCCCACACTATCTCCTATCTTTTCCATATCCAATGTTTTCAGAAAAATTAAAAAGAAGGGAGCCTGTGTACAATGAAGCTTCCAGGCTGTGAGCCTCCTTTTTCTAAAAGCAATCTGGCATCTTCCAAAAGATAGTAGAAATCTTCTGGCCTTTTCAAGGAATTAAGTTTCCTTTAGTTCAGCACTATCACATTTAACTCTAAGAGATCTCTGGATTGTCCTGGGTACTCCAAAGTTTAGAATCAAGGACCAAAGATACAGCATGAAGTATATTAAGCCACATCTTGCTTGTCTAGTTTATAATTTGAGAGACAGCTCTTTCTGATTTTTGTAAGGTCTTCATGGATTGAATAATAAATTACTTCAACAATGACATGATGCTGTGTACACCATGAGACTTCTTGATCTTAAACAAAACTAGCCTTAATTAAGACTCCTACATACAAAGTCACCTTCTGCAATTTCAGTTGCTTAATCTAGATGCCTGATCTATGCCCTGTAGCCTCCCTTGAATTCATGGAGAGGCAGATACCTCCAGGGCTGAGATGAGACTCTTGTTTCAGGAATGTTATTGATCATGGAGCATACTCTCAGAATGCTAGATGCTTACCTGTATTAAGTTGGTATCAAAAGATTAACACCTTTAGATATAGAAATATACTCACCCCTGCTCCCCCCTAAAATCAAGAAAAGGTAGATATTGTTATTGATTTCTAGCAAATTTTTAGTACAGTCTGATTAGTACACAGTGTTTCTGGAGTGTTAGAATGTTTTGATCCAAGGAAGGTAAAGATTGTGCATGCCAGTTTATTGTGTATGATAGCTTTAGCTCAGCAGTTATTCACAGCTTTTTTTCTTATTAAATCGTAACAACTTCCTGTACTCTTTGGTAGGCATAATAGCAACATCTAAATTTTCACTTTGCAGATTACTATATTGGTAAGTCATGTGGATTACGCTTCTATTTTTTTCAGTTCTATTTGGATGTGGTCTCTCCTTAAAATACTCTCTCAGAGACAGTAAGTCTATCTTGCCAGGCATGGAAGAGTGTGAAATGCTCACTGACTTGTGAAATCTTACAAAATTCTGTAAACACGTGTACTTTTCACTTACCTTAATAGTTCAAGGAGCAACTTGAAGTGATTTAGTTGATGAGAATGAAACTGATGATGGATACTTGATCTCCAGAGATAGCTGTTCTTCAGGCCACAGTTGATTTCAACAAGGATGGTACTAGCTGTTGTCTTGAATAACCCCTTGAAAGGAAGGGAAATCAAGACAGACAGGGTAAGGTAAGTAGACTGTTTCCCAGATGGATCCGTATCCCCATCCAGGCCCAAAGGGGTGGTTAAAATAGCATGAGACACAAAAGATATTAAAGGCAAGAAAGTGGAGGCCCATGTTTGTTCTGGCAGTCCCTAGACAGAGCCAAACTAGTAAAATTTAGAGGGGGATAGAGATATGAGGTATATATATCTGCCTTCTAAACTTTGAAAACTATTGCTTCTTTCTTCAGTACAAAGGGCTGCCCCTTCAGTTGTCATAAGGTTATTTTTAAAAGCAAAATATAGAGAAATAAGGCAAGGTAAGGAGTCCTGCAATTAGCGGGTGCAACAGGAGTACATAGTATTTACAGGTTTGTGCTTTTCCCTACACACATGCACTCTCTGTGCCATTCCCCTTCGTAGCACCATGGGCTTTTTGTGGCTGTGGAGGAGTGAGTTCCAGAAAACTTTTCACTGGAGGGAAGGTGGAGGTGGTTTTAAGTATAAGATTTGAGTTTGGTTGGGTTGATTCGTTTTTGTCATGCAGAACACTCAGTCCCTGCTGGTAACTATAAATAACAACAGAACTTACAGTATCAGTTTTGTTCTTAAATTCTGAATAGGTTGTAGACACACATCAATTTTGTGATTCACTCAACTAAAGATGTAGTCTTGTCCCTCTACTCTCCAGTGTCCTAAATGTTCTAGTAACAAGTGACAAATGACACGGCCATCAGAAAAGGTTTATGAGCCACAAGACAGTACAATGTCTAAATCAAATATGGTATGTTAGGGTTTGTTTCCCTAAACCCAGGTATAAATAGCACATGAAAAATTACAATTCTTCTCCTTCTAGTGTACTTTCTTCTCCACTCTGTAAAACTGTAGGCAGACCTGTTTGATTAGTTTGACAAGAATGAACTATATTTTAAATTTGTGGCTACTAGGTGTGTAAAAGTAGTAGGTCATTTCTATGAATCAGTTGTTCTAATTGCCAACAAAATTATCTTATTAACTGATAGTTTGATTTATTTAAACATTACTTCCAACTGGAGTCGCCTGAAACTAAAGTCCATAGGTTTTTGTCTCCAGTTATTGACTGTTAGTGTTGCTGATTACCCACTAAGGTAAGGGCATTCATGAGGTGATCCACAAATCACACTCTCCTGTATCGGTCATTAAATACAGTGAAATGCAGGAAAAGCTGGGAAAAGCAGTGCTGAAACAGAAGTTTCTTCAAGGAAAAAAAAAAAAAGAAGATATAGAGGTATCGTGATATAAAAAAGATACAGAAACATGTACAATATAGTAAACCTCACTTTGGATGAGTATACACAAGTATTCTCAGAGGCTATTCCAATTTCACTTTTCAGGCCCTGTCTCAGTTGATTAGCTGTCCCTTGAAGCAGAGTAAACTTAGGTTTTCACTTCTATTAGCACGTGTCACTGAAATGATCAAGTCTTGAACCAAAGAGCTGTCTTCAGCACAAATTTGAAGATGGCGCACAAAGCCCTTACTGAGGTTGAGGTATTAAAAACACCCACAACCTCAAGATCTAGGGAAACTCATTCCTTTTTCATCTGAAACTTGTTCAAACTACTTTCTTTTTTTTCCAAAAAACTTGATGGTAGAATAGGTACAAGTAAACTCTGCTGGGCATTCAACAGCACTGTTTGGATCTTCCACTGTACTAAGATGATGCATCTGCTGCCATAGTTTCCTGTACTAGAAAGGGAAAGAGTCAATTACAGAAGGAAATTAGAAGCTGACATAAAGGTCAGAGAGTAGGTGAACAAGGGAAGGGAAGTTCTGAAATTACACAGCTATCGCAATTAAGGTTTGATAGTCCTTCTTCTATGGGTCATAGGATCTGTGGCAGTTTTGATAAATGTTTTAACTCCTTTGACAGATCTATCAAGGCAGTGGCAGAGGAAAAAAACTTCTCTTTAGAAAATCACTTATAAGAAAGGAGCCTAAAAGTTCCTTCAGCTTCCCTAACCTTATTGAATCTGGGTAATTCAACTGCCACTCTCAGCCTCAAAGTTCTTGTTCTAGAAACACTTCTAATATTTGCCAAACTACTGGCTAAATCTATAGACGTACTGTCACTTTTGACAGAAAATGTAAAGTTTCAGATTTCAGCCTGAGTAACTCTTTAGGATACAAAATCATGAAAGAATACACCCCCCATCAGATTTCATCTCAGACAGATTTAATGAAAATTGAACCCTACTGAAATTCTAAGCATACTTCATATTCAAAATCCCCATATCAGTGGTCTGCTGCGTAAAACCCTCTCAGTGTTCAAAACAAAGATCAGGTTTTGCTCTATTTGGAAGTGGGTAAAGCGGCACCAAAAGAGTAGTGCTATGATGGTAAACACAAGGCAGCAAGACCAAAAGCCTTCTAAAACAATGAAAGGGAGTTAAAAATAATAACAATCTTACACTATTAGGGTGGTCTTAATAACCTTGTGTACTGTCTTAATTTGCATTCCTGTTGCTACTGAAAGGAACTGCTTGTTGGATCATATAAGGAATTATGGTTTTCTATTATTACAAAGCTCCTGACTGAAACAGAATTCTGGAGTTCTTTCTGAATGACAAAAAGAAGTGAGGGGTGGGAAAAAAAGGATTGCAGTTAAAGAAATCCTTCCTCTCTTTTGTAGCTGAACAGAATAATCTGTCCGTTTTTATAATAGCTGTACTCACTTTTGCAGGATTGGTGTGTGGAAGATCACCTTCAAAGCATTAGACAAAACTACAACACAGCAAAGTCAAGGTCTGGATTATGTGCAAATCATTTTCCCAATAAAAAGGTAAAAAAGGAAAGTCTGTCACGCGCAGGTAAAGCATGGAGTATTGTAAAATGAACAACTAAGGAAAAGATCCTGACTAAAGTGACACAGAAGGCACCAAGAGTGGTTCCAATCGTAGATTTGCAATCTAGAGGAGAACTTAGTTTTCGTTAAGCATCAGAAAGCAGATGTTATAAAGTGATACCTAGAAGTCTTCAGCAAAAAACAAGGATGAAAGGTAATGGCTCCTTCAAGTAAGTAGTTAAGATTCCTGAACGTGGAAAGAAAGAACCACCGCTCAACCCCCCCAGGAAAACCTCATAGAAGAGAAATTGGCTCCATAAGAGCACAGACTTGGAAGAACAACACAACTGAAAAGCTTTGCTGTCTCCAAGCAAAACTCTTCTAGGCAAATAAGAATCTGGGACAAGAGTAGAGTCAATAGTATGACCAGACCAGTCAAGTCCATTTTCTATACATCTCCTGTAACTGACACTAGATCAGAGTTCAAGAAGCATGACTTAATAAATAATGTATGGGGTTTATATTTTTCAGAGTTCTCCACTAATGCATTTATGCATGTACTGTAAGAATAAATAGCGAAGAATTAATCCTATGTCTTCACAAGACTATAATCCCAAATAATTATTGGTAAAAGTAAATTGGGCATAAGTTTGGGTTTTTTTAATTATTTGGGTCGGTCATTATTTCCTTCCCCTTTTTAGCATGCCTTCACATGTGATGATCCAAGGCACAGATGAGTAGAAATTAAGTGTCCTGCTTATCTAATCTACCCTTTTTCTTACATCCGTACCTATCTTATACTCAGATGTATAGAGTGATACATAAGAAAAAACCTCTCCTTTTAACTTGTGAGCCTTAAGACCCACAATTAATGCATAACAATAATATCTAAAAATTTAGTCATTATCTTTACTTATTATTTAGTCATTATTACTTATTTTAAGTAAAAGCACACTGTGTTTTACTTAAATGTTTTTTAGTTTTTGATCGGAGGAGGATGTATCTATGTACAGCAACACCTCTCAAACAAGACTTGTCCACAGTGTGTTGTAACCAGTGCCTGTGCCTTCAGGATAGGACTGGAACAAGGTAACTGACTTACCAGCTGGCTATTGTATGCACCTTCCCTTTTTTTCATGTTGTGATAAACTCTCCACTGACGCTGTCTTTTGACTTAGCCCCTCTCTTACCCGTGGCTGAGCTTCTCACAAGGACGCACCATGCAACATTTCACACAGAGCTTAGGGACTCCTCACCATTCGCCAGACCAAATGCACCAACTTTTTCAGAGAGCCTTAAGACCGATCATTTAAATTCTGGAATCTGTTTCAAATCTGTATGATCCTCCATAAAAGAGTGATTGAGAGGTTTTTGTATGTTTGCTTCTAAAGAATGTTTTCCTCTGAAGTAGAGCTTCTGAGCTGATTAAGCCCAAGTCCCCTAATTTCTTGAAGCAAAGCCTGAGAACTGCATTTTCCTCATACCTCACAGTGTTCTGCGTGAACACTAGAAGTCACCAGAAGGGAGAGAGAGTGCTCATCTTCAAGAGCAGTTGCCACCTTAAACACCAATGCACAGAAGAGCTAAAAAGCACTTTACAGCTCATTCAGAAGTTCAGCTGTCAAGTCTGTGGAGACTCTTCCTGTTTATTCTAACTTCTTGGTGTTTTTCTTCTTTGACAGGTAACACACAGGGTATCTAAAAGCCTCCTCTCCCTCTCGCCAGCAGTCTAGCATGCCTCTCCCTGGAGCTCTTTCTCCTCAGGATAATGGCAGCATCTTGCCAAAGCCCGCAGACCCCATCAGGGAGGAGGGAGATTAAATATAGTCAGTGCACGATAAAGCTGAGGCAGGAGGGTGGCACTTTCTGCCAGTGGAACCTACAGCAGCCCAATAAGAGTTCAAACAGAGTAACACGAGAAACAAACCTTCTCGTTTCGCTGAGACTTACGGAGATATTAACAGCTGCAAACACCTCGGAGCAAGAGGCACACCAGAGGTGGTATTTGCTGTAAAAGTTAAATTGAGCTCTAGGGGACAGATGAGAATTAGTCTAAAAGGTATTCTTGACCCAGAACGTTAGCTAAAAACATAAAAAAAAAAAAAAAAAAAAAAAAAATCAAGGCAGCGTAATTCTTCACAGGACTGCCCCCCACCCTTCAACACCGGCAGAAATGTCTGAATTATGCAATGAAAAATTAGAGGGGAGTTTCAGAACCAGATTAGCAGGGTCATATCCCACACTCCTGCAGACAGATGGATATACTCCTTGTAATGGGAATGGGGACACATGAGAGAAAGTGCTACACGCACAGCTGAAATTACACCAATTAAATTGGAATTCTGACCTACAGGGGTCATTCAGAATTTTTCATTCTGTGCTGAAATAAAACAGCTTAAATATCCTGCACAAAAGCCTAATACTTTACAACTCATCTTGGCCAGGGCACCTCAGCCACCAAACTTACCAAAAATTAAACCTAGCATCTTTTCTGTACCAGATGATTAGAGTGATTCACTAGGTACCAAGTATTTTCTGCAGTTCCCTGGCATCTACCTCAAAATTGTTCAACCTGTGATTAAATAGATAGATCCTCATTTTAGAATATCCTGTGCTAAGGGGTTAAGTCTGAAGATGGGTTCTTAAGTAACACGCAGTCAGAAGAAGTAAGCATTTAAATAAAAAGCACCTTGTCTGTCAATGGGTCAGTATTCAGAGCCACGCACAGTGGCCATAGTCCTGAGCAGTGGACTTTTCCTGCCCCTCCATCCCCCTTTACTTGTATTAACTTTAAATCTGAGGTGTGAGAATCTTGTTCCAAACCTTAACATGCTGATCCCGTGCAGTGAGAAATGTTTAAACAGTGTTGATTCCTTTGATGGCCCAGGACCAGAGAGTCACTCCTCATCCCAGCTGACTACAGACTAGCACATTTTGTCAGCTCCGTAATTTCAATTAAGATTTATAGATATTAGTGACAATAGGAATAGGATGGCGGGGGGGAAGTACTCAAACTACTGTGGGAGACTTTTAACCAAGCTCTAAATATACCCAGGCTCACATAAAAGCATTTAATTTACTGACTAAATGAATTCTCATATATGGTTCTAAATTCTAATTCAACAACAGCTGCTCTAGGGTCCAGAGTGGCAGCACTGGAAATGCTTTATTCTCTCTACGTTCTGCAGAGGTGGGAAGCCTGCTGAGGTCTGTCCAAAGCACTTAGCCTTACCGGGAATCAGGCTTCTTTGTTCTGTGATATTGGCTGCCCTCCAGTCTCAGATGGAAGTGGTATTTTTTTTTTTTTTTTGTCAAAAACTTGAAATTTTAATCAATAGAAAACATAGGCTTGATCATGATGGTGGTGCAGTAGCAATAAAGTTTTCCGTGAGTTATACAAGAGAAGACTTCTGTTCCCATATTGAATGAACACACTCAGAAAAGAAAAAACAATGTGAAGCAATAATATTTTGTTCTCTGCTTAAAAGTAAGACGATTGTGCATCTGAGTGTTCATAATGGAGGAGAGTAGCAAAACAGACCGGGACAGATGAGACAACTGTAATATTTGATTAAGACTGCAATTGCAAATGAAGGAAACAATAAAAAGGATTAAATTAGTCTCAGTGGCTCAGGAGCCAGGAAAAATAAAGTACAAACACAGTTTTATGAATACTGGCGGGAACCCATAATTTGTACATTTCTAACTGTTCATGGCTGTGACAAATCCATGATGTGGCCTATCCCTGATAAATGTTATAATGCTCATTCGGCATTAAAATAAAACCCAAACCAAAATTGTCCAACTGAACAAAAGGAGAATAAGGAGACTGTTACACGTTCTTTGGAATAACATCTACCATGTCATGAAAAGCATGTAAGTAGACCAAGACAGCGTGGTCGATGAGTAAGCTTTTGTCGTGGTTTAGGCCTGATTGACAGCCAACCACAATGCAGCACCTCTCTCTCCCTTCCCCTCCGGCAATGAGAAGGGACAGAGAGCCAGGCTTGGGGTTCAAGATAGGACTGGGATGGGGGAAAATCCCCCTTTTATGATCATGAGCAAAAGGCAGACTCATTAGGGGAAGAAAAAAAAAGAACATACATTTATTACAGACACTAACAACACATAACAGAGTAGGACAGTGAGAAGCATTGCCACATCTTGAGAACACCTTCCCCCCACCCCTCCCTTCTTCCCGGGCTCAGCTCTGCTCCCGATATCTCTACCTCCTCCCCCAGTGGCGCAGGGGCAGGGAATGGGGGGTGCAGTCAGTGCTGCCACTTCCTTCATCTTCGGTGAGGGGAGTGTCCAAAACTTGTTACCCTCTGCTCCATCGTGGTCCCCCTCTCACAGGAGACAGTCCTCCACAAACTTTCTCTGACTTGAATTCCTCCCATGGGCTGCAGCGTTCCCCACACTGCTCCGTCATGGGTCACTAACTTCCTCCGACTGGATTCCCTCCCACGGCTGCAGCCCTTCCCGAGCTGCTCCGTCGTGGGACTCCCCCGCATGCTGCAATCCTCCCAGCACTGAATTACAGCAGCGGGGCTGCCTTTTCCCATGAGACCCCGGCCTTCTTCGGGCACAGAACCTTGATCAGCTGAGCAGGAACGACAGGCTGTAAATCAGTGTCTGCTCCACCGTAGATCTTCATGGGTGGCGGGGGGGGGGCCGCCCTGCCGTCTCACCACAGGATACAGGGGGGTCTCTGCTCCGGCACACCTCCCCCCTCCTTTCTTCCTCCGTTCCTCCACTGACCTTGGTGTTCATGCAGCTGCAGCAACTCCTCCTCACAAGTCTGACTGCCCGTCACCACGTCCCTTCTTAAATACATTATCGCAGAGGCGCAGCCGATTGGCTCAATTTCCCAAACAGTAGTGGAGCTGACGTGGAGCTGGGGGAGCTTCGAGAAGCTTCTCACAGGGGGCCGCCCCGATAGCCCCCTCCCCTGCCACCAAAAAACTCCACCACTCACTCAACCCAGGACAGCTTTACATAACGAAAATGAAGGAAAGATCCTGTGAATGGAAGTGCAAGAAATGTGAGTGCTACAGCAAACATATTCTGCAGTAGAAGAGGGATAAACCAGCAAGGATTGTTACAGGTCTACCTGCACCTTGAGACAGACTGACGAGGGTCCAAACACACCCATTAGGTAACAGCCACAGCTCCTGCACCTCCCTTGCCTCAAAACAACATGGTCCTGCTGCTCATGTTAAGACCAGGCCAGTAGGATAATACATAGACCTCATTTTGGACCTCTTTCTATGGGGACTCATGAAGTTGACTGGGCAGAAATTCTGCTTTCGTTCAGACAGTTTATTCACTGATCAAAAGGATCCTTAAATTCTGGACACTAGCTTGACACAAAGGACCTTTATATAAAAGGTCTTACAAAAGCTCAGTCTCTAATGAAGATTTGGGTAAGATCAGCTGACTCCCATCTTTGGGTTGAATAAGACAGACACTTGCTGTTCCTGTATTTATCAGCTTCAATTTGCTCACAACCTGTTTGCTCACTTTCGTGCTTCCGTCAGCGTTTTCCATCAGTAGGATCCTTTCAGCCTGGGGTTTGGTGTAGGAATGATGCAGAGTCAGGAAAGGCTGTTCCTAATCAATACTTCTATTTTCTAGAGCCTTGCTTTGCATTTCATTCCTCCTACCAGCCAAGCAGATAACCCAAAGGGAACGAGATACACAAGTGTGGTTCTTTTTAAGCGCATATAACTTACCTCCCCCCGCCGTAGAGGTCAAAAAGTACAGACAGTGACATGCAAAACCTGCAGGCAGTAGGGCTGAGTGGAGGTTTCTGCATACTCTGAAGAAAAAGTGCATTTAAACTAGAAACTGTTAAGCATATCAAAATACTCTTTCCAACAATGTTGTTAAAACCGATCTACCTAGTTGCATTTAGCTAGGGAGAGAGATTTTACTTCATCAAGCTTAACAAAACGCAGCATCTTCTCAGCTGGGGCTCTTAAAGGGAAGCACTAAATGGATTTTGGCATGTTGCATTTTATGAACTGTGGCTCTTCTTTGCAATCCCATTTAGCAGACTAAATTGTTATGAATGCCACTGGGATTATATTGACTTCCAGAGGTCTTTCAATAGAAACTGTATCAGGTACCTGAATGATTGTAGCAGAGTGATTGCAGGAAAACTGCCATTACTGAAGGAACCACCAAAAAAAAAAAAAAAAAACAAAAAACCCCAAAACCCAACAAGTTATTCACAACAAAAAACGTGGAAATATAAAAATCTAGAACTGTTTCCAAACAAATAAGTACCAGAGAAAATACCATTTGCTGTGACATTTGCCAACATCTAAAAACTTTCATATTGTATGAGCAAAACCAAAGTCACCCCTATTGATTAGCAAATTGTGGTAAGCTCTTAGCCCTCTGGAGATACTGCATCCATAAAGAGATACAATGTTCAAGATTCAAAGAAAGAGCAAATGACCTGTGAAAATTTTGCATACCTTGGCAAAAATAAAAAATTAGATTTTGAGACAGCTAGCAAATTATAGCATTGCAGCAGGAGTGAGCAAGACTACAAAAAAGCTTTTGAAGAAATAAAGGAACAGCACAAATACTTCAGTACTAAAATCTGAAATGATGCAACCCAGAGAAAAGGCTAGTCATTAAACAGGACTCGTCATAGACAAGAGTGGAATAGTGCAATTGGAGTGGCTGCTAGCATCTACTATCTACATCACACTAGATACAGAATTAAAATTAATTGGAATGAAAATCTGTGCAAACTGGAAAAAGACCTTGTAGCAGTACCATTTAGGATAACAATTTAATCAGAAACTTATAGTCTGAATTAAATAAAAACAAAATAAACAAACACACACACAAAAAAAGCAAACCATTGAGAACTCCACCCTTCTGTTTAGAGGCTTCAAAGAAGAACATGAAATAGAAGCTGCTGTGTAGAGACTAATATGAAGCAGGAACCAATACTGTTCAAACAAAGTCATGTCATTGATGGGCTATTATTTGTTGTACCCGATTCAAGCTTTTGGTTTATTTAGCTCAGTATTCTACAGCTGACAGTCAGCAACACCAAATGCTTAAGAAGGGAGATTAAAAAAAATTAAATCTTAGTAACCAGATATAAGATTCTATGTCCCTGATGCAAGTCTCAGCCTACTCCCTAATATTTAAGAACAGGTTTAGACTATTTACCAGCTTCAGGGTCTCACTGGTTGACAATTAGTAATGAGAATAGCAGAAACTTAAGTATGAATCAAAGCCTTCTGTCTTCCCTCTACTTCTAAATACACTCTCCTTTTTTTTTTTTTTTTAATTACAACACGTTATGGATTCAGCAATAAAATGCCCAGCTCAATAGGCTATACAGGTGGGTTTTTTTCCTCAACTAATATTTTTAGTTTCGGTTCCTTTAAGAAATACTAACAGTAGGTCACAGGTCAGAGTATCATCAAGTAAACACAAAGCTCTAAAGAAAATTATTTAGAGCACATCTATTATTACAGTTGTCTCAGCTCCAGTTCTGCAAGAAATGGAAAATGTCATCAGCATCTTCCGCATGAATCACAGAAGGGCCATACCTGCAAACATTTATCCATTTTAACCACGACCTACGTACCACAGTTCCTCTCTTCCTAACCATAAAACCACTCCAAGTAGCATCATAGCCCAGACATCATTCTGGCTACATCATTAACTCTTACAAGCATATTATAATTGAATATTTATATACAATACACACCACTCAAAGATAGGCAGCAGCAGATCAGTTAAGGTTATTTATGGAATCTACTTCATCTTTTGTCAGTCTGACAGTCTGCCCAATAATCCATCCAGTCTTGCTTGGTTCCATTTCAACTGAAATTACATCTAAACACCAAACATCTACCTTTTGTAGGACTATTTTTAAATTTTAACTGAACAGATAATGACAGCCTTATTTTCTAATTTTCTCAAGCCTTATGGCATCCATGGTAAAGCAATCTTAAAGGGGGGAGGGGAGGCAGCATTGGGGGTTGGTTTGTTTGTGAGTTTGGGGGTTTTTTTCAGATTAAAATGGCTGGGAAAATGTAAGGAAAATACTTCCATATCATTTAGACTTTAATTTTGAGGATAAACTTTTACCGAGACATCCTTGCTATCTCTCCTTTCTTATTGTTCCCTATCAAAATGACAGAAGCCTAACTTCCACAAACATAAGTGATGGATGCTCCCTTCCTGTGAACTGTTGTATAATTTTGTTGTAATACAAAATATGAAGTTTTCTGGCTTTCCTTGATAGTTAGAGAGAAACGGCAATTCACCAAGGAGTTGAAGCAATATTAGTTGATCAACAGACTTCTATCTGATGTTGCAAAATTGCAAAAACCTGTTTTCAAAGGTTTAATTCAGCAAGGTGGGGAAAGAAGAATAAAAGAGCGTGAAGACAGAGACAGTAATTACCAAAAGGAGAGTAATTAAAATAGACCTGAGACTGCTTGAAGCAAACTTGAATACATTAGTCAGAACAGGTCTATCAGGGCAGATTCATTCTAACAAGGGTTAACAAATAATGGGAGAGAGGGAGCCTGAGAGGAAAGCTCAGCACTGACATGAAAAATCTGCTATGGCTGAGAAGGGAATTGAAGGGCTGTGTGTACAGTGAAGCTCTGATTTATGAACTTGAAGACAGTTGTGAACAAGCTCCAGCATCTAGTCTAACTATAATCAGGTCCTTAGTCCCAAGGAAGCAGTATGTCCTAGGACCGTTTAGTGACTGGCACTCACCTGACTCGTCACAAAGAAGAGAAAGACAAAATTATAAATAAAACATGTGCCATCTGCCTCCCAGTTATGTAAGGTGATAGATTCCTCTACAGAGTGGGCAGCCAGGCTCTGTCCTGTTACACTGACCATCCACCACCTCTAAATATTCATATAGTTTTGTATATAGCACCAATTCACCCTCATGATCCATGTCAGGATTTCCAAATGTGTTATTTTAGCTGTGTAAGATTCTTGCCTCAAAAAGGGAGGGAAGATTAAAATGAAATTGTGAATGAATAAAGTTCACGGAAGCTAAAGGTTCTACAAGATTTCTGAAAAGTAGCTGTGCTGAAAAATTTCTCTTCCCTGTATCCATAGGACCTACATATACTGCTCTCAAAACAGATTTTACTGTCAGCATATAGAGACATACATACTGAGTGTGTACAGGCAGCATATACCAAGATAGTGCCTATTTCAGGCCTTGGATGCTAGAGATGCTATAGAAAAGTAAAAATAGAAATTCCAGAAGTTTTAGTTCAAATACTACCTGTGTCACATACAATGTACTACAATACATGCATCTTATACCATTTATGCCTCGGTTTCCCCCATCGAGAAATTAAAACCAGAAACCACTAACCTTTTATCAACCTTGCAAAATATAAAATAAATCCACTAATATTTTCAAGGGGAATAGATTCTATGAGGACACAGGCTTAGCTTCAGGTGCATTATCTTCATACAGTGATTTTAGGCTTATTGATTTTTGGCTACCACTGCCTTTTTATTGTGATAACAATTCAGAGCCAATATGGCTAAGGGAAGTAAATTACAGTGAGTTCTTTTTGACCCTGAATCAATGTAGCTGTTTGCTTTCAGGCAATGGAGTGACACTGGTGTACCACTGGTGTTGCTTTTACTAGGAAAAGAGTCTTTTCAGAAGGCTTATTTAGTTCCTTCTAAATCTCTAGTGCACTGATGGCAATATATATTTTGCACAGAAGGACTATTGAAATTTAACACTGGACAACCTGTGGATTTCTCTCAGCTAGCTGAATACACTTGAATTGCTAATCACTTTGTCTACTTTAAGATTTTGACATAAACAAATGTTAGGTGAAACTAGGGAAAAAAAAATGTTATCTGTTCAACAAATCTAGATATAGCTTTAGAGGGTCTAAATCTAGGGCAGTATGACTTTGTAACGGGTGAAAGCCAGAGAAAAAATTCAGCTTGAACATTCAAAGAAACAGCGGGACAAGGAACCTTCTTTTTACTTCTAAACCGAACACGTTTTTCTGAGAAATAACAGTCATGGAAACTTTAAAGCCCTTCTAGTTTCTTTTCAGAGTACAGCCAAACTTTGAAGTCTCGTCCTGAGAACCTATACACAAAGAATACGACGCAGCCTGGGGTGGCAAGCCACCTGGCTTCGCCGCTGGGTGATTCTTCCGTGACTGTCGCTGCGGGCCTCAATTCTGCTTTTGCCAAGGGATGTTTAAAGGCAGCCCCACAACAGCAACAGCTGCTGCCACCTCCGTTCACAGGAAAAGAAAGCCTGATCTGCCGGGACCCTTCTGTGGAACTTCAGCTTGGCCCTGCCACTTCACTACATGATCCCTCCTTGCAGGAGGGAGAAAACAGCGGGGGAGGAAAAGGGGTGGAGGAAAAGGTGGAGAAAAGAGAGAAACCACACCCACCCCCCCAAAAAAAGCCTCACATACATTTCCCAAATCCTGCTGACCGCTCCCCATCACCTTCCATACTAGTGATTATTAAACATTTTGACTTAGCAACACCTTTGCTAACCCCTGACATCCTGCTGTCATCTCCTAGCTCCGAGGCCATCCTGCTGCCCTCCCCTTGCCGGGGCCCTGCAGCCTCCCGGAATGCTGCTGAGCCCCCCTGCTTCTCCTCCACCCAGGCTCAGCAGCCCGCTCCCCAGTCACCCTTGGGACAGCCAACCTGAGTGTTGCTGACCCTACTGAAAAGCTTTCTGCTGACTCTAGTCTCATCCCCTCTAGATTTCTTCTTTAAAAATTAAATAACTACATGTATTTCTTTAGCTTTAAGTCTCTTTAGGTCGAAGAGCAGCTTTGGAAGGTAATGCATTTTTAATGAAGGGTAGAAAATTGACAAACCATTTTTAGATACAGCTGCAACAAATATTTTTCTCTATCTTTTTAAGTGCGTGTCTTTTTTTCTGAGCAGTAAATTTAACAGTTGCTTTTACAGCTATATATGCACTGATACACTAAGTAGAAAGAATCTCTGGAAGAAAAGAATATTAAAAATGAGTTTCATTAAATTAGTGCAGGTTTACAAATCTTTATCTCCCCACTATTTATATGAAAAGAAAAAAAGATAAAGATAGAGAGAAATCTGCGCTTTGAATACAGAGAAGCAGAAGCAGTCCATAGACAGTAGCTGTCCTGGGGCCAGTTCTTTCAATTTTTTTTGCAGATTCGCATAACCTCATGGACTTCAGTAGAAACCACATCTGCTTGTATCAACTGAAGATCTAGTCCCTGTCTTCTGTGCTAAGCCAGATTCCCTTCACAATTGTACCAGTATGACTATGTTAACTTAATTGGAAACATACTTGTTCAACTGAGCATACTAGTGGCCCGGCTGTATTTATATTTCCACCACAGGAAAAAAAAATTCTATTTTTTTCGCCCCAACTCTGTTTTCAAAACTATTTTGTTTTCATTTTTTTTTTTTTTTCCCAGCTATCTAGGTAAAACATGAGGTTCCAAGTGGAACCTGGCTCCGCTTCACAAGTGCGTGGTGAGCCTGTGGTCGTTTCCAAGTGTTTTGGAACAGAACTAAAGCCCTTTGTCCAGCCCTTACATTTACCTGTCAGCAATCACCTGTGCTGAAACAACCATGTTCAAATATGAAGATGCATCTTATTTAAAATACAGAAATAAACAATAGGTTAGAGAAGCACAGGTTATTAGGTTGCTCGCCTGTCCTCCTGGGCCAGAGTGCACTCCTCTATACTTTGATCAGAGATACACAAATGCAGCTCATGAGGAGCTGGTGCTTGAACCTAAGAGCTGATCATAAATAAATCTGCCACACAATACAGCTCCACAGCTATCCTCCTGCTGCGCGGGAGCTCAGCCTAGTTACAAGCCAGTGCAGGACTTTATGATAGAGACAGGGTATCGAGGCTGCTGATCTATTATACTAATTCTCTTGCTTTCCTTATGGACTAAATCAGGCTTGGCAATCCACTCATGTAGAAGACAGATTTGGTATTCATTATAAACAAAATGTTTACAAAGATCAAAACATTTCCTTTTAACTTATCCCACCTCCTCCCAACGGGGCCCATCCGCTGATATCTTGGCCGTGCAGAGCGTGTGCACCAACGGTGAGCAGTTATGTTCTTACTGATTAACCAGATTGGCAACAGAGGAGGAGTTAAGATGAATGGCTGCTTTCCTGCCACCGTCATTCAATCATCTGGAAATCTAATTTGTATCTTATTTGGCAGGCAAGCAGCCATCTGCTCCAAGGATATGCTCCAAGGGCAGCTGCCAAATACTGAGCAGGCTTTCTGTCACAGGGAAAACTAATTGCCTTTATTGGACTAATACAGGTTAAGAGCTAATGATACAGAATGTTTCTCCACAATAGAAATAAGAAGTATGGGTTTTTTAAAACATAGTGAAGAATTGCAGAAGTCAATGTAAGAGCTAAGCCTTTCAAATGACCAACATCCACCCTACATGGGATTAGTGACTTAGAGTTGTATGGGCCAGAGCAACAAACAAGATGGTTGTCAGCCCCACAGGACTATTTCTGCCCTATAAAAGGCAACGTGTGTGTGCAGATGCACCCTGCCTGAGCTGCAGCCATGGTGCCAATGGAGATGGATTAGCTGCACACAGAACGTAGGCAGCTTGAAAACATCACGTCCCATGAGAGCATCATGCAGTCTACATCTTACACCATCTTCTTTTGGGATTTTCAGTCTCAACCAGATCAGAGAGGGAAACGTTCTTGGTATTGCAATGCCATTTTTCAAGATTTTTAAAGTATTTCCATTCTGCACCAAAATGATACTAGACCTTTAAAGGGAAAGGAAAAGGTGGGGGGAAGCTTCCTAAAATAGCCATCACATAGTTAAATTTGTCATATGGAACAAGCAGGTAAAACTTAAGCAACTATTGTAGTTGGTTCTCTCAAACCCTCCCCCTACAATTCACCCTGGTTTTCAGAATGTTCTTGATAAGTTTGATCAAAACTGATACATTTCCAGAAATTTATACTTGTGATGAATGGAGTATTTTTCCAAGGAAACTGCAGAGGGGTAGGAGGAGAGGGGGGAGGACACAGGTGAAATAGCCAGTTTTAATCACAACGCAAACAACACACAGTCTAAAAATTCTGTTTATGTTTAGGGGAGATACCCAAGAGGTCACTTGCCACTGCTTTTTCTGCAAATACTGCTTCACTGCCCACATGTCATCGGCCAGACCCTCACTGCTTTTTCCAAACACAGCAACCACTGCCCTCACAGCTCAGGAGCTGTGTGAGGTACCTAACCAAACAAGCAGGATAACTGGAAAGCATTTCTCTGCATTCGTTCAGTGTTGTGACTGATGCAACTTGGGATAAGTAGGGGCCAGATTACAGACTAAACTGTTCACAAAACATGCTGCTCTCTGAACACCCCTCTAAAATACTGCCAAAAAAATCTGGGTGGGCAGTTCTAGGACCTGACATCTTTTACTTATCCATGTCAAGAGATACAACATGGTTATTTGTGGTAAACTTGTATGATATATGGGCAACTTGTAGGCAGAGAAAGAGACCCAAAGATAAAAAGGATACTGTTCATTTCATGTGTCCATTGAGCTTTAGCCTCACTTCTAAAAGAGTCTAGTGATGCCACTCATGACAAACACAGTCCTAGCCATTTTAGTCCAGAAAGCGCAAAACAGAGTATCATATTCTTTCCTATACGAGCCCTAAAAGCTGTACAGGCAGGTTTTCTGCACTGCTGACCTGAAGTAGGTTTGAAGAAGAGGTTACAAATAAAGGAACCTCTCTTTCTCTCTCTTTCCCCTAATTCCCTCAATGATTCAGATACACCACATGATAGAAGGGCTACTAAACATTGGACGTTAAACTACAAGTTTTAGGAACACGAGTACATGCTCTGTTGGCACGATTCCATGCTAACACAAACACTCCGTGCTCCTCTACTGCCTTTGGTTCCTCACTGACAGAGGAGAGTAACAAAAAGATATTTGGCAATATAACATATCTCCACATTATATTTTATTTTACTGAAATAATAAAAGAAAGGGTGTGGGAAGAAGGGGGAAAGGGTAGTGGAGACAAGAAGAGAAAACCTTGAAGTGTTTAAAATCCCCACAGAATTTTTCGCTAGGAGTAGGTTTGGGTAAATGGGAAGAAGGAGGACGTTTGCTGAGAGTTAAGTCAACGTGCTGTGCCATCCTGAGCACGAAAGTAAAAATCATCTCTGAAAAAAGGGAAATAATAACACGCATCTGCCCACAACAGTGGCGTCTTGTGGCAAAAAGAAATACTTACTGCAAACTTATTTCCTACTTCTCACCAGCCATCAGCAGCCACTCTTATCAAAGAAGAGCCCAACAGTGTTTAACCAGTCTCCTCCTGCAGCGTGGCTGGCAGCTAGAGTGCCATTGGGGAGAAAGCTGGCAAAAACAGAGCAAAAGGGTCTGTGTACATTTGCTGTGAGCCTTGGTCCAATCCCTTCGTATCAGTAAGCTCTGGGCTATCAGACATGCTTTTGTACCAGAATTCATCAGCCAAAGGAGGGAATTAGACCTGGAGTCACCTAGTCTATTAAATCCTTCTGTCCTGCTACCACACTCAAGGTAACATCCCGGTCCGTACAACACCCGATAGCAATAATGCGTGCAGCTCGTGGCAGGCTGAGACCAACATAGTGTAAAAGATTCCTTAGCCTTATTCCTTCTTGTAATCCTCTTTCCTATACTTCATTTTAACAAGCATACCTATATAATGTCCCAACTCCTTTAACTGATCAGTATTCCTGTATCTGGACCTGAGGTACTGTGGTGGGTTAACCCCAGTAGGCAGCAAAGCCCCACACAGCTGCTCACTCACTCACTCCCAAGAGGGATGGGGGAGAGAATCAGAAGAGCAAAAGAGAGAAGGCTCATGGGCCGAGACAGACAGTTTCATAAGCAAAGCAGAGATGCACGCACAAAGAAAGCAAAAAAAGGAATTCACTGTTTCCCATTGGCAGGCAAATATCTAGGCGCTTTCCTGGAATGCAGGGCCTTAGCACATGTAACAAACAATTTTGGGGAAAAAATTATGTAATTCTGAATATACCACCACCACCACCTTCCTCCTCCTCTCTCCAAGCTTTTATTGCCGACCGAGCACAACGTCGTATAGTCTGGAATATCCCTCTGGCTCAAGTCATCTGTCACGGCTGTGTCCCCTCCCAAATCCTTGTGCATCTCCAACCCTCTCGCTGGCAGGGCAGCAGGAGAAACAGAGAAGGACTCGATGCTGTGTAAGTACTGTTCAGCAACAGCTGAATGTATCCCCTGCTCATGGCCATATCAAGCGTACGGAGATGTATGGAACACCGTTGCTGTTACGCAAGCGGTGACCATTTGTCACTTACAGTTTATTTGAATATCAGCCTTTTGCAGAAGGAGAATTTCTGCACAGAGGAGATCAAGGTAGCATAGGAAGGTCACACAAAGTCTAGCAATGGCACAAAGTACCCGATGTTAATGGAAACCATGAAACCAGTAAAGATGAAAAGGCTATAAAGAACTAAGGAACCTTAAGACGTCAGAAGGTTGTTTATACCAGTAATTCTTGGAAACGTGCATTGAACAGGACGCGTTCTCCTCCTGGGTTGAAGATTTTTCTCAATGGCAATGACACCAGAACCTCATGGAGGATAGTTTTAACAACAAGGCACTGACAGGTAAGGTCATGCACTCCATCAAACACAGAACAGAAGAGCTAGGAAAAGAGCAGCCCAGAAGATGTGAAAGAAGGAGTAAAATAATAACTCCAAAGGTGATAAGAAAGCAGGGAAAGCCATTGTGTAGGTGACTGCTTTTTCCCCACACACACCTGGCAAGAAACTTATATCCACATCTACTAGTATTTTTCCTACTCATTTATTCCATTACAATGATCTTGTCCCTGTATATATTTATTATTGGTAGGTTAGTTTCATCTCAAGGGCCTTTAGTGGCGGAGAATGTTGAAACCACAACATGCAACAATCATTTTCTTAATTAACTTCCTAATGTTTCAAAGCACATGGCAAAAAAATTGAGAGCCAGACTCCCCAAAATGAACACTTATATTAATTTAGGGTTCTTATTGTAGCCTGCGTTTCACTTCTTCAGGGGGTCATATTGTCAATTGTTATGTTAAAAAGTTTACATTGAATAATTAAAAAAAAAAGAAATCACACAAGATTATTGAACGTTTATGTGGCTGAAACCAAAATGTCAAGATCATTGCCAAAATATTGTGAAAAAGCAACACTAAAATTCATGCGACATTCTATTGTTCATGGTACATAGATACAATGCAAAAATCAAAATTCTGAATTCTAATTCCTCTCTTTTCTTCTTGGAATTTGCTTTCTACCATTCATCTTCATGTGGCTCTTTTCTGTTATTTCTAGATTTTAGCCTACAAATTAATGACTTTGTGTTGTATAAGTGTTCTGTTTAAATGAAGGAGTAAAAATACACTGAGGTAACAATAAGTATTTCATACACACTCACTGCTGTTTTCCTTATCTGCTGAAGTCCTTTGGTGGGAGCTGAAGCGTGGGCAGCATTTGTTATTCTTGTTTTCCCTTGATGTACTATATTTACTTAAACCCTAAAACCTTAGGGCACTTCACTCACTCTGCCATGGCTCCGCAAGACCCAGTGGATGGTTCTTGAAAAACTCAATGCAGGATCACAGATCAAATTATAAATCCCTCTGAGTAACAACCTCAAGTGTCTGCAAAACGCCATACATCTCTTGTGATAACAATAAAATCACTGCTCAGAGGAGGAAAGGAAATTATGAGCTATTTCTTTAAAGCAGATGATCTCCCGGTCTCAAAAAAGGTTAGGTAAGGATACAGGTTAAAAAACAAAACCAAAAAACACCGCAACAGTAAATGTCACAGCGAAATTTCCTGGACGAGTCATGTAAATATTATTTATTGTGCCAAATACATTTCCAAAGCAGATGTCTTCCACAATCGATTTTACTCAGCCACATCAAACAGTTGCAGTTTCAGCTTCCTAGGCAGTATCACCATACACAGATCTCTGCAAGGCCAGTTCATCCCAGTATGACAAGAGCAACTCAGCTTGTTCCTCCAGGCTGCCCTCGAGCCCTCTCTCAGCTATACCACACCTAATCTACCGCAGAGCGGAGCTGTTTGGGGCTCTAAGGACTAGCTCTCACGTGGGACATCCTGACCTACACCCCGAGGCACAGACCCCTTGTCTGTCACCCTGGGCTCTCCTACCAGAGGTGTTCGGGCTTGCTCCGCGTTTCCCTTTGGTATTGCCATCTCTGCTACTCGTGGGCAAGTTTTGGAGAGTTTGGGATTTGGGTTCAGGCCCAAAAGCTTTGGCATCAATTGTAGAAGTTTGTTAAAACAGTGTCGAACTTCAAATAAACGTGATTTGTTTATCTGACAAAGATATGACAGACCACTACCAGATTAATTTTGTTGCAAGTGGTTCCTGTTACCCCTTCTCCCAAGTATATATTTAGACCGTGCAGATCTTAGGACAGAGAATTGCACAGTTTGAGCATTTTTACAGGGCCCTGAAAGATGCTAGACTTCAGTGACTGATCAGGCTGAAGAATTTTTCAGTAAAAATCCCCTATTTCTTCAGGGAAATTTTCAGGGGGAACATTTTGAAAGGTACACAGATCTGCAACTTTCTTTCAGTGAAGCCTAAACAAAAAAACCTGAGTTAAGCTGATGCAAAACACTTTGATTTTTTTAAAGCAGAATCAGCTATTCAGTTTTGGATGAGTTCAACATTAATCTAGATTTGTTTGAACACAGTGCCTGAGTGACAGATGACCTTAGCCATTTTAGAGTCCCGTTTCTCCTCTGCTGCCCAGACATCTTGCACAACATTCCCTATTACACTTCCCTCCTGAGCAAGTACAAGATAAAAGGGAGATGCCACAGCTATGGGGCACCTCCTGGGACCCAAGGTCTAACTACTGAGACCAACCTCTTGAGCTGAGAGAGCTCAAACAGCTGAACACCAAACCCTTGATGTTTTACATTTACATTTCAAGTTTGGCCAAGAGTTAAAAAAATAAAAATCCCCAAAGTGGTTTCTTCCCAGGAGAGCAAGGCAATTTACAAGTAATTCTATTTAATAACGATGAAGCCACAGGATCTCACTTACCAGAACATGTTACTGCCACATATACCATTAATACATTACAGCCTCTCAACTTCAATTGAGACAGTTGCTATATACATCTACAAGCAATTAACCTTTGAAATTAAAATCAGAGAGCACCAGTAACAGGAAGGAGTTCTTTTGTCCACAACTAAGAAGCCTCAAGATAGGTTGCATTCTAGAGATCTGAGATGAACCATGCACCTCTCAATAATCCTTTAGTCTGAATAAAGGTCCTCATGGCCAGTGGCAACATGCAGGCAGGCACTGTTACAGCACCAGAGAGTACCACTGCACAGGGAAGTTCTGATTTTTCTCCCTACCACATCAACAGAACTGCTTTGATCTACGAGGCTGAGAAACAGTGGAGAAGTTGTCCTTCCTGGGGGTGATCTCTATCACACATTCTCAAAGATTAGAGGCTTGCTGTCTCTCCCCACCCAACATCCCCCCACATTTAAAAAAAAAAAAAAAAAATACAATAGCAACCCACACAAAGTACAATGCAGTCCCAATACAGCAAGGCATACAACGATATCTTATTAACTCTATGCAGCACTGAATACAAAGTCTCTTTCAATCCGATTAGACTGTTTTTTATTCTTTGTGCTACAGATGCCTCCTCTCTATCTTGATATTATTCCCTTCAGCTTTGCTTGAGCCTGTTGGTTTATACTACAGTTTCCAGAACATAAAACATATCCTGAATTTAGCACTAAGGAAAAATCAGAGTCCGAACTACACAACTGCGTAACACCCGCATAGCGGGCTTTTCACATGTGTGCTGGTGCTGCTGTTGTAGAGGGCAAAAGGAGAGAAGGGAACAAAAAGTTGTTACTACAGGCACTTCAGTCCTTTAGCACAGGGTGCTGAACTTCAGATTTCTGGTTTTAAGGGGGCTTTTGCAACACAATCTCCAGTCCAACCTTAGGTAGCTTCGAGTCATCTAATCAGACACCACTGAGCCACCATCACAAGGCAATACAGTTTATGCTTCAGAGTGCAAGTATGCATTACGCTAAGAAATAGAGCACATTCATTGTTTTAAAATGTTGTCAGAAACAGCTCATCTCAGTTCGGTCAGAAGGGCACTGACTGCAGCACATTAGTCATACTGCAATATCAAAGAATATTTCTGAAATAAATGGTTAAATTCCTCTAGTTCTCTCATTTTATTAATCGACAATATCAATTCTTTCAGTGCTAAATAGCCATATTTAGTTTCAGCATCCTGCACATAACACGGTTACAAGCTGAACATGTGATTTTTAGATGACCGAGATGTGGCAATGGAATCTGAACATCTTTTCTCTCTTGACCTCCAGCTTAGTTGCACATTTCAAATCAAGAGCTATGCTAGTGCAAGGGAAGACTTGTCTCCAGATGTCTCGAAGATTATCCCTCACAATTATTGGTCTAGCACGCTGTAAGGGAGGACTTCGGGTTGTCACTTAGGTGGTCTGTCACCACAAGCAAGCTAACCTAGAAGACCTGCTTGGGAGTTCTGGAATTTACATCCTCATGATGTGCCCAGCCTGTGGCAAGTGAATACAGCCAAAGATTTAAATCAGTGAGCTGTACTGAGCATGTACTCCTTCTCCATGCAAAAGAAAAGTTTGAAAAAATACTGAAAAATACATTTGTTTTACAGAAACGGAGAGGTATTTATCATCAATTAGGAGAGAGAAAAATATCAAGAATCACGCACTTTAGAGTCTGCAACTACAACAGAGTGAGGGCTGCAGAGATAACTTTGGGCAAGGTGAAATATGGCCTTGCCTTTTCGATACCACTCGCAAGATGAAACTGTCTGGCTGATGTTATAAAGCTGCCAGTGGAACTGTGTAGGTCTGCTGTTGGCTGGTTTCATGAAACTCAGATTTTAATAACTTTGCTAGGGCTAAACAAATTACCCTCAGTATGTCACAGTCTAAAGTCAAGATCTACAGTACTGGAAAGTTGAGTAGATAGGAATATACAGCCCTGCTCAACTCCATCTTTCATGAGAAGCTCCAATGAAGAAGGATTTGCTGTTGCACAGGATCTCTCCCATCGTTAATAGAACAGGCTAAAAGAATATCAGTCTTGATATATATTTGTTATAAATATATAAAATATATCACAGTCCAATTCACTCCGACTTTCAGAGAGTAGATCAAGTGAAAGCATTGTATGCTTTTGTCAAATCAATCCAGACACCATAAAGATTGCGATGGTTCTCACTACACCATTTCTGAATTGGATTGGCTGTGAATACTGCAAGGGCATCCACATCTAAGCGATCATCCTCAGGATCTTTCAGGCAGAACCATGACTAAGGCATGTAGGCAACAGAGTACAATCTGAGGTAGCAGTTTCCCAGAAGAAGGTAAGAGAGAAATGGCAATATCTGTCACAAAGTAAAATCATCCTTTGTCTCACAAAGTGCATGCCTGCAGTCTCCTTAAAACATGAGGGACTCCCGTTGCTCCAAGGACGTGAATGAATACAACAGAAGAATGGGTAACAGTAATTCACTAACAAAAACAAGAGTTTAGCATGCCTTTCCTCAGTATTGGAGCTATATGGAAGCTATTTCAGAGCTTCACTGAGTTAATTAGTTAATAAAGGATCATTAAGAACCATGATAAATGGCTTCTGCTCAGTCACATCAATGACATGATGGATGATAGATAATTAAATGAAGAAGAAAAATGTTTCATTTACCTAGCAAGACTCAGGCTATGTTCTGCAAGAAGTGTTCTATCAAAGGTTGGCAAAAATCAGTACTATTGAACACAGATCTGATCTCCTGGAGAAACAATTGGGAGTGTTTGCATAAGTAGAGGATCTCCTCAGCCTTCACTTGAATTGCACCTGGTTCTATGATGTTTCTGAACACCAGAAGCATCATTGAGAAGCCTAACATATTTATTACAGAAAATTTTAATCTTTATATTATTTGTATCCAGTCATTCTTGGTATCTGGGTCCAAGAAAGAATCATAGAACATCATGTTGGAAGGGACCTCAAGCATCATCTGGTCCAAACCTTCTTCGCAGAAGCACAGTCTAGACAAGCTGGCCCAGCACCCTGTCCAGTTGAATCTTGAAAGTGTCCAAGTGTTGGAGAATCCACCACTTCCCTGGGGAGATTATTCCTGTGGCTGATTGTTCACATTGTGAAAAATTCTCCTCTTGTGTCCAGTTGGCATCTCCCCAGGAGTAACTTGTACAGATCACCCCTCGTCTTTTCCATGTGGCTCCTTGTAAAAAGGGAGTCTCTGCCTTCTTTGTAGCCCCCCTTTAAATACTGGAACATGGTGATAAGGTCTCCTCTAAGCCTTCTCTTCTCTGGGCTGAACAAACCCAGTTCTCTCAGCCTTTCCTCACGTGGCAGGCTGCCCAGTCCCCTGATCACCTTTGTGACCCTCTCCCGCCTGCCCACAGCTTTTTTGCATAGCAGGGACCAAAACCAAACACAATATTCCAGGTGTGGCCTGACGAGCGCTGAGCAGAGTGGGACAACGACTTCTCTAACTCTGCTGGTGATGCCCTGGGTGATGCAGCCCAGCACCCCGTTGGTTTGCTTTGCTGCAGCAGCACACTGGTCACTCCTATGGAGCCCGCTGTCCCCCAGGACCCCGGGTCCCTTTCCCCAGAGCTGCTCCCAGCCAGGCAGATCCCAGCCTGTGCTGCACCCCTGGGCTATGTTTTCCCAGGTGCAAGACCGTACACTTGTCCCTGTTGAACCTCATAAGGTTCCTGTTAGCCCACTCTTCCAGCCTAGCCAGGTCTTCCTGCAGGGTGGCTCTCCCTTTCAAAGTGTCCACTTCCCCACTCGCTTTGGTATCATCAGCAAACTTCATCAGGGTCACTTGATCCCATCATCCAGACCACTTACAAAGATATTAAAGTGTTGGGCCTGGTATCGATCCCTGGGGGACCCCACTTGTGACAGGTTGCCAGTTTGAAAAGGAGCCGTTTCCCCCCACTCTCTGGGTGCGGCCGGTCAGCCAGTTCCCCACCCACCCACCCACCCACAGACCCCTTGTCTAGGCCATAACACACCAGTTTCTCTGGGAGGAGGCTGTGGGGAACCGTAACAAAAGCCTTGGAGGAATCCAGGTAGACAATGTCCACTGCTGACCCACATCAACTGAGCAGGTTACTTTGTCACAGAAGGTGATCAGGTTTATCAAGCACGATTTGTCCCTGGAGAATCCGTGTTGGCTTTTCCCAGTCACAGGCTTCATCTGACTCGTGACAGCCCCCAGCAGGATTCGTTCCATAACTTTCCCAGGGAATGAAGTAAGGCTGATGGGCATATCATTTCCTGGATCATCCTTCAAGCCTTTCTTGTATATGAGGTGACATTAGCCTTCTTCCAGTCTTCTGGAACATCCCCTGACCTCCACAACTTCTCAAAGATTATAAAGAACAGCCTTGCAATGACATCAGCCAGTTCTCCTAACACCCTTGGGTGGAGAACATCAGGGCCCATCGATTTGCGGGGGTCAAGCTCCCATTGTAGTTCACACGCCAACTCTTCCTTCACTGATGGCGTTTGAACGAACCTGGATTTTTGTTCCCAAGGCCTGGGGCCCAACAGTGCTGGTAAAGACAGAGGTGAAAAAAGCGTTGAGAGCTTCTGCCTTTTCAGCACTGTTGATGACTAATTCACCTCTCCTGTTTAACGTGCTCTGAATGAGGCAGTAAGACAATTTTAAGACAGTGTCCTTCATTTTTTCCTGCCACCATTTTCAAAGCTCAAATCTTATTTCTCTTGACATTGATGATGACACACCATTAATGCAACAGTTTCTCCAGCAGCTTAAAGCAATCTTGTTAACGAGTCTCACAGTGTCAAGGCTCGACAGTGCCTGACCATCATCACAAACTATCCAGAACCCTGAACTGTTTCACTTGATGGGGTTTAATACAAATTGAACACCAGAATTTGTGGATAACATTTTATGTAAGTCCATTTCTTATGACAAATTTGAGTAAATAATCACTTGGAAGCAGACACCAAGAATTAAACAGCAGAAAGTTTTAACCACAGAATAAAGCATTACAAGTATTCTTGTAAATTCTTGATGGGGGGTTGAGAACCACAGTGCATCCCCCTGCACAGCCTGTCAACACAAACCCAGAAACCTGTTGGAAACAGCTGACAGTAGGCATTGCTTTTTATTTTAAATATTCATTAAAATTACTGAGCCTCCAAGTCAAGGGTTAGCCTTCTCTAATAGTCAAATGCCTTTTAGAATACAGGAAGCAGATACTGGGTATGATATTTGATGTGTTGATACCAACCAACCAGTACTAAAAATTTATTTTCTCATTAAAGAATTCTACTCATCTATGAAGGAGGTACACATCTACTTCACTATGTTGAAAGCAGCTGTAACATGATAGATTGCATCTTTATCAGCATTGAATCCAATGTGAGGATGATTTAGTCAGCTTATATGGGAGATCTCAAAAGAAGAAAACCAACACACATACACACCCCCTGCAGTGCACGACACAAGGATGGCAATTCACTAGGCAAACTATTTTATTTCGAACACTAAAGCACAGGGGAAACCCGTGGAAGTTACTGGTTGCTGAAGTTCACGCTGTTGTGCCCACTTTCTGACAACCTTCACTTAATAAACACATTTATGGTTTCTCTGGAAGGGTAAGGAAAAATCTGTCTGAGGGCCTGCAGAGACACTTAGGCTACAGATAGCTTTATTACAGATAGAGTTGAGACCAGCTAATTTCAAGATTACCTGAGCCTTCCTGTTGCCTGTAATCACCAGACTCCAGCTGCTGGCTCAAAGCATTTTTTTTCCCCCATAGAGCCAAATTATTTTGAAAACTTTCAGCCACGTTTTTTCCACCCATTTCTGAAAACAATGCCAGTAGAACAGTTGTTTGGTGCCTAATATAATCCAAGATGAGTTAGGAGTGCAAATTCCTGCTTTCCTGTATCACGCTGAAAAGTTCCTGCAAGACACATGAAGTCACCTTCTATTTCACTGAGCACTAACAAAGCCTCATTAGGAATATTTCTACCCATCTGGGGGAAGACACTTTAAGAGTGATAAAATCTAGTCAAAGAACATCTAGGTGAGAGAAATTAAAGTTGTAGAAAGCTAAAATATACCATCTACAAAAAGCAGGTTAGATAGATAAGCACCATACAGACTTAAAAGGCTAAGGGAAGGCAAAAGTCTCCAAATACTTAGGCTGCTACACTCTCCTCTCCCCTCCCCTAAAAAGCACACAATAATATGTTCTCAATGTCAGTTTAGGCCTGGTTTTCTTGTCCTATCCATTATTGCAACACGAGTAATCGAGATAAAACATGGGGCAAAACTTTATTTTTAAACACAGATTAACACTGCGATAGCATGCTTAGGCTGCTTGGAAGATGTCACTAAGAATTTTAAGACCAAGTTAGACAAATATCTCTAAGACTGATAAACGTATTGTTGATCCCACCACATGATGCAAGGCATGTCTCTTGCTTTCTTCCAACTCTTTGATTATTTTTCTGTCTATACATCTAGATTCCAACTACATCTCTACACAGTCAGTGCTTCTGCAAGTCAAACCCCAGGCTTCATTAATTTCTAGATGCCCAACACACAAAGCTAGCAATCACCTCCAATAAAGACCTGTTTAAGTGAAAGGCTTTGTATAACACAGAAACAATAGTTGAATGTAGTTCTCCAGACAGTTTTCAAATCATAGAATCCTTTGGGTTAGAAAGGACTTTTAAAGATCATCCAAATCCCACCCCCCTGCCATGTCAGGGACCCCTTCCCCCAGCCCAGGGGGCTCCCAGCCCCGTCCAACCTGGCCTTGAACCCTTCCAGGGAGGGGGCAGCCACAGCTGCTCTGGGCACCCTGGGCCAGCGCCTCACCCCCTGCACAGGGAAGGATTTCTCCCTTGCATCTCATCTGAATCTCCCCTCTTTCAGTTTAGAGCCATTACCCCTTGTCCCACCCCCACCCCCTGATCCAGAGTCCCTCCCCATCTTTCCTGTCCCCCCTTTAAGTACTTAGATGGGCACCCTGTGGAAGTTAAAAAAAAGGGGAACGATGCATTTAGTTCTCTATTGGACTGATCCTTCCAGACAAAGCAAAATTTTACCTTAAGCCCTTATCAGCGTAGGATCTGGGGAGGGTGGGTGGGTAGGGAGGGGTTACAGGCAATAACAAAAACAGGTGGGAGCACATTAATTTTTCAATCAAGTATTTGAGTTGTTATTTGCAATTCATTAAGAGCATGAATCAGTGGCTTCTAACGGCTGGAGCACCCACTGTGCCCATCTCCAGTGTATGGGGTGCAGACCCTGTCACCACACACAGTGCAGTGACTCCCTCTGGCTGCAACAAAACAAAGAGGAGATGCTGCCAGGTAGGCAGCCATTACACAGTTTCAAAAGCGGTTTCGAAACTACTGGGCTTAGGGATGAGCATCATCACCTAAGTGGGATCATACAGGACTCCCCGTTCCAAATATTTCGCTGGCTCCAACCGCCAGAGCAACCTAAGGTTTTCTAACACGTGGCATTAGTGTTGGTTATAACCAAACAGGACCTCCAGCCAGTAGAGAGCAGAGTAATCAGGCACACAGCAGCCATACATATTTTATGCTTTCTAAATCATAAAGAGCACAAACTTTAATCATAACTGATTTTACCCGTGAAGGAAGAGCAAAACCAGGCACACATTTTTCAAATCCTACCGTGGCAACACGCAGGCTTGCACTTGCTTTATTACAGCAGAGGGCAAAAGCTACACAAGGAAGAACATTTTGAGAAGACGACTAGGTCTGAGTAAATGGAAAGGCAAAAGAAAAGCATGCCTAGGCCTATCACATAAATTTCGATGACAAATCACCTGATGAATTTGGTGGCCTTTTACAATGGGGTTACAGCACTGGTGGACAAGGGAAGAAAAGCAACTGACGTCACCTATCTGGACTTGTGCAAAGTTTTTGACACTGTCCCCCACAACATCCTTGTCTCCAGATTGTCTGAGACCCTGGCCCAGGGTGCTCAGAGCAGCTGTGGCTGCCCCCTCCCTGGAAGGGTTCAAGGCCAGGTTGGATGGGGCTGGGAGCCCCCTGGGCTGGGGGAAGGGGGCCCTGCCCGGGGCAGGGGGGTTGGGACTGGATGATCTTTAAGGCCCCTTCCAACCCAAACCGTTCTTTGATTCTACAATTCCACGAAGTGACCTTTTTAATAGCATTAAATAGAACTTCTTGCAGGTTTTGTCCAGCTCTTAAAATAACATGTAATACAACTAAAGTTTCTGTTCATGCCTTTAAAAAAATATAAAAATCTAATAACACAACGGCAGTTCACACATCACTTTGACGATACATAATTCCCATCTCCTCCTCAGACTGCATGCATTCATTTGTTCTGCTAAGTTTACCATCAACCTTTTGAAGAGATGATCTGGACTGACAGCAATTCCACTGCATGAATCAAGAATGCTGTACTTCAACGTGTAACACACACACACTCCCCTGAAAAGCACGTACAGAATAAATACACACAGTTTCCTTCAGTTCAGCACTCAATAAGTAGTGATATAAAGGTAAAGTAGCATTTCTTTTTTTCTATTTACTGGACTAATACACAGAAACATTGGGACTGCATGAGTATTGGTGGATGCGTTACAGAAACTGATGGTTTTGCAGATCACGTGGTCCGCTTTAGCCATAAAGGCGGCCAATTTGAGCTCTTGAGCATTGCTCGATTATCCATATGGCACTTACCATTCTCCACTTTGGGAGAAATATCTGGTTGGCCACATTAATAGCAACAATAACCATACTACTCTTTGGCACATGTCTCTTCAATACACAGCGCACTGAAATACAGTCACTTTGTCACATTGCCTTTGCTTTTGTCTGAAATATTCAAGCATCTAGCTACTAGTAAAAAAGAAAAATTAAAAAAAAAAAATCAGAGTCTTTTAATCTCTGTACTCTTGTAGAGGTAACACTAGTTTACATTAGGTCCCAGTGTAGCAGTTTATATTTGATAGCATATGTGAGCTATAAAAAACAAACAAACAAACAGGATCAGAATCTACAGAGTGCATCAGTTAAGTTTTACATTCACTTTACCACAGTATTTAAATATGACACTGGTTCTACACTGATTTTTTTTTTTTTAATATCAATGACTGTCATCGTTTATAATAAAAGCATATTAATATGAATGAAATTAAGGACACTAGAATATGATATGAACATCAGAAAAAAAAAAAAAAAACCAAAAACATTGCAAGTGTAGAAATATCTCCCAAGGGACATAACAATATCTTCCAACTCTTGATTCCTTTAATACTAGGTTGGGCAAGCACCGAGAATCCACTATGAGGAGGGCAGGGAAATCCAATAATAGGCCATGGGAATGGATTGACATCATCTGTCTACACCAATCTTTTTTGCCTTTAATTGAGGTAATTCTGTGGTGATTCTGCAGACAAGATTACGGATGTAAGCGTATTGTTGGTACAGCAATTAACATATAAATATTCAGCTCTGACATTTCTTATCAGCTAAGTATAAATTTCTGCCAGGCTGCTTCCCTGCAACATTTGGTAAATAAACCCATTTTGATCAGAAGGTAATTTATTGCACACTGGAGTTCAGTGGGTGTGATCACTGAAAATGAGAGATGAACAATCAACGGTTTGGGGAAATGATAGAAACAGCAACATATTTACACACCCAGATGAAGATGACATCTCTAATGCAAACATTTGCAAGCAGTTTTTTATAACTACACAAATCACAAGGACTGATAAACCCAGGGGCCAACACTTTTGACAACAGGAACACAGAGATCGGCAGCCTCCTAATCCCAAAGGCAGCTTGCTACTCTGGTAAACTGAGTTTTTAAAATACTGTGTAAGCATGCTTCTCTTGAGAGAGGTTTAAGCTGTCTACAATGCAATCTAACGTAAATTTAAACTAGCTCATTTAGGCAGTGGTAGCTATGCAGCTATAATTGCATGGACTGCAGAAGTAACATAAGAAGCTGAATAAATCTTTAGGGAACTGGCTCAGGGTAACTGCAGATGATTTAACACCAGCTTTGCCTGAAGTATAAACATATTTGGATAAACCTAGCTTTTGAGATGCACTCATAAGCTAAGAACCTCAGCCTAGGCTGAGTTTCAGACTGACACGTCAACTACAGGAAGCTGACAGTGGGTGAGAAATACCTCATAACTTTTAAAAAGGTCTCAACAGATGAAAGTCCTGGTTATGTCAGTGATTTTTTTATGCTACCTTTGAGTCATCTGGGTTTTTTCTATACTTGGGGTTCTTCTGGATAAAAAAAATATTCCTACTTCTGACACAACTGCTTTTAGAGGCTTATTTTGCCCAGTGAGCACTCTGCAAGTAAGAAGTGTTGTGTTGCTGTTAAGTGCACAGCAGTGGTTGATTCAAACTTATTTGCTGAGAGGAAAAAATAAACTTGCATAAACATAGCTACAGAGCATTACAGTTCACAAACGCACAGAAACTTTGAATACAGAACCACTTCTAAACCCACCCAGAAGACAGCAGGCTGTTCAAGCAATGATCTTCAGATTATGCAACTAACTGGTGCTGTGGCCTCATCATAAATTTACCAGGAGACAAACGCACTTCCTACTGACCCTTGCTAAATCTTTAAAAAAGCATCTTTGCAATCTTTTCCAGCCATCTTCAGAGAAACTAATTCCGTTTACAATTGCACCAACTAAAATGAGTATAACCAAAGGGAAAACATGTTCAACAAGACCAAAGGAGTAACAGTGCAGAAGACAGACAAGCCCAAAGCATGCCCCAGAAGCTATTAGCGAGCCTACAGGTTCAGCATGAACAATCTTGGTTTTTATGAACAGCCTAGAATTTAATAAAAGGCAAGTAGCAGTATTTTTATTTACATTTCAGCTTTTTAAATATCTAAACAAAAAGTAGGCTCCAAAGACCACTTAAAGGTTTCTCCCCAATTGCCTCTATTAAGCTAAAAAAGAAAACTAAACAGTAAAACAATTGAGATGCATGAAGATACTAGGACATGAAATCTCCAAAAATGTCTTTAGACATTGGAGAATCCTGCAGAGAGGACTCCCACTGGCAGTATTTTATTTGATGGGAGTCTATATCAAGACACAAGTCTCTAACAAGCTGTAACCCAGATGCAAGAGGCATTCGAGTCAAAAGAGCAAAGGGTTTTCTTTAATTCCAGTAAAACTAGCTTTAACTATTACTGGAGAAAAGCCCATAAACAGAGTTGCCTTTGGTATTCTTGCAATGCATGTACCAGTAGAGCAGAAGATAGAGACAGATTACTTTTGCTACCAGAGTGGGTAGAACAAACCTGGAATGAAGATCAGAGTTAAACATCTGAGAGAACCAACTTTTTTTCTATTGATTTTCCATTACCTTGTTTTTCTCAGCCAACTGTTTCTATCAACTGATGTATCCCACGACCTCTCTGGGCAGCAGCTGCTGCCACTTTCACCAGCTCTGACTCTGGCGTAGAGCCAAGCAGGCAGTCACCCTCCATTTTGTTTATGTCTAAAATTAGAGCTAGGTAGAAGCAGAAAAAAAAAAAATACAGACAGAACTGCTATTTAAAATAAATAAATTGAAGAAAGGAGGCAGGAGGAGGAATAAAGAAAGACAGCAAGGAGAAAATAGATCTGAAACCCTAAGATTTGCCTTTTGGAGTAACTAAGCAGCAAGTCTCTCAGGCCCCACTAATAGCAGTATTTAACTTCCAGCTGAGCCTAAAGAGAACTAGGTTTTCTGGTTATCTCACAATTTCTTACACGCACCTTTTTCATACAAAATATAAGCTTCCCCTTGACCGGGGTGGAAACAGTTCTCTTTGAAGACAAGCCTATGAATTCAAGGTCAGAGCAATGCAACTCGACACAGGAAATGCCCATTCACCAGAACTGACATACCAGGTCTGCCGAAAGAGAAATTCAATGGCTGTGTGCCTTCCACAATGCAAAGCAGCCACAAAATAACCATTTAAAACAGGATTATGCATCACAGCAGCTGTGCAAAACAGCCACAACACATTAGCAAATTCTTACCGTCTAAAAGGGAGACAAGAATTCAGAGATAGCACTCCTTTCACCTCAATAACATCAACATACAATTGTCTGTCCCAGGAGACAGAGCACCTCAGGGCATTCACAGGATCAAGAGAAAGCGAACTTTGATTAAAAGAATACACTGACACACACAGTAGCTATCTACAAAACATAAAAATAATAAAGAAACACCATACCTCAAATACTGCCCAGCACTTTGCTAAATTACAGCTGCTACACAATCAAGTGGAAGCAGATTAGCAGTCCTTTCATGTGCTCAACCTCAGCATGCTAACAGAGCTCATGATTACCCATCCCTCCAACTGAAGAAGGCAGAGAAATGCAAATGAACTAAGCATGAGAAGCAGGTGAAAACAATGTGAGGTCCCTATCAGACGTAGCTAAAGAAGACAGGTTCTCATTTTCACTTGGTTTATGGGCAGCTGGTCACCTGCTGGGAGAGGGGGCTTTATTCTTTTCACCTGTGGGCTGAACATGACCCTCCCTGCCCTCCACCCCAGCTGCATTGTGCAGCTTGGGCCTGTGTCCTTCCTGACTCCACAAGAGTTGTGCTATGTTATTTGCTTTTTTTCTTTTCCTGATATTGATCTGAGAGTATTTGTGCATTTGTCTTTCCAGGGCCCCTGTAGGAGAGTTTCTTGCAATTTAAATATATATTGCTTTTAATGATTTTTTTTTTTTTTTGATATACATCTTTTCTTCTGCAGCCTCTTTCTATATTATACTGCTCTACTTTCTAACCAATATTTCTAAACAGGGTTTGAGGTGGTTTTTTCTTGCCTTATGCAAATTGCACATTCCAACTTGAGCTGAAGACACCACTTGTCAAGGAAAGCAGTGCCATGAGGTCAGTGTTCTTACAGAGCGCTGTAAAGAAGACAGATAAACTCAGAGAAAAATCTGGGAATTGATGGTTGTTCTCAGCAAGGGAACTTTAAAAGCTGACCAAACACAGCAGAAGAAAGCTGGTGTCATATAGGTCATTTTAGGTCCTCAAGTGCACATAAGAATTGCACAAATGTTTCTGAGGCCTCATTAAGTGTTAGCCACTTCAATAAAAGCTGTGAAAGGGAGTTTAGGCACAGGTTTTAAGGACCAAATTTCCATAGTGTTACATTGCTTTCACGGAGAAAGTCCCCACATTTGCAGGTAGTTAAGTCACAGTTTTATTTCATGTGAATATAGAAAAGGCCAGTGGTTCAAAGGATGGTACACTGCACCTCTGCATGGTGACTGGCCTGCTCCTTTTCTGGATGAAGCTGCAGAAGAACAGAGATTGAGATGTACATTCAGATTCTCCATGGTTTTATACTCTGGATAAACATTTACATCTCTGCAAAAGGGCTATAAAAACCTACTGGAGCAGTATAATTGTTTTACACAGAGTCTGTGGAGAGGCCATTGGCTATCTGTAGCACACGGAAATAGGAAATTGGGCTGTTGCATGCCTCAGCTAGGCATTTGTTGTTGCTCTGTGGGCTATCCAGGTTTTTTTTTGCACCACAGAGAGCACTAGCATGAGCAGCTCCCAGGTTCCTCACCTGGACAACTTCATGAGACACCGCTCCAAGGCAGGACCACAACCAGCTGGCTGTCTCTTCTCCTGTGCCCCACGCATACAATATCACCTTCTTGGTTTTGAAAGAGTCTCTCTGCCTTTTTCAGAGCAGAAAATCTCCATTTACAATGCCTAGAGGAGAGCATGATGAAGCACACCAGCTCCCGAGCAGCTGCTTCTCATGGGAATGAGAAATCACGAAGCCTCTGATACAGCAGCTGCTGCTGGTTTAGGCCACACGATTTCTCCCCCTCTGCGTGTCAGGGGTTGTGAGCCTTGGCTGAGTCCTGAACTCACCCTCAGAAGGAAATCCCTGCCTTTTATCATACTTTGATTCCGTGACCAGCCGCTGCTGTCATTTCCCAACTTACACTGGAGTCCAGGCTCAGTAAGGTTACCCGTTTCTCACCTGTTTGAGGGAAAGGCTGTGGTCTCTCTGGTACTGCTGACCTCTGGGGCCCACAGCTCTACAGGTGAGGTTCTGCTGAGCTGGGAATCATTTTGCATCTTTTCAGCACAACTCTCAGGTTTCTAAAAAGTGCAGCCTATTGCTCATTTTCTTCTCCTGTATGCCTAAAAGCGTAATTCACTTCTGTACCTCTCAGCTAAGATTTATGAATAAAACAGTGTTATGAACATATGACTTAGTTTCACCCATGACTCATGTCAAAAGCCTCTCAAGTGGAGTGGCCCAATTAGCAGGTACCGGTGCAGTTTCCTATGGCTCACATTTAGGCATCTTTTAGATATTTTGGAAAAGTACAGTCTTGTTGCAATATCATCAAAGCAGCATCTTACTCTAAAGTTGAAACAGGAGTTGTTTCTTTCAAGACTGTTTTTCTGTCCTCCTTGAAACACGGTATCTTCTGCCTCCTCTAAGCACTGTCACACGTTCCTCCTTAATGGGGATTTTGTCCTACTGGTGAGTCTAACAGCTCTGAGAAACTCATGCAACTTAACGAAAAAGCTAGAACAACCCTGTGTGTTGGAAAGACCTGGAGTTTAAATATGAGCTTTCAAAAAGTGTCCCCTCAGAGCCAGTGGGCAAAGCAGACAGGCTGATCCTGATGCACAATTTACAATACCTGTGTCATGCAACTGCTGCCCCCAGAGCAGAAGGTTCTCAAGGACACTGTGGTGTGTACACAAAATCCACGATGTGATACAAAGCAAAAAATCCTTTAATTGGTCATTAAAATTCTCAGCATTCAGGAATTTTTCTTCATATGTAGTACATTTGGTAATTCCTAGGGATTTTATGCTTATTTAAGTTTTTCAGAATTTGATTATTCTCTTCCTGCAAAAAAGCTGAGAAATCCCACTTTGATCAGGTCCAGTGAGCAGCACTGGAGAAGAAAATCGTACTTCCAAAACAGCATCTCGAGCTGAATATCTTGGGGCTGACAGAAAACCACTGGACCAGCTATTGTAGCACATCAGTTCTCAAATGTTTGAAATGTAACATCTCCTCAAGATCAGTACCACAATACATTGCTAAAACAACTTCATTTAATACCAGTATGACTTTTTTATTATGAATAGTTTCTGAATCCCTCACTTTGCTTTGATGTGAATAGCCAGGGGCTTGCCCATAAGTTTTGCTGAAGCCACTATCACAAATGCTCAGATTTATCAGCCTCAACCTCTACGCTTTATGAATCAGGGTATGTCCGCAACGCCCTGGAGCCTGGAAGGTGAAGCTTTACGTCAGTTGGCTTAGGTGTACAGGGCAGGCTGTAAAATGTTCCTGGGAAGGAAAGTGATCCCAGGCAGAATTCCTTGCAGCCAGAGTCAGCTTTCTGGATTATCTCTGCGGGACAGTATTTTGCAGTGCAGATGTACTGGCAGTTTCAGGCAGAAATGCTTCCACGTACTGGGCCCAGGCTTTGTCTACGTTCTGTTAGCTGCTGACTCCTCTGTGCATGCTCTTTTTTTTTTTTTCCATGAAAACCAGCAGTGCCCCTGGCTGGATGCTCCTCAGCTCTTATGTCAGTTCCCCGCCTCTTCATCTGCTACTTCTCTGCACACTGCCGAGAGCTTTGATTACAGTGTGCCTCTCTCTTTGCAGGTGGCATTGCTATGGTAAGTTGGTTACATGTAGAAAGTCACATCTCCACATGTTAATGTCTCCATCCTTAGCACCTTAACTCAGATAAGATTTTTGTTTTCCCATATAATGAATGAGCTGAAATCTGTAATATAGGAAATACTGATCTAGAGTTTCAGAATGTGCTACTGCCTGTCCTTTGCCTCGTGGGCCAGAGAATTATTTAGTAATCTGTCCACACTTGTCTGATTTGTCTTTCATACACCACCACAACTCAAATCCTCCTAATTTTGAACCTCTATGCAAAGATCCGGGACATTTAGGGATATAAATACATTTATAAATACAGTCGCCCAGTCTTGACCCGAGCAAAACTCCCTTGAAGGGCAAGGCCTGAGCAGAACTGATCGCTCCCATCAGTCACACACTGGTTACAGCAGAGCAGTGCAGGGCTTGAACATCACCCTTGCTAGCAGACATATTCGTAGGAAACACCCTTTTAATATCTGAAGTCACAGGTGTAACGGCTCCTACCCATGGATGAGAAGAGTTGGGAAGCAGATGATCTTTTGTGGTCTTTAATAGACCTGGTTTTACTAGCTACTCTGAGCTTTGAATTACTTATGTGCAACCCAGAATAATTTAAGTAACGTGCAGTTAAATGCGAACTGCTTTAATCACTTCAGGAGAGTAACAAAACCAAAATCCACATGAATGTATTTATTTTTGTTTCATGGGCCAATACTCAGCACAGTGAAAATGTTGAAGCCAGGTATGAACCTTTTGAAAAATATTATTCTTTAAGGATCACATTCTGTATTTATATTTATAAACCCTGAAAAATAAGACATCGGTATGAGGTTATTTCCTGTCTACCCACAAAATCTCACATTGTAGAAAAATAGTTAATCCATCTTTGTTCAAGACATCCCTCCCCTCTTTCAGTTATCCCCAGAACTCCCCAGGAGGGAAATAACGCTTCAGTTCTGTCTTTTTAACTTGCCCGATTTACATAACTCTAATGATATTTAAGTACCTTTGGCTGCACTTTCCTTTCCTTTCTCTGTTTCTTTACTCCCAAACTCTCAAGGCAGATGAAGTAACAGTTGGCAGCATCTTGCTCGTTACAGCGTTGCCTGCGCTGTTCTCCAGTCACACCACTGTGGTTGCAGCTGGCTGCGTGGCTCTCCAGTCCTCCCATGAATTCCAGTTTTCCTTTGGGAGAAGTCACTTCTGACTAAGTGTCCTGCCCAAATGGGGGAAAAGAGCTCCTCTTTGGAGTCGGACCATACTCCCAGGAGCAAGGGCTGGAGGAAAGCAGAGAGGTGCAGCAGATCAGGGCAGTTCTGGCTCAAGGCTGACCCCTCCCCTTGAATGAGTGATGGGGGCACGTCCTGTGAGCCTTTCATCTGCACCATCCACGCCGGGTGTGAGAAGACACAGGCATCGCTCTGCCCAACAAGGCCGGGGAAGAGAGAAATTACAACAAGCCCTGATAAAAAATAACAGCTCTGACAAGATGCGGAAAATGACAGATTTGTATTTGCGGATCAAATTTATAGGTTAGGGATGGGCAGATGTGGAGATGAAGTGTTCCTGCAGACAGGATGAAAGGAATCTCAGAAAATACACGTGATCTTCAGCTATGCTAATCCCTCTCACTCTGTAAGGGTAAAGTGTGGGTTGGCCACCCCAAGTCATGCCTTTGAGGGATGGACACATATTTCAATATTCACAGTCATCAGCTGATATTTCACCTTCCTTGCTATTCAGCTCTGCTTTCTGTTCCTATTTGGCACACTATCTCTTGTAATTTTCTTTCCTTTTTCTTTTCTCTCTGTACACAAAGGAAATCGAAGTACAGGAAACAGTAGTAACTGTTTTTCTTCACTGCCTCCCTGCTAGTCCATGTGGGGAAGGAAAAAGCAGAAACCAGTTCTCTCTGTCACTCCCAACATTGTGCCAGCAGTCACATGTCTATACAATTTCTGCTTTCTGTCTTTCTAAAAAGGGACTGGAGTCCTCTCTGCACGCACAGGCAGAAGACATGGGTAGCAACCTCTGCCTCACGAGCCCTTGTGATTGTCTCCAAAGCAATGGTTTCCAAACGAGCATGTGGACCACTCCTGACCTTTAAACTGCTTAAAGTGTCATGCAAAACACCGTCAAAAGTGCCTAAAAATTATTTTAATCCATGCTGCCTTTTTCCTTTGGCTATGACAGCCACATGCCACCTTCTGCACTGATGCCTTGCACAGCGTTGAGAGCTTCTGCTGTCACCACGATAAAGCACAACTCTCTTCCTATGATGAAAATCCAAGCAACCTGCATCCAGGAATGCTAGAACTATTGAACTTTGTG
Source organism: Tyto alba (assembly GCF_018691265.1). NCBI lineage: Eukaryota > Metazoa > Chordata > Aves > Strigiformes > Tytonidae > Tyto > Tyto alba. Next base: position 5,173,070 of record NW_024881280.1, read on the forward strand.
CTTCACACACAATAGGTGTAAGAAGTGCAAGCTTGCAGCAGTCCCCACCCAGGATTTTCTCTAACAACAATACCACTAAGACAGAAAAGCTGTCAAAAACAGTTACGTTCCCATGATGATTCTTTATCACCACTCACAGCGTATACCCCATCTGTTGCTCTTACTAGCCCCTCCTTTTTTTTTTTTTTTTAAACTTGGATTTGCCAAGAAAAATTTAGCATTTTTCCAAAAACATACAATGTCCTTTGTGATAAACCAAAAATAAAAATTCACCGATCCATTGCTTTCAAACAACTCATAAAAATGCTACCTCCTAACAGAAAGTGACAGTCTTTCATGTAAAAACTAATAAAGATAAAGCCTAATTTATTCCTTTTATGGTTCACAATATCATCTTCTAAAAATTTGTGAGGACTGGACTACTTTGTATGATTACATTTAACAAACAAAATCATTTGAAAGGAACATCCATCTCTCTAGGAAGTTTAACTGGAACAAGACCCTGCAGGGTATTCACTATATTACCCTCTTGGCCGTTGTGAATTTACTATTTGGTTTAGAATAGGTCGCTGTGGACACCCAGTAGATTTCTCTCTTTTTCCATTTTAGAAGAAGTAAGTCTGACACCAGTGTACTAATAAAGGCAGAATAATCACGTAATCAAGCCCCTGTATTAGGGTGTGACCTTAAAGCCACGACAAAGGCAAAGCCGAAACCATCAGGGTCACGCTGTGTGCTAGAGGAGGGAGTGCTCCTTGGCACACAGAAAACAGGTTCCAAAGGATGTATCTACCTCACTCGACTTACGTATGGGGACTGTGAATCTCCCTACACACCCTCCAGCATGGCATGATCTGCTGATCGTCACTTCCAATAGCGCGAAGACGCAACCCTTTGGTGTAACAGCCTTTGTACTGCTGTATGTTCCCAGGTCAAGGGGAATCAGTAATCAAGCCCTACATTATGAAAAATGTTATTTTGGTTTGGTTTGGTTTGTTTGTTTTAAAAATACGGTACTTTTAACAGACAGCAACTACATACACATCCTTGGTTATCCCTGGAGCACCTACACTGTAATCTCCACAGCTCTTATTTTAAATCAGAAGCATTTTCTCCATTCCTGCCTCCCAAACGAAACCCCTTCTTGTAACAGAAGATGGCAAGATGCTGCCTGGGCACAGACTCTACCGATACCTGTAAATACATGAGCAGTTTAAATGTCCAGAAGCATAACTAGATCTAGGCAGAGCTTCCAATAGTATTCTGAATATAAACATGAAACTTTCTCCTACCTTAGACTTCCTCACACCTTCTGTTGAGAATTAATGCAAGCCAGCTTCACGCCTTTCCAAGCAATCCGAAAGCCTCCAGCACCCCATCTGGCTTTCAAAACCATCACGCAGCTTCCCCAGTGCAGCATGCTGTTAGTAACACATTGTCTGACCCCACACCGATCTCATTTTCCATCACAGCTAACTTAGCTCAGAGAGAATGTTTCTGGCCTAAGAGAACACTTAAGCACCTATGGATCATAACAGTAGAAAGGTAGAGAAAGAGGCTGGATCTCTGTTGACTGTACAGTTCTCTGCCCCAAATGTACTTTCACTTCCTCAAACAAAATAGAAAGAGAAATACTCAGAAATTGTACAGACTCAGTAGTATATGCTTTCAAGTATAATCTTATTACTTCTCAAAAAAAAAAAAAAAAAGTTATTTTTCCAAGAACTGGCTAAATTCCATCACATTTGACTACAATACCCCTGTATTTTCATTTAGAGAGTTGTATCTCCTTCATTTCCAAACTCCATTTTTTAAGCAGCTGCAGCGGGATATGGCAGAAATGGATGCCCCATCTTTAAGGATGAGGAGTGAAGTGAGTTTAGTGAGAAAATCTTTAAAAACCTGTGGGGTGAACGTTACTGTAGAATTGAAAGACACACAGATATTTTTAACAACTTCTGTTTTGTAATTAGGGAGAATAATTTTTTAATTTCCTTTATTTAATTTTCAGAGCGGTATCGTAATAAAAACCTTCCACTGTCGCTTTTGTTCGTGCAACTGCAGCATCACACAGGCCCAGCAGGACAAACTGTTCTTGTGAAAAACTGATTTATTGTCTCATCTCTGACAATCTAAGAAGGAAGGATTAAGTGATGATCCTCTGATCTTCCTTATCCCTTGTCTCCATGCATACACTTCACTCTTGCTAGCTTGCTGACCAGTCTTCAAATATATTGCTTGAACGGCCCCATTCCATTAGGGAACTGACATCTCTCGCTTTAGAGTGTTATTAATATCAGTCCTTGAAAGCATTTAACCAATGACAATCTAACATTAGCTCACAATAGGATTTAAAGACATTACGGTTCATTAATTTATTGTTTAATGCTGGCTTCTTCCAATCTGTTGTCCTTTCTCATTACAAACAGCAAAAAAAACCAAGCTATAAAGCCCACAGTATTCTGCATAAAATGATGCATAAGGGCTTCATTTATTTATTTATTCGTATGATTTAAGCATAAAGATCCTGTGCTTGTTTTGCAAGTCAGTTGTTAAAGAATAACTGCTGGACTTCTGGCAGATGCTATTTTTGCTTCACTTTTCCTCTTACCATTTTTCTTCCTGCACAAGCAATTTACATATCATATTTTCCTCTCCCATAAAATCTCAGTAAAATATGAGAAACATAACACACACTTCAATCAATCTGAATTGAATAAATGGACTAATATTATCTAAACCTTTTGAAAGGATATTCCTGAGAAGGAGGATAGGTCAGCAGTTATAAGTGATTTAAGAAATGTAGACAGAATGATGTTCAGTTCTGTCATAACCCTAGTTCTCTGCAAAATTAGATCAATGTAATTGAGATTTAATTGCTCAAAGAAAACAGAAGGAACAAAAATACGTCAAAATGTCTTGTTTGGAAATTGGAATAAAATATTTCATGTCTTCATTTCGTGATCTGAACTTCCTGGCAAGCAGGAAAACAGCTGTGCTGAGAAGGTCGTGGGAGCCTTGGTGGATACTCTGCTCTGCCAGTGAAGAAAGCCAAAAGCACCCCGGGCTGAGGCTTCAGCAAAGGGCCGCCGAGATGATCGGGAGCTGCTTGTCCTGTGAGGAGAGGCTGAGGGACTGGGCTTGCTCAGCTGGAGAAGAAGAGGCGGCTGTGGGGCCCCGAGCAGCAGCCCGCCTGCACCTACGGGAGGTTAGTGGGAAGGGGCCGGGCTCTTCCCAGTGCTGCACGCTGGGATGACAACGGGCATACGCTGGAACAAGAGAAGTTCAGGCCTGATAGAAGGAAAAACATTTCTCCATGAGGGCAGTCCAACAGCAGAACAGGCTGCCCGGAGAGGCTGTGCTGCCTCCAGCCTTTCAGGTTTTCAAGACTCAGCTGAGCATCCTGCTCCAAGCTCAGAGCTGACCCTGACCTGAGAAGGAGGTTGGACTAGAGACCTCCTGTGCTCCCTTCCAGTCTGCGCTGTCCTGCCATACTATAAACATAACTGACTTCAGTTCCCAAATCCTCTTACATGCATTCCACTGATAAGACTCTGACGAAGCAAGGCTTGGCACTAAGAATAAATTTCTCTGATAAATCAGTAAGATACTATGGTGTTCCAAGATCAGAAAAAAGATGGATCTATCCTTGAGTACAAAGTGTCCTTTTTTCTCTTAATTTTTCCATTAAGTTTTGTGTATAATTGCTGTATTAAAGCTTCAGAGATCAAAACTCTCTACTTTTTTCAATTTGCAGTGTTTGAACTCTGGGGTTAATATTCTTATATTATAAAAGCTAACAAGGAATGCCAGAGATTATTCTATGGCCTGACTTTAACCCCATGCCAGCTAAGATATTAGTATGTTAATATAAGCATTAGCAATGAGAGCCATAGGCTCAGAGACAGAACACAATCCCTGAATTAAGGTGTTTACTTAAACATAGCTAAGATTTTTCTAATCTGGCATTAAATCATGAAACAAAAACATTTCAATATTACTTATAAAAACGTTTTAAACATATTTTGTATTTAAACAAGCCCCTAAACTGATGTAAATCACTCCTGCCAAAACTAAATAAAGATAACATCTTGACTGGAGGAATGAATTTATTCAGTAAGATGTGAAAAAAACTATGAATGGTGATGTGGAACATTTGTGTAACTTTGTACTATTCATAAAATGTCAGCTCTGCTCAAACTTTAAGTTGCTCCACAAGATATCAATAACATGCACTGCTTAATGGAAATGCTTTTTCCTAATAAGAAGCAGCAGACTATGTCTGTGGGCAACTTGGGGCAATCTCGTAGCTCTGCCAGTTCCTTAGCAAGAATGGACTCTAATACAGGTTTCATTGCCATTATTACTGTTTTTCTTGCTGTTTATTGTCTCCTGTTCTGATTGAAATACACGGGCGTAATGAATAATTTATAGTAGTACATATTTACTCTTCCAGAAAACTCAAATCATAACTGTGTCTGTATCAGTGATAAAATGGATAAGCAAATACACTAAAAAGAGATATATAGCAAATGCTCACAGAGCTTCACCAAAATTACCATCCATCCATCCTTCATAACTGTCCTGTGCTGCTCATCACAGACCACTAATGCTTTAAGAGCCACAGAGCAGTTCAGATCCATCACTGTAGGTCTTTTAAATCTATGAACACAGAAAAGGTGAGACTGTAAAAGGGGAATTTTTCTTTTTTTTTTTTTTTTTTTTTTTTTTTTGTTAGTAAAGGCCTGAGAGTACAGAGAAGCCTGAGAAGAGACTACAACTAAGGTAGTAACAGGCGATCCTCCCTTCCCCCTTAACAGCTATACAACATGTGGATTTGTTTCTTTGTGGATTCCTCTGAAGTCTATTTTCTACGAGAAAGAGGTGACCACAGAAGAACAAGAAAGAAAGAAAGAAAAAAAACGCTCTGTTTTTTACTAGAATATATAGGATGCCCAAAGGCAGACAGGTATGAAAAACGTGAGAAACCCAGTCACGGAGGATCAGCCAGGTCTGTAGCGACCCAGCGTTGGCCAGGCTTCCCAACGGCTCGGTAAGACAACCAATACACACTATACCACAGTAACAGGACAACACATTATCATATACTGTTATTTTGGTAAGTGCTGTCCCTTTTATCTATCTAGGAACCATTTTAATCGACCCTTCTCACTCTCTCCTGGGTTTATAACATTCTTAAGTGTTTGGTGCAAGCCAGGGCCCAAACACACTTTTTACAATGCTCTTCTATGAGCTTCATATTAAACTGCCTCCATTATGTGTTACAATGAAGCTGAAAGTTCTCAACAAACTAATATCCCCATAAACCTTCTTAGTCTCCTAGGAATTATGTTCAATTTTATGTGAAAATTAGGTTAAGGTAGGCTAGGGCCAATCACTTATCGTGATGCAAGGCATGATGACAGACCAGCATTCATAGTCAGTGGTCCTTTGCAGCAGTGAAACTGTACTTGACTTTTCCTGCTTTCACAAGAAGCTGCTTCCCAGCCTTCTTACAGCAAATTCCTTCAGATTCCAAAAATTTCTGGATGTCACACACAGCCCAAGACTCTTACAACAGTTACTGATCCAGTTCCTAGCATTAGATCTTTATGAATATACGACCTCAGTATTCATCACCCATCAGACACTCCACGTCTCACGTGGGTTTTTAGAGAAGTATTTTTTAAACTTGAAACTAATTACTGATTAAACAGTAGACAGGAAAAATGCTCCAGTAAATGGATCATTTTTAATCAGATGCAGGCTAGAGAAATATGGATTACTCAAGCTTAGTTAATGTTTATAATGAAAATAAAATGCAAGGTTTGTAACATGTCTAGAGTCAGAAAGGTTCATCACTGAAAAAATGTTGTTACTTGCAATATTAAAAGGGCTTCTTTAATTAATATTCTATTAATTCCTCCCTGTAAAAGCCAATCCAGAATACTGGAAATAGGAAATTAAAGCTTACTTACTTTATCTTGCTGACTCAGACCTGATCAGTTGGGTACTGATTCAGCCATTACCACCAATCTAATTTTGTGCACATAAAACTTCAACAAGAAAGAAATATTAACTTTATCACTCATTTTTGTAAATGTCAAAGAACTAATACTTTGCATTTTTATAGTACCTCCTATTCAATAAGTACTTAGTGTTAGCAAAGACAAATATATTAAATCTCATATTTTCTCTGTGGGTTAGGTACTATACAAGGAGGAATACTAAAGAAAACTCATGGGCTTGTTAAAGGTTAAGGTGTCTGTAGCAGAGTAAGGAACAACATTCGGACATTCTGATTTCCCACCCTGTGCTTTTTCTACCAGGTCATCCTGACTGAAATTTTATCTCTGGTTCTGTGCAATCTGGAAAACACTCAATGCAGAAATTCTCTGCTTCACAGAAAGAAGGACACTGGGATGCTCCAGTAGAAAAGTCTACACAATCTAGCCATCTGCCTCCATCCTCCCAACTGCTATAAGAAATTGCTGCTGGCTTTGCACAATGAGAAATTCAGATGGCCTCTGCTCTCAAATGCAGTGAATTACTGACCGCATATTCCCTAATGTCCCATGCATTACTTGAATGAATTATTAAATGAGAAAAATGTAGTTGCTCATTTATGATCTTATTTAAGTTACTGGAGAATCAAAAGTAAAAAAAAAAAAAAAAAAAAAAAAATCAGAGGAGAAAGTAAACAGTGAATAAAGGAAGTATGAAGAGGATTTAGGAGTTCCAAGTTTCTTTTCATCTGGGATTCCTACACAAGCAACATTGACTTAAATGCTCTTAGATCTGTTTTTGTAAATAAATCTATATGCAAGATGAAACAGAATTAAAGATAGTAAGTATTTTCCAACCTTGGGATTGTGCTAAAGTGACTTGCAATCCACACAGGAGTCCATGATTTCTTCATCCCCCCTGGGATGGAACATTAGACTTGAAGTGCCCAGTACCACTTTCAGGACTATTATACTTCTGAAGCCATTTTTACAAGAGGAAAAGAGAACTGCCACCCAGGACAACCAGGTCCCACAGCAAAACGCAGAACTGCATGGTCAGGTGCAGATTAAAATCTTGAAGCAGATGCCCTAAGGAATGCATAAAAGAAAGTTCATTTTAAAAACAACGCTTACTGATTTTTATGTTGCATTTATACATCTGGGAAAACACGTAATGTGATAGCGAAGTGTATTTACTATCATTAAAATTCTTCCTTAAAGTAAACTGCAGAAACTGCTTAAAAGGTACTGCATTCAAGCAACAAATAAAGCAAGAAAATCTGCAAGCTCTTCTGCTTCACAGAAAAAAAGTTCACACAAATCAGACAAAGGAGAAAAAGAGACAGGAAATAAAAAAGGTGATGGGGAAAGGAAAGGGGCTGACTGAAAAGGCATTAAAAAAGTGGAAGTAGTTTGAGAAAAGAACCTCAAAAAAGAAGAACAGTAACTTTTGAAATGAACCTTATCCACAGATAATTTGTCTCAGAGGAAGCTGCTGCAAGGCAGCTCAGTGAGGATGCTCAAGAAACAGCTGGGAGCTACTGTAGTTTTAGGGAGCAGGGGGGGAATAGGAGCAAGGAGGCTTATTCAAACTTTTTGATCCTCAAGGGCAGGCCCGAGTCAAGATTTTAACCACCTTTTGAGTCCCAAATAGAATATCTCAAAACTTTCTTCTAGAAAGTGCTAATCTGTAGAGCTCCCTAGACTTTTTAATTTAAAATTAAGCTACAGCAATTACCATTCCATTTCCCTCTTATGAGTTAGAATAACAATTATGAATCACCAGGTTGAATATGGTTTACTCAACCGCTATTATCAATGAGGATATCAATTTCATAACCACATAGGAAACTTAACACTACTTTCAAAAACCAATTACCAATTTATATGTATAAAAATGAATTAAAATATGAAAACATCAAAATAAAAAAAAATTATTTATTTTTTCTGGAACATTGGATGATCGCTTGTATTTTTGTTGTGATTTAGAAAGATTCTAAATGTCAGACTGTCTTTCCTGATTGCTCACTTTTTAAATAATGATTTCTGTATAAATTCTAAGTATGAAATTCCCATTGTTTCTTGATGAAATCTGATGACAGCACCATAGGGCTGAATGAGATTCTCTAGATTATCAGCTCATTCATGTGAATGCAGATATGCAGTTTGCCTCTCTCTCTCTTACATGTTCTTAAACACAGAAAGAGGCTTTGCTTACTTCCTTCAATGGATTTAATAGATCTTCACACTAATATTAGTGAGAAACTTTGACACAAAGTAATGGTCTGATAATCAATGGAAAAAAAGGGAAAAAAAAAAGTATCCATGAAGTATGCTTTCTGAAATATTTGGGAATCAGTCCATAAATGCTGATTAATGAATTCTTGAATGCTATTTATGAGAAAAATAGGGTCACAGAGAGGTTAATAACTTGCCCGTGCTTTCATCTTCAAAGGGGGTTCTGCCTGGCTCCAGGTCCCCAGCTGTATCAGCTATGAGGCATCTCATCTCTTGTATCCTTTTAATCATCTAAATAAAATTATGCTGTGGTTTGAGCTCAGAGGGCAACAGAGCATCACACAACTGCTCACTCCCCCTTCCCTCCCAGTGATGAGAAGGGGAAAATGAAACAAAAGGTTCAGGAATTAAGATAAGACAGGGAGAGGTGACTCAAACATTGTGGTCATGGGCAAAAGCCAGACTCATTAGGGGAAGAAAAAAGAACATGCATTTAATACAGACACTAACAACAACAACACTTAACAAAGTAGGACAGTGAGAAGCATTGCCACATCTTGAGAGCACCTTCCCCCCACCCCTTCCTTCTTCCCGGGCTCAGCTCTGCTCCCAATATCTCTACCTCCTCCCCCAGTGGCGCAGGGGCAGGGAATGGGGGGGGGGGGGGGTGCAGTCAGTGCTGCCACTTCTTCCATCTTCGGTGGGGGGAGCTTCTGGAACTTCTGCCTCCTGCTCCAGCGTGGTCCCCCTCTCACAGCAGACAGTCCTCCACAAACTTTCTCCCACTGGAGTCCCTCCCACGGGCTGCAGCCCTTCCCGAGCTGCTCTGGTGTGGGACACCCCCGCATGCTGCAATCCTCCCAGCGTCGAATTACAGCAGGGGCGGCTGCTTCTTCCCACAGGATCCCGGCCTCCTTCAGGCACAGTCACATGAGATGGAGTGGGGCCTCCCACAGACCATAGGCCAGACTCTGATCCACTGTAGACCTCCATGGGTGGCAGGGTGGGGCTGTCCTTCCATCCCATCACAGGATACAGGGGGGTCTCTGCTCCGGCATACCTCCCCCCTCCTTTCCTCCTCTGTTACACCACTCACCTCGGTGTTCACACAGATATCACAACTCCTCCTCACAAGTCCAACTCCTCCTCCCAGGACCCTTCTTAAATAAGTTATTGCAGAGGCGCAGCTGATTGGCTCAGCCTTGGTGCAGAGGTGGGGCTGACCTGGAGCCGGGGGAGCTTCGAGAAGCTTCTCACAGGGGTCACCGCTGTGGCTCCTTCCCCTGCTACCAAAAACCCACAACTTACTCAAACCCAGGACAAATTAATGCTGAAAAACTTCATCAAAATCTGAATTCAATAAGGAAACAATGTCAGTGAGGAAAACTGAGGATCTTCAAGCTGATTCAAATGTTCTGTATATGTAGGTCATTGGCTGACCTGTAGAAGACAGTGACAGCAATTTAATATACATGATGGATACTCAATTATAAAAATACAGTCTTTCTGGAATCCTTGCTATAGTAAATGCATCAAATTAAGTCAGTTCTTGTCATAATTTCCAAAGGAAGCCAATGCAATGTTATTATCAAACATGGAAATGGGACCATTATCAACTCTGGAAGCCAAGGTAAGTTTCCACTCTGGGAGTGAACAGTTTCTGTACAGCTTTGAATTTATTCATTTATTCATTTATTCATTCATTATCAGATATTATCCTCTGATAAGATAGGAATACACAGCTAAAAGTCAGAGACGCTGTAAATTTGTATATTTATGTTGCTTATCTGATCGAAGTAGGCAATGAAAATAAAAGAATTCAAAATGATCACACATAAAGCAGGGGGTTTTTCACTCTTTTTCCACTTCTGTCATATAATAAGTTATTAATAAAAATAGTAGGGGTTAATACTAATCTCATTCTACATTCACTGTTCTCAAAGCTTTTTACAGATGTGACCATTTGTTCATTTATAAGTAGCAAACACATTTAGTTGACCTGCTCAGTAGAATAAAGGCCAAACACTGACAAGGTCATGACAGTAGAGATGACTATGCGATAAGTTATGTAGGATAGTAGAAATACTCATTTAATAGATGTGTGTGCTGTGGGGGTGCCCGCATGGCCCACCCTCGACAAATGGCTTGGATAACACCACCTGTTAAAATATGAATGTAAATAGTGTCTGTGTGTGTGTATCGAATAAACAAAACTATCTAGAGGCCATTTGCCCAAAACTGGTCATGCTAAAGAAGATGAGGACCGTCAAAGCTGATCGTGTTAAAGAGGAAGAAAAATATCAAGCAGATTAAACAATAACTAGGGAATTACAAAGAGACTTTTGCAACAAAGGAGGAATCAGCATGAAAAGGAGTATAAAAGAAGCGGGAAGATCTGTAGCAAACAAGACATACACTGGCGTGAAGACAGCAGCAGGTAAACCTTGCCTGTCACTGCCAGAAATGGCCCGGTTGGCATCGCAGGGCCCTGCCCGTGCCTGCCAGAGTTACTGCCCCCCAGGCGCCCCAGGGCGCAGCAAGGAGGGACCCACACGTGTGGTGTGCATACGTGAACTCATGGGGTGTCTTCTCACCAGCGTGTGCATGGGTGGGTTGCAGCAGGTGGCACGGGTGCACACAGAGGCTGAGCAGCCACATCTCCGGGAGGAGGGGTGAGGCCAGGGGGGAACCCACACGCCCCGAGGAGGGATGTGGGCCTGTAACCCACCCAGCCGCTTCGGTGAATGGGCAGGGAGCATCACAACTTTTAGGATTAGCTAAAGAAGAGTAGGTGGGTATTTACAGACATTCCTTAACATTTTGTGAAGTGCCTGATGTCGTGTTGTATTGCTGAGATAGCTCCTGAGTGTGTAGTTCAATAATTGCCTGCCTTTTAACTACACGTCATTAATGAATCAGCAAACCACTCCCATCCCATTTGGTTTAAACTATTTGAAATGAGCAGTGCTTCCCTTTAACAAACACGTATAACATCGTGCCACCGCAACACTCTGTCCCTTCGAACCTCTTTTTATGATGAAGACAAGAACAGCTTTTTCACTGAGTGTTCTGTTTCATTTTTTTCACAACGCATGAAATAAAATGACGGAAAAGGTGAACCATGCATGCAGAACTTTATGACACAATAACTTGATTAAAAGGTAAATTAAAACAAAGGCTCGATGATAACATTTTGGCACAAGTGTAATTCTTATCTAAAAAGACTCATCAAAAGGGAAGAAAACCTCAGAAGGCTTTCATTCACCAGTGTGAATTTGGCTTGAAATACTTCACATTTTGACTTCAGTGAAAAAAACAGGGGTATCTTTGTTCAGCTACTGATGAGTTTATGATATGACTGAGGCAATCAAATTTAGCATTACTGCTAAGAGGAACTGTGTCTCATTCCCTCAGTCATGTCCTCCTTTCTCTCCCACTTGCCAGCACTGATCATCCGATCCTCCATTTGTAAAATAGATATATTCTGAAGAGAAAATCTGAACTCTTCGATTTTTTTCTAATGAGTTTAACTCCCTGAAGCAGCTCATTGTGGGATTCTGAAAGACTCAATAATGAGCCTGAATGTGTCTCTAGAGGCTTGCAGGAACTAATCTCATTCTAACTCCAATTCTTAATTCTCTCTATTTCTTAAACTTTGGGAAACTTACTCAGTCCATTCCTACCTCAAATGCAGCAGCTGAAATAATATTTTCCTTGTTTCAAAAGATCTGGGCACACTGCAGAGACTTCCTAAGTGGTGATTTTGTTAAGGCTGAGTTTCAGATTAAACTTAACTGCAATTGTACGTATAAAGACTTCAACAATTACACATAAAATGTATTAAAATGCGTTAGTATAATTTAAACAGTAAATTCCAGCTTACAATAATTGGATTAAAACTTAGGAACATTTAAGGGAAAATAGACGACTTGTTTAAATTAATGCTGCTTCCAGTGATAACTCCTAAATTAAACATTTGCCCGTGAGTTTTCATTTTGTTTCCCCTTCCTTCCACTTCAGAAGATGACAATCTTATTCCACAGATGCATCTGACATGCTCTCTCTCCTAACTCTCACATGATAGCCACATTCAAAGTCTCTATTCCTACCGGTAAGGTCCTCAGTGACCATGCCAGGTGTTGCCACGTACCAGAGAAACTCTAGAGCTGACAGCCCCCCATACACAAGATGAGCTCACCACCAAATGGAAATTTCACCTGTGCAGAAGCCAGAGGGGTTTTAGCACTTATCATAGGACTGTGCAGCCACCTCCCATGGAATAGAAGACACCAAGAATTACCATTTTCTGCTCAAACTGCCAGGTACAGATCTATAGCCTTCTTTCTCTCAGGAAAATACATTAAAGGATGTACATTTAAAGAAACTGGCCAGCTTTCCCCTAGATGCTCTATGAGAATAGAAACAAATCGCATGCATGACTTCCACCTCCCCCAGAAAGGATTGGAGAGAAGCACTTTTGCCTGACAGTCCTGTTACCTAGCTTAGCGTGAAGGAACATTAGCTTTGACTGGAGTATTAAAATCATGTCTAGAGCAGAACAGATTACCGTCCGTGTGAATTTTAACTCTGGTCAAGGAAACATGCATGGAATGATTCGCCATGTTTTTGGGAAGTCACTGTGCTGCAAAAAAATAAATCTCAACAGAATTAACTCATTGTGTAAGTCTCACGCTAACTGGGCATTTAGGGCCCAGTTTCACCCTCATGAACAATTTTCACCCATCTGATTAAAGGAGCATCTGGGTTTAGCATCACTTAAGTCTTACTTAAAAAGCATTTTAGGTTTAGTCAGTTACTTGATCACAGAGGATTTTTCTCAGTTAAGGGACTTATCCATAAAAGGTCTGGTACATAACAAAGCCTGACTTAATTTGTCTTTATGGAAGGCTATACCTTTAAATTCAACTTTTAATCAGAGGATATAAAAATGTCTTATAAGAGTAGCTGAGAATTATTATCCACTGCCAACATGTGGAGAAGCTAAGGTGTGGAGTCTGTAATGATTTTTTCAGTGTCATGTTTCAAGTCAGTGGAAAAGCAGAGAATAAACAACAATGTCCTGAAATTCAGGAGCCTTTTATCAGCTTCTGTATTATACTGCTTCTCTGTTCTCTGTGTGGTCTGCACCTTAGAGCAGAATAAGGAATAATATATAGTCACCTTGCTGTGGTGTAAGAGGTTACCATGACTCAACTGAACCACACTGTGTTTTTATTTTGCTCTCACTGTGAGGAAATCTGATTCAGTTTAAGATTCCTTCATTGCTGGCCAAACTAAAACAAATTTGCTTTATGTTTGCGATGCGCTAATAGCGAACTCATAATCGACACTGCAAGTTGGGCGCTATGTGGTAACTTGGTAAACCACAATAACTTGCTTACTAGTGTCAACCCTTATTTTGATGAGGCAAATCTCACTTTGCTCAAGACCTTAAAAACCTTACCAAACCACTGCCATTATTTATGTTGATTGATCACTGACTTATCTATCAGTGATCACTACTTTGATCACTGATCTGTTGTTTTTCCAATGTACATATGATATGCACATATAAAGTACATATATGTACCTAATGTACATACAAATATAACGTATAACATACCCATCACCACATCACTGGAATTCACAGTCACAGATCTTTTACGGCCCTGTATCTTGCAGCCTTAGAGACCAAAGAGACATTGCTGCAGAGGGTAAATATCAAGGCGGGGCATACAACACAAAGATTTGAATCTTCAAAACATTTATGTAGCAGACAAGACACAAAAGCAGATTTTAGCTCTTCCCTTCCTGCCTCCTTAATTCACTCAATTTTGCCTTCTGGAACCTTTTCTACTTTTTATACTAAAGGATATCAAGAGCTATTTTCTAACTGGTTCATTTTCATCTGTAATAAAAGAAAATGCTTATTACCCATGGTGCCAGACTGTAGAGGACTCTCCACAGGGAAGCAGTAGAAATCTTTTTTCTTGAGCTACAGACTGGACAAGGAACTAAGGCACATATTACAGTGGCTAAAGAAGATAAACTGAATAGGATGCAGGCCCCTCTGTCCTCATATTTATGACAGCATGAGTTGGATTATTACAGTTACGTGATGCTTTCTATGAGCAAGCACAAACAGATGTCAGAAGAAAACACATTTCTGTGTGTGCAGTAACAGCAGATGGAGGATCGTCACAGAGCCTGCAAGGCGGGGCATTCATTTAGTAGCGGATCATGCTTCCTGATCATGCTCATGCTTACTTTATATCACCTCATCTGGTGTTTCTCTTACCCTATTTTTTTTTGCTTGGAATCACAAAGAATGAATATTTTAATGTGCTAATGTTCTAGAGACAAGCTGCAGATGGAATAGTTTCCCATCACTTTAATTAATGGATACCACACTGTCTGGAGTTCCCAACAGTCACAGTTTCTATTTATTGGGAAACCTTTAACTCTCAGTGAGGAGGATCATTATCTGATACTCTACAAGTGAAGTGCCTGATGAGAAGAGCATGATTAATCAGAAAGTATTCTGAACAGCTAAGCTCTTGGTGACAGGCCCATAATCAAAGAGGCAATAAGAATGTGCACTAAAGCAATTTTGTGATTAACATATACGTGATTCCAGCCACTGCTGCATGCAAAGCAAAGTATTGAGGACAAGCGGACAAAAAGTGAACAAAATTTCTTATTTCCCTGATTCTTCAAATGAAACCTGAACTGAGCAGGATTAACGCTGCAATCACCTTCTGCCTTCAGCTTATAAGAACAGTAGATGCACAACCTAATAGGTAATAAATTTCCTTTCCCTAATTCCAAAACTACTGACACTCCTTATTTATTCCCTCATGGCCTAGAATATGTTATGTAGTAAGATTTCAAAAGGAGGTTTATATTTAGTTGCAAGAAAAGCTGGGCAAGGTGTGGCAAACAGGCATTGATTAGTGTCAGCCTGCCAAAAAGGGTCTGCAAAGATCTCCTTGCCAAATGATAAAAAATACATCTTCTCACTGTGCTAACTTGATGATCTTTCTGTTACCTGTTTTTTTTGTTCATTTTCATCAATTAATTAAGATGGCAGTTTGCCTTGCTGTCTTCCAGGCAGCCTATCTAAGAATGATGACAGAGCAGTGATTGTTCACTTGTCAGGGACACCTGCAAGATCTCCAGAAGGTAAATATTACAGGTGTGCTCACATCCAAAGGCTTCTCATAAAAGAAGAAAGCAGGCAAAGGACCAAACCCCCAAAGTTTTGACTTCTTTTGGATCATCGAACTCCTGTGTTCCTTGTCACCCCTAAAACACTTGCTACAGTATTGCAGCGAGAGAAGTAAAAATAGGTGATCACTTAGCTTATCAAAATATCTGAAGGTGTGAAAGAGTTATTGCAAAGTTAAACTAGGGTATTAATTTTTACACTTTCACAGTAAATAAAATACACTTTAATCCTTTTTCACTGGCAGATGAGTGACCTCAGAATTTAAGAACATGCACACAAGTAGCTTGCCATGAAGTAGTGTCCCGCAAGTTTGTACCTTAACTAACACCACAATTACATTTTTGTGTGCCATATTCTAAGAAGGGGAACTGTGGATATATCTATTACAGGTGCTTTCACTCTTGAAATGGTAGGCCTATGCCTAGAGGCAAAAGTATCTTGAAAATTACTTGAGACAGATTCTCCACGGCTGTAATCCTTGCACAGCCCTTCACACTGGCAGAGAGCGGGTATAAGATATAGCAGCACTTTTCAGCCACTTTATCTTCATCTTGCACAAATGTAAATGACTGCAAAGGTGCAGAGCAATGGAGAATCTGGCACTTTATAAATATTAATTAGCAAAGAATTACAGTGCCCCTTTGTGGTGCTAAGCATTATCATTCCCACTTTATAAATGGCGCTGCAGTCACAGAACAAGGTTAATTTACTAGTTCACAATAGCACAAGGCAATGACAGAGACAGGAATAGAATACAGAGACCTCACAGCTACTCGTTAAACCTCTGAGCCCCACAGTTCCACTTGTTTTTTGTGTTTGCCTTCCTTACTGTGCCTGTTCCCCAAAACAGCTAAAATTACATCATATTGCTGTCTCTTTACCTCGGGAAAATATGTGAAGATTCCCTGCAGCAAAAAGCTGTCAGTGTCACAGCACAACACAATCAGCCAGGGCTGGTTTCCCTTGGGACAAGAGGCATGACAGCCAACAAGCAAAACTAGCAGCTCTAAGAGGTTTTTTTGTTGACAAAAGGTTGGTTTAAAAATAAGCATTTTAATGTTAATTGTGGTGTTTCCATTGACTGTCCACAGTAAAAGGCTTAAGAGCACATCCTGCACAATCTAATGATTGAGGTGCATTATAAATTGTAGACAAATCTCAAAAGATTCAAAAGGTTGATGGTGCACCCAGAAACCTTGATATTTTGATGAATCTTGGATTTTTGTGACTGGCAATGCAAAGCAAGCTCTTCTGTGCTCTGGCCAGAGATACCAGGGGTGGAAGGAAAGAAATAAAAATAAAAGCAACTTCTCAAAAAAAAAGGTGTTCTCTCAGTATTTGACAATACCTGTCACATCAAGGCATTTATCTATAGAAAGGATGCTGAAAATGAAAGGTTTAGGAAGAAAATAAAACTGCACAACTATTCTCTAGTCTCCTCCAAAGACCAAATCACATTCCTATTTTTGAGATGGTTTGTGTCATTTTTTTCTTCATTTGAGTAGACTGAAAATTACCCTACTAGAATTCCATCATCATAAGTCTCTGTTATTTTGAAAAGGACAAGTACAGGACACTGGTGGTTCCAGATTTGTTCAGCCAGCTCCTCGTCACACTTCTGTATCACAAGATATCTCATGCTACCTAATTTCACCCTGATGCAGAAACCTGAAAGTTCAGATGACAGAACACCACAATCCACCAAGTACAGGATTTAGTCCAATACTTCTGGAATAAGCAAGAGGAGACTATTCTGAACACAACTTATTGCTGAAGAGAGCTGTCTTCTGATAATTTCTAAATGGCTAAAATTCGGTGATCTGGGGACCTCTCAAAAAATCCAGTTGCCCATACCTACCGTGAACTGCTAGAGAAGCCAAGACCAGAACGAGTAGCAGAAGCTTACTGTCTCATCTCTGCAGGTGGCAGTGGAAGTATCAGCATGAGGGTCTACAAGTACTTCCCCGTTCCTGCAGCAAACATAGAAGATAAATAAATCTAACACTTCTCAGCAGAAAAGTAGTGGGTGAAGAAATAAAATCAAATGTACAACAACAGTATTTTACATCCTATCGGCAGTTATCTAAAACAAAACCCTTAGAGGAATTTGCACAAAATGATAAAGTGACAGATCTGAACATTCATTTGCATTACCTAACCACTACAAGTCTAAAATTAAATATATTAAGACCAAACTTGATATATGATTGCTTCAGCTCCACTTAGGTTTGAGTGATAAACCATACCCAGCATGAAGAAAATCTGAAGCAAACTGAGGTCAAGCAAAACTGAGGTAGATTGAAAGTTGTCTGAAGGGCAGGGAGCAGAGGGTGGTGATCAAGTGGCGCAAAGTTGAGTTCAAGGCCAGTAACTAGCGGTGCACCGCAGGTGTCAGTACTGGGTCCAAAACTGTTTAATGTCTTCATTAATGACCTGGATGACGGGGCAGAGCGTACCCTCAGCAAGTTTGCTGATGACACAAAACTGGGAGGAGTGGCTGATAAGCCAGAGCGTTGTGCTGCCATTCCGAGGGTCCCCAGCGGGCTGGAGATGGGTTGACAGCAACCTCATGGAGTTCAACAAGGAGAAGTGCCAAGTCCTGCACCTGGGGAGGAACAACCCCAGGCACCAGAACATGCTGGGGGCCGCCCAGCTGGAGAGCGGCTTGGCAGAAAGGATCTGGGGGCCCTGGCAGACACCAAGTTGAACATGAACCAGCAGTGTGCCCTTGCAGCAAGGGCGGCTGATGGTATCTTGGGCAGCATTAGACAAAGTGCTTCCAGCAGGTCAAGGGAGGTGATCCTTCCCTTCCACTCGGTGAGGACACACCCGGAGTGCTGTATCCATTTCCAGGCCCCACAGTACGAGAGAGATGTGGACATATTGGAGAGAGTCCAGTAGAGGGCCATGAAGATAATTAAGGAACTGGAGCATCTCTATGTCTTCATCATTATGAAGACAAACCGAGACATCTGGGACTGTTGAGTTTAGATAAGACAAGGCACAGTGGGGGTCTCATCAATCTATATAAATACCTCAAGGGAGGGTGCAAAGGAGATGGAGCCAGTCTCTGTTCAGTGGTGCCCAGTGACAGGAGCAGTGGGCCCCAACTGAAACACAGGCAGATCCATCTGAACACCAGGAAACAGTTTTTTACTGTGAAGGTGCCTGAGCACTGGCACAGGTTATCCAGAAAGTTTGTGGAGTCACCATCCTTGGAGATATTCAAAAGTCTTCTGGACTTGTTCCTGAGCCACTGGCTCTAGGTGGCCCTGCTTGAGCAAGGGGGTTGACCTCAAGAGGTCCCTTCCAACCTGAACCATTCTGTGATTCTGCGAAATATAAAAACACAAGTCCTATCATTACTCCTACCGCTACCAGAAGTTCTTGGCAGCCATATGTCCAGAAGGTGATACACATAACATAAAAAGATAGCAGTGTGAAAAGCCATCATTTGGCTCTTCAGGGACATCAAGTAAGACTATGAAACAGAGGCATAATTTTTCCATCATCTGTATATTAGTTCCTGTATTGGCGATGAATATGGTGCAATGTAGAGATTTTTCAAGTGCTGGTGACTTGTAATGGTCTCTCTGATGGTCTTCTGCTTCCTGGGGAAAGCTGGGACTTGGAAGACAAACAAGAACCCAACTTTTACACAGGGAGAAACCCCAGCTGCCCTAACTTAAGTTAGGAATAGCCCTGCTTTCCAGCCAGTCACAAAACTGTGACATACTGAGCATTAGTATTCTGTGCTGCATTCATGTTTAACAGAATTTCTGTTGGCACAAAGGGCATAATGCAGCTCTGACTGATAGCACTGAAAATCTTTCTCTTGACCTCAGCTAGCAATGGTCAGGTATGAAATTTCTGAAAGTGACATCTGGAAAACAGTGAAAAAAGTCAGATTTGGTGGACTCTTGGTTCTACAATTACACATATTGTTTGAACTACTCAGTTTTATCTGTCTAAACAAATAAGCAAACAGACTATATAGAATTATGTATTACATCCCTGGCGTAATTTATCTGAGATTCCCAGACAAGTCATGAGAAGAAATGTTTTGCTGTTTCATGACAACATTCAAAAGCTAAATGTCAGTCGAACTATTAAAATTTCTTTCTTGATCATTTGAGCAGTTTTAGAACATGATGAAAAATAGTGAATAATCCCCAACATTGCTTTTACTTGTAAAATTCCTGTAATGAGTCAATAAACATTCATCTGAAAAGGAGTAGGGGACACATTAAATCTTCAACTAGACAGTTCTTAAAATAAACAGAAACAGCAGTAAGAAAGATTAGGTTAACACTGGGGGTGCAACTCACAATAACACTCAAAGGAAAATACACTTCCCTGGTTTTTGTCCCAGGTATCCAGTGTTTGTTTCGTGCAAGCGACTGAACACTGGATGTGATATTTACCTTATTCAGCTCTCACCTCAAGCAAACTCTTGTGATATACCTTCTGGGTCTCCATTTGCTTCTTGGACCTGACTGTAAAACTACAGCAATGTTGTTCTGTGAGAGATCTTTCAAACAAAATGTATCTCAAGAAGTACTCAGACTTAAACTTTCCATTACAATATAGAAGAAAGATGTTTAGGCTGCCTATTTAATCTGAAAAGCAGCAAGAAAAACTGTACGAGGGACCTGCATGTTTACTGTGTCTCACTACCTATATTAAAAGTGCTCAGTTTACCAATAAAAGTGCACATTATTCCCTAATAACCCTAGTTCTGTTAAAGATCATGGTCTGAGTCCTGCTGGCTCCCAGAGCTGTGCTGTACAGTGGTAAGGCGGAGTGAGAAAAGCAAAGTAGCATACTTCATGGATCCTACTTCCAGAAGAAATCAATGTCAGTTCTCTACCCAAAACTCTGTCTATGCTCTCAAATGCAGGTAAAAAAGCCATAGTGTGCATTGGTGCTTCAGCCATTCTCCTTTTACTAAGAACTTGTGGCCATATCCCATGGTACCTGAAAATTACTCCCCAGCTGTCTCAACCTTAATACCAGCCATAACTTTATTAACGACTTACTTATCATCATTTATTCATTATTAAAAGATTAACACGTACTTAATGAGCCAATTATCTTTTACACTTTCTTCAATGTTTCCTCTAATACTTGAGAGAAGCCTTTTTTAAATGTCTGCAAAATCTTCCCTGGAAAGTTTTTCTGCTTTTTTACGTCACAGAAATCTTCACCTGAGTTCAGGTACTGATTATTATATAGTCTACTACATACTTTTCATCTCTTGAACCTTCCCTCCTTCAACACCCATCTTTTTTTCTTGTATTTAGAATGGCCCTTGTAATAAGGAACCAGTTTCTGTTGTCAGTTAATCCTCTTCAGTGCTATGATGACAAACATCAAAAAGAAAATTAGAAACTGCAGATTCTGTAGGAAGCAGATGATTCAAATTTCTCTAATATTTTTAATATAATAAAAAACTAGCAGCTGGTTAAAAAAAATAATCAGTGAACCATAAACTGAATATAACATAATTTGATATTGGAGGGATAAATAATATCATTGCTACAAGTACATTGCAACAACAAAACAGGATGTTGTTTGTTTAATCATACTGGTTTGTGCTGTGAGGTACAATTTTGCTAATTCCTTCCTGGAAAAAGTGGTGGGACTGTCCAGCATTTCATTTCACAAGTTCACTATTAATACCCATTTCAAGAGTTGTTTGGTCCTGGATTGAATCAAAGGCTAATGATACTTTAGCGGAGACTGCATTTCTCTCCAAGCTGATGACCGTCACTGACATTTTGACTTAGACAAACTCATTCTCAATTGCTTTGCATCTTTTATAGTTAGTGTTCCTGCAGAAACAAGATGCGACATTGGAAAATAAAAATGGTTGTTTTAAACCTCTGCAAGGAGAGTGCAAAGGTATATATAGAGAAGATTCAGGCACATTATATCAGAAAGCAGCATTGTGCCCTGTGTTGTAGAAGATACTACATGAGTACCAGTGACTAATATTTTGAGGGTAATACTTTCCTGTGTAAAACCATATCAGCACATTTGCGGAGATGTAATGCAGAGGGAGAGTTTGGGCTGTCACCTTTTCAAATGCTATAAACTCACACTATTGGTTTCAGGATTACACAGTCTGACAGCTTTTCCTGTGTCACAAATGGGCACAAAGCCTCTAGGATAATTATTCATTTGACGCAGGCTTTTTCTCTTCCTTTAATAAAGATATTAAAAACCAAGCATTGGCTGCAGATCCACTTCATGTGAAAAAAGACAGTCCTTGCCTTCACCCAGAAGCAGAAACAAGCAGATGGTGACCTCAGTATTAATGACTCATAACAAGCAAAATTCCCACCGGCACAGAGGGGTCTGTGACATTGTAAAGAGCACATGGCATTTCATAAAGGCAGTGCTGAGCACCACACCAGCATCCCTCCCGCTGTGCTTAGGGGAAAGCCATCCGCCTAGGACAGTGGTCGAGATGTAACACCCTTGTGTTTCCCAGTTCATGATCCCATTTCTCTCTTTCTTGCTTCAGTGCATGAATGCACGCATGTCTCCTTTTCTGCACACAAATAACACACTTAGAGCCTCAACAAATGCTAAGCAGCAAGAACAGTTGAAGGCTGTGGCTGAACAGATCTGCTTTACACAGGATTTGACCCAAAAGCAAACAGAACTGTGGATTCAACACTACAGTCTAATACGATGTTCAAACTGAGAAACATAGCAACCAATGAGGATTAAATGCTACTCAAACAATGCATATAACCATAGCAATGCACTTTTGGAAATGCAGCATTGGTTCTCCTTAAAAATCAACTTTGTTGACTGTAATTGCTGTTAATAAAAGTAGTCACCTCTCAACAGAATATCTGTGCTTAATATTGAATTGATAGTGACAGGACCTCCTTCCCTAACTACTGGCATGTCAAGGAAAGGAACAATAATGCCATCCTCCTGCTTCTCCATTCTTAAGCTTTGAATTACACTTACTCAGTATTCAAATATTGTGAGCATTTTCTGCCTCCTCTAAATGTCATAATATCACTGTTACTAATACAGTGTAAAAATGGTTATGCATTTCTGAATTTAACTTATGGTGCTGGTGTTGCACAAGTATTGTGACTAAACTCAGTGAGAGACTGCAAAGGAAGGAAAGGAAACTTTATTTCAGTCAAAACTAATTTCATTCAATCCTCTCACAGATTTAACTCATTCGTTCTTCTATGATCACTCTTTCGTATCCATACATTCACAAGCACTAAGTAGTGTGGCCATGATGGACAAGAACAGTAGTTGTCAAGTCCTCATAATGTCTTCCACATCCTTACACTGGTGATTATGGCCTAGTGTTCAGATGTGCCTTTTATACCCTTGGCCTAAGGCTTTTCAACCTTAAGACTGATAACGTCTGTGAAAAACTGTCTCTTCATATTGTCCTACCTGTCTGAATCAACAGGCAACACTGATGATTTACTCACCGTCTTTTGTCTCCTTATTTGGGTGCTCTATAGTTCTAATTCTTCATCTTCCTGCCATATTTTCTTTAGATAAGTACATCCCAGCAAGAATAAACTTCAAGATGAGGCAGAGCCTTTTTTGAAAGGCCCTATGAAGAGAGCTTTGTAGAGAACAACAAACACTAACTGGCTACCTGGCTACTTACACATTGCTATAGCTCAGGAGTAGCACATGACTAAAAAGAAGCTAGGACTGGAATGATCCTCCCACTGCACTTTCTGATTTGTTAGTAATTAGAAATAGCAGTCTTTATGCTGATGTGGTCCCCAAGCACTAGGGCCAGATGCGCTGAACACTTGTCATTCTGAGACCACCTGCCAGTGGAAGAATAGAAGGATCATTTGCTGAACACGGCAAGGGCACCTGCTGATAAGATGCACTTCTGCATAACAACTGACTATATCACATGCCCTAAAGCCCTAAATAATGTCATGGGTTAAAAAAATACTATTAATTTTTCATGCGGGTTGTCTCACTTGTGTGCGATTGTGCAAGTCTGTGAAGGCTATGAGCATGTGCGAGAAAACCCAGAGCAGAGCAGGAAGAATTGGAACAAGCTGTGAAAAAAATTCATCTTAGTCCTAAGTGACAATATAAATACCTCTCTAGTCCCACATATGGCTGAGAAATCTACCCTCGAGATACTAGACTTCCTCCTACAATCCATGCATCCTAGCAGATTTTGTGAAGCACAGGAAGAACCCTGCTGCCCACAGTCAGTCAAAGTCAACTATACTGCTTAGGTCAATTCCTGCTTGCACCATAAAGGACTGTGTATTTTAAACAAGCTGAGCCATCAAATGCTTTACAGACTTAAGCACATAAATGGAAGAGTAGCTAAGAAAAATACAGAGGCCAGTAAAGGAAAAAATATGCTTTTTCTCTAAGAGTCATTGAAACCAGATACTGTGTTGGTGTAGAAGGAAGCACTAAGCAGAAGCTGCAGAGCAAAGGTTTCACTTTCAGGAAGTTATTGTTCTACCATCATGCCAAAACCAACAAAAAGCCACACCAAAGATCAGCTGAGCGTGTCCTTTACAAACAGGAACTATAAGAAAAAAATAAATGACCTGAAATGATTGATTTGTGGAAAGCTAGTGCTGCTTAGAGATTTTATCTGGATCTGCCTAGACCTTTTTCTATAGAAAGATAACATAAGAAGACAAAAGACTTTTAAACTGAAGAAGGGAGAGGTTATATAAAAAACCCATAAGTAACCCAGCTTTTAAAGTGTAAAAAATTTAACGTGACCACATCAGACAGAATGAAAATTAAACCATTTCATACACAGCTCTCCCCCTCTGCACATTGTGTCCTTGGAGACAGATCCTGGCTTGTAGGCACAGCTTCGGATGGCTCCATGGCTTTCTGAACTGCATCAGACTTTGCCAGTCTCCTCTGATCCCAAGGAAGTTCACTCAGTTATCTCTGAGGTCCCGTCGACAGCTCCTCTGAGTGGTCCCTGTTCCTGGGGGCTGCAGCCTCCTGCCAGACCTGACACCCTGGAACCTTCTCCCCCAAACAGGCCCCAGAGCTGCACCTACCCCCTGCTGTCCTCTCCAAGGGTTCTCCTTTTCAAGCTCCTTCTTGAAGGGATACAGCATGCAACTGAAAACAAGCAGACAGAGTAAGTACCATCTGTCACATTTGGGAATTTTGATTTCTATATGCATTGACCTGAGACAAGCTCTGTAGGCAAGAACTGAACTACATGCAATCTCTCTGGCTGAGCTGAGGGAAACAGTAATAAATTTGCTTCCTTCAAGCCACTTTGTTTAGATCTCCCAGTAAATATAAGATGAAAACAGTTTCTGTAGACCTTATATTCTACAATAGGGTGAATTATTTTTGGAGCAAGCAAGCCACATAGGCTTCGACGGCAGCACTTGGGCCAGATCTCCCCATCCATCCCCTCTTACACAGGTGAAGTTATGCCACAATCACACTAAAAATATCAACGTATTCCACATCGACCACATGATGGAGAATATGCTGTGTTGATCACGTAACAGGCACACACCTAATGGTGCATTGAGAGTGTCCCTGTGTCATGGCTTGACAACCAAATGGTCATCTTACATAGCCAAACCTGCACCCATCACCTGAACTGCAGTTGTGGGATGGCTGTCATGTCACCCATCAGTTGTGTGATGGGGACGGGAGAAGTAGAGAGCAAGGTTACTGAGGAACAGGGTGACAAGCAATCCGCTGTCAGCACAAGTTATTCTGCCTATAGCCCACCCACTAACTTTTGTCTTCTGAGGGGCCCCTGAGAAGGAGGCTGGTGGGAGCAAGCCAGATTAATTGTGCTGGCATGACAGATTTGGTCTGCATGATGGAAGCTTCTCACCTTGCCCTATGGTGAGAATGAATGTGCTATAATTCAGTTTTAATTCCTTATACTGTTACTCAATCACAACTGCTCCTCATCAAGCAATGAATTCAATAGAGATAGCAAAGTGGGGGGAAAGCCCAGCTGCAAGAAATCACAGACAATCCTGAAAAGAAAGTAAAAAAAAAATCCTCCAGATTCAGGAGCAGGATCTTATAGCCCTGGGATAAAACCTGTTACGAATTTCCTGTGCCTAAGGAATAAAAGATGCCAACTTTTCTGGAGAGTTGGGATAAGGAAGCCAGTTCTTTTCTGGAAGTTCTAGCTGGGGGGTACACCTAAATAGGTCTTAAATCAGAAGACTAAACCTTTGGCACGCTCTACTTTAGCTTGTGGAGAACGATGACCTATTTGAGTTTAAATGCTTTCAAATTCAGGTTGGCCAAAATAGATGATCACTGTAGGTCCCTTCCAACTGAAATTATTCTATTCTATTCTATTCTATTCTATTCTATTCTATTCTATTCTATTCTATTCTATTCTATTCTATTCTATTCTATTCTATTCTATTCTGTTCTGTTCTGTTCTGTTCTGTTCTGTTCTGTTCTGTCCTGTCCTGTCCTGTCCTGTCCTGTCCTGTCCTGTCCTGTCCTGTCCTGTCCTGTCCTATCTGTTATCTAAGGTTGCATGAGTTTGAATCTGTTTCCAGATAGAATCTCCCCCTTTTGTAGGGAGCCATACCTTGATTTTACACTGTAGAACTGAATTACAAAGGGATGACAACTATTATCTGTCTGATTTCTGGCCACTGAGATGTCTTTAGCAAACACTGGCTATTTTCACCTCAATCAAACCTTTTTCAACAACTGTGTGCATTGGGATCTTCTTCCATTCTTTTTTTAAAAAAAAGGTAGGAGTAGTAAAATAAAAAGGTGGATGACAAGAATCATGCAGGAAAACTCCACAAAGAGAATCACACAAAAATGGAACCCCAATAGGAAAGAAAGGCCATTCAAAAATGTTGGTGAAGCAATGGTTCCAACAGATGATGTGCAGGTCTGGAGTACAATGAAACTGCTGACAGTGTTCACTTCATGCTTTAAAATAAAAATACAGAAATATGTCAATTATGTAGATGCAAAGAGGAACTGTAGTTTGAATTGAGAAGAGATCTTAGTCTTTGTTTCCTCCTACAGCCTCTACTGAGACAGCTGTCTACAACAGTACTTCATTCCAATTACAGGATTTTTGCAGTATGATGACTTGTGTAGGACACAGGTTATAACTCTCCTTAGATCACTCTACATAGAATATTCAACAAGCCATCACATCTGTAAGTCAGAGGAAATGAGGACCAGACCCCTAACCAGATTTATTTAGGGGTAAATTTCTCGTATTTGTCATTCTCAGTACTTTAAACTGCCATAAAATACTCTGAGGAGTCTCATTAGCTATGCAACAGAGAGATTTCATCAGCTATCTCTCCCCAAATATTTCTCTTTAAAAGTCTGTTCACCTCTATCACCTGATAATCACTACATATATTAGACTGAGACCTGGATAGCTACTGCCATTCCTGTCACAGTGACAACCCTATAAACACTTAGAAGTAGGCAGACATTAGCTGCTAGTTTGTCAAAACATTGCCAAGACCAGCTACCAGAGATAAAGCTTCTGCATCAGACAAACCTTTTACCGTGACAGGCAGATGATGATACCGAGGCAGCCTGTGCCTTGCAGCAGGACTGAAGATGGTCTGACAAGCAGCACCAGAGGTATCTTTCTTTACTATGGATTGCGACCAGTTAGCATTAATCAATAACTAGGAGAGATGTAAAAGGACTCTTCCATCAACAACAGAACTAAAAAGAGCTGAGTAAATGCAAGAAAGGAACGCAGTGCTTCTCTGGGAGGGAAATTAACATTTTCATCGCATTTTACCACAGACACCTCTGAACAGTCGAGAAATAAGCATCACTGAAACCTACAAGGCTTCTAGTCATTTTTTCTTTTCTTGAAATGGAATATATTATGATATAACCAACCACAGCAGAGGAAGTCTTTTACTACTGTACTTATTCAAACTGGCATAGCTTTATTAATTATTTAAGAGCTCAGAAAACTAGTGGGAGATGTATCAGTTTTGATCATGATATGCTATGTGTTAATTTTTTAATTAATTGCAATTTTCTATAATAATCTGACTCTAGCTAAGCAGCTGTGAATATGGAGCCACAATACTCTACAGCAAACCAAGCACCTCCTCTTTGAGATGCACATAATTGCCACGTCAGGTGACAAATGTGACAGCTATATTGGTATTACAGCCAAAGCGGTACAAGTGTCCCTGCATCTAAGACTGCTTTTCTCTTGTTGCCCTTTATGTTGAACAGGAAGTCAAGAAAATACTAAGACTGTACTTCTGGCAATGAAAAATTGCAGACTCATTCAGCAATTTCTTAAAACTCCAGCAAATTGTCAGTACAGAAATCAGGCAGGTGGCTTGGCTATCTAGTTCTCATTAATCTGCCCTCTGGCATGTGTCAGTGCTCTGAGACAATTTTGTATTATGCTTTAATAAATCCTTTCAAGACATATTGAATGTGTAAGTAATTTTTCATTGAAGGACATTTGTGTGGCAGTCCCTAGACATGGGCTAATTATTTTTTCCTTGAATATTTTTTAAAGAATATCTGGCTTCAACAATGCAAGAGTAATATTTTGTCATCGCTCAGACTCATGTTATTAGATTTTTTTCGTCTTTAGAGGACAGTAAACAATATGTACAATCCCATTTAGAAATTTAAATGAACCAACTCCTCTAAGTTATTATGCCTATGTTCATTCATCCACAAATTTCAAAGTATTAATGAATAAGAAACAGGGTTGAATTAGATAGAAAAAGAAGCTAGCTCCCTCAATTGAAACTCCAAAGAATATATTCAGAGTAATGTTATTTTTTGTTTCCACAGCTGCTTCTTTATTAAACAGTTATATCAGTATCTCAAAACAGTAAAATACTGCTGAGAGGGAGGAGATGGGAAGAGGACTATGTCCCAAGTATCTCCATGTGGGTGCGTATGCTATTTTTAGCCCGGATTTGGACTTTCCTAAGTCTAACATAACATCTATTTTTGTCCTCTTTCCATTTCATTAACTAGGTCCTGTTAGAAGAACCCTAATGGTATTGTTTAGAAGTGTTCCACTCCCATGATTTTCCTTATTAGAACCATTGCCCGCTGCAGAATTATTGGTGTGATTCTAATTAGCTTGCAATGCCTTCATTTAGAGAATCCATAGTTGACCCAGTTAAAAAAATCCTGGATCTCATCACTTTAAAGATTAATAAAGCTTCAATATTTATTCTCACTGTCTGCTCATTTCCAAAATAAATTACGTTTGATGTGGAGAAAGGAGAAGTGTGAAGTCACAAAAACTGCCAATTCAGATGTCTACAGCACACACAAATGAAGTGCCAGTTAAATACCTCTGATAAATTCCAGTGTTTCAGAAAGGTCATCTATTTTGTTTCTGCTAGTGCATGGGCAGTTTGCCTGGCTTATGTAGTAGAGAAAAAGCAGGTCATATTTTACAGTGTGAGAA
Source organism: Tyto alba (assembly GCF_018691265.1). Lineage (NCBI taxonomy): Eukaryota > Metazoa > Chordata > Aves > Strigiformes > Tytonidae > Tyto > Tyto alba. The sequence continues at coordinate 5,201,991 of NW_024881280.1, forward strand.
CCATCTGAAGAAAGGAATAACCATTTAGCACATCTGCCAAGAAGAAACACCAGAAGGAAACATTTCCATGATCTATTTCATATACTTCTCTGCAATTATATTTTCTTTAACAGGTGCGCTGCAGGATGAAAGTGTTCTGTCAATTCACTGTAGATTAAAATCAATAAATCAAGTACACCACAAATTCTCTTCTGCTTGCTTTGTAAATTTTACAGAACTATATAGCTACATCTGAGTCTTTGCTGCCTCTCTCTCAAACATGTTTTGTCATTCTACATAAATGAAACTGTGAACAAATTTTTGTGCTTACTCAACAGAAGCATGTCAGGCTAGATCAAGTCTGTCACAAAGTTTATTGTGCAGAACTGTGTCCTTTTAACTTCAGAACAGCTAACTGAAACCCTACGTACCCTATCCAGCCTGACAGTCCTTCAGGGGCAGAGGTATCCTAGGAACTATGACAAGGGATACTGCTTCTTGTCTGCCTTCTCCATATTCTTCATGATGAAATCTTTGAAGAACTAATTTCTAGATTTCTCTTTTTTTTTTTTCCTTTACTAGACATTTAATGTATTAATGTGGGGAGAGAGAAGGGGAAGCGGAATCAACAAATTTTTTTTTCTTTTGTTTTTAACATATGATCCGAAGACTGATTCATATGAATACTTCTCTGTCCAGCTTCCACTCCTTATACAGTAAAAAGAAGTTTCAAAAGATACTTACTTTCCAATTTCTAATTTCCCATTACTGTTAGCAAGCACTGTATTCTATCCAGTCTTTGAAATTGATACTATTGGTTGATGGTTCTGAGCAAGCAGCATTTAACTATACCTGGAAGGATTTGTTTATCAATGAGACATTTGAACTAAGCAACATTCAATCAACAACTCAAGAGAAATTTGTTTTGGAAATGAGGGGAATTGAAAACAAAACAAAACAAACCCAATAGTTATTGAGACAGTGTTTACTCTCATAACTTCACAAAGCACACACAATTTGACATATAGATAGATCTCCTTGAAGTTCAACATGCACTGCCTTGTTTTCCATTCTTCAAATTGCATTGTCAGGTACAGGTTCTTTCCCATACACATGTCATATTATGTCCAGCACATCTGTCTCAGCTCCATCATTTTAGCTTTTCTCCTTGGTACAGGGAATATTTACCCTACCTGAACTTTCTTGAAAAAAACATGGCCAAGTGTTATCTTTTATGTACAACCTGACAATGTGCTCTGAAAACTCCATAGCAAAAGAGCTCTGAAAAAATTTACACATCCTGCGATTAGATGAGTTGAAAAATTCTCATCTATATATCTTGTAATTTGATTTCACATAAAATGTAACTTTAGGTGTATATGTGACTTATAAAGATTAATGTTCTCCTACTCTCACATGCAGAGCACTAAAAGCCCCAAAGAATAGCTCCTTTCAGTATGACTCTGAAAACAGCAGCCAGAAGATGCACTTGATCTCTGTCCAATCAACTGATGTCATATTGGACATGTATTCATTACGCAGCCCCCTGAACCACGCAGAGGTCTGAAAACTACAACGGAATTGGAAGAAAGGGGTCTGAAGAGTTTATGGTGGGTTGGGGGGGGGTGGGGGTGATCTTTTGACTTTAGCTGCTTCCTTTAAACAATAAACTGCACATCTTGCCTTCTTACTGGGGTTGGTACAGACATTGTTTGTAAACAAGGTGCTCTACTGGACCTTGTATACAGACAAGGGGATGTAAAGGCTGAAGGCTGCCTTGCCTGCAGTGACCATGAGATGGTGAAGTTCAGGATCCTGAGAGGAAGCAGCATGGCAGTGTTTTGCCAATTGACGGGGTTAACACAAAGGACACAGACACCAAGCTAAAGAAATAGGCTTATTTTACTTTAGTAGAAATAGAAATTTTACTATAGTAGAAATAGCAGAAAGAATAAGCAAGGTAATGCACCTAGACATTACTATTTAAAGCTAGCTATAGTGATTAAGAAAGATACATCACCAATTGCCCTCATACATTACCATCATCCAGACCCGTGCATCAGCTGGGGAGCCCCGTCACAGCGAAGGGTCGGAGAGCCTTTCCCGGCAATTGGGAAGTCCTACGCAGTGCGTCCACTCGTAGGTGAGGTCTCCGTCTTTGCTGTGAGAGGGTCCAGCTTTTATACAGTTTAACAAACAAGTCTAAACAAAGTCCTGGCCAGATCCGGACATGCCTGAGTGAGGCATATCAATCTACCAGATATCTCCTGTGCATTTTGTTTAGACTTGTTTGTTAAACTGTATAAAAGCTGGACCCTCTCACAGCAAAGACGGAGACCTCACCTACGAGTGGACGCACTGCGTAGGACTTCCCAATTGCCGGGAAAGGCTCTCCGACCCTTCGCTGTGACGGGGCTCCCCAGCTGATGCACGGGTCTGGATGATGGTAATGTATGAGGGCAATTGGTGATGTATCTTTCTTAATCACTATAGCTAGCTTTAAATAGTAATGTCTAGGTGCATTACCTTGCTTATTCTTTCTGCTATTTCTACTATAGTAAAATTTCTATTTCTACTAAAGTAAAATAAGCCTATTTCTTTAGCTTGGTGTCTGTGTCCTTTGTGTTAACCCCGTCAATTGGCAAAACAAATTTGGCATCACGGACAGGATCAGAACAAAATGTCATTTTTTAAATCTAAACGTAATGAATCAGCTCCATCTGAAATTCCTGGATGGGAAGACCTTCCTTATAGTTCACTGGCTCTTGAGTGGGCTAAGGTCGGAGGACCATGTGAACAGTGGGAAAGTCGGCTAAAAGAAGCTGAACCACTGGATGTATTAAAATGTATCCAAAAATTATCTATCGAAAAAGGAAAAGAAATTGTGTGTTCGGGAAGACGGGGATGGGTTTTGTTAACAGCATATCGGAAACAGCACCAACAGAAAGAAAAACTGTTGTTAGAGCGCTCCCACATGGAGCGACAGATGTGTGATTTGCAGAATCAAATTGTAATGTTACAGTGTCAAAACAAGTTGCTTGCCGATAAGTTGGATACTTATCAGACTGTAGCTGAAAGAGCTGCAGTAAGAGTTGCACAGTATAAGTATAAGAAAAGAAGGGGACGAGTAAACCATAGGAAAGTGCATGCTGTGATTGCAGAAGCAGGGGTACAGTGGGATCCTGACAGATGGGATGGAGATATTTGGGATTCTACAGGTTCTGATGAGGCTGGTTCCTCAGATGAACCTGTGGATGTAAAACCAGTGTGGAGACGGAAAATAGAATTGGATACTAACGGGCAACAAGTAAGGAAGGATGTGATTGAAGATTATACTCAGCGTGAAATAAATGATATAATTGAAAGATTTAAGCAGAGACCGGGGGAACCCCTGCTCTCTTGGATGGTGCGTTTGCACGATCAGGGAGCAGCAGGGGTAACCCTAGATCCAGAGGACTCTAGGAAGTTTTTAGTTTTGAGTTCTGACTCCTTTGTGCAAGATGCATTCCGAAATAATCCTCAGGATACAAATTTGTTAACCTTGGCTGCCCGGGGATGTAATAATAAATACCCCACGGAGAATGATTGGCCAGGTGGGGAATGTCCCTGGTATACTTTGCGAGATTGTATACAGCGGATGAAGGAGGAAGTGATGAAATTGGCAATCTTTATAGGAGACCCTGACAGAATGATGCAAGCTGCCTTGTCTGTCACTCATAGAAACCGATTGATTAAAACTGCCCCACCAGCATATAAAAATGTAATAATGACTCTCTTAATTAATGAGACCGGAAATCCCATTGATGAAATAATTGAAAAAATACAGCAGCTAGGTGATCTTGGAGAATGGGGCCCCCGAGGAAGCGCAGGAAACCGAGATACTCGGGACAGCCCTAAAGGAAATGAGAACAGAGCCTCTCGCAAAGAAATGTTTACAGCTTTACTGAAGGATGGCCTATCTCGTGAAAAGATTGATGGTGTTCCAACTAACGAGCTGTGGCGAATATACAAACAAAGAGTGCTGAATAAGCCTAGCAGGAGAGTGCAAAGTTCTGAAACTAAGAAGCCGGGGATAACTCAGCCTACAGCACCTCCTCCTGAGCCTCAACGGGACTTCCCATCTGCACACGGTGGGCCCTCCGTGGGCAGATCAGTTGTTCCGGGGGAAAGGGGGGATTGGGAGCTGTATTCTGATTTATACCCATGGAAGGAGACTAGGGAAATTGTCCAGCGTAGTAAACAGGGATGAAATTATGGCCAAGCTCCAGTGCAATGGGCACGGAAGGACCGACGACCCCATGCGGAGCTCCAAATATTTTGGAAAAACCGGTCCTCACAAACAGTAAAAGCCTTAATTGACACAGGAGTGGAGGCCTCCTTGATATATGGTAATCCAAAGAAATTTAAAGGACAACCTGTAATCATTACAGGTCTGGGAGGGAAACAAATTGAAGCTGTACAAACTCAAATTGAAATGAAAATAGGAAACCTCCCAAAACGACTGTATTCAGTCATGATTGTCCCCATTCCTGAATACATAATCGGAATAGACATTCTGAAGGGACTAACTTTGAATCTCCCAGACAGTCAGTACCAGTTTGGGGTAAAAAATCATATCAGTATTAAAACAATTTTAGTAGGAAAAGTGAAAATGCCTCCTGTACAGATTCCTGCTGCTACTAAATTAGTGACTATGAAACAATATAGAATTCCAGGAGGGCATGAGGAGATATCACAGACAATTAAAGATTTATTAGATGCAGGAGTGTTGAAAACAGTTACCACAGCTTGGAACAATCCGGTATGGCCTGTCAAGAAAAGTGATGGGTCATGGAGAATGACAGTAGATTTTAGGGAATTAAATAAACACACCCCACCACTTACAGCAGCTGTACCAGATACTATTACTTTAATAGAAAAGGTTCAAAAGCATTCAGGGACTTGGTATGCTGTAATAGATTTAACTAACGCCTTTTTCACTATCCCAATTGCAGAGGAGCATTGGGACCAATTTGCCTTCACCTGGCAAGGAAGACAGTATACCTTTACCAGATTGCCTCAGGGGGGGGGGCTGCATAGTCCAACCATTTGCCATCGGACAGTGGCTGAGCATCTGGATAAGATAAAATTGCCTCCTCATATGCAAATAGTGCATTATATTGATGATATCCTAATTCAGGGAAACGATGAGAAGGAAGTGCAACAGATACTTGAACAGGTGGTAGATCATATGAGACAGAAAGGTTGGGAAATTAATCCTAACAAGATTCAAGAACCATCCCAAACTGTAAATTTTTTTCGGAATTCAGTGGCATTGTGGGCATCAGGAAGTATTACCTAAAACTCACACAACTATTGATATTGCCAGTTTTGAAAGCAATTGTGAAAAAAGGGGATCCACCTCAAGTTACCACTGTTCGTGGAGATAAAGGGTTTGGATCAACTAATTTCAATAACGGAGCTAAAGTATGGGTCCAGAGTTCAAGCGGACCTCCTGAACCAGCTGAAGTAATAGCCACAGGAAAAGACAATACTGTTTTAATCATGAAACCTGGACAGGAAAAATGGGAATATGTTCCTGCGACTAAATGTTATCTGCGAGAATAACTAGATGTCTTAAGATTCTATCTTTTAGATCCTGCTAAGATGGATTTGCCTGTGTATCATCATGGTCCATTTGGGAAAGGCTTTCACACCAGGGTGGCCATTGGAAGGTCCACGAGAGACACCGCTTAGGTGGCAATGGAAAAATGCAACCAAGACAAGACAACAGGATGATTTCCGATGCAAAGCCAATTCTGCCTGTATTATAGCCAATCTTACTTTCAGTACTCAGTATAACGAAACATGTACATACTGGTGGCCTTCAGGACCAGCATCACGATGGAGAGATCGTGGACGTCTTTTTGTAACCTGTCCTACAGATAATTCAAATGTCACTATATCTAGTACTTAATGGCTAATAATGAGCTGTTATGAAGAAACATATTTAAGAAATGGATTCCTCAAACCCATTGGGTCAAATTATCTCCACAGACAGTGCAGTGCACAGATTTATTCTGTGCTGGTCAAATAGTCCACTACGATGTTAGCCAACCTGAAGTTATGTGTAAATTTCTAGTACTGCCTGTAATTTTTGGGGAAAAACCACCCTTTGAACCAGAATATTGGCTGCCCCACTTGGAGGGAGATTATATAGACTCTAGGAATCGAACCCATAAATTAGATTTGTGTACGTCCACAGCAAATGGTTTATTGTGTGGACAAAGCTCGCGGTTATATGAACCATGTTTATTGGAACATTCAGTGAATCTGTGTAAATGGACAATTTTGCCCAAAAGCTTTGATATGTTTGTAGAAATTAGTGCTAAGCATGTTTGTATAGTAACAAATGATAAAAATATTATAGAAATGTATAATCTAAGTACTCCATTTTCGGGATGCCTCAGAAATGTATTCTATCTCATCTGGCACGGACAGATGTATACTTTTTATTCAACGCATGAAGAACGACTAAACATGTACTGGCATCCCCAAAGCTTAGAACTTAATGGAATCAGCTTATCCCTGACTCCACTGAAAACCATCATGGAACAATCAGAACATTTGCGACGACACCTAGAACGACGAAATAAAACTCTGTCAGACTCTGTGATACAGACTGTAATCACAAAGAATCAACTAATGTCGCTAGCTAGCCAGATGGAAAAGGAGACTGCACACCACTGGTGGGACATCTTTACTGGATATTCATCCTCTGCAACCCAAGTGTTGAATTTCTTAATACATCCTCTTGTAATATTGTTAGTTATCATTATTATTATTACTTTATATAATTGTTATGTATGGTATCGTATCAAACGGATAGAGCGAACATATTGGGCTCTTCCAAAAGGGTCGTGATCTTCACTCATAAGTCAAAGGACCGATTGAAACAAAAAGGGGCCCAAACAATAGGCCTCAAACCAAAGTTGACTTCTGAGTGAATTCCCCGACCAGCAATCAGCATCTTATCAGCAGACTGAAGCAACCAGTATCTTATCAGCATGAAAATGTAACCCTGGGAACAATCCTTGGGAACTATAAGTAAACAATAGGAAGTAACTATAAATCCCAAATGTAAAGAAAAACAGAAACTCCTCAGACATGCCCGGATCCTGGCCAGATCCGGACATGCCTGAGTGAGGCATATCAATCTACCAGATATCTCCTGTGCATTTTGTTTAGACTTGTTTGTTAAACTGTATAAAAGCTGGACCCTCTCACAGCAAAGACGGAGACCTCACCTACGAGTGGACGCACTGCGTAGGACTTCCCAATTGCCGGGAAAGGCTCTCCGACCCTTCGCTGTGACGGGGCTCCCCAGCTGATGCACGGGTCTGGATGATGGTAATGTATGAGGGCAATTGGTGATGTATCTTTCTTAATCACTATAGCTAGCTTTAAATAGTAATGTCTAGGTGCATTACCTTGCTTATTCTTTCTGCTATTTCTACTATAGTAAAATTTCTATTTCTACTAAAGTAAAATAAGCCTATTTCTTTAGCTTGGTGTCTGTGTCCTTTGTGTTAACCCCGTCAATTGGCAAAACAGGCAGAAAGCAAGACCACAGCCCTGGACTTCAGCAGAACAGACTTTGGCCTCTTCAGGTATACTGCTTAATAGAGGGATAAGGCCCTGGAGGGAAGAGGGGTCCATGAAAGCTGGTTGATATTCAAGGATCACCTCCTCCAAGATCAAGAACAGTCCATCCCAATGAGCAGCAAGCCAGGCAAAAAAAAAATCATGAGGCCTGCATAGGTGACTAAGGAGATCCTGGCAAAACTCAGACAAAAAGGAAGTATACAGAAGGTGGAAACAGGGATGGGTAACCTGGGAGGAATATAGAGACAATGTCCCGAGCATGCAGAGTTATAACTCAGGAAGCCAAAGCTCACCTGACATTGAACCTGGTGAAGCCTTTTTCAAGTAGCAAAAGAAAGACTAGGGAATATGTGGACCTGCTGCTGAATGGGGCAGGGGCCCTGGTGACACAGAACATGGAAAAGACTGAGGTATTGAATGTCTTCTTCATCTCAGTATTTACTAGTAAAGCCAGCTTTCAGAAATCCAAAGACCCAGAAACCAGAGGGAAAATCTGGAGCAAGGAATATTTGCCCTTGGTGGAAAAGGATCAGGACAGACAATACTTAAGCAAACTGGTTATAGGTAAGTAAGGGATCTGGCTGATGTCCTTGTGAAGCCACCCTCAATTATCTTCAAACAATCATGGCAACTGGGAGAGGTGCCCAAGGACTGGAGGAGAGCAGATGTCACTCCTATCTTCAAGAAGGGCAAGAAGGAGGACACAGAGAACTACAGACTGGTCAGCCTCACCTTGATCCCAGGGAAGGTGATAAAAACTAATCCTGGAAACCATTTCCAGGCACATGAAGGACAAGAAGGTGATCAGGAGTGGTCAGCATGGATTCACCAAAGGGAAGCCATGTTGGACCAAGCTGATGAATTTCTATGATGAATGACTGGCTTGGTAGACAAGGGGAAATCAGTGCTGTCTACCTAGACTTCATCAAGCCTTTTGACACTGTCTCCCGTAAGATCCTCACAGAGGTAAAGTATGGGCCAGATGAGCAGATAGTGGGGTGGATTGCTAACTGCCTGAATGGCCAGGAGCAGAGGGTTGTCATCAGTGTTATCACATCTAGTTGGAGGCCAGTAACTAGCGGTGTACTGCAGGTGTCAGTACTGGGTCCAAAACTGTTTAATGTCTTCATTAATGACCTGGATGACGGGGCAGAGCGTACCCTCAGCAGGTTTGCTGATGACACAAAACTGGGAGGAGTGGCTGATAAGCCAGAGCGTTGTGCTGCCATTCCGAGGGTCCCCAGCAGGCTGGAGATGGGCTGACAGCAACCTCATGGAGTTCAACAAGGAGAAGTGCCAAGTCCTGCACCTGGGGAGGAACAACCCCAGGCACCAGAACATGCTGGGGGCCGCCCAGCTGGAGAGCGGCTTGGCAGAAAGGATCTGGGGGTCCTGGTGGACAGACAGTTAACCATGAGCCAGCAATGTGCCCTTGAAGGAAAGAATGACAGTAGCCTGGGCTGCATTAAATCTAGTTTTCCATACTCTCCCACATTTTAAGATATATCTGTTTACCATAGCCTTGGTTATTGCCTTATTCCTTAACAAAAATTTCCCCAGGTACAACAGTCCACTTCTTATATTTCTGAGAAGAGAGGTAATAGAAATAATCAGAAAACAGATCAGTCAGAGGAAAAGAAAGGTAACCTGATATTACCTAACCATTTATTTGCTTCATATCAAGGTCCTTTCTGTATTATCACATTGTGCAATCTCTAATTTTTTAAACTGAATGACTCAGAAAACATTTACATTAGGAACACTGAAAGTGGAAAGATTTAATAACAAAAACAGAATACCAGTGACTTTCAAGAGAACTAACTTAAAACGATCAGAAATGTTTTGGCACTACCACACTATAGTGGGTACTTACCAGAGCCTTTGTCTAAAATCCAGGTTGCTGGAATCAACATTGCTACTTTCTGACTTTTCTTCAAGTCACTCACTGAAAATTTCCAGTTTACTTCAGAGAAAAACCTGAACAGTTTTGTAATAAGAACAGAGAAGATGCATTAGGTACAGGTAGGTAATGATGTTTATAGTACCGCTGTTCTTTGTACACTTCATTAAATTTTCACATTTATAGTGTCTCAGATGGAAGAGGATCAATTCAGATATGGACAAAACAAACTGGTTCCTGTTTTACAGATACCACAGATGTTTTGCATCCTCTAAAGACTGAAAACAAAGCTGTTGCAGTCTAAGTAGCCTAGACAAAAGTGACATTTGCTCAGAGGACAGCTATTTATTATGTTATGAATACAAAAATCAGGGAGATTAAAAGACCAAAGGTTAATATCATAATGCTCAATCTCAAAAATGGCACATTAACAGGTAACCTAGAAAAACTAAAATCAAAAGATTAAAAAAGCTTTCTCCTCATATCAATCTGATGCATGAAACTCTCCCATTCTCAAGCTTAGGGTTGGAAAAGGGTCTGTTCACACAGCTGAAAAAGACTGTTGGGACTGTCCTATATACACAGAGTGACAGAAGAACTGTATTTAATCAGCATTTTAGCTCCCTGCAGAAATAAGGTGCTTGATCTTATGTATTAACTATTTAATTACAAGATTCTTAGCAAGGAAAAGTAAATTATATTTATTTTTACTTAGAGGTATTTACCTGAAGAGGTTTATATTCATTTCACTTCAGAAGCAACCTTGAAAACATCTTTGACACTTTAACTCAGATATTCAATAGAAAAAAACCCCAAACAAACAAACCCAAAACTATTATTATCCCAAACAAAACAGTTGAAATGACATCCAGGAAAAGAACTCAAGTGAAAATGTGGCTTCACTCAACATGTTCCTGTTGATATTAATGAAGCCAGGATTTTACCCACTGATACATCAGAAAATAGAGTATCTGCCAGACAGAATATGGGATTTTCAGGTACAAACCAAAAATCCTGCAGAATTTGACCAGTCCACTTCCATTTAACATTTGTAGGTCTCTTTGATATCCTCAAGTGGATGATACAAAGAAACACAGGGCATAATAATGTTTACACGGTGTATATGTTTGTTGATTACATATGTATTGTGCATTATATCATTATGATATATGCTAATTAATAAATTGGATTAAATTTTAATCCAGTGAGGGTGACTGAGGAGCAGAATATTAAGGGGATACTATTAAGACCGTTCTTTCTCTACAATCTGTGGATTATATTAGAATTGCTGGGAGATTTTCTATTTATCTTTTATTTCTTCCAGAGAAAGTAAGTCTGGGCATTCTTACCATATCACTAGTACCCTGCTGTGACAGTTACACTGGCTTGATGGGTTTGAACAGTAGAAAAAGAAATTACCCCAAACAAGATTTAATTTGAAATACACAAATCATTGCAGTATCAGCAGCAGTTTATAAAACTAAGATCAGGGAGGCGAACTAACAGTTATTTATTTTTAAACAGTCTCACATATTCAATTATAATGTCCTCTAAGGCCAGTGCTCATGCTAAGCATTTTTGCATAGAAATATATACACATATATCTGTATATTTGATTTTGTTTAGAAAGTAAATATGTTTAAAATTAGCAGGTTGGTTTTTTTTTTTTTTTGTTTAGGCTTGGTTTTTTACATGAATAGTACCAATAGATTACTCTTCTGACAAGAACAGACTTAGAAAATATACTTATGTGACAGTGCTATCTAAAATCATATACAGGCAGAGCCTATGGAACTTTTATAGCACATAAATACATGTTGAGATACTGAGCTACTATAGTCCACGTTTTTATTGCTCTCAAAGTTCAAACTACAGCTCTATGCAGCCCTGGTAATGAATATTCTTGTGTTCTGACTTATAGATCATCTTCACAGACACTCTGCAAATGAACCTCAAGAATGACATATATATCCTCCTCTCTTCCAACTGAAAAATATACACACAGCTTTGCTCCATGGCACACTAATACCCAAGTCCTAGGACTCTGCCAGATTTGTAAGTCAGTTGTAACAAATGACATGATGTTCCTCAGAGGCAGACAGTTAATCATCAACAGCTCTGTATTAATACCAGTGTATTAGTGAACAATAAAGACTAAAACTCCAAAACAATAGGCCCTTGCTATTGCTGAAGATAAAACAAATTCGATTATAAAATGTATGACTAAAATCCCACTTAAGGAGTTGTGCAAGTACTTAGGCCATTAGTGTACACCATATTCTCTGCTTCTGCAGCCCCTCGCTCACCCAGCTTCTTTCCTATACAGCTTAGTGTCGGTTCAGTTACGTCTGACCAAGCTGCAGAGACAGCATAGTAGACACAGCTAAAGTAAGCAGAGTTGCACATCAGTGTATGCAAGTGCTAAATGCACGTCTGATTGACTAGCCATATGTGTTGCTTGCTTTACATTACTAATTGTAGCAGAAAGTGTTTTCATCCCATTTACCTGCTTGCACATTTGACCTCTATCATGTCATACCTTCTATATATTTCAGAACAAACATGGAAAACATACAGACCCCAGAAAATGAGAAAAGTGTGCATCACAGGTATTTACACAGTTTGTGATCTTGTTTCTCACCAAGGTGCACTCCAAATGATGACTTAATCAGAATCATCACAGCATACATTTTTTATAAATTGCTGTAATTTACATTGTGTGTTATTAACAAAATAAGGAAAAACAAAACAAAACAAAACAAAACCAACATTTCATTCTCTCAAACATTGCACTTTTTTAAGGCCATATGTCCTCCAAAATTCACACCAGAGACTGAAGGCCGAATACTGTGATGTAGTTTCAGGTAATAAAGGCTGTAGCATTCACATTCTGAGCTCCATAACAGAAAGAAAAAATAATTTATGCATCAATTATTCAAACTTCATAGCAACTGTGTCAAAATTAGAGGTAAATGTAAATTTGCCTTAATTAGTGCAAGCATATTACACCAAGCCTCTCCATATGTATGTTTTCTTTGCTTCAATTCCATCAGGAGTTTCACAGGTATCTTTCATTACAATAGGTCTAACATAAACAAGTAAGTAAATATGGAAATCCTGACTGTGCGTCCACTGCTTTGCTTGCATTCTCTGTTTCATAAACAGCAATACCAAGAACTGAACTTGCAGATTAAAGTGCCAGACACCATCACACATTGGTCTTATCCAGTGAACACACCTATCTTTTGAGGATTCTCTAGCCTTGCAAGTCACGGTCTCAGTCTTCTATGCTTTGTAGCTGTGGGTTATTAGAAGGAAAAAAAAAAAAAAAAAAGAAAAAGAAAGACTATCCTCCTGCAAGTATTCAATTGAGCACATTTTTTTAAAAATAGCATAAGTGTTACCATACACATGGCTATGCTTAATTTTTCTGTAAATGTCTATAATTTCTAACTGCCTGCATTTATTATTTACATTCATTAAAATACTAAGACCCTGATATTTATTTTATGTAATGTGTGTTTACATGCAAATGTTTATAATAATAATTTACCCTCTTATCACATCTCTTTTTCTTTAAATGCTCATTGACTGCTGTTTCTTTTATCATAATTCTCAGTATTTTCTTTCCTTGCTTCCAACTTTTTCTATAAACCTAACAGGTTTACCTTAGCCCACCTACCTCTTCCTACACTTTCACAGTACTTTGTGAAAATATTCTGCACAGTTGTAAAACTGAAAAAGTAGCATATAAATTATGGAGAATGATATCCCTACCAGTTCAGGTCACCATCTCTAGACTATTTTCCTTCTGGAAAGGAGTAAACCTTCTGACTGAACAGTGACTGTTTTTCCTAGAAAAATATTATGCTTGTTATTTCCCTCATGCTGCCTCTTCCTTTAGAATTGGTATTTTAAACACAGAGTAATATTACATTTACATTATTGCTCCCTCTTTACTTTACGTTAAACGTATTAAAAATAAAGCCTTACAGAAGAGGTTCCTCATCAAGCTTTAATCTTTTCCCTTATATAAAAATCTCATGTATTAAATGATGCGCAACTCTTATATAACAATAATGGGATTATGTAATTAACAACTGTGTTAGAGTACAGAGATTCAAAGGAAAAGAATAAAATTCACATGAGCAAGCATGAAGGTTGTATAATGTCTGAGAACATGACTTGAGAATCAAAATAATGTTTGCATTTGAACAAAGGTTTTCATCCTAGAGTGGGAGAAGGGATAGTCTGTCACGTGCTTGGTCTGGTAGAACAGAAAGAAGTACATAGAATATTTTCTCCCCTTCTCTCTTACCCTTTAAGAAGCCTCAGGAAAAATGGATATATTGTTGGGTCAGGTGATCAATCATGAATCAATCACAGGTTTCTTTCAGCATCATTCCTTTCTGCTGTAGGTACTCCTGCAGGTCCTGAATGTTCCCAATACACATTGTTCCATCACAGCAGCAGCATGGACTTGTATATTGAGTCATTTTTGTCAGCCTACAAAATTCTCTTTCAGAAATGCAAATGAAAGAAGGGAAATAGTAATTTGTAACATTTTATAATTCAATGAGAATTTCAAAAGGTTTACAAAAGACCTGTCTCTAGCTGCAGGTATTTGACCCTGAAAAACTTCAAAGGTTGGTGAAAACAATAAGGTATTAAAGCTTTGAGGAAAAAAACCCCAACACATTACAAAAATCTTACATAATGGAAAATGTTAGGCCATCTAGAGAGGGTTCACTATCAACTCTCCTAATAATGATTCCACTTTTCTTATTTTGTTTCTTTCATAACTAAATTAGGAGTTCAGTGTTCATTTTTACTTTCTGGCTAATGAGGTCTATTCTTCCCTAGAAGTTAAAAAAATTGAAAGTCTTTTACAGGCCTTATCAGAATATGTAAGTTTTCAACTCCTAGAATCTGCTTACAGTACAGATAGAAAGAACTCGGGTTTTTTGATCTGACAGTTAAACATACATCTGATGTAATAAACATCTAATTCTGAAACTCTTATTTTGTACTTATTGATGGGTTTATTTGAGGTTTCTTTGAATGAGCTAAAAGCTTTTCAAAGCATTGATATATTTTTGTTGCATGTGTACACAGTTATCAAAACCCTGAAGACAAGCTTCTAGATGTTCTTACAATGGTAAAAAAATTTTTAAAAAGCTTATACTCAGCAAGGTCTATGAACACACATGGATATTACAAAGCCTTTTCTATTTCCCTTCAGTAATCTCACAAATGCCATTATCACCATTTATTAATACGTTGTTACTTCAGTTATCCATTGAAAATATCACTCTGCATTTTCTACTTATACTTCCTGGCAATTGCTCTGGCCCCTATTACAGGAAAAAACAAGTATATTTGAAGTTTTTCAAATTAAAACCCAAGTCGTGTGTTTAAGTGAAAATGACTTAAAAAATAAAATGCATGCTAAAGCGCTATTTCTTTTGCATGATCAGTTTAAGTTTTAGCTGAAAGCAGACAGGGAGAAGATAGTTAGTGCTGGAACATTTACTCTGACTAAAATAGCGAGATGAGTGTATATGTTAATACCATTGAAGAAGCAAAATTTGTGAAGTGGAAGGAAAGAAGCAGCTCCATGAGCCTATGTAGAAGCTCTAGTTTTAGATAATGATTTAAGAGCTAAGGACTCCTGGCTCAGGGAGGCAAAAAAATATGCTACAAGGAATGTCAGAACTGCTTAAATCTCTTGTCTCAGATACATTATGTTCAGCACACAAGGAAATTTAGGGCAATACTCTTGTGGTCAGGAGTATCAGCAAGCATAAAAACCACTGCAGATTCACAGAGTAAGCAAGCCCGTCAGCTGCATCATTCAGCTAAACTCAGAAGCAACCTAGTGTGGAACTATGTACAGTTAATGTGTAATCAAGCTACATGAATTATCAAACCAATCTGACTATATACAATTTTTTTTGGCTGCCTGATGTCTTTCCGTGACCACGGATAGAGACTATAGTTTTTACCACCTTACTATTTTTCAGGACTATACTGGGGACTGTGTTATGCAAGTCTTCATCAGTGACAATTTCTTCTAGGCTGTCTGGCGCCAAAAGGAGTTTTAACAGCAAGGTAAATCTCCTAAGTGACCTTTTTTGAAACACAGGGGATTACAAGGAGCTGCTATGCTTACAGAGAAGGAACAAGCCACCAGTAACATTGTTCTCAACAACTGTCCTATGATGATTCATCAACTTTTCCAGCCTGTTTTTGAAGATCTTCCAGATTGTTAAGAACTTTCTTATACCTTCACAGGCATGCCTCAGTGCGTGTCTCTTGGTTAGGGAAGATATTCTTTTTGCTTCAAAAACATCTACGCTATTTTTCTTCCTTCATACTCAAAACACTGAGTAGGTTGTTTTCCTTAAACTTAACTTATAGTTTCATCTGCAGGATTACTTATGAAAAGTCACTATATAAAAATATAGTCCTTTCCTCTAATTTGCAGTGTATAACCAGCCTCACGTATGAGTTTCAATGATTAAAGTAATAGCTTAATGTTTTTACTATTATCACGGCCAATTCAACTTCAAGAGAAAAATGTTACTCTCAACTGACCTGTAAATATCATTGGAACATTTAAAAATCCTTTTCAAATTGTGCTACTTGAGGTGTCACTAGCATCAATAGAGTTAGCGTATAGATGTTAAGCAAGTTTTTTAAAAATACAGCCCTGCACAGGGGAATTCAGGATAGCATTTTGGCTACCAGATCATTCTTACTGAAACTAATTCATCAGACAGAAGCAACTTGCATTCTTACCTCCAAAATGGTTTCATCATTTATTCACAAACCAACCCAACTGAACATGGATATACTGGAAAAATGAACTTGGAATTCTGCATTGATATTTCTGAATATAGAAAGATAAAGGCCACAGTATTTAGACTACTTGACAGAATCATAGACTGGTTTGGGTTGGAAGGGACATTAAAGATCATCCAGTCCCAACTCCCCCACCCCGGGCAGGGCCCCCTTCCCCCAGCCCAGGGGGCTCCCAGCCCCGTCCAACCTGGCCTTGAACCCTTCCAGGGAGGGGGCAGCCACAGCTGCTCTGGGCACCCTGGGCCAGCGCCTCACCCCCCACACAGGGAACAATTTCTGCCTTAGATCTCATCTAAATCTCTCCTCTTTCAGTTCATCATATCCCCCCACCCCCTGATCCAGAGTCCCCCCCCACCTCTCCTGCCCCCCCTTTAAGCCCTGGGAGGCCGCTCGAAGGGCTCCCCGGAGCCTTCTCTTCTCCAGGCTGAACCCCCCCAACTCTCTCAGCCCGGCCTCCCAGGGGAGCTGCTCCAGCCCCCCCAGCATCTCCGTGGCCTCCTCTGGCCCCGCTCGAGCAGCTCCGTGTCCTTCTGCTGTTGGGGGCCCCCGAGCTGGCCCCAGCACTGCAGGGGGGTCTCCCCAGAGCGGAGCAGAGGGGGACAATCCCCTCCCTGGCCCTGCTGCCCCCCCTGCTCTGGCTGCAGCCCACGGCACGGGTGGATTTCTGGGCTGTGAGCGCACGGTGCTGGCTCACAGGCAGTTTTCCATCCAACAATATCCCCCAAGTCCTTCCCCACAGGGCTGCTCTCAACCCACTCACCGCCCAGTCTGCATTTGTGCTGGGGATTGCCCTGACCCATGCGCAGGACCTTGCACTTGGCCCTGTTGAAGTTCAAGAGCTTTGCACAGGCCCACCTCTCAAGCCTGCCCAGGCCCCTCTGGATGCCATCTCTGCCCTCCAGCATGTCACCGCACCACACAGCTCAGTGTCATTGCTGAACTTGCTGAGGGCCCACTCAATCCCACTATCCATGTCTCCAACAAAGATGTTAAACAGTGTCAGGCCCAACACCAACCCCCGAGGAATGCCACTCATTATTGCTCTCAACTGGGACATCGAGCCGTTGACCTCAACACTTTGAGTGAGACCATCCAGCCAACTCCTTATCCACTGAGTGGTCCATCCATTAGATCCACGTCTCTCCAATTCAGAGACAAGGATGTCATGCAGGACAGTATCAAAAGCTTTCCACAAGTCCAGCTAGATGATGTCAGTTGCTCTTCCCTTTTCCATCAATGCTGTAACCCCATTGTAGAAGGTCACCAGGATTGTAAGGCACGACTTGCCCTTGGTGAAGGCATGTTTCCTGTCACCAATCACCTCCTCATTTTCCACGTGCCCTAGCATAGTTTCCAGGAGGATCTGCTCCAAGATCTTGCTGGGCACAGAGGTGAGACTGACTGGCCTGTACTTCCCCAGATCTTCCTTTTTGCCCCTTTTTAAAAATGGCAGTGAAGTTTCCCCTTTTTCAGTCAGTGGGAACTTCACTGGACTGCCACAACTTCTCAGATATGATGGATAGTATCTTATCCACTTCATCCACCAGTTCCCTCAGGACCCAAGGATGCATCTCATCAGGTCTCATGAACCTGTGCACAGGTTCCTTAGATGGTGTTGAACCTGATCTTCTCCTACAGTGGGTGGTTCTTCCTTCTCCCAGTCCCCACCTTTGTCTTCTGCAACTTGGGCAGTGTGGCTGGAGCACATGCCAGTGAAGACTGAGGCAAAAAATCCCTTGCTGAGCACCTCAGCCTTCTCCATGTCCCAGGTAACTAGGTCTCCTGTTTCCTTCCAGAGAGGCCCACATCTTCCCTAGTCTTCCTTTTATCACTAACATAACTACAGAAGATTTTTTTTTTTGTTGCCCTTGATGTCCCTGGCCAGATTTAGTTCTATCAGGGCTTTAGACTTCCTAACCTGATCCCTGGCTGCTCAGACAGTTCCTCTGTATTCCTCCCAGACTATCTGCCCTCACTTCCACCCTCTGCAGGGTTTTTTTTTTTGTGTTTGAGCTTGTCCACAAGCTCCTTGTTCATTCATGTGGGTCTCCTGGTGTTCTTACCTGACTTCCTCTTTGTCGGGATGTATTGCCCCTGAGCTTGAAGGAGGTGATCCTTGAATATTATCCAGCTTTCTTGGGCCCCTCTTTACTCCAGGGCTTTATCCCACACTACTCTGCCAAGCAGATCCCTGAAGAGGCAAAATTTTGCTCTTCTGGAGTCCAGGGTTAGCAGGCTCACTGTGAGCCCTCCTCACTGCCCCAAGGATCTTGAACTCCACCACTCCATGGTCACTGCATCCAAGGCTGCCCTTGAGCTCCACATTCCCCACCAGACCCTCCTTTTTGGTGAGAAGGTTCAGCATAGCACCTCTCCTCGTTGACTCCTCCATCACTTGGAGAGGGAAGTTAACATTAACACATCCCAGGAATCTCCTGGATTGCTTATGCCCTGCTGTCTTGTCCCTCCAGCAGGTATCCAGGTGGTTGAAGTCCCCCATAAGGACCAGGGCCTGTGCACATGAGGCTGCTCACGTGCTGTTTTGCCTGTTCTGTTTGCAGTGATCCTGGTTGCTGGCACTCAGTAGGGCTGCCTTTTGAGAGAGTGGGTGGTGGCCACTGTTACTCCTGGCCCTGCCCACACCTCATCATCTGCTCTCTCTCGTGAGAGCTGCTGGCTCCTGGTGGGTCTCTGCTCTCTCCTGAGGTTTCCATGGCTCAGGAGACACAAACACACTGCCCACCCCGGCCTTGCATGCCATGAACCTCCACTTCGCTGCGGAACGTGCCTGACCAGAGCTGATTACCTGATCATTTGTGGCAGTTACACCACATTTAAATCTTGCCTCATCACCCACTTACACATTAATAAGATTCCCTGAGTCTTCTCCAGGATGAACAATCCCAGCTCGTTCAGCACGGCAGATATTTCAATCACTTAATCATCTTCATGGCCCTTTCCTGGGCTTGCTCCAAATCCATATTTTTCTTGCACTAGTGAACCCAGAACTGAACACAGCACTCCAGATGTAGCCCCACCAGTGCTGAGTAGAGGGGAATAATCACTTTTCTTGACCTGCTGGGAATGATTTTCCTAATACAGATCAGGATGCTGTTGACATTTGTTGCTGCATGAGCTGACTCCACCAGGAAACCCAAGGTGTTTTCTGCCAAGCTCTTTTCCAGCCAGTTGGTGTTCAGCCCTGCTCTGGTGCATGGGGTTGTTCCTCCCCAGGTGCAGGACTCGGTACTTCCCTTTGTTGAACTTCATGAGATTCCTGTCAGTCCATTTCTCCAGCCTTTTGAGGTCCCTTTGAATAGCAGCACAACCATCCGGTGTGTCAGCCCCTCCTCTCAATTTTGTATCACTTGCAAACTTGAGGGTGCACTCTGCCCCCATCATCCAAGCCATCAATGAAGATGCTAAACACTATTGGTCGCAGTATCAGCCCTTGGGTACATCACCAGTGACTGGCCTCCAGCTGGACTTCATGCTGCTGAGCCCAGCAGTTTAGCTGATTTTCAGCCCACCCCACTGTCCTCTTCTCTAGTCATAATTTACTTCGTAAGTTAGTCTAGAGGATGGAATTTGGAAACTGTGTCAAAAGATCACAGTATCTTAAGATCAAGATAAACAACATTCAAAGCCCTCCTCTCAACTAGCCAGTCAGCCTTTCACAGAAGGCTGTCAGGTTGGTCGAGCATGACATTCCTTTCATAAATACATGCCAACTACTCCAAATCACTTTTCTTTAAGGTGCTTAGAAATTGTTTCCCTGATTATTTTCTCTATGGATTCCCAGTAACTGATGTAAAGCTGACCAGTCTGTTGCTCCCCAGATCCTCTTTCCTGAAGTCAAGAATGACTTTTGCTTTCTTCTAGTCTTTAGGAACCTTCCCCTAACACAATGACTATTCAAAAACAATTAACAGTGACCTTGCAATGACATCAGCCAGCTCCATCAGAACTGGCAGAGTCAGGTCCACTCGTGGACTTATGTATGCCCAGTTTGTTTAAATCTTCCCTAACCTAACTCTCGTCCACCAAGGGCAAGTAATCCTTGTGCCAAACTTTCTCACTGCTCTCAGAGGCTGGTGAGGGAGACCAATCTCAGAGAACACATTTTCATTTTAAATTCAAGAAGCTATGACTTTGTTGATCCTGTCAAAGATAACTGAAAATATCAGTACTCACAGTAGCTGTCTCCATACGCTATGGAGTATCATTAAAAGAAGAATCCTGTCCTTGTCAGAAAAGTAATATGGCAGTATTTTTCAGGAAAGTTGCATGGCTTGAACAAAAATTATGTAAGTATTTACAAATTTGAGAAAAACAAAGAACATGTCAGAAATCAGATCTCTTCTGTACTGGCAAAGTGGAAAATAGCCTTTGCCTCAAAAAAAAAACCCTCCTTCTACAGGGTTTCCTGTTCTGCAGCAGAAATTTTTTTCATGTTCTCAGAATAATCATAATTAATGTTATTCAAATAGCGAGCATCCGAACAATTAGAACCAGGAATAATGGAGCACTCTGAAGTTTTATCTTACAGTGGATCCACCATCAAGGCATAAGAGGTCAAAAACAGCAGGTAGCAAACAAAAAGAAAACATTTTATTCTATCATGCCTTGTGCTCGAAAGAGTCACAGGAGAATAAAGTACAAACATGGAGAAAGATTCTACTCAACCCGAAATAAAGCATCCATTAAATAACTTTAACTCTTCCCTTAGAATTTATTTTCTAGAGAGACAATTGTCACAAATAAAAAGACTTGAGAAACTTTCTGGTTTTCAAACAGAACATTGACTTACGATCTCTTCACAGGACACACTGCTGATTGCCAAGTTTGATTGCCAAGTTCATCTATTAAGAAGTCATTTTTCTTCCCAGGAAAAAGTAGCTAACAAGCGCCCTCCCCCCCCCCCCCCCCCCCCGTTATGATATGTTAATTAACCTATCATTTCTAGAATATAATAGCTTGCCAGCAGAAAAGACTAAAATTGTGACCTGACTTCAATAAGGTTCCCTATTCCAGATGATAAGTATCTTTAATTAGCATTTAAGCACTATTAGGTAGCCATATTGGGGAGGTCCAAACAGCTTTCATTAGGTTCAATAGCCATTAAGAATTTAAAATGAAAAAGTGTCTTTCATTCTTCTTAGTCTTCAAGACATATTCTCAGAAGAGCAACTACCAAACATGAATGCAGAGTCAGCTTAACAGTAATTTTTTTCAAGTGCATCCACAATTAAGACTTCAGTGTTGTGTAGGTATGTTTAAGCGAGGGTTAAACTGAATGAAGGTTTAATTAGGCTATGATGAGTTTCACTTGACTATGGTTAGATTTCTGCTGTTACCATCACTGGTGTATTAAAACTACCTGAAGTATCCCTGACTGTGTTCCACTGGAGTACAGGCAGCAGACCATTGAGATAGGGACATATGTGATGATCAGGACTTTTCCTAAAGCTTTACCATCTTCCAGCACTTATGGACTAAGGCACAATTAAAGCAAAACTCAATTAATTTATAATTACCCAGCAATAATGATTATGTTTTCTTTTTCTCTGAACATCTGTCACAAAATGTTTTCATCTTCACTGAACATTAGTCAAACACCTGCTTCTCTGAGCTGTGATGCTGTGGGGAATCATTCTCCAACAGGGGTTTAATATGTTCTGAAATGGGAATGAGTATCTGTGCCTTTAATTAACAAGGAAAAAAATGTAATAATACAAAAAAACAGCTAACACCTCTTGGAAGCCAAAACGTAAACATAAGTTGTCTTTCAAACTAAATGAGATGAGCCACTGGAAGCCATTTCAAAATAAGGATCAAGAACAAATGACAAGGTTTTTTATCTGAAAAAAAGTGCATTGTCATTAATCTTCAGGTTTCAGAATTTTGTTCTTTGACATGTTTATTTTCTATAAAATCAGGATACAAATATATCAGAGTAGTTTAAATGCTTTCTTCTTTTTTTCTGGCCATTATTTGAGATGTGCAATTCTGTCTAGATTTCCTATTCTCATTTCTAATATAAATATATATGCTGTCTCGTTTTTACAAGAAACTGTCCATTATTTGGATTGAAAATTGATTAAATATACATTATTAAAATTAGAAAATATTACGTTTAATGAAAAACTTATAAAACTATTCACGTCAAATTATGACACAGTATGAACTCAAACGTGTTTCTTATGTTTCACATATTTCAGGGCTTGTATTACACATTGGCAGGTTGGAAGTTGAGAGTTAGTGCTGCCATTGCTCTAATCTAACTGATGCAAACAGAGATCACCACCTGATGACATTTTTATTAGTAACACTTAGGTCAATTAGTATTAGCCTCTGCACAGAATATATATACTCAAATTAGGCTCATTTTCCAGCTCTTACAGTCTTATCAGTCTCAGTTTCTAGAGACCTACATGGTTCCTGAAAATAAAGAGAGAACCACAGTATGCATAATTGATAATGCAGTTGAATAAACAATACTGGAAAAGTGGTGAATCAATCTGAATATGAGAGAGACTGCGATAAATTCAGTAAAGAAATTAACAAGCTGCAATAGATGGTTAACATCCAACCTACAGGAACAGCTCAGTATATAGAGAGGTTATACATACTTCATGTCATAAATCACAATTTATTTTAGACATTTTATTCACTAAAAATTGACATCTTGCTTCAGTCACATTTACTCTCAGTCACCGGAGTGCTATGCACACTGTCTTGGTGCTTAGAGGTAGGGATGGTTAAGTAACTGACCCCTCTCTCTCCCTCCAGTTCCTTTTATCCCCTTTCATTACCTGAGTGAGCCTGCTTGACACTAGATTTTTTATTGCAGACCTCTTAATACATGCAAGAAGCCAAGGCCCTCATTAAACATACTGCTAGATTTCAACTACCGTTTCAGATATCGTATTGCCTAAGCCTAGTCTTCCATCAAGAGACTATAATTCTAGCATCATGTATGCACAGGCTAATGACATAACCATATGGAGAATAAGTATCTGGGATTTCTTCTCTAATCACAAGAATATATGGATCTGTGTTGGATGTGAGGGTTTTATTGTACAACAAAGCAAGCTGCTAACTGAGTTGTATTTAGTACATCTCCCCAAACCTGGATAAAGATTAAGCTAATTTTTACCTCCAGCAGTTAAATTCTCAAAGAGGTAATTGTCTGAGTCTCACTAAAATGCAGTTTAATCCTGCTGATCCAGAGAATGAATTCTGTGACTTCTCTCAGCAATATGACTACATTGCAGTAATAGCTGTGGCTAGTATCTAGCTGATGCTGATGTAGACTAGATTCCGCAGTACTGCTAGAGTCACTACAATTACTCTAAGTAACAACTGAAGCTAAAGTTTATATCTAGTCCAAAATCTTGAGACCTGCAGTTCAGGTCTCCTTAGGACCTCATGATACTGTTATTTCTAATGTAACGAAGAAGGAAAACTAATGTTTCTTTCAAGAAAACAATTGAGCAGGCTCCAAGTTCTGGCAAGATCAAAGTATAAAGCTATAGGGATCCTGGGATCAAAAAGATCAGGGCTAAATGGCAATGAGCATCCATAATTTACGCTACCATCTGCACATCTGAAGTGGTCACCACTGCTTGTAAATACCCGGACGATAAGGGAACAAATTCTAAAAGGTTTCTCATAAAAGCACTCAGTCTGCTCTAGCAACATTCTATCAAAATTTTGTATTTTGACAGCCTAAAAATAAAATTGACAGTACAATATATATACACATTCTAGAACATGGATAAACAATCCTAAATCAGTGATGGCTAAAAAAGAAAAATGTCACTATGAATTTGGCAACTGTGTATTTGGGGAAAAGCACTGGTAGCTATTTCACCTCTTTATCAACACTTTGAGGGAAAGAACTGACAGAGGACCGGTCTGTTCTTGCCCTAAACCCTCAAAAACAGCAGCCATAAGAGCTATTACAGTCCAGGAGGACAGTGGTTGATAACCAAAACATCCACAACACCATATACTGAAAAGTAGAATAAATATGTATGACAACTATTGAGAGAAGAGCAGATGCTCAACTCTCTTGGTATTACACCCTTAATAATTAAAAAATACATACCCATATGGTAGCTTATGTTTTCCAGATGTATTGCCGCTGTGTGCATTCCACTGGGGCTGGGCATGCATTCCTGCACCTAAGGTCGGAGAATTGAGACCCTTCAGTTCATAAGTACACTTCAGCCATTTACACACAGTGTAAAGGAAACATTCTACTCTTATTTCTTTTCTATTATAGACTTCATGAGGTTTAAAGAAATCTGAAGCAAATGGAAAAGATGGAAAAACACGGCAACGACATGTTACAAAGCTCAATCTGTGAGGTAGGGGCAATTAACTTTTCTCTTGCTTCATGTGTTTATTCCTAGGCAATTGTCATTTTCTCCTGAATGATAAATGAATAAGGTAAGAAATCAGTCCTTTTTCAGTACAGATGGAAGGAATGACTAACTAGCACACATACCCAAAATAAAACTTATTCAAAGTGGTCTACGGAAAAGTCATTGCTGTTTTCTTGTACTTTACAAATTGCAAAGCTGGTGAAAATTTTTGAACATGCTGGGATTACACTGAGCATTGGTGCTTTTGACCATTCACAGCACTGCACTCCACTGCATATCTAGTTTGAAAATTTCTGGTGCAAACTAGAGAACTTGTCAGTCTCTCAAGAGACAAATGTTGAACAGCTTAATTCAAAACCAAATAAAGATTAGGGCCATTATGACACCTGAGCTGTGTATATTTGTCAGAAGTTTTAGGAGCTTTGGTTATGATTTAATGGAAACCTTGTAATGATGAAACACAGAGTATATATGCATGTGCATCAGAGGGTTCTGATACCAAAACTTTCAGAAGTCTGTTCTAGCTGTTTCAGTCTTAAAAAACATACATATCACAAAAAGATGAAGAAAGGCAACACATGCTCATGGCAAAAGTAAAATTTTAGAAATTTCATTAAAGAGTATAAAGACAAAGGATACTGCTTTTTAAAGGACAGAAGATTCTCATTGCTGAACTCAGTATAAGCCTTTTTATCTAATAATTTTTCCTTAATTTAAGTGATTTGAGGAGCAACTTGTTTGGCAGCTGGGTGGGACTCAACTATCTCTGAATCTGTCTGCAAGAGTAAAATGTAGTTTACATTCTTTATTACTCAGTCACTGAGTGTGTGCCATGATAAACAAGTGACAGATCTCAAATCAATTCAATATATAAACCTGCCGTTAGTCATAGCTACTGCTCTTTAATAAAAACATCCCAGTTAAAATGGACAGTGATTTCACAAATCATTTGTTAGCCATACTGCTGTGAAGTAAACAGTGATACACTTTGCACATCCTGTAACTGAAATTAAAATGATTAATTAACATGACATGTCAATGTATTGCCTTATGCCTGGACAGCTGTTCCTACTCTTTCCAGATGGATATACTTAAAGTTCTATAATTCTTGTTATATTCAACCCACTAGTGGTTTTCTCAAGATGCAAAAATATTAAATGCTATGACAGAACATCAAGGTAATTTTGTATTAAAATTTAAAATGTCTTGAGATAAAATTTCATATAATTATTCTGATAGACTGTCTGTAGATTGGAGAGTCTGTCCAGTTCAGCAGATGCTAATTAATGCTGATTCCTCACAGATAAGCAGCAACTTAGATGAACTAGTTAAACCAACAGGTGAAAACCAGGAAAAAAATAGTATAATCCTGTGTATTTCTTACTCCAGCATTCAGAATAATCCTTCATGCAGTTCTACTTTTAGATATTTAATGGGTTTTCTATTTTTCATTATGTTTGTACTAGGCCTAAAGATCCTACTGCTTTTGGAAAAGCTTTACTCCTTCTAGAAACCTTTCTGTCTATTATTTATTGTTTCAGGATTAAGAAGTTTGAAAGGTAACACAAAAATTTTTTTGCTTCCGAGAACTTAAAATTCAAAAATGTCATATATAGAAAACAAAATTTGAAGCAAAAAACAGATGTATTGATAATTTAATTACATTTAATTTTCTGGTTTCATTTTTTGTACATATGCAGGTATTTTAGAAATCTGAATGAACAGAGTAGTACGCCATTCTACGTATAAGACAAAGACAGGGAGGAAATTAGTTGGAAACAAATAAATTAAGTTGGCACCACTGGAAGAGAAGTTGCTGGAGAAGATATTGCAAAAATGAAGAGATTAATGGACATTGTTCTGCCTTGTACTAGCAGCACATTTAGAAAACTCATTTACAACTGCCTTTCAAGCACAGACAACACTATTGCCCTGTATGCCTGCAACTCCAAGATAAATTCTAAAACAAAGTAAAGCTGGAAAAAAACAGACTTAAGACAAAAGAGCGGCAACGTTGATAGGAAAAAGTGTATCACAGAGAATTAACCCTAAGTTGTTTCTGTGGACTCCATACATCTACTGTCAGGAGGGTCACCACTCTTTCTCAGACAGCAATAAGAGCCAGAAGCACTTACAGAAGCTTACTTTCAGTACCAAATTGTTGGCTACAGCCAACAGTAGTAAGCTACTTGCCACAGAAAATAAGTTAAAATATACCTTGTGGTTTTGTAGGTCAGCAAGGCAAATTACAGGTATCTCAGAAATAAAACTTCAGACTCAAACCAGCAAAGAATGGTATTATTTTCTTGTTTTCAACCACTGTGTATGGCTTTACCAAAAGGAAATGCTTCAAGGGAAACTCTGAAGAGAGACCAACATCAACTAAACACTGCATTGAGAAAATCCAGATTGTTTTACTACAGAGGTAGAACAGCAGAGAACACATATTAATGTGCTGCATCTTACTAGAAATGAACAGCATGTTCTAGAACCAGTATCGATCCAGCATGAAGTCATGACAAAGTAGCATATGTCTGTTAAATGAATCCTGAAGGGGCAGCTTAGGAAGAGAAGGAGACGGCCTCCAGTCAATCATATCAGCAGATAAAGCAAAGATTGGAACACCTTCATCTCAAGACAACCATTACCTTAGCCGCATCCTCATCTTCTAGAGGCTTCTTCAAGCTCTTCAACAGATTGTATGCCTTCCTATTAGATACGTAACTGTCTATGGTGTATGCATCTGTCTCTCCATAGCATATTCCTGCAATGTGTTATCTTGAGAATGAAAAAGGGCATGAGTAAGTTCTAGCCAGTTCAATAAAAGGTGACATCAGCCTATTAATTCAATGGTTCTTACACTTACTTTCCTACATTCAATTTTAAAAGCACAGAAATGAAGGATATACATCCATGTTTACTTCCAAAACTCATATTGACTAATATATACCATCTCAATCAAGAGTAGCATAGATATGAACCTGTTTCAATTCACACTGAAATAGATTTATCATGCATGTGGTCAGTGACTAAGTCCCAAGAGAAGGAATGAGAGCAAACAAAGTACACAAGGTAATTCCTTAGATCACTGTGCTGTTTCAGAACCAAATGTACAAACATACTATCAACAACAAAGGTCAACAGCATGTAGGAAGGAACTAAGAATACTCCCTGAATCTGACTTCTGATATTTGGACTTGGGTGAGGTTCTTTTAAGAACTTCTTTTCATACACACATGATGGCAAATAAGCAATACATATAACTAAAGAAAATATTAATGCAACAGGAATAAAAGCAAACACTGCAAAATCATATTGAATTTAGCATTATGGATGAAATGATTAACCCATTTTATGACTACTATCATTGTTCACATTATTGTACTGTCTAGGGATCCTACTGAATGACAAGAATCCCACTGTGACAAGAGAGGTGGAAACACCAAAAAAAGGAGGCTCCTGGATCATAAATCTTATAATCTAAACATTGGACAAAAGGAACGAGCACCACACTCAGAAATGTGAGATCATGAGATAATATGAATCAGTGTAATAAAGAGTAGTCATAATACATCAGCAGCCCTACAGAAATACACTTTGAGCAGGCAGATACATCCTAACCAGGGTTTTTTAATATTTTTTTTTCTGTTGTAGATAAACAGAATAAAACAATTAAGTGAACAAATCCATCAATCCTAAATCTATTATGTGAAGGCTCATTAGTGTTAGCCTCTGTATAACCTCCAGTGACACACAGACTAAAAAATGGTCAACCCAGCCTAATAAGATTTGTCTATCTGATGAATAACTGAAGTTTGGTCATAAGTAAAAATCACTTTAAGGTTAGAACACAATGAACTCCATCTGAGGCAAGAAGAAAAAACGTCACTTTAACCCCACAAATCTGAACTTATTCTTCATGTATAACAATTTTATTCTTAAGTGAAAACAAATAAAATTTTATAGATGTTACAAAGTGACAACAGATTTTTAAATTATAAACTTATCACAGTTCATTCTCCAGCAATAAGCTGAAGTAATGAAGCAAACAACTATTCCCATCAACAAGTCAATTACTTTCCAGCATCTTGGTTGGACATAAGAGATGCCCGGTTCCTTCTCATTCACAAAGAAAGCAGAACATCCTGGGTTTTGGTCTCCTTCTATTCTTCCAGGTGGCTGGTGTTTGAAAAGATATCAGCAAACATACTTGTCTTCTTTAAGAGACAGATCTTTTGTAGACAGCCAAATTGGACAGCAGTCTCTATAGTCAGTGGATTCTCACAGCGGAGAAGTAACATTCTTGTGGCTCTAATTGTAGCTGAGCGACTGAGAATTGTGCAGCTGTATTATATAAAAAAAAAATGCCAAAGAAAGAAATCAAGAACACTAAAACTAAGCTAAAATAAAGGATTCCAGGACTGAAGAGAAGAAAATGACCTGTCTCTTATGGTCCTGTCTTCACATTGTGTCCCTACTGCTTGTGCACTAAGCTGCAGGCATTAGTGTGTAACAATTGCTAGCCAAAAATGGATAGAGAATGCTATGAGAATACATCTTTCACCTGGTCAAGAAACTTGCCATGGTGCAAGCTGTAAATCTTATTAGATAAGGAATTTCAGTGCCTTGTAAGACTCCTAAATGCTTATTAGGCACATCTGATTATGTTTTCTCTTTGAATCCTTAACTATACCAGTTAGGGAAAATACAAAAATGCATTTTGTAAAAAAAAATAACCTGCAAGAAATGTAACTTCACATGTTATTATGAAAGATGAAATATGGACACTTTCTCTCCCTTGGATTACTAGTCAAGTAATGATCACTAGCCACTCAGCAAGAAAATCAAAACACACTAAGCAGGAAGGTTTGAAGCAGGTTCATACAATCATGGTAGATCAGGCTTCGATACAAATGGGCAGTAGGGGTAATGGAGGAGCATAAAAATATCAGTCTTCAGGAAATGTCAATTCAGATGAATCTACAAAAATGGTGTGACTGGAGCATATCTTTAAAATAATTAGAGGAAACAGGGTGAGGTCTGATATACTTCTTGAAGAAAATGTAGGATAGTTGGGACTTTGTCTCACCACTTTCAAGAAAACCCCTCATAAATATACTAAAATAAAACCAAAATCTTGAGTCTGTATAAAGTGGAAAAATCATGCAAAACTTAACATAAAACCAGTACATGTGTGTGTCAGCAATCATACAACATGTGCAGTATAGTCCAGAAGAAATAGTTCTTTCCCTCAACAGTGTCTTCTTAGAAGTCAGCCTAAGAGCGTGAAGTTAATTTTGAGCAACTTTACTGACATTTTGGTGCAAACAATTGGCATGCCTTTGCATTAATCCAAGCTTGCTTGAATTGCAGCAGCAATATGATTCTGCTGACAAGTTGAGTCAAAGGAAACGAGCATACAAAATAACAAAAGGATCCACTGAATAGCAAACTTCATTAGCATTATTAGATATTTATACATGATACCAAAAAGGGTAAAGACCAGCAAACACATCAATGGAAGGAACTCTCAGATGCCTATAGTAATGCTGGAAGACCTCTGCCTTATGTGCTTTGGTTCTGAAATAATCTCATCCACAGTGAACACAGTGACACAGGCAAACAGACTAGCAATTCTTTTTGCAAGCTTGAAAATTTTATACTGTCCTCATATTTGTATCATGCAGTGCCACATTTCATGCTTTTTAGAAATGAACTGAATACTATAAAGTCTAACCCAACCTGTGTGTGGCTGATATTTATGTATTGCTTCAGTCTTGCTCCCAATAAGATTGCAGGTACATATAGGGGACCTTGACAAAAATCTGTAAACAACAATTAGAATTCTAGTGGTACCTTAGGAAAATTGAATCTTTCTGAGTTTTAAATGCATTTTTAATTCAACACAATAAGAAAACCAAACAAAGTTGTGCCTTTTGACAGCCTGCTTCCAACCCACCAAAATATGAATGAAACTAATATTGTCAGAATACGATCAGAATATGATCAGAACACGACCAGCATGATGTTTATACACATGACAGGAACTGGTATTAGGCAAAATCAGAAGAGGTGTTACAAATTTTAAGTATTTCTTTTAAATATTTTGCTGGCAGAGGTCCTTAACCCAGCACTAAAAGGTTTTATTTGTGGCTTTATAAACTGATACAGCAACTTAAATTAAAAGTACAATGTAATGTCTTCTTAGTAGATTCTCCTTCCCACCTCCCAAACTAAGCAAACTATTTTTACCTTTATTCTTCAAATATTTGAGATATTACATTGCAAAGAAACTTATGACCTGAAAAAAACCCAAAAGTTCAATTCACTGTTTTGAAAAAGTTCCAAGTGGTAGGTGCTACTCCACCGGCATGAAGGAAAATCTCCCTCCCCTTAACAAGAATTTGTAATGAAAATTTTCTATTTTATATTCTATTATGTTCCTAGCTCAGAAGACCAGACTCTTATTTTATAATTGCATACCAAAGTAACATAAAACCCATTACTAAGGAAACTTCCACATTGTGATTATCTCTCCCTAAGAAAGGTATTATCAGTTCTCTCTTCTGAAAAATGGGTAAAGGAGAGAAAGTGTTCTGGTAATTGCAAGTTTCCTTAAAAATCAGTGGTAGAAGGGGTAGACAAAAGACTTCTCTGAAGGTAACTATTTTAAAATTTTGAAAGAAAACATCCTTCATGAACAAATCCATAATAATTTGCAGTTCACAGGGAGAGGATGTTGGTAGAGGAGGCTTGGGAATCCCATGCATCTGACTCTAGGCTGGACTGAAAATCAAGGACAGAACTCAAGCTGGGGTAATTGCAGTGGTAGCAACAAACTGTTGATGATGAACCCAGTCTCCAGATGTACCAATGTCACAGAAGACTAGTTAACTACCCAGAATAAATTTCCTAGCCCATCTGGTAAAAAGCAAAGAGAATAATCAGTTTCCAGAGACTACATTTACCTGGCAAGTAAGTTATTACAGAGAATGTGACAACGATAATGTAAAATAGCAAGGAAGGAAAGAGTACTGTTCATATTCTTTTTTCATGAACACAACACACGCACACACACACGCACAAATGCTTCTTAAAAAGGAAATATTTAATTAAACATTAGCTTATTTAAGAGAGCAGGAGGGCGGTCTTTGTTTTACGATGTCAGACATGGTGGTTTGGTATGAGGCAAAAATTACATGACTGGATTGTTGCAGAACTACAAGGCAAGTGTAAGAAACAGTGTATACTTGCTTGCTTGCAAGCATTCTGGCTAGTATCTTAACAAGTTCACAACTTTCAAATGATTTTGCTTTCTTTCAGGTATTTAAGACAAAATTTTTATTTCCGGTTGTTTTACTTTTCTGTGAGCTACGAAAAAAATCTGAGGGTCTCATTTTCATTTACCCATGGATCCTTCCATACTACCTGGACTCCACTGTAACTGAGAATAAAGTCTCGACTATTAATTTTGTTTAATATAAACCAAATTCAGTTTTAATATCCCAGGGTCCCAGGATTCCAAGACGTAACTAACTGGTAGTCTTAAAGGAAACTAATCTCTAGAAACAGATGCATCTAGTAAGCAGTCTCTTGCTAGGCTTCTTCCTCTGAGAAGTGCTGCATTATAAGCACTAGAGGATCACACGGCCCAGGGGAATAAGGTCATAGCAATTCCATTAGTACATTTCTAACAATAATTTTACAATTTCATACCATTTCATGATCATTTTCTCAAAGATGAGGAGCTAATTATTCATTAGGTACTTAGAATATGTAAGCAGGCACATGTGCTTTACCAGTATTTTGTCAGATATAGTCTGTTGAGGAATTGTCACGTTACATAGGTATGTCTTCTATAATATCAGTGATTTCGGTTCTCTCATTACTACATCAGAAGATCTGCTCTTCCCTTTGGGCTCATCTTAGATGTTCTGTTATTTATCTTCTTTAGTAATATTTTCAGTTGAGTTACCTGACTATGGAGGAATTTTCATATGTTAATTCATTTATCAAAACTATTTTTGCATTACACTCTAAGAAATAAGCTGGAAATGATGAGCTCTGAAGCTGTAAGTAAAAAGCTTCAAAAATAAAACATTTTCAAAATTTATAAATATCAAATAGGTAATATAGTATTTGTGAAGAAATAATTAAATTAGTTTTCCCAAAGATAAAATGCATTGATCTAATCTTTGAGGAAGAAATGTTTGTGGGTTTGGATTTTTTTTTTCCCAAGTTTAAAAGGAAAGCAGCAATAGTTTTATATGTACAATTCAAATTGAAGTTAAAAAAAGGTTATAATTTAGCCTACATTTATGCCTCTGGAATACCACATATCTGGCTAAGTTAGTGGAAAATTTATCAGAATCACTTAGACAGGAAACAAACAGCTTCCTTAGCAGTTCCAAAATACAGAAACACCAGGTAAACTCTAGCCATTGTTAGTCATAAAAATTCATTGTCTCCAGCATATCTTGGACACTCTTACTCATTTGCCTTTATCCTTCAAGGTGTCTTTAAATCCCATTTGGTATCTATGCTCATTTTTACTGATATGTATATTTAATACTACTAACAGGCAATTTATCTTTTTTTTTTTTTTTTTTTTTCTACAGCAGGTTTCAACTTTGATTTTGTTATTCCTTTTCAAGACACAAAATAGTTTTTCAGTTGAGGAACACATAATTGAAAGGTGTCTACAGGATCAGTCCTGCAAGTAATATCAGAGATAACTACTTTGTTAAGTCTTTTACATACCAATCAAGTTCCATCTAACTCACCACTATTTCAATTGGAAGACTGTTGCTGAACTTCACACCACCAGAGACTTCCTCTTACTTTTCAGCCTAAAATTTATTCATGGTCAAGTGCATCCATTCGCTGTGTCAATGCTGTCCTTGCTCTATACATAAAAATAATTAAATATACTTTTAACTTTTGCTTTGTTAAGGTCAACCAGCCATGCTTTTTTTATCTTTACTCATGTGGCGTTTTCTCAGTGTCTGAACAGTAAACATTTTCTGCACTTCCAGTATTCCAGATTAGATTGCACTAGAACTTGTAAAACGCTATTAATATTCTTTCTATTTGTAAATAATCTCTTGATATCTTGTACATTTTTAGAATATATATATACACAATCCCCAAATAAAAAAATTTGTCTGTAAAATTGTTTTGTAAATGATCTCTTTTCTTATTAGAGAGAAGACTAGCAACAGATTTCAACACACTAAGAATTACTAACAATTTCATGTCATGCATAAAAAAATCATCTTCGTGTATCTTTTCTTGGA
Source organism: Tyto alba (assembly GCF_018691265.1). Classification (NCBI taxonomy): domain Eukaryota; kingdom Metazoa; phylum Chordata; class Aves; order Strigiformes; family Tytonidae; genus Tyto; species Tyto alba. The sequence continues at coordinate 5,236,067 of NW_024881280.1, forward strand.
ATCTACTATTTTTTGGGTAAATTGATAGATTTTTTTTTTTTAGAGTACTCTAGACTGATGGGTTCTATAGATGGGATAACAAGTATTTTACTAAAAGTAATGACATCCAATGCCAAGATGATAAATGGACATCTATAATACCCTAAAAAAAAATATTTTTGGAAGAGAAACACAGAAGATAAAAGAACAGTGCTAGAGAGTAAATGTAAGAAATTGAGCTACTGAAGTCATCCTGCTGAAACCCAGTCCACAGAACTGAGAAACACTGTGCCACTAAGCAGTTGTTATAATACACAATGAGGGTTTAAAAATTCAGTGAAACTCCAGCTACTTTTTCCTTTGGGGGGGGTGGTGGTTTGTTTGGGAGGTTTTTTTCAATCAAATGCAATGTCCAGAAACATTATCAGTACTAAAGAACCTGTTCATGGCATTGTTTCACAAAAGTTCCTAATAGACAGTGAGTATTTTATTGTTGGATGTATCCTTTATTTTATTAATGATGAGAAGTAATCAATGGAATGCTAAAAATAAACTTGTAAAGAAATCTAGTCTGAAATCTTAATCTGTTGTTTGAAGCAAGTTCAGTGGTCACGCTAACACCAGTTGAAGATTGACTCTTGCCCATTGTGAAACAGGCATGGCTCTTCTAAAAAGGTCACAAATTTTTCAAATATAGGCACCATGTTTTCAATTTTGCACATACAAAATATGTTCATGTCACTCAAATTACACAATGCGGCAGTGTTATAAATCTGAACATTATTGTCAATTAATGGCAAAGAGCCCAAAGCTCACGTAAGACTAATGACTGGGACAAATTCTGAAAAGAGACAAAAAGTAAAAAACAGCAGTTTTCTTGTTGTATGTGGTTTTGTGTGTGCATGTGTGAGAGTGCATATAACAAAAAAATGTTTAAGAGTAAGTTCAGAGAGTAGCCCATCCATTTCTTCTCAGCTTCTTAATCCAGTTTCATTGCTAAAGGCTTTGATTTTAACTGCATGTTAAAATGCAAATACAAATCCCATATAAACCATTAGTTAGTGTGTTGACTGGTTCAAACCAATCAAAATTGAAAATTACTGCTGAACGTCTTCCTTTTAATCTACTTGTCAGCCTCTGGGTATGTCGGATACTTGACCATCTCAATTTTCTCCTTAACTTTATAGGACGGGTACAGGCCTGTTCTTCCTAATTTCCTATTGATGCCTTTTGAATAACCATCCCAGTGGTTTCCAGCTACTCCAATTATATCTCCAGGTTCCATAGGAATTTCATCAGCAGTTCGTGGATGATGAGCATAAATAGCAACCTGGTTGTGAGCATTCTGTCCCCCAAAATAGTAGATATCATCCAAAGAATGGAAATACGCTGAGGCATCTGGATGCAATGTCTGCATAATTTCATAGGCAACTCGACAAACCTTAGAAATAAAAACAGAAGAGAAGTCATAAATAGTGTATATGCCTGCAATATATCACAGAAATCAGCAAACAATGTGTAACAATTAAATTTCACAGGAGGATCAAGTTTTGGAATGTCCAGGTCAAAAAAAAAAAACAAAACCAAACACAATCAAAAAAATCCTCCAAAACAAAAAACCTGCGTATTTACTAACAAGAAGCATTTTAATTCATACTCTGGTGAACAGATTTGGTAAATAAAAAGATACAAAAATAATCAGAACAGGCTAATTTTCAGTAAGAATTGGAAACGTCTAGATGAACACAAGCCATCCTCCTTTTTCAAATGAATGTAGCCAATCAAATATAAAAGCAAAATCATTTCCCTTTTCTACTACTAATAAAAACTGTATTTTATTTCCCTTTGAAACCTCAGAACTTACATTTTCAAAATTTATTCTGCAATAATGAGGCTTTACATTTACTTTTCTAAAGGAATCTCCAATTTTCATAATCAAGCAGTTCCAGAAGTCCAAGGCTTTAAAATGCTGTTAATATTAGAACAGTGACAGAATTATGACTGTTGGTAACTTGGAAGACAACTAAATGAAACTGAATTCCAGCAGACAGTGATGATATTGGTGAGGAGAAAGATGCATTTTGAAGTGTCATTGTTTCACATTTTATGAAGGGAATTTTCTTCAGACTGAAAACAGGTGCCCACATCAGAATCACGCTGTATCTCTCAGAGTTGCCAGCAACACAAAAGGCTGCCACTATATTAAACAAAGCTCTTTTCAACAGTGGGCTAGAAAGCTCTTCTGTCAGGTGTCTGATTTGGCTACTGTGACCTTTCTGACTTCTAATCTACATTAATGTATCTTTCTCTGACTTTCTGTAAGCTTGATAAACTAACAATACAGCGGACTTCTTCACTATGAAGAAGCATTTCAGCTTTTCCATAATTTCCAGTCTATGTAAATATAGTAAAACTTGATTTTACTTTTCTTTCCTCCCTCTGTAGATATGGTGAATAGCACTTTGATCACTCAAACAAGACATATTTGTACATTTCTAGTTTCTTTGAGAGAGGCATTTGCTTTAAAAATTCAATAGATTTCCTTTTATCCATCCCCATCTGATCTTTGAAGTAACTTTTCAGAAGTATCTTTCAGAAGATCAGGCTGAAGTTAATTATTTTGAAGTACTTGTTATACTCCCATAATAGAGAAACAAATTTGATTACCCATACATTGGTAAGAGGTTATTTATTTTATAGCTTCTGTGTTTTTGATGTTTTGTTCTCCGATGCGTGTGCACCCCAGGAAGAGGATACACCCACACACACTCTGTAAAAGAGTAGTGATGCTACTAGTAGAAATGCTTTTTGGTGAGTGTAAGTGTCCTGCATACCTGACATAAGACATACATGTCCTCTCAGCAATTCTTTCCTTCGTAGCACTGAAACGGAGTAACTAAACTGCAAGCTGTTGAGGACAGTAGGCAAAGAACTAACATACAGAATTACAGTTAGAGTCAGCCTTCCAGGTTTTATTCACAGATTCACTTGTTTTGCAGCCTGTATACATTCATGTACAATGCAAAATACAAAGACTAATAAGTCATGAGAGGAAATGAGATTACGAATAAAAATACATCAGGCAGAGGGAGCTACGATTTCATCTAAGTGAAGACTGAAGAGACAAAAAAAGCTCTTTGTTTTAATGTGCTACTGTATTGTGATTTGTGTACCTACGTACCATGTGGCTTTTCTATACATCTCAATTAATGTGATGTTGCTGAAACACAGTGACAAGGCAGGTTGTTTCCCTTGACTCCACATCACTTGATGGCACTAATTTCTCTAACAACAGTACTTTAATTAAGTATCTATTCTTCATCTTATATCAGTATTCATTTAATTTTGGTAGCATAAAGAAGAATTAATACAAGGGACTTCCTAAAGCGCCTGATTCTATTCACATATACTGTAATTTTCTCTTAATAGCTCTATACTGAAATTTTGTCTCTTTTTGGCAAGGAAAAGAAAATGGAAAGAAGTCAGCATTTAATTGATTAATGTGAAAGTCCAAAATCACACTGGAAATGAATTGAGGTTACATTCTTATCCTTACTTTCTCTTCATACAGATTGGACAAAAGATGGTCACTAACAGCCTGATTTTGCTTACCTTCAACGCCAAACTGTTTATTTCATTAATGAATTGAGGGATAGTAGCTCAAATGTTAGAGGTCAGAAGATAAAATTTCAAACTCGTAGGAGAGAAATCTTTCTGAACAGTGAAAAAACCTGCAGAAGACCTTAGAAAGCCCCAATACATTAAAGTACTGTAGAGATCCACATTGCTGCATGACGAGCAAAACTGGTGCTAACCGATTTTTGAGGAATTTGAATTATTAAAGCACAAGAAATTGCCCAGAATAAATTAAGTAGATGGTTGGACCAAATTCATAGTCCCAGCTACTGCAAGTAACAGTCTAACACAGGAATTCCTGGACTTTAGTACAATTTTCTGCAACTCTGGAAAACCAAAGATGTAATCCAGCAAACGTGTCTATTGTCAAATGCAAGGAGATACAGAGTGAGACTGGAGCTCAGAGACACCATGTACCTCAAAGGTCCCCTCGAAGAGGGCTGTACCAGGTGACCTCCAGAGGTCCCCATCAACCTGTATCACCTTAACTCTGTCCATGCATTTTAACATATATTCTTCATTTGAAATTACTCCAATAGTTACAATTCAATTATAATATATTCCGTCCAAGTCATTTGTACCTATATTTAAACAAGTTTCTTCTATGTTTATACCCAGTGCTTTATTTAAAGCAAACATTTACCACTTTTAACACAGTTATTTGAATATAATAATAGCAGAAAATGTTATAGATTGCTTATTAAGTTTTTATCCAAGATCACATAATTATTCTTTCAGAAAATGAACTCTCTCTACACCAACGCACGTGTGGTGTTTAAGACATACAGCCCTAGGTTTTAGCTGATGGTTACCTCTTTCACTGTGATAAGCATTCAGCAGACATACAACTAAATCAAAAATTGTTATAAAAGTGGATAGCTCCTCACAAGCTTTTCTTAGTGAGGATTTTTACTTTGGAGTTTATTCATGTCTTGGTCTGAAGTAGCCTATATAAATAACCTTCTAAATATGCTATAAAACACAATTTTCTTCACAGGGTTTGGTGAACAGTGGAAAAAACAAGCATATTCACAAGTATGATTGAGGGATAATTTTTATGGTTTTGCTGTCTTCTTGCCATGGTAACGTTATTAACAACTATTGTTCTTATTATAAGAAATCAGTATTAATATTTTGCTTGTTACCTATCTAACTGTCATTACAGTGCAGAAGACAATCTACATTTGAGGCTGTGGAAAACATTTATTTTTGAAATGAAATTTAACTTTCAGTTTTGTATCCACTTCCATGTAACAGTACAATCACATATGATAATAATCTGTTGCCATCTGTAGTTGCTTTCCTAACCAGGAGTGTCACCTAAGAGCATATATGACAACAGCAGGTAAAAAACATTCACTCTGCTTGATTTTAATCATATTTTGTCAGGAATTGAATTAGGTGGATCAGCATATCAGACACAAAATACTGCTTTCTGATCTTTTAAAATGATATACGAAATTAATATACAATATGACATAATGAAGAAAATGCCAACAATGACACCTGCATGATTCAGTTTTGTAATGGACTCCAACTTGCTTCATCAGACCACTCAAGAAAGGAAGCTTGTAGTATATAATTATCTGCAACAAGATGTCTCAATGGATTACAGTGGTCAGAATTCACATTTATTGCGTTGTCACTGGATTGGTAGAAATGTAATAGACTGAAAAGAAATTAAATGTCTGCCTTCTTCACTCTTCTCCATTTGCACAATCAATTAAGCCAACAGCAGACATGTTTGGACTGTAGTACAGTAATGTGTAGGAATAGATGGATACAAGTTATATATTAACTTTATGCAAAATTAGTAAGTGTTAAACATGTTTAACATTATTTTTACTTATTTCAAATGCCTTAACTAAGCTGCATAGAAATGGATGGATATAAGTTATACACTAACTTCATGCAAAACAAAGAACTCAAACACTTTTAATATGATTTCTTGCTTATTTCAAATGTCTTTATTAAGCCAGTAACTTTAATTGAAGAGAAGTAATCAACCAGTGCTTATGGTCCTCTAAATGCTCACATAGAATACTGAGCCTTTAATTCTTCCCTGAAATTTTCATGAGAGTGCACTGAGAACGAGATAACATGAGCATGATGAAAACTAAGATTCAGAACTGGTACATATACTCTATATTGTATTTGTACTGCGTTTACCTGGGATGAAAACGTACAGACCAGGAAGTCTGCCTGAGACAAAAAGTGAATATCCAGAATAACACCTCTTAGGGAGTTTTCAGTGTATCGGTTATGAAGTCCTGCTGACCAGGATATGGAGTTATCACTGATAAATTCGTAATTTGGATACCTGTGAAAATACAATACACTGTTAACAGCAAAGTCTTATTCTATTTTTCTTTTTCTTTTTTTTTTTTTTTTTTTTTTTAAGAAGCATCATCTTTGCTGCAAGGTAAGGTTGTTAATTTTTTTTACACAAGTCTCTGCTTTACAGGGAATGAATTACAATTTTGCTGAACACACTGGCACGTTACTGTTGCCTCCAAGCATGCCCTCTCTTTATCCAGAAAAAAGAAAATGAAATAAAGAGATGCTGTAAGTCTGTCTGAGTTTTGACACTGTAAAAGAAGTGAAAAACTACCAGGAAGTATACGCCACATTCTGCTAATGCTATTGATTTTACATGAACTGTACTCAGATCTATTCACTTGCTCTACCACTATAAAGAATATGGGATTGTGCCTTTACTAGACTACATTTTGTTTATTACCATACTCTGTACTAGATACTGATTATGACACTGTGCAAGAAAATCAGTCACCTGTAGAAGGGACATATTAAATAAACAAATCTAAACTAACTAAAAATAAAAAAAGAGTCTTTCACAGTTATTAAGGCCACATGAAGAACAAATTTTGCAATTTACTGGTCAACAGGAAATAATGTAAAATTTCATGTCAATATGCCTTTCTTGATATATCTTAAAATAAGTAATTTTTTTAAATTTTAAATATAAAATCTTATTTTATATTATCTTAAAAATAAAATTAAGTTTTTTAACATGTAACAATGACTTTGAAGAAAAAATTCTTTTTTAAAAATGTTGAAAAAGAATGGTCTTTCTCAAGACACTTGTAACTCTTTACGGGGGAACTGCAACCTGAAATAAATTGCAAAAAGTAGCACAAATTAATTAAATTTTGAGCCAGCCTCCTACAAAAAATAAGTTTTATATGAAAAATTCCAGGTAGTTGCAACAAAGATGATAACTACATTGCTGTTACACAATAATTATGTTTCAATCATGAAGTGCAACTCATGTGACTAACCTGCCAACTACAAAATTTCAACTAAAGGGCTAATTATAAAGTAATTTAAATAAAATCTATTTTTAAAATTTACAACTTCATAGTAATTCTAAAGCAATGTATTACATAAGATAGCAAGGCAGCTAATATTACATTTGTAAGAATTAATCATTCCTATACTGTTTAATAATGAAAATGAGAATATAGAGCAGGCCATAATGCTGGAGCAGCAATAACTTAAACCTGTAACTAGATGCTTCAAAGCCTCACAATCCTGTGCTAAACATTGCTCAAAATAAGGTTTACACTCCCAAGTTGCTGGAAAGTTACTGAAGGAAAGACGTACTTGTATACAACAACATAGCATGTACATACACTCTGGACATACGGTAGACATGATAATGATAATTTGTTGTAAGGATATGCCTAATTTACTCTGTTTTAATGCTAAAACTATGGGAGAACTGTTTTCAAAAGTGGAATGGGCAAATATAGCAGTATTTTCCATATAACATTCACTAGCTATGACTACTAAATCAGGAAATTTATCTCAAGAGTGAATCAAAAAGCCATACACAAAACTTCCACATTTGAGGAAGAATTTTTATTTATCTACATAGCGATTTTAATAGAATTTTATGTTCTCAAGAGAAACATCTATGTCTGCTCTAACAAAAAAATAATATATGTATGGTAAATTTCCCAGAGATAGCATTAGAACTTTAAAGGATGTATCTGGTCATGTCAGGGGAAGTTCATGTTACATTAAAACAAGACAAAACAAAACAAACAAATAAAATAAAAAAAAAAAAAAAAAAAGGAAAAATAAGGTGGAAATATTATTCATTTGGAATAACTGGTAAGACCTCTTCTGAGAAATTATGGATCAAGAAATAGTTTTTTTCAAGATGAACTGTATCACAAAGATCATTTTCTTTATCTTCTCAAGTCTAACATTTTTTTGTCAGTATTTGACCATCTCTCAAAATACAACAGATGAAAACACTGTATTTTTGATACAGTTTATTTCTCTTATCATTGTGCGAATCATATTTGTTTTTTTTAAAGAAAAAAAAATAAAGTACGGACCAAATGGAAATATGTGATACTGTACTGTGAAAACTAGCTGAGGAACAGAGATGGGCATCAGTCTTATTTCAGTGACACAACTCTGAGGGGAGCAACAGGAAGAACATTTAACAGGAGATGTCATCTCTAGGGACAGTGAACACAGTAAAGATATTTGCAAATCCCTTTGAAAGTTCTTGGCATCTGCAACACTGCTAAAATTAATCATTTCTTTCAGACTTCAAAAATCAGAATCCATATGCTGTGTAGAGACAAAAGAAGCTTTCTTGAAGAATCTGACTTTTTATTAGCAAAAGACCAGTTTAATAACAAATGAAGGACACCAAAACAAATTGTAAAAAAACAAGTAATAAAAAAAACTACAACAGAATTATTTACACAATTTCTTATTCATACATTTCATTTTTTTTCCTTCCTCCTTTATTCTGGAAACAGGTTTTGAGACGCTTTCAAATCTGGTCTTCAGTTCCATTTGGTAAAGTTGATCCAAATTCACCTAGCCAACTGTTTTAGAATCCAGTAATCCAAGTTCAGCATTTAGCTACTCACATATTTAAGTTTTCAAACAAGCACTTTTACATTGTCACTCACACACAATGCTATATTCATGCTTGGAAAAAGAGGCTTCTTTTAAAACACCCTAAAATGTGAGCATAATAGCAGCTATATTCAGTGTGACCAAAGAATCTTCTAGCCCACCATCCTGTCTCCAACACAGGCTGAAAGCAGAGCATAAAGAAAAATACAGTAAAAGGCCAAGCCTATACTCCTCTCCAGCTTAGCCACATATGGCCCACTGCATCAGGTGAGGTTTAATTCTCCTTCCCACTCATGATAGTGCTTTAGATTCTATTTAAAGCTATTCTTACAACAATTACTATAAAGAATAAAGGAAATGAAGCTTCTAAATCTCTCTAGTTAGCTCTTGCTTCCTTCTATTCCCTTTTCCATCTGTATTTATATCATGATTAATGTAATACTTCTATTGTAAGCTTTTGGGAAATTTTTTTTTTCTTTTTAAGCAGACCTCAGGCATGATCCTATTACTAAGGTTCCTGAACGTGTGGTAAATGAATAATAAATAATAAGATGTCATATTTTTACTGACAGAATCATCTAAATACCGTTTTTTGTAGGATCCCCCCTAGCTTTCCAAAGAAATTACCCACACATTCTCTTCTCTGTAACAGGAAAGGACCAGGCTGTGAAGATAAAATCAAAGAACAAACTGGTATAATACTGTTTTCTTTGTATCAGACTACATGTATGTAGCATATTTCTTCCACATATCTAAAAATAATATCTTGTTCTTCTAAAGATACCTAATAAACTCTTGAAACCTACATATATGCTACGAAGGATTTTTTTTTTTTTTCCCCCCTAGGAAAAGAAGAAACCAGAAGAAAGTAGGGAAGGGATAGTTCAAAATCTTTCCTTCCTGCACCTACCAGCCTCAGATAAGGATAGAGACCAAAAACAGTTATGAGATTATTTCAAGTTCCAGTTGGTTTCAGAAGCTGGTCAACTAGCTGTGTCACTACAGCTGATCGCCACCCTGTGCAGCGGGTGCAAACCAAGGCCAGTCCCAGGCTCCTGTTCTCAGTCCGCTAGGACTGGGGAAGTGTCCAGGACAGGCAATGCAAGTTCTCTTCCCTCTAAAAGAAGAGTGCGAGCATGTGTGTAAACAGATGGAATAAGAAAGAATGTGCTTGTTGAGGTCCTGCTCTAAAAAAGAATTGGAAAACGTACAAGCGATTCATTAAGACATAAGAATTCTCGTACTGAATTCTATATATCAGGCATACTGTGACTCAGCAGTGAGGAGGGCTGCAACAGCTAAAATACAGAGAGTACACAGGGAGAAAAGAGATTAACTTGCTATTGTGGAAGTAAATAAACAGTGAAACAGGGTGGGGAAAAAAGCCTTCATAAGTGCTGAAAAGAAAAAACCTCATGAGGGAGGCAAAATACTGAAAAAAAAAAAAAAAGAAAAAAGAAAAAGCAAAACACAGATGAATTCACAGGTAAAAATCCTGAAAGGAAATGTGCACATTTGTTGAATTTTAGTGATCATATACATGAGAAAGAGACCTACATAGATTCATATATAAACCAGAAATTGATTAAATATGGTTTCTTAAGAATTTATTCATGTTCAGCTGCATTATTTGGAATACTCTACCTTAAAGAGAGAAGATGCTGTAAATAATATTATAGAGTAGAAACACATATAGTAGAAAATGAAGTTTGTATTTGAAAACTACTAAATCTGGCAAAGAACAAGTAATTTATGCCATCCCTAACACATCAATTACATAAGACAAATACCATGACCTCTGCTTACCAGAAGTTGTCAGGTTCTTTAATCCCATAATCATTACAGCTGTTGAACTCTCAACCATGCTCCTCTCTAATCATGTTGTTCTAGATCATCCTAATTCTGAAAATCTATCACTTTTTTTTTTCTTTTGGAAAACAAAACCCCTCTACAAACTGAGTATTGACTCCACTATCTTTACTACTATAATTGCAATTGGTAGACATCTGACTGCAAGGGAAGTTTCTGAAACTTCAATCAAAATATTTCTGTTCTCATGACTATGAATAGTTTGAAATACTTCTCTTAATAGAAACAATGTGCCCATTCATGTGAATGTTGGTTAAATTCTCATTTTTTAAATGTCAACATTGCTTGACAGTCAATCACACACGTAAAGAGACATCTTATATCTAGTACTCACTGATATTACTGCACCAAATAATGACTGCAACATAAGCTACTGCAGTACAATGTGAGCTCTTTCTACCAAAGCTTGGTAGTTCAATGTGACTAAAACTCTTTTGTCAGAAGTGTAAACTAATTTGTAGTTCTCCTCACAAGAAGAGGAAGAAAAGCTTCTTTATTCATCAAACCTGACCTTAACCTGCCTTCAGATGCCCTTAAATGCTGAAACATCAAATTGCATCCTGCCTTCTATGAAATCACAGGAAATTTCGAATGCTTTCTATTGGATTGCAAGCAACAGTAGGGTACAGATTAGGAAATTATGCTTCAGTGTAAATTGTGACCTGAAAACTCAGCAGCAACACATGAAAAAATTCTTTAGTACTTACAGATTCTATGGCTTTTTATTAATAAAACATATAAAATGAATGCTGTACTAACGAACTGTATCTTATCATATTTCACTAAAAGTGTGATTTCGAATGAACCTTGAACTGCCACAGAAACTGCAATGCTTAATAAAATTCAGTATTGGTTCACTGAGCAAGTCACATTCTACTATTAGTTTTTGTTGCTACTGAAAACTTGGGATGATATGTTTACATAGGTAGTGCATCTCATTATTAACAAAGCTGACGTATACAGTGCTCAGGATTGAAAGTTGAACATAAAGAAAAAAATTAAATAACTAAGACTGTTACAGCAATACTGAATTCTGTTATGTTACAAAAAGTAATTAATTTATGACAATGTAATGAATTAAATATTATAACCTCAATCTTGTATTACCTGTCTTTTCACTGTTCAGATTTGCACTTTAAATGTTATGTTATCATAATTGTTTCTGCTACTGTTCTTGTCTCTAAATATACAAAAAAGGAAGGATTAGATTGCCATCATCTGGAGTTGTGTATGTTCGTTTAGTTTTTTTCAAAACTCCATAATTTTAAACAGCAGCCCTTTGTAGATATGAAAGAAAAATAGAAATAGCACAATTGAAATACACAGGATTGCAATGATGTCGAAAATTCCTCTACTAAAAAATAACATTTTCTGCTTACCTCGTACATGCCAAAGAAAATCTGTAATCCAGTATGTTATCTTATATATTTTTCCAAGCATGTATACCAAGAATAAAACAGTTCAAAAATCTGCCACCTTTGAGTTACCTTGATTTTTAAAAGTATTAATTTCCTTGCTTAAATGAAAAAATACATATTCTTCTGCTCAAGGAAGATAAAATTTTGGGAACAGAAATAGGTGCTATTCAGTAGACAGATAAACAGTACTCAAAAGGAAAACATGCTAACTTGTACTCGGTAACAAATACGCTTAAATTCAATGCATCAGAAATACTTATCCAAGTTTCCATAGTCACGGCAATAAGCGTTTGTGAAATTGTTTATATACCATAAACACCATAACCCAAGAAAGATACAGTTAAATATGGAACATTATTCTTCCATATGCATCTGCTTTCTTTTACTAAACAGAAGGTTTTGCCATCTCGGTGTCACATTGTAAAGCATGCAACTTCACAATGAGTTTTTACAGGAAAATACAGGCCATATGTTAGGAGTAAATGAATGCACAGTTGGCATTTCCAGGTTTGAACACAGTTATATTTTCTATGACAGGCTGGGATATCCTACAGCTAGGGTAGGTTGTTACACCCATGTCCTGGAGAGCTAGAAGAGGACAAAGAGCAAAAAAGGGACAGAGACAATGTTACAGATCAAGAATCTTGAATATATTTAAGGACAAACTATAAAATTATTCAACACGTAGGGTGAAAGTCTTCTAAGTTGTCGATACAGAAATCTTTCCGAAAGAGTTATCAGAAGCTTTTCAACCAACTTGTAAAAATTTTTCTGACAACTATTCACAGAAAGGTGTTGATTGAACAGGTAAAACTTCTTAATACATTAACTAGTTTACAGTATTTCTGAATAATTTATTTTTAATATGGATGTTCTAAAAGAATTTTGGTGCATTTATTATTTACTTTTTTACTTCCTTTTTACAACATTGGTTTGCTTTTAGTCACAGGTATCTTGCTCAACTCTTCCAGAGTTTTAGCATTAAGCTTTGAAAAGCAGACTTGGGGAAAAAAAAAAAAATTTCAAAAAAAAGAGAATACCTGAGAGAAAAGTCAAAATCACTGGAAGCTGAAATGCAATCTTAACTGCAGAAATGATAACAAAAAAAAAATTATACTAAGATTTGCACACATAATAGTCCGAAATTGTAAAGCTAACCAGAATGAACAAACTGTAATATAAACATAATTCATCTTACTTGGATTTTGCCTCTTGCAACAATGAAGGGTCATCTGTAGCCAAATACACTCTTTTTTTATCAACATGCATTCTGCGAGCAAGAAGTTCAAACCGCTCTTCAACGTGTACCATATATTCTTCAATGGGATGAAATGCTGCTTCTGTTCCTACTTTGTCTGTCCTTCGGACGTGAACACTAGAAAAAGGCAGAAACTAGGAATTCAATTTATTAATGCAATTCACTTTCACGACTGAAATTTTAACTTTAAATTTCGTGCCTATGCTTTTAGAATGCATATTAAATTGAATGCCCACATAAAACAAGGAAGGTTTGAAACTCACTTATGTCCATCTAGACACACTGACATTAAGCTATCTGTTAGTCTGTTCTTGAAAGCAATATAATCATCTTGCGAGAAAGGCAAAGGGGAAGTGAAGGAAAAGAATGAAAGATTTACTTATAGAATACAAGGTATTCCTTTTGTGCAGGTTAAGTTATCTGGGGTAGTTAGATAATGCTTGATCAATACAGTTCAAAAGCAAAATAAGAATATTTGCATCATGGATATATTGGGACAACAATTACACTGCAGGATTTGAATGAAGGTAGTTAAAAATGCATCCTCTCCATCTGCTTGAAAGCTAACAAATTCTTCAGATCCGCCAGTGGTGGTCTACTGACTCAATGGTCAAAAGCCAACTAACATTTGGACAGACCTACTGCGTACTCCTACGAAAAGAAAGATTAAGGGTTGAAGGAAAATTCTGGCAAAGGAAGCAGTATTTGCAGGCACTAATACGGCAGCAGCAGGATTTTTCACGTCACATGACAGTAAAACCTTTCTTTCACAAGCTGCTCTTTATTGCCCATTGGTGCTTTCCTTCCTTCTCCCTGGATCTTCCCACACAGACCTTTCCAATTCACAGTTACTGCTAAGGAACAACAGTGAAAACAACAGCAGGAAGGGGAAAGGCACATATCATGTTCAGGTGCAGCCAAAAATAAAATTAGTTGTGGACTGTGGCATGTAAAATGTAGGCTTAGCCTTTTTTCCTCAAATGTAAAGGTTATAGGCACTTGAAAAGAAGATCCAAACAGAAGTGTCTGGAATATAAGCTGTAAGGCAGTTACAGGAATGAAATTCTGTATTACATAACTAGATATGGATAAAAGCCTTCTATCGAGCCCCCTTTTATATACATGTTCAACTATAGGTAGGCAAGTATGCTGAAGAAGTACTTGTAATCAACTTGTATTATGCACAGTTAAAATATAATAGCTTCATCCAGAAAGCACCCTCTCGCCCCACAAAATGCTTGAGGCTCTTGGATAACCATCATAAAACAATTTGTCCTGAACAGGAATCACTATATACACATATTAAAGCACAGAGAGTTAAAAAGAAAACCAAATACCCACCCGATCACAGGATGTTTGAAACCAAGTTTCCTTGTGGCTTCCTCTATTTCTTTTTCTAACCAAGGCTGTGGACGAATCAAGTATTTCACAAATTGCGAGACCCACCACACTGCAGGATCCCCATGGACACGAATCAGCCTATCGGCCAGGTCTTCAGGGATAGCCAAGGGTAAATAAGGTGGCCGTGGGTGTAAGCTGTCAACAATGGGAAGTTCCACCACCTGAACATCCTTATCATTAGCCTCACCTGTTTTAAAATACATACTAGGATGAGCCAAGTAATAAGCTTTACCATTGGCAAGCAACATCCCAAACATATCAGCTAAACTGTAGCCTCAACTTCAAAAAGTCTACCTAACCCTTGCTCTGTTTTTTCAAAATAGCGTTTTAAAAAATTAATACAAATCATAGTTTTAGATACAGTTCGTACCTAAATCTAGTCTAACAATCCACTCCAGAATAACAAAGTTGAAGGTCCTTGAATTCTTAGCAGCTGGCAGTTAATAATATATAAAAAGTGTTCCTGTTTATGTATTCATACCTTTTTATATACAACTACAGCATTTCTGTGTGCTAACGCTTACTTGGACAGACTTGTTATCTAAAATGCTTAAAAGTCAGTTACTTGTTTAAAAAATAAACAAATATTTTAAGTCATAAGAAATTGTGAATAAAATAACTATACAGCGCTGCTGCTCTTCTGAATACATTTTATTGCAGTAAATCTCAGCATTTCAGACATCGTTAGTACCACTGAATTAGCAACTCTACTGGCAGAACGGGAGAAAGAACAGAGAAACAATTCCTGCCTGAAAGAACTATGAAGGTAAGTAGCAAATTAAATAGATCATGGAAAACAGCCAAGTACTATACAAACACGTGGTTTACATACAGGTAAGAATCTGTTCTCTTTTAAATACTAACTAATGTGGAATATACAGATGTTTTAGATAGGATTTTCATTCAGGTTCAATAGCCATTGAATATTTTTTAAGAGATTTTATAAATTACACAAACATAAGTGTCTACATAATTGATAATTCAAAGCTGTTTTCATATACTGAAATAAATTATAATACATGACAACATAATACAAAGCATTACATTTTTGAAACACTGAACGTTTCAGGTAAGATTTCTACCATGTTCATTTCCTCCAAAAGAGTATTTTCATTGTCTGCAGTGTTTACTGCCAAAGGTGGCTGGTCCTCTGTTTAGTGGTCACCAGTCAGGCAAGAAAACTGTTTTAAATCAAAGCAAATCAAACTTATATAAAATCGTTGATGACCAAGTAAGTCTAATGGCTGAAAAAAATCAATTCAGTGCAAGGATAATGAGTCTTATTTGAGGAACAGTTTTAAATCCCTAAGGTTAGAACACTTTTGCATGCACTAGAAATCATTTCAGTGTATTTGTGACAAAGTTCTAGAAATATGGCAATGGCATGATTAAGTCATACATTGCCAGAATGCTACATTAACACCAGTGAGCCTACCAAAACTAGTCAAAAATCAGCAGTAACTCTCTGCGATAAGGTTATTTAAATTAGGAATGTTTGTTATTATCAGGTATACTTTCAATTAATTTTTCATCATTTGGAAATATCTGTCTTCACAAAAGTATCTATATGTTAGTATTGCGTATTTCATCACTGAGCTGTATAACACCACTGTAAAGGAATCTTTCAGAAGATCTTCCCACAGAATACGTACTGTAGGTATGGATGATACTTTTTAATTCAAGAAGACAATTCATATTTTTACCATCTATTACATCATACTTACAGGAAAAAATTTACTAAAAGTTCATATATTTAATAAAAAATCTGAGCATTTAAGTTTTCTTACAAGATGGATAGTATTTAATCAGTATTTCTTCAAAAAACTGCAATAAAGAAAAGCAGCCTGAAGCCAGGTAGGTGCTAAATCTAGTGCAGATGTAGTCAGAAGTCCAGACAAGAAATGTTTAGCTTGGGAAGGGTACAGAAGAACGCTTCAGGTTCCATCCTTTTTACCTTTTCCCCCCCAACTGAGAGTGGGGGAAGGAACAGGGTGGCAAAAGCAGCCAGCAATCTTAGCCAAGAAAAGAAAGAAAAGAGTCCAATCTTGGGTTAGAGAAGGAAATTCACTGCAGTTCTTTTGAGAAGAAAAAGCAGATGCTGAAGTGCATATTGAAAGGTGAATTTTGATTAGGTATGGAATCACTGACAAGTTTTTAAACTTCATTTTATCACTGAAGAAATATGTTGTTGTGTAAAGACAGCCATTTGGAAAGTCTTGCTAGTGATAAAGCTGACTGAGCGATCTGACCCACTATTTGGCATTCTGAACTTTAAAAGCACCCAATACATTGCTCCATACTACTCAAAGGATAAAATGTGCTTCTAAAAATTTTCATGGGCTGTCTTAAGGTTTTAAAAAAACAAGATGGGCCAGCAATAAATAGGAAAGCTCTCAGCATATAGCAAACGATTGAAATATACCAAAATCACAAGAATACCAAAGAAGATTGTGAAAAAAAAAAAACCAAACCAAACCAAAACACATTTCAGCTTCCAACTCTACATGATACATTGTTTGAACAGTAATGAAGTTGCAGGACTTGCTGTGAATCAAAATCAGAAACAAACAAAATGTATTTAAATAAGGCAAAACAAACAATTTGGTTGTGCAAAGTTAACTACTATTTCAAGAATTAATGAGTGCACTTTGAGATATGGAAAGTTACTTTTTGAGAAGGAACTGAAAATATCACATGGTCATTTCATGGAGAAGATTAAGAGTTCCTTACTTTGTAAAACTACACAGTATGAAACCCAAGAAGGGAACTATTACTGAAAGTATGGGTAACTGCTGGAAAGTGATAAAATGAAATATTCACAAATACGGATCCAAGAACGTATTGTCATTATAATTAGAAATTTCAAAATGTATGCAGAAGTCCCTCATGCTTCAGGACTACTGCCAGATACTAACTGTTGACAAAATAATTCTAACAAACATAGTGTTGTGTTGAGACAATGCATGTAATTGTTGGGGTTTTTTTTTAACAAAAGAAAAAAAATCAAACAATTGATATGGTCACCACTACTTTGAACAATGTTCTATTTTGTTAGTGGTTTACATAAAATTACAAGTTCACGAAGTGCATAAATCTAGTTTTTAGTCCAAACATACAAACTTTTGATAAAGCACAGCCATTTGACCTCACAGATTAGAACATCTGTGTAATCAAACATGCAGATGTGTGAACAATTCTAGGAAACTTTTTGACAATTTTCTATTTTTTATTGCCTTTATCATCACTCTGACCAATGAAGAAAAATCTTATTAGTCTTCACTCACTTTACAAAAGTATGAGTTAGCAGATGCAGTAGAAGGAAAATTTAAAGCAACTGTTTGCTTTCGTCCTGGACAGAAACAATGAAGAGTAACTCTTTAGTAACCTGAAGGAGGAGATGACTCTCCACAACAAGGGACAGCTTTCTTATCCTACTGATCATCTCTTTTTTTTTTTTTTTTTTTTTTTTTTTTTACCCAATCTTCACTGAAAGGTTCCCAATAGGCAATGATCTTGTCCTGTTTGTTTTCAACAGGCATGGTTTAAAAAGCTTTCATGGCAATTTTGGATAGCAGAATATTGTTTCAGTTTACTCAGAAATAAGCTGCAATCAAAATCATTGATACAGTAGATAACCACAATTCAGTCAGACTGATAGGCAAGCATATACATTACAAAACCATTAAGTCACATTCTTGACTGATATGAATTGTAGCTGTTCAACTGAAGATAGCAAAGTGGGGTTAAAAATACAGAATGATCTTTTTATCCACACATTTCTTCAGTTTTTAGCTATGTATTCTCTAAATTTTTAAATATTTCAGTTTTTCCACTTCATAGATGTATTTTGTTAAATAATAGATAAGCCATAAAAGGTAATAATCCATACTAAAGCTTCTATCTTTTTCTCATGTTGGTAGCTCGAATCACAGTATCATGTCAACTGGGTCCAATTCCCAGCTCAGTATAGGTCCAGCTTTGACATTTGATCACAGAATCACATAATCATTTAGGTTGGAAGATACCTCGAGCTGTTATAGGTGATTTACATTTCAGTAATACTTCAAGCTACTTCTTCCACTGTGATTTATTTTGCTTTTACAAAGCCAAAAATTGCCTCTATAATTCTATTTGTATATAGAATTACATACATAATTCTATTTATAGCCCATTTAACTTTCATACAGTTCCAGGTGCTATTTCTCAGTTTGGATTGACCTAAATAATTGTCCTCCAACATTCTGCAACTTAATCCATCTTTCCTTCACTGAGTAATCAAAAGATCGAGTGTTTTTGTAACAGTCAAAGTACTGCAATATTGATAACACTCACCATAACAACATACACTAGAGGAAAATCACGGACTGTAAACAAATTGACTCTTATTTAGATGACCCATGCCAGTTGCACCAGTTAATTCTTATTTATCACCATTTTTTTGATATTCATCGCCAATAGATCAGTAATACAGTTTCAATTTCCAGGAGTCCCACTGTTTACTTTTTAAACACTGAAATGAGCTGTGCGTGTTGCAAACAGCATAACTGCTTCCCTGCAGTATCCTAATGTGCCTTAATCACTGACCTCATTGCTTACATAATTTTTAGTGAATTGGCACAATCTTATTGCCTGTCTACTTTTCAAACTCAATCTTTGTCCTCCTAATTTAAAGCCCATTTATAAACTTTTGCTATTTATATCTTTCATATCAATTTCTTTAAAGCCTGAAAAATGTTGGTTTGGCTCAAACCGACCTTTGGAATGTTGTCATTTTAACTTACCTTACCTTCCTGCCATCGGAACATTGGTTCAGACTTGCATTTGGATGTGCATTTTCATTGGGTGGTCACTACTTTGCATGGCAAAATGTCAGCCTCATTTCAAGTAACAATCAATACTAATTAGTTAATGTTAACTGAAAACCTTTTTAAACACTTTATTCATTCTCTTATTATTTCAAAATTCATCACCTAATTCCAAAGTATTCTTTCAAGAAGTTGTCCTTAAAAGTACGTCAAGGAACACTGTGCTAAGGACATTCCTGTTGTGTAAATGAGAATTTCAATTTAATTTCAGTTTGTGTTGCTAGAAACACAACTGAATAAATGCAAATAAAAATCGTATAGCTTCATTGCTTTTCTGTTTCTATAATATAGACTTATTTGAGCTGCTATCAACTTGAATAGACTAATCACAGCTCTTAAACTCTACCACCCGAAAGACTTTCTTCTAATTTGAAACCTCACCCCAATGGAGTGAACAATTCTAAATTCAATCACACAAGATACGTCAGAGTGCTAGGAACGTTAAATTAGCATAGGTTATAGTGAGAGCGACCGTGATGAATTCTCACAAAGCTCCTCACTGTCTTGCTGGCTACTGTTACGTTTTGCAAAGACAGCAAGATCAAGGTTCATCAGCTTCAGTGATATTTTAATGCTTTTCTTTGCAAAGAGAACAAAATAAAAAATGGAAACTGTAAAATTATGGCATGTTATGCTATTTATGAACTGTCAATTAGTTCAGAAGAAAGAAAAAGTATGCTTTTGTCTGTTCTATGCTGCAGACTACATCTTCTACAACTATCTTTTGGGCATTTCCAAGCACTATTAAACTCACCTAGTAAGGACTTTATGCCACAGTTGAATTATAAAATGGAATTAAAATGAGATAAAAATGCTATATTTGTTTTAAAGTAGTCAACGTAAAATATAACTTGTGTTTTCTGCTCTAAGATTTTGCTTTGCACATTTTTTAATACAAAGTTTTTGAACTTTGTTTCTGATTACTTTCTCACTAGTGTTCCACTTACTATTTTTTTTTAATCATCCTTCATCTAATCAAACCTACTGAATAAATTTGGTGCAATTCAGTTTTAAAGAAACTGAAATTACAGCCCCCACCCCCCCCATCCCCTTTTTTTCCCCCCAGGTTTTATATGCCATATGGTTAGCATTGTCCCATTGTCCCAAGCAGGCTCATTCTTGATAGCTTCAGGAGGGAATCAACTAAAACGTTTTCAATCATGCCAACATGCCTTCTATTACTTTTCTCAACTCAGCACCCCCAAGGCTTTTTTCCTGCATTCTTTCCTCTCCCCTCTTCTCTTCTCTTGCACAACTCTCACAACTACCCTCACATACTGCCATGGCTCTTACCACTCTCTGTACTGTTTGCCCACTGGAAGGTGACATCTCTGATCAGTCACCACTTCATATACACACACACATACACAGACATACCCAGCCTAGCTATTTTGAAGACTTTTGAGAAACCTTAACAAGACCTATTTCTTTCAGTCAAATTGGGCCAAAATTCATCCAATATTCAGAACTGGTACTAAGTTAGGATAAAAAAAAAAAACAGGAACGGAGAGAAGGGTATAGCATGATGACAAAACCTTTGTTCCCTCAAGAAAGTTGGCTAAAATAATTCTCTGCCAAAGATACTATTTTATCAGCTCCCTCTCCACTTCCCCCAAAAAACAAAACCTTGATGGTTGTCTTATTTCTGCTTCAGCAAAACCCTCACCTTCCAGATGTCCTCAACTACCAACATGTCTTTGTAACGCAAGTTCCACTGACTTTCAATAGTATTTATTTTCCCATGTCATTCTGGTTCTTTGAAAATCCTACCCATAACCAAAACCACAACATAAACAGTGCTCTTACTGTTGTAATAAGTAATGAGATTTCAATGACTCTTCTCCCCCTTGGATCTAGTGAAGTATAAACTGAGTGTATCCATTTCTGCATTGGAAATAGCTATGTCTCTAACAAAACTAAAGCAGTAGCATCTACTGATGCCTTTAGGGCCTCCATTCCATTCTAAGGGAAGCTGCATTATAAAGACCTGCATCTCTGTTTCACTTCTCATCAATTATTGGAAGCTTGCTATGGCAAATCTCACATCACTTTGAGACAACATTAAAAAGTAAAGATTTTTCCCTTCCTCAATAGTTTAGATACTCAGCATGCCAGCTGGGAAGTTTACAGATGAAGTATGTGATTGAACAAACTGACTCCATATAAAACAGTCAGTGAAGGCATTTTCAGCATTTCAGTTAAACTAAGTAGAAATCAAGAAGTGTATTAGTATTTTATTTTTCCTTTTAACTTTTTATATTCTAACCACTTTTGAACAATGTCCCATTTCATCCAAACAGCCTATACGAAAGAGGTACCTGACTAAGAAGAGCTCCAGCTTCCTGGCTACCAGAAAATATCATAAAACGTATTTGCAAAGGCCAATAAACTTTATAAACGCCAAGGGGCTTTGCCACGTTATCCAGGTTTAGTCATTCATGCACACAGTAGTCATACTTTATGATTTAAAAGTCAGATCTTACATGAGGATAGTTGAAATAACTTAGGAAAACATACAGAAAAGATCTTTACAGCAATATTGAAAAAACCCCTAATTTTGGATTTGATTTAGAACAATACCACTTAAGCTTATTCTCTGTTTCAGTCTAATGGTAATTAATGCATACCTGAAAATACTTCAAAATAAATGCATTGAATATTCGGTTGTCTTTTCTAGAATAGAACAGCTTACGTTTAAAATAATTCTTCAACAGCTGCAGGGACTTATCTGCAGGGACTGATCTCTGGCATGCATATGCTAATTGGTCATAAGTATGAGCCTGTAACAAGCATGTATAAGCAGGCAAAAAACAAAACAACCTCAAGACAATATTTTACGAGACCTAAAAGTTTCCAGCAGGTCATGAGAGTGGAGCTTAATATTCAGAGTTGGCTGTCAAGGCATTTAGTGGAGAAGGGCTCCCAGTTTAGACAAGACATTTACTGTCTTTTTGAGCTAATGGTTTATAACTTGAGCTCCCAAACTTGTCTTGTCCTAATTTGAACACTTGGAAGATTCTTCTTTCAATGAATTAGTAAAATTCATTCATATGCAAGTCCAGACGGAACACAACCCTCAAGGTGCGTGTAGACAAAAAGACATTTTAATTAGCCATAAATAAAACAGCAGAGAATAAAACTGCTGTGCTGTTGGGAATTCACAGCATTGAAGTACACTTCACCTTAACAGCGCATCTGAAAAACCTGAAACAGGGACACATTCTACCTCATATGGTCTACTAACATAAAAGGGGAAAAAACAAGAGTGTAACCCTGCAATAATAAAAGGAAATTTTTCTGGTCCTCAGTCATTGCATGTATGCCCATTTTCAAGTGGCCTACCATCTGAAAACAGAATTTTGTGTTTTTCAAGGAAAATAAGGGGAAAATGTAATGGAAGAATCAATAAAAAAACCCAAGGTAACTCACATATAAATGTAAAAGTTTTCTCCACAACTATTACACTAATAAAGTATTATTAATTTGTACACTATTAGAAACTTAAAACCACCACTGTTCCTTATAGGAGTTAAGGGTACTTGCAAACAAAATACCTGTGGTTTTAAGGTTTGACACAGGATTTGTGTAATAGCAGATAAAGGAAAATAGTTTCTAATGATTTCCCTACAAAACGTGTTAGACGGCATTCATGGACACGTAATGTCAAAACTATGAGATCATAGTAAAGGGTTTTTTCTTGTAATATCAAATGCTTATTGTCTCCTCTGAAATGTTAACAAAATAAATGTGTGTCTTCCAATGTTGGTAGAAGAACAATGCAATAAAATTCAGGTTTTCAAATTTCCTATCTCTTCACAGCACTAGGAGGAAATCACTGGGCTGAGGGTCTAAAGACTGAGAAACAAAAATATAAAATGCAAGAAATTATGTCTGCCTTAAAAGTCTTGGCAGAGCTTTCAGTTATTTCACATGGTGGAAAAAACTGTATTCAGTACCATTTGACTACTTAGTTGATTCCTCATGCCTAACAAAATATACAGCAATAAAAGCATCTTTTCAGTGTGACACTCTGAATCTATAGAAGAAATAGATTTTGAGTAATTAAGCTGACATTTTTAGGTTGTTTTTTATTCATTACTCAAATGCAAAAAGACAAGAACCTTTTAGGAGTTGGTGAAATTACACTAAAATGAATGAAATGTCCAGACTTGAACTACAGCCTCTCAATACAGAATTAATAGTATCTGCATTAATAGAAAGGATGACCAACCCTGTGTTAAGTGATACATTCCCAAGCATCAGAGTGATAACCGATAGTGCTGCAGGTGCTCTGGCATGACTTCCACCTCAAAATGGTGGTAACCGTTTTTAAGACATAGGACAGGATTGCGTGAAATGTTTTCATGACTTGAATTCAACCCTACAGATGCCTGTTTGGATTACACTCGTTTAAAGATTACTTAAAAGTAAGCAATATTACTTAACCATAACATTGCTATCATTGCAATGACTAGTGTAATACACCAGAAAGTAATCTGAAACTTGAATGCAGGTGATAATTTCCCCAAAACATGAGAATGCTTCAGTTTGGATTGAAATTTATGCAGCCAAACAAACTCAGATTAAAAGTTGAAACTTTGTAAAGATTGTTTGAGACCCAACGTATTTCTGAGGTAATTTTACTTTCAATTTGACTAATGCTGACTTTTTATACCTAAAAACCACTGATTTTTTTCATCTGAACACAGAACACACTTGTATTTTTCCCTGGTGTACATGCTATAGTACAACTTTCCAAGTACAGAATGGTTACCTTAAATCCAAAAAACTCTAATATTAGACCAATCTGTAGCTTTTTGTTAATGGAACAATTCTTAGAAGAGTGACAGTTAAGCAAAAACTTTTACAGTTTGTAATAGAAACTTGTCATTTGTTTGCCAATCTATGTTTTATTATCCGTGATTTAATGCTTGTGAGAAATGTTTGCAATTAATCACTAAGCCACTAGGTACTAGTTTTGCTAGTATATTGAGACAACATCAATTATTTAGGCAAATGGGAAAGCCATGCTTCAAAAGGTAATTTTTCATATGAACACCATGAGAAATGTGATCAAGTATACAATCATTTATTGGTACCACTGCAGAGAACAGAGACAAGAGTCCTTTTTTCCCCCCTTCATGAACTCCCCAGGTTCCCAAGCCTACAAATTAACAGCAGTGCTTCAACTTCCCCTAATCAAAAAATGTAGGAAAATAAGTCCCCACTGTTTTGAAAATAATTATTTCAATGGACACATTTATTCATGAATAAAAATCCCTTGTTCTAGGTTACCCTCATTCACTTCAACATACTTAAATAATACTCACTGAACCATGTGTATTTTAGTCTGGTTATGGTCCTGGCCATGCATGGAACTATTATCAAACACACAATTGCATTTTACACAGACATCAAATCTTAATCTAAAATAACAACGACATAAGGAGAACTCATTGTATAAAATCTCTATGGTTTACTCCTTGAACATTATCGGTTGGATAGCACAATTATATACATCAAAGATTAAAGAAAATTTACTTAACAATGGTTGTATTTAAATGCAATGTATCCCCCATTTATCTCCCATCCTGCTAAAAAATGCTGCTGACATGGAAAACAACCTCTAAGAACACCATTCCTTTATCAAGAATAGATTTAATGTACATACAATTAAATGAGAACCAATAGTACATTTAGCCTATAGAAATGGCCTAATCAGAACCAGCATTCAATACTGTGACGTTGATTGATCATAGTGTGAAAGAGCACACAGGTGTATTTTATGAAGAACTTAGTAAAACACAAATGGATTTACTTCAGTATGGCAGACTTGGGATTGCACAAGTTAACTTTGTGTCACAAGTTGTAAAACAATGTTAGAAGTATTGCTAAAAAACCAAAAAGCAAACCAAACCAACAAAACAAAACCCACTGAAAGACCAAAACAAACAAAAAACAAACAACAAAAAAAAAAATCAAAACAAACCAAACCCACTGAAAGACCAAAGGCAAACATTCTTCCATGTAAAAACAAAAGAAATAAAGCTAGTTACAGGAAATTACTGCATTTCCCGTAATTCTAATTTCAGATCATTGTATCTTTCAGGAATAAGCAGAACGACGGCATACAGCTACTTCATTTTAATAGCGATCCCACTTAACATTCTTTGTGAAAAAGTTACAGCTATTTATATACTTTTTCCTTATATTTTTCTGAAAGATAATGGTATTCTTGTGAAACCAGTTGTGCAGAAAACTGAAGTATGCAGTTTTCTACTTACACACAAAAAATGCAAAATGTTAGCAAAACCACCACATCATCAGCAGGGCTTTATTCTGAACTTGGGAGAGACAGGACAATAGACTTGAACTTGTTTAGTTCATGCAAGCCTTCCTGCTTCCAGAAAGGCTGCCAAAATAGGGGTCACCAGCAGCATTGGCTCAAGAAATCCATATACTTATTTCAGAGATGCAACCAAACACCCCGTCAAACTGGGTTTGAACCATATATACGAACCTGTGCTCTGAAAAAGGAAGAACCTTATTCTCACCGTACATGAATTGAGCCACCCAGTTCCTTTAAGTATTATCATTTAAATAGGCACTCCCTAATGAAACATTGAAAAGCAAATGTGAATCATGCACTAAGTTTAAGCACAAGTTTTCAGGCAAACATGTTACTACGGTATACTGACCACTGGATGTGCTTCCACACTTCCTAAACAGCAACAGGCAGTTAGATCTCAACACTGAATGTACAGTTCAGGGTTGTTCTTCCCTATTACCTGGTCTTTATCAACACAGACTTTTATCTGCTATTTTATTTTGCAGTCACTTACTACTGCAAGAGCCTTCTGTAACTCTTCACAAAGAATTTCCACTTTCACTAAACAAAACATATTATTATCATTAGAAATATTGCCATCTCACATTCTGTCTCTTTGCCAGATGATATATGAATATGTTCAAGTGTAAAGTCTGCACTAGTCTCTGCTGGTCACTTACTCCTCTAACGAATATTAATCACTAATTTCTACCCTTTCTCTCTGAAGTTTCTTTAACCCAATTTTATATACATCAGGAGCTTCTCTTCTATCTCATGACAGTTTACATCTGGGGAAGCCTTCTGAAGTTCAAGATATTAAATGAACTCAGTCTTCCATATCCATGAATTTTTTGCCTCTTTCAAATAAATCTACTAAATTCATGAAACATTATTTCCTTCTATAAAACTCTCATTTACTATTCTTCACTGAAACATATTTTTCTGTATATTCCCTAAATTGATTCTTATTATTTCTGTCAAATTGTCCAATACAGAGTCTGTGATTTGCTGAAACCCTTTCTGAAAACCAGCATTTCTTCAGCCACCTCCCATTATTCTGTAGAACAGCAATTACAAACAAAAGCAATTATAAACAAAATGTTTTGTTGTAAAATGCTTTCAATGACACATTTGACAAAGAACATCCAAAGTGTCCCCTGTGAAAAAAGATTCCAGCATGGGAGCCTCCCTAAGCTCTTCTATAATGAATGTGAATATGAAAGATTTTTATAGTTTGTACTACAGTCTTGTCTTCTTTCAGTGCTCCTTTCATCTCTTGATCATATACTGGCCCTCGAGATTTTCTGGCAGGCTTCCTTATTCTGATGTGTATGAAAAACAATTTATTATCAAGTTTTTTACCTTTAGCAAGCTTCTCATCAAAATCTTTTTTGGCCTTCTTTACCACATTTTCATATGTAATTTACTAGAAATCATATTCTTTCCTATTTTTTTTCATTTGTATAAAATTTGTTTGGGGTTTTGTTTTCTTAAATGCGTTTTAACAACATCAAGCAACTTCATCATATTTGCCATTAAAAAAAAAAAAATGCTTTTTTGACAGCTGGTATGAGTTTGGTTTTATGTACTCTCCATGCTGCTTGCAAGCATTTAGTGCCTTTTTATAAACAGTTGGTTTATATATTTTTTGTGTAGCTCTCTTTTTTAAAATCCTCATAGTGGATTGTTTGGATTAATTTTATTTACTGTTATTGTTATTTTAAGCAGACATGGCTATACCTCTGGTGCACGACATCACATAAATTACTGTGAGTACTGAAACATCCCATCAGCTTCTGATACACTGTTCTGGCTACGCACACATTTTAGATCAGGAATTTCAGCCTCTCCTTCTATTTGTAGAATTCTGTTTCTTCTGGCACTTTCTTATCACCCTAGCAGAAAATATTCCTCTGCAAGACCAGATCTGCAAGCTGAAGGCAGGACAACTCTATGGTATCACTGAAAGTCTCCTATGGTATCACTGAAAGTCTCAATTATGTTTCTCTCACTTTTTTCCTCAGTTTCATCCCTCTGGAAGAGAGTACTTTGTTTCTGAGGTCTGAGAGATGCACACACAGCATATAACCTTACAAATGCTATGCAGCATCCTAAACTGAGAAATACCTACCCTCATGTGAGCTACATTTGATTTACCTCAATTCTGCTTTCTAAGATTTCTAAGATACAAAGATAACTTTTTAATTTTCTCTTAGATAAGTGGATAGACACCTCAGATTTTTTTTTTTTGCCTATCAAATTCACTGGTTTCTCTTATTTAGTCTTTCTGCCTAACTAAACTTCCACTGTAGCCACAAAAATTTTGACAAGTGGTATACCAATAAAGAAAGTCAAATGTCTTAACACATTTCCATTGAAACATGTTAACTATTGACAAGATACTGCATGTACATGCATTAAAAAAAGAAAACCGAGGTTGTGAAATAACTAAAATCCACATATAATCTCTTCAGAGCATATACTAGATTAGCTTATATTTTTTAAGGTAACAGTGGCTGTTTTTCATGTCCAACAATGGGAAAAAGTAAAATTAAAACATTGATTGGAATTCAGATTATTAAACCCAAACTTTAAGGTATGTTTCAAGAGGTGTCATGAGAGATACTATACTGTCCTTCTATGTAAACTAGTCTTATATTTGCCTGCATGATTATGGGATAAAAAAAAAAAAAAAAAAAAACAACAACAAAAAAAAAAAACCAACAAAACAATAAAGGAAAGTAACACAATTATAATAGTGAGCTGCACCCAAGAGCTTAAAATTCAGTATCTTTGCTTGCATAAGGAAATGCAATTTACTCTGTTAGATGAGATGGCACAGACATGTAATGACAAGAAACACAAGACAATGTAATAAGAGTTTTCTTAGACTATTAAATTATTATTGATTCATAAAATATTTTAATAAAGGTATATCCCGCGGTAACATCTGAATGTTTTGCACTATACTTAGGGGTTTTGGCTATTTTCAAAAAAGTTAATGATGGAAATAATAACAATAATAAAATGCATTATTCAAACAAATGCAATTTCCAACAGCACATTTGACTCCCTAAGCAGCTATATTTTAGACCCATAGCTAAAACCAAAATCTTTCAACAGCTGTTACTATCTGCAAATAACTAGCTAACTACAATTGGTAATATTCATTACATATCATGCTTACTCTAATGAGTGCTACATAACATTAATGTTCTGTTTATTCTGTTAATTCAGAAATATTCTTCCAGGCAGAATGCTATCATGGAGTAAAGAATGGTTATGTTCTAAATAAAATTTGCTGGAAAATTATCTTCAGTCTTAAAAGTTTTCCTAAACTGAAAAAATATGAAGCAGAGAAGTTCATCCAGTGAATTTTAACACAAAAAATAATGCTGGACAATGGCTAATGACTGCAGCAATGTTGATAACTAAGCCTAAAAAAACACCAAGAAGTGAAGTGCCGTAACTCTAATACAGGCTACAACAATTGAAGAGAGCATCTGTATTAATTAAAACCACTAAAATTTTATGTTGTTTTGAAATATGTATTGTATTCTTGAAATTCTTACTACATTCATATCTAAAAAACTGAGATGAACAAGGCTTCATTGCTACATTATCTCCCCAGCAGTAGTAAGAAATGCGGACCCCAGAAACACCTGGATATATGTTTTTCAGGTTCTAGTCTTGTGCATTTTTGAAATGGCATGATGTTTTTAACAGATGGAAACGTATATCAGGCTGATACAGCAAATAATACAACAACATATAAAGGATAAGTACACCAAGTTAATTATGAATTGTTAAGGAGATAACTAATACCTGTATGTTAACACTTACAGCATTTAAGTTAATGTTGTGACATGATCGAGGCATTTTCTGACTGTAACACTTCTACTCCTTCTGCCTGTATTCCCTCCAAATCAAAAGTCCTTCTGAAGATTTCTTTTTTTTATTCTCAAGTCTCTGAACAGAACAATGCTGTTCTTCTCCCAAACCTGATTCTGTATTTTTACTCCTTGATTCTACTTCCCATCAAGTACAAAAATCACTTATGTAAGTATCTTAATTTCTCTGCTATGCCTGCAATGAATGCCAGGCTACTAAACATCAGGACAGGATTATGAGTATGAATAACTTTGATCCATACTATATTTAAAAATTAAGCCAAGAGTTAAATGTCTTCATGCAGATTTCAGTAGGTATAAAATTACTCACCCTACTATCTTCTGCTGTGTCTATCGTATTGGTCTTAATTCTGATTGCAAGATTTTATAGTCTATAATACTATCTCCCTGGAAAATACCTGTCGCAACAAGGCTTTTGGGAGCTTCTGTAACAGAAACAATAATTACAGACACCATTTTCTAATTTTCAGACAATGACCTATATTGTATAAATGCAGTTATGACAATAACTAATATATTCTTAAGATGAACTCTAAATACTTTTTCTTTCTGATTTTGGACAGCCACATTTTCACAACAAGCAAAAAGTTGTTGTGAGAACTTTAAAATAACTAAAAATAAATAATGTACTTTTGGGAATACAATTTAACTTATTTTAGGGCTAAAGGAAGGCTGGACTCTTCACTCCTGCTGCAATGGGCAGATGAGCTATATAAGTAAACCCTTTTAAAAGAAGGACAAAGGGAAAAAAAAACAGGAATATATTTAACACTTTTCTTCTTATTACACAGGGATGTTGGAACTGACCTCGACTACATTACCAGATATCTTCTAAATACAATTTTCTTTACAGTATTCTGAAGATCTTGCTTTTAAATATATGAGAGGAAATTACCTCATCAGAAACTATTTTCTATGTGAATAAAAGTTAATGAAAATCAGTTCATAGCAGGAAAAAAACTACAATCTTCTCTACCCTGAGTTCAAAACCCAATCACAAATGGTCTTTTAAATTACTTGTAAAGTTACAGCAAAGCATGCTGTTCGGTTTCTATGAGATCCAGAAAGAAACAACTTATATTTTATAAAGGATGTAAATGTCATAAAAAGCAACACTCTTTAGTGTTGTGATGATAAGAAACATTTCATGTCTAATTCTTAACTTCTGAGGTGGTAAAACCTGAAAAAGACATACAGTACTGCTATCTGGTTTGCTGGTTATAGCATTAGGATAAACATATGTCAATTAAAAAAAAAAAAAAAAAAAAGAGCAATGTCTTTCACTTACGTCTCATGACATATAATTCCTACTGGGAAAGAATGCCATTGCTTTTGAAACATACTGAAATCTTTGCTTCATTACCCCATGTGATTTTGAATTCACCTCTACCAGTTTCGTTTTATTTCTGAATATTAAATACTCAGAATATTTTTGACTCAAAGACTTTTAATCAGAAGAGGATTTCAAAATGTTCCAAAGCACCTTAACTTTAAAGTCAATTTTTAACCATTAGAAAAATCTTTTTCCAGATGTATAACCATCTCTATCTCTTGATAGGAGATTTGCAATTACCTCAGAGACATTATGTATAGTAAAGTGGGCTCAAAAACACAAATCCATCTCTCCCACTCAATCCCATCTCTCTATATATGTGAAGTGTTTTCCTTCACTGAAAGATCAGTTGGTTAAATGAATTTGACTTCCATTTGCTTCTAAGATTTTGCTCCTTTCATTGCACTAACAGTTTTGTTCATGAAGTTAAACACTGATCTGATATTTGAAAGTGGAAATGGATTGCCATGTGCTCAAAGACAACTCTTTAGTTATACCTTGCTTCTTTTCATGGATTGACCCACCTTGCTCAATAAAGTAAAATACACATTTTAAAAAATGCGTCAAGTTATTTTTCCTTCTGTTTTTCTGCTGTTCCAATCTCCTGAGCAACAGTAGGTAAAGGACTGTTTAAAATGAATTATGCTACTTGTGCTCATCCAGGGCATAGCTACTCAGTTGCTGATGGCTCTGGTCAGCCTTCCTCACCCTAGCCTCGGCACTGTATACCAGACCACAGCTTCAACTGGGTCACTGAAATCACAATAACCTTCTATGTCACACATGAAAAATATGAACAGATCGAAAGGGAGATAATCCCTGGTTTTGAAGAACACACATATCTGTGATGAGAACAAGACTTACTGATGGAGAATCTACCATATCCCCTTCACAAATTATTACAGTAGTCAGCCAATCTTTCTGTAAAAAACAGACTTATTTCCAATCTGCATTGTCCAGCCATGTGCTTTTGTCTAAAAGTAGAAAATTTTCCATATAGAAATGCCTATAAAAGGTGGTGGGACAAGCTTTTTAAACTAGCTTAATTTTTAAATTGAATGATGCTCTTTAACCTCTTACTGTAAAGTTGATTTTTTGGGCCTTGAGTCACTGTATTTCTTTCTGAGAATCCTTTCCTATTTATCAATATCCATTCTGAAGGCCAGATAACAAAACTAGACAGTGTGCTGCAGCCTGGCCATTGCTCCACAAGGCGAAAATAACTTCTTGCTACTGTTCAATAACCCTCCACTCAGACATAAATAAGGATCACACTTTGCTCTCTCAGGCTACTGCACTGCTCTGAGAACTCTGACCTACCTCATTAGAATTCTAAGAGTTACCACTTTCTAAATATTTTTTCATGTTTACATACACAAATGTCTTCATATAGAGCATCTTACGAGGCATCTTAACATCAAAAAACCCCACACGGTATCAGTAGCTTGATTTCAAGATTAACACAACTGAGACAAAGGGAAAATACAAAACAGATTACTGTTCTGCTCTGTTCTCTCAAATCACCATCCCCCAGTGTGCTTCACAGTAACATAAATTTGCTTGAATTAAAACATAAATAGTGAAAGTCAGTGTATTAAAAAAGATATTAAAAATTAGAAATAAAAATGGATCATTTTTTTATTCAATAAGTTTTATTTTTTACATGAAGAAGACTGAGATATGGGAGTAAATCATACTTCATACAACTGTATGCAAATCAAAGGGTTTTTTACGCTAATACTAAATATTCATCTGATTTACAGAAAAGAAGAACTACTGTCAAGGAAGTATTCATGGAATGAAACTTTTTTATTTATTGCAAGTAATTCTGCAGAACTTTTTATGTTTTGAGTTTGCAATTTTCATTTAGTCCTTTTGATTACTGTTGCCTGACTGGCTTTAATAAATTAAAAATTAATTTTGCGTACCCACAGTATCCTCCTTCTTGAATTATACATATAAACATATTAGTTAATTCATATTTTAACATTATATTTCAATGAATACTTAAAAGCTGGCTCTACCACCAAATGAAGAGCTCTGCCATTTTTTGCCCCTCTGGGTACTCCTGCCTTAAAAGCATTCATTTGTCAATCCATGGCTAGAGGCAGCAAAGTCAATATTCAAAGGTAACTGCAGGAAACTTTGTTTCACATTTCCTTTTTCAAGTTTTCTTTCATCTTACTGGTTTGCAGGCCTTAAGGGAAGGAGCACACACTTATTTCAAACATGTAGATGGCTTCTTTCCCTCCACATCCCTTCATTCCCCATCATATAATGCAGACATGACTTCTGTCTATTAATCTGTCCTTTCTCTTAACGTTTTCTTTTCTCATTTATTGTGTGGTTCCATTTTTTTATCTTGTTATTTTATAGCCGTCCTTCAATGTATTATTGGGGAATGCCACCAGGGCATCATAAATCAGTAAGTAAAAAATGATAAAAAGAGGCTTAACCTGATTTAGCATGTTGCAATGGTAATAGAGCACTATGACCTGGCAATTAAATATATTCATGATCAATATAACTGTTTTAAAGAAAATTAATTTAAAAATTAATGACAAATATGTCTTCATAAGTTCTCTGTATTTTGGCTCTTATTACTATGCCTAAATTATTCATAAATAGCTTGGCCATAGATATCAAGGAAAAATGAACTACAAGTAAATTACAATTGCAGGCAAGGTATAATTTTAAAATTAAAAAGAACATGCCTACGACCATCTATTGTTAAGGTTCTTTTTCTCTAGAATGACAGTATGAAAGTGAGTGAAACAAAGGAATAGGAAAGATTACACCACAGTGTAAAATAACTGCTGTATTTGCAAAAACCCGCAATATCATTCTCAATCTTTTAACATATTTAAGCTAGAAAAATGGATCTTGACTTGTAGGAATACCATGTCAAACACAAAGGACAATTCCTGCCAGAGATGACAAGGGATGAGATGACCCCTAACTCTCCACACAGAGAACATGCCTTACTAATCTTTTGCTATCAGACTAAAGTCAGCTTGCTTATTAAAATTCACCATACTTCCCGAACGCCAAAAACTATGCTAATTTTTCTGAAACAGATAAGCTTAGCTTTTATGTCTAGTTAGGAGAGCACTGGACCAATAATATTATAAACATATATATATATTTTCAGCTCATACAAACCTCTTGATTATTTGTAGAAGATATTACTATCTAAAACGTTCTGCTGAAGATAGACTTCAGAAATTTCAAAACTTTATGTTGCTAATACAACTGAAAGTGTCACTCAGAATCAATTTAATGAAAAATAAGGAAGATAAATGTACAGATTTAAACAATTTTGTCATGAAGCACAATTTACTGTATTATTTACTATGCAGGTCTGCAAATTACATGAAAATAATTCCTTAAGAGGATATAATTTTCTTTTTGGCCTATTTCTGTAATTTACACTGTTATTTCATTATAAGTATTCACTTGTATGAATATTTTTGATACATTATTAAATAAAAATTTTAATTTAAAGCCCATATACACAGCATAGTAAGTACACTATGTAGGAGAAACATTTTGTTTATGAGAAATGGAAATTTATAAATGTCAATGAATTGTTATACATTTATTTGGAAAATCTAGAAAAGCCCATGACAATTCCAAAAGTTGTAGAGGGAAAAAAAAAAAAAAATTAAAGGTGTGGTTTTGCAGACAAACTGTTTTTAATTACGGTTATGAATTTCATACTTATTTGTACCTGTAAAGGTACAGGGAATAAAAATAAATAAATAAAATAAAAATCTATATAAATTTAGAAAGACATAAAAACACATAGAAATCTTCAGCAAGATAGAAAGTCTTTCAAATTTACTAGCATTTAAGTATCCAGTGAAGTTTCCTACTGAAGCCACTTTGAATTAGTGAAAGAGAGCAATTGTCAGTATCATTCTTCCTCGGTGATCAAGCCATTGCAGAAGATTAGAATTTAACAGTTTGTAGTGTGAGTAGCTAGGCAGTAGGCTAAAAATAGAAAGACTGTCTTTCATAGCTGAATGTCTTCTATCTCTAGAACATCAAAACTCAAATTAGTGGCATTCATTAATTTTTAAAAATTTGATCGCATCAAGATATTTCATGCATTTAGCCTTCAAACTTTTCATCCTGATCCAGAAAATAATTTAAAAAATAAAAACTGTAGGGAGCTAAAAGGAAACATTATTTGTACTTTCATCAGCAAGATCCCATACTGCAGAAAATCATGATCTATTTTAACAGTTTCTCATTACAATATATAGTCTTTTTAAGCCATGCGTGCAAAAGTGCTCTAGAACACCGGTTTACAGCTTATTATGTTAAAAGCAAGGCTCACAGAACTGCCTGCAACTAAATCCTGGGGTCACCCAGAGCACCCTGCCCAGAACCATGCCCAGATGGCGGTTTCAGTTGCTGACTTTGCCAAACATTAATAAAACTTCAGCTCAAGTTTTCAAAGTCAGTTTTCCATTTCTACTTATCTTTAGAAAACATTGAACCATTTCTAAAAATAAATTTTTGGAAAAAATTCTCATTCACAAAAACTACTAGAATTTTCAAATAAAAGTTTGGTAGCATCTTGAAGCTTTGGAGAACAGATGTTATTTCAATGTGCAAATGTTGTTTCAATGTGCAGATACTCAAGTATGTTTACACACCAATCAGTAAATTGGATTTTTTACATCTTAAAAAGTTAATTTGAGATCTCTAAGACTTTAATAGTTAAATTCTCTAAGATTCCATATGCACTGTGTATGCAGTGTCCCATTAAGAAGACTGAAAATTTTGATATGTTCCGACTAATGTAAGATTCACCTGCATTTATAAGGATTCATGTGTGTAATCAAAATAGGAGGAACTGACCCTCTGTAGGAATTTCTCTGACACTGCTTACCCCTTACTTGCCTGCTGTTCTTGTACTTTCATCCTCTTGTAAAGCAGCTGGTTCTGGACGGCAACAGTTCATTAGGATAAAAGACCAGGTTGTTATTAGCCATAATCAACACTTCCCACAGTTGAACTCATTTACTAAGTTTGTCAAGATCACGCAGTTCATAGGTCAGGAGGACATCTACTCCAAACTTCTGCTCAAAGCAGGCCCAGCCATGAGATTAGAACCAGTTGCTCAGGGCTTCAGCCAGACACGCCTTGAAAGCCTCCAAGGAGGCTGCACACCCTCTCCAGGCAACTTGTTTGGCTATATTCATGATGAAAAGGTTTTGCTTTTAATCAGCATTGTTCTTGGTGTGGTATCTAAAATAAGGACTTGGAAATGTTCTTTACCATCCAGAAAAGACAGAAGACTAGCTTACTGACCTAGAGATGTGTGCTTGCTTTGGAAAGGCAAGTACTGTTTTTACATTTTATCCTAAACTACAGGTCCCTATAACATTTTACCCTGCTCTGCCTTCCTCTGAATTCAGCAAGGTTATTGTACCTGAACCTTCGAAGACACTACAAACAGCTCATTTGAGGAATATTTTGCAGTAGAAAAATATGTGTAAAACCTTTTCCACGGAGACAACAGTGGAAACTATGACATCTCTTTGACACTTACACATATACAATGTGTTGGATCAAGGAAATTTCTGCGGAGTTTAATTCTTGTTATCACGGACTCAAACAGGCCCTGTGCTGAATTGTCCACTGCATAGGCAGTTCTCCTTCCTCTATATATCCTCCAGGGCACACTTCCTCACTAAACTGCTAATCAGCCCAAAAACAAAGATCTTCAAGTACTATTGGATCCAACATGAATAAGAAATGTTACTGATTCACTGGAAAAAAAAAGAACAAAAATGAAACAAACAAAACAACACACCACTCAAAAAAAACCCAACAAACACTAGCATACAAAATAACTCCCAAGAATTTTCAGTAGGAAGTAAAACAACTATAAAGCAATCATTCCAGGTAGTACAACTGTTGAAGATACAGACACTTCCACTATATCTAACTAGAAACTGATGAAACTTATTAGTTCTACCTATACTAGGCTTGAGGACTTAAATAAGAAACTGTGAAAGGCACAATCACTATGGAATGACAACTGAAACCTGAGACACTTGTCAGAACAGACAATATTCCCCTCTCTGGAAGTAGCTATGAAGTGGCTACATGTTCCACCATTTCAAAGACAGAAAGATAGATGAAGGAATGAACATCTATGTTTTTCTTTTCTGCTCAGCACTGATTTCTAAGCCCAGTGACTAGTTCACAGTTCTGCTGAAACACAGTGTAACCCTGTACCTGTCAGAAATGAAGGAAGGGGAGTATTTCTTGTGACTCTAGGGTACAAGGTACAATCTCTGATGACTTGGAGATTTGGCCATTCTTCCCTGCACCTAACTTTACACACCATCCAAAAATCCATGTACCAAGGGTATCCAAGGGAAAAGGAAGAATGAAGACAGCGGGGGGAAGCCAGTTTCTGACAGACCAGAATTGAAAAGCCGTGCTCGCTATCCAAACAGACAAACTGTATATTATCTCTATGGCACTGGGATAGTACTGGTCTGCAAAAGTCATGCTGCAGCTCCTGTAGTTCTAATGAGAAAACTGTATGCTAAAATAACATCTCACTTTCTCTTACTGAGGAGTGTAGTCTACACAACTGTCTACTGAAAATCCCTATAATTTTTTTAAATGTCCCAATGAAATCCAAGTCACAACTGTTGCTGCCACATACATCCTTCAGGACATATCAGAAAGAAATTCTTGAGTCTGTAGGCACAACTAGCATAAATAATAAAAAGTAGCAGCCCTTCTTATCTGTCCTTAAGCAGAGAGTTACTGAGTCAAAATTTCTTTCTGAGATAAGATTAATGTGCCACATGCTAACAATTAAAATTTGCCTCAGTGCTGATAAATAAAAGCTATAGCCTGAAAAGTGGCACAATACCTCCCTTACTGTTTCCCACTCTAAATTGTTTTTGTCTATAGCTTAGTCCATTCACTAACCATTGTTAACTTATCTACTCATCCAATAATTATGATGTGAACTGTAACTGTCAATAATGCAAAAATTTATTAAAAATTAATGTTCCACCTCTCTCTAACCCGTTTAACTACGTTTTTTTTCCAAGAATCTCATTTTATCAATGAAGATATCTCACTACATTTACCTAGTCTTGGGTAAGAACAGTCAGTTGTATTAATTTCAATCAATTGTGTCTTCTTTGCATTTATTATAACGTTTATAATTTCCCACTGTAATACTAGCTACCGACTTAGAAAAAGTAAATATGCCTAAGAGGAGTCATCAACAAAATCTATCTTTTAAAAACGCTGACAATTGTTCACATAAAAATTATCTGTGCACAAATTTATTTTAAAAAAATTCTTCCTAGTACTTATTATAAATTGAGAGCAAAAAGTTAGCATACTTTCAGCCATCTCCAGATGTGCTCAATTGTGACAAATACCTGAAAAATGTTTTAAATATATAGAAAAAACTATAAAACCATGTTAATAACTCTTCAAGATGCTGACTGCAAGAATTCCATTAAAATGAATGCTGTTTACTTTGAGACAAACAAAGCTATCTGATCGTCTAAACATGAATGCCCATGTAGTTATTCTAGGAAAATTGTTTAGACTGGTGCAAGAATGGATAAACTTACAGATCTACAAATAAAAAGGAATTTAACATTGTCACTGGTTTTACAACCTGAATTTCAAGTCAGTTCAGTTTATATTAAAAATTATTTCATTTAATTCATTATTTTGTTGGGGTGTGAATAGCTGATACCATTATCTTTGTATTTCTTTTGCTTTATATTTGAAACATGCTTTTCTGTTTTAAAGTTTAACAACAACATCCTCTATTTAATAATCTCTTCTCATAAAAATTGTATTCATATCTGGCACATAACACAGCAGCAGACTGCTGAAGGATTATAATTTAAATC
Organism: Tyto alba; assembly: GCF_018691265.1. Classification (NCBI taxonomy): domain Eukaryota; kingdom Metazoa; phylum Chordata; class Aves; order Strigiformes; family Tytonidae; genus Tyto; species Tyto alba. Next base: position 5,274,886 of record NW_024881280.1, read on the forward strand.
TGAAATACAAAAATTTTGTATTACAAAATCTCTGTCAAAGCAGAGATATCCTAGGCTAATAATTTTTTCAATACAATGCAAAAGCAAGATTTAATAGATGCTTACATGTTCAATTGCAGTCATAGTTATTACACTCAACATTAAAGAAAGAGATATCAACATAGTTCTACATGAATGAAACTGTGAAAAACAAGGAGAAATTATTTGAGTTAAGTCTTACCTGACCAGTGTCCAGTGGTGGCACCTGATCTGTCAGTGCATGTCTCGCTCACAGGCCTAAATACAGTCTCCCAGCCACCAGTAGCATAGCGCCAGTTCTGAGACTCTAAAATGAGTGTTCGCTGAGTGCCGTAAGCGATCATGAAGCAGTAGACTACATGATGAAGTTGACAACCATAGCCACAGCCTTTGTTGATATTACACACAAGTTTCTTAGCTTTGCTGCAATCCTTCGGGTTCTGCAAGTGTGGATGAAAAAGTGAAGCTGAAGAGAAGATATACACAAAGGCATACTTCTTTCCAAAAAACTGACAAATGTCGTAAATCACACACCATCCTGCAATAATACATCTCATATTAAAATGGATGAGTAAGCTTCAGCTCCATGAAAATTTTATGTGAATTCTTCACTGTGAACACGAACAGTTACTGAACATACTTCACTACCCTAATGTAAAATAGAATACCTTCAAGATTCTAAATTACTTTCTCATTTGTAAATCTGTCAGAATAAGCTAACATTTGGACACAGAGTTCACATTTCATCAACATGATTCTCAGTGTTGGAAGGCTTTTTCCTTTGGCATTTTTCCAAGTTTGTTAGTTCTCTCTCAATAAGCATGCATGTCATCCAACAAAAGAAAATTTCCACCTGTCTACAGGATACAGAATAAAACGAATGCTTATTAATGGACCGCTTCTGAGACTAACTGACCATATACCAAATAAAGAATATAAAACACATACCTGAGCAGATTAATAAAAGAACATATTTTAATCTGCATAGACTCTCAATAAAATAATAGACTACACTTTCACAGTCCAAGAAACAACAACAGAGGCAGCAAATGTCTACGTGATGTGAATGTTTAAAAGTACAAACTAATAAGTATTTTTAGGTATGTGGACAACACAACAACATAATCTACAGAAGTGTTATTTTCTGTAAAATACAGTATTTGCATGTCTTTAGACATATTTCTGAATTCCAAAAAGATCTTTTATAAAGTCTCTAGGATTAAAAGTTATACTGCAAGAATACTGTTATTTGAGTGTCAATATATATTTTGTTCCTCTCACATTTAAACAACTTCAAATAAAATTTTCTGTAAATTTACAAAAAAATTAGGTGTCTCCAAAAATCCACAATCACTGTCTGGACAACTGAGATTTCTCCATCAAGTGATCTTAAAGAGACCCTGAATATTCTGAGTCCTAAAATACTTAATAAAAATATTAATTTGTGCATTCACTTGTGTAAAGGAGAGGAGAAGAGTTCAGATCTGGAAAAAAAGGAATAAAAAAAATAATCAACAAACCTCACAGCATGTGTTACTTCAGTATTTGATTTTTTTTCATTTTAAGTAAAAACTATCTGATTCAAAGCCTAACTAGCTAAGAAAAACAATAAACTACATTACATTTTCATTCCTAATTTTTTTTCCTCAGACCAGTACTCTTGCTATCACAAATCTAATGGATAACTTGAAACTAAATCTAACAGGTATTTTTGAGACTGTAACAAATCTACCTCCCGCACTCTGTTAGGAGACAAAGAGAATTTTTCTAGTATTGTGTGCAAGTCCACAAAGAAAGAATTCCATTAAATAAATCTCCTTCTTAAATCTACAGATATATTTACACCATACAATGAAGTGCAGTGATAGCAGGCACAAGTAGAATCATTTCCTGCTGCTAACTGTTACTGTGTAGAAAAGACTTAAGCTCAAAAAACTAAGACAGTAGTGTATATTGTTATGTTGCTATTTTTTAATTGAAATATTAGGCTAATAAAAAGATATAAGAAGCTTCTTTCTGTCATTTAGAGAAGTATCCAGTTGTAAAAGGTGGAAATTTGTATTTTGTGTTTCTTCACCTGTTTTACTCCTATTTTTGAAAGATGTGTCTAGACGTTTTAACTGCTAGTTAAGAAGAATAATTCATACTTTATACAGACTATCTCAGATAAGTTTTAATACCATTATGTAACAAAGTATGACTAGACTGTTAGAAGAACTGTTATGGCCAAAAGTACACCACTAGCAAAATGTATTTATCACAAAGTAGGATATACAAGTCTCTCACAAGATATAAATTGGCTTCGACAGAGTTTTGTTTCATTTCTTTTTAAAATGAATTAACGATTTTACAATATACTTTTGTTGAGACATTAAAAATAACTTGATTTTAAAGAAAGCACACAAAAAGCAACAATAGACACATCTGAAATGTTAACAGGGCCATAAAGCACGTTATTAAGACTATCTTCCCATTTTTTCCCACATAGTTAAATTCTTATTGTAACTATTTTTTTTGTAATTATTTTGAAAGGGATAATCCCTAGGAATTTTCAGAAAATACCCACATATAATGTTTTTTAGAATTTATTACATTCAAATGCCTGTGCCCTCTTGAAAATGAAAACATTTAATTGATGACATATTTGAAGTTGTGTAAACTTTGATAAGGTGTGCCCTTCTGACCTTGCATGCAAATGCAAGTTTCATATACTAGCTTATTAACAATATTATGAAAATCAAGTAGGAATCACATAAAGAAACACAATTTGATACTGTGACTGCTTACCAATGTTAATATAATGCACTTACTTGGGTTTTAACATTACTTGGAAATTTAACTAGAAAGTATATATATTAATATTAGTTTGTGACTTAAATAGAAAGCCAGTTAAACTGTTTTCTTCATAACTGTGCTTTTTTAAGATTGCTACACTCAAATTTTAAGACAAAGCAGTATTTGAGCTTAAATTATTTATTGAGAACTTGAAAAAAAAAAAAATAGAGGTACTTAGATATGTAACAGTTTCAACTGGGATTTTCTGAAAAAGGTAGAAAAACCATGGAGAAGGAAGAAGAATTACAATCATGCTGCATGCATCGGAATAGTTTGTGTGTCCATAAGCCAAAACTGCCAACCAAAGCAACCCATAAAGGTATTGAGTTGATGAAGGTTTACAACAGCCCATTTCTAACCCAGTGAAGACTGACAGATTTTTCCTCCTGGCATAAAGTCACAGAAGAGGATTATAGATCTCTGATTTGAATGAGCGGTGCACTCTGTTCTCATCCCTAACTACACTGCTCACCAGAGACTCTTATATTCAATTGACTTGTCTATATAAGAAGGATGGAAGGGACCTCTAGGACTGTCAAGCCCTGTAATGTAGCAGCCATACAACTGCATTAAAAAACAAACAAAAAAACACACAAAAAACCCCAAACAAACAAAAACCAACCAACCAAGCACACAAAACATACTTAAATATGTAGATTAGATTATCAAGCCATTCCACAGTTTACACCTTTTATTTTTCTCAGTTACTTCTATGAACACTGCAACTGAAAACAGTAACATTTTCAGAACTGTAAAATGGTCAAAATTGTGTATTTCTGTGGAAGAGAATGTTACATGTCACCTAAAAGTGGATTTTTATAACTGGCAAAATGGATTTCATGGTCTTTCACCACCAATAACATGGGCATATGCTGTTGCTCTCACAAAATTCAGGTTTTCCACTAAATTGAAACAGTTAAACTCTCAAATAAAGGCAATATGCCATTACTTCCTACTTGTAAGCACTGGCAGATTCCAGCTTCATCTTCCCTTAGGAAGTTTTACAGTCCTTTAGGCTGCAAATGACCTCTCCTGACTAGGTTACAAGGAAAATAGTACATCTAGGTTTCCTCTGCAAGAATTGTATCTCCCTAATCCTTTTGTAGTACCTGACAACCTTTGTAATGAGGTACGCAGGCTATATAAGTGTAGCAGAGTTAAAGAAGTCTAGCTGTCATGTCCTTTACTAAATGGAGCTGGGAAACCACCTATTATGACATTGAAGACCTACAAAACTGGACAAGCAATGAGAGACATTGTAGCATTTAATCTTGGATTTAATTAACATTCATTGGTTTGCCTGTTTGAAGAAATATCCTTGAACGGCTTCTTTTGAATAACTCACTTGGGTAGCTAGTCTATCTTCACAAGACTTATTTTAAATTGTTCTCCCGAATCCATTTTAAAACTGTTTTAACTGAGACATACCAAAGAGGAACCATTAGCCTTTAAATAAAATTATTTAAAAGCTATTTTTATTATTTATGGTTCACCAAAGGAATGCTGCCACTATAAATCTTTGCAAGACTAACGAGATTGAAGCAGATTCCATGCTATTAAGCCTTGTTAAATTCAACCCTGAACTTAATTCTGCAAAAGCAGCACAATACGAGACTTGTATACAAGTATGTCTTCTTTAGAAAATACTAGACTCTCATTCCCTACTCAAGTTCTCCAGGGCACTCAAGATCTTGTAGCCCTCGTAGAGGTCACATCTCTTTCTCAGTTTTCTTAGTAGACCAAAATCTTCATCTATTTAGTCTTTACTCTCAGAGATACCAGGTTCATGTATCTGATCATCCACATTACTTTCCTCTTCAAGTTTTCTGGTATTATTAGATCCTTTCTGACACTAAGGGTCTAGAACTGCACAGTCTATCCTTGAAGCAGATGCATTGTTTAAATAACCTTGAGCACTGAAATGATATTTTCATAGAATTATCCGTGGTAACACCAAGATCTTGTTACTCAGTGGTATTAGTCAACTGCATATGTGTATGTGTGTTGAAGACCATTTTTGCCCATGTACAATAACTCAAAATTCAGTGTGTATGACTAATCTACAATTTTAATATCCAGTCAAAGATAACATGACTGGAGTATAAGATAACAGTGTAAAATTATTGTACAGCTGTTAGGTTCAAGCTGTTTAACACAAAGTTTGCTGAATACAGATGGTATTAAAGCCAGATATTTTAAATAAACTGTTTAAAATGCAACAAGTTTTTGGTCTTATTTTTCTATCTCTAATTAAAACAAAAACAACAACAACAACAAAAAGAGACTGAAATGCTAGGAAATATCAAAATAAATCAGTATTGTCTTGTAAAAATACTGAAAACCTGGAAAAAGTTTCGAGGGGAAATGATAGCTATAGTGGGAAATAGCCATTACTAAGTGGGTATTAATTTTTCCCCTAAACAAACAGCATATTTTAAATGCAACCATCAGCAAAAATGAGAACAGACCATACCTCTGCACACATAATTCTATATATTAAACAAACAAATCAATAGATATAATGCTCTCTAGCACATTACTTGTGCGATGAGTTAATTGTTGGTTCTTATCCCTATTGGGTGACTGAGTACTCTTGAGTAAAATGAAAACACACTCCATCAATTTCATAAGCTGCTGAATGATAATGAAACACCACAGTATTTTCTTAATATAATGTGTGGCTCCAAAATTACAATTTGTGATATTTTTACATTTGGATTACTAGCACATAAGAATAGCAACAAAAACCAAATAAAATCAAAATGGCTAGAAACAAGATAATTTGAAACATGCAAACACAGGCAAAATCTGTAGTAGTAAATCAAATGTGCCTGAGACTTATTCTAGCTGGCACAGAAAAGACTGCATCCATGTTATTAAACTTTCTAAGCCTCTAAAAACAGGGTAGCTGCACACAGCAGATTTATTTAAAAAGTGTCCTGTGCTAAGTCTCAAACACAGCCAAAGAACTCTATGGGAGGAAGCTACTTCATGTGAGTCAAAAGCATGCCAGGAACTGTTCTAACAATTTAACAGTATAGAACATTATGTTCCAGTGCCTGGGAACATTCTCTGTCATTGTTCAACTACAGTAAAAATAGTCTTAGGCCTATTTCCAGGTCCCCATCTTCCACTTCTCTCGGTGCTCAAAGAACCTTCTTCTCCAGGGCTCTTGGTTAGCCTAGTCACAGTCAGCAGGATCAGATGGGAAAGATGTCAGAAGTGCTGCTTCAACACCTCACCGCCTTCCACTGTTTTCAACACATGACAAACTGGCAAAAGTAAACTCCGCCACTTAAAACATATTTTACTATACGAGAAATGACTGTGCTGTTTGTAAATTTAAGTTTAGAGAAATCTACTCTCATCTAATTAATGAAGACAGGTCAGAGTGGAGCAGGAAAGCAATCTGCTACAAATTACAAAGTAACCTCTCATAAACACAGTATAATGCTCATTTTCAAAGGTATTCTTTTCCATATTTTCAATAAATATTTTATTCCTTAATGCTACAACAGTCTGCTGGAGGAGACAGTCCCACCCCAATCCTAGGGAAAATCCCATTTTTTTGAGAGAATGATGTCAAGGAAGGGTGTTTCTCATCCTCCTTATAACAAATGTAATTCACATCATCTTCTATTCACCTTTCTTTGTCATGCCACTTGTAATGGTTCCTTTTCATACCTGCTCCCCTCAATACTGGGAGGGAATAAGAAAAAACAAACCCCAAACACAAACAGCCCAGAAGTTTCTTTCAGTTGCTGGAAGAAAGTTTTCTTCCTTCTCTAGTCAGATGTGTTACGTATTTGATTTGAGAGACAGGGAGCCTTATCTGCCTCCAACATTAATTCCTGTAGCTTGCACCTATCCTCCCCTACAATACAAAAGCTTCAGCTGGAGTAAAACATCCCAGAATGCAGACGGAGTAACCACATTACATTCCTCAATCCACTATACAGAAATTCTAGAGAAAACCTCATATAGATATCAGCAATGCTTTTATTCAGTGGTTATTATCCTAATACCATACTTTTAGATACTCAATATATTAAGTAACCTAATGAAGACGACCCAAGACATGTCTCAAGACATATTCAAAGGTCAAATCATTTTTATATTTTCATACATGATAGAAACTATTCAGTCCATTTCTAAACCTTCACAAAAAGTCAGAAAAATTGGCTTACTGTCTACTATCTCTCTGTAATTCTTTTGTTTCATTTTTAAATCTGTTTTGCCCAAAAGATTAGCTTTTTAAATGCTTAGATTCACTCATATGCCTAGGTTCTTTTTTCTACTGTTACAGGGGAGGAACCAAATCATTCTTCTAGTGCTGTGCAATTAATTCAGCAACCTGTCAAAAACAGGGAAAGAACTGCAAAATACAGATGAGCTTACAGTATCAAACAGTAAAGATGGTTCAATACACAATGACAGAATCTGTTCACAAAAAACATGAGTAAGAGACAGAGATGTGCAACTACAAAAAAAAAATAATCCACTGATCCCTCATTGGACAAAATGTCAGATTACAAATGTAATCACATTTAAATTTCAATCCACCAAAGACTTTCAGTAGGTAATTCAGAACCATTAAAATATAGAGTAGTAAAATAGAAAGAAATAAACAAAAAAATGCATATTAAATTACAAATGTTTCTGCAAATCCATCAAAAATATAACTGAACCTCTCACTAAGTAGGTTTTGGGTTGCATGGGAGGGTGGAGGATTGGGCATAATCCTCCAACTAGTGAACAGAGCTCCTGGGGCATTGTAAGAAATTTTCAGTTCAAGCCACACTTCCAAACCTGAAGTAAGCCAGTTATAGAAACCTCACTTGATAAAATGTGTTTTGAAGACAGTTTCATTTGTTATCAACTATTTAAATTATATCATTTCCCAAGAAAATTCAAGTAATTCTGGAAATACCAAAACTAATCAAACACTTATCCTATGCAATTTCAGCTAATGGATCCTTCTCGTGCAGATTCTTTGCTGCCTAAAGAAGGGTAAGTGCAAACTTCAGTCTTCTCCAGTTGATGTTATTAAGAGCTTCTTGCCCCTACCTTGCCCACTTATTTCCATAGAAAAACCTGCGTTAGGAAAATGTTAAATTGATGATGCTATAGAAAAGAATGTAACAAGATAACGATAGCCATCTGCTAGATGCTACATTTTTAGGCTTGACTAATCCATCAGTAAACCTGAACTTAAGACAGAATCTATTTATTGTTCTGTTCAATTACTTCCCCTTAGATATAGGCAACTACATGACTGTCATTACCTCCTTTCAATTCTGCTGACCACTAGTGACACTGATTCATTCCTAATTAAATAAGTGTATGAAAGTCAAATGATTGAAGTTTAACCAAATTAAGAATAGACATAGTTGTCTTGTTTAAGACAATTAGAAAACATAGCCGAAGTGTGTCAATATTATCAATTCATAACCAGAAATTTTGACTGGAGCTATGCTGCCTAAGTAATCAAGTAGTACTTGTGGCCAGGAACGCATCTCAGTTAAGCCTAAGGATATGGCCTTTTTCAATCATTTGTCTTACCAGTATCAAGTCTTGCTTTTATAATTTCAAAATAAGACTATTAAAGTATGCTATTCATAGAATCACATAATAGTTTGGGTTGGAAGGGACTTTTATAAGTCATCTAGTCCAACCCTACTCCTAGGTCTGCTTCTTAAATCTGTTCAGAAACTAGAACTAGAATTCATGACATTTTTTTCCTTGAGTAAGTGAATTATCATGATTATATGTATTTGGAGTAAATAACAGAAAATTTTCAAATAAAACTAAGGATGCTGAGTCTACCACATGAAAAAAGTGCTTAAAGGTCTGCCCATTAAAGAAATCATCTCCTCTCCCAGAACAGTGCCCATACAGCCACACAGCTGAAGTCCTTTAGCTAATGTCCTTCCCCATAACAAAAAAAAAAAAAAAAAAAAAAAAATCAATGCTGATGGAGAATTTTCTATGAGACTTTTTTCCACTTTGGAATTTACTTTTGCCTTTTGTTTCAAATTAGATTGAATTTATCAACACCAACATCACATTACAACTGCCACAACATATTACAATTTGTTTGTTATGAGCAAAGTAGAATAACTGCAAAAAGTTATAATACATTAAACTTGAATTATTGAAGGACACAAGTTTAACCTTTCCAAGATTACAGCTGTGAAGGATACATCCCTTTGCACATATGCAGATTGCCCTGAGCTTCTGTGCTGATGTTGTAATTTTAGGATGAGTACTTTTATTAAAAATATATAACATGCATTTGAATGGGAAGAAAAGAGAAAGGGTTTAATATACTTTAAGACAGAAAAATTTAGTGACATATTAAATCACCAAAAATACTGGGAAATCCAGAAACCTCAGAATAAAGACTTGTAAGCAACTTTCTTTTCTTTGCATACATACACAACCCCAACTACATAGCATGAATACAGCAAACTATGATTATTATAACTGATGATGTTGTTGCATACTTAGTAACCTTTCTCACCTGCTTATATTTTTAACTTTCAAAGTTGCACAAAATGTTTTGACTTTTTTTTAAAAATTGGAGGCAAAAATATTCTGTTATAGGGAGACTGCATGCTGAATCACAAACTTCCTAAACGGAACAGAACAAAATTAAGCACAAAAAGAAAGGGGAAGAGAACAAAGTGCTGCCTTCATAATCATCTCCTCACTCTACCACTTCCAGAATATACAGTACTATAGGAGCCCTTGTCCAACTTCTCTTGCACATTCTCTTCAATTGTTTGATAATGAACATCTCTGAAAATAAGATCTTTGGCTTAAATGTAAGCTCCTAGCTTTTTAAGTGTTCCTCTAACTGCAGGGAACTAGCTAAATGTAGCCTCATTAAATCAAATTTATGGTAATGCCATCCAAATGAAGTAGCAGTCATCACTATTCATAACCATTCAGCTAAATGATTTCCCAGGGAGATGTCCCAAAATAATGCAGCTGTCACTGTTCAACATGTATCAGAAAGAAAACTATACAATACTTTTTTTTTTTTTTTTTTTTTTGTGGTGGAGAATAAAGTTCTACACAGTTATTCTTGGCACGGAGTTGGGGGGTAAGGGTTGTTTAATGTTTTGGTTTATTTTATTTTTTTATACAGTTACATTATAATAGAGGTGTATACATGCAATTTCAGACCCCGGACTGCTTTACACTGCATACTCGGAGTCAGCCCTGTACTGTTCAAAATCCTGAACCCCACACTAGAAAATAAGTCAACTTGACTTCCAAATAGGTAATCAGAGACATATTCCAGTTTTGGATGATTACTTCCAATGGGCATTCAAGACACAAGATATTTTAATCTTTAGAACAGCTCCAAAAGCTTATGTCTGGCTTACAGGCACGTAGGCAAAACATTGGATCTTCGGGATTTTTTTCAGAGAGAAGAATGAAAATAGAAATTAAAAGAGAGATAGCAGTAATAGTATATGTGAATGACCCATCTCATAGACTGTAACTACTTAGAAGAAAGAATATTTTCTATCTTTGAAGAGATGGCTAGGTTTCCACCCCAACTTTGGGCAATATTGCACGCTTTGAGAATTACCATGCCTTGGGGTTTGAATCTCTTATATGAATGATGGTAATAGTAGAAACCTGGAGATAAATGATCCTCCATCAACGTCAGCACTAAACCATCCTATCCACAGTTTCCTGCTATACTGTAATTTTTCTGAATTTTTTTTTGGGGGGGGGGGTCTTGTAGCAAACAACCTTCAAAGAAACAAAGTAGTCATGGCGTAAGGGACAAAGTGCAATCAAAGATCAAGACCAGGTTATAAAAAGGAGTGAGAAAGGGCCTCTAGTTATCTTAGTGGGACCAGTGCTTTCACACATGAAACATGGTAGAACTGGTAAAAGCCAAAAACATTAAATTAATGTCTAAGAAATTTTAAATTAGTCAAGTCGAGGGAAGTTTGTTATGAATCCCAGAAGAAAATAACCAAAGTAAGGATGACCCGTGACAAGTGAAATTTTGTATTCATAACTAAATTTAAAGTAAGTATAGTGGAAGAAAAAATACTCAAGTTTTAAAATTCAGCGGAATAAAAATCTTGGGCATAATTTTCAATAGCTCCATAGTGACACAAACTCAAGCAAGATATATTATTAGCTAAGTAATACCTTTGACTGCATAAAAGGCAAAATAAGAAAAAAATCCATGTTTTCGTGCTAATTCCATAAATCAATAGTTTATTGTCATTTGTCAACTAGTGGATGCTCACTTCTAACAGTCTAATGAAGAATTAGTGTCAAGGGAAGACACCAGGAAGAAAAATTAAAGGTATTATAAATTTTCACACATGTAGAATGATTGAAAATTTTAAGTATGTTTAGCCTGGAACGAGATTAATAAAAAGAAGCACAGTAAGCATATGAAAAAAAAAAATAGTTTAGTAAAAGAAGGCTCATCACATGTTTCTATTTCACATTTTAGTACAAAAACTGGGTATCCAATACAGCTAAAATGTTTCAACTAACCTAAAAGACATAGAGGGCAATCAGGACAATATTATTTGTTCATAACATGACCAAATAATTTTTAATGTGTTGCTGCACATTCGTTAAACCCAAGAAAAGATAATAATTTTCTATGTGTTTCTCAGTGTTAAGGGATAAACCCATAATGATTAATTTCATATTTTAAATGCATAAATATGAAAAAACACTCAGTTCCTCCTGTGAAAGAAATTTTATTATTAATTCCGTTTAAACAAATTTATAAATAAAAGAGAAACAAAAATGGCCTGTAAAACTGAAATTTAGCCAAGTATGTTAGACCCAATTCTAATTCTGAACCTAACATCACAACTTTCTGCAAATCATCTGCTCATGCTCATCATCAGGTTTCCTTCTCAAGATACTGAGGATGAAGTTAGTTATCTTTCTTGGAAGTGCCTGAGGATATAATACACTTTCTGAAAAGCTTTAACTAGTTGTGCTACAAATATAAAATATTAGGATATTATGTGCGTTGTGACTTGGCACCATTTTAATTCTTTATATTGTTTGTACTTTTTTTTAAAAAAAAAAAAAATGAGAATAAATTACCTTTAGAGAGAAAGGAAAGACCTCTAATCATAGACTATAAGTGTCTCAGTACATTTTAGAAGGAGCTAATTGGACTCCCAGCTCTTTGCTCAGTAAGTAAATTTATTTCAAATTCACCAGAAAACAATGTAAGCATTTACTTAATGCTTCAATTTGAACTTCTGTTCTCCTAAACTCCTTTTACTTTTGTTATTCATTGTACATAGTTGGAGGTCCTAGTCTTGAACTAAGGCCCTGAACACTGTAAAACATACAACGGGAAAACAATCACCCTCCAGAAATGTATTCATGCTTAGATAAGACAACAAATGGATACAGTAAAAGAAGAGAAAAAGGTAGAGAAGGGCCATATTTATCAGCATGAACAGTAGTTACAGTACAACATTGACAAAAAGTGACATCAAAAATGAAAGAATGAGAAACAGTTCTCAAGGAGTTGAAGGAAGACAATAAAGTGATATCTTCTGCATAATTTACAGGGAGATTTTTCCATTGAAGCGTGTCTTTTTTATTTAACAAGGAACAAATACACAGCCTGGTCACAGAAGAGAAGGTTCCACTAGCTGAACTGTGATATGTGAAATAATGAAAATCTGAGAAAGAATTTCAGCTATTTACACAGAGAAAAGATCAGCCATTAAGGGTGACCACACAAAACACAGCAGTGAGGTGCACACATGCAAGAAAAAACAAACCAAGTACAAATAAAACAGACTACATCAAATATATTTTTGATCACTATATAAATAGCTGCATGCATTCATACATGAATATGAGTCCCAAAACCCTCAGATTGAGTTTTGCTTAAATTTTATAGACACTCATAAGCACATACACTAAAAAGGCTTTATGCACTCACAAATATGAGCATCTATGAAAAGTCTCAAACATCTGTTGGAACAGTCTAGGACTGGACAGTACAAGCACTTGAATTTTGCATACTCATATTTTTAAAAATTAGTTGCTTGTTCAGAATTTTCATACAAGGACTTTCATATTTTTATTCTTAACACTGTGCAAACATATGTATTCATTCTGATACTCTAAAGAATCAAAAATGGAAACCAGAGACTCATCTTTTATAACAAAACAAAAAGTTCAAACAAGTATGGCCCAGTGAATCCACAGATCCAAAAAAAAAAAAAAACCAACAACAACAACAAAAAATTTTCTTGAAATGCTATCATTCCATACACATTTAAAATAATGTTTGAAACAAACATTCTAATTTCTTTTGTATGCAATTCATTCATATACAAACATTCACTTAAAATTTTCATGTAATTATTTATTATAAGGGTAAAGCTAAGTGCTACATATATTTGTGTGTGTGTGTGTGTGTGTGTGTGTGTATATATATAAATAAATGTTTACCTTGATTTAAAAGCTCTACCCTCTTACCTGTAGGTAAGTTATTCTCCTCTGTACCAAATCTGTTAGATCTTTGGCCTCTTTTTCTCGCCAATCTCCTGCTCCATCTGTTTGACTGAGGTAGTACAAGTCGGTCATTATTGACCTGTAAACAACAATAGAAAACAATCTTTAAAAAACAGGAAACAATCTTAACATTACTAAATTGGAGCATTAGATAAAATCAAAGACAAATTAAACAGATATTTCAATTATAGCCTCAAAAACAGTTTCTTCATGCCACCTCCCACCCCATGCTTGTGTCCCGAATGTATGTTCAGTCATGAACGTATGTTCCATAGTCATGAGTAAATACAGTATTAAACAGGAGATGGGATGGAAAAACTCTTAGGCCTGCTATAAAGCATTTGTTTCTAGTATGTCCTAAAGGAAATAAAGAATAGTTCCATGCTAGATACATCAGCCAGTGGCCCCAGATTAAAGTGCAATAGTGATTCCTACAGTGGCTTCTATTATAACACATTGGTACTTTGCCTCCTACAAGCATCTTACTATACTTGTATAGAACATAATATTACAAATCTCCTTAGCACAAGTACAACAGTAATCCTTCTATTTTCATTAGTGAAAACTAACTACAGAATATTAGTACAATGTTTAGTAAACAGTATTTTCTATGGCATGGAGCTCCTTCTGATTCTGTAAGAAGGTAAACATTCTGCCTGCTTAGGATGACTGCATGCTACTAATACTCAAATGGAGAAAACCTTAAAATTAAAAATTCAAAACAGACTCATGGTCATGTTATAAGTCTAGACTACAAAACGTGAACTTTGAGGAACTATCAAATATTAAATTGTGGTTATCTAACTAGAAATCCTCCTCTTAGGGTTATTATATTTCAGTGGCCAAATAAAAGAACTCCTTGTCATGAGACAAAAAATAGTATATAACATTTATTTGCTATGATTAGCCAAGAATTTTGTGAAAAGTAACCCAAACAGTACCACCCCAGGAGAAGGGGTTTTATATCTGTGGCTTCTGAGAGGAAATACAGAACTAGAGGCAAGCTATTTAAAATATTTGTGAAAACATTAGTGGCTATTCAACAAGTAACAGGCAGCCTAATTCAGAACCAGTAATTTCAGAGTTAGCTTTATAGCCTGAGAATATTTAAAGTTGCTAAATATTTCTCCATAACAACGCTCAAGTTTTTAATTTTGAACCACTTTTCTTAGTTCTTTCATCTGAACTATCAGATGTTGCAATTTATTGCCTGAAATTTTTGATAAGCTAAAGGTTTGATCACTAGGAAGAGATGAAACAGAACAAAGGCAGAGAAATTTGGGAGGTGACAAAGAAGAACGTGAGGGGAAAACAAGCATATTTCCAAAACCCCTTTGAAGTGGTCTTGTTAGTGGAAGAATACAAGACACTGCTGTTGGCAGCAGTACTGGAGCCACGCACCTGGTTAGGTTAAGCAAGTTTAGCAAGTGGGAGAGGAGCAGGCAATGTATCTCTATTAGGTACCTACTTCCAGTGACACAGTGTTTAAGCAGTAAATATTGAGAGAAATCAAACTGGGACAGAGCTATCCTTATCAGCAGAGTCGTCAGACAACCTTCTCTTGCTGGTAACTGGATTTATAGATCTGTATCTTTCCATTCTCATACCTTCATTCCAATTTTCATGCTCATACTTCTATACAGGATAAAAGTGACACTGATGTACACTATGTCATCTACTTTTGCTGCATTAAATATTACACCCAAATTGTCCAGCATCATCAATGTTCACCTTCTGTCAATCAATTGGAAGTACCATATTTACATTCTAATCTACATAAACTGGATTTTCTTTTACAAGTTAACTGAGTTTGAAACACCCTACTCTGGCTTTGTACAAAAAATAAACAATTTAAAGTATCATCAGGTAACTAGTTTTGAATCAGTAACATATTAAAGACACAATACTCAAAAGTAACATGCAAACATAGTTTAGGGACAATTAGAACAGAATTAATGATGTAGTAGATTCAACACAATGGATTATATACAAAAAGCTGAACAGATGAAAGAGTCTGCTCCTCTTAAAGCAGTGTTTTCCAATTTATAGAAAGCATTGCTAGCTAATAGGCAAATTAAAAAAGGAAACCCGTGCATTTCCTTGGCAATTTAAATATATTTTTCTTCCCCATCAGGAAGCAACTATGTTGGATGTCTAAAGAAAAACTGTAAATTTCAGGTCTAAATATTAAAAAAAATAAAATCTTCCACTATCATTAAAAGCAGCTGCACAACAACAGCCACATTTTAAACAATTTTCAAATGCTCTCTTTCACTAGTCTTAAAAAAGTCTTTTCAGTACTTGTGATGTAAGTAACAAGTATACTCTCTCCTTTAACTATATAGAAATATATTTCTATTAAATATTGGCATAAAATAACAGGAAATATGAAGCCTACCAATAAAAAAAAAAAAAAAAAAAAAAAAAAAAAACCACAGCATTTTCTCTCTCAGCAGTTAAGTAACTTTTCTTATATCTAAGGAAAAAAAAGTGTTGTTCAAAATTGATTTTTTATATTATTGGCCACGGTGACCATGACAAAGCAAAGGCAGTAGGTAAGTTTAAATAATCTGCCTTACAGATGAAATACAATTATTTTCCATCATTTCTGAGGTAAGAGGAATGATGAGAGAGTCCTTACACAGCCTCTGTGACTCACCACTTTTGGAAAAGGCAGCTTTACTCAGTACAAACCATAAAGAATATCAAATAATTTGTAGGAAATTTTATTAGTTCATGCAAGTTTTTAGATATTAGTACCCACCATCTTTTTTTAAAAAAAATTTACTCTTATAAAACTGTGAAGTAAACCATGAACTGAAAAATTCAGAGGTGTTATCACAGAGAAATTATTATGGGGTAGTGCAATTTTAACACATTTTCAGTCATGGAGACCTTCTTTCCTTGATTGCTACTGCTGGGAAATGTGCATTTTAAGGTTTACATCTGCTAGGTTCTTTTGCGTGTGTCAGACCATCATGACAGCTTATTAATACAGATTTAGAAGAGACACAGACTAACACCAAAGACCAGCATCAGGCTCCATGTGGAAAGCTAAAAAGTAGATGGACCAGTGATCCAAGATAGCTAAGTGTAGACAAAAAAAACAAACGTGCACAGGATGATTAGAGGCTATTGTGGGTGGTAAAATGGCAGAAAGAATTTCAGACAGTGGCACTGCAGATACTTAATAAGTCAAACTTGGTCTTTCATCGTGTTACTAACCAACAACATCAATTTGTTATTGTTATTTTTGTTTCGTATCATAAATTAAATCTTGGAGCTGCTCTTAAAAGTATTTTGTTCTTGGAAAGCAGAATGGAGTAAAGAAGCTGGCTATGTATTTCATCTGCATTTGATTGTCACTAATAAAGAGGGATTTTTAACACATTTTTAAAGATCAGTCTAGACATTTATTCCAGCCATATGTCAAAATTACTTTTAAACCACTAGGAACTTTACATCAACAAATAAAAACTCAACGAAAAATAAATGTTTCTATGTTCCACAAAATTCAAAGGAAATAATGTAAAAATATGACCAAATGCTATGCACCAAACCTTAGCCAGCTACTACAAAAGCTCTCCTGTTCCCTGGGAGGTAAAGGAATGAAACTAACTCAGTAACTGCCACTTTGCAAGCAACATAGCGCCAACATAGGAAACCACCAAGAGGATTAATCTGTTCTCTTCTGTTAACTCTATATCAAATAGTCTTTTCACTGTTAAGATGAAGTTACTCTCAATGACTCTCTTCCCTATGGCAACCACAAGAATACAATTACATATTCCATAATGCAGGAAACTATACATTGGGTACATTGTTTCTTAAACAGAATCAGTAATGAAATACTGGACAAAAACATCTGTCAAGATGTTTCTGGGAGAAAATCTATACAACCCCTAAGACACTGCCAAGAAATAGTGATTAAGGCATCCAACAAGAAAAGTGTTATCCTATTGGTAGCAGACCATTTGCATAACAGCACCAAGATTAACAAAGACCTCTAATACTACTTATCCAGTCACAGAAGCTGTCTTTAAGTTTATCATCTCTTAAAAAGCATGCCTTTATGAAATAACAAGCTTTCCTCAGAAACAAAAAAAATAAATATTAGTCACTTTTCTTACACAGCTACCTCATCATTTGATCACTACCCACCCCTTTCTCTGCTTTCCCATATAAGGAGGACATAACAAACTGCTTTAAGTACTTATAATTAACACTAAACTTTCTAGTCCAAATATTAGATTATAATATATATAAAAATATGTAAGAAAAATGTTTATGTATATACATAAATTAAATAGTACTGGCTTTACATGCAGTGTTGCATCTATCTAAAACATGTAGGTAACAATTTTTCAAGATATCACTGTCAACAAAATGGCATTTGACAACTTGTTGAATCCCCTAAAATAAATCAATGAGAGCCCATATACTTAAAAATAAAAAAAAAAGCACACACACACACACAAAAAAAAAAAAACACCAAAAAGCTGTGGTTCTCAGAATGAATGAGAGTATCCGATTTGCTCATTCTAAACTTAAGTTATGTTCCTTTCAGAAGAGACCAGATGGACTCTGTGGAGGGAAGGACACCACTCCTTCCCCAGGGAGCCACTGTGCATCCAAAGGGAAAGAAGCACCCTGAGACAGCAGTGTATCGTGGGCCAGAGGATCTGCACACAAAGAGCCAGAGTTTTCCTGCAACTCATCCAGCATGAGAGAAAAATTTAAGGGAAGGAGCAGACAGCCTGCTCTCAAAGGTGAAAGAACAAACTTCCTCAGGACTAAAGGCAACAAAGAAGAGCATTCTGCAACACAAGATAATTTATTGCTTGAAGCCAATGTTGTAAATACACCAAAAACACAGGCTGAATATTGTAGAAACATTTTTTAATCTGTTTTCTCTTACACAATTGCTTTGAATTTCCATGCTGTAAAAAAATTACCTACATTTTATTTTAATAAAACCTATTTTCTGGATGTTTGGTTTAAGCTTAAAGTACTTTAGTCTTCTTTGGGGACTGCATGACACGGGAAGGTCTACATAGATCTACTACTAAGACTCAACAGACTCCAGGACATTCTGCCTTTGCTAACCACTGTGTCAGTCTAAAGAATACTTTTATTCAACAAAAAAAATCTTAGGCAAATTAAAAAAAATCAAGAAAAGAACAGCTGTGATTGCTTGTATCATATAAAAACTTCTTCCAGTACCACAGTGATTTCAAAATTCCACAGTGGGATTCATCTATTAACTTCCAGATGTCTACAAGGCGGGATTTCATTATTCACTGCAAAGGCATATGCATCTCTAGTATGGGTTTCACCTCACCTTTAAGTACAAAGAGATGTGAAGATAAGGTGTCAGAAACACAGAAACTTGCAAGTTGGGCTTAATGAATTAACAGTCACTGGTGTAGGAATGAAAGGAATACAAAAAGGATTGATCCTGGGAGGCAGGAACATAAAACCTCCTGACATCATTCAGTGTTCCACTGTGGCAACTGCCTGATGTGATCCTGGATATATAGAGAGACCAGTAATGTGTACACAAGTGATTTTGTTTCCATTATGGACATCAGTAAGTCTGGTAGTAAGACTACTTGCTCCAGTTTTGACAAGAGAGTTTAAAAGGTAAATCAAGAATCAATAACCTGGAGTCCAAGGAACCCAAATGGAAGTAACCTCTCTGGAGAACAAGCATTTCTGAGTAGAGGTAACTACTGGAACAAACTGCCCAGGGAAGTGGCAGCTTCTCTGTTACTTGACTGTTTAACTGAAGATCTCAAGTCTTTTGGAAAATTCTGCTTCAGCCAAGCACTAATTTTATTTCAGTCAAACATACATAACTGCACTCAGCAGAGAAATAATTGGATTAAACGTAATGGTTTATTTTATATAGATAATAACTCCTGATAATTCAATAGTCCCTTCTCGCTTTAAACTCCATCATTCTGTGACAAACTGGGGTTTGGAATTGTGGAATATTAAATAACAAAAGTTAATGGACTATAGTATTTGCTCACAGTAATAACCAAATTCATATTATTTTTAAACTATTTTTTAAAGTGTTTACATTGTTTCCAAAGAACTGAAAATTCTTACTATTTTTTTCCTTCTACTACACTATTATTTTCAAAGACTCATGCTTTACTACTGATGTTAACACATGCAGATCTCAGCTTTTTGGGGAAAGACATACTTGTTTAAGGTAGTATGTTTAGTTAATTCAACTATTTTCTTATGACTGTTTACTAATGAGACACAAATTGCCATTGCATTCCTGTTGGGAACAAAGTTATATTTGTAACTGGCTTACAGACAGATTTTACTGAATTTTTAACACTTCCTGAATTAATTGTGTTCAGCATGAACAAAACTCATACAGAATGTTTTAGTATAATACAAAAGGTACTTCAATAACAGGGAGGCCAGAAGATAAACAATTGCAAATAATTCCAACACAACTTTGATCAACATAATAATGACAGTGTAATTAAAGGTCATTTCTAGCTGAAATAGTCTCTTAAAATTCTAATTACAATAGAAGTGACTTTTCGGAATGACAATAACTCCTGAAATTAAGATATTACCCAATTTTAAAGTCATTCCAATTATATAATATCCAAATGATCAATGTAACTTATATTCTAGTATTTATGAAAGGGTCAATCAGATACCTAAAACAAATATTTTTAAGGTTTTTTAATTTTTTTTTATATGTACAAATATGCGCATATATAGGCACGCACAACTGAAAAGCAACAACTGGCATCCAGGACCCAGTTCTTCTGATTAAAAAAATTAAAAATTATCAAGTTAAAGGGTCATGCTCTAGACTGTGGTGACATAAACTGATATATACTTCACGTCCCATGAAATACAAGTACTAATGTTATGCTCATGATTTAGACATGATAATTTAGCCCACATACCACTAATTTACCCTATGAGATTTTTTTAAACAGTATATTAGCCGTTTACTTAAATCAATCCATAATCGTTACAACATATATGCAGAATCAACTAATACAAGTACCTTTCCTGATGACCCAAATCAGACAGAAATTCATCAATGCGTCTTTGCAGTTCACTTCCTTCTAAGTTTTTCAACTTCTTCAATTCACTCTGGAGGAAAAACCAAAGTTCCTTAGCCCCATTTTCAATCCTCCTCCTCAATATTTCATGGTCTTTTCCAAGGCCTCCTATTTAAAAAAAAAAAAAAAAAAGGCATAAAAGCATCAGCACTTTTAGCTTTATTATTTCTTAAGAAAGCAATACATTTGTGATATGGAATACAAAAACTTATTTTAGAAGTAAAAGAAAACTTATCTACCAACCATCTCCTGTCCGCTTCTTATAGTTTTCTATCTGTTCTTTGGCCTTTAATAGTTGCTCCTCTAAAGCATGTACCTTTCCTGCAGCTGGTCCCTGATCAATGGGACCATCTGGTATCCTAGGATATAGAAAATAAAGAAATTATATTATTTATAAATACAATTGTTATTTGATGAATTATGTGCATTAACAATTCAGCTCTTCTCTCATTTTTGGTCCATATCGTTTTGATGATAAGCCTTCTTAGCATTTTCTTAAAACCAGAAGAAATTAAACATACTAACATAAACAAAGATTTTAAAAACTCAATCCCATAGGAGAAAAATAGTGCATAACATATCTGCAGCAAACAGATTCAGCCTGGTGTTAAACTGTGCTGTTTACAAGACTTCCATTCACTAACAAGACCAATCTTAGGCTCTACTTGTGAAAACAGCATTTGCAGCAGCTTAATTCAGACCATTTGTTGGACTGACTGGCACACAAGTAAAGCCTAATCAAGGGATGTGCCTTCACAAGACTCAAGTTCTGGCTACTTTTATATTCACGCATGAAATACATTCTGGTTTTGAATGCTGGTCATATATTCTTAGAGGACTAGAGTTCCAGCACTGAAACTCCTCTTTTTAAGTTAAGTCTTCTTACATATTGGCAAAAGATGATTTCAATGTATTTTGTGGACTCAGAATAAGATTCGAGCTTCTTAAATGTACCATCATGATAGTTTTTTATGACAACTCTGGTCTTCTAAACTGCTGGTCACCTAAAACAACACCTGCAACTCCAACATCCATTTGTGAAATCTTTGGCATGTGACCACAGGAGTATGGAAACTCATATCTCGAAATCTTTGAGCCATAAATTAGCCCTGAGGATAGTACTGAGGTTTGCTCATCATCTCAACTTGAATCCACACATTAATAAATTGAAATTATTAAAGTACAAAAATTCTATGTTATCTCCTATTTGTGTCACAAATTAAAAATTAATGCAGGGAAAACAAAAACCCCTTTCATCTCTAGAGAAATTACACTTTTGGTGGATCCATGGGTTAAATAATCATTCCACCTTTTATGAGACTTTTGTAAGAGCTGATCCTGAAAAGGAAAAGAGGAAGCAGATGTATAATGAAAAGTCTTGAAAACTGTGAAGAATGCAGAGTTCTTGCAGAACATGAAAATGATTCTTCATTTGTAATGGAGTATGAGCATAAAAAGAAAGGGTATTCTCTCCACACACTCATACAGAGTTTCAAGGCACCATACTAGAAGACTCCTTGCCTCCAGAATAGAGAAAATAGTGGTTAGAGGGAGTATCTTAACCCTAAACCAGAAATGAGAGCATTCCAAAGATTCTTCTGAGATGTCATTAACTTTAACGTCTCTCAAATCTGGATAATTAAATACTAATAAAAATTTAGGAACTGATGAAAAGTCCACTTTCACTGGAACGTTTGAGGGGAATAAATTAGGGAAACCTAATGTGAGCAGCAGAAAGGTACATCACACGAAACATAGCATTTAAGCCCCTTTTATCAGAAGGGGATGGGAGAGGTGGAAGAGGAAGCTAGGCAGCCTGAATGAAACTTACTAAAAAATTCTGCGCTCTTAGAGCTCCCTATTGAAAGCAAATTAGGGATAATTAAATTATTCCAAAACATTTATTTGTGTTTTGAAGCTACCATGGTAAATAAAAAGGAATTATTAATAACTGCTCATATATCTGCTTTTTTTATGCACTGAACGAACAAGCATGACAAAACTGAGGAAAATATTCTAATCTTAAACATGTGTACTCCCTAAATACACTCCCTCTGTATGAATAATTCATTTGTGAATTTGTTTTTACTACAAATGTATGGTATGACACCATACTGAGATACAGTACTGTATTGCCATGTACAAGACAATACAAACAAACCTTTAAAAAGCATATTGAAACACATATAAACTCTTGCACTAGTTTAAAATCACAACATTGAAATATATTTGTAATCTGCCAACTTGATATCCCAACTTAGATAGTGACAGGACAATCGATCACAAAATTAGCAGGAAAACCAGAATGGCTTATCTTGTGTAAGTCCCATTCCCTAAAGGTAGAATTTGGGAAGAGCAGTAAGGTAAAAAGATACAAAATCATTACCATAAGAAATCTTCAGACAGCACACACATCCTCTGAACACAAGGAAAGTCTGTTAAAGTAGCAATTACAGAATCCTGCAGAAGGATGGTTGTGGATGATATGAAATAAGCACAGTAATTCTTACCATTTGATATAATTAAGATTTTAAATGGAAAAGTACATGCCATTTAACATTCAACGTGCTTTGGCATACTGCAATAAAAACATTTACTATACTTATGTTGTTAGAAAAAAGGAGCTAGGATGGGGGCGAGGGAACATTCTCCTAAGCTGGTCGTTTGGATTTTCAATAAATTACATCAATTTAGGATAAAACTAAAATAACGTATTCTTTTTGCAGATTTGTCTCTACATCTGTTACCTCATCAGACTTGGAATTGCTGTCTTCCTCACTTTCATCCAGCCTCAAAATTAAGGAAAAGCTTCTTCTCTGCAACCAGCACAGCTTGCTTGTTACTGCCCTCTACAAGTACATCAACTGAGTTGGAGATAAGGCAACATTTGAGGGAAAAGTGTTTGAATTAAAATCCTTATCTATACTCATGGCACCATCTATGTAGATAACTTCCAGTGCAGAATATCCTAGGAATAACGCATACTTATGAATAAGAACTCCTGCTGAGAAACATATACATAAGTTTTCATACCAAAATAAGTCCTGACAACTGACTTGCTGCTTAAAACTTGAGAATTGAGTTTTAAGTGAGTTTATCTAAACAATGATGATTCTAATCAACAACGAAAGAATATGTCAGTAAGCATCTAGCACAGAATATCCTTCGCTTATTGCTATGACAACATTATAAATTAAGTTATAAATATAAAATAGACAAAATTGTAATCCACTTACATGGGCATCCATAATACACCAAAAAGTGGGTTTGTTTTAATTATTTTTCTCAATACTTACATGGCATGATTTTTGCATGCTGTTTCCTACCATTTTATAGTAAATATAAATTATCTTTTCAATAATGAACTAATATAAAAAAAAACATATTACTGTATAACTTTAAACATCAAAAAGATTACAGTGTAGAGATAATCCACTTCTGCTTTGTCCCTTGTTTATTAATCCAGCTACAAGTAAAGACAGAAAACAGAACTCTGTGTACATCATCCATATCACTTTCTCATCATCTTCAGGTAACAGAGGGGCAATGGCAAAGTAGCCATCTCTAATCTGAATCTCTGAAGGCAAAAAGAACCACTCAAAAATTTTAGTGTCATACAGTTTAGCTGAAAGAACTGTCACAATGTGTAAAATAATGGTTAAAAAATTTTAAACCAAAAAATAAATTATGAAAACCATTCTAACCTTTTCCTATTTACAAGATATTTAAAAGTTTACAATACTTTATTGGGAAAAGCAAAAATGTTAGATTTCACAAGTTCACACTCAAATATTTTCTCATTCTTTCATTTATATCTCTCCAAGTTCTTTGTATGGAGCTGCAAGGTTTATAAGTTACTAAAGCCATATTATGATTGTTTTTTCGTCTTTCACTTTTTTTTTCTCCCCAAGAAGAATATGATTTCTAATTATTAATGGCCACTAACACACACAAACGAACAAAAAACAAAGAATGTAAGCTGTCAATTCACCCTTCTAAGATAAAACCTCCTCGGTAAATAAAACTGATAGTAAACACGCAATGTTACCTGCACATAAAGAGGGAGCAGCATCCCTTATCAATTTAAATAAGCACAGACCTGATCAGTGCTCATTTATATCCACTGAAGATGCGTCCCTTCCATTAATTCAGGATTGCATAAAACCCAATAAAGAGAGCAGAGATACACACTATATATTTCAATGATTTTCCTCCCTCACACACTGGCCTGTGCAATACTCTCAGCTTCAAACTTGAGACACTTTAAATATATATAATAGAAAACAGTACTTTAAAATAATATTTAAATTTTTATCAACCCAAAGCTATTCTTGTACCCAAGTCCCTTACAATGCTTACTACAGGCCTGCTGGGCCCAACAACTGCCCAGAATAATTGACAGAAATACTTTAATAGATTTGATTATGATTAATTGATCCTAAATTTGGATTCTATATCAGCCTCAGTGCCAACTACATTAAAGCAATTTTCAAAATTAAAATACTATCTCTTCTTTCTGAAGCTACACCCAGAACTATGAGAATAATGTCTAGAAATACTGGTGCTTAGTTTTATTTGTTTGACCTTTTCCACTCATGCTCTACTTTATAACACATGTTCCTATTCAGATTAACAAACAAGTTATCGTGTTTTTTAAAAGAATTGCAGGTTATACAAAATGTAATATTTAATGGACTCTAGGAAGTAAATATATAAGGAATGTGATGTATTAGTAGTATGAACACAATACAAACACATTTAACAAGATTCTCTATTTCCCTGAAGTGAACTCTAAAATTCCTATACTGCCAGGCTTATCTTCCAGGAGAGGATACCTCTAATATACCATAAAAGATAAAAATTTTACTATTACCCAGCAAGACACAAAGAAGCACATGAATATGATGAACCATTCATGTATTGCAAAACAGTAAGTCTAGGACACAGATGAAGGCATGCACATAACTTTTCCATTTTCCATTTAAGAAAATCAGACATTACAAAAGTAGCAATTTTAAGCTCTCCTCCTCCTAAAAGACATATCACCTAGATGCAACAGTGACAGCCTTTAGCAGTCATATCAAATCCTCCTAGTAAAAAAAAATTTTCAGATAAAACTACATTACAGACAATGAAAAAAATTACATAATACTTTGATTTGATTATTACTCCCTATCGAGTTTCCTTTAAGTAACTGCAAAAACTGTAGTAAAGATTTCCCTTTTTGCTATGAGACCTATGACATCTGTAATAACTGTTATTGAGAGGGCTCTTCCGATTCTACTGGATATTGAATAGTAAAATAACAATCTATAAAAAACTCAGTTTTATTACTATTTTGCTCTAGTGGGATCTAGGCTGCTACTAAAATCAACCCAGATTTGTTCATACAATATTGTTTCTAAACATGTAAGGATTATGATAACTCTCCAAATCTCATTATACCACAATTACGTACATAATTTCTAAAACTGAGGCAATACCAAACACCTTTAATTCCATTTATCTTCTGCATCACTAATATACACCTGTGACTCCTTATAGCTCACAAAGTTTTTTTAAAAGCATCATAACTGCAAAAGAAAGACTACAGTAACTTCCCACCTAAAGCTTTTCAAATGCACTGTAAAAACTAAGTGGCACCTGAGGTCATTTCATGTCATCAGAAGTGCATCACAAAAGTGTATTCAGTTCCTAAAGGAATATTTTTATTTCAAGCCATTTTCAAAAAGATATCACTGTTCCAACTGGCATTATTATGAAGATACATATTAAAAAAAAAAAAGTATCTCAAAACAACCTCACCAAAAATACTTAGGAAAATACGAACTATTTTTAACCAATCTGGGTAATAAATTACAAATATTAAAAAAAAAAAAAATAAAAATCAGAAGAATACGATGTGGTTTGTGAAATCAAGCATACAAATGTTGGGGGGGGGGAAAAAAGCCAAACAGACTTCTTACTGCCTGTTTTGCCAACTGACGGGGTTAACACAAAGGACACAGACACCAAGCTAAAGAAATAAGCTTATTTTACTTTAGTTTAAAGCAGCAGAAAGAATAGGCAAGGTAATGCACCTAGTCATTACTACATAAAGCGAGCTATAGTGATTAAGAAAGATCCATCACCAATTGCCCTCCTACTTTACCATCACCCCGACCCGTGCATCAGCTGGGGAGCCCCGTCACAGCAAAGGGTCGGAGAGCCTGTCCCGGCAATTGGGAAGTCCTACGCAGGGCGTCCACTGGTGGGTGAGGTCTCCCTCTTTGCTGTGAGAGGGCCCGGCTTGTATACAGTTTAACAAACAAATCTATAAATCTATCTGACAAAATGCACAGGAGATATCTGGTAGATTGACTTGCCTCACTCAGGCGCGTCCAGATCTGGCCAAGATCCGGGCACGTCTGAGGAGTTCCTGTTTTTCTTTACATTTGAGATTTATAGTTCCTTCCTGTTGTTTACCTATAGCTTTCAGGGGTTGTTCCCATGGTTGCATTTCATGCTGATAAGATGTTGGTTGCTGGTCAGGGGGATCACTCAGAAGTCAACTTTGGTTCGAGGCCTATTGTTTAGGCCTTTTTATTTCATTGCCCTAAAACCTTAATTCTATTCCTCATGCATCCTGTGTGAAAAGAAATAACCAGGGGAAAAATTACAAGATCAAATATGATTTAAGTATCACACAGCAAAAAAGGGGTAAGCAAGATTTGGTAAAGCTTTGTCACAGATACGACATTTCTCAACTTTTGAACAGTTGATTTTGCATGTACATAAGGTGTGTTTCACGGGCATGGTTTGGGGGGTTTGCTGTTGTTGCTGTCTTTGGGGATGAGGAGCTGCTACACAAATCAGCAGCAAAAGAACATTCAGATCTCAAAGTGGAAAGATCACTTCTTGTCGCTGTATGCTGGCATTCGTGGAGAGCTGGATGAAACTAAGCATAGCCCAGTTCCTATTTTCAACCATCCCAGAGGACTGACACTTTTACCAGGTGAGAAGGAAGTCAGAGAAGTCACCAGAACCCATCAGAATGGGGAATGCTAGACAACTGAAATGTATTGCATTGAAATGTATTTTACAGTATAACTAAGGTCCCAATGTAATTAAAGATGAAATGCCAGCTTTCTCTAACTTCAAAATGGAAATTGTTACAACAACTTATACTTTTATTAAACTACTGAATTCTTATAGCCATACCTGTTTTACGTTCCTTCCTCCCTGCCCTAACTAGCTATTACAAATGTCACAGCTAGATATTATGGTAATTCTCTACCATTCACAAAGCTTCTTTGCCCACAATGATGAATTCTGTTAACATGGAACTTTTTACCATTCAAAAGTTTTACCTAATTATGCCAAAATACTTTAACTACTGTAGTCAATCAGATACATGTTACAATTTTACAGGTAGGCACTCTCGTCTTGTTTAAACTCCTCCCAACATAACCTTAAATTATAGTCATTATTGAAATATGCTTAAATTAACGCATTAGGTTAACCCTGTTGCGTGCCATAATATATGCTACATCTTCACTACAAATAGTGTGCTGCTTCTCTGATGATAAAAAAAATCCTCTAGTTATCTAGATATAAAATCTTAGTGGAGAAGGGAAGCAAAACCAAATATTTACCTCAATGTAACAAAATCCAACCTAGCAATAGTGCCAAGCTGATGTAAATACTGTTGTCTTAACCACTCAGATTTCACACCCAGTAACAGTTATTAAAGTTTTCCGTAAAAAAAAATTATAGCTATTAAATCATATTCAAGTAATAGTTCCAGCATTTCTGCCTTTGATCAGTAAAGCCTAAAACACATCATGTCTTCATTTTAAGAGGTTAATTGGAGCAAAAGTAGTATTTGCTGTCTAATTCTAATTCTATTTCTGAAATTCAGATGTTTTGTTTCTTTAATAAATGTTCCTAGAAGCAGTGATCCCTTCCAGGACACAGACACTGAATCCATGAACTGTTGGCAAATGTCTCATTTTAAGTAGCTATATCATTATAAAACTGTAAATGGGACTATTTTAAAGCTAATGGTTATTTTTAACACCACTTTTTCTACCTGGCAAACAAAGAAATGAGATACTGAAAAATCTGGTACTTCACCAAACTCAGATCACTTCCAGCAAAAACCTATGCCGGAATATCTTCCAGTTCCAAGCTCATTCATTTCTGGTCAGCACTGACTACTGAACCCGGAGATGTGTTGCTGTTCGAATTGGCATTTAAAGTCATATTGGGCTTTCTCATGCAAGAGTTTCAGATTCTCCTGTGGTTACACACAACCACTTTAAAGAAAGGTCTCAGAAATATTTTTAAACAACATATTCACAAAAAAAAAAAAAAAAAAAAAGGAACGTAGTCCAGTTAAGATGGGTTTGGACCACCTAATCTAATTCTAGAAACTTGCAGCAATTAACTGAAGCATAGAGAAGGAACATTCTAACATGTTTAGATTAGAACTAAATTAATATTTTCACTTCTATAAACCATGGAAAATTGTTAACAGTATAAGCTATTATTTAAAACTTGGCCACTGAAAATGTACTATTTATCTGAACATAGATAGGTTAAGGAAACAGGGAAAGGTGGTTAGAAAAATCATCACTGCCTAACATATAACTTAGCCTGTATCTATGCATCTCCTGTCTCCACTGCCTCAGTAAAATCAAGAATATTTACCCTCTTCAAATCACTGTGTAGTTTGAAATGGTTATATTTCAATGACTGTACAATACATGACATTATCATTTATTCAAGTCAGCCAAACATGGGGGGCTGAAAGCATGAAGGGTGGTAATCTTTACATTTAAGGCCAAAAATTTCCCCCTCCGAGGAAAGAAACCCTAAGGTTGACTGTCAATGTCTAGTAATAAGGGCATTTAAAGATATTGTATTTATTCAAATATAGGATCTCGTTTCAATTTCTTTGCCGCAGCATACTCTCATTGCACCATTTTGTCAACAAAAATATATTAAACTTTTTGCCAGTGCAGTTATCACATAGGAACAAATTGAGCTTAGAAAACTACAGCCCACTCAGTCAATCATGGCCACATTACTCAAGGTGAAGATTATCTATGCTTAGCGTAGAGGGCGCTTGGGTCAGCAGCGTTTCTCCAGCTTTGTGCAGTACCACATGAATGCCGAGGTAACTTCTTCAGGGCTGACACATTCAAAGCTAAAACTTTCGTTTTTCTAAGCTAAGAAGCCTCATTAGCATGCAGCAGTATCTACAGTGTATTCCAGAAACCAGGAAAAGAGTGTAGTGAAATTTCAGTAAGGCAGGGAAGCCTACCCAACGTAGCAGATCAAAGAGACTTGGCTATGCATGAAAGAGAGAGAATGTACCAGAAGAAAGATGAGAAGAGGGTTGAGAGGAAAGGTATTAATTTCACTGCTACAGAGTCTGTATGTGTGATTTCATTCAAATGAAAGTGTTCTGGGTTTAGGTAGTGCAGAAAGGGCTACACAGGTGGCTCCTGTGAGAAGCTTCTTGAAGCTCCCCCAGCTCCAAGTTGGACCCACCTCTGGCCAAGGTCAAACTAGTCAGCGACAGTGGCCGAGCCTCTGTGATAACATATTTAAGAAGGGGAACCAAAGAGGAGAAGTTAAGAGTTGTGAGGGATATACCAATGCAAATGCCAAGGTCAGTGAAAGAAAGGAGGAGGAGGGCAGGAGGTGCACCGGAGCAAAAATTCTCCCCTGCAGCCCATGGTGAGGGGGCAGGCTGTCCCCTTGCACCCATGGAGGTCACTGGTGCAGCAGAAGCCATCCTGCAGCCTGTGGAGGATCCCACACTGGAACAGGGGGCTGAGCCCGAAGAAGGCCAGGACTCTGAGGGAAGCCTGCACTGAAGCAGTCTGGGAGTATCCCCCAGAGGACTGCAGCCCATGAGAGGGACCCACATTGGAGCAGTTTGTGAAGAGCTGCAGCCCTGTGGCAAGAACTCACGTTGGAGAAGTTTATGGAAAACTGTCTCCCGTGAGAGGGACCCCGTGCTGGACCAGGGGAAGAGTGTGAGGAGTGCTCCCCCTGAGGAGGAAGGAGCGGCAGAAACAACGGGTTATGGATTGACCACAACCCCCATTCCCCTTGTCTCTCTGCTGCTGTGGGGAGGGGAGAAATCGGGAGCAAAGCTGAGCCTGGGAAGGAGGAAGGGGTGGGGGGAAGGTGTTTTTAAGATGTGGTTAGATTTCTCACTGTCCTACTCTGATTGGTAAATTACTGTTGGTGGTGCTGGTGTTCAAATTAAATCAATGTTCTTTTTCTTCCCAAATCAGGTCTGTCTTTTGCCCACGACCACAACTGGCGAGTCATCCCTCCCTGTCCTTGTCTCGATTCCTGAGTCTTTTGGGGTTCTCTGAGGGAGAAGGAGTGAGCAAGCATCTGGTGGTACTACTCAGTTGCCCTCTGGGCTTAAACCACAAGGGGAGAAACAAACCTACTTAAAGATAATGTAACAAGAACAGGACTAGAACCATGAAACACCCTAGTAAGGAAAACAAATTGATCTGTGCAATTCTATTTTTTCCTACAATTTCTGAAGCAATATAGCAAGGCAAATGATCCAAAATGGCATCTGCTCCTAAAGAGTATTAAAAGGCAAGTCGAAAATCAGTTTCTCCTTATCAAGCAAGAACCACACAAGGGACAGGATGAAGACTTAACTGCCAGCACCCCTTGCTCTGCATGTTCTACACAAGTGATCCTGGCCAGAGCACTGCCACGCACACGTCCTGGTGCTTGGGAGTATGTAGTTGTGAAAGAGACAGTAAGTGAATTCAGCTCACTTAAGAGATTTTTAAAATAAACATCACCCTCTCGTTCTATAAAATCTTGTACTGAGCTTTGCTCTTCTCTAGCTTCTTACAACATATGAAGCCTCTGCACTTGTCCCCACAATCCATCAGGACTTTTAGGTTGTATGTGATGACGTCCACATACTTAGTTTCAATATGATTCTGGCACATACCCTGCCTAAGCAGCTCTCCCTTGCAAGTTCTTAGGAAAGAAGATACCACAAGTCTATGTTAAAAGCTGTCTGTCTGAAAAGTGGAAAAAAACAAAGAAACAAACACTTTAAATTGTAATTGTACCAATCTACAGTGTAACAAGTCATTATAAAAACTGATGTGATACTACTGTTTTACAAGTACTGATACAAGTTTAGCAGCAAGGCAATGAAAACAACTTAGTTAAAAGAAATCATATAATGCAACAGTCTACTGCAGCTCATCTTCAGCAAGTCCATGTTTACGTTCAACAAGCTGTACAAATGTTGTCAACACCTTTAAAATGAGCTCTTCCAGATACTGTATGCACACATTTAGAAAAATTACTAGCTGTTCTAATTGGTTGGAATGTCACAATAATTGCACTTGTTTGAAGTTGGCATTGAGGAGTTAATCACCTACAGAACTCTGTTACTGTGACAGTAACACTTTGACATCATTAAATAATGACTGTTAAATAATTATTATTAGACCAAAACTAAATGTACATTATTTGTTTAAAGGTTTTGCAATATTTTCAGTTAGTTATAGCACTGATTAAAACATTTATCTATACTTTTAAATGTTAAATGTGATTTTACAAAAAAAACCCACAAACAACCCCTTCAATTTATTTTCTGGTATTCCATATTTCAACTATTTTCTTTTAGATCCTACCTGAGAGATTCCGCCATCCGCCTTAAGTCTTCATTTTGCTGCTTCAAACGTTCAAGTTTAGCAAGTATCTTGGATAATTCGCGACTAGAGTGATCAGGGTGCTCACTGTCTCGTACCAGGTGTCCACCAATATAAAAGAGTAAAGTTCCCCAAGCAAAGAGGATGAGCATAATCCAACGCCAGGAACCAGTCCATGGCCGCATTTTCAGAAGTTCAATTCACTCCAGAGCTGCTTCTGCTCACAAAATAACAAACATTTTAAGTCCTCGGACTGTACAAAAGTGGACAATTTCAGTTCCTCTGTTTCACCACATTGTACCGGAGAAAAATTGTTCTCAGCGTTTATCTTACGGCAACTCCTTAGAGAAGATCCTTATGGGGCTGCACATAGAAAGCATTAATATTGCATCACTCTTCATTTATATTCTGTGAAAAGAATAAAAAAAATCTGAAATTATAATTCAGATATATAAAAATATATTGGATTGCAATTAAGCTAAATGTATTGTCATTAACATTCAGGAATGATGATAGACAATGATACTAATTTCTGTCAAGGAGAAAAAGAAAAAAGCTTTTAACTTGCTACAAAAACTATGCTCAGTTCAAGAATGAACCACAAAAGAATATGCAATCAGTTCTGGCTTTGAAATGGACAGAATTGCTACTTTTTATAAGAGAAATATTTACCAATTTGTAATGTGTCATTTCACACATAAAAATAGTTCGGAAATCATTCTGTGGTAAACTTAATAGTCCCCTTTACTATCAACAAAAGAGCTTTTGTTCAATTACAAATTCATCTTTATTTTTTTTCACTTTTATCAACTCTCTTCTCCATTTTTATCACGATTCCCACCCTGTAACAGAAGTTCGAACAATATATTCTACTATTTGTAAGTAGACTTGCCTAGTAGCAGCTGTAATATCAATTAAGCAACTTGCAAACACTGCAAAGATTATAAGCAATAATTTCTAAAAAGCCAATCCATTGTATATCTTACTCTTAAATTTATGGTGGCCTCTGAAATACCCACCTAATATTAAACCCAAAATTTGATTTCTTGCTTAAAACTGCAAGACAACACAACTTCTCTTTATCCTTCTACTTAGTACTTTCTAAAACAGATAAGAACACTGAACATTTAAGAGGTAGAAGAGGAAGATTTCAAGTAGAATCTATGTGGCACTGCTATATTCACACAATTGAAAATCAGGCATGACCTTAGAAACCTAGTTTTTAGAAACATTTTTTCTTCTGCTTTAAACCTATCAAACCCATTTTGACAAGTGTTACTATTAAAACTATAAAAATGCAAAAAGTGTTAAAGGTAATACTTTCATCTAAAACACCGTACCATTTAAAAAAAAAAAAAAAACACAAAAATCAACTCAACTCATCTTCTACTTGGCAAAACATCATTCAATGAGCGCAAAAATCTCCTCATTCTATCTAGAACAGACCTTAAGACTTAACTGATGAGCATGTCCAAAACCATTTTAAGTACTTCTCACCCCTCTTCCTCTTTCTCTGCAATGTAGCACTTCTACCTTTTGTAAAAAGCATATGTGGCATTTATACTCGATTTCCAAAGCAACCTGTATTTCCAATTCTCAAATTTATAAATCAGCCATATTTCCTGAGATGTTATCCACACCCACCTTCGCCCAAATTATTCTTCTCTGTTTAATCCTTCTTCCACTTTACCTTCTTTTTCATAACATTCAGGTTTTTTTTATTCTGTTCCAACTAATTTCAAGTTCAGAGAAAAGACTTCCTAAATTGCAGTAACATCCAAACTCGCCCAGTCATGGAGATATGCCTGAAGCATGCACTTACAGATACAAAAATTCTAACATAGTATTAAAAATGCTGAAAAAATTCTCTAATGATCTTGCGGAAGAGGTTTTGTTTGCATATTTTTGAGAGAGACAGAAAAATTCCACTTACGACTAGTGAGATGGTACACAAGATAAACTATTTGCAAATTGAATACTACTAATGAAATGGAAGACATTTCTAGTACCTCAAGCTTTTCCATCTAATGTATCTGTGACAA
The DNA here is from genome assembly GCF_018691265.1 of Tyto alba. NCBI lineage: Eukaryota > Metazoa > Chordata > Aves > Strigiformes > Tytonidae > Tyto > Tyto alba. The sequence goes on from NW_024881280.1 coordinate 5,309,131, forward strand.
GGTAAGTTATAAGCAGACCAGTTTTCTTCGAAAGTAATGTCAGAATCCCACACTAGGAGCATGTAATTTTCTACAGATCTCTAGGAAAGCTTTACATAGCTTTTGCTTTAGCTTGGCAAAGCACGGGACTGCCTTCAGGAAGACAGTGGTTTCTTCAACAATCTCTACAAATGACAGCACAAGTAAGAACCACTCATATTATATGAAACAGAATAGGTCATGCCCAAACCACAGAGGATTGTTGCCTTAAGTGAAACAATCCTAGTCACTTGCAGGAATGATTAATAAAAAAACCCCAACGGACTGACACTTAAGGTTTAAGTGGGAAAGGGTATTCATACATCTGTATTCCCAATCACCCAGAAAATGGCCAACTGTGGCTGCATCATGCTAAGTGAAATCACAAAGTCTGTGAAGGCAGAGGAAAGAAAAAGTAACAGGAGACTTCAAATATTCCTCTACTGTTTGGGTAAATATTATGCTGGGAATTGTGATAAGAACAGACATCATATAATTACTGCTTAAGAGAAAAGCTACTATGAAAAAACATTGACTGAATCATAAGCAGTTTGCAGAACTTGGATCAAAAGTTTTCTGCTAGAGGACCACTTTACAACAGTCTGCATAATATACTCAGATATTTTTTCCTTCTAGCAGCCACAAAGGAAAAAAAAAAAAAAAATCACTACAGCTGTGATTAATTTCAAGAAGAGGAACTATTTTTAAAGAGAAGTGGACTCCATGCCACCTGGAAAGATATCATGGTCTTAATTAAAACAGCAGGTAAAGGTGACTATTATAATTAGCAAAGAAAGTATCCTTTTAAAAAGTTACAAGCATGATCAAAGGATTCAATAGACAAGACTGTAAATTCTGGTACATTAAAGACATAAAAACACTAAACATTTTCTCCAAAGCAGATATCTTACTAGACACTGCAAAGTCAACAAATGATGATAGTATCTAAGAGTTGTCTAGAGTACTTTGCAAATAAAAGACTGACTTTCTTTTTTTCAGCCTGTTTTTTGTAACACAGGAGCATAAGCAAACTCGTGAATCAGGTATCTTTATAAGAGAAAGTGTTGGTCTGTCTCAAACAACAGCGTTAGTAGAACAAACTATCAAACAAATCCACAAAATTAATATAAAAGTCATCAGAAACAGATGGTATTCTTCCAACAGTTCTAAAGAAGTTAAAGAATGCAGCAGTTTAATTATTACTAGTAGTATGTAATCTCTCAATTCTAATCACTTTGTAGCAAAGGAATGAAAAATTAAAACAGTAAACTGAATTCTTTGTAAGGGCTACAGCAGGGATCCCTGAAACTACAGGCCAGAAAAAAATTATGCTTGTGTCAGGCAAACCAGCAAAAATAATAAGATAAAATAAAACTGCAGACATAAGGATGAATGTAACGAAAGTAAAAAAGTACTAACATGGCTTCTGGAAAGAAAAATTGTGCCTCATAAATTTATTAAAGTTCTTCTGAAGATGCAAACAAACAGACGGGCAAGAGAGAATCAGTTCTAAATTATTACACAGTTGATCTAGTCAATGTGGATTTTCAAATGATATTCAACAAGGTCCTCAAAATGTTTCAAAGAAACTAAGCTGCATAGAAAGAGAAAAGTTCATCATGTGAGTCACCATCACATTAAAAGAGAAGACACAGTAAGACTAGGCAATCAGTTCAAGTGGAAAGAATGATCAGGGACCTCACTGGGACTCATGGTGGAGTTCATACAGTTTAATATATTCATAAGTGATTTGGAAAACAAAGTGAAAAGTGAGGTAAAGTCTGCACATATAGTGTAAAAGATAACAGCAATGAAATGAAGGATATCAAGACACTGTCTAATGAAGAAATAAAACGAAAGATGAAAAATCACTTTATACGAGTGTGTAGAGATGACACTTGACTCATCATCCATCAGGAATGGTTTTCAGCTGTGATAGGTAATTCTATAAAATATCAGCTCAGCATTGGGCAAAATGCAACCAAATCCTCACAGATTAGGAAAAAAAAAAAAAAACAACAAACAAACAAAAAAACACAAACAAAAAAAAAAACTAGCCAAAAAACCTAACAAGTAAACAAAACAAAAAAACACCCCACCAAAAAAAACCACAAAAGCAACAAAAAAATCCCACAAACCCAAGAATCCCAAAAGTAAACCCCAAAAGAAAACATTACCATTATGTCATTGCATAAAAGCACTGTCAGGACTTTGATTACTTTGTATCATTCTGATTCAACCAACTCAGAAAGATATGGTGGAAATAGAAATGATACACAGAAGGGTTACAAAAATGAGCAGAGAGAGAGAATGGCCTTCAGTAACTAAACAGATTAATAGAAAGGACAACTCAGGAATTAATGTGGCAGATCTATAAAAATCATTAACAGTATAAGAAAGTAAACTAGGTATAATTAATTGTTTGTTGCTACTTCTAGTACAAGGGGATAATGAGTAAAACTTTCTGGTTTGAACAGATTCAAAACAAAAGAGGATATTTCTCCAAATTTGTAATTCCAGCGTGAAACTTATTTTGATCAAACACTGTAGGTGTTAAAAGTTTACATTTCAAAGACCATTACACCATTTCAAGGAAGATTAAAATTCATAAAAGGCTACCCACAAAGATACTACCCAATACTCTCAGAATCCCAAGTTATATATTGTTGGAAACTGGAGAATATAGCAGGGTAGTACCACCAGAGTATCCTGGTTCTTGCAGTTTTCCCTGGACACTCACTACAGGCCAGTCTTTGAGATGTATTAGGCTAGGTAAGTCTTTGATCTGCTATGGTATGAATACTTCTACAACGAAATTTAAAATGTTAAACAATATTTTAAATGTTAGTAAAGGTTTTGTGTTACAAACACAAAAAGACCACATTTTAATAGGGCTAATTATCCTTTATTTACTTTATAGCAACAAATTTTACAACTCATTATTAATAAAAAAGTAACTTCTTCAGTGTTTTGTTTAAAAGAATAAACAAACTCAGACTGACAGGAAAAATACCAGACAGCCTTTTTAAGGAAGAAAATAGAATGCTTCATCAGGTATTTGTCTGTGGTTGTGAAGATAAGATTGGTCAAGTACTTCTGACTCTCGAGAGCTTATAAAATTTTCAAGTGGGAAAAATAACTAATACTATTTTTATTTATATCACTGTAATCAATGGTGTACAGTAATTACTTTCAAGTACATTGTTCTTGTAGCACATCCACATTGCTTTTATGTAAGTGATTTTAAAGTATTTCAAATTTAACTTTCTTTAATAGTAAACCAGTTTCTACTTCCTGAAAATTAATCAAATTATGTCTAAAACAATTAATGGACTTAATATTTTAAAGAACAGAGTTCTGAAACTACTCCTAAACATTTTACATAATATGCAAAAGATAGCATGTTTTATCCAATTCCTATGAATTTCTGATGATATCATTGTTCTTTTTATAAGTTAGGTCACAGTACAGTTAAATATAAAATAAAGAAGCCAAACTATTTGAATAAATAGGAAGAACATTCTGAACTAACATTAAACAGTCAGCCTGTATCTCAAATGTGGTGTATCTAATTATACATGAGTTCTAACTACTCTTAACTATTGGCTTTGTACTGTAATGTGTCTTTTACGTTTTTTTCTTCCATTTCATACTGTTCTGGGAATGCAAAATGTCAAAGTATTTCAGTATTTCAAAGTCCAAACAAGACCTTTAAATAAATTGAATTATAATAAATAGAAGACTAGCAGAAATAAAAGAAAAAAGAGGGAAACAAAAAGGAAAAGTTATCACATTTTTTAAATTGTTCAGTTTCTACAGCTTATATCAGGTTCCTGAAAGACCTCCACATGAAGACATATACCACAGATATCTGCCTGACAAAATGTCAAGATGTAATGTCAATACTTATCCTTCTTTAATTTTGTATTGCTGTTTATGAGTTTTCATACTGTTAACTAAACCCAGGACTGCCCAGACTGAAAGTACGAGCCTGAACTCAGAAAAAACTCAGCAGCAGCCTGCAAACCCAGTATTTCAAACCTGAGATGAATCATAACATGCAGGATGATCAATATCACCTGATACTGAATATCAAAATAAGAGCCCACAAACCTTAAAAGTTGTGGGAGAGCAGTACCAGTAAATATATTTTATTAAGCAAGAAATGGGAAATTATCTAAATAACAATGATTTGTGTTATTATTAAATTATGCTACTATATAGTGAAGAACCTTTATCTAAGAATACTATGTTACATTTCTTTTACCAGAGGAAGACACACATTTTAATTTATTAGTTATCCCATGAGATTTACCATGATTTCTTGTCTTATATTGGATTGGATTTACCCATACCTTTGCATTTTCCAGTGCATAATACCATATATTCAAAATACAGTACATTGACAATTAGCTAATTTGCATCTTCTTTCCTGAAATTTTAGATGAGTTCTTGTCTCCATTCTAGGGGATCCTAAGAATGGTTTACTACATTCTTATACGGTCATCTTCTAAAACAATGTAATAAGACATCTCTTTTATCTCTTTGAAGGGGCTTACCCCGGGTGTTTGGATTGAAAAATAATGTATCCCTCTATTCTCCCCAACAGCTCTTGAAATTATCTCTACAGCAATCTTTCAAACTAATTTTCATTTTAAAATTTCAGCACTACACTCAGTGAAGAGGATCTCTCGGGGAAATCACCTCCCATTCGTAAGAACCCAGCTACCATCCACCGAGATCCCAGCCACGACACTGATGTAGGTGGCTAGGCATGGACTGAAAGACGAAGCTCAGTAGAAGCAGCAGCAGCATACAGATATAGCAGCAAAAGAAGCCTTCACACTAGTACTAGCGTGGGGCTGGAGATGCCACAGTGAACCTAGTAACCCTCAGGGATTCCTGTATGTAGGCTAGTAAAGACACAGCTTTTAGCTGCCGTGAAATAAAGCAATTTGGACTTCCACATAGGAATAATGCAAAGGGTCTCCTGGTTCCACAGGAGACTGAAGATGAAGACACTAGAGACAGCTGTGAAATCTTCTCAAAATAATAAGCAAATAGATATTGGTGGTAATTTACATCAAGGCTTTTTGTATTTAAATGTAGGAGTTCTTTATCACTGCTTATAAAATGATTTGTTATTTCAAACTCTTGTTTCAGTTACTAAAGAAATAAAACCAGTATCAGGAAAAAGTTATGTAGAATAAAATCAAAGCAATGTTAAAAGTAAGTGCTAAGTTGAAAGCAAAGTGTCTCCTACAGTAAGCTATTTTTCAGGTTTAATTTAATCCTGTAGCTCTATTATAAAAAGTCAATACAAAATATGCAGTATTATTTAATGAAGCAAAAAAGTTCTGATGAGTACTTGCTATTATAAATCATTAGGAATACACAATCTTTAATGCATCAGTTGAATGGAAAATAATATTGTGAGAAAGGAAGTCAAATTAAAATTTATTTACTGCTAAATGCATAGCACAGAAAATGTAGTTAGTGTCAGAAATTTATTTACACTCCATTAAAGAGAAGACAGAATATTTACATAAAAATAAGGGTCTGCTTCAATGCCTTAATCAGGAAATCAAATTGTGCTACTACACATGTAAGCCACAATTGATTGTAAGCATATAAAAATGTTTTGTTGTCAAATTAACATGGAAGGTTTGGTTAAAAAAACATTGCTTCAATACAATGCAGTGCAATGCAGTGTTCACAAAATGACTAAAGGAAACAGTAAAGAGAACATGAACTTAATTAAAATGATAATAAAAAAAAGAGACTGAAGTGTAGCTCCAAGATCAACAGGAAAAATAATGTACATCCATGTCAAAGTTATTTTGCTATATCAAAAATTATTAATCAATGTAAAAATAAATACTTAATATCCTTCCTCATCTTGCCGCCATAATGCCTTCTGGTTATTTTAAAGTTTTAAGAGATCCTTACAAATTAGAAACTTGAGTAGCCCAATACCATCGTTTCAAATAAAAGGACATCTTCCATGACTTAAATAAGGTCCTTATTACCTTACTATTCCCAACATGCCTTCAATAACAAATTCAGTGATGGAGTTGAGATTTTTCTCCTTGTGTATTTTTGCTTGCTATTCAGAATTATGGCCCCAGAATAGCATTGTGCTTTCTCTTCCCAACGTACAGTGTCGAGTTATTTTAGATTCAGTTCAAAGCAAGCTAAGCAAGTCTACTTTTGGCTCAACCACCTACTGACACAGATTCACTCAAAAAAAAGAATTGTACCTTATGCAAGTTGAAAAGAAAACAAAATTACGCATGAAGCAAAACTCACACATCACCACAGCCCGTATATACAGCATTGCACTTAATGTCATGTACATCATCTACAATTCTTTTTTCACAGTATAAAACATAAAATTCACTCCACTGTTAAGGGCTATCACAATGACTTATCACTAAATATGAAACACTCAAACCATGTTACATTGTACATGCAACTTAGATTGAACCTTTACATCACTGTCAGTTTCACTTAAAAGCAAACAAATAGGTATCACTAACAGAGATAATCTTCTCAGGAAAGCACACTACTCAAAGTAATGTTAACCTGATGTGCTCTAATAAAACTAAAATTAAAAAAAAAAAAAAAAAAAAAAGAAAGAGAACCAACTTTCTGATTCCAGTTCCTATGTAACAATGAAATGATGGAACAGCCTCTGACAAAGGATTAGAGCCTAAAGAAATAATCCTTTTAGGATATTAAAATAAAACTAAGGATCAAAGGACAAAAATAACAAGTAAATTACTCTGTAGTGTTTGATACAAATAAGTAAATGTTGATGTTGCAAATATTCAACGCATTCTTTACAAAAGCTTATATATTACTTGATTAATGAAACATCATCTTCATAATCTGAACAAGGTCATATGGGCAACATTTCTTCAGTCAAATCCTACGTCCTAGTATTTCAGGTAGCCATGTCATTGAAACCTCTAAGCTCCACCTAAAAAAAAACCCACCCATTTCCTTTACCCATTATTGGAAGGCTGTTTAAAACTTCACTCCTTCCATTGCTTAAAAGCCTTCTTTAATTTCCAAACTAAATTTATATTTTGCTAATTTATACTTGTGTTTTCTTACACTAGTATAAACTCAGTTTAGAGAGCTTGGGTACTGGCCCATTCTGTCCATAGCAGTGTGCCTGCGGAAAGCAGCCATGTCCTTCCTCAGACTTCTATGCTAGTCTGAGTCTTACATGCTAGCCTGCAAGCACTTCATTGCAAGAGGATTACAAATTCCCCACATCCTGAACCAGCTCCCATTCCAATTAAGTCTTTTCAGCACATCAGGAATCAGAATTGTATACATAACACAGGATGCTGCCAGTGTCTTGTATGAAACGAATAATTGCTTTCCTCTCTTAGATCTGCTTTCTGTGATAAATCCAGACCCAGGATATATCTTTTTCATGGCCACATTACTCTGGCAGTCAGGAACCATTTTGCAAGGACACAATACCTCCAAATCTTTTTGCATCTACATCTCTTCAAATTGACAAGCTCCCATCTTACATACAGAAATTCTTACTTCTAATCCTTTTAACTTTGTATTATTATACTTTATCCCATTCTACCACTCCAGTATCCCAAGTATAAAATTCTTCTTGCACAATTTTCTGACCCCTGTCATAACAGTCCTCCACTTTGTGACCTAAATTTCATTATAATCCAGTATCTTTTTGTGACAGTTACTACTGAAAAGACCCAAAATTAATAACAGATGTAATCCACTGCACTAATAGTGTTTCTCCTCCAGCCTAATACCCTTCCTTGCAGCACAAGTCACTGTCGTTTCATCCCTTCAGCTACATCCTTTTCCAATGAATGATTCTATTTTTCATCCATGTTTTCCCTAATTCAATTTATAATTTTCTATATGCCAAGAAAATGTTGAAGGGAAGTCCAGATACATAGTTTCTCCCAAACTATGTGTCATTAGGAAATTTACTTTCCTTCATTAAAACAGTTCATCAGTAAACCTAGAATAATCCAGATCAAACAATCTTTGGCAAACCTGTGTTGCATTTATCTCATTTTCCATTTTAATCTAGCTCTACTTTGTTAATTGTCATTTCTTTCAAAATTTGTCCCCAGGCTTTTCATACTACTGTGATCAAGCCAGGGCTGGTAATTATTTCTAATTCTAGCATTCATCTATACTAATCCCAAGAGACTTTATCCAATTTAGTTTCAAACTTCTTCAAATATTGACTGGAAACAATTTAGAAAGCATTTCATTCATCCATAACTTTTAAATTAGCTTTATTAATATACCAATTATATATATTATTTTCTTCAACCAGAGAAGAGCAACCCATTCACAGAACATGTATTGATGTTTGTATTCTCAAAGTATCAGAAAGGAAGTTCTTTTAGTTTTCAATTCAAGTTCACTGATTTAGTTATATAATTTTATTTTCCAATCCATAAAAACTATCCCCTCCCTGCTTTTTCCGGAACAAGGACATAGATTTTTAGTATTCCATATGTATACTTAATTATTGTGTAAATTCTTTTTTTCTTCTTAACTTCTATTCACAGGTATCACAGGACATAAATAAACATAACCATGAGACTTGCTTACTATTTACTCCTACATCCACACCTTCATCTTTACTACTGTTTCTGTAAAAGTGTAATTTTATATCTGCATGGATTGCTCTAGGCAATTTGGGTCATTTTCTCTTCATATACTCCCTTAAAATTTTACATAAATAAATATGAGCTGCTCAGCTGATACAATCAGCAGTTGATACTCAAATTAAACATTTTCTTAATGGAACTCACCACCCTTTTCAATTTCATTGCAAGTGGAGACTTATTCAATACTGAAGCCTTCGCATACTATAATTTTGGATCTTCACCACAGAAAACAACCTGGCAGGAAGAGATGGTACTGAGGGACTTCCTTAACTATGTGAAAGCTACAGTCCCACTCATTTAATTTGGTTAGAAAACAAAATCATAACCAGCAAGAACAAACTTAGGAGAAAGACGCGATGCAATTTATCCTTCCTGAAATTTGCTTTGAGAGATTCTGCCACTGAGTGTGGAAGCTTGATGACCTTTCAGACTTACAGAACTTACAAAGAAGGTAAATTACCATGAGTTGAGGAATTAGAGTCTAAAAGCAAGATTATCAACTTGAGAAGAATCGTCTTAAGATGCACTTAGAAGCACCAGAATAGATATTACAGTACAGATGCAGAGACTTTTTTCCATTTAACTGCATAAAATTTTATAGCTGAAAACAACTACACAGAATTTTGAAGTGAAAACACAAAGAAAGAAGGGCATAGGAAAAATAGACAAACATTCAGAATGTCCAGTAAGCAATCTGTTATGCCAAATTTCTTCCTTTTGGAAGTCAATACTTAATTTGTTCAAAGCTTCAGAGGTAGCTGTTCTGTATAACTAATTTTATCATACAAGCATAGGTAGTGATTACTGACACAACCAACATAAAGTCTACAAGAAAAGATGAACACATGTAGATTATAAACTGAGAGCTGACTGACAGCTCCAGAGTTGCTGTATTTGAAAGCCAAGAAGCAGCAATAAATTCCTTAAAATGACTGATGATCAGTGAAGACATGACAGAAGTTGCCAGACCAAGGTCATTACTGTTTTTTTGAAGTGCTTAAGAAGCTGTATAGCAAACTGAAGCTGAGAGAACAGTAGGTGTAACTTCCCATCTTCCTTACAAGTCTAAAATCAAAAACCTGCAAGAAAGTAACAAAAGAATGTATGTACTTATTCCTTTCACAGAATCATAGACTGGTTTGAGTTGGACAGGACCTTAAAGCCCAACCATTCTCACTCCTCTGCCCCGGGCAGGGCCCCCTTCCCCCAGCCCAGGGGGCTCCCAGCCCCGTCCAACCTGGCCTTGAACCCTTCCAGGGAGGGGGCAGCCACAGCTGCTCTGGGCACCCTGGGCCAGCGCCTCACCACCCACACAGGGAAGGATTTCTGCCTTAGATCTCAGCTAAATCCACCCTCTTTCAGTTTAAAACCTGTTACCCCTCATCCTATCCCCACACCCCCTGACCCAGAGTCCCTCCCCACCTCTCCTGTCCCCCCTTTAAGCCCTGGGAGGCCGCTCGAAGGGCTCCCCGGAGCCTTCTCTTCTCCAGGCTGAACCCCCCCAACTCTCTCAGCCCGGCCTCCCAGGGGAGCTGCTCCAGCCCCCCCAGCATCTCCGTGGCCTCCTCTGGCCCCGCTCGAGCAGCTCCGTGTCCTTCTGCTGTTGGGGGCCCCCGAGCTGGCCCCAGCACTGCAGGGGGGTCTCACAATAGAGGAATAGAAGGGCAGAATCTCCTCCCTCAACCTACTGGTCACGCTCCATTTGATGAAGCCCAGGATGTGGTTGGCTTTCTGGGCTGCAGATGCACATTGCTGGGTCATGTTGAGCTTCTTGTCAATCAACACCCACAAGTCCTTCTCCACAGGGCTGCTCTCAACCCCTTCTCTGCCCAGCCTCTTCCTCCTTATAACTGAAATATTCTATTATATACCAATTAGAAGGGCACAAAATAAAACATAAAATATCATTTAAGCCTAAGAATCTACTTGTTAACATGAGGGTGGTCAAACACTGGAACAGGCTGGGCAGGTTAGTGAAGTCTCCATCCCCAGAGACTGGACACAGACCTGAGCAACCTGCTCCAGTTAACTCTATTTTCAGCAGCAGGGTTAGACTAGATCTCCAGAGATACTTTTCCAAGTCCGCTACTCTGTGATTCTGTGAAATAAACAGAACTCCTCAGCAATTTTAACTTAACCAGCATTTTTTTACAGCTTTAGGTGTGAAAAAAAATAATTTCTTAAGTGTCTAACATGCAAATGTATAATGTATATTATCTTTGACATAAACAGCAGTAAATTTTTAAATACCATAACTTCATAACATATCTGAAGAACAGCTTACCCTCTCCATGATAGCAGGAAATAAACACAACTTCATCATGGGCTTGGAGACTAACAAGTGATTACACTAGTCCAGCAGCCAGTGAAATTAATAACTGTTTAAAAGAAAAAATAAGGTCTCTTTAGTGTCACATTCTATAAGAACATCTTCCTTCTGATTTGCCCTTGTATCATAACATTGAGAAATAACTTAATTCTTCATCTTAAAGTATCACATTTTCTACTTTTTATTTAACTAATTATGGACTTTCCACAAAGACCAATTACTTCATCAGAATATTTTTAATTACCATCTTTCATTATACCTAGATTAGATACAATGTGATCTAGCAATCAAATAATTAAATCAAAGAATATTTTAGGCTCTGTATTGATTTAGTGAGTAACTTGTACAAGCCAGCCTCACCAGGCCCCCATTTCCCTTGTTAATATTTGCCAATCCCAAATGATGTTTGAAGTTGAATTCATTAATATTTACAGATATTATCAAATCTGCAGCTGAAAGATGTGATAAATTGTGAATGCAAGATAAAAATCTGCATAATCAATTGTAATTCAGCTATTTAGCAGTTTTGTCAAGTAATTGTTTCCTCATCTCTAAGCATTAGTCCATGTTCAAAATACCAGCCAAAACTTTGAAATTAAAAAGAAAAATCAATGATGGAATATTTATTTTTAATATTATTATTTATCTTTCATTTATTTCTAACCCTAATTTTTTAAAAATTAATAGAAGAGTATCATGTATATTCTTTCATGTATGTTATGGTTTATTAATAGTATAAATATGTTAAGGAAACCTTACAAAGAAAATTAATTTTCTCTTAATTACAATATTAAAAGTCACTAGAATAACCACTTAGTGCAACTGGAGATATGGAGAAAATAATACACAAATTAAATAGCCCTTTAAAAGAATGCTGTAGCAGAGGAATACACTCCCATAATTTCAAGAAAATTCCTGCTATCTTGCAAAAAACATAGACTCGCTTCATAACTTCTTAACCTAAAAACATAATTCAGCCCTCATAACAAAATCCTTCTTTGTTCATTTTGGTATTTATTAGAGACAACATACACACGAGTTCTTCCAAGCCTTGACTTTTGTGAATTCTAGTAATACCTTTGGATGCATATAGATTTGTACATTTCAGCAGTGCCCTCCATTCTTTTTGACAGACAGTACTGGGAGGGGGAGGAGGGGGGCAAGCAGGAAGCTTATGCTTATTTTCACCATCATTTTAATGCTTCTTTAAGATGACTGGGTCAGGTCAGCCCTCCCAGAGAAAGAGAGACAGTCCGCATTGCTTGGAGAGATCCTGACTATGCTCAGGTCCAGGAGGTTCAAGAAATTGTTCAGTATGGCAGTTGAGAATTCCAGTACAGGTGTTTGCAGCCCAAGCAAGGAAATTACAGTAAGGAGCAGGCTACCTGACCTCACACGTCATGGGAAGAACTTCCAGCAGATCAGAGGGCACTGTGAGGTTCACAGTTTCTAGTCACTGAAAACTGTAACCCAGTGGAAGCAACAGTACACTCACAATAACAATGTGGGCAGGGAAAAAATTGTTAAAAAAAAAGTTACTTTTCTTCTGTCTTCCCTATTCACTCAGTTTGCAATACTTAAAATGTTAATTATCCTAACTGTTATTCTAATAAAACTTGTCACTTTTTAAATTAAAAAACATTTGGTCTCCTTTGAGGAGCTAATTATAAGAAGAAAGCCTAGCAGAACCACATCAAAATTATGGCCAACTCAGGGTCCCATGCCCCTGTAGTTATTAAATTTATTTCTAAAAGAGAAAAAAAAAAAAAAAAATCAATGGAGAACAAAATTTAAGTGTTAATACTAATCCTACTTCAATTATATATCTTCTGGTCAGAGATCAGGAAAAAAAAAAAAAAAAAAAAAAAAAATCCCAGAACATTAAATAATTCTAATATAACCGACCAAACATTCTCAAAATTCTGTTACATGAACACCTCATGATTCAGTTATTACAATGGCAGTGGTTCAGAGACATCCATAACCACAGCACCTGGGGTTTTTAAACTGAAGGTATACACAGAACACTGACCTTAAAACAGTTGAACAGGGCTTAAGAATTAATCAGAAGAAAGAACTTTTTAAAACTAGGTAAGACATATCAACAATAAGAACACATACCATTTGAAAATAGTAATTACAACTTTGTTTTATATACAGTAATAAATGTAAGTGCTTACCATTTTTGTAACATATTGCATTTGAAAGCTTGAAAAAAGATACAGTAATTTCAAATTTTTTTGACAATTGATGCACTCTTAAACAAAAGAGGGAATTGTACCTTGAAAGAAAAAGAGCAGCTTGCTTGTCAAATATATGCAAGATTGTCTGTCAAACACTTAGAGAAAAAGTAGCTGCTGATTTTTCTTTTAGAAAGATAAAAGAGTCAATTGCAGAAACAATACACTCCTCCACGGAAATTATATATATGGACTCATTTTAATAAGCAATGGATAAAGCAGTCTTCAATTTTACAGTCCCTTTTAACTACTAAGATAGTACATTAAGCAGAAACACAGCAAAGAAGTTACCTTTTGTCTTATCTGAACTAACCAAATGTCCTTGTAAGATAAAAATTACCTTAGCAAATGGACAGGACAATTATATAAGAGTGAAGGTTTATTTGTTCTTGTTTACTTACTGTATTGACTCCATACAACCCTAATCTAATACAACCACAGTCAAGAATTAATAATAAAAATTCAAACATCAAATCTAACATCAAGCATGACCATCCTCCAGAGTAATAAATTAATAATCTACTGATAGCCCTTGCAGAAACTTCATTCTAAAAGAAAGTAGGAAGAGCGAGAATCTGTGGAAGCAATACAGTAAAAGACTAGACTATGCAAGTGAGCAAGATATAACTTATGTTAAAAAATAAAGGACTTCTGACATTAAATTGCTTCTTACACTTGCAAACAAAGGCATAACAAAAACCGGGGATTGGGAGCTGAGTCTGGATAAATTTGGCTCATTAAGAAGGGGAAAGGAGTTCCTACACCTGTAAGTGTGTAACAGGTAAAGGAATCAGCCATTGAAACAGATGATTTCATGAGGTAACAGATTCTCGGTCACTCATTCACTTTAAACTGCAGTACCAAAAATGCTTACAGAAAAACACATAGTAGTTCAATCAAGAGGTTGAAAAGAATTGGGGCTTCTGCCCTGCATTAGTCAGATGAGAGTTGATGAACTGAAATGTCCCATCCATTTCTTAACTTAGAACTTACTGCGTTCTCAACGGAGCACAGAACTTAATACCCCTAATTCTGTGAAATACTTTGGAGATCAGTAAAACTCTAGAATAAAGAAGGTCAATCCTCTTAGCCCATCAAGCAGCATAGCGAAAGTATTGCCATGGTCAAGAGCCACATAGTACAGCACGTATCCTGAAAAGATCAAGTGTTCAAAAGCTTCCCTGAACAAGACTGGGTAGAACATCCTGCTGAACTTCACTAATGCTGGCTGACTTCTTCCAATACCTGGGCATTTCTGTGAACCAACAGCCCCTGTATCAGCGTGACCCCACCACTGGTCACATGATGTGATTCTCAAGTGGGAGCTGCACTTAAAATGCATGTAAGCTACTGATTTGCCATCGCTTCCCTAGAAGAATGGACCCCAAGGCACTCTAGCATGACCTAGTTAAAATGTATTCAAACATGCTTACTGATCTTGCTAATCTTTCAGACAGCCTTCTAACCACAACAGCCACATTTTTAAATTGTTTTTTTCCCTCCAAAAGCCACAAAGCCTGATTTCAAAACTATGTTCTCCAAATTTTATCAGACAATTCTCTTTAAATCAAGATGAATTTCTCATTAGAATCTTAAAGAAGAAAACGGCTGATTGTCTAACATCACTTACACAACAGTAAGGTAACATCTTTCATACTACAGGTGGTTCCACAGACAAGAAGTCACAAAGTAATGAGATGTTTCCCCTATGGCCAAGATGTTACTTTGTTCCATAGTGTTGCATTAGAATCCAACTTTATCAGAATCAAACACACAAATGTTTTTCCTTTCTGTTCCAGTGCTTTTCTGGGACCAAAGTACAGCTGCCTCTTCTGCTTGGGGGAAGTGCAGCTTCTTAGTGGTAACATAATTTAGATACCTTGGGGAGGTAACAGAGGACAACAAAAATGATGGACATTCCTTAGCTAATACTCAATTTTTCCATTCTTGCTGGTGCTGAAGCTCTCCAATAAATCTTCTTTTCCATCAGCTTACCCATGTCTTTCCTTAATGGCTGCAAACTTCAGAAGCAAGATCAGAAGTAAGATCTTTCTTCTTTTGGCTGGCATCAAAGCAACATGCAAAATCTAATAACCAAGAAACTTAACATCAGCCTGTTCACAACTCAGCTGGATGTTTATAAATCAAGATGAAAAACAGGCAGATGAGAGAGCTGCTGAGTTTGTAATAGTTATGCAAAAATGCATGACACTTGGCAGCCATAAGAAAACTGGAGTGCTATTTGCAACCAGGAGGTTTTGCAAACTCAAAGCATAGTCAAGGCTATGTGGTATTCAGAAGCTGGAAAAAAAGAGTCACAGGGCTGAGCTAAAAGCCTTCCTTGTTACACATGGGAGGCTTGGAGACAGGGTAATTTGACAACTCAGTAACAGAAATGCCAGAATACAAATTTGAGTGGGCCACATCAGGGAAAGAATGTCTGAAGAGATCATTATCTAAATAATCAGACTTGCTTTGTATCACCACTTTCTAATATAAATTGAACTGTGTTTTCTGCAGTGCTTTTATTAGAAAAAAAAAATACTGAAGATGGTAAATGCTACTATTGCCATATGATAAAGAAGTACTTGCCCTAAGTTTAATTCCACTGTGCCACAACAGATGTATCTTAGCCTGTAAAAATTCCCCTTGGCACTCCATTTTTCCTTCAAACAATTCTATTTTCAAACTATTTTACTTTAGCACACAGAACTTTACACACTACAAAGCACAATAAAGAGATCTAGTGAGCTAATTCAAGTATGAGAAGCTATTTACGTCCATTAGCGTATAGGTCCATGCTGCCTAATTTACAGTGGTTTACAGCTTTCACAGAGCTCCATGACACCAAAACTTGATTGCTTCCTGTATCTGATCTTCACCATCACCATAGCTCAAGTGCACTGCTGATCTAAGATCTCTTCTTTTATTTAAAAGTGACAGAACTGAAAAACTCAAAGTACTTTGTACAATAACAAGGCTATGAATAAAACAGGACTGTGAAAGTTGCAAGTCAAAACCTCACATACAGCTGCCAACAGCTCTTCCTCTCAAAATTGGTGTGACATACTACGGGAAAATGACAGAAAAGTTTAAAACCTACTGAGTTTAAAACACCTTTGAAGGTATTAGCTTTTTCTTTAACTACCTTTATATCAAGTATTAAGATCAGACTGTTAATCAGAATTCCCACTTTTATTGATAACATAACTATCATGAATTCACAAATTTGCTTTCAGACCGTGATAAATATTAGAAACTATCAGCTTTAGCAAGCTATTTTCTTTAATATGCAAGATGGGGGGGAGGGTGTGGGGTGTGTTTGTGTGTATATCTATAATCAATAGAAATAAAATGAAGTTAATTTTTTTTTAACAAAGAATAATCTATGTTATAAACTAAGCATTCTAAAAGTATGACCAATTATTTTGTCATATAAAGTCTGTAACTATTAAAACAATATGAATACTGTATAGTAAACAAGAACTTAAAAGCTAAATTTGCATTTTTTCTCATAAGTAATTCTAAGTGAAATCCCATTCAAGCATTTCAGACTGGTAATAAGGAACATAATGCAGAGATTGATATATCTTTTTAAAAAGGTCAAGAACCAGGGAAAACCTACTATCATGTGTTTTTCTTACCATTTCCTAGGCAAGCTTACAAGATTATCCAGAAAGCAAGCAATTAAATTCATAGAATCACTGCGTATAGACTCGTTATTTGGGAGAAAAGCAGTATTTTCCTTTGTGGTGAACACTTGGTAAAAAGGCTGTGACTATATCACAGCCAGCTGCTCCTATGTTCAGCAGTCCTCCGGTAGTATCTCCCAACTCCTTGAATTTGGAAATTAGTCTTTTTCCATATACTCTTTTTTATACTAAATATTATCTTCTTATTCCTGCTTTTAGTGTGTGTGTGGGGGGGGAGTTTAGCCCTTCCCTTCAACTTTATTTCTGCATAGTTCAGAAAATGGAAAGCTGCCCACCATTCCCCCGGGTGGCGTTCGCGGGAGCTCTCCATGGTCCTGAGCAGCCTCCTGCGGGAGGCACCCGCGCCAGCAGCCCCTGCGCTGGAGTCCGGCTGCGGCCCAGCTGCCGAGAGGAAATCTGCTGACAGGTTCTTGTTTCAGCAAAGAGAGTCTCGGGACAGAACAACCTCGAAAGGTAAAGGGGAACCTGGATGGCATTAGAGTTCAGCTCCACGGGAAGGGAGGAGGATAAAGTATCTACAACTCTACTCCTTAAGTTATTCACAAAATCAAAAAGCAACAATGAATCGAGAAAACAATGAAAATCAGTCTACTACCTCATCTGAAAACTAGAAACTTGCCATTAAAACAAATGGCAGCAGAAGCTAAGGGGAGGGCAAGGGCTTCTCCTTAATACCCCCAAACATTATATACATGATTATCTATCTTGAGGTGTTCAAAAGTAAAGTACTGTCTTTTGAAGTTGGTTTTGCTAAAATCAGAACATTTTAGACAGAGGAGTACACTGAACAGACTTTTAAAGACCTTGAGCAACTCCATATCCAGACTTAGCGGTCAAGGGGCAATGTGAAGAAAGAAAATTTTGAGACAGAATTGGTCCTGTAAATCTGACAGTACACGATACCAACATCATTCTTACATGAAAATTAACTTTTTGATGACAGGGTTCTAAAGGATAGAAGGCAGGTTATAATAGTGAGGCATTAAAATATCACTCCTATAAGATAACAAGCTGCTTAACACTAGCGAAGGTTCTACATCGACATGACAGCTGAGTGCAAAGACAGGGGGATTTTATAACAAAACTAGACAGTCTTTTAGAAAATGCTGGGAAGGAGCTGGTGACTTCAAGTCGATGCTCACTCCCAGAAGCAACACAAAGTAGCAGAAAAGAAGTCTTTGGAGTACAATTTAAGCTGTCAAACTACAACTTCACTACAACTTAAGTTACAAAACATTATAATGACCTGGGGTTTGCTCCCTGTGACACATCAGCCAAGCAGAGAGGTGGTGATGAAGCTTAACTGGAAGATACTAAATTGGTAGGCCACAGAATTTGAGAAGCAAATTCCTATATGCATAAAAGCTATAGCAAAAATTTTTAAAAGCACAATAGCACTAAAAGACTTGACAGAGATTCTGTAGAGCAAAATGAGTTGTAATAGCACAACTGAAATACAGGACCAGAGCAGGAAAGCTCAATGAAGTACGTGCATTAGCAGCTACTAGGAAGGAACTGAAACTGATGATCCCTACATTGAAATCTTTCTTCACATGACGACAGAAGAATTCTTGCAACTTGAAAATGCCAGTAAAATGACCAATAACAAATCATCAGGACCAAACTGTAAAAACTGTATCCGCATACCTCTTCTAATAGAATTCAAGTAACACAAAACTATTAAAGTTTCACCATATTGTATCACTTAAGATTCCATAACAAGGGAATATGACCATCAGTTTTTCAAAAAGGCTCTAAAGAGGACCTGAGGAACATCAGATCAGTAAATACTACTACTATATCAGGTGAGTAAGAGGAAACGACAATACACATCAGAAATAGTAGGCACATGGATAAGCACCAAACACTGGGAAATAATCAAAATTGGTTTTGTGAGGGAAATCATGCCTCAGGAGGTGACTAAGTTTTATGAACAATTAAATTAGCATGAAATTAAGGGAGACCCTGTTGATGACACATATTTGGATTTAAGAAGGCACTATTAAATTGTGAAATTCACTGTAATTAAAATGTGTTTGAGTTTAAAAAATTGGGTATGTTAAAAAATGGACTTAAATAGTCTTGCTAGAAAAATCCATCCAGGGATATTATATTGCACCTATCTTAGAACGACCCAGGGTCTAGAAGCTCAGAAAGCCAGAAGGATCATTGCTGCTTGCTTCCACTTCTCCCACAGATAACTGCTACCAACATTTGAGAAGGACAGGAAAGCTTTTCAGACAAAAGCTCAGATCAAATTAATTTTACAACTGACTGTTTCTGTCTGGATTTTATATAGCCATGGTCATTGATGAAAATTCAGTTAAGTGAAGAACAAAAGTGAAAGAAATTGAAACAAAATACAGTAAATCAACACTGCCCCAGCATTCAGTCCATTCTGATAAAGCTTTGATACAGTTCTCAGAGTCTTCAAGCTACCAAATATAATAATGATCATGAACTTCTGAAGCACCAGAGTTGGGCAGACTATTTTTGTTGTAACAATTTCAAAAGCAATTATAAGGGAGTTGGCTGGAGTGATATATAGTGCATGTCTATGCATTTGGAAGTAGGCAGCATGAGTGGAATTCTGCAGATACACAAGTCCACACTGCTGAAGAATTTAGGGATGCCTTTTGCAAACCGAAGTCTTACTGTGTCAATGATAATAGAGATTAAAAGTTAGTAGAGAAAAAAAAATATTATTAAGACCACTTTCTGTCACATTCTTTTATGAAAATCAGTATCAAACCATAGAAAGAAAGAAGCCACAATGTGTTACCAGTCATGTGAAACCAGAGAAAGATGAGGGGATAACATGCAGCCTAAGAATTTCTGCAGAATAAATGTTACAAAAGTTGTTTGGATGGTAAAATAAAACACAAAACATAACTGTTTACCTGTAGTTATAAAATGGCTTATTTGTAAGTATTAGAGCTTACAGAAACCAAACTATTACAAGATACATTTTGTTTGACAACTTTGTTCTAATCAGAGAGCTAGCCATTCCTCATAGCAAACTGATTGAAAAATCCCAGTAATTAGTTTTGTAAATGCAGTAATTACTGTGCTCTTCTATGAAATAATAGGGCATTTTTAGAACAAACACGGTTAAGGGCTCCAAAAAGCAGGCTATCCAGAAAACAAGATCAACAAAAATTTGTAATTGCTTGTTTCCAACCAGTACAGTTTCCAAAAAAAAAAAAAAAAAAAAAAAAAAAAATCATTTGAAACACAAAAGCAATCTGTGAACATTAAGTCCTACAGAAAAAAATACTAACATTATAATATATACTGAATGTTTGAAACATTGCTATTTCTTCCTAACTAGTTCCTACAGTCAGCTTTAAAATGTCCTTTCTGCAGGCATGCAGCCCCTTGAAGATGAATCAAACACCTCTGTTCATTGTAATACAATAAGCATACATACAAATTGATGCTGTGTTTGAGTGGGAAGGGTGGATTAGTTGTCCTCCTGACTTATAAGAGGTAAACTTATTTCTCATCGCTTTTTACATCCTAATGAAATCCGTGTGTGTAAACACTGCGTTCATGTTTTAATTTACAAATCACACCATTTCATGTGTACATTTACTATTTAACGCACAGGCAGATTGTACTTTCCAAAACAGTGTAATAAATAAAACTGTGCTCACAGGTTGTCACATGCTGCTGCTGGTATAATTCAGTCCTTCCATATTCAAAGGGCTTATTGTTCCTGCCTTGCACCCCTAACTTAGATTCTGATCCTGCAACTGGCATTCACAGAAGCATCCACACACCCAAAGTGTTGGCTGCAATCAATATACAAGAATTCTCAGAAACAAACAAAATGGAACCCGACTACCGACATGATTTCACACATTTTGATTTTCCAAAACTGGTGTGAGTTATTTCTAATCTTTTTAGAATGATATTCAGCTATCAATTTGGAGAAGAACTATTCATTTTTCCTCTTATTTACATGCATATCTATAAGTGATGTCAAATAAATAAACTATTTAGCAAATTCACTTATCAAGGAGGAAGAGAACCACACAATACAAACACCGCATTTTCAGTGCAATAGTGCCTGGCCTATTTTTTAATCACGTTATATAGAATAAAAGATTGAGAATGCCAAAACATCAGAACTCATAGGCTTCATTTAAAATTTAGGCAATCATAAAGCATTATATTTTAAGTCTGTCTGAAGCAAAGGGGGGTCAATTAAGATAGTAAAACTTGTTTTCAAAGTTCAGGGCACACTATATGCTTTAGATTCTAAAAATTCTTAATGTCTGCTATCCAAATATCTGAGGAGTACGTGAAGAAAGAGAAAATTTGACAAATAACACTGATGAAGTGGTAACTGATTTTCTCCCCACTCACCATCCGTCACCAGAGTTTAACACAATACTACCAACACAATGAGCACTGGATTTCTTTCTTTAGAACAGACTGCTTACATCTGACTGAACTTTTCAGATATACCAGTTCTCCTACAGCTTTTGCCTTCTGCACATACATATGCTTTTATAAAGACTGAATCAATCAGCCACCAAAATTCTGAATGAATTGTATTTTAGTCTTCTTGTTCTCAACCTGCATAACTTGTAAACATCAACTTGTAAAGACATCAGTATCAAAACATCTAATGGTATCATTTCAATATCTCAAATGCAATTCTAGTTCATTCAAACTTGAATAAACTTGGACCACATCTATCTGTCATTTTCAGATTTTTCATAAAGTCATGAACTTGAAATGAAATGTAATACTAATTTGAACACATTTGTAGATTGGATTCAGTTCTTGAGATGCTGAGTAATACCAATTTCACTCGAGGTTGAAAATGCTATTAGTTCCTCTAAAAACAGTCTTATGGTCTCCTAAGCCACCTTTTCAGGTGTTGATTAAAGCCATATAAATGACTTCTAGATTGTTAGTAGCTGCTACTGCATTTATTTGGAGTAGAATCTTAGCCTTTCCTTTTACGTAGTTAAACATCTTGTATGGCAAAAGGAACACTCACACTGAATTTCTTTCAGAAAACGTGTCACAATTTTGTGGTAACATGTCTTCTTTTTAAATTCAGAACAAAGTGTTAAATCCCTTCATTAAACTATAACACCTAGGTTAAACGAGAACGTTGTGCTTTTTTATTTTTACACAGAGTGACACTACTAATCACTTCTGTCATTGCTATCTCACCTTTCACTACCACAGTATCTGCCCAACAAAAGTGAATGTTAAGTCCTTTGCTACATTCAGTGTAATGCGTTAGCAGTTTAAAATATCTAAAGGACTGGTGGCAAGGTATCTGACTTCACACTACGATCATCAGTTTTCAAAAGCATAAGTGATGATGGACATCAGTGTCCATATATCAGGTGGTCAAAACTGATGTAATCTTTCTTAAATAAACAAAACCAAAAAGAAGCTGCCTGGTGAATTTTTTTTATCTATTTACTAAATGCATTTTAAATCAATATTAAAGACAGCAACACTGAGGGAAAGAGCAAAGAGAAATGTAACCAGGCATGTACAAAAAAAATTCACGCAATATCACAACATTCTACTACTGTAGTAGCCCAGGGTATTTTTATTAGCTAATGATTTTCAAAAACTTCTTTACAAATACCAGCTATTTGGCAGATGAGTTTTGTTTTCCCTTGGAAAAAAGGGAGTGATGTGCTTATATTTTATGATTGTAAACTGTCAATGGCTATTTCATAGAAATATATATAACATTTTAAAAAGTTCTTTAATTGACATATATAAGAAACAGTACTTCATACCTTTATACAGAATCATTTCTAAATTGACTAAATATTTATGAGTAGATTTCATAAAAGTTCTCTAGAAAAAACTCTCTATGCAACAATGGCTGGAAGAGAAATTATGTACTCTGAGTTTATCTCACTGTGATTCATATAGGTGGCTCCAGAGAGAAATAAAAGACTTCGGATCCAGTACTCATTAACTCAAAAAACTATGAGTTTGGGGATTTTTATTTATTTCATACACAAAAAGTTAAACTTTTAAAAACATACGTGTGATGGAATACCTATTTTAAATATATCAGTATACCTTGCTTTTCATAGCAATGATAATAGACAGAAGCCCACAATAGCATTAGGTGATCAAAAACCCAACTCCAGGACTTAAAAAAAAAAAAAAAAAACAAAAAAAAACAAACAACGGTCTCCTGATTTGCTTTTAATGGATCCCTTAACATTTTCCAACCTGCAAAAACGATTCCTGATGCTAGCAAAACTAATGGTATACTGACAACCAGATCTACAAACAAACACAGAATTTTTTCATTTGTTTCAGATTACTAAATAATAATAAGTTTTTAAAGAAACTCGGTTATGCACAAGTATAAAAACATTTATGTGTTGCCAAAAGCCAGAACAGGCTTTAAAAAAAACATTAGAATATTCATATTACAATACACAAAAAGAAATTATACATGCGATAAACAGCAACAACTGTCAGAAAAAAAACATGCTTTACAGTTCTTTTTCTTAAGCAATGCACATTAAGACCATAACCAAGAAAATGGGAACATTTGAGGCCATTGTTCTGAATTATACCTTTAATGCAGTGAATTTAACTCCATCTAAAAACTCACACAAAATCTTAGTTTTCCTTGACTCAGTAATGAACCTAAAGCAGCAGTTTGACTTTTTTAAACCTGAACCAGAACAACTTGAACTAAACTGAAAAATTTTCTTTCTGGTTGCTATCCGAGTGCACATAGAACAATATTCATCAGAACATGGGGGGGAGGGGGGGGGGGAGCACACAGTGCTAAAGCTTCTTTACTACCAAATTCAGCTTTATGTTTACAGAGTGTAAAATTATTTTTTTAGTCTTTTCACATAGCATTCCAAAAGGCTTCCACATACTGTACCAAGTGATGCAAAGAGCCATATCTTCATGAAACGCTCCATGCACAGGTTCATTCAGTACCATTCAGATTATTTTTTATTCATTACCTGACCACAGGAAGACCTCTTTCCAAATCTCAATATGTACTCATTTCTAACATTCTTCACTCCTAATCTACATTAGAGAAGTACACAGAAAAAAGACACTTAAAATGTAAACATGTCAAGATAATTTAGAACCAAATATAATGCTAAAATTTCCTATACAGATTCTATTCAGAGAAACTCAGAGACTCTCCTTTCCAGCTAATTTATTCTTATGATGAACTACACATGACCCAGCACAGTTCATGAGCAGGGTAAGATGAATCCTTGCATTACACTGTTTCTATTATGAAAAATAACCACATATTCCTGCTTTTCTATTCCCTTATGGAGTTACAAATTCACAAAAAGACTGTTTTCTCTTTTCCCAGCAGACTTTCATTTTTCTAAAAGTGACTGTTGAAAAGCCTTGCCAAAACCAGGCAATCTAATTATAGTTCATTGATCAGGTCACCTCTACATTGGCTCTTCTTCAATATACCATACTTAAACACATATCCAATAACTCTTTTTTCACAGTTTCTTCAGATCTGCCTGGTACAGAAGTTAAGCTTAGAGCTCTTTTGCTTCAAAGACCAGATTTGGAATTCTTTTAAAATAAGGTTCTATTAAATACACCACCTTCTATTTTTCTGGTACAGAGACCAGTATAAGCAATAGTTACACAACAAAGTCAGTTCTATTTATACATATGAATAGGATTTGGTCCTAGTATAGAACTGTAGACAACTAAAATAAAGCTATATCCTATGGAAGAAGCACATTACGAGGGAGCAGTGTGGGCCAGCATTTCACTGTTCTGTTGAGGAAGCTTTCCCACATGCAAGCTTGGCATAAGCTTTTTTTTCTTAGCTTTGATTTGCTTGTTGGTTAGTTAGGGGCATCTTATTGTTTTAAGTGTTATGCTTTCTCCTCTCTCCTGCCCCTTTCTCTCAGATTTTTCACTGCTTGATAAAAAAAAAAGGTATATTATAGACCAAAATTGCTAAATGTTAGGATATGAACAAAAAGGCATGAAACCAAATAAATCATTGCAATCACACACTATCAAGGCATTCTTTACATACTCATAGTTCTGATGATTCTAGAAATTAATATAATTTTAAAATGTTCATGAGATAATTATCATTAATAAAATGAAGCGCAGGGGGGGTGGGAATCAACTTATTCTGGCAATAAAGAAAAACATCAGGTTCCATCAAAATGATCCCAAAATAATTCTTGTATTTCATATTAAAAAATAAAATAAAATAATAACTGTGACCCAGTTCTTAGCTTGTTATAAAATAACTTGTCTTCTCTGCTTGCTTGGGAAAAACATATTTATACAGTTCACTCCTTAATCTTGTATAGTTAAATGACAGGTGGGGAAAGATGACTGAAAAAAAAAAAAAAACACACACAAACAAAAAAAGAAAACACACACACAACAGAAAAACCTAGAACCCTCTCCACAATTTGAATTTGACTGCATGAACTGGTCCAGAGGAACATTGGGAAAAAAATGGCAAAATTCTTCTTGAAGAACTCTGAACAAGCAGTCACATTGAGCAATTTAGCTGCTAAAGAAACCTAATCAATTCATAGACACAACAATCTTTCTAGATGAAAGAAACACTTGATTATTCATCACAACAGGCCAGGAATTACACTGAAATCAAAAGAATTTACAGCATTAAGCAGACTAACAGAATAAATTGTATTTCAGAAAAAAACACTGTAAGTGTGCACAAAAAAAGACAACAGGAGAAAGCATTTGTTTATACTATACTGCTAAAAGGAATATAGACTTAAAATGAAAAAAGAGAAAAACAAAACCCTTTCCTGTGTGCGTTTGGGCACATAACATGCTTTTAAGGCCCCTAAAGAAATGGTGCAGATTAAGATCCTGTTGAAATACAAGACACTAACAGAAGTAGCTGGCAGGGACTTAGTGAGTGCCTACAGAGAAAGGTGATTTGGAAGAAGCACACATGTATGGAAGTACTAAATTGCTGCAAAGTTCTTATTTTCTATATTGAATTATCAATTAAGTTAATAATTCTGTTGCTTCTTTACAGCCTGTTTTGAGTCTCAGCACATACAGAGCTGGAGAAAATCCATAGATTTTGGGAAATCACACAGAACCTACTCATTATATTTGGCATGCACTAGGAAAAGATCTCATGCTTTCTACCATCAACTCCATCTCCAGATGATATATTTGCAACCATTACTAAATTATGAAAAAGTTGATGCAAAGGCCTAAGTGAAATGCAGGCAATAAGCAATCCTCTGATATAGGGCAAATGGGGAAAACCTTCAAGTACTGCCAAGTTTTAGGGATTTGTAGAGTTGAAGCCTGAGAAATCATTGCTCCAGAAAGACGCCTCAAAGAAACAAATGCAGAGTGAGGGGTGGCGAGCGCATGTTATTAAGAGACTCTCTGAAGCCATTAGAATGCATGATCTGCATTCCTCTAATTTTCTGAACAGAGCTGGAGTTTTCCTTTTTCTTGACCTTGCTTTGTGCATGCTCTCTGCTCCAGTGAGGCATCAACATAATAATCCACTCTAATATACATTGCTGTAAAATGCTCCCAAACTCAGAGATTATTTGACACTGGTGACATCCTAGCAGCATTGCCTGGAACACTGCTACTGTACTGAACAGCCAAAACTAAACACAAACTACTAGCTGAAAAATCCAGGGATCAGTTGAACAGTTCCAATTTAGTGATTTTGTATTACATTCACAGCACATGAAAATGCCATTACTTTTGACTTAAAGTGTATGCTTCGGAATAGAAGCAGTTTTCAGAGACGTATCATTTCAAATATATCATGAAGCACTGATGTAGAATGAATGTTTGATTTTCAGTTTTTGCAAAATAACTTCAGAAGTATCAGCATTTAACTTTTTATCAGCATATTAACTTTTCCCCTCCAACAGATCTTAGTAATTCAGGTTTATCATACAAAGCACGTCATATCATAGCACATTTTAAGAATTATCTATCAGTTAATGTCAACAATTATTAATTGAAAAACAGAGATTCCAGGTATATGAAAAATAGTTTCCCAGAATATCCCAGGAAAAAGAGGGAACATAAAATGATAAGAAAACATGGAGGTCAGCAGGCTGAAACAACTAGATGAATTGTTTGAATGGAACCAGTGGGAAAAAATTAGGGTAAGCATCTTTAATCTGGATGCTTATTTAAAATACAATTGGTTTAGTTACAGAGAAATAGAAACACCATAAAATATTTGGGGCAAAATATCTTAAGAACCTATTCTCATAGTATGGCTACACTAGAAAAAGTTTTATTCCAGCAAGCATCAGTTGTCATACTGTTGCTAATAGCGGCACATCACAGCATAAACACACTTGTTTTTGTAAATAGTCTGACTCCCACTCACAAAATCTTGTAACCACAGAAAGATGCACAATACAGTTGACATTGCAGAGCCTTCTTTATCATTGCCTAAGAAATGCTTAATGAATTGTTTTACAATGCTCTGTGGGATGCTAGTCATAGCATTCAGGCAATTATGAAAACTCAGAGTCCACTTCCCACAACTCCATTCGTCACTTTTTAGTATCCCTTTTTTTAAATTAACTGTGGCTCACCACACCAGTTTTCATTCTGCCACCCTCCAGAAGAGAAACGAATTCTTCTCAGATGAGTGTTAGGCACATATAACAATAGCATACATAATTTTTTTCGTATTTGTTTGACTTCAACAACTACCAAATCACACTGAAATGAAGACAAGATAATCAAGAAGGATGCATGATACAGATGGTGCACAAAAATCACCAACTGCTGCAAGTATTCATTGACCAGCTGCACAATACCGAGTGATGCTTTGGGGTCTGTGAAAAAAGCACTGAGTTATAAGATCAGTCACTGTTAACAGTTATAGGACAGTCAGCAATCTCCTCACACCCTTCAGTTTACATTCATGCCAAACACAACTGTCATGTAACACCACTGACAACAAAAATCAAGGTCACTTAACAGTGGGGCAAAATGGAATGATGGCCCCTCCGGAAGTTTGCAATCCCAGACCGCTGTCAGTGACCAGATCATCTATTTGAAGGGAAACATAAAGCAAAGAGCTATCATCATCACTTATAAAGAGCCACTAAAAACCTGACATCCTGCACAACACTGCAACTGTAATGGGTAAGAAAAAGAACATTTTTAGACAATCGAATCCCTAAAATGTGATCACTCAAGAGGAGAGACACATATACCAGTTCTGCCTTCCTCAGCCAATCTTATGCATAGAAGGGAAAGAAGTACTTTTCTATGTGAAAGAAATAATACCATCAATATTAAATTAAAATGGTTGGGCAGGAAGTGTAAAAAGCAGTCTGTTAAAAATAGGATTTTGTTAAAACATTAGCATTTTTCCTGGAAAGGCACATATTCAGTGGCAGAATTGCAATGCCAATATTTACGCTGAAGGATTCTACCTTTAGCCTGACAGGTGAAATTCTACACAGTGTCTAAAGAGGAGAAAGAAGTGATACAACTACTGCGTAAGAAGATGCAACATGACCCTTGAATATGCATTTGATTGGCTGAAAAGGAACTGATAATGCCTTGAGACAAGGATCAATTTCACAGAATTTAATACTCCTGTTAGTGTTACACATTGTAATTCAAATAGTATTTGTGACAAAAAAAAAAAAAAACATTACCAGTAATATGCTGACTTTGGTAAGGGTATGTTGATAACCTGTTAGCAGAGAACAGTATGTTACTGAGAACTGAACTGCGATTCCTGTTATACTCCAATATGTTTGTTCCCTCAGCAATAAAATGAGGTCTCCGTTCCATCTGAAAAGCCAATGGTAATCCTTCTTTCTTTTTTCCATCTAATGTTGACGTTTTACTAAATAGTCTTGTTGCACTGTCTCTAATACATCATGCCTCCCATCTCTGCTTGCCAAGTAGGCTTTTTACCACCAGAGAAGCTCAGAAAATCATTCCTAAGCTATGTCTTCCCTTCGCCTAATCACCATCAGTCTTTCAGGTATCTGATACCTCAACCAAAGGCCACTGACAGAAAGCACACATTTATTTTATTCATATTAAACAAGGGGGAGTGAGGGTGAGAACAGAAGTACCATTACATTTTTGCTATGAGAATCTCTCCAAATTAGATCAGTTTGTTTCAGGAGCTGTTTGTCACCACTCTCAAGAGAACTGTATACCATTCATCATAGCTTACAGATACCAAAAGGCTGCAGAGTGAACTGTTGAGTAGCTGAAGATACAAACGTAGAAACAGTTCACTAAAAATGGCCCAAATTTTAGAGGCAGTGGTGATTATGGCTGCTGTACGGCTGCTGAAGACAATCACAGCAAGCACTATACCCAGCATTGGTGATGCTGCACCTCAAATACTGGGTTCAGTTTTATACCCTGCACTGTGAGAAAGACATTGAGGCCCTGGAGCACATCCAGAGAAGAGCAACAAAGCTGGTGAAGGGTCTGGAGCACAAGTCTTGTGAGGAGCGGCTGAGAGAACCGGGGTGGTTTAGCCTGGAGAAAAGGAGGCTGAAGGGAGACCTGATTGCTCTCTACAACTGCCTGAAAGGAGGGTATGGTAAGGTGGGGGTTGGTCTCTTCTCCCAAGTTACAAGTGACAGGACAATAGGAAACAGCCTCAAGTTGTAGCAGGGATCATTTAGATTGGATATTAAGAAAAATTTTTTTCACCAAAAGGGTTGTCAAGCACTGGAACAGGCTGACCAGGGGAGTGGTTAAGCCACCAGCCCTGGAGGTATTGGAAAGAAATGTAGACATAGCACTTAGGGACACAGTTTAGTGGTGGACTTGGCAGTGCTACGTTAACAGTTGGATCTTAAAGGTCTTTTCCAGACTAAATGATGCTATGGCATGAAAAAGGCATCTGCTCAAAACTTTTCTGAAACAGCATAAGAACAAAAAGGAAAGGAAAAAAAAATAATTTAAAAAAATCAAGCAATGCCTTTTGTGCCATTCATATTTCCAGTTTACCTCACAAATCTGGCTTAAAAAATAGTTACTTTGGCCAACTAATTACTATATTGCTTTCAAAGAGTATTTCAGATCTTCAATGTATTTTATTTTTATGGCTTAGGTTGTGACATATTTTGTTTGCAATTAAATGATTTGGTAATACATAACCAGCAATTTTACCTGGTTGCCAGAATACAATAGCTTGTTTAATTTCATGGGCTTTTCATGGCCAACTAGGTTTTTAACATGCTTTGAGAGCTAGTTCTTTTGTTTCTTTTTCTTATCACGCACTTAGAGCTACAACCAGAAAATGTTGCCAGGGCGTGGAGGGAGAATGTCAAGCTTCCACGAGAACATAAAAACAATAAATACAAGCTACCTCCCTGAACTCACTTCACCCATTTGTCAGGCCTCATGTTGGTACCCAAAGTCTCCTTGCTTTCTTTAAGAGTCTGCAACCTCTAGCACATCCCCTTCCAGTGAATTAATTTTCACAGATATTACTACAGTACCCTCTTCTGAGTCTCGGAAGAAATCCACTTCCTAGCACTAATGTTCCTAATATATTCCAAACAGGGATAGCATGAAACTGCATCAGAAAGTCAAAAGCATGGATAGCAGCACCAGCATTTTAGTTATTCTCTTTTCCTCTTCTAGTAGAAACGACCTTATCACCCAACTTTTCATTATTTTCTTGGTTATCTTCTTGAATAACTATGATATACACAGAGGTATTCCTGCAAGTACTCAGCAGATGAGGTTGCACTTTTTTTCTGCTCAGTGGAAGGTCAAGAGGCAAAACAGACACAATTTGGAACACAGTAAATTACAGCTCAATAAAAGAAAGAAATAAAAAATAAATAAATAAATTATAAAACTATGAGGATTGTCCAATGCTGGAGTAGGTCTCAGATGATGTGGAATCTCCATTCTTGAAGATACACAAAACCAGACTTGAGCAATCTGCTCTAACTAGAGCTGCTATTGAGGGGCTGGACTAAATGGAAATCCCTTCCAACCAGCATGATTCTACAATTCATGTGTGCTGTAAAGATCCATGCAGTTTAATTACATAGATTGTAGCATGAAAAAAGTTACCCAAAACACATAGGATAATTTTAAAGACAACAGCTTGATTCCCAACACAGAAACCATTAGGTAACTGAAATTATAGCCAACTGCTGACAAAACCACACTGTGAAGAACACCAATGAAAGATTATTTCACAAGACAGGGAATGTGACATCTACAGAGTGAAACAATGTTAGCAGGAGACTTTTTTTCATTTACAAAACAATTTTGCTTAAATACTAGATTTGGCTTTATCAACAAAAACTGAATTTTGAAACTGAGACATGAAAAGCCGTCATAAGTTATTGTTATTACTACGAGCAAAATGTTGAATTGTGGGCTTTTCTACAAGTCTACACTGTTCCTATTTCAATAAATTGGTTTAAAAATGGCCATATCACAAAGAGGTTTGTAATAAATAAGTCTATTTAAATTCAGCCACTTACAAGACTATTTTTAAATAGTATGTATGAAGGCTAATTGGAGTAGTCACAGTGCCTTCTGAAATTTTTGTTGAACCAAGTATTGTTACCATTAATTTAAAAAGCCTTCACGAGGGGGGCAGGAATTTGTTTATCCAGACGGTATTAATACTGTCCTCAATGTAATCTGGCATCCCACAAACTGATCACTGAAATCCAATGATCATTGAAACTTTTTCCTATTTTTCACACTAGAACATATTTTGTCTAAGGTAATGCATAACTTTTACTAAAGCCATCTATGTGAGTCAAACCCATTA
Organism: Tyto alba; assembly: GCF_018691265.1. Classification (NCBI taxonomy): domain Eukaryota; kingdom Metazoa; phylum Chordata; class Aves; order Strigiformes; family Tytonidae; genus Tyto; species Tyto alba. The sequence goes on from NW_024881280.1 coordinate 5,340,906, forward strand.
AATGAGAGAGAACGAATGATTTACAGATAAATTGCTCAACTAGTTAGTTACCAAACATGTCTGTTTTCAGCTCTTACCAATGCTACTTCATATAGGAATAAAGTACAAATCTTCAAAACTTCTGAAGTAACACCTCAATAGGCTGCTTAAATCTCTAAAATTAAATGCACTTTCCTAGAATCTAAATGATTCTTACAGCTTTCTCCTAAATCCCTTCCTACTTCCCAAGATTATTTCTGAAGACTAGACCTCCAACCTAGCCATAATAGACCCAACATAGACCATTAATACTGTATACAGCAGTAATATCACCTCCACAACATACCTTTAACGGGTTGTTTTACTCAAAAATACTGTTTCTAACCTGTAAGTGCAATCTACAATATTAGTCTCCAAACCTGGGATCATGCATTTGGCTCTATTCAAATAGAAGTTCTTCAAGTAAGTTCAACTTGCCTAGCAATTTAATGGCTAGTGATCTCTTTCGATCACTAAAATTACTAAATCTTTAAAACTACAACTTTTAGAGATTTATTAGGAGCAATACATTCTTCCCAAGAGTCAAAGACAATGACCAAGAACCATGTGCCATGCAGCCTTAAGGAAACCTTCCTTAGGGCTTGAAAGTTCCCTGTTTACTCACAGTTTTGGGGGATTCATTAGACAATTTTAATACAGTTAACATGAGTTACAACAAATATCTTTGGGAAAAATCAATCTCATTAAAATATAGTATCATTAGGATCAATTCCAAGTGAATCACCCTATAATTTTCCTATGTCCTAGTTGGATTTTTTTCTACATACTGGCAAACCATCTATTTTTTCTCATTTCCTTTAGACTTGGTTATTTCAACATTTGTTCAAGAACAAAATAGGGTCACAATAAAAAAAAAAAAAAAAAAAAACCACAACACACAACCAAAACAAGACCTAAGTGCAAAAACAATTAAGATTTTCCTATGCTAACAGGTTCCGCCAATTTCTGAAGTGTTTATTAGCCACCATTTAACATCATCCAAAATTCAGAGACACAATATGAAGTACTGAATTATCAGTGTAGTATGATTACATCATTTAAAGAAAAAGCAAAGCCAAAACAACTGCACAGTATTTCTAAATTGTAGCTGTAGCCTTGCCATTTACCCACATCCTGTTCTTCTCTCCATGACAACTACAATTTCTTCTAATAAACAACAAAAAGTGAGCAAGACATACTCCCAGTCTACCATTTTATCTAAAATTATAACATTAGATAAAAATCCATAACTTGGAGATACTTTCATCAGAATTGGCTATACCAACTCTCTGTATTTCCTATTAAAAAACAAAAAAACAAAAAAAACCTGTGACATAATCCCTCACCTATTTAACTGCAGGAACTTGTGAATCAGGAAACATATTCCAGACAAAATAGACTTCTTGTCTGGATATTTCCTCTGATCTTGTCTCCTTAAACAATTTGTCAACACTTAGTTTCAGTTTAGTCTAATCTCAGACATTTAAAATGGTATAGACTATCAACGATATTTGAAATTTGACTTTTCAGGCACTATAAAAATATTACTAATTTATAGCCAAATAATATCCACCAGGTCATTATCTCTAATTCTGCCAAATCTACAGTCACTGGTTTAGATTTGGACTATTTAAGTTTAAAATTAGATGCACTCAAGATCAAAAGTTATTTGATCCATTGGAAGAAAATACTTAAGCTAGAAAAAATTTAGAAATAGAACACTTATTGCAATATGCAGAAAGAGATTCTATGCTGCTTCTGGGCATCTTTTGCAAAAAGCTGTTCTACCCATGCTCCACTCACAAAAGAGATAGACTATTAAGGAAACAAAAAACAAACATGGCTAGAAACTAGACATTAAAATATGAAATGTAATGAGGTTATCAGAAACCCCTTCCCTCTAAGATGAGATCACACATGCCATGTATCTTACTACTTTTTATGAACTTCCAAAGACAGACATATGCTCTTCCCAGACTATTGCTGTGCTTCACAAGCCACACTGCATTAATCTCCACTGGTAAAAACGTAAGCTTATTAGGTTGCACGGTGTTCCAAAAGATCCAGAATAGCAGCACTTACTCTCTGTATTAAATCACTCTCGATTTTTCTAAACCTCCCCTCATAGGTCTTGGATCCAGTGATCCTCTCATCAGTACTACTGTCTTCCTGGCTCTCCAATTTGGCAAGGTAATTTTGATTTGTTCTCATGTACCAAGTGCATGGCTCAAAACTGGACACAATGAGTTAGCTGACTCCATTTCAACCATAAATTGAACAGAGGGATTTACACAGTGTTTTACAACAGTGTTTCCATTTATTTATCCTCATATGATGTTACATTTTCAGAACCTTTTTTTCTGCACAGTACTGTTTACTTAAGGTCAGGTCTTAACCATCAATATTTTCCTTCAGAACTCTCAACCATTCCGTATTCTGTATCTGCCTACTTTATTTTTCTTTAATTTAAATGCAGTGTTTTAAGCTTACCCTTAATGGCCTGTATCCCATTTTTCCCAGATCGTTCTAATTTGTTGGTTCATGTTAAATTCTAACCCAATCCTCCAACTTCTCTGCTGTCCCTCACCCTGGTATCATTTTTCACTGCAGTAAACATGCAAGTCAGTGGATACATTAGTAACCTCTTTTCTTGACAAGGAAAAAGAAATGAAAGACTGTTGCTTGTGCTCCTGCATCAGAACTGACTTATATAGAACTCATTTTTAGTAAAGAATATATTCCAGAGAGCCAATAAAGCAATACGCCATCTTTAAATAAGGATCCAAACTAAATGACTACCAGACTAAAACAGTGAACTGAAGTGGAATGTTGTAACAAGAAACAGACTTTGCTGATCCTCAGGCAAGGGGGAAAGCAATAAGCAAGAAAGACAGTAGATACTCCAGAAACCCAGAGAGATGGTGAAGCTTTGATGCTGATAAAAGTTAGGCAGGGTTAGATTAGCAACATACTCTTCTGAAAAAATATTTTTCCTTTCCGTCAGGAATCATATGTTGATCTATTTAGATATGTAAAAATAAAGAATATCTATCCAAGATTTTAGGTGCCCCTACAGTAAACCTTAAAACTCAAAATATAAAGGCCTTTTGCAGATATTAGTTTATCTTCAAAAGCCTATCACAGCTAAATCTAGCTTACAGTATGTCAAGAAAAGATAAGTGGTTTAGACTGTAATAAAAAATTCCTGGTTATCTTTCTTTTTCAATAAACTACAAAACCAGAGTTCATAAATGGAAAATTACTTTACAAAACCGTAAACTAAGATACAGACAAATTGCTGTATTATGTAACATCATGTACAGGAGACCTGCCAATTCTGATAAGAGGTAAGGTTTGGTCAAGTCATGCAAGTTCTTCATATGTACTTTTCATTCATTTCTAGGGCCTGGAGGACTCATACTTCACACGGGGCTAGGCAGGGGGGAAGACAATTACTGATTTTCTAGTTATCTACTAAGATTTTTTTTTCCCCTCTGAATCATTGTTTCTATTCAGTATCAACAGGTCACTCGTACTAACAGCAAGGGCTGGGAGGGACCTGGCCAGATTAGTCAGTTCTAGTCTAAAGTTCTCACAGAAATCTGTTCTTCTCCAAAGTCAAATCGTCTACATCCAGCCTGGCAACTTTAATGCAGCGTTACCACAAACTGCTGGACAGATCGATGACTGGCTGCTGCCCAGAAGGACAAGTTATGTTCCCATGTGCTTTGCTGCTGCCTGCAGTCTCATTTCTTCCTTTGCACCACTTTAACGCTTTCTGAACTCATATCTGAGCTGATCCAACCCACCAACCAAGAAACAAAACTAGACACCTTTTTGCTGTGAGATAAACTGGTTAACCGGTTTCAGCAGGAGTCAGATGTGGAGGAGAAAAGGATTCAGAAAATAGAAACAAACCCCTTTAGCAACAGTAAGCAGTTAGAACAGCTAACCCAGTTTCCAGAAACCTAACTGGAAGCTGGATGCCTGGAAAGCTACCACCATATTCCTTGTTCTGTCCTAGCCATGTGGTCCTAATTTTAAATCCCACATTTTGTTTTTTAAACCATTCATTAAATTATTAAGCTAAGAAAGTCGTTCAAGAGTTATAAATGTATAAATAAATCATAATAATTGAGAGTACTTTAGACATCTTCAGCTTGACAACCATTACTGAAGGTAGGTAAACAGCAAAGGTATCTCATCTGCAACAAATCTGCCTGAGCTGTTAGACTAATTTGTTCATTTGTGAAAGTTCCAGACACTTTCACAACCTTCTTATCCTTATCCATAATTAACAGTACGTAACAGTCTTTTCTACAGTTGCATCAAAAAAGAATTACATCACAACACCCTTGGTTTCCAAGTTCACATCTGAATTCATGCTTCAGTGAAGTTCACTTCATTCTTTAACCAACTCCTCAAAAAGAGAATTACTACTCTTCTATTCTTCTTACTATTCAGCTTAGTTACTTACAACTCTCAAAGAAACTTCATGGAATAGGGCCCATGACCAACTTCTGTAGAAGTACCTCTTATCTATGGGAAATACTTGTAATATCTGCAATATAGATGAAAGGGCCCAAAAATACTGCCAAAGACTAAGGGCTTTGTACGTAAGACAGAGGATACATAATGAATCCATCAAAGAACTTCTCTTTTTAGAGGTGAGAGGCAAAAAGGAGAAGGGAGAGAAATGGGTATAAGGAGAAAAGAAAGGTGAAAACAGGTGTATGATTTTGTCAGTGATCTGACATGAAAGCCAAGGACCTTTCCTCTCTCTCACAAAGTTTGCTTGTTCCAGCTGACAAGGGTTTATCACTAAAAGGGCAGTTTTCAGTTGCTGTTTAAGTAGCACAGGTCTTCATTTAGTTTCTTTACATCTAGCTTTTGTTCCAGTTGAGGCAACATCACAGAGGAAGAGAAGTACTAACTTACCAGCAACACTTATTGTTCAATTTAATACTTTTGGAGACTCTTCTTCCTCACTTTCATTTTGAAGCCTAGATAATTCCCTGAAAGTAGAAGAGGAAAAGATGATGATTAGTTTTTATCCTTTTTTACACTTATCCATGTTTTCATCCTTTGACTATTATATGCAGCATTCAAGAGATGCATGCAAACATTCTTAATAAAAAGATTGCTCAGATTTTTATATGTTTTGTGATTACATGTCTTGTAGCAAAACTCTTATGAAAACAAATATTTATACATATGAACAACCTCTATTTACTGAGGTCCAAAAAAATAGAAACTGTCTGCTTCATTGCTGAAAAAAAACAACACAGGTTAAGTATAGAACCTCAAGCCGTTTGTGAAAACAGATTAAGAAAGCAAGGGTAAAAAAAGCAGTAGATTCATTCTTGGGATATATATAGTGAGGCTTTAGGAAAAAAAACACTGAGAAATATTATAGGATCAAGATCCTCAAACCAAATGCCAAAAATTAAAATAGTAAATTCCTCAAACTGAAATAGCTGCCATGTGGAAAAGAATAGGCTCTACCTTTGAAACAGATGTAGCAAATTAAGTTTGCACCACTTATTTATGTTTGTACATAACATAACATACATAATAGACCATATATAACATAGCAGATTGCTTTAAACAAAACCTTATTTTTGGGTTCTTGAGGCATGGAGTTACTACATCGTTTTATAACAGTGGCCTCAATAACTCAGAATGGCTGTATACTACTGAACTAAGTGTTGATTCTTGGCCATTTAACAGAAAGGCAGAAGCTGCACATATCAGACTCTGAAACAGCAATAAATTGTATGTTGGAAAAGGTAATTTGTGAACCTGACTTCAAGGAAAGGAATAAAACAGGGGAACAAAAATAATAGGAAACCAATTAAAGCAACAATAGTACCAGGAATAGGAGTGAATAGAAAATTATAAATGCTTCAGAATAATTGTATTTTACTGCAATGAGAATTTTGCCAAATTAGTCTTATTTTCTTAATGAAAATCAAGTGATTTTATATTTCAAATAGAAGCTTCAGCAGTTGTACTGTTAAATGAACAAGGCGAACTGGCAACTCCAAAAATTTCAAAAGCAGCAACAGTGATAAAAAATTTAAAAAAAAATAAAATAAAAAAATAAATAAATAAATAAGACTCAATTCTGTGTTTCTTTTTCATGTAATAAATTATCTAAAACAGTCAGCACCTACAAGGTCAGAGCCCATGAACTTCCAGAAATGGAATGCCTGGGGGAAAGAAACCGATAGCCTATTTTCATTTCCATTTGAGATTGATAATTTGGGTATACTTCAGCTAAGGTGGCACTCAATAAAACGGGTATAGGTTTCCTGTGATAAAGGATCTCAGAAATCCAAACAAAAAAAAAAAAAAAAACCACACACACACAATACTGTTAACCCACGTATAAAAAATAACATCAGGATTTCAGCTTTCCAGAAAAAGTAAACTAGTTCTTTTATTGTACCTCTCATCAAATCAGTTACACTACCCATTTCACAAAAATGGAGAAGTGAAATGATGAGCTGAAGCTGAGTCAAAGCCAAGAAAAACTGAATATGGAGCCCACCTCATCCAAGAGCTAGCCCTACAGCGAACCCGTTAGAGTACAGTCTGGAATGATGGTTACTTTTCATTTTATATGAAGCATTATGCTGTATATTTTCTTACAAGTCCATATTTGAGACCCAAATAACAGGCAGAACGTAGAATATTATGGGAGCCGTATGTATGAAAAAATAGATTTCGACAGATTATCTCATAATAAACATGAAGTGGAAATGTTTACATTTCACGTAATTAAAAGAACTATTACTAAATTTACAAGTTGATTAATCTCTAAGACAGGGAATTTTAGTTCTATGTCTGATTCAGACTTTGAATTGCTTGGTGAACATGGACTAGTCACTCCCTTTTATTTTCAGAAAAATTGATCAATTTACAAAAGAATACATCATTATAAAGGGTTTAATACCACCTCGAATGTTTAGTCCAGTCTCCTGCATTATAAGAACCCATTCAAAACAAAGTCCAAAACATTTCGTCAACACTTTTCATGCAATTGAAGTTGAATTTTAAAAAGACACAAAACTTGAATGCACAACAGCAAGAGAACAGAATTCAAGGATGCCAGCCACACTGTAAGTGCCTGCAACTACAGAAACGTTAGATGAAAATACCTACACCACCTCAGGAATACAGGGAAAAGAGAGAAGGAAACACTTCCCCCCTTCTTTCCACATTTCACTGCGGCAAACTGATTTAACTCTGAACACAGACACTAGACCCATACGCCAGGCCAGGGCTATTTTTTTCTCACAGGAAGAATCAGACACCTCACTCAAAATCCCACCTTTAGTTAATGGCAAATTACCTCTGCTTCAAAAGAAGAAAAGTTATGCACCAAGAAGAGAAAAATAAAAAAAACAAACATTCCTTTCTGATCTCTACAGGATACCAGTGGTAGCCCTGGAGAACAAAATTTGCAAAATTCAAAATTTTATGACAAATAATCAAATCTTCCCTTGGCTGATTTATCCTCTCTCTCAGATATTTCTCTTACTCCAGTACCAAGAAATTACATATGCTCATTTATATTTTCTGACTCCAGGAACAGCATTATCATCTTACACAGTCTTTTTACATAACTATATAAAATGTCATCTTGAACTACTCAGTTTCTTTCTCCCCATTACTGATTTTGTAAGACTAGACCTCACCTTCTGGTTTTCAAACAAGATTTATCATTGAGTTTATCCCTCAGATGTTTTTATTTCAGTTGTTTCTCTCCCACATACACCCTCACACGCAATAAAGACTATTCTTATTTCTTCCTAGGCTTTACTTGCCAAATTCTTTGATTCTCCCTTTAGGAGGCAAGTTCAACTTCACCATAGTCACACTAGCAGTTCTTTTTTTTCCAAATTACTTGATCTCTTCTGAGTGTGACTGATCAGAGATATATACTGTCCAAAACGCAAACCAACCGATGCTTTATTGGCTGGTCCTAATGATCTTTTTTAAAAGCTAGAAACCAGCTGGTTTGTTTTGGAATCATGTTACCCTCACAAAACCACATCATCTGAGGAGACAGATTAGGACCTCGGTCATACAATAATCTACCTCTGATTACCAGTCTAGTTATCCCAGGAGTTCTTGTCAGTGTTCAAATATGTGAATCTGCAATTATTACTTTTTTAATTAAATTTAAATCATATTCTGCTACTCCAAATGCATAAATCATCCTCCCCTACTAAGTGTGACAATCTTGCCTTCTGTAGCATTAGCAATTTCAGAAGCATGCAGACCAGCTTTGTAGCAAAGTCATTTCCTTATTCCAGCACTGGTTCTACAGTTTCAAGTAGGTGGCAGAGAAGTGACTGAGCCTATGTTAGGGAAAATATTACCAAAGAATCATCAATTTAAACAACAAAAGCAATTCAAACAAACAAACAAACAGCAAAATCAGCCAAAATGTTACACTGAATGTTTTTTCATGTTTGGTAAAGAAAAACAAATGAAAAATTATTCTTTCTTTAAGCCAAGTGAAGTTCAAAACACGTTTTCCAGTTTTAAGATGAGAGAATGTGGGTTTGTAAAGGAGAAACAGTTATTTAGCTGAAAAACTGAACTTCATTTCTCTTATACCCATCAATCCATCTGTCTGTTATCATTGTTAGTTGCTGATACTAAGCAAGTTTCCTTGAACAAGTATGGAAAAAAAGAACATCACAGAGGAACAGAAGGAAATATAATCTTTTTAATACATATATTTTAAAAGATGTATAAGATTATCCCTATATATTAACTATATTTTATCTATATAGATATTTTTTAATGTTTGGTTTTATTTGGGTTTGTTTTTTTTTTTTTAAGATACCTTACTGCTAAGAACTAAAGAAAAAATGGAATATGCTCAATTCATAATATGCAAAGATCAAAGTCAAATCATTTAACTTCTACTGCACACAGAAGAAAGGCTCTCAAGAATTAGCTGTTTTGCAGTGAAGTGCACAAGATTCTTTCTGTGGTTCAATATTGTAGAGAAGGTTCCCCTTCAAACAAGCTTTGACTACCACCAATTTGAGGACATACAATTGTTCAATGATATTCTACTTTAATCAAACAAGATACAGATTTGGAAGCCCTGTTCCTCAAAATAAGCCTAAAAGCCAGAGACTTCCTCACACTTGTTTTTCCTTACCAGATAGGACTTTGACCTTGTTTTACAAGTACACCATTTTGAATGGCACAAATAATAATTAAGAACAAATTTCAATAATATTAAGTGCTTATCCTTACCAGAAGAAAATATAAAACAGTTGCTTTAAGGTATAAAGTCCCTTCATGATATTGGAATCTTCACACATAATAATTTCTCAAGGCATAAACCAAGAACAGTCTACAAAACCGACACAGTACACAGAACACTACATAATCTGCTGGTTTCTTTCATGGACTAAGAATTAAGTCATTAAATAACATCCCAAATATAAACACATTTTTAACCTATTCGCTTGCTAGGGGGAAGGTCACCCAGAACGTAATAAAACAATGTGACACTGTGTAGTTCTCAAGTTCTTTCCTGCTCCTCTCCTTCAAGACACTGGCCCAACCACTCGACTCGGTTTTCCCTTTTATTTAAAAAATACTTGCCCGCAGCTGACACATCCCAACATTCCCAGAAGACAGGTCACTGCTGTTCAGTGTCCCTAGCCCTACATTTTTCACTTTACAAAGTTTCATGTGTGCTACAGTGACACTGTTAATACATTACACAGATGCATGCATGATGCAAATTTGGGGAAAATTTGAGAAAACGCGGCAAGCACTGGACCTCTCTTAGCTCTCTCAAATCCAGGAAAACATATGTCAAGTTTCTTTTCCCCAGAGTCCCACTTCTCAGCTACGTGAAGTGCCATCTGTGCTTCCCAGACCAGCAAGCTAAAAATCTGCTGTAATTCTTATCACCAGTAAGCAAATTAAAGGAAAAAACTGTCCTCTTTAATAAAATAACAAGACTTACAAATGGCAGTCTAGATCATGGCTCCAAAGTACTGAGTGGTGAGCATGGTTAGTTAAAAGGTCATAAGGAAGAAAAGGTGGCAAACAGTAGACTATCTTCAGAGCTTCCTTAATCTCTGTAAACTAACGCAAAAACTAGGGGGAATAAAACAAGAGTAGCTGGAAATCTCAGAAAGTAAACAAAAATATGACTCAACTGACAGATCACATTTAGTGGATACTACATAAAGTTAGAGGGCATACTTGGCTCAGGAAGGACAGATATTAATGTTGGAACAGAAGATCTTGTCTTGAATATCTAAGGGTTATATACTTGTTCTGAGATCCAGAATGCAACAGAAGCCAAACACTGCACATAACATTAAAATGACAAAGTTACAGTGAGAAGGAAAGTATAGATCATATAGAAATTACCAAACAAGAAAATTTAAGTGGATGAGGGTTTGGATGGACTGTTGAAAGAGGTTGTTTGCTTCTTTTTGGTTCTTTTGTTTTATTTTGTTTTCTAGAGAGCTAGCAGAATTATTCAAAGCATAAGATCTAATATTAATAATTCACAGGTTAGGCCTTTCAGGAAGCAAATCATAGATACAATTGAGTAACTTCCAGTTGGTAACTGGCTTGACTATTGGCTTTACAAAAGTTAACCTAAAAGTTTACATCAACATAACAATGCCTGAAACTTCCCCAAACACTGAAATTAAAATCATCACATTAGAACAAGCCCTGAAACACTTTTGATAAAGGCCAACTGCACTCTTCCAAACCTCTGGGAACAGCATGAGGGCTATCACATGGCCAACAAAACTTCCAAATGGTACTGCACATGAAGCTACCTGCTTTGAGGGCTGAGAGATTAACAGAAAGGACAAATTTCAATCCATGCCAGCTGTCCTCAGTAGCAGACAATGGTCCACTTCACTAGTGTTGATGGGGTGAAAAGGGATTTCAAATCAAACCAGCTTAAGGAAACAGAAACTAAGTGCAGATAAAGTCTGGAATAGTACACTAAACTAAGAAAATGGGAAAGAAGTAACCACATTTAGAAATTTAACAAAAAGAATGAGGAAATTTAGAGGCAAGGAAATCACACAGAGAGCTCACTCTAGACAGGCTACTGAAAGACTGAAAAAGCTGTCAGAAAAGCCTAATCAAGAAATTTCTTAAGCTAGAAAACAGAAAATATGAAGTAGTAAAGGCTGCAGTGCTGGCAAAACATGTTCTCTTGAAATAAGGTCAAGAAACTCAATAGGAAACAAACCTGTGCTTGAATTTGAGGAAGGAAATTGTTTGTGCAGTACAGCCTCATGACTGTTATGGGTTACAGTAATTAGTTCAAAAGAGAAAGCCTATCCTATCAAAAGACAAGGCTAAGACTACAATGTTTGACAGTCTCAGCAAAAAAAAGTATTATCTAAATCAGCAAGCTTCACAGAAGACAGGCAGTATCATGCATGTCACTGAAAAACAATTGTGATGTTGAAAACACAAAAAGGAACACAGCTGCAACCCAAAAAGAAAATCTTTTTTGTTTCTATTTCATATTTATATTAAAAAGCTAAAGGGCCTTGCTGTTAATTATGAGGGAGTATTTTAAACTGTGGGACTTAATTCAGTCTTTGATAGACTGATATAATGGAATAAGCTTTATAAAAACTAAAAAATATACACCTTACTACCCACTACAAATACTGTCTACCCTTACAAATACTCAGTCTTTTAGAGTCAGAGAAATTTATATTGAAGGAGAAGTGAACACATAAGAGAACTATCAACACTAACAGACTTACTAAGAATCCTTTATGTACATACCGAAACAATTCATGTAGTAACAGATTAAAAGAAAGAAACAGCATCTTCTATTGTGCCTTAGATGCCTGCCCTGTTCCTTCATTTTTCTTTTTTTTATTTCCTTCTTAAATAGGTAAGTTCTTCAAACCTGCCAACTGTGAGCACACAGTTTGATATTGCTTGGAAATTATACTAGGAATTCATGCATAATTTCATCTTTAAGTTTTTCCAAAAAGAACCAAATAAAAATTATATCATTTTATTGCAAAGTCTATCATCAAACAGCTTGAGTGACTCTGCTTTTATTAACTGATTGGTCAAATAGCAGTAAGGTGACATTAACAACACGGTGGTCGACTTCACTGCTGTGATTCAGAACCATACCAGCAGCTGTGCAGATTTCAAAGATGGTTTCAATTTCATGCTGCTGCCATTGCTGCTCCGTGGGATGGCTACGAACAGACTCAAGCAGCGTTCAGCATCCAGGAAGCTAAGAAAAAAGGAAGCCACAACACTGTTTCCCTTGAGGTGAGACAGCACTGCAGCTTCATGTTTATCAGACACAGGCTAATCAAAAGTAGATCTTCAAACAAAGGTCAAGAAGATTATCAAAGCTGAGATTCTAGCAATTAAGATCAAAGAAGTGGTCAGGGATTGTCAAAAAGAAAAATCTAAAAGACCTTTTTGAAATTTGTCTCTTAGGTGGCTGATGGTGCCTGATAAGGAAGCTGAAACTTTGTATTGAATATAATTCCATAAGCATAAATATTACTCAAAAAAATCTGCAATTTATCTATTTCAGTATACCAGAAAATGCATTTGAACCTATTCCTCAATACTACACACCAAGCTTCATAGAGCCTATATGTTAGGAAAAAAAACATTTTATTTCAGAGAGGTTTTGCGTCTTTTAAGCTGCTCATATTTGAATAATTTTTGACACAACTTTTCCTTGAGCATGCTTCACCACAGACAGACTAAAATAGTGTGATGTTAAGAAGAAACTATTGCTAAATGTATGCACGAAGGTTCCTCCTGAAGTGGTTCTGTTATTTTCCTGTCTCCCACTTTTACTATCCATTAGGCAATCTTGCATTCACCTCTTAATCCTCTGATGCCTAATTTATGAAGGAAGTTTTTAGAAAATGATATATATGTCTCCCATACTTAGGGAAAAAAAACAAATATCATCATTAAAGTTGCATGTTGAGTTTAATCATCTTTTTATCTCTTTCAGTCTATAATGTATGAAAAGAAACCAAACAGACTCACTACAATTAATTTACTGTGGGTTAAAGGCTCCACAACTGAGAGTTCTTCATTCATTACCAAAACAAGTATATATTGGTAGTAATCCCCATTTCCCTACGCTATCCAATGACTGGGGTACAAGCTACCCTATGTGATCAGTATTAGATATAATCCAGTATAATTAGATATACGTATATACAAAACTATATGTATAATATGGTTATGTATAATCTATACTATAAGCTAGTTTTCATACAGCAAAGAACTTCAGAAATTACACGAAGCATCACTTCTGTTTTTCTCCATAACAGCTTCACTTAGCCAAAGATCACCCTTTTCCCACAGCAGTCAAGAGGTGCTGACAAACACCATGCAAAGAAGACAAGTGGGTACTCAAATACCAAGGGAGACGGAATCATGAAATTAGGTTTTCCGCTAAATCCTGATCCCAGTAAGAGGACACTAGGAAAGGAAAAGGCAGTATATGGAAGAACTCTGGGAAATATTAAGTAAACAACATTGAGAAAACATTTAAAAACAATGAGATGTAATCTTAAATCTGATGTAAAAGCACATTTTGTATTAGCTTTCACTATACGCATAGTTTTACAGAGATACAGTATGACAGGAGAGCTGTCCATCATTGAGCTCAGAGAGCCTACTGGATAAAGGACAAACTTGTCACTACGCTTCACACATCTCCATCAGGAAACAAAGTCTAAAGCTGAAAAAGAGCAAGATAAATGATAGCTGAGAGATAAAATGTTTTGTTGAGGCTCAAACTGCATCCTCAAGAGCTCTTCCTTCTAAATATCTTTTCTCCACATACTACATGTGCTGACCAAGCAACTGTTGCCAATTATACGTATGTAGTAAGTGCAACTTAGGGAAGACCCCTGCAACAGTATAAAAGCCACTAGAAATCACAGTTTGAAAGACAACATTCCATTTTGGTTTCCCACATTCCAGCAGAAACTTTTCACACTGGTACATGTGCTACTACTACACCCCAAAAAGTATTTACACTCATTATTCTTAAACACTGTCACACTGCATTTTTTTTTTTTTAATGTTAGTATACACTAACTATGCACACCTGGGACTATCCACCTTCAAAGTAACAGTAAGTCTTCACACAGCTTGTACAATCACAGCTAAAGAACTGTCAGATGGGAATCCACAGTTCACAGCACTTTTTTTCTCTATAATCACATCTGACATAACACATAAATTTAAAAAACGCAATAATCTAAGGGCTCTAGATCCCCCTCAACACCAGGTGTTGGCAATTAATAAACAAAACATTGTTGCTTAAAAATGTTACATCAACCAAGAGAAGAACTGTGCAAAGGAGCATTCCACATGCTTCCATTCTGAAGCACTTATTATTTCAAAAAACACAGTTAAATCTATCACCTCTTTTGATAAGGTATGTCTAAGTCAGATAAATAAATAATCAATCTCCTTGTGGTTGCTTCTGCCAGGGAAGGTAAGAAGTTTAAGCAACAGCAATACTACACTTGTAAGGGACTTGAGGAGAAAAGAGGTTATCAATCTGAAGATTCTTTGTTTGGTTATGACTTTGAGGAGCACCTGAATAACAGAAATGGCACACAAAAACATTAAGTACACAAGCAGTTCTTCACCATCCTAGAAGTCAGATGAATGGAAACCCCCTCAATAAAATGAAAAACTGTACTGGCTAAATATGTTTGACTTGTAGGTGCCACTGAATTACACCCACTATTTACAAATGCCTCAGCAGGAAACAATAATCTTCATGAACTCCCAGGATGCACCTTTGATGTCTAACACAGTGTGAACAAATTGCAACATTTCGCATCAGTGTCCTGAGAAAAATACATTTAAATAAACATTTAGAGACTGTGAAAAAGTGTTTCCATGTTTATGTTAGCTATATAAATACTAAGAAAGTCAGAGGAAGGCTGTTCAGAATCTGTATGCACTATTGATATAGCACTCAACCAAATACAATTCTGCTTACTATTTTTCACATTTATTTTCAAAAATAACCATGTAATTGATATCTTGCCAAATCAGTCATATAAAACTACAAAAATAAAAAGCCATCAAGATTAATCATTTATTTTCCTAAACAATCTGCAGAAAAACACATTCAAGGCATCATACAGATGCCTTAACCAATATGGCATGATTTGATAATACATGAAAATCTCTACTACATTGTATCATAGCCAATTTTATGCTTATCTTCTAAAATACATAATTCTTTCAGAAATCTCTACTTTAAGGAGAGGGTGCTCCGCCTGAGAAAGCAGGATGTTATTTAACCAAGAGCAAACCTGGAATGTGCCAGGTTAAAATACTACAGAAGGGATCCCCAGAGTTAACAAACCAGTAAAATTTATATTATATGATCTTTGATGGTCCTTGAATATATCAATGATCAGTGGGGGTGGGAGGAAAAAAATACATGTCACATCAACAAAAACTGCAGATAAAAAGGATTTATAATTAATCTTTTCCAAATGACAACTGATGTCAACTTGACATAAAAAGTTGGATGAAAGGTATCTTAATGACAGGTGAAACTCAAAAGATTGAGTTGCGTAAATTACTGTCCAGAAGGAATAGCATCCTTAACTACTGACTGCAAGCTAATCTCAACAAGTCAGAATAAACCTAGAGGCACTTAACCTGAGATTTCAGTTAAAACTCCCTCAAAAAATAGACAACCTTCTCAAGTGAAAATATAGAAAGCATTGCAATTATGTCTTCAGGTAAACTAATGAGACACATTCATTTAAAAAATTAATTTCAATCACTCTACTTACCTGAACAAGATGACATCATCCCTGTAGAAATGCTGTACTGCTACCTACCAGCTCCCTACTTTTTGCAAAGCTGTCACTAGTTTCTGAACAATTCACTTGGCTATAGCCAACAGGTCTAACCTAGCATAAAAATTCCTTTACAGTTCTTACATTCGATGACAAAAGTATAGAAACATCAAGCCCCATTACATGATAATACATTTATCAAACATTATTTCAACAAGAGCTAACCATAATTGCAAAAATTGCCAACCAACAATCAGAAGTATGTTATACATTGAGACCTTCAGCAACTACATGCCTCAATTACTTTGACTAATAATTTTGTGCTCCCTCTATCCTCATAACTCATTTAACCCTTTCTCATGTCTACTGCTTTCCATCCTGCATCTGACATAAGGGGAAGAACATTATAGATCCTCAGATTCTTTCTGTAAATTACAAAAAAAAAAAAAAAAAAAAAAAAAAAAAATTAAGCAAGGCCATGAGAGGACAATGGAAAAAAGTTGATAGTATTAGAAGACCATTCTATTAAATACAGAATCATTCCTAGTGTTTATGCAAAAAAAATAACAAAATGCTTGTAGAAAGCATAACTGAGACCCAGGAAGCCATTCTGCAATTAAGACCCATACACAGCTTAAACTCTAGTGACCTGCACTCTCATTACATGAGTAGTCTTGACATTGGCTTTGGCACAACTCTATCTTTTTGGAATCCAGTCTCAACTACTGGGAAAAGTGCTCAACAGCAAGAGAAGAGAATCCTCCCTTGAGAAAACACACATCAAACCCCAACACTGCAATGAATGACAGAATGGGTGAGGTTGGAAGGGATCTCTGGATGTCATCTTGTCCAATGCCCTGCTCGAGCAGGGCCACCTAAAGCCAGTTGACCAAGAACATGTCCAGATGGCTTTTGATTGTCTCCAGAGATGATGACTCCACAACCTGTCCAGACAACCTATGCTAGTACTCCAGTTTCCCTCACAATGAAAGAGTTTTTTCCATACGTTCAGACAGAACCACCTGTGTATCAGTTTGTGCACATTGCCTCTTGTCCTGTCACTGGGCACGATTGAGATATGCCTGGCTCCATCTTCTTTGTATTCTCCTGTATTGATCCTGACCAAGAGACAGTTGCACGATTAGGAGTTACTGATCCACATAACAGTTAATCTGAGCAGGCACAGGCCTGTGCTGTGCTGCACAAACTCCTTGGCTGCAAGTTAAACTCAGCCAGGTAGCTGTCCCAGAAGAGTCTGCAAGCAGTTCCCCCTTGGTACTGGCAATTACGTCACCTACATGGTATTGCCTTTATCTAAAGGTGCAGCAAGAATTTCTCACGAGAACATCCTCTAGGAATAGAGTTGTTTACTTGTGAGTGAATTTGTTAATAGCTCAAATGACCAAAAGGGAGAGCTTCTCTCCACAGACAGGATCTGCTCTGCTCTGCACAATGCACCAGGGGAAAATTCACCCAGGTTCCATTTGGTGCTGCATAAACACAGGGTGCCCAGCACCTGGAGGGATGCAAGATTTACTCACTATCTAAATTTCTCTTCTTAGCCAGACTTATTAAAGCAGTTATCTTATTAAGCCATTTGCTGTTGGGCCTTTCTTACTGAGATCCAGAAAGTACACTGCACTGTCTCTCTTACCTCACCCCACTCCAGTAGCCCCCTTCAGGTATTTATATACACTGATAAGATTCCCCTGAGCTTTCTCTTCTCTAAGCTAAACAGTTCCCACTCTCTCAGCCGTTCCTCATAGGAGAGATGCTCCAGCTCCTTCATCATCTTTGTGACTCTTTGCTGGACTCTCCAGTATGTCCATGTTTCTGTTGCACTGAGGAGCCCAGAACTGGACACGGCACTCCAGGTATGACCTCACCAGTGTTGAGGGGAAGCGAAGGATCACCTCCCTTGAACTGCCAGCAACACTCCTCCCAGAGCAACCCAGGATACTGTTAGTCTTTTTAGCCACAAGGGCATATTGATAGCTCATGTTCAAGTTGGCATCCACCAGTAACCCCAGGTCCCTTTCTGCTTTCCAGCCAGTCAGTGCCCAGCAAATGGGGTTGTTCTTCCCCTGGTGCAGGACTTAGTATTTCCCCTTGTTGAACTTCACGAGGTTCCTGTCAGCCTATTTCTCCAGCCTGTTGAAGTCTCTCTGAATGGCAGCACAACCCCCTGGCTTATCAGTCACTCCTCCTAGTTTTGTGTCATTAGCAAACTTGCTGAGAGTGCACTCCATCTCCATCATGCAAGTCACTACCAAAGATATTAAACAGGACTTGACCCATTATTGACACCTGGGGTACACCGCTAGCTACTGGCCTCCGACCAGACTTCGTGCCACTGACCGCCACCCTCTGGGCCCAGCCACCAAGCCAGTTTTCAATCCACCTCACCATCAGCTCATCCAGTCCATACTTCAGCAGTTTCTCTATGGCAATCTTACGGGAGACAATATCGAAACCCTTACTGAAGTCTAGATAGAGAATATCCACCCGTCTGCCCTTGTCGACCAAACCAGTCACTTCATCAGAGAAGGTTATCAAAGTTGGTCGGGCATGACTTCCCCTTGGAGAATCCATGCTGACCACTCCTGATTACTTTCTTGTCTTTCATGTGCTTAGAAATGGTTACCAGGACTAGTTGTTCTATCACCTTCCCTGGGATCAAGGTGAGGCTGACCAGCCTCTAGCTCTCTGTGTCCTCCTTCTTGCTCTTACTGAAGATAGGAGTGACATATGCACTCCTCCAGTCCTTAGGCACTTCTCCCAGTTGCTGTGATTATTCAAAAGATTATTGAGAGTGGCCTCCCAATGGTTGACCCTCCATATACTGTCTACATATGGCCAGGAAAACAACTTACATAAGGAAACAAAGAGAGCAGGTTGCCAAAACACAAAAAATGTCTTTACAAAGGGGCAGCAGAGTCAGGTAGCCCCACAATATGTAGCATTTTCAGGGAAAATTGACATGAGTATTCCCTGCTTAAATATCGGAACTGTAGAGTGAGAGAGCACAGACAAACCCTCAGAGTAAGACCAACGAGAAAAAATTGCCATGTAACAAAAATAAATAAATAAATAAAGTGCTTGTATGTGTTTCAGCAGGGAATCAGCTGTAACTGTCAACGGACCAACACTGGAGAGATCCATCTGTCTGACTAATCCACTTAGGCATACAAATCTGACAGTTCCCCTTCTGTACCTGTGAAGAATGAGCAAGCCCACACTAAACAGCCACAGCATTCAAACTATGAACCTGAGATTGATACAGCTGGTATTGATGTACTCACAAGCTACGTAAGAAAATGTGCTATTAAAGGAAGAGTCCTGGAAGTCCTAACTAAAAATATAGTTGGTCACAAAATTGTAACTGTCTCTGCAAAGCAGGGAGAGCAGGATCTTATCTCCTGTAGGACTTGAGGAAACTGTGGGCTTGGAAGTAAGCAAAAAAAAATAATAAAAATAAAAAAAAAAAAAAAATCGATCTTCTGTAAAACAGTATCTCAAACTCATTCTGTGACGAGTCTAGGATCAAAACATCTCTGGCTGAAAGATACCAGCATATCCTGCTACATCTCAAGACCTGGTTTTATGACCTTACTGTCAGATTTCAGTACCCAAGATATTTCCTATTCTTCGCCCAATAACTTGAAGCATATCAGGGTACACCAGAGACGTGTGTTCAGCATGCCTGAGGATAAACCACAAGCAAGTGATTTTGTGCACACACATAGAGAGATCTGAAAAGCTATCAACTGAATAGAAACAATGTTCTCTCAGCACTTCTGTACACAGAGAATCTGCAGATTTATTATCTATTATTACCTATGCATAACACTGCAATACATTGTACAGGAAAAAATCAAACAAGAATTTTAGATTATGCTGAACTCTCTGTATCTTATATGTATGTCCAGCTCCTCAAGAGACCAACATTTCTTTGCTTGAGGTTATGCTGAATCCCTCATCCTGTAAGAGCACTATCCACTGTAATCAAATAGAGAAAAGGAATAAAAGGGCTTTCTCACATGCATTTCAAGGGTCCTGTTGTTTCTGACAGAAAAGAACTATGTCAGAAAAAAACATCAACAACCTGCTAAGGGACAGCACCCCCTGCTCCCCTAGGAAGTACACAAAGCACATTCACATCTGCAGAGTTTGAAGATGTTGTCAGAGGGTGCAATGTAAGCTGTCGTATCACCCAAATTGCATCCATCTTCACAGTCTGGTAGGGCAAACTTTAGTGTATTGATACCTAGCCTAGCACCAGCTCACTGAAGTTAAAAGACAACAAAAGTTGCAGAGAAAATGTCTAGCAGTTCAACCCAAAAATCCAGAGTGCTGAGCAGGCATGTGCCATGAACAACTCCAGGAGAACATTAGTCAATGCCACTGTGTCCTGAACAGTGGGACACATTAGGGAAAAGGTGTAATTCTTACTGTCCTAACTGCTATAACTTGAAAATGTCCCAAGTTACAGACAGATCAAAAAGTAAGATGGTGTACTGTTAAAAAAAAAAAAAAAATCCCAACAGAACTGTGAAACACTTATTGATATGAACAGAAATGTGAAGACATGCATCCAGAAGATTGGAAACCGTGAGCAAGCATCTCCAAACATTTTAACTGCTACAAAACCCAGTCAACAGAAAAAAGGAGGTGCAGAGACTATCTAAGCACACCAAGGCATGGCACAATACCACAAAGGTGTTTCAGTGAAACAAAACCATAAGTAGAGGAAGCAATTTATTTTTTTTATATATTTTTCTTCTGTGAATTCAAACCTTGCGTGAAATAAGTAACAAATGTTTGCCCAGGCAGTTGAGAGAAACTAAAGACAATGTGCCCTGCCATGAATGGTCTTATATAACTCAGGGTGGGAAAAAAGCAAGAGAGAAAAAAAGGGACCATCAACACACTACATACATTGCAACAGCAAAAACTGTTCAGTCTCGAGTATACAATCATCTAATGTGTGAATATCCATGCTGACTGCCAAACAGAGAAAGCTGCTTAGCAAACACCCAAAAAGAAACAAGATGTCAGCTAAGTACAGCATATCAGAAACCTGTATACATGTTTCAGGTATATTACATATTTTATCATCATAGATAGAGGCAAGGAGCCAATGACAGAGATCCCAGGCAATCTGAAAGCTCACATTTTGAAACAGGTCACTTGGTCAACAGAAATCTCCTTATAGGCAAAGAGTTTAAAGAATAAATTTATGTAATTGAATACATTAATAATTTAAATAATTCATTTTTTAAAAGAAGTTTTATGAACTGTTCAATAAACAGCATGCCAGATACTTGTTCTAATATTTATTACATACATGTACATAAACATCTCCAAAAAAATTTAAAAAACCCTCCAGAACACTTGACAAATGTATTTGTACCCATACAAATACTTGCCATAAAAAGTTATTATGACACTGTGCAAGTTCTAATCAAATTAACATAAGTAATCTAAAAACCTAAAGGTGAAGACTGGGAGGTTGTTGGAACAGAATTCTTACTGTTATTTTACAAAACCCTTTGGGAGAGCAACGCTTTGAATAAGAAGTTTAACACACAGCAAGTCAGAATTAACTTCCGTAAGATGTTCACAGCAATGTTCCACAAGCTTCTGAAAACAGTCTTTACCTTGCAGAACCAATGATGTCACGGCAATATTCATTACTATTAACTGTCTTACAAGAGAAACTCTCTAATATTACAAAAAATTATTCAGCTTATCGCTATAAGGTTATGAAGCAAACATATAATGAGAGCAGACTCGTAAAAAAGCATTTACATTAGGAATTACTATTGCTACCATAAAGCAACTGTAGCAGCACAAACTTCACCAAATTCTAGAATGACCAATACCTGAAGTGTTTAATTTTATTTTGATAATAAATAAAATTTCATTTTATTTTATACCTGAAAATAAATTATGTAATTTATACTTTATTAATATCTAATATTTGAAGGAACCAAGTAAAACGGTTGATTCACTGGAAACTACACTTTGCTACAGAAATCACCACTTGCCTTAGGGAGGATTCCTAAAGGCTACAGATTAGCAAATACAAAGAAAGGGACAAAAACCTCAAAAAAAGGTCATTCAGAGATTTCCTCACGAAGCATCTCATGCTTTAATAACAAAAATTAAAAATAAATTTAAAGACAATTAAAAACAATCCCCAGCCTGTCATTTAACAGTAGCTCTTTCTTTGCTACAGACAACTCTTCTGATTTGAAGACTTGTAGCCAAAAGTCTTCTAAAATAGCTACTGGGTTCCTCGTATCTTAGAGCTGCTTCTCCTCCTTTATTTGCTCCCCATCCTCATTCTGAAAATGTGGAAGGGGAGGGACGGAGACAAGAGAACAGGAAGAAACAATAATCATGTGAGGGATCTAGTACATCATGTATTTAAGGGGAAAAAACAAAAAAAAATCAGGATTGCAACTGATTTAACAGAATCAGAAAATCACCACCCTGAAATGATGTATTATGAGCTATATAGTATGAATTTATATACATACCATGACAAATGACCCAGAAAGATCACCTATTTTTAAGGCTGCCTGATACTTCCTTGTAGAAGATTAATTTTTCAGTTTCTTTTAAGTTGCCAAAGGCTTTCCAGGATGACCCATTCTGTGCCAAGTGTCCATGTCAAAGCTGAGCTACTTCAATGTTTTCACCGTATGTTAAACATATTTTTTCCCCTTCTCAAGGAAACCTACAGGAAAATACACTTTTGCCCTATTACAAAAGGCTTTCTTCTCTTTAAAAAGTTTAATCCTTTGCATGCTTTAAGCTCCACATGCATCTTCCTACGAGACAGCAAAATGCATATCCTGACACACAAATGATGCTCCTGTCAAGCTCACTGTAACATCAGTGTTATTGATTTTGCTTTGATATGTTCTAGCTGAGTCAGCTACACGTTCCGTCTGCACTGCCTACATTCCAGTATAAGCCTTCTGGAAGCTAAGCATTCACAGCTGTAGACTCATAGGGTAATACAGGTTGGAAGGGTCCTCCAGATGGCCCTAGTCCAACCTCCTGCTCGACAAGATCAGACCAGGTTGCTCAGCTTTATCCAATTCGGTCTTAGAAACCTCTAAGACAGAGGCTACACAGCTTCTTTGGGCAACCTCTCACACAGCTTGACCACACTCATGGACAGAAAGTTTTTCCTTCTATCCAGTATGAACCTTCTTTGTTTCGATTTATGACCACTGCCTCATGTCCTCCTACTATGCACCTCAGGAAACAGCTTGACTCCATCTTCCCAGTGATCTCCCCAAAGACACCAGCAGTCTGTTGAAGCCACCTCTTCCTCAGCTGAACAAACTTAGCTCTCTCAGCCTTTCCTTGTAGGGCAAGAGTCCCAGTTCCCTAGCCATCTTGGTGATGTCTCTCCTGTATTGAGGGTCCCAAAACCAGGTGTAGTACTCTAGATGCAGTCTAATCAGCACCAAGTAGAGAGGAATAATCAATTCCCTCCATCTTACTGGCTATGTTCCTCTTAAGAGGACCCAGAATGTTCAGAGAATCATCACAGATTCATAGAGTGGTTCGGGTTGGAAGGGACTTTAAAGATCACCCAGTCCCACCCCCCTGCCCCGGGCAGGGCCCCCTTCCCCCAGCCCAGGGTGCTCCCAGCCCCGTCCAACCTGGCCTTGAACCCTTCCAGGGAGGGGGCACCCACAGCTGCTCTGGGCACCCTGGGCCAGAGCCTCACCCCCCCCACAGGGAAGAATTTATTCCTTACATCTCATCTAAATCTCCCCTCTTTCAGTTTAAAACCATTACCCCTGACCCAGAGTCCCTCCCCACCTTTCCTGCCCCCCCTTTAAGCCCTGGGAGGCCGCTCGAAGGGCTCCCCGGAGCCTTCTCTTCTCCAGGCTGAACCCCCCCAACTCTCTCAGCCCGGCCCCCCAGGGGAGCTGCTCCAGCCCCCCCAGCATCTTCGTGGCCTCCTCTGGCCCCGCTCGAGCAGCTCCGTGTCCTTCTGCTGTTGGGGGCCCCCGAGCTGGCCCCAGCACTGCAGGGGGGTCTCCCCAGAGCGGAGCAGAGGGGGAGAATCCCCTCCCTGGCCCTGCTGCCCCCCCTGCTCTGGCTGCAGCCCAGGGCACGGGTGGATTTCTGGGCTGTGAGCGCACATTGCTGGCTCACAGGCAGTTTTCCTTCCACTGATGCCCCCAAGTTGTTGCCCTTTTCTGCAGGGGCATGCTGCTGCTCGCCGATGGTCCAAGTGCTGTTCACCACAACCTCTGGCTTCTCCAGCAGAGCTGCTTCCCAGCCAGTCAAATCCCAGCCTGTATTACTGCAAGGTGCTCTTCCTTCCCTGGTGCAGGGCTTTGCATTTGTCACTGAATTTCTTCAGGCTCCAGGTGGCACTGTGAACACAAGGTCCAAAGTCCCTCTGAATGGCAGCCCCATCTTTATGCATATCAACCCTTCCCCCCAATTTGATGTCACCCACAAGCACAAGAGCACACTCTATCATCTTCTCAAGATGAACCCCTGCAGTAGCCCACTTGTTACCAAGCTCCCTCTAGAACACATTAAACCACTATTTCCTGAGTCCATCCATCCAACCAGTCTTTTACTCATCTAGTTCTCCATCCACTCAGCCTGTAATGTCCATATCTGGATACAACATTGTTGGAGACAGAGTTGAAAGCCTTGCTAAAGGCAATGTAAATGAAATCCACTGTTCTTCCCTCATCCAGAAATTCAGGCATTTTACCATAGAAGGCAATCAGGATAATCATGCATGATTTACCTTTGATAAATCCATGCTGATTGTTCCTAATCACTTCCTTTTTCTTGTGCCCAGAAATGCGTTCCAAGAACACCCATGCCCTTATTTTCCCAGGGACAAAAAGGAAGCTAGCCAGCTTTGCAGCTCCTTGGACTGTGTTTTGGCCTTTTTGGAAGGGTGGAACATATGCCTTTCTCCAATCATCAGGAAGCTCTCCTGGTATCCAAGATGATGATGAGGGACCTCACTGTGACTCTGGCCAGCTCTATCAACATCCTCAGTCACAGTCCATTTGGCCACATGGACTCATACGGTTCAAGCTCCCTCAATAATCCCCGACTCAATCCTCATCTACTGCTGGTAGCTGCTCTCCTTAAACCCTGCCACTAGGCACAAAGGCCTGGGACACCTTCTTGGTGAAGGATGACTAAGGAAAAGAGGGGAGGGCATTGCATACCTCAGCCTTATCCATGTCCACAATCACTAAATGACACTTCACATTCAGAAAGAAACCCGTATTTCACTTGTACAGCTTTTTACTACTAAAGTACTAAGGGAAACTCTTCTTGCTGCCCTTGACCTCACTTGCAAGTGTCATCTCTAGGCGAGCATTGGCTTTCTTGATGTCATCCCTACACACCACTGCCTGGATAGCTCATTTTTACAGTGGAGCTCAGACAAGAGTTCACTATTAAGCCAAGCTCATCTCTTGATAGGCCGGCTTGTTTCCCTGAGTATCATGATGAATCACTGGCACCTGAATTGCTTCTTGGCAATATCCTGCTGGACCCAGCAAGCATGAAAATGTAAGCTACCCAGGTGAAGAAAAGGGTGGAAAAGAAAGGGACCAATAGGACTTGACTGAAGAAACAACTGCAACATGGGGAAAAGCTGATACAGTTTATACGGTGAACAGAATCTTAAACTTGGTATACAGACCAAGTCTGAGATGGGTGAGAAGACTGGTGGGAAAGGCAAAAACAAATTCAGCTGGGAGACTGGCTAGGCAGGAAGACCAGGATGAAGTACAACACAGAAGCTGGAAAACTTCAGAAGCTAGGACAGGAGCTAGTGGAAATGCAAAACATAGAGAGGACAGATCCTAGCCATGACAAAGAGCTGGATGTGAAGCTGAAGATAGTGGACAGAAGCCAAGCAGCAGACGGGAGTACAAATAGCTGGACAGGATTCAAACAGTGAAAAAATACTGGAATAAGCAACTTATGAGGTAGAACCTCCCAGAGCACAGCGGTTCTGCGTCTCAGAGAAGAAGCCCTTTAACAAGAAACAAACTGTTTGGATGGGGGAAATAGGACTGCAATAAAAATTTCAGAACAGGGCAAAAAAGATTGGGACAGGAAGATATTTAAGTAGATATTACAGAACAAATAAAAAGAAAAATCAGCATCCACCAGAACATGCTTGTTTCCAGAGCCTGGAATAGAACCCAAGATTCCAGAGTTTCATCACTACTTTGAAACACTTTAAGAATCTCAGAAAACCATTCACCAACCATATTGTCTGGACCACAAATGACTAGCATCCATTCTCTGCTAGTTCAAGTGACAGAAATCTCATGGCAAAATACACTAATTTCAGCCTTTCTAAAGACTTATATGCTGTAACACAATCCCACATGACAGAAGGTTTCCTCCTGTCCATCAGGGTTACTGCTTTTTTTAAATCTAGCATGTTGAACATTTTGTTTACATGCAAAGAATTTATTTTTTTAAACAGACGAGTATGAAAAAACAAGCCCTTGTTTAAAAACAAAAATTAAAGATTACTTGTTCTTGCTCTCTGTGCCCTTGTGCATAAGGTACTCTTGCTGTATTAGTGAACAAGATGTTGAAAAAATTTAAATAATGACACTATATTATATAAGGACCTTGCCATATGCACTGCAAATCTTGGCAAGTGTGCTGCTAATAAGATAGGTATTGCATGAAAAGAGAGGGAATTAATATTGTTCCAGATAACTTGATTTCTTCTTGTTCCTTGCAACCAAATCATCTTTTTAAAAAAAAAAAAAAAAAACAAAACACCAACCTATCATTGGGAAATCCACTTTTCATCAAAATTTTGGACTTAGTATCTCGGGGTTAACACTGCAGCAGATCTAAGTATTTATACTTGCAGTCTAAATCAACAGACACCATACTACAAATCAAGCAGCGAGGTCTTTTCTAGCATATGCATTCATGGATCCCTGTTAAGGGATCTATAAAAAATAATGAAGAAAATCCAGGTATCGTTAGTAAATTACACAGGGAAACAGACCTTCATGAGAAAACATTTTAGAACATAGAAATCATTAAAACACTGATAGATTAGTTTGAAAAAAATCATATCATAAAGGCCCTAAATTGGATATTCAACACAAAGGGACACATAACACCTCCAGAGATTTTTGTGAAAATATTACTAGTGAAACATGAAGGCACGAGAGACTAAAGGTAATGAAACAGCAAAAGAGGAAATTAAGAAGGTACAGTATGAACAGCATACTGTATTGAAATATTGAAAAGAGATTCAATATTGCTCACTGAACACAGTCTATGCCATTCTATGCTATATACTGAAAGAAACATTGTAGGGAAAAGTGTAACATTTAATCACATATTTATAGGTCAAATTACAGTTCTTTCAAGAATCCTTAATTCTGGCATTTCATGATTTATGAGAACTTGATCTTGCAACTTCAGAGTTCTTTAAAGATAGTTTTTGTTGCATAATAGCAAAACATATGCCCAATTTCCCTAAAACACACAAACATCACTTCATTTGCAGATTATATTCATCATGCAAAAGAGATACATATTAATGCAATCATACATAGCACGCATCATCTGCATTTGTTTTCCTTATTGTATTAGAAGCATATTTTATGACCAAACAGCAAGCTTTTGAATGAGTCTAGAAAAGAATTGTCACATTTTGCTTTGACACTAGCTCCCCCTCCAGACCAGCCTAAGATTATAGTAATTTATATTTTAAATTCTGACTCTGCAACAAGATTTAAATACTCAAATCCAAATCCTCTTCATCTTTATCCCCTTAAATGTCAATGAACAGAC
This sequence comes from Tyto alba, assembly GCF_018691265.1. Classification (NCBI taxonomy): domain Eukaryota; kingdom Metazoa; phylum Chordata; class Aves; order Strigiformes; family Tytonidae; genus Tyto; species Tyto alba. The sequence goes on from NW_024881280.1 coordinate 5,368,652, forward strand.
TGATCAGATAATATATATTTAAAATTATCATTTAGTATTTTTTACTGTACATAAATTCCAAGACTGGGAAAATCATTCCGTTGAGAACAGATCTGACAGATAAAGCAGCAATTCTATACAGCTACAGAGCGACAGGAATGGACCAAAACCACAGTTTTTCAGATTAATTCTATGAATGGTCTGCAATATTTGTAATATATAAACATTCCATTATACAATCAAGCCTCTGTTTGCAGTCCCAATAAAGTGATCATAAACCACAGATGCCAAAACAAAAGGAAGCCCCTACAGGGTTTACTACTACCTTTAGTAATTCATTTAAAGTGAATTATCTCAATTTCTGTTCCAGCAAGTATAGATAACATTTTTTTCTTGTTCTAATATTAGCTAGATAGAACTAATATCTTTTCAGTTGCTCAGCTAATTAAACTGCCAAACTTTTAAACAAAGACACAAAAGTAAAAGAGAAAGAAAGCTCCAACTTCCAATCTGACCGTCTGTATTTCCCAGCTGGCAAATGTCCTGGCAGCTACATCACTAAGAGACTGAATTTGCACGATTTAACACTCCAGGTTGATTCCTACCCTTCCCTCATTACTGAGCTGCTTGCTCAGAAAATATGAATAATTAATTATACTTCCGACACTGAAAAAAAGGTTGTCTCATTATGTGTTGTTGGGAAAATATGCAAACTTTGTAATATGCTAGTTGGCCAGTTTAAGGTACATACACATATGAAACCCTAACCAAGTATCAGTAAATTTGGCAGTAAGCATACCTGTAATAAGCAGAGAAACAGGCGTTACTGGAAATACATCAAAGCATAGTCACCAACTCCTAATAACTAGCTTTCTTTAATAATGGAATTGTAACAGAGCCTTCTGTAAAACCACCCCAAGCAATAGCAGCATCAGCACAGCAAATACTGGGCATTTATTTGCTTTTGCAGTTCAGACTTTTCTAAAGTTTTTCACAATTTCCAGTGGAGAATGACTTAGAAAAAGAAAATGATTAATACTATATAATCAAAAAACCTTTTCATGCTTAAACACTGTTTCTGAAGTATTTACTCCATTAGCTTTCAGTTAATGCTTAGGCATTAAAATACTGCATTTTGGGGTAGAGGGAGTAGGTGTGCATACGTGTGTATAAATATACACGTGTACACTGAAACACATTTCAGCTGAGGTGTCTGTTTCAGTACATCCACATGCATACACAAAAAAAAAAGGCACTAAGTGCTAATACGAGATCACAGACAAAGTGAAGAACATCCTGAACACATGGTTGTTTTCCACATCCATGCAGGCACAGCATGACACGGCGACAGCAGGTACTGCCCCGAGGAACTTACAGTCTTTCAATAAGCAATTTTTCAGCTGATGTCTATGCCCATAGACTTTTTTTTGGTACAACCTGCACCACAGCATTACAGTCTCTACCTATTCTTGTACCCTCAATCAGGAGCTTCTGAAAGCAGAGGCTCACAGGCTGGTATTTGGAGAGCATCTAGAACACACTGGGTACACACCCGCACACATGTGTGAGACCTGAGCATACATTAAGCACAAATTTGACTAGAGGAAGAATCGCCAGAGCCTTATAGGGACCAGAACCCAAGACCAAGGCAGTTAAATGTGCCGAAATACGGTAAAGGTCGCCGTGGGAAAAGCGCTAGGCAACAACCGATGGCTCTGCTGCACCCTTGTATGCCAAGCACTTCCTCGAGCTACCAGGCGGCCCCGAGAGCGTAAGGTCCGTCCACGAAGCCCACGCTTCCCGTGTCTTTCCCTCTCCCCAAACCAGGCGTCCCCCCGGGCGGCCGCAGTTCCTGGGACAAGGAAAGTTGGAGGCCGCCCCCCCACCCCCCCCTCCTCTGCCCCCCGCGGCGCACGGGACGGCGGCAGCCGCGCTCCCCGCCGTGGGAGCCCCGCTGCCCGCCCCGCTCCCGGGGGTAATGCCACCGCCTGCAGCTCGCCCGCACTTCCCCCCACCCCGCCCCGGGCCCGGCCCGGCCCCGTTTGCCGCCCGGTGATGCCCCAAACCGCCCGCCAAGCCCCGGCCTCCCCTTCCCCCCACCGCGTTCTCCGGAGCCTCCAGGCCCCACCGGCGCCCCTCAGGTAAGGGAGCCCCGCGGGGGAGCCCGGCACACGGCGGGAGAGCGGCCCCCTCCGCGCCACCACCCCGGCGGCGGCGGTTGCCGAGCAGCGCCGGGAGTCGCAACAGCGGCGGAGCCAGGCCCGTGGAGGGGGGGAAGAGATGGGGAGCGCTGGCTGGAGCAGCCCGGGCTCGGCTCGGTACCCGCTTCCCCGCCGCCGCGGCTCCCGCCTCAGCCCCCGCATCCCCCTTACCCGAGTGCCGGCGCCGCTGCCGGGGCCCGTCGCTGAGGGTGCCCGGGGCGGGAAGGGGAGGGGGGGGGGGAGGGGGGGGGGGGGAGACGCCGGGGCGAGCGGAGGGAAGGCGATGGGGAGGGGAAAGGCGGGGAGGAAGGGGAGGGCGGGGGGGGGTAGGGGGGGGGTGGGGGGAACGGGACGACACACGGGACACAGCCACACACCGCGGCGAGGAGACGGAAGCCGGAACCCGCCGCTTAACGGAGGAGCCGCCGCCGCTGCCGCCGCCGGCGGGCTGTGAGGGAGACGGAGCGCGAGACGCGGGCAGCGCGCGCGCCGAGGGCGGGGAGCGCCGCGCGAGCAGCTGACAGCGGGGCGAGCGGCCACGGCAACCAACGGCGCGCGGCGGCACGGGGAGGGGAGGGGGGGGGGGCGGGCGGGGGGAAGGAGAGGGAGGGAGGGAGCGCGCCCGCGCGCGCGCGCCCGCTCCTCCACGCGCTCCCACGAGCGCGCGCGCGCCCGCCGCGGAGGGGGGGGGGGGGGGGGGCGGGCAGCCAATGAGAGCGCGAGTCCTAGCTGCTGCTGCTGCCGCCGCCGCTGCCGCTGCTGCTGGGGCGCTCTCGTCATACCCGCGCTGGCGCGCATGCGCTTCGGGGGACATTTCCCCCTTCCCCGCTCATCCCCACCCCAACGGCCGCCCCGGGGCCTGAGTGGGGGCGGCGTGTCCCCCCTCAGCCCCCCGGCACGGGGAGGGGGGGGGGGGGTCGGCGGGAGGATCTTTGTGTTACCAGAGAGAAAGACGCTCTCTGTGTCCGCGGGGTGGGAGCAGGGCTTGGGGGAGGCCTGACGAGGCACCCCTGACTCCCTCTGACTGCTGCCTTGGCACATAAAACTTGTTCTGCGCCCGTGGCTTACCGAAGCGCTGCCTGGCGATGCACGTAAATGCAGGCGAACGCCAGTAGATGCAGAATTTCGGGGCATTTAATGTAACTGTCATTTCCGAAGCGTTCACGTCGGAAAGCTATACACGCTTCCAAAGTTTGTAGCGTGTGCTGGGAATGCTTCAGTGGTTTTGGTAGATGAAACGGTAATACGCAGAGTTTCGCAGTAAGAGTGTGTTTCAGGATCCTATGTTTGTGTAATAGCCAGAGCTGTTAGGGGTGGACTTTTTGTAACTACCACATCCTTCCTACAATCCCTCCCAGTCTCAGAAGAGCTGTCCTGCTTACCCATGGTCTGTCATATATTTGTTCACATTTGGCTTCTCCAGTTTGTTCCACAAGCCCTCTTCTCTTTTTTTTTTTTAATTTTTCTTTCCCCCCCTCCACCACCACCCCCTTAAGAACTAGTAAACATTTCCAAATGTAATTATAAGGTCTATGGAATTGTCTTATGGTTTTTCTCTTTTGACTTCATACGTTATGGGTCAGTGGCCTGTTAACATGGAGCTTGGGGGACAGAAAGAATAATTGTAATATTCTGTGCCCATAGCAACCTTCTAGAGAGATGTGGAAATGCAAAAATAATGAATATATATGTTTTCCCTAAGGTTTTAATTCCTAACTGGCAACACTAGAGATTATTTTAGAAATTGAAATCCTAAACAGATTGCCAACAGTTGTCAGATATTGAGTTGCTGCTCCCAACCTCTATTACTATGATAGTTGTTATAATTATTACTAAAAATTATGTAATCATGTCTACAAACTTAGTCAAGGATTGGATTCCAAAACCTATTGGGTTAGGTACAATGTTTACACAGGTAAAAGAACAAAACAGTTGTTGTTTCAAAAGAGCTTAGGGATGTTTTCCACTCGTGGTACAAATCCACTAGTGAACTATTGCTAAGGCACGCATAAGAAAAAAGTAAGAAAAACTACAATATCCTTAATAACCTTAAACTTGCTATCTTGCCATCCCTTCATGGGGAAAAAAAAAAAAAACAAAAAACACCCCAAAACCAAAAAATAGTGCCACAAATCAAAAACATTTGAAAAGTCTAATTATATGCAAAAAGGCCAAGAGTACATGCAGTGCAGGGAAGGGAGGGAAGCCCCCACCCCTGGAAGGGTTCAAGGCCAGGTTGGACGGGGCTGGGAGCCCCCTGGGCTGGGGGAAGGGAGCCCTGCCCGGGGCAGGGGAGTTGGGACTAGGTGATCTTTAAGGTCACTTCCAACCCGAACCATTCTGTGATTCTAAGCTGCATCAAGATGATCTGCAGACTAAGGCACAGCTTTCCAAATTACACATTTAACTGCAAGTTGCCTTTGCTTGCAGGATCTCATGTAAAAACTAAAGATTCTGAAAGAAAACAAAATCATCCAGGAAGACATCTGGAAACTGAAGAGCTGCTTCTGACAGGTCTTCCCTGTCTAGTGGGAAAATACTGGTTTATAGACACAAATCTGCCTACTGACCCACAAAATATTATGGTACTTTCCATGCAAGCAGTTCTGAGATACAAACTGGACAAAAATCAGGGCTAAAATAAATGGGCTACTTCATTAATATGCTTGCAGTGATTTCAGTTGTACTTACTATGGTGTGAAATTAAATGCATTTCAAGTGATTGCTTAATGCAATGAGGATACTACTGCTGACGTACTTGCTTCCAAGTCCATGATATTCTGTGCTATAGGTATATTATCTTAAATCAAAGAAAACGATACGGTACTAGGATTGACCAAGTATCCACTGGAGATACCGGTGGATGAGATGTGATCAGTCTGCACGTAACTTGTACAGTTATGAGTTATTTTTATTTGTATTCTAGTTCTAACCATGCTCTAGCAGCTACTGCTATCAGCCTCATTTTTATTTTGAAGAATTGGTGACCTGAGCAGTGTTAAGCCATGGCATAACGGGAGAAAGAAAATTAAATGACTAGTGAGAGAGACGAAAAGCTACTGAGGGAAATGCTCTTATAGCGTGTGAACTTTTTACAGATGCTAAATGCAGCAAGTACGTACATTTAGAAGTACATTTCCCAAACCACATTAAAAGACCGGTAGCTCTTTTTTTTTTTTTTTTTTTTTTTTTTCCCCACCACAAAAAGTTTATTTTTAAGTGTAGGACCTCACTTGTGCCTCCAACAACAACTCCTTCATCAGGTGACCAAGGGTCAGAGCCTTGGTTTGTGGGTGCTCTGAAACCCCTGAGAAGGGAAATTTACACTAGAACATAGGACGCTTTTTCACTCCTATGATTAGGAAACAAATTATGTTAAACATTTTTGCAGTTTCAAGGTGGAGGCTTCTAGCTGTCCAGTGTACATTTTCTAGTCCTTAATCTCACAACCCTAATGAATTGCTTTTAAATGATACAGACGCAAAATCTGCTGGAGTCGAGTAATTCTTTCCACTTGGCAAGAAGGTGATAGCACTTTTACATAGCAGGTGGAGTCTCAGCAGGGCAACTCTAGTTTCACTTTGATGAGACATCCTGCCACCTGTCTCAGAAGTTACTCTGAGTAGCAACTTGAGTTAGAATGAAATGTAAAGGTATTTTAACTTTGCCTCTCCAATACATGGACACATACTGAAGTCCACATTTAACCCTCATGGGAAACAAAATTTTACTTTTGTGGAGTTTTGCTTTCTCCATGCAATGTTAGCTGGCTGCTGTTCTTCACTAGCTCCAAACCCCAGTGTCATAAAGCAGTCTTAGCGGATACCACCAACTCTTATAAGAATACCTGACCTCTTAAATCCCTATTCCTTTTGAGTTGTACGATGGCCTCAAAAACTTCAGAAGCAAATTCAGGTTTTGGCTATCATAATAATAGATGTAAGCTTGAAAGGAAGAATCATCAGAGCTGGAAAGCATTTTTTTAAATACTTCTGGAATTGATTTGGGGATTTTTATTAAGCATCGCTTTTGGGTTTTGGTTACCTTAGGTTTTCTGAATTTATTTATTGCCGTATAATTGTACCTTGCAAATACTTCACTTATAAAGATGTCCATCTCTACAGGTGACACCAGAGTTAAACCACACACTCATCTGAATTCCTCTGTGTGCAGCTCAGGGGTGCAAACTGACTTTTCTCATGCCAGATATTCTCTATTATCTACTGCAGACCACTATAAACCAGTAGAACTGACATACCACTAAAACCAAAATCAGAACAGGAGAGGGTTAGAAGCATTTTCTTCTGTGCTGACTACAAAGAAAAATACAGTTTCTAGCATAATTTATCCAAGCTTTATTTTCTCATATAAAGTAGGAATAAGGCATGGGTAGGATCAGCTCCCAATCCAGTGTATTTCAGAAACAAACATAGAGATTAGAAGTGGAGTGGGAGGGTATTGTGCTTTTGTCCCTTTTAAATAAAGACTGTATATATGAGGGAGGAGAATGAGTTGGGAAGGAATATAGTTATCTAAATTAATTCATTTATCCTTCATTTAGAAATCAACTTTTTATGAGTAGCCAGACACTGTACCAGTCAGGAAAGCTGTATACTTTTATCTGCAGAAAGGCAACTGGAACGTAAGAATTAAAGAAAGAATGTCACTAGGGTTAAAGGAAAATCAAACCACAGCTGGCAGGGAGAACACAGAAACTGCCAATGTTAAATACAACTTTTTCTAAAATGCCTAGGAATATTATAAATCATTTATTATAAAACCAATTTTTAAAAATTCTAAACAACGTTTTAAAGAGTCCATCAAATAGTTCTTTTTTAGCCCTCAGTATTTTTCATGCATTTTCCACTGCTTTGAAATCTGATCTTGCACTTGTTGAGTCTCAGTTTCAGGTAAAACAGAATTTCAAATAATTAAAAAAAACACAAGTTAGTAATGTTATAAGAAACTTTTTAAAACATTTTAACTAAGACCTACATCTGTGTCCATTAAAGAATATCACCAAAACCTGTATTTTTCATTTTTCAGGAAATGCCAGCAGGTACAGCCAGTCATCATAAGTGCAGTACAAGGTAATGGTTCCTTCTCTGTGGAAAAAAAAAAAAAAAGAAAAAAGAATGTGAATTACTGAGATATATTGCTGTTACAAGACGTAAGGCAGCACTTCAGCATAACAGACAGAAGGTGCTTTCAGCTGCAGAGCAACTCAAGAAACTTTTCTGTCCCATTTATCAAAACACTTTCAGTTTCCAACTTAAGGCAGGTGAAACCATAACAAATATTGCACAAGGAGTGTTTATCTGTATCCAAAGCATTTGAATAAAATGTTTATATAAATCAATGTAAACTTATTCTTTCCTGACACTTCCACTTTGATAATACTTCACTTTGAATTCTGACGGGGTTTGATGTGGCATACCATTTTGTTTCTATCCCCTCACTGGTTTTATAGCAAGCAAAGACTTAAAGGTCAAAAGGAGCAAAGTGCAAACACTATTAAAATGAGCTGGGCAGGTCAGGTAATCAAAAAATAACATTGTGGATGTTCGATAAACATCAGAGATGCATGTGGTTATGCGGAAAATGTTGCTGCACAGTGGTATCACTTCTGGGTGAAGGAAGCAAGGACAGCTTCACTATCGCAGCAGCAGTCTGTGCGTCTCAGCAGAACGGAGACCATGCGTTCATAATATTGGAAAGACAGTACTGGAAATGCAAAGACAAAAGGGTCTTCTCCGTGTGTATTTTTTTAAAATGGTGCTACAAGTAGTAGAGTTACATAAACACAATAATTTGTCCCTGCAGATGTGTAAGCAAAATACAGATTATCCAAAAAGTGTAGTTTGGCTCATCCAAAACTATGCACAGTAAAAGCTGTTTCAAGATTAAAATCCAACAATGCAACTTGCATTACAAGCTGGGCTGGCTGCAGTGTTGACAATGCCACGTGAAGTCAGCACAGCACTTTCCACTTCAGGATCCCATTTCAGTTGCTTGTAGCAGAAATACTTGATTTCATAAACTGTCGACCGTTTGGACCAGTATTTTCAAAGCTCTGTCCCTTTTCTTTCAAGTGCCTTAAGTTTTGGAATAAGAGTTTCAAATTTGTCAGGATTATGTTGGTGATAAGAATGTGCCTTTAGCTTTTCCTCCCAAAATCTACTTATACATTGCCAGGCTATTTGTATAAGGAGCAAGGGGAGTATATGACTGAAAAAAATCAGATTTTTCACACCCTCAAAACTGTCATATAAACAAATTGAGATTTGCATCTATGTTTTCCAACCAAATTTCCCAAAGATACTAAATGTATTGCATATCATCTACTATTTCAGTAGCACCTAATATGTAACTGAATTTTGGGGTTAGGCGTGTCTGGAGACTAAAAGAAGGAGGTCTTCTCTCTCATGTTTGAGACTGTCTCTCTGCATCTCTTATTACTGGAAGAGCTAACACATCCTTACAAACAGAAAAACTCATCATTTTTTCCACTGTAAAAGACTAGGAGAGGCAGCATTTCTAGAGCTGAGTAGTGATTGCAAACATCTAAATATGTTAATGTGCTATTACTAAGATGTTAATTCCTGCAATATTTCAAGGTTTCCTCTCTCAGATTTGTTTTATAATAACTGAATGCGTGTCACTGAAAAGAGTTCTGCCTTCTAAATTATTTGCAGAGTACATTAAAGCTGTATTAATTCTCTCTTCTGGACACTATTTCCCTCTATGAAGGAGATGCTCTTGTTCGTCATCAACACATTTTTACATGAAAATTTCCTAGCTTTATTCAGCTCCTATTTCTACCACAAGAGGGAAGGGGAAAGTGGTGATTATTATTGAATGCTTGACTGTGAAACAGTGTTTCTCTGGAGTAGTTTTCGGGTTGTATACACCCACAGGAAAATAAAGCAAGCTACTGGATTGCCAGTATTTTTGTACAGCAGGTCACCCTTTTCCTGTAAGAAGAACTTGGCCCTTGGATTTTGGATTCTTGCTAACTTCCAGCAATTTATTCCAGATTGATGTTTTATCTTTGCATTGGACAGGACATTATAATTCCTACTTGCTAATTTGCATCCTCACTCAGATCAAGTTTCCTACCCCAATAAATTTGCGTAAATAAATTTATCATTTCTTACAAGATTTTCAATACTGGAACTTTAGCAATAGTATTATCGGATAATTTCTAGGTATTCGTGTCCCTTGGAGAGCAAGAATTTATCGGAGAGCCCCATCTGTGTGCGCACAGGGGTGTGGTGGCTCCGTTAGCTTTTCAAACAATGGATTTCCTGTGAAGGTAAACTTACACTCCAGAACAGCCTGGTCTGGTTTACAGCCTGCGATAGAAATGTGGAACACGTTATCTGTGGCTTATAGGGAAAATGCTATCACCTTTTCCAATAATGACCCCAGCTGTCCTCTTTCTCAGCGTTGTCTTTGCAAGTGGTTTATGCACACACTTTCAAAGGATGGTCAGCCAATAAAAGATCTGCCAGAGAACGGCAGTCTGTAGCACCGGCCTGGCATGTCACACGAAACTCTGCTGGGTTCTGGACATAAATACTACTGTAAAGCAAAACCAGACAAGACAAACACATTTTATTCAATTAAGCTTTAGCTAAGCTTAATTATTTCATTTTGCTTTTGACTAATTTCTGTGAGTCTATTATTACATCAGTAGCTACAACTGAAATAGTTCTTAAATGTCCCAAGGGCATTTCGTTGTTATTGAGTCTACCAGTATTCAGCACAAATGGAAAAACAGCTAATAAGCAAACAAAATCAATTTATCAGTACCATTTAATTATCAGCTCATTCTCAAATCACATGTCCCACATGTAACTTGAACGACCAGTTTTTCCTTCCATTAGCAAGTACATTAAGAAAAAGGATCTACCTCCTAGCACATGCCAGATAAACCAGACACTGTATCCTACTTGGAAATTTAAATGTTATATGCAGGGCCTGCAGTTGAATTTCATTCCTGTTTCTAGCAGCATCGGCACAAATCAAAGACTGTGGCTAACAAACAAGTATAAAGCATGACTTTGTATCTCATAAAATAAAATAACCTCCCTGCAGTCATAAAGTATCTACCAGAAAAGAAATACAGCTTTCGCTTCCACCAGCATGAACGAGAGCAAGCCCTTCTCCTACAATTGAGGTAAAACATCTATTTGCAGCTCTGGAAATGGGTCTTGCTACAGTGATAGATGTACTCAGGGCTTTCTTTCTTACTTATTAAACTCCATTATCCCTGGAAAAAACTCCAGCTGGTTCAAAACATACCGGGCCCTTTGTTGGGAACGAAGGGCTGTTGTGAGCACACTACTCTGGCACACCCGTCAGTGTGGGTTCTCTGCCAAATCCCAAGGTTGTTCAAGGTTTTGGTTCCAACATCCAGCATTCCCACTTGGTGGCAGCTCCCTGGGTGTCCCACTGTCACCAGGAAGCTGTCAGCCGGTGAAGAGAAACAAAGCTTTTGTCAGTAACACTCAGAGACACTGCACTCTTGCCAGGATTCTTTTGATAATCAATTACTTCTATCCTTGAAGGAGGAAAATGAGATTCAATATGGTTAGAAAAGCCAAATTCTTCAGACTTCTCCAGTAATTTTGGTGAATGTTGTCAAATGTGAAGGATGGAAACTAACTTTCATCACTAACCTTTCACCTTTCTTGAATTAGTATTCCAGTGATGATTTCATAGCATCTCTGACAATCAGCCAGGACTTTTTTTTTTTTTTCTTTTTAAACTGGCAATGTACAGTTACTGTTTTTTAAAAGTCTCACAGTTCTTAGATGAAACAATTAAACGTTGTTTAAGGCAGCTTTCTCTTCTGCTGGTTATGCCAGATTAAGCTGATTTACAGCAATGCCCTTTAGCCACACAAAAAGCAGGAGAGCGCTCTCCAGTTTAGGAGCTGGTTACTGCCAAAGGCAGTTACTGATTTGGCCATTGAGGAAAGAGCTAAAGGACCTTTTAGCTGTGGACTAAAAGACCCACCTTTGCTTTCTACACAAATTGTGGTTTACTCCTGCAGTAGTGTTTTACTTGTAGCAATAATAAGCTATCAGCTATATGAAACTTTTTTCAATATTGAAGTAAAATTTGGATGCCAAGCTGGAGCACATGTGAGACTAAAATTCATCTTATCTAAAATGGTAGCATAAAATTTTCATTTGCATGGGTAATCTAGGGAAAAGTTAAGTTATTAATTTAAGAGTTATGCCCAAAAGCATGCAGTATGTAAGTGAGGACTCCTATCTCATAAGGACTCAAAATGGGGGAGCCTCTTTTTATGCTCTTCTCTTCCCATGGATGCTGCAGGTGGTAGATAGACTGAACTAGAAACACATATATAATCTATCTAGTCTTATATTAGCAAAGGCAAACCAAAACTCTTTACCAATTCCACTCTAACTGAATTTGCCTTTGCCGGGTGGCCACGGAACAGCTGATAGATGGCAACATATTTTACACTATCCTCTGTCATGGTTAGTGCAGCAAAGCAATCTTATGCAGTCTACATGGTATATAGTTGTATCATGTTCAAATGAGGCTTGCTGTTTGTTTGGACTCCCTGAGTTGCCTCCAGGGAAGGGTTGAAGACAGCTCAGCTCCTCTGTCATTGGAGACATCAAGGATGAAAAGTTTACATAATCTTTTCGAAACATATTTTAAAACAAATTATTATTTCCTCTTGATGTTTCTATTTCCTGTTGATCCTGCAGCCAAGTTAATATGTGATAACAGAAACAGAAGCGCCGTGACAGGGATCTGGTGAAGACCAACATATGTAGATGCAGCTTAACCACCGAGAAGTCAAAAGCATGTTAATGGCAACCCAGATCTTGGAGCAGCAGGATTTATAAAGGAGGCTTTAATCATGCCAGGGTTCCTCTATAGCTACTCCATAAAGGATAGTCACTAGCAGGTTGGCTTCAAACCTGTAATAATTATTATAAGCCTTATTTTGTTTATTCTCTCGCCCTTGTGTAGCACAAAACTTTACACAGATAAAATAATGCAATTAGAAAATTAAACCATAAATTATATTATCATGAAGTACATATATATATACTTCTACATACTGCAAACATATCAATCAGTCAAAACCCGAAAAAGACTTGGAGGCATAAGCAATTAAGGAGCATTTTCTAAAGGCAGAGTCCTAGAAGGTGACCGACAGCACCTCTTGGAAAGAAATGCCTGTGCCCATTGGACTGAGATTATATTCTGCATATCCAGGAATAGAAAAGTAGCTTCTGTTCCCACCTAAACAAATGATGCAGGTCATGTCTCATCTGCCAATGACTTCCTGAGTTCTGCGTGGCAACCAGCCATACCTCGCTCTCTCAACATCAATACAGCTATAAAAATATATTCAAAATCTTTGGCCATTTCGCTGCTCGAAATGGTAGGGCTGTTGTCACAAACAGGTGACTTTCTGACCATTCTTAATCAGAACATGCACACATAGAAGAACATTTTAAATCCCTAGGGTAATAGTTTTAAGAGTTTCAAAATATCCACTGATGTGAACCAAATAGCTACTATTGCCAGAAATTATTATTAGTAGCCAGCGGAGAGAAACCTTTATGCTATTTTGTTACTCTAACTGTTGGTAGTCTCCTTCCTACAGAAAGAGAAATATGTGAAGTGGCTGAAAAATAAACATGTGAAGTGGGTTTTGCTAGTTTTGTGGGATAATCATCCATTCTGTCTTTCAGGAAGACCAACGGCTCCCTTCGGGTGGAGTGCCTATCAGCTTCACCAACACTGTAAAACTGATCTGGACTTCCCATCCTGGTGCTTTTTTTTTTTTTAAACCCACTGTTCTCCAACTTAATCTGTTCAGATTTTAAATTCATTTTTTGGCTACTGTTAAAATTTTGTGCAAATAAATGTTAAAATTTAACTAAGTGCACAATGCTACCCTATAGAAGTGTAGCCAGGCTGGATTAACCCATACCTCTGCCAGGGCAGCTGCACAGAACCTGACACATTTTGTATATAAAAAGCTGGCAGGATAAACCCGGTGTTTGATATACCTTACAAATGTAGATGAACACAGCTACAGTAGATGAACTGGAATGAAGATGTTCCTCCTATCAGCTTTGCTGTCAATTTGTTGTGTGAACCTTGATCAGCTTTATTAGTCTGTTCATTATTATCTTTCCCATTCTCATCTGCAGGATGGCAAGATAACAACTATCTCAAAGGCAGAGAGCCAACATTTGCAAAAGAGCTCTGAGATCATTAGATAGATGGTGGCTCTCAGAGGACAGCAATGGGATGTAAGAAGTACTGATGCTATAGTTTCTTTTTAAATTATATTGGACAGTAGATTTTTGTCAGAATTTACTGCAAAGTTTTATTTCTCTGTTGACATGAGAAACTTGTTCCTTTATAGGTGTCTTGGGGGGTTAATTGCATCAAAGTTTTTTTGTTTTAAAGTTCAAACCTTCAGAGAATGCAGGTGAGCTGCTTTTTTAACATAAGATTTCATCACACACCCTGTTCCTGGGGGCTCTTTCTGGTTGTTCACAGACGTATTGGTTCAAATTTCATTTCAGTAGATTTTATATTCCCTGGTAATGCCTACTCTCTTCAGCTCTTATGTAGCCACCTTATGTAGGCTGTGACTTCAGGTTTTATTGAATGGGTGGAATATTTACCCAGCTGTAAGATTCAGATGTTACTTATTTAATAAGCCTCATACAGTGCTAAGTAAATGACACTCGTATATTATTTTGGAAAATGCTCTGGGACCCTGCAGGGCGAACAGTTGAAAATATTAGCTGTTACACAGATGGCATTGCATAATAGACCTCAGGTACTACTGAGTCAGTTTAGAAGTTGAAAAAGAATACAAGGCTATGCTTCCCAGAATGCTGCTGTGTGCACACCAAGGGAAAACTCCCAGGCTACCAGCTTTCTTAAGGACAATGGCAGAAATGAAGACACAGAACAACATAAGTATAATCCCAGTGTTCATGTAAGTGTGAGTGGCACTGACGTCTGTGCAGCTGTCTTCACCTGGCACACCATGCACAATTTAAAATAAGGTCTCACAAATTAAAACATCAGGTAGCACAGAAGGCAGTCCATTGCAAGAAGCTACCCAGCTTACTTCCAGCTAATGGTATGCTACTGGCAGTACCTTCATAAAGAATTGGTCCTACCTTGACATCAAGAGGAAGATATGGCCCAGAATCCACACTGAAGGTTGTGAGTGACAGTTTAGAACAGTTTTACACCCTGTCCCCATACAGAATTGAGGGAAACTGGTAGAAAATAATATTAATTGATAAATCAGCTGATTAAGTAACTAGTGGACAGCAGCATAGGCACCAATGTCCAAAGCTGGCACTATGAAATAGCACAGAAGTAGTGCACCTACTCTGGAAGCATGTCATCCAGCACCCAGTGCTCTGCCTGGACTGTGACCTGCCGTAGCCTCTCGGCATTCCTTGTGTCTGCTGAAAACAGTGCTGAAGGCTCTGAGGTTCCCTGTAAGCTGAGACTAATAGAGCTAGCGTAAAAAAAAAAAAAAAAAAAAAAAAAAAAATATTTGTTCCACTTCTGCAACACAGAAATGTATTTCATATTTCTAAGGAGCACAGGAATTGTACACTAGATACTTTTTAGAAAAGCCTAAGAAGGTTCTGCAACTAGCAGTTACCAAATAACTTGCCCCCACCCAGCAAGTATCTCCATTCAATTGTCAGCAATTAAAGGCATTTAATTAGTGAAGTATGAGAGTTTATATCCCTGATCAACCTTCAATTTAATTTCTTTAACAAAATCAGCAGGTTGAACCTGGACCTCTGGATCTCCGAAGGAAAGGAAACTACAGGATGTCAGCAAATTCTTCAGCCCGCCGCTTTCTGCCCGAAGTTTACTAGGCCAAAGAGAAGCTAAAATCTACTCTCATAAAGGCACAGAATTTGACTCAAGAGGCAACCAAGAATGACAGAATTGCTTAACATCTTAAATGTGAAATATAGTTTTTCGTGTGGCAGGTCTGAATGTAAAAGTCAGCTATGTGATTTGCTTCCTGTTAACTGCTGTCTTACGCGGAATTTGTAAACAAACTCTTTATTGCATGATTGCCTCAGATGACTCATCAAACTATTGAAAAAGTACAGTGCCCATCAGAGTTAATATTTATATACTGAACACATGCAATAAGAGTGTGACCAACTCTGCAAAGCAAAGTAAGCCCAGCTATGTGCTCCATGTGTTGGCTTGATAGCTGGTGATAGGATTGTTGCAACATTGCAGCGCTAATATCCCCTGAAGCTCTTGCTGGCAGTTTTAAGGCATGATGTAACAAATCTTTCGTGGGTGGGATTCTGCCCAGCTCTGAGGTAATTTGCTTGGTTTGGTTCTGAATTCTGCAGAAACAATTTGCATGTTGATTTTTAACAGGGTAGTTAAAAAGGCAGGCTGCACCTACACCTGTTCCTGTTTCTTCCACAGACTCCTTGTATAAAGCATTTAGCTTCACTTTGCTTGTTTTACAGTCTTTCTTTGTTTCAGTTCATGAAAGTTCACATTTACTTTGAATGCTCCTGAATGTTTCTCCTAAATGTGCACACTTAAATGAAAAGGACTTTTCATTTATAGAGGTTACTTGTCCACCCTAGCCATTGCTGTTATACTCACATTGAAGGATTAACTATTGAAATACTCAGTGTTCTCATCCTATCCATGGAATGAGCTATATAAGGCACTCCTAAGGCATACACTGTTTTCATAATCCCAATTCTCCCCAAAGCAGTAATATTGGACTAAATTCAATTGGGAAGTAGGCCTAAATTCAAAAAGGAAAAAACACAGCTCTACTCTGTTTTACAAACTTCTCTTTACCATTTAATTCTGTAGAGGGATTATTTTGAACATTGAAATCACTGATTATTTTTAAGGTAGGGTACAAAGGTTGTAAAAATCTTCAAACACCTATTAAATTTACATCACCACAAATAAACTTAAAGACAAATCCTGGATCACAGCTTCATTTGGTCTAAACACATAGAGCTTCTTTGAAATGAGCTAATTTACAGATTTGCACCAGTTCAGAATCTGACAGATATCTGATATATAGGAATATACAGGAATATACAGGAATAAAGAGCAGAAATTAAATGTTTCCATGAAATAGAAGTTGTGGGATTAACTGTTCAAAAAGCTACTAAATAATTTCTATTATCAGAGGGCAAAAGGGTCTATTATCAAAGGGCAAAAGCAGTAATGTTGAAACATGAAAGGAAAGATTTCCATTCAGAGAATGATTTAAGTAAGTTAGCTATGAGTCTTACGTCAGGAAAAGAGAAGAAGCTGGCAGCAGCCAGGCACAAAGCAAACAGAAAAGGTGGTTTTTCACGTGACAAGTGGTAGACCTGTGCAACTTCTTGCCACAAAGACCTTGTAGATAATAAAGCTCATGTGAGCTCAAGGAGAGGTCTTCTAGGGGTTACTAAACACCTCAAAACCACATCCTGCCCAAGGAGCGCCAGAGCTGGAAATGGGTGGAGCTCAGGGATGGACTGGGGGGAAGTCTCATTCTTGCTTGCCTTGTTCTTGTTCTTCCCCAGGCATCGCTGGACGGCCAGCGCCAGACATGGAGCACTGGGCTAGCTGGGCCTTTTGTCTGACCCAGTACACCCAGTACAGGTTCTCTGGTGAAAGAAAAACATCTGCGATGTGTTTCAGTGTAAATGAAGCCTTGCCTCCTCCACACTGTATAATATTAAGCTTAACCCTCTCTGCCTGCCTATTCTAGAGCAGCACACTACCAAATAACCCTGGTTTTCAATTTGTTGCTAAATCAGCCCTCACAATCACAGCAGAGAAAAACTTTAAAGTGCTAAATTTTTATTCAAATAAACTACCTTCAATTGCCAATTTGAAATACCAGCAAATATCTAGCATAGTAGTCCCATACCTTTATAGTCCAGCTAACTGATTTCTATGTAACCCCAAAGAGTTAATCATACTTTATGTGATACAGACAATACATAACAATTCAGTATTAAAAGGTGTCATCACCTTGAGTTTATCCTGGTTACATTACTCATGACTGACTTATGCAATTACGCAAACATCGACAACAATTTACATGGTGCTGTGGTATAAAATCTTCTTCACGTGCTGCCAGCAGAAAAGAGTGAGGAAGGATAGATAATTATTCCAGGAAAGTTTGGGGTTGGTTTGGTTTTTTTAAATGCACTGGGACTGATTTTTCAAATTGCTTCACTTGTAAAGTGAGGTGACTCCATCATCACAAGTCCCGCTGCAGAGCGTTCTGGGGAAACCACAAACACACTAGCAGAGACTAATGGGCTTGTCCACAAGGGGTAATCAGTGCACAATAAAGCAGGAGATAAATTCAAAGCGTGCTAGCCAGCTTGCAATAACTATTATGGTCTATTTCCACATGCAGGAAAAAACTAATGCCACAGTATCTTATACCTGACAATTTAGACTTTTCGAAAGTTAGAAGTAAATGACAGGCACTGCGAGAAACATCATGATCTCTCCTTTCCAGCTGCTAAAGACCTTATCTCTATTGTCTAAAAATCATCTTTAATCATATAAAATCTTTCCATCTTCACACACAGAAAAGATTGTAGTTGCCTATATGAGGCACTGAGCAGAGATAATTTTAAGAGGAAATTCTGCATATAAAGAAGAATCATTTTTCTTTGAAATACATACACAACTATTAACTGTAAAGCTCAGGGGGCTGTGCTGAGTTTAACTGGAAGAGCGCACATGCTTTAAAAGTCATCAAGCTTGTCTTCCACGCACCATTCTTCCACAAGTAGCAAATCCATGCGCAAACACAGTGGTTCCTTGGTGAGTAATCTGGGAGAGGAGAATAACAAGAACATCCAGCAACAGCACCACGCTGAATCGACATCACTAGGAACAGGTAGAAAGACCAGATCCATGAAGACAGTTGTGGACAAACTTGCCTCTGCAGCTCTGGGTGAGTTTTCAGGGGAGCTACACGCTTGGGATCTGCCTTCTGCCGGTTTTATGAGAAGGACAGTTTCCATTCAGCATTTGTGCTCAGACACACACGCACTCTGAATGAACAGATCTCCCACAGACTCTGCGGTGTCTCTTGCACATATCATCAAAATCAAATGATCAGCTCAAGATGGAGATTGCACAAAGAGGTGTTGTGATGATACTGAAGCAGGTTCAGTGGTCTGCCTGGTCCCCATACAGTGATATGTTCCTGAAAAGTCCAGACACAATCAAGAACAAAACAAACTGTGAATTAAAATCTTTGCCCTTCTGGTAGCAGCTAATACGGACCATCACTTTATTCATAATTATAAAAAAAAACTTAAAGCCATTTCAGTCATTTTACTTTCTAGTCAGTGTCTGTTTGCATGTTAGCCAGCAAATAAAATCAGTTTTACAGAGCAAATTTTGTTAAAAGACTCTGTGCAAACCAGCACTATATCTTTGCTATTTAAATGGGCTTGGGTAACCCTTGTTCTTGCTCGGACTGTCAGGTAAAACAGGAGCTGACAGGGATGCAGTGCTATAAAGCTGGTATTTTCATATATCCTTTTAGCAATTTGTAGTCCTAAATTATGTATAGACACTTCATCTTATGATGGCCCTTTGTAGGATTATGGCCTAGAGAACTCTTGTGAAAGAAGTACATGGCATGCAAAGAGACAAGGGCAAAACACTGTGGCTTAAATACTAAGTGCCACTGAATTCACCACATTTGGCAACACCTTTCAACAACCCGGGTTACACTGTAGTTTGTAGCCATAGTTATTAGTCAGAGAGTGTTTCCGACAGTGTCTTAATGTATTTTATTATATTAATACATTAACACGCATGAAGAACACAAAGAACAGCTCATTGTCAAAAAAAAAAAAAAAAAAAAAAAAAGATAGAGGTAGTAAACAAGAGGAGAACATGGTCACAAACTGCTGGGTCACAAATAGGTGAGCTGCAATACACACAAGGCAGAACTCTGCTTGAAGAGACAGAGCTGCCTGTAAGACAAAAACCTGCTGCAGAAAATAATTGAAAATCAGGTGGCCAGACAGTGTTAGTTCGTGGAGTCAGAAGTCCTGGAAGAGAGTCAGTATATCAAGTTTTCTTGTATGTATACTAAAATAAACCATAAGCAATTTTGTATAAATAATTTCTGGCTTCCTCTGCCATGCATGTTAATTACTGCAAGTGTTTTTAATTAATCAATCATTCAGAATTTTAAATCTGGAAAACATGCTTTATGCAATAATAATGGAGTTCTACAGAAGCTTAAGCTTTCAACCACTCTAAGTTCAACATAAAAAGGTTGTGTTCCATTTTAATTTACTGTTCAGGGTTTTGCTATAATTTTGTGCAAACAGGCAATGAGGGACCACTAAAATGCAACTAGTCCTGCTGGCACAACTCTGCAATGAATTTAACATAAAGGTCTGTTCCTCTAATGCTAATTTAGTGAGGTTATAAGCTGAAAGTAGAAACAGATTTTAATGAGATAATGGCAGAATTTTACACTGCTTTATTTTCTGCTACTGAAGATCTGGGTGAAAATATTCCACCTAAGTGGTCGCATTTCACTCGATTTCCTGGAGATCCTTTATTGAATAAAATCCCACATATCGGAAAAGAAATGTTAGCAAATTGGAATCAACAACAGACAGACAACTGAATAAAAGCAAAATAAAGTGAGGGAAGGTTTGGCATTTAATCCAGGGGCAAGGGAGGTTTTGGGGAGGCCTAAGAATTTCAGGTAATAGGACAAGTGTGCTTGTTTTCGCTACAGTAGTGTGGAGGGAAGAATGAACATTGTGATAATTGAGGTACAAAATCAATGCTATTGAGATGATATGAAGCAATTTACACTTTTCTCCCAGTAGCTGATTCAGGCTGTCTGCAATGTCTGGGTTTCACTTGAAATGTTCATATTTGGAAGATTCTCACTGACAAAATAGGTAGACTTTTTTTTTTTTTTTTTTTTTAAACTATGTTTAAATGTACCCATAATTGCTTTCCCTTTCTCCTGCATGTTTCAAATAGTTAATGTTTCTTGTAACTGAACTAGGCACTTTTTAACTACTTGCCTGTGCAGTCTCTAGAAAAAGTGACCTGATGAAGCTCTCCAGACTTCACCACAATTATATAACCATTACTATTCGCCTCAACTGCAATTCACTTCCGTGAGCTGTTTTATCATAGACCAACAATTTCACAGTTCCCTACAAGCAACACATAAGAAGCAGATTGCAACTTAACAGCAAATAACTATTCAACCAAAACACTGAAGTTTAATGGTAATTACATGAACAGTGGTACACTACAAGGCAGCCAGCCATTACAAATTTAAAGCATAAACTGATATCTGCACAATAGGTTTTTGACACATATGTTAAATAACATTTTTTGAGACACTTTCTGGTTCTAGCCTAGGCATGACATACAGATTAAAATCCAGATAACAAAAATAATAATTCAAAACTCTCCACCTATTGGTCAGAACTGAGGTTATTGCCTGTGAAGTATGCTGTGCCCATTTATCTCATAATAGTGTTAAGAGTCATGATCTGATCTGATAGTACACAAGTAAGCTGCAATTTCCTTACCCCTATTTGCTTGATTTCTTTTTGCACGATTTAGGTCTGAAACAGGGAGCTGTACCTACTGTCACCCAGGAGCTGTTACTGGTTGTGGAAATGAAGCTGTCTGTTGTAGTGCTAGACCTGTAATACTTCACAGGCTGAAAATTGCTAACAAACATTTCTGCAGAAATTGCTCAGGGCAAAATCAAATTCTCACTTAGTACGGGATCTTAATTTCATTCCTATGTAGGCAGTTATGTGTGATCTCTGGGATTTATGAAATATAGTGATTGAAAATTCTGCTGGAGAGATGGCTCTATATGCTCCTGGATTGAAAATGAGGAGCATTCCTCATAATCAGGCTTGCTGGAGAGCACTTTTCTTCTCCTCTGCCTCTCATTAGCTGTCACTCAATTATAAAAGACTCCTATCCTTGATTTCTTGCATCAGCTTTATTTTTATTTAGGGATGTAAGAAATTCTCTCTGTAAGTATATGATTTAGCATCTTACTTCTGAAATGCTGACTTTAATTCATTGTTGGTATTTCTGAAACAATTCAGCTGAAAGTCTAGGAAGAAAGAACAATTTATCTTGCACTTTTTTTTCATTTCTGTTCTTGTTATTTTTTACTAGAAGTATTTCCATGCCAACTGTTGGTATTCTATTCCCAACATCATTGCCCACTAGCTTTCTTAAATATTAGGTACTAATGAGAGGTCATTGAGAATAAAATAAGCAAAATAAGATTTGTATAACTTGTAAGCCATACAGCTTTTTCATAGCATGAAGTCTAGTGCAGAATAACTTTACACGGCTCAGAAATAAATTTTCATCTTAACCTGTAACAAGAGAAAGATTTCTTGTGTACGTGACAGAAATGTTAACATTTATATGAAAATTTATCAAGGCTGATAAGAGGGCAGCTGAGTTTTCACTGTGGCTATGAATTAATTTAATGAAGGTTCAGAAAGATACTATATTCTTCCCTTCTAGAAAAATTGAGTCTTTATTCTCTCTTTTTTTTTTTTTTTTTTTTTTTAATTCTGTATTTAAAAGTCAATTTTCTCAACTACAGAGGGCCAGATTATTAGGAGAGTGACCAGGGATGATGGCAGTCACCAGCAGCTACAAAACTAAATAACTGACACTCATGAAAAGAGTGCTCAGATAGAAAATAAGAGAAAAGGAAGAAACATTAAGGGAGAAGGCATTGTATAAAGGAGAACTTGGAAACCTAAAGAGTGATACTTTGAAGAAGATGAAGATGCAGAAAGAATGGGTTCACAAATGGAGGTCAAACCAGAAACCTGAGTGACTAAAAATTTGTATGAGACATTTTGATTAAGGAAATCAACCAAGATAAAAATAAATTAAAAAAAAAAAAAAAAAAAAGACAGACAGACCTCAAAGTTAAATAATAAAATGCTGACTATTAGGTCACGTGAAAAAGTGAAAAATGAGCAGTTCTGTGAACAACAGAATTCCTGATGTCTGCTTTCTTACAGATTTATGTCTTGTGATTTCATTTTCTGTTGTCTAGGAAAATGTGAGCTCTGACCAAAGGTGTTCCTGGTGTTGAGCGTTAATAATAATTAATAATTGTGTATTCACTGGAGGGAGCACATGCTGAAGCCTTTCCAACAATAAAGGCAAGTGCGGATCTTTCTCCTTCAGCCAGACATCAATCTTCATGAAAACTGCAGGAAGTTGGTATTTTTAAGACCTTCACTCTGTTATCACTGAGGTTTCAGCTTACCAATGGGTTCAAAAATGTGTCATTAGATTCAGGTGCTCACATAAACATACACGTAGTTGAATCAAATAAGCCTTAAGAAATAAGACAAATTGGGTGGAAAAAATCCCTGAGGAAGAAGAGCTGTGGTGATTGAGTGGAAAGGAGACGAATGATGCAAGACAAAGAGAAAGCTGACTTTGTCATGGCTGCAGGACAAATGGTGAAAGAGGAGGTAAGATATATTGAGACAGCGTTTAATAGAAAGAGAACTGGGAAGAAGGCACAAGAGGGCGATTTATTGAAAAACACGTGAGGAAGGAATAGGATGCGAAAAGACTGGTTCTGAAGAAGGAAGGAGAAGATGAAGCTGTGGCTCCCTGATGACAGGCAATATGGAAAAAGGTTTGAAGTCAGGAGAGGGCTCAGTAAACTGAAGGAGGAGATAATGAGATGAGAAGAAAAGCGAGCATATGCAGCATCTGACTGGAGGGACAGAAGGCAGCGGGCACAAGCAGCCAAAGACAGAGATGTGGATATGGGGAAAGGATAAGCTGACATAAGGATGAACTGTGTGAAGAAAATTGAGTAATGGGCATTAGATCGCTTCTGCCTTGCAACTGTGTGCCAGGGCTTGAGGAGGAAGGCTGGAAGGGGCTGGCAGGCCTGCTCAGCTATTCTGTGTTGTGGACGCTGCCAAAGGGGCAGGTGGAGCATAACTGGTAAATGCTTTGTTCATGAGAGAAATATTGAATTATGTCTGGTAATTATATGGCAAGGGAACTAAAGATAATGATGTGTCTCTGCATCAGTGTCTCTGGGAGCATCAATTAATCATTGTACCAGTCAAAGCTGGTTGTGAACTCTCCGACAAGACATGGTTTCATCAGAGCAGACTGGTATCAGCATGGGGATCGGCATCTTTGATGAATTGTGGGGCGGGGATCCAGGGGACTGCCAGGCATCAAGCCCCTGCAAGCAAGGGAGCCAGCTGGCTCAGGGGCCTAGAAACTCCGAAACCACAGGGCAACCCAGAGGGCAGACCCATCCCAGCGAGGCAGACCTGGGAAGGGAGCAGACACTGAGCAAAATTAACATGATCGTGAAAGTCACAGCTGCTGTTCGGGAGGTGGGCAGCACTGAGCCCGATGAGCACCATACCAATTTCTGCCAGCAGCTGCCAGGGATCATACTTCATTTCAAAAATCCCATGTGTTGGTATTTGCAGACTCTCTCTTCAGCAGAAATTCCAGCTTACAGGAAACATCAGAAAATGGTGTCTTTCCCGGTCTGAATAAAACATATCTGTATTTCCAAGATTTGGCCAATTTTGCTCGCCACAGAAATTTGCTACTTGTAGGACCATAGGTTTCCTAGTCATGTTGAATCGTTCGAAGGTTATCGCACTTGGCAATTTGTGCATCATCCTCCCACACATATCACAGATTTAATAATGGACATAAAATCTTTCAGCCATGACTTGAGTCTTCTGAAATGAAGTTCATGTAAAAGGGAAAAGACCCTCTGCCTGACTCTGGGCTGTATCAGCAAAAGTGCAGAACAGACACAACTAGAGACCGAGTCAATGAGCTGCAAACATTCATCACTGGTGTTTAGTGAGTGAATATTTGTTCCTCAATTGAAGAGAAGTTTCAAAAATTTCAATCTACAGCTTACTGGACTTCCATTTCAGCACCTGTAAATGGGGCTTCTATATTCCGAGAGGCAGTGCCAATAATTTTAATGTATACATAGACCAGAAAATACCTATGGGTTTTTTCTTGGAAGCAGCATGGAGGAGAAAAGTAATCCTTCTTTGTCTGGACACAGCTTCACTAAAAACCAAACTTTCTGGACATGCAAGAGGACAACATGAAATGAAAAAGAGTTACTTTTCTTTTAAAAGCTTTCTTTGGCTAATTTGTCCTCCCTCTCCCTATTTATAGTATCCTGTTGCTCGACTTTCGCTGTCATGGTTCTCTGTCCTGTCCTTGACAGAGACAGAGGTTAGCCACAGTGACGTTACAGCAGCCTGCACAAGGACGATAAAACCCAGATATGCTTCTCTGCCAGCCACCGCTGAAACACAGATGTTGAAAACTGTTCGAGATCATAGGGTTTGTTTCCTGTAGTGACAGGCTGGCAGGAGCTCCTCTCCTTGTTACTTATCAGAAAGAAGTTAGCTGATTTTAACACAATCTCTCCTTGCTGTTGTCTTAGAGGTTCTTTCAGTATCTTTCTGACATAGGCCAAGTCTAAAATGTCATCTTATCACGCCACATGTTGTAGTTTAGAAAGAAATATTTCCATTACAAGAAAAAATGGCCTTCTTTATCTGTTTTTAGGATGTAAGCACAAAATGGAAAGTATGGAAAAAATATTCAACCCTTAACAGAGAGTACTATGTAACTGTAATCTTATCTTTACTAGTACCATCTAGTGCCTACCATTATTATCTCACATTTCAGGTATCTATAAGATATATGCTTCTAGGTATAAATATTTTCCGTATATTATTTATGTGAATAGTGTTATATATAGATGAGCTTTGAGACAAGGGTTTTATAGCAAGATTCCAGTCTATGACAAAGCAGAAATAATGGCCAAGTGTACAGTCCCTTGCTCAGAAAGGGCCGTCTGAAAGAGATCGGTTTTCTGAAATAATCACTTGTGCTTTCTCTCATGGGTCTCATGGTCAATTCTAGTAATGAAGCTGCAACTCTGGATTTCATACATATAGGAGACAGGTGTTTAACATAGGAAAAAACAGCACGTACCAGCCATTAGATAGCTCGGAGACACACACAGTGCTGGATACAGCCTTGACAATCTTGTTCAGTACACAGACTTGGAAGGGGTAACTTTCCAAGGAAGCTATACTGGCAGGTCAGTCCAGAATGCTCTGAGGGAAAGAGAGATGTGGTGGACTAATGACAAAGACTTTTAACTGTAATTGGACAAAAGTGCTTCACCTGTCACTGACTCTGCTGTTTTTCTTCCTGTTTCCAAGCAGTGTGAATCTTTTAATCAATAAATAGGTAGGACTGTACAGATCTTTCGTCTGCTGAAAGAAGCACGCACAGCTGTGCAGTAGATGGAGGTGGAACAATATAAAAAGCCCAACTAAACACAGTTAGGAATGTGGACATTTGGATAAACTGGGCTAAGCTCCCTGAAGAAAGCCTCAAGTAACTATTAACAAGTCTGCAAAATTAAACAGGGAATAGGTGACTGCACAAGCCAGTAGCAAAAAAGTCAGTAATTGTGTGCAACCATGACATTTCATAAACAGCAAGTTACAAGAGAATGCAATTGCTAAATATAATATATGCCACACCTGCTACTCTCTATATTGCTTTTCTCCTTGTTTTTGAGATGACATTAACTGTATTATCTATAAATAGATTAAACTGTAGAAGTCCTTTACCTACAAATAGCACACACAATTCTGCAAACAGCACCTTGCTCACGCTGCTCTGAACAAAGGAAAAGATTCACTGTGTAGTGGTGGAGAGGATGGTGGTGACAGTTGGTGGCTGCTGACACTGAAATCTTCCACATAACCACAGACTTGTGACAGCAATGGTACAAGCTTCTCTCCAGACTTTGCCAGTTTTGTTCCTCTATGTTGATCTGCATGAGATAATTCTGCAGGTGAAATATATACCTATAAACATTACCATCCTCTTTCCTTGGTTATCAAATGTGATCTTGATACTACTGCTAGTTTCTAGCCACTAGAAAATGCATTGCATAATCATATACCAAGAGAAATATGTGCCCTCAAGTAATCTAACCTGCTGGAAGAAAATGAAGCAGTTGAGAACGTACTGAAATATTTTCCAGCTGGGATAGGGAGCCACTCCCAGCAGTTGGCAAAAATCACTCAGGAAAAAAGCAGTGTTTACTTTTAATCTTGCCTAGATCTTCTCTATCAGCACTTTCTGTGATTCTTCTTCTTAGTTGGGTCTTATATTCAGCTTCACACAAGATCGCCTAGTCATTCTCTGGTAGCCATCGTTGTCAGAAGCCATGAGTCCTCTTAAAGCTAAGTTTCTCCTTAACGGTATCATTCTCTTTCCCAGAATCATCCAAGAGGCTTGGTGTGTATTTCAGCCGTCTGATGTTTCAAGAACGACTTTCTCCTTCAACCAAACAGCAGTAACACTTGCCTCTTACCCCAATTTGGGGCAGTTCAGAAACCCATCCTCCCTTTCTCCTTTGTACCCTCTTGCTCTCTTTCCAGTATGGCACCAGGCTGCATTCAGAGTCCAGTAGCACGGGGCAAGCAACTCTTGGCCTGCTGCACCCTGCAGCAGCCTTAGAAGAAAGCCTTGGCAGAAACCCAAGGCAGTGGTCGGCTGTGCTCCATCATCAACACAGAGAGCCCCCCCAGCCCTCCCCATCCCGGCCGTGGGGCTGAGGAAAGCTGGGCAGTACAGTGCGAGCCAGACGTGCGGCAAACTCTGGCTCTCACAAGAGCCGGCGGGTTGTCAAAGCGCAAGGCGCCTGGACTGTGGTCGTATGCGTCTGATCAAGAAAAGACACTGGCAATTCATCTCCCTGCTATCTGCCTCCTGCAGAAATGCTGAGATGGGCTGCAAACGCAGCATTCGTACAGGTGCAAAGTGTCTTTGTCTCACTGACATTACGCTGTGCTACAAAATATTATATTTATTTTACAGTTTAACTCTAAAGGAAGTCAGGAAAAGTTTCCTGATGAAGCAGAGATACTCCTTCATTTTAAAAATCTGTAAGAACAGTAAGTTCTTACTTGTTGGAACAAGTACTTTTTCTAGATCAAAGTGCTGTCTATTTTTATTACTACTTTCATTATGATGCAAACAGAAGATACTCCGATCTAGAAAGCAGATAAAATATCTCAACCGCCGCAAAGTAGCAATCTCAATTCATTGTTTTTGAAATAAATACAGCTCTTTTATCAGATCATGGCACATGGCAGTAGTAACACAAAGTGTTCACTAGTAGCTAAAGTTTAGGAAACAACAAAAGTATTAAAGTAAAAACATCCTATGCTAAATGAAATGTCAAAAATCCAAAATGAACTTATTCAAAACTAGCTTTCATTTTCTTCAGTTTTCCTCCGGAGCATTTACTGAAATGTCTAAGTTCACAAAAAATGTTCTTTTGAAACCTTTTTCTGCCAAGCTGTTTTAATTACACTTTCTAGCCAATTCTACACTTCTGTAGACTTCTCTGGTATTTTACTTCACAGATCCTTATGTGAAGTGTCACATCCTGGATGGTAGTGGAGAAATCCCCATTCAGCTTTCTAGTTGTATTGAAATCAGCTGTTCCAAACTTAGAGGTTGTGCACATCACCAGAAGCTCAACAGCATTTTTGCCTCTTAAAGGCAAATGATCAGTAGCAGCTCTTGTCTCATGCCAAGTTCAAATCCAGGTACTGGGGAGCATCTCCCACCTACAGACACTTCTCTGAAGATGGTGAAGATGCTCCCAGCCCTGGGTTCTGTAGCAGCTCTGCTCTGTATCACTTGAAGTATGCCTCCATACCCCCATTAGCAACCATCTTAGAGGTAGATGACCTGTACTGGAAGCAAACTGAGGCATGAAGTAGTTACTCTTCTGAGGTGGTAAACAATATTCTGGAATTCCAGAAGTCTAACAATATTAGTGTTCTCTTTGGAAGAAGATTTCCAAATTTGGTATCCCTTGCAGCTAGAATAGAGACGCAGTCTTCAGACCTTGTCTAAAAAGTAGACACAAGCTGACCAAACAATAACCAAGAGTCTGCATGTGGCAGACAAGATGGGATTCAGATGACCTACTTCTGCCTACTTGTATCTATCTTCCTGCTCCTTAATACCTGCTCAGTGTGGAATGTCAGGAAAGCAAGCAAGCTCCAGACATACCTGAGCTCTAGGCACTGTCTCCAGCATGGGACATCTCAGGCTCCTAACACTGGCAGTCTGACTGACTGTCCCTTGAGCAGGGCAGAATTTTCTTTACAAAAAACATTTAAATTGAAAAATTATCATTCATTGATCCGTGAATAGTTGCTTGTAAGCATTTTAGGCTCTAGAGATGTACACCGATCAGTGTCTGGACTCCTGGAGGCTTTCAAGTGGCCTCAGTGCTCTCAGATTCATAGGTATGGAAGCAGAAAGGTGTGCCAGAGCTTGGCATAGCCTGAAAAGCCTGAGGCCATGGGTCAGGGTCCTGGGTTTCACAGCAGTCTCACAGGGCAGACAGGAGATACCCTGTCCTCCAGACTCCTGGTCTATCTGGAGAGCCATATGAACAAGGAGTAGGGGAGCCCAGTGGGTTTAAGCCTTGGGCTATGTTCAGGGAAGACAACCACAACCTCAGCAGCCTTAGCAGCAGCTGAACAGAACTGATATCCTTGTCCCTTACAAAGAAGTGTAGCACTATGAAGATTTTCAGTAGCCCTGCTTCTTTGACTGGGATATGTCTCTGAATTTTTCTACATTTTGAGTAACTATGCTGACAAAACTAGTTTATGGTTTAAACCAAGCCTCACTCCAAGGCAAAAATATGCTGAAGTAATCCCAAGAGGTCAAGGAACTCATTCGCCGGATGACAGAGTCACCAAAGGCTCTGTGTGTGGCTGCTCTTTTAGCATTTTTAGACAGGTTGTCTTGTCTTCAGAAAGTTCACTGCAGCTTCTATTTAATGTAATGACCTTTACAGAAACAATGGTGGAACTGCATAAGGGCACAGAGGCATTCTTGCCCTTAACCATTTTGTGAGAGTCTTGCGATAGACAAGCTCACCAATCTGAAAAATAAGAGTAAGATGTTGCAAAGTAATATTAGCATAATAACATTCACTATTCTGTGTCCTCAAAACTAGGTTAATACACTGAGTAGCATTTTTGCCCACTTATGGTGGGCTAGGGAAAACATTATCCTCACTATGGGAAGAGGAAACTAAAAAAAGTCACAATCAGAGATGAAGGGATCTTTTCCACAGGATGTCTGTGGAAAAAAAAAAAATGACTGGATGTCCTGAGGTTTTATACTCAGCTAGTGCACTACTAGTTTGGGACTTTACAACACTTAAAATAGCATTGTATCATGTTTCACTATGATGTCACTTAATGACATCAGTCAGGATTTGTGAGAGGCTCTGTATAAATGCATCGGCAATAGATCAGCAATTCAAACATCTCTCTCAGACCTATGAAATATTCTTTTTGCTAATTTCTCATTCACCAGGTAATTGTTTTCCATGCTATTTCATGTAGGAGAACATGAAGAACAAAACCACACATTTAAGACAGCGAATTATTCTTTATATATCTCATAATAACTGTACCTCAGATTAAGACTCTATTACACTGCTTACATACCAACATAATTTTTCATTTACTTATTTGTGTCAAGAATGAACTGACTTTCAGTTCATAACATCTCTATTATATTTACCAGTGCATAAAGATGAAAACATTGCTAAGACCTAGGTGAACCAACAGTTCCTGACACCGAGCCTTTGCTGTGGTAGGATCAGCAGTAACACAACTCCGGAGTCACCCTGTTGGAATTCCAGTTTACCGAAGCCAAAATATGAGTCACACTTCCTTCTGTCAACAGCGCCCTTGGTCCTCCACAGGGGTTTGCCCTCACAAGAGTGAGTGGTTGCTCTGTTACCTGACTTTCTGCTGGGAGAGGACATGGTCTTATGAACTGCAAGCCCACTGAAGAACGCCCTCTTTGGTTGCCCGAGCTCTGGCCTGGGTCAGGTCCCAGGCCCTGCAGCGCCCATCTTGTTCTCGCACCCTGAAAGGTGAGGAGTTGCTGTAATTCATGCTACAATCGCTTCCGCTTCGGGGTGGGGTTTCACCAGCTTGGCCTTGCTCTACAGCTTATGTTGACAGAAGCTGACTTAAACAAGGATTAAATATAGTTGTGCCTCAGTGTGATTATTCACACATACAAGGAAGGTGATGAAAAATAAATGAAGAGTGCATTATAGTTATTTTACTTTGTAATATATTTAAAAGCTGTCTCCCACTGCTGTTCCCATTTTCCAAATTTGACTGGAAGCTAGGACCTAATTCTCTACTGCTTTGCATTTAACAGGGAAAAAATGCTACCATCATGATAAGGTAGGATTCTGCAGCTCCCGGTTTTTAAATATGTAAATACAAGGGCATTGCTGAGAATCAGACTTAGTCAGAAAGATTTTTAACTGAAGTCAAATGAGCTCTGCTGATTTACCCAAACCGATTACTCAGACTGGGTCTTTACTAGAAGCTTCGTGTGCTTCATGTTTGAACTTCCCAAAGAAATCTGACAGTAACTGACTGACAAGCCCACAGCTGCATAACAAAGCAGTTTGCACTTTTCATTTAAAATCATATTTAGTTAAGAAAAGCAGAATCTTCATTCATCTGAGCTATCCTAAAGAAGCACAGAGAAACAAATACAAAGAAAATAATGGATAGCTTTTGCCACATATCCATTTAACTGTCACTTGAAGACAGAATCGTGTTTAATTACCATGACAGTGATTACTGATTAATGCTAAATATTTCCATTGCAGCCTTCTGGATACTTTTGATGGTCTTTGTCAATTGTGATTAACCAGATATTTGTTTCAAAATACTAGATAACAATGAACTTGAGTGCTTCCTGTTCATAAACACTTTTTTTTCCCTGTCAGTGCTCACAAATTCTACTTAACTAAAGCTTCACCACTGTATTATACATAATGATTCACAAAAATTATTCCATTGTCTGCGTGCAAGAAAGCTCAATAATTTCTCAGGTAAACAGTAGGGTTTCATTTTAACCTCACATATACTCGTATTTCATATTACTTTTCTTATTCTTGTCCCATATTTTTTCTCTGGGTGGGGGAGGGCTGCTGCCTGAGGACCTCCCAGTACCTCGCTATGGGTTGCATAAAAAAGCAAGGTGACTACAGAATGATACAGACTCATTCCAAGAGATTGAGAACACAAAGATAGCATCAAAACCACTGATATCAGGAAAATCCCAGACAGCTCACCTATTTGGCAAAGAAAGACTCAGGGAGTGAGGAAGAAGTCACAGAGGTTATGAGTTTGAGTGATTTCAAACAAATGTCTCCAGCCAGCCACACTATACTTTAAAGACAAAAATGGTATCTTAAAAAAGCAAGGCTATTCACAACTCTAGAGCATTTTAGGAAATAAACTCCGGTGAACAAGCAAATCAGGAAGATTTGTTATGCTGCAAGAGCTAGTATGAAGCAGATTTCAAAATGTCCTGATTCTAATATAATGAAAGAGGTAGTAGGTGACCTCAGCAAGACAATGAAATTGTTAAAAACAGAGGGGACTCTTGAACAAAAGGTTATGCTGGTAAATGCTGTAAAATGTTTGTGATACAATCAGCTCCTTGGCTGTAAGAACACTTCACTCTTTGATGACAGAAGGTTTGCTGATCATCAACTTCTCACAAAGATACAATTGTAAAACTTAAACCAAACATGGATTTTTTAAAATCCAGAGTGTTACAGACCTCCTTCTTTAATGTAAACGAGAGAGTTTAAAATGCTGCTATTGAGGATTGTACATAAAAATGCTTACACAGGTAAAAGAGCACCTGAGAGGCTTTACAAAAAAAGAAGCTCTTTGGTTAATATAAAAGAGGATTTCTCCATATGGAGCAGCACACCTAGAATATGAAGAAGAAAACTGTCAACAGTTTAGCTATCGATGCTAAGTGCTTCATATTTTGGAGAAGTTATTTTGGGAGGCATTTTTAAATTAGGATCAAAGTTATCTATAAAAATCCTCTGGCTTAGCCTAGAGGGGGAAAAAAGCTGAAAAACGAAACAAAAATTAGTGTTTGGGAGAACAAGATGAAAATGAACCTTATTATCTCCATGGTTTTGTTTGGTTACCAAAACACTATCATCAAAATTCAGAGATACTGAATAAAATTATGAAATAAGCACAATGAGCACAGAAATAATTCTTAAAAAGTTGTAACTAATAGTTGAACAAAAAGCTCTCAGCAGATATATATTACGGTATTCTAATCTTGAGTCCATGAAACACAAAAAATCTGAACACTCAATAATAAAATGAAATATTTATGCCACTGCTCACTGTTTATAGTGAAAAATAAGTGAAATAATATGCCATTCATTAGAACCCAGTGTGGTAGCTCAAGGAGGTGGAATTCTCTGGTAAAACCCAGAAACTAAAATCAACTTCTTGCCCCTCTCTGGTCAAAACAAACAAACCAAGGCAGAAAGTAAAAAGAAATTTTTCAGAAAGATTCCAATGGCCAAGAATAAAATACAGTAACCTAGGAAATAGGATGGAAAACCCAGTGGTTGCATATTTCAAACAATATGTTAGGGTCATGTGTATCAGATCCTATGTGGGATGAGGCATTAAGAGGCAATTATGGCTGGATCATAAAATGGCAAACTAATTCTCATCATAGCAATTACAAGACTTCTCCTCCCAAATTCTGGCACCCATGAAATATCACCTGGTAATTAAAACTGTATTTATTAATTGGTCACAGAAGAGACAAGCTATTGAGTAAAAAAAAAAAAAAAAAAAAAAAAAAAAAATCAGATCTCAGAATTGTATCTTAATCAGAAGGAAAATAAAAATACTTTCATATCTTGAGTGAAAGATACTGTAGTAAATAGATGATTTCTTACCAGGAGGAAGGAGGAAGGCAAGGGAAGGAGGAAGGGGGATGTTCAATATAAATGTATACTGTTTGCTTACTTTATTTATAGCATTTCCAGACAAGAAACAAACTAGACTAGCTTCATTAGAAAGTATAATGCAAAGGCTGAAGTTTCCATGATCAAGATTATGTCTAGAATATATGATTCATAGCTGTTTTTAAGAGACAAACTGCATAAAAACTATTAAGTTATTTAGTCTAGACTGTAAATATGAAATAACAGCAAAAGACTGAGATGAGATCATGCAGATGATAAATACTAGCTCCCAAACTAACCGTCACACGGGATTCAGTGCTATCTAGTTTACAGAATGTGTATTTCTCCATCGTTATCTCACAAAATACATAATATTGCCCCAGATGTCTATATGAAATGCAAAACAGTCTGGTTTTCCTTCGTAGATAAAATATGGGAATGCTAGATGGGAAAAATATTTTGAAAATCCATCTTGAAAGCAATAAAAAATTGCTAGAAACAGAACTTGAACAGGACTTATAGACATGTGTATTGGGATTCAGCCCATTCAGAAGATTTAAGATGGTCATGAGGAAGCTATTCTTGTTGTTGCTCTTTATAGGTAAAAAAAAGCAATCTTAAAACCATGGACCCAGGCAACACCTCTCACTATATATTGCTGTAAAAAACTATTAGTTCAGTACTTAATAATGGAAGACTTGACATATTCTGTGAGAATAGTGCCAGGCAAACTCTCCAAAATGGACAAAAATGGTGGTATTCCTTGCAAAGAAAAGACAGCACAGCAGAAATACTAAGCTTATGGAGAAGCTTTGATACAGATAGTATAATCTTGTGAAATGAAAAGAAACAAATAACATCCCAAGGGAGAGATAATTGAACTGGATAGTACTCCTTCTCTAATCTTCTATACTGCCTCTCTTCCACAGCATTTTCACCTCCTCCACACGAGCAAATAGTCACCTCCACAATCACTGTCTCAGAAAGATAGTAGAAATGGTTAAGTCTTCATACCAAGTTATGGTAGTCTTCATAGAATTTGAAAACAGAGGACAGCTACACTCAATATACAGTTACGTATTCTTAATCGTATAGGAGGTTGTCTTAATGCCTGCCACAGTAGCTACAATGGAAATGTTTTATTATAAGTGGCTAAAAATATATACTTCTTACTTTGAAAACATTTTCTTTTTATTTCTCAACTAAAGCATTCTTTTCTTGGTTTCTCTGTTTCTTTTTCCTACTTAAGCCCTTCAATCTACAGAGGACCAATAGACAGTTAATATGCAAAGATATGCAAAGAAAGATGAGTTTAGTGGGGCAGATCAAAACCAACATCCTTCCTTCAGCACCTTGGCCAATCAGATTAATTTAGGACTACGCTATCACATGGGTGAAACCGTTCAGTCACACCATCTTTATTTATTCTGAGGTTTGCATGTTTAAATTGCAGCTGTATATATGCTTTCGAAGTAGATAGTACAAGTCAAGCCAGTAAAAGTTCTGTAATTATTTAAGAAATCAAGATGTTAGATGAAAATAGGGAAGAAAATACAGCCTGGCCAAAAAGCTAGACACATGCCAGGAGGAAGAGGACTCTAATTTCTGTCATTAGAAAGCACATTTGACAGAAACTTTTCCTAATTTTTGTTGAAATTCTCACTTTACAACCAACTTTTCCCAACTGTGGTTTTGCCTTGTTTGAGTCAAGAGAGGCAGAAGTCCAGACCTGGGTTGGAATGAGAGCAGAGATGAGTGGAAGCCCTTTGCACCACATCCAGCCTCTCTACCTGTGAATTTTCTTCCCATAAGCATGAAGAGGAATTAAAACAGGTGAGGCACCTCTGCCCTGCAGCACTGGTCCATGCAGGCTAAATGTTGTGCTATTAGTATAGCTGCAAAATCCTGCCATCAGTGAAACAAGGAATTGGTATCCTCTGAACATTTGGACTTTAGTTTTCTATACGAGAATGAACTGCACTGGGAATAACACAATCCCACACAGTATCAATGTAACCTTCCAAATATCTCTTGCCTTTACAGGCTACAAATTAAGCATCAATAGCAGCTTTTAAATGTCTCTTTTCACACTGAAAGAAACCAAGAAGAAAAAAAATTGTGATACAGTGTGGGACTAGGCAACAAGATATTTTTCAATTTCAGACAGTTTCCATGTCTTGAAATATTTTGTGTTTCAAAGCACTGCCTAAGGAACAGCATTAATGGCAAGGCAAAAAATGCAGTTCTGTCCAATAAACAGTTCAAAATTAAATGGGAAATAGCGTCTGTTCTCTTTTCTGCAGTTCTTTCTGTTCAGACGAAGCCAAATGACCTTGACATTAAGACTCCAAACCGTATTTGTGAGATCAGGTTCCTATCCCCAGTCTCTGCTGCAGAACTGCTGTATCATCTTGAGCAAGGCACTTTCCCTCTTTGTGGCCTCAATTTCCGTCTGTACACAAGGGGTAATATGACAGTCATACCCAACTTCGTACAATTTATTACATTTTAAATTGTAAGGCAGGGACTGAGTCTTGCTGCTTGTTCATGTAGACGCAAAACCAATCCTATTTTTGTCTTGCTGCTATTCAAAGAATTTTGTTGTCTGCTGTGCCTCCGCAGTTGTGCTTAGAGCCTGAAGTGCAAGCACCAGTATACCAGGATGAAAGCTAATCTCTCAGCATTGCCAGCCTGTCTAGAACTAGGCAATACCTAGAATCATATTAAAAACTGTGTCCCTCTCTTTCTCTTGCTCCCTCACACATGCCTGCACATTAAGCCACCTGTCTGCACCAATCTGACAGCCAAAGGAAGTTCCAAAAGAGCTTCCAAATTCTTCTGGGATTATCTGAACCATATTCTACGATAACTTCATTTCAATAGTTTTATTGCAAGCACAAGGATTTATGAGTGCATAAACTGCAAGTTGCCTGCTGGACAGCCTATCAAAGATAAAAAAGGAATCAAAAAGGTTTATGAGATCACCATCCTGCAAGCGTAGTGCATTCCCTACATAAGCACCTAACCGTCCTGCTTCGAGCTCTGACATCATGGCAATTGCATGTGTCCCACACAAGGGATCCAAACAAGTAAAATGGCTATGGAAAACTGCTGCAAACAGCAAACCAGTGTCTTTTCCTCTTACGTCACATTACATGGCATAACACTGCAAACTATGCTTCGGAAAACAACCCTGCACTACCCGCTGGAGTTTGCCAGCATCTTTCTTGCCCAGCTCCACTATTTTAATCATCAGTAAAGGACTCTAGTGTCATTATCACTCTTCAACCATGTCATCGTCAACTCTTGCACTAAAGCCTATCCACCAGTATCCTTCAAGAAAGCTACCAGTAATCCCATTCTACACACATTCTGGATATACAGAGCCGAACCAAATTCATACACAACTTAGAAATATCTAGAATAATCTCTAATTCTCTAATATAATTAATTCAGCACAGACATCCCAGCTATTCTCCAACGCAGAGTTAAGAACAGAAGACCTTTTCACAGGACTGTTTTGAGACAATAGTTTGACAAGAGGCTGTTGATAGGACTGCTGTAGACCTAATATTAAAGATGAGGGTGAAAAAATCCCTTCTATCTAATAAACAGTCAAAAATAAAATAAAAACCAATTTATATTCTTTTTCTTGCAGTTTCTTTCTGTTCAGGAAAACCTGAATGACCTTGACAACAAGGCTCCAGACCATACTTCTGAGATCAGGTTTCCATTCCCAGCCTCTGCTGAAGAATTGTAAGACTTAAGAAGCCTCTGCTGTTGCACAAAGATTGAATTTCATTAACATGAAACAAACAACCCAGGGTTCAGAATGCTGCAAAGTAGATCAAAAGGTTAATTCTTCCTTTGATGGAACAAGAAAGAGCTTTTAATACTCCAGCATACCCACGATGCTGACAGTAATACGGGATTGTGAGTTTGTCAGTCACAGACTGAAAGGTGATAGCATTAGCCACTTAGAGAAGAGCTGGGCCTGAGTCCTGCCGGGTGACAAACGTGTGATAAAGCGCTTTCACTGACAAACAGCAGAACACATAAAACACATGAAGATTTCATTGCCAGAGCACAATATTCTCAAAGAGAAATAATAGCTCTCTGAAAGAAGCTTTGTTCTGAGAAAAACAGCCCCACTGGGTTTGGGTTACTATGCTGGCGCTCCATCAGTGTCTACAAGATTTCATCCCATGCAGACAAAACCTGATTACAGGCCTCCTTTTTCCTTTTACTTTTTTTTTTTTTTTTTTAAAGGGGGGGAGGGTGGTGATGGACTGCAAAGTTGCCAGGCTTTTTTCTAAGACCTGCCTATTAGTTCTAGAGGTTTCCCCATAGTGCTTTTGTCCAAGTTGCAGAAACACTTTCTAAAGGTTGAAAGACCTTTAACTCATCTCTTACTCACTTGAACACAAGCTAACATAACAGTCTCCTACTGGAATAAAGACTAGACAGAATGTTGTTTCCTCTTTGGATAATTTTCTACAAACATACTGGGGTTTGGGTTTTCTTCATGAGAACTGGGACTTTCAGAATTGCCAGACTAGGAATATTCCTACTTTTTTTTTCCTTAAAGATAAAAATATTGAACCTTTCAGTGTTCCCAAAGTGAAATCTTAGGTTCAAAAACACAAAGTTGAAGCAGAGTATTTTGCACTGTCTTAGCACAATATCAAACCACAACTCCCTAAACTAGCACATGCTTCATGCTCACACTCTCCCCTGGATGCTGAGCTCTCCATCAGCCTACACCTTCCGTGAGGCATGCTGACCTCCCTTCTTGCTCTTTTCCATAGTGCAGGTACCATCAAGTTTGACAGACAAATCCAGGGACTGAAAATAACTTTCTAAATCCATTTTATTGCTTGAAAAAATGTTCAACAGTTTGCTTTTTTTCCCCTCAATGAAAGCTGTCTGCAATAAGAAACTCTTAAGAAATCCGTTTGGCTGAAAACCTCTTTCTCCATCAGGTGTTTCTTTTAGACTTTCTATTGGAGTTCTAGATTTGTTATTTCTAGCAAAATAAATTTTGTTATTCCTAGCTTATATTATATAAACCCTATTTAGATATGAGCCTTAACTGCTAAGCTGTCAGAACAGCTGGGGGACAGGACAGGACAGGACAGAGGGGAATTCTCTTTTACCAATACATCAAGCTCTTGGCACAGAGAATATTTAGATCTCACATAGTAGTTCGGAAACCAACTTGTAAGCTTTCATTGGGGTTGTTGAAAAAGTGGTTTTGTACTTAATGTGTGGTGTATGTGGCTGCTCCTGCTCTGTTGTACTCTAAGTATCCTCCACTTGAACATGTAGGTGATACCGCACACTGGGAACTGTTTTGTTTGCAAACTGCACTCCATAAATACAGTGGATGTTACCATCTGCTTTATTTTTTTTAAAAGCAATAATTCTTGCAAAGTAAAACATTAGTGTACATGCTGTCTGCCAGTCTGTGAAAAGGTAGAGAAGAGGGAAGATCTCAGAAAATAGCTTCCCACACCATCATCTTTTTGGAATCTTTAAATGGCTGGTACTATCACGCAAAAAGTGATTACATCTGCATTCATCTTCATGTACATCTGAATGGTCTCCACCTGTAAGGTGAGACCAAGATTTTCAGGTTCATTTAAACTGTAGGTCAAGGCAAAAGCAACTCTAGCATTTAGTGTAACAAAAATCCAAACTCTTTTGCAACTCCCTGACAGCAATGTAACAGATGCACTGTTTCTGAAAGTACTGTTCTCTTCAGGATGCTATTCCCATTCGTTGCTGAATCTAGTTTGTAGAAGACACTAGCACAACATTTTGAGAATAAGTGCAATCCTTTATGAGATAAGACTTATCCTATCTTCTTCATCTTTACCATCACCGTTGAGGGATTTTTGCTCGCTTTTAGTACAACTTAGTCAGACACCTTCATCTCAGCTCTCAGTCCATATCCAAAGAAAGGAAAACAACTAGGAATTATCTCACTGCAGAAATGCTGTACACAGAAGAATACACTGGCTTCTGTTAGAGAGAAAGAGATCAGAAGAAGAGCTTTCTGTGTTTGTTTCATCGGCAGCAGATGCCCATTTTCATTCAACCTGATGTTTTTAAAGCATATAAAACAATGAGCTATCCCCTATCAGAATCATTTTTTAAATGATCGCTTCCACCCACTGGGCCCTTTAAATCCCATAATAGAAAAATACCATTTAGGAAATAACCTGGCTTTAGTTGACGATACATTTATAGCCAAGTACAGGCAATGAGAGTCTCTGCCATTTTAGCCAAACTATTGACTCTGCAGGTGCTGTGCTGCACAAAATAGGATCTGGTTCTGAAATTAAATGCTCCGGCTGAGTGCATGAGCTTTCACTTGGGCAGGGGAATCAAAGGCAGGTAATGTCCTTGCTAGCTTTTAACCCTGGGTTTTGAACAGGAGCAGGGTCAGCTCCTGTTCAAAAAGCTTCAGGGCACTCTGACCACAGATTCCTTTCAAACCATTCTCCTAACCTGAGACCGTCAGGCAGCATTGTGTCCGAGCTCCCCCCCACTACTATCTTCAATATATTCTTCGAGCCAAAGGCAGCAATCAGAAATTAAGTCTATTGTGCTTATTCAAGCAATGATGGAACAGGAACCACAGCTGGCTGTGGAGAGCACTTCCATGTCACTACTCTTGTTCAAAGCAATCTTGTTGGGGACTGAAAATCTAGCCCTTCATTTCCAGGCGTAATTCACTTTTTAAATATGGTGTTTCCCAGTGGAAGGATTTGTCACCTAGATCAACCTTCACGCTGCTGGGATCAAACAAACAGGGATCAGAAGAAGAGCTTCTTACCGTAAGAAGGGCTTAGCTCACTCACAGCATCTGATCACACCCCAGACTGTGCTGGGCATCTTATAGCACTGTCCCTCTGCACCAGAGGTTTCATCTGTACATCACACCAGGTACAGCAAAGAGGCAGGAAGCAGTGGGGAGGAAATAAGACAGGAAACAACAAGAATACAACAGCAACACATCAGATGGGATGTGGGCACGGCAGGGCTCATTGTTCATAGTAAACCACAACAGAGCTCTGGTTGCCTCCTGTTTGTGGCAGTCTGTTCTTATGGAGAGATCTGAGCACGACGAGAGGCAACGGGAAGGTATTCTTGCCATGCTGAGTATACAGCCATCCCACTGACTACTGTATAGCACAGAGATATGTCCAGGTTTAAAATTAGCTATGCTGGGTACAGTGTGCAATATTGATCTCGCAGAGTGGAGGCCAGAAAGGGAGCGAAAGCCAGCTATGGAGCTAAAGAAAATGAACTTACGCTGGGCTTTGTGCTGCACTGGGCCAGTGGGAAAATGAGGAAGTTTAAAACTAGCCAGGATGCAGCTCTGAACGTGCCACTTGTTTGAGGGCAGTGTAGATGTATCTTGTCTGAGGTACAGCCAATGGACAAAGAGACTTCACTTCTTTCCCCTCTCACACACAGATGCACACATGCTTTGAGAAATTTCCATCTTCCTTCCACAGCTCCTCCTGGGTCACTCCACACCATTTGCCCCACAAGGCAGAGCTCTGGCATACACATGTCTGGAAAAGTAAGTTTTCCTCATATGTTTTCAAAGAAGTCTCTCTGGGAACAGGGACCCTCACAGGTTTTTTTTCTACCTTAACAAGTTTATTAAAGGAGACCTCACACAGCACCTGGAGGGTTGTTTATTCATTCAAGGAATGTCATCCTCAAGAGGGGAAGCCCCTAATGCCTGGAAGCCCCTAATGCCCTTGAGTTATCTGAGTGAGGGTAACAGGTTCTTTTCTCCAATCCTAAATGTGGCCAAATGGCAATTATTCAAGAAATGTCATCGTTAATCTGAGTGGGCTGTGAGAAAAAAATTATTTGTGCCAATAATAACAGAACCTAGGTGCCTAGTGTGTTGGTCTTTAAATTTATGTGATGGGCTTCTACATAAAATTGGCAAGATTTCCATGCAGCAGACTTCTCAAACTATGAATGTGGGTTGCTTAATGTTAGTTTCCGACTTGAAAAATACTGACCTCAGATTGAAAACTCAGAGGCAGAATCAAAACCAAGAGTGAAGTATTCACATCTTGCTGATGAAATATTCACATCTGGACATATCCTCCTGGCTACTGCATAACCTGTAAAAGTATTCTGTAAGACTCCCAAGCAATAGGACTACAGGCCTTTCACTGATTAATCCTGCAGGGGTTTGAAGGACACTGTCAAAGAATCATAAAAATTACAAGCCCTATTAATTAACATCCTGCCTGTATGTCTGCCAAAGAAGGGATTATTTTCTTCATTCCTTTTTCTGGGGTTTGACTCATCCAGTTTTAAAATGGATGAGGAGATCCCATTTTATTGCAAAGGAATTCTAATTAATGTGCATTTTCAGCTCCAGAGAGTTAATTCCAATTCTGAGCTGCATCTACAGCATTGCAGCCATCAACTCAAAACCAGAAAAAGACATTTGAGCTCAGGAGCAGCTGTGCCTCTTTCTGTGATATTCCTCTGTTTTACTCCTTCTCCTTCCTTTCTGATACCATCTACAGGAAAATAAGATCTGTTCAGAAGTTCATCTGCTCCTGCTGCATAATCCTCTGCAACACACTGCTGGCAGTTGCGGAGATAATTATGTGACCATGAAGGTTCTGGCAGTGGGTAGTGCCCAGTGGCAGGAATGAATGAACTTGAAAATAATAGTTTATTTCCATGCAGAGTCCTTCTAGAAAGACAGAAGAATGCTGAGAAATCAGTGGGAAGGAATGCCTTTTCAATAAAACCACAGAATTGGCAGGCAGTATCCCAAATCTGCCTACCCAGAGCTGTCACAGAACTTTGTCCAAACCATTTAACTTCACCATATCTCAGGCTTCTCAACTGCAAAGCAGGGACAAAGCACTCCTGACAAGGGTGTGCTGTTTCCATCTCGAGACAGGGTTTATAAGCTGGGCACTGCTAAAGCAATTTCAGACTCCCAGACTAGGTTTAAATGTTATCAAACACAGAAGACAGCTGAACTCCTTAACAGAATGCGCTTCCAACAGGGCTCAGTGTTTTCTTAAAGGGTCTTTGTATGGTAATGTGACATTTTACAGCCTACATGTAGGCAATTATCTTTGAAAGAAAAATGACCAATTTTTTTTTTTTTTTTTTTTGAGAAGAGGCTTTGATTAAAACACATTTCTGGGGGAGCTGATATGTAGGGATGGAATGTGGATACAGAGCTGATTCAAGAGCTGGAGCTGTTATTACAGGAACTAGAATTAAGGAGCTTGAGGAGGCCTTAGTTAGAGGCATTCAGGCAGCATCAGACTCTCACACCAACTG
Source organism: Tyto alba (assembly GCF_018691265.1). Taxonomy (NCBI): domain Eukaryota; kingdom Metazoa; phylum Chordata; class Aves; order Strigiformes; family Tytonidae; genus Tyto; species Tyto alba. The sequence goes on from NW_024881280.1 coordinate 5,411,222, forward strand.
GAACTAGTGCAGTCTATCGTGTCTGTAAAATATTTTTCAGTATCTTCCAGAAGGCCTTCCACAACTAGACTGTTGCACACCTACATGATTCTAAATGGATGACAGAAAAGGATAATTAAAGGCTTGTTGTTGCTGCTTAGCATCTCAAAATTGTTTGGACTACTGTGTAAACAGGACATGCAGAATTAAACATTAGTAATGTCTGGTTATGTTGGTGTAAGTGCAAATTTACCAATCATTTTTATTGTCCTTAGAAAGAACCTGTTATACCTTACTCCTACAGCAATGAAGTCTGTGGAGTTATTACCACAACTATATTGGGAGCAGGAACAGGTCTTATGGATAGAGGCTTTGAAACTGCAGTTCAAAACATGCATATCGTCTCCATCCACATGGCACCTTTGCTGTGTGAGCAGAAATAGTTCTTTTGCTTTAACTCACAGCCAGCACCAAAAGTTACACCATCATCACACAAACAGCGTTTCCAAGCGCTGTGTGCATGGTGTCATTGCCTACGCAGGGTACAGGTGATCCGTTGCATTCCCAGATCACAAAGACCTGACTACACCAGACTTCAGGTTGTCATACGTTTATGAGTTTATGGTTAAGAGTGTTTGCCACAGGGATAAAGAGGCAGGAAGGCAGGTTGGACAGCAAACTGAAAAGGCACAAATGCAAATGTCTTCAGGATTCAACATTTCAGTGTCTGTGCTGGATGTCAGTGCTTTTGCAGTAATGTTTTCTCCATCTACTTCCCTTGGTGTAAAGTCCAGGAGATTTGAAATATAACAGAGCTTTCGTTTAAAAGCACTGAAAATGACAGCCGGCCTCTTCCTGGGATTTAGTCTAGGACCACATGAATATAAATTGCAACCAGTCATTTGTAAATTAAAGGTGACTAATATGAAAATCGTTTTTTTAAAGAAGTAATTCTTCATTCAGAATGAAAATGCAGCCAGCTTCTGGGCAGCTTCATTCATGAGCCTTTGCTTCTAAGTAAGAATTGGAGTCAAGTACAATAACTTATTAACTCCTCCTCTTTCCACCTTGTATTTCCTGAATTTTCTTTCTTAGCCCTGAAGATAAAGCGTGAGCCAGAGAACAACCAGTACCACTCCTCCTCTGTCAAGAAAGTAAGCTGCTCAGCTTTCTTATGGAATAGTTTGCTTCTTCCTGTGCATCTGAAGAGCAAACCAGGTTGACAGAACAAGGACTCCAGTGGGGATCAGCAGGCTGCTTACACAATTCCCCATTACCAGATTGTCTGTCAGAGCAGTGAGGTGTTTATTCTACTGGAAAGCAAATTGGGTCTGATGATGCTTACGCCTTCCAGCTGAATCACCCCTAACATAAACTATCTATTCCAACAGCTTTGGTTTTTTGGCCTGTTTCTCAAAGGAAATGAGTCAATGTCTTCATACTGTTACACATCTCTTCCAAAAACCTGTTAACCAGTTTCAACCAAACTCATCAGAAGGTATCAATTTCTTACTAGAGTTGTGAAACTAGGCAGCCAGGAATGCTGCTACTCGGGGATAGACGTCACGTAGCCTCTTTTCAGACATCAAAGGGTCTACAGGAGAGTCCTAACACAAGAAAAAAACCCTGGAAAACCAGGTTTCATTGGTTCTACTTCTGCTGGAAACACCTATTGGACCTTTCAATGTCAGGTGAGAGCTAACAGTCAATGGTCCCTGTTATTGCAAGAACCATTTAATACAGCCTTCTAATCTGATCACAGTCCATCATAAAACCATTTGTGTTCCTTGTCCCACAAGCCCATGTGAAAGGCTGTCCCAAAATGTCACTGCTCTGATTGTCAGAAGTCTGAAAATTAGAGAGAAGTTCAGTTTTTCTTGGCGAGCTTGTGTTATCTGATCTGAAGCCAACACTGCCCTTTAGCTGGAAGACCTCATCTTCTCTCATGTCTGCCTTCCCCAGGCTCTACTGTAGGTTTCCAGAACTTCTGCCCTCTCACCCTTGGCTTAGTGAGTCTAAACCAGACAAACTCTGTTAATCCCCTTTGTATTATAAACTCTTGATTTCTGTCATCATCTGTTCTGCTTTAATTCTTGTCTCCTGAGCATGCTTGCTCAGAAGTCTACACAGTCATACCTCATGCCTTACTCCTAGTACTTTATTTCTTCTTTCACTTGGTTGATACAAGTACTAAGATTGCATATACTTTTTTTATGGTTCTATTACACTGACAGCACACAGATATCCTGCATCTTTCTCCCCCTTTGTCATTTCCAACTCACAAACTTTGAGCATGTCTCAAGTCTGGTTATTAATTCTATACATGATCTTAATACTATGAAATATTAAAAATCAACCTGTTTCTCAGACTCAGATCCTTAAGGTCATTTGATTCTTTCTGTACCATGTCCCATTTTGTCATCTGATGGTACCTCCCTGCTTTGGGCCACCAGTAATTTCATCACCATAATTTTGGTTCTGTGTCAATATCATAAGGAAAACTATAAATTCCATTGGTCCCAGAACTGATATTTCAGAAGCTCCATCACTAATCTCCCTCTAAGCTGGTTCTTCCATCACAATAACTCTTTATGCCAATTTTATTGGAAATACAGTCCAGTTAATCAGTCTCCCCCTCTTGCAATTTTTTGCATATTCAAAGATTTGTGCCCTTTTCAGTCTTTCCATTTCATTCCATGATGAATTACTCCTATATATTAACATTTACAATAGTTCCAGTCTGTATCATAGAACTACATCAGTCACACTGGCCAGTTTTACATTAATAGGATCCAGCACAACCTCCTTGCCAGCCACAGATGATAATTAACATTTTTCACCTCCACAGATATTGATTGTGCAGTGCAGGCTAAGAGGACCCTAAGGCTTGCATTCAATGGGAGTGATTGTTATTGGGGAAGAGCATTTCCATCCGAGCACTTCTTCTCCATAGCTTCATTACTGCCTTATCTAACTTCAGCCAGAGCCAGCTGCTCATCTCTTCAGGGCAGCCGAAAGCTATGAGATCATGATGGTTTCTGTTAATATTAGGCAACCTAGAATGGGCTGTCATCCCCAGCATAGTGGAATTTCAAACTCACCACTTTTCCCGATGTCCCCATACACTTACTGATAGAGAAGCTGAGCTTTCAGGCTACATGTATGAAAAGAGAGAAAATATTTATTGATTATAAGTTTTAAGCTCAGAATCAGTATAGTGTTGGTACTGTGGTTCTGTTCCTACGGGGTCTGAGAAAGAATGGTCAGGGAACAGAACACAGGCAATGTATCTGACTAGCCAAAAATGGAAGGTGAAATCAAACATACAGAAAGGACATGGATAATAAACCAACTAAATAAAAGCAGAATTACTTTCAATGTTTTTCAGTGTCATTCAATTTTAAGAGTCCCGAGAGATGCCTACCGAAGATTGTTGATTCAGCCTCCTAAACAGAGTAGTAATTTTTGAGGTTATGATGCCTGCCACCTATAAGATCAGTTATCTGATCTTATATCAGTTATAAGATTGGAAAGAGAATAAACAGGTGCCCTTCTCAAAATTTCACAAGATAAGGGGAAGACAAGAGGGTGCTCAGACTTGTTTCGATAGCATTATCTTTTAAATAAACACATACAAGCATTCCTCTCACAGTAGTTGTTCTTGGGAATTCACACAAAAAGTAAATTCAGAAAGAGGATCTATCTTTAATACTTCTGGACAAAACCAGAGTGCTCAGAGTTTGGGATTGCAAGCCCCTCTTTTCCTACAGTCAATATTCACTGATTTCTCAAAAAGTGCTCTTAGCATCCAGCCTCTATTTCAAACCACAGAAGTTGACTACTATCTCTCTATAAAATGGGAGCTATACATGCATTGAAGAATTAAAAGGGAACATTCCAGTAAACTAACATTCTTACAGGTTTTCAATGATCAATTCATTTGGGATCACAATTAAAACAATTTTTTCCCTAATAGAAAAACACATTAAAAGATGCCCAGATACTCTACCAAACATAGCTCTCTAAATAAAGAATTTAAAAAATTTATCACTGTAAACCACGTTGTCCAGTCATCTACTGCCTCCAAGCTCACTGGCCTTGTCTTTTGGCCTAAGTAGCTTTTATTTGTGACCACTGCTGAAGACAGAATATTGATCTATATGAACTATTGGTCCGACCGGGTGTGGCTGGATTTATGTTCTTATATTTACATTATTAGACTCAACACTTTGTATTCAGACAGCAGACTCCATCCCAGTGGAGCATGAGCAATATTAATGCTGGAATGCTGTAATATACTACATCATCAAAAAACCTCTTTGAGATGAAAGACAGCAGATTCACAAACCTGATTTGGTCATGTTGACAGAGTTACACTGATTGTCTGAGAAATTAACACACTTGCAACCTAAATAAAACCTTCCAACTTTTGTTCTGTAGAAAGCCTGATTAACATTTTAAGGTTTCTTACCATTCTTTTGGTAAATTATTCAAAAGCATAGCTCAGCAAAGCACACAGGAAGTATAGAGTGTCAGGTCAATTAGTTATTTAAGCATTATGTAGAATTTCAAGTGTTTGTTTCCAATTACAGAGTATAAATGTTATGACTGGGGAGCAAGAGGAAGTGAGGTAGGTTAGGTATAGTTCTTTTTTTAAAATCCACTTAAATATTTGGGGATTAGTACCCCAAGTGTTAGATTTCTCCCTGTCACTACAGTTCTTGTAGCAATAGTAGTTCTGAGGCAAAAACCTATGCTGCTGTGTGCCAGCTGAGAAAAATTAATTCATGTAACTGAGGGTTTAATTTCTACATACCTTCATCATGCTTAGGTGAGCAAACTGACTAGCTACAGAAGCAACTACTCTATTAGGGATCGTTTAACAATCTCTCCCAAAATTTGTGGGCAGCTTGTAATTTCAGAGAGTGAGAAAACAGTCATTTGCTGATGCATTTCAGCTCCCTGTTACTGTGAGATTGTTCTCTATCGTACAATTCAAATTGATCCCTCCCGACCACTGAAGATTTTTAAGTTCTGTATATAAGGAACAATGCCACCCTTTGAAGGCTGCTTACAACACAGCAAAGCTCATCAGGAAAGACAGCCAGCCCAAGTATTTCTCTTCTTAACTGAGCCTAGCATCTCCTGTATGTCTCTTCCACTCTGGAAATAGTTGTAGTCTTTTGAGCTGCATATACGTATCATCCTGGTATGTAAATACCCTCAACACGCTTAGTTCTTAATTACTCCATCAGTTTCACTATAACCCTGGGTGCTCCAGTTTAGGGGCATGAAATGTTTCTGCATTTCATGGGCAAGAAGATCTGTAATTATTCACAGTTTTCCTTAATGACTGTTGTGGTACTCCTCTCATTTTTCCTAATTCCTTGATTACTCCTTTGACAACATATGCACATCTTCCAACACTGCACTGAAAATTTAATAAATAATCCTCAAGCAAAAAAAGTGAATGAGGTTAAGATCCTCGGTGTCATCCTTCAAAGCTATGATTAGGTTCCAACCCATTCTTCTAGGTGCTATTTAATTGTCTTCTTTGCAAGATGTGCCTTTGTCATTGTCTTGTCCTGGAAAGAGGCAACTTTGCCTTTCAAACTGGAAATCTGAAGAAGCCTGTCAATGTACATTGGATACATCAAGTTATCACATTTTAAAATGGCTGCTCACCCTCACACCATCACAATCATCCCAGCTGAGTCTAGGAACTCTCCTTTTAGGCTTGCCTTTTCAGTTTGACAAAAGTCAGGGTTAAATCAGTATGTATATTCCACAGCATCCTGGAAACTCCCAGATCTCCCAGGTTTCAAAAGCAAGAACCTCTCAATTCCTGTCCACAGTGACAGCACTTCTTACAGAAATCAAGGATGGAAAAGTCCTATAACAATTCTGTCTGTGATTACACAATCACATTAACGTAACCTAAATCCATGCCAGTGCTGAATGGGATGTTCCTGCTCACCTCCACAACACTACACACTTATTTCCACTAGGTCCCTTGTCTTCCTATAAGAGCCCATGAAGGTACATAGTGAGCTAGATTAGGTACTTGGTCTGGAAGGAAAAGGAAGGACAACGAAAATCATGGCAAGGCAAGACTAGGGAAGAGGGAAAAGAGATAGAAAGAGAAGAAAGAGGTGAGAGTGGAAGAGGGTGGAGAGGAAAAAGAGTTTGACTGGATGACTTTCCTGATTTAGTTTATGTGGCCACACAAATGCTGGTGTCTTACCAAGGCAGACAGAGAAACACTTTCAGAAGCAGAAAAGATGGGGGGACCACCATTCTCCAGGACAAGCATGGGCCTGTGCTAGCTTGAACTGATTGCATAACCACTGCTCCTAAGCCACAAAAGTCCAGGATTTCTGGCCAAGTCAGCAAACCCACTACACAGGAGCATCCTGACTTCATTGCTGAGACATCTCCCCTTTACCTCAGGGTCAGAAATGAGTAGGCAAATGGACTGACATTTCAAGTAAGAAATAGGAAATACATTTAAGACAGTGCTGATTATAGAAAGACCTGATGAAAGAGAGGAAGGAGTACCAAAAATGAATGCTTTAAGGTACATCAGCACAAAGGCAAGCTGACGATACCCTTAATCAACTAACTAAATAATTCCCAGACATATTTTGAGCAAGAGAAGCATGCACATCTCACGCTGTTCTCCATTCCCATTTAACAGGTACATTACATCTCACTCTTCAAAGCATTAGGCATAGACCACAGCTAATGACCAAATTGGCAGTGCAATGGTGTGATAAAGTAATTCACATAAGTATTTCTAATGCCTGGCATTTCTTCAGTTATTCCAAGAGACTCTCAGTGTTCTTCACACAAAGAATGAATTACGTTTCACAACAAGCTGATGAGGTACAAACCAACCCTACTGCACCATTGGAAAACAGAGGCGCAGAGTGTTACTGTCTGTAACCACATGGTAAAGTAGCAACATCGTGTGGGTTATCCATCTGTATCAAAATGTAAAATCATTAATGTCAGACGCACTACTAGCATCCGAGCGATCATAGTGGCACTTACCACCAGAGTGGCTGTTGCAGTTTTTGGATGGACAGACTTCGTGCCACTCTGAAATGGCTCACTCCATCTGCCACCACTCGGTTTAGCACTTCAAATACTGTCAAGAAGGCATTATCTATGAGGTATACAAAGTAACTTTATGATCCAATGTTTATGCTTTCCCTAAAGGCAGGCCCTGAACAGGTATTTGGATAGGTACAGAAATGTCACTGAAATATGGAGCCTTCCAGGCAATTGCTGATTAGCTCAGGGAACAGAACAAAAAGAAAACAAATGTTCTGACAAGAACCTCTGTATTTTTCCTTTACTACTTTCAGAACAGTACGACAAGCCACGCATCCTTTGGCAGACTGCTTTCTGCTTTGCACCACAGTGAAATATGTACGCTAGTATCTGCTGCTAAGGGAGCAGCTTTTCAAATTGTGGGAACCTCTTGGTGAGAGTACTGAAGCTCAGCTGCACTAGGCTGCTTCCACCCGCCAGCTGGAGATAAATTTATACATTAAGAGATAGAGGAAACCTCCAGGAAGAAGTCAAATTTCAATCCCTTCCGACTACCCTTGCAGAAACTGATACGCCTGATGGCTCTGATCGGGTGTTGTTGTGGGTTTCCTCTTTTCCGTTGCCTGGGTCTGCAGGAGATTTAAGTCCTTCCAAATCATTTAATAATACTTCAAAGTTCAGTATTTTGAAGGATTATCTATTCTACTTTTTGGCATGTGCAAGGGAACCAACCTTCCCAATCAGCGGCTTGGCTGCTGTTAGATAACTGGCCTTTACATTTCCTACCTTAGTGCCCTTCAGTGCATGTGACAGCTTCTTTAAGTGAAACTGTTCTTAAGCCGTGACGGAACATGAATCATCCCACTTGAATGCAGGGGGCAAAGAACCAACAGATACAAGCCCGAGCCTTTACCTTGCTGCATAACACAGCTACTGCAACGTGCACCGCTGTGACCGGACTGGGCCGCGCTGCAGCATGTTACATCGCTACAGACACCACCCTGTGCCAGAAACGCAGCACGCACTGCTGCATAATGTCCTCTGCAAACACTGCAGAGGAGCGTTTTACCTACCTCAGAATTTCCTCTAACTTTCCAAAATGAAGGACACAACTTTCATGACATGCTTTCTCTCATTAACATTTCCAGCTCATCCTAATTTCTCTACTTTACACAAAAATAGATGTCAAGTTTTTGGGAGACCTGTGCGCAGTTTTTCTTGACAGTGACTCACTGCAGCTCCACAGGGATGCACATCTTTCCCCACAGAGTCAGAGCATACTTCACACATAATTTAAAAGCAAGAGATCTTGAGAGTAAATAGGGACAGCAGGAGGAGACTGATAATCTGGAAAAAAGGATTTGTTGATTTAATCTTACATTTTCTAATTCTGGGTGCTTAGCTTTGCAACTCTAAAATTATTTTTCATGAAAAATTGACATTAAAACAAAGATTGCATATGTAGAGATCTCTTTGTGAAACTGTAGTAAAGCATGATGGCAGGGGAGAAATGTAAATTAAAGGGACCAAAACCAAGCTGTAATTTTAAAGGAGGCTACCAAAAATTTTGAGGGCACTGATGCAAAGGAGCTCAGCTCCAAATTTTCACATGGTTTTCATCTCACAAAAAATAAAATTGATTATGGCTCTGCAAAAGCCAAAACCACAATATCCTCTCTAACACAAAGTATTTGGAATATTTCTCAATGCCCTTAAAGGGAGACTGTCATCCTGATCCCCAGTGAACTTCATGTTGCAAGACTAGATACATTTCAGCTATTTCACTGGTTTCTCAGCCTCCTTGTCTAACTTCTGGCTTGACTATAATTTTTCTCACTATCTTTAAGAGGATCACACAAATGAAAAAGCAATGGCTTTTTCGAGTCATATAGACAAATGACTGTATATGTCAAACAGTGAGGATAAATATAGTTCAAGTGTTACCAAGCTGGAAGAGGAAAAGATTAGTGAGAGGAAGTACTGTTTATTAATAATCTCTTGGTCAGTTTGTGCATTACTTCTAGCACCAGCTGAAAGCGTTCAGGTAAAATTGTATAACCAAATGTTCTTGCAGTGGGAAACCCCAGATCACTTTGCTTCCACACAACAGAAAAAAAAACCCTAATGAGCAGTCAGCAGTTCTTCCAGTCTCATACCAGAGGTGTATGTGGGGAAATGCTGATATCATACAGATAATCTCTTGGTAGTCTCCCCACCAGTATGCACCGTCAGGACTGGCATCATCAGCATGTCACTGGCAAAGCACTGCACAGATTCTTGCACTCAAGATTCTTATTCTATAAAATCTTCCCAGAGCACTTGCCAGCATGTTCTCTGTACTACCAAAATGTTACACATAGCTTTCTGTTAAGGACTTTCCCTGAAAGGTAGCCCAAGCAGTTTGTTTTTTAGCTTCAGGCTACTGTTAGTTGTCCTTCCAAATTCAGGGACTGTGACCAACTTGCATCTGTTATTATGCCTTACCATATAAATGTCACTTTAAGCATATGTGATTGTTAGTTTAGAAAAAATAAATGCAATCCTTTCTCCAGAGTTACAAAGCAGACATGCAAAGTTCTCATTCAGGGATAGATTCATGTATCACAAAGGAAGTGAAGGGAGCAGTGGAGCCTTTTGTCTTTGAAGATGTCAATTTTAAGGAAAAGTGAGATCACATTTCATATACACATATAAATACATACATAAATATAAAAAACCATAGCAATATGTAAAATATATATATATACACATATATATCACAGATGTTGGAAGCCCTGGGGTAGTGAGGAATCCCAGCACAAAGTCCTGTGTGGGAGAGATACAAAAGGAGCAGCTGAGAGACAAGATTGGCAAAAACAGCATGTGGACTTGTGGGCAGAAAGATGAGTGGGCAGAGTTGTTTACAGCCTTGAAGGCAAGGACAAGCAATATGAATCTAATGTGGATTTTCAATAAAATATATTGAGATTTTTTTACAATTACTTGGCTAGCATTTCTAGACCATTCTACTCTCTAATATCTTATAGACTGCTTAGCTTTAGTATCTTCTGAGTCCTTTACCTTGAAAAAGTGAGGGCAAGGGACTGACACAAGGGAGGCAGTACTGTAATGGGAAGCCAAAATGTCTGGTACACACATGGACAACTCCATCAGCAGAGATTTCCCAAGCAATATGTGTCAGCCCACGTGATTTCTGCTTTGCTCAACGTATTATTTTCTAGCACAAATGTCTGGATACATTTTTTTTTAATCATTCAACAGGCAGGTATCGGAAGGGTGAATGACAGCAAGTTATTCACCCTTAAGAAACACATTTGATAAAGTTCTGGGAATAAAGATTCCGTTTTTTGTCAGAATTGGTAAAAGACAGGTTGCTGTCACACGGAGATGAGAATTAGTCAGGCAAAGAACAATGATCCCGCTCCCACTGCCTCACTCACCTAATGAAAAATGAATATTACAAAATGATGCCCTATGTGCACTAAATCGCCGTATCAGCAGGGTGCCATGAGCTGTCTTTTCATTGTACGTGCTGCCTCCCTGGCCACCAGGCACCAGGGCCAGAGTCACTGCACCTTGAAGGCAGGCAGGCAGGTGGCACAGCAAAGCCCAGCCGAGGAAGCTGAGCTGCTTACTGCCAAGTGGGCATGACCAGGTAAATGTGTGCTTGTTTGTGTCTTACTTCAGCTGAGCGTAGATGGGGTCTTCTTCATACAAATTAGGCAAGCAATCATATATGTCTAAAAACACAAAAAGCAGAACAGAAATACAAATACTTTTCAGTTAGACATTTCATTACACTGGTGCCAGCTCTTCGAGTGTTATAAAAAAAGTCTTTGACTCATGGAGTAGGATCAAAATCTCACAGAGATTTTTCCCTAATTGAAAACAAAGTCAGAAGTCTCTCAGATATCATGGTAAGCCTAGGAGACCACACTGCTTCTCTAAATCTTTCCATGCTGAAACTTGGAATGGGTGGAAAGTGTTACTCTTACAGTTTAGGGACCTGCTGACAGCTGTAGCTCATCTTTGGTGGGACCATAATGATGAGTGGAAAAGGAGCCCACAAAAATGCTTTCCGCATTAAAAGGCTCCACAATCAGTGTAAGCCTGGCCTGCTAAATCTTCACCAGCTCCCTCGATCTAGGTTGGGAGGCAGAATGTGGCCAAGGTGAGAGAAGATAGTATTACAGTAATTCCCTGTTCCTGCAGGCCTGCAGGAAGCTTAGTGTGGGTGACAGCAGCCCCAAAGCAGTGCTTATTTATATCTGCAGACGTAAAGGCAACTGAAGTCTTCTTGCACCCACACAGAGCACCCTCATTGCCATCAACAACACAGGAATAAAATAATTGAGATTACAGGCTTCTAGACACAGCAGGGACTACAGGAGCCTGTGTTTGCCCCCCACAGAAGACCTCACCTGTCATTTGACATAACTATCTTCAGAGGCAGGAAAGCAATTCACTCTCCACAGTGCATCGAAGACTTGCATTTTTTGAGATAATTCTAAAAATTGCACTAAATTGTCATATGTGTAAGACATGAATGTGCAACAGCTGAGGTGTGAATGAGGTCATTATCTACTTGGTCTTGTTCTTTACAAGCACAACTTGTGCCCAAGCAGTGCAATAGCTGAGACACACTATTTTTTACAGCCAGCAGCACAGAAAGGACCATTTTAGCTACCATCTCGTCCAGTCACCTTTGATTTCTCCTTCTCCCCCACACTAACTAAATATGTGTCTGCAGCTGGGCTGACAGGAGAGCTGAAACCCAAAGACAAATGTAGACTCACACTATACATCCAGACACAAGATACCTTAACAGTATCAGGTCTTTTTGCTAAAACAGATAGTGAAATTGCTAGCCTCTACCAATGGAAATCAGTATAAAGCTCTCCCACCATTGGCTAAAAGCCAGACTTCCCACAGCATGGATGTCTCCAGCACACTGAACTCAGTTCAGACATACCCTATCCACATAAACAACAATCACATCCATGTCCTTACGTGTTTTAGCCAAGTGGGTACACCTCTCCATGGGGCACATCTAAGGGGTCCTCAGGAAGATGTTAGGGATGAGGTTGCAAACCAAGTAAATTGTGCTGAGAGGCTGAATCTGGATTGTAAATCATCAATTGCATGTTTTTTGCCAACACAGTGCTGAGCATGTTTTTGCTTGTCTGCGCCAATCAGCTGCACAAAGCTTGCAATCAAACCTTCAACTCAGTCTAGAAACATTTTTTGCTTTGTACCATAACACTGCCATGTTTTCCTCTCTGTAGGAAAGCAGCAGAAAGCAGATGACAATTACTTTTTTATAGAAACTCATTTAGTAAGAAGCAGCTACCTCTCCTAATCTTACATTATTTGGAACTACTCTCTTGCTGGGCCTGGTTTTATTCACAGATTTGCAATAGCCTAACGAAGTCCATTTCAAAATATCTACCCACTCTCAGACGTTCAAAGCGTTTCTTTCTTAGTACAAATTATTATAGCACACTTCTGTAGTGGCTCTTAAAATATGCTCCTGTTTTCCTCATGGCTGGGGAAAGGTGCCTGCCATACTGAATCAACAGAGCTCATTTAATCGTGGCCCAGCCCGCTCAGCAGCAGCAAGGAGCGAGTGACCCGTTTCAATCAGACGCTGGTAGCCTGCTACAAGGGCAGCGGGAGCAGTGGCACTATTTCAGTCGCATTGTCACAGGGTTAGCAACGAAAAGACACGTCCTCAGAATTGGTGAAGCGAAAATCCTAGCACCTAGAAGTCATCTGCAAGCCATTCGGAAAGGCAGGAGAGTGGCCAGGCACATCTTGTTTCAGGTTGTTGCTCAGAGAAACCTGCTCTAGGAGCATCACAAAGAGGGGAAAAACAGCAATGAAACTTTGTCTATAGCTTTAATTAATGTCTGTCGCTGTCTTTCTCTGTGATTTTTGCAAAGGAAAAGGGTGAGTTCAGCTCTGCCAGGAAGGGAAGGGGTTGGGAGGCTCAGCGAGGCCCTCCTCCCCTCCCGCCACCCCTGCTCCCTGAGGGAAAGGGTGCAGAGTTCATGCACCCAGTTTGCCAGATTTCCCCATAAACCAGACAGTGGTCTTATCATTTCCTCAGGGATCTCGCCCCACTCCATCCCTGCCCTACCTCTCCACTCCCCCAGACAGCATGTGTGGGACAGAGAAGCATTTCCACCCAAGCTGTGAGGGAAAGGGAGCAGAAACTGCCCCATTGCTCAAGAGATCATCTCCCCCTCTCTCCTCTGGTAAAAAGGAGTCAGTTCTTTTCTCCCTCTCACTGCCTCTTCATCCTTGCCTCTTCCTTCCCTCACACCACCACACAACTGAGAGAAGAGGGAGCATCTGTACTCCCCTTCCTCCTTCCTGCCCCAGCCCAGCCCCACAGCCAGGCCCAAGGAGGGCGAAGCCCCCCCACAGCGCTGGCAAGCGAGTGGGACAGGGCACACCAGGCTCATCGTGGACACTGAAGCAGCCGACAGGGAGAAGAGAGGCAAAAATTCTCTTTGGGTTGGCTGCGCAGCGTGAATGGCTGTGCGGAGGGAGCTGAGCAGATGTGGGGACAGCACAGCATAAGCTCAATGAATTTGGAGAGCTGGGAGGAATAACCCAGTGCTGTAAAGAGATCGGCATGGATTGGGCTCAGATGGGTTCGTGGCAGGGGCTGACATTACATTACTTGCTGTGCTCTTCTGAGAGTATCACCCTGCATCCCTCATGCCTCACCAACATGTCCTGGATTGCACTGTTCCAGTGGAAATGTTCCCTGTCGGGTCTCTTCTCTGTCTGCCTGAGCTGGCGTGGAACCTGTGGCACCTCTCACACCTTTGTGTTCCCCTGTGGGCTGGCTTCCCTGATTTGGCTGCCAAAGGGTTTTGCACTGAACCGATCATGAGAAGAGGAAGCTGATGCTTGCAGAGGAGGATCCCTGTCCCCTATTTCATCAAGGAGGCATGAATTAAACTTCCAAAAAGATGTATTTCAATGTCAGGCCAAGCTACACCAGAATGTTTCGGTGTTTGTGTGTGGAGACTTTTCAGAAATTTCTGTTGCACAAAAAACACACTATAGCAACTCTTTCACTATTTGAGATATTTTGGGGGGATAGGGGTGCGGGGGGGGTAACTATGAAGGTATTTCTCATGGATGGGGAGTCCCATTTTTAGTCTCTGAGCAACGTATTGGCCTTCATTTCCAAGGGGAGTCTCTCCCCAAGCCAGCCCTAGCTCAGTCATGTCACCCTGGTATCCTTCTGTGCAGACTCAGAATGATCCAAATGGCTTTCTAGCTTTATTATACAGGATACGTGAGTACCCTGCTCTAATTGCTGTTACTATAGATTTGAACATCTCACAACATTTCTCCTATAGATTTACCATTCTTTGTAAAAGAGAAGAATCAAAAGTACCCTCTGCACCACTTAGTTTTCAATGCAGTTTGCATTCACTGTATATGACATAAGGTATGCTGTTCCCCATCCTATAGTGGCTGTCATCTTTACTTCTCTCTGGAGATGACAGGCAATGATTTACTAACACCTGTACTATTGCAATGTCAAATTCCAGCTCTTGAAATACAAGGCTTAGCTCTGATATATGGCAAGACACCTAAAAGTACATATATCACCTCAACAAAATCTGCCTGGGACCAGTCCTTTATCAACTCAGGTATCAGGGTCCTTCATTAATACAAACTACTAATGTCTGAAGTTTTAAATACAGAACACTCTCTATTATATAACATCAGCCAGTTGTGAACTTCCTTTATTTCCACTGGTGACTCACCTGGTAACTCCTGAATCTTATTCTTTTGAGGGAATTCAGGCGTAATAGAAAAGACTTCTTCAGTTAAATATTCTTTAAAGTAAGAAACTGAATCAGCTGTAAAAAATTCACAAGTACTGACCTGTGAGCAGTAGAATTGTAATTTATTAACATGGCATTTGACATCTGGAAAATTCATGTAAGTCATAACAGTCCTCAGTATAACTGGAATGTAAGCAACGTAAAATCTACTTATTGGAACAAGTTCTTGGTCAGTCAAGCGATGTTATGAAAGTGTGATAAGATGATGCATGAATCCCACTACAAAATTCCTTAAATTTCTGTAGGAGTAACAGTCAAGGCATCAAGTGATTATGTTAAACTCTTTCTTTCCTACTCTGCCTGTTCCTTCGAGCAGTGACTGTAGGGACTTAACATTCATAGTCAGCTTTTTTCAGTAATGTCCTTGGAGTGAAAAATGATCTTTGGCACAAATGCAAAAAGACAAACACAAACCATTGGCACTTATTATAGCTTTTCATATAGTTATGCAGTTATATAGTAAGCATTTTCACCGCTGTTCCTACAATCTGGTCCAAGAATCTCAGGAATTTGCAAAGTAGGCTGTTGGGTTTTTTCCTACAGTCAGGAATCTGAGGAATCAATTCTTATTCCCTGTGTACCTAATAATTGTTGACATTCTCAATTAACAACAGGAACAATAGCTGATGTTACAACATTTATGATGATCCAAGATTTTTTTTCAACTCCTTCCCTAGGCTGTTTGTTTGCCTTTTAACCCATCTCCCACTAATTTTTATATAAGCTGGGACTCAGGTTTGGCAACATCTAAATTTAAAAGAATGGTGGAAGTATCAAGGATAATTACGTTTCTACATGTCTTGTGCTAGGCAGGAGAAAGCCAAGGGAGAGGCAGGAAGAACTGAACCGTTATACATTCTGTTTGTCAGCAAATGGCCCAAAGCCAGCCAGCCTTTGGACCAGACAGAGAGCCTGAGGACAGCTAGGGCTATTGCTGGGGGAAGAGGTAGTACTTGGGGGTACAAAGTATATAGATCCATGAGAAATCAAACTTACTCTATTTATTCTACTTATTCTGTAGCTCTTGGAAAAACTTCTAATTCTGTGTTTTACTAAAAGTTTTGGTGTATCTGCCAGTTAAGTTTTTTGTGTCTTCTTTTTCCTTCATTTTTATGTACACATCTAGAATTTGGAGGCCTCCCGCAAAGGAAAATCCATATTCATCTTGCAGAGCTACACAGTAGTAAATCTGAATTTTGTATTGTCATGCTTAGTTTTCTTTCAGTGACATTCCTCTCATCTTTCTCGTTATTCTGAGGACACCTTGACACAGAAAGGCTGTCCTGGAACTGGTAGATCTTACTGGATGTCTGAAACTCTGTCTGAGAGTTGGTGCTCCCTGTCAGCCCTCAGAACCTTACACTTTTCGTACCTTGCAAACTCTGATTTTACCTCAGAAATCAGTATTCAATAGTTCTGACAGCTTCATGACTTTAGAATATAATTCAATTAGACATAAAGACATTTCTCTCTCATACTCAAAATAAGTCCCCCTCTCTAGATTTTGCTATGATTTGTGTAGGTATTCATTACTATGGATCAGTTCTTTGTTTATTCTCTTCAGAAGCAATTATGTGTATCATATTGAATTGCCCTGTGTCTTATCTGAATGCTCCTTCCAAGTGGAATGAAATACTCATTTGATTACACTTTTCTTTTCCTAGATGGCTAGTTTTTATGTCAGCAGTTACTTATTTTCTCTGTGTTACTAGGATTATTGCTCACTCCTCTTTTAGTAAAATGCCCACCTGAATAATTTCTTCCTTAAAGTGCTGACATCGTACGAGCTTGTGCTCTAAATCTCTGCTTTCTTCTGACCATCCTTGTAAAATTTCAGTTTATGCTAAATAAAATCTCTCTGTGTAGGTTCCAGTGTGAAATTCTGTTAGTTTTGAAATTATAAAAGGAGCATGCTTCACTACATAAATTTCATACCCATCGATAGCTCTTTCATGTAGTATTGATCTGTTTATCACCCTACTCAAGAAATCCATATTTCCTCCCTTATTTATATTCTACAGAAAAATCGTGTCCCCATAGCTTCAACATCCTATGTACAACTTCAGCTGGTGGTAAATGGAAAAGTTTTTTCAGTGTGAGCAAATCTAGAATTCTTGCAGACTAGGTAGGTATACTTCAAACTTCCAAACTAAAACCGGTCCTTACTAATTCCTTTTCAAACTTGAAATAGTTTCTTCCACAGCAAAAGAGATCTCAGGGAATATACAACTGACTCTTCTTGAGAACACTCAGCTCTGTATTTCTGGAAGATGTCTTTGCTGTATGTATACCCGACAGGGGCAGATCCTTTGCATTTGCTCTTTGCTAGTGTGTTAAGTAAATCTGTCTTCCCAACATCAACAAAGCTCCTCATGCAGCATGTGATGCCTCTATTCTATGCAAGGATGTGAAGAATTAATTTATTAAATGTGCTTATGAACATATAGTTCATAAGATGGATCAGATAAGTGAAGCTTATCCTTCCAGTAGCTTATATGGAAGGGCAAATATATTCTTACCAGGAGGAAAAAAAAAAAAAAAAAAAAAGTGTTTTAGCACTTCCATCACTGATTTACATGCCATGTGAGATTGTCACTCTTGCTAAGGTTAAAGACTGTCCCTGCACAGACAAATCTGTTTCAATATTACTTTTGGAGGGGATTGTTATTTTTATTTTCACAAGCAAAAGTTTTTGAGCACCAGGGGGTTCAGTTGCTGCTCAACTACACAGAAGCTTCTAAAGCTCCTTGGATTCCATCGACAGAGTGAGTGTCACTGAATGGAGATTATTTAAAATGGTTTCTGTGGTGCTGTCCTTCTAGTGAGAAGCAACTCAGTTACAAAGACATCAAGGCCAGCTGCAGGACAGACAGGGAAGAAAGTGAGAAGATGTGCTAAACTAAAAATCAGAGGAAAAGATTTCAGGAGTAATCACCCCCTCTTACCTGCAGCTCTCTACTATTTTTCCTTCACAACATGCAGAGAGCAGCCAGCAGACCTAAGAGAAGAGATCCTGCTCCAGGCAGCCCCTGACATAGTTACTTTTAAATCAAATCTGTGTCTGCAACATAAGCCCATGTCCCGTCTTTTTCTTAAAATTAGAAATGTATTTCAACACAAGCAGAGATTTAATGAGCCATTTGTAATAGCTGAAAACTCACAGGTGTTATTGCCATTTTGGTTTACTTGGCTGGATAAACCCCTACTACACAGCCAAGTGGCTACCCAAGGTTTAGCATTTGCAAGCCAGACTGAAGATATAATTAATACCAACCTGGATTGAGGCATAGAATATTCTGAATGAGGTACTAGCTTGTATTCAGCATCCAAAGGAAGTGGAACTTCTCATGGAGACACTCAATCTTGCAACTCAGATACATACAAGAAGTCAGAGAGAATTTTTAAATATATTTCACTTTACTTTTGTTTTCTTTCCTCTGGTACAATGAAATAAAACAGCTACAGGCAGCTGGCTGCACCTTTTGGATGATAATTTAAAACTCAATGTTCTGGTAGAACGCCAAGTCTTTGGTTCCGTAAAACCCAAAATACACAGAAAAGTCTTTGGGAACTAGCTCTTACTCTGTAATTCCATGGAGAATCTAATGTGAATATAATTTTCTGCTGTGTTTGCAGCATACTCGAAGTGGCCTTGTTCTAATGCAAACGAATAAAAAAGTGGCATCTTAAGCAGAAGTGAAACTTGCTGGTCTATTTTCAGAATGCATAACCCAAGATGAGTGAAAAAACAAACACTGCTAATGATAAGTAAATCATTTTCATTCTTTCAGTACTAGCTGGTAACTTTAACATTTTAGTATGACTTTTATAGTGATGGCATCCTCTTAAAATAAAATAATAGCTTAATTAAGAAAGTAAAAGTGTCCATAAATATATGCATAAAAAATTAAATGTCTCCATATTTCTGTGTGAGTGGGAAGTAAGGAGAAAAAAAGTGTACAGCAAGAGGTTGATCTGTACTGTTTTGATAAGTTGCTACAAGGTGGAGGAAGAGAAAAAGGACAGCATCTATCATAGTGCATGCATTTATATCCAACCCATTGGATAAAAAAATGCTAATAAAAGAGTTTGTTGAACCAGATCCTCATATAGCTGGGGCTTTCATCTTCATTGGAAATAAATTAACACACCTGATATGAGAGGAATATTTGATGAGGGTGGAAAGAATGCAAGGGCTTTTTCAGTAATCAGGGTTTAAGCTTAGAAGAAACAAATGTCAACTTGCTAGAGGTCACTTCACCTCCCTATGACAGGTTTCATTGCAAGGGGGTCACAGGCTAAGGTGTGGACAGTGAATGCTGTAAAGGAATGGAGGGCTCCTTCCATTAACCAGAACCCCAAGAATAATCTAAGTGATAATGCATACCTCTGTATCAGCAAGGAAAGAGGTGGTTTGCATGTAAGTAGGCATCTAAAGGTTTTGTGTGAGATCAGTTAGGGCTTGGAGTTGGAAATAAAACATAAAATAAAATAAACCTGCACCATAAATTTATCATAACGGAACTGGATATGAGCTCTGAAAAGGTCTTCTGACAACAGTGAGCTTGGCTACAGAAATGATCTGTCTGTTGGGGAGAACAGAAAGAGAGACTTACAGGAGAAGAAATCCTGGGAAGCAAATAGATGAGGCAGTTTCAGAGGTGGAGGGAAGATAACCTGACAACACAGGCAACAAAGCTTTCAAGCACTAGCTAAGTAGTCTTCCTTATACTCACAAAGAAACATAAATTTACTCACAAAACACAGAGTTAGAAAACATTATGACCTCATGGATCTGAACTAGGCCACAGCTGAGCCCAGAATCAGGAGTCTGTCCAAACTCAGGTCCTGAAATAATGCTTCTCATTCCTGTTAAACTTCTAAGAATAATTCCTAATGATTTCAAGACTATCCCATTTAGAATTAAGTTGGTGCCAAAAATGGCTGCAGCAGGAAAGCCTACAGTGTAGACACAAGAAATATCACAGCATGCTTCCTTGTCTCAGAGACAAGAAACTGCTCATGAGCTATAACTAGTGCACAGACACAAAAAGCCCCTTTACTGATCCGAAAGCTCTCAGATGCACTGTGGAATTCTTTTGCCCCAACATACACACACCTCTGGTCTCTGGTGCACTTTACTGCCTTTGTACAGCTATGACTGCAAGTTGCAGAACAGTACCCTCCTGCAAACCATTCACACTCTGCTGCTCTCCTGTGTTTGTCCACCACAGACAAAGACAGAAGTGTTTTGAGGCTTTGAAAAGGACAGAAGAGAGAATGGCATCTATGTGATGCTCCGCCAGGAAATCCCCAGGCTTTCCCCACCACCAAAATAGAGAATAAGATTTTTGAACTGCCACCTCCTGCGACGTATGGAGGAATTCCCATTTCCTCTGAAAGGACAGAGAAGCAACTGGGAGGTTCCTGTCTCACAGTGGCAAGACAGCCCCTATGACTCTTGTAAGGAGTACGGATGTCTTCTGGATCCTCCCTGCCACCTTGGCATTGAGAAGGGTGTCTAATAACTTCTGAGTTTGGAGGTGAGATAATGGCATAGGGAACATTTAAGCATTGTTCCCTACAATTATTCTGTCTGCTCCTCCAGCTGCTCCCAAGGAAGCTAGCTTGAATCTCAGACTGGTGCATGTAGTTTCGCTGAATGTGCCTGCCCAGCAGGTTATTCTGTTTGGTCCTTGGGATGGCAGGGACCCAAATCCATTCTTCAGTCTTTGCACTCATCTGGAGAAATCACCTGTGAGAGCATGAAAGAAGTTTGGACTCCAAGATCTGCTAAGCTTCTGGCCTCTGCCAGGGTCTGATATATGACTAATAAATACCAACTCTGATGATAGATTTCTATTTAGAAATAGGGAAGAGACCCGTCAGAACACTGAGGTGTAAAAGTTTTACAGAAATTTATCAGTCTTTTCTCTCTTGCATTTGCCTAAATATGGCCCTCCTGGTCCCCTCAGAGGAAGTGAGCTGATTTGCCACAGCCTGTAATTAATACTGGAGGAAGAGCAGACAGCTTTTAGAAACCTCAAAAAGTTAAGGGAATAATTTAAATCACCAACAGATTCAGTTACAGTCTGGCATATGAAGCTGAAAACACAAAAAACTTTCTATAATGTGCAATCATTATCCTCCTCTGATGGTGGTGTTAAATTGTGCACAATGGTAAGAAAAGCAAAGATCCCAAACCTCCTGACTGCTGTGATAAGAGAGAAAATCCTGAAGTGAACAGAACTGCAGTGGGATTGTGACATTTTAATGATAGTTTAGAAATACAAAAATGTCTGAAGTGGAGATAGTCTTCTATTCATTCTCTTTCTGTGTGAATAGCAGTCCTGACGGAAGCATAAGGTGAAATTCATCCACTAGCCTTTCAGTTTTGTAGACATAGATGTAAGAAAGTATTTTAAATCAGAAATAATTTTTATCTGAAAATAATGTAGTGAGTTTTATTTTTGCTTCTATAAAGATCCTTCTATAACCAGTGATACAAATACATTGCACGTGGCCCTGCTTTCTTCTGTTTCTTCCCCCCAAGTTCACACAATCTGAGCCGTACCCAATGACTCATAAACCCCCACCATAATGTCTTCCTAAATTTTTAAGATTTTCCAGTAGATGTCCTGTTGTAACATAAGAAATGCTGTCAGTCTGACACAAAGCTGTTATAATAGGCTGTTCAATACAAAACTTTAGCTATCTGGCTAAATCAGTAACTATTGTTTTGCAGCTGAAACTGATGGAACTATGTAAGTAGATCAAGATGGAGAGACAGGGAGGGAGCCTGAGTATAGGTGAGAAAGGTTGAGGGCAGAGAGGGAGATCACAGCTAGACTAAGGAAGTAAGTTCTGTGAAAAATACGACGTTTTGGTCAGTGCGGCCTCTAGGCTGCCTTCAAGACTCATTAAAAAACAGTTTTCCCACTTCCACAAGGCTTTAGGAAGCTCAGTGTTTTGAGAAAGCTTCTTAAAAATACATCTTGTATAAAGGCAGACTGTATTTTTAAGAAAGTATTGGAAGAAGAAACTGGGGAGTAGAGGGTATTCCACAGAGGGCCAGCGGAAGGAAATTAAATATGCATATAAGGGTTTGGGGGAGGTTCTGTAGCATGAAGACCTTTTTGTGGAACATTTTAGTTGCCTCACACCCAGTCATGGCACAATACTGCTTAGTTTAGCTCAGGAAACAAAAGGTTTTGTAATATCTGGTTGCTTGATATAGTTGCATAAAAATAGTAAAACTGAGACAAGGGTACCCAGTCTGCAATTTTTACAGGGAATCAGGTGACTGGCACTGTCTGAAAACAGGCAATATCTATCTGGTCAAGCCAAAATAGGCTGGTTTTCACCTCTGAGAAGAAGAAGTAACCCTTTGGATCATGCTTGTCCTGGCCCATGCTGAAGGGCCTACAAATAGCATCAATACACCAGGGGCTAGAGGTCAGGACAAGATGTCCGCCTCATTTCCAGCCTTCCTCATCAAACAGCTCTCAATCCAGGCTATCTCAATCTTGGAAAATAAGAACTAATACAGTGGCCTCCAAGCCAAAGTGGCATCAGATTCACGGTATTGTATTCTGAAGCCTTATCTAACAGGTTCAATAAGTGCTCAAACTTTAGTTTTTAACAGATTAATTGCTTAATTGGACTTTTGAGACTTCATGGTGTCTCAGTCTCACAGGTTCTCCCACCATAGTGACCCAAATTACATGTTTACAGCTGCAACAGATCCAGTGTGAGGATTTTGGGGAGACAGCTCCAATGTTTGAACAGACCACGAGGGAATCTGCATATGTTTGCTTGGTTTTGAGGGACAAGCTTTAGAGTTTGAAAGTAGTATAACCAGAAGCCTGTACGACTTCATTAGAACAGAGGAGCCGCAGAGCTGAGAGAAGTAAATTTTAACCAGAGCATGCCTGTACGAGTCAGTGTACCAGGCAGTGGCCAGTAGCTTCCTGAGCTTACAGGTCATTCAAAAATTAATATAAATTTGATAGTATAATAAACATGACTGTCACTGATTACAGGTCCCAGGAGAAATACCATCGCTATGTATCAGAGGCTTTTGAGGTCTGCCTTCAGTTCTACTCCACTGTATCATGCTGGCATCAACCGTTCCTCAAATCATTCTCTCCTCTTCCAACAACTCCTACATTCTCTTGCTAAAGCTAGTAATGCTAATAACACATTGAAGCTCTAATAAATTTATCATATGGGATTTAAAAAAAATTACTCTTTCCCTCTCCCCCAAAAAGGTTAGAGGAAGACTAATCATGGCTTTAAACATTCATCTTTTGTTCCCCTTTGCCTAGATGAAATAAATTACAGCTTCTTTATAGTATATGAATGAGAACAGGTATCTTCCTATCTCACAGAGAACGTACATGAAATACATTTCTGCCTTCAGCAGCTGAGCAACAAAATAACCAAAATAGTACT
This sequence comes from Tyto alba, assembly GCF_018691265.1. Classification (NCBI taxonomy): domain Eukaryota; kingdom Metazoa; phylum Chordata; class Aves; order Strigiformes; family Tytonidae; genus Tyto; species Tyto alba. The sequence goes on from NW_024881280.1 coordinate 5,434,585, forward strand.
GGTGATCCTAGTTGGAAAATTATGCAGTCCAAGATTATTCCGTTTATCATGGAGATTTAGCAAACTCAGTTGAAGATGACTGCTTCTAGCAGATTCTCATGCGTTTTATTAACACCGGTTTGCTCTGGTACACTGCTGAAACTATGTCAGTTATTAGATATAAGTAACTACACTCTCTGTAGTTGGGTTTATATTTGCATTTCACTGCCTCACTCGAAAAGACTCTTAAGATTTGGCTACAGTGACCTGGTGTGAGGAAGCAGCAGAAGAGAGCTGCTCTGTAAGGGAAGGTGAGCTGGAAGCCGAGAGTGACAGCAGGGCAGGCAGGGCAGTGCCCTCAGTGAGAGAGGTACACTCCCACCCTACCCGAGCACGTCTGGTGCCACTAAGCAGGGTCAGCCCACAATCTGGTGGTTGCCAGACAAGTCCTGAGAAATGTAACAGATCAAAGGTAACCTGGGGATTCAGATCAGTGGATCTGGCTCAGGAAGGTATGTGGCCAGGCTACGTAGCTCTGACATAGCTCAGGCAAGGATGGAGGAAGGGCCTGAGCCTGAGACAATGTCTCCAGTGAGGTTCCTCACAGCCCTACCTCACAGAGCTCCTTGCCCCTCACCCCAGGTTAGAGCTGCATGTGGCAGAGCTGGTTGTGGGTACCAGCAGCCAAAGCCCTTGCGGGGGGCAAAGGCTGCGTCCAGCACCCTGACAGCTGAAGCCCAGGAGGGCTGACAGGGTGGGCTTGCTCAGCTACAAGGGTGCAAGTATGCTTAGCAGAAAGTATGTATTAAAATTTTGTACTTAGAGGTGGAAATTGTTTCTTTTTAACTCCTCATTCACATTAAACCAGATTTATCAGTTAAGCTTGCACTGGCAAATTTACAGTAACAGTCAATCCCCAGGCAGTCTACTTCAATGGGAACTTTTGTTTATTCACAGAAAAAAAGGGTGTCGGTAGCTCTGCCTTTTAGCCAGATGTTTATGTAAGTCACACCTGAGACGATAATACAAGACAGTGATAGCTGGAAATAATGTCACTACAGAACATCCAGATTCAGTTAAAGTAACACTAATTTTAATCCTTGTCTGGTTTCGTATTTGCACAATTAACTGTCTGTTCTCTGATATCTTAAAGCAACACAGTTCAATTCCTCCAGCAACACAGGACAGATGGCAGTTTCACAGGCCACACGAGGCTTGTAAGTGCTGGGCCATGCTCCTTTACGAGAGGAGGCATGGCTGCAGCTGCGCTCTCTTCTCCCATGGAAATTCAGTCTTAAAGCCCCCGACTTTTGCAAGTACAAGCTGTGCTGGTTGGGCAAATAACACACACTATCAAACACACACTTGTCTGCTCTCAGGAAGCAGAGATGGGCTGGGTGTATTGCCTAGTACCTGGACTGCCAGCTGGACCGTGCTGAATGAAAAAAATAAATTCTTATAATCCTTGTTTATGTTTCCCTGCTAGATCCCTTTAGATTGCAAGATATAATGAGCAACTAATTCTGAGAATAGACTGTTACACTCCTCATAGTTAAAAGTTTGCTCTTCACTTTAAATAATAATAATTAAAAAAAAAAAGAATATTTAATTAGGAATCTGGATGATAGTCAGAAAATATTTTATTTTTTGTTAAACTTGGGGGGTTTAATTTAGTGGGGAGTTCATCCTTTGAAACTGAATATTTGGACCCATGCTTGCTATGATTAGTTCTGATATGGTTTTTTATGTGTCTCTTTTTAATGTGTTGAGCATATTTGTCTTCTCTTGTTTGTAGTATGAGTGATGGAATCAGATGCAAATAACATGGAAGTAAATATTTCATATGTCACAGAACCAAATCCTTAAGTGTAGTTTCAGTTAAGAAATTTATAAGACCTGTCTAGTAAATCTCAGATCTCGTCAAAAATATCTGAAATATCAACACAATTCTGAAAGATTAATCTTTTAATAATAAAAGTTACATATAAAAAAAAAACAACCCTACAATAGGAGAAATATTATGTGCATTAAGAATGTCCAAAAACGTAAAAAGGCTGCTGTCAAGGCTGCTGTAAAATTGTTTTAAATTAAACATGAGAATCTAATAAAGATAAGTCTGATGAACTTATTTCACGCTATGAAAATTGCAGTAAAATTTTTTGATTGGCTCCTGCCATCTACTGCATGGTGTAGGAAATGCAGCATAGAAATGTGAAAACCATGAGAAGCGTATTTGCTGACAGTTCTGCACAACGGAAATAGTCCCTATTTTCTAACACTTCCAAAGATTACATACCCTGCATGACATGCTTTCCTCATCTCTGTGGATTCAGAAAATAGTTTTCTAGTGTCTCATCCATTCAGTCGATCACTCTGGTATCATGATGTGAGGTGCAGCGCAATGAAACCATGTAAAGGCTGAGGAAGGGTAAGAAACTGTCCTGCTGTCTTTAAGGCTGGACAAATCCTGGGGAGAACAGCAGATTCTCAGATTATGCTGGTGGCTCAAAGCTCTGCAGACTGACTGCACCTGATCTGCTTCCCACTATGAATTAGCAGTGTAGTCTGGACAAAGCTCTCTTGAAGGCAGAACGCAGAGAGCCTTTCAGTGTAATGAGGCTGCTTAGAGCCACATCTCTTCTTTTTGGCACTTGAGACAGCACACAGGGCAAGAAGGAGTCTGCTCCTTTTGTTCAGCAAGCTGATGAATGTTAATTCCATCTTGCTCTAAGCAAGCTCTCATGCTGCATGTTATCACTCTCAGAAATGCATCAACTATTAAGGGAAGCACCTGTAAGATCAGTTAACATTTTTTTGTTCAGGAAACCATTGCCCCAGTGAATACTATTTTTAGGAAAGGAGGCAACATCTGTGTGCTGTTTAGACCCACGCTATCAGAACAAGTGCTGTTCACCTTACGCATCCAGGATTCATTTAAACAATTTTTTGTTATCCAGTTAATGGTGATCCACCCTAATACCCTACCCTTCAGCAGATTTTCATATTCTTGCGAGCAGCCTTTCCATAACAGGCCTGATGTGACACTCGCTCACCTTCAACCAGCTTTAACTGATAGTCATTATGAAAGACAGAAGATAGTTTCCAAGGCTGGTAGACTGATAACCAGCGGGGCAAACACACAGAAGGATGCAATAGAAATTCTATTACCTGTATGCAATGTGCTGATAAAAGGACATCTGTTTCCAGGGAAATATACTGTATGATTCAGGCACCTCCTGTGTTGATGAGGTTAGTTTTGGGCTGCCAGGGCCAGTGCACTATTAGGGCTACAGCACTCTTAGGCCTTAATGGCTCTGACTGGCTTCATCTGGGGCCTTTGCCCAAAGCCCTGCCCTGGTGGGGTCTGCATTTAATCTTGGGCTTGGGCTATGTTGTAGATGCGTTCTCTTCCTAGTTTTGCTTTAGTTATGCATACAGGCACTGTTGTTCTAGGCCCAGACCTGGCAGACTGACTTCCTAGCCCAGATTTGGGCCTGGCTTGTCACTGTGCGCTTGCCCAGTGCTGCAGGCTCTCAGCCATCAGCCAGGGTCTGACTCTGGCCCTTGGCTGTTTGCCCTGGCTCTGCCCTCCATGCTTGCCTTGGGTGCTGCGGGGCCAAGCCTCTGCCCCGTGGGCCACCCGTGGCTTTGTGCCTCGTCCCCTGTCCCACAGCAAGTGGGCGCCCCTGGCCGCCGCCCCAGGTCAGGGGCCACCACGCTGCGTGGGCAGGCCGCACCGCCCTGGGAAACCGCCAGGCCAAACCCCGCTGCCCGTCTCCGTCGGGGAGCAGTTACAGGGACGAGAGGAACCAGCATCTCCCTTTTAAAGTCTGAAGAAAGAAGTAAAGCTTGGTTTCTTCAACTTGGAGCTCAGAAAATTCTCAGCTAACCCTTTCTTAAATTATGTTACACACGATGGAAGTATTCCAGGATGATATCACCTATTATTAATCGTTCTGCCATAGGTGCCTCCTCTAAAAACTTGCTCTAAGTCTGGGGATGAGATTTTAAAATATTTTGACTGACTACATCCCCTAGACAACAGATTCAGTTAGAAAGGGCTGGAAGCACCTATAGGTGTCATTCTCCTCGAGTAGAGATTAGACTCTGCTGAAGGCTCCATGTTGTTTGTCCTCTGGCTCTGACAAAATTAGAGCTCTATGAGCATAGGACAAAAAAGGACTTAATGGTTCATCAAATCTTTGCTATTGCACATAGCCTTGTCAGAAAATCCTCTGAATAAACTACAGTTCTCCCAAGGCTAAGGAAGAGGGAGAGATTAGAATTTCTTACTTACCGATTTCCTCTATATTTTGAATTCTCTTTGCCATGAAATGGCTTTTCAGACTAAATTTTAAGGAATATCAATAATAGCACACTTTTGTTAGTTAAGTGAGTTTCTAAATGAGAAATCCAATATCAAATAATTTCTAACACCCAAACTTGCAAGGCCCTCTCCAGGTTAAAATTTGTTAGATGAAATTGTAATAGTTATAAGCTCCCTTTTGTATACTGTTCTTAAAATGTCAGCATGTCAAGTATTTAATCAGACTATAAACCCTTTAAATTCTGTGACAGCTTAAAATAATAACAATTCAAGAAGCATTGTTTGAGCTTGCCTTAAGACCTATTGACTAACTTTATATAATTGGAAACTGGTCACTACTAGGAAAATCAATTTAAAACCCACCACCAGGATAAAAAATTTAATGTAAGTTAGCTACTGTTTTGATTCAGTGTATGAAATTCAAAGAAGAACAACTTCTAAACGGTACCTTTGTGTTAGTGCTGCAACAGAGTTTGTGTCTATGCAGATCTGTCTGCATTAATGTATTGGTGTCCTCTAACGATGGGAGCATTTGGGATCAGGTCAAGCCTCATATATTTGCAACCTATTTACTCAAGGAACTGGAGGACTGAAAGGAACAAAACACAAGTTGCAATGTCAAGGCAGCTCACAGTAATCATCCTGGACTTCAAGAAGTAATCTGATTGCTTTGGGATTTCTATATGGTTTTGGATGTCAGTAAGGGCCATCCATTAAGCACAGAACATGCTTTGCATTTCTACTCACTCCTCCGCAACAAAGAACTCTAAAGTGTGAGAGGAGCACCAAGGAAAGCCCTTGGCTTGCTATCGTTTTGGCAAATAAATTGTTTTATCTGTAACAGAAATAATGGAGCCTAGTGACCTACGGAACTTTGTCCCTGGATTTTCATCCTTTCTTCCACTCCTCAGTACCTCCAGACAGATCGCTCCCCCAGTTTCTACTTGCTTAGCTGAACAAAGGGCGGCATGGTTCACTGGGTTAGTAGTTTGCAATTACATTTGAGTCAACTCTCTGATCAGGACCTCCAGACTGACTCCCTAGCCAGCTAATACCTCTTAAATGGGTAAGGGGATGTCTCTCTCTTCATGGCCACATGATCTTTGTTGCATAAGAAAACCAGATTAAAAAAAAAAAAAAAACAAAACAAAACAAGAGCAGTCACTAATTTGGAGGCCTCTATCTGAATACTCCATCCTGGAATTTGGCCCTGTTGGGTCAAATGGAGAAACCTTACTGGTTCTCTATTTTCACCTTTTTCAGTACCTTGCAGGGAAAGTTGTCACACAGTTTTAGATTTGGGATGTGCTGGGGAGAATTTCAGTGAGGCAAACACTTACTTCCATCCGTCATAATACTCACAGTGTATGACTTGAGAAGTGTGATTACACTGACTATCATTTGCATAAATAGGATTTGCCCCTCAAAGTCACCACAATTCCAAAAGACAGAGGAGGAGCACTGATCTATAGGCTCAGTAATTCTCTTGGAAACCTTCCTCTTCTTTTACAGCACACTGTGTGTCATCTGGCCACATAGTTTGACTAGAAATATTAATGGAAGGAGACAATATGTGGAAGGGATTACAACAATTTTATGTGGCTGCATAGGGTAGGACGAAGGCACAGACTATCAAAATTTGTGAGAATCTTAGCCTTTCACTTCTAATACACTTTGAAATATTACCATCTGACATATTTCTCCAATTTCCTTATATGTTTCATTATGAAAAGATGGTCACAGCTGGAAGTTTAACCTGACGATCCCTTCTTGGTAGTCCTGGACAGGTCTTGCATCACGTACTGTAAACCTGGGAGGGATTGGGGAATTTTTAATTTTGCCTGGCAGCTCATCATCCTGCAGCGTTAATAGTTGCTTACTGTGCAGGGGAGTTGGAAAGATGAATTTAAATGCAAGATGACCTCGCTCTTACCTTTTAGGAACCTGAATCTAATGCTCATTTTAGATTTCTGTGTTCTAAAGACTTTTCCTAGACTTTATTCCTAGGAAACAGTATGTGTGTAGGCACTGGAACAATAAGCCATTGTATATCAGCTGCTCAAGGGTAGCTGAACTTTCTTTGAGAGTAGATGGGAGGAAATTTGAGATAGCTTACCCCAAACTGACTTGTGTAAATACGTTTAGAAAGAGATTTGTATATATAAAAGATATTAAATACTTTTTCCTAACCCAGTACTGAAAATTAATTTGGTGATTCGAGCTGACCTACTTGTGGGTGTATACCATAATTTTCCTTTGAAAGAGCTAGCATTTGAATATACTTCTTGCTTGCAACTTTTAAGATCTTTCTTTTTTAAATCTTTCCAGTATTTTATGAAATTTTGTAACCTTCCAGAGAGCTTTCTGTGTTCCTCTTAGCCATCCAGAAGGAAGAAGCAGGGACAAAAAGAAATTACTGACCTGGTTTGTACATGAAACAGTAGTTTATGCTTTAATCATGGGGTCTTCGAAAGTATGATGTAGTAGCAAGAATTATATCTGTATTACCCAAGATAAGTTTATGTGGATGTCTGAGTCATATTTTAAGAGGTTAAGAGCTTTGACTCCAAACGCTCTTTGTACCAGAAAAACTGCCTTCAGCTCTATTTTTAACTTGATTTTTTTTTTTGTCTCAAAGCAAAAGAGGTTACATAGCCGTTGTATATCCTTTTTGCATTTCTGTGTGTGCTGATGGCAAGCATGAAAGTTTCTTTCTGCATCTGATGACTCATAAAGTTGTTTCTTTGCCTGATCAACCTTTGGCTTGAGATGCTCAAGAATCAAGCCAAACAGTAGCTTTCTAGTTTTACACCCAAGTTTTTTTCCCTTGTCTCTAACAAGCTGGTATTTCAATTGTCACAAGAGTTCTCCCCTGAATGGTTTTGATCTTCCACATGAGTACATTATTGGTCCTCCTAGATGTCCACAATCATCCTATTTCTCCTCTTAAAAGAAAAATGAGGGGCATTCATTTTTTACATTCTAATGAGTTATGAGAGATGGACAAAGTGATCATCTGCCTATTTCCAAAATCTAAAATATAATCTGGTTCTGACCATCATGGTTTCATGACTCACTGGCCAAAAGATGCCAATTACAGGATGCCACTTAGCTGTGAGCCTGTACATCTGCCAGAAGGAAACCGTTCTTTTGGACATGTTCCCACTTCTGGATGGAAAAGGACAACAGCATTGTTCTGCAAGAGTGACAGTGTATGTGTTTCACTGTGTATAACTAAGCAGGCATCAACAGCAATGGTGAACTTAACTCACAAAATTTTCCTAACTTTTTCAGTCAGATCATCTTCTGTTGTGGCCCTATACATTACCTATGCTAGCTTTCTGAAATTTCCAGAGGGTAAGAGAAAAAAAAAAAGAGGACTAGTTATGCACACCTGGAGGCAGAATACAAAGCTCTTCCTCAAAGCACACATGAAGTGCAGCTCAGCAATGTCTGAGAAAGAAACTGTCACCAAATAAGTCCGTTAGTTGAATCCTTTTCTTTCTTTATAGTTCATACCCTTCCCAGTTTGGGTATTGCTCTTACAGTTGGAAGCTGTTAGTTTCAGAAAGTAGTGAAGGACAAAGTGGTAAAGTCTCTTTTCATGTTTTCCCTCTCATGCTATTTTTTACTTTCTTGCTTTATGATATGTGGTGCTGTACCACTGATGAGCTGGACTTTTCTGTTAGATGGAATGAGAAAAACAAACAAAGAAAGCAGCTGTAAGTAATACCTCATTTTCCAACAGAGAATTACATTTCACTGAATTGTAAATCAAGAGTCAGAAACCTAACAGATTGCGCAAATCCTACTATAAGCCCATTTGCACCTTTGGCAAAAGATGCCTTTGAAAACTCTTCTCTAAAGGATTTATCTCTTAGAAAGGGGAATAAAAAAGGGAGGTAATAAAAATAAATAGGAGGCAGTATGAGTTCTCAGAGTTACTCTTTATTAAACTTCATGTGGAAACCAAACTGAAAATTGGCAAAGCTTCCAGGAAAATTTAGCAAAGAAACAGCTTGCAGTAATCTAGCAACCAGGGTTACTATGGCAATAGCAGTACACTGTGAAATTTAGTAGATATAATTTTCCATGATTCACTGTATATTTTTAGCTATTTTTCTTTTTGTTCTCTCGTGCTAATTGCCTTTCTGAAGACAAGGAAGGACCGAATGGTTAGCCCATGCCCTCGGAAAAGGGAGAGGTGTCAGTTGGGGCTTAAAGGGAGCCTCTATGTTCTAGCCTCAAATGATCAACCATCCTAAGGAAATCTTAGGGTCTCAATTCCTACCCCATTCATCTTGTCTTGAGCCTTTAAGACCGCTGTTCCCTGCTTCTTGAAATCCTTCCATCCCTTGTTCACCTTAACTCCCTTCTCTAGTGCTTCTCACTAGTTCACAGTCTGAACCATAAGAGTAGTTTTTCTCCTTTCCTTCTTTTTCAGCTATTATCCAACATGATTCTTTTCCATACCACCTCTTTTCTTTGTGACATGGTTTCAACTCAGGGACTCAAAAATCTAGCTCCCATCTCCTCACCCTCCTCCTTCTGTGCAGTCCCCTCTTTGGCCTCCCTGTGGCTTGCTCATAACCTGAGCTGACCGAGTCTTAAGTGTTCCTTCGTTGTCAATCACACCAATTCAGTCACTTTCCTAGCCATTTAGATATACAGTCATGATTTTACATATACACCATGATTTTTATATGGCTCTGACATGCAAGCTGTCATGCTCTGTTTACCTTGATAATATCTCTAAGACCTGTCCCCCTATTCTTTGACCAAACATCAAAATTTATCGTAAGAGTCCTTCTCTTGTTCCACTACAACTAGAGTCTCTGCTCCTGGGCCACACATGCTCTGAGTCATTCAAAATGTTAATGTCTTCAAGATCTTCCCTGTTTGCTTCTTCAACTGCTAATCTTCTTTGTGGTATTCTTCCTCTGCTATGCCAGGTTCTAGTTTGCTCTTCAGCTGCATGAACTTATAACTAAATGCCCTTCTCTATAATGGTGCTTTTATCACAGACCATCACTGATCAGCCCCTTCACTTTACCATTGTCTCCAGCTTCTGTTCTTTTATTCCACAACTTGTACTGGTATTTTGGTGCTTTGTTACATTGACCTTGTTACATGATAGATGGGTCATGGAAAAAGGAAAGAACATCTCCTTTAGCTCCCTTTTTGTAATTCAACTCTGCCACCTTATATGAAACAGTAACATCTAAGTATATTTAGGCAACTAGGAAACTACAGAGAATCACAGGCAGTCACCAGAACAAGCTCCTGCTATTATTACATGACCTTCCCTACTTTTCACCTCTAACCCTTTGTTTGTTGACTTCACTTCTATATTGTCACTCTGTATTGCCAGTATGGCTCTAAGGGTTTTAAGGCTGGGACAGTCTGCCTGCTATACTGCCTGTCTGCCTGCTATACTGTTGTATATAAACAGTTCAAAAGAAATGAGGTTCTGTGAAGCTTCCTTTGGAAGGACAGCATAAATGGAAGCAGTGGCAAAAATGCTGAAAAATAACGATTCTTTAGGTCAGTCAAGGCTGGGGAGGCTCACAAGAATCTCTGAGGGGTCTTAGTAAAGGACTAGGATACCCACCATTCTCAACTCCTACAGATTTTAGTCTTAGCTGCTAATATCAGTGTACATAAATACAAATAAACACAGTGCTTCACCTCAAGATGCAGCTAATCAGTAGCTGGGGCTGTGGTGCAGTGTTACATAATGCAAGTTTATGACTTGGTAAGATGTCATTTCCCTTTCCAGCATTTATGGGTTTGCTTTTTTCTGTGTTTAGAAAGCAAAGTATTTCAAATAAATGCTCAGTTTATGTCTTTTTTTCATCATGTAGGACATAGTAGATGCAATCACAGTATAAAATATAACAATATTACTTGTCTTCTGCCACAAAGGATAGTAGACTAAAGATGTCCTCATCTGTTCTGTGGTATCATCCCTGTGTTCCTGAAATTACAGGTTTTTTCTCTCTGAACCCCCCATGAGCCCTGGCAATATGGGCATAAGGACAAGTCAAAGGAAAAGCTTCCCAGTTCTGAGCGAGTCTCTGAGCACGAGGAAGCAGGAGATGCCCCATCCCTCAGAATCACCCAATTTTAGACAGGTGGTTAGCGCAAACCCCAAAGAATGAGAGTTCTTCTCCCAGGAATCAGCAGTACGGGGGCCCCGCAGCCCCCCGGTGCTGCAGGAGGCTCCGCTGCGCTCCGGCGCGGCACCGCAGCGTCGTGCCTCCCGTTCAGCCCGCAGCACGGCTGCCCTTCTGCGAGGCACAGGGCTGGCTGCTGGGAGCGCAGCATCCCCCTCGCAAAAAAAAATATAGCCGGTAATAAAATAGTAACTGCGCTTATTAGAGGTGTTCATGATTCTCAACATCTGCTCAGGTTCGGAGAGATTTAGAACAATCCCTGTAGAGTTCTGGTGATGTTGTTTTCTAACGGTCTTTTCCATGCACATGAAGTGCATTCCTCTTTCAGTCTGCCAGGTTAATGTCTGACAATCCCTTACAGCCAAGACATGCAAGACCTGTTTCCCACCATGCTTTATGTTCTTCTGCAATAACCCAATTTCCTTTTTTCTCTCTAAGGTGACCTGGACTGCAGCCTTCTGACTGTGAATTATTTTTCTGGGTTTCTTTGTAAAAATGTTCAAATTCTCCTACAGCTAAAGTAATTAAGCCCCTTCAATAAATGTTACATTTCTAATCAAATGCTAATGTCGTAATTTCAGAATGTCTTCTGTTCCTGCAGTTACCACACATCACTTTCTGCTACATGAAGCTAGGACTTTTTAGACAGAAAATCCCTATTTAATCCCCATGTTTTACCAGAGAAGAAGTTCCAGAAAGAAAAGAAAATGTGAGATGTTATTAAAAAAAAAAAAAAAAAAAAGGCATTTGAACTGTTCTGCCTATTCTGAATGACTTGCCAAATACAATAATGCTATATAATACATCTAATACTGTAGTTTCCAAACTGTATTCCCTGCACTATCCAGCAGATGATGCTAATGCATTACAAAGTATTCTCTGTTCAATTTTAGTCAGAGGAAAAATGACCAGCTAAAAGGTGCAGTTTTGTCACATACTAGACATTTTTAAAAATATTCAGTTGCCTTCTTTAATTCTTCTCTTTTCTAGTATGTGTGATTCTGAGTCTCGGAATGCGTTGTTTTTTCCGAAGCAGTCTTGTTGCTAAATGTTTACCCTTTCAAATACCTACCTACCAATCTTTCATAACCCCCTGACATTCCAGTGAGTTTGACATATGTCTGACCATTTTCAGAAGTCCCTTGGCTACATTTGCCAACTATTTACACATATTTTGTGACATACACCATTAGGTTTTGTGCCATGTCAAGCATTTATTCCTGTTTCCAATCTGCAGGAAATATGTGAAGTCAAATCCTTGCACTAAAAAGACAAAAGCTAGAAGAAAAAATAAAATGCACCATTCACATATGTAAAGAAAACAGCAGAACTGAGTTTCCATGAATCTTCCAGGATCATCAGATTTCTCATCTCCTTCTCTAGTGTAAGTATACCTTAATTATAGATTATGAAAGGAAGCTTTATAATCACTTCTACTTTGCAATGGATTCTGATTTTCTTACTCAGGGAGACTTGCTTCTAATTACACTAGAAGCCTCCACAGAGGCCTTTGGAATTACTTGCAGAATGAGCATTCTACTAATCCTGTATATCAGAGTTCAAGATTTTTCAGAGTGACAGTGCCTGCATGGACCTGCATTATATAATTTATATTTTATCTATACATAAAATATAGACACTGTTTATATTTTGCTGACAGCAGGAAAGCAGGGCATAAAGAACAGGATTTCCAAGGTGGATGCGGAAAAAAACTGAGTTTTTTCTGCTTGTCTCAGTCTTGACCTCATTCTCTGGAAGGGTGGGATCATAGCCAGCCCTCTCCAGAAGCTAGGCAGTTCGTGACTGTTTCTCCTGTGCCAGCAGGCTAGCGCTTGCTGTTCTTCCAGCCATTGAATCCTGTTGCAGCCGTTACCTGCTTGCTGAACTGTTGCACCGCTAGAAGGAAACAAGCCAAGAGGAACAAATCCCAACTTCTGAGGAGAAAAGGAAAAGTACAAAAGAGGGAATTGAGGTGCCTTGCTTTGTCCTTTATTTCTTTCTCTCTCTCTTTTTTTTAGCTCTGTCCCCTTGGGGAAGGTATGGGCCCTTGAGGAGAGGAAGAACCTTCTTGCTTCCTGCAGCAAGCAGGTCTGAGGTCTGTCTTTTCCAGACTATGAGGCTGAGGCTAATTAGACCATTCGTCTTTTCTTATACTTGTTTCCCCAAAGAGGGCTGAGTTACATGAGAAAGCTGAAGGTTCTTGTGTCACTCTGCAGCAGGCTCAAGGACAGGCAAAACCCATTAGTGATAATTGTACTGCAAGAGTTGGCAGGGTAGGGGAGATCTAAGAATAGGCTGCTCAGCCCACAGCTGGGACAGGAAGTCACAGGACATGCAAGATTCAAGGTGTAGGCCTTAGGGCTTGTGTGCCTGAAGCTAAGAGCTGGGCAAAAAGTTGCAAAAATGACAAGTAAGTCAGCACAAAACACTTCAGCAGAAGCATATTTAGTCATGTAAGTCATACAGGCACAGTTGTGTGGTTAGTTGCTGTGTAGTCATTAAAGCAAAGAAAAACAAGAAATCGGTGGGTAGGCAAATTGTTTGAGCAGAGAACACACGGGAGTCACCCAATGCTTTTCTGTTTGCCTGGCATCGGTCACCAACAAACACACCTTTGTCACCATGTGCGAGGAGAAGAGGAGAGAGGGAGAGAGGGAAAGAGAAGGCACAACACTTCAGTCAACAACACGTGTCCTTTCTCTTGAACAGGAACCACTTGCCTGGGCAGAAGTCTGCCTCAAACCTGGTTTTGTGATGTGCGAGTCCCTTTGGACGTGAACTTCATGCAAGTGTATCAGAAGACAGTATATTAATGTTAGAGATAAATCACTGAAGTGCATGATAGTTTGTACTGGTAAGTGTTGAGCACTTACCTCTAACAATCCAAGTAAGGTCCTACCATGTGAAATACCTGCTGTTCTCCACAATGTCCTGCTATATAGAGAGCTGGAGGGCTTAACAGAAGAATACCTATGTTCCTCTGCTCAGTGATTGTCTCTGTGAAGCAAGAGAGGAAAAAAACATTTTACAGAAGTCTAAAAGGAAGGGAAATGATTGAGAAAACACAGACCTTAGGTGGAGGTTGCCTTCAACCATAGAACTGGAGAGACAAATATTGAGGAAATGGAAGTGTTTTGTTTTATTTTGAAGTTTGAAACACCCTGGAGAGGGGCAGACTTTTTATATAGCTGAGAAGAATTTTAACATAGAAGTACAGCTGGGTGATGAGAAAGAAGCTGCTGGTTGCTGTAGCTTAACTTGATAGAATTCATCAAGAACAACTTCGCTTCCTGTGATGAGTAGGCACAGGAGACATTTGATTGCTACTGTGGGGGCTGTTTTTAATTCACAGGAGACATTTGGGTTGGGAGGCTGAGCTTTATGGGCCATTGAATTTAAGTAATTTCAAACAATAGTTTGAAGTATTATAGGGGAAGCAAGGTTTATAGTATGTTGATAATCAGGAGGAAATGTTGAAGTCAGCCTGTGTAAAGCTTTGGTCAGAGTAGTATGCACAGCTTTTCATGTGCACTTCATTGTACACATTGAGATGGATATTTTTCAGTTTAGTAGAATGAATGTGCCTTAAAATGGTTTAGCTTTAGGGGATACAAATGTGAATTTGTGGGCCGAATGCTTGGGTCTGGAGAAGCATTGATGTATAATAAAGATATGTTCAAAGAAGGCAGATAGTAGAAAATGAATTTCCAAATGATTAACAGGAGCGCAGATGTCCAAGAGATGTCATCTAGAACGGCCATAATGGGAAAGAAGTTTCTCTCAAGGTATTAGTTATTTCTTTAAGTAGGAAACTGAATTTTTGCTGAGAAAAAGCTTTACAATAAACATCCAGTTCATTCACTATTAAGCAGTTATCATTCTAAAGGAATACCAGGTTCTTTGTCATTTTAAGCAGTGCACGGTAAAAGTACACACACTATAATTTCTATCACTTCTTTGTATGCAATCTCTGCATATCTAAATTGCTTAGAAAATTGTATAACTAACAATCTGAGACTGCATGATTCACATGTGAGATTTCAGGGGGATTGAAGAATACTGGGTAAGAAATTAAACATTTGAGTGTGAAGGTTTGGGATCTTGAGAAGAACTGTAAATGTTCTAAACAGCTTAATGCAAGGAAATATGTACAGAGTTAGAAACTACCAAACAGAAGAATTCTGATCAAGTTTCCTTTTCCTGTGGAGAAGAAAATCAAGAACATTGTAGTCTTTTGCAGGGGAGGAGGGCAGAATTGCAAAAAAAAAGTAGAGAACGATGACAGTTTCTGCCCAGTTATGTAAGGTATTTAGAAGAAAATGGAATACACTTTGTACTTCAGTATTTTTGCTTCATTGAGTAACAAGAAAAGAAAGTTATTCATAAATTATAATGAATGGAATGTGTGTTCAGTTCATCCTATGATTTCAATTGGAGATCTGATTATCAGGAAAATATTTTGATTCAAATAGTGAAGCTCTTTGTTTGCAGACAAAGGAGCTGACACAGATGGAAAGACAAAAGTACCTTCTTTTGCCTCTTGAGCTAAATACATATAACTTACCACAAATAGCAGTTGTGTAGGGAATTTTTTGAAGGAAAATTATATTTTGAGTGATAAATCTGACTTGGAGCCATCTTCCACAGCTCCAAAGTGTCAAGAATGACAGAGAAGGTGTTTTCCAAATGTAGGAGAGGTCTTTAATAAATATGCTGTTCATTTTTTTTTTTTTTAATGAATTGAGGACGATGCTGCCTTCTGATCACTGATTCTTTTCAGAAACATACATGTAGTGAATGCCTTCTACTTTGTTATGAAGATCAGGGGTTCAATCAAAGTTAGCTTTAACAGGGTAGGGAAAGAGGAGTCTGCTATTTCACAGAACTGTTTGAAATCAAAAACAGTGAAGAAATCATCACTTAAGAAATGAGACTTTATGGTTGTGTTCTGTTGAGTGGGCAGGATAGTGTAAAGGGGTGATTTATTGCAGACACTTCTGTTGTGTCATTATTCACTCAAAATAATGTGACTTATCACACATGCAGACTGGTAACTTATTTCAGTAGACACAGTTAAGTGCTAAATTGAGAACTGTGGAAGTGAAAAAGGCTATCTTGAAGAGCTGGAATGTTTATGCATGCTGATTATTGGCCTGTGATCAGATTTAGAGTAAGGGGAGTTTTGCAGCCATGTAAGACAGTCGAAGGAACTACCTAAGCACATCCAGAAGGTTTATATAAGCCTTATGAAGAGACCTAACATGGTACTTGCAGGAGGCTGTGTATGTGTTTGAGGATGCCAGTTGACAAACATTCCTTCTGTTGGCAATGCTGCCTCAGGCTGTCCTTGCCCATTCCTAATTCCTGACGGATGCCAGGAAAACAGTTTGTGGAAATGCACAATGAACAGGACCAGGGAACTCACCCTGGTGGTGAACTGCATTTTTTTTTTTTTTTTGCTTGGACAGTTTTCCAGACAAATCTCTTTCCTAATGTGGAGTTACCACATGACAGCCTAAATATTTATCCTGAAACATTTAAGAACACATCTGAGGGACAAGAAAAAATTGTAAAAGTTTAGAGGTTACTGCTTAGACCAGCACTGCGTACCTTTGTTCAGTTATATTCACAGAGGTTCAGAAATTCCTGGGTGTGTTGTTAACAGTAAAAATAGCTTGGTAGGGTGTTTGTTTTATAATTTCAACTAATAAGGAGAGATCTTGAATCCCAAGGGTGTCTAAGGGAGAGTTGATAGTAATAAAAATTTATCAATCTACATAATTTAAAAAATGTGAAGAATCCAATCTTAAGCCCACATAGGTGAGAGGAATATGGCGGAGTTCTGATAATATACAAATTGTCAAACTGAAATATTGAAGAACTTAGTTACCAAAAAGGTTAATCGATCTTGTAAAGACTTTTTTTAGCTTCTTCAACTCATGTTCTGGTTAGTGTCTTGGAGTGAGGATGAAGAATTTAATATTCAGATTTTCAGGGAAGAAGCTCAGACTTAAAAAGTAATTTTAGCTGTTGTGGGTAAACGCCCACATAATTTAGAATTTAATTCAAGAGACTTGCAGGAAAACCAAAGGTACATATAGATAGGTACACACTGAGGACAGGATGGTTTTATTGTGTGCCTAAAATATAGAATTATACTATCTTCATTTGGATATAAAAGATAGTTTTGTAAAAAGATCTATGAGTTCTTAGGAATTTTAGGCAAATTTTATTAACACTAAAAAAATCTCTGAACTTAGCTGTCAGTGCATACCATTTTAGTTAAAGTATTTATGCATTAAGGACATAATTGGCTCTCTCTTTATGTAGTTACCATCTACAAATTGTGGGGTTTTTTGGGGGGCTTCTGAATGGATGCAAATACAATGGCATTGCTTATCTTTCCTACCTGCATATGCTAACTGATCTTCACCTTTAGAAGCTGATACTGGGACAATACTATAGAACATAACCATTTAAGATTTGGCTATAATATTCACTTGTATCCTATTGATATGTGACAGGATTAAATTTTCCAGAATATTTGTAAGGAAAAGGGAAAAAGACTGAAGGAGAAAGGGAAAAGCCAATACTTGGAAAGTTGTTGTTTTCTTCTTTGGTAGTTGGATAGGAATTAGTTGATAGGCAAGCTATTTTAAAGCTTTAAATTGATTGTTTGTTTGCTTGATTGCTTGCTTGCTTTTTTCTCCTAACTGAGTTAGATAGATTTAATTGTAGTGTCAGTTAATCTGCTGCTGAGTATATACAAGGCCTGTATATGTGTCTGTAGGTGTCCCAGTGGAATCCAGATCTGTACACCTTTCTGACATATGTTAACTTCTTCAAATATAAGGGAAAATACTTAGCTTCTTTCAGGAGGATTTTTGACATTCTTTTCCCATTTGGTCATAGTGAAATGCTTAGCAGGACTTTACATTTCATTGAATTATACCACACCTTCCTTCCTACACAAGTTATGTGAGCCCTCAACATTCCAGTCATGAGAATCGTTCTGACATTTCAGTGTTGTCAGTTATATCAAATTTCTTTTTATCATCAAGAATTGTCATTTTTTTTTTATCCTTTTTTCTCAGGCTCTAGCATCAGGAGATAAACAAGTGAAATATTCCTTCTCTTTAAATTCTTTGACACCTTATGTGTGCCATACACTGAGTTCAAACACTATTTTTTCTGCCTCCTTCTTCTCTTGTCAATTTTGTGTCTTCCTGGCTGCTTCTCCAGTGAAAAAGATCAGCATTTGTGTCTATCAAGTGCAACAAAATTTCAGCACGCTGTCCTGTTATCACCATGCCATTGGCTTCACCTGCCTTTTTTGTCATGGAGTCACCAGCAGCTATTGCTCGCCTTCTTGAAAGAACTCCCATCAGATATCTCCTGCAATTTTCTGTTACATTTGCCAAACACGTTCCTCAGTAGGTGACGTGCTGAGAGTCTAACACCTCTTTGATAAGTTGAGTCTTTTCCAGATGTTTTTTCACCTTGTGTCATAAGTTCCCAGTCAGCTAGACAGGTTTCTGCTTTTCTGTGGTTTCCTGCCACTGACCGTTTTGTCTGTGACTGCCAATGTCCCTGCCAATGATTCCCAATCTAGTCACTGAAGGAATATTAATGTGCTCCTCTTGTACCCAGGATTACACATCAGTCACAAGAACATGATTTATGCTGCATTTCTTCTGGCTTGCACTACAAGCACCTGAGATCACTTTCAATTAGCAAAAAAAAAAAAAAAAAAAAAGGAAAACACAGCACATCCAACACATCCAACACTGGTCACAGGTGTTGTTCCCTCCTCATTCATGCACATGGCATAGCTCTGCTCCTCTACAGAAGTAATCATAGTTTCCCTCTGAAATTCCCTTTCCTTTCTAGATGGACCTACTCCAGATTTCAACAAACCCAGAATATCTCCCCTCTTGGCTTTCTTCTATTACAAGACACGCCAGATACCTGATACGATCAATGACCCTAAGGCTCAAGCTTTGAATTCTTCTAAAGGAAACAGCATGAATATCTCTCTTAAGTATATTATCCACAATCACAGGACCCTGGACCATGAAAATAAACAAGCCAAACAAAAGCTCACCAAATTCATTAATTTCCAAGAACAGGAATTGCTGGTGGGGTCTCAAAAAAATGCTGTTAGTTATTCACCCATGACAATCATTGATCATATTTTTTCTTTGCTATCAAGAGACTTCATTGTGAGCCAAGTGATGCCATCTGTTAACAGCTGATCATTCCATTCCCAGATTAGTAATAAATATAAAAGCTAGCAGCAGCCTAATACAGGATTTTGAGGCACCTCACTGTTTACTGTTATCACATCAAAAATGGACCATATAGACTTATTTCTTTTAGCCTTGTGCTGTCTCACTGTAAGCTGGTTTACCTATCGGTGAATATTTACATATTCTTGCAGTATTCTGTTTAATCCTTAGGCTTGTTTGAATCACTACTTACTCTGACATTTCTCATCTTTATAGTGGTACGATACAGATCAAGGAATAAAAATACTGCACATACTGATTACCAAGGGTACAATCAACAACAATAAATAATAACAAATATACACGCATCAAGAGCAGAAGGTCTGCACTCCGATAAGGCCACATCAAAGATGACTTAGCAGCAGAAAGCCCGGGGTCTGATAACAGGAGGATGGGAACAAGGTTTCAAAATGTCATGTGAGCCATTCCTGTTCTCTCATCAGGAAGGCAGCGATAAAGATACCCCGAATGAGAAAATAAAGATGATGGGCAGCAGCCTTCCCTAAGATTTACGGAGGATGGAGAATGCAAAACTGAGGCCATAATCATGCCATAAAGACTGCTTGACTCTTAAAGGATGTAAACAGCTTGTCCAAATTATAGTTTGTTGTTCCTGATCAAGACAAATCTGAGACATACCAAGGACTCCATAGCTAGTGTTGCCTGTCCTTTGTCTCTCTCTCTCTCTCACACATACATGCACACACGGTCCTGAGCAGACCACTCAGACACACCTCCTGGTGCTTGTGAATATGAGTGAATGAGTGAAAGAGAAGCAAGTGAGTGCAAGCGACCAAAATCAGTTTTATTTAAAATGAATGAGCATCCTCTTCCACAAAGCCTTAAACTGTTTTGTAGCACTGATTCTCACACTTCTAAAGCTGCCATTTATTAATGAGTTATGCCATGCCAATTTTCATGATGCTAACAGCAAAAAAGCATTCCAGTACATCCATGGGGCTTCAAGGGCTATGTCCCTGTGGGGAAGACTTTCACCTGTGGTGAAGGCAGCAGTATGAGATGGCACTAGGAGGTCTAAGCACTTTTCCTTCTTTCCTTCCGCATTTTTGGGCAGCATAATCCTTTACCCTCACAAAACCTCTACCTTCTCCTGCCTCCTTCCTAGGGACCCATAGGCAAAGCAGGTCTGCTCTGTTTGAATACTCTTCCAGGGGAAAAGAGTAATTCCACTGGCTGCTACTGGCTAAAAGCACGATCCACTTCTCAGCCCTCTGCCTCCCCTCAGCTGGGGCAGAGAAGGCATGTACCAGTATTGCCCCAGTGAGAAAAAAAAATCTGGCAGAGCCATAGGCACAGCTGGCAGAGGCAGAGCAGAGCACAGCTCGTCTGGATGACACAGCACAATGCAAAATATATGCCTAGTTTATAATACTGTAGTATCTTAGTACTCAATCACTTTGACCCCAGTGGCAGCATATATATTTAGAAGGGCAATTCTATCATACTGCTGATAAATTACTCATCACTGCTATCGCTGCTAGATGATTAGAAGGAATTTGTTTGTCTAGGCTATGCTCAAGACAAGCATTCTCATCTCCTGGGAGTCAGTGGTCCATTCATTCCTCCAGGAGCAGTAAACTGGGTGTTGAGTAATCTGTCCTTTGAAATGTGCAAGGAAGCTGTTAAGAGAGCACAAAATATGTTTAGCCAGCAGTACCAGCTGGATGTGAGCCCATTCAGGATCCTCTTCAGCTGACAGCTGTTACCAGAACCACATGAGGGTTAGTCTCTAATGCTCTCCTGTCTCATTCTGCTTGTCATTGTCCCCTTTGTTTTGCTCTGTAGGAGGGGAGAAGGAGAAAGATATAACATAGGGACGATGCAGCAGCTGGTGGGTGGAGAGCTAGGGAGGATTTGCATGGTGGCAGGTATTTAATATGATGTGCACACCACGTTAGACAATGCTATTGGGGAAAAGAGTGGAAGTAAGTTCTTGCATCATTGCACCAAAAAGGAAATTACTTTCTGGTCATTCCATGTTGGTCCTCTTCCTCCCTGAGGAAAGCTATTCCTTGTTGTTTTTTTTCCTTCATTCTCTCACTGGCTACTGTGGGGACCAGCCTCGTGGCTGGTACCTGGGTGCACCTGAGCTCTGACACACACCTCGTGAGGAATGGAGGGGAGCGAAAAGTGGTTCTGTGAAAACTGATTGCAGCGCATCAGTGTGCAAGTCCAGCACTTGCTGTGACAGGGGAAAGTCCTGGTGCCTGCTACGAGAGGGGTGCGTGGAGGTGGAGGTTGGAAAGCAGAGCCTGCCAACACAGGGCAACAAAGGCTGGACCATCTCCTAGGAGGAGCATTACTGGGTGCCCCATCTGTACTCTGAGATGAGTACACTGGCACCTCAGTTTCTCCCCTAGCAGGTGGCTATAGGGGAGTGAAAGACCTTTGGTGTTGGAGAGCTAGAACTTTTTTTAGACATTCAGATCTTTACATCTTCTCCCTGGAAGTCAGCATTAGATTTTACAGGGCTAACAATAAACATGCTTTCCAAACCCCCAAATTTGCTCTTCAACGTAGAACAGTAACGTGAAAGCCTGCTATTTTGCTGTCAGCAAAAATCAATGCCGACCTTCAAAGGAACGAGTAGTAGCTTTGTTGTTGTTAGGTGATGATCTAAAGCAAGCCAAGCTTTCTAGAGAGCGATACGAGCTTTTGTTGGACCAAATAACACAGTCGCTCCGCAGACAAGCTTTTGGACTCACAAATCTCCAGAGAAGGAGAAGGTCAGACACGAACACGGTCTTGGGTAGCCGAAACCGTGTCGCTTCCCCCCGTTACATCGTTTAGTGGAACTGACGCTGTTAAGGACGAGGGAGGCATCAATCTCGCCCCACCGCCCCCCCCCCCCCCCCCCTTCCCCTCTCCCGCCCGCCCCCGGGCCCTCCTCCCGTCACTGATTCGGCGCTGCCGGAGCCCCGGGTGCCCGAACCCCCCCTCCCTCACCCCCCCCCCCCCCCCCCAAACCCAAATCTCCTCCCCGGCTTCTCCCCTTCCCCAGCCCCGGCCCCCGCCGCGGCTCCGGAGCTGTCAGCGCGCAGCCAGCGCCGCGGCCCCACCGAGCCGCCACCGCGGGGCGGAGCAGGTACCGGGCCCGGGGCGGGGGGGGGGGGCGGGAGCTGCCGGCGGGGCCGAGCTGCACCTGAAGGTTTAAGGTTGGGGTTCCCCATCCGAGGAGGAGGAGGAGGAGGAGGACGGGGGGGCGAGGGCCGGCCTGTGCCCCGGCGGCGGCTGAGGGGAGGCCGTCGGTGCGGCGCGGAGCCCGGGCGGCGGCTGAGGGGCCGTCGGGGCTCTCACGGCGGCGGCGGCCGCGGTTCTTGCTCGGAGGGGCCCGGCGGGCAGGGGCGCGGGCAACAGCGGGGAAATACCCGAGCCGTTACCCACCCTCACCCCTTTTCTTCCCAAGGTGAAACGGCCGGAGTTTCTGTGGGAAAAGGGTATGAAATTTTGGCCCCGCTTAGCACGGAGCCGAGGTCGGAGAAGCACCCCGGGGGGCCGGCCGTGGGGAAGGGCATCCTGCAGAATTCCCACAGGGACAGTTTCTCGAGTGGGAAGTAGCATTAATCTTGCGTGGGTCTCTAGTTTCCTGAGGGAGCTGAGTCCCAAGGGTTTTCCCAAGAGTAGCATATGCGACTGATTCTGTCATGTCCCATTTTATGTCAGATAATCTACTTTAATCCTTCTCTGTGTACTCAGCAATCCCACAGTCACCTGCTCGACCCACTTCCTTAAAGCTCGCAGGGAAGTGGGTCAGCATCTCCAGGTGATGTTCCTATCAGACACTCGGTGAGTTTCTGCACTGCCAGCTGACTAGAAGGCAGCACTGTGACCCTTCAGTTTATGCACATACTGAATGAGCCGTGCTTCAATTATTCATCCTGATGCTATTGCAACCTTCTGCAGTTTCTCTTCTCCAGGGACATGATGTGTAACAAGACTTTGAAATACTTTGCCAATGAGGCTGCAATCCTGTCTAGGCATATGGCAGCTGTTTGCTTGTCTAGTCATTCTTAAGGGTTAATTTATAGCAGCAAAAGGTATGTCAAGGAAGAATGACGATTCCCAGTAGGGCAGCATTACCCTTTACATTCCCTCTGTTCCCCTCTAAAAAGCCATAATTCAGAATACTGAATGGTTAGTGGACTAGGCTCTGCAAACAAGTTTCGTATTTTCCATCTGGAAGAAGCAAAGCCTTCAATAAGGACATTTGGTCTCCATAATGGAGAACCCGTGGCTTTGACTTGGAGTTAATTTATATCTGATAATTTGTCAGTGTGGTAGACATTTGCTGTTTTGTAGATGAGGAAACAGATGCAGAAATGAAATACATTGGAACCAGAGATTTGGCGGCAAAACTTGGAATCCCATTTGTTGTTATTTATGTTTTACTAGTGTGATCATCTGTCCATTGTGCTGTGCTCTCCAAAGAGTGTGCATTGATAAACTGAGAACCATTCATATTTTCCAAACAGAGGAGGCTGGGTGGACCCACAACGGCAGCAGCTATACTTACAGAAAAACAGGATAACTATACTATGACCTGTAGTCAAGTAGATGTATGGTAACTTTTAGATTTTAATAATTTTAATAATAAACATATTTCCAAAGAGCAGCGAGGCAGGCGGTTGATCGCCAGGTCTTGGAATACTCATTCTTGTATCAAATAGTAATCTAAATGAACACAGGCACACGGGGAAATACTGTATGTCCAAGGTATAAAGATAGTTTGAACCTTCTGTGCATAGCACCCAATAATACGAAGACAAAAGAAAAAGAGGCCAGTGCTTTTGGGAAGTGAGACTCCAAGTGATCACTGTCATTCTGCCAAAATTTCCACATTATTATGGTTTGTTATAGGCAAAGAGTGTTGCAATGAACTAACCGGACAGTGACCGTAGATTTCCTGGGAGGAAAGTACCTCTGAGAAAATAATATTCTCAGCTGAGAAATGTCTCCCACCAAAAGATCTCTACATTGGCTCTGAGGCATAAGAACAGAGCAAAAAAAAAAAAAAAAATAGGGCTTAAAATTGCTAGAATCTTAAAAGTGCTGAAGTCTAGGGCTTTGTTACCAGCATCTGAGATCAGATGTTAGGATCTGGTGGGTTTTACTCCTGAACTCTTCCATTCACCTGTTCTTTTAAATGCCCAAATTATGAAGTATATGTTCTACTCCAAGGTGCACAGTTAAGGAAAATGGTGTTCCACTTGCCTTGGAATTAACAGCTTATTGACTAGTCTGTGAGGGTGAGGATCTTTGTATTGTCTTGGAAGACTCTGGCGATTTGGTAGTTTGTTATAGGATATTCGAAAGGCTGAGTCTGGTTTTCACCCAGTGGGGATTAACAGCTTCAGTTCATACTTCTTGATTGACACGCAGAAGTTTGGTCTAGATCCCATTGCCCAGCAGATGTAAGATGAAGAAAAGTCAGGACTTCATTTTTCTTTTCAGCTTTCCTTTACCTTTTCCTTTGCCCCTATCCCAGGAAAGGAAATTTGCCTGATGCTCAAATGAGATCAGCCAGTAATACACATCTGCTGTGCTGCTGGCTCTCTTGTCAATTCCTTGTCTCCCCTCTGAGTGCTTTCTTGTCCTTGTAAAGCCTCTCTCTAGTTACATACTTCCTCCAGACAGGTTAGAGAAAAAAAGGAGGAATTCCCGCTGCATCTAATCAAAGGTCTGAGGTTTCCAGCAGAGGTAACAGCCAGAATCAAAAGATGATCACAGAGCAAGTAGTAAGTGGCTGCTCCAGAGGCTAATAATTGATTACTAGAGCCCCATTGGGAAACAGTACAAATTCATAAAGCCCTACTTCCCTCTCTTCACTCTCCAGCTGGTTAACTCATCCCATCAATGTTTTCTGCTGTGCCACGGCCTCAGCCACAGTGCCAGAAAAAACATCCATATTGGGTTAAGGAATCTGGGGAGACTCTGGTAGCGGTTGCTGGAACGAGAGCCAGAGCTAGCTGAGAGACTGAAGGCATTGTCGTCAGGAGGCATACCAGATCATCTTTATTCCTATGTACACAAAGCCTTACTATCTGTTGTGTGCCTGCTTGTGACAACCACAGCCAGCGTTTGAGCTCTGAGGAAAGGAACCTGCAGTCCTTTGGTCAAGGGCAGATGTAAAGAAAATGTTTACTCCACTGAAATCAACTAGCTGCCTCGGTACGTCCCTTCCAGTGCGTGCTGCTGGTTGTAATGTAATACAGTGGATGTAATAAATTACGACATTTCTAATATATCCCTAAGTCTATGAAGAGAGCTGGTCACATCTTTCCCATTCATTTTCTCAGAATTCCAGCAGGTTCTAACAGAATTGACTTTTGTTCATTTTACATATTAAAAGAGATTTCTGGCATAAGAGGAAAAGACTTCATTTGGGTTTTTTTTAAGTCATATTTTTGATTCTTGTCCGTGGATGGACATTAATTTAAATATTGCCTTCGGTGAGGCACAGAGCATAGAAGGTAAAGGAAGCTATAAACTGGGTAAACATGATTTTCTGAACAGGAAGATCTTCTTTAAATAATACCAGAAGATTCAGAGCCCATAATCTCTGTGCTTTTAGTCTGTGCCTGTCCTTCAGGAGGCCACAAGCTGCTTAAAACTGATATGATAGCTATGTCAGTGTGTCCTGGATCTGCTTTTGTTCGGTGTTTTCTTAGATGACCTGGATGGTAATATAAAGAGTGGGTGTATCACATTTGCCAGGGACATAAAACTGTGAGACTTGAAATATGCCAGAGGAAAAGATGAGAATTCAAAGTTATTCCAACAAACTGGAAGAACTGCTAGGAAAAGAACTGGATTAAATGTGGTAAGGATAAATGCAAGGTGCTACAATAAACCAGGAATAATCAAGTGTATAAGTACAAGGGAGAAGTAAATGACTAGGTTGCAACTCTGCAGAGAAGAGTGTTACAGTAGATCACAGGCTGAACATGAGTCAATGTCATGCTGTTTCAAATGAAGGCAAACATATTGCTACAATGTATAAAAGACATATATCCTGGAAGACACGTGAAGCAATCCTCCTGCTCTGTTCAGCATTGCTAAAGCCTCAGCTTGGGGGCTGTGAAGTCTTGGTTATTACACTTTGAGATAGGTGCAATTCATTCGGAGAGAGTCCAGAGAAGGGCAGAAGGACTTATCACAGGCCAGGAAAACATGACCTGCAAGATGATTTAAAATAATCCAAATTATTTAGACCAAAGACCAGACAACTGGCAGGGGAATATTACAGTCTTCAGATACAAAACAGAGGAGGGAATGATCTTTCCTTTGGGCTCATGGTGGATGGAGCAGAAAGAAAAAAGTAACAGAAAGAAGGATTATTTTAGACTGCAGGTATAACTTTCTAGGACCTAGGATAATAAAAACTGTTGAATATTTGGTCTGGGGAGGTTGTGAAGACTCCGTAATTTTAAGAACAAGTTAGGCAATTATCTGTGAAGAATCAAATTAGGCTAGTATCTGTGAAGAATGAAATTAGGCTAATGATCCTGTCATGGGAGAGAACCTTGAGCTATTTGACATCTGAAGTTCTCTTCTAGAATATTCTTCTATCATTTTATGAAGGCAACATGCTCAGTTCATATAAATGAAGTAAAAGTTGTCTGCTGGCCCTGTTTTAGTGTTTGTCTGATATCCAAGGGTAGCACAGCACCAAGAACACAATGCAGCTCTTTCTGAAATGAAAAGAGCCTGAAAGAAAAGTAAAATCTTACTAGAAGATGGTTAAAAGAGGTCTCTCTTTTTGGAAGACAGAGGGAACAGGACATTCTGATTTCTCTGGAGCAGATGCTTGACTGAGTCTATGAATGCTGCAAACAATGATATGGAAGAAGAAAAATGAATGAGGATTAGCAGTTAGCAAAATGATCTGAACTGAAAATGCAAACTATTCTAGTATTTTACTCCTTGAATGAAAGACCGTAGTCCCCAAATGTTTTTTTTTAGAGATGAAATAAAATAATGAAATTCAGAAAAGGAAAAATATAAAGCACAGTTCTACAATTGATGTTTTTAGGTATTTCTCCAGGGAAAGAAAATCTAGGTCCTGTAGTATTCATGATTTAACATATATTGTTTAATATAAATGGAACAGGCGGTCCCCTGAGCATGGTGAAAAAATGCTCAATCTCTGTGAGGAGACAGGTAGAAAGAAATAAGAGAGCAATGAACATCTCTTTTGGATGCTGCAGTGGAGAGCTGCACATAAGATCCTGAATAGAACACATTTCGAGTCCAACCAAAGAAATATTTAATCCTCTAAAGGGAGAAGAATTTTTCTCTCTCCCCAGGGTTTAGACCTTTCCACTCACACAAAAAGAAAAGCTCTTAGAGAAGCTAAAGACATACTGGGAGGAGTGGAAGTGGTTTTT
Source organism: Tyto alba (assembly GCF_018691265.1). NCBI lineage: Eukaryota > Metazoa > Chordata > Aves > Strigiformes > Tytonidae > Tyto > Tyto alba. Next base: position 5,461,763 of record NW_024881280.1, read on the forward strand.
ATACCAACCAGGCAATATGGAAATTCTTCTATGAAAACAGGTACTCTCTGGGACTGAAAGGCTGCAGAGCAACTGCTGGAAACGATCTGTGTTGAATGAACAAGACAAGGAGAAAATGAAGAACTATGCTGCGCTTTTTAGAAAGCTGTTTTCATGCAGCTGTTGCTCAGTGAACTGTAGCATATTAGCATTATAATCTGGTGTCATTTAAACACTCTTACACTGGAATTATCCATAAATTGATGGAAATCCTCGTACTTTGTTTTACTCTTGGATATGCGAGCACAAACTGTGACACTATATAAGCTCTGATTGCTTTTCCCCCTGCCCCCATCTTCCATTGTCGCTTGAACACTTTGGGTAAAATAATGACTTGCTTAGAAAGCTGGTCACTTGATGCCCCAGATATTTCAAAGAAAATTCACATCCCTTCCACCAAGGACTGATCAGTGCTTCACATTAGCTTGTATTGCTTTGCCGGAGTTTATTTCGTCGCTCCTTCTCCCACCCTTCCCTTTGTTTTCCTTACTTCTCATATACAAAACCCAGTCTTTATTTGTGGGACAGCAAGGGTATCCAAAAGAAGGCTTACTGTGACCTGATGCTAAAGGAGGTTCAGCTTTGGAATAAAGGGGTTCTGGAAGGAGATAAAGCAAAGGATAACTAATGTAAAAAAATCTCCTTTTTACTAGGAAGAGGAGGCAACAAGATGGAGGGGTTGTTCTCTAGGAAACTTGGGAGGAAATCTGAGACAGGCTGGGCAGAAAACTACTGAACATGCTGGAGGGGGTTCTGCAGCTGGTAATCTTTTGTTGGAAGCTGTTAATAATTGTTTTGAAAAGGAAAGGTGTTAGAAGTAGCTAGAAGGAAAGTAGGGGACTGAAAGCGTTTGAGTAGCGAGGGCACTGGCTTGAAACATGAATTGAATGTGAACATTTGGATTTAGGGTGCATGGCTGAAATTTCTCACTGTGGTTGTGAGGAAATTGTGTAGGCTATTGCAAATGGCACTTCTGTCAGTATGAGCTGCATATTTAATGCAATGCAACAATATCCAAGCCTGCTTTAAATAAAGCATGTGCGTAGCAGTGTTCAGAGCAGCCATATCTTTCATGTTAATGCTTTTTTTTTTCCCTATTACATCCAGTCAGGGTCTAAAAGTTGTGTAAAACCTGCCAGTGTTTTGCTGCAGTCGTTATTTCAGTATTTTAGCAAAATTCCTTTCCTATAAGCAAAAATCAGAGGTGGCAGCTTCAAGCTGTCAAAGGCAATTTTGCCTAGGAGGAAGCTGGCTGGTCACACAGATGAGCCTGGAATCTGTGAACACTTGACAGGCTCTGAGCGCTTTCTCACTGTGAATGAGGAGCTGAAGAGTGAACAGCAGTGTCCAGCAGCACTTTTTGATGGTAATGCCAAAGCCTTTCACCAGCAGCTTCCCAGTGCGGACTGAGTTTTACAGAAATAGTCATACAAGCATTTCTACTGCCATTATGAGGGGAATGGTGTTTTTTAAATACTGGAAACAATATAAAGCCAGAAAGCAGATATGGGAAAACTTTGTAAAACTGTGTGTATTGAGGAGATTTTTCAGAAAATGCTTCTCTCTGTCCCTGCAGCCAGGGCACTAGACTCTGCCGTGTGGGCAGCAGCACCTCTGTGTTGGATTGTCACCGAAAAATCCAAGTTCAGAAGCACAACTGTGAAAACTTGACCTGTACAGGTTGTAAGGGAAGAACTTCACATCATCCTGTTGAAGGAGATGACAAGCTGATTAAATCCATGGACCAAAATATACTCAGAGTTTAAAGCGTGGAAGCAGAAACTGGGGTTTTCCTGAAGGTATTGGCTATCAATTCACAGCCTTGGGATGTCTCATTTGCACCAGCTATAGCCTTCTGAGAAGTAGTTGTTAGTAAAATGGCTAAAAAATGGAAAAGGCCCAGGTTCCAGCTGTCTATAGGCGTTCCTCAGAGAGGTTTCATTACAAGGGATTTGGCAAGAAAGATCGCTAGAAATGAGGAACTGTGTGTTGTGAATGGTCAGTATTAGCAAACATGGCAATGGCTAGCTTTGCTAACTTACTTTGCTACTTTTAACTGTGTATCTATAGACATAAAGGATGCTACTGGGCCAAGAATTTGATAAACCTGATTCATGAAAAATGACTGAAGAGCACTATGTATATTGCAAAATTTCATTGTTAATCAATAACTTCTGTACCATCCAAGGAAAGTCTGGGTCTCAAAAGACTATCTGATGGCAAAAATGGGGGTAGTAACATGCGATGATTATTCTTTAAATTACTATTTCTTGACCTGTCTACCAATTCACCGGGTATGAGAGCAACAGGATTGTCTTGTCTGACAATTAGAGAGCAGGACCAGAAAAAAGACTCATTAGTGTACATGGACTTTGATTGACACCTCCCTTTCCCCAAACAGAGTTTGGCAGAGCAGACTTTTCATTCTGGAATAATACTGGCCTCTGCTTTGGTGCTGAGCGCATGATGCTTTTTTCTTCCCAGTTCACCAGCTCCAGACCTGTGTCCTGACCCAGCAGGAGGAGTAGGAGAAAGGAAGATGCCAGAGCAGAGACAGAAGATACACAGATCTTAATGTCTTTTATCACCTTCTTCTCTAAACTAGAGCTCGGTGAATTTCCAAATTGAGATGTTGCAGCATGTTGGCAGTGAAGAGCAGCACTGCAGTGCAATTCACAGTGTTCTCTGAGGATCTTCACAGTAATGAAACAGCAGGGCATGAAAAGAAATGAATGTGAATTTTTGGCTGAGTGTGATGGCAGCTGTTAAAAGACAGCATGCTTTCCTGCCTTACCTGTCAAGACAAGAAAAAAAATTCCCAGGGAAAGCAGCATTCCTGTAAGCTAATGCCCCAGTACAGACTGAGCTTTTTCAGACGGGTCTGCAAAGCCTACTGTCAGAAAATAACAGTCAATAGCACGTGACATTTTCTCAAAGTATGTTATACTGCAGCCTCCGATGAATAAAAAGACCAAAGCAATTATGCTTCCATTGATGAAACATAGTGTTACAAGTTGGTGTATCAAGCAAAGGGAACCAAATCTCATTCTTTCTGAAGGTTTTCAGTTAACTGCAAGTGATCGAGAGGGGAAACAGAGTTACCTGACTTGTGAACATCTTTGGTTGCATTGCTAAATCAGCTCTTAGCAGTCAGTGACCTCAGACATGACTAGGAAACAAAAATGCTTTTTGTTGCTGTTGCGTGTAATCCAAGCTGGCACTCAGCTATCCATTAATTCCCTTAGGGGACGACTACTGGACTCCACAGGCTCATCCTGACTTGGGATTTGATGATCAACCAGAGAGAACCAGAATATTCTCTCTAGCTTTTACCCAGGTGGGTGATGTGGCAGGTCTCAGAGCAATGACTGGAGGGCAGCATTCCAGTGAGTGGGGGAAAGGGTTGGAAGCAACGACTGCAGGCACAGAGTTCCAGGAAAGATGAGAATTATGAGCCCACTCAAGTGAGAGAGAGAGAAAGAAGGTGTGGCTATGCATCTGGAGAAGAAAACAGACAAGAAAAACCTAAAATTTGATCCTTTTTTTTGATTAGGACCTTGCATAACAGTTAAAATCATATATTGGTTGATACAAAGTGCTGGAGCACAGACTCACAGAAAGGAAATTGAGGACATAAAACCATTGCATAGAGAACAAGCCTTGAGCGTACACCACAGATTCCAGATTACAATGTCTCCACAATCTCATGTACAACAGTCTTCAACAGGAAGTTATAGCACACAAGTTGTGATTCCTGTAATGTATGGACAGTCAAAATTACTTTCCTATTTAGTGCACTTTCATGGGTGCCAAGTTCCACAGGTTCCTATTAGTTCCTGGACAAATAAACCTACTATTAGCAGTTGTTTTCATTCTTAATGGGGGGAAGAGAGAAGATTTTTCCCAGCTGATGGTGCTGTACCTGACAGGTCTGCTAGATGACTGGGCATGTGTATGAAAGTGGCAGTATGGAACAGGAAGGAAAGCCAGTACAGCCCGTGTTTAACTGGAACACTTACTCTCATTGTAATGAGACTTCCTTTAATGTCTATAAGTGTCTGTTACAGTTAAGGATTGAAAGAAAATTGTCGCACCGGGCACCAACACTGAGAACAGCAGAGCAACCTCCTCTTCTGGCCTGCATGTTGGAGGATGAAAATATTCATTCAGCTGGATTGGAGGAAACTGCTGCTCAGATGTATTGAGGAAACTGTGGTTTGAAAAAAATCAAGCAATAACTACCTATACTGTAGATACCAACCCATAGTAAATACTGTAAATACCTACCTACAGTCTCTGAACTGTTTCTAGATTTGCATTTGTTGACAGGAGTGGGGATTATCCCAAGAGCTAAATTTTCCTTCGCTGGAAGGAAGTGGGGTCAAAATGCTGAGCCATGGTATGTAATATTGTTACATACAGTATTGTTACATACCAACAGGAAGCATAAAAGGGATAGAATCTGAGCTGATTCCAGAGTACTGATTCTAGTGTCACTCTGCCCACCTAGTGTTTCCACTTTGTCATTCATTGCTCAGTTTACCCTATTGATTATAATGCACAGTTGTCTTTTTTTTTTTTTTTAAAGAAAAAAAAGAATCCCTAAGGATGTGAGCTACACCACCACTTCAGGAAAGCCTAAGAACAAGCTTGTGTTCAGTGGGGCCGTCTAAACGGCCTTTTCATTTTTCATCAACCCTTTAAAGTCCCCATGCTTCATTAGTTCTTGGGAAAAACATTCATTTTTTTCCTGCCCAAGCTCTTACTAAAAGAGAAAAATTACAGGAGTGGTCTATGACAATGAACTCATCTGTGTCTTCCTTACATTCCCAGTTTTCTCCTCCAACCCAGCAACATCTTCTGCAAACACTTCTAAACATTCTCCCTCATTGCCTCTGAAGAGAGTCTCTCTTGGTGTCTGTAGCCATTACCTTCCCCTTCACGTTCTCCTTTAGCACTGCCGTGATACTAACTGGATCTTGCTTGTTGGTTCCAGCTGGTCAAATGATGAAATGGAACCAATTTATTTGCTGACTCGTTCATTTTAGCACCTTTAATCCTGCAGGGTTTGTTGTGTGTGTGGTTTTTTTTTTTTTTTTTCCCAGACTTTATAATAGCATAGTAAAAGTAAGAAATATTATGCTACATTTGCTTTTATCACCCATGCCCCCTGTCCTATATCTTCTAGTCTGTAAGCATCTTTTAAAAGCTTTTCTACAGAGTCCAGCAATGTGCAGTTCAGCAGGCTACTGGCTTCTCTGCAGACTACCGTAGTTTAAATATCTTAAACCAGGTGAGATGCCTAGAATAAAATCATCCCTGTAAGTAGGTCTTGTTCATTTTTAAATAATAATTTCCCATTTGCCTTTGGAATAGCCTGAATTGCACTGTTTGTGCCCAGCATTCTGCTTCATAAGGTGTCTGTCACTCCGGTAGGTCTGTTGCTGGGGCAGTCTGTCTGGCAGCATCCATGTGCTTCATATGGTTTTTCCTCCACAGCCAAAGCAAAAAAAAACCCAGGACTTCTGTGGAAAAGTCCTCCGCTACATGGCTTCCAGCCCAGCCACCTGGAACCATGAAATTGCCCTCTACTCCATTCTCTGAGGTCTCTGTCCCTTTCTCTCTCTTTGGAGCTAGCTTTTTCACTGGCCAAAGGGCCTTTCTCTCTGTCTTAAATGAGATCTTTATGGTACATGCTGCCAAAGTGTCAGTTACTCTATTTTCACAATCAAAATACCTCCTGGTATTCCAGTCCAGACTGTCTCTGTTAATCCTTTATGCCAGCGTGATCTGCCTTCTGGTGTGGCAATCCGGTTCCTCCTGGAGAGGTGGGATTCTTCGACAAAGCCTTGTTCCACCGACTCAGCATCTCCCGTGCACGCCAGGTGAAAGAAACGCTCACATAAACCAGGCTAAAAAAGGAAATTAGGTTTGGGGGTGGGAAAAGCGATGGTTTAACTTTGGCATTACTATAACTGTAACTGGATCCATGCAAAAATACATACTGTTGAAATGGGCTTAGTGTTTTATGTCTAAAGGTAGCAGTGTTAAATAAACATTGTACAGCAACAGCCCTCTGGCTTTCTCAAGCTGCGGTTTCCAGTCTTCTCTGGCCTATGCTTTCACAGAAACCATTCATCACCGAACTCGTTCCCAGCAATAGCTAGGTTTTTTCACCACTTACTGCTGGTGTGATTTCAACGACGGCTTATCAACAGTTTGACTGCATGTGCAGAACAGCTTTATAGTATTCAACACATGTTATGAACTACAGCTTAAACTCAAATGTTCTAACAATGTTTTCTGTTCTTCCAGTTCTGATCAGTGTTAGAGTATGTTCCTTTGCTTTCCAGCTTTTATTTAGTCTTGTTTGCTTGAGGAGCATGTGTGTGGTAGAGTTGGATCTGTGTAATTTGTTAATTTAAAAAAGGATGTTAAAAAAAAAAAATATATATATATCACATTTTAAAGCATTAGTCTGTTAGAATAGCTTCTTGCTCCCACCTAGGGATTATTCATCCATCTTCTCTACTAAAACACCACTTTGTCTCCTAAATGAATATATTTTTCTATATACATAGTAGGCAAAACAGAAGAGACAGTGTGTCACCCTGACATTTCAAATGTGTATACCAAATTTCCTTGAATGCTGTTATAGGGAGAAAAATGTTAGTGTCAGAACTACTGTGTTTCCATTTTGATCAGTGGATACACATCATCTTATATATCACCATTTTAGCTTAAATAGGGTTGTTAGTGCTTTGGTTGAAATATAGCATTAATTAATATTCTGAAGTGCAGGCTAACATTGGAGGCTTATGCCAAAATACAGTCTCTCCATTTCCTTTTCCTGAGTATGGCTGGAGTTGAGGCATTTCAAAAGAATTTTTGTCTCTCCACAGATCTTTGAGTACGCTGAAGCTGGTGTATTATGTTAAAAGACAGCCTTGACTCAAGGAAACATTTAAAATTAAGTACTTTATATGTTAATGCCATACAGTTCTGTCATTCAAAGTGTGGCTTATAGTTTCCAGAAAGCATCCTGGATGCTTCAAACGATGTTTTACCTCTCAGGATTGTTCCAGAGTTCAAAAAACCACATTCATCAAAAGCAGAGAAAGGCCAAAGCCATGAGCTAATCCCTGATTTTTTCACACAGTACTCTTTATACAGATACTGCTTTTGAGGATCTGCTACAATTAATTTCTCCTTGATGTTAGAAGAAGTGATGCATTTGCATCATTATCTGATGCTCTTCATCTGTATCAGATGAGTGGAACAGACAGTATGTGGTGTCTGGGGAAAAAAAATCTTGCTAACTATAGTCCAAGAAGGCTGTTCATTACACAGATTTTCACTGATTCAAATAATTGAAACATTTGCAGCTGTCCTTAAATATTAGAGTGAGAGCTAGGAAGAACAGGGCTTTGCTCTTGCAGCTTACAGGATTCTAAGAACTTTTACTAACAGTTAATCCAACTGCACTGCTTCACTTTTGTTTCATATCTCATTCTTCAGTGATCTTCTGGGTAAAACTCCCACTGAAATTAAAAGACTCCTGCCTCAGGTGGGACTGAGGAATCTAGCTCATTAATGTTTTGGAATAAAACTCGTGAGTTTTACAAGAAGATCTGGCCTACAAGTCTAGAAATGGGGAGACCTTTCTATTATTGAAAGTCCTGTTGCAAATCCATTGATTCCAGTAGAAGAGTAAAGCTAATTGTCTTTCCACTGGTGGATTGATTCTGTTCCAGGACAGAAAAATCACCTCCAGCAAGCATAAAGCTATTAAAGTTGCCTGGGTCATACCAGTGGTGAATTCTGCCTCTTTCTTTTCAAAAAAGATTTGCAACTCCTGTTCTGCTGGGTGAGTCACTACCATTTTAGCCCCTTCTTTTCAGGTCATTAATTTAACGTCAGTGCCTTTGAGAACTGTTTGGCTCCACCATGTGTTTTGTGCCTCCTGTTCCAAAATTAGTTTCTTGACTTCTTCCCTGTGGGCTGCTGTCCCTGTTGGTACTGCCTGGTGTAAAGGCAATAGCGTTCCTTGTTTATCCCTTGGGTCTGCTTAGCCTCACTGAATATTTCTGTGGTGTTACCACGCTGAGGAATGGTAGGGGAGGGGATGAGGGCCCTGATTCATGTGTAAATGTAGTGAGAATAACACAGCTGCTATATATGACACATGCTATGTATGACACATGCATGACCCATGCTGGAGACCCGCTTTTCTCCTTTAGCCCGGGTCTTTACCTCACTTAAGGCACAGCATGAACTTAATACTGATAGCACAGTGTCCGTGGCCAGCTTCATATCCCTGGTGCTACCACTTCCCAGCTGGAAGAAAGCTATCCCAGTCAGAGGCTTGGGCACCAGAAGTGTTTGCTGGGGGGAACAACAGAGCATTTTGGAACTTTCCTCTTTCAGACTCACTACGCTAATACTCAAGTCCAAGAGTTGTCATGAGTTGCCTCAGTTTGTGGCAGCCCTGAGTCTTCCTAACGATTGGCAAATTATTCTTAGACTGGTTTAGTGTGAAAGGCAGTTATTAGACACTTTCTAAATTATTTTTAAAAGATAAAGAACCTAAATCGTCCTGAAAGTGGTGAGTGGGAGCTGTCAAGGAAACAACTTGCTAATGGAAACACAGCATAATTAACTGCCTTGTTTAAATGACTTGCCAGTGAGTTATTGGGAAGAGCTGATAAATAAGGGACTGCAGCAGCAGCAGAGAGTCTTTGCAACTGTAACTGTGTGATGCAATCTTTAATAAGTGACCTTATTACAGAGAAACTAGCTTTGGGACAGAAACAAGGATAGTGGCCATTTGACAGAACATGAGGTCAGATACACTACAGAGTTTATCAAACTGTTTTGTCTTTTTTTGTTTTTTTTGGCCAGCAGCGACGTGCTTGCAGTATATTCCCTGACTCCCGGATACGCTGAACGAGCTCTGGAGCACCGGCAGCGCTTGGGAACCAGGCTGGTCAGTGTGGCTAAAAACACAAAAGCCAAATCCTTTCTCATCATTTCATTTCTCAAGAGCGCGCAACCCTGTCACAGTCATCCCGGTTCTCCATGCAGCCGCACCATGGCGATCACTGCCATAACGATGGATGAGTGTGAATCAGAAACATCTAATAGCCCTTATAAGTGTGCCTTAAGGGCTTGGTTTTCTAAGCTGGAAGCTGAAATGAGCCTGCCGTGCTGGAGGTATCACTCTGCAGAAATAACACTGCTGAACCAGAGGCTGAGCTCACAGTGTGACAGTTCGGGATTTAGTTCTTGGTGGGATGTTAGGGCCTATTAGTATTGTTTAAATGGCAGCAATGGCCAAATGCTGTACAGACACGGGAAGAGAGAGTCTTTGCCCTGAGGAGTTCACAAACTAAATGGCAAAGTGAGGAAAAATAAAGACAGCATGGAAACAGATGCATGGCAATTAGCTATGGCTTAATAGTTCCACTGAAAATACTTTCTTAAATTAATTTGCCGGATGAAAGTACTTTCTTAAATTAACTTGCTGTCTGTCAGCCCTGCCGTCAGCTGGTTAGTTCCATGTAAGTGTCATGGGTAGGGTTAGCAGAAAGTGAATTTTCAACTGTGAGAAGGCAGTAGCTATGGGAATCAGTTCTAGAATCAGGAGTCATGACTTAGGAGGTCTCTAGTCCAACCTCCTGCTGAAAACAGGGCCAGCACTGAATGCGGACCAGGTTGCTCACAGTTTAATCCAGTCTGATCTTGGAAACTTCCAAGGATGGAGATTTCACAATCTCTCTGGGCAAATTGTTCCATTCTTAATTGCCCTCAGCGTGAAATTATTTTGCTTAGATCCGGTCTGAACCTTCTCCTTTGGATTTTATGACCCTTGTCTCTTATTCTCCTACCATGCGCATCAGTGAAGAACCTACCTCTGTCATCTCAATAACCTCTCCAATAGGTACCAGAAGTCTACTGTTAGATTCCCCCCAAAGCTTTCTCTTCTCCGGGCTAAGCAAGCCCAGTTTCCTCAGCCTCTCCTTACAGGGCAGGTGCTCCAGACCTCACCCCTCCGAGCTGCCGTCTTCTGGAGTCACTCAAGTGCCAGCTAAAGGGCAATAACCACTGCCTGTCGTTACTGGCAACATTCTGTTGATGCACCCCAGTGTGCTGTTAGCCTTCATCACTTGCAGGGCACAGCACTAACTCAGGTATAAATTATTGTCCTCTGAGACTCCTAGATCCTTCTCAGTAGCACTGCTCCCCAGACAGTTAGTCACCTGCCTATACCAACACACAGGGTTAGTCCATCCCAGGTACAGGAATTTGCATTCTTCAATGCTGAATTTCCTTTCAGCCCATTCCTCCAGCCTGTCTAGGTCCCTCTGAATAGCAGCTGTGCCTCCAGATGTATTGGCAAACCTTCTGTCTTGGTATCATCTGCAACTCTGATGAGTGTGCATTCTGTCTTCTTCTCCGGGTCATTCATAAAAAGTATTAAAGAGGACATCTGAAATTAAATATTAAACACTAGCCCTTGAACCTGACAATCCAACCAGTTTTGCCACCCATCTAGTAGCCCACTTATCTAGATTGTAACATCACAACTTGGATACAGGAATGCTCTGGGAGACTGTAACAAAAGCCTTGCTAAAAGGTGGGTGACGTCCACTGGTCTCTTCTCACAAGAAGGCAATCGGTTTGGTTAGACATGATCTACCCTTATTTGATCAACCCATGCTAAATGTCATGTCCTTTGCCTAGAAATGTGTTCAGGGAAGAATGCTCCATGATTTTTCCAGAGACCAAAGTGACAGGCAGACTGGCTGACTGGCCTGTAGTTCCTCAGGTTGTGTCACTTGTCCTTCCTGAAGACGGGTGCAACATTTGCCTTTCTCCTATCACCAGGGACCTCCTTCAATCTCCATGACCTTTCAAAGATGATAGAGAGAGGCCTCAATATGACGTCAGTCAGCTCTCTCAACACCATTCAGTGCAGTCCATGGGGTTCCATGGATGTCTTCAGGAGAAGCAGGCTAAGTCGGGAAGAACATTCTGAATTCAGGGGCATGGAGAAAAATACTGAGATGTTTGTGAGAGAAGTGATCTAACGTAAAACTAGGACAGGACACAGATAGATATTTCTTTTTCTCTTTGCTAGTGTGTCACTTCCATGTAATTCAGCGAGAATCTAATTCATTCTTGAGTTCACATCTATTTGAGCTGCATTTCAGATTTCAGTTTTATTCTCAAGTGTGAAAGAGCAGGGACTGTAGGTCAAGCTGAATTCCTGTTGGTGAGTGATTCTAGGTACCACGTCTTGGCAAAACAGGATCTCATTGAGACCTCACAGTCTTTGTGGATCCTGTCTGCTTTGCATCTATTACTAGGCCATCTCAGTTGATTCAAATATTTACCCCTTTATTCTTTTTATTTCAGGATTTGTCTTCACCCCTCTCCTCAATGAGTAGCATGTTTTGCTCCTGTTCTGCTGGTCTGTGATTTCATTGTTTGCAGGCTGGCAAGACACCAGTTCTGGGGTGACAGATGGGGCAGGCTGCAAACCAGGCAGTTGCCTCACAGCCTGAATGATATTTTAATAAGCACAGGGAAGTGACAGAGAGAGAAGTTTCTCACTGGAATGACTGGCAGTTTTGTTTTCAGCCTGAAAGCACTAATAGATGAATTTTGGCCTCAGTCCAAAAAAAAAAAAATCACAGAAACTAGAAGCAGAAAATCCCATTAGCTCCTAACTTATCCCTCTTCTTTAAGGGTCAACGAAGTTTTTTTTCTCTTTGGTCTATTATCCAGGTAGGGAGTTGTTGCCCTGTTTTCAGTATTTCAGTTCTCTCTCATGTATTCTATACTTTGGGAGACTTGCTTTTTAGTTATCTTTTGTTTCCCTTCTTTTTTTTTTTTTTTTTTTTTTCATTTCATTTATTCTCTCCATTGCCTTCCTTCCTTCCTTAAACATTCTCTCTTCTTCTAGTTTCTTTACACTCTTCACAGATTCATGGTGAAGTCTGTCTGAATAACGGGGTCTACCAACTTAATTTGGCTTCCAGCTTCCATGTCCTGTGAAACAGCTCGTGCAGTGCTGGGCAATGGGATTTGCATGGGAATCTCTAGTGCATATGTCCTCTTCTCCCCGCCCTTCAGCTGTTTCTCAGATGTATAATACAGAGTCTGTGTAGGGCTTTGTTTCATCCTTGGTCTTATGAATAAGACCTACAAAAGGGAGCTCTGGCAAAGCCCCAGCAAGCTCTGAGATCCCTTTGCATTGTGAGCAACACAGTGTTTTGCAGACAAGTTGTAGGATAGCCAGGCATCCAAAGGAGAAGATTCTTTTTCTTCCTATGAGTACAGGGGAAAGAAGGTCCAGCTCTTGCTAGAAAAATATCAAAATGATGCAGGGATCTGAACTGAGGTATGGTCCCGTACACTGATCAGAGAACGCACTGGAAACTTCTCGATATTTGGACATAAAACTTTATGTCTCTTTAGCAAGATTCAGGTCTGGATTTCAACTGGAGTACAAGCTGGAAATGAATGATATTCCTGCTAAAATATGGATTTTATTCCTTTCAGATACAATGATGACACTGAAGGTTCAGATCCTGTTTGGCTTCCTTTGCTGCATGATTTTTCTGCCTACAGATGGCTTCACAGCAGACACCAGTACTGAATTTCGCTCTGCTTTCTCTGTGGCCAGAACCAGCAGCATGGAAGGGAGCTCTGAGATGGTCATTACCTTTGACAAAGTGTATGTGAACATTGGCAATGACTTTGATCCCAAAACTGGATTGTTCCGCTGTCGGATTCCTGGAGCCTACTACTTCTCCTTCACTGTGGGGAAATACCCAAAGAAAAACTTGTCTGTCATGCTGATGAGAAACAAGAATGAAGTGCAAGTGATTGTGTATGATGAACATCACCGCAAGGAACGGAAGGTAGCCAGCCAGAGTGCCATGCTGCAGCTTGACTACGGTGACACGGTTTGGCTGCGTCTACATGGAGATCCCAAGTATGCTCTTTACAGCAATGTGGGCCCCTACACGACTTTCAATGGCTACCTAATCTATCCAGACACTTCTGCCTTCTTCCAGAATGCTCTTAGCTCCCAAGAGCTGGGGCCACACCATCACGCTGTTCAGCAGCTTCCCGGAGAGCAGAATGAAGCTTCACAGCGACACATGTTATCTGATCAACCAAACAGGGAACAAGACCCTCGCTCTGCATTTTCTGTGGCCCGCTCACAGAGTCTCCTGGGGACAGATGACAAGCAAACCCAGCATGAGCCAATCACATTTGACACAGAGTTTGTGAACATTGGAAAAGATTTCAATTCCTCCACTGGTGTCTTCTCATGCCGTATACCTGGTGCATACTATTTCTCCTTCACCATTGGCAAAATGCCCTTTAAGACTATGTCAGTGAAACTTATGAAGAACCACAATGAGGTGCAGGCCATGATCTACGATGACAACCACTCCAAGAGGCGGGAGATGCAGAGCCAGAGTATCATGCTGCCTCTGCAAACAGGGGACACCGTTTGGCTCTACAGCCATCAGCACGATGGTTACGGTGCCTACAGCAACCATGGCAAGTACATCACCTTCACGGGCTTCCTGATCTATTCAGAGGCTCAGCCAAAGCGGCTTCCAGGTGCCAGCTCACCCCAAGGGTCAAATAATTAAATGCAGATGTGGAAGGAGCACAAGAAAAGCCGAGGTGCCATGAACTTGGGTACAGCTCCTCTTTGAGTATCATCCTCTACTTTGAGCATGCTCTCACATGTCCAGTGCTCTCCTTACACTGCACGCTTGTGCCCCATCTGCAGGGCCACTGCTGTGTCTCCCATTCATCCGTACAAAGGTCTTTATAGGTCGTATGTGTGTGTCCTGTGTTGGTGTTTGATTTAAGCATAAAGCATGGGGTTGTTGTGGGGCAGGGGTGGGGCAGGGTAGTGAGACGCTGAGGATCAGAGAACCACAGCAGTAATGTGGCTGCAGATCCCCAGCATCCAGAAGGCAAAGGAGGTGGTGACTTTCCTTGCATATCTGGGGAGGGAATAAATGTAATGGAAATGAATGTATTAAAAATACAAAAGATGTAAAATTTTCCCAGATTGGAATTTGTTGTTACTTGTGAGACTTGTGTGCTTGTCACTGGCTGAGGTACCTGTTCAGGAAAGAAAGCAGCATGGTGATCGTACGAGCTGCTGTATGGGTACAGTGCCTCTCTGTGTACGCTCTTTTTTATCATTCATGTGTGTGAAGTGTTGGTACCTCTTATGATTTTATTGCAAGTTTCACGATATTTGGTGCTTTTCTTAATCTGACGTCGGTGAAGTCAAGAAGCTCTGTCTGAGAATCTCAGCTTCCATTTAATGAAAACAGTACGTTTAGAAACGGACAAAAAAGCAGGCTTCCAGCCCTTCTAGTAAAGGATGAGGGCTCAAACCTACAAACGGACCATCCTCTGAAAGCTCAGAAACAAGGCAAGAAAAATAAAAAATGTATTTTTAAATCTCTTAGTATTTGGGTCAGGAGCAGGCTCATAAGGTAGAAGTGTGAGTAGTATCATGGAATGCAATGGCGGTGTTGACTGCAGAGGCATTACGTTCTCCAGAAATGAGCTCCTTGAACACAATGGTATGGCTAACCTGCCATATGCTGTGTCAGTAACCTGGTGCAAATGGGATCAAAGGTACCATTAAGTGGTATTTTCAGCATCTGTGCTCCAGTGGTTTCTTACAGACAGTGTAAGCCGGGCCATCGTGCTGCTGGAGAGTGACTGGTGTGGCTGCAGAGGACACTGGTGTGTTCCTACTGGGCAGCCAGGATTGACGACGGGATCCACCAAGGAGGGGTAGTAGGAAAGGAGGGGGCTGGAGGCTTCATCATAGTGCTATCGGTGCTGTTTCGGTTGAGCTAAAGCCTGGTTTGTCTCCCAAAATACATAAACTGCAAAAGTGCATCATCCTGAGCATGCATGAAACTTTGTGATGTCATTTGCGTTTAATTTATAATCTGCTCAACAAATCCTGAGTTCAGAATGGTGTATTGGCATCTGAGTCACCGAGCCAACCCCCCTCAACCTTTATCCAGACACTGATAAAGCTCAGACTGTATATTCTCCAGCAGGACAATATTTTCATGCACTAGTGCCATCCCAGCTCAGCTTTTTGATGCTATTCTCTGCTTGAACTGGATTTTTCTGCAGCCATTCTCTGCCTCCATCACTCCATACATATCCTAGACATTGAAGACTGGGGAAAAGGATGAAGGGTAGAGATTGGAGGTGCGTAAAAAAACAGCATAAGAATAAAAGAATATTAGGTGGGACACTAGTTTACTAGAAGTTATACTTCAGCTAAAATCCTAATCTTAATTCCTACATCCTTTAGGGCAAAAAAATGCAAACAAACAAAAAATACCCAAACCAAACAACCTGCTTTATGAACTCTGTAAATCTATCTGCTCCTGTCACAGCCCTAACCTGACCTCTAAAACCACTCTCCGTGGCATCATGCTTCCAGGCTTCTCTACACCTGCCTCACCATTTCTCCTCTCCATCTGTTGGGCAACAACAGCTTGGAAAAAAGATTAACTAGGTCAAAAGCTAGCAGTTCCCGCTTTGAATGTCACAGATGCCTCCTTTGCTGAGAGTGGAAAATTAGGAGTGTATTGATAGAAAGGGATAGTATGGATCCCATCACCTAAGCACATGCAATGAATGTTCAAAATTAATGTACTGATAATGGCAGCAGGAAACCTAGTAGAAACAAAGAAAAAAAAAATCAAAACCCTCCCAAGTAGATAATTGCATTTATTTAATTCCACACTGCAATGTGTAACACAGAGAAAGGTTAATGATCTCTTTCTAGAAAATAATTGTATTTCTGATTCTGAGGATAGAGATTGTGTGTTTATTATGTTTGGCTTGCAGCGTGCCGTAGCTGTACAAAAAAAACTTCATAGAAGAGGAAAAATCTGCTGAAGAAATAACTAGGTCACAATCCTCAGGAATTTAAATGAGATTTGAGGAAGTGTATTCCAAACTGATAACTGACACAAAGTGGTGTACATGTGTAAAGATGATGTGCAAATACTAGAAAGCTTCATGGAATACATACATTTTCAGGTTGCTTTTTAAAGAAAAATGAATAAATGAAATGGGAAATTACTATGGACATATAAAATGTGGTGCCACATGAGCAGAAAGCTGAAATTAAATATGTGACCTGTATCATGAAACAGAACAAAATCTGCTTAGCTGGTTACTGGAGAGGAGAAAAGGTAGTGTATTTGGCTGAAACCATAGGGGGAATGTAAGGAGGCTGACCTGAATTATCTGAAATGAAGTCAGCTAGGACACCAGTGTAATATTCTAGGAAAAAAGTGCCAGGGCATCTCTCCAGTAAAGCATCAGTGATCAAGATAGATAACACATCTGAACAGCACTGCCCCCTTAGAAAGAAAGAAAGAAACAAACAAAACACACACAAAACAAACAAGCAAAAAAAACAGGAGAGGTTGAAATGCACTTTATAGTTTTGTCCTATTTCATTTAAAAATAAAAGCATGTGTATAAATTCCTTAGAGGGCTGCCAGCACAACACAGAAAGCAGGACAAAAAGGTGTGTCATATTTGTACACAGTCCTGAATAATGCGGAAAGCATTCAAAACAACCATGGGTGCAGCTGAAATCAGGTGTGTCCTTTCCTACAGTAGTTTCCTTTATTGTCTCTCTTGGTCCTGGCCAGGTTAGAACGATAGAAATGTTTCAGGGGTGCTAAATGCGAAGGCTTCTCCTCCCAGGGCCAGGAAGCCAGGAGGAGGGTGGTGTTTGCAGGGCAGAGCCCCTTGCACAGATCACGAAAGATTTCATCAATCAGCTGAGAGAAAAAACGAATCCAGAGGTTTTTATCCAGACCCTGCATGGAGCGAACCTGATAGGCACAGTAAACACCGGTGAAAAGAAGACGGTCAAACTCTGCTAGAGGCAAGTGGGTGTCAGTCAGTGAGTAGTATCTCAGATGCTGTTCAATCTCTGCCGGTGTTTTGGGAACTTCATCCTCTAAAAGCTGCGTGAACCGCCGTGCCGGGCGCAGGGAGGCCAGCTCTTCATCCCGCAGCCGGATTGTCCCGTTGGCCTGAATATCCAGCCCTCCCCAGAGCATCTGGAAGAGAAGAGCAGCATGCGCGGGGGGAAGCCCAGCACAACCCCCTCCGCCAGCTGGAAAGCCATCCGCAACGCTGCCAAATTTCGGGCCGGACCGCGAGGCGGCCGCTCCCTGACTCGGCCCGCCTCGTCCCACTCCGTGCCCTTCCCCGCCAGCCCCGCACCCCTTTTCTGACCCCTCCACACCTCGGTTTCCCCGTGGGACCCACCCAGCTCTCGCCTCCCGCCCTGCCACTCCCACCGCAGCCCACGGCTGCCTTGGGTGGGGGGGTGCTTGGCCATTTGGTGGGAGAGTCACCCAACCCAGCGGGGACGGTCCCCTGTCCCACCCCGTGAGGTGCCACGGAGGGAGGGGGGTGGGGTGGGGTGTTAAACCCCCCTTCAGCTGCACCCCGCAATGGGAGGGAGCACAAACACAATTCGGGCACCGCTGAGGGGTTTTCCAGGCACTCCCGGAATCTGTCAGGGATGAGAGCGAGCAGAACGTGTTGAGCTTTTACATGCAGGCAGGTGGGAGCGTGGGCGCTAGCAGTGCCTCGGCCCACGGGCCCCCAACGCCCAGGAGACCTCGAACATGACGTCAATGTCCTCAGGGGCGCGACGGGGTGGGGTGGTGCCGGCGCCGTCCCTGCTGTGAGGATGTTCATCTGGAAGACATCAGGCAGAGTTTGGTAGCGCAAGACCGTGGCCCTCCCTGTTTATTTTCGTCCTGGGGTTGTCAATAATGCCTTTTCGTATTTCTGAGCTGCCACTCACAACTTGCCAAACGGGACAGATGCTGACCATGGGATTTTGATAAGCAAAACAAGCTTTTTGAGAGAAGCGGACGCGGTTAAGTGAGGCGAGTGTAAATTTTGGATCTGGTGGCCTTTAATCCTGCCAAAAGAGCTAAGGCGTACGGCGGCAGAGGCACTTGCTTTGACAGACGGCAAGGAAGCCCCTCATGCCAAATATGGGTGGGGTTTGAACTGCTGGGTTTTGTTTGCTTGGAGGTTTTTGCTGGGGAAAGTAACACTGCCCAACATAAGGAGGGTGCTGGGAGGCTCCTTGACCTGCTGGTAGAAACATAACCTAATGCTTATCCTGGTTTTATACTTCGCCCCTGGTAATCTGCCACTGGCAGGGTCAGAGTGTGAGGGTAAAAGAAACCCAGCCGGAGCCATTACGAGCTCCTCTCATGTCCAGCTAATAGCTTGCTTGGCCACCTGACATCATTTAAACTGGGAAAACTGGATACGAAGCCAGAGGAATGGGAGTTTATTAATATGAGAGTCCCATTAATCCTAAGAATTCTTCTATTTTCATTTACTAACAGACCTGTTGCTTTAACTTTCTGCATTTATTTTGCCTTTATTATTTCTTTCTTTGTGAAAAAGGAGACACGAGTGGCCTTGGCCCAGGACTGTGAGAGGAAGGCTGCATCCGCCCCTTCTCTGTATGGATCAGTGTAGTCATGTAGCCAAAACCCTCTTCTACTTTTTACAGATTCATCCTTCAGGCCAAGAAACATGAGCTCTCTGACATCTTTTTTTTTTTTTTTTTTTTTTTTTTTCATTTTTATATGGATGAAGGCTTTTTTATAGAAAAAAAAAAAAAAAGATAATTTATGTTGAGTACTCCAGAGTTAAGGTCAGTAGCTGTTTACAAAAAGCAGAAAAATGATTTAATACTCTGTGTGTGTGATGACTACTATCAAACCCTGCTTCCAACGTTCCATTCTTGATTAAAGCTTTTCAGGGAGATGTACGAGCTGCCTGAAGAAGTGCAAGTGCACCGCCACCCCCCAGGCTGTGGAGCTTTGTTTCTCTGCACAGCTGCAGGCTCCCTGATCCAAGCCAGCTGTGGCTTTGGAATGTGAGCAGGGACATAACCGCTCTTTCCTACCCCTCCATGGATGCACCAGCAAGGCTTATAGCTCAGGTAAAAAAACAGCAGCATCTGAAAACTCTTTTGCTGGTCTTCTCCCTTCTAACTGCTCTGCTAAATTCACGGATCCCTCTACTGAGAGATGGCTGATTAGCAGCAAAGTCGGTGAATAGCTGCCAAACTGCTGTTATTAGTAATATTAGTCATAAATATATGCAGCACTGGAATGTTGAGTAAAGTAAAACAAAAACTGAACAAAGCATAACAAATAATGTATTGAAATAATAGCATAAAATATCCTCTGGAGATGGGAAAATGGTCCCTTACTTACTTTATCATTCAACAGGTTTTGGGTTTTCCCCCTCCACCCCCCCCCCCCCCAAAAAAAAAAAAAAAAGCACCTGGAAAATCCACGCACATCATTGCAGGAGCAGAGTTTTTTCAGTGAAGACTCAAGAAAACCCTCCCCCCACTGCCGCCAAAACCAGCAGCAGGTCTTCATCTTGCAAGTAAGCACAAGCGCCTCCCGCAGCGAAGAGGCCCAGCCGGGACCCCAGCTCTCCCCCGGGGTCTCGGCCGGCCGAAGCCTTTGGCCATCCTCGAAGAAGGAGGCAAAGCGTCGGGCTCCTGGCGCTGCCCGAGGGTTTCCCAAGCCGAAAAGCCCCGCGGGGCCTGGCAGGTGCCCCTCCTACCTGCGAGCCTCTGGGATGCAGTGAACACGCAGAGGATCAGCCAGGCGTTGAGCTGCGCCGGGGCCATGGCAGCCCTGCAGCTCCGGAGGCGGCGAGAGCCGTTCGCTTGTGGCGTCTTTCCCTCTGCTGCTGCGGGTCCCAGCAGCCTCCGTTGGAACGGGGCCGTCTTTCTGTGTTTCTGGTCGCGGGCTCGGGACGGGCTTGCAGTTCAGCTCGCTGAACCCGGAGGGTATTTTCCATCGTATTTTGGAAACTTGGAAGAATTTGTTGTGAAGTTTTTGGCAGAATTGCTCAAGCTTCTTTTCCAAAGACTGATTTCCCACTGCGACTTATTATAGGAAGCTATCGGTTGCAAGAGACTTCGCTACGTGTGATTGCCACAGAAGAAGGGAGGACCTCCTGGCCCCTTCCACCTCCACACGGCACCTCTGTCACATCTCCGTGACACTTCTGCTTAGATCCTTGGCTTCATTTTCAGTTTTCCATTTTCCTGAGTTTGAAAATCTGCAAACAATCCCAAAATGTCACAAACAGATAAGGCCGGCAGTCTGGGCAGATTCACAGAAGGGCAGTAGCAGCCAAAATATACAAGCAGGCAGAAGAAAAGTCACTAGTTCAGTTCTGTATCAAACCTCCCAGAGGGAAAACTCAATATACTGACCTAGCAAACAGCAAGGATCAGAGCCAGCCAGGCTTTAGCACCTCATCATCCTCTCCTGTGACAAGACCTCTGGGTTGCAATGAGCACAGTCTGCCTAAGATGTTGTGAATTACACAGACGAAACTTCATCTGATTCCCTTCACAGCAGGTATCTGTTCTCCACACAACTTTGCAGATTTATTAGTGCCAGAGCCCCTGTCAAACTGTTCTATATTTCTACTCTGTATGGCACAGTACGGTCCTGGGTTCTCCCAACAGGTTCTGGGATGCCAGGGTTGTGTAATAATGAGTATAAATAAGTAATAATACCATCTCCCTCAGGTTAAAGGGGGGAAAGGAGTCTGAGGATGTGGGATTGAAATGCACCCTTTTCTCAACAAGTTACAGGGTGTCCGTTTGTAGTGACACTGTCACCAGAGAGTTGACGGAGGGTAGGGGTGATGTTCCAGTCAGGCAGCTGTCAGTGTGCAATGTAGCGCGTCTGCTGAAACTTCCAGGATCTGTAGCTGCACCTGGCAGTTTGTGGGCTCACACCAGCTATGAAGAAAAGCAGCACATAATGGAAGAGTCCCAGATTTGTCATAGGAGGAGGGGCCCTCAATAGCCAAAGCCATTCTTACCCTCGGTTTGGATCAAAATAAGAACTGTGCTTCTGTCATAGCCTCGGCTGTCTTCAAGTCAGGCTCCACTTCTTTCAGTTTTCATTATTTTCTGCTGCTTATGCTTTAGTTGCATCCCTTTCTTCTGGGAGGAGATAACTTTTATTAAACTGTCAATCACATGCTACTCAAGAGCCAGACGCTGATGACCCATCTGTGCAGTGAGATTCATGTGCCTTCTGTTTTGTGCCAGTCCCTTACAATCCACGAAGTACGCGTGACTTGATCTAGAAGTCACCATGCAAAAAACCCCCTTGCATCTCATGGGGCATGAAGTGGCCTCCCTTTAGCATGCAGCACGTGACACAAGGAGCAGACCAGGATTTTGGCCAACATCTGCGAAGGCCTTTTATGATTCTGTCAACAGGAAAATTTCCTAGGAACAGCTTTACTGGTGAAGTGGCTAAAGGTGGATGCCCATGTTGGTGGGGGGGTCAGGGGAGGAGGCTCAGAGGCTGTGCTTAGGTGACTGGTACAGTGGCAAGCTGAGGACAAGCATCAGTGGTAGATGCTGCCCTGAGCTAGGGGGGGTTTACAGAACCCCCTCACTATCCTGCGCAGAAAGGCAATTGCAGATCGATAAACAGATGCCTTGGTTGTTTGTAAAGCAGCAGTAGTTTTATGGTGCACAGAAACAAGCCTGAATTTCTAACAACTGCACATAGTCCCCGCACGTACGATGGCAATGTCAGGCAGTGCACCGGTTCCTCCTGAGGGATTCTGTCCTCACCAGGTATTCACAGCTGGACGTGCACGGCCCTGCCCCTCTGCACTCCCCCTGGTCATACCGTCTGTTGTAGGAGCCATTTCAATACGTCACTTCAAGCCAGGTTTCTGCAGGGGCACCTTGACCGGTGTCACTGTTTCCACCATGATCTCCCAAAGCAGGAAGAGGGGAAAGGGGAACAAGACATGGAGGGGTCAAAAACTGTAGGAGCTGGTTGGGTGCTGGCTGAAGCACGAGGTGTGGTTAATACGGCACCAGAAGAGTCTCTTTGGGAGGAAGGTTTCTGCAGGGAGATAGGCAGCGTCTTCAGGAAAGGGAAATTCTCCTTATAGAATTGGAGAAATCTCTTGCTTCAAACATCTCACTCGGAACTTGAGGAGACCACAATCCCCAGCCTGGGCCTGTCTGGCAAATGCTCAGGGGAGGAGGATGAGGAGAAGTTTGAGGAAAGACTGGAAAGAAGAAGTACATACGTGGCTTCCAGGGAAGATGTGGTTTGAGTCACTGGAGGGGAAGAAGGAAGAAAACCTTGAGGAAAGTAGGAGGGAAGCACTGACCATAACCAGACAGAACCTCCACTGTTATACTGGTATTTTCCACTTACGGTGCTGCTGGTCCTTATGGAAATCCTTTCCTTGTCTTTTTGTGAGCCGCATCCGCCGCTGGAAGGAGTAACAGGCTGTGTAAGGGGAAGATGTCACAGCACGCAGTGTGACGGGTGATGTGGGGCGTGCTGTCACCCAGCCTGTCCCTCAGCGCTCCCGTAGGCGCTGTTCTGCAGGAGCACAAGGCCCAGCTGAAATCCCCATCCGGATTTTGATGGGGGATCAATTGTCAGGGTCCATACAGACTACGTGGGCGTGACGGAGGACACCCTGACACCGCCAATAGCCACATCCTCAGGGAGGAGAGTCTGCTCGCCCAGCTGCAGGGAGAAATGCCAGAGTTCTGGAAAACACCAGCAAAACCTACTCAGCTGGAGAAGCTCAGCGTGGTGACCGTGAGTCATCACCTACAGTCTATTTGGCCCCGCAGTACCAGAAAATCTTCTGAAGAGTGTGTCTGTAAGTCAGCGACATCTGACTTCCATCTCATCCAACATCCTCCTACAGCTGGGAAATCCAGCCCAGGCCAACAAGCCTCGTGGAGGCTGGCAGCCTGGACCAGGCAGGGACAGAGGATTCCAAAGACAGCTTTGTGCTTGACCAAGCTGACCACGGCCTTGCCCAGCACGAAGCGAGTGCCCTAGGAGGCACAAGGAACCCAGAGAGAGCAGGCTCCATCGGCAAGAAGAGCCCCTGGAGCCCAGGAGCAGCGGAGGAGTAATGGGCCAACACTGGCAGTACCTTGTGAGGCTGTGTGACCTCTCGTGCCCCGGGACGGGCGAGCGAAGTGCGCCCTTCATAACCTCCCAGGCTTCTCTAACGAGGAGATTTGGGTCCATTACCAACTATTCCACCTATTAAAGATCTGCTGGAGCCAATGCCTGTCCCCACAGGGCTGGCTGCTTCTCTGGAACACACATCCTTCAGCAAACGTTGCGTGTTGTCCGACTTGACAGGGCATTGTGTCTAACGTTTCCCGATGTAGCGTCAATCAAATTCTCCCTCTGCACAGACATTATATTTAAACAGCAGTTTTCCTTCTGTTCCTGCTACCATCAGTCTTCTGATCTACTGTACTGGGAAATACGTATTTTTTTACGGTGCCTCAAGCAACCTGGGATGGGGGAGGGAGAATGTGGAGGGGGAAATGTGCTTTACAAAGAATTTTCACAGTAACAGAAGTGGTGCCAGGAACTTTTGTGTCTTGTGCAATAGGCATCTCCGTGCAAAAAGAGCCACTGCAACAGAAAACAGAACCAGCTGTGGAACGTGTTGTAGGAAGGGCTAAAACTACATTTCCTATTTAACCAGCTCAATAGATGGCAGATCAAGTGGAGCTAAGAGGTACATAACGCCCCGAACTTCTGCTGTGTCCCCTTCTCTTTCCTCTTTTCTATAAGGAGCTGTAACTTTTAAGGTGAGTTGCAAATGCTGTTAACTGCAGACCACTGTTCTGAGTCACATCCCAAAGACTGCCGGCCACAGCAGTCTGAAATAAATTAAAAAAAAAAAAAAAAAAAAAAAGTAAGAAGCCCATGCTTACAAGGCTGGGGTAGACACAGACAAACATGAAACCTGATTCTTACCATACAGTTCAGCTCTTTATTCTTGAAAACAGATCACATTCCAGTCACAATGGAGACCTGTTCCTTTTTTTCCTTAACTGAATTTATTACTGTCTTAACCTTTCCTCCATCCCATAATCCCCCAACCCCCTTTTTTAATTAGTGCTCTTAAAATTTAAAAGCTTAAGTAGCGATTCATGGAATCTCTACAAACAGCTTGTGAATTATTTTATGAAATCTCTTGTACTTTTCAGATCTTAATGAGGTCAGTCAACTTTCCGATGCAGAACTGCGTTATGCATTTTCTGGGCTAAGGACAAAGGACATTATTAATTGATGACTGCTGTAATGTGATCCCCTTCAAAGAGGTGGCGGGTGGACTGAAACTACGATATTTTTCCAGCTTTTTTGGAGAGAGCTGAGATTTTCCACAAGAGCAAAGACAGTGGTAGGGCTATTATATCATACAGCTCAAAATAATTGGAATAGTGACAAAAAGACATGGACTCTTGTCTATGGGACAAAGGAAAGAAGATATTGACTGCAGGGAAAAGCACAATCTGAAGATACTGGAGAAAGTAGAGACTAATTGACTGTGAAGAAAAAGCCAGCACGAGGGAGTGGCACGTGAGACGTTACCTGCAACTGCTCCTTCTGCCAGGAGAACAGGCACTGACCTAATTCCCAATGAACCAACGCAGAGGTTTCCACAATTGTTTAGGTCTGGACCCAGGCACATCTTGTGCTGTCCTAAAACCAACCGTATTAGAACCATTTACAAAAACCTTGACTGTTTGCTGTATTATCCCAGTTTTCCCAACACCCATCTTGGAGCTGAGATGCTGCTGTCCCATTGCTCAGGTTACACAGTACAGTCTCCTACCAGTGCTCAGGTTATGAATTATGCCTGCAGTGACAGTGAACAGAAGCAGTGTATATAAAGCATTTTAGTCACATGAAACGCCTGGACCCTGTTCAATTTGCAAACGAAAAAGATAAATCCAGTGTTTTACAACTCAGAGCAGCAGATAAACATCTACCAGTTGGGTTATCAGGATTGGAAATTAGCACCCTGTGCTTTTCACCTAGTTTGAAAACAGCATTATTCATGGGACCACAACAGGCAATCTCATATCAATTTTTATTATCATAAATATTATGTCAGAACAGAAAGGACAGTGCTGTGCATCCGCTCCACTCTGCTGTTATTTTGCATCTTCCTCCTTCTTGGCTCCTGCTTCTATTTTCAGGGGTTCTGGAGCTGCACGATAGGCCGGAAACGCCTCCCAAGGACTATTGAGATCAAACTTGCGAAATTCCTGAGAGAGCTCCACAGGTTCTGCCACTACCCGTTTCACTTCATCATCATACCGCACCTAGAACAGTGCAAAGGACACAGGCCAGTCATTTTCATCCAGTCTCTTGCAAAACTGTACCTACTGTTTTTAGATAGCTGTGAGCTGTACGCAGCCGTGACCCAGAGCGCCCTCCGCTACGAGCAATTCTACTTCTTATGCCCTGGACAGGCCACAGGCCTCTCTCACAGCTTCAGTTCTCCTCATTATTAAACAAAAGCCCTCCAGATGCCACCAAGACCTCTGGACTCAGCAGGAAAACCCTTCTCTTTGCTACCAAGTATCTCAGGTGTCCTGACTAACCACCCTGAATTAGGAGGGCCCAGCCTACAGTCCATATGGAATAACACATAGTTTGTCATATGACAAAGGAATTTCTCCTCAGTCACTGAAATAAGGTGGCCCATTCACCTGCCATAGCTAAGGACTACTCCCATGAATTTTTATAACATGGCAGCTTGTTCGGTTTTAGTTGTGCTTCTTAGCATAACACGAGACAAAAAGACAACCAGGGTGAAACGCAGGTGAGTACCAGACACCTCCAATTGGCTTGCTTCATCCTCACTGTGCCAGTCCAGATTTCCAAACCACAGCTCAGGAGGTGCTGCGTGGTCCTCACTTGCAGGTTCTGCCATTATTTCTATTTTTCTTCAAACCCTCTGTGACTTGCAGAACCTCACTGTTTTCTCCTGAGACTCAAGACAGTCTTAGAAGTGCACCAAATATAACTGCTTCTGCAAGGCTGTCATTTGAAACCAGACAAGTATCAAATATGCTCATTTCACTTGTGGTTTGACATACAGAGGTAAATATCTGACAGATGGCAAGAATCAGTTCAACTAGAGTTTTATAATCCAGGCCTACAAAAACTCAACAAAATGCAGTTCCAACTGCATTAAGATCAGTTCAGTCCTTTATTCCTCTGGGAATCTCCAGTTTTGCAGTGGAAAGTTTAATCTTCCAGAAGACAAGCTAAAAGCAGAAGCACTTTCTCTGACTGACAAATGTCTCTGTTATACAGCACATGAAATTTGCTCAATGTCTCTGGCCTTTGGCTGCCTTATTACGGATGACACTTTGTGATGACTTCAAATTTCCATGCAGAAGAGCTATACAAATCCTCTGGACTACAGACAAGTGAATCACCTTTACTGCCTTTCAGACAAAGGATTGTAAAGGAGTCACATCTCTGTACCAAAACTGAGATAAGAGTATTGGAAAGATTTGGTAACTTTAGACATGAGCGTATCTCCTACCTCCACATAACCAGAGAGTGGAAAGTCCTTCCGGAAAGGGTGGCCCTCAAACCCATAGTCTGTGAGGATTCGCCTTAGATCAGGGTGGTTGGCAAAGAAAACACCATACATGTCCCAAACCTAAATGAAAGGGAGCCAAGTTGGATTAGAAAAAAAAAAAAAAAAATCCTTCATGTATTACGGCCATAAAATTTCAGTTACATGCCTGGCTTTGTGCAGTGCCAGCGAAACTGATGTAGGAACTCATTCAAAAGCAAACCAAACACCCTTTTACCTCCTACTCTGAAAAGGCAGCCAGGGCAACACTTCTCTCTCTCTTCCTGAGGGCCCTGGGAATCAGTTTAATCAGGGAAACACAGCCCCCCTCCACAGAGGCCCTGCTCCCAAGTAGCCGGGCACGCACCTCTCTCTCATACCAGTTTGCTGCCTTGTGCACAGACACCGCTGAGTCAACAGGCGTCAGCTCATCGGTGTATGTCTTCACACGGATCCGACTGTTGAACCGCAGAGACAGGAGATTGTACACAATCTGAAGCAGGATAAAAGAAAGCACTGGCACACAAAGACTATTTCAAATATTACTTATCAGCAGAATCACATTCAGCGCTTCAGAGCTGGGCACTAAAAGACATTACTAGAGCTGAGGTTCCAATAGCTTAATTCTTTGGTCCTTAGATGTGTAATGAACATGATGTGAGATGTAGAAAACATGACGAATGAAGAAGAGCTGAAGTAAAGAGGGATACTAAAACTTAAGAAAAAAGAGAATACTGAAGTGATGGAGACACTTGACAATAGTCTTTCAACAGTCTGTCACAAAGAAAATGGCTATCAATTACTCTCAGCATCCAGTGGGAGAAAGCAAAGAAGAAATACACTTAATTTTCAGCAAAGTGGTTGGATACCAGGGAAAATTTATAACTCTTCTGGTGATGAAGTACTAATAAAAAGGCTGCTTATGAGGATTACTAGAACCTCTGGGGCTGGGGAGAAGGGGGAGCAGGAATACTTACCACAAGCAGACTGAGAAAAAAACGCAAACCTTTGTAAGAAATTGTGTAGCCTTGTTTGATACTGCCTCTGTGAAGATGGCTGGAAAAGGTGAATTCATTAAGGTGTATATTTCTATTACTTCTGTGAATCTACTACCTTGGTTTTTGAAGGAAAAATCCTGAATTAAGAAAATCTTCAACTTCTTCAGAGACTAGAGGCCTTTCAGTTAAAGAAACTCTCTCTGCAACTCTCAGGATTGTTGCTTAATCACAAGTTATGTTACTAAAAGTCAAAGCTCTCATTAGCAAAGGAAGAAGGAGCTATATTTAAAAACAACAGATATCTGATTAGCTAATATAGGTAACACAAACCTGCCACCCGTTGCTTTCTCGGTAGTTGTTGGTAAGTGATTTAATATCACAAGACAAACCAAAGGGGGAAGAAAAATCAGCTACTCTTCATTATCCTTGTTACTTGCTAGGAACTAAAAATTTACCAATTCACTTCTCTTGCCCAAGACAGTCTGCCCAGGTTAGACAGGAGAAGACAGACATTTCTTAACCCATAAGGCTGCCTAAAACACAGCCAGCCTCCTACAGCATGTGAGCCCTAGGTATTTTTTGCCACTGCCTTTTACTGATCTTACTAAATTATACTACAATAACATCTTTGCAACAATACTGTGAACAAAGCTTTCTAATAGCAGGTGAGAAGACAATATGCTGTGGTTTCCCAAAGATGTATCTTTTCTATTTGCACCTGCAATTTTTCTGCAGCTGAAAAGCTATACGGCAAGATATTCAAAAGAATCTGTGGGAACCAAATCTGCAATATTCACTGGAAGTCAGTGGAAATTCAGTGTCAGTGGAAGTTCACTGCCTGAAATCTTCTGAGAGCTTTCTGAAAATCTGCTTCATCTCATATGTGGTCCTGACTTTCAGGACCAACGCAACTAAATAGCCTTTCGTTTTGTTTGGTTTTTTTTTTTGAAGAGGAAAATTGTTGAGAAGATTGATGGGATTTAAAGAAAAACATGTTCAGCTGTGGTGACAACAGCAGTGGACAGGCCTAATTGGAAGATGGAAGAGCACCAGTTCACATCTGGCCAGAAAGAAGTCTCTAGACACTTTGGTGAAACCAAAACTAAACCAAAAAAAAAAAAGGGAAACAAACAAACAAAAAGAGAGAGAGACTTTCAGCAGAGCACAAAAGGAAAGTCAGACTAAGAACCCATACAGTATCAGTTCTGCTACTACTTCTAGGATCAACAGATTAAACCAAAGCCAGTATTTCAGAGCGGATTGTCCTTTCACTGTCAGAAAACAAAAAACATGGTCAGAGCTGCAACAGCACCCACATCCATCAACAATTGTGAGAGTCCTGCACATATGAGCACTTCTTACCTCAAAGCGGTACTGCCGAGACGGGACATCAACAGCAGTCAAGTCAGCCAAGGATTTGAACTGGGCATTAGTGTGATCTCGAAGGAAGGTGAGAACTGGAATGATCCCATCTGGATGGATCAGAAGTTCCAGCTCATTGAAACAGGTCACCTGATGAAAACAGCGACAAGGGCATGAGTACAAACACCAACAGGATCCAACATTATGAACGCCCAGCAGAACACCCAAAGAGAGCATAAGGTATAGGAGACACATAATGACATCAGATGAAGGGGCTTAATAATAGCAGTAACCTTCATGTAATTCTAACAATCCTTCTTCTCCAGAACAACTCCTGAAAACAGCTAACAAACAAGTAGTGTGTTCACTGGGTTCTGTTCCCCCCCACAAGAACAATTTCTCAAACAGCACTTACCTGTGCTTGCTGGATATACTTGGGCAGAATCTCAGCCACATACTCCCCAAAAGCACATAGTTGCTTCTGTTCTACTTCATTTTTTGGTCTGACAGTAGCTGAGGAGAAAATAAAGTTCCCAAGATTACGTCAGGGAACACGGAAAGCTACAAAAAGAAGAGTAGTGGCTCCCACCCCTGACTTAAAAATCCCTTTAACCAGGCTAGCTGTCTCTCGGTAGCTCTGGCAGAAGCCGGGCAGGTTTAGGCTCAGGTAACTTGAAAAGTTTATTATAGTAAATCCGAAGCTGAACACACAATATATGTATAGCGGAATATATAGGATCCCGCAATAGAGATCAGACTACAGCAACATACATATGTTGTGGTACACAGGACATGGAACTAGAGACTTTGATAAAGAAGGAAGTTTGTGTTGGTGCCAGGCTGAAGTATTTTTTTGTGAGCTGTAAATACAGCAGGACGAGCTTTCCAACAAGGTGCCGGAGAAGCAAATAACACGGTGAGAAAGAGGGGAAGAGATGACAGAACAATCCGAACTTATATACTGCTCATGACACTCAGCCTGGGTCTGGAAAGGATCTTTACTTTTCTAGGCCAAATAATGCTGGTTTTGTTTGATGCACCAGCATCTTAAGCAAGCCCTTCATAATCAAAACACCCTTGGATCTCGTGTTGCCTTCATTTTTTTTTTTTTCTGGTTACAACTACAAACACTCCTCGAGGTTCAGGGCTGTGCAGCCACCACCCAGGCACAACTTCGCGGGGAAGAAGCTCAGTACACCACAAAGCAGCGGGCAGGCCCACGAGAAAGGCCGCCGTGGGGAATCCAGAGCAAGCCGAGTTATCGACAGAGCCGCTTCCCTGCGCAAAATCCGGGTTTATGCGTGACGGGCACCCTCCCCCCCCCGGTTTCCCACACAGCCGCTAAAAGGGGTTTTGTGCCACAGCCCCTTCTGAGGGGCAGCCCCGGGGCCCGGCGGGGAGGTGACAGGGGCCCAACCGCATCCTCGGCCGCTTCCCTCGGCCCCACGCCGCCCAGCCGCGCTCACTCACGCCGAGTCTCCGCGGTGGAGCTCCCCGCCAGCCGGGCCTGGGCCTGGGCCTGGGCCTGGGCCTGCGCCGCCGCCGCCGCCGCCGGGGCTGCGCCTGCTGAGGGGAAAAACGGACCCGGCTGAGCGCCCGCCCCGCGGCCAGGGGCCGGCCGAGCCCCCTCCCGCGGTGCCGGGCGGCCTGGCCTCACCTCGCAGCGCAACCCTCCTCAACCCCCGCGCCGCCGCCCACATCCCCGCCGCGACACGGACGCGCAAGGGCACGGGCCGGAAGCGGAAAGCGCCGCTTCCCCGCTCCCCGCGGGGGAGGAGAGGGCGGGGGCGCGCTGAGGCGCTTCCCGGGGACGCTTCCGGGTCGGTGGCGGGAAGCGACGGGGGCCTGGAGCAGGGTGAGGGGCGCGGAGGAGCCCGGGGCGGCGGCGGCGGCGGGAGGAGGAGGAGGAGGAGGAGGCGGCGGCGGAGGCTCCGGGGCGGTATGAGGGGAGGCGGCGCAGGTGGGTGCCGTGGGAGCCCCGGGGGGCAGCGAGCTCCGTGGAGACGCGGCCTCCGGGCCCCGGGGCTGAGGGAACGCCGGCGCTTCCCACTGCGTGAGCGTGGCCCTGAGCGGGGGGGTGGGGGGGTGCGTGTGTCTTCGCTTTTCTGAGAATTTAGCCGTTTTCAGAAGTCGTCCCGGGGAAGAAAGATTGTCAGAATTACGCGAAAGTTACCGCTGTTTTTAAGCCCCTTTACCTGGTGTCGTGGTGTGCCTGCTGTACCCTACACCCCCTTTGTCTGGATGTTCCGCTGGATTCAGCGTGAGGTCCACCCACCCTGGCATACGGCAGGTCACTGCTTTTAGTTATGCAACATATGCGTGGAGTGTAAGATTTTTGCTTTACAGGACTCTTCGCTGTTCTACACCCCTCTTTCTGTACAGTGGAGATGCAAAGGCAGGGCTTTGTCTTTACAAAGAAGCATGTGAGATTTATGGCAGTCTTTAGCTGCTGTCGGCATTTCTTTTGTGACTTGATACCGGTCCTTTGGAAGTCGTGGAGGGCAGTGGGATCTGCAAGGATCCCTGTGAGGATCAAGAGCTTTAACTGAAGCGGGAGCCAATTTGCAGGATAGGCTTGTACCTGATAAAGCTCTAAGAATAGTACCGATGTGTTCTGTGCCAATTGCAGTTCCTCAGTCTCTTACAAACTAACGTATAGGTATTTTTCAGACAGACCAGAACTGTTTTAAACTCACATTAAGGGAATAATAAAGGCAGGCCATCACCAAGGATGGGACGGACTTGTCCAGCCAACTAAGGATGTAGACACTACTTCTCGTGAACAGAATTTAGGAGCCCTTCTGTATCAAGCAGAGCTATTGTAAGAAAATGGATGTTTGACAAAATAAAGCATGGAAGAGTAACTATGAATCTCCTGGAGAAAAGTCTCATCTTTGGGCAACATTGTACTGGAAATCATGTTCGGTATTAATTGAAGAAATTTGTGATATCAGTCACGATGGCTGATAGTTGAGGTGTAAAAATAAGCTTAAAGTGAATGCAGGCAGGCATCTATCTGCTCCTAATGCTGGCAAGAGCCATGCAAATAGAGCTCTTTTCTACAGCAGTCCTTCTCTGGTTCAGAACCTTTTTCGACCCACAAACTGCTTGAAGCTCTGCAAACAATTTCTGGTACCTGCTAAGAGGTGTTATCTTTTAAACTGAGTTCTCCTTGCCACTTGGGAAACAGTGGCTGACAACATCTAACTGGTTATTTTGCATGCTGAAGGTGTCTGGCGCATTAACAGAGTATAACCATCATTTATTTAATTTGATTAGCTTGAAGGACTGGTGGTTATGTCGGGCAGACTTCTCGCACATCTTTTAGGTAAAAACAAGTTCATCTTGCGTGATACCACTGCACAGAGTCATCATGTTGGTTTTGGATGGTCGTTACCTCCCCTTGATGATATGAAATGCTGTCTTTGTTAGCATGATACTGCAATCCTTTTTCCATCTAGCCCAGCTATGGTGCTGCCACATTTTTTTGGCTTCACGAGTCTCCTAGGGCGGTTGCTGGACTTTCCACTTGAAAAACTGTTGTTGCATTTCTTCCTGTCAGTGAAATGAGTGGTGAAAAGATATGCACGTCTCTCAGTTCTGCTGGGATGTGATGCTCACTGTACTGGAAGTTTGGTATATATTATAATCTTAATTATGCCAACTTCTCATTTGTTGTTTGAGATTCTGAAGCTCAAGCAGAAGTTTCTGGCTGCGCTATTTATATTCAGTCTAAAATATGCTGGCCTCTTACCAAACTGGTTGATTCTTCCCTGTACCCTGAAGTACTGCATAATCTTGTTAGTGAAGAGAGAAAGCCACGTAATTATTGTGATTTTACAGATTGCTGGAGGTCTGATCTGTGCAGCACCATGGACTCGTCAGAAGAGACTGGAGGCTCCTCTGCAGAAGAAAACTACTTTGTGAACTACACCTTCACTGATCGCTCCCACTCGGGCCGCGTGGCCCAGGGTATTATGAAATTATGCTTGGAGGATGAGCTCTTTGCTGATGTTACAATATCAGTGGAAGGCAAGGAATTCCAGCTGCACCGTTTGGTCCTCTCAGCTCAGAGTTGCTTTTTTCGTTCTATGTTCACTTCCAACCTAAAAGAGGCCCACAACCGGGTGATTGAGCTGCAGGACGTTAGCGAGAGTGTCTTTCAGCTCCTTGTGGACTACATTTACCATGGGACTGTGAAGCTGAGGGCAGAGGAGTTGCAGGAAACCTATGAAGTGGCAGACATGTACCAGCTGACTGCCCTTTTTGAAGAGTGCTCCCGTTTTCTGGCCCGTACAGTGCAGGTTAGGAACTGTCTGCAGGTCATGTGGTTGGCAGATCAACACAGTGACGTGGAGCTCTACACAGCTGCGAAACACTGTGCAAAGTCACATTTGTCCCAGCTGCAAGACACAGAGGAGTTCCTACACCTGCCTCTCCGCCTGCTGACAGACATCCTTACAGGTAAGGAGTTCTTGAGACTACCCAGGATGTGGATGTAGAAAGAGACTTTCAGAGAGTCTGTCAGGGATTGAACAAAACGGATGGAAAGATCCAAGCTTTCATAATCAATGTCTATTCAGAGGCTTAGCTAAGTGAAGCAAAGCAAAACATTCTGGATAACTTACTCAGAAAAAAACCTATGAATTGTTACTGGACATGAAGTATCTATAGAAGAGGGACAAAGAGGATGCTGGTAATTCCCAGCAGTTCCTGAGTCAACAGGTCAGTATTACAGGGGGTTTTAAACATAACTTAGTAACTTTCAACAATTTGTTGTACTTGTGTTTGAATTAAAAGTAAAACAAAGAAGCCCTACCAGAAACTAACATGAAAGTTGGTTGTGGCTTTTTTTTTATTTATTTAGTTTGCAATCATTTAACATAGTAAAGCAATAACTCATCATTTGTAAGAAGGCTTGAGCACAAGCCATATTTTTAGACTATGTTAGTGTTATTAACAATTTTAGATAATTGCTGAGATTATTTAGGCTCAGCTGACTGAAATAGAGGCATTGTAACATCTTAGGTAATACAGTAATTACCCTTCTTGTAAAGGTAATAATTGCCTTCCACAGTAATGGATGCAGTGACTCAGTGCTGTGAAGGAGTGTCAACACATCAAAAACTTAGTCCAGCTGCCACCAATCCTTAAAGATTCTCTGCTGCCCTAGGGGTACAGCCAGCACTTGAAAACCTCTCCGTGATGCTGCAGTCACAACTCTATTTTTGTGCATTGCCATATCATGGCTAGAGGAAACAAGAATGTAGAAGCAGCTCATACATTCAGATGTGCTGGACTTGGGACCAGAGAGATTGCCCTGTTCTTGCTTTAATGAAATAATTTTGTAAATGAGTCAGTAACTATACTTTGTGTGTCATGTGTTTTATATGCTGTTAAAACAATAAACCTACCATGACTGGCTTCTTTGGAATATCGGCAAATCTGTCTGCAAGACTTAAAATAGCCTTTAAAGTCGATGCTATGCATATGAGAGTCTTTACAGATATTGCATTGTATTATCTCTATTGCATCTAAAGAAATTCATGGTCAAAAACCTATTGAGAATATGTACTGATAGCTCAAAAAAACCTATGATAAAACAAGAGTAATTTTGATAACTATCTAGCTAAAGGTTTTTAAACTAAGTTGTGAGTTCATTAAAAAAAAAAATTAAATCCTGAAATCATGAAATAAAGCTATAGAGGTCAATCACCCTTAACGTCCTACGGATTCCATGTAGTAACCACAGTTTTAGGACTATGGCCTTTGGTGTCTGTGGTCCTAAATTAAAACAATTGCTCAATAAAACTTTTTTCTCATACATCATCCTCTGTTTCCATATATAGAACCACATTACTCAATATTGATGATGAAACTTAGCTCATAAAAGGGATTAAAATCTGAAATATACTCCTGGCGGTAGGGAAAATCTTTTTCTTTTACAATTCCTATATCTTTGTTTAGTTAATGGAGAATTAAATAGAGGAAGCTATTAGTGGGAAGGATTAAAATGAATGTCATGAAATAGTAATTTATTAAGCTTACCTTTTGTTGCATTCTGTGACCCACTTCAGAATCAAGGTTTCTATATGTAACCACTAAATGTGATGGATAGCTTATGGAAATCCCTTTCACTGACAAACAGTTGAAATATCCGCTTTTATTCCACACTTTTTCTCCTCCCTTCCAGTATAGAGAAAAGCACTGGAATTTGTCTGATGCTTTCAGCATCATTGAATTCAGGATTTGTCGTAAGAGCAGACTAAGAAATCAGAGAGCCTTCACAGGGAAGCCTCTTGGTGACTACAGACCCAATTGCTGGCTTTCAAACTGCAAGTAAATACTGAAAATCTAGATAATGTACTGATGACAATGATGGAATAGTTTGTGGCATAATCAGAACTTCCAATTAGGTCTGGAAACAAACTGAAATCTGATGCTGTCCGTTGAGGGTTTGCTACTGTCATGCTGCTAAGGAAAGCTGTAGTAGCTCATTGGGGATTTCCAAATGTTAAGAGGACAGCAGCAACACCAGGTGTTCAGTCTTGAGGGTCAGCTGTCTGGCAGTGCTCAGAGAAGGAAAATTTCTGCAGATGACTTTTGCTAGGTATGTTTCTAGGACCAGCCAGAAAGAAAAGCAACTGCTGAGATTCTCAAATAGCAGAATCTTTTTGCCTAAATGCTTAAATAAGAAAATACTTTTCATCATCAGAAAGGATGTAAGTTCTCTTTCCTGCCCTCGTTCTTTCGGATATAGGTTCCTTTGTTGAAATTCATCCAAAGTGCTTAAGATCTAGCAGCTCTGTCTTCTGATACTTATCCAAACTAATTTCATGTAGATGTCTGGCTGGCAGTGCTATCATGCCTGCCAAAATCTATAAGCCTCTGTATCTTTTTTTTTTTTTTTTCCCTTTTAGAAAGTAGGGTTTGTGGTTTTCCCTTTTAGAAAGTAGGGTTTGTGGTGGGAGTTGGGGGCGGGAGTCGCAGGGAAAGGATGTTCCTGAGTACATACACCTTTGTCTAGGTATCATAAATGCCTTTCTATCCCCAAACCACAGATGGCGTTCCATGTTCTCAAAATCCAACAGTTGCCATAGAAACCTGGATCAACTTCAACAAGGAGGAGCGAGCGGGCTTCTCGGAGACGCTGCGATCGAGTCTGAAGGTATAAACCCACCTGCTCTTCTGGGGTTGGTGTCACATTTGCTGGTTTTGCGCTTCCCAAGGCCTTCTGCTCACAGGTGTGACTTGAAAGTCGCAGAACACAAATGCCATTGAAATTCACAGTGCTTGCATGAGGAATACTTTCATTGTCAGAAATAGCAACCCCACTGACAGCTTTTTTAATTTAACCTGAGGCTGCTTTCACTAGTGACTGGAGCGATGCCACAAATAACTTATTTCACCAGATGCTCAGTTACCAAAGAGGCCATTCAGAGACCCGAGTTTGGCATTCCCCTTATAATAACTCTACTCCATCAGTGATGTCACCAGCCCTTACCTAAACCGCAGACACGCAGGTTCCAGTGAAGTCTGTTGCTGTTTTGCTATGTCAGATATGACTGGTATCTTGAAAAGGTTTTGAGGCTCTGAGTCCTGAATGCTGTAGGGTGGCAGGACTTGGGAAGCAGCACACACACACCCCTCAGGCCCACAGGTGGGTCCTAAGCTGAAAAATTCAGACTTAGGCATGGCTGCTGTCTGTGTAAACAGGTCCAATTCTGCTGACAGACTCCTCCTTTCTCTCAGGTGATTGGAGAAAATGTTCACATCTACCTGATTGGAAAGGAGTCATCGCGTACCCATTCACTGGCCGTGTCTCTGCATTGTGCTGATGACGACTCCATAAGCGTGAGCGGCCAGAACAGCCTGTGTCACCAGATCACTGCAGCCTGCAAGCACGGTAGCGACCTGTATGTTGTCGGTGGCTCCATTCCACGGCGCATGTGGAAATGCAACAATGCAACTATAGACTGGGAATGGTGTGCCCCTCTGCCCCGTGACCGGCTCCAACACACCCTCGTCTCTGTGCCAAGCAAGGATGCGATATATTCACTGGGGGGGAAAACTCTCCAGGACACTCTCTCTAATGCCGTCATATATTACAGAGTACGAGACAATGTCTGGACAGAGACCAGCCAGTTGGAAGTGGCGGTCTCTGGAGCTGCGGGTGTAAACCTTAACGGTGTCATTTACCTGCTGGGCGGGGAGGAAAATGACTTGGACTTCTTCACCAAGCCCTCTCGGCTAATTCAGTGCTACGATACCAACACGGAGAAATGCCATGTGAAGCCATACGTACTGCCTTTTGCGGGGCGCATGCATGCTGCTGTACACAAGGATGTGGTGTTTATTGTGGCCGAGGGGGATTCCCTGCTATGCTACAATCCCCTGCTGGATAGCTTCACCCGGCTGTGCCTGCCCGATGCCTGGAGCTCTGTACCATCCCTCTGGAAAATTGCCAGCTGCAACGGCAGCATCTATGTCTTCCGTGACCGCTATAAAAAGGGCGATGCAAATACTTTTAAACTTAACCCAGCCACCTCTGTTGTAACTGTCACAAGTGGCATCAAAGTGCTGCTCACTAACCTGCAGTTTGTCCTGGCCTAAGCAGGAAACATGGGCCATGATAGAAAGGGCAAGAACGGTGTTCTGCTGTGCAGCTCCGAGGCACCCACCACCCTCAGCACCAGTCCCAGTTACTACAAGCTCACAACATCCAGTAAAGACCCCATCCTGTGCAGAGGAAGTACAGGTTTTCTGGCTGTGGGCCTATTTTTTTCCATAGCACTATCAAACTGCTGCATCTTAGATTTCAGATGGACTAAATGCTATTACTTTGATCCCTTGATGATAAACTGCTTGCGTTTGAGGCCCAAACTGCAGCAAATGGCTTTTTTAGCCTAGAACCAATCCACCAGTAACAAATCCTATGGCATATGGACAACATCCTCCTTGGCCCAGACTGCTAGTTTTAGCTGCCTAGGAGACTGCGTGTTGCTGCCGTGTCAGTCACAGAGTTAGATGTGCACTGTGTCCTCCAGGGATGTCCCCATTTAAACATTCCTGTGTCCCCATTGCAGAAGGAGCAACTGGCAGAAATATTTACAGCAGACAGATTCCAGAGCTGACCCCAGGACCTTTAGTAGGCTGCATTATTCAGCACTTCTCCTAGAGGAGTGGTAACAAACTGGGAACTTGCTTACTGCTCTGTCATCACCTAGCATAAAGAGGGAGATTGTTTTTAGGAGCATTGGTTTCCTTTACCATACAGGGAATCCCCACCTGTAACCATAATGTTGGTGAAAGACAGAATTAAGACCACTTCCTCCTGCTCCTCTCTGTTGGCACTGTAACCCTTTGGGTAAGAATTTGAATAAAGTCTCTGCTGAGACAAAAGTTTCTTTTCCTTTGCTGCAAATTTTACAGAACTTCCTGTGGAGTGCAGTTTGGCTCAGCACTGATAATGTGTGTGGGAAAGAACAACTATGGGGCCTCAAGAGAACTAAGATATTAGCCATAAGGAAAGAAAGCTTTAATGAAACAGTCCAACCTCCTCTTTACTGTAATCTATGTAAAAAACTTATTTATTGATGGTCAAGAAATATAGTGCTTAAGCTTTCATTAGATCATTAAAGCATAAGGCTTTTTTTTTAAAGCAGTCAAGAGATTTTTTGATAGTTCTTACTGACACTATGCATTTGTCCCAGCGATCATGTTCCTGTGGAATGTCTCCAAGACCTGGACTTGCTTGTGCCGAATGAGGATGTGGGGACGGATCTTGGCAATAGCCTCTATTGCTTCCTGAGGGCTCCAGTGATGCAGCTGAAAAGGCAGAAACCCTGCAAATGAAAATCCATTCCATCCCTGTACCGGTTAACGGGGCCTTCCTGGAGGCTGTAGGCAACCTTAGAGTTGTTAGAAAACTTGCTGCTTTGCCCCTTCTGTTTACTTCGTGTTCTGCTCAGAGGGGCCTGAATGTCAGTGCAAGTTCATGAAATGAGTCCTTGGTTAAAGAGGGATGGTCCCTACCTGCGACCTCCGTTTTCTGTCTCGCCCATGCTTCTATCACATTGTGAATAATTTCCTGTCCTAGTCCCACAAGTCTAGAGCAAAAGTGCAGCTTGCTCTTTTTGTTTTTTGTTTTAACTTTACTAGTACTCCCATTGCACTTCAGTGCTTAGAAAATTTTCCCTTCAGTGCTAAGGGAAAATTTTCCCAGGAACACTTAACACCACCAACAGAAGAATCCACTGGTGGGATTTTGTTCTTAGTGCTGGCTTACTCAGTTGGGTCTATAGAGGAACTCAGAAAACCAAAGTCACTTCTCTTGATCTTGAATTGTATTTACTGAAAAGCTTAGAAAAGCTTGCCATTTCAGTTAACCAAGGAGAAAATCTGAACAATAAAAACAGATGTTTATCTGCTCAGTGAACCTACCTTCAACGCGTGACTTGTTATTCCCATCTCAATCTGTTCCTCCACAGAAAGAAGAAAGGCAGAATCATTCAAAACCTGTTGAAAACTTACTATACTAATGTCCCAGAAAACTGAGCAGCTTCCTGAAGTCTGACTGATCTGCCAGAACCAGCAACAGATACTATCAGACCATGTGTTTCAAAGCTGTGTTGCATTAACAGTTTCTCTTTCCCATAAGGTCAGAACATCTTTGCCAGTGCCTGTGCTAATAACTCAGCTGGCAGAGGCAGACCTTACAGATGAATGAAAAGACTACTTACAACAGCAGCTATATGGCAGCTTCACCACCATCTCGTTGCCAGGAAGCGTTATCTTGACAGTATCATAAGCACAGATGAACAAGGTGCGCAAAAACAAGCTACATTATCAAAGAAAGCTTAGACCATAGTTCAGCAAACATTGTTTCACTGGTTCATTTACTCTGCATTTGCCACATTCTACAAAACAGCAAGGTAAGTTTGGGGCCTAGCTATCTACCTCTCTTAAAATGGGTCTTCAGTCCAAACTCTGTAAAATCATGGAACATTATTGCACCTGTACATGTTCAGGCTTCTTGAAGAAAAGCAAACTGTAAAGGTTGGCTGTATTTACCCAGACTGTCTGAAAATAAACCACATTTAGCATAGAATCCTTCTTACTTGAATTAAGTACGCTGCCACCATGGTGGCACTGCGGGAGCGTCCTGCCTTGCAGTGCACATACACACTGTTACCGCAGGCTCGGTGTTTCAGTATGAATTCAACACCTCTGTGGAGGCTTTCCAAGGTGGGGACTCCAGTCAGATCCACGGTGCTGAGACGCAGTTGCTCCACTCCCATCGCCTCCCATTCCTGAAATGAGCATAGCCGATTCGAGCAGTTAACTTTCTGTATATTTTTTTTTTTTCCCCAGAGAGAAAACCCAGAACCTGTTGAGACTGGTGGGAAATTAAATGGGGTTGTAAGCAGGCTTTGAATGTCTGTGCTTTAAATCCGATGGATGAAAACTTTAGCGTTGCTTATCAGAAAGGATAAATTAAAGGGAACTGAAAACATGGGGTTCAGCTAAAAGATAGGAGGGGAGCTGGGATCTTGTCCCGAAACAAAAGGCATTCTTGTGTTTGCATAGGGACGTACGTGAATTTAGTGCTCCCCTCCCCGCCGTAACCAACACTTGCATCCCCACTCTTCACTGGTCCGTCTCATAGTTTTTAAAGTCGGCGTAGGTACGAAGGAGCCGCCTCTTTGC
Organism: Tyto alba; assembly: GCF_018691265.1. Classification (NCBI taxonomy): domain Eukaryota; kingdom Metazoa; phylum Chordata; class Aves; order Strigiformes; family Tytonidae; genus Tyto; species Tyto alba. The sequence continues at coordinate 5,502,460 of NW_024881280.1, forward strand.
TGCGAGAGGGACTCGGCGGTCTCTGAGGAGGCGGCCGAAGCCTCACCCGCGCCGGGACAGGCGGAACGACAAGAAACCCTTCGGGAGGGCAGCGGCAAGCTCGCCGGGCTCACCTGGGCGGAGCAGCAGAGGAACCGGGTCTCGTACTCCTCGTTGAGGGTGACCACGGCGCGTACGTTCTCCTCCGCCACCAGCTACGGGCACAGGCACCGTCAGGAACCCTCAGGCACCGCCGGCCCGCCCCGCCCCGCCCCGCCGCTCCCGCCCTTACCCCGCGGCTGCGTCCCCGCAGCGGCAGGGCCCCCAGCAACACGGCGCCGTCGATGCGGTGGAACCAAGGCCGGCGGGACCCGGGTAACCGCGCCCGCACCGCCGTGTAGAGAAGCGTCGGGTAGAAGAGGAGCCGCGCGGCCCCGGCCCTCAGCGCCTCCGCCGCCGCCGCCATGGCGGGCCGAGGAGCGGTGCGGGCGAGCGCACCCAGCGGGGGGAGCGCGGGGGGACGGGGAGGGGCCGGCGGGGGAGGGCGGGCCCCGGGCCCCTTCCACCTCGGGCCCGCCTTGGTTTCTCCCGGAAGCGCCGCCATCTTGCGGAGCCGGCCTGAGGCGGCGCAGGGAGGCGAGCGGGGCGCGGGTGGATCCCCGGGGGCAGGGGAGGGCGGCGGCCGCCAGGAGGAGCTCGGGCCGGGCAGGGACGGCGCGGAGCCCAGCCGAGCCCGCGATCGCGCAGGTAACGGCTCTCCTTCTCCTCTTTCCTTCTCCCCCCACGTTTCCCGGGGCTCCCGCCGTGAGGCTACTCGTGCCGGGCCGCGGCGGCGCGGAGGGCCCGGGGCGGGGGGGGGTGTGGGACGGACATACGGACACCGCCCTGTACGCGCCGCAGCCCCGGAACCGGAGGGCGCCAGTTGTCCTGTCTGATCTGAGGGCTGACAGTGCCTGGGGGTGGCGGGGGGGGGGGGGCGCTGCAGGGGCGACCGTAGCCTGAGGTGGCGTCGCCATTTGGGGGGGGGGGGGGGGGTGGGTGCTGCGGCCCTTGGGGCGAGGGAGCGGCTCCCCCGGGCTCTGTCCGCCGTCAGGCTGAAGCGCGGCGGAGCCGCCCGGGGGTTTATCTCCGGAACGTGGGGCGCGGTTACATGTCGGCGGGGGCACGGGAGGGGTCTCGTTTGGGTTAGGGAAAGGGATACCGGTATATAAGGAGGGGGTGGAGGCGGGTCGGGTGTAGGAGAAGCACAAGGAGGGGAGTTTGGAGTTCGGCGCAGCGTGAGGGTTTGCGGTCTCGAGTGTGAGAAGGCGTGACGGACGCTCCTGGGATGAAGTAGGAAGAGAAGTATAAAAACCGGGAGAGACTAAACGTAAAATGAATGATAAACACATGAAGGAGCAATAAAGGTTGATAACAGCATGAGGTTTTTTATAGGGCTGTTTATGAGTAGGAGGTTAAAAGGCAGCATTATCATAAAAGTGTGGAGCTTTCACTCCTTTAAATTCCTGAGGAATCGTGGCCCAGACGTTTTCACCTTTAAGGCACAGGCATTCTCTTCTGCCAGAAGTTGTCGGGGAGCATTTTTCAAATGTTGCCACTTTCTTGTACATACTGCTTGAGGGTGGTCATCGGGTGTGTTTCACCAGGAGCTCACTTGATTTAGAGAAATATTTGTTGGGATTTATGTCTTGCTTCTGGTCTACAAGAGCTCGGACTTTCTGAGTATCTTGAATTTATTTATTTTTTATTTTATGTTGTGTGTGTGTGTCTGTCCAGTCTTAGTCTTTCTACCAGTGATCACAATAATTGCTAAATTATCTCCTGGTGCCTTTTGCTGTCTTCTCTATTGCTTTTCTATAGATTACTTCATCATATAAATTTTGCTGCACTGCCTTGGCATTGCATATCCGTAATAAACCCATCACGTTTTTTTCTTCCCCTCAGCTATGTTCTTGGGAGCTTTGCATAATGTGAGATACTGTTCTTCCTAGAGTTGTGTCTGGACGCAAGTCCTTAAGAAGCAGCTTTGTTGGAAATACTACTGCTGTGGTAGATGTTTTAAAAATACCACTTAACGTCTTTACGCTGAGATAGGAAATGTTAAGGTGGGTGCAGCTTGCATCCTGCAACTTAATATGTTCAGTTGCATTCCTGCTGATGAAGAGTCCCCAGGGCAGGAGCACAATTCTTATATCCACTCAGGGACGCGGGTGCAGACGTATATACCAGTAAAATCCCTAAATAGGGATTTTAAAATACAATGATGTAAGGGATTTTGTTTTTTGTTTTTTTTTTTTTTTTTTGGTTTTTTTTTTTTTTGTTTTTGTTTTTTTTTTTTTTTTTTTTGGTTTTGGTTTTTTTTTCAAAGGTGCTTACTGTTCTCTTTCAGCCTCTGCTCACTTCCAGAATTATTGCTGATATTTATTCTGGGAAAGTATATGTTGTTTTGTGGAGTGTGTTCACCCTTTCTGAACGATCACTCTTAGATGGCTGTGTTTTTCCTTTCCCTGTCAAAGTTTCTAACGTTTCATTAGAGAAGAATCAGTCCCAGATTACCTCCTTAGTTATGTGCTTGCCCTTATGGATCTGCTTCTTGTTTGTATGTGTAACAAAATAATGGATGTGGGCTTAGGAAATCATGTTTACATGCGAAAGAAAGCAGGAAGACTGTGTCTGTGGAAAAGTAGACAATTGAAAAGTGGCTGTCATAAAATAATGAACACTAAACCACAAAGATTTATGTGCTAGGTAGTTTTGTTTTGAAAGCATGTGGCTTGTAATAATGAGAACAAGTTACCTGTCTTCCACAAGGGGAGATCTGGTAACGAACTCTGCAGTAGTACTGTGTGCTTATTACTGTATCTGCCTTTTTGCTAGTCCTTCAGAACTAGAGGCACTTGTAAGATTATCATTACGTGGTGGGGGGAAGGTGTCTTTAACTTTTATTTCCTATGCTATGAGTAGGGAATCTAAAGATGTGCTGCCTGGCACTGCGCTTCTAAAGGGAAAAGCAAGGAGGGTAGCTGTATCATAGATACACAATAATTGTATATCTCAGCAATAATAAATCTATGTTTTGCAAAGTCCCTTGTAAGTAACCTTTACATTAATTGAAGAATCATTAGATGAAACAAATTATGGAGTTTTGACGTAAGAGAAATATTTATAATATTGTGTAACTTTTCTTTTGAAATTACTGCAAAGAGTAATATGCTGAATTAGTTGAATTTCATGGAAGATGTTTATGTGGTTCTTAAATACTTAAACTCACATTAAGTGAAATACTAACTATAATCCAGTCTCGAACTGAATTTAGTAAGGAACTTTCTTGCGAGCAGGTTGTTCCTTAACTATTTCTTACCTTTCTTTCATGAAATGCAGTTATTGCCTACCAGTTACTCTGCTTCTTAGTTTCATCTGTTTGCCTTCTGGGTCTTCTGCCGCAAATCTCCTCAGAGGGTCTGCTCTAATTTTTTTCTTCAGTGGTTTTTTTTTTTTTAGGCTACGTGGGAAGTGATACAAATCCTCCTTGCTTTTGAGATTTCCTGATTATTATTATTATCCTGGGGTATCTCAGAAGAACCCACTCTTCTGACTGTTGAAATGGAGACTGTTGTTCAGTGATATGTCCATGAGGCAATCCGGTTTTCCAAGTCACAGTGTGAGTTTTGCTACTGAAATAGCAGCAGTAGCCCAACAGACTCACATTTATATTTCTGCATTCTTATTTATCAGCCTTGCCATGAATGTCTTAAATGTTTTATTTCAACCAAGGCATGTTCAGTATTGCTTCTTGTCCTTTAGTTTACTATTCCCCAAGACTATGTGCAGAGTTATTCACTGCCTTGGTAACTGCCTTCAGGCAAGAAAGTATCATTTTTATCCATTGATCAGTTATTTGACGAGGGAAAAAACAGTATAAATCAAAGCAGAGTAGAATACTTGAGGGTTTATTAGAAGGAGAGTTGTAAATTGAGGAAGTTATATAGGCCCTCTAATGGGTATTTCTTTTGAAGTATCACAGTGCAGTATCTTGAGTTGTGATCCTGTTACAAGATTTCTTGAGGCAAGAGAGATTATCTTGTTTGGAAAAAATAACCGGTGGTTTTATTACCCTTCCTCCTGTCATTAGAGATGCTTGTGTTACACGAAAAAATGTAAGAGACCACCTTTGCTGCTGCTGCTGTCTACATCTGTTTTAGATTGTCCTGCCAGGACACTTTGTGTTTGGGGCAAAACAGTGAAAAGAGAGCTTTAGCATTCAGATTTTCAAGAGATTTCCCAAACGCCAACTGAGCATCACCTTGTTTGCACCTCGAGCATGTAAAGCTAAAATATATGTTAGGTCGAAGCAGGAAATTTGGATAGAGCAAGGGAGAAAAATGTAAATTGCTTTAAAACTTCAGTGCAAATTAGTCTGCAGATGCTTTGCTGTAGGGATGAATAGCTCACGAGTCTGAACTGTGATAGACAGAGCAGGCTTATTTGTTTGACAGCAATACAGTACAGCGCAGTCATCGTCCCAGGTAAAGGAAGTCTTTCTGACATCTTGAGTAGCATAAAACTTCCATCCATCTTAGCTCTGTGCATTTTAAAAGAAAAGGCATTGTTGCTAACTGAATTCAGGATGAACAATGAGCAACTAGATAGCTGAACAAAAGTCTTCAGTTGTTTTCAGCTCTTGGCAAAGAATTTCACTTTAGGTAATACAGTCTGTGGCACAGATATATGTGTGTGAAAGCTTTCTGTGAGGAGTGGAATCATCGTCCTTAATCTGTCTTCTCTGTCTCATGTATGCATATTACCCTTCTGTCTTCAGTGTTCTCAGTATTTCATGATCTGTTGGGTTTTTTTTTGTTTTTTTTTGTTTTTTTTGTTTTTTTTTTTTTTTGTTTTTTTTTTGTTTTTTGTTTTTAGAAAAGAGATGCTGGTTTACTGGCTGCTCTGTTAGAGACAGAGTACTAGCAGCAAACTGGCCAACTGCAAGTTTTGGTAATGAGTCTGTACTGATGTAGATTTATAGCTGATTTAATGGCTTGGCTTGTGGTGCTAAAGTTCCAGGTAGACCAAGATTATATAAACTGGATTTAAAAACATATCTCTCTGGGATTTTCACATTGGTTTAAGTTACTTGTAAATATAATTTGGCATAACTGGCTTAGATATTGCTGAAATTCATACAAATGAGCAGGTGCTTTGGGTTCTTTGTCCTTTTCTGCAGCACACCTCAAGGAGATTTTGAATGAGCATGTGGATAAGAGGATGAGTGTTTGTTGAGTATCCATTGTCCTGTTGGTATAATATCTGGCAGGCTTTCCTTTGCAGACGATTTTTTTTTTTTTATGTTAGCTTGCTGCACATTTTCTCAGAACTGAATAAGAATTCTCCCAATTCTTATAAGAACTCAGTGAAGTTTTGTGATGTCTTACATTGTTTTTAATGGAAATTAATTTAAGTGTTTCAGGACCTTGACTTTTTTTTCCACCTCCATCAAAATTGTTCTTCCTTGTAGCTTTCAGTTCTATCTGCAGGCTGTTTTGTACTGCACCTTTCACAAAAATAATGTAGTTCTTATCAACTAGATTCAGCATTTCACATGTCAGAGTAAAACTATTGTTCTTCAAACATCATTTAGAATACAGGTTTTCACTGAATCCATGAATATTCTGTGCTGGTTTTGCCTCAAACTATGCAGTTCAAAAGATATTCCAACATATGCATGCTATCCACAAATCCTTCAGAATGTGGTGGAAAGGGAACATTAATGTCTTTTTTTCAAAGCAGAGGAGTTGGTTATTTATGAAGCCTGTAATTCAAATTAAGTATTTAGCAGACAATGTCCAAGTCTACATACAAAAATGATAGCATCTTTCTTAATTTTCTGTATGTAGAGACTTGCAGGACAAACACGGGGTATCTTAGTATCTATGTAAAACCTTACAAGATAGAGATTTGATAAATGATTCTTCAGAGGGCAGTGAAATATTGGTCTTTCATGAAGAGAGAATATATTTTGAATGTCACATCTAGCTCTTGCATTTCCTGTAAGCAGAACACAGCATAAAGGTAATTCTTCTCTCATTGAGACTCTCAGATCCCTAAGCAGAGCATCATCTCAAAATCTTTATGCCAACTCACCTGTACCTACTAGTTATTTGCCTTCCAAAAATTCTCATTTTCCATTTAAACATCTAAATTAAAAAACATACATCTTGATGACAGGTCAACTTAGTGAAGAATTATATTTCTTCTGTTTTGTTTTGTTTTTTTGTCTTGTCTGTCATTGTGTTATGATGTACAATGTCTAGCACAATTTATGACCATGCAAGAAATTTTTACTGTTTCACTCATAAGTGACTTTAGAAGTGATACTACCATTGAAAATGATCAATATGCAAAATCTTTGGGGGTAAAAAAGGGTTATATGTTCTGGAAAGCAGTTTTGACCGCTTAGAAATCTGTGATCATATGCTTGGTGACTTGGGAAAAGATAATTGAGACTACTTGAACGTTTATGGAATAAAGCCGCCCATATTACACTTTGGATTGTGCATTCAGTGCCACAGTTTGATCACTATCAGAGACTGGCTGTAGGTGGTACTGTCTGTATTTCACCGTGTGGAAGCTGCTGTGACACTGATTCACTGATGCAAAATTTGCTTTAGAATTTCTTTGGGTTTTAAAGTATTTTTCATTTAATTGAAGACTGTTCAATAGGCATTTCATGACTGTTTTCAGGGGAGCAGAACTACGACACGTGTTCTTGATCCTTTTTTTGTGAGGAAAAATAATTCAGGATATGCTTAGACCTACAGCTAATTCTTAGTATGCTGATGTCTTCCTGAATTTGCAGGGAGCCTAAACTATTATCTCAGTCATGAGAAATTTGAAAAATATTGAGATTGGTGCTTTAAATACCAGCACTTTTATATCACTTGCAAGTCACATTACCAGAACTAACCACCTAGTACACTTCTCTGAGTTCTGAATTGGTTACTACATTCCTGATACAGCTGAAAGTTGCAATTTCTGCTTATTTGTATGAGAGAACTTTTCTGGTAACTTCTGTATTGCCATATCAATCTGGGATACACGAAGCATAAGAAATAGGCAGCAGCATAGGGTAATAAATCTCTTAAGAAAAATTAAGCTTTTGTATACAAATGAAACTACTTTTGAGTATGCAGACTGTCACACCTGTGTACTAAAAAAAAAAATCAGGGCTATGCCAGTTTGTTTTTGTTTTTTTTTTCTTTGAATACCAAGAGATTCAGGTTTTCAGTTGTGCTAATTTTGTTCTTTTTCCATGCCAGAACATGAAAAAGGGTGGAGGGAAGGGAGAGGTGGGGATGCTGGATAGAAGTGGATTTCTTCTGTTTTTAGGAAGAATTCATGGAAAAAGGTTTAGTTTGTGTTTAAAAACTGGCAAAAAGGACTACAGGGGAAGCAGACATGATATGGCAAGTTGTAGTTTGTATCAACCGATGGGAAAGGTCCTGCTTACTGGTTGGGGAAAATACTCAAAAAAGGGAGAAGGGTTTAAAGAGATTGCTATAATTCAATTGGGGCTTGGAGGGCAGGGGTGAAGGGGAAGAAGGTCAAACCAAGAGCTTAGTATGTGTATGTGTGTGGCTACAAGCAACAAGGAAGACCTGGCTGGTTCAGCAGTTCTTGAAATGCTGGTGGCTGTGGGGATTCCCTGGAAGGGAGATTTTTGTCTTGTGTTGTCTGAGTTGCTGCCCAGACTGTTGAATGAAGTGTGTTGGGTGTTTCTGCATTACTAAGGTGGGCTCAAGCAAAATGGACTTGGAACTCATTTCCAAACAGTAACTCCTTTAAGTTTGTACATTTTAATTCTTTTCTTTCCCTGCACAGTGTGACCCTGTGTGAAGGAACTTGTCTTAGCAATGGTCTTGTTCAGAGACCATGTATGGGTAAAGCAGTTCAGCTGGTTCAGCTCCCTGCTCCTCCCTCCCGGAGAGCTGAGCAGGATCTCTTCTGCTGAAACGGTTGTTCCACTTTCTGCTTTCTATATTTGTACAGCAGCAGCACGCTAGCTAACCCGGCAGTGTGGCTGGCCTTGTGTGCATTCGGCATTTGCTGAGCAGAATTGAGAGCCAGGGCTTACAGTCTGTTGTTACGTCTGTCTGTCTGTCTCTGCGTCTCTGGGGAGGACTGGCATTCCAAGTGAAAGGTGATCTGTTTGTGGATGTTTTCTTTTTTTGTAAAATGCAGTTCATCCAAGTTGGGAGTCTAGGGACTGGGAGTGGAGGAGGGAAGGCAGTTGTCTTGCAGGGAGAGCATGTAGTGGGTGGCAGTGGCATCAGAAAGACACAGTTTTAACCTCCAGAAGAGTTGCTGTCTTCTGGGATGAGGGTTTCAATGTCCCTGCCTGCTTTGGGGAGTAATTAGCCAGGGCCTGTATCTTTCCATAAAAGGTCTGTTGTCACTGTCTGCCACGAAGATTAATGAAAGCCAAATCCTGTCCTGGAAGAACTGAGTGCTGTCTTTGCTTGTTATGGGCAAGGGGGGATTAATGAGAAGCTAGACCCTGGCCAGCCTAGTTTGTAATCAGGAGTCAGTGCTTAGGGATGGATGGGGTTGTAGGAAATACTGTGTTAGGAAGAGCTAGAAACTTGTAACTAGGACTTCTTTGGCTGTGCATTTACATAAACTTCATAATAAGGCCGTGCACACATTGGGAGGACTATTCATAATTGCTTTTCATTAGTAGATCAGGTGAACAAATAGTGCAGGAAGTCTGTTAGCTGCTGACACTGCAGGAAAGTGTTGATATGATGTTCTTTGAGTAGCAGGAAGGTGCTCAAAATAGTGGCAGCAGCTGGATCCACCATTAACATTGGCAATAATTTTTTTTGAGAGGAAGAAAGAGGGAAGTAGGTTGTAGGGTACTTCTTCTGTCTTCTGTGGAATGCTGTCCACTTAGAAATTCTGCTGCTTTTTGAATATCTATGCAAATAGGCATCAGGCCTTTTGTTTCTGGAATTTGAACAAGGAAAACATTTGTTTCACTTGTGAAACAGAAGTCAACATCTTGCTAAAATCATTCTTGAGGACTATGTTCCATAAATTCAGTATAAATTATTTTTCTTCCTTACCACTGCAGTGTCTTCAGGTTATTTCCTTCTGAGAAAGCTATGTGGATCGCAAATTTGGAAGCGGCAAATTGGGGGATCTCAGCTGCCGGGCAGTGTCTGAATCGCACTGTGTCTGCAGGCAGGGATCTGTGGTTGATATGTGACAGAGGGTCATCTCATTCTTGAACTGCTTGAACTCAAGCAACTTTGTGTGGCTGTTTTCTGATCATTCTTTGTTTAAGAGGGACATACTTAGTAGTTGTTTCATCTTCATCTGGAAAACCTATGGAATGAATTGTGAATATGCAGCTTCTGGGACGTTAAGCTTGTTGTTTCACGTGTCCTGAGATGTTTCCCGATTCTTACATCCTTTTAAAGCCCTCTGCCTTTCTTCCCAGGTTTCTACTTCCTCAATTCACCAGTTCACATCCTTTCATTTGTACTACCCCGAGCAAAGTGACAGAAACATAATCTAAACTGTTTCTGAGTTTAAAATACCAATCAAAAGCAAATTTTGATGCTGATCGGGGTTGTACAATTCCTCTACTTCAAAGTGTTTTCTGATAGCATACTTAATTTTTGCTTGTAGACTTGTAGCAGGAATATGATTAAGCAGTTTCAGAGGCCTCTTGGAAGTATGCTGTTGCGTATTTAAAAAATATTGTTTGTCCATTCTGTGAAAGATGTCATAATAAATGGGTAGAACACTGAAGAAATAGGTGTTCACCAAGTGCACTGAGTAGATGAAAGATAAAGCCAGGCTATAGAATAGCACTGTGGGGTTTCAATCTTCAATTTTGTAAGAATCTTCCTACAGGCAATGTGTAAGGAAGTGACATTGTTCAGAGCTGAGCTAACCTGTCAGTTGTGTTTCTTGGAAGGCAGATGCTTTGAGGTACTTACAGAGTAAATTTGTCTTGCACCTATTGCCCACTGGTGCAAAAAGAGTAACTTAGTGCTCTGCCTATTTCCAGGAGTTCAAGTGATTCATGTAGCAAAATGTAATGCTTTAGATGTTTAAGGGCCCAAAATAATATTTGCCATATATACTTTAAGGGATAATACCCAGTAATTCATTCGGTATTGACTGCATTATTATCCTGGTTGCGGAAAAGCTTTCATTGAGGTAGGAGACAAGTAAGAAACCAACTTTTGTCTGACATGCTTTGAGGGTCCGGAAATTCCACAGGAAGGGGTCATTTTTTATTTTCTTCTTACTTTATTGCTTTTATTCTTAGAAAAAAAAAAAAAAAAAAACAAAACAAAACACTTTTTTTTTAATGTTATAACTGTGCAGATGAATAATGAAGTTAGGTTTAAGGGTGGACATGTGAGAAGGTTATGAGAATTTGGAGTTAAGTCCAGTGTTCATTTGAAGTTAGTTAAAACTGCTGTTGAAAAGCTATTAAACTCCGGTAAGAATAAGTGAACAGTGTAAGTTGAAAAATATTTACTTGTGATTTTAAAAAGCTGAATCGTATAGTTCAATCAAGATAGGGAGGGATAGGTCTTTAAATATTGGAGGTAGTCCACTGACAAAGAATTGGGACAGTAAAGGTGGTTATAGGGAAGAACATGCATGCACTTATGAGTATAGTAGCTGCTTAATGGAAGTAGTGTAAGCCTTATTTATCACTCAAGGCGTTTAAAAAGGATTAATCAGTAGAGGATTAATTATGTGAAATTCACACTTAAGTCTGATGATGTAGTTCCATGACTAGTTTGAATGAGTGTGTGTCAGTATTGCTCTGGAAGAGGTTTCTTCTGTCTTTCATGCGTTTCCCCTTTGTGTTGCCAAAAGCATCAGTGGTTGTGCAGTGAACTGAACCATGGAACATGTCTGGATTTAAACCTCTTATTTTCCTGTTATTGTTGGTAGGCTAGATCACATCTGGATCATTTCCTTTCTCAGGCTTGTTATACAGAGGTGGGGATGGATAGCTGGAGAAGAAAGACTTGTGCTCTATTCTTTTGGCAAGAGCATTGGCTTAAACTGGATCTACAGTAGGAATATTTTGATCTATTCCTTTGTATTTCTGTCCTATTTCTATCTAATATTTATGAAGAGCTTATATAGTCTTCTCTAGTAATTTAACCCAAAAAAGTGAAGAAAAAATTGTTTGCATGGGTTCCCTGCTGTGGCACATATCATTTGGTTCTAGACAGGGAGGTACTAAATGTTGTCATAACGTATTTCTTTACTGATGCAGTATTTGATACAGGCTGTGTTAGATGCTGCTGTACAGAGAAGCCTGCTGTTCATTTGGGAAGGAATTGGTGAACTTCGCTGATGTGAGGACAATGAGAAGATAATGGACCACGCAGACTGTTACATATCAGGTGTTGATTCAGGAAGTGTAAGGTACCTCCAGAATCTAGATATGAGGTATAGAAACCCTGAGAATTCAGCAAGGTAGAGAAGAGGATTTTATGTCTATTTTGAGTCCTTGTGCAGCCAAAACTGTATTTATAGCACTTGTTTTTGTCATAAAGTTTCTGGAGTCTCCTCCTGCTAGCGGTGGAAATCAGCTGATGTCATACTGTGCCTTCCAGGAAAAGTGAATGGAAAGAATTGATGGAGAACTCTGTAAGTGAAGAACGTCTGAAAATACGTGCATAAAACTACAAGCAAGTACTGGGTCTCTAGTTCTTGGCAAAGTGCGTTGACACTCTGGATCCTTCTCCCTCCACCCAGCTAAAGACTAAGATCAGGTGACAGATCCAGCCTTGTACAGCAGGGAGGATTTGAGGCCTTTGGAAGAGAGAGGAGCAAGTGAAACTGCTCTGGCATGAGGGTCAGTGAGCGTTAATGGCCACAGGCAAGCAGCCTGGAGGAGCTGTTTCAGGGTCACAAAACGGACCGTGAGGGTAGTTTGCAGAGTAGAAGGCTGCTGATACCAGTAGGAAAGACATTCTATTAGTTGTCTTTAGGTGATTCTAAGTAAGAATGAAAGTTAGGCTTCTTCAGACAGAACAGTTCATCTTAAGTGTGGCATTACAGTTGTGAATGGTATTCGGACAAAAATAATGCTTCGGGGTGCTGCATGTGTTTATGCATTGATGTATTTTCAGTAGGTATAAGGTTGTAAATAAATGCAGATTTTTTTTTTTCTGCTTTTTCTATATTTACAGTGGCTTATACGCTTCAGATACTGTATAAAGATATTGAAGGGGAGGGTAAATGCTGCAAAAAAGAAACAAAAGTTTATACAAATGATGCTGGAAATGATAACAAATGAGAAACCTTCAGAGAGCTTGAGTAGAAGCTTAGGAAGAACTGCTCTGCAATGAAATGGTTAGATTTCACTTCGTTTGGGTTTTTGAACAAAAGTCAGGACATTCCTAAGTTAGCGTTCCCACAGCAACTCCAGTGTTTGCCTCTGAAGAAAAAGAAATGGCACAAAATATTTTTTAAAGCTTCAGCTCTACACACCCAGTATTAAGTCTGTTGAATTGTTAGTAAAAATTTTTTGCCGTTGAAAGTGATTTCAATCAATATTAATTCCTTAAAATAGAGCATTGACTCCAGTTCTTTGCAGACATAAATAACTGTAATTTGAGACTTATCTCCATTTACTTCTGCAGAGGATCTGACCATGTACCTATTAAAAAAAAAAAAAAAAAAAGGAGAGAAAATTGAGCATATATTTACTCTTTGGTTTGCAGGCATGGCAATGGCAGATTCTGCACAGTAGAGTTCATGGCAAGTATTTGCCTAATATAAGTCAAGCAAGAGACAGATACAAACTTAAGGTAAATCAGTCTTTCTTAGTTGTGCTTCTTTGAAATAACATATAAATGTTTATTCTTAAACATTTTGCAAATACAGTATTTCAGGCCTACTCAAGATTTTGTATCCAGTTAGATTCTGATGTTTCAGAATTGGGACACCTCAAAATCATTTTCCCTCTAAAGCTGGCAGTAGATGGAACTAGTCATAAGCTGTGTGTCCGCTTTCAGTAGTCTAGGTGTAATAGTACAGAATAGCAATTGCAATTTGAGGATTTTGTGGAGAGACCTGCAATACATCTTTCTTCTCTCTTTGGATTTGAATCTCTTCTCTTTTGTGCAGTCAAAAGGAGTGTGTAAATACCTTGATATCATTATAAAATACTTATTTAACACAGAACTATGCAAACACTGCGCAGGGATGATTTTCCCATTGTTTTTTTTTCCTTTAATAGTAGGTAAATGAAGTTTTAATATTTGAATCTTGTGGCTGAGATGGATGAGGCTGTTAAAGTTCAGCTAGTGTTGTTGCTTCTAGAACTAGGCTTAGTGGTTAAACTGAGAATATTGTTTCTCTCTGCTACACCTTAGTCTTTTACCCCAAAGAAGATGGAAAACTCTGCTACATTTGTTAGGTCTTTCATTGGTGTGTACAATATCCATAAAGCACAGCATGAGTGTGTGTTTTCTGAATATTTTGGATCCTCATTCAAAAAGTAAATAAAATGTTGCATTGCTGTGTACCTTCTGTATTTGCAACTCTTGAGATACTTGGAGAGTCCCTTCATGCCATAATCTGGAAGGTTATAGCAAGTTTAAATCTTTTGGTGAGATTCTTTGGTTTTTATTAATAGACAAATGTTTTGTAGAATCTTTTTTCTATGAAGTTGTTTGCCAGGTTTTCAGCTGAGATGCTGCTGTAACTATATGATGATACTCTCTAATTCCTATTGAATACGTTCTGTCACTAGTTCTCAAAATACCTTTCACAAAGAAAACAGATAAAATGATAATATTGTACAAATAGAAACTCTTGGGACCATAAAGTGACTTGTCCGGTACTATTCAGTGCATGGCTAGTAATAGAACTCACGTCTTCTAAGCCCAAGTCTCATGTTTTCAACAGTAGACCATATGATTGCTTTGCATTCTCGAAGTGAGTCTCTTGACAGGTTCATTATGGGTTGTAAGACTAATGATCAGTCTTGGGAATGTTTGAGCTGTAATTGCTGACTGGGCATGAAACAGACATTGCAGATATGGTCTACATATCAAAGCTTAAGTATTTTATGATGTCCTGGTTACAGTAACTTGAAGCAGGGCATTTAAGATGTTTTCCTCTCTTTTTTTTTTTTTTTTGTCTTGATCTGCAGTGGTCCCAAAATGTGCACCCCTTCTATTCTTCATTCTGTTCTTCCTATTATATCTTAAGTTGAACAAATTTATATTCTGATAGTGAAACATACTGTCGTGAGTAATTCCACTGGTCTACTTACTAACTGTACAGACTGCTAACCTGTATGCACATTAGTACTTGTGCTGGCAGCACAGAGAAAAACAGTATTTGACAGCTCTGTCTGCAAAAATAAAGTGAGTAGGCCCAGTGACTGGGAGCTGTTGCCTTGCACTGAGCAAGCATCTTCTGTTGCTGAGAGGTTTGAGTGGTGTAAAGATGGTGGTAGAAGGACATTTCTCAGATAAGAAGGTATGGCTGCTTCCTTGGTAAGGTTTTGGCACTACAGGAGTTTGTTGTTGTTATCTCTGTTGTCCTGCTGTCTCATGAGTAACTTTTATTAGAAAGTGATACGCTTTCTGTGGGCTGTGGCCTAAACTGTGCAGTAATTGAAACTTCATCTGATTTGTATAGGCCTCTCTAGTCGTAATCTGACTTATCTAGTGCACTTGCTCCTTCACTTTCTGATTCATTGTTACCTGCCTTCTGTACTTCCTGCAGAGAAATAGTTGTTTTTATATTTCCAAGTTTTTATTATTGGCCATATCAATACTTATAAGTATGTAAATCCGCAGTGAGTCTAGACTGAATGTTGATTTATGTGAGAGACGGTTGACGCCAGGATACATCTGAGGTTGAGCTGTGTGGTCTATTTTATCTGTTAGCCTCCTTAATTGTCGGTGGTGATCTTGACATCCCACAGACATTAAGTCCTGGAAAGTATAGTGAGAAATCAGAACTAACTGGTCTAGACAAGTGCTGACTGTGACAGTAATTTCATTGATCAGAATCCATTAAATGATCCAGTATTCTCTTACAGATGGTATTGCTGAGACTGAAGTTGTGCCACCAAGTATCAAAGCAGTATCGCTAGATTTATTTGGCTCATATCCATTGTCTTGTACTTGGTGGCTAGAGCCACTTGTTTTCATTACCAGCTGCAGTTCTATTTATATTATATTGCATACCAGAAGTTACAACTGTTTGGTCATCAGCAAGAGTGTGTTTTGTCACTCTTAGATCTGTCAGGACCAAGTGCTAAATCGAAGTATTAAACCTTCATTTTTCTACTTGGAATTGTCAACTGGTGTCATAGTTCCTCCCAGCTTTGTACAGAAGTTAGTATTGATATCTACACTCAGAGGCAGCACTTAAGTAAGGGGGGCAACTTGAGGAAGAATCTTCTTCGTAACAGCTGTGATGAGATGTCCCAATTTACACCTGGTAATTGTTTTGCTCTCCCCACTAAGAACCTACACTCATGCAGCTATGAAAACAGTTTGCTATCATCATTTAATACCCGGTCGGGGTGAATCTGCAGTTTGCACAGGAGCTTACTGCCATGTCAGTTAATTACAGAAATTGCTGTGCTACCCACATTACTAGGAGCATGCCAGCTGTATATACCTTGATCTGAGGTATCCAAGTCCTGATTTCTTCTGAGAAGAAATACAGTTGTCAGAGTCTTTGGCCTTTTGGCCAAGTTTCTCTGATGTATAAACTTGGATAGAGTATTCAGTGTACTTATGTTCTGCATGAATTAAATGAACCATGCTAAAACAATTTTGTTTTGAGAAACACTTACGATTTAAGAGCATTCTCCCAGTCCTTCTACACATTGTTGTCAGATTTGTTGCTTGCTTTTTAAAGTTTTTATTGTCTTGGATTTTGCCTTTGATTCAGTGGGATGTATATTTTTTCCCAAAGGTATCCAAGAGTTATGAGTTCCTCTGGCTATGTTAGCTGTACTTCTGGTTCCTTTGAAGTTTTTAAATTAATTCTCTAGAGTGTTACATAGTTATATGTGCAACAGGAAAATTTGCTTTTTGACATTAAAAATTTGTTTACCACTATATTCTTAAGCATTTACAACATCAATGAGCTGTGTATTTCAGGTTTTTTTTGAAAGCTGATTATCACAGAAATACAACTTAGCGTTTATGATAACTTCCATAGGGCTTAAATATCTGGCAAAGATTGGGTTTAAAAGGAAGAAAACAGAAATTTTGTTACATGACATTTTGAAGCCAGGTCTGTTAGCAGGAATCCAAGACCATTTGTTGTCCATAAACAAATATTCTTTAATTAAGCTTCAAAAAAAGCAAAGGAATGTGTGCGAGGGGGAAGGAGGTATCCTCAGGTAACATATTTGCCTGAATCACTAGTAGGAGTTTCATAATCCAGAATGTTATTGTGAAACAGAACAAATATAAGTATGTAATGTGTCCTCTGACTAATAGTTAGTTTTCAGTAATAATCTAGAAAATATAAATTCATAATTTTGAAAATACACATTTTCGATAACTGACTTATGCTTCTCAGGATTCATGAACTGATTTTTATTGTTCTAAACTAGTATTATAAGAAATTGAATTTTTGTTGGTTTTAGGATTCTGTGTTCCTTTAAAGGGTATAATGTATTATTAAATCAATTGGACAAATTAGGAAGAAATTAGAGCAATGGAAAAGTACTACAAAACAGCGATAAAAATTCTCAAGAGAGAATTCTGGAAAAGAGGGCATGAGGACACGTGATAAATACCCCAAGTATATTACAAGACGAATTAGAAGAGGATATGGATCACTTATCCACACTTCTCAGAGAATATAGAACAAAGGTTATGAACAGGCCTGCAAAGCAGTGAAACTGTGGGAACTTAAATAGCCTTGTATAACTCTTTTTGCAGACAGATGCAGGGTTTGGTTTGGCATCTATAGATGAGTAAATGGATCTGTATTTTCTATAAAATACTCCTAGACTACCTTGTGTGTAGTGCTGCAAAATAACATAGGAGGTAGTGGAGAAGAAATTATTAAAAAACAAAGCACAACACTAAAAAATCCAAATTTTTTATTTAAATATATTCTAGCTTGTGTTGTGGATCAATTACTGCATCAGCAAAAAGAGAACCCTGAATCACAGAGTAGCGTCCCTTACTTATGAGGTGCTTGTACAGAAAGTCTGTATGGTTCCTGGTTGATTTGCTTAAGAACACTTTTTTTCCTTGTGTTGTTATAGTTCTTTGTGTTCCCTAATTCAGAGCTTTTTCATACATTTCCATCTATGCTACCTTACATTAGAGTTCCCATCTGCAGGTTTGTTGTCATCAGTTAGTACTGCTGCTGTCAAAATAATGTAATACAGGAGTTTAGGATTGCAGGTACTGCTGTTGGTAACTCTGCTTCTGTCATGAGCCAGACAGGTAAGATAAGTCCACTGAATATTATTAGGAAGCTACAGGCTTCTGTCTTCAGCCATGCTGCATTTGCAGTCCTTGTTTTTGCACCCTTTCATCCATTCTCTGTATTTTTGAAATGTGCAACTTCATTTTTGAGTCTAATGAGAGTTGTTACCACCTCAAGATGACTACTGTTATTAGAAATATACTTTAACAGTCCTCAGTGCTTTGCAAGATGGAATTAATGTTGTAATCATTGTTGTTATCTGATTTTAACTCTGGAGTACTCGATGTCTGTTTTTTCCTTATCTTTTAGAGTGAAGACTGGAACGTCTAGAGGGAGGTACATAGCTGCAGGTATGACCGAACTACAGTTTGTATCCCTCAGTTATATATTGGAGCTTCCTTTCAAACATTTAGGGAGAAGTTGGTTTTACTTTCAATGATGAAAGCAGTCATTTTCCACTGCATTGAGCAGTGCTCCCTGAACCTTAAACTCTTCACAGTTTCCTGCCTTTGTACTGCTAAAGGGGGTTGGGAGTGTTGACAATTAGGACTGCAAGTACCAAGTGATTAGGCTTCTTTAGCTCCAGCTGTAATTTAATAATTTTAGAAACTTTACTAACTGCAAAGTAGAAATGTGTGTCTTCATAGTAATTTCTTCAGAACGAATCTGAAATACCTTGTAGTACATGAAACCCTAAAGGTGAGTATTAGTGGAACAACTCCAATGGGCTGAGATAAATTTGATTATGTGCAGCAGAACGGGAACATTGTCTAGTGATGAAAATGCTTGGAGACAAAGGCAAGGATCTTGTGATGCAGTTTTCTTAATGCCTGAAGTCCAGTAAGGGTGTAGTTCTATGAGACTGCTGAGACAACTCCCCTTTCCTCCGTTTCCAACCGAGTAGTCCTGTGTCCTTTGGTTATGCTTGGTTCTCGTGATAAGTTTGACTGCATGGTAGATGAAGTCAACTTGACAACCCAATAAAAAGCTTATTTGTGATTAAGTTGTTATTTCTCTGGTTTAGCAAGTTGGAATGATTTACTGTGTGGTCAGAGAAGTACCAAAAGAACAGGTCAGACTGTCTGTAACTGTGCACTTTAAGAGTTTCAGCTCACTTCTGAGGACAATTGACCTGTAACTCCTATGTTAAGTAACAATATCATGCTCAAAGTGTGGTGATTGTTGCTCTTCTGATGAATCATCAGCTCTGCTATGGCAGAAATATTTAAGGTGTGCTTTAGTCTGTAGATGGCCAGGGAGAGTTGAGTTTTGATATTGTCTTGAGGAAACACTTGTTTTCTACTATGGTCAGACATTTGCTACAGTTTTCATAAATACATTGGAAAAGATTTAGTCATGTCTGTATCGGAAAGAAAATAAAATTTGTCTTTAAAGTGCAGGATATCCTGTCTCTCCATACGTTACTCATCAGGGTAGGAAGAGCTAAAGTTGGATTAAGAAATTCAGGAACACCTTAATTTTCAAGTGATTTTTAGAGAACTGATGATTGACCCCTGTGTTTGGAAGAACCGGTTTGAGGGCATTGGTCTCCAGGCATTGTGGGTGTTGCAATACACTCAACTTTTTTTTCCCAAATGCCTGGTGCTCTGTACTTTGTCTTTGCTGTTCCTTTGCTGCTCTATTAGGACCATACAGAGAATAGGAAGGAGAGTACTGGTTATTACAGTTGTGGTTTTTGTCTGAAGAGTTTGTATCTTTTGAGACAGACTAATCTGTGATTAGACTTAATTTTTCAAACTCATGGGATTCTGCTAATTAAAAACCACAGGTCTAGAATCAGTAGATTTGGATTACTTAAGTAACAAAATAATCAGATTATTTAAATTGCAAAGTAATCATCAAGTTTATGGTTGCTGAAAATTACTTATGAAACAGAACACTTCCATTTGGTGCATGATCCGTGGCTTCTCATCTTAAGAGCAACATAAACCTCAATTCATCTGCCTTAATGTGAATGTAGAAAGGTGTCCGAATGGAAGAGGATTGAGTCTTGAACATCTAGTAATGGTATATACAATTGTTTGTATACATCCCAGTATGAAATACCTCTTGTGATGATTAACTCCATAAACTAATTCCACAGATATATATCAGAATAAAACCGGTGGCAGGAGGAAGAGTCAGCTTTGCTTTGAGATCAGGAATCAGTCAGCCTTTGAAATGGCACTTGGTTTTGTTCCCCACTTCTACAGTAGCTGCTGTCTTTGACAAGAGAAGTTTTTTTTAATAGAGTTTACTCAGAGACTTGGGATTGCTACTTATATCCTTGTATAAATTTATACGCCACACTTTGCCAGAGCAGAATAAACAGTTACTCTTTTGTAAAATACTTTTGTCTTAAAAGTACCTGATGAGCATTGACAGTTTCAAGACTGAGGAACTCCCACCTCTGTGTTGACTTGTCATATCCACATTCACGGTGCCGATATCCTGCTGGAGGACAAAAATGCCTTTATACTGTTTAAATGCCCAGTGAATAGAGAGCACTGTAGTGTTCACATTGTTCTTACTGCCCTGCCTCACCCTTAGGATGATCTTGTTGTTTTCCTGAGGGTAAGGTCTAATGAAAACTTGAGACAGATCTGTAGGCATATGTTGTATGATGAATAGCAACTTACCTGGTTTTACCTGAAACATGTCTGTTCAAATAAAACTTACGCAGATCTGAACCTCTTCTAAAATGGAAGTCTTTGGCATGGAGATGAAAATGGGCATTAAAAGATTTTAGATTTGTTTACTTAGAAGGAACGTCAGTTCTTTGCCATAAGGGAAGTTAATTCTTCCTCAATACTTCTAAAAAGCATTTATAGTTTAGGAAAGTAGATGTAAGTTTGTTTGGTTATAAAGTTATTTTTTGTTTGGAGGGACTGTTCTGGATCGGAGTAGTACTCTCCATTCTTTCTAGGCTTAGTTCTTCCTGAAGTTGAGTTCTACTATATCTAGTCTAATAGTTATTTAGACCTTATTAAAGAGGAAATTTTTAGATAGGCATGGCTGTATTTTCTCATTTCATGAGGGAGACTGAGGTACATATGTCGTACTGTTTGTCTTTTGACTCTAGAGGCTTGAAAAGTTTAGATGTTTTTCAGAAACAGACTCTCTGACATTTTGATTATGGTCCTGCATGTGTTGCTTAAAAGCTAGTGAAGTTTTGTGGATGCCTGCTTATCCATCTGTGCCAGGAGTGATGCTTGAACTTCCCTTGTTGCATCTGTTAGTCTTTTCTACCCCACGGTGTATGTGATGGATGGAATTGTTTGCCTTTTCAGGTATGCTGCATCCCATTCGGATCTCTTCCACTCTGCTCATGGGCAATACTGGAGCCTTTGCAGGCTTGTGCCAAGAGCCAGGGGAAATCATGCCTAGTCATGCTCTAAGTTGATGCACTACGTAGAAAGTTTTATTGCACTGATTACTATTTTAACTGCATAGTGTGCTCTCCTGGAGCTGTCTGGGCTGCATGTGAACTCTCTTCAGGTAACATGCAACAAAAAGCTTTCATTTGGATAAAATGAAATGAGAGAGAAATAGTGAGTGAATTATTACTGTAGTATCATATTAACTGATTCTCATTTGTATCTGGTACTATTAGTAGAAACAATGTGAGATTAAAGGAATCTTCAAAATGGCTTGCCAGGGCTGTTTTGATGGCAGCAAGGGGCAATGAAACTTGAGAGTTGTTCCTTTGTTTAGTCCAAAAGGTCTCTTGAAACTTAACAGGGGAAGAAAAAAAATGCCTCTGTTGTACTTCAGAAACATTTTTAAATAGGTCTGATTGCTATTCTAAGACGTTTCAATAAGGATAGGTCTTAAAATCTTGTAATAATAGGAAGTTTGTTCGTTTGAATTAAGGTTACACATTACATTTCTTAAGTAAAAAATAGTAACTGACCCATTCTTACTTTAAGGTGTTACATGTGCACAAGGTATGTTGCTTGTAGTAAACCTTAGTTTAAGGCATTTTTGGTTCACTGTAGTTCTTGTGTAGGGTAATACAACAGTCTTCATATATGGCATTGTCCTGGAATCGTATAGCTGTTTCTGTAGTTTCCCCTGGGTCCAATAAGCAACCACACAGCAATTATCTGTGTAAATGTAGTTGCTTTGCCCATTGTAGTGCTTTATGGCATGTTTGGCTTGAAGACAAGCAGACTGTTCAGAGCTTTCCAGGACCCAGTGGATTTTCAGCTCCTTGGCAGAAGAATAATTTCTGGCTCTGTTTTAGTGGCCGAAAACTAACCAAGAATGTATAGTTGATTCTTTAAAAAAATCTCTCTAGCAAATATTGCAGAGATGACAAAATGTTTGTTTCCAGTGCATCTTTTCGACTAAGCACAGAGCTGCAGATTCTTGTAATACAAGAAAAGACAACAAAATACAGGCCCATTTGAAACCAGATTTCTAGGTCTTGTGTTTGTATTTACAAAGTGAAAAAGTTGAAAGAGTTCTAGAGTATTCTGTTCCATAGAATTGCTTGAAGGGTTTGTTTCTTATGCAAAATGCTGAAATACCTAAAGGTAAAGAGTTCTAGAGTATTCTGTTCCATAGAGTTGCTTGAAGGGTTTGTTTCTTATGCAAAACGCTGAAATACCTAAAGGTAAACTTCTGGCCAATCTTAAAAAAAAAAAAAAGGTCATTTTTATCAGCTCAGAGACAGCATTTGAGGAGAGAAAGAGGGGAAAGGCAGTGTAACTGGATCTGTACTTCTGCTTTCAGGGCATGATAGCTTGCAAGCATTAGTATTCTTACTCTCTTCTGTTTAAGATTTTAGCATTGAAGTGAAAGTGTGATTTATCATGCATGCTTTCTGTGTGTCTCATGGTCTGAATTCAGGCAATAAACAAAAAGAAAGAGGGGGAAACCTTCAAACCTTGCTGCTGCCTTAAATATTCCATCTTGTCTCACTTTAGTAGTTCTCTGTCCTTCCACGGGATAGAAATGCATGTCCTCACTTCTTACACTCCTTTCCTGCCTTGTCTCCTGTTCTGTGTCATACTGCTGCCTTTATTTCCTCTTACTATTGTTGTGACCAAGCCACTTTTCCTCCTTTCTCAAGAATTTTTTTCTTCTATAGTGCCAAAGTGTCTGCAGGTCTTTCCGATCTCTCTTAGGTACTTAAGATTCCCAGTTTGTCTCTTGCAAAACATAACCATTGTTGTGTTTTAGCACTGTGATGATAATTCAAAATGCTTCCCAAACAATGCTGGAATGTTGGCAGATGTTTAAAAAAAAAAAAGAATAATTTTTAAGTGAAATTTTCTTTTGCATACCTTCCCCTAGAGTTTAAGCGCTACATGAAACACACATTTCACATCTATTTATACAAAAAAATCCCCACAATAAGGATAAAAGGATTAAATCTGTTACAGTTTGTTGTTGTTGTTTTCAACATTTGTATGTCTTCATAGAATGAAAGAAATAAATCTATACACTTCTGCTTTCAAAGCAGTTGCCCTGGGATTCATAGATCATTGCCTCTTCCTCGTATCAATTATTAATTGTAAAATGTCTTGCAAAGAGGGGTAATCATGTGATGATTACTCCTTGTCTATGATTTGCCAAAATTAATTGGTCTAGGGAGCCTGCATTAAGGCTTGTTGTTACTTGTTCTACGGGTACAGATGCTCACATAAGTTGTCATGAATTTATTGTGCCAAATTCATGGTTTGGTCTTTTAGCAATTTGTTCGTCTGCTTATTTGCTTCGTGTCTAGTATCTTTCATACATTGTCTTCTCAGCCAGGCCTTTGCTGTCTTCTTTGCATCACAGCAAGTTTTAATGTTTGTGGTGTTTCTGTTTTTCTTTTTTTTAATTCACTACTGCTACCAAGAAGTGTCTGATAATGCTGAATTTTGTCTTCCTCTCTGTTTACTTAGTCTGAAAAAAATAAGAAAATATGCAAGATAAACAAAATTTAGCTCAAAGTCAGAAATTGAATATACATTTCAGATCACTATTATTAAGGTCATGATTGAGAACTTCAATTACAAAATTGAAATCTAAACCTAGCAAAAGAAAATGTCTTACACTATAAGGGAAAGACAACAATCCAAGTACCTCTCTTGTCTTCTATGAAGACAAATGGAAGTGTTTGATGTACTATTGGGGAACAGGTATAAGGGGATAATTTAACACCAAAGAGGAGATGGAGCTTCTAGGAAAATATTTTCATTTGAAGATTTTACTTACATGGACACCTCTTATTTATTTCACGATGCTAATTTAGTAGACTGTTACCCTAATGCTGCACAGGTACTCTCCTTGAAAACCGGGTGGGCAGATACTGGCTGGTTTTGGAAAAATCTAGGTAAATACTAACCAAAGCTGTCACTCTGTAAATGACAGTATTGTAAACTGTGATATCTGAAGTTCTTTGGAGTTTCTGCCTTTGTGGAAAAAAAAGATTTAAATAGGTACAGATTCTGGAAATAATAGTTGTGATATACCTCAAAATAATGCAAAAATACTTGAGTAATCTCAAACCAAAGGGCTCTGGAGGCTATCAGCTTTCTTGTTCCTTGTTGCCATAGGGTAATGAGAAATCTTATGGTCCGAGATGGGTGTTTGAGGTCATCATCAGGTGGCGGTTTCATGGCCAGTCTATTCCATTTTTTTTCTCTTTTTGGTAATGCCCCTGCAAGCCTTTGTAGTATCATCACCAAAGCAGCAGACACAGCTGCAGCGGGTCAAGCACTGGGTGAGCAGCCCCATGCTGGTGTGTTGGCTGACAGCTATGCCCTACGAGAGCAAAACCCAGGGTAAGCATCCTGCAGCTGCTCCACCCTAGAGAAGCAGATCACTGTCTGCAGAGCTGTGCGTCGCTGGCATTGCAGAATTGATACCCACAGCCCTGTCAGTGTATTCACAGCGCGCGCCTGTGTCCCCTGTCACGTAAGGAGATGAAGAGGAGGAGGATGAAAGGAAAATTGAAGAAGTTTAGAGACCGCTGTCTTAAAGATAGTGAACTTTGTTCATCTACTGTAAGAAGGTCTTAAGACCTTCAGCTTCTCAGTTCTTGTTAGGCGTCCTGTTACTAGCAGTTACTGGCAGAGTGGGACCTAGCTGCTGTGGTTTTGGCTTCTCAGATTTGAACGCATGTTGTAACTTGTTTCCTGGTAGATAAGCTCTCATATTGCACAGCTACTGTCTGGCGTGAGTTGTCTTCAGGAGTGAGCCAGATATTGAGTATACCACAGATTGAATTTGTCCATCAGTTATATGATGACATATTGAAAGCAATTGCAAGGCATTTTAAAAAGAGGGGAAAGCGTATATACCGGTTACTATCTGTGCTGTAACATTTCCTGAAGTCTAGAGGTGTGGGTTTTGGGGTGTTTGGTTCTGTAGCTTGGGCGGGGTGGGTGTTGGTGTTACTTAATAAAGTAACTGAATATAGTGCTGATAATAGCTGAGCATTTTTAATTACCATTTACCTAGTATGTATATAGTTCAGCTCTTGAGGAGTTTTAACAGGACAACTCATATTTTTTCCGCAGTACTTTTTGTTTTGTCCCAGTGCAAATGCACAGGCATACTCCTGCACTTTGGAATGTTCCAGACCTATTTTTGCCATTTATAAAGTCTAATAATCTATAGTGCTTGTTTTTACCACCAAATTGACTTGGTGATCTCTTGGCCTCTCTGTTTTCAGCTCAGGAGAACCTAACCTGTTGTGGTTTAGCTGCTGATGGGTCTCTTTCAAGTACTTGTCCACTCTGTTCTTGCACTTGTGTAAATTTATTGCATCTGCTCTAATCCTGCCAACAAAGAGTTCCAAAACCCTACTGCTCTTTGTATGAAATACCATCATCATTTCTCATCAGAGGAGAAATGCTGTTGTATCAGTCATTAAGGTTTTGCTTTCTTAGCTGTCGTTTGAAAAGTTAGTTTGGAGATAGTAGCTGCTTAAGAAGATAACAGGCACACATGACCTATTAACAGCTGATGTATGCGTTCACTTAATTTGTTGTTTGAAATAAAAGCAAGAGGGAAATCTAGGCTGATCAGACAAATAAATATGTGGCAGTCAAAGCAGACCTGTTTGGCATCACATTGGTATGTGGATAATACTGTAGGTACAAGTTTTTCTTACTTGTTTTTGCTGTTACATTAAAGTCAAAGATGTTTCTGTCAGAGCATTAGCTGGTTCCTGGACTTCACTGTTTGTACTTCCCGCAAAATGATGGCTTAAAGTCACTGGCCTGTCTAAAGACCTGGTGTTCTACTTTGTTGGTGCCCTTTGAAGTGCCTTGGCACTAATGCGAGCAGCATGGGGAGCAAGCAGGAGGAACTGGATTTCTTTGTGCAGTCTGTGCTATAATCTAGAGGTATTTTGATTAATAGAAATAATAGACATCTGCTGCAGAGAGCTCAGCTGGATATTTACTGGCCTGTTTTTAAAGGAAACAATGCACAAGCCTTATACTGTCATTCCCTCCTGAAAAATTTGGAATCCACTGTTCATATTAAAATAAATTTGTCAGAGCAGTAAATCTCATACTGAATCCAAAACACAGCACTATTCTAGCTACTAAGAGGAAAAATTAGCTCTAACCCAGCTGAAACCAGGGCTGTGTCTCAAGGCATTAAGTTCTTAATCATTTAGCGTTAAGTGAGGGGGAGGAGGTCAAAACAGAACATTTGACTCTTGACCTTTGCCCATCGGCGTGCAAGTAGCTCCAAACTAGTCTGGCTGTTGGCTGTGGTCTGCACAGATGAACAGGTAGGAGTCACTGAAGGATGTTGAGACTCATTGGATTTATTGTAAGGAGGTACGACACGTCCAGAGGAACAGCTTTTTTTTTTGTTCTGCTTTTGTTAAGGTTTACCTTTCTAGTGTATAGGTTTACTTTATGGCAAACAGTATTCTCAGTTCTTAGTGTCCCAGGAGAGCATCACTGTGTCCTGATTTGCCTGTGTGACATCTGGAAATTGAGGTGCTAAGGGAAGTTTATTTGGATTTTTGCACCAGATTGGTACAGAGCTGGGAACACAACCTTCTTTTCTACCGCAGCTTGCAATCCCTTGATGCCTCTCTGAAACAGCAAGTTCAAGTGATAGGTCTTTTCTGACCAGCTTAGTTCAGAACACCTTCATGCAACAAACTTACACAGGTACAGGACTTTATAGGCTGTTTTGCCACCTCATAATTGTGTTCTCAGTTGCCACAGAGAAGCAGTAACTTTTGTAGCTTTAATCCAAACCATGTCTTCCGTGTCTGTTTTCACTTGAAGATTTTGCACTGGATGTGTCAATTTAGAAAGGTAAAAGGTTGTGGCTAAGGAACTTGAGAACTGCCACACTGGACACAGTCTGGTTTGTGGTTTCCTTCTGATAATGCCTAGTACCATGTGCATTAGCCAAATGGGTCTCAAATCTTAATAATTATTGATTAGTCTGTGTTTAAAGATGAGGTTGCTTAGTTGTTCCTTCCTAATGTTAGCTAGAAGGTGGTGGTTCTCATGTGCAGTATTTTGATGCATATAGCCCATGGGTTATATGTTTAAAAAAAAAAAACAGTTGGGAATTATATATATGTGCAGTAAATAGAAGTGGAAAAATAGATATCCCTGCAAGCATCCAGTTGTGCTCAAACCCTGTCAAGCTTTGACAGGATTATGAAAGTCACTGCCACTAAATATTCAGTTTGTCAAGTAAGAGTTGTTCCCTCTTACCAGTTTCAAATTTGCCTTTGCCCAGTCTCCTGCTTTACTCATGTGAAAATAGGAAAACTACAACTGCTTTTGGAATTATGTGGTAGTAGATTGCGTTTCAAATGAATGTTGCGTAGCATTAAGAAGGCAGGAAGAGCAGAAGTAAAGATTTCAAAAGTAGTGTATGTATTCGAGGTCTTTTTATCAGCTTCACTGTTTAGAATTCATTAGAATAACAAATTTGTTCACTTCAGTGCAAAGTTTTATCTCCTTTCCAAAAAAAAAAACAAACCAATTACCTCATTTTAGAAAATAAATTTTGTATAATTTGTTTTGAATCATTTCTCTTTACTATCAAATAAAAGGGCAAGTTGAGCTGCCATTTTATTTTTCCCTTTCTAAGAGTGCTTAGGCAGAGAAAACATCATCCTGTAAGCTAGAGGGATAGGTGACTTGCTGCTTCATCTGCTGGCAGATAGCTGGAAGTCCTGGGGCTTCTTCAGTCAGGCAGAGGTTCAGAATTCCTTCCTTCGGAGCTTTCACAGAATTAACTGGAGTAGAAGCTACAGGTAAACAGGACTTACTCACAAGCCAGAGAAGTGGGTCAAGTATGTATTGATTTACCTTATTTCTACTGCATTGCACCATGCCCCCCCCGCCCCTGCCTCTGAAATATTTAGAGGAACAGGAGAAAAAAAAAGCTTATTATGTGCTATTTTTAGGACAAAGTTTGCTTATTTAATTTGTGAAAATGCATCTAGGTCTTGAATATGGAGAAATTAAATGCTTTCAGATAAATGTATAAGACAGTACACGGTGCAACTTTGTTATATCCGAGAGAGAAGCAATTGTCATCCCCTCCTATGCTTTTTCTCCACCTGAGAACTTCTACAAAAATTTCATATAAAGAAAAATGTTTTTCAGTTAATTTAATCTGAATTATAGACAGCCAAAAATTTCATCTATTTTGATGGTAAATTCAACATTCTGAATGTGTCAGATTTGTGTACCCACAGCATATAACTGTCAGAGATGGGCAGAGGAAGAAACTGCAGTTTTGGCAACTAGGTAAGGGGCTTTTTGTACCCAGTGAGGCATGGGGAGACAGTTTGGATTTCAAGATAGGCAGAAAACATTCTGACCACATGCTTACATGATCAACAATGAAACAACAAAATATCGACAAATAGCTACTGTATTTTGATGCATGTAACTTACGGGTTATCTGTTTAAAAACAAAACTGCAATTCAGCAACACTGTAGGGATCTGGATATGCACAGATAACAGGAGGGGAAGTTTATTCTAGGATCTGTCTCCTTCAAAGCTTCACAGTGTCTGATTTCCCCATACCCTGCATCCTTTCCCATAGTTTGCTCTCACCATCCCACTAGCCCCTCAGCTTCAGATTCGGGTATGTTGTCTGAGGTTCAGACTGTATAAAATAAAAGGCGGTATTATCTTTAGCTTTCAGAGTTAATTGCTCATTGAAATGAACAAGGCTTTCTTAGGAAAGAAAATAGGACACAGGGTTTTTGTTTAGTGCATGTTTTTTAGGTTTTGTGCCCCAGGATGTGATGTAACTCTGTAAACTTAAAAGCAAAACTTTTAGCATTTATGCTCTGCAGTCTGAGGAGCATATATACTGATATATTCTGCAGCGTAATCTAGGGCTTCAGAAATGTTTAAAAAAAAATGAGATTGAATCTATAGTATGTAGAAGTTTTTAATGTTCGTATTGTCAGATTAGTACCACATTTAAATGTGTAGCTACAGTCCATAGAGCTTGGAATTTCAGACATTGTTTCTATTATCCTTTGAATAGAAACAGTCAAAGAATGGATCTGGAAGCCAGCCGGAATTTGACATCTGAGCAAAAAATAAGTGTGTTTAGCTCTCTTATTTTCCTTTCTTTCTTTCTTTGTGAGCAATTGGTAGGATGACTTTGGTGTTTTTTATAATTCCAAAGAAACACTGCTTCCTCATTTAATTCTTTTTATTTCTATGCAGTAGCAAAATACCATCTTTTTCCACTCTATCTGATATTTTCACAGGTGAAGTCTGTAAGTCTTCTAATTTCACTAGCTTGATGCCTTCAACTAAACAGTGTTAAACCTGTTTGCACACTAGTGTTTTGTCACTGCAGTTGCCATCGTTACTGCGTAAGTACGGTACCCTGAGGCACTGAGTCTTGGCTAACATACCTTCAGATATTTATTTACCATTCTAGTATTCATTAAATGATGCAAGTTCATCACAGGAGAAATGTAAGTATAACAAGAATTAAATTGGTATGTAGCAGAATAGTTGCACAAAACTAATGTTTTAATTGTCAAAACCATGAATTTGACATGGAATATGACAGTGTGACAATGCCTGTAACTTGTGGCAGTTTTGTCTTAATGGAACAAGCAGATATGACTTCCATTTTGAAGAACAGATAGATGAGGGAAAGGGTGGGCGTAGCATCAAATCATAATGACTTAATTGCTTTCTTCAGTAAACTAATCAATCTCAGTAACCTTTTTAAAACCCATTTTCTAGAGTGTCTGTTGCCAGCATCATTTTCCATCGAACTTACAGTGAGCATGGCTGCTGGGGTATTTTACTGGCTGCTTAAAAAAAGCTAAAGATGCCTGAAAGACCAGAAGGAATGAGTTCTGGTTTTCATAGGTAAGACCGGAATTTACGGTGTTGGTCTATAGGTTTGTGAACAGTGTCAAGAACGCCACCGTATAATCATATAAATCTGAAGTGTTTATGTGGGCTCATTTTAGAGGAATCCACATGGGCTCCAGGCTCAATTTAACATTTGAATATGATATATTTTGCACAACATGACATTTTTCAAGTGGGAAGCCTGTAAGATGTGTCTGAAGGTAGATATGAACAATTTACTGAAAGTTAATAAATTGACCTGTGCTCCCTAGTGCCTATTTTCATGCTCTTAACAGTGGTGCTTCTGGTAGCTTACCCCTTTTTCATTAAAGAATAAGCTTTCTTGCATTTACCACATAGTAAAAGCACGCATGAAGTAGTTACTGTTGAATATCTGACGTGTGCTGAATTCACGTCCTCTCTTATTTATCGGTGACATGCATATCTCTTTGTATTATGAGGCCTCACTCCTTTTAATAACCTTTTAATTAACCTCATTGTAGGCAGATGATCAGAAGTGTTCTTTCCCTCCCCCCTGCCCTCCTCTCCCCTGGTTGGAAATTGTTATTTATGGAAAAATAATAGACATGCTCTAACTGTGCAAGCATAAAGAAAGCTGTACATACTAGCCAGTCTAAATAACTGCAAGTACATGTTGCAGTCATTGACAGACAAGAAAGAAGTGATTGCAGCTGCCCCAGCATGTATTCCTTGATGCTCTAAGTTTATTTTGTGCTTATATCAACCGTATATGTAAGGCTTATCTGGATTCATGTTGGACTTGAATTAATCATCTCTCCTGGAGTGCTCAGACACACCCAGTTGCCTCTGCAGCATTCACTCTCTGCAATCAAATACTTCTGCATCTCCCAGTGCATCCAGTATTACACAGGTTATCTCCCCGTTAGTTTGGATATTGAAGATTTAACAAGAGATCTGTACTATGTGTATAAATACACCTCACAGTTCCTTGATCAACATGTTATTCCTGTTTTAATGATGAAACAACTGCGGTGTTCTGATCAGTGTTTTCAAGGATTATAAAACAGTTTTCAGCAAATCACTGGTTTTCCCTTTCTTTATCATCTGTAGGTTCTGTATATCCCTGGATTTACAGATGTAGGATGGGCAAAGTATTGTTTCCAGAAAAACTTACATTTTGCCACTATGAAAGGAGTATGTTTTGATGTTCTGTGCTAGTTAAGGAATTTTTGATTGATCAAATTCTCTTAGCTGTGATTTTTTGGCAGGTTCAGAAAAACATTTTAGTTGGCAGTTTTCTTCCTACAAGGTAGGAGAGTGACAAAAATAGTGCACAAGGTGAAAAAGTGAGATCGGCCATTGAAAATGTTTATGCTGAAGGAACCTCTTGACTTCACACCTTAATATTGGTGATAGGGGAAGTGTCTGTCTGAACCTCAAGGCCTTGGACTGCCATTTTGGGAGGCAAGGAGTTAGTTGGGGATGGAAAGACTGGAGTTTGTATTCTTTCTGCTCTGTTACCCGTTGCTATCTTCATGGATCTGACACTCTGTTTATCTGACAGTGCACTCAGTACTGCTTCGCCAGGGAAAATTGCACAAAACAAGCCCAGTGCATCAGCATTTTCATTGTGTATTAAGCTGAGCCTCCCTTCACATGGTCACATCCCCTTTTTAATCTGGGATTCCATGTCCCTTTCCCAGTCCAGCCTGTTTCTGTGGTGTCTATTGCTCGTCTCCCTGCGCTTCTGTTTCTGTGGTTTGAGTGTTTTTTTGTGTGGCTGAGTGTTAAGACCTGCAGGACTTTTGGAAGTGGTGTTGTTTGGGGGGTTAGGCAATACACTGATTTAGTGTCAGTAGTTTGTCACAAACTGAGGTGATGGCTGCGTTCAAGTTGGATTTCCTCCCAGAGATGATGGTGGACCACTGCTCCTTGAATGCTAGCCCTGTGTAAGTATTTTGTCTTCTTGTCTAAGTGATAGTTGGAATTGCTGTCTCTGAAGCCTCTGATGTCTGATGAACTCTTCTTAAGGGGGTGGGGAAAAGAAAGATAGGAGGGTCTGCAGTTTTCTTGAAGAAATCATAGTGGGCATTGATAATTGATGTTGGATTCTAGATGGGGGGCAAGAACGATCTGATGATTTTAGGGATGCGGGCTAAGGAGGAATAAAGCTATTTGGCAGTACTGTTCGTAGTATGTTACAGGTGCTGATATAGGACCGGTTAGTTAAATCAGTTGTTGGGAGAACAGTTTCTGTTCTTCCCAATTAATGACTTCAGAGCAAACCTTTTAATTAGGAATGGAAGATCCCTTGAATACTGTTGAGGTCACGTTAAGAGTTGCCCAGTTAACCGGAGCCCTTCTACAGTCTCGAAGCTACCCATGGCATAGAAGACAGGGCTGAAAATTATTATTGGAAGATAATAAATGATTTTCAGTTGTTCTCAATTGGAATTAAAAGACAATGAATGAAAAAAGGTAGTCTACCTATTTGTAAGAGGTATTGTTTGCCTTAGCTATTTGATGAGGTGTTGACCCTTTCTGAGTGGAAAGGTAGTGAGGAGTGAAAGGATTTATGATTCCCTTCACTTTGAGTAAGAAGCTTTGCTCTTTCTGAGGTCTCTTCATACAGCTATCAATTATGAGCTTTCCTTGGCATCAGTTTTTCCCTAGGCTCTGAACAGCAGCATAATGAGGGGAAAAATTAACTAAGCACTACGTGGTTTAGAATTTTTTGTTTGTTTGTTTTAAATTTTACTTAGGGGGGAATATGATTGCAGATGGACAGAGAGAGGAACACTACTGTAATGTGCAGTTAAATCATTCACAAACTATCTTTAAAGGAAAAGAGCAGAGACGAAGAGAGCTGACTACTCTGGAAGAAGGCCACCTGTATTCTTCAACAAAGAGTTTGGGGGTGGGGAGAATCATTGTATGGTTACTGTTCTGCCCCCCATGTCCTTTCTAGATTATGCAGGGGTTGGTCAACAGTTTTAACCTACTAATCACTATAACTACAATAGGATGTCGTTACAGTCAGTCTTCCACAGAGCTAGGTCTTGTAGTATACCAGGTTGTGACTACTGATAATGAGACTTCACATTGCACTTGACAAGCAATGAAGAGTCGATACAGAAAGCAGTGTATGACGGTTAACTAGCTGCGTGGAGTGTAACACGGTTTTATTAATAGGCTGTAAACTGTTCATGTGGCTAGAGGTAATGCCTTGGAAACTATTCAAGATTCCCATACCCAAAACTTCTGTGTTGTTGTAGTCTAAAAAGTGACTCTAACACCCTACCATTACTCAACTTGATTCAGACACTGACTAACTAGATTGTCCGATCCCAACCTGTTCTTGTACAGCTTAAGCCTGTTTTTTTGACAAACATTGTTGAATGCTCTCTAGTTACACAGAGAGCTATTGCCTTGTAAGCCTTTAATGAAACTTCTCCTCTGTTCAGTTGTACCTGTTTCTCCGTTTTAAGATGGATCCTCACCCTGGGAAACATTTCCAGATAGTCACATTTAAAAACAATGAAAAAAATGTTATCCTCTCATTTTCAGTGGTTACTGATAACTTCAGTGGGTAGACTGAGTTTAGGTTCTTTTCTGTTCCGGTTTCTTTTTCTGTAAAATTTTACACAGTTAAACTAGTGATATTTTTCAGTCATCTCAACAGATTTATGTCCTGAATCTCAGATTTTCACTACATTATAGGAACAAACATCAAGAGAAGTTTTAAACAGCTGTGTAGAGAGTGTTTGGTTTCCAAGTACACAGCTTGCCAATGAATGTGAATGATGTTTCTGAACATTCTGTGGTATGCAGGACTGGGAATGTGCAAGAGTCTCTCTTTATATGTATATTTTAGTCATACATTTATATATGTGTAGAAACATATATTTCTTTTTTTAATCTCACTGTAAGCATGCTTCTTCTAGCTGCAATAGCATCTAGAATCTGTGAAAATATATAAACCAGAAATTCCTTCTTGTTTTTCATAGCTCAAAGAAAATGAATGGCACACTGGATCACCCAGACCAACCTGATCTAGATGCTATCAAGATGTTTGTGGGTCAGGTCCCACGGAGCTGGTGTGAGAAGGATCTAAGAGAACTTTTTGAACAGTATGGTGCTGTCTATGAAATCAATGTCTTGAGGGACAGGAGCCAAAACCCACCTCAAAGCAAAGGTGAGAACTCTTGTACTTCTTGTGTGAGACTTTGGGTCTCAGCCACTTTCACAGAGTTTAGCTGTTTGCTTATTCAGACACTCCTGTGTGTTGGAGCTCTGTATGACCAGGTGTGCATGCAAACCCAGGCTTTATAGTCTTTAAGCATGTGTTTAATTATACTTGGACTGTGATCCAGTCGTTAGCTGAGCTGAAGGAAATCATAATTTTTTTTAGAGCTCAGAAGTGATGGAGGTTCTTGAAGATTATGGAATACAATTGCAAAACATAATATTATGTTGCTCCAGATCATTGCTGTAGTGCTATGATATGATCAAAATGTTGCTGGAAGTGTCACACTTTCAGATAAAATATAAATTTGAGGTCTTAGTCATTTGAGTACATCAAATACTTGTATACATCAAATCCTAACTAAATGCTATACTTGGGTTTACATTTCAGTTATATGCAGTATCTTATTTCTTGCAAAACTAGCTAAGTTTTTGGTACTAGCGAATAATTGTTGAGTTTGATAATGGAAGTAGCCAACAATTATTTGACAGATGTATCTAAATGTTTTAATGGTGTATTGGTGATGTTGGGTCAGTTCTGAATATATCCTATTTTATTACACTTGGAAATCTTTTTTAAACAGTCACCTATTTCAATGTCTAACCTCTTCTACTTGTCCTATAACTTGCATTGGAAGGATAGAAGTGGGACTTGCACAGTGTCTGTATGGCATGTCAAGATTCACAGTGTTCTTCTTTGGCTAGCATTTTGTTTCAATTGCAGGGTGCTGTTTTGTTACATTTTATACCCGTAAAGCTGCACTAGAAGCACAGAATGCTCTTCACAACATGAAGATCCTCCCAGGGGTAAGAGAAGAGCCATGCTTTCTTCACAACTCTATCTTGGCTTTCTGACCTCTGGCACCACTGATATACAAACATATGTTATCTTGCCCTCAGATAATGTTTTAAAAGAGCAGTGTTGTGAGATTTGTATGATAATGGATCTTAAGGGAGTTTCGGAACATTTGGGAGAATAATATGGTGGTGAAGTGGGTGGGCATGGCTCCTATAATACTCTGTGAGGAGGAATAATGGCATATCACTAAGAAAGCTTTTCTTTGTTCTAGATATTTATGTAACATTACATATGCACTTCTGTAGAGGGGATTTAGGCTACTATTTCCTTTTTCCACAATTATTCTGGGATGCATTTCATACAGTATAAAATGAATGCATCTAGGATTAAATAATCTTTTTACATTTCAGATGCACCATCCTATCCAGATGAAACCAGCTGATAGCGAAAAGAGTAATGGTAAGCTTTATTAAAGTCTAAGTTTGGTGGCATCATTCATGCAAATAGGGAAGCTTGAGAATTTTCCTCTTCTTGAACAGCTTCTGATGAAGTCTTCTTGAGTTGGAGTCCTGATTTTATTTGAAAGTAGAAAAAAAAAAGTGTTTTCAATATAGTAGGTAGCGTAAGTGATGTCTCTAAAATTCCATGGCTCAGTATCTCCCACTGCTGCTGCTTGTGGTAGAACCATGTTGTCCGTTAGGGAAACATCCAGTGAGTTCTTCTTTGTACTAAGGTGGTTTAAATCTTTGTCGGGGATGTGGACAGTGGGATTGAGTGCACCCTCAGCAAGTTTGACGATGACACCAAGCTGAGTGCTATGGTTGGTATCATAGACAGACCAGAGGGACCTTGACAGGCTGGAGAGCTGGGTTCACTCAAACCTCTTGAAGCTCAACAAGGCCAAGTGCAAGGTCCTGCCCGTGGGTCGGGGAGATCCCAAGCACAGATCCAGGCTGGGCGAGGAGTGGATTCAGGGCAGCCCTGCAGGGAAAGATTTGGGGGTGTTGGTGGATGGAAAACTGCCTGTGAGCCAGCACCGTGTGCTCACAGCCCAGAACCCACCCGTGTCCTGGGCTGCAGCCAGAGCAGGGGGGGCAGCAGGGCCAGGGAGGGGATTCTCCCCCTCTGCTCCGCTCTGGGGAGACCCCCCTGCAGTGCTGGGGCCAGCTCGGGGGCCCCCAACAGCAGAAGGACACGGAGCTGCTCGAGCGGGGCCAGAGGAGGCCACGGAGATGCTGGGGGGGCTGGAGCAGCTCCCCTGGGGGGCCGGGCTGAGAGAGTTGGGGGGGTTCAGCCTGGAGAAGAGAAGGCTCCGGGGAGCCCTTCGAGCAGCCTCCCAGGGCTTAAAGGGGGGACAGGGAAGGTGTGTGGGGGGGACTCTGGATCAGGGGGTGTGGGGATAGGACAAAGGGTAATGGCTCTAAACTGAAAGAGGGGAGATTTAAATTAGATCTAAGGCAGAAATTGTTCCCTGTGGGGGGGGTGAGGCGCTGGCCCAGGGTGCCCAGAGCAGCTGTGGCTGCCCCCTCCCTGGAAGGGTTCAAGGCCAGGTTGGACGGGGCTGGGAGCACCCTGGGCTGGGGGAAGGGGGCCCTGCCCGGGGCAGGGGGGTGGGACTGGATGATCTTTAAGGTCCCTTCCAACCCAAACTAATCCATGTTTCTATGAAATCTAGAAATGCTTTTACATGTAATTGACCAATTTGAACCAAGGTCTGTTGCAGCTAGGATGGGAGTCAAAACTACTTATACTGTTAGGGAGATTGAGATTTCACAACAGTTCAACAGAGAAAAAACTGAATATTTCTGCATGTTGGTCATTTCAGATGGATTAAGACATTTAGCATCTACCATTGGGTAAACAGTCACTTATCTATGTATTTTCATTATTAGTTTATGTATGTACGTGCATACATGCTCAAATGTGTGTCTCTGTGTATTGCTGCAAGATAAGCAAAGAAAATGTTCATCATTTTGTAGTTTCAGCCTTTCTAGGCTTGACTGAATTTTATTTTCTTCATTTGCAGTGGTTACTATGAGATTAGGACTGCATCATGTAGAAGATAGTGCTAGTTCCAGAAACTTACATTTTAAGATAATTGAAAACAGAAGATGGGGTATATTGGTAACATATAGTAGGAGTAATTCCATTTCCAAATTCCTGTATGTGTTTAGAGAATATGTTTCTGTGTAAATATATATAGAAAGGAGTAATTCTTTGGAAGTATTGTTGGGAGGAAAACCAAATAGGTTATCTAAATTAAAACTGATATTGCTTTATAGACACGCACGCTAATATCCTAGGAAAATAATGGAAAGAGGAAAAATGTATTCAGTGGAATTTTAGAATGACAGTTCTGAGGCTGTTATGAGTTTTAGTAAAAGGTAGACATGAAAGTAAATGAAGCATCAGTTAAAAAAGTATTTTAACTTGCCATTAATAAAAGGGAGTCTGGATATCTTGATGTAAGATGGACTGCAAAAAGGATTTGAAAGCAGTTACTGCTCTGAGAGCTTGGAATGAACTGGGTATAAAATAAATACTTAATAGTCAGTCATGTCACCTGGAATAGTTTGGAATTTTCTGCTTCAACACCATAGAAGATGCAGCAATTACGTTGATTTCCCCTTACCATGGCACTAAATAGGAGAAGACCTTCTTTCTTGAAGCTTCAAATTGTACTACAGCCTTCATCATATTGTATTTTACACTGTGCTGAATGTTGTATTTTCAAACTATCTTATATTTCCAAATGGTATTCTGCATAATTTGTGTCATTCTTTAAAAGCAAGTATTTTAGAGGTGATTAGTATCCTTAAGTAAAATGAAAGGTATGAAAATCTGCGCTGGATTCGAATTTACCCCACTCCCTTAAGTGACCTTAAATTGGCATTAGTAACCACTAACTGAAATGTTAAGAGAAATGTCTTTCTGGACCATTTATTTTGAAATAGTCTGCATGCCAAAAGGTATTTTTCAACTCTGATGTATCTAGTAGAATCATCATTTAGGGACCAGATACTGTAGCGCACAGTCCACCATTCTAATTTGAGGTGTTACTTTCATGCTTTTGGTACAGATAGAATGGATGAATCTGAAACAGAACTAAAACTGTTCTGTTTCAGCAACTGCTGTTGTTTCCACTGTTGAGACAGGAGCATGAGGAAACAGGCAAATCTAAATTTAAGTGATTGGCATGATAAAGAGGCTAGAAAGAAGCTTTCTGCAGCTCACTTGCTTGTTTAGATACAGTTAGGTATGTTGGTAGTCTAAAGATAGAAAAACAGAGGAGAGAGGATGAAACAGTCCAATAAAATACATACAAGTCTTCTCTTGCTCACCAGAAACTGAATGTAGGAGACACACAGAAGTGCTGAATCTGATACATTTTTTCCTTTTCTTACATTTTTGCAGTTCATAGGCTTGCAAAGAAGAAACAGCAAAATGTAAACATAAAACATCATAAAACAGGCATCCTTCAGGTTCATTGAGCTATCTCATATGCATCCTCTTAAATTTAAGAGATTCCATTATTGGGAATAATGTTTCTACAAGGGCTGTTTCTTACAAGTCCCTACACTAAATACAAGGAAAATAACTACAGTTGATGGAGAAGACTTGACAAAATAAGATCTAGTAACTGCATATTTGCTGGTAATACTCCTATCTTTTGATTTCTTAGCAGTAGAAGATAGGAAGCTGTTTATTGGAATGATCTCCAAGAAGTGCAATGAAAATGATATCCGGGTGATGTTCTCCCCCTTTGGGCAGATTGAAGAATGCAGGATATTGCGGGGCCCAGATGGCCTGAGCCGAGGTAAGCAGGAAGCTTTTTCAGCAGTTGAATGGTCTCCACTGGATGCTGTCTTGCAACTCAAGGTGACAGTTCCTCTCTTTCTATGATGTCACCTCCCCGCTGTAGGCATTTTCATTTCTTTCTTCATCCCTGTAATTGCAGATGTAGTGAATGACTTGGTTCCTTTTTGTTCTTTCCCCAGGTTGTGCATTTGTGACTTTTACAACAAGAGCCATGGCACAAACAGCAATCAAAGCAATGCACCAAGCACAAACCATGGAGGTAAAACAAGTTAATGGGTGTCAGAAGATGATGTAATTTGTCAGGCAGTCACTATGGAGTTTGGAGGACTAGAGAGGAGAGAGAAGGATAACTGCAGTGTGTGTTTCTTCACAAATATTACTGCTGGACCTTTGTGTTCGTTCTGCTCCTATTTTTAGAGCTTGAGATAAACTTCATCTAGATAGAAACCATAGTACAAAATAGAATTAAAAGCAAATGAGATTTAGAACCTTTAATGAAATGTATATATATGTATGTATGCATGTGGGGGTAGGGGAATGCTTCCAATGACTGGGTCTTAATGCAGTATTTTTGTCACTGCTGGGGATAGCAAGTATGTAATGGTTTGAATTGCTGTTTGCAGGGTTGCTCTTCTCCCATTGTGGTAAAATTTGCAGACACGCAGAAGGACAAAGAGCAGAAACGAATTGCTCAGCAACTCCAGCAACAAATGCAACAGATCAGTGCTGCCTCAGTATGGGGAAACCTGGCTGGTCTCAACACGCTTGGACCCCAATACTTAGCAGTGAGTTTCTGACTTGGGTTCCTTTCATCTCTCCAGGGATTACAGTGTCTGGCTGTCTTGTAGTGTTCATTTTTAGAAGGCTCCTGATAAATAGGAGTGGGGCTCTTAATCTCCATTTTGTGGATGAGCAAGCTGAAATTAATTTATGTGCTAAAAACTAGTCAGGATACACTTAAGTGAGGATTTCAGCTCCAGTCACTGTAGCCCTAACTACTGAAACTTTTTTTTCTGTCTTCTGTAAAATGACTTTGTGCTGGGAAGACTTTCTAAATGTGATAGCCTTCATTTTTACCCATATAAATGCCCTTTTCATGTCAATCTGATGATATAGTTCTTGTATTCCTCTTCCATTTTTCCTTTTTCAGCCTTCATTTCTTTCATTTGCTTCCAGTGAAACCTAGAACAGTGCTTGGTGCTATTCAGTAGAGAAGGTGATCAGGTTGGAAGTGCCAAGCAGCTGTCACAGTAAAAAGAAAAAAGAAAACAAAACAAAAAACCCCACAGAAAATAAACTACTCTCTTTAGCAAAAATGATAGAATGACAGAACAGAAGGTAGTCTGCTGTTTGTCACTGATTTTTAGTTTATTTTTCCGGGTCCCTAAAGGGTGAATTTCTCATAAGCTGATGTGCTCTGGCTCGTGTGGGTTGCCAGAATAGCTGTAAGAACTGTATTCATGTAATATAAGGCCTAGGGAACAGAAAAAGAAAAATTCGTCTCATTCTTGGTATGGCGTACTGTTGAAGTGGGCGCACTTTCTCTTTTACTACTGCTTTAGGTTTGGCAGATTGGAATTTTTAATAACAGCACCTAGTTAATGGAGAAAAGGAATAGGAAATCCCTCTGAATAGCTTTTGAGATGAAGCTTGGTATTTCTATCATGGCTGCTGTGCTTAGGAAAGTGGAGGGGGTTCCCTCTTACAGTGGCTCTTTGGTTTTGGTATGGCATTTGCCACTTGTCCTGTGCTGGCAGTGTCAGCTGTAAAATCTGGCTTGAGGTTGTATATCCTTAGGGGTGACAATCTTGCCTGAGGTGCCTTGAATAGGAGTTTTCTCTCACTACTGATCGTACTGGTTTTGTCTTGGTGTATTAGCTATAAACTTCCCTCAACACCGATCATGTTGAGTGAGGAACGCATTGTGCTGTTGCTTTGGCTGTGATGTGATGCATGGGCAACGTGGATTTTCACTATGGCAGTGCTCTGGCTGTATTGTGGAAGGGGAATTCTCTTACGCTTTGCTACGATGTGGTGCATGGGCAGTGGGAGTTCTCTTTGTGACGGCGCTCTGGCTGTGGTGTGGTGCAGTTTCTCCCAGAAGCGGAGCCAGCCCTCACTCTCACTCTTGTTTTGTTTTTTGGTGTAATGTCTAGCTTTATTTGCAGCTCCTTCAGCAGACAGCAGCTGCGTCATCTGGGAACCTGAACACATTGAGCAGCCTCCACCCAATGGGAGGTGAGTTTTTTCCACCAGAAGACAATTTCAGTGCCAAAGAAAAGAATAGGAGGGTAGAGAAAGTAGCCAAAAGCCTGTAGACACGTTAGCCTCCTTTGAAATAAGTAGTCCTGAGTTTACCCACTCCTTTGGAATGACAGGAATCCTATGCTACAAGTGTGGATGGTCCTTCTTAATCTTAGTTAACCATTGTCCCCAAGGTAAGTTGTGGTATGTTGGTAATCTCCCCTACCTCTGGCAATTAAAATTATCTTCCCTTATGAGTACAGCAAGATGGCTCTATATATTTGTTTTCATCCAGACCCATGCATATCTGAAGCATTGTGCTTTGAAGTAAGCACTAATGGGTGCGTTTCAGTGATAATGGATTCTTAGGTTTCCAGTTTTAAATTCATAAATACATCAGAGTTGAAAATGCAATGTGGGTGGGAGTGCGAACTATTCATTCATTCAGGCTCATTAATTCTTTTGTTTGAATTACAATTGGTTACACCATTGTTGTTAGGGAAATATCAGCTTAATAGTTATGAGCTAAATTCCTTTTTGTGGACTGCTAGTCAGAATACTCACCAAGTATAGCAGTACTGGATGCTGCTGATGGATTGTCCTTTCTGTATTCACAGGGTGGAGAATAACAAAACACATGTTAGTAACTCCATTCACCATATCCTCTAAATTATTCTTCTGGCAGCAAAACTACAGTTTTAACAGTGAACGTTTTAAGTTTTTAAAATTGCCTTCTGGAGTTGTATGGTAGTTCACAATATCACATGCCTTGTCTGTGCAGAGGTTGATCTAAAAGTGTTAAGAAAGTAAAGTGTCTTTGTACATCTAACTTGTGTTGGTACACCCACTGGTAACAATTAGAAGCTTTTGCAGAGTGTTATGTTCTTGATTATAAGAACTTTGATTTATACTTGAGGTTGATTCTAACCTTAGCTTCTTATGTTTACTTTTTTCTTGTTAGACCTCTTCAGAGCTCTTAGATCTAAGACTCTTGCTAAAAGGAATTTTTAAAAAAACAGTTTCACTAATATTTTGTGTGGTGGTGATCTGTAATAGGTTTTGTTATGAGTATGATAATGGGTTTTTTTTCCCCCTTTCATGTCTGTTTAAAAGCACGTGGTAGTAAATGAGAAAAACAGTACAGCAGTTCATGTCAATTGTTACTACAGTAAGGACTGGGGAAGGAGCAAACTAGCAGAAGTTGCCTGTGAAGTTTCCAGGGTAATTTTGTCTTCGCTATTTAAAACAAAAACAAACAAACAAACAAAAAGCTTAAAAATTGAGAACTCAGATGTATAAATAGTGTGTTACATGGTGTTTTGAAAGAATTATTTCAAGTCTGTGATTCTTCAGAGTTTTAGTTTCAAAGTCCTGTTAATATCTCAGCTGATCTCCTTTCTTGAAATTCATAGAAAGAAAAATTAGATAGGTAATTAGATTCCAAACTTTGTCAGACTTTGTAGACAAAATTTAATCTTGACCCTGTTTGAAAACAGATGGGAAAACAATGTGATGAGGAGAGGACAGGTGCAGTGTGCCCATGCCAAACTGCTTCAGAAAGGAAGCAAGCTGCTCTGTTCTTCACTAAGGCTCTAAGACTTGGCATTTTAACCCTCTGTAGCACAATAAAAACAAAAAAATTGAACTTTTTGGATTTAACTTCATGCTTTTGTGTTACAATGGCACCTTGAGAATCTCAATAAAGGCAGAATTCTCTTGTTTCAGGCACTAAATGTGGTTAGGGAAACAGACGCTGTTACAAAGAGAAAACAATTGAAAAAGATAAACCCAAATGAACTATGATAAAGGTAGAAGTTTTTTAGAAATTAAATCGTTTATGTTGCATTGTCATTTACATTCTTACGTTGTCTGTTTACATACTTAAATTACCAAACTGTGATTTTAATTATTTGAGATGTGTGCTTTGTCACTAAGTACTTACTAAGCATCCAAAAGATGAAGTGCCACATCTGCCTAGGACATTTTGATATTGGTATATGAATGGTGATTAATTTAATTTTTGTTTTGATTTCATAGGGAAGAATTACTAGGGATTGTCTGAAGTCAGATGAAAAGAGGAGGAATTGTTAGAATAAGCAAACGTAGAGACAGAAAAGGGAAATGAGGGAAAAGGGAAGAAGCAGAATTGGAAGAATGGCACTAGCCTACCAAAGGATGGCTAAAATACAGAATTCAGAAGATCAAAATCAATGATAATCCCATGGCAGGAAAAGAGGGAAAACTACAGTGTCAGTATTGACCAAATGGTTTCATTCAAATATTATGACTCAAAATCAAAGTGAGTCAGATGAGTGGATTGACCAATAAAAGTTCAACACAGGGATACCTTCCTCCCACTGCAGTATTCCCAGCTGCTTACCCACAACATGCCTGATGTTTCCCATTTTCCTTACCACTTTTGTTTGACTGGCTGTCTATCCTACGTGTGCACTGGCTGATTTTGAGGTCAGGAGTTGCCACTCAACATTGTCTCACAACTGACTGTTGCTTCTTGGCTGCCAGGGGGATCAAACAAAATGATATTCACCTGATGGTGGGTTAGAGGTGGGACTTTGTGGCCACTGCAGTGTGTAGGTCTTCTTGAAAGAATTCTGCAGTTACTGCTGTTTCCCTACAAAGAGAGCAGAGGGACATGAGAGAAGAGGAGGTTATTGGCCTGGTGTCTAGACAAGTTTAGCTTGCAAATGAGCTGCCAGACCCTGGCTTAACTCTCTGTTAAAGCTGCTGTGCTTTTGTGACTGGAGAGAACGCTGCTTGAAAGTATCTGCACTCTGGAGTCTGCATCTGGGATCATGACTACTTGGTCTTTTACCCAAACTCATCTATATGGGCAAAGACAAACATTTTTAGTTACAGCAAGGAATCGCAATGTAGACAAGACCAGTAACTGGTATTAAGCATGTTGTTTTTAAGCTCTTTCTCATTATTCCCTGGTGATGTGCTGAGGTTGCTGTATCTGTTAAGCTCGGATGATGGTGACTGTTACAGGAGAAACTCTGTGCATTCTTCAATGTGTTGCAGGACTGAACGCGATGCAATTACAGAACCTG
The DNA here is from genome assembly GCF_018691265.1 of Tyto alba. NCBI lineage: Eukaryota > Metazoa > Chordata > Aves > Strigiformes > Tytonidae > Tyto > Tyto alba. The sequence goes on from NW_024881280.1 coordinate 5,546,395, forward strand.
GCTGCATTAGCAGCTGCAGCCAGTGCAGCTCAGAATACACCGAGTGGTACTGCTGCACTCACTTCCTCCAGCAGTCCCCTGAGTGTGCTCACCAGCTCAGGTAAGAGACTGCCTATGCTGTTATGACACGGGTTGCCTTACGAGTCATTTCAGGGTAGATATCACCTGTTTTATCTATCCCTGTTTGTCATTTTTGTGCTGACTCTTTAATAGAGAAGCAGTTTTACTAGAAGATTCACAGGCCTTTGTTTAGGGTAGATACCTTTGCCACCAGCAAAGGCTTTTTTACCTGCTGTGTTCCTTCCTCCAAATGGCCAGATTAATTTTGAGTAAAAAGAATTTTTGAGGTCATCACGAAGCAGAAAGATAGGTGGCCTCTTTCCAGATTGTAATAAATTATTACAATCTCATCTCATATTTGGTTTATCTGTGATTTTAGGCAAGTACTGTGGCAGATGTACCCTGTTCCTCTGGACATGGAGGTAGAAGATGCCCTAAGCATTAAGTAATGCATTCTGTGCACTAGAACAGGAGAGTTTATATTCCTCTAGCATTAATGAAGACAAGGATATTATGACTACCTCATAGAGGTAGAATAAACAGACCCTTAGCACATTTATTGCAAAGCGATTGTCTAGAACTGAGTGTATGAGTTGCACATAAAAATCAGTATCTTGCCTCTATGGGGTTTTTTTGTGGTTTGGTTTTTGGTTTGCTTTTTTTTTTTTTTTTTTTTACTTTAGATTACATACATTATCCAAAGAGGCTATAATGTCCAAGTAGTGTTCTTTTGCTGTCTTATTGTTAAATATGATCATTAAATGCAACAAGCAAGAAAACAAAAAATAAATTAAATTGTGCTTACATTAGACATGCTCAGGTTTTACCACAAATGAAGATCAGTATCCTACTCAAGTATTTCAATCCTATTTTCAGTTATTTCTAAATCCTGGCATGGGAAGGGAGACCCTGTATTTTCAGGGTGTCAGTTTTCCAGTATCCACAGCATAGTATGTGGGGTTTTTTTTTTGTTTTGTTTGTTTGGTTGGTTGTTTTTTTAGTTTTGTGTTTTGTTTTGGGTTTTTTTTTTTCATAAAAAGTGAAATTGCTTATCCAGTTTTGACGTTGAGCCTACAGAGTTCACATCCTCACCTGTGATTGTGAGAGACCAAAGAGGGTTGGGGCATGCTTTAAATTTCCCACAGGTAGCTGTTTGTATTGCATAGGAGAACAAAGGAGCCGGACTGAGAGATTATGAAGCGATTACAAGGAAAAGCTGTTTAGAAAACCTTACGTCACATGATCAGGAGTTAAACCATGGGTGCTTTACACAGTTTTCTACTTAGAGAAATCCCCAAGAAAGAATTCAGTTCAAAGAGTGTTCTGTTGGTGGACAGGGTGTTCTTACATAAAAACTCTGTGGTCTGTAATCCTCAAAGGTTAAAATTTCACAATTTATCTTGACTTCCAGCTGTGGTATCCTATTCTATAATTTAAAACAACCCCAAAGAGTTGAGGCTATAGAAGAACTGCATTTATAACCCACTAATGATTGTTCATCATAGATAAAGCATGAAGGTGAATATATCTGAGAATTTCTCCCATATTTCCTCATGCAGTAACAGAGCTGGAATTGTCAGGTTACAGTTTGCTGGGAGTAGCATTTAAAACTAGGAGTTCTTTGTTGGCTCTCTCGTCCACTGACTGAAGCAAGTTTGTTCTCTGATTTGCAGAGGTGGGGAAGGGGACTGGCAGGTTGTGAAGTTCAAATGCCAGACATGCTAGAAAAGGCAGAGATAGCCTCTTCTCAGAAGTGTACAGTGAAAGGACAAGGGAAATGGACACAGGTTGCCACAGAGAAAAGTCTGACTGGATATAAAAGAAAATCAGATTACTGCTGAGGGCGATTAAGCTCAGGAACCAGGTGCCAGAGGGGCTGTGCAATCTCCATCATTTCAGAGATTCAGAATGGAACTGGAAAGGACCCTGAACAGGCTGACCTAACTCAGATGTTAGCCAGACCATTAAACTAGATGATTCACAGAGGTCCCTTGCAACTGAAGTTATGCTACTGTCATGTGATTCTTGAAAATTGGTTTCCTCTCTGTGAGTTTTGGCTGTTCCACACCACTCTGCAGGTTCCTTTTCCCTTGGTGAGGGACGTATCTCAGGACTCTGTTCTACTTTAGATCATGCTGGTGGAGGGACCAGGGGGTGGGGAGCAGTCCAGTACTTAAAGGGGGTACAGGAAAGGAGGGGGACACACTCTTTATCAGGGGGTGTAGGAATAAGACAAGGAATAATCTTTATCAAGGGGTGTAGGAATAATAACAGTTTTAATCTGAAAGAGGGTAGATTGTAAGGAAGAAAATCTTTCCTATGGGGGGTGGTGAGACACTGGATGATGAGGGTGGTGAGGTGCTGGCCCAGGGTGCCCAGAGCAGCGGTGGCTGCCCCGTCCCTGGAAGGGTTCCAGGCCAGGTTGGACGGGGCTGGGAGCCCCCTGGGCTGGGGGAAGGGGCCCTGCCCGGGGCAGGGGGGGTGGGATTAGATGATCTTTAAGGCCCCTTCCTTTGTCGCAAACCATTCTGTGATTTTTAAGTGCTTGCTGTGTTGAATCCAAACAACTTTCTGATCACCAGTCATATCAGTAAATGATCATGTATCAGCAGTCAAGCAATCATGTCATTTGAATTAATATCTTGTACAGATGTATCAGTCAGTTCACTGATCGCAGGCTTGTAACATGAAGCAGTCACTGTTGCACTGCTCTTTAAACTTAATTTAGAGTGTAATTTTAAAGAGTAGATACTAGCTTTGTTCAAAAGAAATAAAAGGTTCTGGAGGATATATGGTCTATATGTAGTCACTGACATCAAACTCTGAAACAATTTCAGTGCTTTTCTTTAGAGGTATGAATATCCTTCATGTTTTGAAACTGTACTTAAACTGGGGGGAGAGGAAGCTTCAGTGTGTACAGACAGCATTCGGTGTCATGATACTTCCTATAATTATACAGCTTTTTAACTGTTTACTCTGAACTATCTGTTTTCTCTTACAAAAGCAAACTTGAAAGTGTCTCTTGGTTACTGTTTATATGTGCATTCACACTATGTATTCATATAGAAGGCTGTTAGACTCTACACATTCAGAGCATCCTTCCTGAACCATACTTAGACCTTAAGAAACTCAGTCTACAGCTGTTCAGTATCATGCATTAGTAAATGCCTTCGTTGTCTGTGGGACATATGGCAACATCTACTGTGATAACCTCTTAAACCGAACTGCAGATGAGATGACTACTGGCTTGACTTCTATCCATCTGTCATGCAAATGTTCACCTGATGCTTATTTGGACATCTGTCCAGGATTGTCCTCAGATTGCATAATTGGTGGAAAAATCCAGACAATCATTATGAATAGTTACCTTTTTGATTTTCTTTCATCTGCACTGATGTCTTTTGTGTTTGGGGAACTTAGAAGTCCACACAGTAGAGACTATGGATAGGTTACATGTCAGAATGGTTGAACTCGGAGATGTTCTGTCTTCCTTCTCATTTCAGATGATTTTGTTTAGATATTTCCCAGCAGTATTGTGTATTTAGATGTAGAATAGGATGGAGCAAAACCTTCAATGTTGCAATAAGGCAGCTACTCTTTGAAGCTGAACAGACTGCTGCTGCATCCACCTAGATAATCATGCTAAAAAGACTGTGTCCTTAGATAAATTGAACGAGACATTCAAGAAAATATTACAGAAGTATTTCAGGATTGGAGTGTCTTGTCTGCCATCTTTTCAACTTGGACATCAGTAAGAATTGTCTGCTCTAGAGCAAAATAGAATGGTTGCAATAGCTGATGTGTGTTTCCATTTCTTCTCTCTGAGGCAACCATCAAAGTTCCAACAAACACCAGATGACTTTGCTGGCCTTAGTGTGTCTCCAGCAAAAGTGTTTTCAGACACATCATAGTCTTTCTGCTTTTACTGGAACTAATTCTGGTACAGTTCAGTCAGATTCATTGCCTGAGTTTTAGGGCTCTTTAGCTCATTGCTTGGATGCTAGATGGCCGAATTAGAACAGACTTACTATTCCCTCAGTTTACCAGTTTCCACAAGTTGGTACTTCATTGCTTTGTCCAAGTTTTGTTATCTTTCCTACCTATTCTTTACAACATATTAAGATTTTCTGCAAAGCTTTTCAAATATTTTTGGCTAGTTCTCTTAGAATTATCCTTTTTGACTAGATATAACTGAGTAGATAGATCTAAGAAAGCATAACCTCAGTAGCAAGTAAAATTAAATAAAAATAAAAAAACCCCAAACAACAAAAGCCCCACAACACCCAACAACCCACCAAAACCTGCACAGAAACAATGTTAAGCATTAGGGATAAATTAAAGAACATCTATAAAGCGATACTGGTTTTCTCTCCCCGTTACCATGTGCTGTTTTCTGATCTAAAATAATGCACAAAAGCCAGAAGAACAGAAAGGATGACTAGAACTGTGGAACTCCTTCACTATCAGGAGCGATGAGGGAGCCTGAAAAATAGAAGACTGACAGGGGAGGAGGAGGTGATTCAAGCCTACAAATATATTAGTGTTGTGATGAAGACAAATAGGGAAAGACCAGTTGTTAGATATTTCAAGATGAGTTACAGGATATCAGGTGAAGTTATCAACTGACAGTTCAAAAATAAAAAGAGCTGTTTCTTTGCATAGTGCACGATTAAATTGCAGAACCCCTGCCTTAGAACATAGCAGAGTCAAACAATTTGGTATTCAAAATGTACTGACATTAATGAATTAAAATCATAACTTTAATAGAAAGACATTAGCCTTGGCTGAAAAAAATCCTAGATTTGCAAATTGCTGCATTGGTGTATAGACTATACCTTGGAAGTATTCCTTTGTAATTGCCTGTGTTTCTGCCTTTAGTCATCATCAGAAATGGGGTGCTGACTCAGGATAGCAATTCCTAAATACATATGGTAAAGAAAATAAACCAAACAGTTACATTTTCCTGGGGTTTTTAGTACTAAAGCATTTCTTGTTTTGCTTAAAGAGATTTCTGATAAAGTCAGCTAAAATAAAATATCTGTGTTCAGCTTTTTGTAGTGACTTACATGAATTTATTTAAAATCACAACCTTTTTAAAGTGGAGAAGGCAGCTGTTCTCTCTTTTATTTTTCTCTCTAGCCTTGGCTTCGTTCTTTTTTCACCCTAACACTATTATTTTATAATTCGGGTTTTTTTCCAGTGGTGTTCTCATCTGTCAAATGTAGTCTTTTCATTCTGTGCAGATTATCAACAAAGTGTTGCAGAAACAAGCGATATTCTAAAATCGAGGCAGCGGTATAATTTCCAAACGCTGGCTTTTATTCAGCCAGCTATGCTTTTTTTTTTTTTTTTTTATTACGAACTTGAGGGTTATACTGTAACTTGATCTCTGTATTTTTCCAACATTAAATATGCTACTGATAGTAAGACAGGAAGTGTCTCTTCAGAGTAAGCATCTTAAAATATAGTTTGGGACATTGTCTTTCAATTTCTGACTTAAGCGAGTTTGTCTAGAACTTTTCATAGAGGGGGTTTGTCACTTCCTCTGTCAGTACAAAAGCTAAACAGTGATACAAAGTGCAGCCCCCTGGGTTCTCATGCAGCTTTTGTTGGGTACAGCTTTTGCTGGGGCTTGTTAGGCGAGTTTTCTGTGTTTCACGTAAGCAGTTACCATATTCCACTCTGTCAGAGACTTTATGCCACGTGTGTGCAGTGGTGAATATGGTGTGTGTGAATCTGCTTGAAAGATGCTAAAAATTCTTTTAAAAGTTTTAATGGATGTACACAGCGTAACTGAGAATCGCAGAAACATGAAGGAAACTGAAAATACCTGAATTTCAGTTCTGTTACCCACTTGGTCGGACAGATAATTCCTCTTGAAAGAAGGCTACAAGATGCCTCTACAGCACCAGTCTTCAGTATCTTTTAATTTGTAGAAGCCATAAATATTTTCTAGTGCATCTTGTGCAGTAAATTTAAACCCTTACTCAGGCTAGTAGCACTATGCATAGCTTTTCTTATTTACCTTCTTCAGATTTCTAAGTAGTCCACAAACCTCTTAGGAAAACAACTGCTATATTTTCATAAAAATACTGTTCTTATTTTATCACGTCCATAGTCTTTGTAGATGACATCAATTTGAACTTCTGTTTCTTTTGATATAGCAGCTTGGGAATTTTTTTTTTCTCGTGGTTTTGGTGTCTGTCTCTGTAGAACTAACTACCTGTTGTAGAAGTTGGCAGGCCATGTAAGCTGTTAGTCTGATAGGTACTGTATCTGTAGGCTTCTCTTTCTGAGTAAACATGTTTGAAGATGTTAGTGGCACAGTCAACAGAGGATGGACTATGTATTTTGGACGTACGACCTGGCCCTAGCCCCAGCTGCTGCAGTACGATTTTTAATGGAGAATTATTTCATGTGTCAGAATAATCTGGGCATCTGTTGTTCCTGTTCTGGCAGTATGGGGAAACGGTATGTGCAGTTTGACTGGAGCTTTCTTTAATGTCCCTAGTATCTGTGTTTCAGGTATTTTTTACCTTGTGTGATGTTTCAAGGGTAGATGTTAATATGTAGCAAGTGGTTCTTACTCACTTTAGTCAGCAGGGAACAGGCATTGCTGCTGGTCACCTTATGTTGAGGTACCAAGTTTAGCTAACATTCGTATATTGTCTGAATCTTAGGTGTCTTACACTTCATGAAACTTACTGCTACAAAGAGAAGACGTTATGATGAATGAGAAGTTTTTCAAAAATGTAGGAAGGAATTAGAAGATACAAGCAGCATGATCAATCAAGTTGTGTGGGTTTGGGATTTTTTTTTTTTTTTGACATAGTGTACTGTGTTGCTGTGATCTGTGTCTTACTAGCCTTTTCTACTGAAATAACTTAATGAAGAAGTTGAATTATTAGGACCAAATAATACTACTTGAAGTTTAATGATCTTATTTTAATAGCAGGTTCCTCACCTAGCTCCAGTAGCAGCTCCTCTGTTAATCCAATGGCTTCTCTTGGAGCATTGCAGACGCTGGCAGGGGCTACGGCAGGCCTCAACGTTAGCTCTTTAGCAGGTGAGCTACGTGTTGTGGTATGTTGGAGGAATGGCTGATTATTATTCCTCAGACTGTGCTAGTTCTGTGGGGTTAGGGGTTTCTGCTCCCTCCTTGTAATAGTGCAGAGTATTTAAAAGGTAATTGATCTGGCTCAGTGGAAGTACTCAGTCATCTTTATTTCCTCTTTCTTTTACAGGAATGGCAGCCTTAAATGGAGGACTTGGCAGCGGTGGTCTCTCAAATGGGACAGGTAGCACAATGGAAGCCCTCACGCAGGCTTATTCTGGAATCCAGCAATATGCTGCTGCTGCTTTGCCCACACTCTATAACCAGAGTCTCCTAACACAGCAGAGTATTGGTGCAGCAGGAAGTCAAAAAGAAGGTAGGCAGAAAGTTGTAGAAACAACTTGAGAGGGGTTTTCAAAAGGGCAGCCTCAGATCTTGCAACTACCTTATCAGCAGAGCTCTTATTTGGCAGCACTTTTTAGAATCCTAGAGTTACTGAAGATAAAGAAGGAAAACACATGAGGTGTCTCTCAAGGGATGTCCAGAGCAGTTTCTGTACAGGGGCTTTCTCCCAGGATTTGTCTATTCTTAAATGTTTAGTAATCATATTCCTCCATTTTCTCAGAGGACAGGAGAGTATGAGTCTGCAGCCTGATACATCCCACTGTCAGAGAATCGGTAGTGGTTTTGTTAATTTTGTTTTCTTGGTCCTTCACCTCTTCCCACATATACTTAATGCCACTTTCTTCACTCTTCAGATTCAGAATCAATTTAACATGTAGTGTAAAGTAATGAAGAATGTAGGAGTAAGTTTTCAGCAGAATATAGGATGACATTTAGAAAAGAGTCTGTTAGATTACAAGTAATGCAATTACTTGTATTTTCTATTGAGATTCACTTAGCTTCTTTGGGCCACAAGCTTTGCATAGCCATTTTTGTTTTAGTCGGCATCAGGGGCTCAAACTTACTGTTCAGCTTCCGTTACAGCAAAGACCTGTGAACCAATTTTGGCACAGTATGGAAATTACAAGCAAAAATGGTGAGAAAGAGCTAGAATGATTTGAATGATCAATCCCAGCAAAGGGTCATGCTGATTTATTGTGGAATCAAGTACTCCGCAGAAGTGCAAACAGCAGTTTCATTGTTTTATCTAGAAAATTTAGCTTGAATGGCTTTTTTACCTTTTTTTTTTTTTTTTTTTTTTTGTGAAGTGGACCTATGTTACGTATGCTATTTCTGAGTTTATATTCATACTTGCTGTTTGAAGGTCCAGAGGGAGCCAATCTGTTTATCTACCATCTCCCCCAGGAGTTTGGGGATCAGGATCTGCTGCAGATGTTCATGCCATTTGGAAATGTCGTCTCTGCCAAGGTTTTCATTGACAAGCAGACCAATCTAAGCAAGTGTTTTGGTATGTTGGGTCTAATCATTACCTGTAGAAAGATGGCTTCTAGTGATCTCTTTTCCAGTATATTGTCTATTCTAGCTTTTAAGTCAAGTAGTGACTCTCTCTATTGCTAAAAATAAATAAATCAATCTAAAGTCTTCCGACAATGAACTGTATTTTCCTGATTTTCACTGTGACTTTTTGCTTTTCCTGATTTTGTACTACTATGCCTCATTATACTGTTTTGGCCCTAGATAATTCACTACGATTCATGTTTGCAAACTATAATCATGGTATAGTTCCTCTTTTTCCCCCTTTCTTTCTTTTCACTACTTGTTTACATTGGTGTATATACTACTTACTAAATTATCATTATGGATGATTTCTATTAATATTTTTATATATAGCTATTACGGCTACCATATGGTACAGGAGCATTTGACTCTGATGTTTTACGAAAGCTCCGAGGGCAATTTTTGAATCTTCCTCCTAATTCTTGAGATCTTTGTAATAGTAAAACCACTTCAGCTGTTACTTACTGCCTAACTTTGGTTGCATCTCTTATCCCAATTTTGCTCTGATAGTTGTGTGTTTAGATGGGAGGCACATCAGGGTGCGAAGTGTATCCTAAAACTGTAAATCAACCTGCCATGCTACTGTTACTATCCAAATAGATTATTTCCAGTTAACAGCTAAAGTCTGTGATGCCAGAAGAGCGGAGAACTTACTCTTCCTTAGCTTATGTAGTAGGAGGCTGTGCATGTGGACTGAAAAAGTCATGGTTTTCTTTTCCTCACTTCGAAACCCCAGTGCAAGCAGTTGTAGCCATTCTGTGGTGCTGTAAGCTCTCGTGACTGTTTTGATAGATGGAGATTTCTTGTGATGGAGTAGGAGAGGTGAGATTTTCTCTATGGTTTAGATAGCTTTGTGCCTACACAATATTCTGTATTTTTTAGTATTTCAGCCAAAAGATGCGGTCAATCTGATGCTTTGTGAGAACAGAAAAAATATTCTGAGCATCAGGCTGTAACACCTACATATAGAATGATCTCCTCAGGTAGTGATGCCAGCCGTTGACTGGAGTTACTTAAAATGGATTCCTTTAAAACCCTGGAGAAGTTTTATTTTCAGGACACTCTTTCCCTGGAATGATACACAACTTCTCATCCGAGAGAAACCTAAACATAGTAGTGGTATAAGTGCCACACTGCCTTGACAGCTTCTTCACTCCAAACAAATCTACTCCTGTAATGCTAAGAGGGTGATTTCAGCCTTGCATCTTTAATGAGCTTTCATATATAGATTAACATTTTCCAGGTTTGGTTTTCTCCCAGGTACGAGTTCTTGTAAAAGAAGAACTTTTAAAGAAGGAAAACTAGAAAATGTTATTTTAATTTCCTGAGCTTTGTATAGTTTTTGGCCAAAGTTCCATATGTCAGAAAGCAATGCTTTGTCTGAAAGCCCTTAGTAAGAAGTTTTTATGAAGAGTCTAAAACAGTTGTGAGCCTCTGAAACTGGCATTTCATGCAAGCCTCTCTTACCTTGTGAGTACCTGCATTGCCAACTGTGAGTAGCTGCTCTGGACAGCTTTGACATGGTGTAATTACGTCTTTTCCTTTCTTCAGGTTTTGTAAGTTACGACAATCCTGTCTCTGCGCAGGCTGCCATTCAGTCAATGAACGGCTTTCAGATTGGCATGAAGCGTCTGAAAGTACAGCTCAAGCGCTCTAAGAATGACAGCAAGCCATACTGAGCGCCCCTCCCCTCCGGGACTGGAGTGAGAAGGATCTTCTGGTAAGTTGGAGAGGAGCGCACTTAGTGATTCGAAGCCCTAAGGCTGTGTTTTTACAGTCCTGGAAGCTGATCCATGCCTTCTATCTGGCAAATCTTCCCCTGAAGACTCGGCTGCAGCCTCTGCTGAGAATCCTGCTTCGGATGGAGGACAAGTTTGTGCTTTTGTTTCCAGTGTTTTACTTTGGAGTTTAGGTGCCATATCGCTGAGGTTTTGTTTTGTTTTGTTTTTTTTTTATTATTTTATTTTATTTTATTTTTTTTCCCTTATTTGAAGTTTGCTGTGTTTGTAACCAGTGTGTGTTGAGAAGGACCAATGCCAGCTCCTTGGGGGTGGGGAGGGAAGGTTTAAAGGGAGCAGCAGGAACTGACACCACACTGCCTTGGGGTAGAGAGGAGAAGGGGAAGCAGAACTGACACCACACCACCATAGGGGAGAGGAGAAGGAAAAGCAGGAATAACACAGAACAGCTGATGAAAACAAAGATGAGGAAGGAGAACCAAGTCCATCCAAGTTTGGGTGAGCAAAGAACTGACTCCATGTAGCCTTTGTCATGCCCCATCTGCTCTTGGAAATTTCCTTAACTGTATGCCATGGTGGGGATTTAGTAAAGCATCTCTAAAGCAAGAGACAGGCTAGAAGTGTGAACACATTAACAAACCAAAGGAAAACTGCAGTGATTTTTTTTTTTTTTGCTGTATATAAAATAGTGTTTATATAGCACTGTGAACGTACACAGCACTTTATAAAATTAGTAGATAATGTCCCTTCCCAGAAAATTTCACTATGTTAATATGAATATTAATGAGATGCAGTGAATTTCTCCATATTTAAGAGAACTTATCCCATGTACTTTATCTAGTTTTTGTAGAAAAGTATCGAGAGATACGGCTTAGTCTGGATGAATACATCAGGCTGGAAACAAGAAACTTTTGATCCCTGGTAACCTGCAGAATTTTTTTGACAATTTTTCTTCTTAACAGTTCATCACATTCCCCATTTCTGTGGAATAATGTCCTTTTTGCAGAGTACTACTTTGAATTCATTCTGATAAGCATAATGTAAGTGCTGTTTGTTTTTCTATTAAAATGACTGTTGAACTGAGATACAAAGCCCAGAGTTGCCCTAACACAGCTCTTGAGGCTCCTGTTTCATACATGTTCTCATAGGATTCTCCATCTTAACTCTGTTGCAAAAATAACATCCTGGGTTTTAGAAAAAAAAAAAGAAAAACAAAACCGGAAAAAAAAAAAAACACAAACAAACCAAACCAACAAAATTAAAAAAAAAAAAAAAAACAAAAAACACAATTTGTGCAGTGATTTGGTCTAGTAATTAGGTATTTCTTTGTACTGCAGTTTTCCTTTAAGGTGGTGTGTATCAGTGCAAAACAGGCTAACACAGGAGCTGTGTAATCAGAGCAGAGCATTGAGCCATTCAGTCGTCTTCTGCCTTTTGGTACGAGCTGTTATCTTCTATGCTGAAGGAAAATTGAACACACCCCTTCAATGGACACACACTTTTTCTGCACACTTGTGAAACTGCTAATGCGTTGCTAAGGGCCTTTGTTATACACTGGTTTTAGGGGGCTCAAAGGACTTTTGACACTCTGGCCTGAGTTGTTTTAAGAAATCAGAGTAGAGTCCCATTTAATAACCACCAAAATCCACCTCTGTCCCAAGAGGAAGTTTACAATTTCTGTGCATCTTTAACAGAAATTTCATTTACCTCATATTTTCTCCTTTTCCTATTTTTATTTGTATTCCTGGTTCGTGATGCTGTTTCCCAGGGCACCAGCTAGCACTGTGATCTGGGAGCCAGCTGCTCATTAACGAGCATGTGGATCAGACACAGGATTGGGACTCTCTGTTCTGCTCCAGGAGGAGGAGCACTAAACCCATCAAACCGGAGATGAGGGTCAGAATCCACACCCATGCACGGTGTTCTGTTGGGAATGTCGGGTGTTCCCAGGGACTGGGTCCCCTGGGATCTCAAACCTCAGAAGTAAAAGGCCTGTACCATCCAAAAAGAGCCCTTTCCGTTCTTAAATTGAAAAAGAAACAGTTGATGCTGGTCTGTCTGTGTTGATGGCAGGCAGGTAAATCTGTCAGTATTACTCGAATCATTTTGTGGTGGCAAAGGTTCAAAGGCCAGATTGCCAAATTTCCCCGTTATGCTGGCATGTGGTACCCTTCTGTGTTAATTATTTGAATCTCTCTAGAAACGTAAACATACACTTAAGTGAACCATGTACACTTGAATTCTGCACGATGGGAAAGATGTGTCCTGGTTTTCTGAGAAAAGAGTGTTGGAGTTTGAAGGCCTCCAGGGTGATAATGGGATTTTTTTTTTTTTTTATAAATAATATACTTTTCAAAAAAAAATGAAAAAAAAAACCAAAAAAAAAATAAAGAACAACACGGAAAAAAAACATAGTTGGGAGCAACTGCTCCAAGTGCAACCTGCTGTAACCAAGAATGTTGTTTCTATTTTTATAGAAGTTTTATACCGCTCCAGGGTGGAGAATATTTATTACCTAAATTATTTCACTGGAAAAAAAAAAAAAAGGCCAGGGTTTTTTAGAATCCTGAATGTGATTGTTTTACATGCATAATGATGTGCATGATTGAAACTACTGATTTTCAGTGGCCTGTTTGCAGCCCAACTGCTAAATGGGGAAGAAGAATGCTGTGAACCAGTGGAGGAGAGCACTGTGCTCTGGGGTCTCTACAGTCACTCTTACCTTCTTTGCACCCTCCCCCACTGTACTATCTGAGACCTTTGTCCTGTTTTGCTTTTAACCTGATGCTCTGGCCTCTTTGCTAGTCATTTCAGTTGCCCCAAATTAGATATTTCAGCTTCTACATCCTGTAGTGTGTCCTCAATACTGTAATTTATGGATCAAGCTTGGCATTGTTGCAAATCGGTGCAACTCCTATTGACTTCAGGAGGTTCACCAGTTTACACTGTGGCTTAGTTTGACCAGTGACTCCTCCCAGACGTAATCACCTTAAGACACTTAACTTGGGCTAGCTCTTGTGCCTTACTGGCATAACTGTAAGTATTGCCAAAAAGAAGAAGAAAAAAAATCTATGCAGGTTAAATTTTAAAATATGTGATCCTCAGCTGGTTTGAATCAATGCAGTACTGCTGTCTTCAGTAGAGCTGCATCAGTTTTCACCAGCTGAAGATGTTGCCCTTTTTTGTGTATATGTTTCAGATTTCCCTTTCTTGGTGTATCAATGTATATGTTGCCAAAGTTAATAAATGTATCGAGTTTGTGACTTGGGCAGATATTTTTCTGATAACAGAACTGATCAGATAAAGTCAACATTTCCGTGTCTGTCTGGTGCCTGCCGCTGACTAGAGATTTAGGCTCTTCTTGCCTTCCAGTTTTAAGCCAGTTTTCTTCCTCACTCATGGCAGGGAAGTCTTGAATTTTGGGGACTTGGGGCTCTTAAACTTTATTTTATTTTTAATATCTATCATGCTCTCATTCAAGTGCAAATCAAATCGGTGTCAAATGCTTTATTTCCTGGATGGTAGGATAAGAGTGGGGTGAGTTCAAATAAACTGCAGAAGGATTGGCCACATTAGCCACATGGACAGAGTATTCTGTATGCTCATAAACCAAAGAATCTGGATTTTCTACAACAAAAGCTAGTAGAACTTCTGATGAAATGGAATTCCTTATTACATGTGCCACCAAGAGGGGTGTTTACATATTTTTAGAAACAAGATGGTAATGATCTACTTCATAGATTACTTTTTTTCTCAGAAGACATTGATTTTACTAGATATGCCATAATAAAATGAAAGTATTACGAACAGTTTAAGTCTTGGTCTGCTGCTACTTAGTATCAAGTACTACAGTAAATGAAATCCTAGGTTCTTCAGTCCCCTAGATAATCAACAGTCCAAAATAGGATATCTCTTTGTAGTTCAGGTTTTTTTCTTCCAGTAATACAAAGCTTGCCTTATTAGAAAATGCCTTTGATATAGAGTGATTAAATTTTAATCCTAAACAGAATGAGGATTGGAATTTTTCAAAAGTGTCTGAGGCAGCGATGGTGAATATCTCTTCATATTTTAGTGGTGAGGCAGTTCACTAGCTATGGGCACTACTATCTGGAAAATAGGTGCCTCAGAGAATTTCTCACTGGCAAATACATCTCTAAGGAAAAAAAAAGCTTTTCATCTGAATACTGAAGGTCAGTTAACATGATAGATTCTGCTTGCATGGTAGAATTAACTGAAGTGTTCTTGTTGATGGGTGTAAGTTAGGGAAGAACAGGCGAGCAGAATGAAGTTGTTTCTATTTCATTTGGAAATACCTAAAAGTAACTTGGAAAAAGCAAATCGCAAATGAAGGGTGCAACTATGAACACATAAAATGCTTTGAGAGCTTGTTGCACGCATTTAAACATAAGGATGTGATATATCCCTGAGCATACCCACCACAAAATATAAAACACAAAAGGCAGAATTATTGCAGTTGCGAGAATAAAACAAGGACAAACTGGAAAAACTTTCCCCAACTCATTACATTCTTATCCAGCATCTCATGGCTCTGCTCTTGTAGGCCAGTCCCTCCTCAGGGCTTTAATGAAACTTAGTCTTTCCCCTCAAAATTTCTGAGTGAAATACTTGAAAAATCTCTATCAGAGAAACCCCAAACAGATCACACACACAATTTCTACGGTGCATGCTTAAATGTCACTTGTTTTCATGCCTCTTGTTGTTTCTTATGCCTCAGTTTGTGATGAATTTGCCTTTCTGGTTTTGGACTGAAACCTTACAGCTATCTGCAAACTATCTAGAGTATTTCTAAAACTACTGAAATAACTGCAAGAGTGGTATTGTACTCTGCTGGAGTTCGTTTAAACTCAATACTGAGTCCTTTCCCTGAATTAGAAAGTATAAAGAGCAAACTAGTCTCAGCAGTTCTAGTAAGTGGAGTGTTGCAGGTTTAGGGGACAGCGTGCTTCTTGTTGCTTTGGACCTAGAATGCAACACTTGCTATTCTCAAACATGGTAGAAATGCTATAAGATAATACGCAAGTCTCACCTTGCTGTAGTCTCTAACCAGCAGGTCTGAGATGTGCTGAACAATAAGGCCACAAACAGGAGATAAAAGGGAGTCAGGGCAAGAGGGGTAGGGGAGAGAGGAAGAAATAAGAAAAAGAAGAAACTTGCTTCCTCTCTCCTCTGCCTCCCACATTCTTCCCAGAATGTTGCTCATCTCCTGCAGTTCAAAAGCTGTGGGGAGGAAACAAAGGTATTTATACTTAATATATGAATTATTTTATTTATAAACTCTGCAAGAAAGCTTCAGGAAACACATTTTTTCTACTCCTCAAACTGGCAACAGTGACTGTAGAGCTTCTCAGAGCCCAGGATCCCCTCCTCACAAAGTCAGGGAGCTGGGGGCTGTTTATATAAAGGATTGGGAATGGAAAATCCCTGTGCAGGTCTAATGGTATGAAAAGTGCTCAGCTAGGACAAGTCTTAACTTGCAGTCAAGTCTTAAGGAATTCTTCTCTAATGTGTGGAGTTTTTGTCTTGTATAATTTAAAAAAAAAAATATTTTTTCCCCCTGTTCAAAATCACCCATCCCCAGTTTCATGGGCTCCTAGGGAATGAGAAGGGACTGTAGCTGAAGGAAAGAACATGAATTTCCTGGGCTACCACTGCCTAAGAATTTCCCATGTTAGGATGCAAGAAAAGTCTCAGCCGCCAAACCACCTGTGAATCCCTTGTGTCCTCTGTCTTGTCTCTCATGGTCTCAGTCTCTGTGGGCAAACATTAGCCCTGGAGCCATATTTTTTGGAGTCGGTCTCCTGGGGAGGGAGCTTGCTCTGTTCTTCTCCTCAACAGAGCTCGTGGAGACACTGGGCACAGGGCAAGGTGAATGCACGCTCATCTGTGTGTGCCTAGGCTGTTGGAGTACTCCACAGACTGGGAATTGAGAGGGGAAATCCAGGCCTCTGCTTCCATTTGGTTTCTGGCAGTTTGATGTTTACTTGGTGTCCTTCATGTACTTTGACTTTTACTTGTCCATCATTGGCATGTGCTGCCCTTCCCTGTCAACTCCCTTCCCCAGGAGATCTCATTGTACAGTGCCCATTCTTGTTCTCTCTCTCCGTGTTTGGATGTACTGCTCTGTGTAACTCAGTGGGTCTCCCTCTTTCTGGTTTGTTTTTTTTCTAGATTCCTGCCGTTTGTTCATCGTTGTGCCTAAAGCATGTCGATGTGGCGTTCAAGTACATCGTCCAAATCCTTGTCTCTTCAGCTTCTCTGATGCTTGAACTCTCACCTTTGACCTTGTGTTGACCTTTGATGCTGATGTGTATTTTTATTATGTTTGTTTCTTTCTTTTTTTTTTTTTTGTGGTTTTTATTTTTTTTTTGTGCTGCCAAATTGGTTTTGCTAGAAAGACTGCTGAAGGGGAATATTTAAACTTGCATTTGAATATAAAAGAATTTCTATTTTTCTAGACCTTCGTAAGATAACCACTTGATTTTGTGAATCTGATTCTTTGTAATTGTCTTCAGAGCAGCCTTGCTAGCATACCTTGTGGAGTATTTGTATTTCTGTGAACATACAGCCAATCACTTTCTAGGCTTAGTTTCTTCTGTGTGCTTAGTTTTAAAAACACAGTTTCGAAGAAAAAAAGTCAATTATATGGTGTGACTCAATCTTTCAAGAGACTTTCTAGTCACATTTTGCTGATCTGGTTACTGTGCTTGAGGAGACAGCATGTGTTTTTATGAGTTCAAACTTGTGACTTGAGTGGCATCAGCAGAAAACACTTGAACTACATTTTCTTCCGATTGTAGCTACTTTTTTTGCCCTGGCATTTACTGATTTTTTTTTTTTAATTTTAATTATTATTTTTATTTTTTTCCCCTGCTTCCCTGTGTGATTATCAGTCTGCAGTGAAAATTTGATCAAAGTTGATGTTGTATTTTGTTAAGCTCCAGCATGTTTGGTTTTTTTGTAACTACAATCTCCTCAGCAAAATGTGATGTTTTTGTTTTAATCTTTCAAACTAAGATAGTGCCCAGAAATGTTTTGCATGTTTCCTGCTGTTTTCTTCACACCCCCGTATATATCACCTTCACCCTCTGTTTTCTATAGTTTGTGCAAAAACTGAGCAATTTAATGGGTTTCAAAGGTATCCTTTAAATTGGTGTTTTTGGTATGACAAATATCTGATCAGAAGCCACCTGAGGGCATTTACCTGTGCACTTAGACTGTCTGCCTGACAGAGCACCTGGACCTTGTTCCATCTCCAGTGCTGTCAGAGGCTCCCAGGGGGCTCGGTCACACCATTCCTGTACTGGAAGTTTTGGTGGGAGGGGATAGCTGGGGTACAGAAGGGTGGGGGAGCTTCACGGTATTTCTGTTTCCAAAGTTATCTGAAGCTAGGGCTCCTTTGAAACACTCTTTATGAGCATTTTGTAAAAATCAGGGCACGTTTTTTGTGAAGTCCAGCCCCAGTTTAATACCATCAGTCAGGCCTTGGTGGCAGGATCCTGGAGGGATCTAGGTTAGCTCTCAAAATCAAGTGTTTGAAATATCCCAGAGAAAGCATTTGTAAACCTGGCCCTACAACTGCTGGCTCTTTTCCCAAGTGACAAGCACAATACAACAGCCTCTGAAGCTGTTACCTGAACAGGGTACCATCCTCAGCTCTCTTCTCAAGGGCCTTAGCTGGGGAATCTCTACGGAGATTTTTTAGTTTTTGTTTAGTTTCTAATTGGGTAATGAGCTAAGCAGTTTTTCTGGCTTGCAGGATGAACTAGAACATGTTACTGCTTTCCGGGTAGCAGGCTTCCCCCTATGCTACATACCATCTGCACAGGTAGAAACTGGGATGTAGCTTCTAGATGAAAGCACCTGAAGATGTGTGCTGTGATGAAGTTTCCGTCAGAAGGAGAAGCAAGCTAATGTAGGTATCTTAACAGTAGAAAATAATGTGAAATGAAATCCCAGGGAAGGGGTTTTGCTGAGAAAACAAATCGTGTTTTAATCGGATAGAAATCTTACTTCTGTCCAGTGTTTGGGATAATGCAAAGATGCAAAAGGATGGTGTTTTCTGCCCTACTCCTGAGTGGACTGAGGATACTGCTTGTTCTCAGTAGATGTTGGCTAGACTTGTGTAGACAGTCCTTAAGCTGCTTCTGAGACAGACCACGTTTGGGTATGGTACATATACCTGGGAGTGAAGCGCGAGGCTGGATGAAAAATGGAGAGAGACTTGTTTATTTTGGGAGGTAAGATGGTGGGCTGGCTGCTGTTAGTCCCACAGTCTGAATGCACAGGGCTGTGTGTCAGTGGGGGACACCGATACCCTGCAGTGGATTGAGTAACTGCCAATACGTTTCTATACACGCGCATTTGGTTCCATAAGGAACTTTGGGGAAACCTGTGGAAAAATATCTGAAGAAAACCAAAATGCCAAACGTTGGATGTTTCTTTCCTTTCTTCTTTCCTTTTCTTCCTTTGGTTGTTTTAATCGTTCTGTGGTGGTTTTAATGGATTTGAGACAGTGGAGCAGCAGCTGCCTTTCTGATTTTTGGCTGCTTTTTGTGAATAATTTAAAAAGAAAATTTACATTTTGGAGACAAACCTGTGGGCTTTTTTATTGGTACAAACATTGTATTTAACACTAGGGGTTTTGTACAGTTTTTTGCCTTTTCTACTAGAAAACAATGTAAAGTGATTCACAATGTGACGAGAAAACAAATTGCCACTATGACCAAATGTAGAGTCTGTTCTGCAGTAACGGGATTTAATCAACTCAAAGTCGTGGTTCAGTCGTAGAAATGCTTTTCTTTACCTTGTTTGAGCTGTTCCTTTTTTTCTTGTTTTGATTTGCAAAACAAAATGTCTTTTTGTGTGAAATTGTGTTGTACTCTGTAGAGAATTATGGATTTTACTTTAATGGTTTAAAAAGCAGAGGAGCACGTGTTGCTTTTCAGATCTGATCACAGAGTTTGTGTAGTGGATTTAAAAATGAAAAGATTTGTTACAAGTTTGGAACGAGCGAGTATGTGTTAAAGGAATTTTCTTCCTTTTGTGTGTGTGTGTTTTTTTCTTTTTGTCCCAAAGGGCAACTTAAAGCTGTTTTAATTGCACAGACACACCGACAACAAGTCATTTTGTATATGCCAAGTGTGGTACCTTCCTTTGTTTATTTGCTATTAAACTGTTTGAGAAGAGTCCTTGTGTGTTGTATTTGTGTCTTAAACTTGAGGTTCTTTTTGGGTCCGAGTGTGGGAAGATGAGGAGAGAGAGGAGAGAACTATCTTCCAGTTTCTTAGCTGTGAGCCACAAAAGCGTTCATGGCCCAGTACCACTTGTTCTGGATGTACAGTCTATAGCCCTGGATTTTTACCTCTGTGTAGATGAGCTACTTTGAGTAGAAGTGGAAGAGGTTTTTTTGGTTGTTTAGCCTCCATTTTGTATCATTTGGCAGTCAAGTCCCCTTTAGACATTAGATACAGAAAAGCTGAGAATCTTGGATAATGCACATATGTGATGCACTGGGGAGTGAGGTGTAGGCATATCCAGCCTCACAGAATTGGTGCTGCATAGCCACTTGCCTGTGCGTGCACGGTGATTCATGGTGTTTCAAGGGCTAAATAACATCGGCATAACACCAGACTTCTGCTGTATGGGAGCAGCAGGCGTGCGTGGTGGCGTGTGGGATTAGACAGGCACCAGCTCATGCTGCTCCTACGAGCCCCGTACCCACCACTGCTTCCTTAACCCTTCCAGGATCACAGCCAAGTTTGCTGAACCTATCCTGGTTCTGCAGCAGGAAGGTGTCTGCAGTCCCCAGTGCTCCTGAGCCTGGAAATACTACACAGGAAAACCCCCGGATGGGTTGGGAACACTGCCTAGCTCAGGTTTTGTTGATAGGCGAAAGTTACCTGCTTTGCTTTTAGAACTAAGATACGTTAATGGTTTGGAATGAGTTGTAAAAAGATAAATATTTGGTCTAGGCAAAGTGTAATTCATTTAGAAACTCGCCACGAATTTGACGTTAATATTGCTTCTCAGAAGCAAAGTACCACAATGGCCATGCCTCTGCCACATTTCTGAAAGCTCGGTGATGTTATTCCTTCCTTCTGCTGTCTGGCATCTCAGAGACTGCAAGCGTTTTCAGGGCAGCTATGTTTCTCCTCCGTGTCTTTTTCCTCTATTATCTGGCATACTCTGTTTCACCCCGTTACTTTCTACATGACTGTAAATCTGAGAGCGCTTGCAAGCATCAGGCTTGAGGGCTGCATTCCTTTCCCTGCTACCCACCAACTGCGAAGCGAGGCGCTGAGCCACCTGTTGCAGAGCGGGCTGTGGTCCCTGCACTTAATTTGCAGCTGTTGAGAAGGGAGGCCAGAGAGATTTCGGTTCAGATATGTCCGAGATGAAGGATGGAGAGAAACTATGGGGGGGGTGGAGGGGTGGTGGAAGTTTGTTTAGGCTGGATGGAAGATTCCTGCTTGTGTAGAAAGTTGGCTAGCCTCATCTTAAGGCAGTCAAAGCTCCATCAGTTGCATTTTATGGAACCGAGACTAGGTCCCTCTAGGTAGGTGGGTTTTATATTATTTTTTTGAAGGTTTTTTTCCTTTAATTTAAAAGGCTGCCACCAATCAGTAGACAATTAAACTACAAATAAGAGCTGGCATATTATCTCTGAAAATAACCAGCATTTCACATGAGTTCTGTTTATCAACATCAGTAGGAAATTTACAAACCTGTAGATTAAGTACTGATGTTGAATGTTTTAGGAGAATTTTTTTTTTTTTTTTTGCTTCTCACATCCGCCTCCACCTTTCACTGCTTGTTTTGACTCCAGTCTCCAATCTTCCTGACTTCACTAGCCATGTTCTGCTGTCTTCATGTGGCCAGGAGTCACCGGGGATACATTACGAAGAGCAATGGGGAGGAGGAGAAGCAGCAGCTCAGTGTGGTCACTCTGAAGAAGTGACTGCGTGATTAGCTACGCTGCGTGTATAGCTCCACTGCACGACAGGTGAGATTCCCTAATTTGGTGTTTCCGTGCACCTTGCAGGCTTACTTATTTGCAGTTCCTGAGAAGAAACTGTGGATCACTTACTGTAGAAGCCATAGCTGAATCTTGTACAAACCAGAGCTATCTCGAGCCACAGACCGATGATCACTCTGCCATTACTTTCTCGAAGCAGCCCAGGCAGTCGCTGTCTTGGTGACTCATTCACCCCTCCTTACGTAGGCAGCCACACTGGGCTCAGGGTGCTATGTTCCATATCAGAGTATGCTTCTGTTTTCTGAAAATGACCAGTTTGAGCTTGATGGATCTAGCCTTTATTTTACTAGGGTAAGTTTTTATCTCAGTAGGTGGGTTGTGAGTGGATTCTTAAGAGACTAAGCACTGTTTCATATGAGAACTCAGCGAGGAAGTACGTACCGTGTGATCAACAAAACGCGGGACAGATCGTTTCCCTCCTGCTAGATGGGTTTTGTCAGGCTGCAAGGCATCCTCTTCTCACTTGCTCTATTCTTTGTGGGATATGAGAGCAAATATTGAGGAGGGCAGTGCTTTGGTGAAGTGGTCCAAAAGCATCAGGATGAGTTTGAGTTACAGGCCGGTTACTTGTGGAAGGCTAATTTTGCAAAGTAGTCTGCCCCAGCGAAGAGTATGGTTTTTTGTTTTCCCACTTCTTGAGTCCTGGCTTGACCCTTTTTTGTAGCAGACTCTGATGGTTGCTGGCCCTGGATTCTTAACTTCTCCAGGTCCAGAAATCTGATGGCCTCACTATTATCAGTGCTTTCCATGGGGAATCCATCCTCTGCATCTTGTGTCCATCCCATCTCCAGAGAGGCACAGAAGAATTACTGCAGGGAGGAGAGAACTTTTTTAAACTTCTGAATCAGACTTTTATGGAAACACTAAAATCTATAAAGTACCTAGATAATAATTTTAACAGTGCTGCTGAAGTGATTTTTGCACATTAACCAGCTGTGCCTCAGCGTTACTTTTCTTAAGCCCTTGGTAGTTTTTGTTGGGTTTTTTTCCACAGTTCCTTCTGCCAGAGTTTGAGAGTACACAGTCTGTGCTGAAACATCAGCTAGCACATTACCACTCTGTAAAACAATGCTAAATTAAATAATGCAAGTACAGGGTATGTAAGCTCCCAAAAGAGAAACAGTCTGATTGTAGCAAGACTTTTCTACCATTTAAAATGCTTTTCTTTGTAAAATACTTTTCTGAGGAAATTTTGGATAAAGGTATGGATGGAATCTCTTAAGATCATGACTGCTATGATGTAAAGCCTCTGGGTAGACATGTGGTTCCTTATTCTTTTGTGTGCTGCTTTCCTTAGGGGTATCCCCTCAGGAAGGCTCCCTTGGGTTTGTATTTCCTTCAGCAGCCGTGACACAGGCCAGGATAGTCCAGCTGGTGGCCTGTGAGATGATTCTGTTGGTATTTACCTTTGCTTGGTGAAGAAATTCACATAGAAGCAGGAGGCAGCTGGAAGCGTGTCCTGCTTCTGCGTGTGGATCTGTTACTAAAATTCTGCATTGCCATTTCTTCTCTTTGGCCTGTAAAAGCATCCCAAAACAGGTGTCTGGAACTTCTGTATCTGAAAAATGTTAGACTTCCCTGAGGCATTTCCTGCCCCCACATCCCCAACCCCCCACCAGGTTTGGCATCTTCTTATGAAGAACAGAGTAAATCTGTAGATAACCAAGATTGGGCCCATGAAAAATGCAGAACATCAGTGGGGGTAGTGAAACTTTGACTCCTAGAGGAACCAGTCTGACTTTCCCTCTTTCAAAGGTGTGTAGGACAGTTAAAGCTATCTTCTAATCGGGCTAACAATTCTCTTACGCAATCAGAAGGTGCAGGAATACGTTGCTTTGGGTCATTATTGTCATTCATCATACAAGATCAGCAAGTTCTGGATGCAGAACTTCAGCAGTGCTTCTGACCGCTTCTGCTGAAAACTCTTGGAGGACCATCACAAGTATCCAATGGCAATGAGCAACAGTCGTGAACAAAGTTTTTTTCAGGATGGTTAGCTTCTTGTTGTCCCTGAAATTAAGCAGGCAGTGCCATCTTTGCAGCAAATCTGCAACAGAGCTGACCTTTGACCACAGCAACAGTCCATATTGCTGCTGAGGGCCTCCAAAGGGAGCCTAAATTTTGTGCCTGGCGAAGTACGAGGCGCATCGCTGCAAGTCTAATACTACGTGCGTACATACTGGAAGCCTTCAAGTTCACAGTCTGTCTTGTATTGTTCCTAAAGCTACAGTCCTGGGGGAGGCTGCTACCTCCCAGGCTGGCCCACCACCACCAGTGCTTGGAAAAAGGGGATGGCGGGAGCAAGAGAGGGAAGACAGCGGAGCCATCCCTGTGACTGCAGCCGATTGTCTCTCCCTGGGGTATTTATAAGCTGCATGCGGGCGGGCAGT
The DNA here is from genome assembly GCF_018691265.1 of Tyto alba. NCBI lineage: Eukaryota > Metazoa > Chordata > Aves > Strigiformes > Tytonidae > Tyto > Tyto alba. Next base: position 5,570,155 of record NW_024881280.1, read on the forward strand.
TGGCTCGCCGTGACCTTGGGAGCCGGGCTAGCATTCCCGGGAGCCACGTGAGCCGAACTGGCAGGCGCAGCTGCAGCCAATGGGGAGGGAACCAGCGCTGCCTGCTCGGATTGAGTTTCACTCCTGGCGCTTGAGATTTTTCTCTTTCTCTCCCTGTTGTGCTTTTCCTCTTTGTTTATGGGATCGGGCAGGCGAAGGCACTGAGGGAGTCCTAGCAAGCGGGACGTTTGCCTGGTGGATTTGGGATTCTACCTTCAGTGCTGAGCAACCACTTCTTGCCATTGCCTACCACAACTCCAGCCCTCTGAGATGGCCGGGCTTTTATGGCTCCAAGTTTTCTGAGCACACAACCCGCCCTCCTCTATTAGGGCATTTTATGTTGTGTTCTCATCTATGCACTTCCTTTTTGCTGTCCTTAGAGGTTAGTGTATGAGGCTTTTTAATGCATGGGAGATGGGTCAGGACCAGACAAAGCAACAGATAGAGAAAGGACTCCATCTTTACCAGTCTAATCAGACCGAAAAGGCCCTGCGAGTCTGGAGGAGGGTTTTGGAGAAGTCTGCGGATCCTGCTGGCAGGTTTCGGGTTTTGGGTTGCCTCATCACTGCTCATGCAGAGATGGGCAGATACAAAGATATGCTGAAGGTAAGGCGAACTGGAGATGAATGCATGCCATTGTGTCGCACCCACTACGGAGAGTGGCTGGAGATTAGAATGTGAAATTGGGGGTTTTATTTTGTATATAGTAGAACATATCAGCTATTGAGCGCATACTTGTGGGCTGCCGTAATCACTGCGTTGAGCAATACCTCCAGCCCCACAAGATACACAGAATACTACTTTTATTGGGTCTGGTCCCTCAGGATTCCCAGGTTATTGAGGCTCTCCAGCGAATCATGGGGACCTTTCTTGATTTATTCCCCACATACAGGCACACCATGTTATCAGGCTTCAGGAGAGGGTGTGAAAACAGGCCCTATGTTCCACTTAAAGCTGTTTACAGTGTGTATGTCAGTGTAAAAAGAGATCTCTAAGTGGATTCTGTAGAATAAGCAGCAGTCTTGTGGAGACTTGTCTGTTATCTTGTTGTTCAACTGCTGTTTGATGCCTAACATAGCTTTTGCATTGTTTTTTATTACAATTATTGGTTTGCAAGGGGGCTGATTGAGAGGAAAGAAGATGCTTTTTTGGCAGGGGGGTTGAGAGACGTTCCAGGAGGGGTCAGAGAGGGGCTCCCAGTCATCAGGACAGCAAAGAAGGAGGAAGGATACAGGGCTTGACGAAGAGTGGTAAAAAGAAAGCGAAGGTACATTTCCAGAGCATGAGGATAAACCAGTTTGATTAAATGAACAAAAAGAAGCCGATGTGTGGATCTGAGAAGTAACAGGATGCATATAGAGAGCAGAAGGCAGTGTTTGGGAGGGTGACTCAGGAATCTGGAAGACAAGGCAAGAGGATGTTGTAATAGTCTTAAGAAATTATCTCAGCCTGAAATAGGGTCTTGCTAAAGGGCTTTGATATTCTTGTCCTGATGTTTTTGGTTGCCTCTTACTAGACTGGTAATCGCTCAGCATTTAGGACAAATCATGAAGGGGATGCCCACATCTCACGGAAAAGTTTTTGGTAGCTCTGTTTAGAATTGTGGGGAGGAGGGCACATCTGACTAATAAACCCATGCACATGTCAAAGCCCTATCTTAAAACCAAATACTTAGGATGAAGAAGAAAAGAGGGCTATTAATACACTTGGAAAACATTTGAAGGAAAACAATTCTGATAAGGGATGTGAAATTAGGTGGTGGCAGAAACAACAGATTGATTAGGGAAGAGAGAAGCAAAAAAGGTAAGATGTGGCTACCTGAAGGAAACACTGAAGGCTCCACAGAAAACAAGAAACAAGCAGAGGAGTAGGCTCAGTATACCTGAACTTTAATTTGTTACCTGAGAAGAGAACAGATAGTGGGATCAGAGTAGGTGAATTTTAGTTCTTTGCAGTATTAGGAAGGAAAAATAGCTTCAGTGGAACAGAATATTTTATACCACAAGTGACCGAAGAGGAAGGAGAACTTTAGCAATAAGCCATTGAGAGGGGAAATAGCAGGAAAAAGAAGGTCAGAATTAAAGGCATGAAATTAACTGTGAATTAAGAAGGTTTGATGCTCAACCTCTTTTGGAGAGAAAAATTACTTCACACCAGGGAAAGAGGCTGTGGCAATCAGGAAATAATGAAGAACTTGTACAAAGGTAAGGGAATGCGGGGAAGCATGAGCTAATGCACATTACCGGGTCCACTTAGCAGCTTTCCTGAAGTGCTGAGGAAACTGAGAACATACATGCCCAAATATACACAATTTATGGCTGGGTTGTTTTTTTGTTTGTTTTTTTTTTTTTTCCACTTTGTGAAGAATGTAAAATGTTCCAGTAGCGTAAATTATTATGTGTTGCCACTATACAAAAAGGAAGTAAGTGGTGCCCTTGAGAATTGTTATCCAGAAACCTAACTGATAATCTCTAATGAAAACGCATACTGAGAAAACTGATAAATACTTACCTTTGCTACTGGTATTAATTCAAGCCAGCAGTGTGCTTGGTTCATCACAAAACACAAGAGAGTCACTGCTTGGAAGAATTTGTGCAGTCTAAAAGAAAGAGACTTCAAATCATTTAAGAGGACTGTATGCAATGAATGCTGAAGGTTATAGAAAAGAACTGTCGAGACTGTGATTAGTAAAAAAGATTGGTGAAAGAAGTAGCTTACTTTCTTTTATCAATAGAGTACTCTTTCTCTGGAATTCTTAAGATACTAGTCGAATAAATGAAACTGAGTGAAAGAAAACTGAGCTGTACTGTGTCAGATGTTTCCTGCTTCACCTGCTTCTCTTTAGGGCCATTTAACAGCTTTTTTCCACTAACCCCCAGCCTAGTTCATCTTCCTTGCCCCAGAGACTGTGTGGAGAGGGGGAGAGGTTTCTTCAGAGGGCTCACAGGCCTTTTAAACCACCAGATAACTGCTCAGTGTATACGATGCTTCTCAGGCTGTGCTGCTGGACTTCTCTGCCCTGCTCAGAGACGAGACGCTTCTCAGTACAGGGTGCTACTCTGTGGGTGTTTGAGCTGTGTTTAAACAAACTACACGCTTTTATAAACACTGTCTTTTCTACTTAAAAGTTTGCAGTGGTACAGATTGACACAGCACGGGAGCTGGAGGACCCAGATTACCTTACAGAGAGCTACCTAAACCTGGCTCGCAGCAATGAGAAACTCTGTGAATTCCAGAAAACAATCTCTTACTGTAAGACGTGCCTGAACATGCAGGGTACCACGGTGAGCCTGCAGCTGAACGGCCAGGTGAGCCTCAGCATGGGCAATGCCTTCTTGGGCCTCAGCATTTTCCAGAAGGCTTTGGAGTGCTTTGAGAAAGCCTTACGCTACGCACACAACAACGATGACAAGATGCTGGAGTGTCGAGTCTGCTGCAGCCTCGGGAACTTCTACGCCCAGATAAAGGTGCGGTAACCAAAGGGCAGTTGTCTCGTGGATTCAGGGAAAGAATTGGAAATGGTGTGAATTTTGGCTTATTTCTTTGCTATAGAAAGTGAAGTACAGGAGAGAGTGTTGTAAGCTATAGTCTCTTCTTTGTAAAAACATCGAGTACTCTCCTTCACAGTAAGGATGGGAGGACTAGTTTAGTATTTATATAGCACGGCAGAAGCAGCTATGAATATTCCTGTATGTTGAAAAGATAAACTTAGCTTCAAAGAAGATCAGGTACTGCACACAGAGCTGGCAGCCAGACCTCGTGGATTCTCTATGCCTACCACTGTCGCAGGCAAATAGCTATTTATGTGAGCAAAAACAGGCAGGAGCTGAGGATGAGGGTGATTTGTGAGATTATATATATATATAAAACATAGTTATATTTACAATATAACTTCTATTACAAACAGTGACAAATAGGTTTTCCTCACAAAGTCTTGATTTTTGTCATTAATGGAAGACTCCCCAAATGAAGTGTTGAAAACTATCAGTAAACTTCCCTCATAATACCAAAAATAAAGAACATTGTGCTGGATACTTTTAAGGTATGAAATAAGAAGGAAGAAAGGAAAATTTAGAAGTTGTGGTTTCCTTTGTGCATGTCGGAGAATTAAAAAAATTAAGGACTTTTTCATTTCTGCAGTCTTATTTAACTTACGTGAGAATGGTTTTAGATATTTAGGTAAGTTTTACATACTTACTGTAAAATAAGTTTTCTTTCTGAAACACCTTAATGCAGAAAGATGCTTAAAAGTTAAAATGTGTTATATTGTTACCTTACTGTGGATTTGGTGAGGCCGTGATTCTTTGTTCCTGTTTCCTGCAATGATGGATAACCAGCCTGTTGGAGATCCTGGCTCACCATATGAAGAACGTGAGGGCTCCGTGTAGATGCTGAGAGCAGAGATATGATGTAAGAGCAGAGAAAGTTTTCAGCCTTTGGTTATAGAGGAGGGCAAATGGTTCGTGCGGCATAAAGCTGATGCCATACTATATAAAATTCATTTGCTGTTTCATTGCTCCAGTGTGATGAACCCAGAGAATAATATGAATTCAGGTATATGGCAATTCCACCTTCTGCAGTTTGATACACAGTGAAAAGATCTAGTGAAATACCACATGTGGAACAGGAGCAGCAAGAGTTGAAAGGTGTACAGAAATCTGCTAGCTATTGCAATGTTAGTAAATAAAAAAAAAATGGTTGCTTTTTCTTTTGCTGTAACTGCTGCTCTGACTGCTTGTCTACCTTACAGGACTACGAGAAAGCCTTGTTCTTCCCATGTAAAGCAGCTGAGCTGGTGAATGATTATGGAAAGGGCTGGAGCTTGAAGTACCGTGCAATGAGCCAGTATCACATGGCGGTGGCCTATCGGAAGCTGGGGCGCTTGGCAGATGCTATGGACTGCTGTGAGGTATGGGGTGCAGGCAGAGGCAGAGCTGTCAGAGGTCTCTGCGAGGGGATCTTGCCTACAGGACTGGGAGCAAGAGGTGCCATGGCATTCACGCTTGACTCTAGATGTTCCTGCTGCCTCCCAGTCTCAGAGCTGTGGTTTCAGTAGCCCAGAGGACCTCAAAAGTTTGGGTCTATAAATGGCCCTTGCTTGGGAACATGTAAAGGAGACTTTACTTGCCTTCAAAAGATTGTGCCATCTCTTCGGAGCTGACCTTTCAGTGGCTGGAACGCGCAGTCCCAGCCCTGCTATTTTGAACCAGGAACAAGCTCTTTTACTGACCGAAGACATTTTCTTTCAGGAGTCCATGAAGATTGCCCTGCAGCACGGTGACCGGCCTCTGCAGGCGCTGTGCCTGCTGTGCTTTGCAGATATTCACCGCAGTCGCAAAGACGTGCAGGTACCACTCTTTCCTGCCAGAAAGAACAGAGGGGATAGCGGGTTGTGAAGGGTGTGAAGAGCAGGCCATAGCAAAACATGTGTTTTCCTCCCTGCTTCTATAGACAGCCTTTCCTCGGTACGATTCCTCCATGAGCATCATGACAGAGATTGGCAACCGCCTGGGCCTGACCCAGGTGCTGCTAGGTGTGACTAAGTGCTGGATGATCCAGAAGGAGCTGGACAAGGTCAGGTACAAACTTGTTTCTACAGACATTTTTTAGATGAGTGTCGTGGTTTAGGCCTGATTGGCAGCCAACCACAATGCAGCAGCTCTCTCTCCCTTCCCCTCCGGCAATGAGAAGGGACAGAGAGCCAGGCTTGGGATTTGAGATAGGACTGGGATGGGGAAAAATCCCCCTTTTATGATCACGAGCAAAAGGCAGACTCGTTAGGGGAAGAAAAAAAAGAACATACATTTATTACAGACACTAACAACACATAACAGAGTAGGACAGTGAGAAGCATTGCCACATCTTGAGAACACCTTCCCCCCACCCCTCCCTTCTTCCCGGGCTCAGCTCTGCTCCCGATATCTCTACCTCCTCCCCCAGTGGCGCAGGGGCAGGGAATGGGGGGTGCAGTCAGCGCTGCCACTTCCTTCATCTTCGGTGAGGGTAGTGTCCAAAACTTGTTCCTCCTGCTCCATCGTGGTCCCCCCTCTCACAGGAGACAGTCCTCCACAAACTTTCTCCAACTTGAATTCCTCCCACTGGGCCGCAGCGTTCCCCACACTGCTCCGTCATGGGTCCACTAACTTCCTCCGGCTGGATTCTCTCCCACGGCTGCAGCCCTTCCCGAGCTGCTCCGGCGTGGGGCTGCCTTTTCCCATGAGACCCCGGCCTTCTTCGGGCACAGAACCTTGATCATCTGAGCAGGAGCCACAGGCCATAAATCAGTGTCTGCTCCACCAGTAGATCTTCATAGGTGGCAGGGGGGGCCGCCCTGCCAGTCTCACCACAGGATACAGGGGGGTCTCTGCTCCGGCACACCTCCCCCCTCCTTTCTTCCTCCGTTCCTCCACTGACCTTGGTGTTCATGCAGCTGCAGCAACTCCTCCTCACCAGTCCCACTGCCCGTCACCACAGTCCCTTCTTAAATACGTTATCGCAGAGGTGCAGCTGATGGGCTCAATTTCCCAAACAGAAGCGGAGCTGACGTGGAGCTGGGGGAGCTTCGAGAAGCTTCTCACAGAGGGCCGCCCCGATAGCCCCCTCCCCTGCCACCAAAAAACTCCACCACTCACTCAACCCAGGACAATGAGATTAGAGCATACAGTCTTTTTTCTGACCCTTGCACCCATCAAAGTGCAGTAGAGACTGGTACCCCTTGGTTCTACCAGGGGGTCTATTGCTTGTACGGTCACATTTCTCCAAATGGTCCCTCTCAGCCAGGAATTTGTTACTAACGGTATGACTATCCATTCTGAGTCAGACTGCTGGCTTACAGAATTGTCTCATTAGTCAGTCCTGATGACTTTAAGCACTACACTGAGAAACCAGCACTGAGGGAAGGAAGCCTACTCCTGCCGTTGCAGGCAACCAGCTTATGCTTGTGCTCTGGAATAGATTCCACTGCCTACTTTGTAGCTATATGACTAAGCTCATTGTTGTGACAGTGGTGATGTTTAGACAGCTCTACAGCTCCACCGCGTGCTTAGCAGACAAACGTAGCATCAAATTCCTGGAGAAGCTTTGCAGGTATGTAAACCGTGATGTGAAACAGAGAAATGAGAGTGGAAAATGGTCACTGTAGTACAAGGGGGCGACGTTAACTTGTTTTGAAAGTGCTTAGGCAGTGTACATGTGTTAAAATCCAGATTGCACTAGATGCAGCAGTTTGCACTGCAGGAACATTACTGGGCTTGCCGAGTGAGCTGCTGGGAGGTTATCCTTGAACTAGTGCTGAACAACCTGGAACGCCTGCACAGTGCCACATCAGGAGGCTGGTTTAGGTGTAGATTTGATGAAGGATTCACTCTTATCGCTCATATGAAACACAAAGAATTTTACCTCAAACAAAGCCTCCCAGATCTTAGGGAATCAAGTATGTGTCTATCAGAAAAGACAAGTCCAAGGTGCTATCAGCATCTGAGTTGCCTACAGCCGGGAATCCACTGGGTGAGATACACCTGGCAACCTCAGTAAGTAAACGCTGTGTTTGCAAATTGAAGAAGAAACTGTGTACTTAAAAACTTTTGCTCAGTGTAATCCCTTCCCAGCCTCCATATCTCATATTCAGAAGAATGGGATAGGACACAGCAGGTAGGCCTCTCTACATGAGAGTATTTAGAGCACTCATCAAACCCCTACGTCCACTGATCCCACCTCCAGCCATTGCCACCCTCTGATACCACAAGCAGCTCTCACCTGAGAGCCTGGTGAGGGCTTTGCAGAGAGTCCTCATCTTACCAAAACCCACAAAAGAGGAGAATGAATAGATAAATCTTATATTCTGTTCCAGGCGTTAGAGGGAAGTCTGCCCTGGCGGGTCAGGGACCTTATGCCCATTGAGCCAAATGTGGCCGCCTCAAATGTCACGGCCCTGAATACTCACTCAAGCCTGTTCCTCAACTTGCCAGTCCCAGTCTCCATTTCTCATGCTACTTATCCCAATATCAGTTACCAAATAAGGCTAACTTTCCACTTGCAGATTCCCTACTGTCCTAGCTTTCTCCACCTTTCCAGTCTCCTCAGCCAGTTAGTCCATTTCCTTTTATCTGCATATAGTCAGTACTATTGCAGATCTTCCCAGGCTGCTGTCGCAGCCTGCTTGCCCACACTCTTGTGCAGTCTCATATTCCTGTCCAAGACAAACTGTCCCCTGGATTTCTCAGCATCTCTTCTCCCACCACCCCACATGCTTCCCTTTGATTCTTAGTCCTGGTTGTTAATTTCAGGGCTTTCCTTCACACAGTCACTCTTCCTAGACACAGCTCTCAGGTTCATGTTCTACCTCCTAGCCTTCAGTTCCTGCTTTCTTCTTCTACAAGTTCTTTATCCTAGGCTGTTGCTGCCACCACAAGCCTGATGCCATCTCATCTGCATTCAAAGTGTATTCTTTCATCTCATCTGGTTTTCTTCTAGAATAGCAGCAATGGCAAATTATAGGGTAGAAATTTTATCATGTTTCTCCTGCAAACTACTGCATCACAGGGGAGACTTCTTCCCCGTGGCCAAATCCAAAGCAGATCTCAGTAGTTCTGGAAAAGAGAGATTGATGATCAGAACAGTGAGGAACACTGTGGCATCTAGGGGAAAGTAGGGACTCATTTGGTATAACAGCTGCTATGCTAAATACTTCCTTCAGCTTGAAAAAGATAGATAGCAGTACACTCCTACATCACACCATGTGTAAGTAGGACAAAGTGGATATATGAACAGCAGGGAAAAAATGGAAGAGCAGGGTGTGTTGGTGGTGCTGATCCCTTTCCTCCCCTCCTGTACAAATGAACTTGGAGTTGCCCGATTATTGAGCCTGTACAGTAGGATGGGGAAAAGGCTTGCTTTGGCAGTGCTTCGTCCCAACCCCAGTGAGCATGTGTGACCGAGTTTAAATTAAAGTCTGTGTTCTCTCTGCTTGGAAACACCAGCCTCTGCCAACCACCATACCCCTACTTTGCACTGGGTGGCTGGAGCAGAAACGCAGCTCTTGGATAACCACGCTGCTCTTATGGATGAACTTTCGGGAGGGGAGGGAAGTCTGCCAGACAGCTATCTTGATTCTCCAAAGTTGCAGTGATGCTTGTTTATCCAAACTCTCCTCTGTACCTCTTTACCTCTTCCTTTTAATAATTCCCATAGGTCATTCATGCAAGTCTGGTTTTGATATCTCAGACTGAGAACTGATGGTGCATGCTCTCCATTCACAGGCTCTGGAAAGCATTGAAAAGGCACAGGAGCTGGCAGAGGGACTAGGGAACAAGGTAGGATCCTCCAGCGTCTCTTCAGCACTGTCTGTAGTCTTCTGTCAGGCAACTTAAGAAGCCAAACATTGAAGTATCCAGACTTGTTACTGCTTATTAATGTGTCCATACTAACTGGTCAATGCTTGGGACTTGCTTTGTTGTGTGTTTAGTTGTGGGCAGTCACACAGGTGATCACTAGTGTGCAAGTTTGAAAAGGCACAGTGGGATAAACAAAGGGGAATGGGAAGCAGTAAAAATGGGGTATGAAACAAGCAGAGAGATAGAGGATATGCAGTCTCTTCTTGAAAAACATTACTGTCCTGAGCAGCAGCTGAACTGTGTGCTGGCTGGAGGCAAAGGGAAGTGAAATACAGTGTATGTCATGGATAGCTCAGGGAAACCATCTTGATGGAAGAGCTGCAGAGTGGCTCAAAACTGGTGTCCCCTTTTGTGTTATGGAGAAGGAGGATTAATGGCAGGAAGTGCTGAGAGACCAAATGTCCTTATGACAGATCCGGACAGCTTTTCTGTGCTGATGTTTCTCTAGCTGGTGGCTGGGGCTGTAGTGGTTTCCATTCCTTCTGTTACTGGTCCATCTTCACCTTGTTGTTCACTTTTCTTATCTTTCTGCCCTTCACGTGCAGCTTGGCCTGCTGAAGCTCCACTGCCTGTGTGAAAGGATCTATCGCACAAAGGGGCAGCAGCGAGAATTGCGTGACCATGTAGTGAAGTTCCATGAGTGCGTGGAGGAGATGGAGCTGTACTGTGGCATGTGTGGAGAGTCCATTGGGGAGAAGAACAACCAGCTCCAGGCGCTGCCTTGCTCCCACTTCTTCCACTTAAAGTAATGAGCTGAAAGTACTAGAGAGCCTTGTCATGGCATTAGTTGTAGGAAAGGGCTGTTCCTGTCCAGAGTAGGACAGTCCTATGCATGCTGTTCCCCAGGTCTTTGACCTGCTTACCTGTGCCCTGCAGGATCCCATTGAGGTGTCATGAATCTCATGGCCTTGACGGGTGAGATTTAGCCGTTAATACCCATCCCACTCCCACTTCTGTCCTCTAAATGATTGTTCACCGATGTCCTCAGCTCGTAGCTGCTTAGCCCAGTTCACAGGTTCTTATTTAACTCCTCTTGGGGAATTAGTTCTTTGCCCCCAGGGGCCATTTAGGTTTTTCCCCCTGAATCCCCCCACTTTCTCTCTTGTCTAGAGGTACACTGAGGTGAAGGCGTTCAGTCTGTTATTGTGCAACCGCCCTGAAAGAAGTTAGCTGTACTGTTATTTTATTTCTATCAGAAACAGGAGTGTAAGGAAACACTTGGTTCTGATAATTAAGAATTTAAAAACACAGCCTCAGCATGACACCAAAATTAGGATCAAACTCCAGGACAGTTCTGCGGATTTGTCTCCAGCAGTACGGGAACTAATTTTTATAGGGGAATGTGCTGAAGTGCCTCCACAGAGCGCGTGGAAAAGAGATCGAACCTTTGCGCAGTGAGAGGAGGGAGTTTTGTCCTGTCTTACGCTGTTCAGATAGAGCCTGGCAGGGAGAGGGGCGCTGGGGCCGGCAGAGCCCCTACCCCCCCCAAAAAAAATCACCTCCTCCCTTTGCAGGTGCCTCCAGACCAACGGGACCCGGGGCTGCCCCAACTGCCGCCGGTTGTCGGTGAAGCCCGGCTACGTCTGACCCGCCGCTCCCGGGGCCCCTCAGCCTGGGCCTGGCGAGGAGAGAGGGACACACATCCGCGGCCCCTCTCTCTCTCTCCCTCCCTCCCTCCCTCCTCCCTCCTCTGTACGGGGATCGACTGTAATAAAGGGTTTGGCCGGCAGAGCGACCGGGCTCCGCGTTGAGGGGGGCGGGAAAAGCAGCGCTCGGTCCCGCCCCCGCCGGGTTCCGCCCCTGCCCCGGACTAAGATGGCGGCGCGGCCATCACTCAGCAGATTTGGGCGGCCGCACGTGACCTGCGCGGCCGTTCCCCCCCCCCAGCCCTCGCTGAGGCCGCCGGCAGATTCGGCGGAGCCGACGGGCCGCTGTCCGGGCGGCGGGGCCGCGGCGGGGCGCCGAGGGAGCCGAGGGAGCGCGGGGTCCCCGAGCCGCCTGTCCCGCTGCCTCCCCTCCCGCTGCCGGGGCGAGGAGCGGCGGAACCTGCCGCCCGGCATCCGCCGCGCCGTGCGCTCGCTCTCCGGCTGGCTGGGGGAAAGATGGCGTCGGTGTGGGACGAGTCTGAGGTGAGGGGCGGCGGGGCCGGGGCCGGCGGGCGGCGGGGCCGGGGCCGCGGGTGACGGCTGCCGTTGTGCCCCCGCAGGATGGTGTCGGCGAGGAGGTGCTGAAGATGTCCACGGAGGAGATCGTGCAGCGCACGCGTCTCCTCGACAGCGAGATCAAGGTAAGGGCCAGGGGCCGGCCCCCGGGAGCGCTGCGGGCGTTCGGGCCGGGGCGGGGGGGGGGGGGAGCTGAAGGCCCACAGGCCCTCCCAGGGATCGGGGCAGGGGGAATCCTGTTCCGTGGCCTGGGCCGGGTAGGATCATTGGGTAAATCGGGTTGGGAGGGACGCGGAGCGATTTCTAGCCCAGCCTAAGCAGCGTCAGGCGTAACCCGGGCTGCTGAGGGCTTTGTCCGGTTGGATCTCGAAGGCGGAGATGGCACCGCTTCGCCGGCAGCTCTGTGCCACTGCTTGGCCGGCCTCCCCAGGATAAAAGCTTGCTTTACATAGCCTGAACCTCTCGTTTCAGTCTTTGCCTGTTGTCTCATGAGCCCCCTGTGCACCGCTGCCAAGTGCCTGGTTCTGCTTTCTTGGCACCTTCCCCAGTAGTTCTCTTCCCCAGCCGAACAAGCCCACTTCCCTCAGCTGCTTCTCCCAGGGCCTCTGCTCCAGCCCCCTGGGTGGCCCCGTGCTCAACTCAGCCCATTGTAGCAATGTCTTTGATGTATGGGGGGACCCAAAACTGGACAGAATGCTCTAGATAGGATCTAATAAGTGTTGAGTAGAAGGGGCTGGTCACTTCTCTCCATCCACCGGCTACACTCCTGTTGGTACAGCCTGGGATGCTGTTTGCCACCCTTACTCTCAGGGCATGTTTTTGGCTCGTGTTCGGTTTATTGTCCATGGAAACCCCCCCCCCCCCAGGTCCCTTCCCACAGAGCTGGTCCCCAGTGAGCCAGTCGCCAGCCTGTGTCATTGCAAGGTCCTCTCCTTCCCAAGTGCAGGGTTTGCATTTGTCCTTGAATTTTGTAAGGTTTCTGTATGCCTGTTCCTCAGGTCTTCCAAGGTCCTTCTGAGCAGCAGCCCTGCCCTTGACCACAGAGACTGTGCCCCCCCAATCTGGTGTCATCTGCAAACATGATGAGAGGGCATGCCATCCTCTTGTCTAGGTTGTTCGTGAACATGTTAAATAGGACAGACCTGGGTAGTCCTGTCCCAAGGTAGACCCATTTCACATAAAAGAGCATGTGTAAGTTTGTCTCAACAGCCTGATGTTAGAAATATTGAGATAAATTATTTCATAAATTCTACAGAGCAACTTCATGCCTGCTGCTTCAGGCTCCACAAGTAATTCTGACTTACTAACATATTTTCTTATTCTTTAAAGACAGCAAAGATAAACGTGTGTCTTATTTTTAAATTGTAGAATACAGTCCGGAGTAGAAGCGGCCTCCTCTATTTTATAGCAAGAGCACCATAACTGAGAAATGCACCCTCCCTTCATGCAGTTTTCCTTGAATGTTTCCCAGACTGTTTTTATGTAACAGATTCTGTATTGGCTCCTGTAACAGTTCTGTCCTGTGAAGAAGGGTATGTTACAGCACAGTAATGCTTAGGCATCATGAATTTTAAAAAGATAGTTTCTTAGAGAAGAGTAGATTTCCCCATTAAAGAGAGTCACATAAGCAAATTCAGGTGTAACCAGTTCTCCTGAGACCATTTGGTGTGACAGTCGCTTCAGTGGGGATCACAAACTGTGTTTTCAAACTGTGTGACTAACCAGGAAAGGGAGGAAAAAGTATGTGGGTGTCAGCCAGGCAGCACTGAGAAACACCTGTACTGGTGGGTTAGTCTAAGTAACTAACTAGTAAGTACTAAATGTACTTACTGGTGGATGGCGAGTACAGAACTTCTTTTCTTACAGGTGTTTTCCCTCACAGTCAGTAGAATCATAGACTGGTTTGGGTTGGAAAGGACTTTAAAGACCATCCAGTCCCACCCCCCCTGCCCCGGGCAGGGCCCCCTTCCCCCAGCCCAGGGTGCTCCCAGCCCCGTCCAACCTGGCCTTGAACCCTTCCAGGGAGGGGGCAGCCACAGCTGCTCTGGGCACCCTGGGCCAGCGCCTCACCCCCCACACAGGGAAGAATTTCTGCCCTAGATCTAATCTAAATCTCCCCCTCTTTCAGTTTAGAACCTGTTACCCCTCATCCTATCCCCTAATCCCCTATCCAGAGTCCCTCCCCACCTCTCCTGCCCCTCCTTTAAGCCCTGGGAGGCCGCTCGAAGGGCTCCCCGGAGCCTTCTCTTCTCCAGGCTGAACGCCCCCAACTCTCTCAGCCCGGCCTCCCAGGGGAGCTGCTCCAGCCCCCCCAGCATCTCCGTGGCCTCCTCTGGCCCCGCTCGAGCAGCTCCGTGTCCTTCTGCTGTTGGGGGCCCCCGAGCTGGCCCCAGCACTGCAGGGGGGTCTCCCCAGAGTGGAGCAGAGGGGGGAGAATCCCCTCCCTGGCCCTGCTGCCCCCCCTGCTCTGGCTGCAGCCCAGGGCACGGGTGGATTTCTGGGCTGTGAGCAGCACGGTGCTGGCTCACAGGCAGTTTTCCATCCACCAACACCCCAAGTCCTTCCCCGCAGGGCTGCTCTGAATCCACTCCTCGCCCAGCCTGGATCTGTGCTTGGGATCTGCCCCGACCCACAGGCAGGACCTTGCCCTTGGCCTTGTTGAAGTTCATGAGGTTTGCCTGGGCCCACTTTTTGAGCTTGTCTGGGTCCCTGTGGAAGGCATCCTGTCCCTCAGGGGTGTCAAGCACACCGCTCAGGTGGGTGTCATCTGCAAATTTGCTGAGAGTGCACTTGGTCTCTGTCACTGATGAAGATATTAAACAGGCACTGGTCCCAGTACGGACCCCCGAGGGACACCACTTGTCACTGATCTCCATCCAGACATTGAGCCATTGATTACAGTTACAGCAAAAGCCTTCGAAAATGTTAAAATTATACAAAGATGTAGGAATTTGAGCTTTCTGTCATGCTACTAGTATATGTTTGGTTTGTTTCCTTTTTTTTTCCTATAGAAAGTTTTTATATCTTATCAAAGAGTGGACCAAGGTTAATTCAAACCATAAATTACTGGTCATAAATTGAAAAAATTAGAGACTTCACAGGGGTATGAAGATGACCTTGTTGCTGTGAGGGCAGTCAGACAGTGGAACAGGCTGTTCCAGAGAAATTATATAGTCTCTGTCCTTGGAAGTTTTCAAGATTCAGTTGGGCAAAGCCCAGAGCAACCCAGTGAGAGCCCGTGGCTGGCCTGGCTCGGGGCAGGAGGTTGAACTAGAGGCCCCCTGAGGTCCCTCTCAACCTGAGCTGTCCTCCGAGTCCCTTTTTTCCAAAGGACCTGGTTGTCTTTGTGGGGAACAAGTACTGGATATTACTCTAGTGTTGAATGTTTGAAGGAGAACAAAAAGTATTTTTCTCCTACAGGGGCAGTTGATATGTTTGTTTCTCAATTTGTGTGGTCTTATAGAACAGAACAGCTTTATAAAGAGAGCATCTCTCTCTTGTCCCGCTGGAAGCAGTGGTGGTACATCTGCTTGCAAAGGTGCTGGTAGTCCCACTGCTCTCAGTGGACACGAGCCTCAATTCTTTAAACCCAGCAAAACATACCTGTAAAATAGGTGTGTGTATATGGATGCATACAGATACGCACGTGCGTGTGTATATCCAGTTACCTGTCTATCTGTGTATCTTAAAAAATAAAACCTAAAACACAGTTGCCTTATCTGTGTCATATCCTTATCCAGGTCATGTTGCGGCCCTGTCAGCTGATGCGTTGATTAGGCTGAGGTTATCCAGTGACACTGGGCAGAAATTATTTAGGGATATTGATTAGTTGGAGACCAGAATGGACTGCATAGCCTTGATTCCTGACCAATTTTGGCTAATTTGCTGGCTTTTCTTCTTTTTATATTACATTTCCCTCTATATCCGCTGTTTCCTCAGATTTATGTTTTTATAACTGTTCTACTTTTGGAATAATGTATGAATTTCATCTTGCCTGAGTCTTTTGATATTATTCCTGTATCTCGCTTCTGCGTACTGATTCCAGATCATGAAGAGTGAAGTACTGAGAGTGACCCACGAGCTTCAGGCCATGAAAGACAAGATCAAAGAGAACAGTGAGAAGATCAAAGTGAACAAAACCCTGCCGTACCTTGTCTCTAACGTTATCGAGGTGAGAGCAGCGCGCTCTGCTGCGGCAGCGTGAGAAGCGTGCGCAGCGCGTGTCGGGAGGAAGGGCGGCAGTTTGAGACGTGGTGTGTTCTCAAACTACCGATGCTCCTGGAGCCGGGACTTTCAGGTTTTTCTGTTGGTTTTGTTGGTGACATCGCTTGCCCACCTCTTGTCCGGGTCGTTCCGTGGGTATTGGCTTCTGTCTGTCCATGTCGTGGCCATCGGAGGGCGATGGCCTCGCTTAGTAGACGCTTGGGCATGGGAAATTTGGTACGTGCTTTCTGAAACTTGTGACACAGCAGATGTAGTAGCAGAGCCTACCAGCTTTTCATCGCATTCTTTTTGTAATTCTGATAGGCCAAAAAGTGCTGATAGTTTTCCCCTTTTTTAAAAAAGGGCGTTGGTTTCTACTAGTGTTTTAAAACTTAATGAACTTAAGGCTTACTGCGAGCTGCTCTAACAGGAGGAGAAATCAGTGCCATTGGCTACTACTTTGTTCTGAGCTTGATAGTATCTCTGTTTGTGCTGTTGTGTGCTGCTTCCTGAGGAAAGGAAGAAATGTATTTTCATAGAAGGGCTTTAATGATGGATGATGGGAAGTTTCATTTCTCCTGCTGCATGTAATTCAGAAGCATTAATCCTGGGGTCATCCTGTGAGCCTGGTTACAGTGCCATGAACTCTCTCTCTGGTTTTCAGCTGCTGGATGTTGACCCCAACGACCAGGAGGAGGACGGAGCAAACATTGACCTGGATTCCCAGAGAAAGGGCAAGTGTGCTGTGATCAAGACCTCTACGCGCCAGGTGAGACCCGTGTGCCCCGCTAGGTGTGAGGGGCACTGAAAAGGCCCTTCTCCTAGTGCAGCTGGCTTTGCTTACTTTGATTTCTTTCCTGCAGACGTATTTTCTGCCCGTTATTGGGCTGGTTGATGCTGAGAAATTGAAGCCTGGAGACCTAGTGGTGAGTGATGCTGTGTTAGGTATGAAGTTGGCCAGAAAACTGCATGTGCCTTGCCCTTCAGAAAGGAGACAAATCTGTCCAGATTTCTCCAAGACCATTCCTGTAAATTTTGATAAAAAGGCATTATGGGTTGAATAATATTTGTAGTATGGAAAAGTAGTTTGGGGTGTGTGTTCTTTAGGTGCTGAAAATTTAGATAGGACCTCCTAAGCTTTCTAAAATCAATTTTTTGTACCTTAAGTAAATTGGAGCCCTCTTTTTAAAAATGTGCTAGGTGAGCCGTGGCGTTGTTCACTGTGCCAGGCTGTGTGATCTGATGAGTGCCAGTGTCAAAGCTGGTTATTGAGGTCTAGTGAATCATCTTTGATTGCGTATTTATCGATTGCCCTCTGGAGGGCCTGTTGAAAGCGAAAGACTTCTGTTTACAGGGGGTGAACAAAGACTCTTACTTGATCCTGGAGACTCTACCTACTGAGTATGACTCACGGGTGAAAGCCATGGAGGTGGATGAGAGACCCACCGAGCAGTACAGCGACATCGGGGGGCTGGATAAGCAAATCCAAGAGGTGATACTTCGTGTTTAGTTTCTGGTGTGACTGAGGACAACAGTCTTTGAACTTCAGCTCGAAGCAGGCAGCCTGGCTCTGTGGAGGAGAAACGGGTTTATGTACTCATATTTTTCTTTTGCTGTAGCTCGTGGAGGCCATTGTCCTGCCAATGAATCATAAGGAGAAATTTGAAAACTTGGGTATACAGCCGCCCAAAGGAGTCCTTATGTACGGGCCTCCTGGAACAGGGAAGACGCTTTTAGCTCGAGCGTGTGCTGCCCAGACCAAGGTAAAAGGAACCTCTGAAAGCGCGTGCTGCTGTAGGATAGTGGCTGAAAAAGAGAAAGAACCACTCCAGTGGAAGAGGGCTCACACGTACAAACTGGTGTTACAAAGGCTGGGGTTTTCTCTTCTGTTTGCTTGCTTGCTTGTTTTAATTAAGGGCTTCTTGTAGTACTCGGAACTGGCCCTACTGAGAAACGAGGCACAGGCTTCTCTTTCACTTCCCAGGCTACGTTCCTGAAGCTGGCGGGGCCACAGCTCGTGCAGATGTTCATTGGCGATGGAGCGAAGCTGGTACGCGATGCTTTCGCTCTAGCCAAGGAAAAAGCTCCTTCCATCATCTTCATTGACGAACTAGATGCCATTGGCACTAAAAGGTGAGGTGCAAGCCATGATGTAAAGCTCCGGGGAGCTGCCCAGCAGCCCCCTTTGCCTGTGTACGTGAGGGAGGCCTAGCTGAACGCGTGGCCAGTTCACAACCAGAGCGTGAAGCCAGTCGCAGATAGACAGCACTTGCCTCCATCCTTGGGTTCGCGAGCGAAGTTTCTGAGACTTGGGATCGATTTGATAGCCTCCTGCTGTATAAAATGGCTTTTCGGGTAACGGCACCAGGCACATGGAGATGTTCACGCTCATTTACTCCTCGGGCCTGAGCATGCATCAGCCCCAGTCAGCTCTAAGGACATCTTAGCTGCTGCTGCCAGTTACTGCAGTCAGCATCAGGGCAGGACTTCCTCTAGTTTCAGGGAGGAATTTGGAAGACCGTGGCCCAGGAACGTGAACTGCAGTCGTTCTGTCTTTTTAGGTGCTTAAAACCATAGGGGCAGGGTGGTCAGGTTCACACTGATAGTTTTACCCTTGATTCCTCCTCAGGTTTGACAGTGAGAAGGCTGGTGATCGGGAGGTGCAGAGGACCATGCTGGAGCTGCTTAATCAACTTGATGGTTTCCAGCCCAACACACAAGTCAAGGTTGGGATCTAGCAGAGAGTGCTGCTGAGCTCCAGGGTGCTCCAGCGGGGGATGGAAAACAGTGGGGAGGAAAGTCTGGTGGTTCCTTGGGGAGGGGAGGCCTGGCCTCCGGGTGCCTCGGGCTGATGACCCTACTTCGACCTAGGTGATTGCTGCAACCAACCGGGTGGACATCTTGGACCCAGCTTTGCTCCGCTCTGGACGCTTAGATCGCAAGATTGAGTTCCCAATGCCTAACGAGGAGGCCAGAGCCAGAATTATGCAGATCCATTCGCGCAAAATGAATGTCAGGTAGGGCAGAGGCGTGGCCTCGCCTTCACCCGTGATGGTACCTCCGGGCTGGGGAGCGGTAGGCACTCTCGTGTGAGAGCTCGCTGCTGGGTTTTAAGGGAGCACCATACCTTGCTCTTTCCACTTGATACGTGTTCTCAGACTTCTGTATTTTCTCCCCGCTCGCTCCAGCCCTGATGTGAACTACGAGGAACTGGCTCGCTGCACAGATGACTTCAATGGAGCCCAGTGCAAGGCTGTGTGCGTTGAAGCGGTAAGTATTGCCCTGCAGCAGCCAGCGCTGCCGGGAGGGAAATGGAGAAGTTGGCATGGAGTTACTTTGGGCTGATGGGGTGCTCACATGCCTGCTCTAAATACGGTCTCGTTGGGCAGGGGATGATTGCCCTCCGCCGGGGAGCTACAGAGCTCACCCATGAGGACTACATGGAAGGAATCCTGGAGGTTCAAGCAAAGAAAAAAGCCAATCTGCAGTACTATGCCTGATCTCTGCCCAGTCAAGGTTGTGGCCTTGGCAGAGGACAGGACTAGACTGGACTGTACCACCTTCTGTCTGGAAAAAATAAAGCATTTTTTCCCTCTAAAATCCAATCCATGATGTGTTGGGGCTGTCACCTTTGCTTGGTGGTTCTACATCGGCAAAAGCGAAGGTGAGAACCTCCTGTCCATTGGCGTCCATCGCGCCGCCGCCTGCTAGAACGGGATTAAATCCTGCTCTGCTACTTCTGGCTGCAGGCCGACACGTTCCTCTGCGGTAAGCGTACGCTGGCACTGAACTGCAGCTCAGACACCATCCCCTGTTTTCACCTGTGCAGCCAGTGAACAGACTGTGCAGCTTTGGTAGAGTCTTTGAAGCTTGTGAACTAACACACACTCATTTCGCAAGGGAGAAGTGAACACAGCTTCACACAGGAATGGTGTTTTGACTTGCTCATTTAAACTTAACTCTGGGAGCTTTAACACCACTGCCGATGTGTACGTGAGCTTTTGGTGAATCAGTCTGGTAGTTCAAAAGAATTCAGGGTTTCATCCACTGAGCAAGTCTTTCAGTACTTTTAATGCCAGTTGAGAATTACAACTTCCATTTAAAAATTACACTTTTCATAAATACACTGACTTTAGCATTAAGTATCTTACATGCCACTGTATTGTATTTTAAATACAATGTAAACATCTCCAAATGCTGGCCATCTCATCTTTACCTGTGCAGTTTTTAGACACTTGGGAGAGGGGCGGGGACGTGAGGGAAGAAAGAATAGATGAATGAAAGAAAAATGCACCCCAGAGTACTTTGGCTGATGTTCCTGAGTTTCGCCCTGGTACTTGCACTGGTTCCTGCTCGTTTTGGAGAGGGAGCTTGTTCCAGCGGAGCCTGCGTGTTCTTGACACACTGTGCTCCCCCCGAGCATTTTGACATTAGAAAGGGGTGAGTGGTGAAGTGAGCAGAAGCCACGCGTTCCTGAGGAAAATACATTGCGGATCCTTTGGACGTTAATATTAGAGGGGGCTGTACATCTTCTGCTATTTTAGCAGTACTGCTGTTTGAGCTTGGGGAGAATTACTCATCTCCTCTCACGGAACGGGAGTTGCACCCACAAGTTAGTTGGGGCGTGAAAGTTGATCCCAGCAGCTCAAATACGACATGCCTTCAGAAATACACCCTGGCCCCATGTGGAATAGTTACAAGCTGCACGTTGCATACAGCTCCCCGTGAAAGCAAGGGTCGGGTAGTTAGCCAAATGAGTAACCTTACCTGTGTAAGAAGCTGAGGAAAACTTTCCCCTCCTTTCCTAAAGGCAGAAAGACTGTTTTTAGAGTCTTGCTGCTCAGTTACAGCCGGCTCCTTTTGGAAACAGCTTTAGTAGTGAGTAAATAGCTGATACCACAGCATGGACTAGCACAGATTGCCGATTTAATTAATACTAAGAATGGGCTAATTCTTTGGCCTAAACCTCGGCTTAGATCAAGGTTCTTTTGGGAAACGATGGCCTGAGCCAACACGAGACATGCCTGTTGCAAAAGTGTTCAAGCCAACTTCACGTAGCTCCTTGCCCTAATTTGGGGTCTGAATTACACAGACCTGCAGCAATAGAGTTGGTGCGTAAACATCCCTTACAACTGGACAACAACAGGACCATGGAGGTACAGTTCAAAAAACAGCACAAAAAAAGACACAGCCTTGGACTTAATCCCTCGTAAACAGAAGAAAAACAAATCAAAAGAACTGTCCCCCTTAAACCATCAATGAGCAAATCGCCAATAATTCAAACCTGGAGTTACTTGCAATGTCTGTCCACGGCTGGAGGCTGGAGCAGCTCCCACGGGCTGGTATTCCCACAGCTCTGGCCCCGCTCTCCGTGTGCTGACATGCCACCTCTTCCTGGTGTTAACCCCCAGCTCTGCCCAGGCTGCGCTTTCCAGAGTCCCGCCTCACGCCCTCCGAGGTCACACGGCCCCATTTTCTTGTCTGGGTTTTTGTACAGACGCCCGAGACGTGTTGAGTGAGGGGGCCAAGGTGCAGAGGAACCCAGCCAGGAGGGTGAGGCCCAGGCCTCCCCAGGCACAGAACATGGACCAGCCATAGCCATGACTGATGTCCTCTGGCAGCCCATAGACGTAGCGAGGGTAGCGGGATAACTCAAAATTGATCCCAGCTACGCACGTGCAGAGCGAGATGATACAGCATGTACCTGCAGGAGAAAAGGAAGAGGGTTCTGCGCTGCCCTCGGACGGGTTAATTATGCCCTGGGGTTTTCCCAAGCTAGTCTCAAAGTCATGACTTTTCAAAATCAAGAATTACCCTTTTTTGTTGGTGGTGTCCTACCAGGCACTCTTCTTATGAGGCGGGGGTGGAAAAACAAAGGCAAAACCCGTAGGCTCACAGGATACCTCACTTCACAAATAACCCATATGGCCTTAGTGCCCTCTATTGCTATTTCCGACTCGGTCACGTGTAGCTCATTATGCTTTGAGTCTCCTGAGAATTTATTTTTCCTGACTAACATCACCAGGATCCTGGGTACTGGGGCACTCTCTCCGATGGAAGGGGAGGGCTGCCAAGTGCAGCACCGCTTGGTTTCTACTAGGCACGTCCAGACTCCTGCCAGCTGTAGCCTTGGCCCCTGGAACCTGCCCAGGTTTTTGACATTGGCTCCACATTCACTAAGCACCCAGCTAGAAGAACAAAAAAAGGCAAAGAAACTTGTAACGTGAAGCACTCTAGTAGGTCTCATACACTGGTCCACTAGGCTCAAGGTTGAAGCGATCGTTTTATTCTCTGGAGCCGTGTCTGAAATACTAACGAGGGAAAGCTCTTGCTGCTGCCAGCAAGCCCATCACAGTAAGTGCAGAAGCACTCAGAGGGGACCCAGTCTACCCATGCCATGTTTAGAATACTGTGCGACAAAGAAATGAAAAATGTTCTCAAAGGAAACTGCAGTTAAGCAGCAGCGAAGATGATCAAGGACAGCAGGAGCCTAACTTCAGCCTTTCTAGCATTGCACCGTGTCAGCAGGTGGTTTTTCTGTGCAGGTCCCCAAAATCTTTCCTTGCGAAGGCTCACCCACGGCAAGGGAAGATTCTCCCCTCCAACCCCAAAGTGGCACCAAACCACTGTCACACCGACATGTTTAATCGATACAGACGCTGTTATATCACCAAGTTTCGCGCGTGCAGCCATTACTGATGCTAGCACTGGGCCTCCAGAGTGGCTGCTCTGGCTTTTCTTTCTTGAAAGCTTCCTATTCACCGCTTGCAATTGCAGCATCCCCAGCCCTGGAGCACCTCAGGCACTCGCCCTTTTGGTGCACGTGTCGCTACTCTGCCCCTTTCAAATAAAACTGAAACACTGCTTATTTTTGAGCTGAACAATCAAAGTTCAAAAAAACCTTTGCCCATGCAGAAAGTCTGCTCGCAGGCAGGAGGAACAGATGTACCACCCTGGCAAGCGCTGAGCTCATGTCCTTATCACCAGGCCTGTGTTCCCTAGGCTTGGCTGGCTTGGGACTTCACTGTTACCCAAAGAGCAGCAGAAAGGTGCTGCACACTGGGGTTTTGTTGTTTTTTTGTTTTTTTTTTTTTTTGTTTTGTTTTTTTTGTTTTGTTTTTTTGGGTTTTTTTTGGTTTTTTTGGTTGGTTTGTTAAGATTCTCTAGGGAAAACTAAGCTGAGCTGTCTGACAGGAGCCGCAGGCCCCACACGCTCGTTGGGCTCCACAGCAGCGTTCCAGAGCAGAAGGCTCGTGTGTGTACGGCGGGGGCTACTCCGACACGTGCCAATACCCGTGCAAGCACAGGTCCTGCCCTGTGCTGGCAGCGGTAACGCCGCGCTGATGGCTTGCTGCACTAAAGAACTGCTCCGGGCGTTTGCTGTGGGCTGACTTGACTTTTAAGAGCACCTCCCCAGCCAGCAATACTGACTGCCGTGACTTCAGGAGTAGAAGCGAAAGGCTCTCACCTCCCATGAGGAAGAGCAGCCCAGCCACGTACTGCATGAGCTCCTGCTGTTTGCAGCAGCCCAGCACACCAATGATCCACCCAAACAGGATGATGGAGACTGCCATGCCAATGAAGCCAGCCGTCATCCTCCGCAGATCTGAGGAAAGAGAAAGGAGAAAAGCAAGAAAGAAGACAGACATGAAGATGGCAGCACCCAGACAGGACAGCCAGGGGAAAGTCCAGACAGATTTAGATTTGCTGGTTCTAAAGTTTGTGTTTCACCCCCGGATGACTCCTGTAGCTGCTTTGAGGTAGATACTTTGCCCGTTACACTTAAACTAAGGGAATCAACTTGACTCCCTTCTGCTGGGCACTGTACAACTAGAGAGCATTTCTGTCCTGATCAAGAGGAATACTGGCCAAATACGCCTCAACATGGGACAAAAAGGGTGCATTATCAATCCAGCAATGATCAACAATTTGTAAATGTTAGTACTGCAAGGGCTTCTTTCATTATTTTTGTGTGTGTGTGTGTGTGTGTGTGTGTGTGTGTGTGTGTGTGTGGTGTGTTTCTTTGAGATGGAGTTTGTTGGGTGAGTGCTGAAAATAGGAATAGAAGAAATGAGAGGGGACGTTGAAGAGAAGTAAAGGACTAGTGCATGGAAGGCAGATAGTGTGAACTGAAAAGAGGAATAGTGGGAGGACAGAAGCAGACAGCAGATCAATACGGTATGATGGAAACAACTCCAGTAACAAGCTCTAAAAAAAAAAAAAAACCTTGGGCACCAGTGATATGAACAGCACTTTGTCATCCATATTACAAGTGCTGTTCTTGTCTCCCCCTAGTTCAGTCCTTAGCTGGATTTCCTCAGCACTGAGGCTCACATGACAGGGGCTAAACAGAACTATGTGAGGCAACAGAACCAGAAAACAAACCTAGAGAGAAGTGGGAGCAGAAAAAATGGATTAAATCATTGTCAGTGACAGGCTACGGGCCAGTCATCTGTGTAGGAGGGGCTTGGGCACGAGGCAGCCTGTGGGCCAGGGGCTGGGAACGGGAGGTTGCAAAGGCAAACTGAGATGTTCCCTAAAAGAGCTGGCTGCCAGAGCACTGCACCAGGTCACTGCTGCGCACACACAGAAAAACACAAGATCTATACAGACTATACGGTGATGCAGCACCTCTGCTGTAAGCCAGCCAGGAATTGTCTGTCCCCAGACCCAGAGGATGATTACCCCTCGCATCACACTACACGCAGGCCTGTATTCCTGAACTCACCACTGAAGCCCTTCCAAATCTCACGTCCCCTTCCAATTATACTGTCAGCTGCTCGCCCTTCCTCACTAACAAATATGCATTTCTGCTCAGTGCCCGGTGACGGCTAGCTGACTCAGAGCCCCCACCTGGCATTGCACCAGGGCATTAAGTAATCCGGTCGGCCTCACACGCCGCTTTGGGTTACTTACGGAGCGCGTGCCACTCGTCCTGCCGGATGGTGTTTGTGATGTTGATGGGCAAGTTGCGAGGCAGAGAGCTGGAGGTGTAGTGGTACTTCACAGCCGTGCAGCGTTGAATAACTCCTGTAAAACAGACGCCAGTGTGAAAGGGCATGAAACCCCCCACCCCGTGCCTTGTGCTTGCTGCCGAGCTGGCTGCCCTAGCAAGCCTTAGCTCAGTAACAGAGCAAATGTAAGCAAAAAAGAGCTCTTTACTTCAAAGGCTCTGGGGATTAGGAGGGCCTGGAGCCTTGCTACAAAGAAACAGCAGCAAAAAGGAAGCAAGGTGCTGAGCCAGGCAGGCTCCTGGAAGGAACAGCTGAAGGTAAACAGTAATGACAGTCACCAAAAACTGCTCCAGAAGCTTCCTAGAGAAACTGGTAAGATCTCTTTGGGATGGCTGAGGAGACGGAACATGGCCAAGTACCAACAGGACCGACTGCTTTGCCTCTAAGAAGACAGAGTTGAATTACTTTGAAAATTGTGAATGAATACTGGAAAATGAACTGCATGGGACAAGAGTTTGAATTCACTCCAGCAGTCATTGGCTCTTTGCTTTACTTTCCATGAACAAGAGTACCCAAGTAGGCTTCTTTCCATTATAGCTTAGAGAAAAGCGATGCAAATGTGAACCCACATGCACGCTCTACTTGAAAGGGATTTTTAGTTTAGAAAACAACCAGTAACTAAGAAGGCACTAGGGAGGAGAGGGAGAGGAAGGTGCCTTGCCCTCCCTGCTACAAATAAAGCCAGGGCCAGATGGGAGAATAAACATGGATGGTGGGGTGGAAGAAAACGGCCAGAAAGGTAAAAGAGCTAAATAGTACCAAAAGTTTCCCCTCAAACAATGGCTACAGGGTCATTACTGCTACGTGAATGATGGGGCAGAAGAACCATTCAGAAACAATCAGTTGGCCAGTGAGCTAATCACGCTGGTGAACAGTAACTGCAGACTCAGTGATCAGCTTTGCAAAAGACACTGAAGAGCCCAGGAGAAGAAACTGGGCTTTGTGCTGCTCCCACGGCAATGGGAAGCATGGTTTTGTTCTCTAACAACGTTCACTGGGACCGCACTGATGTGGATCCTGCAAGGAGGAAGCCCCCGCTTCACAGGATTAGGAGTTGCACACAAGAGGCCCAGCCAAGGCCAGGGAGGGAAAGGTGACCTGAATTTAACAAAGCAGTGACGCTTATTACTGGGCGGAACAAGCAGGCGTGTAAAGAACACCCCCTGAAAGGGGAAAACTCAAAGCTAGAGTTCCGAAAGCGTCTGAGCAGCAAAGCATTTAGGCGGGCCCCCATCCCCGGCTGTGCTTCCCACCACCCCCTTGCCTGCTGTGGTTCCTGGCCGCCTCCCTCGACAGCGATACAGCAACTTGCTGCCCTTCACCTTCAGCTGCTCGCTCCCACCCCGCGGAGCAGTGCTCCCTCTTTGCGGTTATTTCAGAAAAGCCTGTAACGCCGCCTGAGCAAAGGGATCAGCAAGGCAACCCAGTAACAGGGGATGACAGCTCATCTGCAAACCCTCTGTGGACAGCTGAATTAAGAACTTAGGCCATGCACAGCACATCACAGTATCTAATTAAATTTCACCTGTAACTGTTGACTGAATTCAATTTCAATATTGACATGATTTACATGTGTTGTTGAAAAATATGTCTATGGTACAAACTAACGACATCAGATATTAGATTACAATGGATTCATTAAGCATTAGATCTATGCACTTACATATTCTGATTATAAAAGCACTATACGTGAAGCAGTATTTTATATAAGAACAAGGATTACTACTTTTATAGCTCATTAAAGAAAAATCAAAGACTAGAGAAGTACATCCCTTATGATCAAAGCTATGGACTCCTCAGCTAAAATGCCACTGAGAAAAATCTTTGCTCTCTATTATTACAAGAGTTAACATGTAGACTGAAAGTAAAGCCTCTCTACATTCTCATACAAATCTGGTTATTCAGAAGTTTTCAAATGTCAATTAATTCTGCCTCTGATTTAGAAACTTTACTCCTAATCCTTTCTTCCACAGAATTCAAAGTTCTAATTTTATGTAGATAGCACATAAAATTATACTAAAACCACAAGTATGCAAAACAAATTGCACAGGAGTTAGCGAATTTTAGGATTTATGCTCAGCACTGATGTCTAAGCCATGGGCTTGGTGACAGCCTTTGATTACACTATCACAAACTGTTTCTCCAATAAGATTCCCATTTCTCTGAGAGCACAGGCTAGACCTGCTCTGGTGGGAGCCACCTCAGGCAAAAAAGGGAGAGCTCTCTCTCTGTAGGTCTGCTAGGAAAGCTGCAACAGGTAGGCAAGAGTCAGGGGATCAGGGAAGCAGTGAGGGCGACCTCTCAGCTGAATACCTACCCGCTTCCTCCCAGAAAATTAAAACATGCACCCAGGCAACCCTCAGGAGCCAGATTTGGCATCTGCAGTCGCTAGTTCATGCTTCCCATTTTCTGAGTGAATCTCTAAGTCTAATTTGCTGAGACGCTACGCACTCAAATATAGACAGGTACTCTGTGGGGCAGCATTTAGAGTGATATAGAAACACAGAACCATAGGCTGGTTTGGGTTGGAAGAGACCTTAAAGATCATCTAATCCCACTCCCCCTGCCCCGGGCAGGGCCCCCTTCCCCCAGCCCAGGGGGCTCCCAGCCCCGTCCAACCTGGCCTTGAACCCTTCCGGGGAGGGGGCAGCCACAGCTGCTCTGGGCACCCTGGGCCAGCGCCTCACCCCCCGCACAGGGAAGAATTTCTTCCTTATATTTGATCTAAATCTACCCTCTTTCAGTTTAGAGCCATTACCCCTCGTCCCACCCCCCTGATCCAGAGTCCCTCCCCACCTCTCCTGCCCCCCCTTTAAGCCCTGGGAGGCCGCTCGAAGGGCTCCCCGGAGCCTTCTCTTCTCCAGGCTGAACCCCCCCAACTCTCTCAGCCCGGCCTCCCAGGGGAGCTGCTCCAGCCCCCCCAGCATCTCCGTGGCCTCCTCTGGCCCCGCTCGAGCAGCTCCGGGTCCTTCTGCTGTTGGGGGCCCCTGGGCTGGACATACATAACATCTTGTCCCCCAAGTACTCAAGAAAAAAAAAATAATGAAAATCAGGCTTGCAGTCTTTAAGTTACCATGAAGTCAAAGGTATATCAAAGGTACTTCAATAAGTCCTTTGTTCTAAGCCCTTACATCCCCTAAATCACAGTCTATAAAATAGGGACAGCACCCTGCCCTGCATTTCAGAAACCTGCCAGCAAAGTGATTTCGCTTTTCTTTATAACACACTCAGATGAGCACCGTAAGAAAGCTTGCCAAAATTAAAAATTTTACCTTCAGGAAAGGGCTTGAATAGAACAGTCATGTGGCGAACAACAAGTAAGTGAACATTGTCTTTTCTGGCACACGAGGAAGCTGAAAATGCAGGGCAGAAGAGGGCAGGTGCTCATGTCATTAGGTTACCACAAAGCACGTGTACACAAAAAAGGTTACAGGCAGCCTGATCCTAGCATTTCTTAGGGGCATTAGAAGAACACTGCATGTGCAATTTTCTTGATTAAAAAATAAACATTAGAAACAATGAACTTTTTCTGGCAGTGTCACATTGACACTTCCATGGCTGAGCTACATGTCTGTGCCCTCCCACAGTCAACATGGTTTCTCTCACCTTGTCCTCAATGTGTTTTTTTTTCCCCTCAGGATTGCAATTCATCCAAATTCTCCTCCCATACCCTCTCACAGCCCTTGGGACACTACATGTGAGTGTCCCTGGACCTGACCTTTCTCCTGACTGAACATGAAGGCTGGGAAAGATGAGAGGATGCTGGCTAGAAAGAATTTCTGGACCTCCAGATGCCCAGGCAGAGCACGGGCACCTTGTTCCTGGGCTGCCAGACACCTGGAAACCCAGACCCAGGCCTGCTGTGACACATTCCATTTGTAATCCTGGACTCAGCACACCCCGACTTTCTCTCAGTTTAGTTTTTGCCTCTCTCTGACTTTGAAACATGCAGGTTTTCTTCTCTACACTGCCTGTGTGCCAGCATTATGAGGAAAAAATGGACACGTTCTCATTTTCAGTTCTGGTACCTGGTCCAGCCCTGTCGGAGGCCTGGCCCTCCCCTCCATCGTGCTCCAGGGCCAAGTGGCCGCTGAAGCTCCCTGGCCTGTTCCTACCACTTCTGCCCATTTCGCTATTTCTGGAGAGCATCACAGCTATGGGATCACTCTGTCCACATCGTCACCCAAAGACCACTAGATCTGGTAAATCAACCTTCCTTTAAAACACCATGAAAACTCTTACAGATCATATTTACTGACAGATCATACCTACTAACAGCAATGACCAAACAGATTGAGTTTATTACATATGCCACTATAACAGATGCTCTACAGACCTTACAGTCATTTCTGTAACTCTTCCAATCTACCACCAGTAGGAAAGGACAGGAAGTACAGACACCAGGACTGAGCGGTTTTCTCTCAAGAGACTCATCACTGCCACAGACTGTTGTGTTCCCCTGCTTAAGCATCCAGCAGTTCTTCCCACTTTTTGAACTACCTCGTGGTGCTAAGAAGTCATTTCTGACATACTGACTACCTGGACTTGTGCAAAGCATTTAACACTGTCCCACATGACATCCTTGTCTCTAAACTGGAGACATGGACTTGATGGATGGACCACACGGTGGGTAAGGAATTGGCTTGATGGTCGCACTCAAAGAGTTGTGGTCAACAGCTCAATGCCCAGGGGGAGAGCAGTGACGAGTGGTGTTCCTCAGGGGTCAGTGTTGGGCCCAGAACTGTTTAACATCTTTTTTGGAGACATGGTCAGTGGGATCGAGTGGGCCCTCAGCAAGTTTGCCGATGACACCGAGCTGTGTGGTGCGGTGACAGCTGGAGGGCGGGGATGGCACCCAGAGGGGCCTGGGCAGGCTGGAGAGGTGGGACTGTGTGAACCTCATGGAGTTCAACAAGGCCAAGGGCAAGGTCCTGCCCGTGGGTCGGGGAGATCCCAAGCACAGATCCAAGCTGGGCGAGGAGTGGGTTGAGAGCAGCCCTGCGGGGAAGGATTTGAGGGTGTTGGTGGATGGAAAACTGCCTGTGAGCCAGCACCGTGCGCTCACAGCCCAGAACCCACCCGTGCCCTGGGCTGCAGCCAGAGCAGGGTGGGCAGCAGGGCCAGGGAGGGGATTCTCCCCCTCTGCTCTGCTCTGGAGAGACCCCCCTGCAGTGCTGGGGCCAGCTCGGGGGCCCCCAACAGCAGAAGGACACGGAGCTGCTCGAGCGGGGCCAGAGGAGGCCACGAAGATGCTGGGGGGGCTGGAGCAGCTCCCCTGGGAGGCCGGGCTGAGAGAGTTGGGGGGGTTCAGCCTGGAGAAGAGAAGGGCTCCGGGGAGACCTTCGAGCGGCCTCCCAGGGCTTAAAGGGGGGGCAGGAGAGGTGGGGAGGGACTCCGGATCAGGGGGTGGGGATAGGGGATATGATAAACTGAAAGAGGGGAGATTTAGACTGAGATGTAAGGCAGAAATCCTTCCCTGGGGGGGGGGTGAGGCGCTGGCCCAGGGTGCCCAGAGCAGCTGTGGCTGCCCCCTCCCTGGAAGGGTTCAAGGCCAGGTTGGACGGGGCTGGGGGGAAGGGGGCCCTGCCCTGGGGCAGGGGGGGTGGGATTAGATGATTTTTAAGGTCTCTTCCAACCCAAAGCAGTCTGTGATTCTCTGATTTCAGCCCAGTATATGTGAGTCATACCAGTCCCACCCCAGAGTCTTTTCAGTGCAAGCTTGAAAAGCAATACAATCCCCAGTTTATGGACAGTGATGAACCTTTTATTTTTTAATTCCTTCAATTTACTGGTGTTAAGATGCATGTTGTTCAAACAAACCCACCAAGTTATCCCAAGCAGCCTATTAGAATGGATCTCTCATAATTAATCATCTTCTACTGTCACCACTTGGTAAGCAACAGTTTTTTTCATATTAATAGAGAAGACCACTAAGCAGCATATAATAAATCCCTGCAGGACCTCACTACTTAAGAATTCTCCACAGAAAAGGTTTTTGTTGCAGTTATGCAGCGTGTAATCCACACAGCCCAGGCTCTACAAGATGATGTACAGTGCTCAAGTACTTACACTCACATTGTCCATCCCTACACACACACAGATCCTCTTAGTTTCCCCACCAAGTGTTTCAGTTCTTTGGCTGCTGTCTTTTACTGATTGCTCATCTCCATTTTCCCCATTTGGTTTGAACATTATTTCTTCTTTTTCCTTCTTAATTTTAAATGAAATCATCTATTTTTTCACAGTTCTGAAATTGTGATTTTGCATTTTAAGCAAAATCCCACACATCACTCCTCTTACATTTAAAAATTTCCCATGTCTCAGTTCTGTGCTACATTTTCTGTCTCCCTGCTTTTTCCTTTTAAATATATCAAGTGAATATATTTTACATTTTTAAAAATATGTATCTTTTAGATATATAAATGTATTCATGTATATGCATCATCAGCTAAAATGCTGAAGTATGAAAGTTTCAACAGAATAGCTTTGTATTAATAGCAGTAGATAAATATAGGACTTGAAACCCATGGAATTTTCTAAATGGATAAGGGTACTTATGGACTTAGTCATTTACTCAGAATCCAAGAGAGACCCAGAAAGGAAAGAAATCTTATTCCAGAGGTACTAGAAAAATGGAGACTATAAACCCAAACCAAAATTACCACAGGACTGTCACCAAAAAAAAAAAAAAAAAAAAATTTACACCTTCGTCACTAAAAGCCTATAAAAATCTCAAGTTAAGGCATATTAAGAATATAAGAAGACATCACGCATTGACAAAGAGATAGCTGAAAACTTACTGCAAATCAAGGAGAAAGTAGGACTTTCAGAGGCGAGCAGTAGTGATCTTCAGCTCACACTAGGAAAAAAAAATGCCTGATTTTTCTTTTTGTAAGCCCCAGACCTAGTATTGTGTTGGAGAGAACAGCTCAGCCACAGCCACACCTGACCATCGGCCAGAAAAGGCTGCTTAATCACAGTTGTCAGAGAAAAGATAGACACAGCAGGAACAAGGAAAGGCTGCTAGTAAAGCAGGTCAGGGGAAGGGATAAAAAGAGAGCTATGTCTATTTAAAGATCTGACTCTACAAGAAGTGTTATTAATAATTTCCCTCTATAAGATAAAGCATAAATCTTTACACAGTAGCAACTGCAGACCTAACAGGCAAAGAATATGAGGGAAGCAAGGCTTGTAGGGAAAGGCAAGGTCTTTTATTAGAATAGCTGAAGAAAAAAAGAAAGCAGAAGGAGAACCCTTTGGATTTAAAGTCCCTCCAGTTTCACACATCAGACCCTGGGGAAGATCGTTCACCACCATGTAACACCCCCATGCATGCAGAATGCCTCTCTAACTGTCATAGTGTTGGGAAAATACCTCAGAAACAGATGTATTGAGGACCAAACTAGTATTCTTCCCATCCCTTCCCCCAACCTTTGTTAATCTCAGTGGGAGCTGAAAGCATTTGGCTTGATGCGAAGCAAAAAAATA
The DNA here is from genome assembly GCF_018691265.1 of Tyto alba. Taxonomy (NCBI): domain Eukaryota; kingdom Metazoa; phylum Chordata; class Aves; order Strigiformes; family Tytonidae; genus Tyto; species Tyto alba. Next base: position 5,602,453 of record NW_024881280.1, read on the forward strand.
GATAAATATTTCACATGACAGGCACAATTAATAGAAAGAAATTAACGAGCTGCCTTTTAGTGAAATGAGATCAACATGGAAATAAAAATGAAAATGCATAAAATGGATCCTAGGAGATTAAATAAAGAAGCTAATCACATAGCACCGGAGTTTCTAAAAGTAAGTTGCTGCTGTGCATTGGAAAGAACAGACAAAGACGAGCTGAGCTTCACAGTGCCAGTCTATCCATCCTCTGCTGTGGAGGACTGGCGTCACAGTTGGAAGCCACGCTGAAGAACTGCTCTCACTTTCTTAAGATAGCATTTCCATCTTGTGCCTCAATGGAAGCACTTCTCCCAACTCCTACTCTCCCTGTGCTAACATGTACCTGCTGGAACAATAAGTCCTGTTATTTATCATTAACCATACATGGAATTTCTTTTCCTAAGCCTGTTTTATATGTCATTTATATTGACTTAATGGGTCAGCCCACTACATTATTTGTACCATCCAGGCCAGGAATTCTATTCATGCTTTGTGAACCGCTTGGCTTTGCACCATGTGCCACAATAACAGCAGATCCACAGCTTTCTCTCCTGTCACCCCTGGAGCCCTGAGTGACATCTGCCACCGAGAAGGCCTGGCAAGCCACTGCAGTGGTGAGAACTCCCCCGTGCTACAACAGGAACAACAGGTCCCTTTCCCCTCACCGCAAGCATCGCAGAGCTATAAACAATACTGTACATTTCCCAGCGCTCAATAACAAGAAGGCGTCAGGGTTAGGAGAACGCCCACCGAGACCTTGCTGGAGCATCAGGCCCCGCAGCGGGCCACCGAAGGGGCTCCTCGAGGCGACGGTCCCACCCAGCACTGCAGCATTTTAAGCAGACAGGGAGGCGCCCGAGACCCCGGGATCGGGTCAGGGCCACGCTCGCCGCTTCCCGCCCGGCCAAGGCCATCCGGAGCCCCGGGGCGGGCCGTGCGGGGCTGCAATCCGCGCCCTCCCGCCGGCCGGGTCACGCCGCGGACCCCGGGGCACCGGCGGGGCCGTGGCGGCAGCCGCGCTCAGCACCACGGACAGCGGCGGGGGTTCGGCTCGCCTGCCCGCCGCGCCGGGGCCGGGGCCGGGGCCGGGGCCGGGGCCGGGGCCGGGGCCGGGGCCGGGGCCGGGGCCGCCCCCCCACCCCCTCCACCCCCCCACCGCCGCACCTTTCCGGATGAGCTCCTCGCTGTCCGGCTCGTAGCCCGCGCGGTGGCAGCGCCTCCAGAGCCCCGAAACGGTGGAGTTGAAGCGCCGGCCGCAATGCGAGTCCAGAGCGGCGGCGGCGACGGCCGGGGCGGGGGCCGGGGGCCGCCCGGGCAGCAGGGCCCGCGGGGGCCGGGCGCGGAGAGGCAGGTGGGAGCTGGGCGCCGACATAGAGCCGGGCGGGTCGCTGCGCTTGTGGCCGAAGCCGCGGCAGCGCTCACGGTGCCGCCGGGCGTCCGTCTCGTACCAGGAGTCGGTGCCGATGGCCACGGCCAGGAGGGCGAGGGCGGCGGCGGCCAGGAGCAGCCCGGAGCCGCTCAGCGCCTGAGCCGCGGCCGCCATCTTACCGCGCCGGGGGGCGGCAGGGGCGGGCGCTTCCCCTGCAGCTCGGCTGGGGGCCTCCGCCCGCCGCGCCGCCCCCGGAAGGGAAAACGGGGCCGGCGCCCCCCCCCCCCGCTCCCCGGCAGCGGGCTTGGGGCTGCGGTGGCGCAGACCACCCCCCCCACACCCCGCCGCTCACCCCGCGGGGGAACTCCAGGCCCGGTTTGAGGGGAGCCCCGGCTGCTGCTCCGCCGCACGAGCCCCCTCAGGGCCCGCGCGCGGGGCAACGGCCGCGCTAACGGCCCGGCCCTGGGGGCAGCTACCGGGGGGGGGAGAAAGGGGGGACCCGGGCCCGCCACCGGCTCCGCAGCCTCCCCTGGCCTCGTACTCAGCCCGCCGGGGCCGGAGGTGCCCGCCGGGGCGGGGGGTGGGGGTGGGAAGGCAGAGCGATCACTGAGGGGATCGCCAGGGGATCAGGCGGTTTTTAAAAGGTGGATGGAATGCAAGCACCGCTGGCAGGGGCGTTTGCTGGCGGTGTGATTTAGCGTTTCTCCTCGTTATCAGTTAATGGCAAGTAAGTCCTGCAGAGCTGAAAAACGGCAATCTGTTGTATGCAATAAGAAGGCTAAATCCAAGCCAGTAGGTTAAATGCAACATTTCCAAGGGCACTAAATCCCTTTTGATCCTGCTTGTTCTAGGAGACTTGTTCTTCCAGCTGCAGCGCTATCTGTCCCCAAAGCCAGTTAGAGCATCTCCTTCTCAATCGTGGCCTCCAGCTAAAACGATTTAGCAACAAGGTAAGCCCAAACTGCAAACTCAACACTCAGTTTTAAAATCCTTAGTTTTGTTAAAAGTACTCTGAATTGTTTCCCAGGAGCAACTGTTCAACCGTAGGAGATTCAGACCCTTTCCCCTCACCCCCTTGTCACTTCTTGCTCTCTCGGCCACACTGAGCACAACCTAAACACCCTCCTGGGCACTTCTCTCAGGGACCCTGCCAACAACACACCACCACTTCTCTCCCCAGTGCCCAGTGCCTGGTGGAAAGATGCAGCAGCCGCAGCCAAAGATTGTTTTAACCACATTTCAGCATGATCCTCTTTAGCAGTTTGCACTGGACAGACAGGATAACCATCCATGCAGCTGCACATTAGTGCCTTCAAGGCAGACAAATTGAAAGGGCTGCTGTCAAAAGAATTTTTTTTACACATACCAGCTAACTGAAGTCTTCCACATGAAGAATGAAAAATAATTTTCAAATACAATTGCTGCTCTAGATAACGTGGAAAAAAAAATCCTTCAATTAGAACAGCTCTTTCCTGGAAAGATCCAAATATTCACGCTTCCTAAATCTGCAATCCTGTTATGTCACTCTACTCTCGACATCAGTTCCTCAGGCTGTAGTTTTGGAAGACAGGGTCTTTGGCAAGACCATCACCTTAGAAAGTTCCCACATATGAGACTTCTTCCAATTGTTCTCCCCTCTGTGCCACTGCAGCTGTGTCAGAGCCACGCTTTGTGGAGCCTGTGAACCAGGCAGCTGATTAATCCATGTTATTTTTATTTCTGAGAAGGAAAATGGGCTGGGGGAAGGCAGGCACACAGCACAGCCAGAGTGCAGCATGGCACAGCCAGGGACAGGGATCCCAAAATGTACATTGCTGGCAAAGCCCCAGACCGTGAAACCATGCCCTTGATCACCTACCCAACTTCATCTTCTTCCAGCTCCTGGGTTATGGTTTTTCTTCTTCTTAAAGACCACTTCCAGTAAGAACAGAGAGCCACGTACTACCATTCAGTATTTATAGGCTGAAAATCTTTCAAATGAAGAGTGGGATAAGACACGCTCTGAACCCCTGTTTTTGAAGGACAGAGAAAACCCCTTTAGTTCTTTCTGGGCAATTCCTACATACATTTGATGAGTGTGCCTTTCTTCCACATGGCAGGTAACCAGCTTAGTGTTAACTGATATCAGATAGGCCTTGAGTTTTTTGGATTTAAAAAATAACTGATCACAACGCAGCATGGTTGCAAAACCCTGGATAGTTGGTTACCATGCAAGCTCTCCCCTCAAACGGGAGCAACTCTCTTGGTGGTGTTCTTCGGGGAAGCCAGACCAGCAGCCAAGAATTATGACCGGACCACACTGCCACAGCAGCAGGAACAGGAAACTGGATTACAGACCCTTTTCTTTCATTTGTGAAAGTCTGAGAAGTAGGAAGGAGGAAAAGACAGAGCCCGGACTTCTCTACACTAACCCAGAGATACTGCTCTGTAATTCAAATGAAATCTGAATTCGGTTTGTAATTCAAAGAGAAGTAGTAACTTCGACAGAAAAAACACAAACCCACATGGAAAATTATTTATTTCATCTCTATTGTCTCCATGCAGAGCAGACCAATACAGATGAAGGGGGAAAATGCATAAGAGCAGCTGAAAAAATAGAGCTAGAAAATACGATTCTCTCTGCATTTCCAAAAGTGACAAATGTGGTGGAGCGGCGCTCCATTTCCTCCCAAGGCTCTCCACCCTCAGCCCCAGGGCTGCTGTAGTGGAAAACTAAGGAGCCCCTCCCTTCCACAAAGCCCTGTGCTACCTCCTTCCAGGGTATCTTCCCAAGAACCGCAGACTGTCCAGGCCTGTGGTAGCAGCCAAGAAAAATAATTCAGAAATTCTTTCTTCAGTGTCATCCACTTTGCATTCCTGAACGCTGAGCACAAAATCCTGACTGTGGTTTTCAGTCTTGGCAAGGCTCGGTGCTGATGCAACAACGCCAACTCACGGGCACTCACCTGGCAATGCCTCAACTTAAATGCCAGCCTCATTTTGTGAAAGATGTCTTGGGAAACAGCAGGCACATCTTTCTGTGCAAACCTGTTTCCTCCAGAACCCTACTACAGGGTCCGCTTAGCTGCAGTCCCTGGGCAGGGGGGAACCCCCAAAGTGAGAACTAGAAGGTTAGCACACTCCCCTAGTCCCTGCAGGCTAATCAGATTAATAATCCTCCTTCCAGGAAAGCAGGAAGCAGATGCTACCTTTAGACTTCGTGACAATGGATGGAATGATAGAGGGAGTAGTTGGCAAAGAATGGCAATTTTGTAAAGAGGAATAAAAAAAAATTGCACTAAACCTCCCTCGTTGCAGTGAAACTAGTTACTGATATAAGCCTGGGGTAAGGAAAGCTGAAAAAAATGTAGACAGCAGTTTCTGGGCAGAGAGAACTGCAAGCATGAGCTCTCCAGCACTCTCTGAAAAGTAGGACAGGAGCTGACATAAAAAAAGAACTGTGTCAACAGTTCAGACATCTCTTGGGGATGTAAATGCCTCCGCTGTGGGCAGCATACCTGCCTCATCGCTCTGACCCAAATCACCCTCTCAAGGGAGGAGCCCCCTTGATAAGGCCCTGTGCAGACTGGAGAGCTGTACTGCTTTATAAAAGCTCTTTAAAGACAGAGCTTATTGGGTGCAATTCACACTGTGGCACCTGTTTTGTGTCCAGTGACTCTGCTAGTTCAGTTAGACGTTTTTAAACAGATTTAAGCAAGAAGGGATGATCTAGTAATTGTGCACATCTCTGTGGCAATAAAACATCCCTGGGGGACGATGGCCTGGTGTCTGTGCCATAAGCTGGGATGTGGGAAAGCACTGGAAATGTAATTTATTTTTATTGGTCTCAAATTGCCAAAAATGTTATCCCAAGTGTCACACAACGGAAAACTCTTAAAGCATACTTATTGTCACCCTTTCATAGCCCTTTCCCTCCTTAGCACATAGCCTTTCTAGACCCATTTTTAAAAATCTTTTCACCAGCAGTTTCATCCTTCCCAATTCACCCTCCCTCCAGTATGCCTTGTTGCTGTGCCCCTTCCTTTAAGGGCTGTCAGTATTATTTCTTATCCATTCATCCCCAACAGACTAACTCCACTGTGAGGTAAGAAGCCCAGAAATCGGCTACCATCTATGATTTTGGTTATAGCATGCTCTTAAATAGTCTCTACTGAGCAGAGGAAAAGCTAACCCGTGGTTATTGGCTGCTGACCAGGCTGTAGTGTTCAACTCTTGCCCAAACTGCCCAGATTTCTGCCACAACAGTCTAGGGCTGCTCTAGCACAACAGGCGGAGCTAACACCCTGCACCTCAGGAGAGCTCTGAAACGTGGTGTGGGGCAGATGGTGGGTGAGTCAGGTCTCGAGAGCAGGCTCAGAGCCACGTTCAGGTAATGGTTATAAAGAAGAGGGAGCTCAGTCGTAACGGCTACATGGCTTTCCTTCCAGATGTAGGTGAGCTGGCAGTGTGGCAATAGAAGAAATGTTTACTGACCATTTTTCAGATAAACAGGCTGTGCTGGCTACAGGAGTGGTTAGGGCTGAGGCAAGTAATCTCCAAGCTGAGCCTTTTAATTGTAGTGACCTATCCTAAAGTGCCTCAGGCTTTTGGCTTGACTTCAACATAAACAAAGGCAAAATAGATGGAAGAGGTGGACTGCTGAGGCTGATGCTTCCTTTAGGAACAAGTGATGTCAGTGGAAAGCTGGAGATCAAGTTGGAAAGGGTTGTTTTCCTCCCTACCACATAGCACCGTTAACTTCTCATAGGTAGGGAGTTCTGGCTAAAGCTGTTAGTTTATTGTTGCTTTGCCATCCCTGTTCTGCCTCCAGCCCTTAGAGTGGTAGGAAAAGTCCTTCCTCTTCATCAGCTACAGGAATCGCCTCTGTTGTTTTCACACAAGAGCTTGGGAAGTGCAGTTCCATCGGAATGAACCGAATGAAACATTGTCCATTTGCTGTGGAGCAGCTGTTCAGTTCATTTCTGCTCACTGTGTCTTTTGCTCCATAAAAACCAACCAAACAAACAAAAACCCAAAACAAACCCGGAAGCCCTGATGTGTGGATTTTAGCAGAACAGGGACAGGAGAGCCAGGGAATGAAGTCCTCCACATCCAGACCTCTTTCTCACCTGCTTCTTCTCATACTAGCAGCCAAATCTGCGCGCACACACATAGGAAGTAACATTAGTGTTCCTTATTGCTTTGTAAGAGCTCAGAGTCACTGTGGTGGCTCTGGGAGGCATCATGAGGTCTGCACAGCGGTCACTCAGTTGTGAGCGAGAGTAGCACCATGACTGTAATGCCTGTACACAGGAGCAGAATTTGCTGCAGGGAGTTCCTGGGAAAGAAACAGCAAAATTAGGAGAAGCCATAAACCAATCCCAATAGGCAGCAGTGTAGAGGCTCACGAATGGTTTGTTCTTCACCCTTCCAAATCTACCCCAAGGAGAACACAACAGCTGTATGAAGTTGCTAACACAGATGAGAAGACTTTCCCCAAGCAAAGAAGCTGTCTATAAACTGACATGCTCTACCCAGCTGCAAGGCCCAGCTTCAGGTTTCAAAATCAAATTTAAGCTAATTCAGTCATACAGCTACCCAAGTATATATTCCTGTCCTTTCTCTCACAAGAGAACCAGCACTCGTGCATCATGTTCACAGATACTTCGGCGACCTTATCCAGCTAACAACTACAGTTAAAAAAATAAAAAAAAAGCCGATAAATTTTGCTGTTCTTTTAGCACCATCTCAGGTTTATGTTGGATTTTACCTACCACCTCTGCACACTATGCCAACAGCTCTGCTAGCACAAGAGGTTACTAACCTAAAAGCAAGCTCCCAACTGGTCATCAACATTTCTCCACCAGAAGTTCCTCCTCCTCACGTATAACCGAGGAGCTGTTTTTTGAGCACTTCCTTAACTGTTCCAGTCAAAATGAATGAGGCGAGCCAAGGTCTCTTATTTTAACTACTGAAGTTACCTGTCTCTCTACAACTGAAATAGGAGGGAACATTCAGGGGCAGCTCTGCCAGCAGATCTGAGAAGGCCTTTACTGTGGTACAGCTGGATTTGGACCTGCTACAGCCTTAATCAGACTACAAAAAACTAGAATAATACAGATGAGGGGAGGCCAAGTATACCAGAACATATATACTGGTGAAGAAGAGAGATGACTGAGGTGGGATACAATAACAGACTATGAAATGCTGAATCATAGAGAGAAGAAAACTATTATTTTCTACTCACACTGCAACATCTAATCAAAATTAATAAGCAAGAGGATGAAAAATTATAAGCAGCATCATTTAACACAGTGCAGTCAAACTATGCAAACATGCTGCCAAAGGGAGATAGCAGAAGCCTAAAGCAATCAATAGGGTCAAAAAGGGCTGACAGAAGCGTGCAAAGGGTGGGCTCACGTGGGTTACCAGACACACACAGATCTACGGGGCCCTGGCTCAGACAGTTGCTAAACCAGGACACGCCAGAAGCTGACATAACAGACAGGGGAACGGGTCACCTTACTGGACGTGTTTCTGAGCAACCTGCTCTAGCCTGTCATGCTACATCCTGCGCTAGCACAATCTTTGGGACAGACCCAGTTGAAGGTTCTCATGTTTTATAGGGTCTCTGGAGTCCCATAAACATAAGAGCTAGCACAGCAGTCTATCTCGATTCCTGCCTTACCCACAGGATTTGGAAAGCTGGCATTCACATGCTCCCAGAACAGGCATGGGGAAGGGTTACAACCCTGCAGCCTGGTAGCAAGAATCGCTGCGGCAGAACAGGAGGGAGCACTTACCAAGGATTCTTTTCCTCCAGGAGATCAGGCACAACATTTACCAAGGCAATATACAGAAATCCTCCAGAAGTGAAAGGGAGGATCCAGGCTACTGTTTCCCCTGCACAAATGTAGAAAGCTTTTGTTATTACCTAGACAGAGCCATGGTAGAGAACAGAAAAGGGAAAGAAGATACACACATGGGGACAGTAGGCCTCCTCCACCTTTTCCTACAGAGGTCCTGGGAAGCCTTACCTGCTCCTTTTGGTGACTGAGCACAGATTGCAAAGCAGGCTCCTAGAATCCCCCCCAGAGCTGTGGAAAGCTGCATCTTGGCCGCACTCCAGCGGTCAAAGCCAGCCCGAAGCAGGATTGCAAAGTCTCCAACCTAAGAAAACCAAGAGCTGACAGTTAATAACATTCTCAGTCACAAAGGCCATCCATAACAAGACTAGTGCTTCAATACCGTTTCTAGTTTTCCATGTTGCCAGTCTCCCAGAGGGAGCAGCTTTCAAAGGGACAAGAAAATGCTACCCAGACCCGTCCCTCCTCTTAGTAGAGGAAACACCCTCGTAATCCCTCACGATGGCAGAGCACAAAGCCCTCTCACCTCATGTGGGATTTCATGCAGGAGAATGGCCATTGTGGTTAGGAACCCAACCTGTAGCAGAGGAGAGAAGGTGATTAGGAAACAGTTCCCCAGCTCTGAGAGATGAGACTTTCATCAGCATGTCAAGGCCCCTTTCCCCAAGACAAGACGCATTACTCAGTTTAGAACTATTCAACAAAAGGGTAGATGAGCTAACCCTTCCCCTGATGCCAGTACAAATGACTAACATGTCCCAAGCTTGAAGAAGCTCTGCATCAGATGTCAGGATAGGGTTGCTCTGTACTCTAGTCTCCATTTTCTCAGAAACCTCCAGAAAATAGGAGGGAACTCTCACATCTTTGCTTTTTTTCTGCATGTTCCATCACACTTGAGAACAGGTCTCTCCAGTACACAGCTGATGACAAAAAACTTACCTTTCTGCTAACCAGGAAGCTGGCTGCTACTGCCAGGCCATGTGTAAAGTTATCAATGGTGTTGGCAAGCAGATTGAGGTATCCACTGATCTGCAAAGAGAAGGAAGAGCCCCTGATAAAGGAAGAGACATAACAAGATAAAAGAAAGCACACGGCTTAGACACAGGTTATACAGAGCTACAGTGAGATGGGAAAGGTCAGAACATGGCACTTGTGGTAAAGATCTTGCACTGTGTCGGGGCTCAAGTACAAATTAAATGTTATGTTCCAGTTTAGAGTAAACACAGTTTTAGGGTACACAAGTATTGCCTGAGGTTAGGATAATCATCTTATGCAAATGACAAATTGTTCCAGAAACATTAAAAGAGAAAGGAAAAAGAAGAAAGACAAAACGCAAGGATATAACTGATTCTAAATCAAACCAATTTTAGGCAACACTAATTTATGCAGGTGACTGGCTTCAAACATGGCTTGACCTTATTTTCTAGTCATGTACTTTAATATCCAACTGTTAAATATCTCCTCTTCAAAAGCTGGCAAGAACAATGCAACAGAACAAATGCTGCTGAAATTGCTTTTCATAACTAAACATATCTTCAAACATCGTACTAAAAAAGCTTGTGCTTGTGGGTTTGCTTTCCCTTAACAAAGAATAAAAAGAGAAGATAGTGATGACAGTCCCCAAAAAAACACCTACTAGAAGGCTGGATAGCATTTGCATATAAACACATTTCTTAAAATTACAAGCATCCTTCCTCACAAGTCCATCTCCATGTTAGACTTCCCTAGCATGCTAACTATGGTCATCTCCAAACAAATTCTGAGTATCTGACCTAAAGTGATTTACGAGGGTACTACTCCAGCTCTTATGCTCACAGGTTTTTAGGTTTTCTCCATCAGATTTAACAAATACTACTGCATGTGGGTCCCGAGATACTTCAGTTCACTATATGGCACTGCAGTTTAAATTATTATCAAACCAGGTGTGAGCCCATACATCAGGCTGTCTCTGGACTGGAAGAACTACGCTGCCATACATTAACTCCAGATATAGGGCAGCATCCAGTGAGTGGAGGGGCTGTCCAGAAACTGTGAGGCATTAACCTCTTACTTCACCATAGCATCAGATACCAATGTTCAGCTGGAAAAACACAAGTGCTGATGAGTTTCATGAGCCCTCTCTGGTCTTCTGCTCTTCTCTGTTTCTATCAACCTCTGCTCGGGGCATCTTTTCTTCCTGCCATCTGTATGCCACAGCTCAGGTGGAGCTTTCTGCCAAGTCTCTCTCTCCAAAGCACCACCTTTCTACAGGGCACCACCTCTACTGCACAAACTCAGGATATCTTTATAGGCTCTAAACTTTTAAGAGTGCATTGATCATTAAATATGAAAATAAAGAATTAAGCAAAGCCTAAGTACAGATCACGCTTAAGGAATAACCTAAGTAACATCTCCTCAATGGATGCAGAAGAGTTCTCTGCATGTTTTTGTAAGAAGGGGAACACAAAGGGATGCATGCAGGTGGACCCATGAACACAGCAGTTTTATTTTTCATTCCTCATTTTCAGTCTAAAATTTCTCCTTTTCATGTTGGGATTTTATGTGATTGCATTTTCCCCACAGGCTAGTAATAATTATTCACAAAAGTTTTACACAAAAATGCTTTCCCATACCACTGTATAGGGAAAAAATAGACTTCATGATTAAAACATTATGACTTTTTCTTGTCAGTGGCTTGGGCAAAAGCTGTCACTGAAAGAAGCAAAGCCTTGGAGTGCTCCGAAATAAATTGGGTTGATTTGACAGTTATGAGCCTCTGACATTTACATTCTGTGAATCCTAATAGGATGTTCTCGTTGCTCATAAAGAGCACAGCCAGATGAAGTGTTTATGTTCATGCTTCAGAATTAATGTCACTGTGCAATAAAACATACTTCTACAAATCAGCAAGGACCCCATGTGACAGAGGGAAAAAAGAAAGAATAAGCAAGTACTCCACAATGTTTTTACTTGTTGAGGGAATAAAGGCTGCAATGCAGGACAGAACTGATCTATGTTTGGGCGCAAAGGAAGCCTCCCACCCACAGCTTTCAAGCTAGGACAAATTATTACAGCAGCAGCTAAAGACCAGAAGTTCTAATATATATGGACAAAGGGTGACTGATTACAGCTCACTAATCATTCAGCCCTGAAGGGTTACTTTGTTTGTTTAAACAGTATCTTTCGCTTTTTGTTTTCTGAAAAAAAAGGGGGTTACCAGGTGAATAGCAGAACCAAAGAAGTCTGGCTAGCTACGGCCTTCTCTCTTTGCTCAATTCCAGCAGCACTGTCTCCCTGCACATCCCTTGCCCACCCTGCACTGCCTGACAGCCGCTTCCCCACCAGGCAGGGGCACCGAGACTCACCCGCTGGCCAGCCAGACCTGCCAAGCAGCATGCAGCACCCACGTCCTGCCGCCGTTCTTCAACAGGGCATTAGTTTGCATTCCTCCTCTACTGCCATGCTGATTTTTATGGAACTTGCAGAAATTTGATTACCCTCAAGACTTCTATCCTCTCTTGAACTCGAGTAAAATTAATTACGGGTTCAAAAGTTACTGAAAATGAAGGGCAGAACAGATGGACAGACAGATGGAATGACTGCTTATGTTGTTGCCTAAGGAAACAGGCTAACAACGCAGGAATATCATGGTAGTTTTGGTAATTACCCCCCTACCAGAAAGACTATTAGAATATTCAGACTATATACTCAGAAGGTAGAAAGTTAAATCTATACACATTAACTCATTAGTTTCTATTTCATGCCATATTGACAACAGTCTAGAAGACTGAACAGATATGTTAGGATTTTAAAGCTAGAAAGGCTCTCCATGGTTGTCTAGACATTCTATATAAGACAAGTGAAAGAATCTCAATTGCCGCACAGAGCCCACTGCTTCTTAGGCTATAGTGCTCTTTGTAGAAAGCAGCTTAAATCACAGCTTAAAGCCCACGAGTGACAAAGAATCTACCATGTCTCTAAGCTAAGTTGGTCCACTGATGAGTTACCCTCAGTTACAGAGCTGTCTTTGATTTCTAGTCTGCTTGTTTGGTATAGCTTTAACTATTCAAATTTAGTCATGCCTCTTACATGGGTATTTGTATACTTTAAGTCACCCCTGATCTGTCACGTCTACAGAGCTAAAGACTAAAGAAAACCACTTCTTATCACGTACTGCAAAATTAAAATAATTATTTCAGCTCTCTCCTGACCCCTTTAGAAATTATCAGTATTATTTTGGATATTGTGAATAATATTACTGGAAAAAATCAGAGAGCTCATTACTGCTATACAGAAAGAGCAACACTTGCCTCTTCTCTTACATACTATTTCCTACTCACCCATCCTCCTGACTGTAGCATCATAATGGAAGAATGTGTTCAAACAGTTTCCTACTGTGATTCTCATGCCTTTTTCCAAGGCACTGACTTCCCAGAAACCATCCCTATCTTGTAAATATGATCCACATTCTTTCATAATCTATTCCTTGTATTTGCATGTATCAAAACATGTTAAAAATTCAGCTCTTTTGATGAAGTTTAGCTGGTATCACTGACCTCATGCAGTCACAATGTGCTATTTAAGTAATATTATAGTATCTGCAAATTTGAAAATACACAGGTTTTATAAATAATCACTTAGAAAAATCATAAACAACCAGTGAACAGATTTGAGGGGGGCTGCATTAATCCAGTCCCTGTTGATAATATAGAATAACTGATTTTTAATACAGCTAACATTAGCAAAGTTGATTTCATACAGCACTAGTTTTATTAGAATGTGGGAGAAAGTTATGCTTTAGATACACTTGTCAGTGTCATTACCTTTATCAAACAATCTTATGACTGAATAAAAGGCAAGGAATAAATGTCTGGTTGACAATAATTTATCTTCCATAAGATTGTATCAATCAGCATTAATTACTTCTTTCTTTTTTAGATCAGGACCAGGCCCTGAGCAACTGTGACCCCCCATCGGTGTTTCGTTTCTACTTGAAACCAGTGGTAGACTAACCATCCTCTAAGTCCATAGTTCCTTATATAAACCTTTCTAAAATAATGGCACAAGGTTTCACATCCCAGTAATACTGGCTTCTTCACCACTATTGCCTCTAAAAACATCAACACTGCACTTTGCAGTTTGTGCAGTGTTCTGTACAGATTACGTGAATGTGACATTAAAAATACCCAGCGACCTCACCATATCTTTCACATTGTGTAGTAAGAGCTATAAAATTACAGCAAAACAGATTTAAAATAGAAAGACTGAAGAGCTTCTGACTGACCACATATCTAGGTTTGGGCTAGTTCATGCAACCACACTTTCTGCTCAGAGTTACTCTCCTACCATCTTGCACATTTTTATGGGCTTTCAAACTCAAATTATAGGTCCTCCTTCACCAAAGTGGTCATTTCCTCTCTTGCTTGTAATGTTCACCCAGACAAGGGTTTCTGCAGTGCAAAGATAGTAACGTAAAACTGAAAGCAAAGCCAATCTAAAGGTTAGCCACTACCCAATGGTACAGTACTCCTCTTCCCTCCTCCACCTCCAATCCTATAAGCTTGCTGATCAACCTTATCCCAGCACTACAGGCTGCCTGTCTACATGCCAAGCTGCTTCAAGAAGTTAGGAGAGAAGTAAACTTATGGGGAAAAAAAAAAAAAAACAACCAACCAAACAAACAAAAGCAAATTCTTTGCCTGTTTAGCTCCCTGAATAGGCTCATTGTGGGGTCAGATGAGGTCCAGTGCAAAGGAAGTGATGGGAAATACAGGTTTGGAGGCGGAAGTGGACAAGAAGCCCTTTTTGGCAGCAGATAAACTGTTAATCTGAGAAACTGAACTTCTGAGGTTTACAATGGATAGCTTCAACTGTGAAAATGCTTCCAAAAGGTGCCTTAAAAGGAAACGTGCAGCTCACAACAGGTACAATGCAGGCACTAGAGAACAGAGAAATCACGGCACAAAAATTTAAGCAAAGATATAATGACTGTAAGATACAGAATAACAAAATGTGGAAGTACTATACTTTGGTCTCAGGATTCAGCCAAAACACACATCCTCAGACTTATGCTTTCACAACAGTAACTTTGTCTTTTTTGCAGAAGCTGCAGTGTGGATTTTCTCCAAGTCCACCGTTTCCTTCCTGCTGTGACCTGGACAGACACTTTGGCAGAGCAAAATCAAGCACAACTCACTCAAACATTGCATTCCCCACCCAGGCACAGTTCTTTCCACAGACGACTCATCCTCCTGACTGAATTTTAAAATACGTGCCCCAAAAACGTAAGATGTGAAGGTCAGTCTGTGGGTCTCTTACCTTGATTCTGTTGTCTGTTGGACAAGACTGGAGAGAGGAGCCATTACACTGAGCTGAATCTGTTCCTGCTCTTTGGGATTGGCCTGCCACCTTATGCAGGGGGTAGCCACTTCCATTGGGAATCTTTCCAGCCAGTGCTTTGGAATCACAGCCCTAAATTAGGGGAAAACAACTTGTCACTGCCTTTTTGTCAGTGATGAACGAGATGAATCAGGGTCAGAAATCCAATCTTCACCCTTAATCCTTTTGTCCTTACAAGGCATATCAGGAGCGTTGGTACCCCAGTTTGATAAGGACAACTGCCAGAAATGAGACAGATTTCAGAGAGCGCTGTGACACCACAAGAACAAGGACTTCCCCATTCACCAAGAGAAGGAAATTAGAAAGAGAGAAGAGGAATTGGAGTCACGCCCCCTCGGCACAAGCCAGGTTCCACTGAACAGATGAGGGACTGAGCCTGCCACTCCTGCTGTTAGGTGCTGCCCAGAGAAATACAACTCCATCTGGGCAGGGGATGGGAGAAAAAAAAAGAGTCTTGTTCTGCCCAGTGCATCAGAGTAACTAAGTCTAGAGAATTATTCTATATCTGGGATTGTCAGTTTCCAAACAACAAAATGTTCATCTCAGTCTTGAGACTCTGTAAATGAGAAGACTAAGTTCCTTTCAGAGCTGCCTATGTTGCCCCTTTGCAGTTGGGTGATTCTCCTCTGAACCATTACTTAGTATTACCTGGCCAAACATAAACCCCTGCTGCCACACAAAGTTACCCAAACAAACGCCTGGTCCAGGCCATACCCAGGAAGAGTAGGCAGTGAGGAACACCTTCCAGAGAAGGCTGGTCTTTGTCCTGACAGAGAACCCAGAAGGAGACTGAGTCACGATGGCTCAGTGGAACGTGCATCAGCAAGCTGTCTTCCCCCAAAGACAAGCAAAAGTCTCATCTGCAGAGTGCTCCAGCTCCCAGTCCCCATAAAAGGGGAGTTCTCTTGTACACATACCACACCTCGAGAACAAAAGCAGCTCGAAGGTGTGAAATCTCAGCTAAAACCACAAAACCAACGTCTGGAGATGAAACACCTTCTTCTAGAGCCTGGTGTCAAAGAAGTGGCAAAAAGCTCCCCAAAGGGCATCGACAAGCTACTCACAGCTCCAGGATCATTTACTGAGCCTGTCAGATAGGGCAGATGAGGTGTTTAGTACAGTGCTCCAAACCTTACAGCACTCCCTCCCCTCTGGCTAACTTACCACACCAGGGCACTCCTTCTCTTCTTTCTCTAGGAAGATCTTCTCTAGCACCAGGAAGGTCAGGAAACCAATGATCACCCAGAGACCCAGAAGCTTCTGTTGCTGAAAGCTCTGCCCTTCTCCTGAGGGACAAGCGAGAAACCTTCATGTCACTATCAAGTACACAGTTGTTTCCCACATGTGAACCCACCCACCCCAGACAGTTTAACCAGCAGTTCCAAGAAAAAAAAAAAAAAAAAAGAAAAAAAAGAAAAAGAAAGGACAATGGAAATACCTTCTGCAAGGAATAAGGAGCAAGCATGTCTCAAAGCAAATTATTTTGACTTGCTCATTCTTGATCTAACATATCCTCATCTCACGACACTTGGAGTGAGAGCCCCCACCCCTTTTGCTTCAATAGTGCAATCCAGAATATTTCCTGACAACACTGGGAATTTCCTCCTTCCAGAGGCAACTGAAGATTACATCAACAAAAATCCTGCAGCTGTATCTACTGAGCAGCAAGCCCTGACATGAAATCTGGCATTTGTGGAGCTACAGACTCACCTTCCCCTTTCTGCCACACCTGGGCAAGTTATTAAGCCCAAAGCTATAAACTTTCTTTTCAGTTACAGCCAAGCTTGTGAGATAATAATCATCCATTCACCCTGGATGCAGAAATGGAGATTGCATTGCAGTGGAATAGAACGACTCTGTAATGGGGTTTACAGGTTTACACGGGTCAAGGAAACCTTTATGCTTCAGAATAGTCCTGCAGAAGCAAACAAGCTAAAGCAGGAAGACAGAGTCATTTGGGAACCACTGTAGAAAGGGCAAAGAAAGGACAGCAGGTTCTGCTGGCAGTGCTAGAGCTGTGAGGAAGAGGACCAAATGCCTAGCAGATTTTGAAATCCCAGGACATAGGTGCAAGAAGTCCAGGAAACCTAAGGCATCCTTTTCCATCTCTCACATTTTCAGCAGGGAAGTGATTTCTTGGTTTCTCAACAGGTGGGATTCAGCAGCAGCACTTGCCTTCTATGTTATCAGCTTGCTGAAGCAGAGAGATACAATCACTACATGTTTCAACAACCCTGCTATCTGAGGGGTGAAGGAGATACACCAATACCGTAAGCTCTATCCCAACCCAAACAGTGTTTAGTTTGCTGGCGAACACAGGTTTCTGTCACCTGCATTTCCTTTTTCTCCCCCAGCCCCCACCCCTCCATCTTAGTCATGGCTCTACAGACAATTTTCCATGACTTCTCCTTGAGCAAAGATTGAGAGGACAAAACATTTGGTCTCCCGTAGATGGAAGTACCAAGGGGCCCCAGTTAGTCCCAAGAAAGAGGCTCTAGGAGTAACACTGTTATAGGGACAGATTTATAGACAAGCTGAATCTGATGGGACAGAATCCCCACCTGAGAAGGTGCACATGTTCATGTACCAGACCACACACACACATTCGTAACTTCCCATCAGGTTAAAGAAGCACTCCCTTTCCTTATAAAAAGAACAAAGAAAATTCAGCAGAGATTTCCAGGAGTCCAAGGCAAGATAGGAAAAGTTGATAGACAATAAATCCATTTCTAGTTACTAAACATAAAGAAACTGTGGTCAACTCAGGAAGCCTCCAATCACAAAATCTTTGAACTGCAGAGTACAAAGATGAAATATTATATGTGTTTTCAGTGTTCTTATATCTTTCCCTAGATATTTGCTTTTACACATTGTTTGAAAGAAAATACCAGCCTAGACCAGTTTTGGGGCTGACCCAAACTGGCTGGTCTTATGTTTTCAAGATGGAAGGGACTCAAAAATGTAGCAGTAGGCATAGCAGACTGCTTCTAGGCACATAAGGCTTTCATACCTGTTGTTGCACTGCAAGTGTAGGCCCAGGCTTCGGGAAGCAGGTGCAGAAACACATTCCCCAGCAGTCCACCAATTGCAAAACTCAACAGCTGTTTCAAACGGTGTGATCCAGCTAAAAAAGAAACAAAAACTAATCACAACTCAGCTGGGAGCCAAAACATCTCCAGCTGAGATTTTGCACAGAGATCTGAATTGGAAGCATTTGCAAAGCAAGCTGTCAGAAGACAGAGCACAAAACAAATAGCTGGAGTGCAAGAAAAACCTCTTCCACCACTTGGCTGGGACGGCAGTGTGTGAGAGGGTCCTGAACCAAGCAGGGTGCAAAACAAACAATACTCTTTGCACAAGCTCCATCCAGGTCTTGCATTTGTCCAAGGACTCTCTATCAAATTGGCAGGTATGGCCTGAAGTACCAGAAACAGACTGTCTGTTATAGAGGACAGTATTTCTGTGACAAGGAAATTCCCGTTCATTACTGTGCTGTTCAGTCACAGCCCAGGCCTTTCAGCTTCCGAAAGGCTAACGCAAGTAGCAGGCTTACCTTCTGACCGCAGAGCAGCTCCCGTCTCAAAAGGGATCACCAGCAAGGGGAAGACCCCACTCAGCCCCACCATGAATGAACCAATGAGGGAACAGATCCAGGCATCCAGCCGCTCGCTGGTGAAAAGGTTTCCCCAGGACTCTGCCTCCTTCTCACACAGAGGACCAGAACTAGTGGCAACATGACTCCTCGGGAGCTGCTGAGCTTCACAGGCCACCATCAGAAACAAGGAGAGCGTCCCGTTAAGCAGAAGCTTTTGTTTTGTCATCGCTAAGTGGTCTCAGCCCGGCTGGCAGATCTCTGAAAAAAGCAGGGGAGAGCAGTTCTGAGAGCGTGCCCAAGACTCCCTCCCACCATCCCAGAGGAAAGGCCTCGGTCACACCATCCCCTCCCTCAGCATCTTAGCACAGGTATGCATCCCCCTAAGGAACATCTGAAACTCTTCCCAATTCCAACACAGCACTAAAGGACAGAGAGGCTGTTTATCATGGGGTGCATCAAGCTGCACATGAGACACCTTGTGAAAGAGTCTGACTTTCAGCATCTCCCCTCAGGTGGGCTGGGCGAGAACTCCAAGTACCCTTGTCCTTCAGTGTCCCGAGGCTTCAGAAAAAGGTGTTGACCGGAGATGCTACCCAGATAAGTCTTCTCTTTGCCATGGAACAGCATCCATGTAACAAAATTAGGATGGAAGACAGGCAACACAACACAGGTCTGTAAAATCATGAGTGGTGCAAAGACGGTGAACAGGAGTAGATTATTCACTGTCTCTTCAGACGTAAGTGCTAACAGCCATCACATGAAGCCATTGAGGGTCGGCTTCAAAATAAAACAAACAAACTTGACTCTTCATCAGCAGGTAACTTGTGTGGTAGTACTTCTCAAAAAAATTGTGGAAAAGTTTACATGGATTCGAAAGACAAATCTGTTGATTGTTCCTGGTTAGACAGCTCACATCAGACTCAAGAAATCCCCTTATCTGAAAGGAGCTGGAGGCTGGAAGAGTAGTTGGAAAATACCATATATACTTGTCTTATTTAGTCTTTCCTAGAAGGATACTGGGTTAGATGGTCTCTTAGTGAAAATCAGCACAGCTGTTACTAAGATCTCTTCAGTGACAAGAAAACTGGAGAGAAGCGGGCATGTTAGAAGAGGAAAATAATTATAATTACACTCTCATTGGCAAACAGGAAAGGAAAGCAAATGAGGCAAAGGCTGAAGTTCAAATGCTCCTTCAGTCTCCAGAAGAAAAATTGAAATGTACCAAGCAAAATTAGTTTGGAAATATGAGAAAATGACGAGTTAGAAAAGGACGGCTTAACAAAAGTTCACAAAACAGCTGTAGATTGAGAGGGAATCATGGCATTCACCTGAAAGCATGTAAGAAACCAGTCAAAGTAATCTCTGAAGCATTAGTGACCATCTTTGAAAATTTACAGGAATATGGGAAGGCCACAGAAGGCTGGAGAAGCATCATGCCTCACCTACCTTTATGAAAAGAAAAAAAAAGGTGGGAGAAGACTTAAGAAGTTACAGACCAGTAACTTCAATCCTCTGAAAGATTCTTGATCAAGTTAAATGATCAGTTTGTAGTTACCTATAAGATAAGAAAGTGATAAAGATAGCAAAGCATTAAGTAACAGCCAGACAGGAAGGGGCCTGAAATTTTCAAGACAAAATTCAGGGTGTTGGAACCAATCTAAGGGCTCACTATGGCTGAAACGGGTGGTGTTGCCCCTTGTCCCCCACCCCCTCGTGAAACATCCCCTTCCCATGCTCACATCTGACCCCAGGAGTGAGGGGGGTCAGAACAAACTGGCAGGAAAAACTATGTTTGTAAAGGCTTAGCCCTTTTCCAGTTTCAGTCCCTGAACTCAAACGCTGCAGGAGGAAGGCCCAGATGCAGCGAGCAGTCAAAAAGAAAATTAAAGGACAGGCTCCCATGAAGGAGAGCACTGATCTCCAAGCACAGCGACCATGTCAGGAGCGGGGAGGATGCAAGGAGGAACCAGTGAAGACACTGGCTTGGCTAGCTGTGCAACAACCACTAAAACTTTTTGGGGCAAGGTAATGTCTGACCAAGTGTAAACTCTACCGACCCATACAAAACCCATTGCTTTTTTTATCTTTTTGACAGGGAAAAAAAATAAATCCCTCAACATAGCAAGTTCAAACCAGCTCAGGATTTTGCGGCACCTTATTGCAGTGTTTTGATCTAGCTGCAGGAACCCTAGACCTACCTACAGCATACTATCAAACCAATCCCAGTAAAGATCAGTATAAAGCAGCACACTAAGAGGAGAAAAAAATAATCAAATGGACATAACAAAGCAGTAACTCAGATGTACCACAAAATCAAAATGCATACATGCATTACATTGATTCAGAAATTAATTCCAAGCCAGCAGGCTTATGTTGTTACAAAGTAGGCAAATGCCATCCTGGGACATATTAGTATCTACATCGTAGGTGTGACACAGAAGCAGTAATTCCATTCCCTCCACACATGTGGAGGGGAACAAGCTTCTTCAAGCAACAGACTGCACCCAGCCTCACATACTCTTCTTTATAAAACAGACGTAAAAATCAGATACACTGCAGTGGAAAGAAACAAAAATTAGAGTGTAGAAAGCACGACCTGGAAAAAACGACCGAAGGACCTCAGTGTGTTTAGTCTTAAAAAGATAACATTGAAGGGAACAGAACAGTCTGCATACATTAAAAGTTACAAGGAAGGGGGAAAGTTCTTCTTCCGTGTTGCAGCATCAGTTCAAATGGTAAACAAGATTCAGCCTGGATATGAAGAAACAAATTTACACAGTGCAAAAGCAGTGATAAACCAAAACAGGTTATCTATGATGCAGAATCTCCAGCACTGTGGGGTTTTTTTCTTTTGAGAAAAAGAATAAACACCTGATGCAGATGCTATTTCATTGCAAAGACTAGATCCCTTCTTGAAGACGCTCCAGCCCTCCGCCTGTAATTGGAGGTAAACTGGTGAGATCCTTGTTCTACTGGCAGGACCCTGCGGAAGAGGGCAGGTTTTCAGCTCTAAGTCACTATTGGCACAACCACTTCAAAACAACAGAGGGGGAGGTGGATGGTGGCAGCGAGGGACATTTTCATCTCTCACAGCACTCCGTGCACCCACTCAGCTCAGGCACAGAGGTGAGCAGGCGCTGGGATGATGCTGGGAGCACTGGTAACAACAGCAAGGAGAGCCTGAGGGGCCCGAGATGCTGCCCTCTGCCCAGCTCCACCACACCTGGGGTGCTGCCGGGCCCCCTGGCTCCCCATCCCGGGATTCAGGCTCCCCCCGCAGCTATGCAGACACACACAACTATGGTAAAACTACACCACAGAACCCCCCAAATTTCTCCTTGGGCAAAAAACAACAAACCCACAAAAAGATAGGAAGCTCTTAAAATGTTAGCTGTCCCCTAACTGAATGGAGTTTCTTCTGTCCCGAGTACCCACACAGGCTGAAGCCATCAGCCACGGACGCGTCTGCACAGGGAGGTGACGGGACTCTGCAGGCAGATTACACCAGCCACAGCCATCTCTCTGCTTACTAGCTGCTGCATAACAACCTGCAGTTAGAGAATTTCCTGCTTTAAAAAAAGACAGGCACCCCTTCCAACCCCAGAGCAGGCCTGACAGATGTTCTCTTCCTTTACGACAGGGTTAGACCTAGAAAATGACTGAGAACAGCTTCTTTGTGAGGAACAGAGCAAAAAAAAATAAATAAAATCAGGATTTATACAACCCCTATACACATATGAAGAGGCAACACACACAGCAGAGCGACGGCTGTCTGCAGCTCAGCAATGATGGGAAGTGGCACGAACCAGCCTCTTCTGCAACACTAGTCACAGCTTTTGAGAATCAGTCTGGAAAAGTAAGCACTGCAACTGATCCAACAGGTCCATTTTTCCATCTCCTTCTCCACACTCTCATCCCACATCTGCCCCGAGGGACACCTGAAAGGGTCTCTGAGACCAAGTGACCAAAATCCTGGAGAGGGGCAGAAGCACACAGGACAAGGGGCATTCCCAGGGCTCCAAAAACAGGCTGCATACCTGGCTTCATGTCCTTCTTCCAGCAGTGAAAGGGACCAGGTTCCTTCAAAAAGACATGGTGGTGGACAATAAATGGGGATAAGGGGGTAGAAAACAGATTCCTCTAACTGACATTTGTGTTGGTCAACTTTCTGTGGCCCACAGGTCTTTCTTCTCTTGTTACTTACACACAGGAAAAACTTACATTTCTTTACACCTGTGCTGCCTGACCATCATTACCCTGTGGCTCAAGAACATCCCCATGTCTCATGCAATAAATTCCTGATGCTTATAAAGCATCTACGAGGAACTTGGTGCATCATCCAGGACGCACCTGAACTGATCTTTGTGCTCAGCTAATTATTTTGAGCATATTCCCAGAATTTGCTTCTTCCTAACATATCATAACCACTTGCTCTGAAAAATGCACTTTTTATCTCTATAGCCCCTTTGCTTCTCTATCTCATTAGTACATGCTCCTCGTGAGACTTGTAAAGACTCTAAATTCAAACTGGCTGCTTCCAAGGCAAATATTTAAGAGGAAGAAAAGAGGCAGTCAAGATGTAGTCCTAGGAAAAAAAGCTCGAGAAAATAATACCCTGCCAGAACAGTTGCAGAGGGTGGAAGAAGTCTTTACCTACCCCTAATTTTAGACAACAGCCTCTGTTTTAGTAACTCAGCTAGAGAAGGTCTTGAGAAATTTCTAGAGAAAGCACCTGCAGGTTCTTAAAGAAGTCTGTGGTCACTATGAGGCAGAGGCATAACCAGGCTTATAGAGATGTGTTTTTCTCAAGTGTTTATGACCTATTTAAGAACATGCATAGGAAAGAAATAGCCAACGCATCATTAGTCCTCAGTTTTGACAACGACACCATTTGGGATCACAGGTCCCAGCCATGCCAAGTCACCATCATCACAGGCAGCACTCTCCAGAGCACCACATGTCCCGCACAGGTCTCCGAGCCGAGCATTCAGGAGTCAGGTCTGCTCAGCTCCTTCTGCAACAGCCTCAGGACTGGAATAACCGTGATGTCCTCCCAGCTCAGGAAGAACAAACAAATAAGAAATTGTCATTTACACACCCCTGAGAGGGAGCAGGGGGAGACTGCACACCAAGCCAGGAGAAGAGAAGGCTCCAGGGAGACCTCAGAGTGACCTTCCAGTGCTTAAAGGGGGGACAGGAAAGGTGGGGAGGGATT
The DNA here is from genome assembly GCF_018691265.1 of Tyto alba. NCBI lineage: Eukaryota > Metazoa > Chordata > Aves > Strigiformes > Tytonidae > Tyto > Tyto alba. The sequence goes on from NW_024881280.1 coordinate 5,625,879, forward strand.
CTTTGTCAGGGGGGTGGGGATAGGACGAAGGGTAACGGTTTTAAACTGAAAGAGGGGAGATTTAGATGAGATGTAAGGCAGAAATTCTTCCCTGTGTGGGGGGTGAGGCGCTGGCCCAGGGTGCCCAGAGCAGCTGTGGCTGCCCCCTCCCTGGAAGGGTTCAAGGCCAGGTTGGACGGGGCTGGGAGCCCCCTGGGCTGGGGGAAGGGGGCCCTGCCCGGGGCAGGGGGGTTGGGACTAGGTGATCTTTAAGGTCCCTTCCAGCCCAAGCCATTCTGTGATTTTGTAAGAGCTCCTGCTCTCCTCCCAGGAGGGTCCCGGGGCCTCCCCCACCTCACAGCACTCACTGAACACCTCTGTATCACGCATTGCCTGAGAAAACACAGACAAGACTTAAAATGCCAAGGCAAAAACCTACTGGAAAAAAAGAAAATAAAATATTGACAACAATTCCTGCAGCAAGCCGCCTCCTCCCCTCCTAGATGCTCTGCCTTTTCAGACCACACAGCTTCATCTCAGTCTCAGCACAATTGCTCATTGCCACACACTGATATTTTAGATGTTGTTGGGGGAAAAAAATGAAGAAGAAAAGGCTTTTTTACAAGTGTTTTCCCTGGAAGCCAGTTGCCTGGTCTTACAGTTGCAAAAGAATACTGCATGGAATGGAAAAAAGTTATTTTCCAGGGAGGAAGCATCATTTTCAGCCAAAAAATTCTCCACAAGCTGCTTCCCTTCAGTAGCCCTGTGGAGAGCTCTGAATTCCTCCTGAAAGCCCTGACCTCGGTGGAGGCACAAAAGGTCTCCAGCCCCAGCCCCGAGCACTCCCTTCTCTCTCAATCACCGCCCGTCCTCAGGGAATCCGCGGCTCTGCTCTGGCGGGACCCTTCCCCCTTCCCCCAGCCCTCTCGCACAAACCCACTTGGCAGAGAAGCCTCGCGTTTCTGTGCATCGCAGCAGACACCTCTACAAACTGGAGGTGCACGGGATTAAGGACAACGGGGTACGGGGCAGATCAGGCCGGATTACAGACCCCGGGCAAACCTGAAAACTGGCAAGGCAGCTAAAACACCGATTGAACACTACCGTAGCTTGGGAGACAGCGACTCCTTCCCCATCCTACCCAGGAGGAAAGAGGGAAGTTTGCGGGTCAGGCAATGGCGTTCAGCACCCCCCTCCTCGGACTAGGTGGGATTTTTGTCCCCCCAGCAGCCCGGGGCAGAGGCCGGGCAGGCCCCGGCACAACATTTATCTGCGGGCGAATTAACACGTCGGCCCCGCTCTTGTCATTGTTTCCAACATGACCGCGGCTAGCGGGACAGCCCGCGCGGGTTTGCCGGTAGAGGAATGCTGACCCACGCAAAGTGAGCCATATTTCCCGGGGGGGAGGGGGGAGGGGGGGAGGAGAAGGATTAATTAACCCTGTTCCCGTGCCTTACCGGACCAGTACAGTAGTTGCCCCCCAGGGTCCATGTGCAGCCCCGCAAAGCCGGGACACTTCCCGCGGGTGGGGGGGGGGGGGGGGGAAGGAACGCCCCCCTCCCCCGCCGAGCCCTTCCCGCCGCATCGGCTCTGCCGGAGAAGCGACTTCCCAAACTTTCTCCGTTGCGTCCCGCGGGGACCGAGCTCCCGGCCCCGGGCACGCCCGCGGCGGCACCCGCTTCCCCGGCACGCCGGTCCCGGGAGCCCCGAGTTGAGCCGGGGTACGGCCCCTGGCAGCAGCGGCCCGGCCGAGCGCTGCACCCCCCCCCCCCCCCCCAACGTCTTTCCTAAACTTACCCCGCGCTCGGCCGGGCCGGGCCCCGCCGGTGCCGGACTCGGCTCCGCCGCCACCCGTCCCCCCCCACCGCAGCGAGGGGTAACCCAGCGAACCGTGTGTCCCCCCCCCCCCCCCAAGCTGTACCGCGACCCGCCGTTACCGTGGGCCGCCGCTGCCATCCAGCCGCGGCTCGGCGCGGGCCCTGCCCCGCCCGGCGGCCCCTCAGCTCCGCCTCCCCCGCCCGGCCACGTCGGTCCCGGCCTCCTCGGCACCAGCGTCGCCGCCCCGGCGGGGGACCCGCTGCCGCCGCCGCCGCTTCCGGCCCCGCCGCGGCGGGGGGGGGGGGGGGGGTGTGTGTGTCACACGGGGCACCGGGCGCTCTTCCTGCCGCCACCCCCCCCCCCCCCGCGGCGGAACCAGGGCGAACCGGGTATCTCCCTCCCTCCCTCTCCCCCACCGCCCTGGGGGTCCCGGTGCCCCCCAGGGGCTCCCGGCAGCCCCACAGCCGCCTCCCGCCGCGCCCGGGGAGTGAGAGGGTTGGATGTATCCCGAGCTCCTGGGCAGCGGGACGCAAACAGGCACGCTGTGGAAGACCTGTCTTTCTAGAATATGCTTACGGAGAGATTTTTAATTTTTTTTTTTTTTTTTAAATCTACCTCATTAGATTATAAATTGTTCGGGCTACCGATGGGTAAAGAGGAGCGCTGTGGAAACCTGGTTTTGAGCAGAATTTCTGGAAGTTGTTAGAGCAGCCTCCTCTAGGAGTTAGCCTCCAGATGTTTTCAAAAGATACGATGACTTTTAAACAGATTTGCCTCCTCCTTAAGTGGTTCATTACAACCTTCATGACGACACTTGCTTAACCCCAGAGCTCCATAAGCGCTACTGTCCTGACTGTTAGTGGTGAAGAATATCCACGGTTCTTACAGAGATTTGCAGAAAGTGCATGTGCTCACAAAACTAGGTCAGAGGAGGACAAAGATTTACTTTTCCATCAGGCTGAGCTAGTTTGGAGCTATATGGTTTCCAATACAGACACTTTCCAAAACGTACCGATGTACCTTTTAGTTCCATCTCATACCATTTTCCCCGAGACCCAGAACTTGTTTCTCACTCCCAACTTTCAGAATGAATCCCACTGCCCAAGAAGCTGCTGCTGATGTTGACACTTCTTTCTACAGTTTCGCCCTAGCCTCATTACATCATACCCGTGTCATGCCCTGGAGCAGGAGTTAGGAATTAAAGTCAGCCACAGTCACCTGCACTGGTTTAGCCGTTCTTTCTGCATTCATGTAACGGGAGCACAATCCTACGTGCTACTGCACTGCAAAGAGAGTTTAAGAAAAGTTATATCTTTCCCACTTGCAAGCAGAATGTTTATACCGGAAGCCGAATTCTGAAAGCGAATTTTTAAAGAAAAGGTATTATGCATTTTGTTCTCAAGTTGTAAGATTTATGATTCTTGTGGTCCACAGCCACCTTCCGACTGCCTGAATAACTCTCATCAGCCCTGCTCCAGGGGCACAGCTCGCCGTGCTGACAGATCATACCTGTGATTATCGCAGTCACAAAAGGCACCTCCTCAGGCAAACCAAGCCACACTCAGAATTTCGGACTGTTGCAATCACTAGAGGTATCATGGTCTCAGAGAAATGAGCAGGAATTTGCTGTTGACTTCAGTGATGTAGGGTATCACTCCCAGATTTTCCTTTTTTATGACATCCCACTGTAAGACAACACAGGAAGAATTCTGGATGAAATGTGCACTTGGTAGCTCGGGTCATCAAGTGGAGCTTTTTCACAGTTGGTGGCTGTGTAGTGAATTTTCAGGGATAGTCCAGAGATCAGTATGGCAAAATCAGAGTTCAGCAGGCTGGGTCCAAAAGCTGGCATTTTGTCACAATAGCAACTAGATGACTGGAGCAGGAGTCTGGGACCTTTTGCCTCCTCCAGCCCACAAAGCTGCTACAGCCTGATTTCTCTGAAAATTACATTTAGGTTTCTGTGTTTTTACTGAATTATTTCCTCAACTAAGGAGAAAAAAAACCCAGATCACTTTTAAAGGCAGGCTAGCAAAACCAGTCACCACACACCGAGTCCTCTTTGACTTTTAACTGATGTTCTTATCTCTCTGACATCTTTCATCTTTACCTGGGTGTCTCCAGCACTTGCCTTTGTTTATAATTTGTGGTCTCTTGCATCTTTGTTGGCAGAGCGGGGCAATGATGGAACTGAAGCAGCTTTCCAGAAAAAAATGTAAACCCATTATAGCTCCACTGGCACCCCTGAAGACAGAGGCCTGGGGTGCACCTCATGCACAGCCCCCAAAGGCCGTGCTGTGCATCCACAAATGCTGAGAGATATCACTGGAGCTATCTTTTGGGCAAATAATTTGTTTACTGAAAAATTCAACTACTCAAAAGTATTAGCCAATTAATGACAAATGTGGCAAGCAGGTTGATTTTAAAAGCACCGCTTTTGATATTTTTTTATTGTTGTTATTATTTTTTAAAGTCCTACCTTGATTGGAAAAGTAGTAGATTATTGGCTGGGTCACCAATCTGAAAAATCCGTTTAGAGCATTCAGGCTGGGGAAAAAAAAAAAAAAAAAGGACAAATGGAAAATCAGTTAATCTTACACGTCTAATTGGTTCTTGAGGTTTCTGCAGTGTGCAGCGCTCGGTTTTTCGGGAGCTGGGGAAAGCAGCGGTCCTGATAGAGCTGTATTTCTGCAGAGAGACCGCACGGAGGTGCTGCCTGCCTGCAAACCGACATCGTTGGGCCCCGACCAGCTTCCCCTTTCTCTGCTGGCATCTGAGCTAAAGCGGCTTTCGGTGGGGAAATCGGGAATTTCACCAGCGTCAGGGCAGGGCAGAAGATATAACCTGGTAGATTAGATCCGATCTTTCACACAGCTACTGGACACAACCAATTAAACCCAAGGGTAAAACCCCATGAGCGGCCTTTGTAAAACACCCAGGCGCGGCGGGTATTTGGCACCTTGCAGTGAGGGCTTGGCAATGACTTGTTCTGCCGTCGGTGTTCGCAGCTCAGCGCCGTTCCAGGGCTATGTGTGCAGTCGGGGTTGGGGAATGAGACCAGTAAGGCTGTCCCGCTGGTTGCTGCTCCCCATGAAGGCAGGCTGGCAGGATGGGGACACCCCAAACCCAGGGATGGTGCTAAACCTTCCTCTGGTCATTCTGGTGCTGTTGGAGACCTTCCTTCAGCCAGGCAGTGCCTCAGTGGGATTTAGGCCCTGAAGGGTCTCATGAAAGCCTGGCAAACATCTCCTGTGGTTGAAGGAGGGGACCCTCCAGAGGATTCTGGCTCCCTAGTCACTGTGGCGGGGCTGTGCTTTCCTGTGAAGGCATTTTGGCAGCTGAATTCCCACCATAAAACTTGCTAATAAAGGGATCCAAACGGCTCAGTAAATGCATGCGTCCTCACACCTAACACTGCTCTCTCCACTCTGTCCCCAGGATATTCTTAAACGTGTTTTTTCTTGTAGTACAGTCAGAAGCTTGCTTTTGAAAAAGGGTGGGACCTGAATGGTGCCCTGAAAATGCACTAGCTGCAAAGAGAAGGTACCAGAGCCTCAGCAAAATCTCTGGAGAGGGCATGTAAAAACATCTTTAGAGGGCCCACATCTGTACGGGTAGATGTTAAGCACTGAAAGATTGGGCACAGGCAAGCAGAGAAACAGGGACAGACCATGAATGTGGATAGGGCAGGAAGATTTTAAAAAGTTCTTCCCAATAAAGGTGGTCAGTGACTAGAAGAGATGTGCAAGGTTGCTGTCCTAGCTTCTGGAGATGTTCAGAGGTTCAGCTGGCCTTGACCTTAAGCAACCTGATCTAATTGTGGAGCTTTGAGCAGGAGACTGGACTCAGTGACCTCCTTTCCAACCTAATGTTTTCTATGATCCTACGATTCAGAAAAAAACAGTGACAAGGGGTAACAAATGAATCAGAGGGAGAGCCCTCTAAGTGTATGAAAGGAGCTGCCAGGCCCCAGCAGTAGGCATTTTTGCCTGCTGTTTGGTGGGAGCCAAATGCAGTAACGCTACTGCCTGGAAGTCCTGCTCTGACTCATCCCAGGACACATTTCTGCAAGGCACAGCAGAAAAGGAGAAGTGACTGCTGAACCCCGAATGGAGGGGGAGGGGAGCTGGCCCCATGGAAGCTCAGAACAGGGAATTTTAGTCTTACTCATCATATTATTTTTATATTTGGTTTTTCAGATGTAAACCTCAGTGTTCTGTCAGCATATTAACTCTGTGTGCACCACAAGTTTGTCCACTAGCCCCAGTGAATCCTTTATGCCTGACTCCATGCATAGATGCACGACTTCCAGCTGGGAGCTCAGTCTGACCCGCTGCACTTTGCTAGTGGTTGTAAGGTTGCCTGGCGAGTGCTATTTCATCTGGGCAGATTTCAGTGTCATGCTGGTGAAAGAAGAAAAAAGACGAGCCTAGTCTGGGAAACAGAGCAGGTTAGGGCAGAAACCTGCCAGAGATCAGGTTAGGGCAGATAAGCGAAATGTGGCAGATGAGCCATACAGAATTTACAGAAGTTAGAACTGAGATTCATTCTGAAGAGGTGCTTTACCTAGTCTTAACAAATATAACCGAGAAAAGGAAGGGAAATCTCTATGACATGACTGTGAACAATGAACAGTGCTGGAAAGTCTAGCAGAATCTAGACCTCTAGCAGAAGACCAGTGTGGGTTTGTTCTTTGCTGAGGTTTCAGACTTAAATAACAAGGCGACAATATTGCCCTGCCAAGCTGGGTATCAGTATGTGTTATGTGTTTGATACACAGTCTTTACCTTTCTTTAGCTAAATGTAGTTACTGCTGGTTTCTGACCATGAAAGAGGGTTTTCTTATGTTCTTCAGTGCTCAGTAATGAAAACCCTGATTTCTACAACCTAACACATCTTCTCCGTGTCTCCAGAGTACAACCCAAACAACGGTTCCTGCCTTTCAGTTGACAGAGGACAGGCTGCAGTTCACTATGGATGTTTCAGTATCAGTGTTGCAGGCATACAAGCACTTTATAACCAAAATTCACACTTTCATTCTCTGCACAGAGCGAGATCTACACCCCTCCCTAGTGAGGTCCATATTCTGAACACTAGTGCCAAGATTCATGCTCTCAGCTACCACAAGTAGTGAGACCTGTGCTGTCGTTCACCCGAAGTGCTGCAAGCTCCAGACTGTGTAGTGCCACATCCCCTGTAAGTGGAGTAGCCATCACTTGTCAGTTGTTAAGATTAGTGTTTACACTCTAAGGCATGGTGTGCAGAAAGGGTTAAATATCAGGCCCCTGTAATGAAGTGGTTCACAGAGTGCAAAAGGATCTCCAAAGCAGTAATCCTATGATTCAGAACAATGCCCACCTCAAGCCAGCAGAGACAGAATTAAATTCTCCAGCTTCTTAAATGTAGAAGGATCTATTATTAGTATTTACCACTCTAATTCTCAGTCCAGGTAATACAGCCTAGTCCAGTTTTCTTCTAACGAGGAGGTCACAATGGTGTAGAAGTCGGTGGTTCACAGTCTCTTTCCAGACTCTTGATGAGTCTAGGCAGCCTCCATTTGGGTAAAATACAAAACTCTTCAGTAGGTTGGTACAAACAGTTCTGTAGGAAGACCAGGGAGAACATCTCCTGCTATGTTTCAATCTGACATGCTGCATTATGGAATACATTCTCAAAGATGGAAGAAAACTATGAGATCAGGGTTTTTCCATTTCTGTTTGTCTAAGGTGACAGCAGCTGTATAAAGCTGGCACTTAAAAAAGTGCAATTGATAGCAAAGTTCATCTCAGGTACTTAAAAGTAGGTGGGGGAAGCCCTTTTTTTTTTTTTCGTTTCCAGTTGGCAAAGAAAGCCAGGACTGGAGCAATAGTGGGAGTGCCACAGGCAACACTGAAACACAGTGTCAGACATTATTATGGAGGAGGATTCAGAACAAGAATAGTGAAGAGAATTGCCTCTGAAGCTTAACTAACATTCCCTGTTACCAGTAACCTGAGAAACTTGAAGTTTTGGTTAAACGGAACAATTTACACGCAACATCCAAGATGAGCAATCCAGTACACAGCAATGATTTCCAGGTACTATGATCAATGACAAAAAGGTGAAGATGGAAGTAAATTTAGCAGAGACATCAGGAGGAATGATTAGAAGGAAACAAGATGCCTGGGGCAAGAAAGGCTGTGCAGAGACCAATGCAAAGTAAGTCTTAGGAGGAAAAAATTGGGATGCAGGCACAGTATCTCAAAGATGAAGTCTAGAAAACTGATCTTAGTGTAGTTGGACATGGACAGTATCAGATACAATAGTCATAGAATCATAGACTGGTTTGGGTTGGAAGGGAACTTAAAGATCTACTCCCACCCCCCCTGCCCTGGGCAGGGCCCCCTTCCCCCAGCCCAGGGTGCTCCCAGCCCCGTCCAACCTGGCCTTGAACCCTTCCAGGGAGGGGGCAGCCACAGCTGCTCTGGGCACCCTGGGCCAGCGCCTCACCCCCCGCACAGGGAACAATTTCTGCCTTACATCTCATCTAAATCTCCCCTCTGTCAGTTTAAAACCATTACCCCTCATCCCATCCCCACCCCCTGATCCAGAGTCCCTCCCCACCTTTCCTGTCCCCCCTTTAAGCCCTGGGAAGCCGCTCTCAGGTTCCCCCGGAGCCTTCTCTTCTCCAGGCTGAACCCCCAGAACTCTCTCAGCCTGGCCTCCCAGGGGAGGTGCTTCAGCCCACTGATGATCTTCACGGTCCTCCTCTGGACCTGCTTGAGCAGGTCTATGTCAGTCTTACATTGAAGGACACAGAGCTGGATGCAATACTGCAGAAGGGGTCTCATGAGAGCAGAGAGGGAGAATCACCTCCCTCAGCCTGCTGGTCATGCTCCTTTTGATACTGCCCAGGATGTGGTTGGCTTTCTGGGCTGCAGATGCACATTGCTGGGTCATGTTTAGCTTCTCGTCAGTCAGCACCCTAAGTCCCTCTCCGCAGGGCTGCTCTCAATCCACTCCTCGCCCAGTCTGGATTTGTGCTTTGGTTTGCCCCAACCCATGCGAGGACCTTGCGCTTGGCCTTGATGAACTCCATGAGGTTTGCCTGGGCCCATCTCTCCAGCCTGTCCAGGCCCCTCTGGATGGCATCCCTCCCATCCTGCGTGTCACCGCACCACACAGCTCGTTGATGTTGGCAAACATGCTGAGGGTGCACTCAGTGCCACTGTCTATGTTGCCAACAAAGATGTTAAGCAGCACCAGTCCCAACACTGACCCCTGAGGAATACCACATGTCACTGCTCTCCACTTGGGCATCAAGCTGTTGACTGCAACTCTTTGACTGCAACCATTGAGCCAATTCCTTACTCATTGAGTGGTCCATCCATCAAATCCATGTCTCTCCAATTTAGAGGGACTTGTGCATCTTTAGGTTCCTTAGATGCTCTCAGACCTGATTTTCCTCTACAGTGGGCAGTTCTTCATTCTCCCAGTCCCTGCCTTTGTCTTTTGTGACTCAAACAGTGTGGCTGGAGCACTTGGTGGTGAAGACTGAGGCAAAAACTTCACTGGGTAGCTCACCCTTATCCATGTCCTGGTCTCCCTTTCCTTTCCAGAGAGGGCCCACGTTTTCCCTTTTGTCTTCCTTTTGTCTTCCTTTTGTCACCAACGTACGTATAGATTTTCTTGTTGTCCTTGATGTCCCTGGCCAGATTTAGTTCTATTAGGGCTTTGGCTTTCCTAACCTGGTCCCTGGCTACCCAGACAGTTTCTCTGTATTCCTCCCAGACTATCTGTCCTTGCTTCCACTCTCTATAGGCTTCCTCTTTATGTTTGAGCTGTCCAGGAGCTCCTCGTTCATCCATGCAGCCTCCTGGCATTCTTACCTGACTTCCTCTTTGTCAGGATGCATCGCTCCTGAACTTGGAGGAGGTTATTCTTGAATATCAACCAGTTTTCTCGGGCCCCTCTTCCCTCCAGGGCTTTATCCCATGTTACTCTGCCAAGCAGATCCCTGAAGAGGCCAAAGTCTGCTCTCCCGAAGTCCAGGGTAGCAGGTTTGCTGTGAACCCTTCTCACTGCCCTAAGGATCTTGAACTCCACCATTTCATGGTCACTGCCCTTGAGCTTCACACGCCTCACCAGCCCCTCCCTGTTGGTGAGAACAAGGTCCAGCATAGCACCTCTCCCCACTGGATTCTCCATCACTTGGAGAGGGAAATTATCAACACAGGCCAGGAACCTCCTGGCTTTCTTATGCCCTGCTGTGTTGTCCCTCCAATAGATATCGGGGTGGTTGAAGTTCTCCATGAGGACCAGGGCTTACAGACATGGGCTGCTCCTATCTGCCTACAGACAGCCTCATCTGCTCAGTCTACATGGTTGGGTGGCCTGTAGCAGACCCCGCTATAACGTCTCCTGTCCCTGCCCTCCCTTTAATCCTGACCAATAAGCTCCTGGTTGGCTCCTCACCCATCCCCAGGCAGAGCTCCCGGCACCCCAGCTGGTCACTGACATAGAGGGCAATCCCCCTCCTCCCCGTCTCCCCTGCCTCTCCTTCCCAAAGAGCCTGTAGCTTTCCGTGCTAACACTCCAGGCACAGGAGCCATCCCACCACGTCTCCAGGATGCTGATCAGATCGTAGCCCTGCAGGCATGCGCACATCTCTACCTCCTCGTGTTTATTCCCTGTGCTACCTACATTTGTACTGATAGAGAAAAGATAGCTGAGAAAAGTTGTGAGATACAGTACTGCCAATTTTTTTCCTCCCCCCAGAACTTCACGCTAAGAGTTTTGTATTTTATCTTTTGTTTTGTGTTCTTGGCATACTGAGAGGTCCTATGGAATCTCAGTTTCTCTTTCTTTCAGAAGTTTTTTATCAGGCAGCTTGAAAAATCTGGAATCATGAAAGTGACAAAACTGAAAAATCTGAACACAAAAAGAAGAGAACCCCAAATTAATATTGCAAAGATTTTAAAATGTTTTAACCAACCATGACATTTTTAGGTTCATCTTGTATTTTTGAGCTTCACAAATTTTGCATTATCAGAAGTGGGGTATGTACTAGAGCAGTGCATAGCGCTTTTTTTTGTCCACCACAGGCATTTTACACTGAGCAAATGCATCTGCTGGTTGGCAGAGCCAGTGGCCCCACAAAGATCACAGATCCTGAGTTTGAAAGCTTATCTACCACCCTCATTTCTTGCTATTGCCACAGACCTCTTCTCAGCAGTCTGGGGCTTTGCTCCCCTAATAGCTGGCCTTGTCCTACACAGCTGCCCACCCCTGATAACACAGCTGAGGAGCCCAGAGGAAGTTGTACAAGATGCTTTTGTCAACACTCCTTCCCCCACAGACCATCTCACGTCTCCTTTGTTACTGTAAATTGACATCAGAGCTGCTGAATCATGATACGGGAGTCACAAAAATGTTATTTATGCTGTAGAAACAAGGCCCCCTCCCTGTCATTGTTTCCTGCCTGTGTCAAAATGGAGTCACTGATTTTTGTCCTAACTCCTCCTGCACTGGCACTTCGGGTGAAGCAGGCTGAGTTCTCCTCACTCAGGCTATGATAAAATACACGTACAGACACAACCAAGATTTGATTCTGGCCTGCTAAGAGACAGCCTTGCCGAACAGATGCTGTCTGGACAGTTCACCATGAAAAGCCATTTGGAACCAGTTGCTAAGAGATTTGCCTACAAGGTCAGAGCCCCAAGGGAATTTTTCAAATCATACACTGAGCATTTGAAAAGTTGGCCTCCCACACGGAGGCCTTATTTGCGCTGCAAAAATATTTTGTTAGGGTGCTTAGTTACAACAGGCTTTATTCCTAAGCCTGTAGATGGAGCTGAACTATGGTTTGCCTTTTCAGCACTGTAATTGGATTCCTAACAAACCAGAGCGTTGAAAGAAAGTGGTGCAGTGTCTGGAAAAGGATGCATGGAATAGAACGACTTGGAAAGCATTAGACAACATAGAAAGACACCAGAAGAACACAGAAAAGAGAAGAAAGAGGCAGGGGGAGCCATGGTTATAGTCAGGAAGACATCGATGCCCAGAGACAAGAAGTTACAGAGAAATTAAATATTAAAAATAAAGAGGGAACGAGGGTAAGTCATGTCAAAGAGGAAGTCTGAAAGGCCTGGCAAAACACAAGGAAAGGAAGAGATTATTACCAAGCCATCCAAAAAACTTCATAATGATAAAAATTTTCTATGCATAAAGTCATAAGGATTTAAAAATGTGCAGATAAATGCTTCTCAAAGCCATATTTTCATAGCCCAGTGAGATTGAACATCCCTACTTTAAATTAATACATAGACTCCACATAGATTTGCTGAAGTATGCAGGGGAAACCTCCAGACTAAGTGTCTAAACAAATTTATTGGGAAAAGATACTGATGGATCTCTTGCAGAAATTCAGTTTAAAACTGTGACATCGATTAGAAAAATCTAGGAAAATTCACAAATGAAAAAACCTAATTTCATTCAAAAATGAAAAGAAAGTTGTAATTTCTTTCACTGGAATATCATTTTTTCTGCTGATCTCTTCCAAATTCTTATTTTACAACCAGCTAACAAACAGACAAAGCCATACTCAAAAAGAAAATGTGGAAAAGCAATAAAGATTTCAGTTCTTCATTTACTGACAGTCTTCCCCACTAACTATGACTCACCCTAAGATTATCAAAATGCATAATAAATTCAAAATAACAAACTAGTCTGGAATTATGAAATACTGTAGCTGACACAAATAATTGATTTTGTTCTGGGTTCAGCTGGGAATAAGCCACAGCAAACTTTCAACACATTACAGAATTGTTATTGTTGCTATTACTGTTTTAGCAGTAGGTGAGAACAACATTTGGATGAAATGATGTATGTATAAGAAAAATCTTGTAACCTAACTTGAAATCAAATGCAACAAGTGAATGACAGAACCTACAGAAGAAATTACTGTAGAGATAAGAAGATAAATGAAAAAAAATATGGCTAGTGACTTACGTTAACTGTGTGACTTAGATCATGTGAAAAATCTCTTTTTTAACAACAAATGAAATCATCTCCCTTGCTCAGTTCAACTATCATTGTTTGGCTCATAGCACACAAAAACACAGTACAAAATTAAAAATACTTACATACTCGTTACTAAGTGGTTAGTTAAAACAGACCTTAAAACTCTGCATAAATTTCCCTATCAAGTGGTTTATGTATCTCACAGTTTCAAACATATCCATCCCAATTCTATTGAGAAAACATCCTCTTGTATCACTATCATATGAAGGTTTACAGAAATGTGCTATAATGTCATAGGCTGTTGAACGAGCCTTCCTTTGAAATCACTAGCATATGTTTAGTAAAGACGACACCACTTTTGGCACCATATTTCCATTAAATGTAGGGCAGATTCAAGACCCCGTGTCTGATTTATGCCCCATAAGTGATAAAGAGTGACAGCAGTAACAGGGGGTGGAAATCCTTGCTTGTATGTTTTTTCCCAGACCTGTATGGATTTTAAGCTCTGTAGCACAGTTTCAGCTGACTTTTCTTTGTGGTAGTAGCATTTAGTGCCTATATTGCTTTTATTTGATTATTTTTAATCAACAGATCTCAAAACATTTTACTCTTCTTTAGACACAATATTTTACTTCAAAAAAGGCACTGAACATGTAAGGCCCCATAATGGACAGAAAAAAATAAAGGCATAGAGAATGCAAGTGGCCAGTTAATGTGTTAAGAAGCCAGAAAATTAACCCAATATCCTAGATTCCAAGCCTGACTCCAAACAGTGGATCATATTCTCCTATGTTAGTATTTGAAATTCCATTTTCTTTTATGAAATCTACTTTTCCACAAAAGTAATTTGGAGGTTACAGGTAATTAAAGTGACATTTTTGCAAGTATTTGAGGATTGAAAGAGAACACCAGATGTAGTAGGATGAGATGTCAAGAGAGAGGCGGTCAGGAAAAGAGCACAGCAATACGGCTTCAATACAAAGACAGGTAAAGGCAAAGGAAAATTTTGGGGGGTTGGAGGGCGATATTATTGGAAGCAGCAGATTACTTACCTTTCATGTTGGGGAGGAGTTATTTATAGGTCTTCTTTTCCACATGGTTTGCTGTGGGACTTTGACAGAAAACACATGGTTTTCTATGTTTGGCAAGATGGGGAAGATGATAGACTGGGTTTAAGAGCCAGACGAGACTTCAGAGCTCTTATTTTGCCAATGCAATTAGTAGCTTTCCAGCCGTAGCTCTTCAAAAAACTTCCATTGAGTATCTTTAGTAGTTTGTAATAGGATTAAAGGTTCTACTTTTGGTTAGAATATTCTTGGACACTGAATGGCCATGAAATCTGTCCAGTTACACATGGAACATTTACTTTGGATTTTTTCCTCAGAATTAATTTTAAATCAGTCAGATTATCAGCAGGAAATCAGGATGACTCAAGTATAGGCTTGTTGCAAAGTCTCTAAAATTTGAACTTGTGTTTATCAACTGTTTAATACTTTCCACTCCTAAGGGACTGAGAGGGTAAGCAGATGGTCTGCAAAGGAAAACTGTAATATTTGAGGCTTGATGGGAGATGTGCATTTTGGCCAAGAGGCATACACAGTCTTGCCTGCTGTTTACTTCCTCTAACATTTAAGACATATATCCATCACTCAACAAATTGGCTGCAAAATAGCTGTTTGTAGTCATCATATGCCCATCATAGGATGGGGTTTGTCATGTAATTGAACTTGCTAGAGAACAGCAAAGGAACAGTCATTATTTGGATAATATAGAGCAAAATGGTAGTTTGGCAGGTCTTTCAAATACAGAGGATAGGCCTATTTTTCTCACAGTATGGACACAAGTTCAAATTAGAAAAGGTGAGGCAGAGACTGATATATGACAAGGAAAAAGGCTTTTTTGCTGAGAGGTCATTTAAGAAGCACAAAATTTTAAAGTTGCTCACATCTGTCATGAAGGAGCTGCTTTTTCAAAGTCTGCTAAAAGGGGGCTGGCCCTGATAACAGGCAAGGAGATGGTCTCAATGCACTAATGGTTCTTTCCATCCAAATTTCCTGTGTGTGTCACAGCTGCTGGTCTGTGCAGCTGTCTCTGGGTTGTTTTTTTTTTTTGCCTACCCCATCTCATGTTTATAAACGGCTTATCATTTTTTCTTGCAGATCAGGGAGATGAAGAGTAAGAAATACTGTTCCGATTTCTGCAACATATTGATGACAAAACCCTCAGCAACCAAATATCTGTTCTTTTTGTATTTAAATAGTAAATACCAACACATTCTTACTCAGACAGACTTTTATCCTTGGGATTCAGATTTTCCCTTGTTTTCTTTTTGTTCTCCAGGCACATATGCTCAGGGATTTATCCCCTGCCAAAGGCCTCACTCCTTGTGAACTCCAGTAAGCACCACTCTTCCCCCCCGTAGAGTTGATTTACAGGAAATGCATAAAGGAGTACAATCACTTTCCCTACTTATTCGCAGGGTTCCACAAATTTCAAATCAGATGTGGGCTGATGTGACCTTTCAGTGATGGAACTTTATGGGAGCTGCCACCAACCTCCGGGTACAATGAATATATCCCCCTGGGGCATGGGGGGCCACTGGTTTTAGTCATGGGTGCCTTCCGGCAGACTGAAGCAGGTGTTATCACCCTCTGATTCCTTCAGCTTGCTCTCATTTCATTCAGCAGTTGTTAGTCAAATTCACTTCTCATCACCTAGAAGTGAAGGTAACAGCTTGAGACAAGAAGAAATGACTGATAAAAAGCCCATCCTGGCCACTCCAAAACTCATACACTGTGGTAGGTAGTAGATTGGCACTGGTTTGTAAGAGCATCACTCCGTAATTGTTAGTCCTCATGCTGCCCACCCATCTCGTGTTCATGTCATCCTCCTTTTCCCTTTCCATTCTTTGGGCAGATAGACCTCAGTTGCTGAGTGTTGCTTCAGTGTAAAAAAAAAAAAAAAAAAGCGCACGTGGTGCTTGTGGTGTGGGAAGGAAGCTGGCTGTGAGAGATAAAGGTTGAGGTTAAGAGCAGACCGACTGTTATGCTCCTGGGGCTTTGCTGCTCTTTGTATAACCTTGGTGTGGCTGGGTGATACAAATCAGCACTACCTTTTCTGATAAAATCCATATACCAGAGGCAAGCAGCCGCCATACCTCCACATCTTTTTGTAGTTTATTACAGCCCTGGTGTTCCAAAGGGTCTTGATGGGTCAAAGGTTAGTTTTCCATTATATTATTGAAGGAGCGCAACCAAGTTTGTTTGGGGCTCAGAGACTTAAGAAAGAAACTGAATAAAAAAACATATTGTAGGAGCTGCAAGAAACAAAAGCCTTTGGGGAAATTCCAAGATTGCCAAAGAAAAGAACAGTCACTGAGAATGTGCAAAACCACCATCTTCTCCTTCCTTCCCACAAGGACTAGTGCAACTCACTTTGAAAGAGAAAGAAAGAATCAAGAGAGCAAGAAGCATTTCACCCAGCTGTCCCACTCTGCAAAGCCCCATTGCTTTACTTCACCCAAACCAGCAGGCAGGCAGAAATGCAAAATCATGCCATTTGTGACCTACAGAAACAAAGCTCAATGTTTGCATGGGTGGGGGAGAGATACAGTTAAGCTTACCACCAACTGGAAAAAATGCAGAGTAGAAATGTTCTGGTTGCTTTATATATATATATGTATATATATGTGTGTGTATATATATATATATATATATATTATTCCCTCCTCCCCCTCATCATGCAAGCCTTAATTATTTTTCTTCCCAGGAAATACAAATCGTAAATGAAGCCCAGATTCATTGCACATAATCATAGAGACCAAGACTGGTGGTTTTGAAGGCTAGGGACTGAAACTAATGGTTCTGGAAGATGCTGCACCAAAATCAATCTTTAACTCTTTAGTGGAAAACAATAATTAAAAGTAAGACAGGAATCACTGAAAAAACAGAGATCTGAGCTGATCTCCTCAAAGTGGTCCTTAACCTATTTTAAGGAAAATCTTCAACCTGATCTTCTGAAGTTTTATGCAGTAAGGAAAGTTCTTACATTCCTGAAGGCTATGGAATAAGCAAGTATGGATTTACCAGGCAGGTCTATGGCAGCTGCAGCCTCTCCCTTTGCAATGTCCAGAGCAGAACAAACATTGTCCTTGGACAACATTGTCCAACCATTCTGTCATCTGATTCAGACTCAAGCTGTCTGTTCAAATGGAAAAAGTACTGTGAGCATCTGCATAATCGAAACGTGGGACAAGCATAATGTTAAATAAGGCTAAAACTGATCAAAAAATTCACAAAGAAGAGAAGCAAAAATCTGCTCTTTCTCCAAGGTCAGCTCTATCCCGAACGTAGCTCTAGTTCTGTCACATAATCCTGACATAAGGAAGCTACTCCCTCTAAGAAAGTTTGGTGGAACCAGAATGGAATTGACGTGTAGAAACACTCTGACATTCAAAAGACACAATTTGCATTTTCAGCTTTTTTCCCTTAAGCTCTGGTTACATCAAGAAAAGCTGAAAGTATTTTTCTGCACTGGTTTAGCTTCAAAAGTACTACTGATCCTATAAAATACCTTATAGATCATATGTGGCTCTGAAGAGGATTTTATTATTTCTTGGTGAAATATCTGTCAGCCTAAATGATCCAACAGCTGGAGTTGAAAACAAGAGAGCTCATGACCTATGAAAATCAAGTTTTAACTGTACAAGAGGAGAACAAACTGTTTCCCTTTCACACTGTATAAACTGCAAACAGAGTCAGACTTTGAGTTAAACAAAATTATGCTTCAATTAATGTAATAAAAATATGTTTTGACCTAAGGCTGAATTGAGTAATTGGTGGACTAAAATATATGTTATTCTGAAAGTGCTGAAACTGTGTTTTGAGCTTTCAGTCTTCCTTTCATTTTTCTTTCTCCATTGCTCCAATTCTTTTTTGGTCTGTTGGTTTTGTCAATTAATACAAACAACAAAACAACAAAATAATCAAATAAACCTGAACCATATTCACAAAATGTATTATAAAGAGTTCTAGCTTAGCAAAATCAGATTATGAAGGGTTAAAAGAAGCTGCTGACTGCTGAAAACACAGTATAGATACAGAACAATCAGAGTGATTGCCTTGCCAGTGAAATGTAAGAGAGCAAATGAAGGGACAGTGTGAAAGGTGCAGAATAATTTTCAAATTAAAAAAAAAAAAATCAAAACAAATGGTTTTAAAGAAATGTGTGTTATAGAATGGCTACTGGAGAAATGGTGCTTCCTCTTGCTCTCAGTGAAGGACTATAAAGTTACACATTTATGGTTCTTACCTGAAGCTTTCTGTAATCTTGTTAACAACAGCTGAAAGGAAAACTAGAGGAGCCAGCTCAAAGACTGCCCAGGCAGAGTCATAGGCAGGAGGGATACTTGCAGCTTGGCATTTTGTAAAAGTACTCTCTGAAAAAATAGTAAGAAAGAATTGATTGAAATGTAATCAAATGTAACTAACTTAGCCTCCTGTAAGACAGATTTTGTTCTTCAAAACACTGATCATGTCCACATTGTAAAGACTGCTTTCCATTTTCCAACCTGCACATACACAATACAGTTTAATACAAGTTATACCTTTGTTCACAGGGGGTGTTTTTTCTAGCTTAAGGGGCAATTTTGTACCTACTTCACTTGCACAGGGCTATGTCAAATCAATGCTTTTTCCACCGAGAGGCCCAGAAAAAGTCTTTCTGACTATAAGAACCTCTCAGCTTCCTAAGCACTTAAAAGTCACTAGTCCTGAACACTTTCTGAGTTCATTTGCATAAAATGCACCCCTTTCCTTCTATTTCTTGCCTCACACATTAGGTTATTTTCATACTGCATATTAGACCACTAATAAGGTACAAACTTCAGAGAGCATGATCTAGTCTAATAAGCACACAAAGTTTAAGAGGACTGAAAACCCGTGGTTTCCCGTGTCATCTTCATTAGCTCTATGTTTTAGTGCAATGAAAATTAATGCTAATGTCTGATCTTTCCTCAAATAACTTGAATTTTTATCTGCAGAAGTTAATAATATTCACTTTGGATAGGTCATGAGATAAAAATGAGTCTCAATAAATGTTAAGCTAGAAACAGGTTGAGATGAGTCATCAGACCTCTGGAAAACATCTGGAAACAAATTGTGAGTTGTAGCCAAAGTCGAATAAAGTAAATGAGGAAGAACTGGTGGAATCGTCTGTTTCTGAATGTTTGGTTTCCACAACAGATTTTCACAGTAACAGGCATGATAAAGATTTCTTCCTTGCTCGGGACAGGCTATGTTTCACATTTACATGGCCAGGAGATGGAGTCCCAGAAGTCCAATCTTAAGTACATGTACGATATTCCCAAAGGTACAGAATTTAATGAGGACCTCAAATTTAGGTGAGCAAGTGATTTCTCTGTGTGTGTGTGCATGCAGAGTGGTAAGACATCTCTTGGAGCTTAAGGATATGCTGATTTGTCCACAAAATAAATAAATAAGTAAATAAGTAAATAAATAAGTAAATAAATAAATAAGGCATCCATGGAAAATCTGACAAGTGTGTGAACTGGGACATCTTATTAGAAAGAAACAGGATCAGCCATGTATTTTGCCTAGTCTGACACCAAGAGAGAAGGATAACTGTATTGTAGTTTTCAGAAGAAAAGACATGAACAGCACAGCAGTATTCTGTCCAGTAAAGTTCATGATTTTATTAATATTTTTAGAAATTTGAAAATAGCCATCAGACAGAATAACCATCAGGGAGAGAGAGATGTTCAATCAAAATGAAGAGAATATGGATGTATTAATATTGGAAGTAGTCATGTTGCTCATCTCTGTGCACACTTGAAATGAAAAGGTATTTCATGGCAGAAAAAACCCCACAGTTATGAGCTTCAGAAAAATTCCGAAGTGTCTGCTGTTAAGAGAGCTAACGTAATGAGGGGAGTTACAAGACAAACTGAAGTTGCCTGCTGAATGACTGTGCAAAACAGAAACAATCTGTATAGAATAAGTTACTTTAAAAGGAAGTATTATGAAGTTTTCATCTCAGATTAAGTATTTTGAAAAGTAAGCTGTGCTGAAAGTGTTATAAACTCCATTCTAAAGCAATCTGGAGAACAGAAATCTGAATTGAAGATCCCCCATAGTAACAGCAGCAGGTAAAATATTAAATTTGTTTTTGGTAGAACTGCATTTCCATTCACCGTAGAGTAAGATCAATTGAACTGTGACAGAGAAAGAAGACACTTAGGAACTAGTGCTGAGACAGAAATAAAGCATTTGTCCACTCTGCTGAATAAGATACTTGTCTGTGATCCACATCGAGGCAAGATCGCTTAAAGATTCTACATAAAACATTGCTGCTTTAGCCAAATTCCTAGGGATATTTGTCTGACGCTCTGATGACATTGTCTTCAAATCTACATTTACTCTCTGTGTAGGACTCTCAGTACTCTTGCAATATAGCTCTTCATATTCTCCATCTTCTAGCAATGCTGAAGAACAGATTTTAGGAATCTGACTGCTTTTCTCAGTTTGGTTGGAGTTGTGGGAATAAATGGAGTTTTACCAGTTGAATCAAAAAAAGGAAAAGAAAAAAAAAAAAAAAAGCAGGGGGAAAGCTAGGGTATTAAATTTCACTTTAAATTATTTTTACAGTTTTCCTACAAAAATGGAAATGACCAAGATTTAATTATTAGTTGAATGAAACATCTGTTTCCAACCAAAATTACATACTTTTTCATTTCAAATTTTGTTAAATTTTGAAACAAGAAAAACTTCCAGCTTTCAAAAGCTTCAACTGTTGTCAAAACAATTCAGAAAATTTAACAAGAATTTAGAAATTGTTTAGTTTCCAGGACCAGATTCTCAAATCTGCATTTATTGGACAAATGAAAAATCCAGCAGAAAAATAATGATTGGATCTAGTCTCAATATCTAACATCATCTTCCATTCCTGATCATCTCCTGCCTTCTTATTATTACACTTCTTTTGCAGTAGCTTCTCTGATTCACAAATCCTGCTTTTTTAATTCAAAAGCCCCTACTAAAATTTTATTTGCCCATCATCCAGCATATAAACTTGTATTTTTTCCCCTTTGATTTTGCAGAACAAATTTTCAAGATGAATTCAGGACCCAAACACAACAAAAAGTCCTGCTCAAATTTAAAATCTGTTTGCATGTTGTATCTCTCTTGTCTCTTTTGCTTGTTGTGGAACATCCTGTTCTCTTTTAGTCATTCCTAGTTCTATTCCATGCCCCACAGCACCCCGAAGGAATGGTGTTTCCTACTTAGAGAATTTCATCGTGCTCCTCATTTTATATACAGAAGGCACCTCAATTCTCTGAAATATTATGGTACAGCCCTTTCTCCACAACCATGAGAGTGAGAAATACTTATTTTTGTTTAATATGAAAAACATCCAAGTGACAAGATATACATAAAAATCTCCACCCTAAAAACACCCGTTTCTTCCATGTTGCCAAGGAAATGAGTACATAGTTAATCATGACGAACAAAACACAGTCGTTTCCACCGACTCTATTTCTATCTTTCAGGCTGTCAGCCCTCCAGATAACAAGCTTCTTACTGCATTTTTGTACAGATTTGGGGGATGAAACAAAATAATTAAAAAACAGCCTTCGCATTCTGGGTATAGAGCATCCTACACTGGGGGATTTATCTGCAATAACTGAGAAACACAGGACATGTTGGTGACCGAGTTAGGCTATAGGCCTGAGAAACTGAAGCCAGGAATTGCAGAGGCACCCAAAGGTCAGCAGATTTCTCATCTCTTTCTCTGTGTACCCTGCAGTGTTCTGTTAACATTTTGCAATAGGTTCAGCAGCTAAGTTTTTGGGGTGGGTGTAAGAGCGCACCACTTCCTGTGGTGGCCGTTGTGCTTCCTGTTTTCTCAAGGCTGATGGAGACGAGCTGGCGGGGCTGCTGATTTTGAAACAGGGGCAGCTGCATGATTGTCTTGTGAGAGCTCAGAATGAATCACCATCCCATCCTAATAGAAAAATCCCAAACCTTTCCAGAGTTGGAACTCTAACTCCGGTGGCCTTGGGCTACCTGCTCATGCATTGAGAAGAGGGTGGGGAATGCCCAGAATGCCAAACAGTCAAAAATCAAGAGCCAGACCACAACAGATCATGAGATTAGTTCAAAAACCATACAACTTTTGGAAAAGATTTTTTCTATTCACTAAATTTCCATTCTTTGAGATACATCCCATTCTTTGCAATACAAGTAAGAAATGTTTTCTTCTTTAACATGGAAAACATAAAGTATCACAAGACTTTTCATAAAACCACAAGTCAGTAACAGTAGATGGACAGGAAGGTTACTGAAACCCAGAACAACCTTTGCACAGACTTTTGACCAATAAACATCCAAACTATTGGAGGGTTCAAGGATACACCAAATTCAGTTTGTTGGTAAAAGAAGGGAACTTTTTGGTAAAAGACAGGAAAGGAAGGGAAAAGATATTGACAAAAAAAATTCCTCTGATGTATGATAAAAGATGCAGAATAAATCTATCCTGTTACAACATCATCTGATTATTATTAAAACTTTCATATCAATATGAGACATTCTCCATGCCTATTTACAAATAGCTACAATATAACCAGAATTACAGAAGATGCTTTCCTGAGCAGGACACTCTCAAAACTTAAATGAATATTTGAAGCACCTGCTTGCAAGAGCAAGAAAAGCCACAACAACAACAAACCCCACAAAAAAGAAACCAAACAAAAAAAAAAGCAGTTAAATTCATACTGTACTTTGAGTTCCAGACTCACATTAGCCCCTAGATTGTCTAGAAATTTGAGGCTAACACCTGTTAGTTAACATATACTAATAAATATGCTTGAGAAATCTTGCATAGACAGGGCAGTGTGCACTAAGCCCACTGATCAGGCTTTCCTCTGTGCTTTAAGATATCCATCACAGCACTAGACGCTTTTGGTAAACTAATGTCATTTTTTTAAAAACTTGTTTCAGTTCAGATCCAAGCTCCCCAGCCTGCTCCAGATAGTCTCACAATTAAAGTCTTAATTCATTGCTGTTGTCTTCAGTGCCATACCCAAAAGCAGCCCAGGTTTACATTCTGGAAACAAGATCTATGCAAAATGAAAAGGAGACAGTGAGAATATAAGAGCCTAGAAAATCTCCCTTAAGGCTGAAAGGAGCAGTGGTTAAAGGAAGGACTGGTGCAACCCTCCTGGGCAGGTATGTGTGGTCACTCCTGACATTTGGATCTACCCCAGAGAGGGACAGACACTACTATTTAAACCAAATAGGTCTGTTACCCCTTGATCTTATTGTATGTCTTGTGCCTCAAAGTGACTTTATGTTCAGTCCAAATGACTGTCAAATGTTTACATTGTGCTGGATGCATTTAACACACATACTAGAGAATGCTTTTTTATTCTGTTATCTGTATGCTAACACCTCTGCTTTTAACTATCTATTTGAACCACACACTACATTGTCTAAAATACTCCCAAATATTTGGACAACATTTTCCACTTCCTGGACTTTCACACCCTCCTACTCTTCCCTGGTCCTCCATAATCTTAAACTGTGTTTTACACAAATGTTCAATATGGATGATTGTCCCTTTGCTTTCTGAATTCTTGTCATGGGCCTGCCCTGAGTTTTCACAGAGAAGTGAATACGAAAGAGCTTGAGTTCCTCTCTCCACACTGCATCTGTTTCACTTTCTCCTCTTTTCACTCACCGATTTAATCTGAAGCTCTCTGAGCTCAAGTGTAGGGTTCCTGAGTTCCCAGTTCATAGGACGAAGACATTGTCACTGCTGGAGGATGCAAGAAATGAGGACATGACATTAGGTATCTTTCTCATCTGGCTCAGTGGCTCTACCTTCAAGCATCCATCTCTTTACTCACATTCTTTTCTGAAAATCTCATCAAGCCTGCTTAGCAGTATCTACACAGGGTTTTGCATATAAAACACCAGATTAAGAAGGGGCACATCCGAGTTTCCCTACCATACCACTGAGCAAAACTCTTCTGAGACTATCTGTGGTGCATTATAAGATAACTTATTTATTTTCCTTTCCTGACTTTAAAAGCAGAATGACTGCAGTCCCCAAACTTTGATGCCATCTTCGATGGTCTGGCATGCAGCTCAGTTTACAGCAATATGGAGCTAGCATGGTTCTTGCAGAGCAATTCCTCAACTGAAGTGTTCACAAACTGGAGAAGCAGTGTAGAGAGTAGCAGACAGGTCTTGGAACTTGAGAGGAAATGCAATGCTAAAAGACATGAAGGGTGGTAAGATGGATATAATAGATGGTGGTAAAAAAAGACAAAATGGAGGGATATGTCATCTATGGATTTATCAGCATCCATCATTTTGGATGACATGATGAATTATATTCACTTTCCCAAAATGTCCAACTGTGTTTTCTGGAACTGAACTAACACAGAGGATCAAATCACATTATTTCACAGTTACTGATATACCACAGCAGCTCCAAAACTTCTGCATGAGGAAGCAGGCCTTCACAGACCTGTGTGATAAACCTGCCCAGTCCTTTGGAACCACATACCATGAGTGACAGAGCCCATACTGACCAGAAAGACAGGCTGCTATCTGGAAACTGGCTACCTAAGACTGCTACAAGTCCGTGGCTAACCATCAAGTCAACTGTCAGACTGCTAGGTGGGGGTGGGAGGGTTGCAGTGTTGTTATGAAAGTTGTTTGTCCACTGATTATCAGCAGCAAGAACGTATATGAAATAACAGCAGGCTTCACAGAAAGAGCCTCTAAATTGCATTATGCTAACAGATGGTGCACTGTGTCCATGGACTGTGCTCCAGCAGAAGTCCATGAATAAGTTGACCAAAACCGATCCTAATCCTCTCTTCTTCAAGGCTTGATAAACACGGATTTGTCGACACCAGTGTGGGCAAACTAGCAAAGTACAGGATGTGGGAATTCTAGAGAAATCATGCATATGCAGTGTTGGGCAATCTGGAACCTTATTCTTTCCCATAAAGATAATCATCAGCAGAGTCCAGACACTGCTAGTCTTCAGGCTTGTCCTTTCACATAACTTTGCTGTTTTCACCTTAGATGGTCAGGTTGTATGGGCATGAATACAAGCTTGAGCTTATAGCTATCAGTTAGATAAATCTTAAGTCTGTTAAAGAGGAAAAGTTGCGGTGACAGAATTTCCCAGAATTTAACAAATTCATATCACTTCATAAAAGAACATATATGTGCAAAGTTGCAGGGCTGGGCTGGATGACAATTCAAAAAGTAGTAGTTAGGAATTCAGGGTCCAGTTCTCATTTTCCAAGTAAACTCTTTTCTCTGTTCTGGACCAAGACCATGTGTGTTTATCAAACCTACAAGTTTTTTAATTTGGATAAAATGGTACAGAATGTGGAAGAAGAGCAAGAGCTTCTTCTGTTCTTATGTAAGAGGACTGTAAAAGGATACTACTACTTTTAAAAAGAAAAGTCCTTTTCTTCATCTTGTTTTCACTTTTTCTATTCAGGTTCCTTTCCTAATCAAACAGGGAGAACAAGTGATATGCTCTCAACACTATAATGAGAAACTGGTAAAAAAAAATAAAAACCTTCCTAGCCTGGGTGAAACTTCTTTGACTCCTCTCTATAAAGAAGCTTCTATACATGACCATAAGCGTATGCTGGAGACAGATACAGCCAAAGTCACTGCAAAATATGAAAGGTGTAGCAAAGATCAGCATCAAACTGTTCCACAGTCTGTTTTCTGATGGTTTTTTGAACAGCTTTACATGTAATTTGAAGAAATTTTGGACCCAGGGGAAAAATTACTGAAGAAATATTTTGCAGAAATTCCTTGCATTTCCAGTCTAGTCAAATGCAATAAAAATGCTCTCCTGAAATATAGACACAAAATTTAAAGATATGGATTTATCAATATCCAGAGGAGGAGAGGCTGGTGAATGTAGATCATACTTGTGGTGCACACGCATGTGTGAGAGGCCTTAAATTTTTTGTCCAATAACTGGTACTGAACAGGATGGGTGCCCTTTATTCTTAAACAGCTGGAAGAAAAAGAAAGAAAAGTAGTGCTTTGTTCTAATACACATATGTTCCACAACAAATCCAACATCTCATTGGTAGAAAGCATATAACAAATGTGAAGGAAAAAAGTGGCTTGGGGAATCCACACACACAAAAGGTGGAAGTATCAGAAACTGCAGAAGTACATAATCACTTTAAAACCACTTCAGATGCTCATATCGATTCCAAGTGGATTCCCTAGTGACAAATTAGTAATTTCTGACTGCTAAGAAGAGGACCACTGGAGTCCTCACTACAGATTCTGGAAGAGGTCTCCCCCAAAGTTAACATCTAATCTGTCAGTCAGGTCACAGAGTAACGTAATGCAACACATCTAAGACAGGCTGAGAAAACAGTTTTAGCCTCAGTGGAGTGTGCTAAAATAAGTGGAAGGTCCTGCTAGCTGACAGGATTTGTGAGAAAATTGTCCTGAGGACTGAGACAAATTCCCTGGGGGAGATTTTTTTCAGTGAACTATAAACTGTCACAAAGTATGTGTATTCTGAATAATATATTATTGTGCAGAGATCTTCAGACTGATGCCAAGGGAGGTACATGACATACAGTGGTATGGCCAGACCCATGGCTGAGCTGAAGTTTCTTCTTAGTGCCTTACTATGGAGGCATACAAGTCTGTCTAGAGGATCTTGAAGATGCTGCTGCACTCTGGGGTGTGGATAATCCTACTGTGGCCCTCTAAACTATTTAGTGTTATTCTGGGAATAGAAGGCCCTCAGTGTCTAAGGTGCGTGTTTAGCATCATAGCACATAGGAATAAAGTTTAGGGAAAAATCTCTGAGAGACTGTAAACTCACTGACATTTAAATTAGCAGCTATTTTTGTTACTCTTGCATGAGGCTTTATTGTCACAAGATCACCCTGTAAGGAGGATCTGCCAAGAAAACTTATTTTCAGACAACTCGCCTTTTCTGAAGTGATAGCGACAATAAATAGCTTTTGATGAAAAGGTGGTAAATAAACAGACCATCACAGATTTGACAAAATGTGACTCATCAGATCTTTGGGTTTCCAAAATGGAGGTGGTTCTCCATAGAAAAATATACATGAATCAGACTTAAGAACATAATGCCTTTTAAACTTACAAGGATTACAGGCTAACATATCTAGTTTCAAAAGTTAAATCTTGATTGTTTCAAGAATGTAAAGAATATAGATTTTGAAAATTAACCTGGGATGGATTAAGCCTTTACTTGAAAAAAGCCACTGTAAATGGTTTACATCTAATTTTGTTGAAAGAGCATGATAATGACTTCCTGATTTGGGTTGTTTTTTATATTTCAATCAAGCGTCTTTCATCAGTGATGTTCCCAACAACAAGCCAGATGTAATTCTTTGGGGTCAAGATGAATAATTTGTCCTCATTTCTTTGAAAGCTTATCTAGACCATTTGGTGATGTCTGACCATGAATATGTTTAGGATCTGTTCACTACTCCTGTCTCAGGAATCATGGTTTTATAAGTAACTAAAAGATCTGCATCAAGTTATGATCTTTCTAAGAACTAAATGGATCAGGAGAATAAACAGAAAAATATTTAGGAAACCTTCTTTCCATTATAGCAGAAAGACAGGTAGGACTGATCCCAGGCTTGTGCACATTGCAAAGGAACTAAGTGTATTTGTTGGATGGAAAAGCTGCTACACGGTGTCTCTTTCCAAGCCTACACATACTGGCCATAAAGAAAAGCCTGGTCTCTTCTGACCTCATGCAAAATGGGAATAGGAAGAAATGGGAAATGTTCTCTGAAGGAGATTCTGAGGAAGAATACATATCCATTAGGCCATCCTTTCCTCATCAAGAGGGAACTTGTGAAAGGAAGTAATTTTAGTGTTGTCCCTCCTGAAGGTTTGATGTTAATGTTTCAAGAAGAAAAAAAAAAAAGAGCACTGCAGATCCCACTACCAACTCACAACTGTTTAGTAAACATAAAGGTCTCTGCCACCAGAGCTGAAAACACTTTGGTATATACTGATACCTCAGGCACTACAAGCAAATGTGCTAATAGGTTTGGTCCAAAAAAGTCAATGATAAACTGATATAAATCATTGTTATAAAGTTTGGGTGCTTAAACAACCCTCTGTAACTAAGCTCAGCATTCTAGCTGCCGGGAAGTCATGGGATTCATGTGTTCTGTTACTGACTTTTGCCTCCCACTCACAGAGGAGAGTTGGCTAGTGTTGTGACCCATATTGCAACAATACAGGTTGATTGCAGATTAAACATGTCCTCAGTTTATCCTCAAGGATCATGCCCAATTCTTCCAGGGCGTGCCAATGGTAGTTCTCTTCCTAGGACAAGCACAGATACTGAAACAGATTATGACAGCTTTGTATGGTTTTCATTTTGATTCTTTGTGTTCAGATTCAGAGCAGTGAACATGCAGAGAGACTCTGCCAGGTCCTTCTTTCAGAGAGGTAACTATACAGAGTGACACAAAATGCAGTTAACCTGCAGAGCCCCTAACGTATTTCCCTCTTCAATGCTTTCTTCTTCCTGGTCTTCTGACTAGCTCTACAAAAAGTTAATTGCATCTCAACTAAAATACACAGAATCAAAGCTGTGATCCCAGTACGACAGAAAATAAAGGAGACTCTAATCCAACTAATTCTAATTATCAGCCTTTCTCACATTCCACTGCTTTCTGGGTTTAGCTTTCCAATTACGCTCTCCCTTTCATGCAGCATATCTTCCATCACCTGGCTTAGCACTCGCAAAAATACCCAAGATACAGCCTCACAGGAGGCTTGACTTCCGGCTAGAGAACTTCTGATCAGATGGGTTTCCTTCCCAAAGTGAAAGGAGCCAGTCTGTGCCCTCGTCCCCAACTGAGCTCATCAAGAGCACCTTCACCCAGTCCTAACACCCAGTACAAGTCGATGTAGTCAATAGCACTTTAAATTATTTCCTGCTACTGGTGGTTTGAGGATGAGAAGCAGTCTTTCACTTTTCATAGGACAAGAAGAATAATCAACTGAAATCCACAGCCTGAGGTGGATGGGGACATCAGGAAACAATCTCAGGAGAACAGCTCAGCATATCGTGCGAAGGCGGAGTAAAATGGCAAAAGCTGTTCTGGTAAACTTCTATTTACTGTCATGCTATTGAGCAATAGTTTTGGTAACATGGTGTAGGTGCACATTCATACTTACATACATACACAGATTCTCATATGTACGCACAAAACCATAAATAAGTCCCTTAGAATTGGGATGCGATTTGCAGGCCGTGTTCAGAAAGGGATAAATATTGTGGGGCTCTCAGTTTGTGAGGTTATCGCTGTTCTTCACAGCACCCTCAGCAGCAGCTTAGAGCCAAATCTATTTAAAAACAGTAAAGGCAGAGAAGTGAAGTTGCCTTTGGTTGTGCTTTTTTTCTCTTTCCCGTTGTAGCTTCCTCTTTCTCTTCACCAGCTCAGCACTGCTGGCAGCTTTTTATAAACCACGATTCCTACTGCTGTCAGCTTGTTTGGAAACTACATGGTGAGCTCAGTCCAGCAGCTACTGCTGTGGGTTTGTGTTTAATTGCAGACCGGATTTGCTTTAAATTCTGTACCCACCACCATAATTTTCATTCCAAAACACTCAAAGAGCTCTGCATATTTAAAAATATTTAGTACAAAACAGATTTTTGCACAGGTTCATGCAGTTATGTAGCATGAACTAAAAGTGGAAATGCATTCCCATAAATGTAAAAAACTTCTGCATAATGCATATGGGAGTGATGGCCTTTGGAAGGTTAAACCATGGCAGGGCTGTCAGTAATGCTGGGTTATTCTAGGTTGACAGTAATCTGCACTAAGCATGAAAAGTGGTATCATGACCAGAATAATAGCCATGAAGCAAAAAGCAATATTGAGAGGATCTTAATTTGTAGAGGAATCTTATACAATACCTCAGACATCTTTAACACCAGAGGCAGGGTGGATGGGTGAGTAGAGTTCTGTCCTGAAAGATTATGTTTACATGAATGATTAGGAATAAAACAGTGGAAAAGCCTCATCTAGCCACAGTATCATGGAGAGATTACTAGGAAAGTAGGCAGAAGCAACAACGGGGAGGAGCAGGAGCAGGACTGAGGAAAGACTGTAGGTTGGGATAGTGAGATAAACAGCACCAGCCCTGCTGAAGTCTTTGTCCTCTGACCGCTGCTCCAAAGGCAAACTTTGCCATTGGTTTGGTGGAGAAACTAACTCAGGAGAGACTCGTTACGCTATTTCTCACCACAGCAGAAATCCTACAGCCAGATAGGGACCGGGGGAGGATGGCAAGATCTTGGCTAGAGGCAAATGGTACTCAGAAGAAAAGTAACACAAAGAAAATAAAATCAGAGGTTCCTCTATGTCACAGAGTTCAAAAACATTTTTACTTGCACATCTCTAAAATGCTTCCATGTAGGTGCAAACATACATGCAATTTCTGTGGTCAGTTTAAGCCCACTGATAACAGGGTTACTTTTTGTTATTTTTCTCTGATCCCTCAGAG
This sequence comes from Tyto alba, assembly GCF_018691265.1. Lineage (NCBI taxonomy): Eukaryota > Metazoa > Chordata > Aves > Strigiformes > Tytonidae > Tyto > Tyto alba. The sequence continues at coordinate 5,656,274 of NW_024881280.1, forward strand.
ATACTCCATGGACTGCGAGAGGTCTACAAAGCATAAGCTGAAAAGTCACTAAATCATGACTGGAAAATATAGGTCTAAACATAGTACTTGTACTAGTTAAACTAAATTTAATTTCTGTATTATTGAATTAAATGAAAACAACATTGGTAATAGCATGCTGCAACTGTAAATGATGTTAAATTTAGCCACTGCTTAAAATACACAATCCAGTACTTGAATTAAATTTTAATTAATCAGTTAATGTATGTAGGTGAGGTCTGTGGCTGAAGAGACAAACAACTTGAATAAGCCCAGGGGCATAGGAGTGGGAATAAGGTGACTGCAGAAGAGTTGAAGCTCCATTTATCAGCAGAGCACATTTTATCAGCAGCTTTACCTATATTTGCCCATGGTGTACATAACTGCATGTAGTATCCCTAATAGAGCTGTAACTATCTCAGTTCATTGTGTTATCAGTCACAATGGGTCACAACGGTTACTAACAAGAGCCCCCTCAACAGACAAAGCCACTAGGAAAGTCTGTCACCTTCTCAGCTGGCAGGAATCCTGCAATCTGGGGACAGTCAGCTGAGTTATAAATACTCAGCCATGGCTCTGTTTTGGTGTCTACTCCTCTGTCTCCTACCATCTCCTACTCAGAAAAGAACCATTTCCCTTTTCTTGATGACCACTGAAATCATTTAGGGAATTTCCAGCACACGGTATACAGATTCTGATTCACTTTAACCCCAGAAAACGTTTAACTCCTTCTGGGAATTATTGTGAATTGATCCAGTCCTACAAACTAAGATACATCAAGTTGCTCTTTCCCCTTTTCCCTTTCAGCCATATACAAGCACTTATCATCCAACACATTCAGCTCCTCTGCACTCCTCTGTCAGTGCAGGGACATCTTAGCCATGAGACCTTAGGCTCTCCACAATGTTAATTGGGTCAGATTTGTGGAGGTCTCTCCTAAAATGGGAAGATAATTGCATTTTTGTAATTTTCTGAGATACATATATACCTCTTAGCTTATTCTTCTTTAACATTCTTCAAAATGCTTCACTGCTACCACTAATATAACATTGTCAAAACAAAACCTCTCTGTTTTCCTTCTCTTTTACCTCTTTCTTTTGACAAAGCTATTCTTCTTAGTCTTGCTTTCACTTGGGTGTTGTCTCTGACACTATGCCAGTCTACACAAGAAGGCTTTATCAAGGATGTACAGCTTCCTCTTGCAGGACACCTGTAAGATCAATATTTTTCACTTTCCTTTCATTGCCTAAACTCCCACCCACCATTGGCCTGAACAATGGCAGTCTCCTCTCTGGCTTCAGACTCTCTTTTTCATTTCTTTCCTTTCTCCAGTGTAAGGGAGGGATCAAAATACTGTTCAAATGCTCTCTTTTGTATTTCTCCACTATATTCCTCTCAATTACCACATCAAAAGCAAATTTTGAAGTCCTTTTAAGACCCTTCACACAACTGGTCCTCCCCAGTATAATATAATACAATAACGTAATTGTTTAATGTTTGATGTAATACTTCTGGCACAACAAGAAGAGTTAAATACCGTTCAGTATAGTCAAATACTGGACTGTAGGTACAGAAAATTGCTTGTATTAAAAGAAGGATTGCAAAATCCAATAACCACAGTCAAGAGAATAACAGGAGGGAGGAAATAAAGTGTCAACCCATATACTGCTAGCAGAACAGCTTTACAAAAAAAAATAGTACCAAAATACAGATCAAAACAGTTGCAACCAAACAAAAAATTACCAACTCCTGCACTGGGCCTGCAGTCTTTACATGGCTGATGTAGCATTTGTCAAAGCAGTAAGCAAACTGTGCTTCTAAAAAAATGAACAGTTTAAGATGGAGCTATTTACCTCTAGACTGCTAATTTTTTCTACCAGATTAGTGAAAGATGTCAGCTTTTTACCAAACCCTGCAGATTTCAAGGCACCTGAAAAAACCTACAGGCAAGAAAGCAAAAATGAAGACTAAAGAATCTAACTGCATGTGACTTATATAGTAAGGATGGTCTAAGGTTACAAAAGAATGAACCATAATTAATCCAAACATAATTTTTCTTATCAGTACCTCCTTCTATATGGAAACAGTTTCTATAGATAATATACTACAGTGTGTCATACACAAGTCATGCACACCTGACCTAGTCATACACATAGAGCTGTGATATGAGGCTTGCATGCATGCTTCACCTCTTATACAGCCAAATGTCTACTGTGAGGATGTATAAAGAGCACTGGCTTCTAGTGCTTCTATTCCTCTGTTTATGCAAAATTCCAGATACAAAGTCCTTGTGAAAGTGATGGCAGAGAACAGGAAGCACAGTTTGAAACCCTCCAGCTACCTAAAGACATGTTCATTTGTGAATAGTGTTTTTCTCTTCAGAGTTCTGAGAGATTGCTAAGAGATACAATCCTAATAAGATGCAAGTCTGGAAAGTATTATTTACATTAGGAGAGCAAGACTTCTTCTTAGATACAGCTGCACTCGCAAGAAAGAACTGCTGCTTAAATATCCCAATCAAACGCCATACAGCAGAGGTATTTCTGGTACATCCTGGTGGAGGTCACTACAGACCCAAGGAAAGAATCCTCTCTAATGGTGACTGTAGATCAGCAATCTAGTTCAGATCATAAGTGCACTTCTAAAATTAATTTCCGGCTCCTCCTCACCTACTGTACTTTAATTTTCACCACGTAACAGTGTTAGAGCGCATAAACTGGATTCTTTTCAGATGAAACTGAAGATGTGGCTCAGAACTCCAGCTGCAAATGGGAATTCAGTCCATGGAATCAGACTAGAGTCAGTCTAAAGTGACACCCCCCAAAGGAAATACAGGGTGGTTGTTGAACCTTCAGCAACAACATTTTTCTTTCTCTACAATATGCTCTTATTAAGTATATCTCAGATGTACTTCATCCTTATAGTTTAATTTTGACTATTAAAGTATCTGATTTTCATGGAGGGAAACTTCAATTGGACTATAGGTTCAAGGCACAACTCCATGAAGGGATGTTAAACAATACTACTTGCATCTTACTGGTGGTACTGACAGGTCCTAGTATGTAGACTGGATGTAGACTTCAAGGATAGATGGTATTAGAGCACTCTTCCATGTTAATTGCTTGAGATTATACAAAACTTTTGAGAGATTGGATGACTATAAATAAGCAGGAATGTGTAAATTGAAAATCTGTTGCCTTCAGAATGAAGATCGTTAAAAACTGTCATAAAATCTTACAGCTATTTGAACATGCCTTAAAGCCAAAACAAGTTTTTCCAAATACAGTAAATAATAAAATGTAGCTGAGATGTAAACAGATTTTGAAGCCATATAAATTGCCAAAGGGAAATCTTCTTCTTTGCTGAATTTTGCTTTATAGACACTTTCAAAGTTACTAATAAAATAAGAAATGAATTGCTTTTCATTTCTGTAAGTGATTGTGTATCGTAATGGTTCTTAAAAAATCCATGAGGCTTTCTGGATTAGTACTGACTCAAGTTACTCCTCTTCCAGTGAAAATTCATTTGACATGGATTTAGTCCAGTCTGTGCTTGAAAATCTTTGCCAATATAGTGAAATTAGCTAGGACTGTGATATTTTAATGACATTTTAATGAAATTTCCCACTGGCAAAAGTCCTTGTATAGATGCCATTATATAAAACTCAGGAACTCATGAAAGCTGGACTGTCAAAAGCACTTTTTTGCCATTAGGAATTGCAACAACTCTAGGAGGGGATGCCCACACAGTGAAGAGAAGTCTTTGGTCAAATGTAGCCATGGTTATAAACCTGTGGGTACCACAAGGGAACATCAGTGAGTGACAACCTGTCACAGTGAAAAGGGGAGCACATATTTCAGTGGAGTCTACATTCAGACTGTTAAGGATCCTAAGGTGGAGTTCCACATGAGAAAAAGTGGTTGCAAATTCTCAGCCAGTAACTTGCAGCAGCCATTTTCTTGCTCCTACTCTCTCATTATGGAAAAATGCAACAAAGATATTTCGACTCATATCTTCAACGCCATAGCAGCATATGTAATGAAGAGTTAAATGCAGAGGATCATGCTCTAGAGCTTCAGACCTCACAAGTTCCACAGTCAGAGAGATCCATAGGCTCTCTTAAGAGAAGAGGGCAGACCCCCACATGTTGTCTGAATGGATATTCAATGTTAAAGGATGGTATACAAGACTCACAAGCCATATTACCTCCAGATAAAACAAGTTCAATGGAAAACATAGCTTTGGAAAGAATATGGAACATACAAGGGAATCCCTTGCTCGTAGATCTCATCTTACTGTTACCAAAAAACTCAGTAGCAGAATCTATGTAAACACCTGTTTCTGACTGAGAGACTTCAGAATGAGTGATGTTGTATGTGGTTTTAATAGGGAGAAAAATTACCTACCAAGCACCAGACAAGGTTTGAGGTAACGGGACCTCTCTGTGATGTGGCTGCAAGTTGAAACCCTTTTGCTTTGGTAGCTTGTGGTTAGAAATAGCTTGAAGAATAAATGAGTAGAGGTAAGGGAAGAACTGTTTCAAAAAACTGCACGCAGTGAGGTGATGTTTAGAGGGAAAATCAGCAGGTTTTTCTCTAGTTCTCCGAATTCCCATCATGGAGAAGAAAGGATCCCTACCCCACTTCCAAAGCCTTTCTGAAGGTCAGATTACATTCTGTGAGTAGCACTTCAGTTTATATGCTTCTGGAAATCAGTTCTCTGATACACAATTGTTTGGTAACCTCACCTGTTTTCTGCATATAAGTCACCTAATAAGGTACTGCAAGGATCTGAGCCAAAAGTATCGTCACTAGTAGGCCTTCCTTTAGGAGTGAGAAGATTCTGTGATGAGAAACATAGGATAAAAGACCAGTTATATTCGACAGTGAGAAAGTAATCCATGTTGAATTTTAGGAAGATTGTTACTAGTGATGCTCCTATACAAATATGATAAACAAGCATTTTATTCCACTTTTAGTTTTTCCATTTATGAAGATACTCTCCTTCCTAGGAAGCTTATTCAACTTCTGGACTTTCTGCTGGTCCACAAGCTTTATGGCATATCAACTGGTTCTAATTCATCATACGAAGAATTAATTTAATTATTTATATTGATAACCTTGGTACACTTACAATTATTCATGTGTTAAACGTGGTTGATAATAATCTAGCATTCCCTGCGTGCAGTAAGGCTGGTGCATAATATATATCCTTATTAGGTAATTTCCTGTGCTAAGAGACAACACAGAAATATCCTCCAGTGTACGAAATACAGTTGAATTCATCTGTAATAAAAGCCTGTCATTACATTTTTTAAGCTTCCAGTAGCTGCTTAAGCTATCTTTCAGTGTACGATGAATCAGATAGCATATCTTCTTTGTTCTGAATAGCCTTTTTAATAGGCACACAATTTCCACAATTACTTTTATCACCTATTATCCAATTACCCACTTTAAGATTTGTGTATGCTGTTGTTCACTCCCTTCTCTGTTTGCACTGAATTTTATCATCAGGACTGTACTTTGATTCTCTCCTTTTCCCCTAGCTGGTTCTGAACATTTCCAGGCTGATATCCAAGGGGAGACTCGAGAACCATCTCAGAGACAGAAGTGGACTGTTTAGCAGCTTGTTTATTTCTAGGTTAGAGCCAAGATTTCATGGTATGAATAAAATAAGAATGAAATGCTTACATATCAACTGAAGCTGGTGCAATTCAGTCTGGGGCTTCAAGAGTTAATCTCCCACCATGTTCTTGATCTTATCCCATTGCTAATATGGTTTGCTTGTTGAGTTCCTTAGGGTGGGGAATGAGAGGAACTTGTGAGTGGCCTCTGGTTTTACCAGCGTACAAGGGAGGAAGTCTGTAGTGACTGAAATTCCCCCTCACACATAGACCCAGGTGAGTGGTGAACAGCCTACTTTCAAAAGCAGAACCTGTGGCACAGGGGCATAGATTGAAGGGGAACAACCCAGACAAAGAAACTTCACTTTTCCAAGACATTAGTAATTAACTGCAAAGCAAGAGCGCACTTTGCAGAATGAAAGTGTTCTCCCCTTGTAGCAAGGCCCCACCCTCGACATCCTGCCCTGTGGCCCACTCACCCCTGCCCCTGCCAGAACCTCAGTACGAAGGGCATTTGCTCAGTGCAGCCAAATGCAAGTGAAACAGTGGGATCAAGGGGGAAAATATCACGTGAGAAAGAGCTAAAGGAAAAATCACTACAAGAAATTTTGGCACCTGACTGTTCAGACACAAGTCTGCAGATGTTGTTTGCTATTCACTGTTAAAGGCACTCAGGATCCGAGAGAAGTCAAGTCACTGCATGGAACATGTAATATTTTCTCCTTTTCCCCACTCACCTTCTCCTTGCAGGAGCTAGAAAATAAAAGAAATCACAAGAAACAAATGAGAGGACTACATATCTTTCACTGAATCATTTTGCTCTGTTGCAACATTTACGAAGAAAGTCTATACAGAATGCTTAAGTGTTTTGTAGAAACCTAAGACTGTATATTTGAAACTGCATAATCTTTTTTTTTTCCCTTCTGCTAAGTATTGCCACCTAATTCCAACACAGGGCTGTTATTAAAGCAAATCTATGCCATGCGCTGTCTTCACAGAAGTTGTCAGGACTGTGTCTCTGTGATACATCGTTAACCAGAGCGCAGCACCATCGTTATGGTTCACCTACAGTGGGAAGCACAGAGTCTTCCAGAGAGCACTGCGCCCATGTGCTTGTTTATTGGTAGCAGGCCCAGGCTCTGGGTTGCTGATTATACAGTAAGCACCTGCCTATGGCAGATCTGGCTCAGGCCAGACTTCCTGTTACTGCACCGCGGCTCCCTGAAATGAGATTTATGCAAACGGGCTAAAAGCTGTGATGTCACAGCGCACTGATAGACCCAAGGGCTATCTCCCTTCTACAGACATTTGATAAAATCAGGAACTTCACATACAACTCGGGAAGAAGTTCACCTCAGAACCTATTAGGGCAAACTATGAAAACTTGTTAGGGTCCTTCTACCCTGAGATCCATCGCTGCAAAGGGACTTCACGGAGTCCAAGGATCTCACCTTTTTTTTTTTTTTTTTTTTTTTTCCCCTTTGTTTTTCTTTTTTTTTTTTTTTTTTTTTCTTTTTTCATGTGATTTTATCCAAGTCAGTTATTCTGGATGTTTGAAAACTGAATTAAGAAAAATTCACTCAGAAGTTGGCTGAATGTTGCAAGCTTGCAAAATGGAAGGATTTCCCCTCATTCCCCCTGTGAGTATATGGGGTTTATTCCTAATGTGGATCATTGGGTTTAGTAGCAAAAGGCAAGGTAAACCAGGTTCTATTATTTGAGAATATCTGTTTTGGTCTGTACTTGTAATGCCAGGAAGTTGGGCTTAGGTCAATATATAAAGCTAGTGACAACACTGCAATGAATGGGAAATTAACATTTCCTCCCTAAACTTGTATCTGATTTTGATCTCCATTTGTTTTCACAGATTAAATTTATGGTATTTTTGTACTGTATACGTATAGCAAATCAGTAAATTATATTCCTCAGTGCCGGCTTTGTAATACAAGGCCAAGACTTTCTTCAGGCTGTAATTCTTAATAATTTGAAATCTCTGACATAGTTTATGTATTTATCAATCTACCAATCTGTTAGAGTTTCTAAATGCTGATTTTACATATTGCAGATTTTAGGACTCTGTGCAATTTGCAATGATGGCATTTTAGTTTCTAACTTCAGCTTCTCTTGAACAGATTTCGCTTGAATTCACTCGCTATGAAAAAGCAATTGGTGAATGAGGGGAAAAGCCCACATCCCTTAATTGGGTCTTTCAATTTTTTCTAAGATACAAATTTTTCTCTATGCTTATGAGGCTGTTTCTATCCTTGCGCTAACTCTGAAGCATTGTTACACTGCTGTAATTTATCGTACGGTGAGTTTGGAAATCATTATTTATGAAGAAAGTAATGTCACTAACCTGTTGTTCAGAAACAAACCTTAATGGGAAATCTCTAACCAGAATGGGTAAAAGAGGCCCTAACTAGATTTTATGAAGTTTGTAAAAGCTGAAGAGATGTCAGATAAGGTGTTTTACTTGGCTTTTTATGTGGTAGATGACTTACGGTAATTGCTACTTATGTTCAGAAAACAGAAAGAGACAATGTAGATCCAAGAGTCCTTTTAACAAAACTTGTATCATGTTTTCTTTTTGTCTTGAGCCATCTAATGAAGGCTAAAGACCTGTTTCCTTATCTTCCACCCAGAAAGATGGCCCTTTGAATTCTTTCATGTTTGGTATCCATATTGACTGAAAATATGTCTTCTTTTCAGGAGACCCTTTATTCTAGCAGTTCATCATCAGTGTCCCTGAAAACCCCTATCTACCCAAAGCGTGAGAAGACCCTAAAAATCCTTTTTCTTAAATACACTGAGTTACCCAGTAGATCTACTGTAAACGTGTCCGGATACAAATCCAAAAAGAAACTGAGAAAATTTTAAAAGTACACAGAGATTTCTCAATATGTTACTTGTTGGACTATTAAAAAAAAAAAAAATTAAAAAGAAACCCAAACCTTGTCCTCAGCTACCCCAGAAACCACCATCTCCATAAAAAAAAAAAAAAAAACAACAAAAAACAAACAAACAAACAAACAAACAAAAAAAAAAAACCCAAACCAAAACAAAAACCTATTAATTTTCTGTCCACTCATTCACTCATAGCCAAGTTTTCTGGACTCTTTTTTTCAGTATTGAGTTCCAGTGCATACGCTGAATAAATGGAGTGAAAATCTGACACAGTCTGTCCCGTATTCTAATTTGTGTTGCAATTAATATTCTGCCTGAGCTGTGTTGAGATGAATGACACAAAAGGCAGTGAAAATACAATTCATCTAACAGGAGCACTTGACAGGGCAAATTATTTTTTTATTTTTGTGATTAAAATGTCCCCAAATTAATCATGTTGTGTTTTGTACTTTCAAAATTTTTTAAAGTGCACATTGAGCACTGCCAGTTAGAGCCGCACACGGCATCATTAGAAATGTCTGTGCCTCCTGGGACTTTTTCAGGGGGGAGACATAACCCTGTTTCTAGACAGGGGTTTCTGTGAAGCAATACTTCCCTCCTCTGCCCCTCCCCTTTCAGTTGAGGGTGGGTCAGTAACTGCCTTCCTCTTGACTACACTAGGAAACTCTTACCCTTCGTTTGGAAAACGCTGCTCAAATAGCTCAGGAGCACTGCATCTTTCTCTGAAGGTTAGGAATTTTGTATGGAAAATTTCGGTAAACTGGGCCCATGTCTTCCAGTGTATGAAAGAATCTCGCTGTGCTATGGGGTGAAAAATTAAGTCAAACACCTTTGCTTAAAGAGGGCCCCAGTTATATGTGAATCCCTAAGTAGCCACCTGTAGAAGTCACAGCTCTGAATGGAAGTAAATCTGTGTGAGAGCAAAAATGCTCCACAGAAGCGCTCTGTTCCACATAACTGCACTGCCAGCATGGTCCAGAGAGGCTGGCCCAGTGAGTGATCATGCCAATATTTTTACTCATCTTTTCTAAAACAGTTATACTGTAATTGTTTTTCCAAGGAAACACAGTGAATCTTGACCTTAAAGCTTGTCTCAGCAGCACATCATTGGAAACTGTGTGGAGTATTTCTGAATCACATGCCAGTGAATAGTTATGTCAGGATAACAAAAAAAATATCAGCATTTAGTCAATTTACAATCACCTGGAATCATCTGACCAAGTCTCGGTGAAAACAAGAATTTTCAGATTGCTATTCAGTTGAGTCCTCTGTATCTCTCTTAACCAATGCCAACCAAGCTTTCTCCAAGCAGTTTTGTGGATTTTCCCTTGATTGTCAGGACAAAGAAATAAGATGGAGGCAACTCGCTATTTATCAAAGTCTGTGACAGATAAAGTGTTGTTTGTTGATCTCTTGCTTGAGGTTGGAATATGGTTTTAGATAGCGTATTGCACCTCATGGCATGTAGGAAAGGAGATACCAGCTTCAGACCACAGCTATGAGCTGCTAACAAAGCTTTCTGTCACTCTCTTACATTAAAACAATTGATAGAACAAATGGCCATTGAAATCAGTTAAATATTAAATTGTAACATAAGCCATTCTTTGCTTCTTGTCAGGGGAACAAAACTGTTCAGTGTCATGGAAGTGCTATTAATAAGCAAGATGATGAAATGGGTGTGTGGGTGGGGAGGTTCCAGAGAAAGACGGGGCAAGTGGGTAAAGATTGGTACAAGAGGCAACAGCAGCACATGGTAAAACCTCTTATCTCTAACTAGAGAAAAAGTTTTTAATAAAATTTTAAAAACCAACCAAACAAACAAAACAGAAAGAGATTACAACCAGGTTTTTAGAAATAGTTGCTCTAATGAATGGAAGAAAATATCCCACCTTTCCATAGGATAAAGCTAATCAGAGAGAATCCATGCTGTACTGTCTCTTTTGACCACCACCTGATTCAGTTTATGATACATAAACATTTAAATATTTAATATATGTCTTCCCATATCAGTTCCTGTACATTTGAAGATCAGACACCAAGATGGAAAGTGGTACCAATTCAAGTCCTTTGCAGGGGTGGATTGGCCCAGGTTGCATGCGTTAATAAGGATATACACGTACATGTTTTATCAAATGGGTCACTGAGCAGAAAACAAATTCAAGGAAGTAGATTTCCACAGTCCATAATAAAGAGATTTTAAGTCCCAGACTTTCAAAACAGAGTATGTAAAAAAACAGTGAACTATGTAAAAACAGACTGGTTTTGAGATGTTGAGTATCTGCAACTCACTCTGCAGTCAGCCAGATCTGTAAATATTAAGGGAATCACTTTTTTAAGAGTCCATTTAACACGCCTTCCTTTAGGTCTGGTCATTGAATACACACCTGAACTTGTAAAACTAGCTTTTGAATCATAGAAATACTTCATTCTCAGCTCTCAGACTGTGAGACACTATTGCCTGTTACAGTATATTGGACTGAATTGGGGGAGTTTGGAAAATCCTAGGGAAGAAGAGACAACAAAGGAAGAACACATCTAGGAAAATTCAAACCTCCTCTCCCCTGCCTAAAATATGTACTGCTTATCTACTTTTGGGCAGGTGCTTGGCCTCCCTGCCATGCTATACTTCTGTAAAGATATGAGTGATAGAGATTTTGTTGTAGCACTGGAAATTTTATACATAGAATATTAAGCCTAGATAGACAGGACACTGATTTCTTTGGAATTTTTTTTACTTTTGGCTAAATATTTATCAGAGCTACAAACTTTGATGCATTTAGATATGAAAATTTTTATAATTTCATTCAGTCTCTTGTATTTTAATTGAAAGGAAACAAAGATTTTTCTTTCAAACTATATATATATTCATATGACTTTTTAAATCTCTATTTTTCCCAATTAGTATGATGTGCATTTTCCATTTGAATGTTGAGGCTTCTCTTACAGAATATGAATGCTTTCATTTGAATTATGAAAAATTAACAATTCTGAATATGAAAGCAAAAACTTTATACATTCTTAAGGTTGACATGATTTAACAGGAAACATATATTTATGGAAATGGGGGAGTGGGGTGAATTAATTTGAAAAGATAATGAAAAGTAGAAATTCCATTCAGACTTTTATCCTGAAGAAAGCAAAACACAGTCTTATTACTTTTTCTTGCCTGAGATCAGAGTACACCACAGGTCTGAGGAATGAGGATGAGTGAATGTATATGACCAGTCACGGTTAAAGAGAACACAAAGAAAATATGTAGAGGAAAACCAGAAGCAACAGAGACAACCCATGCGGTACTATCTCCTTTGACCACCCCTCTGAAATCTGGAAAATAGGTTACACTTCCCATTAAATCGCTGTGTAGATGAAGGGAAATTCTATTGGGAACATTGATTTGGAAAGAGAGACTGTACCTACATCTTCTGGAGACCAGAAATAAGAGTCACTTCACTGCTATCCCTGTTGTGGATACAATTAAATGACAATTTACTCGTTTTACTTAGTCTTTCCCTTAGATTGTCTTTATTGTGGGTTACCATCTTCTCAAGATTTCTCCAAAACAATTATCTACCGCCACAGATTGTATTGGGTGCTGACAGCCAGGCAATGGATTTGCTCCTGAGACTTTTGAATATTCCATGGATGTGATGCCCAGTTAGTGTGTATTCTGGAAGTCATGTTTTAGGCAATCTTACCAGTGCATTTTAATATGGTATGCAACTGCTACTAAGGATCTACCAAGGTCCAAAGTAATTTCTAAAAGTATTTTCTATTTTTTTGTGTTCTAACATTTTAATCCTCTGTGAATAAGTCCCTCCTTTTCTTGATCTAATTTCTTCAGTGACATCACAGAAATTACATCCCTAGAAAAACACAATTTTGAAATCCCCGAAGTCCAACAGAATGAACTGAAGGAGTTAACTAGAAGAATTAAAGAGTAGAATTAATGAGCAATGGTAACTCTGATGTAGCTTTCATCAGAAAAAAAAATGTCTTCCTTTTGCCAGATGCTTATCTACCACCTCCATCTGGATTTTAATGGGAGCTGCTGTCTTAGGTTTCATGTTCTCAAGTAATCTAGAGGAGGATGAAAAAGAGAAGCTCATCTGTATTTCTGGCACACTGTCACCATAGCCTAAGCTTACAAAATGCTGGTGTTCCAAAAATGAGACAGATTTATGGAGGGAGATAAGGATTTGGGACATACAGATAGGCATATGAACAGAATCATAAATATTCACATGATCATAACAAATATGTCCATCATGTAAGTTATCATCCTGGTTTTAATATTTGTCCCTTTCTTTAAGATTAGTTATGCTGGGGTCATTAACAGAAGAAAAATGTTTCTATTAGTATCTACTAGAAATAATTTCCTTTCAGAAGAAAAAGCAAAAAGGTGTTTGAGTTCTACATTGCTGTTGACACCGTAAGAATTTGTTCAGATTGGAAGAAAATATTGTAATGAACTTAATTGGGCAATAGTTTAGCAAAGCCCTGTGAAGGACATTGCCCTGCTCTAACTCTTCATTCTGGAAAAATGCAAAAACAAATGTTAAATGAAGCAACAATAAATTGTTAAATGAAGCAATAATAAATAGACAACCTTTATTGAAACAACAGATGTTAAACAGTATTAACATTACAGTACTAGGCATGGGGAGGAAGACAAGTGGGAAAGTTACCCTGTGTCACCTGTTTTAAGAAGACAGAGAGGACTTTAATTCTACAGCTAAGAATGCAATAGGTCACGACTCAGTATCTGCTGCACATTTGGACTTTTTAAGTCTTCTCTGTGCATACGTAACAGCCCTGTGCAGCTGATTTGAACCAGCAAACATTTACAGTTCATCTTGGACAAAAAATGAGAAAGAAAATGTTTTTATGCCCTCTGTCAACTTCATTACCTTCCTACAAATTGCCACCATTTAGTGAGACCTCCTAGAAACACTCAGAATACATGCTTGGGCAAAACAAGTTTCTGCTTTCTCTTTTGTGTACAGGAGAAATAATAACAACAAATGTCTGTCACTATCAAAGAAAAGGTTTCCCTCCTGTGCCAGTGTGATGCCATCTTGGGTTTGGCCTGCTGTCCAAGACAGCTCTCTAAGTAGTATCTGCAGAAGGTTGGAGGGTGGGATATCAAGAAGTCATGTAATACCACAGGACAAGTACTGCTACACAGACTGGGTCTAAGGGGATGGATTACTATTCTTTTTTTTTTATTTTATTTTTTTTGAAAACCAGTGTTTGGTGTCAAGTATTTTATTCTTGATGATTCAAAAAGAACTTGAAGCCTCCCCCTTCTTTCCCTAGGCAATATAAAATGTGTTAGCATCTCCTCTTCACTAACTGTATGAATAATTTTGAAGGGATTTGTGTAAGCTTACAGTTCTAAAAATTCCTGTTCTCTTTACAGCCCTCTGAAGATATGGTACCCTATGAGTCAGACCTCTACCGACAGCCCCATGACTATTACCAATATCTCAACAGTGATGGAGACAGTCATGGTGGTAAGTTAGAAAAATATCTCCTTGGAGCGTAATGTCTCATGGGATACCACAAGAAAGAGATTTAGGACATTCAGGAAAAGAACAAACATGTTGCTATGATCTATAATGTATAGGCACATACTTTCAAATCAGAAAACAATATTTTATTCTGCTTAATGGCACTGTTCCAACCCAGCAACTGCAACACAGTTTCTCTGAAAGAGAATTTTAGAAAGCACTGAATGATGTAAGGAGCTTCCAGGACATTCAGAGTATTGCCAGGAAAGTGGGATCTCATGATCTCTATCCTTCATTATTTTCACTGTGATTTTACTTTCCTCTGCAGATCAAAAGCATTCTGCTTGTTTCAGAATTCTTTGAGGACATGGATTTTCAATACTGTGTTTCTCTTGTGTTCCCATCTCCAATTCCTGTTTGAATTAGGTCCTAGATACTCTATTTATGCTTTCATTTTAACTACACTTATTTGGTATCTGGCCTTTTTCAACTCCATCTATTTCTCTCTTTCTTTTGGTCTCTTTTGCATGCTGCCACACCTAGCTTTAGCTTTCACTCTTCCTCCTGTACACCCAAGTACTTCCTCTCTAAATCTATGTAAAACTTCCTTGTAGCTGTTTGTACGTAAACCTAGCTCAATATTAAAATACTGTATGATTATTTATTGCTTCAGTTTATGTATGTGATTTCAAAGCTTTGGTGTCTTTATATTTTCATGTCATCTGGGACCTGGACTCTAAATCAATGCAGAGGGGAGAGTCTTGCTTTGTAAATTTTGTCTCCTGTGCAATACAATGGTCCAGCAACACCACCCTGGAAATATCAGTGTCAATATTGACTCAGGAAGGAAAAGCACCGTTCTACTGTATCACTCGTGGCAGCCCCTTCAGATCCTGGAGTTTCCCTAAAACACTCCCAGTGATATAGCAACTAGACCCACCACTGCTTAATTTAAGACATTTAACAAATTCACAGCACAGCACTATTTTATCTGTGGCAACAGAAGCTACCTTAAGGGACAGAAAGTTACAGAATAGGATTGTTCTGAGCATTTAACTGAAAAAGACTCCTACCTAAATTTGTTGTCTGCATTGCATTCAGAAAACACCTATGATATTTTTAATGCCTGGAGACAAAGAATTAATTCAGTTTTTATAAGTTACCTCATGGCATCTGTCAACTCACATTACTCAAACCCAGCAAATTCCACATGGAAATTCAGGGTTTTTACATTCTAACCCATACCTGTTTACACACCCATAAAGTGAGGGTAATGTTTATTATCTCAAACGACAATTGTGACAATTAAACAATAAATATAAAAGATGCCATGTACGAAAAAGCACTGGGAAACAACTTTTCTGTCAGTAAATCTAGCCTACCTCAAGCAACAATATCCCTTTATCTTTCATAACCTTATCATCTCACCTGGTTTACTGCCCATTTTTCCGTTGGAGGGCTGCTCCTATGCTACACCGCTCAGATCATTAACATGTTTTTGCTCATCATAATGAACACAACAAAAACTCAGAAGTCACCTGTGTGGGTTATGGCCTAAGTAGTACCTAAACACACACTTTGAACAGAAATCTGTCTTTTCCTAAACTTGTGTTGCACTTGTCCTAAGGACCAAAAACCCCATTGTTTAATGTTTCAACTCCTACAGTAAGTGGTTATGGAAGAGGCAACTTAATGCCAGCCTGCACATTTCAATCAAATTTTTATTTATGAAAGCACCTGTAACGTAGCCGGTTGTGTCTAAATATCTAATATGCCCTATGCTTTCCTGAATTGCTCACAGTCCAAAAGAGCAATAGACAAGAATACAAAAGGGAGTAAAAAACACAAATAAACACCTTTTGCTTCTTTCTTATAATCATTGACAAACCCAACTTTGGCTTTCACTTTGTTAACATGACAGAAGTAGTGGGTCTTGAGAACCATGCAGAAGAGCAGGAAAGGGACACCACAAACTACTTTCAGAAATACATACTAAGTGTTCAGAACAATGTGGATAAAAGCACAATGACTGAAAAATGGCAGGGAAAAATAATAAGGTGCTGCAGCGCTAGAAGTGAAGTGAAAGAGCTGAGAACATGAACAGATAGAAAAAAAAGAAGAAAGAAGTAGGACAGAATTGTGTGAGAGGAGTTCAGCTCAGGGTACAGTGAGATCGCTGACAATATATAAAAAATAATTTTGCAGGTCTACTCAATACCATTACGGACCTCAAAGAAAGGCTACCAGATAGAGTACATAGATACTGCAAGACATATTTACTTACAATAATACTTCTGACTTTGCTGATAAGGGACTGCTAAAGAAATAGAAGGTCTTGCTCAAGTGTCAAACTACCTCTCACTGCTAGCAAACTAATTTTGTGAAAGGGAGATGGCAATATCTTAATCTGTAGATCTGTGCTACATGCGTTACTGTCACTTTTCTAGAACATAATGCTGAAGGCAACCCTTACGTGACGTTTACGTGAGTAGGCAGTAAAGTACACACAAGAGTGTGTCACTAACTTAATATGTAGAAGATCATTGCCAATAACTGAACACTAAATTCAACAAGCAAAAACACACCATAAAAATACCCATATGTTCATCACAACATTCATTGTTTGCATTTATTTTGTATACTGTAATTTAACTATTTTGTAAATACTGTGCTAAACAGAGAGACACAGTCATGCAGGACAAAAGTGATCATGTATTAGTCCATCACCCTACCCTGAGCTTGTATGCTAGTAAGTCTGGAAATGTAATACAGCATATTTTGTAACACTAATGCAATCTTAGTAATTACAAAATTCCACTGCAGCTTTGTCTCTAAGTTATTACTAAACGTTATTGGTTTAGTAAAAATCACTTTTTGTATGAAGCTGAATGCTGACCCTCGTTCACTTTGTTGCTAGCCTCATGGAACTTACTAAATTTTGTGATTTGGGAATTTATTTTCATCCCACCTCCTGGTGTAATATGATCATTTTGGAATCTCTGCTTTGATTTTGTTAGGATTTTAGCCCACATAGAAGTGGAGGAAAGTCCAAACATGTGAACCTTAGTCTTAAATGCTCTATGGAAAATAGAAAGAACTCCAAACTTCATTAAAAATCCCCCTTGCTTCAAAGCCATTCTCGTGATTTGCTGGGGTCTGACTCATAGATTTTCAAACATTTGGCATTATTAAAATCATGAAGATTGTAAAGTGAGAGCTAAGAATCCTACTGTCGTTATAGCCAGACTGCTGCACTGCCTAGGAGCACAGTGTTTCACTCAACAGAGAGCACTTCTGTAGGGAGTCAAGACATTAATTGTCTAGAGTCCTTCAATATTTTCCTCATTTCTTCTGTGGGTTTTTTGGTGGCTTGTTTCTTTCGGATGAGCAAAACATAGTGGGAACATCTAAGCTGTGCAATGTGGCACTGTGTAAGAAACCCTCTCCTAGTTCAAAATGAGTTGAAAAATCTGTTCAGCACAGAGCAGAACGACTCAGAGACACTAGCTAAGCCCTCCCAAGTACAGCCATGTCAACAGAGTCATCTCCTCGGGCCGGGCAGAGTGCTGTGCTGACAGAGCTGTCACGTTTCCGGTTCATGAGCTGGCTCATGAGTTTCTGCCCGGTTTTGTACTGCGTGTTACAGACTGAGCCTGTTACTCCCCTTCACACTAGATACCTTCCTCAAGACTATTTCATATTCTAACTGCTGGTTCTAACATTATTCATCTATCAAACCAGGAGTAAAGCAATTCACATTGGTCAGAAGATGACTGAGAAAGTTCAGTTATGTTTTCTTGTAGAGTGAGAAACTGCCTCCAGGGTGAATATTAACACAGTGCCTTTAGGTCTGCTACTGCTTCCCAACAGCCTAACATCCTCTCTGTCATGGGAGGGAGTTCAGAATTCATGATTGTCCTTCCTCTAACCTTTCACTACATACAAGACCAAAACAAACATCATCTCCATGTCTCTGTAAGAGAAAATTTTTTTCACATCCTCTTTCACTTCACATGAAGTTTCTCATAATGACTCCATTGTGTAGCTATAGTTTGGCTTTTAATGACATTTTCCTTTACCCAAAGAATAGACACTTTCCATTTCTAGAACTTTTATCTCCTTTCTTTTTTTTCTCCTTCCACCTTTACATTTTTGAGAAAAGAACAGAATTGCTATGTGTTACTGATATAACGCTAACAAAGAACACAGAAGTAAATATCTGCTGATAACTCTAATAACTGCAGACAGAGATATTTACAAGCTTTTTATATTTTCATGTGCAAAGTGGTTCATGGAGACAGAATTCAGAATTTCTCTTTTAATGTAACTAAAACAGTATTGTTTTTCCTAAGCATCACTGTGAAATTTTATATAATTTAGAAAGAAATAAAGACTTTTTCTCCTATCACAACTTGAATATTTGGACATAAGTTTGTATTGAAGTAATTTCAGACATAGATTTATTTTGTAATGTGTTACTATTATGTGGTCACTCTAAGTCCCTAAATGCTGTGATATTAGTACTATTCCATTATAGTATTTTTACAGCGGCACCTAATTCCATAAAAAAGGATCTCAGTAATGACTAGCCTAAATATTACGTAGTGATTAACATGAATATGCATAAATAGTGTCCCATAGGTTAATTTATTTGCCAAGAAAGATTTTAAAACAAAAGTTCTGGAGCCAGCAGAAACCCTGTCATAGGCTCAAAAAACCTAAGAGTTATCTTGAAGTATAAAAACGTGACTGCTGATAAAAAGTATTTAAGAAGAATCAAAGGTAGACTACTCGGAGCATGCACAAATACTCATATTGGAAAGGTACTGTGTTCTCTCTTGACCACCACAGTTACTCCTAGTAAGACATTCCACATTCACAGGCCTTTGACAGCCTCAGAGACTTTTGCCTGGGCTTTGTCATCCTCACAATTATGCATTAATCTAATTTTCTGTAGTAGATTATCAAAGACGAGGGGTCTTTGGGAATACACATTGCCATCTCATAGAACACTTTCTCCACAAGGAGCAGGGCCAGAGCATTCTAAGGAAAAAGAGTATAGATTACTCCTTCAATGTGTTCTCAACGATTTATTATACAGGGCTGCCCCTGGTATATGGGGCCTCAATGGTTGGCTCTGGTTACAGAAATCAGCAGTAAGTTAACCCAGAAAAAGCATGAGTTAGTGTGACTCAGTCTTCCAACTAAACAAAAAAATTTCAGATTGAAAGTGCACAGAGCCTCCTACCAGGACACAGCCTTAGATGACCTGTGGGTTCAGACTCACACACACTCTGCCATTTCCTGGGTTGGCGCAGATGTGAATGTAAAAGTACCTTTTGCACCCATAAAAAGTACTTTGCATCCATAAAAATCACTTTTTTTACTAGAGAAACAAAATTTTTCTCTAGCACAACAACATGAAATGCTACTGTGCATTGTAATTAGAACTTTGGGCTATAAAATCTGTATATAGCCCACATACCCCACAGAAAGTGCTATGCAACAAAGCAAAGAAATTACAAACTAATGCAGCAACTCCCTGGGTGCCTTTGTAAGCACCTTTCCATCTCTTGTACATGCAGTGACGTGGTTTATCCATGAATCAGAAAAGCACGAAGGACAAAAAAATAAGCACTGGTATGGTAAATGGTCTGATAGAGCCTCCAAAAAAAATTCTACAGGCCTGAGCCATAAAGACAGCTAAAAGAGCTTACAACTTCTTAGGTACAACTATGTTTGATATAAACATATCATCGAGTTTCCGCTAAAGGAAGCCACGTTCAAAGTCACTATCCCAATTTTCAAGTCCTCAATGAGATTAGCCGTAATTCTTTGAAATATAAAGGGGGAAGGATGAAGAGAGAGAAGCTGAGAGAAAGAATGAAAATGATATTTAAGCAGAAAATAGTCATAGCACGTTAATGTCCAGGTAATGTCATACACAATAACATCATATTGCACAATGAGACAATTGCTCCTCTATAAGTACAGAGCAACTGCACTTGGAACATGTCCAGTTCTGTCCATCGCATTATCAGAAGGATGTCAATAGCTGGGAGGGAGCTTGGAGAAGTGCACAAATATGATTAGGGGGTGAATATACTGATTTATATTGACAGATTGAAAGCTAAATACATTCAGCTGGGTTAAGTGGTAATTAGCAGTAGATTGTAAGGGTACATGATGGCAACTTGAAAACATGTGAGGGGTGGGACAGAAATGATTTATAATAATACAAGGGAAGAAAACTTGGAATAGTAAGATATAAATTAGAACTGTTACACTGAGTATCATAAAGAAATTTCAGCCATACATAAAATGATGCATGTAAAGTTAAGCTATGGAAGATTAGTTCCTAGCTCAGTCAGAAGCAGAGGGCATGATGTTGACTTTGGTTTTAAAAAACAGACTGCAAACAAATATGTGCATGATTGTGCATGCAGCTACTGTATGTAAGAGACAGAATTTGCAATGCTTCACATTTCCTCTAGCAGATTTTAAATGCTGAGCAGCAAATGTGAAATTCTAAAAATTTTGGAGGCTTGTATTGAACTAAAAAAACAGAAATCTAAAACTGGGAATGATATGGAATTTAATTTTAAAAGTAAATAAATCAGGAAACAGGATAGTAGTTACCTGAGTATTTTTTTTATGGGTTTGAAAAAAATTAAACAATCACAGAAATTTCAAACATGTTAAAGAGATAAAAAATGTAGAGAAAGAGTCTGCATCAGAATTTCGCATCACTGTAAACAGTGTACTCCAGACTGCCACAACAGTTTGTCCTTATATTCTGTAGTACTGGTACTGAAAAACATGTGACATACCAACACATGATTACAGGAAATACCTAGCAAAGTGCCATGCCTTTTCTGTAGCATTCCTGAAATTTTGCTAAGAGTAACATAAAGACTGAAGACAATTGCAGAATAATCTGTAAATTTTCTCCATCTCCTCATTCCCATGCCATGAGGAAGAGTGTAATGAGAATATGACTATATGTAAATCAGTAGAATTTGTTCACCTCAAAAATGAAAATGTAAGATTGTTATGGTCTCTTCTTGAGAAAGGTGCCAGCATTAATGTCTTTCGCATCTTGTGCTAAGCTATCATTGAAATCCATCTCTCCATTGAAGAATATTCTAATTAGAGTGGCCTATGTATTACTTTCTAGACACAAGAATTTATGAGATTAGGAAAATAAACTTTACAGGGATCTATATAGATTGTCACCAGAGACAGACAGGTCAACAGGGATGGTGCAGAGAGGGCAAAGAGGACAGTGACAGGAGTAGGAACCAATGAAAGACAGGTAAATGCCATGTTTCTTAATCTTGTCATGATAGACAATCTATTTTTATTTTTTTTTAGATCATTACTGGGAATATCATCCACACCACATGCACAGTGAGTTTGAGACCTTTGGAGACAATCACTTCACAGAACTGCAGAGCGTACAGCCTCCCCAGCTGCAGCAGCTGTACAGGCACATGGAGATTGAACAAATGCATGTCTTGGATTCTGCAATCCCAACCACACACATTGGAATCAACCATCAGGTATGGTTACCAACCCTTACTCAGAATTTAGGATGATAGTTAAGGGTAAAGAAAATAATGCAACAGGGAATTCATACTCTAAGGTGAAAGAGATTGCTGAAATGAATTACCCAAGTTTTCACTGCACAAGCGCTTGATATAAAACTCTTCATTGTCAGGACAAATGTGGTTTAAGCATTCTTTTTAGCTGGAAAATGAGGAGTCGTGTTCCTCAAACTGTGCCTAAAATTGCATTCTGTGGAAGTTCCTGAAATTTCAAAGTTTTGTTTAATTTGGAATGGAAAACAACTGTTTTGAAATTCTGCAGAGGAACTGGGCCTGAGAAGCTATGCACTGTCATGGCAAGGGTACCCATGACTACTGGGAAGTCTTCTGAGCCTCAAAGTAGTAGGAAATCTCTAAATATTTCCAAGCAACCCTGACAATTTTACATGACCTGTACAAGAAATGCTAAGACAAGTCACTGGTAATTTTATCACAGTGAAACAGGCTGAGGACAACCTACTTGTGTAGGTTACCTGAAAGTAAACTAGTCATGAGCCAAAACTGTCTTGTCTCTGCTCAGATTTTACATGAAGCCAGTCATCTTCCTGTAAAAAAAGATACTCCATTGTGCAGTAAAGACAGTCACCAAAGTGCCAGTGAATTCTCACTAAAGCTGAAATCATAAGGGGTTCCACTGTATTGCAAAGATCCTAAGCAAAGTGGGTGTCGAGATTGGTTTTAACTCTTCATCCTAAAAGAATGTGCCCAAAGTCATTACTGGGAGCAATAAGAAAGCTCAGTGATCTTGTCCTAAGGAGTCTCCCAGGGCAGGCAAGCTATATACAATGTGCTGAATACAAGACAGAGTAGGAGTGAGGTTGGGGGAAAAAGTATCTGCCTATTACAGTGCTGCATATAATGGCACTACTGCTGAAATTTTGTGAGAGCAACTGCATGCATGGAGTTGCCATCTCATGCTGCTTTCTTCAAATCAAACTGAAATTGTGTACAAATACTGTATTAATCAATAACAAAGAAGGATAAAATGGAGTGAATAAGTTAACACTGTCAACAGGAAACTGACCGCAAGCCATCAAACTTCTCACCTACTACTCAGAAAAAAAATCAGGAATAGAATATAAGATGTAGATACAAACAAAAAATTAGGAACAGAAAGTTACAAATATAAAAAATGCTTCATGGAACAGCAGTCTGTGGGAAGCTTCAAGTTGTTTCAGTTGCGCACTGCAACTGCAAATACATAATAACTGACCGTTACCTCCAACCAAAGGCAAAAAGAAAAAGAATTAGCCCTTTTATGGATGTCTTTGGAAGCACCACCAGAAAACAAGAGAGGGTGCTTCTGCTTATCCCACTTCATTCTACTCAGTTATCATCTTTCATTTAAGGACAAAAGGCAGAGAATTCATTTTGTTGCAAATTTTGATAAAGAGCACTGTGTTCTCTGTGCCCCACCCCACACCAAGCTGCAGAAGATATTAGCAGGTAGAATTCACCACCACCCTCCTCTTCCTTACCAGCGGGGGATCTTTGGCTTTTTACTTTAAGCTACAGTAGCTCATGCAAGTGGTACTTGGCATGCTCTGAGGTTCAGACTCTGGTGTGTCCCAGCCACAGTCCTAGGCAACAGATACTATTATTCAAGGCATTTTCAAAGAAACAGAAGCAGGAAGCAAGCTTTAATCCTCCGCTGAATTTGCCAGTTACTAACTGTACCCATGCTTGTCGTGCAATATTAAGAGTTACAGTTTGCAAATAAAGGAAGAACATGCAAAGATATTTCTTTAATTTTCTGTTGATATCACATTATTTTGTGAAATCAAATTTGAGTCTCAAACTGTTCTTGGACAAGATTTTTTAAAGTTTTGTTAGCCTGCCAACAGGTGGCCTCAAAAATAATAAATTAATGCAAGAATCATTATTCTGAAGAGGGAATGAAAGAAAAGGTTGGAAAACTGTGAAGGGCTCTAGAAAGAGGAAAGTCACAAAAGGATGCCACAGACCCTGAGACAAGATCAGAATATGGAGCGTAGCTAGCAGTTTCTTAAGCTTTCTCTCCTCAGAACTGTATCAGTAACCTGCCTCTTTCAAACACACTACCAGGTCCTCTGTGACTCTGTGTAACGTAACTGTGTGACAGTGTATGTATTGCCCTATGCTGAGTTTCAGGTGCAAAGTAAGTGGAAGCAAAAATACAGCAGATCAGGAAAGTGGGGACAGCGTGGGGGAAATTTACTCAACTCCCCAAGTTGGCCTCTGCAACTCCCTTTGCGTCTCAGACACCATTCCCCCTCCGTCCTCCACAGCACTCTCCCACTGTCCCCTCCAGCCCCAGAGGAGTGGTTTCCTTCACCACGCTTCAGGTTTCCACAATGTTTTTCTCTGCAGGGGCAACAATCTCTGTTCCCCTCCCCTGTAAGACATTGTCTCACCTTCTCATTCCCCTTCCCCCATGGCAGGGTATCTCCCCCTTCCTTCCTACCCCCGAGGCCACCAGCTTTCTTAACTGTAAAAAACTAAAGGTGACTCTGTGGTGAGGGCTGAAGTTTCGCTCTTGGGGATCTGACAGGAAGCTTACACACACTCTTACCCAATCCTGGCCTTCCTGCCAGATCGGCTCCAGCCAATCTGCCACCTCATTAACCGCCAGCTGCTGCACCCCAAAACCATCCCTTTGCACACTCCTTATTGGGACATTTTAAACTGGTGCAAAACTCATCTGAAAAGCACCACTTGGCAAAGCCCGACATGGGGCGGTGGCGTGACTCATAAAGTGAGCACGCACTCCCCGCTTCCGTGCCTAAGGTCCTCTGGGAAGGGCACCAGTCTCTAGATGTCCTTTCTCGGTGGAGGGAAGGAAAAGCAGCTCATAGAATCATAGAATGGTTTGGGTTGGAAGGGACCTTAAAGATCACCTAGTCCCAACCCCCCCTGCCCCGGGCAGGGCCCCCTTCCCCCAGCCCAGGGGGCTCCCAGCCCCGTCCAACCTGGCCTTGAACCCTTCCAGGGAGGGGGCAGCCACAGCTGCTCTGGGCACCCTGGGCCAGCGCCTCACCACCCTCACAGGGAAGAATTTCTTCCCTAGATCTAATTTAAATCTCCCCTCTTTCAGTTTAGAGCCATTACCCCTTGTCCTATCCCCCCACCCCCTGATCCAGAGTCCCTCCCCACCTCTCCTGCCCCCCCTTTAAGCCCTGGGAGGCCGCTCGAAGGGCTCCCCGGAGCCTTCTCTTCTCCAGGCTGAACCCCCACAACTCTCTCAGCCCGGCCCCCCAGGGGAGCTGCTCCAGCCCCCCCAGCATCTCCGTGGCCTCCTCTGGCCCCGCTCGAGCAGCTCCGTGTCCTTCTGCTGTTGGGGGCCCCCGAGCTGGCCCCAGCACTGCAGGGGGGTCTCCCCAGAGCGGAGCAGAGGGGGAGAATCCCCTCCCTGGCCCTGCTGCCCCCCCTGCTCTGGCTGCAGCCCCGGGCACGGGTGGGTTCTGGGCTGTGAGCGCACGGTGCTGGCTCACGGGCAGTTTTCCATCCACTAAATTCATCTATCCGATTCAAAAGAGGCTCACTGTTCAGGACTACTGATCTGGCTCATTTCATGAAAACTATATGCTATATGCTGCTGGGTTCAGGGCATGTTGGCTGTTTTTTGTTTTTTTTTTTTTTTTTTTTAATGTAGGAATTGGGTTCTTAGATCCTGCCCTTCAGACTGATCTATTTCTCACCCTTAAATAAACAGCTGCAATAATTCATGGGAACTGGTCATGATCCCTACCAAACCAGACTGCAGCTGAGAATTTACAGAGCTGAGGTATATTCCACACTGCTACTGACAAGACCGCTATATAAGGGCAAGGGAATTTAGCACAAAAACTGGCCTGCTGGCTTTGCAGATGAGAAATCCCCATTAATGGGGAATTTTCAGATAGCCACTTAGGAAAAGAGAACATTAGCCAATATGATGTATACTTTATCTTAGTGCTAAGGCTATTCCCCTCCTCACAGGGGAAATTCAGGACAGGAAGCTAACAGACCCATGTAACCCCATCTCCAGAGCTGGATGCAGTCCTGTAGGGATTCAGTGCTGGCAGAAGGAACCATGCCTGAGGAAGGAAGAGGACAACAGTGCCAAATCCAGTCAGAGCAGCCATGCTAGGGCGGAACTGTTCAGCTCTTTCAAATTCAAAAGAGTAATTCCAGAAGTTCTGTGGTAGAAAAAAATTTGTTCTCAAAAGCAATTCTACACTGGGGATAGGCAACAGGGATCAGAAACTCTCTGGGAAGAATGCTAGCTTTGGGGAGGTAGGGGGGAAGAGGGGCAATATCACTTACATAGGATATAACATATAATTTGTTGATTTTCATAACCTCATTCCTCCTTCCCTCTTGTAAAGATGCATTTTTGTACATGTGTAAGTGTTGACTGTTAGTTGGAAATGTTTCTTAATTGCATAGTATTTATTATAAATATCAACAACTAAGTCACTCAGTATTACCCTACGCAATCTCATATACCTCTTGCTTTCTCCCCCCTTTTCTCTATACCTCTCTACATGACATTTCATTTTTTTAATCTCAATGCCCCACTCTTTATCACGACCTCCTCCCTCTACTGCTTTTTTCTCCTGAAGGTGTCCTATTTGCCCCGGATGTGCCTACAGTACTCCTCTCCACCACAGCCCAGTTCTGATGAGGAGGACATAGAGAGGCAGAGCCCCCCATTGGAGGTTTCAGATGGGGAGACTGACGGTGTGGACCCTGGGCCTGGAATTATGCATGGAGAAACAGGTCAGTAAAGACAAAGGGACTTTGTCAAGCTATGTGCTGAGCAGCTGTTACATTACCATGATAATAGTGAATAAAACTGTAGAACTGCTGTGCTAGTATTTTATCCCATTGCCAAAGCTTCACTTTCCCTGACTCTTGGCACTCTCCTGTCCTCCAAATCTTTTATGACCATAACTGTGTCTGTATCTGAAATCTCATTTCTTCACATACTCCCACTTCCTCCTTCCGCCTTGCCTATTCAGGTTTCCCGAATGGAAATGGGTTTTGCCATTTCTACTCCAATTTCCATTAACAGATGGGAAAAGCAAGGCAAGAAGGTCAAGGAACTGATTTTTAAAGATTTAGCTCTGTTTGCTCAGTACCTGAAAGTCAGGTTCTGTATAACATGCCCAAATTAGCTTCAGATCAGTTTCAAATTAGCCATGTTTTTCAGTTAGCTTCAAATTAGCAAATGAATTTCAAAACAAGGGTTTGGACTTTGGAATTTCTTATTCTTGCTTTTTCTTCTTGGTACATGAATCTACATTATGTCCTCACAGCGTAACACTATCTATTGTTATAAATGTTGAAAACTGAAGAAGTTACGTGACTGACAAGATAGCTGAAACAGTTATGTGAATTATATACATTCTGCTGTTTCACCAGGAACTACACGCTAATACTAATGCTCCACTGCCTTTCTTCTCTGACTCACACAGGCAGCAAGAAAAAGATACGTCTGTATCAGTTCCTTCTGGACCTTCTTCGCAGTGGAGACATGAAGGACAGCATCTGGTGGGTGGACAAGGAAAAAGGTACTTTCCAGTTCTCCTCCAAACACAAAGAAGCATTGGCGCATCGCTGGGGCATCCAGAAAGGCAATCGCAAGAAAATGACCTACCAGAAGATGGCACGGGCTTTGAGAAACTACGGCAAGACAGGGGAGGTCAAGAAAGTCAAGAAGAAGCTGACCTACCAGTTTAGTGGAGAGGTGATGGGAAGGGGGGTCACTGATAGGAAGCATTATCCTCACTGAGGCCATGGGACCCTAAGCAAGAAAAATATTAAGACCTCCTGGCTGGATACCAGCAGAGGAGATGGACGCATCTTTCTCTTTGCTTCCTGTGCCCCCTTCTCTGCCTTTAAACGTCCTTTACCATCAGATGTTTCTGGTACGAATTCCCTTCTTCAGCATCTGAGAATCCTAAACGTGACAGAATTCTTTGCTTCCATCCTACAAGTTGGACAGAGTTGGGAAATCTAAACCATGTACAAATATATTATTGTCAGGAGAGATTTTTTTTTTTTTTTTGATTGTATTTTAACTAAAGAATACAGCTGATGAAGTTTTGCCTTCAAAGGTAGTGCTGTGTCATTCACAGTGACACTGCATTAGCTTACAGCTTTCAAACTAGCATTAATACAGGCTCTGCTGCAGCTCTCAAAGCTAGAGAGAAGTTTGCAGATCTTGGAATGATACTCATTCTTTTAAATAGTAATAACATGTACATATTTAATAAAATTTGATATAATGAAGTTCTGATGTTTGCATAATAAATGATTACTTCACAGACAAATCCTATGTGCATTCAGTTATGCAGATACAGCCCGTGTGTGGTACCTGAACAAAAAGCACACTGGGTTATAGGGCCTTATCCATCTGTCACTACTTTTTAATTTACTTAGAAACATCATCAGTGCTGTCAAACTAAGTAACAAAGATAATAGGTAAGATACATTATTGTGAAAGAGACTACAGTAGTGAAGTAAATTTTAAAATACTTATATATGTATATATCTGTCATTATTTTTTCCTGTGCAAATGAAGCCCTGCCAGTTGAATAATTTCTATTCACTTATACCAAGAATGGCATTTATAGCTCTATCCGGTTTAGAACATAACAATTAACCATGCTCTTCTGCGGTTTCACTCATTTTCCTGCTCCTGTTCTTTCCTCTTGCTTGCTTACCTCCACAGTGATATCCTGATTTTAGCTCATGAACCTTTCTGGGAAATAAGTTGTCTTTGCATCATGTCTTTGCAGAATTCTAGTACAAAGGTTTTCAAGCTTTTAACTGTGGATTTTAACTGTGGATTTTAGTCCCTGCTGTAAAACAATAGTAACTAACAACAACTGCATTGTATAGATTACACTCAAAATGCAAAATAAAAGATAATTCAACACCTGAGATACCACGGTAAAGTTACCCAGTACATGTAAACACAGAAGAAAGCCCAAAGTCAACCAACACTAAGAAAATTAGCATTTTAACTTTCAACATTATTTAACTTATCTCAACTGTGTTCAAACACTCAGAAATCAGGCAATATCATCATGACTCTTCCAAAATAGATGTGGTGAAATGACATAGGTCTAGAATAAAGAGAAGGGGTTTGTTTATTAAAATGTAGTAGAACATGTCAAATATGACTATTTGGAAGTCATAGCTAAGTAACATATCTAACCTGAAGCTTTTCAGAGCTTGCTCCTCACTGAAACCAGAAATGGTTGAAAGTGATGAGCCTCTTATAGACCTGAGTTCTCAAAATTATACCTAATCGTAGTCAGTTTTAGCTACACCAACAATCTCACTGTGAAAGTGAAAAAATGGTAACATCACTGGGCTACAGTGTCTGCTTGGAGCCAAACAGAAAAAAGCTCCTGCTTAAAAAAAAATCACGATGTAGTTCTTCCCAATTCTTCCCAGTTCATGAACACGATAAATACATCAATCAATGACAGAAATCAACCAAGAGTTAAAAGTGGGTAAGGGCTTCAGAACTTTATACAAGACAGGAATAAGAAATAGGAATTATCTTTCAGTCTTATAAAAAAATCTTGCAAACAAGCTTTTAGTTACTGTTATTTGAGGATCACGTATATTTTCCTAGTCAAATATTTTCTATTCAGTTAGGGTCAGGATATGTCAAAGCTATAAAACAATTGAAGCAAAGATTTTGTTTCTAAAACTGTACTGTAAGAATTTACTTCCTATAGGACACAATGTAATACTCACTACACTAGACTCATATAAACTCTATCTACATCCATATTGCAATTTTAGGATGGAAACTGAAGACACTTAAGGTAGCTCTCAGAAGACTAGAACAACACTCGACACTGACATAATTAGGGTTTCTTTAATGCTGTGCTAGAAACTCAGGACTTTTCTGCTTGGTACTGATGATGACTCTCCGGCACTGACTTGCTAGAAGAAAGAGATAAAAGACATTTACCCTCATCATACTTGCAGACGTGATATTCAAGAAAACTAGAGGATTCATTCCTCTCTTCATAAAAATATCATTATCACAAACACAGCCTGAAAAGCAGAACTGATCATTCTCTGACACTATAATTTGGAGGAGAAGGATCATTTCCTCTTGCAGGAAGACTATGATGACTGAAAAGAGCTAACTGGTGAGCTAATTGTGGATATATTTAAGATATCACAAAAGCCATTTCAAGCTTGTCAAATAGTCTTAGATCTCAGAGACCTAGTTTTCCATTTTCCTAGCAAGTCTTGAATAGAAAACAATTAGGTGCTGGAGGAATAATACAAAATTAAAATAAACATTCAAAGAGAAACAAGAACCTTTAAATGAGTGATTTGAGCACTGTGCATTACTATAAAATATTATTTTAGAGCAGCTACTTGTACTGGAATTGAAGAAATTGCATTTTACACTGGTTTTGGCCATAAGTAACATGGAAATGGAAGAATCTGAGGAAAAACACTCTTAGGGACAGTATTATTTATAATTAAAATATTTTTTAAAATACTATTGAATATACTTTAACAAGCAGATTTAAAATTTTCTTTATCTCCAAAGTTTAAATCTTTTTCTCTTCCTCTTGTTAATGCTTTGAAATACTGTTTCTAAAAATATTCACTCCCCATCTGTTTCTGGTTAGGTTTTCATCTGTGGCAAAAAGAGTGAATAATCATGTGTTGCAGCTGTGAAGGAGACCAAATGATGATGCTCCTCCGCCACAGTACCGTTTGTATCTCATCCAATCAAACTGGTCTGGATAGTAGGCTGTCTAATCAAGCTGAATTATGGCCATTCAGTTACACATGCAAGTAGAAGCTCTTTGGTTGTTTTTGATAAAAATATCAAAATTAATGTGACAAAATCACTGGTTCAGGAAAATTACAGAGAAGCAAGCATTCCATTTTCTCAGAAAATGGCCAAGTACCAGACAGGCAGACATTCTGGGAAAAGGTAGCTCAGGTCATTATCTGTAGAGACGACCCAAGATTAGCACAAGTTTATTAGAACATTTTGCACCCTACTGCTGTGAGACATTATCAATCCTCTTTCAAAGCAAGCATTCATACCACAGCTGGATATTCAACTTACATATGACCTTTGCTTTAAAAAAACCCAACCACCTTTATTAGTTCCTAATCCGTTCTTTTTGAAAGATACTATTCAGAAAACTACTGCTGAGCCAAATCCAAAATACTGAACTTCTTACAATATTTTAGCTTCACTCCAGTCATACATCAGAGGTGTAGGATGTAGAAAAACTGCACTGGCTTTACTGAGGGATAATCTCCCTATAATAATTCACAGAGACAGCATACGTTTTTTAATTCTACCTAGTCAAAGAGAGTTTTAGACATTTCTAGATTTGAGCTCGTACTCACCTACATCAGACAGGACTACAGTTAAACATGCTATCATTTGGTTTTGCCTGACAGTTCACATTTACTGAACCCTCAAACTTCCTGAAAAATACATATATACACTTGTTAAAATATTTACTGGGTTTTTTTGTCTCCTCCTTCATTAAATTTTATCTCCATAGCCTCATTTTGAGATCCATACACTGCCAGTCTTATAATCTGTATTTGTCTTCATTTTCAGTTACAACAGGTCTTATGCTCTGTACTTTGCATTTTTTTTTGACTCAGTAAACCTGCTGCCTCAGTTTACTTTTTCTATTTGTATCCCTTAATATCTTTTCCTATCTTTGATTCCTTTCTATTTTTTTCTCCCTCATCCAAATCTCTCCACAACAAAAGTCACTTCAAAATCATTAAGCTTAATTCAAAGTATAGTGCCAACTTCATAACAAGTATATATATCACATGACAGTTCAATTTATTTACTCTGTTGCTCTAATTCTGCTTATAATCTATTGTAAGAGTAATTGCACATTGTAAATTCATAGGACAAACTTTATCACTGATAACAATATAATAAGTATTTTTTATTTGACAAAGACCAGAAGCAGTATCTTCTCCACAGGAATCCCACTCTCATATATTTAAAATGTATGGACTACTTCTAGAAAAGACTATGATATGGCACAGACTACAGCACACTGTGGGTACCAATTCCAAGAATTTGCATTTATTTCTAATTTATTTTGTGGGTTAACTTGCTATCTCACAACCTTTCCTTGTTCTAAGCAATACTCAAAGCAGATTTACATAATTTCACATACCCATATACCTAAAACACTAAAAATTTAAAGCTTGTAATAAACAAAGCTGCAGTAATGAACCCACTAATCTCATACTACAGTCAAGCAGACAAAGAACTTTGCTCTTTGAAGGAACTGTAATGTAGCTAAAACTTCACCCAGTTTCACCTTTTCTCTCTAACAAATTTGCATGTTGCAATTCAGTTGGTTCAGTTGAGCCTGTGGTATTAGGTAGGTCTGTATATAACCCAAGTCATCAGTGTCTTATTCCAAGTGCTGGGGAATTTGAACTTCTTCCAAAGAACATGAAAAGAGCAGTAGGCCACAGATACTCTTTCTCATCTTCTCACTCACAACTCGTCAGCATCTGCTTTGGCCTCATTTATTTCTCTCACACCTCACATCACACAGGATCACAGAGTAACTCAGGTTGGGAGGGACCTCTGGAGGTCACCTCATCCAAGCCCCTACTCAAAGTAGGCCAGTAAGACCCAGTTTCTCAGGGCAGCTTTCTTTTCATTCTCTGTTTCTTTCCATTCTCTCCACTCATACAGCCACATTCCCCTTCTTCATGCCTTCAGTTCCTCACAGTGTTACTTTTTACTATTGGGGAGCCAAAGCAGTACGTGAGAATGAGCAAAGCATTCTATGGACAGAAGGAGAATGAGGATGTGGTAGAGCAGATAAGGTTTAGCAGGAGGTGGTGGAGGAGAAGGAAGGGTGGGAGGAGGTGTTGGGGAGACCAAGGTTATGCAAAGGATTGGGGAAGCGGCTTTGTGGTAGGAAGGAATGCAGTTTCTGTGCTTTAAGGTCTCCCTCTGAGCTTTTGTTTTAACTCCCTAGCAGCAGAGCAGCAGTGCTCTTTGTATGAGAAGCCCTTTGACCACTGACACCTTTGTGCAGAACGCTCCAATGCCTCTGCCCTATGCAAAGTGAAGAATGTTTGGGTGCTGAGCTAGGCATTTGCATATACAAATCGGTTTGGTTTTCTTGTAGATTTAACTAACTAATTTTCTGAATTTTGAGTGTTTGCTTTTAGAAATGTAATTCTAGAATTCTTCTTCAGGCATTCCCTCTTCCACATTTTCCCACCCACCAACACTGTGTACTCTCTTCCTTTTCCAGCCAGTCCCAGCTATCCACTCCCAGCCCTTCCTTCAGCTTTTCTCCATCTCTAGACTTGGTTACCAGATGCCTCCATATTTAGTAGTCCCAGTTGCTTTATTCTCAATGTCAGGTTTCAACTTTTGCCTGGCTAATCTTATTTCTTCCTCTCAGACCAACTTTTCTCACATGTGCCTCCAGTCAGCTTCTCTTTCTGCGAATGGTTCTCAGTTCAAATTTATTTGTTCAGCCATTTATAGTTTTCCCATCCCACATCCTCTTACAGTTTGTCTTATTACCTACTGACTCCTGGTTCACTTCACTCCCTCCAAGTTGCACCCCAGCTCCCCATTCAATATTCTTGTCCTCTGAAGATCTATTTCAAATCCCTCCCACAACCTCTATCCTCAATTTTCTTCTCCCCATCTGTACCCTTCAATCACATATTTTAATTTCTTTGTCCCACTTTACTTGGTGTTTTCCCTTCTCTCTCTGAAGGTCCAATTCTTTGCCCTGGCACAGCTCTCCCCTCCATTTTTTATGCACCTGAGGGAGATGCTATTTGGAGCACAGGACATACATGCTGTTTGCTTTTAGTTCAAGTGTGTGGATTCAGCCCAAGTCCCGCAGTAGCCCAGAGATAAACACAGAGAAAATTCTGCTGACCCCTACACTGGACCCAACTGACACCGTCAAAACTTCTTCAGAGGATAAAATATCTAGATCTAGAAAGTTCCCACTGTGCATATGTAGACTGTGTTTTTTCTAGAGTCTAGAATATGGAACAACTCAGGTTGGTTAACATGAAGCCAGTTAAAAGGCCATCTCTGAAATGAAAGCAAGTTAACTGTCAAATATCCAGAAAGATCTCAAATACGGGGTGAAAAGTGCAGGCAATACAAAATGGTTGTGCAGAAGGAAGCTCAAATAAGCAGGATCAGCATTACCCAGGTCTCATAAGCCCTTGTATGCTCAAGCTTTGCCAGTGAGGCCAAGTGCCTTTGCACCGTACACCCTAGAGCTCTGTGTTTCAAAAGCAGGAAGGAAACAGTTTGCCTGGTTTCATGGGGTGCAGAACTTCAGTGAATGACTTGTGCTGG
This sequence comes from Tyto alba, assembly GCF_018691265.1. NCBI lineage: Eukaryota > Metazoa > Chordata > Aves > Strigiformes > Tytonidae > Tyto > Tyto alba. The sequence continues at coordinate 5,690,297 of NW_024881280.1, forward strand.
AGCTGGGCTCTGCACTGAGCCAGCTCAGCTAGCCCACAGTAATTCACACCATATTCACACCAGCAAATCTGCAGCCCCTGGAACTGAGAGTTAATTATATTACCTTGTCGTCAGAAACTACTGAATCATGGAGGAGGTGATATTTTCACAAAACAAAACTAAGAAGCAGAGAGACAAATAAACAGAGACAAGAAATCAAATGGCATGACAGAAACGAAAAGCAAAAAAAAGCCCAAAGTAAAAAAGTAATATGTAGATTTTCCACCTGGATAGCTACATTTGGGCAAAGTCGTAATCATCTAAAAACATAGCCTTTTAATAAGAAGCTGGATAGTCTTATTAGAAGGAGGTTCTCCTAACTTTGTCTATAAATAATAAATCCTTGGGTTTCTTTGCACAATCCACGCTGCATCTATCCAAAATCAGGAAGATACATCACATGGTCTATCACTGCAAGCCACCTATTACTGTCATTTTTGAACCTGACTTTGAACTACGTGATGAAAGACACTGTCTGAGGCACAGAACAATAATTTCAGACTTGCAAGATAATTCCTCTGACAAGGAAGGACACCCTTCCCCCCTCCATTCACTTCTTTAGCAAAGCCCCAGAGATGTAATAATACGTGTTGCTTTACTATGCTTCCACATCAGTTTCATTCGAATGTAGGATGAAACTTCACACACTTTCTACAAAATTGCAGTGCACCAGTAAGGAGTTATCACAATCCACTACACATATATTTTGGGCCAGCGTAGCCATCGCTATCACATGTTTCACTTGCATACCAGTTTTGTTATTAACAGTGGCTAAACAAACAAATAAATAAATAAATAAAATGTAGAAAATGCTAGAAAAAAGTTTACTATTACAACAATGCTGCCACCTGGTAACCAGTAGTGTAATAGCAAAGAAAATGTTCATTTTGCTCTGCCTTGAACATGCAGACACTGTTTGAAATAACATTTAAAATCACAAAAGCTGCAAAGCTATAACTGGAATAGGATCATTTCCCTGCATCAGATTAAATCATTTTCATGGCTCTGTTTTGCTGTGGGGAAGAAGAAACTCATACCCTCTCCAGATTAAACTTGATTCTTAATCCTGGAAAGTGTCTATGGAGAATAACCAGCTAAGGGACTGACTCATCACAGTACTTGAATTAAATATGCCTGATTTTGAGCACAGTAGTCAGAATTAAATCCACACTTAAGGTTATTCATGTCCTTCAGTAGCTTGCTGAATTAAAACTATACCACTAAATGTTTACAGAAAGAATCAAGTCTACAGTGAGAAAGACATGGGATGGATAAAATGAAATCCTGAGAAAAGAGAACCAAAGCAAATCAGATATCAGGTGTTTTCATAGGTGGAAAATCTATTAATTAAAAAGAAAATGCTACAACCACATTAAATAAGGAATCTTTATTTAAACAAAGAAAGAAAACATATATAAAATTTGGGAAACATGAAAGGCATTGGGAAAAATGTTCCCAGGCACTCATAAAAGTCCGTATCTCTTCAAGACTAAAATAGTTTCTAGTTATCTGTGATAAATAAGCAGGAGAGAGTGCAAAACAGATCTAACGTATTAACGTATTTACATGATCCCAGCAAGTGGCACTGGGATGAACTCCTGCATGCTGTACTCCCTACATTAATAAAGAAATGCAGAGTATATTGTCTAGCTTTCCCTTCTAATACACAGTGCAAATGCTTCTTCATCTTATTATGTATTTTTAGCAACCTATTACACTAGCATATTAGATTCTTTAGATTAGCATAAACTTATTTCAAATTCCATAGGAAATAATGGCTCATAGACTGTTACTGGGATATTATCTTCAAACAACATACCCTTAGAATGCAACGACTATACCTCCTTTGAATGGCAACACAGTTGAGATCATTCCATAAATTTCCAGAGAAACCTATGAACACAATTACTCTGCAAACCATGCGATGCAGGATGAACTCCCCATTTGCCCTGGAGGAAGCAGGACCCTGCCATTGCCATCCAAGTGATAGAAGTGACCTCTTATTGACACTTCGTTGCCAGACACATGCCTGACAATTTTACAAACAAATACCTGACAATAAGAAAGTGGCAAATAAAGGAAAATGCTTCTGCATGCAATGTCAGATTTAAAAATGTTTTAATGTAGATTTACACAGCTGTATTTTTTGTCCTAAAAAGTTGGAGGTGCTGTGACAAAAGTATAGAAAATAACCAACATTCAGATACCAAATGGCAATTTCTATTCTCCCAGAACAAGGGGTTGTACAAATTAAAAGTCGGAAAATTCAGAATCAGTAACAGAATTCTTATTTTTACAACACGTATTTCAACAGTGGAATCCCCACTATTGGAAAGTATTGAGTCCAAGGAGCTAATGTCATTTTAGAGAGAAACGAGTATTTAGGTGAATCAATAATTTTGAGAGTTCAAAGAACTTAGAAGAAATATTTAAGATCTGCTTATGCCAATATCTATTAGCATTCAGAATGAGTTCTGTGTTAGATATGCATTATCCCATATCTATTTATTCCAAGGTTCTCAGTTCTTGCTTTGAAGCACCTCCTACTGGACACTCACTGAGAACAAATACAGGCTTGGAGTACATGATAAATACTATATGCCTGCATTTTAAAGAGTTTGTATATAACCATGTATTTCCTTTAAACCCATACAAATGAGTTTATTTCCACTTACACTATTTTAGTTAATGGTAATAAAGGCCTGTGGTGCTAACTGTGAAAAAACCTTCAGCACTGAACAATCTTTTGAATCCAAATCTGACATAGCATGTCAGCATACTATGCATTTCATCAAATCAAGAACCTTAGAACATAGCATATAGGTTTTCAGTAAAAGTAATTTGCTAATAGGTGAGGGAGAAAGGATGTAGCAAAACTAAATTCTCTAGGCAAAAATGATTCCTGAGGAGGATTAGTACATGCTGATGGCAATTACAAGAAGTTCATGTCTTGATTACTGCAGAAGTGACTTCTAGTCAGCTAACTTTCTTTGCAAACATTATTTCAAGGACAAATACTAGAGAGGCAATTAAGTTGAGAAGCATGGCTCTGATCACAGTCCACCTCTGCATAATTTGCATAGATTTTTTTTTTTTTCTTTCTCCATATCAGTCTGTGGTATCTCTGTCTCCTGTGGCCTCTATTGTCTAAGGTTACAGGAAGACAACTCTTTTCCCAGTAGGGACCGGGATGCCGTTCCAGCAGTGTGCTGGGGATCAGCTCTAGAGAGAATAGGTAGCTAATGGCTGCTCTCCAGGAGGGAAAAATATTTAAGAAAGGAATAATGATCTTCACTAGTCAAGTGACAGATTTTTCATACTTTGGGGCCGAAGCTCTTTTAAAGAGATCAAGCCAAATCAAATAGCCATGATTTCCTGACTCCTGGTGAAATGTCTCAAGCACAGGATAGTAGGTCAAAACATATTATGCTAGCTTGTCCTCCACTAGAAACAGGGGCAATGGAAAATGTACATAGGTCACATCCTGCCTGCCCATCTTCCTCACTCATATGTAAAAAATTCATTCAGGGGAACGGGAGGAAGAATTTGGCCCAAAATCAAAAGAGGTAGCAGCAGTCATTCTTGCATGCTCACGTTTGTCCTATCAGTCTACCCAGAGAATCACATGTGAAGACAGACACAAAGTACAGTGGGCTGCATGTACATTCGTCTATTGTGAGCTTCCTGCCAAAAGCAGAAAACCTTTACATTGAAGTTTTTACAGACTAGTAAAACTGGATAACCAGAAAACCACAGGGGTTTTTTAAATTCTTTTTTTCAATACCGGTGGTAGCTATAATGTGCTAAATGCTTGGCCTACAGTGTTTCTCTGATAAAGGTCAAAACTCAAAATAAGACAGACAAAAGTGACAGGAAATGAATATACCACCAAGTCAATACAGGGACGATTGTCCACAGTTACTCTTTTGTCATATGCTAAATGTATGAATAAATAAGAAGCAATGACTGGAGCATGAAATGGAAGTACCAGAGTAATTTGCTAGTGAGATTTCCCCCAGACCTTTTAAGCAAAATTAACATTTCTAAACATATCAAATAGAACCTTGGAACTATTTTTTAAGTGGTTAAAAAAATTGAAAAAATAGAAAAAAATGGAAATGGAAGGTTTTTTTAATTTTTAAAATAGAAACAAAAAAAAAGACTTGCTAGTTTTTAAGAAATATATGCTGTGGATCATGTGGGTGGATGGTGAGGGAGCACTTAAACTATTTAAGTAGTGTCATGCTTTCTAGATGTGACTGCAAATGTCAGCAAAGTATAAATGTCCTGAATAAGAAAGTTCTTTCCTGAAGGTTCACATTTAGTTCTACAAAGGCAGTCTTCAGTAGAAGATTAAAAAAAAGAAACAAGAAAAAAGCTCTCTGAGGGGCTGTTCAGTTCTGAGCCAATTAGAACAATAACAGAGACTGAAATAGGGAGCAAGAATGCAAACAGATGCACGCTCAGAGAAAGTAGAGAACCAGCATACAGGGGGTGTAACTATCCACTCTAGTTTGCTGAATGTGCTATAAACATGACAGTGTAGGAATTCTTAATGCAATATATACGTGAAGCTGCCAAACGTAGTGTACGCATGTGCAACATCAGGTTGTGCTCTGGTTTTACCAACAGATCAGTGGTAGCCAGTCTTGAGTGGTTTGAGCTCTCTGCCTCCTGGAACTTAGCTATATTTATCCTGGCTGATGTAGCCTGTCAAGTGTGTCCTGCTGTTGATAAGGTGCCATAGTTGACAACAGTGGGGGATCAAGGGGGAGGAGCAGGATGGGGGCTTCCACCAAGTGTTTCTTTAGGGGGTCTCAAAAGCCCTGCAGTCTCATTCCTGTTTAGCTCAGACCCTGATTTCTAGATACAACTGGGAGCTTCATCAGAAACAAGGTGAAGATGCCAGAGCCTGTAAAGAAAACAGGTAAGGATCATAGCTGACAGACAAAACCTAAGAACAGCTTGACGGAAAAATATGAGTAGCTTTTTTGCACTAGAGAAATGAGATGCCTGGATGGAAAAAAAAATAGAGAGGAAAAAGCGACGATATTTTATGAAGTTATAAGTGTAAGAGATGTTGAGTGATCTTGCAAGGAAATCAGTAACTAGTTTGGCAACCCTCAGCCACAGAATTTTCTCAAGAGACTTTGGATGAGGAAAGAATAGAGGTAAAATGCATTTAATTCTCAGATTCTTTTATTTTCTCGCTTCCCTTCCCAGTCACCTTTAGGACTCTGAAAAAAGCTTGTAGTCTCTCTCTGGAGCAATTAGTCAATATAAACCTCTCCTGCTTTTGTTTTGGTGTTTTGGTTTTTTTTTTTTTCCTTCCCCTGATAATTTTGAGGAAGTGTTATCAGCAAACTTTGATGGTATTTTTTGTTAGTGAAATCTCTGTGAAAATTAAAGCAAATGGCACCTGGTTCAGAGCTTATTCTTTCTAATTCTTCCAGCTAGTGATATTAGAGCCCTAGGAAAAAAGATGACACTGTACTGTAAAGAACATATGTGTATTTCTTTTCACTCACACTCCTCCTTCCTTTCCCCTTGAACCAGAAGACAGCTCACCTTTATGAGCAAACCAAGGTCACAGAGCCCAATGCAAGTCCTGCCCCACTAGAAAAACATCAGGAAAAGATTTTGGATTTAGGAAAGTTCTAATTTAAAATTGAGAAATAAGGAATCACTTTGCAGCTGCCCACATAAGAAAGAGGGGAGGCTTAGGGTGGGGTGTACGGTGCAATGAATCTGTCTGAGAAGGAGGATGAGAGCCTGGGAAGCAGAGGTAAGGAGAGTTTAGCTTCAGGACACCTGTGTGTGGGTAGAGGAAGATGCCTCAGGAGCACTTTGTGTCCACAATTAAGTTTGGAACAAAAGTTGTCAAAAGCTGAAGTTACAGTTGTTTGAAAAGTATGCACGTATCCAATACACAGGGCTGGAGAAAATGGTACTAAATCTGGGATTCTTCACTTTCAGAGCTCTCATTTCTCTGATGCCAGTGCATACCCAGAATCACTGCTACTTGAATGTACAGCACAAGGTGCATGGGTTTTTAATAATGTGCAGTTTACAGAGTTAGTCAGTAATAGCTGTTGATATTTATTAATGTGGGCCTTTCTGCTTTGCAAAGGGCTGAACAGGCATCAGTCTCCTGTTAGGCTGGTCAATGGGAAAATCCCCTGTGGTCACCACAACAACAGAAGAACTTGTGAAGAAGAACTTCCATTTTGGCCAAAGTACTTGGAATCACTCACTGCCAGAGGCAGAGCACAAATCCAGCCCGTATCTCCCATTAAGAACTGCAAAGCACTAAAGCATGAATAATTCCAAAGATTCTTTATGTTCCTTCTATCTGATTACTATAAAGCAACAGTGGTGTCACCAATCCTTCAAGTTTATCACAACTATAATGTCATCTGGTGTTCTTAAAGCTGCATTTTCTGAAATAAGGTGGACATAGAATCATTTATATAAAAGAAGTATATACCAAACCTTGTAATTGAAGAGAAATCCTTGAAAATACAAGCTGTAAAGGTTCAGCAATTGCCCCAAAAATAAGACATTCATAATCATATTCTATTTTTAAAGTCACATGATTTTTGCGATTTATTGAAACGTCTAATGCTTGTAATTGATGATGTTGGCAAAAACAAATATGACAGAGTAGGCAAAAGTTGTCAGTATGATCACTTAGGCATTGTGATTTTTGATTTCTAATGGCTTAATTGCCTTTAAAATAACATTTTCAGTCTTTGTGGATGAGAGGCAACTTCTGTTTCTGAAGATTCCCACTTTTGCTACTGAATGGTGAAGAGAAATTATATTCTATTTTATTTCTCCAGAGAAATCTAACAGGTGTCTAACATCACTAGTCCTACACAGTTCTTATGAACAAACCAGCCCAAACACTGTGATTATTACAGCAGGGGGAGGAAAAGCTCTTATTACCCACTCTGACCAAGACAGAATCAGTCACATGCCCCATAACTCCTAGAGGGGATATTGTCATTCTCTCAAGAGACATTAATCCCTTTGGTTTTCTATTTCGTGTTGTTTATATAGTTCAAGCCATTTCAAGATGGGATAATGTTGAACATAATCTCAGGGGTGCTGAATAATCATCTAGCAATTCATACTTGGACAAATCATGATTTCTGCTTTTCACATACCATATAGTTAGAATACTGAAGAACCCTAAGAGATCTCTGGTCTATATTACTGAAATTTGGGCATCTAGTGTATAGGTAAAGGAAAATGCTTCATGAGAGAGAATGATCAGAGATATTCTGCCTATATCTGCTGGTTTATCAAACCTTTTAACATGTTAAAACAAAATAAAACAAAAACAACAAACCACAAAACCTAAAACAGCGAAGTAGATTTTGCAACAGACATTCTTTTACTTTAAACTAACTAAAATACTTCAGGGTAAGGTGCTTCCCTATTTATTTACAGAACACCAAAAGCACTGTCACAGCTTTCTAGAAAATCTATACCCTCCCCAAGAGCAACAGGATTTAGAAGACCTGTAGCAACTTAATGTCAGAGCAAACAACCAAACATTAAAAAGCATCCCTTTTTGCAGGGTTCTGTTGCAGAAACCTTATGTTCTTCTCCCTTTGATGTAAATATTTCATAGTTAATCTCTGTTTAAAGGCTCGCTTTTTAAAAAGTTTTGATTGCTTTTCTTTGTTGTAAAAATTCAGAAAGGTTAAAAAAACCCTAACCATTTCCCTAACAATATTTTGTGACAGTAAGAGGAAACAGCTGATCTTTTAAACACCAAATTTAGTAGATAAGTGGGACTTAATGGGAAACGTGTGCATTACTATATCTGGAAAAGGAGAAGTCTGGTATGACTTCTCTGAAAATCAGTCAATTTTTATTCTCGTATTTTATAGATTGAGGAGTCTAGATTTTGCAGTTCAGATTATGAAATTTTATCAAGAGTTTATAAATGACCTGGCTTGTAAGTACACAGAGGCTTTTTGCATTAATAATAATAATCAGTGTCACATAATGAAGAGCAGATTGTAGAATTTTAATCTGAATACAAGCTCATAATTTTACATTTGCAAGCACCTAGCACAGTAAAGTACTGCTCCATGATAATGAACTTCTGTCCACTACAGTAACTCAAAAATAAATAATAATAATGCATATAAATATATTTTCCTCTTTTGTAAATTAAGATTCAAAACAAGCTGAACGTTATTATCCCCATTTTACAGAAAGTATGATGCATGCATAGAGAAAGAGGTGATTCTGCTTAGTGAAACTATTCCTCGCCTGTTGCTCATGTTACAGGAATTTACAATCTCAGCTGCTGAAGTAGGCAAGGAATGATAAGATTGAGTAGTTCAATAGCTTTTGGATCACGGAATGATTAAGCTTGTAATTGTAAGAAGCCACTTAGGTCCTGGCTGAGGAATGTGCAGCATCTTTATATAGCTCCTCAGCAAGGAATTTACAAGCTCTGTTACTGAAGTCTGCTTAATCCACAGCTTGCCTTTTAACTCAATGGAAGAGCAAATGGTGTAAAAGGAAAGCTAGATGCCAAGTGTCAGTACTAAAGCAAAGGTAAATTTTCAACATGAAGACTTAACAAAGTAAGGAATTCCAAAAGCTAATACTACTTTTGTAATATTAATTAAATACATTTGCCAGACACATATTTTAATACCAAATACACAGAATGTGCAGTAAGATAACTCAGCTTTGTGGGAGAAAACCTGTGCTTATTTTTTCTAATTACACTCCTTACAGATTTCTGATGGAGCTTGTAGCATGTGCATTCAACCAGATATATTAGATTCTCCTGAAACATTTATAACTAGTTCTTCAGCATTCATTATTTGTGATATGTACATGCAGGAGAGGGAGATAAGCACTTAAGGAGAACGTGTGTTAGATAAGGCTTTCAAATGGTATTTCTGCCTTTCTGAAATAAAAACTGCTAAAGTCAGAACCACCACTCTAAAAAGCAGGATGAAATTTAAAAGCAAAACAAACAAACAAAAAAAAAACACCAAAAAAAAAAAAAAAACCCAAAGCCAAAACAAATCAAAAAACAACAAGAGAATGGTTCTCCTCTAGCACTCTAGCTAGTTAAAATCACTCTTGTGGTCAATCTTCCTCACTTTCATTTCACCTACTTTACACATACTTTGAAATTCAGTGATTTTAGGAAAAGGTTTTCACCCAATGCTTGTGATTCTTAACAAGCCAAATTATTTAGAGAATGGGGCTAGGAACTGAAATTATTCCTGTTATTTAAATGTTATTTTAATATACGTCTCATTTCAATTTTTTATTACAATAATCAAATTGGAATTTCTCGTCTAGCTTCTAATACTAATTTTTATTCTTATTAGGGATACAACAGTACTTAGTAGCTACTTACTAAGAATCTGATGCTGTACAAAGACAATAGAAAAGCAGTCTCCTTCTCAAAACACTTACAAAATAGAAGCCCAGTAAACAGATAGATAGTCCAACAGAAGAGCAAAGGAAATAATGATTAGTACAACAGATAGTGACCTGGGTAGTAGCTTAGCCATTTTCTAGGTTTTTGCACAGGAGAGCATGAAGAAGTTTGGAATCAGGATAGCAAATTAGGTTGATGGTGAATGTTAGATGATTGCTTCAAAGCAGATCAGAAAGTAAGGGAAAAAGCATGAAGGTGCTAGCATGAAGATTTGATAAATGGCAGCAGGAGGAAGGCAGAACACTAGTTTTAATATTTTATTTAGGTGAAAACTGAAAGAAATTGGTTTTGGAACTTAAATTATTTCATTCTAGTTTAATTTGGCCAAAACCAAATGTATTTTATATTTCTCCAGCCTCCTGATTGAAAGACTTATTAATAAATTATTATCAAAATGCAATCTGATTGTGGACCTCTAAACAGAGTTTTTTATTGCTAACTAATGAAGCTGTAACTCATGTAAGATGCAAAACTGCATGGCTGATGTGTACATCCTCAGGTGTTACAAGACTTTTAAAGGATGGATGCTGCATAAAAGTTCTGGTAGCAGCAGCATTAGCCACCAAAAAGTTTTCTGCAAGACTATTGCAGACCACACAGAGCCTGCTTCCTCTTCTGCCTGGGATAGAAATATGCTGGTTTACGTTACTCAGAAGTTCTATGAAGTTCTTTGCATTATGGAAGCTAGAAGTGATTAAGAAGGTCTGGGATTGGGAGAAGTGCTGAAAAATGGGTTAGTACCAAGTGGCTCCAACCTCATATTCCTTCACTAGCTCCACATCCCTCTTCTCTCTCCATAGCATTTCCAATTCCATCCCCACAAAACAAACACACATACAGAGTTCCTACTGCTCTCCTTCTCTTCAATAATCCTTGTCAGGAGCAGCACTGGTAACTCACGTGCATCTCTGCCCTTTCTTCAGAATTGCCATGGTATGTTAGTACTAATGTCACCTTTCTCTCCCTTTGTGCAAGGGGGGTTAGAATTTACTTGGAAGCAGAGAGTTAACAAAGTGGGCAGCAGAGGACATGGGCTACTTGATCATCAGGTGCCCCAGCCCGATGGCTCCTAAGTGTGTGTTTGACTGGAGTCTGGATAAACATGTGATAGCGCCTGAGATCTGCCAGTGCCTGACAGGCACAAGAGTGTAGGACTTTCCACAACATCACATGAGAGGTGTCACAGTCATTGGGTTTTCCACAGCCTGAGGGTGGTGGTCGTACCCAAGACTGTTTTGAGTATGGGATGGATATATGGAACTCAGAGGGGTGTATGTGGGTAGAAGCCAAATGTCAAAGTGTGAGAGACTGCCAAATAGGGAATGTGCTTCTGATAAAAGCAGGCAAAAGTGAGGCTCTCGGGGCAGGCAAAGAAGTTTTGAAAGGTGGTATTTAGGAAGATTCCTAATGAGGAAATAGCTAGATTAGACTGGTATAACTGCATGAGAAAAAAAATCTACTGGTGAACTTGGATTTCTATGTTACTTAAAGTAGCAGCCACAATGAAGGAGACCAGGAATCTCTCACTTTCTTCTGTTAAGCAGCCCATTTTTCCCCCAGAAGGAAAAAATATGGCATTCTCTTCACATACTTGTTCAGCAATCTCTCTTCTGCAGCTAGTTTCCTGTAAAACCTCCAGCCATACATTGCTACTTTTCCTTTGCAAATATGAACAGTAAAAGATGAAGAGGAATACAGATGGATAGAGAGAGATGTTACTCTAGGAACTGTCACCCACTGACTGAATCTCAAGTGCAGGGAAAATGTCCCCTAGAGTCTCCTTTACCTGTGAAAAAGTGAGTTTTCAACAACTGTTCTTGCAGGCCTTTATTCTCATGGGAGATTCTGGGCTTTCCCAATTTTATGCTTTAGTGGAAGTATTCACAATCATTTTAAGTTGGAACTGAAATGAGTCTTTTGGCAGGAAAGGAGAGGGAGGGGAAAAAAAAAAAAAAAAAAGAGACAAGGAGACTTACTTGTAAACTTCTACATATGTATTTAGATTTCCCAAAAGTCAGAAATATTATGTGGTGGTGGAAATTTCTCACTGTGCATGTAGTTCTGGCCAACAATCTGTTTTTGTTGAGTCATCTAAAGTAAATGTAAGAAACCTAATCACTTTGTAGGGTGTGCAGCAGATCAGAGTTATTTCCAAGTATGCATGTCTTGAAACCCTGCCATCCGTAGGCTGGAACCTTTACAGGCCACATCGCTGTTAAGTAATTAATATATTTATAGATTCTTTTGCACTTAAATAGAAGAGTGATGATGATAGCACTCACAGACAAAGCCATGCCTCTTGGCTGTTTTATCTCTAATGTCACAGGGAGAGGAGCAGGATAGAAGGTATTTCAGGAGTGGGTTCCAGAACTGACCTGGCTCCCCTCTATACAGTAGCCTGAACACCTTTACATGTCTTTTCAATTCTGCACTTCAAACCTGCTGTCTGTAACAACTCTTCTACAATTATTCATGATGCACTGCATCAAGCTATACCCTGCTTTTTGGTTTACTGAAGTGCAATACTATATCAAAAGATGTGCAACTGATAACAGGCATTAGAGTTTATGCTACAGTATGGAGCTCTATGTTCTACACAGTACTGTATTCTGTTTAACAAAAATTACACCACTTTCAGGTCTGAGGTTAGAAAAAAACCCTCAAATAAAAGCGTGCAGGAGACATTCTGCTCCCAGAGAAAATTTCACACACTTATATATAACACAGAAGAAAATCATGTAGAAGAATACAACAGCAGCTTAGTCAAGGCTACCATAGGCTCAGTGCAAACCAAAACTGTTTTTTCATCAAATATACGAAATGTGAGGAAAAAAGAAAAAAAAAATTAGTTTTTTTAGGCAACAAAGATAGGCAAAATACAATACATACTAAATTCTAAAAGTATTTGTAGTTGATAGTTTACTTGACATTTAAGCAGCTTTGAATCCTTTGCAAAACAAAGCAAGAAACATTACCTGTATTATGACTGAAGCCCAAAGGCCATCAGGTGAAATCTTTGCAGATGTAACTTCACTGAGGTCAATTAATTTTTGCAGTCTGAGGACATGCTAGAGGAATGGAGATTTTGCGCAATGAACAGATGGTATTATTAGTAATATAGCATTTATGCTAAATTACCTGTTTGAACATGAGTATAAACTATTTCTTTTAAAACATTTCTATGCCATGTTGCCTTCATTTTTATACAGCAGAATCAAAAATTTAAAGCTAATTATAACCATTTTTGTCGTGTTTGGAAGAGTTCTTATTGCTTCCCAAGTAGGAGAGCCATAGACAATTTGCCACAGAGGTGACACATAATTCCAAATGATGAAATTACTAATATTTTATAAAAGCATTGTTATGCAGGGTAAGTCAATAAAAAGGTGACACAATGATGCACAGAAAACATTCAGTGTATGAATCAGAATGTTAATTACTGCTAATTTTTTACATGAACATAGTTCATGGCAATTAGCAAAAAGATAACAGGTTTCATTGAAACTAAAACATGAGCATAAAATTAAAATCTCGATTCAAAATGAAGTTGAAGAAATCTAGATAAATAAATCATGGTAAATAAATTAGTAAAATAAGTTACCTTGTTAAAATCTTATCTTGAGAAAGATTAGGAGACTCATGGACCAAAATCACAATATGTTGCTGGCTTTCCAAATTCCTATCTGTTGTGCTACTTTGATTACATATGAACTAAACATCATTTTGTTTATGCATGTTCATCCCATATATTAATAATTTTATTAATTCTTATTATAAACATTATAAGTACTTCTTGACACAGAGAGGAAATATTTTGAACCTCCTTGTAATTAATTAGAAAACTAGTTGGTGTAGAGTCCTACGTAGGCAAGGACTTTAATTTTTAATGCTGAACAAAACATTTGAATGCAAACAACAGTTTATATTGTTTTAACTGGGATAAAATTACAAGGGCCATCATAGGAATGTGCATCCTTTTCCACTAAAGTCTTGATCAGTGAAAACCAAAGGACTAAAGATGAACCATTCATTCACTGTCATATATTAGGACACAGGTTACTGCACAAACTGCAATTTTGTGGGAGGAACATATCCTGATCCTGTTTAACAACTGTATTAAGCAACTGTTAGGACAGAATTAATATTTCTAAATAAACTTCATGGCAAATTAACATAGAGAGCTTGGTATGTAAGAATACATATCATATCATCTTGCAACAGATCAAAACAATCCCTTATGAAAAATCAGAGCTCATTATGGGGAAAAGAAAGAGGAAGATGGACAGTGAGATGAGTTTGCTACCCATTCCATTTTATTTCATGACAATATGGAGAAGATAAGACATCTCAGTCAGAGACAGAACTCGATAAACACAAAGACAATTCCACAACTTCTTTGTGGAAAGTGTTGTAATTTATATCTTGAATGGGCAGATGGGAGAGAAAGGAGACAGCTGTTGTGGCTGCAACAGCTGACTACACCAGATATGCCACAATTGCAAAACAGATTTTAGTGAGCCCTCTCTCTCTTTTTAGTTTCTGCATTTACCAAGAAACCAAAGACAACAGAGGTGACAGCCAGAAGCACAGCTGTGTTCGAAGCAGAGACAGAAAAAGCCGGCATCAAGGTGAAGTGGCAGCGAGCTGGCACAGAAATTACTGAAAGTGAGAAATATGTCATCAAGGCAGAAGGAAACAAGCATTCACTGACAATCAATAATGTAGGAAAAGAAGATGATGTGACATATGCTGTGATAGCTGGAAGTTCCAAGGTCAAATTTGAACTCAAGGTCAAGGAACCAGGTACAGCATTTCCTAAGTAATTCTAATTTCATCAGTATTTCCAGTCACACATGCAAACTTCATGAATGAGCTCCATGGAAATTAGCCTAACTTAACACTGTAAAATTTCTCTAGCAGCAATGTATCTGTTTTGCACAGTTATTTCAAGCTACTCATTAATATTAAGGTGAGGAATACATTTCCTGTGGCTAAGGCACCCATTTCCAGATGTCAGAAGTCCACACTGGATACCAAAGAGGAAATCTCAATGTACATCTTCAGAATTCTCTGTGAGGCTTTTCAACTTAACTGTTGAAAACAAAGGCAAAGCTAGTCTAACCTAACCTGATCGGAATTAAGATGCTTGCATCTTAGGCCTGGTATTTTATTTTTAACTTATTGTTTTATTTAAATACAAAATTGTAACAATCAACAACAAATTTAGAAGTTATGCTGTAATATTTTTAGGAGGTCATACAATCCCCAAAACTGTCCCAAAATCATCTGCTAATAAAAATACATATTTCAGGAAGGACTTGAATACAAAGAGTAACCTTTGTATTATTTCTGTATCACCTATTGTTACTACCTTTGCATGCATAAAAGGATCAGTTAGATGAGAAATTGAGAAACTTGCCCAGGTTTTTCCTGGGAAAAACTATAGAGCCAAATTCTCTGAAATTTTCTCGTTAAAAATGTCTGAAGATGCCGAGGATAGATGAAATCACTGATTTTTTTAAATATTTTGACCTTGTCAATCCCCCTTTTCCAGTCCAAAATGGTCCCTATTTACCACTTCTGGTATTTTAATTTTCCCTTTTTATTTTGGTGAAAAGCCTTCAACTCAGACTGTTTATATCACCACCTCTCCTTTGCTATCACTGTTTATTCTAGCAACATTATGGTAGTGAGAGCCTCTGCTCAGCTGAAAAGATACTGGTGAATATTTAACAGGAGACAAGACATCCTGTTCCAGATGAAAAGACAGTGCATGACAGGTTACAAGGAAGGGGAAATCCTAGTATGGATTAGGACAATTTAGCAGCTATCAGAGCATATAAAAGTATGATCCTGCTGACTACCTGAAAGCAAACAGTTACATATTATACTAGTTTTATCTTCCTCATTGTCTTTCAGATCAGTTGCAGGTAGAGCCTAATACAGGCAGACAGACTACAAATAACAGAGTTAGTGAATTTGGAAGTGTAGTCATTACCTAAAAGCAATACAACTATGACAAGCACACACTGGTGATGGAGACGTCAGGGCCAAAGGAGAGATAATTTTCCTGGATACATTATATATTGATGCTTCAAAATAAGCCTTTTCTAAATAGCTACACATCCAAGACATGGGAGTATCTACACTACATTAGTTAGAATAAGGTTTAGTTATTTCCAGTAAAAATTTACTTGAAATTTATTTGGACAAGATCCAGTGGGATACCTTCTAATAATAAAAGTGGTAGAATTTGATACTTAAGTATCAAAATAATACCAATTATTTTGGTACACACTGTTTTCTTTCAAGACACAAATACAGTTTAGGATAAAAGACATATTTTCTGAGAGTGGGGTTGACTCATGTTCCTACATTCACAGATACTGTCTTGTTTTTCAAACCTTACTAAGATTTGATTGTTAAAGAGTAACTGGATTACCCATTATTATTTTCACAAACAATAACCATTTCAGCTCTTCATTATCAAAAACATGGAACCCTAACCTGCCCAGACACAACCACCTCCCTTTGTGACAGAGGAGCCACTCAAATTAGTCATCACATGGCACAACAGGGCCAGAAATCTCTGGTGGAAAAGACATTGCAAATAGCTGGGAAACCACATGTGGGACTTGTATGAGAGGTAGGCAAGGCCCTTTGGAAGTGGCTCCACTACCTATGGAAAAAAAATAAATCCTTCTGCAACTGATCTGTTTCAAGAAATTCTACCTCCCTCCATCTGCCCCAGTTGCTCACTCCTACTCCTTTTTCATACATTTCTATCTTCTCCATTGTGCCAAATGCATTTGCCTGAATTTGTTTCTGAGGTCATGGTTTAACTGAGAGGCCATAAACCTTCATGAGCCAGGGGAAGAAATGATAGACAGATTTTTAAAATACTTCTTTCATACTGATTTCTAGCAGTGTCTAGAGCTTTTCCCAAGCTGCACACGGCAATAGTATTTGGAACATTACATTCCAACAGCAGTTAAACAAAATCTCACAAGTAAGCAAACTGTTTACAAAAACAATAATTACATAGTTTTTCATTACCTTTTCTATTTAGACCACTGAAGTTAACATCAAATAATAGTGTTATTCTTCAGCTGACAAGTTTCTACACATCAAGACTACAGAATTTTAAAACCCAGGCATCAGTTCTTTCCAAGCTCAGCAAAAGAGCAAACCTCATCATCCAGCTTCAGTAGACCCCTTTTCCTTACAGCACATCCTCTAAGTTCTAGAAAACCACAGCTAATTTCTCTGCATTTTGTAACATATATTAAAAGCTGTTCTTTTGCAAAATTTCCTCAGAAAGGAAGTAGAAATATGGCTTTCTCTAATCTCGGTTTATGTTCATTTCCAGAAAAGAGTGAGACAGTCACTCCTGCTGAAGCTGCTCCAGCCCCAGCTGCCTCAGAGTCACCTGCTCCACCAGTAGAAAGCAGCCAAAACACAGAAGGTAATAAAGAATTAACACTGTGATTAAGCCTGGCTCATTAACAGAAGGGAAGAACAGGAACAGGGAATCCCTAGAGTCAGTGAGGTAGAGACAGTAGCTGAAAACAGACCACTAGTGATGAGTGATGGGAAATAAAGAATAAGGAATCTCAGAGACAGAAGAAAGATACTGAGATATTTTGAAATGACTTCACAAATTCACTATACAGACTGTAACAGAAGCTGGTGCAGAAAATTCTAACTGGTGATCTGGATGTTTCTTTCAGTTGCACCTGCTGGGACTCAACCAGAAGAGCCTCTGGACCCTATTGGCCTCTTTGTGACACGACCCCAGGATGGAGAAGTTACTGTTGGTGAGTACAAAATGCGAGCCAAGTGATCTTTGCAAACTGTACCTGTTGCTTGACTATTTAGCTCTCCATGTACAGGATAACAGCAGTGATAGAACTGATAAATTAAACACTATTCCTAATCTTATTTTAACCTACTTTCCTTACAAGGTGGAAACATCACATTCACTGCCAAAGTGGCAGGTGAGAGCCTGCTGAAGAAACCATCAGTGAAATGGTTCAAAGGAAAGTGGATGGATTTGGGAAGCAAAGTGGGGAAACATCTCCAGCTACATGACAATTATGATCGAAATAAAAAGGTACAATTGGCAGAGTAAGATTCTCAGTCTTCTAGATACTAATATTTAATCTGGAGAAAATATAAACTAATGTAGGAATATTTTGATATTAAGGTACCCGAAGCTACACACAATGCTATAATTATGCACAGAAGTCTATGTTTTGACCATGCAGACAAGAGACAGGCACTACATACAAACTCTTGCGTACCTTATCTATGATGAAATGAGAAAATGTCTGGAGGAATAGGGGAACAGTTTTGCACCAGATAGCACAGTATTCCCTCCATCTTCTGCTCAAGTAATAGATACTCATTATATTTAAGAGAAAACAACAAATCAGACAGATATTGAAGTATGGTCTATCTTGGGTTTAACAGATCAACCACTCAGCTGTTAGTGTTGGAATTTATTGTTCTCTTGCACTGTCTAGACTACTTTAAATAGCTGACTAAGACCAATTTTTTACCACAAATGCATTCAAAGCTACACAAACAGGAATACACAGTCTGTACCATGACTTCTCATGCTGCGTGGTATGTGAAACACTACCACCCTCTCCTCGAGGGAACAGAACAGACTTGCTCACATTACCCACTCCTTTTGTGGAATTTTTAAACATATTGTATTCATTCTGGCTGTATTTGTTGAATGAAAGTTCTATTCCCGTTTCCAATGCACATGCACTTAGTGTATATGATGACTGCACACACCACTACACCAGCACAGTTTGCTAATACAACACTGTATCCTCTGAAAGACTTGTACTAATACTCTAAAGAGTAAAGCTAATGCTGTTCCTATAGAATTGGGGGGATAGATGTAAATTTTATGACAGTAATGTTACGTGCTCAGGAGATTCTTAATTCTAAAAGAACATAGTGGTGTATTTCATCCCTTGTCTATTTGTCTCCATGTCTTAATATGCTGCATTTGCTCCCTATTTCATCATTTAATTTTCTAACTTATGAATCGTATCATTGGTGTCTGTTCTAGGTGTACATCTTTGAAATGGAAATCATAGAAGCAAACATGACTTTTGCAGGAGGGTACAGATGTGAGGTGTCTACCAAGGACAAGTTTGATAGTTCTAATTTCAACCTGACAGTCAATGGTAAGATGAATTCCTGCCACCTTGTTCCTTTCTTTATTATTTTTTTCTTCCTGTATGACCACCAACAATTACTTCTAGTACCTAGTGGCTAGTAGACAAGCATAGATCTGAAATATAGACCTGAAGAGCTACAGGTAGACTCAGAGAGGCCCACAGAGGAGGATTGGGATGGGTTGGCAGAGATATAGAGAATTGGAAGTAACTCTTGGATGTCACTCAAGTCAGACCTGTGATGCTCTGGAAGAAAGCGCAGAGAAACATGCAAATCAGCCCAACTTTTCTCTGGCTTTATTCTGATTTCAGATTCATTCCTTCATGATATTTAACTCCACTAGAATAAAAGAAAAGTCCATTCTCACTTTAGTAAAAGTTCAGTACTAAAAACGGATACTTGAAAAGAAAAGAAAGGGTGGAAATTCAAAGATTTAGACATGTGACACCAATTCCTTTCTTCCTGATAAATTCAAGTCATGCAGAAGCACCTTGGGATATAAAATTGCTTTAAGATCAGACGACTAATTTTACAAAATAGATGGTGCCACCCTCACAACTGCTGTAATGGAACACTTATCAGCAATTGGAAAGGAAGCACATTTTAACATCAATTTCCCCCTAGTGTGGAAGAGTTTAGATAAAACAGCATAAGCATGGACCACCTGAAAGAGCTGAACGTTTGGACCATTTCCCTTTTCAGTGATTGTGTTGAAGGGACTGCAACATTAATTTGCGTCCAGCAACCAATGAGCCTAAGATGCAAAGACAAAAGTTTATTTAAGGTACTCAATCCACGGTGTTAGTTTTTGACGTTTTGCCAGGTGGCTGTAGGACTCATATGACCTAGGAGCTGTGACTGGGAACAGTTTTTCTCCCAGTAGTAGCAGTACACCTACTCATCCCAAGAGAAGCTTAGAACAGAGTAGTAAAGTTCTCTCTATGCAACATCCTTGATGGAGTTTCTGTACATCTCTATATATTTCCAAGAATTTACCTTTGCTTTCAGAGGGTGAATTACAATTTATTAGTAGTAGTGATATTCAGTTGATATCCAGTGATTTTCTCACTGGGGTTTAAATACCCTGTGAAGCCAGTATTGAAACTAAAATTCACCAGCAGGAGAATTGACAAACAAGAGATAAGATAGTTTGTCATGCCGCAGGTAATTAAGAAGCATGAGACAGAATTAAGTGGTACACAAAACACTGAATGTTGAAAGCTAGTTAGTGAAGGCTGCATGTTTAAAGATGATGCTTCAATCTTTCAATACGTAATCGATCACAATTTACAAAATAAGAACTTTAGAAAAAAAAATGTCTGCAAAGAAAAAGCTTTAAAAATAGCACTGTATTTTTGCATTATTTTGACTTGCTCCCCCATTCTTGTTTTTCACTTCTTGTCACATCAGAAGCACCAATAAGTGGAGACCTGGATATTCGTGCTGCCTTCCGACGCATGTGAGTATGTACAGTAGAAACTTATATAGATCAGATTATACGTCCATGTGGAATTCATTACTTTCCTAGACAAAACTATCTAAAAGCAAAACTGCTGTACAAACAAGCACAAAGACAGGGATGTCTACTAAGAAAATATTTCTACTATTAAAATACTATATAACTCCTAGAAATCATCTAAGAGTTTAGACTTTGTAGTAGCATTAGAATCATGCTTGTCTTCAATTATACAATTGATAATGTGTGTAATTCTCCCAACAACTTTAGCACTTTTTTTCCAGACCTGTAAAGAGCACTCCAGATGTAGCCAATAGAGAAGGAAAAGACTCTTTAGTGCCTACTCTTTGTTTGGTCTGGCTTGAGGAACTACATGTACCTTAATACAAACGTTTACTAAGCAAAGAAGTGGAGTTTGATGTGAGCTCTGTAAGCAGCATATTACTGATAACAAGACAAGTATTTTGACTGTATTTGTTTTCATATTCTATATTAACTGAATGAAGACGATACTGTAAGTGTCTGTAAAAACTCAGATCTACGTAGATCTCAGATATTAAAGACTGCAAGTTATTGCACTGGTGTTGAAAAGGCTATTTTCCCCACTTCTGTAATACTGTCTGAATTGATATATAACTTAATGGAAAAATGTTCCCTTTTATTAGTAACTTTCGCAAAATTGGTTGTTTTATTTTTTTTATTTAGACATTAAAAACGTGTTTCTTCACTGTTAAGTATTTCTCCTGTCTTTGTGTAATTCAGTTTCTGATTTAGGTTTTATATATTTTTGCAAAGTTACTAGACCAAGAATCTTCCAACAGACATTTTTCTCTAACACAGGACACAAATCATCTGTGGTATCTTCTCGAGTTTTTCCTTATAAGTGCTATTTTTATATGAAGATCTTTTTTTTGTTAACATTCTATCACAAAGAACTCAATAAGGCTTGCAGAATTTATCTACAGTCAAATCCATCTATAGGTAGCTGACCAGCCTTCCTGTGATTCCTGTTAAACAGAGGACAGTCAGTGTATAGCTGCATTTTGTTATTTCACTACAGTGAAATCAGGCTTCAAGAGTTTATCTTCTTGCTAGCACAATTAAAAGAATTTAGAATCAGTTCAGAGTAAGCGCAGTGTGAGCAGCTTCAGGCTGTTCAGATTTTCAGTTTCTTCTGTAAGAACGGAGCCAAATTTTGAACTGAACTGTTTAAATCTGAAGCTTTGTCTTTGATGCCCTCGCTCAGGAGCCTGGCAGGAGTTGGGAGACGGATGACTTCAGCCTTTCTCAGGTAGCCACTGTCTGTGTCAGCAGACAATTTCAAGTCTAACAATGAACTGTCTCTCTCTGCTTAGGGAAAAAAAAAAAAAAAAAAAAAAAAAAAGAGAGAGAGAGAAAAAAAATGCCCACAGAACTAGCTGCAGTTAAATACATCATCATTTATACTACTGTAGTATTTATACGAGATAAATACATACAAGTATTAGTAACATGAGTATAAATAATGAAAAGAGTAGTTTGATAGTTCAGTGAGAGGCAGATTCAACTGAAGAAAATGCATGTACTTGGCAAGTAAAATGGCATCTTCTCACCATTGTTAGAAGGAAAAAAAAAGTAACTTCAAATTATATGCATGTCTGCCCCCTCTGTTTTATGTGTTTTCCTCTCTACTGAGCACATCCCGACTAAAACTGTCACTGCTCACAGAAATGTACCAACACACATGTATATGAAAATCTGTTGTTTCCTGGCACACTCTTTATCCTAGTATTATTAAATTTCCCACCCTATCCCTTTTGGTCCCAATGTCCTCTATTGTAACAAAAATACCAATTCTGAGATTGGAACTTTATACATGTCAAAGCAATTATTATGGTCTTATTCTTCAGAATTTTACTGCTGGGCTTTCCTGAAAATCTGATTTAAGTACCACCTGAGAAACAATAAGGTGACTAGTTATTCTCCCAGCTGTAGAGTCTGATTTTCTGAATATCTGATCATAAAAATCTTTCAAATTTGGGATTATAACAGTGATTTTTATGTACATCTTATGTCTGCAAACACTGAAAATCTTCTGAACATAGGGAACAAATTGGCCAAAAATACACTTTTCTGTTTGAGCATTATACCCAGAAAATTATCCTTTCTTGTAGTGTACTATCTGGAAAATAATCACAGAAGTAAAAATGATACTTTCTTAATAAAAAGATCTCTTCTCACAACATATTAAAAATTACACTGATTCAAAATTATTACTTATTCTCAGTAACCTTGTGTTGTCAAGCAGCACAAAAAGATTGGCACTCATTTCTCTTCCATTTTATTAAGAGTACTGTTCAGATGCCCATCACTTATCTTTTCAGGCTTTTTTCTTACTTTTAAAAATATTTGTTCCTGCAATATGGAGTTTTCCTGACATTCTGGTTTACACTTCTGCAGACAGACTGATTTTCTCTGAAGCAACTAGAACTGTGTATTGACAGAGACAGTATTATGGGCTACCACTATCACCAATACACCTGAAAAGAACAATTTTTATGTATAAAACAATAATTACATATAAGGCGTTAATGCTGGAAGAATCTGAATTCTGTGAGATGGAATCACCAAATTCTTATACTCAAGACAACAGAGATATCAAGGAGCAGCTGAACATTGATGATGGGAGACTGACTGAGATGAAGAAAACCTATTTTGACTTTCTAAACCATGACTGAATGCGAGACCTTTTTTTTCTTTTTTCTTTTTTTTTTTTTTTTATAAGTTCAGTAATCAATAGTCATGAAATCCAGTGTAACTCCCTATACACCAAAACCCTAAGGTGATTTTTTAGGAGTTAAATCCAGAGCAGTGATTTTAGTGGCTTTGTGCAGTATTCAGAGTAGATCTGTACTTCAAATGTTCAGAAGCACAGCTAAAACACATTTGATTCAGAACACTAAAAATATCACTGTACATTCCATCTGAGGTCACCATATGTAACAGACAGAATTACACATCAAAAAATTCCTGCTTGTTGCTTCTTGTTCTCATGAATCAATTAATTCCAACACTGCTTGCCATGATGCTTGTTGAACAACTGCATATTGAACCTCATCTCAGAATCAAAGTCAGATCACAGAATTCCTCCTTTAACTCTTCCAGACACCAATAATGTGACCCTTTTTTCAGTATAATGAATTCTGAAATCACAAAGAACCTTAAGAAACATTTACAGCTGGGATAATACTAGGAAAAAAAAAAAAAGTTATTTTAGCTTGTAAGAAGTTCCACAAAAAGGTTGGTGAAATACTGCCCCACACTGGAAACAATATCCACATTCCTGAAACTACAGCTTTCCAAAAGCACTAATGATTCTAAAGGAAAGTTTCTGTAACATTTTTACAATAATTAATACATTCCAGATCAATATGACCACCAAATTAATACCCTGTACAACTTTATCTATAATCAGTACAGAATAAATACAATTTCATCAAATATATTTCTTAAACCTATATGAATACCCATATGGACAAAGAGCCTAATCAAGTCACCTTCCATGTCAGTGCACGTTCTAAGTAATTCTTAAACCCATCTACTACTCCCCTGCAAAAAGATATCATCTATATAATGATATAGTCACACAAGCTATTCCCATTTCCTTCTGAAACTAATTATAATTTTCTGTTACTGTACAGTACTGAGGGACATGAAGAAGGCGGAGAGTTTAATTTCAGTGCCCTACTGAAAAAGAGGTGAGTAAAACTCCAAAGACTTAGGGAAAGAAAGTAACCAGCTTCTCTTGAATAACTCTGAAAACACTAAAACTAGAATAAGTGAAAGTTTCATTAATTCAGAATCCTTGTAGTTTTCCTAAAGCAGCTCTAACTGGAACAAAGATGACAGGTAATTTTGGCAGCTTCCCCAAATACTCAGAATTCTGCATTTATGCTAGGTTTATACTGGAGAAAAAAAAAATAAAAATAAAAATTGATCTTTTCCAAGATGGAAAAGGCTGGGTCTAGGGTAATTACATGCTTCTGCCAGCACTGTTCGTTAGAAAAACCCAAAGCACAACAACAATTTACAATACCTGTCTATGACTCTGCTTTATTAAGAATTTTCTGTCCTGAGTTTTTAGAATACTTCACATCAGAGAGCTGAGAGGACAAGCTTATTTATTAGATCACTAAATGTTACTATTACATTATTCAACTATATATTATGTAGCTGTTTATCATATATATAAAAAAGATATTCTATGTTGTATAAATATTATATAAATATTTTTTACTCTTCCAACTCTAATTCTTATTTCTTGCTTTTACTTTCACTTTTTTGGGGTGGAATTTCCTCTCCTCATCCTTCCTTGCCACATCTGTTTTCATGAACTGTCTACTTATGTTTTTCTCTTTTTACCACCATCTTAACCTGGATATTTTGGATTCTACTGTTGCCAACAGAGAGTAAGATTTCTGTTTAATTTCACTATAAGTGCCTGGGTCAGACTAAATATAAGAACCATTTGGTTTGAAATAATGCATGGATCTTTATCTTTCTTATGTGTAGAGCATGACAAAAATTAGCTAGTATGAAAAAAAATTAACAGCTGCCAATTTCTGAGACAGAAATGCTTTTAAATAATTAGTGGAATTTAAGCGTGGACCATTCGATACAAATCAATGTATTTCTCTGAACATCCTGTGGTTTTCACCATCACTTTCTTTTATAAGCACTTTTAAATTGCCCTTGAAATTCCAGATTTTCTCAATAACCTGCTGCTTCAAATTCCTATTGTCATAGAAATTAGTATCAGAAAAATCATTTGCATAATATGCCTGCTGGTGCCTATCAGATATGCACTGACGTTTTCTTCCATCCATTCTTAAACACGTTAAGTGAACGCATTACTGAAGTCACTTATTCCATAAATGTACAGGCTTCTCTGTTACAAAACATTTATTTTATTATTCCAGGTAAAGTTTCCATTGCCTATTATTCCAAGCATGCTTCTTTCTGTTTACAGCCCTTGGCCACTCACTATGTCTTTTCAGCTGCTGAAGTTACTAAAACCAGTTGTTACTAGACTCATGTTTTGCAAATCTGAACTTACTCAGTTTAAGTTTTCAGTCAGCTACTTGAGTGAATGTTGTTGTGAATCTGTGTTCAGTCTCTGCTCAGGTATTGGTACCACCATTTATAAAATGTATTTTATCTTCACAAAAATACAGGATCATGCAGACATCTGAAGTAGCTTTGATATGAAAGACAATAAAGCCACAATAGCCTCATGTTTCACTCAGGGTAACTCATCCAAATTTCAGTGGGGCAAACAAGGCCACGTAGCTATACAAGGCCCTGTAATATGCAATATGCACTGTATCCAACTAGAAGTGAATTCTGGCTTTGCAGTAATATTACAACCACAACTCTCAAGGAGGACAGCTAGATGAGACAAAAAGTACATCTGTCAAACTTTCTGTTGCTGACATTAATATCAAAGTTTCTTTTTTCATCATGAACCCCAGCGAAGTCTGAAACAAAAAGTGCATTTGAATTCTTTTGTAAATCTAAAGTTGGGAAAATATGCTTTCTGATTATTGGCAGTAATCAAAACTGTACAGGTTTGAGAGCTGAAATAGAGTAGTTGTACACAGTCATGTCTATAGAAAATGTAAGGCAAAAAAGAGTTGTTGATCTCCTTTTAAAAATTTGAAATAAATGGAGGCCAACATGAAAATATTTGCATAATTTCATACAGTGACTCCAGCTGGAATGAAGTGCGAAGTACTATGAGCCCCTCTCCTAGTGCCTTTCCCTTCTGCTTTCATAATTAGTTTTGAGTAGTGATAGAACTCTAAAAAGTAGTAAAAAATCTCCAGTGTTTCCAGAAATGTTCAATTTGTGGATTTAACTATTCATTATTTGTTAGAATAGAAATACAATTAATTAAAAGAAGCTTATAATTTTTACTGCATTTTGTCAGTGGTTTTGACCTTTCTTGATTTACAAATCTCTGTTTAGTGAATTCAAGCATACCAATAAATTCACTGCTCCTAGTTGTTTTTCACAGCCACTTTAGAAGTAATTTGTGGATTCTTTGGGCTTTGCACACTGCAGGTTGCAGACCACTCCTATATTAATGAGAACTGATAGGCATAAAAACTCATCATGGAGTGAAAGTATTCTTCATTAAAACAGAATAGAAAAAGGGACCTTATGCTGATGAACTCTTGAGAGTTATGCAGATTCAAACAGAACTGAAGATCATTCTTCTACCACTTCTGCTTTGTCCCAACTAATTTACAAGTGCCCTCAATCCAGAAGTAATGAACATTCCCACTATAATAAAGAGAGCTTAATTTAATACTGTATCTCCTGTTGCTGTAATTTAATTAACTGGTGTTGACATACAGATGTCATGGGCCAAGGAGAGGTCACTGGGAAGAGGAAGGGAACAGCTGTCACAGAACTATTAAATGGGATAGTGAGCAGAGACCTTGCAGGAGGTGACAGCTGACAGGGTCCAATCAGTTGACAGTAATGGGATAGGAAGGAACCATCTCTGGGATGTACAAAACTATTTTTAACCCCTCCACAAATGTTTAAAACATATCAGCTGCATATTCCATTTACAGCAGGTTCACTGAGCTGCATCTTAATGCCCCCAAGTGCATAGTTAACCTATGAGGTGATCACTCTGAATAAGGACCCCCAACATCAGGGAGACTAACGTAAGGGTGGGAGAAACTTCAGGAGTCCAAGTGCTCTATTACTTCTCATGGGCTGTTTAGTTCCCGTTGGTAGTGGAAGAGTACAGCCTAACTGTGGAAATTCTGCCTCTTTATAGGATCAAAGAGAATGTTTAAACAAATACAAACTGGTGAGAAGGAGTACTGGGATGGGGAAACCTTTGCTCAGAGGCAGAAAAACACATTTTTTTTCTTTTTCAGAACTCAATTAAGCACTAGACAAATTACAACCTTTAGCTTTTAGTATCATTTTACATACAACTCACAAGCCTTTTCCTGTAATTAGAAAATACTAGCATTTCCAATGAAGAAACCGTACTCTTGTTTATGATCAAATTTCTTATATTTCAGCTTGCATACACCAAAACAGTATTGCCAGATATAACAATGGGATGACACTGAGTAATGGAAAACTGAAGCAAAAATTAAGGAAGTCTTCTCAATAGTGAGATATACTAGACTGTGGAATTACTTCCAAATGGGAAGATTTTTCTCATAATGTATTTAAAAATAACTCACAAAATATTTTTGAAAACTCCATGAATAATCCTACCTGCAAATTTTCAGGTGAAAGGGTGTATACAGATGAGCATATAATTAGGCAGATAGACAGAGAGACCACCAATACTTATATAATGCTTGAGGGAAAATAATATCATTTGAATCTGTTATGTCTTCCTTATTTCCTATAATTTTATATTCCCTTTTAAGATACACTTTGCTCCACAGGACATGAATTGTACTAGTACAAAGAACTCAGCACATATTAGAAATACAATATATTCCTAGCTTTATGTACTTATAAATCTATTCCAATTTACATGTATTTAGAAATATCTTAGAGTTCCTCATTGATACAATCAGGACAACTAGCCCAAGAACTGCTTACGTTAAAAAAAAATCTCCGTCTATGTGGCAAATTGGTTCAATTGTCCTGCCTTCTGCTAGGCAAAGCTACAAACCGTTTGTAGCTGCCCCAAACTAAATGACAGATGTATAGAGAAGATGAATCCTGATTAAATTTGTGGGTGATGTTGATGCACTGTTACGACAAAGCAAATACCCAGTAGGCTGCACTTACTGCCGTGAGTCCAAACTTCAGATACACCTATCAGTTCAATGAGTGCTAATGAGGGCTTAGCGTTTAGCGAGTGCTAAACTACCCCAAAGACATCAGATATTGCATGCCATATATTTCAGCTCTAACTCACTGAGATGAAATCCTCTTCTCTTGCTTCCTTTCTGTTCAAGAGCTACAAGGGTGCTGGAAATCCCAAGCCTGGACTGCAGTACTTCAATAAACATAGGGCTCTTGTTACAAGTGAGCTGTTTTGGGGCAATAAAAGGAATACCAGAAATGTTTGCTTATACCTGCTGTCTAGACTGACTACAGTCATGCTTTTTTAAGTAGTAATATTTCTCACTGACTAACTTTTTTCCTGAAGAAAATTGAAATACGCTCAATAATCCTCCCCTTTTCTCTGCATTACCTGCTGCTTAACTTACCTTCTTGTTGGGGTTCACTGCTGAACGTGGCTTCATTGTAAGGGTGTGTTCTGATCCACTGGCATCTGCTTGGTTCTGGTGGAACAACAGACACAGGAAGTTTCCTTACCTAAAGAATTTTTTAAGAAAATGTTATTTCTTTCATCCTTTGTTTACCAAAATGCAAACTATCGACAAGCAACAACTCCATGATGACAGGGCGAAGTAGAGCTATTTGTTTCCCTGTAAGGTGATCAGCCATAATTAGGGATAAGCAGAAGTGCTTACACTTATCAATTACAGAGTGGAACTGTACAAAGTGTGGGAGTGGGTTTGGTTTCAATAGGGAACAGCATTTTTCTTAAGCCTATTTCAGAGCTTTTGCATGAGCTCCTTCATCTCCCTGCTACCGAAGCACAGGCTTGCTCTGCTAAAGGTGAAGATGACATTCAGTGGTCTTTAGTACTAACACATGATGCCCTCTTTCTTGCCCATTGGGATGCTGCGCATTCTTCCAAACGGTTCTCTGCATCACTCTGAAGTACAGCAGCTTCTTGCGCTCGGTAAATCGGTAAGGTTACACCAATCTCTTTTTCTTTTTATGATCTTTTAAATAAAAAAATATGACAGAAAAAAAGAATGCCTTTCTCAAAGCCAGACAATCAAATTTTCACTTGGTTTTGCTAAACCAAGCATTAATTCTTCCATAATCACTAGTTTTTTGGTTAAACTGCAACATCTGTAATCCATTGTAAATATTGTCTTGTTTGACATTCTATGTGTCTTTATGTTTTATAGATTACTATAGCCAACAACTGTCTTTACAACAGATGATAAATATTTTAATAATCTGTGATTCATTTTAGTGAAGACAAAAAATGTCCTGAGTAGAAAAGGACTTGTTTCTTACTAACATAAACCAACTGCCTTGTTTCTAAAGCATTCTCAGGATATCAGTTCTGTCCCTTCCTTTGCCACATGTTTTGTAGATGATCATCACCAGAAAAATGTCTCCCTGTGTTTCCATTACTCATCATTAAAGGGAAGTTAATATTTATTTGCTTTGGCTAGTCAAAAGTAAACCCTTCAAGACAGTGATTGGATTTTAATCACCGTATATATAAATAGAACTAAAACTAGTCGCCAGTTTTATTTCATTATTTTGGGTAATAATATAACAAAAAGTTACACTGCTAAATTTTTTATTAAGAAATGGCTTCATCAAACCAATATGTAGCTTGCCAAGCCTATGGCAGTTTTTAAATCCTCTCAGTAGTGGCATTCAGATACTTTAATCCATTTCTGCAGAGGTGAAGCAAAATCTGAATCACAGTCTGATGTTGATGTCTGGGAAATCCTGAGGAAAGCTCCTCCTTCCGAATATGAGAAAATTGCTTTTCACTATGGTATCACAGATTTGCGTGGGATGCTGAAACGCCTCAAACGCATAAAGAAGGAAGAGAAAAAAAGTACAGGTTGGCAAGCTGTATTTATTCCAAATATATGTGGCCATATCTTCTTCTTTGGGAGTTCTTCAAACACTAACATCAGCTGGACAGCAGCTGGATACAAGAGTATGAGAAATAGGAGTTTCCTATTCCAGTTGTTACACAGTCATGTGAAATGCTGATTACCAAAGATTAAAGCTATGCCCAAAGCTCTGAGCTACTCTGCTCTGAAACTCTGAATATTCTGAACCTGCTCATTTTACTAGTTTCCTCTGCTCTGCACTTTATCTTTCCCCAAACATAAAAGAGTAACACCCCCCACTCTTCTCACCCCCAAAACTGTTCAGTATGTCAGGTATACATTTAAAGAATTTCAGTTCCATTGGGATGATGCATTTGGAGTTCTTGACACTTTTCTAGTCTTGTGAAGTATTAATTACCTAATTTTAACTAATTTGTTTTAGAAGTCTGAAACAGAGAAGGCAAGTTGCCATTTATTAGTACTGAGAAGATCAGTATCATTTTCCTACATGGGCAGATGTAGCTGTGAGTTTATTTAGGATGTGTTGAGGTACATATGAATATCTGATTTAGAATATCCTACTTAACCTATTTGAGTTTATATCACATGCTTCTCATTCTGTGTTAAGGAATAACAGTAAACAGAATAGGATGAAGAACAGACAGGACTGGTATAAATGCAAATGGATGCAGAAAGTGGGGAAGGTGATGATGGTAAACAACAGGAAAGGGAATAAAGATTTACTTTGATGAAAGGGAATGTAAAAAAAGATGGAAAGTATAAAAATTAAATTTTTTTTTTTTCATCATAGCATTCCTCAAGAAACTGGATCCAGCTTACCAAGTGGACAAAGGGCAAAAGATTAAATTAGTGGTTGAAGTTGCCAATCCAGATGATGATGTGAAATGGCTGAAGAATGGACAGGAGATACAAGTGAGCGGCAGGTAAACTAGAAATATAGGAAATCCATGAAGGAATGGGCTACAAAGTGGAAAAACTAGCTTTTCTTAGAAAGAAAGGAGTAACATAGGGAGAAACAGGAGCTGAGAAAGAATCTACAAAGAGTTTGGCTCAGGGTCAGTTTGCTGTTCTCATGACTGTTTCTTTTTCTTCCCTCTGCTCTATCTACCTACACATGGAACTGGATGCTTACTTCTACCTACTTAGCAAGTAAGTCCTCAGATTATATTCTGATCTTTATCTGTATATCCAGGGTTCAGAATCACTTTCTTGTGATATGGGATATACTTCAGTGCAGCTTGTTTGTAAAATCAATTTCCAGTGATTTTGTCCTGAAGCCATGATGTGGCATTTTTAATGGCAGTCTGGTTTGTTGTATGGCTGGACACTAGAAAAGCACCCAACACCATTCATAGGAGTTTGTATGTCTCTCATTTGTATGAAGATTTCTCCATAATTTCCTATGCTAGTTTTTCAAACACTAGTGCTATCACCGAGGTGGAGACAGAGGGTTTGAGTCTTAATAAACCTTGCCACTGATGCCAGAAAAAAAAGTAGGAACCTTTTTCTCTGCCAGCCATGGGAAGACAGTGACTGGGTCTAAAAGAGTTACTCTCTGATAATTACATTTAATTTCTCTTTTCAGATATATTTTTGAGGCTGTTGGGAATAAGAGAATCCTGACCATAAACCACTGCTCTCTGGCTGACGATGCAGCGTATGAATGTGTGGTAGGGGAGGAGAAGAGCTTCACAGAATTATTTGTAAAAGGTAAGCAATGGTAGCAAAAGGAAAGAGATCTCCCGTAACATTTAGCATTGAATTACTGTCATCTTCTCTACTCTCAGATTAGTTAATCTCATAGGAAAGGAAATTCTCAAGCATATGAACAAATTCTGACATCTAGTGAAGTAGGTATTTTTCTTACAGTTAAATGAAGGAAAATTTTCCCTATAGCTGAAACTAAGAAAGCACAAGAAAACAGAGCAATAATAATTACTATTAATTCTCATTTGGAAAGTGATTTATGTCTTTCCAACAATAGGGCTAAAAACTTACTTTAAAAATTTGATTCCACTCAAGATAAACATGTGCTTCAAGATGCACAAGCAGATCAAGTAGTACAGAAAACTAATACCTCTAGTTTAGAATTTCAGAATATATTTGAAATCTTATTTTGTGTTTGTATGCTGTCTCATGAAGCAAAAACCAAAAGGTTGTTTGATAACATTGATAACGTGATCCAGCATAGTAAATATTAAGTTCCAACACAGAGAACATCACCATGTATTTGGCCAGGGGTTCTTCCTGTGGAACGCATAGTGGTGAAATCCACCTCTGGTCTTCAGTCTTTCAGGATACTGTTTTAATAAAAGTCTCTTCATTTCCAGAACCACCAATCCTGATCACTCGCCCACTGGAGGACCAGATGGTGATGGTTGGAGAGAGAGTGGAGTTTGAGTGTGAAGTGTCTGAGGAAGGAGCTACTGTGAAATGGTAAAGGAATACAAAAGGGAAAAAAACCTCAAACAACATCAAACCATGTCCTTCCATGGGACATTATAGGACCAGTGTTTGCAGGCAAGAGTTGTAGAATAAAAAGAAGGCATCCTACATAACTGTTTTCAGGAAAAGATTTCCTCCTCCTATACATCAAAGATTGAAGAGGAACTGAGAGGCCAGAACATGACAGAAAACAAATCAAGTATAAATATTTTATAGTGTCTCTAGAATTTCTTGTTCAGTGTTTACAGGATGCTAGTGACTGTACCAAGCTGTTAGCTTCAAAGTTTTCTAAATATTTGACAGTAATGTCTAACTCTTGTCCAGACTAATCAGAACTGTATTGTGACAAGTTTGCTATACTTTATGGAAACTTCTGGTCTTCTCTGCTGCAGTGAAGTGAGGGTTTTTAAAAGTATTTTTTCTTAGGTAAAAAGTTAGTGTCTCTTGAGACACAGAGGGAAGGTCATTGACTTACTGTAACACATCTCTTGTGGTAATTCTGCAAGGCTGGTCATTATGCATATGCAGCGAGCAGGATTAAGATGACAAACATTTAGACCATAGAGTCCATTTTGTTGGGCATTCCAGCTAAGCGGAAGCTTGAAGTTCACACTGCTTGGGCAAGCACAGCAGGCGGTGCTCACATACCAGGTCTTACACACACTGTTCTCACGTCATTTCTCTACCAGATGAAATTCTCCTGTGCTTGTTAACAGCTTCAGGCACATGGTTATCAACTGTTCCTACAATGCCCATTACATTCCAGGAAAGTGCCAACCACCCATCTGCTCTCCCAAAGGAAGGAACTGGGAATTTAAATAGAGCCCAAGAGCTAATCCAGCATATGCATTACACTATTAAAGCCACATGCACAGGCACACACATGCTATTGTTCAGGAACTGCTTACAGGTGCCTGGTCACAAGAGATGGGGACAACCAGATCTGTCCCTCTCAGAGACCAGTGCAGCTGCCACACTTTGATCCTATGCCTTTGAACAACTCCCATATATCTTGCAGAGCTGGTATCTGTGGGATGGGCATTTGGTAGACAAAGGCAAGCCAGCAGCTGTCTCAGCCTGAAATGCAGCAAGTGGCCAGTCTTCAAATTGTAACAACAGAAAACTAAGCACTTAGACATTTGCACTGTATTTTACTGGGTTTATTATGTGAGATTCAGTCAATGATCTTTGGCAAGAAAAGGAGCATTTTGGACAACGGAGAGAAGTGTCTGGAGAAAACATGAAACCTAGTATGGAGAAAGAGTTCCAGTTTTATGGCTCATTAGGGAAATGCTCAACAGCTTAAGTCAAGGAACAGGCACTAACTCAGGGCACCTGTTATAGCTCTTGCACCCTTTAAACCTGGGATATGAAATCACATGAACAAAAGCAATTATGTGACTTGCACAAGACAGAAATAAGGCTTACAGCCTCTTAGGCAAGGCCCTCAGACTAAGGCTTGGAGAATTCATTATGTGGGTCTTTTCATAGTAATCAGGAAAGAATGTTCTCTTGATCACACAGAAAGGTCTCACATTATTATTACGCAGTACTGTAGAATAGTTATTTCCAAAATTCAGATGGCCTTGGAAATAATAGAATTCTGGAAGAAAAAGATGTAATAAAATTACTAGTTTTGACCTGATTTTTCAATCTCCGAATGCTGGGCATATCAACTTATCAGCTCTAAATGAAAACAAACTATAGTAATGTAATAATAACAATAAATCTGTGTGCCCCCATTATCACATACTACCTACATCGGCGATATCTCAGAAGACATTAACCAGTTTATCCTTAGGATCTAAACAGGAAATAGGAAAGCATTTCCAGACAGAGAAAAGAGGCATTAAGTGGCAAAGTTGAGAACAGATATTTGATCTTGCAGGTGTTCAGGACTCAGATAGACTAAACCACAGCTGACCTACCTATTATTGAACTAATTCTGCTTCAAGTGTGAGACTGGAACAGATCACCTACAGTGGCCTTTAAACCAACACTTCTATGGTTCTATAAAATCCTCCACTTAAACTTTAATATCAACTGACTCTTCTACTTCATTGCTCTAGTTACCAAAGGCCTATAATACTACCTTGTATGAGGTTTTTCACTTTTCACTGCAGCAATATATTATTTTAAGCTAAATGATATCTGGGAGTTCTTTTTTGAGGTTTACAGTTTTATCGCTCCATTATCTGTCAGTACAACCTTCTGCAAACACTCTACTCATACACAGCATTAGCAATGTGCTAGTCACTAAACCAAATACAAGTTAAATGTGCTATTCCCATCCCAGGGATTTAAGACACTAGTTATCGCAAATAATCTGTTTTCATTATTTAGACAAGAGTTCAAGAGTTCACTTTCTTAGCAGTAGCTGAATAAAACATTCAGATATCTTTGAGGAGCCATGTGTCAAAATACATCACCAAAAAATAAAAGTCCAGCTTCGGAACACCAGCCATGTGCATGCTTTTGCCAGAGCGGTGTGTTGAACTTCTAGATTACAGCCTATCCTCAGCAGTTCACCAAAGGTTTACACCTGGCATTGTAGCCCTTGTTCCAGAACTAATCTGCACGAATGAGAGTATCAGCCTTAGGAGAGCATCTTGCATGTGGGCTGAGACTCTTGCTGCTCAGCAAGCAGAGGAAGCCTTACCCTGGCATAACACTAAGCGCTATGTTTCATGGGGTTGCTACAGGCATCCTCCATTTCCTCCCTTCCTAGGAAGTTGCAGTTCTGTGATTGGGAATGGAGGCCAGTGTTTTTCTAAACCAACTATAAGTTCCAGTAAACTGTGCTGTAAAGAACAGCTAGGAGGTAGCAACCTGGAGGTATTTTGAAATGCAGTTGCAGCAGGTACATCTAAATCACAAGTTGGAGGAGTCCTGTCTCTGCTTAACATTTTGATCTTGTGACTTACTTCAGCAGTCTCTAATAGAGATAGAAGGTTTTCTTGCATACATCTACCCAGAAATTAAAGCAATATTATTTTAATGAGTCTCTAAGCAGCATTTCAATTTGCTATCCTGTAAGCTCATTTGTTAAGCTGAATAGTCACTGGTAACAAATAAGGGAAGTAACACAAGATAGAAAGAAAATTCTTACTCTATTAAAAGCATAATATCTTTTCTATTTCTCTTTTCAACTAAGTATCAAAAACTTTTTCATTTATAAACTGCAGCACTGTTCAAGTAACATAATATAAATATATTGAAATAATAATGAAAAATGTAAAATGCTACAAAAGGAGTAAATTGAAGAGATTACGTTATTTTCTTATAGCCTGCTTATGTTATTTAAGATTAGGAACAGGAAATCTTTAAAATATCTTATGTATTTTTCTGTGACCTTGACTGAACAGCATGAATCCTCTCTGCTCATTTCTCTTCATGACTGGAAATTACAATAATTAAAATTCCTATCAGGCTGGATGGTGAAGCTTAATT
Source organism: Tyto alba (assembly GCF_018691265.1). NCBI lineage: Eukaryota > Metazoa > Chordata > Aves > Strigiformes > Tytonidae > Tyto > Tyto alba. The sequence continues at coordinate 5,726,082 of NW_024881280.1, forward strand.
TAGTAATGTCTTATATATACGGTGGCATATACTTGAATGGAAAGGGCTACAAAATCCAAAACACATCTTCACTTAAATCCATCCTTAAATTTTCTTCTTTTACTGATGCCCACAAACCATAAATTTAAAACAATTATAATTCATATTGAGAAAATGAAGACTTTTAAGTCATTTTCCAGCAAGTCCTGTTTACCTTATGGCAGCTTTTAAGATAGTAAATTCCCTGCTGGTGAAGTGTGTCTTCATCCCTGTACCTTCTACAGCATTTAACGTACTTTCATGTTTATCTGTATCATATAAACAGTAACAATCAAGTAAATCCTTGTAAATGAACTCTCTTGAACCAGAAGTCAAATACATAGTGAAAATTAATGGTCAAACTAGAAGCATTCTGGTTCCACTAACATTTGTGCAATGGTCTATTTTCTGCTAACTCAAAATGCTACAAAGATTGGACTTATCTTGTGTCTTCCGATCTCTAGTAACATTGAGCTGACTCTTACTCTCCTCTTTCAACCATAAAAAAATGGCTCAACACTATTTGACATTGCAGGGAAAAAGATGGAATTGAGCTGACACGGGAAGAAACATTCAAATACCGATTCAAGAAAGATGGAAAAAAGCAGTATCTAATTATTAATGAGTCAACCAAAGACGATAGCGGGCACTACACTGTGAAGACCAATGGTGGAGTGTCAGTCGCTGAACTAATTGTACAAGGTAGGCACAGGTAATCTTACAAAACCAGAGAAGGTGAGAAATAAAAACAGGCTGAAGGTAACCTTTTCTAGGATGGTGCATAGGAGTAGCACAGTCCTCATGCCAGGGAAAAGGAAGGCGTAATAATGGGCATTAGGTTTGATAATAAAGGCTTCAAGGACAATTCAGGCCTGTGTGCCGGATGTAACAGATACCCTGATGATAACAGGTGCTCATCTATCAGTCCTGTTAAAACCTTGCATGCTGTGTATTTCCCTTCATATTTCACCCTTCCACAAACAACTCGCTCAGCCCTAGCCTTATCGACTCAGTAAAACCACACCAACTGTTTACTTACAAAGCTATTCTGATTTTTTGATGTGTGTTTCGATTATTCTCACAATATCAGAGAAAAAGCTAGAAGTTTATCAGAGCATTGCAGACCTGACAGTGAAAGCACGTGAACAGGCAGTCTTCAAGTGTGAAGTTTCCGATGAAAATGTGAAAGGAATCTGGTTGAAAAATGGAAAGGAGGTGGTCCCAGATGAAAGGATAAAGATCTCCCATATTGGCAGGTTAGTCTTGTTTCAGAAAGCAGGTTCAGGGTTGGGTATTGCATTACAATTCACAGAAACTATTCACTTGGGGAATAGGAATATAAACCAAGACTTTGTCCTGGCTCCAGCTAAAAGAAAAAAGTTTAAAACCTTCTTATACACAACTAATATATAGTCACAGATTTGCTTTGGTACGTTTTGCATATATGGCATCTGTGGTATATCAGCAGAATTCATTCCCTGTTTTTGTTAGGATTTCGTGATTTCTTGGTATTCAAACAATCTAGAAAACATATTATTGATAACTTTAAAATTAGCAGTAATGTTTAGACAGATTAAGATCACACTTATGGAAAAACCCCATCAGAAAAATTAGTACTATACTAACACATACAATTGCACAGTTCTGTGCTCAAGTTGCTTAGCAGTCTAACTACTGCTGGAAATGGAGACCAGGAAGATTCAGAAGATACATAAGCATTACATGCTAGGTAAAGTCTTCCTTAGCATCCTTTCTAACCTTCCTTAGAATCCTTTCTTTATTCTGTTTTGAATTTACAATAATACAGGGGTGGAGCATCAATTTTTAGCTTTTTTTCCCCAAAATTAATCTGATCAAATGAAGGCAGTCAGCAGTGATACAACTGCACTTGTAATGGTAAAGGACTGGGCTAGAGCAGAGAAACTGCTTCCTCTATTCAGACTAGACTATGCATCTAACTTTGAGAAGTCCATTCATAGACAACATGCTGAGATGGGTTTGCTTGAATACCAAAAGTAGAGTGGTCTACAGCCCTGGTGGTGGCTAACTTCATGTTGGGGTAAAGGAAGAAGAAATTGTAATGTCTGTTAATATACTATAGCCTGCACCTTGTCTCTTGAGATAGCCCTGTTTCTCCTGGAGAGGTAAGGTAAGGGAATGGAATATATTTGTTCATGTTTCCAGAATCCATAAACTAACTATTGAGGATGTAACACCAGGTGATGAGGCTGATTATTCCTTCATCCCTCAGGGATTTGCTTACAACCTTTCTGCCAAGCTTCAGTTTTTGGGTAAGTTATCTTAGAATATGTAATGGGCATTCCAGAGGCATAAAGTGATGGCATTAAATATGGTTATACCAGGGAAGAGTATGCAGAATCTCCTTCCTGATACCTCAATACAGACACAGTGCTTTTGCCTGCTATTTTGAGTTATTACTGTCATACTGTCTCACAGAACCCGTTTTGCAGTTTATTGCATTGTTCTGTTGATGTATATGCCTTATGAGGTTTTAATGATGAATAGTTTTTAAATTACTTTGTTGGTACAGAGGCTATGTAAATTCTGTTTTCTGATCTATTTCTCTTACTCCTTCCCCCTTCCTTTTTTTTTTTCCCCAGAGGTCAAGATTGATTTTGTACCAAGAGAAGGTAAGAAGAACAGTCACTATTTATATGCTATTGAAAGCATGTTTACTTTCAATGGAAGCAGTGCTTTCATTTTTAATTTAATGCATGAATATTCACCTTTTTTATTTCCATACAGAACACTCAAACTGTATTTAAAACTTATTTTCTCTGCCTTTGTTATAGAACCTCCCAAAATCCACCTTGACTGTCTGGGCCAATCCCCTGACACTATTGTTGTGGTGGCTGGGAACAAATTGAGATTGGATGTTCCCATATCAGGTGATCCAACACCCACTGTCATCTGGCAGAAAGTAAACAAGGTAACGTGTAACCTTACATAATGACCAAGGCAAGGAAGTCACAACAGGAAATTTATTTTCTTTCTCAAATCTTACTTTGATTTACAATTCCTAAAAGTGTTTTCATCTTCCTTTTAATATTTTTTTTTTAAGCATCAAGATAAAAAAGGAAATACCTGCAATGCAGCTGTTTGGGGTTTAGCTGGTTTTGTGGAAGTCATCCTGAACTGTTCTTTTTCTGAACTGTTGCCTGTTTTTCTATTCCAAAAGAAGGGGATGAGTATATGTGACTAGACATATGTACATGCAGACAGTAGAATACTATACATGTTTATTCCTTTCCTACCTCAGAGAAAAAGAAATATATGATGAATCATCCCCACCACCTTCACCTGATAGGATGGACATGTTCTGGAGATGGCAGCTTGCTTTTAAATCTTTCTCAAGAACTCTACAGTCTGTGAAGAAAACATCTTCTTAGCAGACCACTGGGGTAAAACTGTATTTGGTATAATGAAAACAGAGGATGCTTGCAATTTGCCTTATCAAAGCAATTACAAAACATCAGAGAAAGAATTTAGAAGCTCGACACAAAATGTTAAGTGAGCTTCCTTTCTGGCTATCTCAGAACATCCCCACCCCTCACCATCTGCAGCTCTTGAGCTATGACTAGCACATAACACAGAAATACATTGTATAATATTCTACAGCAGCATCATACTTCCCACAGGCATAGAAACAGATAAAATAATATTGCCAATTATATTAATTTTCCCAATCTCATTTCTCCATGATTCTGCTGCATTCTTTGTTCAGGTAGCGCATATTTAATAACACTTGGGAGGTTTTTCTGCAATGCAGAATTAGTATGGAAACAAACAAAAAAGCCATTTCTCTCTCTTTTGAGAATCAAGAGAAACTGACTCTCTCATACATACGTTTCTTTGATAAAATGATGACTGGGTATCAGACAACCCCTATACAGTGTTACTTCCAAGGTGTGAGCTCTCAGCATGAGTAAAAGAAGCCAGTCTTGATTTGGAAGATGTATAACATATACCTACTAATGAAATCCTAAACAAACAGTAGCACAGCTTCAGAATGCATTGTTTGATGTGTATTACAGACCTGACTATATTTCTGAGTGTTAAAACATTTACATCAACTTACTATCCCATTGTTACAGAAAGAAGTAATCCCTATTTTTGTAGTTACACAAGATGAGCAACTGGTACCACAGGACAGAGATTCACAACCAGTTGCAATTCTAATGCTTGAATGTCATTCATCTTTGTTAAGCTGTAAATTGGTTTTTCTGACTTATCCTTTCCTTAATTCACTGAAGTCTGATACATCTATTTCCACTTCTGCTTTTTACTTTTGTATCACTTGACTTCCTTCCCGGGTCTGCTTGCTGCCTTACTTTGCTCTTCGCTTTTCTCAAACCTTCATTTTCAACCCCCCTAACAAACCTATGGACTCTTCCCTGTCTTGCAGAAACAGCTTTACTGCTCTGCTCAGAAAGGCTTAGTTGACTTTCTGTGGTTTCTTTGCTTATCTAGAAAAATGACCTTGTTTGCAGCAGTGAGGATTCCATGACTCCCTCAGAAAACTGCAGTGATTTAAATATTGATAGTAAGGTAAGTCCTTTACTATTTATGCAGACACAAATATGCTTAGTGTTTTCCAGATAAAAGGTCATATTCAGAAGGAAATAACATTAAAATCAGTAGATATTAAAACTGGTGAAGCAAATAGCACATCAGGACCAACATCCTGTCTCACAATGGTAATTATCAAACACTTGGAATGGGCACAAGGGATCTGGTGAGCAATTTTAGAGTAAGACGCTGATTGAGGAAACCTGTTGATTGAGGAAATCTCTTTCTAATCACCATCACATGGTGTGTGGATTGCAAGGAATCAAAGCAGCTATTGGAAAATTCTTCTTAATCTATTTGTGAATTTTTAGCCCCTTTTTTCCCCACTAACCTGTAAGTTTCAATAATAACTAGAGGGAAGAAGAGGACAAAATCTTATAGGACACAGGGAAAGATGATAATGGGTCAAGAGAGTGAACTATGTGTGTACAAAACAGTGAAAGAGTATTAATTTTCCAACAAGTTTCCTTTTTGTCACAAATAACTTCCATTTTGATAAAGCCAAAAATATTTTACATTTATTATGCAACAATAAACCTTCTGTACAATTCTGCTGTACGAGTCATTTTTCAGCACATATGCTTTCTAACAGTTCCTGTTCTGAGTCTAAAGATACACGGGCACATAAAGAAGAAAGGAGTGTGTTATAAATGTACAGAAAAGTTGTGGTCATTATGTTTGGACTTCAGCTCAGAGAAGAGTAGGAAGTTACCCCATATAACATTCCTGAGTGACAGAAATCTCACTGATGCCATTAACAGTTGCAAGAAACATGGTAAATTTTTTAGAGGGAAATTGTTCAAATCCATGTTACCTGATGCCAAGCATAGATACTGTTGATCAGGAATGTTTGCTCAACCATATGAATTTGCAAACCTGCTTGAGTTTGCACGGCACCCAACTGTTATCCATGAAACTCTTTACATGGATACTAGCAGCTATCCCAAGTAGGAATTTGTAGAGGTACTTAATAACTTCTTTGAAATGTCACTGGGTATGTGTAACTAGCAACAAACCTTAACAACCTACAAACTTTCAGAACCAATTTTCCCAAATGTTATCTACATGAGCCACTTAGTCTGTATTTTCTCTCTTCTACATACAAATAAAACTTGAAAAACTTTACAGCTTTTCAATAATTTTTATAATATTCAATGACTTGAAGATTTTTACCAGCTTACATACAGGCTTATCAGGCCGTCCCTGGCACAAACATACAACGACTTTACATGTTATTTTCACTGCCCACAGCTTCTGTTTGAATCTGAAGGCAGAGTTCGTGTGGAGATGCATGAAGACCACTGTGTCTTCATCATTGAAGGAGCAGAAAAGGAGGACGAGGGAGTATACAGAGTTATAGTTAAGAATCCAGTGGGAGAAGATAAGGCTGATATCACAGTCAAAGTTATTGGTAAGTGAAGGAGCGAAGCAACCAGACCATCAAAGCATCCTGAGGTCACTGAATCTCACTCTTCTCTAAGACTGAGGCAAGTTCTGACGTTAGGTTTAGAAAAACAGAAAAGGATCATAAAGGCAGGAATGCTACCAGCCACAAAATTTGTCAGAGTATTTTTCATAGCTAGTTGCCTTCCATGTGAAAAGGTAAGAGAACAACTCCCAGTAGAAATCCATGTATTTCCTTTTTATACATTTCCAGTTTCAGATGATCCTATAATTTTATAGATGACATTCCATTCTGAGGGAGGTATATGTCTCATACTTGTCTGAGACAAAAAAACCTTCTTGTTATTTTGTTGTGGTTTATGTTTTTAAGCAAAAATTACTTCATTCTACAAGTAGTAAGTGGTTAATGGACTAAAGAGACATAATATATTTGATATAAGATAAACAGACTGACACTATGAGTCACAGAAGATTTCAGGGGAATATGATTTTGAAGCAGGAACTTTTATAAAATTTTTCATAATATTTAACTTGTTTATACCCAGCGACACATATGACAAAAGGTCAGGTTATAAGCAAACTTAGAAATGATAAAAAAAAACTACTTTTACCTACAGTATTAAAGTTTAGAATTCACTGATTAGTTGAATACTGAGTCTCTTTTCATCTTTTATAAATCTTAAATCAGTATATTTACTACAAATGTCTCCCAAATAACAAAATATGTGAAACATGCAGCCATTGTGTTCTATATAAAGTTTATTCTAGAGAAAATAGGAAACCCTGGAGCAAGCCTCTTCTTATAGAACAGAATTACCTTGTTACCTTATATTTTTGCAAAAAGTTGATTATGTCTGGGAAGACCAAGGGAGCTGAATAACCAATGCTATTTAAAGGAAAACCAACCTAACATAGAAACAAAGGGCAGGATTCACTTCAGGCTAAGATAATACATTCTTGATTGCACCTACTGTTGCTATCTGACAAAGCTGTATCAATACAATACAGAAAAAATGTTAAAGAAAAATATTTAATCGACTTTAATACAGAAATTGAAACAGCAACAACTCTCATTATCACACTTTCTGCAGATGTTCCTGACCCCCCAGAAGCTCCCAAGATCAGCAACATTGGAGAAGATTGCTGTACTGTGCAGTGGCAACCCCCTAAATATGATGGTGGGCAGCCTGTACTTGGTAAGAAGTGCTAAAATACAAAGTCCCCAGCAGCCTTGCCTGTATTTTTTGCAGCTCCTTTAAAATGGCACAGAAGGGTTCTCTATGTTTGCTCGCTCTAAGAAGGCTGACCTTCAGAAACTTCCTACTCTAATATATCAAACCTTCAAACTGGTCTAGATTCTGGCCCTTCAATTCTAAGGAGAGAGTGCCCCCTACCCATGCTCCTAGCATCAGAGAAATATTTCAGTGAGTAAATCACCAAAGCACAAGAAAGTGATGCCAAAAATACTTAAAGCTCAACATTCTCATTCAAAACTGAAATTGTACGTCAGTATACAGGCCTTTGGAATTACCTAGGAATACTAAAACAGAACTGTGGCTACCTCAGTCATCAGCTCCAGTCATCTGCAATCTCAAGCACTCATGCAATACACGTTTATTTTAGAAAACTACTTCATAATTCTACTTCGTATACAACCACACACCATGGATCACAAGACACTTTTCAATCATTTTAATGTCCTTAAAATCTCTACTAAAAACTAGAGGACAAACTTGTCATGTGATGCAGGAAATGAGCAGAAGCTATCAAGAGTATCACTGATACCATTTTAAGTTCTCTGTAAAGCATGGCGGGGTTTAGATAAAACTCCCTTTGATGCTCAGAAGTAAAAGAAAACAATGCACAGTATCGGTCAATTTTAAGAAAAAATTCCTCTTGACTCCAAATATAGCAGTTTGTTTAATAAAGATCACTGGAGTTTGAGTTTCTTTTAAAAAATATATACTGAAAGCAATACAGATTCCCATGGGAATACCAGGGCTAGAAATGGACTCAGATTCTTTTAATCCCCTGCATAATATCTGGAAGAGGGAGTTTATATTTGCTTTTGGATAGCTGGACTTCATTTACTTCCACAAGAATAGTGTAACCTCATTTAATTTAACAGAAGTTATCTGTGTAGGAATAAACAAGATACTACTGGGCCAGTCCTTCATGGTTTAATCTGTTCTGTCAGGAAGCAAGCAAGGAGTTAACGATTTAAACTGTTATGTGCAAAGTTATATACCAATAGCAGTCTCATTACCACACCTCACACACACACTATGCAATGCCCCTGACTTGATTTTGTAGAGTTTTCAGGACACATATTTTGGACTGTTATTTGTTTTGTTTTCACTGCCAAAGGAATGATTTTGTTAATGTTGCACTAACAGCCCTTTGCACTACATGAGGAGGTTTCTTCAGTTAGCACAGGACTGTACTACTAATTGAGCTAGAATAAAACACCTGAAGGGGAAAAAAAAAAAAAACAGCAAAAAAACCCCAAGATCCAGAACTATCCATTCAAGCAAAGCTTTAAAAGTAAGTTAAAAAGGCAGGGGGAAAAGACATATGCATTCTTATCTGTCTCCATATTGTTACTGATGGTATTGTAGGCAGTCTACTACAGTCTTTATTAGCTACATCCAACAGATATAGAAAAGAAATTCACACTCCATCTTTACTGTTACGCAAACATTTCATGGTGTCTCATGTACTTTTTATATTACTAAAGCAGTATCTTTATCTATCATACATTCTGTGCATTTGGAGAAATAATCTGCTTTACCAAATGTCACCAATGGTACCAGTATTGTCTTTTTACTTTTTTTTTTTTTTTTCCTTAAGTTGAAATTTGGTATGCCACAGTGAAGAAGTGTCTCAGTTCTGACAGGAAACTTTGCATATCTAAAATGTAACAAAACCAGAAACTGGGTTGCTGAAACTTCTCTCACTCTCATAGACCCTGGGGAAGAGAGAAAAAAGCAGGAACACGTCAAAGGAACCATAGGTTCTTTGCTGACAGCATTTAACCCTGTTTAAAAGCTACTGAAAACAACATGCTAAGAGTAACTTTATACATTAGAAGTGATGACACAACCGGTCAGCTCAAAGGTACTTCCAGCACTCATTTCCCCAAACATTCTGTACTCCTCTTGCAATTCCATGTAAACAGGAAAGGCGGCGGCTGCAGTATGTCTGTGCCTATAAAATGTCAGTAAACGTGCCTGCTGTACTCCTTCTCCCTTTAGATGCTGTAAGTGCGAATCGTACCTCCCAGGTACACCAAAGGGACATCTGCGTGTTCAATAGCCAAAATCTTTGCAAGCAGCAGGGACTGAATCACTGACCTACACAGTTCAATTCCTAAATCTTTACAATGTGTTTGCTATAGACTTCGCTATAGCTGACCACTGTTACAGACATATTGTTTATAGACTGTGGGTAGAAAAAGATATCCAAAACATATGAATACATGGTATGTGTAAATCACCATTATTATTTGATAATGGTGACTATTCTCATTATTCACTCCACTGTTAAAAGATGAACAGCTTTCCAAACAAAGTCTGTTTAAAAGAAGTCTACATGCATCACATCCAGGCATACCATCTGCAACACAGAGAAGCAGCATCCTCCATATTAGGGATTAAGAAACACAGATTCCATTCCCGGTTCTGGGAAATGTGAAGTTTATCTTTTAAGGTGATAACCCAGCCAGACTTAATCATTGTGAAAACCAGCACGGTAGTGTGGGAAAGGCTGTGGATGTTGAGGGAGATGTACTAAAGACTTGGATTCTGAGCACACAGACACCTAAACTATACTACAGATTTATCCTGCAGTGCATCCAGTTCTCTTGGTTCTCTGTAATCACACAGGTTCCCTTTCCTTCCCAAGGGAATCAGAGCAAGAAAATTGCTATGTGGCCAGGATTCACTCCACTATAGGGCTGAAGCAGAGATGGGATCTGCACTGCCTGGGAAGCACTGTGCAATTCCACCACTTAGCAATGGACAGAAAGATCTAACATCAGTTCTTTGATAAATCATTTACCAAAAAAAAAAAAAAAAAAAGAAGTGTCAAACTGTTCTTCCAACTATTTTTTTTTGCTTTGGGATTTATGCTGTTAATCAAGATTAGTGAATTGAAACAGAATCTAAGAAACAAATTTATTTTTTAACTCTGTATCTCATCTTACACATCTCAAAGCAATTTTTTCTTCACTGAAAGGGCTTTCTGTTGAACTGCCATGTCTCATGCATTTCTCTGCCATTAGGAGCAGATGATCGCATTCTCACCAGAAATAATTTACCATTTAAACCAGCTCTGATAGTATCTCTATTTTGCATACATCTAAATACCTTAATGGAAGCATATAGCATTCAAAATGTGCTTAAGCCTAATACCAATCATAGAAAATTCTAAATAATTTCTACCTTGAGAAGTATAATTGTTCAGGTAAAAATGTCAGCTAGAAGGGAAGTAATACAAAATAAAATGGCAGGAAAATACCAAAGCTTCATGCAATTCAGTTATGCAATAATTCTGAATCACACTTACTTCTTTTGTGCCACTGGAAAAAAAAAAAAAAATTTCTTTTTTCCTGTGAGATGATAATTTGCAGTTCTTTCACATCATAAGAGCTATCCTTTCCAGGCTATATTTTAGAGAGAAAGAAGAAGAAGAGCTATCGATGGATGAGACTGAACTTTGACCTTTTAAAAGAGTTAACCTATGAAGCCAAGCGAATGATTGAAGGAGTAGTTTATGAGATGCGGATCTATGCTGTGAATTCTATTGGCATGTCCCGGCCAAGCCCTGCCTCGCAACCCTTCATGCCAATTGGTGAGTTTTAGCACACTCTATATTATTTCCAGAACAAAAAATCAAGAGAGGACTATTTTCACCTCTTCTCTTCAACTGCCCTTATGACCAGAAATAATGTGTTAGGAAAGAGGCTATCGGCAGTCTTTGTATTCTATATTTAATCAACCTTTTCCTTTGCAATCTTCCTCTGTCTCTCATTCCCCTTCCTGAGAAGTGCAGAGGTTCCAATTTCATGAAATTGCTGATGAATTTTTAGTTGCTATAATTAGAAGTGTGAGTGTCAAGCTGGATCTGGAAAGGAGGAGAACTAATTGACAGAAATCTCCCTGTCCCTCTCAGCTTCCACGATTCCCTTATAGGTGCAGCTATCACAGTATCTCACCCAGTACTCCCTTAATCCTGGCCCTCTCCACAGCTAAAAGGATAGCTGATTAAGAAAATATTTGAGGAACGATTTCCTATAAATAATCCTTCCCAACACAGCAGTGCAGTGTCTCCTGCACTCCCTGAGGAAGGAGCAAACTAAAGGAGTCAACTAAAGAAGTCCTCAGGAAGCTGTCCTGCTAAAAGCCTTAAAAGGAAGACCCACAAAAATACAAACAGCTGGCGACTGAAATGACTAGAGTTGCTAAATCTACAAGTATCAGCAAAGGGGGACAGCCTGCTGAAAGAGATAATATAAAAGAAGATGATGCAGTGAAGGGGTCAGAAAGAAAGGACAAACTTCATTCTGGATTTCAAACACACAACAACTGGTCTGCAACTAAAGAGGACCAACGAAAACCATCAAGCAGAGCTCCTGAAAAAAAAGGTCCAAAGTTTTCATGGGATAGGCAGAGTTTTACTTGATTAAGGATAAAGTTCACACTTACCGCTTCAGAGAAGAGGTTTGGGGTCTTGATCGTGTACTGTGTGGTTGTGTATGCTCCCAACTGCCTTTGCCTCCTGTGTGCTGTTCAGTCATTATTGCCATTTGAATATGAAAAATTTTGACACAGCTACAGAAAGGAAACTGGGTGATATTTTTTAATTTTATTTCTTTTTTAAGCAATAACTTTGGGAACCAAGATCAATTTCAATCAGTTGTACAATTTATAAGCCTCTATTTAACCTAATTTATATATGAAATATTTCTAACGTGAAATGTGTTATGTATACTCAAAAGATGTTCAGTTTAATACAAACACACAGAGTATGACAAACATACATTTCTAACATGATTGCTTTTACTCCATGTATACTAAATTTTATGTCCAGCACTCTAAATGTTATTTTGAAAAAGTTATCTTTCCGTTTGCTTTTTGGAATCGATGATTTCACAGTAGCATTTGTGTGTATATGGGATTCTCTAGTAAGGGTTCTTCTTGATCATTTTTTAATTAGTAGATAACAGCCATGCTTAAGAGGACTGAATTTAGCTAGCGGTCTTTCTGAAGTATGGATTTAAAAAGAACCGTGACACTCCTGTTCTGAAAAGATATGAAATAGCTATATCTAACTGAAGTGAAAATTTTTCAGCCCCAAAATATTTTTCTCAGGCATGTCTCTATAATAAATGCACAAATCAGAACTGGTGTTTCTGTAAATATGCAGTCATAACTTTTGGTCATTTTCTCCACTGTTAGAGGAAAATATGTGAAGTCAAATTTAGCCACCAATAAATTTGGTCCTCTGGCTATGTGAATTTTGTCTACTTACAATCAAGGTGTAGAGTACAGCATATAAGTTGTATATATTTTTATTTCTAAACTTTTTTGCAGGCTTCTGCTGGCAATTTGACTTCCTTATACAGCTCTTATTTTTTCATTGGCTTTTACTCATAAGGGAGCACATGTAAATAGGATCTACTACCTTAGCCTCTTGTTCCTTTATTATAGAATCTAATGCTGCACTTCTACTGAAGTATTAGGTGTTACATTTTACAACTGAGCTTCAGCTAAATTTATTTTATTAAACTAGAGAGTGGTATATAATTCAGCTGCTAATCACTCCTTCTATAGCCTTTGAATTGTCACAGTTATATTGCTATTTCTCAGAATTACTTCTACATATTACCTTACAGCTCCTCCAAGTGAACCAACCCACTTTACAGTGGAAGATGTTTCTGACAGCACTGTTGCCTTGAAGTGGAGACCCCCCGAGCGGATTGGAGCCGGGGGATTAGATGGTTATATTGTGGAATACTGCAAAGATGGATGTAAGTAAACATCAGTACTAGGCAGCACCAACCTAGCATTGTTAAAATACTATGACTGTGATAGCTTCACTGCAATATCCCAATAAATTAACCATATCCAGAATCATTAAATTTGAACTCTAATCTACAATTAACATCCTTGCCGACCATCACCCAGACTTACCGCAACATGACTGTAAAACCATGAAAGTCACATCAACTCTAAAGTTTATGATGATTGTGAAGATGGTGTTAATACAGAAAAGTACTACCAAAATACCCATACTGTTCTACAGACATGACTATACTTTTGTAGTATTCAAAACTGTGTACTCCTTAAAACCAATATAACATAACTGTAACAACATCAGTCAAACTTTCAAGTAACTGTTACCTTACCTTATTTAATACCTGTGGCATGATAATAAAGAGTACAACTGCATCATATCTACAACATTCAATTTACTGTGATGCTACAACCTAACATTTAGGTCATAAAAAGCAAACAACAAATTTATAATCACTTCAATCATTAAATTTTCTCTGACACTAACCTCAATTGCCATATAAGCTAAACTAGGGTTATTACAGGGTATAATTTATCCAGAAATAATTTATAGTCTTTAATGAGATATCATCATGGAATTACCAGAATCTCTGTGTCATCATCGCAGAAGAATGATTTTATCAGTTGCACTTCTGTGTCATTTAAGGAATCCCTAAGAATTCTGTTCCAGAGTGTCAATAGAGAAGTTAATAATCAATTCCAACAGTTATATGCTCTATTATTTTCAGCATGTGTGGCTCTCAACAATCCATTTGGACACCCACAGGAGATACACTTATTCTAAGGAAAAATTAAATTAAGGATTCACTTTCTTGCTAAAAATACTTCCAAAATTCTCTCCCCCTGCCTCTTGCTAATGAAAATAAACAGAGAAGCCCCACAGCTCTAAGCTCTATAAAACAGAATGCCAAGGGAACTACTCAAAGATGATTCTCTTATCCTTAGGTATTCTGAATTTAAAAAGTATATACATTCCATAACTCCACGTGTAAACAACATCTTCCAGATCCAGAGGTCTTTTTCCCGCTTAGTTTATTCCCATTTAAGTGTGGTATTGCCTGTTAAATTCATTTCACCCTAACACAAATTTACTTTCAATTGTAGACAAGGCATTAGTTTTTGGAAATATTATTTCAATATGCAAATCCTGTACTTGCAGCTACAGAATGGATTCCAGCTCTTCCTGGCCTGACTGAGCGTACATCTGTGCTGATTAAAGACCTGGTCACAGGGGACAAACTTCATTTCCGTATCAAAGCTATAAACTTGGCTGGTGAAAGTGGAGCTGCAATAATCAAAGAGCCCATTACTGTTCAAGAGATCCTGCGTGAGTATTTAGACTGAATAAATCTTATTCATCTATTTCCTCTGGTCCAAATTCTAATCATATACATATGCAGAAAAATTCTGGGACTGACAAGCCTGTGCTGCCTTCTGAGAATAACACCCAAACAACTTTGACTAAGTGCCCAATATCTTCTGATTCCAAGAACATTACTATACTGTCCAGGTCTTAGATTTCTAAAGAACAGCTCTTAAAACAAAATCCTACTTCTTACTTTCAAAATATGGTTATTTTACATCTTGTAATGGCACTGTCAGCACTTAAGAGACACATTTTTAAATATTTAGGTCTCTACTGGAAAAGCTTTTATGTTACTACAAAATGACTACGCTGGCTATGGCAAGAGATCTCTTTAAATAAAAGCAGTTATCTGTACTAGATTGTCCTAGGTTATTAATTAACACTCTGTATTACCCAACAGCAGTAGATTATAACTCATTTGACTGGAGTCTAAAAGATATCAAGAGCTGCTAATAGTGGATTCCTCAACCCTGACTCACACGAAGTGTCTGCCAGAGTCTCACTGACAGTAAAATAACTCTGTAAATGAAATGAAGTTGTAATGCACCTCAAAATCAAATGGACATGAAGACAGATACTCTAGCGGTACATTAAGAAATTCTTTCCGTAAATGGCTAGGAAAAGAATAAGGAATACATGGAGAACATAGAAAGCTTTCCAGTAAGGTAGAGGGAAGCAGGGGCTTGATGAAAAAACATGCACTAAGGTCCTCTCTCTGTCAGTGAAAAGTAAGCTGCTACAATGAGACTCCACTCCTTCCATCCCAAAGAACTGTAACTGAATGACTGTGGAAAGGTGAAGGAAATCCATTGATTGCTCTACTTTCTGAGTAAGTCCATAAATATCTCCAAATGGCAACTTGCAAGGAGCTTCAATATCAATATAGCAATAATCAGAGTCTATAATCACTCTTGTACTCCAACACACCCTTTGTCCCATCCCTTCTACTGAACCTATCAAGTTCTCTAAAGAAACAAAGTCTGCATAGAAGGTTCTTATCCAATGGAGGTCACCCAAAACTGGTATTTCAGATGCAACAGTTTCACAAATCTTGCTGTCATTGAAATGACATCCGTTGTAAATATACAACAGATTCGCTACTAAATTTGTATCCAGTAGTCAAATACATTTGAATGTACGCAGAGAATTATCTACTCCCTAACTGTATGAACAGTATTTGCACAATTTTCTTATGCTTACAAGTATCCAAGCCTCTCCTCTTTGGTATTTTGTTCCATTTGTGCTATAAGCAATATTTCAAACTACCAAAAGCTTTGTATTTAATATTCTAATGCTTAACTGCAGAGCGTCCCAAAATCTGGTTGCCACGCCATCTCAGACAGACTCTGGTGAAGAAAGTGGGCGAGACAATCAATATTGTGATCCCTTTTCAGGTATGTATTGGTTTCTATTTTCTCATGGTTATTTATTATTACTTACCTAAAGTAGTTTCTCTTTTGCAAGTTCCCATCGCATCACTGCTTAAGCAGTATTACATAAAGTATGACTGATGATTTAAAAAATCCTCTCAAACATTAAAAGGAAAAAAACAAAACAAAACAAAACAAAACAACCCCCACTCTTTCAGTCACAATTTGTTTACAGTAAGATTCTTCTATAATCCCTCCTTTTGGGGAAGAAGAATAAGTAAGGACTGTAAGTAACTGCAAGCCCATTATTGCTTATTTACCATAGGATTCATCTTAAAGAGACGATACACAAAAGCAGAAGAATTCAACCAACTGCTTTTCTTGAGCCAAGGTACATGATGCTATTTGGCAACTTCTTTACCAAAAGTGTTTATGTTCATTTCTGAAAGGCTGACCACAAAAATTATAGTTTGTACATAAGTAGAATATCACAATTGGACCTATATAGAATCTGTGAGTATACAAAGAATATCTTGGATATTAAGGTACGTGAGCTCAAGGTGTAAAAAACAGAGCATGCCAAGGATTATCAAGAGTGCATGCATGTAACTACAGATGCCACTATGGCATGCACAAAATTGCTAAAATCTACACACAGACTGACTTAACCAGTTACCCTGTCTTTGCATTTTCTACAGTTGTATAAGCAACTATAATGATTATTCGTGAAACACCACAGGGATTTTTTCAGGTGCAAGACTATAATATCAATACAGTGCAAGAATTAATGTGTGAAAGGAAGGTTTTCTGCAGAATCTGGCTCTAAAAGATGTATCTTCAGTAATATTATATATATAATTTAATCTAGTCATTTATAATTTGAAGAAACTAAAATTTCTCTGCTGTCCAGGGTTGACATTTATGAAAACGCAATCACCGTTATTAGCAAAGACTTTTAAAATTCTCCTGTAAAAGATGCTAGAGATGTGCAAAATATTTTTTCAGCAAGGGAGACATACATGACGTATATGCACACATTACCTTTATACTTCTGTTTGGGTAGTACCAGCAAGGGAAAAATAATAATCTGTACAATAACAAAAATCTATGTAAAATAAAATATGCATGTCTTTTGCCCTGTGGTTACTGGATTACATGAAAAGTTACATTTTGAGAAAGACGTGTCTAATCAGTAAACAGCTGCAAACCAATACACAGAGTAACTGCCCCGCATTGCATGCTCGCAATGCTTGGACATAATCACATACTTATTTTTTTCTTTCATGTTTCTTATCACCTAAATTGCTAAAATGGCCCCTTCGCTGAGGTCCAGCCACATGCAAAATTCAAGATTTTACATCTGATGTTTCTGAGTTATGTAAATCTAAAAAAAAAAAATTGCTGCTCTGATGTCTGAGTTGAAGAAAATCTGCACAAAATTGACAAACTATCCCATAAGCAGAGGAACTGATGTCTGACATTTTTTAGATTGGTGTCTTATGTCCCCTATATCACCATCCTCCCAACATAACCCACCTCTTTTGCTTAGAGCAGCCTCATTTCAATATTCCCAGATTTGCCAGTTCTTTGCCCTACTCTCCTAGGTGACACGCACTCAGTTCCCCAGGCCAAAGTACATGTAGGTGACTGACAGGTAAATCATCTGTCAGTATAAACTCTTGTCTCCTAAAAGGCAAGGCCAACAAAAAAAATCTAAAATCTATCCATCAACACAAAATTTTAGCCTGAAAACAAACCCAGAGGATTTTAATTCAAGAAGTATTTTCTGAGTGAATTAAATTTGTAGTAGTGTTGAATTGCATCTGTAGCTACAATTCTTAATACTGTAAAAGCTATTTAGAATATACAAAGCTGAGATTATTTCAAAAAAAGCAAAGCATAAAGAACATCTGACTTTACATTTTGAAAAAGTTTAATTCACTGACCACTTCTATTGGAGAAAAAGACTCTTGAGTATATATGATGGCAATCTTCAAATTACAAAAAGAATATAGGAGAAAATACATAAATACTGGAATTACTGTGAACCCTGAGCTAGGGAACACAAGGAGGCAGAATATTATCTAACTAAAGTGTAAGTCAGTGTCTTCTACTATTTACAGTTTCTGTGCAACCCTGCCAGTGACCTCTGTGGTCACTGCTGTGTCATTTAACACTGAAATTCTATTAAATACCTTGTCAAGGTATCCTGGGATAAATGCTATTTGCAAATCTATTCAAATTTTCAGATTAAAATGTACAGAGAAGAGCAAGTACAGTACTACTACTAACCCTTTTTCTGTTGAGTACATTAAGCAGGTGGGACATTCTGCTGAAAGGAAGGAAATCAACATATTCTTTTTTCGCAGTTAACTACACAGGCAGATGATTGAAGGGATATTATGTGCTATTAGTGGATAAAATTCACAGTATTACTAAGCAGTCTTCTTGCCCATCATATATGTGGGAATATAAACATCTAAAAGCATTTTAATTCATTCTTCCCTGGCAGTCAAGTACCCACTCTGTCACTCACTGTTCTCTCTCAGATTACCTATTACACATTGCAGAAATCCAATCCTCTGAGATACACATTAGGAACATGCTTTCTATCTGTTGATGCTTTTCACAGTCTATAAATATAAGAGTATATGAAAGCCAACACTCTGACCACTTGCAATCTTCCACTGACACTTTTTTGAGGTGCTGTGAGTGAACATAACTGATCAACCACACTAGAACACCAGCAGCAGCAAAGCTTGATTTATAGGCAGGATATTTCTTATGATAAAGATAATCCTATGGTTTCTCATGACCATTTTTGCCAAGATATTTAGGACAAGATGCTCAATTCCCCTCATTACGTAGTCCATCAAGAACTATTAAATCCTGTAATCAGTCTGAAAACCTAGCCAAGTATTTGTCTTGACAAATTAGAAATTTAAATAAAATTTTCATATAATGATACCATTTTAAGTAGATTGGTTTTATTTTGAAAGCAGTCCCCTAGCCAAAGTTTTCAAGCTGAATCCTTATATTTTAATATATATATATATATATATATATATATATATGGAAAGTAAAATACAGTCAATTCTTGTCAAGTCAAGTTTACCAATAAACAGACATGGATGGGGGCAGGGGGAAAACAAACAAAAAAACCCATACCCACCCAAAACACATCATTTCACTTGTTCAAGAATTTCTACTATGCCTTCCAGATGAAGGGAAGCCTCTACTGCATTTTTGTAAGGGTTCTATAAAATGAGACCAGGGTGAACATACACTAGAACTGGCCAAAATAATCTTGTATCTAATATTTCAGAACTACAGGCTTGAGGTGACTACAGTCTTTGGCAGAAAGCAGTAAGAAAACCAGTTACCAGATGGGGAAAATGGGAAATCAAAAAATATTGCTTATTCAAGGTTTATCATCATCCATGATGTAAAATCAATTACAATACATCTGATTACTTAGATGCTGGAGAAAAGAGCATCTATTAAATAATAGCAATTTCTAGATGTTTGAGAAGTCCTTTAAGTGTAATATTGAATGGATCTTGACCTGACTCATATAAAAGAAGAATTTTTTTCTAATACCACAGAAATAAATAAAATGACACTGCACAGACTTTCTGAGCAAATCCCAGGCAAACCTGAAACAAAGGTGTAATAAAAGCACAAAAATTTACTTCTATTCTGCCTATCTTTAGGCACCCAAAGCAAGAGTCTAAGTATTCTAATCTCCCTCTGTAGCCTAAGGAAAAAAGATACAGCCTTACAGAGTATGTTCCAGGCACCCCATGAATTCAGGAGCCTTCCAGAGGTCCCTTCTCTGCTGTTTCCTAGAGGTGGAGGGCAGTATGTGTCCCAGTTTCAGTGCCTTGGACTTCAGTTCCAGGGCAGCCTAAGCAGATCTGACTGCTGGCTCAGATGGTCTCACTTTCCCTCCCTACCCATTTGAGCTGCTCCTGGCATTCAGCTAGCCCTGTGCTGCACTGTTTCACCATGTTGATCTGGCAGAAACCTAAAATAACCCCCACCAAGTTATCTTCTGCTAGACTGACTATAAAAACAGTAATAAATATGATATGGCCCATTCCTGATTTCTTGGGATCCATGGTTTGGAGCTGCACTGTGGAAGTAGTACTTAAACAACTTTTGAAGAACTAAATATTACCCACCAGTTTTCTCGGAAATAGCTGAA
Source organism: Tyto alba (assembly GCF_018691265.1). Lineage (NCBI taxonomy): Eukaryota > Metazoa > Chordata > Aves > Strigiformes > Tytonidae > Tyto > Tyto alba. The sequence goes on from NW_024881280.1 coordinate 5,746,113, forward strand.
TGACAGTGATGTAAGCCACAATTTCACAACATCATCTTCCATGGGTGTAGCAACACCAACTGCTTAGGTTGACAGTCACCAAAACAATTTTTGCAATGCAATTACACAGTCAGTTTCACATCCCAAGACTTCAGGATTATAACAATTTTTTGAAAGATCTTAAAAATGCCTGGGGATAGAGAATTAAATATTTTAAGAAAGGGAGGAGAAGGGTTGAAAAAGCTAATAAACTCCTCAGATATAAAAGACTTCTGTTACTTAATAATAATCAGAGTGAGCCAGGTCAACTGTTGGCTTCACAGATGCCTGGGAAAAATTACCAGGTCAGCATAAGTATACTTTTTTCTGGATTTGTTCTCAATATAATTTCAGTCTCTTCTCTAAATATAATTAAGTGGCATTCTCAGGGCACTGTGCCACTAAACTGCACAGATGTGAGCAAATACTTGTCTGCAAGAAAACAGAAATTGGGAAGAATTTAGAGAGTTTACTATCTCAAGTCTGCATATTAAATTAGGTTTCTGGACTTACAGATCGCTAAAAAACAGAAAATTGAAAATCTATTGTAGCCTAAAAAAAAAAAAAATCCTTTTGTTTCTCTTCAGGGTAAACCAAGACCCAAAATAATTTGGATGAAAGATGGTCAAACTCTAGACTCCAAAGATGTGGGAATTCGGAACAGCAACACGGACACAATCCTTTTCATCAGAAAGGCAGAACTTCATCACTCGGGAGCATATGAAGTCACTCTTCAGATAGAAAACATGACTGATAAAGTTGTAATAACAATGCAAATCATAGGTAAGAACCTGACATCAAAATTAAGCATATCTTACAAAACAAAACAGTGGCCATACTGAGGTAATCCGAAGATCCGAGTACCTCAGAATCCCTTCTCTGTCAATGGTTGATAGCAGATGACTAGGACAAAGTTCAGAACAGGGCTAGCATGTCACTTTATTTTCTTAGTATATTTTCCCAGTTTGAAATTATCTGTGTCCTACAGACTTTTGGAGGGAGAGCTATTATCTGTGTGTCCCATAGCTCTTGAGATATTTTTTTATAGCATGACTTTATGCAGTTTTTTAATCCAGTTCTAGATTCAGAATGCAAACATATTTTTGTAAGGAATTTCAGTTTAAGTTCACATACAACTATGTATTTTGTTTGGTTTGAATCTCTCTCCTGATAATCTCATTTGATGTCCATACAGTTTTGTATCGAAAAAAACATGAATAATCATTTATTCACCTTTTCCATGTTATTCATTATTTTATAGCCTTCAGTCATACTCTCCACAGTTAAACTTGATCAAACTTCAGAGACTTTATTTATTTTCAAAAAGATGTCATTCCATATCTTTGATTGTCTTTATCACCCTTCTTTCTACCACTTCAAGACTGATAGAAAGTATCTGAGAGTTCTGATGTTCTTGGGAATACCCATATTGTCCTCAAGGAAGGAAATATGAATCCTAGAAGGGATATACTCATGGTCTTCTTCAGCAGATAAGGACAGTGAAGATAAAATCACAGCACTAATAGACATCTACTGTTCTGAGAATTAGAAATGACAACAAGACACAGTCCTGTGAATTTGGAAAATTCACATTTAGTGCCTTACTCTGTGTCAAGAGTGTCTAGTTAGCTTGAGGCTTAGTGGAAGCTTATCCTCTATTATACAATTTCTAGTCGCTTTTCTAGTGTCATTTTAAAGGAATGCACTGCCAAAGTTTCAGTAACTTCCCTTGGGATTATATCAGATATATTCTGAAATCTTGCCTACTTGGATTTCATTAATGTTCAGCCAGAGATCTTCTATTTCTCCTCATTCCAGCTCTATGTAACATTCCTGATAATTATTTTTATTTCTCTTTCCCCACACTTCCACACTGCCATCTCAAATTTCCACCAATGTATCAACATACTTTTAGAATATGTATCTTGGCACAAGAATACCATTTAAACATAACTCCTAATGCTTTGGAATTAAAGTTATAATGTTGACTGTATTCTGCTGAAGGTTTTATAAAATAATGTTGGCAGAATATGTATGTAGTGGTGCCAACAGCAAACAAGAAAGGCATAACGAATTGGAGCAAATATGTCTTAATACCAGCAGCTGCCTCTGCTCAAGAGGATGGCTGCAGTTCTGCAACAGCAAAATAAGTAAATGGCAGATAAAACAAAGTAATCCCAAGGGATTTGGGTAAAGGGAAGGGGTGCACCCTACACACCTACATACTTTTCTGAAACTGGTTAGTGACTCTAGATTCTAGCACATAGCTCTTACAGCACAGTACCAAGTATCTCCCACTCACTTGCCTTACTACACTACCAAACCTTATTACCAAAACAATTGCTGCAGTTTACTCAAGAGACCTACAAAATATGGACTTTTACTACAAGAATACAGTATATTTCAAAAATTTATAGGAAGGTCTTAGATAATGAAAATATCTCCAATTTCTGAAAAATATGGGTCCCACAACTTCTTCTCCCCCTCTACATGAGTCAATAAATGGTGCTTTCCATTATGCTTTCTATTAACCAAAGCAAACCTCAGTTCCATATTTTTTTTAAACTATAATTATTTATTGTTTTCATTATTTCTTATTTGAAAATGTAACTTATAATTTATTTGTGAAAGATAATTCACAGTTTATCTCTTCTTCCATTCTAAAAAATTCAGTAATATGCAAAAATCCTCAGATGAGCTCATGGTGAAGGTAGCAGAATATTTCCCCAGAAGATAAATTCCCACTCTAACAGAGTGTCCTACAAAGGAAAATAATTTGCTACAGATGCATCACTAGCATTAACTTTTCCCATCCTCTATTCACCAGTTAGAGATGTACCAGTTAGTACTAAGAAAGGAATATTCCACAATTCTAAAAAGGACTATTGAATATATATTCTTTCAGATTGCGTTATCCCATCAAATCTCAAAGATCAAGAATATAAAGATCCATTTAGCAAATTTATCCACCTCTACCTTTTGTCAGATTGTCCTTTACAAAGCCTTACAAATATTGAGGCTTTCAGTACACTCTCTTTCTTTATTCCACTTATACCACTATGGTTATATGTAATAATTTATTAAAAATTAAAAATTAATTATTTAACATATCATTGAGTTGCTAGCATATTATTCTACCAGCAGGTTAAGACTTAACGTGTTTCTCTGTTAATAAAGTCATACTCTGAAATTGTTCCCCCTCCAAAATCATATCTATACGTATGTAAATAAATACATGCATAAGAATGTCTTAAATATATATATACACACACATTCCTGAAGTTTATCTTTTCCAACCTATTACTGAATTAATGGATGACCTGACATCCCATTATTTTTAGTTTTGAAAAGAGGTTCTCAGATAAATGCTTTTAGATAACAAGGAGCAATAAGGCACAGGCTTCAAAATCTATCTGTCCAGTAAGGCGTCGCCAAAAAGTGTTCTTTTTCCTTTCATTGCACCTAAGACTGTATTTTTCTTTCATTTATCAATCTCTTCCTATAGTATTTAAACCAACTACCATCACTAAGATCGCCACAGTTTTTGACAAAGTGTTGTGTAAGCATGCCTTTAAAACAAAAAACAACTCTTGTGTAAATATAATGGTAGGTAAGCACACAGGAAGAACACTTGTAAAACTAGGCAGGTACTGTGGAGGGTTATAACAGTAGGTAGACTTGAAAATAATTAACAAATTGCTAAACATCACAACATCTGTCTACTATTAGATTATAATACACTTATTCAGGGCTTGTTGAGTTTTGCCCACTGAGACTGTTGCAGTTTTCATACCCACACAGGTATTCATACGTAGTATCCAGAATTCTTCTCTTCAACTCAGAATAGATTAATTGCTTTCTGTATAATGAAGATATACATCTAGAAATAAATCTAGATTTTTTCTTTTAAGTTGTGATTCAAGATAACAACAAATACATTTCCACATCTTCATAAGCAATGTTGTTCATTTGACAACACATTACATTTCCCTACTTCAGAAACAGGGAAGAAAAAGAAAGAAGGCTTTATCTGAAGTCGGTAGCTGTTGAGAAACACAGAAGATGGCAGCTTTTTTCTCTGAAATGTTAGGGTAAGAGAGGAAAAGGGCAATAAAGGGAATGAGAGCAATGCATTCCATATTCCTTATGAAACCTCATGCAGAGTTCAGCAATTTGAAGGAGGACAAAAAGGGTTAAAAGCTAATTATACAGCAGTCTTTGATTCCAACATATACCAGTGAAAAGAGAATTAGCACATTATGCTTTGACACAGAAAGTCACAGTTTCCCCAATAACAGTCTTATTACTGGTTTGCATATCCTTCTTTAAGGAATTAAGCAATAAGCAATCTATAATTACATTCCATTGTGCTTTGCTCAGCTCAAACCTACATCCATCAGATACTACTTTCTTCACTTTTCTGTCTTAGCTATAAACAGGAGAGACGATTTCCAATTTTCTATCTAGAATGATCCCGAGCTATTCTTCACTCAATCACAAAACCATCTACCCAGGCCTAATGATTATCTCCCCAACAGACCCTGTAACTGTGAGCAACAATCTAAAATATCAAAAAGGGGAACTAGTATCTTCAAATCAAAACAGACGGGAATATTACTTAATAAATCAAATTTAAATGTTACAGTACTTGACTAAGCAACACTGGGATAAATATGAATGATCCTTAAAAGAAGGAAAAAAGAAAATTAATATAATTTTATAATATATATTCTTCTATATATTTCCAGGTATCTTAAAATGGACATAGACTTCTGTACCTCTTTGCAAGTTTGATCTTTTTCTAGTTATTACAGAGAAATGTCACTAGTGGGCAAGCCAACAAGAACAGAGACAACAGGAGAGAGAGACAAGTATATTCCCAAATGGCCAGCCTTCCTTAGCTGAGAGAAATATATACCCAGTTGCCTTTGTTTGTATTACTCTCAGTGTACATACATGTCGGAGAAATTGGACTGAGGTTACAAAGCAAGTAATAAAACTGTAGTAGAGTTAATCACCCCATCCAAACACCACACGCTTCTTATTCTTACTGTAAGGAAGAGTTTGTCTGGTTCCTATGTTACTAATTTTACTGTATTGTCTACTCCTCAGTAGGCTTCAGGCCTCTCAAAGTGTATAAAGAGGATATCTGAAAATTTCCCAACTTTCCTGTTTACAGCTTCAACTTCACATAAATGAAGTATATTTCTACGAAACAATTATAGATTGCTATCAAGTTCTATTTTTTCCCTGCATGGGAGGAAATTACAAAGCTCTTAGATCTCAAACTAAAAGCTAAGTTGTTTTTTTTTTTTCATGTCTCCTCTACAGACAAGCCTGGTCCTCCTCAGAATATAAAGCTTGTAGATGTTTGGGGATTTAATGCAGCCCTGGAGTGGGCACCTCCACAAGATGATGGCAATGCACAGATCTTGGGCTACACAGTCCAGAAAGCTGACAAAAAGACAATGGTAAGAAATTGCGCTGAGTCAGTGACTTTATTTTCAACTACTACCTACCCTGGGAATAGAGGGACTCAAGGCAAACAGCTGAATTCATGACTCAGTTGTGTGTCCAAGGTGTCCTATGGCATATTGGAGGCAGTTAAACATTGAAGAATAGAATCTAAAAAGAACAAAAAGGCTAAGTATAGAACTGTATAAAATGCTCAGTAGAAAATGTAGAAAGAGAGACCTAGCCTGTCCTGTCTCTGGTGGTGACTCAAGTGGAATTTTATTTTTTATTTGGAATTACATTTTTCATGAATGCAGGGCAAAACTGAAGGGGAGGGAGGAAGAGTTAGACTTGAACTCAGATGCTGGGCATACCAGAGAGAGGTATGTATGCCAGTCAAACTGGAAAACATCTTTCTCATGGAAGTCCCCATCAAGTAGTCATGTTCTGAGGACACATCCTGTATCAGGTTCCCCAGATATAAGAAGGGCTAAAATGTAAAGAGTTTTTGGTGTGTACTTTTTTTTTTTTTTTCCCCCCTCAAAATGCAAGTATTCATGCATGTATCAGAACAACCAGAAAATAAAAGTAAGAAAATAGATCAGTTGATCTTCATGGGAAGCAACATAATGTTCATTTCACAGGCTGGTGTTAAATATCTGTCTACATGTCTTTTCCTTGTAGCAAGAAGGATCTCTCCATATCAAAACTAGCACCATGTCTGACCTCTCATAACATCTTTCTAAACAGTATAGTCTTGTTACAGGAATGGTATACTGTTTTTGATCACTATCGTCGCACAAACTGTGTAGTGTCAGACCTGATTATGGGAAATGAGTATTTTTTTCGAATCTTCAGTGAAAATTTGTGTGGATTGAGTGAAACTGCTGCAACCACCAAAAACCCTGCCTATATCCAAAAAACAGGTAACATTCTTCAAAACAAAGATCACAAAAGCCACTAAGTAACCAGAAGTAATACACTGGTAAATGCAGTATTACTAGATGCACCACTAGAGATATTTTCAGTACTTAATAACTAGCACTTATAAAGTATTTTAGCATCAAGAGCCCTTATCTGTGCAGACTTCCTGTACTAACATGAACATCTGTTAAAAAGTATTTAATCACAGTCTTCCTCAACTATATTATTTTAAGAAAATAATACAACTGGGGGGTTACATTTACATTCTAGGGTTAAAAGTTTAAATGTCTGTGGTGAAGACTTCCCCTGCAGACATATGGCTTTCATATTTTTAACAGAAGCTGAAAGCCCGTGACTGGCAGGGCCTTTAACTAAAGCATTAAACATGAGATGTGTTTTAGAGCAAAGTGAATTTAAAGATGTGTTATATCATAAATGCCATAGCTTCTAAGCTTCTCTAAATCATACAAGCAAATTAAATGACAAATACATTGTATACAAGTCAACAGAACTGAAAACACAGTTCTTACTATTTTGTTTCTTTGAATTGCAGGCACCACTTATAAGCCACCTCGTTACAAAGAACATGACTTCTCCGAACCTCCTAAATTCACTCACCCTTTAGTAAACCGCTCTGTGATTGGAGGATACAACACCACACTCAGCTGTGCTGTACGAGGAATCCCCAAGGTAGAGGTTACATCAACTGTCATTCATACTGTTGCAACAAGCCAAGACGCTGCCGTAGAATTCAGGCCAGTTCAATGTGACTGGTGTGTAACATGACTATACTAAGAAAAAGTAAAGGTCACCCAATTATCTCCCACCTCACTCCTAACTGATGCTTAACCAGAACACACAGTGCAAGCGTTTGTGTGGTGGTGCACAGAATCAGTGGGGCAGTACGGTAAAGGAGACAGAGGAAAGGACAGTCATCACCCATGGTAACACCACGCCACTGAAAATGTACCATGTGTACATAAAATCTACTCACTGAAGAAGGTAGACAACAAAAAAATCATCTTCTCACAATGCGTATTTTGTTCTCTTCAGTCTTTCAAGAACACAACAGCTAATGTAATATACGGTTCCATTAACCTAGATGATACATAAGAACAGCAGTTGTTCTGTTATGTCAATACATCCACATAACTTTTTGAGAGTCTGTTATTCCGCAAAATTAACTAGAATAAGACCTGATGTCATATGTGAAGTTTGGGGGCTTTTTTTTTTTTTTTGTTAATTTCAGGAATATTTTCTCACTCTAAATATATTTGTTGAAGTTTCTTCAAAGAGTACAAGAAGGATGTACTTCACTGTTAGTCAGGAACAAGCACTAAAAACTGTATCAGCTAGGAGCTAAATTTAGGTTTCTCAAAAAAGAGAAATAGGCTTTTTGTCTGCAGTGAAGGAATTTACCATATTATGACATAATCTTGTCATAAATTTAAATTAGTACAATCACAAAAAATGCAGTACCCTTCTCCCTTCCCCTTCTGCCTGCTTATTTCCAGCTCCTCTCCCTTCCTCATGCCTGCACAAGGATCCAATAGCTACACAGCAAAACATGTAAGATAATTGCTCGAAGTTCATATTAACTCAAAAAAAAAAGTTTTAATGCAATAATTTGTTGCAGTTCACTAGATGAAGGAGGTCCAGACAAAATTCAAATATAAAAAGGAAGTATGCCCATGTAAATAGCTGCAAAAGAACATTATAGTAGAAGTACCAGAAACTGTAGGCAAAATCCATCATCCAGTAGCTGCCTCAGCTTAGACTCATAACGAAATGATAGTGTTAGTAATGATATTCCCTCTTGGTTAACTGTCCTTTTTGTGCATCTGTATCCACTTAATTCAGTTTCCATGTTTTTAAGACAATTCTAAGACATTGTATTTTACAGCTGTTAAATACAGTAGTTGCAGGCTTTTGAATATGAGCATGCTAGCTCTTCCTTCCACATTAGCCTGAAGGACACATATAGCCCTCATCCTTCAGTACACATCATACTTTTAAAGCAGCTTATCCAGATACATTTCTGTACTTGCATTGCCCAAATTAACCTTAACAAAAGGTTCTGTAACTACTGCAGAACTCTGCAACAGGTCTTTTTCACAGAGAGTAGCTTATATTTATAGTTTTACAGTTCTGAATAACTACAGATTATCAAGCATTCCTCAGATACGATCTGTACGACATTAAAAAGTTACCACTTCAAGCAGAGCCAATATTCGTGCCCTTGTATCAGTGTTGAAATAAAAGACATGTATCAAGGAAGATAAAGAAGGTATAGAAAAGAAGCAAAAAATTTTGAGGCAGGAAAAAACCCAGGTGATATCTTTAAAGAAAATTAAGCATGGGAACTGGGTTGCACTGAATTGGGTATCACAGATTAAAGACAGAAGTGTTTAAGTAGATTTGAATGCACTGTACAAAACAATGCAGTAGGGTTTTTTTTATGGGTGAAGAAATAGAAGACATTAATTTTGAGAGAAAAACACATAAATGCAGATCTTGGCCTCCTACTCTTTCAAGCCTATTTCTTCACTATATGTACTAACAAGCTTGAAATAAACAAAACCTGTTTGCTTTATATCATATTTTTAATTTTCAAAATTTCAGTTATAAAAATTAAAGGCCCATTTTCAGGTACCGGAAACAAAACACAGTGGCTTGAATCGGTACAGAGACAACTATTTTGTCACTCTGCAAAGGCCAACAGGAACTTTATTTTGAAATTGCTGAAGTCACTGAAGATATGCTCAGTGGTTTGGAAAATCCTTTCCCAGCCCAAATTCTGGCATCCCAAGTTGGCCACCCAACACCCATGGACCATTATGACACTTCTGCTCTAATCATGTGTGCTGTTTAATTCCCCTTCTGTGAGATACTTGAAGCATTCCAAAATATTTTAATAAGCACAATTGAATAACTCCTGAATGAATGTTTAGCCAGTTTATAGGGTTTTTTAAAGAACTGTGATAAAATAGGGTACAGACCTACATTCTCTACATGCTATCTGAGTGTTAAAAAAAAATACTGAACATTTGGATTATTAGTTTCATGAGTGTGTACTGAATGAGGAGAGACTCTTTCAAAAATTAACACTGCTGTCTAATATATAGCCCTCATAATGCATAAACCTTTGATGACTAAATTAAAGCTGTAAGATCAGTCATCAGTCTTCCATTTTCTACCTTCTATTGTAAAATTCTTCTTTTGTGTTCTTCAGCCAAAGATATTCTGGTACAAAAACAAGATGGATCTCTCTGGGGATGCCAAATACCGCATGTTCAGTAAACAGGGTGTGTTGACCCTGGAGATCCGGAAACCCACTCCATTTGACAGCGGCTGTTACACCTGTAAAGCTGTTAATGAGTGTGGTGAAGCTGAAATAGAGTGCAGACTGGACGTCAGAGGTAATCAGATTAATTTTATGGATAACACTGATATTGCAATGAAGAAAGCTAAAAAAAATAAAAATAAAATCATAATTCCCCTTTACCTAGCCCTGACTTCTTTGGTGGTATATAAAAAGGTTTGCTGATTACACACACCAGCAACATTGTGTTCTTCACTCTAAACTGTCATGACAGAATTAGATTACTTGCTAGGTAATACAGGTCTGAAGGTGGACAGTGCTTCTGACTTTATATTTCTAGAGAAGATACTTATCACTGGAATCAGGATCTATCTACAGACACTGCATTGTGGATAATTTTATTATCCTTTGTGCCATACTCTGCAATTGAAAGTTTTCAATTAAGTCATTAGACATCTGTAAAAGGTAATGCATGCTACATCATAAGCATTTTTCAAACACTGATTATTTTGTTTGTCAAAAGGCCAGGAAAAAAAAAAGTCCCATGTTTGTAACACAGTAAGAAATGCAGACTAAATATTTTTTGTAAAGCTGCTAGTAATGTATCTATTTGCCAATTTGAATCTATATAGCACCACTTTAAATGCTCACCAAAAGCAGAAAAAGCTGTGAAAGTGACCTACATCACAGCCACTGACAGAGATCCATCTTCAGCACAGCATGCTTGAAGGTATTTCTACACAGCATGGAGTTCAATATTTTACTCAGTGCTAAGTCAGGAATGTGTACACAGTACACCTTGCAGTGCTGGGCACCGACATCCTCACTGGGGTCTCAGCAGCAAGCAATTTAGCTGCATTAGTAAGATGATGAACTTGGACAGAGAACTCTGAAGTGTCTGGCTAATCTGTGCAGTAGCTTATTAAGACATGCTATTTTCTGTTCACTGGCTAGCTCAAGTATTTCTGTTCAGTGCCATACTGTACAGTCTAGATGTGGCTCAAAGCTTAATATTATGAATCTTATTAATTAGTATCATTAATCTTATGAAACTTGCTTTAGGAACATCAAATCTCCTTGAAATCATCAGATAAAGGCAACTACCATAAAGCTTCTATATTTCACCTTCAGCACTAAGTCTCAATTTAAAATTAGCATCCTTTAAAGTCTGATATCTTTATTTTTTTTTTCATTCTACAGCACCTCAATAAAACTCTGAATCTCAGTTCATCTGCAAGTCAAGGTATGAATCAAAATAATTCAGCTGGATAAAGGCATGATGGCTGTTCAGTTAGATATAAGATTAAAGAGTTGTTAGATATTCATGTTACAGACTTTATGAAATTTTTGTTGGCGGCAGATGTGTGTGCTTGTTTTGATTTGTTTGGTTTTTCAATAATCATACTAAGATCGCATTCCTGCAAGGTAATTTATTTGGTTTACTTTAAAGTCAGGATTTCATGGGTCTCAACCTTTAACATGCTATTCCAGTGTAAAAATCTGTAAGAATAACAGAAAACTTTGTTGACTTTTTTTCTTATCTCACAACAAGCACACCCTTTAGGAGACCTATTTATTAATATAGAGCTAACTAGTATCAGTAATCTGTGTGCATTACTTTAACCAAGCAAGCAGAGTTAAAATTACAATGCATCTAGAAGTGTAATGTACATTTTAGAATTTTAAAAACATGAAATAGCTATAATAAACTATCAGGTAATGAATTTGACAATAATTCCTTCTCCCCATTCTCTGTCTCAGCATTGGAATGGAACTTGAGAAGAAGAAAATTGAAGTTAATGAAGGATAATGTCAGTAACATGTAGGAGTCCTGCTCATCTTAAAAGTCATTTAAGATATGTGTACTAGAAGGTGGCAGTGTATTGTAGTGTCCTGCTTACTCAGCATATTTTCAGACAATATTTCCTCTTTTCATATATCTGTTTTAGTTACATTGACCCCCCATTTCCATGTGAAGAAATTCAGGGAAATCAAGCTAAATCTTTCCCCCTATTATATACATAAAATGTGTACAAAAAAAAAAAAACAAATATTGCAGTTATGTGCAAACCCAGTCTATTCCTAATGTCTGAAATGACCATAAATTCCCCACTTCTATGGTTCTCTCCATTTTCTCTTCTCAGAATTCTGACATTCTTCATAAGAAACAAGTAGCTCAAAATAATGAAACACTAAGAAGTTATTTGCAATATTTAATCACCTCTCATTACACTGAACTCTGCACAATTGAAAGTAACTTTCATTCCTACTGGTTTTACTGCCAGTGCTTGAAATACCCACTTCTGTGCTCTTGAGTAGATCTTTGCAGAACCACATCCAAAACACACCATTTGGGAATCTCTGGGTAAAGCTACTGTTCTGCTTTATATAGAAAATAGTTTCTCTGATAATTACTCACTACTGGTTTTCTAGCTTTTTAAAAGACACCAGCATAAAATTCCAGTTATTAGATGTTTCTGCAACCAATCATAGACATCATACTAATCTAGAGAGATAATTTTGTACACCAGATGAAACAGCCAAAGAGGTAGTGAGGCAGATGATTTGCATGTAAATAAAAAATTTCAAAACAAAAAGCTTGTGATGAATGCAATAAACTTACTATCATCAAATATTACTTGAGGCTTTTGAAAGTCTATGAATGGTATGTATGTATTTTTGGAAATAATTTTGTGTAATCAAATGACACTATAGCATTTCTGTCTTCTCACCTACTAGTTTGAATAGTATTTGGGGTGAGGGCTTTTTTTGGACCTGTGGTAGTTGTTAGTAGTTTCTCACTGGAAAGAACTTTTCCATGATCACCATGCAAGAGAAGGTGAGAAGATGAAATTAACCCGGGAAGCATTGTCTTTTGGAGGAATCAACACAAAGGAACTGAAGTAACACTACTCCCCTGCCTCCAACATGACAGTTGAGATGGAAAAGTGTGTCTGACACAGCATGTTAATTGTACTAAACAAGCAAATGCATCTTCATAATAAAACCACTTGTGATAATGAAATGTGTGTTTTGATTATTTTATTATGGTATCAGAACAAAGAAGTGTATTCTTCTAAAACCAAAGTCAGCTTATCCGTGGTTAACCTTTGTCTGTTGCACACTGTTACTATTCAATAAGTAAATAAAAAACAATGGAAAATATGCAAACAAGTTTACATTGCTTTGTACTTTTGTTTTCTGAGCAAGATTATTTTTTAAAAAGTACCACACATAAAAGTCAGTGACTTTCTATATTACAAAGAAGCTATGACCAGAACACAGTGGACTGAGAGGATCACCCCAGCATCTGTGACGTGTCTATTGAAAAGCAGAGACTGAATTGCAAGTGCTTAGATTACAAAGGACAGTTTACCCTAAGGAGTGTGAAGTGCTATGCCACATATAGTCTGTTATCAGAAAGGTGTTTCACAAAAAGAGCAGACTTTCATACTGTAATAGGGTACAACACTGAAAGGGTAAAAACAAGAGTCACCAAGAAAATGGCATTTTCTGCTCAATTCTTAGCTATTAAACACGAGTACAATTGTTTTGGGAAGAACAATGGTTTCACAAGTGAACATTTATTTCACCCCTTAGCTGTGAAAAGCGGTATACTGCAAACTGATGCTTTCACTAGATGACAATCAAAGAAATGCCTCTTCAAAAAAACTGGCGGAGTTACGACTTCTGGAAGTACTTCACACAGGGTAATGTCAAACAGTTAGAATCTAATTTTATAGGGCCTTCTGAGATAATGCTGTGCTTCTACACGAAAAACAAATTAGTTTTAACTTCTGAAACCTTCAGTGACAAAGAGTGAACCAAATCCAAATCTGACTAGTTACAAAAAAGCAACCCACTCCAGTTAGGTTTCTAAAAATTATTCCTAAAAATGTGAATTCTGAAAATTCAAAATGCTAACTGCTCCTCACACACAGAAAAGAGGAAATGGGGGAGGGTGCACCTCCAAGATCTGAACTTTCTGTGATTAGTTCTAGAAGAATCTTTAGAAAATTGTAGGTGTTTATTGCTGTTTTGCAAGCATATAGTATTGTCATTGATCTGCTCCATGGCCAATATTGATCCTGACTGTATAGTTCCCCACTAATTCTGTGTTGTTAATAAATAAATATATTACTTTAATCACAAATTGATCAAAATTACATAAACTGAGCAGTTTCTCCCAAACCTAGCTGGCTAAGAACAAGAAAGTATCTCACAATTTTTTAAGAACACAATTGTAAGATCAATAGTAAAAAAAGTTATTAACATGGGCCATAAAGTTTAAAAACTCTTACCTACTAGTATTCTCTTTTAGCTTAAGTGCCTTTCACAGCTGACAAGAACTACCAAAACCAGCAGTTCTATTGAAATCCTTACAGTAGTTTTCCTAGACAGAAAACTCTGTTATTGAACAAGTAAAAGATCCTTCTATATGAAAAGTATATGTAACCTAGACAAACGTACCCTTTTCAGGTCTATTATTTCTATCCAGTAGGATGTGAAATTTACTCTAACTTTTGCTGTTACTACAATTTCAATTTAAAACCTATCAATTCATTCTGCTTGTTGCTAGTTCAGTGTACCTGCCCTTCCTTCAAAGAGATTACTACTATCTATATACTAGGAATGGAGATACTTAGATGCTTTGAATTAACATACTTAAGACTTAGCTGAAGAGCAGGGATGTTGCAGAGCATTACTAAACACACAGAAATAGTCAAGCTAGGTTAGTCCTTCACTTGAGCTGGGACACCACTTAGAAGAAACTGCAACTAACCCAAAAAAAATTAGGACAGAAAATATCACTGCCAGTACTCCTACTAGCTCAGTTCTCTCACTACGGCATTGCCTGCTAGACAAATAAACTCCCAGCTGACACTTTAGCCCAGGATAACACACATTTCACACAATAGCATCAGGTTTTTTGTGTTTCATCCTGTATTTCAGAACTGTTGTGTAAATATTATAAGTAAACAATGTTTACTTGTTCCTGGCAATGGGAAGCATCGCCTACTACCCTTTATAAAAACAAGACAAAATTAAACTGTCAAATGCAAGCAAACCTTACCAGAACTCCTCATTTCCTTTAGTTACCTGAGATTGTCTTAGTGCTCAAACCCTGACCATTATTCTATGAGGAAAAAAAAAAAAAAAAAAGTTAGTGGCTGACCAATACTTCAAGAAACAATAAAAAATAGCATATAACACCCAGAAAACAAAACAAACCCACACCTCAAGAGGCAAAGCATACTACACATTAAAAAAACGCAACTTTTTTCTTCAAGTATAATTCTGAGTAAGCTTCTTAAAGATGAAAAATTGGCTCCTTCAGGCCTGTATCAACTATTTTCTTTCTCACTAACCTGATTTTGAAATGTTACCTAAATCTTACTTCAAAGGCACAAAATTGATTCTCTTTTCAGGATGCTCACAAAGTAAACTTCAGAGCAGGGATGCAGGGGTGAGTTGGTTGGTGGTTTGTTTGTTTTGTTGTTTTTTTTTTTTTGCCTTAGATACCAGCACCTAACTTTTGGGTAGTGGCTGCAGCAGGATTTGAGGAGGATTTAACAACCCCTCCCTCCAAGCCCCCAGGTGGGAGTTGATCGGGATACCTCCGCACCTGTGTGGCAGCCTCCCCGCTGCCGGGGTCGCCTGGTTTTGCCTCCACCAAGGCGCAGAAACTCGCAGCAGGCAGAGGTGTGCGGGGGAGCCCCGGCCCCGGGCCCTGAGGCGAGGGGGCAGCCGGCGGTTGTGCGATGGCGGCGCCCCGGGCCGGCCGCTTCCCGCCCGAGGGCCGCCTCGCGCCGCGGCGTCCCGGGCCGGCCGCTTCCCGCCCGAGGGCCGCCTCGCGCCGCGGCGCCCCGTCCCCTCAGCGCCGGCAGCTCCTTCTCCCGCTCCTCCGCGCTCGGCCCGAGAGATTACTGCCCGGGTCTGCAAAGCCTGAGGAAAATCGCTTCAAACTGTGGCGTGAGCGTAGAGGATTTAAGGTAAAGCGTGCTGGGTTTCGTCCCGTTCCCCTTCCGTGTTCGAACTCGGCGGGCTTATGCAGAAGCAGTCAGAGGTTGTGTGTGAATTAACTGGTGGTCCCCCCACAGAGGTAATTAATTCTTCAAATGAGAAGCAGATCAGTTGGAGCTAAAGACGGAAATAACACATATGTCCCCCTGAAGTCATGATAGTGTCTGCATTTGGAGGAACTTCTGAGGTTGCAGCCTATTTTGTATTCTGCTATCCTAAATACATGCTTATTAGTCCAGCAGGCATGTGCATTGTAATGGCTGCAGAATAAACATGCTCATTGTTTCTTTCCTGAGCATTAGATTTCTGACTGGTTAATAAAAATGCATGTAGTGTTTCATCCCAAATCCACTGTAAATCTAGGCATATGCTCAAGTAATGGAGCTACTCTTGTAGAAAGGGTGCCAACTACTACGTATTATTTTTATAATATCCTCAGTGCAGGTGGATCCTTGTGTGACCAAGGAAGGGTAACCTGTATAATAAGAAGCTATGTTTCCATTAATGTATGTTGTTGCAGGTGAGGTACCAATGCATTTTATTTAGATACTCAAATTCAGATGAACTACACCAATCAGTACTTACTGTTGTAACTGAAGGTGCACAAGCATAATTATGCTGATACAGACATTGTAAAATCAAAGCCCTAATTTTTCACACATTCACATGTTTGCTGATAAGTCATTGCTTGAAAGATCATTCTCATGTTAGGCAGAAATCAAAGTAACACAAAGAAAAATCTCACTTTCCTTAGTAGTTTGTAAACTCTAAACATTGTCCTTGATGGATTGTTTCAGTTTAGAGGATCACTTCAGTCAATGCATGACCTGATTTTATCACAAGTTGACAATCTGTGCCCCTAGTTTGCTACTTAAGTTACAATACTTAGGTGATAACAATGGGGTGAAATGCAAATTAAATGGATTGAACTCAAATTGTCCCAACAGGATGTTTAAAATGGTATAAAGTGCCTTAAATATCATTAGTTTATCTTCCTGTTCCCTCTACAAGAGGGAATGGTTATCTTTATTGACTTTTTTTGCTTTTTCTAGGGTTATTATAGAAAATTATATATAAAAATTAAATTCTACTTGTTGAAAATTACAGTGAGAGGTCAAGAGGTTCCCCTATATTACTGTAACAAAGCTTTTCAAGGCAGGTCAATATAGATATTTATGATTACTTCAACACATCTCACCAGCAGGTTTCATTCCTTATAAGAAAGGATTATTGTGCTAACTATTCCAATGGAGATCTACAATTGAGTAGAATGAACAGAAGCACAAGAAATTACTAGATGATAACATTTTTTCCTTAATTAAATCATTCAGTGGGCATTTAAATGAGAACAGCAAGGGAAAAGACATTTCTGGAAATCAGAAAAGTCATTTATGTTGCTTTTATCACAGAATTTCTTTGAAATAAAATTGTATGTGTTTGGGAGAGAGGTTTGTTGCTAACATCATGTCAGAGCAGGCTTAGATCTACAAGCCATTCCTGTCTCCTTACGAATGAATTTTGTAAGAACAGTCTGCTGAGATTAAAAATAGCCCCACTGATGCCTTTCAAGTGCTTCTCAACCACAGAACTCTATTTTAGGGAAACAAAAGCTGTCAGTGAGATATCCTTTACTTGTCTTTGGGCAGGGTCCCCACAGTCTGCATGAGCAACGTATCTTAAAACAGGTTGAACTGGTGAAAGTTTAAAAGAAACAGATAAGAACAGCTTCAATTATTAGGTCCTGATATGGAAAAAATAGTCTAGCATCTGCTTTCTGTGCCAGACAAATGTTGACAATAAGCAGCCTTAAAACCACAGATAACTGTTATAGGTATGAATACATTTCAGTCATAATTATGTACTAGGACAGCTTTGCAGAAGACAAATAATCAAAAAAAGTGACTAATCCAATATATATAAAATCAGTGGATATGAAAATGTGTGTAAATTGTATAAGGTGGAAAAAATAAGTGGCAAGAGTGTCTCTTTTTCACCATGGATAATAATCTGAACTTGATTTCATATTCATTATGGTTTGTTTAACAAACATAAAGAATATCATACATAGTTTTCATTATTTTCCTTGGAAGCATAAGTTGTGGGACCCAAATATATGAACCCAGGTTGTTGATGAATGTAATTTAGCCTTCAGTAGGGTTGCATTTGCTTGGTATCTGTCATAATGCTAGTAATTGCCCCAGTAATCCAGATCTATTCCAGGCAAGAATGATTACGAAAAGTCTAATTACTGATATAATTCTCAAATACAGTTTTGTTGTTTACTGCTGGTTTTCATAAACCAAACCCAGGAAAAAAAAATGACCAAAAACTCCAAGCTTTTTTTCTGCGTTGTAGGTCAGTTCATGTATATGTTGCCTTAAAAAAAAAAACAAATATAGCAGATTTTCATCATAGGAAAGTCCTCAAAAATTTCTACCTGGAAATGGGACTTACTCTTCCTCACTAGTATAAGGGGTCTAACAGTACTACATACTTACAAAGCATATTTCCTCTTAAGCTTTTTGTTTCCTACAGCACTGAAAAACTTCAATAATTTAGAGAATTTGTTAGGTTACAAGTCCGTTTTAAACAAATGTATGTATTTTTAATATCAGATTAAATGGCTGAACCATCTCTAACAAGGAGTGTAGGGAAGAGCTGCTGCTGGGAGCTACCATCTAACAGCAGAACTAAGACTGGAAATCTTTTCTGTTGCCTCTATAGCACTCTTCAGCACTCCACCACAACCAACTTTTTTGAAATGCAAAGGGAGTAAGAGTGGAATGAAGCTGAGGGATGAAAGATGATGACAGAGATCTTGGTAAGCACAGGAGAGGAAGATGACTATGACCAGAAGCTGGAAATGGGCAGAGACTGGTTGAGCAGGAGACCGGGGAAGAGTGTAGGTCTGAACTGTTTGGGCAAAGAGGCTGGAAGATGATGATGGTCAGAGAAGTGAGAAGAACAAACAAACAAAAAACCTAAGGGAAACAGATGGTGACACCTGATGAGAAATTGAGGTGCAGAACTGAGCCTGACTGGCTGAAGAGAGTGTAGGCCAAGAAATCGTGAGGAAACAGTGAGGAATCCAAGCAGGGAGACAGGCAAAAAGGGGAGAGCACTTCCATGCCCAGAGTGCTGTGCATAGACTGGCACTCACGGGAGTTATTAAGAGAAACTGAAAAGGCAGAAAAGGGTGGAAGGAATGGAAATACAGAACTAGAGTTTTTGTATACTTGAAGGAAGCAACTGTTTAGAGTTTTACTGGTGTTTTTCCTGCCACCGTTTGTTCCTTTTTATGTATAGCTATTTTGGGAGAAGGGGATTTCTATTTCTATGTAGGTTCCTAAACCACATTTATCTCTATAGTAACTGTTGAAAATAGAAGCAGGACTGTTTGCCCTTGGCTGTTGTACCTATGATTCTTTGTTGGACTGTTGCTTTAAAAGAAAATTAGTCAGTGCTAGAATTGTTATGCCACAGTAGTTTCAAAACATTGTACACCTGGAAACAGAAAATTAACTTATGATTCTACTAACCTTGGTATAAATGTTGAGCTGATTTTTATCATATCTGAGCACAGAATCTGCTTGAAAGAGGTCCTCTCTAAGTCTGGTTTGTACTCAGCTGCACTCAAACCTCATTTGTCACCAACATCAAGCTTTTAAACCTTCAGATACAGTGCTAGAAAGAGGGATCCCATATTATTTAAAGCATCATCACATTTCTACTAGTTTAGTGCAACAGCCACACCGGGAATGGCTGTAGGAACTCAAAGCTGTTGCTCAGACTGAACATCTTACAAGACCGTTACAGGGAAGGGCTGTACATGAAGCCATGGCTGCTAGCAGAGGCAAAGTGCTACCGCTCTGCTGTTTGGAAATGCCTTGCCCTGTGAGAAGCAGATGCCTCTGGCTGAATTGCAACTTTTGGAAGAGCAAGAAGCTCTTTGGCATTGCCTTTTGCGTGGCAAGGTCCTTTGCACAAAGCTGCTGCTTCTTGGTCCTAATTCCCCCTTCTTTAGGAGCTAGGAGATGTCCTTCACCAACACCCGGCTTGTCTAAGAGCAGTGAGTATATACCACTGGAGTCAGAGTTGAGCAGAAGCCATTTTTCTCACAGAAGGAAGATCTCACTTCAGAGGCAACGTCTGCTGACTTTTATCCATTTGGCAATCAAGGGGAAGCAGGATGGAAATGTTCTTTGTGAGAAGTTTAGCTTCTATGTTCCATCTAGTTCTGACTTCAGTGGTAACAGGAGCCTATGCCTGACACAGGGGCAAGCAACTGGTTTCTTCCCTTTCTAGGCAACTGCTTCCTTATTAAAAGTACACGCAGTAGGAACCAGAAGCCCTCCTCTGGCATAGGCAGCATGATTCTAGAAATATCTTCAGTATCTTTGCAACATAGAAGATCCTAAACTGGCTTAGAATCTTAGCCACATTTTTCCATTTCCTTTGATCAACTAAGAACTTTAGTTGGAATCAAAATTCTTCATGATTTACATTTACTAGCGATTTAGATTTTGAATATCCAGATAAACATTTTATCTTACACTCTGCTATCAAAGTAGGAGGGTAAGGATTATCTAAAGCTAGGAATCAGGGTGCAGGAAATTTTTACAAGGGTTTTCTTAAAGAACTCTTTCCTTCAACAGACATATTTGAAGTTTTTTCCAGAGATATCTTTAGTAAGTATCACTTAATAAGTACCTTTATTGTGACATTCACTGATGTTAAAACCTTTAAAATGTGGACCCAGTCATATCAGAAACTGCCACTGCATTCATAAACAACAAAAGGGTGGTTTTTTGGAAACATCATGATGGTGATCTGTGATCCAGAAGACAGAGAAGTTAGTTACCTTGGTTCCACTTTGAAAACTGCCAAGCAGACTAGCCATAAACCCTGGTGTTTGCATAGAATGCTTAATGATCATTTTGAAAACCAACTTCAAAAACAGAATTGTAACAGAAAAATAAACTTGTTCAGGATAAGCAAATACCTTAAGTTTTAAAGCAAGTTCATGAATCTTTGTCACGCTCGTGTGCGTGCTTTGGAAATATCACAAGTGTTAAGAGGAAAAGGTTGTCATCTTGGAATACTTAAAAACTAAGACACAGGCTCCTCCTAGTGGTAAAAACAAAAGGATTATTCATTTTGTTCTAGGAATCTTCTAGCACTATTTATTATTACCAATTATTCTCAGTTAAGTCTTGCATTTGGTTCTGAAAGGTTTAGAAGCCTCTAAGTTCTTACTGCTGCTAAGGAATTCTTATTTAAAGATGAAAATAAGTGGGATGTGACAAAACGCATGCAAATCACAGTAATTACTTTTTTCCTCCGAAGTAAAGTTTATGTACCTCTCAATGCTTAGGAGTGAAGGTAGAAAGGATGGCAGACTGCATTCAAAAAGACTTAAGCTTTTATACCAAATTTGAAATCCAACCTGTGTTTGGTGTCTGGAGAAAAGCACTGTATTTAGTTGTGGAAACACTGCAGAGCCTGCCTGTGTCTCAGATGAATATGCTACATGTTCACTGTTAGCAGAACACCTGCTAAGTCCCCATCATCCAGTACAAGAAAGATTTTGTACATTTCAAAAAACTTCTTCAATTTTGAAGCCAAGTCAGGTGCTCTCACCTAAAAAGCAGAAGCCCAGTGTAAGTCCCCTTGCTGAGGTTGTTACTGCTTCCTCCTCACCACTGAATGGCAAGCACTGTACCTATTTAGCCATACCTGTTCTTTAAAAAAATTATGTCAGAAGAGACGGAGGTCCATTTTTATTATCAGGCCCTTTAAAAGTCTTATTCTGGACTGAAGTTTAGAGCATACAGCAGTTTTCTGTGACTTACAAGTCATAAATTACATAATATACACTTGCAAAAATACAGCTTCTACAGGGAAAAAAAAAAAAAGAAGCTGTATATAGTTAAGTAATACTGTGCATTTAAGTATTTTAAACTCTAATCTTCCCCTTATAATTTTTAAGCTAATGGTTTGAATATGTTAATAGGCCTGCTAACATAATTACAATTTTAAATAAAAATTGTCTGCCTGAGTGGAACTCAGTATTGCAGTAAAAGGAACATCTGTTGTAGACCAAAGTGACTTCAGTCTTAACTGCACTTGTAATATAGTACTATCAAGAATGCTACAATTGCTAAAAATTCAGATTTTGCTACAAGAAAATTTAGTCTCAGCAGACAAAAGAAAATAAATTAAAACAGGCTAATTTCAGGGCTTGCCAATTTCTGTTTTGCCTTTATATTAGGAAAGGATGAAAAATCCTTTACATGTTGCTTCTATTTGCATGTGTCCAAAAAAAAAAGAAGCCAGTATTTCAGATGTGTCCATCTTTCCTATTCATACTTTCCAGACACGTTTTTTTAAGACAAATTACATGGATGTTATGATAGAAGAAATGATAAACAAAAATTACCTTCAATCTCTTATGTGGAAAGAAATGTAGATTTTCCATTTATAGTCTTCTCTTTTTAATGTATTTCATATATGTATGATGTATTTTGTATATAAGTAAATTAATTTCAGAGTAAGTTGCATCAATAGAAAAGCACAGGAGGATGAAAACGAGTTGCTGGTTGAATGACATTTTATTTTCACATTCAGACAGCTGTACAGTTTCTATAAATAGATGTGGTACTATAATATTTACATCATTTCCTCACCCATTACTAGTGTATTCCATTCAAAACAGTAGATGCCCCGACCAAGCCAAAACAGGGTTATTTCTGGGTGCATTTACTCAGAATTATATGTCAAAACATAAAATACATCAGTTTGCATCAGAGCGTTTTTCCCGGTATTTTACACATAACATAATTTTCTTTAGGCAGTCTCTCCTTCCAGCATCCCAAGAGCTTTCCAGACAAGTGCAGTACAGTTCAAGAACAAAAACAGGATGCAAGAAACATTCATATTCGGCCTACTTAAAATAAGGAATGCGATGGATAGTTTTACCTGTGGGATTTTCATTATGCAGTAACAGAGTATTTGCAAGGTTCCTTGATATACAGGTACAGACTGAAAAAAGCAGTATCTTAAAAAAATGTGGAGACAGTGTAATTCTTTGGGCTTCTGAACATGTTCTGCAGATTGCTATAGAAATATCTTGTGTAGAGCATAGTTACAAACCCAGAAAGACAGGGGTCTGCCGTGTGCTTCTGCCAATAATGTTTCCAAGTTTTACATTTCCTTATTCATTTTCTAATCCCTGTGCTTAGCTGCTTTAGGTAGTGCTTATATGCATCTGTTAACTCCACTGTTGGGATATCTACAAATGTCACCTAAACTCCCATTTGAAAATCCACACAAGCCATGAGGTGTCAGGGTTTTTCACGACATACTGCCTTCAAAGTTTCTCTCTCCACTTCTTTTCCCACTTGAGCAGCAGTCATCTCCGTGGACGGACCAATTTAATAGCCAAGCTTCAATTGTCACATGGTATTTTAAGACTATGGTAGCTAAATTGTTCATCTCTACCAAAAGGGTCTGAAGAACTATGTGCCAAGAACTCCATGTTGGTGGGTAAAAATGAACAAACACAGAAGGAAAACAATAAAAATACTACATTTAAACAACATGCAGGACCAGACTGCTTCCACTGTGCACATACCATAGAATCTGAAAGCAGAAGTCTGCAGTTGTAAAGTGATTAACCTGTAACAAGTACCACTAGAAACAAAAAAAAACAACCAAACTGAAGCTGTTAGTCATCTTAAGAAGAAAGAAATGCCAAAGGAATGGCCAGAGTGGGTCACTCACAGCTGGATGCTGACGGTCAAAACTGTCTGCTTAACAGCTCATATAAAAACTCCATTAAGGATGAATTCAGAAGGAGACTGAGCAGTAAAGTCTTAGGTTTTTCTACGGGGAAAGACTTGCAGGGTCATACATAAATAATCAAGTTCGCATAAAAGACAGTAAAGTGAGCTCCAGTAACTGCAGTAAAAATGGGAGTACTGCATGTTAGTGTGCCAAAGGGTAGGTACTTCCCAGTATCGTGATCAACTGGAAACTGGTCGAGGTGGTTTGCTTTTGTTTTCTGCCTCTTTTCCACGAATGGCAGCCACATAGGAGAAGAGACACAGCACGGAGTAGCAGATCTCATGAGCCTACAAGAATTCAGAAAAGGAGATAATGAAATTCAGATGATTTAGTGTTTTACAAAATCCACTGCACATTTTGTATTTTGCTGCACGTCTTTCTTCATGGGACAGCTACACTGGCTACAGACAAAAAAATCAGGAAAAAACATCCCGTACTACCTTAGCTGAGATGGATAGGGGAGAAGAGCCTTATAACGGATTAAAAAACCTCCTTTGGTATAAAAACACTAGTTGCTTGATGGTATGATTCTAAACATTTCTAAGAACAGTACGCTAAGCTAGAACGTTGGCCAGCTGGCTTTAGAGAAAATATCCTACATATTTGCGTTTGGTATGTTGTATGAAGTTAAAAGAAATTTCTTGGGAGGGGCTGAAAGAGCTAACCAAGAAGTCTAAAACTAAACATCCAATACTGTACCTCGATTCATGAGATGGTGGGATTCTTCCTTATTCACAAGTATCCTTTTATGCTCAGAAGTACAAGGACTGGTAATCCTTGTAATTTTTAACCAATGCTAGTGAATCTATGGATAATACAAGCATTTTTTTTTTTTAACTTAAAAAAACCCCACAACCTAACACTGCATGTTTCATATGAAGAATACCAAGCAATTTTGTCACTACCTTAAAGCAAAGGGTTTCACATAGCATCAGCAACATCTACAGTTACTCCTTTTAACTGAATAAGTGTGCTATAACAGAAAATCCTCTTTTAGCACATGACTGACAACACAATTCAGTGAAGGTAAGACTTAGATTTAGTTCATATCCTAGTTCTAATACTGGTTACTCTGATGATCTTAAAAGTTCATGTCCCATAAATTAACATTTATAATCTTCGTAAAGGTAATAAGCATAACTTGTTTTGTTGTATTATATAAAACACTTGTGTAAAATATAATTAATTTTCATTAAACTGGCTTTCTGCTTCTTAAACTACATATATTTTAAGCATTTTGTTTTTAAAACATTTCTAGCTTCTAGAGGTAGTTTTTTCTTTCTCCACTAGAAGGACTGTGAGTTTCCATGCATTCACCAAACGTATACACTGCACTTCAGACATAAAATAACTGAAAAAATTTCAATCCTGAGGATAATCATTGGCTTCTGTTTCTTCCTCCTAAGTGCATATAAGCCTGATCATTGAACTATTATGTGTAAAAGTGCTAAGTATAATTATCAACTGCTGGTGTTCAAAAATGTTACAATAATTGAACACTAAACCTCAGCAATAACTCACCTATATGGCAGGAACCAATACTTACACTGTTCTCTTGCATCTCACTGCTCACTTTCATGAGGAAATGGGAACTTCTCATAAATTCAGTTAGCAATCATTTTATATGCCCAGGAACTAGTCTCCCTTTCCATCTGTTCTGTGGATTAAGGATTGTGTCCTGCACTTACATTTAACAGTTCCACTAGCTCTTACTGCACTAAAATTCATGCCAAACCAGCAACCTTGCATCTTTACCTATCTTAACAAAGGAGACCACACTTTCTGCACTACCTGTGAGCTCCTCCAGTTTCACAGAAACAATCACCAAGTTTTGTTGTCTTCCCTTAAAGAAAACTGTCATAAAAGAGCAGCTGGTGTTTCACTGCAGTATTAGCATTGCAAATCCTGCAATATCAATGTAATTATTGTCGCTGCACGAAAATGTAAAGATATACCCTCTAAAGAACTACCAGAAGGCATCACAGTTGACTCACCATTGGCGTCTTGTACTTGTGGCTCACCACTTCTTTAGTTTCAGGAACTAAAACCGGACGGGCAAGAGACAAAACAAAAAGTTCAAAAAACGAGAGGAAAGGGGGAAAGAAATAGCACAATGTTCCCACAGGAAAGGGAAGGGATGCACACAGACAGCAGGTGCAGGTACAGGGCACCTCACTATCTCTCACTTCTAGGTACTCTTCCTTCTCTTCATTTACATTACATATGTCCTTGAAGATACTGCTAATGTCATAATAAATTACTCAGGTTGACAAAAATATTTCACTGCCTCTGTTTGGAAAACCATAGTAGATGCTTGATGGTTCTAACAGATTTTGCCTTTTCTCATACTACTTATTGCTGCTAGACAACACAATTAATGACAAGATATGCTTAATGACAAAATCCACCTAACATCTACTATGATAAAACATAAACGAACTATACAATTCCCAAAGATTTTATCCTTTAGATGTTTGAATCCTTCTCTGCTGAATAATAGATCTCAAAAGAACTGTTGGACACTGTAGTAACTTGGTGAAATCCAGAGGGGAAAAAAAAAAAAAAAAAAAAAAGGAGCTGAGAGAGAAAATTTTCTAAACTGGAAGACTGTTTCCCAGCTCTATTTCAAGTTTCTCAAGACATTCTTTCTCCTATCTAGGATGTGTGTGATGGTATTTACTTGACATACTCACTGAAAATGGTCACTGCTTTTGAACAAGTTGCCTTAAAATAAAATACTGATTTCAGTTATATGTATTCTTAAAATACCAGGCTTGTTGATTTCTAGAAGACTTTATATATAAAGAGGATTAGGGCACTGATTAAATAAAAAAACACTATTATCCAGAAAATTTCATCTTTTTCCCTTGCACTGCCTCAAAGTAACAGAAAGGAAACAGGCATAATATAGCTAAAGAAAATTTGCCTTTTGTTCTCATTGTGGAATGCATAAAAAAGCAAGCTGTAACCATCCCATCAGCATGCATTGCAGCTGAGCTGTGCCTTTGACCCACACTTGGTCTACAAATATTGTTGTGAACAGATACCATGGGAAATCACCAGGAGAGAACAAAGACCACACTAAGAACATACAAATGGCAAATTTAAAATGTTAAAATCAGTGGAATACAAAGACCAACTTTGAATACTTCCATTTCCAGAATAGCTGAAATTTGTCATGGAATTTCTGTGTCACAACAAAAAAATTTAGAAGAAGCAATACAGAAATTATACAAAACCAAACCATACCAGGTTCATAGAGGTTTTATTACACATAGTACTAGTGACAAAAGAAACAGAGGCAGATGAGTTCAGTATGAGTAACTAGGAAAAGTCCACAACAAAACCTATCCATGCAGATGTCATCTTTTCAACTATGATATGACATGGCTAAACGCTGGAGAGGGAGACAGATCACGCTTTAAGGGGCCAAAAGTAGGCAGTGCAGACTGGGTTTGAGAAAGTACTCTAAATATAAACCAGCGCCTACCAAGTCTCCTATGTCCCAGTATTGTCATTCTTGAAGAAAATCTAATGAAAAGTACAGAGGATGACTGTAAAAAGTGATGCAATGATTTTGTTTAAATTTCCAATTCTCTGTTTTCTTGGAGTTGGCAGTTACACTAAGGACTGAGGAACAGGGCAAGTGCACACCCAGGCTGCACTGCCCCAGTGATACCAGTGACTAGAGTTGGGGAGATAAGGAGGTGCACATCCAAGCTACCTTACCCGTTGGCACCAGATGTTCCAAATTAACTCCATGTCACCAGGGGATAAAGGTGGGAGTGAGGCTGGTGCACAGCCAAATAGGGTAGGACTTTTACAGCTGTGTAAGTCTCACTGCCCACCGGATAACATACAACTGTTCATATACTCTTCAAAAAGCAGGAAGGGAAAGCTGTAAGGACCTTGTGTCATGAGGGAAGAAGGGAAGCTGTAAATCCTGTATCATAATTGAGAACGGGAAGAGAGGGAACAGGAGAGCACCTAGGCAAGGCACTGTCTCCCCACTTCACAGTCAGTAAATTGCCTTTAAGTTAAGTATTCCTTCACAGTCCTTCCTATGGGGAAAATTCTCCTGAAAGGACTGAGTTAGGAAGAGTAAAAAGAGTGGGTTTGGAATTACACTCAGTGAAATCAAAGCACTACCACTGCAGAATACAAAGAAAAAAGAAGGAAAACCAAAACCAACCAACCAACCAAAAAGACCCAAGCCTCAAATTAAGAGATCAGCACAAGCACTTTTCTTCTACCAGTAGAAGTTATTCCTGATGCTGTTGAACTAAGTGGTTGAAGGGAGTAAGTTATTAAGCACCATCCTGCAGCCTTTGGTCCTGTGAATGAAAATATGGCACTACCATAGAATGAGTTTAGGGGACATCACTTTACCTGCTGGAGAATGAAGGTTTTCATAGCAGCGGCGAAGGGGCCACAAGAAAGTAAAGCACAAGTACGCAGCAGTAACTCAAATTCCAGAAGGAAGAGCCTTACATTTCCTCACTTACTTAAATCTCCACTTCCATTTGTGGGCAACAATTCCTGAACTTCTGCTTGCATCCTGCTCTGAAATCACAATTCCAACTTTCACACTGCCATCTAAACCCAGTGTTAACACAGACAGACCTTTAATTTCCTGCTGCAGTATCACTAAACTTGGAGCACTCTTGCTTGGCAAAATCAAACACACACATCTTGCACAGAAGTATTTCTCATCAGACTGGAGTATGCACGCTTACCACTCTCTACCTTTCTAAGAGGAGGTAGTACTTCAGTATACTCCCACTATAATGAATCTGACTGCAAGCTTCACAAAGTTTAACACAGCTAAGTAACTTCATCCTTCAGAAGTCCACGCAACTTTTGCTGAATGTTGTTAATTTACTATTAACAAATTAACATGTTAATTTATCTTGAACAGGACAAACAGGCATATCTTCTCATCTTTATAGCAAAAGAGCAGCTCTGAGGTAGTCTCTCATCTCTGCACAAGAAGGAAGGTTAGCTCCCGTGCAACATCTTTCTTCCTTTCTTCTTTCTCTTTATTAGCTGGACAGGCAAATTGTAAATCTCATTTGCTACACTGAAATTGCTTCTTGCCTGTGACCTCTATTTTGGGAGGAGGGTATTTTTAATTTAATTGGTTTAATTTCTCAGTTTTTGCTTGTAGTGTCCAACTCCCAGTTTATTTTTAATTTCTTCTTAAAATTACCCTTTCATAAGTTCCATATCACAATTCTAGGTTTTGCAATAGGCCCTTGATTACAAAATTTTCTATAAAAAAAGTTCTTTTTCTTACAGTTATTTCAGTCATTATTTAGGGGCTAAGTGCAGTATTACAGAGTCATCAATAGAACTTGACTGTAAATATCTAAGGCAAACACTGTCTTTCTTCTTGTGCAATATAAACTATTAAAAGAAATACTTTGAGTTAAAACCTCTCCAAAAAATGATCCAAAATTCATGTCTGATCCAAGTAATTTCTTTTAAGTTAAAGATTTCAGAAGCTGAAGACATTCTTTAAGCTAATTTTATGGCTTCTGAACCCTCATCTTTGTAAATCTCATCAATAGTCTTTTAGAGCCTTAAGCAATTTCTGTAAGTAGTAAAATGAATCATGCCTGTCAGGGCGAAAACATGGTATCAAAGGATTACACAAACATAAAGTGCAGAGAACTTCTGAACATGTAAACTATTAGAAGTTTTTTAGGATTTAAATACACTGATCTGATCATTTGAACCATGAACATTTTCAGAAAATGGGAAAAAATTGTTCACAAATTCAAATCCCGAACTTCTGGGTGACTAATTTACGGCAAACTGCAAGCAAATCACAACAGTCAGAAAGGTTTTATCACCTGAATCCCTTATAACTTTGTATCACTGAAAGGAGACAACACATTATTATGGACAAAGACATTCATTTCAGCAATCTCCTCTTAACTGTCTTTTATATTCTAAGAGAGAATCCCTCAGCCAGAACATCCTATTCACAGCACCAAAGAACGATGAGAGTTTTGGTAAAGGGGGCTGATGATTTAGATTTTGATTAATGGTCAAAGTATGGATGCTGATCTACCACGTAAAGAACGTTGGTAAACTTTATCTTCTTCTTGAACGGTTCATACATACACTTAAGACCTAGACAAATGTCTCACAGATGGGTGGAAGAATAAACCCCTATGGGTTTGGGGACTATTTCAAGGGAAGCATGTGGATCACACTTTCAGAGACCCTGCATCTGAAGTTAACTAGTGTCTAAAAGAAATGAGTAAGTATAGTGTGAATGACACCAACACTGAATAGCAACCCAGAATTTTTCCCAAACTAGACTGGAGGCAGATTATATGGAATAGCAATAACTGACCAAAACAGCACAAATTCTCTATTCTCCTTAACCTTTACTTTTCCACTCTTAACCAGTCATGCTCTGAAACAAAAACCACAGGATAAATAAAGTGCAACCTGACAAAACATCTTCTGCTCCATACAACAAAAATGAAATTCCACGTAGGGCAAAGAGGAAACTTTGCAATTAACAGTAATTCTTTGTAATGAAAGCATAGTGTGTTGAGAAAGATCAACTGTAAGTCCTGCTTAAAAATGTGGTTTCTCAGATGAAAAAGGAACATACCAAAGAAAATTCCTACAGAAATCCAAGTTTAACTGTTGGTTTGCTTCAGAAGGCTCAGAACATCTTCTCTGTCTATTAACAAAAAGCACCTAGGACACAAATCTTAATATGATGAAAATTAATGAGTGAATTTTTATGTTAAGTCACCCATCCCAGGCAACTTCTCATGTGCAATCTACATTTCTATCACATCTTTGAAACTGCAGTACACCTCTGAATCTGAAGACTGGAAATTTGAGTTACTGCCATGTGAGTACAGACCTAATATCAAAATAATGTAATTACCAAATTCCTCCAGGACAAAGACTCCTCGCACAGTATTGCACTTTTTAATGTGATTCAGCTCTATGAAAACCTACAAAAACAGGAGGAAAAGTAACATAAAATTAGTCAGGTTTGGGGTTTTTTAAACTAAAAAAACAAAATTAAAGAAAAACATCATCACAGCAGGTACAACCTGAAGTGTTATAGCATACACTACCAGTTCATTTACAGTTTAATATATAAATAAAGGGTGAAATAAATATTCAAAAGACAAACTTGCCACAATGCTAGAAATCAACAAATAACTTAAAAGTGCTAAGAAGCGAAGACAGCAGAAGATGAAGTACCTTCCGCTCCTTGCAGGAGGAGAAAGCATGGAAGAGAAACGAAGGAGTTAGTAACTCTGACATATCCAACATTGCTACCCCTTCAGGCACTCAAATGAGTTATTGCAAAAAGAATACCAACACACCTGAAATACAACAGAAGAGGGGGGACGAGAAAAAAGCTGGCTCCCAAATTTGGCACGATTTGTAGCCTCTGATCCATCCCAGTTAGTTTCTGCCCCTCCATGCATCCTCCTCCAGCACAGAGGGCAGGTAAGGGGCACTATACTTCCCACCCTGACACTGATCCTCCTACCCTATCCAGTAATCCAGTTTAATCCAGTGAGGAACCACTAATCTTCCTTCTCCCTGACAGCCTTGCTGTTTAAGATCTTGCTACACTTTATGATATATAATCTGCATACTTACTCTTGGAACTGTCTCCTTTAACAGTCAATACCACTTTTCTGCTTTAAGGAGGATGGGAGAGTTTGGACCCTTCTCTATTGTTTGCTCACTTCACATATGGTTGCTGCCAGCTGAACAGTCATTTAGAAAAGAAACCCGCTTTAAACTTATGTTTTACATATGTGAACCCCAAAAGAGAAAACAGTTGAACTACACGACTAGGTTTTCCAGTCCAGACCCTAGATGCCAAGATTGCACGAATAAACAAGTTCTGTGAGCATAATGAGTTTGTTCAATATCCAGTCTATTTCAAGATACAAAACAGTCCCTTCTCATACACACATCTTCAAAAGGGTCAGTCAGTACACAGGCATAAGAAGCTGTAGAAAGTGCTGTAAGGATTCAATTCCATATTCCAGTTTCTAACGGACTTGCTTTTTCAAGGCAAGAGAAACACTAAAAGCAACATCACCCTAACATTCAGAGTAAGTCTATGTCCAATACCTGAGAGAGACCCCTGCGAGATGTATTACAGTGGTCTGGATCGATACTTTCCGTGCCCATACACTCATGATACCATGATCTCAGGACTTTTTTTAAAAAAAAAAAAAACGTTACTAGAGAAACTTCACTGCCTTAGAAAGAAGGGAAAGGAAAACTCTGCAACCGCTCTTGAATCCCATATTAGCAACACCCATACAATCATAGATGATATGCTATCCAAGAAAGGCAAAGGAAGTCAACACCAGAAATTGTTGTGGTTTTTTTAAGAAACAGGCTTATCTGTATCAATAGAGATCAGTAAATGCACCGTATATCTGAGAGAAGTCAATTGATTTTCAAGTCAAAGGGGTTTTATTACTATTTTTATTAGCAGAGAACTACCAAACAGACCCAGGATATTTTTTGCTCAGTATAAAAAAAAATAAAGTTCCACTTACTTAATCAGAAAATCTGCAGCTTGCTTTCTGCTTACATTCAAGCACTCGAGGGAAAAGAGACTTAATCCCATCTTTTTTGTTTGCCTGTTTTCGCCCATGTTCTGTATCAGTTTAGTCGGTCAAAAACATTTTCTTTTTTGAGGAATAGTTACAGAGTAAACAAGTCAGTAACAGAACACTTTCTTTGTTGCACTTAGTTTCCTTTTTCTGTAATATTTTCTGTGAAAAGTTTTTGCTAGTAGTCCAAAGTACAAAAGTCAGAAACTCAACAGAAAGGCTCAGGTGAAACATTGGTTGTTTTATCCAGTAACAGTAAAGCTGCCTAAAAGAGTTGACTGCCCCAGGTACGCATGACCTGAGTACAATGTTAAGGAGTGCTACATTTCCACAAGAGTTAGGAGCAAGATGAGAATTTATTGAGTTTGTCACAATTACAGTAAGTTATCCATTTTCAGAAGACATATGAGTTGATAGGCAATTTCTTGCTATATTGTTTAAGGGACAGAGATGCTCTCCTCTCACTCAATCAGAAAGCAAGCATAAAGGAAATAACAGTTACTTACCCTAGGGAAACTGTGGTTCTTCAAGACAGAGCATTCAGTGTGGATCCTACTGTAGATGGGCATGTGCCTGCTGCATTTTATTAAACTTCCATCTATTTTTGTCACAGATGAATTCATAATGGGGACAGAGTTACTGAGTCCCAATATTATAACACAGTTTGTAGATGTAAACTCAGAATAATCTGCCAACGCCACAGGTATGCTTAATTCCTCCCTATTCCAAAGGACTTCCTCTGACCTGCTAGGCATAGACTTGAACATTTTGTCTTTTTAAACTTACGTGCACTGCCAGCATGGTGGGACAATCTGTGAACACCAAAGACAACTATCACGTGCCAGTAACACGTTGTCCCACCATGAATCTGAAACATTTCCTGAGGAATTCACAAGGTGGTAAGAAAGTATACACACTGCAAATCAAGAGCCTTCAAAAACATTTAGTGAAAGCAACCACCATTCTAACACTGACACAGTATTTTCAGTCTTCTCGGGTAGGACAGAATAGACTCCATTTATCCTTTATTTATTTATTTATTTTTAAAAGTGGAAACATCTCTTCCTATGTTCAAGATGAATTATTTCTATGATGTCCAATCAAGCAGAGCAACAGAAATCTCTTCTTCTAGGAAGCTGCATTGCTGAAAAGAGTACTTGTCATGAGGGTCAAGAATAGGGCCTGTATATGGCGCAAAGAGAGGAAGATGAAGAGAAAGCTGTGCTTGATGAGGTCCTGTAGGCATTTGTTAGTCAGTATCCCCATCCAAACTCAACAGAAACAGAAAAAGCCATTTTCAACACAGAGAAACGGCTGTAGGATCCTGATTTTAATCATGCTTATATTCTGAAATCAACTGCCTTCAGGAGCAATTAATATAATCTATAGAAAAGTTGGAAAGGACAATTCACCTAGAATAGCAGACCTTTCATTAAGAAAGAAGACTGTTCGAATAAGAATGCAAAGATCCTTTATCTCCACAGATTATGAAATTGGAGGGGATTTTTTTTTTTGTATGGTGCAACTAGTAGGAGTGTTTTACATAACTGCTACAGTTGTCCATTCTATACAGACCCTTGAACGGCAGACCTTTGCTATCTGTCTAGACAGTTGTTTTGAGAAGGAAAACAAGGATATGTCCTAGGTCCGCTAAACTGTACTGAATGCCCTTGCCAGCTGGTCATGTAAATCTAACAGACCAAGAATTAAACATATTGAACAAATGAAGTATATTTTCCAGAACTGTATTTGTTTCAATATCCATCTAAAGTAATGGAAACTCATCTGGCTACAGCCTCATTGGGAAGGTGATGAAGAAGAAGAAGAATCTTTCGGGTGGGGCAGACAGCAGCATACTTCCTGGGTCTGATCTGCACAGATTGCCTTCCAGAAAAGATGTAGTAATTTTCATCACAGATGGCAAATTAGAACACTGTTCTCTGTAAGGAAGGGTATGATAAAGGTAGTACTCTAGGAGTGCTGGTGGTAGCAGAAGACTCAGCATCTGCAGTACAAAATTCAACTGGTAATGGTCCTGACGGTTGTATAATAACAATCAGTACTAAATTTCCCTAAGATCACTTTCAGAATGTCATTCCAGCCTTTCAGGAAAAAAACAAACAAAAAACAAAAAACAAAACCAACAACAACAACAACAAAACCCAACAAACAAACAAACAAACAAACAAACAAACAAAAACAAACACCAAAAAACCCCTTTGAATTTAAGGACAAGGGTAAGTTCTAGGATTTCAAGTTTTTCTTTTGGACAGATGCACGTGTGCTCGCTATGTGCTTAACGCTGAGTGTCTCTGTCTTGTGAAGATGCCTGTTACACTTAAGAAACTATGATGATGATGATGATGATGATGATGATGATGATGTGGCTACCTTATACATCTTTCCTTGCTGCAAATGCATATATGCCTGGCTGTTCGTTTAGGAAACAGTCATCTCCATGGACTGTTCAAGAGATGAGCAGTTTAAGCTCAACATCATTTCTGACCTCTGGCAGAAGAAGAAAAAGTAGAAGCAAAAGAACATTCCCTATGGTGTGTCCTTACCATGGGACAAAAGTAATTTCTCTTACATCCTACTATAACGATATCAAACTGTTGTTTCCAGACCAGGGTTTAATTTTCAAAGGCTTTAGACCTGCCATTTCCAATAACTATGAAAATCCATTCTAAACTATCGAGGAGTTCCTCTTGCAGTTCTTTGTATTTTGGCATATCCAATAAGAAGTTAAAATCTATATCTAAGTCAGGTAGACTGTTCCATCACAGAGTAGGTTTGAAACACCACAGCAGGTCAGCTGTAGTCCAGGTTCTACCCTGGTAATAGATAGGGAGAAAACTGAAGGAGGTTCACAACTCTCCATTCTTTACACTGGCACATACGAACTCAAAGGAACAAGGTGATGCTGTGACCTTGGGCGAAGTATGAAAGATTCTGAGCATGTGTGTTTGAGATGCACTTGCACTTCCAGTGGGATCTACACTGATGTATCCTCAAGGAAGAACAAAGCTTGTGTGGGGAGAAAAGTCTAGTCAGGAGGAAAGGAAAACACACTCCACAGGACTGACAGAAGCTTTTCTTTCTCTCTCTCTCACACGCACACACACACTCTCTCTCCCCTAAAAATTGATTCTACCGTGTAGCATAGCATGCATTTAATATCATATGCAAAACAAAAAAACACAAAGCAAAGTAAAAAACAAGGATCAAAGGAAGCAACAGAAACAACATCCAGAGAAAGGAAGAAATGACAATTCTAGTTGTGTTTCCTCTATGCCCACAAGATCTGCTATTTGGAAGGAAAAAAGAATCGGTAATTTTTTCTTATTTTTGTGAATTGCTGCAAGAGCCATTTTCCCATTTTATTTTCATACAAAATTCTACAGATGATTTCTCAAATTTTAAGACAAGACAGATTAAATATGATGCAAAAGGTTGCCCCCTGTACCTGCAATATTCAAACACTGTATTTATAAGGTTGAACTGCTTATGCCACCAGGACGTGTTCCTAGTGTGATGCATTATGGCAGTTTAGATTACTATTGATCACTTTTTCTGTCACTTAATATAGTGGCTACCATTTGTTTTGTGCTTAGGCAATTCAGACTACCAGAAACAAGAAACTGAATCCTGTATCAACAATTTTTCAGTTGATTATACTTTTCCTGAGGATATTTAATTTCAGTGTATTTTTACATACATATATGTGTGTGTGTGTCTCTGTGTGTAAATATACATATGCTTTTTTTGCCCTTGTTGATATTCTGGGAAGAGGAAACACATATACAGGCGTGCTGCAAAAAGCTTCATGCTCACAGCCTTCTCATAGATTTCCCTCATACCTGACTGTGCATAAATTTCAGGTTAATTCCTTCCAGTGTGACCTGAAGAAGACCTCCTTCGCCGGTTTTCATATCCTGCACAGGGAACTCACCACCCAACTCAGGACCTGTGATATGTTAATTTAAAAATTAAGGAAAAAAAAAAAAATCAAATTAAAAAAAAACAAAACAAAACAAAAACAAAAACAAACCAAAAATATCCAGAGAGAGAGAAAAACAGAAAGCAGTCAGCCAAGTCATGGTATGTGGAAGGGAAATACAAAACAGTAAAAGCATCATTTCTATTCGATGTGCATAGCATGAGGACACTACTAAGAATAGTCAGGAGCACTTCAGTAAAGTCCACTCACAAATGACAGCCTTCTGAGAACCACCAGACTTTTAAATATCATAACAAATTTCATCCTGGTTACATAAAGAGACATCAATGTCCGCTCAGTCTGTATTTAATGTAGTTCATATTGTGGTTTTGTTTGTTCGTTTTTTAATGCCACATTTCATTTCTGCATGGTAAGACACTGCAATCACATAATGCCGCAGACAGCATAGTCCTAAGTACAAACACATAAGCAAGCACAAACTAGGCTCGCATTTGTGAGCTTGATGATTTTATATGGCATTGTGTTACACTTTCAACAATGAAAAAGTCAACACGGTTGGAATAATGACAGTTTAATAGAGGACATTAATAGAAGATCTAGGCATTTTCATCTAGTTTCTTTTGCATCATTTAGTTCAGCTAGAAAACACTTTCTTATAATGATTTTTTTTTTAAATTTTCATTTGTACAGAACCATGGAACTCAGGAGAATGGCTTTCAAACACATTTTTAATACTACATTATTGCCCAATTTTTAAAATAGCTTTCCAAGACACTTTTGCCACCTCTACCCTCAGTGATAATCCAGTCCTTCCTCCCTTTCCTCCAATCAAACTGGACTAATGGTAGGAGGAAGAAAGTGGTGGCTCTTCCAAGCTCCAACAGCTAGCTGAGGGTTGAACACCTAAGGATACCAGATTTAAGCACAAGTCATTTTCTCAGTCATGCTGATGCCAGTTGTAAGTATAAAATGTAGATCCCTTAGATTTGGCATTGCAACACACTTAAAATAGGCTTGTGCC
This sequence comes from Tyto alba, assembly GCF_018691265.1. Taxonomy (NCBI): domain Eukaryota; kingdom Metazoa; phylum Chordata; class Aves; order Strigiformes; family Tytonidae; genus Tyto; species Tyto alba. Next base: position 5,783,309 of record NW_024881280.1, read on the forward strand.
TCAAAGCATGGCTCCCAGAGTCCTAGCATCTGCTTGAAAAAAAAAAAAAAAAGTTGCAACAAAAATCAGACTTGAAAACATGGAATCAGTGGTGTTACCCTGAACCTGCAAACAGACTCCAGCAAGGGAGAAGCAACCATATTATGAAGGTATAAAGTAAGCCACCTTCATGTTTATTACCCAGGTACATACAGCACCTGCTGCTCTCTGGGGACTAAGAAAAATGGAAAATTGCCTTCCCAAGAACTCAGTCTCCCAAAACTGCAAATCTACTTTTCTAGGAGTTTTTCGGCTCCACAGGAAAAGGGGTGTTTACTAAGAAAAATTTCAGCAGTATAATTATACAATCCTGTCCCAGACGATGATGTGAAACTAAAAATAATGTCTACACTGGAGAAGTTACACTGATGTAAGGACATTGGTTTATATGAACATTTTCACTTGCATGAGTACGAGACCTTCCAATATAGAAAAGGTTTGTGTGCTGAAAGACTGCAGATAGCTGCAGATTCATTACTGTAGATTCAGTAACATAACCAAGCATATTTATTAGCCTCCATTCTCAACACAAAGTGGACAGAGTTCTGTGTCTCCATCAGGAATATAAGGAGTAGCTAGCCAACTGTGAGGAGAAAGCAAAGCTGAAGTTTCATAATCTTTTCTACTTATCATTTTACTGGCAGCTAGTCCTCCTTACACGTAACACTTCTTTATACAGGTGTTTTGGTTTTGTTTGTATTTAGAGTGAGGTATATGGGGTCAAGCTAATGATAACACCAAATTTGCTACGTACACATAGATGTACAAAGATTTTCAAGTAAAAAGAGATTATGTTCAAAGAAGTTATTACATAAAAAATGTTGTTTATTGCAGATTAAAAAACAGATGTTCCCAACAAGCAAAATCTTGTACCTGGTTTAATGCTTTGCTGTCTTGCTGCTGCTCGCTCCATACTGTCTTTTACACAGTAGTATAATTCCCGACACTAACATATAAAATAAGAGCAATACAATGTTATTTTTCCAAATTATTAAGGGAAAAGAACAGCCAGATTCTAAACTTCTACAAAACCAACAAGCCCCATGTGGTGCATAAAAACAAAAAGCCTATAAAAGTTCACCCACAGTTAACTGCTAGATGGTATTTATATTTATTTCTCAAGTTGATAGAGAAGCTATTTCATATTGTTTCACAGCACAAGCTAGTGAAGAGTTTATGTCTTGGCACACGCGCATAAGCAATCTAACCAAGTTTACTCAGTTTCCTAGTGTAGAAAAAGCCTCAAAACGGTATCAGAACCCCTCCCTTTCTTTCAGCCTCCAGCAGTCAATGCTACTGGTCATGCTCGCAGGAGCTATCTTTTTGTTATTCTTACCAATACCCTTATGCCATATTCTTTTATTCATCTTCCTCCAACTCCCCTCTCTAATATCAACTAATAATTAAGCCATAATCTCAGAGTAAAGTTTAAGAAAATTTTCTGTCCAAAGCCCAAGGTACATGCAATTAATTTTTCAAGAAATTTCTGTAGCACACTGCTTTTGTCCTCCTTCCCTTTGTATTCACACCTGCATTATGATGACCTGGCTTATGCAAAATAAATTTTTTGAAGCAGAAATCTAATCCTTTTATATATCTTGAAGATAATAACCTTTCAATATACTGCTTGCATTTACAAATCTCTACGTTTTGTTTGCTGGTCATTGAGTAGGAGTTACTGGAGTTTTCCTAGTAGGTTTAAGCAATTTCTTTACATTTGCAATTAATCATAAGGAGAAGAAAAATGCTTTCATATTAGTAGAGAATATAGGTATATATGAAATAAAAATCGAACATGGGCCCATGGAGAAAAATTTTTATCTATTTTATCAGTTTGGGTTTGCCATTAAAAATGACACAATTAACTCAATTACTAAGACTTTATTTAGCTTTTTCCCCATGAATCTACCACAATGTTTTTACTACCTTTATAAGCCTGCAAGCTCACACAATGTTTAGTAATACTCTAACAAAAAAAAAAAAAAAAAAAAAAGGTAAAAGCTACACATGTAATTTCTTAAACTACATCCTGCTGTACTACTGTCATCAGGTGAATGACAGGGCATAATGCCAGCTTCAGATGTCAGTGCTGCTGAACAGCCACTGCGGTTCAGTAACCAGTGCTGGGGAGGGAATGCTGTTTCTTGATGAAACGTGGAATATGACACAGGAAGGCTTTGTTTGTTCTATGCAGTTTGCCCTCAGTACTGTGTGCATTAAACAAGATGCGCACCTTCTTGGTGTAGAACTTGTTCAGTTGTGTCTCCTGACCATTCCTCCGCCAGAGGCACAGCACTTTTGTTTTGGGACAGTAAGTCATGTTGATGAGTTTCTCATACCACCAGCGTTCATACACGGTTCCAATGTTGCTTCTCAGCACAATGCAATCATCACATACCTGGGAGCATAAAATATTGCATAAGATTTCTAGTATTATTTATTGAATGCTACTGGTTGCATTAATCCTATTCTTGTCCCTACCTCCATGAAAAATATGTCTCCTGTTGTGTCTGTCCCTGCATGTACTACAAAGGTCTGCTTCTTGATGTGGCGGCTGCCACTCGGTCTCACAGGGAGTTCCCGTCCATTCTAGAGAAAAAATAGGCAATCATTAATGAACTCTGAAACCAATTTCTCCCAATCTATTGAAAAAAAGTCCATTGGGTGACGCTGGAAGCATTTTCAACAAATGAAAGAAAAAGACCTTTAACACAGCTGACAGAAGGCAGTTTTGCGCAAAGCCTTAAGCGAGATACTCTAGTAAGTTTAGTTTCAACAAGTGTGACTATGAGAGTTATCGCAGGATACAACATTCACACTGGTACCATACTCAGTATGGGATAGTGAAGTGTCTGGGTTCCTGTAACATTGCAGTAAACTGGTCTGCTTTTTCTCAATTAATTGTAATATAATTTTGTGTCCTTTTTTGTGTATAAAACTAAGTTCCAAATGTAAAAATGCTTTGAAAAATTAGCTTTTAAAGGGTCTGACTTGCATACATCCTGGTGATGGTTGTGTTAAAAGCTGGCTGGTTTTATTAACTTAGTTACCCTGTATTCTTAACGAGCATTACAGGACGTAAGGTTTATTCTGCATGGGAGCTGATAGCAGAAACAGTTTTGTTTAGAAACTGATTGCGACAAGTCTTATAATGACCTGGAAACTGATGTAAAACTAAACACTTGTTACAGACATAGTAAAAATAAAGGTTCCTGCCCACGAAAGTGATATGAAGAAAATATTAGGGTTGCACAGAACTGTGGTACCAAAGTGTCATGTTTATACGTATTTGTATTGCAATTATAACTGATAACTGCGTAACATTATAATATCATAAACAGGGTCATAGAGTCAGTCTTTATTCTACACATGTGAAGGCAGTATTTAATTATTTTTAATATTTTTAAATTAGTGTTGCAAAGCATTTATAGAAGATTCTTCAGATAGTTTTCTTCCTCCACTATAGCTCCCACAGATGCATCACTCATGACTGTTTTACTTACCAGATTGGCAAGTTTGTCTAGAATATCATTTATTTGCTGGCTGTGCACCAATCCAATATGGGATTTTCCCATTAGACGACGCACCTTCTTCCTAATATCATTCTTGTTCACCTAGAAGGCAGATATAAAGACAGTTACATACTCTCCTCTATTCATAGGCAGCGACCCCTACCTCCAAAAAGTCAACCCATCTTGGTTTCCATTGCCAAGACAGCAAAACAACTGATCCCCAGCTCAGCCATGCTAGGGCCTCTTTAGTCCAGCAATACAAGCAGAAGTTGCATGTACACCACTTTTCCCAGCTCCTGGGCAAGTGATACTGTGCACAACAGATCTCCTGCCTGCTCTTGCACAGGAGCAGCAATTCCACTACCATCCGCTTCCAACTACTGACATCAAAAGCCTCAGTCCTCCACGTTGCCATTTACGTGATGAGTCTCATCTGCCAGGCTAGCTTCACCTCTTCCTCTGCAAAGAGTTGATTTAGTCAACTGTGGAGCCCTCAACACAAGAAATACCAAAACAAAGTCATGACATCTTTCAGAATTCTCACTCTCTCATGATCTGCTTCGGGTCACTAGGCCAGGGCTCTAACAAGCATTTCCAGATAGTCCTCAAACAGCAGCAGGTTCCTTCTAAAGATGAGCTGCAGAGAAGCTCAGAAGCAAAACACTTCTGCCTCGGGTGCTGTTTCAAAAGGCCACTGTGAATGCCAGGCATTGATACTAAAGGCTTCAAGACAGTACACTCATGCTCGAGCACTGACTTCAAGCTAGATCAGACATCCTTTTTAACCATATTGTGATTATGACCTTAACACTATGGAGCATACAAAACAAACTCGACCTGCTTCCTTCCTTTGGCAAGAATTCTTTGCACTTGAAAGAAAGCACTGTATTTTTCAGTATTTTTTTTATGTAAAAACTACTAGGCTCTGCTATCCCAAAACAAGAAAATTAATTGAAACACCAAGGCGTTAGGTTTGGAGGATTATGCTTCCCTTGATAGGTCAGAAGAATTCACCTCTCTAGTAACAGAAAGCCTTCCAACTTTGTCGTTTCCACTAGAAGCTGCTCAAAGATGAGATGTCTTGATACGGTCTTTAGTCTCTTAAAACCTTCACATAAGCAGGGTTGGGGTGGGTGGGGAAAGCAACCACAACAGTAACAAAAAAAAAAAACACAAATACAAACACACCAACACCCCACAACCCTTTTTTCGCCCAGTTCTTCCTGCCATTCTCACTCTCAAATATCTCTGAAGATGCACTGAAAGAAACAATGTTTATAATCACAACTCCCAGATCTCCTGTATTCCCTTTTCATCTATAACCAACAGGCCCAGAGTGATACCATTTTCAAAGGTGTAATATCCCGTTTGTCTCCTTATCCCTTTCCCCCAGAAAACTGTCTTCTCATGGATCTGATTATTTCCACCACACCAAAAGACATCCTACTCCTCTAGGAATAACACTATCAGCATCTCTCATGAGACAGCTTTTTGAAACCAGTATTATTCACTCTCCTCGTCTGCATCCTTTGATGAAAGTACATACATTGGTTATCATTAACTCTACATATTGCAGCAATGCAAGTCCTAATAGCCAAATCCCAGAGTCTTCTTCTGAAATGAACTAGTTCCAAATATACTCAAATCCCATCTTAAAACTTGCCTTGATATTCCATTTATGTCAGGAAAAATAGATACCTTCTTTCCCTCTCTCCACTGCTATTCCTTCCTCTTCCCCGCCCCCAATTACATAACTTCTTCCACTGTTTGGGTAACACTCATTCTTTATCTGTGGAATGATGTCTCACCTGTGTATAGCTATTCTTACTGTCAAGCTGTTGCACTGGACGACACAGTGCATCAAATATGTTACAGGTAAAACCATGCCCCTAAGTTGCTTCTAAACATGACAAAAAATTCTAGAAGATTGATTTTTCCAGTGGCTTTGAGGGAAGATTTGGACTACCGAAGAAATCATTCAGACTATAAGAAAGATATTGCTAGTAGCCACCTGCAGCATTAAGGTGCACACAGAGAGACCACTGAATGAGAAAAGAAGGGTTGCTTACTAGTAATAGCAAATTTCATGTTACGTTATTGATACACATGTTCACAAATCTGCCCACACTTGGAATGTGCAGCTGTGAGGAAATCAGATTAGAAGATGCTCTCTACTTAATTTGTAACCCATACTCTTAAAAATAAGAACGTCCTCTAAAATTACTAGTAGAAATAGTATTTTTTTCTATTGTAAATGGCAATGTATATTCATACCCATGGCATAGAACTCAGTAAACTCAGACAACATATCTCAAAGAATCTCCAGTCACTGAAACAATTTTTTTCATTAAGATTAGGAGATGATTTTATAACATTCTTTTGTATTTCACTGTTCTGGGCTCTGTGAACAGAGATGTATGGTTTCAAAACAAAACCAGCAAAACACACTGATAAAATCTGAGCAGTGATGTATCGAAAAGAAAAAGAAGTCACCTTTATCATAAGCATATAAGCAATCATATTATGCAGCAGTGTAGCCAACAAGCGATCCTCATCATCCTCCAAACGCTTTCGATCATGTTCTCCCAGGGAAAGATACCTGCAAGAAGAGTTAGATCTGAAGCAGGCTCACAGGCATTCTTCAACCAATTCACTACAGCACTGGCAGAGGACAGAGCACTATTTGTGAAGTGTATGGCAAATAAAACCTCCAAAACCACTGAGCCAAATGGGCATTTTCAGTAAAACACTGTGATCACTAATTAAACATTTCATTATTAACTAGTTGAAGTAACATCTGCTCAGTGGGAAAGTTCTCCCAGTGGTCCACTGGGTTCATCCATTTCCTCTTTTCTGCAGTCACAGCTCCATGGCAATGACAACTGCCAGAAGAGGAATATATAGCTCAGTACAAGAGCTACCTGCCTTTCGAACTGAAAGGCAGCTGCAAGGGAGAAGTAAACTGATGAAGGAAGCACACAGACGCTCTCTTTTTCCAGTAAGGTAGGGATTTTGTAGAAATAGAAACAGTTTTCAAACTAGCACTCTACAAGCTAGTTCTTATTTTGGCTATCAGATCCCATGTTACGTGACAGCATGGGTGTAGCTGGTACCATGTTATGTGATAGCATGGGTATAGCTGGTACAGCTGCAGGTGACAGAGCAGAGAATGATCAGATATTAGCAAAGCTGAGGAAAAAAAGAAAAAAAAAAAGCAAGCAGGTAGTGAAGACTGACATCTTAGAAATAGTCTAGCTTTAAGCAATCACACAGATATTTCTAGAGAGTGGTTCCCTCCATGGGTTTTTTGTTTGTTTCTTTTAACTACAAACTGTAAAGTAAAAGCAGCTATAAGTGACTTTGCATTTTAAGAAGGCTTGAAATACAGTTTCTGAAGACATTTAATTCTTTCACCTTATGTCAACACACTGATATCTTCCTTTATTCCAGGATGCAGTCTTCTTGCCATCTTGCTTTACTACTGTTCTAGTCTATTCCTTCTATTCGTACTGTGATTGTGCTTACATTACCCATCTCTCTGGAAATATCACCTCGCCGCAAGAGTTAAAATATATGTTTCAACAGAAGACAGTATTTCAGTATCAGGAGGTACTGGCCAGCACAGAGACAAGAGGTTCACTTTGAAACAGCCAGGTACAATACCAAGACTTGCAAAGTGACAACCGCATGTTCAGCAGAACTAAAATATTTTTTTTTTTTTTACTATTTCAGCCCCAGGTGAAACAATGAGGAGGAAAGATGTCTACTAAAGAACTTTACCTGTCAATCATCTCCTGAGGTCCCTGATCCATCCCCATTCCTTCTCTCTCTAACATGACAGCATCCAGAAAAGCATCTTCCCAGAACTGCATCTGGTCCCACAAAGTTGAACGCTCTTTGCCTATGCAATGTATACAAAAATTGAGCATTTATTCCATTTACTTCAGTCAAATACTTTAAGATTAATTCCTGTTCCTTCCCACTCCTTGAAAACACAACAAGCCAACACACAATTAATCCATAGTTAAAAAAAAAAAAAAATACTACTTTTAAACCACAAGCAATATCACAACAGAAGCAAAGTGTAAAAGAGAAGACAAGACATATCACTCATTCTAATTCATGGCATAATCTTTCCAAACCCTTACACAAAAGTACCTCTCATCTCTATCCTTTAAGGAGTATATCTTCTTCCATATACTGTTAACACTGCCCAAAAGTGACAGGAATATCTCACACAAACCCAGATCATGGCAAACACAGAGACAAGTGGAAAGAAAAGATTATTACTCATAGAGAAGGTTTCCATTGCAGCATCCTCTAACTGGTCCCAGACAGATCCTTTATCCCTACCTGCACCATTCCAAGCAGGTAGGAATGATAAATGGAAAGGATGAAAAAGACAGGAAGAGAGAGCTCTTGATTAACAGCAAGTCCAGGTAAGATACATTTCAAAAAAGCCAACATACTCTTAATTCAAGGATACACTGGAAGGCCATTAGTATTCTGAGTTTAGTAGCACTCTAGACAATGACTTAAACTGAAGGATCCTTTTCAAAGATCGGTGATACATTTTAGCCTTCCATGCATAGCTAAGTAAGTTCCTTCTCCCCTTTTGCCAGTGGTTTAAGGAATTCTTATTCAAGAACAGCAAAAGACATGGACAAGCTACATTTTATGCAAACTGCACCACTCACACTCATCTCCTCTTATTCAATCTTCCCAGCAAATCTTTGGCTTTACTCTGAATGGCCTGATGTGCCCTCCTATTCTATCAGTGTGGACAACAGTAAGTGGTTAAAAGCAGTCTCTGGGGATGTAAAAATTCTAGTCTGCCCAGACACAACCCCACCTGAGCTTCAGTCTAAAGGATCCCCTCCCCACAAAAAAAAAAAAAAGTTTACCCAAAAGTCCTTCGTAGAGATAGACACGCTGGTTCCCATCCTCTGGACCTCTCCCTGGAGTACTGCCTTTGCTATCCTTCACACTCTGCTTCAGGTTGTGAGACTTGGCCTGAAAATAATACAAGAGGTGTCAGACAATTTAACTCTGCACCCTGCAGGGCTGTTTCTTGCAGTCCAGTGTTGTGCTTAACAGATGCCATTTGCAAGCTATACTTCATAGATGCTTCTCCCACAGATGTTCACAAAACAAATAAATTACTCTGTTCAAAGACCTGAAAGTCCAGAGTCAGACAAAGGAAAAACAAAGAGAGACAGAGATATCAAAATAGAGGAAGCAAAATGCTTCCCTGAAGGAAAACTGAGACAAAACAAAAAATTCAAATCCCAGACTAAAGGAGAGAACAGTTAAACCCCTTCTGTCATCCCCCATATTTTATGCTTATGCAGAAAATTTGCCCAAATCCCAATAGTAAATCTTTCCCACTGTTTAGGAAATAGCTGAAGATCACTGTCATTGTATAGATTGTGAGCAACAGAAGAAATACGCAGCCTTCTAAGGACTGCACAGAAAATTAATATTCACAAGCAGAATAAGATTACCTGAGCTCTATCTCCCATTCACACATTACAGGTTTTTCTTTCATTTACCATTCATAAAGGTATGATATTAAGCAAATGATTGCATATCATACAGTATGAGGAACTGTGTGATGGTACTATCAGCCAGCAGGAACTCTGATAATAAAGTTGGCCCTTCTATTTCTCTACCACCAGGTAAACTATGGTGCAATACTTGACATTCATCATACATCATGTACACCCATCATCTTTGTTCTAAATCTGTTGCGAGGGTTCTTAAAATTCCACTTAGTTTCATTAACCAAATAGAAAAACACAGAAAACTAAGTGTTTAAAAAAAGAAGTCTAACTCTTTAGTAACTGAGAAGACACCACCTTGCAGCTAGATAAGCTGACATGGTTACATCATTTCATGCTTTTAGAAGAAATCTACAATGAAGCACAATGATTTTATTTGTTGCTTAAAATTTGCTGTAAAGGCTTTTACAGTCTTACCAGGATTATGAAATAATGAACACAGTGAGACCAATCTTAAGGCATTGCTAGTCGTTTTCATATTTGGCTGACAACCTGATTTAGTCAAATTGAGTATATAATTATTTTCTTGGTAAAATGTATGTTTGAGGTTATACCAAATAATCAAGGACTTTAAAAAACAAAAGGAACAAGAAGCACTCTCAGATAACCTGAATTTTACTGCATACAAATCTTCCAACTAGGAAAATATATTTAAAAGTTATGATTACACTTCAAATAAAATTAAAGTAATGTTTTAAAGAAACAGAAAGGCTGCTAAACCTACAGTAGGTTGTCCCTCCCCTCTATCAAACAGCTGCTGCTAAGAAACAGGGCATCTGTTCTCTTAGTTAGGTAAGGTTGAACAATGCCCAAGTTGTTTTGCCTCTGAAGGGTGATTAAATGTCCATTTGGTTGAGAGAAATATTGAATGAGGGGGAAATAAATATTGCCAGAGCCAGTAACATGGTATGAGATGTGAATCTACTATTCTTAAAGAACCATGTATTGCACAGGAAATGAAGGAAGGTATGTGTATCCATACAGAATTACATCTTTAATATTTTAATATTGCAAGTCATTGCTGATTAACCCTTAGAACAGCATCAGATATCCTCTTCCGCACATGCACACACACTGAAACAATTACTGTACAAGATTTAACTAAATTAAAAAAAAAAAAAAAAAAAAAAAGGGAAGTCTGCAATGCCCTTACAAAGATAGAGCTAGTAGCAGAGTTTGTCTCAATTTCACTGTCTGACACAGTGCCCCTGGATCCTGCCAAATTGCCACCATTTTCCACGCTTGGGCCATCACCAGCATTGCTACTCAAGTCACTGTCCGCTCCTAATGTCTCTCCGGAACTGTTACTGACCTGTGGAGACAAATAAAGCAGTTACCTTCAACAGATAAAGACACTGTGGAGACAACATTCGTAAAATGTTTCTTAAGGCGTAAAATAAGAAGTAGTACATCTGAAGGCCATATTTGCCTTTTCTCCTTCAGTAACATTGTCTTTTCCTCTACTCTGCAGAAAAAGATTAAGAGAGAGACTCAAAAAGCCCTTCAGAAAAATCACAGGACTGTTTAGGTTGGAAGGGATCTGTTAAGATCATCTATAGATGAGCCCTGCTGCTCACGCAGGGTCACTAGAGTATGCTGCTGAGGACCATGTCCAGTCAAGTTTTTATAATCTCCACAGATGGAGAATCCACAACCTCTCTGGGCAAACTACTCCAGTGTTTGACCACCCTCAAGCTAAAAAAGCATTTTCTTGTGTTAAGATGGAATTTCCTGCGCTTTGAATGTTGTGTTGACTGCCTCTTGTCCTGCCAACTGGTATTATCGAGAGGAGTCTCGCTCCCTTGCCTTCATTCCCTCCCAGCAGGTATTTATACCCATTGGCAAGATCCCCTCTGAGCCTCCTCTTCTCCAGGCTGAAGAGTCCCAGCTCTCTCAGTCTCTCATCAAAAATGCTCCAGTCCCTTAAATCGTCTTTGTGGCCCCCAGCTGGGCGCACTCCAGTAAGTCCTTATCCTTGTACTGGGGAGTCCAGAACTGGACATAATGCTCCAGATGCAGCCTCAGCAATGCTGAGTAAAGCAGAAGGATCACCTCCCTCGACCTGCTGACACTGCTCTTCCTCATGCAGCCCAGAATACCACTGGCCTTTTTGCCATCAGGATGCATTGCTGGCTCATGGTCAGTTTGTCATCCACCAAGATCCCAAGGTCCTTCCCAACAAAGCTGCTTTCCAGCCAGTCAGCCCCCAGCGTGTACTGGTGACTGAGGTTATTCCTCCCCAGTTGTAGAACTTGGCATTTTCTGCTTTTGGAACTTCATAGATTCCACTCTGCCCAGTTCTCCAGCCTGTTGAGGTCCCTCTGAATTGTGGCTCAACCATCTGGTGTATTGGCCACTCCTCCCAGTTTTGTATCATCTGCCAACTTGCTCTGTACCATCACCCAGGTCATCACTGAAGATGTTCAACAATACTGTGTTGAACAATACTTCATACAGGCCCCAGTACTGACTGTGGGGGTGCACCACTTGCCTCCAAGCTAGACTTTGTGACACTGATCACAACTCTCTGGACCCAGTTGTTCAGCCAATTTCCAGTGCACCTCACTGTCCACTTACCTAACCTATACTTTGTCAGCTTGTCTATGTTACAGGAGACAATGTCAAAAGCTTTACAGAAGTTGAGGTAAACAACACCTGCTGCTCTCCCCTTATCCACCACACTAGTCATCTCATTGTAGAAGGCTATCAGGTTGGTTAAGCATGCCTGCCCCTTTGTAAATCTATGATGACAAGTCCCATTCGCCTTCTTGTTTTTCATGAGTTTGGAAACTTTTTCCAGGAGTATTTTCTCCATCACCTTTCCCAAGGACTGAGGTGAGGGTGACCAGTGTGTAGCTCCCCAGATCTTTCCTGTTACCCTTCTTGAAGATAAGAGTGGTATTTGCTGCCTTCTGGTCTTCAGGAACCTCTCCTAATCACCATGACTGTTCAGAGACAGTCAGGAGTGGCCTCATAATGGCATGAGCCAGCTCCCTCTGCGTTTGAGGCTGAGGAACCATAGATTTACACATATCCAGTTTGTTGAAGTGACTGGTCATCCCCCACCAAGGCTACATTTTTCTTGTTCCAGACTTTTCCTCTGGTCTCAGGGGCCTGAGATTCCCAAAGGCCAGTTTGACTGGTAAAGATAGTGGCAAAGAATGTCACAAGTACCTCAGCCTCTTCCATCTGTCACCAGTTTCTCTGCCCCACTCAGCAGCAGGCCTACAATTTCCCTAGTCCCTTCTCTTGCTGCTTATGTACTTGTAGAATGCTTTCACATTTCCATTCACATTCCTTGCCAGATTCAATTCCAGGTCATACTAGCTTTCCTAACCCTATCCCTGCAAGATGAGACAGCAAACGTATACTCCTCCCGGGTCACCTGCCCCTGCTTCTACCTCTTGTATACTTCCTTTTTACATCTGAGTTCAGGTAGGAGCTCTTTGCTCATCCATGCAGGACTCCTACCACCTCTGCTTGGTTCCCTACTTGTTGGGATGGACTTTTCTTGAGCTTGGAGGAGGACATACTTGAATATCAACCAGCTCATAGATCCTTCTTCTGTCTGGGGAAGTATCCCATAGAATACAATTTCTGGGTCCGTTAAAGAAAGACAATCAGAGTATTATTCTTGTTACAGGCTGGGAAAAGATGATGGGAAGCCAGATATCCACAGGTATGCAGCGGTTTAGAGAGAAGAAAAACCACCAACAAAAACAAAAAGGGAACTTCCTTGAGTTTTATCCCTGGAATATACCATATCAGATAACACATGCTAGGGAGAAGACTCATTCTTTTTTATTGAATTCACTCCTGCTGCCTTTTCCCTCTAGGCCCTACATTTGATCAGAAAGCAAGCAGACATATTTTGATATGACTCAAGTGCTTTAAGGTAATACATCAGAAAGTTTGTTCTGTGTTTAATGCATCAAATGATCTATCTTTTCTGCTCTCGGGTTACATTTTTAAACTTCTATTCTTTATAGATGGTTTATACACAACTAAGGCATATTTATAAAATTATTGTAATTTACCAGTTCCATAAATACACCAATATGTAGGAGTATGTAGCAGCAACAAGTGCCATATATGAAGGATGCATTCTACCTATAACACACATACATAGTGCTTTATAAGACACACATTGCTTGCCACCCACTCAGGGGCTCTGGAGAAAGAACTCCTAGACATACATTATGCATGCACGACAGTATGTAGCCATACCACACAAAACACAGGCACAAAATGCCCTCCCCCACTTCAGCAAGCAGTGAACCACATCAAGATTCCACTTTGGGCATATCCTACCACTGTGCTAACTTCAGAATCCTGGCTTGTACTTCGGACCATAATTGCTGGTCCTCCGCTGGGAATAGAGTCGAAGTCACTCTTCTGCAATCAACACATATAAAGGATGGGAAGAAAAGTCACATTAATTTTTATCATAAGGAGAGAACATCACTTCCCATTCCTCCGGGGTCTTGAATCACATGCCTTATGCTTCCTTGGTTCATTTAGCTAAAGTGAAACTACTGCCTGCGTGTCAGAAAGATCATAGGGTCCTAAAATTGAGAAGTTTGCAAAGACCAGTCCCCTACAGAAAGAGGGGAAATTTTATTGAATGAGTCAAGAATGCTCAAACCCTAGAAGTCTTCCCACAATTAAGTAGCGAATATAAGAATTTTCTCTCTCACCACATAAATAAAGCAAGCATAGGTAGCCACTGACCTGAGAACCTGAGGCCAAACTGAGGCCACTGTCTGCACTGATTTGGGATTTTTTCTCATCTGTTTCTCCCAAGTCGAAGTGTTTCACACCTTCTGGCCCTGAATAAAGGAAAAAGTAAATCATTACTGTACCAAGAAAAAACAGTATGGCAGAAAGCAGATGACAGACTGAAAGCAGGAACAGTACCAAGCAAACAAATTTGCTTTCTCATTCCTTTGATTTTTTTTTTTGATTTTTTTTTTTTTTTATTTATTCCTTGGTACTGTAAACAAGGCCAGCAGGACACATCTGCCATTCTCTTCAAACATTAGTTTGAATTTCAAACACTCCAAAGGCATAGTCCGGGAGTGACTATCACTAAGCAGTACCTTTATTAGCCATTCAAGAGAAAAAAAGAGGACAGACAAAGGTCAAGTAGCTTCCAGTTACAGTAACACATGCAGAGCAGTTGCCATTCAACTCTAGGAAGCCACTTCCTTTATTCCTGGTAAAATAAAGGATACCTATTTACTTAAAGTCAGAATCCTTTTCTGAACAGCTCGTTTGCTCAAAGTCTTAGACTGAGTTTGTTAGGTTGCCCACAGCAACTATCTATGCAAAAATGAGGCAGCACATGACAAGAACATAAACAGCAATAATTGGTGCTAAACCAGTAAGAATTTCAAGGAAGCAGCTTGTATGATGCTGTGCTTCACAACATTCCCCAATTACATTAACAAATGGCTCTCCAGAGTTGGCAATCACAGAGGTCAGTAGTGAGAGAGGGAATCAGCAAGCTTTAAGTCATGCATTCATTAACCTGCTGATCCAAAAACAAAAAAGGGGGGAAAAAAAAAGGATAAAGAATTTTATGTTCAGTTTCTCATGCAGTTCTAGAATTGTATCATCTATTGTCTTCTGATGGGATGGCAGAAGGAAAAGAGAATGACGGAGAGGTAGAGCCTGAAAAGAAATCTGGATAAGCACTGAATGAGGTAAATAACGAGGCAAGAAAAGAATGTGTTATAGACTGTACACAGAATGTCACTACTCTCAAAAAGGGGAAGAGACCGAGTGCAACACTTCTGCCATATCCATATCTGCCAACTATTCAGTAACAGGAAGACATGATCAGCAGCTGGAATATTTGTATTATATGCCCATGACTATATCCAGTATCTCTAAGCAAACAATGCCACTATCTCTTATAACCGCTGATCACAACAACCTGGGAATTATGAACATGTTTGTACTACATGTAATATTAGAGAGGGTAAGACAGGGAAAAGGACAGAAAAAGGGAAGGGAGGAGAGAGAGAGAGAGAGAGAGAAGGATAATATACAAAGATTTGTGGGAGTGAGTTTGAGATGGTATGTAAACTCATGAATAGCAAAGCCATAAGCGGGCTGTGCAGACTATACTAGCTTACTAATCAACCACCAATTCTCCACATGAAGTGTTTTACAGAAAGTGTACTTCATTTATTATAGTATTCTGCCTCTAAATCCATACACCTTAGTTACTGTAAATCAAATCATCAAAGATTCTAACAAAGCATGAACAAAATTTACAAAGAACCCAAAAACAAACCTAAAAATATCCTTTCTACAAATTTGGAATCTTATTTTCCCCTGAAATACACATTTCTAGAGAACACCTCTAGAGGTCTATTTCCACTCATTCAAATAGCCATCATTTCTAGTTCTGAGTAACAATGCAGCAAAAAGTTTTGTAACTCATTGTTACATCAAGAACATTAAACTTCAGCTGTGTGTTTTAAGCAATTTAAGAGTTCCCTGTCCCAACACATAATACAGATATATTTCTGGCAATTTGACTTTTAAAGCAAGTGAAACTGTCTGAAGCAGTTCAGGTATCTGACAGCTGCGGGCAGTACTGGTAACTGAACTTAAGGAGCACAATAACCACAATCACACTGTTGGCACTTACAAACCTCCCCTTCCCTTCTGTATGGAGTTGATGTCTAATATACATTAAAACACAAAAACCTCAGTTTATCCCTCCCAATGCAGGCACAGACCTGAAAGGCCCAGTTTGGGAGAGCAGGTGTGTGCATGTGCCTTGTGTCTGTCTCACACACGCTCCTATCTCAGCAGAAAACAATTCAGATCTTAAATGTAGTCAGCTGTACTGCAGAGGTGCCCCGTTATCTCTGAACTAACTCCAGATGCTCGCTTGTACTTAACCAAAGTATTTAAGTCAGGAGCCTAAAACTAATGGGGCAAATCCAAGCCTCGTCAGAGTATCAGGAATTTTCACCCATTCATCATAGCTATTAATCCTCCGCAACCTTTCGTCTGGAAAAAAGGCATCAGCTCTGCAAAGCAGAAACTACACTTAGGGTTAGGAAACACCTATCACATCATGGTTATTACAAACTAGCTGTTGTTTGCATGTCATATGTCTCTATTTACAACAGTGATAACCGAAAGAGTAAAACCTTGTACTATACCTGCAGATAATGTATATATTCAATATGTTATTCAATATCACATTTCAATAGATGTTAAGATTTGTGTAGATTTAGACTACTATTTAGGCTCTGTAAACAGCCTCAGACTATTTCACTCCTTCAATATGGGATACAAAAAATAAAGTCAGGTTGATTACTTCTTATGAGGCTATTCTTTAACAGGCATCACTAAATACATTTATTCACATATACCTTCTCTCTCCCCCTCAGAAGTATTTCTTGTTGCAGTCTGACTGTGGTCATAAACTGTTCATGGTTGATGCCAGGTAACAAAAATTGCCATCTCATGGCTCAAAAGAACAGCAAATTCTTTACTCCAGTAACATTCAATCAATCTATTAATCTCAAAGACTTGTTAAGCAAAACTGGTCTTTAAGAAAGGAGATAGAGTATCTTCAGATCTTTCCATGTATATCTGATGTGGTGAAGATGCAGAATATCTGCTTCTCCTTCTTTGAAGGAGGCAACATTCAGTGGCGGAAAAAAGATAGCAGGGAAAAAAAAACAAAACAAAACAAAACAAAACCAACAGAAAAGACATTGGAACACAATTTCCCCAGGGCAAACTGATCTGTTTGGTCTCCTCTATAATACAGGCTTTCTTGATTGACCTTTGTTCTTGTGGGTATAAAAACTGTGTGCCATAGATGCAAGCTCACCCTGCATCTGGGGAGTTGGCAGTTATGGGGAGGCTGGAGGAGTCAGTTTCTATGTTTTTTTTAATTTCCTTACTCGTTTTTTCCAAAGTTTTTTGCTTTTTCACTTCCTGGTGCTTGTTCCACAATTCTACCCAAGATGCATTGAAAGCAGGAGAGAAAGAGAAAGAGTCAACGGCTGGTCAGACAGGTGAAAATGGGGAAAAAAATTTGAAACAAAAACCCACCCCTTCATCTCAAAAAAAAAAAAAAAAAAAAAAAAAAAAAAAAAAAAAGCAGAGATTTACAACACCTACTGAGTGAAGGGTTAATTAACACCATTTTACAAGAAATCAATGTTAGGAATCGAGCACTGCATCATCTCTCATTTACAGAATTCAAATATTAGAGATGACTTCATACAGTGAATCAGCTAAGGAAAAACAGCTCTTATGAACACATATAATGCAATTAATCACCTTTCCTGAGAAAGGCCTTTAAGATTGTCAGATATTTATTCCTCCAAAATGTAGGCATCACAGAGGCTCTAATTAACATAAACATTTTAACGTCTCTAGTTTATATCATTGAAAGGAAAAGGCACAAAACCAGCAGCAGCAATTTCAAGAAAATTAAAACTGTAGGTTAACACAATATTTAGCCAATATTATATCTTTAAAATTATCACAAAGTTTACAAGTACAACAAGTTATTTTTGACCTGACAGCATTCTCAATAAATGCTTGGCTCTGCCTATCAACCAGTCCTACATGCAAAAAGCTGAACTCTGCATCCACTTGCTCTATCAGGGTATAAAGAATGGAAAATAGGGAAGAAGAAGAAAAATGAGCAAGATACCAGTCATGCTTAATGCCAACTTCCAAAATTCAAATTAGGTCACAGCACTCCAATCAAATCAGGGAATTCCGTAAGAAGATGGAACACAGAGAAAAGAAAAAAAGTCTGAAGTCTGCATGCACTCTTTTCATTTGAAGCTTAGCCCTGAGATGAAATACTGATGAGGCACCTGCACTTTTCTCTCGCTCACATTCCTGAACCCTCTGAAATGCCGTCATCTTTTCTGCTCAGAAACATCAGATCTTTCCAGGTGCTGGCCCATTGGCCAAAGGAAATGTTACACACTGACACCCTGAACTGACTCTGAATGCTGGGCACTGTCCTTGCACACTAGTACAGTCAAAGCTGGGCGTCCTACACGGGAAGATACTCTTAGAAAAGCGCAAAGGGAAGGAAAAACAAGTACAATGTCCCTCTACTGCTCTTCAAGGAAACTTGCTGAGCAACTACAAGGTCACTTGGAGCGTGTCAGAAACCCATCCCACTCTGCAAATGGCAGAAATTAGGGCAAGACAGGGTCTAAAAAGGTTCTATTTAGCAAAATGTCTACCAAAAAAAAAAAAGGGATATTGTTATGATCGTGGAAGAAGGCTCCGAAGTATTATCATTAAACGTATCAGGAGCAAGGCAAATGTAGGAACAAAGAAAAAGCTAGAAAGTCAGCTGCTAGCCAGCTGATTTCTGTATCTGCTTCATGATTGATGGATGTTCCTTCAACTTTCATAAGCACACAGATGGATAAAATAAAATTGCTTATGGATCCAAACAGCATCCTATAGGCTTATCTAGCTGAGCACACACTAACACAGATAACAATCGCTTTAAAGATGTACCAAATGTGTTTGTTAAAGGGCTCTGAAAACATCTGGCCTCTTAAGTGCTTAGTCTATATGGCTTTACTTTAAAAACCACCAGGCTGCAAGCTACAAGACCTGCCATTAAATAACTTTTACCTGACTTTGCTATTAATTCAGGGTAGTGTATATCCTAGCACATTAAAAACAACCTAGATTTTACTCTCAACTACTTTGTCAAAGAAGAAAAGGAAAGCCTCAAATAAACTCAAGGGGCATAAAATACTACACCTATGACTGTGTTACATGAGCCTGAACTAAACATGACAGCAGGTCCAGAAAGGATCTGATGCTGACAAAGTAGGTAGCGCAATCTTTTCTGTTTCAGAAAACTGTCAAAATAAAGTGATCTGCCAGCATTAAACAATTATTTAAAAAGTAGTAATGAAAACTTCAGTAAGGACTGGCATTTTCATTAACAGTTACTGCAAGCATGCAATAAAACAAAAATAATCACTAACATAAGGGGGGAAACGATTAACTATCAACTTTAGAGCCACTAGTGTCCTAACAAAAAGGCCAACACTACAGGTGACGAGCACGGGCCCTGGAAGACAAGAACTCCTGAGGCAAGCAAGTACTAGGTGATCTTGTAGGAAACAAAGTATCAGAAGCATCAACCTCACAGTGAATTTCCTAGCCAAGCAATTAGGTATTAAAGCACAGCAAAGATCAATCCTCAACTGATAAAAATCCATCACTTTTCACCTCAGAAATAAGAATTTTGAGCAGCAACAGCCTACCCTGTTACAAGGGAGTATGCTACATTCTTCAGAGGTACACAAGAAACCACAAAACTTTCTGAAAAGTGAACAAGGTGGTCAAGCAGAAACACATCCACCCTGAACTTCGGAAAAGGCTGTGAACCTCCTGGCCGTTGTTCCTGTAGTAGAAGGAAACTGCACACATTCAGCTACCACACCTCTAGATCTCAGAGATGCAGTTTAATTGCCACACTAACATACACTCTGTGTGTGGCTAACGCAAACAGTGCCGTTCGTGATTTTACTCCATCATGCTGATGACTGACTCTTCATTCTCATATTTCCTCTTGTAACTAGGTCAAAAGGTTAGCAGCTCAATTTTTATTTTGTCCATACAATCCCAATGGATTCATTGAGAGTTTTACTTGACTATCAGCAACCTGAGGCTGTAGGCACCTTCCAAACTTCACAGAATCAAGGCACTGCTGAGGTTCAAAGGGACCTCTGGAGATCATCTAGTGAAACCTCCCTGCTCAAAGCAGGGTCAACTAGAGCAGGCTGCTGCAGGACCACGTCCAGTCAGGTGCTCACTGTCTCCACAGATGGAGAATCCACCACCTTTCCCACACTGGAAAAGGTTGCCTGGATCATTTTCATATACAAACATTTTCTTCCAACTGTTTAAATGGAATTACTTACAAATACTTTGTTCTTGCAGCAACATGTAAATGTTTACCAAATGCTTCTTCCCTCAAGTTAGTTCGAATGAGAAAGTCTGCATTTCACTACAGAAGGAATTTCAGCCTCGCCATGACTAACACTGGTCCTGCATATCCAAAGTATTGCCTTGTACTGAAATGTCCATAACAGAACATAAAGGAAGTATAACAGCCAAGCGGCTTTAAATTAAAAACCTTCCTGCAACACAAGAGAGACTCCCTGTACTTCTAGATCTCAAGAGTGAGATGAACATTTGTTTTTACAGCAATTTCTTAAAGCCTGATTTGCATACCAGTTCATGGTTCTTGGTAACTGACAAAACCAGTTAGAAAAAAAGGCTTCAGAAAAAACATTAATCTTCCAAACTTTGATCAGTATTGGTGAAACCATATCCTTCTTGTAACTTAGTTTCATAGAAGATACATGGAAAGCATTGGAGCATCAAAACCACCAATAAGAATTCATCTGTTGCTTGTCCCTGAAAATTGTGAATTGTTTAAGGCTAATATTCTGGCAACATTAGTTAACATATTAAGTAGCACTTCTTTTGAAAAGCACTTCTTATGATGCTTCACAAACATGGGCTGCCTGATCTCTATGATTTCCATTTCTATGAGGCTTTAATTTCATCTGAGGGAAAGGAGCAGTATCATCAATGCAATCAAAAGATCTCTCTTCATTCTTTAACAGAACGCTGGCCTAGTGTCTGTTTTATTCTTAGTTGTGTCTGAGGCGTACTTTCCTTTTTCTCTTTTCTACAGAAAAGAAATTAAGTACCCAGAGCGAACCAAACTACTAAACTGAAATGCTGGCAATCTGAATCTCTTTTAGCTCCCTGATAGATTTTTGAACAGTGTGCAAGCCTAGTTTCTGAGCAACTGCCTCCATAGATTACCTCTTGAAACAAGAAAGCAACTCAAGTCAGAGGGGTTCAGTATCAGTTCAGGACTCGCCACCACTCAGCCTGCTGCTGTTGTGTGGGCATAGGAGCGAATGTCTGCACTCCTGCCTCCTAACTGCCCAATACACACATTAACCTGTCTTATGCCACATACTGCAGGTAGAGCCTCACAGTAGCATGTTGCTTTCAGAAGATTCATCTTTCATTCAATTATTCCATTAAAAAGTTATTTTAAACAGGCTATAAGAAGCAATAGCTAAAATTTAACATGATGTATTTTTGGAGTTGACAAAAAAGGTCTCACATACTGATGGTACTTTTCTCTTGTTCACAGTCCACAGCAGGCTGGATCCAACCAAAGTTGCTTGTTTGTTTGTTTTTCTTTTTTAATCCCCCCCAAAAGTCTATTATAAAGCCCTTTTTAGGTAAAACAGTTTAAAACCTACCTCTAACTTTTTCCCAGACATAGGGAAAAGCCATACCAGCTAAGAAATTAGACTGGGAAAATTTCCAGTGACCAGCCTAGCAGATGCTGTTTAGAAGGACACGCATTCTATTTGCTATTGCATAGAAGGAAGATCCATCAGTCCTGCTCACTGAAACTGTAACTACAACTAAAATCTTTTTTGGCAGTTTTTACTATTTTTATAATCAGCAGATTCTGGGTCCTATTTCTATCAGGATGCAATCTAGATAACCCACAGGTAGTCAGCAATGATTAGAAAGCTTTTGTTTCCTACAGTCTCTTCCACAGTTGCCCTTTCCAAAGTCCTGCTGGCCCTGTTTGCCCTTTGCCATTTCCTGTTGCTTGCAAACATCAATCACAGAGCAAAAAATAAAGTTGTCTAAAGCATAATGAAATTCAGAATCAATTACGATTAGAAAGCTTCTGGGAGAAAACCGCCCTGGATAGTTTATCCAAGAGTAGAGTGAAAACACATATGATCGTTCTTTGTGATCCAAGGTGTAAATGAAGCATGTTACAGCAGCAATGCAGTGTGTTAAAATGGAGAGAATGCAAATAGAACCTAATGCCAAAATAGAAGTCCCTCCTGCAGTTTGCATGCCCCTCAATACACACCAATGGAAGCAATAAAATTTTCTTCCTTTAGACTCCTTGTGTCAAACTCCCTCGGCCCTTTGCCTGCAGGGCTCGGTGCCTTTGGCATTAGCTGAGGTACCGGCAGCTGCATCGCAGGTTTTGGCTCCACTCTTGGGGATGATGCAGGATCCTTGCCAACTGGAGTGATAGATCCATCCGTTGGACTTCGTTTTCTCTTTTCTGGTTCTTTAAAGGAAAAAAATAAAGTGTTGGGAAAAAAAATAAGGAAAAAAAATACAGAAGAAAGGAAATGAGAGCATGAAAAGGAAGATGAGACAGATGGTCTCACCTAAATCATTAAGCCTGGCACTGAAACAGCTCAGTCCCACATTTGTTCCCATAGGTCACCATGGCTTGCAGATAGTCTGACACACTGGGGGAAACAGCAGAGGAGAAAGCCAGAGTGCTGTTTTGGGGATAATCAAAATTATCTCCTTCCGGTATATTTGAAACCTAGGAATCCTCTTTGATGCAGTAACTGTAATATCACTTCTGCTGAGATGTGCAAAATTAAACAACTCTGCCTAAAATACCAAGAATATCACTTCTAGAATATAAGCCTGCTCCTTGCTGTGAAAAGATGGCAGATACAATCCCCTCTGATGGGTAACACTACAGCTCTTCCATCGTTCTCTGAGACTTTCCATAATCGCATGTCCCCAAAGGCAGTTTGGTTTATTTTTCTGTATCGAACTCCACAGCTCGAATTGCAGCAAAACTTCCAGAATAGAATAATTAAAATTAGGTTTTCCATAAAGAACCTTGTGCAACCATGCACAAACTGTTCCAACAGCTGATGAGGCTAACAGTCAAAATTTAATACCCTAATATTTAAATCTGTCATACCACTAGACCTTGTGATACCTTTGTCCAGTAGATTAAAGATTCTGCTATCAGCAACACCTTTCCATTTAGATAATAATTAAAAACAAACAACACCAAACATTCAACAGACTGAACACCTCCACCTTTCAGAGCAGAAGTGTTTTCCCAATTGCCTGTAGGTCTTTTCAGAATCCTCCTCAGTTTTTCAAGATGTGATGATCACAACTGGAAGCACTACCTCGGATGTGGGTCCTGTTAGTAACATATCCAGCAACAATGCAATAGCTGCATCCCAAATCTATACTCCCAGGTTTACACAGTGCCCCCCCTCTCCAGTTTTGGCAGACACAGCAAACAGTGGGTAGTTCACAAATAGCTGTCATTTTCAGAGACACTGCTTCCTAGGACATAGTTCCCAACCCTGCTATTATTGCCAACTGTCCTTGTTCCTCAACCCAAGTCCCTGGTTTGGCCATATTAAAATAAATTAATCACAACCATGCTTTATTAAGATTCAGCTTCCTCTAGACAAATAACCTATATCCATCAGGTCCTGCTCAAACAGTAGGCAGCATATGCAAACTGAACAATTTTATGATTACTGGATCACTACTGTATGTTAAATAACATTAAGATAAGCACTAAACTCTATAAAACATTTCTAGAAATATCTATATCAACTCACTGAAAACAGGTAAAACATATTAAACAGCAAAAATTTTATCATAAATCAAAATGTCATGCATTAATGAGAGAAGTCCTTCCAAGATCTATCAAGGCTTTTCAAGTTTCTATCAAACTTTGGTTAGTGTGACCACAATTATTTTACTGGGTAAACTCTATTTACCATCAAATTATGATATCTGCCATTCCATTAGCAAGACTTCACTCTGAAACCACCGAGTCTTACATCAGCCACTCTATAATTTTGCTTAGGCTCAGTGTCAGACTAAAAGGCTCATAACTACCAAGATCAGCCTATTCCCCCCACTCAGGACTGTTACACCAGCACAGCCTTCCTTACCTCCCTCAGCATCCTAATGACTGGAAATGAATACCTGTAACCCCCAGGGCAGCTAAGCCAACTTGTAAAATCCCTGATGTGAGCCACCCAGAACACCAGCTATGAAGTGTTCAGTAGGTGTTACTCCTCTGCTACAATGAAATAAACAGCTTTTCATCATTTGAGATTACAGCTGAGGCAGATAGTAAGCAGAGAGGTAGCTTTCTGTCATCTTTTGATCTTTTTCCTTACACAGGTATTTTCTTATTTTGCATTAAGAATCAGATTTTAAGAAAAAACTGAAAGACAAAGAGGTATTTTCAGACTTTCCTCTCCAAGAGTACTTAGTGATGTAAGAATCACTGTGAAACACAAGGTGGTTGGCAAGACATAAGTCTCATACGGTTCCACATTAGAAGTATCTCCCTCCCCATTCAGGCTGTCTGCAACAGCTTCCCAAGACTGGCTGGGACAGTGTTAGCTGAAGGTCCTGACTCTCAGAACTTACACTTCATCTGTAAAATTCCCAGGTTTTGTATCTTGCTGCATAGTTTACATTTTCAATCAAATACCAGTATGGCTATTATTTTCCATTGGTCCAGTTACACGTGTGCAAGAAAATAGTTTCAAGGTTTGTAAGGTTTCAGTAACAATGGTACACTCGCCACCTATTTTGAAAGTGTCATAAAACCCCTGAAATACCCCAAACCACAAGACAGCTACCTCCACAGTACGGATCTTACTTGGCTCATGAACACTGTATTCTCACAAACGCTTCTCTCACCTTTGTTGTAGTAGTGAGTATGTGCTATCTCTAGCAGGCCAAACACACTGGCCATGCCTCCCAGGCCAGCATTTGCGTATGACTGCTCCAGGCTCAACACGGTGCACTTCAGCAAGTCCAGCATGCCTTTATAAACCTTGCGGCTGATCTCCTGCAATGAAAAATCCCATTAGTGTCGCTATTTCAGAAATGAGAAAATAATTCAAGAACAAAAATTCCAAAACGGCTGTAACATCTGCTTTTAGGAGGCAGTTTAACAAAACCTTTCTACAAATTGAGCCTCGGCAGACACGAGGTACGAGGACCCTCCCGAGTTCAGCACTGACCACATCCTGTATGATATCCTGCCGAGCATCTTCTTCTGACTGGATCGTGCGATTCAGCTTGCTCAGTACAAAGACACGGAGCTGCTCGCTCTCCAGCAGACGTCGGACCCTCTTCATGTTCAGCCAGCCAACACCCTGCCCATCGAGAACATTGTGTACCACCTCCTTCAGAAATTGCTGGTTCTCACTGATGGATTTAAGAGGAAGCAGGCACCAGTTAGCCCCCTGCTTTCTTTGGCTTACATGGGAAGAGAGATATGGCCAGGACACACACAGAAATGCATTTCCTATCAAAGCTAAAGTTTACCAGAAAAGAAGTTCAAATCCAGCTATGCCTGCTGCTAACATAACCGCACACAGCCCAAGCTCTGTTCTGTAGGTGTAGTATCAAATATTTTGTCTGTTACTTCCTATAATAAGCCGTGATCAGATTTTTCACTAGTCCCTCTAGCTACCACCCTGCTCCTCACCTTCACAGCACTCCTCAGAAGCCGTAAGAATCCTCTGTGCCACAACCTTCTCCTACCGCTGCCTTCTCTGACCTGTATGCTTTCCTTGAAGGAGGAAGCGCAGCACTCCCAACAGCACTACTGCAGCAGCCTTGGCACGTGTAGTGCTCCAGCTTGTTTTGCCACAGGGGAGGGAATGGCAAGGAGGAGGGAACTCCTTTGCAACCTGCTGCATTCCCCAGTCTGAAGTGCAGTTTCTGTTCTTGCTTGGCTCCCAAACCCAACAGCTCAAAGTAAACGTCACTCTACCCATGACTGCTACATAAGAAAGGGAGGAGAAAGCACAGGCACAGGTCACGTAAAGTTTACTTGCACCATTCTGAGTCCCTTCCCAAGGTTGAGAAAAGCATTTCACATGAATTCATGGAAAAAAAATGCTTTATATGACTCGGCTGATCCCCTGCGTGGTATATGAAAACTCTACTGGCTAGACTACATTGTTCAGAACAGACTCAATTACAAAGAATACTGAGTTAAAGTAGGGACCTAGAATTTTTTGAATCTCAGGCAGAAAGAGGATACATTTTGGAACATGGAAAAATACAAGACCATCCATACCAAATCTACTTGGACAATAATACATGCAAGCTTATGGCCACAGAAAAATACTATTAAGTTTTCGACAGGTAGACTTCTGAGGAAACATTGGTCAAGTGTGAGACCACTCTAACAACAGTTTATACTCAAAAAGCAATGAAAAACATTACCTGGAATTGCTAGTTCGTCCCTGAGGCGATGGAGATTCTCTCTTCACTGTTGGGCTGTGCTTAATGACTGAAGACTTTTGATCCACAAGGGCTCGCCTGTTTCCTAAAGAGGAGAGGAAACAGGATGAGAGAAAGGGGTGGGAGGAAAGCAACCTGATCCCAGGACAGTAACAAGCAATGCTAAGGTTGGCTAACACACCTATTCAGATTACAGGTAACAGACTTCAAACAAAATGGAAACTCCAAAAAAGCAGCAGCGTATATCATATTCTAGCATCACACATCGGCAGAAAACAGTAATGGGAGTAATGCAGAGAGAAAAAGAGAAGATGGTAATGGGAGCAGGAAGTGAAAGGCAGGAAAAGTTTGGCTGCTCTGCATGCAGTTCCACAACAAGAACCATCTTCAGATTAGTCACTATATGTAAAAGCATAATGCATTGGGGGTGACTAGTATAGATCATGTGGTACTGGTTACCCAGTGAGAAAGGTAGCCCAAAGTCAGGCACAGGGAATGCTGGAAATTGTTATATCATGCACAGCTCATGCTGTAGGGAACCCACCTTCATTGCTTACTGGGCCAGCTTCAGTAATAATCTCCATTATAGTATTTAACCCAAATACTGGGACACAAAATATACAATTAGTAGTGTACTACAATATCTACACTCCCCACCATCAGCATCAAAAGAATCCAACTACCAGCTTCTTCCCAGCCCTCCCTCAAAACAAAACCCAAATGACGCTAGAGCAGGAAGGATGCTTGGAAGCCCAAGACAACAAGGGCCAGGGTGATTAATCTTAGAGATAGTGCTTGACTTGAAACTTGGCATCGTGAAACCAAGGTATTGCATCTTCAAGGACGTTGTTGAACATATTGCATTTCAAGGGCACTATCAAAAACATCTGCATCACTGAGGAAAAAATATCAATGGATGTGCATGAAATAAAAATTAAAAAGGAAGATGGAAAGTGGTCAAACAGCAGCAATGAGATGGAGTCCCAGCATCATTTCCCATTAGTTAGAAACACAAGGTACCACGCACACTTGGTAAGGACAAGTTAATGCAGCGATTTTCTACCTGTACAACGGAGACAAAAACATTTAAAAACCAGTGAAGTGCCCACTGGGAAACCCAATGAGTCAGCATGCACATGTAAATGAACACAAACACACACACACACACACACACACTCTTGCACATGCATAAAACAGACTGAGCTACTCCACGGAAATCCTATCCTCATATCTGCATAGTGACATTAAAGGCCCTACATGATTAAAACAGTCAAGAAAAGAACACTAAAGTGCAGAAGATGAGGCGCAAAGCATGAACGTGGGATGGCAAACCCCATCACTGTTTTCTTCCAATGCATGGAATCGGTCATTAAGTTTACCCATGGAAAGAACCGACATGAAGCATGTTTCTTATCCAGTACAACTGGACATGAAAACATAACCAACTGGTAAAAGGTTGTCAACAACAGCTGTGCAGAGTCTCTGCTAGTGTTTTCACCCTACCAGTCCTGTTCCTCCTCATTTTACACACAGGGAATGATTACTTGTCTCAAAAACAAAGTCCAAAGGAGAAACACAAAATCCAGCTTTTGGCCTTTGTTTCTACAAGGTCAAAGGTCAGCAAAACATCATACCAACCTTCATCCACATCCCTTCCCACTTCCAGATTAAAGTAATCTTTACCGATGAAAATGATGAGGAGGAAAAAGTAAATGAAAAAAAATCAACATATTAAAACAAAAGCAGTAAGTTCTAATCAGATAGAATAACTCAAAAGGTAAAATAAAACCTCTCCCCAGTTTAGTAACTGAAAACGTCTCAACATTAAAACACCAAAACATGCTCAGCCACCTTTCTATTATTACATCTGGTAGAAGGATGACTGGGCTGTCTAACACCCCACGGTGAGACAGTCATTTCTCTAGTGCCCAGTCAGACGTGTTATCTAATGATACTGCAGACAAACAGGAGATGTTCCAATGAAAAGACTGTGCACAGAAGTTAGGGATTGATCTTCACTCTGAATGAGCTGAAGTATGGTTATAATTTGATTCCAATCAGAAATTTTCTTTTTAGTGAACTGAAAAGACTATAAACACTTTTCAAACTCACGTGAACTGCAGTCTCCACGGGAGGTTGGCATTATCTCCACTTACAAATGCAGCATCACTGCTCTAACAAGTTACCTAAGGCTAATCATGTAGATAGTGGCGGTACAAAAGTAGGACCTACCTCTTGGTTCCCATTCTTTACACTAACTACGTAAAAATAAAACAAAACAGAACACAAAACAAAACCAACATTCACAGTGTATCCACTAACACAGGCTAGACCAGCCAGTCTCCCATCCCAACACAGCCCAAGTGTTGGGAAGAAGTCTGACTGAGACAACTTACTGTCTTGATATTTAAGACAGGTACTACCCCAACTACCAAAATGGGTCACCCTCAGGATTCCTGTTAGGGGTAAGACCTCAGACTGCCAAGTCACAAGGACTCTAAAGGCTGTAGAAGACAAAGGGAAAAACGGTTACCTTTCAGGCTGGGAAAGGGAGTATTCTTGTCTCTCCCAACTTTGGTTGGTAGAGCTAAGTTGGACAGACTGAAACTTGTGCTGTGGTTTCTGTACAGGCTGCCTATGACAGAAAAAGAAAACCATTAAATGCCTAATGCTCAGTGAACACACTCGAACTTCCTAAACTTCCTGTAATTCACTTTCTTATTCCAGATCCTTAATGATTAAGTTCTTCTTTATTATCCAAAAGTCTCACAAGCATAACCACCTCATTTCCATTGCAACCACATCTCTAATCAGATTATTCTAAACTGGACAAACACATAATTCTTAACTTTCACGTTACAATCCTTGCTGTTGTATCTTTGAGTCTTAAATGTAACATCAACATCCACTTATCATCCTGCACTTAAACAGGTAACCTCATGTCAGCTGTGTCTTCTAGTTTGATCCTCTTTTTAGCAGCAAATGAATGGCAAGGGCCACATGAGAGAACAGGATGGTGGAAGATCTCCAAAGAATTCTGAAGTGACGATTGTGCCTTATGAAATATGTTAAATCTGCCACAGAAGCATGCTTTAAAATAGAAACTTCCCATTTATTAGGAGAAAACAAAAGTTCTTCCTAGCACAGACAGATCTTAGGAACACCATAATGCATTGTCATCTGGTTACGCCTGCAGACAGCCTGAAAGCATCTCATGAAGTGTTAATCAGTTTGTTGATCTACAAGATGGTCGTTAATATGTCAGCGTACTTACTATTTCAATTTGCTTTGGTTCTTGTTTTTGCAGTCTTATTTTGGTAACAATAATTTTACCAGAAATATCCAATACACTTTCCCCACTGCTGTAAACTTCACGCACTGCTCCCCACTATACTGTAAGACTCAACTGGCCGTGTCTTCTTTCACTCATTAAAAAACTCTAGATTAGTTTTCCACACCTTTGGATTTTACTATTAAAATATAATTGAAAGTAGGTGAGCACACTCAAGAAATTGAATTTAGCACCTAAATACATAAGTATGGCAACATGGAAGGCACAATACTGGTAAGATATTTGTATCCACTTCACGAAATTGCACAATTTTTTGTTTAAATAAAACCGAAAGGATTTCTGATCTGTGCCCTAAAGTGCCATATTTCTCAACCACATAACCAAAGTCATCCTTACTGAAAATACATGAGGGGTACTTATCAGCAGTGTAAATCAAAGAGGTCCTGTGGCTCCCCACATGACTTCTGGAGAGCTGGTAATAATCTGACAACTAAGTCATTCTCTTGACTCGCCATCCCTCTACTCCATCTCTCTGTAAACTCTAATATAATAAATAAAACCAGCTTAATGAATGCATTAGTACATACTTGCAAAAGACATGATGCCCCCAAAACCTTCACTGCTGTTGTTGGAGACAGTAGAGTTTGGGGAGCTGGCCCTGGAATCTGAATCTGCATCAGAATCATTGGCCAGTTTTAAACTGTTTGGACGGAGTAACTTCTGAGACCTTTAAAGAAATTAAGTACAACTGTTATTAGCTTTCCCCCTTCCTGTCCCAAATCAACATGTTGTATGATCATGGGAGATGAATGCTGGTCTCACTCCTCATCAGGTTTCACCACACTACCCTTACCTTGTGGGAAAGACAAAAAAAAAAAAAAAAAAAAGTAAAAACGAGAGAATTGAAGCATCTTTGAATTTAGGCTTTTATTACCTCTCAGGGCATGCTGAAAACTTGTCCACAAAAGGGCATTGGTGGATTTGGGGTGAAAGGGTTTTGCACTGAGAGCAATAACAAGAAAACCCAATGTCATCAATCACTACAGTATCTTTCCCCCAAAAGACAAAGCTTCACCAAAATGAAATTAAAATTAAAAAAAAAATTGCTCAAAGGTTTCCAGAAATCAGTAGGTGATATACTAGAATGTTTCTAGGAAGAACTGGTAATTCTGTTTGCTCCTACTGCTTACATAAAAGCAAGGAGCTGAGGGAACTGAGCAAGTGCCTTTACTCGAACCAGTTTACAGCATTTCAGTACTAAATGGATGTGATCAACACCACATTTCAGGTGCAAAAGACATTTGAACTAATGAACATTAAACTACATGAGGCAGATGAAAACCCCAGCAGTGCTGTACAGAAAGGCAGGAGACAAGGAGGACTCGCCTGCTTCCATTGAGATTCTGGTTAAATCTTGGGGTGTAGCTCTCTTCCTGCTCATCATCTTCATCTTCTGTAGGAAAACCATACTGTGGCTCAAAGTACGGGTTGTCGTACTCTCGCTTCCTCACCACCCCTTCCGAGGAGCTCATGCTGCCTGCTGCGCTGTCACTCTCACGACGATCCAAGCTTATCTTGGGAAAGCTCGCTTGCAGTGGCAAGGAAGGGAGATGGTTTGAAAATCCAGCAACCAACTTCTCTTCCATTTCTGCTGACTCTGCTGACTCCTGTGGACCAGTCAAATCATTGACCTGTTCGCTAATGTGCGTTACATACAACTGAAGGGCAGGACAAGAACAATTATTTCAAACTGCGAAGTCTGCAAGGTCCTTGCTGTTTATTACTGGGCCCCCACCCCATCCCCACTATCCGTGGTTCTAATCTTGGATTTTATATACGTTGCAGTATTTGAGCATTGTTCCAGGACTTACTGCCCTGTAAAACTGACCTTGCGGGTAAGTGCTTGCCCAGGATAACGGCTCTCCATTACACTGTTTTGTGGTTATGCAAGCAACTCCCATCCTCCCTAAATGACCCCAGATTCTTGAGTTTTCCCACCCCACTCCCCGTTCCTCTAATGCACCAGGTCTTTCCAGACTCTATAAAAGCAATTCCTGCTGTCACAACCTGGACCACTGGTCTCTGTTAACGCTGCATTTTTCAATGCACAGGAGCTTTTATGCAGAGGAATGCTCGATCGCAGCGTAAGGGGGTACCAGTAAACTCCACCTTGCACAGAAAGCCTGGAAAGAGCATGCAGTTTAATCTGTGCATGGTTTCACAGTCCTATTAGCTTTTGCCCTTCTCAGAAGGGCATTCTCCCATTCTTTATATGCTAATACACTGATCTTGGGGCTGAACTCATCTCAGTACACACATGATTCACTCCATGGATGACAGTGCTGGGACTGCTACTGGCTGTAGTACTGGAACTTGAACGAGGCTGGTTGTTCTCTTGGGAGTTTTCACTGTCCATGGCCTGTTCATCCAGATCCCCTGAATATTCTTGAAAATCATCAAATTCCACTTCACTAGCATCACCAAGGGCTGCGTGAGTCAGCGGGTCAACATCTGCAAACACATCATTTTGCATTAAAGAACACTGCCTTCCTCAGCCTTTTTTGCCATCTGAAGATCCCTAGCAGATGAGGACTGCTCAGTAGAATAAACTTGCATAAAAATTTAGGTTGTAAAGGGCTTTTGGAGGTCATCTATTCCAACTCTCTGCTCAAAGCTGGGGTAACTTCAAAGATAAAGCAGGTTGCTCAGGGCCTCGTCCCACTGAGTTTTGAAAGACTCCAAGGGTGACATTCGGCTGTGATCCTGGGAACCTGTTTAACCACACTAACCATGAAGATCTTTTCCTTACGTCCAAGCAGAGTTTCTTTTGTTGCAACTTAGGATTATTACCTCTTGTCCTTGGGACACAGGAAATGTGCTGACACTCCTACTAGATTTATACTTTATTGAAGAAAGTGAGAGTTTCCCACTCTCACAAGAGAAGCTATTGCTGCAGCCTTCACATAAGGCACAGAGAATGCATTTTCCTGTCCCAGCTAGGACAGGACGGCTCATTAAAGCCAGCACTGAGAACCAATATGCAGGGACAGGAGAAAGCTCATACTCTGCTGCCCATATTGCAGAGTATCTGCTGGCAACAGCAGGTTGTTTCCAGATCTAGTGAGCCAGTTTTGTTCAGCAGCACTTATTTCTGTTCTTCCTCTTCCCAGTGTCCCTTGGAGTGCATTGTTTATAAGCAGGACAAATGTCTTTTTTCAGCCTACCCCTGAATATTGGAGGAGTATAGAAGATACTTTTACCTCAGAGCAGGGCTACAATGGCACAATATTTTGCTCTGATTCAGGGACTTAGGGGAGGCATTTTTCCCACAGTGCAGATGTACAGGGAAGAGGAACCCAGGTGGACCTTGTGAAAGCAATGCTCAAAGTTACTCACTTGGGGTATCACCATTAATGTCACATTTCATCATCTCACTGACAAAGTCACCGAGGGAGGAGTAGGAGGAACTTGAGTCATCATAGTCGACGCTGTCACTGCCACTGCCACAAGAGGTGAGAAAGGGAGGTGAGTGGTAGTATAACAGCAACAGCAGGGCCTGATGTTTCAAAGATGTGATGTGGCACTGTTTTCATCAGCCTCTTAAAAATGTCATGATATTACAGTCTCTACAAACACATTTCTGGCAAGAGTCAGAAGCCAGTTTCACAAAAGGTCAGAACAAATGAAATAACCTTGAGATACGTGAAAAGACAATATGGGAAAACATTTAAAGGCCCTAGCAAAGCTAATGAGGTCAAGCCTAAGTGAGCAGGGAGTAGTGTGTTAGTTCTCAGTGTGTGTGCAGGACAACTTCAAAGGGAACTGGAAATCACAAGTAGAGAACATTCTCTTTTTATACTAATGATAAATCACACTCTGCCAGGACCACTGGTGCTGTGCAGAATGTAAAAGATGTGCAAATCCAAGCCTGAAAGATCTCACAAGCTAGCAGAGATGCAGAAAAACTTGATGCATAAACTAAATGCAAAACTCTGGGAAATATGGCCAAAACTACTACAACAACTACTACAACAAAAAAGTTTACTCATTTTACTGAGCACGGAAGGAGGTCTCAGGCAGTGGGTAGTACTAACAAGCTTCACATAACTATGTGCACTGAGTAGAGATTTGAAAGAGTGGTAGGATGGGTGGGAGTACTTGTAGTACTGCAATAAAAATAACCAGAAAAAGAAGAGCATGGAAGAAAAAAGGATTAGGGTGGGAGGAAATACCAAATGTCAAGTAGCATACAGGTAGCAAAAGAAAAGAAGAAAAATACAAATGGAGAATCACATTAAATGCAGGCTTGAGAAGACGCTAGGAAAGGATTATAAGAGGTTGCTGTGATAAGAGAGCAGTGAGACAATTTACTTCAGTGTCAGTATTCTGCCCAGACAGAAGAAAGGAAACAGCAACTTGGCATGCTACAGGAAAAGGCTGCAAACGAGAAGCAGAAGGAGAGGCTCAGCAATCTGAGGTAACTATCATGTGCCTACCGTCACGCTCC
This sequence comes from Tyto alba, assembly GCF_018691265.1. Taxonomy (NCBI): domain Eukaryota; kingdom Metazoa; phylum Chordata; class Aves; order Strigiformes; family Tytonidae; genus Tyto; species Tyto alba. Next base: position 5,817,371 of record NW_024881280.1, read on the forward strand.
CTGCTAACCTGTCATCAGTGGGATCCGAATCTGTTTCCTTCTCTGCTGGGACATTCAGTGCTTCAGCCAGCTGTGAATTACCGTCATAGACACGGTAGTGGATGGGCTGCAGCTGGTGAGCGTACCACTTTGGTTTGTCACCAATCAGCGCTGGGTCAAACATGTCTGCGCAAAAAAAACCAAGGAGAGAGTTAACTGAACTCATTTATCAGTGTCAAAGGCTTCATTCACAGTGAGGCTGCCCCCTGCTCAGCCTTGCACAAAGGAAGGGATGGTCCCTACTCTAAGAAGCCTACAAGATTTCTTTTCCATGACCAAAGAAGAGGTAAAATTAATTGGAGGAGTAAGCAGCTAAGAGCAGGGCTAACTTGGTAGAAACATACAACAACATACATAAAAATAGAAAAATGTTCCTTGAACTGGATTTCCCTCCCCAGTAGGAATATCATGGTGTAAAACTAAGTCCTTCCTTAGAATCTCTCTGGTTTTTTAGTTCCTGCATCATACCCAAGTGCAAGAAAGGCGAGACCAAAACTCACTGTTATGAATTCTTTGGAAAGCGTAGTTAGTAGGGTTGAGTGACCATTCTCCAAAGTATTCTACTGCCTGTGTCCGGGAAAGCTTATCTGCAAAAGGTGTTTGTTTCGGCCTAGAGGCAAGAAAAGAATTTGCCTGGAAGGCCACCACTGGTCGTGGGAAGAGACGAAGAGTCCGAGTATGCATCTGGAAACCTTGCAAAACATTTGGCGAGTTGAAGAACCTCACCATAGCAACCCTAAAAGGAAACAGAGAACAATATACCAGATAAAAGCAGAGAACACCACAGAAAAGAAGACAGAGCACCTTTAAAAGCTATGCAGTATGCAATGTTTCAAACCTTTGAAGAATGGTAATGAAAAACTAAGTCTTCTTAGAAAACGTCTTTAAAGAAAAAGGGGAAAAAATAAAACCAAGAACCAAACCCAAGAAATCACTTTAATTCACCATGTCAACATCAAGACCCACTCTATGAGGAACATCGTTCTCGTATCTGCTAGCTGAGGTGCCAACTAAGTCTCCAGCTTTTTTTGTAGTTCGAGGCTTGTGATTTAAGCCAAGGATACAACATCAGACTGACAAGTCCAGGTAAACTGCACGATCTATAGGAAAATGCAAGAAACGAAACACCCCTTCAAGATACACAATTATGTTCATGTAATTAATAGACTGAGATAAACACCGTAATTTCTGCACTTTTTTTCCCCGTGATTTGAAGTAGAACCTGCTGTAGAACCTGGGAGATGCTGCTTCCACCGCAGGACTCGTGTACGCGCCTGTGCTGCCTTCAAGTGCAAACATTATGAAGATTCAACAATACCTTCCTGTTCAGCCTCACCTGGTAGCCACATCCACAGAGTCCACATCATTTCCATAGATCAGAGGGTTGAATTCTGTGGAGGGAGTAGACTGTAAATCATTCTGTGGTCTTCCCAGCAGCAGTGGCACCTCTTGCCCCTCATGGAACTTCTCTAGATTAAGAATGGGCTGAGTATTCAGACTCATGCTGGCCAGGGCCTAACAAAGGACAACATTATGCACACACTTAGCAAGGAAAGTTATTCAAGGAACAAAGGAGAGATGAGAGCTACACTGCCCTCTAGGCAATTGCAACAATTGTGCATGCTCCATTAGTTTGTCTTAAATCATCTCCTATGCTGAGTCAACAAGGATTTCCAGGCCTTCCTTTATGCGGATTGTCAAAACCATTTCCTCAAGGATGAAACAGTCCTGGAGCCAGCCAAGGGGCAGCACACAAGTCCACCTTGCTAAATCATTCATGACATGAAAACAGATAGTCCAAATTGGACCACTAGTAGTACGGCACTGTTTACAACTTACTGTAGAGTTATTCCCCTGCGTAAGTTGGATGTATCTTGGGACCTAGTGGCCTTGAAACTTGCCTTGCAACTTGGCCATCCAACCAGTGAGTTCAATATCCCAGGACAATGTGGAGACACCTTAACACAGGAATCTGCCTGTATCCCTGCAAACTTCCACTTCCCATCTGAATGAGGTCTTCATCTCTCCATAATGCTACCATCCTCTTCAACCCTCATAACATCTTCAAGGATATGCACTGGAGCAGCACAAGTGGTAAATCAGTCCTGGACACCCAGACCTATCCTAAATATTCCTCATTTCTCCCATTTGCCCACTGAGTCTTCATCTTTTTATTTGAAAAATAAATAAATATATAAAACAAAACAAAAACCAAAACTTCAAAGGAAAAGGGTAAAAATGGAAAATTGAGGGGAAAAGAATAAAATAAAGAACCTTGTTGTCAGGAGTGAGCAGCTGTTTCTGAGTGATTGCAGTCATGCTAACCAGACACTGGAGGCAAGATGGAAGATCATATGATAACACCAGCAGCCCATCAGAGCCAAGACGAACACATGACCACAGAGAAACAGATGGAAGGAAAAAAAAAAAAAAAAACTATTACTACCAAATATCACAAATGAGAGGAAATAAAAGGGACCACAAAATAGGCACATCTTGGGAGAGAGGTCTAACTGCCCCACCCCCAAACATTCACATCTGGCCACTCTGGAAAGTGGAAAGGCTGCTGTCTTTATTGATGCAGCTAAGAACTCTCAACTGCGGTTGAAAAGCAGATATCCTGAATTTTAGTAATTGATGCTAAGACCCAAAGGCACACAAAAGTGTTAACCTTTGTGATGTGGGCCACAATTTAGTCTTCTCTACTTTGTACAGCAACCAGTAGCACTCCTCCTTTGCCAATGGTCAAATCTTAATGATAATGCCTGCAGGAATACATAGGGATGTAACCTGAATTTGGGTGAACACTGAGAATTTTAAGTATGCCTTCAGGGAGATTGCAGTTTGTTCTTCTGATATCCAACCAGTGAGAGAGTTTTGCTGAACAGTGCCTGAAATTGCAAGGGGGTGAGGCAGAAGTGAGGGGAAGGTGGATCTAACAAAACTCCAAGCAACACATCGCTTCCATCTGTGCTGACAGCAAGTACTGGGGTATCATAGAGGTTACACACTTTGCTCTCCTGGTCTACAAGGAGAGAGAAAGAGCAGACCTCATCACATAAGTAACACACTTTACCTTTAGATACTGCATGCAGCGTGCATAAGGAAAACAGAAATAAAGAGATAAAACCTGCTTGACACGATCAGCCAGGATGACCCAAGCTGATAAATGGCTTAGCAGGACCTGAGAGGAGAGACTGAGACCTCACACACAGATCTGTGAATGGAGGGGAAACAAAGATGATCATAGCTTGATGGATCAAGTCAGAGTTTAAAGCCCACATGGCAAATGTAAAGGAGGAATCTGGAGCTTTCTGCACCAACTGGAAACAAGTTAGCCCCAAACAACAGTAAAAACATAAACCATCTGTTGCGCCCAGGAGCATTTCAAATTATCCCTCACCTGGCTAAGAAATTAAGTGCAGTTATAAGCTTCACTGACCACTCACTTTTCCAAATTAACTTTCTCCATTAAGATAGAAAAGTAGCAAGTGGATACCTACCACTTCACATCTGTATCAATTGACACTACTTTTTAAGCTCAAAATGCTGCTGTATTCTAACATGAGGGATGTTTTAACTGGCCAACTGTAAGAAAGAGGCATCTTAAATAGGTTAACAGAAAATTTCTAGTCCTCTGCTTCCCCTATAAATGACAAAATTGGAAACAGCAGAGACATCAAAAGATGAAACAGGTAACAAAAATCACAATGAAGTCCTCTGGAGAAACTACAGAGAGACCTGAAACAAGATGAAAGTCTCAGATTTAGCTTGGTCAGGAGAAGACAGTGTTAGAAAGTCATACAGCTCAGGGATCTCAAACGAAGACACTCCTATAACTTTGTTTCATCAGCCACCCTATTGATTAGCCCACCTCCACATTCAGAGAAGTAGACCTCTCCATGACTGACCAAGGGGCACTTTCTTGACCAAGGGTATTCCAGTAGTCTCATACATTTTCCCATCCATATGATGAGCCAGGATACACACCCGCTTTTAACACATTTTGCTTTACATTTGCTGACTTGCATTCTTGTCCAGTATCGCAGAAGACCTGCGCAAGACCACATCTGCAAAGTTCTAATGAATCTGAGTCCTTTCCCCAAAGTGCTTATTACCTGTTTCAAATGCTTTTTCAGCTCTGACGCTTCTGGTTCTGGCAGTGCTGGCAAAGATTCTGCATTTGTGGGAACTATCACCTGGAATTAAGCACAGCAACAGACCAAAAATCCCCCAGCTGTAGTCATTTCCAAAACACAGTCTCCTGATTCTCCACCACTCCAGAGATGGAGGAATAAAAGCCACAAAGTAAAATAATTAACTAAAAAAAAAAAAACCACAACACAACCCCCAAACACGGACACCTGCATCAATACTTTGATTTTCACTTCTTTATGGTTGTTATTGTTTACAATATCACAAACAACGGAAGAGTTACTTTATCATTTGCCACAAAAAAAAGAAGTCTGAATTAAACCACACTCATCCTTTGGAATTGCCATCAAGTAAAAAATGTTATACACATTTCCCTTAAATTAGCCTTGCTCATGCCCCAGTAGAAAGCAGGATACAAAGTCCCATTTGAATTATGACAACCAATGCTGCTAGAAGGCTCTTAACAGACTGGGTTTCTTAGGTAGGGCTGTAAGAGACAGGGTCACAATTACTCAAGACGACATCTGTATCAATTTGGATTTATCTTCTAATGATACACCCAGATGGATTAATTGAAAAAGAATGCCTTATGAGCAAAAGAAACAGGAACCTTGAGACACAACAAGGAACAGAATCCTGCAGTTTAAAATGGGAGTGGCAAAGGCAGACTGGGGCCAGGCATTCTTAAATTCTCAATGGATACACCGATGAAAGTGCACAGTTCCCTGGAAACAAAGACACAAGTCCTTATGGGCACCACTTACCCTATTGGTATCCAGGTCAATAAGCCATACATCATCAGGCATTTTAAAATCCAGTTTGTAAAGGAAGAAACTTGCTGGAACACCAATGATATAAGGTGTAGGGGCTAGAAGCAACTGAGAGAAAGAGAGACTTCAATAAGGACAAGATCTGCATTTGATATCAGCATGTTCTTCCCAAATATTTATTTATTAACTACAGTACATTTATAGCAGAGGAGAAAACACACAAAGCATTGATAAATAAGTAATTAATTCCATACAATAGAAACATATAAAAGAGAAAAACAAACAAACAAACAAAAGATAATTAAAGCTCCTTCTCAGAGAGCAGTTTTCATTTAGAAGAAAATAACTTTCTGCCTTGCATGCCCTCCCACCCCCAGGTATGTAATCAATAAGGCTGCATGGCTCTTTGGAAAAAACTTAGCTAATCTAACAGCTTGCCACATATATTGTGGACCAAGAAAAGAAGATGTTCAGAATAAGAGCCTAACTAGAGAAGCAGCAAGTCACAGATGAATACATCCTCAGCTCAGACTGAGTTTGTGCCATTGTAAATATGGCTTTACCTATGCAAGGGCTTTACCCTTACCCTTGCAATGGTAATTTGGTTTCAAAACAGTAACATCTCTAGGAAGCAAAAGAAACAGACATAATGTTTTCAAATGTACATGGAAAAACCTAAGGGGAAATTCAGGTTGTTTCTGATAAGGAAATCAGCGGAGAGAAAAGGTTTAGATCACTAAGGCACATCGCAGTTTGAGACCAGTGGCTTGGGAGGATAATTAATTCCTTAAATCTAGAACAGTTGGTCACCTCCCAGGGGCAGTACAAGAACAAACCTGCAGCATCAGTTGCAGGATAGCACTGAAGTAGTAAGAGGGCCTGAATTCTATCTTTCCAAGCAAAATAATGAGCTCCTGCAGAAAGCTGACTATTGGCAAAACCCAGGCTCCCAGCTGAAGTAACTCAACACTTCATATTTCTGAGAATAAATTACAGGCAATAGTTTCTAAACTATGAATCAAGAACCCTCAAGCGTCCTTAAATATTATTCTGGACCCTCCTCAAACAAACCCTAATACTGAGCTGGGGGAGTGTGGGGAGTAAATACTCACCATAATATTGTAGCTCTATAGCCTTTCAGTCCATTGCTTGTGAACTACTGCTTTGAATCTTACTATTCACTAAGCATGCTTTGAAGAAATCCAGATAAGTGTTACCTACAATCTGAAGAGTTAGTGGTGCTCAAAGAACTTTCTTTGCAAGGCAGACTTTGCTACAATCCCTGAGAAGACAGCAGGGAAGAAAACAAGGACTACTCCTATATACATTTCGGACATCACAGAAACATCCTTTGCAAAAGACCAGTAAAGGGAAAATATGTACCTGTTCTGCAGAGGCCATGCAGGTGGGAAGCAGAGGGATCACTGGGAACATGTACTCTAACGGGTAGATCATAGCAACAAAGGCCATCACAGACATTGAGAGCGCATTATAATCTCGGGACTGCAACACAACCTGCAACCAAAGAAACTCACATCAGCACAGGGGTAGCAACCGTTCACTTCTAATACTTCCCCCCAGGGGTATACAAAGATCACAGCCTGCAGGCCTCTGATTTGATGGTGGTGAACTGGATGACCCTCCATTAATCTGACTGAAAATAAGCTCCAGGTGCTTTTTTGAGTGAGAGCAAAACTTTCCAAAACAGGAACCTCAGAAGGAGCTATACCTTCCTCCTGCAGGCAAATCGATTCCAGGCAGTGCAGGAGTCGACTGTTCTACCCATCCAGCCTACCCTGGTTTTGAAGAGGGCAGAGCTCCCTACGCACCCATCAAAGATCAACCCTTCCCTTCTTACCTTGTGCTCCAGAAGGATGCAGGTTAGCACCTGCAGGCAGGCATCCACTCCCAGCAACTCCAAAGGCAGATGTAATGGAAAATCCACCAAGGTGAAGCGGGATGGATCAGGAAGAGCAAAAGTCAAAGCTGGCTGCAACTCATGTGGCAAGACTTCCACATCTACCCGCTTCTGACCAGCAACAGGCATCGGTGAACGGAGCAGCCGGTATATCCAGGCCTCAATCTCCCGCAAGTCGTGCAGCAACGCACTAGATTTTTCCTCCACCAGGAGGGAGCCTGTGAAAATCCGCCACATCGTATCCCTGTACCGGGAGAACAACAAGGTTAATGCTCCAAAAGCTTCACCTGACAGCCGTTTCCGCAGGGCTCTTCCAGGGAAACAAGAGATCCACTGAGAATTAAAAGATGCAGCTAACAAGCATTTGGTCACGCAGAGGAATGGAAGGTAGGGTTTTAAGCTTATTGAAACAATCACTGTGGGGAAGTATAAATCTTTCTGTGGCAAGAATCAACACAAGTATGTCACTTCCATCTGAGAGCTCATTCATTCATTTTAAAGTTTCAGTTAGGTCCAGATTTCTGAATATGTCTCATCATCCTAGTGCCTGAAATTCAGCATGCACACAGGATACTCTCATACCTTGTCCACAACTGTGGCAGGCTGATCAATTGTAGGATTCTGCTCCCAGCAGTCCTACAAATGTTTGCAAGAATAAGAACTACACCCAAAATAATAAAAATATGCCGTGCCGAGATCTCCCAGATGTTTTGGCATGATAAAATACTCTCCTTCATCCTATCCTAAACTGCATTGTATCATTCTTAAAAGCTGTATAACCCGTGGCAGAAGTGGATGCATTTCAGCTGAGAGTATAAATTTCTGAAAGCTGTCTAGAAAGCATTTAGGTATGTTAGCAAATTAAGCAGCAATTTTTCTGTGCCCTAAACTAGCAACCTGCAAACTTATAGCTCACAGATGGGCTGGCCAAAACGCATGTACAGCATTGCTCAGGGCCTTCAGAGCTTCAAAACTTGAAACTGGGTCTGATAAGGGAAGCAAAGCAGCTTGTCCACTTCAGCCCCTAATGTTGTAGCACATTGTTGTAAGCCTGCTGTAGCCATTCTGCAAAATACTTCAGCCTGAAAAATATCTTCAGTTACTGGAATAGATCCCTTAAAGTGGTATGGGTTCAAATTAGAGGTTCTACCTTACAGTTCACAACTTAAAAAAAAAAAAAAAAAAAAAAAGAAAAAAAAAAAAAGAAAAAAAAAAAGATTATGATGCTGAAAGCTTTAGAAAGGAAAAAAAAATAAGAGAAATTTGGAGGGGTCAAAAGAAGAGCAATTTGAGATTATGCCGAGTGATACACCTCTCAGGAACTGTGATGCTTCTCACCCTCCACTCTTCCTTCAGCTGCTTGTAATGCACAGGACATTAGGTTGTTAATAGGCACACTCAACATTCTAGAAGTTGTAAGGATTCAGTTTCACCTTTATTCTGCCATCACTTCAAAACTATTCTACTTTTCCAGGTCACAGCTTGCAAACCACATGGTAATTCAAATCTGCTGCTTTACTTTTCCCAGAGATGTATGCTCAGCACTCCTCTTGCCCTATTCATCTGTCACTCGGTTCTTCTCTTTAAGAATTATGTCCAAAAAGAGCAAATTTTTCAAATACCACATGCCATTCAAACACTGGAATACTTTAGCACCCCTTTCAAAAATCAGATGAGCTCACTAGCACAAGGCCCCAATCGTAATCATGAAATTTAGCTTTTTTCTCCCTCAGTAATCATCAGACTAAACCAAGTGACAAAATAAGATTCCTTAATACATACTTCCATTGGGAAAAAAAAAAAAAAAAAAAAAGGTTTGTTCTGACAGAATCATTTTTTCCCCAACTGTCAGTGGATTCAGGTAATAAATCTGCTAAAGCAGGAATCAGTTACAAGCCCAGGACATTCTCCTAGAACTATTCCAAGGCAATAACCCAAAAAGTAGGCTACTGCTCTGTGAACAGGACAAATTTCCCCTTTCATGCAAAATGGAAAGGGCTTATAAAGATGAAAATGATCAATGCCCTGTCATTTTTGCTTTTGACAAGTTTAATTTGGAGTGCACCAAGCTACTTAACTCATATTATGAGATATTTCACAGCCCCATCCCACTTACTATTGAGATAATCCCCTCCTTTTCTGGAGATTCACTTTGTATTTTCTCTTTTCGGTTAGCATATTGGAAAGGGAAAATATCATCCTGGAATGTAGGTGCCAGGCATAGCAGCACAGATATACATCCCTGACTGATATACATAAACACATTGTTCCTTCAGTACCCTACAGTGCAACAGCTTTTGTTACATACCCAACATTATAACAGCAGATATGAAGATTACTACATTACATCAAAAATACACCAAATTCCTGTTAATTTGCTGTTACCAACCCCCATTCCCATATGCTTCCTAGAGAACTCCTTTGTTTTCTACCTCTCCTCCCTCTCCCCTTCAAATATTGTACTTTGATCTCTTTCAGCTGTTCCTGCTTCTCTAGTCTTCTCTCCCACGCTGAAGTTCAGATCGTTTCATAAGCTCATTAAGCACACTTTCATCATTTCCCTCTTGCCCCAGGTGGAAATTCTATTATTTCTTGACTATTTCTAATTTGCCAGAGAATCAGTCCTGACATACACTGCTACAGAGCTTATATGCCAAAGCAACAATAACAGTATCACTGCTCAGTTTCAGAAAAGATCATGCTCAGTCAGTTGTTAGCAGGACAGTGCCTCCTTAGGCATATGAAAAATTAAAATCATACCAGAGAAGTTTTAAAGAAATCATCACAAAAATTTCCTTTTCTTACTGTGATCTTGGGTTAATGCAGCAAAAAGATCACCCATTGGTGTTTGGCTGCTTCTGCAACCACACCATGCGGACAGTTGCAGCCCTGGACAGAAACAGCAAGAGGAAGAAGTTCTTTCTTCCCCCTCAACGTACCTCTGCACCCCACGAGGAATCCCCAACTTCTTGCCCAACAACCTCTCGCTGCAGCAGTCCACAAGTCTCTTGAGGGTGTACAGACACTCACGGAAGGTGGAAAAGAAGGGATAATGACTAAGGATGCACAGAGAAGTCAGAGTGCTGTTCCGAGAGCGATGGCTGCCTTTGGCCTGACGCTTACTGCGTGGTGATCGATTCACATCTGGGGTAGACTCCGTGCTTGGAGCCTGCAGCGAAGAACCACTCTCCGAACTCTCAGTGCCCGCTTCCTCTTGGGGTGCGGATACATCCCCAGATTTGGGGATTTTCTGTCCCTCCCGAGCCCGATGCCCCCCCGTGCCTTCTCCCTTCTCTTTGGGTACTCGCTTCTGGAAGGAGCGATAGAAGTTGACACAGATTCCATAGCGAATGACACCTGTATCCTTGTCTGTGAGCGTGAAGACAAAGGAAGTGTCATCACGGAAGCTCATGCGTTTTTGCCGCACGCTCAGGCATCCTTCTGGCTGGCAGAAGAATACAACATCAGGCGGTAGAGGAAAGTCCACGTGGTCTTCTAGAGGGTAACGTCGCAGCAGTTCAGGAGTCTGAGCAACACTATCACTGCTTGGCTGCCTACAAAAAAAGCAAACAGAAAAAACATACATAGTTGACTACAGCCAATAAAAACCTTTGGTATCTCCCTACTAGCATGTCAGGAGCCTGCGGGCTCAGCTTCATCTTTGTTTCTTCTCTCCCCTGCTACCCAGGGAAAGCACAGCTTCTCAGTCACTAGCCACAATGTTCAGTCACTAGCACAAGGCCACAATTGCAGAAAGGTTAAATTAAAAAAAGTCTATACTCTCATTATCAAGGCCCAAGAAGGAGCCTGTTCAAATCTGACTGAGAAAAGGACTTTCAGGAGTATGTTGTTCCCAGGAGAACAGTGTCATGTTTCCCTGACTACGATTTCCAAAATTAATTTAACCACACAGGTCTTCAGGCAACACTTAGGTAGGGAACACAGTGTCCCTCTCCAAATATACAGTCAAATGAAAACCCCCTGGATATCAGCCATTTAGGAACAAGATGAAAAATTAAATGAGAAAATCCAGTATCAATTCCTAACTGGGAAAACCAAGATTTACTAGGAGATAACTCAGACAAATGGTGGAATGTTATGGACCTTGTTCTATATGACATTTTCATTAAAAAGTTCTAGCAACCATAGGTACATATATTTCTGTGTTTGATTTTCAAGTTGGATTTGAAGTCTAAGTTACTATCAAAGCTGACAAATACATGCAAACCTATTTAACAGTGTGGCTCACCAATCTTTGTACCACATATCACTAACGGAACACAAAGACAGAAAAGGCAACACTGTTTATTTCTAATTTTCCATCAGAATAATAGATTTTTTCAAGGTATTAACTATTTTCCTACTACTACTTTTCCATGAAAGTTACTGAATAACTGCCACAGAAATAGTATGAGATCCACATAGTGAAAGAAGAAAAATATGTCCCCAGAACAACCTCTCTTTGGTTTGAGCCCACTGATATAAAGTCTGACCTCTCACCATTTACTAAAGTAATTAGCATTTAATATCACATTTACTAAATAGTATGTAGGAGACCTGGCTCCACTCATCACTCTCCTATAGGACCTCATGCAAGACATTTTCTCACTCTGATACTTTAGATTTGCCCATTTCAAAATACAAATGACACTTGTTTCTCTCTTACCTGAGAGGTGAGAAAACCCAAACAAGTAGTAACAGAATGTTTGTCATTTACAGAAGAAAATCACTGGTGTAAATAGCTCTGCTGACTAATTCTCCCAAACTAATATTTTATTAAAGAAAAATGCTTTACTAATAAAGCATAAATTGGTAACAAAATTTATACTGTCTGTACAGTTAAGTACTGAAATATTGTATGAAAAAAGAAACCCTAAAAACCTTTTAAATATTAGTGGACACAACTAATGCATCATCTGCTGAAGAAACAATGTCAAATAATGCTGGTACTATTTGGCAGTAAATGGTTAAGAAATGTCATCAGCAAAGTACCAGTGACTGTATCATCAGTTCATGCCTCTGCAGTAATACTAGCTACAGAGTCTTTTCATACATTTAGTAAATCTGCATCTAATAAAAGGGAATACTTCCAAAAGGCATTGCTATTTGTGCACGGTGGAAAACATGATGTAGTGGCAAAGGCCACATGGAGCTCCTAAGGACTCTGCAGTAGCAGCTACTTCAGTCAGCTCCATGTCTTACCACAGGCTTTTGCTGAAGTCCATAATGAGACAACAGACCTCTGAGCATCAGCAATCTAGCTACCGCTGCCCAGCAAAAAGCATGAGAACTGCAGGAGTCCAGAAGTGATGCTAGCAAATTTCTAAGTGAGAACATCAGACACTACAAGCATCACTGCAGGAGGCAGTCAACAGTTGTTCCTCCTTCTTTTCCTAGTCAGTGACACATATATGGAAAATGGTTATTTTTCTAAAGATAATAAGAAGTAATTAAACTAGTAAATTATTCTACCCATAAATTCAATAATAATTATTAATTAGGATTACATCATTTCCTCCACTTAGGCTATTTAAATATTGAACTCAAAGTATTCTGAAAGTGGGAGGTAAAGTGAGAGGTTGACGTACATAAGCCACTGACATTAAGAAATGAACTCATTAAATAAGACTGGAAAAAAGTTACTATATAAACTTTGAATAAAGAAAAACATTTACTGAGCACCTGTGTATTTGACAAACAGCACACATATCAAGCCCACATTTCATACACACTTTAAGTAAATAAGCGTAACATTTTATCTACTGATAGTTAATAAGACTTTAAAAAAAGAAAACGTTCATGTAATTCCTATGAGGATAAATGAGTATTAGAGGGAGAAACAGCAAAGTAAGGGAAGTCCAGTTTATTTTTTTCTAAACTGAGTTTACAGACGACACTTCAAAACCTAGAAAAGTAACCCCAAACTAGTATTTTACTTGCACGTGGCTTTCAGTATTTTCAATTTGTGAATCCCTCTACCCTGATGACAGTAGAAGCAGAGAAGTTCAGACACGTAGGCTACCAGAGAGTTATATATAAATTGGCTTTTCTGAGTCACCCTTTGCAGACCCTTGAAAAGGAGTCTAATGACTGCGAGTCAAAAAATCTTGGCTGCACTAATATCTTCCAAAAAGTGTCCTGGCCCAAACAGATGCTCCCATCATGGTAGCATCCTGCACACATTCCAGACAGCTCTTCCTCAGCACCAAGCAAGGCTTCATCAGCAGATGCTAGACTATTTATCCCCGCTCTGCCACACAAGCAAAAGCGGTGCCGAAACTCTTTTACATTACCTGGCTCCAATGATCACAAGATAGTCCAGTAACCGAGGGCAGATTTTCTTTTTCTGCACCATTGTCCTTGATGCTCCTCCCTATGTCATCTCAGTGAATTTCTGTTCATCAATCCAGCAGTCAGTTATCCAGTCAGCCGTGATCAACTGCCTTGGGGAACAGAATCTGCTTGCAACTGTCTGGCAAGTCCAACCTACAATCAAGAAAAGCAAGAGTATCAAAGGCACAATCGGGAATACCAAACACACAAGCCACTTCATGACCTTAATTACATTCCCAGAAAGCCTCAGTGTTCTGTGCAGTCATGGCCATCCACAGGTCTCCCTCTTGATGAAAATAAAGCCACAACCACATGCCCACAAAAGCAGAGAGCGCTGGAAAAACACACAAAAAACTACAAGAGGATCTCAAGGAAGACCACAGACAAAGAAGCGTATCACTGGCAAAGAGCTATTCATTAAAAGGTTCAAGGCAAAAGTATCGTTTAGGGAAATCCTTGGGATTCCTACAGTGCTTGGGAAATGAGCTTTACTTGGCAATTCTGTACAGCTAAACATGAGTGAATTAAAAAACACAACCTGAACTTTAGCTGTCTGATAAAGAGAATAACTCAAGAAGGGGTAATATCAAAAGAAGTCCAATTTGGTACAATGTATCTCACCCTCCCAAACCTGGATGTGGCCTGCAGCAAGGATGGTCTCCACAGCCCCCAATGACTGATCTCTAACACTTTTTCTGTGAAGATACAGAATTGCAGTTCTATAGAATTGCAGTTTGCAATAACAGAAGTGCTTCTTGTAAAACATACTGTTTCTTTCACTTACTTTATTTAATTCCATTTATCTTTGTATCTTCACCATTTACTCTTGATACCCATGCCACCTGCAGCTACTTTCTCTGCCTATTTTACAAAAGAAAAATCCTCTCGGCACAATTGGTATTGTACAGCAGCATTACTATTTGTCAATAACTACGCTTAATAGACACCGAGAATTCAGTAAGCACTGTAAAATTATTCTTTCCAATGCCATCATTCATACTTTACTGAATTCATTAAAGACAGAAAAAAAAAAAAAAATCTTAAAAAGTAATCAAGTTCTGTATTACAATGTTTCCTGCCTACATTTGAAAACAATCTGAGAACAGAAATTTTCTGAAACAGAAAGTTCTCGGAAGCTCTAAAGTCAGGGATGTTCAAACTGTACTGCAAGTTTACTGAGCATGTCAATGAAAGCATTAATAAAGTTATTTTATATTTTAAAAATTCTACTGATAGCCTTTTGGGGTATATTCAGAATAAGGTTTCTATTTCAGTTCATGTTTACAACCTAAAGCTATCGAAGAATTCTGAGAATTATCACTAAACACTTTCAGTTCTGAAGCATAAAGTTTAGATTTTATTTGTACAAAAGTATAACAGATTTACTAACTGTAAATCTCAGCAAAATTAGGCAATTTTCTTGATGTTTCTCCCATTACTTCACAACCAAAAGTTAGTTAAAGGCACTGTAACTGTCGGCATCTCGCAATCATGTTCAAAGTCTAGCAACACAACTGCTATTTTCCCAGCCCTTCACATTTCAGGTGCAGTTTGGAGATTTTATTTATTAGCCCTCCAAATACCTGTAAACACACAAACAGACAAAAGAAGTATGTATATGATTTATCAAAGAAGGAAAATCGTACTAGTCAGTAAGTATTAATTATGGATGAATAAACTGAAAGAAACCTTAATCCTCCCCCACACGAAACCCCACATTTTGAAAGACTTCGTGCCATGGTCTTAGTAGATACTCAATTACAGTCGCTGTAGGCTCCTAAGTGACAGCACAATGAATTACCTTCTCTGAGCAGCAATACTTTTATAAATTATCTTCTCTGAACAACAGAGAAGACACAGACACAGGAAGCAAAGCTCCTGTTTTTTCATTTTAATGATATTATTGAAAACATTGTAGAATCCATCCTGCAACAGCTCTTGATCCAACATATTCTGCAAATATCCTGGTGTAGATAAACTGGAGAGGAGAAGGATGAAGTTGGGATGAGCAGGTGGATCTTTTTGCCTTCAGTTTGAAGAACTACTTTATTGGTTTTCTTTCCAAATAGCTTTACCCAGAACTCTATACAGAACTCACTGATCAATTATAGATATGGGCACAGGAGTAAGTTACCATGAGGTAAGATAGAAATATGACTTTGAGGAACTTCTGCTTCTCAGTGGTAACCAAACATGTTTTTCCTCTATAACAGAGACGATCCTACCCCTCTGAAAGTGGAGAAAGTAAACTGCATTTACAAAGGAGTAAAAACATGCAATGACTAATGAGTAACTGAGAGGCTACAAGACCACAACCTTAGCATACCTTTCAGTAACTTGTCCATACCCTGTGATTTTTCTCCTATTCTCTAGCCTGCAGAACACCTCTTAAGACTGCAATTCATTACACAGCTTTCCCACAGTTCTGCAAAGGAGCTAGTGAGGTATGCAATCTGAAGACCTCCATCAAAGCCATACAGTTTTCAAAGGAGTAGCCAAGCAGACCAGTACAAGGAACATATGCAGGGCTTCCAATGTCCCTAGAATGGCTGAAGCTGCATCCTACTGACGCCATACATCAAAGTTTCTGTCAGTTTTTTTAAAAAAGACCTGAGCACTTTCCAAGATTTGTTTTCTGCTGCACCACAGGGTGACCAAACTGAGGCAGATATTCTGCAGGGGCTTCTAGAGTCCACTTTGTTACTTATTCTTAACAAGGCCATAGTTACGGGTGAGACATAAAAGGATAAAGGCTTTCTTTTTGGAAGATGAAGTTTTGTTGGACTGGAGCAAGAGGTAGAAGAATCAGAACCAAGTTTAGGTTTTTTTGCCTTCCCCTATTCAATCTCTTGCTTCTTCAGAGATCTAGTAATGTCTGATGACAGCAATTAAAGAGCATTTGATCAGTATTTGCTGGAGCTTGCCTTCCTACTCTTGCTTGGAATCAGACACCACAGCTGATCTGTATAAACCAACACAAACAGGCATTACAGTCCTGCCTCTCTCTCCCTGTCTCCCAAAAGCTTGCTTTCAGGCCAGCGACATTCCCTCCTCTGTGCTGGTAGAAGTGATCATGCAGTTACATGGTGAACCAGATTGTGGAATTGATATGGCCTAAAACTATCACCCTCCCTTGCCACTTTTGTTTTTACTAGGTTATTTCTATGACTTAGTTCACCAACTGGCCACACAAGTGTTTGTGCGGGCACAAAGAAAAGGTAGGAGCAAGCAGGTAAGGGAGTGTGGAAAATGTGACTGAACACAATATGAACACAGAACTACAGATGACAGCTTCTCTACAGGCAATAAAGAGGTAAAGTAGCTTCTTTCTCAGAGATTTTCTATCATGCTTCCTCTAGCTCCTAGATTTTACAGACTAAGTACTTTAGAACAGAAAGAAATCAAAAAAAACAAGAGAGACTCCCATTCTTCCTCTTTCATGTTGGCATTTGGACCTGAACTGAGAGATTATCTTGACTCTGAGATGGTACAGGTTTTCACACTGATGGTTTCCTCTCAAGCTGCTTTAACTCTGGGTTGCTTTTCCTGAACAGGTCTTCTGCAGTGTGCTTTATCTTTGCATACCTCTTGGAACCAGCCTTTTGAAGGCTGAATCCTCAGGCAGCACTTGAGAAGAAACTTCCTGTAACTTCAACTCAAGAAAAGGAGAGAAATTAAGAAGTGCAGTCCATCTCAGAAAGACACTGCACAAACATATCACATATCAGAGAACACCACAATTTAAATAAGCAGTCATATGGATGGTGAACAGGTTGGTGAGAACTAACACTACCCACGTACTGTAGCAGCTGTCAGCAATACTCACGAACTAGAAGAAATTGGCACAGTAGCCTAGACGCAAAATCAAAGGCCAGAGCCAGCACTAAGCCACAGCCTACCAGTAAGTCAAGACAAAA
This sequence comes from Tyto alba, assembly GCF_018691265.1. Lineage (NCBI taxonomy): Eukaryota > Metazoa > Chordata > Aves > Strigiformes > Tytonidae > Tyto > Tyto alba. The sequence goes on from NW_024881280.1 coordinate 5,834,503, forward strand.
AAGTGTTCAAAACAACACTTCTATTACTGGTACTACTCTACATTTAAAATTCCCCAAAACACCCACGTTTTAGGTTGTAGCACAACTTCTTAGAGGACAATCTGCATGGTATTCTGCAGCTTAAAGTCCTCCCAGAAATAAAAGACTCTGTAACACATGCACACTCATGAAAAGCACCACACCACAGAACAGCTACGGTGGCGTGAAAGAACTGCAGCAGACTTTTTATCAGTTTAGAGCCATCTGTGTCACACTGATACCCAGCATGAGTCCCAAGACACATGAATTGTGCAGCACCCTGTCTCATCTACCCCTTGAAGTTTTCACTCTTTTTAAAAGTGTCTTTTCTTTCTAGTTAAAGGAACAAAACCATTCAGTCAAAGAATAACTCGAACACAACAAACTGTTAACCCAACTTAGCACACTTACAGTCATTTTCCTCACACAGAAGCTTCCGGTTTTGACAGGCCAGCCTTACACTCAACTGTATGATAGCCAGCAGGTACTTAAATTCTTGCTTGAAAAAATGACACAAAGACAGCAGATTATTTTCCAACAGGCAGATGTTAAGCCCTGATTTCCTTGAAACTCTTCCATAGTTTAGGATGGTACCAGAAAGGTCTCTCCTTCCATTATCTCCAGCTTTTATTTGGGGCAAGGATCATACTGAGCAGTTCACAACTGCATGGATACCCTTGGAATATAAATCAGGGTCATACAATTCAATTTACTAACTGACTGAGTGAAGAACATACAGTGAGACATTAATTTCTAAGAGAAAAAAAGAGGAAGCTGTGAAGGAGACAGCAATAATTACAGGACAGAAGCCACACAAATTCTGGTTCTCTGAAATCTTGCTTTGCAAGAGACCAGATTTCCAGCCATGTCCAAAAGGAACTAAATTTTCAGTTCTAAAATGTCCTTGGAACATCTTGAATTTCTATTTATTCTCAGCTGAGACAGTCTGTACCCAGTTCAGATCTAAAGCCACTAAGCCTGACCTTACTGCATTGTTTACTCTGAACTCAAGATCCATACCAATTGGACTAAACTGAAAGCTGAAACACACACAGGGCCAGGAGTTCCAATGCCCACTTCTTGGTTGATTTATGTTTCCTTTTCTCACATTACATGCCTTGAGTACGCCGAGACAGCTATCTGCTAAGCTATGAGAAATAGGTGCAAGTACTTCAGGACCAGCCAACCTCACCTGTTTGGCCAGGAACCCCACTCAACTCACTGTAGAGCTGGCACCAACATAGTTCCAAGCACCATGTGAACTATTCACGGTGGCTTTGACCTGTACTTAGACATTTCAATAATCTTTGGGGAATTTTACCACTGAAATTTTGCTTACTACTACCTTCAAGCCTGTTTCAAGTGATTCTAGCCATAATCTCTGGTATAGCACATCCTATTTTTGCTTGTACTAAACTTTTAAAGAAGCAGACAACAGCCCCCATCTCACGTGAGCCATTTTACACTCTCCCTGCTTAACAGCTATATTAGCATTAAACACTGTCATTTTACACTTAAAAATATGCAATATTCTAAGAAGCCCATTATCCCTATTATCCCTATACTACAGTGGTTCTACTACCACAAGAAAGACAGATGACAGCACAGATGAGTTGAGAACACCTTCCCTTCTCCAGAGCTTGACAGAACATGGAACAATTTCTAAAATCAGACCTGGATGGACTTGCTATACTGGTGCAGCTGCTTCGTGTGTTACCATCCACCTTGGCAAGGCAGCAGTGCATGACAATGCTATGACTCCCAAAAAGATACTGGCACTTTGGCACAAAAAAAAAAAAAAAAAAAAAGGAGGTATTTTCAAAGTATTGCAATCATGCCTAAAACAGACAATGTCATATTTACCTAGTATGGTTAGTCTATAATACAGGTGTGCTCCTGTGAAATGTCTAGGGATAGTTCCAAGCATAAGAAATCACCCAGTAGAGATGAGGACTGCGGGCAGATTCTAAAAGCATCCTCCCTGGAGCACACACATCACACTTGAGTCAGTAAGAGTTCCTTACGGATAGAACAGCAGATGCATCCCAACTGTTTCCACTTTCCATCTATCCACAAAGGGAAAGGACAGAATAAATCAGAAAGAAAATCAGAGAATTGTGAAAGCAGTTTTTGGTAATACAAAAAGAAATCCTTGGAAGCCCTTCTGAAGAATGGTAATAATTTAAAGATTTCTTCCTTTCCTACTACAGTATCATATTATTTCTTCCTTTCCTGCTACAGAATGATATTATCTCTTGGCCTCCTGAAAACAGTTCTGACACAGCCAAACATCTTTAGCCTCCACATGAGTTTTCCAGAGCAAAATGGAGGTAACATGGACAGGGTTGCCAACAAATACACTGAACATGACCAGAATTAGTTCACAAACAGAAGTATCGTGCCACACAGACAGGAACCTTTTTGCAGCATCACAGAGAGAAGCTGGACCGATTCAGGCTCTCGGTTGCTATAGCGACAGATTTCTCCATCCTTGTCATATGCTGGCCCTTCAGCATCGCCTCCCCCCGCCCCGGCCTTGCTTCAGCCAAATGCTTGGCTAAAGCAGCCTGCGGTACATACAAGATCATGCAGCCACCACACATGCACACGCTGTAAAAACAGACCCACAGGTAATCTGATTCAGATCCATCTCCATAGCAACGCAATCTTTAGTCCCTAGATCTTAGACTGTTGGGTCTATTTATAGAGCAGCTGCAGCGCTCCTCCCCCTCCACTCCACCACCAAAGCTCCCAGCGCTGCCCACATAACAAACGAGCTTCAGCCCAGCACAAGGACTGCCCAGAGCCAAGGCTGAAAAATACCCCTCCTGGCACCCGAGGGCTCCCAAGCTAGATGACAGCACATCCGCAACACCTTAAATGCCTCCCAGTCGGGGAGGTTTTCCAAATCCCTCAATACAACAAATACCTGAAGTCGTTCCTGCTCACGGAAAGCTGAGTACCAACAGCAGCTGGCAAAATCCGCTTATCCAGGTACACACAGGATGTTGCCACTGACAGCCACTGCAGCTGCTCCTTTAGTCTTGCGCAAAAAAGGACGTGCAAAAGGACGTGCAAAGCGTGTCAACGCAAAGGGGCAATCCTAACAGGAACTTGCAGGCAGCGGCAAAATGCAAAGGGGTGGTCCCAGAAGTACCTGCCCTGCAGAAAAACATCTGTACCCACCAGCAGTTATTTGAAAACCATGTGTCTGAGGCATTCATCTACTAATTGTTTGGGTTTTTTCTTTTTTTTTTAAAAAAAAAAAAAAAAAAAAAGTAAAATCAAAACCGAGGCCTTGAATGAGCCATGATAAGCATGTGAGAAAGAACGGTACGCAAATATTGTTATCCAATATATTCTGTTACACTCCTGCGGAAAACCATCAACAATAAACTAATGCAGGAGAAGCACAGCACTCTACTTGCTAACAGGGAGGAGATGACAGATTTTAGTCTCAGCCCCAGTTCATTTCGCACACTTCAGTTGAGGTTAAAGACCTTAATTCTCCTCCCTCCCTTCCTGTATCGCCTGAAACACCTCTCCCGTGAGCCTCCCTGCAGCTCCTCATAGTGCAGGGCATGCAGAGCACCACTCACCATCTTCTCACAGAACATAAATTCCGGCATAAAAACCCTCTGTCGACCTGGGCAGTTCTCCTGCTCTACACTGTTTGGATTTAAATTCATCTTTTATTTAAAAATAATCTCCAGAGATTCGCATGAAAGAACAGTAATATAAAGAGGTTTGACTCCCTGCCCTTCACCCTTTTCAAGTCTGTCCTTTTTTTCCCCTCCTTGTGCAACACCATCACAAAATACAAGAGCCTTGTCATCTATTTCTACCTCATCATCTTTTAATCGATCCTCAAACTCCAGCAGCAGCCGCTCATACACTTTGCAAGGGGAGGGGGGGATGGGAAGACACCCCCAAAACCTCCCACACAACGCTCTTGAACTGAATTGGCCTCACCTTCTGCAACCGCTATAGCAGCACATTCTTTTCCAAACCAGAACTGCTTTCGGCTCAAGTTTTGAGCTGAGAAACTTTCTCACTGCTTTTGAGCGCAGCCTGGACCCCAGCACCCACGAGATGCTTCCATCCCCAGCCCTCTGCCCAGTTCCTGTTTAAGAAGCAAGCCACTGCTCCCATAACAGAGACACCAGCAGGTTGTTTTAGTTTTGGTTTGGTTTGCTGCTTTTTTTTTTTTTTTTCCAAAAGCCAAACACTGCAAATGTACAGCCATAAAAAATTAACAAGAAAACAACAAAGCATGTGACATTTAAATTGAGAGAACTGCTGGATGCAGCTGCAACTGCTGAATTATTCAGTGCTCTCCCTTGCCACGGCGCCTCCCCCAGCCACAGAAAGCAGGTCTAGGCCAGGAGCTCAGAGAAGAGACTTGTACAAAAGGACTGCAGGTAGAGCAGAAGCACCACAGGCAAACAGTGAGGAGTGCTCCAGTGACCCGTGGCTGCTCCTTTCACATAGGTTTCAAGCTATTCACCTACTCATTTGACAGGTGACATCACTCATGGCACCACCACCACCAAATACAGGCACATGCAACTCTCTTTCCTGGGGATGGGCCACACAGGGACAAATGACAGGCTCACTGGGATCCCCACAATAAATTCCAGCCGTTTATAAGGCAGAAGAGGGGGGCACTCACAACCAGTGTGGAAACATTGGAACATTGCTCAGGATAATGAGAACTGAAAAATAAAGAGAAGTATTTGAAAGAACCCAGTTATTTGGCTGTTGTTAGCACCACAGAACTGATACTTGGAGCCCCACATGTGTTTTGCCTCGTATTAGAAACACTCAGCCTGTCTCCCTGTGCCACCTGCCTTGCTATTCCTTCCCTCTGCACACCTTGCCCTTCTCTTCATCAACACTACGGAAGATCAGAAATTCTTACTCTCAGACCAATCCTACTATGAATTTTGGTGATAAATCATAGTGCCAGCTGGTCAAAACTGAAAGGAAATCAAAGAGAAAAGCTCACTTTCTCTCTGCTAGCGCTCTGGGATGCGAGAGGAGCGTGTTTGGCAGATTCACCCACACATAAACATTGGGGGAAGGAAGCTCCGAGCGAAGAAGGGGTAGGAACCACCTCAAGTGTTAGGGCTTGAGAGGACCTTCTAGACACCAGCAGTCACCACGGCAAAGGAAGGAGGGAAAACACAACACCTGCTGGATATGTCTGAAGGCTAATGAGAGAAAGAAGAGAGAAAGGAGGTGGCCTGGAGGCCAGAACAAATGTGCCCAGCTCGCAGCTCCAGCAGAGCACAGCTTAACCGCTATCAAGCGGAAACAGGCACAGCAACAAAGTAGCTCAGTGTTTGTGGGTGAAGCAATTTTGGTGAATGTTGGTTTTGATTCTTAACCATCTTTATCACAACAAGCACTCCTCTCCTCCTGCTATCTGATGAGATGCAAACAGGCAGATGTAGAACTCCCCATCCCCTGCCACAAGTGCCTTTCCAGAGCAAGTACAACACACCCAGGCAAGCAGAGATCCAGGGAAGCTGGTGTCAAAGCTATAGATCAAACATCTGATACTGACAGTGGGGAATTCAGTTAGAATATAAAGGGAAGCGGAACACAACCATGGCGCTGAACTCAGACATGACAAAGAAAAGGAACAGATTAAGAAAAAAAAAAACAAGACTGCTCTGCTGGTAGGATAACACACAGTTCCTGGAGGTCATCAGATGCATTACTGTCAATCTGGGTATCTTTGTCCTCTGTGTAAAAAACCAAGGTTAATTTCCTGATTCTCAACAAATACCACTCAAAAAACCAACAGTTTAGAAATGTTACAAACAAAACAAAAAGGAAAGATCTGACAAACATTACAGGGTACATCAAAATCAACATGATGACCAGACCTTTTTTGAGGGCTGCTGCTGCTGCTGCTCTGAAATACTGAAGGCTGTGGAAGAAACAGGAAACCATGAAACTTTGTTCCTTGCTGCTACACTGATGCATTATTACTCCCAGGGACCTGGAATCACAGCAGTCCCTCATTTAACTGCAATGCCTAGGAACACAGCACAGGTAATTTAGGCATATGCAAGCAGCGCTTCTTACTTCTAAATCACTGCAAGGGTCTTGCTAGTAGCAGCGATTAAAAATAAACACAACCTCTCACCATTCAGTGGTTTCTGGGCACCAAAAGGCACAGCCAACCCATTCGGGAGTTCTCCAGTATAGAGATTTTAGTGTTCCATGCAGTACATCGGTCGTTTCTTCAGAGTTTTGCTGGTTTGGGGTTTCAGTTGATTATTCCAGTTCCAAGAGACAAATCAGGAGCATGTTTCTCAATCATCAACAGTAATTTTCACGTGGTCGTGACAGGTTTAAAGGCCTCCAGTGACAGAGAATCTAATCGCTCCAAAATTATTTTCTAGCTCGGACAACAGAGCAAAGACCAGCTGAATTATATAGGCTCGGTTACAGAGAGTGAACAGTAGGTCATCGTAACAGCTTTTGATAGCTCTTGAGGTGAAGGAAAAGCAGCAAATCCTGCCGTCACCGAAAGAAATATCACAATTATTCTACAGATTAACAGATTATCCCACTAAAAAACATTCCCTCCTAATTGATGCCTCATGCTGCTCATTTTTATTTCATTTTGTGTCTCGTTAGGTCACTGACAATGCTTTTCCTTCATGAAAATTTATACCTTGAGATAGATGGAGATTGTTTAAACTCCATCTATCTCATCACATGAGGAAGTGATATTAATCTTGCATATCAAGCTCCTTCATTTTTGTTTCTAAATCCCTTCCTCACTGCTGCAAATCCCCAATCAGTAGCTGCATTCTGTATTTTCTACTAGTGCGTTGAATAACTACATCAAAGCCTTTCTGCTAAGGGCTGCCCAGAAATTTAATGCAGTATATTTTAAATGCAGGCACAATTGGGCTAAAGGACATTTGCAGGAATTAATCTGGGTTGTAACGTATGCATTGCCTGTCTCCGATTTCTTCCTAATGGAAAGTAAGTGAAACATTCAACTCTGTACTTGGTTTTAACGAAAAAGTATCAATTTCCATCTTGTGAGCATGATGGCACTACCCACCTAGTTAAAAAACTACAGTGCGAAATGACAGCCAAGTCACTAAATTTTACATCATTTGTTATCCACTCTCATGCACTAAATCTCTAACAGTATTTTTTCCCCAAACAGGAGAGTCATTTCTCTAACAAACGTATCTGGGAAGAAGTATCAGAGAAAATCTATTAGCTCAAGTGCTGTAAATTAAAAACTGCAAAGAGATTTATTCCCTTAGAATTTAGCAGAACTTGTGGCTTGCTAACAATACCAGAAATTCTCATAAATATTTAGTTTTTCAACTGACTCACTGCAAAAGATATTAAACAGACCAGACTGAAAATCTTTCCAGAGGTATGTCTAGTATGTGCTGTCTATACATAACTTGAATATTTTATATGGCTTGAGGTGGGAGGGGAAAATGCTATATATCATGAACCTCTGTTCCGCTCACCCCAAACCAGATAAAAATCAAAGCCAACATTAATTTAGGAAGATGAGATGAACAACATTTTAGTAAGATTTGAGATGCACTGATGCCTTTACCTTTTCTACTGAGCCATCGATCCTGGTACTTTAAAACTAAAAAGCTACTTTGGCTAGGTGGGCAAGGCTTAGTGTTAAAAATCCGTGAAACTTTCATTTCTCCATCTCCAAAATCCTTCTGAAACTGACTGAAGTTGGACTTCATCACATACACGCACCCCATCTGCTTTCAAGAGAGTCACAGAATGGTACCAAGGTTGAAGAAGAAGTTTGCCCTCTAGAATATTTACTTTAAACTAGAAGACCTATTTTTTGTGCCCACTGCGACACAGCCTTTCATGGCTTTGGCACATAACACATAAATCATTAAAATCTATCTTGGCCAAATTACACATTTTGTACAGGCAACATTCTTTCAGCATAGACATTCTTTTCCTTTTTGCCCATCCAGTAAAATTATAACTGTTTTAAAAGTAGTAATGGTGTGAAAACCAATGCAGTAGCTTACAGCTTGAAAGCTGCTGTTTGTTTTGTTGTTTTGGTAAAAACACAAAAGTCCAGACTTGACATACAAATGCAGCACCACTGGACAGGCATGTACAAGATCTTTTAGTGCAGACAAGGCTGTATTATTTTCCAAATAAAAGTGTTCTAGAGACTTGCTGATGACTTTACATTTTGTTAAACACACAGTAAGATGCTTAATGAGTGTATAGTTAATGCCAGGGTATATCAAATTGGGTCTAAGAGATATTCATTTTCTAACAATACAACAGTAAAGCAAAAGAACTATTTTATAGATGGAATACTCAATCAGTTCAGTATTACATAACATGCTCTGAGGGGATGGCCGGATTAGATCCTGCAAAAACTGTATTTTAGCTATATCAGATGTCTGAGGGGCAATCTCTGATACGTCAGGATTGCAAATTTTCATTAGCGCTGAAAACAGCATGTACTTCTTGTGCCCATCCAAAACAGTTCCCAGGGTTCAAGCAGTATAAAGTCCAAAAATGGAGACACTTCCCAAAGAACCTATATTTGGATGACTTTGGTTTGGTTACGTGGCCCTCAGGACACCACAATACATCTTCCCTCCCCTTGCTTCTGTCTACCAGTAACATCCTTCTCACAGATAAGTGATGCTGCAAAGAGCACAGCAAGGACACTTGAGAGGATACCAACAGAAATGCTGACCTAGAGTTACACTGAATGTTGAGAAAATGGCTGGCTCGCCTAGGGAAAGCCTGGCGTATTGCCAGATTCACACTTCTACCCCATCTCCATGGGGCCGCGAATTTACAGCGTATGTTATTTTGTGTATGTCTGAAAACAGTGTGGTATACGGATGAGCTCAGGGAAAAAAGGGAGGGAAGAAAGCCAAACAAATTAGTTTCCTCCAAGGCTTATCATTTCTCTTAAGCACCTCTTTATCATGACTCCACACAAAGAGTAACACAGACGAAGCTTTCTTCCCCTCCTCCACCTAAAAATAGAAGTGAGCAACACAGCAAGGTGGTGACACCCATTTCTAAGGGGAAAACGGTCTTGATTTATAGGTTACTTCACAAGAAATTGCCTAGCATAAAGTGGATTTCCTATTCTATTGTCCTGGGGAGTAACAGAATCTGCTGCTTACGAACCAAGAAGTAAAAGCACCTTTCCCGCGGCACTGCTGCAGCAATCCCCTCACAGGGCTGCGCACCCAACCTCTTCAGAGGGGGTCAGGCCGCCCCGCACGTCCCTCCCACCTGCCCTGACCGTCCTGCCCGCTTTCCTCCCGTTGGGGAGCGAGGAAAAGCCTCTGCGGGCCCCGGGCCGGGCCCGGCCCGCCCGGCTCTGAGGGGGAGCGGCGGGCCCCGCGCCCTCAGCCCCGCCGCCGGCCGAGCCCCCTCCCCGCCCGGCCCCGCCGCCATTTCCAGGGCCGGCCCCGCCGCCCCGCTGCAAACGGTGTAGTATAAATAACAGCGAGCCTTCCCCCTTCTTCCCCCCACCCCCGCCAAACCCTTTCCCACTCCTCAGGGGCTGCTGCCCGCTCCCGCCCGGGGACCGCCGCCGGGACAGCCCGGAGCGGCCGCGCCTCACAGCGGGGCCACGGCGCGCCGGCGGGATGGAGCGGAGCTCGGCGGGACGGAGCGGAGCTCGGCGGGCCACCCCCCCTCCGCCCACCCCTGCCCGCAGCGCCCGTGCGGAAGGGCTCGCCGCAGCCGAGCAGACATCCCCACCGCGCCCAGCCGAGCGGCTGCGGCAAACCCAAAGGGGAGAGGAGAGGGAGAGAACAACCCTACCGCCAGCTGTCCGGGTGCGGATCGCCTCAGGCTCGGCGCTCTCCTGCCCGACCCACGCGTGACGGCGGCGGTGGGGGACGATCCCGGCTTTTTGACATACACACGCAGGTAGCGGCACCGCCCCCCCCACCCCCCCCCCCCCCCTTCCCCGCTCACCTGCCGCCCCCCGCCCGCTCTGCACCGCCCCGGCCAGTTCCGCATCGAGCGCCAGGAGCGGAACGCACCACCCGCGGGGAGGGAGGGGAGGAGCTGGAGCGATCCACTTGCACCGACGGGGAGGGGGGGGAAGCAACCTCCGCAGCCTCCTGCTGTGGGGTGAGGGAGGGGGAGCCGAGGCGGGAAGCGGCTCCCTCAGTCGCGACTCCCTCAATCGCGACTCCGGAGGGGGCTGCAGCGCGGGGGCACGGCCTCTCCCGACACCTCGGGGCTCGCTCCTGCCCCGGCGCCATCACACCCAGCTGCCGTGACCCGGGACGGTGAGGGGCAGTCGGCGGGCTGAAGGCAAGGCGGCAGGGAGGGGGAACGCGGCTCTTCCAGACCCGGTGGTGTGAAGAGGAGCTGGGACGTTTCAGGCAGGGGAAGCGACCAGGGACCGCCTCAAACCGCGTCTGGGCCAGCAGAAGGTGAAGCCTGGCAGCAGAGCCTGGCGCCAGGCAAGCGAGGCCCGCGGATGAGGAAACGCTGCAACAGGGAGCTATTTCAGCCTGTATGTATTGAGCTACTTGCTGGTTTGCTACTGGTTTCAGATTACAAGAGAATTTGGATAGTAAAAGCTTGAGAGACAGCTTTTTTTAATGCTTTCCAGGCTTCTATAAACTACTGCACTGGCACAACCCAATCCATTTATTAACAAAACTCAAATCACTAAAACCCAAAATGCAACCAGAACTACTCCAAGTGGCCCAGAGGTTTTAAAAAATAATACGAGGTGCAAAATGGTGAAATACTTGATTTGATATTCCCCATCTATACTCTGGCTGCTGTAGAGGAATTGGGATTTCAGAAAACACACTTTCCTTCCTCCCTGTTGATCTGAATAGATAATGAGCAAACACAGATAGCTGTTACATAAGGGCACAGAACACAGGGAACACCTCCAGAGATTGTGGTTCAAGCACCCTGTGATTTCTCCAGGGTCTAAGTTAGCAAAATTAATTTGAAACAGCAGAGACTTGGCAGTGACAGGACTGAGTCTCAAGTCTAGGTAGCATTTTGCAAATGTCAAAGTACAAAGCACCACTGATCTCAAGGAAGGCTCTTCCCCCACACCTGCTTCCTTGAGCTCTTCCATCTAACCTAGGAGGCTGCTAGAAAACAAAAAAAATCCTAATTCTGTACTGGTTTGCACTTTAAAAAAAATGTGAATGTAAATATGTAAACAAGGAGCTTGTATTTGATTACATAACATAAAGGGATGGAGAAGCCAGAGCCAGGGAAAAGCACTGTTTTCACCACCGCCATCAACGGCAGCGTTATGCATTGTACCTTGAAAATCCCCCAAATTTACATGCATTTTTCTCTTCAAAATAATAAAAATGAGATCCAGCTCAAAATGAAGAAAATTAAGCTAAAAATAAAGCTGCAGCTTCAGTGCCAGTGGCTGCTGACAGCCTCATTCTTTAGTAAATCCTTAGAGTAGGACCCAGCTACCCTCAAAGACACTCAGGCCTGGCTTGAGGTCTCCTGCTCTGCTCATTACTCCCCACCTCATACCCCGCTGCAGTCTCTTATAAGCCTATTCCTATTCCCTCTTCCTCTGGTTCGGTAATTTCCAATTTAAATTTTACACTCTAATGCAGGGAGTTTGGCAGAATAGCCTGTGGTGTGAAACCTTGCTGAACTGACAACTGCTTGCTTTTCCCAGTGTGGCAGGGGATCATCAAGTGCTGTGGAACCCGCTAATACTGGACAGCTCTCCACTTCCCCCTTCCCTTCGAGGTGACACGTGTGGACAGCTATTCCTGTTGCTTCTCCTAGGCTGCTCATTTCTAATTTATTCATAGCAGGTTATCAGCTGGGATCCTGCAGAAAACAGAGTAGAGCACATGGAGTGAAAGGGTTAAATTCTGAATGTAGCTGTACAAATTAAGGTGAGGTGTGTATAGATAATCTGTGATCTTCACAATATGCATTTAATTCCTTTATTTGCCAGCTCTGGCGCACAGCACAGTGCATAGCAAGCTAAAATCTCACTGCAGAGGCCCAAACAAACTGCCTGGGGTTGCACTGCTTGTTCTTTTTCACCACTTCTTGCTTCTCCCCAACCTATACACTCATTTTCATATCAGCTTTGAGTTTCTTACATCAAGAACTTATTCCACCCTCCCCCAGTCTAATGACAGCACATCAGAGAATATCAAAATCCTGTATTAGGCTTTATTCTTTTATATAAACATTAACATTTCTCAAACAGATTAGTTAAAAATACAGATTTAAACAAGAATTTTTGCAATTGCAATGAGTTATAAAAAACAACAGATTATTTTACAGATTGTTACAAGTGCTTTACAAAGGTGCAGAGTGAAGGCCAGTGGCAGGGGACCAACCTTAAGTGCAAAATGGACACGATACCCTCACCACGGGCATAGCGCTCAGATACACAGCCAAAAAAAAAAAAAAAAAAACAACAAAAAACCAACAAACAAACAAAAAAAACGAGCCATGTGAACCTAGGCTCTTGGGATGCTCACCGGGCAAGCAAACATAGACCCCTATAACAGAGAAGACTCATGAGACCAAGCTACCAGGATACTTAAGGTTACATCTCTGAGATCAGCCATAAGATGTTGCTTCTTAGAAAATAAGGAACATGTTTTACAACAGTATATTTCTCTTCTGTCAGACAAAATATTGCTGTAAATCCTAGAATACTTACGGATGTGTATACTTAAGAACATGGGGCATAAATCCAGTGTGGATCTCTCGGTGCCCAAAGTGAAGGATACAAGACCCAAGTGTCCTTCTAAAGCAGTTGGCGCTCCTCATACAGGAGGGACCTCCATGACCATCACTAAAACCTTGAGCAAGTACCTTGGAAAGACTTTGGCAAAAGGAAGAAGACGCAAGTGGATCTGGTTACACCCACTATTCCTGCAGCCCGTGATCTGAGTTGTGCAGCCCATGTCTTACGCAATGCCCACATATTTCACTAAATGCAGTGTGTCATCTCTCCTTGGCTGATATATCTTCACACTCACCTTGGAACACATACCACATGCTCCAAATTCTTGGAAGTTTTGGAGATCCTTCCGCCACACCTACCTTGTCTAGGTACCAGTCCTTCCCAGCTTTCTTTTATTTCACCCCTAAAGATAAGAATCTATGCCCTGATTTGTTCTGAACTAAAGTTTTCCAGCTGTTAGCAGATCAAAGGTAAAGTGAACTGGCTGAGAACCACCGTAAGATAAAACTGTGATGTATTACATTAAAAAAATCCACTACTTTATGCCTGACATCTTTCTGATGTACAAATGTTCCCTACCCAGGGGACATCCCTGTTAGACAAAGGGCACTACACATTAGAGGAATCCTTTTCCAAAAGAGGGCCAGAATGAAAGGGCAGCTCTAGAGATGAAGTCTCATAATAAAGAAATAACAGCTACTTCTCTTGGAATCATTGTAAAGGGCAGCACGTACAAGAGATTTTATTTATAGGAAACCCAGTGAAACCCCTAGAACGTCCACATTGACTTCCCTGAGCTCCTCAGATCCAGGTACACTGGGGACCCTGCAGAAGCCTTTTGAGCTGGGTTACTCTCGATAGAGAGGGTTTGGCAAGTTCCTGCAAATTTATTTTCATAATCAACGAGAGGAGAGGATCAATGGGCAAGCCCTCAGGACATGCTTAGAGAAGAGAAAGACTCTGAAGAAAGAGGTGCATGTGTGTGGGAGGGAAGGTCTTCATTTCTACCGTTTTCAGATGTTTCATGATATCCCTTTGGGGTATGGGCACTGCATCGAAACCAACCTCCCCCCCGATCTGATCTACCCCAGCTGCCTCCTGCGTAGGCTCATGACAACACTGAAAGCCCAGGCTCAACACTCCCTGCACTGCCTAGCCCAGAGTTCAGTGCTTTGGAGAGGGGAGGCTGGCTTCTCGTTAGCAAAGGCTGGGAGATGGCGTTACATCGGCATGTCAGCGCCCTGGGAGCATGCAGTCACTCATGCACATCCCAGATTTCTGAGAGCAGGGGAGGGAGTTTCTTGTCCTGCAGCCGAAGGGCAAACACCTGTTCAGAGTGGACACTACTTAGTGTCCGAAGACTGACCAGCTTCATTAACATCCGTGGAAACATCAGGCGGTCCTGTGGAGTCAAGCAAACAGACAGCTGTTAGTAAATTCACGCTAAAGCTCTGTTCCAGGAAAAAAATTACCCCACCAGGTGATGCACTGTAACCACAACCCTCACTTCCTCTAAACCCAGCATTCTCCAGGAGGCAGCAGTGTGGAGGAACATGAATACTACGCCATGTCCCAAAACTCCAGACTTTCCATGCTGGCTAAACTATGGAACGTGACACAGGACAGCAGGCGGTGACAGCTCACAAATACTGCTTTTACAGCTGCTACCGAACAGCCACAGAACGGAAGAGCACGATAGCCCAGGCAGCAACAGATCTGTTACAGCAGGATCTGTGCCTGCATAAACACAGGATCAGTCTGCACCACTGTTGGAGATGTTCTGGTCAGGCACTTACATTTGGTCTGTTGATGCAAATATATGAATGAAGGGCTTCCACATAGGTGTGCTGCAGCCTCTCCACCAGGGACTGGTCCTGCACATTCGGTCGGTCTGCCAAAAAGCAGGTTAGAAGTAAACAGATGACCACAGGCAGCTTCACTGGACTTGACATCCCTGCCTAACCCCAGTCCCTCAGTGTGGTCTCTCCCCAAAACCTCAGCTAGCACTCAGCCAGCACAGCTGGGAAAGTCATCCATGACTGCAGCAGCTATGTCTGTTTTCTGTAACTTCTCCCTCAGTGGTGCCTACTACTGCACACAGGGAGGCTGATCTGACTCCTGTAGTGGTGGAAGGTTAAACAGAGCGAACAGGGCTAGGTAAGTGTGTTTCGGTCCCACATTCCTGTCCCAGGGAAGAGGAGAAACTGCCCGCTCAGGAGGGAATGAATGGGGAAGTCTCTTCAGCAGCTGAGCCAGTGAGAAAACAGGAACAAAGGGGGAAAAAAAAAAAAAAAAAGTAATTAATCTTTCAGGTCACAAGACAGAAAACAGAAAGAGTAGAGGTGGCTTCTTTGCCAAGCCCTGTGCTGGCCTGGAGCAATACTGGCCTCACATCCAGGTACCTTTACTTGACCACCAGATGTCACTCGTGGCTTGGGACCGGTACCACACCAGTGAGGTGCCCAGGACATTAAGGGGACACTAAAATAGCAATTTCTAAATGAGGAAGAAAAATCAGCCAATATTTATCTACACACTGTTCCAGCAGTGGGGAAACTGTTTTCCTCTGGAGGTGGCACTAGAAAATTCAGAATATAATGAATGCCCTAAGCATAAATAGTAACACACTCCCTTCATCACTAGACCCTGTAAACCCTCTATTATTCCTCTCCAGCTTGTGACCTTCCTTAACTCTACTTTCTTTGACCTCTGACTCACCACTGCAGCTCTTCAGATCTCCCTGGCTTTTTACCTGCAGAGAAAATGTTGATGGCGATTAAAAGTGCATATTCAGCATCGTTGAGCTGTAGCTCATTCATTCCCTTTGAGAACTCAAAGATGGGGTTAATGAACTCAAACTGTAGACCTGCAACAAACGGAAGAGAACAAGGTGAGGCAACAATGGTGTCCTCCCTCTCCCTCTCTCTCTCTCTCTCCCTCCTTCTCATGGAATAAACTGCCAGAAACCCACCGCAGTACACCAGGGAGTGAGGAGGACAGGGCAGGCAGGAGAAAGACCCTTACATTATGTTCCAAGTGTGGCTGAAACCCCCATTTACATCCCATCACTACTGATGAGCGCCAACAACAGTGGCTGAGGAGTCAGGCTCTAACTGTAAAATGACACTTATTTCTGGGTTTTCTTAGAGCCTTAAATGCCCCACAGCACATTACGAGGCAACAGCTAAAGGGACATGAAGAGGGAACACAACATCAACTATCAGATGAGCCTGTCAAAATCAGAAGCTCACAAGTACATCTACACCTTACACTCTCACAACATCACCTCCTTCAAACCCAGCAGCCCTCTTGCTTTCAAAGAAAGCTTTAATCCCATGCTCCAGATTCATCTGAAGTCCCTCTGAGCTGAAAATACATAGTTCCAAGAAGCCTGAACTATGCCGTTTCCTTCAGCTCAAAAAGCTGGGAGAGCTGAAGCAGAGCCTGACCTTAGGCTTCCAATCACCTCCTTTGATAAATGCAGTCAGGCAGAAATACATTGATATTTGTTGTCACAACATACAAAGGCCACTGTCAAATCGAGTCTCTTTGTTCTATGTGCTATACAATCACACTGAAAACTTCAGGCCTTTCCTCTAAACCAGCATCCAAGTTTGTAATTTCCTGCAGTACAACTGCCTCAGAGAAGGATGAAGAAGACAGAGGGCATCTTTCCGGCTGCCTGCGTTCTGCCTTCCTAAATCATCTGAAGAAAAGGCTATCAGGAAAAGCGTCAAAGAGGAAAGTTGTATACAAAAGCCGTCTCAAGTATAAATGGTTAAATAGCTACCCAGGGAATAAGAAAAGAAAAAAAAAAAAAAAATCACATGAAGGACAGCCAAAGTCTCATTTTCAGAAATGCTGAAGATACATGCTTCCTGTTACTTCATCTGAAATTACAGACACTCATTGCTCTTGGAAAAATGGACTTCAGAAATCACATCACCACAGACTGTCATATAATGAGCTGATAACACGTCTAAAGCACTCTGTGGGGATCTTCAGTGCACAATACAGACTTCATATCAACTGAAATGTAATTACATTAATGTCCTCACTCAAAGTATTCATCTAGATTAGCAAGTGATATACTTGCAAAGGAGAGAAGACTGGGGTTTGACTTACTGTGATCTGATATGGCTCTAGGACCACATGTCCACATCAGATCTCTACCAGCAAGGAAGTTCACACCAACTGCTAGCCCTAGGTGCACTCTTAAAGCAAGATTTTCGTGCCCCGAGTCCAAATTTTTCCAAGGCAAGTTCACACTTTAAAAAAAGACATGAACTGAGCTAATATCACATGTTAAAAGCAAAAAAAGGTTTGTGGGGCTATTGGTCTGGTCCTATTCTAAACCTCTCACCTGACTTCAGCTTTAAGGCCCCACATACCATTTCCAGCAGCCCACACTAAGAAGGAAAAGATGAAAAAACACAAGACACAGGGAAGGAAGAAACACCTGTCTAATGCACCACCTGCTTTGGCGAAGTCATCCCGATTATAGCTCAGGTCCTTAAGAAAGGTGATGCTCTCAATCTCTGGATTGTAGCGCCGAGATGTCTCCAACAACATCACCTGAAACCAGAAGTAGGTATACTTGATTTGAAAACAGGAAAGAACGTTACAACACTGGTAATTTGCTGAGTGTTAGAGCACCTCTGAAAACACAACAACAAAAAAACCCAAACAAAAACTCTTCAAGAAGCTTCTCTCAGAGTGCTTAAAAATTCCAAAGTAAATTCTGCTGCCTCCTTTGTGGTCTGTTTCTGGGAAGGGGGAAATACCTGCTTACCACTACCAAGGCTCTTCCCTCATTCTCCTCCACGGCCCTTTGCCAGTATAGCCTGGCACTTCAGTAATGGTCCCATAGCTGAGGTCCTTCAGCCTGCCATCCCAAAAACGGGGATGGAACCAGTTCTCCAGGTGGGTAACTCCAAATTCTTTCATCTCTGCTACTACGTATTGTGGTGGAGCCAAACTCTCACCTCTATGGTAGATGTCTTCAATAAAGCAATCTGATCTTCCCTGGTGAGCTCCAGGAAGCCAGGTAGTTGCTTGGCAAAGTCCACAATCTCTTGCACAGAGATAATTGCGAGTTCTGTAAAGTGAGCAAAACGCTGCTGCCTTGCTTCACGGTTATTAGGGTCAGGAACTTGGGGCCACGGCTGCGGGAAAGGGAAGAGACAGCGTATATATGTGAAAGATGGAGCCAGGACAGAAAGATGAGAAGATGAAGTGAATAAAGAAATTGAGACACATTGGAACATCATCCTTTGTTATTCTTTACATAACATTAGCCCACAGATGCAACGCCTAAAGTATCTCTATTCTCCCAAATAATTTACCCACAACCCCGACTCCCCAGACTTCACTTTTTCTCATTTTGGGTACACTGGTAGAGTTTTTACCGTGACTTTGAGCCTGTCTGTGAATGAGCGCTGGTTGCACTGCTGCTGAGCAGCCACAAGCTTTTTTATCATGCTCAACTGTTCAGGTGTCAGTTTGTGGGAAGGGCTTGGCGGATTCGGAGGGTTTGGATGCACCACGACTGTCCGAGCCTGATCATCTTCCTGCTTCTTCAGTTTCTTCAGTCGGATCTGTTCTTCAGACAAAACATCTAAAGCAGGAATAGCCAGAGATCAGTCATGACACAGGAGCACACTGGAACCCACACTGAACTCAGGGTAACGCGCTGTAGATGGAGAGGCAGAGATCACAGCTGCCTGTATCTGGTATATCAGTGTATACAACACAGACAGACAGTGATACCTTTGTTTCTCCTTCTTTTCCCACTCGAAGTTGCACTATTGCCTTTCTTTTAATCATACTGCCACGTAAAGTGTTCACAAAGGACAGAAGCTCCCCCTTCATGATGCCCTGCAGATCTCAAAGACAACAGCGACCTTCCCCACCAAGCAGTTTGACAAAATGCCACATTATAAGAGATTCCAATAGATGCTCCCTTCACGTGCCATGGTGTGTCCACTGTATTTTACATTATCCTGCTGCTGTGTCTTTTTCTGATATTGCTAAATTAATGCTTGTGCCATTTCATCTTTCTCCTGAGAGGTCAGAGTCAGTACTGAATAGAGTTTGAGAGTGAAAGGACAATTTTCTACACAGCCCATCTGCAGCAGACTGTCAAGTAGTAACATACTGTAAGATGAATAATGGAAGAATAGCTTTGCATAAGACATACTGAGGACTGCAAGTCCTTCAGCAGTAGGGCTAGAAGTCTTCTTCAGCTGTGAACTCAAAGGATATGCCATTTAGATGTAACATTGTAAGGAATAAAACAACTCAGAGGCATGTGTTGTGAAAAAATCTTATTGGACCAGCTTCTCATTAGCTGATATAAATACAAAAACTGTTAACAGCCTGTAACTAAGTTAACTGAAGAATTCACTGACTTAATTGTAGAGGAGGTTTGTTGCTTCTTTAAAGTCAAAGCTGCACGCTGAATCCAGAAAAACTGAAAGAAGCAGACATACCTAGATTCAAGGATTGTATCTTCAGGAGAATCATCCTGTGCGTTAAGTGATGAATGAACAAAGAACAGAAAAGGAACTGATTGGAAAAGAAACCGTATTTTCAGGAACAAAAATTAAAAAAAATAAAGCTTGACTTTGCGAACAAGATTTTAAAAGTGCTGAAAGGTTCTTTGGCCATTTTTTACGCACAAGTAACGACGAACCTTGGCTGCTACACAGGAAGGCAGGCCCGAAAACTGAGCAAGTATATACTTGCACTTCTCAAAAGAATCGTGTTAAACATGAAGACAAGAAATGGAGAACAACTGCAAGATAGCATTCTGAAATGGACGGTCCACAGTACTGGAGGGAGACACAAAGAACGTGACACATACAAACTGAAAGTAATCTTTATCCCTGACCTCCAATAGGGACGATGTGTGTACTGGTACACACATGCACAAAAATTACAATTCTAACAGCAAAGACATTCAATACCATTACCAAGTTAAGGGGGATCTGTAAGATTAGAGAATGCTAGTCACACTGTTAGTTTAAGAAGGGAAGTAATTGATCAGAGATTACAGTCCCTCATCTTTGGACTCAGATGCACAGAGAATTTACAGCTGAGTAACAAGTTACCAGATATTACTGAATCTTGAAAACTGCCTATGTGCAAGCTGCTACACCACAACAAATTCAGAGCAATCTAAGTTACTTGGTTTGCCATGAAGAAGCTATTTTACTTCATGGTTCACACTGGCTTAAGAACAATTAACTGGCCATGAATAACTTCAGTCTGGGAATTAGAACATTTCCAACAATTAGTAGAGGGAAGATCTGGAATAACCTTCCAAGTGAAACAGCTGGAGGAGAAAACCCCCATTTTCTGTCAAGATTAACAAGGCAAATTTGCAGAGCGGGATTAGTGTTGACAAGAACTGCCAAGCACTTGATAATAACAAGCCAAAGATTCCTCTTGGCCCAATTTCCTGAGCTGTCTTCAATGCAAGGCAACGAGTAAATGCAGAAACACACAGAGGCTCTCTAGTATCTACCTGCAATAGAACAGTAGCAAGGTAGACAGGCAGCCTCCCTACATAGCTTTTCCAATACATCTGTTTTGTAGCTCTCGAGCAGGGGACAATAGGGTAATGCTGATACAAACCAGTGTGACAAAGATACTGATTACACATCTTAGGTGTGCCGTGCTTCGTGTTGAAAAAACTGAACAGCATCTTTCATGGGTGCAGTTCAGTGGGACTTATACCCTGTTCCTCACTGTTCTGGGTGCTGGATGTCAGAAAAGGAGACCTCACACAGAGTTAACATTAACCAAGCGTCCATTTGGTCAGTCTTGGCCTGCAACAGGATGAAACCCAGATGCCTTGGCAGAAGAGGCCTGTTCCCGATATGTAAGCAGGAACATTGTTGAATATTCAGAAACAGCAGCCTTATGGCTCGTGTAAGAAAAACAGTGGACTTCACTGAGGGGAGGAATGAGATTGGGTCTGCGCAAACCCAGCTGCAGTACTGTGGCGCTGCCCTTGACCTCTGTCACAAGCTCGCAGTGTGAGGCAAAGGGAAGTGCCTGTTGTTTAAGGAGCACGGTGACCAACCCCGCAGTCCTGCTCGCAAGACAGACAGAAGCCTGAGTCTGCTGATACAGCTGGCAGCATACCGAAGAACACGTACACATTAGCTACGAGTCCCTCCTCTGATGTCATATTCTGCAAGTTCTTACAAAATAGCGTGTTCAAGGAATACAGCAGGGCTGGGGCTCTCGGCACACCGGTGCTGTTCCACCAGCAGCCTCGCCTCTCCACGACCTCCCTGCTCAGCTCTCGGGGACTTCCCACACGCATTCCGCGTGCCGCCCGCACGCCTCACGTGGGACCCCCCCCAAACACCCACCAGCCCCCAGCCCGCCCCTACGTGCCCCCCCGGCCCCATCTCCTGCACTCACACTGCTCCCGCATGCCCGCCTCCTGGCACTTGCGCAGCCGGCACTCCTGACACTTGCGACGCATGTACATGTCCATCTCACACTTGCCGCCGTTCTTGCAGACGTACTGCGCGCCCTTGATGATACTGCGGCGGAAGAAGCCCTTGCAGCCTTCACAGCTCAGCACGTTGTAGTGGAAGCCGGAGGCCTTGTCCCCACACACGCTGCACACTTCGTTTCCCAGCATCTTAGGGGCCGGGCCCTTCTTCCGCTTCAGGGGGGGATTTTCTACTGAAACGAACAGTGCCCAGAAAAAGGGGGGAAAAAAAAAAAGAAAACCCACACACATGAGGGAAGCATGGTGTTTGCAGCTGACTGCCCCACTCCAACAATAACCATTTATCCTCGCTCAAACCCACTATTCTCCCAAGCACACACATGAAAAATCAAGTCTCCCATTTCACAGACTCCCCCTTCTGAGCGAGCGTATCTTCTGCAACAAACCAACTGTTGACATAATCCAAACAGTTTCACCTCAACTGCATAATCAGATAGAGCTTCATGCTTGTCCCCCTCCAAAATAGAGGGAAAGAGCTAGAGCGTGCTCAGGCCAGATGTTGTTCCGCACTTCCCGTCAGGAGTGATAGTTAAGTTACCCATGTGAGAAAGAGCTGCAAGAATGTTGAGCTAAAATCCAAGACTCCGAAGAATGTAATTTTCTTCAGAATTCACCTACGGTTCTCTTACCATACTCATTACCATTCTCTGCCATGCTTATGTACAAGGATAAGGAAAAATGGTTCAGCAGTCAAACAATCACAGAAAACCAGTGCTGAAAACTGTGACTGTACAAAAAGCAGACTGAGTAGGCAATCCCTGTAACCGGAACAGCTGGGGAAACTGTCAAGGCAGAAGACAGCAACTTCTTGGAGTTAGGGGCAGTAAGCAGGCAAGCAGCACACTGCACAAGCTCGGGGCCCTGAAGCCATCATTTCTACTTCAAGAGTGCTCCCCACTCCTAAAACTAAGCACTCTCATATTGACAGTTTACTTGCTAAACCTCGTTATTCTACTTGAAACACAAGGCCTTCACTACTGCCTCACAGTCCAGATGGTCTTGTGCAGCAGCTCCCAGTTCTTCCCGTGTCACTCCAATCGAGCTTAATCTTGACACTGGCTGAGCATTCTGAAAACATCTTTGATCTACTCCAGCACGTCTCATCTTAAGCTCCAGCCAAATGCTTGTCGATGTTGTTTGTGTATTCCCTCCCTATTAGCCATCTCTCTTTTCATTTCATTTAATCCTAGCCATGTTGACATTTGACATGCCCTTCTACAGAGCTCCCAGTGCAAGTATTTTTCTGTATGTTAGATATTATAGATTCTTCTATGGCAACTGTTCATAACAATTACAAACAGCACATCTTGATAAATCTCTAGATGATGTTTAGATATGCCTGGAAAGCCTTTATGCTGGAGTCAAGTCATAGGGATTGGTTTGCAGGACAAGCCTGCTGCATTTCCTGATCAACACTGGGGTTACAATGGCATGTCTCATTTTTTGTACATATGATTCTAATACTTCTACCTTTACTCTCAGTTACACTTACTATTCTGTTCGAGTTCCTGAAATGGTAAACAGTTTTAGGTCAGTCTCAGAAATTATTATTAGTGTTCTTCACTGCATATTGGTTTTCACAGTCTTAAGTATCTTGGTGTTGATTTTCAATCCCATTGACTTTACAGAGGTTGGGAGGTGACTCATTTTGGCTAGCACTTCTCATTGCAGATTAGACAGCAGGAAAATGTCATCAGAAAGGTTACGTCTCTGATATTCCCCTCTGTTGTTCTACTATATTTCTCTTCACACAGCCTATTACCAAGGGGAAATTATGCAACGCCTGCAGTTATTTCCAATTACTAAGTCTGCCATTGCATATATATTAACTGGTATAATAACTCTGCAGAAGCCTCAAGTGATGTTCATATGTTTCTGAGGGACAGCAGAGTAATCTAATCACTTCCACAAGATGGATTTGTCCATCTTGTGGATTTCTTCGCTGTCTTTAAGACATTACATAAAGATCTGATTACCATTCTTATAACTCTTTTATTGAGACAGATAGGCTTATTCTTTGATCTATGCAAATTATTTTCCACCTCTGAACACTAACCATTTTAGTCGTACAGCTTACTATTGTCTGCAGTCAAAGATAACAGAAATCATTTGAGGTGTCTGAAACGTGAATGCCATCTCTGCACTTTTAGCTCTCATTAGGGTCTTCCTTCTTTGGTAGAACCCTTATTTAATAATTCTCTTCCACATTCAGTGGTGCTTTTAACCTTGCATTTTTCTAAGTCATTTATCAATTGTTTTCTTTTCCTGTCCTCAAATCTGTTTTAAGGACTTTTATTGGATAATATCTCTTCACCTTTCAACTATTCTCTTTGTTTCTACTCTACTGATGAGCCTTTGTTCAATGTTCAGATCACCTCTTCTTTTCATTAGCAGGGACTGACCATTGCCTCACAGTTCAAACACGCGTTTGTCGTATTTTCATTAAATTGCTGATACTATGCTGGGCACCTCACTTGTGCTTTCCTTTTTTTCCTGGTACCCATCCAGAGATTTTACACTATGTCTTCTTACGGTTCAAAAGTGTAGGATTGTGTGTGTCAGCAGCAATTATACCTGTGAAATCTCAATTCTATTTCCTGATACTATTTTAACCCCAGTTAACCTCAAAAATGTGTAGAGAAGACTTCTACTGTCTTTCCATTATACGAATCTGCAAGAACCTATTATTTCTTTGCATCACTAATCCTTGTTGGATTGTCACCTGTAGTAAAGCTTTATTGCTCAGCAGCTTTTGATAAAGCTAACAAAAAGAAATTCATTTTACTGCCACACACCTAGCCTCGAAAAGGTCAACTAAACAAAATATTCAACCCATTTATCACCTGGATAAACCCAGTCATCTTCAACTATCAATAACTGAGTCTATCCTTAGACATTCTCTCAGAGTGCTTCAAGCACAGCACAACTCACCCTAAAATTCTGCCAAGCATCAATTCTGCTTGCAGCTGAAAGAATAGAGAGCATTTAGCTTTCATGGATTTAGTAAGAATTTTTCCATACCTGCATGCTCAGGGGGGTTCTCTGAGCCAGGGAAGAGCGAAAGCCCTTCCTCCTCCATCTCAAATACACTCGCCACCCTCTTCCCATGATCCCGTGTGCTGAGTTGAGTGGGACCCATGGAAGCCACACAGGAAGGGCTCGCTATAATCTCATCGCTGCAGCATTGTTACTGCCGAGCAAGGGGCTGCGGGCGTCTTTCTTCAAGGTCTTTGGTTTCTCTCTGCTACTGAAAGTCAGAAAGGAAGTACCTGTGAGAAAAAAAAAAAAAAACAAACAACAACAACAAAAACCTAGAAACAACAAACAGATGCAAAAGAGGCAAGAGCTCAACTACTGAAGCTATTAACTCCCCAAATCTTTACAAGCTGCATCACAAGCAAGCTTCAAGATTTTGTTTCCTTATTTATTAAAAGGGACAATTAACTTTGTTTTATCAATGTTTATGCTCTTGAAACACAGTATTTTAACAAACGGTGTTAAAAAGTACAAGATTAGCACACTCAGGTGCAAAACTGGTTTGTTTACTGCCAAAATATTTATCAAAGCAGGACAAGCCTTCGTTACTGCTAACACCACCAGGGGACTTCAGCCCTGACCTCTCCAAGTGTGTAACAGGGAAATTCCAGACTTTACAGCCGGTGGCCTTTGTTAAAGCTTCCAATAACAAACAGCTCATTGCTGCCAGCTGCCCTGGATTTTGTGGCATGTACTGCAGAGCACACAGAAAACTGTAGAAGACAATTTTGATACAATTATTTAGCAAAGACTACAACACATCAAATTTCCCTATTAATATCAGGAGCGAAAGGCTGTGCCAAAGAGATCAGTGATGTATTGAAGAGGAGGATGACAGATCCTCTCCTCACCTGCAGCAAGAAATCAAAAGCCAGCATCATACTTACAGAAAATGACCATTACACCACCCTCAGGAAATAGATTCACCACCAACCTTCTGAGTAAACCTTTTTCTGGAACATCTTTATTATACAGCACTAACTCCACTACAGAACTGGAACCTGGAAGGCAAATCCAATCCCTTTTTCCAAAAAAACCCACCTGCACAGAAAAAAAAGGCCTTACTGGCACGACTGCACAGACTCTGTGAAACTGATGCAAACTGCTAATGTAAACACCCCTAATCAGACTGAACATCCATTTCATCAGTTGATCTTAACTCAGTGATGTACCAATGCAAACTAAAGGGATTAGCTGATTTAAAAAGCAACTACGTTAAAGGCCTGTACCAGTTTAACTTGACTGAGTTCAGGACTGGAAGCCTGCCACTCTCTGAAAGACAGGAGGTGACAGAAAGCTGCGCAGGAGCCCAGATACAAAAGCGTCAGGTAAGCAGGGGCACGCCTCACACACTGTTGTGCTGACTGGCAAGAGGCAGAGGACCACAGTCCCAAATCCCTTCTTCCCTCCTGGGTATTTGGTCCAGACCGTGCAACTTTTCTTCGAATGCCAAAGATGAAAGCAGTACTTCCACAAACCACCCCCTTCCTCTCAGTTCTCTGAAAGAGTCATCAAGTAGAAAAGCAGCCATACCGTCAAACCTGCTGAGCTCCTGTCATCTCCCATTAGACTGTGGCAGATAATAGATTCAGGTGTTAAAAACCACAGGGCGTATTAATTCACGTGACCTTTGTAAACACAGCCTCAGACTGCATAAGGACTTGGGAGCTCCCTCCCCTTTGTGCACGCAGCCACTGAATCGCTGCAGAGATGCACTAATCTAGAATAAAAGCAGCGGCAGCAAATATCAAACTCAAAGCCATAGGAAGGAAGAATTCCTGTTGTGGGAGGTTAAAACCTAACTGATGTGATTTGCAACCAAGTTGAAGAGACTCACAGTCCTCAAAGGAACAATGTGGCTATCACAATCAACTTCTTTTTAAAAAAATCTCCATGGTAAATCCTGCACCAACTGAAAGCCTTGTGCAGGCACAGAGCATCAGACAGGGATAGGAACTTCACTGAAGCAAACCCAAACCCGACTTGTACTCCTAGTCCCATGTAAACTCCTCACTGATGCCGGTATCAGATGTCTCTGGACATGTTTGGGCATGAAACAAGAAAGCCAAGCGTACTGCCTCAGTGCATCTCCACATTCCTTTAAACCACGCAAAAGACTCACTCAAACATTAATTATTGTGCAGAATGAATCACCAGCAGCAGTACTGCAGTAATTTTTCAAAGAAAGAGTTTGATCCCCCAGCTGAGGGACTGAGTGACGGTGCTCAGACCCCGCTGCCTTCAGTTCAGTGACCCAGTCCTGCTGCACCCCAGCCACGACAGCAACATTTCCTGGAAAACAGAAGAGGAGGATAGAGCCTGATGGGATTTCAGAATTCTGTCATCCACATGACTCTTGACATTGCCAGAGTGAAACTTGCTGTCAGCAGGACATCTGGAGCCCAAAGGAGACTTTCTAAGAGACTGCAGACTTCCTGGCAATGTCTGAGAAGTCTGCAGCTACCAACAGGGAGGGGAGTATAAATCCAT
Source organism: Tyto alba (assembly GCF_018691265.1). Lineage (NCBI taxonomy): Eukaryota > Metazoa > Chordata > Aves > Strigiformes > Tytonidae > Tyto > Tyto alba. The sequence goes on from NW_024881280.1 coordinate 5,861,319, forward strand.
GTGCACGCCCAGGACACGGCATGGGGTAAAGCCCATCAGCCACTATTTTCGTGCTGTAAAACCAACCCACACGGTCTTACTTCATGCACCAGCCTCCAGCCTTCCCAAAACAGAATGGGCCAGACAGGAGAGGCCTCTCTGCTCTCAAGACACAGACTTTTTCAGTTCTGTAGATGCAGTAACAGTTGCAGGCTGTGGAAAGCTGACCTAACTACAAACAGCAGCACTCTGGTGCTAGGTAAAGAAACCTAAACTAGCATTTTCCCTACAAGCACACAAGTGAAAGGCTGTATAACTAGGCCAGGGAGTTTTCACAGAAATGCATGACAATTATTTTCAAATGACTAAAAATCTTATCGAGTTTTGTACTAATACTCATGTTATTAGAGGTCCACATCTTCCAATCTGCACATGAACTAAAAATGTAGAAGAGTGATGCAAGCTGTAACTGCAAGAGGGAACGCTGTCTTCTTGACATAATCTGCTGTGCTGCCTCCCACTGTCTGTCTCAACTCTGGTAGTTTTAGAAACCAGGACTGGCCAAGTGACAAAAGATGAAGCAATTGCTTCTCTCTAACACAGCGTCTAGAACAGAGGAACCTGATGAGCAGACATACTCCCGTGAGGAAGCATCTATAGATGAAAGGCTAAGGAAAACAATTTTCTGCCAACCCTTGCCACCCATGTCTCAAATAACACTTCTGAAATGTGTCAACGCCGGCTTTGTCCTACTCCATTTCTTCCCTCTCCCTTCCTTTTCTGAGACAACGGAACAACTCAGATACTGATGGTCTCAAGATCAGCACTCTTGCAACAGAAAAGTACTGTTAACAGAGACTAGAAGGGGCAGCCCTGGCTCTTGCCATGCTAAATGCCAGAAACATTCATCACTTCCTCCAGCAACAGTCACATGTCATCCATTCCCTCAGCTGAGTCTTCTTCCAAGCCCAAGTGAAGCACTTATAAGCCCTCCTGGAAGTCTTTGATCTGGCCTGTCATCAACAGACACAAGCTAAAGAATATGCCTAATTTCTGTCCCACATTCACTGAGGATAAGTAAAGAGGAGAGAGCACTCGGCAGCACAGCACATAAAGAAACCAAACGAGCCAGATGCAGTTACTGTGACACTTCTGCTAAACAGCTCTGTCCTCTCCCTGGTATTCCCTGTTTGGTGCTTTCTGTGAGAAGTTTAAGGATCAGGAACCAGACCAGATGCAGGCATGTCTCTGAAGAAACTGTACTGTGGAGTGCAGGAATAACCAGAAGAATAGCACAACAAACACTTTACCTGCAAATACTGAATGTTCAGAGGAAACAGTAGCTTTTTAGGAAGTTTACACAAGTCTCTGGGATCTTTCAAAACAGGATTTACTGGTCAGAGTCCTGGTCCTGTAAATCAGAAAATCCTACAGCCTTCTGCCAAGGGAAAATATATGGTTGTTTCAGCTGTAATGAACCACAAGCATGCACTCTGCAGCACGTCAGCATCAGCAGAAGATTTTACATTTGTATACATACATTAACATGACTGTGCTCATGTGTCACGCAGCTGTGTGTCAACAGGACTGTGCGTTAGTGTGTGGGCCTAACGGACTGTTGGTGAACAAATGCATCTGATAGGAAGGGCTATCTTTCAGAAGTACCTAAAGCAGGATTATAATTTGGCATTTTGGCTTCTAAATATGTTGTGACATGCGATACAAGTGCCAGCACCCAATCTGAATTACCTCTGAAAGCTGGGCTCACAACAGTGCGTAAGGGTCTCTGCTGAAATCTAAATGCACAACTCGCACAGTGGTGATGCTACCTTGGGTATCAAAAGCTGGCTGCAGATCTAAATGGCCAAGAAAAAAAGCCTGTTGGACTGAGATTTCACATGACCCTGCAGCACCAGCACAGATCTAAGCCCCTCAGGAGACACCACTGTTCCAATCCTTTCATAAGGAGTAATCAGTATTTTGTGACCTAATGCTCTTCCAATACCATCTCTGGTGTAGCAGTCAAGTATTTTCACAAACCTTCCCAAGGAACTTGGTACTACCTTATCACTGTCTCAGAAAAAACAAAGGTTATTCCCAGCTCATGTTGGCTCGTTCATCTTCCTTCCCTCTGCATCACTGCATTTCTCAAGAAATGCTGGAGCAGCTAGTAGTCTGTGAGCGGGGCAAAAGTACACATATAACAGGCTTCAACTGGGAAGAAGTTGAAAGAGGCACTCATACCTTTCAGGGCAGAAAAAGAATTCTATGCAAATCTGTCCCTTTGAAAATGAAGTGACATTTGAAAACTGTTAAAACTCATGAAAAAAAATAACCAGCTTCAGATTGTCAACAGGAGGGACAAACCGTGGAAGTGCAAGGTGTGCAAAGCAGCGCAACAGGATAGCATAAAGAATGATTTTGAACAGTATGTTTGCAAAGAATGGGAAGAATGGTTCTGTAACTCTGAGGGAACAAAGACCAGCTCTGTGTCCCTGCTGTAAATTCCTCTCTACAGAGAACTGCAGGGACATGGCTTGAAATTGCATTATCCATTTTGATCTCCCAGAAGCATAAAGCCAACCACAAACTGGAAGGAGTTTGCAAACCACCATCAGTCCCGAATTGATTTAAAAAAAAAAAAAAAAAGCTACAGCCTCCTGATTGCTTTCATTTGCTATCAAGCTAAGCTTCAGCCAACCATGAGCACCTGCCCACGCGTGCAGCACTGGCCTGTGAGCCTCGCAAGCTGTTGCCTCCTCTGCCATCTTTGCCAAAAGAATCCTAACAGTCACTCCCAGCTGCACAGCCTGCTCCTCAGGGATGGGCAGCTGCATTCTGGCCTCTTGCCCCTGATTTAAGGGTCTCATTCCCACCTCTGCCTCTACCTGGGAGTTTTAGAGCGCTCCTCTCCCCCTTCCTTTGGCTTTTACTCCTGTTGCTGACCAATTCCTTTATTACCCACGACTCTGCCAACCTCTGGCACAGCCTCTGCCCACACATGTATCTCTTCCTTTGAGCTGGTGCATCCCTGAGCTTGACTGGATTCTTACTGCAGCACCCAGCTCTCACTGTGAAGACCTCCTTTGGCGTTAGTCTGGTCTCAGCATGCAGTGTGCTGTCTCCTACCCAGGTCAGGTACGGAGCTATGGCAGAGTTCAGAGAAGAGCAGCAAAAGTGACTACCAACAGATTAAAAGGAACAAACGTGCGTCAGCTGGTTGAAAGAGTACTGGGAAGAGAAGCAGGAAGATGTAATAATGGCGTACAGCAGGATGAAAGGTGTTATTCTGAAAGATGGCATGCCTGAAAGGGATAGAAGGAAAACGAGGAAGGGAAAGTCAGGCTATTGCAAAAAAAAACACCCAAAAGGTGATTTCTGGGAGACTGGAGACCAGTCTCCATAATTTTCCTTCTAAAATTAGACCTTGTATTACAACCAAAGCGCAAAGAGGTCTGCAGACATTTCTGAATCTAACACAACTTAGATGCTCTTGACCCACAGAATATGCTATTATAAACAATGGCAGCGACAGAAATTCCAAGCCAGTTCCACCCTACCTCAGGTAAGAAGGGATACAGGACTAAAACCAAAAAGTCTCTCTCTACTGAACAAAGTGGTTGGCAAAGTGACTTAGGATCATAAGACACAACTGTACTACCAAACAATGCAATAATTCAGGGCAGAATCAGCCCAAAGTATTTTTGCTTTGCTCCACATAAAACACCCCAACCAAACTCACTCCTTGTCAACGATCTTCAGGGCACAGGATTAGTTTCTTTCCTACACAGCCTGTGGATCCTCCTGCTTTGGGAACAGGGCTTCCCAAATTGTACATCAGATGAAGACAGAATGCACCGACTCCAGTCCCACCCAAGAACCTACAAGCTCTGCAGGGGACCTCCTCATGCCAACAGCAGTTGTTTTGAAAGAAGTCAGCTCTCCTGTTCGCATGCGTCATCCAGCAGGAGATGCTCCCTCCCCTCTCACCTGCCTCTCATTATTCCTTGCCTGACAGAGGCTGAGGTTTTGGTTTTGCCCTTGTCTTCACCTCTTGGTTTCTGCCTGATCAAACAGTGCCCTGTCAACACAAGGAGCAAGAGGAAAAGAGAGTGTACGTGTGACTGCTTTCAGGGTGGGTAAGATCCTGAAACCGGCTGTGGCTTTGTGTTTCCTCCCTCCCTCCCACCAGATGCCCTTGGTCCTGCAACTGAAAGCAGGAGAAAGGAGATGAGGTTATTGGAGTTCATTCACACTGCCCACAGGGCTGCTCTCGCCTCCCTTCCTGTTTGCATGGAGTATCAGTCCCTCTGACAAAGGGAGAGAGAAAGAGGCAGAGAGGGAGAGAGAGGGGAGATGATGGTAAGAGAAGATAGACTTTTCCCTGGTTAATGAACTGGAAACGAACAACAAGTGATACCAGGAGTGATGTGGCCACCTTGCTGCTATGAAATTCCTTTAAAGGCCACTGACACAAGTTCCCTTGAACTCTGGAAAACAGCACAAGCCAGGTCTGGCTAACAAAGCTCCAGTTCCTTTTACCCCTTTTAGGCTTTCTACTGTCACCTCAGCTTTCAAGCTTCTGGCTAACCAAGAGCATAGCCACCTCAGAAATGGCAAAAACTAGGGCATGCACTGGGTTACAGCAAGGAAGATATTACAGTAACTGCATCCCTCCACCTTCCCCTCGCCTCCAAGCTGTCCTGTAAAATGACAAGTCATCCTTTCTCAGCTCTGTCTGGCCAGATGAGCTGTGCCGCCAGTGTCCCGCCACGCAGAGCAGACAGAGCAGAGCCACTTTGGAGCAACACAAGCTTCTGCAGCACCCATGGGGACGAAGACGAGTAGAACTTGCTGTCTGTAGCTGAACGGCAATAAACCCCTGTGTCTGGCTGTGAATTCCGTTCATCAACAGCGCGACACTGCTATCAGCACCGACCTTCAGATGGCAGGAAGCACAACTGAGGCTTTGACAGGGGCTTCCAACAGGAAAAATCCCAACTGTGCTCCTCCCAGGAGGATGAAGCACACAAAGCAGTGCAGCTGCCCCCTCCTGCTAGCGGAGGAGCAAAGGGTAGCTCCCTGCCTCTCCCTGGGAAGAAGGGGAAGGGAGGGGATCCAGCCTGGAGCTTGTCTACAGAATGTTTGTCAGCATCAGCTGTAACAGCAAACTCTCCCTATGGAAACTCACTTTAAAAACAGTAACAGCATTCTTTTGTCAGTACCACTCGCAATTTCCCCGAGCAAATTAAGCTATCCTACCAGTAAGTCTTTTTTTCCCCTTGCACATCTAAATGCATCTGTGCAAAGGTGGGTTTGTTATGTGTTTTTCTTCCTCAGGCCCTTGTATTAGCTAACGGTGTAATTCTTTCACACTTCTAAACACACCACCAGAGACAGACACACACACACAGACACAAGAAAAAAGAATAAAATCAAACATGAAAAGTGTTCAGGCAACCTAGAAAACTTCCTACTACAAAATAATCTGCTAACTAGCAAGACCCTGCTTTGGAAAATGAAAGCTTGCAGCTCATTATTCCTGCTGCTGACCAGCTCTTGCACACCCTGCATGCAGTGACGGCTCATCATGTCCTACTTTAAGGCTGAAAACGAGGTCTGATCCTAACACCTTAGTTTTCTTATAAATGCTACTGCATGGCAGCATGGAAAACATGCCCACAGACTCTTCTTTCTGGATTTCTTCTCTAGTTTTATTCAGCCACCAAAACCTTGTTCTACACAATTATACATAGCTATCCAAAACAGAACAGCCAGCCATTCTTTGAAGTAACACTTTTAAGACCCAGAGCTCCCTTAGTCTTCCCAGAGAACAAGGTTTATGAGAGACAAAATACACAGTGTCGTCCAGATCAGAGGTAATGGCAATAACCAGCTGGGTTCAAAAAGCTGTTTTAAAGGGTTAGAGAAGCCTCTCTTAAATCACTGTGGACTTCCACAGTACAGAACAAACAGATCTACCTTGGACCCTACACTCCTTTATGACCCTCAGTCCCACAGATGTACAGCCCTGCTTCAGGGAACACAAGTCTGACTCATGGCAGATCCGAGATGTCATCCCAATGCCATCTCCAAAGTGAAGCAAGAGATCAGAAAAAGAAAAAAAAAAAATGTAGAAGGGGAAAAAAAAGAAAAAATGAATACCCAAAGTACCATCCTGATAGTAGAGAAGCCAAGGAAAAGGGTTAAACCTAGTCCGTAAGCAATAAGAGAACCAACTAGATTATGCCTAGAAAAGAGCACTGCAGGCCTTTTTTCTGCATGTAGAAAATTATAATAATAATCACACAACATACTGTTTACTTGATTGTTTTCTTAAAAATAATTTAATCTCCATTATACTATGCACTAAGGGAATAACATTTAATGACCCGTGCCCGTTCTAGCCAAGTGCCTTTATCAGCTGGCACTTGGCCCACGAAAGAGAACCCTGCTCAGCAACCCGGGCTGTCTCAATCCCAATCTGCTGGTGACTCCTCTGAGCAGGATCGCAGCCCAATCCACTGTCAGCACGGCACTACCACTAAGCCAGATAAAAGCAGTAAGAAGCAGCTGCAATATTTTTCCAGGAAGATGACAAAGGACACATAAAGCTGTAGGATGCATAACAGCAAAGCCAGAAGGAGAACTTAAAAGCCCTCAACTAGCCCTTGTCCAGACCACCTTTGCTTTCCAACAGGTCTTCTCCACCCTCGACTAGCCATGAAATAAAAGAACATGAACAGAGGCAAAAGAGAAAAGAACAGAATAAAGTCGGGTGGGGTGGGGGGTGGGGGGGCTGTTCACAGTACAACTGTTCATTTTTCCGATTTCCTCCTTTCCTCCCACCCCAAGAGTACTTTCATCAGCATGCTGCATATCACCATAACTGATGGGAGATTGTTTCTGGGAAACAGCGTTTTTGTAAGGTGTCTATACAGCACTTTGTATCCAAGCACCAACCCACCTAAAAGCATCAATCAAAACAAGTACTACTGCTCACAGGCAAAACAGAAATACAGTACTGGATTGCAAAACAGGCAGGAAACTCATTAAGGTTCCCTTAAGTGCAGTAGGGGAAAAGCACCAATTCCCATTCATAGAAATATCATCCCTAGATGTAGCACAAAGGTCAGGAAGAAATGAGTGTATTACAGAAATACCCATATAAAGAACACAACAGAGGGATACTGGAACAAACTTTTAAATTGCTTCAAAGTAAGCTTCGCGGTTAGTCTATTCCCCACTCACCCATTACCAGGGATATATTTTGGCAGGTTTTACTAACACTGCTCTTAGAAGAACAGGAGAAGAGGCAGGCGTTTGCACCCTGCAGCAGATGTACGGATCCAAACCCAGATCAGGCAGAAGACTGCAGTAGAGTAAGAAGAGAGATCAGAAGAGCTGCCAAGAAGCAAAGTGAAGACCAGCATAGGGGTGCAGGTCAGAATAAAGGACTATTAAGAGCTCTGTCGCAAAGTAAACTTGCCCTGCTTTTGACTTTGCCATTCTGGATCCTGGCCTGTACAGTCTATTTCTGTTTCAGGGGTCACTGCAACTAAATACTTACAAGGTACAGTAACAGTAAATTAAAGAGGAGGGATAATTTTTTTTTTTTTTATAAACTTACAGGGTGGAAGCTAGGAGGGAAGGGTTAAAGGTCTGAAAATGAGAGAAAGAGGATCTCTGTGACAGGAAAGGAGCATGTGAGAGGGCGTGTGACAGGCTGTGTAGCAGAATGTGTGCGCAGATCTCATTCCCTCTGAGGCTCTTGGCCAAATGCAGAGCTGAACTTTCTGCAGACTTTGTCCTGCCAAGTCATGTTCCCTTCTCACACTGCCTGACATCACCACAAATACTCAGCTGGAAAACAGTCCAGAGCCGAACAGAGTCCACTGCTCAAACACCAGCCAGTGAAATGGCTGCACTCACGGCACACCCACCAGATGGGAAACCAGAGCCACCGACTCTCATCACAGGTTATCTCCAAGCACCCGGGAGGCCCAGCTTCATCCATCCAGAAAGAGCCCTAACAAGGCACAAAGAGATGCAAGATGCCAACAGACAAAGCCTTTCTATTACCCAAATAACATAGCCCAGAACAGACTGAAAGTCCACACAAAGGCTCTAATAGGAAAAAAAAAAAAAAAAAAAAAAAAGCAAAAATAACATCCCCATCAAATTGTCTGGGTTTGTCACAAGCAATGTGCTGCAAGGAGCCCGCTCCATTCCCAGCTCCGGCACAACCCTGCAGAGAGGAAAAGGAAGCTGTCACACATAAGCAATGGACAAAACCAGGAGCCAGTGGTTCTGCAAAGACTGACACTCCAGCAGGGTCTACGTGAAGCGAGCAAGCACACATTATAGTGTCAGAGAGCTCGTACCACCCATCTTCTCAGAAATAATTGGGAACCCAAGATCGGTGCTGGAAAAATGCGAGCACGTGTACGAGCGTGTGGGAGCGGGCGATGGGGCTGAGCCAACAGGTGGCTGGATTTCTTATTTTGATCCATGTATCAAGGGAGAAGGGTGGGGAGGGACTGCCAATTCTGGGACACTGCTAAAGGCACCACCCAGAGCAAGTATCAGGGAGTAGCAGCTGGAGATGATACTAAAACAAGGGAGGACAAAGTCTGCAGTCTCTTCTTGTGTCTTTCTTCAGCCTTCGCCCCCAGCCTGCTGCTTAAAGGCAGCACGATAGAAAATGCCCTCAAAGTGCAGGTGATAGGGAGAAAATTAATGTTTTCTTCAGGCCTATTTCTAGGAAAACAAACAGCAACTTGGGAGCTTTCTGGAGACCAAGGAAAAATTTTTCTTCAGTCCCATACAGCCAAGAAAGTTAAGTCCCTTCTTCTCAGACTTGCCTAAATAACAGAAGCTACAATCTATGCTTATCAGTATTTTACATTTTAATACGCTCCTCACAACAGAATTTCCCGCTTCCTTTGCTAAGGGAGTCTAACAATTTTCTTAAAGGTCTAGCAGTGCAACTTTGCCTGTCCACATGCTATATGGACCTTAAATCATACCCGTAGGGCTTCCTGCCCACACCTGCAGTCGCTGGAGAATCTGCGCCCCCCCACACCAGCTGTAAACACAGAAGCCACCTTCTGAACTTCTTCCCGGGCCTTTCACAGAAATGAGAATATTATTCCCCTCCTGCGGACAACGGCCGAAGGTGGGAAGCAGTCAATCAGAAGACCAGAATCACAAAGCTGGTACTTGAAGGCAAGGTGGCAGCTTCTCCTCCTCCTCTGGGCGCGCTGGGTGAGCTGCCCGGCCCAGGTGGCAGCACCCACGCAGGCCGAAGCGCGCTGGGGAGGAGGGCTGGCCGCAGGACTCCCCGGGCCTGCGTGCGTGTCGAGGCAAGCGCCCTCAGAACAAGTCTCCGAGGCTGTTCCAGCGCAACTTCGTGCGCCCACAGAACATTTGCGCGTGGGTTCCTGCCCGTAGGTGCTCGAGAAGTCACTGCACATGCATAGCTGAGAGCCTGACTGTGCAAGAATCCTCCAGGAAAATTCACTGGCGTGGCGTGCGGAATCCTATGCGGGGCTGGCACATTTCTGCATGTGTGTCCCTGGCAACTGAGATACACTATGGAGCTGTTGCAAAAGCATACCTCTTCAGCCTCATTTCATAAGGGCTCTAGATAGATGACTTAAATTCCAGACATTTTCCTTTAAGTGGATTTTATACATATTTTTCACAAATACACTCATTATTTTCTAAATTAATGACAATTTATGGTAAAGCCTAAATCAGTCATTTAGACAAACACGTGCTCTATCCAAGCAGCACACGGTTGTTGAAGAGTGTTTGAAGGAGTATAATTCCTGAATTCTGGAAAGTTACTAAGTCCTCAGCACCAGAATCCACTGAAGTACCAAACAAACCTTTCTTAAAAAGGGCAGAAAGATTAGTTTCTTCAATTCACGTATTAGTCAGTTCACTCAAAACTGGGGGAGGCAGCATAAAATGGGAGGGGAACTGCTTCTCTTTTCCAATCTCTGAATAAAAACAAGACAAGGGAGGATGAGTTATGCTCATTCTAAGATCTGGAAGGACACAACGACCTAAAACAATCAGTTCATTTTGCTAAGTACAGATAACACTACCCTGTTAAAATAAATCAGTTTGAATAGCACACACTCCAGCAAGCATATTTTCTCTTACGTATCCAGTGAGTGATTACAGTCTAACTATAAAAAACCCTGCATATTTAATTTGACCTTTTTATTCAAATGCAGTTTTGTACAAGCCATGAGGAAAAAAATTACTCACCTAATAAACACAAATGACCATTTTCGAATGTAAGCATTTACTGTGATATAATAGCATAAATGAGTGTATGTAGATACACTGTATCGTCCTGTTTAGCAAAAAGGAGTAATAAATGAGCCCAACCAACTAGAATAAACCTTCTTTTAAGAAAGCATCAAATGAAAAACCAAGTTTAAATGATTTATTTAAATCACCAACTTTAATCATGATTAAAATCAGCAAGTGGGAAGCCTCGATTTAAACCCATTAACCTTGTTTGTTTGCTAGCTGTGGTAGGATCAGCGGGTCCTGGAGGGAGAGAAGATACAACCTCCACACCTAGTTCGTTTCAAGAAATTTTACAAATATATTTGCCAATATTTTTTTTTTTAAAAACCTTAAAACAAACTAGGAAGACCGACATGCCAGGAGACACCTACTCTCTTGTCAGTCATCTGCTTTAGCAATCAGTCTGATACACCTAAACATCTTCTATCTACATCTCAGAGAGGTTTCTACGCATATACAGTACAGCCTGACTGCAGCATGGCTTTTAAATCGCATCAATCTTCACATCCCACGAGACAGTTCTCCTACTTAACCTTACAGACGTGAGTTTTGGTCTCTTCAAAATGAGAATTAGATTTCTCATTCTCTAACATTGTTCTCTTAATTTCTCCATCAACTTCCCACTAAATAAACACTTATTTTTGCTCCTCCCTTAAATACACTGGACAGTCTGTAGTGGTCTGCTCTGTGCACTACCCTAGTTAGCCTTTCCCCTCCCCAAATAAGATACCTAAAAGCTTGACAGCGTATATTTCAAAGTGATTTATGAAATTATACCAAAATTGAGTATGTCACAACATTTTTTTTGACACTCGATGAAGCAAATAATTTTGCTCTACAGGAAATCTGCTTTTGAGATCTCCAGATCTAAAATGCAAGTACACTGGCTCCAGGGGTGTCTCCTTTTTAGTGAGGACACAAGAAAGGAATTTGTCTATGCTCCAAACATGGAAAAAAGGTATTCTGTCCTGAGCGGGAAGTCACAGAACAAAACCCACACAGGAGTGCCAAAGTAACTCATCGTACCACTTCTAACAGAGAAGTTGTTAAGCTCTGCCAGAACATGGACAGCCTCATGTAATTTAAAAATATTATACACATCTCTCAAACCTGAACTGACTCAATACAGCTTCTAGCTGCAGTAACCACAACAAAAACGCTCAAACGTTTTACTTGTGTATCAGCAGGTGTACAATCTAATGACCAAGTTCAACCTGTTTGCAGCCCAAATGCAGTCCTGTACTTGTCAGTGGGAAGCACTCCCCTGAATTCCTTCCTAAAACAAAGATCCTTCCCACTGAGACAGTTTCCACAGCCAAGAGAATGTGATTCTGCCTTCCTAAATTATTAGGCTGTGAGGAAAACAAGGTAACATATCCTACTGCCAGACCAGCAGAGCAACTTCCCCCAATGAAACAAAATGTGACAGGTTTCACCTCGGTTCTGAAACAATGAGCTTTCTCCAAGATTGTCACGTTTGTGCATCTTATTACTTGGGGGATAGGGGGGTGGGGGGCAGGGAAAGGAGGGAGAGTGACATACAATCTGATAAGCTTTCCTATTCAACATGCAAAGACCCACACAGCTGTGACAATGAGACTTTCACAGCAGCTGCTTCCAGAGCAGAAAGCAGGATCATCCTTCAGTGCATTCAAGACAAAGCACATTATATTCTACACTCCTCCTTGGGCAACTGGGAACACGACTTCTGGAAAACAGCAGCACTTAAAGACCTTAAATTCAAAACTTAAAATTTTGAAAACTGTCAACCTTGAGAGCCATACGATCACAGACCAGATGTAATTACAAGACGTGACTTTTGAGGTCTGAGACCATCAACACTGGATCAAACATTCAACAACAGCAACAAATTTGCCATTCTGTTAACCACAGAACAAGTGCTCCAAGTTACAATGACTAATCCTAGAGAAAACATCTTTTTGGGGGGGGGGGGGGGAAGGAAAAAAAAAAAGTCATAGCAATCAAATGTACTTTAAAGCACTGGAAACACGGCTGTTCCTGCAGGTGGGAGATCAGAAGGCAGCAAACTCGTGCTCTGTACCTTGTACGGCCGCACACTCTCTGCCTGCCTCCCTGCTGCACAACAGCTGGTAAAGGAAACGTGCTGACAAGGCGCAGAGAGCTACGGCAGCGGTAACTGGAAACAATCGATGACAGTAGCCCAAGGCAAACGGCCAGGACACGCTAATTCTGAGATAAAGTTTCCTGTTTCTTATTTTTTTAGATTAGGCAGTTTATATATAGAGAGAACTTCTGCTTGCATCTGTTCACAATACAAGTAGCTGCAGGTTTCCTCTGGTGGCTACAGAGCTCCCGAGCAACTCCACAGCGACCCATGTACTGTCCTACCTGAAGCTGGTTTGGGTTTATTCCCCCAACCTTTTTTTTGGAGGCGGGGTGGGGAGGGAATAGGTCATTAATTATTTTCACCCCTGTTTTTCTCCTACAAAATCTGGCCTTTGCATATGAAGAAGGGATGCCCGCGTGTACGAAAGAACTGTCACCGAACTCAGGGCCAGACTTCCACCAGGGGTTACCGCAGGAGGCCACGCAGCCCTGCAGCGGCAGTCCCCTGGTGAACGTGCCACAGGTGCAATTCCAGAGAAGCGCAGCAGGGCCAAACTCCACCCGGCCCTAGCACAACGCGTACTGCATCCAGTGCCCTCTTTCCACAGCCCAAAGGAAAGAAGGGCTGAGCTCAGCAACACTTTGCTGAAATTTTGAAACTGCATTTGCTTCCCAAACTAAAAGATAAGACACTTTTATAAGACACTTTTTCTGTTTCTACCTCAGCAGGGGGGGTTACTGTCTTAAGACTCACTCCACAAACCAAGCCCACCACTCACTAAAGGAAGGAAAAGACACCTTTTCCTTTCTCTTCTGCCTGTCCTCAGATATAGCCTTCTGACACCTGGGGAATGGCAGACACTCCACGTACCTTGAACGAGCTGAGAGGACTCTTCCCTACAAATATAACCTGCAGTCATAGACAGAAACTGGCTGACACACAGAGTGATCCAAACGGTTAGTCAGAAAAGTGACTCAGTGCTAGAGACTCCCTCAAAAAAGCCTTGCAGTGAAGGGCCAAGCTGTGCCTTTAGGAAAAAGATAAGGGGGGGGAGGAGTTTTCAGGAGAGAAAACATTTCTCTCGTACCAACAATCCAAGGTTTGCTGCTGTTCCCTAACGAAATACCTGTCTTGGCAGATCTGTGGGCCTTAGCGCACGAGCATCGGTGAAACGGCACGGTTTGGAGTCACCCCCCGTGTCAGCGAAGTGACCTTTTAACATCACCACACCACCTGCGAGCTGTGCCGACAACCCGGCGTCCCAGGGAGCTCGCCATCTGGGCCGGCAGGACGCAGCGGGTGAAGGAGAAAGGCAGAGCCGAGCGGAGGAGATGAGGGAAGAGCAAAGCGACCGCGGTACCGTGAAGCGGGCAAACCCCTCCTCACGGCTCGGAGCCGGCGGAGCTCCAGGCTGCGTGGATGCACGGTAACAGCCGCCAATAAGCGCTGAGCCCTCCCCACCCGCCGGTTTTCCCTCGCCGGGGCCGGCTGCCGGCCCTCTCCGCCCTTCCTCCCACCTCTTCAGCGCAGGGACCCTCTCCAGCGGCGCGGCTGCGCAGCCACCGCCAGCCCGGCCCGGCAAGGCCCTGCCGCCGCCCGGCTCCCCCTCCCACGCCACGCAAGCTCCCCCCCCCCCCCCTCCCACCCACGGCGCCGGGGAACCGCCACCAGCGCCACCCGCACCAGGCCCCGGGGCGGCTCGGGCCGTCACCACCACCACCCCCCCTCACCGCTTCCTTCCAGCACCTTCCAGCGCCGCCCGGACCGGCCGGCAGCCCCACGCGAGGCGGGCGGCGCTAGGCCGCCGGTACCGACTGCCGGAGAGCCGCGGCGGCGGGAGAGCGCGGCGGCGTCGTACCCCCCCCCCCCGGCCCCCGCCGTGAGTCACGGACACGCGGAGCGGCGAGGAGGCGGCGCCCGCCCCGCCGCAGCCAGAGAGCCGAAGACACACTCACACACGCAAAAAGAAAAAAAAAAAAATAATTAAAAAAAAGTTACCGGCGCGATCCCGGGCGGCGGGAGGGGGGCCCGGCCCGGCGCTGGGTCCCGGCGGGGCGCCGCGGCCGAGCTGTGGGGATGGCACGCGCGGCGGGCGCCCGGGTCACGTGCAGGCGCCGCCCGCCCCGCCCCCCGGACACGCCCCCTCCTTGTTTAGGCCACGCCCCCTTCTCATCGCCGCCCTCCCCTCACCTCGGAGAGGGGCAAAGCCGGCAGAGAAACCATTTAAAAAAAACAAAAAAAACCCACAAACAAACAAAAAAACCAAACCAAACAAAAATAAAAACAAAAACAAATAAGTGCCCACAGGGAAAAAACAGCAAAAAAAAGCAGGTGCCCACCCGAAAAAAAAAACAAATAAAAAAAAGCAGGTGCCCGCAGGGAAAAAAAAAAAAAAAAAACAACAAAAAAAGCAGGTGCCCAAGGAAAAACAAAAACAAACAAACAAACACCCTCAAAACCAAAAAGAGCAGGTGCCCAGAGGGAAACAAACAAACAAACAAACCAAAAAACTAAAAAAAAGCGAACAGGTGCCCCCAGGAAAGCCCCCCCCAAGGCGGGTGCGCGGAGCAGCACCCCCGGGCCGGGCCCTGCCCCCGCGTCCCGCCGCGCCCAGACACAGCTCCGGGGCGCTCCCACCGAACACCCACGGACCAAGGGACCCAGTTTTGAGCTGTTGTGCCCCACGGCCCCCGGGATTTCGTCACCAGCGCCGCGTTTCTTCCTTTTCTTGCAAAAATCCCCGCTGCGCGCCCCGCGCAACCCCCGAGCGCGGAGCATCACCAAACCGATTCAACCCCCCGTCCTTTTTCCCCTCGGTGCGAGCGGCGCCTCCCAGCCCCGCGGGCCGGGTGCCCCCCCGGCGGCAAAAGGCGTGTTTCCCCACGCACACTCGTGTAACCCCGCCGAGGATCGGAGGGCACGGGCAAATCTGGGCGAAGCCTGCCCACTACGTGCCCTCGGACAGCAGAGCCCACGCACGCATCCTCCGGCGGGCTCGAGGGATTACCAACCCACGGAGCCGGGCCGCGCGTGGCAGCCCGCTTTTCTGCCCGTTTTCACCCGGGAAGTCACGGGTGACGCCGGCGCGGAACTTTAGGGGGGAGAACGCTTTATTCCGCACCCACGCCGTTAAGCGCAGCCCGACCCCCGTGCTCCCACCCAACGCCGCGCACCTTGCGTGGGGGGGGAGGGGAAGCCCACGGGGGCCCCACGAAGCCGCCGGCGCTACCCCGATCCGGCTCCTCACCGAGGCGCCGGCGGGCTGAGGGGATGAGGCCCTACGCCACCCGCCGCTGACCGAGAAACGCCCGTCCCCGTGGCGTGGGGGGGGGACACGCACCCCGTGAAATTCCCACCCATCCCCCTCCCAACAGGCACACAGAGCGCCACCGGCCGCGCATGCGCGGCGAGGCGGGCCGCTTCCGCTGTGCTCGGGAAAACTCTGTCCGGCGCGGGCTCTGCGGCCGGCGGCGGTTGGGTTCCGTGCTGCGCGGAGGCGACGGTAGACGCGGCCATGGCGGCTGAGGCGCCGGGTTCCGGGCGGGCGGGCGCCGTCCTGCTCCTCCTGGCTCTCTGCTGCCAGCCGCCGCCCGGCCGGCCCCGCAGCCTCCGCTTCGTAACGCTGGTGAGGGGAGCGGGGGGGGGCGAGGGGGGGGGAGTAACGGGAGGGGGGCGGCGGTGTAACCGCGGTGCCGCCCGCAGGTGTACCGGCACGGAGACCGCTCGCCCATCAAGGCCTACCCGCGGGACCCTTTCCAGGAGGCCGCTTGGCCCCAGGGCTTCGGGCAGCTCACGCAGGTGGGGAGGCGGTAAAGATTTTGGGGGGGTGGGGGGGTGTTTTCTGGCGCCGTTCGGTAACCCCCGGTCCCGTCGCAGGTGGGGATGCGGCAGCAGTGGGAGCTGGGCCGGGCCCTGCGGCGCCGTTACCGCGGCTTCCTCAGCGAGACGTACCGGCGGCAGGAGGTCAGTACCGGGGGAGGGGGGGCACCGGCCGGGTCTGCCGCCCGCCCCGAGCCGCGGCCTGAGGCGATCCGGCCCCGCGCAAAGCCGCCTGCTCGGAAGGAACCAAGCCAGGGCCGCGGCGCCGTGTCTGCCGCACGCTCCTCATGTCGAATTTATTCCTATTTCTTTTTTTCTGTCGCGCCAGCTGACAACGAACGTGCTTGCCCTGCCCTTCATCCCACGGGAGCCTGTACACAGGAGCAGTAGTTACTAACCAGATGCAACCCTCCTCCATCTGTAAAATATTGATAGCTTCAGGCCCCCTAAAACTATTAATTTCCCTTTCTCTCCAGGATGTCGCCACGCTAATAGTTCTTGAGAAACTGGTAGGTTTTGTTTATAAAAGGTTAACGGAGCCCTTGCGGAACCCTGTGCTAAGCACGGGAAAATTGGGAAGATCAAAGAAAGTGAGGAAATAGAAAATCTGCCCCCCACCCAACACCCCCGCTGGTTGACCGAAGAGGGGTGAAGCAACTGGAAGAGGAGGAAGAGGAGGGTTGGGAGGGAGAGCGGGCAGCCGAGGCCCCACGTCCCACCTCGGGCTCTGCATCGGTTCCGTTATTGTACCTGAGCTCGTTCCGGGGGATTGACCAAATGGGGCAAACTGAGAATCCCTGTACAATTTTCTGTCTTTGTTTCCCCCCCTTTTTGGGCTCCCCAGTTGCCGCAGTTCATACTCAGCTTCCAATAGTTCAGATAACATCCCTTCTTCACCATTTGCCTCATCAACAAAACTTCCAGCATCAGCTCAAACACAGATCCCTTAACCTCCCTCAGTAGTTCCTCCCCAAACATACTTCGCTCTTATAAAGCTTTTCCTGGCTGAAACTGTTTTCCTCCTCTTGCTTGAGAAGGGAAAACAAACCAGGGCATATGCAAACAAAAGCTGTTCTGCTAACCAAGCCCAAACCCCTGCTCCAGTTGAGCAACCGCCCTTATAAGAAGCGTTGCCTGGGGGTGACACCGTATGACTGCCTGTCACCTGACTCAGCGACAAGCTGGAGCCTTGGCAAAAGGTGCTGAAGGAAGCATGTACGCTCAGGGCTTACTTGGGGTTTTTTATGACACTTCTAAATTAGATCCTTATCTTTTAAAATATTTCCTTTCAATTTCGTCAGAGCTTACAGAGGATGAAACCAATCCTGCCTAATGAGTACAGGGTTAGTTGTTTTCAAGCCACAGTTAAGAGGTGAAAGTGGGTAGAAATTGTCAGACAAAATAACTGGTTTTTTTTTCCCCCCTTGTGACGGTGAAGTTTTGAGATACACTTCACATGGGACATGCTATACAGAGTGAGCATATGTATTTTTTCTTATATTTCTCTCTCCTCATTTAACATTACAGTGTCAAGGTTTGGATTTTTTTTTTTTTTTATTTCATCCTTCTGGCTTTTTATTCGTCTTGTTTCAGATTCAACGTGCTGTTTTCTAGGACATTCTTTCATGATTTCCTACGTGCTGCTCTTGCTTTATCACTGCGCTCTCCCAAGTCTTCCCCTGAGTGTTTTCAGTACACAGATATCAGAAAACCAACATTTTGCCATTTTAACCTTCTGAACTTTTTTGTATTTTTATTGTTTCTCTTTTTTTTTCTGGCCCAGATCTCCCTCTCTGAGCTCTGAAATGATAAGTCTTGGCTCACTGATCCCAAGAACTAACAATGGTCAAATAAAATCTAAGCTCCCCTTTCCTTCCTCTCTTGTTAGATCGCTTTTGTCTTCATCTCTCAGACAGAAAAACTGAAGTTTGGAGAAGCCTTTTTTTTTTTTTTTTTTTCATGAGCACAGCAGGTCATTCCTAGAACTGAGCGCAGGACTTTGCCCCAGTCGTGGTCTGTAAATGTCGTGCATTTTCTAGCTGTGCCTGTTGTTATCTGCATCTCTGTCCTGCTCTTCTCTGACTCTTCCTCACATTCAGACTCCTGTCCGCCGTCGGCTCCGCACGGTGCATCTGGCTGTCCCACTGATCCAGAACAGACCGCTCCGGTATTTCGGGCCAAATTGTCTTTGTGTCCGTCCTGAACGGTTTTGTCCAGGCTGACCCCAGCGGGCAGGGTCACTTCAACTCCTGTTATCTTGTCCCTCAGCAGCTGCGGGGCACTTGGCCCCGTGCCTCAGCGAGGGCGGCGTCCTGCGTCCGAGCATCGCCGCTCGCTGTGGCGTGACTAACGGTGCGCTGTCCCTGTCCTGGCAGGTCTTCATCCGCAGCACGGACTGTGATCGGACGCTGATGAGCGCGGAGGCCAACCTGGCAGGCCTGTATCCCCCAGAGGGACAACAGATATTCAACCCTAACATCTCCTGGCAGCCTATCCCTGTGCACACAGTGCCCGAGTCCGAGGAAAGGGTAAGTTAGTCTCGAGGATGTGTACCGACTACTCAAATAGTGTGTTACGCTGACTTCTCCACAAGTCTCCGCTTCAGTCTCGATTCAGATTGTCTTGAACTTCTTCCGGGACCTACCTTGCAAAGGTTCTTCTGTTCTCAGAGCAAGACAAGTACTCGGGGGGCTGTGTTCACTCCACGTGTTAGCTGCAAGCCCTCGGCAGACCGCACGCGACCTGGAGTATGTTAGAAGGCAGGACTTGAGGCTGCTCAGAGGTGCATCCCGCTAGTCAGGGTTTCGTCACAGTTGCGCGTTGACTGACAATTCTGTACTCCAGTGTTCTCGGTGACCTGGCTGCTCTTGTTGTCTCTGCCCAGCTGCTGAAGTTTCCTTTGACACCCTGTCCACGCTACGAACAGCTGCAGAATGAAACGCGGCACTCGGCAGAATACATAAATAAGACCAAAGAGAATTGGGTAAGTGATTGTTTGCATGAGATAAGGTGCTCTCAGGCTGGTAGTTCCAGTATTATCACCTCGATATAATCTAGAGCTCTGAGAAGAGGGTAGGAATAGCTGTGCATGTAACACAGATTAGAAAATTGAAGGCCTTTCTCTTTTCTCATACCTACAGCAATTCCTGCAGATGGTGGCAAACGAGACGGGGATCCGGGATGTCTCTCTCGACTGTGTTTGGAGTGTGTATGACACACTGTTCTGTGAAGTAAGTTGGGCCGTCGTCTCACAGCCACGGGAATTTGGTCTTTAGAACTCACTGAATCAGAAGGTGATTTTGCAAAATCCCGTAAAACAACTTTTCACCATTCCCGTCCTACAGTTAGAAGTAGTGTTCTCATTTCAGAATAGTAACAGCTCCTACTCACAAGAGGCACGTGCCAAGAATTACCTACTTTTGCACCCGGTAATCTCCCACTCTGTAGCTTAGGTTTTCTGGCTCTGGCACGATATAAGAGTCCCACCTGCATAATAAATACCTCTTTTGAAAGTCACTGCAATCTGAAATCTGTAGATCTCTATGGACAGGTCTGAGTAAAGTCAGGTAGAAATGAGATCTCTGGGAACCAAGGAAGTGTTAACTGTGTGATTTAAATTAGGACCTTAAATTAGGACTATTCCTGGTTCTACTTCTCTGTTATTTCAGATGAGTCCACTTTTCTTTCCGTGCTTTTGTTCATGTCATCTGTAAAAGAAAATAATGCTCTTGCAAGTCAAGTGAGGTTCCCCCACATCTGGGTTTTGACCTGCTATAAGGTCCTTTGCCAGAGAAGGACTCTAGAGGCAGATGTCACCCTTTTACTGTCTGGGGTGGGGCACCAAACTCCATATTCACGTGGAGTTTTGTTGATAGCACATCTCGTGAAGGCTGAAACAAGATCAAAAATCAGGTTAGCTGTGCTGTGAGCATGCTAAAGTAAAGGTCACGTCTCCAGGAGACTTACAGCTGTTGCACACAAGTTTATTTGTGTACAGCTGTGCAGCATGATGAAGTAAAGCACTGAGATCTTTCAAGTCAAACTAGCTAATTGTGGAAGAAGCAGTAAACCCGAGCATTTGACACTGTGCTGTGCTAATGCTAGGGAGGTGCAAGACTATTTAGCTTGCTGGCTTACCGTATACAGTGGCATGTACCGTTTTGGGGATATAAATCTGCATGGAATTACACTTTGCTATGTAAAGTAGCAGCTCGAGTTGCTGCAAACAGAATATTCCAGTCCAGAGCTGCATTGCACGGTGTAAATTTGCCCTCTGTATCACAGACCTGATCTTCTGTCTTGTAACAATCACGGTGAAGCAGCTTCTGTTGGTAATGAAAAATCTTTTGTTCAGAGAGATCAAGAATTTCAAATCTTTTTCATTTCCAAGGCTCACTTAATGAGCTTGCAGATTGGCCCAGAAGGCTGGCTGACAACAAGGATAATGCCCAAGAACTTGGGGACTAGCTCGCTGTCCCACAATGAAACCAGCATGTTTTGAGGGAGTTTTACTCTCAAAACTACGCCCTCAGGCTGATCAGTCTCTTCAGCTGCTTTGGGCTTCTTCCTTTTTTCTAACTCATACAAACCGTGCCCTGAAGAGAAGGATTGTTTTTCTCACCTGAGCCAGTAGCTTCATTCTACCATCTGGATGGAGAAAATACAAAAGTCCAAGAAATAGCTGAACTTACCAGCTATTCTCTTTATAAAGTAATTAAAAACTAACTAAATATCCAAGTTGCTGATGGGAATTTCTCCAAACCGCTGAGACAGAACGGGCCCTTAAGGATATTCACCCTCATCTTCTGGCAGTTTAATGGGATGTGGCATAGAAAATTGCTCTGAGTAATGCCAGGGAACCACAACTGCCGTTTGCCTGCCAGTGTAACTAATCCGTTCTTGTAAGGGGTTGGCTGCAAAGCAAATTCTTCTCTCGGTTCCCAGTTCTGTGTGTTCTGGGTTTGGGTACTGGGCTTTGTCAGTGGTGCATCCCAGTATTGCGTCTGCAGAGCGCTTGCTAACTTTCTCCAGTATCCCCCGGGGGCCCCCAGAGCCTCTGGGGAAATTGTGCTGCACGTACACCAGCAACCTTGAGTTTGTGCTCTCTCGCTTATCTTCTGGTTTTTGGTTTTATTTTTTTGACTGCGTGCCATCTGCAGGGCACGTAAAGTAAATGCTCCAAGACTATTGTCTTGGTGTCACAACATGAGCCGGCGCTCCAGCTGTGCCTTCGCAGCAATGTAGCTCCTCGATTTTAATCTTTATGCTTCTTGTTATTAGTTTCTGAAACAACATTAAAACCCACCTATATTCTTTGTATGCAGCACAGCAGTGTGAGGACAGACGCATAAATAGGAAAGGGGCATATTTAAAATAACACAGGAAATCAGTAACAGTATAGGCAGGACTTCAGACACTCTTGACTCCCATTCTCTGATTAATATGCGATCCCTGCTGCCTGCAGATGAGTATTGTGTTTCTCTTTCTAGCAAGCACACCAAATGGATTTGCCTGTATGGGTGACACCAGATGTCATGGCTCAGCTGAAGCAACTAAAAGACTTTGGTTTTGAATTTCTGTTTGGGATCCACAATCGGGTAGAAAAAGCTCGTCTGCAAGGCGGTGAGTGCACCTGGGAGGGAGCTTCGTGCTGCTCTGTCTGGTTTTTGGCTCTTATCAGCTCTTCCCTTTCCTCAGGGGTCCTGCTGGATCACATAAGGAAAAACCTAACCAAAGCAGCAAATCTTTCGGCCCACCAGAACCTGAAACTACTTGCCTATTCAGCGGTAAGTCAGAGCTTGGCAGGGGGCTAAGCTTTTGTCCATCTCCTCCTCCTCACAGGGGCTGGGGGCTTGGTGACAGTTTTAACCCTTTCTGGCTTCTCTACAGCCCGTGCAGTGATCAGGACACGCACCTTTGCCTCTGGCCGGGTGGGCTGTGCAGTATCTGGCATTGTTCCTCTGAGGAAAATTCCCAACCTGCGCTTTGTTCCTGCTAGCTCAGGCTTGTGGGTGAGACTGGCAGACTTTGGGGAGCCACTGCTGTCTTTATTTGGTAGATGGGTCGATGTTACTCAGCTGTGATGTTTCAGCAGTGTAGATACTCACAGCGCCCCGTTCCAGCAGCCTACTGACTGGAAAGTCAAGCATCTCTCTCAAATTGCTCCCTGGAGTTTAATTCTTAAAGAACGATGCAGGCTGTGCATGGCTGTGTTTCACTTCCTCCCCTTCTCTGGCACCGTCACAGGTCACCATTCTAGCTGCACGGTTCCTCTCCCTCCTTCCAGATGGAAGTTCCTCAGAACTGCCCCGTCTGTTACTGGTATGGTCTGAGCTGCCCTGTCACATCCATAAGGGTGACTGATTTGGTTTTTTTTCCCCTCTTTCGCAGCATGACACCACGCTTGTGGCATTGCAGATGGCTCTAGATGTCTACAACAAGATTCAAGCACCATACGCCTCATGTCACTTATTTGAGCTGTACCAGGAGGATGATGGGTGAGGGCTGCAGTAAAGACGTCTGCTGTGATTTCACTTCAAGGGTTAGATACCTAGGCTAGGCTCCACCCAAGGGGGATGCAATCTTGCTCCTCATGACAGACTCTTTGGAGGATAACTACCACCAGAATAAAGGAAAGGGTGTGCACACTGAGTTTTTGGGAAGGGATTACTTCAGCTGGAGAAAAAAAAACCCAAACATCTAGCTGTGTTTTGTTTTCAGTAACTTCTCCGTGGAGATGTTTTTCCGGAATGAGAGTGGGAAGGAGCCTTTCCCCCTGACAATCCCTGGCTGTCAGCATAAATGCCCGCTGCAGAGATTCTTGGAACTCACAGATCCCGTTGTTCCCCAGGACTGGAAGCAAGAATGCCAGGTGGCAAGCAGCATGCACGACACAGGTGAGCCCAGGCTGGGCCAGAGCGTGGCAGAAGGGGAAAGCTCGGATGATACCGTGTTGACCATTTGTTTTCTCCCTTGCAGAACTGTTTGTGGGTCTGGCTGTGTGTGGCTCCATTCTCCTTCTCCTTATAATCCTCCTCTTGACTGTACTTTTTCGCATACAGTCTCAGCCCCCTGGTTACCGGCACGTTTCCAATGAGGGAGAAGAGCAGGCCTGACAGTTCCTTCAACTCCTTCCCAGGCAGTAGGAGGGAGCGGTGTTGCCCCTAAGGATGATTGGGCACCTTCAGATACTGAGCATTCTTCTGCTTTGGCCATTCCTTCCCAGAATGAAGCTGGACTTGATTTTCCCAGAGAGAGAGGACTAAGCTACTCTAATGGAAACGACACCTTAATTCTGAAGCCAGTATACTCTGTGGTGCCCCCAATCCTCATACAGCTTACCCAGTCTGGGATTCCCAAAATGGCAAGTTGGAGCTGGCCAAGAGTTTTCCTCCTTTTAAGTGATTGTAAGTGGTTCCACTCGCCGTGACTGTGGCAGAGGGGCTTGGGCCTCCAGCAGCTGCCACATCCAGTACAAACAGGGGCTGCGTCTCTCGTCAGGGTCAACCTGCTCTGAGTGCTTTTCTCTCAAGCCCTCGGGCTGCTGACGGGAAGGCTGGGCTTGGAGCAGAGGGCACAGCTCACCAATGTGCACCGAGACCCATCTGCTGTCCGTGCCGAGGGAACTGCCGCAGATGATGGCAGCCAGTGAAAAGTGTTTCTTGAGGTTGCTGCTAAGCAGTTGCTGCTGGCAACTGGTCTCCTTTTCCTTCTTCACATTGTGGTTCAAGAGAGGACTGGCCTGGAATTGGGACAAAATTGAAAACCTGGCAGTAGTTTCTAGGATTCAGCTCAGAGTAGGTTACGTATGATCCAAAGAAGCTCCAAGAGCTTTGTTGGGAGAGATGAGTTGCTGTGACTACAGCAAACCTACACCTAATTTCTTGTGCGGTGTTGGCTCGAGAAAGGAGAGTCCCCTTAGATGAGAAACTTGGGCGCTGTCTAAAGATTCAGCCTTTGAATTTGGCTTCTCTGCCTCTGAACTTCCAAGTACCTATTACAGGGAGTATCCAGTGCTGCAGCCAGTCCAGATGGCAGCTACGAGCCCAAGGAATATGCTTTCCTAGCGGGATGGTTTTATGCTGTAATTAAAGAGATGTAGCAGAGCTGTTTACCTAAGACTAGATTACATGCCAAGTTCTGTAGTTTTTCTTCCTGTCTTCCCTACTGGATGGACAACAAACAAAAACCGATCAAGGATCAGGGTTTGCAGGTGACTGTGGATCCCTCCCTTTATTTGCCACGCTTTGGCATTTTGACCAGAGTGTGACTGTTTCTCCAGGCCGGCCTCTCTGTGCGCAGTGCAGCTGCCGCGGGGAACTTAATGCCAAGTGCTCGCCACCTGCCTCGCAGCTTTTGGCAGAAAATGAGAGACTGCAGCAGGCACCAGAGGCTCTTCACATGGTGAGGCTGCACATTCACTTCCCACATTTACTTCCCTTTCTGGTGCGGTTTCCTTCCCCTCTTGGCGACAGAAGCCAGCTCTTAGGTTACAGACGTTTCCTTTTCTTCCCCTGTGGAGTACCGTGGGGACTTTTCCCTACATGATAATCGGCATCTGCCAGCATGGGAACTCTAAATCAGCAGAAGCAGCTTGCTGTTCTCAGCATCTTCCTCACCTTTTTGTCCTCTGAAGATACAATCTAGGTCTCCTGCACAGCGAGACAGTCATAAAGAGAAAGCTACTGCCTGTGAAAACAGGCACAAGAAAGGGGTGATAGAAAACTGCATTGAAGAGGACCAGACCTGTTATTTTTAAAGGCAGCAAATTTTGCACACACAGAGGCAAGGTTTCTATGATGATTTAGACATTTTGACTGTGAATTACTTTCTGTAACTGTTCCAATACATTTCATTATTAAAATCAAATTCGCACAGAACTACTCCTCCTCTTCTCTAAGAGTTCACAGGACTAGCACCAGTCTGCTCAGTGTTGGAAAACAGGCAGAACTTACTGCAGCATTCCCCCTCCCAAAGGAATTCCCTAATTTACAATCCCTTTTACAGCAGAGTGAGAGTTGAGCTAGATGAACTACTGACTGCAGCAACCATGCGCAGATACAGCTTGTATTGCAACCTGCCCAACTTGGAAGGGCCCGCTGCAGACACGGTACTACGGCTGATTTTCCACCACTGGTTTAGGTCTCAGCCATCCTGCAGAAAGGTCTGTAATTTCTTCCCCCCCCATATAAAGGAATTCAGCAGAATGCTCAAAGCAGCCGCTCTTTGTATCAAAGAAATAATTGAGTTTAGTACAAAACTTTATTAATAGTCAATACTGTGAAACTATAAAAGTGAACACAGAGAATCTGAACAGGCCTGGAGCCCGTCCCATCCATCAACCTCTGGGACAGCAGCAAGGCCCCAGGCAGCCTTGTAAACAAACTAGAAAAAGCAAAACTTTTCAGTTTAACAGCAGTCTTGAGGTTTGGCTCTGAGCAGGGATGTTTGGAAAAAATTCCTCATTTCTGCTTTACAATGCTTTTATCCAACATTCTGAAGCACAGAGGCATGGGTGAAAAAAATTACCTAATCAGTGGCAAGAGGAAGCCTAGAGCTATGAAATAGAGAAACTACAGAATCGGTAGGTTCCCAGCTCCATAGTGCCCTTGCATCCCAAGAGGCAGGTAAAGAGCTCTGGCGTCGTCATGTTCTTTGTGGTCTAGTTAAAGAGCTGCAAGCACAGAATAGGTTAAGACTGAGGTCTTGACAGACGCGCATTTTCCAAGAAGCCTGACATACGGGGGAAGTCGGTGTTCCCCAAGCTACCCACCGCCTCACCCCTATGAACATTCTACCTTTTCAGGACATTGATCTTGTTAGCAAAGGGCTTCTCGGCTCGGTTTGACTAGAACAGGCTGGGGACCTCGTCACCAGCTGCTCCACAGCAGACTGCAGGAGACAGGTAACCTCTGATAAGTGCTGGCAAAGCAGACGTGGCAGGCTGGAAGCAGGAACTTCAGCAGGATCTGAGAACGTCTCTGAAGTTTTCCTAGCACCTCAGAAAACAGGTGGTAACTCCACTTGGAAGAAGAACTGAGTACTGACACAACTTTCTAGAAGGGGGAGCAGAGACTCAGGGAAGCAAGAGCAGATCTAGAGAAGGACAATGTAGACGTCTAATGCCCTGCATGGCTTATACTGCCCATTGCCAACACTGAATTTGTACCCTGTGATCCAGAAAGGACCAAAAAGTCTCAATCAGTTCCCTAGATCCTTCCCTTTTCGCTTCCTTCCCTGTGATTTAGAATCATTGCTTTTTGTTCTCATCTCTTCCAGCTCCCAAGACAGTAAGTTAGCTTTGAGTTTGCTTGTCCCAGGGTTTGCCTGCCTCTGCCCTCCACGTCTGGACAAACTCCAGCTTCCAATCCCCTGTTCTGTCATGGCTTTCAAAAGATGTTCTTGCTTCTTGGCCACCATCTCCTCCCGGCTCCAGATCAGAATATTAAAGCCTGAGAGGAAAAATCAAGCACTGCATCAGAAACTCTACATCAGAGACAATACCTGAGGCTGTGTCACTTAAATGCCAGAGATTCAAAATTCTTTGTCTGTTCTAAGGTATTTCCAAGGTACAGAGGATGCAAAGTTATTTATTGCAGATGCTATCTCCATACAGCCATGGAAATGTGATCTAATTAAGAAACATAATCACGTAATTCCTAATCTCATCTATCACATGTCTAAAACCTAAATATATAGCCAGCTCCCTTAATCCCATACAGCCTGTGAAAAATGGAGTAATCTTGTCTCTGCAGCCTAGGAAATGAGATAGATTAAACGAAGGGAGAGGGTACAGCCTAGCAGGAAAAGGCCTTTTCCCTCCCCCCCACCATCCTTTTCTGCTCCCCTTACAATGCCGGCAGATGGCAGCAGCTCCCTGCTGCGGGGAGGCCTCTCGCTCCTCCGGACTCCCTGCTCTCAGGAACGTTTCACAGGAGGTGACTACCAACCTGTTTTCTAACTGCAAAGGTGGAAGACTAAAAAGAAGGTCTTGCATCTCTTTCACAGATGTAGGAAATGGTAGAAGACTATTAGCAAGTGGGATTTGGGAAACCCTCACTCGCAACTTGCCTTAGGCTTGAGAAACAAGCCTGCCCTTGCCTGGGCCTGGAACCCACCCCCATGCTTCGTGCCCCGGGTTCTCTTTACTTACCCATGCCAGAAGCCAGCGTGTCTCCCATAGGGTTAAATTTGTTGAGCTGAAAATGGAAACACAATCAGAGTCTGTAAGAGCATCACTGCTTATATAACGGAGTCATAAGAGCACCACAGCTTATATAACAGCGACAAACCATCTGGAAACATTCCCTATAAAGTATCACAGAAAGAAACCCCACAGATGACCACGGACCAGCCCTGCTCGAGTCAGCAGCTTTAGTGGGCAGCCATACCCCCACGAGAGTGTGAGTCTGTCACAAGTAAAAAGGTCACTCCTATTATTCTAGCCCCTAACCCGTATCTCTTGGCGGCGGCTCAATGCCCCGCGGTCCTGTTAGCTGCCGTGCTCAACTCACCGAGATGATGCCAGAAGCATTTGGATCATGGAGCTGACAAACCATCTCCCCGGTGTTTCCATCGAATACGTCAACAGTTCGTAGCTCGTTCACGGTGTACCCTGGGAACTTGGGGTCTGGGTAGCGCCCTGCCACAATGAGGTCATAGCGAGGATGCCACGTTGCCTGGTCATAGAGCAGAGCGATGGGCAGTTAGGAGAAAGGGACAGAGCTCACGCTGACGCACACCCGGCAACCGGCAGCGTGAGCAACAGTTTGTACATCCCACCCACAGCTCGAGGAACACGAGCATCCTCACAACGGCGCTGGGAGCTGCAGCAAGCGCCAACAGCCACGCACCGATACAGTATCCTGACCCGAAATCGGACCCGTTTCTTGATTTACAGCACCGAGCACGATACCCCCTCTCAGACTGCACTGACTTCACTCACCTTGATAGGTGTGAGGTGCTGAAACTGCCGATGTGGATGTGGGATCAGATGCTGTGGCTTGGTCCAGTCTGAAGATGAGTAAACCCTGATTTCACTGCGCTGGTCTGTGCTCAGGAGCTTGGCACCGTCTGTTGGGCTGAAGTAAGCTAGGGGAGGGGGACAGTAAGGCAAACAAAAGATCGCAACGCTGCGACTGACCAACATAAAAGTCACGTTTCTCTGATTGGAAACCCACTGTTATTTCTTTAATAGGGATGTGAATATGGCCATGTGTCCCAACAGACAAGACTTCACCTGTCTCAAAGAAACTCAGAGCTCTTACAAACAAAGGTGAAACCCACAGCGCTGGGTTATAGAGGAAGAATCGTTATTCTCATTTTAGAATAACAGAGACATTGCAAAGAAAGGAACTTGCTCATTCAAATAGCAAGTTAGTGGAAAAGTTGGAGACGGACACCTGCAGTTTGGACCCCCATGGACTGGACCCAAGAAACAGAGGCTTGAGTCCCATGCTCTGCTTTTGTCATAGGAACTGCCCCAATAAATTCAGTTTTCTCATCTCAGCCGCTGCTGCGCTTGCACACTCGCCTCTCCCGGCACAGTGCCACGGTTTGTATGGCAAGTCTAAGACTGGGCTGCAGCTGCAGCTGCCCTGCCCACCTCCCTGCCGCTGGCTGCACGTTCCCAACGCCTTCCTCGCTTTAACACTCGCTGCTGCGCAACTTCGAATCTGAGCGACAGCTAACATTGCCACAATAAAAGCTGAGCTTAGTGGACTCTCTGCAGACGTCCGTGCAATGAAACCCTTCCCTCAACTCACCTGCATTGACAGGTTTGTCATGAGGAAGCACGTGAAGAAAATTCATCTTGTTTTTGATGTTTCTGAGGTCCCAGATTTTGACCGTCTGATCCACAGACGCTGTGGCCAGCAGCCACTCACATCGGGAGTTAAACTCCACATGAGTCACTTTCTTCCTGTGCAATTTCAGCTTCCAAATCTGCAGCAGAAGAAACAGAAAATCATACAGAAAAAAAAAAATAATCAAAGTCTGGAGTAAAGAAATGGAATAATCATTTAGTAGTGCAGAGTAAAGAAGTCTCACATTTACAGAGTAACAAAACTTCTAAAATACACCAAGAGTTTATCCACTGGAAACAAAAAAGGAGAATGACCTTGGGAACCACTGAATTCCAGAACTCCGATCTACCAATTTATTACAGCTATGAGAAAGGAAAACACAATCCCTGGTTCATGGAGGGAAGTATTAGTGATGCTATACAAAGTAAGATCACATCTGGAATACTTTATGCAGTGCCAGTCTTCCACCTGTAGAAAGATTCAAACAAACTGGAACAGAGACAGAAAATGCACTGCTGAGAGAATAAGGAGAAAGAAGGGCCTGTTTTGTGGGACAAGACCAAAAGAGCTTGCTTTCATTATCTTAGTAAAAAAGGTGAGAGGGGATATAATTGGCTTCTAGAAATAATTCAGAAAAGAAACATGAAGGTAGGAGAAATATTTCAATTAACAAGAACAAATGGATGTAAACTGGCCAGGAATAAATTTACATCCAAAGCCGGAAGATTATTTCTAATCAAAAGGGGGAAGCTGCCTCATCCTCCCCGCTTGGGTATCTGCCAAGTGCCGAAAAGACTGTCACATTCTTTTGGGAGATAAAAAAAAAGGAAAAGAAGCAACTAACCTTGAACAAGCACAAATCATTTGGAGCACTCCTGACCCTACCCACTAATTTACAGAGCCACCTCTGGGCACAGCTCACTGGGTGCCAAACTCTTACAGATGTCACCCTTAGAGGCAGGAGAAGCGGTAATTGCGGTGTGAGGGTACAGCTGGCTCTCAGAAGCAGGGCCCGCTCCAACCATTCTCCAATCGGTCTCTGTCCTACTACAGACTGGAAGGCGCCGTCTGCCCTCTCGTGTCTAATAGCAGTAGTGCAATTTCTATCCCAACATTCGCTGAACTAACTGTTGTGTACCTACCCCGAGGCCATGGAAGGGTATACATGGAAGCAGTTATCTCCTAACTCACTCCCATCAATGCGCTAAGTTTCTGGAAGTGTGAAGGTTGTTGGCAGAGGCAGCTCACATCTTCAGGTTATCCTATAATGACTCTAGCCAGTAGCAAATACTCTTAAGGAAAGGGTAGCCCACAACACAATCCCTGTTTGGGAATTACTACCGTTATGCTCAACAGTGTGAAAATGTTTAACAAATGGCAGAAGTGTAGGACTTCTCACCACCCAGGCAATGGGCAGACTCATCTCCTGAGCTGCAACGTGCTTGCTCCTCTTTTCAGGGTCCCTGTAGTATAGGAAAGCACATGAGCCATGGAGATATGCAAAGAGGAGACGCTGTGTGGGGAGCCATACAAACCTCTTCACCAGAAGTGCTGAGCAGGACCACATTGCCCACGTTATCACCCGTCACCACTGCACGGCAGCTTGCCGAAACATCAACGCTGCAATACCAGCAACTAGAGGAAAAGACACAAAATCAGTGCTGGCTCCAATTGGCAAGTGAAGGCAGCGGAGCTCTGGTTCACGTCTCATCCCTGACAAGGGAGGCTGCACGAGACTGTAACCACAATCTCCTGCCTGTTGGTGTGGGCCTGAGTATCAGGAAGGGGGACAGCTTATCAGCAACGCATTCTGATGGTGACCGAATGTGAAATAACCTCCTAGTCATTTACAAAGTGCTCATGAGATGGAGTGTGACACCCTGGGACAGTGGAACATAGCAGAGGCTGAAGAGCCACTTGGTGCCTGCTCATGGACACACCTTGGGAAAGATCAGAACACCCCTGTGACATTGACAAATCGATAGAAACAGCTTTAAAATTACATTTTCCACAAAACACTGAAGCAGCAGTAAAGAAAAGACAAAAGCTTTGGACTGGAAGGTTGCACATCAAACTGCCTCAACTTTGTGCTTTGAGAAATAAAACTGAATACAGGCTGATCAGATAAAGGCTGGGAGGGGAGGGGCAGCGAGAATAAAGCTGGGGTCCTTTCATGACTTGTTGGGAAAGTTTCTCTTGCAAAGATAAATTATTCTAGAATTCAAGGTCATGGAAATCAGCATGGTGAGGCTGAAGCCTCCAGAGGGCAGCAGGGCAAACTCAATAACCTGAAACTCAGATTGTGCAGGAATGTTTTGTGGCTTTCCTACGCTACCTGAGCTGCTGCAGACAAAACAGAACACTGATGACAGTGAAGAGGAGAAAGTTACCCTGCTCTTCTCACCTCACACTTTATGAAGTGAAAAGTTGTCAGTATCTGCAAGACAGGAGATGGCACCACCAGAAAGCAACACCAGAAGATACAGGCAGCACACCTAGCTACTGTAAAAGCGTCGGTGCCCCGTGGCTGCCTAGGTTCCCACACACCCTGCAGTGCTGGGCTCGCGACCTGGAGCCTGTCTCCAAGCTCCCTCACAGGACCAGTTCATACCAGGAGTCTCCTGACACTGGCAAAAAGGTGAAGATGTTGGAGAGCACAAGAAGCAGTGCAGCATTAACCCCAAGGAACGGAGAATCAACCTTGCAGTGCTCCCTTCTCACCAAACGTTATGGTGCTCATGGCCACAGTCCGGGGCACGGGAGATGACCTGCACCGCTCTGCCTTCAAGGTCCTGCAGACTTAGGGTGCCATCCCCTGATGCCACATAAAGCTTCACTGCCTCGTAAGGACTGAACCTGATGTCTCCGAGAGAATCTCCTGGCCCTTTCTGGAATACACACAAAGCCCAGAGGTGTCAAGGTTAGAGTGGAAGACAAAATCTTGATACAACGCTCATCTCCTGGAACACACTGCCAGTTTCCCTCGGCACAACACACTGCTTTCTGACAGGGCATGTACATAAGAACTCTTTTTTCCTAATCTGTTTCCAATCTCGGCCCATACATTCTGAGCCTCTAAACTCAACCCCACCACTGCAGGCTGCAAACCTCATTAGCAGCATTGCTTCTTCTGCTATGGGGGTAGGACTAATCTGCAGGGAACTACCTGGCTCAGACCAGGCTTGGGAGATCACAACCAAACCTAGCACCGTTCCGTGCAGAAACCACACAAAATCTCATGACAGCCCTACACCAAGCTTTTCTTACAGAGACTTCATTCACCAGTTCCCTATAGGCTGCTTCCAGTGCTGTATCTGGTCTTTCTCAAGGTACCAGCAGGCAAAATGAGAGCGGTGCAAGGAGAAATCCTACTGCTAACCCCGTGGCACAGGCATCTTATGTTCTGTGTCATGTCACATTGGGTTTGTATTATGTTGTTTTGTTATGTTGTTTTCCCCCAATCTGTCTACTGAGGAAACGTGGAAACCCTACACAAAGACAGAAAAGGATGCTGGATGGGAGTCCCCAGACTCCCTGACACTCAAGTGCACTCCATCTGCTGCTCACAGAGCAAAGTTTCACTCTAACTACTAGATTTCAAGAAGCCAATGAAGATAAAAAAGGCCCGCCCGCAGAGCCTGCCTGTCCTCACAGCAGTAGGAGGAGGATGGCATGCCCTTTCAAAGCCAGGCATCGTGGCTGTGGCAGGCATCCCCCTGGGATATAAGATCCTCGTGTCCCAGGCCTGGTCTATCCCTCCTTGCTCACCTGGCCAGTCATCCCAGCACTACTTGGGTTCACCTTCTGCCCTGTTACAAGGTTGCAGCTGGAACAGCCAATTTGGAAAACCAACCATGGAAGTCGCCACACGGAAAGAATCAGGTGGGGGAAAGCAAAGGGAAGGCTAACCCAAATTCCCTCACTTACCTCTAAGCACTGAACTGAAGTAACTAATTGAAGAGTTCAGGCTTCCTCATGAGTCCGCAAGCAACAGTCTGAGAGGGTGATTCTAAGCACAGGCAGACAGAGCTGCCTCTAGTGATTCATCTCCTCTTTCCACTCATTACAGAAGGAGCCTAGATTCTTAATTTCAGTATTTTAGATAAGCACCAAAGGTTGGGGGGGGGTGGGGGGTTGAACTGGGGTGATCCTTATGACACATACCACGAAGTCAGTGGTGTTTGTGGAGAAGCACTGAGGGGACTATAAATTGTGCTGTAAAAACCATCTGACAAGGAGCAGCACTGCTAACAGGTGAAGAGGTTAGAAGGTCCCCAGGGCACAGAGCTATGGGAGGTTTAAGAACAGACAGCTGAGGAAATCCACTGGCACCCCCACGCTCTCCCATCTTTAACAGCAAGTAAACAGCATCAAGGAGTCCCTCCCCTTCACGAAGGGCTCTCCTACCCACCACCCCGTTTCAGGGAAAAAGAAAAAGGGAAAGTGAGCCTCCCTGGAAAAGAGAGGATCCTTGAAATTCAGAGGATAGAGAACATATATGTGGAGAAGAGGAAGCCCAGCTCCCACATATTTTAGACAAACATATCTCTCTCTCTCTCTCTGTAGCGCTCCTGCCAGCAGGACACAGAGGCCCAAAGCATTGCTGTTATTTCTTACTCCCAGTCCTCGGTGCTGGTGAAGACCCGGACAGTATTGCCATTAAAATCCTGCAGGGTGGTAGTGCCGGCAACTGACGAAGTGTACAGCTGACTAGGGTTAAAAGGGTTAAACTTCATTCCTGTGATGGCCCCTCCAGCTCCCATCTACAAGGAAGGGGATGAACAAAAGAAAAATCCACTGAGTGATGGGGAAGGAGAAAAGTGTGTTCTCTAAGTCTGCATTCACTGCTATCTCCTTAACAGCAACAGTGAAACACACCACAGCCCTTCAAGGAGGCAAAGACAACCATGCCTTCCCACGTGATGGCTGCCTAGACAGCTGCCCTCCCGGAGGACAAAACTGCAACTCCTTCAGTCTCCAGGCAATGTATTCCCTGGCTGGCTGGCACCACGCTATTTCCAAAAAAAGAGAAAGATGACTCTGGAATTTCTGGAGGGTAGACCTCCACCCAGTGTACACCCATTTTAATTTAGAGGAGTTAAAAGTTACAGAGTCTTTGAGCCTCTGTCGGAAGGGGAATGACTAAATACAGCAATGAGGGGGCATGCCAGCTCTATAAACCATTCATGCTACCTTAATTTCTCACTTTAAATAAAGGGACTTTGTTTCTCCCCACTCAAAGACGTTTCCTCATCTGACACAGAATAAAAGGTGAGCAGAGAAAGATCCAAGACCTAAACCAGACTGACCCTCTCTGTCTCATTGTTTCTGGCATCCCTTTAAGATAACTGTTTTGCCAGTTGCTGTATTATTTTTCCACGGATCACACACCAAGTACTGCTTCATTATAAACTTAATCTAACACGGCCCAGTTCTCCCCAGCACTAGAACAGTCTGGGACTGAGGAACAGACGTGCTGCTGCAGCTCAGTCCTGCCCCATACAGCTGGCTACTCTGCAACCCAAGGCCCTTATGCGCTTCTCACAACAGACCTCAGTTTTGACCTGCAGTATTTGGTGGTGCTCCAGTTTTCCCTCCCACCCATCCCACACACGCAGAGGCTTACCCCTTTTATGAAGCAGGTTTTAGTAAGTACTTCATAGTCCCAAAGGATGATGTCTCCACCTTTGGAACCAACAGCTACAGTACTGGGGTGTGTTGGATGCCATTCCAGGCATGTCACTCTCCTGTCAAAGGGACTTGCTGTTCGAAAGAGGCGGTACGAGGCAAGAGAACGCAGAAAGGGCAGCTGCAAGCACTGTTGAAAAGATAAAGAGAATTATGACTTTTGCAGGGATCCCCAAGGTTCTTTGAATGAGTAGTGCTAATAACTGCTAATTGTCATCAGCGTTAGTACATTCACACAAAATTCTAAGCCTCTCTGCAGAATGAAGAGAACATGCTGTCCCCAAGGGAAGGCCTGTGGCCACACAAATCCACACCAGCCACAGCACTCAGAAAGCAACAGAGGACTGAGAGGTATCACACTTTAAATGATGTACAGGGAACTAAGCCTCGTGGGCTGAGCTAAAAAGGCAGAATAATTAACAACGGAGAAGAACATGCCTCCACAGCAGTGAAAGGCACTTACGACTATCTGTGTCTTTACTGAGCATCCCAAAATGTTACACATCATCCAGACATACAATATTACACTCCTCCATCCAAACTGCCTGCAGCTCAACTATACAGCGTAAGAGTGAACAGAACACGTGAAACAGGGAATGAGAAACCATGACATGACTGTATTGTTATTCATCTGAGGAATAGGTACTGCCCAGGTGAACTTGGTGATTTTTTTTATCATTTGGATATTTAAAACAGATAAATCACCTGGAAGATAAAGCTAGACCAGGCACTTCCCACCTACAGATGTTATAGAAAAAGTTAATTTTCAAATGAAAGAAGGAGTATGGCTCTGAAAAACAGCAAAACGCTACGGACTTGGTGGAGTATGTCTGTGAAGAGGACAAATCAACACTAAACCTGACACGATTAGTGGAGCGGATACAAAAATAGTACGACAAAACATTCAGATCAGCGTGCAAAAGTAGCACTGTGCAACAACTCAACTGGTAGAGTGGGTAAGTTTAAATATGATTCAAGGAAGCACAGAATTAACAGAGGATAAAATACAGAGTGACAGGACCGGGTCAACCGAAAGGGAAAGCCATCTCAGCTCCTGCATTTCACAGGATTACGAAACATAAGGGTGCACCAGACTTGCAGCCACAAACTGTGTATGTGAGGAACTTTAAGCTCCTTTAAAGTTTCCCTGCTCGTGTGGAAGATGTTTTTATGCAGTGAGCTGAGATGTCCAACAGGTCACGAAGGAGAAACTTCTCACCTGCCTGAGCTGTGCCCGAATGGAGCCTCCCAGCATGTTCTGGTAGACATAATGGACAATGCTGCACTGCCGCTCCAGCTGATGGAAAAGGACTCTGTTGTTTCTCACCACAGACCCATCTCTGCTCCAACCTGCCAGAGAGGGAAAGAGTAAAACTTACCGAAAGCCAACACCCAGCATGCTCATTCACTAAACATGGGAAGATGTCTGCATTTGCTGCTACATCCATGAAAAGCTTCAGCCACAAAATAAAAGTCTCTAAATGCCTCATACATGTCTAAGGTGCAGCAGCCCCTGCAAATATGGAGTCCCGTGCTTCCCACACCTGCCAGAGCTTTGTGTGTGCTTCCTCCTGTTAAACCTTCCTTCTCTTTGCCTAAGATTTATCAAAAAGACAACAGGAGAAGACTAAAGCAATGCCATGGGTGGTGCACCTCTTGGACAGTATACAATCCGAGTGGTTCATACCCAAAATACAACAAAGCTATCCAAAGCCCAAACAACTTGGAAATACGCCATGGGAGGCGGTAAGCCCCTGGGTACAGCAAAGGGAAGGTCAGACATGTGACCAGCAGAAACGTTAACACCTGAAAATTCCCCAAGCGTAGCAACATGAGTTCCCACACAGTTCCTGAAATGCCTGCTTGTGAATCAGAATTTTCGATCTGCTTGTGCTGTAGTCCGTACAGCCTGCCTACCGCACTGCGAGTTTTGTTTTTGATAATAGACTTGCTGACGCCTCATCGCCTGAAAACCTTTCTGTTCGGAGTCATTTTTGCTGAGAGTACAGCACGGTTCTGCATTTTGTTCATGTTCCAAGTTTTTATCTTCAGGGACCTTCACATGAAAACTGGATCCGTTCAGTCCCGTGTCTGTGATCTAATCATCCCCACGGCAATGGTCTGTAACACCCCAGCGGATCTAGACGTCAAACGCATTTCTTAAGAAACAAAAATGGTATTTTCATTGAAGGACATTTATAAAAAAAAACCCAGGAGACTGAAAACACAGGGATCATTCTGTATGCTTAGAACCTAAACTAAATCTTTCTTTAATGCAACACTGGAGCCTAAAATACACAGGTATGAAGCTAAACTTCTTTGTTCACATGCCAACATAGTGCCAAGGTTTGTCACACCTGCTGAAATAGGTATAAAAGTATTTATATTCTCATTCCTTTTTTTCACATAAGAATTAGCATCCACAGTTCCTTCTTCAGAAGTGGCAGAAATTGAGGTATTTTTTCCAAATTCCATTTTATTATGAAGGATAATTTATTAAGAAACAAACTTTAAGACTTTGCAGAATCTGCTGGAAGAAACCCTTTAAAAAGGTGTTTCAACTGCAAGAAACTGAACCTGACTCCTGGCCTCAGGAGAAAAAAAAAAGTATTTTTTCCAAAACATGTAAGAATCAAAACTGGAGCACAGAATAGAAAAGCTCAAATACAAAGGTCTTCCTCTTTTTAAAAGGTTTAAGGGAAAAATACGATTTGCCTCCTTTTCCCAAAGTACTAGCTACATCCAATTCCCTTTGAATCTTACAGGAACTGCAGACGCTTACCACATCTGAAAACCAGGCTAGGAAGTTACAGTGAAAATCATGTAGCTAAATTAACTACAGAAGATGCTTCAACTATCCACAACTATACACAGAACTCCTTTCAGAGTATTTTGCCTCCACATCCACTATTCACATTGCCAACTGCTCCAGGTTTGGAGTTATACACCAGACAATGGAAACGTACAAAATTGTGGAACTCCTGTTACCTCTGCTGAAAAACACTTCAGTAATTTCTGGATCCTTAAAGCCAAATTTGTACAGAAAGCGTGTACTATTTCCACACAAGGCAGTAACTCCAGTGATCTCTTAAACAAACAATGGAATTAGGTTTTGTCTGAGAAAAGGAGGCTGAGGGGAAACCTTATCGCTATCTGCAACTACCTGAAAGGAAGGTGTAGCGAGGTGGGGGTCGGTCTCTTCTCCCAAGTCACAAGTGATAGGAAAAGGCCTCAAGTTGCGCCAGGGGAGGCTTAAATTGGAGATTAAGTGATTATGCTGAATTTCTTCACCAAAAGGGTTGTCAAGCACTGGAACAGGCTGCCCATGGAAGTGGTGGAGTCACCATCCCTCAAAGTATTTAAAAGACACGTAGATGTGATGCTTAGGGACATGGTTTAGTGGTGGACTTGGCAGTGCTAGGTTAACAGTTGAACCTGATGATCTTAAGGATCTTTTCCAACTTAACTGATTCAATAATTCTATCAAAATAGTCCTTAGCTGAAGTCTACACAACTTTCTTGATAATGGAAAGCATTAACCTTTCCATTATCTTGGAACTTAATCACTTCTCCTCGTTATATCAAAAATCCTTAAGGTATTCTTTTTTAAAAGTTACATACCAAAGGAAAAAAAGTGCACATGAGGAGAAGTGATTAGTGGAAATTCTGTCCGGTCTAATCTAAACACAGAGGTAGAAAGTTATTCCTAATGTAGCAAAAGTTAGAATATGCAAAGAATCAGGTGGAAATGCCAGTTTAGACTGCATCCTGTAGGATACCAACCTTACGACTATAAAACTGCATTAAGGATTGCATGGGAGAAAAATCAATGTATTACCAAGATTGGTCTGTCCTGCAATAAAGCAGGCGTCTGGTATTTCAGCAATTCCACAAAACTTACCCACCCTCAAATGAGCTGTGACAGCATCTTAGGTGAGCAGGTTCCTACCAATGGATCCGGAGTCTCAAAAATGAAACACACATGCATGTGCACACACGCACACACACTCACTAGACAGATAACTGGAGGACGTACTACCCCAATACATGTTCATGTATCAAATATATAAGCCCATCTGTACACTCATGTCTGAACGTGCTTCTTGGCATTCTCCCTCTTCAACTAGTCGATGCCTGTCATTTAAGGTAAATCTGGTTAGGAGAAACAGTAAGGATCTGAGGAAATGTTACCGATTTTCTCTGGGGGTTTGGATGTTTTTTTCAGAAACAACCTCTTTGCCAGTGGCTCATTCCCTAGTTCCTTGTGGTCCAGTTTCCTCTTCCCAGCTGATTTTGCCTCTTCGGGCCAGTGCTCATGTGCCCTCTCATGCTTCTTGTCCTTTGGCTGGTTCACTGGAGCCATTCTGTCTGACCGCTAAAAGCAAACAAAGCATGGAAGGTAAGACCATCATACACTTTTAACTCGAGGACAGAGAGGAAAACTGGAATGAAACATATCCCAGCGGTCTGAAAGCAGTGATTATACCTGTAACCTCTTTCATCAGCATGACACTAGCTTTTTGTTGTGCTCTGCTGGAGAGGGGAACAGGTTCCATAAACTCTTCTTTGTTCACATATGAAAATGAACGCATCCTAAAGCATTAGAATATGTTTTGACAGATGTGCTTCTCACTGAACTTTTAAGCTTAAAACCCACAGATCTGCATAAAGTACATCTGTGAAACCACATAATAGCCTAACTGTTTCTCATGTCGCTCACACTGAGCTCTTTAGATTCAGCTAAGAAAAAGGTCAGAGCTTTTACGACGTTGGCCAGGGCTGACTGGTCTTCCACCAACTAAGCTCAGAAGGTACTTCCTATTTAACGGCAGCTTTTCCGCACAACCACCACCTGATATTTAGATCGGGCTGCATCCACGGGCTGGCGTGCACCGCTCTTCCCACCAGCGGCGGGACGCAGCCACTCGTGTCTCGCATTACGCCGACCAAAACACCTCCGGGCCCCCGAGGAAAGGCGCGGGCCTCCCACGGCCACCGCCGGCGGGCGAGGCGTCACCCGCCGCCTGCCCCCACAGCCTCCACCCCCGGGGAGATCCTCCGCTACGAGCGTCCTCCAGGCTGATCCCCTGCGAGCGCTGAGCTTATTTATAACTCGGGAATGGCTGTAAGGCTCTCCGCCCGGCTTAAATATAGCTCGGCACCCAACCCAGCCAGCTCCCCCACAGAGCGCCCACCCCCTCGCCTCACCCGGCCGCCCCTCAGGGCGGCGGCCCCGCCGGTTCCCGCCGCCGGGCCTGGGCGGGAAGGGCCGCCCCGCTCTCACCTGCGCTGCGGCGGCCTCCGCTCCCCCGGCGCGGCCGAGGACGGCGGGCGGCAGCCGGCCCCTCCCCCGGCGGTTTCATAACCGGGGCGGGAAGCGTGAGGCGGAGAGAGGGAGCGGGGGGGCCGCGGCTCCCGGGTGCGGCCTGCTCGGTCCCCGCCGGCCCTTCGCCGCTGAGGGGCAGCGGCCGAGCCCGGCGGTGCCGCCCCCCCACCGCCCTCACCCCA
Source organism: Tyto alba (assembly GCF_018691265.1). Classification (NCBI taxonomy): domain Eukaryota; kingdom Metazoa; phylum Chordata; class Aves; order Strigiformes; family Tytonidae; genus Tyto; species Tyto alba. Next base: position 5,901,534 of record NW_024881280.1, read on the forward strand.
AGGCCGCGCGGGGTCCCTCGGTTGCTTTCCTGCCGTCGTATTTTCTTTCTTTTTTTTTTTTTTTTTTTTTTTGTGGGGCAGGACTTGCAGCCTTCCGTACTTGATTAGTTTCTAGGGCGCCCCGGACCGGCGTGTTAATTAAAGCGGGGCGGTAAGGGCGCAAAATACAGCAACCGAAAGGAAAAGGCGGTGTTTCAAAACACAGCTTCCACAGAAAGATGCACCTGGTGTTACAACTCACCAGGAGGGAAAAAAAAAAAAAAAAAAACAAAAAACACTCTAGAGGCAGATTAAAAAGTCACGGCAAGATCAGCTCGGAGATAACCAGCTCCTCCATGATGAAGCGGACAAGAATGGGGAAGAAGAGCCCTACCAAGGCGGCTGGAGGTACCAGCTCTGGCCCCTTCACCTGCGAGGGGGGTGGTCGGGCCCAACAGGGACACTGCTGAGGAATTAAGGTCCTGTTACCCAGTCCTAAAATACCTGTTCATAACCACTCCTTGAACTGTGGGGCTTTAGGGGTTGGGTGTTGGATTTTTTTTTTTTCTTTTTTCCCACAATAACTATAGTTACTCATGCATTTTCTCACATATTAGGAAATGCATAGAAAAACTACTAAGAACAACAAAGATCCAGCTCCTGTGATTTTCTCCTGAACTGTAATAACAGCTGCTGCCATCCTGAGTATTAGAATGACACACAGAAAAAATGATAACCACCAACAGACAACACAAGCTGCTTTTGAACACGTACGTCAACCCAGTTAGCAAATCTTAAAGTCTTATCGAGCACTTCTGTAACATGCAACATTCTTCTTAGAACTGTATCCACTGGCAAAAAAAACAGCGAGAGGAATAAATTAACGTAGCACTTTTCTTCTTCCCTCTGAAGCCTCAAAGGCTTGATTTCCAGGAAGTGAAACTACTACAGAAAAAGGTGCTTTTTATCTTGACAGTGATCAACAGTTTCGGCCATAGGTCTGTAGAAGTCCCCATCACTGGAAACAGAATCTATGGAGTTCATCAGGAATCTCCAACAAAACACCAATTAAATTACAAAAATCTTAATATATTTTGGTTTTCATAGGCTTTAAAAGGGTTACATTTCAAAATTTATAACTGAAAAAAGGGGCCCAGATACCAACCTTCTTAAAGTAGACTGAAAGACCTGTATCGATTCCGATGTTCGGTGTATTAATCCCGAAGAAAACTCTAGCAGTGTTATCCGCGTTATCTCCAGCAAAGACGTGCGCTTTCTGTCCCTGCTCCATTTGTCTCCCAGCAGTAGCATCCCTGTGCAGAGGACATACACAGTGACCAACATGTTTCCCTCTTGGAACTATCACAGTTAGCATTTTTTAGAATAGAAATAGAAATAGAATAGAATAGAAAAAGAAATAGAAATAGAAATAGAAATAGAAATAGAAATAGAAATAGAAATAGAAATAGAAATAGAATAGTTCGTTTGGAAGGCACCTACAATGATCATCCAGTCCAACTGCCTGACCACTTCAGGGCTGGCCAAGTCAAAGCACGTTATTAAGGACATTGTCCAAATGCCTTTTAAACACTGACAGGCTTGGGGCATCGACCTCCTCTCTAGGAAGCTTGTTCCAGGGTTTGACCACCCTCTCGGTAAGGAAATGCTTCATAATGTCCAGTCTGAACCTCCCCTCGTGCAGCTCTGAACCATTCCCACATGTCCTGGCTCTGGATCCCAGGGAGAAGAGCTCAGCACCCCCCTCTCCACGTCCCCTCCTCAGGAAGCTGTAGAGAGGCATGAGGTCGCCCCTCAGCCATTCCAAACTCTAGACACATTTGAGGACCTTAACATCCTTCTTAAATGGTGGGGCCCAGAACTGCACACAGTACTCAAGGTGAGGCTGCACCAGTGCTAAACACAGCACGCTAAATACTGTAATTTTATCAATTACTAACACCAAGTTTGCTTTCTCTCTAGAGAATCACCAGATATTTTTGTAATTATTATTCACTGAGGACAAGAATAGCAGATAGCACACAAATCACGCACAGAAGAAAAGCCACTGGCCTGGTGTGACACAGCTCAGTGTACGGTACACTGAGCAAGCCAGAGAAAGACTAATTTGAAAAAATATTCTTCTATGTATTTGCAGACTCACACTCTTCGAACTACAGTACGCAGCAAAGTCACAGGACTATGATTATGCATGGGTAGGATATTAGGCTTATTTTTATGATGCCTTTTGTCTGACATACAATTATGTTGAGGCTCAGTCTTAGTTAGGAACATGGTTCTCTACTGCAGAATAAAGCTGTCTTGTCACTGGGTCTGGTAAAGCTATATTGTGACTGAGATGATCAACTTCATGGTATTTGTAATACCATTAGATATTCTTTTTCCTTGTTGCCAGGATCTTTGTCCAAAGCATTAATATTTTTGGCTATTTCAGTCTGACTACTAATGTGAAAAGTACCATTAGCAACTCGAGTTTGGCATGCGTATGAAAACAAGCCTGTATTCCACTAAAAAATAGGAAAAAAATATATAACCCTAAAGAGATAAAAGAGTAAATATCATGCTGTCTGACCTTTTTCTATCCCATGACCATTACTAAGCTGCCTTGCACCAGGAAAAGGAACAAAATTATCACTATTGCAATGACCTCGTTTATCTATGGACCCCATTTTCCCTAAATTGAAAGCATGCCAAATTTGATTTCCCAAATTGAAAGCATTCATCTTGGATGCTCAGCTCATGGGCTATCAGTACCAACATCAGCATGAGAACATAACATAGGACAAATGCTGGATATAGAATATTAATGTGTGAGAGATGTTTGCCTGTTCTGTACTTCATTAACGTACATACATCAATTTGATAATGGAAGTAAAATCTCAGAATTGAATTGGAGGATATCTATGCCAAAGAGTTGGTTTTGTTTTGGTAAAATACAAAGTTGATGCTTATACTCTCAGCTGTGATTAACTCTGAGGACACGATAAGCATCTTTCATCACTTTTTGAAAGAATGCCCATGGTCACACCACACCCTGTCATGGGTGCCCACCTTCCCGCGACCCCATGCAGGTAAAAGTGAACAGAGGATTAACCCCAAAACAAATGGGATGGTTTCTAGTGTTTACTTTCCAACACAGCAATTCATCGTATCTGAACAGCATCAATACAGGTTTTTTTTCTGGCTCCTATGAAACCTGGGGCAGTTGTAAAGACAGCAAAAACATCCCAGTACTGCTCCAGAGAAGAGCACAGATTTACCGCATGCTCTTTCCTCTCTTCCTCCTGCGAGGCTCAGTCTTTCCTTTCTCCACAGACTGAATAAACATCCCTGCAAAGCCACAGCTGGTCCTTGGAGTTCTGTCCCGAGTCACTTGGAAGCAGTGAAGAGGAGATGGGCCAGCCAGGCCTCCCGGCGCTCCTGCTGCAAGCCCTGCCCCAGCGTCACGGGGAATCGCACCCAGGGCCTGGCAGTAGAAATGGAAACTCTGGCGGGCAAACTCCCCGGCAGTTAAGAAAAAGCTGGTTTCAACCAAGAGTCTCTTAGGGGCTTAAAAGATGAGGCCTAGATTATTCAGATAAAGGTTTTCAGAGGAAAGGGAGAGCGACTGAATAGAGTTAGGGGGGTCGGGCTGGAAGAGAAAGAAGGTTGCCAAGCCAAACTGAGGCAAAGCTGCTCCCCATCCCCAGGCGGAGCGACCCCACGCCACGCTCAGAAGTGAGGGCACAGCTCTCTGCTGGGGTGGGAGCGGGGCTCCTGCTCCAGCACACCAGGCCAGCACACGAAATAACTAACTAAAAACTCACTGGAACACCCCCACCCACCCACCCACTCCAAAATCCAGTGGGCAACAACACAGAGACAGAGCCCAACTCCTCAGGTGTGGGCCGAGCGTCGCCCCGGGCGGGCAGCTCCCCACACGGCCGCCTGCCGTGACTGGGGCGGGGCGAGGAGGGACCCCCGGCCAGGGCCGGGGCTCCCCCCGGGGAAGCGGGGAGCCCCCAGACCCCTTCCCGGTGGAGGGAGAACCGCGGCGGGAACCGGCGCCGCCCGCCCCCCCGGCCCCACCTGCCTGGGCAGAGCCGTCTCGGCGGCGGCGGCCGCTCGGTAATTGGATCAAAGAGCCCGGCGGGGGGCGGGGGGCGGGGGGCGGGAGCCGGGCCGGAGCTGCCCCGCTGCCGCCGGAGCGCCCCGGGCCGGGCCCGCCCCACCGGGGCGGGACGGGCCGGGCCGGGACCCCCCTGTCCCGCGGTTGAAATAGGGGGAGGGCTCGGCCCGCTCCCAGCCCAGGTGGCCGCCGCTAGCCGCGCCGAGCCGAGCCGAGCCGAGCCGAGCCGAGCCGCCTGCGAGGTAAGCGGCACGCCTTTCGGACCCGTTCCCCCTGGGGTCCCGCCGCCTCGGGCTCCGGGAGGCGCTGGCAGCTGCGAGGGGAAAACTTTCCTCATGGAAAGGGGGCGGGTGGGGGGAGGCGGTGCCCGGCCGGGCGCTGCCTGTGGGCAAAAGGGGGATCGGGAGGCGGCTCGGCGCGGTTTCGGCTTGAGGCAGAACGGGGACACCCACCCACCCCCCAAATCTTCCGCCGGTAGGCGCGGGGGGGGGAGGGAGCGGCGGCGCTGAAGGGCTTGGGGGGGGGGGGGTGGGGGAGCGATGGGTCCGCGGTCCCCGGCAGGTTGTTGTTGTTGTTGGGGGGGGGGTCTCCGGTCCCTCCGCGCCCCTTAGAGCCTGACCTTCAGCGGGTGTCCCGCAGCCGGCCTGCCGCCGCGGGCTGTGGAGTCTCTCCCCTCCTTCCCTCCTTCCCTCCCTCCGGAGCCAGCGCCTCCGCTCCGCGGCGGGGACAGGGGCCCCTTTGTGCCGGAGCCGCGCTGAGCCGCTTCCCACTCTGAAACCGGAGCCGCGGCCGCTGGCAGCGCTGTGGCGGAGGGGGGTAAAGCGGATTCCCGGGACCCTCCCCCCCCACCCCAGCGTTGGGGGGGGGGGGGGGGGGGAAGGCGCCTCGCTGGGGCTTGGGCTGGGCGGGGGGATGCACCCCCTTGTCTGAGGAATTGGGGTCCGGGTTGTCGGGCGATGAGCCGGGCCGGAGGGAGGGGGACGGCGAAACGGGACAGTCCTGGCCTCGCTCGGCCCCTTCCTCCCCTTTTGGGGTGAGGGAGGGGGGAGCAGGGCGGGGGGCAGGCCGGGGGGGGGCTGCGGCTGTGTCGCCTGGCCCCTGGCAGGCTGCTGGGGGTCACCATGTCCTCTCCGGCCCAGGGCAGGAAAAAAAAGCTGATAAACATGGAGGGTATTAGTGGGCCTGAACATCCAGTGCTCGAGAAGACAGTCTATGATTTGTCACCACACGCGGGAGGAGGGATCCGTGATCCCGGCAAAGCGATTGATAAGCGAAGCGAGCGTGGCCCAAACGCGTTAACCAGTTTCTCCACTTTCTGTGCCAACTATGTGTTCTTCGCTTGCTTCAGTTCTTCGGGCTTGCCGAAGGCTCGGAGCTTGGTGGTGAGGGGGAGGTTAGCTGACCCCCTCCGGACACTTGCTCCTGGCCCTAGGAAGCAGTCTGGCCTTTTCGTTCACTCTTTAACTCTCCTCACCCAACCGACGCGCTCCTCACCCCCTGAAACGGGAGATGAGCCTCTCCCCGCTTCAGATCAACCACTGGTCTAATTGGCTCAAAGGAATTTCCGATACGATGGCAACTGATTGCAGTACAGAACTCTCACAGAGCCTCCCACTCCACCCTGGAATTCAGATGTCACCAAGAAGTCACTCGCGATGACTCAAGTTGTTCTTGGTGCATAATGGGAGCAGAATGCTAAAATGACAGGGACCAGATACTCCTCGCTCCAGGTGTGAGCTGGTCTCTGGGCGGAGGCAAAGTGGAGCTTCTCCCGGTGCGTTGCACAACTGGGCACGCTCTTTTGGGCAAGGATTCGCTTCTCCGCGAAGTGCGCTACGTGCTCTGTGTGAGATGGAGTCTGTTCTGCTTTGACAGTGGTTTGTGTTCTTAATGGTATTTCACTCGAAGTTCCCTAAAATATTTACTAGATTGTCCTTTGAGTTGCAGCTCGGAACAGAATGAATGTGCTGCGAGCTGGGTCAGCTGCTTGCTGCCTTCCCTGTTCCGTGCCTGCTGTACTATATTGCTTTACTGGCTTTTTTGCCTTTCTTTTTTTTTTTTTTTTTTCTTCTGACCTATGAGTTTGAGGTTCTCTGGCTTGCCTGCACTTGTTTGGGTGAAGACTGTCATCTTCTCAGGCTGCAAAAAGCAGTAACTTCAGTGTGTCAGCTGTGTATAGGCCTGAGAACAACTGCCCACCTGGAATTCCATCATCAAATGTCAGTGAGTGAATAAGGATTGTGTGTGACTGGACTGTGCCAAAATGCCGTAGGTCCTTGGCAGACTGTGTGCGTAACCAAGTCATAAAAGTCTGAAAATCGTATGGACCTAAATTCATTTATTCATAGGACAATAACTGGTGATTTTAGTCATTTTAGGTTATTGTGGATTATACAAGAGATAGCCTGAATCTTCTGTGATTTCCCTGGATGACCATAAGTTTACAAAAAAAAAAAAAAAAGTGTGTGTGTGTCTATATATATATATTTATTTATATCTACCCTTTTTTTTTAATTCAACAATACAGTCAGGTATATTTGTAATGGGAGCAATTTTCTCAGGAGATACAAACCTATGAGAACACACTAGTCACTGCCCCAGGGGCAACATGAGCTTCTGTTAGGGTCTCATATGGTATCACGGAGTGTGGTAAAATATGGTATATTTTTTATTCTGGCCATCTTGAGGGCTGGAGATTATTCAGTTGTTGTTTAACCTATTTGGTCTGTGTCATGGCTGGCATCCAGGGGGACCTCAGAAGCTAAAAGTATCTGCCTGTAGCCTAAGTGGAAGAAGCTATGCTCTTGATCAGAGAGCATTAATAAACTGCCTCTATTTTTGCCATCAGCTAATCAGTGATGTGTGAATTTGGGCTGCTCTTGAGAGTTCATGGGGAAATGCCTAAACAATAGGAGGGCTGTTTAAACCCTTTGAGGGACTCTTATCTTTTTAAAACAGGCTTTGTGATCAGACAAGCTATTTTATCACTAGTTACTCAGTATGATGGGTGTCGAGGGTACTGTATGACAGGGAGCTGTGTCATATAGATTAAAAAAAAAAAAGCCTTAATGTCTTAGTCTAAGGCCTTAGTGGGTGGGACAGAAACAGCGACTACTGTATCTTGGAGTTTTCATGAAGAATTCGGGATTTTTCTCTTCTGAAGAATAACAGAAGAACTCTGCATCCTGGGAGCAGTTAAAAAGCTGTTCAAGAGGTAGCTTTTTGCTGCTACCTTGCGGCATGGTGACCACTGTAATTTAACATCCAAATCCACTCTGTCTGGCCACAAGTTATTCCAGCAGCACAGAGTGTAACGTCAGTGCAAAGAGCCTGGTGCGTCCTCTGCTGTAATCATCCAGCTTTGTTTCAGTGGCCACTCCACTAGTTTCATGTTCCTTCAAGCTGAAATGTGGGCTGAAGCTGGGTGCTGGCTAGAAGGCAATATGTGTGACCGGCATCCTAATCATATTTCAGCCTTCAGGGGTTTCTCCTCGCTGTGAATGGCACGATAGGAAAGAGTCTTTCAGACTTGTGATAGTCAGAATTGGTGCATTAAATCTAGTGGTTGTCACTGGGCATTGTAGTTTGTTAAAGAGGCATGTGAGAGATCTCCATGGTACCGGGGGCCTGGATCCAGGGGCATTAGGCTTGTGGGGGATTTTATGCTCTTGTAGTAGGTGACTCTGATAGGACTCTGTTTATTGTGACCTGTCAGTAAGTTTTTCCAGGCTAGAGGAGTTAAGAGTTGCTGCAGGCAGCCCACAACTAACAGTGTAGGCAAGTCTTCAGCCTCCTCGGTCCTGTCCATGCGATGAGCTTGCCCAAGCTGTGTCTCTCCTGTTTGCAGGAAGATATGGTCCTTACCTCCTGGGCTGCTGGGGACATGGTCAGTCTTTCCAGTCGCCTGTAGGCGATTATCTGTTGGCACTAACTTCCTCCTCCTTCAGTATCCCTGCTGCCAAGCCAAACTTTTCCTTCCCCTGAGAATGCCGAGCTGTGTCAGCTGCAGCACTGCTGTGTAGAGCTCTGAAGGAGGCTTGCTGCCTGCCTCTGACAAGGGCAAGAAGCTTTCATGGAGGACTGGGAGAAGATGCAGCGTATTTCACTTGGTGAAAGATTCTAGATATTTATTTTTCCTTCTTAGTGTTTTCAGTCAGCTTTTCCTTGTACTAGGACTGCTGATCTGTGAAAGCCTGCATTTGACTTCAGCAGGCTTCTATCTCAATCCAAGCAAAAAAACAGGGGTTTGAGCTGTGGGATAGGAGCTGCTTCAGGAAGCAGTTGGGGGGAAATAAAGCCCGCTGGATTGCTCTGTGCTTTCTGTTTAAAAAGCCTCACCATGTTCTTTCCTCCTGTGTCAGGCTGAGTTCTGAGGATCAGAAACTGAGATTATTGCTTTGGGCAACGGGCTGAGAAAGCAAATGACATTCCAGTGATGCTGAACAGTTAAAATCTATTCTGCAATGTGTGCCCTTTGGGCTGACGGTCCCATTTGCTTTTGTTCTCCTGGGGTCTTGTGGATAACACCTGGGATATGAAGTAATTTAATAGTCCAGTTCTTCAGCTTGAGGTCCAAAAATTGTTTTGAAGAGGCACTACTGACACCAAAAAGCAGATTCCATGCAGATAGTAGGAAAGTAGATAAAGGTTGCTCCATGACATGCAGGATAATGAAATTCAAGGAGAATGTGTGAATGATGAATTTCCACGGAGCAGGCCTAATGGCTGCCCTACTTCAACCTTGTTATCTGTGTGTGTCTGGGAAATCTGTCAGAAAGGCCTATGAGTATCTTTAGGAATGGAGTACCTACAAAGTGATTGAATCTGCCAAACTCTTCTTGAACCAGGAGATGCTACAAAGGCAATCTAAGTTATTGAATGTTCTCTCTAGTCCACAGAGCAAACGATGCTTTCTTTTTACATGCCTGGTCCCATAAAAGACTGTGTGAAATGACTCTGTGTAAAAGCTGGTCTATAGTCCTGCCAGCTCATATGGTACTGAAGTCTGCCTTACAGTTGCAGTTGATCTTTATGTTGTTTAGATATTCCTGTGAGGAAGCAATTGAGTAAACCTAGCTCTGGTGACAAAAGGTGAACAAAGAGCCTTGCCATCAAATTGGAGGAACTGACCACAATGTGGAACAGAAGCAATGGGTGTGATGCTTTCCCTCATTCTCCTCCTTTACCATAAGAGATGTCCTAGCACTCAATCTTACCTTGTTCAGCTCTCACTTCAGAAAGTTGGTTGCACTCACTTCTACAGCTTGTTTGGGACTCAGAACTGTGCAGGGAATCGGATGAACTTCAGAACCACCTTGATGATGATCTTCTTTCAGGTTCTTGTCTGTATTATATGAATAATTGGAAGGAAAGTGTTCCCATAATAAACAGTTTTAGTAAATCCGCTTTTACCAGGTAAACTCAGAAACCTGTTTGATGCAACTAGAGATAAAGAAATTCACTACTTTGAATTTATTGGCCATACGACTGCCACACACTTGGTCCGAATGACAAAATATTTGCCAACTCTATCTCCCACTCCCCCTTCCTCAAAAGACAGCTAATGGAAAAGACAAGCACTGGTGAAATGAAGCCAGCTGTAGAACTGCAGCTGGGTTAAAAAAACCACTGTGACTTCCAAATGGGAGGAAGGGGCAGAGAAGGCTGACTGGAGACAGCTGACTACTGTGCAGTCTAGCAAAGCAAGAAACCACCAGAAGATCCGTGTTAGGATGAAGCTGACTGGCTTGTGGCTCCTCTAAAGGTTGATTGATTGCATTGATTGCAGTCTGTTTCCTTAAGACTTCTTAATGCATTCAAGTAAACTTGATCCCTGCTCTGGGGGTTGCAGGGTGATTCAATCACAGAAGGAGAATATTCCATTGACAAGGATTTACAGGAGCTTGCTTTCCCCCCTCCCCACCCCCCCAACACCACAGAGAATATTTTCTCTCTTCTTTGCTCAAGCTTGGATGAGGCTGGGGCATTTTGTTCTGTTTGGATCACTGTTGTTCACATAAAGAGCTGAACAAAACTTTTTTACTCAAAGCCTGGTTGGAAGTGGGTGGACTGGCTCAGCCTGCTATTGCGATGGGTTACCTTTACTAAATTGTAGGCAACTGAGTTACAGGACAGACTGTTGGTCTTGTCTTGCCAGTCACTGAGTGCAGAAAAAACATGACCAAGTGAAAGGTAGGTTAAATCCTGGAAAAACTGTTTGCATTCAGTGTAGATCAAGAGTGCTGAGGAGGGGTATAATAGCTTTTGGCTGGAGCTTTAAACACCCATTTATCAGTGATTTAGGAAGAAATAGCTTCCAGTTGTTTGTAGTCCCTTCTGATTGAAAGGGAAGTGCTGATTGCATGTGTTAGCTGGCAAGCTTGGTGTTTATTTGCAGAGACTGGTGCGGCAGGGTAGGAAGTACCCTGGGAAGTACCCAGCCTGGAAGCAAACAAGGGAAGAGGCTCAGGGAGTGGGACAGTAGAGATGACAGGTTCTCAACATCTGCATCGTTACAGCATACACATAGGGATTATTCCAGCAACCATCTTGAACGTACCAAATGAACATGGCCTGTTACCCTGTTAGAGTATGGCACCCCATGGTCCAGCACTGGTCTCCTCCCTCCTTTAACTCTGTGGATACTTGAGATTGTAATCAAATTTTTCATAGGAAGAACAGTTGGGGAAAATCTTACACAGACCTCGATAGCCCAATACGTTCCTTCATTAATAGTCTCATGTTGTTGTGTTACCCAGGATAGCTCTGTGTTCCTGTAATACTAAAGATCTCCTACATCATGCTGGAAAATAAAGGAGAATTTTTCCTTTTCTTGGTGAAATAATTTATGCCTGGTAAAGCTATGTCAGTCAGGAATCAACCCTTAGGTCAGCAGCAATGTGTTGGTAGAAGCCTGTCTTTGTAGCCTTGGCCTCTCAGAACCTGACAGGGAATAGCTAATAAACGTGGAAAGCATTTAATTCTGAATGAACATTTTGAAAACAACTTGGGTAACGCATAGGGGCATGTCTGTCCTCGGTACTTTAGCTTGGTCTGAACGTGAAGAAGGCCCACCTAAAGAAGCTGTGGTCTGAAATAGGAGAGGGCAGTGAAGCAGTGTGTAGACTCAGGAGGTCAGCCCTCTGAGAGGAACAGGATCCTGTCTGTTTTTTAGTACTTCAGTATAATTACGGAGTATTTCGCTAGTGGACAGCCGCATGTTCTCTAGAGAATCATTGTCTGGGAGACGGGCTTCTGTTAAGGGCTTGCACGTAGCTGAAGTGACCTTTGTGTGTAGTTACTGTTCTGCCTGATGTCTCTCTGACCTCTCCCTGGCTGGAGAGATCAGCTGAACTCTTGCTCGAAACTGCATTAGGCAGCCCTGGCAGGCTTCAGTCCTTAGGGAGCGGCTGGGAAACACTGGCTCTGAGTCCCTGTCCCAGTCCGGTGACTACCAAGGGCGTGACCACAGCAATAAGATCAATATCTCTAAGGGATGTTTTGGAGGATCTTCATGTTACTTGGCATCCTCTCTAGCTGGAGAACTGGCCCCTCTTCAGAAAGGTGAGTACACCTGTAAATATTAGTCCTCCTGTATAATGGCAGTGCCCATACTGGGCATCGTTACAGTCACTGTTCAGAGCTATTGGATGTGCACCTCCAGAGATGGTGAGGCTGGAAAAGACACCCTGTCCCACGCCCCAGATCATTCTCTCCATCCGGGATCTCCCTAGCACTGCTGTACCAGCAGTAATCCAGTTCATTACACTGCTGGAGTCATGTGGAACCTCCTGGCTCCAGCTCTCTAGTTCCATTCTGACAACAAGTTAACAGGAAAAAAAAAAGAGGAGGGGGTGAATGGCTTCATATGTGTCATCCTGTAAGGGGAGGGGGGCTGTCATCCCTTTGTGTATTTGGATAGTTCAGATTGAAATGATTACCTGCAACCTACATCAGAAGTGCCTTGGAGCAAAAACAATACTTTCACCACTGCCTGCTGTACAGAAGAGTAACTCTGGGAATCAAACAAATTGGCCCCAGAAATCTCACATTGCTGCCTTGCGGTGTTAGTTGTTGTCTTGAGGTGGAAATTAGTAGCAGCCCATTCCTCAATAAAACTCTTGCTTAGCGTGACTTTAACACCTATATAGAAATTGGTACATAACAAAAACATGCTTCCACCAAAGCCTCGGTTACTATTACTACATAACTATAACTTGACTTGTTTCTCCATCTGTCTGCATCAACGTTTGCTGTTGCACTTGGGAAAGAGGAGAGGAGTTGGGCAGAAGGCCTTGTCTGGTGCAGTTATACAAGCTCTGTTTCTGTGGGTGAATTCCTGCATGCACCGGCCCTTTGAGCATTTGTTGAGTTCAGAGGCTTGTTCTTGGCAAACTTAAGAAAACAATTGTTCACAAAGTGGCTCAGGAGGCAGTCGAGCAGTGCACAGGAGTGATGCCTTGGGCACTTGGAGGCTGGAAGTACTGGAGTGTGGTGTAGATGGAAGAGGATCTGTGGTTTACTGGAGAAGAGTGATTATTACTCTCGGGTCTAGAAGTTTTATTTGTGGATCAGGAACCTGCTGTGCTTGTGTTGTGCAAACATGAAACAAAAAGGCATACCTTGTAGTGTGTTGTCAGATTCACACGTGTTTTGAAAGGGAAGGTTTTAGCGCGACACCTTGGTGGGAGGGCAGGGATCAGGGGTCTGAGATGTGTGACAGGAGCAGGGGTGAGATCAACAACATGGTTAAAGGTGGAAACATCTCTGCCACCACAAGCCCTTTGGCATTGCCCTGGGTGGAGCTCAGTACCAGTGGGGCAGTCACGAGCCATTCTGCCTTTCTGCAGCTAAAGACCAAGAACCATTTTTTGATAACTTAATTAGGGAGTTGAAGTGGCCTGTTGGCCATAAGTGAGAGCAGGTATTTGGGGAAGGAGGGAAGTACCTTTTCTAACGCTACTACCAAAAAGCTCTGCAGAAATATCATCTGCATGTGTCAGTCTGTCTGCTTGACACTGCTGGTTGTAGTGGTGTCTGTGATGCCCTCGTATGTAATCTCGCAGAGGTGCGAAGTGACTAGAGACGTAGTCACTCTCTCCCTCCTTCAGAGAACTTGTGCAGGAGCTGCAGTGAGGTCTCAAGTACCTCTTAACTGAGAGCTGAAAGGGGAAGGTAGGGGTAAGCATTCCTTTGCCCTGCAAATACGATTTGCTAGATAGCCTTCTCTTAGCAGAGGTGGCAGTGGCATCAGGAGTCGTCTCCTCTGTGGTGCTGACCCACATATAACTCTAGCTGACCCTATATAACTCCAACTGTATTGCTGCTCATACTGCACAGGCTCTGCCAGCCCTCCTGAATCACTCTCGCTATATCATGATGTCTACAAGGTAGCCCTGTCATCTCTGGTTTGCTGTAAAACAACCTCAGGGCTTTGGCATGTATAACTCATATAGTTGCTTTTCCTGGCAAACTTGGGTTTTCCCTTGTCTCAGGCTCTCGGTGGCTCACAATGCACGCCGTGTTTTGGGAATAACCAGGCACGAAGGGGCGGAGTGGCAATCTATTTGCTCTTCTAGGGCTCAGGGTGACAGCAGCAGCTGCTCTTCAGCCCCTCTGTGCAGGACTGAGGATCTTCCCCATGTCTGCAGGCAGATCCAATTTGATCTGCTGACTGACATGGGCTCATGGAGTATGTAAAGGCCAGAAAAAGCCTGGCAGAAAAGGGTCCTCCTTGTTCTTTGACCTTCTTGCTTCTACCAGGCTAGATTTTTCTGGAATTCTATAAAGTCTGTGCAACTGCTATGGAAATGTGTACTCATCTGGCTGCTACTCAGGTCCCGGACATTCGCCTGTAGAAATATTATACTGCTTTACTGTATTTTCCCACCTAGCTACTGTGCTGATGACTACAGTATAGCCTTAAGCTGTGGGATACTTTGCCACATGATATTGTGGATGCTGAAAACTCGTGTGGGCTCAAAAGCAGATTGGAGAGATGAGTGGAAGACAAATCCATTGAGTGTTACTAAATTCATAGGTGGCACATCCAGCTCAGGAAGTCGCTGTCAACAAATGGTTAGAGGCTCAGAGAGCATGCAGGGAGGCATCATGTATGCTTGCTCTGTTCTCAAAGCGAGGGATGGTACCTGCTTTTGGCTGCTATCTACAGAGGCTATGACACTATGAGAACCCTTAATCTGATCAAGCACAGGTACTGTTATGTTTCAGAGCCTGTTGACATTATTAGTGATAGTAAATCCAGTTATTTGGGTTTGTAACACCTCAGAAAGTAAGTAGGTACAGCTCAAATTCTGACGTAGAAACTGCTGAAAGAATGGATTCAGGGTTTGGTTATTTTCGTTTGTTGCTTGGCTGTCCCTCAAATGAACAAGCACACTGACACACAACAGCATTCCACATTTACCCCCCAAAGTCTAGCACTGTGTAGTCAGCCTGAATTGGAAACCAGAGATGAAAGGAAGGCATGTTTGTGATTCACTGCTTCCTGATAAAGTGGGGATCAGGGTGTGGTGTGGAAAAAGTGATACGGCCCTCATATGTCAGATCTAATTGATCTACGTCTTCATCAAGAGAGAGTCTGGGGCAGCTTTAAAAAACTTAATGGTTATGTAAAAGTATACTTAATCTTAGCAATTTCAGGAATGTGTAGTCTGATTTTACTGGGGACCACTGGGAAGTCTTAGGTTTATGATGAGCTATAACCCTTTATCCAGTGACCTGGATCACGCAGAAGTGTCCCATCTCTTCCTCCCCACCCCTTCATCACCGAAGGTCACTAGCCTGTTTGCAGTAACCCAGTCTGCTTTTCTTTCCTTCCTCTTCCTCTTCTACCTTTTTTCACTCCTCTAAAATTGTTTTAATGTCTGGCTAAAAATCCCACTTCCAGGTTTTGCAGTTTCTGCTCTCAGCTGTATTAACTTTCAGTTG
Organism: Tyto alba; assembly: GCF_018691265.1. NCBI lineage: Eukaryota > Metazoa > Chordata > Aves > Strigiformes > Tytonidae > Tyto > Tyto alba. Next base: position 5,916,589 of record NW_024881280.1, read on the forward strand.
CCCTAACCTTCCAGCCTCAGCCAAGTGAATACTAGTGACTGAGAAGGTTTTTTTGCTTGTTTGTTTTCTTTTAAACAAACAGACTTTTGACATTGAAACAAATCTTCAGGGAGGTGAATGTGAGGTAAACAGAAATGCCGCCTCCTGCCCTCACTTCCCTTAGCCTCAGCAGGTCTTTTAAATCCTTTTGCTCTGTGGAAAGTTGATGACAGTTACCTATACCATAATGGCAAAATAAAGGATTTCTGAGAATACGATGGGGACAGCTTACAGAAGCAGGGGACAAAAAAAGAGCCACATCCTACCAGGGCAGTGCTAGGTGCTCTGCTACTAAAATGACTCCAGGCCTCTAAAGCAGAATATGCGTTCTTGTGACTTTTGTTTTTTAAATGTAGCATTATCAGGTCGTTTGTCTTGCGTATAAAACCTCTTCATCTTTAGTAAAAATGGACTGAAGAAGGTGTACCTGTGAGTCCTTCCCTTTTTTTCTCGAAGCCAGCTGTGTGTAAAAACGCATGCAGAAGTGTGTGAAGGTGGTGGGATCTGCTAAACTGGATGCTGTACAGTGAGGGGGGGGCCAGGCCCCACGTGTGGTGCCTTTGCCGTGTGCTTATTTTAGGCTTTTCTGGCCCAAGCTGTTCCCTTTGCTCAGCTGCTGTGATGCTACCTTTCCCGCACAGTGCTGTCATGCCACCCCAGTGTTTCTATTTTAACTCTCTCTGGGGCTAGATCTTGTGACACGAGGATTTGGCATCTCTCCTACGTGCTGGAACGTGGCATCTCGGGAGGCACAGGGGCCGCAGCTGCTATATCAGAGGGTGCCCCTCCTAGGAGCTGGCAGAAGGGGACACCCCTAGGATTGCCATGCAGCACAGCAGGCAGCATCCCTGCAAAGGAGCAGCAGTGTCTAACTCTGCCCATCTCTGTCTCCTCCACAGTCTTTTCCACAGAGTTTGAGGAGCTTGGGATATACTTGCCAGCTGCCCACTGCTCCCCTGTGGCATCTCGCTTTCAGCTTTCAGGTATGTAGTTACTGGGGACAAGAGTAGAGTTGCACGCCCTGGAGGCACGTAGGATAGCTTTGCAGCCTGCTGATGGATGGAGGGGGAGGGAGGACAGGGACAGCTGGTGGCATGGGTGGAGGTATTCTTCAGGTTTCAAGGTTCGTGCACCTGCGTGTCATGTCCCATTTAACAACTTGCTTCAGCGACTGTAATTCAGCACTTTCAGCCTTCTGGAGAAACCCAGAGGAACAGCATTCATGTACCTTCCACACTCTCCACGGGAGAAGAACACAGCCAAGCTGTTTCCAGAAGAAATGGAGGAAATTCCTGCAGTCTGTGTTTCATGGTGTGGCTCATGCCACTGAGAAGGATTTGCAAGAGGTGGTAGATGTGGACTCTTGACCTGATCTTCATCTCTGCTGGGTGCTCTGTGGGCTGGCAGAATGAGCAGATACCTCTCTGGGGTGTGAGGGAAGCTTTTTATAACTAGGAATGTGCAAGAGGAGAAGTGGCAGCAAAGGACATCTATGCTGCATTAACCCAGGCTTGCCTAGAATGGCGTGGGTTTGTGTGTGAGGGACTGGGCTTGGCCCTTTTTCCGTTACTCCATCTCTCATTCCTGCGCAAGAGTAACCCTGAACCTCTCCTCAAGGAATTCAGTGTTGTAACGTATCAGGAACAAACCCGACAGCATAGACTAGCACAGGGTAATGGGCAAAAGTTCTGAGATGACAGAGGAGGAGATGAACCTTTTACCTTCAAGCCTAGATTTTGAGCCTAATGCAGCGAGAGAGTTGAGTGTAATGAAAACACCAGCTTTACAGGGATGTTTCTCGGGAGGCAGTGCTGTGGGTACCTGGCATGCGTGCTGCAGTGCCATTTGGCTGGGTATGCCCCAGCATGTTCCTGTAGCTCTGCTCCAGCCCAGCTCAGCTGGTGGGCAGTTTATAGGGCTCCTCCGCATTCAAGACACGCCTGCCTGCTGACTGCTCAGCCTTGTTTGCTCCAGTCGGTTGTAATCCCGTAATCCTGAGTCATACACTGGCAAGATGGAGTCATTTTATTTAAGATAAATTTAAAGTCTTTCAAGGCAGATTCCAAATAGCTTTAGCTACCTCGGCTTCTGTAGCTTTTGCTGCCCTCTCGACAGCCTTGGTTAAGAAAGGACCATCCGCAAAGATGCGGAGCTGAAGGGTGTTGGATTCACTAGCACCTCCAGCGTCTGTGCAGCTGAGGTTTGGCAAGATTGTCTTCTACAGCGTCCTCTCCCAGTGTGCTGCAGGCCTGCCGTGGAGGCCGTCTGTCTGCGGGGCAGGGGGAGGCAGGGTCTGTCCTGGGCATCTCTGCTGGCTCGAGCTGTCTGCCACTGGAGGTGCAGTGACGCTGGTACTTGCCTGCAGGGCAGTAAGTTGGGCTCCTCCAGCTCCAAGAGTCGTGGAGAAGCGTGCTCTCTGCGAAGGCTCAGCCAGTGCTATGTTAGCAATCGCTTTTCTCTCTTCTCAGCTTAACTGAAATCTGCAAAAATTCTCTGCTGCAAGAAAACGGGGGTGATGTCATCAGAAGATGATGCTGGTGGGGAGGCTCCTGGGGGCAGTTTCTGGGAGGTAAGGAAGGCTAATGGGAGCGTGAGGGAGGTAGGAATGTCTTCTTACCTCCCACCGGTGGAATTAAGGGGTTGAGTTTCAGGTTCCTGGGTGACATGTTGCTCTTTGGGAGTGGGAGGAGCAGTGGGGAGGCTCAGTGACACGCTGTGTGTCACTGCAGGGAGGAGGGTGACCCTTTCCTCCACCGATGCTGTGGAATGAAAGTTCCCTTGTTGAGCTGATGCCAATCTGAGCTGTGAGAGAGGCAAGCAGAGCATCTGAGCTTCTTCCCTCCACTGCTGTGTCTGCCTGAGGGAGTGCCAGAGGAGGGTGTGAGCCCAGCTGCTGGCTTCAGAAGGGCCTGTGCGCCCTCCCCATGCAACAGCTGAGCTGCTGCTGTCTGTACTGAAGAAACATGAAAGTCAGCCCACTATAAATGATGATGTTGTGTGAAATTTCAGGCTGGAAACTACAGGCGGACAGTGAAGCGTGTGGACGATGGGTACCGACTCTGCAATGATTTAATCTCCTGCTTCCAGGAGCGAGCTAAGATAGAGAAGAACTATGCCCAGCAGCTAACAGAGTGGTCCCGTAAGTGGAGGACCAATGTGGAGAAAGGTAAGTTGGCAGGTTGGACTGGGAAGAGGATGCTATCATTGCACTCTTTCTTGAGTGCTATCTCTTACTGAGGTGACGTCGGGGATGGGCTTTCCTTCTCCAGGAAGGGGGTGACTTTCTTGGGTGTCTGTCTGTTTTTTGTGTGTGTGTGTACGTGATTTTGTAGCCAGTCCTCTGATTCACTTGGAGAGGTGTTCTCTGTGTTATCAGGTGTTTGATTACAAAAAAAAAAAAAAATCTATTTGTTTAGTTTGGCAGTTCCTTGGGCAGTCCAAGTCAAATCAAGCTGAAGATCTCCCCTTTTAAAGATGGCTTGGCTGTGTCTCCCCCTTCTCCAGTCAGTGAATAACTACCAGTGCTGTGATTTAGTGGCAGTGGGCTCAAACTGACAGTGTCTCACAAAGTAATGGGAAACAGTGGGACAGATGCCCCAAAGGGCCTACTGGTCTGTGAAATGGAAGCTTAGCCTCAGTCATGAACTAGTGCTGCAATCTGTCCTGAAGCTCAGGCCAGGCCTGTGAAGAGAATTTTCTACAGAAACCTCCTCCTAGCAGGCACCATCTGGGCCAGCTATGAGTGTGCAGAAGAAATGCCCATCTCAGCCAGCTTAACAGCCAGCCTAGATGCTGCCTGTTGGGACTGTGTGGAGACGAGTCAGTGCTGACTTGTGTGATGGGGAGAGTTAAGGAAGTAATTCCATACTGGTAGATGCGTGTAGCAGGACAAGAAGTTACATTCCCTTCTGTGGTCAGGCAGCGTAAGAGCCCCTCTGGTGCTTGCTCCTGCAGGTCCCCAGTACGGTACTCTGGAGAAGGCCTGGCATGCCTTCCTGACGGCTGCAGACAAACTGAGTGAAATCCATTTAGCTGTCTGGAACCACCTGGCTGGTGAAGACTCAGATAAGATCAAGGCCTGGCAGAAGGAGGCCTTCCACAAGCAGATGATTGGAGGCTTCAAGGAGACAAAGGAGGCAGAGGATGGGTTCCGCAAGGCCCAGAAACCCTGGATGAAGAAGATGAAAGATGTAAGCAAAGTGTGAATGGGGAAGGGGAGAGATAAGGGCGGTCGAGCTGGCTGCCCGACTGTGAGAGCCACTGGGCAAACAAACTGGGTTTAGCCAGAGTAGCAGAGAATGCCAGGGGGGGAGGGATGTCTTGATGGTCTCTTCTTGGTGCTTTTGTAGCTTCCTTCCCATGTGGGAAGACTTTGGTAGTAGGCTCTGTATTCCTACGCGGCAGGTGAGCCCTGAAAAAGAGATTATTTGGAGGTATCTCTTCCCTTTGGAGCATGGTTTACTAAATGCCAAATTGGCATTCCTGTCAGGTTGTCCTGAAACAGTTGCTGTTGATGGTAACAAATGTTAACGTGTCCTCTCTGAGAAATGGGGAGGATCAACATGGTCAGGATCATGGCTTCCTCTGCATCCTCCTCCTTACAGGTGGAGACTTCTAAGAAGAACTACCACGCAGCCCGGAAGGAGGAGAAAACAGCCCATACGAGGGAGAACCATGCCAAGGCAGATTCATCTGTCTCACAGGAACAGCTGCGCAAGTTGCAGGAACGTGTAGAGAAGTGCACTCAGGAGGCGGAGAAGGTGAGTGGGTTGTGTGGATGTGGGTCACAAGCATACCCCTCTTGAGGAAAAAGCACCGGCTCTAATGTCACTCAGTGAAACAGCTCTTGCTAAAGCCTGTAAGATGATGTGAGGTCCCACTGTCTGAGATTTTAGCAAGTTAGAGTGAGACTTCAGTAACTAAGGTCTCGCTATCTTTGGTGTTGGGGAAGATCTAATTTATAAGTGAAAAAAAAAAAAGGGCAATTTGGTGCAGGGGGTGGCAGCTGCAGAGGTGAAGATTTAGCTGCCAGAAGTGGCTGGTTTGCCTGCCTGCAAGTGTGAAGGTGTGGAGGGTCCTCTATGGAAGAGGGTGGCAAGAAAGAACAAGGAACTTGCAAGAATATTAGGAAAGCAGCAGACTGGGGTAACAGCTGTGGGATTTCTTCTTCTTTCTGTGGTATATTTGTTCAGCAGTGCAGGGGAGAAAAAACTTGTCAGTCCCAAGCCAGAGCAGGGGTAGTGTCACTGGTTTGACGTCAACACAACTCACCATTGCTGTCCTCCTGGGCTGATACAGTGCAAGGATCAATATGAGAAGATGCTGGAAGAGCTGAACCGCTACAATCCCCGCTACATGGAGGACATGGAGCAAGTGTTTGAGGGCTGTCAGGAAGCAGAACGCAAGCGACTGTGCTTCTTTAAGGAGATGTTCCTGAATCTGCACCAGCATCTCAACCTTTCCACCAGTGAAAGGTACTAGCCCTGCCACAGGAGGGAATTCAGCCAGCCTGGGGTGCCCTGGGCTCCGGTGGGGGGGTGCCAGTTCTGGTGTCTGACGGGGAGCTGCCTGCTTGCGCCTGCCAGGTCTCGCTTCTTCCCCTTCCAAGCGTGTCTTAGAATGGGCACTTGGTCCTTTTAGACCAACCAGCGCCGGTGTCTCTGATCTTGGACACTGCCAGGCTCCCCAGAGAAGATTCTTTCTGCCCCTGAGCCCTTCCCCTTCCACTACTGTCCCGTGGGTGTGTTTTTATTCTGTGAAATGCCTCCATGCTGCTATATGTAATCCCAGACTGAGGAATGCAGCTCGTTGCCTTCTAGTATCTATAGCTATTACACCCACTCTGCCCTGAGTAGAGACACCTCTTGTGAGGTAATGATGACCGTAAGCCCACAAAGTTGCCCTTAAGTAGGGGTTGCAAGGAGGGATTGAATAGGTGCAGCCAAAAATATCTGTTAAAGTGGAGGCAATAAATCTGAGCCACCTCCCTGTCTCTGTGCAAGAATGTGCCAGGCTCTTTCAACGCTCACTCGATGAGCTGTGCTGAGGGCTGGCAGATGTTAGCCACTGCCACATCAAGCAAGCCTGTTCCGCTTGCCAGGCTGACCCTTCTGTAAGGGTGGCTCTGTTTTCCTAAGGCTGAACAAGTGCTGCTCTAGCATCCTTAATCCTGGAGGACTTTGGATGCTGTGTAATTGTGCATGAGGTTATGCTCTTCCTGCCTACTTGGCTTTTGGGAAACTGCTGAGGGACTTGGTTACTGGTGGTTCTGTCTGTTCCTGGTCATAGCTTTCATGCGTTGTATCGAGATCTCTACCAAGTCATCATGGCTGCAGACAACCAGGAGGACCTGAAGTGGTGGCGCAACACTCATGGACCAGGCATGGCAATGAATTGGCCTCAGTTTGAGGTGATGTAGCATTCTAGAGTGTACTGTTACTATTTCCAAACATTTAGCTGCTTTATTGAAATTGGTGGATTGGTAGTTTTGTGTTGGAAAGACTGTGTCTTTGTGCAGCACACTTTAGGCTCTCCTAAAATTTTTGCTGTGTTGCAAGCTCTCTGGTGCCCAAAGTGACATGTGCAACCCTGCCAAACTGCAAATACTCCAGCTGTGCAGCTGGTCAAAGAACAGGAGCTGGTGCTCGGGGCCTTGGGATGAATTCCTGTTATAATTTTCTCACAGCCCCTCTTGTTGCACCTTGGGGTTTAACAGGAGTGAGCGTGCTATGCCAGCAAGGCACAGTGTGGCTGACCAGCCCAGCCACAACTGAAGTATGACCTGATGTTCTGTCCTTCTGTATTGGTCAGAAAAGATGCACAGAGCTTGTGTGCCTGAGCGACTTGATGGTGTTACTGCTTTTCCCTGAACAGGAATGGTCCCTTGAAACGCAGCGGCCAATCACCAAGAAGGAGAAGAGTGGCAGGATGGCTGATGATGTCACACTGACCAGCATTTTGCCTGCACGGGATGGTGTTGTCTCCCAGACCCCTCTGCAGACAAGGCAAAGGTAAGGGCTGAAGCCTGGCATACATCAGGTTAGGAAAAGTACAGTCCTGTCTAGGGCCACAAATAATTTGGATTGACAGAAGTGATTTCTTCCTTAACTTCCTGTCTCTTGCCCATGGCCTTGCCTGTGCCACGCTGCAAAAGACAGGGTAGAAAAGGGGGTTTAGGGTAGCTTTCTTTTTTTTTTTATGTCTAGTACATACTGACTCACAAGGTGCCTTCCTTGCCTAGGTCTTAGTGATGCGATTTGGCCCGCTCAGACTAATGCTGTGTGAGTTTTGGCATACATTTCCCCAATTCCTCTTCCTCCCAGGGTGAGGAGAGTTGGGAATTGGCAGCTTTGCCAGGGAGCTGTACTGTTTCCTAAATTCAGGCATCAGATTTTTTTTTTTTTTCCCTGGGCACGGTGGTGAGTACTACCTGACAAGTCTGGGTATAGCTGCTTCCCTTGCCAGGAAGCAAGCTGGAGGATGGGGAGAGGCTGAAGAGACTTAAGTCCTGTAGTTCCAGTAGCCATCCTGCTTTAAAAGGTGAACTCTGGCCTAAGTGAACTGGGCAGAAAAGAAGTGGGATATAAAGATGTCTCAAGGCCACTACTGTATTTCACCGTCTGTTGGATTCAGGGGCCCTATTTGCCAATCTACAGGTTTTCCTATCAAGAGGAGCAGAACAGCTTCTTCTATGACAGCCTGAGGGCACCTGCCCATGTGAAGTTAGTATGGATCATAGCCTCTTCAGGGGTTTTGGGCTTCCAGGTGCCTGTCCTCTGCTGCTCTTCCTCTCTGCTCTTGTTCCTGACTTGGAAAACAGCATTCTAAATATCTCTTTGGGATGGAAGACATGACTTTCTCCTGTCTGTCTTATTCTTGGCTGGAATAACTCTGGACACAGCTGGACTCTCCAGTTAGGACTGGCCTTCCTTGTGTGAGAGGGCCTGCTCGAGTAGGCTGTGGCCATCGGGAGCCGTGCATGTGTGAAAATACTTTGAGAGTGAGTTACCCTCCTGGCCCTCGGGGCTCTAATGCTGGGATGCTTTCAACCAAATCTAGTATCTCCAGGGATCTCTCCTCCCTGTTCACCCTCACTTGGCTGTTGGGCCTCTTGTTCTATAGCACAGCGGTCTCGGGGGGAGTCAGGGTGGTGCATGAGTCAGGGGGAGGCGGGTGAGAGATGAATCTAACAACCGTCTTGTCCCCTCTCTCCTTCCACATACAAAGCGGAGGGAAGGAAGACATTTCGGAGTGGTCAGATGAGGACACTCCCAAGAAGTGCCTGGATGCCAACGGGCATGAGGAGGACATAAAGGTACCAGGTGTACGGGTACGAGCGCTGTATGATTACACGGGACAGGAGGCTGATGAGCTGAGCTTTAAAGCAGGTACAGAAGCACTAATCTCTTACTAACCTTTTGCTGTCCTCACTCGGGCTGACTGAATGATGGAAACACTCCAAGAACTGGATGTCCCCTTGAAAACTGATACTTATTCTTCTTCCCCTATCCCGACCCATTGCCAGTTCCTCTGAGGTGGATGATAAACTGGGCAGCCCAGCCTGTTCTAGATGAAGAGACATTGAGGCCACATAAAAAGAGACTGCCTAAGCCTTGGTCACAGTGTAGGAAGAACAGACCCCAAGTGGTAAAACAGATCCTTCCTGCCTCCTCGTAAGGCATTTATTCTGCATTGTATCTTGAGACTTTACTATAATGCTTTTCCCTTGTGCCACGGATATAAAAACTGTATAGGTGGTCTGGATTGTCCTTTGGAGTAACTAGAAGATAGATGTTTTGGGAGAAAGCTCAGCTGACAGATATGCACTACCGAAGGCAGAGTTTAACTGGCAAAAAAACAGTTATGCAGATTGTTGCTCAAAATCAGTATCTTGAAAATGGAGATCCTGGCTCGCAGCGGAGGACAGAGTCCTCTGAGTTTGCTGGAGCAAACAGACCCTTCCCCTTTTCTTCAGTTAAATTTAGTTTGCATGTCCCATCTCCTTTAACTCCAAGAGGACATCTGGATCTTGAGAGTGTCTCTCATCTTGCTTGTTTTGAGTGTTATGTAGTATCTCCAAATTACACCTGTTTTAAAAAGGCACTGAAGTCTTTCAGTAGCAGGGGCTTGTGCCTGAGGCCACTATCTGTGCTGCAGTGTTACCATACTCATAAACTTCTGAACACTAACTTGTTGCTCTCAAATATCTTACAATATGGGTGCTCTAAAACTTGACTCTTTGCTCGCTCTCTCCACCCAGCAGATGCAATGAGGCATAACTGGTTAGTTTTAGTCATGCCCTTTTTGAATCTGCTCTGAGCAGCATGCACCAACAGGGCTTAAGCTTAATACCCGATGACTTTCTGAGCCTCTGCCAGCGTGGGATGTGCCTGTTGATGCAGTAGGACCTCCCTCTCTGGCGGAAGTCTGACCTACTGGTGGAGAAGGGGACCCTTCTGCCCTTTCCCAAAGTAGATGTGGGAAGGTTAAAAGCTTTTCCTGGTGCTAGTCTGAGAAATTAGTGGATTCCATGCTTTGCTGGCCAAACCAGACACTCCATCATGGAAAAGTCATTTTGGGTCCTAACAGCCAGAGCTTAGCAGCCTCTTACATTTCCTTCCCACCTGCTACAGAGGAGACACTAAGGAGGAAATCTCTGAGATCGTTCTGATCTCTCTGGCTTTTGTACACATGTTCTTCTGGGGGGAGGAAAGCAGGCAGAAATACAGACCACAAAAACATTTCTGATGTTGAACAGCAGAAGTGAAGGTGTGCCTAAGTTCCTTGGCCTAGGGGATGCTACCGAGTATAGCTACTGAAGAGGTCAGTAATTCTGGCTTTGATTAAGCTGTGCAGTATGATAGGGAGTGTGATAAGGGCTGAAAAGTGTGGTGATTCAGACTAAATGGTCTTGCTTTTTATCAACTCTTCTGAGGTAGGCAAAAATGCCATGCTACTTTTCCCAGGGTTGCTTCCTAATGATTGTTTTTGCTCTTAGGTGAAGAACTAATGAAGATTAGTGAGGAAGATGAGCAGGGCTGGTGCAAGGGCCGACTTCTCACTGGCCAAGTTGGACTCTATCCTGCTAACTATGTTGAGAAGGTTGGATTGTGATTGCCACTGCCCTGCTAGTGTCTCACAGCCATACCAGCATCTCCTGCAGTGGTTACTGGGTCACTGTGGGCCCCAATCCACCTCTGCAGTATATCCAGCAACTTCTGGACTCGGAGGGCACATATTCCATGTAACTAATGCTTCATTTTAAACACCTAGACCTGTAGGGATTTTCTAATAAATAAACAAGGATGAGTAAAGACTTCTCTGACTGTGAGCACCATCGGAGTGTAGGAGTGCTCAAGGGAACAGATCCTCTTGACTCGCACTCGGTGAAGGGAGAGAAGTGACACACACAGCTCTTCAAAACAGAGAAAGCAGACTTCCTTGGCTTCAACGCACGCGCATCCATAGGGTGGTGGGGTCTACCCTGCCCCCAAGCTTCCTGTTCAAAGAACTTTGGATGTTCAGGGTAATAGGGAACTTGTAGTATTGCTTCCCCTTTTTGGCTCAAGCTGGCAGGCAGAAATCTATTTATTCTCCCCCATCCTTCAGAAGCCTTCAGTATCCTTCACCTGCAGGCTTGCTGGTTCCCCTGGTGAGGCAGCTGGTACAAGTGATACAGCTTCAACAGCCTGGCTGTCCCCTCCCACTGCTTTGAGATTTATTGGTATAACACCAGGGATGAACAATAGTATACCATGGGGACGGGAGAAAGTGCCTTCCGTCTCGCATGATGCGGCTGTTCAGGCTAACAAGTTGTGAACAGAACTGTCTGGCAGCAGGTAGGAGTTGACCGAATGTTCCCTGAGCTGGAATGACACACATTGAAGGCTGGTATTAACAAAAAAGCAGCCCCATTCCAGTGCTGTTCTGTTCAGGACCCCTAAATGCACTAGTAGGGGTTGGGGTTTGTATTGCTTCTAGATCATTTTGGCTATACCGGTCTTCTTCATGAACACTCAGTGCACAGCAGAGATGCTCTTCTTCCTTCCCCTACATATTCTTGACTTACACATGCTGGAAGTGCACTCCCTGCTTTGCAATGACCCCTGCAGTGTGATGAAGGGTAGTGGAGCATGGAAGCTCCCTGCTGGCTGGCACAACATTAGCTATAGAGGGATAACTCTTCTTCTGGTCCTGAATTGCTGCAGGGGGACTTACGCCCAGTTCTTAAGTGCCACCCACCAGGGAGGCCCTATCAAACCTCTTTATCTGGTTTGTCTTTCTGCCCTTGAAAGCCTCTGAGGCTACTGAGACAAAGAGGGGTCCTAACCCTAGTGCTCTGCGTATTCAAACATGAGGACTGATGCACATGTTCTGTACAGGATGAGCCCAAGAGCTTGAGGGAACAAAAAAAAAAAAAAAAAAAAAGGAAAAGCTACCACTTCTGAGAAAACACAGAAAACCAAACAATAGTTTAAAAAATGGCTTACCTACTACATCTGCTTGAAACTGTTGTTGAGATGCATTGTGAGTTTGCAGTAGCTTCTGTAGTGAGATTCTTATCCTGGGTTAGCATCTGTGAGGAACTTGGTTAAGTCAGACTCGCAAAGCGCAGTCCGTCCTCCGCCAGCCACACCAGGGCAAACTGCTTCAGAGCTGTTTGGAAAAGGGGTGATACAGGTAAGGAATTCTGAAGTCAGAGGCGAGCGTTTGGGATTAAATGATTGCAGAATGTTAACAGCAGCTCGTGAGCCAAAATGGATGTTTAACAAGTGGAGTCTGAAAAGGAGGTGGGGATGGACAGATTCAAACACTGTTAACTTAATGAGAGATGAAAGAATCACAAACACTTGTTGCCTGCCTGCTAGACAGAGCAGAAACTAACCTTTTACAGGTTTTACACTGGATCCCTTGAAATGTAGTCTGCCATGGACAAAGAGATCTGAGACCAATGCTCTTCAGCATTTTTGTTGGACCACAGAAATGCATCAGCTGTTGAAAGGTCTTGCTCAAAATATCCCTACCGCTGTACTTCATGAAGGGGGGAGAGGGGTGCAAACCAAAAGAACAAGGCTAAAGCATTTTGTTCTGACTCGGTAATGTCATTTCTCAAGAAAAGAGAAAGTATTCCCAAAAGGCAATTAAAGATCCAAGCAACAGACATTTAAAAAGCCTGGCTTTAGCTATGAATTTATCTGTTACTCTAGTTCCAATATTTGAAGAAACCTCTAAGCTTATGCCGTGTAATTAGAGATGTCAGTGTATAAGCACTTGGATTTATTTAAGGATCTAGTCTCTACTTTCAGTACTCTGTCCCAGGTAAAGTATCATCAGTGTTGTACTGTAACTGCAAGTGTTCCACTCGCTGACCCACAACTGCATCACTTGCTGCTGCTTTGTCCTAACACAATGTGAAGGTGAAGAAAGCTTGCCTGCCAGGCTTGGGAGATGAGAGGGATAAAATGACCTGAGATGGGCTATAATGAATACTGAAATTTACCTCGGTAGCCTGGATATTTTCAAACGTTAATGCTAGCTTTTCATAAAAGGTCAAAAAATTCTAGAAGGGAGTTACAAAGGATAAGGTGGAGGCTTGACTTCAATTCCTCTCCTGAGTTCTAGTCAAGCTCTAATGAGGGATGGAGGTAGGTGTGGTCAGAACCTGCTATGAGGACAGAAATGTCCAGCAGACAGGACCTCTGATTACAGTACAAACAACCTGAAATTCCATGGGACAAAGTCTGAACAGATTTGTTTGTCCTAGGAAAACATGACCACCTGATCATACTGGGCTGCTTCAAGGTTTCCAGAAATAGGGGCATACTGCAGCTGGTGTGAACAAGTCCCCTAAAGGAATGTTTGTACATCAGAAATTCCTGCCAAAAACCTAACTAATGGACAGGAGACCACACATCGAGAATGAAGGGTTGCTTGGCTGGACTGTACACTGTAAATTTTAGCATGGCACTTGGCTGCCTGGCTACCCAAAACCAAATGGATTAGTAAAAGAGAGCTTGTGTAGTAAAGAACCAGCTGGAGCAGGGGGGGGAAAAAGAAAAAAACCCAAACAAACAAAACAAAACAAAACAAACAAACAAACAAACAAAAAAACCAAAAAACAAAAAACAAAACAACAAAAAAACAAGCCACAACAAATGCATCTAATGATCTATTAAACTACTAGCTCTGCCTGGAGACTTAGTTTTCCATAGAAGAAAATGAGAGTTTGTTAACCACAAAGGCTCTAGTTGAAACTTGTCATCTATGCCATGCCAGAAGTTTTGTGTGTGAGCAGAGGCATGCACACATTAATTGCCGTGCCTGAATTCCAGAAGGCCAGCAAAGCCTATTCTTCCCCCATGGCTTCTGTAAAAACATACAGATGCATCTCTGTGCCTGATGGGCAACACAATGAAAGCATTATCTAGTCATATTTTATTTTTTTAATAAAGCCACTCCTTGTGGAAAGCTTGTACATCTGTGGTTGGTAGATAATTAATTTGGTTCTGGCATGTTCCTGGAAAAGCATTTCTGAAGTATCACGCAAAGCTTGGCTTTCCTGTTGATCATGAATTTTCTAGGAAGAGGAACTTACAGATTCTCTGTGACACCCATTTCCCCAAAGCAGCAGCTGAGCTTGCTCAACCCATTAACGACGTTTCTGCCCCGTAGGCAAAATCTGGGTGGCAGAGCCCACAGGACAGCTGTGCTCTGTGGCGGCAGCTGAGAGTTGTGGTTGGCTTCTGACTCTCGGTGGCACTCCCGCAGCCCGGCGTGGAGTCGGGGGCCGCTGGTGCTTTGGTTTACTTTCCATCCCACTTCCCCATCCCGTGTCCTTGCTGGTGGCTGTTTTGCTTGGCACGAAGCGGTGAGGCAGGTGCAAGCAGGAGGCAATGAGACCCCTCGGAGCTGTTGGAAGCTGCCCTGCACTCCTTTGGCCACAAGGCCCAAGGCAGCAGCTCCGGGGAGCTCAGCTCCGCTATTTCAGGCAGCTTCTCCCTGAGCGACGTCGTGCAGGCCGTGTGTGAACTGGGGCTGCCTCCGTTGCATTTCTAGAGCTGGCGGCATTATGCTTACGGGCATCAGGCTGCAAAATTCCCCCCTGCTTGTGAAGAAAGCTGGTGCTGGAGTTAAAACAGGCGTGAACACTCCACTCAGGCTGACCCGTGATTCTTCATAGGGTAACTGCGTATTGGCTGGCTGCAAATTGGTCATGGGGCTGAACGTGAAACAAAGCCAGGACCACAAACTCCATCTTGACCCATGGAAATGTGGTTGGAAAATATCAACTACAGGCTGTCGGGAAAGGTGGTGAAATACAAGCAAGAATAGTAAAGCTGTGGGATAGGAGGCAAAGGGTGACCTTGCACACACACACAAAAAAAAAAAAAAAAAAAAAGGAGAAACAGAAAAACAGAAAAAAAGACTTGAAACCAAGTGTTGCACCACTGCCCAGATCCAGGCTATGAGGAGCTGTAAAACTCAGGGGCTGCAGGGAGTGAGACTGTTTACCGAGCTACCTGGGTTCTTAGAAGATCGAAGAGGATGAATATGAGAAGATGTTTCTGAAGATGAACAAATCCTCGCTGAAAGGAGGGGGAGAGGGGACAAAGGGGTAGGCTGTGCAACTGCAAGAAATTGGCTGGTTTTCTGTTGAAACATCTTGACTAAGCAGTGTGGCTCCAGTGAACTTTCAGGCCAAATCACCTCAGCTGCTTTCAGCACATTCATTTTACTGCCTGTGTCCTCTTTTTCATCATTCAGTCACCCAGCTTGCAAAGGTTCCTGGTTTGTCAGTCTCTCAGCTTAAAGCAATTACAGCTGCAGCTTGAGACTTCCTTTCTCCACAAGCAATGTAGTGGTGGTCAGCACTTCTTCCGCCTTAGTGTGGGGGCCTATAATCTCTCCTCTTCAGTCTCAGTGCTTTCACTGGGTCCAGCTATTTACAGATACTGTAGTCCCTTCCTCCCTGCCTTTCCTTTCTACCTTACCAGCTGGAAGTCTTCTTCCAGGTCCTGCACTCTTCTGCTTTGACTTCACTAGCTCTTTCCTTCCTGAGTCTATTGTTCCTGCTTTCAGCAGGAGGTTGTCATCAAAACAGTCGCTGCCCCCAACTGCGCCCATGCTGGTCCTTTCCCTTAAATTCTCCTCAGAGCTTCCCTACAGGTGCTACACAGTTCCTAAGGAATGCTGCATCCACAGTCCTATGGATGTTTGTCTCACCAGTGGCCCTGCATCCTCTCTAGGCATTGTGGCCACCTGCGGAGCTGAAGCACTGCTACCTACTCCCTCTCCACCCAAATCCTTCACAATAACCTGTCTGACAGCAGTGCTTGCACTGTGTATGTTTACAAAAGAGCTTTATAGTAAGCCAACAGCTTTCTCATCTTGCCGTGCTCACCTTGTCTTTTCCATTAGCTCTGCCTGCTCTGCTTCAGCAAGCTTCCTACGCTTGTAGGGACTGTAAGCAACTAGTCCCTGTACGAGAAGGATTCAGTTTAGAAAACTCTGGAGAGTAGGGTGATCTTCAGGGAAAAGAGATTACATGTCCGCTGGAAGACTTGGAAGGGTCATGTCTGTTAGGAGGACATCCCTGCCAGCTCTGACCTCAAGCAAGTTAGTGCCTGTGCTGTGAACTGGCCTCAAAGGAGGGTGAGGTAGCTTGGGGCCTGCGCACTGCCCACCTTGCTTCCATATGGTGTGATGAGTAGGACTTGAAGCTGTATGTCACTTGTGTGACTGTCACCTGCCAAACAGCCTGCTCCTGGCAGGGATACCTGTAACATCTCCAAACTGAGCATTACAGCAAGGTCTAAAACTTCTCCTCCGATCCAGGAAACCCCAGGGCACATCTGCCAGCTCACCCCTGCTTTGGGGTATCCCCAAAGCCTCCAAAGTCCTGAGTACCTGTCAGGCCAGTCAGAGGTGATGCTACTAGATGTTTGAAAATAAACATTCAATTAGAATATTGGAAATGGGGGTACAAAAGAAAAGCCTGAAGACACACATATATACACACAGACACACACACTCACCTAACAAGTACTCGGGAGCAATCGGGAGCAGCATGCCCCTTCCCTGGCCCCAGACTCCAGTTCCCTTTTCCACCAAACCCCAGCAGTTTTGCCTGTCAGCCCAGCAATGTCGGCTAGAACAAGTGGAAGGGGTAGTCCTCTCTTCTCCCTTTCAAAGCTCCCTAGCCCTTCCCTTACTTGCTTCAGCAATCGCACAAGCAGATCAGCTCAGTCATGCAATGACAGTCAGCATTTGCGCAGGGCTAGGGACGCGACTCGGCCCACGGCCACCACTTGCCAGAGTGGTTGCAAGGGACAGCATACGCAGCAGGCACAGCCTTTTGGCTACAACACAACCCCTAGTTGGATCAAGCCAACCGTGGCTGTGCTCCTCAGTATCTCCTGAGTTACCCATCCGCTCTGATCCTTAATTTGTGTGTTCCTTCTACCTTTGCTGGCTTTTCTCCAAACCACATTTGTAAGATGGCAATAAAATCGCATAGAGTTGTAAACCTGAACAAAATACCTCTACACATAGTGTATTAGCTCCTTATCTTAGATCTTGCTGGAAGCATTGCATGGAGTTGGTGTGTGACACGACTGCCTGCCTCAGTGTTATACTTTTTCCTAGGGAGGCACCTACTAATTACACTCAGTCTGGCAGACTGGTCACCCACGACTCTCAGCCAGCTGCTTCCCTTGCATCAATCCCAGCAAATATGTAAACTTAGGGAAATGCAGGGCAGCTTGCTGATCTGACAGAAACCTAACCCAACCAAAGGAAAAGTCTTCTATATGATCCTTGAAGCTACAGGAAATTTGGAGCATCTTCTTACACTCTCTGGGAAGGGGTATACCTGCTGAGAATCCATCCCTTGCTCTAGCAAGAGGGAGAACGCTTTCTATCAGATTCTCCTTTCCTCCTCTCCTCCATTTGTGGCTATGCTTGCTCTTTCCACTACCAGGAATAGGCAGGCTGCCCTGAAATACCGAGCAGAGCTCTCTCCCAGGGTTACTGACTATCCCCAGGGGAAAACATACGGCTTAGTTAGTGTCTGTAAGCTGCTTGGTAAGAAAAAAAAAAAAAAAAAAAAAAGAAAACAAAACCCCTTGTGTTAGGAATTGCTGCTTTCCCCAAGGCATCACTGTAGATTCCTGGTACCCCTCCGCTCATGCTGTGATCCATGTGAAAGTGTATCTCCCATTTATTTTTTGGGAAGTTTACTGAATGTGCTGCCCCCACTCTCCTAATCTTCTCATTCAGCAAAAGCATTAGGCCAACAGCTCTGAGCAGGAGAGTGGGACTCAGCCACCTCATCCCGCTCCTGCATAGTCCTTTCACCCACGTTCTTTGCTGGGTAGTGGGAAGAACATGAGGCCCCTCCTCCCCTCTGTCTCCCTGCTTCTGAACAGACTCCCAGAGCAGCACTCTCTCTTCCCCTTGGCTCAGACCTGCAAATGCAGGGCAGGTTTTATCCCCATCAAAGGACTTCGCTCCTGAGCCTCTCCAGCCGACTTTCACAGTAACCTTATGTCCTCAGACAACAAGACTTCTGTACTGAAAAAGTGTCCCCAGTGGTATGGCAGACTCCAAGAACAAGCCTGGTCACTGTCCTTTGCTTTCCTTCACCCTTTTGGATGATGCTGGGGACTATCTTTTACTGACAGAGGTAGGTAACAAGCGAGGCGATCTCTGATTAGGAGGCTACATCGGGCTCAGGATCTGATGTCACAGCAGTGAGGAAGAAAGAGGCAGATGTCAGATGTGATGTAGATGGACAGGGAAGCCGAAGGCCAAAGAGCAGGCTGCCAGCTTGGAGCTCAGAAATTCAGCACCAAAGCACGTGAGATGCAAAAGAAAGAGATGCAGGAAATAGCAAGAACTGTGCAGTGACAGCACGCGCTTGCAGGGAACAGTCAACAGCAGGAGGTCTTTCCTGTACTGACAAAGGCAACAAAAAGAAGCTATTTCTCAGACCAGCAGCATGCTCTTCCTGCTGCTTCTATGTAAAACTGATGGACAGGATCAGCAGCTTTGCCAGGACTTGGAGCAACCAGCATGGGCTGGAAGGCCTGCAAGGGACCCAGCTGAACCAGAGAAGCTCGAATCACCCTGCTGTAGCAAGACACAGCTCAGTGAACAAAAACTGCGCACACCCCACGGAGGTGAGGAGCCTGCACTGTATCTCCCCATGTCTCCTGGCACAGAGGGGCAGAGACAAAGTGTGACACTGACCTACTGGCCTCGGAGGCTGCCTTGGCTCCTCTGGGGCACATGCGGTTTCTCTCTCACAAGCCCCGGCGGGCGTAACGCCAGCACGAACAGACTCTGTCCCTCCTAACCCCTATCACACAGCCAAACGCAGACCTAGGGAGAGGAGAGCCAGCAGAGGAAGGGAGCAGCACCTCACTACAGCCGGTGACACAGGCAGGAGCGAGCAACTTGGGCTGAGTCTGCTCGAGCCAACGTGAACACCTCCGCTCCCAATGCACACACATCACCTGAACTTGCTCCTCTACACGACCAGACGCAGCTTACGCAGCCTCCACCCTGGCACCACACAGTCTCTCTCCTGACTTTCTGTCTAGTTTTGCCTCTCAGGGCCCTGAGTGCACTAACAGGCCATAACTGTCCTGAACAGCCTCACCCGGGGCCTGTACCCACACCCTCTGCCCGCCAGGATGGAGGTGTTTCCATTTAAGCTTGGCCCGGAGCCACCAGTCCCTGTCTGAGCTAGATTGGAAGAATAGTGTTTCCTGGTTGTGCTTTGTTAATCCCAACCTGTCGGCTGGTTTGCCAGCCTGACCTCAGACTTGCCTTGTCACCACAGACATGTCTGGCAGTTGCTGGGCCTGATACAGACCTGGGGATTGACTTCCCAGCTTGACTGCAGACTATCTCATCATCGTGAGCTTGCCCAGCTATCGCAGTTCTTGGTCAAATCTGGCCGCTACCCTGGACCCTCCTGGCCCTCCTTGCCCAGGTACTGTGGTGACGGGCCATGGCTGATGAGGGCCCAGCCCCGCTGGCCACGGGAATGGCCCCTCACAGCTCTCCTTCTCCTAGATATCTCCTGATATCAGCTCTCCTGGAGTGACTGCCAGGACAGCTGCACCATGAATGGCATGGGGGAACTCAACTGGTTTAAAAATAGCTGTGAGGAAAAAGCTATCGGTTACTTCTACCTGAATTGATTCCCCAGTACAGCTTGTGTAATCCCAGAAATGGGTATATAGGCACAATTAAGGTAGCGTAACAACAGCAACAGACACCAGGAGCTACTTAAGACAAGACTGCTGCCAAGAATGAGCCCTGGCAGGCTAGATCAGGCTTCACTACCCAGTTCATCTCCAAGTACCTTGAATAAGACCTGTCAGCCAGAAGCCTCTCATCTTACTGTAAGGCAACGTGCCTCCCGTATCAGGTCTCGCTCTGATCATGTAGTCAGAGCTTTGCTGACTCCCAGAACGCTGGACTCCATACCCCTGCTAAACCTGCAGGGGTTTACTGCTGGGTTTTTTTTTGCTCAACAACTCAGTTGTTCCTGATTGCATCTGTATGTCCCAAGGCCTTATGGATCTTGCTAGGATCATGGGTCCTAGGTTCCTACTGCAACGAATTCTACGGTCTACCTTACATATCTGTGGAAATGAGTGAAAGGAAAACCTTTAAATTTAAACTGAAAGTTGTCCAGATGTTGGTACATTTAACTGTTTTTTTTTTTTTCAGTGGCAAGGTGGTGTTACAGACCAATCTCCCTTTGGAAGTAAGGAAATCACAATCTACTGCATTTTAATAATACCACGCTGAGTAGCTTTTGTTGTTGCCTTTCTGAACCTCCCATTCCTCTGCACTCACTCTGGGGTGGGGTTTCTTTTTGGCTAAAGCATGAAATGGGCTACGTGCCACTGACTTTTAGTTCAAAGCGCAACCCTAATTTTTTCTGTTTTTCTTGGATTATAACTGAAGGACTTTCCAGTCCATTCCCTCCTGCTTCCAGGCAGGTAATATAGTACTTTAAGGCCCTGACACCATCTTTGGGCTTGAAGTAACAAACTCCCTACCTCGGTTACCGCCCGGGAGGAAGGCCACAGACTGCGACGCGGGCGATGGCGCGTCAGCGAGGAGGGGCCCTGGCCCGAAACACCGCCCCTGCGCCCGGGGAAGGTGGGGTCCCCCCCCCCCCTTTCATGGCGGCGGGGGCTGACCCCCGCGGGGAGCCGTCCGTGGGCCGGCGTGGGCTCAGGCGGCACCCGTACCGCGGGCCCGGCGGCACCCGTCGCCGCAGTGCGGTCTGGGAAGGAGAGATCATGGCGGCGGAGCCCAGCAAGACGGAGATCCAGACTCTTTTCAAGCGGCTCCGGGCAGCGCCGGCGAACAAGGTAGCGGGGCGGGCTGCTTCCCGGGCTCCGGGGCTCGTGGGGAGGGGGGGGTCGGGGGTCGCCGCCGCCTCAGCCTCAGCCTCAGCCCGGCCGTCCCTCTGCCTTCGCTTTAGTCGTGCTTCGACTGCGGCGCCAAGAACCCGAGCTGGGCCAGCGTCACCTACGGGGTGTTCCTGTGCATCGACTGCTCCGGCGTCCACAGGTCGCTGGGCGTCCACCTCAGCTTCGTCAGGTGCGTGGGGGGGGCCGGGGAGCGTGGCCCGTGGGTGAGCGCCGGGCAGGCCGGCGGCGCGGGAGCACACGCAGGGAGGGAGGGGGCGGCGGGAGGGGGGCGCCGGCTCGCCGGAGGTTTTGGGGTGGCTCAGCCCGGGGGGGGGCGGTTTGTGAGGCGCCTCCGCTTAACCTGGCGGGAGGGCGGTGGGACTGCCGGGGGCGGGGGGCGAGCGGATCCCGCCGGTGAGGCAGCAGCACGGAAGGCTTTCTTGTAATGCTGAGTCAGGCAAAAAGAGGAATAGCATTTAATCTTTTCAGCGTAGCGGGGGAGATGGTGTTGGGTTTTCAGCCGATTGATCTGATTTTCAGTGCTTGTAAAAAAATAGCATTGTAAGTAACGGAGCTGCGACCTTTACTTAGTCAGAGGTAAGTTGAGTAACCGGTGTGAGGCATCCTCTCTCACCGGCTTTACTTGGCTGTTTTCTCACTTGCTTTGTCATGTGTTGTGGCCCGATCCGTGGGACAGCCTGAATATGAATCTCTCATGTTGTGGCGAGGTCAGATGTAAAATGAAAGTTGTTGGCCGTGCTTTGCTAGCTCAGGCTCCGCCCTCTTAAGCAACACAAGCAAGAGGTCCTCCCAGTCAGTACGCTGTTGTTTGGTGTGAAGGTAGAACTGGGGTTTTTTCCTCACTTTAAAAGTTCAGATTAATTTCTTATGAGAGCAGAGAAGCTACCGAAATGTTCTTTTCCCGTTTTGCCTCATATATTCTGGGAATAGCAATGGAATATCTGACCGTTCTAGCTCGGAGCTTGCCTTTGTATTTGGCACGTCCTGCACATTATTAATAGAAATGATTTGTTCTCACACAGGTCCACAGAGTTGGATTCTAACTGGAACTGGTTCCAGCTGAGGTGCATGCAAGTGGGCAGCAATGCCAACGCGGTGAGGAGCCTCTGTAGGCATTTTGCTTGCTTTCTCTCTTGCTAATCCACGTCCTCTGTTTCTTGACCCTCTCCTCGGTGTGGCTTTCAGGGTACCAACCTCTCCATCTTTTTGGGAAATGTGGCATGAGGGGAGGTGTTTGTCAAGGGTGCTTAGAATGCAGACCGTGACCTTTGAACACATTGCTTTCTGATATGCCGGTTTGTTATTTCCTTACATATTTAAATGAGAGATATAGTCCTCTTAAGGGAAAGGAGTTAGTAACACCCATCAGTTGGAAAGCTCACGCTCAGCGTTGTGACTCAGAAGCATCCTCCTGTAGAAGACAGGGGTGTTTTCTTAGCCCTCTGGGGCCTGGAGTGACACTTTGTGGAGAAAGCTGATCAATGAGTGGTTGGTTTGTGCTGTGTGCTCAGTATTCTGTCCCTTGTCTCTGGGAAGCTTCTTTTTTTCTGTTGAGTTTAAGTTAATGTCTCATGCTTGCTTGAGTCTGATCTAGCAGTCGGGAGACTGAATGTCGGTCTCTTTTCAGACTGCTTTCTTCCGCCAGCACGGCTGCACTACCACAGATGCCAACGCAAAGTATAATAGTCGAGCTGCTCAGATGTACAGGGAGAAGATCCAGCAGCTGGCAAGTGCTGCCATGGCCAAGTACGGCACTGATGTAAGTCTGAGCAGCTCTGTACTGTTAGATGTGTAGTGCTGGATGCTGAGTCTCATAGGATATCGTCTTTTTTTCCCCTCTTCTCTTTTCAGCTGCTTATAGATGGACTGAGTGGTGCCCCTGGGCACTCCCCTGACAAGAGTGATGCTGATTTCTTCATGGAGCATACGCAGGTGAGAAGAATTGTCTAAACCAGACAGCATTAACAGCTCTCAAGTAGCCAGCTGTGCGGCCCCGAGCCGTCCCACTTAGTTTGTAAGGACTTGAAGTTATACTCTCATTCAGTACTAATGTGGAGGAACTAAAATTCAGTCACCAGTCCGGGACATAGTCACATATCTAAACCGTCCTTCACGGAGCATGTAATATTCACATCCTGTGCAAGAATATCTTTATCTTCAAGGAATACTCAGAGCTACCAGCTACTCGCTGGAAAATGCTTTGTGTGCTGCATTAATGCAAAGTCTCTGTGTACAGTTGAAGCAAGGACTGGCTATTACTTTAAACTTCTGGGTTAGTCAGCTTTTCAGTGGATAAACCCTGGTAAAGTGGCTTTGGGCAACTGTTCACACAATGCTAGGCGGACTTTCTCAAGTGAATAGAGTGCCATGAGAATTGGCTGTATGGAAATAAAGACAGTGGAAGCTGAGATTATTTTTCTTCCAGGGAAACTCATTCATGCTCTTTGTCCCAGATTTAACCTGGAAAGTCCTCACAGTAGCTGACTCTGATACTGCTGTTGAGTGATGCTATCATTCTTCCTGGCCTTTCATTCAGCTTAGCTTCTAGTTTTTTCTTTAATTTTTGTCCCAGCTAAGGGAATGTGGACTTGTCCATGTGTTATCTTCAGTGAAGGCATAGTCTGGAGTTTAGAACATGTTTCCTTTGGCCTAAAACTGAATACAGGTCACTAAACCTGGAGTTCAGGATTGTGGGGTTCATTTCTCTTCTGCAAATCACTGGAATCTCCTTGCAGTCTTCCAGTACCTGGGATGTAGCAGATGCCAGCCAGAATCCTGCACAGTCTTCCTCAGAGCTGGAAAAAGCAGCAAAGTCGTCAGAAGGCAGTGAAGTGTTGAGTGAGTTCCCTGCTGAATAATTTTCCCAAGAGCCTGGCTTCATTTCCAGGAGCATACGCTTCTGTATCACGTTTGGAAGGGCTGAGCTTTTCCTTTGGTTCAGTCTTGAAGGGGTGGAATCTTTGTGCACTCTGTGATGTTTAGTTAAATTAGCAGAGACTTCTGAAAACATTGCTCTGTGTGGGATCAGTTCTCTGCTTTTCCTGAAATGCACACAAAACTGTGTTGGGGGTTAGCTGCCCCATTTCCCTGCTTCCAGACATAATTATTTGTTTAAAGACTCTCTTCTATCTCTTGAATTTGGTGGGTCTGGAAATGATCTATGAATACAAAGCAAAAAACAAAAAAAACCCAACCAACCAACCAAACAAAAAACAACAAAAAAAAACCAAAACAAACAAACAAACAAAAAAAAATAAACAAAAAACACGTTTCTAGGGTGAATTACAAAGAAACTGAGAATCTGGGGGCACAGCCGTAACTGGAAATAGCTTTCTGTATTCCCCTGCAGAGTGTTTGCTCTCTTTTAATGTGTTAAGAACACTGCAGAGGGAATAATGTGCTCTGTGGAGATGTGAAGTCGTTGTGTGTGGGAAATGGCACGTTTCAAACTAACTTAGCTCGATTGGGGTGGGGGCAGAGGAGGCGTGAAGTCATCGTGTGTGGGAAATTGCACGTTTCAAACTGTAACTTAGCTTGTTTGGGGTGGAGGCAGAGGAGGTAAAAGAGATGTAGTGGAACTGTGAGCACACTGAAAAGAAAGGGGTTGCGAATCTCTCTGCTGAATCTTTTCTTCTGTTTTTGTGCCCACAGGTTCCAGCCAGGGCCCTTCTATTGACTTGTTGAGCACATCCCCTAAAGCTCCTCTAGGTAAGTAGGACTCTTCGCTGTCTCTCAGATCAATCGTGCTCTTATCTGCTGAGTAGTAAGCTCAGTGGAGCTGGAACTGATGAACCAATTTCCAGAATGTCTAAAGGAGTTTATCTTCCCATTGAGCTATTATCTCCCTAAACCCCAAAACCAAGCCAGAGTTTACTGGAGGTTTCCTCCTTTAGATGGTTGAGTTCAAAGCTGTCACCTCAAAAGCTTCCTTTAATTTTTTGAGCTTTGGACAAAACTTGGCATTTACATATCTATAACTTGGCTGAACAAGGCTTCCCTCACTGCTGGGGTGGGGTGAGGAGCAGAAAAGGCCTTGGCTCTGTGTGAGCGCTGCTCAGCGATAACAAAACATCCCTGTGTTATTAACACCCTTTTCAGCACAAATCCCAAACATGGCCCCGTGCTAGCTGCTATGAAGGAAATCAACTCTATCCCAGCCAAAAAACAGCACACTAGCCCACAGTGGATTCATCCTGGGTGGAAAACCGTGTCCTCAAGCGTCTATTCATTCCCCGTGTTTTATGTCTCTTCCTCAGACATGTCCATGTATCTGTCAACACAAGGGTCTGCTCCTGCCAGAGGTAACTGGCTAACAGCTGGCCTGCGCTGGCTGCTTGTGACAACTCTGCCTGCCCCTCTGTGACTCTGCTTTCAACTCTCAACTTTAGCTTCCTGTGCTTGGAGGGAGAGAATGAGCCAAAGCTTACATGTATTGTATTGGGATCTAAACCAGCTGTTCTGTATCTGGAAAGGGATCTTACTGACATTTCTGTTAAATGTTTCCGGACAGTAACAAAAAAAAATCCCAAACAACTCCAAATCAAATGTTAGGAACAGTGAGCTGAAAACAGTCTTGGATAGTGTGAATGTTTTGAACCCATCTATTTCAAAAACTTACAGCAAGACTAGAAAAGATACAGGAAAGGCTGTCAAGAATGATCTAAGGTATGAGTTGGCAAGTCATGTGGGTGTCGAAAGTAAGGAGACAGTTCTATGGAAGGAAAGCCCAACGAGAGTGATAATTTGGAGCTACATGTTGGAAGCTGGGAAAATGTCCTGGGCAGTTCCTCTCTGCTTTGTTCTTGCACTTTTCCCCAGGCATCTGCTGCTTGGCCGGACCTTGGCTGGTTTTACAAGTGTGGCATGCGTCATGCCCTCGGAGTGACAGGTTCCTGGTGCAAGGTGTTGGGGGACCTGTTGCTTTTACAGCTCACTGCACTTTAGGTCCATTTTGTCATTGGTCTGTTCGTGTAAACGTGAGCTTAGGGTTCTTGCTTCTTTGTCCCCGAGGTATTGGTGAGGCGCTGACCTTCGTATGGCTCTGAAGCTGCATTTTCTTGTATTTACGTATGGAATAAATCTAGTCTTTCTCTAGCTACCCTGATCCCTACTGGATAGGGTCACCAACTGCATGGCATTTGGAGGAGCTATTCAAAGGTCTTAATTCACGTACAAGTTTCTCCAGCAATGGACATGCTTCTCTAGGCCACCAGCCTGCAGTTGTGGAGCTTCTGAGTGCATCTTTCTCGGCTGAGTGAAGTCACACAGGCTTCTGATGTAAAGCTGCATGGTGTGCCCTGGACTCTGTAGCAGCTGGACTGTGGTGGATGTTCGTGTGGGTTGCTGACTAATTTTGGCTTCTTAAATTAATTCACTTCTGCTTATTTGCTGCTTCTGTCCTCTTGCAGAACTTAAATCCTCCCTCATTGGAAAGAAGAAGCCAGGAGCTGCCAAGAAAGGGGTATGTCTGAGCTCGTGTGTTATGGAGAGGAGATAGAGCATGTCTCATGTTACTGCTGTTCTTTCCCTGGCCCTTGCTTTCTGCCCTTTATGAAGCCATGTAGTGAGAGATCCATTTGGGGAAGGAAGAGCTCTGATTCTATCGCTGTTTATTTTGAAATACAGCTTATATACTAATGGAAAAAAACAATTAGGTTTTGCATCATTACTCATTATGGTCTGAAGCGTATGTGGCTGATACCTTAGCACTGGCCACTGGTGGTTTAACTCTTGGGTGTTCTTTTGTACTCTGCTGCACACTCTGGTGGGTCTGTAGGTTGTGACTACACATGGAGAACGAAGGCCTGATCAGTGCAGCAAGGAGTAGGATTCTGGTTTTCTTCTACGATGAACAAATCACTTTTCTTTTTTTTTTTTTTTTTTCAAGTTGGGTGCAAAAAAAGGTCTTGGAGCCCAGAAAGTGAGCAGCCAGAGCTTCAGTGAGATTGAGCGGCAAGCCCAGGTGGCAGAGCAGCTGAGGGAGCAGCAGGCAGTGGAGTCCAGGAAACAAGCTGAAGAGTCCATGTAAGTGCCCTGTTTGGGCTGAATACCTTGCATACATAAGGCAGAAGTAATATGAGGTTAATGCTGTTCACCTCAGGACCACCTAATGAGGATACAGAACATGCTGCAGAATTTTAGCAGAACTGTTGTGGAAATGGGTGTTTTGATGGGTTATCAGGGTTATTCTCTGCCTTGCCCCTCCACATCGTGGGCTGGGGGAGAGGGTAATGAGCTGGTACCCACCATAGCTCTTTCCTTTAGAGTCACCTCAATGCGACTGGCTTACCAGGAACTGCAGCTTGATCGGAAGAAGGAAGAGAAGAAACTTCAGAACCTTGAAGGGAAGAAGCGTGAACAAGCAGAGAGGCTGGGCATGGGCTTGGTGTCCAGAAGGTACTTGGTGTGGATGGCAAAGGACAGACAGGTGCCTTGGAAGCACCCTGCTCTGGAAAAGTTTCCTGAAGGCAGGAGCTTCCTGCTCCTGTAACAGATAAGGAGCTGATTTAAAATGCTCATGTGCTGAACCATGTCTAAAAATGCTTTGGGCGCCAGAAGGAGTGGGCACTCTGTTCAGAGGTTGTTGTTCTCATTTGAGCTTTTCCAAAGATGCGGGCGGCCTGTCAGTGTCTAGCCCTAGAGCCCCGCTGCTTGACAGATGTCTCCCTGCAGAACACTTCCCTTAAAGTAGCTCAAGACTTCTAAGGGAGTCGGGATAAGCTAGATAAGTGATGAAGGGGGCTGACATCCCACAACTCTCCCTTGGGACTCGTGGCACCTGCCCTGCCTGTGAAGGCCAGGTTCAGTTTTGAGGCAGGCTGGTTGTAGGGGCTGGGTGCTGCCAGACCCATGGGCCCTGACTGCCTGTTTGTTGTGCTAGTTCTGTTTCACACTCGGTGATGTCTGAGATGCAAGTAATTGAGCAGGAAACGCCGCTGGCTGCAAAATCATCCCGCTCCCAATTGGACTTGTTTGAAGATGCTGGAGGCTTTACATCTGGACCCCCCAAGTAAGACTCAGCTTCAGTGTAGTCCTTGGCTCATTCCTGAATTTAATGTCTGGCCTAAATTACCTATTTTTGGTACCTAGGTACAAATATAGTCCCTTCTCATTTGAAGATGCATTTGGCTCACGATGGGAAACGGATTCTTCATGGGGTATGGACAGAGAGGAGGAACCTGAGGTGACCATTTCCAGTATTCGACCAGTTTCAGAGAGGTAAAGTGCCTGCCACTGCCACTGTACCCTCCTTGTGTGCGGGACAAAGGGATAGGTCTGAGAGCTGTGGGGAGAGATGCTGCTGTGTTATGATAGGAGCCTTGTGCTACAGAAGATAACTGGCATGTACGAGCTCAAGAAAAAGGGCCTTTGGTGAAAGAGGCTTGGGCACTTCTTTGCCTGTCGTATCCCTACGTTTGATACAGCCTTTGTGGTCATCAAGTGCTGGCTTCTCCTGAGGTGGGGAGAAAATCCTGATGGTAGCCACCACCCGAGGCTTTGTTGCTTTCCTTTGATCAGATGGGGTCTGAGAGAGAAGTCTGTTTCTGTCCTGTGTTGGTGAGCTTAAGCTGAGATGTCTTCTCTCATTTCCTCAGACCCACCGGTAGGCGGGAGACAGAGAACAGGACATCCGTTGTGGAATCCAATGAAGCTCGGCAGAAGTTTGCAGGGGCTAAAGCTATCTCTTCAGATATGTTCTTCGGGAGGGAGGTGGACGCTGAGGTAGATGCATTCTGTAGTGCCTAGGCTGGTACAGCTCTGGCTTCGTCTCCTCTTTGCTCAGGTCCTGCTTCGTTTGCTTGCGCTCTAACGGTTTTGTTTTGTTTTCTGCTGCAGTATGAAGCCAGATCCCGACTGCAGCAGCTCTCAGGCAGCAGTGCCATCAGCTCTGCAGACCTGTTTGGAGAGGCTGAGAATGCGCACTCAGGTTTGTTCGCACTCGGCAGGTTGAGGAAAGGGGCAGCTTTGGAGGACCTGGAGTGGAGGGGGTCAGGGTGCTCTCTGGAGCTGGGGGACTCCGGGCTAAATCCTGCTGGTTCTTGTAGGTGGTGTGTCAATTGGAAACGTCCTACCCGCAGCCGACATTGCACAGTTCAAGCAAGGTGTGAAATCCGTTGCTGGCAAGATGGCTGTCCTAGCCAACGGGGTGATGAACTCCCTCCAGGTGAGGTTACAGTACAGCACCTTCACACAGGCTATTGTCACGCTCAGGGACTTTCACCAAATCCTGGCTTCTGCTGGAATTATCATTGTCTTTTCAAATTACGTGGGAAGTCCCAGGTAGAGACCTGTTTTTATCTGGTGACTATACTAGCTGAGCAATTT
Organism: Tyto alba; assembly: GCF_018691265.1. Lineage (NCBI taxonomy): Eukaryota > Metazoa > Chordata > Aves > Strigiformes > Tytonidae > Tyto > Tyto alba. Next base: position 5,945,412 of record NW_024881280.1, read on the forward strand.
CAGGTGGTTAGTGAACTTGGCCAACTTTATTCTCCTGGTGGCCAGGACACGTTGTTCTGCCTGTCAGATATGCCTTTTCCCCCAAATCTTGGGCAGAACTTAAAAAAGTTAAGGCAGTTACACTTCCTGCCTTTGCATGGTGTCCTGCCTAGGTAACCTTGTGCTGCATTCCAATCTCAAACACCCCAAGACCTTGTTAGCGGTCTCTGGAGTTTGCATGAGGTGTTGTAGCATGGTGTCTCGGTGTGTTTCGTCCCCAGGATCGTTACGGCTCATATTGATGACCCAGGAACTGCAACTCACAGGGAAGCCAGCAAGAGGCACTGATGCCACCTTTGCCTGGAGTAAACTCTGCAGGATTGTCTTAGTTTGTCTGGGGTGGGTGGGGAGGGGAGAAGGTAAGCAGAGGGGGTCAGGACATGGCTGCACCCAGGATGCTTTCCAAATATCTCTGGATTCCACTCTATTAAAATTCAATGTGCCCTCATACCCACTGCTATCTACTAGCCAGTGGAGGAGACAGGCCTTCTTACAGGGTTAACCTTGCTGCTGTAAAAGATATGACAGGAACTCTATGGGCTGCCCTCATCAGTGTTCCTGTTCTTGGCCCATACCTTAGCTCACCAAGTGATGGAGGAAAGGGGAACACTATTTTTCTGAACATGATGTTACCTGGTTCCCATGGACATGACTGTTTTTTTTTGTTCTGCTCAGTGGTCCCAATCCATGGTGCTGTGGAGTCCTCTGTATTTGCAGGGTCTGACATTTACCATGGGATAATCCTTTTTACTGTCTTGTAAACCAGCATATATTGATGCAGGAGAAAAAAAATCGAAGCAAAGATTATTTTTTTAGCTTCTAATTACATTATCAGCAAAAAAAGGCCCAGGTAAAGAAGTACTGTAACTATTATTTACTGGATCCTTTGGTTATTTTGTTGCCTAGCTTTGAACTGAGGTCAAAGTCCTAAACCTCTGACTTCACCGTGAGGTGGACTTTTCTGAAGTGCAGCAGTACGTGAGGAGTGTAATTTTCTGCTCCTGACTCGTGGTTTTAACAAAAGCGTGGTTTTCCTTTTCCTTGGACTGTGGTGTCAAGGACTGGGTATTAAGAAAAAGGAGGGGGAAGGGACGTTTACACACCATTAGAAGAAAGAGAGGCTGGGGCTGCTGTGAAGTTTCTGTCAGCGACCCTCTCTCGGGGGCTGTCGGCGGGCTTGCCCAGCCTGCGCCTCTCCTGTCCAGGTCGAGGGGCTGCGGTGCCCGTGGGGCTGGGCGGGGAAGGGTTACCCCGGTGGGGCAGGAGGGTGGCGGGTGTCTGGAATTCCTCCGAATTCCTCAGCCTTTGGGGCAGTGGGCTGGAGGAGGTGGGAAGGCAGGGCCGGTGCAGGGGGGAAGTACCGTGGGGCACACACACACACACACACAGAGGACATGGGGGTGCTGTCTCCTTCCCTGGCCGAGGCGAGGGGCTGGCGGGACCCCTTGAAAGGCGGCCGGGGCCCTGCGCTGCTCCTGTCCTGCTTTTCCCCCCTCCCCGGGCCTTACCCCTGGCAGTGCCCTGAGGAGGGGCCGGGGCTGCCCAGAAGACTCCAGAGGCAGCAGTGGCCTTACACAGTGCGCTTTATTGCCGGGTTGTCACAGGCAATCACTGATGGTTGGGAGAGAAAGCACAGTTAGCGAGCACGTTAATAAATAAAATAACTTACAATAAATAAGTAACCCCTCCCACTAACCTCCACAGGTGGGGCTGTGGTGCAGACTCAGCAGTAGTTACAGGATTAGTCTTAAAATAGCTCCAGCAGGTATTGAGTCCACTCAGCTCAGGGCTGCTCTAAGCTTTGGGTTATCAGCTCTTGGCAGCCCACGCTGCAGCGTTTTATGAACAGGAGGAGCAAGGAGGCTCCCAAAAAAGCAAGAGAAACTAAAGTTCCCCAGGAAATAACTAACTAGTCAATGCAAGCTGAGGCACAGGCACTGGGCTAGACAAAGCATTCAGGGCTATGGAGGCCAAACAGCTGAGCTAGTTACCACTAACACAGAGACGCTACTTTTTGTAGTTGTAAGGGCTACACTATGATGCTGTGACTAACGCCAATACTTACAAAAAAACACCCAGGACTCCTCTGATAACCGCTTCCTTCTCCACTAGCGCTTGTGCCCACCCACCCCTAGCAGATGCTCTCTATATTTGCAAGCCACACCACCTGCGGCCAAGAAATTTAAAGACTTTTTTTTTTCCTCTCTCTCCAACCCCTCTGGAGCTTGCTTTTCTGAATGACCTTAATATGCTGTTGGAGGCAGTGGAAGGCCTCACAGAAGGGAATTCAGTGCAGCATAGGAGCCAGACAGCACCCTGCAGTACTTCCTGCAGTTTAGCTTATTTGATATATTTGCTTTGGCATGTCTTGAACACATGGAGGAGGAAGCAGAGACGGGTGGCATGGCAATCCTCAAGCCCTTTTTCTCTAGGAACTTCAGGAATTTCTCTACCTCCGCAGGTGCAGCTTTACTGGGAATAATTATAACAGAGCACAAGTGCAGAGCTGCCACCGGTGATTTAACCACTCTGTTGTCTAGGCCAAGCCTGAACACAGATACACATCAAAACCCTGGCGAGGCACCTGCAGTGCTCCAGCACCCGCTGAACCGTGAGGGAGAGCCCTGGTGAGAGAATACCCGGCCATTTCCAAGGGGAGGCAGTGCGAGCATCTGCTGGTTGGTGTTGCCTGCCAGCAGAGGGAAGCATAGCTCTGCAGCTGGAAACAGCCTCTGCAGAGGAGCTATTCCTGCACGAATTTGGAGCTAGGAAAAAGGCAAAGTTCTTCCTGGGAAGAGACGGGTGGGCTTGGCAACGGGGACTGGCGCAGCCACACACACACACACTGGTGATGTGGACAGAACCCACGCCCAGAGCAGATGCTCTGGGAGGAGGTGCTGTTCCTCCAGTGGGCTCTGGAGAAACCCAAGATGGGAATGGTGCCCGCCCTCACAACCTTCAGTTTTCAGACGAGTCTGTCTCTTCATTGGAGCCTTCACTCTCAGTATCCATTTTTCGCCGATGGTGTAGAGGTTTCCAGGGAGGGTTAATCCTGGGCGAGTTACGGACAGGCAAATTAGCTGTGTCCCCGCTGGAGCTGGTGGGACCAGAGACAGAAAGCGCTGAAACCTGAGCTACCCTGAAAGAGAAAAGACAAATGCTAGGCAGTCTAACTTCTCATCTCCAGCCTTTACTGTAGCAGTTTTGGAGTGAACCTGGGAGGAGAACTTAAGCACAAGTAGCACAGGGATGGAAAGATGTTCATGGCACAGAGCAGGAACACCTTGCACTAGTACCTACCAGACTTGCTGTGTGAATCTTTCTTCCTGTTTAAGCTGATCTTTCTTCAGAGCTGAGCCTGTGACTTCCAATGCTCCTAGTTTTCACCATCCAAACAAAATTTCCCTGTTGACTACAAACTGCTGCTTCCTTTAGATCCCTCTTTGAGGCACACTTCTCCCTGCTGTTTCTGAAGCCTTTTCTAAGGATTTTGTTAGCTGCACCAAGGCACACCCCTCCACCCCCCGCAAAGAAAGAGGCCCTCTCAGCTCAGGTTGCTCTGTTAGCTTCTCCTTTGTTTTGTACTAAAGCAAAGGAATAGGGACAATACTTTACTAATGTCTTCCTTAGCATGCTACCTTTAATCTGTTGCTTTACCTCCTGACTTTAGGCAACTCCACTTACAATTTCTCAAGTTCCTGATCCATGGCAGGGTCCAGAAACAAGTCTCCTTTATCTGGCAAAGCCCCTGGGGAAAAACAAAAAAAAAAAAAAAAAAAAAAAAAGAAAGCAAATGAAAGTATCAGAGCAGAGTTAGGTTATTCATTCTTAAAGAAAAGTGCTCAAGCTATAGCAGCAGCCAAAATCTGCACTTCAAGACAGAGAAGACTTCCTTTTACCTGTTAGAGAATCAGACGATGAATGTTGACGATCACGGACAGATAAAGAATGATGAGCTGTATTCTGCATCCTTCACACAGGCTGCAGCTGAGCTCAGACTAAATGGGAGGCACTCTCAGTAGTTTCACCTCTCAGGGAACCTGAAGAGCCCTGAGGCTTGGCAGTTTCCATTGACTGTACAAGACTACTGTTACCAACTGTTGGGGAGATGGGAGTCTGTCAACTTTGGCACTCTGCTAATTGTCCTATATAGTCATCAGTCCCAGATCCTATCAGAGCAATAGATGTGTTGTCTGTGCCACAGCCTAAAGCATGTGCTGTACCACCCAGGGAGATGTATACTTCTGTGGCACCTGTCTTTGTTGTGGTACACCGAGCTTGGGGATCAAAACACTCCACAGATGTAAGACTACTGCTTTCCTTGCAATTCAGGAAAGTCAGGCCTGACTCTGGTGCACATTAAGTCTACAGGAGTAAGTGTGGATGGACTGTGCTCTAGCATTGCTTGCTGTCTGGGTGAGAGAGCAAAAGGCTGGGCCAGTGATCAGGTATCCTCTGTCAGCATAAGGTCAGCATGCTCCTTTTCACATTTGAAACCCTATTCAGGACGAAGGTCCTGATGTAGTTCAGGTCTGAAACATCTTGTTGAGCATCCTTGCCATTCTCTGAAAGGACACTGGCACCTCAGGAAGAGCCCAGAAAGGAAGATGGGGCTCTTAGGAAAGCCCTCCTACTTAATTCTGTAACAAGCTCCACTTTGTATAGGGGTCATGGGAGGGTGTAATCAGTCAGCAGAGAGATGACAGGAACTGCCTACCACAGCCTGGATAGTGCCACTGCACACCAGGACAAAAAAAGCGCTTGGTAATCTGTACCGATAGCGCAGTGAGGAATGCTCTTGTTTTTCAGGAGACCCGGGTGCTACACTCGGTACCTTTGGGAAGGGCTTTATACTCCCTGTAGGGACATAAGTTCCTGGTTTCTGGCTCTGGCACCTTGCTCTTGAAGGAGGGGCTGGAGAGCCACCTGCCTCACACAGGCAAGCTGGCAGCAGTCATCAAAAACGTAACAATGAGTGCCTAAAAATTAGAACCAGTTTAGACCAGAACCAACTCCTCTACTTCTTCCAGTTCTAGTCTTCCCCTCCTGCAAATGAACAGGAAAGCCTGGCACCGCAACGCAGAGTGGCAGGAGGGCCAGGGAAGTGCCCCAGCCTGCTCCCTTTTGTGGGCTCAATTAAAAGAATAAGCAGCTAAAGCTTGACTTGCTTCTGCATTTGTAGAATCCACAATGAAGTCTCCAGGGCACAAGAATTACTTGAGAGAGAGTCAGGGAATAACACTGAAAGGATTCACGAATCAACACTGACACTGGAGTTCGGCTGCTGATTCCAGCCTGCCTGACAGACACATCAGTGCTGCCCCGGCCTGAACGAGCTGCTCTAATCCCCACCCCTGTTCCTCAAGAGGGGCTACTGGCTTTCTGAGGCCAGAGAGGAGGCAGGCGCCCTGACCAAAAGCTCCTTTGCCTGAAACTGCCCTTGCTGAAGGGCTTTGGGGAGCTCACGATCCCCTACAGACCAAAGACTATTGAAATCACTCTTCAGGAGAGATTAAAAGACACCAGGAAAAGAATCCTCCAATCCTCCTTTCCTTGCCAAGATGCTACCTCCTGTCAGACTTGTGGCTGCTGCCCCTCTTCGGCGAGAGCCCTGGGCAGGAGGCTGGCAGGGGGCCAGGGGTCCGGCCTGCATCAATGGGAACAAAAACCCACACACTTTCTGGCACAATGGAAGCTGGGGGCAGGTTTATTATTATTTTTTTTTTTTCCTGCTCATCTGTTTTCTTTGCACTTGAGTAGAAGTGGATTTCGTAGGGCAAAGGAAAAAAAAAAAGATTTTGCTTGCTGCAATCCAGGCATCACCTTCCCCAGTGAATACACTGCTTCCTAAGCCTGTTTGCAGAGGGGACTGCAGGGCTGTATTCATGCACCTTTGATATATAATCTCCATGTTGCTGGGTAAGCAGCCCTGCCCCAGTGAGGCATTAGCAGCTTCAATGGGTTGATGTAAGAAGGGGCTCAGCCAGGGAGGGGACACTTTTACTCTGCTATGACACACACTTGTGTAAAAGAACAAGCCCTCAGGCAAGGTACACCTTTTCACTGAGGTTTGTCTGTGCAATATAGGGACTGGCAGAGAGGCAAGCCTAGAAGTAGAGAGAGGATACCTACCCAAAGACAGAGAAAGCCTACCCTTATGGGCCAGATGACTTGCTGAGTGGAGAGGAGTGAAGATGAGTGTTTGGGCTTCCACACATATGAACATACTTCCTGGATACAGCCTTGTCAAACACAAAAAGCCATTTCTGTTCCTTTTGCAAGAGGAGAAGGAGCACAAGCAAGGCATAGGGGGACAATATGGAATTGTGAGTCTGAATTATATATGGATTATATAGTGTCCTTTGGCAATGCAACACTTTTCTTCCTTGATCTAGAACAACATTGACCAGCACATGGAAATAAGCAGTGAGACGCTGCTTGGTAATCCCTCTGGTTCCCACAGCAGTGTAGTACAGAATTTTGTAGCAGTTTGTGTTTTCCAGATTTTCAGCAGGCCACAGATTAATACTGTAGCAAGATCACACTGCCCTGAGGGAAGATGGAGAAGCGCTGGGACAGACTGAGCTTTGAGTCTTTGAGCCAAGGAGGCAGAAGAGGTTTTCCCATCAGGTGTACCTCCTTTTCTTGTAGACAAGAGCATTCACTTAAGATCTGTGGGAGAACTGAGGGCTAAAGCATTGGATGGGACTTCAATTCAGTACTGGTGACAGCAGTCAGCCACCTTACTTGTCTCCTGACCACCTCTGCCCAGCCTTTACAGCCAAACATGTTAAAACGACAATTCTGCTAAAATGATCAGCTATTGAAGAGGTAAAACAGTGCTATCTTAGGGTAGCATTTCATATCTAATTTTATCCTTGAAGAAGCTCCACAGCTTCAAGCAGACATTAAGGCACAGTGTTATGTTTTTAAAGTTTAATCCATCAACAGAAAGATGAAAAACTTTCCCTCACTCTCTTCCTGACAGTGTAAAATCTGGGGCATAATTACAGAGGGAATTCCACAGCAGTGCAGAATGACTGAAAATCTAGAGCTGTACCACTCACACGAGTCTTACCTAGGGCTCGATTGATGCCCTGATCCTTTGCAAGTGCCATAAGGAATCCATAGAAGGTCAGTCTCTGTGCACTACTCAACATTTCCTTCACAAGAGCAGAAGGTGGACAGCTAGGAAGAGACAAAAAGGTCATCTTGTCTTTTAAATTATCTTTTTTTGTTTGTTCGTTTTCTCCAAGACCCAGCTCAAGCTGGAGAAATTTTACCTTTTACCTGTTCTAAAACTGTCAAGTTCCCCCTGTCTCAGTTTAAAACAAAGAGCCACCAGCTTGCTTATTTAGCTTTGCATCTGCTCCCCATTTGCTAAGCATGACTTTTGAGCTGGGGTACATCCCTAGGAGCAGTCTTACCTGTCTCCATTCCAAGGACAGGGAGAAAAGCCTCGATTCACTCAGAGGCATCCATATCCCAACTCTTAGCATATTCTTTCAAAAATCAACTGGGAAATCTTTTCTTTTATAAGACAATAAACTTTCATGGGTGGTGTTGTTATCATCCTTTTATCAGTGACAGTCATCCAAGGGGCAGGAAAACCTCTCCAATGATAGCCTAAATATGTCAGAAAACAATATTTAGGTGGGGACTAAATCGACAGGTTCCCTACTTCTACACTCACCTTAACCCCTGGCCCTGAATTCTAAGCAATATCATTATAGGGATTCTTGCTTTTGCCTAATACTCCTTAAAGGATTTCACAAAAAATAAAACTGCCTCATAAAGAGGAAGTGTTGAATAGTCCATGGTGCAGTGGCACCCCTAGGAGATGTGGTTGTGGGCTGGTGACCCCTCAGGCAAAGGTGGTTACCAAAGGCCTGGCTGAGTATTGAGCGACGGGATGAAAGGCTGGGAATGGCTCCCCGCACAGTGCTGTGCAGAGCCTGACCTACCAGATGGGCTCACAGCACCTTTCCTACCTGAATCTCTCGGGATGTACAGGGAATGTAGAACTTATTTAAAGGAACAAAACAACCTGGCATATCCATGTTTAGATAGCTATAGTACTGGACAGTACTGATGGTAGTACTAGTGGTAGTATTAGTGGTAATTCTGTGGATCACAAATTTGGGTTCAGGCACCCAAGGCAGGAATCAGGCGGAACTTGTGTCCTGAGTCTTTTTGTGGATCTAGCCCATGACTTTCTAGCAGGACATGTGCTTGCTACTTGCAAGAAACTATGAAGAAAGTGTCCATCAAACCTATACAATAAGGTCTGGTATCTCCATCCCCTGCTGAACAAAGGCTAGTCTTGTGCCTGGGATCTGTAACTGGTGACCAGCTCCCTAGCTGGCTCGAGTGCAGGCTAGCAGTCTAGGTACCAAGGCTTCAAGCTCCATCAACCTCAGTGGGCCTTTCCTATGCTTCAGCACCCAAGAACACAACTGCACTTCTCTCCTCTAGTTAACTCATGATGGTAGATGGACCTCTTCTTCATGAAAGTGTCAATGCAGACGTGAGAAGGAAAACAGAGACCCCAATCGGTGCATTACTTCAAGAATCAGCTCAAATCCCATGTCTCTTACATCCATTAAATTGTTTCTCTCATTTGGTTAAAGTGGTTCGGCTATGATCTCTTCCTTCAGACTTCTCCTGTAAGAACTATTCGGGAGTTACAGCTCGTTCAAAGTCCTGTATTCCTTCACAGTTCCAACCTTACGAAGGGTCTCCGGAGACAGAGACTTTAAATCTGTGTTTTGGAATCTGTTCATACCTGTATTTTGACTTGTCACACAAGGACTCTAGGCACTGGTAGAAGACAGATGCTTCTACCCCATCAAGTGGGCTGAAGTCATTTGGGGGCTGGCGCTGCCGATGTTGCCCAGAGGATGATGTTGGCACAATCACAGTATTTGGATTCTTACCAGCCAGTAGATCTTGATAAATGGCAGCCACACTTTCCAGGAACTCTGAAAAAAACAGAAAGTGACTTAAAACTCAGGGCTATAACCAGAAAAGCGTCCTCCCGACCTACCAGACCTAGGATTAAACTGTCATTCCTTGCTCTGTGTTGTACACAGCACCAACAGGAAATAAGCACAACACCACAGCATCCTGCATTTTCAGATCAGATATTATGCAGGCACAAACAGCCACTTCCATACAAGTTGCTGGCTTCTTCCTGCCAGGATGAGCACGAGAGACCACTGTGTTGAACAAGATTCTTCTCAAGGGAATAGAGGCTAGCTAGCACATGGATAAAACAGCAGAGCGTGAAAGCTAACGTCAAACACAAAACTAGTTTGCAACGTCTAAAAAGTTTTCCTTCTCCATCTCCTGCCACTGATTAAGAACTCATCCAAGTTGGGAGCAAATGATATGGAACTGCAACAGGATGGAAGGGAGCAAGTTAGTCAGGGCTCCAGGCTGTATCCCAGCTTGTCTCTGTGCTGCTCCAAAGTAAATATAACACGGGATCTAGAGGAAGGGCCAGGGCAGGTCAGGGCTAGAGCTGGAAGAAAGCCTCTCCCCAGGCTCCTCATACTACCCACTGTTTACTGCAAGAGTCTAATTTTAAACAAGTTTGTTTATGGATGTGGTCAGCAGTTTACAAATCTAGATTCCATTTGGAGTGGTTTGCATGTGTGTGGGTTGGTGGGAGAGCGTCTGACAGGCTGCGTGTGTGCGCTGTGCCTGGGTGAACAGGACAGGGACGGGATGTTTGAGCGCGTGTACACAAGGGCCGGCTTGTGAGGACTCCAGTGGCACTTAGGGCCCGAGTGAATGGAAGCGTAACGCTGCGCGTGAGGCAGGGGGAAAGGAAGGGCAGGATGTCAGCGGGCCCTGAGGCTGTGCTGAGGTTCTGCAGCTCAGCGGAAATACTTGTTATATCAGAGAAAAGCTTTCCAAACACATTTTTCTGTCCCTGGCTAAAATCAGTACAAGCCTGGTTCTGCCCAACCCAAAATCGCCATTTTGAACTGTTTTTCTTTGATGAGTTGTCATGGATAACGTTGCGATATGCACGGTGGAGTTGCGGGGGAAGTACATACAGAGAAGTACTGAGAAAAAGAGATTTTTGTATTAGGGATAGCAGCTGACTCCTAACTGCTAGAAAGATGGGAACTGACAGGTTGGATCAGAACAGCAGGCCACCCAAGTCTCCTCTCTGACCACAGAGTGTGCTCTACCACAGCTTCTAGCCAGTGTCTCCCAGTACCCAAACCTGGCCCCCTTTGCCTGGCCGAGGCCAATTGTGAGCTACATCCATCAGAGGGAGCTAGTTAAATGCGAGTGGACAGAAATCCCTGTGCTTACGTTGCCTATAGAAATTGCTCTCTCCTGGGAGATGAGCAAGTGGCACCCCAGGAGCCCCCAGTGCTTGGGAGCATATCTAACCCTGATAAAGGAAATGATTCCCTCTTTTTGCCCACTTAAGCAGTTCCCTGAATGAGATTTCCTTTCCTCAACCACATTTTAGCGGGCTAGGACAAACAGGCCAATGTATTTTAAAGCAGTTTCCTGGTATAGAACAAGCACCTGAATGCTCACCCAAGTCTTGTCTCCTGAGCTTTAGTTTAAAAATACCTGGGGATTTTTACAGATGTATACGTGTGGGTGAGCATATGTAAATATACACACACACAAACTAATATTACTTAATTTGTATATCTCCTGTCAAGAATTTTAAAAGAAGTACCCCATCTAGTTACAACTGAAACTGGAGGACAAGGGTGGAAGATGATAAATGACCAACAATATGAAGAAGGTAGATGAGGATTAACTCTTCGCTTTCCCTTGCAACTAAGGGCTCTCAAATCAAACGAGAGAGCTGACCTGTGCAACGCCTTGCTAAAAGGTGTTCTGGAGGTTACAAGTTTATGTGATTTCAAGGGGAGGATGGAGAAGTTCTTGGGAGAGGAGTCCACTGGGGGTTCCCAGACCTATGGAAACTATACCCAGTTCAGAAATTCTTTGAGCTGAAACCAGCTCATAGTTGGGCGAGGAACTGTATTTGTTTGTTCAGTTCCTTTTCCTTTCAAGGCACCAGCTGGTGGGCTTTTCTTATCCTGTCTCCAGCAGGGACCAATACTTTAGAGGCAGAAATGCTGTACTACAGAAAAGAAAAAAAATGTTCCTGGTAAAAGTTAATTGTTAGGTGCTAACATACTCTAGATAAAGCTGGAAATTTAAGTCTCAAGGCAAGGACAAATACACGCATAAGCCATAACAGTTACAGGTATCTTGCTATTCACAAAAATTTGGAACCTCCTTACGAAGCCTCCTAATCTCTTAGCATCAGTGATGCCTTTCATCAGTAGATTCCATTATCTATATATTTTCTGTGAAAAACCATATCCTTACAAATTTCAAAAAAGTGCAGGGGTTGGGAAGCTGTAAAGTTGTAATGCAATACCAGTGGGTGAAGTCAGCAGCTTCCCAGCATTTACCTGAGTAGTAGAACTGGATCTGGAAAGCAAAGAGGAAATCAGAAAAAGACATCAGGCAATCCATAGCATCATCCATCAGCACAATCCTAGGATAAGATGAGAAAAACAGGTTAGCATCTAGAAAAGAACTAAAGTCTGTAACCAGGAACCGAGATCGAGAGAAAGTACAGCGAGGGAGCTACGTGCCACTGAGGGCTGCTGGTGGCTTGGCCCAGTGTAAGAGGTTAGGAGAGAGGAATAGGAACACCCACTGCTGCATGGATGTGGATGCCCTAATATCAAATGAAGGTGGCTCAAGGACCTGCAGCGAGGAGAAGATCCTGAATGCCAGTGCTATCACACCCTGCAGCTACAGTGGGAACAGAGCAGCGTGACGTGGGTGTCAAGCATTCAAAGCCTCGTGGACGCAATGGAACGAACACTGGCATAAAAACTGCAAGGCTGGTTCACAGGGCTATACAAAGAGTAACTGTGCTGCAGACAAGACGGTTACACGAGTATTAAACGGGTGTAAGCAGAATGAAACTTTTGCTATTCCTCTGTATAACAAACTGGGATATTTTCTGATTCATAAGGATAACAACAGTTATTAATTCCCAGTCTATACTCAAACAAACTCCACTTGACTACAGAGGAAATAACATCGCACCAATAATCAGCTCTCTAATTACACACCGTGAACAACCTATCCTTCCTTATCGATGAATGAATTGGTCTCTTTTCGTATCTATCAGGTCTATCATTTGACTATCGGGTCAAATTTCACGGCAACTGAAGAATTCTTGGGCCAGGGACAACGTGTTCTTTCTCTCTGCCAAGCCCCGGGTGCATTTAGAGAGCTATCTGCATCCCTATTTTGAAGCGTATTTCATGAATATGGGAAGTATCAGGCCATAAAGATGAAGTGTAAGTGGTAGCAAAGTACAACTCCTCCTTTCAGGAAAACACTCTGGATTTCAGAAGAAAGTTAGGGCAAAAACATTCATAAGAATGAAAACAAAAACAACGCTGTGGTCACTGCCACTAGAAAAGGATGAAAAGGTCAGTCTCTGAAGTGGGGAAAATCAAACTTGGGCTGATCAATGACAGCTCAGACTGGAAAACAGAAGGAAACACTCCGCTTTGATGGGGAAAAAAAAGAGTATTTGGACAATCCTAAAGAAAGGTAGTTGGTACTTTTTTTTCAACTGTCTGCAGCGACCCTGTACAGTCAGTATCTGGCATATTATGGCACATGAGAAGGATAACCAGTTCATTATAGCCAGAGTATGAGTCACCTAGTAAGACTCTTCTGAATACAGGGCCGAATGCAATCCATGGACCAGCTCCTGCAGCATCAATGGTCTAAGCGCATTGCTGGGGAAACACCGTTCTGTCTCATGTAAAAGACTCCAGGGAGCTGTGTGGGAGGCTGACCTAGAAGAGTTATAGGATCTTGCAAGACTTCCCTGCCACTCAGACCAGTTCTGTTCACTGTGGCAAAATCAAACATGTAGAGCAGCTTGAATTAATTATCTCAAAGAAGAAAGACTGGGGCTAAGAGGGTCCCCAGGAGAAAAACCAGTATTTAAAACAAAACCCTTTGAAGATGTCAAAGTGCTTCTGATTTATTTATTATGTTCCAGAAGCCTCCTCCTCCTCCTGTCTAAAGAAGCAGTAGCTTCAGTTCTTAATTCTCACTAATAAGCATGTTGCTGAGATTGTCAGTGGCCACATCAAGGAAATGGCTTTGAAGCTGGCAGGCAGAGCATCTTCATCTCTCAGGCAATACTGCTCAGCCACTGGCGTTTCCAACCACTATTTAAGCACTGGAAATGTGACGGGCCACATCACTGATGAGGTGCGCTCCCTCCTTTGAAACGATGGTCTGTCTCCCAGATACTCTCAAAGCACAAGCTCCAAAGCTTTGGCCAGTGCGCTTCTCCATCCTGGAGATGCAGGAGAACAACAGTGAAGAGGGTTTTTTTACATATTTCCTATGTAGAGAGAAAATATTACATCACCTTCATGACAGTCAACTCATTTCACTTGTTAAATCTAAAGCTGTGGTCAAGGGCTGTGCTCTGCAGCACCAAGTCCCAGTCTCTTACTTAGAGGAGAGCATGAGGAAGTAGGCAGAGGTCTGAGAATTTGCTGAACATTTCTTGCTGTTAAAGACAGTAGGGAGCCTCTAAGGAAGACTGTACGTGATGAACATCTAAATAGAAGCAGGTGCACTCTGGTGCTGGGTTACTGACTCCATTTGGCCCAGGAGTCTACACTCCGGAAATGTTGAGAAGTCTTTAAATCCAATACAATCATTTATGAGGAGATTGACTGCAGCTGGCTATTCCCCCACACGGCCAGCTGACTGAGCAGTCAGGGAAGCTAGGAGAGCATCTTAGGCAACATATCTGCACCTCTTCCTTGAAATATCTGGCAAGGAGAGAATCCTAGCCATGGACTGTAACCTAGACAAGCAGGACCAAAATTGAGGACGAAATCCAAAAGTCTGAACTGCAACTCAAAAAAGTTCATCGGGTAGCTGATATTTCAAGTGATTCTTTATTCATTTTTTCTTGTCAAAATTAGACTTTAAGCCCTTAGGGGCACAGACGTATTTACAAAGTTAGCAGTCGGCACTCAATGAATAATGAAAATTAAGGAGAAACTTTGGAAAGGACTGAAGAAAGATGCCTACGCTTGAGGGACTCTGGTAAAGGGTGTAGTGGTCTTTCAGGGTTCAAGTGGGTTTGGCTGGCAGGAAAGCCTTGCTACTGTGCCAACGGGGAAACTTTATCATCTACTGATTGCGGTTAAAATCTCAGAAACCCAGACTAGACAGGATGTCCCCAGGACAAACTCTAGACCAGGCAAGTTGAAAGGACTTTTACTGTTCTCTGCTACCATTAAAGGCTAACTGACACAATCTGTCTTAAGGCCAGGCTGGCTCAAATGAGTCTTCAGGGACTTGGTTTGTTTACTGATACAGGGAGGCAAAAATACGCGGAATATAGAAAAAGGGCAAGATCTCCACTCTCAGGCAGCCTTTTAACAACAGGGGTACAGACTTGCAAGCCCCACTTCCATTAGCACTGATCAGTGCAACATGAGCTCCCACACCACATAAAACAGCGTAGGAGCTGTGAACTACCAAGCTCTCGGTACTCAAATGTGGGAAGCAAGTTCCTTGTGTTTCTATTACAAAAGAAAGGCCAATACTCAGGTACAGATCTTGAAATCATGGCATCAAACCAGAAAAATCCTTTCATTTTCTGTCCTTCTGCAATTTCAAGATTCAGAAAGGCAAAAGGCATCTCTGAAGATCAAAGGTATCTCTGTAGATTAAAATCTTCAATCTGCTCGTGGCCATAATCCTTTGAAGAAAAAAAAAAAATCCAAGAAATCTCACAGACACAGATTGTCTGGTTCTTTTTTGGGTATGACTTCTGCACTTGTGTAGCACCACGAACAGAAAAATGGAGCTCTCTGGTGTCACTGCGAATAAAACCTGTATTGTTGTAGCCTCTGTTCTTCTGCTCTGACCTTTCCTGATCTTACTCCCAATGTTTGTTATCAGTGCATAGCAACAGTTCCTGGATGAGCGGAGTGCACCGTGCTGTGAGATCATCTCAGTCATGCAGCAATGAGACTACAACGATGACTGCTCTTCCCAAGGGCGCCAATAATTACACAGGTCCTGGCTGTACCACCGAACGCTGTGGCCACTTCTGCCACTACTTTATTTAATGCCTTTCCCAAGCAAATTAGCAACAAAAACGTTGGGGGTGTGCAGACTGAAGGAAGGACAACGTCAGGAGGTTTGCATGTGTCATTCTTGCTTTTCAAGGACTTAATCAAAGGATGCCCAAAGCCAGCCTGCTGGAGTTCATCTCTCTAACTGGCGGAGACCAAGGACAACGGGAAGCGTAGACCAGAAAAAGGGCAAGAGAGTGAGCAACAGTTGGAAGGAAAGAGAAAGATGGTTTAGAAATATGACAAGTTTTATTAAAATTATCCAACTAGATTAGCTTGTAACAGAATAATAGCAGTGTGTAAGTAAATCTCTAGCCAGCCAAAAGTAGGAGTGAGGTCATCCCCACCTGAGCCTGGGTGCCTTTGCCAGAGATCTCATTTCTCTCCACCACCTGCTCCCAAAGCCGGCTTGTCTGTCTCTACGGCACACGCACAGCAGCGCGGCAGGCCCCTGAATGGGGCCTCTAGTTTACAACAGCCTTGTGGATTAAATTCCTTGACACAAACATCATAACATGTGTAGATATGCTGAAGTCTCCTTTCACGCACCATCACAAATTCCTGCTCAGCTCAGCTGGAACCCTATGAAATACACACCAGCGCACGGGACTGGTGCTTGTGTACCTCCGTGAAAGGAAGAAGCAGATATATCCCCACTACAGGGTTAGCATTCTTTCTTAGTCTGGCACTGGAAGCCAAGCAACTGTACTCTGTGCAGCCTCAAAAGCCCACTGATGAGCTAGAGGGAAAAGTGGCGCCCAACTTTTAGTTTTAATTGAACCAACACAGCTTTAACCGCAGCTCAATTTGGATAGCAGGACATAGGAGTCAGAGGAGAATTCAGAGAATCAGCCAAGTGGAACTACTCGCAGATGGATAACACTTCCCTTTTTCACTTTCCTTTCTTAATATAATTTTCATGGGACTCTGATGATAAAGAAAGATAATAGAATGCCAAGTGGAAAATGAGGACCTTTTAATTATTTAGGCCATGAACAACACAGGCAGCAGCTAATATCCTGATCACGTCTGGATTCTGTTTCCAAATGTCGTGTCTAGGTCCATGAAAAAAGTTAAAGTTCCATGTCCCCTCTACTGAGATGGCTAGGAATGAGAGCATTTATTCAGTAACCTTGCTGTGATTATATATGTGTGTGTGCGCACACTCCTACTGAGATCTGACCTAACCCCCCACACCAACAGATGCATACACCTTATTACATTTTCACTATCAGATAGTTAATAATCAACTGCCTGGGCTGGACTGGAACCAGCAAGCACTACCAGTAAAAAATTCCATATCACATTATCAGTGCCCTAAGCCATCTATCTGCTTTAGGCCTTGTCTAGATTAAAAGAAAATTTCAAACAGATTAGCTACCATGTTCTTAGCTAACATACTTTAAAACACTGGCAATCCTTCAGAGGTTAGTACCTTTTAAACGCAATCAACCATGGGAAGATGGGGCGAGGGGGAACACATTTTAAAGATGGTAAACAGTGTTTGAAATAGAGTTTAAAATCATGTCAGTTAAAAACACATTGGCTAATATTATTTTATATGCAACTCAGTTTCTGAACATAGAGCCAGCAGCAGCATTCTGCACAGATATTTCAGTCCCTGTACCTTAAAAAGACACTCTTCCACATTGCTAGAAAAACACCCTGTTCTTAACCTCAAAACATGGTAGTTCTTTTCCCAAGAATCTTAAAAACTGAAGGTCCCTGTTCATACCTTTACCCACAGATCTAGTTCCTAAGTCCATGTGTGTAGGACTGATCTTGCCTTAAAAGAGAGGATGAGGACCTACCTTGCTGCTTTCTGAGTGAGTTCCACTGGGAAGTCAGGGCAGAGCAGCTGCAGCAGGCAGTGGTATTCCTGTGCTGTCAACAAATCTGCAGGAAAAGAGAGGTGAGAACAGGGTAATTCTTTTACAGGCTATTCCCTCCCCTTGCTTCTTCTCTAGAAAAAAAAAAAAAAAAAACAAAACAAAACAAAAACAAAAACCAAAAAACGCCATATTCCCCTCTACTCTCAATTCAATTAGACTGGGTACTAGTGACAATATAACTGCTCCCTCAACCCTCAGAGCTGGGGTCTTCAGATGAAGTTTCCAGCAAAGACAATGAGGAAGAGCCCTGGTAAAGGTGAAATCCTATTGAACGGGCTCCTGCAGAGAAACTGGCAACAGGTAGTGATTCAGTGTGAAAAAGAGGTAACCAAAACAGGGCAGTTTCAAGTGAGAACACAGTTTGGTTTGACTTCAATATAACCATGTGGAAAAAGGAATAATTTCAAAGTTGCTTAAATTTGCTGAAATTCACTGGCATGGTGACATTCACCACAATACGCCTGAAAACCATCCACAGAACATCTGGCAGCAGTAACAAAGGCAAACAAGGTTTCTGGGTGGTGTATGGAAGGTTACAGAGCATAAACCACAGATGTTATTACTTTGGCATTTGGTAAGGCAGCTGGATGGTCTCTTTTGGAATAATGTGTACAAATCTGGTCACTGTATTATAGGAAGCACAGAACGAAGATCCAAAAAACACAAGAAAACTAATCAAATGATTCATGTTTTAGAGAGCAGCTTTGTGAAAGACTGGTCAAGAAAGGCCTCTTTGGTTCAGCAGAAGGAGTCTAAAAGAGGTGACTCTTAGGGAAGCTTATAGGATCCCAAGGGAATGGAAGTATATTGATGTCCAAAAGCCCTACATGATTGTATGTTCATAGTCCAAAAGGCTGTGGACTGGAGTTAAGGAGTAGCGTAGCTGAACAGCAGCAATTTTGCAGTACTTATATATACAGAAGAATGCAAAGTATGGAAGAAGGAGCCAGGGGTGGAAGTAGAGCCAAGCAGTAGTCAGGGAGGGGATCCAAAGGGCACAGGCATTAGGACTGAGGTACAGAGCATGAGTTCTTTTGCCATAGACACATCTTAGACTTCCTCAGGCTCCCATCCAAATAATCAACCTTGTCCCAGACAATAGCCGCAATCTCTCCATATCTCCACAATTCCTCAAAGCCTGGCAGTTTGACAAAAGCGAGAGAAAGGGAAAATGCTACTCCTTGTCAGATGTTTCAAGAAGCAGGTTTGCAGTATCAAAGGGACATTTCACTGCGACATCTAACCCAGCCAAATTAATATTTTCAATGCTGACTAAAGAAGTACTGCAGGATGACTGTCACCAAAATCCATGTATAGGCTTTTCCTTTACCTACATTATTAACCAGTGAAGCAGAGGAAAGAATGGAGTGGGCTACTATTTTTCTCTTCAGTTCAGGAAACCCTATAGCTGAAAGACATTGTTGTCAGACTCTTTGACATCCATTACAGATGCTCGCTAGAGTGCTATACTTTGCACTGCTCCTGAGAGGACTTTCTGTCTAATGAAGCACCTTAGGTTTAGGGTCATACTATGAAAAGGTGATTTTGCTCTGTCTGGAAAAGCCAGCTCTGCAGTCAGAAATCTGCTATAACACAAGGATGTCCAAGCCTGTGCAGAACTACAGTTCCATTACAGGGATCTGTGCAATCTATTCTACTGTAGGGATAAATACATCAGAATCTCCTTTCTTTCAAAACTTGAATGCTGAGCTGAATTAACTTTCTGTGACTCCACTGAAATTACAGCTCTCTGGGAGAATATGGAGGGCACTGTAACTTTTTTGCATTGTAATTTCTTACTGAAACACAAATCAGAGGCTGCTCTCTGTTGCAGATGATACCTTGGTCCTTCAGCCAGTGTGTATATCTGAGCTTGGGTTAACGATGGCATCCAGTGGAATGGTGGGGTTTTCTCCTGCAATGTTAGCTAATCGGTTCCTTGAATGACATCAAGGAAAGTATCACCAAGTTTTATGTATAACTGCAAAAGGATATTATTGAAAAAGTCCTATTTATCATGAGCAGGAAGATCCAAATTTTTAACTGAATTTTCAGCTCATGATTTCTCTTTCACGACACTACATAGAGGAAAGAACATTTTCTTCTATTTTGTTAGATCAACAGTCATTTATAGCAATACAGATTTTGGTCCTAAGTTCTTAAGAAAACTATCTGATTGTGCAAGGTACATAAAAGTTTCATAAAATCATCTTCAACAGGCTCAGCATAGGAAGAAGGTTACAAGAAAATAGAGAAGTTGGGCATAAGAAGGCTCTTTTGAAACACAGACTTTCTCATCATTGAAGAGGACAGTGTGGACTTCTTACAACTACTCCTCAAGGCTTTCTAAATCTAGCTTTGACTAATGCTCGGCATTAAACTTCCAATCTTTGTCTAGAAAGTCTACATGTTGGCCTGAAAGAGTCACACTGTTTGGAAGCTCTATGACACTTTCAATTTCCATGTTTTGTTTGCTTGAGTTCAAATTGCTATTTATGCATCCTTATACCTCTGGCTCTCCATTATTTTTTCATTTCATTTGACAACAGCTCATTATAATAACCATTTCTTCATACTGTATCTAGCCTATTCAATCTATTTAACTGATAACTATATTTATTTAATTAATAATAGCCCAGTCATACCTGTTGCTCTGCTTCAATCCCCTTTAGATTTTCACAGTTTGTTGTCCAGCAGTGTACAAAGCATTCCCCATGCCTTCAGAACAGACAGGCTCTAGGAGGATAATCTGCTCACTTTCATCAGCGAAGCCCCTTTTCATTAATTTTCACTCTTAGCCTTCTCTTATCTCCCCCTGAAGGTGAAGGAGTTTAAGGTTTTTTTGAAGGATGAGGTTTCCTGAGAAAGCTGCACTCTGTTCGCAGTCCCTGTCAGGTTGCTAGACAAAAGCTGCTTGAGAAGGTAACTGGGCCCTAAGCAAGCATTAGTTTTGAGGCATAAATAGAGAACTCTCACTTGCTGGAAGTAACATACTTTTAAAACTTATAATAAGTTACACTGTCTTTTTCTCCTCCCTCTTCATACCAAGTCACAGCATCATCCTTACTCCTCCATCACGAAACAACAAAACAACACAGAGCAAAAGCAGAAGTCTGCTCAAAAAGACTTTGGGAAAGGGTGGCAGAGATCCTCTCCAACCAGCACATAAGAGGGTGAGGTTCATTGTCAATAAAAGTAGAATTAATTACCACTTCAGGCTTTGAGCAGTCTATTTAGATGGGAACTGCACACCAAGCTAAGTGGTGAAGAGAAGTTCCTTCTCTACAGAAAGAAGCCCTTTGCTTCTTATGCCTGGAGAAACAGCATCAAATTAGTCACTGAGTATGCCGGCAGACTCTTTTAGGCCGTAACACAAGTCAGCCTGTAGACACCCCAGGCGCCTCACCAATAAATCATCTCAATTTCTCCAACTGCAGCTGGGTGCCTATTACACAGGAAGGGGGATCACCGCAGACCTTAGGAGGTGTCTACAGTTTGCTTGTGATGACTGTTTTCCTATTCTCTACAGCAAGGTCAGTGAAGACCATGCAGAAAATTACATTTGCCCATGCACCATATTGTCTGCCAAGAGCTGCTTGGAATAAACAAGGGCAGTTTTGGTGCATGACCACATTGCTCCTTCCTGTCTCCAGGCCACAGCTGAGTAAATAGTGTTCAACACTGCATGATGAAGAAAGACAGAAAGAAAAGAAGGAAGGTACCAGTCAGAATGAGTGAAAACTGGAATCCACAACTGCTACTTTGGTTGCTACCACAAATTGCTGTATCTCAAGTTCCAGTAACAAATGAAGCAAATCACAGAGAGTTTAAATCTGACCCCACAGCACAGGGCAGTGAGCTATACACACTCTACCGTGCTCTCACAGTGGAACAAACCTGGTCATACCACATGCTTAAGGATGGAGAGAGATTGCAATCTGCCCGTTAACCATGTTCATTTACAGCTGAACATAACACTTTGCTCTTCTCCTGCAAAGCAGTTAGTAACAAATTCCAAAGTGATTTAAAAACAGCAATACACTGAGGAGGAGCTGGGAGGCATAACAGAATAAGTACAGAAAAATAAAGTGGTATGGCTAGAGTTGCACAGGAAGTACTTTAACGGTTCAGTCATAATTTTTGCTGTACTGGTCTTCAAACTCCTGCCCAGCCTGTACTGCTGCTGCTACCAGGCCCTAGCAGAATCCTGACTCTTCCCTACAGATCTCACTGTCTGCAAGTACTTTATTGTCTTTTAGTGCCTGAGGCAGACTCTTCCTCATGTTTCAGACGCAGTGGAGAAGGAAGTATATTCACATGGCACAGTCTTAGAACACAAACACCGCTTTCTGGATAAAAATGGCTTACCCATGAGAAACATGAAGGAAGCTGCTTCGCAGTTCCCTGGCTTTTAAAACACATAATGTTTTTATCAGCTTCGTTTCTGGTTTGTATGTGGCTGACAGATGGCACCTGACCCGAAGTGATGCAAACTCTAGGAATGCTAAATGATGCGTTTGTGCTGCTGTCAGTGTTGTGAGTGAAGTGTAGACACACCTGAGTTATCTTTAAGCTAGTTATCTTTCATACTGACAGCAGCCTAGCCACAGAAGCCTGGAGCTCACTGAAGGCTGTAAAATCTACGCAGGAAGCCAATAAATATTTAGGACTTAGCCTGAATTGCAGTCATTGCTGTTGTATCTAGGCTGCTTTCGGCACAAGGAGTAGCTATCTACAATGCTGTCACAACACTGTGACAGCTATAAATATGCCCAAAGCAGTAGGAGAATATTTACTACAATTGATGTATGAAATCTGGCCCAAAAAGTCACATTAGTAACTTCCCAGAAACGCAAGGATTGCCTTGATGAATATACATTAAAGTTCCCTATTCCCATCATCTTTTATGTACAACCACTATCCAAGAGGCTGGAGCCTTGGGCAATGTTGCCTTCCCCTCCAGATTATGGTAGGACACACAGTTTCCACACGTTGCTTTGCTACCACAGTCATGAAGTCATTCAAGAGTCATAAAGTCACAGAGCTGTAAATCAGTTTCCTGGAAACAAAACAGAGAACAGCCTAATAAATAATAATTTTTTTTAAAGTGTTGGGAGAGTCTTTCCTGGCCTTTAGTTTTTAATGTTTCTGGTATAAGTATCACATCCTTAGATTTCTCTCTATATTCATGCAAGCTTGCAACCTTGTAGAAAATTAAAAAAAAAACCAAAAAAAAACAAAGAAAACCCCCTAAAAATAAAAGTCTAGGGGTTCTTGTGCTGTCTATAGGAGCTGACAATTTACAAAAAACTGAATATAACCATGAGTATTGATAATACTGCAACTTCACAACTCACAGTTGGCTAACAGGCTATGCTCTGCACATGCCTAATTCACAAGATACCTGTAGCCTCATTTCCTTCATATACCTAGCGCTAATAACAAACAGAAAACCAAGAATTCTAGGAAAATTAATCCATGCATATGACCTAAACAGTGATATAAAGCTGTGTGAAGACTTCCTCACATTTCTTCCTCACAACACTTTCTACTCTTAAAAAAAAAAATTCTTCCTTTTCAATTAATCTTTTATAAAATTTTGCACTGAGAGATTTTATGACCTATCATGAAAAAAATCTGTTTCTGTTACTTGAGAGAAGCATTGTTTAAATAAGGATTTGAAACAAAATAAAAACATTCAAGGGCTGTTTCTCTGACTAATTTGCTTTTTCCACTGACAAGAAGAGATATAAAATAAACAGAAACCAGATCCAGAATGTGCATTTGTCTAATTTTAAAAATTGATTTTCCTTATTTTTCAAAGAAATAAAAGGCAAAACAGCAGGCCACATAAATATCCCCATAATTTGAGATGGAAGGTTAAACAAAGCTAAACTAAACAATAAAGAATAAGCACTCACACACTTTCCCCTTAAGTTGTATAAGCACGTGTACAGCATAAGACATGTACAGCAGGATTCATTCTGCTCTTGGAGTGTACAGACACCTCTCATAATCATGAGAAAATAGTTCCAAGAGCATAGGAAAATCAGAAGAAAACTAAAAGAGACCCACTTGTTACTTTTAAGTGACAGGAAAATGCACTAGAAGCAAAAAGATTTCTGCCAGCTTAGCTCAAAAACAACTTCACTTTTTAAAGGTAGGTTTTCTAGTGAATAGTTTAAAGAGGGTAATGGCCAAATCTGTTTCATGGATCAATGTAAGAATCTGTGCTTTTTACATGGAGTCTTGGACATAAGTAGCTTTAAAAGACTATGTGGCTTTGTACCAACATCTGGCTCAATCTCATTAGATATTAATAAAAAAAGAAGATATCTTCTTAGTTTTAGTAACTGGATGCATCACCTCTGCCTTTCTGATGGTGAAGTTCAACAAGCAGTTAAGCAGCTAAAACCTCACTCCTGGTAAACGGGGCAGGTCTCACTTTCTTGATTCCTTTCCCCTCCCTTGCTGCTGGCCACGTGGTTCCGAATCACCCCTTGTAGCAGCTCTGGCACTCAGCAGGCCCCTTGCTGAGAAAAAGCAACTTTTTTCCTGGGCTAGTGAATTGAACTGACTCTCAGAAGTATCTGATGAAAGCTCATGCAAAGCAAGCTGTGGAAGAGCATGGCCAGATGCAGGGAAGAGAGAAGAAGGTGGAGGAGGAGAGAAGAACCTCCCCTTCTTAGCAGAGATAAACTTTTAGATAGGCTCGGGTAATTCCCTGCTTAGGATGTTTTAGTTTTTAAAGGCCAGGATGTATTCAAGGCATTGTTACAGAATTAATGATCCTCCTAAAGAAAAGTAGGCTTAGCTTTATTGGCTGTACTTGCATCATATCTGCTAAGATGGTTTGTGAACTCTCTGTTATCAGACACATTCTTAGGACAGAACTTTCGGCACCCTTACTATTCAAGAGGGCAGATGAGTTCAGGTTATTCACAAACCCCATTGACTCTTTCCACTGATACCATTTAGGTCCTCCCAGAAGCATCCTTAGGAAAGGACAGCAGCAGACTTTGTGTCTGACAATATGGCTGCAAACAGCAGACTTAGACAGGAGACTCCTGTTGACAATAGGTAGAAAGACCCAGCTTATAAAGTGAAAAAGCAAAGACTGACAAAGATTTAGTGATATTTGCCTGGAACAACCTGTGTCAGACTCGGGACAAATATAGTGGAGAGCTAAGCAGACTGACCAAAAAAGATTTGTTGGGAGAATGCTACAGGAGAGAACAGTTAGACTGCTGCACTCTGGTCGAGCAGAAAGCTAATTTTGAGGCACTCATGCAAGAAGGAAAAGATTCAGCTGCAGCTGATGTGAAGAATGAACTCATTTGTTCTGGAGGGCATCTGGACAGTTGATGTGAACAGTAAATTCACTGTAAAGTGGGCTTATTATGGATAAAGTTCCAGTAGCACCGTATTTTGAATGAGCTAAAGGTTTTTTAAAGAGTAAAATCCTCCTGATGCTGTGATTGTTTTTCTGCCCTTTGATCTTGAGCTCTTTTATCAATAAACTACTTGCCAGATTAACAAAAACAAAAAATGAATTTATACAGAACTGCTCCAATTCTATCTCCAAAATCCAGATTCTTGCTGTTTATACAAACTTTAATCATCCTCTAGTCCCTTTCAAATTCCCCATAATTATCCTTCAGTATCAAACGTTTCATGTGGCAGCATTACTTCAGCTTTGAGTGAATGTTACTCAGGGCAGGATGAGCTGTGCCAAAGGTACAGTCCAAGGCTATCATCTGGCATACTTATGTGGCTAGCATGGCACATCCACAAACTGAAAAATTTAAACTTTCATTAGAAACATAAAAAAAGTTCTCAGTTCTCATGGTCAGAAAGAAAACATTCCAACAGTGGAAGCGTTTAACTGATGCAGTGTGGTATTCCTGAATCCACAGACAGTCTGAAACATGACTCAAGTTTGAACTTTCCCCTGACTTTGGGAACCTTAACACTATACCTAATGCAACGCTGAAGTCGGTGGTAACTTTAATTTATTGTTTTAACTATAGGAGGGGACTCTGAAAGAAGTTGAAGCTTAAATAATTCAGAGTTCTTGAAGTGCAAGAACAGCAAACAACAAGAAAATGATAAGCAGCCACAATTTCTGTCAGTATTCCCAGAAGCAGAAGAAGATAGAAGATGACAAACAAAAGAACCTGGTTTAAATTTCCCAGTATGTTATTGACTACAGCAACCAAATAGTGGCTTAAACTTTTATTTACTACGTGGACACCCAATTTTCTCCATGCAACTTTCTTTAACGTTTGCAAAGATACTTCTGTGCATATTCTGAAGCACATACAATCCCAAAGATATGCTCAGTTCATTGAGTATCATCCAAAAGGCCACTTAGCCTTCTCCAAATGACACAGGCCTGAAGCAAACAAAGAGGCCAGTTTTGTGGACTACACCATGAAAATGTATGACTTCCCCTCGTGTTTCAGAGGCATTAAAAAGTCAAGTATGAAATATCAAGAATGTCCTAGCATCTGAAGTTAAGTGTGATTATAAATATGCGGTATATTCTTGGGTAACTGTAAGCCTGCGGAACAGCAGAGATCACCCCTGGTAGTCCTCAGTCTGTAGGTAGCTACAAGGGAAATGACCTCAGATAATGAGGCACTTTAATCTACCAAATATAGGTACAGCAAAACCAAACCAAAACAACACAATACAAGACTGGCTCTTAAGACAGATAAACTCAAAAACTAGAAATAAGGTACAACTTCAGAGTGACATTTGACTGAAATGCTGTGACACATGACATTCTTTGTATGTGTCAACTATGAAACTATCTTTTCCTTTCACTGTAGTGTCACTAAATACGTAACTAACAGATCTTCCAAGCAATAGGTGAACTAATAGAGTCAGACTGCTTCTATATTGTTCAACAGTTGATTTTTCCTCACTTTGAGGAATTTTCAGTCACTCATTGAGGAAATAATCAATCCAATGCCAGAGCTAATTGGTCTTGTAAACAATAAGGAGCAAACATTCCCGTTGGAGTTGTGGCCATCTGGGGGGCAGACTGCTCAACCACTTGAAACAGGACCCACAGCAATCTTAATAGTGAAGTACAGGAATGCCGGCAACGCTTCACTGGAGGGGACCATCAACATTTCCCCGAGCTCTCGAACAGCAGCAGTAATCTTTAGACAAGATGTGGATCAGCCTCTATTCAAGAAAACAAGTTGTCATTAAGCTTAAGATCTTCAAAACAACTAAAGAATTCAGAGCTAGCATCACGAGATGGGCAGAATAAATGGGCAGGTGTTATGCAGCTGCATCTCATGCACTCCAGGGCCTTACATACAACCCCTCCTCCCTCAGATATGTACTAGGTCTAGTGACAATAACGGGACTATGGCCAGGGAGAGGCACACACCCTTCAGTTACGGTTTGATATTTCCTTTCTGCTTTGGGAGCCCCAAGAAATACAGTTAGCTGGCAGACAGCTCATGCTTCATGCACACAGGGTCAGGGGGCAGAAGAAAGCCACAACATTGGCCTAGAAAGGAAAGGGGGCAGAGGTTAAGGAGACCATACAATGAACTGTGAAAATGCTACAGATTGCTATAGCAATCTCAGATCAAAGGTCTCGCTGACTTCCAGTTTCTTTCTAGCCCGACCTTCCCAGGAAACACCAATTAAAGGTTCCGGTGAACCAGTTCTGGTAGAATCAGGTATTTTCAAATACCTTGAATCTCACAAGTGTTTCAGACTTCACCGTGGCATGTAAAAGCATGAACTGCAATGGTCAACAATTTTCTCAGAACAATGAATAACACAGAAATGTTTTGGACTTTCCTCTTTTAACATCTGGTTTGGAAGAGGCTTTCAAGGAACAGTGTGGTTGCTACAAACACCCCATGGAATAGAGACAAAACATTTCAGCATAATTTAGGTCACGATCAAGGCTAGCCTTATGTGTCTCCCCCTGTCCCTGCTCTGCATCAACTCTTAAATAATCCACTGCGAAGTTCTGAAGACTTAACTGCACCTTCACCAACAGCTGTCATCACAGCAGGCACTCTATTACTACTTCTCTGACACGCGTCCATCATGAGCTCAACCATCAAAAAGACAAGTTCAGGCTTGTGAAGAATGGAGAACCCCACAGGCCACCGAGAGTGACACCAGTATGCAATTATGAAAAGCCATCAACTCACTGTGGCTGAAACTCAAGAAGCTGGTTATGATTCACAAAGCACTGAATGGTCTAGCACATCTTTCTCTGTGCCCTTGTGTTCACCTGGAACAATGTGACTACCTGACTTAAACAGGAATCTTCCAAGGACTGAAAGCCGTTCATAGTCCTGGCCATCCTTTGACTTTACTGCACAGTATATTTATATAGAGGTTTATGTACAGGCTATGCAGTATAATGCCAAGCACCCAGACTGTTGGCTAGTTTTCTCCCATTTTCTTTCACAAATTATAATGCTGAGAAAAACAGTCTGAAAGGAAAGGGGTATTTTAGGAGCCTCCGAGTCAACAGTTAAAGCCTCTATGCGTAAAAGTAAGTACTGCAGTATCTGGACCTATGCTTGGACAGTGTTGTTCAGTCATGTAAAATGCTCTCAAACACTCTGATACTGAGTCTCTTTTATGAGTGTAAAAACTTAAGAAAATGAACCTCAAACCAAACAAATCAATAGGAGAACCGGCTGGAGGAAGGTAATCTGGTTAATGACAAGACTGAAGAAGTCATCATTAGTTATTTAGAAGGAAATGCAGTGGAGCATGTAAGCTCCACAGCGAATGTTTGGAGCCCATTACAATATCAATGAGCTAGATTAATGATTATAAATGACCACCACTAGAGAACTGGTCTGAATGCAGAACAGTATGAATGGACTAAGAGAAACCTGAAACAACAAGGCATCCAAATACCCCTTTTAAGGGTATGCTTTTGGCTAAGGTTCTGTAATGTCTCTTGATTTTAACTCTTACAATACTCTAGTGAGCTGTGTCCCCTAAAAAAAAAATAATAATTTTTAAAAAGATTGAGAAGAAGAGAGAGGCAGAAGTGTTAGTTTTCTCTGTATTTCACATGGAGAAATACATGCTTAATAAGAATTTAACACAGATATTAATTTCTAAAATATTAAACAAAGCCTTTTTTTTCTTTTTTTATGTTCTTTAAGCCTCAGTCCAGCAACTTCTAAACTCTTCAGATGTCCATTAATCCTCAAAGTTTCTCATGGATATCATGAGTCTTTGTCAAAGTTGCCACCTATTTTACAGCTAACTACGCTTCCACGGACCATCTACCATGAACCACAAGTTAAGAATATTTTGCTGGAGGAAAGTTCAGGCACATGCCCTAAATCCTCCAGCATTATGCCCTAACACTGATGGTATGCATATATTATGGTAATGGAGGAAGTGTAAGAAGCTAGACAAAAGAGCAACTCTTGTTGTGGAAAGAAAAAGGACACTTGTGGCTGCACAGGGCTTTCTGGAGGGAAAAAAAAGTCCATCTACTGGAAGACAAATGTAGAGATGAAGCCATATTGTAATCCTGGCCTGTAGAAACTGAAAATAGGTAGAGTTCAGTTCTTTAATCTTTTTCAGCCTCATAATGAGGTCAGGTTCTTCAGGATCTTTGTAGGGATCTTTACGGCAGGAGCAATAAAAAGGAATATCACTTAACTGAGTAGTGGTGTGATGATAGCTTAGCATTGTGAGCAAATGATTTTGACCAGATATGATACGCAAGTGATGATTCCCAAGAAGCATGATCAGTCTTCTGCGGAAACTCCTGGATAGATTGCTGCTGGGATGTAGGCTACTGAGAAGACAACACAAAGAAGTAACTAAACACAACCTCTACAAGACGTAGGGCTGTTCTTATTTGGAATAAAAGATGGCAGGAGTCCTAAAACCCCAAATACAGTTACTGCTGACTAACCCATTTCATGACAACAGTGAGATGGGTCATCCATAGTGAGTAACACTGTATTAACCTCTACTAGCAGCTGGGGCCTCTGCTACATTGTTCTAACACAACTGTACTCTTTGTGGCTTTACTTACATTTTTTCATCTCTTATGCAACAATATCCTGACTGTTCAGCAAAAAAAGCCATCATGGAAATACATGTATGATAAACCCTCAGAGTGGGAGTCAAGATGAAAGCTGCTCTTTAAGCATCTCCAGCCATTGAAGACTCACAAAACACATGTTCCTTTTATTTGCTGTAACGCTTGCCCTTCTTTTCCCATTCGACGTTGAGAATTATGGAGCAAGTCTGAAAATCAGATGGTGCAAATCATACAGCAATATAGCTTTAAGTAGTACTTAAATGTAATGTATTTCAGCATATGTTCTTGACTCAAAGGAAATGTGCTGGATCTTTCAAAGCAGAGCTTAAAAGCTGAGGTCCTTTGCTCCATGCAATTATAAATGTTTCTTAATGCTGCCCTGTTGGGGAAAAAAATTGCTTCCTGGTGTTTCTGGCAAAAGAACTATGTCTAAACTCACTGCATCAGATGTAGCTGCATTTTAGCAGTACTCTATGTGAAGTGGATGGTAGAAAAAGGGATACCATATAAACGTATTCATTCATATTCCTCTCAATTTCATGCTGCCTTTAAAGGTAATAACCATCCTTCCAGTTGTCTTTCACATGGGTTATCTCCTGTCTGGATCTGTTTCAGGCTTGGCTGTTCCAAGTCCCCACCTACATGCAGTACTAAGGGCTCTGAAAGTAGCAATGCTAGCTCCTAAGAGATTCAAGATTAAATAAGATTATTAACATACAGGGGATCCCAAAGAAGAGCAGAAAATATCCCACCTCCAAAAAAGCTCCAAGATGTTCAGCAGACAAGTACAAATCACAAGAAACAGCTCCTCAGTTATTTGAGAAATATGGAAGTGACTCTCTAGACTTGAGAACCTGGGTCCATGTGCCAAAACAAGCCTTTACTTACCAGCTCCTAGAATCGAGAACTCGGACAGGAAGAATAGGGGCCTTGAGGATCCACGCTGACGGGCAACAAACAATGCTGAAGTTGAAGGTTTCTAAATCATCTCTACTAAATGAGATATGTTTGGAAAGTCACTTTACATGACATGTTTATCAAGGGAAAAAACAAATCTTCTCACTATTTACTTTTGCTCTTTCCTTTTAGGAGGATGGTTTTCTGGGGTTTGGTAAAGAACAAAGAGATGAGTGCTGCAAAGGGAAACAGACTGAGAGCCTTTATGTGTACATCTCATTTTCACTTGCAGCTTTGTGTACACAGCTGTGACCAGAACAGACTTCTGCTGAATGAAGGACACACAGTTCTGCAGCCACTGCCACAGCACAAGGAAGAACATCATTACTTGCTTTGCAGTTAATGTTTGAAATAGCGAATCGGTGAATTATTTGGGAATTTAATGAGCTTTTCTTCTGATTTCCTTTTTTGAACTGCTGTCGATATCACTCTAAGGTCTTTCCATGAATGCAGTGTAGATTTGAAAGCTTTTAAGTGCTAGACAGATTCTAATTTCAACGTCTAAGTAAAAATGTTAACTATTCTAGATAGGAAAGGAAGCAATGAAAATACTTCGTATTATACCTATCAGGAAACAAAAAGAAAACTGTACAACTGCTAGGAGTCTCTGGTATAGGAATATGTGGAGATGCAAGAGAGGAGTTTGGGCCTGCAATAATGTGCCCTCAGATGCTACATAGGAATAGGAACAAAAGAGTTTTGATTAGATAAAACAAATGTAATTTATTATTCATCTTTCCAGCATTTTAATTTTTGTAAGTGTGAATACTGCTGGTCAGCAGCATAAACAATATTAATATTAAGCGATAATGATGTATCAGTGCAAATGGCCATATCTGACTCAAAAATGTCCAAAAGCTGTTGTGGTTTGAGCCTGGTCGGCAGCCAACCACCACACAGCCACTCTCTCTCCCTTCTCTTCTGGCAGTAAGAAGGGACAGAGAGCCAGGCTTGGGGTTAGAGATAGGACTGGGATGGGGAAAAATCACCCTTTATGGTCACGAGCAAAAGGCAGACTCGTTAGGGGAAGGAAAAAAAAGAACATGCATTTATTACAGACACTAACAACACGTAACAGAGTAGGACAGTGAGAAGCATTGCCACATCTTGAGAACACCTTCCCCCCACCCCTCCCTTCTTCCCGGGCTCAGCTCTGCTCCCGATATCTCTACCTCCTCCCCCCAGCAGTGCAGGGGCAGGGAATAGGGGGTGCAGTCAGTGCTGCCACTTCTTCCATCTGCGGTGGGGGGAGCTTCTGAAGCTTCTTCCCCCTGCTCCAGCATGGTCCCCCTCTCACAGGAGACAGTCCTCCACAAACTTTCTCCAACTTGAATTCCTCCCACGGGCCGCAGCGTTCCCCACACTGCTCCGTCATGGGTCACTAACTTCCTCTGACTGGATTCCCTCCCACGGCTGCAGCCCTTCCCGAGCTGCTCCGGTGTGGGACTCCCCCGCATGCTGCAATCCTCCCAGCACTGAATTACAGCAGCAGGGCTGCCTTTTCCCACAAGACCCCGGCCTTCTTTGGGCACAACACCTTGATCATCCAGGCAAAAAACCACAGGCCATAAATCAGTGTCCGCTCCACCGCAGATCTCCATGGGTGGCGGGGGGGGGCCGCCCTGCCGTCTCACCACAGGATACAGGGGGGTCTCTGCTCCGGCACACCTCCCCCCTCCTTTCTTCCTCCGTTCCTCCACTGACCTTGGTGTTCACGCAGCTGCCGCAACTCCTCCTCACAAGTCCAACTGCTCATCACCACATCCCTTCTTAAATATGTTATCGCAGAGATGCAGCTGATGGGCTCAGTTTTGGTGCAGAGGTGGAGCTGGCTTGGAGCTGGGGGAGCTTCGAGAAGCTTCTCACAGGGGGCTGCCCCTATAGCCCCCTCCCCTGACACCAAAAAAACCCCACCACTCACTCAACCCAGGACAATAAGGAAAAAAAATTATTGAACGAAGGGGTAAAATTAAAGTAGGTGAAATAGGATCTATAAATATTAAGCAGAAAGATAAAAAAAATTTATTATTTTCTCAAAAAAGTGACAATGTTCAACTGAGTCACAGATCAAACAGCACTAGCTGAGCATAGGAAGTCTGGGATTCAGTCACAATTCCTCCTCTGCTTGGGAGTACAGGAGAAGAATGCAGTGGTCTAATTATTCATGTTTGAGGCACTTCATAACAGGTTGAAGGTTGATATGTAACATTATAAATAGAAATCTGTAATTCTTTTATGAACTTGGCTATCGTGGCCTGCAAGCATTAATGGGAATAGAAAAAATGGCATGAATGAACAATCCAGAGAACTGAATAGTTACAAAAAGACCAGAGATGATACTATCCCCGAAAAATCTGGGACATCAGTTACAAGACACTAGTATATTTGCACGTTTCAGGTAGAAAAGATACCACCACGTTCCTATGCAAAGACTGAAAACAAACAAATAAACAAAACCCTAAAACCCAAAGCACTGGCACTCTTATTTCCCCAAAAGGGCTTAAGATCCCTTGGAGAAAGAGGAGGGTTACCTGTCATGGAAGACCCAGTGACCTGGGATACCGAGGCAAACTAACAGAGAAATTAAGTATGGAAGTGGCTGGAGGATCTCTGCATGATTCTCAGGTGGAAGATGACAGTATACCTTATGAACAAGCCTACATATACAGTTTTCTTAAAACACTTTTCTCTTGGGAGTCTTGGGACTCAAGGGAGTTTTGAGAACCCAGCACTGGTACCTCAGACAGCAGGGAAGTGCAGGAACTAAGTTTCAGTCAGACCAACAAGAGGGTTCTAATTCGGGCAAAGGGGCTGCCAAAATCAGGAACCCAGCATGCAATGAGAAAAATCATAAATATTCCATCCTGCATCAGGTCTGAGACTGAAGAAGAATAATACGTACTATTACACGAGGACAAGATGGCAGTTTGGCCGGTTTGGTAACTGGGACACTGCTTACTTCCCACCGCGCACCTGGCGATGCGGGCGTGTGGCACGCAACAGAGGTCCTCCCGTTTCTTAAGATGATGAATTGCACTGCTGAATGTGCAATTTTGCCTTTCTTGCTCTCAACATGAGCTAAAGCTGAAGTAGAACCTATTAGGAAAAGCAACTTCTTTCCTCTTATTTACATGAGACAGGCACAATCTCATCCTCTTCTCTTAAATTACATCCTCCAGACTCTTCACTTTCAAAGCAGAAGGCCTTGGGTCAAGAGAGACTCTTCTGTCACAGAATGCCAAGGGAATTAGAGTACTTAATGTAATCAGAGACCCAGAGATAGGCTCTTTCTTATTCGGTACAGAACATCCACAGGACAGTCACGCATTTAGTCAGCTATCTAACACTAGCTAGATCCTTCAGTTATGGGTCTGGTCTCAAAACAGTGTTGAGTATTTCCCTCATTAATTTAGCTGGGTAGATTATCACTGAAAGCCTAATTGTGTGTTACTGCTAACTGAACGGATGAGAAACAAATGAGCAGACTCCCCAGTGAAGAGATCTGAGAGCACTGCGAAGCAGACAGTCACTAGTGTTCTAAACAAAACCTCTCTTTATTAAACTGGTTAATATTTAAATTTTCAAGCTATAAGGACATATGTGTCTCTGTTTCTAGGGTTTTCCTTGTCTGTTCCAAGACAGATCATCCTGTGAAATTGGAGCCCAGCATCAACTGTACAGAAGGAAGGTCTTTAAGTGATAGTCCATGATACTGCATTTAACAGCATTCCTGTGCCAGTCTGCATAATGAGTAGGGGATGAAAAGCAATCGTTTTTCTTCATGTACAGCTCAGTGAGGACAGTTCCAAGCCTGCCACACAAAACTTCTTTAATAATGCAATCCAGTGCCTTTGATTTGAGGAACACGCAAAAGAATAAACAACCTATTAATCTAAATTTTCTCGTTTGCCTGAAAGTACAAAGCGGCAATGAACAAACCTCTTGGCTACATTAAGTGTACTGAAATGCAAAACTGCTTCTTTTCTCACCCTACAGTTACTCAGGAAGAAGGAGGGGGGAAAAGAGGGAAGGGAGAGAACAGGCAAGGGAAGCAGAAATGGTTTTAATATAAATTGCTCAGTCAAAACATAGGGCACAATGAATTCTGAAGAAGGCTTTCAAGTATTGCCACACGAAGGCACTTTAATACAAGTGGGTATGCTCAGAAGATGAGTGTGAGAGATAGCATTACTTAGTAAAGAGGAAGACTCCTCAGGCTAACCAGCTCTCAATTGAGCTGGTACTGTCAAGACGAAGGAACCACTGGTAGTAGTTTGATTAATGTTTTCAGTGGTTTTGTTTGTTTTGGGAAGCTTCAGTACAAAATACAGGTGAACAACTTGATTAATGTTAGTCTCCTGACTGTCTGCAGTGGTGTGCTTTGCTCTGTTATTCTAATGTACTTGCAGTTAGCAGAGCTGCTTTCATTATCCATCCACAAATTTTAACATCTGAAACAGAATTATTCTAGAAGCACTGTCAGTCTGACTCAGACCAGGTCTGCTGTGCCCGAGCACTACGAGTGTGGTTGGAGGGTATGTTTAGTCATTTGGCTAAACAGTTTTGGCAAATGTTCTTGGTTCCCCTACAGCCTTTTTCACGGCTTGAGAAGGGCAGAGAGATATTAAAGTTGCTTGTCAAAGCAGCTTCACTACATCTACGGTTTGGGTAAAACGTGCAGAGTTTCAGTCAAACTCTTCTCTGTATGTATAAGCAAGTTATAATGTACATCAGGAAGTTAGGAAAAAGAAAAAGGCTACTTCATTGGCTGTAACATAAGTGGGCTTTTGGAAGAAGTGGAAAAAATATTCTGACAACTTTGGGATGAACAGAAGAACCATAAACTGAGAAAAGGGTAGGACCTATACCACAGAGGAATTAATACCTGTGGGTTAAGCATCAATAATACTTTTTGTATTGAAAGTTCAGGAAGAGGCTCATAATACCTGCAACTAGGGTATTTTCAGTAAAATGTTATTTGAGCCAATATACTAATCATCTTTCTGCTTTGGCTCCCACTCTTCAACATGCAGTTAAAACCAGACAAGACAAATTTAGCAAGCTGTTGATAGCTTATGCTACAGTTGTAAACAAGAGATCTGAAGTTATATATAAATTGTTTTCTGAGGAAGAGAAGTTTTATGGTTCTAAGAGCAAGTTTGGCCTGCTAGGTCCTTTATATCACCACCAAACAAAGCTGTAATACAAACATAGATTTTATACTGGATCATCTACTTGAAAAGGGCAGTCCTACTCTCCTCCCTACTTGTCATTCCCACCTCCTCCATTATGTCAGCACAGCTGCCTGTACAGCCCCATTGTGAATGGGACAAGAAACTGATTAAACTGAAAAGTAACTTTTTTTGTCCAGGTTATTTTTTTGTTTGGATCAGCTCTGTGCTGTCTTCACTACACAGCCAACTGCAGCCCCACACAGAAAGGGAAGAAAACCAGAAGCAGAGAGGAGGCCAAGGACTACTCCTTCCCTCATCAATGGCAACCTAAAAGTGCTTAACTGGTCACAGGCTCAGTTGTCTTGCTTGGGAAGAAGCAGTTTCCTTGCAAGCCCCCTTGTAGAACAGCTGGCCACAGGACCCCCAGTATCACTCTCCTTTCTCCAATGTCTCAAAGCAATGCATCACCTTCCTCAGAATGTAATCCACAAAGTGTCCATAACTCCACATCAATCAGGACACAGGCAATATTTTACAAATGATAGTACCTGTGATTAGAAAAGGTGAATGAAATCCATAATATTCCTGGTTTAAGGAAAAAAAAAAGTCAGTGCTAATGAAAAACCAGGAAATTAATCTCTTGGAGAGTAAGTTTAACTATCTTCTGCATCATGCAATTCTAAATCATTAAGGAAATAGCTTATGGTTATTAAAGCTAGAGAATTAAAGGGATAAATCATTCTGAAATTATCTACTGAAGAATCTCTTACAAGAGTAAAATCTTGAACTGAAGTTAGTGAATAAGTGCCAGGTGCCTCCAATTATATCCTCCAGTAGCCACCATCTGAAGAAACATAGGGTCATCTTAATTAAGGACAAATGAATCTTTAACCAGTCACTTTAATACTCAGCAATGGTGTACAAGCCTCTGTTTTGTAGCATTCAGAGTCTACATTTTAAACAGTTTTATTAAACAAGATAGGAACATCCCTTGCTCTGGGCAACAAAGTCATTAGACACTGTTAGTTCCACCCTGTCTCTCTTATGCATTTGTATTTGACTTGGAAAGGTGCATCTCTTTCAAAAGTGCCATGCCTGCCTTAAGGTCTTCCAACCAAGCCAATTTTCTTTCCTAGTAATGGGAGTACCTACTCTTTTGAAGTTTGTTTTTTTTGTTTTGTTGTTTTTTTTTTTTTAAAGAGTTACTCATGATTATCAGTGGTCGAAAGTGTAATAACTAATTTTAAAATTACCAGGTCAGACTTCTCTGCAGAAAGCAGGTTATTAATAGCTGGAGAGTTCAAAACTCTGAAAAATCCACCCACACTTGAACTGACATGCCAACATAGGGCATATTTTGCCTTTGCTGTCAGTTTCTATCACTGTTTAGAAGATTTATTATTCAACTCTATGAACAGCAAACAGCATTACAACAAACCACTCTAACTTAAGTAAACTGAAAGACCTGCTTTTGAATCTTCACAGCTTAAAAATCTATTTTTCCACTCACTAGAATAAAATAAAATATTTCAATTTACAGATAATAACCCTTTTAGAGACTTTATAGCATTGCCTAAGCACTGAAATTTTCATCTTACGTTACAATTTCTTGTTTCAATTTCCCCTGTTTATGCCTTCACATGTTTTGGAAGTCATGCAAAGAATATAAGAAGACTTTGTCCAAGTTGTTACCTAATTTCATGCACAGGTTATAAAATTAACAACTACCTGTTATGGAATTTATTCAGTACATGGAATAGGAAGGCAGTTAGTACTAATAAATTATTCCAGTAGTGCAAAGAAAAACCATTTTAAAACACGACAGTAATGCAGCATTATATTTGTATGGCTAAGGATTGTAAATGCATCCAATGTTAAAATTAGGAGCGTGCAGAAAACTTTACCTACCTCAAGTCTGTATGCTGTATCATTTCCTCCATCATGCACATACTATTCTTAAGTATTATACCATTATAGCATTTTTCCTAGTTTCTTCATAACTTCTATCATTCTTGCATACTTCATACAAATTTCACTGTCACAGTGGTGCCAAACATCTTCATTGACAGATTTTTGTATTATACTTTATTTGGATGGAATGTCACATAGTTTCCTTTCCAAAAGGTGCACAGCCTATCCAAGACGAAATTCAGATAATAGGCAAGATTAAGTTCTCTGCCAAACACTGACAATATTTAAACTACCCTTTTGATATATTTCAACTGGCATATTCAAGTAAAACTCATCTAGTATTAGCATATATATCTTTCACAGACTCCTAAACAGTATGAAAATAAATACTGCACTATAAAAAAGAGTCTGCTGACAGCAGTGAATAATAGCAAGAAGCCAGGAATTTGCATAAAACTGGAAAGAGAAACAAAATGAAACAGGTAAAAAATAAATCAGGGGACAAAAAGACAAAGATAATGGCAGGTGTATCAGGAGAAAACTGTAGTAATGATAGTCCTCTTGACATTTTGCATGTCCATGGGGGAAAAATAAAGCAGCGTTCAGAAAAAGCCAGTGCTATACTTAATATAATACGTATCATCCTTCTTTTTCTGCATAATCCCAAACATTTTTCATTTCAATGATAATTTGGGAAGATGTCAGTAGTGGAGTGGTACTTAACATATTAAAAAATGAAAAGCAGATGTTCATCATTTCTGTTAGAATTTTGAAGAGGGTTGGCTGACAAGCTCTCAGCACTGCTGAGAAGTGATATTTGAAGTCTGAAACACCTGGGAAATTTTATAGGACTAGGAAAAAGCTGAAGTCGCATTAGCACTTAAAAATCATAAGATCAGAGGCTTTGACTGAAGTGGTTACCCAGCAAGAGCACACAGTATACCAACGAGGGCAAGGATGGGGCTGAAATAAGGCCTAAAGTGTTGGCATCAGTTGAGATAGCCTAGGCATCTGCACCATGGCCAGCTTGATAGGACTCCCAAACAAAATATTCAACCAGGAAATATTGGACTTCATCGGTTAATTACTAATAGCTATCCACGATGAAAAAAAATTTCTTGGTGAATTAAGTAATCTTTTAAAATGGGAACACAAGTCTAGATGTAAAAAAGCATCATGTAACAGTTAGGCTTTGAGAAATACTACACTTTGTAATGAACAGTGCTGTGATTAAAAAATTTGAATTATTCAAAACAACCACCAAACACATTAAAACAGGGTATCTGTTATGCCTCAAAATGAGGATGAGGAATCACTACTTAGAAAGTGTATTTCTCCTGGGATCTCCAAGAACACACCCTTAGTTCTACATTCTGAAGCAACTTTTCAATTAATGGCCTAGAAAAGAACAAAAATTAATGATAACATTCATGAGCCATATAAAAACTGAGGAAACACTAAAAAATTAAAAGGAATTAGTAGCAACACAGAAAAGCCTCACTGGCATAGTTGGCCCACGCCTAGCTTGGAGTACCCTCATATATGAAACACTATTTCTAGAAACAAAGAATGTAGAGGGCTCCACCTGCGTAAACAGTTTCTGTGAAAACAAGTGGAGGGGAAGGTGACCAAAATGCTCATAATAATGTAATCAGGAGAATACTATGGTCCTCAGGTGAGTAAACACAGCAATGTCAAGTAGAGAGGCTGAGTTACCAGCATTTGACCAATCTGAAATACCCCCAACTCAGGAATGATGGTGAGAATTGAAAAGGAGTCAGAAGTGTTACAAGAATAATCACGTGCTTACAAAACATGCCTCACAGAAAGGCTCAAGGTGATAACTTACTTGGCTTATCTAAAAGAAGGATAAGAAATTGATTTCAACATATGACTCAAATACTTAACATAATTTCCATAAACTTTTTTAAAAATAATTTTTTTATGTAAAGATAATCACACTGTTAGAGACTGCCACAAGTTGAGATTGTAGTAGCATGTTCAGCATTCTGATTTTATGAGCCTCTAATGATATTTTCACTTCAAAATCAAGTAAGTCTTAGTAAATTCTGACCTCTGACAAACCAAAATTTAAATAAACCACCTTCCTCCCTTGTCAGGACAGTTTCTTTCCCACCTGGCCCTTCTACCATCCCAAGCAGTCTCTAGAAACGGAGCGTGCCCGAGGGCAACCGTGCCGCCCTCCTCCAGAGCTACTGCCCACGGGTGGGGCTCCCTGCCTGGGGGCTCAGGCATGGGGGAGCACCCCAGGACCGTGTCCGAGAGCAGGCTGCTTCTAGCAGCCCTCCTTCCCATGAGAGCCCAGTACTTCATGGGGTCCGGGCTGCAGGCCAGCCTAATTGCTCTGGCAGCACCGACAGCCGACTGCTTCCTCCTGCTCTTTTTCCCAGGGGCCCTTCGGCCCCTTCAGGCTCACATGACTTAATCAAACCTGAATGCCTTTCTGGAAGATATGCAAATTATTTTTCAGTCGGACAAAAGTGTTTTGGCTCAATACTGGTGTTACTAAGTGAAGTTTAATGATGTGCTATACAGGTCAGACTACATGGCCTAAGGGTACTTTCTGGCTCTAAACTCGACCAGCGTATTACTCTCTAAAGGAGGGTTTAAAACAAAATATTAGTAAATTCATTGTATTACCTAATTAGACTGGGCCAAGTATCAATACATAGCAATGCGACCTGTATTTTAGGGCCAAGTTTGTCAACACTGGGATTTTTGCACTTATAAACTGCTAGGTGGTTGGAGTTTGGCCGTGGTTGCGGAGTACCACACTCTGCATCCCACCTCTCGTGTGACCTCGCACTGGCGTATCTCAATGTGCCATGCTGGCAGAAAACTGACTCGAGCAGCAGAAGTACTGAATGGCTTTCTGCCGGTTTATCATGCCGAGACAGATCAGCGCGAGATTGGACAAGTGCTGGAGCTGCCATAAGAAAGATGCGAGAAGGCACTATCTCACTAGCCAGCAATTAGATCAGGTTATGCTGACATGGTGCTGCAGCTTTAATTAAGGCATTAGTAAAGTCTCAGGTGCAACCAATTCAGAGAAGACAACAGCTTCAGTTTCCAATTTATCTTAGGCACATGACCAGAACAGGTCTCTTTTTCCCCATCTAGCTCTTACCACAAGCAACTGTAGCACTCGGATATCCTCCTCTTAAATACTGAGCTGAAGCTTTTTCCACCGCAAAGCAGGATAAACCAACTTTGAATGTCTCATAGCCACGTGAAGCACGGTAGGCTGGTTTTAAAGCCATATTAAAACTGATTGTGAAGACAAATTACGTTGCTTTCAAGGCAGTGAAAATACAGTCTCTAACGAACAGGTTTCAACTTGCAGGATTGCATCTTGCCCTGGGCAACCCATGCACACTGCAGGGTGGAACATACAGTCTTGTACACTCCCTTTATTTTTATATTAAAGAGACAACATGGGATCATAAAATGCATTACAGGCAACTGTGCTTAACTGAATGTTGGACAACTCTACAGGACACACACATGTGCTTTCTTGGTTGTCTTTCACCTGTTAAGGTAACTAAAAAAACCAAGGACACTAGAAGTAATGCTAAGATAAAGATAGTATCAGTTGTTCTAGTTACAATAAGGCTTCTGAGATAAAGTGGCAAGCATTTCACTAGGTGCAGGGATCAGTTCTTTCTAAACAATAATGGTATCTCTACCTTATCCAGCCAGCTGCATGTCCTTGCACACATTACTAGAATTAATACTACACAGAACTCGACATAATTTGTTGTTTATTTACAACCACTCTTCTCACATGCTAATGAGTGACACCAGCTCTTCAGAGGGAGAATTTGCTTTTCTTGCCAACGCACCCTTGGCAGACTCTGCCCTTGAAACAGAAGACTTCAGGGAGGGACTGAAGCCAACAAGAGGGAATGCAAGGGAGGATAGTATGATATGAGAAGAATGCCTGCGATTTTACAGGGAGAAGACCCAGCTGCCAGTTATTCAGTTGTTTGAACTCACACACAGATACTAAACTGTTCCATCAACAAAAGGTACACACTTAGACACTCAACTGCCAGCAAATGCCAGGGAACAGGTGCTCCTCTGTGCTCTAACGTGTTTATGTATTTATAATGGAAGATGGCTGCATTAAGAAATAATACCATGTTCCCTCCCACCCTCTAAAACAAGGAAAACACTTTTACTACAACACCTTCATCTCCATGTTAGACAAAGCCTACCCAGATATTGTAGTTAGTGGGCAGTTTCTTCA
The DNA here is from genome assembly GCF_018691265.1 of Tyto alba. Classification (NCBI taxonomy): domain Eukaryota; kingdom Metazoa; phylum Chordata; class Aves; order Strigiformes; family Tytonidae; genus Tyto; species Tyto alba. Next base: position 5,986,919 of record NW_024881280.1, read on the forward strand.
AACTCATCTGTGACTCAGGTAAAATATTCTGGGTTTGGGACTTTGCTTTTCAACAAGTAAAAACTTAAAATGCTTCAGAATTTTGAAACTCTTTCAAAAACAGTGAAGTCATTTGCCTCACTTTTGTTGTCTTCCAAGTTTCTATCAACCCATAATGGTGCTTTTGGCCCTTTCCAAATTGCTTGACACTACTTAGAAGCAAGGGGGACTGCATGCTGTAGTTTTATCAGAATACATCTTTCAAGTGCATCCAAAGCTTGCAATACAGTGCATACACAACTTAGTTAAAAGACAATTGAACCACCATGATGTTTTAGTGATCCCTAGACTTCTTTTGGCACTCAAAAATGGAAGACACATGCTAAAACTGTAGGAGAACCAAAAGATTTCTTGTAGAAGTAACATTGAGACCAGGCTAAAACTGCAGAATGCAGTATCCCTTCAGGATCTCACCTATATGCTAGCATGACTGAAAAAAAAAAATATATATATAGTTACACATGCAGAAATGGGAGAACAAACTGCAACAAATTTCAAAGATATTAACTCTAGTGGGATCTAAGGTAGTTCAGTTAAAGCCCAAACTGAATTCTGTGAAAGTCACCCAATTGATTTCCAACTCATCCCATTCATCCGTTTGAGTCTGATCCACTGTCAGGATTTCAGAGAAGCAGGTGTATGCACTGTTCATCTTCTGGTGGTTTTAGGAGAAGAAAAGAAAAAGCAAGCTTGTCCATAATGATAGCCTACCCAAACTCCAGCTCAACTTGTGAAGCACCACACAAGGGGTTTCCCTCTCCCCTAATTTATTAATGTTAATTTCAGCATTACAAATTAGTCAATATTTACTGCCACTTATGCCCAAACGTCCTCTCTTTCTGTAAGTAATTCTAACTCATTGTTACAATGAACAAGCTAATTATATTTTAGACATCCATCAAAAGCTACTTAACCTAATCTGGTAGGTGGAGAGAAGCTGTAAACCAGAATTAGTTTTAATTTATAACTACCATGGCAAGGAGAGGTAGAGTATGTTGGTTAAAATAGCTGAATAAAATGTTTTAAAGTTATCCATTAGAATCACATTTGTATTTTGCCACCTGCTTTTACATTAAGGTACACAGGCATCAGGACTAGAGGCAGGTATAAAATTTCATACAAATGGATTTTTTTGTTTAAAAAAATGTAGCCAAGAATTACAAATGATCATGGTTATAGTTTGAACAAGAATGAGCTGAAACACACGTAGCATTCAGCAGAACAAAAGTGTGCATATTTCATCAGGTAGGTTTCCATTCGTTCACTGAAGGTGGAATACCAGTATCTCTTTCTTTGGTAGCAAACTTGACGATTTCTCACCTCCACCTTGTCTGTCACAGCTCACTGCTCTTCCAGTTTGATAAACCAATTGTTTGAGTAGCTGTGTTATAAATCTGATTGCAAAAGTGACCCGAATTAAAAATAAGCTTAAAAAAAATTCAGTACAGAAGTAGTGAAATGACAAAAGAACACTGTACTGAATATATCTGGATAATTTCCCAGTTAGCAAAGGGAAAAATAAATACTACTGTACAAAAATCAGTAGCCTAAATGCTGCTCTAGTTGCATTCAAATTTCAAGAAGTTCTGTGTTGCATGTCCAATGAGAGCAGATGGAAGCCACTCTCAGAGGCTAAATCTAGGGTATTTTCTGTGAGATGTTTTCACTTACAATTATTTCTCAGTGTTGTTGCTTTTGCTTATTTGGTTTTGTTTCTCCTCAAAATCATCACAGAAGGCAACTGGAGCGCTAATTTTTCTTTAAGGATCAAGGATAATAATATCTGTTGTACCTGCATTTACCTTGAAATCATTTCAAGTTCAAAGTTATCTGAAAAAAGTTCCTGAAGAGTAGCAAAGTCACTCCTAGATACCTCAGTAACTTAAAAACTCATCATTTTGAAGAAAACTGACTTGATATTTTCTTTAAATCATGTCTTCTGCAGAGATACAAGCTATTTCATCTTGGATTTATTTATTTTTGCTTGCATTTCCTCAGAAAGCTACTCTAGTCTGAAAACAAGATTTTAGAATAACTTCTGGCTATAACTTGAACAGTGATGTTCCACACCGACTAGGTTGTAAGGAATATGTCTGAAGACACAGTTAACTCCCTAATTATTCAGGCTCCTCTACAGTCAATTACTACTATACCCCAGTTTCAAATTGATCATTGTTGTGTAACTGCAGGAGTTATGTAAATTCCTTTTGATATGTTGCCTGCAAATGGCCTTACAAGTCAAATAAATAATTTTCTAAGAAGAGTTAACTTAGTAGCAAGCAAATATCCAGTGTTTTGAGGCTGCTTAAAATACTAGATTAACTTAACACTCATCTAAGCCTCTTCCCAAAATACCTTAGAGCCATTCCTTAGAAATGATTGAATACTGAGGTCTGTGCCCTGCAGAGTAGTCATAAGTGAGTAAAATTCTTATCTACCTATATCCACGTTACCTAAAAAGTGCTCAAAAAATAAAAGGCAATTAAGAAGACTACTTTGTGTGTACAATGTCACTTTCATAATTTGAGGTTTTATGTTTTTAATATGTTCAATTTGTACCAATCAGAAATGGAATCATACAAATATCCACAAATTAAGTATCAGATGTATTTGACCAATACTAATTTTTTATTAAATATTTAGCAAATGCTCAAAGAGAGTAATAAAAGTGTCAAGACGAGGCAACAAATTTTAACTATCTGGCTAAAATCAGTGGTCCACCTCACCCTCTTCTGAAACTATGCTAGGTCTGAAAGAGTTCAGGATGATTATGTACGCTGCAATCTTCTACAACCAAACCACAACAGAGCCACCACTTCCATGTTTCCCCTCTGCAGGTTTGGTTGGTTTTCACATGAATAGATACAGCTCTTGAAATCCAGTTCTAACTATCATAAAGTCCTTCCTTCCTTCCTCCAGAACTGATTTTAATATCAACCAAAGAACTGTAAAAGGCAGAAAAATTCCCATAAGAAAAAACTTCTGAGTCTCAATTGGGGAATGGGGGCAGGGGGAGGGAGGGGTAGTGGGGAAGAAGAGAAGGAAGACTGATATTAAAGGGTTTTTTACATTAATGTTTTTAAATTTCAAATGCTTATACTGTTTTACTCACTCTGTTTTGTGTATTTAAAGAAGAGTTAAATTATTTTAATGTAAAGAAGCTGCAAGGAAGTTTACATGCATCTGTCTAAAATTAACTGCTTACCACTAACAAAAAAATGAGAGTTCATTAAGGCCTTGATTCCCTCAAATTTGATCTATACAGATATCTAAATAGTCTCAGTTTTACCAATCCAGCCAAAATTTCTATGTCTAAAGAGTCCTTAATTTAAGGCAACAGGTGGAACTCCAGGTTATAAATAGAAAAATGAAGGTACATTGAGATTAAGTGATTTGACCAAAACATGGATTAACAAGATTAGGATCAAGGAGTTACCAGTTTGAATTTCTTTGCTTGTCCCACATTTACTCCAGTAGACTAAGTATGGCAAGGATAGCAGAAAAGGGAGGAAAATACTTACATCTTTCACTTGGCATCAACCAAAAAAATGCCAAAACCCTATTCAGTATTGGCTATTTGTCTACAGATACACTTTAGGTACACCTAAAGCATGCCTATTATACAAAATAATATTTTGAGTACACAAGAACAAATCTAATTTATTTTAAATCAGCATAAGACCTTATAAGACAAAGAGCCAGACTCTCTGTGTGCATGCGAGTGTGTGTAGAGGGATGTTGCAGATACATTCTTCTAACAGAGAAAGCCAAAAGAAATAATAAACAAAGTTTTCAGTAGCTGTATTACTTCTTAAAAAATCTGCTACCTTTATTGACTATGTTTAATTGCTGCATCTGTGTATTGGGTTTGCATGTCCGAGTTTTGGTAGCAGGTGGATTCACTGAGAAGCTGCCAGAAGGTTCCCCCATGTCTGACAGAGCCAATGCCAGTTGGCTTCAGGAGGGAGCCGCCACTGGCCGCGGCCGAGTCTGTCAGGGATGGAGGCAGCACCTCTGGGATAACTTATTTAAAAAGGGGGGTAAAACCTGCTGTGCAACAGCAGACGGAAGAAAGGAGTGAGAATATGTGAAAGAAGCAACTCTGCAGACACCGAGGTCAGTGAAAAAGGAGGGAAAGAGGAGCTCCAGGCACCGCAGCAGATTCCCCTGCAGCCCATGATGAAGACCACGGTGAGGCAGGCTGTGCCCCGCACCCAGGGAGGTCCACGGGGGAGCAGATCCCCACCTGCAGCCCGTGGGGGACCCCACGCTGGAGGGGGGGGATGCCCGAAGGAGGCTGTGACCCCGTGGGAAGCCCACGCTGGAGCAGGCTCCTGGCAGGACCTGCGGCCCTGTGGAGAGAGGAGCCCAGGCTGGAGCAGGTTTGCTGGGGGGACTTGTGACCCTGTGGGGGACCCACACAGGAACAGTCTGTGCCTGAAGGGTGCACCCCGTGGGAGGGACCCACGCTGGAGCAGTTCGGGGAGAGCTGCAGCCCATGGGAAGGACTCACGTGGGAGAAGTTTGTGGAGGACTATCTCCCGTGGGAGGGACCCCACGCTGGAGCAGGGGAAGAGTGTGAGGAGTGCTCCCCCTGAAGCGGTGGCAGAGACAATAGGTGATGAACTGGCCACAACCCTCATTCCCCACCCCTGTGCTGCTCAGAAGGAGGAGGCAGAGAAAATCAGGAGTAAAGTTAGGCCTGGGCAGAGGGGAAGGTTGGGGGAAAAGTGTTTTTAAGATGTGGTTTTATTTCTTATTATCCTACTCTGCTTTGATTGATATTAAATTCAATTAAAATTTCCCCAAGTTGAGTCTGTTTTGCCCATGATGGTAATTGCTGAGTGATCTCTCCCTGTCCTTATCTCGACCCACAAGCCTTTCATTGTATTTTCTCTCCCCTGTCCAGCTGAGGAGTGACAGAGCGGCTTTGGTGGGACCTGGCGTCCAGCCAGGGTCAACCCACCACAACCTGCTAAAGCTGGCAGTATTTACTTCCTGAGAAATGGATAAATAACATTTCACTAGATTTTTTTTTCTCCTTTAATATTAGTTCTGCAAGATGTCTTAGCTACGATTCAAAGGAAATTCTTCAAGAGATTGCAAATTTTATTTCAGTGACTATTGATTTGTTTCTTAACTCCTCTAGTCTAATAAGATTTAATATATTATTCACTTTGCTTTGGGGATACTTTAGATACGAAAGTTGTGGAAGATTTATAAGGGTAGAAAAACATCATGGAATACAAAATTTTCCTAAAAGGTTTATTCATGAGCATTACAGAATAGTGAGTGCCAAACTAAAATGAAGTAACACAGCATCGTTAGAAAGACACATTTTGCTAATGGTTTAACATATTAATTAATAAAAAGAGCACATGTTTGAAAGCCAGAGTGGAAGGATAATTTTTAATGACACACTTCAGGCACCAAAGTTAGGTCCTCAATGAAAACGCTGCTCTACTTAAACTCCTAATACAATCGACAGAGAGAAATATCACCAGATATTCATAGTCAGGACTCCATCTGGGCTGTTCAGAACTGTTGTAACACTTCAGGCACCCTCTGTTGACTATCAGAGAAGACTATAAAAACTAGATTTCTAGTTTGGGCATCAAACTTGTACTCTCATTGGACAAGATATGATGGACACAAGCTCCAAGGAGGGCCAAGCTCCAGCAGGTATTCTCTAGCTTTGGCTGCACCAGTGCACATACTCAGCTTTCCTGTGCAGCAGCCTCTTTGGAGCAAATGCCAAAATCCCACTTTGCTGGGTTTGAGATCCAAACCTTGGCTTTTAAGCCTGTATTTCCAGATAAACAGCAAGACGTAACATAGCGAGATCAGGTTCTAGGCCTCTGTGTTTCACTGCTTAAATAAAAGAACTCAGAAGATGGCTCTTCACAGAACAAATGTGTTTAGGAAATCTTTCACTAGACATTACGTGCAACTCGCTGAGCAGACTGGACCTCAGGGGAAAGAACAGTATGCTATTTTATAAGGTGGTCCCTTGAAGAACAGCATGCTTGAACAAGACTCGACTAGTTAATACTTTGAAGATATGGAGAAAAAAAAAAAAAAAAAAAAAAAAGACTGCAACCTCTATATAGAGGGAAATATTCTGCTTTTACAATGAGGGAAGATGAATAAAGAAGATACTCCAGCATATAAAGTAGTTTCTATTTTGAGCTCTTTCAAAAGGGACAACCTCTTGCCAATTTTACTTTAGAAGCTAGCAACTCCTATACACAGATTGACTTTCTAAGTGATATGGTTACCAGCTGAATACCAGAATGGTTATGAGCCAAGGCACTTTCAGAGAGAGTATACATTACTAATGCACACACATGAAATTACCTTCCCCTCCCAAAGAGGGAAGGATTGTTGTGGAAGTGATACTGAGCATGTGGTTCTACAATGGAGATGATGAACTTGATGACATACGTTAACTAATCTGACTTCTATCTTGCTCTATAGACTTTGTCAAGAAAAGTAAGTAGCAAAGGGGATTATAACATCAAACTTGAAAACAACTAAAAATACATCCTACATCATCCCATGTAGGTCATGTACAGTGACCTACTATTCTGAATAAGGGCAATGATTACTCTCAAAACTTTTAAAAGGAAAAAAAGATGACAGATTCTTACAAACAATTGCTTTATACTGATGTATATGTGTTCTCCTACTGGACTCAGGGTTAGAAGCAGCCTATATCTGTACAAAAAAATTACAATTCTAGCATATAAATTTGAATTCATAATATCAGAAGGCCACTCATCTTGGTTTTACCTCTGCCTATGTGAACTTCAGCTATTCACTTCATTTCTCTGTCTGTTTCTGGAACTGTAAAGTGAAAATAGTATTGTCCAAATTTTTGAGAAGCTTCATTCCTTAACATCTGTAAAATACCTGGAGATACTCAGGCAGTAGGTACAGAAAAATGTCACCATTAATCATCGTTCTGAAATTAAGACATCACATTTGAGGATTTGTCCATCACAGAAGAAAGCCATGAAACACTTCTCAGCACCTTAAGGACGATTACACACAGTAATTTCAAGGATTTGAAAAAAGAAGTTTCCAATCAGAATGGACAGGAAAAAATAAAATTCTTTCAGGAAGAAGCTGCAATATTAACTAACTGTTTGGTATTCTAATGATGCTGACTATTATCTACTTTGCATTGTAACTTTACAAAGAATAGAAATCCCTCTGCCACTGCTGGCAGAAATGAAGAACTATCTACCTGGAGTTTTGCACAGCTTTTGACACTATCCCGCACAACATCCTTGTCTCTATATTGGCTGAGACACTGGCCCAGGGTGCCCAGAGCAGCTGTGGGTGCCCCCTCCCTGGAAGGGTTCCAGGCCAGGTTGGACGGGGCTGGGAGCCCCCTGGGCTGGGGGAAGGGGGCCCTGCCCGGGGCAGGGGGGGTGGGACTGGATGGTCTCTAAGGTCCCTTCCAACACGAATCAGTCTATGAAATATCTATTGGAAGCATGGAGAGTGGGGATGGGAAAGAGAAAATAAAGAAAAAGCTTTGTTTCTGAGATATGATAATGATGCAGAGATAGCTTCACACCAGAAGCACTGACAGCTTGACTTCTTTTCAGGTAACATATAAGTTACTCTGGGAATTATATAAGGGAAATTTGACTGGAAGGCAGATGAGAACTTTGCATAAGTAATAACTTAACTCCAGCAGAAAGAGCAGGGAGAAAAGTAGTAACAGATAACCAGATACCAGGGCTAGAAGGAAACAAGTATTTGAGAAACAGTCAGTCAAAACAAACAGATAAACCCGTAAGGAAAACAGTATAATGATACAAAATAATAAAAAAAATGGGCAGGTAACGAGGTAACTAGAGGAGGAATATAACTGACTAGAAATAGAGTTCAGAATGAAAGTGTCCTACAGAGCAAAGGAACAAAAGGGGAAGGGTTGAAATTCCATTCAGGACAATATTGCCTTTCCTGACATCTCTCCTCCCTCTATGAAAATGAACACTACTAACACTTTGGAACCTGGCATTTCTTTACAGTGTTCTGGTTTCCTTTAGGTTTATTATGTATTCCATGTAGGCTCCAGCCTCCCTTGATACTATTTCTTCTTCTATTAAGCAACACCAGGTTACTTCATTACAAACAATACACAAGTTCTACTGGGGAATCTACACCAGTTTATTAAATCAGCTGATGTAAATTTTGACTGCTTCTGGGACTAAACCTTAATGCAGGAAAACCTCAGAGAAGACAAGATTTGACAAGTATCTGTGAGCACTAGAACTAGCAAAGCTTTTATCCTACAGAGTTGTGGTTTTTGGCTAACTGACACTGAAGCCTAGGAAGGCCTGAACTTCTATGGAAGCTCTTCCTGCACCTGAAGCATTTCTAAGGTCTTTGTCTTTATACCTGAAAAAACATTTCATTAAGCTTTCAGGAATTTATCTACCTGGCAAAAGCAGGACCACAGCCCTGGATTTCAGGAGAGCAGACTTCAATGTCTTCAGAGATCTGCTTAGAAAAATCCCATGGGATACAGCTCTAGGGAGAAAAACGGGTTGAGAAGAGCTCGTTGCTATTCAAGTATCTCCTCCTCCAAGCTCAAGGAGGGTCCATTGTGCCAAGAGAGGTGATGAGATTCATGCTTAGTAAGCACATGGAATGCAAATCACTCACAAATCAGCTTATGAAAGAAGGTATCAGACTGTACGTTATCAGAATCACATCTTTGTGACAAATTCAAAACGGATCAAGCTTAATTTATAAATATTACCGACTACATTTCATAACTCATTTGCAGATTACAGGTTTTCCATAGTACTACCTTATACCCATTTCACAAAGTAGTAGTAGCATATCAAAGAACTAATTATGCATGCAGATCACTTCTACTGATACTCATCTAGAATTCTTGAAAGGTGCACAAACCAACAATCCTTTTAATCATATACAACACCTTTACTCATGATCATACTGATTTAAACCAGACTTACAGTTGTTTATTGAGGGAAGGTGACTTTAAAGTGATGTAAGAACTCCTACACCTAGGCACAGCTGTACTGTTCAGCTAAACTAATTCAACATCACACCTTTAGTCAAGCACAGGCATATTGAAGGGCACCAAGGCCTCAAAACAAAGGGCAGAGTAGGGACTTCCTGAGAGATTATGAGTTTGTAGGCACCAGTTATCTTGCATAACAAGAAAAGGTTTGCTGGAAGAGTTCAGTAACATCATTACAGAAACAGAATTTCAGCTCATGTCAGTCCTTTTAACACCATAGGGAAAAATCAGTTCCTCAAAAGAAATAAATGCCATTCCCAAGCTTACTCTACCAGAATAACTAAATTTAAAATTCTTGTGAGTATAACTAATACTTGGAGGGGAAGAACAGGGGTTGAGAGATTGTAGTTGTTCAAATTCACAATCGATAGACCAGCAAAAAACTTCTAGATATAGGTCAGGATAGATATAGCTTGACCCAATAGGAGACACAGACTCTAGAGTCAGGAGCACACTATATGAATCAATCAGGTTAACTTAGGAAAGGTAGGAAGTGAATTTGCGGTGATGGAAACTATGAAACACCACCAGAGAGGAAAGCTGCAAGCAGCTGGGATGATAGACAGAAAAATGACTGGTTCAGAGACTTTTCTGTGCAACTGGACAACAGTATTTTAAAAAGATAGATATTTAAAAAGGTAGATATCTTTTCACTTATCATGACATCTAGCACCAAGGCTACTTCGAAGAATTAATTGCATGTGTGTAAAGGAGGATCCTTACTCTTCTGTTCACACTGAACCAGAACATTCTTTCTTCAAGTGCTCTTCCTCAGACTGCATCTACACTGCTCACAGCAGCTCAGCATGGAGATGACAGAGTTTATTCTGCAGCAATGAGCTACACGGATGCACCATAACAACACTCCCCATATTTCAGCTGACTTGCTGAGGTAGACTGACTAGTCTCAGGCTCCTGTCAATGAAATATAGGTCTACAACCGCCAGGTCCCAAGCTAGTATCTCAAGATAGTGCTCAAATGTACCATATGCAAATACCAACCCTGAGCTTGGGTTGTCTATACAAACATTGCATTACACAGCACAGACATACACTCAAAGTTAACAGCATGGGGAGAAGTATGGCTTATGGTTCACTGAGAAGGAATAATAAGGAAGATAATTCTTTCCTCAGTCCAGGCACTTTCACATCTCAGGACAGATAAAGAGCCAACAGTGGGTTGAAAGCCAACATGGGACTTCACAGAGACTCTTATTTTCTTACAACTTCTTTGCAGAAAGTCACAGTATAAGGAATCAAGATAAAACAAGATTTTAATCTCCTTTCTTGACCGCCCTCTCTCTCTTTCAGCATCTCTGCTGCTGCAGATTAGACCAGAAATATCATAAAATGTATTAGTTAATGAAGCCAATGCTTCATAGACTTTTTATTGGATGATTGCCTACGCATATGTAGTGTGCAGGTCATCTCTCAAGACTTGTCACAAGTGAGAAGAGACAGACCAAGTTCATTTAGCAGAATAAATACAGAGCATTCAGAATCCCAGCCCAGTTCACACAACTTAGAACTAATTTTATTATATCATATCATAAAACGGTTTGGGTTGGAAGGGACCTTAAGATCATCCTGTCTCAAACCCCTGCCACAGGCAGGGACACCTTCCACTAGACCAGGTTGCTCAAAGCCCTGTCCAACCTGGCCTTGAACCCTTCCAGGGAGGGGGCAGCCACAGCTGCTCTGGGCACCCTGGGCCAGCGCCTCACCCCCCGCACAGGGAACAATTTCTGCCTTAGATCTCATCTAAATCTCCCCTCTTTCAGTTTAAAACCGTTACCCTTCGTCCTATCCCCACCCCCTGATCCAGAGTCCCTCCCCACCTCTCCTGCCCCCCCTTTAAGCCCTGGGAGGCCGCTCGAAGGGCTCCCCGGAGCCTTCTCTTCTCCAGGCTGAACCCCCCCAACTCTCTCAGCCCGGCCTCCCAGGGGAGCTGCTCCAGCCCCCCCAGCATCTCCGTGGCCTCCTCTGGCCCCGCTCGAGCAGCTCCGGGTCCTTCTGCTGTTGGGGGCCCCCGAGCTGGCCCCAGCACTGCAGGGGGGTCTCCCCAGAGCGGAGCAGAGGGGGAGAATCCCCTCCCTGGCCCTGCTGCCCCCCCTGCTCTGGCTGCAGCCCAGGGCACGGGTGGGTTCTGGGCTGTGAGCGCACGGTGCTGGCTCACAGGCAGTTTTCCATCCACCAACACCCCCAAATCCTTCCCCGCAGGGCTGCTCTCAACCCACTCCTCAGCCAGCCTGGATTTGAGACTGGGATTGTCCTGACCCATGTGCAGGACCTTGCAGTTGGCCTTGTTGAACTTCATGATTTTTGCATGGGTCCACCTCTCCAGCCTGTCTAGGCCCCTCTGGATGCCATCCCTGCCCTCCAGCGTGTCACCGCACCACACAGCTTGGTGTTGTCAGCAAACTTGCTGAGGGTGTGCTCGGTGCTCTCAATGCCACTGTCCATGTCACTCACCAACAAAGATGTTAAACAGCGCCAATCCCAACACCAACCCCTGAAGAACGACATTCATCACTGCTCTCCACTTGGACATCGAGCCATTGACCACAACTCTTTGAGTGAGACCATCCAGCCAATTCCTTATCCAAGTAGTCTATCCATCAGATCCAAGTCTCTCCAATTTAGAGACAAGGATGTCATGCAGGACAGTGTCAAAAGCTTTGCACAAATCCAGACTGATGATGTCAGTTGCTCTTCCCTCATCCACCAGCTCTGTAACCTCGTTGTAGGTGGCCACCAAACTGGTCAGGCACAATTTGCCCTTAGTGAAGTCATGTTGGCTGTCACCAATCACCTCATTTTCCATATGCTCTGGCATAGTTTCCAGGAAGATCTGCTCCATGATCTTGTCAGACACAGAACTGAGACTGACTGGCCTGTAGTTCCCCAGGTTCTTTCTTTTTTCCCCTTTTGAAAAATGGGGCTTATATTCCCCCTTTTCCAGTCAGCAGGAACTTTGCCAGACTGCCACAGCTTCCCAAATAAGTGGCTTAGCCACTTCATCCACCAGCTCCCTCAGGACCCACAGATGCATCTCATCAGGTCCCATGGACTTGTGCACCTTCAGGTTCCTTACATGGTCTTCAGCCTGACCTTCTCCTACAGTGGGCAGTTCTTTATTCTCCCAGTCCCCACCTTTGCCTTCTGTGTCTTGGGTGGTACAGGTGGAACACATGCCGGTGAAGACTGAGACAAAAAAAGTCCTTGAGTACCTCAACCTTCTCTATATCCCGGGTGACCAGATCTTCATTTCCTTCCGGAGAGGGCCCACATTTCCCTTAGTGTTCTTTTTATCACTGATGTACCTATAGAAGCTTTTCTTATTGTCCTAGACATCCCAGGCCAGATTTAATGCTATCAGGGCTTTGGCTTTCCTAACCTGATCCCTGACTGCTCAGTTTGTCTGTATTCTTCCCAGACTGTCTGTCCTTGCTTCTACCCTCTGTAGGCTTCCTTTCTGTGTCTGAGCTTCAGTTCCAGGGAACTTCCTCACAGTTTGGAATACTAACTCTCCAGGCCCATACTGGAACCTAAAAAAGTCTTAATTGAAAAAATCCATTTCAGTTGGTTTGAATAAGAACACTCTCATAGGGATGGGAAACTTGCCAAAGACTGCAAAGCAAATGGTAAATAATAATTACCAGTTGAATTTCAGATAATTGCTTCACAGAATGCAACAATGATCACTGTACATAAGCTCATTTAAATGTTTCACTCAACTGGCACAAAAAGTAAAGAACATATTAATTTAATTTGCCAATGACACAATTAGTGAAGAACTGTCAAAAGACACAAAATAGCCAGAAAACATTAGAAAACAAATAGAAAAGCTTGTTGGTTTTCCAAAAAAAGTATATTTAGAGAGATATACATCTAAAATAGGAAGTTGAAAAAACATTTGGAAATTAAGATGAGCTGGTGCATGTTCAGAGATATAATTGAAAAGGAAATGTAATACTTGGGGGGAAAGAAACCCCAAAATCATATTAGATAAGGAGGACTTCCAGTGTGCTATATCTAATTTCACAAACTGCATTGACAGAATGGTATGAACTGAATTCCGGGAGAGGCTAGCTGAAGGCTCCATCACTGACCCACATGTTGCTACTTCTACAGATGATTACTTCAATGCATTTTAGATCTGTGTAGTGCAGATGTTTTAACTTAGAATGCTTGTAGATATACCTCACCGTCTCCAAAATGTAATCCTTCACTTATATCTCATCAGCTTCAGAAATCCTTTGTCCTGCAGAATCATCAGTGGTTCCAGGCAAATATATGTTGATAAATCAACAATAGGAACAGCTATAATCGCAGGGCAAAGGAATGCAAAGTGAATAAAGGCTGGAGATCAATCATTTCAGCCAAGGCTGTTTCACTGCAGAATGAGCTTACAGAGAACACTATATTAAAATCCACACCTTAATTATGTTTAGCACATACTATGAGACCTTACCAACTCATAAGAAAATTCCTACAATAACATGGTATAAAGATCTGATTTGGTTTTAATAACAAAAGGTAAGGGGCAGAAGATTCTGACGTTTGCTGTCATCACTGCTGTATTGTTCTTTGCATCTCACTAAACAGAAATTGGCTAAGTTACAAATGGACATAGTGTAACAGCTTACAAGAGAGGGAGTAAAAAAAGAGAGGAATTTAATATGAAGAGTTACATGTGGAAGCATTAGAATGACACTAGTGAAGGCAGGGGTTTTGCAACCTCAAGAAAGTAATCTTGTCAGCAAAATGAATTAAAATAGCATCTTTCAAAAAAGAGCTAGGAGAATGGTGGTCCTTCTAGCTCTTCTCAATCTCCAGGTTACATGAATCATATGAATAGGACGTTTGTTTAATTTTTGTAAGGAAACTAGCCATCCTGGTGAACTCAGGAAGAAGTAATCAGAGACACACACCACTCTTCTCAGTCTGTGACAGAGTTTGTGTGCTTGATTGTGGTAAGCCTCCTTTCCACAAGCTCCAAAGGTAGTCTTCCAATTTCCTAATTCACGTGTGCAGAAGCAAAGAGGCAACCATTACACCACGTGATGAATGTGAAAGAAACAAGGTAAATTTATAAGAAGATTTTACTTCAGTACGAGCAGTAAGAGCAGTTTTTGTCTGAAGGGGAGGTAAGAGTCTGCAAAAAGGATCCTCAACCAATGTAGTCTAACATACTTTCTGCAGCAGTTTTTTGCTTCAGTGCTGTATGCATCTAAATAAAATAACAATCACCCCTGAGTGGAAGGAAAAGATCCTGTATCTGGTGTTGAACCATTCCAGGGCTACATCTAACATATCAAACAGCAGTTATTTTTGCTGGAAGCAATTTGAAATTGAGGAGGGGGAAAAGAAAAAAAAAAAAAAAATGGGAGGAAAAAAGGAGAAAAGCTGTTGAAAAGCACCAAAGAAAGCTGGGGCTCTAGAAGAAAAGTGCCAATGGTCTTGACTGAGCTTTCTGTTCACTTCTCAATACATCAGGCCTGGAACAAGTTTCTCAGTGCAAAATTTCTCTAATTGGCTGGAAAGCATTTAAGGAAAAAATCTATTTAATTAAAAACAGAGAACCAACAAGACATGAAAGCCATGGGGGTTGGGAGAGGCATATGTTGACCTTATGAAGCTTCACAGCAGAACTCTGCAGGGGCTGTTTAAACTGAGAAAGCACAGTTTTAATTAAAGAGTCCTGAAGAACAGACAATTCAAAAGAACGGGTCAGCTAGATTCCAAGAGGTCAATTTAAGCATAAGCAGAGGGAAAACAAGACTTCTGGTCATTTTGCCTTCCTCTGGGATAAATCTGTTGCTAACTGAGCATTATGCTCTGTGCTTCTCAACACAAAAGCTAGCTGTCCTCTAACCATCTCAGTGGGTGTTGCGTATCATCACTAAGCGTTTAACGGAGGGAAGAAATTTTGTGAAGTCCATGCCAGTTTCTTGACATTAGATCACATGCTAAAATAAACCTTTTTTTTTCCCCACAATGCATAGAATCCCAAATATGCTTATGCATATTTGAAAATAGAAGTCTGCATCTTGCTAAGCTTCTAAAACCAGTGGGAAATCCTATTAAAAAAACAGATCCAGCACATCTAACAGAAATCCTCTTTTTAAAAACACAAACCAAAAAATAAACAAACAAGCACCTTTTCCTTTACTTTTTGAAGTGTGCTATGTTACTATCACATCTAGTGAAGCTAGTCATTTTTCCTTGCTATTTGCAGACAAAATTAAAAATAAATCTAGTCTCCAAACAAAAGAAGTTATGAAGGGCAACATCACTAGAACCCATCAAGTAGCAGGGCTAACAGAAAAATGTAACAAAAGCTGCTGCATTTCTCCATGAAGATCTAGTTTCCAGTAATTCAAAAGGATAATGATTTAAGTAGAAAAGTAACATCTACAGTAATTTCCCAAGAGAAACAGTAATGTTAGTGCACATCAATTAGTGTGTACACAGGCCTGCACATACCCAGATTGGTACATTAAAGCACTGCTTTTGTTCAGATAGATTTCTCTTTTATTGACCTTTCAGAACTCATGGCTGGATGTATCTGCGTGGGTGAACGAGGTGCATGTTCCAAGTCAAGGCATGGTTATATTTCAAGACTGACAGACAAAGCAGTAAATTCCCCTGCATCAAGGTGGAGCAACTAGCAGCCAGATTAAGCAATCAGTTCACTCATTTGTGAGATATTGTCTACTTTTTGAAAATCCCAATTAAAAACTCAGAAGTGAAAGATGGTTTTTTTGTTTGTTTGGAGGGGTTTTGAGTTTGTATAAACTTGGAATTGCATTGTCTTACATCTTTAATTTTATTCTCCCTTGCTTCTCTCCAGCCAGGGTGCAAGTTTTGATGTAAGTTCTCATTTATTATGTTGACCTTTATCCTCACAGAGGATATGCAGTCATCTATGCAGTTTATCAGGGATACCCTCCACAGATGGACAAAACTACGAAAAAGCCACCACTCACTCCTAAAGCAGAAATTCAAATCTGGAATGAAAGTAAATGAGAGAGAAAAACTGCAGTAAACACTTTTATGGCAAAGGAATAAATAAAAACAAGAACATCCTAACAGGCATGGAAGTTAGTCGGTGCTATATTTCTGACAAAGGAAGACAAGAGATGCCTGCATAGCTCTTCGCACAGATAAATGAACAATACTGAAGCAGAGAGCAATCACTGCCCAGAAACAAACCCAGGAGAGAAAACTGGGGTAGAGCAGAATCTTGCTGTAGAAGGCAAAGGGCATATTTTCATCCTTTTCTGCACACAGAAATTCTAATTAAAAAAAAAAATGGACATTCAATGAATAACTCTCCATACACCTAACACTGGGCACCAAATGCAGAAAGACAGTAGTTCAGGCGTCAAAAGCAATACACCAACATTAATCCAAGCTATCCTGCTTCTAATTGCAAAACCAGCAGGTTGCACATCCCTGCTCTGTTGCATAGTATAGCATAATCATAAACAGATTTCTTACCAGGACTCTATCATTTACCTAACTCCTTATGGTGGGTTGGCCCTGGCTGGACACCAGGTCCCACCAAAGCCGGTCTATCACTCCTCTCATCAGCTGGACAGGGGAGAGAAAATACAATGAAAGGCTTGTGGGTCGAGATAAGGACAGGGAGAGATCACTCAGCAATTACCATCATGGGCAAAACAGACTCAACTTGGGGAAATTTTAATTGAATTTAATATCAATCAAAGCAGAGTAGGATAATAAGAAATAAAACCAAATCTTAAAAACACTTTTCCCCCAACCTTCCCCTCTGCCCAGGCCTAACTTTACTCCTGATTTTCTCTGCCTCCTCCTTCTGAGCAGCACAGGGGTGGGGAATGAGGGTTGTGGCCAGTTCATCACCTATTGTCTCTGCCACCGCTTCAGGGGGAGCACTCCTCACACTCTTCCCCTGCTCCAGCGTGGGGTCCCTCCCACGGGAGATAGTCCTCCACAAACTTCTCCCACGTGAGTCCTTCCCACGGGCTGCAGCTCTCCCCGAACTGCCCCAGTGTGGATCCCTCCCACGGGGTGCACCCTTCAGGCACAGACTGTTCCTGAGTGGGTCCCCCACGGGGTCACAAGTCCCCCCAGCAAACCTGCTCCAGCCTGAGCTCCTCTCTCCACAGGGCCACAGGTCCTGCCAGGAGCCTGCTCCAGCGTGGGCTTCCCACGGGGTCACAGCCTCCTTCGGGCACCCCCCCCCTCCAGCGTGGGGTCCCCCACGGGCTGCAGGTGGGGATCTGCTCCCCCGTGGACCTCCCTGGGTGCGGGGCACAGCCTGCCTCACCGTGGTCTTCATCATGGGCTGCAGGGGAACCTGACCTCGGTGTCTGCAGAGTTGCTTCTTTCACATATTCTCACTCCTCTCTTCTGTCTGCTGTTGCACAGCAGGTTTTACCCCCCTTTTTAAATAAGTTATCCCAGAGGTGCTGCCTCCATCCCTGACAGACTTGGCCGCGGCCAGAGGTGGATCCCCCTTGGAGCCAAGTGGCGTTGGTTCTATTGGACATAGAGGAAGTTTCTGGCAGCTTCTCACAGAAACCAGCCCTGCAGCCCCCCTGCTAGCAAAACCTTGCCACGCAAATCCAATACACTCATGTCCATAATATGATGTTTAAATTGTCGAGATTTTATCATCATAAAATGAGATGCTATAGCAACAAACTATTTGTAGATAGAGTCAGGATTCCATGCAAGCTTGTATAACTGTTTTTAATTTGATGTGTACATATGGTCTTGAGTTCTAGTGCAGTGATCATAAAGAAACATCTTAAAACTAATTTCTGGTATAATCCAATTAGAAGATATACCACCAGCCACGCTTCTAAAGAAAGCTCCAAGTTGAAAGTCTTACTTGCTTTGGGCATCACTTAGTCTGACTCTTTCCTATTATTAAGAGACACGTTCTGTAGTTCAGATCACCAATGATCTCACTTCTGGTTGCTGCTATTTGTTGTATAACATGATTCCTTCCTGCATTCCTCTAAAAGCAATTTATTTCAAGGAAAGAAATCCAGGTCTAGTCTATACCCGAGTGTGGTAATGACCATATTTCACC
Source organism: Tyto alba (assembly GCF_018691265.1). Taxonomy (NCBI): domain Eukaryota; kingdom Metazoa; phylum Chordata; class Aves; order Strigiformes; family Tytonidae; genus Tyto; species Tyto alba. The sequence continues at coordinate 6,005,113 of NW_024881280.1, forward strand.
CATCATTTTGTACAGGTTCAGCTCCTTAATAAATCAGTTTAGTTCTTAAAAGACCATGAATGTTCTGACTTCCACTGTGCACAAGAGTAGCAGAAAAAAATCCCATAGCAAATAAAACCAAAATGAATACAATCAAGCTTCTCTTCTGTAATTACTGCTAGAGAATTGGATAAATTGGATTGAGTGGATGAAAATACTGACAGCATGTTCTCTGAAATGATGCATTTCTGTTTCTAGTTACTATAAAAAGAAAATGTATAAATATGTAAAAAGAAAATGTATAAATAGGTAAACATGTCATATTTGCTGAGACCAAAAAGTGCTGCCACTGAACTTTAAAGTCAAAAAAAATATGGTGAACTCTCAAGACCACAACCAGAGCACAGTAACATCCACCTGAGCTTTTGTTCCTATGCTACTCCTTCCCCTTCAAAGTACCTTGGTGATTATATTTTCTTCCACAACCTTAAAGGTAAAAGAGAAGGGAGATACTATGTAGCTAAAACTTTTTTTTTTTTTTTCAACAAACACAGGTGCCCATCATCTGGCTGAAGTCAATGCTAGACAGATGAAGCCTGCTGAAAACTTTCATTGAAAGGACAGCAGTGGGTACTTTCCATCAGATAGCTTCTCAATTTGCCAACTAGGTTTACCACTGCCAGCTCCTGTTCTGGTGGATGACTTCTTCACCATCATCTCTAGCTCTCCTACAGAAATATGTTCTAGAAGTCTACAGTTTATCTTTCCTGACTATGACCTGATGTCAAATATGACCTCATTGCATACTGGTTAGATTAGTACCATACAATTTACCTGAAATCTTAAAAATATTCCTGAATTAGTGTAAAAGATTTAGAATGTAACAAAGTATTTATCACTGGGAAGAAGGTGTTACAGACAGGTTAGTCAGTCACTTCAGTAGCTAATTACTGATTTTGCCATGTTTCACTATGATTGTCTAATCTCCAAGGATTTAAATGGCATGTGTCAAGTTGTTATTCCCAGTCTTGCAAACTCTGTTCATCATGAGCAGAAGTGTTGCAAAGCTTAGCCAGAAGGTGAGGTTTTATCTGTATTTAAGAGACAGTTCTAGTCCTCCCTGCAACAAGAAGTGAGGCTGAATGGCCTGAAAGAAGTGAGGCTTATAGTAAAAAAACCACCGAAATTCGTATTTTTACAGCAACATTCAGTGTATTTGCTTAAAATACTAAATTAAAAACTAAAACAAAATATAATTTTAGTTGCATGTAGTTACATGAGTTTATTTTGAACTCTGGCCAGTTCTGTAAAACCTAATATACTGAGTACAGTATAAGAATAGCTAGACAAGATAGTACAGTGCTGAATAGTTACTTTGGCATTGAAGCTTTTTCCTTGCGGGTAGGGGTTGGGAAAGAGGTCACACAGTTGTCAGTGGTCCTCCTTCCACGGCCATCAGGATCCTGCAACATCATCTAGATGTGCCAGGACCAGCTCAGGCACAGCTCAGGTGGCAGCACTCACCACCCTTCAGCCCAACACCACTATATAGATACTCCACCTCCTGCAGGGCTCCTGGCCAAAGCACTCGGTACCCCAACTGCCTAATCATCTCTGCACCTACTTCCCTCATGCTCCTACCCTACATTCCAACCACCTCCAGGTGTGCTACCCTGCTCCCATCCACCAACCCCCAGCACGTTACTTTTTTTCTATCCATACACACACACAGGCTCACAAATGTCCTCCCTCTGATCTATTGTTGCTTGACATGCTATTCTGTAATGGAAGTAGCACTGGTAACAAGGTGCTCCTATGCTACTTTGTGCTGCAAGCATTTTTTAACTATTCCACAGGCAACTGTGATGGTGTCTCCCTACTAACAGTGTTAGACCATTAGAACAAAGTGTGAAGTGTCAGTATTTGTACTGCAGTAATAGCCTAGCTAATGATTTTAATGTCAAGGAAACAGGACAGCAGCAGATGCTGGCATACTTGCCTCCATTTTTCCCCACTGTTCGGAAACACCTCCAAAAGGTCCGAAGAAAAGATGCTCTGTTATGAGGGGTAGCTTGAACAAAGCTGAACTCACGGAACAAGATGTGTGTTCCTTGACGCACGCTGTTAAAACTGTGGAGATAAAGTCAAAACAATAGAACGTTAGAAAGCTGTACCGATGTGAATGTTCTGGGGCCAGCTGGAACAGTAGCAAGAAAACCACTGGCAGTTACATTTTGTGAAACCAAATCTCCAAAGCTTATACCCATCTGTTCTCTAGAGAGAAGACTATTTGCAAAAACCACACATTGGAACTTAATTATAGGAATTAGAGGTTTATGAAAGTAAAATTCATTCTAAAGAATCCCAGCAAGGGGTGTCCAAGAGCCACTTATTTGAAACCAATCCATTGGAAAATGGCTGGTCAAGAGTAACTGTTGTTTATCCGACCACAAGATGCTCTTTCTTTTAGTACCATTTGAACTTCACTGCTATTCTCATCACAGTTTTCCATGAAGCCATAAAAACAATAAAAAATTAAATTAAAAAAAAAATCCTCATTAACAGAAGCCTCAAGATTTCATTTCTAGGCTACGGAAACTGTATTGGATGGATAAAATCTACCTCGGTTGTCATGAAAAGCAGATTGACACTTCACTAAATGACACTTCACACCAGTGTATTCTGGTCGTTACAACGGATAGTCAATTTGATATTCACATTCTTGTATTTTAATACAAATTTCTCATATTTGAGTTGTAAGCACTTTAGGCTAACTTATTATAGTAAACACTTGTCTTAAAAAGGTTTCTCTGAAGTGCAAGAAGCTCTCCTTTGGGCATGGTAAAGCTCAACATGCAAGAACAACAGAAATGCAAATACAAACATTATATACCAAAAGGTATAATGACAGGGCTGCCTCAAAGATAGATTTTGTGCATTTCCCTCTGCATCATGCAAGTGGGACAAAGCTTTCAAACACTCCAGAGAGATCATTAAAAACATTCACTTGGGACAGCAGCTTAACTCTCCCGCACAGAGAGAATTAATGAAAAGACACAAGTTTACTTTCATCACAGCAGAACCTCTCCATAGGTAGCATCTCCACAACAGACAAAATCCAGTGGTCAGTGTGAACCCTCTCAGTTTGCAATTTTAAATCATCTCTTTAAATATAGTTTAAATCACTTTATCCTTCGTAGTATAGAAAAGGGTCTCACATTTGAAAGAGAATTATACCACAGAGAGTCAAGCAAAATTAAAAAGTCATGTAACAGCTAGGGGGGTGTGGAGAGAAGCCAATTCAATTTTTCCAAAAAGAATCACAGTTTCTGTTTTTTAATGTCCTGCTTCTCAAAGGCATGTGAGTAAATGGATTTTTTTTTTGTCATGTGTTGAAAGCTAGGTGCAGAACACTGTTTCTAGCCCTCCTACCCAAATAAAATATGTACAATCACCTTATGATTAAGACTCATGACTCTTGAATTCTGGAATTATGAGTGCTCTTTCTGTAAATATCACGGACAAATATATTATTTTGTATTTATGAAACCTTATTCATGCATTAGTCTGTACAAACCAGAGGAAAGCACAGCCATTATCCCAAGAGATTAAAGTACATAAATAAATCATGCACCTGATGAAAATATGCCAAAATTACAGGAAAAGGCTCCCACGACTATCATTGTAAGTAAAGAGTATTCATTATAAAGTTCTGTAGCGCACTGCCTTAGAGTGAACAAGTTCAGAGTAAGGGAAAGTAACTTGCATAAAGTCCCACAAGATGCCTGTGACAGAGCTGGAAATGGCATTTCAGATCTTCTCATCCCTAACCACAGCCTGTAAGACTTTTTCATTTCCAGTTTGCATTGTTTTGTGGATGATTTGACAGGCTGACGGAGAAGAGAGGGATACAAATGGAAAAGAAGAAACTTGGAGTAAAAGAAGAAGGCAGCTTTCAGAAAGATGACAGATGTAAGGGAGATGTTTAAGAAGCAGAAAGAAGATGAAACTATGATGATACAATTAAATGCACGAAATTATGTTGCTCAGAACAACTACAGCACAAACAACTTCTGGAAGCAGATCCTGGCACAACTGTAATGGAAAGGTCCAGACATGAAGCTAACATACTATTAATTCATAGCAGACAGCCCTTCTGTTATTACTCTTTAGTTCTAGTAAGAGAAAACTCAAGTCACTGGCATTTTCAGCATGGGATGGCTCTAAACCTAGCAGGCAGAAGGGTATGATATCATTTGTTGTTGCTTACTCAGTTAAAAGAGTGGGTGGATATGTTGGAACATCAGCACACCTGGATGTGCTGACAGCCAAGTGCCGCCAGCTAGTTGAGTAAAAGACTATTTCTTTCATTCCTTGTTTCTTGCAATAAGATTTTGTTTAACTATACAATGGAAAGATTTTCCCCAAAAAGCTCAAGTCTGCAAGCATGGGAGGCAGAATTTTATCCCAGTTAAGATGCTGCATTTCAAAGACCCTACTTTATAAATTCCTTTTTATAAGTTGTAAAAGCTGAATTCAAAGGAGCCAGCCCACGATGGAGCTATCCAGTGAGCAGCCCAATGACAAATCAACAGATCTATTCTCAGGCAGGGTCAAAATCCCTACAAGATACAGGAACGCCACATATTTTGAACAAACTATATATTTTGAAATTCCTTTATCATGGGTAGATGGGCAGTACAAAAATAACTTGGCCACCTTTTGCTTAACAATTGCCCAGGGGTGAAGTTACTGTTAATGTGGCAAGAAATAAAAGCTTGCAGGTAAACCCTTCTGGAAGAGAAAGAAATGGTGACAACCCAAAGCTGTTGCAGGTATTCCAACAGCATGTAGGGAGTGTGATCAACACCTTATCTATGATTTTTATATACACACGACAGATGTCTTTTCCAGTTTCTTTTGAACGCAAAAATATAACAAGCTGCAGACTCAGAGGAATGGCTTAAGTAAACAAGATATCAACAGCAAAGCAACAAACTTAGCTCAAACATTCTCAGCAAGTTTAACAGCTGCTGAGATTCCTCCCTTAGGACTGTTCAGTCTTCCCTTTATCTGCACCCTCTCACTGAACAACTCATACCCTTGGCAAAGTTAAGTGGCCAAAGCTTATCAGCACATCTGCAGGATAAAGACTTAGGAACAAACTAGGGTATCTCAACAAGGTATTAGTTTGTCTTCAATCATTTAGAAATGGGTTTGTCAACCCAGAAGCAAGGAAATTATTTTTTTCACTTCACTGGTTAACTGCTTCTTTCCCCACTTTAGGCATTTAGTGCAACCATCTGCAAGAGATTCCTTCAGGAAGAAAGCTTTCAACAACTCTGCAAGTCTCCAAACCTCCTATTACAGACCTAATGGTTGCCCCAGCCCACTAGTTACCAGTAAACAGAGTAGGCAAATTAGAACATTAACAGAAGTTACTAATGACATGATTTTTTTTTTTGTCTTTCTGAAACTGAGACTAGAAATTGAACTGAATGTTCATTTCTTAGCACCAGTTCACTGCAACTGCTCATATTTCACACAAGAATTGTTATGCAACTGGATACGCCATTAACAAAACAGCTTTTCCCATTCACTTGTGAGAATATTCTGGAGAAAGACGAGAGAAAAATAAAGCGAGGTTCTTGCTCGATGGAAGACCTAAAGAAACTTTTGCAGTAGGGACTTCAAGATGCTTACTTGTTCACTTCTTTCCTTTACATGCCCCAGAGCAGTCAAACCACAGAACAGAGCCTCTTCCAACGCCACTGCTGAGAAAGCTGCGTCTTGCAGCACACCCAGACTATGCTTGTGGGATGGCACGTGCACGGGAGAGGAAGGAAAAAATTTGGGGAGGAGGCTGTGATAAAACAGCCCTAGCTCCCAGAAACGGCTATGCTGGGAACTCTAGCACTCAGGTGCTGCTTCTCGGAACAGAGCTGCTTTCAGCAAGGCTTTGTCTTTTGTGTAATTACATTTCGGCAACTTGCCAGAGTTCAGAAACTTTCAAGCACTCTTTTCAAACCTTTGGACTTCTAAATAGATTGTGGAAGTCCCAGGATGCTATGGTAACATCCCAATTGAAACCCACTGCAGTAGTTAGCCTCTGCCTACTGAACTCAGGCAAAGCCAAATATGCACAATGCAGAGAGAGCCCCAAGTCCCTGAGAAGGACAGAAGAGCTTGCCAGGACCCTGGTGTTCCCCGAGCAGGTGCCACCTTTGGTTATCATGCAAACAAATAGTTCACAGGACCACTCCTCTACTAAATGGAAAACAGGGAACAAGAACTGTTGTTCCTTAACTTACAGCCTTACTGCTTCCATTTTCCATCAAGTGCATGATGGAGGAAAAAAAAAAAAACAAAAAAAAAAAAAACCAAAAAAACCCACAACCACTTTGAAGGCATATGCTGCTTCTCCAGCATGAACAATTTCCCCACACACACACACTGCTTTTCTTCCCAGTTACACAGGTGTCTAAGTCATTAAAACAGAAGGTAGTCTCAAATGAAAAGTTGCCATGAGAGGCTGTGTCTAGAATGACTGAAACATCTGTAGAGAGAAACAGTGCAGCGGACCTGATGTCAACGTTATGGGTATCTCAGGGTTCATTTTTTCTTGAAGCATGCTCTGGAGTAGCTCTAGTCTGGTCCCATGGGCTGAATGCTCATTTGCAGTTGGAACACATCTACCAGTTTAGTTCCATCTGACAGGAACCCAGGTCACGAGCTCCAAGACTGCTTCATGGTGCGAACCAAAGCACAGTAAGCAGGGATAATCAGGAGTATCAGGATTAGAGACTATGGTACAATGGGTAACAAAGAACTAGCTCTGGCAATAGAAAATACTGAAATTCAAAAGGATTTAAAACCCAGGCAATTTCTGCTGTTAAATAACTCATCCATACACAAAGCATCCCCAAGTGACCAATCACACTTACCCCAAGGCTATGCTCTGAAACAGCAAAGTGAGGTTTACCTTGCCTGGAAGGAACCCTGAGAGGGAACACTTAAAACTGTAAGCACCTTTGGGACAAAAATCCCAGTTTCACTGCAGTGATGAATAAATTACTGCTGCACGAACATAGTTTAATTTAAGATCATTCTATTCTTCACCTATTGGTTTAAGTGTACTACTCTACTTGGATTGCTTCTTTAGCTACCCCTCTTGGAAGGTAGCATAGGAGCATTAGCATTCCTCAATTCAAAGCTGTTGTATCAAGTGCTTTTTAAAATTCCACAGATATTAAAATTCGCGACAATGAAGTCAGCCTCAAGGAAATCACCATCTTCCTCTAATGAAATTAGCAGTGCTTTTTAGGCACTTCCTCTGAAATGTGTTAGCAGTGTTAAGATGAAACAGATGCTGAAAGTTATTCCTGATGACTGGCTTTAAGGAAAAATCCTTTTTTAACAACCAGGCAGATAGGAAATCATTAACACTCTTACCATTTTGGCGAGACTGTGTTTGCAGTGCTACAGCACCCAGAGACTGGATTTTCTGAGATCCTTTCTGTCTCACCCACTCAAGTTTATTTCAGCTAAAGGGTGGGGAAAGAGGGAAGTGTGACACAAATTTTAATGATTTGTTGTCAGGCTTCTTGGTACAGGCTCAGGAATGTCTGTATTCATGGCAGGGTTAATACAGGTGGTACAGAGATTATCCCAAGTACTGTTTGAAAGGAAATGAACCATAGCACCTGTGACACAGCTCAAAATAGGCAGCAGACAAGCTTTCTTATGTTGCTTTGTAGCAAATCAAACCCCCTGAGACCAGTCTACAGATCCTGGAGAAGGAAAGGATTAAAGGAGTTTCTGTGCTTGTTCTTTATTACTCAGAATCCCTTTATCTTTTTTAGAGTCCCCTTCTCTTAATTTTTCCTATGCTAGGTCAGTAATTTAACACCTTGAAGCTTTCAAATCAAAAGCTAAAATGACCTTACTATGTTGAATTATTATCCAAGGATTTTTAAAAAAAAAAAAAAAAACAAACCAAAACAAAAAGGCAAACAGGGGGGTGGGGAATCTCTAAAAACAGAGGCCTTTTGATCAGAGCAGCATCCTGCAGTTTGCTGTAACTTAAGCTGGCCATTCTTATATAGTAGGAATTAAGGACTCCCCCTGCCAGGCTGGGCCCTATTAAAACACAATAGCTGCTTGAAAAGGGTAAGCAAGCTGATATGGATATAATAGGCCACATATTGGGGCCCCTTTCTACTCTGAAATAAAGCTGCTTCTTAGAGTTATGAGCTGCGAAACCTAGTATTCAGGAAGATGGGAAAGAGAATACAATGGAAGAAGGTAAATAGCCCTGCAGAAGCCCTCCAAGGTGCTTAAGGGAAAAGTAAAGAAGCTTCAGAGATAAGCATCAATTGCCCAGGACTAGCTCTTTCAGTCTGATCAGGTGCTATTTCAGACCACATGGTGTTTCAGTGAGTCTCGGTCTTGCTGGTATAAACAGAGACTTAGTTTTTACAGTAAAAAATGCAGCAAGTTGTGTACCACAGAGACAGCTGCACGAATACCATTATAACTAGTTTTATGGAGATCACTGCAAGTTGCTACCCAGCTTCCCTCAAAAACCCATTGCCCTTTTCCCCAAAAACCTATAATAAATAAATAACTTTAAAATTCCACAATTATAACTACACAAAGAAAGCTGCTAATTCTCCTGCTAATGTATTTAGAATTTGTTCAAACTGGTCCAACTAGACATTTTGGGGCAAGAAGAAAATTCTTTATTGAACTGCTCTATAACCTTCTATATGCTAAGGGTATGGGAGATTCAGGTCTTCAATAAACTTTATTATCATACAGCCATGATCTCCTTTCTTTGGCTTCCTTTATTAACCAACAGACGTATTTTTGCCCTCCCTGTCATGCTGTGGAATTAATTCACTAGCTGGAGGATGCTACAGAAACCATACAGTTAACCCGTGGCAAGGCTGAGAAGGTCGCACAAAGACAAGAAACACTATTAAAAATCCAAGCAACGTAAGGTAGTGTTCAGATTTCCTCTGATCTAACAACAACTCTGGAAGTAGTAATGGAATTGACATCAGCTGGAGATGGCTTTTCCTACCAAAATGTCAATGTCTACTGAAGGAGAAGCATGAATTTGAAAATTATTGAAAAACCGCACCCTTCTCGTGCCGCTGGGATCAAAGTGTAACGCTGAGTCAAGACAAACTGGCTTCTCAGAAAGTTGAGGCCAAAGGATAAGCACGAGTAAGGGCCTGCTTGCTCATTCTGCACATAATCTCCTGTACATCTTATTGTAATACAGTTCCATGTTTTATGAATTAGACTTCTAATTATTTTAAAAGGTGGCAGCACAATCACGTTACTACTGTGATGATCCAGGAACTACTGAAATTTAACTTAATAACTGTTCCAAAAAGATTCAATACTGGTGCCCTGCATGCAGCTCCCATACTTGCTCTTTTCAGTCTTGGTTAGACTGGAGAATTTCAGAAGAAAAAAAACTTTACAACTAATACTCTCTCACCTATTCAGTTGCCTTGGCAAGAACTATAGCACGTCAAAGACTGAGCAGCTTCCAGTATTTCCATCATGGCAACAAATGAACCTTGCCAAAATTCCTTATTATAGATTAAGCTTCATCATTTGACATTAGTGCTAACTGCATTTAGAGATTGCTTACCTAAACCACTTTGTGCTTACAACTGCTTGGCTACTGTGTTGACCAGCTACAGTTTGTCTAATTCGTTTGAAGATACACAGTAGGATTAATTTTGCAGGACATAAGGTTACTGCAAGTCTCTAAGGCTAATGTATTCTGGAATCTGTATGGTTTCAACACTACACAGCACTGAAAGTCTCAGGTTCTCTGAAGACATTTAGATTTCTAGAAACTAGATTTTTTTTTTTTTTTTTTTTTTTAAGAAAAGGTACAAGACTTCAGGGGGGTTGCTCTTCATGGGGATGAAGATCAGTTAACAGTTAAGGGATTTTATCCTGTAAAGGATAAGGAATCCTACTGTGGGATCTTATCACATCCCAGTGTTCCAGGCATTTGATGATTTTTACAGTTCAGCATATGCAATTTTGCAGAAATTTTACATTTCTTGGCCTTGGCCACACTGTAACACGTGTATTCTTACAGCAAGGCAGTTAGAAATGTTCCTCAAGATTTTATGTGACACCACAATATTTTACAGCCTACAACTGAATACAAAAGTCCTTGCAACACCACAAAAACAAAAAAAAACCAAACAACTTCAATTCTGATCCATCTTTTCTTAAAGATCTTTCTGGGAAAAATTAATTGTTCCTCGAACTTATACTACTTTATTCCAATTTAATACAAAGTCTTATAAGCTTAGATAGATGGAAGCCAAGAACTCCTCTGAAATTGATCTCCTATAATATAGTAGCCTAGACTCACACCAAAATGCTTCACTAAAACCAGAACTAAACTATATGAGTTAGTAATACAGAGAATGGTATAGTTATTGATACAGCTATCATGTATTCAACAGCGGTTCTCTTACAGCTTGAGACATCAAAAACTTTACTGGAGGAAACAGTACGTTCCAAAAAAAAACCCATCACCCTTCCTAACAGGAAATGCTAAAACTATGCCTTAAAATAATAAAAAGAACAAACCAAAACAAAACATGTAATAAGAGAAAAAACACCAATGTGTACCAAGCATCCTACATTACTATGTTTTTCTAAAGCTGCCATTCTCTGGTGCATTTCTGCTGAATTCCTGGTGCCAACTTCACATCACTAAAACAGTTTTCTTCAAAACATTTACAGAAGCTGCAGGAAATCCAATTCTTACAGCATATGACCAAGCATGAAAAGAGATTACTTCTTTATATACACATTGCAGATTGTATGCAAAAGACTGTAAATAGTCCCACTACATCTGTTGTGGATGTGTCACTATTTATCTTTCTCATTTTTTCCTACATGTTCCAACACATTGACTCAGCAAGCGCAGCTGAGCAGTTTTCCAGAATGATGGAGAAAGATTGTCAAACAGTGACCTCAGCATATTTTGCATCATGGTGAGCTCTACTACTAACCTTTCCTCAGTGGAAGACAGACAATGGAAGATTGCCACAGTTCTCAAATTCTGACTTGAGGGCCCTTTCACTTCTGCGAGAATACAAACTAAAACAGAGCAGATATTTGTGATCAGAAACACAACAGTGAGGATAAGGCAGGAACCACCCAATACCATAGATATTAAAAACAAGTGGACTGATGGAGAAAGTAAAATTAAACTAAAGACCCTGGTGGCATCCCAAAAAGGATATGATGAGCACTACGAAATACCTAAGTGACAAAATGAGTTATGGCAAAATAACCACAAAGAGCACATATACAGGAGGCTTCTTAAAGATTTCCTTAGGAACAGCAATGACTTGCATCTCTATTTTGTTGTACTGCCAAATGCAGACAGTGGGATGGACTGGGGAATAGAAAAACTGTATTACAAATGCACATAACCAAGAAAAATTACTTCTCTGTTACCTTCTAATCAAGATCAGAGAGATGAATTTTCAGCACACCCTAAGATTTTGTCCTTTTCCCTCTATCCCTAAATTATCCAGACTTATTTCAAGAATAAATTTACAGATTTGAAGTGTCACAAAAGTCCAATTTTAACTCCCAGCTAGGATTGTATACACCTCCAAATTTGTACCAGTAACATTAACAACTATAATGAAAAGCAATAAAAAAATTGGAAGCATAAACAGAATTATGCTTGAGTTATGAACTAAAACTAGACACAGAATAGTACATTCGATTCTAGCCCAGACAAAAAGCACAAACACAGTTAACTCAGTTACATGTTGTCCTAGCACTTGTAGCATTTGTCAGGTTTCTAGACTTTGGCTTTTGGAAAATGTCAAACATCTGTTGTTCAGTTTTATTAGCTATCAACGCTGCCTATATGTGACTGGCTTTAACCATTATTAAAGGAAGCTCAACTTCATGGCAAATGTGTGCATTTTAATGTTCAGGGCTGTTAGAAGGAACACAAATTTACCCAACTATATAAGGTCTCCATAAGGTAGTCAGTCCACTTCTGCTGCAACTATTCTGACAAAGACCACAAATAAATATGCAATTTCCATGATGTAAAGGAACAGGAAAGACGTGGGCAAAGACTGCACTGCTATACCACTGAATACATACTAGAAGCATCATAACCTGACCACACTGCATATAAACGTTGTGACTGCCTCTCTTCAAATAGCAAAAGCAGCGTGCAGCTCAAGTCAGTATTCAAGTGAAAGGTTATCTACAGATACTACCCTGTGCTGACAGGACGCTGATATCAAGAGCTAGCATTCATATGCTATGGCAAAACCTCTAGATTTTTCTGTCACCAAAACAGTATTCCTAAGTGGAGTATATTATCGCACACAGCACCAATGGTAAATATTGTCTTTCATGTTCAATTCTACGTTACTCCTTTGGCTACAAGCCTTCCAATATTGTCTTGCTTATTACAAAGCTTCTTTATCTTTCCCCCTCTCCCCCTTGGATTTCTTTGTGAGGGTTTAGACTCATTAGAGTATCCACTCACCTGTAAGATTCTCCAGTATGTAAGAAGAAAACACTACTACATTTTCTAATATATTGGCAACATGTACAAACTACAGTGGGAATCAGTGTGTTATTCCTATTAATAGACACATTTTTTCCAGCTGTTTACTCAACAGCAGTCATCCCAATCAGCATATTTGTCAGGCTGGAACTTGTTGCAATGTTTGTTACAAAGAAACAACTTTGGGAAAATCAGGAATTCATAGATCCTGACTGTCAGATGAAGATCCCAACACTGTTCCTCCTGCCAAGCAATTCTATAATCAGGTGGCAGATCTACAGGTTCTGGACAAAATACACATAATTTTAATCACAAATAAACCAAGTTATCCACAACCCCCAAATCCTCCATAGCTCTCATACAAAATGCTTATCCCATGCACAGTAGGCCATTTCTAATACGGGTTGGAGAAACTTAGATTACAAGGAAGAGGCTTTGCCATTCTGACAGTTCTTCTCTGTAGATGTAAGACTGGAAGTCAACAAATGGACTTCAACAGAAAGGCTTTGTGTCCATTAGCAACACTCTTAAGTGGAGAAATATGCAACTATTATAGTTCTCCCCAGAAAGATTTATCAACAAATTCAGTCCTGCAAATCCATATAATCTGTGGAGAGAGACTTTGAAAATGTCTCTCTCGTAGCAACTGATTCACATGAGCTGCAAAATCTACTCCTGAGAGCTTCTGGCACGAGTGCTGTGTCGGAGTGCATATATTCATTCTCTTTCCACTGATCACTGAAGGGCTGAGCAGAGGTAGACAGCACTCTTATGCTGTGCCCTAGGGATCAAGGAATCCCAAGTAAGAGCCTGTCAGGAGCCATCAAGCACATTATCCCAGCTGCGATTTTCAGCCCAAAGGGTTGCTTCACAGCTAGGTCATTGACAGCAGCAGCTTCATACCGATCACAGGGCTCAGTGCAGTCTTGCATTGAGTGTCATAATTTTCTCTTTTTCTCTCCAGAGCATAAGATATGTAGGAATCCTGACAGTATCTGAGGAACACATGAAATGTTATTTTTGCAATTGCTCATAAGATTGTATCAGAGAGAATATCAACATTTTGTGTAAGAACCTGAAAATATTGTTACCTTCCAGAGACTACTGATTTGCTCCAAACACACAGAACTAACACTAAAAAACCCAACAGCCAATGTCCCTTCCCCAAACTGTCTTACTGAGAAATCCTAATGAATGGCTCCACCTATCAGAAAGGGAATCTGGCACAACCTGTTAAAGCCCTAAGGACCTTCTCACTACTATTTTTGCTGTTTATACTACAATTGTACAAAGCACAGAGACAGCGTCCTACAATGCTAAATGCTGCAGAGTACATGCAGTACAATATTGCTTCTGTCTTGAAGAACTTATGCTATCCTTGCAAACAAGACAGAACAGGTTACTGTGAAAAGGTGAAAGACGCAGAGCAAATGACAGCAAGATGATGACAGTGATAAGGCCTACGTACACAGACGCAAAAAAAAAAAAAAGATGGCTCTAAGCTAGCTCTAAGAATCTGTCCTCTTTATAAGCAGATAATTCAGCTTGTTTCCAGTTGCCAATTAAGGCTGTCTTCAGCAAGTGGCTTATTTCTCATGGGCATCCCATCTGTCTCATTCCTGGCCCTTCCCCCTGCTCTCCTCCCCTCCAAGGGTACTGAGATTATTTTAAAGAGGAGAACATTGTTTAGTCTACAGATTTATTTAGTTAATGTTGTATAGCAGTACAGGACTGAACAAGCTAAAAGTTCTTCTGATACCAAAGCCTGTGTCACTGCTATTGCCAGAGAAAGCTAAGAGAGCAATATCATATTTGTCCCTAAGGAATGAGTTGAACAAACTGTCCCAGCCAATCCAGACAGCAAGAGAAAATGAGGTACTTTCATTCCTAGAAGTTGATACTTCTCACCGTGATAACATCTTCCTATCCAAGGATGTCAAACTATATAGCACTGGCAGTCCTGTTACTCTGGACAAAGCAAACGTTCCTTTGTGCAAAACAGGGCTCTACACAGCACAGACCTGGTATTTTGAATTGCCAGTCACACAACAGATCTAAAAGCAGTATCCGACCCCTCCTCCAACCACACACGTCACAGACACCTCCTCAGATAAATATTATCCAACTGTCACACAAGACCCAGCAGGGACACTTCAAGTTAGAACCAGCAGGAACATCCTTCACAGAAAAAGGGGATCTCAGACATCAGTTTGCAGTGCTCAGTGGAAATAGTGCTGCAACTGCAGGCTAAAAGCAAGATGTCTTTCTCAATCATGTCCCAGCTGGCAGGTGATCAGGGAGACATTTCACCAGAAACACAAGAAAACAAGTGCTTTGGGATAAGAATATAAACCAAAAAAAATGGTTTTTCCTGTGTCTCCAGGTCACTTGCATTTGGCTTATCAAACTAACAATAAAAGTGATAGGAAGAAGAGTTTCTTGTCCAAGATAAGTTATCACAGGTTAATATTTCTGAGCTTTTGAAAGAGACTTGAACAGAGTAGCACATCTACCTGCAAGCTGGAAGAGAAAGTTTCAAGTGAAGAGTTAGCCCAGAAGAAAAGAAAAAGTTACTAATAGGAAGTCTCTTGGTTGAAAATTTTTTTTGCTGTTTCTTCCTGCTGAAGTGAAAAAAACCCACACAGGCTCCCTTTAAGATCCCAGAAAACATCAAGTGGGATACTATGCACATTCCCTCTCCGTGATCACATGCATTAGCACGGGGGCCCTGTTTTTCTTCAGTACAAGGAAAGATCAAGAAAACAGGATGATAAATAATGTATAGGAGGACATGTCCCTTTAAGATATGTTGACACAAAAGTTAGGCTGGAAGGAGTAAAGCAGCATTAGTGTGTAATTACACAGAGGGCTTTCAAGAGTGCATTTCATGGAGATTCAAAAGCAGAGTAGAGATTTCTTGGGTCTGTAATGAACATACACCAGTAGCATTTCAGCATATCTGTAAAATCAAGACTAGTCCCAAGAGAGGCATAATTTTACTCGTTTAGCTAAAAGATGTGGATTAATTGGCAGAAGGATGATTGATCCTTATTCCTGTAAGAGTCAGGAGTGAGTCAGATGAGGGGAGCCTCAAGGTACTCCCAAGATTGAAAGCAGATGTCCACGTGATTGGGACAAATGAACAATGGAATAAAGTGGGAGAAAAAAGTATCCTTGAAGACTAAAAATATTCTGGAAGGAGAACTGTAGAGATGAAGGTCAGCCCTCTGCAATCAGCAAGATTGCTGGGCTGTGGATAGCACTCACTGCCTGAAAAACATTTATTGCTTGATCCATACAGAGCTACATGACCACATAGTTTTCAACTCTGAAATTTCATTGAGGTAAGCTAAACTTCAACAAAATTTTCTTCATTACCCATAAAAATAGTTGCTGTAACTGACACAAAGATTTGAAGTGACTCGTGGTGAGGTGGGGCATTGAAACACATGATGGAAAGGCCATGACTGCTCTTCAGTGGCAAATCCAGCAAGAGAGGTCCATGAAGCACCACTCAGAGGGCACACTTTTCAGTAGAGAAGAGTTTGGGGAGTATGTAACACCCGTCCTTGACACACTAATGTCATTATTGCTGAAAAGTTACAGAAGTCATTACTTTATCTCATATGCGCTTAAAAAAACAAAAAAAAATAACAACAAAAAAAAAGTCACTTGCTTGGGACCACCTGTTAGCTTTCTAAGCCCTGGGCTTGGTCCCCAGTTTGAAGCAAGCATAAATAGGGAAACCACAATGTGATAAACTGGACACCCTAACACCAAGCCCCTTCATCTCAAATCATTGCGGCATACTTCAAAATATGCACATGCCAATCCTCTCTCTTAGAATAACCTAGAACAAGGAAAACACTGGGAAAGTGCACATAAACCTTCTGGAATCTCACAGATTATCTTTGAATTCAAAGATACTGAGATTAAAGCTAAATATCAAGATCAAGCTTATTTGCTTGGCAGAGCAGTATAGCCTTCAACGCACAGCCTGAACAAATGTTGACAGTTGCGTGGGTGAACAGAAATCTATTGGGCAGTGCGGGCTCACCACTAAGCCCTGGGAGCCAAAAATGTATGACACTTTCACAACAGGAAACTTTGTCTTCTGAGTCCACCTATACCCATATTGCCGATCATTTATTCTCCACGTCGAATAAAGAATGCCACATTTCAAATCTTAAGAGTTTCACAGCTCTCAAAATTACTAGGCCTGCTTGTGCTTTGGTACAGGGACACAGTTTGATCTGATAAACTCCAGACATAGTATAAAAGGAAAAAAAAAAAAAAAAAAAATCAAGAATGACTAGTTCTAATGACTAGTTCTATATTACTCACAGAAGAAAACAAACATGCAACCTTTTCCTGTCTTTCAAGAAATCAGAAGCTCCACAGAACACTTAGTGTGAACAAAAAGTCACTGTAGAAATTTATATCTTTCTTTGAAAATAAATGGGAAAAAACATGATCTCCAGCACCTAAGTGAATCAGAGGGTTGTGCTCTATGGTGGCAGTTTTGTTTGTTATAATGATCTTGAATTACTAGTTATTCTTTCAGAGGTAGAAGAATAGGAAGTGAAAAGAAGATGGCTATCAGGTCATGCTGAGGAAATACCATAAAGAAGCAATGTGAGCTGTTTCAAAAAGTGTGGAAGACCTCTTGCTCACCATTTAATTTTTTAAGTATATGTGATCAAAAGTTTAGAAAAGGCCCTGAGGTGTCGGCTTGAAAGTAGGTGCAAACCAAATCTGATCTGGAGAGGTGCCTGAATGACGATTTCAGCTGGGTATTTCAGAGCCACCTTGCCTACAACTCTGGCAAAGAAATCCTACTGGTGGTGGAGGTCATTGTAGTTATGCTCCTTATCTTTTTTAAGCTCTTGTTTACTGATTATTTGTTCAGGTGATTAATCTCAGTATTACTTTCTGTGGAAACTCGCCTATATCAGATGGACTATCATGATCCCCAATCACATCAAGTGCACAGGTTGTACCTTCATTTGTCCCCAATACCTACTCTCAGTGATTAATTCTCCGCAACCCTCACTTAAACAGTAACTGCGGCAACTTAGTCAGAACATGGAAGTATACTGTTCATTGGTTTGTAGAGTAAGTTTTATCCTTGATACTACGCACTTTTTTAACTTTGGCAGTCTCCAAAGATGGAATGCATTTTGAGAGTTTAAGCTACTTTGTAAACAACAACAAAGTATACCAATCTCCTTATAAAATCCACGTAGTTCCAAGTATTATTTGCTCCAGAATAGATTTCTGAGGTCTTTTAAAGTCAGTATTCATTCCAGTTACACTAAGCTACAGAGAAAGATTAACAGTAAAAGTAAACAGCCTTGATAAGCTGTTCGATTCTTCTAGTAAAATTGTCTTTCTTCTGTTTTAGAGGGGTCTTCCAGATTTTGCAATATGGATGATTCACACCAAGTAAAAGTTGAAAGTACTTTGTTCAGAGCAAAAGAGATAACATACTACTAAGAAACCATATTTTCTTGTTACAATGCCATCTACCTAAAAGATCTGTTATATAAACAGATGTAGCAAAATGGCCCATATCTTACCTCCTCTGTCAAGATGGTCAAAACCACACTAGTCTTGAACTGCTTGTTACCCTATCTCAAAAAATAAACAAAACAAAACAAAACCCAAGCTTTAAGAATTCCCCCTCAGACTTGTATTTACCTTAGTTACTCATTTACCAGTGAGAACCTCAGTTGTTTAAAGACTGAAAATGTGCATGGGACAAGAAAATATAAAGCTAGTTGTCCAATCAGTCAAGCTAGCAAGTTAGACCTCATTTGGAGATTAGATGGACACTGATGTGCAGAAAACAAACAAAACCAAAGAAAACCCACAAAAAAATCCTGAAACTATGGTCAACTGAGAAAGAAAACTACTACATAGAGAACTATGCTTTGATATCCTCTTCCACTATTGTAGTAGAGATTGTTGTGAAATACTCTGCACGTTGTTTGCCTCAGGAAAAGATAACAGAAAGAGAAGCAAGCAAGGTAAGATTTTCAAATGGGCATCAAAAGACAGAAACATATAACTGCTGCAAGCACACGCAATACCAACAGATCTTTAATGAAGTGGCCTGGAAGAGTTTTATACATTGTGCAAGACATCATCAAGTTGGCAAAACTCACAGCAATCAGCTGAGTCAACATGAACAATGCTGAATACCAGCACACAGTTTTTCCCCAAAAACGCCTTTCCAAATTAGTAGGAAGAGATTATCTGTGCTAATCATGATGTTCATTATTTAAGGACTTATGCAGGTTATATAGGAGGAAGAGGCTTTCTATTAAAGCATTCAACAGGACAACAATCACACAAGGTAACAAAATAGATCAAGTTCTTACTCAGAAAAAGGAAGAACGAGGGCTGCTGAAACCAGAAGCAGTCTCTGCTTTTGATACCAGCAATCCTGATTAAGGCAAGTAGAATTTGATTTTCTACATGATTTTAAAAGCTCTCTTCCCCAAAGCAACTGCTTCACGTGAATGTCTGTAATAGAAGTACTAAACTGTACGAAACCCACACACGTTTCCAAAATATGCTCAGGCAGCCCTTGGCTAACCCGCTGAAATCCAGCATTCACAACATAATCAGCATGTGTCCAGCTCCATTCTCCCTGTACCCTGCCTGTTTCCAAAAGCCCCCCTCAGGCTGGCCCTATTGGCAGCATCCTGATGTACTTACTATTCAGTGAAGAACCTGGCAATGCCATACTGACTAATATCTTCTCTGTTCTCCAGCAGCTGGCTCACTGCATCCTCCATGTACGTGAGGACATGTCTTTGAGCTGCAAATAAAAGACAGTAAGAGACAGAAATTAGAATACAAGGGACCTGCAAAGCCCAGCGCCAGACCAGCCTAGTTGTGTGCCTTACACAACAAGCCAAGCAGCATTTGCTCCCTCACTTGGAGAGTAGAGGTTTCATTCTCCCAGATATGGATAGCAGAAAGCAAGATTTAGGTCAGGAATTTTTTCTCGGCTACACTGAGTTAGTCACTGACAGTGCTGACCCTTTTTTAAAATCCCCTGAGATTCTGGAAGTGAAGGAAGAGGAGAAGGACTTGTGAGATGGCCTTGATAGAAAATGCTTGTGCAAGAGGAGCTCCTGATCTCTGTTCTGAGTCACAGCCATCTTTTCTATAGAGATTATTGATGCCATATCAATGGGGCTGCTGCAGAGCTTCAGGCGTTCCCTGCCCTTCCCTCCTTACCAAAGCCAAGTAGCTCTAAGGTTGTTCTGTAGGTTTTTTTTTTCCTAAAGTTGCAAATAAAAGTACCTCCGTTTCCATACCAGCATCAGTGAATGTTCTTGGAGTGGCAGGTGGGGAACAGGTCTCAATGCCAAGAGAGATTTATATTGCTCAACAGTCAGTCTCAAATAACTGCCTACACCAACCATAAGGAAATTTCAGAAGTGGTGGATCTGCCAGCACCCAACCACAGAATGCCACTCACTTATAAGACTCCTGAGTAAGGATAGTTTGGTACAACACAAACCATTTTGCTGCTTCTACAGGGGGCAGACTCTGTCCAAATCAAGAATTTGCCAGGGAGGAAGCAGCACACATTTGCTACTGAGCCCCTTTGATGTTTTTGGCTAGAAATCAAGTTGGAGCAACAAAGAGCCGAGTCTGGGCTGATGCGCCAGCTACCAAGCAGTAGACTTTCCAAATCTACAAGTTCAATGATCAGAAGACAAGTCACAACGAACCCAGGAAAATCATTCCTAACCTGGAAAGCGCACAAACCCTGTTCCCAAAGCACACACCTCCATCCTAAACACGTATGCTACTGCACCTTTGCAAGTAGTGTCGTGTCCTAAAAAAGAGCAGGAGAAAACCCTGAGGGGATATAGGAAAGGCAAGGGCTGTTCTTGCTCCTTGCCAATCTGCTCCAGACTTGGCAGCATCACGCCCTCACCAGCAACTGGCCAACCTCAGACCCACATCAATATTCTTCAAATCATTTTAATTTGTGTTTAATATCCTGGTAAGCATCAAGCCCGCGCCACTTGACACACAGCATGGAACTCCCTTTCACCTTAGTGTGGGGCAGGTGGACTTCAAGAGAGGCCCGGAAATTATTATTCCCAGTGGATATAGTGATTAAAAGTATGTATGAGCATTGATTGCTATCAGGGGATTTCTCTGCCTAGAACACTTTTCAGGACAATGGTAAAATTGGTTAAGCACACCCTGGAAAATACCTTGCAGCTGATAGAAAAATGGTGAGCCAAAGGTTCAAAGATATTATCTGGTACTAAAAGATACAGGGCGTAGCTTTATTTAATTATTTTAATGCAAAGGAATAAATTTAATTTATGTGAGTGATTAAAGAAAAATAGCTCTGCACACCTGTGTCCCCTGAGGGAGGAATGAGTCGTGCAGCTCAGTCACAAGCTCAAGATAACAGCAACTGGGTAACTTTATTTCAGCCCGTCCTTCTTCCCCCTTCATTACGCAGCCCATCCTGCACTCAGAAACTGTCTTCCCAGGCCCCTCTTGAGCCGTCAGTGGCACCAGGTTAAGCCAGAAAACAGTACTAGCAGACAGGCTTCCACTCATCTCGGCCTGCAATAAACTTCTGCTCAACTGCAAAACCATTCGCAAAACTTTGTGGGGAGGTATACACTCTTTTCACAGAACAGCCCCTATCAATGACACATATTTTCGTTATTTCGCTTCTTCAGAGTCATTAACCTCTCCCCTAAAAGCCTATGGGGATAGACAGGCATGGTCCCACAGTGCTACACAGCACCATGTGGATGAATTCTATAACAAATACCTTTGAGTCTGCTCCTGGAGAATAAATTAACACCAACACAGAATTTCAGACATTTCTGTCACACTTAAAAATGTGCACAAATATATATGGGTCACTATTGAATACAGACACTGGTAACGGGTATTTCTGTTAAGCTTTTTGTTGCACGGCCTAAGGATCCTGGCAAACGACCTCTCTCCCTATTTCCCAGAAGATAGGTAGAAGCATGGAGGAGGGAAAAAACTGGTGGGCAGAGAAGCTGAAAGAAAATAGCACTTGCAATCTCCTTGAGAAGTCTCTCTCTCTGGCTCTTTGGCTGCTGCGCTGTTTTCCAGGTAGCACAGTTCACACTGCCAAACCAAATTCCAGCTCCAGCTTCCTGTTCACTGGCTGCCCAGTTCCGTGGAACGGTACAAGTAGTATGTTTTATAACCCAACCAACTCTACCCTACACAGAAAAGTCATAGAACAAAATTTAATTTGCAGGCAAGTTCTATAGCAGGCCAGAGAGGCAAAATACAGTGCCAGGAGTCTGGTTATAGCAAAATAGTAGTTCCATAATTCATATGAAGGGTACTTTCCATAACAAACACTGGAACCATACTGGAACATTAACTATTTATGCAAGCAGAGTTCAAAATCTGTGGAGTCCTGTGCAAAATAAATGAGGTGATTCATATGTTTTAATAGGTTTTGAAAATTCAGGGATATAACGGTATATCGGTATATATGTTGCTCGTATTTTTGAGGCTCACTTTGTAATAATAAGGCAGCAAGTCCAAATGCTCACACAACTGCGCTACTACAGCTTCCTGTCTCTACTAATTTTCTTCCTCATAGAATTCCAGTATCCTGCAGCTTCTACACAGGAGGTGGTAGTACAACAGGTTAACCTCAGTATTTATTTGTTTGTGGTTTATTGCAACAAAGGCTCTCCTCCCTACTTGTACAAAACTTTACACTGCAACCCGCATTTGCTAAACTCTTCCCTGAAATCCCATGCAACTACCCCAAACAGTAAGTAAATGTGCCTGCCACACATACTTACTAGTAGTAGGTGCTACTCTGCTGTCAGATTTAAGAACTACCAGGCAGCTTTCACAGAGCGATCTAACAGAGTAAGTTCACAGAGGAGTCTTCAGGCAGCCCATGACCTGATGTTAAGTAGATACCTTTGCACAAAATATCTTCTTATCACTGAACCACTAGCAGTGATGTTACACTTGAAGCCTCTGCCCAAGCAGCACCAATATGTACAGTACAGCTCCTCCAAAACTGGCTACTGCAGCACTTTGGAGAATGGCCTCTGATGGTACTACCACCACATCCATATGTTCACACCCCACCATCACTCACGTGCCCAACATTTAGAGTTATTTTTGGAATTAATGCCTTTTGGCTCAGAATCAAATTCAGGGCTGAACAGTGGCTGTTCAGTTCAAGCATGACCAGACCAAATCATATAAATCTCCTCGTGCTTATAAGGCAAAACGAGGATTATATCCACAATCCACAATCTATATGAACTTCACTACAACAGATTAGACTGCACCAAATCATTTTGCATGTGTATTTAAAATAGTAAAACTAGTCCTTTTATAAGCCACCGAATGAGTTGTTTCAATCTTCTTATGAGAACAACCAACCTGCCAATTCATAGGTTTGATTACAAATATTGTAACAAGCATTGATACTTGACAAATCTTGAAAGGAAAATTTAATGCAAATAATACCACTGCAAACGTGATATATGCACTGAATTTCTCAAAGCCAGAAATTCAGAAGGAAGGAAGGAAATACATATCATTTTTAAGCAATGATATTGTATATGTGTAATATTTTTATTTTCAGCAGTACTCAGGAACAGAGACAATTAAAACCTTGAAGTGCCACACTACGGTTTATGTCAGTTACGTGATACCTACTTCAGCACATAATGACAACACAATCATGTTAACCATAGTGGTTTTGCATATTAGTTTCCCAGTGTTACAATTTAGATACATCACCCTAATGCTAGATCGATAAGAAGATTCTCTTTCCAACAAGTTTTCCTTTTTTAAAGGAAGAGAAGAAAAACTAAAGATTGGTATACCAGCACACTTACCAAGAAGTGATACTGCCCGTCATACCTGAAAGGAATAGCAAACATGGGATGGCCAGAAGATGAAATAAAAATGGCAGCAGATGCTGCAAAAGAAAAATGAAGTGTACCAAATGACCTGAAGAAAGAGTATGATTGGAATAAGAATAAATTGGTATCAGATAGTAAAACATCTATCATGTACCTTGTTTAAAGAAGCAGCAGAAGTAAGTGTCAAATTATTATCAAATCAGCTAACTACATTATTGTTTTACTCTTCATGAGAGAGGACTTATTCTGGAACATGAGCTATCAAAACAATTTGTACTGCATGCACATAAAAGGGCTTTTTTTTTTTTTTTTTTTTTTAATGGCTAGTTCATTCCTGGCATAACTGAATATGTTAAAAAATCAGGAGTGGGAATTTCTGGACAATAAGACCAGTTTTCATTAATTATCTGCCTCCTCCTCAACTGAAGTGCCAAAAATACACATTATTTGATGCAATTAATATTACCATTTATCTCTGTTATCAGAAGTTCAAGAGCACAACAAACTTTAATGTATTTGGAATGTTTCTGGCATTTTTTAATCTCTTAAGAGCATATAAAGTAACAGCTAAGTACCCTTTCCGAATTTATTCTAAATTCAAGCTTAACTAAGGACACTACTGTATTATATACATTGGAAAGACACATCTATAGTAACAAAAAATCAATTCCATGCAAATATTACTAAAACAATAATGATGCAAGAGGGAATTAGTAAGGACACAAACTGCAAGAACAATATCACGTCAACTCTGGAAGTTTTTCCAGCATTAATGGTTTTTCAGGATGCTGCTCTTAATCTTTTCAGATATCATTAGGGATATAACCTCTCCAAATATCACTAAGAAATGGCCTGAGCAAGAGAAGTAATGTAAACAAACAATCAACCTAAAAGCTAAATCACTGTACAGCTGTAGTTCCTTCCAGCTTTCCACAGCTTCACAACGTAATTTACTATTAACCTTCCAAAAAGTATTTTTTTTTTGAAGGACAGAACATGTAACAAGGTACAAGTAGACCTTGTCATACCAGAGGTAACACTATGGTTCAAGACATGCTCTGTTACTCAGGAACACATGCTAAGTAGTCACACAGCATAATTATACTGTATTTCAAATGCTCACAGTTTCAAGATCACTTTCAACAAAAAAATTTAAGAAATGTTTCAGCTTATAATTTAATCTTGACCATAACTGAAAATTTGTTTTGAGCAATTAATGAGAAAATTAGTCACAAACCATGATATTGTACTCTTTGTTTGCACTCCTGAGGCTGCACACTGATAGAATCATCTGAGTCCTTCCAGCAGATTGCCTCCTGCAGATGTCATACAACTGCTAGAAATCACCACCTCACCAGTGCAAAATTGTTGATCTATCTTTAAAAAAAAAAATAAATCTGAATTTATGCAGTGTATTACTAACATTGTGGAAGCAATTGTCATACTCAAATGTAGAAGAACTGTGTACTCTCTAGTTCTGGGAACTCTACCTAGATCAAGATCAAATTTCACCCGTTACCTTTCAAGTTAAGGTGGAAGTCCTGTAGTGCAACAGCAGGTTTGTGGATGAAACCTCTATCTTTTGGAGAAAGTACTAAAACGAGTCTAAGAAGATTCAAACTTAACTTTTCTACAAGCAAACTCTTACACATCAGTGGAGAAATTCATCTTCCATGTTATAGCTCTCCTATCTGTACAACAGAGCAATAAATAATAAAAAAAAAAAAAATAAAAAAGGCATTCTCTTTTTTAGTCCCTAAACTCAGCCAGAGCGCCTCACAGAAGTTCATCAAATAGCTAGACTAAGAGGAGACTCAGTGTCAGCTGGGATGTCTGAATAACAATGTAACCTAAACATTGATTATTGATTATGCACTTGGACTTTCCAACTCAATATTTCTTAAGACTGTTCAGAAGAAGAGTAAACCCTAGATATCTGCAAAGTCTCTACACAACTGAAGTTCTCTGCTGGGAGCTACTCAGTTTTGTAAAAGCACCGATACCATGAATGTTCTTTCTAAACAGGAAGCCCGAGACCTCTTATAAGAGAGATGAGGAAACGACCATGTTTCTGGCACTTAATAGCCCCATGCTTTACTGATAAGGCACTTCTCTAACAGAGTATTCATGTTCTTACATGTCTTAGATTGGCAAAGGAAGAAAAGAAAGCACATCCTGGAGTTGGGGAGTAAAGAGGAAGAGAATCCAGAGAAAAATAAAAAATTCAGAAATTTGCAACGATCTACCGCTTTTTCTCCATAACAGAAAAGGGGGAGGAAGGAATACAATTTGAAGCTTCAGAAAACAGCAGCATGAGCAGAACAATACACTAAGTGCTCCATTGCCTGCTATAAATAACTGAGCAATCACCAGCTATTAAACCATAATGAAGAAGGCATGGAAAAGTGTCTCAAACAGGCCTCATTTTGCCTACTGTAGTTCCAGTCTCATCCATCAAATGAAAACACATTTTCATCACTATCCCCCAACACTAAATGCTGTTTATTCAGTGAAAATACTGTTTAAAATGTCCTGCCTGTTACAACATCTTCACCGTAGCCTGTCTGCCAACTCGGCAGACCTCATCTCCTTTTCTATTCACCAAGTATTGGTCATCTCTGTTCTTCTACTTACTGTCTCACAATTCTTGTGGCATAAGGCATGTTGCCCTGAATTTTATTTTCCAGGAACTCTGCTGTACCAAAGCTTTGCAATTACTTTTCCTTTTAAGTGAATGCTTAATTCTCTCCCTGTTCACTTCTATTGTAACTCACAGCTGCTTCTATTTCCTTCTTAGCATCAAAATTGGACATGAAAGAATCACTTCAAATAAATAGGAAAAAAAGGAAGAAAAAAAAAAAGTAATGTGGCAAGTAGCATGTAATGTTATTTTGGCCACTCATTTTATTTGTTGGTCTGGTTTTGATACTAAAAAAGGGAAAGGGGAAAAAGAGATTAGGTGAAGCTTGATCATTCCAGATCAGGGAAGACAGTGCCATCTGACCTGGGAAACTCAGAAAATACCTCATGAGGCAGACTGGAGCAACACAGAATGAAATTACAGAAATAGAAACTCATCGCAATTGCTTACAACTCCACATCAGACGACTATATTAACAACACTTGGAGGCACATAAATCACAGTTATTTGTATTTGTTCTATTCAGAATGCCAGGACAATGTAGGAAACATAAAAGCATCTTATGAAAATGTGTGGGGAGGTGTGTTTACTTTTGGGGGGTTGGTTTGCTTTTTAACCACCTTCTTACTGGTAATACACAATTCATTCAGTGGGGTCTGTGAGCAATTCGGTAAGTTACAAAGTCTCACAAAGACAAAAACATTGCTATTGGTAACATTTACAGCTAACAATACCATCATCTAGCAGACACTTCTTCCCCCACTAACAACAGATACTGCAACCTAAACAGAAGAGCATACCAAGTGATTAACAGAACAGGCTCTTACACAAGTTTTTGCTCAACCCGACACACACACACACGTGTGTCTTTTTCGGAACCCAATGTCAGAATCATTTAGAAGGTTTTACAAAATGAAAAGGGAATGGTAGATCATTATGTAGAACACAGATAAAAGGAGGCTCACTTTAAGTAGGTTAATAAAGCTGCTTGCACCTAACAATCTTGCATATCTCTTAGAAGTCTCATTTCTCAACTTCAAATATGAAATGGAAAACTGGTTTATTCTTACATTTTAAGAATTTTTAGTCTGCTTCCTAGATTGTTTTGACTGATTCAATCCTTACTGACAAGTTTCACATAAGTAAAAGTTAAGTGCCTATTTCATTAAAAACAATTAAACGAACCTAAAACCAAGTTGGCTTATTAGAAAAAAAAAAAAAAAAAATGGAAAGGAAATTTTGCAAGTTTCAGCCTAGAGCAACTCTGGAAAAGTTATGAGTCTCTCTATTAATGCGTAGGTTGAAAATGCTGATGTAGTGTGATAGAGTAGCACAAAACCAAAAGGTATATCTACATGGCACACTGTGATACTGTTCTCAAATACCTTAACTAGCTCCAGAACTTAAATCAGCAATAAGAACTTCAGCAAAATGAGACTCCAGGGAATCACCCTGAACAGAGCACTAAAGAAACTCTTATTTCTGCCTTGAGTTTCCTTAACACAGAATAGCACTGCAGTTACATAGGTATGCACGAAGTACCCTAACAGCAGCCTAGCAGCAACACCATAAAGAGATTCTACTCTAAGATGAATCAGATCGCTCCTTTGCTTAAATACTTCATATCTTTTTAGTGCTATAATGTGCTTTGAAAGAACAGTTGGATCCTTCCTCATTGATACTATTGCTAGGCTGAACGAACTAAACTCTTTTGGCGTCCTCCCTGCAAGAAGGTTTTCCATTTACTGGAAGCCAGCAGTGTTTCTCTAGTCTTGTCCGTTTTGACTTACCCAAGACCACAAAATCATAGTGGAACAAGTAGCACAAACTAATCCATGCCGTTTCTGACCTTTCCTTGTACAAGAAAGCCACACTGATTTATGTATACCTTTATAACAGTTATTACCAAACAGCCTCTCAGGCCTAGAAAATAATGGCTGAAAAGTTTCACTTCAAAAATACTGTATTGAACACACTCCAAATGCTTACTACTTGTAATTCATCTCCTCTTTAACAATTAAATGAAGTCATAGTGACTTTATGCCATCCTAATTATTTTTATTTGACACATTAACACCAAATCCCTTTGCTCCTTAGTTTCCTGGAACATCAAGCAATAACACAAACTGTTAGAGCCCACTTAAAAGGATGGAGTTAGTCTGCAAGGGAGCGGCTGCTTTGTAAGTTAAAAGACTTCCATTTTATGTGGGAAACATTACCTTATTTCTGAAGGAGAAGCTGACATTCAAACCACCTCCCAACAGGGGAACAGCAGTCCTTGTAATGTCGGGAAATGAACACGAACTAAGACTGCTGACACAGATCTGTGAGCAAAGCGGGTTGATAACGGGCTGGAAAAAGCCCCAGCCTGCCACAGATCACCGGGACGCCGCTTGCCCCTACTCGCACCGTGAAAAGGAGCCGGGGGAGGGGACCGCCGCTCACCTCCCCCAGGCCGGCGCCGCCTTGACGGAGACCACAACCAAGGGCAGCGGCGGGGAGCTCCCTGCCCTCCCACCTCAGGGGAGCACCGGGAGCTGCGGCGCCCGACACCACCGACGTGCCGCCCCCTCCCCAGTCGAGGAGCCCGCCACGGAGTCCCTCCGACCCGGGGTGGGGGGACACGCCGCGGGGCTGAGGCCGCTCTGCCGCTGAACACACACCACACACACCCCCCCACCACCAACAACAACCCGGGAAGGCCGGGCCAGGCCGCAGCCACCCCCCCGCCCCGCCGACACACCCAGGAGACGGGACCCTCGGGGCACTGCCCCACCGCGCCGCCCCTCACCCAGGTACTCGGGGCCCGGCAGCCGCTCGGGGCTCAGCATCCTCCCGCCGCCACTGCTGCTCCTTCCCAGCTTCCGTCCGTTTCCAAGGCGCCCGACGCTGCTCGGCCGCTCGGCCCCGACTGGGAACACGCCCCCGCACCGCCAGCGTTCCGCGCCCAAAACCGCCCGCCCTCAGCCCCCGCCCCGCCGCCCCCGAGAGGGACCATGGCGGGAGGGCCACCTCCCCCCGGCCGGTCTGCACCGGGCAGGGGCTGCGGGCAGGGCTGAGGGGGTCGTGAGTCACCTCGTGGGAAGGGTTTGTGGAGGAGCGTGGTGACATGGCGGGCTGGCCGTGAGGAAGGGGCCGTGGGTGACGTGGTGGGTTGGCCGTGAGGAAGGGGCCGTGGGTGACATGGCGAGCTGGCCGTGAGGAATTGGCTGTGGGTGACATGGCGGGCTGGCTGTGAGGAAGGGGCAGTGGGTGACATGGCGGGCTGGCTGTGAGGAAGGGGCCGTGGGTGACATGGTGGGTTGGCCTTGAGGAAGGGGCTGTGGGTGACGTGGCAGGCTGGCCGTGAGGAAGGGGCCGTGGGTGACATGGCGGGCTGGCCGTGAGGAAGGGGCTGTGGGTGACGTGGCGGACTTGGCCTTGAGGAAGGGGCCGTGGGTGACATGGCGGGCTGGCCGTGAGGAAGGGGCCGTGGGTGACATGGCGGGCTGGCCGTGAGGAAGGGGCCGTGGGTGACGTGGCGGGCTGGCTGTGAGGAAGGGGCTGTGGGTGACATGGCGGGCTGGCCGTGAGGAAGGGGCCGTGGGTGACATGGTGGGTTGGCCGTGAGGAAGGGGCTGTGGGTGACGTGGTGGGCTGGCTGTGAGGAAGGGGCCGTGGGTGACATGGCGGACTTGGCCTTGAGGAAGGGGCTGTGGGTGACGTGGCGGGCTGGCCGTGAGGAAGGGGCCGTGGGTGACATGGCGGGCTGGCCGTGAGGAAGGGGCCGTGGGTGACATGGCGGGCTGGCCGTGAGGAAGGGGCCGTGGGTGACATGGCGGGCTGGCCGTGAGGAAGGGGCCGTGGGTGACGTGGCGGGCTGGCCGTGAGGAAGGGGCCGTGGGTGACATGGCGGGCTGGCCGTGAGGAAGGGGCCGTGGGTGACATGGCGGGCTGGCCGTGAGGAAGGGGCCGTGGGTGACATGGCAGGCTGGCCGTGAGGAAGGGGCCGTGGGTGACATGGCGGGCTGGCCGTGAGGAAGGGGCCGTGGGTGACATGGCAGGCTGGCCGTGAGGAAGGGGCCGTGGGTGACATGGCGGGCTGGCCGTGAGGAATTGGCTGTGGGTGACATGGCGGACTGGCTGTGAGGAAGGGGCCGTGGGTGACGTGGCGGACTTGGCCTTGAGGAAGGGGCTGTGGGTGACGTGGCGGACTTGGCCTTGAGGAAGGGGCTGTGGGTGACGTGGCGGGCTGGCCGTGAGGAAGGGGCCGTGGGTGACATGGCGGACTTGGCCTTGAGGAAGGGGCTGTGGGTGACGTGGCGGGCTGGCCGTGAGGAAGGGGCCGTGGGTGACATGGCGGGCTGGCCGTGAGGAAGGGGCTGTGGGTGACGTGGCGGACTTGGCCTTGAGGAAGGGGCCGTGGGTGACATGGCAGGCTGGCTGTGAGGAAGGGGCTGTGGGTGACATGGCGGGCTGGCTGTGAGGAAGGGGCCGTGGGTGACATGGCAGGCTGGCTGTGAGGAAGGGGCTGTGGGTGACGTGGTGGGCTGGACGTGAGGAAGGGGCCGTGGGTGACATGGCGAGCTGGCCGTGAGGAAGGGGCCGTGGGTGACGTGGTGGGCTGGCCGTGAGGAAGGGGCTGTGGGTGATGTGGCGGACTTGGCCTTGAGGAAGGGGCCGTGGGTGACATGGCGGGCTGGCCGTGAGGAAGGGGCTGTGGGTGACGTGGTGGGTTGGCCGTGAGGCGGCGGTGACCTGGGCAGAGTTCTGCAGGGCTGAGGGACACCTCGGAGGAAGAAGAGCTAAGGAAGCTGAAGAGCCAAAATGGCACGAGGGGGTGCATGCGTAAAGGCATTCTGGTTAGATTTAGGTTGGTAAATTGGCAAGTGACTGATGCCAGGGGTTACTGGGGCTACAGCTGTGGGTGAAAGACCCTGATTTGAAGGAAATAAGTTAATAAAGGGCACTGCAGAAAACCCTTATCCCAGAGAGCAGGGACTGAACAGGGTGACCAAGGAGGTCCTTTACAGCTGCGTCCTTCTCTCCATACTCCTCTGCTGTTTTTTTGCAACCCTTGTTCTCAGGAGAGGAAGGTACGGGGAGCATCAGGAATCATCCTTCGTTCACATGGAAACTCAGAAAAGTCATGAGCCACAGGGCTTGTTCCGCTCTTGACTGGGAGCGACCTTTGTCCCAGGGATGTAGGAGAGGCAGAGCTCTTCACATGGCTGGAAGGAGACCTGCCAGGCTTCTTATCCCTAGAAGCTGATGGGGCTAAAATTCCCAAATTACTTTGTAGTTTCTTGCATCACCATTAGAAAAATCCCAGCCCAGGATGCATTCCCAGGAGGTTTGGTTTTTTTTTAAATAAATGGACAGGAAGTGTTGTCTATGTTTTTACTGACAAATGCAAGAGAACAGAAATTAAATAAACCACTTGTGTGTGGATATGACCTGTCTTTATTTCACTGAAGGAAAGAGTTGAGTGTGACTACTGGCTACTCAACTTCAATCTATACTCGAAGGACAGCCAGAGTTAAAAAGGGCAGACAGGATGTTATAACTTACCGATTCATACCAACCCCCAAAAATTGCCTGGACCACTCCACTGCTTTGGCTTGTTCTGTCTTTAAAAGGATACGGCTTAGATAGAAATATTTCAAAGATAGGCAGGGAGAATAATTCAGGCAGCAGACAGTGAGGCACTCCAGCAAGAAGAATGGAAAAACATAAGATTGTCTTAAAGAGGATAGGCATAATATGTAAAGTGATGTTATCTAAAATTATTTGTGCTACAATGAATCATAGGATCATTTAGGTTGGAAAAGACCTTTAAGATCATCAAGTCCAACCATAAACTTAACACTGCCAAGTCCACCACTAAACCGTGTCCCTAAGTGCCACGTCTACACGTCCTTTAAATATCTCCAGGTTTGGTGACTTAACCACTTTGCTGGGCAGCAAGTTCCAACGCTTGACAACACTTTTGGTGAAGAAATGCTTCCTAATATCCAATCTAAACCTCCCCTGGCACAACTTGAGGCCATTAAAAACTCTTACTTGTTCAGTTTTGCAGTTTGTGTATTTGGTTATAGGTTATAAATTTAAAGATGGGAAATTTTTTATAAAAGATACAGTTAGATTGTAGAATACATTGACACAAGATATTTTTGAGGCCAGGAATTCAGCAGAATTTAGAAAGGAAGTGGATACTTTCAAGCAGAATGAGAAAACACAGGATTATGTTGTTACACATAAAAACATAGGGGGAAAAAAAAAAGCACAACATCTGTAGGAATATGAACTATCCTACTTCACAGTGAAGCTAATTAGTGAAGACTAATGGGGTTTTGGAAAACATTTTTCCTGACGTGGTGTCTATTCCATAAGTGCTTACTTTAGGGTTTCTGGCGCTTTTCGGTGAGATCTGGTTCTAGACCACTGCTGGAGAGGAGAAACGGAATTCGATAGACCCCCTGTGATCACTGGGTTTAAGAGCACAGTTCCCTGTGCTTTTAAAACTAGCACCAAGATCTCTCTTTTCACAAGCAATCCTTTATCATCAGCCAGGCAGTTTCACTGGTGTTCAAAAGCCAAATCTAAAAGCCTTCCTCGCCCATATTGCTGGTCAGCGGAGCGGGTAGGAGCCTTCCACAGGTTGTGCACTGTTTCTTTTTTGTTGTTTGAACCGTTTCTGTAAACCACAATTTATCCTCGATCATTGTGCACTCATTGGAGCACTCATTTACAAGAGGCCTTTAAAGTCCAGTTTTAAATTCTGCATTCTAATATCTCTCTGGGATTTGTTTTCTTGTCACTGTTTGGTCTCTATGGGTAGGACTTTGTTACATCCTTTAAACCAGCTAAGGGAATCCTTTTGGACACTGAGCGCATTTGTGGTTTTAATAATGATAAGTTTCAGTAGTAGTGGCGCCTGACTGTTAACGACTCAAAGAAAACTATATAAAAACAAGATGTCATTTCTGGAGCCATTTATAGACTTCCCTGATTACTATTATTTCTCTCTGGGCTTCCCAGAGCCATGATTAGGTGATATAACAGATCAGCTGCAGCACTCACCTGTTCTCTCACACTCATGATCTGAAAAGGGAGAAATGCAGCCAGCCTGGCCATAGGTATTAAGTTTGTTTTCCCATATTGATTTTAGAACCCTAGACTAGTGCATTTTCATAAATTGAGAAGGCTTTTCTGGGTTACTGGAAAACATATGCAGGTTTAACAGCTGCCCCAAGAGGGACAAATCTAACAGGGGCTTAATGTTCTTTTGGACCCAGCTGGAAGAATGATGGTGAAAAAATGTATTTTTCTCTGTCACAACCCATTCATAGATTATCAGAGGTACAGGTCTCACTTCAGGGCAAACGTATGGAGTACACTTTTAGGTTCACCTTCTACTCTGGGAATCATGGTGGTGCTAACATCTCTTAATTAAAATTGCTCAGTTTTGTCTACCAGGGACATGTGGGTATCCAAATCAGTCTTTCAAGAAGGATCAATTGGACTACTTTGACACATTTTGTTCACACCCTCTTTCAGAGTTAAAGTAACCTTGATTTGATTTAGCTTAATTTGCTTCAAAGTGTGGTTTAAGTAGTCTTTCAGAAATCATACTTTTAGGTAAATTGGGCTAATTTGCTTACATAAGATTCCATGTGACCACAAGTTTGGAAACAGTCAGCGGTATAATTTAAGTTATGTCATGAAATAAAATTTCTTTATTGTTTTTTGATGCATGGACTGAAAAACTCCTTCCTGTGCCAGTTTTATACGTGTTTCTCAGCAATTTAGCTTAAATCAGATTGCTGTTTTCCTCCATTCCAGCATATTTTGCCCCCACTGTGTTAATTGCTTAGCTTAATCTTTGCTGGTTTTGTGTTCACCTTCCTAAATGATACTATCAATGCTGAGCTGAAATATTTTCCTATTATTAGCCAAAGTTCTCCTGAGAAACAGCTCCTCTTTCAGAGAGAGTATTATATAGAATAATAAACAGGACTAGATATCAAGCAACAAATTCCAGAGGAAATGCCTTGTTTTAAACAGAGTCAGTTTGTCTGGCTCCTATTACTTTTTCTTGGAATTAAATATTTTATTTGCTTAGAATTTTAACAATTATTGCTGAAGTAGTTACAATAAGGCCTAGACGTGTTGGAGGAAACTTACTTTTCTATTTTTTTTCTTCAGGTGACAGTTGGAAATACTATTGCTTTAAGCATTGCAACTACAATGTACAAAGATCTAGACTGTGGGCAGTCTTCAGTCCCATTCCATCTGACTTCTATGAAATTAATGTAAGCCAATTTCACAGAAACACTAGAAAGCTGTCTCTAGCCTTTATTGTTCATATTTTCAGTGTCAAAAGCCTCGTCTTATTTTAAAACAGCCAAGAGCCTGTCTCATGCAGGACTTAGATATTTTGGGGGCTTGGTGGTGCTCTGTATTTTTTTTGAGGCTTCCCACATGTTTGCTAGCTGAGCTTTAGCTAGTACATAATAATTAATAAAATTGCAGGTGTAATATCAAAATGTGTTTATCTTAAGACACCCAAAAAATAAATCGTACCAAAAGGAGAAAAACATTGACTTAAACAACTGTCAGTCTTTGTTGATAATCTGTTATTTTGGGCACCATAGCAGAGATAAGCTTTCAGGAGAGATCTGAAGAAATGGAGAATAAGAGCTTCACATGCTATTATTTATGTAAATTATTGGAAATCTTGTAACTGAAATTAGGATCCTATTATGCAAGATACTTTAAAAATCAATGGCACTGAAGCTGGATGATTCATTTATGAGTCATTTGCAAACCCATAAAAACCTCCCATTACATTTCAGATTTTATAATTATTTTTATGAATTATGACCAAACTCTCTAAACACATGCACTAAAAATAAGATTATCTTGAATAAAAAGGTCAGCCAAAATCACAATGAAATTATGTGATGAAATCTGTATTTTTGAATTGTTGATTCCTCAGGAGACATTCACAGGGAAAGATCCAGTACTTCTAGTGTTTATCCTAATCTGAACCTTCTCAAGGTGAATAAACTTTCTCTAGTTCACGTGCAGCAAGTGGTTTCGCACAACAAGTAAACCAATAATTTTTCTCTAATGATGCAGTATTAATAGTAGTTTACCTTTTCAGGAAAAAACCTAGACAAACAGGTAGGACGCAGATTGCTCTTTAAGATCAACAGACTTTAGAGAAATAAGATTCACAAAGTTTCTCACTCCTAACATCTGCCGCCAGGTGAAAGTCTGGAAACAACTGTGTGTTTTCCAGCTAGTGACAGGATATGATGACAGCAGCTGCTCTCTTAAGTAGACAGCATTTGTACCATTAAAGGGTTTAAATTTGACACCTGTAATTGTACCTGGAAGTCTTAAGAATATACTTAACTGGTAAGATGTCATAAGCATGCAGGAAGCTGTGCTGTGAACATTATGCCATCGTAATTTATTTTTTATTTGCTAGTTTAGCTGCATTTTAGTCTGGATTGCTGAGATTTTATTTTTCCCCTTGAAACAGTCTTCTACTCCTCAGTCATAGGAGTACTTTGAAATTCTGGGTGATCTGTTTATGAAAAGAGGGAGTATTATTACATCTTATGGAAGCCACATCTTCATTTAAAAACCAGGGATAGCTGTAAATTGTATGATAGATTCCTGGCACGTATTAAATGCACTGTCCAAATTCTGGTCAGTTTTGAGCTTAGTGTTAGCAAGCACAGTTGGCTTTTTTGCAACAGCAAACTGTTGAAAGGCTCTCCTTCAGTTTTTGTTCCCATTATCTTGTCAGGAAGGAAAGGACATCTTTAAAAGTACTTAAGTACCAAGCAAGTGACCCTTCTCTGCTGGAATGCTGCCCCATTAATGATGCAGAGAAGAAAAACAGCCATTTCTGGCAGAGTTTGCAGGATCTCTCATGCCAAACAAAAAAGTCTAAAATGCCTGGTAAAAATAAATATCGCTATGAAATTCTGGCATAGGAAGCATTTCTGACAGCCAAGGCTTAGCTCATCCTGGGGGGTAACCCAAGAAGGCCTGCAATTTTAATTCTTCGTTCCTACTCATCGAATGTTCCTTGCAAACTTAAGCTGCCAGACTGTGTTATCTATTAGACCAGGTGCCTGTGTGAGAAGATTATAATAAGTTAATGGCTCTGTGTGTGTGCAAGAGAGTAGGCAAAACTGTGGGAATGAGCTGTTGCTTCTTGGGCTGAAGTGAAGCAGTAACTTTGTTGGCTATACTGGCCAGCTCTTATGGGAAAGGTATATAACTTCCTGTGTGCAGTACAGAGATTCAGCACATTCAGAATACTCTGGAAGTATTCTGTCTTACAACATCTACATGGAAAAGCAAAAGATGGAAGCAAGGAAAAAAAAAAAAGGGCAAAAGAAAGACGAGATCACAGATTCATTAAAATAGTGGAATTCTTGCAAAACAATCCTTAATTCTGTTTGTTATGTACACAAAAGAGAGCCTGAGTATTTATTAGAGCTGTTGGGAGAGAGCACTGCTGAACACTGCAGCTATGCAAGAGCTGAAGTCAAGTTTTTAATTTTAATGAAAGCACACATTGGTAACGCAGTCATTCACTCTGTAATAATAAGAGAACAAAGTGATCCTTTCTGCTACATAATACTCAAGGTGTTTTCAAGAGTAATGTCTTTGTGGATTTACTAGAAGATAGGGACCAGGAGGTGAGATAGTGGTTGGAGCACTTAGGAAAAGAAGCTGAGGAGCAGTGGATGGGAGATGGAAAGGGTAGTATGCAAATGACTTACCGAGACAGAAGATAAGCGATGGGAGACAGCAAATAACAGTAAATTAACATCGTGTCAATCAATTCTAAACAGAATAGAGGGAACATGGAACATTTTCCAGAATGTGGGAACACTGAAGACATTAATGAGTTTTTATCTGAGGAATGTATTTAAATTTCTCTTTTGATTTTTTATCATGCTAGTTTCTAAAAGACAGCAAAAACAGATTGACCATTTCACATTTGAAACTGATAATGACATGTTAGATAGTATGAAAATGTCCTTAAGGTTCCAAATCTTTATCTGTTAAACTTTACACAGTGTTAGTGAAAGAAGAGTTATTCCTTGAACACTTGAAGTTTGGATGTGGATCAGAGTTTCTCTCAAAGTCTGTGACTAGAGTTAATTTCTGATATTTAGTAAACATACTCGTTTGCTCTGTGTGAAACAGAAACCTGCAGTGTCTGTGACAAGGTTTTCACTGTGCATTAAAAGCATGGTTCTGTGCTTGCTGAAGTCACTGATAAGCTTTCCATCAACTCTGCTGACCTAGAATGAAGCATAAATTAAATGAAAATTCAATATTCAAACCCACATTACCTTGAAGTCTCAGAATGCTAATATTATGTTAATATTCTTAAGTATCCTAAAATCCTAAAATTGCAATGACATGGGCACAAGTACCTGTGGCTAGGAGGGAGGTTGGACATGTGTGCATACGCGTGGGTGGCTGATCTCAGACTCACACAGAGGGTGTGTGCAACTCTGGATCTTGGTCCCACCTATGCCTTTATTCAGGTCTAACTTAGTGCTGGT
Source organism: Tyto alba (assembly GCF_018691265.1). Classification (NCBI taxonomy): domain Eukaryota; kingdom Metazoa; phylum Chordata; class Aves; order Strigiformes; family Tytonidae; genus Tyto; species Tyto alba. Next base: position 6,042,850 of record NW_024881280.1, read on the forward strand.
AAGAAGCAATTAATTTGTTCCTTCATTCACATTTATCAAGAGCTAATGTGAGAGAGGGAGAGGTGTTAAGAGGCGTCTCTGATTCAGCCACCTGATAGGAAAGCAGATGGTTGACATGCCACATCTCTTATCAGAAAGACTCAAGGGTTATATCTTGTGCATGCTGGCAGGACTTGCCTAACCCATCATGCCAGTAAAGTATTAGAACTGAATCATCTTCAAGAAAGAAAACACTCTTTATCTGTCTGTCTACATTTTTACATGTCACTCATCTCCATAGTGGTAGGGCTTCTGCAAACAAGAAAGGTTTGTGAGTTGAGAGAAAGATATGTGTATGTCTTTCACGTCTATTCCCATGACTACTTGTTTCTCTTACAGGCTCAGTTAATACATGCTAGTTTTTTGAGAAAGGAGAACTCAGCCCATCAGAGATATTCCACATACTGAGATGTAAGGTCACTTTTCTTTCTGGTTGTGTGAGTGGTTTCTACCACGAACTTTTTATCTGAATACGAAGACTATTGATGACAAACTACATTAATAGCTTGAAGTCAGAGGTCTTCAGTTCTTTGGAAAATGCTTCTCTGTGCAGTCAAAAATTAATTTAGGAGCTTGCTACTTATCCATTTGAATGTGTTTGGAGAATAAAGGTGGTTAGGCTTCTGTCTTCAAACAGAATTCTTCTACTGCTAGCTTTTAAAAGAACATTTTCCTTTTATGCTCATCATCTTTTCTTTTTTTCTGTGCCAGAGTCGAGGTATTAAGCTGTGCTGTTCCTAAGGCTAGGCCACCGGCTACCTTTGCAATGCAGACATTGTGCAAGGCCTGGGTAATTGCCATTTCACTGCAGGGAGGAGTCTCATCTGGAATAGAAGAGAGTGTATTTGCATTATTTTTACATAGAGGATGTAAAGGAACCAGCAAAAGAAGGAGCAGAACCAGCTTGCAAGACACCCAGGAAGAGCTACCATCTCAAAGAAAACATGAAGAAAGGTTTGGTTTTGTTTTTTTTTCCCCTAGTTTAAGAGCCAATTTACTTAGTGGTTTGTTGTTTTTTTTTTTTTCTTCCCAGAGTTGAAGATTGAACAGCCTGGCGGGTTGGCTTCAGTCTCACCTTCCAGACATGCATGAAAAAAGGGGGGGTTCAGATGAATCTGCACTTTGGTCATTAAAGGACCTTTCGCAAGATTCTTCATATCTCAGCTTCTGAATGTAGGCATTTCATGTAATTTTTAGTTTTCCTGTTCCTCACTGCAAAGTAGAGTTAATGGTGGTCCATGAGATGATCACAATGTTTCCCAAAGTAAACGCGCTATTGGAATGCTTAGAAAGCAGCGGATAAATGAAAGGTGAAGAAAATTAAGTAACACGTAAACTCTGACTTGTTGACTGGAATTTTATTATGTTGTAAATGGAAACAATTGTGGTAACACTGCAGAAGATGGCACGTGGATTACTGTTCTCTTAAGAGTAAGCGAGTAGTATCTTGGGAAACACTGTAAAGGACAATGGTGACAGGACTTGAACACTTACGACATCTATGAGCGTATCTGTGCCCAGTTTATGTACTGGGCATGACATCATATGGTATGGAATATTCCCAAATCTTTGCCTTCTGGACAGCCCGTGATCACTTCCAAAATTCCTGTGGTTTCCCCTTCGAGTCCGTTGTGTGATCAGTGCAACCCACTTACTCCATGTAGCATCAGTTGCACGATGTGTAGAGGGGACTTTCCCTTTGAACATCCCGGCTGACACCGCCTGTCAGGGTGCTCATAGGAGCTGTTAAAGGGTTGGTGAGTCCTCCTGATCACCCCTTGGTTCTCCAGTTGCCGAATCAGCGCGTGGGTGGGAATCAGGGGGTCTCGGTTGGTGCGATCTTGCTGCCGGTGCACCGTTGTGGTAGCGATTGGCACCTCATGTTCTCCAACCCTCAGCAACCCCAACACCAAGTGGTCCTTCTAAGTCACTGCTTAGAAGACTTCAGGGAAGGCAACAAGGAAAAAAGTGATAGCATAAAATAGAAATCAATTCTAAAGTTTCATTTAATGTTTTTAACACAGAGACCATCCTTTACAAACTAGATCACCAGCTGTTAAAGCTGTAATTCCCTCAGCTCTTTGGAAAATTAAACTGTTTCTTTACACGTCCAACAGTGAATTCGGAGGCCCAGATGTATAACTGCATCTTCCTATGTATGGGTAAAATCTTGACTTCTAACTCGCCTGGTATTCCAAGCTACCACTGCTTTGGTTCAGTGGTGGCACTGAAGAGGGAACTGATGTGGGTAATGTAGCAGTGAAATAACAGTAGAAATTAAAAGGACCGTTGGAAAATACCATAGTCTGATAGCATGGACCCTGTGATTTTATCTTGAATCTAGAGCTCTGGTTGGGAAGAACTTACCGTTTCCTTGGCTTATCTGTTTAGTTAGTGGAGCTCACTAGTAATAAGGAATTTGATCAACCAGAGTGCAGAGTTTGTAGTGATTTTTCCAGTTAGACTTTTCTGAATTTTATCCATTGTGGAACTTAGGTTTGGGAGGGGTCCCAAAAGATCACCTAGTCCAGCCTGCACTGCATCAAGACTAAAGATATCAAGGCTAGCACCAGCATGCTCATCAAACTTTATTCTTAAAAATTTACAGTAGAAGAGATTCTACAGTCCTCCAGTGTTGAAAAATCCTCAGCTGGAATAGTGATCAGCAAAATCTTTTAAGCATTTCTTGACACAAATCAAATTGACTCTTTCATGGCTTTCTAGTGGAGCCATAGAGGATAGCTGATCAACATCTCTCTAATGAGCTTGTAGGTATCAGCTGCATCTCACTTGAAGCTTTTATTTTCTTGACTCGTCAAATCTAATTCCTTCAGCTTTTTCTCAAAGGGTTTGTTTTCTAAACTTCTTGTTCTTGTTGTTACTTTATTGTTTCTCTTCAGCTGTATTTGTATTTCTAAGGTGTCCAGCCAGGGCCAGATGCAATATGGCGCTCGGGGCTTCAGTACCATGCAAAGTTAAGAAATCAAACAAATTGTCTTGTATATGACACACCTGCTAATGCATTCCAGAATTAAACGTATTTTTTGGCAGTGGCACTGCACTGTTGATTTATATTGTTCATTATTCGTACAACTCTTAAGATCTGTTTTGGTTATATTTCTGTCTAGTCAGAATGTTTGTTTCCTAAGAATGTCTGTTTCCTAAGAATAATATTTTATATTTCTCATTGCTGTTTTTCTTTTGGTTGGTTTTTGGACAACCTGTCCAATTTGTCAGTACCATTTGGGGTGTCTGATCTCATCCTTCCTAGCGTTTGCATCACCTGCCATTGTTTTGAGGTTATCAGGTTTTTTAGCACAGTTACAAGCATACATATATATATGTCTGTGAACATACTAAACAGAGCTTAGGACAGGCCCTGAAAGGTGTCTTTCTGAGGTGCCTTTGCATTTTGATGAATAACCACTAATGATCACTGTGGTTTTCTGCTATCAGATGCCTGCATACCTTCCACTAGTTGTATTTAAAATGTCATTATATGAAAGTGTGTTGTCAGACGGTGCCAAAAGCCGTACAAGATGTATCATGTCCATTGCTTCTGTTTACCCAGTGAGCTTAACATTACTTGGAAAAGGGGAACCTGGTTTAGCACAAATGCATTTTGCCCATTTTACATGTGCTTTTTTCAGTCTATTAATTCATTATGTCGCAAATATTTAAAACATGATTGCTCCAAACCTTTCTGAACCTGGCAATTAAGCTATCTGATCAGTCATTCTCTTCTAGGAAACTTGGGGTGTGGAGAAGCGTCTTCCCGAGGAAGGGCCTGTGTGAATGCTTTACAAATACTTTGACAAGTAAGATCAAAACTTTCCACCCCCTATTTTTTTTTTTTTTTTTTTTTTTTTTTTTTAACCTCTTCTTAAGGTCTTTGCAGCTTTAAAATAGTTAAAGTGTATTTTCCCTAGTAATGCCACCTGGTTCTGGTTCCTTTCTTTCTTCTTTTTCCAATGACAACATGTCCTTGGTTCTCTTTTTCCTGACAGGGGGTTACTATTTAAAATCACTCTGAAAATTATGTGAACATTAAGTATTATTTCATAGTAGTTATTTTCTGTCATTGGACTGGTTTATTTCTCTAATGTATCTATTTGGAGGGGGGGAGAATTATGTCCCAAAATGGTTATTAGGATAATAATCTTTTTCTTTTTCCCTTTATAATGACTGGTGGAGTTTTTAGATTAAGCATGTTGTCATATAAATGAATTCTTAATTATATTGTAATTACTTCTTTCTCATCTGTGTTACAATACTTGTGTTATATATCACTTATCAGTGATCTATAAATTATTACAAGTTACTTAATAATGTTCCTCCCTCACAGCTGTGGGTAAAAGGAAGTACCTACCTTGTGCATGGGTTGAAGTGCATTCTGATATTTACATAGTCTTTCTTAAAGTTATTTGGTCTGAAAGAGACAAGCCCTAAGCGTATGGTTAAATTTTACCAGCATTATTTAGCAACCCTTCTACTTCTCTTTTACCGAAAATATCTGGTTTACACTGCATAAATCTAGTTTACAAATATTCCTCAAAGATCCCACTTGGAATCAGGGCTATATTCAATCATGGTATTGTATCAACAGGTACCTCAGTGGAGAGGTTTCATAATATAAATTTCCATCTGCTCAACTGCAACCTATTTAGAAGAAAGTGGTGAAAGACAATACTATGTGCTTCTCTAACATTTCACCAGGGGATTTAAAAATTATTTATAAGACACAGATATGATTTAGAGCAGTTGTGCTTGGAGAGGAAAGTGATTTGCCTTGAATACGGCGCAAGATGCAGAGGGCTGGTAAACATGCTTTAACAAACACGAGTGGGTAAAAACACTTGTTCCCTGGGGAGAGGAGGACTGAACAGCTAATGAGTGAATTTATTTGTGTTTGGGACAACATTTTTCAAGAGGCTTTTGTTTAAAACACAGGAAAATACTCATCTCAACTGCTGGAAGACTGTTCCATGACCTAAGTATATAATTATCAGGAAATTCTGGGCCCTGTGTCTGTGCTTTATCACATTCAGTCCCTCCGCATCTAAACTTCTTACAAGCTTCTGTGAGCCTAAAGTCAGCAGGGCTTCTCTGATTTATACTACCTGGGGATCTAGCCTCAGTAAGAGAATATAAACTTAAATGATTTTTGATTGTGTTGCCCTGTATTTTAGGGGGATGCATGAAGGTTTTGCATGCTAGCCAGTCAGCCAACCCCCCGTCAGCACGTTGACAGTATTTTCTCTCCCTTAACTTCAACCTACTGCTCCCAACTCTTCTAAACTCTGCTATCTTGGAGTTTATTTCTTTACAACAATTGCATATTCTTCCTATGCCTCATTCTGCCACTGCTTCCGAGTCAGTGTTAGTTCAGATAGGATTTTTAACCTCTCCACTTCAGTCAGTCCCCCTTGGCTACCTGTATTTGTTGTTACTCTTCTGCAACTTTGACATATATATAGGCAAAGTGTACAAACTCAGTGCCCGAGTCTTTGTGCTGTTGCACTCATGATGTGTAATGTGGGTCTGTTCCTATCTTGAAGCAGTGATTCTGCATATAAAGGTAAAAGTCTGCACTTTTTAAATTTGGGGGGCCATGCATTGTAAGTTTATGCCTTGTTCGCTGTTTACTGCTTCTGGTGTTCCTGCTCTTGAGAGTTCTCCTCAGTGAAGCTCTGTGTTGGATTATTTTTTTTTTCTTTACATTGAGCTCCATTTGTCAAGACTCAGCCCCTGTTTTAATTTTATGTTGACGTTTTTAATAATGCCCCTTGTCTTCACTATTTTACACTTAATTAATAGGAGGGACAGAATTGTCTCAATCACATGCTGTGCTGTTTACTTGCTCTAGTGATTCTTTAAAGGAGAGGGTTAATTGCAGCCTCCTCTGGATTCATCTATGCTTTAAGTAAGACCATTCCTATCACTGGCCCTTTGCTGTCAATTTGACAAAATTCCCATCTTCCCCTGTGGTCCAGGGTTTGGACTATCTGAATCAGCCTTCCATTCAAGTTAATACTTTGAAATCAACTGAGATTAATTATTTAACCACAGTTTCTTGCACTGCCAACCCTATGTATTAAAATATCAAATTATGCCACAGAGGATCATAAAACTGGCTTTAACGATGATGTCCAGTGAAAGCCTGCCTGCTTTTAAAAGCAGCACAGAGACCCAAGGCACATAATTGCTCAAGTGTTAATTTCTACTCCTATAGGCAACAACCCTAGCGCTTTTTTTTTTTTTTTTTTTTTTTGTTTTGTTTTTACAGTATCTGAGATTTGTACCTAATCATCTGTCTCTGGACACTGCGGCTGTAGGGAAAACACCAAAGAGCGCAACGCTTGTCACGAAAGGAGGGAAAAAACTCAGACATTTCTCTTCAACAGCAACACGTAATGCTGGGCAAAGGGCTGGCGGATGAGGTGCTTCTTCGAGGCTTTCAGTTTCTGACGGGTGCCTGGCAGACGGGGATGGGACAGGGAGAGGGGCTCCGCCAATTTGTCCTGGGTACAGCCAGCCGGCACACACCGGGAAACGGCGGCAACCCCCCGGGGGAACCGCTCAGCCACCGGGGGCCACCGGGCAGCCCAGAGCCCGAGGTTGGGACAGCGAGAGCCCCCCGAGCAGCGGGGCCGCTTGGGGATGGGCTTTCCCCGCCCGCGGTGAGGGAGCCGGCCCCGCGGCGAGCAGGGGGGCGAGCCCGGGGGGTGGTGAAGTCGGGGATGGATGGAGGGTTGGATGGAGGGATGGACGGAGGGATGGATGGAGGGATGGACGGAGGGATGGAGGGATGGATGGGGCGGGGGGGCCGGGGGGAGGAACCCTCGGAGCCGCGGCCCCGGGCCCGCCTCTGCCGCGCCGAAAGTTTGCGAAGTGGCTCGGCGCTGGGGGGAAGCGGGGCGGGGGCTGCCCCGGCCGGGGCTCCTCCTCCGGGGCCGGGCTTGGGCCGGGCGGAGCGGGGAGCGAGCCCCCCAGCCCCGGAGCTGCGGAGGCTTCGGAGGGAGGGAGGGAGCGAGCGAGCGGCGGCCGGGGGTGCGTTGAGCTCAAGAGAAGCTCCGGAGGTCGCGCTGGGGGCGGCCCGGGCCCGGGGCGCTGCCACCATGAGACGGCGGGGCGGGGGCTGCCTCCTGCCCGCGCCTCCGCAGCTCCTGCTGCTGCTGCTGCTGCTGGGAGCGCTGCTCCGCGCCAGAGGTAAGCGCCTGCCGCGGCGCCCACTGCCCCGCGGGGAGCGACGCGGGGGGGGGGGGAGCCCGGCCGCCGGTTCGGGGTGAGGAGAGGTGCGGGGGGGGGGGGGGGGAGAAGCCTTGCCCTAGGCGGGGGGCTCTGCCCTGCCGCGCCGCTCACCTGCCCACACCTACCGGGGCGGAGAGCCCCGTCCCGCCGCGCTTTGTCCGTGCCCCGTCCCGCGCCCGGACGCGGGTGGGAGGGTGCGGGGAAGGGGGCTCACGCCTTCCCCGTCCCCTAACGCGGTGAGGCCGGAGCCGGTGGGATCCCTCCCCCCCCCCCCCCCCGGCAAGGTCGAAGCCGCGGGTCCCGTGGACGGGCGCTCCCCCTGAGGCGGGCGGCAGCGGGAGAGTCCCCGCTGCCCACGCGGCCGCTGCCCCCCGCGGAAGTTTGGCGGCGTGGCCGCGGGCTTTGTTCCCGCGGTGCGAGCGAGCGGCGGGCCGGGCCGGGCCGGGGCCGGGGCGGGCTCGCAGGTTGCCTCGGAGGCTGCCGTGCCCGGCGTGTCGGGACAGCCGCCGCTCCGCAGCAGGAATGCAGCCGCGCACCCGCCGCGACGGGCCCCTTAAAGGTACAGCCCGGCTCCGCCGCGGGGCCCCGGGCTACCTGCCGGGGAGCCCCGGGCTACCTGCCGCGGAGCCCCGGCCACCGGGGCGGGGGGTGTCCTCCCGCAGCGCCCGGGCGGAGCAAAGCCACGGCAGCAGGGCTACCAAAAACAGCGGCGAGGGGAGAGGCTGGCCGCGGCCCCGGCGAGCAGGGAAGCGGTTCCATCGAGCCTCGCCGGTGAAAACTTACCTTTGTGGTCGCTCTACCAACTCAAAAGCAATTGCTGTTTCTTCGTCTTGTGCGGTGGGGCTCTATTTTACAAGTGCGCCCGGCGGAGGAGAAATCATCTGAAGGCTTCGTGGAATTGTTTATAAAGAGTTGGAAGGCTTTGGGGGGAGGGGTGTGGAGAGGAGATGCGTACCTCATTTCTCTCCCTTCACTCCTTTGGCAGCTGCTGTATAATTTCACCCATCCGTTTTCTCCTGTGCTGGTCTGAAATTACAGGAAGCATTTGCAGTAGTGCTGCTGACCTCCATCATTCTGCAACTATTGCCTCTGGGGCACAATCACATGGAGTTTGGGTTTCAAGTAATATTATTTCTCTTCTAACAAGAAACCTAATTGCAGGCAGCTTTGAAGAAGGTGCTAAACCTGCTTAGAAAGGCTGAGTAAAGGACTTGAGTTCCATATATCAGAAAATCTGCTTTTTAGAAACCAGAAGTATTCTTAAGTTCCCAAGTGCCACACAGATACTTAGCTGCAGTCTAGGAGTGGGAAGGATCTAAAGCGTAGACCTTAGTGTAGGTGCAGATCTGGATGTGTTTTATTTTGGCTGTTACCCAGGTGTTCCTAGTTAATGTGTCTGGGCTGTTAACAGCCATGTGGGGGATGTCTGATTGTAAAGTGCAGGTTTGCTCGTAGGTGGTTGTGCCTTGATGTCTCCAGGACGCTTTTTATAGCAGTTTGTCTCTCTTTCAAGTAGTTCTCCCATCAGTGCACTTTCCTATATCCTCTTGTCAAATGAATGTGAGTTTATGATTGGATGTGCCAGCTGCTTTCAGAAGCGAGTTTCCTCTTTCCTTCACGGGAAGATATGTCTTGCAATAAGAACATGATTCCTGAGCAATTTTTCTCCTATTTGGAGCAAGGAAAAACATGAGGATGTGTCAGGATGGAGGTGATGGAGAAGTCTGTGATCAGTTAGTGTTCTTCCCCTCAGCTAGAAATTTTTCACTGTTGTCCCTCAGAAGTACCCCCAGGGATGGTGTACCGCTTGACTGTCGTAAAGCATCCACAGCCACAGACCTCGTGATGCCAAACAGGTAAATTTTTAGAAGCACTTGGTCATTTACCACTGTGCCTCAGTACAGAAGCAGGTAAAGCAAACAAATCTGCAAGATTGACCTTGGACCCTCTTTTGATGGATAGTGGCAGTTAAAACTGGAGAAGTCTGTGCCAAAAAATAAAAATAATAATTAAAAAAAAAGCAAAAGAGGTCTGCAAGTATCTTGAGCTCTTGGAAAAGTGTGTGGTACATAAAAATGGGAATAAAATAAAATAGAATTTACACTGCCTGAAGAAGGGCCTGGTGTTACAATGGTCTGTGTTAGTATAAATACAGGATGTCACAGAACCTGTCTGGGTGATGTGCTCACCGTTCTGGCTCCTGGAGCTCTGCCAGAAAAATACATGGCTAATAGCCGAGCTTCACTCCCCAAACATCTTGACTACATTTTAGAGCTACAAACCTGGATGTGTGATACCTCTACAGAAGTATCGTTTGCTGTGGGAATCGCGATGTCCACTGCGTGTGCTGACCACTTCTGTGGGCTCTACAGCTCTCAGCCAAGGGCCAACCGCCCGTCTTCCTGGTGTCAGTTTGAAGCTGAGACTGTTCGATTTCCTGGCTGTGCTGAGAATGCCTGGGTTTACCGCTGCTCAGGTTGGATGATATTCGCAGATCTCATGGTCACCCTGAATTACCTTGACTGCTTCGTTTTGCCAAGGTGTTGATGGCACTGGCTAATATCCCCAGTCTTGTCAAATGAAGAGTAAGATGCTACAGGAGGCTGACAAGTGGTAGTGGTGTTTTTCTTGTTTTGTTTTATTTTGATTGTTTTTGTTGTTTAAAACCCCCCAATTCTGTGTCTACTAAGAAGTGGTAGCATTAGTGGAAAAGCATAAAGCATAAATCTTCCAGTATGAGGTTAACATAATGGTTTCATTTACTTAGTGCAGATAAGCAATTTTCTTTTCTATTTTCTTTCCAAAAGCTTTCAGTTGTGTGCTTTAGCACTGTTTTCTGCAGTAGAGGACCCCTTCTTGCATCCTGGGAGCGTAGGCGTGTGCAGCAACCAAATTAATAGGTGCTTAGTTACGTAAAGTGCTTGCATTTCCAGAGTGTCTTGTGAACCCTGAAGAGGGATATTCTGCTCATGTGGGCCACAAAATGGGATTTCAGAAAACTTGGAGCTGTTTCTCTACACTGTGTTCATTGAAGTTACATAAGAAAAAGTGGTTGGATATAAACGTTGTTCAGTTGTTTGTAGTTCGGGCCAGAAGGCAGTACTTGCTGTATGTTAACTGGAAAAAGAAATTGAAGTGACTTGTATTTTGTTTTTACTCCTAAAAACCTGTAGTTCTACAGACCGGTGAAATTAACATTAAAAAATAATTAAAAGATTCATTCTCTGGGAATGATCTGTAGTCTGATAGTCCTCTTGAATCTTCCTGCGCTCTTGTGAAATAGGCAAATATTATCCTTGTTTTGTAAATGTGGGAAGAGAAGTAGAAATTGTCTTGCCCAAGGCCAACTCCATTTGCCCTAGAATGCAACTTACCATTGAATACAATAGAATATATGCTTCATAACACTTATAAAAGCTGATAAAGAGATGTTATCTTGAAAACCAGTCAAGGTTTTAAAAATAGGTTTAAAAAGTAAGTGCATGTCCCACACCTTCTTTGAATTCCTCTGCTGCTTGTGACTTGTGGCTATTTCTCTTTTTAATAATACTTCTGTTTCTCTTGCTGATGATCAAAAGATACATAAAAAATTTTACTGACTCCTCATTGGAAAGGGTGAATTGGTAAGTAAAGGGTTGTTAAAAGAAACGTGTAAGAAAAATGGACACGTTATTTCTCTAGTCCTCTGTTATTTCCACCTTAGCTATTTGTGATGTTATCTCAGAGGGGTTTACCTAATAAGGTGATACATACACGCATACATGAACACTTCAGCTGACCATCTCTTAAGATGCCTAGCTTTACCTGATACACCATCCAGAGCTGGAGCTCTGGCATACAGCAAACCCACTCAGTTAATTGGCATACTGTATTTAGTGGCTGTTTCACGCAAATCATGGCAGAAAACACTAATTGTAATTGTCACCCATGAATCTAATGTGCTCGATGGTTAGGCTCTTGCTTTTGCATCTGTAGTGCCATGTTCTTTGCCATGGCTGTTACGTTAGGCATTACTCTTTTATCGGATTTTGTTGTCTCTACAGCTTGAAGACTGGACACAGTAATGCTTCTCAAATCTCATCTTTCTATATTGTCTTCCCTGTAGATTTCCATTTCCCTGTACTAAAGATAGTAACTATATGGATCCAGAGGCTTGTGATTCCCTAGGCTTGTGGTTTATTCATGCTATGTATCTGGTCGCTCTGGGACTGTTACCTTGCAAGTATTTGGCTACCATCCTGTTGTGGGTGAGTTCCACGTTCAGGTTTTTCAGCTATCCAGGCATTTTTTTTGCCTCTGTTTATGTAGAACTGCCTGTTAAATGCTGAAGTATTCCAGCCTGTGTATTGAGTCTGAGAGACTCTTGAGCTGCAGTCAGTGTTTCTATGAGGAGTAGAACGCCTTCTCGGCTGCTGTGAGCCTAGATGAAAGGGGACTCGCTATGTAAGGGCAGGAAAATAAGTTTTCATAAAGGCGTTATAACATCAAACAGAACTGATGTTTGTGGACTTTTGCCTTGCTAAATTGTGGATTACTGAAACTCCTCATATCAAGGAATTATGTTTGTTGTTTAAAATAGAACAAAAAGAAAAAAGGGGGTTGAACAGCTGGGAGCCTGATTCTGATGGTATGAGATACATGCCTATAGCAGGACGCTTAATGTTAACACACCTTTGGGTTGTGAAAAGTAATAACACAAGCTTTTGTTTTTCATGAGGTGGTTCTGAGATCATTAGGTTTTTCTGTATTTAGCCACCAGTCAGCAAGTCACAAACCATTAAGATTAATGGACAGTATTGTATATGCATATTCAATGTTTGTTCTGCCAATTGTGGTTTTGTCAAAAAGTGTACGACCAAAGACAGTGCAGGCTCTTGTTTCTCAAGCTGTTGTATGTTAATGGCAACTTACTGATGTTGCAATACTTGGAACTAAGAAGGACCAGATTTTTACCCTGCATGGTTTGGGATGAGAATAAAATTCACCTCCCTGTACTGTAGTGATGAGGTTGTTTAAAGAAATGTTGTCCAGCAAAACTTCCAGTAGAGAACGTGTTTGCCCGAAAACAGACGCCATAGGCTGTAATGTCAAGGTGAAGTTTCACTCCTGGTGTTAAATTTAGTAGGAGTGAGACATTATAATGACTCCAGGCAGGGGAGACCCCTCTCCTGGCTACCAGCATGGTGACTTCCTCCCTATGCCCTAGCAGGGCATAGTCTTGTGTGTCTCTTTGTTACTGCCTGACAGCCCCTCCCAGCTGCTGGAGCTTTCTGTTTCTATTGCATAGCAGCAGTTCTTTAATCAGAAATCTTGTTAGTATTCAAGGATAATTGATCCGACTCTCTGGTAGGGGGTGGGGACCCAGCCTTGCATCCTTCTCCTACTTGCCACCCCCAGTTTGACCCCTGTTGTCTCTTTGTTTTCTCCTGTTAAGTTTGTGCCAGTGATGTGTGTGTGCTGTTTTTCCAAGCAGCCTGAAGTTGGCTGTAACCAAGAGTAGCAGTTAAATAGAGCCCGATTTCCCTGCTTCCTGGCGTTTAGTTGTTCGGCTCCATTTTCTGGTCTTCTGTGTTTTTGATTTGCAGAGAAGGAACTTACTTGGTGCCCCCGGGCATCTCTTAAACCCATTAGAACAAACTCCATTATTTCACTGTACTTAGAAATCCTCCTCCTTTAGCCCCAGCATCCATCAAAATAATGTATCCTCTGTAAGGCCCTCTGGAAAATGTTTAATAGGATCTTTTCAAACTCAAGGAGAGTTCCAGTTGGGAAGGGGGAGGGGAGAAGGCTAATGGAAGATCTGACTGTGACTTGCAGTAAGCCTGAACTTGGCCTTTGTCAGCTTTCCCTTCACCTCCACGCTGAGGGAGTGCTGAGCAGAGCGGATCCAACACTGGGATCAAAGCTGGAAACAAAAGGCTTTGGGAGAAAAATTTCCCGTCTGGCCAAGAGGCAGCCACACAAAGGTGGTGCATAATTTATCATTCGAGGTTTATTTCTGCTCTGCTCCTTCTGGAGAGAGAAGGAAAAAAGAAGTGTCTCTCCTGCTGTTTCGAATGGGGTAAGTGATGGCTTTGGAGACTTGAGACAGGAAGGGGCTAGAGATACCATGGAAAAACTTTTTCAGTGTAATCTATATCCAACTCCTCTCTTCTCAGACATGGTGAGACATTATTTCTGTTGGGAGGGGAACCCTATTCTTGCCTTTTGACGTTTCAAAGAGCGAGTACTTTTAAATTTTCTGGTCATTCGCAAGTCTGGATGGAGTGGCGCTGTTCTTGGCCAAAGCAAGTGGAGTCTTTGATGTGTTTTTCTTACCTTAAGGATTGATATAAGTGCTGTGGTTCAGTGTTACACGGAGGAAGAGGCTACATTTGCCTCAAAGGGTTTATAGTCTAAATTGGACATCTGACATCTGATAGGATCAGGAATGTGATAAATCTAGTGGTATAGATAAGGTCCAATATTAAAATAGCATAGCTTTCTAATTAAATTTCCTTTAGCTTTGGTTTAAGGGGAGAAGCTTCTGAAAGTTTTTCATTCCAATCACTTCTTAGAACAAGGATAGAGAGGGGTTTTTTGGGTAGGAATTGGCATCAAAGATGACTGAATGCTGGTAACTGCAGAAACAGGGATGAGGAAGCAGATGCAAGAGTAGCATAAGCCATGAGAAGAAGGGAAGGGGATACAGGAGTACAGATATTAACAGAAGCAAAGATAGGCTTTTTGGAAATGAGAGCCAAGGACTTGAGTTGGCAAAGGAACAGAAGAGTTGTGTAAGGAGATCCAAGCGGAGTAATTACATGGGATCTGATGGCAGAAAGAGTTGTTAATTAGGTGGTATAAAAGATGGAAGTTTTGAAAGTGAAGACTAGCACTGAGCAGAATTTAACTGCTGAGGCAGGGAAAGACTTATTTTAGTAAAGCTTTAAAGGAGGGTGTGACAACTTGTTAGGGACCCTCAACAGTAGAGTCCCTGGCTTAGTGGGATGATTTAATGAAAATATCAGGAGCTTAGCAATGGGGGCAGAGTTGGAAAGGGAGACTCATATTGGCATAGTGCTGAGGTCTAGAGCCCATGCGGTGGAGGTGCTGATGGAGCTATCTGCAGCGGTGGAATGTGGGACCTGGCAGGCTGGGGAGCATATACAGCCAGAACGATTTTTGAGTGGGATGGCCGGGAAGATATTTTGGAGGACAGTCCTGTCTGGAAAAGTGTATCAAATGGGAGGGCAGAGTTGGAGAGAAGCTAGGAGCTTGGAGGTGATTGCTGGAAAAAGGCGTAAAGTGAGAATAGTAGATTACTCAGGGTTTGAAAAGGAGTCTGGGTACAGAAGTAACAAGACCAGTGGCAGAAAATAATACCTTTCCTGGAAAAGGAGGTTACTTTTCTTCCTCTTCTCCATTAAAAATTGCTATGTGAAGGAATGAGTCACTAGCGGGAACTGTTAAAACATAAACATGTGATGTTCTCAGCCTCCTCTGAAAGGATCATAAGAAGCATTGTGTGACTATGCAAGAAGGTTAGAGGGAAATACGTGCTCTGCTCCCTTCGCCTGAATCTCCAGCTCCGTCAGGTCATTTGACTCGGTGACAGCTGGTAGTGCCTGGGAGAGGTTCTTGCCTAAGGTGCAGCCATTCACTGTAGCAGAACCGTGTCTCGTGGGATCTAGGATCAGAAAAAAATGAAGACACACCTTCTTTTTTTTTTTTTTTTCTTTGTGCTCCCACCCAATTTTAGTTCTGAATTTCCATAACTGCTGAATAGTCAAATCCTTTCTTTGCAACTCCGAGGGAAGGGAAAAAAAAAAATAGAAGTCTCAGGATTGCCATTTCCTGCTTCTGTTCTGAGCTCCTGAGGATGAACCAAGAGGTGGGATAATTCTCTGAATTAAAATTGCGTTTGTTACAAGGAAGCCAGCTTTACTGCTGTCCTTTCTTTGTGATTCAGAGTTTGCAGCTTCTTCAGGCTTGACAAATTGAGGAAATGAGGTTTTTGAGGCCTTGAAGATTGTGTTCTTCTCACAGTGATTTTTGAAGCCTGCTACTCTTGAAAAGCCTGAATTGAGTTTCTTACAACTGGAGGACGTGCCTCTATTCTGTGCTGCCTTTTAAATGGGCCTTGATCATTATAGTACCTGTTAGCATGAGGAAAAATATAATTTGTCTGGCCGTGAGAGAAAATGGGAGAGTTTGTGACATGGAAAAGGGAGATAGTTTGGATGCTGCCATTCTGGAGGCCTTAATAGCCAAGAAGCAGGAGAGGATAGACTTTGGCAAATAGGAATGCTAGTGGATTATCTGCATGTTTGTCATGAGTCTCAAATAAAAGTATTCTGTGTCTAAATCTTAGAAAGCATGATGTGGGAGTAGGTGGGAGACTAGATTGACTGTCCTGACAAGGGCACTAGTCATTGCCCTGCAAACAGACCTAAGTTTAACGCAAGGAAGGAGCAGATTGAATTGAGAGCTGTATCTGTGCGGAGCCAAAGTGGTGAAGGGATTTTGCTTGGGCATTGACTTGGAAACGGAGAAGGACCAAACTGGGCTGGTGAGTGAGGTTATGACCCTTTGCTATCTTTGCTAGGCCTTAGGGAAGGCTGCCCCTGGGTCTGACTTCTTTCCTGTACCAGCGAAGGGCAGCTGCAAGAGGGTATTGACTCACGAACAGCTGATTCCCGAGCGGTTAGGGTGTCTCCTCCACAAGGGTGGTGACCTCATGTGCTGTTCCAGTTTGAACTGTCACTGCTTATGAATCAACACTGTCTGTAGGCCTTTGTTCACTGCGTTTTTGAGTGTAAGGAAGAATTCAAACCTGCAGTCTGTATTGCCTTAAACAGCAGAAGGCCTTTAAGCCTTTTGGGCGTTTGTTGTTTTGGTTTGGTTTATTTTCCAGGCCCAGGGTTCTTTTATCTGTGGAGCAGGTGGATAGCCCCACCTGTGCCTCAGCTCTCCTGGAAGGACAGATTCGTCATCTTTGCATTTTTGGCCATTATGTTGAGTAATTTCTATGCTACCAATACTCAAGTAGGGAAGAACAACCTTGATGATCCCTGCCTTCTACAACCTTCCACTACAAACTTCTTTGGCTTGAAGGGGCTCATCTACTCACAAGACAAACCTGTTGTTTCTCTAGATTTCTTTTGTTTGTGACATGCCTCCTGTGAACTGGAAGATGAGGAACTGTAAATAAACTAATTCCTTAGGTTAAGTTTTCCAGTCAGTTGTACCTAGAAAATGGTTTTTTTCATAATTCCTTTCTTGATTGTTATGGTTAGTTCTTCACCCACAAGTCTTCAGAAGTCTGGCAGCAAACATTTAAGCTGGAAAGGAATGTCTATTTAAAAAAAAAAAAAAAAAAGGGATCATTTTTTTGATATTCCATAGTAACTTTTTGTTGGTTGATTGTGCTGGACAAGCACTCTTGATGACAGTAATATGTATGCTGGAGGAAGAAGAGAAGCTCAGATGATTACTTTCTGAGAGATGACCCATGAGCAATTTTTGTGCTGCAGATGCTATAGAACAGACAGGCAAGGAAGAGGGGGTGGGAGACACTTGCCTACTTTAAACGCTCATCAAAACCCCGTTTAGCTTAATTGGGTACGTGAGGCCAAATCTTAACACAGTTACAGTATAGAACTAATGGGAGATACGGGGCAAATTAAACTTATGTGCAATCCGTCAATTGTAGGATAAAAATAAACAGTACCCAGACAGAAGCCTTCGAGCAAGGAAGGGAGGGAGGCAGAGATGACATCTTTGGTATGTACATCTTGACTTACCCGCTCAGGCGAAACAGCCTCTGAGCTCAGGCTTCTGATTAAGTGACTGGGACAGCTGCCAAAACACCTACGTTCGCTAGCTAATGTACTGCAGCGCATTGGTCCTGCAGGTTAATCTGGGAAAAGCATGGAGTGATATCTGGGTTTGTTTTGTGTTTTTTCTCGAACGATGTCGTAACAACATGCTCTGCATCCTGTATGTCAAGATCTTAAAATAAATGTGGTAGCAATGCGAAAACTGCCATTAAAGTGTTGTGAGGAAAGAGGGCCATCGGAGTTATGCCACAGAAGACCAGATATGCCTAGGGAGCCAGCTTTTCTGAACTTTGCGGGCTGCATACCGAAGTCTTTAAGGTATGTGCTGTATGGCTCTGTGCCCTTTAGAGACAAGCAGAAGGGGAGCGGCTCACGGGAGGGGAAATGACAGTAACTCCATAAAGAGAGAATTATTCTGTTGCAGGATGGGGTTGGACGGAGGTGGGCGTGCAGCAAGATGCCTCCACAGCCCTGCACTAACCGGCCTCAGGAGCCCTTGCATGCCTGAGGCTCTGTGCCAATGTGGCTGTGCTGGCTATGTAGTGGCCCTAGCGACTAAGACGTGTTTCCAACTACTCAAACCATGAGAACTGAATACAATGCTGAGATTTTCCTGCTACACGATTTGACAGAAATGAAACATTTGACTCCCATAAGAATGAACTCCAGAGCTCTGTATGTTCTTACACTGTAACCAAAGGGAAGCTAACTTCTCTATTTTCAGATGCGCAAAGACATGATGGAACTAAATCTATGAAATATATGTAGTGATGACTACAAAGTAGAACTGGAAGGATTTCCATTGCTGATCTTTGCATAAAAAGACTTGGTTTCAGTGCTGTCTTAGCCAAGACAGCAAAAGCGGTCTCCACCTAAAAGTACTAGAGAACCATAGCCTAAAACCAAATGAAAACGCTGTCCATTCCTACAAAAACATTGTTTCTGGGATTTGGCACTCTTTTTGAGGCTAATGAAGCAAATAACTTAATCCAAAATCCATCTGTTGAGAAACTAATCTGAATCTAAACCAGAACACAAGTTTCTGTAACAAAAAAAAAAAAGAACTCCAAACCTACTGGCCAACTAGACTGCCGTAAGTTATTGCGCAAAGTTATTATGCTGGCAGATAATACCAAATGAAATGTGCAAAATCAAGTCAGACTCTTACCAAATACTGAACTGGCATGTGCAGCTTTGAATTGGATACAGGGAAAACACCATAAATCAAACAGTAAGTGTCTGGGAAAGAGAAGTAAAAGGAGAGACTGAGGAGGAAATCTTCTAATCCTGTGAGTACAAGGAAAGCAAGAAAATACTTATTTTACTAGAAATAAAACATTATTCCTTGGAATATTTTAATTTCTATAATTGAACTTCATGCCGTATCGCCTTCTCTGTTGAAACCTCTGTGGAGGCAGGCACTTCATATTGTGAATCCACTTTTGGGAGAAACTCAAGTGTGCTGTCTCTTACATGTGGGTAACACTTGCAGAGCTTGTTTTGCCAATAAAAGTGTCTTTGAATTGACTGTGGTGGGATGTGGTGCAAGTTCTGATGCAACATGAGGCTCTTTGTAAGTGCAGATTTTGATGAGAACTCATCTCTAAAATCTCTAGTAATTTTGTTTTCTTGTTGCTGTTGTGAATTGGCTCCTTCCTTTCTGTGGTCCATTGTTATATGGTTGGTGTTTGAAAATGAAATGTCTTCCATCTGGTTAAGAAATTTGATTTATCCTTGGAGGCCTGATCTGCTGCCTTTGCTAGTAGAAAATAAACAATATTCCAACTGTCCCTAATTATCACCCACTTGCCTTCCTGCAGATCCATGTCCCTTGCAGGGACACGAGAAGAAATGACTTATGGATCACGAATTGCGTTTTTCCTGTCTTCTATACCTTTATCAACTTAGTCCTCTCCTCCTGTTGAAAATTTGTAAATTAAACATACTAGTTCAGCTTTTAAACAACGGGCTGGACAGTGGAGATGTGGCTTGTCTGGAACACAGTCAGTGACTTGTTTCAGGTGACATTAGGAATGTAATTGCAAGTGACTTATAAGGGCACGTTACTGGTTTGGTGTAGGGTGTAGTACAATCTCACTTTATGGGAAACGTCTTCAAAGTACAGTTTTTGGGTAATATAAAGCCCATGTTTTGGAATATCAGAATGAGAGGAATTTATGTTCCTGTTGCCTTTTGCTTTCAGTAAACTTGATTATGTCTCAGAGAGAAATTTTGTTGGTGGGGTTTTGTGCTAGGATGTTGTCACTGCTGAGGATTGTTCTCCACACTATATACATGGCTTGGCCTCTAGCTGCAGGGCTTCCTTGACCCACAGGGTGTGGTTTCATGATACGCCTCCTGTAGTGCAACTGTGGGTTGCCCCACAAGAGCGGTCTTTGCCCCTTTGATAGGTCTGTGTGTGTGTCTGCTGGATGAGTCAGCTCAGCTTGTTGACTTTGTCACAGAGCCGACCTGCAAAACGGTGAAACTGGTGACACCATGGGTTGTGTGGGATTGGCGAGCTGAAGAGAATTGCTCTTCAGTGAGCTGACCAGTATAGACCTGATGGAAGGATGGAGGGAGGCAAGACCAACCATTTTTTTGGCACTGACTTGCTGCTACTTCACTTTGCCTTAACAGTAATTTGGAAAAACTTTTTCTGGAAACAAGGGAAGGTGAGAATTCAAGACCAAGATTCAGTTTCCATGGCTCACGTAAGCATAGGCCTACTGGTATGTCAGTCTTAGTGATGTATTAGTGTCCAGGTGTGGTGAAGGACCTTACAGAGGTTGCAACTGGTGCAGTACATTAATTGGGGGTGCCTTCTGTGGTGGTAACTTGTATTCATTAAGACTGGAAGCAAAGACCTACTATCTTGTTTTACTTGGGCTAACACTTATGTTCTGAGTTGTTGTGAGAGAAATTGTCAATCTAAATATGAAAAGCTTTATCCTCTTTCTAGTGCCTTGACTCTTCTTCCTTAATCTTGCCTTTTAAATGGCTGATCTCTAGTAAAGAGTTGTTTTTTGACCTTATTTGCAGAATCTGGTTTGGAGTTTTGCTTGCTCTCCTCACCGCTTTCCACAGTGGTGTGTTGTGGTTTGACAAGCCTGGCCTGGGCAGGCAGACAAAAGGAGGCACCATCCCACCTTCCTCCAGAGTTGATGCAGAAATGGCAGTGCTGATGCTTAGTGTCTGATTAGTCAAAGGAAGACAGCTAGCAGATTCAAAATATAATCAGCCTAAATGGCAATTCCTGTTCTCCCTGAATGAATATGTGGCAGGCTGAAGGGGGAAGGTCTACATGGGCTGAATCTCACACATGAATTGTCAATTGGATCATGTAAAGATTCACTCTGATGGAAATTGGAGCTTCACATGCAGTGTGTGCATACAGTAAGGACAGTCTCCACTCTGAAGTGTTTGTAATTTCTACATGTAATAAATTGACAGATGCATTGAATACCAAGAGAAAAAAGCACAATGAAATACTGATTAACACAGTAAATAGAGGCTCCACTTAAATGCTTTGCCTCTTAGTCTGTATGTTGATAGTCCTCGTCTTGTCCTCTCCATCCCCAAAATACATTTCTGTTGAAACTGCCTTTCTCTAATCTTTTTTTTCCCCTCTGACATGCCACACGCAACATTATCACAATTAGATGCATTTGTTGTGTCTGGGGTTTGATATTGGGAGAGTGAAAATTCTTCTCAGATGTAATGCTCTTCTACGAGGATCTAGTTGCTGTCCTTGTCCTAGACGGTGCATGTTCCTGTTATTGGCCAGTGTGTTCAATAAATGGTTAGCGTTAGTCTAATGAGGGGTATAACATCTGAACCCAGCTCACAAACATCTCTTCTGCCCATGTGACTCTTCCACCCTTTCTCCTATCCTGACTGTAGCTCATACGATGGATTGCAAATGGATATTTAACCATGTAACCACAAAGGTCAAGAAATTTGAGAACAGAGGCGTAACTTGGACTTGGTTAGGAATTCAAGTGTTAAACCCTGGATTTCCTGACTTGGGATAGTTTAGCGATGGCCAACTTTTAAATAATAATTATTGACTGTTCCTTTTTGCTGCTCTCTAGCAGCAAGCTAAATTGCTGGGTAGAATTCTGCAGATACATAATTTATTTCAGTGGCCATATTTACCCAATAGTTTAAGTGGTTTTCCCCATAACCTTTGGAGATCATCTGTACAGATCTGAACTTGGGAGCGTCCTCTTTGCAAGCTGTGACATAAAGGTTCCCTATGATGGTTGGGCAAGGTGTGTTAATGGCTAGGTCTTTCTTCCTTTTTTTTTTTTTTTTTTTTTTTTTTTTTTTTCCTCTAAAGGTAATTGACAACTTAATTTTGGAGTCTACAGAATTTTTTCTTGCAAGGGTAAAGAACCGAACCGTGGTGACTAGTTGCTTAAGAGCTGGGTTTTTTCTGCATACTGAGGTCAGTGGCTTTTTCCCAGATTCAAATGTTACATTTTTAAACATTTACTGTACTCAAGTGTAGAATGATCTAATTCACTGTGCTTATTCCTTTTCATAAGAATTTCAGCACAGTAGCATGTGTATTCTACTTCTAAATGTACAAAACACTTGGTAAACAGACTGTAAGAAGAAAACAACTCTTGAGCCACTGTAGTAAATATGTCTGTAAAGCCTTAAACAAGAAATGACCTGAACTACTACTGTCAGTTTGGCTCTGAGGCCATATAGTTCAGCAAGCAGTAAAGCGAAGGGAGGAATCAAACTGGGCTGGCTGAGGAGTTGGAAGATCCTTCAAATTTGCATCTTTTCACTGCTTGTTGCCCACTGGACCGCTTTCCCTGATCTGTTTTTCACCAGGCTGCCCAAAGCTGTGCCAGCTGATGGAGGTCATGGGACCCGGAGTAGGGGAAAGAAGGGGGGAGCTCTTTAAGCTAACACTACTGATGAATGTGAAACCACAGTCTTGAAATTTTTTTCCCATTTTGAGCAAGTATCAGTGTGTTTCTGGAGGACCAGAGATCTGTGTTATCACTTAAATATAGTCAAATCAAGGCTGCTTCCTGTCCTTTGCTTATCATGCACAGAAGAGGGTTTGTTTTGGGAGGATATCTGGCAAAGAAATCAAGAAACTAGGTTATAGCATGAAGAGCAGAAGATTATATCTTCCCCATGGAAAACAGTCATGCTCTTCTGCGGACTTGATACCTAAATCATCTTGTACGTATTTCAGTTTGCCAAGTGTTTGTGCACTTACAAGGAGGGACATGGGAATGATTTCCAGAACGCTGTTGCTATTTGTAATTCCACATTGTTTGAAAATGTACAATAAAAAATGGAGTGAGGGGAATGAACCTCTAAGAGCACTTTTTGGAATCTGGAATTAATGGACCACATTCGATCTTGGAATAAAGGACCAGGAAATGGGAAAGCTAACTGAGCTCAACCTCTAAGGCTGAGATGTATGCTATCATGACCATAATGGTGTGTAGCTTAGTGGCGTACTGTGACTTCAGTAGATCTGATCTTGACTCATCAAGGCTTGTTGGCTGAACATCCAAGCATACCAGATGTTCTTACTTAGAGAATGATCTGTAGGAATAAATGTTATGTACTTACAGTGTCTGGGAATGGCAGTGTAAGGTACCAGAAATATTTAGCAAAGTTAGTCAAGATACAAACTGCACACTAAGGCCTTTTACCCCACCACAGAAATTTTTTTTTTTTTTTTTCCCTGACTGAAGAAAGTAATTTTACTGAACAACCATTAAAATGGATTACTATATAACTCTTCCATTTAGGAGTGGAAAGGCAAGAAAAAAGGTCTGTGTCCAACTGAAAAAAAAAAAAAAAAAAACCTCCTAGGAACTTTTCAAGGTAGATTGTAATTGCTGGAGATAAAACTCTGCTACAAATAGAAGTAACTGGATGAGTAGCCCTGTGTTGTGCCACACCTTTACTGCTATCCAGTCATTTTAGGTAGCATTTATAGCACCGATGAGCTTGGGTCATTCTTGGATCAAAGGAAATACTCTATACTTGGCTGAATAACATCGCTTCTTGCAATGCCCACAAATTGCCTGAAAAGCTTGATTCAACTTGATTTGTCTGTTATACCCTACTCCCCAAAGTACAGTGGAATAACAGCAGAAAATGGCTCTTGAGTCATCGCAGTAAATGTATCTGTAAGACTGAACAGAAAACACCACACTGTCTTTTCTTGGGTTTTGGCCCTGGGATCATGGTTCTAGCAAAAGGCAGTATGCCTGCATGTAGGGTGAACTTTTTGTCTGTAGGCATAAGAGTTTAAAAGGCTTTTAAAAAGTGTCAAAAATTCTTTTGCCAGGGCTGAATGACGTGTCTGCTGAAATGATTTGTGGGCTTTGTGAGGAATCAGCGTCTTTTATTTAGATATGCACTTCAGATCCTGGAACTTGATCCAGGAAGTAGTATCAGAAGCAGTTCTTAATATTATTGTTAATACAAGCTCTTCTCATGAGAAAAATCCGCAGGCATTTTTAGCCTGCTTTTGTATGGAAGCAATGGTTATTTCAATATGTGTGCATATGTTCTCACCCAAAAAAAACTGGTCCCAGAGAATAAAAGTTTCATGAAAATAGGCAGCACAATAAAGGGAAGGCACCACAGAAGGGACTTGGCTATAGGTGAAGATTCCTCATGAATTTGCATTTTGTTAGACATGAAAGAATCCCCTCCCTCCCTCCATTTGGCAACAGATGCACCAAAATTGACTACGAGAGATTAATCCATCTGAAACTGGCTTTGTTAGTTCTGCTTCTCATGTAGCTATTGAGATTAATCAGATGTGCAAGTTGGAGTCTTGCTGGACGTTAAGCCTATTTCCAGGTTCCCAAGTAGTGGCAGTGGTTCGAGTGGTTAGTTCACCAAGCTCAGGAGATATTTAGTCCACACTCATTAGGAGGCAGAAGTCTTCAATGGGCTTTAACTGGGTTGCACTTTAGGACTGCTCAAAAGCTTTGTTTGGTTTAGGATGTGGCTGCTTGGCTGCAGAGTGATATTTCTGGCAAGAAGCATGTTAAACTTGTGTTCTGAGCTAACTGGCTGCTGGCTAGTTCCCAAATGTGAATGAGAGGTTTGAGATGGGGTTTTGGGGTAGTTTTTTTTTTTTGGTTTAAACTCATGAAATTTTTGGACTGGGTTTTATCTGTTGAGGTTCTCATATTGTGCTCATCCCCAGCTTAAGGGTCGATGGAGGCTGTGTTCTCTTCTATAGCAAGAAATTTCAACTGAGATAGCTGAAATAATTACTGCTCTCAGTGATCCATCCTGTGCCTCTGAATGGCTGAATACGAGGTAAAATATAGCTGAATGTTACAGTTCACAGCCTGGCAACTTCCATTTATTTTAGCACGCTGGATTATAAACTGGTGTTTTAGGAGCTGTGCACAACTGTCCTGAGGTAATATCTTGCCAGATGAGATCCTCCAGATTGCTGGGTCTAGTCTGATTGAACTGGAAGGAGGCTGCAGGCGTGACACTCTTTTCCTTCTGGAGACCTTAATCTCTTGGTCTTCAGGCAGTGTTACAAGGCCTGTGTGCCTCAGCCTTAGCCTGGCCAGGGTGGAAGCTAGCTGAGGGGTTTTGCTGAGGGCAGGGAAAGGAAGGAAAGGTGTCCTGTGTGCTCCCTAGCCTCCTCAGCGTCTTGGAGCACAAGACAGACATTTTATAATGCAAGTTGAACCAGTTCTGATGGTCTTTCCTAATTAGTTACATCAGAAAGGCAAAGGACCTCTACTTCTTTTACTGATTTTGTTGCTCCCCCCCCCCCCATCTTTTGTCTTGCTTTCAGTTCACCCATCTGCATCTGGTCTTGCCCAGGCAGCTGCTGCTCTATTTGTATGTTCCCTGGGGGAGCTCTGGTGCTCCTTTAAGATCTCCTGTTGCTTTGGGAATTCACCTTTCAGACATGGTGCTTCATTAGCCTCTCTCATTTATTTAGTACTGTGAGAAAAGATTTCCCCTCCCCAAAAAAGCAGAAGAACAAGTTTCCAGCGGCATGTGCTTGAGAGAAGAGCGTCTCTATGTAAATAGAGCAGGTTTAAAAGCCTCCCGTTATTGGCGAAGGAGCGGCTGGGGAGTTTTTGAGGGAATATTGTTTGACTGAGTTGGCACTAGGAGGCCCTTTGGAGGCGAGGGCTGAAGAAGTCCCTCCTGCTCGTTTCCACCGAGCGAAGGCTCGCTCGCCGGCGAGCAGCCGCGCTGCCTCTGTGCACCGTTGCCTCTCCTCCCCTGCCTTGGTCTCGGCGCAGTCGCTCCTTTTTGTTGCAGCTTGTCAGAGAAAAAGAGCCGTTTGGGATTTTTCCGAGGGTCGGGTTCTGAATTTCCTGGTTTGCTGCCCCTCTCCCCCCTCCGGGCGTTGTGGGAGAGTCGTCCCCTCTGCAGGCGATGGTGGGAACGGCCCCGGCCTCACTTATCACCGGTGACAAATCAATGGCAGCCTTCAGAAAGCTGGCCCCCAGGATCCCCGCTCGGCCCAGCTCTGGAGCAGTGGGAGGCTTCCCTGGCGGATAAAGGACTCCTTGCAGCTCTGACTTGTTGCCTTAAATCTAACTGAGGAAACCTTTTCATTCTCCTCAGCAGTGGCCCCCTCCCCTCTCGATTTGTCTTGGGGAAGGTGGCGGCTGGTGGAAGGGGGGGGCACTTGGGGAGGGAGGGGGAGATGGGAGTGGGGGAGCAGTGGGGTTTGTAACGGTTTTTCTGTTTCTCTTTCACAATAGCCTGGCTAGTGCATGTAGAGCCGGGCTCACAAAAGCCTCCCCGAAGTGCCCGGAGTCCCGCAGGGCTCCTCACAGCGTAAATTTGCTGTGTGTATTCCTACCAACAATACAGCTGGGCCCAGCAACAGGCTCCAGCTTTGGGCAAATATTTCTACAGATTTTCCTTAATCACTTCTGAAGGAAGGAGGGTGAGATGGGTTTGAGAGGTGGAAAGGGGAAAGAAAATTTGTGTGTGCGAGGGAGACAAAAATAGAGATGGGTGGAGGGATTTATCTATGGCTTCTGCAGTCCAGGCTTCAAAAGGGAGCCTTTGTCAGCTTTCAGCATCCACGCTAAAACTAGAGGGTTGAGGGGGGGCATCAGTGTTGGATATGAGGGAGGAGGGAGATTTAGGCAGACAACACATAATGGTTTGGGCTCAGCCAGTGTCCTTTTTTTGTTTTTGTTTTTCTTTTAGAAGGACACATTAGCTGACAAGCCCCTTCTGGGTGGTTTCATCCAGAGTGTTGGTGTAGTCTGAAAGCACAGGGCCTTCTCTTGTGCTATGTCTAGCTTATTTCTACTTAACTGTACCATATTGTTATGCTTGACTTGATGTTTCCTCTGCTACCTGTGTATTATCTCTCAATTTTTAGTTTCTTTGATCTGGGTCTCAGCTCCAGATGTGGAAGAAATGAGAGGTGATGTCTCTTTAAAGCAAACTATTGCAACCCACCTGACTGATAGGTTTTGGCCTTGGGAGTTCCTTGAGCCAATTTCTGTACTACTCAGATAGTCAGGTAAGCTCATATCTATGTGCTAGTTCTGTGCCCCATTTCTAACTCTGCAGTGGAGATATCTAAAGAGCACGAAACTGCTTGATTGTGTCGATAAGAGATCATATGAGCCCACTTCTCAAACGTTCCTTTGCATCCTTGCAGGGCTGGCAGCAAGCTTGGTGTGCCTACAGTTTGGGGCTAAATTCTTATATCGTCTAAGCCATGTTGCATTCGTTATTTGCTGTGTACTGAAGATTCAAATGTCGTCTTAGATCTGATGTTCTTGTTATGCTTCTGGCACCATTGCTACTCTAATCCTTGTTCCAGATGTATCACATCAGAAGTTAAATTTGGGCAGGAGATGCTTACCTGTGTCAGTATTCTCCTAGAGCAGGGAGTACTCTTGCTCTAAGGTCATAGTTCCACAGATGCTTTACGCAGAGCCTAACCAGGAGCTTGAGATCTGGAGACTGGATTTCCTGAACTCTCTAGCCAAGGCCTGGCTCATCTTCCATTTCCCGTCAGTTAAATCCCAGCAAAATTTACAAATTGAATCCAGTTTCCAAGCAAGTGGAAGAATTTAGTAAATAAAGGCTTACTCTGCATCAGTGTGTGGGAGAACACGTAGGATGAGGGAAGGCAAGACTGCTGTGTTATGGTAAATCTTGCAGTAAAATTCTTAGCGTGGATATTGCCAGTGCTTTTAAATAAGGGACATCCCTGCCTCTCATTTGGAGATGAGGGTAGAGTAAGAGTCCTTCTTTGCAGGAAGAAATTACTAATATGCCAAATACAGACCTGAGTCAAAAGAATGTACATAACTGTCTTTATGGAGATT
This sequence comes from Tyto alba, assembly GCF_018691265.1. Classification (NCBI taxonomy): domain Eukaryota; kingdom Metazoa; phylum Chordata; class Aves; order Strigiformes; family Tytonidae; genus Tyto; species Tyto alba. The sequence goes on from NW_024881280.1 coordinate 6,070,304, forward strand.
TTCAAGCAACCTTATCCTCACTGGCATCTGTTCATTACCTAATATTTGTAGGAGCATTCTGTCCTTAGAGCATCACAACTACAAGCAAGGCAAGGTTTGGAGAGAGAGAGAGAACTTCAGTTGGAACAACTAATATGGCTGGAAAAACAGACAAGCTTTTGAGAGCAGTTTCTCCTGACAGCTAAAATAGAAGCCTAAGTCTTTAAGTGCAAGTTGAGAGTAGTTGCTCTGAGTTCAGCTTGACTGTTTTAGTGAATTAGAAATTCAGGAGAAGGTTCCTGATACGTCTGGAGCAGAAGGGGATGATGTGTGGGAAAGAAGTGGTGCCATAGGGGCTGAGCCTACCCTAATCCCTACTTGGATTTTCTCTTTCTTTTCAGTTGATTAAAGTTTGACCAATTTATAACTTTCCAGGCTGAAGCTTTAGTTTCTGCTTAAAACTGTCTGTAACACTTCAGTTAGGAATGATCAGTGAGATTGGAGAATAAGAATAGAGAGAAAATATGTTGGGGTTTGTTTTTTTTTTTTTCCTTTTTTTTTTCCTCTCTTATCTTTTTTTGCTCCTCCCTCCCATGTTTAAAATCTTGCCATAGTATAGAAAAGCTTGAGAATGTTTGTTAACATGCTCCCATGCTCCAGAAATACAAAAAAAAGCAGAAGGGGCTTAAAGATTCTTCAGTTTTCCTGAAATTCACCCATGTGTGGCAGAGTTGTAAATATTTGAATATTGGTACTTGTATGTGCTGAGTAGGAGTTAAAGCCTGTCAGCAAAAGCCTCTTTGACTGTCTCTGTGATAGACATGGACTAACCAGTGACAGCTTGAGTTGTACAGGAGCTCTGCTCCCATTATTCCCCCAAGTGAAGGGTTGCAGGGGAACTGCAGTCTAGATAAAGCCTTCTGAGATGCTGCCCTCTGGGTTCAGTGCTCCTTTGCTGGCCTACGGGCAGGGAGGAGGAGGAGGAGGCAGCTACAGCAGGCTGTTTGTGTGATATGATGCAGATTGTGCTGCAATGAAGAAATAACATGGAGTCCCCTGTGGAGCTGCGCCTGTCATCCCATAAGGCTGCAGAGTGAGCGTGCAAAAACAGTGCAGCTCTGTGATGCCAAACGCTGAATAATATAACCTGTCTGCTGTTTCAGATTCTTTCAGGTAATTTTGAAGGGTTAACTTTCTGCTAGCTGTTTTCCATCTGGATCACTTAGCTGCTCTTTTACAATCAGCTTGCACCTGGCTTAAACTTGGGTATGTGTAGGCAGTGGTAATAGAAAGAAGGGTGGCTGTGTTTGCACCTGATTTGGAGCAGGTTTGAATTTCTGGGCATTTTTTTGGGGAGGGAGGAAGAGAAAAGTTTAGGAGGAAAGAGTTGCAGAAGAGAAATGGATTATGGAAGAAGTAGGGAAGCCTGATAAGAAACAGAAAAGGGATGAGGGAGGGTGGGCAGGTGGAAGTAGGGTTCCGGGTAGCAGGTGTGAGATGGGACACTCTGCTTTGTGCTCTCTTTTCTTACATCTAGCCTGTCCCTTTTGCTCCCAAGTCCCACTTCTCTGTAGTGGCTCACCCACAAAGCAACTTGTGTCTTTCAGGTTCTTTTCTGTTGCCTGTCCTTTTTCTTAGAACAAAGGGACTTACAAGTTTGAGAGGCCTGAAGCTGACCTGTGTGTCACAGTGTTTTAATTTTATACCACCTGTGTTGCTCCCCTTTTCTTCTGTTGTGTTTTATGAGCATCTGACACTTCTGCAAACCATTCCTTTGGCTCTCCAGGTTGGACACCTAGGAACAGAGGTTTCTGGCTTTGGACTCTGGCTGTTTGAGATCTATAAAATGGAGCTGATGAAACCATTCACAGCAGTAAGATATGAAGACAAATGAATCTGTGTTTATGGACTGTTTGACTGTGATGAATACCATATAATAATTTTACATTCAGTTCAGGACTTCGTGCTGCAAGTGATGTGGGGACTGTGTGGTGTCATAAAGTGCAAAAGGGGCCTGTTAAAAGCTGTGCAGGTGAATTTAATTCTGGGATTTCGTTAAAGCTTTTTAGACTTGCTTATAATAGCTTTTAAATGTCCTGTGTAATCAATAGCAGCTGGTTTTATTTTCATCTGAAGCATGTGGTATAAGATACTATCTTTGCCAGACTTTCTCAGTTCTGTATACCAGGAGGCAACCCTTTTAAATTTGCACCTGTAGAAGTAAATTTTCTAAAATCTTCCAGGTTTTGTAACGCTAGACCTGGTCCCATGTTTCCCTTCAATGGAGAGCTGGTGTTGGGAAGTCATGGGGTGTCTCTTAGCATGCTGTTTACTGCTGCATCTGTGGTTAACCTGTTCCTCATGGACCATTCAGCGGTGTCTAATTTTGTACACTGACACATTTCCCGCTCTGCTGGGGAATGTGTGTGTATGTACTATAATATTATTTTTCCTTGGAGTTGTCCCATAGCATTTCCTTGTGTTTCTGCTCCTTCAGGAAGAGGAGACCGAAGTCTCCCGCAACACCGTGCTTGCAGCTTCTTCCAGCCTCTTTTGACCCATTCCCTGGTGAATGAGAAAGTTGAGTAAAGGCCACAGGTCTGCACATGAAAAACACAGGGAACATGAGTTGAGATCCCTGTTAATTTTCCCCCGGAAACTGCCTCTCTGTAATTACAGTTCCAACATCTTCCAGAAGAAAAGGGCCCTGTCCCCCTTACAGCCCCCTGGCAAATTCGATGTTCCTTGCAGTAGGGAAACCAGGCATAGAGCGGAGCGGGTCAGCTGGGGCCTGAGAAAGCTCCCCTTCTGTGTCTTCATTGCAGGAGGGGGGTGGGGGCTGTTCCTCTCCCCAAACCCCTTTTTGCCCTTCCCCCAAATTGCCCAAATAAATACAATTTTATTTTATTATATTGCTGCTGATCTGCTGTTGTTTTTCCTACAAAAAAAGGTGGAAGGGGCAAGAAGGAACGAAAGAGTCTGGCGACAGGAAGAGATGAATTGGTGAAGAATGACATTGGCAGGGACTATTGTTCATTTTAACGCTGGAGCAGGAGCAGAGAGAAACGTTCACACGCCATTCTTGGGCATCCTGCTGGGCAGGCTAGGAAAGGGGCATTCCAGCTGGTCATGAGATTTGGCTGGACAGATTGAATTGGGCTGAATAGAGTGCTTGCCGTTTTTTATTATTATTTTTTTTTTCTTATAAAGAAACCGACTGATTAATTGCAATGGAACCCGATTAAAGGGAGAGTCTGAAACCCACATAGACATTACAGACATAAAGCTGTCAGCCTACCAGCGTGTGATAACTGGGCCTTAACCCTTTCCGAGGCTTACGGGGGAGGGGGATGCTCACTGGAGTCAGCATTGCTCAGTCTGTGTTTACATATTTGTGTGAGAGAGGACTTCTGTCATTTGGGGAAGGAGTTGTGTGCACAGCAGGAGACCTGTAAACAGACTGTATCTTATGAAAGACAAGTGCCTGAAGAATGGAAATAAGGCTTAGGGATATTTTGTTCAAGGAGAAGTTGTATGGGGATTTGCTCAAATGTTGCTGGCTATATTTTAAGAGTTTTGCAGAATTTAGCTGCCCATGTCCTTGTCTCTGTCTCCTTCTGTGCAATCCTGAATGTGACAATAGGAAAAATCTGTGAAGAAACCTGTACGTTTCCACAGATTAATCCTTGGGGATTGTTGCAAACAAACTTGGTAGAAACATGAATACCCCTTTGGTGGACATAACATTTAAAAAGCTAGGTAGGTATTTAAGAGTGCTGTAAGGTGTGGGAGAACAAAGCTGTAGTTCAGCTGAATTTGGGGACTTCTGTGGAGATTGAAAGCGGACAGACAACTTGGACATACGTTATCTCAACAGTGATGGGATGGAATTTCAGGATGCTTAAAGACCCCTTTCTATGAGTGAAAGCTCTTGATTTTTATTATATTGGTTTCATTTCAAATGTGTGTGGGGAAAAAAAGTCCATGTTGTGATAGTTCTAGTTTTCTTTAACCCATTTTTTTACTCAGCTGATTTAGTGGCTGGACATGGTTGAATGCCCTCCGCTCATTCTCTTGCTTCTTTAATACCATGTTTGTAGCTTGCTGCTTCTGTCAAGAAGCACAGATGATTTATTCAACTAGACTCTTCAGGCTTTGAAAGGGGTCTCTGTGTTGCAGTGCAAGGAGATTGGGTGGGGGACACACGCTCTTGCCCCCCAGCAGTGTTCAGCTTCAAGTGTGACACAGTAAAAGATGGCATGTAAGATGTCTAGTGAGTATGCTCTCCAGACGTTTTATCCTTTTCTACAGCACCCTGTGCACATGTCTGCCCGCTGGCTCGGAAATGTTTCCGTAGAGAGGTAGAAAGAATGGAGATGGAGTTGGAGCAAACAGAGGTCCTTTGTGGGCCCTGGGAAGATGGCAGAGGGATTGCTTTTTGCTATCCAAAGCTCCTTGTTCTTTCCAAATGATAGGATCATTTAGGTTGGAAAAGACCCTTAAGATCGAGTCCAACCATTAACCTAGCAGTGCCAAGTCCACCACTAAACCAAGTCCGTAAGTGCCACATCTACACATCTGTCAAGTACCTCCAGGGGTGGTGACTCAACCACAGGGCAGCCCGTTCCAGTGCTTCATAACCCTTTCGGTGAAGAAATTTTTCATAATAACCAATCTAAATCTCCCCTGTCACAACTTGAGGCCATCTCCTCTTGTCATGTTGCTTGTTACTCAGGAAAAAAAGATCAGCACCCACCTCACTACAGCCTCCTTTTGGGTAGTTGCAGAGAGCAATCAGGTCTCCCTGAAGCTTCCTTTTCTCCAGGCTAAACCACCCCAGTTCCCACAGCTGCTCCTCACAAGACTTGTGCTCCAGACCCGTCACCAGCTTCGTTGCTCTTCTCTGGACGCACTCCAGTGCCTCAACGTCTTTCTCACAGTGCAGGGCCCAAAACTGAACCCAGTATTTGAGGTGCAGCCTCACCAGTGCCGAGTACAGGGGATGACCACTTCCCTGGTCCTGCTGGCCACACTATTTCTGATACAAGCCAGGATGTCACCGGCCTTCTTGGCCACCTGGGCACACGGCTGGCTCACATTCAGCCGGCTGTTGGCCAACACCCCCCGGTCCTTTTCCGCCGGGCAGCTTTCCAGCCGCTCTGCCCCCAGCCTGTGGTGTTGTGTGGGGTCGTTGTGACCCAAGCGCAGGACCCGGCACTGAGCCTTGTTGAACCTCATGCAATTGGCCTCGGCCCATCGCTCCAGCCTGCCCAGATCCCTCTGTAGAGCCTTCCCACCCTCGAGCAGATCAACACGCCTGCCCAGCTTGGTGTCACCTGCAGACTTACTGAGGGTGCACTCGATCCTCTCATCCGGATCACTGATAAAGATCTTAAACAGAACTGGCCCCGATATTGAGTCTTGGGGAAAACCACTTGTGATCAGCCGCCAGCTGGATTTAACTCCACTCACCACAAGACTTTGGGCCCGGCCAGCCAGCCAGTTTTTTACCCAGCAAAGAGTACACCCGTCTAAGCCATGAGCAGCCAGTTTCTCCAGGAAAATGCTGTGGGAAATGGTGTCATAGGCTTTACTAAAGTCTAGGTAGACAGCATCCACAGCCACATCACATCTGAGCCCCAGACCCCTCATCCACTAAGTGGGTCACCTTGTCATAGGAGCTTTCTGAGATGGAAGTTGCTGATCTTCCTTTTTCTTGTCCCACATCTCTGGTCACTTCCATCAGAAACTATCAATTCAGGTTGTGCCCTCACTGGCTTGGCCTCACAGGAATGGCCTCACAGAACTGTCAAATGGGGGAGTCTTCATGCTTAGCTCCTTCCTATTGGGACGAGCGCCAGGCAAAAAAATGTAAAAATGAGAGTATTTTTAAACTCTGCATATACATTTGTATTAGATTGAGTGTTTGAGTGTTGAAGGGAAGAAGGGTATTGTGCCAAGTCCCTACAATTCATCAGTAAAATGGAGAACAGCATGAATAGACAGGATCCCACACTGTTTACACTGCATCGTCTTCATGAGAAGAGAGCCTGCTGCAAGAGCTGCTCCTGCAGGCAGCTGCGTACCGCTCCCTCCGAGAACGTGCGATCTGTCGAGGTCCCAGCCAGGGAGACTGGTAATATCCGTCAGCTCTTAGCTGACCAAGGATGAGAGTCAAGTTTCACAGTAACTCAGCACTGACATAGCTAAGGAATAACAGTTTCCTCAGATTCTTATTCTGTATTTTGAACATGGAAAGAGGAAGGTAGATGAGAAACACTGTAGTTGCAAAAGAAACCCTATGAGCAAGTGGGACATAAAGTCTGCTGTTCGTGCAACTAAGTGGGGGGTTGGAGGAGGGCAGTCACTTCTGCACAAAAATCTTCTTATTTGTTGCTCACTTCTCATATCTTTCTTCTTGTTTCTCTTTCTTCTGTTTGTGGCTTCCCCTCCTTCCTCCCTGCCACCTACTAGCCCTGCTAGTAGTCCTTTCCTGCAGCTCTGTTAACGTTTAACAAATTTCCCTCCAGTTCCTATGTTTCTTTTGGCCGTGGCTCAAGGCAAACTCCCCAGATCCAAAACTAATTTAGGGCTCTGAGCAACAGTAGCATTTAAATGTTGGCTTTGTGCCATCAGTCGGGCAGCCTCTTCACTGAGAAGAAATCTAATTCCAGTGTTTATTAGATCAACAGTGGCCTCAGGGCTGGACTTCCTTTAATGTTGGCCTTTTAATAATTGTAAGGCTAATACAGGAACTTGGGAACCCCCAGGAGAGTCTCAGGAGCCTGGCTCTGACCTTTTTTTTTGGAAGCAGGACTTGGATCCAACTTAATTTGGGTCAGAGAGTGTAGGGGAGCAGACTGGCGAAGTGGAGCAAGAGGTGTTATTTTGACTTCCCAAGCAGTGTGTGTAAATCCTTCCACGTTTGTGCAATAGTGACTTTGATTTCCTGCAAGTTTGTTTTAACGAGCTCTCTGGGGTAAGGACCTAGGTAGGGCAGGGCAAATTGTGCCCTGGTTAAGAAGTAGACTGGGACCGGGTAGGATCTGCATTAATTTCTCAGTTTGGCCACAAGCTCCTTGGGAAGTCACTTAGGGCTCAGGTTTCCAAGCACGAAGAGTGCCTGCGGTGGGAGGTATGAGTACTTTGCAATACCGAGAGTCAGGTCTAAATCTCTTTGGCCAGATGTGTAATGATAGTTCAGTGTCTAAATTTCCACTGATTTTAAATGACTTAGGCACCCAAGTACTCACAGATCTGTGCTGTTGGGGTTTTATTTTCTGCTTGAATTGAAGATAATACTTCCTAGCTTTTAAGAGGTGTTGAAATTGTCCATTAGTAGAAAAAGGCACTCTGACACTAGTAGTGGAGGCCACACACATACCTACAAAGATGTGGTTCCATAATTAGGCCATTTTGCTTTTTGTGCATCTTCCTCCCCCTTCCTCAGTGCTGTTACTATCTATTTCATTGAAGGTGAAGGTAGAGCTCGACGTGAACAGTATGAAATTGGCTGTAAGGGATCCTCTGGTGCTTTTCACTATTGCGGTTATTTTTTCTGGGGTGCAAGTATGAATGGGCTGTAGAGCTTGCGGGTTTGTAGAGGCAGCACCTGAGACTTCCAGTTGAAGCAGAGAAGAGTTTTGTGACCACTTTTTAAGTGTTGCAAAGGAGTCTGAAGTCCAGGTGCTGTGGGAGGTGTAGGTTGGTGCTTCATGAGCTGCCTAGAAAGCAAATAAATGTGGGTGGGCTGAACAGGGGCTGATGTACAGCATAGCTGCCCTGCAGTAACCCCGACACTGACGTTCTTGATTTTCCTGTGGGCAATTCTATTGGAAGGAACTTATCCCATCTGAGCCCATAAAACCTATTTCTGTTAAGCTTGTGTTTTTGAGTGCACGTGTGTGTGTGTATATATATTAAAAAAATAAATGTTACTGGTAAAGGTTTCTTTTTTTACTTTTAAGTTAATCCAGTTGTCTGCTAGGCAGCACAGTTGCTGTGATGTCTCTGTGGTTGTGTGGTACCTTTCTCTTTGCCAGGCCCAACCCTGTTCTTCCAGCTCAGTCTGGGCAGTTAATAATTGCCCCTTTGCTGCTCATCCTCTGAGGGCAACATAATATCATGTGTGGTGCTATTTTTTAGAAAACAATGTACAGAACAACTCTTTTTGTCCCAAGATAGCTCTGTTTATCTTGTGGTTTGTGCTTTTGAAGTCCTCCTGCCTGTGGGATTGCAAAAATGAGCTTCTGCCTCCTTATTGCCACAAAACCACACTGTGTATGCTATCCCTTCCCTGGAGAACTCCTCTGCTAAGCAGAGCTGTTGTGGTTGGCTTCCCAGTCTCTCGTGTGGCAGAGAGCTGGAAAGCTACAAAGCTCAGATGCTCCACCACTAACATGATGGCTTCCCTATAGAAGACCAAAATAATCTCCTTAAAATGATCCTGTATGAGAACAGTCTCTGTCTTGTCCAGGAACCTGGCCATTTCTGTATCGTGCCATAATGAAGGGAAGAATCTGACTGCAGCCCACAAAAGCCAAAATGGACTTGGAAGCAGAACTTGTCTCCTTGTATTGTGTGCCTGGACAGCTGCAGTCCAGCTAGAACATTAGGTTCCCTGAAAAGGAGAACTGTACAGTGCTTGCATTTTTATCTCCTGAAAAAAAGTGTATGGCTCTCTATGTTGATATGTTCTGGGACTAGTCAAGACAGAGGAATTTTGTTTTTGTCTTGAATAGGTTAAATGAACAAAAGAATGTTCTGGGTTCTAGTTTTAAAGAAAAGTTGGGCATATACTCTGAAGTGCAGGATGTCCTTACAGCTAGTCCGGTGCCTGGAGCATCTGAAAGATAAAAGAGGCTGGTTGATAATTTCCTGTGGGACAAACTTACTTAGCATATTTCAGAGAGCCAGTTCAGGGTGAAACCTTGAAGGCCAGGTCAAAAATGGCTTCCAAATGTTCTGTGAGCAAAGTTACGGGTGCTTCATAAATCCAGAGGACACTGGACAACCACTAATGCAGTAATTAACAAAGATCATATGTGGTGTGGAAGAGGAAGCTAAAAGCTCAGGAAGCTTCTGAATCTAAAGAGAAATGAGCCAGTTACTTAGAGAATCTGTGGTAAGGAGGTGGCTGGATAGGAACCTTTGTGTTGTGAATTTTCCTAAGTACATTTACCAGATTTTGATCCTTGCAAAACAGATTGGAAAATACCACTTTTAGCTTTTCTTGGTTCCCTAAAGCCTCTGAGTGCTACTTTTCAAGTAAAGATGGCAGTACTGCTTACTCCTCTTATCTGTCCTCTTCTGACCAATCCATTTTCCTTTCTCCCCACCCCGAGACAGCTTACTTTCTTGTGAAGCTGCAATTAAACAGGTGCAGTTTATAACAGTAGATTAAAGTGAATTTGCATTAAGTTTTCCTTAATGCTATGACATGTAACTGGTTCTTCTGTAGCATGTGCCAGAGTTGGAGGCCATTGCTGTTCGAGTATAGGCAGACAGGAAGATGTATAGCTATCCTATATGTAACTGAAAACTGTGTGGGGTTTTTCTTGCTTGGCTTTTAGCTTAAATCAGGCTGAGGTAGTCCGTGCACAGTGAGATGACAGCTATGTCTGTCTTAGCTATTAAGCAACGGGTTCAGTGAAATCCCAAAGATTTTCACAGCTTGGAAGAAGACATGACAGGAATGGGAGCAGAAACAATGAATGTTGGAAAAGTACTGAAAGTTTGTTTTCCTTAAAAGTTAATACGTGGGTTACTTAAACTAAGGGAAGTGAAGTAGAAGAAGGAATGCATGGATGCAAATTAAACCTTTTGTTTTCTCATATTGCTGTTATGAGTGACAGATGCCAAGCTGTTTTTCATTAGGTGTTGTAGGCTGCGTGCATTCATCTCTATTGAGTGAAGGGGGAAGATTGCAAAGCTTCAGAATTTTTGAAATAGCTCTGAAGTTCTGATTTTTCCAGGTCGTTTCCCAGAAGTGACAGAGCATATCCTTGCTGTGACTGTAGTAAACCTGGGGTAACTGAGGTAGTGTGAGGCTCACTGTAGGATAATTGCTCCAAGTATTTACTCTGCAGGTTTTGATGACTTTTGCAGGTGGATTGCAGCTCTGTGCTTCTGTGATCTACTATCACCAAAACCCAAGCTAGCTAGTTTAAAGCTAACTTGAGTAGATCTACGGTACACTTGAGGGGCAGCAGTGATTGAAGCAAACCTTCCACAAAACAATGTCTATAGCAGCAAAGCCAGGGTTCTGTTCCTAGGGACGCGATGAGAGCCTACTTTGCCCAAATTCTTACTTCTGAAGGCTGTAAGTGGCAACATTTGATTAATGTGGTACTTTGCCTTTAAGGGAGTAGGTGTACTTTGGTTGTCCAAAATTTCGAAAATGTGGAAATGGATCTCATAGCTGCTCCAAATTTATACATCAGCTGCCATCACAGAAATATCCTCTAAGATGCTTTTGAATCAAAGCTGCTTAGGTTTTTCCTTGTGGGCCATTCCTTGTATTCGCCAACAAATGCCAGTAATCATCTTGTGTCTCTGTGTCTCTTTCCCATTGTTTCCTCATTTTAATATATTTGCAGAAGAGAAGGATGAGAGAAATCCATCTGACTGTGAAATAATGGAAAAGATAAAGGAAAGCTTATGGAACTTAAAATTTTTAACAGTTTTCTGTCCTGTAACTGGGAAAACAAACTTCGGTGTTTCACTGGTCCTGATCAATGTCTGTAGCTTATCTCCATGAACTTTATAGTAGAAGGATTTCTGACTGCTCAATGAGCTTCGTTCTCAAGAGCTGTCATGCTAGTGAAACTCTTTGATGATTAGAGTAGGTGAAATGCATCAGAAGTGCCTTTTTCCTATGGATTACCTCTTTAAAACAGCAGGTGGTTTCTCTAGATGGCATTTTGCAATTCTCTGGTATTGTGACAGTCTTCTGGTAACATTTCTGCTGTTGTGCTGTTATTTTCTAAAATTTAGTGTCTGCTGTACTGTATGATTCATGATAAATGAGCAGTAAATTGTTCACAACCCTTATGGGACAGGAAAGGATAGAGGTTGTTAGTGTGTGGTTTTAAAAAGAAGAAAGTACAGTGAAAGAAATGGAAAGTTATGTGTCTCGTTGCTGAGGTGACTAATTCTTGCAAAGCACGATGTAGGCTTATGGTAGTATTTTAAAGTGTTTGTCTAGCGTGTGTGTATTCAGAAAGGGTTTGAGTCACGTAGGACCAGGCCCTGGTGGTCCAGCTAAACATTTCCGCACTGTTCTAGGGCGGATGATGATATTTCTGAATGATATTATGCAGCAGCAACCTTTCATTATTCAGAGTGGTATTTCATTTCTGTTTAATGTGCTTGAGGAGAGTGGTCATGCATGACAAGTAATGTAGTGCTGTGCATGAGCACTTGATATCTGTCCTTTGGATTCTTTGTTGTAGTTCTCTATTGACAAGAGCTTGCTGCTACGTAAGGAAATGCCACTCCAGGCTAAAATCAGCAAAGCGTGTTTCTTGATGGCATCCTTCAGATATCACTTTGCACTTCATAATACAGTATGGATGAAATGGTCTCTCCTTAAGAGAGAAAATCTACAGATAATGAAATGCCAAGGCTGAAGGGATGCTTTTAACAGTAGCAGGAGGAAAATTTCACCAGGTGGGAAGCATAATGCTCTTGCTTCTGGGAATCCAAGTTTGTATGTAGGAAAAATAAATTAGTCCACAGACAAAATGTAAACATGTGGGTTAAAAGGCTTGAGGAGGCTGAATGTCTTTCAGTAGGGGCCTTGGAGGTGAGAAGCCGAATGTCAGATATGGTATACTGCAGCTCATGACTTTCTGTGGTCTTTGTTTTACCAAGAATCTCTGAAGGTCAGAATAGGTGCTCCCACTCTAATATTTTTGAACATACTTGTAGAGAGAATGGGAGAGCTATCATCTTGAATTGTGATCTTTTGAAAGGCTCAAAGCCCTTTCTAAATGATCTGTTTCTAATGTCATTGGACATGACACTTGAAGCAGGTTGTTACAAGGCTGATCCCATGCTTGGTTTTGGATGGCAGCAGTAATTGGCAGGCATGCGGAGCAATGGAACAAAACCTGCATTTTTGAGTCTTCTGCCAGCTGCAAATGTTTGAAGGAACCTTGTAATTAGGAAAGGCGGGACATTTGCCATTTAATGTCAAATAAATATGCAAAAAGTAACACAACATGGTCACATTTCAGCCAAAAGGTCTGGAAACTAGAGTTGAGGTGCTTTACCATGTTCTTACAGAATATTTCTGGTGTTACCGGGAAAGAGCTGCATAGGAATCTGAAGGGAGGGCTTGGGAGAAAAGTTCTTCACATATGACTTTCTTCTGTCTAACCTTACCTGATAGACTTCTTCAGTCGTTTGGAAATAGTTGTCATCTACCCGATACTTCTTGTCTGCCTTTAGATGGGGACTCTGGGCTCAGATTTTGATATGCTTAACATGATTTGGTGGTTGAAAAGTTCCTGTTTCTATACTGGGACTTCATGGGTTGTCCACCATGAACTATTTCTGTAGGCAACTGAGGGGTTGCTCAGGAAATGGGATAATAAAAGGAAAAAAAATATGCACAGAATTGATAGTCATTGCCTTTTGTCTGATTTCAAGAACTAAATAGTCATTAGGGGGAAAAAAAAACACACCACGTTGGTTCAGGCTTTGAACAGAATCTGTTTGAAGTCTTGAGGGAGCAGTATGCCGTATCACACCTTTGATAAACATTTTGTTGCTGTGGTTAGAATATGTTGTTTAGTTTCCCTGTATCACCCCTGGTGAGGAAATCAATCTTGTACCCCAGTTTTGCACAGGGATGTGACACATGCATATTTAGCCTAAAGTAGTTTTTTGACTGCCATCTTGTTTCATAACATAAACCAATGGCTGGTTTGTCTTTTATTACTGCTCCTTGATTTCTCCAGGCATTGCTGCATCCTGGATTTTTCTTTTCATTTGAGTATCTGTTTCAAATTATTTTCCACCAGATGCACTAGCTTTTAAAAAAATTTTTTTTTTTTAAAGATTGCATCTTAATTTCCTGCCCATAATTCTAATCTTCTAAGGTCCCTTCTATATTATTTCATTTTCCTCTGTAGTGTTTGTAGAAGAGTATGTCCTATTTTGGTATTATTTGCAGGTTCCTTTAACATGATACTTATTCTCTCTTCCAAATCATTCATGAAGTTATTTAATGGGACTGGATCAAATGCTGATCCCTGTGATACCTACTAGCTGTCTCTATCCCCTGCAGCTTAACTTGCTGCTATTTCTCATTACCTTTTGTTTATGGTCCTTCAGCTAGTTTTTTGATCTGTGTGTGCTGGTAGCCCAGCCAATTGGAATTAGTTTTTGACTAGGATTTCTTGACAATAATATTGTCCCTTCAGCTGCATCTTCTGTCCAAAGGCTCTGGATATGTAGAAACACACATTTAACTGTAGTACCCTATGCTGACATAATAGCAGTATCCCCACTTCTAGAGGGGAAGAAGTAATTTTGTCAAACGCTGTAGAAGATACGGTTAGAGTTAGGATGAGTATCTAGAGACCTTGGTTATAGTCACGTTGTTTATTGCAAGGTGTTACGAGTTGAAGGATTTGGGAGAAGGTACTGTAACAATTGCTTCTTGATACTTGCGACTTTTTATGGTCACATCAAATCTTTCTTCAATATTTCTTCTTCAATAGTTGTTTCTGTAAATGCTGTCCTATTCCCTGGGTGCAGAGTGCAGTTTTCAGTGGAGTTGACAGTCTTTACCTCTGTGGAATCAGTATTGGGCCTCAGACTCGAACATGTTTTTGAAGGCTTCATATCTCTTGACCCATGTGGTGTTTCTGAAAATATGACTTCTGTTCCAGCCTCAACCCTACCTACTGCATGCACCCATTGCACCGAACACTAACTCAGTTTGCACTGTTGTTGCACCCCTTATTTTCTTTAGGTCCTAATTAGCAGATGCCCTGTGGAATTTCTCTTCCTTTTGCTTCCTATTCCTTATGGTCATATCAAGTGTAACATTTTTCAGGTGTAATCTACATAGCTATGTGGTTTGATACAAGAACTGAAGGGTGGTTGTGCTTGATAGTGTGTCTCTCCCTATCATTTTTTTCAGCCACATGTTTAATTGAGAACCAGCTAGTTGAGGACTGAGATATCCCTGCTTTGGCAAATTGAGAGGGGAACCTCTGAGCCTGGGAAGCTTTCACCCTCACTTGGAGACTGCCAAAGTAGGCACAATACTTAGTTACACCAAAAAGCTGTAACATCTTTGATCTCTCCTCCTCTTGTTGGTGTGGTTTTGTTGGCTGATTTTAATTTTATTTTTTTAGTTTCACTGCTATCACATTCTTCCTCAAACAAAACTGAAACTGTTCTGTTTAAAGCTTTGAAAACTTTTGGGTTGCTCTTCCTAATGAGGTTAATTTTACTCTAGGCAGGCATCAAACACTTGGAGACCATGTGGGTACCCAGTCAGAACCGCTTCAGATGCTTCCATAATGGGAGTAAAAAACCGAGACAACTCTGTTGGCTTTTATCAGTGCACAGTGCCCCTTCTCACATCAGACTGTTGTGCTGTAATGTTGCCTTTGCTGTGTCTGCCAGCAGAACTCTGAGTTTAAACAATGGTCAGCAAATCCCTCTTCTAAGGCTGGATTAACTGTACTTTCCTTCAGTGGAAACTGCTATTTGGGTAAGAGAGGAATCCACAATTTTAATTTTCCCCTCAAGATAGGCAAGCAAAAAAAGCTGAGCTGCTTTGCTATAGAAACACTCAGGAAAGTGCAGGATAAAGAAGGAAAATGTATCAACTGAACTATGTTCAAGGCCATCTGAAATGTCCAAAGTCTCTCCTCATCAAGTTGTGTATGTGAAGGGAATGAGAAAGTGAGCCTGGCCTGGAAGTGGAGAAAGAGAGAAAATGGTATCTGACACAGGCCTTCTAACAACAATTGTTCAAGGTGTTAAAGAAGCTATTAAAGGCTATGCCACAGAATTCACTAATTTTAACCTTGAATAAATAATCAGATGTTCACGAGCCCTTAAGGTACAGAAATAAGAAATGAAGTGCATCTGTTGAAGCTGGAGCAGAATGTTCTGCTGCTTAGTCCAAATTTGTTCAGAAATGTTTCTGGTGATACCCTTCCACACTTTCTCTGGGGAAAAAAAATCACAGCCTTATTCCCACCACTATTAGGACTTTTTTCTCTCATTTTCCCTTTAATTCCATTATTCATATTCCAGTTCTTCTGCATAGTCCTGGATTCTTTCCTCTTTGTCACTGTAACTGTCAAATATTTGTACTGTATTTTCACACCGGTTCAATATCCACTTACACCTTCTGTCCTCTGACAGGGATTTTTATATGGTAGGATTCAAAGTATAAAAACTGGTACCGTCATCTTTTTGGTTGTGTCTCTTGTAGTAGTAATGAGGTTGCAGAAAGATCTTAGCCTTCTGTTTGAGGTCTTCTGTAGGTCATGAAATGTGGTGTTAGGTGCCTGCCCATGGAGGGAAAGGAACCCAGATCCAAGTGTTATGCAGTCCTGGACCAAAAGCATGATTATTCTTGCCAGAGGCTTCTGATTCTGACCTCAACAGTCTGCCACTGTGAATCATGCCAGATATTGTCATAGTTTTGTGCTTTCTAAACCTGTTGGTTCTATTTTCCATGCAGTATAGAACAACCAAATGGATACTTAACCATGCTTGGTTATGCTACCCTGTATGACAGGTACATGCAGAATTGCAGGATGGCGCAAGCAAACTGATGACTGTGAATTTAATACTGCTACTATAAAAAATAACAGTAGTTTCTGTGTTAGGATGAAGAGGAAGAGGTGCAACAAACAGGGTGGCATGGAGTGGAAAGATCTCTTCTGTAATCAGTTCTTGGTACTTGGAAAGAAAGAAAATGTGGAAAGGCAGCATAGTGTTGACCATAGATGCTCAGGGTCTTCGGCAGTTGTTCATGCAGTATTCTTGGTGAAGATCCATTTGAGGAAACTTCATCCATATTATGGGACTGAGAAAATCCTGCTGTTGCTAGGATGCTGCCAGGGCCTGACAGAGCTGATGGACCCTGAAGAGCAGGAACATGTTCATCTCAATATAAGAAATTTTTTAAAGTAAGAACAATCATTCCCTGGAAATACCTCCCCAGGAACCTGGTAGAGTCCCCATCGCTGTAGGTTTTCAAGATGTTTCTGGACAGGGTGATAGATAATCTCGACTAGGCTCCCTTTCCCATCCAAGGTTGGACTGGGTGATCTTTCAAGGTCCCTTCCAGCCTGGCCTGTTACGATTCCATGTTGAAGCAACAGCCTGTATAAAGTTCAATTGCTGCAAAATAGTGGTAAGGGCTGCCATCTGCTACTATTTTTACTGAAAATAGATCTTTCTTTTTGGAAAAAAGCATGCCATCAGGACTTTAAAAGAAACACTGTTTTCATTCTCCCCTAGAAATCTGCTGTCCCTAACAAAACAAAGGCTACAGAGTTCAGTTTGGTAATTATTCTGTCTACTTAAGCTTCCTTTGTAATGTCAGTGTTTCTGTGAATCTGTGGCAAATAGAGGGCTGTTATGTAATACCTCTAAGGGTTGCAAGTGACTTCATCAACAAAATGAAGCTTTTTATATTAGTTTTTTCTTTATGGGCTATACTATTTGGCTGGGGAGCCGATGGGGGCAAGAAGCAGAGTAACAACTTACTGTTTAAGCAACCCCGCCCACCCCCCCAAAAAAAGATGTGCAGAAATAACAGGATGATTATTGAGTTTTGCTTTTCAGCCAGGAATGACATAACTGTTTTGCCAACTTTAGACATAAAATTACAAAGATCCTAACTATCTTTTTAAGGGGGGAGGGAAAAACCCACCCTCTCTCAGGAGACGTTTCAGTTGTCAGATAAACATGAAGATGGGGAGGGTATTTGGAAGGAATCTGAAGGAACTGAGTATACCATGCTAAATTTAAGGTGATGGCAGATGTTAAGTATGAGGCCTGTGTTTAGACTGACTTCCTGTTTTTAAAATCTGGAGGCTGTTTTTGTAATACTTTGCTATGAAAACTGTTTGGTTACTGGATCCTGCTGCTATTGCATCTGGGGAAACCACACAGTGAAGATGATTTTTTTGGTTGCTTGTACCCATGGGCAAGTGAGAAAGTAGGAAACGTGTGTGGTAGACACATGAAGTATCAGGAGAGACCGGGAAAGGGATGTCAGCTCAGCACCTGGAAATGCCTCTGCTTAGCTTTAGTGTATTGCTTTGTATATATGGCATTTTTAAAATATGTTGGGTTTTTGCCTCCTGCATAAATGAAATGGGTTTTGAATATAGAGGGTTGGCAAAATATCCAAGCCTGCAGTGTGATGGAAAGTTTCAGGAATAACGTTTGTCATGACTAAGCCCAGAGGTACCCCTCGTTGTCCCTGCTCCAGAAGAATGTGCAGAAGTGTAAGTAGATACGTCTGCTTTGATTGTTGGTCCAGTCACCTGAACAGCAAGCGCTGACTTCCGTCCTGTTCCTGGACCCCTGACTAACTGGGATTGAAACGTGACACTGGAGATTTATGTTGTGTGCTTGGTTAGTCTTCTGTCTCACGCTCCCTAGGTTTAATGAGAACTCGACGTTAAAGAGCAAGTGTTCCGGTGAGGCTTCTCGCACCAAATGCACCGCTTCCGCTTGTCTGTGAGGGAGCTGGAGAAAACATGCTTCTCATCTTTATCCTTCCTGGCCCTCTACTGTTACAGATACAGTTACAGAGTAATGTCGCTGGAGCTCTGAGCGCTGGGAAATAATCGTGGGACACCAAGGATGAAATACTATTCACACTGAAATCGTTGAGAGAATTCCTGCTGCCTGCAGGGCATCCCGGGTTTCTTTCAACCTGTTCTTTTTACTAGATGAAAACTAGTCATCCAGGATCGGTTCTTCTGATACTGTTTATAGGTTGGAATTAGTGTGCTGTCTGAACAATAATGCACTTTACTTGTCCAAGTGTAAGACTAGGGTAAATCACAGTTTATAAAATGCATCGTTATAGTAACTAGAAGATTAGTTACCCCAAAGGTCACAAATCACAGAGCATTAGACTCACAAAGGTCATAATTTGGACTGGTTAAACAGAGTATGCTTACATAACAGTACTACAGATACAGGCTAGTGCATATGAGAGTGTTGGTATCTGGGTCATAAAGTATCCTTCAGCTCCCAACAGTTTCTATAGCGTGGTAAAAACACAAATGTGTTAGACGATCTAACACAGCAGCTTTAATGAGGTGGGAAGAACAGATTTAATATATGTGTGTGTTTATGCATATATATTACCTAATATTAGTAGCAACTTTTGAAGATAACCGTGTGACAATACGGCAGATTAAGTTGCAGTTTGCGGACTGGGACAGCTGCACTAATTCTTTCTCTGCTATTGCAGAGCTGTATCTCCATGCTGCTATTCAGGAGCTAAAATAACTCGCTCTTACTTTTTTCCCCAACTCTCTCATTTGTGCTTATCCAGAAATAAATTATTAAATATATTCGCCTAGTTTAAGAATTGGTTGCCTTGGTGTTTGATCCTTTCCTGTTCGTGAGGCTACCCTAAGACATGGTGGAGCCTGGGCAAGATAGAGCCAGACACTAGCACTTTCGTATTTGTCTTTTTCTAGGGGTAATGAGGATGATGATCATCTTGGTGTACTTCAATAGGAAGGGGCATTAATTAGGTCTTAAGGTAGCTGGGATAAGTGCTTTGGGGTACTGTTGAGGATAACAATAGAAAAATTGCTTTAAATTAAAGGTGATTTAAACAGCAGCTACCTTGGATACAACATACAGCTAGTTCTGCCTTTTTAAATAGTGGTAGGCAACAGCAGATGGTGAATTTCCAGTGCTGCCCTTATGAAGGAACCTGTTTGATTTTTGGTGAGGTTTACAGTTCTGAATTTCCTTGTGTTTATTTCTAATAGTTGGATATGTTGCCTAGATGTTGCACTGCTTTTCCATAGGGATGTCTGTGCTGTTTTTTTTTGCCTTCTGACTCTACATCACCCCCTTGCTGTCTTTTTGAGTCAGCCTTTGTACTGGCCACACCTGTAAGTCCTTTGAGGGTCTGGCCACTCTGCTCTTTTTCATTTGCCTTTCCTTCTTTCTGTTCCTTGTTCACCTTATGGTCTTCCTGCCCTTATCCCTTCTTACACCAGATATAGGTCGCTTTCTCTAGCATATACAGTAGTACCTTGAGATGTATGTTTTCTACTAAACCTTTTAAACATAACGTGAAGTGGAGGTGGGGGGAAAATAAGAGGTTGTTACACCCATGGCAGTCTACGATGGGAGATCCTGCAACCAATTTGGTTGGCCCAATTCATCAGCTTGTGGATGTGCTTGGAAAACAGTTTGTAGCAAGGCCTTGCAACCTGCCATATAGCAGTTGGGAGCAGGCAGCAGCGGCTGGCAGAAACCTCCTCAGCCAGTTTTGTTGCAGAAGAAACTTGTCATGGAATTGTTCCTCAAGGAAGAAGTGCGTCCCCTCTAAACTTAAATCTTGGTTTAGCTTACACAAGTGGATGCGTTTGCTGGAGGGAA
Organism: Tyto alba; assembly: GCF_018691265.1. Classification (NCBI taxonomy): domain Eukaryota; kingdom Metazoa; phylum Chordata; class Aves; order Strigiformes; family Tytonidae; genus Tyto; species Tyto alba. The sequence continues at coordinate 6,089,912 of NW_024881280.1, forward strand.
TTCTGCTGTTGAGAGAGTTGTAAATAGTTACGTAAAATTTTGCAGATACTGCTTTTCTCCATGAAAATAGAAAATAAGGAAATTGGGAGGTTTGTGGGTTTTCTGTTGTTTTGGTTTTTTTTTTTGCTTCAGTTGCTACAGCTCATGGTTCATCACAGATACACTAGATGTAACAAATGAGATCAAAAAGTCTTCAAATAGTTCAGGATGTATATGACTACCACTTGAAGCAGCTATCCCTCTATACTTCTTTATTTATGATCTGTTTGCTTAATCTGAGAGCTTTAGGTTTGTTTGAACTGCAGAAAGAAGGAACCATGCAAAAAGAATCCAGTCGCAGACTGGGATTGTTGATAGAATAATCATTTGTTTAACAGTGATATTGATTATATAGATTGTCTAGATAATGTCAGACAGAAGTTCAGGTGTGACCTTCTCCTCTTCAAGAGGTGGGATACAGCCTGTTCTTTCTCAAGGCAGAGATTTATTAAGAGAATGGGTGGGATAATATCATAAATAGTTGTGTTTGCACAGGGTTGAGCGTCAAGAGTTGTGCAGAGTATTGCTCTGTAGCTGGGAGAGGGGAGAAGGGGGTTGGGAACTCTGTAAGCTAACTTTAAGGCTGGAAAAAAGTGTTCTTACCAGATTATGTATTGACATTTGGACTGCATTTTCTTTTTGTCAATTTGTAGAGTTGAAAATCCTCTTTTCTTTTATAAATGTCATTTATGCACAGGATAATGTCACAGTTTAATCTCTATAGATAAATAAGAAAGGATGTATTTTTTATTTTTTTACTCACACTGGAGTATGAAATGTCTAAAGCAGTGACATGTAGAAGGTTTGCATCTAGAAAGTTCAGGGCATGGAGAAGACCCCAGATAACTCTTTGAAGTTGACTCTCTGCTATCCCTTTTGTTGTGGTGTCAGAACTAAGTGGAGCAGCAGCAGCACTGTGCACTAGGAGAAAACTGAGTTTTTAAAATAAGAAGGGTGTTCTGATACCCGGGATTCCTTGAATTTGATTGTGACTTGTGCTGAGTTATTTTTCAGCTAACTGATTCCCAAGTCTCTTTTTGGCAGGTTGCTATTTGCTGTTGCCTTCAAATAGCCCTATTCCAGGAAACTATGCATAGTACCTGATCTCCTATTTCACCAGTGCAAGGGGGCTGAACGCTTTCCTTTGCAGTAGAGTATGTGTTCATACATAAAGTGCATACATGGAGGAAAATGGTGATGTCACTTTGTATTTAATGCATTTACCCTAAAATAGACAAATCTCTTCAAAGTATCTTTTTTTCTTTGTTTGTTCCTTTACAGGTGTTGCAAGTAGCACCGAGTGCTCCTGTGGACGTAACCATTTTACATGTGCTGTCAGCGCATTTGGGGAATGCACATGCATCCCTGCTCAGTGGCAGTGTGATGGGGACAATGACTGTGGGGACCACAGTGATGAAGATGGCTGCAGTAAGAATACCATTCTTGACTTGTGTTTGTGAAGTCTGAATGTCTTAACTTTTTCTCTGCGGGTGCTTCTCTATTTTACAGGCACATCCTAGTTTTTGTATGACAAATATTTAAGACTGTAGATGACAGACTTTTGATTGACTTCAGTACTCAGAGTCTAACAGAGCCAGTGTCTGTTGGCATAGAGCAGAGTGAAAGACCAACTCAGCCTTTTGCAGCTGGTGTGAGATGGCTGTTGGATGTGAATATTTTAGAGCGAGAGGAGAGACAGAGAAGTACCTCTTTTTTCCCAACCTTGCAAAAGCGCTATCTGTGAACTGAATTATATGATTTTTCTATAAATAGTAATGGAAAATAAATAAGCAGTGTGAAGAAGTGTATTGAGGTTGTCTGCCCTTTTAAGTAATATTCCAGTCTCTGTCCTGGCTGCCCTATGAAGGGAGGGAAGGATAAGTACTGTAATCAACATTCATTGGTCTTGGGATTTGCTGAGTGGAGTTACCTTGCAGCTACTGTGTATTTGTGTAGTGTCAGCATCTGTGTAGCTAAGCCCAACTGATGAGAACTGATATGAAGTGTCACTCTTAGTGGGTTTAGCACCATAGAGATGAATAGAGAAAACCTCCTTTCCTGGAGCCAAGTGTAAGTTGCTTTCTTATCTCACCTCTTTGGATTCCACAGACTGTGGTAGAATTGAAGGGTGGAAAAAAAAGGCCCAATTTTGTGGAACTCCTTTCCTGAAAGTTTGCATAGAGATGAAGATTTAAAGCTCCTGTCAATGAACGTGATTTGAGGAATTTATCTTCCCGTGTTGGATATCTCTCTAGCCTTCCCTGGTTTCTACTGTTGACTGCTGTAAGGAAAGGAGCTTTCTTCACCTTTGAAATAGTGTTTTGGAGGATCTTTTCTTCCTTAAGTGTGGGAGATCTCAACTCAGTTTTGTGAAAAATTTTTTCTTCTCACTTCTTGTTTCCTACAATTTTGCAAACAGTGAGCAACATGGAAGACCTTGGTTGAAACCTTGGTTGAAAAATGGGGTTTTGAAAAATATGTTACCAGCAAACCGAGGTGATCAGTGTTTGGTTTAAAGATGATTAGCGAAAGGGTCATTTGGCAAGGATGTGACCTTAACTGGAGAAATCAAAGGAAGTGGAAGGAAAACCTGCATATTTGCATCCAGTGAAGAAAAGCGTGAATTTGAGAACTTGCCATGCTCAAGAAAGAGGAGATGAGGATCAGGGAACTGAAGAAATAGTATTAAAATCTAGAAAACAACATGTGGAAGATGGGAATGTTTAAACCTCTCATTCAGAATATGACTTGTTCTGTAGGTCTCTGCGTTAGTGAGAGAGGTAAGCTAGCATGTACAGAGAAGGACAGTAGATTTGACAAGATGGGAGGGGAGATCAAGAGCTGCATCTTTACAGAGTAGCAAAAGTGACTCAAGCGGAAGGACTAAAAGATGAGCTGCCTTTTTAAATATTGCATCGTAGCAGAATAAATACAAAGAGAACTTTTTCAGCTGACAGAAGTACTCTGAGTGCAATTTAGTGAAAGAAAAAAGCAAAAATAAAAGTTGAACAGTGGGGCTAAGGACTCTATAGAAATGTTAAGTGCATGACTTCAGCACACACCGGCAAGGTTGCAGTGGAGAGGCCCTAGGAACATTTACTCCATTGAGCCTGCTGAATCTTGCTCTGAGTAGCTGCTCATTATGAGTCCAGGTATGTGATAGATCATTGTTTATTTGTAAGAACTAGGTTGACTCCACAGTGTAGGCTCATGGTAGTTGTCCGTGCTATTTCCTATCTTGCTTAGTCATTACGGCCCTGAAACCTTTTGCTAAAGCAGATCGCTTGCTAAATCCCTCGCTTTTGCTTGGTATACAGGAGCCTTGTGAAGGTGTACTCATTTGTGGGGTTAACTTTCCATTTGATCCGCTCGACTGTGCCAGGAATGAAGAAGGCAGCAGGAGTGCAAGAGCAGAGGTGGGGTATGAGCCCATTGGAACAGCAACTCAAATTTTAAAGCAATTTAATCTTCTCACAAATCAGCACTGATGCTTGCACATAGTATGTGACAATGATCAGTTCACAGATTTTCCTTCCTTCCCTGGCCATCTGTCTGTGACATGCATACAGTGTTCTAGTTGGATTGAAATTTTGGACAACTCCTCTGTTTTGAGCTTTAATTTTTTTCTTATTTATTGACTTATAACAGGTCTGAAATTGGTGAATTTCTTTTTAATACAAATATTGAGCTGTAGGTTTGGGTTGTCCTGATGAAGTCATTGTACAAGCCCCAGATATATTAAAAGCCTAGATAAAAAATCAGTGAGATTCCTCAAAAACCATGGGACTGGTTTTCAGGCTGGGGTGAGCCCAGTGGTTTGTCCTGATTCATGAACCTAAGTCTGTTCAACCACTTATATGGACTCTTCTGAGATGCTGAAGCTGTCAGGATTCTTTTTTGGCAGTGTATGGAAGTACAGCTCTTGAGTTTTAAAGACAGGAATTATAATATCATCAAATAGATGTCTCTGTTCAGAAGACTGAACAGAAGTGATTGCAAGGAATCCCGCATTTCTACTGGTCTGCTGCAAGTTAGTTTTACAGAGTTACAGGATTTTATGTTTATTTCTGTGACTATCCTAACTTTCCAGAGAAATAAAGCTGCAACCATGCTTGTTTTAAGGTCTACTTTTCCGTACAGTGTACATATGAGCTGATACACCGAAGTCGATACAACAACAAGAATGCATTCCTGAGAAAGTTCTCTTTGCTTCCTTGGGAGAATGGGAAGACATTGGACTGTTGGACCCCTAATCAAGCAAGAGAGTAAAACATGGGGTGGGGGGAAAGGTGAAAATTACTTTAGCAAGTCAAGATTCAGTCTTGCATCTGTGCCTATATAGCACTGCATATGCTTGAGTAGTTGACTGGAGTTTGCTAAATTCTGTATTAATGCAATTTCCTAGCCTTGAACTGGTAATTTATCATTTCAGTTAAAGAACGACAGCTTGGAACGTATTGTGTGAAGGAAGAAAAAAAAAAAAAGGGGAGGGAGGGCTGCAAGATACTTGGCAATGAGTGAGAGGAGTTGCAGCTATGAAAACTGAGAGCAGACACAGGGAATACTTCTTCCTTTTGAGAGAATTATGAGATAAATTCTTAAAACATGGTGTGTTAGTTTCTTTTGGGATTTTTTTTTTTTCTTTTTTTTTTTTTTTTTTTTTTTTTTAATGTTCTGTTACAAACTATAAAACAAATTCCCACTTTTTGAGTCAGTTGCACTGTTTTTCCCTTTCTGGACACCCCAGACATTTTTCACTTGTATCGGTGTCCTTGGAATGTCTGCCTCTCGTAAGTATTTCCCGTCATTTTTGGGAGAGCCCTGCCTCTGCTTACCTGGCTATGATAAGAACTTTTCCTTGCAAATCTGAAGCCCTGCTGTGACGGGAGCCAAGTATTCCGTGACATGTTTGCTTCCTGCTTCGGATCATGTTTACAAGCCAGAGTGCTGTAGTAATAATAGTAATAAGCAACCTCCCAGCTGTCATGCCAGCTTCATAGACTTTCTCTGGTGTCAGCTCTCTGGCTTGCTGACAGTGTCTGGCTTGGAAGCCCTTGCTACACATGCACAGAGTAGCTCGGCTGCCTTCCTGCCTTGTGCCAACAGAGAGGCTGCTTTGGACTGTCCCTAACGAAAGCCGCATGCAAGCGGAGGAATGGTTTTCATTCTGCCCTCCTGCATGCTCTTTGAAGTCCAGTGTGGTGTGAATGAGTCTCACTTCCTGTGGCAGGGGTGAAAGGACAACTGAGTAAACTTGGCCTGAGGATTGATAAATAGTTCTGTTTCTCCTAAGATACGCCAAATCTCCTCGTAACCATCCCCCAGGAGAGCCTTCTTACTCTGAATTTTGGATCTAATCAGCTTGTAAATGTGTATCTCCTTGGGACACAGACTTGCTTGCTTAGCTCCATGCACTGTTGTACAATACTTTTCATTTAAAGGGACTGAAAAAAATTTCTCCCTTTACCTTAAAGCTTACTGGAAGTGGTCTGTTATTCCCATCTCACTGCAAAATTTAGGCAGTTCCTGTTGAGCTACAACTTATTCAAGCCCAGGAGAGGGTCTCTTCCTTGCCAGAAACAGGGTTATCGGTATAGTCTGCTTATCAGTCCCACAACAAAAAATTTTGATGTGAGGATAAAAATCTCACAGATGTTTTAGTAAAATTAATGGAAGCTTTAAATGAATCATTTTCCTTCTGCCTTTCACTTAATCACCAGCCTCAGATACAAGAGCTCAGGTGAAGCTTCACTTCTACACTTCAAGTTTTACTAATTAGGAACTCTTGACAAGAGTTCAAGTTTCTCTTGAAGAGACACCAGTGCCGTATCTGCAACCACACTTCTTCATTTTATTGGGCTTGGAGTATGTGTGTTTCCTTGAAAAGGCATCAGAATTAATGCAGTGCCCCCTGGAGCAGAGTGCTTGTGATCAAAGGGTTGTAAAAGATTGGGTGCTGATACTTTTTTTTTTTTTTAATTCGTTAATTCTTTTTTTTTTTGACCAGCAACATCCTTAAATACTGTTCAGCAGTGTGACTGGAAACATTTTATGTTCTTCTGGAACTAGATTTTCCAAAAAGTAATTAGTAAAATGTTGCCTCTCCTATTTCTTCCTGAGAGTGGACTAACGCCCTTTATTCTTGCTTCTGGACTTACTGCTCACTGTGCTACAGATCTCAGCAAACAGAAATATGTTCGTGTGTACGTATGTGCTCATACACATGCACGAGTGTGGACATAGCTGGGGGTCAGGCTGCAATCGTCTTTTATGTAGGTAGCGTGATTTTTTTGTTGTTGTTTGTATTTATTTTTTAAATTAACTTCTCATTCTTTATGCGACCAAGAGTTTGCTGAATTGAGCAAGCAGCACTGTTCAAACCGCTGCGCTCCAGAGCTTTGAACACCAGTTGTTCGCTGTCCTTGCGTACAAAGCAACCTGCTCACCACAGGCAACAGGGATAAAGTGTTCAAAGGACAGTGGGACGTGATTCAGTCTGCGTTTCACCTTATAAACTTCCTTTTTCCCCCGCCCTCCCCCCTCCCCTTCTGCTCGGCCATAAAAGAGTGCCCTGTGTAATAAGAGTTGGGAGAGGGGGAGGAATAGCAGGCTTACGGTAGACCTAGCTGTGCCGAAACCTTGGACGATGTCCAGTGTGACCATGCAGAGGGATGAGCTTAGGGAAATGGTTGGAAGTTCAAAGGCCTTTTTGTGTTGCTCACTGGCAGTTGACAGATGTGCTCTCTTGGGCTGTTGCTGCCCAGCTTAGCTCTTCCCCCTGGCTCCCCTTCCTTGGGCTTGTTCCCCATCCTGACTCGTGGCTCTACCTGCGGAGGCAGGTTAGGCCCTCTTTGGGCATTTTTCTGTCTTCATCTCCATCCTTGGACTTGCCTTTGCTTATCTCTTTTAGGAAAACACTGTTTATTTGCACAGATGTGGAGAGATCAAGCTGGAATTAAGCAGGGAAGAGGGGTTGAGGCTTAACTGTGTTACTGTTGCATTACCTAATCCCGCTATGAATAGCGGAGAAAGCGTGTTAGTGCAATCTGTGATTACTTTCTCATCAATGAAAGCAGTGCCTATGAAGAACTTACAGCTTTCTTAGGAAATAATAAATATCCTTCAATTTACAGGTTGGGAAGTGGGACTAAAGAGACAGAACTGTCCCATGGTCATGCAAGCATCAACATCAAGCTGGGAAGAGAATATAGGGGTTCTGTTTCTAGTCTTCTAGCTGCTAATCCATCTTGTCCAGAGAGGTCTTGCTCCACCTCTGACAGTGAAAGGAGTTCCTACTGCTTCATTTGTATTGCCATGTACTCTTCTTCTGACCATGGAGTTGTGGCTTTTAAAGTGAGTTATATGAGTTAAACCAATACACTTACCAAATTGTATAGCTGCTTCATGATGTCAGGACAAAATATAGTGAAGGTTGTTTGAACGTCCGAAGTGTGACCTCTAAACTTTTGAATTTCCTCCTAACTTCCAAACATTTTGGATATATTTACAACAGTACTAAACATTAACTCTGGGCTAGTGGTTTGCCCTCAGTTTTTAACTCCGCAGGAATAAAACTCATCAAAATACGAAGTAATAAATGACCAACAAATGGGCTGAATAATAACAACCCTAGAGCGAAGGGCTGTACAGTGGAACTGAAGCCTGATGTGTCTAGAATGAACTGAAGGAAACACAGGAATGTTTCTGTGTAGGCAGTTTTTAACGGGGAGACGAGATCGTGGATTGGGAGGGCAGAGCTGGGAAGAGGGGGTTAGGAAAAGTCTGCCCCCATGTGAAGGCTGCTCCCAGAATCTCTTACATTTTCCTTTTGAAGCATCTGTTTCTGACCATTATTAGATTCAGGTTACGTGGATCCCTGACCTGATCCCATTGGCGGTTGCTCTGCTCTCTGAGACATCAGCCTTCAATCATTAGCTTTTTTTTTTTTTTTCTGTCTTAAATGGGTTTGTGTTTTTTCTTCCTCCTTTAAAAGAGAGCTCCTGTAGAAGGGGATTTATCTCCCCCCTGGTGTTGTCTGGGCTGGCACACACTTGCTGTCTGCTGCAGTGGGAATTAGGTCCTCCTTTGTATCTGACAGTTTGTGTTTCACCCTTTTCCCCTGCTCCCCCTCCCCTGTGATTGAAGCTCAATTTTTATATTTAAGGGGAGTATGAAATTGGCTGAACTGCTCCCTGTAGGGGTGGAATTTCATTTTGTGTCGTTAGCTCATGAAGGGATGCAGCAGTTCAGTGGGATAATGGTGTCGGCTCTGAACCAGCGCTAATGGCCTAACCCTCTGGGAGCCTGAAGAATTCTCCCCTGGAGAGTCAGCATGGAAATTCCCTTCCAGGTGGCTCCTGTGCAGTCCTTTGGTGATTAGTCACGCTGGGACCCGGGTGAGCAGACAGAAAAGCATATGCTGGGGGGGATGGTCTTAGTCCTGAAACTGCAGCTGAGGCCAGGGAAGGTTTGCACAGCGTGCAATGTATGGGAGTTGTGCTTGAGGGAGAGAGGGCTGATCTGTGGGACTTGTCCCTCTGAATCCAAAGATCTTTTTTGGTTTTGTTTGGAAGCAGAGTTGGGGAACTGTAGTGTTTTCCCCTTCTGCCTGCCCTGGGGAAGAAGGGGTAGCTCCCTCCATTTTGATGCAGCAGCACAGGGGCACTCAGAGAAAGTTCAGTGTGAGGGAGCAGGTCAGCTGCTGGAAGACCAGAGTGCTGTCAAATTTGTGGGGTGAAAGTATGAGTTTGTATGCTTTCTTCTCTTTAATACCTCTCTGAGGCCTAGAAGTAGATGGATCTGACCTGGACGTGTATCTGCATGGGGCATCCTGGACATGATGGGAAGAACCTTTTCCCAATGGGCAGTGACAGATTCTGTATTTTGTCACCTAGTGCAGGGTTCAGTGTTGAGAGCAGTGATGTCCTCAGACACAGAGATGCCTATGCCTGCCATACTGCAGGAACAGCTGAGAAGATGGTCCGAATTTATGGTTAGGAGAAGAGATATTAGAGCAAGTCTGAATTTAACTGCACTAGTGTATCCTTGGGGTAGGATGCTTTTTGGACAGGCCCTTGGTGAGAAATGTTGGAGAACTTGCTATAGAGAGCAGTGAATGATTCTGTATAGTGTAATCCATGCTGCTTTCAGAAGACATTGGCAGCAGTCCTGGGCCAAGGGGAAATGGAGGGTTGAGGAAGCTGGAAAAGCTGAAAATGTGACTATTTGTTCTACTTATTAAATCCTCCTCCTTGTGTGCGTGGCTGCTGTCTTCACCTTCTTCTTTTACCTGCTTCCCTCCCCTTGCGCTCCCACCCCCAGGATAGTGTTGGCAGGGGAAGAAGTAGCAGCATAGCAGAAGAGGGCTGGCCCACCTGGTGACAGATGAGCGATGCTGTCGGCAGGCTTGGGCTGGGATAAAAGGGTTTTAGGCACTGGCCTCTCCAGCCCTTGCCCCTTCGCATGGCTGAGCAAACCTTGTTCTCTGGAGAACGCACCTGTCAGGAACAGCCTTGTGCAGCCCCTTCCCTACCACAGCTGGCAGCATTTAAAAGCCTGAACCTCCCCGGGGTTGAGTGTTCCTCTCATCCGTGGGGAGAAGGACAGGGCTGATGCTCCCCCTTGAATTCCAGCTTTGTGGCTTCGGGTCTCTTCAAACACTGGATTTGTGGTTCCACTCCATTACCAGCAGACTCTGTGTAGGCAAGCATCCCACATCTGCCCCCTTCTTCAGTCCCTTCTGGAGACCTCTAGCATGGTTTGGACTCTGTCGCCCACACCTGAGGTACAGCAAATTATCCCCAGCAGTGGATTCCTGCCTCTAAGCTTCTCCTTCCAGGTTTGTTAGACAGAAATGCTGGCAGAGTCCCCATGCTGGAACACACGCTGTAGCATGTACCTTGTAAAATCCTGTTCCCAAAAACATTTCTTTTGGTAGTTCTCACTCTAAAGAACTCACTGTGCAATAGAAACAGGGTAGACTGCATTGGGAAGCGTGCAGAAAAGACTCTGATAATGTAATTTTGCTTGTTATAATAAAATTGCAGTTATGGGAGGACAGCAGGCTCAGGGATGAAAGAGAAAAAAGGAACTCAGTGGGGGAATTGTGGCGGCTACTTTATTGTGGAAAGGTCAGTGCTTCTCTGGGGAGGAGAGACTGCCAAGCTACAGACCTACCCTGGCCCCCCATATGGGGAACAGCTCTTCCTCGTGGCTTGAAATTTTATGTCTTTTTTCTTTTTAAGAGGTGTAGCCCCCCTCCTCTGGAGGGAAGGAACTTCGCTTTCAGGAAGGAAGCTGGCTATAGCTCCACAAGGTGTTTCTTTGCTGTTGCAGTGCTGCCTACTTGCTCCCCCTTGGACTTCCACTGTGACAACGGGAAGTGTATCCGCCGATCGTGGGTCTGCGATGGAGACAATGACTGTGAGGATGATTCTGATGAACAGGACTGCCGTAAGTCACCTCTCTGAGGGGAGAGGGTGGGTGCAGTGCCTGGCTGCCGTTGCCCGGAAAGCTGACCCTTTCTATTACAGGAATGTAAGAGTTTATCTACCGAATCAGACCTCTGGCTTGTGATAAGCTATATCCTGCCTCTGGCAGAGGTGTGTACCTGATGTCCCTAAGCCCTGCCGCCTGGGCACCTGGCTCGCTGTTCAGCTGGGTGTCCTGGGGGAGGGGATGCCTCCATCCAGCTGGAGAACCGTTTATGCCCTGTAGCCTTGCTAGTTAATGTCCCGTGAAGCCCTTCCCTGAGCTGAGCTCTTCATGTCCTCCCGTGATCATGGAAACACCTAACCCCTGCCAAATCCTACTGAACTGCCTGTCTGGCTGACTTCCTGTGGCCTCAGGTTCCACTGTCTGACTTTTCTGCTGTGCTGGGCTGCCCCCAGCATCCTCTCCCTTCAAACATTGCTCCCTAAGGAGAGGGAGGTGCTGCAGGGATGCTGCCCACACAGGGACTGGTTACCCTGAAAGCTGACTGTCTGCTGCCATGCGAGGTGCCATCTTCAAAAGAGCTGCCATGGCAGGCTGCTAGCTGTAAGCACTGCTGCTGTGCCTCTACACATTATTAAAATGGAGGGAATTTTGCCTGAGCCTTTGGAGTTCAGCCTCCTCCCTTCCCTTTTGTGTTGAGGACAAGGGTTCCTTGTGGTTGGCTTCCATTAGCAAAAGGTGTTCAGGGATACAGCTTTCCTTCTCCACAACAAATGCTCAGGCTTGTACTTGGCAGCACATGCCAGAGAACCAGCGTGTTATGTAGCACCACTTACTGCTTAATAAGCATTGCTCTAGAGCCCTTGAATTCTACAAAAGTTGTGTGCGTGGTGCCTCCAGGGTGACTCTGATAGAGGAACCACATCTCAAGAAATGCAAGAATAAAGCTCTTGGCTGTGAAGTATTCCATGTCCAATACTTGCGTGGAAATGAATTCACTTTTTGATCAGTATGCCCGTGAGTTTTGCCTGCCCTTTTGGGCAAAGGGCTGGGAAGTGAGGTTCAGGGTTTTGATATCCCATATGATGCTCTGGATTGCAGGACTAATCTTAGTTTTCCAGTCTATTCAGACATTTTCATAAAAGAAAAGGTATATAGGTTTGGGTTTGTTTTGTCTTTTGTTTTTCGGAAGAAGTTGGAATGCCCTCCTATCTAAGACAGCAGTGGAGAAGGGTGTGATCAGAATATTTGGAGACTAACGAAAGGAGGCATGCAAGATTCTGTGAATAAGAGACTCCTAGGAGGTTGTTCAGACTACCGTGTAACTATAGGAGAGTTTCTGTTGGATTGAGATCCTCGGGTGTTAATTCTGCAGTCCCTTGCCTTTCCTCACCGGCCTGCAGACAAGCTTCCTTAAAAGACTGGCAAGGAGGGTAAAATGAGGCTGCAGATACTGGGGCATTCAGAAGAGGAAGTTTAAATTTTTTTCTCTCCCTTTTCAATGAACGTTTCCTTTCCTTTGAAGATAGCTTTGGCATTGTTATGAAAAGAAGGTGGAGATATAATTCCACCAGCAATTATTTGTTAGATAATGAGAGGGCCTATTAATTCCTTTAAAAAGAGGCCTGGATCGCCTTTTTTCCTGTGCAGGGATCTCTAGAGCCTGGCTTGGGGCTGTGCCAGAATATCAGCACAGGGTGGATGGCTCCATCTCTCTGTTCCAGGTACTTCCTCCAACCCATGTTCTCAAGTTTTAGAGCCTGCTGTGCAATTGACTTGTGGGTGGCATGGAAGAGACACGCTCAAGAAATCTAACAGTGGTCCTCCTGGTATTTTTAGGGGAAGGGAAATCACCTCTCCAACATCACTGTGTCCTTGGAGATCGATGTTGCTCTGTTTGTAACATATCACAGATCTGGTGTTCTGCAAAGTAAATCTTCTTGCCTTGCCTTCACCTTATCTCAACTGTGTCCCTGCAGCTCCACGGGAGTGTGAGGAAGATGAGTTCTCATGTCAGAACGGATACTGCATCCGCAGCCTTTGGCATTGTGATGGTGACAACGACTGTGGCGACAACAGCGATGAGCAGTGTGGTGAGCAACATGGCCTTACAAATACTGCCCTGCCAGTGCTCTAAGAGGGATTGCACAGACTCCAACCTGTGTAGTTTTAGGATCCCCTGAGCACGGGTGAGGGCTTGCAGCTGGCTTGTCTGGGCTGGGCTTGTGGGACATTCTGTTCCCAGGGCTGGCTGGTTGGGCCTCCAGGCTGTGTGGCTTACCTGCCAGGCAAAAATCACCTGAGACCTGTTACTCCTTGACATGCCGCTGTGAAGTCCTGCGGATTCCTTTAGAATCCAGCACTTTGTGTCAGTTAAATGACCAATGATGGTTTTTGCTCAGGCACTGCATGACGTGGGTATGTACGGTTCAATGAGCAGTCTTGTTTGTGGGTGCCCTAGGAGCTTCAGGAGCACGGTGCAGTTGTTGCCTGAGTACTCTGAGAAAAGCTAAGGCTTTGTTTGCGTTGCTGTCTCTGCAGATATGAGAAAGTGCTCGGAGAAGGAGTTCCGTTGCAGCGATGGTAGCTGCATAGCTGAGCACTGGTTCTGTGATGGTGACACAGACTGCAAAGATGGCTCGGATGAAGAGAATTGCCGTAAGTGCTCTCCTTGCTTTGTAACCACAGGAAATAGCCCTTCGGACGTGCCTCTGTCTTGAGGTTTGGCACGTTTTCTGCAGCAGAGATCAAAAACAAGTTAGTCCTGCCTGTACTGGCAGCTATGCTGCCTTCTGTTGCCTACCCCAGAGGGCACGAGAGAATGTTCTATCTCTCGTGTTACCTCACAGGCATACTTCATCTGTGCCTGGCTGCTTCTCTGTTCCTTCCCATGGCTGTGTGACCTTGAGTCAGAGCAGGAGGCTTATGTTTTACTGAATACAGCTCTGTATAAAACTAGGAGTTGGATGGCAGGGGTTAAGGTGATAAAACTGTTCCCTTCTTTTTCCTCTTGTCTGATTCCTGCCTGGAATTGAGGGGTGGGGGCTGTGCTCACTGACAGCATCCTCGGGGAATGCATGTCCCCAGCTGGCACACTGCAGGGGCTGCCTGCCTGACCAACCACTCTTCACTCAGATGCTTTCTGCAAAACGTTGTTCAAAAAGTGACTGACGGGCAAGGGGGGCCGTGAGAGCCCACAACAGTTGTTTTCTCCGCCACCTTCACAGGCTCGTAGCAAGTGGGGCAGGAGTCTATTCTGTCCCTTCCTAACCCCCACTGCCTCTCTCCTGTGTCTGCGAGCGCTGCCAGTGTCTGTGGAAGTTGCAGTGGTCCCTTCCCCCACCCTGCTCTCAAAGGCATTTTGCAGAAATTTGTTCTAGATAACAGGAAACTTCAAAAGGCTCCGGGAGGGGGATCAGGGCCGCCAGCTCCTGAAGGGCAGGGGGCGTGGATGCATGGGGGAGTTGTCTTTTATCTCTCCAGATAATGAGAGTTGGCAGGGAGCCAGGGGCTGCAAACGTCTCTAAGCCAGGAAAGGGCTCTAGGAGGAAGCCAGCCTCTCTCCCTCCCTCTGCTTTCCCCCCTCTCCCTTGCCTGTCACTTCCCCATGATCAGGCCCTCGGGCAGGGAGGGGAGATGTTTCAACCTGGCATCCTCTGGGAGTGGAGGGGCACCCAGAACTGATGCCCCTGCTTCTTTGAGCTGGAATGCTTCTCCAGTCCTGGCTGGCATATGTCTCTATAAATAGGCATTTTAAGTAACTCACAAAGAAGCTCAGTTTGGCTTCCTCCCTTTCTATTATCTTCCCCCATGTGGTTGTCATCTTTTCCTTATCTCCACTCCTGCTTGTCGTTCCTCTAGGACAAGGTGGGACTACACAGTTGTTTGTGTGTTTTTTCTTCTTTGTGCATGTGTGTGTATGTTTCTTTTGGGGGGGGGAGGCGGGTGTGTGTGTTGTAATTGAATCACATTACGTGAGATTTTAAGTCACTGACTTCATTTTCTCCTCAAGGAGACCCGAACACTCCTTTAAGGCTCCTTTGAGGCACATGTTAACACACATTTTAGTACTCAGCCACTGGATATTCACTGGGCTAAAGCTCTTGCTGCATGCCTGCAGGCTGTGTCCACTACTTCAGGTTGGAGAGGCCTGGGTAGTTCACTTCCCAGACTGTCAGTCTTTCTCTTCCCTTTTGTTTAATGGATTTATTTTCAGAGCTTCTCAGTTGGAAGGCTCATATGCCTGAAACATGCAGTTCATTCGCTGGACAATATGAGAAGAGGTGTCAGATTCTGTTGTGTGGGACTCAAAACATTTTTCATCCCCTCCCACAGAATGTACTGTTGAACAGAGAACAGTGGGCAAATCCCTGACTACGAGTTTGTTGGGCTTTGCCCAGGGTCATCTGCATGGCAGTGCTCCTTACTGATAAGGCATGGTTTGTTTTGGTGACAGCTTGAGAGGAAAGGGAGGGGGGAAATTCTCAGAGGTTAGATGCAGACCTGAGCACCTTGCTGCTTGCTTGCTTCCTTTGGTCTTCAAGTGCTTATTTTTGTTAACATTTTAAAGGAATTATTCCATACTTTAATCTTGCCTTCTGGCATGCCTCAGTCCTTAATAAAGATCTAACCCAAAGGGTATCTTTTTTTTTCCATCTGTTTTTGTATCTACCTTTTTCAGGTTTAATAAACAACTTAAGCACTTTCTGGAGGGCACTAAGACATAGTGTCTCCAGCATGAGATGGAAGGTTATACCACTGGATCTTTTTTGTTGCTTTCCCATCAACCCTTCCTTCTTCCTAGCTGTTTCCTTCTCTAGAACTTAATGACTCTTGAAAAGTTAGTGTTTATAGACTGAGATATTATGTAATATTTTTTTTGTTTGTTTTTTTTTTTTCTGTGAATTGTCTGCATAGGTGTCTTTATATATAGATTTAACCTGCCCCTCAGTGAAGCGCAGTAATTCCTCTCAGTAATACAAGACATGCAGAGATATGCAGCAATGGCTAATAATTTCCAATACCTTTCTACTAAATACTTGCTAGTCCACTGTTAGAATGAGAAGGTTGCATCTAAACTGGATTGTGCCCTGTCACCTCAGGCATTTTTTCTTTCATTCCCTTGTTAGCATCAGATGTTCCAGCTGCCACCTGCAGCTTGGAGGAGTTCCAGTGTGCATACGGACGCTGCATCTTGGACATCTACCACTGTGATGGTGACGATGACTGTGGGGACTGGTCTGATGAATCGGACTGCTGTAAGTGAGCATAGGGTCATATACTGGTCCAAGCATCTGAGTTGCAAGTCTAAATGGATTTTGCATTGGCTGGAGAGGGGTTGCAGTGTAGACTGCAATCTAATTATTCACACAGAAGATGGCTCTTTTATTTCTTTTTTTTAACTTCGGAAAGTGAGAACGGTGAGGGGAACTGTGTAGTCAACAAAGTTCTGTGTGCAGGAATTAAAGCAGTTTTTAGGAGGAGTCTATTCAGGACCAAGTTCTGCAACAGTGGAATGTGAGGGTGGTGCTGAGGGGCTTTGGGGTTGTAACATGGGTCTGAGTTCACTCTTTATATTCGTTACCATCTCTGCAGCATCTCACCAGCCTTGCCGCTCTGGAGAGTTCATGTGCAACAGTGGCTTGTGCATTAATGCTGGCTGGAGGTGTGATGGAGACTTCGACTGTGATGACCAGTCAGATGAGAGGAACTGCAGTGAGTGCTGGGAACTGGTGGAAGTGTTCAGTTTCTGCGGATGCAAAAGAGTGTTTGGGGCTGTTAGCTTTGTAATGGGGTCTCTTCTGATCCTTCTTGCTCATCTAATGCTCTTTTTTTGGTCCTTCAGCTACATCTATGTGCACAGCTGACCAGTTCCGCTGTAAATCAGGGCGCTGTGTCCGTCTGTCCTGGCGTTGCGATGGGGAAGATGACTGCTCTGACAACAGTGATGAGGAGAACTGTGAGAACACAGGTTTGGCCTGCTGCCTTGCTGCTTATAGCTAATGTTTCCATCCTGGAGCTAATAGGTAGTGAAGTCTCTTTGGGATTGCTTCACTGAGTTCAGTCTAGAATTTCCATCCTTCCCAAAGAATGGGATCTGTAGGCTATCTTAGACATTTGCAAACAGGTGCAGGTCTGTGTGCTTAAACTAACATAAGTGATGGTGTTTTCTGGTTAGATGTCAGATCCCTATATGTTCCTGCCCCTATGTCCTGTCCCTAAACTATAAAATTGCCACAGAGCTCTGAGACAATTCCATTCCATTCAGACTTGGAAACATTAGTAGTGTACAAAGTTGCTACCTTTGTCAAATGGACTTTGTCTAACTCGTGCCTTTTGGATAGTTTTCTTGTTGCCTTGTGAAATTACCAAGTAATTTTAGCAGGCAGGGGAATCAAAAAGGGCATTTTGTGGAAGTGAAGCAAAAAGCCTTCGTTTTAGCGGTGAAGAGTGTCAGCTTCCCCCTTAGATATTTGCTCATGAGTGTCTCTTTCTAGTAATCATTTCGCATAGAGCCATTCTTTTATATAACAGTGTTTATGGAGAAGAGGGGGGTTTCAGCACACCCTGGTGTTACGGTAGGATTCAGGGAATGTCTAGAATCTTCTATTTTCCTTCAATCTTTCAGGATGTCTGTAGGCCTTGTTGAGGAGTAGTGTCTACTGGTCCATGAATTCATCCCAGTGAGTGGAGCCCAGCTGTGCATGCTGACCCTTCTGCTGGATCAGTGTATCTTAAACAGTGGGGTTTAGGGGTGACAAAAGGGATTTGTGAAACTGTACCCCTTGTTTGGTCCTGTTGGGGTGGGGGGAGTGGGTGTTCTATAAGGACAGCTGAGCTCAGAGGACCCGGAGAGGCGCACTTCGTAGCCATTTGAGAGCAGCTGCTCTAGACTGGTCAGCTGTCATGAGCACCAGTGTGCAGGAGATGGTGGTGATCCTGGGAAAAGCCATTGTACTTAAAGACAAGCAGATAACCCTGTTTCCTCATCCCGATGATAAAAGTATTTAGAAGTATTGAAAGAGCAGTTGCCACTGAGAAGCCCGGTCAGACTCCTACAGCCACTGAAATTCAACCTCTCTACCTCAAACCAAGCCCAAAGTGGTTGAGTACGGCTGTTGTTTACTGCAAGGTTAGTTGTGCAGTCCTGCATTAGGTCTATGGTGGTAGTTGGCAGGTAAAAATTAACTCAGCGCTTCCAATCAGAATGTGTACTGGCTCATCTAAGTGAAATACTATGCTGTCTCAGTTGTCCGCAGCAAGAGTTAAAATCCTGTGTCACCTCTTGGATTTAGAGCAGAATTGTGTTTTTATTGGCTAGAGAGAGAAGATTCCTAGAATACTAGGAGATCAGCTGATGTAAGGATCTTTATGTTCGATATGACAAATGAAGTCCAAGTTTCACAATCCTTCATATAAAGCATTCCTGTACTCTGAAAAGTGAATCTGCATGTGATTTGGTTTTATGGCTTTAGCTGGAGTATCTGTTAGTTCTTATTTGTACTTGATAATCTCACAACTGCCCTTTTCCATGCTGCTTACAGGCAATCTGACAATCTAATTGTTTCTTTGCTCATAACTGTATTGTCCTATTGTCTTCCTAGGATTATCAGAGCATGATGATTTGGAGTCAGCTTAAGAGGTACAAGAGGTAACAGGACAGTGCCTTTATTGCTGAAGAAACAATCAGATTGGCAAAGTCCCTACAAGCAGTATTACTTTACTTACAAGAATTCTGTAGAGTCTCCCTGCCAACAGCAGAAGTTGAAGCATGTAGCTCATGTGTGAAATCCTGTTGCCTGAGCTCAGATTTCAAGGATGCGTGTAAATCTCATTCCAAGTCCATCACAGTGCAGCTAGGTCTGGACAAGAGGCTCGTTCCTAGGCAGATCCACAGCCACACTGGGGTGACATATCAGATGATTAAAGTGAGGAACTGACTTCTCTCTTGCACATGCTGAGTAGGGGTTGTGGAATCTGGAACCAAAGGGAACAACGCCAGGACCTTCCAGTCATTCTGAGAGAAACTAAATAGTTGAACTTCCCAGTAAAGCAACATTGGACTCAGTCTGGAGGAAAGTTTGCAGGCCTCCAAATTGGCATAAAGATATGTGGAGCAGTAAGGAGTGCAAGATGAGCTGAAACTAAAGAAAGAGGAAGTCACAGATTTGTGCTCATATGTAAAGCTCCTATTTTAGAAAATGTTCTGTACCCTTTTCTTCACCATGACTGTTATTTATTGCTAAGCTGTGATGTGCTTACTTTCCCTTTCTTATATTGCAGGGACCCCTCAGTGTGCCCCAGACCAGTTCCTGTGTGAGAACGGGCGTTGTATTGGCCAGAGGAAGCTGTGCAATGGAGCAAATGATTGTGGAGATGGCAGTGATGAGAGCCCGCACCAAAACTGCCGTAAGTCCTCCAAGTTTGGTCTGAAACATCAGTGGAAGCACTGTGATGTGTGGGAGTCTATCTGTTGTTGCTGAAGGATATGTGTAAGGAAGAAAGCCTGGGCTGTGATCATGGGGGAGAGTTGAAGTCTGAGGAAAAAGGCTTCGGTGGTTTTCCCAATTACATACTGCAAACAAGGAATAACGGGGAGAAGATTATGATCTCAGGTATCAAGGTTTGTCTGTGGAGATAGTGAATCCTAAAAGGATATTATTCTGAGCTTTGTTGTCCCCTTTAGTTGTGGCCTGCAGGGAAGAGTTTTGCCTGCGAGGAGACAGCTTCCAGCACAGCCTGCATCTTCCTCCTCTTGTTCAGCCTGTTCTGAAGGGCAACTGCTGCCTAACAGCTGAGGACACAAGCAGCTGCCTAGTGGTTTCAGCTCAGTTATCTTCACGTGTTTGTTCCTTTCGCAGGTCCACGAAGCGGGGAGGAGAACTGCAACATCAACAACGGTGGCTGTGCTCAGAAGTGCCAGATGGCACGAGGGATGGTGCAGTGCACCTGCCACACAGGTTACAGGCTCCTGGAAGATGGCCGATCATGCCAAGGTAGGTTTTTGGAGCAGTAGCCTCCTCCCTGCTGCTTTGATGTGCTTGAAGTTGATGATTATGATAGGGTGCACATCAGCGCATGAAAGCAGAAGCCAGCTCTCAGCAAGATTGCCTGGCTTGTTGTTGATCTAATGGTAGCTTCCTCCCTTTGTCTGTAACACGCAGATGTGAATGAATGTGCTGAGGAAGGTTACTGCAGCCAAGGCTGTACCAACAGTGAAGGAGGCTTCCAGTGCTGGTGTGAGCAAGGCTACGAGCTGCGACCCGACAAGCGTAGCTGTAAAGCGCTAGGTAAAGTGGAGTTCAGCCTTATTCTGGTGTGTATTTGTTGGTCCAGTTCTCATAATTTTGTCTCTAATGCTTCACTGGCAGCGTTACGCTGTTCACCAAGCCAACATGTGACGAAAACGAAGTACTTGGATTACTATTAGATATGCCCAGATTGTTGGTGAATGCCTATGAAATTTTTTTGTAATTTGGACCATGGAAAGATACTTCACCGTTTACTTTCCCTGCCAGCAGGACAGCCCTTTACTTCTTTTCCTGGTGACCCAGATCCTGGGACAAAACCAGCCTCCTGCTTCTGCATCTGTTCATGAAGCGTCTTCACCTTTCCAGTTAGTGAGGTTGTATCACACCTCGTTGTGGTTTGACCCTTGATGCTGGTCACTAGTCCTGAATGCTGTGAGTGGCTGCTGTACGGACATCTGATGTTTTTTTAAGGGCATCTGTACACTTATTTAACTTTATTCCTCAGCTCCTCTAATGTAGGAGCTGAGGAATTAGAAATTCCATTTAAATAATTAGGGGAATTCCTAATGAAATCCATAAAGGATGCTGGTATTTTGTTTGTTGTTGGTGGTTTTTTGTTTTCCTCTTCAGTGAAAGTACCTGCTGAGTTTATATCTGGCTGAAACAGATTTTCACAATGTCCTGTCTGTGGTACAACATGTGTGCTTGCCTGGCTAGGAGATGGGTATAGGAGAAGGAATCTGTAGTCCAGCTGCCTGGAATAATCACTTCTTGCTGAGTGAATGTTTGCCGAAAGGTTTAAAACTGCTCATCTTTGAGTTAGGACTGTGTATTGAGGATGTAAAAACAGCTCTCTGATGCTATTTGCACTTGGGAGTTGATTTCTTGCTGCCAGTACTGCAAAACTGTGTTCTGGGTCTTAGTGCGGAGGGCGTGGTAGTCAGGGCTCTGTCAAAGTATTCTAATGCTGTCTTCCCATATATTCTCAGGGCCAGAGCCAGTGCTGCTCTTTGCCAATCGAATTGATATCCGACAAGTGTTGCCTCATCGCTCAGAGTATACGCTGCTCCTGAACAACCTGGAAAATGCCATTGCTCTTGACTTCCACCACAGCAAGGAGCTGGTGTTTTGGTCCGATGTCACTCTCGATCGCATCATGAGGGCCAATCTGAATGGTAGCAATGTGGAAGAGGTGGTTTCCACAGGGCTGGAGAGCCCAGGTGCGTCACCACAAAAAAGGCAAAAGCCTGGGGACTGACTGTGGTGTGAAAATAGGGGTGGGTGAGTGGAGAAAAGTGTGTACCCAGCATTCAAAACGGAGCGCATCACCCTGAGCAAGGGGCTGGGTTGGATGGAATGGGTGTGAAATCACCGTCCCACTGGAGTTAATCTTGGCTGATGGGGGAAGACAGGGCAGAATTGGGCCTATTCTGAGACTGAGAGGGAATTTTTCTCTGAGCAGATCCTGCTCCTGGTTTCATTTTGTGCTTAATTCTCCCCTGGAGATAGGTGGACTTGCTATTGACTGGATCCATGACAAATTATACTGGACAGACTCTGGGACATCTCGAATTGAAGTAGCAAACTTGGATGGCACTCACAGGAAAGTGCTTTTGTGGCAGAACCTGGAGAAGCCCCGAGCAATTGCCCTACATCCTATGGAGGGGTGAGTGAAAACGTAGGATCCCGGTGAACCCTCCATGCAAGTGTTTGCAGGTGAACACTGAAAACTCCATTCTTGGTCACAAAGGCTGCCTCTGGGCTTAAGCCTTCACTTGGTACTGCCAGTTTGGGGAACCTGGCAATACTGGGGGCCTTCAGATTTCACCAACCTGAAAGTGCTGGGTGTTACCTTGCTGGCTGTCGCTTCTCCCATGGCTGGTGACCCAGTCTCATGCTTGAGGTCACAAAACTGATATTGTTTTGCCCTGCTACGGAGTGATGCTGGGTGCAGTATGTGGGACATGAGTTTTCTAGCCTGTCTCTCCCTGCCTCCTCCAGCACTATCTACTGGACTGACTGGGGCAACACTCCCCGCATTGAGTATTCTAACATGGATGGCTCTAATCGGCGCATCATTGCGGATACGCACCTCTTCTGGCCCAATGGACTGACCATTGACTATGCAGGACATCGAATGTACTGGGTGGATGCCAAACATCACGTCATTGAGAGGGCTGACCTCGATGGGCGGAACAGGAAGGCTGTTATTAGCCAAGGTAAGTAATAGGGCTACGCGCGGGGAGTGTTCTCTGCAGTGAAGAAAACAGAGTAGCACAGCTCTGAGTTTCAGAGCCACTGACTCCTGCTTCTATGCTTGTCTCCTTTCACTGTGGGATGAGTTCTGCCACTGCTAAGTGGTGGGGTTTGCTACCCAGTGTTTGGTGGACAGGAGGGAGGAATTGTCTGTTACGTTACTGTGGGATGGATTTGAGCAGATTGACTGCGGCGAGGCCTAAGGGGCAGTGGAAAGAGCTTTCCCTTATTTCCCTGCTAGCCTGAGTCCTGTTGGACCTGATTATATCCCTGTACTGAATGTCTATTACAGGTCTCCCGCACCCATTCGCTATCACCGTGTTCGAGGACAGTTTGTACTGGACAGACTGGCACACCAAGAGCATCAACAGTGCCAACAAATTCACAGGCAAGAACCAGGAGATCATCCGCAACAAACTCCACTTCCCGATGGACATCCACACCCTGCATCCTCAGCGCCAGCCAGCAGGTAACTGCAGAGAGGGTAGAGACCCGTTTGAGCCACGAGAAGACCTGCTGCCACCCACCACCATGTAAAGCAGGGAGATGGCAAGCTTGAACGCAGCATATCGACACATCCACCACCTCCACCCAGAGCTGTCACACAATTTGCTCCATCTGGCAGTTCAGGTTGAGGTCCCTGGGCTCCGGTAACCTGGTGTTAGGTGTTACCGCAGCTCCCCCTGCTGACACGTGGGAGTGAAGGCTTTTCAGTAAGAAGTACTTGGGGCTTGTTTGTGCAAGAGTTGTTTTGGGAGGGGGGAAAAAAAGTCAGATGTGGGCATTAGTAATGACTGACACCTCCCTTATTCCTCTTCAGTTGCCATAATCTGCTCTAGAAGTGGATTGAGTTAAATACTTTATGTTTAAAATGAGCTCTACAAATGGAGTTAGTGCTTTAGTTTATATATTTCCTTATTCTCAGTTAACTTCTGGATAGACAAGTAATCTTATCGACATGGGTCTTGACACTTTGTTGTTCTTCCTCTTTTCTTTACTCTTTGCTTTATGCGTGGTTGTTTTTGTCGTTGGCTACTTGAGCAGGGAGAAACCGTTGTGGGGCCAACAACGGGGGCTGTACTCACCTCTGCCTGCCGAGCAGCAAGGATTACACCTGTGCCTGCCCCACGGGCTTCCGCAAGACCAGCAGCCATGCCTGTGCCCAGAGTAAGTGAGGTGGGACCACAGCCTGCATGCTCAGATGTTCAGCGGGTGGCAGGGGGTGGGCAGGGGGGTAAGCAGCAGGAGATGCTTCCAAGGAGATACAGCTGGGTAGACTGAGTTAGCATTAAGGGCCCCGCCAGAGGATGCTTCACCTTTTCGATGCATTCCCCTGTTCTGCATTCACACTGTCCTCTCTAGGCTTGATGGGTGGGGGGACAGAGAAGCTCTGTCCTTGGGTCCTTATTTCACAGCTACTATTGGTGCCATGCTGCCTGTCACAGCTGATTTGTTTCCCTAAAACTCCCATAGGAGCTGTGTCGATGATGAACAAAAATTTCAGTCCTCTTGACTGCCGCAGTTTCTCTCAGTTTGCAACCCTGTAGAAGAAATAGGCCAACTGTCTCCTAGATTCTCAAGAGCTATTATCACGTAGCTATTTGATTTGGAGGGAGATCTATGCCATTCTTTGAAGAATAGGTTGACTTTGTTCCCTCAGCGTAGGTTACCCCCGGGAGACAGCTCCCTACTACTCAGTTCCCCCCTGCCCACCCACCCTACCTACCCCCCAGTGATATTTTGCCATCAGTAAAATCCCGGGCTGTGACCCGCCAGTGAGAGATGGTGTTAAGGTTGGATATAGCAGGGAATTGTCTGTGTCTATCACTGTGTTGTTGACCTTAGAGAAATTAAAAGAAGACCTTTCGACCTTTGATCAGGTCTTGACAAGTTCCTGCTTTTTGCCCGAAGGATGGACATCCGTCGGATCAGCTTTGACACAGATGACCTGTCAGATGATGTCATCCCCCTTGCTGATGTTCGCAGCGCTGTGGCTCTAGACTGGGACTCAAAGGATGACTATGTCTACTGGACAGATGTTAGCACTGACTCAATCAGCCGAGCAAAATGGGATGGATCAAGCCAGGAGGTACAGTGTTATCTACATGTGGAGGTCATCTAGCCAGGAGACTCCTTGAGCATCAGATATGAAGCCACTGGGATACACTGGCCTTCTAAGGAGCTGCAGTTCATGCTCGATTTGTTGTTTGCCTAGTTCTGGCTCAGAGGAGCCCTGAGATCACCGAACACTTCATACACAGGTTTGGTGTATGTTCCTGCTTGTATGGAAGAGCCTGAATTAGGACACGAAGCATGTTGACTTGTAAGCTATGGTCAATTCCTTTGCTGTAGCTCTGAAATCTAAGAGGGAGAAGTATTAAATCCTCTGTTCTGTACTACATTTGGAACAAGAGCCACACTCCTTGGGACTGCTTTTTGCACATGCCCTTAGGCTAATGTTGCTATAAATGAGGGGAACAGTGTTCAAAGTTTGGAGTTGAAGTTTGAACAGGCGTGAAAACTAGAAGTTTCTCCAAATGTAAGACTGACTTGAACTTCTAAGTCCTTAATGGTCTCTCTTGTATGGCATTGCTCTGCTTGGGCTTTGCCTTGTGAAAGTTAACGTTGTTTGTGAATGGGTCGTGTATTAGGCAAGTGCTTTCATCCTAAGGTCTAATCTCACTAAGGATTTTTTTCTTCTTGTTTTTATTTAGGTTGTGGTGGACACCAGCCTGGAAAGTCCAGCTGGACTGGCAATTGACTGGGTCACCAACAAGCTATATTGGACTGATGCAGGTACTGGGATCCTCTGCTTTACGTAGGTTTCTGTCTTCCTTATTAGTCATGAAAACTGAAAAACAGCTGGGTAGTTCTGTCTCCTTCCAAATTTGTCTGTTTCTGTCTAGCAAAAAATGGAGTTTCATCTCATGTGCTTTTAACAAAGTGGGAGTTGAGGTAGAATCCTTGGTTTAATTCCACTTGCAGTATCCTCAATACTAATTCTGTAGAAGGATCTATAATAGAAGTCAAGCACCACTGTTGTCTTACTGCAGAGCTTGTGATTGCACGTGTTTATGTATCTTCCAACAGTGTGTCTTGGGGTGCAGCAGGTAGTATTTGGAGGATGTTCTCTGCTGGAGAGTCATAGATTAGAGAGATGTAAGGAAGGTGATTATTTTCTAGCTGTTCTCTCATGCCTGCGTAGATACCTTGGGGGCTTAGGAATGAGCTAGTTTACATTTATACAGGACTCTGCCTCAGTGACAGCCACAGAGGTGACTTGAGAGATCTAATGGAAGGCGACACTTTGAGCCATGTTTCTTACCTATCTTCCAGCCGTGAACAGAAATGGACAGAGGGGAAGAATGCCTTGTTGTATGGATGTTTTTAGCTCTTGCGATTCTAGAGGTCTTTGATCTCTCTCTCATTCTCTCTCTTGACTTTTATAGGAACAGATCGGATAGAGGTCTCCAACACAGATGGGACCATGAGAACTGTTCTAATCTGGGAGAACCTAGACAGACCTAGAGATATCGTGGTGGACCCTGTTGGAGGGTGAGAGATTCTTTCTTCTGGGTTGACATGGCAATTCTTGCATGTTCAGAGGTGTTCGGGTTCTTTGGTGTTGTGCAGTTGTCTTTCTCTCTGGTGCCATTGTTCTACTTCCTGCCAAAGACTGAAATTAGAGACCTGATTTTGGATGCTAGTGGAACAAGATAAGCGGGGATAATTGCCTGTTGTGCTGTAGAGCTTGCAGGAGCTGGCTGGTCTTTTAATTTGTTTATCTGGGGACATAATAACTAAAGATGTGGTACAAAAAATGTTGAGGATGAGGTCATCTAGATCTTTTTTATTTCACATCTATGTTAAATTTGTGTTCAAGCTCTCTGCTTGTCAACCAGAGTTCAGTCAGAAGGATCTCCTCAGGTAAATTACTGCTGATCCAAGCAAACTGTAACATTAGTGGTGTCTTGACTTCAGAGCACTGTGTCAGTGTTAAGGGATCGACTGTGTCATGGAAAGCAAACTTGAGTACGTTAACAGAAACAAATGGTTTCAGTAATTTTGCTTCTAAATCATAAGACCCTGTGGAACTGGGGATAGGGTGGATAGGAAAAAGCTTGCCAGCCATTGCTTTAGAAGCATTGAAGGTCTTGAATACAAGCGTGCTATTCTCTCCTCGAGTGGATTACTGGAAGACCAATGCAGCAGGAGTATAAAGGGCCAATTGATTAATTTTTAGACCTTGGACTACTATCTTGAACTCTTTCCTCCATGTTATAATTAGGTCAGCCCATGGGCAGTAGAAGTTATATACATGTGAGTACAGTCTTAGGCACACTACAAGAACCCATGCCTGAACATGAGTACAGTATTAATCTGATGCTGCTCCCTGCTAGGACCTGAAGGCATCAGGCTCTCTTGCTTCTCTGTACCACTGCCTGACTGTAGTGGCAGTGAAGGGATGCGGGCATTCACTTCTCTCCGGGCTTCTGTTCAGGTTCATGTACTGGACTGACTGGGGAGCCAGCCCCAAAATTGAGCGTGCTGGTATGGATGCCTCAAACCGCTTGGTGATCATTTCCTCCAACCTGACGTGGCCTAACGGCTTGGCCATTGACTACGAGTCACAGCGCTTGTACTGGGCGGACGCAGGCATGAAGACCATCGAGTATGCCAGTCTGGATGGAAGCAACAGGAAGGTAAGGAAGCCATCTTTGAGGAGGGAGTCTGGAAGCCTGAGGTGTAAGTCCTAGAGCACAGAGTGCTAATGGCCCCTGCCTCTCTTTCCAGTTGAAAGTGAAATCTCCAAACCAAGACCTGTTGAGCTGCTTTCACTGGGAGAGAAGAGCTCCCTTTTAGTTGCAAACTGTGTGTGAGGGAACCTCCTTTTCAGGGCTAATGTTGCCCTATCACTCTCCTTTTGCTGTGACTGTACATTATGATGTTGAGAGGGGGTAAGGGAAGCCTCTTCCCCTTAGTGACTTCTTAGTAATGTTCTTTTGGGGGGCTGGGGGTATTCTGACCAGGTGCTGATTGGGAGCAATCTTCCTCACCCCTTTGGACTTACTCTTTATGGCGAGAGAATCTACTGGACAGACTGGCAGGCCAAAAGCATCCAGAGCGCAGATAGAAGGACTGGGCAGGCTCGGGAAACGCTGCAGGACAATCTGGAGAATCTTATGGATATTCATGTTTTCCACCGGCACAGGCCACCAGGTACAGAGCTCGCCCCAAGCCACACCGAGCTGAGCGCTTGCTCAGGCTCTGGTACATGGCCCAGCTCTCCTGCAAGGAGCTGACCTGTCTGTCAGCCCTGAAAGCTTAAATTTCTGGGTGGAATATGAAAGCATGAGAATAACTCTCTGCTTGGTATTTAAGGGCATTCTAGAATGCATTTCTGTAGCCATTGCACCCCTTTATAGTTCCTGTGCTACTGGCTGATGGATTTCTCATCCTCTTTCCTGTAGTACATACAGCGTGTGAGGTTAGCAATGGAGGCTGCAGTCACCTGTGCCTTTTGGCACCTCTTCCTAAAGGTTACAGCTGTACCTGCCCTACTGGGATCAACCTGCAATCTGATGGCAAGACCTGCTCCCCTGGTGAGTTCTCTCTGTAGGATCCTCACTGCAGTTTTTCATCACAGCTGCATTTTGCTCCTGCCTTGTTAGAGAATAAAATTCACTTTTATGTGCTTATCTGCTTTACCCCTTGATAAAACCCACTTGGTGCCTGTACCTTCAATTTGAGTGGGCATTATTATGAAGAAACTTACTGATAACTGGATTGATGCAGAAGAAGTTTTACTTGAAATTATGTTGGGCAGCTAAACCAGGTGTCTTACTTTTCCCCATGCTTTTGCCCTAATTTTGAGGTGGCTTCTTTTTTCATTACAGGGTGCTATATTGTTTAATAGGTCTGTACACACTCCTCCCATGGACCCTCTTTTTTGAGGATTGTGGAAGGCACTCAGCTTCAGGCCATTGTACATCCACTTTTTCCCCTTAGCAGGAAAAGAACTGACTCCTAATTCCCATTTCCCATACATATTAGCAGAAGTAACTCTTCTATGAGTGCACTCTTTTTTAAATAAATATTCAGTAACACTCAGTAAAGCTTTTGTATCCAGACTCCCCATAAGCTGAGATCTGCCTGAGACTCTGTTTTTCACTGAAGTGGATGTCACCTCCAGAACGCTCAACTGATAATGCCTGATCGCTGATATCTGTCCATTTTCAACTCTCTGCAGGAATGACCAGCTTTCTGATCTTTGCTAGAAGGACTGACATCCGGATGGTGTCTTTGGATATTCCCTACTTTGCCGATGTTGTCGTCTCAGTCAATGTCACCATGAAGAACACCATTGCAATTGGAGTGGATCCTCGTGAAGGTCCGAACTTCTTAGCGTATCTGTCTGTCTGTTTGAAAGGCAACAAGTGACTTTGTATCTAAACGTCCTGAGTAAACACCCAGGCACAGATCTTACCATAGGTTGTGAATCTGGGTAGGTTTTTTTCCTAGTATGTGCTGCAAATATTCCTCTCCAATCAAGAAAGGAATGTCCTTATAGGAAAACAGAGAAGCCCAGCTATGTGGAAAAAGCTGGCTGCTATACTGAGTGAGGATCCCATGGGTTTTGGATTCAAGAAAGCTTTCCTCCCGCTGAAGCCTTTTACAGCAGTAGAGCTGAGACCCAGGCTGTTTGTGTATGCTAAACATCTGATGCTGTGCTGGATGTAAACCCACTGTTGTACAGTAAGGTAGATGATCTGATTGCTGTCCTCTGGGACATTTTGAGAAATCAGCTGTGGAACTCCGTACTCCTAGCTGAGAAAGTGTTATGTGTTCTCTAGCTTTGTGTAGACATCAGAGTGCCAGTGCTCCTACGTATTTTGGGGAGGATTGGAATGACATAAGTTGTACTGTTTTATCGTTCTAGCTTTAACAGTCTTGTGCTGCTGTTATTCCCGTGCAGTCAGATCTGTTGTGAATGGTGTAGCTGCTAGTCAGAG
Source organism: Tyto alba (assembly GCF_018691265.1). Taxonomy (NCBI): domain Eukaryota; kingdom Metazoa; phylum Chordata; class Aves; order Strigiformes; family Tytonidae; genus Tyto; species Tyto alba. Next base: position 6,118,905 of record NW_024881280.1, read on the forward strand.
ACTTGGATCTGTTTTTTTAAGGATTTTGCTGTTTCGTTGTTGGGGTTTGTTTTGGTTTGGTTTTGTTGCTGGCTTTTTCTAGGTTTCTCTTTCTTCTTCCACCCAGGAAAGGTTTACTGGTCAGACAGCACACTGCGGAAAATCAGCCGGGCTGCCCTTGATGGCTCACAATTTGAGGACATCATCACTACAGGTAAGGGAGATTTTGGCCTGGGAGTCTCCCGCCTCCATGCAGCATGAAAAGAGAGATTCTCTGATACTCTGGTAGAATAATCTTTAAATTTTTGGTGGAAGGGCAAGTAAAGCCTAAAGCAACTGCCTAATGAGGTGCACAAGGGGAATGCCAAAAGTTCCTGACTAAGCTGGGAGGATGAGCAGTGACCAATGCACCTTTCTGTTTTCTCAGGCCTGTTGACTACAGATGGGCTGGCTGTGGATGCTATTGGCAGGAAGATATATTGGACAGATACAGGAACAAACCGGATTGAAGTGGGCAACCTCGATGGCTCCATGAGGAAAGTCTTGGTCTGGCAGAACCTGGACAGCCCTCGGGCAATAGCTTTATACCATGAGATGGGGTTAGTGTTGTCAAGAGGCTACCTAGAGTTAGAACAGGGCTTCTGACCCCTGTTTCCGTAATACTTACTGGCTTTTCCCCAGGTATATGTACTGGACGGACTGGGGTGAGAATGCCAAGCTGGAACGCTCTGGGATGGATGGCTCTGGACGGGCGGTGTTGATCAGCAACAACCTGGGCTGGCCTAATGGACTGGCAGTGGATAAGGCTGGGTCCCAGCTGCTCTGGGCTGATGCACACACTGAGGTCCGATTCTGTTCTTCACTGTTGTTTGTCATTTGGGTCGTTGGTAGCCTGGAGGCTGTTCTGATGCTCTTGAGCAAGCTCTCAGCAGAGCTAGGGGAACACAAGCTTTTCTGAGAGTATAGGCTATGGGGAGGGTGGACTTGAATAACATCATTCAGGCTCTGTTCCCACTTGATAGAGGAACTGCTAGCAAGATCATCAGTGTTTTGAGTACGAGGCTGATGCTTACTTCTTTCTTTAGAGGATTGAGGCTGCAGATCTCAACGGTGCTAACCGCCACACCCTGCTGTCTCCAGTGCAACATCCCTACGGCCTCACTTTGCTGGACTCTTACATCTACTGGACCGACTGGCAAACTCGCAGCATTCACAGGGCTGACAAGGATACTGGTGCCAATGTCATCTTGGTGAGGGCAAACCTGCCTGGCCTCATGGACATTCAAGCTGTTGATAAGGCACGGCCCCTGGGTGAGTTGCGAGGCTGTTCCCAAATCAGTGGGTGTCTGTGGTGGCTAGGGGAGCCCTTCAGAGCGGGTCACTGAAAAGAGTCCTTTGGTGTAAAGCACGAGCGATAGAGTAACTTCTCAAAAAACAGCTTTTCTTTTCTTCTTCCCTCTAGTTTAACTATTTTTGCACTTCTCCCTATTTACCCAGCTGCATAGGTTTGGTGTTTATTTATTACCACATACCTTTTGACCCCCTTCATCCCATTTTCTTTGCTGTATTTCACTGACAGCCTCATTCTCACACACAGTAGAGCCTCTTTCTCAGGAGGACTGAATGAGTCATACCCTCTTAGGCTTCACCAGAGTCTACTGGCATACTTTGGACAGTTTCCCTTCTTTAACTCCAAAAGGCCATAATTCCTCTTAAGATAGTTGCTGAAAACTTATTTCAAGTTCTAGTAATTTTTTTTTTTCCCCAGACATTGCAGACTTCATCTTCCTGTCTGCCACTTTGCTCTACAAAATCTCTGCTTCTTTAGTAGCTCTTAATATATCAATGCTCTCCAACTATTCTGTGACAGAGTCAGAGTCCTTATGTTACTCTTTGGGGATCCTATACAGCTCCATCTTGCCTCCTTGCTCTTCAAGGGGAGTTGTTGCTTTGTGCTGTGGCTTCATTTCATTGGAATTTCCCCAATACATGCTTCTACAGAAAACTGTGCTCCTTCTCCTGTGGCTACTTAACAGCAGAACATCACTCCTGACGGTACAACTTAAAGCTAACCAAAACTCCAGCTGTCACATCCCCATTGTCTTCTTCCTACTCCTTGCACCTGTCTTCTGGACTTATCCCCTCCTAGTAAATGTATGCTGGGTTTTTTTCAATTCTTTTTATAAAAGGATACGACCCTAATATGTCAGGCACTTTCAGCAGGCTTCTCCGATGCCTTTGTTTACTTGCCACTGTGTGCAGCTAAGTTGAAACAGAAGCTTCTTTGTCAGCCTGTCCTCTGTTGCGTTGTCACGCTGCTTCCCCACAGGGTTGGATCTTTCTGTTAGAATTACCACTTGCAACAATAATAAAGCTAAACTGCAGTTGTGTGAATCCATCAGCATTTCGCTGTTCCTTTTTCCATGCGAAAACTGTGATTAGCAAGGAATGCAGGTCAAGATTTTGCTGCTAGTGCTCCCACTTCTGTGCCTTCCTGTTCTCCTTTGCCCAACCATACCCATATCCACCACGAATCTTGGAGGAGGAGGAGGCAGTCTCTGTATGAAGTACTGTAGATTCCCAGCAAGGCTGGGGTGGTAAGGATGAACTCAATTGCCAGCAAGTTGTGCATGTGTGTAGCCTTTAAAGTAAACCTTTGGGCTGTGGGACCACACTGATCCTTAAACTATGCTTTCCCTATTTCTAAAGGCTTCAATAAATGCGGAGTTCGTAATGGTGGCTGCTCCCACCTTTGCTTGCCTCACCCCACTGGTTTCTCCTGTGCCTGCCCCACTGGCATCCAGCTGAAGAGAGATGAGCAGACGTGTGACTCTTCTCCAGAGACCTACCTACTTTTCTCTAGCCGTGCTTCCATCCGTCGTATCTCACTGGACACCAGTGACCACACAGATGTGCACATACCTGTCCCCGAGCTGAACAACGTCATTTCTCTGGATTATGATAGTGTGGATGGCAAGATTTACTACACAGATGTATTTCTTGATGTCATCAGGTGAGTGCCAGTCATCTGCTGGGCCAGTGCCCAGGTCACCCAGCTACTTGCGCCGGTTGTGCCACAGTGAGCTGTACGGTGTGCCAGTAAGTTGAGGAGACTGAAGTGCTGGCAGTACACAATTCCTTACACCTTGTCTTTGGTACTCAGCGTCGCGTGTATGGCTGAACTAAATGCTGAAGGTGTGTTTAACCTGCTGGAGACTGTGAGGAAGAAGGTATTGGGGAGGTAGCAGTCTGAAGTGGCCCTGTGGCTGATGAGGATCGCACATGGAGGTGTGAAGGTTTTCCGGGAGCTACGCTTTCCTTATTGCCATTTGTCATTGATTTCCATCCAGGCGGTCTGATCTGAATGGCAGCAACATGGAGACTGTTATAGGTCAGGGTCTGAAGACTACAGATGGCCTGGCAGTGGACTGGGTTGCCAGGAACCTCTACTGGACAGATACAGGACGCAATACCATAGAAGTAGCTAGACTGGATGGAAGCTCCAGGAAAGTGCTGATTAATAACAGCCTGGATGAGCCCCGAGCCATCGCTGTCTTTCCCAAGAAGGGGTAGGTATGGGGTGTTAGTGGGGCAGGGAGAAGGGCTGGGCAGAGCCAGGTTGGAAGAGGGGGTTGTGAGAGGAAGAAGAGACGTGCTGTGTGAATCTGCAGGTACCAGCAAGGGGCTGACTCTGAGTGACAGATGTAATTGGGCAGACAGCGAATTTGAAGGTTGGGCAGATAGCTGGGAGAAGCAAGCGACAGATCATGTGATCTTTTTGGAACCTGTAGAACCTGGCAGCTTAATTCATAACTAAAACTTTCATAAGGCTAAATGAAATGTTCCTTTCTCCTTACACTTGCCTTCTACCTCTTCAGGTACCTCTTCTGGACAGACTGGGGTCACATTGCTAAAATTGAACGGGCAAACTTGGATGGCTCTGAACGTAAAATCCTGATTAACACTGACCTAGGATGGCCCAATGGGTTGACTTTGGATTATGACACCAGGAGGTCAGTGAAGGATTTTCTTCTCAGCTTGGTTTACTGGTGTAGAGTTGTGGCTTTGGGTTTTGGGTGGGGTTTTTTGTTTTTGGTTTCATTTTTGTCTGATCTGTCTTGGGTAGCGAATGACTAGAAGGTAAAGAGAGATTGTATCGATGGAAGCTCACCTTTTTCCCTGTTTCTCTAGGATTTACTGGGTGGATGCGCATCTTGATCGCATAGAGAGTTGTGATCTCAATGGGAAGCTACGGCAAGTGTTGGTCAGTCAGGTGTCACATCCCTTTGCTTTGACACAGGTAAGAAGATTTTCCTGCTGCTACCATTCTCCCTGGTGTGTTGATGCATTTGGACAGTGGAGTTTGGGGACAGGGAAGTGTTACAGTCTCAGGAAACCAAGATGGCTGAGGGGATAGTACTTAACTCTTCTGTGGAGCTAACAAAGGAAGCTTGTCTGAACTCTTGTGGGGTGTAGACAGCCATCGTTTTTATGATAAGACAGGAAGAGGTTGAAAAGGCCTTTGTGTGGGGCCTTCTGTCACTGTGATGTGGTTTTTATGGGTATCCTGTGCCTATGCAGCTAAACGTGCTAATGGCTGTGATTTTTCTGTGCTCTCTCCCTGAGCAGCAGGATAGGTGGATATACTGGACCGACTGGCAAACCAAATCTATCCAGAGAGTGGACAAATACTCCGGGCGGAACAAAGAGACAGTCCTAGCCAACGTTGAGGGACTGATGGATATCATTGTGGTTTCCCCTCAGAGACAGACAGGTAAACAGGAGGACCTTGATTCAGGCAAATGCTAATTGTAGACAAAAAGAACTCCGGCTCCACTGTGCTACTGTAGATGTCAAGCAAGGCTGACATCCTTTCTTATACTCAAGCTGTTAATGCATCTTCCCTGGGCGCATTCCTTGTCTGCCTGTGACATTTTAGTCAAGTACATCTGAATGGTGTTCTGTTACAGCTTTGATTAGCAAATGTCACTTTCTCTGTTGTTCATCTGACATTGTGTTAAAACAGAAGTATATGAAATTTTGGGGTTTGAATCTATGCAGCTGTGGTGACTGGGCTCCTGTCTAATGATTTCTGGTGCCTTCCTTTCAAGACTGCTCTGATCCTACCAGTGTCTGGCTGTTGCCATCGCTTTCTCAGCAGTCAGATGAGAGGCATGTGCCAGAGCATAGTAACTTGCTGGATTTCTAGGAAGTATCTCTGGCTGAGTAGGAAAAAATGTTGTTGTTCTGAGCACCTACCTGGTCATCTGCAACATGCTTAGAAAATTGCTTGTTCCTTCCAGGTACTAATGCTTGCGGAGTGAACAATGGAGGCTGCACTCACCTCTGCTTTGCCAGGGCTTCTGACTTTGTCTGCGCGTGTCCGGATGAACCTGATGGGCGGCCCTGTTCTACTAGTGAGTTTACTGAGTCTCACTTGGGTAGAAGCTTCCATAAGTGAGCAATCAGGTAGCATCTGAAGCTCTCCAGTGTATAAAAACTTACGCAGAGTTGTGTACTGGAAGTAAGGTGGTTTGGGTGCGATAGAGCCTTGTTCTGTCCTTTCTGCTGACAGACTGGGTTTGAGATGGGAAAGCTGCTCACATTGGCCATTTCAAAATCTCTCTGTAGCTTACCAGACCTGTTCATCTGTCTCACAAAGTTGAGGTCCTGCTTATTCTTCTCTGTTGTTCTAGTTCCCGGTGTGGTGCCTCCTGGTCCTGAACCCACCAGTGTCAGTGAGAAAAGTCAGACACCACCCAGCAGAGTAGGTACCTCAACAGCCAAACCTCTCACATCTCTGGAAGCAGCAGAAGGAAAGTAAGTGCTCTTGTTCTCTTGGAATTGGGGTGTGAAAGTCACAGATTGTGCAAGGTGCAACATGCAAGCCACCTCTGGTTGTCATCATCCAAATGTACCTCTCCCTAGCCAAAAGAGGCTATTCCAGCTCCAGATTTCACGTTCATAATGGGGAAAGCCATTTTGGCAAAGCATGCAGAACACTGCTGAGCTGGCAGGAAAGAGCTGGTGCAGAGATCCTGCTGTCTGTTCTATTGAAATGTTTGTCTAGGCTGACTGTGCTGAAGTGTTAAAATCCTCCTGAGACCATGTCATTCATTTGATTGAGTTCTGAACTCCTGATTTTGAGAACTTATATTCTGAGAGGAGGAGAGGGAAGTCTGTTGCTTTAATTCACTGAGACATCTCAGACCTGACCCAGACATCTGAGGAAGTGGTTCTGCCCTGGCCACAAAGGGGTAGCTTGTTTGGTGCAGAACAGAACTTTTGCAGCTCTAACATTTAAGTTACAGTGCAGGTAGTTAATAAGCACTTTTCTGCTAATTCCTTACAGCCTGCTATTCCTACTGCCCAGCAAAAAAAGTACGCTCCATAATATATGGCTGGGCTATTTACAAGACAAAACTTTGTTGAGGAGGATGTATTGGACAGAAAGATCTTTGTGCTGACTCTAGAATGTTCTGATTTTTGCTTCAGCCCTGATGCTGAAATTTGTGTTCTGACAGATATGTATGTACCTACATAGCTGAGAGGTGAATATAAAAAAACTTGGATATAAAGATACTGCAGACCTATAATTGATATGTACGTGCACATACCTCTCTATATATGTATAAGGTCCTCTCTTCTCTGGATATTGAAGAAGAGAAAGGAAGGCTCTTCTTGTCGAGCTGGAAATGGAAGGGATATCAGTGCTAGCCTGTCCCATCCTTTTGCTACCTTTTGATACTGTTGGTACTGCTTTCAGTAGCTAACTGTCCTTCTGTCCTTCAGCTGCTCTGACAAAGATGCTAGGCGAGGCTTGTGTACCCACGCCAACCAGGCAGTGTTGGCAACCATGGGTGAGTTCCTTTTCTTTAATTCTTCTCCACCAGGGTTGTTCCTGCAGATGTGCCCAGGACATTCCAGTCCACAGTGTTTGAAACTCAAATTTCTGTAACTTGCATTACTCAGATGCCCTCTGAGCAGAGCAAAGTACGTCTAAGGATGAACATTGGTCATATACATCATTGGGGACTTTTCAAAATGACACTTCGGTCTGAAGAATAGTTCTGTTTTCTTTCATCTCATACCTCATCCGTTGGGCTCTTTCCACTAATGATACTCTTCTTCACCGTCCCCTTCATGTTTAGTTGAGGATGGTTGACTAGGGTAATTGTTTCCCACTGCAGGAGTAACCTGTCAGCAAGGAGGTCTAACTCTTCTTTATCTAACCCCATTACAAAGATCTCGATGCTCCTTGGTTTGCTGGGGCCTAGGTGGGAGGAAGGTTATCATATGTTTTGGTTTCACATGAAGCCAAACAAAGCCCTCCACTAAACTTTGGTGTGCCGACATTTTACTTTACACACACTTCTGTATGGTGTAAAACCTCTGTACTAGGCATTACACTGAGGTCAGTATTACCCACTGAAGGTTAAGGAGAGTGCATAAATAACCCTTGCTTTTCACTTTCAGGAGAAGGACTGCATGTCAGCTACGTTATTGGAGGTCTTCTTAGCATCTTGTTTATTTTGCTGCTTATTGCTGCTTTAATTATATATAGGTAAGTGGTCATCCCCCCCCACCCGCCCCTTTCTCCTGGCCAGTAGTAAAATCTAGGGTTGTAGGAGAAGAAAGTTTCTGAAAGCACTTCATCTTTCTTCACTGTCATTTACAATCCCTTTGTTCTCCATTGGAAGCAGTGTTTGATGATTCTATTTGCAAGGTTTGAGTCCCGTGCCTTTGAAGTGTTGGGCGTGCAACACTATTATTTAAAGCCTTATTGGCTAAGTTTTCTGCAGAGAGCTTATGAGTTATGGACAGGGATGTGAGAGAGTTCAGATCTCAGTGCATGTGTGAGCTCATGTGCTTCCTGCCAGATAGCTCCACCAGTTACTGCCAGTAGAGCTTCTGTGGTTACATGGCAGCACCTTGCTGTACTGGTCGCTAACGAGTGTACTGGTAGCTGAAGAGCCAGGTGAAGCCAGCATTCTCTCTTTGAGGGACAGTGAAGATTGCTGGAGCTTTCCGCTCGCTGAGCACTCAGGAACTTTGGATCCTGGCAGTAGGGCCCTGGGTCTTTTCTGACAGCTCTCTCCCTCTAGGCATAATAAGTCCAAGTTCACGGACCCTGGCTTGGGGAACCTAACCTACAGTAATCCCTCATACCGGACGTCTACCCAGGAGGTGAAGATTGAAGCAATTCCCAAACCAACCATGTACAACCAATTGTGTTATAAGAAAGAGGTAAGAGCTGCTACTAAAGACATGGGAGCCCAGCTCAAGCTGTTGCTGAGCTTAGTGTGTGAAAACGTTGCAACCTTGTCAGCATTTACTTCTAGGACATAGGAGGACAACTTCAGCGAATTGCTCAGACTCCAGTGGAGATCAGCCAGCAGCACTTCTTCCCCAGTGAGCTGTAGTGAATTAGATCTGTCGTTAGCTCTCTGCTTCTTCCCTACTCCCACAGTGTCTTGTATTTAATTTGCATTGGGTGTTGGCCCTTGAAGCACAGGAGTCAAAGGGAATTGTCTTCCCAGGACACAGTCCTGGTTAGTGGCTGTTGCACCAAGGTTGCTTTGGAGAGGCACCAGGGGAACCAGGCAGCCAGAAGGGGTTTGCTGACAAGAACACGGCTCCTGGCTGCGTGCTGCTTGGAAGGGGTGGGATAGGGTGAGAACTGGAGCCCTTATTAAATGGAGCATTTTAAAGGCCCTGCAGAGGTTCGCCCTGTGTGCCACAGGATGGAGAGGGTTTAATATGATATCTTGCAGCACTTAGTTTCTCCTCTGTTTTCTCCTCAGAAGCTTTCTTATCACTCAGATAGCTTCTCATCTTCCCTCTTCTGATTTCCGTCCACATCCTCACGTCAGGTATCACTACTCTGTGTTTGATCCTGCCTCCCTCACTCAAGCTCTGTTGTGTGGCTCAAGCACTGTTCCATACTAATTGCTCTTTCTTGCTTTTCCCCTGCTTTTATGTCCTTAAACCAGCTCTACTGTCTGTTAAGAACATAGAGGTAATTTTCTATGGCAGATTCTTTGGTCTTGTCTTTGGCTACTCATACTCAGTGTGTGAGATTTGAAAAAGATAATTTCTGTGGGACTGTTTATGATAATTTGTTAGATTGTTTAGTTCCTCCAGCAGGGATCACAGCAAGACTTACACAGAGGGGAGCTTTCCCTAGCTTTGTTTTTCAAAGGTACTATCAAATAGATTTCCCAAACTTTCCTGCCATGTTAGCCTTATCTTTTAAGCCAGGATTATTTATTTGGGAATATAAATCCTTTCCACTTTTCTCTTAATTTTGCTGCTCCTAGATATACCTAGATGTGTATTTCCCCGCCTCCTTCACTTTTTCCTCAGGGATAGATCAGACGTTCTAATGCTCCTTATTTGTCAGTGAGGCAAGTCAGACAGATTTCACCACTTCAATGTCAGCGTGGTCCCTCTAACCTCTGATCATTGTCGTTGTTTCCCTATAACCTCCTTCCCCTCTATCACTGTGAGACTCAGACTCAACAGTGGTATTCCAGCTGTGCTTTCCGGAGAGGCGAATCCAGAATGACTCAGTTATAAAGATATTGCAGATCTAGAACCAATTGCCTGCCTACTTTTACCATGAAGTCTTCTGGCTGTTCCTGCTTCCCATTTTGTTTTTGTGGTTTTTTGTTTTTGTTTTTTTAAATTCCTTTTTAGGCTCAGTGTTGCTCTTACTCCCTGACAGCAAGGGAGTATATAGAGTTCAATTAGAAGAGCCAGCTTATCCTCATTCCCCTTCCATGATTTGAAGGCTCCTGAAGTTTGGAATGAGAGCTCTTGCAGGGAGAATTCATGTCGGGGTGGTGAAGAACCAAAGGGAAACTTAGAATGGGTTTTGCCATTGTGACAATCAAAGCCAGTGGCAGTTTACCTGGAGGTCCAGCCTTTTGTCTGCTTCACTGTCTACATTCCAGCTCTGCTTTGCTCTCTGCCATATTTTTCCATAGATGTACTGTTTTTTTTTCATTCATCTGTCTGCTCCCTAGACTGGTCCTGACCACAGCTACACCAAGGAGAAGATCAAGATTGTGGAGGGGATATGCCTTTTATCCAGTGATGATTCAGAGTGGGATGACCTTAAGCAGATTCGGAGCTCCCGAGGAGGGATCCTCCGGGACCACGTCTGCATGAAGACAGACACAGTCTCTATCCAGGCTAGTTCTGGTTCACTGGATGACACTGAAACTGAGCAGCTGCTACAGGAGGAACAGTCTGAATGCAGCAGCGTTAACACAGCAGCAGCCACCCCTGAGCGGCGTGGCTCACTCCCAGACACAGGCTGGAAACACCAACGCAAGCCCTCCACGGAGAGCGAGGTCTAAAGTACACGCGACTTTGGAAATGCTCGTACCCTCCCTAGCCTCTGCTCTGCACAAAAAAAAAGATGGGACTCTGCCTGCTACGCAAGGAAGGGCACAGAGACCAGCCTCTCTTGCGAGGGGCCCAGAGACTGTGACTGCCTTTCGGCAAGGAGCTTGGGCAGCTGTGCTGTTGTGGTTGGAGAGGGAGGATGGGTGGGTTGGAACCCAGAGACCCTTTGGGCTCATTTTCATTGTCTGTGGTTTATTTATATGTTCCTTTTTCCTGGAAGCTGCCACGTTAACTTTTGCAGTGACTCCTCTGGCCTGAATCTGGTTCAGATTCTGTGTTCTCTGGCAACCTGCAAGTCCTGTGCTGTCCAGCTCACGGTCAATGCCCATGAAGAGAGCAACGCTGCCTCATTGCTAGCTCATGGTCACAGAAGTTCCCCTAGTCATTCCAGTACTAGCAGCACTCTTTGAGGCTTTGTGTTGAGGGGTCTCTGACTTCAGGGAGGTCTTGGAATAGATGGGGTATACTTTGGGGCTCAAGGGGACACTGACACAGCATCAGGTCACCTTTTAAGGGCATAAAGAGGGTAACCACAGTTGCCGTGACTCGCTTCGTGAGAGCATCACTGCTTGCTTTCCCATCTGCTAGTAAAAACTTAAGGAATGCTCAGATCGGAGCACTGTGTCTGTTGCTGGCAGTGGACACTGCTCCTGTTCTTCCCTTTCCTGTTAAAACGTGTTTCTACTCTGGAAAAACAACAGTCAGCAAATGGCCCTTTCAGAACTGCTCCCTATGGGAACTGGACTCAGACTGCTGAACTTGAGGAAAGGAGAGACTGGTATTGTTCTTAGCTCTACAGAGCTAATGGGAGGAAATGGATCTCAGCAAGACCTAAATTCTACTCTTGTCTTTACATAACTGATATGTAAAAAAGGAAAGAGAAAATTTGCTAAGTCCCCACCAGTCCCAATTCTGCAAGGTCCCAATTCTCTCGGCCTTTAGGACCTTTAATGACTGTAATGAGGAAAAAGAGAGAATTCCTGGGTCGAGTCTTTCCTAGGGGAATGCTCAGTGCTGACAGTTAGGAACTGCTTTATTACCAGGCTGAGCCCATTTGACCTAGAATAAGAGACAATAATCAGGGACCTGTAGGGGCCATTTTAAATAGTTGATTATCAGATAGAATTGCACTTTAAGCTCTTCTGTTACCACTAAACAGCTCTCCTTGCAAAGTCGTTTTTCCCATCAGCTGCATGAGCTTCAGTTGTTCTCTCGCCTCCAAGGCCTTTACCCTCTAGAGGGTGTAATCCTACCCTTGCAGTTACACCCCAGCAGCATCTGGAGCTGGGGCATGCATGCTCCCAAGGACTATCGCCACTTTTTCATATTCTCTTAACTTCTCTTGTCATCTATTTGTTCAGAGGGGAAAAAAGATAGAGAAAATATCTCTCGATGCTTCTTCAAAAATGTCATTTATATTAACTATTAACCCCTCAAGTCATATGGATACTCTCATGGTAGAATATTAAGTGTTAAGCCATATACTTGGAAGCAGAACTTTCCAGTGAAGAATTTCTCACGGCAAACTCTGTAACCTCTTTATCTCCTGGGAGGAGGTCAAGTACATTCCCACCCGTGGTGTAAAGAGAGCAAAGCATACACTCGGGGTATGGCTTAGAGGTGTGGGGAGGGTGCATCTCCCATGCAGTATTTTTCCAGCTGGTTTAAAAAAAAAAAAAAAACAGCAACAAAAAAAACACAACAACAAAACCAACATCCTACTCTGCTCTAACTTTGTTCACACACTAACAGTCCTGCTATCCCTGAAAAACACAACAGTTGCCAGCAGGTTGGCTGTATTTTGACAGCAGAGGTAGCTTTGCAGAAAGAGGAAGCTTTGACCTGGCTAGGTGGCTTGAAACTCTGTCCATAAGTGCACCATTGGGCTGACTGGTGTATATTCCTGTGGAAAATGAACTGGAGCTAAGGGTTGGAAATTTCCCTGTGTTAATGTGGGACTCTTCCCTACTCCCAGAGGGGTTTTGTTTTTGTTTTGTTTTGTTTTTAAATTAGATTTTTATTTAATTATTTATTTGATTGACTCCAGCCCGGGAAGCATTGTTTTTGTTGGGCAGAGGCACTTTGGGATTGAGGCGTGGACTCGACTGGGAACTGAGGAAGGAGTTTTTATCACTGACATGGACCTGGCCTGTCTAAGCTGCCTCATGCAGGGACAACAGCAGAGGGCTAAAGCGTGGGCAACAGAATTGATTTGAACAGAAACCGCGTGTAGGGGCAGGGGCATCAGAGCTGGGAGTGCGCGGGTGGATGGGGGAAGAAGGTTCTGACTTCTAGGAGAGCCGGTTTTCTTTGGGTTTTGGGTGGTGTTTTTTGCACACTCACGTAAGCTATTGGAGCACCAAAACGCTGAGGTGTGGGACAGGGGTGAAAGGGAACATCTTCCCTGACCTGTCACTTGAGGTTCAGTCGGCCTGTCAAAATAATCGCTGTCCTAGTCGCAAGCGCAGAACAGAAAGGAAAACCCAGTCAGACTTTTCAACAACTCACGGTGCTTGTGATCTCCACCTTGATAAATATTTTCTGCTGCTTCTTAGGAGGGACCCTGCACACTCCATCCTAACAACCATTCATGCCTGCTCTCTCCTCCCTTCCCCACATGATTGATTACGGTGAAAAGGAGCACCAAAATGTCCCACAGCCTCTCCTCCACCAGTGAGGTGGGCAGAAATTAGTTTCTTTTTCCTGGAGACAGCCCCAGTGAGATGCTGCCTAGGGGGGGTGCATCCTGGTTCCCCATTCTGGGGAAGAGAAGACCCTCGTTGCACTTAGGATGTTAAGAATGTAGAAAGGCCACTGGAGGATGAGCTCTTGAGCACTGATTTACTATGTAAAAAGCAAACCTCTCTCCTATCTGTCCCAAGCTAACGTCAGTGATTTCCATGTGTTCCTGTGTAATGGTTTTAACGTTACTCACTGGAGACATTGGACTTTCTGGAGTTATTTAACCACTGTGTTCAGTATTTTAGGGGTTGATGATAATTTAATATAAATTTAGCTTTTCCTAACTACTCTGCCTGGCTTTTGGTTGTGAATCATGCATGTTATTTGGACTCCCCTTTGAAAGAGGAGGTCTTTGCACAGAACCTCAACTTTGCTTCATTTAGAGGAGCAAGAAGGTAGGAACAGATCTGGGTTCTTTTGATAATCTGATTGTAACACAGCCTTCTTCTGCCACTGTATTTTTGAATCAAGGGTCAAATATCCACATTCACACACTTTTGCAAATTCCTGATCACGCCCAAATACCTTTCACCCTGCCCCCACCTTGCTTTTTTTTTCCTTTTTGTACCATTTTAACGTGGCAGTGTCAGAAGGCTGACATTCCTCTTTTTGGAAAGCATTAGGACTGTAGCGTTCTCAAGACCAGTGGAAAATAAAGCCCTGAGGAAGAGCTGGTTTTCTATGTGTAAAGGGTTTTGTTCAAGATTCTGTTTCATTTTTTTTTAGAACTAGGAGGTTAAAGGGTACAAATTGCTGAATAACGAATGAAACATTAAGGAATAATGGGCACTCCAGTCCTGGTGCTAATCTTGCACCCTATTCCATCCCTTTCTGATGAAAGAAGTACCAAAGCCATTTTAGCTTTATTCCTGCCAGTTTCACCATAGAAGCACCCTCCAGAAGTGATTTCACTGGGGTCATGCAAAAATACAATCACCTTCCTTTTAAGAATTCATGAGAGAGATGGCATTTTAAGATTAATGGCAGTGGGGTTGATGGCACTCATCTTCTGCTTGCCCCAAAGAATTTTTCCTTCGCTTGTTTCAGCTGAAGTGAAGAAACAAAGGAGGGAAGACACTGCCCTCCGCCAACACACAGTTCCTGCTTCCAAACTCCCTAAATCTATTAAAAAAGGAGCAAGGAAGGCCCCCCCTTCCCCTGTAACGGGACGTTTCCTGACACCGCAGCCGCCCTCTGAGCTGTTTTGGCCCTTGGCGAACGGGGCCGCCCCGGGCTCCGCCGCCGCCCCACACGCAGCCTGAGGGGCGGTGATGGCGGGGCGGGGGGTGCGAAGCCGCCTCGGGGGGGGGGGGGGGGCCGCGGAGCACGCGCCGCCGCCGCCGGATTCAAACGGACCAATCAGGTGCGGGGCTGGGGAGGCGGGGGGGGCCGGCGTCGGCCAATGGGAGCTGAGGACACTGGGAGGTGCGGGCGGTGTGAGTGATTTCAAACCCCGCCGAGGAGCGGCCGGACACTCGCCGCGCCCGACCCGCCGGGGCTCAGGTGAGACACCCCCCACCCCCTTCCCGGTGTTGTCCCACATCCCCGTGTCCTTCGTGGGGGGCCTGGCGCCTTTCACCGCCCGTCAAGGGGCCCCGCGCCAGCCAGAGAGCGGCGTAGGCCTCTCCCCGCCGCTGGGCCTAACCCTCTCCCCCCCACAACGTCTCACCGGGGGGCCGAGCGGCGGCGCGGCCTGGCCGGCGCTGACATCCCGCCGCGGGTTTCGCCTGCAGCCCCTCCCGTGGCCGTGGGGAACGGAGGCCGCTGTGGGTTGGGAGGCCGCGGCCTGCGCCGCGCTGTGAAGGCTTAAACAGGCGCCGCTGGCCTCGGGCCGCCGGCGGGGGTTGTGGGGTGAGGTGCGGGCAGCCGTGGGTCGGGCTGCTCCGCCACCGTCGTGTCGTCGCTCAGGGCCCGGGCGCGGTGGGGAGGTGCCGGGGCCTTGTCTGGGAGGCGGCCGGCAGGGTGGGCCCGGGAGGGAGCCGGGCTCGGTCCCTTCCACATCTTCCTCGAGGGAAATACGGAGCGGGCTCCTTCTGTCCCGCAGCGCACCGGGAGGCTGCGTGCAGTAGTGGTTTCCCCTCTAAAATGACCTAAGGAAAACGTTCCCTGGGGTGTTTCTAATCTTAAAGTGAAAAACGTGAGCTCATCTCCATTTCTACAGCTCTGGTGTTGGGTGCGGGTGTCAGTCCTGGATCTCCAGGGTCCCTCACCAGGAGGCGCTTCTTGCAGAATCCTCCCTAGTGTACATCAAGAGGGTCTAGACAGGAATGTGGGTCCCATGTTCTCCCTGGCCCCTTCTGTTTCATTTGTTTTGGTTTCTGTGTCAGAGTCTTGTGATTCTTGAGACAGTATCTTTCAGGTTGGTGTGTAGGGAGGCTTCCTCCTGAATTAGTATCTCTGTCAGTGAGAGACCCAAAATTTTGTGTAGCGGAGGAATTAAACTTCTGCAAAGCTTAAGCTGCCCTGGACTCTTCCAAAACCAAAATTTTAAAAACCCACAAACCTAGCTGCTACAATTTTGATTTGTGTTTGGTGTAGATCATCTGTTTAATTATTCTGCAGTTTTTTGATTATTTTGTGTTTAGTGTTGTATTTTTCTGTACTTGTGTTGAACTGAAGTGCTGCTAAAGTTGCCTCCTGCAGATGAGAAGGGGATGAGTAGATGTTGGGATGTTGGGCTATGGGCTGTGAGAGACCTTCCTTATTTACTACTCATGTATCAGACAAAGTATTGCTATAGACTTTCAATGAACACATCTATTAGTTTGAAACTATAAAGTTGCATATTTCCATATGCTGAGAGTCTCGAATATTAAAGTGTTTTAAAAGGCTACTCATAAAAAAAAAATCTATTTTTAAAACTTTGTTATGGTTAAGTCAGAAAGAATGATTGAGTGCAAGTTGCCCTTACAGTTTTGACTCTTGTGTGTGTAAAAATTAGAATTTGGTTTGACTTTCTTGCCTCAGGCTTAGCCTTTCTTTAAACTTTGCTGGTTTTGTAGCTTTCTCCCATTTATAGATGCATCATTTTTTCTTTTATTTTCCCACTTCAAGAGTTGCAGTAGGGTTAAACTTTTTAAGCAACATCGAGAGAGAGATGTATTAAAGCAGACTCAACAAAAAATGGCCTTCAAATACAATAAACTGGATCCAACCAAATTGTTGTAGATGTATTGAAGGTAATTCTCAAGGATACAAAGTTGGGAACATTAACTAGGGGACCTGCTATGGAAAAAATTATTTATGACACCTGCACAAAAAAAATAAACTTGGATTTCAGAAGCATGGGAAATTAGTTAGACTGCTTTAAATCTGTACTGATGTGAGACTTCTCATTTGATATTCTAATATAAAAAAGTGAATGGGCGGTAATGGAACATGATTCCTGATTCTTGTACACATCTGACTTGTATTTGGTGGGGCTCAACTTCCACCCTGGCTCTTGTCCTTTCCCTGATACCGGCCAGTTATGTAATCTGGGCCTGTGCTTCTGAACACCTGGTCTGCTGTGGTGGAGCTGACACTCTCATACTGATATCTTAAAACAGTAAGGTCTTCTTCCCATGTAATAGTCAGCTCAGAAAACCTGACTTCCAGTGTTATGTTCAAAGTTGTTTCTCTCTTGTGCATCACTGTGTGTTAGGTGATAACATACAGCTCAAATTCACTTGGAGTGTTGTAAGTTCTTTCAGTTAATCCTTTTTTTTTTTTTTTTCTTGCTACCCTGATTGAGTCATCAATAAACTAACAGGTTTGACCCTTTTCATAGTTCACTTATGAACATCTTGAACAGTACATACAATTAGAAACTGCTCTGAATGTTTTGTGGAGTAGAGAGATAACTGTCTCTCAAGTATCTAATTTGGAAGATTTTGTTGTATAGGACATGTGACTTCAAGGACCCTTTAGAGATATAAATACTTGTAAACCTTCTAATTAAGGTTTTTAAAATCATGGTCAGTGATCATCGAGTTCCCTTTTTTTCCCCCCTTCCTATTTCTCCTCTGTTCCATGGTCCCAGCAGGTGTCTTTTTGTGTTTTTTAAAAGAAATATGTAAACTTGTATTGCTAATTTGTTTGTAAACTATTTAATGTAAATGACTTGTGAAGTCTCTACTAGAGTAGGATGGCGTGAAAGACACTTGCATCCATAATAGAATGGTTGCTTTCGAGACAACATAGTCTAAGACAGCATTGCTGCTGTGGCTGCTGCTTTGTTGTAGACTGTTCCAGTGGTTCATCTTCTAGGGGTGGAGTTCTACAGTGTGACACGGGAAAGCCTCCTACCCCTGTGTTTCATTTAAACATTGCCTTGCAGCGGGCAGCGTTGCAGGGGCTTGTTCGAATGAAGAGTCTCTTGACCCGAGGAGTTGAGTGTCGCTTGGGGTTGTCTCTGACAGCTTGGTTGCTGCGGATCTCAGACGTGGAAAAGCAGAAGCTGTTGTGCTGCTCCCTCCTCCCTGGTGCAGGGGGGATGTTTAGATGGTAGGAAAAGTAACTTGGATGATTATTCAGTGGGGAGCGTGGCTGGCGCTGCAGTATCTGGAAGAGGCTTCTTTCTTCAGCTAGCTAAAAAGGCATCTGAAGAAACACGGCCCCTCATCATATGGCTTGATGCTGTTCTCAGGAGGAAGCTATTGACACCCAGTTTCCACCATACCAGCTTCATTGTCGCTGTAGAAAAGGCGTCTCAAAATGTCAGGCGATGGGCTAGAGAGATTGCTGATGAATCAGCTCTGCCGGAGCGTTGCACATCTCGCCGCAGAAGGTGAAATGCGCTGATGGGGCCGGGCTGTTCGTCCACACCTCCTTCGGGGAAGGTACGGCGGTCCTTGCCCTTCTGCGCGCCGGGCCTCGTTCCTCCTCCCGTCGGGTTTCGGTTTGCCCCCCCCCTCTTCGGCTGGGGGGTTGCTGGAGGGTGGTGACCAGGGCTAACGCCAACCCCGTGCTCGGCTGTGCCCGCAGCCACCCCTGTGACAAGAACCGCGCTGACGGGGCCGTGACTCAGGAGGGCGGCAGGTTTGGCGGGGCCAAGCCGGACACCGGGCTGCGGGGATGGGGGTGCACTGTGTCCGGGGGTGCCGCGAGTGGAGCCCGGCGCTGCCCTGCCCTGCCCTGCCCGCCTTTGTCTGGCCCCGGCGCGGCCCCGGCTCCCCGCCCCGGTGCGGCCGCGGCCGCCCCAGCTCCGCCCGCCGGCGGGGAGGGGCTTTACCGGGCCCGGGCCGCGGCTCCCGGCCCGCAGCGCTCACGGTGAGTGACCGGCGAGGCCCCGGCAGGGCCCGGCGCGGGGGGCGGCGGGTAGAAACAATGCCGGGCGGGCGGCCTGCTGCCAGCCAGCCGCCGCCGCGGAACGGGAAACCTCGCCGGGCTGCGGCGTGCGGGGGAGGACGGGGAGGAGGAGGAGGAGGGGGGGGGGGGGGGAGGAAGGGGCCAGCTGGGGCTGCGGGCGGGGAGTGGGCTGAAGCGGAGGGGGGGGCTCTTCTGGAAGGTGCTGGGGATGGCCGCGCTGCTGCGTTGGAGGGTGCTTCCCTTGGAGAAGGAGAGAGCTGGGCTGTGATGGCTCCGCGGGAGCTTTCCTTCAGCAGCAGTTTGGGCCGTTCCTGTTAAAGAACATCACATGAGCCTTCCCATGCTTGAGCTTTATGAACACCTTGAGGGATGGGGGGAGTTTGCAGCTGGTAAGCACGGCCCTGCTGACATCTTTTGCTCCAGCTGGCCACCCTTAGGATTATGTCAGTGTGCACAAACTTGCCCATGGGTTGCCCTTTTCCCTCTTACCTCTCTCTGCTCTTTAAGACTGGCTTCACTCCAGGCTTACCCATGCAGTAAAAAAATCGCTTTTGCGATTTGCTGAACCAGAAAGAAGGTCGGTTTGTTTTTCATTGTCTTTCGCTTCTAGGTGCATGGAAAAGAACAGCCTCAGTTACTTTCAGGAGCCATGTATTAAAATATATTTTTCCAGAGAAATCTGTCACTTACCAATAACTTGCCATTTGTACGACTAAGATATCACTGAGCTGGGTTAGGACATATGAGTTAGAGCAGGCAAGAGAGAATTTAATGCTGTTTATATTTGAATGCCATTTCATTGCTGCTGAAGGAGTAGCTTCTCTCAGCTGCCATCTACTCCACAACCTACAAAGCAATTCCTTTTTAGTATGCATTCCTCCTATTTCTTTTCCATTATTCTGAGGTCCTGCTTTGTTTTTCTCAAGAGTCTGTGTATCTTGTGACTTCTAATCCATCTTCTAATTGAAAACACCAGCCTTTAAAATCCTAAGAGATGTTTATTGCCTAAGCAGCAAATAATCTTTGAAGGTGTTCTTTATAACCTCTTGTTCTTTAGATTGTCATCAAAAGATAGTGGACTGAAGCTGGAAAGCATGTTTGCAGTCTGACTGAAAGTTCTCATGACTCTGCTGCTTTTGCATGTATCTGTAGTTCAGGATTGTTAGCTGGATGTCAATTTTCCTTTTGATCATGTGGAATTTACTACAGCAGTTGTATTATTTCACTGACTGATTAGGCTATAGTTCTGAGATTTGTGTGTTCTTCAAAATACTTAGAGTGTCAAGGTGTTGTGTAAAATAAAAATTTAACTATGTTATGATTACTTGAATTTTTTTTACCTTTTTTCTGAGCTACTTTGCGTTATATCGAAGGAGAATGTTTAGCTGGCAAATACTGAAAACATGCTGGGCAGAACTTCTAAGAAAGTGAAATTTATTCTTTTCAGAGCCAAAGAGCGAATATGACCCAAAACTGCCATTAAAGAAATAAATATTATTTCTGTCAGGAAAACTGTGGGCTGTACTGACAGAGAACTGTCTACTGAGATGTATAGTTTCATCTGAAATGTGACATAACAGCTATATGCTCT
The DNA here is from genome assembly GCF_018691265.1 of Tyto alba. Lineage (NCBI taxonomy): Eukaryota > Metazoa > Chordata > Aves > Strigiformes > Tytonidae > Tyto > Tyto alba. The sequence goes on from NW_024881280.1 coordinate 6,138,919, forward strand.
CCAAGTACGTGCCCTACTGTATAGGAACATTTCAAACAGATTGCTTCCTTTAAAACGACCTGTCTTGCTTTTTCAGAACTTACTCTTTTAAGTAAAGTTTTTGAGAAGCTTTCAAAATATCAAAATGCTCGATGCTGTTCTTGTACAGTGGTAGAAGTGAGGAGGGAGAACTGGACAATCAAAAATCAAAAAATCTGGTTTCATTTAGCATAAAATGGCTTCTTAGTTGGCCATTGCACATTTTCTGTAGAAAATGGTCTGAAAGCTGAAACTTCACAATAAAATAAAGTGATAGGTGACAAATGTATGTTTTAAAATAAAACGTATTTCAGGATGTTTACGATGAAAGGATTTTCTTTAGCAGTACCCCATACTATGAAGCTCTAAGGCTGGTGCTATTCAGCCCTCAAAAGTTATAGCAGAGAAAGCATTTATTTAGCATCTGAGTGGGAGCTGCTCAGAGCAGTGCGTGGTTAATCCCAACTTTCATATATTGACACTTTCCCATAATCTCTTAATGTGTTAATAAATTTGTTTTCTAAACTTATATTAGGTGGGGAAGTCTCACTTTTACATTTGAAATTTTTACATTTATGCTGTCTTGTAAATATTTTCTGCTTTTGCGTGGTCTCTCTTTGAAAGACATCCTATTCTTTCCTTAATGGTCTTCATTTTCTTGCTGCTCCGTAATATAAGAACTTGTCCTGCCAAGAGCTCTCACGGAAGATTTATTATTCATCTCCATTGCAGATTCCTCAGCTGACTTGCTTTTGGAAATGTTTCATTGACCGCGTTAATAACAAACCTCTCTCACAACACTTATTTTGGCGGTTCAGTCACTTCAGAGGTCTTGTTTTCTGGATTCTACTAAAATGAATATTGTTACTGAAAGACTTAATTCTGTTTGTTTTGAGTTGTGATAACAGGAAGGCCATGTAGGTCGAATGCTTCAATCCTGCAAATTCACTAGTAAATGGCATAATTTCACTGCAATATTGTATAATGAGGCTACTTGCTATTTGGATGTTGAGAAGTAATGGCTGGAGGTTTACATGTCTTTGCAAAGATGGTTTAAAAAAAAAAAAAAAGAAAGGCTTTTTGTCAAATGTGGGGTGTTCTGTGAACTTAATTGAAGGGAGAAACAACAGTCTCTTATTCTGGCAAATTCAAGCTGTAGACAGTACAAGATCTTGGCCTTAGGACAGGCGTGAGCAGCGATGAAGCTAGAAAGATGGATTGTTTAAGAAGGAGCTCTCCCTCTGTGGAAAGTGGAATAGTTTCCAGTAAACCATTCTAAAGGGATTTGTAACTTATTGAGGGAGGGGGAAAGTATAATTTTATCACTATTTTTAGATGCTAGATTCAGCACAGAAGGCAACTTAATCCATTTTATAATTGAAGTAACCACTGTAGGTGTTAACAACTAAAAATAGTGTGGGAACTGACTTGACTAGACTGTAAAAAAATGAGTGAGAAAATACACACTGCTTCATGGTCGTCCATCTGCCCTCCCTGTGTCTGTCCCATCACGTGTGTTTCCCCCCAGGTTGAGTATGTCATGATGTTGGGAAGGGAAATCCTAGATTCTTTTCTCCTAGATTCTATAATGCATCTCTAGAGTGTACAAGCAAGAGATTGCACTTTGTAGAAATGAACCGTTGCATATGTATAAGGATAAAAATAGTTGTAAATCAATATAAGCCTTGCAATGGACAAGCCTTTTTAATAGAGTTGCTCCTGACTTTAGGGTTTGAACTGATTTTCGGGTTGTAGTAAGGTAATCGTACAATAGATTTTTCCTACAATAAGATTTTTCCTTGGTGGAACAGACTTCTGGAGACAAATAAATGTTTCTTTGTATTGTTGAAGTAGGAAGTTCATGCTCCTGACAGTTTTCTAGAAGAACAAGGTGTAGGTGGGGGTTTGTCTTGGTACATGTGCCAGAAGTCTCTAGTCTGGTGTTTCTGTTGCTGGCAGGTGTGTTAGTGCTCGCTTTCTTGTTCTGTTTTCTTTGTGAATAACTATTGTCCTTGTATTGGTTCCTTATGCTTTCCTCAACAAAATGATATAGACAGGTAATGGCTTGAATTACCTCCAAGTTTCTGTACAAGATTCCCAACTACCAAATTTCCAGTCAAGCTCACTGTTTATTCTTGGCAAAGGTATGTGTGAGTTTGGGAAGAGACTGCTGTATCTGTTTATCATCTGCATCCACACTGGGGAACTACCCTGTTATTTCTATAGTGGTACGTTACGATTAAGTGATATTCCTGATGCAAACACAGTTTGTACTGGCAAAGCTGCGTCTTTCTTGATGGTGCTCAGCTGCAGAACTGGCTTGACAGAAGGAAGTCTGCTGCTGTAACTGTGTTCACACTAGGGCATTCCTTCATCCTTTGCCAGGTGAGCTATTTGAACAGTTTTTAATGTGAATGCAGTCTCATTTTTCCTTTTGGAGAGAAATCATCACAATTGTAGAGCTATAGTTTTACCTCCCACCTCCATGTTTGCCAGGAGTCTCTTGATCTTGCATATGGGGTGGTCTTTGTTTGTTTGGGGGTGTGCTTGGGGTTTTGTTTTTTTTAAATAGGTAAAATGCATTGGATATTAAGCAGGAGGCTGTTGATTTGTATTTCATTTTGAACCCTCTCTTTCAGTAGGCCAAAGGAGGGGATAAGGGAACAAATGAGACATTTGGGCAGAGAAAAAGAAAGCAGAGGAGTATGAACAGATGAAAGCAGGTTCTGTTGCAAAAGGCTGGTGGGGCTTCGATGCAAAAAGGTGTAGTGACTCACTTGCCCTGTTGACCTCTTATGATTGCTTGGTTTTGGTATGGCATTTCAAAGCTTGAGTTTTATTTTCATTGTAACTTTTAAGTCAGGGTACCCTTTTTGTCATCTCCTGACATGGAGGAATGGTGTGACCAGTATTTAACCCAGATCTTTTTTTTTTTTCTTAACAAATTGTACACTTAAAAACATAGTGTACCAGATTTAATGGTTCAGTAGAGTGGGCTTTAGGTAGCCTCACTTCTGTCTACTTTGTTTCTTAAGGAATGAGCAGAGTGATCCCTTTATTCTCAGTGGTGTGTAGTTCTAGGGGTTAATTAAGTCTTCATCTTTGGCCTTCTCAACAATTTTTTTGTATTTTTTGCTTAAAAAGCAAACTTCTCGGTACCACTGTGCAACTGTGCTGATGTCAAGAAAAAATATCCACATCACTGTGAAATGAGAAGGACAAACCGTAATAATGCCTGAATGCACTAGTTTATATGCACAGTCAACTTCTGTCCTGACATTGACTTTTGTTTTATTGCCAGTGGGCAAATTAGGAGGTTTATGCAATAATAGTGAGAACAGAATTAGCATCCGTAGGAATTTATAAATATTTAAGGTCAACTTAGCGTAGTTTGGAGGTGTTGGTGGCTGGGGGTGGGGTTTGGGGTGCTTTGTTTGGTTTGGGGCTTTTAATTATTGGGGGGTTGTTGTGATTTTTTTTTTTTTTTTTTTAAGTATCTTCTAACTAATCCAGGGAAGGGGAAAGAAGATTGTTTTTATTGTCAACTGTTGCTAGCCTAATTTTGCTATTGAGATAGCTGTAGGTTAGTATTGTGTAGCTGTCAGGGCTTTGGAGAACTTGTGTATATTCATTTACACCACTGAAATTATTATTCTAATTCTAGGGATTAATTTTCTGTGGAAAACTTTTGTATTAGATAAAATACTTTGTAGGTTAAACTATGCAGCTTTTCTGGCATAGGCTGAATTTGCACTAGGACTATTCTGCTAGTAATGTGTATTTATATGCTTTTAGTGATAAATTGCTGTATATGCTGGCCAGTTTTTAGAATTTTGGTCATCTTTGTCAGTGCATTCTAACTGGTGTGCTGGAATGTGTTACTCCTGGTTTGATTTTGTTTGTATAATGTTGGGAGCCCTCATTACTGCTGCTGCTATTTTCATTTTGCTGACCTCCCCTGCATCAGGCATAATTTCTCTTTATTCTCTGAGCAGTCAGGTTAGTTCTACAATATGTCCAAGATGGGCATGGAGCCTGAGGTCTCATCTCTCATGCTCTAATGGTCAGTATCCCCATTTTAGTAAAAAGGGAAGGAGGGGAGGAAGAAAACACTTAGGAACTTGAATGAGTAAGGAATTGAGCCCTAAGTGTGTTAAGAAATTGATCTCTTGTTGACAGTTGCTACATTAGAATTAGGGTATGAAGTAGCGAGCTTGCAAAAATGGGTTTTGTTCCTCTTGCAGTACTTCAGTTGTGCTGTTTGTAAAGTTGTTAAAATGGCTGTCCTTACACTGGCACCTGATTATTTTTGACACTGATTCATGACACCTGTTGCTGAAAGCATGTGTCAGTAAGAGTCAGTTTTCTAGTGTTGATGGGTACTCATTTTGGTTTAGTGCCTTAATCATAGTACATCCTTCTTCAAGCTTAGATGAAGTTATATTCTGCATGCCTTCTCAGTTTACTAAAACTTTAACAGATTGAGACTTCTGGTGCCTGAAATATTACAAATTGCACTGCTCTCTAATCTTTAATGACTTCTGGTAGCTTTCCAGGGCTACCAAAATAGTGTTCTTCTTAGTAGTGCATATCTAAATGTAATTACAAGCTTGGGTTGCACATTAACAATAAGATTTGCTGTAGAATTGTCTTTGTGTTGTGTTTTTGTTTTTTTTTTTTTGAAGTAGAAGTATGTTGTGGGTAGCACCTGACATATATTTTTGCCTTCTAACTTGTCCCTATCTCCACAGGAATTGCTGTAGCTATAGGGAAAATCTGAATTACAATGGGGGACGACACTGAGTGGATGAAACTGCCCATTGACCAGAAATGTGAACACAAGGTAGGAAATCTTGTCTTGGGTCTGGCTTGCTGTATATTCTCTGCTGTGATGATTCTGTGGTACTCCTCTAAGTATACCGCAGTTAGGTGATCTCGACAGCTGCACAGCATGTGTATAACAGATCTGGAACTGCATCAGTTCCGTCCAACCTAGAGGCTGAAAAACATGTATTAAGCAGAATTTAGTAGCATGATAATCTGTATGGTGTAAGCTTGTACGCTGAAAGATCAGTGGACTCAATCACGTGGAGAAGTTGCTCATCTGCAGCTGAAACTGTTGTTGGGCTCCCACCTACTCATCAGTGGTTGTTAAAGTTTATGAAGTATAGTGGGGAAGACTGGCATCTCTCTATCCAGATCATTCTTGGCAGGAGAAGAACAAGTATTTTGTCCTGTTGTACATCATTCCTATAGTCATTGAAGAGAAATCTTGCAGATGTCAGCTTACTGAACACACTTTCAACTATGATTGAAGACCTGTGAAAGATAGGTGAGTCAAGATTGTACTAGCACAACGTTTAAACATCCGATTTCTGCTTCTAGCTGTGGAAAGCCAGATTAAATGGTTATGAAGAAGCCCTTAAGCTCTTCCAGAAGATAGATGATGAAAAGAGTCCTGAATGGTCCAAGTACCTTGGATTGATAAAGAAATTTGTGACAGACTCCAATGCAGTGGCTCAGTTGAAAGGACTGGAAGCAGCGCTCGCTTATGTTGAAAATGCTCATGTAGCTGGCAAGTAAGTAGCCTTTCCTGGCTGTTAGTAGTCTGTTACGACAGTTTAATGTGGCTCTCTGAGAAAGGGTGCAGATAGTTTGTACAGTGGCCACTAACAATTCTAATCTTTACTGTTGAAAGCAGAACTTGCTTTCTGATCTAGAGAATTTGCTGAATGGCAGACTTTCCTTGTAGATGGCCTCCCCGTGCATATTAACTTGTCAGAAATTGCTTACAATGTTAAAAGAAACTAGTATTAAAGGCAGTAGTAGAGATTTTCTGAAATGGTAGAGAAAATGAATCAGTAATGTGGTAGTATAGGTGCTGTGAACTGGTATCCCTGTTGTTTGCCTAAAACGGTCTATATGAACCAGAGCCTTTTTCCAGGAAGATATTTGTACAATTCGTCCATGAAATAAAATGGAGTTGTGTTTATGTGGTGTTGCGTCCAACTTACCCAATGTGAATCTTCATACCTGCCAGTTTTATCACATGATGCTTTTTAGTTGTCTAGCCTACAAAATAGCCTGTACTTCTGAGGGTGAAATAAAAACACCTGATGGGCCAGATCCGTGCTTTGGTCCGCTGACTTTGTGACCTGATGAAAAGAATAAGTGTCTTATTTAGAAACCAAATTAACAAACCCAAAGCTTTGTTTAAAACCTAACAACCTTCCAAAGACCTTAATTTAAAAGTGGTGTCAGTGATTTAGTTGATTGGAAGCTTTGAAACAGATGTGAAATTCTGTGCTGGTATTGTGTGCTAATATGATGTTAGTTAACTGTAATGTATGCAGTTCCAAGAAATGGCATTTATTTGTGGACCTTAACATACATATGTTAATGAATACACTTTTGGGAAAATGTCTACTATTCACTGTCTGATATAGTCCAGTATTAGGAACATGTTAACTAGCACTCAGTCTGCAGGAGTTCTTTTGATTAAACTAGAGGTTGAAATCATCTCATACAAAAGGCTATTACCTTCAAAGTTAACTTAGGATGTAGTGCCTATTACTTGAGGACTTGCTGAGTTTTAATCCATGTTTTGAGTGTTGTATGTGCCTTTGTCTGTGGATAATCGTGTAGCTAATTCACTAAGTGTTCTGAAAGTATCACTCTTTCATCTTTCAGGACAACAGGAGAAGTAGCGTCTGGAGTTGTAAATAAAGTGTTCAATCAGCCAAAAGCCAGAGCAAAAGAGCTGGGTCTAGATATATGTCTGATGTATATAGAAATTGAGAAAGGGGAGGCAGTACAAGAAGAATTACTGAAGGGTCTGGACAACAAAAACCCGAAAATCATAGTAGCATGTATAGAGACACTGAGGAAAGCACTAAGGTAAGCTTCTAGTTTTCAGTTTGGGGTGGGAGGAGGCGGGTGGCAGTCGTGGGGTTTTGATCTTTTTTCCTCACCCCAGCAGTATGTAGAGTCAAATTTGTTGCTTAAGTCTTTAGCAGGTCCTTGTTATTGTTGAACAGTCTGTGTCGTTACTGAACTGATATGTTCTGATTTGTCATACAAGCCTCATCTAGATCGCTTTAGTTCAAGGCAACTGTTTCCCAAATTTCCATTTTCACAATAGACCTCTAAAAAAAGGACAGGATTAGTGTGTCTTGTTCCAGACTGTGGAGTTTCTCTTCTGAATAGCTGAAATAAACTCACTGATGGGAAGACTAAAATGTCATCTTTTTTTAAAAACCTACTTTTGAAGAAAAACAAACAAACAAACAACAACAACAAAAAAAAAAGAAAACACAAACAAAAAACCAAGCATCTTTAATTGGGTATGCAGGGTGTGGTTTTTGGAAGAAAAGAAAAAAAGAAAAAAAGCTCACTGCACTGTAAGTTTCCATTGTCCATATAATAATTTCTTCATTAAGAGGAAAAGCTGATAATGCTCCCTGAAAGTCAAATCCAGTTTAATTAAGGATGGGGTAGTTGGTTTCAAGATTAGATTTAGAACATCTTTTTTTGTTTCCACTTCAAGTATACTTGCTACTTGTGAGTTGAGTGAAAAATTCTGGGGTTTTATCAAATTCTTATACTTGGTGTATATATAAATAACTGTCCGTTAGATATTTTTTTTTTTAAGGAAATTTTGGTGTTAATGGACAGAACACTTTTTTCTGAGTAAAGTAGTTCTTGTGAAAACTGTATTGTATTGATGGGAGGTGTCTTATGCTAGGTATATTTTAGAGGACTTGCTGAGGTGTATGTATAGATGGTCCTTGTTAAGCTAATTGTTTTGGGCTTCGGTAATAGAAGACAAAATAAATCACTGAACTTAGTAGAAGCACAGGTAATGTGCTAAGTGGAGCTACTGTCCCACATTTAAGAACATATTTTAGCTATTTTAAATTGCTTTATCTAGTCAAATGTCCTTTTAACAGTACAGTGTAATTATAAACCTACATAACCTTCCTCAATATCTTTCATCTAACCACACCTATAAAATGTGACACATCTGCCTATTTTTTTTTATATGCATTATTTTTGAGACAGCAACGTGATAAGTCTTTCATGGAACCCTATTGACTTAGCCTTCATCTTCTGCTTCTGAGCTGTGTTGCTACATAAATTCATCTTGTGCTTTGACAGGGTTTCTGCATTGATAACCAAATTTGTCTGTGTTGTACCTAGGTGGGTAGCTTGAGTGCATAACTAACTTAGTTCTTGGCATTTTTTGTCTTGTGCTAAGGTTTTTGTTCTTTTTTGTGATGTTTAATGAATTAGATAATATTATATGAATTGGATAAGAATAAGAGAATTTGCATAGGCACTTTTCCTAATACATTCTTTTTTTGAGTCATGGTAGAAAAATAAAAATCTTGATCAACTCATTTATTTGTATTCTGCATTTCAGTTGTGTTGTTTTGAAGCTTGGAGCTTCTTTTCTAGGTTTTAATACTTATTTCTCAAAGTGGGCTTGGCAATAAAATCTTCAGCACTAGAAATTTTAGAAAGTGAGACATGTAAGTTTTAGTTCTTGAGCAGCCATTTTTACTATCTTTTTCTTATGGTGCTTGATTGGAGGGAAGCAGAAGGAAGTGTGATTGGAAAGGTTAATTTGGATTTCTCAAGGAAAATAAATTTATTCTGCATCCAAAAATGTGTGGCTTCTGAGGTGATTTAGATATGCTTTAAGAACTGTAGCAGTTTACTGTGAATGTGAAATAGTTCTCGTCTTCTCATTCAGCAGTGATTGAAGAAAGTTTAGTGTATGAAGTTCAACATATAGAATCTGCTGACAGGGAGGGGTGATTGTCTGGGGAAACTTGTTTTATGTGTCCTTTCAGCAGCACAAATTTCAACATACATGTTTTCTGTGAAGATGACCCAGGATCACTGTAATTATCTGGTCCAACAAATGGAAAAGTGACTAATGCTTTTACTGTAGTTTGCCTCCAAGGATAGACAAAGGAGATTCTATTCTGATTTTAGTGAGGGAAAAGAAAAAGTAGGTCATACAAATTTTGGTCTAAGGACACCTTTTTCTTTTTCTCTTTTTTTTTTTTTTTTTTTTTTTCTCCTTTCCCCCTGTCAGGAGAGGAGATTTAAGCAGCAGATTGGATTAAGTGCTTTGAAGTAATTTCAGAGGCCTGTTTTTGTAATTCCAAGATGGGTGTGGAAGGTAATTGTGATAGGGCAAGTATTCTTTAAATTTTGTAGTAGCTTGGTAGCTTCACAAAATAATAGCTGTAATAATGATTTGAGAAAATGACACAATCCCTAAATCTGCACTGGAAGCGTTTTACTGATTGTTTTTTAAAAAAATAATAAAAATGTTATTTGTGGATCACTCTCTGGTTCCTACCTGGACATTGATGCTATTCCATGTTTTTAACTTTCAGTGAATTTGGTTCAAAAATAATCTCACTGAAGCCAATCATTAAAATATTGCCAAAACTTTTTGAGTCTCGGGAAAAGGCTGTTCGAGATGAAGCCAAACTCCTTGCTGTTGAGATCTACCGTTGGATAAGGGATGCTCTGAGACCTCCATTGCAGAACATAAATTCTGTTCAGGTAGGCAGAAAGCAGTTCAGTATCCAAACATTTGAGAAAATACTTCCATGCTCACCCTCCCTGATCCTGTGGTGTTGGGCATTCTTAAAGTCAAAGCTGGAATTTTTCAGTAACAGGGATGTTACTTTTTAGCTTTCTGTAACTTTACCCAAAACCTTAGTCCCTCTTTGTTATGTGTAAACAAATTGTGACAGTGTTTTGCTGATCTGAATATGTGTGAAGTGGCAGGGGTGAGGGGGAAGCATCATTGAAACTAAGGAGAGGATTTGAGAAGTAAAATGGTATTTCTTGGAGACCTACACAAGGGCAAATGGTAACCCTTATAAAAGACCTCTGCACTGAAAGTCTTGAAGTCAACCATTTTTCTTTTCTGTGGGTTTTTTTGGTTTTTTTTTTTTTTTTTCCCCCCTGAAGTTTTTTCCTCTATGCAGACCTTCAGACTTGTTCTGGTGGTGCTCAGGATGTGATTGTTCTACTTCAGGAAGTGGCATTACATTATGATAGATAACTATGGTATTGGAGATGGGACACACTGTTTTTTGAAAACTTATGTTTGCGTTCTTCCCTCCTACCCACTTGAGTTAATTGTGTTCAGGTGGAAAGCAGTGATGTGCTGGGAAAAGGCATGGCTTAAAAAAAAAAAAAAAAACAAAACAACACAACACCGAACTGTCTCATCAAATATAGCTCAACATGTTTGTTTTGACTTAATTTCAGTGTGTAATAGTAGCATGATTGTAACAAAAAGATCTTCCCTCATGCTCAGCCATTTTTATTTTAAAGCTTCTACGGAGGGGACATGCCATTCTGACCATTCTACAGTTTGTTCTTATGTAAATGCTTTGCATTGATATTTTTGTTGATGATGATCTGTTCTGTGGATATACTTGGTCAAAATCTTCTGAACAGTGAATGTGAAGGGGAAGTCACTTCCTTGGTGGCAGAAAAAAGAACTTTAAAGGTAGTTCTATCTTGGCTTTGAAATGGACAAACTCTACTGCTTTCCATGAAGTGTTGCTTGTCTTGGGGTATGTACAAAATGTCTCTGATACAGTCATTCTTTTCCATTTTGGCAGCTAAAAGAATTGGAGGAAGAGTGGGTCAAAGTGTCATCAGCTGCTCCTAAGCAGACCAGGTTCCTGCGTTCCCAACAGGAGCTGAAAGCAAAATTTGAGCAGCAGCAGGCAGTTGGAGGAGATGTAGATGGAGGTAAACTATTTAATCTCTGAACTCCATTGGAAAGTGTATCGCTGGTGTGTTATTTGCGAAGGAATGCATTAAACTGTAAAGGTGCTTTTACTCAAACTGGTACAAAACATGTGGGGTGCAGTACACAACAAGAAAGTGTGGCTAGGGCAAAAGCTTTATATGAAAAGAGTATCTGTCCTTGGAAATAGTAAAATCACAACTTCTTAAACAATAAGCCTTAGATGATGCTGTAGTCAAAAATTCATTTGTCACTCTGCTTTTATTTTTCTGGCTGCAGGAGGTGATGATGAGGAAGAGGCAGTACCACAGGTAGATGCGTATGAGTTGCTTGAAGCTGTAGAAATTCTCTCCAAGCTTCCCAAAGACTTCTATGAGAAAATAGTAAGCATAAACTTAAATACTGCATTAATTCTATGACATGTGGAGCTAATGAGTCTTAAGACTTACTTGGATAATGACAGTGTAGTGTAAATAAAATACAGACTATCATAAATAAGTCTCAAAATTTGATTTACCAGCAAGAAAGCTGTAATTTTAAGGAGCTGAGATATGTCCTGGGAAATGACTATGTTTCATATTTCATTGCAGTTATTGATACTGGAATGCTGGGAGACTTTGGCTTTTTCAGGCTAGAATTAAGTTTTTAAATCTAGGGTTTGTGGCAAGTGTGCTGCTCTATAACTGTTTGTATTTATAAACAAATGTAAATCATTTGCTCTGCAGGAAGCAAAAAAGTGGCAAGAAAGGAAAGAAGCTCTAGAAGCTGTTGAACTGCTGGTGAAAAATCCCAAATTGGAGTCAGGAGACTATGCAGACTTGGTGAAAGTGCTCAAAAAGGTAATAAATAAAACCCTGGGTAGACATACGGTATAATACTTTTTGTAACTTATTTGTATTGTAGTTTAAAAATTGCAGTTGAAGTAATACACGAGTAGAACATTATTAGCTGGAGCAGTGGTGGAAGTAACCCAATCTGTGGCCCACTGAATATTCTAAGAAATTCTTCCAAGTCTCTGAAACTTGGATTTTTCAGTCTTTAACATTGTATTTTTGTGGGGGTTTTGATTTTGATTTTTTTTTTTTTCCCCCCTCTTCAGGTTGTTGGAAAGGATACAAATGTTATGTTAGTTGCTTTGGCTGCCAAATGCCTTGCTGGACTAGCTGCTGGCCTCCGAAAGAAATTTGGACAGTATGCAGGGCATGTAAGTAAGAGTATGTACTTTTTCTGTTTTATTGATGCTGGATACCTTTTTTTTTTTTTTTTTCTCCTGTCAAACCTTGGGATTTATCAAAGGTATTCTTTGTACTATTGTGAATGCTTACCTACCCCTTAATGTAGTAAGCAGTAAAATATTTGCCAAGATCTCTTGCAGCTTGAGGTTAAATGGACCTTGTTTATTCACGTTCAGCAACATAAAGCTTGCTATTTCAATAAATGTTCTGTACTAAGACAACTCTGAATTACTCTGCCGTGAAATGAATTTTATTTACGTTACCTCATCCTGGAGATACACCCACAGAAATGTATTTGTAGGCCACAGTGGAAAAAAATAGCTTCTGAACCTGAATTCTACTTAGCAGCTCCATGATGTATATTTTCGGTTGGTTGGGGTTTTTTGAATGTTGAGGGAGGGTTGATGCTGTGCTGTTTTTTTTTTTTCTGTTTGTTGTTGTCTGGGTTTTGTGTTTGTTTTTTGTTGTTGTTTGTTTGTTTTGTGGTGTTGTTGGTTTTTTTTTTCCCCCTACTTTAAATAGCCAAACTCTGGAGATCTTTGGTACCCAAATGTTCTGCTGATCTGGTTGAATTCTCTTTGTTCTCCTTTGCAAATCTTCTCTTACCAACTGCTAATATCTTGGAATACAGGGGAGCCCAACTAGTGTCTTGAAAGAAAGGGAGCTCTTAATTAGTTGCAGTTATCTCACTTGTTTCTCAAGCCTCTGTTGCTGTGTTCTTTAAGCTGCTCAATCAAATTTTTCATGTGATAAGCAAGAGTGATGTGGGTAGAGCTTAGAGACAGAGAGAACTGATGTATCTGGGTGCCAGTAGTGTTATATTTTGTGATGAATTTGCAAGTTACTGAATCTCACTGCTTCAGAAACATTCAAGTCTCCTGAACTCCGAACAACAGTTTTTCCAAAGTCTCTTTCATGCTGAAAGCTGTCTGTAGTTGTAAGAAGCATTCTTACATCTGTTTACACTTGATTTGTGTTTTAAAGGTTAACCCTCGTAACTACAGAGTTAGTACTGAAAAAGCCAAGCTTCTGAAATAAATGTATAGCACTGTGGTTGCCAAGCAAATGGTGTTGAGATGACTTTTTCAGTTCTGTAATGGCAGCTATGCGTTGTATAATCTCAGCACTCATCTTACCAGCAAACAAAGTTCACTTGATTTGTTTGCTGGATTTATTGACTAGTGAGGAAAATGTAGACCTCTCCTGAGAGCAGGCATTCAAAGTGTTATAAAACAGAGCTGTTGCTAGAATTGTGGAGTTGTTATAAACTTTGTTGATTAAATATAGGACTGCCATGTTACAGTCTGCAGTCTGTGTTAAAACAAGAGTGATGAAATCAAGCATAGAACCATACTACTCACCGTAATAGAGTGCATGTGGCCCAACTTCATCTCTTGTGACTGCCTTTGGAACCCTGGACTGACTTTTCTTCTTTCTCTCACATGAGATACGGCTTCTAACTTCCATGTTAGAAAAATATTTGTTCTAGCTGTCAGCATTTTCTAAAACAGACACTTAATGATTTTAAATATCTCTTTGCTATGACTTTGTTCTCTGTAGGGTTTAGGGGTGTCTAGCACCAGCATGTATGAGGGTCTTTATGGTGTCATTCTGTATTAATTGAAGTGGGTTCTTTAGTGCTAAAGTTTCTGCGAGCACAGAATTTGCAAGCTGCAGACCTGTAAAGGATACCAACTGAGCCTTGGTCACTGTGTCACAAGGGGCTGAGATCTCAGTCAGCTTCTGAATAGAAAGCATTATCTGTGGAAAATTTATTTTGCATTATGCAAGAGCTTATAACTTCTATAAGGCATCAGGCTACTTCCAAACTGTGAGCTATGTTGTGTTTATGAAAATCTTGAAAATAGGCTGCTTTGCACAGTTCTGCATGTTTCTGGTTCACGGACAGAAGTTCTTGCTGTTACAGAGACTCTACTTAAATGGAGCTGCTCATAATACTGGCACATGAGAATGTCTGCTGGTTTTGGAGGCTTTATTTAATTTTTATTTTTTCAACAGTGACTGAGCAGCTATATTGGGTATAAATTGCTGTGAAATTCCAGTATGGCATAGTTTAGTGCCAGGTGTGATTTTTCAAGGTGATAAATCCAAAAAAATATTGCTCCAGGAAGGATTCAGGTTGCTTTAGAACCGTGTTTTTTGTCAGCTGTGGGTCAAATGAAGGTTGCTTAATGAGCCGTGCTGTCGGGAGGCAGGGAAAGAAGGCACAGGTTGTATACCTTCATAGTACAAGAGCATACCACTCTGCTGTGAAATTGGTTAACTTCCATTCTGCTGCTCTGCATTCCAGACCAGTAGAGCCAGAGTATTCATCTGTAATTATGTGAACTTGTGTATCTGCCTTTTGTTTAGCTTTGCTATGAAATTGCTCAAAAACGATTGACTGGAATGATTTTAATATTGGAGGTCAGCTAGAATCAACTAGTTCATACTGCTGTTGTGTACCTCTGGAGCGGGCAGCAGTGATGTTTGCATTATTTGCTTCTCTGCAAAATACCAGGGAGTGGACTATCGGGCTTTCCAGTTATATTAGTGAAGACTAGATTGACTTTTTTTTGTTTGCTTTCCACTTTTTCATAGGTTGTTCCAACAATCCTGGAGAAATTTAAAGAGAAGAAGCCTCAGGTGGTGCAGGCACTGCAGGAGGCCATTGATGCTATCTTTCTTACAGTAAGCAAGAATGACAGTTTTCCCATTGTCTGAGAATTGGTCTCTAATTTTGATTTGCTGTTCTCTTACTTTACTGAAACTAATGACTTCTTTATCCAACACTGTAGACCACATTGCAGAACATAAGTGAAGATGTCTTGGCAGTGATGGACAACAAAAACCCAACAATTAAGCAACAAACATCCCTTTTCATTGCAAGAAGCTTCCGTCACTGCACGCCTTCTACTCTGCCAAAAAGCCTGTTAAAACCTTTCTGTGCTGCACTTCTCAAGGTAAAGCAGGAGGAGTTGGTACTTCGCTAGCATTGACTCGAGTACTGTGTTGTGAAGCATTGGCTTGTTTTGGGAGAAAGACCCTTCCTGTAGTGCAAGGATTAAAGAGTTCTTGTGTGCTGTGTAGCCATCAAAATTAGTTTTGACCGATGTCAAACTTGAAGATGACTGTCAGTCATGGGAGCAGTTCAGCTTCTCTGAAACTGAAGACTCACCAGGTTTATAATAGATGAAGACAGTGATTTTCAACTATTAAACTTCTGGGCACTGTTCCACTTGCTTCTTGCAGACATCTCTAACAGGCTTTTGTTGGAATGTTACATACCACAAATAAAAGAACCATCATTGATTCATACACTGCAGTTACACTAGAGCATTTATCAGTGTAAATGATAATGATGTATACCTTTTTCTTATTGCAAAATATCCCTTTCTTTGTTATGGGAAATATCCTTGGCTTCAAAAATTGAGATTTGAGCAGTGTTGCAGAACTTCAGACTCCTTGTGAACTTTCTTGTGTTACAGTATCTATTACAGCAGGAATGTTTACCACCTTATTGTTTGTGTGAAAGATCTAAAGATGGGAAACTGGCTATATCTGAGGAACAGTAGACTTGATCAGTACCTAGGAAAACAGAAGTGAAAACCAACCCTTTTCTTTCTGCATTGGAATATTAAGGATTATTCTGTAGTAGATGTAGGTTTTTAAAATAAAGGGAGGGGAATTATACAGAAGATGGATTTAAGAATCTGTTTAGGTATGAGCTGCAAGTCATGATACAAGTTGTTTTTCTCTGTAGCATATCAATGATTCTGCTCCTGAAGTAAGAGATGCTGGGTTTGAAGCATTAGGCACCGCCTTGAAAGTGGCTGGAGAGAAAGCTGTGAATCCTTTTCTAGCAGATGTAGACAAACTAAAGCTTGATCGGGTGAGTGTTATCATAAATGTTGTGAAAAATGTTCCATTTAGCCATTAAGACGTATCTTAGGCTACAGAAGACTCAGTAGGATGCTTTAGTTAATGACTTTCAGCACAGATTTTTGAAAAATTATTTTTTTACTTAAAAGTTACTGATGTTGCAGGGCATCTGAAAATCTCTTTATTTCTTGCTAGATTATCAAGCATCTTTTTTTTTACTTCATTACCTAAAATGCATTAGTAGGTTAACATTGTACCTTTTCATTCTTGTGTAAAATATCCGTTTGGCTTCAAGGCTGTGTTGTCTGTAAGGTGGGTTGTGAGGTTTGGTTTGGTTTCCATGTGTTGGTTGGTTGGTTGTGGGGTTTTGTTTGGTTGGTTTTGAACACTTTCTCTATCTGAAACAAAGTTTAGGGTTTTAGGTCACAGTCACATGGTCTAAATCTATATTATTAGACAGGATTTGGTATTAAAGACTTTCCAACAACAAAGTTTTCATTTTTTTGCATGAGCTGACAGGTTTGAGTGATTTTATAACTTAAGGTGCTAAGAATAAGTCTTTAGCACATCTATAAGTATCAGGGTGGGGGTGTCAATGTTTTCTGTATGTATAAAAGCACTTAATTTTGAACTAGGAAAATTATTCTAGCAATACAGCGATGGCTGATGCCATTGACTGGTTAACCTTACACAGGAGAACAAAATTTTGTGAAGTAAACAACTTCTTATGATTTTTTTCCAGAGTAGTCAAGTTTGAGCCACTGCTGTTGAAGGGACACTGTACATCCAATTGTGGTAGCTAAATAGCTTTTTTCTTTGTTTTTTTTTTTTTTTTTTTCCCCTTTTTTTTTTTAAACTGCTTGTCAGATTAAAGAGTGTGCTGAGAAGGTAGAATTGGTTTATGGTAAAAAGGCAGGAGGAGCTGCTGAGAAGAAAGAAGGCAAGCCTATTACTGGAAAGACCTCTGCACTTTCAGGGACTGGTGGAGATAAAGAAACAAAAGATGCAGCAACCAAACCAGGTCCGCTGAAAAAAGCACCTGCTGTGAAGGTAAGAGAGATTGCCAAGAGATTGTGTGACAATCAGTTGTCTGTGATTTGCATCAAGTAATTACTTGTTGAAGAACAAAGGTGACGTGTTAAACATCTCCTTCCACTGAGGAATTGCTGTCCTTCTGTAGGAGTAGGTGAGCCCAACAACAGAATGAATCTGGGACTTTCCAAGAACGTACTTAATGTAATTTCATCTTTAACGATAAAAACTGTCTTCCAATTTACATCTTAATACCAGATTTTTATATTGAAATAGTGATAGACCACTGGAAGCATTCAGAGGAGCCTCAGATGATGTAACATCAATGTGTTCTGTGATGATATAGTAATATTTGGCTGAATTCAATGTCTCTTCTTATAACAAATAGGGTTACTACTTAAATGTTGAGTATTCTCTTCAGTGTTGTTTTTAGTTCCTTACTATAAGTTATTTGAACCATTAGCCTGTATTACTTTTTAAAATCCAAATAATAATTTTAAATTGACCCAAGTAGCACTATAAAAAGTCTTTTTTAATACCCTACTTATTTCTCCAGGTGGGAAGCCTGGAAGTGAATGGTAGAATGGTTCATACTTTTTTGTAAATCTATTGATATTCTGGTAGCCTGCAAAAGAGACACCAGTAACAAGTTTAATATCTGGTTAGCATCATCCATAGGAGAACATATAGATGAATTTATTATTTCCTGAGCCACCACAAATACATTATTTCCCTTATCATCTTTCACTGTTTTGTGTGTCCCTGTTATTGTACATGTTTTATAGAACCTGGTAGTCTGGAAGCAACATATGAATTGAATTAAGCTTTAGCAGAAAACCTGCTTTGCCCGCAGCTCTTAAAGTACTAGAGAGATATGTATTTTTTGATATTAGAGTGTAGAAGTGTGGAAAAAGAGCAGTTCTTTTGGTATCTGATAAACTAAAGACCTGTTTGATCTTGGCTAACTTGTCCATTGCCTTTCTAGTCTGGAGTCCCACCCAAGAAAGGCAAACCAGCTGCATCTGCAGGTATGGGAGGTGCTGGGGCTAAAGGCAAGAAGGGTCCCGAGACCAAAGAAATAGTTGAATCGGAGCTCTCGGTGAGTGTTCTGCTATTCTCTGAAACACAAAGTCCCCTGTATAGGTAGCTTTAGTTAATCAGTTCTTCAGCCATTACAGAATTTTTTACTGAAGTTGGGGATCTTTTTATTAGGACAAGGGAAAGCAATACACTTAAATAAATGGAATTCATAACCGTTAAATAGATGTTCGATATATTCAGGTAAGCACACCTGTTCTTCAGGCTGTTCTTGCTACCAGGCAATATACAACAGTAAACAGTAAATCATGCTAATAGGTATCATGTTGTTCCTGAAGTAGGAACATAGGAAAAAAGTAATGGTATGACTACTTTATATGTAGTTTAGCATGCATGATTTGATGAAAGTGTCTGGTATTAATAAGCCTAAGAATACAGTATTCTGAAGTTTACATGGAAATCTGAACGAGAATACAGTAATAATTAAATGAACTAATGCAAGTTTATTCCATTGCTGTTCATATTAAGTTACACTTCAAGAAAATGATTAAGTTCTGCATGCTAATTGAGCATCTATGTATCTTTTTAGTAGGGAACCATAAGCTATCTGTAGGTCAAACAGTAGCAAAAAGCTATTAAAGTTTTGCTATATGTATCCGCAGGTTTTTTGGACTGTCGTTTATCTTTAGTGTGTTGCTAGTACTTTCCATTATGTATTTAGTTTATATTGCTAGTTATACAGTGGAAAATGAGTATACACTTCCTGAAGGTGATACAGACACCAGTGGAACAAGGGAAGTTTTTATAATTTTTCATGTACTAAATAACATTAATCCTTGGTTTTGCTAAAATGGATGCAGAATATAAGTATTCTCCCATCCACCCTTATCACCCAGTGATTCGTTGCTGTGAATGTTTATTCAGACTTCATACAAAATTATCTTGCAAATTTTAGGTTGCCTCTGCTGGATTCTATAAGTAGCTAGTGGCTACTCAGGATTATTTTTGATAATAATCCCTGACAGTATGATAACTTGTGCATACGTTCTCTGCTGCAACACAACTTAGCAGCTTCCTAAATTCATAAGGCCCCCAACTACGATCCATACAAAAACTTTCACCCTACAATAGAAAACTTTTCATACGTTGTAAGTGCACCACAGTGCAAGGATTGTTCCAGTATATTACCTGTCATTAAGGCTGCTGCATGGCTCTGAAGGTATACAGCAGGGTGTTAACCTTGTTCTGATCTCTCTGCAGATAGAAGTATGTGAAGAGAAAGCTGCTGCTGTCCTTCCAGCTTCTTGCATCCAGCAGTTGGACAGTGGTAACTGGAAAGAGAGGCTTGCCTGCATGGAGGAGTTTCAGAAGGTAAATTTGTAGCAGTTGATAAGGAGAGGCAGGTAGGGAAGACACAAGAAAGCAATAATTTCTTCATCTTTTTAGGCCTGTTAAGTCTTTTCAGACATACCAGTAGTAGAGATATGTTAGTGCTTCAGGTGGATTAAACAGTATTTGCAAAAGGCAAGTGGCTTATGTGGTTTTAATTGCCTCTTATTCCATAATGATAGTGAAGTAAGTCTTTTAGATTAACGTAGATAATTATTTGACAAAAGCATAACTGTATGTGGATTGAGGATGCATAGAGGTCATCTTAAGGCACTAAGTAATTCTAAAGCTTAGTCTCAAAGGTAACAAGGCTTAAACAAATTTTTGCAATGACTGGGCAAAACCAGTTGCAAGTAGGTCCTTGCTGATTGCATTGTTAGGCAGCAATTGATTTATAATACTAAAATTTCAATTGGCAAGTACCTGATGTTTGAAGCCTTATACAACCCCAGCAGTCTTCACAGCTGGAGGCGAGTGCTTCGTGTAGTCACAAACAAAAAAAGCATCAGTGTGTCACTCGGATATGAAGCCTCGCTTTCTTCCCTTGATATCCATCATAAAACCTTTGAGAGTGCACATTCAAAAAAGCATCAGCTGTAGATGTACAAATAGTCCATACCACTACACGATTACAGTTGTGACTGAGTTTTAATATTTTGGTTGAAGAGGTGACTAACTGAAATTATGAATAGTGACTGGCTGCACTGAAATGCTGCTGCAGAAGCTAACTTGACTCAAATGTTACAGTTTCAGTGGAATGGATAAGCCTAACAACAAGGAAAGAGTATTTAGATTACTTTGAGGCTTAATTTCTGCGATGTAGTCGTCATTCCAATGTGAAAGGTGCACAATATACTTCATCTTATTTCAAAAATTTTTTAAAAGGCAGCTTGGGGATTTTTGTTTTTTGCGAGTAGAGGGGGTTGTTTGTTTGTGGGGTTTTTTTTTTGTTTGTTTGTTTTAAGTGCTAAATTCCAATGGCTGGAATGGCCAGTAGTGGTTGTAAGGACACTTGTTAAAGAACATATAAAGAGTAGCAGTGTGAATGTTGTAGTTTAAATGTTGTCTCAGTACCTCTAAAATGGGCTCTCTGTAAAAGTGTGCCTTGTAATAAGGATCTTCAGATAAATTCTTATGCTGCAAACTTCTGCACCTTAGTTCAATAATAAGAAAATATTTACAAGACAGTTGAAGTAACTTCAGTTTGTGTTTTGGTTTTTGTATCACTTGTGACCCACTGACTAACTTAATGTTTATCCATTAGGCTGTTGAGCTTATGGAGAGAAGTGAAATGCCTTGCCAAGCTCTAGTAAGAATGCTGGCCAAGAAACCTGGTTGGAAGGAAACAAATTTTCAGGTAATACATTATCCTTCAGTACCTAACAGTCCATTTTTGTTACTTAATGTAAGCTGGTTTTCCAGCTAAAAGGCTGTAGGTGCACGTATGTCACTAATGACGGTCCTAGCACCATGACCACAGTTGTGACTGTAGTCAGTAAGAATATAAACGCTGAAATTAGATTTTATTTCTGCTGATCATTGAGACTTAGAGACAACATTTGGAGATACCTAGATATAGATGTATGTGTATGCATGTGTGCAGCTATGTGCATCTATATACAAATTCTAAAAGTAGATAATAGCTGCCCGGTATTATTGATTGTGTATGTGTGTATATATAGAGATATAAAAATATGTATTTGTGTGTATAATCACACAAAACCATATATGCACAAGTGTGTGTATATGAAGTATATGTTTGTGTGAACACAAACACTTTTATATATGTGCATACACACAAGGTGTTTACCTACAAATCTAATTTTTTTATATCTAATTTTTATATCTAATTTTTTTATATATCTGTAAATATGTAGAATAAAAAATTTGGTCTAAAATACATGAAGACATGAGTAATTTCCTTGCTGGTTTGGGCATTTCAGGTGATGCAGATGAAACTGCATATAGTTGCATTGATTGCACAGAAAGGAAACTTCTCCAAAACTTCAGCGCAGGTTGTGCTGGATGGTCTCGTAGATAAGGTTGGTGATGTGAAATGTGGGAGTAATGCAAAAGAAGCCATGACAGCAATAGCAGAGGCCTGTCAGTTGCCATGGACTGCTGAGCAGGTGAGTGAGCAGCAAAGGTATTCTTCCAGTAAATAAAGTCAGAAATATTACGTGGGGTGTTCCTTCTGTCTGAGGAGTAAATCCTAAATCTTTGATTTTATTCTGTTGTCTGAAAGTGATTTGTTTGCTCTCAAGATATCTCCTAAGGCAGAAGTCAAATACAGGTTCGTACAAAAGAGAAAATAATGAGTAGTAAATCAGTATTTTGCTGAAAATACTGCCAAAGCAGGTACACATCCGTAATAAAGGTATCTCTGGCTGCCTTTAAGTACTTCAGGAACCTATGGTTCACTTCAGTTGCAGTCTTATTTCTCCTACAGTGACACAAATTTTACCTCGTGTATTACCCCAGTTGTTTCTGTTTACTTGCAGTGCCTGGTGGTTTTTTTAAGGTGTCTGCACTCCTTTATTACAGTGCTTTCTTACCTGCTTTGCCAGCCAAAATTTACACTTAACTGTCTTCTGTTCCAGGTTGTGGCTATGGCCTTCTCCCAAAAGAATCCTAAAAACCAGTCAGAAACCTTGAACTGGCTTTCAAATGCAATTAAGGAGTTTGGCTTTTCTGGGTATGTGTTTTAAGTAAATTGCTAAGAGGAACTTGAATGAAAATTCCTCTAATCTAGGACTAAGAATCTGTTGTTCTGTCATACTGGACTGAAAAGAGTTACTGCAAGTGCACCTGAACTCTTGTTCCTTAGACTCCGATGCTAGCTCTGTCAGGTGCTCTTCTAGCTCTAAATGTGTAAATGCAAGTGTCTGAAATTGCTGATAGGATAGGATACTATTACAGCACTAGATGCTCTATTCATCACTCGGCCTTCTCTGAAGAGCATTTTTCTTAAACCTTATATACTACAGGAGTGGGTTGGATAAGCAGCTGTGGTATTGCATGGCTGTTTTTCCTGTTCTGTTTAGGTACACCTGCACCCGGGTGGATCACTTTATTTTTTACTTAAATATCAAAACCTGACAGCCTACAGAAGAGTACATACTGGCATGGTAATTGCTCTCCTTGGGAGAGATTCTTGAGGGTGATAACAGGATGAAGTCTTAGCCAACAAAATAGCCATTATTGCATCTGGTGCTGTGAGGGAAAGAAATGGATTCTCTGTCAGAACCAGGGATAAAGTTCCTTAGTTTTTAATCATCAGTCTCTTAACTGAATGTGGTCAAGCATATGTAATACAGTTTACTCCTGAGAACAAAGTTTCTAAGCAGTGAAGACTTGAAATATTCATTTATTTGACTGCTTGGGCAGTTACTATGCCTGTCCAAGTTGTTTCACAGCTATTACATGGATAGTAACATTGAATAAGTCTGGAAAATAAACTCTTCTTCAGTAAATGAAAAAAAAAAAAAAAAAGTATGGATTTCCAGCAGAGTAAACTATGTGTAGATATGGTACTGGAACAGCAGTCACTCCACGAAGGAAGCTTCCATGATGGCCTGTTTTCTCTTCTACTGAATTCAGTGATATAGAAAATTCAGTAATCTAAACCTTCCCTTTTCTCTCTTGTAAATTTATTTGTGAAATTTGTGCCTTTTTCTGGAAGAATCTGAGATAGACCAACAGAAAAACCCCAAACAATTCACCTATATTATGTAGCCATATTTCAGGTGCTTAAAATGATTCTAGACTCGTCCCTCGGGACTTTAGTCCTAGAAATCATGGGAGTGATGCAGCTTAAGAAACTTTCCAGCTGTAATAATAGCAGTCTTTGGTACAAATTATCTTATGTTTACTGTATTGGTTTTCATAGTAGGCTATTCCCCAAACTGATCTCTTCAGTAGTTACACACTGTACCAGTGATATTATTTTATAAGTACAATTGTTAGTTGCATGAATCTGTTCTCAGCACATTGGTGTTTTTTTTTTCTTTAGCATATTGTGATGATTTTGTTTCTTGTTGGTGCTTCCCATGTTGCATTTGACTTATGAGGGATATCTTCTTCCCACAGACTGAATGTTAAAGCTTTCATCAGTAACGTGAAGACAGCTCTTGCTGCAACTAACCCAGTGAGTAAATTTAGAATTTTAATCCTGAATTATTGTCAATCCTTAATTTGAAGACTTGATTGCTTTTGTCCTCCTGGCAGGCTGTAAGGACTTCTGCCATTACCTTGCTGGGAGTCATGTATCTTTATGTGGGACCTCCTTTGCGAATGTTTTTTGAGGATGAAAAGCCAGCCCTTCTCTCCCAGATAGATGCGGAATTTGAAAAGGTATGAAGTGTAGCTCTCTTACTACGAAGTATCATTAAAACTACTTGGAAACTTCAGTAGCTGGAACCTGTAGTAATACTGTGGTCTAACCTATGTTTTTGTAAGTGAACCTTTTTTTTTTTTTTTTTTTTTTATAGGACAGCTCGCCAAAGCAGCTGCCAAACTCATTCTGTCTAGCTATGTTAATAGTCACTTTTTTCTTGACTAACTTCAAAAATTTCTGGTTTTGTTTGAATTGCATAATGTTTTAGAAGCCTGTTGCCCTGAGGCAGTGCATTTGTATCATGCAAGTGTTTTTATTTTTGATGTCAAATGAAAAACTGTAAAATCGCCACTTCTAATTTTTGTGTTGCTTGTAGATGCAAGGGCAGACAGCACCAGCCCCAACTCGTGGTATTTCCAGGCACAGTGGGGCTGGTGAGGATGATGGTGAAGAAGAGGAACAGGAGGATGTTGGAAATGATGTTGTAGATCTCTTGCCAAGAACAGATATTGGGTAGGTTTGCAATCTACAATCTGAAGACATACTTCCACTGCAATTCAAAACTTTGTGTTTATAAACACTTTCTGAGCACAAGTGTGTGTCGTATTAAAGCACTCGGATACTAAAAGACACATAACTAAGGAAATGAGGTTTTTAATATTTTTTTTTTCTTACAGTGATAAGATCACAGCTGAACTAGTGTCTAAGATTGGGGACAAAAACTGGAAGATCAGAAAGGAAGGTCTAGATGAAGTGACAAGCATAATAAATGATGCAAAGTTCATACAGCCAAACATAGGAGAACTTCCAGCTGCTTTGAAGAGTCGTCTCAATGACTCCAATAAAATCTTGGTATGTTATTCAAAATCCTGTTTCACCTGTTTCCAGTTTAGAGCTTAAGACAAACTATTTATGGTTTTTGAACCTTTCATAGAATGTCATGATAACAACAATTGGAAAACAGAAAACTCTGTATTTGTAGATGATCTATTTGCCTATTTTTATAAATATTTGCCTTTTTTTCTGCTTTGTATTTAAAAAAAAGCCTTCAAAAAAAGGGAAAATCTGCTTCTACTTTGAATGTGATGTAAGCAAATCTAAAAAAACCCAACACACAAAACCAAGAAGTTGGAATAAAAGCTTTGCTTGTGATAAAATTGAAGTGTCCCTTGTTTGAAAATATTTTTAGTTGAACTTTAATTCACTCAAATAATTTTTATCTACTTGTGTGATGTGTTTGAAGTTTGGGATAGATATCAGTGAGCAGGCATTCTAAAGTAAAAGCCTAGGTGTACAGCAGTGTCACTTTTCCCCATATGAGCTGGAGTTTAGCACACATGGTTGTAACAATACTTTATTCAAAGCCTTTTTGTTTATGTGCAGGTGCAACAAACGCTGAGCATTCTTCAGCAGCTAGCAACAGCAATGGGCCCCAATATCAAACAGCATGTGAAAAATTTGGGCATTCCTGTCATCACTGTCCTGGGAGACAGTAAGGTAGGACGCTCAAGATCTCTTTCCGTTTTGCTGCTCGCTATCTGAGCTATGCCTGAGAATAGCTACTGCTGTTTGGACTCGCTTTCGAGAGGCGGATGGTAGTTAAAATTTCTTTGGAAGCTTACAGATTTTTTTTTTTTTTTTTTTTTGAAAGATTCTTGCCGAAATGACAATTTATTATCCAAATATGAATGTGTGCCTGAATATCTGTTCTGCCTGAGATGTATTCTCCTGCTTATAAATAAACTCATTGTCATAATTCTGCTTTTAAATGAAATGTGGTGACTGCGTGCATACTTCTGATGCTGCAAATAGACTACATTAGACACTAATGGAGTTTTCTTGGTAAAGTTGCTTCTGTAACTTCTCTTCTTTTAGCGTATCAGCGTGGAGTCCAGTGTACAGTGTTGTCACTGTGTAGGAGACCTTTGAACAGAAATGGGTAGAAGCAAGACACTCACAACTGGCACTGAAGCTTGTATAATGTCAGTGTTGAGCTTGTTAAGATGCTGTGTCAAAATCAAAGCTAGGGCCACGAGAAAGAGTTATTTGCAGCAAGGGGGAAAGGAGGCTTGGAAAGATGCCAGCATCTTGTGCCAGAAGTCACAGGCAGTTATCAGAGGTGGCATACTTCAGATGTCTCTACTCTGAATGTGAGTAGGAAAAAGAGCAGAAACTGGATCTACTCTGTCCCAAGCAATGGAAAGACTAGGCCTGGTCGTAGAGCTCGATAAAAACTCTTAGTTCAAATAGTTTTTTCATTAAGAGTCTTAAAGAACAGAGGTTTTATGTGATTGAGTTGGATTCTTCTTTTATTCCCCAATTATCTTGAGGAAACAGCAAGCTCCCTTCAGTTCCAAGTACGTGGTTTAAAGATAAAACCAACTGTGATGAGCTCATACTGTTACTAAAATGCATAATACCAGTGTTACTTCTAAGCACAGAATGCTGACAGAGGATTGTATACACTGCAAGATTTACCCAGTTTATCTAATTGCTAGAGTTTTTGAAGATGAAAAGGATCCTTTTGGGGCCCTACTTTGAAATGTTGATAGTGAACTCACTGAACAGTCGAGGAAAATCAAGAGCATGAGTGAAGGCAAAAGAGGTTTGGGTGATGGAAACTAAGGCCTTATCAGAGAGGCTGATGAGCATCTATTTGTCTACAGCACATGGTTTGTTTCTTTAATCTCACTGAGGAAAAGATGGGAGAAGTTATTGCAAGGATGCACGCTTCTTGTTTAGATACATGCCTGGATGTTACATTTGCATTTAAAATTGATTCATACTAAAGCTAGATGAGTCTGTTACATTATCAGCTTGCCTCAGAAATTCAGCCTCCAGTAGGAAGTGAAATGTATGGAGTCATGTCTATACTGATAACGCTTTGAAGAACCATGGTTGTTAAGTATTCCATCTGACTTCTTGCAATTTCACATAGCTGCTTCAAAAAAGGATGATGTTCTATATTTTGCTTGGAAAAAAAACACTGAATATGAAAATTGGTAGGAGTTAGAGGGCTCCCCTGTTCCTGACTTGACTTTTATTCATGTGTGTCCTAAATAAGAGTGCCCTAATAACAGGCTCCATAACCCACTTGCCTTGATTTATGAATGTGCTAAGTCTATTTTAAGCATTACATAAATCACTAACCTTATTCTTTAGCTTGTTTGAGAGTTAGGAGACTATCAAAATATTCATCGATGAATGGTAGTGAGTGCAAAGTTGTTTTAAAGATATCCTTTGTCCCTCTTTATTAAACTGATTTTTAAAAAATTATAGTAGATAAATATGGTATCTGTTTTGGTGATTTCTGTAGCTGATAACATCGCAAAAAGTAAATTCTTCTGAATCTTAGACTTCTCAAGCATTGAATAAAAGTAGATTTCAAAGCCTGTGATGTAGAAGCTTTTTCCTTTCATAGGAAGGATGAATCTCTTGCCTCTTCAGCTCTAATCTTCTGACCCCTCTTTAGGATTATTCTTCTTAAATCTTGTTCTTGCTACAGAATAACGTTCGTGCTGCTGCACTAGCAACTGTGAACGCCTGGGCTGAACAAACTGGCATGAAAGAGTGGTTGGAAGGGGAAGACCTGTCTGAGGAGCTCAAAAAAGAAAATCCTTTCCTAAGACAAGAGGTAGATTTCTCTTAACTGAACCTCTCCTTATGTGTGTCTAATCAAAATAACTTTACTTGCTACGGACTATGTTTGTTTATGCAGGTTGAAGTGACACAATGCTGCCATTACATGAGCAAACAAGTAGCTGTATCTTCATACTGACAGAACATTGTTAAACCTCAAAAGGCTAAAAATGAGCTTTCTTCCTGCATGATAGCTCTCATTCAGATTTCAGTGCCTCTGAAATGAAACTTTTGTCTATTTAGATCAGCATTTTAAGAGCTAGTGTGTTTTCCCTCAAATTAACCGCATGGTAATGAAAACTAGAACTGAAGTGTAGGCGTTAATATATTTGAGGCTGATGAAGTGCAGCTGAAATTCTGATGTTACTTTCAAAAGGAAGAAACAGCCTGTGCTGTCTTCAGAGACCAGGCTCTGAGTTTTAAGATAGCTGTGTATTAATATACTGTACTGCTTCAAAATTTTTTTTAATTGCTCACCTGAAAGTTGATGTTGGTTAAGAGTATTGGTCTGAACAAACATTGGGGTGGTTTTTTTTCCTACTTACACAGAGGTATGTGAAAGACTGCTATTCAGGCTCTTGTGGCCTAAGAGCACTGTGAGCGTTTCCTTTAAAACTCTTTCAAAATTTTCTTTCAGCTTCTTGGTTGGCTGGCTGAGAAGTTGCCTACCCTCCGTTCTGTTCCTTCTGACCTACTCTTGTGTGTGCCTCACCTGTACTCCTGCCTTGAAGATCGAAATGGGGATGTGCGTAAAAAAGCACAGGATGCCCTGCCGTTCTTCATGATGCATCTTGGCTTTGAGAAGATGGCAAAAGCCACTGGCAAGCTGAAGGTATTTCTGTCACCAAGATTAGATAATGTGACCTTGAATGAGTGAATATTAACAAGTCACATTCACAGTCTCATGATATGCTGTCTTGAGTCATGTAAGCTTGTCTGCATTGAATATTTTCAGAGGGGCTGAAAATAGTATCAGGAGGCTGGGAGTTAGAGCTTTTTCTACTTCAGAAGGACTACTGCTGCCACAGGTTTATCACTTCAGGAGCTTGACATTTATTCACTCTGCTTTTCTTAAAAGATCTACCAGCAGATAGCTTCTGTAACAGTTAATGTCTAACTGTGTGCCTTTGAACTCCTGCTTTAAGATGGCTGCTAGCAGTTTGGTGTATCTTACATACCCTTGAGTGCTGAATCACAGTTAGGGCACTTCATTAACATCATAGGACTGCTCACCTAGAACAGATTGCTGGTTTGCATGTTTCCCATAGGTCTTGCAGAGGAAATTTTAGTGGAAAGCTATTTTATCTCGGAACAGAAATATCTGGAAACATTGATGTTTTAAGATAAGCGTCCTGGAAGATGCTAAACAGAGAATAGCTTGTTTCAAACCACTGTCTCTTTCCTTGTTTGTGGCATGTATTAGTAATCACTATTACTAATCTTTCCAAATTTATCACTTCTTTCTCTTCCCCCCTTCTGTTTTCCAGCCAACTTCCAAAGACCAGGTACTGGCCATGCTTGAGAAAGCCAAAGCCAACATGCCAGCCAAACCAGCTCCTCCTGCTAAAGCATCTTCCAGAGTGGTAGGAGGAGCAGCTCCAGCCAAATTCCAACCTGCATCAGGTAACCTCTCTGACCTTCTGGAAAATGACTGACAGAAGGGTGGGCTTGAAGTTTTTTGACATGCCAGAGGAAGAAACATACTTAGAAGGAAAGGAGTTTAGCATAGTTAGGCTTACAAATAGCTGTGTAACCTAGTCAGTTCTGTCTGCAGTTCTGGTCTTACTTGCAACTGAGTCAACTTCCAATGTAGGAGGGTTTTTCCTTTCCACACAACCATCTGTCAACTGCTCTTTGAAATTGCCTACTTGGTATTGAAGCTAAAACCCATGGACTAGAGGGTTGGGTTTTTTTTCTAGTGATAATCTGATTTTTAACATACTTTTAAAAATGTTTTCCCATTAATTTTTATCTGGACTATTTCCTCAGTATAATTCACTGTGGGGCTACCAGAATGCTTGTGCTGACATGGAAGAGAGGATAATGGGATTAGGGGACAAGTGGTTTGAAGAAGCAGTCCTGACTTGTGTCTCTGGGGCTAGCTTGCCTGCTCAAACTGGGTGTAACTACAGCTCTGCACATTAGTCTGCACAGTGTATGTGTTTATGCATTTTTAAATTGTTTTGATAATGACAAATTTGCTAACATGTGATGATCTTAATTACAAAAACTCTGTATGCCAATATGGAATTTAAGGAACTTCTTTTATGAGTCTGAAATCCTCAGACCTCTGTGATGAGCATATTGAATCCATGAACAGTTTTTCTTCTGTACGGAGAATGGAAAACTGCTGACCTAAAATGGGCTTGTTGGTAGTTTGAAATGGTCTTTTGTTTCCCCAGCGCTTGCTGAAGATTCAGGGTCCAATAACATGGAATCCAAGCCTGATCCCAAAAAAGCCAAAGCAGGAGGAGCCTCCTCTAAAGCTAAGGTATGTTGGTTTCATTTTTTATAAAATCAGTTCTGTGAAGTTAATAACTGTAGTTTGTTAATGTGTTACAGGTAGAAGAGTATAGCTCTTTCTAGGGACTGCTTTTACTGAGAATCTTTGTACTTGTCCAAGTTCTGAAATGACAGGTGGTCCCATATCACTTATTTAATCACTTCTTTTGTCACTACCTATTTAATTCTTAGTCTGTGTTGTCAAAAATGCAGTCTTGTGAGCTGCTCAGGCTATGTTCTAGATCTGCTTGGCCTCCCTGACTCTGTGCTGTTGAGAATTCATTCTTACCATTGCAGTTCCAGAGTTATACTTTGAATAGTAATTTTCAACCCATGTATCAAAGGAAATTAATCTCTCCTTTACAGTATGAAGGGTAAAATGTTCTCAGTCACAAGTGCAAAAAGGGTTAAGAAGATGCTTAAATGCATAATAACAATCACCACTGATTGCATTTGAATTTGTCATTAGGCTTTTCTACTGTTTTGTGTTACAGTAATTTTTTTGCTATTAACTTTAAAGTTTGTCCTATGGGTATAACTAAAAAAAACCCCACACCCAAATTGTTCTACAGCCCCATTGCCTCTGTTGTCTAAAGTAGTGTTGTAACAAGAACATTTGATGTACGTTCAGATTCATGGCAGGAATGAATGGAACAAACCTTGAAGAATGTTGTAAATTTGCCTAAGTTGATACATTTTTCTGTCAAAACTCCAACGCTGGAGTTAATGCCTTTGCTGTGAACACGTTAAGTTTTGGAATGGTAACTCTTAACAGTAAATAGCTGTCTAACAACAAAGCCTTTTCTGTGGCTTATTTCCAGCAGTCAGATGTTAATAGCACTATGTTCAAGGGCAATACCAGCCTGTCCAAACCTAATACAAGCCTCAGCAAAGGCAGTACCAGTCTGACAAAGAGCAAATCTATCAAACAGGTACCCCACTGGGCTTTAGGGATGTGTGTGGGTGACTAGCACACTGGTTGAGAGTGATGGTTCGTATTTCACAGGCTACTACTGCGCGCACCGCCATGGGTATTGCTTCCACAGCAGCAGAGCACATACTTTAAGAATTCTAATCAACAGTATTCTTCCAGCTTCTGTCTGGCTCTTGTACACATAGGCAGCATGAGGTTGGCTGGTATCTAATGCTTGTGATTGCTGGGACTGAGGCATATAAATGTCTTGTGTTTCCTGTTAATACCTTGCTTTTTTCAGGGTGTACAGGGGAAGAAAGCGCTAAGCAAGCCTAATTTGAAGGAAGATGATGATAAATCAGGTCCTATTTTTATCATAGTCCCAAATGGGAAAGAACAGAGAATGAAAGAGGAGAAGGGTCTGAAGGTGAGAAAAATCTGAATGTATTCACAAGTTCTGAAGGAGTATAATTTTAACGCATTCTTTTTGTTTTTAATTTAGAATTAAACATGCTGTAGCACGGAAGTGCTAGTATCTGTTCACCCCTCAGATTGATTATCTAGCTCTTCAGTTGACTTTCACAGACCAACGTCTGATTTACTGTGGTGTTTCTCTTCTGATTTCCAAATTTTATGCATTTATACACTCATAAAAGCCAAAGTCCTTTTTACAGATTCCAAAAGATTGTCTTCAGGTCTGAAGTAGTGTCGAGTTTGTAACTGAAAACAGTTGACTAATTTAAGAGTTCTAGGATACATTGTTAATGCTTTAATATACTTATTTTCAACAGCCCTGCTTATCAAGCTATTCTGTACGGAAATTCTATTACTTACAACATGCATGTTATTTGTAACTTGCTGGTAAATAGGCCTATCTATAGCTTAAAAACAACCATTTCAATTAAGTGATGGTAATTAAAATAATGGCCTAAAGATGACTATTCCACATAGAGAAAATCATTCATGTGAGCAAGCACCACTGAATCTTTCCCATGACTTGTTGATAGAGAAGACTTTGAAAATAGATTCTAAAGCAGAATTAAAAGGGATGCAGTTTTACAGATTCTTTCAGGAAGAAATGTATTGCTTGCTTTGAGTTCCAAATGCTGTCTTTAACAGGTGTTAAAGTGGAATTTCACTACTCCCCGTGATGAATATATTGAGCAGCTAAAAACTCAGATGTCCAGTTGTGTGGCCAAATGGCTCCAGGATGAGATGTTTCATGCAGACTTTCAGCACCACAACAAAGCACTGGCTGTTATGATTGAGGTGAGTTTGGATCTGTGGTAGTAGATGAAGTTGTATCGAATTATTCTCTGCTATGCAAGATTCTGCTTGAATTAAAATCACATAGGAATTCTCTGAGGAGCCAGATATCATTTGTTCTGTGAAGTTGAAACCTGAACATATATAGAGATAATTTTCAGAGGAATTATGAAGTTGGCGTTAATATTGTTTCTTGGGAGAAGGGGAAATTTCCTCACCAGAGACAGCTATTAAAACTTCAGAAAGCTGTGTAAGTTAGAAGTGAGTACTTACAATTCTAGGTATCAAGCAATAAATGTAGATCATCTTATCAGGCATAGCTTTGCCTTATTTTCTGTTCTTTTCTTGAACAGTGTGTTTCATTTTGCACAAACTCCTCTTTTTTTTTTTCTTCCCTCAAGCACTTGGAGGGTGAAAAAGATGGAGTCATCAGCTGCCTTGATCTGATCTTAAAATGGCTTACCCTGCGGTTCTTTGATACCAACACAAGTGTTTTGATGAAAGCACTTGAATACCTTAAATTGCTTTTTAATTTGCTGAGTCAAGAAGAGTATCATCTTACTGAAAATGAAGCATCCTCTTTTATCCCATATCTTGTCCTAAAGGTACGGTTCATTGTACAGAAACTAATCTTATTTTTCATGAGGAATATAACAGGATACCATCAAACACTGTAATATGTCCATCCCAAAAATATTGTGAATGGTGTTAAATTCAGTTGATGGCCAGTCACCAGTGCTCAGTATCGGGGCCAGTTCTGTTTAAGATCTTTATCAGCGATCTGGATGAGAGGATCGAGTGCACCCTCAGTAAGTCTGCAGGTGACACCAAGCTGGGCAGGCGTGTTGATCTGCTCGAGGGTGGGAAGGCTCTACAGAGGGATCTGGGCAGGCTGGAGCGATGGACCGAGGCCAATTTCATGAGGTTCAACAAGGCTCAGTGCCAGGTCCTGCGCTTGGGTCACAACGACCCCACACAACACCACAGGCTGGGGGCAGAGCGGCTGGAAAGCTGCCCGGCGGAAAAGGACCGGGGGGTGTTGGCCAACAGCCGGCTGAATGTGAGCCAGCCATGTGCCCAGGTGGCCAAGAAGGCCGGTGACATCCTGGCTTGTATCAGAAATAGTGTGGCCAGCAGGACCAGGGAAGTGGTCATCCCCTGTACTCGGCACTGGTGAGGCTGCACCTCAAATACTGGGTTCAGTTTTGGGCCCTGCACTGTGAGAAAGACGTTGAGGCACTGGAGTGCGTCCAGAGAAGAGCAATGAAGCTGGTGACGGGTCTGGAGCACAAGTCTTGTGAGGAGCAGCTGTGGGAACTGGGGTGGTTTAGCCTGGAGAAAAGGAGGCTGAAGGGGAGACCTTATCACTCTCTGCAACTACCCAAAAGGAGGGTATAGCGAGGTGGGGGTTGGTCTCTTCTCTCAAGTAACAAGCGACAGGACAAGAGAAAACAGCCTCGAGTTACGCCAGAGGTTGGATAATAAGAAAAATTTCTTTACCAAATGGGTCATCA
The DNA here is from genome assembly GCF_018691265.1 of Tyto alba. Taxonomy (NCBI): domain Eukaryota; kingdom Metazoa; phylum Chordata; class Aves; order Strigiformes; family Tytonidae; genus Tyto; species Tyto alba. Next base: position 6,172,472 of record NW_024881280.1, read on the forward strand.
ATCATTGGAACGGGCTGCCCTGTGGTTGAGTCACCACCCCTGGAGGTACTTGACAGATGTGTAGATGTGGCACTTAGGGACTTGGTTTAGTGGTGGACTTGGCACTGCTAGGTTAATGGTTGGACTCGATCTTAAGGGTCTTTTCAAAACTAATGATTCTATGATTCTGTTTTGCATATTTGCCTTTAAAAGCCATTTACCAGAAAGGATTTTTACATTGAGAATAATTCTGTCTTCCCTAACATTATTTATACTAATCAACAGTGTCATGAGACTATTTAAAATACTCTGGTTTTCTTCACCTCCGAATTTTCCACTAGGTAGGAGAACCGAAAGATGTCATCCGCAAGGATGTACGTGCCATCCTGAACAGGATGTGTCTCATCTATCCAGCTAGCAAGATGTTCACTTTCATCATGGAGGGGACAAAATCCAAAAACTCAAAACAGCGTGCAGGTGGGAAATGGCATGATGAACTTGTAATTGCTTTGTTTTGCATCTTGAATAACCTAGCATAATGATGTTTGGTAGAATGTGGTATTTGCCTATGTATAGCACTTTATGTAAATGCTTGTAAATGTTTAAAGGATTGGATTTTAAAGTAGTATCATCTTCCTTTTTATTTTTAGTGTCTTTGCACCTTCCGGAGACAAGCAATTTGTTAAATTGCTATTAGCATTAAGATTATGAGTCTCTCTTGAGTAGGCTTGTTGTCCTAGTGAAACAGTGCTTCGGAGAACAGTGACATCACTATTGTCAAAGTGACTAAGGCAGTCAGTTGATCTGATCAAGACTTTGGAATGAAATGTCTCTACACTGTACATCTGTCATAAGTTCATTACAGAAATTACTTGTGGTATGATGTTTGTAGTTCGCACAACTCCCTAATCACCTTGAAAGTATCCTGATATAACCAGGAAGTTAAATTATATACATCATACAGCCCTGCAAGCTCACAACTGTCTAAACTACCTAGATGTGAAGGTGGCTGTAACATTGCTCATCTTTGGTAATGGGAAATATTTGAAGAGTGTAGGGATGACTGACAGCTTTTAGATGCCATCTGTATGAATTAGTCTAAACCTTTAGTTTACTATTCATCCCCTAAATCACTGGAGTATATCTATTGTCAGCGTTGTGACTGACACTTCTCTACAGTGAAGTTCAAGTTGTGCAAGCAACACAGAAATTGGGAGGACTGTCTTCCCAGCAGCTTTAAACTTGAATGTGCACATGTCATTTTCTTCCTTTAGAATGCCTGGAAGAGCTTGGATGTCTGGTTGAATCATATGGCATGAATGTGTGCCAGCCAACTCCAGGGAAAGCCTTAAAAGAAATGGCAACTCATATTGGTGATAGGGACAACACCGTACGCAATGCTGCACTGAACACCATTGTGACTGTCTATAATGTTCATGGCGACCAAGTGTTCAAGCTGATTGGAAATGTGAGTGTAACTGGAAATAAGATTTTATTTTTAAAAATTTTTTTTTTTTTTTTTTCTTCCAAATCCTTACGCTTTTATAGGGGATTAGCACTGTTTTGCTTGTGATGGATCACGGTACATCTTGCTGTTGGTGTCAAGACCATTTTGTAATGTTGAAAATAACTTGCTTGCTTACACCATAGATCCTCTAGAAGTTATTTGGTTAGTTCCTGATTGTGGGATATATAACCTGGGTGTTCGTGAATATGAAAACTAAATTGGAAGAAATTTGTGGCTGCCCCCTCCCTGGAAGGGTTCAAGGCCAGGTTGGACGGGGCTGGGAGCACCCTGGGCTGGGGGAAGGGGGCCCTGCCCGGGGCAGGGGGGTTGGGACTAGGTGGACTTTAAGGTCCCTTCCAACCCAAACCAGTCTATGATTCTAAAAAATGAGGAAGGCACTGACTTTAATGGGATTGAAGATGTTTATAAAGAGTAAGTTTTTTTTATAGTCAACTGTATAGGTAACACTTGTGATTTAGAATGATATTTCGATAACTTATTTGGCCAAAAATGACTAGTTGTTGTGGCTCCCTCAAGTACTCTTGGCTTTTTTTATGCCCATCTTCACCAACTGCTTTGTAGTTGAAGTCAGGTAAGTTTGGTTTGTTTGTTTTATCTTATTGCACTCCAGTGCTTAAGGTCTGTGTCAGTACTGTGTTGCTTTGTATTGCTGCTGGTTTGTTCTCTGGAAATCATACTTGGCCATGTTCTCTAAAATGCAGTGAAAGTTGAAGGTGGCAAAAGTCAGTTTCCAGTGAAAAGCTACTTCACTGTGTTGTCTACAGTTACTGTGCACAACAGATTAAGTATACTGTATTCTAACCTGAATCAAGAGCTGTTAGACCATTTTTTTCCTGTTCTGGTCTCTGAATTTGTGGTCTTGGTAATGTTTCTAGCAGCACTTAACATGATATTCCAATCAGTTTAATGCCTGTATGAGTTTTTTGTTTTGTGTTATATGCCATAGTGCATACAAGCTATTGGACAGATATTTTATGGGTATGTTGAGCAGGGAAGCAAGGGCACCTCTTTTTTAATTTCCAGCTTCCTGAAATGTTGAAATTTAATGTGACGCTCATTTTCTCTGGTAACCATCTTCATAAGAATTGCTGTTGCCTTTTCATTAACATTTTAGGTTCCCATCTTATTTTAACTATTGTTCGCAGTGCAATCTGCTGCCTCCTCAATGTTCAATAGTCTGCTTTTGGATTTTCAAGGTTAAGAAAAAGAACTGTAGTACCCGAACCATTCAGCCCCTTCTAACAGTGGCTTTCTGAGCTTCAATATGGTCCATCTAGTCCCAAAATGTATAGCTTTTCAGGAAGATTTCCAAATCATAGGGATGCTGGAGAGTACTTCCCACAAAACTGTCACGGCTGCTTTTGTTCAAATGTAGTTATTAGTGTAACCTTAAGTCCTGTAGGTAAACAGATAAATACAATTCTTTTCAGTGCATGAGCTGGAGTGTTCAGTTGGCTTACCTTGTGTTCAGGTTAAGTTATGAGTAGATGGAACAGGTCAACTCTTAGAAGGACTTGGGCTTTTGTGGCAGCTTCCACAGTATTAAGGCATTGTCTGGGCTCCTAGTAGGTGATATAGAAGGGTGGGTGGGGGTTTTTTGTTTGCTTGTGTTGCTGCAAAAAAAAAAGACAACCAACAGTTAGAAATATGTGACAGTACCGTAGTCTGAATTCACGATTACTGGTCTTTTGGAAATTCTATGGACTAGAAGTAGCTGAGGTCACTATTACAGCTTGTCAATATGGGTTAATTAGCTCCTGAAGTAGCGTCTGGCAGTCCAGAGTGGCCCTATGAATTTGCTGCTAGATGGTAGTATTGACAGTTCCTACCCTTGGTATTAGAGAACTTCTGTCTGCAGTAATAAGTGGTATACCTCCGGTAGGTGACCAAGATTTCTAAAATCCATACAACTCAAATTGAGTGAAAGCATTGTGTGTTATAGCTTTCTGAGAAGGACATGAGCATGCTGGAGGAGAGAATAAAACGGTCAGCCAAGAGACCATCTGCTACTCCAGTGAGACAGGCAGAGGAGAAACCTCAGCGTACTCAAAACATCAGCACTAATGCTAGCATGCTGCGGAAGGGACCAGCTGAGGACATGTCCTCCAAACTCAAGTATGTAATGATACATTATGGTCTGTAGCCTGCATAGTACATGTGCCAGTATCGTGTCTGGCGATGTTATTTTAGTTCTTGTATCATCATCTTTTGCATGTTATGAAACTGGCCAAGTAATATAAAACAAAATGTCTGAAACTTTTTTTGTCTTGTCTGTCTTGAAATCTTTCTAAATGGTCTTGTGCCTTTTTTCACTGCTTCTCCATGGACAGAATAATGTATCGCACTTATAGGATGTAAGTACTGCCCACTAACTCCTTGGTAGCAAGGCTCTTGTACCTTTCAATTTCTATCCTAGTCATCCCTTTCTGAGGGTGACAGGTTTGCCATGGCCAGTTCTAGGTTATTTACAGGTTTCTGACTTAAAGAAAAGAAAGAAACCAGAAATAATGTATTTCTGCCAAGGTGACTATAGATCAAACTGCTGGCAGACATGGCACTGCCATGTTAAGCAGCTGTTAGAAGTATTGGGAGAAATTCCTACGTGTTACATTAAACTTGGTGTTGATTGGACCCTGTTCTTAACTTGTTAGGGCTGACATGCAGCACAGAACTGGATGAGCATATGTGAATCAAAGTCTGGGGCAACAGCACCAGAAACAAAAAGCTTGGGAATTCTATTCCTTGCCACCTGCTCATTATCTTGGAATAAAAGTCCCTGTTGAGAACTATGTATTAGAACATTTCCTTGAAAAATCTAATGCGCAGCACGAGTCATGCGGGACGCTGGGAGTCCTAGGTTCAGATGAGCTTGCAAGGTTGTTATGTACATATGCCTCTTATTCATTAGTAAAGGAAAAAAAATAGCCACTTGTGAATTTTAAGGCTGTATTCCATTAATACTACTTTAAACTGCTAGATTTCTCAAAATGAACCAGTTCATACCTATCGCAGACGCAGGGGGTCTCATGGTGGGTAGTAGGAGAAGCTAGGAAGGCAAGTACCTGGCAAGTCCACTTCTGGCCTACAAAAGCTTGTTTTACTAATGGCTAGGGGAAAGGCAAAGGGGATTGTTGGGGAGCTTAAATAAAATCAGAACTTCAAAATCTGTGCTATTCTATTCTGAGAGCTTTAGGGCTACCAGTGGATGCTAGTGCTGATACTCTTTCCTCTTGTGTGTATATAATAAACGCCTGTCTCCTGGTTTCTGTAGCCAAAATCGCAACATGGGCAGTCACTCCGAGACAACACATGCAGTTCCACGGGAATTTCAGCTGGATCTTGATGAAATCGAAAATGACAACAGTACTGTCAGATGTGAGATGCCAGCACTTGTACAGCACAAACTAGATGACATCTTTGAACCAGTCTTGATTCCTGAGCCCAAGTGAGTCTAGTTTTACTCCTAAGTGAAACCAGTCGAGCTACTTAAAAGTATTTTGAGAAGCTGAGTTGACCGTGCTAGTTTCTACATTGACTTGTTTACACAAAAAGGTAGTGTCAGCTGATTTATAGAGGTGTCACAGTGATGGTCTGTTGTACTGTCCTGGAGTCTGGAGACTTCAGTTCTGCCTACATGTGTTTACAGTAAAAGGATCTTTTGAGTTTGTGAATGCATCATCAGTGTCTTTAGAAGTAGCGCAACAGATATGTTAAAATGAATTATTCCTTCCTTGAGTATCCTCTGTGAAGAATGAAATCCTTTTCCCTTGTCTCTAAACTGTCATTGAAATATGGCAGGTCAGTGTAAATTAGAGCACTCTCTCCAAAGGGTAATTAATCCTGTTTTCTCCAACTGTTTAGAATCCGTGCCGTGTCCCCACACTTCGATGACATGCACAGTAACACAGCTTCTACTATCAACTTTGTGATTTCCCAAGTAGCCAGTGGTGATATAAATACAAGCATCCAAGCTCTGGCACAGGTAGGCAAATTAAGGTAGCAACTAATCAGACTGTACTAAATTACTTGTCTGCGAAGGTGATGAGTTGCACTGCGGTGGAGCAATCATGTCGGGTGACATGGACTCTGCTCAGCATCTCCCTGATGACAAAACTAAGTGCACAGGGGCCATCTGACTCGCTTTAGTAACAGAAATTCCACTTGGATGATGTAGAGTAGATAGACAATGCAGAAGCACTAAGGAAAAAAAAAAACTTATCTCTTTGCTTTTGTCAAGTATCTGTGCTATAAGTTTGAAAAAGCCAGTTAAGCCAATGAGACTTAACTTTTAAATGTATAACTGTTTTACAAGTCCTCAACAAAAGAATTGTCTTGCCTCATAGCTTTTGCATGTTTCTAGGGTGGATTTAACTACTTAGAAGTATTTTATCCAGAAGATTTCATAAAGCTGTTAATTCCCAAATCTGTAATGCAACATTTTATGGTTTTATATGTGTACAAGATAGGATTGCAGTTCTCTTAAAAGATCAATAATTGGTTGTATTTGGATTAGCAATAGAAGTTTGTGGCTACTGATTTCATGTGAAAGCTTAGAATACAATTTGCCTTGGCAAATGTATTGGTTCAGGGCAAGATCTTTCCTATAGAACAGTTTTTAAATTATAGTTATTTTGCACTGTTTGCATTATGTTGACTTTACTTGGCTGTTTTTGGTTTTGTTTTTGTTTGTTTTTTTTTTTTTTAAATCTTAGATTGATGAGGTTCTCAGACAGGAAGACAAAGCAGAAGCTATGTCTGGCCACATTGACCAGTTCCTAATAGCTACATTTATGCAGCTTCGGCTGATCTACAATACGCATATGGCAGATGAGAAGCTGGACAAAGATGAGATAGTCAAACTTTACAGCTGTATTATTGGAAGCATGATCTCGGTAAGGCTTTGGCCTAAAAAATAAAGTGAAGAGCAAATAATTTCTGTGCAGAAGTTGTAGGAGAATGGAATGTCTGTCCTGTAGCTAGCTTAGCTTACTGTTGAGTCTTATTTATGACTGTTTGGTGCTGTCTGCTCACTCATGTACCTTTTGAGAGAGAGTGGGGAATGAGAAATTGGGGAAGGGAAAAGGGTCTTTTTGTTGCTTCTACACAATACAGCCACTCTAACACTTTTATTAAGCTCTGTTTTAACATTCCTTACCTTTTGAGTGCTTAGTTGGTGGCCTAAGTATTTTCAGAAGTCACTCGGTAAAAATAACTTTCTTCCTAGTTGCATTTTTATTGTTTCATGTTGAGGGGGGGAACAAGGGAATGTTAAATGGTTTGACCGTGTTGTCTAAAGAAATCCCTATACTAAAAGCCTTGCGTGCAGGGAAAACTTCTAATACTGTCTTCAATTTGTAGCTATTTCGGATAGAGAGTCTGGCTCGAGAGGCCTCCACTGGCGTGCTGAAGGACCTAATGCATGGTCTTATTACATTAATGCTGGATTCTCGGGTGGAAGACCTTGAGGAGGGTGAGCAGGTCATCCGATCAGTCAACCTCTTGGTAGTGAAAGTTCTGGAAAAGTCTGACCAGACCAACATCTTGAGGTATACAATGAAAATTGCTCAATTCACCTGGTTTTGTGTGTTCAGTAAATGGCTGAGTTTGTTAGTCATTGTGTAAACAATGATGTCTGTAGGATTATTCAGCTGGCTAATGAAGAATTAACATTGATCGTCAGTGGTGATCAGAATTTCCCTTCATTATCTGCACAGCTGGAGGCAGGCTAAAGAAGCCAGCTTGGTGTGATTCTGTGTGCTTGGTAGTTCAGCAGACTGCCTTTTAAACCCTTGTAACATACTAGAAAGAAAAAAAGAGCTGTTACACAACATGACATAAACTGCTGGACTAACCCTAGTCTCTGGTGTGATATTCTGTGGGGAGTTGGCTTCTTTTTTTATTTGTAGCACTTCTCCTCTGTAACAATTATAAATTTATTCCTTCTAGTGCTCTGCTTGTTTTGCTCCAAGACAGTCTGCTAGCAACAGCCAGCTCTCCTAAGTTTTCAGAACTTGTCATGAAGGTGAGCCTGTAGCAGAGGTGTTGAACTTAGATGGTTTATCTGAATTAACTTAGCTGAAAGAATGGATATGTTTAAAAAAAAAAAAAAAAGAGCATAATTTAAAACATTTCTTAACTCTTATAATTAGATGTTGCAGGTAGTGACTTCATGTATGCCAGGAGGGAGCTCAATGCCTGCTAATAGTTTATAGAAGCTTGTCTATACTAGTAGAAACTCCATACAGAGGTGTGCAATCACCTGCTGGGCTTATTTGCTTAGACACAGCACTGTACTAAGAACTCAGACAGTCCCAGGCTGGGCCTGGCTTGTATTTTGTCATCTCTTAAGGACAAGGCAGAGTGAAAATGCAAATGTCTGCATTTAGAGCATGGGTGTGATCTTTTTTTAGAATACAACACCCTTTAGTAACTGGCATGATTTAAAGGCAAGTTAGGTGTCCCTAATGAGGTTAAACCTAAGGAACTTGCAAACTGTGGGGGTGTACGTACCATATATGCATTATCTGCTGAAATTTCTTCACACAAAGCATTGAGTTGCCTGTTATTGGTAGAAGTCAGCACTACTTTTATGCATAAGCTCTAAAGACGCATCTGCATATAGTACAGCTAGTTACGAAAAGAAAGTATGTAACAGTGCAAATATAGCTTGAGCAGACAGACACAGTGCATGTCTGTGGTAGCAGAATGAAATGGCTCAATGATAGTTTTGTATAATCTCTGTATATCATTAAATGCGTCTTCCTTGAGTTGTTTTGCTTTAAGTCAAACTCTCATTCCAGTGTCTGTGGAGAATGGTGCGTCTTCTTCCCGAAACCATTAATAGCATCAATCTGGATCGAATTCTACTGGATATCCACATTTTTATGAAGGTCTTTCCCAAAGAGAAGCTGAAGCAATGCAAGAGTGAGTTTCCTATAAGGACGCTGAAGACTCTGCTTCACACCCTGTGCAAGCTGAAAGGGCCCAAGGTGAGAGCAGTCACTAGTTGTATACTTTGAAATTGGATGTTCGTGCAGCCTCTAAAGCTTTTCCTTTTTTTTTTGTTATTTCTTATTTATTTCCTTTTCCCTCCTTTTTAGATCTTAGATCATTTAACAATGATAGACAACAAAAATGAGTCCGAGCTGGAAGCTCACCTGTGTAGAGTAATGAAACACTCCATGGACCAGACTGGAAGCAAAGCTGATAAGGATACAGAAAAAGGGGCTTCTCGCACAGTAAGTAGTATAAATGTGTTGGTAGGGAGGGGGAATGTAAGGCAATTTAAGTAACAAGTTTAATTTTGTGATTGTGGAATATGAAGTTGTAATTGCCTTTCCGTGCAACTAATGTTGGAAATACTCTTACAGTTTCACTTCTATTTATGGCTGTTTTGGGAACTTACAGTGTGTTTCTGTTATTATCAGTGTTCTGTGCATATGCTGGGATGAAGTACTCTCCAGGACATTCAGGTGTGCAGCATTAGGGTTTATGCTGCTTCATGCTGCATTTGATCTATTAAAAGTTACCTGTACCCAAAACAGGTTTTACACACTGACTTCTTAGGAGTCCTTCAGTGTGATGATGTCCTTACTTTCATCTTGTGTAAAACCCCAGTGGATTCAAGTTTTTCTTCATCTTGGAAGCTCTGTATTCAGCTAGCAGCTCTGAGGGCACTGTAGGTTCATCTAACTTACTTTCATTTTTATTTACTTTGTTTTAGAAGTCTCCTTTTATTTGTTTATTTAGGAGGAAAAGGCTTCAAAGGCCAAAGTTAATGATATTTTGGCAGAGATATTTAAGAAGATTGGCTCCAAGGAGAACACTAAGGAGGTAAGTACTCCTTTCCTTCAAGGAAGAGGACATAATACATTAGAATGGTGTATGCAGCAGTTGTAGTAATGCACAGGAACTCTTCCCTCACAGGGTCTCGCAGAGCTTTATGAATACAAAAAGAAATATTCTGATGCAGACATTGAGCCCTTCCTGAAAAACTCCTCACAGTTCTTCCAGAGCTATGTGGAAAGAGGCCTCCGGCTGATAGAAACAGAACGGGAGGGGAAGGGACGCATTGCTGCTTCTACAGGTACATGTTACAGCAAAAATGATTGGTTTATGAGAAACAGATATAAGGAGAGCAGTTACATGTCCCCTGGTAGAAACTAGTATTTGCAGATATTTGTAGATTTCCAAAGTGAGTCGTGTGTTCTTGGCACTTGTGTTGCTTCATGAGACACTATTTGCAGGGACTAGGTGTTCTTTGTTTACAAAAAAAAGATGTTACAACTGTTGTCACACTAAATGTAGAAAGCATCTGAAAGGCTTGGTAAACAAGTGGTTCTAATTCATATCATTTAGTGTGGGTTGAACATTAGCCCATGCTTTATGTGTCTGGTAGCAAGGATTGTTTGTACAAAGCATACAGCTGGTTTATAACAGCAGCAGCCGTCAGGTTCAGCTTTAACCTTTTGTCTACTGAAATGGTACAGGAGGTTTGTTGATAAAGTATTGTTTACTGTGGAATCAAAAAGTTATTTAAAATAACTTCAGCTGTTTCTATAGCAGTCATTGACCCCTTTCCAATAAATCAGCTTTTTAATTTGATAAATTGCTGTAAAACACTTAGTTTGTTAATGAGTCTTTTAATTGTACATAAGCACAAATGAGTATTTAATACAATATTAGTGAGGGAATGTGACAAATAATTAGCTGACAGCAAAAACTGATACACAGTCTGGCAAAACTACCTTTAATTTTTTTTACATTTCAGTGTCCTGTGAGACTTTAGCCTTTTCTCCTACTACTGTTCCTTCTCCTATCCCTGTATTGTAAATTAGTTTAGGAAGATGATGTTTCTTTCAGAACCTCCTGAATGTGCCTGAGTAGGACAGAAAATTCTACCTTTCATCCTAAAAGTCTGTACAACCAAGAAATGTTAGTTCAACAGTTAGACATTTCACAATGGAATTTACATGCCCCAATTTTGTCCAACCCCCCAACTATAATAATTTGATATAATAAAGAATATCGTTCCATCTTGCAGCTGTGATTTATTTAGACCAAAGTATGAAGGCTTAACCTTAATTCTTTTATCTATTTCAAATACCCTTGCAGTAATCTAGTGAAAACAAATCCCTGTCCACACTAAGTCTTAGAACTTGCTATTCATTTCAGAATGGAAAGGGGTTTTTGTAATGTAAAAATTCTTTCTTGGCCTTTTGGTAAGAAAGCTTTAAAAAACTTGCTGCATGCCTTCCAGAAATCACAATTTCACATTGAATTGGAAGAAGCAGCTGCTTTAAGTTACCTGAACAAGAGGTAAACGGGTTAGAATCAGTGGTGAGGTCTGCCCAGAAATACTACTACACTTAGAAAAAGATGGAAGAATCCAAATATTTCCCATGTTGCCAATTGCTAAGTTCTCTTTGGACACCACAGTTACTGCTGATCCACATCAGCACCTTCCTCTCCCTCCACTGTCGTCTTCAGCTGTCAACCTCAGCATTTCTTCTGGAGCTGCTCTGCTGCCACTTCTTAAATTTCTCAATTTCTTTTCTTGGTTTTCAATTGTTACTCTTGCAGGGCTGATATGCCTGTACTAGCAAATGCAATTAGCTTGGTATTTTATAGTTTGGTTGATTCTTCGTCCATTGTATGTTATTTCAAGGAACAGACCAAGAGGATTACACTTTCTTGATGTTTTGTTTTGTTTTGTTTTTTTCCCCTTCTCTTCCCTTCATCCTCCAGGAATTTCTTCTCAGATGGAAGGAACAACATGTGTTCCTGCTTCTACCCACACTGTATCTTCATCTATAGGAAACACAAATGGGGAGGAAGTGGGGCCTTCAGTTTACTTGGAAAGATTAAAAATCCTCAGGCAGCGTTGTGGCCTTGACAACGCAAAGGTATTGTACTTGACAACACTTGTAAATCCCCAGGAGAGGCACTTCATTTGCACTTTTTTAAGAATTCAAATTATGTGATTTTTCTGTGCCAAAGGCAGATTCCAATCAGAATTGACTATCTTTCATTATACTGCATGTCCTAGCTATTCTCTGCACGTCTCCATGCCTAGTGTAAATGACTTTAAACTCATTACTTGGCTGAGTAGGCTTGTGTTTCAGTCCAGTCTTTCTGCAGCACTGGTGTACGTACAGGTTGTTTCTACAGCCTTGTAGTATGTAGTTGAGTCTGAGATGTTCAAGTAACTACTGATCTCTAAAGGTTAACATGTATTGACCTCTGTTTGAGTTGAACGATGTGGAAATTCTAGATCTTTCTGCACTGAAACAACCTCACAAGCTGAATGAAGACTTTTGTAAGTTTTGAGTGTACGGATACTGAGGCACAGAAATACTGGATGAGCTTAGTATTGGAAACCTGGGGGCCAAAATTTCTAACAGATCAGTCAGTGATCTGTGTTAGGAATCTAGTGCCAATTACTGAAGTTTGCACTCGGCCATGTGAGAAGTGATGTTCACTGTAGGAATAGTTACCCACGCACATACATCACTGTTCTAACCTTTACCACAAACTGGTATATCAGCTCACAGCTCTGAGGAGGGGAAATGTTTCCTAGATGACAGTAACAAGGTAGTTAACACAGGTGGAAGTATCAATTGGTGAAAGGACAGTGAATTGACATTTTATTAAGTCTTTGGCCGGGTGGATCTTGCTAGTCAATCCAAGTTTCTTCTTGAAATTAATTCATCCAGAGAACTTACTGTTTGTTGATGCTGCATGTAGGCATGGACTTACCTCGTGTGGTGACAGAATTCAGGCTGTTCAAGACTGCATCAGGCCATCTCAGTAAAACACTGGCCTGCTGTGAATTTTTCATCTTTAAAGACCAGTTCCTTTGGGTCCCTCCTGACATCAAGCTAAACGTAAACAACTTAAATGATAGGAATTGAGTGTTGTAGTTAGCTTTGCATGGTTCTGACTGATGGCAACTGACTTTATCACTCCAGATCACCTGTGTTGTATGGCTCCTTCCCTTTCCTCTCGAAACGCCATTGATTATGGTTTGTACTTATGTGGCTTTTGCCACTGTCTTAACACTTCATTTTCCTCTCCCCTAGCAGGAAGACAGACCACCTCTGACATCTCTGCTCTCTAAACCAGCACTCCCTACAGTTGCGTCCTCTACAGATATGCTTCACAGTAAGCTCTCCCAGCTCCGTGAGTCACGGGAGCAGTACCAACATCTGGACCTGGACTCCAATCAGACTCATTCCTCTGGCATTGGAAGTACCCTGGCTTCACCCTCTTCTGCAGCAGCTAATATTGATGACTTGAAAAAAAGATTGGAGAGAATAAAAAGCAGTCGCAAATAGAGATGCAAGAGAGACAGCATCACTGTTGCTTGGGCTGTCTTCAGCTTTAGTTTACTAAACTAGAAGTCTTCATAGTTAAATGGCCTCATTTAGGCCTAATGTATACAAACTGGTTTATGTATAATACAGTGGATTTTGGGGGGTTGAGTCATTGTGGCACAAGTATTTGTACATACTCTGCTTCTCGGTGAGCATCTCTGACAATAGAAGGCTGTCTGTGTATTAGTTTTAGTGTACAGACCTGTAAACAACCATCCTCTTGCTCAGACTAGTTTCTCATAACTTGTTTTTTTTTATTTGTAAAATTGTCTTCAAGATCTTTTCCTAGTTCTTAACTCTTAGAAAATCTTTAGTGATTTCATTTTTAATTTTGTGAATTCTTCTCCATCTAATCCTTGAACTGTTGATTCTGTATGGACATATGGCATGAAGTAACTAATTTAAGTGTCTTTTGTAAATAAAGTTTGCATTAACTATACCAGCCTCTGTAGGAACAGCAGTGACTGCTGATTAGAGAAGTCACTCTCTATTCCTGAACGGTAGTGACTGGGCATCTAGAAACTGAACTAAACTATTCTTGACATGAACCTTGGGGTTTGGATATGTTATAAGAAAGATGAGTGAATATATGCTATCTGTGGGTGCAGTCCTGAGACTGCGCACTCTTACTTCTATGAGCAGTAGTGCATTTCTCATATAGTTGCTTTTTTGTTTTGGAATATGTTTCTGTAACTTGAGAGTAAGTTGAGAATATTTAGTTTACTGAAATGCTTATTTTAAATTATCTAGTCCTTGTGATGCCTTTACCCAGATTAAGCGTAGTCCTATCTGTGTACAAATGCTTTCTTTGAGGGAAGCTGCTGCTGTTGATATGGAATAGATGAGCAGTGGTGTACAGTCAGTGGACTCATTTATCCTGAATTCATTTGGTTAACCAGTCTTCCTCATGCAGTTTGCAAGTGCAGGTAGACCTCACCACCGCATTTTTTTCGCTCTTAAACATCTGATGTCAGTAAACTCTACTATTTTGTGTAACTTCTGGCACATGGTAATGCTAAAGCTGTAGCCACTGCTTTTTTTGTAAGAGTGTCTTCTGATTAGCCTTTTTCAGAAGCTACAAGTATGGAGATTAAGACATACACTATAGCCTTTCTAGCCCTTTCATCTCTAGGGAGGCGATGTGTTCTCACCTCACTGCTGCACTTCCATGTCAGAACTGGTTGTGAAGTGTAAATGGCACATCTGTTCCATAGCTGGAGCAGTTACTGAGGAGTTGAACAAGTAGGCTTAAAATAGCACACTTCTGCTCTAGGTTTTAATCTGGTCCACGTAACTGCAGCTGTTGTTGTTTGCTCTCTGGGTCAGCAGTCTCTGCGTTAGGGCCCTTACTGAAACCATCTCGCCCGATTACAGTCAAAAAGTGGTTTTAAACTAGTACCTGTACAACAGATCTATGCCAGAGCTTCTGCAAATGGCTAAAATCTTCCTTTTAGAGGACCCCTAGGCTGGGGTTGCAGTTGACGTAACTACTCCTTGGTGCTTATGGCGAGTTTGTACACTGTGATAGCAGGTGACTTGCGACCGTTCTCCATCCTGTGTTAATTGACATGGTGCCATTCATTGCTCCACCACCTTGGTTTAGTAGTCGCAGTCTCTTCTAAACCTGAAGTGGGCATGAACTTTCTTGTGGAACAGAGCTGTGTGACAAGTGGAAGTTTGGCCCTTACTGGTAAGTGCTGAGGTTTTGCGCACTTAAACTGGGGCTGTTTGAATAGTTTGTGTAGGCTGACGCTAGAGGTGCTGCCACTACCTCTCAATTACTAGCTGCTTTTTGAAACTTAGTGACATTGAAATTAATCTCTATGTTCCTTTACCATGTCCAGCAGACGTTCTGGAAAGCTCTTTGTTAATTAGCTCAGGATGTTAAAACAACAATGCCTGCAAACCTGCGTACAGCTGTTTTAAATCTGAAGCTGAATTGGAAGTGAAATACAGGAATAATTGAGTAGCAGAAGATATAGTTGCTTACTATGAATGAGTTTTTGCCCTGTGTCTCTGTAGTGTTTGGTTGGACTCAATATCCTCGGAGTTCTGAACTAAAACTTGTGCACATAAATTAATAAAGCCTAATCTTTAGCCCAGACAATTATTTAAATAACATTAAACTGAATTTTAAAAATGATTCTTCTGTATTGTTTGTAACAAGCCAGTATTGACAGTGACTTACTCCAGAAAATGTATGGTCCTGGTTCCCCTATAAGATACGCAATTTCTCACAGAGTATTAGGTAGCAGTGAAAGGATGAGGCTAGAAGGGCTAAACATTTTCAGTGTCCAGTGCCTGTGGTTATCAATGACTTTTAAACAGTTGTGGAACTTGAGCTCTTGAGGTTTCTTTCTTCAGATGTCTTTTGAGAGGTTTTTATGCTTTCTTTGGGCAATCAGATTGGGCTGTCTTCAGATTGGTTCCCAAAAGAGCCACCTTCAAGGAGAAGGCTGGATGATAATTGATCAATAACTTTGTTTATATCCAACCAATTTCAGATAGTTACCTCTACTCTTACTTTTTCAACACAGTCACTCTGCTTCTTAATACTCTATGAAATACAACAAAATTTCACTGTTGCCTGTTTCTGGAACTTGATGACACAGTGAATGAGGAGCTCAGGAATGCGGTGTCATAGGGAGCAAGGACAGTTTCCACTATCTGATGATTAAGAAAATTGGACTGAACAAATAGACTAGTCAGGAATATGTGTTTACTGTTGCAGTGCTGGGTCCTTAGTGGTCCACAAATTGCTGCTAAAGAGGAGTTCATGAAAGAACTGAAGCTTCTTTTGGGAGTAATCCCTGAACTGGCCTTATAAGACAGACAGATGCAGTGCAGGATGCTTCCATTGGAGGCCCCTTGACAATGACTGTGTGTGAATTGCTTCCTTCTGAATCTTGCTGTGCAAGTGGAAAGTATACTTTGAGGACCTAGCACCACCTGACATATAGAAAGTTACTGCCCTACAGTAATGGAAGTGCCACTTAGCATATTCAAGCCCGTATTTGTAGGATGAATTGTGTGCAGCTGGTATTTGCTGTTGTAGCTGAGAACAATGTCTGCCTTGCCAAAATGGGTTATAGGTGCTTTACTTTTGATATTGGTATTGGTGTGTTGTGTAATGCCACAGTTACTGTAGGGTCATTATCTCCAGTAGATTCTTGGCTCAATTTCTAGAACAGAAGATGAGTTGACTTGGAGGAAGGAAATGGACAGTGCCAGAGGGCACCGGTTCCCCTCTTAGATACACACTATCGATGTACCCTTACTGTGACTGACTTAAGGCCATCATCTGAGGGTTATAGCTCATAGAAGGGAGGAGAATTTGTTTGAAGCCCAGCAGGTAATTAGCAGTATAACTAGTGCTATTCTGCCGGTACTCCTGGCTACTGGGATGACTTAAATTCAAGTGCAACTAAACTCAGCATGAACAAAAGGAAGAAGATAGGTTTGAGAACTTTTATTTTCAAGGGAGAACACTTTCCTTTGTCGAGTTGTAAGGATATAACTGTTCTACTTCATTGTTCTATGCTTACGTTTTTAAGAAGTGGAACACTGTAGCAAAACTGGGAGCCAGCAAGGTAAACGCTTCCTCTATCGCCCATGTTTCTCGATGGATTTTCTCATCCATTTTTTCAGGCGGAATACATGGGTATAAAATCCGTATTTGCCATCTCGGTCACAGCCTTCTCCCCATGAAACTATTCCCACTTGATACCAACGGTCGTCGTCTGGGTTCTAAAGCAAAGAAAAATGGGATTGGCACAAGGAACAGGAGACTTTCAGATCAAAGCCTTGTATGCGCCCCAGCCTGTTTAGTGATGGATACTGGCTTGGAATTCAGACTGGCATCTGCTTGATAACATAGCTTGTTAGAGTAATTTTGTCTCTACTCTTAAACCTCGAAGTGAGAATTGGCCACACTCCTACATTCTGCAGCTGATCTCTGTATACACTGAGGACCCAGTACAGAAACGGGGCTGGATGACTGCAGGATTCATCCTGGTTGCTCAGCCTGGGTATGAGATGGGTTTGCTTCAGCCACTCAGCACTCTCCATCTCTGCTGCCGTTTTTTTAGACTGTTACAAAAGTTCAGCATAGCACAAACCTAGCTCCATACGTTTTATGAGCTTGAACGTGTTGAACATACCTTCATTACAAAAGGTCCCCCACTGTCCCCTTCACAGGCATCTCCTCTCTTTGAGTCTTCAGGACTGTAACCTACATGCAAGAAGAAAGTCAGACATTTGGCTGCAGGGGGAGTGGCTGGTGTTGGCCCTCTTTTCTTTGAAGTATTTCTGCCTCAGTTTTCTGAGAGCAATGACATTGCTTACTGCTCCTGCCAACTACTGGACTTAAATTTAGAAAACCACTTTTTTATATTCTATGTAAACCAGCTAGCTGCTTCCGTCTTTGCAGCACTCCTGTATCCACTGTATTCTTCCATCCTCAGTGCTCTCGTTCCTGTTTTTTTTAATGAGAATGGCTGTTCGTGTCAGCTGCCACTGTGTTCAACAGCTGTAGCTTGAGCTACTGTGCCTTTTTCTTGTCTTAGAAACTCCCATGTGTGTAATACTCCATGTACCCTGTTCTTTCAATCCGTTTACTACAGAAACACATTGCCATCCTCACTGTCACTTTCCTGTCATTGTGCAGGCTCTGCTTCTTCTCTTCCCCAACTGACTGTCTTCCTACAGTCTCACTATGAAGAGGAAAGGGATTTCACTTTAATTCCTGATGCACTAGACAGTATCTGCATTTTCCTATCATCCGTGTCTCCCCTTTTCTGCTGCATGTCTGCATCTCAGCTATTTTTCAAAAATGTTGTCTAGAAAAAGAAACCTTAAGAACACTGTGTTGTCATGAAATTGGCTTCCATCCTAACTCAAGCAACCATATGTGGTGTTAGATACATACAGCACCAAATCAGTCAGAAATCACTGGGGAATTCCTGGTAGGAACTGATAAAGTCTGCGCAAATGAAGAATATAGCAGAAAGTATTAGAGTACATAAATCCGTAGTCTTTTTGTACCTTGTATTCTGTGTTCATTTCTGTTCTCTAACAAAAAGGATATAGTGGCAGAAGAGATTTAGGAAGGTACAGCAAGGATTATCAGAAGTACAGAATGCCTTCTATATTGAGAAGGATTAAATGAATACTTCGCTGCTTGAAAGAGAAATGACAGAGCTGTAAAGGGTCTATAAACTATGGAGAAGAAATATTTTTTTTTCTTATGAGTTTAGATGTGTACCTCTTCAAATTTATTATGAAATAGAACATGAGGAATTAGATTTTCCACACATGCCTAACTAATCTGCGGAGCCTGTTGCCACCAAAGTGCTCCAAAAGGTTGAGACATGCTAGTAGAGAAGAAGGGGTGGCTTGGCTACTGCATAGGATAACTGGTGTGCAGCCTTTAATTTAGGAAGTCACTGAACTGTTCCATATAACAATGAAAAAGACAATTTTATATGTGCTCAGCTCTCACACAGCTGTTGCTGCTGTCTAGCAGAGTGGTGCCATTAGGCTAGTTAGCCTGTGATAGCATGGTATCACAAACTTTACTCATAGCTTTAAGTTCTCCAGACTTCGTGTTTTCTGAGAGTGGAAAAAGTTCTTACTGTAGGGGAGTTACTCTCTACAGAGGGCATTGGCAAATTAGTCAGAAAGTAACCCTGCTGCGGGAGCCCCACCAGGAGCTCAGAGCCCTTGTCTTCCATGGCAAATTGTCCTGGTGTCTCCGGTGCTACTTACCTGCGCAGAACATGTTGTCAGTGACTTTAACTTTGGTGGATGCTTTGCAGGTATCTTGATCGACAATGGGCAAGTTGAGCTGTTGCAGAACTGTGGGCAGGGTGCTTGGGCTGGTGGCCCAGGTTTCTTTCAAGTTTCCCCAACCAGTTACCCGTCCTTTGTAACCCGCCAGCATCAGCCTGCGGAAGGAACCGTGGGTATAATGAAATGTATTTAGCAGCTTTCTCCTGGCTGGCACTCCTGCTGCAAATAAGGCATCTTTTTCTGTCTTTTTTTTGAAGGACCAAAGGAGGCTTTTGTAGCCAGTATTTTTAAGGGCTGTGGGCCAGTCTCCTCACCTCTGCACGACCTCTTTGGTAGGCAGGCAGACAGGATGGATGTAGTCACTGAAGATGATGGGTCTCTTCAAGTGCATGAGTGCAATGTCTCGGTCCATGTTCTCTTTCCAGTTGTACTTGGGATGGATGATGATTTTATCCAGCAGAGCAATCTTCTCTTTATTCTTTTCATACCTGAAACAGTCGTGAAGGAAAGAACTCACTGTACAGTAGCAACTGCTAGTCTTTTGGGGTTCGTGACACTCTCGGCTGCTTTGTACCCTCTGAGACAATACTGGCTTTACACTGGTGCACCCCTTTAGGCTCTCCCTGCTTCTGCCCTCCCTTTCACTTCAACCTGGAGCAAATGACCGCTCCAGTAGATCCCATTATTGAGAGGCATGTGCCAGTGGCTATGTAGGTTTCCTTGGAATGATAGCCCAGCCTCATTGTGTCTCATTACTCCCAAGAGGAAGGCTAGTTCACTCCCGCTTCATCCAGGCACTTACTTTGACCTTACGTGCTTGCCAATTCGCACCAAGATGTCATTTGTAGTTAAGTTCTTGTCCCAGGGGGGATAATAAAGACAGTGAGCTGCAGTCAAGATCCAGCTGTCACTGATGAGGCTGGCACCGCACAGCAGCTCTTGAGGACTCTTTTTGTAGAGCATCACTTGCCTGAGAGACAAGGAGAGAGGAAGACATAGCGGCACTGAAGGCAGGGCTGGCGGAATGTGTCTTGATGTCATGCAGAAAGAGCAGAATTTGCAGTGAGCAGGGAAGAATATTGCACCATACTAACAAAGACAGCTGCCCAAGTGGCTCTCTGCCAAAAGTCTTCCCTGGACATGTATATTCTATGTAGTAGACAATTTACCCTATTTCCTTCACCTGGAGAGGTTTCTCACCCTCTCTGCTCCAGCAAAGCTGTAAAGAGGGCGAGACAAAGACAACACCCCAGCACTCTTACTTTCCCAGAAGGTTGTGTACTTGGCTCGGGAGGAGAGTTTCTTTCCAGCTGTTTTAGGACTGCCTTGTCAACCACTTGGAGAAGCTTTGATGAAAAGCCATAATACCCACGTGCTGCCTGAGATGGGAGAGCCCTTTACTTTCCCCCTGCTTGAACCAAAAGGAAGGGATGCACAGTTCCCTCTGAAGGACAAGGCAAAAATAATGCTTACCAGGGGGAGCTGCCAACTTCTGCATCATCCCCATGGACAACTCTGCCGCCTCTGTAGGACTCCAGCAGCTCCTTCTCACTTTTGTCCTTTACATTTTTCTTCTCAAATAAAGGACGAGTGCCACAATCTGGAAAAACAGACAATCTGGCTTTGTTAGATTCACCGTGGAGAAGTGTCAGCAATCAGCATGCTAAACTGGAAGAGCCTAGGAAGGAAGTGCTTACTAGCTCCATGATTATAACTGGAGATTAACTTGTGACTTCTGAGGGTCCTTCAAGGAGTTTAAGTATCTCCCCCTGCTTTTGACAGCATGTGGCAAGCTCATGTTCCTTCGGAACAGTGAGTGCCCTGTGGGAAGAAGCTGCAGCCTTTCTACAAACTGTGGTGCTGTATCTAGAGTTTTTGCTCACCTGCTTCGCCCGCACCAAAAGTTTTGTCATCAAAGAAGGTTTTGAACTCTTGAGGAAGGGTAGTACGTCCTGTTATTCCCACCAACTGTTCATTCTCATCCTCTAGCGAGCTGTCTGAGAGAGACAAAGACAGACATGGTAAAAGGCCTAGCTGCAGTTTCCATAATTATCGTCAATGTAAATGTTCCTTTCTTCGCACAGTGGCTCTGATGAAGGAATGATGTTTTAAAATCACTGCTCTTTTTACTGCTCCTTGTCCACCACTGAATTTTCAGGGAGAGCAGAACACCTGGGAGACGTAACAGCTCTATACATCTGCAGCAGGTTTGTACACGTGATATTTGGACAAACACGATTTCCACACGCACGGTGCGCCTAGGTCCTCGTCTGTGCCTCCCAGGACAAGCACTTCGCCCTAGTCACACACACTGGTTTGGTTTGCCACTGCCTCACAGGTGTGCCTACCCCAACCAATGCAGGCTTCTCACCGCAGTAGTGCAGATTGCAATATTCAAAGTTGGGTGGCTCAGCTGTGACACACCAGACACCCTCGTCATCTCTGTCTGGATTCCGACAGTAATTCTCCAGCAGCTGCACCTCTGGGTCGATGTGTTTCCCGTGGAGCACCTCTTTGGCTGTCTCAGAGTTCCACGGCAGGCACGTAGCTCCAGACAGGGTCACTGAGAGGGTCCCGGTGTAAAGCATGCCTTTCTCTTGTTCACAGGGCTCCGCTGGCGCTGGTGGCGTGACCCGCGGAATAAATGGAACCGTCGTCCTGTCTTCACCTGGAAATACAGAGACCTGTGATTTCAGTCATAGCTTTGCACTCAGAAGTACTGTTAGCAAATAGCACCAGAGCCCCTTTACTACAGCCCGGAGTTCCATGGGGCATCCCGTTAGGTTTGGGAGCTCCCACCGTGCTCCCATGCATGTGGTGGCCCTCTACAGTACTGCAGTGTCAGAGGAGGTTCTTTCAACAGGAGGTAAGGTGGGGCTGGTGCTATTTGTCACACTTCTCTTTGCCACTACGATGTGAGGGACAACACTGGGGTTCCATTCTGGGGTATCTTTGAGAACCAGCTCAAGGGATGGGTATGTGCCCCAGGCATCGTCATGCTGCTGCATTAGAGCCTCCAATGCCTCTTTCTCAAATGAGTAACTGGGCCATATTGGGGGGGAGCCTTTTTCTGTGATCTGCTACTAAAATTGTGACTTTAACTCTTCCCAATGTTTCTATATCTAATGGTAAGAGAAAAAGTTTCCTGCCAGACTTTCTACGCTTTTTCTTGCAAGTGCCCTGATGGCTGCAAGCTTTAAGCAGCATTTCCTGAGTGAGTGGGTACCAGATAATCTGTTCTGTAGCTGTTGCTTGGCCTCAAGCTGCCTTCTCCTTGTGCACTGGGGGAACCCCCGTGTGCAGAGACCCTCTCTGATTATCCAGCCTAGGGCACAACAGCCGCTGAGCTGGTAGCATTCACCATAATTGGCGACGTCGCTTCTGTGTGAGTCTGACTCACGTCAACGTTATCGCAGAGGAACTGTGCACAAACTGAAGGCTTTTCCAGTCCTGCCGTATCCATGGACATGTGAGTGTAACAGTAAACTACTGTAGGTCACAAACTAACTAGTGAACAGAGATCGTACAGATGCCAGATCACCCTGAAGCAGAGCAGTATCTCTTTCTGGTTTGCCATATTGCAAGCCAGGTCAATGGTAATGATTTTTAAAACTTCACCCCATGGTCAAAACGGTTGCTGACCTCTCTGACTTTCGTAAGAGCCATTGCCTCTCGTCTCTGCTTTTGGAATAGAAACTTCTGCTGTGAGAAGATTTTCTGCTTTCTACCAGTTCTGAGACGGAGGCCAAGCCCCAGGGGAGACAGCTCTGTACTGTGGAGAAGTGGGGAGGTGTAAGTGTAGGGGGATGGTTCTCCATCCTGTCTAGTGCAATGTTGAGAGAAGGGTATCCTCTCTTTTCTTGAGATTGTGGGTATTAAACTGTACCCCTCCTTACAAGTGAGCGTTAAGGCAGGCAGTCAAGCACAAGCTGTAGCGGTTTTGCTCTAAAGGTGGGAATTCAGACCAAAAAAAACAGTATGACTTATTGCTGTCACAATTTAGAGGCAGCTGAGCCAGGATTGCGGGGTGCTCCTGACTGTCAAAACTGTAGTAGATTCCAGGGGACTGCTGATACCAGATTTAATTTAGAGCTAGATTATTGTAGTCTAGAGAAAACAGCGCATTGGAGGAATTTAGCCAAGGTAGATGTATGGGCAGCTCAATGACTTTTCCTCCTCAGCTCCTTTACCCTTAAGCCGCAGCCCCTCTACTCGGACTGACCTCTGTTCATGTGAGATCCCTCCCTCATAACCTTCTCCCCTTCTCTGACACTTTTAGTATCAGTCTCAGCGCAGTGTTCCCTGCCAGCGAAGGGCTTGCTGGGGCGTAGTGCTGAGGCATACCACACACTGGGATGGGACACTCCTCCCGTTCCACTGTTGGGTCTCGGGTGTAGCACCATGGGCCTTCTGAGTTGCCGCTTGGGTTCCTGCAGTAGTTCTCCATGAGGTTGGGGTAAATGGTGGCATTAAATCTATTAGAAAAAGCTGGTTAGGCTAGGAAGAAAGGAAGGAGACCCTGGCGATCCCTTTAGGGGTGTGTGGGAGATGAACTTACTTAGGTATATGTGGATATTTGCTTGTCCACACTTGACATTCAATCCCTGATTTGGTGTAGCTAATTGTCCCCCGATAGTTCTGGCCCAGCCCAAGAGAGCAGTTACCTGTCAAAATCCCAACATGGTGTAAGCCAGGGCCGGTGCAAATGGCTGTTGTGTTTTTCAAGGGCAGAGGTACCATCCCATTCACTTTTGCTTCCTGGATGAGCCTGCACAAGCACGGGGGGGGGGGGGGGGGGGGGGGGGGCAGCCTCTTCATGGGGTGGGAAGAGCAGGTAGCTTAAGTTCTCTCTGCCTCATCAAAGGGAGCTGGCCCTGAGGCTCTGTGCTTTGCTTTGGCCTGTAGGCACACGTCAGAATCCCTCCAAGAGCCTGGCCTTGGGGACACCTGACTGTCACAAGGAGAAATATACCTACCCCATGCTGTTTCAGGGGGGCAGTTACGCTGTTTGTGTAATGGTTACTGGGGAAATAAAGAAGAAGAAAGGAATTCCAAACTTCCTTCCTGCTATTTTGCTTTCTAATCAGATTAGAAACTTTAGACTATTTCTTTTTCCTTACAAACTTCGCAGGAAGCAAGTTCCTGGCACTCACTGTATCTGGGAGACTGAGGTCAACATGAATTTCTTACCTTCTAGACAAGCATTCAGAATTGTCCTGGACTTTCTCAGGCCCTGACATGCTAGCAAAATAAGAAGAAAGGAACACATTATATGAAAGGAATCCAAATAAACATCATAGTTTGAACTAGTTTATCATCTAGGGACAAAACACAGGTGCTTTGTTCTGGAAAGTGAGCTCTTGTAAGAGGGTGGGGAGCCACCTCTCCAGGATGAGACAGCGCATCTTAAGGGCCAACATAGCACCTACAGGCCTTGAAGCAACTTACCTTGGTATTTTGACCAGAATGCCTCCTGTAAAAACAAAAATTGTAAAAATTATGTATCTAAGAGTAGGGACACAGAACATCAGACCTTGCTTAGCTACTGCAGTTCAAACCAGTAGGAGAATGCTCCAGCACAACAAATGGAACAGACTAACCTAGCTCTGTTGACATCAATTACTACTGAGTCCAACAAAGCAAAAATGGTGATATAAACCCACATTCCCACTCCTCAGGCTCGGGAATCAAGAGAATACTGTTGTTTCTAAAAAGACCAAAGGTGCTTACAACCTTCATCAACCTGCAGAGGACACAGAGCCTGGGCTACAGTGCAGAATTTCAAGGAGCTGGACCTAGAACTTCTAAGGCCACAGGTCACAGGTAGGTATTGCTCAGTTCTTTAGATCTACATCTCTGCTGGCCAGTCTGGGGGTGATTGCTTTAGAAATACTTCACAGGGGTTGTATCTTGCTGGCTTAGAGTTCTGTTTATCTGTTCGCTCTTGTATTCTTGGGTGTGGAATTCAGCATGGATACTGGCCTTGAGGCTAGGAGCAAATCCCCAAAGGATGCAGAACAAATTTAGCAGTCAGTGAGTCTGGAAGCCAGAAGAAGGGATGGACTGTGCAAAATCTTTAGCTCAAAGGAGCCTGAGGCACCTGCACTCAGTGTTCAGTTGCTAAGTCAGCCCTTCTGTGAGTGCCTGGGACTGTGGCAGTTCAGATGTGTGTAGCAGCACTGTGCTGAATTAGTAGAAGATGCAACTCGGGACTGAGGGGGAGACTCTCTCTTTTTCATTTCATGCTTAAAATAGAGGGAGGGAAAAGAATCTGAGCTTTGAGCTGCGTTCCCTGGAGTGGCTCCAGGAGTGAAACTTCCTAAGAAAGCCTGAGCTCTCCCTGGGGCTCACACCCGTCAGCCTCATCTTTGGTTCACAGAATTGAATCTTAAAACCCCAGCCCCTGGCTGCCTGTGCGACCCAGCTGAGGGGAGGTTTCCTGGCAGCATCCGTACGTACCGTCTGAGCCGTGGATTCAAGGGCTTCAAAAGCTTCCTCGTAACTGCATGTCTCCTCCAGGCACTCTCGCTCCAGGTTTCCCTTAAGCATCTCTTCCAGGAATCCCTTGTTGGCACGTCGTGGGCGCTTGAGCACTGACAGTGCCTGCCCCTTTTCCAGAAAAACTGCTGGGTCAGAACACAGCCAGTCAAAGGGGTGCTTGCACGGGGAGGGCCCCTTCTTCTCCCCTTTCAGATTCCAAAAACCACACACAGCTGACGTGGTGGTCCCAGAGCCCAGCCTCCCCCCAGCACACCATACAGAGAGGAGAAACCCTGTCAAGTCTACACCTGATGATCAGAGCAGGTTCTATATAATTCATCCATCAGGGCTCATGTCATTTAGGCAACAGAAATGACAGGAATCCTCTGCTATCCTTGGCAAAGCTGCTCTGCTCATTTGCAGTTAGGTAGAGGCTTGTTTGCTTGGAACCTGCTACTGCTCCATGCCAGCCACTGTCTTTCTGTCTTGCCAACCTCGATCAATGTGCTAAGCACAGCTTGGTTCCTTCTTCATGTTCAGAGACCGTGATTTGAGACCTGTAGACAGGCCTGACCCCACACAGCTATGGGCCAGAGAGGACCTAACCTCATGTTAAGAAAAGACAGATGATGAATTAGAGGCTCTGATAAGAGGAAAGGAGCAGTGAGCAGGTGGTGCCATACTGCGTATGACCTAGAGTTTAGATAAGGGACAGCTGGGGAGGCAATGGAGAATTGCAGCCACCCGGGTCAGCTGAGGAACTCTAGCCCGAAAAGGCCCATAGTTGTGTTACACATGGTCCTGGACTGAGCCACATTCCCCTTCCCCACAATCTCCCTGGTGACCAACACTGGGTTGTTGTCACCAGCTGCTGGATGCTGCTGCATCCTCCCGTGTAGGAAAGCCCAAATGCTCGCCCCACTCTCAGCAGCCTTTCACTCCCAGCTTCAAGCTTCCAGAAGGTCCTCCCTGCCTTACCGAGAAAACCTGCCACTGACTTTACCCCTGGAAAAAAATAACCCCATCTTTCTTCCTCCTGTCACCCACTGGTACTGTCCTTCTCCCTGTGGCATTGAGTCTTACCTCCGGCATGGCTCAGTGTGAGGTGCAGAAGACTGGAAAAGAGCAGGCCCCTCAGTAGGCTGGTTTTGTTGTGCGCCATGCTGTACAGCCCTGGCTGCAGGGGAAATGCAAAGGGAGCAGAATAAGTGGAGTCACAGCCCCTCTGGGTTAATATTGAACCAGAATGAAGAAACAGGACTCCAGAGGTCGTGGTATGTCAGGGACAGTGGGACTGAGGCTCCTCTTATCCCGCCTCTCTTGGCATCTCTCCCTCCCTTCAGGGCATCTTCATTTTCTTACCTAACTGGTGGAAGCCAAGCAAGATGTCTCTGGATCCCCGTAGGACTAAAATTAGCGTCCCATTTCCTAACGGGGAAGAAGGTCAGAGCAGCAAGAGGACAAACTTGTCCCAGGGCACAGGGAGAACTCAGCCTGGCACGGAGAGGTCTCTGCCAGCTCACAGCCAGCCCAGACAGAGCAGCTCGCTCCGTCTCTCTCCGTGCCACTCCGCTCCCGTGCAGCTCCTGGCACCACCGCTGCCTCCCTACCATGCCAGCTGGCTGCCTGACGCTGCCCCTTCTCGGAGCCTGCACTCTAGTAGCCTCACACGCAGCAAGGCGTTGAGAGCTCCTTAGCTATTCCCAGTCCTTCTCCTCTTTTTAGCTGCAAGCCCCCCCCCCCGGCTCTTTCCCCCTGGAATCCAGTTGTCTTTTCTCCCACCAGTTATCAGCGAGCTAAGCCCCAGCTACTTTGGCACCAGAACACACAGTTTAAGTCTCCCCCCTTCTCCCTCGCCCATGCCAAGGAGATGAAGGGGTGCCGGTGACAGCCCTGGTGGAATTTAAATTTTCCTCCCACTTAGGTCAGCAGTGCCACTGGCAGTGCATACTTCCCACTGCATTATAATTCCCAGTGGAGTGGAGGAGGGTGAAACGGCAGGAAGTTTGGACTCCCCCCTTTTATTCCCACCCCAGTGGAACATAAGAAAGTACAGACAAAAGGAAGCAGAAGCTCTGACGAGCAAGAAGCTAGCACACCCAAAATCAGCCAGGAAAACTAGGGCTTCCATGAACGGGGTGGCAGGAATATTCTGGATGTCACGGCATCAGCTAATAAGTCAAGAATTGGGCTACCAGTGCTGGGAAAGCAAGATTCCTACAGCAAGCAGCAAACTGCCAGGGTGGGGGTAGCCTCAGGAACTGCCACATGGCACAGAAGTTTTTTTCTGCCAGTGGGGAGCATGTTTTGTGCTGTGCCTCTGTGCAGCAGATACATCTGTAATGTTTATCTCCATAGAAGGAGTGTAAATATTAGCATTAGGGTGGCTGAGGAATGGCTCTGTGGCCACTGGTGCAAAGAGCAGTTGCAGAGGTTCCCTCCCTCATCTAAGAGTGTCTCCTGTTCTCACCCACACACCTCCCTGGATTTTGGAGAGACACCTTTAGGAATGGTTGGGATGCCCGGGGTGGAGGAATGTGTGCGTGCAGGATTAGGCACAACCCTAGAACCTCCCCGGGTTATTTAGCAGGGGGGAAGCAGCGTCTAGGCCAAGCAGGCAGGCAGGGACAGGAGGGAGGTGTCAGGGCACAAACAGGTTTTGGAAAAGAGATGAAATCAAAGTCCCTGCCGTCCCACGCAGCAGCCACCACGGCTGGCCCTCAGTGTGGGAGGAGGCACAAACAGCCCCACTTTTGCTGAGCCTTGCTCAGCTGGCAGGGAGAAGAAGATAGCAGCAAGGACAATTTCTTTACTCTCTCTGTGATAATTTGGCTTTGGTCTTATGTTGCAGGTGGGACGAGGGACCTCAGGGCTGCTTTTGGGAGGTATAACTGAGCAAGCCCATATGGATGTGAATGCCGGGAAGAAACACCACTGCAGAAAGACTGCTGCCCACCCCCCAGCTGGAGCTGCTGCTGTGTTTTCTGGAGATGTAAGGCACCTGTGCAAGTGTTTATTATGGATCCCAGAAAGAAAGGCATTCAGAGTCTGTAAAGTATTGATTAAAACACCATTTGCTGGGGATTACATTAGCAGGCAAAATGGGATAGCGTTAGATAACCCAACAGCCCTTCAGATGCTGGGAATACCAAGCAGTAGAGCACCAGCCCCTGCCACACTGCATGTCTGTGCTGAAGTTCACCAGTGTCATGGTCTTCAGGGTTTTTACAGGATTTTCTCTGAAGTAAACAACTCTGTTATTTCTGCTGTCGATCAAAAGGATGTTCACATAAGAATATGCTGTTTCACTCTAAGACAAGGACAAGGACATGGTGGTGGCACCATCACCAGGGACCCAGCAGAAGCAACCTGTGGTATGTGCAGCACTGGCCTGCACCCTCCCATGTCAACTTGTTACGTGGATCACCACTATTTCCTTTCCAATAGTCTCAGTCACTTTTTTTTTTTTTTTATCATTCCTGCATCTCTCTGTCTCTTCTTTATAATAACCAGGCAACCTTTACACTGCAGCTTAAGTCAACATTGTTATATTTATGCATAATTTTTACCATCTTCGTTCCTTTAAAGGATACTTCTATGGTATCATGCTTTATATAGGGTTAACTTTAAGCAACACCAGAATACAGCAGTTAAGCTTGGTTATCAGACAGGTATGAATATCCTTTAATACTTACTTATGCCATCTTCCTTTAACGTTACTTCTGTTCTGGTTCCTACATTCATTCTGTTGCTTAAGCACAGGTTCAAGAAAACCTTACTGAACCCAACCATTCTGTCACTGTGTCTGGCCACTTCTTTTCCAGTTGCTGTTGTTCTTTCCCTCTGTGGAACAGGACAAACCCACCTACCAGGGCCATTACGTTGTTAACTGTAACTGATGAAACCTTTTATCTCAAGATTACTCAAGGTTACATCCATCACTTAAGTTTCAACTACTTCTTTACATCGGTTTTGCTCTATAATCGGAGATTTTCGCTACATCCTGGGATATTTTCCAGCCCTTTCTGGTATTTTACAACAATGTTAGTAATTAAAGATGCTGGGTCTTTCCATTATAGCCTTTTCCTGTACTTTAACGGGCTTCTCAGGCTCCTCTGTTTCTCCCATTCTTGTGGTTAGCCTCTGCACCAGGACAGCCTGCATCAGCTACCACCTCTCCAGGGGCTTTGACTTCCACCCCTGAAACATTTAACTCTTCCATCTGTTCGCTGTTCCTGTAAGCAACTTTTTATCATTTCATTTTCTTTCTGCCTTCACTCACCCCTGAGTGATGGATGCTATTTTCTTTCTTAGGGTAAGAGAGTTATGATTCATGCCTTGACCCTCCCTGTGTTACAACTTTCAACACATCTGGGAGTTTTGATCTCCCTCTATGAGTTTACTCTTCTTTTTAAGTGAAGAAAGCCTTTGGCAATTATTTATTTCCTATGCAACTATTTTTCCAGCTTCCAGGGAAAACAGTATAGAGGGTTTGGCCTTGGTCAATTTTCTTGGGCCTTCATCTACTCTAGGACAGATACGGTTTGCTGTTTCAATAGTTGGGGTATTTCTGAATATGTTCCTGAAGTGAGTTATACAGATTGATCGCCAATTGTAACACTTTGGATACCATCACAGAGGATGAATCACACAGGGCTTCCCCTGTCCCTGAGGACGGGGAGCTGCTGAGCGGGGAGGACTTCAGGACCCAGAGAACCATCCCTTTCCCTCGCAGCCTGCTGCTGCCTTTTCATTCCAACACCTCGTTCAGGATTAAGACAGTTTCCAAGTCGGCCAAGGGTTGAACCTTGGCTGTGGTGTGAGGTTTAAGTGTCACACTTAAGTTTACGTGCGTGCCCGATACCTGGTGAGGCCCTGCCAGCACGAAGGACCCCAGCCATGCGACAGACCTGGGCACGTGTCACCCTAGAGCGTTGCAGCAGCACCCCCAAGCCCTGGTGAAGCCCCGCCAGCATGGTGGAGCCCCACCAGCCAGGAGATCTGTGTGTTTGCTGCCTGAAGCTGTGGGGCAACAGGCGCACGAGATCTCCAGCCAGCCAGGTCATCCGTGTGTCTGCTGCCCTGAAGCGTAATGATTACCAGCATTATAATGCAGCAAACTGTGTGATTGTTGCCCATGCCAGCGTATGGGACCAGGCAGGCACCCATCCTCTCCCTCGCTCTCCTTCTTCCAGTGAGATGTTTCTTACCAGGATCCTGCCAACTACACCAAATGTAATGCACTGGTGCAAGTGTTTGTTATGGACCCCAGTAAGAAAGGCACTCAGAGCCCATAATGTATTGATTAACATACTGTTTACTGGACATAACACAAGAAAGGGTACAGCATTAGATAATCCTACACCCCCTCAGATGCTGCAAGCACACAGTTGTATAGCACTGGACAGATATCTAGTTGGGCCATGGCACGTTGCACAGGTCCCGTCCACGCTGAGGTTCACCAGCATCGTGGTCTTCAGGGCTTTTATAGGATTTCCTTAGGAGTAAACAACTTTATTCATCATTTTGCTGTCCAGCAAAAGCTAGTTCACGTAAGAACGTGCTGCTTCACCCCTAAATAAAAACAAAGACACGGCAGTGGCATCATCACCGGGTGCCCAGTGGGAGTCACCCCTGGGCTCCTCAGTCAGGATTAGCTGGCTCAGTTTATCCTGCAGCACAGCACAGTCCTGCCCCTACCTATTCAGATCAACTGTTTAGGTGAATAATATTTCTGTGAGGACCTCCTAATTCATAATTGCTCCTATTTTTTTTGCTCCTGTTATCTCACAATAAAGAAGGTAGTCGCAGGTCAGAAGATGAAGCAATAGGGGCCTGGATTCTCCCCTTCCCCCAGTTGCTCAGCTATTCTTTCCTGGTTCTGCTGTGACAGAGGGCACATGCTTCAAACACAGCACAGGAGCCCAGCTCCAGCGAGAACACTTTGCAGCTGTGTCAATATTTGAAAACTGCAAGAGTTAGGATAGGCACTAAAGGGAGAGCAGGAGGAAGCACGGCGGCTTCTAATACAAGCCCCCCTTATACACCTGTGCTCCCACTGGGCTGTCTCCAAGCCCTCAGGGCAAAGATTGAGCTCATCTGCCTCCTGGCTTTAAACAATCGCTAAAAATAAGGACACCCAAAGGTTTATTAGTTGATTTTACCTTCCATCCTCACTTCACATCGAAGTGTCATGGCTCTGACTCCAGCCCCTTGTCTGCAAACTGGTCATAAAAGTTTATGGAAAAAGTTGAATATAGAAACCGCCAAGAGCGGCTTTTCAAGTTGTCACATTACTGTGTTCGTAGCACCCCAAAAGGGAACTGTGCCACTGATGTTTTCCCGGTGACACTATACCCTCCTCTTGTGCAGTGGGCATAAAAAGGCCAGAGAATTTAAGCCCCTAAACAAAACTTTTTTGGGGAAATTCAGATGTTTGAGAAGTGCAAGAGAGCAAGAATAGCTAAAACGGGACATGAAAGCAAATGAAAGCAGTGTTTGTATAACATGTGAAAGGGGAATCTGGAGTAGGCAAGCCTGAAAGGCCTCTGTTAGGTCCCTTCCTATGAGGTCAAGTTCACGTCGCATTAGGAACTGTGCACTTCCTTCCTGAAACGGGACCAGTTTCCTTCAGCGTGCCTCGGTTGGCAAATGAGCCCTGAAAAAATGAAGCAGTCTCAATGCTGGGGTGTAGCTGGGGCGGTGCTGTCTTTTAGCTTTTTGGTGCAGGAGCAGGAAAGAAATGGAAGAGAGTCAGCAAGAAGGTGAGAAAAAGAGCAAGGGGAATAGATTAATGAACCCAACTTGAACGTGGAGGGGAAAGGCAAAGCCTTCTGAGCGTACTGAGATGAACTGTTGAGCCCTTACCTGGAAAGGTGAGGAGCCTCTCACCTGGGGACAGCGAAACTTGCACCATACAGTGCTGTTTGCACAGTGAGACACGAAGCTACCCTTTCACGTCCTCAGACCATCCAGTCACCGTAAGGCCAGGAAGGCAGCAGCAAGCAGAACGGGTGACAGTGGAGAAGGAACACTCAGCCCCAGCTCCAGGTCGGGACTTGGCTTCTGCTAATTGTGAAAAATGCTCTTCAAAAAACCCACAACAGAGATACCTCGTGAACGCCTGGGAAGCTGCTTCCCAGCAACGTCTGGCATCAGCATCACCTTCAAACGCTCAGAAGTGCTGCTGAGCTCCAAGAGTACGCCCAGGAAAGTGTCTGAATGGCAGCAATTAGAGAAAGAAAAACCTGTAAGGAAAGCGTTGTTCCAAGCTGCTGCTCTGAGGTTTTTTCCTGCCTTCCCCCACAGTGCACTGTCACCCTCTGAGAGCGTAACAGAGGCAGAGCAGAAGCACTGCTCATTAGGGCTCTGGGTGTTTTCTCTTAAGACATTATTCCCATCAACAGCCAGTGCCTTCCCTGCACCAGGCCCAGCACGTGGCATGTGTAGGCTCCAGCTCCAAGGAGCAGCTAAGGAACAGACCCATGTATGCACAGGCGGTTACCTCCAAGACTGCTAATTCCACCTGGGGCTGAGCCACGGGGCCTTGTTGCCACAGAGAGACAAGAGGGCTAGTTTTTTTTTTTTGTTGTTTTGTTTTTGTTTGTTTGTTTGTTTGTATTTTTTTTTTTTTACCCCACTTTAATAAGTACAGAAGATGATCAGCCAGGGCAGGCTGGGATAGTCAGGTCCCAGTCTCCACCTCCACCATTTCTGCCACTGCTCCGAAGCCCAGCCCCTCCTGGATGATGACCAGGTCACCCGGTGAGCCCTCATCCTGCACGATAACGCATCCGTCCTCATGCTCCGAGATGGTGATTTCAGTGATGTCCTTC
This sequence comes from Tyto alba, assembly GCF_018691265.1. Taxonomy (NCBI): domain Eukaryota; kingdom Metazoa; phylum Chordata; class Aves; order Strigiformes; family Tytonidae; genus Tyto; species Tyto alba. The sequence continues at coordinate 6,205,459 of NW_024881280.1, forward strand.
GCCAAACGGCAAAGGCCCAGTGGGGCCCCCCGTGTGCCCCAGGATCCGGGCGGCTGCCTCGAGACTGGTAAGTAGCAACGCAGCGACCGCTGGCTGCGATCAGCAGCTCGGCGTCGTTTGCTGGCCCCGGCACCTCCGCTATGAGTAAGGTGGGCTCTGCCACAACCTCCTGGTGGCTCTTTCTCTGGGGTTTTTCCCTTTTTGCCTGGAGTCGGCCCACAGCAAGCGAGGCCACTCCAGTGGCGAGTTCCTCACCGTCCTTTTCCGACTCGCGGGTGAGCGCATGGCGCGCAAGGCTCTAGGGAAGGGCGTGCCCCCTGCCACAGAGCTCGCATTTGTAGGGTTTGCCAGCCCGGTGGGATTTCTGATGGTGCCACAGCTTCACGATCCAGGGTGTAGGACTTGCCGCACCGCTCGCAGCGGAGAGGACGCTCCCCCGTGTGCAGGCACACGTGGTTGCCCGAGGAGCCGGGTTTGGCCAGCTGGCATCCCCCGGGACCATCTCCTTGGCGCAAAGGCCTTGCCGCACCGCTGGCAGGAGAAGGGTCGCTGGCCGGCGTGCAGGACCCAGAGCTCCCGTGAGCCCCGTTCGGTGCGGTGAGCCCTGTCGCACTGGGTGCACTGGAAGGGCCGCACGCCCCGGTGGGCCAAGGCGTGGGCCTTGAAGCTCTCCTCTGAAATGACAGGTCTTGCCGCACCCCGGGCACAGGAAGGGTCTGCGGCCAGCGTGGACAAAGCTGTGCTTCTTGAGGTGGCAGAGCTGCAGGAAGGCTTTACCGCACTCCCCACAGCGGTACCTGCTCTTGGTCATCTCCTTCTGCGACCGAAGCTTTCAGTGAGGGGCTTGGGCTGCCAGAATGACCCTCCGCCACCTCCATGTGCTCCTCCCGCCCCTCAGGCCCTTCCAGTGGGCCCTTTCCCCCACGCTCTGGGGATGCCAGTCGGGAGTCTTTGGAAGCTTTGCTCTCTTTCTCACAAGTCTCTACGCTCTGTCCTTCAGGACAGCCGGGCTGCTGGGGTTCCTGCCCGGCTGTCCGGCCACCACGGCCCTCCTGGAGCTGGCCGGCCAGGGCACGCACCTCGCACAGCTCGCCAACCAACCGAGCACCGAGTCCAACCGCACTCGAGGACGACAACAGATCCGGGTCTCCTGGGCATGCCTTTTTATGCCCCATCTCCACTTTTTCTGCTGCAGATCCAGGATCCACACCCTTGCCCAGTTCTTCCTTGCACCCGGCCGAGACGGTCCCAAGGTGCCAGTTCTCGGTCCTCAGCGCCTCGGCTCACGTTTGGAAGCTGTGCTTTCCCCTTCTTGCAGCCTGTGGAACTGTTGGGCAGCCAGCTCGCCCACCTCGGCAGGGACATCAAGGACCACGGTTTCATCAGCCACCACCTTGGAGACATCGGCCCCCCCCCCGCACAAGCACAAAAGCGCCGCGGGTGGGTGTTGTGCTATGACACGATCGCAGCTGGATCAGAGGAGCGAGACCAGTGTGAGTGTTGGGGGCAGACACTGCGGTAATCCGGGGACTCCGGCGTGGGAACCGTTACTTTTATAACCTTTTTTTTTTTTTTTTTTATTTTGCTTTTAAATGGCGGCACCTACCTGCGAGGGGCTCCGCCGCCGGCCCGCCGGGAGAGGCCCCGTCCCCGCCTTGACGGCCCCAGCGGCAGCTCCGCGGTCCCGGTGCCGTTCCCGGTCCCGGTGCCGGTGCCGGTGCCGGGTCTCTCCACGCCGGCGGAACCGGGGCGGGGCGGCGCGGCGCTTCCGGCGGATGCCGGCGGGGCCTCGGCGGGCGGCGGCGGCGGCGGCGGGGGCAGGTACCGGTACCGGCACCGGCACCGGCGGGATGGGCCCGGGAAGGGGCCCGGCGCGGAGCCCCGGCGTTACCCCGTGGAGGGGGGGGGCGGTTATTTCTGGGGAGAGCGAGGGCTCGGAGGCCGCGGAGATCCGGTCGTTTCTGCGAGGCCCTTCCCGCCGGCCCGCCCCGTCCCCCCGTCCGCGGGTGGCGTGCCCTGCGCTGTGGGGGTCTCGGGGGCTTGCTTGTAAACGCGTAAACGCCGAATCTCGGAGTGCGGCGAAGGGGGATCTGGAAACGGGCTGTGGCGGGAAGGGAACGGGAGAGGATCGGAGGTCCGGAGGAGGGGTGCAGCCCTTGTAGGGCCGTGCGTGGGCCCCGTTTCTTCACGCGTGGCGCCGTTTCCGCGCACAAAACGGTGGGTGGATCCGGCGCGGCGCTGGCGGCCGGGTCCGTGCTTTGTGCCGCGGCTCCGGGCGGGGAAGGGCAGCTCGGCGCTTCTGCTGTCGGACCCCGCGGGGAGCCACGCAGGTTTTCCAGCGGGCACGGGGGGTGGCCTTCAGCAAAGGGGTTTTGGGGTGCCTGGGGAAGAAAGGCTGCTCATTTTAAAAGCTGTTCGAATAATGAAGGACCGAAGAGTTTCCCCGAGCAGAAGTGTCCTGGTCACGGTGAGCCAGGCAAAGCCGGTCTGGCCCTTGACCCCCCGATTCTTTCAGGGTAGCGATGCTCTCGGAATCATCAGGCCTGATGTGGGGGGAAGACTCGGGCTGGGCTTTCCCCGTGAGGCTCAGTCCTGGAGCTCACCCACATGAGCGAATACTTGGAAGGTCTGCTGCTGAGTAACTGCTTCCTTTATTTCTTTCTTTTTATTTTTTATATATATAGTAAAGCTATAGCAAAGTGCAGGGACTTGATTGATGTGTACGGAAAAACAGACGCTTGTGCAAATGAAACAGAACTGGGAGGAGGTACAGATGGCAGCAGAGTCAGAAAAATAATAGAGCCACCCCAGAAGTGGGGTTCCTTTGGGTGTGAGCATTGCTTGTTAATTGGGCAGAGGAGAAGAGGCCACTTGGCTTTTGTGATTCTTTATTGTGTGTGAGTACAGGTCCAGAGTGGGGTAATATGGCCATGGATGTTTTTTTTTGATGTGTAGATTTACTTCTGAATTAATAGTACTCCGGGAAGAAAAACAGGAAAAGGAAACTGCTGAATAGGTGCAGCTTAGAAATAAGTGATGGAAACTGGAATTGCAGAAAAAAAAAAAAAACAAAACAAAACCCAGTTTGTGTGAACAGCAGCTACCAAGACTTCATAGGTACAGGTGAACTGTATTCTCTGGGTAAATTCTGGTGGGATCTTGTATAAAGAATCTCCAGCTCAGAATTTGTGTGAAAATTGTATTTTAAAGGGCTGAGGTTTTTCTCCTTCACCAGAATGTGCTGTTTTCCAGCACATCTCTGTTACCAAGAAAGTCAATTTTTATTCAGACAGCAAGTGTTCAGGTCAACCAATGTAGGTGCAGAAAACATACTTAAATGCTTGGGAAAATGGAAACAGTTGGCTCTCTAGAGACTGGCAGTAAGTAAATGCTTCTAATGTCAAGTGTGATTCTTTAGCTCTTAAATGTTTGGCTAGGCCTTTTAATTTTTTAAATCTAGGTGTGTCATTTTTCTCACCTTATGACTGGCTATACCGGGTGTATCACTTGCATTTTGTCATGAGATTTATCCTAAAACAAGTGGGGTTTTTAAATTGTGTTGAGTCTGGTGAAATGCTGGTTTGTGATGACCGTTTCGCCCTTATACTGATACAAATGGACTTTCTGTTCAATGGCAGGTTCTGTTTATAGGTCCGTTTTGAGTACACAGGGAAAAATCTCATGCTGCTGCACTGTCAGGAAGTGAAATGTATACCCTTGTACTTAGATCCCCTGGTAGTTTCTTACTTCCTAACTCCGGGTCTCTCCTTCTCAATGCCTGGTAGTTCCCAGACATTTAGAGGATTATATTTCTCTAAACTGTTCTAGGGTTACCTGATGTGAGACCTGGTGCCTTTTTGTCTTCTGCACTGTTGGGAAAGGGCTGGGGAAAATTCTGTAAAAAACCTGGGTCTCTCTGGGAGTTAGTCTGGTTCACACGAAGGACCTGAAGTCTAAGAGGTCGTCTGCTCTGGATCACAGAATGGTTTGGGTTGAAAGGGACCTTAAAGATCCTCCTTCCGTTAACATTTCTGCTGTGGAGCACTAACTTAGAGCCAGGGGAGCTGCCTGCCTGGCTGTGAAGAGCACGTGGAGGTATCTGGGGAGTCTGGTCTGCCTTTCTAAGGGGTGAGGAAGGTTTTGGCAAGAGCAGTATCCACTGGGCTCTTTTTCCAGTGTGGAACTGTAAGGATCCTACTCCTGCTTTCCTTCTTCCACATAGTGCCACCCTAGGATTAATTTTATGCCTAAAGGGAAATCCCCCAGTGCTGTCTAATAACCAGCTCTTCTGCTTCTGATCAAGTGCCGCAGGTCGACTGTGAAGCCAAGTAGTGATCCGTGTAGGGACACAGGATGCGTGGTGCCCTGCTGGCCCTATGGCAGCGCCATCACTGCTCTGTGGGAGGATTTGGATTTGGTCCTTAAGTGCTTCAGGACCTCGCTTTGGGGACACCGTTGCTACTGGGCATCCCCAGGAGTCTCACATGAAGGGCATCTCAGCAGTTGAACGTAGGTCCTCCGTCCCCACCGGCGCCGGGAGGTCCCTGGGAATGCTGAGGCACTGCTCTGGGGGCCCGTGGGTGCTTCCTCAGCGTGGGGTGCTGGGCTGTGGGGCTGCTGAGCTGCAGTGGGGAATGCTTTAAGCGCACTGAGTCATAAGAGTTGGTGCCTGGTGTTACCATAGAAATTGGATCAGCTGCTAGGGGTGGGGAGCCCTTGTCCCTTGGCTCCGCTGCTGCATGGTTCCAGCATGAGCTCACGGTGCAAGGGAACCTGATTTCTTGCTCCTTGTCCCTTCGAGATCAGAGGAGGTCAGGCAGCTCTCACAGCCCTCACCGGAGGGCGGGCGATAATTTTGCTTGGGTCTCTGCTTGGCTGCAGTGGTCAGACCCTGTGTGTTTGCCGTGCTGCCTCCGGAATCTGCTGGCCATCCCTGTCCAGCTCTTTTATAGTTCAGGAATCTTAATTCGTTTACTTAGCAATAGCTCCCAGCCCTTTGGGAGCCCTAGGGAGGTGTAAACGGGTGAGTAGCAGATAAGCAAGAGCAGGAAGTAGGAAGTGTGGAGTGATCCAGAGGGAGGGGACAGACACTGAAAATCCGATTTCCTGTACTCTCAAAATGCATCCCCAAGCTTGGTCACAAGTATTGCCCTGAGCATGGACGCGATGCCTTCCAGTGCTGTCTCTCACAGGTTTTATCCTCTGTGCTCACATCGGAGTAACAGTTTCATCGTCTGCTCTGCATAAATATTCCAGCTCTAGGGATGGACGATGCAAAACATCGTTGCCCCCCTCAATTCTACTAAAGCAAATAGCTTTACTGTGAATATAACCTTTCCACACAAAGGCGTTGTGCCTCCTCAGATCATCTTTGAACCCTTTGCTCTTCACATAATGCAAAACCAGCAGAAGCCTGTCTGGGAAACAGCGTTACAGAGAGTCTTGGTGGTGCAAGGTGTCATTTTGTTTTGCTACAGTTCCTCTTGGCTTGCTGCCCGTTGGCCGCTGAATTACCATCCCTGTGAGCGATCCAGATCTATGTACTTGTCCTTTCCCAGTGTTTCCTTGCTTACTTCCAGGACACTGACTTTAGAGGATAGCAGCTGTTTCCTAGGGCTTGTCCCTAAGAATTGGTACCCTTAGGAGGTGCTGTGCTGGCTCAGCCCCGGGTTTGACACCTTCTCTGCTCCAGGTACGAGTGAGAAATACTTGCAAGCAGCAGCAAGCACACCAAGCTGTCTGTCTGTTGGACCCTGTTAATTCCTTGGTTTCCTCAGTATTATGACACTTTTGGAGCCAGACTGATTCTAGAAATAGGGCTTTAAATTAAAGAGATGACTGCTTGCTGTTACGGAGAAAGGCTTTGCTGGGTGATGCTGAAGGGAGATGAGGGTTGTATGTGTATTGTTCTTGTCTTACCAGCTCAGCCTACGAAATCCTGTTTTAAGAAGCTGTTCGCCTCTGCGTTCAGATCCCAGCACGCTGAAGCACCCACTTCAGTGTTGTCGAGAGCTCTGGCCCTCTCTTGTGGGGAGAAAAAGGGGGGGTGTGTGTGTGTGTGATTCCTGGGAAAGCTTCCAGCGCTGGGCCAACTGTGGAAACAGCTGGGCTTTGTGCCAGCCCTTCGGAGAGAGGGGGAGCTCAGAGCTGGCCCGGGGAGTGTCTCAGGCAGGGGCTGGTGTAGCCTGTCGCCTTCCTCAGCGTCTCGGGGCTGCTCCTGTTTCAGGAGAGGAGCTACTCTGTACGGAGCTGTGCTCAAGCAGGGACTCACTGCGAGGGGTGGTACAGGCTCCCGATGGCCTTCTGATAGGAATTGGCTCGAAAGAATCCGACATATGTCAGTGCTCCTGGCGAGGAGGAGGAGTGTATCAAGGAGGAGGGGAAGCACGATCTCTGGATAAGTGAAGATAAGGGAGGATTTGGGGAAAATCGGTGAGAAGAGGAAGAGCCCCTGCGGGGAAGTAAGCTTGTGATCTCTGTGTCTCACCTAGCAATCGCTGCAGTCCTCGTTCTAGACGCTGCAAAATAAACTGCGGTATTTGGGGGCCATGGCTACAGACCCCCTCTCGGAGCTTCAGGATGACCTGAACTTGGATGATACCAACCAGTCCCTCAGCCAGCTCAAACTGGCCTCCATAGATGATAAGAGCTGGCCAGCAGATGAAGCCCCTTCTTTTCCCAAATCAGGTAAGTATCCTGCTTGTTCGGGGTCTGGGTTCTGGCCAAAAAGAAATTGTTTGTCCTGCAGCATTGTGGTCATATCTACAAATACAGAGAGCCCCAGCTCCATTCCAAAGCTTTATAGATGCATTAATCTTGCATCAGACTCGAGTGAATTAGCCCTGCCATTGAACAGCACTGAAAAGTTCAGAGCTAGCTGATGTAAATATACTCTTCTCAGTCCCGTGGCTGGCTGCACATTGGTGCTGACAGTACAGACATGCTGTAAGTCCTTGGATGTCCTCTGTTCTGGTCTCTTGCAGGATAGTTTGGCCTTCCTGAGTGGAAGGGTCTTGAACTTCTATGTGGGCGGTGGGGTTGGGGATCTGAGTTGTTGCTCTGAAATCCTGTGCTATGGACTGCTGCCCAAATTGATCAGGGACATGAGCTCAAGGGCATACAGGACGGCCATCCATCAAGGGATGATGTTAAGATCCTCCTGCTCTAAAAAGCCATGGTGATGCTGTTGGCATTTGGATTTTGGCCTTTGTGAATGTTTGTGGCACACCTGAACAGTTTTTGAGAGGGTGTACAGTCTGAGGGACACGTATGGACCTCACAGGATTGACAAGTCTCTTCGTTGCTGCTCTTGCCCACTCAGAATTTCAAAGGCGGGTTTCTGACGTGGACATGTGCATGCATTAGCCCCTGCCGTGCTGAAGAGCCGTTTTTTCTCATCCCTCTATTGTACCCCTTGCAGAGGTGCTCCAGATTTCTTCATCTAATTGCTTGTTCCTTGTGTTTTGTGCAGAGGACTCCAAAGGCTCCCCTGAGCCCGTCACTCACCTGCAGTGGGATGATCCCTACTATGATATCGCCAGGCACCACATTGTGGAAGTAGCAGGTAATGGTCTTTCTGTTTTCTCCTTTGATGTCTTCGCAGCTGGAGGAAGGGTCTTTCTGACGGGGTGGGGGGGGGCCCCTGCTGTATGCCAGGCCCAAGTGGCAATGACAGCTGGCATTGTGAAGAGGAGCACCAAACTTCTTGAACGTTTGCAATATGCATAATTTTCCATTGGCCTTGGTTAAGCTTGCATTCCTTCTTGGCTCTTACCATCTTGACTGTATTATTAGCAGGACTCGGTTGCTTTTGCTGAATTGTTTTAGATGTGGCCCTTGACTATATCCTGCAAACAAGATGCTGTTTTTGCATGGTAATGACACCGAAATAACCTAGTTTGTGCAAGGTCCTCAACTGAGTAATCCACAGTAGGTTTGGCAGCTCTCATACCTGAATGGCCAGAGTTTGCCATCTGGTCCAGAAACAACATTTACAGAAATCTGAAATACGGGAAATAGGCCCATGTCCCGCTGCAAGGAAAGACGTGATCATTCAGAGTCACATACATTTGGATTTTCTCTGTGTGGTTATCTTATCCATGTTCTTTTAATTACTCTAACCCATGGCATTTTACTGATGGAACCTCCGTAAGAAAGAGTTTTGGGGGTAGTTTTTAGGTTCCTGTGATAAGTCTGAGGGAAGGGTAATCCCAGTTTGTCTTGCGTTCCTTGTTTGAAGAAAAAAACCCTAAAAGACACCTCTTCGACCTGTTGTGATTTGATTCACACTTTCCTCTTGGGTATCTGTAGCCGCCTCCTACTGCCATTTCTGTGTGCCTTGGTCCCTGCCCCACATGTGAATTTGCAGCAAAGCAGAGGCACAAGCTGGAGTCGTCCTGATGCAGGGTTGTTCTGCAGCAGGATTTGCCCACAGAGGGGAGATTCTCAGGCACTTAACCTTGGTAAGAGTTGTCCTGACATTGTCATTTCTGGGCTGTCTTATAGAATGAGCTTTCTTTCTCCTAACCTCTCATCTTACATCTTTTGGGGGATGAAATGATAATGGCAAAGTCAAAACTTTGTTGTTCTTTGTTTTCTGTGTGTCTCTGGCTACTCAGGTTGACAGGCCAGGTGTTTAGCATTTGGGCCATTACCTCTTGTAGATTTGCCACAGATGCTTTCACTTGCAAATGTATTACTAACCTTCTTTACCACGGGGCTGGACTTTGAGGATTGGGGTTTATAGAGGTCTGCATCCTGGTGTCCCTACTGCTGAAACAGGGGAAGGGGCAGATGTGTGGACTCCGCCATTTCGGTGGTAACAGCTGGAATATTTGGAAGGCAAATGGCAGAAGTAACTGGTATTTCTGGAGTCTGGGAGCTGGAGAGTTAAATGATACTGTTGTTCACTTCAGACAGAGCCTCAGACAAAGTGCTTAGCAGGGAATTTAGATCAGAGACATCGATAAGACTGGAATGTCAGCGCAAACCGAGGGTATATTTTGTGTGCTGCCTCCTGACGTAAGCACTAGTCTTGCTGTGGGATTTCTGTTCTGAGGTAACATGATATTTTTTTTCCCAAGCTCTCTGAATGTCACTCCAGTAAAGGTGTGTCTCCAGTGGCTGTTGGAATGCAGCTGTTTGACACCTTGTCTAGGATAGCAAATGAAGAATTGCCTAATTCGGGGTGGTATGATGGCTGACTGGGAGGTGTCCCTGCCTTCTGAAAGGGATCTCTTCCCCGTCGTCGTGGATTAAACCTGTGTTTCTAGTGAGCCCTCTGTCCCTGCCTGTGTCTGTAGAGTGCAGAAGCAGCTCAGAGAAGCTTCTGTTGTTGGCTGCTCCTGGGCAGTTTTCACCAGAAGCTGGTTTGTCTGAAAGCCTGTGATCGTCCCCCACACAGAACGTGGTGCAATGCCTTTCTTGGTATTGGAAGAGCTAGTAGCAGAGCTCCAGATAGTGGTTTCGCTGCCCCACAGTTTTGAGACATGCTGGTGTCTCATCTCATCTCTTGGAAGGAGGATTTGTGAATTTGGTTGAAGGGGCCTGAGTTGTAATCTGGGCTCTGGGGTGAAGCTGTTTGTCTGGTTTTCTTGGTCAATAATTAATAACGTTAACTGTTCAGAGAATCAGACAGGGTAATGTTCTCTGGGCTGTTGTTAGAGGCAAACAATCTGGGAACAATCCTATTAGAAGTAGCCTGGAGAATCAAAATTCCCTCGAGCATTAATACGAAACTGTTAGGGTCTGGCTCTGCTGACAAGCTGTGCTTGTCAGCACCTTCAGGTGCAATGAATGCTCACCATGCTAAGCCTGAAACAAAATAGCTTGGTTCTCCTGTAAATATTAGCAAATGGCAGCAGATGAAGGGTGGTTTTATCCATTCTGCTGATTATGAGCTTTCTCTTACATGTCCTTTCCTCTTCAGCACTTCAGAGCAGAAAGCATATGGCTAACTGTTTCTGCCTTCCCTGAAATAGATTCTGGGATGATGGTGCTATTTTGAGACAAAAGCAGAAAGCTGGTTCCCATCCTCAGGCTGAACTCCATGATCCCAGGGTTATCCCGTGTGGTCAGAAAAGTAATCGCTTCTTGTGGGGTGGGTGCATGGTGTTAATAACTTATTAAAAGCTCGGTTTTGGGGACGAAAAGTTAGTGCATTCATTTTCTAGCTGACCTTAATTTCTGATTCAGTTCAAGGCAGGCCAGATTTGAATATTCTGGCTATCTGGCCTAAAGAGGGAAAATAATATTGAAAAACATTTTGCAGAATTTGCTAGAAAATTAAGGTTTGGTTTTCACTTCAGAATAGTACAGCAGTTTCATGGAGACTCACCTTTGTGCCCTGTGCTCCCGTCTCTTCTGAGGACTGGGATCTTCCTGGAAGAGGCTGTCTGTGGAGAAGGAGCAGATATGTCACTGCTGTCCCGGGTGTGTCACGGGAAGATGGCAGCGAAAGGCATCCAGGCCACAGTTCTGAGGGAGTACCGTGACACTGCTCTGAATCAGAGTACTTTAGTTTTGGGAAACCTTTTGGTTCTGGGGTTCACTGCTTTTGTAAAGGAAAGAGATGATGCTCTACCTATCCTTTCAGACCTGCCTTAAGGTGTGTGTTTTGGGAGTGGTTTATGCAGGCTCTGGAGAGGTCTCTGCATGGTTGGGTTCTTCTCGACTCCGAGTTCTTCTTTTTGTGAGCATTATAACAGAAATTTGCCTTTACATGTGGCTAGGAGTTGGAGCAGAAGTGGCTCGATTTCACTGCACAAACCACTTCTGCAAAGTGTGGGGTTTTTTTCTTGCTCACATCACAGAGCATTCGGAGGAAACGCAGACTTCTGGTTGAAGGCTGTTGAGGAGCTATCCCAAATTTCTGTTGCATTTTTTTCCGGCTAATTCTTCCATGACAAAGGTGCTTCCATCTCCTTTGGGGTTGAGGCAGGCTTTTGGGTGACGTAATCTTGGCCTTGAATTTCAGCAGAGGCTGAACTGCAAGAATATGGCAGATAGTTAATAACAGTCTGAAGGAGATCTCTGGAGGTGGCAGCGCCTGTGGGAAACCTGGGCCGTGTGGGAAGAGCAGAGCTCTTGGCAGCTCTCTGGCAACGTGTTCCTTCCTCGTTCTTCTGCCCAGTCCAAAATACTGGTCTCACCATTGTGGTCAACATACAAGACAATAGCTGTATGAGGTGCACCAGCATTCACATTTTACATGATAACTGGCATTCTTCCTTTTGGGATAAGAAAACTGGGGTTTAATATGTGATTAGCATCTGAATTTTCTGCTGCTGTGGAGGTTAGAAGTTGGTGTAGCAGTTGTCAGGAGAGCAGCCATCACTGTTTACTTCAGCTGTGTAGTCCTTGCTCAGTGACTTCAAAGCTTTGCTGAAGCTGGGAGCATGTTTCTGCTAGTTTTTTTGTGGGAAATCTGCTGCCTCACACCATGAATTGGCAGTCTGCAGGGCTGCGCTCGCAGAAGGCGCGATGCTAGTGTGTGTGAGACCCGCGACTGAAGTGGGAAGGCAAGGTGGAGAGCTGGGGGTGTACCTTCTTGCGTGTTACTAGGTTGAAACTGCAGTTTCAACAGTGAATCTTTTCTTCAGTGGTATCTGTCAATCTGGTACCAAACCTGCCTGAGAAGCATTGTGGCTGGCTTGTTGGCGGCAGGGGCCCGAGCTGTAACTAGTGCTGATGATTTGCTGTTGCTGTCGGTGATTGACGTGGGGAGGTGGAATCACACTTGGAGCAGCAGTGGCTGTTGTTTCACTAAGCAGGCAGAGGTAGAAGTTGCAGACAAAACTTGTGTTGGAGGTGTGCTGCAGTGTGTCTTTGACTAATGGGCTCAGTAAAGGCCTCTAACAAGGGTCCTTTTCATACAAGGTGCCTGCATTTCTGTTGCTTTTGGATGTAGTTTCTAGCTTTGACCTTTTTTTTTTTTTTTTTTTTTAAGCGTATTTGTATGATATGGAATGAGATGTTGCTTCTGTAGAATTGGGCCCTTGCAAAGCAAGCCCAGCTTGTGCACCATGTTTTAACATGTGAGATCGAGGGAATGGAAAGTTTGTTCCTAGAGCCCTGCTCTGCTCAGGCTCCTGTCTTGATAGACCCATGTGGGTCTGTTGAGTATATAGCTGTGGGAGTGAGGGAAAGGGGCTGCGCATGGCAAGATATGCCTTCATTAGACCTCTCCCAGCCCAGAGAAACCTTTTTTCTTTTTACGAATTGGCAGTTTATTTTTTTACTCAGAATCTACTATTTTTTTTATTTTTTTATTCTTTTTTTTCCAAAAAGCTATAGGTGTGTTGAAGATCGAAATTGTCCCCATGTTCAGCTTATTAGTGAAAATCAGCTTCTTGCAAAACAGGCTGTTGGATGTATTATTTGTACGGTATGATGCCATTCTCTGTACGCTTCTGAAGTTGTTCAGATGACGCTGACATTCAGAATTAGTTGAGTTTAATCCTTTTAAAAGTGGCAGTGTGGCAATTGCCATTTTGGTGGTTGGGGAAGTGTAACAGGTAAGGGCCAGAAATTTGACTGTGGTTATACAGAATTGGTTGTGAATTCAGGAAATTCTTGGGTTGCTGTTCCCATCTCTAATTGTTAGTTAAGGCCTCTCTGGAGAGGAGTGTGGGGGAAAGATGAAATAGAAGGAGCTTGACTGCTGCAAGACAGAAACTGAATGCGTTCCAGAGGCAGTCTAGCTAGACTCTAAGACTTTATACTCAATATTACTTACCGGGGAAGGGTGTGAAGCTTGGCTTGCTATAACTTTGTTTCTGTTCCTCCAGACCAGGGTGGACTTGATGGGGCCCAACCAGGTAGGTAGATTTTTTTGTGGCACTAACATTTGGTACTGTAGATCATGGTATTCCTTTAGCATGACCGTGGCCTGTAGCTGGACTGTCTCAGGGGAGCCCAAACTTTGCTCAGCCTTAGGCTGCACTGGCAACTTTTCAGGAGTCCAAAGGCTGCACAAAATTGTTGTCTGAGGGCTGCAACTCTGCCTGTGGCACAGCAGAATCATCTGAGCCAAATTTGGCATGTGGGCTTTACTCTGGGCACTTTGGGGCTCTTGGGTCTCAGTGTAAATCCTGTTCCTCTTCTGTCATGGTGGTGGCCTGCCTGGACCAGTTCAGTGTGAACTCAGATTTACCTCGTTGTCATGTGTGCTTTGGAAGTTCACTCTAGGATTCCTTCATATGATCTGCTGCTGCACTCACGTGCTAAGCAGCTGGCGCTTAAACTGGATTCTCCAGCTGAAAGCAACTCTTATCTATTTTTTCTCCATTTGGCTGCAGCAGTGTTGTGTTTTGGTAACTTGTTCCTCATTCTAGCCTGAAGCTGTGCTAGACTGCTCTGTGCTCCCTGACAATTTGTTAAAACTCTCTGGACTTCAGTCCAAAGCCTTAAGAATTTGGCTGCTGATGCTTTCACACTTCTCAGTGTAGATGAAAACTTCGTTTGGTGTGAAATTCTTTCTGCTGTTTCTGAGCAGCGGGCCAAGACCTTCACGCACTCTGTGGAAATGCTGATCCTCACTGCCTCATTACATGGACTCTTTTCCCCCATTTGCCGTGTTCTCGGGCATCCTTCCATTTTGCATTCTTTAGCTTGACCCTCTAGTATATCTTGTATCAGTTAGAGCTGTAGTCACTTGGTAAGGCTTTATGATTCTGGCAGTGTTTGGATACTGAGAATATCTAGGTGGAAGATGTGATGTACTAAAATACTTCTACTTTCAGCTCCTTACCTTCTTTTCCTGAGGGGCTAAATCTGCTTTGGAATTCAACAGGCAGCTAAAATCTGCTATGTTTAAACACTGCCCAGCTGTGTCATAAGCTTGGCAGGAACCTGAAATTACACGAGAGAAGTTTTTTACTGACAGTGGCTCTGATAAACATCCTTAGCTTTGTGAAACTTGTGTAATAATGTTCCAGAATTGTGTAGTCATGTCTTCTCCTTGACATTGAGCTCTGTTAACTTTGCTGTTTTACCAATAGCTTTTGGTGGCAGTTTTTATCCAGCTGCATCCTCTCAGTATCAAAGTACCAGGATATTCCCATTTGAATCTTTCACTGAGGTGGGCCCTCAGCTGAGGGTACCTGATGAAGGTAGGAATGAGCAGGGTCCCTGGCCTGCAGTTATGCTTCCAGTGAGTAGTATGACAGCCTTCAATCATGGCATAAAGGTTAACAGATATATTTCCTGAGAAATACCTAGAAATACATCACAGAATTTGCAAGTCAAGCATGTGTTTTCCTTGTTGGCTGTACAGATTAGATTAATAGAGAGTCCTGTTTCAGGACAGTACTGCTACCTTGATATGGATTTCTGCCCAGGTATGTTTGTATTGCTGCAGGTTTCAATCTGAAACATTAGTGTCAGCATTTCAACCTCAGCCCTTTTAGAAGTATGGTCCTGCACTGATGGCTTGGAACCACAGCAATGATGTTCTTTGCCCCTTGTCTCAGAAAGGCACTGGAAGCTCTGCTCTTTGGTGAGAGGAAAAACTGAGTTTGGGCATTAAAATCACCGTAACGGTGATTGGGAGAATTAGCATGTCCCTTAGTGCTACGAGTTAATATCTCTTTAGATAAGCAGTGGTCTTGACTGGAGAGGCTTTGCATATTGGCTACTGTCTTGCTCGTTGTTGTTTAAAAAACCATATAGCTGAATTCCATCCTGTAGGGAGGTAGTTTGATTCCAGTGTAGATTGAAAATATTTTTAATGTATGAACTTACTCATAAAGGTATGCGCATTGTTGGGGTGCTCTGTGAATACTGATGGTGTACAATTGCTTCTCTCTTGGTTTGTTGTTAACTATTGAGCATTCCTCACCTGAGAGAGGTAGGAGACAGCCTGAGGAGCTGAGCATTACTTCATGGTCTGTAGTAGCGTTCAATGGAAACTTCAGCTATTTGCAATTGCAAACAGGGAGTGAAACCCTAGATACATAAGATTAATATTGCAAACAGGAAGGCAAACAGTACAAGGGATGGAGAGTCTGGGAAAGATCAAACGTGGTAAGAATCTGTTCGGTTGGAGGGAGAGAGACCACCTGCAGGCAGTTTCCTCCAGCGGTCAAGAATGCATGGAATGGGCTCTAGGTTCTCATTTATGAATTGGAAGAACTGATTGTTCAGCTTTGATGCTGAATTTTGGATTTTGTCATGTCTGGAGGAACTAGACTGATCTGATCTATGTCAGGTGGAAACAAGATTGGCAGTTGGTTGTTTTGAAAGTGTCTGCGTTGACAGGCTGAGCTCAGTGTGATGAAACTGGAGTGAAACACAGAATTCAGTAATGGGCGTGCTGGCTCCTGTGTAAGTCTCATGCATAAATTCATTCTGATTTGGAAGGCAAAATGGGCCGCTCCTTTTTCAGTCATCCAGGGGACTGTAGATTATCTTTTGGTGTACTTGGCCCTGGAAATCATCCAGGGGAAACGTGCCATCTCGCCTTTGGCAGAATCATGGATTGTCCATTTTTTCTTTACCGGTGACCCCAGACCTTTTCACCAGGGCTATATAAGGAATGAGATTCTAGACTTTGCATAGGCCCTGCCATGGGCTTTCAGGTCATTCCAGAGGAAGGTGTGTAAGCTATGTGGTTCCTGACTTGTGACTTGTCAGGTCTGGAAATCAGTGCCCAGGAGCCTGAGCTGAGTGTGTGGCCACCCACAACATTGCACGAACACGGTGCTGTACTGCAGTTCTTCACAACCAGGGCCTGCCTTGATCAAGCTTGCAGCCTGCTTCCAGCCCTCAGACCATCCGCTCTGGTGTGAAATGCAGCCTCTCAGTTAATTGAAGATAGCACCTACTCTGACTTTAGCACAGAGCTATGATCTCCAAAGATCTGTAGTCTTTCTGACCATTCTCTTTCATCACTACAAAACAGATTCTCAGATTCTACCATCTTCTTGCTGTTCTCTGCAGACAGGACCTTTTGTCTTCCAGGTGCAGACGTACGAGTGGCTCACGACCACTGGAATGGTCACAGTGTCATATTCCCTGCCTAGGACTTTGTAGCCTGCACTTTTCTTTTATAGACAGCTTATGTGCATTAGACCCAGCCCTAAAGCTCATAGCAAGCTACCAAGAAACTCTGGGCTAGGCAGAGAGTGGGCTACCATGGGATGTGCAATGTGATGTTGGTCTTGTGGCCTGGCTGTGATTGTATCTGGTTGTTCCAGATGAGCCTTGCATCACTCTCTCCTAGTCCTGCATTCTGGGTCATGCGTCCTCCCTACTTGCCCCTCACCTCCGCATGTGTATGTCAATGTGATGGCCTATGCCACCCCTTTCCTGGTCTGTACCTAGTGCTGCCTCAGTGTCCCGAGCTTTTGTAGAGGTTCTGGCTTGTGTGCATCAGTAAATTCTGTCTCTTGTGTTGTTTGGCGAGTGACTTGAAAATGGGACTTGCGAGGGAAAAATAGAAGTGAACAAGTAGCAAGGGATTCTGTTCTTCCAGTCAGGGTGGGGGTAAAGGAGGAATTAGTGGCATCTTGATGTCATGGCTGGTGTGTGTGAGTTCTCTGGCTGCCATTTACAGCACCAAGTGGTCATCTGTTACTAACAGGCAGCGTTCCCAGAACCCTCAGGTTTGCTGTTCCAGGGTTCAGTTTGAGATCTCAGTTGCTGCATGGCAAGTGTAACCAAGTGGTAGTTGAGGGCCAGAGCCCATGCAAAGGTGAGAAAATGGCTGCGTGCTCCGAATATTGTAAATCAGTGTGGGGAAAGGGTATATTTCAAGAAGAGTGATGCATTGCAGGCCTGCCTGCTGCTTTTCTGTGCTGTGATGTGTATGAGATGGTCATGCCGTAGGGGAGGAAGGAGTGTGTTGTTGAGTATAACCTCAGTAGCCCCTTCCACTGCTCTGTGCTCCCTCCTGCTTGACAAAGCTCCCAGAGCAGGCTGAGTAGCAAGAAAGATTGGAAGACTTCAACCCTTTACACTAAAAGAACCATCTCATCTCCACTGGTGCTAAAAAGCAAGTCATTGTTATGGAAATGGATTGGGTGTTGTCTCTGGGAGAGAACCAGACTTTCCCTCAAACTCCCTATGGCCGAAAGATTTGTGACCTGGTTCTTACTTATCTAAATCTCTCCCTTCCCCTCGCATGTCTGCTGAGCTTGTCCATGCCCATCTGCTCGGGTTTTGTTCATGGGACTAAGATCCCTGCGGGCAGAAGTCCACTGATGTATGAAAACTTGTTTGGGGGAAAACTTGGCTTGTTGTCTCGAAGCCTCAAGCGGTGGCTGGGAGGGAGTGTCCTCCCTGGGATGAGGGTTCTTAGTGGGTTATCTGACTCCAGTGTGATGGGGATTGTTTTCTGCTGGGTTTTCACACAGAATACTTTGTTGTGTCCCACTTCGCGGCTCCTTCCAGCTCAGGTTGAAAAAATGTCTCTGTGGATGGAAAATCTAGGAAGCAGTGAGCAGCTGGTTCTGCAACCCCCTGGAGAACCCAGCAGCCCTACTTGGTCCATCTATAGAAGAGGCTTATGATGATGCTTGCTTCTCATCTCTGGGGTGTGGCTGGGGCTACCCTGGTTTCCAGGGTATAAAATGGCTTTGTTCTATGTGCAGGACTAAGCTTCGGGCGAAGCAAGAAACAAATGCACCAGGCCACAAGCAGCAAGCGTGGGACTGCGTGCAGGACAGAAGGAGCTGTGGTTGTGCCTGTGAGGGGCAGTTTTCCCTGGGCACACGTGCATCAGGAGCGGTGCCCAGGGGCAGCACTGCAGGATTAATGCATGCCCTGAGCACTCCGCTTTGTACTTGAGGCTTCCATCCCTGTGTGCTCTGAGGCATCCTGGCTTCCAGTCCTTCCTCTTCGTTCAGGGCTGGAGCATGGACTCTGTTCTCCATTCGCATTGTTGACTTGCCAGGCCCTTGGTGTTCAGGTTTCTGCTTCCATACTAGGCCCACAGTAACTCTGCTGAAAATCAGGTTTAGCGTTGCTGGCAGACTTCTGCCTTGTTATGGTGGTTTCCCATTCGCTGTTTATCCCTTGCTCTCAAGACCACAATGTAGTCCTTAAACTCCCTATAATCTCTGGCGTTTCATCTGTAGGTGATGACAAATATGGAAGGAAAGTCATTTTGTTCAGTGCCTGTCGGATGCCCCCAAGTCATCAACTTGATCATGTGAAACTGCTGGGGTGAGTAGTGTCTTAAGAGGCTGCCGTTAACTTCTTAAGCCTGATATAGTTCCCAGGTGCTGGATTCTTGGGGCTAGATCTATCTGCAGTAGCTTCTTTAGCTGGACATGCCTTCCCAAGTGCTTACCTCCATTGCTGGAGATGCAAATCCTCTGTTATGGCACACAAAACTGAATCCCAAAGGGAGGAAGAGCCTCTCTGTGGCAAAGCATGAAGTGTGAGTTCAGCAGTTCTCTCTTCTTAGGTACCTGAAATTCACACTGGACCAGTATGTGGAGAGTGATTACACACTGGTGTACCTGCACCATGGCCTGACCAGTGAGAACAAGCCATCCCTGAGCTGGCTGCGGGATGCCTACAGGGAATTTGATCGCAAGTGAGTAAGGTTGCAGCAAGCAAGGATGTGACGTGCTGTTCTGTAGCCTAACATAGAAGATCTTCCCCAGCCCCTCCATGTAGCTTGGTGATCATAATTTAGTATCACTTCTGTCTGCTGCTTATGGAAGTGAGTTGTTGTTTAACGCAGGTTGACTCATGGGATAAACATCTCTTTCTGTAGTTACATCCTTTAGGCCAAGAGGCAAGCAGCAAAACCAGGACCCAGTGCAAATGTGTCAACCCCAGGGTGTAATTGTTGCTTCCTGGTGAGGCTGCTCACTACTTCTCAGTGAATCTTGGGATATAGTTGAGCGTTCCCTCAGGCTGATGTGTGGCCTGACACAGCTACAAAGCGTGGGAGAGCAGAGGCTGTGGGTGCTGGGGCCTGGTGAGGCTCAGTGCAGAAGGAACGGAGCACCCAGGGTGCCTTAATCTGGTGGGAAAGGTTGGTTCCTCTGCTGAAAGTGCAGCTTATCCTTATATAGCTTCTCTTGGCAGGTACAAGAAGAACATTAAAGCCTTGTATATTGTGCACCCAACCATGTTCATCAAGACCCTGCTGATTCTCTTCAAGCCTCTGATCAGGTAGGAAGCACTATTGGAGGTTCACCCGCATCCTCACACTGCAGGGGAATAATGGAGCATTCTCAGCAGGGCACAAGATGAGCCCAGGCTGCTGAGCCTCCCCTGAAGTCTCTCACCCTCTGCTATTTCCTCCTGTTTCTGAGCTCAGAAATATTCAGGCACAAGTAGTACTGCTTTGGGAACCTACCAAGTTTGCAGTTCTGTGCTGTTCCCTTTCTATCCAGCTAAGTAGAAGCTAAGTGTTGCAGGCTTTGCTAATAATGAAAAAGGAAGTGAGAGTATCAGTCCAAATTATGTTTAGTTCGTTGTGTTGATGCTGAAGTCCTGACTCTGTGAAATAATTGAAAACAAAATGTTCTCCAGCCTACTGCTGAACTTAGGAAGGAGAAATCCAGCGTTTTAGGGAGCCTGTTGCTGCCAGGGCTTCTCACGTGGCTTGGAAGGTCTTGGCATCTCCTGGTTAAAATACGTGGATTCGGAGAGCTGTGTGAGTGACATCTCTGCTGCTGAGCCATACCTGCCCCTTTGCCTCGTTGATGTCTCTTGCAAACCCCTGCTCTCCTTGCCTGCAAGAAATCCGTTCCCATACTGGATTTCCAGATTTCCTCACATACCTACTTTTCTCTTCTTTTTCAGCTTTAAGTTTGGACGAAAGATTTTTTACGTGAACTTCCTTAGTGAGCTGGAAGAGTATGTGAAGCTGGAACAGTTGGGGATCCCAAGCCAAGTGCTGAAGTGAGAATGTTGCCTGTCTCCCTTTCGCTTAGGGCTCTGTGAGAGGGGACTTTCCTAGAGGAATGGCGAGGGAAGGAAGAGATTGTTCCACTCAGGCAGTGGTTTTGGAGGGAGTGGTGACAAATTGCCTTAAAGACTGTTGTTTCTCTCCATGCTCCTTCCTGTGTGTCTTTGGTCCCAGTGCTCAGTTCTGTCCTTGAATTGAAAAACCCTCCTCCAGTGGAGCACCCACCCTGCCTCTCCCACTCGCCCCTCAGGGGCTTTCTGCAAGCTCTCGCCTTTCACTCCGACCTGGAGCTCGTGGTGCATCTGCTGCGTCTGGGCGCCTGCTTTGCTCACTCTGCACAGTTCAGCTTGTCTTTGGGGCTCCCCAAAGTTGCCACAATCTCGGTCCTACCAGATTGATTCCCTGTCCCTCACACACACGTGCAACTGTCTCCTCACAAGCAGTGCTGACCTGGCCTCCTGCCCACCTTGTCTGTCGTCCTCAGCTGCTCCAGCTCCCAATTCCAGATAGATATTTCTTTCTCCCTGCTTTTTTTCTGGCACCCAGGTTTTTGTTCTTTTTGCCTCTGTTCTCCAGAGCTGCCTGTCCTGTTTTTGCATAGGTGGAATCAACCATGCTAGGCTGGAGCTGTTATCAGTGGTTGTGCAGGGGGTCGCATGCAGTGCTGGGTTCATGCTTTTTCTGGGAGGTGGAGTGGCTTGTCACTGGTCTGTGTTTTGCCACAGATATGATGAATATCTGAGATCCCTGCAGAAACCTTCGCAGGTGCCCCAGAAGCCAACACCCCCACGCCCACCGCTGCCAAACCAGCAGTTTGGAGTCTCGCTCCAGCAGTGAGTATCTCTGGATTGTGTTGTTTTTGCCCTGACTTGCTTGTTACATGGTCACTGTATTTATAACTGAACAGCAGCAAAAGTGGCAGTAGAATTTCTTGCAGTTCAGACTTCCTACAAAGCTTTAATCATTCTTCTGAGGAACTGCACTCGTGTCCAGATGCTGACTGATTCAGTTCAGTTTCACTCTCTTGATTCCCCGGCTAGATTTTATCTAGATTAGGATGAGATTATTTCTGCAGCTAAGGGATGCTAAGGGAGGAGCAAAATAAGGGCCATGGGGACGGCTTTATGCCACTAGAAACCTCCTTTAAGCCAAGGAAGTCTGTAGGAGGCTTATGGAAGTGTCTTTAGGGCTAAGCTATTTTGATTGAGCAGTGCTTCAGATCTTAGTTTTTTCCATATCATAAATTCTATTTTAAAAGCACTACCATTCACCCTTGTACTGATTCCCACCCCCCATTCTTGCACGGTGACAAAGGCAAACACAGACACTGGCAAGGGCTAGTGATACTGGCTAAGTGCTGAAGGTATTTTTAACTTGGGAGTGTGATTTTTGCCTGCCTGAGGAATGAGGAGGAGCCAGTACCGTGTGGCCAGACAGATCCTCTGAAGCAGCCTGGGAACACATTCCCCAGCTCCAGCACAGCATTTCCAGACGTCAGCCCCGTGGTGCTGCGTGCCTGAGTTTGTTTGTAGCCTGAGAGGGGTGCACAGCTCTGTGCTGTCAAGGGGTATAGACAATTGGATGTGAGAGTGGCAGTGAACGCCTTGGCATCACTTGGTCTTCCCTGGCAGCCATTGGGTTGATGTTTCTTCTGTTACAGGAGTGGGGTGGGTGAGCTTATCCCATGGTATTTCTCATGTGTCAGCTTCTTTCTGCCCTTGCTCCTATGCGGAAGGCAAAAGGCAGCTCAACCCTTTTCACCTGATTCAGAACGAGCAGCCTTGCCTTCTGAGAACACCTTTGCCCTGGCATCTGCAGGCTGTGGTTTTTACACAAGATAGAGAAATGTTCCTGTGGCGTAGTAATGAGTTTGTGCTTGCTCCAGTGGATGATGCAGCATGATGGGTGAAGAGGAGAGAAGGCTGGAATAACGGCTGAACCAGGGGCTGGGGTAGCAAGATCCCATGGGGTAGAACTTGTGTGGGCAACTTCAGGACTCGGGGGCTGCATGCAGGGCAAGGAGGGGACCCGTCATTTGTAACCTTTTGTCTCTTCCCACAGTCTCAGGGAGAAAAGCCCGGATCAGTCTCCTGTTCCTCTGGTGGTCAGAGACACCATTGCTCATTTGCAGGAGCATGGTAAGTGTGCAGGGGAAGCTGCAGCCCCTCTCAATTCCATGTCAGTGGCTTCTCCTCCAGCCAAGTTCCCATCCAGAGTGTGGTAACATAAACAGCAGTCTAGAATAAGGTGTAAGGGCCTGAGCGAGGTGAGTTAGCTTTCAAGAGAGATTGTGCAGGGCTTAGGAGACCTCTTTCCTCCAATCCATACTCCCACTTGTGTAAGAGTAGCAAAATGCCCCTTTTGTCCTTTGCCTGGTAGTGGACGCATCAAGAATTGCCGTACTCTGAAAAAGGGACTTATCTGCCTGAACACCCCACAGCATGGATTTAGGATCGTTAAGATCATCTCTAGAGACTCTCACATGGCTGATGTTTCTTCTCCGTCTGCTCTCACTTCACAGCTCTTGCTACAGAGGGGATTTTCCGGAGATCAGCAAATACACAGGTTGTCAGGGAGGTCCAGCAAAAATACAACATGGGTAAGTGCCCAGACACAGCAGAGCCCAAATCATTCCCAAACTACTCCTGTCCAACTGGAGCTGTGTTGGAACTAGTCCATCGTGGCTCCTCTCCTTCTCTGAGAGGCCTTTGGGTGAGGGCCCATCAGGGCATGACCTCATTTGCAAGGTAGAAGCATCTGATACTTTGGCTCTGTGGAAAGCATACTCCTTTTCACTCATGTTTCCCTCGCTGCCCTTTTCCTTCCTGAAAATCTCCCCGTTTCTCGGGATGGGATGTACCATCTTAGTCTGGTTATACTGGAGGGACGGAAGATGGCCAGGAAGAAACTCAATCGTCTGTTTCATTTGATGATTTCTAAAGATGTCGTGCTGGATTCAGCATATGCTTCTGGGACACGTTTTTCCACTCTGCTAGAAGATGTGGTGCTTCAGTACCATCTCTGTGTTCTTTAAAATACTCCTTCCCTAGTTCTGGACTCTGACCACCACATCCCATCCTTTGTCAGGAGGAGGTCCTGCTTTGGGCAGCGAGCACTGAGTCTCTGCTCTACTTTCTCAGGTGTGCCTGTAGATTTCCAGCAGTATGAAGATGTCCACCTCCCTGCTGTCATTCTCAAGACCTTCCTGAGGGAGCTACCTGAGCCCCTCCTCACTTTTGGCCTCTACAGCCACGTTGTCAGCTTCCAGAGTGAGTTGTAACAAGAGTGTGCTATTCCCTAATGTTGCACTGGCACTTTGCCCTTTGCAGAGGTGGGCAGTCCTGCATGGGATACTCTGTGTCTGCAAACAGGGATTTCATCAGGGTGGGTGCTGAGGATGCTTCATGGACCTGCTTGTCCTGTCTCTCTTGATTTATTTTTTTTTTTTTTTTTTTTTTTTTTTCAGGTGTGGAAGAGGTGAATCGCGTGGATGTTGTTCGCAAAACACTCCAGACTCTGCCAGAAGAAAACTACCAAGTGCTCCGTTTACTCACAGCCTTTCTGGTGCAGGTGAGCCGCTCCAAAGGCGGCCAGTCATATTCCAATTCGGTGGCCAGTGCCTTGCATCAGTTTTTTGATTGCCTGCTCCCACTTCTCCTTTGAGAGGAAATGAGACTCAAGCTAGGAAATTGTCTTTCTTTACCTTATATTCTTGTAATACAGAGATCAGGAATGACTATGATGAACTAGCCTAAGCAGTTGCTTCTCATAACGCTGAGAGGTGCAGGCAGGCATTAAGCCCATGTGGTCTGTACCAGGGAGGCGGAAAGCTCCCCGGGGTGGAGGTACACCTGCAAAATATCTGAGTAAACGATTAGACTAGAAGAGGGGTCCCAGATCTGCCCTACAGAGCTCTCTGCTGCCATGGAAGCTACTGCAAGGCTCTTCTAGCAAGAGGGAGGATTATTTTATTTTGAGCGGTGATCTGGCCTGTAGAGATATTGGCCAACGGTGCTGTTGGTCCCGTTGTCACGATAAGGCCTGGTGGGAGCTGCTGTGGCGTTCCATAGGACTCAGTGCTCTCTTTCCTTCCCACATAGGTCTCTGCTCACAGTGACAGAAACAAGATGACAAACACCAACCTGGCAGTTGTCTTTGGCCCGAATCTGCTGTGGGCCAAAGATGTCGCCATCACCCTAAAAGCCATCAACCCCATCAACACCTTTACCAAGTTCCTGCTGGACCACCAGAAGGAGCTCTTTGAGGATGTGGAGGCCTGAATCCAGGCCGGCCCATGCCAGCACACTGTGCCCACCTTCCCACCTTCTTTCCCACCTTGTCTCGGAGCTGTGACCAAGCTGTCTCAAAGGGACCACTGATCCTCTGGGTGATGAGCAGAGCGAGGGCTGTGGAGATGGTGGAGAAGGTGTGTAAGAAAGCGAGCAGGAGACCTGCTGCTCCAGATGTGGAGGGGAGCTGGTATCCCAGCTGCTGCCAGGGGAGTCCTGACCCACCTGCCAGTCTGCGCAGCTCCTCCAGGGCTCATCACCAGTCTGTTGCCCTATCAGACAACCTGCCTTCCTTTCCTCCTTCCTTCGTATGCAGTTTTTTTTGCCCTCCTGGTCCCTTCCTCAGCAAAGATCTGGTTTTGTTTAAGCTCCTGACAGCCCCGGCTCCCCCCTCCTTGCCCCAGCTGGGCTAGGGCAGGCGTGCTGGGTTTTGTGGCAGAGATGTTCCTTGCTGCGAGTGCCACCTCTCAGCACCGAGCGTGCCTCCTGCCTTTCTCCAGAGGCACCTACAGCAGGAAAGGGAGCCAGGCAGCCCTCGTGCTTCAGGTAGCAGCATGTCCTGCACTTGCAAACACCGCTCTAGACGCCGTGCTTTTTGGCAGGCAAGTGAAGCACACGGGCTGTATTACCTGTCAGACTCCAGAAGCTGAATTGAGCCCAGACTCCTCTGGGGTCAACGCACTCCAGGTACTAGTCGGTGTTTGCTGGGGTGTGGTGGGTGAGGTGCCTCCCAGGGTTACCCAGCTGGGGTGTGTTTGTCCCTCCAGCAGCATTTCCAGCCCAGCTGGGGTGGTTCATGCCAGGCCTGGCTGGGCGGGGGGGCTGGCCGGGGCCCTTTGACCGCGGGTGAGTCTGCCCGGCCGGGAGCAAGTGCCCTGGTGGCACCAAACTGCTGAACACTATGAGGATTCTTCCTTCCCTGTGGCAGCAGCACAGGGCCTCTTCTCCATCAGGCACATATATTGGTGCTGCCCTGGCTGGCTGTCTTTTTGAGCTGAACTTTCCCCAGCACAGTGTAACAGAGAGCGTGGCCTTGAAGGATGGTCTAGGGACTAGGGTTAACCCTCACCCTGGAGCGCGCCCGGCCTGGGTTCTGAATTTCTGCCTAAGTGCTGAGCACTCGTGTGCCAAAGCTGTGAGGGAACAGCTATTCCACGCCAAGGGCCTTTGCCCTGTCTCCTCCTTGGTTCGTATCTTCCTTCCATCCTACTGTGGAAGCCGGGTTGGGTGCGTCCCGTGTGCCCTGGGCATGGCTGGAGAGATCGGGGTGGGCCTGGCACCTTCCCAAAGCGCCTGCAATACTGTTGGGGCATCACAGGGGGGTTTGGGTTGTAGCGTTCCCATTACCGAGCTAAAAGAGATCCCTCTGCTCAGCCTGGGCCTGGCAGCAGGGTGCTGGTCGGGAGCTTCTAGCCTTCCGTCACCGGTATGTTGTGCCCTGCATGCCTGGGCCAGTCCTCTGCACCGGCCCACAGGGACAAAGCTTTTGGACCAAGCAGAATTTTAAAAAAGCTACTGGACGCTGAAATAGAATTTACTTTTTCATAATGTTTTAGCCTGCTTTGAAACACTGACCAAAGGTCGGCGCCCCAGTGGTGATCAAAACAAGCGACATCTGCCGCAGGACTTACGGAGCCGGCTCTTTTTGCTGAGCTCTGGAACGGGGACGGGGCAGCTCTGCGGCGCGGCGCAGGTCTGGCCGGCTGGCTCGGAGGAGGCACACCACCACGGGGGTGGGAACAGCGAGCAAGGGACTGAGCGTTGCTGAGGCTGGAGCAAGAGATGTTCTAGGAGAGGGTTGGGTTTGATCCCTTCTAGGTAGGTGCTGGGGGACTTTGCCCTGTGGAGGCTACAAGGCTGCTTAGTTTCCCTCTTCCAAGGGTAGGAGTCTTCCCTGCTTGGCCAGGATATAAATTGTATTAGCCTGAACGATTCGCAGCAGTAACCAAATAAATGTTTCGGAGTTTGGGATACTCGGCTCCTAGGTCACCTCTGATCTCTGCTGGAGTAAGTTAGCGGGGCTGGTGTGCTGCAGAGGAGTAATCTCCTGGGCTGGACAGCGTAGAGAGAGGTGTACTTGCCCCAGTTTTTGTTTTAAGAGGCAAGGACAGCCTGGGAGGAGCGTGGAGGCGGAGGGAGCCCAGCGCAGCCCCTCTTGTCCCTGCAGGCACCCCACTCTGTGTAGGCTTTGGTGTGTGGGGGGGTTGACTTGGTGCTCTGACTGTATCTGCAACTGGCAGTGGCCTCGCTTATATCCCCTTAGAGGAAAGGTAAACGTGGCTAACTTCTCCTGGGACAAACGGGCCCAAGGTTGTGCAGCTGAGACTGGGAAGAGCCGGTGTGCGGGAGCGTGAGGCACGGCCCTGTGTGCAGCCCCCTTCCAGCCCTGCAGAGCAGCAAGGACCGTTCCCAGCCCAGTAACAAGAGGAGCAGAGCTGGGGTAGCTTAGCTCCTGGCCCTGGGGAGAGCAGGGACTGCTGCACATGTCTGTGTTCTGGCAGCAGTTGGTTTGGTGGGTGCTTTTGTTTGTTTTTTGTTTTGTTTTTTTTTTTTAAAAATGAATTTTTGAAATGTTTCCTTTTTTAGCAAAATGGAGACTGGTGCATCCCCTGCAGGCAGGGATAAAAGCCTGCTCCAGTTCAGTGCCTGCAGGGAGCAGATTTGGAGGGTGTTCAGGAAGCTGCTACTGCTCATGGTGGGAAAGTGCTTGCAAATCTTGGAAGGGACCCAGTGTAAATATCCCCTTTCCTCTGCTGCTCCTCATGGTGGAGCTGCCGGGGGCCCTGGAGCAGGCACAGGAACCAGGGTTGCTTTTTGCTTTTGCCGTCTGCTCTCCTGAAGGCCTTGTATTGAAATACCCTTCCTGTGACTTGAGCAAGCAGCTGGCCTGGGCCTGCCTGTGCTGGGTGGCCACCAGAGCCTGCAGTTTGCCAAGCCCGGGGGTTAAATTCCCCCCTCCCGCCCACCCGCAGGGCGCTGGCTGGGCTGGCTTTTCTCTGCCAGGCATAGGTGGGGGCCAGCATCTGATGAGGCTTTCGTGGGTTTTCTCCTCGCTGTAGAGCTCCCCGAGGGTCTCTTCCCCAGCTTGCCTTTCAGGTTAGCTGTTAGCCATTCCTCCCTCTTCCACTTGTTCCACTTCAGCTCTCTGCTTTTTAGCACCTGGACCATTCCCCTCTGCTAAGCCTCCTGCTGTCTTAGTGGCCTCTGATGGCTCCCTGCGGTACTGACACCAGAGCTGGGGGGGGCAGGGGCCACCCGGATGCCTTGTGGCAATGTTTGCTCGTTTGAGAGGGAGCTGAGGGCCCGTTTGGTCCCTGTTGCCTCTTATGCACGGGGGCTCCTGTGCAAAATTTTTGGCTTTGCTTTTGTTGCCGGTGTTCCCTGCCGCCTTTTCTGTTGATGTTCCTCAGGTGCAGGGCTGGGGTTTTCACAGTTCACGTTGTTTATTTCCTTCTAATCCGCACCGATCTTATAATTTCACGGTTTGCACTTTTTTTGTATTTCAATAAAAATGAAAATGCAATCCCAGATCCAGGTGTGTCTGTCAAGTGGCAGCAGCTGTGGCACATCTACCAGAAACAGCGGTAAGGCTGGCTGCGCTGCCCACCACAGCCGTGGGGAGAGGGAGGAGAGTGAGTATGAAATGCCCTCCAATGTGAGTAACTCTGGGAAGAAATACTAGAGTGCAAGAGCCTCCGGCTGGAAACAGAATTCAAACAAAAATGAAGCATTGGGAGTCTGGCTCCTTCCTGACTGGTTCCCTGTCCTGGTGAGCGATGGGTGTAGGATGGCCCTTCCCCTGAGGCTGACTGTCTTAGTTTGGGCTGAAATAGAGTTAATATTCCTTTTCAGGGACTAGATGAGTGCTGTGTTTTGGATTTAGCTTTGGGTTTTGTATGGGAAGAATGCTGATAGTACACTGATGTTTTCAGCTGCTGCCGAGACTTCAAGGACTCTCCGACTCTCCATGTCCTGCCCGTGTGCAAGGGCACAGGGAGCAGGGAGGGAGCACGGCCACAGCACCTGACCCAAACTGGCCAGTGAAATATTCCATATCATGGCACGTCATGCTCACTATATAAAGGAGGGGTGGTTGGGAAGGAGCTCTCTCGCTTCCAGGATTGCAATTGTGGGATCTTGGTATCTCTGGGTCGCTGGCCGGGAACGGGCTGGATATTGGTTAGTGGGTGGTGAGCAATTACGCTGTACATCACCTGTTTATATATCTCTTTTTGTTTTCCCCATCATCGTTATTGTTCTTATTTTATTGCCATTATTAAACTGTTCTTATCTCAGCCTGCAAGTCTCCCTTCACCCCTCTAATCCCTCCCCCATTCCCAGGTGGGGAGAGGGAAGGGAGGGTGATTAGCTGCCGTGGTTGGTTGCCGATCAGGCCCAAACCACAACACTGACCCAGGCAGCTGCACCTCACCGGGTGGCAACTGGGAGCCACGGGCAGGCTCCCCAGTTAGGTTTAGCAGGGTAAGTTCATGCTGCCAGGTCATGCCTGCAGCTTCTCCTCTCAAGTGGCGTGGGTCGCTAGCTCCTTGAGGCAGGAGCACCTCCTGGTTAGGACCACTGCGCCCCACCCCGAGTTACCTTTTCCTCTAGAGGCTGTAATTTGCTGCTTCCATCAGTGAGCTTTTTGGCTCTTGTGCAAAGTGGTTACTGCAAATAGTAATACAACTGTAGCAACAAGTGAACCCAAGGGTGTGTGCCAGGGGCGGAGCGGAGGGCACTGGAGCTAACAGCATCACCGTGGGGGCTGAGCCCTGGCTACTGGCCTTGTCCTCTGGACGATGTGTTAACGCTGCTGTTAACACTTGCATTTCTAAAACTGTGTGCTGGTTTTCAGTTTTTATTTCTGATAAAGCCGTCCAATGAAGGGCTTCCTGGTGTTGCCCGTTCTCCTTTATTCAGCGTGACTCCTAACACGCTGTCAGCCATATGCCAGAAGGCAGAGGTATTTTTAGCATCTGTTCACAGGTAATATTTTGCATATGGTCCTTGTAGTCCCATTAATTAATTTACCTGCTGTAACATTTTTCTTCATAAAAATAATACAGGCTCATGATTGGATGGTATATTTGATTGTTTGTGACCTTGCTGATGAGTCACCCTTCTGTGGCTGTTTACTTTTTCGCTAATTTGCTGATGGTTTTCCCAATCCCTTGTCTTCCTGGTGACACGGTGAAGAGGGTAGATCCCTGTGGTAAGGCCCAGCTCCCGCAGGATGGTTTGGGTGACTTTGCCAGCCATTCATCTCTCCCCACATTGTGCGGTGTCTCCTCTAAGCGCCTGAAATGATGCTCATAAACACACACACACGGACATGCACGTAATGTAGATAGATCAGTATCTAGACACAGTTGCAAGGGGATTCTCAGTTTATTGTGTTACCTCTTGAAGATTAAGAAAAGATTGCTTTTACTATTTATCTTTGTTCCCCAAGCTGGAATATTGCCCCTCATAGAAGCTTCCAATATATGCAGTCATTTTTAATTTTTTTCCCCCCTTCCTGCCTCTTCACCCACCGTCTCTTCTTTATACTAACCAGACACCCTTTACACTGCAGTTTAAATCAGCAGTTGTTATATTTACACAGAGAGTTTGACCATCTTATCTTTCCTTCAGAGGGAAGGTGTTAGCACCGTGCCTGGCACCGTGTGTTGCATCGGGTTAAGTTTGGTTGTCAGACAGGCGTGAACTACATGCTGCAAGCAGCATGCCCTTTCACCAGCACTTCTTGCTGCTGGAATACCCACGCTGGTTCTTTCCACATCTCATTAATCTCTTCTATCAGATCAAAACATTCCCACGCTCCTTTTAAGCACATAGTGGCAACCACATACAAATTCTGCTGGTGGCTTGGGTTTTTCTTTTCTTCCCACCCCTTTCTTTGGAAGACAAACATTTTCAGCTGGGGTGGGATATCCAGATAACCCTGTTTCCCAACTCACTGGGGAGGTCACCAGGGCCAAACACTGTGTGTGTTCCCCGCGCCTGCGTTTGGGATCAGCTGGGCACCTCTTCTGTCTCTTCCTCCCTGTCCTCCTGGTAGGGTGGTCTCCCCAGGCTGCTACTCCAGGTGTAATGCACTGGTGCATTTTACCCTCTGTATCGAAGGCAGCAACCTGCCCCCTCCTGCACTTGCTGACAGGCAGCTCTGACCATCCCCTTTCCTGGAAGAGGAGTGAGAGGTCAGGACCGTCCCAGACCTGTCAATACACACGGGAGAAAAAGCACAGAATGTTGCTTACATAAAAGTTTTATTGGAAATTCTGTGAATAGTTGAAGTACATTGGAGACTGTTTCCAAACCAATACAATTTAGGAGCCCTTCCCCTTCACCCAAAGTATCTGTAAATTAGCAGCTCCATACATGCTGTCCTTAATACAGAATCGAGCAGACAGCTGCTAAAATGAACAGCCTTCATAACAGGATCTGTGGCAGGCCACAGCACCAGCTAGATCTTTCCTGAAGCAGAGCGTTTGTGCAGTGGTCAGGGAACTCAGAGCCTAGATGTAGCAACTATGTGTTGAAACTGAGGAATGTCCACAAGAGAGGCACGTAACTCAGCCCTAGAGAATCTCGTTATTGCTATGGCCATCCAGCTCAACACTAGCAGCTTAGATAGGCAGATTTCCAGCCTTCTGAAGCAGAGAAAAAAAAAACGTGCCACGCCGGCATCCTGCCTTATGAGATGTGGGAGCTGTAGCCCTGTTAGGAACTGCCTCAACGACGGAGCACAAGGATGTGGCTCGGGCAGAGCGTGCAGGGCACGCTTTCTGCCAGCGCCCCGGCTTGTCAGGGTGAGCAGAGGACAGCAGTAGCACTGGCGAGATGAAGTTCGGCCTCTTCTCCACAAAGAGAGCATGACCCCCTCGCTGCTGCTCTGCAGGCCAGGTGCTGTCACCTCACCCCGGCACAGGCTGGACGCTGAGGTGAGACCTGGCTGTCAGCTACTTCCTACGAGGTGGCAGAGCCCAACTTCCCGAGCAGAGGCGAGCACCTCCTGTTCCTGCACCCTGCTGCGGCCCTTTTCACCTGTAAAACGAGGCGGCTCTGGCTGTGGGGATCAAGTATTTGCTAAAGCCCATGTAACTTAAGCCTTAGTGTGAGCTGTTTATCTTGGAAGCTTCCTTAAATGTTTGTGCGTCGTGTTTTGCAAGGACTAAGCAATTTCTGTGTGACATTGCTGAGAAGTTGAATTGATTCAGTAAGATGAAAAAGTTCTGGTGGGAAGCTTTCCTTCAATAAAGCTCTTCCCTAGAGCCTTAGAGCTCCCACGGCCTCCCACTGAACACCTCCCTCAACAAAAAAGCTGGTGAAGTTCAAAGCGTTGTGTTGCTCTGACCTTGCAATAAGCTCTGTTCCAAACTTGGTTCCTTGCTCTAGCAGTGGCACAGAAATAGTGTTCTAGAGAGGAGGGGGGGTTCCCCTGTCAGCTGTGAACAATCTCTTTTCGTTAAGAATGCAGCTAAGTTGAAGAGGCTGCCACACTGCACTAACTAGAAGGCTGGTTACTCAGCCACTCTAAGGCAGTGAAGATGGTTCCTCAGCAGGGAGGCAACACAACCTCACTTCTGGAGAAAGAAAAAAAGAAAGTGTTTGAGGACAGTAAGGGGCCTTGCAGTTGCTCACTCTAGGTACACGTGGGAGGAGAAGAGAGAACCACAAGACGTCCTACCTTATCTAAGTTTCTGTTTAGTGTCACTGTTTCTCCTCCCCTCCTTACATCAGGCAAAAGACACGCAACAGCCGAATCAACCATCAAGCGCTGCCAGCCTGTCACACTGGTGCTAGCCAGATCATTACAAAAATAAAATTTCAGCTAATCAAAAGCCAGCTGATTAAAAAGTACCGTAAGCTTCCCCTAAAATGTGCTTCTTAAAGAAGATGCTTTCTGAAGGGCTGAAGAACACAGCAAATTCATCCATGCCTATCAGAATACAGCTTTTTACCAAGTCCCTGCCACTCCACTACACCACTGTGTGCATTTCATTCTCTCAGTGGGCCCTGACTGGATGTAATGGACACACAGCCCCCAGAACAGAGTATTATATTAGAATAATCAACTCTGTTTTAGAAAATAAATATCTTGGATATTTTCTTGCAAAGAGAGACCAGTCTCACTGGCCAGGGTTCCATGGCACACTTGCTGTCTGCAGTGATCCAGGGCAGAATGACCCGCACTACTACATGAAAACAGAACATCTTTTAAATATAGGTTTCTTTAAAAGCAATAAATATTTCTTGATTCTTAAGATCATCTATTAACGATAAAGCAGGAGGGTTTGCAAGGGTTAGAGGAAAGAATCTTGGACTAAGACTCCTAGTTACGTAACCCTAAAGAAATAGGATTCCTAGTATTTACAGTTACATTTCAGAAGCAGAGACTATGAATTCAGCATCATCACAGCTGCGACGTGCAGGCTTCCCACAGTCAACACTGGTGAGCTCAGCATGGCCGCGTGTCAGTACGCTCGGGAAGGAAATGTGGAAACTGCTTCTGTGGTTTCATTCCTGCTTATCAGCCAGCGTCACAGGCGGCCTCACAAAACCGCTGTGGACAGACCCAGTGCCTTAGAAGCAGGAAAACAAAGGTAACTTGTATTACACAGGTCCCAAAGCTGACGTCTCCCCCTGGGCTCCAGCACTCACACTGAAGTCAGGATGAAATGCCCCGTTCTGCGGAATGGATGTCCTGGACTTAAAACTGTTGAATCTGCTGAACTCACAGACCCTGGAAATGAGCCAAAGCTTTCTATGCTCTAAAACAGGATCGGAGGCTGTAGGAAAAAGTCTGTTAGCAAGAAGCTATACCTAGGGAACGTACACCATAGGAGCTCGGGAGGAAGCATATGGCAACTTTTCACAAAGTCCCTCCACACAGAACAGAGACTGAAGAGAAAATAGGTTTCATACACTGGAGTCTGACTTTGTGTGTCCCTACTGAAGTCTGAAATTCAAAACCGACTGCGAGCAGGGAAAGCGGTCCAGAACTATGCGGCGGTGTGGTTGAGGAGAATCAGCAGATGAGCTGTATCTGCTGTTGAAGAAAGCAATCGAAGAAAGCTCACTCGATGGAAGGAACTAAGTCAAAGTGAGACAAAAGGCAGAGCAGGGGCGATAGATTTGTTGACGTCTTTCTCCAGGATGCCTTGAGGAAGAGGAACTGCTGCAGCAAAACTGGAAAACAGCTTCACTGCAAGGTTTCTACAAAGGCATCAAACTCTTTGACATTTTTCTCGTGGACTGCCAGCTTCTCTGGTAATGAATCCTGGAAGGGTAAAGAAGGGTGCAGATCAGGGCTCGTTCACAGCAGATAAAAAGAAGCTTTAAACACACACTCTGAGGTAAAAAAAAAAAAATCTGTTTTGGAGTCACGCAACCCCTCTCCACTGCTCTGGGCTCCCCTTCCCACGTGCGCAAAACCAGGAGTCCTCTGGCAGCACCCAGCAGGTGACCCCGAGAAGGGCGCTCTGCCCAGCGTGTGTTTGTTCTGCAGGAACAGGAGGGGCGCTGGGGCCGCGCCTTGGGCAATTCCCACCACCCGCTGCGGCACGAGAACGTGCTTCACCAAGTCACCGGCAGCCTCTGGGATTCATTTTTTTCCCCACCTTACAGCTCGAAAATAAACACACCACTTTCAGAGGCTCAGGTGTGTCACAAACAAATTTGCATTTGTCTGGAACGTATTGGTGAGGGAGCTGCTTTGGGCGGGGAAGTACAGGAAAGATGTGGACCTGTTGGAGAGACGCCAGAGGAGGCCACGGAGATGCTGGGGGGGCTGGAGCAGCTCCCCTGGGGGGCCGGGCTGAGAGAGTTGGGGGGGTTCAGCCTGGAGAAGAGAAGGCTCCGGGGAGCCCTTCGAGCGGCCTCCCAGGGCTTAAAGGGGGGGCAGGAGAGGTGGGGAGGGACTCTGGATCAGGGGGTGTGGGGATAGGATGAGGGGTAACAGTTTTAAACTGAAAGAGGGGAGATTTAGATGAGATCTAAGGCAGAAATTCTTTACAGTGAGGGTGGTGAAACACTGGCACAGGTTGCCCAGAGAGGTGGTAGATGCCCCATCCCTGGAAACATTCAAGGCCAGGTTGGACGGGGCTCTGAGCAACCCGATCTAGTTGAAGATGTCCCTGCTCACTGCAGGGACACTGGACTAGATGACCTTTAGAGGCCCCTTCCAACCCAAACTATTCTAGGATTCTATGAAGATACGACTTTTTTTCAAACAAGGAATAGGGAGAGCTTTATAAAGTACATTGAGTCTCACAATCGGAAATTTCAGGGTTGCATACCAAATCCTCTGCCATGGACTGCGCTCCAATGTCAATGGAGAGGCTGCTGAGTTGAGGGGGATTCTGAAACTCCCGGTAAAACGTCCCCAGGTCCATTGGAAG
Source organism: Tyto alba (assembly GCF_018691265.1). Classification (NCBI taxonomy): domain Eukaryota; kingdom Metazoa; phylum Chordata; class Aves; order Strigiformes; family Tytonidae; genus Tyto; species Tyto alba. The sequence continues at coordinate 6,240,021 of NW_024881280.1, forward strand.
AATGTCATCTTTTGAAAATGCTGGTTTCTAGAATCAAAGATACTGCTGTTATTTCCCATTCCGAGACACTGGCTTCCCTTTTGCCATAATCTCAGGTAAAGCGATTACCTGCTGTCAGTAAACTTCTTGACATTACAACTGTTGCTGCAATAATGCAGATTAAATAACTGAAGAACAGCCAAGATCTGTGCTTGCCTGGGCACTTGGAAGAGAATCTGGCTCCTTCAGGCATTAGAGAGGACACCAAGCCCAGGTGTTGGTAGGGAACTGAATATTTAATTTGTAGCTGTTGGTTCTGAGTATCAGTGTCTGCAGTTTTGCTACTGCCAAGCTCTAGTTTGGAACTCATGGGTCTTTTCCACCCCCACTGAGAACTACTCTTGCATCACTTTCCATTGCACCTGCACCTGAAGCCCATCTAAGATGCAGGTGTGATGTGAGAGCACTGATGAGGGCACTTACAAAGTCAATCATAACAAAGTCATCATGGGTGTTCCCTGTGCTGCTGCCACTGGAGCCCTCCGAGTGTAAGCTGCCTTGTAGAGGAGATTCAGTTTCTGGGGAGTCAGGAGGATTGACCTGCCCAAGAAATCAAAGACGGTGAATACTGATCTTGTGATCACGTCTGTCTATCTTGACAGTGTGGGGGCAGTCAGGAAGTTGAACAACAAACACATGCTACAGCAGGGGCAGCAAACACATACTGTTATCTGCATGTCTAGAGAGCCCAAGACTCGACACAGGAGACTTCCTGAAACCAAGCAAATCTGAATAACTAGTTCTTTGCTCAAAAAACAAAGTGTATTCAAGGTAGGAAATAGCATGGATGTTGCACAGGGATGCTGAGAAGGCACATATTATACCTCTGGAAGAGGCTTACCATGGGGTCGTTATCTTCCAGCTCAACATTCTTGGGAGCAAACATGGCAAAAGGAATGTCTAAGTTGGCCATGGTCACCTGAGGAGATTCAGCAAACAGAATTTCACTAAGATGCTCTGCTTACCCAGCACAAAAAAGGATATTGAAAGTCTTTGTCAGGCCTGCCCAGGATCACAGGAGCAGTTAGGCAGGAGGCTGATAACCTCACTTAAAAGGCAGAGAATAGGTTGTACTCGGCTGACGTAATGCAGGTACACACCCTGAGGTGGGATTGCTTATATCCATCTTGTATAATATAGGCAAGGATTAACAAACTGCTACAAACTCAAACAGTTCTCCTTCATCCATCCCAAAGGTCTAGAAGAGCAGGCGTAGGAAGTGGGCAGATCTCTACGCTGCCCTAGCTGAGCTGAAGTGCTTGCTTACCAGCAATGAAACTGGTCTACTGCACGGCCCTTCAAGGAAGGGAGGCTGGCTGCCAGCTCCCCCAGTTTATGAACCCGTGGTAGTGGCAGATCATTGCGAGACCCAAGTGATGTATCAAGTCTTCCATACCCAAACAGGGTGTTGGCAAAACGGGGCAAACTCAGTGGCTGTCACATCCCAAAAGAATTTTATGAAAAACAAGCCTACGATGAGACCTGGTAGGGAAATGCAGCCGGCAGGTATATGCTCTCTCAGTCTCCGGGGTTGCCCTGGCATTGGGGTGCTTTTTGCTCCTCTGTGTAGGAACAGATGGGAAGAGCATGGTATTACAGTGCCCTGTGAGAAGATCTGCTGCTAGTTACCTGGTTAATGGGTTTGTTGACAAAGGCTCCCACCTTCCGGATAAAGATGGTCTCCAAAAGGTCATGTGGGGAGCCACACTTCCCTTCACTGCTGTTTGATACTGTTTCTGTGTCCTCGCTGGGGGAGGAAAACAGACTAATTAGTGACTCATGGCACAAACAATATAGACAAATCACATGCTTTACAAGACTCCCTCGTTTTTCTGGGTTTACTCCTATTATTGGAAGAACAGCAACAGAAATCTCTGTCCTTGTACCCCACCTTCCTCCTCAGTCACGAGCACAAAAGGGGAGTGGGACACCCGTGGAATCAGATTTTTGTTTAAAGCTGGATAAAAACTATGTAGTTGAACGAAAAGTTGCTGCCAACTGAAATAGGCTTTTCTTTTTGGCGCTGGACTTTCAACTTAATAATGTGCATGTTCACAGCAATTCCTGTTCATGGCTGTTATGTTTTCAGTAATACAGCAGTCACAGATCTTTCAGGAGGTGAGGGCAAGAACCAGAGTTGTGTCTGTCACTCAGGTTAAAGGCAGCAGTCTCAGACATCACAGCAGCCACTGCCATATGAGTAATTCACTCCATGACCTGTTTTTCTTCCTACCACAGGTATTCAGAACTTTAAAACAAAAAAATTAGCGGAGTCTTCTGGCAAGAGAGCTACTTGACTAGCATACCCAGGAAAGTGCTAGTGGAATTATGACTTTTGGTTTCCTTACAGCAAAATCTCTGCTTAAGATATCTGACTCAGAACTCTGTGACCCCAAGAGAGACCTCAGAAGAAATAAACATGGTGACTAAAAAACCAGAAGGATTTAATTAGCTGAGAGGGAGGTGATTTAGGACAGTTTGAGGTTGCATTGTTTCCTTTTAGTAACTTTGTGCCTGAAGTTTCTTAATAAGAGTGAACACATTTTCAGTAACTACAACTGATTTTGGTAACAGTTCACATTAAGTCTCTGGGGAATCTGACACTCGCTTGTGAACTTGACTCATCTTGTCGTTTTACAATCAGCAAAAACTAGAGAGATTAAAAAAAAGATAGAATTTACAATAAAGTTGACATAACAAGTTGCAAGGATGTTACAGCAACTAGCAGGTGTAAGTAGATGGGCGAGATGATTGTTTGGGGAAAGGGTGAAAAAGCCCCAATCTGAGAAAGCTGCTAGTTCTTTTGGGGGATGAAAAGACAGTAGTTACGCTACAAACAATAGATAAAAAGGGGAAACCAGAAAGTTTTATCATAACAGGATTATAAATGGGCTAGCAGGTGGATCATCTAAAACCAACCTACCTACTAGAAGGAGTGGCTGCTGAGTAGTGGACTCCATCCAGTGGGGTGCACATCCTCTCTTGGTCAGCTTGAGTGCCATGCGCTGGCTGGCTAGGAATTGGGGGAACTCCCCCCTCTTTGCCTGGGCCAATCAACTGAGATGGAGGGGAACAGTCAAGTTAAGAGATCTCAAAATCAGGCCAACACCGCAGTGCAGTACAGAGCAGATTCCATTACACAGGGACTAAGCTGTGGGGTTTTGGGGATATGGCTGGACTCTAGCCCCAGTGAAGCTGGGAGAGGTGTCAAGTAGAAGGTGATCACTACAACACAAACTCTTTTTTTTATTCTCTTCCTACGCCACTCCTCTCCACTTCAGGCCTGTTTTACACTGCAAAGCTCTCTGGCCATAGAGCCTCTGCTTGAAGGAGAGGAGGGGGAAAAAAAAAATCATATCCTTTTGCTACTACCTCATTGCTCTCTACATCTTCCTGAGGAGGGGACGTGGAGAGGGGGGTGCTGAGCTCTTCTCCCTGGGATCCAGATCCAGGACATGTGGGAATGGTTCAGAGCTGCACATGGGGAGGTTCAGACTGGACATTAGGAAACATTTCTTTACCGAGAGGGTGGGTCAGACACTGGCACAGGCTTCCCAGAGATGCCCCAAGCCTGTCAGTGTTTGAGGCATTTGGACAATGCCCTTAATAACGTGCTTTGACTTGGCCAGCCCTGAAGTGGTCAGGCAGTTGGACTGGATGATCGTTGTAGGTCCCCTACAACTGAAATAGTCCAGTCCATTGTACCATCACTGTATCAGCAAACCCCTGGTGTAACAGCAACATCACAGGCAGAAAAAGACTTCTGTCAGCCTTGCTTGTTTGTCTGATGAACGGATGCAAATACGCCAGTATGGACTGTCAGGGTACCCTAGGCACAGGTTGCAGTGCTGTGCTTGGACAGCTACAGGGGCAGCAGCTCTAAGACAGCCAGTGTTTAGATTCAGTGACATGCTGGTGCAGGCAAACAGGCCTGCTGCCTGCTCTCTTGGTGTAGTTTTCTACATGACCCCTACCCCAGGAAAGTCAGGGATGCCAAGGAGCCAATTCCCTGCTCCTGTGCAAGTTGTGCTTTCTCTACATTTGCCTTGCATTCTCTTCATTCCTGACAGACAGGACACCAATGCACGCACTAGTTTCAAGGCCTCTTCCAGATGTACAAGTGACACAAATGGTTGCAAAACCAGCCATGCTTATTCTACCCTCTACAAGTACCTGGTGAGGGTGTGCAGCATTCAAGCCACCAGCAAAGAGTACAGGATACCCCATGTCAGCTGATCCAACTCCCAGGGCAGCAGGCTGATAGGAAAGACGAGAGCTGGAAAGCTAAGAAAGAAGAGAAAAAACAAGAAGGGCAAAGGGAGAGGAGAGAGGAAGGGGAAGGGGAATGTCCCACAGTCTGAATAATCATCAGTTACTGAAGAAGGAACAGGAAAAGTCAGAGGCACAGCACAGCATTTCGGGCTGGCAGAAGGTTGCTAGATTTTTCATTGGAATCAATAACGAAGGTTATTGCTCTAAAAAGCTCCTATTGCAGGGGACTAAGCCTGGGCCTTGACAAGAAAACAACTGGCTTCCTACACACATAGGAGGTGGCTGTGCAAGGTATGACTGACATCCAGTCAGAGGGAAGCTCTGCTCTACAGGCCTGTTTCACATACTAGAAAAAGCATGAATGCCATCGTCAACTTACCTAAGAGCTAATATTTAATTGTTTGGGTTTTTTTTTTTGTTTTTTTTTTTTTTTTTCTCCAAAGCAACTGCATTATCAGTGGAACCCATTCCTGTTGTACGTTAAAATAGCTGATCTTCAAGGCCTGTTCAAATGGCTTCAGGTAGAGACTAAAAAGTCCCATAAATGCGCTAGGTAAAGAGAATTGGGAAGCTAACCCTTGCTTTAGGAATGAAGTGCTGGAAGCAGTGAAACCCAGGAGAAGTTCCTTACACACCCCAGGTAGAAATCTAGCTGGGCAGATTAAATAAAACCTTCCTGTTTTAGCTTGCTTGACCTCGAGAGGAACATGTCTTTCAGAGCTCTGAGTGATACGCTAGCAGTGCCAACGCTGACATAATTTACAGGGGTCTGAATAATGAACAGCACTTTTATTTGCACGAGGCTGGACGGAGCACTAATGGCTGTGCAGGTTCTAGGGACACTGGCTGTTCAGAGAAAACAAGCAGCACTGTGCCTTACTACTTGCCTCTTTCACTAACAATCCTTGCGACAGCCGTTGTTTATTTAGGGGTGCTTGTCCTGTCTTTGGGAGACCTTCATCTGCAAAGGCATTTAAGCAGGCAGTCTCAATAATATGCCTGGCCCATGTTGGGTTCACCAGCCTTTCCCGTGCACAACAAACATTCCACATTGTCAAATTTGTACTTTCCTGTTATTTGTGCTGTCATGCCAGAACTGTATCTGGCCATGTATAGCATATTCTCTTGACAACTCACTTGATGTGAAAAGGCCAGTCCCATCACTGGGACCTTCAGGGTGTCCGTCACCACAGGAGGAGGGGTCTGAAAATGTGCCTTTGTGACAGTAAAAACACACTGTGCACAGACACAGACACACAGAGGAAACAAGGAAAAGAGAGAGAGTGAGAGAGGGGGAGAGAGAGAGAGAGAGAGAGGACTTCAGAGAAGAACTATGAAGAGTTGGATGAACTGAATGCTAGTGAAGAGGTTTTGGCTGCAGCAGCCACACCTACACATAGAGCAGAAGTCTCAGTATTGCCAGAAGCACATTCATTTTGTAAAGAATTAACTGTTTTCCAATCTCAGTGAACCACTCGACACAGGTAATATTTTAGACTCCAGCGAACGATGACAGAAAGTAACTGCCAGAGACTCTGTTCCACAGCTAATTAGAATTAGTACCAGCTAATTAGCAAGGAGAAGGCTGAGCAGATGCCAGAAAAAGCCAAGAGTAATTTTTTTTTTAATGACTGTGCAAATTTTATGTATTTCTATACTGTCCATCCATCCATACTCCTGACCTTCCAGCATTCTGAGGAATCCTATCTTGGCAGGTCTGTGCTGCACCCTTCAAATAAAAGGGACTGAGACTAAGGTGCAATTCAAGCCCATTGATCCATCAGCAGGTGTGACGCTCCAAAAGTAAGCACTGTCTCACAGAGGGTACTAATGCAAAACAGGCAACCCAAACCTTGTTCAGTCCCACACCTTCTCCCAGTCATTTTCCTACTAACAATTTTCAGTTTTAGGAAAGCTTCATTTCTGGGTATTACCCATGGCCAGACTTTCTCCTAAATTTTGGACTACTATACAACACACACGGACATGCTATGAAAGCTCATGGGGAGAAGGCAACACCTATTCCCCTGTGTCATGCAGGTTAGGCCTCATTTCTACTGGGAAGGCAGGAAGAGATTTGGACAATTTGCCTACAGAACCACGCAGTTCCCAGTATTTTCCTACACATTAAGTTGTATATAGAAAGCTGGAGAAATCAATTAACTTTTATTTTCCCTTTTAATTTGCTTTAGAGACCACTCTGCCAAGACAGCCTTATGATTCTAACTGTGGTAACAAAGGCTGGCAGTTGCTTTATAAATAAATGCACAGCATATGGCAACTATGAGCCACAGGAAAAGCAAAAATGTAGGCTCATACTTAATGTGAATCCTCAAGGTTCATCTGGTTTCATAAAGCTTTTCCCCTCAGTGACAGCAAGCTTCATGTCCCTGGGGAAGTGTCAAATTCAGTGTATTTACATACACTATTACTGTTAAGTAACACTGGCATGAGCAAGCCTGTGGAAATTTTCTTATGAAACCTTTTGCATTTAACCCATTTTGTGAAAAGGCAGGACACAGCTCGGCCACAAATTCATCTCCTCAGCTGCGTATCGCAAAATAAGAAAAGCTTTATTCCATCAGACTTACCGTGAGTGCTGGCTGATTAGTTCAACATTGTCTGATGCCCTGTCACCCCAAATCCATTTGGCAGAAATATGCTTTCTAAGAAAAGCTCATTCAAACAGTAGAATACATTCTACTAAACCAGTCGTATTAACTCCTCTGGAGCAGCGGAAAGACCCATAGCAGTTTGGAAGAGCATTCCAGGGACCCTTCATTCTATGTTTCACATTGACAGCAAAAGAGATTTAAGAGTCTTTAGATTGTCTTTGAAGATCAGTAGAGCCATCTGCTTGGCTGGACAAGGCAGAACATTCCTGAATATTTAAAGCTATAGGACAACCATAAATCTGGCCAAGTCTTCAAAATACAGAACTGGGGAGTCAGATATATAAGGACAGCAAAAGAAGGAGGAATTAGAATTTCTGGTTTTCGATATTCTGGAGGAAACCATTATCTGTTTGTTTTAAAACTGAAAGAAATTAAATTTGCATGGGTAGGTACAAGTACAGAGTATTAAGTTTCTAGTTCAATGCTATGACCCAATTTGTTTGCTGATGCTTATTCTTGCTGCTCTAACTTGGTTTAGATGGTCCAACAAATATGGCTTTTGTCTTTTTTCTGCTTTTCCGTTCTGCAATGCAGAAGATATGACTGTCCATAAGCGTTTTCCTGATGTTTCAGTGTGTCTTTCTTAGTGTCAGTCTGTTACCTCTACTTACGCTGCCTGACACGAATCTCTTGAATTCCTCTTCTTGCAGTATCAGTATGTGAATGGGTAAATACACTGCTAGCCTCTTCAAGCACTTCTTAGCCTAGCTACAGGAGTAGGTTCTTTTAATCTTTCTCAGTAACTCAGTCTTTCTAGTCCCCTAGCATTCTGTTAAAATTAGGTTTTACTCAGAGTGTAACGATACAAACACACACATTAAATTTTAATTAGCAGCAAGAGGCTGCCTATTTGCACAGCAGTTGATGCACAAGTATGCAAACTACCCTAGCAGTGATTGTTCTATCTGAGTGTAAAAATAGTCTGGTTTCTCTTACCTGAGATGGAGGAGAGGTGGAAAAAGATGTGGTACATACTTCTTGGGAATCTTCTACTGAGGGGTATACTGCACCATTGTCCTCACCAGCTCTATAGCAGCAAGAAAAGAAAAGCTTTCTAACTGGAAATATTCCTTAAAACAAACGAAATAGTAAAGCACACTGGGACACACACTGCAAGGAGGCTGAGCGTATTTAGATGGAGTTGAAAGGAGAATTACGAAGGGCTCTCACCTACTTGGCAGAACTGAGGAAAACAAGGTATGGAAACTTTAATTTTCCCCAGGCTCTCCTCTTCTACACCCACAAAGAAACACTTCCCTCGGTGTTTTAACTAAAGGGTTTGTTATACCAGCTAATGCTACTGGCTCTGGTGTTTTTACAGAATCATTGTCAAACACCACCACTGGTCCCAACCTGAGCACACTCACACGCATTTTAGAGAAGACAAACCTCTCATCTAGAAAGAGAAATTAAACTCTGATCTTTCCCCAATGGAAGCATCTGGAGATGCATGCCTCTGGACACGTAGTTCTACAGCAGGATTAACTGTTACGCTTTCAAATTCCTAAAGGCAGCCAGTGTTAAACATCCCCTGTGTCCCAGTGCTTCTGTAAGGAATCTGGGAAAATACTGGGGCTTGCTGCACTCAGTCTTCTAGAGGTGAGGCAAAAAATGTCACCCTTCCTCATATGCTCAACCATGTCACCATGATTGGCATTAATCCTCCAGTCTCCCTTCTGCAGGCAGCAAATAGTGGAAAAGGCTCTGTATTTGGGCATAACTGATGCCTTCACCGTGGCCCATGACTTCAGCTCAGTATTTCCTCACCTGTAATTGCAGGGATGCATGGGTGAAGAGCTGGGATAGGGACGGTCCACAAAGTGATCAATGATAATCCCCATGATAGGAGGGGTCCTTTCAAACTGCCTGCAAGGCAACAAGCAATGGTGTTATTGGCTTCTTCTCTCTACTCTCATTCCAATTCATGGCGCCCTCACAGAAAACCCTTCTGTTAATGGGACCAGAGCATCTTTACAATTCAGCCATGCAACTCCAAGCATGCATCAGCAATTTGGAGTTCTAGAGTCTGGCTCTGGGCTACTCAAATACTCCCCTTGCTGCAAGATTGAAGCATGAGAGAGGGTTTTCTCCATGAAGGAGAACCTCAGCAGGAAAGGGTAAGCAGAAGGGAAAGATTTAGGGGCTCATAATATGAGGGGGTTTAATAGTACAGTACTGTAAAACAGTTTCTGGCATGATCACATTTTCTCACCTGGTTGACATGAAAGCAAGGTTGATTCTGTAGGCACAAGACAAAGTGATGGTGCCCACGGGGGTACCCACTGTCCCAACACGGACTGTCTGGAAACCTATAAGGTCAAGGAATGATTATCAGTTTCACTGATTATTTATGTTCCATACTTTTCTATTCTAAGGTTACATTATCTTATTTCTACAGTGTTTCTGGTAGCCCTTGCAATCTGAACTCCAAAGATAGATCTAGAACCTGTAACAAAACAGCAGCACTAGGCTGCCTTGCTGGAGGCTTCATCTACAAGACCTCTGATGTTGTTCCCCATCTTGGTTTAAAGTACTGCTCTAAAGTTCTTGTTCCTGAGTAGATCACAATCTCCTTTACCAGTCCTGCCCCTTATCAACATACTTCCATATTCTTGTTTCAGTTCCAGATCACCAGAGTTAAAATGGCAATCACCCTGGATTTTGTCAAAGCACCACCATTCTACCTGTCACCTTACCACATGACCCTTCACTCGTAGATCCAGATAAAAAGCATATGTAAACCTCAGACTTAATTTTCCTTGGGGCACTTAAGAACAGTAATAAATGGCTAGCCGGTATGGAAAACAGTTCTGCTCTAGTTTGTGTATGTTGCCTAATCATACCTTCTCCCAAGCCACTCAGCTGCACTTCACCAAAATATATCCTGCAGGAAAAGGAAAAAGAAAAGGTATTGGGTCCATTAGGGACATAATGTTACAGATATCATTATTCTTTATTTAATTTTATGAGTTGAAAGACTGGAATTAATTTTCCTCTTTAGAAAAAAACAAAACCAAAAGAAGTGTCTAAAATGCCCATCTGAAAAAAAAATCTTCCAGCTACGTCAGAGGAAGATGTGTCATATAAAAAGAAAAAGGAAGAGAAAATGCTAGGCTAATCAGAAATTTCTCTGTAAGTTTTTTAAGCCTCTGTGGCAAGTCCACAGTTCAGAGCAAAAATGGGAAGAGATATAAACTTCACGGACAGGCCTCAGTCTAAAAGCTGATACTCATCACACAGCGTAAAATATTAACTGTGCTGTAGAGACCTGCTCTTAAGTATATGCCAAACCAGCAGCGGAGGCAAAAATGAAGAAATGGCTGGGATTTCTTTGTAAGTTCTCAGCTGTGCAGATAACAAACCTGAGGTTTAGAATCATCTAAATTAGCTATGCAAACGTGTCAAAGACTCTTCTCAAAGCCAAAAACAAAGACTGGAAGGTAACCACAAGCCAGTCAGATGTCACAAGCTAAACAGAGTTAACTCAGTATTGGGATGAGTAAACTGCAGGAACTACAGGAAGGAGAGATGAGGATGCATCTTTAAAATGGAATGGCAGGAGAGAGTCTGACTCTATACTGAAAAAGTATGCACTGCAGTTATGTGCAACACAGACAGGCATTTATCAAATACAGGCCAGGCACTGCACAACTGGATGCTAATAATTTAACCAGTGCCTGCATGTGGAATTTTTGTGTTCTTCTCAACACGGTAGGGAAGCAACAATACTTCCCAGTCTGTGCTTAGTTTCTCTTTCAGTGGCTCAGATGGAGGCTATAAGGTGGTATGGATAGCCCAAAAGTGCTCTTCTGTCACTGATCAGTAGTCAGATCCAAATAATTTATCACTTGCCCCTTTTTACCACATTTGCAGCTGCACTGTGCAAGTCTAGAGTCTCTGCTGTTTGTATTTCAAATGGGTAATTTCATATTCTGCCTTACCTGTACAATATTACATACTCATGGCCTTGTTTCCTTGAGAGTCTGTAGGCTGGAGTTACCCTGGTTATAGCAAGCAAAGACTTCAGCAGTAGAGACAGCCTGTTGTATACAGTGTATGAAACTTTGATTTCTTTGTCACATCTACAGAACACAAAGAAAAAAAATTAGTCTTTTGTTCCCTACTAAATCATGTGAGTTAGTTTTAATTTTTTAAAATCAAAATGAGTCTGGGCCAATTGTTTAATGTCCGTTTTATTGCCAAAATGATAAAATAAAGCCCCAGTGTGGCTGCCTCTTCTGGACCAACCGGCCAAGAGTCCTATTTCAATCTAGTCACCTGTTGTAGAATTGCTGAAAAATGCCATGCAGGCTTCTACTACACAGAGACATCTTTTCAGTATTAAAAACATATGTAGTTACTAAGTATATGAATTCTTGTATCTGAGGAAGCACACTAATTGTAATGGAGGAATGAAGAAGGAATAAAATTACTAGTTTATTTTCCTGACATCAATATTAAAGAGTTGAGGGGAGTTCCCTCTGAAGCGTCCCAGGCCACGTAGCTGATACGTGCTCATTCATCACCGTGGATTGAGCACGCTTCCCCCCACCCCCCCCAGGAAGTGTGAAGAATGAACTTACTTTTCATTCATTTCTAGACACCAAATTTCCAGCTCCATGGAGTCCCCCTGAATCAGAGAAAGGATGGCAAACAAAGGCTCATTTCAGAACACAAACCTTTTCACATCTCATTAACGATGAGCAACAGCCACACCTCTCAATGAAGATGTTTTTTCTGCCTCCCACTTTCTTGTAATGCAACAACAGAAAAAGGTGCACTGGAAGTCTTACTGCACAGTAAGATCACCTGGGGGAATACCTCCCTCAGAATGGCTAAGCTCTTCATGGTCTAAGAAACTAAATTTTGCTGCTCTATTATCTGTATGTTTGGCCTCAGATATTTGCAGTGAATAGCTTCTGTTAAACAACACAGTTCTTTTCATTAGCATACTACCTAACTTCATAAACGAGGATATATTCACATTGTCCTGGACTAAAGGGCAGGAGCTCTGGTAAGTGACTTAAGATACAAGTGAAAAAACGAATGCATCTATTTTGACTCCATTCTCACCTCTGAGGTTTTGAGAGAAATCTCCACGCACATAGACCGTCCAACAGCGGGTAGTTGTCCTGCCAGGGCTTTCTTTGCTTCATGAGTAACCTCTGGTATATCTTTGATTGCCAAATTGAACTGCAGAATGAAAGAGATGATTCAATTTTTTTATTTCTTTGAAAAACTGCCTGATGGTACACTGCAGACAGACTCATAGACCCATATATAACATACTAGGTCAGTGTCCACTGAAATATTTATGAAAAAGTTCCCTGATGGGCTTAGGGCTTTTTATATTTGCAAACCTTTCCTTGGCTGCTAATTCAAATGTTTTTCTTGATCCGGGCATAAAAATCATGTTAATTTTCTCTCACTTGAGTCCTGTCTTCACCCACAGCTTATCTGAAGTTCTTCAATTTTAATAAAGCCCATTACTACAAAGTTCTGAATTGCAGACTTGCAAACTTCTGACAGAAAAGAACTCATCACCCCACCCCCATCAGACCTTGGAAATGCGCTTTAGCTGGCAGGAGTTGCTGAGAGGTATAATTTATCTCTCCTCTAATCAGCCCAGAGTGACATGTTGCATGTGAACAACAACAAAAAAAAAAAACCAAACCCAGACACACCACCAATGAACATAACTGAATATAGTAGCTATTCTATGAATAGTTTTTATAGTCTGCAAAATACTAACTACTACATCCTGTTCTCAATGTGAACACATGTGCAAACACACAAACAAAACCCCCAACAGTTCCTGAGCTACTTTAAAAACCCTGACTTTACCCAGTCAGAGCCTGTTGGGGAGGATGATGATCGGGTACAGATTTTCTCTCCAAGTCGGGCCTGGACAATTACTTGTACCGTCTGGAACAGAAAGGAAAAGATACACACTCATGTTTTAAGCTCAGCAGAACCATCAGTTCAAAACCTGAGCTAGACAAATTCCAAGCAAAAAAATGAAAGGGCTGACCAAGATGTAGAAAAGTAGAGTTTGCTATGCTAACTTCAGGTCTAATCAATTTAAATAATTACATATAACAGGTAAATGTATTTCAGACAGAAAATAACTTTAAGCTGACCTTTCTCTGTAATAACATGAAGTGTTTGAAAAAAATTTACAACTAGATCCTGAACCCGGACACCTAAACGAAGGTCAAGTGAATCTGTAAATTTGCAACATAGCCATTGTCAGAGTATCTACTTGCATCTGTGTACCAAGTGAGGCTGAATTTTATAATTACGTAACAACACAATTCAAAAAAACATTCTGGTATTATTGGTTTTGAATGTAATATAAAAATTTTGATAGGCTGAAAAGTAAGAGTAGAGCCCAACAGAAGATACCACCTAACAGCTGGATGGTTAGATGTGCTGATAGCAGCCCAAAGCTGACAGGGGTGTGAAGTGCCTATAACTGGTTCTACAGCAGGACACTTCTGGGGGAAGGAAGAGGATTAGAAGGTAGAAAAAGTGGGGAAAAGGCGTTTTTCTAGTTATTCTCAGAAATCTCCCAAATTTGACATCAGCTTTTCTTGCTTTGGTCTTTAGCAAAAACAAGACAAAACAAAAAAAAAAAAAAAAACAAACCCCAACCCTGTTACTCTAGCTACAGCAAGTATGGCTTTTCTTAAAAAAAACAAAACAAAACCAAACCAAACCAAAGGCATTTGCCCTCAGGAGAAAAGGTTACCTTTAAAGCAAAAAATTTGATGAACTTGTCTAGGTCCTTCCTGTCCTGGGAACTGAGATCAGTGTCCATTGCATATGGCAATCTGAAATACAGCACAGGCGTGGGAATGAAGTCTTCCTTCAGCTTTCTGTTTGGATTTCAAGATTTCAAAATATTTTGCTGTTAGAGGCTACCTCAAAAGAAATGATTAGCACCAAAGGTCTGTCTGTCAAAAATCCTAACATGCTAAGAACTTTGTAGGGTGGGTGTGAGGGTAAACGCATATGAATAGTTTATCTAGTCAGTGCAAAAGATACTAGAAAAAAAACAACAAAGGGGGCTCACAAATAAAACTGGGTACAAGTTCTCCAATTTTGCTGGCTTAATAAAAAAAAAAAAAAAAACACAAAAACCAACAAAAAACCAAATAAACAAACAAACAAACAAACAAAAAAACAAAACAAAACAAAAAAACAAACAAACAAAAACAAAAAACCAAACCCCAAACACCCCAACACCGCACTGACTGGATTCTACACCAAACCATCCATTGGATATGGCAGCATCTACTTCAGAAATAATTTATCTTCAGTTATCAGCCCTGGCCAAAACTAAGCCACATTGGGTTTTTTTGAGTCTGAAATTGTAAAAAGAGTATTCCAGCGGTATTTCAGCAGATACTGAAATCTATATAATAAACCATTGCTGGAACAGGCTACACCGCTTCTTTACTTCCAATAAATAGCACTTGCAGTAAACCTGTACAGCTACAAATTTACCTACAACTAACTGAAAAGGCAAATTTTTGCCAAGGGATAGACTAAAATTCTCTGTTCACTTCTCTTGAATGCTCTGACAACAAATACTTAGCTCCTACATTCATGCTGCCTTGTTTTTCAAAATACAATTGTTTCTAGCAATACAATGAACTTGCACAGTGCTTGAAGCGAGGCAGGCCAAGGCACTAATCAGATTTCTGCTACCATCACATCACGTGCCCTGGGACAAATCACAATTTTTCTGTCTCTCAGTTTCTTCACGTTAATAATCATATAGAGACTGTGGGGAGGAACACCTTAAATAGCAGCATTAATTGTACTTTTTGCTCATAAGCCTTCAAAGTATTAATTCATTCTGAATTCCTGTTGCTGTTTTGTTTTGAGACAGCTAATCAGCCTGAAGCAGCTTGTCAAACACCAGGTATTTACAGAGCGCGCGGCTCATCACAGAAACATTGGCGGTCTGAGGTCAGTGAGCGTGAGCAGCTGCGGTGCACAAGGTTACTCTGCTCAGCGTTCATCTTTAAGCAGAGACCGAACTTGCAGCAAGACATGCTATTTATACAAATTAAAGCTCAGCAGGACAAAGGGGCTAATAGCCCTGTTCACACAGAAACTATATCATCTTTAATGACTAGGCACATCCAGAACTTCTATTAGAACTTTTATCTCAATAGCAGTAAATGCCTATTTTAAGAAATGCTTTAGGATCATCATCCAAGAAGGGCTGCTAGATAAGAGTACTGCAGTTTATAGAGCATTTTATAGAGGAGTGCTGCCTTCTGAATGACACCATAAAAAGAAAGCTGGACATCTAATACGGTTGAAAGTTCCTAGGCTACATCCATGCTGCATCTCATAGCACTGTGCTGTTCTCATTACAAATGATGATTTAATTTGAGAACTAACAACACAAACGATTCGACATTAGATGCATTATCCAATTATTCTTTGGATATTTTAACCTCCTCGTTAAAAGTATTATACTTTCTTTCCCTGCCTTTACCTTAGCTAGACAGAGATTACAGATCTTTTCTACGGGGAGAGGGGAGGATGCAAAAAGAAGTCAGCACTTAACATGCTAGATGTTTAGTTGATGCAGTGCTCTAACTTTAAAAAAAAAAAGTTTTTAGTATAGGCACTTCTCACTACAAAAAAAAATAGGTGAGAATGACTTATTATTCTTTTGACTTAACTAAGTAAAGCTCTGTAAGGGTTGAAGGGCCCCAAGATCTACAACAAAACATGGCTGATACGGGCGATAAAATACTGCATTCAAAAAATACATCATCTTCCCAGCGAAGAGAATGCTGACATTTAAATACCAGGAGAAATAAAATTAGCTGTAAATGTGAAAAGAAGCAAGAGGGCATTTCTATGTGACCCCTGCAGAAAGGTGCAAGGAAGTATGTATCCTGATTTCGTAGGAGAGCTGTCAAATAAAGCACCTACATCTGCGGCATGGGGCTGGACAAGAAGTCTGGTACCAACTAGTGCAAGACATTTGGGAACTAACGGCCAGTGTTTGGCTCGCTGGTCTGTTAGGAAAGCAAACAAAGCAGCTCATCAGCACGGTTCTCTGGGCAGTATAGGAATTAGTTCTAATGATACCCAAGTATCTCTAGAGAGGAGAGAAACAGCCACCAGAGCTGTGTCGTAGATTCGGGGTTCAAAGAATGAGAGCTTCATGGTTCTGCCCTGCTGAAGCAGAACTGGGATTCTTCCTGCAAGATCTCAAACTATATGTAAGGTTCATGGAACATTTGGAGATTCACAATCTTACTTCTCAAGCTCCAAATGCCAGCAACAGTTGACTCACTGGAGCCTAAAGTAGAGCAGAAAGCATCAGGCAAGGTTTTCTGTCAGGAATCTGTAATTTCAGGGGGGAAACTGGGACCTTGGAGCTCAGCTCCTGACATGTCTGAGGGCTGTCATTTGACCACCACCATCTCCTCATTTTTGCAGGAGGGTCTCTGGTGATTACCTGAGACCTGCTAAGGCGTAGCGCAGTATTTAGTTTTAGAATCATTCTTGATGAGAATTACAGCAAATATTTTACTTACAAAAATGCCTCGGTACCCTCAGGTTAGCTGCCACCAGCTGCCCTGAACAGTAAGGAAATTCTTTAAACTTAGTTCCACCAACCTCATTCAACTGCTCATGTCCTGTAGGTTGCAATGCCAGCATGGCTCCCTGTTAAGTGCCAGTATCCGGGCATACGTGTAGCTCAAAGAAGACGCTGTCTAATTTTACACTGAATAACAACTAGAAGGAAATAACCTTTGGTCTAGGTTTGAAACCCACAGATGACTGTTTCCCCCTCAACCAAGTAATCCCTTATGTAAACTGATACCTCACTGCTTTAGCCTTACGTGTAGGCTGTTCACAGGTGAAACCAACATCCTGGCCACACGGCTTTTTGCTTTGTCTCCCTATTCCTGTAACGTCCATTTTCATACCGTTACCTTTATTTATATGCCTTTGTCTCCATTCTCCTCTAAACAGAAACGTCAGAGACAGATGTTCAAAGGGGAACTGCCACATGTGGCTCTTCAGTCAAAAGCTTTATTCTTTCTCACAAGATTATGCAGCAGAGAAGAATACTAGGCTTATCCAGCAGTTTAACATCCAAGCACCATGCCTTACACACCCCACTACCCCACTGGTATTTATGGTCACCTTCTCTGAGGAGGACACATCAGCGATGGCACCCGATTTGCATGATGCACCCAACTGCAAGAGCCCTCCCCTTCGCACCCTGGGACAGCCCAGGGGAACTGCAGGACCCGCACACCACGCTCCAGGCCGGCAGCAGCAGCCCCGCTGCCGGCGGGTACCTGTCACCCCGCAGGTGCCCACGAGCACCTGTGAACACCTGCCCTACAGTACGCGTTTCCTGCATGGGAATTTAGCGCGTGTGTCTGTTTGACACCCACATACACAAAGGGGAAAGGAGCAGAAGCACCTGACACATACCAGGCATTGCTATTGCTGCTGGTGAAAGTATATACAGGCTGCTTCCATCACCTCCCTCCTCTGAGATTTCACTCTGAGCCATGGCTGCTACAACTTAAAGTCATCGTGCTTTCCTTTCAAACAGATACCTACCAATGCAAAATAATTACTCACGATTCCTATCCCAGAGTGAAATTAAGAAGACCAGAGGGAAGAAACAAGACAGGCTGTCACTGTAAGGAGAGGGCTGTGAGCAGCTCCCATCCCAGCTGTACGTTCCCGGTTACCTGACTGTGCCCCACAGACCGGGCTCCTTGTCCCTACCACTCTTCCCAAACTTCTTTCTTAATACAGGTCCCAAATCCAATCTCTGAGAATGTCCTGTGTGAAGCTCCAGAAAAGCCTCGTTGAATCATACAGGTAAACAAGAAGCACATGGAAGCTTTTGAACCTTTTCACAGAGTGCCTTTGGTAAATAGGCTTGACTGCCAAGAAAACCTCCACAGAACATCCCCTTCAACGACCAAGAAGCTTCACTGCAAGCAGGTATTTTGAGCACATTAATAAGCAACTATAAAAAGATGTCCACAAAGACAGCACTCTGTTTCAAGGCCAAGCCTACAAGTCAAACTCCAGTATCCTACAATTACTTAAAATTAACCTCCACTTTGCCTTCTTAGTAGGTTAGTCAGAAACCTGGGGAGAGGGAAAGGGAGGGAACAGTTCTAAATTTTAAGGTGCGTCACTCATTCTTTAAAGTTTATGGATTTTTTTTTAAGAGGAGACTAGAGTATATTCTAGCAGAAAAACTGTTTCACATAATATTCCAATGAAATCAAAGGCTCTGTAGTTCACTATATGGTTAAGTGTTGACTGATAAAGAGGCAATTTTTTCCTGCTGATAAGGAAATAGATTTATTTCATAACTGATAAATGACTTCCCAGCTTAGGAACTACCTTACAAAAGCCAGCACTGCCAGCTCCGCTGGCTTAAAAACAAAATTAAGTAATTCCTGCTGACCAGCAGTTACATTCTGTACTTCCCTAAGGTCTAAAAATGGTGTCAGTTCAAAGGTCCATCCTCTCATTTTGTTTGTCAGGCCGAAGTATACAGACTAAACCAGAATCTGCTTCTACATACCCCGTACTACAACCACCAGCACAATCATCAGGTCTCAACTTTTGTGCGAATACAGCTCAGAAAAGTTAAGATTATGCAATACCATTTAAACAAAATAAGGTGATCTGTATGATCCTTCCAGACATCTAAATACAGCCTGGTTCATCTGAATGACTTATTTCTTGCCACAAGGAGGTTTCCACCAGGTCAGGCCATACCTGCAATAATTTGGAGATGCTCTAAACTTCATTTGCATAGGCAGCTAATTTTCAGCTGAGGCAGTAATTTACCATGTTTTTCCCCCTCGCAACGCCACACCACTTTTGAGATCTGTAAGCAGGCAGTTTGTAGGCTAAGTCCAAAGTGTCCCTTTTCTACCTGTTCACTGACACGGAAGGTTTCTCTGCTCCCACCCAACCGGCGGGCACGACTCTGGCAGTGCCCTCAGCACCACGGCTCTAACAGGAAAGAAAGACGCGGTGATTTGCAAAACCCCCGACCCTTCCTCGCAGACAGCAAAACTCACAGGAAAACTACCACAGCGGGCCGCGGGGCCTGAAGTTCTAACGAGCGCGGAAGCACTTTGGCTTTTAAAGGCACCGGCTGGCGATGTCGGCGGGCCGCATCCTTCCCAGCCTCCAGAAGCGAGCCGGGCCTGCCGGGCCCTGCCGCGGCGGCAGCAGCCCCCGGTGTCAGCGAGCAGCCGGGCCACAGCAAAACGGAGACACGAAGCCGCAGCCAAAGGCTGAGCCCGGCCCCCCCTGCCCCCCGCCCGGCCCCAGGACCCCCCGGTACCTGCGCGGGGGCGGCTCATCCCGCGCGGAGGCCCGGCTGCCCGAGGGGGGGCCCGCCGCCCCGCGCCCCCGCCGCGCCCCGGCGTCTCCTCAGCGCCTCGCCCGGGGACGGAGCGGGGAGGGCGAGGGGGTTGAGATCCTCGCGGCCCCGCTACCGGCGCCTCAAAGCGCTGCGGACGCCGTGAGGGCTCTGGCCAGCGCCTTCCTCCTCCTCCTCCTCCTCTTCCTCTTCCTTCTCGCTCCCGGGCCGGCGGCGGGGATCGCGGCTGCCGCTGCCTTCAGAGCCGCGGCCTCCGCCGCGCCGCCATCGCCGCCGCTGTTTGTTTTCATCCGCTGCGGGTGGAGGGAGGGAGGGAGGGAGGGGAGGAGGAGGAGGAAGAGGAGGTGGAGGGAGGTGCCTGCATGTCCGCGGCGGCACTTTCCACACGCCGCCGCCGCACCCCGAGCCGCACGGGGCAGGCGGGGCCGGCAGCCGGGGCCGGGGGGAGGAAGGGGCAGCGCCCGCCGCCGCTCCCGCCGGGAGCCCCTGCGCTGTGGCGAATCTGCCGCGGCCATAGGCGGGGGGGGGGGGGGGGGGTGTCGGTAACGGCGCCGCTGCGGGGCAGCGCGGAGGCGGCCTCGGGCGTGCGGGGGGAAGCGGCTGGAAGCGGCGGGAGGCCGGTGCGGTCGCTCCGCCGCCCCTCAGTGCTGAGCGGGAATCCCGGTGAGGGCAGGGGGACGGCGGGGACGCCCAGAGAGACGGGACCGGCCGTTCGCGGCTCTGACGGCGCCGGTGTGAGCGTGGCCGGCTCGGCGGAGGTTGGGGGCGGTCGCCGGGCCCGGCGGGTTGAGGCGGGGGGGGGCTGCGGTGCAGCGGCCCCGGCTCGGTAAGAACGTTCCCGCCAGGGCCGGGCAGCGGGAGCAGTGAGCCCTCCCGCTCCACCCCCCCCCCCCCCCCCCCCCCGTTTTTAAAAAGCAGATCCAACGAAGCGAAAAGATTGTTTTTACGGGATAACCCGAGTAACGGGAAACTGGCTAACAAGAGCCTGGGCGGCCGACCAGTAAAAACCACGCTGAGCCTCTTTGCTTTGTGCTGGTGAAGGCTCCGGGCCGGCTCGGCCGCGGAGGAGCCATGGCCGTACCTATCGCGGTTCTTGACTGCGACCTCTTGCTCTATGGCCGCGGGCACCGGACTTTGGATCGCTTCAAGCTGGAGGATGTCACGGATGAGTATCTAGTATCCACATACGGCTTCCCCCGACAGTTCATCTACTACCTGGTGGATCTCCTGGGAGCCAGTCTCTCTCGCCCTACGCAGCGGTCCAGGGCCATCAGCCCGGAGACACAGATCCTTGCTGCGTTGGGTTTCTATACCTCTGGCTCCTTCCAGACTCGCATGGGGGATGCCATTGGCATTAGCCAAGCCTCCATGAGCCGCTGCGTGGCCAACGTAACCGAGGCGTTGGTGGAAAGAGCCTCACAGTTTATTCACTTTCCTGAGGATGAAGCTACCGTGCAGAGCCTGAAGGATGACTTTTACGGGCTGGCAGGCATGCCGGGCGTGCTGGGGGTGGTGGACTGCACCCACGTGGCGATCAAAGCGCCAAATGCTGAGGACCTGTCCTACGTGAACAGAAAGGGTCTCCATTCTCTGAACTGCCTGATGGTGTGTGATGCCAGAGGAGTCCTCCTGAGCGCAGAAACGCACTGGCCGGGCAGCCTGCCCGACTGCACAGTGTTACAGCAGGCAGCCCTTACAAGTCAGTTTGAAACTGAGCTGCATAAAGATGGCTGGCTACTTGGTAAGTCAATTTTTCATTGTTGTTTTCTGTGGAAAGTCTATTACGTATCGTCTCCTTATTGAGTCTAGAGCCTCTGGCCGCAAGTGATATGTTTACTTCTGACTGCTTTCCTGAAAATCTTTCTTGGAATCTTCCTTGAGATTCGCAATTCAGTTTGGACGATCCTTCTTTTAGGAGTCTAGAACAATAACTCCTAATCTGTATTTTATACAGGGTGATGATTGTACGTGTTAGTTTACATGCATTCTGTTAAGAGCTTGTTTTCCATATCCTACACCTTTCTAAGCTGATTTATGCAATTTTTAATTCTATGTAGAGTCCTGGTCCAGCTGTCTTTCACTGTATTGCGAAGTAAATTAATTCTCTTAAAACTCTTTTGTGTTCTTCCAGGATTTCCCTGTGTAAAACCGAGTGCCTTTATTTTGTTGTGTTTTTTTCACATTTGTAAACCTGAGTGATTGTTACTCTTTCATGCTTCCTCATGCGTTCTGTTTCAGCCAGAGAAATAAGCTATTCTGTATCTGCGGTACCAGAAAACCAAGGGCCGAGAGCTGAAATCTGTGGTTAACTGTAGGTATGTAACGTGTCCTCCTCCTCTTCCCTCCCAACAGGTGACAGCTCCTTCTTTCTCCGAACATGGTTGATGACCCCTCTGCATATCCCCGAGACACCTGCTGAGTACCGCTACAACATGGCTCACTCTGCCACTCACAATGTCATCGAGCGGACGTTCAGGACCATTCGGTCGCGTTTCCGCTGCCTGGATGGGTCCAAAGGCACCCTGCAGTATTCTCCAGAGAAATCCAGCCACATCATTCTGGCCTGCTGTGTGCTCCATAACATCTCCCTGGAGCACGGGCTGGACGTGTGGTCTTCGCCGGCCACAGGGCACATGGAACAACCGGAAGAAGAGTACGAGCAGATGGAATCAATGGACTCAGAAGCATGTCGAATTCGTCAGGAGCTTTTACTTACTCACTTTAGCTAATGTTGTGACAGAGAAAAGGCTTCTAACGGTTCATCTGTGGAGATACACGGAGAAAATACGCCCTTTCCTCTCCAAGTCTGTGAAGATTAAGCAGGTGTGAGACAAGGAGATATTTTAATCTCCATTTCAGGCCATAATCTGAACTTCTCTCGGTCTCTCCAGAGATGCAATTTAATTGCTAAATTTTTACTGTTGTGATGTTTAGAGTCTCCCCTTGCACCTGACTTAGAGAACAAGGACTAACGTGAGATCGGTGGAGAAACTTGGGAAATTGTCTTTGATAATGATGAAAAATCTGTAAGCCTTGCACTGTTTTACAGAGCAACAATTCTATGCCACTTTGTGACCCAAAACAGTTACAATTGGTCTTTAAACAGTATTTCACAAAAATTAAAACTTCCATCTGGGCTCATGTCTACCATGAATTCATGAGTGGCAAAGCAAACATTTATCTTTCTGTTTGCAGGTATAAATCCTTGCTAAATAACATTTGGCAGGTTTGCACATCTCACACACCCCAGCGATTCCTGTTAAAGCTGTCGGCTGTGTCCTGGGAGGGGTCTGGCTCTTTGCTGGGTCCACACTAGTGCTTCTGTGTAACTAGGAGGTCAGGAAGGGTTGAACGCTTCTTCTTTCCCAAACAGACCAGGGAAGATGTTAAGTGATGGTTGACTCTGTCAGATACTTAACAGATTTCAGGAAATGGACTAGTGAATCTATGTCTAGTTCTCACTAGATATGGCTGCCACAACAGGAAACTACTCATCTTGTTGGCTGCTGTAAAAGAAATGCCAAGGACTGGCGGCATCACAAAACTTGAACTGATTGCAAAATTTCTCCATTTAGATCAGAGCTGAGGTACAAAAAGGCTGCTTTACCACTGCTGGCCATCTTACCTATTTGGTGGAAAAAGACGACTAACGTACGCAGTTGTTGCTGGCACGTGACTGGGAAGCTTCCTGGCAATGTTCTCCTTCCAAAAGATGTGTTTCCAAGGATCTCATGACAGCAGTCTGAGAAAATTTTGTTTCTTAGATTTTTATTGTTTACTGGGCAGTAAGTGAAACAAAAGTGGTAGGAAATGCAGAACGCTGGGAAAATGTAGCTACTTAAAGTAGCAGTGCAACCATCTGGCACCGCAGGTCTGTCCTTTTAGAGGAAATGAGCCTGGATCATGCTCCACGTTTGAAGAACAAGAGAGTGTGGGACACGTTCCTAACTGTAGGATGGAGCTGCAGGGTTAGATACAGTTCTGTTGCCAGGTTTGCAATGGCAGTAAGCATTTATTATCGTACAGAAAACCAAGCATGCGTTGTGATGTATAAGCGAGGTGTTTTCGTAAGCCTCGATAAGAACTGTAACACATTATGTACAACAATCTGAGATGTAATTCTATTTTCTTTACGCATCTTCCCATGAGGCATCACGTAAGAACTGCTATTGCTCACTGTGGCAAAAACCCTGCTCCTTTTACTTAGGAAGAAGCATACAAGCACTGTTTTCTAAAAAAAAAGGCATTTTTAAGATGTTGTTGCTGTATACAGTGCCTGATGGCTCATCAATCTGACAGACTATGCTAAAAATACTGATCTTTAGACCTAAGCAGCAGCAGCCACTGAATGAACTGTGTGGGTGACGCTAAGGTCAAGTGAGACTCGGACACGTGTAGGTACAAACTCTGTCATGTAATAACGAGCTCGAGTTTCTCAACTTATGCTATGAATAGCTCTTCTCAGCGTGTGCCCAGACCAGAGTGAACTCAAAGCAGAGGCGCTTCCCGGAATGCACTTGCTGCTGGGTTTTGCCTTCCTTCAGCTGTCACCTTTGGTAGAGTTTCATTTCAAAACTGATCTCCCTGCTTATCGGTTTGGGGAAAAACAGCATCAGGCCACGCCACAGAACACCAGTCCGCCCAAAACTACTGTTCTTTCCTGAGTCAGATGACAGTACCCTCCCTCCAGTTCACTTGGGGAATGGAAACTCTCTCATCTAGAGAACAGTTTGCCCCCTGTACTTCTAAGCAGCTTCCTTCAAAACGATTCATCTAGACTTTTTTCCCTCAGCTTCAGACAATACTTAAATCTGACAGCTGAGATTCATGTTTCTTTCCCGCTTCCCAGCTCCTTGGTACTTTCACCCCATCTGGCCAGCTGCATTCCGGAGCACTTACAAGTTTGCGTGCTGTCAGAGCTTCGAAAAGTCGGGTCTACCCTGACCATATGTCTCATAAGTCTCAATCATCTGTTGGAGGATGACAGCGACTGACTGACCAAGGTATTGCAGTTTTCACCACTTGACTAAACTCCTTGTAAAATCCCACCATTGGCCCTTTTCAGTTTTCTCTTAAAATACCTCCTGGAAGACCACCTAGCTACGCGGCAGGCTGCCTTTGCTTCCCCCCATCCTGCCTATTTACAGCAAACTTCAAGGCCTAAACTTCACCTGTCTTTTTGACTCTTTTTCCTTTGCAAGATTTACTGCTGCAAAGCACCTTGGTTTACTTAGATTTTCCTCTCAAACTCCAAGTCCCTTCCCGAGTTCTCACTTCTCCAGCACAGGCGAGGCAGCAAGACACAGCTACCTGTACCGTACCGCTGCCTCCCGCGGGCTCCTGGCAGCGAGCCCCACGTCCCAAGGGGCTACCTATGCATTTTCCACCTTTGCTGTCCACAACGTTGGGGATTAATATATAACAATAAATATTAACACGCTTCTATTCCAGAAAAAATGATCTTTTCCAGTTACATCTGATAGCCGTATCTTCTTCCTCTCCAAATGCGTTTCACTCTGGTACCACCTATCTTTCCCTGCCTGTTTTTAATTGCGTTTTTTTTCCACTCTGTACCAGTCTTGAGGGGTTAAAAAAAAAAAAGAAAAAAAAAAAAGACACGAGGCGTGGAGGGCGTGCTGTCGGGTGAGATTCCTGCAAAACAGTCCACGCGAAGGAGGGAGCCGGCCCCAGGCCTCCCCGTGGCGGGCAGCAGGCGGGGCCCAGCCCCGGGGGGTTTCGCGGGGCCCGGCCGGCACACCCCGTAACCCTTCCCGTGAAGGTTCCCGGTGCCGCTCCCGGGGATCCCCGGCACCGGCGGGCCCCCGGCAGCGACCCCCTCCGCGCTCGATTCGTCTCGCCTTGCCCTCCGTCGCCCCCGGGCGGCGGCGCACGGCAGCGCGGTTGGAGGAGCTCTTCGCTCGGCTGGCGCGGCCTGGCGGCGTTCTAGCTTCGGCTACTCGGGCCTTGCCATTAGCTCACGGCGCCGCTCTTCGGGTCTGGCTCGGCACTCGGCTGGCTCGCCTGGCCGGAGCTCGGAGCGGCGGCGGCGGTGGCGGCGACGACCGAGCACCGGGGGCCGCTCCGCCCGCCCCGGCCCCGCTCCCGCTCCGCCCGCGGCCCTTCCGCACCAGGTAGGCTCCGGGCCTACGTGCTCGGCCCAGCTCCAGGCCGGGGCCGCGCCGCCGCTCCCCGGCCGGGCGGGGTCGTTCCCGCGGCGGCGCCCCGGAAGGCGGCGGGTACCTGCCCCGAGCGGGGCCGGGGAGGAGGAACTGGGGCTCGCTGCTGGGGCCTTTGTTCGGCACCTCCGGGACCGCGGCCTGGGGGCGGGGGAGGCCGGCGCGGCGGCGGCGGGCCCCGCTCCCGCTCTCGCCGGCTGGGGCGGGGAGGCCGCGGCCGGTACCGGGTACCGGGGGGCTGCCCCGCGGCCGCCTCGCCGCAGCGCTCCCCAAAACCCGTGCCCGGAGCTTCCCCCTTCCCCTTCGCCGCTCCCCTCGGGCAGGCCGGGGCCTCCGCGCTCCGGGTGAGGTCAGGCTGCGTTTCGGGGCTGCGCTTTGGAAACCCTGAACGTCGCTGCCGTTTGTTTTTCTCGGCCGTAGCCAAATAAAACGTGAGGGAAGCGGCGTTTTCTCTGTCTTCCCTTCGGGTCTGCATCGCGTGTGGCAGAGCGCTTGCTTGGGCGAGCAGCAGTTTGCACAAAATACATTCGCCTGTGCCTCCGGTACCCTGACACTCGGTTACTTCTTTTCTTGCGAGGGGCCATACCCAGTCACCTCGCTAGCTGTGGGAACGTTTTTGATTTCACCAACAACATTCTTCCGGACAGCACATCGATTTCTGTGGCGTTTGTTGAGATTTTTTTTTTTTTTTTTTGACATTACTTCTGCTCGTGCGAGTACCATGCTTTCTGCTGTCTGTGGATGGCCATTTTTGCAGCACAGTTCCAGCACTAAGCCAGCATTTCATCTCGGATAGATGTTTTAAACAGTTACACGTAATTTTTCCAGTACATGCTTTTACAGCATCATTCTGTTGTAAGAGAGCGGTTCAAGGATAGCTGTTACCTAGGTGCAGGCCAGTCCTCAGGAAGATCAGCGGTGTGAATGTAGAGTCCATGTAAATACGTTCAGCGCTCGTTGCTGCTCCATTTTTGCCTCGGTATGAAACGTTCTCAGATCTTTATATAAAAACCCAGGGTGTTTTTCTATATTTGTCCTTGTTTACTGCTCCACCCAGTTTGGTGTCCTCTGCAAATGTCATCTGGCTTCTTTGCTTTTGCCACTCCCATCCTCTTTCAAATTGGTAATGGGAATGTTAAAATGGGACCTAAGAGTGACCTGGTAATGTTCGCTTACTGCCAGTCCATTACCTGACTGTTTCATTTTGTTGTTGGGTCAGTTTTCAGACTGTGGCATGGGGTTAAATCCAGGCAGATTTGACTGTTTTATGGGTGATGTAGACAACAGCACCTGAAAATCTCAGCTAAGTTTAAAATCCTCGTTTGTGTTCTGAAAGGCTGCTGTAATGCAATTTCTAACATTCATAACTCTTCAGTATAGCTCACTTCTGTGGTCCACGATTGGTGTTGCTGTAGATAAATATTTTTTAAATTGGTCCATTTGTGTTTTGATGATAACAAATAAGAACCTTGTACTCATCTACCGATTTGTGGCAGTGTGGATGTTAATGATGACTACGGCAGTCCGTTAGCATTTGTATTTTTTCTAATATGTGGAATGAAGAATATATTTGGATCCGAATATCTGGACTTGCCTTTTCAGATTTAGTTGCTGGGGAGTTTACGCAGAATGTTTACTTTGCTGACAACTTCTTAGTTTTCTTTCTTTTGCCCTTTTCTGAGTCACAACTGACCCTCTGGATTCTTGTTGGGTTGTTTCCTACTTTGCCATTTTCTGTGCAGTACTTTTAACTTTTGTGCAGCTATAACAACCAGTTATAAAGAAGGCAAGCAATGATAGTGGCTGCTAGTATTCCTTTGCCATAAGTTAGGCATTTTAATACTTCTTTTTATGCATCATAATTTTTTATGAAACTTGTGGGGATTAACTTTAGTACTTTTTATGCCATAGTTAGCAAGCTAATTGAATTCAGGGTTTTTACAAAGTTATTGTTGATGTTATACTTATTAGTACTATTAATACAGATAGCATTAAGGTACTTTTTTCTTTTCCTCCTATTGAATTTGTATTTTTGGAGACCTGATAAAGGGCATAGTGCGTGTTAATAGTTACCTTGTGTGTTTTGTGTTAGTAGCCCTGTGCTAACTTCGCAGGGAGAGGGATTAAAACAAAATATTAATGAGGTGAGGGCAAAAGAATTGTGGTTTTCAAAAGCCAATAACGAGGTGATGTGCAGTGGAAGAAGTTTAATATTAGAAATATTTTAATGGAAAGTTGTTAAATGATATAGTAGTTGCTTAATGAAAGGCCCATTGATTGGGTTGCTTAAAACAAGAGGAGACCTACTTGTCTGCCTCTTGGGATTCAACGTTGGTTGTTCAGAACTCTGACTAGGGTTGTTGTCTAATAACTGTTTGTTGTCTCCAGTTTTTGTAAACTGTTTGTTGAAGGCGTGCAGGATGATGAGGTGCCAGGCCTGAGCGTGGAGAGAGTCATCTTAAACCTGTGTGCTCATACAGCTCCGCTTCGGATGTTCTCAGTGAGGTCTTTTGGGCTGTCCTGGCAGAGCGATTCCTGCTGCCCTCTTCCCGGTAGGTAGCACTAATTCTCCACCTTGAGCAGTGTAGAATTGCTGGAAGGAGTCTCTGACCCATGTTTCGGACACTTCCCCTTCCCTTTATATTTCTTCCACAGTCTCAGTCCAAGGCCAAGAAGAGAAAGGGTGTCAAGAATTGGCTGTGTTTCTTTGTTTAGAGTCTAAACCTTCTTTGTCTCCCACCTCTGCTTTGATACATCTGTGTGTGAAGACTTCAGCTTCTGTGTAGATCATTTTTGCTTTTTGGCTCGTTACCTTATTTGATTATTTCCATGTGAGCAGGAAATTATATGAACTGCGTTTTTTAAAATATGTTCTCGCTTCCAGTTGCTTTTACTTTATTACTTGGATACAGTGCACATGCCTCAAGTGCAGCCCTGAATGCATAAAATACTTTGTCTTCATCTTGTGGATACCCGATGCTGCTTCTGTTGCTCTCTCATGTTGGTGCTCCTGAATTTCTCTCACATGTAAGATGTCACTAGGGGGCACTTGGCTGTGGCTTTTGAGCTTGAGGAACCTTGATGTGACTGTTAATGTAAATACTGGGATTTTTTAAATTGAAAATTCATTTGTTTTCCTATCTAAATGAGAATAATCCTTTTAAGGGGTTAATCTGAATTCTCTGTCACTCTTTTTGTCTCTCTCTCTGTTTCTCCGGTTCTCTTTTCTCTCTCTCATTTTCTGCTGTGTATGGTACTTGGCAAGAGATGCCGTGGCCTGAGTATGGGATTGGGGAAACCAACTTTTAATCTTCTGGATCTCAGTTCTGCTGTTTGATTTATCTTACAGCTTTGCGGAATTATATTTATTCGCTTCCTATCTTCTGGATTGGAACTAATAGCTCTCTTCTCAAGAATTCATTACGTTTATGTGGAAATTATAATAATAGTCATGAAAGTCCTCCATATTCTCATTGGTAAATGAAGCTGTCGGGCTCCAGACACAGCTGATTGCTTACTTTTATTACTTCCCTTTTTATATTTACATTAATTTTTCTGTCCTGTAGGAGTTGATATCTGCAAGTTTCTCTTCCACTTCCTCGTAATTTTTCTGTAAATAACTAACAATTTAATGTACTGACTGAGAAGCTCTTTAAAGAGTCACACTTGTCTTAAGTTCTGATCCGTGGAACTATTCTGGGTATGAGTCATGTCACCCTTTTTTACTGATTTTGTTGTTGTTATAGCATTGTTCAAATTCCAGTGCTACATAGTTCGATTACTTACCAAACTAGGACTCTTTGAGTTGCCTTGTTTGTTAGCCGACTTGATGCAGTGCAAAGAGAGAAAATCAGAATTTTTTTTGGTTTGGTTTTGCATAAACTTTTTAAAATTTTGCTCAGTCTTTCAGTGGAGACATGAAAAGGGTAAGTGGGAGTAGCATGACAGTTGGTATGAATTGAATCAATATTTTTAATAAAACTGCTAGTAGAATTCAGGTCTTCTATCCAGGGTAGCATTTCTGGGGCTTCTTGCATAGTATTGCTTTGTGCAATTTAGGAAGATGCTGGTATCATAATCTCCATATTGCAGAGGAGGGGAAAAACTTTGAGTGTAAACAAGAAAGGGAACTAGAAAGTTGCTGGAGCTGTGTGATTACTCACACACATTCCAAATGATGCTTTAGACATCTGGTTTGTTCTTGGACATCTCCTGTCTGTGGGTCTCAGAACCAGGTTT
Source organism: Tyto alba (assembly GCF_018691265.1). NCBI lineage: Eukaryota > Metazoa > Chordata > Aves > Strigiformes > Tytonidae > Tyto > Tyto alba. The sequence goes on from NW_024881280.1 coordinate 6,269,840, forward strand.
TGCTGCGTTATTGATGAAGCTTCTGTAAAGAAAAGGAGGAGCTGTTGGAGTCTGTAGTCATTAGCAAGACGATCTCTGACCGTCTTCAGTATGCACAGTGTTTTAATCTTTGCTCTTTTAAGCTTCTGAAAGACATAGGGGCCTCGATAAAGCAATTTGCCTCAAAATTAAACTGTGTAGAATACAAGGGAAACTGATTTGTTGGAGAAAATACTTCGAGGTAATAGTATGTCTTGTGACTACAGCCTACATGAGGATCACTGGCAGTGAAGATAAAGCATTTGGGCTGTGCTGCTGCATACACTGATTTCACGCTTGTCTGATGATCTTACGATCGTTCTTGGAAAACCCACCCACACGTACAGCAGTGGGAATGCTAAACGATTACTACAATTTTTTAAATTCAATAAAAAATACACTTGAGCTCTTTAATATCTTGCTGATATTCAGAGCCTGAGGTGCTGCAGTTTAATTTGGAATAAATGAAATGGCATGCTTTGTTGTTAGTGCTGGACACTTTTTGCTTAAGAGCAGACATTATGAAAACAGAAGTTATTGGCTTACATGATAGGTAGGCCCATGGCCAGAGCTGGGATAGTTCAGAGTACTAATAAGCTGTTTCTCTTATTTTCTAGAGACAAGTTTGCTTGTGTTTTTGCAGGTCAGTGACGTGCCTCGTTGTTCACAACCGTTCTGTTTTTTGTTTTCTTGTGGTTTATTTTTTTCCCCATCTGTTCTTTTAGTACAAAGTATACAGCTTGCACTGGCCCACAACCTATGTGGATCACATCCATTTTACAGTCAATGCATTGTGGAAGTCTTAAAAGTTGACAAAGGGACTTTGAGACAGAAACTACTAGCACATGCTTTTTGCCTCTCGACTTTTCTAGGGAAGCTTATACGTGCATTGTCTCTGTGGATCACAGATTACAAAGCCAGAGACAGCTTTTATATTTCACTTAATGTTGCCTCTTTCTTCATCAGTCACTTGAGACCTCTTTGGGCAGCAAATTGTCTGAAATTATTTGGACGTTTGTATCTTTTGGATAGAACTCTCATTATAAACAACACTTACTGATTGCAGCTTTTTTCTTTTCTTTTTAAACACTGGTAGAGCTGTTTACACTGTGTCTGTGTGCACACATCAGGAAAGGCTTTTAGTGCTGGGCTCAGTACTCAACCAAGATGTTCTTTGGAGTGGTAATAGATTTGTAGTCTGAGAGCTGAAGGCCGCATGAAATAACATTTTTTTTTTTCCCAATGGAGAGTTGAATAACATGAAGTAGTACTCCGATACTCTTTGTATCAAAGCCAGCTGTGCTCATAGAAAGGTGGTACCAGAATCTCCACAAAATTAATAGCGCTAAAGATGTTGGGGTGGGTGGGGCATGTTAAGGAATGGGACCATCATCTCTGTAAAATGCTAGTTTCCAACTGGACTGGTAAACCACTACATAATGCATAAAATATCTTGCCATCCTTCCTATATGGAGGTTTGAATGTGCTGCTTTTTATTCCTCTTCTCTCCCTAACTTTTTGTTAGTGTTTTCATGAGGTCCTGTACCGCTATGAAGTATTACCAATTTGCTGCTTCGATTTGGTTTTCTAGAGGTTCAGCATCTGTAAAAGTGACAATTACAAGTGAGCTTATATCAGTCTCAAGCTGGGAATTCTTAAGGCTTCTTCAAGGACAGCTGGCACAGAGCAAGTAAAAAGCTTGGGGTTGGGCTGTGTAATGCTCTTTCCAAAACTGTAAACAGCCCAGCATGCTGTCCTGAAATGCCCTGAAGGGAGAAAACTGTTAAGAAAACAAAGCTGCCAATTATAGAAAAATTTCTTGACTCTCCACTTTCAGAATTTCTGTGGTGCCCTGGACCATGTCCAGGGCATCAGCTAATCTTCCAGTTGTTGGACTCTACTTTTGGTCATCCTGATTTAAAAAAAAAAGGAAAAAAACCCTATAAAAACAAACCAACAAAAAGAAAACAGGAAAATACCAGTTCTTGATCAGCTCCTTGTTTTGGTGGTCAGCTGTTCATCAGTTGTGATAGCATAGGTATTTGTAATAGAAGCTGTTACTGAATCAGTCCACCACTTGCCTGGACAGGTTTGATCCAGTGAGCTGCAAGTTTTCTTTATGCTGAGGCCCCAGAAGTAGTTTCAAACCCACTGCGCTTCATTTAAACTTTGTTAGTCAGATGACTACTGAGGAGGTATAAATATGGTTGGTACTTTCATGGTTTATCTGCTAATGGTATTTAATAACATGTTGTCATTATTTGGCTTCTTATACTTGAGCAAAATGTTTGGAGTTGGTGGGTAACTTTACTAGATTAGAGAAGGAACTGTGTCTTTAAAAAAATCCCCGAAAAACAATAACCCAACAAAAAGAAAAATCAAACCAAAACTGGATATATCATCCAGTAATAAGGTTAAAGGCTTCCTGCTAAAGAAGTTGAAGGTAATGTCCATGTCTACACTGTATCTGTTTCTTCATTTGAAGGCTCTAATTTTCTTTGCCAGTCTGAAGTGTTGCTGAATGTGTCACCGGCTAGTGGAGAGGAGCTACTGTGTTTAGGCTAATTCAGATAAAGGGGTAAACTTTCCTCTTATGAGGCATGGATAAAGCTTGGCCGCCAGAGCAATCCAGGGTAACACTGGAATGCCAGCCCCACTCAAGAAGGATGCATTCAGCGTTTTCTGAAGAGATCCCAGCTTTTAAAAATGTTGAGCACAGGTTAGCAGGGTACTGTGTAGGCATTTGAGCCCTGAGTTTCTTTGTTGTTTTCTTTCCAAATGAGATAAAGAAGTGAGTCAGAAGCCAAAAAAAATGAGGGACAGTCCCTGAGGGAAAAACATCGAGTTCAGACATGCTCAGGAGCTCACACAGGAAGTGTTGTTATAGCCAAATTAGATCAAGAAATTAGTACGCATCTGCAAAGATTTAGATAAGATGTCTTAAGGTAGGCACTTGATTTTTATATAGTGAAGATGACTTGGCCTTTCAATAAAGTGAATACAAGCATTTCAGTAACTGCAGTTGTAGGTGTTATCTGTTTCTTTATTTTACAATATGTAAACTTGCCCGTGGCGTAAATAAACATAAAGATGTTTGTTAAACATCTTGATTTCCTTGTTGCTATTGTACCTCAGGGAACATTAGTCCTTCTGATAGGACTGAAGTGTTCCCAAGTTGTCAGAGCTTGTTCTTTCTCATGAGTAATTGAGTTATTCTGTGTGTAAATTATCTGGATCTCTTAAGTTATCTAGGTTGTTTGGCCTTTATGGCAATTGAAAGTCTGTTGCAAAACTTAATAATCGAGTTCTATTCAAACTTCCAGATTATTTCAACTGCAAGTCTGGTCTTCCATTTGTATCTGGTTTATATGTTTATTCCTGGGTTGTTGTAGTCCTTACTCCTTGAATGCACCCATATGGAATACTCAGCTAGTGTTTTCTTAATTTTACTAGACAAAACTAGACTTACAGTTTCCTCCTGTAGAATAGGCTTTTTATTGCCGGTATTGTTCTGACCTGTCCTTCCTTACCATCTGAATCCAGTCATTTCTGAACATGGGTGACCGGGACTGTTAGCAGAATCCAGATGAGTATTTATTAGCGTTTAGTGAAAAAAGATTTTTCGTTTAGTGATTCCTATATTGCCCTGTGCTTTTGGCTGTATCTACTCCAGTTATCCTTGTTCTAGCTTTTTGGTGTCTGGGCTTTTTTAATCTGTACAGTTGGTTTTAAGAATCCACTTGCAGCATGATATCTTCAGTTTTTGTGTTGCTTTCCAGTAAGGCTTTTATTTTATAGAGTAATTCCTACCTAATGTTTGGCTGACTTTCACAGGTTCTTGAAAGAAGGCTTATTTTACATTGTGGAGTTCAGCTTTTCTAAAATAGATGATTCCCATGCCGTTCACATTTAGCATCAGGGAATTTCCAGCTAGCTTGAATTTCTTTGTGGTGAATTTCTTTTCTAGGAAGATGGATGCCTTTACTTATTCATCACTTCAGTGCCCTTTATTGTACTTTTTACAAATGAAAACTGGTCTGCTCTATTAGAACTCATTTTCTTGGCTTATCTCTTCAGACAACCCCTCCCTGTAAGCAGCAGCTGTCTTAAATCATCTGCTCAGGAGATTTTTTTTTTTTTTTTTAGGGAGAGTGGGAGGAAAGAAAGGTTTGCTAATGACCATTCTGAGTTCTGTCATTTAACAATTCATCTCTTCTTTTTTTACCTGAACCTTTTCTCCCCTGTATCTATGTTTTGCTTTTTTAAGTTGCCACTTCCTTCTCCATTGAATATTGATGTTTTTTTCCAGTGTAACATGAACTGAGGAGGATTTATCTTTAGATCTTTACCTTCTAGAGAGATGGCAAAGTAGTATGTGGGCTCTGCTGGGATCAGAAGGTAATAGCGTTGCAGCAATGTTTCTTGGTCTGTATTCTAAGAAACTTCTTGTTTCTGGAGAGCTTTTGGTGACAAACTCCAGTGTATGAGACCATTCAAAAGCTGTGTAACTTAGTTGTTATTAGGGTTGCTGTATTTGGGTCTTTCAAAGAATTAACTTTTTTTTTTTCTAGAGAACAGGTATTAATGTTTTCCTTAACAGCTTAAAGTATACTAAAAGCCTTGATCTTTGCCACTGTGCATTACTTGGTTGAGCTGTTGTTCTAAGAGCAATGTAGATGTAAAGATGATGTGCAGACAGGTGAAATGAATCATCTTGATGGAGTTGGCCAGGATGCCACTGCAGTATAAAGTTTTGGTCCGATACATGGTTGTTTTCATATATTGTAGTCTATTATGATGGAGTTGGAAGTAATTTGAACTTGAGGTCTATCAGTTGTCTGACCTTTTCAGAAATAATAATCACTACTACTGAAATTTGAGTAACTCCCTGGAGATTCCTCTGTTATATTGTCATTTTTTTAACACTACTTCTCTGGCTATCAGTCAACCTTCCCAGATAGGACCGAAATCTTCAAGGGGTAAAGACTGCCTCTTCATAAATCTTCCTTTATTGTATACAACAGTAGATGGAGGGAAGGGAAAGAGTTTCAGAGACTTTTTTTTTTATTCTCTTTAGGTGTGGTATGCCTAGGGCATGTGTACAAGGAAAGGGCTGGATGTTTTCAAAAACCTTTCAAAGTAATCTTTGGCTGCAGAAATACCAAAATTGTGCCTCAGTAATGGAACAAGGTAGCAAAGGCTGCAGAAGATGATAGATTTTTCTCTTAAATCTAGCCTTTTGGGATTTGAAGCTCTTACTTCATTTAGGTGATCAAGGTAAAAGCTGCCTTCCTTATCAGTCTCTTCTCTTTCTAGGTTTCCATGAAGATAAACAACTGAAATGTGGATAGCCAATTTGTAGCTTGGTGGTGGTTGTCATCTGGAACCTGCTGGTGTCTCCTCCCGGTAGTTGGTGTAACGTTGCCTGCTGAGAGCCATGAAGGTTGTACCAGAGAAGAATGCTGTCCGCATCCTGTGGGGTAGGGAACGGGGTACTCACGCCTTGGGCGCTCAGCGGCTCCTGCAGGAGTTGGTGGAGGATAAAACTCGATGGATGAAATGGGAGGGCAAGGTAAGGTTATGGGATAGAGGTGCATAGCTTGATCTTGGAGTGGGGGAAGGGAGGCAGGGATTTGAAATAAATTGTCTTGTGATTGTACATTTTGATGTGTTACACTTGATATGCTCTCTGGCTCTGTTCAGTTCCTGCAGTGATGTGATACTAGATATGTTCCTGCAGCGGGTTCCCCTTGTTGTTTGTGTGGCTTACAGTTAAAAGTATGATCATATGACACTTGCAACACTTCCTGCTTTGTTGGCTTTTTCAGAAAGTTGAGTTACCAGACAGTCCACGCTCCACCTTCTTGCTGGCGTTTAGTCCAGACAGGTAATTAACTCCTAGTTCGTTCCCTGTTTCAGCAGTCTCCTTACACTTACAAAAGTGACGGAGGCTTGTTCTCGTTGAGTTGTCCAGTCCCGAGTAGCCGAGTGAAACTTCTGGTTCCTGACATGCATGGATGGAACGTGCGCACCTTCCTAATCTCACAGCTTCAAGCGTAGTTGGTGGTTAATTCCCGAGGTACCCAAGTGATGCCTAGTTCTAAGGAAAAAGGATCTGTGCGGCCACCGTGGGATTTCATAAGAAACTTGAGGGAGTAAAGGGTGTTTTAGCACAACGTGCCACGTGGTATGGCACACTCACTGGGATATCTAGGACAAAAGAACAGAAGAGAATGATGCGTGTATTGGAAGCAGAAATGGAGGTGGGATCTCTTAGTGTCACTTGATTTGACAGTGGTTGAGGTGGTGTGGAGACTTGGGAATATTTATTTGCCCCGAATTGTCACTCGGGAGTTTCTTCTGAGCTGCATGTTCACTCTGACTTTCAAGGTCAGGTTTGTGCTTGCAGATCGGATGAGCTCATGTTTGCATGGACCCTGAAATCTGGCCACAGGAAGCTTTGTGGCCATTGGTGAAACAGTAGCCTCTTACCCTTTGAGCTCTGTGTGGGAGAGCTGCTGGGTTAGGTGTGAACAGACCCTGTCAAGATGAAGCTAACCGTGGTCTGTTTTTGCTGTACTCTTCTCATGCTAATGTTTGTCCTACCTTCTGCATCCCCAGGACCCTAATGGCTTCCACACACGTAAACCACAACATCTACATCACAGAGGTGAAAACGGGCAAGTGTGTTCATTCCTTGGTTGGACATCGCCGCACTCCCTGGTGTGTCACCTTCCATCCCACCATCCCGGGCCTCATTGCTTCAGGTTGCCTAGATGGGGAGGTTAGAATTTGGGATTTGCACGTAAGTCTTTCCTGAAACATATATGTATTTACGGTGGGCGGTGACTTTTTGTGTTTGAGCTCGTTTCCCAAATGTTGCCTGCTAAGAGAGCTTTGCTGGGACCTGTCTCTAAAAGCAAAGAACAGATCATAGCCATCCTCTTCTGTTTAGAGAGGAGGTGACACATTCTTCGTTCAGTCCCAACAGGTAGGTCATGCTCCTTAGCTGTGCCTGTTTGTTGGATTAGAGTGGTGCAGATAATGGAGAACTTTGTGAGGTGCCTGTTTAGCCTCTGTGAAAGACGTGCCATTTTTAATTCTGCTGAGAATATCTGAACACTTCATTAGAGAAGCTGCTGCTCTGCCAGTTCTACCTAGTCTGGTGAGTGGCACAGAGGAAAAAACACATATATTTACCTGGTGGCTTTGAAATGCAACATTTTTACAGGCTGCTTGAGGCACACTTACCTACCAAAAAACATCTGTGGTCACTGTTGTAAGTAGTGTTATGTTCTAGACATGACACATGACCTCATACGAGAGCAGCTGTTGTTGCCAAGAAAGCATGTCACTTCCATGCTCTAGGTGGAGTTGGAGAGATGGCACATACGTGGAAACCTAATAATCTCAAACTTTGCAATAAACTGCTTGTGATTCTTGACTCCTCACTCAGGGTGGAAGTGAGAGCTGGTTCACAGATAGCAACAATGCCATTGCATCGCTTGCTTTTCATCCTACGGCTCAGCTCTTGCTGATTGCTACTGCCAATGAGATACATTTCTGGGACTGGAGTCGTCGGGAGCCTTTTGCAGTAGTGAAAACAGCTAGTGAAATGGAGCGGGTCAGGTGAGTTCCTGCTTCCAGGGTAAGAGAACACTTGTATGTGAAAAATAGCCAGATTTAGGGAATGTGGGCGGTTCCTCTGGGATGCTGCACCCTTCAGACGGAGGCAGTGGAGAGAAACATTGCTTGCAGCTCCTTGACTCAGCTGGTAAAAAACCAGTTCTGTGGCCAGGAAAAAAAGCAGTTGGAAGTAATAGATCAGCTTGGTGGTTCATATTTGTAATCGGACATGTGCCAAATAAATGCCCAGAATCTACTTCATGTTAATTTGTAAGCGTAGTGATTAAACTTGTCAGCTGTAAGGATGAGAGAACCCAGAAGTTGCTGGAAGAGAGTGCTGAGCTATTACTTTGGTGCAGATACAGAGGAAACTGTATTGCTAGAAACTTGATGCCGCCTTCTTTTGAGCTACTGAAAATAAGACAGTGATGTAACATCCAAGGCAAGTTAATCTCTCCTTCTGCACCAAATTCTAATTTGTAATATATACATATATATTCCTTTAAAATTTCCTGGCTGTTTCAATTGATACAACAGTACTTGCTTCCAGCTTTTAACTTCTGTGTAGTGCTTCTGTGGACTACAAAATAGCTGCAGTCTTCAGCAAGATAGGTATGTTTTCTTCTTCTTAATGCATAAACTTTTTGACATCCTTCAGAAGAAAGATGATGATGGTAACGTAGTAATGTTCTTATTGTAGATATTTCACGTGGGGTTTTCTTCCCTGTTGCGTCCAGCTTCCTGTGTCAGTGGAATGTGATCTGATGATTGATACTCTGGCTCTGCTTTTGTTTTAGGCTGGTACGGTTTGATCCCTTGGGACACTACTTGCTCACAGCAATTGTTAACCCTTCTAACCAGCAGGTAAGGGGCATGTCAGTACCTCTATTGACTGGCTAATTACAAGATGCTCTACATACATTAACCCTAGTCTGTTCCTAAGCAACCTTGTACTTTTCTGAAAACCCAAGGTTCTTCTAAGCAGAGTTCAGTCTCGCCTTAATTGATCACATGAATGTTCTCATGTTATGTGCAGGGCTATTAAAGAGTTCTCCAAAGCGTGTTCGTTTTGCTCTTGCTGTCTCATTAGTGGTGGGACAGAAGTCCCAATGGCCTTGCTCTTTCAGTTCTGTTGTGACATTCTGCTGGATTTGAAGCTAGGCAAAGTATGCTCCCCACAGCTGCTGACCCTCAGATGCTGATGCTTCTGTTTGTACGAGCAGTGTATTGTCAAAGCTTAGTGGACTGTAGGAAGAGGTTGTCTGGATCCATAAAATGAACTTTGAAATGGTCTCAGCTGGTTTCCTGCAAGTCAAGGCCTCTAGAAAGGGATTTATCGCAACCTTTCATCTGTCTGGGATGGCAGCTGACTTTCTGCTGTTTATTTGGAGGTACAGGATTTTGCTGTGAGGTGACTGAACTTTGGTTGCTTCCTTCTGCAGAGCGATGAGGAAGTGGAAATCTCCGTGGACAGCACAGAGATGCCGCATTATCGCCAGCGCGCTATCCTTCCCTCCCAGCCTGTGAGGCGCACACCTCTCCTCCACAACTTCCTGCATATGTTGTCCTCCCGCTCCTCTGGCATACAGGTGGGAGAGCAAAACAGTGTCCAGGACTCTGCTACCCCGTCCCCTCCACCGCCGCCGCCGCCGCCACCTCCGCCTCCAGCCAGTGAGAACACAAGGGCGTCTGTCTATAACAGGCTCCGGGAGCGTGTCAGCTATCCCACAGCAGAGTGCTGCCAGCACCTGGGGATGTTGTGCCTTTGCAGCCGATGCTCTAGTGCAAGACTTCCTTCTTCTCTCTTCCCGCACCAGGAAAATGCACCCTCCACGTCTTCGGGGGCCACTGGCACTTCCTTCTCCTCGGTGCAGACCGAGCCTTATCAACCCCCGGAGCAGGCATCCGTAGCGCAGGAGGAGCAGGGGATACTTAACAGGCCCTCTGCTTTCAGCACAGTTCAGAGCAGCACTGCTGGCAACACCCTGCGCAACCTTAGCCTGGGCCCCACGCGGCGGTCCCTCAGCGGGCCCTTGGCAGGCCACCAGTCCCGGTACCAACAGTCTGCGAGAGAGATGGCTTCGGGCTTGGGCGGGTCTGACTGGTCCAGGACAGTGCTGAACATGAGCTCTCGGTCCGAGCTGGAAGCCATGCCTCCCCCTAGAACCAGTGCCTCCTCCGTCAGCTTGCTGTCGGTGCTGAGACAGCAGGAGGGGGGTTCCCAGGCATCGGTCTATACCTCTGCAACAGAAGGGAGAGGCTTTCTGGCCCCAGGGGCTGAGGCGGACAGTGGTAGTAACGCTGGCCCGAGCAATCCGGCCAGCATCCGTAACGAGCTCCAGTGTGATTTGAGGCGATTCTTCCTGGAATATGACCGGCTTCAGGAATTAGATCAGGGGATTGGTGGGGAGCCCAGCCAGTCGCAACAGGCTCAAGAAATGCTCAACAACAACATTGAGCCTGATCGGCCGGGTCCCTCCCATCAGCAGACTCCACACAGCAGTGAAAACACTTCCAATTTGTCCCGGGGTCACCTGAACCGCTGTCGCGCTTGTCATAACCTGCTGACCTTTAACAATGACACGCTGCGCTGGGAAAGAAGCACGCCTAGCTACACACCAGGGCAGGTCCAAAGCACGTTTGAGGGTGTGCCTCCAAATACCAGCCAGGTGCAGCCTGCAGAGAGAACCGAGGGCAGAGCTCCTGCCTCTAGCAGGCTGCAGCTGGGCAGCTCTTCCACCCCGCAGGAGGAGAGGACCGTGGGAGTGGTCTTTAACCAGGAGACGGGGCACTGGGAAAGAGTTTACAGCCAGTCGGCTTCAAGCAGACCTGGGAATGTATCACAGGAGGCCTTAAACCAGGAAATGCCTGAGGAAAGCTCAGAGGAGGATTCACTCAGGAGGTAAGATAAATGCTCAGCCTTCCTCCTCTATTTTTTCTCATACCTTTCCCAGCTAGTCTGAGTTGCTCAGTATCTTCCGAGTTAAAAGCCTTTTCTCATGTGGTCGCGTGCTACTTATGTAGCTGAAAATAGAGAGGTTGCAGTGATGTCTTTTATAGCTGCCATTGTCATGCTGCAGATAGGTTCTGAAGATTGTAAGGACAGAGACCAGACCTCTCAATGGGAAAGGAGGGTGATAGTACAGACAGGCAAAAGGGTGGGCTCTGGCAGCAGATCTCTGGGGTGAACCATGCTCCTGGTGTTTCCCAGACACTGCAGAAGGGTGGGAACACAGGATGTGCTATGCTGGCCTTTGTGCCCCATACCACACACCTGCTGCACATGGAGAACCTGCTCAGGGTAGGCCTGGCAAGTTGGGCACGAGTAGTGAGAATTGCTTTATTGAGTGCTGTGTCTTGTTGGGGTTGTAGTTGTTAAGTTGGAAGGGTTAACAGTCATTTCCTTGGTGTTGCCGTATGGGGCAAAAAAAAAGTCAAAGCTTCATGTCAGTCAGTGGTTTGGGCATATACCTTAGCTGCGAGTGTTTGTTCAAACCTATACGGTTTGTTTGCCTTTGATAAAGAGGTAAGGTTTGAAAGTGGCTCCCATTGACCCAAATCTAGGGCAAGCTGGTTGGGGGCAAACTGATATTGAAAATTTGAGGCTCTACTGTATTTTTTAAGAAGGTGATTCTTCTTTGGAAGGATATTTTTTTTTATACTTCAGATGTGTTACAAGAAATAGAATGAGCCAAATCAAACTTGCACCAGGAAGGACCTGTGCTCTGTGTGGAAGTGTCTCCACTGGCATGTATGGACAATTCAGCTACACTGGTACTGTGGGCAGAGTTTCCCATACTGGGTTTCATTTCGGTCAAGTGATTTGTGCTGTTGTCAGAGGAAAGGTCCAGTCTTGCCCTTTCTTGGAAATGGATGTTTTATGCCGTAGGAAAGCAAAGTTTCCAGGCTGGATGCAGATGTAACTGACTGAGGAGGCTTTGTACACAGGAGTGCCTGAGGAAAGTGAATTCTTTCCTTCTTCCTGCAGATAAGCTGATTATACTCAGGCTGGAACAGTGACTGACTTTCTTGTTGCTGTAGTTGCATAGAAAAATAAGTGGTGGTGGTCATGAAAATACTCATCTGCTTCTAAATCCCCACCCCAGTTGTTTTTTATAGCCTGCCATAATGAGTCTCAAACTGATTATGTGGTAACTGCTTCTTCCTTGGGCCTGAACTTACCTGCTATTAATTTAACTGAGATATCCTCTCGACCCCCATTAAAGGGCAGAGAGGTGAGAAGGAGCTGACAAATTTAGCTTTAAAATGGCACTTGTCTTGCATTATATTTCTTTTGAAGTAACTGTACATGCTCTTATCTCCACTGTGTAGCTTGTTGTCTGGGCTGAGTCACAGTAGTGTCAGAAATAAGAGGCAAATAACCTTTTTATTGATCAGGCTGTTGGCAGGTATTTGGACCATGAGATGTGGCGGTATCTGGAATTGAGGTCTTTTCTGTGGAAGTTGCATAATTTAAAAATGCCCAGAGGCATAGAACTCAATCCTGGATGGGTTCCTGCCCCACAGCTGGAGTCCTGTGACTGAATCTCTGGGTCACTCTGCCTGTCGCCCATGGAGGTTGCTGCTGCCTGCTTGGTGGCTGTAGCATCTGTGCAGGATTAGTTGCCAACCTGGTCATCTGTGCAAACAAGTGCTTTTTGCCCAGACATTCATTTGTGGTGTGTAGTTCCATGCGTGAGCTTAATTCCAGAGGAATTCCTATAAGATGAAACCATTAATGAAACCCTTTTGGCAGAGGTTGATGAAAAGCTCGTTGGGACTCTTGTTTTCCCAGTCTCCTGCTTCTGCTATCAGGCCTTTCTCAAGAACAGGCATGGCAGAGGCTTCTGCTTCCCTTCTAATCTGAAGTCAAGGTAACTGTAGAGTACTGAGGTAAGGAAGCTGGAAGCAGTGAGCAGTCTGGTATTAAATGCGCATGGCAATTTCCTTGAAATAAAACTTCATTTCCTTTCCTGTTAAACACATTGGATGGACCTGAGAACTTTATGAAATATTTCCTCTTAAAAGGAACCCTGCATGTGGGATAGCTATATCCTGCAGGTGTAATTTTCTGCCCTTCTCAAATTAGCCGTTATATTTTTCCTTTTAGATCAATAACAAGTCAGCAAGCACCCACTTACCTAATTTTTGCATGGAATGAACGTCCTCACATCCAGGCTTCTTGTCTCCCAGACCTAGGGTGTGCTCTCACAATGGGGAGTGTTGGAACCACTCCTGCACAGCAGAGTCCAAAATGTCTTGTTAACCTTTGCAGCCACAGAAGTGTTCAAAGATGGTGACGAAGGGTCATGAGATGTAAGCAACGTAATGCTGAAAGTGCTGGGGAAATAGAAGGAGGAGGATAGGCCTTCAAGGCTGAGGGTACAAGTGATAACTGCATACACACTTTGAATCAAAGTAATTTTGTGCCTGTGGACCTCAGGTTCATTCTTAGGGTTGGATATCCATGTATTTGCTTCTAACTTCTGTTATGCTCTGTGCTTCTTTGTCTCTCCATTAGATGTCCTCATCGGGCAATTGAGCTCTATTTGAAGGCTAGGTGAAAAACTTAAGATAAAAATTGCGTCTGGAAACTGTGTGTATGTTCTTGTTCCCTGTCCATAGGCAGGATCCATTCCTTAACCTGTCTTGCCTAGCTGAGAAGTAGCTTGCTGGGAAGACATTGCCACAGAGGGTCAATTAAGTGAATAGGTAGTATAATGAAGGCTCTTCTTTGAATTCTGTTGATGCAGCTATGTCAGCTGGGTAGGGAGAAAATTCAGCTCTTTCTGATGGTGCTGGGCTAATTATCTTGGGCTAATCACGAAGGCATTAATAAGCATGTAATGAAGCTATTCCTGACTAACAGCTCTGGCACCTCTAATAGGAGGAACATGTCACTGGGAGCCTCGGCAGTACAGCAGTCCTGTCACGTTCAACCTGGCCTGAAAGCAGCACAGGCATTGAGCTGTGTGCTTCCTGAAGTTGTGTCAGTGAGGTATAAAAATTGGGGAAAGTTTATGGTCTACCTTAAGCAGAAGTTGGTGAGACTGAGCTTCAGCTTTTCTGAGGTTCTCCAGGCTGATCTCATTCAAATGTAGGGTTTTTTCCCCCTGTGGATCTATCTTTGCCTCACTTCTAACATCAAAGTGAAAAGAACCTCAGAAATCTCTGAAGTTGTCATGTGAAATGTGCTGCATAAAATTGGTGATAGAAGCTGTGTTCAAGATCTGGATGAAGGGAAGATAACCGAGCAACAGATGATAGGCTATCTTAATATGACACAAGTGATATCTATGGAACGAGCGTGTTATTTCACAAAAAAGAAAATCCTCTGGTTTAAATCTAGTGTAGTTTCTGAGCATGGCACCCCAGACTGCAGTCTTTCTAGAATGGATGCAAGGAGCCAGTAGTGCCATGTGTGTCCCTGTTGACATATTTCAAACCTTATCCTGTGAAACAGTCCTTAGCAAGGGGGAGAAGAAAAATACACCAAGGGAAACTTGTCTTCCATGCATTCAAGATTTAGCTGCTCATAATACACTAAGGGGACAATTCTGATAGTGTTTACCTGTCTATCTTAACTAGACATTTGAATGAATTACTGCAGATGAAAGATGAGCCCTGTCCTATTGCCAGGCAGGCTTACATGAAACCTGTGTTTCATGAGGAAATGCATGTTATCCTTATTCTTCCATTAAGAAGCTTTGTCTGGCAATTATGTTAAACTTCTCTAACCACTCCGTTGCACTCATTCCAGAGGTCAAATTCTGTAGGCTGTGCTATGAGTAATTTCTGTGCCTGTGTCTTATGCATAATGTTTTCACCTTGACTCACCTATTTAGTCTGGCAGACGAGATAGACTATTGAAGTTATCTGAAAATCTGAGAAGTCTTTTGAACTGTTCAGGGTGATGGCTTTGCCATCCACCCAGGTAGGAAGGAATGTATGTGAGGGAGTTTGTATTGTCCGGGGACACTTGTATAAACTCCTCTGTTTTGTGAGTGTATAAAAGCACAGAGTCCACAGTGCCATGCAAATAATTGACCTGCTGAAGTTGCACAGCTTACCAAAGGCATTGCTTTTTGATGTGTTTTAGTCTGTTGGATGCACTGTGCACAAGTGAGACGTGTGCTGACCAGCTTCCCTGGAACCATGTAACAGGGTGCAGGGTCAAATTTTTGTCTTTCAGATGCGAGGTGACAAACTGAGGGCTGTGGTCCCTCCTGCCTGCATTCTTGCTATGTGACATGAACCCAGCCTTTTTTGCTGAGCTGAGATTGTGTTGCACTCAGCCTGGATGAGAAAGCTATCTGTATAGGATGGTGAATGTGATCCCAGGTGTCAGTACTATATGTTGCAAGTGAATTTGGCTGTGTTGTGTTTCCCTCAGAAAGGTTTAAATGCTCTACCTGTGGTTTCACCTGTTAGCCCAGTGTGGACCTTTGTGCCTTGTTCTTGTCAGGTGTGCAGAGGCCTGACATAACACCCGAGATGGCAGGGTGGAAGCAGTGGTACCATTCTCACCTGCCTGGAGACATTGTACCTGGGCAGTACAGTGACTCCAGCTCACATCATGTCTCTCTTCAGTCTTGATGGCCTTTTTGGCAGCACACAGCTCTCTGTACTTACAGCAGGTATGAAAAGAAACACCTAGTCTGTTCCCCTTTGAATTTCTGAGGATTTACTTTTGTATTTATTTGCTGCCACAAGGGGGTAATGTTGCTTCTGCTGGTTGCTTTCCTTGCGTCCTTTCAGAACCAGAAAGTTTCTGAGTTTTTGTATAAAGAAAACAAGGTAGCTTGACGACACCCCACCCCCACCCCCACCCCCAGTCTTAGATTGGAGTTTATCTCCTTAGTTATCATACATTTGCAAGGTCTTCAGTGTTTGAGGAAAGGTGTGAATGGGGGACCAGACGGGGAGATGGCTCTGATACAAAATGCAAGCAAGGGAGGAGCTTATCCTCTTGGCTTTTGCAGGGGTTTGAAAAGGATAGATGTGGATCTGAGGTGAGGCAGGTATTTTGGCTTTCTGATATGCAAATGCCCATGAGTTAGAGCTGTGGAAGACCTCACCATCTTTGCAGAGTTCACCAACTTTGGGGAATTTGTCTTTGCAGACTTCTTGCTTATTGCCTACCAAGCCTGGAGCAGACCTTTCTTTGCAGTCTGCCTTCTCAAAGGTTTTGTTTGCATTTAAATGGCTGCACATCCATCCTCATAAGACTTCCATAATATGGGGCTTTTTTTCTGGAGGAATGCTTGGCAGATATTGACTGGAGTCTGGAGAGTCACCTTTTCCAAGAGGCTGTATTTATTTTCTTGTTCAAGTATGCCTTGAGGTAATACGTAAATTTTGGTGCTTTTCCATAAGAAGGCTGTGAATATGTTTGGGAGCTGTTTTTTTCCTGATGCAAGTAGACATGGCTTACTCATGGCCATGAGGGGATGCCTCTTCTGGTTCTAAATAGATACAGTATTGACTTGTGATCCAACTGGGACCAGTCTGTGGTTAAAGTAGAATGACAGGGTAGGAACAGCCCCATTCCTGCCCAGCAGTGGTGAGTCACTTTTACAGCTTTTTCTTGAGTTCGTACTGGAGCCTGAGCTTCTGATGTGCTGTTCTGGTTTTTGCTTTAAATGACGTGGCTGTTCAGATCTCTGCACGGATTGGCTTCTGGTAGCTTTCTCGCTGTGGAAAGCACTGAATGAAAAGGCACATGTCACTCGTATCCTAGCCTTAAAAACAAAACAACCAGAACACTTCTTTGCCCCCTGCCCTGGGCACAGAGTGGCCTACTAGGAGACAGTTCTGTGACTGAAATTTATCATCAAAATAAGAGAAGAAGGTAGTGCTACTCCCTTTACTTTTTTTTAGCAGGAAGGAATTGCCCTACCTAAAGCTACAAAACGCGTCTTGTGGTGGAGACGGAAGACCCATCCAGTGTATTCCATCTTGGTTGGTTCCTTATATCACAAAACTCACATTCTGCCTATTTTTTTCCTAATTGCTTATAGCAGTTGTGGCTCGCTTCTGCAACAGTTATTAAATACTTGAATCAGTGATGTGTTGAGTTCACTGTAGAAGAGGGGACTTGGGCAGAAGGATGGCACCCCTCTGAGCTGCGGAGAAGAGAGGCAGCAATACGATGCTGGCTGCTCAGACTGCACATCAGTGGGAACGTGGACTGTGCCAAATCTAAATGGACCTGCCCAGTATAATTTCTCCCCACCCATTACGTTCAGGCCCATTCCGTATGGAAACCTTTCTAGATTGACGTCCTGGCATTTGTAGTTGAGGCTCAGCATTTTGTTTAAGCTGATGGTGTGTAGACCTTACCCCTGCTGTGGAAAGAAGGATTTTCTGGCAAACCTTGTAGCCTCCATGGGTAATCTGATAGTTTTGGAAAAGTCTGTACTGTGCTGTGCTGGTTTTAGGCTTGGGAAGAAATAATTCTAAAGATGCTTGTTACAAAATGATGGTGATAGAGATAAGTAATATCTCAGTAGCTAGTGAGGAACAGTGGTGTACACAGACATTGTGAAGGGACTTCCAAGCAGAGACAAGAGGTTCATGTTTGTGGTTGGATGCTTGAGGGGAAAAGGCCAAAACTGTGGGGAGGGGGAATGATTTCTGAAAATGTTAGCCTGGACCTACAGAAATGAACAAAGACCTAATTTGTCGGTGCCAAACATAAAATGAAGTACTAATCTGAAGGTGACATGAGCATTTAGACATGATAATTAGCTGTGTTTATGGGTGATGTGCAGGCTGTGGACAAACTTGGCAAGTATTGTTTGTTTGGCCTTTTCTAAAAATGGAAAGTACAATTTAGTTTTATCATGACAATGTAACCACAGCCTGAACTGTAGGAGAGGCTGCCATGATATTTAAATGGTCAGTTGATGTCTACGTGAGCTCTGAGGTTATTGCTGCTACTCTTTCAGCTTTGTGTTTTTTTTCCAGACTGAGCCTGCTGTCTCTGCGTGGGCAGGAAAGACTTTGTTTTACTGGCATGGTAGAACTTCAAGCCCTTGAATGTGCTGCTAGTTGTTATGTAGAAGAACAAGTGAAAGAGGTGCCTGTTTTCTTGCATAAATGTTCTTCCCCCTGCCGTTGCTGGTTTCCTGATTTAAGAATACTGTAAGGTTGCTAGAGCCCTTTTACTTCATTACTGAGAGTTGGTGGGGGAAAAAATGATGCCTTGTGCCTTCCCTCTTGCAGTGACTAATAGAGGTCACTCCCTGCTGCTGAGCTTCCCCAAGTACTTCGGAGAGCTGAGCATGTGCAGTCTTTGCCAAACTTGCAGAAAGGCTTAAGCCTTCTTTTCTTTTTCTTGGCCTGAATTTAGATATACAGAAATGACTGTAGCACACAGAAAGAGATTCTTTTCCCCGTGTTACTCTTGCAGCAGCTTGGCTTGCAAATTAAGCAGGTATAGAAATAACTCTGCATTCTCAAATACCTTCATGATGTTTCCCCAGTCGAACCATTGCCCTTCTCCCCGCCCCCCTTGGTTTTTCTTTTTGGTAGTACAGACCAAGCAATGAGGAGTTCACCTATAAAAGAAGTAGGTAAACTTTGGTTTCTCTGCAGTCTCCAGGAAACAGAGGCCTGTTTCCCTACCTGCTCCAACAGGGCAGCAAGGGAACTTGTTGAAATTGGATTCCAGTGATGTTTCTTAAAGAAGATGGAAGAGATACATGCTTCCAAACTGGCTTACTTTTTTGCTTCTACTGAGGAGTAAGGAAATCTAGAGTTGGGTGGTTGTTTTGTTTTTTTGAGTGGCGCTTTTTTTGTTTTGTTTTGGTGTGTTTTGTTTTGTTTTCTGAGGAAGGCCTATATGAGATGACCATACAACAAACATCTTGGATAAACACAGCTTGCTTAGAAGTTGAAAGACAGCTGACTTCAAACAGATAGCTATTTGAGGATACCATAAAGCATACCAGTTCTCAGCTTTCCTACAGGCAGGAAAGAAGTGTGAATAGCTTCCCTCTCCTGAAAGCTATCCTTTGTTAGGCTGTCTGTCTCCTGTGCTGTCTGCAAATGGCTTCCCTGCAGCCTCCTCATCCAGCTGCTGCAGAGTGGGCAGCATAACCAGACAAGCTCACTTGACCTGGAACAGCTGCTACTGCTCCCATTTTTTACTTATGTGCATTGAGTTCATGTACATGTAGTATTCTGTCTAAGGGATGATGCTCAACTTACGATTAGTGGTGGTCTTTGACATGCTTAAACTAGCTGTGATTCCTGGAGCTTGTTGTCTGGCTTCAGATAAGCAACGTTAAAATAGTCTCTTAAGTTTTGGTTTGGCTTTGTTTTCCTTTTGCCAAGAAACAAGTTATGGGCAGGCCCTCAAACCTTCTATTTCAGGCCTGCTTGCTCAACTAAAAGCTCTGTAGCTTTCCTGAGTGTGGGAAGGAGCTGGTGATGTTTGCAGTATAGTGTGCCTGTTTTTTATGCTGATACAAGCCCTTAATCGTTAGATCACTTACGTATATTGCGCACATTCACTCACTCTTCATGTTCTTTTTAAATGCACGCAGTATGGTGTGCCTGGGGACAAAGCACCCTCATCCAATTATTTGCTCCTTATTATAGAATCTGGGCTGGAGAACTTGCGGTAGAGTAGCATGCATCTGCTCTGGGCCTAGAGCAAGAGGAGAGAGGGGGACTTGTGATCTGACTCAGTAATACAACTGTAACCAAAATAGTGATGACTCTAGATTTCTCCAGTTGAGTCGTTCTGGTCCGTTGAATAGCTAACATGCATTTTAAACATTTTCCACATACATATTTAACTGATTGTGCCAAATGGCTGTTTGTGTGATGATGTAACCGACCCCCTCCTTTGCTCTTCTTGAGAAAGCACCTGCTGGAACTGAAGGCTGTGAATAAACAGGGTTCATTATCTGCCAGGAAACTGAGTCATTTTTATGCTTGAAATGCATTAGTATCAAATCCTTCCCTTGCCTTCCTGAAGTGGGAGGGCTGGGGTAAGTGGCTGAACTACCCTGCCAGTCATCTGTTGACCTGACTGTTCATTACTCCAGCCGGAACAAGAGCATTTTAAAGGAGGTGATTGATGTGTGGTGGGACCTCTGTTTTCATAGCCTTAGAAGCCCATGGAGATAACAGTACGGCTTCTGCCCCCTCAGGAAAGACACCTCCTCTTCAATTCCCTATGGAGAAGCAGGAGCGCAATGTAATTATCCCAGAAGCTGACGCAGATCTGCTTGCGTGGGTAAGCAGAGATTTCTGCTGTCCACACAATCTGTGGTGTTGGGAACTCCCAGAACAAGGAGAATTTGAAGCAGGCATTATACATATGAAGGTAGGTGGAAGAGCCCTCAGAATAGTAAAGCTGTCTGCAGGCTGAGGGAGTTCAGTGCGTTGGCTATGTTCTGGCCCTGCTTTCAAGCCCGTTATCATAACCATGATGACTAGGAACCGATTCCCCCTACCTGAATTTCTGATATAGTCGCATGCTCTTAAGGGTGTATGTGGAGGAATGCGATGTCTGTCTTCAGCTTGGCTGAGGTGCCCGCCCCATTTGAGCACTGGTATAAAACTGCCACTGTAGAGCAAAATAGCACATGCCATAGCTTGAGCTGATTTAAATTTCGTTTCCCCTCCCCACCCATCGAGTTTTGCCCCTGCAGAATGAAAGTGCAAGGTCTTTCATTGTTCTTTTCATGCTGGAGTTACTGCCAAACTAATCAATGCTGCCATAGCTGCTCTTGACCCTTTTAATGTCTATCATGGATGTATGCTTCTTCTTGCCTGTTGAAATAATTCATTAATCATTCTCTGCGTGCTGTATGATGAGGACCTCTGCATAATGCTTGCTCATCTTTTGTTCTGATGCATGGCCTTTGTCAGCAGGTGAAGTGATAGATTAACAATGTGACCTTGGGTCTACTTAAAAAATCTGTCCTCTTCCTCAGAGCCACTGACCTTCCCTATGATGAGCTCCAAAGATGCTATGTAGCTCCTGTGGCATCAGGTGGTAAATGGAAGTTGGAGTTCCTAGTCCAAGAGCAGAGGTGCACTAATAACACAATTCATCATGTGGTATGACTTTCTAGTTAAACTGAAGCAGGTAAACATCAAAGGGTTAACCATGTTCTTCTCAAAACTGTGCCCCCTGCCTTATGATGAGGAAAACTCAAATCCCAGTGCTTGTTTCTGCTGTTCAAACTCTTAGCTACAGTTCTTTGTTTCATGTAATTGTGCTTCTTTTCCCTGTACTCATTCCCATCCTGGCTGAAGACCTGATGTGCTATTTTCTGACAGAAATCCTTACAGCTTGTTTTCTACAGGATTCTTACCCAGAATCAGTGAAGGGGGAAAAGCGTTTTTTGTCCTAAATTCTGTCCTATATCAAACCTGCTTCTTTGACAACTCCACATCTCCAGCTGGAAAGAATATCTTCTCTGTCTCTGGTTGCCCTTCAGAGTTAGCACAAATCCTTTCTCACAAACAGGCCAAAGTGTTCTACAAAGGCCATGTTTGGAACATACATGTGATCATGTGTTGCATCACTGCTGTCACTGCTACCCCTAAAGAAAGGAAATTTTCTTGCAAAGAATGTTCATTATGTAGAATAACTAAAAAAAAAAAAAAAGTTATGAAAAGAATGCTTAACAGGGCTTAGATACTCATAAGAAAGGCAGCCACCAACTCTTGTTCCTCACTGAGTTGTATGGCAAAGGTGTGAACAAGAGGATGGAGGAGGTAACTCAAAACTGCAAAAGTGGGTGTTGAGGTTTTCATCAATAGTGAAGTTCTTGGGTTTTTATTTCTTGTAGGTGGTTACAAGTGTCTTTAGAAAAGTTTGACTGTTTTGGTTGACTGTTTCTTCTCTCCTTATAGTCTGCTTCTGACCTGTCTTGATGCCAGGCTAAGTATGTCTCACAATAACCATGTGAAAGCTGAAACAGTCTAGAAATGTTAGCTTAGAGTTACCGGAGCAGATTATGTTAAGGACTTAATTTTAGAAATAATTTTTTTCAGGCAATCTTAAGAACTGCATACTGATTGCTTTTTTTCGTTTAAGCTTGAATATAAAACTGGTGATAGCAATAGTGTTTTTCTGTTTGACAAGAGCTACAGAACTTTTATGGAAAATGAAGCTATGGAACAAAACACTTGGTGGTTTCTGCTTACGTGATTTCAATTTGCCCTTTTAAAGTAGGCAGCACAATACAGAGATGTCTGAAATAATTTTTCCCTATTATTCTGAGAAAAGGGAAGGGAAAAAAACACAAGCCAGTGGATTGGGTTGGTTGAGGTTTTTGTTTAGAATAGTTTTCTAGTGTTCTGTAGAGGCTATAATTTATCTCCAAGAATTAATTGGCCATGTTAACAGTTAATAGAGTTTGGGATTCGAGGGAGGGTAGTAGTGTTACTAGGCAGCTGGCAAACATTCAGCTGTCTTCATGCTTCAGTTTTCTTGTTATCTTAAGGTTAAACATTGCCTTGCCCTAAGAGGAAGATGACTGAAGGTAATCTAGTTTTAAACTGTTGCTATTCTTTACGTTCATATGAGGAACCACAAGAGCACATCCATAGGGATGAGTGCTCAGGAGAACTGACTGCTGGCTGTAAATCAGAAGGCTGAAAAAGGGATGTAATAGGAAGTGGTGTGGTAATTTCACCTCCGAATGGACAGCAGGGAATATAAAAGCCTTTCCAGGGAGGATACAGAACCAGAGGAGGAAACTCGCAGAAGCTGCTGGAGTTGTCAATATACTGCTGCTTCAAAGGATAAATATGAGTTTCTCTGTCTTGAGTTCCCTTCATAGCTGAAGGCTGGGACTATGGGAGGGGGTAGGTGTGCTTCCTCTCCTTAGAGTGCTTCTTTCATTTTACTGGTTTGCTCTGGTGGTTGGTGTGCAGTAGCGGCTTAGGAGGATGGCAGCTGACTGAACACCCTTTTGATTTTAAGGAAATTAAGCCTCGCTGCTATTTGTTAGTGCCTCCCTTTTGGACGAGGAGGAAAGCCCTTCCCTCGGTGTCACTCGGAGTAGCGCTACTCAGTAATGTGTGTGCTGTGACAGCAAATCTAAGATGTGGTGTAGGAATTGCATGTCCTTAGAAACTGTTACTGAGAAGTTAGGTTTGCTGCATTTAAGTATCTTAAAGCCTGCGGAGATGAATCACTCTGTCCCAGGAGGCTTTGGTGGTGTTCCTCGCCCCCGTGGGGAGAGTGTGGGTTAGTCCAATGGCTGATGTGCTGTGAGGAGGTTGCTTCATGACTTTTTTTCTCCTCCAGCTGCAGCTTCTGGCATTCAGCTGCTTCGTTCCTGAGAAATGTCCCTTTTCTGCTTATAACGTCTTGTGCACGTGCGTTCTCTTTCTCCCTCCCTTGCCTAAAGGTGTCCTGTAACTTGGGCCTTGCTGCCTTTTCCCCCCTTGTTGGCGATTGCTGCTGTTTGTCCGACCTGAGGTAACCGAGTGAGCGTAGAGCGGCGGTTCCACAGCTACTGGTGTCTGACAGAAAAGGAGTCTGCCAAGATCTCAGTGCTGCTGAGCAGAGGCAATTTATATCTTCTTGTAGTAGTTTTAATTAAAAAAAAAAAAAACAAAAAAAAAAAACCGAAACCAACAAACCAACAAAAACCTGCAATCTCTCTCCTCCTATTTTAGCAGGCTGGGCCAGAAGCATCTCTCAGGGTGAGCAGAGTTAATCTTCATCGTTACTGCATTGACTGACAACCTGGAGGATGATAATGTGTGATTTTTTTTTTTTTTTTGATTTTTTTTTATCTTCTTTTTTTTTCCCCTGGTAAGCGGGGGAGTAGAGTGGAAATTGCAGTTTCTCTGCTAATTGTACTTTAGATGTCATTTGTGACAATTTCATGTTGTCTAGACAGAGATAGCAGAGCAATTGTTTCCACAGAGCCTAGTGTTAGCCTGTTGATATATCTGGGTAGCAAAAATATGGGGGGTGTGGGAGAGGAAGAGGGTGCTGTAAGCTCCAGAAAGGATTCAGGAGTCAAGCATGATCTACTGAAATGTTTCAAAAGCAGATACAAGCAATATGCATTTCTGTTCTCTTTGCATCCTTCTCTGTTGGAAACTTAGATGTTTAGTGGCTAATAGAGCTGCATCTATTCATTGATGGATGATTATCTTCCTTAACAGAATTGTTCCCAACCTCAGCATTTACTGTGGTAGGATACTGGGCTTACTGAAGACAAATAGTCTGTGTCTCTTCTGGGGCATTGGGTGGCAAAAGCTATGAATGTGGCACCTAAGACTTGATAGAGTGCAGCATGATTTACTTTAAAAACACATGTCTGTGCCTTCCTGGGGGACAGTAGGTTACACTACCAGTGTCAAAAATGGGACACTATTAATGACTATAGCAGTACCACATTCGTTTGGATCTGTAAGTTGGGACTTGAGGGCTTAGTCTAGAATGAGTGTTTGGTTTCAGTATAGATAACAGTTATTCTCTGGTGCATTAAGCACAGAGATGGTTCACCTGGGTCTCATGAAATTGCATATTACCTTGTTTGTTTTTTTGCTTACTATATGTATTTATATCCACCTGTTGATTGCTCTGTGATCTGTAGGACAATCAGACTTTTAGCAGTTACTGTTGACAGAATTATTTTTGTCCACCTGATTTGAATATGGCTCTTGTATATGGCTTATGTGCCTCAGTGTGAGATAGCACAGGAGCTGAGTTTGGTCTTGGAAGGCTCTGCAGGAAAGGCCTTCTTAGCTGAGACTGTTCAACTCAGTGCAGCCTCAGAGCGGGTGCTGGGGAGTGTGATTAATGGAGTGTGGTTGTCATCCTACTCCCCACTTCCCAGAACTACTGGTTGTCCTAGGGAGCACTTCTGGTGGAGGAGGTGCTCCTAAAGCAGCAGCAGCTCCTGTTGCTCCGTGGTGTGGAGTTGCACGCTGTTCAGGTAAAATCTCAGGGCCATGAGGTTTATGGGAAGTTCGTTTACCCAGATACGTGGCCATCCTGTTGTTCAGGCATCTGTTGGTTTGTTTACTAAAGTAACACATACCAGTTCTCATCTGAGGTGCCAGGTACCTGGTAGAGCAAGGCTCTTCAGGTATTTATTTCAAGGTTCAGATGGGGTGTAGAGGTGAGAACTGTAGATTCCCCAAAGTGCTGTCCCGAGCCACGCAGAGGAATTTCTGGCAGATCCACACCAAGTGACTACGATGTGTGCCCAGCTCCTGCTTCCACACCCTTCTGGTGTCCTCAGGTTGTTAGACATTTTGATTTCTTTCAGCACAGCTGCTGGCTGCTTTCTGAAGTTGATCCCTCTAAGTCAATGCTCTTCTCAGGCAATTGCCAGCTTTTCCCAAAGGTGAGAAGAGACATATGGCTGGAGAATACCTGGAGACTTTTTTCTGACAAAGCCTGCTGGGCCATGCAGCATGTACTGGTCATCTGCCTTTGTGGCTCTGATTTTGCTGTGTCTTTTAGTGGATAGATCCTGAAAGGTTAGGAAGGAGGGTGGCATGTGTAACACATAGGTGCCAAGATTTTTGACAGGGATGACGAGTTTGATGTTTATTTGTGAGTGCACACTATCAGGACACCGTAGGCATTGCAGGGAAATGGCATCAAATAAGCCACTTGGGTTGTGTGTAGGTTGCTCACATCTGTGGCTGCTGTTGCTAGGGTGGTGGCCCTGCCAGGATCATGCTGTGGGAGCTCGCTCTTCCCAATTAAGTCCAGTGATTAGGCAGGACTTTCCAGTAGGGTGGCAGCCTTGGCACATCCAGGCTGCTTGCAGACTGCTGGTTTTGGAGTGCTCTGCATGAGCAGGCTTCTGAAAAGCACGTTGGTGTTTCAGTGGCAGTAACGCAGTCTCTGAACTCTGAGCCAGTGGTTTTGAAAGGAGCGGGCTGACTGAATAGGTAGAATGTCCCTTCTGCTAATTTTAATCTGTCTATCTTCCCCCCCCCCGAAGGAATAAAAGCAGTTTATATATGATGCAGGTGGTAGGTATACCTCACAGTTGTAGGACTTCAGGTATACCTCATAAAGCTGTTGCACCATTTATTCTGGATTTGCTGCTTTTGCTTGTATTGACTTATATATTTGGAGCAGGAGAGAGGGTTTGGTAAGGCAGGACTGAAGTATGATAGCTTTCTGGGGAGCCAAGGGATTTCTAATATCTAGCAGTGTTGAAGGTTAGATCTTTTGACTCAACAACCTGGGGAATTAATTAATCTCAGAGTTTAAGAGATTTAATAGCTGTTCTTGAATAAGACAAATGGTTGCCAAGCAACTTTTTGCCAGAGAGGACAAGATTTTGTACCTTCTGTAGAGTCCTAGTGCTTTGCAGCAAATACTTAGTCTCTCAAGCTGACATATGCCTTTCCAAGCAACTGGAGCAATCTCTTGCTGTTTTCTGTGTTCTAGATTTATAATGTAAATTGAAGTAATTTTTTGTTTTTTTAATTGCTGGAAGGCAGTGAAAATTTGTCTTGAGATCCCGATGGGGGGGCTGCTGCTGGAAAAATCACGTCTCATTTGCATTTCTACTGTCTTTATCTGGCTAGAAGTGGGAAGTTGGGTGTAGATTATATCTGGTCCTTCTTCCGGCTTCCTGTGTTGACACTTGCTGTTGCGCATCGCAAATATGAACTGTGGATTAGGAGTGTGGGGCTAAGACTGATAGGTTCAAAACTTTCTTGCCAGTTGTGTGCGTGGGTGAATAGAACAGATGTGCTGTTGGACCTCTTTGACATTCAAACCACAACAGTTTTCATTAAGTTACAAAGACTGGAAAACAAAGTTTATCAGGAGTTCCGAGGCAAAAAGACTTGAAAAGGAACTCAGCAGCCTTATAAACTTTGGCAGTTGATTTTTCCACTCTCCACACCCACCCCAAATCATCTCTCTTGTGTTAATCTAATGGCTGCAACAGGCTTGAATGAGTCAGTCTTGAAACAATGCCATCCTCTGCTTTATGACAAGAAGCTAGATAGAGGTGCATGTAGAAGCCAGGGTGGAGGACATGTTCCTGCTATATACTTTTGAGTCTGCTGCCTTCATGACTCAGACTCACTTCTTGCATATTCAAACTGTCTGGCTGCATTTGCATACATTTTACTTCTTGAGTGAATATTTGGTATCTCTCCCTATGGTTGATTAAGATACAGAGGAAACAAACATTTTTTTTGTAGCTGAAAACCTAAGATTGAGTATCTTACTGTGAATAAACACCAGTTGTGCCCTTGAAGTCCACATGCCGAGGTGTGTTCTTTTTCCTGTGCTCCTTGGCCCGTCCTCTGCGTAGTCACCTTTGATTAGGTAAGAATTTGACAGATGGCTAATATACCTTTAGCGTTTATGGACCTGGCAAACTGGGATGGCTTGTCTGCAAAGGAGAAGGAGCATCTACATCTTTCTCTTGAAACTTTGAAGTGGGTTTGGGATCACATTTCTTTTTTATTCTCCTGCGCAGTGAAAATATTACACTTTGAATAGCTATGCAGTGAAAACACGCCATTAGTGAGTGCTTCAGTATGTTGCAGAATCCTCTGCACTGATGATAGACTTAGTCTTAGGAGGTTTTAGAAAATAGAGTATAAATAGGGAGGATGATCCTGAATGCTCTTTAACTTTGTCATTTGTTTTTCCTTTCTAGGAGGTTGCTGGAGTCTTCCCTCATTTCATTATCTCGCTATGATGGAGCAGGGTCCCGGGAACATCCGATCTATCCAGATCCAGCCAGGTAAGAGCTAAATGCAATCTAGAGGTGTTCGGGTTTCACAGACAAAAGCATAACTTCGGTATAACTCACTGAATTCTTTGGGAATGGTTCTGCTATTGGGCCCATCTCCTCCTCAGTGACTTGCCATGGGGGCAGGGTGCAAACCGAATGAGAAGATGCTGTTAAGTCTGGGAGAGAATGAGGAAAAGAGGAAGAAATAGCTGTTGAAGGAAGCACATAAATCCTGAAAATAAGCACATCCTGAAATAATTTGGGATGGAGAACACTAGGTGGCAAGCAGGTCCAACATAAATGAGATATCAATAAATTTGAAATCTCTTTTGAAGAAAAATGAAGAAAACCCAAATAGTCTATTCAGGAGTAAGGGAGAATGCAGTAAAGGCATTTAGGAGCTAATGTGAGCAGACAATATGCTTGGAAGAATGGAATGTGTCCATAAATGTATCTGTATGAGAGCAAGCATAACTAGGATGTTATGTATGCTTAACAAGGAACTGACAGTTATTTCTGAAGAGTCATGAATCATTGACATAAGCAGCACTACAGGTGTTTCTATGTCTAAATCTCCAGAAGAGGTTGGAGTATTTCAGAGGACTAGAAAAAGCAAACATGGCAGAGTTATCAAAAATGGAAAGGAGTGATCTTTGCAGCTTCTGCTTAGTGTATTAAGAAAGCAACAGATGGGATAATGTGACCCACAGACTCTGTCAGAAGAAATGATAGAATCGTGAACAGCAAGCAGCTTTGGAAGCTTTCAAAGAATAAATCGTGACAAATAAGCTTTCTTTAGATGGGTTTAACAAAGCTGTGAATGAGGAAAATTCAATAAGTGTAAAATATATCTGATTCCTTGATTCTATTGTGATTCCCTTAAGGAACCTCTGTCATAGCTGCATGAATTGAAGGTTACTGGGATTTATCGTAAAGGATAGTACAGGAATTACCAGTGTATGAAAATTAAATATCTAAATTGCTGAAGGAGGTTTGTTGGTGTGGTGTTTTTGTTTTGTTTTGTTCTTTTTAATCTTGTTCTTTTTTGCATCATTAACAACAAAATCTGCATTTTTATACAGATGATGCTCTAAGTACCAGTTCTGAAATAAACGGCTATGTTGCAAACTGGCCACATGGTATAAATATGCTGGTAAATAACTCCTTGCTACCTGCCTTTGTAGATAAAACCTTGTAGAGGTGGAATCTTACATTAGTATTTTTTTTTTCCATTTATAGTGAAGAAAACTGCTTTTTAAAGATAATTCAAAGGCTCAGGAATGATGTAAATAAAACTGTTTGTAGTGAGGTAAAACTAAGGTGGAGTGTGCTATCCATATGTAAGGTTATTAGGAAACCAGCCTAGGTAACTGCAGAAGGTCTTGGTAATTGCGTGTCAGAACGATGCTGATAAATGTAAAAGCTTTCTAAATGGCAGCTGATTAAATGACAGGTGAAAGGATTGATTTACCTGGAAAGATGAACATGATATTTTACAAATGTTAATTAAAAGGTATTACTACATTCAGGTCAATTTATGAATGCCAAGAGCTGCTAAGTGGCTGGAAGTACACCATTCCTTATTTCTGGAATGTGTAATCCAAAACAGGCTGATTTTTTTTTTTTTTGAGCAGAGATTATAGAAATGGATTGCGACTCTCTGGGAGCTGCCTTTTAAAAAAGGAAAGAAGAGGGCCTGCCTAGGTTACCGACTTCTTTGTTTTCTTTCTGTCAGATCTGTGCTATGATGAAGCTCAATAAAATGTATGAAAAGGGATCAGTGCCTGAGACATTTCCTAGCATAAGCAGTGTTGTCAAAAATATTTTTTTACTTGAAGCCATTTTGGAACTGATACAATGCTCTTCATGTGACAATTCAAGTGTTTTTAGGTTGTGGTAGAAGCTATAGTAGCTTGAGTTTATAAGGAGCTTTGGAAGTAAAGTCCAATGTTGAAACTTCTTCTAAAACAGTTAATCTGTTCCAGTAAGTGTCACCGTCCTTTTCAGAGGATGAGATTCACAGATGCATAATCAGCACAAGCTGGAAGTTTGAGTGGGATAAGATTAGAGTCTTCTTCCATAAACCTTACTGGTGTGCTAGGCTAGGAGGATCTTTTCAACTGTCCCTTTAACTTGTTAGAAATTTGGGGCTGTGATTAAAAGGAGTGTTATTGCATTTTGAGTTTGTTTTGTAGCATCATCAGTTTGTAATGGAAAGTTATGTCTTTCAGGTGTTCTTAAAGTGAAAAAGTGAAACAAATGTGAAATAAATATACATCTATATATGTCTCTGTGTGTATGTGTTTAAATAGGTATTAAAAATATATTTTAAAAAATATAAAAAGTATATAAAAATATATCTACTTAAGACTAAGCTGTCCCCAGTTGAGTGAGTCTTTTTTAAAAGAACTGCATGATCTGAAGAATTTATTTTTGAGAGTGTGTGTGTGTTAGTTTTATTTCTGCATCTACTGTCTGTAATGGTGCTATATTTGAATAACTTAGGTCAGGAGTGAGGCAGGGAGAACATTTTTGAAGTTCGCTCAGATTTAGAATGAATATTCTGATGTAGACTCCAGCAGTCTTTCTCAGTGGCCTTGCTGAACCTTCTCTAAGGTCAGCTTGTCTGTTCTGTCATTCTCAACAGTTTCCATATACACTGAGCTCAGAAAACAATCTGCAGAGGAATCAAATAAAGCTGTCATCAAAGAACACCTATATTTACTTTTTAAAAAAATATAAATACTCAAAAGATGCTCCCAAACTGTGTATATAAAGTATTGGTAGATACAGCTCTAGAAAAAAAAAAAAAAAATCTAAGCTGCTAGAAAGTTACTAGGAAAGAGATTTTTCAGGTCAAATGTTGCCTTTGAGTAGAAGGTTTAAGTGGAGTGGAAGCAACCAAAACCTGATGTCCATTACCAGCATTGCCTTCAGCTCAAGGATTGGTGGCATGAATGCCACTGTAGATGACACCAATCAGGATAACACCTTTAAAAAATGTCTGCTAGAGGAGGGGCATTTAGAGGTGTGAGCTGTAGTGATGTCAGTGAACATCCTGGCCATCAGCATCAAGACAGGGTGGATGAGTGGTGTCAGTACAGTAGGAAACTTAGGGGTCTGCACAGCAGTATAGTGCTCTTGGATGCAGTTATACCAACGCTAGACATTCTTCAGTTGATGTTCTTGTGATTGATTGATTTATTTATTTTTAAATTTACTTCTGTAGAAGATACTAAAATGGGGCAGGGTGAAAAGAAGCAGCCTTTGTGTAAAAATTTTCATGTTTTCCATAAGTACAGCCAGCTGGTTTGGATATCTGGCTGTAGCTGAGGACGCTTCTATGTAGTAACTCAAGCTTTAGTACTCATGATGCCACTTAGAGCAAGATACTTGAACTGTACTAATGCTAGCAAAACATTTCCTTCCCTCAGTTCCACTTCTCTCCAGCCAGCCAGCCAGCAGCACTGGGTGCCTAGACAATACCCTGCCTCTCAATGACACAGTTGGAGGAGACAGAAGCTGTTCAGTTCTGGGTTTTTTCCCCTGCAGCGTTTCTCCCACTCAGTGCCTGGTTCTGTGGTGGCCACGTGGCAGCATAGCCTCTCCCCCTCTTAACCATCTGCTCCAGTAAACGAGGTCCAGTCACCTCAGACTAGGTTAATTGTCAAATGCAGCCCACTGTCCTGTGGATGCAAACTTGGTTTAAGAATTGCTGGATAACCTCCACCTGTGTTTTGCCACTGCGTTTTCAGAAGCACAGGTGAGAAACGGGCCAGGCAGCCTGCTGTGACTGGTGTGCATTCAGCCAGCTGGTAGACTTAACTTGGGTCAGGGGCTGATTCACTGTTGTGTTCAGTAGCTGAATGCACTGAAGAGATAGGTTTAGTGTTAAATGGTGTTTCATATGCTGCTTTGCAGCCTTTTGCTCCCTCCAGGACAGCTAAATCTCTTACGGGGGCTCTCAGCTCTGGTTCTGATTTGTGTCATAAGTGTATTCCAAAGACAGATATAGCCTGACAAATAGAATATTTTTTTTTTCCCTGCATGCACTCATCTACAAAGATTAATTCTTTAGCCTATTGCTTTGAATATGTTTCTCTCTTGCCCTTTTATGTTTTATCCCTCACACCTTTCTCTCACCTTTCTTCTCAGGCTTAAGCTTCTTGTCTTCTCTTTAGAAATCTTTTCCACAGTCTATCCAGTCTGCATACTGTGTGCTGTCAGGAAGCTGAATCTGGCATCTCGTCATCCATTATGGCCAGTCTTTATTGCCTACTCTTTCTTGTTCTTCTAACAAGCGTCATTGTGGTTTTTTCCTTGTGATGTGCTGCATAATTTGAGAAGACCCAATGTCTGCAAAACTCATTCTTCGTATCCTTCTGTAAAACTCTCCCTTGGTGTGACATTAGCAAAGAAGGAAGTTTCAGTGATTACAGTGCTGGACTGCTGAGACCACTGTTCATGATTTCCAGTGTTGCCTTGTTTCCATGTTCATTTCTTTCTCTATGTGCACATACTATGGCATAGACTTATTTTTAGACGTACACCAAGGCTTTGGCTTATGGAAAAGGCCAAAGAAGAGAACCACTCCTCATTTATGAGTGCACTGCTGTAATGCTTTGCTTTTTTTATACTTTGCCTATTAAGTCTTCAGGGGTGTACAGAGAAGTGCTGTGTTGGTACAGCAAAGTATTCTATGTTATATAAGCATGAGCAGCTTTAAATTCATCAGACAGTACATAAAAGATCTAGGAGGAATCCAAAACAAACTGAGTATGTGGTTCCCCTTGCCCTTTTGCTGCTTCTTGACTAAGTTTTTAGATCCCTGAGCCTGTAGTCTGTATGTTAAACTTGCTTCTTTACCAGGATGACAGCGTAGTAGGGTACGGGTAGCTTACCTTAGAGAAGATGCTCTTTGTGTCTACATGAGTTCTAATTCCTTCTTTCTCGCCACCCTCCCTTTTGCTTGTGTGCCCTGAATGTGTGGTGGAATGGGAGATTATATGTCCTTGATGGGTGTCTGCAGCCAAAACAACATTAAAACCATCTATCTCTTGAAGAATTAGCACATTTATTTCATGCTGCTCTAGGGAATGGTCTCTAGAAATATCACTAAATGTAGTTTTCCATTGAAATGTGACTTTAGGGATAGTAGCAGAGCATTTTATCAGACCTTGTCTAATTGTGTGCTGCTCATGCTGTTGTGGATGTGAAACTTAACCATTTATAAGCAAAATCTTATTCCAAGTACATTCCCATAGCATCGGCACAGCTCTGGGAGGAAAAAATAAAAAGTCTTGTAACAGTTGTATTTTAGAGATGATTATGCAGTTTCATTTTTGTCTCTGATTGTAGTATAAAACAGTGAAACTGTGTGGTGTTGGTCACTATAAAGTTAAACTTATCTGTAAGAGTCTTCATGGCTGATGATGAGATCCACTGTAAAATGAATTTAGCTTCAGACTCCGTTGTGAAGATGGGTAGCATTCCTAGAAGGCTGACAGGCCACCTCTCTTTGTGATTGCAAATGAGTATATTAATCTCTAGGCTATCCTCTGGAATTCACTGTTCGTTTGAGGTTTTTTGTTTTATTTTTCTCTGTTTAAAGCTGTTCACACTTTTATTTGTAGATTAAAAATTAGGGCTGCTCTCTCCATTATCAGTCTCCTGTCTGTGATGCCTTTTCAGGCAATGAGATTGTATTTTCATGACCCTGGGAAGTACCAGTCTGGTATCTTGAATTGAATAAAAAAGAATAAAATCAAACACATGTATGGAATGGGTCAGGGAGCTAGAAGTTAAAGGCATAGTTATCTTAATGTCTAATTATTTGGCTGTGTGTATGTTGTTGTCCCCTCCTCCTTCCAAATTAGAGTTCAAGTCTAATCCAAATAAGGCTAAAGAAATGATTATTCGAGCATCTGAGATATCTGGACTTCAATACTGAGTAACTGTGTCACAGAAAGTGTGTGCTAGGAACTGTGGATGTATGCAGGGTAGAAAAGAGTGTATTTTAACCTGTCATGCATCGAGGAAGGGGGTAATACGGGTGCATAAGAACTGATGCAAACAAAGGCCAAGCTATGCATGAGAGAGTCTTAAGAGTTAATTGCAGAGGAAGCTTTTCCTTTCAGGTGGGATGAAAAGCTTTTAGTACTTTTAACATACATCCAGTGGATCTGATGAAATTGCCACTGTATGAAATCCCTACCATTTGGATTATAAAGTAGTTAAAGCTGTTAAACCTTTTTTTCTCCTGCTCGAAACTTTGTGGTGCTTTATAAGTACCCTCAAAACAACAGCACCTTCCTTCAGTGTTTATTTGAACACTGCTGCTGTCTAGCATTGCAAGCAAAGTTCACATTGGGAGTGGGCTTGATTCTTATCAGGGATGCTTGCTGGGGTTAGTTGTGTGAACTGGTAATAAATGAAACTGAGCTCCAAAGAGTCCTGAGAAGCAAACTCCTCTGTACCATGGATGTACTTTTTGTCTAGAGGTACTGTGTCGTGCTTCTGTTTGCACATGGGAATCATGTGGGAGTGTAACGTATAAAGGGAAAATTACTTCTACTTGCTTTCTTTATTTACACTGTCTTGCTCACAGATAAAATGCAAACAACCAATTTTGTGATATGCTGTTACTGTCCTGGCACTTGGAGCTCAGAAGGAAAATTAGGACTGGCTGTCATTCTGTACTTGTATAACAAGTGTCTGTATATCTCTCTTGGTCAGGTTGTCTCCCGCTGCATATTATGCTCAGAGGATGATCCAGTATCTTTCCCGGCGGGACAGTATTCGACAGCGCTCTATGCGATACCAACAAAACCGTCTCCGCTCTTCCTCCTCCTCTTCCTCCACTTCAGAGAACTCAAGCCCATCTGTAGAGGGAAACGATCTGGAATTTGAAGATTTTGAGTAAGTGTACACGCTGCCTTGTCTTGCTCGAGTCTGTTGTCAGCACAATACTGCTTTGTGGCTTTCTACTGTTTACCAATCAAAGACGTTTCAGACTTCCTCTAGGAAGAGGTTAAGTCAAGTAATTCAATCAATAGTTAAAGTAGTAATCGCTACAAATGGGTCTTGTCATTTCTCTTATGAAAATGAAGGATGCTTTAGGCTACCTTCAACACATGTCAACCAGATTTAAAAGGCTGGTTAAATAAAGAAAAGGAGAATCTTTTTCTCCCATGGAATAGATGGGGAGCCCAGAGTTTTATTAGAGACTTCAAATCTTGACGCAGGACAGGAATCACTAAGAGGCTTTGCAGGACTTAGTTCTTTGGTCTGGGGCTATAGGAGACAGCCATACATGTTCTGTTATTTTTACTAGCTCTGTCTGTACAACTTTGTCAAATTAACTGAAGTTCCTGAGATTGTTTTGGTTTCTTTTTTGAAGACTTGGTGATTGTGAATCTGTGTTAAGGCTTAGTCTTCTGTAAGGAGAGCAAATGGCCTCTTGTGTCAAAGTGAGGAATGACGCTGCATCTAAACTGTAGAAGAGCATTCCTGTAAGTCATTGTGTTTCCTTCTGAGTGGTTCTCCAGATGAACTTTTAAAGTCTACTCTCCAGCATCTTCATTTGGACTTCTAGTGATACCCAGTGTAATCCCAGCAAACAGATTTATTGCAGACCTTTTCAAATAAATGGGAGCATAGTAATGGATTGTTTAGAAAGCATGGAGAGCAAAAGTTCAGGAGTTCAGATTAAAATCCATTTTAGCAAAAAAGAGAATATGACCTTTCTAGTCTGTCTTCAGTCATTTCCTTTTAAGTATGGGATTTTCCCTATGTACTTGTAAGTATTTCACTGAATTTTTTTCCCCCTTTGTGTATATTGTGATTAAAACATAAGATGATTCTGAGCGTGATCACAGAAGTAGTTAGTCTATGGTGGTAGTGTACTAGGGAGGTGTGTTTGATGGGAGCTGGGAACTCCTCAAAAATCTGGGCTTTTATGTTGCTGCTGCCAGCAGAGGATGCTGTCAACTTTGCTAGTATCGTAACTTTCATATTCACTTGCTGTAGTGGCACATACTTGAGATGGCATGTTGTTAAAGCTCCATGTCCTTTGCATCAGGGTGAAGTCCCTTTGTGAAGGACACTGGTAACACTAGCTATTCCCAGAAAAGCAAGATATTAATCCCTTTCTGACTTTTTAAGTGGTGGTAGACTTTTTTTTTTTTGCTTAGAATGTTATTTTGCAAAGCTGTCATTTCATGCTCCAGCAATTAAATATTCAGAAGTACAGGGTGAGTGAATGTCTTCACCTGTCATTGTGGCCTTGTTTGTGTGAGATGTAAATGAGGGGAGATAATACAGAAGAGTCACTGCCTAGTAGTTTTTCCCAAGCAGCTTCGTGGTCTGGAAGAGCAGAAATATGGTGGCTGCTGGGCCAGTTTTATGAGGCGGGTGCGTTGCAAGCATAGACCTTAATATTTCCATTATTCCATTTCATTTGTCTGGGGTGGCTTGTTCAGCTGGGAAAATACACAGAGCCAGGCAAATGCCTTGCAGAGAAGTCTGTTCCCCTGCAGATAATGTTCACACAGTAAGAGCACCCAGCCAGGGAAGCAATTCAATCAGCCGTGCTAAGGTTGTCTTTCAATTCATACTGAGCAAAAAGAGGTGTTTATTCCTTACTGTGGAGTGGCTGAATTTGTTGGCTGAATATTTCATACTGAATTCTGGTCTATGCATTCAAGACATGCTGTCTTTTTCTTTCTCTGCTTCATTATTTCTCATGGCTGATTAGAGGGAGCTGCTGTGCGGGGGTCCTTAGAGCTGGAACTTGTCTTGTGACTCATTTGATTTCTTCTGCTGACACTTCACAATGAAATCTCTTATACAGAGCTCTTGCTTTTCCTTTTGGCTCCTGCATCTCCTCTTCTTTGCTTGCTCACCTGAGCAGAGTCATGTATTCCTTTCTTGCACTGATTTAGGTGCTCTGGCTTCCCTGCTTCTCCAGATCTGATACAGGACAGGGAGTTGCTACTGTGTCTAGCTGTCTGCAGGTCATGCTTTTCTCCTGGAATTTGGTGAATTTTTTTAATGTAAAAGCCATAGCAAATTGCCTTGATACTTTATCTTTCTAGACTGGTTAATGTAATTGGTAAATATTCTCTCCATCTTCCTGGAGATCAGAAGGAAGATGCAAGGGGCATTAAGCAACAGTTGGTTTTACTATACATAATGTTCTGGGCATGGATTGAGCCCCGTGCTTGTGCAGGGTGCCTGAGGGAGAAGCCTTCCTTGGCTGTCATCTTTTCTGGGGTTCTGAGGTTTTTTTTTTTTTTCCTCCTCTGAGGTTCATTTTTTAGTTTTCAGCTTTGCTTGCCTAATGACCTATTGAGGGGCATGAAAAACTTGGCGTCTGCACGGTTTGTGTGCATATGGCCTCTAAATTTAAGCTAAAGCCTCTCCTCCAGTGTGTCAGTCTAATGGTATAATTTTCTCCATGCAGTTTCTCCAGAATCTGATTTGAATTAATTCATAATTACATTTAGTTTGTGATACCAATAGCAGTAGTGTGGGTCTAAGGATGTGAAGTAGATTGGTTTTATAGGTATTAGGAATATCTTTCTATTACACCAACTTTTATGGACAGGGGAGGAGGAAGGGGACATAAGCTATACCTGTGCTATTTGGTCTAATAAGATGTTATCTCTCTATGTGCACTGCCTGTATTTAACCTGTCACTGTTGTCATCTTACTGCTTGTTGAGTGCAACTGACAACTGTAAATTTAGTCGTGTCTGCATGAAAGCATTTGATACGGTTTGTAATATATATAAACAGATTGTAATATTAGGTTATTAACAGATAAATTGATATGAGTGGGTTTTAAGGTTATCTTTAGCAGAATCCTGAGCTAAAATGAAAAGATTTCTGGTATTCTGGAATAAATCTCTGAATGGAGAATGACGTCACTTTAGTCATCCAGCATAACTGGTAAAAATATTCTTTGTAGGCAAGTCATAGATGTTGAACTTTCTAATTTCAAGGTCTTTTTTTGAGTGTGTTGTGTTTGGATCACCTAGTAAACTGAGACTTTTTAGAACTAAACTATCTTTTCTTTTGACTACTTCTGGGTCTCTTCTAGAGACTTTCAGTAGTCTAGAACAGCTCTGGTACTGGAGACTGTGGGTGATGCCTCCAGGACTCTTTGGATAGCACAAGCTGATTTTTTTTCACATGTAATTCTAAATCTGTCACTATAATCAGAATGTGAAGGTGTTTCTGTAGATGAATTCTGGTCATCAATGTCCCTTTTTGTGTGCAGTCAGCGTGGGAACAAATACACAAATACATGTTCGTTTTATCTGTCAGACTGAGAAGCAGATATATAGGACAGTGCACCAGCTTGCCGTCTGAAAGGCTTGCTCAAATCCCTCACTACACTTCTACAAAGGCTTTCAAGCCAAGGCTAAAGGTGTGACCGTGGCTGACGCTTCTGTCTGCTTTTGAGAGTGGGCTGCCTGGTAGAATATAGATATGAAGGAGGCTGGGGATTATACTCTTTCAATGTCTGCAGCTTTTCCCTCTTTCTATTCTCTCCTTTTTCCTTCTTCCCAGGAGGTTCTGTGCTGGGATGGATACATTCAGTTGTGCCATTGTCACACACTTTAGTGTGTCTCTACAAGAAGGGCTTTACCTCACAGGCCTGAAATCTTGTTTTGGTGCTTTATCTTTTTAACTTCTCTTGAGACACTGCTGAGCACCCAGACAGAGAATGAGAGTGCTGTAGGTGCTGTTTTACTGAGGCCACAATGGGCATTCTGGTTTTGTGGAAGCAGGCTCTTGCTTTGCGGAGCTGATGAATCACTTATGGAAAGCTTACAAGATTCAAGGTGGAATTATTTGGCTTTATTTGTCAACTTACAATCCTTTTACTTGTGGCATGTTCTGGACCAAGACTTGTGGTTTCTCAGATGGACATCTTGCAGGGGTCTCTTCCTAAGTGCATAAGATATATGTGTATCTGCCATGCTTGTCTTCTGCCATTTTTGGTTGCTGCTTTGACACTGTCACAGCACGACCTGCCAAACCTAAGTTCTTCCAGTAGCCTCTTGCCTTAAAAGTTTCCAAGGATCACAACCTGCCAGCTGACTGCCCCTGCATTAAAGCTCTAAGTCTCTCTTCTGGTTTTCTGAATATGATTTTAATTTATTTTGGAGAATAATATGGTAGATTCTTTTTGGCCTCTTCCTCTTATTTGCTTTGGGAGTTTGTTTTGTGTCACGGTGTTCCACTCCAAGCTGGCATTTTGGTTTAACTGTTTTCTGTATTAAGGACAAAAGTGCACAGCTGATTAGAAATTCATGCAAGATATCCAGGCAATCACCCTTCTTTTGGAATGTCTTAATTTAAAACATCTTTTCTTGTTAGCTTCTTTAGGAACCTTGACTTGTGCATTTGGTACCTGAAAAATATTCATTAGGAACTGGCTAGAAGCAGTTGTGTCTGAACTAACATTGTGCAGTGAGAGAGAGAAGGGGAGACAATGGCTGTGGCAGTGTGGTTACTCAGCGGTGTGTACTTGGGTAGTAGGTTGGGGTTTGGGTCCTCTTCTCCCTGTTGCTTCTCAAGTGAAATGGTGGAAGTGGGTTTTGGGGAGGGAGTTGTGTGTCATGGTACAAATAAGCATATGGTTTGCTTAAAGGCTTCGAGATTTTGGGGAAGTTTGAGTGAGGGGAGAGAGAGGTTGAAGACTACCAGTTACTGACATAACCTCTTCCTTACCCTTGTGAAGGAATTCCCTGCTCATGGTTAAATCCAGACTCCACCTTTTCAGTCTGTTATCATTGTTTGTTAGAGACACAGAGCAATGGGAGTGCTAATCTGCAGAAATGCAATCAATTCACAATGCACCTGTTGTTTTCCCTTAAAACACCAACTCTTAAGAGCACATGGTAGAACTGGGATTCTTTGTACAGCCAGCCTTGGTGTTTACTGCCCTCCTTCCCAGCTGTTCACTGTGCATTTGTGTTCTTCAGAGTGGTTTTTAATTCCTGTGACAACCTTCAACTTCTGCAAAAGAAACTCCTTC
This sequence comes from Tyto alba, assembly GCF_018691265.1. Lineage (NCBI taxonomy): Eukaryota > Metazoa > Chordata > Aves > Strigiformes > Tytonidae > Tyto > Tyto alba. The sequence continues at coordinate 6,309,250 of NW_024881280.1, forward strand.
AAGCAGGAAGCCAGGTTTTCTTGGCAGGAGAAAGGAGAGATTGGAATGGCTAAAGTTTTTTGTGAGACTTGAAATAAGTCTGGAAGTTTTGATCTATAGCTCTAGAATAGTGAGAGAAGTTCTGTTATTGTATAGAGAGAAGTGTAGGGAATCCCAGAGGTAAGGAAAGCTGTTTAGTCTGTAGGGTGACTAGAGCTTAAGCCAACAGCTCCGGCTGGATGGGATGCCAAGTGCAAAGTTCTGATAGGGCACAGTGAAGGTGGGTAAGAGAGAGCTTGATCAATGGTAGCCTTTTGGTGTAGTGGTAGAACGGTTGCATATATGAACCACAAAGTTTCTAAAAGCAGTTAGGCTGGGGTTTTTTCATTTTTCTCCTTACCATCCTGGTGTTTACATTTGAGGCTAACAAAAGACATGGTAGGAGATGTGAGAATCTATGTGGGCTCTTCACATCACTTAAATGCAGATGGAAATGGATGTTTTAGTATCCATGGTACATCAGTAAAAAAAAAAAAAAAAATCAGAAAAAGCATCCGTTTCTTTCTGGAAGTCTTCGATGGGGCAGTTTATCTGTCTCTCTTACTTGAGCAGCTACAAATAATATTCTTGTTAGCAATTTGTTATTTGAGTTCAGATAAAGGTATTGAAAGCAGGATTGCTATTTATTGTACATACCTGCCTTTTTTTTTTTCCTCCCAGAGCCCCTTTATCTGTGGTTTTGATGCTGTTTCCTCCGCCTCTGTTTCTTGGCTCTTATGGCTCTGCATTGCTGTTTTTGATGAAGATGGACCTTCTCAAAACTGGTGTTCAAGGCAGACCTGAATTTTGTGGAACTTGGTGGTCACTTTCTGTTGTGGTTTTTTGTTTGTGTTGGTTTTTTTTTGTTTCCCCCTCTCTGCTACAGGTTTCTGGAGCAGTTAGTACTGGGATGTTGCTTCCAGATACATAGCAATTTATGTTAATTGTATTCATCATCTTAAACACAGTTGCAGGCTAAGAATGCTAACAAGTCCTGGATGAATGGGAATGATATTGAATCTACTCTTTGAACTTCATTTTTCAAGGATTACTGAGAGTCTTAGCTTGGCTTGTGATCTACTCATAGTAGCCTGCAGCGTCATTTTCCCTATTCTTTTTATCTTTATCTTTTGTGACAGTCTTTTATATTCCCCTTATCTTGGTCTTAATGTCTAATAATACTGCCTGGATGCAGTGACAGGCAATGACTATTTCCTTGCAGCAGTACTGCAGGATATTGCTAACCTCTCTAGCATAATGTTGTTTTACCATTAAGTCACATTCCAGCAAGGCAAGTGTCTTCCTAGCAGGGCAGTGAAAGAATGAGTGCCTTTTGAAAGATGGAAGTTGCCAGAAAAGCTCACATCATATTCCATACTGTTGGTTGCCTGGGCTTGTAGAAACAGTTTTGATGTCAAGATGGTACACTTGGGGTTTTCTGCTCCTTATGAACGGTGTTAATTATTTTCCTTTTGCTTTTATTTTGTGGCAGTGAAACTCTTAAATCAAAGTCAGTCACCTAGTAGGTGATGTCTGGTGTTAATGAGAGTGGTTAGGAAGCAAGCTGTTCTTAGTTTGTTGCTGGCCATGCAAGGCAGGCAGTGGTTAGCATTCCTCAAGCCTGTAGGTCCAGCAGATTAGCGTGCATTTATGTTTTCATTTCAGTTCCCCTTGGAAGACAAGAAGCATAACAGTGCAATATATTTAAAAAAAAAAAAAAAGTTGGTGCTTACTTTTGATGCTTTATTCCAGTATTGAAGACTGATGGGGCAGTGACTGTATGTTTGTGCTGTGAGCTGTGTTCAGTGAGCACAACTTGTTTCCAAGTGATTAGAATTAGCTGTAGTGATGTTTTCCCTAGTCATGCTCATGTTTGGATGAATGTTTGAAAGTGGCTAATTAATGGGTCTCAAAGGAATGGTAGTTGTAGTACTGGATACCCTGATTTTTTTATAAAACATTGAATACTGTGGTTTCCTTATGTCCTGGGTTGAGTGAGCGGTGGAGTTTTTTGGTGGCAGGGGAGGGGGCTATCGGGGCGGCCCCCTGTGAGAAGCTTCTCGAAGCTCCCCCAGCTCCACGTCAGCTCCACTTCTGTTTGGAAAATTAAGCCCATCAGCTGCGCCTCTGCGATAATGTATTTAAGAAGGGATGTGGTGACGGGCAGTCGGACTTGTGAGTAGGAGTTGCTGCAGCTGCATGAACACCAAGGTCAGTGGAGGAACGGAGGAAGAAAGGAGGGGGGGAGGTGTGCCGGAGCAGAGACCCCCCTGTATCCTGTGGTGAAATGGCAGGGCGGCCCCCCCCTGCCACCCATGAAGATCTGCGGTGGAGCAGACATTGATTTATGGCCTGTGGCTCCTGCTCAGCTGATCAAGGTTCTGTGCCCAAAGAGGGCCGGGGTCTCATGGGAAAAGGCAGCCCCGCTGCTGTAATTCAGCGCTGGGAGGATTGCAGCATGCGGGGGAGTCCCACGCCGGAGCAGCTCGGGAAGGGCTGCAGCCGTGGGAGGGAATCCAGTCGGAGGAAGTTGGTGACCCACGCTGGAGCAGTGTGGGGAACGCTGCGGCCCGTGGGAGGGACTCATGTCGGAGAAAGTTTCTGGAGGACTGTCTGCTGTGAGAGGGGGACCACGATGGAGCAGGGGGAACAAGTTCCAGAAGCTCCCCCCACTGAAGATATAGGAAGTGGCAGAACTGACTGCACCCCCCATTCCCTGCCCCTGCGCCGCTGGGGGAGGAGGTAGAGATATTGGGAGCAGAGCTGAGCCCGGGAAGAAGGGAGGGGTCGGGGGAAGGTGTTCTCAAGATGTGGCAATGCTTCTCACTGTCCTACTCTGTTACGTGTTGTTAGTGTCTGTAATAAATGTATGGGGTTTTTTTCTTCCCCTAACGAGTCTGCCTCTTGCTTGTGACCATAAAGGGGGATTTTTCCCCATCCCAGTCCTGTCTCGAACCCCAAGCCTGGCTCTCTGTCCCTTCTCATTGCCGGAGGGGAAGGGAGAGAGAGCTGCTGCATTGTGGTTGGCTGCCAACCAGGCCTAAACCACGACACCTTAATACTCATGTGCCAGGTCTAGGCTGAGGAGTAAGGGGTTCTCTATCTTTCTCTGGCCTCTGGTGTTTCTGTTTTCTGATGATTTACTGTAGCTATGGAGTGTATCAGTCTTACTCTAAAACGTGTCATCAATTTGTGAGCCCACCACACAGTGAGGTGATTAAAAGAGAGACAACTGGATACTGCACCTAAACAAGAGCGAGTGCTTCATTCTCGTTCCAAATCAGCCTTTCTTTTAAGCAATTAGTCCTTGGTGTTTAACGGGCAACTGCTGCTGGTTATCTTGACCAGGTGATAAATCCTCTCTTATGTGATGCTTCTCCGAGACACTTGATCTTCTGAAGTGCCATTTTTAATCTTGTAAATACATTTCCCCTGAACAGCCCTCTGAGAGGCAATCAAGGCTGGGGGGTTTGTTTCCCTCTGGTCAGGAGAGCCATTAGTAACTCAGCAGTCTGCTGTTTTATAGGAAGTTTTAGCTAATAAATAGATACAAGTTTTCCCTGGTGTTCCCTTAAAAAAGCTACTAGTGAAAGACTGGTATTTTAGCCTTCCAGAGAACACAGGAAGATGGAAAGGCAGCATGTCTTGGGTGACTTTGCTAACTTTATCAATTACTGTATTAAGTAGCTGTGTTAAAAATCTATTATTCTAGTTCCTGTCTCTTTAGCTGGGCAGCATTGCTCTTTGCAGTTGCTCTAATATTTTTATTCTGCAGTTTTGTTTGGCTTCTGGTGTTAGGAGCTTGCTCTACAGTCCTAATACATTTAGTGCTAGGAAAGGCTTTTTGTGTAGCAGATGCTTCTTTTTGCTTAAATTTTCTTGTTGTTTGTTGTCTCCTTCTGTTCTGCCTTAAGTACTTCTCTTTGAGTAATGGTCATACCCTTCAAAGATGGGTAGATGAATTTATATTTATAACTTTTTTTTTTTACCAGATTATATATATTATTTTAAATCAGTGTGTTTGTCATTTTAATATTTGTGGATGTCAATACTTGTACACTTTTTGATAGGACCAGTGCTCCTGACTTGCTTATTTGTATCTATTTGTAGAAAAAAGTCTGCTCAGAGATAAGTCAGTTGTCTTGAATCTTTTCTCTTAAATAATCCTGGTTTTAGGTGAGATACCCTTGTCCACAGAACCATAGTAGGGTGGTCCCCTTTTCCTGGGTTGAGTTTACAACTTCTCCAAGACATAAAGACTGTAAGTAAAATGTACTGGGTGGAACCTGTATTTTTTGACTGCAGATGTTATTCCAGCTGCTATGTCTCTCTGCAGAGTTACAACCAACTTGCAATGTGGCTTTTCTTTTTATCTTCTAGGATACCTGTATCTCACTGAAATATTCAGAATGTCAGGGGTTTATTTATTTCAGGTTTACCTCTCTATTTTGAGGCTTATTTCCTAGAAATGCTCCCAGTTTTCCCTGACTTCATTTGTAGGACATGCTCACAATTTTGCAGGATCAGAGGAAAAACTGATGTTTTAACAGCTGGTATTTGCTGCTTCTCTCAGTTCTAAAGCTAATAGTTAACTTTCTGTCATAGTGTTCCCAACATTGTCTGTCCCTTACTCATCAGGATGGTCCTGGAAAGTGATTGACATGGTTTTGGAATCATTTGCAAATGTAATGTTCCCCATACCACCTCTCTTCCTACTCTTGTACCCTTTGTAAAACATAGTACATGCTTTGTTTTGTAGTCCTATGCAGCTGTTGTGAGTGGACCCTTCTTGGAATATGTTATCTGTTTTCATCTAAATCAGCAGTGAATCCTGTGAAATGAATTACAAGATCTCTTACAATCACAGAATCATAGAGTGGTTTGAGTTGGAAGGGACCTTAAAGATCATCTGGTTCCAACCCCCCTGCCCCAGGCAGGGTCACTTTTCACTAGATCAGGTTGCTCAAAGCCTCGTACAACCTGGCCTTTCAGGATCTGTTTCTTCTTCAGTATGGCCAGTTTAACATGACATCCTCCACGTACCCTCTTTAGAGGACTTGGGTTCAGACTTGACCAACCTCTAAAGCCAAATAAGTTTGCATTTTCTGGTAACCTTCTCTGAGCTCCTGATAGGATCTTTGTGCTACTCCTGCTCTTCTTGCTTTGTGCTACTCATGACCTCTGTGCTATCTCCTCTGCAGTCTTAAAAAATTGATAGCAAGTAAGTGGAGATACTTAATGTTTGAAGTACCAAGAAAATGTTGGTTTTTTCTGTTACATCAAGATGTTGCAACTGAATCCAGTGCCAATCCTTAAGGATATTAGTAGATGCCATTTAACCAATTAGTTAACATTTCTATTGTATGTAAGTGTCTAACCTCTGCAGTACAAATTGATTTAGCATTTTAAATTGGATCGTATGAAACACAACAAAATGCTGAAAATATGGAGCAATCAACTTGGTCTGATATAATTTGATTCTTATGAACTTGCATGGCTTACTGGTGCTGTCTCTGATAATTAAATGGGTTTTCAAAATGGTCATTGTTGACCTAATTCTATTGGCAGTATAGTCAGTGGGAGTTTTAATATTGACTACAATGGGAACAGTTAGACCAACAGATTTCATTAGAAATCCCATGCTGTGTGTTTAATATCACTTCCTGATACAACAGTCTCTAAATATTAAAGAGAATTCTTGCCAAGATAGAAAAGCAGTACATAGCTTTTTTCCTTTCTGACAGTCTTGACTATCTTCTGTATCCACTCAGTTATTAATGCGGTAGCCAAGTTACCAGATGTAAAAGAGTGCCTTTTTCTCCAGACTTTAGGATGTAAAGTTTTGCATCTCTGTCTCTGTTCTCAGAGCCGGCATTGCTGCTCTCAACAAGCAAATGAAACAATAGCAGTAAAGTCCAAGGAGATTTGACTGTCTTACCCAGTTTAGGATAAACTTTCATCCTTCTTATGCCCTATTAAAGATCCATAAATCTCCTGAATGTATGGGAATTGCCTTCTTTTCCTGCTCCGTTCTGTGTTAGTGTCAATGCTATTTTTCCCCTACCAACTCTTGTTCTCCATATCGCTGTTTTGATTTCTCCCACACTGGTATCTGGACAAATTATGAATAACCTGAATTTTGAGCCAGACCCTTCAAGTTGTTTTGACCATTTGTTGGTTCTCCCAATTCTCCTCCTGAGACAAATTAGTCTGTTAATAATTATAACATTAAGTCTCCCTTGTCACCTTCCATGCTGATTACTTCTGATTCTTTCCCTGCGTCTTGCTCATTGCATTGCTCAGTTACTTCATTATTATTTTTTCACTGCAGAAGTTTCCCTGTGCTGTTCATATTTACTGGTGCACTTGAAACAAAGGGCATCGCAGGACAACTTTTTAGCCGTGTTACAGCACTTGCTGTGGCATATTTTTGTTTCATTTACTTTTGCAAGGTCATCAAGTTGCTTTACAGAAGAGGCTTTTTTTTTTTTTTTTCATGTAGACACACACACTCCGAGGGATTTGCTTTTTGGAGGTTATGTTAATTAAGCTATCCACTGCAAATCATTAGCTAATGAGTCTGTAGGTAGTTGACACTAGAAAGTAGAGCATGAGATCTTCGCCAGTACTTCAGAGAACTTTGGAAACTTTTCATTTCTTGCTGGAGTGTTTCACGCTGGCACTGCAGTCGTGCTAACATCTGCTCTCCTCCCTCTGTCAGCAGGCTGTATGTGCTACAGAAATAACACAAAGTGCCACCCTTCTTCACTGATCTGTAGGTTTGGGTCTTTTTTTTTTTTTTAATTTTCCTTTTTAGAAGGTGCAGAAATAATCTTCAGCTCGCACCAGGGTAATATCAGCTGTTCTAGTTTCTCAGCACTAGATGCTTAAAAACACTCTTGCATGTAGTTGAGCATGGGAATTCAGATATAAATGACTCTGTAAATTAGTGATTCAGAGTAATGTTTAGTAATATTTCTCTTTAGCATAAGGGAGTGTATCTGACACTTTCATTACAGTAAATAGGAACTCTAGCATTCTCAGAGGATAGTCATTGTTTCTTATTCCCAATTTTGCTGTTTGAGTTACAGGGCAGTGGCAGTTGGGGGGTGGTGTTTTTAATTTTTTTTTTTTTTTTAAGGGCATGATAAAAACAGATTTCTGTTTCTTGATACTTGATAGAGGCTGTGTCTGTCAAGGTGAAAACTGAAGAAAAGTCTAGTCTGTATTTTTAATTTTTTAGGCTTTTTATATTGGGGAAGAGTTGTCTGCACAGTGAATGGGACAGTACAGGATAGAGTTCTCACATCAAAAAGTTTTTATGGATGCTAAGAGTGTTGGCTGGTGCCATTTGAAAAAAATGGAACAATTAGTTGCTTTAGGTCTCTTGATTTGGGCTGTCGGAGACTTTGCACCTCTATTTTTTTGTTTGCTGGACCTAATTCCTCATTCCTTTTGAAACCTGCTGCAGAGATGCTCTTTAACTGGGGACTTCTGCAGGGTGTAGCCCTGCTGTAGCTCCTCTTGCTGACACTTGTCCCTTTCAAAACCGTCTTCCAATTCGAGTAAATGTCCGAAGCAAATGCAAACCCTGAGCAACGTTTTGCTGCTTTTCTTCCAGTGCTGCATATCAGCATCGTTTCAAAAACTGCTGCACGGACTTTTACAAAGTGAATTTCTTGTTTGACTTCCACTAGCTCTTACTGTGTGTGGCAAGATCTGGAACGTGACACTTCTTTTTCCCTTTGGCCTTTTCTCTTTAGCAGGAAAAGTTGATATGTCAGCACTCTGAGTTTGTAGGATTCCTTCTGTTATTGATCCCCATCTTAATAGGCTGGAGGCCTCTGAAGAAACAGCATCAGCTTTTACAGGGCTGATGTCAGGAACCCCGCTGGTTACTCAGAAACCTCAGGGCAAGGTGTGGCTTTGGCTGTGAACAGCAAATGCTGCGTCTGCAGTGGGAGGAGAAATGTAAGCTTTGAGCTTGGATTTAGGTTTGGTTTTGATGAAATGGCTTGAAATGCTAACGAGCTTTGCAGAATAACCTCTGCTTTTGTGTTCCTGGCTCCTTAAGTGTGTGGGAAACAGCCGCGTAATGGACTTTCTTCTCAGCCCACGTTTCTTGCTCACTGACTTTAAAAAAGCAAAACAAAAAAAAAAAATTATAAAGTGCACAGCTTGCTGGAGTGGGTTAGGAATGTGCTGCTAGTGTGTTGCATAAGGAATATTTAGTTTCCTAGTGATTCCAAGGCTCTGCAAGTAATATTCTCCCCACAACTGCTTGGGAAGGAGACAAGTAGGGCTGCAATTACAGATGGGGATCTGGAAGCCAGGGAGAACAGACTTGCTACTTGTGCAAGGTTATGCAGAGAGTGGATTTTGGAATGGAGAATAAAGCACCGCACAGATCTGTTTCACAACTCCAGAGTCCCTAATGGAGTCTCATTATTCTCCTTTTGGTTTTAGTGCTGTATTATTGCAGGTCCTCCTGTGACCTGTGAACGCAATATCAGGAATTTTGTTTGCTGGGGACTCTGGAGGTCCTCTAGTTTGGCTTCCTGCTTGTTGTAGGGTTGCTACTGTCAAAATCAGACTGGGTCACTCATGGCTTTGTCTAGCTCCTTTCTTAAGACTTGCAAGGATGGCAGCTTCTCAGCCTCTCTGGGTAACCTGTTCAGTGTTGCACTGCCCTCCTGGGGAAGATGACTTTCCTGTGTCTGCTGTAGGGTGATAGATGCTAGATCCTTTCCCCTCGTTTCCCAAGGCCCAGACATTTACTGTGGAACAGAATGAGAGGTTTTTGAGGAGCTACAGTTTTGTCTAATACCACCTAGCATTTCTGACTAGACTGGAAAAGCTTGTGAAAGGTGAGATTATTTTAAACTGTGATGGCACTTAAACTTGACCTTGAGGGAAGGAGAGCAAAAGAACAGTCTGCAGACTATGCTCTTTTGTCTGCACTTCTGGGAATGAAAAAGTGAAGCTTTACAGATCTCTTTGACTAACAGAAAGTTCTCATCAGGACTGTGACATCCAAATTCTAAGGTTTCTCATTCATTTGCTCAGGTACTGACTGATTCGTTGACTCTCTGTGGTTTTGTTGATACTTTTAAGACGTAGTCAAGCAATGAAGAAAATGGACATTAGGCTACCCATATGTAAAACTGTCAGGAGTCTTTGGTACAGTAAGTTGTATGAATTTGGAACATTAGAAGCATGTGACTTACACAAGAGAACCATTAAATCTCAGTGGCATACTCAGGATGACTGTGTGATGGTGTTGGGTTTTCCTTTCTTGGAGAATACTTTATTACAGAGTATTTTTAATCTACAATAATTTCTTTTTCCTTTTGTTGAAGGGACAATGGAGACCGATCGAGGCACCGAGCTCCCCGGAATGCCCGCATGTCTGCACCATCGCTGGGGCGCTTTGTCCCAAGGTAAGGCTTGTATGTGTAAGAGTAGGAGGATGTGGAAATCTTGGAGATACCAGTTGCAATACAGCACTCTGGTGCTTTCAGATGGATCCCTTTCTTGCACAGGGCTGCTGTATTCTTGGCTTGCAATTTCTGGGACCCCTGAGATGGCATGTAGTTATGATCAGCTCATTCCGTGACATTTGAAGGACAGCATCATCTTAGTGCTTCTTATCTGCAGGTTGGGGCTACAGTGTGAAGGCAGAATAAGAGGAGAAAAAAATCTGATTGGAGACTCTCGGCACAACCTGCTGGTTTGAGATTAGGAAGCTATTGTGGGAGGTAAAGGATTTGCTTAATGCTGATCTTCACAGCAACATTGATCAGAGGAGGATCTAATCTGTAACTTACCTTTTGTTTGAAGCAGTGAAGTGGTTGGCTAAGCAGAGGAGTCCAGCCTTCCCTCTACTATAGTCTGCGGGAGTGTAGTCATGTTTCCTCAAAGTAATTGCAGTTGCTGTCCGGGGCTGTAGTACACTGGGATGTGGCTTTCTCTGTGTAAGCTTACTCTCTTTGTTTTGCAGACGCTTCTTGCTGCCAGAGTACTTGCCTTATGCTGGAATTTTCCACGAACGGGGACAGCCTGGGTTGGCCACCCATTCATCTGTCAACAGAGTTTTGGCAGGTAACGGTATTTCCTTGTTTGCAGTAGTCATGTATATTAGTGGTATTTTTCTTGTTAATCTGAGCAGAGAACAACTGATGAGAAAAAGTCTGATTCTAGCTTTTGAGGTTCTATTTAAGTTGCCTGAAACGGGAGAAAGGACTATTGGGGTGATGTGGTAAGCTGTCATTCAAGTGCTTGGGCATTGCAGATTCCACACTTCAAGTATGTGTATGGGAGTCTCTGCATGAACTGGGGAGGGGTGCTGTTAACAATTCTCCCTTTGTTTAACTTCCTCCCCTACTCCTAGATGTCTTTTTCTTAACAACTTGACAGACTAATGATCAGCTTGCTGCAGGTCCTTCTAATTGAATTATAGGGTGCCTTGTTCGTGTTCCGGCTGGCAAGATGCACACAAGGCAACGCGGGATTCAATTAGGATCTTAATAAGTGCATATTAAAAAACTCAGCTGCCACCACATACAGCACACAGGCATTTGGGAGCCTTAAAGGGCAGGCGGAGGTGGGAAGGGAAGTGGGGGGAAGAGGAGGGAGGATTATGGCACTCTGGCATTTCATGAATGAGATGGTTATAGATGACACATATCTTGAGGGTGGGTCTTTTTTGGCTGGGTCTGAGTTCCTCTGTAATTAACCCCGGTGCAGGGGAGTCATCTTGGAGCTTGGGGGAGAGTGAGGAATGATGTATGGACAGGTGGGTTGGGATGTGGTTCTCTTCCTTCCTGGAGGTAATCACAGGACCACCACCAAAAGTACTGGAGGATTGGAGGATTTCTCAAGAGGCTGCATGACCCTTTTCCTTATCCTAAGGCATGGTCAACTATGTCTAAACCATTTTGAATGGGATTTATCTAACCTGTTCTTAAGAGTCTTCACTGGAGTTTCACCAACTGTGGAACTGTTGGTTTTGCAAGGCTGATTTAGTATGGCAATGGTCTTGTCTTTGATAACGGATGTCTGGCATCTCCCAGACTTTTATCTCCCTGGCCATTTTGGGTTGAGTTCATGGTTCATAGACCTTGCTGTTGCAGAAATAGTAAGAGCTCAGCTGAAGGCTACCCTCCAAAGCACCTCTGCGTATTTTCCTTAGGAAAGAGTAGAGCTAGGCTGTAGCTTTAGCTGACGCACATACTTCCCGGTGCTTGCTGCCTGTGTGGGCTTTGGCTGTTGGCACGTGGAAACAGCACACTGGCAGATAATTACTTGCTGCCAGGCAACACTGCAGAACTCTTGTGTCCCTGCTTTGCTGGAGACACCTGCCTTCAACCCTCCTCCAGCCCTCTTTGCAGTTTGCCTGTTCCTTAGTGGCTGGGAAACAGCCTGGTTTTTTTTCTCCTTGCACGTTTCAGGGAATTTGAGCCCCAAAATACACGTGCTTGCTGTTTATTGTGTGTACACCAAGGTTAACGAAAGAAGGCAGAAATTGTAATCATGGGACTTTCAAAAAACAAGATAAATCCTTTTTGTATGGTACTCTGCTGAGCCTACTTAAGGCAAGGTTTGTTGGCTCCTACAGTGTTGTGGAACCTCACACTGGGATGGATGGGGACTCCACAGTAAAGGCTTTTACTGACTTAAACATAAAATTCATTTTCTTAATGCAGCAGCTGCTTGTGATACGTTGTTTTAATTTTCTGTTTATTTTAGCCTGTACCAAGGCTTTCAGCTTTCAGAATGTTTTTTACATCTGTGCTCAGAACATGCTAATGTGTTGCAGAGACCGGGAGAGTTGAAGTTGTAAATATTGTGTGGAGTCACGAAAGATGAGAACTAGAAAATGAGGTTGCAATTGTGAAATAGGGAATTTCTTGTGTTTGTTATGTTGGTCAGCAGCACTGTCATTTTCAATATTATATTTCAGAGCCGTTGAAAGGCTGCAGTGCTGATAGTATGCTTTCCTTTTCAGTTAGCCTGTGCCAAAGGTTGTGGTAGCTGTTTCTTAATTCTCATGGTGAAAAATCTCTACTCGAGCTCAGAAGTACTTAAACACTGGTAGCCATGGGTGGTGTTGCCAGCCTTGGCTGAGGGAAAAATCAATCATCTGTCTTTCTATTAACACAGGCTAATCTAAGCTTGAGTGCCTTAAATTGCTTCATCCTACCATGTATCCAGACTGTCATTTCTGAATTATGTTTAAATGCATAAATGCCAAATGTGTTTCTTATGTAACCTTTACAGCATTTGAGAAGATGCCAAAAATCCCCCGTATTCCTAACCTGACAGCTTTCTGAAAACTGACAATAGACTTCTGTGGTCAAGTATGAGTGAGAGCTGTTGTCTGGGAAAATACACCCAGTTACACTTCTGCTCCAGTCCCCTGCCCCACTTACTGCTGTATGTGGAGAAGAAATCAAAGCAGCAGACAGATCTTATGAGTGTGTAAATTACTTTGGAGCGCTGACTGAATTTCTTAATGTCAAAGCTCTTGCTGTCAGGTTCTGTCCATGTTTACTTTCAGCGCTTTGTTTTCTATGAACAGCTTTCTGTTGTTTAAGTATCGCTCTCGTGCAACTTTTATAGACAATAGCTCCATGCTGGGGAGAGCTGCCTCGTGAATAAATTCTTAGAGCAGTCGGGTTTAATGAACCACTAAAAATAAGGGGTTATCCCAGCAGACGGGCTAGTAGGTTTGGCAGAATGACTCTGACATGTCAGGCAGGGCGCAGGTCGGGGTTAGAGAGTCCCTTGTACTAGTCAGGGACTGGTGGCCATCCGTGCGCCGAGGCACTTGCAGGCAAAGTATAAGCAAGGTGGCAACAGATGAGTAGAGTAGGTGGGAGTTCAGGGGGAGAACGAAGCGATACTAGTCAACATGACAGACAGAGGTATCTCCATGCCAGCAGCCTGATTTGCATGTAGCAGTGGAATGATGATGAGTCCCAGTAGCACCTTCCTGCCTGATTCCTTATCTACTGGTGCAGTTTACTATCAGCTGATACGATACGCTGCATCACTGTGCTTTCTGGCACCAAGTAAAACATCATGTGAAGATATATTACATCAACATTGTTACCTTTAGGTTTCAAACTTGTAATCACACCAAAAAGTGTTGGTAGTTTGACAAGTTATATTTTCCTGTAAAGTCTATGTTGATTGGCAGTAATTACACTGTCCTCCTTTAATACTTTATTAACTGAGTCTTATATCAGCTTTTTCATTATTTTGTCTGGAATCAATGTCAGGCTGACAAGACTGACATCTCTCATCCTATTTCAACCTTTTAAAATACTGGTATAACACTAGCATGTTTTTCAGTCTTCCACATTCCCCTTTTATTTCAAGACTCGTCAAAAAAACAGAGAGTTCATTCGGCAGCTCTTCTATGGCTCTTGGTAGTGTGGGCTGGAAGCTGCCCTCTGGACTCTCCTCTCCTTGGTGAACTGCCATAAATGATGGGGTTGTGGTCTCCAAGGAAACGTCCACACAGTGAAAGCTAGTTGAAGTGGTTGTTTGCTAAAATGGTGATGAAAGTGATAAATACATTTCAGCTTCTTGCTCGGTAGGACTGGCTGGTTGCACGTGGCGATACAAGTGGAACACTGCATCTTGGGGCCACTTCAGTCTTCAGGTCTCTTGGGTTCTCTGCCATTTGCAGGCCAACAGAGTGGGGTTTTTAATTAGGCTATTTTTTTATCCTCTCCCTCCCTGTCGTTCCCAAGAGATATACCAAAGAGCTGTTCTGTGGGATGAGGTTACGCCTTTTGTAATGGGAGTTAGTACTGCTGCAAAGTTCAGCAATGTTAACATGCTCAGCTCTGTATCCAAGGAACACACAGCTCAGTATTGTTTTTACCACCTCCTACTGCCTTTTTTTGTTTTTCTTTAAGCTGAATATTTCTGCCCACTATTTTGCTTTGTTTTTTTTGTTTGTTTTTTTTTTTTTTTAATATAAAGTTCCCTTTGTCCTAAGTCACATTGTGAGCTGGACACTGCTAAGTAATTGGAGGGCCAAGTCATGGATATTTTTTGGCATCTGGTAGTACACAGATGTACATTTTAATATCTTTTTAAAAATCAGTAAATACATTAAAAAAAAAAAAGGGAAAAAAAGAGATCCAGTTCATTGCCACTGAAATGCTTATGACCTCTTGTTCGCCTATGTGAACTTTTCCTTTAGTCTTTATAGTAATTGACTACTATGGGATGGACAGAAATGTGCTAGTGGTACGGTGAAACAAAGAAGGCTTTAGTTTCAGTTCAGTGGAAGCACGGAGGAAGAAGAAAATCGGTGTTTGCCAAGGAACTTTGCGGGAGGGTTTAAAAATTGACACAGATGCCAGACTGCTGATGTTCCTGTTACTCAGCAGGAGACCTGCAGATGAAAGTTTACTTGTTTGTGATAGAGATACCTAGCTTTGTGAGAAACACTTCTGTCTCATCTCACTTTGATTTAATAGGCTTCTATTCAGTTATGTACATCTCAACAAAAGAAATATTTTTGCCTTGCATGAATGCAGATCATGTTTGTCTGTTCCGGCTTCGCCACCAGACTTTATCTGTTTAAATGCAATCCAGCAGAGTTGCTCTGAATCCTCCACCTCCTGGGGAGATCCAGACTCAGCATGGGTTAAGGGTTGAGTGATACAACACTCTACATTTACAGTTTTTGAGTGATTTCATTGCTATTTCAGAGTAGTAGATTCAGACCAGAGACCGAACAATTATATGTATTCAAAGAACTAGCTTGATATTACAGATTTTTCCATAGCCTGTGCCATGACCTGTTACAAGAGTAATAACAGTGCAGCTTTGGGTAACTCTGCTGGGGTTGCCAGACAAAGCTGTCTGTGCTCTTGTTACACTGGGGTAGGGCTGAGGCTACAGGTAAAGCTAAGAATCAGTTGATAGCCTGCCTTTAATTGGGATCTAAGACTTCAAAGTGTAATGTTCAGCTGCTGTTTTCCCAAAATCACATAAGCCACCCCATCCTTCAGAGCTTGGCTCCCTGGGAGAATTCTAGGTCACGTATCTTCAAGTGAATTTCTAAACTTCAGTCAGAAACTGCTAACACACAGTTGTTAGAGCATTTGAAGTTTCATCAGGAAGAAAATTAGCTAAGATGGTGGATAAACGTCCTCCTTCTGTGACAGGAAGATGGATTTGAACATGTGATAGATAGTTCTCCTTGTAAGAATTAGGGTGACGGCCTCTAACCAGTCAAATTTTTGAACCCGACCCACTAGCTGAGGTGCCTCCTGGTGCATGTTCCCAATCTGTTGCTCACTCTAGCTACGCTAAGGGCTAATGTTCAAATACAAAGTGAAAGGCTCTAATCTAAATCCAGCTAAAATGGATGTTGGTGAGCTTGTGATACATACAGTTGGTTAGAGTATTGGTTGCTGCTGCAACTAGAATTAGCCCAGTAACCTTTCACTTCTGCTGTAATGATGATAGTGATCATGATAAGAGGCTGCTTTGGTTGCCTTGGAAACCATACTGCTGGCAGATTTTCCAGTTCCTCTGGCATTGCAGGTGTGATTGCCTCCCATGGCTCAAGTCGTCTTGACTTAATCCTGTTCTGTCATGTACGGTGTCAGCGAGCTGTGAATTCTGTTCTGAGATGCCCCTGTCCTTCAAGTGTGCTTGCAGTGATGCACAACTGTCCAGGGTAGGACTAAGATGATTTGAGAGCTCCAGAGGTCCAGCAAAAGTTGATGGGAAAACACATCCCATTTGTCTCTGATGTATCCTTGTTTTTCTCACTGTTAGTAGGTATGCATTCTCTGGTAAGGCTTTCTGTACAGTTGCCTGAGACTTGAGTGTTGTTTTGAGTCTGTACCTTCAGCTGTCCATCATTGGCTTTTTGCTATTAGCTTACTTCTGCCTTTTCATCTAAGACAACTACAGGTATTTGGATTAGTATCCTGATCTAATCCTGCTTTTCACAACAGACAGATCTGTAGGGTAATACAATCAATGAACAGAGCTGTATGGCTTTCTATGCAGTGTGTTTCTGTTAGAAGTCTTTTGGGTACTGCTTAATATGGAAGGATGTGAACCTTTGAGTAACCTCATTCTCTGTGGTCTTTCTGTGATCTACGTCAGTGGACACTAGACATAAGAGGCTTAAAATATGTCTCACGTTATTTTGTGACTTAAGAGCTACAGATATCTGTCACCTTCATCACAGACTTGAGAACTGCTTATAATTTCTGTGAAAGTGCAGCTTTTCATGCAGAAATGTAAGGAAGAAAAGAGGCTGTAGTGCTGAATTGCAAATGCATGAACTCATTACAGTAGGGAGTGGAAAGCGTGCCTTAGATGAACTGGTGAAGAGAGGGGCCCTCAGTTGTTGATTTCTTCAACATGGTACTTAAGCTTCTGAAGACAGTAGGATTTTGGAAGTGTGGAGAAGACTAATTGTGTGACATCCTCTTATCTAAGTGTTCACTTATAAGCCTGCTTCATGTGTTCTGACAACGCACTTGCAGCCCATGAGCTTTCAGAAAGGTTAGCTGCTGGACCTTGGCTCTCATCTGCCTTTGCCTCTCTCCAACAGCTTTCCTAGAGCAATTTTCTGCTATGAAAGTTTTTAATGTTGCTGCTTGATCATAGTGTAGTATCCCATAAATGAAATCTCCTGATAGTTTGGTGTCATAGATGGATTGGATGAAGGCAGAATAAAGTCAGTGAGTTAACTGTATCTTAGTATTAGATCCATTGTTGATTTCTACTTCATAGATTCTATAGCTGTGGCTCTAAGGTTATACTGCATCATGACTGTGGTCAGAAGGTGAACTTCTTAGCAAACATTCTTCAAATGAAATCCCTCTCCCAGGAGGTAGAAATCAGTTTTTGTTAATGCTTAAAAGAAAACAAGCCTAGAAACCAACTGGTAATACATAAGTTTTTGTGGCTGCACAGGAGTTGGATAACTGATCTGCAGATGCTACGTTGCCCCTAGCAGGTCCATCTTTATAATACATCAGTCATTTTTCACTTCACTGCAAGACACCAGTGAGTTTGTTTTTTCCGGCTCTGTGCTTTAATTGGCAATCCAGCTGCCCCTTTTCTTGTGCTGTAATCTGTAGCATCCTGTGGCATTGTACCTTGGCACAATGAAGGCTGATAGGTAGTTGATGCCATTAGCATTTAAATGACCCACAGGCCATCTCTTCTGAAATACTATCTCTCTGCAAAGACCGCACAAAAAGTCTCAAGCTGGTGACATTGGTTTTGATGTAGATAGATGCTTCTCTGAGCTAAAGGGGCCTTAGCTCTCCTGTCTAGCTTGATGTCTTCTGAAAGTGGATGGTAGGTAGAGAGAAAGCTGTTAACATATGCATTTATGTCACAGAAAAGGTTGTGTGTGCTGTCTCCACTTAGCCTTTCCCTCACATCCAAAGTATCACATTCTCCAGTGAGAATCTGCGTGTTTACTCATCCTTGTTTTGGTGTCCATTCCTGCTGTACACTGGCGCGTAGAAAAAGCATAGGCAGCTAGAAAACGTCGGGATACTTTGTGTGCTGGAATGGGAGAACGTTAATCTGGCTGTTTATAATGCTTGTCTTGCTCTATGGCTCTGTTCACCTGCTTCTTCCATTTAGCAGCAAAGGTGCTCTGTGGGCACAAATGTTTATCTTGTCATCTGTGATCAGATCCAGTTTGAATTCTTTGGCTGGGACATTAAGAGTGCAGAGCACTAGAGATTGAAAGGCAGAGAGAATGAACTTGCATCAGAACCCTTGTAAAATGCTACCCCCCCCCCCCATTTGATTCCAGAGACTAGAGTACTCTCAAGGCTTGAGTGAGTCCAAAGCCAGTTTAATTTCTAAAATAAATTTGTAATTATTTTATATATCAATGTCTTTATATGAAAAGACCTGCCTCTTCACACCTGAGAGCTACAGATGGGCCCAAAGTCTCTTAAATATTGCACAATGAAGGTGAACTAAAGAGTCAAAATAGCACAATTAGCACTCCAAAGCCTGCTCTTGCTCAGTCCTTTTAGTTCTTGTCTTTCCTTTTTGCTTTTGCAGCTCAAGCCCTAGTTCATCTCAGTCTGCTAAATCTGGAAGTGTTCTAATTGAGAGGGATGTGAGTCAACTGCAAATAAGAATTCACAACTATGTGCACTATTGGGGGTATTTACACTGTAAATTTGGGGCTATCTGACTTGGGAGGCTAAGCTTCCCGCATAGTTAGCAGTGAAAAAGAATCTTCTGCCCTGATTCATCACCTGAAGTGAGCTGAACTTAGGTGCTCTGAATCTTCTGTGGAGCTGCCAGTCTGTTTATCACTGGTCATATAGGGAGCTTTGAAAGAGTACCTTTATGCTGTGGATACCTTAGATACCTAAAATTAGGCAGGCTGCATCCTGCCCTGATGGCTGAGTGCAGAAAGAATGATATCTAGAAGATAAGCTTGAGCAGAAGGGATGAAGTTAAAGCAGCAAAGGTGGTATGAGAAACTAAGAAAGCAGGAACTCTGAGGGAAAGAAAAGTAATAGCTGTTGGGTTTGTATGGAGGGTGTTGTTTCATGTGTACTTTGCTTCCAGAAGTAAACACTGCTTGTCAGAGTGGCAGTGCCAAGCTGGCATATAGCTTTACTATTGATCAGTGCTGCTCACCTGCTGTCTTTATTTTCTACATTTATCCGCTGAAAAGGTGGAGTTGCTCTCTACCACCACCCAATTCCAGTACCCTACCACTGTCTGCAGCAGGTAATCAAGTTTCCTTAGGAGGGACTGTACCCTTTCTCTGTTTCTGCAGCTTTTTTTTTTTTTTTTTTTTTAGATTTAACTTGTTCTGGACTGCAAGTATTAATGGCTATTTTGAGGCAAGTCAAGGAGTGCATGCTTAACTCATTGCTCCAGATAAATGAGCCTTGTGTGATAGGGATGTTTTTTTCTTGTTTCCACCTGCTCAATTTGAAGCTGGTACTGCATTTTGTGTGCAGCACTATTGCAAATTTAATTCTGCTAGCCAGGAGTATGGAACTTGGCTTTACAGTGTGAATGAGTGTATCTGCTGCAGGAGCCATTTCTCAGACCACATCAGTGTCAGATACTCAATAAAGACTCATGTGACTTCCTCCTACCTTATGCTTCTCAACATTTTTGCGACCTATGTAGCACACTGCTGTGATCTGTTTATTAATTTCTTCCCCTTCGTACTCTGTGTCCCTTCTTGCTGTGTGTTGTGCACTGATGTGACAGACTGCGGACCTGTCAACAACCTGTGTTTAACGGAGTAGGCAAGAAACTCTGCTACTTAATCAGAAGCTGTGCTGGGTGTGACACAAGGAAACTCCTCATAGGTACACTCCTTGTTGCTACCTGGCGCTGTGTCTTTTCCAGTTTTCATACTCAAAACATGGCTACAGGACTCAACAGGTAGGGTTTTGGTATTATGAGAAATGAAATTTAACATCTTGATTTCCTATATGTAGGAAGATAGTGCAGCAGAGCTTTTTTGCAACTGTTCTGCAGCTCCTGGCTGCATTTAAAATACTGCTTCTTTCTTGTGCCTCACAAGCTGGAATGTCAGCTAAGCGAATGCATGAGTACTGTAATCAAGTTTTATCTGTAAGTGAATTAGCCTTATGTCTTGTAACTGAATGTTTTCTGGATCTTTTATTGTGCCTTGCTCTGGTTTCATGCCTCAAAATGGGTAAAAGGGGCCCACTTTGAGCATACACAGATAAATAAGGAAGTACCTACAGGACAGCATTGTGGGAAAAGCTCTTCAGTAAAGCAGACTTCGGCCTGTTCAGGGATCTTCTTGGGGCCAATATATACTGTTTAACATACTTCATTCATTGCTTGAGCTCACCCTCAGCAAAACTGGGAGGAATAGGTGAGAGCCAGAAAGTTGTGCTGCTATTCAGAGGGACTTCATAGGCTGGACAGTGGGCCAACAAATCTCATGAAGTTCAGTGAAGAGAAATGCCAAGTCCTGTACCTGGGGAGGAACGACCTCATCCACCAGTACAGGCTGTGGACCTACTGGCTGGAAAGCAACTTTGCAGGAAAGAACTTTGGAGTACTGGTGGGCAGCAAGTTGAATGTGAGCCAGCAAATGTGCCCTTGCAGAAAACAAGACCAAAAGTATACTGGGTTGAATTAGGAGGAGCGTTGCCAGCCGGTTGAAGGAGGTGATGCTTCTCTTCAGCCCTGATGAGGCTGCATTTGGAGGAGAGCTTTGTCTAGTTCCGGGCCCCCAGTGCAAGAAAGGCATGGACATACTGGAGTGAGTGCAGCAAAGGACCACAAAGATGGGCAAGGGATTGGAGACTCTGACTTGAGGAGAGAGGCTGAGAAAGCTGGGACCATTCAGCCTGGAGAAGAGAGGGATCCAAGGTAGATCTTGTCAATATGTATAAATGAGGGAATGAAGACAAGAGTGCCAGGCTCTTCTCAGTGGTGCTCAATGAAAGGATGAAAGGCAATGGACACAAATTGAAATTCCATTTGAATTTAGGAAAACTTATTTTTATTTTTATTGTGAGAGCGGTCAAATGCTGGAAGACGTTGCCTGAGGTTGTGGAGTCTCCATCTTTGGAGCTATTCAAGTTTGGAGGTAGTCCCCCGCAATTCACTCTGATTAGAGCCTCTCCAGAAGTCCTTTCCACCCTCAATCTTCACTGATTCTCTGAATTGTGTGAGTGCACAGGAGCAGTGACATGATGTTTGGGTTCAGCGTAGATGAGAATGGAGTTTGTTTTAGCTGAAGCTGTGTTAAACACTATTTCAGCAGTAGGTACAGCTGCTTCTTGTTGCATGTATTGTCATTGTCTGCTAAGCCTGTTGTAAAACTTTGTGATCACTGTTCTTGCAGAGGACTTCTGGCTCTTTCAAGGTTTGTCTGAGAGCAGGTGTTACTAGAGAATGCTTTGTTAGTAGCTTTCTATGAGGATACTTATTTTGTTCCAGTAGTCTCTCATTTTCTGTTCCTTTTGGTAAACTGAACCAAAAGCTGAAAACCCCTCAGTCACCTACTTATGTACCATAAGTGTCTGTAGAAAGAGTTGGTATGGATTAGCAGCTGTAGGTTCTGAGCATAATTTACAACTTTATTTGCAAGTGAGGTTAGAATGAGCGCAACTTTTCTGGTCAGAGTGAGTGCAGACCGCTTTGTTTTACAGGATATACGTGATGAGGTCTGAAGTGTCAGGGGATTTTTGGCTAGTGTCTGGAAATGTGACTGCACCGAGATTAGCAGTAGTTGGAAAGATCTGCATTTACTCAAGTGTGCCAGACACTGTTTGTGACGGGCTGCGTTTCAGGAGTTGTGGAGATGTTTGCAGTGCATTGTCCTTGGTTATGCTGCCGGGTGAGAGAAGCTTGTTAAAGAAATGTGTGTAACTTTGTCCTCTACATGAGAAAGTCCTATCAAAGGGTTAAGGGGTCCCAAATACAGAGCCTTGAAGTGCTAATTACACTTTTACCCTCATGTTTACCCAAAGGGGTGATGGTGCAATTACAGGGTTATTGTTACCAGCCTTGATACATAGGCTTTCATTTGCATTTGTAGAAGACAGTTCAAATGGGAACAGAGTAGTACTCAAAGCCTGGAGTTAGGCTGAAACAATAGGGTATATTTTGGACAGTTAAAGGAAGCAGTTTTATGGAATGACTCTGGGCCAGCGGCAAGATGTACTTCAAACAAGCCAGCTGTTAAGCACTCTTAAGAACCTAGAGTTCAGTGTTAAGAGTCTGTTGCTGTTGGCCTTTCAGAGAACCAGGTGTTTGGGATCTGGGGTCAATCCACTTCTGTCTGTAGATAGTAAAATACGGAATGTGACTCAATCTGTTTACTCAGAGGGCAGGTCTTTCCTGCAGTCACTTCATTCCCAGTGATGATCCAAGTAATGATATGTTGTGGGTAAGTGAATATTATGACAGCCCAGAGTGAGATTAGATACCTTGGGACATGTAATGTGTATCCCATTTACAGTTTGTGAAGGCTTGTTTTGGGCAAAGTAATGACTCTGAAAATGTCTTTGAGGAATTGCATGTGAACCAAGGGAACATGAATTCCTGTCATGATGACAGAGCTCTAAGACTTCATATAGACAATATCAGGGAGTATGAAACTGCTGTTATCTTTTTATATGGTCTTATTAACGCTGTTCCAGATGGTGTGCAAATCCATGTGTGACTCTTGAGTCTGTGCTTCAGAAGGGCTCAAAGTAGCTGAAGGAAGAATCAGCTGAGAAAAACTTCAGCTATAGAATGACATAAGCTTATTGTATTTAGCTAATCAAAGTAATAGTAGGTAGTCGTTTTTACTTGATTAAGATATATCTATGTGGGGGAAAGATTTCTGATAGAGCAGCCTTTAATTCAATAGACAAAAGGCATAGAAAGATGCAGAAGCTGATATCAGAGCAATTTAGACTGGAAACGAATAGCAGATATTTGAGTGCTGGGGGTTTTTTTTCTTTCTTTAAATCCTGCTGCATAAGGTTCGCTGCTTACCTTATGGTAGCTGATTGCTGAAATAGATGAGTTTTTTTCCAGTATGTGGAGTGTTTAAACTAGCAGAATTGTTGCCTGGGTTCAAGGGGAAGCTTATGAGCATAGTACTGGTGCCACAGTGTCAGAAATAGGTACAAGAATCTTGATGGGATGTCTTCAGTGGTCCCAGTGCCGGAGAGGTCCCGCTAGCCATTTGTATTGTGTCACAGGCTGTAATCCTGTTCCTGTGCCACATGATGGAAGCGAGCACTGCATCTGAGAAAGCTTGTGTATGGTATTTGCTGATTCGGACTGTCTCGATAAGCCTTGCTTTGTATTGATGGCTAGGAAGCTAAAGCTGTCTTTGGGATTCAGAAAGGCACTATAGAGAGATGATGATGTTCTTAAAAGTGAAGGGTGCAGGCTGATTGCTTTTGTGTGCATTGTTCAAGCGATGAATTTCTAGATATCATTATATCAGAAGGGGTAAGGCTTTGCAGAAGTGCTCATCCTTATGTGGGCGGTGAGGGCCCCTTGGGGACCTGTCTCTTTGTGGGTGGTAAAGCTCACTTAGCCATAAAAGTATTTTCCCACAGATTGCTGCCTCTTTTTTAAAGGGGTGGGGGGGAAATAAGAAGAAAGTTACCCACACTACAGAGCGCAGCAGGGAGGCAGGGACCTGTGTGATCTGCCATGCAGAGGGGTGGGAATTCTCAGTGGCCTGCTGCGTTTGGCTGTCATCTTAGAAGAGGATAGTCATGACTTTTTCTTGCATGTTTTAAAAGGGAGGTGAGGGGAAACAACTGCCACAAAACAAACCCTGAGCCAGATTTGCTATACCAAATACTGAATATCTTCGTAGACATTTTTATAGCCACCCAGGTATAACGACAGGTGAAGCTCTTGCTCTATGGCAACATAGTTGTGTATTGTAGAAGGGATCTAATAAAAGATGCTGTGTACTGATCTCCAGCTCCCTTTCCCACACACATAGGGTTGTACCATTGGATCCTTCCGCTTGCTACTCTGAAGGGGTTTTTTATATATAATTGAGCATTAATGTATCTATCTGTTATCACTTAATGTACACAGATTGAAGATTGTTGCTAGCTATTAGATTCTGCAGTGATAGTTTTCCTTCCACATAGTATCATTACCTCAGCTTGCTCTGTTGGTTTTATGCTTCTGGCCTGCTGGCTTTCCTTGATTACGGGGAAAGATGTATTGTAAGGTTAGTCACAACTTGCCTGCCTCTTTGGAGTTACTTTGGATTTGGGGGTTTGTTTGTCCCAGGTGAGTTTACCTTAATGTGAGCGAGACTGAGAAGTCGCCCTCTCTGTGTGGAGACTGCAGGAGTTTCAGAATGTGCCCTTGGCAAGGGCAGAGCCTAGGGAAATAAATGTAGGCTATATCCTTCTCCCAAAACATAAAAGCTGCATTTGTTAGTGATTTTAGGGTGTTTAACATGTGGAAGGTTATAAGTGTCCTGCATGAGACAGAGGAATTCTTAAAGAAAACCAGAGGATCCAAAAGGTATTTGTGCAATAGCAAGGACAGGCTCTAATCAGGATGAGAGCACTATATAAGCTCATACCAGCTTTTTAACTCATTGCTTCAGAGCTCAGTCATTTAAATGCAGACAGCAGGAGACTTTGTACACTAACAAATATAAATGAGCACCAAGGTTGGTGTGCTTCATTTATGTTTCCCCCTCATGCCCTGTGTTTTTTAAAATTAGTATACCACCACCGCTGGAGTGTGGCAGGAGAGGGAATGGTCTCCAGTATCTGTAGGAGCTCAGAGAGTTGGTTTTGAACTAAGCAGGAGCTGCAAGTCAATGCTACTAAAAGAAGCCGTATTTTGCTTTCTTGAGCAGTGGGTTGACACACTCTCCTGCTGAGCTGGGTGTGGGCTGTAATCCAGCAGCCCTGGCACGCAGGAGTTACGTTCCTGAGAGTTCAAAATCAGCGGGAGCTGTGAGCCAGCCTCCAGGAACGCAATTGCTCTGTGCTCTCGCATCCCGCTGAGCCTGGCTCTGGTAGCACGGCTTCTGAGTCCAGCTCTTGCTGATCTGGGAACTGGGTTCACATCTCCTTCCCTTGCTTCAAGTGCTGCATGAAACTATGTACAGTTTCAGATGTCTCAAACCACTTCAACCCACCTGTTTTTGTAGCAGTGGGTGGGAAGGAGTATGTAGGTGTGGCTTATGGCCCATTAGACAACTTCAGAGCTGGCAGCAAGCACAAGAGATCAGGGTGGAAGAAGTTGTGGTGATGTTCGTAATTGCTCATTTATCTCCTTCAGCATCTTCGGGGGTGGTAAGAGTGGTAGGGATGGAAGTCATTCACAGAAGGCAAAGGAGGAGTAATCCAAGAACCAGAAATGTTACCACCTGTGTGAAGTAAGTGGTAATGAAGACAGAGTACTGGTCCTGAGCTTTGAGCAAGAGGGGGATCACTAGTACAGCTTTGGTTGTATGTGAGAGAGAGGCTGGAGAAGGTAAGCTGGGTAGGCTGGAGAGGATCCAAACCAGACTTGCCAGAAAAAGAAAAGTGACTGCTGAGAGTTCACATGATGCAGTTTGAGAGCTAGAGATGGGAAGAACACGGAGGTGAATGCATTTCCCCTTCTCACCCTAGACATCCAAACTGTGATCCAGAGTCTCTCAGGAATTTAGGGATGCAAGAAGTGAACATGTATTTGTATTGTGAGAGGAAAGAAAAGAGCACACAAATGTGTATTGACAAATGGCAGGGAATGGAAATTGGCACAAAATGGGGAGCTGAAGCTAAAATCGGAGGCAGGTGGAGTGCTTAGAAGGGTTAGGAAGATGCTTCTGTATGTGATGGGAGGAATTGCAGGAGGGGAAGGGAAAGATGGAGGAAGTATTGTCACTGTAATTTTTTTACAAGCAACTGAGGTTCTGCACAGAGAAATGTAGGCTGGAGGAGGGGAGGGTTTGAGGAATGAGTCAAAGGTGGTGACGAGGCAGCTGGGATTGCAGGCGTGGGTTTCAGTTAAGCTGGAGAAGCACTTTGTCTTCTTTCAAACAATTGTTCATATTAGCATTCCTGGTGTGGTCATGCATGCACCCATACATGTGATGTCTCCTGGTGTGCTGCACACACAAGTTGTTTGAAGATCTGTCGTATGGTTCATGACAGACCAACCCCGTCAGATCTCTGTCTTCCCTGAGGTGCCATAGTAGAAGAGAAAAGTTGTGTAGTGGAGGGAATAGGTCTGGTGACAGTTTTCATTAGAATTTTCTCACAATTGATGGTGGAATAGGAGCTGGTATCAGGGATGGAACAGGCTCCAAATCCGGTGGGAAGTGTGGCTGGGGGAAGGAGGCAAACTCACACACAGATACACACCACAATACCCCCATTATGAGGACACTGAAAAGCATGCAGGAAATCCCAAACTACCTTGACAGAGCGGAAAGGAAAGAAGACACAGGAAAAAGGGGGCTGAGGGCAGACAGATAACTGCTTGAAGACTGGAAATCACAGCAAGATGGTATGAGAGAGAAGGGCTGATGGTAAACGCTGGAAGACAGTAAGTTGTGATAGTGTTGTCCGAGTCTGGGTTCTTTTACCCAGTGTCCAATGAGACAGAAAACGCACAGAGTTGAGATGCTAGTTTAATTCATGTCTGCTCAGAGATGGGTGCTAGGTGGTAATTCCACAAAGCTAGCACATCACACACAGGCAAGTGGCATATTTATACACTTCAGACTACATAAATACACCTTTAATGTAGTGACCAGTGGTTAGTTGCTTATCACTTTGTTCCTCACTGGTTAACAACATGTCTCATCTTGATTTAAAGTTACAATGTCTTTTTATTATTCTGTGCAAACTCAAAAGGTGGGGGTGGGGGGGGTGGTGGGGGTGGTCTTGTCTTATCTGAGTAGGGAGCTTTCTCTCATCAAGAGGTGTGTTTTTCACATTATAATGAGCTAAATTCGTCTAATGGACACAACTTTGTTGGTCTTTATAGTACCTCTGAGCCCAGGACCAAAGGGAGGTTTTCTTGTTCCTCAGTTCAGGGTTCCCTCTGTTCTTTGATCTTCTTTGTTTTGCAAGGCTCTACTATCTTTCAACATATTCTCACCTCACAAGACCTTGTCCTGTGAAATGTTTCCTTTGTTTTAATCTTTAACCTTTTATCAGTGGGGAGGGAGTCAGTAACAGAAAGTTTAGAGAAAGAGCTTATAGGCCACATGAAAGGAACAGATTTGCAAAGGTTTTGAAAGGTGAGGTGAGAAAGCCTGTTGCTAAGGTTTTGGTTGGGTTTTCTATGTGGAAAGCACAGAAGGGGAGGGTGTGAGGGGAGTGTGTTTCTGTCTCTTCCTTGCCCAGCCTGTCTTCTGAAGTTCCACAGAAGACCCCCGTTCACTAGGTACGTGCATGTCTGTTGACACAGGCAGCAGTGAAAACTGAAGTCAAAGCCCTGTGATAACTTCTGTGCTTGCAAAGAAACTAGCTGTATGTAACTGGATGTCAGTCTTCCTGCCCTTGTGGTTTTACTGAGCTACTGCCTAACTTTTGCTGACTTGTTGAGGCCTAATAAAATTGTCCTTTGGGACTGTAATTTTACACTGAGTCCTGGGACTGAGAGGCTGACCTGGAGTGCTCATCACCACTGCTGATTCTATGATCTGTTAGGAGCTGGACCTCTGGCTCTGCTGCTGTGAGGATGAGATCTTGGTGCTTCTCACCACTGTTTCTTTTTAGTTTCTGACCCCTATCTCCAGTAAGGTATGGCCTGCTTCAAATTTTGATTGTGTCTAATCTAAAATGTTACCACAAACCAGTAAACTGTGATTGCCCTATTTTCATCATCTGAATTTCCCTCCACTCTTGCTTATAAATGCTGTGTGGAGTAGCTGTGGTGGTTATATTGTGTAGCAGCTTCTTGGACAAGTCTGCTTAGTATCCTCTGGAAGTATTATGAGCTAATTCAAACTGGATTAAGGTCAAGCCTGCCCTAAAAAGAAATAAACCGCATCTGAAGTATCCATCCATTGTGCAGCACAGGGGCTGCATGTTGAGTAGCCAGGATATACTTCTGCTTCCTTGAGCTGAGATCTTAGTTTTTTCATATGTGGCTTTGAGTTTGACTTCTAATACTCCTTAAAATAATGGGATAAAGTGTCAGTCCCTTTTAATCTTGTAGTCGCTTTTGTAATTGCAGTGGATTGGACCTGGCTGGGTTGAACTCGGCTGTGGCACTGACTCACAGAAATCACAGCAAGGTTATGAGCTTGGCTGAACTCCTTGGTGGAGGAGTCCTGCTGCCCTCCGGGAGCTGGGACTCCGGTTTGAGTGTCACACTGTCCCTTTCACATTTTTATGCAGGGGTCCATCAGGGTGTGGACCAGAGTGATTCGTCAGTCCCACTCCGCATACTCTGGGGTCTGGGTCACCCTTCGAGCCTGAATCTCTGCGTTGGCTTTATGCAGAGATCCCTGTGGATTCATTGAGGTGCTGGAACCTGCTTTGTGCGTTAAAGCGAGTAGCAGTAAGGAACAAGTCTTGTTTCCATTGCTGTCATCTAGATCATGCCAAACCACCCTCAAAACTTCCTTCATCAGAAAGTATTCAAAACATTGAGAGCGCCAAGTACTTTATTTGCTGTAGGTTTCTTTTACTTTGTTCTTTTCCAGCTGGAACAATGTGGTCTCCCCATTGTATTCTTCCAGCCTGGGCTTCCTCCTTTCCATCTCACCATGCTTTAAATTTAAACTGCCTTCCCGTTCATTAAACTACTGTTAGATTTTGTGTTTTTCCAGCTTGCTCATTCTGTGCTTTTTATGGTTGCTGCCCTGTTCACCACTTTACCCAGAAAACAGTGAGTCTGGCTGCTTACTTCCCAGTTCCTGTCCTACCTTCTCTTCTTTTGCTCATCAGACTGGGGATACCTCAGAAATTGTTCCCTTTCATGATGTCTTTCCAGTTTTGTGTTCCTTACATAAGGTTACTGCCTCTTTTCTTTGCAGACACAGCGACTGTGCAGGACCCACCAGAACCTCTGAGAAGAGGCTCTTAATGAGTACGGCACACCCTTAAAATGCATTTTATAAACGCCACCTGCCAGCTCTTCATTTGCCCTAGGACACTTTGTTAGTTTATTATATGGAGTTTATTTAAGTTGTCAGGACCTGCATCTTATTAATGAGGTGCATTTTCCTCTGAGAGTGTGTGACTTCATCTTAACTTTCTTAGATGAGGGGAATTAAGAACAGACGGGTATTTCCTCGACAGATCTATGCCGCTCACAGGATATTATGACTGTGAAATGTAATCAACCATTGAGTGTGTTTAGCTTAGGGCTCTGTATAGTGGTGGTAGCTCAGTCTGTGTTGCTAAGCTGACACAGCATTTCCATTGCAAGTTTGGATGCACAGGGCTTGTGCTGTATGTAATACAGCAGTCCTGGTATGTGTTTAAGGATAGTCAGAATTTTTGTAAGGCTTAGATTCACTGGCAAGTACAAGGCTTTGAATGTGTTTCTGTGCTTGGAGCTTTTATTAATACTGCATACTGCTATTTCCACAATGAAAAGTGCCTCCAGTGTGGAAGCTTGGTGTTGTACTGATACACAGTTAAATCTCAGGCATTCAAACTCTTCTAAGGAACATACTGCTCCTTGGATTAGTGAAAGTTTATATTATTGCAATGTGGTGGTTGATAAGGCATGCATGTGCTCTATGAAGATACTGCTGAGGTTTTTTTCCACTGCAGATGAATGTTTTGGCATAAGACACACATTTAAAGTTGGGCTAAGCACACATTCTTGCAGTAAGAGCTGCAGAGGCGGTATCAGGCATTTGGCTTGCTGATTTGTTTGGATTAGTAGGATTTCATGTAGTTAAAATGCACACTCACAACGAAAAAGGCTCTTCTGTGTAAAAGCAGCTTCACTTGTTATTTTTGCCTCTATTTTGCATCTATCTGTTGGCATGGTTGTATTGGTTAGATGGGAGTGCTGTTGCAACACTATTTGAGCCTCTGCTCAGGAGAGGAATTATTCAGTGTGAACTGAAACTGTGGCCACTTTAATTTATGAGCTATGGAGTTGATGAGAAAGTGCAGCCTGGGTGGAACATGGGCTAAAGTTGGCAAGTGTCTTGGCAAACAGTCCCTCCAATAAAATCTCAAGAAGTTGCAGGGACTTAGAATTATCTAAAACTATATACAGCCATTTTGGCAAGGCTGGATTAGTCTGATAGTGCATTAGTGTCTGCATTAGATGAGTGAATGCAGTAGACCTAGTAGACAGTGTGGATGGTGTGACAACTGTGGAGGACACAAGCATTAGCCTTGGGTAGTAAGGACATTCTCATTAGGCAACGACAGCGACCCTGTGAAGGAATTTTTTGTTGCTGTAGTGGAAATATTCCTCTGAATCCAGACAAACTCTGTTAGACCAGAAAGTTAACTTCTTTTAATGGTGGTTGGAGGCAAAAGTGTATTAATACCATAATGATTCAGTTTCTCAGTGCCTGTGTTACTGGCCAAGGCACTGCTAATGGAAAGGCCCGCAGTGGATGTGCCAGTGGGACCTTGCAAACTTTTTTGGGGGGTAAGAGAGCTGGCACTGGGATGCAGACAGGCAAATGACCCTTAGAAGTCAGATGTTTAGCTCTTTTACTTTACCATACAGCAGCAGTATTTGAGGACTCTGGCCGGCCTGAGTCACGTCACACAGTGGGCTCAGACGGGCTCTTGTGCTGGGAGGGTCATTTAAGAAGGAGAGGGGAAGTTGGGGAAGGCAAGTCCCTGTTCCCAGCATAGCTCCTTGGGGAAGTTTGTCCTTGTGTTCTTCAGAAATGCGGCAAAGTGCGATGGGCGCTCTGGAGGCTTGAGAGCTTAGAGTGTGCTGCCTGCTCACAGCTCCTTGGTGGAAGGCTGCCTCCTTTGTCTAGTCTCTGCAAGACTCTCCATCTGAAGCAATTAGGATTAGTAGGCACATTTCATGCTCTGAAAAGTCAGAAAGGGAAAGAAGGAGTTTTACAAAAGGAAATGCCTGCCAGGCACAGATTTCACTCTGTATTTGTGCAGAGAATAAACACAGACGTGAAGGTTAAAAAGCAGACTTCCAACAGCATTTAATGAAGGGCTTGGTAATGATGCAAGGGACTTAGTGATGGGAGTGAGCGGAGGCATTGCAAGGGGCAGAGTTGGCAGAGGGAGGAGCCCAAGCGGCACAGCAAAGATTAGCTATTGAGACCTTCCTAGTTCACCTTCAGAGGGATTTTGTGAAACTTAAACTCTGGCAGGAGAGATGTGGCATTTTGATTTGGAGAATCACCTACTGTTTCTGGAAGCTTAGAAGTGAGGAGGGCTGTAAACGTGTCCTCCTGTGTGGGTTCTAACAGGGGTGAAGGAAGAAAATACATGTTTCTTTAGAGTGCAAAGTTCAGCTCTCTTCTGCCTTTTTATCTGGCAGTGTGTCCTGGCCTCATTCACATTTTCCCTCACCTCCCAGTTTCATTTTGAAGAACACTTTTCTCTATCAGTGTCACTTGCTTGGGAGCTGATTTCAAATGTATTATCTTACTGATTTTTCAGTAGATTGATATGGACCTCCAGAGGGAGAAATTACTGTAACCCAGATTATTGTTTCTCCTCACACTGCCAAGGTAAAGTTGCCTTTATTTCCCCAGTATTTTTCAATAAATAGGTTTCTGACTCCTATGCCAGGGCAGAAGCTGATGGCTCTTACAGCTGATTCTGTAAGTATCAGAGGATTTTATGGTGTATGGAATAACAGAAATTAGGAAGAAAGCATAAAACCCTTTATCCAACCCTTTACTCATTGTTTTTTGTTAGGGCTTCTTTATGCATACAGACAAAATCATCTAAAAGGCTGAAAATATACAGAAAAGATCGAAACAAAACATTTTGTTAAATAAAATACAGATTGGAATGTATTTTTAGTGCTTGAATATTTTCCCTAAAAGGCTGTACTGTAGGAAACATGTTTTACTGCTTGAATCATATGGTAGTATGAGGCATGCTTTTAACACATGCTGCTGTCACATGGAAATAAAGAAATGGTCTCAAAACAAGCACAATGTCAGCAGCACCTTACTTTAACAGCTCCAGCAGTTAGCCGATTGGAAGACTCCAGCCTTGACTCCTCTTCCCAGCAAGGGGCCCAAATGAGAAAAGAGAGGGCTTCTTTCCCCACCCACTTCTCAAACAACTTGTGAGTTGTTTCAGGCAAAGGTAACAGATGTTTCTGTTTCCATAACCTTTTCCTGTCAAGCACTCTTAAGGATACAGCATCTCTACTTGCAGGAAGATTTCTCTTGACTGCCTAGCCTGATAATGTTTATTTTCACCTGCGTGCTTCATGGAGCACCTCCATCTCTTTATATACCATTCCAGTACAGTACCCAGTATCAGAATTCCAGAGGTCTCACAGCGGTCCCTAAACAAGTGGGGTTTTGCTGATTCAAATGTGTATGCATGCCTGCTGCTACATAGTGTAAAGCAATCAACATAGTGGAGCCTTCCCACTGACCTTCCATCCACTGCAGCTAAAACCATCATCAGTGACAAATGAGAAAACAAACAGCTGAGCTTGTGCAGTCCTTGTTTGTAAAGGTTTTCTTGTAAAGAAGAAAATCACTCTTACCGGCTTCATCTGAGTTGTACAAATGTAAGAGCACCACTAAGACTTGAAGTTCCGCTTCTTTGGCAAGCAGGTTTGGAGGCTTTGTTTCTCTGGTGAATTATATTTACTACCCTGCAAGAACAAACTTTTAAACTATTCAAACAAAGTATCCTCTGAAGCATAAATGAAATAATTGCCTATCAGTAACAAGGTACAACTATTGCTTTCTGTTCAGTTGCCAAAGTCGGGCTCTCACTCATTCATCCCTTTTCCTTTCAAGCAGTTGTTGAAGCACTTAGGTTGCTTTCCACTCATCACTAAGTCGAGGCATAAGACAGTCTATGCCCATGGTTTAAATGGTACTTCTCCTTACCTTTTTTTTTTGTTTTGATGGCATGAAAGATTATGAATCTTACAGGTAAAAAACAGAGTGAAAAACTGTTTTAAATCCTGTCAGACTTTCATTATGGCAAGGCTGTACTTGAGGTGATGATTGGTAGTGATTTAGGAGGTAGAAAGAAGGAATTCCTTCCAATTTATTTCGTAGGGTTTTTTTTCTGTTCAGCAGTGCATATGTGATATTGGATGGTTGCAGAAAATTCTGGGCAAGTTGGAGACTTAGACCATCCGTGATCAGTCACTAACAGTAGCTGAGAGGGCTGAGGTAGCTACATCAAGGAAATGAAACTCCTTGTTTCTTATTGGTCACCCTGAGGAGGATGAGGACTTCCTAAACGGTGACATTTGCTTGCTTCTGTGTGTATATGCAAAGACTATGATAAGATGCCTTATTTGTCACCAAGGAGGGTACAGAGTTTTCCTTGTCTGAGAGGTTCTGTGTGAACTTTGCTGGCTCGACTCTTGCTGGTTCTGGAAGA
The DNA here is from genome assembly GCF_018691265.1 of Tyto alba. Classification (NCBI taxonomy): domain Eukaryota; kingdom Metazoa; phylum Chordata; class Aves; order Strigiformes; family Tytonidae; genus Tyto; species Tyto alba. Next base: position 6,342,279 of record NW_024881280.1, read on the forward strand.
TCACCATGCTGTTTCATATCTGATTTTTCCAGCTTCCATGTGTAGCAGGGCCATTTCGGGTGAATAACAACAGAGAAGCGGGAATTCTTTTTCTGAATGAGAAAAGTTATCACCTTGCTTGGTGAAGTGCAAACCATTCAGATAAGAGAGAAATGCATTTGGAAAGGTCTTTACCTTCTTCTTGTTTCCCTCGGGGAAAGCTGGACCCTATCATCAAAGATAAACACTTCCTTGATGCAATTCTATATTAATTGTTATATGATTAGACAAAGGAAGATATCTAATGTCAGGAAAGTAATATGTCAAGTAGCCATCATGGCTTTACTGAGGATGGAGTCTTTGGGCAGGGCTTCTATTCTTTTATTGTTTGTGTTTCTTGCAAATAAACTGATTTCCTTTTGAAGTCTGAAACTGGTGGCTGGAAAATTCTGTTTCCTATATGATGCTTGCATTGTTCATAATGTAAGTGAAGCCCTTGGGCACTTGACTGAGCTCCTTTTAGGATGGTTATCTTCACTACCTGCAGCTGAGGACTGCTCAGATTCCCATAGCTGATAGGACTGTGGAACTTGGCATGCTAAGCATTGCCCCTTTGAACAGGAAGTTTTGCAATAGGAATGAACGTGAATGGGGAATTGCATTTCTTCTTATTTTATACATCTGGGGTAAAGGAAAAATAATACCTTTTTGAAAGTTTGGCCTTCAGAGAGCATAGACCCCTTTGAGGATTTCTTGATTAACATTGAATCCAAGATCCCTTTGGCGCTTAGCATATGCAGAGCTACCCTTAGTAATATTTGATGCATCCATTCATGAAAACTGTTTTGCCTGCTTCCTATTTACAACTTGTTGGTACGTTGAAAATTGAGCAAAATAAATCCTTGAAAATACCAGGTTGCTATGCATACTGTTTCTACAGTATTAGCCCAGTGTTAGGTAGTTTGCTCAACCATTTCAAAGGTAGCATCCTCGTGGTAGCCTGGAACAGAGATTTGCTGAGACTTGTCAAATTCATACTTGGGATTTAATATATTTACAGTGATCAAAGGTAGTCCTCCAAACCAGGCTGCCCCATAAAATACTTCAGAGTCAGAGATGTGCAAAAACCTGTTACATCTTCACTAGGCTTCAGAGATCAGTAATCGCATTTCAGCTGAATTCAAATTGCTTCAGAACTGGTTGAGAGAATCTGGTCTATTCTTGCAGCAAAGAGCTTTATTCTTGGTTTGTCAAATAGATTTGTCCTGTGTTTAGGGCTTCCTGGAGCCTGGGTTATAGTAAATCTAGAACTAGTAAATGTAGAACTTGTCAGCTGTGATAGATCTTTTCTGCAAGTGTAGGATAACCTCAGTATCATTAGCTACAGTTACAAACAGGCTCATAAAGAAGTAATTACTTTTCAAAGGTGCTCATGCTTAAAGATGCAAGTACTTATCTAGGGGGAATTTTATACTAGGGTCTAATCACTGTCTCAAATTGAGTCACAAATTAGCTCTGGGACTTCTCCAGCTTCCTCAAGCTTACCTTTAAGCATCTTAATAAATTTTTCTCATACTATGAGGGAACCTGCCAGATACTAAAAACTTAAGAGTGAACAATCTAGTCTAGAAAAAAAAATGGAGCTCTGGTTTCTGTTAAATACATGGGAAAGAAATTCCTAGAATATGCTGACCGTCTGTGTTCTTGAAACTTGTAGCACAATGCCTGCGAGGCTCTAGGTTAGCTCTTCCTCTGCGAGTCTGATAGTAGTCTTGGAGGTATCCTGCTCTTCACCGAGGGAACGCTGGAGTATCATGGAAAGTGGTTTTGCACGGCTTTTTCCCCTTTCAGTCTAAACTCAGACATTGGCTTACATGGCTTGATTCATAAATGAGCAATAGCTGGCTGGCAAAGGTTCATTTCTCCACATGCCGAGATGAGTTGGACCCTCTGAGGGGATTGAGACTGACGGATAAATATCTTGGCACGTGTAGGTGGCCTATAAGAAAAGATTTGAGGAATTTTTTTTTTTTTTTTTTGAAGTCTTTGTTAAGACTTTTTTCCCCCCACTCTTTAAACTCTTGTCATGTGCTGAGTGGTGGGGGTGGATGGAGTTCGGGGCGGTGGGGGGAGCTGGGGGAGCTGCTGAAAGCGTTTATCTTCATTTCTGCCATCACCCAGTGTTTATTACGCAGTGATAGACAGACGCAGGAAAGCTGCCAATCAAACCTACGTTCACTGCATTTCAATTGGCCTTCGCTTTGGATTTCAGCATTTTGAAATCTACATCATCTCTACAGTAAAAGGTCTTTCTGTTCATGGGGATGACAAGCCCGAGACCCTCGGGTACCCGCTGCAGTCATTGTGATCCCATCAAACAGTGGAAGACCCAAGAATCAGGACAAACTGTCAAGTGCTTGGTGAGAACTGCTCATTGCAAGAGCTGATCTGCTGCTGCCCACATTTAAGAAGCTGAAGTGTGTTTTTTGCCTCCGGTTTATACTAGAACTTAAGAGGCAACACCACCTTCTGCTTTCACCCAGGCTGAAATCCTGACTGGGCAAGGCCAGGTGAGAGTGAGTTCTCACACTGCACGGTGAACAAAAGCTCTGTAGTGAGGACTTGAACTTTCTTAAGTTTTCCACCCATGGTCTCAAATCTTCCCTATCAACTAATGGAAGAAGCAAACGGCAAAGGTTAGGAGACCATAGTTGTGTACGGGGGAGGAGGGTGTTTTCATCCCTAAATTGAATGTCTCAAATGTTTCTTGCTTTTAATCATCTTTACTGTAGGACAGTGCCTGTGTACTTGTGAGAGGCTTCTGGCAGGATTTGTGATACAGATGTTATTCCACTTTGTTATATATAGCTAGATATAATTTAATAATTACACTTCTCAATTACATAATTAGTATGAGTAGAGGTAATTTCTTAATAAAAAGGTAGGTCGTGGATTTGCCATTATTGTTAGGCACACTGGTTTGGAGCCTTTGAGAAATGGATCAAATCCTTCTGAATGTGCACCTTTCACTCTATGAACCTTGTTCCCTGTGTCCTAATCTTTTTGATAAAGGTATCTGTTACCTGAAGCACTAGCATTAATTGATGGCATTTGCTGGCTCTGAAATTAGTGCAGGGCAGTTTGGTAGATGGGCAGGTACTGCTTTTTTCCACTGTTAGCTTTTCCATGTAGGATGTGACTGGTTTTGGAGGTGAAGGGGATGCAAGATTTAAATGAACAACATAACTAACCTGAAGGTTCCAGGGAAGGGGATGAGAAGACCAGAATCTTTACAGAAAAAAATTCAAAACCATTTGCCAACAGCTTTTTTATAGTACTTGCAGTAGGTGCAACAGTTGCATGAGCCAGCTGAACTTGCTGTTTGTGGAGCAGTTAGCGATGTTGCCAGGCTTCTGTGGTGCAGAGGGAGCACACAATTACTCTCTTTGGGTATGTTGTTCTCCAGTTTCTATATTGCTTGCTATTCCTACAAAGCTTGTTTTCTTTGCAAAACAGGTGATGACTTTGTAACGTTCATCTGTTGTAAGATCAACATTCCGGAGTTATGTGCCCCGAGTAGCCCTTCTGTTGCCTGTCTTTGCAGAGTGTTTTCCTTGTCTGACTCAGTCCTGTGAGGCAGTTGCTACCTAGTTGGTGATGTTAATTACAGTTTCCCTGCAGCCAGTCCCACAGCTTGACACTTGTACAGAAACTAGTTTTCTGTTCTCCACCTGGTGGCTGGAGGAAAGGCAGCAGAAGAAGCTGCCCTTGTGTACCAAATCCAGGCTTGCAGTGAGGAGACTTTTATAGGTGAAGCAACATAAAATTGAACTGTCCTTTTTCCACTTCTGGTTGCAAAATGTGATTTCATTAATGCATTGAATCTGCTTTCTCCAGTGTATATCTCTTGCTCAGAGGAGCCCTTTGTTTTGGGGGATATGGAGAACAAGGCCTTGGGCATATATAAGAGCAGTGGTCTTAATTCTGCTCTCCAAGTGATCCGTGCATGTGTGACAGGCAGATATAGAGGCTGAGCAGACTCACAGTAGAGGTTTGTCGATTGCTGGAGGCCTGGCATGGCTGAGTACACAGTGTAAAGGTGTCTGCTCAGAAGTCTTGCTCTTGATGTATTTCTGAACTTTCACCAGAACCAAAAATCAGGACTTGAGACAGCTTATTGATGAAAAGAGGACTCAGAGCAGCTTTCTTGGTGTCTTTCTCTTTATTTCTAGGTACCATTCTAGAATTTGTTTCCTTACTTTGCCCTTCCTGCCTTGTTCTTTACTTTGCAGAGAAAACATAAACCCTGTTAGCGTGTGTGTGTGTGTTTTCAGGCCATTTGTTTTTACAAGCCTGAGTGTTCTGCTGGGATTTGATAAGAAAAATAAAAATTCAGCCACTTTAGTCTCTTCATCTTCCTGCACACCACTTTCATTTACTAGCAGTTAGCAAGCTTTTAGCTCTCTGCACAGGCAGCTGGCCTGCTGTGTACTGCGTAGAGTTGTCAGTCATGTCTCTTTCACTATTGCTGCTGGAGCAGCAGAGTCCTGAGCCAGCCCTTCCAGGAAAGTGAAGCCACTGACTTTTTTGTGTGCTTCCCACTGGAGACAATATGGAGATGCTGAAACCCACACTGTGCAGGCCCTGGAGGCTCTGTGCTATTCCTAATTTGTGCTTTGGGATGATCTTGTTTGGTCTCCCTTATCAAATTCTATTACCTTGAGTTTTCCTGTGTGCCAGCATGTGTGTGTAGAGCAAGAGCTGAATGTATATGAAGGCCTTAGAGACTCTAAATAGCATGAGATGTTTGACTCTAGTAGTATTATGGGAGAACTGGTTCTTCTCTCCAATTCCCTCCCTAGGGATTGCATTTAATGCCTCCGAGCTTTCTCAAATATATGCCAACTTGAGTTACCATCGGCAGTTCCTTTTTGCCTGGAAAATTACGTTCGTTATGCTAGTTTCTGAAGTATTCTGCTTAGCCTTCTGCCTTGGGCTGTTGCCCAAATCCTTGGGTGGTTAGCAAGGATCATGTTGTTTGCCTGGAGTCAGGGCATCCCCTGCCTGCTGGAGGTTGGGCTACCCAGAGCAGCAAAGGGCCAGCTCATGGCTCCTCCTTGCTAATATTTTGTTAGTCCTTACTGTGTGGCAAATATTGTATTGCAACCGGTATTTTCTGATGGAGTTTACAGTTGTAGCAGGTATTATGTCCACAAATGTGTGAGATTTGCCAGGGCAATGCTTTTCATTAGTATGTATTCTGGTCTGCCTTCATATCAGTACTAGAAAATTTTGGGTCTGTGAAAATGCAGCTTCACTAGTACCAATAAGTAGAATGCATTTGCACCAAATGAACTGATTAGGATTTCTGCCTTGTGAGTCTGGGCAAGTCTTATCTCTCATCAACTTTATTTTCTTTCAGAAATGTGTTGCAGGGAGGTGCTTTCCTATTAATTTCCTGTGCTGTGTGGCTTATTTAGGGAGGTATTGCCATTTCTGTAATTAAGTTTTTTGTATATTGGATTTTGAAAGGTTTCCTATGGTTTTGTCTCACCAGTTCTTTTTTGAATAATCTTCTGGAGGTTAAATTGCTAATTATTTCCCCCTTTTCTGTAGGTGCTGTGATTGGGGATGGACAGTCAGCTGTGGCCAGCAACATTGCCAACACCACCTACAGACTCCAGTGGTGGGACTTCACTAAATTTGATCTGCCTGAAATCAGCAATGGTAAGCTGGAAAGGACACCAGTACTTTCTTTTAAGTTTATACCAACCAGAGCTACCATAAGCTCTAGGATTTTCCAAAGGTAGCTGTATGTTGCACGCCTTGGATTACTTGATTTTCTTGTTGCATTGGGAACTGTAAAATGCTTAGCCTCTTGAGAAAGTCGACTACAAGCATGCAGAGCTGTTCCTGCTCTAACTTGTGTGATATTCTTGCTGTTATCAAATCCATGCATAAAAATGGGACTTCTTTGTGATCACTGTGATGGGAAGTATACAATCCTTCTAGAATTCTGTGTCCAATCTCCTCATTCTTTTCCCGACAAGTTTCTAGAGAGATATTTTCCTTGTACCTTTGCATTGGAACCTGCTAATGAATTCTGTCTGAATTCTCCAAATTATTGACATTAGTGTGGGTTTAAGTGCTGCAAAACAGTTTAATAATCAGGGCTCTGGTCTGTTACTTACCACAGTGTTGCAAGCCAGGGGAAGTAGATGTAGCTTCTAGCCATTTGCAAAAGCAGTGATTTGTCCCTTAATCTCAGGTGAAAGCTGCTTCTGGGTTAAGAATGTGAGCAGTATGGCTGATTTTATTTATTTATTTTATTTTCTCCTTCCCTGTATGAAAATTAGACCATAGTTTTACATGTGTTCTATGGCATAAGCTGGCTCTCTCACTGGAAGAGACTTCCTTATGCAGGCACAAGCATATTTGATGCTTGCGGTCAGCTGATAAAGGAATGACTTTTTCAGGGCTAAAACTAACTTGACTAGAAAGGCTATTTTTAACCCAGAATGATATCCTGATATAGCTTGCTGCACAGCTGCAGAAATGTTTGTGGCAGCCTGTGATGAAGACAGGAGGTAGATATTCATGGATGTTTCTTTGTACAGTGATGATTTTTTTTTTTTTTTTTTTTTTTAAGCTTAGGCCATCTCTGTGCTTATGTAAAATTCATTGCTTGACTTCTCAGCAAAAACAGACTGGATTCTGCTTTAAGGGACTGACTTTTTTAGGGAGAGCAGGGATTCCGTTTTCAGAGAGACTTCTGCTTTCACAGGTAGCCATTGCAATGAGTTAAGTTTCTCCCAGTCCCAGCCCTGTCTGTTCTGCAATTCTAGAAATGACATATCTGACAATAGAGGTCTCTGTGAGGTACTGTCCTGTTGCTTGTGAAAAACCTACAAAAGAAGTAGGTGTCGTGACACCATAGCAGTAGAGATGCGGGGAATCGAAATCACAAAGTGGTTTGGAAGGGAGATCATTTAGTCCACCCCCCCACACCATGGGCAGGGATGTCTTTCAGCACATCAGGTTGCTCAGAGCTCTGCCCAATCTGACCTTGAACATTTCCAGTGGTGGGGCGTCCACAGCTTCTCTGAGCAACCTGTATGGGGCCATTTACCTCCCAATCCCTGGGAAATAGGAGAAAGTAGCCCATCCCATTGCAGAAAGCTTTCTTACTGTATCATTTCTACAGATAAAGTATCTGGTGTTTCTGTCTCATCTCCCTCCTTCACATTGTATAAAATATTGCGGTGTGTTTATAGCCTGGTGGGAAATAAAAGCCCTGCTTCTAGACAGTAGCCCTCAACATTGTAAAGGGGGAAGACACTTTATATTTTGTCCTTGAGAACCATTTTATGTCTTGGGAAGGAGCATGCAGTGTCATCTTGAAAGTAGAATACGGTGTTTAACTCGCGTGCCAGTGCTTTGACGTGTTTTGTTATATGCCAGACTTTGTAGCACTAGTGTAAAGTTGTGGACTGAGAATCAGTGCTCAAGGAGAAGGTATGTGTTGGCGATGCTTTCTGTAGTCCAGACAGACTCTGGAACAGACTAAAGATGAAGTCAGAGGGGGAAGCATCTTGCTGCTCACATAAATTGTTCAGGTCTTCCGTGCAAGCTTGTAAGCTTGTAAAGTATTTGAAGAGAGCTACAGCAGCTAATAGCCTTTTTTTTTTATTTTGGCCTCATCTGTCTGCTGAGGAAAAAGCTGCTGATTTAAAAAAAAAAAAAAAGGCATAAGATGTTTGTTTATAATTTATGGAATTCCATAGAAAATAAGAACCATCTGCTCCTCAAAACATCAGTACTTCAGTCTTCTCCCTCTCCCCTACGAGGATGCTTCCATTCTGAAATAGTGTCCAATTAGCTGGAAATTAGGCTGCAGTTTCTGTTATCATTGTGCCGTTCTTGCAGGCACAGTTCCTGCTATGAGCCCTTCCCCCAGCCCTTCTGACTGCCTACTTTGTGCTTCATAGTACTTGATTTGTCCATCTTGGAAGATTTCTAAACGGTAATAATTCATTTTATTTCGCTTCTTCCTTTTTACATGCTGAGCCAAACTCTGGCATTTCTAGATTGTTAGCTATGTCTTCCTCTGCCAAGGTCAGGTAGGGATGTATGAAGAAGTAGCAGCTATACTCATCCTTAACCAGGTATTTGTCAAGCTTGCATAGGCACAGAACAGAGGCAAGCTGCACAAATTTGTATAGATATTGTGAAGCTACATGTGTAACAAGATGTGGGTTGGAGGATTTTTTCTGACTCTTCATGATCTTGGAGATAAATTGTTTTCCCAGTAAAGCACATGTCCTCAATAGCTCCTTTTTTTATTCTCCATCATTTCCTGTAAATCAGAGGTGCTTATGTGAGAGCCCACTTACCCAGAGGGGGCTATTGCCCTTCCTGGGACTGACGTGAGCCACAAGTGGTTTGGGAGTTCAGGCAGATGAAATGATGCAGCTGAAGCTTGGGACTGCCTGCCAGCTGCTCCACTCTCCGTCAGAGAAATGACTCCGGGGCCAACCTCCATCTCCGAGCTGCTCTTCTTCCTGTAACAATTAAACAAAGAAAAGACAGTTTGGAAGTAGGATGTTCTCCACCGAAGCGGAGCAAGCGACAGCAACGTGATTAGCCCAGTGCTGTGATCTCAAAGGCAGGGCCCCAGCACCCTCCGGAGCCCCGGGCTCGGGACTTGGCTCCACGGCAGCGACCTCGCTGACGCTCCAGCCAGCAAGCGCCTGGAAGAGGACTCTGGCAGTCTGGGGGAAATGGCTTTGCAAGGACTCGTGGGATTTTAATCTCTGCCTCGTCTTTCTCTGTTAATTGCAAAGTAGAAAAAGATGGCCTCAGATTTTTTTCGCTCCTTTAGCCAGTTTTGCTTTTAATAGCTCTGAAATTAACATGACCCAGTCTCAAACTGTAATTGTCAGTCGTATCAGCATTGGAGCAGGGAATTTACTTGACAGCAGAGACAGTGCATTTATTTAAATGTCCTTCTAGTGAGTGTTGCATATCCTTAAAATTTCCTGCAGCCGACAAGTAAGTATTGAATCAGTGAACAGCGTAGAATATAGCCTTTCCACAGGTAAAACAGTTGGAGGTTTTCTCTAGTGTTTATATCTTCTGAATATAGTTTCTCTCACGCTACTCATTGCTCATTATTCCATTTTCTAGCCACAGTGGCTGAGCTGGTCTAGTTCTTCAACATTTAGTCATGCTTCAGGAATTTGTCCTGTTCCAACGCTGGTTAGGACTTGAGGAAGGTGATTTGATCAATACTTGCTGATCCACAGTGGGATACAGAAGAACTTAAGAAAAGAAAAAGGGGGAAGAAAAAAAAAAAAAAAGGCACGCTAAATCATGTATAAATAGGAGCAGCTGTTAATCAAGTGTCATCCTTAAGGGTGGCTAGGGGCGGATGGTGTGCCCAGCACTGTTTTCCTTTGGCAAACAGTGCTGCTGCTGCTGGCGTTCCAGGCCTTCCCCAGTTTCAAGCGTAATTACGCTGTAGGTGTAAGCACTCCCGAGTTGGCACAACAGCTTGATTAATTTGATCTCTGATGTTTCTTTTGATCTGTTCTGTCAGCTCGGTGGCTGCATTAACAGCAGAGGAGGACAAGAGATGAAAGGGCAGCTTTGTTGTAAATGGTTTTCCAAAAATAGCATTTTTTTCCCCTAAAATCTTCTGTATTACCTTCATTTTCATAGATCAGGCCTCAGGCTCAAAGAAATCAACCTGTGGCTTTGTCAAAGGCATGGGTATCTTCATCTTCCCCGTGTCTTGGGAATCTTAGATGCTGTTCCTTAAAACTAAACCTTGCTGAGATCTCCACGTCTCGCATTTAGACTTTTTCTGCAGGCACAGGAGGCTCCTTTGGTTCTAGGTGTAAGTGCTACCCGAGTCCCTCATCCTTTGTAAATGGGGGAAGAGCAAAGAACCGTAATGCCAGCGTGAATCAGATATTGAAAGACTGAAGTAAAGGGTGCTCTTTCTTGTTCAGTGCAACTTGCATCTGTGATGTTTTATGTTCCAGGCACACATCAAGGGGGAAAGATAGTTCACTTCTGGTGGGGGAAGCTCATGAGCTGTTTTGCTAAGAGGCATTCACCATATGCAACAAACTTTAAAAAGAATGAGACATGCAGTCATGCTGGCCATCGTTGTGGACTGCTCACCAAAAATCTGTGCTGTACTGAAGGGCAGCTGCGGGGAACAGCGTAGTTAAAAAATGAGTGAACATGTGCTATATGATAAACAGTCTCCTGGTGACTGATGATCCAAGCCCAACACCATTTTAAAAAGACATGTAGTAAATGCTAGGTGAGGAAGCGAGTTAGAAAACTGGAAAGGAAAAAGAAATATCCATGGAAGATATGTACAAGACATGGCAATGTCCCTGAATCTGTAAATAGTACAGAGGAAATACAAGCATTTCTTACCTTAGAAAAATAAAGTTGTGGGATTCTTTTCTTATGAACGTCTAAGGTTGCATTAGATTAAAAAAATCCTCAAAATCAAAAAGCTGAGAAGAGGCATGGATTCTATAGACTGTGATTTTTCAGTAGTTATAGGAACGAGGAAGAGGTGTGTGCCCATTACCTGGGCCCAGGGAAATCAGTTTCTGTACCCTCTAAAACTTCTTGCACCTCTTTGAAAAGCACCAGGAGTTCATCAGTACAGAAAGGTCCCTGGGCTAAATGACATCCATGCCTTTGGTCTGATGAAGCAAGTAATACCATCTCACTATTTCTAATATGGATCATCAAAAGACATCGTAGAGAAACTGTGGCTACCTCATGGAAACTGCATCCTGAGCCCAGAGATGCAGGATGAAAACTTAGATATCTAGCAGAATAGGAATGAGAGAGAACAGTTTTTAGACCCCAAAGAAAGAGACTGGGCTATATTTTCTAATACAGTTTTTTTACAGGGATGGAGAGGAGGGCATGTTTCATAGCTGTATCTCTGACATATGCTTTCCCTGTATAATGTATAGTTTTGCTCTGTTGCTGGCCTTCTGGCTTGGCTCTCTTTTAAGTAGTTAACTCAGGTTTAGGCTGGGAGAGTCCCTATATTCACCAGTCCAATAAGCTCCCATTTTTCTCCCCTCCCCCCCTTTTTTTCCATTTTTCATATCACTGATGATTAGAGTACAGCTACAAAGGAATTGGTGAGAAAGGACCCCACTAGCCAGTGAGTCTAGCTCCCCACTGTCCTAGGCATATCCTGTGATTCCTCTTATTCTGTCTTAGTATTGGTTAAATTCTTTGTTACTTTCACTTCTATTGCAAGACTGTTCTAGAATCTTGCTGTTCTGGTAGAAATCATCTAATTTCCAAACTTAAAGGCTGCGTTTACCCACATACTCACCTGTCAACGTTATTTGTGATGAGAAGTGGCACTTTTCTGGCACTTTCTGGTATTTTTTGTAAATACAATCCCATTTCCTCAGGATTTTTTTTTTAAAAAAAAACAACCAACCAACCAACCAAACAAACAAAAAAAAACCAAACCCATAAAATACATGTTTCTTTGTCCCCAGTCATCTTACTAGCTCTTTGCTGGACTTGTTACTATCTACAGTTTAATCTTTCTTTAACATTTCTGACCAAAACTCTTCCCAGTATCTTGCATGGGGTCTCAGCACAAGATTGTATACTACCACCGATGTTTCTGTTGTAAGTGTGCTCCCTAGTGCAATTTAGGGTGGCCATCTCTTTCACTGTTACGCCACGTGGATGGCTTAGTCTTTGCTGTGACCACCAAAGTTGGCTCTCTCTTGTTTCCAACTGGGAAGCTCCTAGGTAAAGCAGAAATTTATAAATGTTAATGCACTTTAGTATTCTTTCATTTCACTTCTGTTACGTTTCTGTGTACTTCAGTTTACTGTGTGGTCTGAGCATGCTCTGTTAATGAAATTAGCCAACTTTATCACCAGAATTCATCAACCAGCTCCACTGTGTGCAGAGCCCATTGATAGAGCTAATAAATAGGACTGGTTTTGAAATAAGTCACTGAAGAACTCTGCAGGAATCCTCCCAATTTGACAGGGATTACAGTAGTGCAACCTGTTGTCATGTATCTTTTAGCTAGTTCACAGCATATACTGCAGTTCTTGTGTTGATGCCCATCTTCTCTTGTGATAACATAATGAGTACTTGAGTAAAGCCTAGATGTAAAAAAAAAAAAGATAAAAGGGCAAATTTTAATTCTACCTTTTAAAAAATTAGGTAGTCTTTTTTCTGTTGTCTTTCTGTTCAACTAGCTACAGACTGAGCACTCGGGAATTTTGTCATCTTTTGGACTGTCTGTTCTTTGAAGGGCCACATGTATTTTAGATCCTGTTATTTCAGCACTGACAGTGACTACCTTTATTTACTTTTTTCTCTTCAGCACCTTTCTGTTTATACTAGGCTGAAAATTACTGTTTTTAGCAGCTTTAAGACTGAAATGATTGAATAAATTTAGAGTACAGGTGTAGGTGGTTTAATACAGAATGTAATTACATAGTCCACTTTTTATCCTCCTCATCTTTTTCATCAGAGTTCCTTAAATGGAACAGTAGAAGTTGATACTCAACCACGTAGGAAAGCAGTTTCCAAGAAGAATGTCTTTGAGACCAGAAGAACTAAAGATGAGGTTCCGCGAGTGTTTTAAGTCAGCAATACTGGAAGAAGGTGCAGTCCAGTCTTGTTTCCCTGTCATGACTTCCTTTCCTGCTGCTGCAAGTGTCTGTGTGGCTGGGAAACTGTTCTGGCTAAAAAGTGACCTAGACAACAGGCAGTAATTTCTCAGCCATATCGGTTCCCTGATGTAGCTTTCTTTCCACAGAACTGTTGGAAACAAAGGGCAGGGATTGTTTCTTCTGGCAGCAGCACCAGTTTGTTAAAGCATTGAGTTACAGCCTTAATTTGATTTGGAAGTTCAAACTTTCAGAAGTATGCACAAAGCATTTTTGGCACCGTTCTTTTGTTAAACTAATAAGGAATCTAGCCCGAAAAAGTGCCTTCATAAACTCATCTGCAATTTTAGCTGAACAAATCAAAGCAAATTCTGAGCTGGGAATGGTCTGACAGTTTAGAAGAGAATTTCTGAACTGTGAAAGTTGGCACAGTGCTCCACATGCTATAGCTTCAAGCAAGCGAGGTGGGGTGTTCAGTCTTCTAGCATGCAGAGTGGGCTTTATTTCTATTTTTTTTTATATATTTCTGTCCCCTTAAGTTTGAAAATACTAGAATATACAATTTCCCCATCCCCAAAAAAGTGTATGCAGTTTCAGCTCCAAACCTCCTGGAATAATTGCAGTGGTTTTAGTGAAAGACTGGAGCACATTTAGGTTAGGCTGAGGGAGCAAACATGACTCCAGCCTTGTTTTACTGAGCCATCATTGAACTGTTGGTGATGACAATGCTGAAAGGCCTTGGAATCTCCTTGTGCTAGGAATGGCACAAGTGATTCAGCAAGATTCAGTATCCCAAAGAGCTTGTAGTCTGCATATGCAAGGCATGGAGGGGAAAAGATTTGTATGAGGTCACCCCGCAACTTTTGCCAGCAGTGACTAAATTAAAATTCACGTGTTGTGAATTGCTGCTCGTTACCCTGCCTGCTGAACAGTTACTTCACTGGTTGCACGAGTGTCTCAGATACTGGAGTAACTAAATGGAGGACTGGCTGGAGAAGCCTCTGCCCTTTCTCACTTGCTTTATCCAAGATTGGTGTAAAAATCAGCTGTCAGAAATGAATGTCTGTATCTGCAGGGAGGAATTTTTCTCTCATCTCCTGTTTATTGGAGATAAGGGGAGCTGGATCTAGGGGCTCCACAAGAAAAGGGGAAATGAATTAAGGTGTACTGTTTGCAATGATACCACTGCTGGAGTTTGTCAGAGAGTCAGGATTTGAGACTTGTTTAAATTGTGCTGTCCTTTGCTAAGGATGGTGTTATGCTCAACAAAGGAGAGGTTTGATAAAGTACAATTGCCACTATTTCTTGGCTGAAGGCTTCAGGAGGTGAGTAGACTTCATTTCCTGGGCTCATTGCAGTATCTTATTTCCGTTTTGGAGCAAATACTACATTAATCAGGGTATTAACATTTCATAAACTTTTTGAGGAAGCGAAGTGTCTTGAGTGTCTTTTGCATGTACTGTCCAGTCTCCAACGTTAGGATTAAATCCTTATTCTCTGTTGAACCCGAGTGCTTTAATCACTGTTCCTTCCTTTCTTCTTTGCAGCCTCTGTGAACGTGCTTGTCCAAAACTGCAAGATTTACAATGATGCTAGCTGTGATATCTCTGCCGATGGGCAGCTGCTGGCAGCCTTCATTCCCAGCAGTCAGAGAGGCTTCCCTGATGAAGGAATACTGGCTGTGTATTCTCTGGCACCGCACAACTTGGGCGAGATGCTTTACACAAAGCGATTTGGTAAGCATGCAGCAAGAAGGCAGGGTGGGTGGGGGTGTGAGAAGTTACCTCGGGACTCAGCCTTCAGTGAGAAATGCAGTAGTCTGAACTTCAGTGATTGTAGTAACAGGAAATATTTTATTTGCCTTCCAACCAACCACAAATACAGTACTGCTTGAGAGAAGTTTGTGGTATGCTCTGGGCATGTAAGGTGCTGTTACAGGGGAGCTGCTAAGAGAGAGCTTTTTATTCCTTAAAGAACTTCATTGTCTTAGTGGAAAGACACTTGCAGCAAGGAAATGTCTTGCAAAATTTTTGCTTGGGCAGGTCTCCTTATTCTTCTGTGCTCCTTATAAGAATGAGCTTAATATGCCATGCGTTATGGAGAATGCTGGGAGGGAATGAAGAAGCTGTGAGGATGAAGCATGGGGAGGGATGTCAACCTGTGAGAGAAATAACCCCTCTTCACTTCATAGGCCCTAATGCCATTTCTGTGAGTCTGTCTCCAATGGGCAGATATGTAATGGTGGGACTGGCTTCCCGACGTATCCTGTTGCACCCCTCCACGGAACACATGGTTGCTCAAGTCTTCAGGCTGCAACAGCCCCACGGTGGAGAAACCTCTATGAGGGTGAGTGTATGTGTATTCCGTTTCTGTGTGTTCTCATCAGGGATTTTGTGTCACTTTGGCTCTAGCCTAGTAGTTAGTTGCTGGGGTATTGTAGCAAAGAGATAGCACGTTCCAGGCCTATTGAATAGTAAACATGAAGGAACTTATTACAGAGGTATGCAAACGTGGCAGGAGAATATAATATAACAGAATCATGAAACTTTACTCTGGTTTCATATATGATGACAAACAAATACATTCCATGTCATGGACTACATTCCTAAGCCTAGATATCGTTCAGAGTACCCAGTAGATCTTTTGTACTTCTTCAGGTAATATACGTCTTGCTTGTACTACTACAGTTGGCTTTGCTGGGGGAGGTTTTCAGCTGAGGCCTCAGGATCATTTCCTGACATTCTTAAAAGTGGCTAACCTCCAGGAGAGCAGCCACCAGCAGTTTCAGGAAAGGTAGAAGCCAAGTTTCATGCCATACTTGCAGGCTGAAGGTGAGGCTTACCATACTTTTGCCAAACAGGCTTTTATTGGCTATTTATTAGTGAGCTTTCTATGTATACATAGACATATTTTGGCAATGGAATTATCCCTCTGTATTTCTGCTTTGGGGGAGAGCTGAACCATTTAGTACTCGAGGGAAAACCTTCATCTTTTTGCAAACTGGCAAATAGAGTTAAGAGAACATGTATGTCTTGCTTTGTTCATCAGCAGAGCATGACAGCTGTTCAGTGATAGTTTAGGACGGGAAAAGCCATGTCCAGTTGATAATGCACAAAGAGAGTTGAAGCAGAATTAGGTGATTTGTAAAGCTGAAATTTGGGCTGGATTCAAGTTTTAAGCCATGTATTCAGGGCACTTGTTGCAGGAGATGAAAAATAGCTATTCAAACCTTTTCACTTTGGGGGATAACTTGATCACAGTTGAATTTATTCCATGAGCAGCCTTTTTTCCTCCCTCTCTTTTTACCTTCTTAAGAGTTGTTCTTTTTTAAAAGGCCCCTCTGACTATTACTACTTTTGGCAGAGCTTTACCAGTGTACAAGGGTTGCAGTGAGCCATTTGTCTAGTGGCCCTGCACTGGGGAGTGACTTGTCTCTGAGAAATTGCTTGATTCACCTTCAGACTCTGTAGTTGCTCTCCAGACTGCTCATGATTCAGAGAGGGTCATCTCAGCTGCGTCATTACATGAGCTGCTTTATCAGCTGATATAAAACTCTTGTTTATCGTCGTCATCTGCTCCATGTTATAAGGGAAGATCAATGATGAGGATATTCTTTGGTGCACCAGTCAGCACTTTTTCAGCCCTGGTTCTGAGCTACCATTCTTGTATGAGCCTCTTAAGGTAAGAGACAGAAATTAAAATGTATTTATGAAAAAAAGCACAATTTGGTTAGTAGGTAAGGTTGGTGAAGGCTGTGTGGATATAAGATCACTAGTTACATGGATTCAGTATCCTGTTAGATTCTTTTAAAAGCATCGTTTGCCCTGGTACTGTTTCTTTTCTCAGATGTTTTAAGAACCTAGTGAAATACATAGCTTTTACTGCCAGATACGGGAGTATCCCTTCCCACAGTCTTTTTACCATATCATAATAAATTAAGATAGAGAAGTCCCATTAGCTAAAATCATGTCTCTTCCTCTCATCCATCCTTTACATTTGCTCTAAACTCCAGTTGCTATGGCTTCTAGCCCTTCCTTTTGGAGATGTTTTTTTTTGTAGACAGCTAAGTCAGTAAGCTTCTGTTTAAATCTTCCATTTATATTTCTTCATCTCCATTTCAAACATACCTTCTTTCTCTATGGTGTGTTATACTCTTCAAATGCTTGTACCCTTGCTCTTAGTCACCATTTAGTGAAGTAATGCTTTGTATTACCTTAATCTTTTCTTATAATTCAATCTTCCAGCTTTCATTTTTTTTCTCTTCTAAATTATCTCCAAAATACCCCTTTTTTTTTTTTTTTTTTTTTCTCCCTCTCATTCTGGGATATGTTTAAATGTGCATAATGTGATAAGCACAGTCCTACCAGAAGCTCACAGAGGGCATTTTTTCCTGCTTTTTTTGGACTATAGGGCATTACTTATGCAGCCAAAAACTGTAAGGGTGGGTTGTTTTTATTTTTGGTGCTGTGGTGCATTGAAAATTCTTTACCATTTTCCTACTCTTGCTTTTCAGACTTGCTCCACATCACTGCACTCCTGTCTTTCTCATCTGCTGTAGTTCTGGATTATTTTTCTCCAGATGGATTGCATGTATTCTAAAGGTTGCTTTTTTTCATCTTTCTTGAACATGTATTTTTAGCTTCCGAAAACCTTTCCCCCACGTTTTTAAATCTATACAGTCTAGCAGGATTTGCTAACGAATTTGCTGTTTTCCCCTTTCCCACATCATGTTTAAAGATGTTAAAAATGTCTCATTTCTGACTGCTTTGGACTCTCAGCTTTCTGCACATGTGGCAGGGTCACAATTAGACCAGTTTGAATTAATCCGGTTAAAGAGCCTTCCTGTGGGAGGATGTTGAGTATCGTTTCAACATTCTTGTGTGTTGTTGATCATCTTTGTGCAGTCTGTGGGACCAAGCTTAGAAAACATAAATCTGTTAATCTTGTAAATATTATTCCTTCATCTAGTTGTAAAAATTAGTAGATCAACTACAGGTATCTCCTAACTTGTGTTTTGCAATGAGACTGCTCCATAAGTTTGTAATACTTTTCAAGACATGCAAAATGGAAATAGAGCTTTAAGTAGGAAACTTCATAATATTTTTAGCACACTGTCTTTACAGGGGCTGACATATTCCTATTCACTTGAGTAAAAACCTTTTTGCAGCTTGGCCAGCATGCAGTAGAAGAAGGTCTAGGAAACCTGGTGAAACTGTATTCTTCAATCTCTAGTTTAATGTGCACATTAGAGAGAATCAGAAAGCATCTTTGTTGCTTCTGTGCCAACAGCTTGTGTTACAAAGCAATTGTTACTCAACTTCTTAATTAAAAATAAGTCTTAGCCATGTTCTGAAGCAATGTTTTATGGATATTTTAATTTTACATTACTTGCAAAACTCTCAAGAGAGAAAATCAAGAGAAATGCTACATCAGATACAAGAAAATTCTTGTAAATTGTTTCACAATTGTTCCTTTCTTCCCTGACGCCTTTTGATTTGCAGTCAATGAACTGGGAGAGTAGGGCTTGGCAATGTGGCCTGTAAGTCACTGCAAAAGCATGGCAACCTGCTGAGGAGGGAAATACAGTGATTATTTCTGCTTCCAGTTAACCCCTCCTCCACATCCAGTCAGTGGAATGCAGGTTTTTATGCCTCAGAGTTTCCTCCATCTTGCCCTTGAAATAGAGGTTTTGAAGATGCAATTAATTAGTTTTGTTACCTGAAACTCTAATACACTTAATTGCATCTAGAAATCCAGTGGCTTCTGGTGTCATTTTCAGAGTTAGAGAGAAATGTTCTCTCGAAGAACTACAGCATTTTTGGATTGTACTAAGCATCTTGGTTATACAAGTGTGCATTGTCTATATACACCTTGCTCCTAATACTTCGGAGAGATTGGGTAGAGTTCTACAGGTCAGGGCTGACATGATTTGACAGTTATGAATTGTTTCCAGAAATTGAGTTAAAGTAGTGAATTGTCATAAAATATGGTAGTTGTGAGCTGGAGGGTCATGCTTTTTCTATTCACTCCCGTCAGATTGATCTGCTTAGCATTTCAGATGGAAAGCTGGCTTTGCTGAAGAACAGGTTTGTTTTTCAGACTGTGGCTTAAAAAGCTCTCTAATATTTTTTTGTTGTTTGTGTTTGTGGTTTGTTATGGGGTTTTTTTGCAAATCTAGTTAACATCTCTGAAATTTATCTGTAGCTGGAAAGTACGGGGAAGGAATTGCTTTTAGCAGATCTCTAGTTTGGGGTGGTACAGGAAGTGGTGATATCTGGAAATATTTGAGTTTCAGAGATGGGAAGTTTGGAGAAAGGACTCTGAATATGGAGTAAGAATAGGTTTTGCAGCCTATTTTGAAAGCATAGGTGGAGCTTGTCTCAAATAAAGATGAGTTTTCAAGCTGCTTGGGTCTAGGGTGATTACTGAATTCCATATGATTCCAAGAATATATAGAGGTTAAAGAACTTAGAAGAATGTGAAATTAGAAATTGAGTTGGAGCTGAAGTTCCTTAGAAACATAGAAGAGTAAGGATCATATTGCCCTGGATCTGTTAGCAGTGGATATTAGTGAGAAAGGCAGCCAGAAGGTAGTTTTATTTCTGGCATTCACAAATTCTGATGCCCTTGCAATGTTTAATGTTTTCCATTTTACCCAGAGGAAGCAAACTCTGAAATATCAGAAAAACATAATTACTGTAGTCCAAACTAAAATAAAGCTTGGAAATGAGCTTTTAAGCTAAGGATACAAAATGTGAGGTAGGTGATAGAAAAATTTGATTGATGTGAAGCTCAAGAGCAAATCATGCAATTTGTGGTGGCAAGGTAACTGAACCAAGCCCCACCTCTAATACTGTGTTGTGCTTTGAATCTGGAAGGAAGTTCAGGCTGTGGAGATCCAGAATTAGCTCTTGACAAGACTTGATAGTTGGGAAACAACCCAATGAAGTGGTCAGTCGGGCTAGCCTGGATGGAACAGAATACGTGTATGCTTCCGTTGTAAAAAGATGGAGAATTCAAAATCCTGCAGGAAGAGGGGCCTGAAGGAGAAAGGCGCATAGAGTTTTAGCACAGAGTGAAGCTTTTTGTTAGTGTATTGACTTTTAATGAGGACAATGCACAGAATATGTGAGAAGACGCACAATTTTGAGTGCTGTTGTCTTCTGACCTTCATGCAAGTGTCAGTAGAACGTATCCAGTGTAGCTGGCAAAGGTTGCTGCCAGACCTGGCTGTCCTGCTGGATGAGCTGTGAATGCTCCTGCAGCCCTCAGCAAAGGGGCTGTAAGCCTGAGAGCAAATGGATGTGCACGTTTGCTTCACTAAGGCACCAGTTGTATTTTTGTCAGAACCCTTGATAACGCGAAAAGAAAATTAAGGAGTCTGTGGAGATGGCTTACTGCAACACATTACCTCCAGTGGAAAAGTTCATATGAACTAAGATATTTCTGAAAACAAGAGTAGTTTGCAAGAAAGAGTACCAACCTCTTGGTGTGTTACTGAAAAGGCATGCTTATTGGTGTGGTCCCTTGCGTCTCCTTTTAAGAGAGATTTTGAGATCTTAATGTCAGCAGGGGGAGCTTCTGACAACTCTGAGTAGAACTGCAAATAATACCTCCAATTATTGCCCAAAGAAATTTTTCACTGTTGGCAAAAGTTGAAACAGGTAGATGTTTCTTAGACAACTGAAAGTCCAAGCAGAGTGACAGACTGCATGTACTTGTTGATACTAGGAAGAGGGTATGGGGACATAACCCTTTTTCAACTGATATGGGAAATCTGCCCTTATAATGCAACCTGGAGCATTATAGTCTGGTTGAGGCAAAATAGTTTTATATGCTCTGTATATGGGCAGATTCTGGCAGGTATCTTTAGAAAAATGGAGCATATCCAAACCCCATGTTGATGAGCATTGCCTGTGTAGGGTGCTGTAAGAAAGAGCTGTATTCAACATCACTGGAGAATGCAACCTTGGTGTTGCAGATGGCATGAAGATTTGCATAGATGTGCATATTTGAGCATAGATGCAGGAATGGTATGTTGTAAGAGTTAGTTAAATGGCTGTCTTCACCCATCTGCATGAAGGCTGCTGAGGCAGAACTTACAAGAAACTGTAAAAACTTAAAACCCGTCAGGATCCCTTCATAAAATACTGGGTTAATATCTTATGCGATGGTTAAGCATGAGAGCGGTGTCAGGTGTGAAGAAAAAGCAAATTGCATCTCTTCAGGATGTTTTTACTTTATGGGATGGGAAGCTGAGAGCCAACACCTTTTGTTTAATACAGGGTCTAGTATTAGGAGAGCTGAGCTCTTGCAGTTCAGGCAAGGCTTTGAGCCCGTTTGCTCCACAGTAGCTACTGTTAGCTTTGGTGCGGTTTGGTATGTAGCTTTAACTAGGTAGAAGAAATTATGGCAAAGATGGTTCCACATCTGAGATGATTTATGTGCAGTCATCTTGCCCAAGTCAGGTAGGGGTAAAGAAGCCGAGGTGAATTATTACCAGATTTGCACTCAACTGGCCACGGGCTGAGAAGAGGTCTGCAATTTCATTAAGACTTTTTTTTCAGTGCTTCTTCCTACCATCCTTCTTGAATTAAATTTAAGCCAACTCTTTCCTCCCGTATTTATTCCTTCCAGACGTGTAGGCAGCTGGATGACAGCCTCTTTTCACCTAGATGAGGATGCATGTAGCTCTGTCATCAACATATTGTTGACATTTGATCTTGTATGCTGTTCTGTTGAAGCTCAGCA
This sequence comes from Tyto alba, assembly GCF_018691265.1. Lineage (NCBI taxonomy): Eukaryota > Metazoa > Chordata > Aves > Strigiformes > Tytonidae > Tyto > Tyto alba. The sequence goes on from NW_024881280.1 coordinate 6,363,704, forward strand.
GACGGAGAGCGGGGTGGAATGGCAGCTGTGCGTGAATCCTTTGCTCTTGTCATTAGATCTTTAACATATTGTAGTTTTTGCTGTTACAGTCTCAGCATGACATTTATTGGGGAGTTCACAGGTACTGCTTTTGGTTTGCAGTTTTGAGTTAAGGGCAAAAATCAAGCTTGTCATTCTTTTTGACATAAAAGTGACCGTATTTTTATTAGATTGTTCCAGCATTGAGAGCTGTTAGTGATTTTTGCAAGAGATAGCAATAGCTGGGGGCACAGTCCTACTTGCACAGTTCAGTTCACTTGTGCATCTGCACTGAATGTATACGTATCTATCTTCTGTCACGCTAACACTCCCTTTGGCATTCCTGTTTCTCTCCTTTCATCTGTTCCAACCACACACATGCACAGTTGAAAGGACAGTTGTTTTGTTCAGTAATTTCTTGCTTACTCAGCCCTAGGTTTCAGATCAGGGCTTGGACCAGTCCCCTAAAGGGCTTTTTGGAGGTATTACCCTGGTTTTGCAGCCTTTGGGAGATGGGTAGTAAATTAATGAGCCACTTCACTCCGAGTGTGTTATTTTCCTGAGTGAGAGCTGTGTTACCCGAGATGATCTGTTTCTTCATAAGACCTAGTTCTTGTTAATGTTTTGAAATTTCCCACTAGTTATTTTAAAGCTCTTTCTCATGTAGCAGTTGCATGGCAGGCTTGTGCAAAAGGTGCCAGCTGATAATGCCAAGAGCTAGTCTAAAGGAAGAAAGGGTTAGGTGTGCTGTAATGAGACTACTTCTGATTTGAAAGATCAGCAATAAATTATGTGATCAAGTATGGTCAGGAAGAACCAGTTATGTTTTACCCTTGCAGAAAGTTTCTCAGGCTGTTCAACGGAAACTTCTGGTGCTGACCTGTTCTAGGAATTGGATCGAGTATCCTCAGTTAAGTTTTTCGTTGCTGCTGAAAATTAAGCATTAGTTCTCATTTAGTTCACTGTGGCTCAGAAAGCAAAGCTAGGATTTTCTGTACTGACAACAGGTTCAGAAAAAGGCAGAAAGAGGTTTGTTGTATTGGTAAAGACTGAAGAAGAATTTCATATATGATTATATTGCATCTGGGGAAGATAAATGGAGTTGAAAGAAATTTTATTTATGCTGAGCATTGGATGATAAGATCCATTTGAGGATAAGACTGACAAATCCAAAAAGATAAGTGCATTATTTTTTGCTTCCATTTTAACAGAGAAGATCTAATGGAAAGACGTGTATGTTGTTGGCAGGAATCAGCTGTGGGGGAGGGGTGGAGAGCAGCACAGACCAATGTCCCAAATAAGGGGAGACTGGGAACAAAAAAGCACATTTTTTTTTTCCCTGTCTGATCGTGGGAAATACATGTCTGTCTTCACATCTGTGTATAGATACAGAAAGGAGACTCCTTCCAAACAAAGGGGAGACTTGCCTTGTTTCAAAATACTGATAGACATTGTCTTAAAATGTGTTGAGCCATTGGTCAGTTATCCCAAGGAGTGTTTGTTTTGCTTTGCATTCAAGGTCCTCTGTTTTAGATAAGCTAGACTTGAATTCTGCTGCATAGGGCTCTGAGGTTTGTGGCAGTGCAAGGCATAAGCCTGAATTTCAGCAGCTTCTGTGAAATTCATTAATAGAAGGCAGAGTAAAGAATGTAATCTAGGCAAAAAAGGGATAGTGTTATTTATTAAAGAGATCAGGTTAGGATGTCTGTTTCTTATTATGCTTCCGGACCTTAAAAAGCCAGAGACTTGTTTAAACTTATTGGCAGCATTATAGAAGGCAATGATGCAGTGGCTTCCTGGCAGCTAAGCAAAGGACATACAGCACTAAGTAGAGTGGTAGATGCTTTATGGCAACTTATCTTATACCCTGGTGTCAGAGGTGAACTAGTTAACATGTTGACTTTAAAAAAAAAACAACCAACCAAACAAAAAACATCAGCAACAACAACAAAAAAACAGGTAAGATCTTTCAGTGGCAACACACTATTGGGATGAGTAAGGCAAAAAGAGATAATGGATTGATAGAGGTGCAGTTCACAGTAGGGTGCTTCAGTCAAAAAAGAGGAAGTGAAACTTCAGGTTCTTGTTGTTCAAGGTCAGATTGTAGAGCAGATGATGAAGGGCAGGTAGGGAAATACAGAACGTGTGCAGCCCTAGTTGTACTGCTGTTGGTTTTGCTCTGCTTGCGGCTTCATCCTGTTGCTGCACTTCATCTGCTGCTCTGGCAAATACAAGAGCAGTTTCTAGTTTTCTGCATTTGCTTTCCTGTTCTTTTGAGTAGTTTCAAACTGTACATAAGCTTTGCTTGGAGGTGTGCTCTCAGTGAACTTAACAGTGTGTTGTGGATTGGATGTGCTTTTAGGGCTGCAACTGTACTACATACTTCATGTAGCTTAGTTTGCTGTAGTGTGGTACAAAAGGAGGTACTGGTGTGTTGGCCAGAGGCTCCGGTATAGCTGCAGTTATGTTGGCAAAGCTGTGCAGCCTCTACAGTTGCTTTGGTGGTATAACCAGCATCCATATGAAGAGCACTTTGTTCACCAGTATAAACTTTACATCTGTGCATGGATAAGGTACAGATGTTGGCTGCCAGTCCAGCTACACCCATCCAGCAGGAATCAGCACTCCTTTCTGAAGCTCTTTTCTCTGCAACCCAGGTCAGAGTAGCTGTGAAACTGGATTTTACCAGTTTATTTTATTCCAGGAAGAAGTTCCTATTGGGTTTAGCACATTCTATGTTTTTCTTTCTGTATGTTTTCACAGTCAGTCAGCTTCTGATTTCAGCATCGATTCGGTTGAAAATTAATAATTACGTTTTAGGCTGGTGTCTGATAAACCCACCTGATCTGCTCCAGCCTTTCCTCTCCCTTTACCTGTCAGGATGGAGCTTCATGGATGACAAGATTTCCCCATGTAAACAAGAGAACATCTGCCCCCCTTCCCCACACAGTCTTTATCAAGGCTGATCTAACAGCCCAACTTACTGCTGGGGCTAAGCAAAGGTAATGGCTTGAAATTTATTGGCATCTTGAAAGGCGATGCATCTAGTGGAGAGCAGAAATGTCTCTATTGAATTTAAAAAAGATAAAAGCAAGAGTTCCTGCTGAGTTTCCCTACCAGCTTGTGCCAGCTCTCTCTTCTCCTCCAGCTTCAAAACATGTTTTTTCTTTCTTGAGTGCCAGAGAGGAGGAGAAAGGTCCCAAAGCCAAGCAAGCAGCGTTCAGCCCTCCCCTGCTTTTCATCGCTCTCCTTCGAGGTGGGCAGACCTTGAGCACGGAGGCGGCTGTGCGGATGTCGCGCAGGCTCCGCCGGGCACAGGTGCAGCACCGTTGCCAGCTGGCAGCAGCAGCAGCACGGGTTTGGGGCAGCCTGCTGCTACTTGGATGACTGACAGGATCCTGGCGATCGCCCTGTCCAGTTTTTTAATGCTGGCACACCCCAGAAATGGAGGGGAAAGGTGGAATTTGAAGAGCGTTATTAAATAGCAGCAGTTTCCCTGGATTAGAGCAGGAGGGGAAGAGGGAAGAGCTAGGTCAATAACTAGGACTTTGCAGAGCAAAGGCTTTTAGCAAAAAGTTTTCTTACCCCTCCAGGGCAGGTACAAATTAACTGTCTAGCTCTGTGCTTATGTGTTGTGCCCTGGGTCCCCTTCTTCACACGTAAGTACAGCAGCTTGATGGCAAGGAAGAGATCATCGGGAAAGATTCCTTGAGGCTGTTGATTTGTCATGCAGCCTTTCCTGGCTCTCTGCCATAAGTAAATACCTGAGTTTAATCCCGAAGTGGTGGCTGTGACAAGTGCTGCAGTACTGATGTGCCAGCCCTGACAAGACAGAGGGGGAGCAGCAGCAGTGGACTCAAGGTGGCCTTTGCACTCCACATGCAGCTTGTTTGCCAAATACTTTGAGGGCCTATTTTTTTCTTTTCCTCACGCCTTACAGCCCTGCTTTCTCTGAGCCATCTTCTCCCCTGCTGAATTCAATGTTGAAGTGGTGTCTGTGGAGCGATGAAATGAGCTTTAGGGAGTTCAGTAGATGATGTATGTGCCCACTCTTGTTCAGGGAGGATGCAAAAGGCACACCAAAGAGATCAGTAGTTGCTTCTAGTGTGGTCTTTGAAAATAGAGAAGTGCAGACATAAATTACTCAACCAAATCTTTCCCCACGCTTCATGGTTACAGGGGTGTAGAATGGAAGCAACCAGCTGTTTCTTTAGTGAGTATTGCTTTCCCTTTGTTTGAGACTTGCCTTTTGTGTGGAAGCTTAGCTACCTAGACAGTTTGGGTATTTTTAGAGGAAGACTTTTTATCTTGCTGACATGCCCTGAACTCAGAGGAGAGATGGAGTCTCTGAAATGACAGAAGACTTCTGGAATCTCCTGTGAAGTGTGGGAGATGACCAGAGATAGGGTTTTCTACAAACATAAGCACAGGTCAAGCAAGTGTTTGATGTGATCCAGGCTGGGTCGTGTGGCCGTGAAGGGAAGGAGTAGGACCTTTCTTGCCTAATGAAATTACATTTATCTATGTATGTTGTTGCCAATAAGAGAACAGCTTGCTGTACTTACGTTGCCTGTTTTGGCTTAAGCTTCCATAGGGATATTCTGAAGCTCCAACTCCTCATACTTCACAGTGTTTATAGTTAGAGAAACATCCCATTCAAATCTCTGTTTCAGAACAGCATCTGGAAACAAATGCAACTGCCAACTTCATAAAATGCTGAATTGTCACATATGATATTGTGGCTATAGATTATTGAATTAGTAGTGTAGTGGTGCTAAGAGCAAGTTTGACATTGGTTATGGTGAAGAACCTGGAAGCTTGCTGGGACTGCTGGCAGGGATTATGGGCTGATAAAGTGCGATGCAGTATGATGTCTGTCCTAAATTAGAATGTCATCCTATTAAAAATAAACTCTCTGGAGGCTGGGGTAGAGTGTGGTGGGCATCTTAAAGATTAGTGGACTTTTACAACAGTGGTTCTAAGCTGGTTCCTGAACGCTTGGCCATCAGCATGGATGTTACACATGTCCTGCAACTAGTCTGCAAATCAGCCTTAATGAAAGGGAACTGGTGAATTACCAACACTGTGAATTTGCATTGCTAGTTTTAAGAGTGTCTGAAGGTTGGCATCAGTCTCTTGACCTGGAAGCTGGAGAATCATGTTAGTGTAGGATTCCTATAAAAACTTGAATATTATTCCCAGAAGTTTAGAACTACAAAGCATGGACAATCCCACTGGCAAAGAGGTGTGGTCATTTAGAGGTATGTTTTCGGGCTGGCTGCTTTGGTTGAGATAGCTCAGTAACTTTCTATAAGATTTAGTAATGGATACAAAAAGACCAAAAAAAAAAAAAGACTTTTCAAAAATAAAATTAGCTCTGATCTATGGAAAGTAATGCTTCCTGGCAGGCTTCTGACCTTCTTTGAAGAGAGGGACCTGCCGATATTGAAGGAACTTTTAATTTTTTTTTTTCCACTCTGTGGATAGAGTAGGGGGTCTTGCTAATGGATGCAATTGCAACAGCCAGTCTGTATGACTGCATCAGATTGATTAGCTACGTCCCGGTTACTGCTGCGAGTGGTGATTATGCCAGTACAGCTGCTTTCTCTTTTTATGTACTAATTACCACACGCACGGATGTCATCACCCTTAACACTGTATGGAGTTGTCCCATTAGCGTGGGAGTGGGAAGCAGCAGGGGAGGGGAGCTCTTCAGCGTGACAAGCTGTTTAGAAGTGAATGGAGTGGCGTGATGAAGCAACTATTCTTAACGCAGAAATTTTAAGCCATCTTGTCTTTTGAGACTCTGCCCTCCGCCAACGTTGTTGCAGGTTGTCAGAACCAGACCCGTGTCCTTGGCAGCCCTTTCCACGGGGTGCTGTTGACTGCGAAGCACCTGGATGCTCAGCTGTAGCTGGCAAGTGTCCCCGCGCGGCGTGGCTGGCTGCGGAGCCGGGGGGGGGGGGGGGGACACACACACACTGCCCTGCCAGGGGAGCGGAGCTCACAGCTAACCCAGGAAGGCAGCTTCCCCAGCTGGGATACCTTGCAAAGCCATTCTCAGGAGAAACCATTTGTTTCTGACTTGCCGAAGAAAGATACGATGATAAACCTTCGTAGTTCTTGAGAGATTTGGAATGCTTGTTTTATAAATAATAAATAAGCTCTGGCAGACCCCTCCCTTTCCTGTCCTTCCTCCTTCTCCTCAAAATCCAGTCTTCCCATCTCAGAGTGCACCATAATCTCCATGGTAACAGGTGTTACCATCGTACAACTGATTTCTCTTTTTTCCCCTCTTCTTTCCCTCTCCCTGCCCCTCCACCCTCAGCAAGCAAAGCGGGGAGGGAAAGGGACAGACATGACAGAGATGGGTAAGAGCTAGATAAACCCTTAAGGGCCTGTTCCTGCCATCCAAACACTGAGCTGCTCCGAATACACTAACTGGTGAGTGATATCCAGGGCAAAGAGTGACCAGCTTCTGTCATACAGAGAAATCCTTAAGGATGTTTTTGCCTCAAACGTGGCCTCCTCATAGGAGAGGTTAAATGTGTTACTGATGATGGGAAATAATGTAGCTGTATTGTTTTGCTCTGACTTACAGCGCGTTATGATGACCAAGATGAAGGTTCTGAGTACTAGCTATTGGAGGGCATAGAGTTAAGTGGTCTCTGCTCGGACTTCTCCAGATAAATTGTCAGACAGACAAGATTGTGAGGTGGGCAGTAGAGCTACAGAGAAAACCAGCCCCAGTTTGTTATGCTAGCTGATGAATCCCACCCTAATGAATTCTAATTATTACTTCAGGCCACCCCAGCCGTGCAGTAGTGGTCGATCTGCATTCCCATCTACCAATATCCTGTGTGTTCCAGCACATCCTCGTTCCCTTCTGTGCTTCCTAATCCAGCACTATCCCCTTTTCTGGGGAGTCTGGAAGAAAGGCTTTGTGATGGATGGATGGTTGCCCACTAGAAAAACTAACGAAAACCTATCTTTCACCTGGGACTTATCCCACTGGAATCTGGATTTGAAGTCTGTGTTACCTGCATTGATTACAGGTTTAAATCCTAGGTAAATTTTTGCAGAAATTCTGCTAATGATTTGGACTTGTAAATGCAGTCTTTGGTCCTAACTTTCTCAAGCCATGATGGAACATGCTCTGATGACCCAGCACACTGAAGCAGCTTATCCCTGTCTATTCCTGGTAGCCAAACCAACTCACTCCTCTGCTTTCTACTTCCCGTGCATTTGTTTTTATGATCTACATGTGTCATATTTTCTGGCTAAATGGAGTATTGTCAGTATACCCAGTTCTGATTGCTGGATTGCTGGATGGCAGGGTGCAGCAAAGCGTTGTGCTGTACAAAAGACATGAGCTTCTTGGAGTAGAAGGAGAGTATCTGTGTAGGTATAATCTGTTCTACTTCGTCATTCTTGCTTTTCAAGCTCATACGCTTCAGAAACTAGGCTAGTTCAGATTAGAAAGCAGAGTTTGGTATTAGTCCTTCGTGTGCACAGGATTTTCATTCACTTGCATTAATGCAGTATTTGGGAAGCACTGGCTTGCGGCCGGGTTAACTACCTGCAGTCTTAGCAGCGATTCAGCTTCTTACCTTACTGCAGGAAAAATGGATGGTGTTGGAAGAGGACCTGAGCTGAGAGATTTGTTACTTGCATACTTGTGTTATTCTCATAATCTCTGGATTTTGATTTTCATTTGTGCACTGTTGGTGTGGGGCTTGGTCAAACTGAAACGTTTTCAGGAGGCTGTTTAAATGTTTAAAAACTGAAAGAATTGTATATTATTTTTGCATAAAGTTTGTTTTGTCTAATAGAAATTACAAACTTTTGATGTTGAAGGCCCATGTACTTGCCAGTTACTTCTACCCTAGTGAGTTAAGATGAGAGTTGAAGGCCAGAAGAGCCCCAGTTGTCCTGCTTTCTAATGACTGTAGCACTTTTCCCTATCACATTATTTAATTAGTTTGATTAGGACTGTGCAGCCCACTGAGTAACATGCAGACTCTCCTGGGGGGAGAATTTCTTCTGATCCACAGCTGTGTGCCAGTCAGTCTATTAGAAACTTAGGGGTACATGTATGTGCGTTTCTAGCAGTTTCTTACTCTCACTGGTGGATTAGTGGTTTCTTGTACAATCCTGTAAAGTGACATGTCTCCTTGTCCAGCTGCGCTGCTGCAGGGAGACTGAACATTTGTTTGAGCCTCCTTGGCTCTCCTGACTTCTATTGTCCTGTCAAGTAACCTGTTGTTGTTGTTTCAGAGAGTTTTCAACGTTCTGTACCCAATGCCTGCCGACCAGAGAAGACATGTCAGCATAAACTCTGCTCGCTGGCTGCCTGAGCCGGGCCTGGGATTGGCATATGGCACCAACAAAGGGGACCTGGTGATCTGCCGACCAGAGTAAGTGCTTCCTTTACTTGGAGATATAACTGCTTTGGCCATTCTGTTCTTAGAGCAGTGGGGATAAGATGGCTTTTTGCTGCCTCGGGCATTTTGCTTGAGGGACCCAAAAAACCCAACTCCCGATACTCCTTTTGGACTGCCACAGTGTTTACCCAAGTCTCTTTCAATCAGTGTTTGTTTTGCTGATTATAAACTTCTGAGGCTGTTTGAAGTGCATCTCATTAGCTCATTTTATTTGCCATGTCTTTTGAGGCTTTCTGGATCCTTTGTTTCACATACATCTAGTACACTCTCTTTCAGTCTCTGCATTTATGGACTTCTAACATTCCAGTGAGAGCAGCAAATTAGAAAGCTGCTGACCCAGAGTTATCAAATACTTGTTACAGTATTCAAGCATGAGATTCTATGAACTGCAAAGATTTTTGTCATGATTATGTACAAGCCAGTGAAATGGTTTTGGTTGAAACTTGACGTTAGTTCTCTTTCATTTATATAGTGCCATGAAGGGTGTAACTGTCCCTTTGTAAACTTGCAATTAAACACAAACTAATTTAATGTAGTTTGACACAGCTCATGACTGAGTGTCTGAACAGTGAAACATGTATTGCTTTCAGTGTTCCTGGGGAGTCTCTGCACCATGCTTTGCTGAGACCCTTTTCTCCATTGTGTTGTACAAGAGCTTCTTTCGGAACAGTGTTTCTTTTATGCTGCAGGTACATTTCAAAGATTTCTCTGCTTCAGTTATTTGCTGGTACTAAACTACCTTGGCATTCTTTTGGGTTATGTTTCACATGCTGAAGTTCCTTGTAACTTAAAAGCTGGCAGCTAGAAACTTGCAGTACTGCTGGTGATCTTACCACATGCATGTGGACTCCATCTGTTGTGCGTGAGATTGGGCATGTGGTGCTTGAGTAGAATCATATGGTCAGTGTAGAACCACTGTCTTAAATCGGAAAAAATACATACAATGGTAGTAGTGACTAATTCAGTACAGCCTTCTGGTGAAATCTGTGGTTGGAATTCGGATTGGACCAATTTCAGTAGTACAGAATGCCAGCGCTGTTCAAACAGCCCTCTTGTTCTCTTGAACATAATCTTTCATCAAGGCCTTATTTATACATGAAGTTCTACAAGATACTATTATGGAATAAGCTATAATCACTCTATTCCAGGATAAGTGGCTTTCTTCAGGAATAGTTGCTGTACTTTTCTAAGCAGAAGAATTATTCAGGAATAATGGCTCTCTTCTCAAATTCGAGAGTTATTCTAAGATATTGTCAGTATAGAGAAGTGATAAGATCTAGTCTACTGATTATGGCTCACAAGATGAACTTGGACGAGAACCCAGGGAAATGAAGCCTCCCTGAGGGTGGATGCTGTCAGTGATGCAGAGTGGAGCTTTCGCTGGCTGTCCTGGCTTGCCACACCTCACATTAGGTATCCATTCTGGTGCTTGAATTAGTCCCAGACTAGGTGGCATGTTTCTTCTGGTCACCTCACCAATTAAAAACACAACAGGAATACTCTGGTATGTTATGGAAGCACTGTCCATTGTTCTGCAGCATCTGTGTGAAACCACATTGCTAGTGCACTCTTTTTTCTCCTTCTATCTCATCAACAATCATGCACAATTCAAAAAAAAACAAAACAAAACAAAAAAAAACCACAAAACCAACCAAAACCTTTTGTATGCAAACATGAAACAAGGTGGCTGTAGAGATGGGAGGTTTATTGGTGGTTTGGCAGAAGTTTTTCAACAGGTTTCCTGCTAGTGGATTGGAGTGACTGATGCTTCTGGTGATTATTGCAGACCACACATGGACTGGTGGGTTCTTTTTGGAGCAGGGCATATGATATGTTCTATTCTCAACTGCATCATTTGATAGACCAACAACAGCCAGAGTGACTTACAAACCTCTGCATGAAGGTGTAGATATTCACAGAGCTAAATAATTCACATTGAGATTCTAACATCAGAACATCAGAGAATGAGTGAGACTGTCAGAGCAGAAGTGGCTTGCAGCTGTTATATCTGCCCCAGATCTACTTGGAAGATCCTCAGAGAAAGGAAAAATCTTGACATGTAGATGCCATCTCAGTAGCACTTGGCTTAATAGACTTGGTTCGAGGTTGTCACATTGACTGACTTTAACTTGAGAAGTGAGGGCGAAAGATGAAAAATAAAGGTGTAGTTTCCATACGCAGTAGTAAAGAGGAAGATAAATACTAAATAAAGGTTTCGTCAATTGATAGAGTTCTGTATGGGGGATAGCCTAGCAAACAGCAGGGATCAAGAAAACACTGTACTGCTGAAAACACCCCCACTGTTCTAATTTGGCAAAGAAAACTGGTCAGTCGCAAGCAACCAAGATGGTTATAATTCCCTGGGTCTTTATTCCCATGTACAATCGAGACATTTAAAACCACATACCACAAGGATCACATAAACAGGTTGAAATGGCAGCTCTGCCTCAAATACAGGATTTGAAAAGTATTTGCTTAAGGAAAATGAGGTGAGTAAACTGGAAGTACAAGCTGATGAAAAAAAAAGGCATAACTTGAAGCTCCATGGGCTCATATTGAGAGACTATGCAAGTAGTCCTTCCAGAGTTCTAAAGAAACAGTAATTAAAATCAAACATTTTGGGCTAAATTTCTACGTTGGGGTAGCACTGATGGCAGTTTTTCTTGCATATGGAAATGGGGAAGTTCAGGTTATGCTGGCAATCCATAATGTGAACTTGGTACACAGATTTATGGGGTGTATTTTGAAGGAAAATAAAATTAAAACCATGGAAAGTAGGATTGAATGCACTGTGATTTGATTAAGGTGAAGTATAACAGGTTGGATACCTGTCTTTGAGAATTTTATGTATTTGTTTTTAATTAAAGGATCAAGTAAGGACTTGGTGCAGGTCTAATACCTCCGTGTTTTAGTAAGGCAGTTCCCATGCTGCAACTGCAATAAATCTAATTAACTTGTAAAGAATTGGGATTAGAACAAGATCTGGTAAAGAGCAGGTGAAGGCCTGGCTAAAGGAGAGAGTACAACATGATTGAGAGCTGGACTTTGTCACAAAAGAATTCACTGATGGACTTCCTTAAGAACCTGTTCAGGGGCTGGGTATTAATACTATTTACACTAGTGCCTTGTAAGCGTGTACTGAATAAATATGCAGAGGATGTAACATTAGTCTTGTCATTTCAGAGAAAGATCAGAGTATTGCACAAGAATTGGATTGCCTTGAAAGTGACTGAAGATATAGAATTGAGAATTTAATAGTACAAAGTGCACTTAGTGACTAATAACACTGAGCTCAGTAGTTAAAATGACAGAAGAGGAGAAAGACCTGAGGTTTTAGTTGATCGTAGGTGATTAAGCCATCAATACATGAGGCTGTAAACACAATAAATTTAGTTTTGGGATGAGACACAATATGCTTAACAGCAGAGATAGCAAAATGTTAGCATCACTGTAGAAGAAACTGGATACATGGATTCACAGAATGGTTCGGGTTGGAAGGGACCTTAAAGATCATCTAGTCCCACCCCCCTGCCCCGGGCAGGGCCCCTTCCCCCAGCCCAGGGGGCTCCCAGCCCCGTCCAACCTGGCCTTGAACCCTTCCAGGGAGGGGGCAGCCACAGCTGCTCTGGGCACCCTGGGCCAGCGCCTCACCCCCCCCACAGGGAAGAATTTCTACCTTAGATCTCATCTAAATCCCCCCTCTTTCAGTTTAAACCTGTTACCCCTCATCCCATCCCTATAATCCCCGATCCAGAGTCCCTCCCCACCTCTCCTGCCCCCCCTTTAAGCCCTGGGAGGCCGCTCGAAGGGCTCCCCGGAGCCTTCTCTTCTCCAGGCTGAACCCCCCCAACTCTCTCAGCCCGGCCTCCCAGGGGAGCTGCTCCAGCCCCCCCAGCATCTCCGTGGCCTCCTCTGGCCCCACTCGAGCAGCTCCGTGTCCTTCTGCTGTTGGGGGCCCCCGAGCTGGCCCCAGCACTGCAGGGGGTTCTCCCCAGAGCGGAGCAGAGGGGGAGAATCCCCTCCCTGGCCCTGCTGCCCCCCCTGCTCTGGCTGCAGCCCAGGGCACGGGTGGATTTCTAGACTGCAAGCGCACATTGCTGGCTTACAGTCAGTTTTCCATCCACTAATCTCCCTAAGCCCTTTCCCACAGGTCTGCTCTCAACTCACTCATTGCCCAGCCTGTACCTGTGTTTCAGATTGCGCCAACCCACGGGCAGGACCTTGCACTTGGCCATATTGAACTTCATGAGGTTTTATACAAGCCCATGTTTCAAGCCTGTCCAGGTCCCTCTGGATGGCATCCCTGCCCTCCAGTGTGTTGGTCATACCACACAGCTCGGTGTCATCGGCAAACTTGCTGAGGGTGCACTCGTCGCACTCAATGCCACTGTCCATGTCTCCAACAAAGATGTTAAACAGCGCCAATCCCAACACCGACCCCTGAGGAATGCCACTTCTCTCCACTGGGACATCAAGACATTGACTGCAATTCTTTGAGTGCAACCATTGAGTGAATTCCTTTTCTACCCAGTAGTCCATCTGTCAAATCCATATGTCTCCAGTGTCAAATGCTTTGCACTAGTCCGGGTGGATGACGTCAGTTGCTCTTCCCTTTCCCACCAATTCTGTAACTCTACCGTAGAAGGCCACCATATACATGAAGCACGATTCATATTTGGTGAAGCCATGCTGGCTGTCACCTCCTTATTTTCCATGTATAGCATATTTTCCAGGACGATCCACTCCATGATCTTACTGGACACAGAGATGAGACAAAGTGGCCTATAGTTCCCTGGGTCTTCTTTATTTCCCTTTTTAAAAATGGGAAGTATGTTTCCACTTTACAGTCAGAGGGAACTTTGCCAGGCTGCCACAACTTCTTTAATACAATGGATAGTGGCTTAGCCACTTCATCTGCCATTTCCCTCAGGACCTGTGGGTGCATCTCATCAGATATCATGAATCTGTTCACCTTCAAGTTCCTTAGATGGTCTTGACCCTGATCTTCTCCTACAATGGATGGTGGTTCTTTCTCCCAGTCCCTGCCTTTACCTTCTGTGTCTTGGGCAGTGTGGCTGGAGCCCTGCCAGTGAAGACTGAGACAAAAAAGCCACTCAGTGTTTCAGTCTTCTCCGTATCACGGGCAACCAAGTCTCCCTTTCCTTTCCAGAGAGGGACCATGTTTTCCCTAGTCTTTCTTTTATCACCAGCGTACCTTTTGAAGCTTTTCTTGTTGTCCTTGACATCCGTGGCCAGATTTAATTCTGGCAGGGCTTTGGCTTTCCTAACCTGATCCCTGTTTACCCGAACAGTTTCTCTATATTCCTCCCAGGCTCTCTATCCTTGCTTCTGCTCTCTATAGGCTTCCTTTTTATGTTTGAGCTGTCCAGGAGCTCCTTGTTCGTCCATGCAGCCTCCTGGCATTTTTACCTGACTTCCTCTTTGTCGGGATGCATCACTCCTGAGCTTGGAGGAGGTGATCCTTGAATATCAACCAGCTTTCCTGGATCCCTCTTGCCTCCAGGGCTTTATTCCATGTTACTTTGCCAAGCAGATCCCTGAAGAGGCCAAAGTCTGCTCTCCTGAAGTCTGGGATAGTGATCTTACTATGTGCCCTCCTCACTGCCCTCAGAGTCTTGAACTCCACCATTTCATGGTCGCTGCAGCCGAGGCTGCCCTTGAGCTTCACACCCCCCACAAGACCCTCCTTTTTGGTGAGAACAAGGTCCAACATAGCACCTCTCCTCATTGATTCCTCCCTCACTTGGAGAAGAGAGTTATCATCAACACATTCCAGAAACTTTTTACATTGCTTATGCCCTGCTGTGTTGTCCCTCCAATAGATATCGGGGTGGTTGAAGCTCTCCATGAGGACCAGGGCTTACGGACATGGGCTGCTCCTATCTGCCTACAGACAGCCTCATCTGCTCAGTCTACATGGTTGGGTGGCCTGTAGCAGACCCCGCTATAACGTCTCCTGTCCCTGCCCTCCCTTTAATCCTGACCAATAAGCTCCTGGTTGGCTCCTCACCCATCCCCAGGCAGAGCTCCCGGCACCCCAGCTGGTCACTGACATAGAGGGCAATCCCCCTCCTCCCCGTCTCCCCTGCCTCTCCTTCCCAAAGAGCCTGTAGCTTTCATGCCAACACTCCAGGCACAGGAGCCATCCCACCATGTCTCCAGGATGTTGATCAGATCGTAGCCCTGCAGGCATGCGCACATCTCTACCTCCTCGTGTTTATTCCCTGTGCTATGCTCGTTTGCTTAGAGTCATTTAAGCTGTACCCGGATGAAGCAGACTTACTGGCTGGTATTCCTTTGTGCTGCTCTCCAGCTGCTCTTCGGCAGCCCTGTGACCACTCTCCAGGCTCTGGGTATCTATTGCTGGCACTGGCATCCAACTGGTAGGAGTGGGATGGATTGAGGGTTCCCCTCCCCCGGCAATTTTATTTTAAAGCCCTCTTCACCAGCTTGGCAAGCCTATGGCCGAAGATGCTCTTCCCCTTCTCTGCCAGATGGACCCCATCAGCTCCCCGTAGACCAGGTTTCTCTGAGTCCCCTGGTCTAAGTAGCCCAATCCGTGGCTGTGGCACCGGTCCCATAACCAGTTGTTGAATTGCTACATTCGACTGGTCTTTTCAAACCCCTTCCTTTGACTGGGCAGGTTGATGAAAAAACTGCCTGCACTCCAGAGCCTCTCACCACCACTCCCAGGGCTCTGTAGTGCTTCTTCATGCTCCTCAGACTGCTCCTGAAACAAGCTGGATCAGTTTAACATCTGGGTATCCATACTCAGAACTGCCTTTGAACTGGTACAATAGTTAAGAGCAGTAGTGGGGTTAGTGGAGCATTTTTGCTTAAGAGAACCTGCAGCTTGGGGTCTTTAGCAGTGCTAAAAAAGAGAGCTAAGGAGGGGGTTATGTAGCCTTCCATAAATCTCCAGGAAAGGAGAGCTATTTACGTTTTATTAGAGAACAAAGAGGCATGAATTGACTATGACTAGGTTGCGGCTGTGAACTAGAGAAAGATGGCTAACCAGCTGATTTCTGCAAGAGCCTGAACCTTGCTTGGGTGGATGCAAAATGCTTAGCTGTTTGGAGAAACAGCTTGGCTGGCTTGCAGAGACAAGCGGTATGACATGAGTACTTGTGACTGGGGGTGGGACTGGGCTGCTGCGCCGTGAGGCAGTTCTCAGTGTTTTAAACCCAAGGTCCATGTCTAAACAGGTGTTGACAAGTTGGCTCTCGGAGCTGTTGTGCTGTAGGGAGGTGAGGTGGTGACAGCGGTGTTCATCCACACTTGGAAATGCACCTGATGGGCCTGAAAGAAGCCTGTAAGAGACTGGAATTCATGAGCCAGTACAGTAGCTGTGAGGATAGAATGAATATTTTTATTAGCCAAAGATATAACCCCTAGCAGGGTTGCATTCTGGTGAGTAAAGGAAAGAAAGGACATTGTGTACCTGCTTCCTTAGATTTCGGGGTGCCACCCAGCTCGCTAAAGTGTGCTACTGAAAAGCATCAATTTGTTTTCTCTGTTTTTTATGTGATTAAATTGGGAGAAGCTTGTAATGTGAGGAAAACCTTCCCAAACACTCAAAAGACTGACCAACTTACGTTGTTTACTAATATGTTAGTTTGAACATGCAGTTTTAGATACAGACTTGTATTGAAAACCCAGAGATCCCAACTGTCAGTGAGTAAATTATTCTGAAAAAGGATAATAAATAGCAAAGGTGGTAGAGCTGGTGTTCAGCAGTATCTGCCTGTCCTTCACGTGTTCTATTCTTTTGCTTGTTCAGCTGCTGCTTTCGCTTGCAAACAAACAAACTATCCATCTTAGGGCAGGTATCTATGACCTGTTTAAAACTTTCTTTACTTTTCCTGCTGAATTGCTGTCCTTTTGAGGAATGGTCTGTGTGAAAGAACCCAGGGGATGAGGTTCCTGTGGGACAGGAACCCAGCTTTGGAAACAACTTCCTCTGCAAGTGACCAATGGGACAAGCAATTTACTCTTCACGAGTCTGATCTTTCATTTTGGTTTGAAAAAATCATCAGCCACCGTGGAAGAGAAGTTGTCACTGGGAGAAGGTTCATGGAAACAACAGCTGGGGACAGAGCACGAAGTGCAGGAAGCCGATACGAAGAAAGGCATCTGCCAGTCCTGGAGATACGTGGAGTAACGAATGGAATTGAGTAGATGATAGGCAGTGTGTCTTTGGAGGATGCTGCATGCTTGTCTTGTTGCTTTTTAACCAATTGCAGTCATGATAGAACAAGATATGATAGAACATATAAGAACAAGTTATGATAGAACATGAGCAAGAGTATTCAGGTCTCTGGTTCACAAGTGAGTCCTGCTGATAAGAGACTTTTGGCCCTCAGATGCAGATTGGAGACAGGTTACAGTCTGTATGAGGTGGTGACAGCCTGTTCTGTTTTTGAGGGTCCTGTAGTTCATTCTTGTCATGATTCAGTGTATAGGTGGTTGCCAACTGATAGATTTGCATACATATTAGATCATGAGTCTGCTGTCTCCTTGCACAGGGCTTCACACTACCCTGTGGTAGACTGTGCTTTTTGGATGTAAGATGAGTTTGTGTTTAGTCCACAGATGTGGTATTGAAAGGCTCTGAGGCTGACACGTTTTAAAGGGTGGACACCATTGAGCTGAATCAAGACACAATTTCATGACACTAATGTTCGTTGGGAGAGCCATGCCACATGAAAACAGGAATCCCTTTAGGCACACTCTGGTGCTCTTCTGCTGCCCTGTGACTCCCCTCTGGGCACCTCTTGCTGGCACTGGCATCAAGCTGGCAGAAGTGGGATGGATTGAGGTTCCCCTCCCACAGCAACTTTACTTTAAAGCCTTCTTCACCATCTTGGCAAGCCTACAGCCAAAGGTGCTCTTCCCCTTCTCTGATGGATGGACCAAAACTTCAGTGTTCTGAGAAAACTGTTTCAAAACCAAGCACGCAGAGCACCTTGTTGAGGGCTAGCTACGTAGTGCAGGCATCCACAGGAGAAGAGGAATTTCTTCAACAGACAAAGTGCCTGGCAATGGAATTAAAATACCCCCTGAGGATGCATCTG
Organism: Tyto alba; assembly: GCF_018691265.1. NCBI lineage: Eukaryota > Metazoa > Chordata > Aves > Strigiformes > Tytonidae > Tyto > Tyto alba. The sequence goes on from NW_024881280.1 coordinate 6,381,261, forward strand.
GTTCAGAGGCAGCATCCTGTGGAATTCTCTCATTGGGAAGTAGGTGTGGAGAATCTCAGACTGATTCAGTGCTATGCAGTGTGAATATTTTAATTCTTTGTAGTGAGATCTGTCTCTTAATGTGATATTATTCTGGGAAAATTCTCTTCACAATAAATTCCTATGCTTTGCAAAGGAGCACCGCAATTGTCTGTCCATGCCAATCCAGGTTTTTTTCCTCTTGAGAATTGCGTATCCTCTCATCTGGTCATGGGGACAGTGTGACTGCACCTGGCCATCAGCGTTGGGGAAGAGATGGTAATCTGTCCAGCTGCCTGGCATGTCCTGTCTCTCTGCTGGCTGGGTCCATTCGTCAGGCTCTTCAGCCTCTATCGATGATGCCCCCCAGCAGCATAAACCCTGGTACGTTGTTTGCCTTTTAATAGTAGCTTCTGGAGAGTGGACTAAACAAAGAGACAGAAGGAGGAGCTGTCTTCCTTCGTGTGTAACCCAGGGATGTTAGTAACCCTGCAAAGGGGCTGTTATCACAACCTGTTAATTGGGCTGGCTAGAGGTACTGGTTATGTCTGAGTCCTCCCTGCAAATGGCCTCTTGAAAGGCTGCACCTGCACAGCGGCCTTTGGCCGTGGCCAAGTAAGCGAATGCATGTCGTGGACTTTTGCTGCCAGTTACAAGATACATTGAATTTTCTAAATGAGGGTAAAAGATGATTTGGACAAATAAAAGCACTGAAAAAGAAAGAAGATGGCCAGTTCTGCCCTAAAGATGTGTCCTGAACGCTTATATTTGGATTTTGTTATTAATGCATTTAAGAAAGAACTGAAATTAATTATTTCCAATTTGAGCAGGGGAGCCTTAGGTATCCTGAGTGCTGAGAGGCTCAGTCGCTGCAGATGCAAGAGAAGTGGAGTGGTATTATGAAGGCTTGAAACAGTATCTCCACTCTGATATTGGTTTTTATTCCACTTCTATTTCTGTATGTGAATTTGATATCGAGGATGAATGATGGCATTAGGTGGAAGATGCCCTCATAAAATTCCACTTAATATGTCTATGAATCCTAGAGATAAATTTTGATAGCTGCTTTAAGCCTTCAGTTATTAGCAAGTTCATTTCCTTCATCCAATTCTTCAAGATACGTTGAAGTACTGTCTAGTTAGTGACATTTATTTTCGAGCATGAGAAAGGGAACTTGGTACAGAGCTCAGTGTTAAAGAAACTTAACCTGCTGCTTACCAGATTGTGTAGTGTTTCACTGGGCAGGTCCTTACTGGTTCTCATATTGGGTAGCAGTCTTTCTAAAAGCATGGCCAGGTAGTCTTAAGAACAATTATCAGATGCTTCACTTACATCTATTCAGATCACACCTGCCACCTTTTCTTCCCTTACTTTTTTCTAATTCTGTATACAAAAGCAATTACATTTCATGCAAGCAATTATTTGACTTACTGCCTACTGCATGTGGCTCACTCTCTCATTGTTTTCATATAGCTTCCTTTTTTCTCTTTGTTATTTTACTGTCTTTAAGGATAAAAGTTACACTCAGGAGACAGTAATTGTTAATTTAAGTATGACTTTCTTTTTGAAGAATGCTGCTAAGTTGGCTTTTTTGGCCTTTTGTCACTTCCTCAGTTCTTTGTAACATGTTAAAAATCAGGTGTGAATGGCTCAAAAAAGTTAACTTCTTAATTTTTTTTTTTTAATTTATTTTCTTAATGAGTGCAACTAGCTGCTGTGTCTAACTGGTTTTCTTACTCCCTAATTGCATAAGTACCCTTGGATATATTTTAAGTGGAGACTTCAGAGAGAAAATTCAGTATCTTGGCCACGTTGAGTCATTATTGATTTTTGTCTTTAGCCTCACTGATGAATAGACCTTTTTTCATTCCAGTACTGTTTTCCTCCTGTTTATTTTTAGAATGTCTTTTCCTGCTTTGGCAGCACCAGTCCATCCTGCTTTCTTATAACCCTCCTTCTCTTTGCATGTTCTTACTAGACCTTCCTTGTTCAGTTGTTTACTCCCTTGGCTTTCCAATAAGATCACCTTTAATTTTCCCGTCTTTGATGAAGTTTATTTGTGGAGTTTTATTTATTGTCCCTTATGCCTGTGTTTTCTAACAGAACTGTAGTGAATCCAGCTAGAAAATAGAACAGCCAACTTCTTCTTCATTTTCTTTCCCTTTTTTAAATCCTAAAACTATCTGGTTCTGTAAAAGGTCTCAACTCAATGTCTAAAAACTGTGAGTAACTGGAGTAATAATTGTGGAGCTGGGATTTTTGTCTATTTTTTCCTTTTTTTTCTTTTTTTTTCTCTTCGGAGCAGGTTTCTCCTGTGTGCTAAACAGAACACTTTTTAGTTGGCTAATTTCAAAGCTGCTGAAGATTAAAAATATAAAACTTGGCTTGCCTTGTGGATCTCATTGAGATTAGACCAAGCCAAGATCTTGGTTGTGGAGCTTGGCAGCTTTGTGTGTGCACATTGCAATGTTCTATTAAGAAAAAAAAAAAAAAAAAAAGGCATTACTATGCTTGCTAATTTTAAACGTTTATTTTGAAGTTGATTTCTCCCGTTCTAAATGCATTTTCCTGGTGTAGTTTGTTGGCATATGATCTACAAAACAAGCCTACTTAGAAGTCTCCTTTGAGTCAACGTAAATATTAGTTTCTGCTAAAACACCAGTGAAAGTTCAAAGAAGACTAAGGAGTGACTTTAGCTCGCAAGACTTGTAGCAGTTTAAGATGTTTAAGACATTAGAAGGCTTAAGCAGTTTGCACGCCTCCAAAGACTCCTAACAACCTAAATGGTCTAAGCCACTGGAAGAGCTGATAGATCATAAACAGCTTAAGATATTCGGAGGGTTTGAAGCGGTATAGTCTGCCTGTAATCACTTAAAGCAATTAACAAGCCTTCAGGTTTTTAGGGGAGTTTAAGCAAGTTACCCATCTTTAGAGCTTGGTTTAAGGTGATACCAAGCTAAATTGTTCTTATCTAAGGAATTTAAAGCTCCTCATTCTAGAATCTGTTATTTACCTTCCAGAGAATACCTAGGTGCTGCCTGGTGTGATTGGAGCCACTTAAGTGAAGGATATTGTGGAATACTGCCAAGATTTTGAGTAGGAAGAAAATCAGTGAAAATTCAGGGAATACTTATTTGATTTATTTCTGCCTTGTTTATTCTAGGCTATTTCTCATGGATGGTATGTTCTTATTCACATAAATGTGCATTTTTTGAGCAGTGCTAAAACTACTGTGTAATGCAGTATATCATACGCAAAAATCTTATCAGTCTTAGAGGTGCAAATCTTAACTCTGGGCTCACCTTGCTTGAGTGTTTTGTCTATCTGCTTACAAATATTTTGCATTCAATGAGGGCCTCAGTATGTCCCCTCCAAATTGAGATGTATCTCTTCTATGTATCCAAGTAGCTGATGTCTAGTTAAAACATTAGTATTATGGGAGTCACGCTCAGGACTAAAAGGGTTCCTCTTGTTCTCTTAAGCATGAGTTACAACTTCCTATGTCACACTGAGGGTAGTATAAAAAAACTCTGGGAAAAGCTGCTTTAAAAAGCTGTTGTGGCATTTTGATAGAAGAATTGGCATGGGCATGAAGGCTGTCTGTGAGGGACTTTTCTTGTCTTTATTCTCAACACTGGTTTTGCTGTGTAATTTTGTGTCCTTCAGGGGCAGCCCTCTCAACCTCAGTGTTAGTTCCCGAGTCCCGAGATAACTGAACATCCAAACTTCCATACAAAACTCTCTCCTTCTGCTCTGTCATTGTCTTGGTGCTTTATTTCTGTTTATCACTCCTGTTGAATGTGTTAGAAGACTTCATGTAAGACTTTCTCCCTTGGAATGTAAGACAAATTCCTCTTAAGCTTTCCATTGGTGTGTCTTCCGTGTCATGAGTCTGCTCACCCTCTACATGCATGCAGACCGCTAGACAGGCAGGTTGCAAATGCTGACTCCTGGAAGTCACTTGGGTTTTAGCTGTAGTGACCCTGTGGATCAGAAGAAACCATCAGATTTGTGTTCTTCCTGCTGTGTTAATCTCTGCTCTCTCTCTGAGGTATCTAACAGTTTAGCAGACAGATGACTCTCTCTTTGCCGCGATGTCACATTTTTGCCCAGGGATGATGATTGTTAGAGGTGTGCCTTCTATCTTAAGTCTTACCCACTGGCTGCAAGAGCCTGACCTGTGTCCAGCTTTAGTTGCCTGCTGGTGGGCAGAACAAACCTGTGCATGTTCACGCAGTTGAGACAGAAGAGTGTTATTAGCTATTAATGCCTCCAAATTTATAAGGCTGACCTCATTTAAACGGCGTGTGTTTGAATAGAGGCTCTTCAAAATTCCCACTATTTAACCTAGCTAGCAGGACGGCACAATCAAATAAACGAGGCCAGCCATCTTGCACAGTGGTCTGAGTTGAATTGGCATCCTCCCTGAAGCAGACACAAGGCTACCTGCTGCACCAAGCTGCTTGCTGTCCCGCTTCTGAAGCACCTTTGGCAGTTCAGTGAGGTGTCAGGATGTGTTTCTGCATGGTTGCTGGTTTCCAGGCGGGCAAAGTTTGCAGGATTCTGGAAAACTAGCAGGCTGTGTCAGTATAGGGAGTAAAAATGCACCAGCTGCTAGTTGCAAAGAAGGGGTGACCTTTCCATTGTTCCTCTGAATGTGATGAATAGAATGATTTCATGCATCACTTAAATGTCTGTGTGGTTGTTAACTGTAAACTGCAGATCTTGTGTTCTGTACGACTCATCTTGTTAGGAATTCTTGTACTTGGTCTCATGCTCTTCCCCTGGCTAGTCATACATGGGCTGTACTCCAAGGGTGTGCTCTGAAATAGTCCAATGCCAGTGAAGCTGCCACCTCTTCCTTGGTCAAAGGGAATTACTGCCCAGCAGAGCTACTCCAGGAATCCCATTTGCTGGTTCCCTACAGCTTGCACTGCAGCCAGTTTTCACTTGGATTTGTCTCTGCACGTGGTTCATCGCCTGCACAGAAAGCTAAATATTTATGAAGTAGAGTGTTAGAAATGATTGTTTTCCTATCCAGGCAGCTGCTGGGAGTGCCAAACTTTGCCTTGTACTGACAATACCGTTGCCTAGCTAATCATGGGAGCCAGGGATGGGCTTGCTGTGCTGATTATCACACGCTGGCAGAAGAGATAATGAGCTGCTGACAAGGATGCATCTGGAATCCAGCCAAGCATTGCATTGCATGAGATACCACGTGCTGCTTCTTCCTTCCCAAACAAGGACAATGGATTCCTGTTCCTTAGCATAGTGTCACCTTGCTCTCTGTACCTCATTCTATATTTCCTTGATACAGTTTGAATGGTTTAAGTATGACAAGTTCACACAAAGGGAGGAAAGCACATCTTGGGCAATTCAAATCCATTGTAAACTAACCTAATTTTTTTATGCTTGCTCTTAGTGATCTTGAATAGACAGTATATTTGAGAAATCAGCTTTATAGAGTAATTACTTTTGTAGAGAAAGCAAAGCTTGGCAGCATGAAAATCAGATACTCACCTAGCTGTGTGCTGCATGGTATCGCTTTGCAGCTAGTCTTCTTGTTGGGCTTGCCACGATCTTCATGGTAGTAATGGGGTTGTGCTTATATTTTTAGATTGGATTGCAGGCAGCAGTGTCTTAATCAAAATTTAATTCTGTGCTGTAGCAGACAGGTCTGCTACTGTTGGACCTTTCCATGTGGCAGGATTTGAAGGAGGAGAGCAGTGCAATTGCCCCTTGCTGCTATCTTCTTCGGTATTGGGGATAGTTTAAGTGAAAAGACAGTCAGTGTTATTTATGCCTTCCTGGACGTGCATACCCTACTTGCAAATTCGTTTTTTTTGTCTTGCCATCTTGCTGCTGAGCTGTATTGTTAGGTAGAGCTGGGGAACTTTTGTCTTAATCTCTCCTCCTCTTCAGCTCCCAATTTTGGATATGCCAGCTGGGGGGGTTACCCAGATGTCAAGTCATTTTGTGCTGGTCTGTGCTTTGTCAGTTTACTTTTAAAATACTGGTTAAGCCAATGCAGTAAATCATATTTCAGCGTTCTTGTCACTTATGAGTAATTTTGTCATTAATCCCTAGAGCTTGGTCCTAGTTTCTTCAGGGGGTCATACCTGAACTGTGGGCAATACCTCTATGCAGAGGCAGAGGCTGTGCTGCCTAAGGTGTTGGTTCTTGGTACTTAACAGGTTCCACTTGGAATCCTTATTCGACTTTCAGCAAGGCATGCAAATCTGTGTCCGTCATCCTCTCCAAGCTCATTATTAATGCGAGCTGGACACAGGCGTGAAGGAAAAGTCCATCTCAGAACAGGTCCCTGCTGGGAAAGCCAGGCTGTGAGCAGCTCTGCATTTAACAAAGCTAATGGAAATTTCCAGGGAGGGCTTAGAGAGCTTAGTGACAGCCATAAAAAGGAAGAAAATAAGAACTTGACTAAGTGGACTTCCCTGTCCATGACTGACGCAGTGTGGAGAATTGCAATTTTTCACCCTGAAGCCCTGGGCAACAAATGTCCTCCTTGCTGCACCCACATCCAAGTGGCAACATGCTCCATGCTACACAGAGCTTCTACCTTATGCCCTGGAAAATGTAAAGTGCTTCCAGCATTTCCATGTCTAGAGTTTGATGGAGCAAAAGTTAAATGCTTACATTACCTGAAAAATATTCATTACTCCAGTATAAGCTCTGCTTCTGTGAAATGAATAGTCAGGCCTTGATTTGCAAATCTCCTGGGAAACGTGCTGTGAAAGGCTTGCTAATTTACAAAATTCAAGCAATATTTTGCAATGGGCGTTAAAAAACCTTTAGGCTTTCTGAAATAGGAGGTAGCACTGTTTTAAATAGGTGTGCTTAAACCGGTGCAAATCTTTCAGCTTAACTGAAAATCTGATTTAAACCAAAGCAATTGTGGTTGTCACACACATCTTTGTGTGTACTTAAGTTGGTTTAAAGTGTGAATATGTGATTAAGTTTCTAATGCAGCCATGGTCTTAAAACTGGCACTTAAACTGGTACAACAGCAGCATTTCTTTGATGACGTATTTGCTTCTCAAGAAAAGGGGGGTTATGATCTTCGTATAAAAGATAGTGCCCAACCAGTTCCCTTTGTTAAGTTCAGGTATTTGTTTTCTCCACTGTACCTTGATGCAGTCTGTGACATCTCATCTGTAGCCTCAATCAATCATCCAAAGCCTGGAAGACCCTAATTGGGAGCAAGCTGGATATTGGTCTTCAGGCTGCGGAGAGGCGGATGAGATGCAGGTCAGAGAGATGCAGATGCATGCAAAAGAAAACAGAGATCGTGCTGAGGCTTTTATTGCTTCAAGTCTTTTGCAAGAGGTGGGGTGCAGAGAGGGTAAGTTGGTTAGCTGACCCTGGTGGGGGGAGAGCCTGCTGGAGGGCGGCTGTGAGGATGCTCGCTGCTGCAGTAGGGAGTGCCAGCTGTTTATTCTGAGCCAATTTTTTTGGCTCTGCAGGAAGACACGCACAGTCCAGACTAAAAAGCCAGGTTAAAGTGGTACTGAGGCTGTTGAACTCCCATCGTGGCCAAGTCTAATGACCTTGGCTTAAGCCTGTTCATCAGCATTCCCAGAGTCAGCAACAGGAGCAGTGGCACCAGCTGCTACACGTCCTCCTTCTGGGAAGGGAGAGCCAAGTCCTCGATTCTCTGGCAGTAAATGAATAGCTAATAGGACCCTGGCAGTGAAACTCAGCTGATAAATGGCAGTGTTTAAAACCAATGTGCAAAGTCATGTATTAAATGGAATGGCTATTGATTTCACTGTCCAGGGAAAGGTGCAAATTGATAGTGTGGAGTTAGAATGGACTCTGCTGTCCAGCAACCCGAGTGTACAGTAGTAAGCCTCTGCAGAATCGTTGGGAGCAGGGATGGGAGGTTTTTAACCTAGTGTACTGCATGTCAGCCTGGTACCATCACGCTTTTGTAGAAGGGAGATGAATCAGACTCAGGCATGTGTGTGCGCAGGAGCTGAACTTTGTGTTGTACAAGAACATGGTGTTTAGGGGAAGAGGGGAAGCACAGTAGTGCCAACTCACATTTTGGCCTAGGGAAAGCTTTTCAGTCTTCTGGTTTCTAGAGCTGGAAGCCGGCAAAGACAAGTAGGTTGCACGGAGCACCTTGGCGAGGAATGCCAGTCATGTAGGTGGCTGTGGGGACCGTGCCTGTACTTTGGGAAGCATGAAGTGTGGAAGGAGGAGGAAAAGAGCATGGGTCAGTTTAGCTCTGTTGGGTAACAGCTGCAGATACCAAGCAAACTAGACTTTCTCTGGAAATTTTGCCTACCGGGTCAGAAAGTCTCGCTTGCCTAGGGAGTGTGCTGCTTTGCAGACAACAAAGTGTGACAGCTAAGTCTCCCTATACTAGGCAGGGGATGGAGCAGCCAGAGGGACTGGCACAGTTTTAGTGACAGGTTACCATCTGTCAATAAACTCTGAAGCCTTTGTAAATCAGCATCTCCCTGGCAGCTGCTTTCATGGGGTATAATGCAGTGCAGGGCTAGCTCAGCACAAAAAAAAAAAAAAAAAAAAAAAAAAAAAAAAAAAATGATGACTGATAACTTCCCGTAGACTCTGTGTGTGGCTTTGTTGACCTGATTTTCTCCAGCTTTCGCCCTCGGTCCTGACCTGGGGTGCTGTCACCTCAGAGCCTAGCCCAAGGCCTCCAGCACACACAGCTCTCCCATTGCAGAGTGTCTGAGCTGGGGTTCTTGTCAGTTATGCTGAGGCAGCTCATTACAGGAACAACAGCTTTTGTATCTACATAAAACACCGTGTTTGTGCCCGAGCCATAACCAGCTACCAACTGCTTGCCCTGAATCCTTCCTTCAGATTGTGGGACTGCCTTTAGGTCATGCTCTGAGAATGCCTGCGGTGTGATGCAGGTCCAGCTCTTCAGAAACAATTCCCTTTTATCTGCACAGGATATTTTTTTTTTTTTTTCCTTTTTTACTCACCTTGTGGTGACCACTGTTAACCCTCCACCTAGCAGCATCAGGGATAAATCTGCAGTCCAGCAGCCATGTGGTAGTACACAGCACCCTTCTGAAACTTCCCAGGCCAGCTCACAGGGAGCTGGTGTGTCCGCATGGCATGGCAAAACACTGTACAGAAAGTCTCTTCCATGGCAATGCAGCCTGTAGTGCTTCTGGAGGTGGGACACAGCAGATGGTGGGAGATCTCCCTACTGCCTTGGACTGCACAGCATGTGCCTGTCCTCTGACATTTCTGTATGGCACAGAGTAAGCTGGATTTGCTCTTATCTTCTTCCAGTCTAAGAGCTCTCAGGCCTTAGAAATAGTGGGAAGCAAACTTACAGTGTTACGGTTATGGTGGTTTAGTTCCTGTGATCGCCCGTAGTCTTCAGCAATGATGTGATCATTAGCAATAGTTAACCTTGCCTGTTCCTGTGCAGTGATTAGCCAGCCCTGGCTTCGCCTGTTTTGGGGGAAATGCACTGTGAAAGATTGCCAGAGCATTGGCTATTCTGTTAAGCTTAATAGCATTAACTGTAAAATTCAAGTTTTGGACTTTTTGGACACACGGGTAGTTGATGCAGTACAGGCTCTTTTGCGGAAACTTATTAAAATATCCTCTACATCTGCCCTTGCTCCACACTGATTGTCAGTGAGAGGGCTGCATAGAGGTTTATTTATAGGTAGAACGAAAACCATTTGCAAATAAACTAAATATCGAATAAGAGCAGTGTTTACTCGACATTACCTAGTGCAGGAAATGCTGGCAGGCACCACAGAGAGAATTGGTCTTCCCATTCCAATTCTTTGTTAGTCACAGGATAACCTGATTTTATACACACAGTTGTATGTCTTCATTTCCTGAAAATCACTTTGCTCCTGTCGTTCCACCTCAGTGCTAATACTGAATGAAAATGAATGGAATATTCCAGAGCAATCTGGATGATGCAGTGCTCCATGTTTGCAAGGCTTTTTATGGTGATTGAGCCCTTTTAACAAAAACATGAACTGAGCTAGATCTGCAGTTTCTGTAGGGCAGGAATCAACACTGTCATTCATGTTGTGGGGATGTAATGTTTTCTGTCTGGAATCGTGTCCTACCATACTAATATTTTTTCCTTCTTTGGTTTTTCAAGGGCCTTAAACTCTGGAGTTGAGTACCACTGGGACCAGCTGAATGAGAACGTCTTCGCTGTGCATTCCAGCAGCAGGAGCACTGAGCGGCCTGGGTGAGTTTCCTGGATGTGGGTTGGAGAGACCAAACACTTCTGAGGCAATTTTTTCCACCTCTTACACTGCCTAGTTGGGCCACCTGGCCTGCTTCCAGTAAGTGACATTCAGTGCCCAAAAGTGCTGCCGGTGATAGTGAAGTACATGTGTCATCCATGGGCTCAGTAACATCCCTGAGCAAGCTGCAGGAGGAACACGTGGGGCTTGATGCATCAAAAACACCATGCAAAGTAAATGGCCTTTGGAGGATAACTGAAAGGGGGGGATGGAATTCCCAGACATGGGCACAAATCCATTGGGCAATCCTGGTGACTGATTTTCATCCCTTTGGTTTCTGGTCATGGGACAGTTGTTTCTCAGCAATAAACTCTAAAAATAAAGCTAAATCCCTTGACAGCCCTATTGGCTTCTTCATCCAGTCTGGCCAGGGATGTACATGTTAGTTACTCTAAACACGAGGGTGATGCTGCAGTCCCTCGCTTGTTGTCCCAGTGAAGAGTATTTCTCCTTAAGCCAGCTGTTCTCAGCAAGTGGTTGGCAGTCTTGTTTCTGAATTGTGAGCTCCAGGACCCCAAGGAAGTTATGAGCTGGTGTACAGGGCAATGTCTGTGCTGTGCCTACAGCCTTGGACTGATTGAGCATGGAATATAAGCAGTAGAGGTTCTTGACTCTGCCATGACAGTGGATGTTGCCACTACTCATGTTTTTTGACAGCACATATCAGTCTTGCATGATAGGTTAGGAGCAGCTTGAAGGTAGAAATACTGCTCAAGAATGAACTAGCTCAAAGAGAGAACATGAAAAGTGTGGCAGGTTTCAAAACCTTGTGAAAAAAAGGTTATGAGTGAGGCAATCTTTCCTAGAATCTACCATTCCCAGCGCTTACAGCCAGAGGTCAGTTTTGGAAAGAGCGTCCAAGCAATGTCAAGATTCAGCTCTTGTAGTGTTGTACACTTCAGCTGTTCAATTCTGAGAAGAAGCTAATGAGCCTTGAGGCAGTTCCTGTTGTTTGCTCTTGAGAACAGAGAATTTCTCTTGTCCGACTGGAACGGGCAGAAATGCCTGCTGGAGTGCATTCATGTGTGATGCTGACAAACTAGGAGGTCCAGAGCAGGGAAGGGATGCACACTGCGTCCTTGGGAGTTAAAACCAACGTGCAGAGGAAGGTTGTGTGTGTGTTTATATGGTCCTGCGCTGCGTGTCGTGTTGCCTACTCAACTCCGTGACCCCGAGACAGTTGTTCTGCAGGCTTAGTGATGCTGCAGGGACATCTGTCTGTGCCTGGCAGACACGCTGCTTCTGTGGAAGGGTGGGTGGACTGTAAGAATCTGTTGGCTTAAAACTCCAGAGACCAGCCAGCTGAGGTCGGAGAGAGGTGTCTGTGTGTGGAAGTCAGTGCAGGTCACAGTTCCTTCCAGCCCCACCTGCAGTGGCTTGCAGGTGCCTGGTTGGAGTGGAGGCAAGAAGAGGCTCAGGTGGATGCTTCAGTCTTGCTGGGGCACATCGCCTCCAATGCTCCTGGTCTTATTTGTTTTTCTCTCTTTTCAGAACCAGCAGAGCCACATGGAGGACAGACAGGGACATGGGCCTGATGAATGCCATAGGCCTGCAACCCCGAAACCCCCCCACCTCTGTGACTTCGCAGGGTACCCAGACCTTGGCGCCTCAGCTGCAGAATGCCGAGACTCAGACAGAGAGGGAGGTACAGGAGCAGGAATCCGCCTCTGCAGGGACTGGGGAAGGTAGGAGCTCAAGCAATGATTGATCTGACAGAGCTTACCTGGTGAGTGAGGAGTTTCCACATAGGTTTCACATCCTATCAGTGCATTTGGGCACTCCTGTTATCTCTTCAGCAAGGATTTCTCCAGCCTAATTTGCCTATAGCCAGGCCGAGGTGATCAGGAACTATATGAATAGAAAAGTCTTTTTCCCCTGCTTTTAGAGGGCAAAATGGACTCTTCTCCAGATCATTGTGTCTTTGTAAAATCAGCTGTACTGGCATCACTCCTCACAAATCTCCTGAACTCTAACCATCGGTAAGGCTGCAAACTCCTAGGAATTATCCTTTCTGCCTCAGTGTGAGAGCTTAGCTTGGTCCTGTCAACCTCTGCATCTAAAACATGTGCAGGCTTCACAAGCTCAGAATCTGGATACTGTAAATCACTTCTTACAAAGCAGCTATGAGTATTCTGTTTAGACTGCTCGATGAAGGCTGTGATGAGTGTCCAGCTCAGCTATTAAAAAATGTCTCTGGTTTTCCAGTCCAGGAAAACTCACCAATGTGTAAAGGGCTGGAAGCAGCTGATGTGCAATTCCTACACGATGATAAAATCGCTGAAAGCATGGTGATTTTGTCTGGGTTTCTTGTCTCTCTACTGTAGCATTGTGCTTGAATCCAACTCTGAAGGCTTGGCTGGGTAGGAGTTGGGCAGTATATCAATAGGAAAGACAGAGAAAATCAAGGAGACAGTTTTGAACGTATTGGTTCATGATGAACCCACTTGGCTTCAGGAGGCAGCCCATGACACGCCTGCTTGTGCCTGTATACTTACTTGTGCTCTGTCACTCTGAAAGATGATTTTTGGCATATGACTCTTCCACAATTTCTGCTGTGCAGCATCCAGCATGTGTGCTAAGGCTTTGTGTTTCTCTGAGCTCTTCTGTTCAAAGTTAAGTGGCAAATTCCTGACCTGTGGGGTTTCCCATCTGCTTATCTCAGCAGAGCTGGGATTAACTTCTCTGGAAGGTTAGTACAGTGGAGGGCGTGTGAATAAGGCTGGAACGTAGGATGTCTGGACAAATGCTGAACTTGTGGGAACTGGTTCTTCCACTGAATGTGGTATGCAGACTGAACAGGGTACAGTGTGGGACCTTCTTGCATCGAGGCCATGATGGCTGACGCTGCAGGCTTGGAGGTCTTTCTCTGCTCTGTTAAACCAGTGGAGTTCTCCAGTGCTGCTTCTCCCTGATGCTGGTCTGCAGTCATCTGAAGGTTTCGTTATCTCATTCTTTCTAATCTTTCCATTTTCAGCTCTAGTTCGTGGTTTTTAGAGATGGGGAAGGGTTGTCCTTTACCAGTGCCTTGGGCAGGGTATCTCTACAAAGGAGCAAAACACCTAGCATTTGGGGAAAAGAGCGTGTAGGTAGCAAGCCTAGGACAGAGACTTCTCTTTGTCTCCCTTTCTTGCTTGGAAGAAGGTTGGTGGGTTCCACATCTGGTGTGATTTCTGGCTCAGATGCTGGCTTATCTCATGCCCCATTGCAAGTGGACTCACCTGCAAAATGAGCTGTCTCGCTACTGTCTACTGTATAAGGGTCTTTAGAGCAAAGGAGTTATTCCAGTATGGATGTATGCACTGGAGATGAGCCAAGCAATCTTACCCTGTAGTTGATCAGTTCTTACGCCAGTTGCATCCTCGGTGGAAATTCCTGTGCAAGGGCTCAGGAGCAGCTCAAAGCAGGGAGCTGTCAAGAGACTGACTATCAGGAGCATGTAGTATCCAAAAACCTTTGTACTCCATGACAGAGGAAGAGCATAAGGACTTATCATGAAGCAGAAAGACAGATTTTCAGCTGCTGTTACCAACACCTCAACCAGCCAGCCAGGGACCTTACGGCATCAGTGGTCCGGTTCATCTAGAGTCTTCATGCTTCACATTGTACTTGAGCCCCACTGCGCTGCTTGTGGCATTAAGGTTACTGTATTTCCAGCATCATAAACTCTTGTGATGCTCATCCAGTGTGTTCACATGGGCTAGATTAGATGCTGTGCTGCTTTTCTGATGGTTAATTTGCCCACTGTACCTACCATAAACTTTTGCCTGTTGAAAAGGAAACAGCATTTCTTAATAGCAGGGTCTAGATGTCAGGGACAGGAAGGTTAAAAAAAGGAAAAAATATGCTACTACTATCTTGGAGTGTGACCTAGGGCAAATTATTAATCATCTACCAAGTGGGAATAAATCTTCTGTAAGTCTACTGTACTGTGGTACAGTACACCAGGGGCTGTGAAGATTAATTAGTGTTTTGTACGGGGCTTTGAAGATGTAAATCACTACATAAAAGCGTAGCAGTATTAGCAGCAGCAGAATGGATAAATCAGATGTGATTCTGATTAATGTAAAGTGATTTAGTTATCACTTCACGGGGGGGGGGGGGGGAGGAAAACAAAAACAAACCAACAAAACAAAGAAAAGAAAAGAAAAAAAAAAAAAGCTCTTGAATGTTTGAAAAAAAAAGAAGAAAGTAAGAGAAAGGCTAGTGCTACCCCCAAGAATGGGTTTCTGTCCTGTATCCTGTCAGCCCCACTGTTGTGAGGAATTCTGGCTCAGGGCATTTCTTGCAGATATGTGCTTACTGTACAAAAAAAAAAGTATGCAGAATTGCATCAGAAATCTAATTAAGCTCTGTGCGGGTATAAATAGTTTCCCTTTCTCATGCAAAGCTCTGCAGGGACTTTGCTGTTCTGATTATCTTTCTACCTCCTTTGGAGGAATGAGTATATGATGACTATTAGAAGTGAATCCCTCTAATGTCTGTATCTTTTTGTTTTGCAGCAGCTGATAGCTGCCTTGTGAACTCTGCTCCCAAGCCACACATAAACCAAAGGAAGTTAGAGTTGAGAGAAAACTAGGAGAGGTACCAAGAAATGCCTAAACCAGTATTTCAGCCGTCTCCTACTTTCTTTTAAGCTGACAGACATAGTGGAAATTGTGATGGAGTTGTAACTTTGAGGCACTCTTAATTAGAAACAGTCTGTTGGGGGTTATACCGCACTTTCCGTTGCAAATGGGCAGGCATGGTAAGGGAAGGATCTGTATTCAACCGGCAAATTAAATGTCACTTAAAAACCAACAAAAATTCCTAATGAGATTTAATGGCCCAAAGCTTTAACCTTTAGAAATTATAATTCCCAGTCCAGACTGGGTCAGGACGTGGCTGCCCCTTTTTCAGGCTGCTTGGTCTGTCGAGTAGGGTGCAAGTGGCAGGCACTGTCAGGGACTGCAACTGCGCAAGAGGTGCTGCAGGCTGAGGGAAAGGGACCTTTGCAGAGCTTCAGGACACTGGCTTGACTGGGCACCCATCCTGACTGCTGGCTACTGACAGTATATCAATACATCTTTTAGGTAATCCAGTTGTTTAAAAAATAACCCACACTCAAAAATCCCTGATGGAAGTAACTGAATGGCAATTGTAACCTCAATTCCTATCATCTGCATTGATTTGGGGGTTTAAAATGCGGATAGCCAGCTCAGTGCTCATTGTGCAAGTAGGCACGTGTTATGAACTACTAAAATTGTAGCCATCAGAAGACTTGCTGTCAGGGGATTGCTACTTTGCCTGTCTTTGGGGGAGCAGCATACCGACTACTGTCATGCATATGCAGTTTTTAACCTATTTGCTTGAAGTGTTTCTCACCAGCCAGTACAAATTTCCCTCCTTTTCTGTCGTGTCCAACTGCTTTCAGAGGCTGCAGCAGATAGCTTTGATAGGGAAAAGGGTTGTAAAACGAAGGCTTGGCTTTGTGGGGTTCAGTCTGTTCAAAGTGTTAGTAGTGAAAAGGCAGCATGTGCTGGTGAAACTTGCCTGGTATAAGCAAAGTATCCTGAGGATGCCTAAGGAGCATTTACAAGCAGAGTCAGCGTGCCTGCGTGTGATGCAATTTGCTTAATCTGAGACATTAGGAACGTGTGTCAGGGGGCTGCATGGGCAGGAATACCTTGTCCCCAGCCGAGCCACGTGAATGCTAAAAAGAAGCGTGTTGCTTTATGTTAGCTGAACATGTTCTTGCAATGCTGTTGTCAGATGTGATGTGACTTTTGTGCGATTAGTGTGGAAATGGGAACCAGGACACCAGGGATCAGCTTCCAGATCTGCCTCTCGTTCCCCGAGTAGAAATGTGGGTAGATCCCTTAGCCTTTTATCTGCCCATCCATCTGTAAAATGGGCGTCATATGTCCTATAGAACCGCAAATTTTGGCTTCTCTTTAAAGCACTCTGAAAAGCACTGCCTAAAAAATAGAATCAGGTTCTAGAGAAGCATGTACTACACAAGCCTTTGCAGTGTGAGCTGCTCCAAGTACCTGGCTCTCTTGGGATTAAATGGTGGGAGCGAGCTACTTTTAAATTCTCGTTACAAAAATAAGTTTCACTTGTACAAGTCACCAAGGTGAGATACTGCTAAGAAATTTGTTACAAGTCAAAGCGGTTGTGTCTTTTCTGAGTTCTGTGGTGTTGTTTGGATTAGCTACCTCAGAAAGGAAGCATGAATATGCTTCTGAGCTTGGCTGGGGAGAAAAGTAACTGGTAGTATTTCTTCTAGCACTAGGGGAGATGTGATTATGCGTAGATGGTTATGCTGTGCTGTGACCCTCCCTTTCCTATTCTTCTGCAAGGAGTGAATTCATTTTAAAATGATGATATTTTTATCTTTGAGCATCTGAATTAGCGGGTCAGCTTACACCTCAGAGCTATTATTCCATGTTCTCTGAAGACTTAGATATCTCTCCAGTGCTTACTCCTAGTTCTAATTTTGAAGCTTTGTTTGCAAGCATGCCTACTAACTACTGCTGGTTTTAGAAAGAGGAAGACTGAAAATAGGAAGAAATTCACGAGCAATGTCAGTGTATTGCACAGCCACAGAGAAGCCTGATTTCATCATTGCTTCTGTGGGCTTTGCTCTTTATCAGGTGTGTGCTGCCCATGCCAAGATAAACCAGTTGTAGTCCCCATAAGTACTTAAGAGACCACTTCATTTAAGAGTAGAAATGCTTCTGCCTTATGCTCAGCTCCATTGAAAGTTTACCAGATGTTTCGCCTTTGTAGTATTTTGTGTCATTTTGTTAAATGTTGGAGCTAGTCAGCTAGATTGACAGAAATCCCCTGATCTTTGGGATAATTACTCTCAAGAGTAACATTTCATGTCAGTGTTTGGGATAGATGGCATTTTGGACCTCCAGAAAGGTCACTTCAGTTAGAATAGAAAAGGTTTGTAGAAACACAGCACTGTGGACACAACACTAATACTTGCTTGTACTGCAGAAGGGAACCATGGGTGATGCTTTTTCTGTCCTGTCAGGCACAGAACTTGAGTCCCTGTCCAGAAAAAGATGGAGATTGTGTCTCGAGATTGCTTCCTGCTCTGTGGTGCATTCTGATCCAGTGACAGCCTAGGTGCAGAACGAATTGGCAGGTGTTACGATTATGCTGGTGTTTCACGTACCTTATACTTCATAACCAGCTGGAGCTGGTTAGCTCAGTTTTCTAGATTTTGCGTGTAGTGCTCTGTGAGGTTTTTCGATTTTTCTGACCCTAGAAGGTAGGCTTGGAAGAATGAGAGCTGAAGATAAAGGATTTTTTAGAGCCTGGGAGATGGGAATGTAGTTTTGAGCATAAAATGAGAGAAGAGGAATTGCCTTCTCCATATGGAGAATTAGTTGTGCTGTCACTTGGCCTACTCCTGCACAAGCTCAGGTTCATGCTCTGGTTATGCCTAAACCCTTTGGAGTCTGACAAAAGTGTCACGAGTATGGGGTTTCTCTCTGTCCTGCTTTTGTTCAGCTGGTGGCGTGGGGAATGGGCATTGGCCACTGCAGCAAGGTGAAACGTCTAGCAGTCTGAGGTTTACAGCATCGCTGTTGTTTTGGGTAAGTGCCTGTGTGCACACTGTGACCCTCCACCAAACGGAGGTTATCTTACTCCGCTTGCACGGAGTACTAATGTAGTCTGCACTGGCAGCCTGGTGAAAGAACGTGTGTGGGAGTTGCCAGGCAGTAGGAACGGGCTGTATGTGAATCTGCTGTAGCTCAGCTCAAGGCAAACCCTGCAGGAAGCTTTGCTCTGAACCAGGCAGCCAGAGTCAATGTTGAAACCAGAGAGGGGAAAGGGGGAGGACAGCTCCCAAAGCAGAGGTGCTTGTTGGAGGCTTGAGTGGCGAGGCTCACTTCTGGTCCTGGACAGACTGTTTCTCTGGAATTTCCAACACTGCTGTGTCTCTGTTCTTGTAATCTGAAGGCTCGTGATTTATGCGGTGGCATCAGCCCTCGCCTGTTTTCTGAACAAGCAGCTTCCTCAGCTGGAAATTCAGCTGTGGCACATGGTAATTAAGGGGCAGGGAAGAGCCGGGGGTGCTGTGGTGTGCACTGCCTGCATGGACTCCGCTGGCGAAGTGCATGTTTGTAATGCTGAGGAGCACTGCCTAGGGATCCTTGCTGGTTTGCTGTTCCAGTGCTCCTGTATTGGGCTAGTTTACAGTAAGCAATCTGTCAAGAGCACAGTACTTGCTGTTTCAGGACTGTGTAGATAGGGTTGGCTGGCATGTCTCGAAACCAGGTTGCACATCTTGGCTTTCTCAAGCTTCCTCTCTGGCCTGGCCAGATGGTTGGTAACGAAGTGCTTACAACTGTGCCCTCATAAGGAAGCTTCTCAAACTTTCCACTTACTCCTGCTCATGATTAATGCTTCAATATCCCCTGGCGTGCATGTTTTTCACGCTCAAGTTTCCAGTCGAACGGCTGCCTCTCTCTGTTCTCAGTCTTTGTGCTGGTCAGCCAGGTTCCTTGTTCACGCATCAGCCACATCCTGAACAGAATTCCTCTGCTAGAGCCGTGGGTCAGGCTCTGCCGGGGGGGGATGCTTGCTCACTCCTCTAGGCTCTGCTCCAGATTCTCACGTGGTTACTGGTGTCTCTCTGATGCTCTGAGCTGCTGTATAATTTCTGTATGTATAGTGCATATAGCAGGCTTACTATATTCCTAGCAGAAAGGGACTTACTCTACTTGTGAGAATTAGATTTGCCCTTAATATCCATCGTATCTCTGCAGCAGGGCAGTATGTCAGCAGACTTGCCTGAAGATGAAATTAGCCATGCCCTGTGGTGGAGGAGGCTGGTGGTGTTTGATGCAAGTACCACTAAGCCCATGAGGAAAGGGAATAAGCTGTCACTGACTGACTGCGTAACACGTTAACAGCTCTAACTATCTTTTTTTTTTTTAAAAAATAACCTCTGCAGGGGCATAGTGTAGACCATGCTGAATAACCCCAGCTCCCATGTTGGATACATGATCTCTACCCCACAGCCCCAAGTGGTTTTGTCAGGGTAGCATTTTGGGTTTTATCATGTTCTAACTCCTGCCTGCGTCTAGCCTGGTTGACATTTGTGTTTGTTCCCTTGGTGCCAGGAGAGCTCATAGCTTTCTCCTCTCCTCTAATCAGCACTGCGATAGCTTCATGGAGCTGGGAGTGAGATTTATCTCTTTAATAAGAATCATCAGGATTCCACTGTGGAATGATTCTAGCAGTTTATGATTACAGATTGTTTTCCCCAAACGGTCTGGGTAGGATTTGTAGCAAAAGGAGGATGCTGGGAAACAGAACTGGGCTGGACTTTGATGCCGTGGGGATTTAATCTCCTACGTGGACTATTTTTCTGTGAGATTCTGTTCTTCAAAAGTAATCTTCAGCAACCAGGGCATCTGACAGTGGTTCCCTCAGAGCTCAGTACAGCCTGACTGTGGAGGGAAGACTCGGAGGTAGAGTAGACAAAGACTCTAGATCTTAAGAGATGTTTTTTGCATTCCTCAAAAGATATTAGTCAAGGGGAGCAGGAGCCTAGACACTTGACCTTTCCTTGATCATAGGTGATGTGGAAGCACAGATCGTGTCCTGTAGCCACTGTCCGCTCTTGGCCAGTTGCCCGTGTCCTCCCTGATCCTGGGGAGATTGCCATCATCTCAACTGCTCGGGGAGTTCTCCAGCAGGTGAAGTAGGAAAGGCCACAGGACTCTCTCACACCGTGGTGAAATGTTGGGCTTGTTGCAGTGAAAACAGAGGTTTTTCTTCCTGCCCTAGTGGGACTGGCTGAACTGTTTCTAGAGCTGTGAGAAAACACGTTGCCTTTGACTCATCTTTTTTCCCCCACCTGTGTGGGGAGATAAGAGCTGCTCCTCCAAGGCTTGGGCATGGAAGTCTCTGAGGGGGATACCTGTGGGAGCGGGCAAGATTTTCTTGACAGAGTCCAGTGCCTTCGTTTGGCACTTCACCAGAAGCTCCAGAAATAAAATGTTGGGCTCCCCCTGGAACAAAACCCAGCACACGCGCCCCGTGTGGCACACCCCACCCAGCACGCTTTCTCTTCGTGCTGTAGTTTGCCTTGTGCACCAACGTCGCTTCTGCTTTCTCTCGCAGGTGAAGGTCCAGAATACGGGGCCGGTGGGGAGGATGCCCTGAGTAGGATCCAAAGGCTGATGGCAGAAGGTGGCATGACCGCCGTGGTCCAGCGAGAGCAGAGCACCACCATGGCGTCCATGGGCGGCTTCGGCAACAACATCATCGTGAGCCACCGGATCCACCGCAGCTCTCAGACCGGCGCGGAGTCCGCCGGAGCCGAGGGCACGTCGGCACAGCAGTCCACCTCGGAGCAGCTGGCGGCCGAGCTGGAGGGACGGATCCTTTCAGAGTCTATGCAGCTGTCGGAGCACAGCCTGAGCCCGCGGACAGCCTCCAGTGGGAGTGAAGGACAAAGCGCTGGGGATCTGGACCTGCCAGAGCAGGCCCAGTCCTCCATGGACACTGAGGGACCAATTGAATACAGTGACCTAACTAATAATAACCATCTTCCTGACAGTACCAACTTCTATAGTAATGACAGCACCAGTGGGGAGTCGCGGAACAGGTAGAGGTTGAGTTGTGTGTTGGTGCTACCCTTGTACTGCTCAGCAGAGACCTGTACCTCACAGCTGGCCAGGAGCTGGAAGGGTTAGGGACGTGTGGCTCTGGCAGGACGCTGGCGGTTCGGAAGGCTTCTCTATCCTGGGGGAGTGGGGAGGGATAAGGACCGCAAGGGAAGCCATGGGGAAGAAAGCCTACTTAACTTCCAGCACACCCACTGCTGAAGAGTTAACAGGAATATGAACCGTACTGGCTGCACAGCACGCAGATTTTGAAGCCCCATGGGATCCCCTGAGCTCAGCCCTAACCTTGCAATTCGGTCAGTGTCATCCTTTGTAAAGCTTCTTTCCTTTCCTCCTGCCCTTTTATGCCTAGGGGCTGATGAGTAGAGTGAAGAAAGGGACGGGGGCCTGCAGCATCCTTCTGGAGGCAGGCAGCTCTCCTGGGCAAACCTGGGCACGATGCTCCAGCTCCGTTGCTGGAGTGGAGGAGTCTTCCAGGCCACAGTGCCGCTCTGTGGCCCAGCATTGCTCCTCCCTCAGAGTGGTGCTCTGAGACCCGTCCTGCCTGCGCTCTGGTCTGTTCTGGGAAGAGCTGGGCTTTGCCAAAACCTGCATGGCTCAGGATCTGCTCGTAGGTGGGGATCTTTCCTTTTTAGAGAGTTAGCTTACTACTTGGCAGGAACCTAAGCAGAGCTGCTGTGGAGGGGTAGAGGGACAGGGGCTGCTGTTCTCTAGACAGGATGCAGTTCACGCAAGGACATTCTAAGCTGTGCCAATATTAACGTGAATGAGCCATCCCAGTGGTTTCATGGTGCCAGGACTGAGCTACACCTCCTTGGCAGGGGGCAGGAAAGGTCTTTCAGCTCCAGGCCAGGGTGTGAGGTATGAGTCTGTGATGTAAGGTGTTGCATGTGAAATCTTGACCTTGTACATGTAGTTTCTAGTGGAGAAATCAAGGCTCTGATATTTTGTTTTTAGTCTCAAATGTGATTTTCCTTTTCGTTTGTAACTCTCCATCCCTAGCAGGCTTGTGGAGGAAGGACGGGGAGAGAGTGAGTGCTAACGAGGGAAACACCAAAGATCAATGTCATTAAAATATGACAAACCCTTGCTTGACCTACTGTCTTCATTTGCGTGATGGTTGTCTCCGTGTTCAGCCTTGGGGATAGCTACATCCAGCTCAGAAGCTCAAGGTAGCTTACAAACGTCAGATGAAGACCACCCCCTTCCCAGGAGGAAAGCAGGCTCAGCCTTGGAGTTGGAAGCAGAGAGGAGCATTTGGGAGTCTTGAGTGCAGATCACCTTTTAACCAGTCTGGAGGTGAGCGGGCACTTCTGCATTTCCCACCATTCAAGTAGTGCAACAGAGAGAAAGGGAAGTGTTTCTGCTGCCCCACTTAAAGAGGCAGCACTGCCTACCTCAGGCAAGCAGAGAGTGGTCTGTCTTGCTGACCTCTCAGAGCAGAAAAGGGGTGCAGTGCCTGCCCGTTTGGGATAAAAGACCCGGCGCTACCCCTGCGGTGAGGGGTGCTTCCCCTGCAGCCCGAGCACCTGCCAGCAGCTGCTGTGCTCCTGCCTGGCCCCCCTAGACTCCGATAAATAAGGCTGTCATTAGGCAGCACTCAAGCTCCCAGTCAGAAGAGTCTGTTAGAGAACATTAAGCAAATCTTCTCTTAAATCACAGCCTGGAAATGAACCTTAAATCAAATCAGCTGCTGCCAGGCCTCATTGCAGAGTGTTAATGAGGCTCTAAAACCTGCCCTGAGCCAACCACATCCCTGATCTGACAGGAGACCAGCCTGAAAAACGGGATTCCCATGTGTGGCGAGGAAGGTTTCATGCATCCCTGTATTGCCTCAGTGTGGGGTGGCCTGAAGATGTGCTGGCACTTGGGAGCCCGAGGAGCTATGCTCGGCCTTGGGCAGAGCTTGGGCGGTGCAGGTCTAGGCAGAGCTGTTTACTGCTCTGCTTGAAAGCAAACTAAAACAGAGCCTGGAAAAAAACTGCTCCTGCTTCAGCTCAGCCTGGCGTCTCTTCTTCCCTCTCCCTGCACGATTCCTGGAAGAGTCTTGAGGGCCACTCTTGGTAAATCTGAAGCAGAGCATTTACTGATGTCCATTTCCATAGCCACAGCCAACCTACCTAAAGAAAAAATTTCCATCAGGGTTGGAGAAAGGTCTTCCGGGACGCCTCACTCTAGTGCTGGCAGATTGTCAGAGGTCTGGCGTGCACCACTGCAGGGCACTCTGGCCAGGCTGCTGTGCAGAAGCCTGAAGCCTGCTCTGGCGAGGATTTCCCCTTGGTCCAGACCTGCCCCCCTGGGAGAGGGTGGCAGAGCGGGTAGTGAGCTCCCGTGGGAGCAGGAGCAAACCACAGCTGCTGTCTTTGACATCGGCTCAGGACCGCTCCGAAGCAGCTTCTCATCCGAGGCTTGTAGGCGAAACTCTTCCCGATGAGGTAAGGGTGGAGGCCTGATCAGAGCTGGCAGCTTTGATGTTTCTCCTAAACCGCTTCGCAGCTCTGGCCAAAGGCTGGTACCAGCTGCAGCCTGACTCTGTTCCTACAGGCTTTAAGTAGGGACAGTGGGGTGGGGGGGTTTAATCTTCAGATGCTGCCTTGGACAGGCTTTGCAGATGACCTGCAGTGGCCACACAACTAAGCAGGTGCTCTCAGTGGTGGTGGGCTTGGAGAGAGAGAGAGAGAGAGAGAGCAATGCTTTTTTTTTTTTTTTTTGCCTTTTTTTTTTTCTCCTCCTCCTGCATTTTGCGGGTCTAGAATCTCCCAAGCTCAGATTCTGTCCCTGCCTGAGACCTGACGGAGGGAGGTGGGTGGCTGGGAAGAGGGGGGGCAACAGGAGGGAAAATTGAGCACACTTACCCCATGCCATGAGCTTTCCCCTCCCCGCCCCGCCCAATCCCATTTATTTCATACGCTTTCCATGCTTCTTGTGGAACAAAACTCTCTGCCTTGGACTACCTCCCTCGGGGCCCAGCAGTCTTCCTCGGTTGGTTTGGGCAGCACCCCTGAACCCGCGTGGGGGGAGCCGAGGCCTGGAGCCCTGCGTGGAGCGGGGGCCGGGCGGGATTGCCCGCGTCCAGGAGAAGCGCGGCAGCGGCACCGGGCTCCTTCCCCAAACCTCGCAGCTGACCCCGCGCCCGGCCCGCGCCGCGACGACGCGGCCCTGAGGCAAACGCCCCGCCAGCAGCGACGTGGAAATCCAGCAAGAGCCGCCTGAGGAAACCAAACCAGAGCTGTGCGTGCTTGCTGGCCCAATTTAGGAAGCAAAATGAGAGCTTTGCTGCGTAGGAGCCAGGAAATAATCTTAAAAACCAAAAGCTTTTCTCAGCCTTAGCCTGTCAGGAGCCTTTAAATGTGCTAACAAAATCCTGGGGAAAGGAGAAATACGGCGCAGAGAATTTTATTTAGCTTTCAAAAAGCTTTTGATAAAGTCTCTCACAAGAGGCTATTAAAGAAACTTAGTCACCTCAAGGGTGAGGGGTAGAGTCCTCCTGGAGATGGAAGCTGTTTGAGGTGGGAATTGGAGTCAAAAGTAACAGCCAGTTCTTGGCGTGGAAAGAGGTTAATGGTGGGTTGATCAGGTTCGGTAGGAGCCAGTGTTCTCTAAAAGCCCTAATGAGCTGGAAGAGGAGGGGAACAGCTGAAGATACAAGATTATTTAGGTTATCTAGGAAGAGAGAAGGTGCCAGAAGCCTGGGGCAGCGGGAGGAGGCAGTGGTTGGAGCTCCTGTGCTGCGAGGGGGCTTGTGTATGAACCCTTCACAGCACCGACCTGCACGGGCGCTGCAGCAGCTGGTGAATGCTCTGGGACCAGACCCACTGGGGAGCCGGGGGGGGGCCGGGGGGGGGGGGGGGTTGCCAAAGCCCTGGCAGGTGCCACAGCAAAGCGGCGAGACCCTCTGTGTGCTTTCCGCCCTCTCTCCCCTTTGCTGGCCTGTTGCTCCACCTCCAGCACCTCCGTTTAACTCCAACTGGAAGTCCCACACCACAGCCACGTGGGGTGACCTCAGAGCAGGGTGGCACCGGGACCCCAGCCCTACCTGCAGGCCAGGGGCTGTGCTGGGCAGGGATCAGCTCACAGCTGGATGCACGGTGAGCCCCGCGCCGTTACCGCCGCCGAAGCCGAGCTCCATCACCGGCCCCTCCGCCTGCCACCCTTTGCTGCTGGCCAGGGAGCAGCTGCCCTCTCCGCTCTGTCCCAATCTGTCAGAGCAGCTATTCTCCAACAGGAAAAGGCAAATTAATTAAAGCGTGCAGCACGCGAGCCATCCGCCTCTAATTGGGATCTCGGTGCGCGGCGCATAAATGTCATGCTGCCGCCGCCTCCGCGCAGAGGGGGCCCTCGGCACACGAGGGGGGCAGTGGAGGTGGTGGGGAGGGGGTGATGGCAGCCTTTCATTTCCAGCTGCCACCCTCTGCCAGCCAATTAATGCCGGCGCCCCTTTCTCCTCGCCCCCGGGAGCAGAGGCCTCTCTCCTCCCTGCCCTGCTGCCGCTGCGGTAATAGGCGGGCGGCCCACCCGGCGCGCTCCAGGGATTTGTTTCCCCACAGCGTCTCGAACAGAAGCGCCTCTCATCTGTTCTCGGCTAGCTCCCTCAGCTCCTGTTTGTTTTGCTTTTCAAGCGGTTGGCGCTGGCGCGCGGCACCGGTAGGAACTGGCAGGGGATCGAGCTGTCCTCCTTGGGACACCGGCCCCGGGGCATCGGCTCCTTCCCAGCCAGGAGCGGGGCCCCGACGACTCGGTGGGACTGGCAAGGCGGGAGCGATGGGAGGTGGGAGCCCAGCAGGGACCAAATGCCACGGCTGGAAGAGGCAGGCAGACACCGAGGTCTCCAGGAGGCCCGTGGCTTGTGGGGAGAGCTGCAGCAGGGTCCTGCTCCCCCCCGCCGAGCCTTTGCCCAGCTGTGGCTGCCAGGACGGTGAGCTCCGGGCCGGCACGTGGGGTTTAGCAGCCGCTCAGGGTTCTCTTTCTGTCCTTGTGTCCAGTCCTGATTCGGTTTGGCTGATGGAGTTGGGGGTGCTGGAGTCCTCGCTCTTTCTAAGCTCAGGAAACACCCAAAGCTTCCTGCCCCCCCCCCCCCACCTTTTACCCTCTGAGCTCCTAACTCCACCTTTACAGTGGCTGAGCAAAAACATGAGATTTCACAGTGATTTGGGCTTGGTCTTTTCTCAGGCTCAGGCCAATAATCCCACCCACAGGGGTGCCACGGGCACGCCACTGCTCCGGTTTTCCCCAAACCCTTCCTCCAAGGCACGCGGATGGCGGAGAAGCAGCGCTCTGGGTCCGCTGCCTGTCACTTCGAGCGTTGCTTGGCACACACAGCAGATGCTGTCGTCCCCCCCCACCACCACCCCTCTCGCTGCTGCTGGGGGGAGAGGGAAGTCTTGAACAAGGGGGAGGAAACAAGAGACCAGGACAGGTTATGGTGGGGCTCTGTAGATGCTCTGTTGTGAGGAATTTGGGTCAAGGGAGCAATAGGGAGTTCGGCTGAGGGTTCCTGATGTGCGGTGGGGCCCGGCACAAGCGTGGCTGTGCGCCTCACGCTCTCCAGTGCTCGCTGCTGTGTGTTAAATGAGCTCCAGCATCCCTTCCCGACACCCGTGAAGCGTCCAGGCCGATCCCTACCTTACGGTGGTGTGTTTTCCTCTTTTCTTCGAGGCCAGATCAGGTCGCCTGGGGTTTGAGACCTGCTGCAGGCGGACGGGCAGGCTTCTGTCCTGCCTCTGCCCCTGCCCGGAGCACGGCGGAACAGAGCTGGGGCGCGGGGCTGGCTCCTTCCCCAGCACGCACGCGGCTGCGGGCGGTGGTGGGCTCGGGGGCTGCTCTGGGCTGATTCCCAGAGGGGGAAAAATTTCCAGGTGAATTCCGGAGGAGGGTGCCCGGGCTGGGGTTCTCATCGTGTCCCCCCACTCCAGCAGCAGCCCTGTGCTGCTGGGCCTTCTCCCGCGAACCGAGATAGAGGTGCCCGAGGGCAAGGGTGCTCTCCGGGGCTGTTTGAAAGGCTGGCACTCTGGAGACATGGGCTTATGCCCCCCACTGACAGCTTTTGTGTTATGAACCTGCGTTACTTTGGCGCAGAGAGGAAAATATTTTTATCCTCAAGAATTTTGTGGCGTGCCATTTCTCCTTCTGAGTGGGGAAAGCAGGCGGAGCTGTGACCCTTCCTGAAGTTTAATGCTGGACCCCTGATACCATCGTAGCTATTAAAGCCTGTCCCTCAATCCCCAGTTCAATAATACAGTAATATCCTGATAGGATCAGGGGCTGGCTCCGATGGTGGATGGGCTCCAGTCCCTCCTCCAGCGCAGCGCAGGGCACTGCCACCCCATCGCAGGGAAATGTTTAATTCGCAGATTATTTGTTTTCACGGCAGCCTTTGGAGGGGGTGGACGACGAGCGAGTTCCCGTTATCAGGGTGATGGTTTCTGGCTGCTGCCCAGGCACCGCTGAAAGCCAGAGCCCTTTGCTGGGCTCTGTCACGCTTTGCTGACTGGTATCCAAACCCAGCTTCTCTCCTTCCCCGGGGGGGATCCTTGTCAAACCTCCCCGGGGCGATGCGCCCACGGCTCTTCCCTCTCCCTGGGGGTCATCACCCCTGGATTTGCTCGCTCCTGCCGGGCAGGGCCGTGCCCTCACTGAAGTGGGCACCTGCCCGTGGGGTCCCTCTCCTCTGCTCCGTGCCTAGGCGGGAGCTGCAAGCTCCATCCCGCTTTGGCCACGGGCAGGATTAGAAAAGGCTCAAAGGGGCTGGTGAAGACTGACTGGTGGCCCCTGGGGAGGCTGATACTAAAGCATTTAAGTGCTACAGCCGTATGGAGGGCTGCACTTACCTGTCTGCCCGCTGCAAAAGTTCCCAAGGAAGACCTGCCAGCAGCCCCCTGCTAATCATCGACATCAAAGCAAATCCTAATTAAAACAATTACTTAGGGGAGGGATTGAGGCTGGTTCTGCTGCAGTGCTGAGTGGGAGGGGGCCGGGGACAGCCATGAAACGGCAGCTTTTGGATTCCGGGACCGGTGTGACCAGCAATGATAGGTGAACAGGGTGGTTTTGTGATGCACAGGGAGCACCTGGGCCCTGGGGCTCCGTCTTCGAGGAGGAGGAGGAGTTGGAGGAGGAGGAGGAGGAGGAGAAGAGCTGAGCAGGTGAAGGCAGCAGTAACCCAGCCCAAGGCGCTGCCCTGCACCCAGCCCCTCCACCCCACTCCATCTCCTGTGGCCGCTCGCAGGATGGAAAAAATAAGGATCTCGCTCCGGAGACCCTTTATTTCAAAGTCACGCGAGCTTCTCTGCAGCTGGCTCTTGGCAGGGGGCTCGGGCTGAGTGGTTGGCCGCACTCGGGGTGCAGTGACCCAGGAGAAGCCCCGGAGATGGGTTTGCTCTGGAGGCGCTGAGGATGGCTAAACCCGACATTGTTTTTTTGATGAGACCTCAGGTTTGGTTGACAAAGGTAGCTGTGTCGGCATAATACGCTTAGGCTCCTGTAAGTTATTTGACATAATACTTCCTGACAGCCTGATCGGAAATTAGCCCTATACAGCACTCTGTGGGTTTAATGCAGCTAAGGGCAACGCTGTATGTTTGGGGAGGCAGAATGTAGGTCGCAGCAGTGAGATGGGGCTGCATGCCGCAGGCAAAGGTCAGGGTGGCTGAGACCCCAGGGGGGACAAGCGGCACTGGTGGGTCCCATCCTGCTGAGGGGCTGAGCTCGTTGCCTAGAAGCTACTTTAGAAATCAAACGTGGGGAATAGGTGAGCTAAAACCCCACCAGGACTCTGAAGTGATACAAAAGAGCCGGCTCAGGGTCATCTGCCGTCAGTAAACCACCAGCAAGTGAAATTCCCATCCAGGTCCCGCGTGCTGCTCCCGGCCTCGGTCTCCGTTTGTGCTTGCTCTGACTCAGTGGGGTTTTTCCCCCCTGCTGGGTTTTTCCAGGCTCCTGTCCACTGCTCCCTTCCCTGCCCTTAGGTGATTTTCCCCAGCAACCTCCTCCTGCTGTTTTTTTTTTTTTTTTATTTATTCCCCCCCCATACACACTCTAGAGTGTTATTTATCTTCTGCTCATCAGCAAGTATGGGCTTTCCTTCCTCGGAGCGCTGCCTCCCGCGCAGTTAATGGGACTGATGGGAGCAGGATGGTCTGGAGATGATGCTCACCAGGGCTCGGATCCACCCGTGGGGACAACCCCAGGGGGGGTGCAGATTCGTGGGCTCTGCCAGCCAAGAGCAGAGCCAGGTGGGGGGGACACGTCGCCCTTGGGAAGCGCTGCCCTTGGGTAGACCTGCTCTGCGGGGGCCCACCCCGATGCTGCCGGCCCCAGCCCCACTGCCTGCACAAATATTAGCTTAAAGGACTGTGAACGGCCCTGAAAACGCCGAGATTCCTCCTGCCTTGAGCAGCCCCTGCTCCATCTTCATCAGGGCTGTTTAAAGCCGTCCAGATGGCCTAATGGACCTCATCAAAGTACAATTTGTATCGCAGCGTGTAGCTATTTGAAGCATCCCAGCTCAAGGCTGGCGGTAACGCTTTGGCTGGGCCAGGGGCACGTCTGCCTCGATTCATTGAGGAGGTGATGGATGGAGGGACTGAGCTCCGGAGCTCGGCGTGGGGAGGCTGGCCCAGCACCGGGGTGGTGATGAGGGACCCGGGGGGCTTTCGCATGGAGGCTGTGGGGTGGTGCTGGTTGGGTCCCCCCAGGGGGTTGTCAGCTACTGCCGTAGGGATGGATGCAGATGCAACAAGTCCTGCCCTTTAGGAAACAGCTGGAAAAACCCTTTGAGACCCTACGGCAGCATGGGATCTGTCTTGCCGGCTGCCCTGTCCCGGCTTGCAGACCCCTGGCTGGGCACCAGCCCTTTGTGGGCCCAAAGGGTTGCTCCTCCCTGTTGGCATCTTTAGATTTTTGAGGGGATTTTGTTAAGGGCTACTTTGCTCTGCTCCGCGCTCTCTGGACAGGCTCTGTGTGCTGTGAGGGTCCTCCTGCACCGTCACCCGTAAGGGTGACACGCTCCTGCCCCACAGTCGAGACAGGAGGGGTCCTGTCCCCTGTGCTGGAGATGCTGCCGGCTTTCCAGTCAGGGTCTCAGGACCTGAACAGGTAGAATAAGTAAATTTTCATACAACAGTTTTACCCTTCAAACAAATAAGACCGCAGCTGCTTACTTTCCTCTTCTGAAATATCACTGAGGTGATGTAGTTTTTAATTTCAGTGATAAAACTTATTTAGGGTCAGGTACTCAACTGGGTATGAACTAAATCAGCTCATCAGAGCGCAGTGTCCCTTCACAGAAAATCTGTCCTCAAAATGCGCTGCTCACTCAAGTAGCTCTGAAAATCTATGATCATAGATTTTCCCCACTTCACGGTAGCAAGAGGGGAACCTAAGTTGTTTTTTCACTGTATTATGGAAGTGGCTGCAGTCCCACTCCACAGCGGCACCCGTGGGAACCAGGGGGAGAGCAGTGGGGGCATGAGCAGAGGCATGAAGGGAGACTGGAGGAGCTGGATAAGGGTGGCTCGGCCAAGTACCTGCAGGGAGCAGCAGCTGGCAAAGGTGCAACCAGAGCATGGGGAGAGGGGCGCTGTGAGCTGGGGTCCAAAGCCCCCCCTGCTCCTGCGGTGACCTCGGCCAGACCCCACCTGAGCGACGGTGGCTGTTAACACCCCGTCTCCAGCGAGGCGGCTGGAAGCTCTTGCTCTCTGGAGGTGTTGGCGGCTCCTCTCCTCACGCTCGGGGTTGCACGGCCGTGTGCCCACTCCCCGCCTTGGAAGGGGCTCGTGGTCCCTGGCTCTGCCCGGCCCTGTCCCTCGCTGCGGCTCCGTCCTCCAGCCGAATCACCGTGGGGCTGGAAATTAAGTCCCATCACAGGCTCGTTTTCATTCATAAAAACACCAGCCTGGGCTGGGATTCTTATTTATTTTGCTGACGTGATTACCTGCCTCTCACCCACGGCTCCCCCAGCCCCTGCCCAGTGGGGAGAGGGGTGCTCCACGCAGGTTAATGGGCTCGCAAGGGTTCTATGCCGTGAACAAAAAATCCCAAACCTCTGTCATCCCCACCCTGGGCAGCACCTCAGCCAGACCCCGCTCCAGCGGCTGGGAAGGGAAGCACCAGCGCTGTGCCAGGGCATCGCCCCTGCCACGAACGAGGGTCTCGGGGCCGGGTCCCCGGGGAGAAGCACTTTGCCCCCTCGCCTGGGTGGGGACTGGGGTGGGGCCACTGCCAGGGCAGAGCAGGAGCTGGCCGGGCTGCGGGGAGGAGGAAGAAGAAGAGGAGAAGGAGGAGGAGGGTCTGCGTGTGCTTGTGTGTGTTGTGTGTGCGTGTGCACACGTGTGTGCGTGTGCAAGGGAGCACCCGTGGAGGGGAGATGGGCTGCAGCACGGAAGGACGGACAGCTGGACGGAGCTGGGCTGGCAGGCTCCTGCCCTCCTCCTCCTCCTCCTGTGCTCTCTGCCCTGAGAAGCCTTATTTAAATAAATGATGCCATTACTGGGAATTAAGGGGAGGTGAGGGATTGATGCCAAAACAGAGGCTGCTCGTTTCCAACCTCCCCACATCCTCCAGGTTTTTCTGTGTGCCCTCTCCCCCTCTCTCGAGGCTTCTCTTCCTTCCCGGTGAAATCATTGGAGGGATGGAAACCCGCCTGGCTGGAGGCTGATTCTCTCCCACTGTGTCTTCTTCCCTGACTACTCTGGTTCTTTCAGTGTCTTTTTGACTTTTGAGGCCCCTTGCGGGGGTCCCCAGCTCTGGGGTGAGGGGTGCAGGGCTGTGCCTTGCAGGCAGCCCCCAGCTCACCTCCCAATTCCCCAGCAGACACAGTAGTGAGATTATCGTAATGATGTCCGACAAGGCAGTATCAGGAATTACGCTGATAAATCTAAACAGACAGCTTATAAAATAAATAAATAAATAAATAAACAACCACAACTGAACCCAGGCCTGTAATTTAATACAAGGTTATTAGCCTGGCCGGCAGAGAACAGAGCTCTTGTATCTTGCAGCCCTGAGTCTCCTCTGTGCCTGGCTCTGCCTTGAGAAATGGCCTCTTGCCGTAACAAAAGGCTTCGAGCCAGGTTTTTGGCTTGGCTTGGGGTGGTGGAGTCTCCTTGGCGAGTGCTGGGGCTGGGTGAGGGGCACAGGCCTAGGGGCAACTGGGAGACCCCCGATAGCAGCGGCCTCGCCTTCACCCCCGCTGGACCCCGGCATGGGGTCTTCCCCCCCCCGGGGTAAACTTGGGTGGGAAGAGGCTGGGGAGCAGGGGGGAGGAGAGGGGCAGCCGCACGTGCGGGAGGTGCGGATGCTGGGGGGCTGCCTGCGGGGTGAAGGCAAGTCGCTGGCCACCGGGTCCCTGCGGGGTGCCGGGAGGTGCGGGGCAGGGGCAGCACCTTTCTTGGGAAAGAAAGGATCTGCTTCCTTCTGGGTGTATTACAATGCTTTCTTGACACAGCAACTGCTGACTGTTTTTTCACTTGCTGTGGGTTCCTCTTGGTTTCCTTCCCCATGAAGGGAACTGTAGGTAGCGGTAGCGTTAATGGGGGCTCTATGCAAGGTAAATGTGTGTGTGGGGAGCACAAATCCTGTCCAAACAAGGGGCTGAGCTCAGCTGCCTCAGGTGAGATGCACACACACACACACACACACACACACACACACACACACAGAGCTCTTTGCTCCCCAGCAGTACCGGCGATTACCTCAAACCAAGGGAAATGCACCTTTTTAAAACAGACATTTAAAACAGTGCGTGCATTAAAGCAAATATTTATTAGGCTGCCTGTATATTAGAAGGCAGGCTCCACCAAGCTGCTCGGGGAATTAAATCTGACGGCAGAGCGGCTGAGCTGCAGGCAGGGCTCCCTGCCCCAGAAGGAAGAGCGGCCCGGGGGGGCTGCAGGGGAGCCCCCGGGGGGGGCTGGGGCTTGCCTCCGTGCCCCCAGCGCCGGGAGGCGGCCGTGCTGGTGCTTTCAGTGCCTGCGTGGAGCTGGGCCTTGTCTCCTCTTTTGGATGAGTTTCTCTTCCAGTCCGTGGCCGCCTGTACCAAAAGTGGTCTCGGCTCCACGCAGGTTTGCCAGGTTTAGAGGCTCTGACCCCCCCAGCCCGGGGGCTGGCGGACCAGTGTCTCCTGCAGCCATCCTCTGCCGCAGTCGCTGGCGCCTTCTGCAGAACCTGCCAGCCTATAGAAATGGTATAGACCGACCTCCCGAGCTGGAAGGCATCAGCCTGACCCCCAAAAGCCTTTGGAGGGGAGGCAACAGCAGCCGGGCTCTCACGCTGGCCGGGGGGCCGCCGGGGACCCCGCACTGTGCCAGCGAGGAAAGCCGAGCCCTCTCACTGCCGGGTTAGTGAATTCATGAATTAAGGTAGTAGCGAATTAGCAAATTAATGAATCGGACTCATCTGTTAAAGGGGCTTGAGCTCCTGTTTGTTTTTTCCCTGATGGGCGGGCAGCAAGCCGTGCAGGACCCTGCCCGGCAGAGGGGCCCGGGGAGCGTGCCGGCCGGGTGCCAGCAGCGGGCAACTGCAGGCGGGCACGGTGTTTGCCCACACGCCGCCTGGCCCACGGGCTCAGCGGTCACGGGGGAGATGTGCCGTCTTCTGCAGCGGCGTGGGAAACGGCAGAGGAACAGCGCAAGCCTACATATCCATATGGGTTTTTTGGTTTTTTTTTTTTTGGATAATAGGTATAAAAGAAATGATTCAGAAGCACTTTCTCCATTCCATTACCCAGAAAGCAAATAAGAGTTGCAAGACCGGGGACTGCAACAAAACAATTACATTGAAATATTTGAAGTCGTGCTTATACGGCAAACGTGACAAAATTGAGCGCAACCTTAAAATAGCAGCAGCGGCAGCAATCCTTTAAAACACAAAAAGCAGATGATTATTGACTGAAGAGATTGCAGCGCACCGGGCTGGGCGGCAGGCTGTTGGGTTTAAGTCTCTCCAGGGGTTCGTGCTGCCGAAAGCCGCAGCGGGCACGGGCTGCAGCTGCCCTCCCGCTTTTGATGGGCTCGAGCCATCGGCAACGCCCAACAGCCAGTTTTCGGAGGGCCAACACTGGGTGAGAGGAAGTCTTCACGTTTCACCTTCCACGAGTTAAGGCGCCAATATTTGCAGTCAAGCCAAGAGCACGGGTTGCCAGCGGTCCCCTGGCACGTTGAGGACACTCACAGGTTGGTATGAATTACGCTGGTGTGCATTAGCCGGGCGTGGGAAGAGGGCTTCCTATATTAGTCACAAAAAAACCCTTTTTCACCTTCACCTGGCTTCCCTGCACGGGCTGTACCCCTCTTTCCTGGTCGTGCCCTGCCCGGGACCCCAGGGCGAGCGGGACCCACTGGTGCCACCACCACCCCGGCTGCTGGGGCTGCAGCTGGTCCGTGGCTCAACATAGTCACCCGCTCCCCGGGGCCGTGGCTCTGGCACCCTTCACCGGTGCTAAAAATTGCCATTTTTCCAAACAACGAAAGAACCTCCTCTTACCCCGTCTCTCCGAGCAGCCCGGGGAGGCTGGGCAGCAGCTGAGCACTAAGTGATGTGTCCAATGCGGCTCCAGCGTCGGTATTTTTGTTCCTCGGTCGCTGGTCCGGGCGCGCCGCGAAGCGTGAGACGTGGCTGCTGCCTGGGGCCCGGCCGAGGCAGCGGAGCGTGGCCGGCTGCCTTTGGTCCCCCCCTCTCTCGGGAGGGCCGCAGCAGCCCTGCTCCTCCTCGGGCCCTGCGAATCCCCCCGCCCCGCTCCCCGGCAGCATCGCTTGCTCCCTGCAGCGCGGTTTCGTCCCAGCGCGTTTTGGGTCCCGGATCACCCCACGGCCGTGAGTGACTGCCCTCCCCCAGAGCTCGTGTTCGGGGCACTCGTGGGGTGCTGCCCCGGGGACAGCAGGAATAAGGGGGATAAGGCTGGTTCCCTGGGGACGGTGCAGGATGGGGAAGAGGAGGACTTGTGCTCACACCACCTTGCGTCTCCTCAACTGGGAGAGCAGCCTTGGGAAGCTCCAAGCAAATACAGCCTGGGAGTGAGACTGATTTCAGACCCTTTAAACTATCCTAAGCCCCTTCACGCACAGTGCCAGGCAAACTATTAGGAGAGAGGGAAGATGCTGTCAGGAAAGCTCCGTGTCCCCCCCCCGTGGGCTCACCCCTCAGAACACACAGGGCAAAAGCCCACCCACACCAGCTCCAGGCCAGCGAGTGAAGATGCTGCCAGCCTTGGGGCTCATCCTCCGCCCCGCAGACGCCCCCGGGGTGCCCGGGGTGGCCCCTCGCTGGGCCAAGAGCAGGCGGAGCGGCTGCTCCTGCTGCCCGTGGTGATGCTTTAATGCTCTACCCGACCGCTGAGCGAAGCCTTCGTGCCCGTCTCCCTCGGCGGGGTGATGCTCGGGAGGGCTGAGCCTCTCTCGCTGTCTCCAGCTGGTTTTTCTCTCGCTGCCTCTCCCCTTTCCGAGTTGGGTTTATTTTGTTGTTGGGCTGATAGACGGATTAGCATTTATCACCAGGCTGACTACCAGAGGGTTATTAAAAGTGATTTGCAATGTAAATACCTTCATCATCAGCCACATTTTCTTTCGACTAGGGTTGACTTTTATGAATATTAAAGCCATGTGGATGGGTTTAGCGGGTTTGTGGGAGTATGTCTGTCGGAGGGAAACGGGGGGATGGCTGCCTGCGCTGCGCTGGGAGCGGGAATCTGGTGCCGGAGGGAGGGAAGCGGAGCGTGAAAGGGTGTGTGTGAGGCAGAAAGAAAACCCAAGTGCCTTGGAGAGGAACCGAAAGAAAGGAGAGGGAGCGTGCGAGCGTATGTACGGGGACATCTCTCTAGGAGTGGGCTGGGAGGACGAGCTGGGGTATTTTCACTGGGGACCAGTGGAAGCTGCCAGGCGGGGGGATGGCGTGCGGAGACGGGGGGAAGCCTGGCCAGAACTGGTGGCAACCGGGTTTATCCCCGGCAGCAGCTGGTGCCGGAGGCGTGTGTCTGCACGGGCACGTGCCCCGTGGGCCGCAGGGATGGGTGGTAGCTGCTTCTTCACCGGCAGAGTCCCTGCCGTGAGCGTGGGGCTGTGGGACCAGGGGTGGATCCCCCCCAAATCCCCCCCCCCCAGCAGCCACAGGCTGGCGTTAAGTTGCGTGCCAGGAGCCGGCGCCGGCTGCTACTGAGGCTGCTGCCTGCTTCATGCTGCGCCTGGGAGTAGTTACTGGGAATCTCTCAGGGATAACGGGTGGATGTTCCCGGGCCTGGGTAGGGAGGGAAGTCAGAGTAAACGTCCCATAACTCCTTCCCTGCTCTTCATATGTACCTGTGGTCTGAGCACCCACTCGGTGGTGTAACTGCTCCTCCTCCGCCTCGGGATGGCTGTGGGTGGGAGCTGCCACAAGCCAAGACGGAGCATCAAGGTGGCCATCTGCCACTGGCCCCTGCATCTCCCACCTCAGGGCCCACCCCGGTAGAAGAGGGGAGAAGAGGTTTCTAAGTGTTTGTGTCATTTTTGGTGTGAGGGCAATTTTTGACATGGGGGAGCCTGGTGGAGCATTGCCAGCTGATAATGGGAGTGCAGCAATTGCCGATTAGACATCAGGCACTGCAAGGCTCACGGGCACGGCTGCAGAGGGGAAAAAAAAAACAACCAAACAAACAAAAAACAAACAAACAAAACAAAACAACAAAAAAATAGAAAAAAAAAACAAAACAAACAAACAAACAAACAAAAAAACCCAAACAAACCAAAAAGACAAGGAAGCCATCCAAAAATAGAGGATGGAAGTACAGTGATGAAAAAAAGGGGGATGTGCAGTAACATGAAAAATGTCCAGCTCCAGGAGTATCCCAGATCCCTACAAGGTGATGTATGCTGGCTTTTACTCCCCAGGTACCTGCCAGACCAAGCTGTGTCAGTCAAGCAGGATGGCAGGAGATTCAGACTGTCACAGATCCTAATCCCAAAAGAGCATAAGGAAGGTCCTTCCTTGGCTTGGGCCACTGAGCACGAAGGCAGGTTAGCCTCTGGCTTCTGACATGGGGCAACCACAAGTCCCTCCTGTCCCACACCACAGCCTGGGACAACGTGTATGGCCAGAGGAAAGGTTGGAGCTGGGGTCAGATGCTGGAGTGGAGCTATTGTTGTCCATGACCGGTGCCCACAGGGCCGAAGAAGGAAAGAGATGTCACTTTGGTGACAGCAAGAGGGGCTGGTGACACTCGCTGGCAGCCCATGAGCGGGGAATGGGCGAATACGTCAAGGCAAGAGAAGCAAGTGCTATCTTTAATTGGAATATGTATGGGGAGTCTGGCCTTTCACAAACTCTACTTCTTCTGACTAATGAGAGTGCATAAAGCAAAGCTAAGAGTCAGAAGTTGAAAAGTTTTGTAATCCGTTTGGTAACACATTTTTATCTCCATGATGGCTCAGCTTTGGAAGATGACTTCTCGCTGTTCATTACAGTCTTTTGTCTCTCCATGGGGAGTTGTAGTTTGAAACAAGAGTCCAATCAAATAACCCAACTCCAGCGCAATCAAATTGTCTTCGAAGCAGATATTTCTGCAGTCTGATGAGTTCGCCCAGAGCGTGGCAAAAGTTTTTTTTCACATTATTTTTTTTTTAGGAAGGGAGAAGGAGGAGGAGAGGGTGGTATTTATTTGAGGTCAGGGCTTTGGTGCGAGGCAAGAGACTCCAATTAACTGGCTGGAATCTTTGACAGGTTTTGGTCGGTGACTGCAAAAATGGTGCGGGCAGATGTTAAGCTGGTGAAAATCAGTGAAGCCTCACTGGGCTCAGCGCAGTCGCGTGGCTCCGCACCAGCTGCTGCTGGGAAAGCTTCGTCTTCCTGCTCCTCAAAGAAGGCAGGAAAGAAAATGAATACCAGTTGACCGAACACGCGCTAAAGAAATGCCAGGATCTGGCCTAGGGTGACCGAAATAAATATCAGCTGCCTTGCTGCTGTGGCAGGGGCCTCACGGTGTGTAAAAGCAGCAGCCGAGCTGCGGGTGCAAGTGCTGAAAGGCTTTAACCTTTTCAGAGTGAGGCACTCGGAGCTGGAGATGTGTCATCAGAGAAAATTGTCCGAATTATCTGATGATGTTCTCTCCACTGGGATTCAGAAATGTGTCTTCATCTCCAGGAAGAAGATACCAGATTGCAGGATCTGGGGAAGAGAGAGGTCAAATCTGTGAACTGGGCACATCTGGCTAATGTTTCAGATGAGATGTTGACATCCAACACCAGCCTTTAGTTAAGCGCTACCTCCCAGGGTAAGAGATGCAAGAGAGGAGGGCGAGGAGGTGACCAAGTGGATGGTCGGAGACTGTAATCACTCAAAGGAGGGAGAAAGTGGGGCGTTTATTTGTTTATGTGTATTTATGTATGTATGTGTGAGAGCCCAGCAGATGGGGAAATGATACCCATGTGTAACTGTGAGACAGCACAAGTGAGAAGCAGAGGGTGGGTGAGAGAGTTGGTCTAGGTAGAAGCAGAGAGAAGAGGAAAGGTGTAGAGGGAAGGGAAGACAGATTTATTTTTTTTATGGTTTGCTTCCTCATGCTTGACACTTTCTCATAACTATGATAAGCGGAGAAAGCAGAACCTGTGGGGCAGTCCACTGATTGTGAAACTGGTGATGTTTTTGTTCCTGGGGGAGGGAGGGGGTGGGAAACCCCCCCCAAAAATGAGTGCTAGTGATAACCCAGCAGAGAGTTCACCCTGCGTGTCAGGGGTGCGGGTGCGTGCTCCAGCACCGGATTTTAACTGGTATTTGGGGGGGGGGGCCCTTTGCTCGGGCTGTGCCGGACCCCGCTCCGCCTCTCCCGGCGCTTCGCTCTTGGGGCGTCGGGGGCGCCCCCGGAGCGGGGTTTACACCCTACCCACTCGCGGGGGGGGGGGGTGGAGCGCTGTCCGTGGTGCTGCGGGGGAGCGCTCCCGATGGGGGGGGGGGGGGGGGGGGCGGAATGGGAGAATGCGGGGTACCCCCCCCCCCCAACATCTGCCTGGCAATGAGCCACATCTGGAGGTGGGGAGGAAGGGGGGGGGGGGGGGCAGGACAGCGGTCGCGTAAAGACGCACCGGGGTTGGGGGGGTGGGGGGGGCGCACATCTGGGGGCGGCACATCTGCGAGGGAGGGAGGGAGGGAGGGAGGGAGGGAGGGAGGGAGGGAGGGAGGGAGGGAGGGAGGGAGGGAGGGGAAGCGGGGGGGGGGGGGGGGGGGGGGGGAAGGACCGGGGCGAGACGGTAGCGCCGGGCCCTCCCTTTCCCGCCGCCCCTCCCCGCCCCTCCGCCGCGCACGGCGGCGCCGGGAGCCGGGAGCCGGCCGGGGCCATGCCTGCCCCGAGCCCCGACGGCGCGGCGGCGGGGCCGGCGCTGCACCATGGCCGCTGAGAACGGCTCGGCGGAGGGCGGCGGAGCGGCCTGGGGGCTGCCCGGTGAGTGTGTGTGTGTGTGGGGGGGGGGTCCGTCTGCACGGGGAGAGAGGGAACCCCCTGAGGGGGGAGGAGGCAGGCTGCTTGAGGGTGCTTGGGGAAGGAGGGGTGCGCACCCCCCCCCCCCCCCCTTCGGGGATGTAGCACCTGGTGGCCCCAGGAATTTGGGGGGGTGGGGGGGGGAGGGAGAGGGGGGTGGCGTGTCTTGCTGTCTCTCCGCCAACTTTCCCGCACTCTCGGGTCCCTACCGGAACCCCTTGGGGGTGCCCCGTGGGTCGGGACCCCCGCCTTGGTTCGGCGTGCCGGGATGTGTGGGGTGGTGCAGGACCGCTCGGGACACCGGGACGAGGTCTGGCACCCCGCTTGCCTGCTCCCATCCAAACCAACACCTCTCCCCAGCATCCGCCATCCAAGGCACCTCGGGTCCCTCTGAGCACCTCGGAACTGGCTCGGTGAGCACCCTGCCGCCAGCATATCAGCAGCCTGCACCCCCAGGGGCAGGCACCCCCCCCAGGGAACCCAGGGTTATTTGCTCCCCTGGTGCCTCCTCTTAGAAGGAGATTTGTTTTCCGGGCAGGAAACTACCCGCATGCTTCTTTTGGCTTCCCTTTATATTCCAACAAGAGCAGCAGGGACAAGCTCCTGTATCTTTTGGATACTTTGTCCCCATGCTGGACAAAACCCCTCCAGCCCTCGTGGCCACCTCCCAGGACGTGACTAGGCAGAAGTCCCCCCACCTCCCCGCAGAGCCCTTTGCCAGGTTGGACACTCCAAGAGGGACAGATCTTGTCCCCTCCTTCCCAAGGTGAGGATCCCGCCTGCTCTTTAGCCCTTGCTGGTCACAACGGGGCTGCCCCGGGGCTGTCCATGGCCCATCACGGCCAAGGGTTGGGCAGCCCCACCCTTCTTTTCTCCCAAAATAATGACATTGGTTCCAGGGAACGGTTCTTGTCAGTACTTTAAATGCAAGCAACACTGGCTTCTCTTCTGCCCTGCTTTCAACCCCTCTGAGTGCGCTGTGGCCGCAGTTCCTAGCTGGTCTTTGCCAATCCCAAGGCTGGGGGGATCATTCCCAACCTGAGGAACCGCTAGCGTCCCTCGGTGCCTTGCTGGCAGCTGGCAAAGCTGCTGGGCTCCGCTTGGGCTTTTGGAGGCTCCCTGCTTTGTCACAGGCGCCTTGAGTGACCTCCGAGGGCGGCTCGGCTTCTCCTGCCGCTACTCGCAGGGTGAGCAGAGGGACTGGGAGGACTGGTACCCACCCAGTGGGGTGGCCTGTTGATGCTGGCACTGTCTGTCAAAATACTCAGGTGCTAGGGTCCTAGAGCCCAGGCTTTCGGTGAAACATCACCAACGCTCGTGTTGAAGCCACGGGCGTCTGCAAGCTGCTTTTCGCTGTCCCTGCTGCTGTGGAGCATTGCCTCCTGCTTCCTAAAGGCTCGACTTCTGTGATCCCAGCACCCGCTGCTGGTCTCCAGCCTGGACTGGGCCCCCAGTGAGGCATCCCAACAAAGAGCAGGGCAGCCGAGGCAGTGATTTCACCCGCAACAGCGAGCCTAAGAAAGAGCGACCCATCCCCAGTTCACCCCTCAGCCGGGCTGGGGGCCGGCAGGCAGAGCCCCTGGGTGGGGAGAGCGGGGATGGGAGAAGGTATCTGGAAAGAGTGGGGGTGTCCCTGTGCACGGTGGCCCCCAGTTCCTGCGAGAGCCAAGCCACCGAGCCCTGGGTCAGAGGGTCCCGGTGCTGCCGGACAGAGTGGCTGTGGCCCCGGGGGTGAGCCGGGGGGTGGGAATCTGGCAGGAGAAGGAGGAGGAGGAGGAGGAGGAGAAGGGCCACCGGTAAAAGCGGTTTGTTTATTCACACGAGAGGCATACCCACCTCAGCGGGTCAGTCTGTTTTCTTCCATAGAAGAGAAAGGAACTGAAATGATTAATTAATGCTGTGATTCAATTACTCTGAGTTTGCAGAAAGAGCGTGTTTATTTTGTTTTGTTTTGTTTTGTTTTTTTCCTTTAAACTATCCCCATGAGGATCCTATTGATATGAGGTTTTGTCATGGTTGGGGTTTTGCTATTTTATTTTATTCTTTAAATTAAAATGACAAACATCTCCTAGCACACCTTTGCTGTGGAGCCCTTTCTCCTCCTGCCCTGGGGAGCCCCGGCCAGCGGCACCCGCAGAGGTGAGGAGGGCTGGTGCGTGCCCAGCTGAGGCAGCAGATGCAGGTCGGCAAAGACAGCGGGGACAGCAACAGCGAGAAGAGAAGGAAATGGAGGCTTTTTGCAAGGGGCTGGTGCTTTCTGCACAAACTGCAAGCTCCTCTTCCCACGTGTACCTACAGGCAGCGAGAGTTCCGTGTGTGCAAGCTGACCCCTTCTCCTTGGCATGCTAAATTGGGGCTTTGAGGGGCATCTTCTGGAGAAGCAGGCGTTGTCCATGAGCCGGTCACTGCTCAGTCTGACACGGGGCTATGCCCTCGTTGCTCTCCAGTAAACCAAGGGAGGAGGTTTGCTTTGCGTTTCAGCATCCATTCCGGGCTGCCTCTAAAACTGTGTATTTAAAGGATGTGTGTTTTGCGGAGGTGCGAGGGTGCAGGAACCTGGTGCACCAAAGAAGTGAAAGTTTGGACCAGCTCGTTCCCATCTCCTTCCCCTCCTCTCTTCATCCCTCTCCCAGCTGACTGCTCCTTAGCCCACCTTAGCATGAGTGCCCACCACGAGTGTGCCAGAGGCTGGTGCGTGGGGGGGTGTCTCAGCACCCAAACCATGTTGAAGCCTCTTCAAGCCGGCGTTTGGAGCCGCGCCAAAGCCATCCCTCTTCCCCAAGGGATTCAGGCGACCAGTCAGAAAACAGACACCGGTTTCTAGGAAGGCTCCCGTGCCGTCCTGCCCGGGGCCCCGGCAGGCCAGGCGGTGACATGTGGCTGTTTTCCAACTCATAGCCAAGTGGAGGAGTGCACCAGCCTTGGCCATCCTGTCCTGGGAGAGCACTGCCCGCCACCACATCCCTTTAACCCTCTAGGTACGGGAGAGGCTCGCTGCATCCCGACCCTTGAACGTACCGAGGTTGGCCCTTGTGCTACATTCAGACAAATTCACTTGCTGAAGCTTCGAGGAGGAGTCAGGCCTTTCCTGGACAAATGAATCTGGGGCGAGGGCTCCCCAGGCAGCCCTGCCCGCTGCACCAGTGTTTTGCTGGTGCAGGAGCGCAGAGGGCAGGGTGTCTCACCTACAGGTCCCCCCCCTTGACGTTTAGCAGCAGGGTTTTGGCAGCTGAATCACAACCTGTCCCCGTCCCCTCCAGCAGACACCCAGGTGTCCCCATACTGTGTGCATGTTGGCCTCCGTCCCACCTTCCCTGCGGATGGGTGCACTGGTCCCCTTGGGACTTGTCTCTGGGCCAGGACAGCGTCATTTGACCTGGCTTCAGACCTCGAGTCTCCCCGGCACAGCGACTATGAGCAAACGAGGCTCTGCTGGAGGTGCTCCCCAACCTGACCCTGCACATGCTGGGCACGGCTGCTCACGCCTTCGCCCCAGGGCTGCTCCGGGGACCCTCCAGAGATGACTTCAGCCCAGAGGCTGCACCACACGGAGGAGGAACTCCATCAAAGTCTCAGTTTATGCCTGGTGAGATGTAAGCTTGCCGAGAAAATTAATTTCACCAGCCTGTCCAAGCCTCCAAACGCAGTGGCTGCGGGCACTCATCCCCCTGACAACCCCTGAAACCGCTCCTGCAAATCAGAGCCGTGGGAGTGATGCCAGCCCCCCTGTCTTGCTGTGACCCTGTCCCTGCCACCCCCGTGTGTCCTGTGCAGCGTGGGCTTCAGCCCCGCTCGATGCACGAGGCAGAGATGCCCAAGTGCCCCGGTCCCTTCCCGCCTCGCCGGCGCTGGGCAGGCTGAGACGTGCTGGTGCAGAGCACCTGCACCCACCCAGGGTGCTGTGTCCGTGACTCAGAGAGGGCTGGAGCGGGATGTGGGGACCACAGGGCTGTTTGCTTCTCTTCAAGAGCCTCGCAGGGGACTTTCATCCTCGGTCAACTGATACAGGAAGAGCGGTAGCTGGGAAGTTTGTCCTTTAAAGGCAGGACTCGATGTAAACCATGCAGCTCCTCAGCCTGGCCGGAGCGGTACCAAGCTATCAAGGCTGGCTGTGCTCCTCTAGCTAAGAAAGCTAAGTGGAGAAGAAGTCCCTGCCCTGCTACCCCAACTGCTGTTAAATCTAATATATTTCATAGCACCTTGCAGCTTGGCAGAGGGGGCAGCGGGGTCTTGGCACCAGGCGCCTGAGCTGGAGGCGTCTGGAGGAGAGGGATCCTGGGTGAAGTGTTGTCTGCGGGTTTAAGGCTCACAGCGGAGTTGGTTTGTGTCCTCCGGTTAACGGGTTAACATCTTCGGGCTCTTGAAGCAGAATTAGATTGATTTTCGCCTGTGGGAAACTCAGAGCTCCGGTTGTGCAACATCGAGGTCTGAAAACATCACTGTGCAAACACGATGTCTCAGGCCCTCGCGTCCGCTCCGGGTCACGGGGCGGCTCTCTAGAGGCAGGCATGGCGCCTCGCTTCACTGACCCCCTCGCTCGCAGAACATCCCCCCCCATGCAGAATTCCGCCCCCCTCCATGCTGATTTTAGCTGGGCCCCCCCCCCTCCCCGGGGCAGGGCTGCGGGCTGGCTCTGCCGCCGAGGGACAGGCATCCTTGTGGGATCTTTGCATGACTGAGATGGGAAGGCATGTATCCCGCATCTCACCGCCCCGAGTGCCTTTGGGGTAATTTGGATCCCTGCTCTGCTGGCAAAAAAATAGCGTGCGCGCGTGCAGAGAAGAGCGGGGAGCAACGAAACCCTGTTGACAACAGGCATGGGCTGCCTGGGCTTGGGTCTGCCTTTCTGCAGCACTTAGCAGCAGCGTTTAGCACGGTCATTCTCGAAGCTGCTTGCAGAGCTCACATGGCCCACCACGGCCCATGAGCGATGCCCAGCTCCCGAAACCCTCTGCTGCTGCGTGCAGCCGCAGGCAGCGAGGTGGCTAAAACCCTGCCCGGTGCTGTGGGGTGTTGCCTGCGGCGTTCGTGTAGGGCCAGGGCAGGCTGGGGACCACCGCCCCGCAGTGAGAGGGTGACTCCTAGGAGGAGCTGGGCTGCTTGAGCAGGAGAGCTGCAGCCCACGAAGGTTTCCAGCCCCGGCACAGCTCCCACTCTGCCCAG
This sequence comes from Tyto alba, assembly GCF_018691265.1. Taxonomy (NCBI): domain Eukaryota; kingdom Metazoa; phylum Chordata; class Aves; order Strigiformes; family Tytonidae; genus Tyto; species Tyto alba. The sequence continues at coordinate 6,425,795 of NW_024881280.1, forward strand.
CCAGGAGCTGGTGGGAGCCTCCAGGGAAGGCAGCGGGGAGAGGTTGGCAGGCAGTGTCTCTGTGTGAGGTCTCTCCCTTTTGGAAGAGTTTTTTAGGACACTTCAGCAGAGGAAATACATAATCCCCACCAGCAGCCTGAAGCTATTCCCACCTCCTTCCTCTCCATCCCTCCCCTCCTCTGCTGTCGCCACGGACCGGGGTTTCCTATCCGCTCTCCTCCCCTGGATCCCACGCTTCCCGTGCTGCCTGTCCATGCCCTGGACATCCCTTCCCTCCTTCTGCTGCAGCTCCTCTCCTTCACTCCATCTCCTTGCTCAGGCATCACCTCCAACGCCAAACCCTCTAGCAGGTCTTGTGGCCAAGTGGAGTCTAATATTTTCACTTCCCTTTTTCATTAGCACCCCAAAGATTCCCCTCTGCTGTCTGTCCCCAAGACTAGGGTGCTCCTCTGTCACATCCACCCAGCAGGACCCTTGCTCTTTCCAAATTTTCTGCTCTTGGCTTCAGGGGATCAGCTCTCTTTTATCTCACCCACTGCTCAGCTGGTTTATTCATCCCCTCAGAGCCCTGCAGAGCCTCGCTCAGCTCCACGGGGTGAGGGGCTCTCCTTCACATCACCCGCTCTTTAAAATTTTAGATGAGCACCTTGGTGTTTCCTCCCGTAGCCCCTCGGCTCTAGGAGGAGTTGATTAGGGAGAAACGTGGCCCTCCCTGCCCGCAGAACAGCTCTGCTCTGCCAGAGCAACACCGCATCCCTGACTGTCTGAGCTGCATCCCCACGCCCCACGGCCCGTGGGGACCCCAGGGTGGGGGCAAAGAGTGTGGGCGCAGGGTGCTGTGGCTCTCTGCAGGGGGGCTAGCCCTCGCCTTGCCCAGTGTCAGCCCTGGCACCTGGCGGGGGAGGGAACGCTGGGGTGGGCTGGTGCCCTGGCTGGGTGGTAGGGACCTGGCGCGGGTGACCGTGGCAGTGGCAGGGCGAGGGGGCTTCCCCAAAGAGGGGCTGAGTCCATCCCCCTTGCCATTTCCAGGCCCAGCCTGTCCTTGTCCCTGGGGGCAGGGAGAGCTGCTCTTATAAGCAACCAGATTCAGGGTCTTGCAACCCCCTGCCCTCTTCCCCCCCAGTCCCTCTGCAGGCATCTGATCCCAGCCACTAATCTCTCCCCTGGGGAGAGCCCAGATAATCCAGGCAGTCACTTGTTGCTGTAATCCTCTTTCCCCTCTGCTGGCTGAGCCCAAAGCCCTTCCCAGCAGCAGGACCTGTAGCTGCAGCAGGGTTATTTCTGTTGAGCTGCCTTGAAACAGCTGAGTCCTATTAAAGCTTCAGCCCAGGGATAGAAAAGAACGTGAGCATCTCTCTGAGGCAGGGAGTATTAATGCAGTTGATGAGAAGCATGGCTCTAGCCCAGGCTCAGCCGATATGCTGAGCACTTTCCTGGCTTGATGGCATGGGCTGAGCTCTGCCACCGGCCCAGAGCTGCAGCCCTGGGGGGGGCCAAGGCAGAGAGGACAGGAGGCAGGGGACAGTGTGTCATCATCGTCCCCCCAAGCCCGGCTGTGGGATGCCACTGCAGTGAGCCTTCTCCCCCCGTGATGTTACCCACTGGAGCCGGCATGGAAGCTGCTGGGGAGTTGCCGGTGCCCAGGAGCCATGGGCTGGGCACGGTGAGGTAAGGCTGGGTTTTGGCTGAGGCTTTGGCTTGCATCACGTTTGCCGGGCCGGCTCGCTATTAGTGTTCCACTGACAAGCCATTTATTGGGCCTAATAATTGGGTGGCAGGTGGTTAATTAATTGTCAGAGCAGCCAGCACGCTGATAGGTTATTTATAAGAGTGACTTTTAACCACTTAAACCCACTTTCTCACTGATTTGTCTGGGAATGCTGTGGGTAGATGGTATGTAGCCCCTTACGAGCTGCGTATGGTACAGAGCACCTTAGGGGTACAGGCAAGCACCGGGGGGGGCCAGCTCGGGCAAGGGTGCAGCTGTGGGATGCTGGGCTGGGCACTGCTTACATGAGCAGCTTGTAAGCCACAGCTCTGACCTCCAAGCGCTTCTCACGGCCAGGTGCACGCAGCCTTGCACGGGGGTGCCTCGGTTTTGCCTTGAAACCCAGCGACAACCACCTGGTTATAAGCAGGAGTGAAGGCAAGGGAGGCCCCCGGCTCGGTCAGGGTGGGTGCTCAGGTTGGATGACTGCAACGCTCCCTTCTGACCCCAGACACAGCAAATTTTTGAACCGCGATGCGCAAACCCGTGCTGAACATGGGAGGGGGGGGGTTCTCCAGCTCCCCCGCCTCCCCCCAAAAGCTGGCAGCTCCTGTGCTGCTGAGCTCACTGCTTCACCAGTGGCTCCAGGAAAAGCTGTCAGAGACTCCCAGCTTGTGAGGATGAAGGAATTTGCTTTGCCTCATGAGAACCAGTTAAATAGCAGGGGAAGAAAGAGGAATAAATTATTCAGTGGAAAAATAAAATGGTCAGATCCGCCCTATCCATGACTGGCAAGAAGCAAGTCCTCTGGCGCAGTGCCTCAGATCTCCTCTGGAGCAGGCTGGGGACCTGAGGGGTCCCCACTGGGACAAACCCAGGCAAATCCCCCCGCCAGGCACCGGGGCTCCCCCATATATCGTATTTCTAAGGCTCCTGTTCCTGGTCTCTAGGAGCTCTATTTTCACACTCTTTGAGGAGTGTGAATCTGTCAAGCAGAACAATCCTTCACTAGCTGTAAACTGGTGCCATGACTCAGGAACTAATTAACGGCTATTAGGTAATGCAATTAGCACCACAAACTGTCACCCCTCCCTGAGCATCCCTTCCCTTTGTGTGCACCAGCTGTAAACACAAGTACCCTTCAGCATCTTCTATCCCTGCCCTCTTTTTTTTTTTTTCCCTCCTTCCTTTCCTCAAATTCTGGTTGTGGCTGCCCTAACCGCCCAGGCCCACGTCACATCAGCAGTTTGACATGACGGAACTAATCCCGTTAAGATTTTTCACCCTTTGGGCGCTTTTAGGAAGGCCAAGACGAGCAGGGGGCCCGCAGCAGGGCTGGGAAGGCTCTTTCCAAGGGTGATGCTGGAGCTGCTGTGCCCTGGCCCCAGCCGGAGCAGGGGGTGATGTGTGCTTTCCCCCGGGATGTCCCTGCGGTGGAGGGGACCAATTTCCCTCAGTCCTGGGGACAGGCAGTGCCCGGAGCCCCACAGGATCCAGCCAGCCAGGAGCCACCCCATCCCTGCTGGGGTGGGAGCCCCATGGACTTGAGGTCTTTTCAGCTTTGCTGTTCCTCCAAAGGGCTGATTGTGCCTACGCAAAGCAAAAGCTCCTCTCCTCTGGGAGCAGCTCACCCTCAGAAGCCTCTGTGAAAGTAACAGTTTCTCTCATTCCTCTTCTTCCCCTACGAATGTCTTCTTCCCCTGACTGGCACGGGGGCTTGGTTTTTGGTGGTGATGCTTGCCGAGCGTGCCAGGTGCGTGCACAGCCCTGCTCATTCCCAGAGACCTCACTTCAAGCCGCACGTGGACCGGCTGTGACTCTGCCCCTGCTCCCAACCCCGAGGATGAGGATGGGGCTGGGACGGAGGCAGTGACGGAGCAGGGAGGGGGGCGGCTGGTGGTGGCCTGAGGGACCAGGGGCTGTGAGGGGGCCCAGGGAGCCGGGGACACTGGGCAGTAGGGCTGCTTGCTCCAGGAGCTCATCCCACAGCTCGGGGTGCCACCATCGCACGGGTGTGCACGAATACCAGCCTCTCGTGCTGCCTTCGCTGTGGGGGTGGGGTGGGCACGAGGGACCGAGACCCTCCGTCCCACACGGGTTGAGTGCTCAGCTGGCACTCGGTCACTAACTGCACCCGATGGAGCACCTGCCTCTGGCCAGTGCGGAATTTTTGGGTAGGGGATGACCATCAGCAGCCCATGACAGGGCTTTCTCCTTTCCCACCTGGCGATGGGCTGCAAGGCCTTTTGCAGGGGCTGACAAGCTGGGAAGGCTTGCTGGAGTGTCACATTAGGTGTGTGACAAGGAAATGGCAGGAGCTTTTCCGCCGTGCCCTCGGATGTCACCCTGTGCCCGGGGAAGGGCAGGCAGGACTGGCTTTTCTCTCTTGCTCTGGAGCTGTCTCCTCACCCAACAGTGGTGGTACCCACGATCTCAGGCAATGATGGGGGGGGGCCCTGCTGTGCCAAGCGCTGCCCCGATTAGGTGGACCCCACACAAATTACAACCTTCTCCGCTTGGATCTTCCTCCATAACATGCAAGATGTTGGGTGGGGAGGGAAAGGCGTTTCCCTGTCCTAGGGACATGCTGGCTGAGCGCTGCAGGGGCCACAGAAACCCTTTAGACCAAAAAGTGCTATCGGTGAAGAGTTGGAAGCTCCTAATGGCTTTGATGGAGAGGAGAAAACCAGCTGTAAATCATTGCCAGAAGTCCTAGGGAGGGAGGAGGCAGGTGATGGAGTTTACTGTAGCTGCCTGGTGAGAGCAGGTCTGGGGGAGCCCCCGCTGAGGGCCGCAGACAAGGGATGGAGCGTGCGGGCTGAAAAGCTGGTTGGTGTCGTGGGTAGGGGCCTCAGCCCCAGGAGCCCTTCCAAAGTGGCTTCTGGGCTTTGCCAAGGCTGTCTCCTCCCTGGCTGTGGTGCTGGCGTGGAGGTGGGAGAGAGCGGTGGGGGACGAGGGGCATGAGGGGAGGGAGAGATGTGCTGCTGGAGGTGCAGGAGGAGAGACGTGGGCATGGGGGAGTCATTTAGTCCCGATGAGCTCAGAGAGGGTGTTGGGGCAGAAGAGAGAGATGGTGGGATGTGGAGAGCAGAAGATGGGGAAAGAAGGGGGTCCCCAATAGGCTGGGGCATGGCAGAAAACATCCAGGGTGTCTGAGGTGAGGGGTGTACACACCTTCCAGCTTGTACATGGTGTTGTGCATCTGTGTTGTAACTATCTTCACACTCCCGACCACTTTCATTCCCCCTCCTACCCTCAAACGGGAGGCTGCTCTATTTTTGCCCTTTAGTGAAGGCTCATTTCCAAAATAGCTGTTTAAGTCCTTCACCCTGGGGCTGCAGTTGCCCATGTCTCGGCACACCAGTTTCCAGCATGACCTCTGGGTGGCATCCAACGACACGCGAGTGGGGCTGCGCTGGTCTCTGCTTCATTTCTTGTGACTCATACAAACAGTTTTATGGAGTAGGGGTGAGATGGACTTTTCTTATTTCGGGCAACTGAGAACTCAAGCCTCCGTCAAGGCTGATAATTAATTAAATGCACTCAAAAGAGGATGCCGGTTCACAAACTAAAGTGAAAAACTTGAAACCCTCATTTTAGCAGAGACAAAGGAAAGGTTTCTTTTCAAGATTTTCAAATTCTTTCTGGAAGAGCTGGGGTAGATGTCTGCTTGATTGCTAGCTTGTCTGATCGGTTTGATTAGCTGTTACAAGAATGACAGCTAAATCTCTCCATTTGAGAGAAGTGAAGAATTTAAAACTCATTTCAATTGTACTGAAACCAACCCCAAAACTGCCACGATTATATATTTCTAAGCTATTTTATACACTTATCACCTCTTCTCGCTTCCCTGGCTGGGTGCCCAGGAAAGATGGCAGCAGAAGCCGCTTTCCCTCTCCCTTGATGCATCCCTTGTGCCTGGAGCTGAGGTGCAAAGCTGGGCAGTGCCACCCGGCTTCCTCGCCCTGCCAGTATTTAGAGTTTAGTACCTACCAGACGGTGTTGCTTTCTTTTCAACACACGCATGGGCCATGTGTAACGGGCTCAGAGGATAATGGTACAGCGGTATTTCCCTGTCCCTCACCTGCTTCTTTCCCCTGCACGTGTAAGAAAAGCCCAGCCGCTATCGCAGCTGTAGCCTTGTTAATGCACAAGCTATGTTGGTACCCCGGATTTAGCATCTCAGCAGCCCTGCTCCCATTTTCTCACACCTGCATCTCTTTAAAAAGCGGTTATATTAAAACCCTGGCTGTTTGCTGATGGCAGAAATCTCCTCCCTTCACCACAAACGAAAGGCGAGTGCATTTCTTTTAAGAGACTTTAAAAAACAAAAACTGATCCCGAAGCCTGCCAAACCCTGTTTCGGAGAGGCACGCGTTAATGGCATGTTTATACATTTAGCAAAACCAGCCTCAGGACCCCCAGGAGTTTGGATCCAGCACCCCTGCCCGAGCCAGCTTGCAGAGCCACGCTGTGCCGAGCGCTCCCGCTGTGCACATCAGTGTGCACCCCCCCCGTCACCCCAGATACCGCCGGGCTACTGGCCGCAGCGCCCAAGGGGATGGCTGGGCAGCCCGGCAGGACCCCCAGTCCCAGGAGGGGCTGCTGGAGCCGCTGTCCTTGCTGGGCTGGTGGGGTCGGGATGCCCCCGGCACCCAGGGTGAGGCTGGGGAAGGCCCAGCAGGTTTTGGGGGCCTGGGTGGTGCGGGAGAGGCAGGTCTGATGGGAAGTTCCCCTCTCCAGCCCACCTTCCCCAGTGCCTTTGCTTCTCCTTCCTCTTCTGGGAAATTCCCCTTCATCCCAATGCATGGATTTTGGTCTACTGATTTTTTTTCTATTTCTTTTTTTTTTTTTTAAGGTCCATTCTCCTCTTACCTCGGGGGGTTAACCACAGGCATCTCTGTTTGGATGAAAGCAGATTTTCTGTCCATCATTCTTGCCACCTTTCATAAATAATTCCACGTAGCCGGCTGAGAGGGCTGGTTTCACCACGTACTTCTCCACAGCCAGCACAGCTGCAGCTGCAGTGTGACGTGGGACTGGGGGAAGGGGACAACATTTCCCAGCATTGCTGGCTGATGGCACTCATGTGGCCCCTTCCCCCTCTCGTGCCTGTTGGGGCTTGGCTGTGAACCAGACCAAGCCAAATTACCCAGTTTCAGCCTTGTTTGGGTTTTCAGCACCTGCCTCCAAGCAGTGTCACCCCTTTGTTAAAGCCACCTCTGTTGGAAAGGCTGGTGTCCCCCCCCCAGAAGATGTTGTGGGCCTCGGATGAACTCCTCGGGGCTGAAGCTGTAGTGTAACTTGCTGTTTTCCCTGTCCTAGATTTCATCTTCCAGAAGGAGCTGTTTGCTGCCAGAGACACAGGTGAGCTGAGCGGACCATGGCATGGGTTTTGTGGGGTACCCCCTCTTGGGGAGGTGCTTTGGGGAGGCCAGTGGGACACGCTTGGGACGTACCATCAACCTGCTCCTGTCCCTGGGGCAGGGCACGGGCTCTGTGCCGTGCTGCCCTCCCAGCTGTGCCTCACTGCTCGGCTCCGCAGCCTCCTGCAGCCCCTCAGCCTCTCTGCGTGCCTCCCAGGCCTCTGCTCCCGCTGGGAGGTGGTTCCTGTCCCTGCAGACAAGGGGACATCGCACCCCGGCCAAAGGGCTGTCCCCAGCCCTGTCCCTGCTCCCTTCCCTGCAGCCCTGTGCGTCTCCTCCATTGCTAAATGGGGACACAAAAAGTGCCTTCAAAGATCTCCCGGGGGAAGACTGCAACGGCAGAGACAAACCCAGCAACGCCGGGAGGTTTTTAGGAACTGGTCAAGGGTTGACACTGGCCTGGGAAACCGAGGAGGCAGCAAATGCTGCCAGCATGAGCTGGCAGGTATGACATTCTCCCTTTCTGTCCCCGCTCCCCTTGCAGACCCCATGCACAACCTCTCTGCTCAGCCCTGGCAGGCGAAGATGGCCAACCTGACCTACGACAATTTCACCCTGGGCAACCGCTCCGAGGTGGCCATCCAGCCTCCCACCAACTACAAGACGGTGGAGCTGGTTTTCATCGCCACGGTCACGGGCTCGCTCAGCCTCGTCACTGTGGTGGGGAACATCCTGGTGATGCTGTCCATCAAGGTGAACCGCCAGCTCCAGACTGTCAACAACTACTTCCTCTTCAGCCTGGCCTGTGCGGACCTCATCATCGGGGTCTTCTCCATGAACCTCTACACGGTCTACATCATCAAAGGCTACTGGCCGCTGGGGCCCGTGGTGTGCGACCTGTGGCTGGCCCTGGACTACGTGGTGAGCAATGCCTCTGTCATGAACTTGCTCATCATCAGCTTTGACCGGTACTTCTGTGTCACCAAGCCCCTGACATACCCGGCCAGGAGGACCACCAAGATGGCGGGGCTAATGATCGCGGCCGCGTGGATATTGTCCTTCGTTCTCTGGGCCCCTGCCATCTTGTTCTGGCAGTTCATTGTGGGCAAGAGGACAGTCCCCGAGAGGGAATGCTACATCCAGTTCCTCTCCAACCCAGCGGTGACCTTCGGCACGGCCATCGCTGCTTTCTACCTGCCTGTGGTCATCATGACAGTGCTGTACATCCACATCTCCCTGGCCAGCAGGAGCAGGGTGAGGAGGCACAAGCCTGAAAGCAGGAAAGAGAGGAAAGGCAAATCCCTTAGTTTCTTCAAGGGCCCCCTGATCAAGCAGAACAACAATAACTCCCCCAAGAAGGCCATGGAGGTGAAAGAGGAGGTGAGGAATGGGAAAGTGGATGACCAGCCCTCAGCACAGACAGAGGCCACTGGCCATCAGGAGGAGAAGGAGACCTCCAATGAGTCCAGCACTGTCAGCATGACCCAGACCACAAAAGACAAGCCCACGGCAGAAATCTTGCCAGCGGGGCAAGGACAGAGCCCGTCCCACCCCCGGGTGAACCCATCTTCCAAGTGGTCCAAGATTAAGATCGTCACCAAGCAGACTGGGACCGAATGTGTCACCGCCATCGAGATCGTCCCGGCCAAGGCAGGAGCCTCTGACCACAACTCCCTGGCCAACAGCCGCCCGGCTAACGTTGCCAGGAAGTTTGCAAGCATCGCCAGGAGCCAAGTACGGAAGAAGCGCCAGATGGCAGCCCGGGAGAAGAAAGTCACCCGCACCATATTTGCTATCCTGCTAGCCTTCATAATCACATGGACTCCATACAATGTGATGGTCCTCATTAACACCTTCTGTGAGACCTGCGTACCTGAAACGGTGTGGTCCATTGGCTACTGGCTCTGCTACGTCAACAGCACCATCAACCCAGCCTGCTACGCCCTCTGCAATGCCACTTTCAAGAAAACCTTCAAGCACCTTCTCATGTGCCAGTACAGGAACATTGGCACAGCCAGATAAACTGGCACTCAGGGACCACTTCAGCAACGTTGCGGAAGCCCTTCCCTTTGCCTCCGTTGCTGGTGGGGTAGGGGGTGGTGGTGGTGTCTTCTGCTCCCCACTCGTGACAGCGCAGACTATGCAGTGATTGCAGCTGATGCCCTTCATCCAGTGCAGACAAAGGTCCAAGGCACCTCTGAGCTGCAGCTCCTTCCAGTCACCCCGGGCCTAGGGACCAGCTCGGGGAGCCAGCGGGAAAACCGGAGGCAAGAGGAGGAGATATGGTCACCAGGAGCCCTCCTCAGTGAGAGGCTGGCCAAACGGCATCAGTGTTTGCCCTAAGACTGGATGCCTCTTCTCCCCCTGGCTGACCATCTCCAGGGCATCAGAGTGTGTCTGCATGCAGACGGGCTTAATGCTGGATGCTTTCAGTAGGCTTTAAAACCATTTATTACCCCAGAAATGAAAAGAAACCAGGGCCAAATATTTGCCAGCCATCTTGGACCAGGCTGGCTTGGGCATGCTCATGGGTGGGAGTCCTGCTAACCCAGCCAGACCCCTTCCCCAAGCAATCAAAATTGCACCCTAGCAGCTGTGACAAGCTCCTTCCTTTCCCTTGAGAGATGTCATTGTACGTCCTCACCCAGGGACTGTTGTGGGGGTGGGGATTTGGCCCTGCTCTCCCCTTCATGCCCTTTCTGCCCCCAGCCAGCAATCGGCTGGACAGACAGACAAATCAAGCATCTCGCTCCTGGCTGAGGTGTGTGAAACCCGGTCGCCTCCTACAACGATGGAAACTAAAACTGCAAAGAAAAGCAGTGGTGTGGTGCAGGACTTCTCGCCGTGGCCCCCCGAGAAGTGGGCAGCAGCGGCAGCGAAAATAAGTGTCCTTGGGAGGGGACGGGGGAAGCTGGGGGCCTTGGAGAGGGTTGGGAAGAGGGTCTGCAGTGTGGCCAAGGTGCCCCATGTCTCACCTGGGCCATGAGTGGGTCCCTGTTCTCCCCATGGTGGGTGTGGGAGGGCTGATGCACAGCTCTGGGGGTCGAGAGGATGGCCGTGGTCCCCAGCCCCACTCCTGCCCCAGTGCAGAGGGGGGTGCGTCAGGGAGGCCAAAGGATCTGGCTGCTGAGCTTTGTGAATGGATGTAACCCGGTGTCACGGCAGAGCCCTCAGCATGTGGGCTCCAGCCAGTATCTCCACCCCCCTTCCACACCCCCCCAGCCCACCCCGGGATGGCTCCTCAGCTTCTCCCAACACCAGGTCTCTGCAAGCCTTGGTGGCCACAGCCGGGTGCAGGCAAGGGACAGGACGGGGCCACGCTGGCACCGGCAAACCACGTCTGTACGTCCTTCCCATCCCCATGCCAGGGCAATGCTGTGCAACATGGAGAAAGATTGGGGACAGATGGGGACAACCCCCGTCTCCTTTAGGGTAATAATTCACATAGTGGTGCCCAAACTGTCTGGCAGGTTTGTTTTGTTTTGGTTTTTTTTTTTTTTAAACTGTTATAACCACGGCCCAACCCACCCTGAGACAAATAAAGACCTCGGACCAGAAACCATCGGCCATGGCGTGAGGAGTGAATGGGTCGTCACTTGGTCGCTCCTCTCCAGCTTCCCAGGGTCACTCACTGGTGACATTTCCTGCAGCACATGGGTGGCAGCCCCATCCCTCCTTCCGAGCTTGAGGTGGGGTAGGGGGCAGCCCGAAGCGCTGCCGGGAAGAGGCCAGGAAGCCTGAGCCACTCGCCTTCCCTGGGACCATGCGTGTGGCACCCAGGCCACCGCCGCCAGCCGCACGGTGACATCCCTGCTGGTCCCAGTAGGGTTGGCAAAGCTGGGGTTTGCTGGGGCTTCCAGCACAGCAGCACTTTGTGGGGACAACAGGTGGGTCTGTTTGTTGGTTGTGGGGTTTTTTTGTTTGTTTTTTGTTTTTTTTTTTTTTTAAAGGTTTTTATTGGAAAAGAAAACAAACCCCATTTTCCAAAAGAAGTGAGAGCTCCCACCCAGCCACCCGTGTTGGCGTGCCGAAGGCAGGGGGGCTGCAGCCCTGGCGCGGACACGCGCTGTTAGAAGTGATGGAGGAGAAGCAGGGGGGGATGTGGTGATTCTGGGGGGCCGTGGCTTTGTTTTCCCCCCGCTGCTGCTGCAGGGGAGTTGTGCCCCAACTGAAGGGATGCTGGAAGAAGCTCCCTGAGCGGTCTTCAAGTGAGTAAGGGGCATGAGTGATGGGGTTACTTGGGCATTCAACACCCAGCCCTTCCCGAGGAGCAAGGAGGCTCCCAGGCTTGCCAAAGGATGCGCTAAAGGCAAGTCATTTGTGCCAGAAGGTGGAAAAATGTGTGTTCCCATCCCAGCTCTCCAGGTGCATCCCAGCAAACCAACACCAGCTGAGAAGAAGCGAGTGGGATGCACCGGCAGCGGGGTGGGGGGCAACCCCTCCTGCGGGGTGGGTGGGTTTGCTCTCTACAACACTAGCAATTAAAACAAGGCATCTCAGTGAAAGAGGAGGTCATGGAAAGGAGGAAGGAAAGGAGGAGGAAGACTGGAGTGTGGGCTGGCTGCAGCTGGGCGTCCAGCCCCGTGGGCACCGTGGTCGAAGGGCCGACGAGGATGCTGGCTTCCCGCTCTAGTCCTTCCCCTTGCCTTTTTTTGCTGCACCCGAGAAGCACAGGAGACAAGTAGACAAGAGTTAGCATGTCCGCTGGCAGCTCATTGATCTCCCAGGTGCTGCCGTGGCAGGAATGTAGCCAGCACGGCCAGTTCAGCACGGCGCTGGGGCTGCATCCTTGCAGGCAACCTCCCCCCACCATGCAAAGCCACCTTTTGCACCAGCCCCACAGAGAAAAAGGGGAAATTCTTGTCCCACTGAAGCTGGTGGTGATTTGGGGCGGGGGGGGGTGTGGTGGTTTCCTAGCAGCGCCTGCATCCCACCCAGCCAGCAGCTGAACTTTTGGGCTGCCACATGTGCTGATGCAGAGGGAAGAGCATCCCACGCAATCCCCCACACCACCAGCACAAAGCCCAATCCCAACAGGTCAAGCTAACCCTGGAGAGCCCCTGCCCGGGGTCCCAGCAGGACCCTTCTGGGGACAGGAGTGGTGGGGACTCACCTTTGGATTTCGACTTGATCTTGGAAGAGCAGGGCTTGGTCACATAGACGATCTCCTCACACTGGGCATTGTACAGGGCTTTCTTCAGGATGCCGGAGCGAGTCTTCACGCCTGTCTGAGCATTACACCCCCCCCAGCTCTCAAATTTGTACTTGCAGTCGGCTAGAAGAGAAGGGAGAGGCGTCAGAGCTGGCCAGGACCCAGCGCAGGGTGGTCCCCAGCCACCCCTGCCGCCACGCACCCACCTCCAAACTTCTTCTTCCAGTTGCAGGGGATTTTGCACTTGAGCTTCTTACTCTCGTCTTTGCAGGTCCCCTCGCGGTAGCCCAGGCCACAGTCCTTGCTGTTGGGGACGCATGGTCCCCAGCGCCAGTCCTCACACTCGGAGCCATCCTTCTTTGCCTTCTCTGCGAGAAAAAGGGGGAGCGGGTGCTCGCTGGAGGGGCACAGGAGCGTGCCCAGGGCCCCCCCCGCCCCCGGCTGCCCCTCACCTTTCTTGTTCTTGCCAGCCTCGGCGGTGGCAGCCAGCAGGATCAGTGCCAGGAGGAGGAGGAGGCCCCGAACCTGCATCCTGCCTGGGGAGGAAGGAGAGGGTGAGGCGAGTGAGGGATTGGGGGGTGCAGTGGGGCAGCGAGGAGGGGGCAGGGGGGGGGCTGCAGACAGCCCTCCCGGGAGCCAGGTGTGTGTGTGTGTGTGTATGTGGACGTAATCATGCCCTGCTCGTCGCCACCCGTTAGAGCATGTGTATTAATTGCAACAGGACGGTTAATTGTGCATCTCAGCAACTGGCCCCGCCCAGGGAGCTGTTGGGCTGGGAGCTTGTTCCCCTCCCTTGCCCTGCGTGTGGCCAAAACGCTCTCCCTGGGGACACCCCCTCCCCTCCTGCCCCCCCCCCCCCCCAGCAGCTGGGGCTCAGTTGGGTGCACCCCGGGGCCCGTGCTGCTCCTGCCCTCAGAAAGCAAAGCAGCCCCCGCCTGCCTGGCGGTGGGGGTGCTGCTGCTCCCCAGCCCCTACCCCCCCCGTATTTCTCCGTGCCTCCTTTATCCAGCACCCAGCAGGTTGTCACCCCACACTAAAGAGCCCCGGGGGAGGCGGGGGGCACAGCTGCCATGGTACCTTTCTCCCGCTCCAGAGGAATCCGGGAGGAGGGGGGGGTTAGTGGTGGAAAGAAAAAAGCCCAGCAAAACCCATGAAGGGTCTGAGAGCTAAATCAGCAGATTAAACACCAGAAAAACCCCAGTCCCCACAGCGTGGGAGCTCGCCGGAGCGATGGGGTGGGAGAGCTGCACCCTCTTGCAGGCACCGCACCCGTTGCACATGTTGGGGGGGTGTACGTGTGCGTGTGTGCATGCACCTGGGAGCAGGTCAGGGATGAAGGTGCAACTTCTGGGGCCCTGTCCTTCCCCCTGCCCTCCCCCCCACCCCCCCCCAGCAGTGGTCTCAGGCCAGGTGACAGCTCCACCTCGAGCCTTTGCGGGACACTGCTGCCAACACCGGGGGCCCAGCTCCTGCTCCCTCCCTGCAGGCTTTCAGACGCGCAGAGCCGGCATCTCAAGCCTGGTGGCCCCTTCCCTGCTCCCGCCAAAGCCTTTTAGGATGACACCCATATCGCACCCGCCCTGGCTCTGCGATGGGCTCGGCGGGAAGGGGCTGTAGATGTCAGGACAGACCATGTGCCCCGAGGGATGTCAGTGCAGGGAAGAGCCCGGGGGTCAGCGTTTGCTCCCTGCCCCCAGGCTCCCCGGGCAGCGTGCTGGAAAGAGCAGCTCCCCGCATTATTCAGGCTCCAGTGCACTCACCTTTCATGCGTCCGCCGCCGCGAAGCTGCCGGCTTCGCTCTGCATTGAACTGTCAGAGGGAATTACACAGCCCGGCTGGCTGAAGGCGCAGCCGAGGGGGTGAGAGCTGCCTTCCCCCTCACCCAGCTCGGCTGGGAGCCATCCTGCCAAGCACGCCAGGGCTCAGCCCTCTTCCCACCCAGTTGCCTTCAAAGTGGGAAAGAGCTCAGCCTGGATGGGCTTGTTACAGACGACAAGGCTGGGGCTGAGCTGAGTTACGGGCACTCCGGTCCCGCTCGGATGGGGCAGCGGCCTCTGACACCCACACTATTCACAGCACCCCCTCTAATTTCAGGTGCTCTGTAAACTTCTTCCATCCTTTGCTGCAGAGTGTTTCCCCGTGCTCCTGCACCCGCCTTCCAGCTCTGGTCCTGCAGACGTGGCCTCTGAGCACCCAGGGCAGACCCCAACTGCCGTCCTCACCCCTGCCTCGCCTCGGGGCATGGACACCCCCTGCTCCCCACGGAGTGGGTACCGTGGGGCCCTGCCCATGTGTATGCAGGGATGCGGGGAGCGAGGGGGGGGCTCCAAGGGGCAGCCCAGCTACAGCCCCGGAGACTCCTGCATCTGCTCCCAGGCTCTGCCCTGCACATCACAACCCCAAGGCCAAGTTCTGCAGGGACCCTCTGCCATGGCTCATCCTAAAGCATTCATAAGGGAAAGGGAGTGCAGTTTTCCAACTGGTTTTCCAAACAGCCTGATCCCTTCTTTGCTGGTCAAACACGAGCTTTTCCTGGTTGGGCTGCCAGCACCTTCAGGTGTGTTTGCACAGCCCAGCTCCTCCCGCATCCCTGCAGGGCCCTGGCTCCTCTCCTGCTCCCATCTTGGTTGGCTCTCGCACTGTGTTGGTCTCTCCCAGGAACGGGCTGCACAGGGGGAGCAGCCTGGAGCTTGGCCACACCATGGCAGTCCCTGTTTCCCCTTCCCCTCACTTCTCTAGCTACCCCGGGTTTGAATAACTGAGGAGCAGCTCGCTCTCTCTCTCTCTAAAGAATAATAAATTGCCTGGTGATGCTGAAGCAGAGCCCAAACACCACCAATGGGAGAGCCTGGAGCCCTCCCCGGACACCGCTCAAGGGCCAGGCAGTGCCACTGGCAAGTGCTTCTCCTAGGGCTGGCCACCCCACCCTCCCCAGCTCCTGGTCCCCTCGCTGCCACCCCCGGGAGCGGGCTGGGCTGTCAGCCCCCTCGCAGCCCCTCTTCCACCAGCGGGACCTCTCGGCTCGGCTCAAATTGCAGCTGGCTCTGGCAGAGGTGGGCGCAGGACTGCCGCCCCCCCTCCGCCGGCTGAGCTGTCCCCCAGTCCCCGGGCCAGGGAGCCCAGAGCTCGGGGAGCCCATGGTTTGGGGTACCCAGCACCCCCGCCAGCAGGAACTGCCCCGCTGCCAGGAGAAGGGAGCCTGAGCTTTGCCCCCTTCCACGCTTCTATCCTCTGCTCCCCCAGCTCTAGGGCAGATGCTGTCCAGCCCCTTCCCCTCCGGCCCCCCTTGCCCCCCCCGGAAAGGTTGATCCCGCTGCAGGGCAGCTCCCCGGGTGCCGGCCGGAGCGTCTCCCACCCCCCTGAGCCCGCCCCCCCCCCCCGAACCCGCGTGAGGTGCCCCCCAAGGAGGGGAGAGGGGACACTAACATCCTGGGCCACTGCTTTCAACCCCTGCCTGCTCTCCAGGAGCTCCTGCCTCCCTCCAAAACTCCTTTCTCCCGCACTTCCCTGGCTCCTCGCAGGCGAGCCCGCACCCGGGGGGGCTGCCGCCCCCCAGACCACTGCCCCAACTGCCCTTCCTGCAGCTCCCCCATGTCCCCCCCACCCCGACAAAGCCCCTTTCCCCCCCCCCCCCCCCCCCGCCGGCGAACCCTCAGCCTGGATTTACCGCCGTCTCCCCGGGGAGGCGACGGTGGCGGTGGTTGGGGGGGGGGGGGGGGGTGGGCAGCGGCCGCCCGTTTCTCCGGAGGCGCCCATCCCCGTGGCGTCGGGCTGGCGGCACCGCCGTCCGCGGAGGCTTGGCGGGGGTGTGTGTGGGGGGGTTCCGACCCCTCGTACCGGGGGTTAGGGGGGGTGGGGGTGGGGGGGCACACTCACCTGCGGAGCGGTGCGCGGAGCGGTGCGCGGTGCGGAGCTGCTGCCTTTGTGTGCGCGGCCGCGTGCGGAGCCCCCGCGCAGCGCACAGCGGCCCCTGACGTCGGGCTCGGCTGGCAGCAAAAAAGGTGGTTTTTTAGCCCCAAACTTTTCGCAAGCTCCTCCTCTGCTCCCCCCCACCCCCCCCCCCCAACCCTCCCTGGTACACAAAGGCAGGCCGGCTGGCGGGGGCGGGGGGGGTGTCGGGGGGCAGGCAAGCTCCCCCCCCCCCCCCCCCCCCCCGCTGAATCCAGTGAATGTGCTGAGGGGTCAGGTCCCAGCGAGGGGCGATGTCTTCATGTGTCCCCCCGCCCTGGCCGGGGTGTCTCACCTTTCTCTGGGCTCTGCGGCATGGGACCAACGAAGCCGTGGGGGGATTCAGCTGCCCACACAGCCCAACATCGCCCAGGGCAGGGCTCCTCTGGGGCCCGCTGCTCTGAGACCCACTGGAAGATGGCCCCTGGGGCACCCCTGGGGCTAGGTGGGGTGCAGGGAATCCCCCCCCCCCCCCCCCGCGGTGTTTCCACCAGCTCCATAGATGCCTCCTTCCCCATCAAGGCCACTGGGCATTGATGGACCCACCTTTCACGGGCTCTGCCCTTTTTACCCTTCCCCGCTGGCGCTGCCCCTCGTGGGAGGGTGCCGGGGAGGGGGTGCCAGGGAGGGGGGTACCTGCTCAGCACCCAAAGCGGCACATCGCTTTTGTGGTGGCCCAGGTGTCCCTCCCCAGCCCCGTCCTTCGTCACCCGCCTGTCCCCAGCTCAGCCATGCCACAACCCTCCTCCTTGGACCCCGCAGCGATATGAGATCAGATCCCTGGTTGGGGATGGAAGGACCTTGTAGACGTGACTGCTCCTTTCCCCCCCCCTCCATCCACCCCTTTTTTTTAGGAGGTGAGGAGAGGCAGGGGCCAAGCCAACTCTCTCCTGAAGTTACCAGCTAGAAAGGCGAGTGTCATGCCAGAAGAACAGGGCTGTGGTGGTGAACGGAGCCATTTTTCCACCCTTTACCCTGGAAGAAGGCTGCAGAGAGCAGGGCTGCCACAGGTGGGGTTTGGGGAGTGGAGGGGGGGGGGGGGGGGCTGTTTTTTATGAGCTGCTTCACAACCAGGAATCGCTTTCCGAGAGATTCCCACATTTAACTCACACCCTGCCGGTGGTTTCCTGAACATCTGCAGAGGTTTCGAGGAGGGCCAGCAGCTGTGGGAACATGTCCCCCCTACACACAGCAGTGGGTGCTGCTTTGGGGTGGCGAGGGGTCCGGGCACGCTGGGCTGTACCTTTGAGCATAGGGTGCAGAAATGGGTCCTGACAGCTGGACAGGTAGCAAAGCCAATAGTTGTGGTCCCCCCCCTTCAATCGCCCCCATCGCTGAGCCTTTAAACTGAAGTTGAAGAAAGCTGCAGAGACAAGCTCCAGGGTCAAAAAAGAAGGGGAAGGGCCTAGGTGCGCTGCTTTCAGCTGGGGTTCAGTGGCATTAGGTTTGCGAGGCTGTTGTGGGGCTGTGATGAGCAAACCAGGGCCTGGTGGAGCTGTGAAATAGCTGGGTGTGGGGCAAGCACCGATGTTTTTCTTCAGCCACCGCTGGCCAGGAGCCAGTGATCCCACTGGGGTCCCCAGGGCAGAGCAGCCCAAGGTATGGTGAAGCCCCGTGTAAATTTTCACTCCTCCCTCCTTGTCCAGCCGTTCCCAGACCCCTCCTGACGCCTCCTGGGGCTGGGGACTAGGAGAGAGGTGCTGGCCGTGTGGGATAGCAGAGGTGCGTGGGTGCACGTCACCCTCAGCAGTGGCCCTGCTTGGTGCCTTCGGGCTTTTTTGGAGGGATGCAGCGGAGGGACCGGCTCCTTCTCCAGCTCAAACAAGCAGCAGAAGGCTGTGTTTGCAGAAAGGGGCCTCATACCGAGGGAAGGAGGGAAGAGAGGGAGCGTGACCAACCCAGGTGTGTTTCCCTGCAGTTGCTTAAGTCGAGCATTTTACCTCTCAAAACGTCACAAGACCATTCAGTGGCCTGTCAGCTCCATGTTTTCCATCTCCAGTGGAAGCCTGATCCTCTGGGCACTGTTACTACAGGGACACGGGGACACACACACAGAGCTGTGGGGGGGTGCAACTTGTCCCCATTCAGGACTTGCAGAGGCAGGCATGGGGCAGGTAATCATTCACAGGGCTAACTGCTGTCACCCCGGCTCTGTTTAGCTGGGGCTGGGTTTGCACAGCCTTCCCCAGCCTCCACACACGTCCCCCCCCGGCCCTGTTCATACACCACCAGGTGTGTTTCCATCCCACGGGAGACCAGACAGATCTCCAGCCCTCCAACAGCCAGCCGAAAGTGAGGGGGATGCTGAAGCCCTTCGGGGAGAAAGACAAGGCTCACCGCCCCTTTCCTAACACCCCTCATCGTAGCGATCGCATTTTGGGACCGCTTCTCTCCCCCACCATAAATTTGACACCGGGGCGGCTGGAAAACTCTCATTGCCATGGTTACTGACGGTCCTTCGCTGCTGAGACACGGGCCAAGTGCCAACGCGCCGGGGTCTGAGCACTGAAGCGGAGTGGGCCCCCCCCTCCTACTCGCACGTACGCCCGGTCCCTGGGCCGTGGCCCAGGGAGGCCAGGACAATTTGGTGTGCCTTACACCCGCTACAGACCCCCACTGTTAGCTCTGGGCAGGAGCTGAAAGGCTGAAGGCAATGAAAGGGAGGCACGGGGGGTCTGGGGGGGGTGGAAGGGACAACGCAGCCGGAGAAGGAGGCTGCTTCTCCGGGTGGAGAGGGGGCAGCAGGAGCGACAGGCAGGCTGCCAAGCTGCCCTCAGGAATCCCAGTTTAAAGTATGAACGTAGCTCCCCGTCACCCACCGTGTCCGTCCCTGGCTCTCTTCACCAGCCCGCTGTCAGCCGGAGCGATCACCTCCCTTTTGGAAAGAAAACTCTGCAGGAGATGGCGGTGCCTGCGGTCAGGAGTCTGGAAGCAGAAGCGTCCCTAATCCCCCGCTTTTGTAATCGGAGAGCTGTCCTCCCGCCAGAGATAATCCCAGCCCTCGACCCCACTGCCCCAGTGCTCAGCACCGGAGGCAGGACCCCAAGGCTCCCCTCTGGAGCTGGGAATGAATGGGAAGAACCCTCGAGCCAGCTCGTCCCCCACAGAGCAGTGTGGCTGGGGGCAGCTCACCCAAAAAAAAAAAAAAAAAAAAAAAAGCCAACAGAAACATTTTGAAATCTGGAGGCTGGATGCTGTTTGTGGTACCCCCCTGTTAGCTGTCACCTCCCGCCCCGTGGAGGACCCGGAGCAGGGCAGGACCAGCTTCCAAGCCCTTCTGGATCACTTGGGATGGCGGGGTGCTTTCTCCCTGTTCCATGTTACACTGAGTATCAATTTATGCCACAGAACAGGGGAGAAGGTCCCTCAGGACGAAGAGCTGGTGGCCAACAACTGTCCCAGAGCGATGCCGTGCAGGGAAGCGGGCAAAAACCTGGCCCAGCAGGGAACTCCCCTAAGGGTACCCCCAGTTAGGATGGGGGCAGAAGCCTTGAGGTACAACCCCGCTTGGAGCGCTCACAGCATTCGTGCAGATGCAGTGGGGTACAGGAACTAAAACATCCATCTCTTTATTTTAATGGCAAGAAACAACAACATCCAAACGGTCCAAGTCGAAAAGCGACGGGAACGCAGGCTCGTGCCAGGCCCTGGGCCTGCTGGAGCCGGCACCCTCACAGAGTTACAAAAATACAGTCCTACGACAGCGTCTAGGAAACACAGACCCAGGTATTGCACACAACCCCTGCCCTCCGCGGGCAGGGCGAACAACACCCCCTCCGCCTTCGCTGAAATACAAGCCAGGCTTGGAATTGCACAGCAACTCAGCTCGCGCACGCACGGAGGGGCCAGGAAGGGAGGGGGACAGTGTGTCTCTCAACTACCTGTACAAAAACTATAAGGGAAGATACAAAACGAGGGAGAAAGGGGGGGGGAAGCTAGGGCTGTAAACGCCTCCGGGCCGGGCTGGGCATCCCGGCTGGAGGGGCAGCGGTTTGGACCTCTGAGAAGGTGACAGTGCCTTGTCTGTCGGTGGCCTGAGAGCAGTGCTGATGGGGACCCCGGGCGCTGCCGGAGCATCCCAGCTCTCAACACACTGGCGTGCTCTTGTTATTAATTGTCAATACTGCCGCTGGCCCCTGACACTCTGCCTTGCCCTGCGCCTCTGCTCCCCACCACAGCATTCCTCATCCTCCAAGGGAACTCCACCCTCCGGCCAAAAAGCCTGAAGGATATTCTGGTTCTCTGCGGTATCCTCATACTGGTTTTTTGGTATTGGTATTAGGAGGGATTCCAGTGGTGGCACCCAGCACTACCTGGTGGGCGCAGCTGGCTGTGAGCGCGGCTGGGACCACACAGACCCTACACAGCAGCATCATCCTCCTCTCCTGGGACCCAAAGCCGCGAGCGGCACCCCACTTCGCAACTACCACCCACCCACCTGCAGGTGCCAAAGCAGGATCCAGAGCCACCAGCTCTCCTCCTCTGCTGGCACCTCCCGGCCCCAGAGACTGTCAGTTCTGCAAAAGCCTCACGCGCAGCACCCACAGCGTCCGCAGGGGAGATGGGTCCTGGTGCCTCGTGCCCCATGGCAGGTTGTGTGAAATGCCATCCCATTGCAGGTGTGACTCAGGGCTGGGAGCCCTGATGCCTCTTTGGCATCCAAATCCCTCCTTCTGCTAAAACTAGAGAGGGTGAGCTGGTGGTCTGCCCAGGGAGCTTGTGTCTGGGCTGGGCGAGCTCCCAAATTTTCCCTGCAAAGCCCTGTGCCCAGTTTGGGAGGATGGCAGGAGTCGGGACTCAGAGGATGTGTGTTGACAGGTTGGGGAGCGTGGGGGGAATCCCTGAGAGCAGCACTGACCCCAGCACTGCCCCTCCAGCCCAGTGCAATCTCCAGCATCAAGGAGGGGAGCTGAAGCAGGGAGGGCAGCCGGATCAAAGTCAGCATTTGGGAAATTTAACGGGCTCCACCACAGCCACTGCTCAGGCCAAGCGCAGCTCTCCCATGGCTAGGTGCTGCAGCAGGCTCACAGAGAGATGCCCATCAGACACTGGGTGCTCTGCCTGCCCCATCCAGCCCTGTGGAGGGAAAGATGGTGGGAAGACTCGGTAGCCTTCCTCCATGCCATCTCTGCCCTGGGCCAGACTGGCTTGGGCTCTAAAGGCAACCGGGAGGCCGGGGGCTGCCCTGCTTCCAGAGCATCTGGGACTGGCGCAGCTGAGGGATGGCTGGGGACTTCCCCCCTGCCGCAGAAGGTCCTGGTGGGGCAACACAGAGACCCGGGGCAGCCCCAAAATACAGGAGGGAGGAGGAGGCAGGGGCAGTAAGTCATGGCGCTTCCCTTGGAGCAAAGTCTGAGGCTCACGGCTTCTGCTGTTTGCCCACACAGCCTGCACCTCCCGCGGCTGTACCGGACAGGAGAGGAGGAACAGGACATGAACTTACCCAAGCTTCTAAGGGAGGGGCACTGCCGGCAGGGAGAGAGGGTGAGCAATGATATCCCACAAGGATCATAGGTAGGAGCCTGCACAAGGGTGATCGGAGGCTTCAGCCTGGCCTGCCCCAACAGGGCTGCGGGATGGAGCCCATCCAGAGCAGGGAATGTGTTGGATGAAGGGTGAAGGGGGACACACACAAAGAGCCAGGCTTCAAGTCCCAAATACCCACTGTCCTCATAAAGAGTCCCAGCCCAGCTTGGGGCAGAGCTCTGCTGTCTCCATCTCCTCCGGGGACCAGGTTGAGATCTTGGGAGAGCAGGGCCAGACTCACAGCTCTGCCAGCTGGCATCGTCCTCTTCTCGTCCTGCCCGAGCTGGCTTGGGCTAAGGCACGCCGAGCACTACACAGCTGTCTCCTGGTCCTCCCGCTGGATCATCTGGTAGTGCTGTCGGTTCTCGAGGTAGGCAGCTAAGTCGGGGTCGTTGGCTTTCTCAGCCCGGTGCTTGGGGGTGTCTCCCTGCACGGGGGGGGGGGGGGAGGCAAAAGATGTCAGAGCACCCAGTACTGCCTAAACGCTGCAGCGGCACCCAAAGGTGCCCCCACTCACCCACCGAAAAGGTGGCTGCAGCCAAGCCCTGAGGTGGGCGCTAGCTGAAAGCCCACGTGCTTGCCACGGAGGGAAATCATGCTCCTGAGGAGCCCGACTTTGCTGCAGGGCTGGAAGCTGTCCCCCGAAGGGCCATCAGCCCCACGCACAGGCCAGGACAGTGACCGGCCCTGACCATCACCAGCCCCCTGAGAGGAGACAAAGGTCGGTCCCCATGACCTGCTCTTCCTCGGTGCTGGGGAGGAGGGCGGGAGAGGGTGAGGAATGAGGGGTATGTCTGGGGAATGCCCAGGAATACCAACCCCCCTTCCCTCTCGCAGCCCGGCTAGCGCTCCTGCTCCCGGAGGAGGATCACATTTCACCAGCTTATTGCAGCCATCTGGACTGTGTCCACTAATGAACTCCCGCACTCCATAAAAAGCAAATCTGTTAACAGCTCCCAGCTCCATCTCCTCTCCCCCTTCCCTCCCCCTGCTCCTCCTCGCCAAGCGCCCGGGCTCTGCCGTGCCGCTGAGAAAGGCCACGGAAACCTGGCGCTCTGCCGCTGCCATTGAAAACCGGCCCCGGAAGGGATGCGCGGCCTGTCCCCCGATGCACAGCGGGGCACGGGCGGCTGCGGCGGGGTACCGGGGCCTCCAGGACAACCCACAGCCATATTTCTCCAGCAGGAACAATGGTCGGACATGCAGAGCCTCCGCCGGGCCTGGATAGGGCTGCAGACAAAAGCCCGCTCATGCGCGGCCACGGAGAGGTGCGGAGCACCAAGAACCCCCCCCCCTCTTTCACAGGCGCACCCCGAGACTGGGCACGTTCTGCGGTCCCACACGCATCCCTCAGCATGCACAGAGGCAGGGGGATGGAGACCCCTCTGTGCTTCGGTGCCGGCTCTCCTCGGGGGCCTCCTTTATGCAAGTGCTCATTTAACAAAGTGGGGAGGGGGGGGAAAAAACCAGAGGAGGAATTGAGTTTCTTTCCCGTCCCCCCTCCAGAAGCCCTGCTGCAAGGCTGCCTGCCCGCAGCCTGAAACCAGAGCTGCCAGGGCCCCTCTGCCCGGCCGGGCTGAGGCACGCCAGCCGATAAGGCTCGGCCTCCCTCACCGCTGCAGGGTGTGGGATGATCGACCCGCTCCAAACCCAGACGGGAACCCAAACCCAGCGTCAGACCCGCGACCCGCAGCCCACCCACGCCAGGTCGGCGCGGAGGGGTCCCCAGACAGCTACGAACCCAAACACGCGTTTGCGCAGGCACATGCAAGCCCCGTTTCCCCGGGGCAGCCGGCATGCCTGAGCGGGGCTGCCTTTTGTGCTGGCAGGTTGGAGGCTGCTCCCCTCCTTCAAGCAGATGAAGGCGTGTGGGGGGGGGGTGTCTGGGGGCAGAGAGAGGCCATGCCCCTAGAGCTGCCCTCTCCCCCTGCTGAGTTTCCAGCCAAGCCAGCCCCGTTCTGGGTGCTGTGCAAGGCCCAAGCCTCAGCCAGGACCAAGGAGGAGCGATGGGGAAGCCAGAGATTGTCTGTACAGCATCACCCTGGCAGAGGTAACGGGGCTGCACATTGCCTGAGGCGGCCCCCACGCTTCACCGGCCCCAGCAAATTTGCCCCCCTCGGCTGGGCTCCTACCCTGTGCCCCAGACCCACAGATTGCCCCTTCTTGGCTTGTCCTACCTCTCTGCTACAGCCCATCGCTACGAGCCTCCGCCTGACAGAAGTGACCGCGTCCCCCCTCGGCCGCATGCCAGCCCCCGTACCAAAACACAGCCTCGAGCCCCCTTCCCACAACTGCTCTGCCAGGGCTGGCACAACTCCCCGGCACGTCCCAATTAATTCAGCATGTGAGGGAAAGGGCTGCCGCGGCTCGCTCCCGCTCCCTGTGAGAGAAGCTCCCAGCACCCCCATCATGGCCGCCCGGGGGGGAGAGCGGGGGGGAGCCCTGCAGCTGGGAGGGAGCTCACAGCGAGAATGTCCTTGCTCTGACCCCGGAGGGTGGGAAGGGGGAGACAGGGATGAGACATTCCAGCCCCTCGCTTCTAATTTAATAAAACAACAGGGAGAGAAGCGCGGGGAGGGGAGGGATTTAACCCCTCTGCAGCTGGGCTCTGCTGGGCGGGCATGGGTGCTTCACGTCAGCTCCTCTCTGGCTGGCAACGACCCCAGCCAAAGCACACTCGCTCTGCTATCCTGCCAGCCCCCCAGGCCCCCCCGAAAGCCCCACTGCTAGCCCTCCCGCCATCACCTGCAGGTCCGTCTTCATGAGCGAAGCCCCGGCCTCCACGATGTAGTGGCAGATAGTGCGCTGGCGTAAGGCTGCAGCCTGGTGCAAGCTGGTTTCGCCGCTGGGGAGGAGAAAGCGGGAGATGTGAGATGTCCCCGCCCTGAACGGGGACAAGCAGCACATGCGGGTGGCAGCGGGGGACAGCAGTTCAGAGGCAGCAGGAGCTGATGGCGGGTTGCGTGCTCGGCCAGGCAGCCCTGGCAGAGGAGGGGGTGCTACTTGGGGACGGTCAGTCCAGCGTGGACTGGGAATCGCGGCTGGTAATTAGAGCAACGGCAGCTGATAAGCGCCCAGATGACTTGTCACCTCGCAGAGGGCCTGGCCAACAGGTAACGCAAGTCAGTCAGCAACTTACTTCTCCTCCTCCGTGGCATCGAGGATTTCTGAAGGGGCTGTGGAGAGAAAGACAGAGCAGGGTAAGTGAAACCCGGCTGTGGGGCAGAGACAGACCCACCTACTCCCCAGTTGCACTCTGCATCTTTCCACAGGGGCTGCTATTTCCACGCTGCCCGCAAAGGTCCTGGCTCCAAAGCACTCAGGCCAGCAACAGCATCTGAGCCCGGGGAAGAACAGTTGTTGTGGACTCATTACAGAGAAACATCTAAATAAAAATAAAGCGGCCTGTATTTCAGTGGGAGCTGCCAAAAACAACAGGTCAGCTGCCCTAAAGCAGGACACTGAGAAATGTTTCCCAGAGACACGCTGGTCCCTGCCAGGATGCAGCAACAGCCCTGGGGGCACCCCAGCACCGGCGGGCAGATGCCAGGGAAAGCCCATATGCCAGCGAGAGGGTGTAGAAAACCCAGAGGGAAGGGATCTAAGCCCAGGAGCACCCCTCCTGAGCACAGCATTGGGCTTTTTCGGCTGTCAGGCTTCTTTGCTAAGGGTGGCACTCTGGCCCCAGCTCACCGTTGTCGATGATGTATTTGACGATGTCCTTGCTCCCTGATTTGACGGCATGGTGGAGGACGGTCTGGCCTGAGGAGTCTCGCACCATCAGGTCTCTTCCAGCCCGGTGCAGCTCTTGGAACTACAGGATTGCTTGGGATAAGTTGCCTTTCCCAGTTCTGAGCCTCAAGCCCCAGCGTCACGTCCCCAGGGTGCCCAGAAGGTTGTGTGGATATTCGGGGCCTGGCAGGGAGCTTTGTCCAGCTCAGCCACGGCCACCAAGTCCCCTCCCTCTGTGTCCTCCAGGAGAGGAACAGGGCTTCTTGCCAGAAGCCTGCCTGGTTTCCAGCCACCACTCCTGGAGGAAGGCCCTCCACAGGAGCTGCTCCAGGGCATTCGCAGAATAAGGCTGGCAGGGCTTCCCATAGCTCGAGGGGCACATCAGCTGAGCAGATTACGGGGGAAACTGCCCAGAGCCAGCCCCGGCTGCCCATCGCAGCAGGCAGTGAGAGCACCTACCTTGCTGAAGTTGCCACTCTTGGCAGCTTCTATCAGAAGGTCGTCTGCAAAGAAGGGAGATGGGTCAGGGTCAGGAAAGTCAAGCTGTCATGCTGTTTATCTCATGCCGGAGCCAAGGGTTGGGCACTGGAGGCACGGGCCAGTCAGCCGAGGGTACAGCAGGAGCTCCTCCAGGTGCTAACCCCTCGGTCAGACTGGTTTTACACAGCTCCTCTGCCTGCAGGCATGTAAGGGACAAGGCAGGGGAAGGAAGGAGACACCACGGACCTCAGCCCCAGGGAGGTGCATGTGCAGGGGGGAGCAGTCTCTGCCCACGGGCAGGGTGACGTGATGGAAGCGGGGAGCAGATCTCCTGGGTGTCAGTCAGCGGCCAGAGACGCCTCTCACCCGTGACTCACTCACGCTTCCAGGCACAGGGCTCCGCTCAAGCTCCAGGAAACTCTTTCCATTTGCTCAGCTTGGTGAGGCCCCTGACCTTGTGTTCCCACCTCCATTCCCCAGCTCCAGCCAGCCCTCTGGCAGAGACAGCCCCCCCAAACCCAGCCCGATCAGCTCCGCAGGTAGGGGATTAACCCCTCGCCACGTCATTTCCCGCACCACAGAGCCGGGAAGGCGCCTGGCGGGGCCACTCCACAAATCACTGTCAGGTCCCTCCTGCCCACCTCTGGGGTCACCCACCCGCAGGGCTCCACGCTCCTGCCTGGCACAACTGGGGAAAGGACAGGCCAAAAACCACGTGTTGGGGACCCAAAACAGCGCGACCTGAGACGGGGGGTGCGACAGAGAGTGGGACGGGACTCACCTTGGTGCAGAAGGCAGTGCTCAGGCTCAGCACTGGAAGGGGAGAAGAAAAGGTGTAACTAACCCCACCAGTCCTGGCAGTAGATCATCCAAAAGGGGACAAGGGTAGAGGGATGGTTGTGGAGAAGCCTGCCCACGGCACTCCTCCAGCATGCAGGAGGAGAGGCAGGCCAAGGGACTTTGCTGCTCTTTGGCCATGCCTTCTGCTGCTTCCCCAGTCTGGGTTCTTCCCCATCCCCGCTCCCATTTCTACTGCTGCTCCCAGCTCCGTTGCTCACCCGTACCCAAGTCTGGCCTCAGCTAGGCCGAAAGGCACCCATGCCCTTTGCGCCACAGTCCAGGTGCTGGAGCTTGACCCCATGGCTGAGCCACCCGGTGATGCCCCACAGCTTCCCGCAGGGAAGACTGGATGGCATCTCACCCCTTGGTCTAACGCAGCACTGACTTTCTGCTCACTTCCAGGGAGCCCCCCTGTAATTTGGCCCAGGTGTCAACGCTGTGAAGCCAATCCTGTCTCTTCCATCACTGTCCATCCTTCCTGAGGTCCGGCACCCCCATTCCAGACTCACCTTGGGGCAGGAGAGGAGGGTGGAGAGGAAGAAGAGGAGGGAAATGCAAAATGGTGCCCAGTGGGTGCGGCAGACAAGTCGACAAGGTCAGGCATGGCAGGAGAGGTGCCCACAGTCTGGGTGATCACTAGCTCCGGGTCCAGCACATAGAGCTCATCCTGAGAGATCTCTGTCACATAGTTGAGGTGCTCCTAAAAGACACAAGCCAGTCCTCCTCAGAAGCAAGACCTACTTCTCCATATCTCCATCCCCTCACGTCCCATGCCTTGTAGCCCACCCACTCGCTCAGCAGAGTGGTGGTGGCTCGTAGAGTCCTGGGACCTGTGCCTGGGAAGCGGTTGCATTTCCTTGTCCTTTTCAGGTTTCCCATCTCCTACCAACTTACCAGATGACCCATACACCTCATCTCTATGTCTTCCTCTCCAGATCATTAGGCAAAGTATTTAATATTGGTTAAGATGAACCCAGTAAGTGGGTCTCCTGGCCAGCCTTGCCACACTGCTATTCCTTACGCGCTCTGCTGTAGGGTCCTGCAGGCAGCTTCCAACCCAGGTCCCTGTGCTCCCACCCACGCTTCCTCCCTTTTCCACAGGAACCTGGAGGTGCTGGGGCTGGTCTTGGGCAAGGCTCTGGACATGCTCCAGTACCTCCATGTCTTTCTTGTGGTGAGGGGCCCAAAACTGAACACAGCTGCCAGGGGGGAAGATGACAAAGGATGAGGCTGCACTCACCTGTGCACGGTCTATCCTGTAGAACCGATCAGCCGTGGTTGCTGTAAGACAGGGACAGAGCGAGACAGGGTGATTCTTTGTGTGAGACGGGGGAGACGGGTGTTTTCCACCACTGAGTGACAGTGAACTACCCAGTCACTTCATGGCTTGCACAGAGAGCACAGCAAAGCGAACGTCACCTCCTGACCAGCAGCAGCCCCCTTCCCCTCAGGGCCCTGCTGCTCCCTTTACCCGAGAGGCAGCCCTTGGGGCCTACAGACCACCATGCCCTGGTGCAACATGCCTTTGCTTGCTATCTCCTCCTCAATGACCCCTGGCAGGGAGCCACAGGACAGGCAAGAACATGCCTAGATAATGCTGTGGCCTTTCTGGGGGCTCTCGGGTGCTTTAGCATTAGCCCGAGCAGACGAGGCTCAGGGCTGTGCAGTGCATGTCTCAGCGTTCACTCGCACCAGGTGAGGAACCGCTCCGATTTAACATGGTGCACCTTGTTGCACTGCGCTGAGAAATGGGGGCACTAAGCGGGGCTGGGAGAAGAGGGAGCTCAGCTTCCCTCTGACTTGACTAATGTCCCACGGACCACCACGGGGTCACATCAGAGCTTGTGACTGCCAGGCACAACAGAGCATGCTGCCACCAGCTGTAGATCCAAGCCCCTGTCTCCTAGGATGGCAGGCGAGCTCCAAACCAGCCTCTAGCCTGTCTGAGCGCATCCCTCTGCTCGTCCCTCTTCCTTAGAGGAGAGATCCCCACAGCAGGAAAGGAGCTCCGACACCAACGGAGCAAGTGACTGTGCTGGAGTCAGACCCGCGCAGCCAGGGGAGCAGGGAGGAGCTGCGGGCTTTCGGCATCACTGAGGGAGAATAAGGCAAGTAAGAGCACAGTGCCAGGACGATCGGGTTCCCACGCAGGGTGGCATTTCCCCCATGTCCCACCAGGCTGCTGGTGCCTGCCCAGGCGAGGTTGCTGAGGTGGGACCCTTGAGGACCCGGAGGATTCCCTCTGCAAACAGAGCGGGGACAAGCAGAAGTAGATGAGAGGTGTGAAAGAGCCACATTTATCCTGTCCTGGCTGGAGATTTACAGCCAGGGAGCTGCCGCTGAAGGCCTGCGATACAGCCGCTTGAATGAGCCTGCGCTGCCTTGAATGAGGCTCTGGCGTTTTTCCCCGACACATTTTCCTGAGCCCAGCACCTGCTGCTGGGAGACTGGCAGGAGGAGGGAAAGCAGTGCGGGTACAGCAGCCCTGGCAGTGACACCTGAGAGCAGCAGCACTGGCAGCCCCATGTGCCGGGCTGGAACCCCCAAGGGAGAAGTTGCATCCCCTCTGCCTAGCACGAGGTTTCCCAGGCCCACTTCGCAACCCACGGCTGTGCTCTACGCCCTGCTACCGGGGAGTCAGGGAGATGAAGTGCCCCCGGCAGTCATTACCCTTCCAGGTACAGGAGGAGAGCTCTCGGTCAGCAAAGGAGAAATCTACTTTCAGGCAGGGGTGAAGAAGCATCCCAGTGGGGAGCCTGCTCCCCATACCACTGGGATGCTCAGGGTGAGCCTGGCTCCCAGCGGGCTGGAGCAGGGGGGTCCCCTGCCTGCGTGACGCAGGAGAGCATCCCCAGCTGTCCTGCCGTGATGGGATGCAGGCTGCCAAGCTGCCTTCAGCTCTGGGGGCTGGAGAGCAGCAGACACCCCTCGCTCCACTCAGAGGCACAGCCCGGGGCAAAGCACTGCTGTACTCGGCTGCAAAGACCCCAGCATCTGGTCTCATGTGGCTCTCAGTGGCTTGTCACTAAGGGTCTGTCCCCCCAGCCCCCAACTTCACAGAACCATAGGATCGCTCAGGTTAGAAAAGACCTTTGAGATCGAGTCCAGCTGTTAACCTAACGCTGCCAAGTCCACAACTAAACCATGTCCTTAAGTGCCACATCTACACATCTGTCAAGTACCTCCAGGGGTGGTGACTCAACCACTCCCCTGGGCAGCCTGGTCCAACACTGGACAGCCCTTTTGGTGAAGAAATTTTTCCTAATATCCAATCTAAGCCTCCCCTGGCACAACTTGAGGCCATTTGCTCTTGTCCTGTCGCTTGTTACTTGGGAGAAGAGACCAACCCCCACCTCGCTATACCCTCCTTTTGGGTAGTTGCAGAGAGTGACAAGGTTTCCCCTGAAGCCTCCTTTTCTCCAGGCTAAACCACCCCAGTTCCCACAGCTGCTCCTCACAAGACTTGTGCTCCAGACCCGTCACCAGCTTCGTTGCTCTTCTCTGGACGCACTCCAGTGCCTCAACGTCTTTCTCACAGTGCAGGGCCCAAAACTGAACCCAGTATTTGAGGTGCAGCCTCACCAGTGCCGAGTACAGGGGATGACCACTTCCCTGGTCCTGCTGGCCACACTATTTCTGATACAAGCCAGGATGTCACCGGCCTTCTTGGCCACCTGGGCACACGGCTGGCTCACATTCAGCCGGCTGTTGGCCAACACCCCCCGGTCCTTTTCCGCCGGGCAGCTTTCCAGCCGCTCTGCCCCCAGCCTGTGGTGTTGTGTGGGGTCGTTGTGACCCAAGCGCAGGACCCGGCACTGAGCCTTGTTGAACCTCATGCAGTTGGCCTCGGCCCATCGCTCCAGCCTGCCCAGATCCCTCTGTAGAGCCTTCCCACCCTCGAGCAGATCAACACGCCTGCCCAGCTTGGTGTCACCTGCAGACTTACTGAGGGTGCACTCGATCCTCTCATCCAGATCGCTGATAAAGATCTTAAACAGAACTGGCCCCGATACTGAGTCCTGGGGAAAACCACTTGTGATCAGCCGCCAGCTGGATTTAACTCCACTCACCACAAGACTTTGGGCCCGGCCAGCCAGCCAGTTTTTTACCCAGCAAAGAGTACACCCGTCTAAGCCATGAGCAGCCAGTTTCTCCAGGAAAATGCTGTGGGAAATGGTGTCATAGGCTTTACTAAAGTCTAGGTAGGCAGCATCCACAGCCACAACACATCTTGAGCCCCAGACCCCTCATCCACTAAGAGGGTCAACCTTGCCATAGAGGGAGATCAGGTTAATCAAGCAGGACCTGCCTTTCATAAACCCGTGCTGACTGGGCCTGATCACTTGGTTGTCCTGCACGTGGCATGTGATGATCTGCTCCGTAACCTTCCCCAGCACCAAGGTCAGGCTGACAGGCCTGTAGTATCCTGGATCCTCCTTCTGGCCCTTTGTGTAGATGGGTGTCACATTTGCTAACTTCCAGTCAACTGGGACCTCCCTGGTTAGCCAGGACTGCTGATAAATGATTGAAAGTGGCTTGGTGAGCACCTCCACCAGCTCTCTCAGAACCCGTGGATGGATCCCATCTGGACCCATAGACTTGTCTGTGTTTAAGTAGAGTAGCAGGTCACTAACCATTTCCCCCTGGATTATGGGGGCTTCGTTCTGCTCCCCATCCCTGTCTTTCACCTCAGAGGGCTGGGTACCCAAAGAACAACTGGTCTTATTATTAAAGACTGAGGCAAAGAAGACGTTAAGTACCTCAGCCTTTTCCTCGTCCTTTGTCACTATGCTTCTCCCTGCATTCAATAAAGGATGGGGATTCTCCTTAACCCTCCTTTTGTTGCTAATGTATTTATAGAAACATTTTTAACTGCCTTTTACAGCATTAGCCAGATTAAGTTCTAGTTAGCCTTTGGCCCTTCTAATTTTCTCCCTGCATAAACTCATGACATCCTTGTAGCTCTCCCAAGTTGCCTGACCCTTCTTCCAAAGGTCATAATCTCTTCTTTTTTTCCTGAGTTCCAGCCAAAGCTCTCTGTTCAGACAGGCTGGTCTTCTTCCCTGCCAGCTCATCTTTCGGCACATGGGGATGGCCTGCTCTTGCGCCTTCAAGATTTCCTTCTTGAAGAACGTCCAGCCTTCCTGGACTCCTTTGCCCTTCAGGACTGCCTCCCAGGGGACTCTGTCAACCAGGCTCCTAAACAGGCTAAATTCTGCCCTCTGGAAGTCCCAGGTAGCCGTTCTGCTGATTCCCCTCTTTATTTCTCCAAGAATCAAAAACTCCATCATTTCGTGATCACTATGCCCAAGATGGCCTCCAACCATCACATCACCCACAAGTCCCTCTCTGTTCACAAAGGACAGGTCCAGCGAGCTGCCTTCCCTAGTTGGCTCCCTCCCCAGCTGGGTCAAGAAGTTCTTTTCCACACACTCCCGGAACCTCCTGGACTGTTTCCTCTCTGCTGTACTGTATTTTCAGCAGACATCGGATGAGTGGAAGTCCCCAACAAGAACAAGAGCTAGCGATTCTGAGACTTATTCCAGCTGCTTATGGAATATTTCATCTGCCTCTTCATCCTGGTTGGGTGGTCTGTAACAGACTCCCACCATGATATCTGCCTTGTTGCCCTTCTTCTGGATTCTTATCCATAAACATTCAACCCTACTGTCACCATCATTAAGCCCCAGATGGTCAAAACACTCCATAACATACAGAGCTACCCCACCATCCCTCTCTTCCTTGACTATCCCTTCTGAACAGTTTATAGCCACCCACTGCAGCACTGCAGTCCTGCGAATCATCCCACCGTGTTTCCGTGATGGCAACCATGTCATAGTTCTCCTGCTGTACAGTGGTTTCCAGCTCCTCCTGTTTGTTGCCCATGCTGCGTTCACTGGTGTAGAGGTGCTTCATTTGGGCTACTGATCCCACCAGCTATCTGGGGGAAGAAACCTCAATTCCTATGTGACAATTCTCAGGTGCTTCTGTGGTTTCTAACACAATAACCCTTGCTTCTGTGCTGTCACATGGATCTCCATCCTCTACCTCCACTGAGATGGCAGACCGAAGGACCTTGCTAGCACACTGTCAGACACAGTCAGCACTCTCAGGGGAGGACGATACTCACAGTCCAGGAAGCACCACTTGGGCGACAGCTTCTGGGATGACAGTGTCTTTGGTTTGACTCCATCTCCCTCCTGCATAAAAAAGAGAGGATAAAGTCATGCCTCTTGGCCTCCCCATCCCTCCCCAGAGCATCCCTCCTGCTTTGGGAGGTCCCGGCAGACATGGAGGACCACAGGCACTTGGACGGAGAGAACTTGAACACAGGCACAGCACACAGTGACAGGAAGCAGCACGGGCTAGACTGGAGCCGACACACACCAGCTCACTGGGGAGAGGTGCCACCAGATGAGCCCACAAGACTGGCATGGTAGACATGACTGATGGGCCCGGGGGATGGAGCAAGGGCATACACACCTGAAAGAGCAGGCGCTCTAAATCAGAGGGCTGTGGAGGGAAATCCTGCAGAAAAGCAAGGTGTGCCATTACAGCCTCTGTCTGGGTGGGCCCCCAGCCCCTCTCTCATCCCACCAGTGCTGTTTAATGCGCTGCCATATTTGGCTTTACATGCTGCCTGGCCAAAGTCCCTGGTCCCTGCTCTGCTTTGAGGCCAGAGCACAGTGGTTGGCCAAAAACAGAGAAGAGGTAAACCATGAGGTGACTGAGGAACACCAGCCTTAATGCACAGCTTTAGAAGTGCAGGAGGTTGCAGGGGCATCAACCAGGCTGATGCCATAGGAAAGGGTTACCCTCTGAGCCTGGGAGCATGTGCCTGCCTGCGTGTCCCCACCAGTGCCTGGGCACAAGGCGGGCAGGGGACAGCCATGCAGAGCAGGCAGAGCAAGGAGCAGATGCCACTGTGCCAGCCCGGGCAAGCAGCTCTGCACCTCAGCCCTGCAGGACACTACGCACACACTGGATGGAATTCCCTCAGGCACAAGGGCCAGGTAACTGGAGACTGAGCAAGGTTCCCTTCAACCTTCTGGGAGAAAAATCAGACTGAGCAGTGCGGCACCAGGAGGCACGCTGCGGGCTCAGAAGGCATTGCTCACCAGAAGCAAGGGTTATACAGCCTGTGTCCGGGTCACGGACACGCACTAGCACGTTGGCAGGAGCACAAAAGTTAGTACTTGCAAATGAAAAGAGTTGGAGAGGGGACAACCCTATTCCAGGCACCTCGCAGGGAACAAAGCTGCGCCAGGAAACATGAAGCCCGCAGAGGGCTGAAGGAACGCAGCACAGCAAACAAAGGGACAGAGGAAAGGCCTCCCCAAACACGCAGGGGGTAATAGGCCCCCAGGGGATCTTTGCTGGCTTTTTCCACTGCCCCATGATTTTTTTGGGCGACTGACACTCTGGGACTGGAGAACAAGGTCAGAAGAGCAACGCTGAAAAAGAAGCTGCCAGTGAGCAGGGAGCAACAAGCCATCCAGCTTGGGATCCTGCCTCCACCACGTGGTGAAGGCAAACAGTGACCAGAAGCAGGAGCGTGTGTGTTTGTGCGTGTAGGTCAAGGAGGCTTAGAAATCCCTTCCCC
The DNA here is from genome assembly GCF_018691265.1 of Tyto alba. Classification (NCBI taxonomy): domain Eukaryota; kingdom Metazoa; phylum Chordata; class Aves; order Strigiformes; family Tytonidae; genus Tyto; species Tyto alba. Next base: position 6,460,150 of record NW_024881280.1, read on the forward strand.
GAGCCCCTCCATCCTCGGCATCCAGCCGTGACCACTTCCCACGCAGAGACTCACCTCCTGCAGCCTCTCGATTTGGGTCCGGCACAACTCCAGGTCGCTGTCTCCGGGAACCACGATGATTCCCAGTGGCACAGCTGCACGACAGGACACAGACACAACTCAGGGAGCAGCCCATGCCCCATCCCCAACACCTCGCACAGCTCAGCTGAGGGCACTGCCAGACTCGGGGACCGCAGCTCCCACCCCCTGGTCACCCAGCTGGTCACTCACAGGCTTCCTTGAGCTTTTCCTTGTCGTAGTGCAGTGCCTCGTAGTCGCGCATGCTGATTCGGCTCACCCGGATCCGCAGCCGCTCGGGCACTGGCTGCTGGCTGCATGCAGGGGGGAAAAGGAAAAGGATCAGAAAGTGACTGTCTGCTTTCTCCTTATCCCAATCACCCCTCCAAAACAGGCAAGAGCACAGTCCTGTGCAAAGACTGGGGTGGGGAGCTTGGCACCAGCAGTTTCTCCAGCATCAGGATCTGGTCATACTTCTGTGACCTGATCCCTTCCCAGGCTGTCCTTAAGAAAGGATCAAAATGCCTCTGGGAGTGATGGATCAGTCCTGTCCCTTCCCCCTCCAGCCCTCCTGCCTTGGGGAGGAGGTGACAGATTGATCTGAAGAACCTACTCATTGAGCAGAGGCATGGAGTTGCGCCGCTTGGTCTTCTGCACCATGTTGGCTTGGTTGCGCAGCGAGATGTGGATGCAGGAGGCTGCCAGCTTGCAGGGTTCTCCATCTACCTGCATGGGGATGGCCTTGGATGTGGTGAGAACCACCTGCCTGCACTGGCACAGCCGCTCCCCGTGGCCACCAACCTGCAAGGCAGCCTGTGAAAGGGTCCAGAGTGAGAGCAGAGCACAGACTGAGGGGTGGATGAGGGAGCACCCACTGTCAGCCAGATGCTGCAAGTAAACCAAGTTGTGAGGGTCTGAGGCCTGATCTCAGTGGGATGGGATCCACAAAGACCAGGGCATGACAGCACCTTGCCTAAATCTCAGAGCAGACACTGTCACACTGGCCAGCATCACAACTCCATGGGAGAGAATCTGTGGATCTGGTGGGCTGACTGACACCTGGTCAATGGGACCAGTTGCTCCCCTGGTTGCTAGCTGCAATTTACGACAGCGCCGACTCACCAAGGATGTCATGGTGAAGCCGATAACTTCAATGCAGCCGTCATCATGGCGCTGAGGCTCGAAGTCGTGGTGCTCCCCGGGGTTGCCCCAGGGCATGGTGCCTGCACAGTACCTGCGAAGGGATGGCATGGACAGGCACATCAAACCCGTGCAGGGATCTGTGGCATGGGGGTGAGGAGCCCGGCAGATGAGGGCAGGTCCTGGGGCGGCTCACCTGGGGATGTTCAGGAAGACCAGGCATTGGGGCTTCAGGTCCTGGATCTTGGAGGTCAGGTCTGTCCCGTCACACTGGAGACAACAGGGGCGTTCAGGCTGCTGTAAGGGCGGGCCTGGCCCACCCTACCCACCCAGGAGAAAATGGTCTCCTCGCTCTGCTCCCTACAGTGACTGTCCTCCAAGCCAGGAACACATCCTCTCCCCAACCCTGAGATACTCGGCGTGCCAAGGGACCGCTCCTCACGCCTCCACAGCTCAGCCCCCTCCCTGGCCCAGAGCACCCCTGCATACTCACAACCAGCTTGACATGCTTTGCCAAGTCTTTGGAGCTCCCGGTGAGGAAGTCAGAGAAGGCCGTCTGCCAAGGTAAGAGACAGTGTTAGTGCCCAGATGTTCACCGAAGTGGGCAGCCAGGAATCCTGCCACCAACCTTCAGACCTCAGCTGCTGAAAGCAGCAAATCCCCTCCTTGTCCACTGGCAGAAGCCCTCTCCTCTCCCCCTCCCAAAACAACCTGATCCATTCCACTTGCTATTTTGCCTGCCAAAAACCTTGAGGCACCTTCAGTAACATGCGCTAGTATTCCCTTGCCAGTCCAGTCCTGGCTCTAGGGAAGAGCTGGCAAGGTGGGTCTCCTCCAGTGAGAAACTCGAGTCACAAGAGAAATTCAGGCTCAAGCTGTAATGAAGTACCATAAAACAGAGCTGATGGGACCTCATCTGGTGATACTAGCAGAGACAGTATGGCCCGTTACACAGGCCCTGGGGTCCCCTTTGGGTTTAACTGTACAGACAGGAGGGGAGACACAAACAGGAGAGATGTGAGATGGTACGGAGCAGCAATTGGCCTTTAGTACTGCTCATATACCGGTCACTCAGCCACCTGGGTAGGGGGGTACACTAAGGATGGGGGGATGGACAAAGAAAGATGACACTGAGACATAAAGTTCTAGAGGTGAAATACAGGAGGATGGCATAATTAACCAGGGAGCTGTAACTGGCCCAAGGTATAAAATAAAAGACCAAAGTAGCGTGGAGACTCTATGGAAAGGTTCCTCTGCAGAGGGGACAGCCCACCTCCCCACAGCTCTGGGGAGGTCCTGCCTGGGTGACTGTCCATGAGCCGGAGAACAAGAACAATAGTGGCAGGAGATCAAGACAGCAACTGTACCACAGGCCAGAGAGCAAGCTGTACCGCCAGCAGCGCTCGCAGCCAAAGAGGAGCTGCAACTCCCAGGGCTGCAGCCTTTCTCCAGCAACTCTCCAGCTTCGGGGGGGGCTCAGCTTGGGTGCACATGAAGGCCCGTGTAAATCGGATGAGTGAGTTTAGGGTGTGGGCAGGAGGCAGGGTCATGCCTGTGCTCCAGCTGACGCTACGGCTACTACAAAGGCATGCCCAGATATCCTCCACACACTCACCCCAGCATAGAACATTTTATTCCGAAACCGGCTGTTGAACTTCTCTGGGTTGGCCTCTAGGGAAAGGAGAAAAAAGCCCAGGTCACTGGCCTGCACATGGAAATACTTTGCTTGCCAGCTCTCCCCAGACACGGCTCTCCAGCCAGCCTTGGCCAGGAGGCACCCCTCTTCCCTCTCTGTAGCCTCCACTTGTCCCTCAGGTTTCACCTCCAGCCCTGTCCCTGGGGCAATCCTCTTGTTCAGTTTCCTGAGGAATATTTTACAGGCCCACCTCTGGGGCACCCCCTCACCACAGACCCTGCCCCAGCCCCACCCCCCCCGGGTACCTCGGGATTCGTGGAACTCCAGTGTCACCCGTGCATCAAAGCCAAGGCTGAAATAGTTATTAAAGACATCCAAGGGGAGCTGAAATGGAAAGCAGGAATGAGGATGAGGCTGTCAGCGTGTGGCCACGGCAAAGGCAAGGTCAGGCTATAGCAGAGCCATGTATGGTGCTCACGAGGCTGAGGAAGCCTGCTTGCCTTCCCCCCAGGAAAATACAGAGGTCAAACAGCCTGAGATGATGGATTGGCCCCTGGTTCCTAGGGGTAAGGGACGCAGCCCAAGGGGACACATTCTGCTGTCCGAGATACCTGTAATCACCCATGTTTCTGCTAAAGAAACAGTCTCAGAGGGGACTGGGCTTACACCTGTTGCAAGCTGTGGTTAAAAACCTCTGGTGGACGATTAGTTCTGATCTCTATGCGCCTTGCCATGGGTCAGGGCCATGAGGAGAGGAGCAGGAATTGGAGCAGGGGGAGGAACACCAACCCAATGCTGCAGTCCCAGGTGCTGGGGCTGCCTGAGCAGACACCCTGCGCAGGGAACAAACATGGGGAGGGGGTGTCCCACCTTCTCAGTGGCCGCCTCATCCTTCTCCTCAGGGCTCGCATCAGGGTTCGGCTCCACATGGAGGTTCCAGCGATCGAGCTGCACGATGTTCCCATCTTCCACGTGCGACAGGATCTTGGACAGAGGCTCATCCGTATAACCCTGGTGAAGAGCAGGACTTGGTGAGCCTCCTACCTGCCACCCACAGAGATGCCCCAGAGACTGTGGGCTTTGGGAAGACATCCCAGAGCAAAATGTGTGGGAAAGATTGATTCTACTTGAATGCACAACAAAGTGGGACCTCCAATTTAAAACAATGCATCTTCCTTCTAAAAATCTCCCGAAGTTTGAAATAATGATTGCTTTTGTTAGTGTCCTAATAGATTATAATGTAATGCAGAATAATTCAAATGTCAGAAGAACAGTAACATCCAAATGGCACTTACTTGTTGGTCTGTATTTAGGGAAAGTCGAAACACCCAGCCCATGAAAATCCCCACCCATGTGTCTGGTCTGGAAGCAGAGCCAAAGCGCTCAGTTCCCCTCTGTCAGCAGCGGGCTCTTGTGCCTGTCACTTACCCCACCCCAGTTCAGCGTCCTGGCCAAGTCGTTCCCTGTCCCCAAAGGTAGGATGGCCACGGGAGGAGGTGGGTTGAGGCGTAACTGGTCCAGAATGGAGAGTATCCACCCCACCTGCCCGAGCAAGAGAGCGCAGAGAAACAGTTGGTTATTTCAGGGACCGGCAGGCAGGTGGATGTGACTCGGAGCGCTAGCGATGGCAGAGACAGGGTCCCCTGAGCCACCACCGAGGCCATTCATAGCCATTAATGCTCCAAATGGGTGCTGCGGGAGATACCAGTAACCCCAGTGAGGACACCGGCCCTCAAAAGGGCGACAAATCCAGACATGCGGCAGACCAGCACTCCCTGGAGCACTGCGGGAGGGGACCTACAGCACCCAGGGCCATTTTGCCCTTTTGTTCCAGATCACAGCGAGGAGGGCTGCTGCCGGCGTGGGAAAGGCCTGGGGCGAAGGGCACAAAGGGGCTGGGGGACTCACCGTGCCGTCCCCCCCGCACGCCAGGATCCGGAGGTTGTGGACCTTGCGGTACAGCTCCAGCCTGCAGGGAACAGGGTGAGGGTGAGGAGGGGAGGGAAGAGGCGCCGAAAGTGGTACGCGGGGGTCCCTGCCCTCCCCCAGCCACGTGAATGTCTCCCACCCCATCGCCGCAGCAGTGGGGGAAGCCACGGTAGCTCTGGCTTCACCGGCTCTTGCGGCCCACAGTCTGTGCACACACTGATAAACCAAAATGCAGAAAGCATTCAGGTGACATTAAGTGAAGATATCCGGGATATTCATCTCACCCTTTGCCACTAGCCTTAAGATTAGACCAGCCCTCCATCAGGAAACACTGACTGACCACAAGGTATCCTAGAAAGGCCTCTCAGACCACAAACTCATTGGAGGTCTCTTTGCACAAGGGAGCTATGAAGCATCAGGCCTCTGCCAGCCATGGGAAGAGCTCTGGGGAGGAATCTCCAGGGCAGGGATGGAGGAAAGAAGAGTGCTGCCTCCATCAGTACTCACGCCTCCTTGGGTCCACCCTGGCTGAGGTCAAAAACTTGACGTGGGTTGAGATACCACATGAAAGATTGGATGATCTTGGCTCCCTATGGGGAGAAGAAAGACTTCAGGTAATAGGGAGTTCCCAGTGGATGGCAAAAGAAGACATCTGGTGCTGGGGACAGGCCAAGACAACATCGTTCTGGGGGGACTCAGGCAAAACCTGGCCTAGGAGGGAATTGCCAGGCAGCAAACTGGCACTGTGCAGATTGCCTTGCTTCTTCTGCAGCTGAGACATCACCAAAACTATGATGAGACCTCAGCAGCCAAACGGCAATGCCCCTGCAGAGCTGCCTTCTCAGGAAGGTGTAAGGACAAGGCCATACCTGATTCCCACCGCTCTTGGGGTTCACAAACACCAGCAAGGGCTTCATGAGAGGAGCTGGCATGGGCTTGATGACAAAGGGTTTCCACCTCCCTTCCTGCAAGAGACACCGCGGGTCCTTCAACAAACTGGGGGAAATGCCAACTCCCACTTCCAGCTGAGCCCAAACATCACGCAGGTCAGGAGTGGGAGGAAGAGAACATCCCAGCCGCCCTGTAAGCCCTATAGCTGGGATCTGCCCTGCCAGCAGGCACCCTCCCTCCACCTCACCCTCCTTAACCTCAGCACAGATCCAGCAAAGCCCCCTTGTTTCCCAGTCCTGCTCCTCACTGCCCCCTCCCTCAGCCCTCCCAAGAGAAGGTCATTCCCTGTCGCCTCATGTCTTACCTCGGCCCCCTTCTTGCTGGATTTCCGCTTGAATGATGTCCTCTTCTTCTTCTTACTAGACTTCAATGGATTCTAGAGAGAAAAGAAACAAACCCAAAAACTCCGCGAGGAGCTGCTGGGCGAGCAGGAGTCGTGAAAGAGCCACAAGAGCTGAGGTGACCTACCTGGGGCCGCCGGACCCGCAGAATCCAGGTGGGAGGAACGACGACAGCAGCGTGAGCCCCCAGCGAGCAGGGCTCTTCAATGTGTTGCAGCATGAAACATGACACTTTGCTGTGATACTGGGGAAGGAGAACACAGAGAGAAAACTCAGCTGCTCAGTTTGCTGGGGACAGCCACCTTCCACTCCTCCCAGCTCCCCCGTGCCAGTGCAGGGAGTGCTGGAGGAAACTACACAGGAATTTTGTAATGGGAAGGCAATGAAGAGAAAGTTTCTTGCAGGAGCTCACAGCTACCACAATACAGCCTCTCCCAGTAAGAGGAGCTGTTCAGGGCAGGCTGCAAAGAAGCAGCTCGGGGAATCCCAGCAGAAAGTGGAGGTTATTAGGCGCAGAACAGGCCGGTAAGATGTTCCACGGGGGCTTTGCTCACCGCTTGCTTGCACCAGGAACAGCTGATGGCTACAATCTCTTTACTGTGGAAGGCAAACTTCTGCTGGAAACCCTGTGGAGGGAAGGATAAGAGGCTTAGGAAATTCCCTCACAGCTTTCTACCACGCAACAGGACTTTCCTACCACTGAAAGAGATGTTAATGAAGAGAGCGTGCCTGCAGCTGGAGCCCCCCAGATCCCTGTCAGATAGCCCCAACCACCACTATGGCACCAGGGAGGCCACCACGCTCTGCAGGGGTGTCCCTGTTGCTCAAGGAAAGCATGTCAGGAAGACAGTCCCCTCCAGGATTGATTTGGCCCAGGGGCAGAACAACTCTATGTGGGAAGCACTTATGTAGTGCTTTACAGTGCAAAACAGGGCACAAGGCTTGGTTTTGCTGTAGGCTGTTGCTGCTGCCAGACAAGAATGGTGGGATGCCCCTGGTCCCCAGCCCTGTTCTGGGCTCTGGTTTGACCTGAGCGTTCCTTCAGGCTGAGAAAAAAAAAAAAACAACCACAAGATGCCCTCTCACCTTGCCACACTGCCGGCATTTCCCTTCCTGCCGCCTCCGGTGCACCCAGTGATGCCGGACAACAATGGGCTAAAGGGAAAAGGAAAAAAAAAAAAAAAAGGGAAAAAAGGAATGAAAGGCCCAGTGTGTGAAGGAACACAGGAACAGGCAGGAGGAATAATAGACCCAGGCCAGCCAGGACCTCTGCTCTTGCAGCAAGCCCACTGCTCACATGCACCAGCCCCAACCCTCTGGGAGAAGGCAAAGCCAAATACTCAGGGAGCAAAAGGTGAAATTATGTTCCTCAAAGAAGAGGGAATTAAACCCATAAGAAAACGGAAGGAGGGGAGGGAAACTGAAGACTGAGACTCACGCAGAGCAAACCCAGTGGAGGGCAGGCAAGCAGTAGCACCGAGCACCGCTTCGGCCATAAGTCACATCGCCGTCCCTTAATGTCTCTGCCCAGATGCCCCCAGCACCAGGTGAAAAATGTGCTGGTGGAAAGTGTGAAAGTCCTCTGGGAGACAGGTGATGCCCACGGCAAGAAGATGGAAGCACACGGGAAAGGACAAAGAGTCCTCTTGGCTTTAGCAGACATTAATCCAGTGGGAGCAGAAGGGGAAGCTATGCCCTGAGGTCAGCTCTGGGTCCCAGCAAGCACATCTAGAGAAAGGGCTGACCCTGAAAGGGATCCCCTGGCAGCACAAAGGCCAGAAGTGCACCTTTCTAGGAAACAGGAGGGAGGAACCCTTGGAAAAGCTGAGGAGTATTAGCAAGACAGGATGGAGAAGCTGGGTTTGCAAGAAAAAGAAGGAAAACCAGGAAAGGTGAGGGAGAGAAAATTTGCAGAGGTTGGAGAGGAGAAAAATAGAGACAGAGGAGTGAGCGGAAGCAGAGAGTTGTCAGCAGAGCCCAAAAAGTAAATGAAGGACAAATATGGGAGCTGGACTAAGAGTGATATGGGAAAGATGCATGGCAGGAGAAGCAAAAGAAGAAAGGAAGGTTTAAAGTGACTCTGAAAGCTTCACCTTCCCAGGTCACACTGGCATTTCTGGAGCAGGCAGCCTGTGTTTGAGAACCTTTCTGCTTCTGCCTCTGCTGTGCCAGCACAAACACGGTGTGGGGGCAGCAGCTGCGTTACCAAAATGGCCCAAAACTGAGCCACCCACACCCACTCCAGAGCACTGCAGAGGCTACAGTGGCTCTGCAGGCTGGAGGGTGAAGCATGAGGGATGACCAGCGCAGCTCAGCAGACAGGTCCCAGGCCACCTCTTACACCCAGTACATTAAAACACGGGTTAAAGGGGTCCAACAGCACCACTGAGGGCATCTTCCACTGCTACCTGGAATACCTGTGGCACCCAGGTCAGGGCTGGGTGATAAAAGCCAGTAGTGAAGCTCATTCTGCTTCCTTCCAAATTGTGGGAGACTTGGGGACCTGGTGTTTGCCACAGCCTCCCCTAGGTGCTTGGGGACCAGCGCAGGGGGGAAAAAAACTCTCCCAGAAAACATTGTTTGCAGGCTACCCCCATGCAGATGCAGGAGCTTTAGGACATGCAAACCAGCAGATGCTTCGCATTTGCTGCCTGCGAGCTCCTCACTCCTCACACCCAGCCCGCGCTGCCGCCTTGCAAAGAAACATCCCTTTTGCTGTGCCACCCGCCTCGGAGCCGGGAGGCGGATCGATGCCTGCACTGTGACGGGCAACGTGCTGGCAGCATCTGACATCTTCGCCACCCAACTGGAAAGAGCGGGGCGGATGTGGGCAGTGTCCAAGGCATGTCTCTCACCTCCCGTACGTTCCGAGATCCTGACTCCCTGAAGGAAGGTTTGCAGCGGAAATTTATCTGTAGATTGAAGACACGTGAGGGGAATCAGTAAAACCAAAGGAAACCCACCAGAGTTTACTCTACTACGGCAGGCCCAGAGCCTCTGGAGATGTTCGGTGCCAGCCGCGAAACCCCTCACATATCTCTGTTACTGCACAAAAGGGGGCCTGGGGTCCCAATCATGTCACTCGATGCTCCTTTTGGTATTGTCTCCTCAGAAGACCCCTCCTTGCAACGACACATTGCAGTTTCCCGGTGTCCTTGTGTTTCACTACCCAAAAGGAAGGGCTGCCCACGAAAAGGCTGTCACAGCTTTGTGAGCCACAGGAAGGGCATAACAGGCTCTACTCACTTTCTCCAGCTGTTCGATGCAGGGTGTATGCACTACAATCTTGCAGGCTGCACATTTACGCCTGGAGAGAGGTTTTTGCTGGAGGATGAGAAACAGGGAGGAAAAAACATGCATGTGAATAGCAGTGTTCAGAGACCGGCAAGCTCAGCCTCCCATCATACTTCCTCCATGTATTTCAGGATGCAGAACGAGTCCTGTGGGAAAGTTAGACACAACCTAGACCCCTTGCAACTGTGTGTGTGCCTAGAGCAGATGCTCTCAAGTTCAGGACAGAGCAGGGAGGTGCTCTCCTGCTGTCCTGTCCCACAGTCCTTGGTCTCTCCTGACACTGCCTGAAAGCACCACAGGAGCTGGTGGGGGAAGCTCCTGTGGGGCTCCCATAAAAAGCCCCATGGGCAGGCACAGGATGGCATCAGTGCTCCGTGTCCTGTACTGCAAGCAGGACTGAGCCTGCAAGCTGGGAGCAACCCCAGAAGATCAGTGCTGCCTGCAGGGTCAGGAGGCAGCAGACCTGGGTCTCCAGCTCTCACTTTTCTCCTCTGTTCATCTATTCTCGGATCCAGATTGTCCTTCTAAGGGTTTGGGATCCCAACAGCCTCTCAGCCTCTCCCTGAAGTATCATCCTATCATCTCCAGGCAAGCAGCAGCCCTGCATCAGGTTCCCATTGCAAACTGAGCACTGGTGCTGGCAGAAATTGGGGATGCGGAGGTAGGAGGGACACGATCCCCACCTTGGCAACCCCCCAGACCCCCACACGTCCCCCAACAGCAGCAGCATGGCCTTCACAATCTCCCTGCTGAGCGGCAGCACAGCCTGCACCTGCGGCCCTTGCCGGGGAGGTGGGTGACCCCAGGGGACTCACCAGCAGCTTTGCCATACAGTTCTGCTCCCCAACGTAGCAGAAGTCCCCAGAGACATTGGTCTCAAACCAGATGTGCTCCCCATAGACTGCAGTCTCCTGAAAGGCACAAAACACGTTTCTCTGAGAGCACCCCCAGACAGCACCGAGCCCCTGTAAAATGGAGAGGAGCTAGGTGTAGGCCGGGAGACAAGATGCACAGAACAACCAGGGTTGACACTGGCACAGAGGAAACCTCGTGAAGCTGCCGCCATGGCCCACTTGTTGGAAATGAGAGGGCCCTGGGAAACCAACTTCGGGGTCTTGCACAGGGGAGCTACTTGCATCCCCCCTTGAGAGGAGGAAAATTCAGTGCAGGGGACTCTGCTGAAACAGCTTCTGTTCTATGGCCTTGGGGTGCAGCTTAAAACCTGTTCCTGTTGCTTGGCCCCAGCCCCAGCTCCTCAAAAGACCTTGGCTGCCAGGAGAAGAGCTGGCCATGATGCATCTACACCATCCTCCCAGGAACCACCCACGCCTGCACAGCCTTTCTGTGCAGCACAGACACTGGCACCAGCTGGTAGCAACGGCAGAGGCCATAAATGTGTCAAGGCCAAACTCACCCGGGGAAGAGCCTGCTGCTTCATGGCCAGGAGCCCATTCCATGCAACGCCCAGCAAAACGTGCTACAACTTACGCTCCAGTCCACAGTGCTGCGTATCTGCCTCTCCGAGTCGTTCCTCACGGCTAGCGCAGGGTTTGGCTGGGCTACCATGTGCTGGAGGCTGGACTTGGCAATAGCTTTCCTGGAAGACACAGGAGGGGCTGGCTATTAGATCAGGGGAGGAGGAATACATGCAAAGCACAAGCTGCTTCTACGGTGGATGGTAAGGCTGGAGCAGAAAAGCATCCTCAGGACCAAGCGGCTGGAAATGAGGCGAATCTCCAGCACCATTGGCGGAGGAGTACCCGCTCCTGCAAGGCAGTCCCGTGGGACAAAGAGGTGCTGGCCACGTTGCTGGCAGCTCAGCTGAAGACACCTTACACCCAGCAAAAGGCAGAGCCTGAGCCTGCTGGGTCAAAGCCCTCGGGGATGACAGGTCCATTGCAAAACACCCTGGGATGCTCCACCGACCCGAGGGAGCAAGGCCACCTTTGCAGGGACAACCTTGGCCCCGCAGAGGCTCCCCGCAGCACTCCCGTACCAAGGCACCTCAGCATGGGGCAATTTCGGGGACCAGCACAACCAGCGAGGGAAAAAAAAAAAAAAAAAAAAAAAAAAAAAAAAGAGCATCAGCTGTTTGTTTGGGGCTAGCGAGCTTCTCCCAGATGCGCGAGAGTGAAAGAAAGGAGTAGCAGAGCCAACCAGCTGGAGAAAGTGTGAATTTTCAGCCCACAACCAGGCCTGCCCACCTCCCTCCGGCCCCAGGCTGGCAAGCCATGGGGGGCTGGCCCGAGTGGGAGATTGCTCAAGGGACACGAGCAGCACTGCAAGACACGGACGGCAGCCAGGGCCAGCAGCAACGAGCCCTTTCCCTCCTTCCCCAGCGAGCCGGGGTCTGGCACCCAGCCTCCCCTCCCCGAGGCATCACCCGCTCGCACGCCGCCGCCATACATACAGCAGCCGGGGGCTCCAGCCGTCCGGGGCAGCGTGGCGAGCGGGCTCCGGTCCCAAACACTCGGGGAGGGTGACAGGGGGGCACCCGGCTCCAGCCACCCCCCCGCAGAACTGGGCCAGCAGCTGCGGGTTGCCGGAGGGGAGCAGCCCGGGCCAGTGGGCATCGCTGGAGCGCCGGCGCTGGCTGAGGCGGCGGTAGCGGCCCGGCAAGCCGTAGGCAGCCCGGTTGGACATGAGCTCGGTGGGCAGGCGGTGGGAAGAAGCTCGCCGCAGGCAGCGGGGACCCCGCGACAGCAGCCCGGCCTGGAGCGGCCGCAGCCGGGGCAGCATGGCCAGCCACCTCTCCTCAGCCCACCGCTCGCGCCGGCCTCCCGCCGACGCGCTGACCCCGGCATCCTCCGGAGACTCGGATCCGGAGCTGTCGGGGCGGGGCGCCCCGTCCCCCACTTTTCCGGTGGGGATGAGGCTGGCCAGGAGGATGGAGGGACCCACCAAGTGGGCGTCGATGGCACGCACCCGGCCCCCGCGCTTCGTCTGCACGGCGAACCTGGGGCTGAGGCAGGGCGGCGTGGTGCTGGAGCGGCGGCGGGGGCCGGGGTGCCGGGGCAGCCCCAGGCAGGAGAGGGCTGGCAGAGGGGCACCCGAGCCACGGCGGCGCTGGGCCAGCGAGGCGGAGGGCAGCCCAGCCTGGGAGCGACGCCTGGCCTTGCCCGTGGGCACGGCCACCGCGCTGGCCCGCCGCGGCCCCTTCCTCCCAAAGTGCCGCCTGAAAAAGGTTTCCATCGCACCCGGACGGTGGCTGTTAACACAGAGACCGGGAATTAAATAGGCATCCCTGGGCTGGGCTGCGGGGGTCAGGGGAGTGGGGTGGGGAGACGGAAGGGGACAGAGGGCAGGAGCGGGGGACACGGGGATGCCACCCGGGGCGTGTGGCAGGGCTGGCACCCGCTTGCTGGGGCTCCCGCTCCCCACAGCTCCCCCGTTCCTTGAGTTTCACAGCTCAGACCGCAGGGCAGGCTCAGACCTCACTGCCTGGCCGGGACCCTCCGCGTCCCCTGCTCACCGCTGTGGGGTCAGCAGAGCCCCTGCACCCCGAGGTAGCCCTGGCGACTACCCCCACCACTCTCCTGGTGCTGCTGGTCCACTTGGTTTCCCCATGGGAACAGCTCTGGCTAAGCACCAGCCTCGCTAAATTTGCAGCAAATTGATACTAAGACCTTGTGAATCCTAAAGAAAAAAAAAACAACAGGGCAAGTAAAAGCAGGACAGGCAGATTTGGTAGAAGCTGGCTGGGAGAGCTCGAGCAGCATGGAGGAGAGCTAGGAAAATCACCCCATCCGTCCTGCACAGAACTTCCCTCTCCTGGTGGAAAGAGCTTTACCGGGGCTCTCGAGCTTTCCCTGCCCGGCCCTTGAAGCTTGAGAGGCTGCTCGGACGCCGTCACGGTCTGTGGAAAGCCCTGGCCCACAGGTGGAAGGTGCCGCAGCAGTTTCAGCACTGGCAGCTCAGCACAAAAAGGCTGGAGCGGAAGGGGCTCAACCTGGCTGGCTCCAGTGCTCCCCTCCTCCAGAGCTAGCGCTTCGCTTGCCACCCTCCAGCCACCGCCTCTCTTCAGCCACTAAATAGAGAGGATTTATTTGAGGGCAACTCAAAAAAAAAAAACAAAACCAAAAACAAAACCCACAAAAAACCACCAAGATCCACAGATTGGTGGAAGCAAACTTCTGGCTCTTCCTTTGCTCCCAAGGCAGGGGACTCTGGATTGTGGCAGCCTGTAGGCACACACAAGCCACCACCGTCACTCTCAACAACTTCCATGCTGTGCAAGGCAGCTCCTCTGCCCATCACGAGGGTATGGGCGTGCTGCTCACCACTGCACCAACACTGGCATCTGCTCCACTTCTTTCTACCTTCCTCCCTTCTCATGCTCTTTTACACACTCGCTTGCAGGTCAGCAATATCAGAGGGCCTTCAGGAGAACACCTTGGTCCAAACATCCGCTGCTCCAAGGTCCACACAGACAGGCAAATTTGTCAGAAGTTTCCTTTTTTGTTTGGGAAATACACAGAAGATGGAACGTACGTGTTATTTTCTGGACCACAAACCGGAGCTCCGTGCTTGTAGCACAGGCAACCTGTTGGGCTGTACCTCTATTTCTTTTAGATGAGCACAAAGCTGAGTTTGTACTTTTGGAGAAGGCCAGGCTTGGTTTGGTCTCCTCCAGCCTGGTAGGCAAAGAAGCCAGCTCTTTAGATCCTACAGTCTCATTGCCATGCCTGTACCCAGTACCATAGCACGGAGGGAAGGAAGAACAGTAACGCCCTTCCAGGGCAGATAAAGCCTGGTTGAACTGAAAGCAAACACAAAGTGCCACCTCCTCAGAGGGATTTCTCAAGTCCTACCACATGGAGCAGTGCAGGTATTTGGTCACCAGCAGGTTAACTCTCACACCGCCGAGGCCCGTGCAGTTTTGCAGAGAACAAAAGCACATTTTGCTGCTCACCCTGCTTCCAGCCTGTCCCCCATACGGCAGTGCTCTGCTCCTGTCCCTTCTGCCCAGCGCCTGCAGGGTGACGTGCTGTACATTGCATCATCACCAACAGGTGTTAAAAATTGTCTGAACAAAGAAAACGTGTTAAAAAACCCAGGAGAGAACACTGCCTGGGTGTAGCAGACTGCAGCAGACCCTTTTTGGCTGACTTCAGCTGCTGGGGAAGATGTACTGTCCAGCTACAGCCTGAATGAGCCGAACGGATGCTCCCTCCTGACCCAGATATTTCACTGGCATGAAGCTGCTGTAGCACTTGCCGAGCTGCTGCTATGGACAGGAAGATCTCTCAACACAGCTTCCTTCCTTTTTGCACCACAGTCTCATGAGGAAATCTGCTAGAACAACCTTGGCTTGACATTTATGTTTGGGTATTAGCTGATTAAGGTCCTTTTTATCTTCAGGGCTGCCTGCAAAGTGGCACATGGACTCACACTCTGGCCACCAGTGGTGAAGGTTATTATCAGGCAACCCTCCGAGAGCCTGAAACAGCAGCACGTGGCAGCTCAGATCCGATGGGTGAAGATACCCCCCACCTCTCGCGACTTACTTCCAATCTGAGCTCCAAATGGTGTATCACAGACGTGGAGAGCTGCTGCTGGCAGGAGCAGATGGACAGACCGCCGGAGCAGACAGAGAGGCTGCCGGGGGGTACCCAGGGTTGATGTGCATCAGCAGAGCTGCGGGCAGAGCAGCCGGGGAACCGCACACCAGGCAGAGAGGAAGGAGCCAAGCCCCTGGAAGCCCCTGGCCTAACACCAGCACTAACATCTCAGGGGATCTCTGCTGTTTGTCACTGGGACAAGATGGAGAAAAGCCGGCACCCGCGGCTGCTTTGCAGATTGCATCGCTCGGCTCGGGTAGGGAGGCTGGTTGGAGGCGGCCTGGCATTTGCAGGGTGGGGAAGGAAGTACTGCTGCACCCACTAGGATATCAACTCGACTTACAGCAGCTAAGCACTATCATTTCAATCTCCTGCTGTGAATGAGGAAGGAGACAGCAGCTCTGGTCCGCTCACAATCTCCAATCAGAGCTCTTGGGATGTGTTTTCTCTTCTAACCAGATCCCACGAAGCTCCTCGGCCTCCTGTGCTCCCTGCCTGGCATCGCTGGGCAGAGGTGCTGCTGAAGCAGGAACGTGTCCCGGAGCGCAGGCAGGCAGCAGTGCTGTCCTCAGGAGCTGGGGGAGGAGAGGGCTGCTGCAAGAAGCTCCCTGGGCACTCAGAGCAAGCTGCAACCTCTTACTCTGAGGACAGAAGTATACCTGGGTGGCAGGAGCTAAATGCCCTTGGAAAGTCAAGCAGGGGTCGAAGAGGAAAAACTTGCATCTTGTAACTTCGGTGGCCAAAGAGTTCATGGATCAGCAAATAAGGAGATCTCTGCTCTCTGGACAGCCAGCAGCCAGCCCTCCTGCAGTGGTGGTAGCTCCAAAACTCCTAGGACTAAACACGTAGCGTCCCTCAAGGCAAAAGCTCTGCCCATGACAGGAGAAGCTTCTTGATATTCACCTCTGTTATTCTGCTTTGCTTCACTAGCCTCAAGCAAACTCATGTACCGTACTGAACAGGCCCTCTGTGCTCTTAAACACGCAGGGGGATGCTGTGCCATACACCTGCTCGGCCCTTCCTCTACATTATTATTCCTTCTGTCCCTCCAGCAGCCAGGTCTATCCCTGCCAGCACCCAGAAGCAAGAGAGATCCCAGGTTACCTTCATACAGTGCCAAATCTGGCACCCCTCCCCTGGCACCAAGGATGGCAAGAGGACCCTACTGCAGGACACCACTGGCAGCACAATGCACAAGCCTCGAGCCCTAGAGAAGTCTGGACTTGAAAAACACCATCAGTTCCTCCTGACCTTTCAGCAAACCTCCAGTTAGTCGACTGGAAAGCATTTTTTCCAACCACAGGGCTACAGCAAGGGAAACGAGGCTGAGAGTTTTGTCCCGCTCCGTGACGAGCACCCGGTCCGGATGGCAGCCGGCTACACCCCTGCGTCCCAGCTCGCTGTGGGTGCTGGGGAGCTGCTGCAGCACTGGAGCTGGCAGCGGGCACGCAGGAGCCTGTTTCAGTTTACAAGCTGTCTTTCCCTGGCAAGGACGCTTGACTTGCACAGCACAACCACGGGGAAAGTGTAAGTGTTATTAATAGCCACCCCTGCGTGACACCAAGATCTCCTGGGCTTCTGCCTCTCCGTCTCCTCCCTGCCAGGATATTGGAGGGACCGAGGGACAAGAGCCTGGGAGCCCATCCCCGGAGCTGCTGCTCATCCCCACCCCGCTGACATGCCGCCGCTCGCTCGCCTTCAGCCTCTGTTTCCACCACAACCTCGAGCAACCCCCACTCCTTTCAGTGCTCTGATACTCCACCTTCCCCACGTACGCTGCCGTCCCCACACCACCCCTGCTGAGATCCTGTCCTGCTCCCAGGCATCAGTCACCGACCCCTCCTCTCCCCCAGGCTCCCCAACCAGCCCCTCTCTGATGCGCCACGAAGAGCAGCCTGCGCACACGAGGTCCGCCGAGGAAGGTGCCCCCACGCCAGATGCGAAGGAAGCACACTGGGGTCAAGACGTGGCGCAGCCCTCAGGGCTTTGGTTGCAGTGAAGCGAGCAGCCATCAGCGAGTTCTCAAACCGCGCAGTTTGTTTCTACCCAAAACTTCCACGCTAGCTGTAGCAATCTCTCCTTCTTCACGCAAATAAAACAGAGTCAGGAACTCCCCTGTGCTAGGTCCGGCACGAGCGAGGAGATGGGCCTTCCCCCTGCACAGGGGTAGGGAAGCTCTGCCCAAATCACAAGCCTTCCAAAGCACCGTGAGGGGTGAGCTACAAGCTGTGCTTACTTTCTATTTTAGGATTCATTCATTTGAGCTACTGCAACAAGTGCCGCCGCTTCCATGGGCCATAGCGCCTTGCTCCCGGAGCACAGCATTCCCAGGGCAAACCATGGCCAAGGACATCCTCGGTTGTACTGTCACCCTCATGCTGCGGAGGAGGAGGTTACTGCTGCAATCTTAAGGTTGTCCCTCCAGGCTGTGGAAGGCAGTTTCTGGCCCTTGCACGGCCCTCGGAGGGGAACGGGTCTCCACCTATCTCTCAGTGAGCCCTGGGGTTGATCCAAAGGACTTCAGACCTCCCTCCCAGTGAGAAAGCAAGGCAAAGGCTTAGAAACTGGCTGGTGGTCACATGTGTGTAGCTGCAGAGGATCTTCTCACAGCCCAGAGGTCTCTGCAGGGAGCTGTGTAGAGGCTCCTGCCAGGGCTGCGGGGCACGGACAGCGAGAGCAAGGCACCCCTGGCAACACCTAAGGGCTTTGCTAACTTGCTCAGAAAGCCCACCAGTGCTACTGGGCGCTTTGGTTGACCAACCTGGAGGGCTCAGGCCTGCACTGCTTCACAAGGGATGAGCGGCAACATCAGTTTGGCCTCTTTGTACCCGGCTTGCACGTGGCCAAGCAAGCGCGCGACTCGCAGCCTCCTGCTCCCACGCACACCCACCCCTCTGCTCCATGGCCGCCAGCCCGTGGACCTGGTGCAAATACCCTGACATGCCCCAGGCACGAAAGGGCAGTGGGATCCCTGCACAAGATTGCCAGGAGCAAAACCCGCCCCCGGGCTTTATTTCAGGGGACAGGAATTTCGGGGCACACCCCAGGCTGGCAGCGACAGCTCAGCATCACCGGTTCAGCATCGCTTCTGACTGCGGGTGCCCGGGGCGGATCACCACGCAGTCCACACCAGGGATGAGACACAGCCACTAACTTTAACCCCACACCGTTTTCTCGTTATTCACACTCTGTCAGGAGCTGGGGACGCCCTGCGGAGGAGATGCAGCCTCTAAGCCACCTCCTTTGAACGAGCAAGGCAGGGGGACGGATGCAGGGACAGGCACCAGCAGCTCCTTGCAGGGGGTTGTAGGCAAGGCAAAGAAACAGAACCCCACAGCTTTGCAGCTTTTTATGGGAAGCTTTTCCAAGGGGCAAAGTCGGGTGGAAGGAACTGCCCAGGGCTGTGCAGTGACCTGAGCGCTGTCCCCTTGACCAAGGCAAGGCAAAAGGGATCAGCCATCCCACCCTCCTGCCTGGCCCTTCACAACAAATTGCTCTCAGGTTTGGTTTGCTGGGAGAACAGGGGCTGAGAGCAGAAGGGCGCAGGACTTTGTCACAGTTCCCAGCATAACCCCCATATCCTTCTGGTGGCAGGTCCCTTCTGCCTTGCCCCAAGCTCTGCACGATGCCACCTCCCCTTCCCCATCTTCTCAAGGCAAACCTGAAATGTGCTTTAAGGCACATCTGCCAGAGCAGCTCAGACCCTCCACTTACACTTCATAAAGTCAGGAGTTTGCCAGCCCTAAGGCTCAGAGTAACGTTCCCATTACAACAATGTGCCTTCCTTCCCAAAATCCATGGAAGACAGTGTTTTGTCTTAATTTAAACCAAAGCTGTTTCCTTGGAGGCTCCTGGGCTGAGTCTGGGCGCTCATATCCCTTGACAACTTTCCACCATCATAACATTATGAAGTTTATTTGCCACTACAGTAAATAATCTGCCTCCCAGTTATCAAGAAACCTGACAGCCCTGATTTAAACAATCTGTTGCTGTGTTTGGCTGGGAAGCCAAACAGCAACACTGATGGCCTCAGGCAGCAAATTAATCTGGGATAAAACACAAAGGGTGAGCAACCACTGCTGGCGTGCCGGGGCTGAGGCAGAGCAGGGGTCGGGGGAGAGGCTGGCCATGCACTTTCTATTTTGGTCCCATCAGCAGGCTGGGAAGGACTCGGAGAGTTTCTTCCCTTTGCAGAGCGACGTGCATGAAGCAAAGCAGTGAGGGGCCGTCTCGGCAGGGCACTCTGGCAGTTTGGGTGCCCAACCTGTGGTTTCTTTAGCAGATTTCCCACCGTCCTCCCCAGGGCCGGTCCCCTCCTTCAGTACACACAGCTCCATGCCTCCCGTGGAGGAGGGACGTGTTGTTTAAAGGGAGGTTGGTCCCACAGCCCAGCTGTCTGATCCAAACTCCCTGAGCAGCCTCAGAAATTTCCCCCTGGACATGGGGGTGATATCTGGGTATGGTTCCAGCCTGGGCAGGGCAACACACAGCGTCTGCCCAGGGCAGCAGCCCCAGGGAGGAGGTGATGAACCCGGCATCAAGATAAAGCTGCAGTGTGGCAGATACAGAGCGCAGGCAGCGATTCCCAGGGCTGGGAAGTTTTTGCACCTCCCCAAGCAAAGCAGAGAGAGCCCCAGGAGCTCAGCTACAGGCACTGATAACGAAAAGATGGGAGCTGAATGCCTTCCTCCAGCCCACGGCAGGGATCGGGAAGGGCACCCCACTGCTCCCAGCAGAAGCAGGGATACCCACTGCCAACCAACACCAGTAGGGATACCAGGAGCCCACAAATCTGTCCTGCTTCCCTAAACTATCCCAGGGCAAAGCGGCCAGGGTCTGGGGGTGCCGGCACGGCACAGGCTGGCTCCCCACGCCGCTGTCCTCTGCCACCTGCAGATTTCCCGCTGCCATCCCCGCTGGCAGGATACAGCCAGCGCCGTTAAGAGACTGAGCGACTGGAAACGCGCCTCTGGCAAGGAAAACCCCTGCCCTCCTTCCCAAAGGGGTAACAGCAGCCTGGTGCCACCACAGCTGCGTTTCACAGAGCCCTCGCCTCCGCCTCGGGGACTGCTCGCAGCCCTCCGGGCTTGCTCCAGCCTCCAGAGCAAATACAGCTCAGCAGGAGCAAGGTTGAGGGTCTTGGGGACAACTCTGGGGTCTGCTTCCCCCCCGCCTTTCCCCAGCGGGATGGGAGCTGGTACCTGCTCAGACCAAACCCATGAACTAAGGGCTGGCTCTCCCGGCCCCCTCCCATCCCCCACCCATCACAAACAAAACCAGCAAAACAACATGGGGGGGGGGGGGGGGATGAGGAGGAAGAGGAGGAAGAGAGAAGGGGAGAGCGTGGGGAAAAGCCCCCGTGACCTGATCCGGAGCAGCGTGGGGATCCCTGCAGGTGCCGAGCGGGTTGGCAGTGGCCGCGCAGCAGCGACGGGCCAGCCCTCCCCAACCAAGTCCTAGTTTGGAGAGCAAGCGCTCAGCTTCTCCCTCCGCCTCCTCCCAGCGCTGCAAACCCTGACAGAGCTCGTTAAAATAACCGACTGCACTTCCTCTCCGAGCAGCCCCGAGGCCGGCTCGTCCCCGGCCGGAGGCACATGTCCCAGAGGGGGGCTCAGAAAGAGAGGGGGTCCCCCCTCCTTCCCGCCAGCGCCCCGCTGCCCTCCGAGCACCCCGCTGCAGTTGCGGGTGGGGGGATGCCACTGCTTCCCTCGGAGCAGCAAGAGGAGGAGATAAGGGGAGGAACCTGCCGAGGGGGCGATTCTCTCCCGCCTTCTTGGGACCTCGATAAAGGGGTTTGCGTGGCCGATGAGAGCCGAAGCGCCTGCCACGGAGAGCCTGTGTTCATGCACAGGAGGTAACTTGCTCCTGAGTTACAGACAGTGCCTGATCCAGGCGGGCTCCACAGACGTCTCAGGAGCTTTTTACCTCCCCTCGTTGCTGCAAACCACCCACGGGACCTCCCCCAGCCAGGCTGGGGACTCCCCCATCACGCTTCACTGCTATCCGGGTCCCCCAGCCACCCCTAGGGACCTGCTCCCGCCCAAACACAACCCAGCTCCCTTTTGGGGCCACAAAACCCATCTCCGCTTTGGCCTTTGGAGAGAGGGGAGGGGGAGTCACGCCGGAGGCCAGCTCGCTCCACGATGCCCGGCAAGGCGTGAGTCACCAGCTATCGTTGTTTCGGTCAGTTACCCGGCGATGGGAGCCGATAGCCATGCACGTGGCCGGAGTGAGTCAGCGCGGGTGGCCGCAGCTGCGACCTCGTCCTTTCACACCCTGCCTGCCCCTTCCCCTTGCTTACATGTTGTGGCTAAAATTAGAGAGGGAGCTCTTCTCCTCTGCGCGTAGGAGCGTGCATTTGGACCGTGCCCAGTGCTTCTTGGGGCCTGGAGAGAGACTACAGTAAAACAATCATAACAAAACGTCAGGGGAGGTTGGTGCCAGCGTGGCGAAGGCAGCCAGCTGCCTTCCCCGATGGGTATATCTTGAAAGCAGATCACAGGAAACTATTAACCAGAGGAGAGCCAGGCCCGAAGGCTGAGCTACCACCGCCGTCACCATCTCTGTCACGACAGAAGTAGCAAGTGGCCTTTACAAAGCGGTGAGAGCCAGCAGTGGGCGAGGACACATGAGCAAACCTCTCCACTGCCAAAGCTGCAGTGTTTGGCTCTTTCCTCGGAGTGCCAGAGAGGAAAGGGAGCTGGAGATGTTCGCTCCTGCTCAGCCCTCTCTGCCCTCAAACCCGGCAGCTGCTGAAGGATGGAGGGCTCTGCCCTTTTCCCCACACAGGGTACGCGTCCTTCAGATTTGCCTTCCCAGTGCCAGGAAAGGACCAGCTGCCACTAGCAGCCGAGCGGGTCCTGGCATCCTCACAGCCCCGGGGTGGCCATGGTGCTGGCTGCGACCAGAGGAGGAGGAAGGGCTGTGGAAGGGCCCCTAGGAACAGTCCCCAGCCCATCGCTGTTATGACCCATTTAGTGGGACTGGCAGGACGTTTTATCAAAGAGGAAATTAAGATCATGCTGTTACTAGCCACCCACTCAGAGAAAAGAAGCCTGGTGAGAGATCTGTGTGGTTCCTCCCCAGCCAAGGGAGCTTCTCTCCAGCTGCCCCATGCCCACCCTGCTCTCCCTGTCCCCCACGGTCTGTCCACAGCAGAGATCCCCGTTGACATCACCTGCTGCTCCTCACCCCCACCACAGTCCCACCTCCCTCCTGGGCTGGCACGATCCTGACTTGCTAACAGAAACAGCCTGGAGGGATGCCCAGGGTGGATTCTAACTGGCCCCCAAACCCTTCCAAGTCAAGGAGACCACTGAGAGACCAGGTCACTGGCTCTCCAAGTCCCTTTCCCTGGAGGCAGCAAGAGCAGGAAGCCCAAGGGCCTCCTCCTCAAGCCAGCCTGGCAAACCTTCTTGCTGCCATTCTCCTCCTTCCCCCCCACGATTTACTAAGCCCTCACCCTGCAGACACGCACGTAGGCAAGCGGGAGGCGAGGGGGACCTTTGGCTCCCCGTGCTGCTGTCACAAGCTTCAGCCCACTCTGTTCAAGCAGAAACCACCGCCCCGAGCCGAGAGGCTCCCCAGCCCCACGCAGCCCTGAGCAAGGCCTTCCAAGCAACCCCGGTCCCACGCACATGAAACCAGACCACAAGTGGCAGCCCCTGCAGGTGTCTGCAAAGTGGGGGGACTGCTCAGCATCTCAGAGAAACCCAGTCCCCAACAATCTCACACCCCCCACCCCAAAGCCTGAGGCTAAGACAGAAAAGACACCTCCTATTTCTGTATCCCAAACCTTCAGCGTGACCCCGTGACTAAGCAAAGCACATGCTGATTTGCCACCCGAAAGGCCTTTGTTGGTTTAACTGTGACCCGGTTACTGATATCAAGTCTAATCCTTGGTTTCACTTTTTCAACTCGTGGCAGCGAGCCACTGTCTTCTCCCCCACCTCATGTCAAAATTAAAGTAACTCCTTTTAGCAATGTTACACCTATCACTTCTTGGTTTTGCTAAATGTCAGCTTGTCCCTCTGCTACAAATGGGAGGGCAGGAGAAGGATTTTTTTTTTTTTTCTCTCCTCCACCCTTTTTCTTCTAAACACCCTCTGCATATCTGCTCTTATGTGCTTCCTTTTCTTCTCTTATCCTAACATCCCCATGCCTTCCAGTTTCTGCAGCCTCACCGACAGGCTCTTTTTTCCCCACCATCCTTCGGAGAGGAGATTCCCAGGGTAAGAGGTGCTGCTGCCAGTGCAGAGTAGACCACTCTCCCCCTTCCCGGCACGGGCTAACACTTCACCCTAGACTGGTAGCGCAGGGCTGCCTCACTCTGTCCCCCAAATTTCTCATCTCCCACTCCCAAAGGGTGACACCGGGTGCTCCAAGGACCCCCGGAGCTGGGGGGAGCAACCCAGGCTCCATGTGCAGAGGCTGGTGGGTGCCGTCGTGCAGCTCCGAGCGCTACCAGGACACGCAAGCCTGCGCAGTGGCGAGCTGGCCAACAAGGTTGCCCCTCAGCATCAGCCAGCAAGCTCACCGGCCACTTCACTCACGGCAGCAAAAAAAAAGCTCCACGCCGAGGCTTTGCAAAGCCCTCCCTCGCAGAAGAGAGGAAAGCAAAACCAGAGGTGAGGAGACAAGGCCAGGGACCCTGCAGAGGGGATGTGCCGCAACACCCAGCCGAAGCAAGGCCCAGGGAAAGGGCCGGAGCTGCACAGCAGAGCGCTGAAGAGCAACCGTGCCCTCTGGTGTTCAACCCATGGCACTATGGGCCTCTCCAAAACCCAACCACCTTCCCAAAACCCAACCACCTCCCCTCTGCAGAGCACTAACCTGCCCCACCGCCTCTCGCCCCTGACACCTCCAACCACGGGACTGCTGAGCGGCCCTGGGACACAAGATTTTTTTTGTGTCTACAAGGTCGGGCAAGCTGATGGCTGAGCAGGAAACTCTGAAAGGCCCGGGATGCTGTGCAGATGGGGTGATACCCAGAGGAGCTGCTCAGCAGAAGCCAGGAAGCAGCAGTCCTCAGTGGGGATCTTCCACCGCACCGCTTCTGCACGACACTTGCACAGCACAGCCAAATCCTGGCCAGGCTGACGTGCTGCTCCAAAAAGATTGTGGGGTAGGGAACCTGGGAACAGGGCCAGGGACTTGTCCCTGTCTCCACATTGCCTTGGGAGCACTCGTGAGCCCCCACAGCTAGCCTAGGTATGGGCTCCCACACAGCAACTACATCCCAGCAATCTCCTAGGCCCTGGTTTCCCACCATGTCTGGCAGCCCCAGCCCTACTGAACTTCAGGCTGCTTCGGCCATTTGGATAAACCACCCTCTCAGCATTGTCATTTTAGGTCTTCAAAGCGCTCAGCATGCACAGCGACTAGGTGCTACGGCCCTGATGCCCACGATGGCTAGGACATAGAGGATCTCAACAAACCTTCACCCCAAACACCAGCAAAACGAGGGTTGCCACGTTAGCTGATGAAAGTCCAACAGTGACCTGCACTCTAGATCAAGGTTAGTGACACAGGCAGCAGGCAGGCAGCCTGGCTTTCAGCGACCTTGGTTAGTGCAGACACAAGAGGGTGACGTGGGGTGAGACGTGGGTGGGAGGGAGGAGAGCTCTCGAGCAGAAACGCTGCGGCAGCTGCTGGGACCGCACGGCCTGTGCAAGCCAATAAAAATACCACGTACTTATACACCGCCGGCCGGTGCTTTATCCTCCTGGATCCCCATCGGCCGGGCTGGCTGCCCTGAAGACAAGGGAAGACACCTTTGTGGGGCAGGTGGAGTCTAGGGACACAAAGAGAGTGGTCAGCAAGCCCTCCCCACAAACACACCTGGTTGCCCGGCCACTGTTCTCCCCCTCCACGGCTGTGCTGCCCCCATGCCATCCCTCCACCCCGCAGGCTCTCCCCATGGCCTCAGTGTTTACAGACCCCAGGGTCCCTGACGGCACCCACGCCACCGCCCCTGCCGTCAGCTGCAGAGGCCAACGTGGGCAACGTGACCACAGAGCCGGCGTCTCCCTTCGAAGACGGTTAGCGAAAAATCAAGCACCGCGCTCCAGCTTCTGGGATGCTAACCCAGCCCAGTCCACAGTCACCTCCAGCCCGACCCAGTGAGCTGCAAGAGCCTAAGGACACCCTGCACCTCTCCAAAGGGTGCACAGCTCAGGGACTGGGGGCCAGGCTGGCACGGAGAGGGAACCCCGCTTCATCCCCTACACCACCCCTCCCTCTCCCCCCCAGCATCAGCCTGGCTCCTGGCAGACTTTGCCTTGACTGCTGGGTTTCGGGCATGGATTTGAATTTCAAATAAATCGTGAAGGCACTCGCCAAACCTCACACGGAGGAGCATTGTTTGGGCAGGGCAGGGCAGGGCAGCTCGCCTGTTCCCAAGCCTCCGGTCCCTGCGGGTGGGCACCGAGCCCTGGGAGCCCCAACCTGACACCAGCCAGGGCCCGGGGAACAAAGCTCTTGGTGACCCAGTGCAGAGGGGCAATACCTTTTTTGGGAACTCTCGGACATCCACCCCCACCACAGCTGCTTCCTCCACCGTTCAAATGACAGCAAAGCTTGTGGGAAGGTGACACCGTTGCTCCAGCCCAGGTTGGGGGGGGTCCTCACCACCATCCTTTGCCAGAGCATCTCCTGACCCCAGGAGAGGACCCTAAGGCCAACCCCTAGCCCAGCTGGGAGCTGTAATGGGGAGAAGAGGGGTGCCACCGACTGCACAGCCCAGAAGCTCGCACGGGACGGGAACCCCCGCCACCTCTTAATCCTGCCATCTGCCAGCCTTCACCAGGCACAAGATCCCTGCAGAAAACATCTCCCCCTCCGCCACATTTCAGCGGCGGCAGCTGCCAGAGTGCCCCACACCACGTCCCCTTGCGTGGTGACCTCGGGCTTGGGCGGTAAGAGGCTTAGCACTGGATCTGAACGGCTCCCGGCCGGGGCCTGAGGCGGCAAGGCAGGACGAGATACAGATAATCTGATTGAGAGGGAACTTTCACACGGAGGGGCCGGCACGTGGCCAGCCGCACGGCCCCCCGCTCCCTCTCCGGGCTGGCTATAACCCGTGCCCAGAGGCCAGGAGCTCAGGAGGAGGTTCTGAGCTGCCTTCGCTACTTCTGCCCCCTGCCTCTCCATCTTCATCCCACCGGTGAGCCCTGCCCCAGAGAGGAGGTGGGATCCCCCCAGCCAGGGGGGAGCAGGCAGGAGAGCATTGTGTCCCGTCCCCCCCCCCCCCCCACCTCCACGTTCTCTAGCTTTGGATCTGCACCTGGGCTGCCAACGGTAAGGGAGAGATGGGCTGTGCTGGCACCCACGTTTCCTGTGGGAGCCGAGCTGCGCCAAAATGAGGGGAAAACCCTCCGCAACGAGCCTCTTCGTTAGCTGCCTTGACTTCCTGGGACAGCCAGCCAGCGGGGCCAGGTGACTTTCTGCAAAGCCACAGCCTGTTTCGGAGCCGAGGCTGCTCCTGCCCCACAGAGCCGAGCTGCGGCTGGTGAGCAGGGGAAGGGAGGTGGGGTGAGCCGAAGCTGGGGAAGGGGCAAACGCCCAGCCATTCCCTGCTGGTGCTGGGTGGGATTTTCACGTCTCTCCGGCTGGGAGCCCCCATCTTGGGCATCATCCCCCCCAACCCCCCAGAGACCTGACCCTGGCTCCCACCAAGCCCTGCCGACTGGGCAGGGCTCCTCCGAGATGAGGGATGCTCAGCTCATTGCCCCAGGCCCTGGACTGCTGGGAAAGGCTGGCAGCCCGGAGATGGGCAAAGCTCGGGCAGGCCGCTCCCAGGGCACTAGCATCAGCTGCAGGTAGAAACTGGAATTGGCAGCCTCACCCAGACAGCACAACCCTCCCCGCAGACAGGGCTGAGGCAGGAGGCCCATTAACTCCTACCAGCTGGGTCTGGGAAGAGGTCCTCTCAGTCAGGAAGAGAAACTTAGGAAGAGTTTCCCCTGTGTGCAGAGCTCATGGTTAACTATAAAGTTAACACCCCCCAGACATCAACCCCTAAACCGCGGGCAGGAGGAGAACAGCGCCAGGTCTAACACACGCATCCAGTGCAGCCTGGAGGACTCCATCCCCCCGGGGAACTGGCCTGGCCAGCACGGCCTCATCGCTTGCCTTGGCGGAGCTTCACCCTCCTCCACCTGACGTCCTGATGGGGAGAAGAAAGCCTCCCAGCTCCCAAAGAGAGACTGCAGCTGCTGCCCGGCCTGCAAGTCGCAACAGAAATACCAGGTATTACTTCTGTAACACTGGAGAGCCGGCCTGGAAAAAGCTCCTGAACTCGGGATCGCAAAGACAGAGCCACTTATTCCCTCCCAGCCTGGTGCCAGCTCAAGAACCAGCAGGACAGGTTTCCCCTATTTCCACACCTTGTCTGTGTCCCCAAGTCAGTCCTGCACCAGAGTCCCTACCTCCAAAAGTCTCCAGCAGAAGCCATTCACCTCTTGCCAGTCCTGGCCTTTTCCAAAAAGGATGGTTTATGGGCCCGAGGGTCAAGGAGCCTAAGCCTCAGCCTGCAGGCCCAGCTCAGCGTCTCAAAGTCAGCACACGTTTACAAGAGCCAGCAAGCAAGCGAATGGGTGGCTGAGAGCTAACTGATGAGCTTCAGCTCACAGAGTCACCTGGAAAGGAGAAACCAGAGCTCCACCGAGAGCAGAGCTGGAAGTTACATGTAGAGGCTTTGCCAAGTCTCTGGGGAGGCTGTCTGCTCCCCGGGCACGGCACCACGACGACTGAAGGAAATCCTACACTGCATCCCCCACCACCTGCGGAGCTCAGGTTGCCTTCCACGAGAGCATCCCCCCCATCGCAGAGGGCTGGCCTTGCCCTACGAGCATCTGCTCTTAGCCCCCACGAGGACCCACGCAATCCAACAGCCCCCAAACTCTCCCCCCTCGTACCACTCCTGGCTCTGCCTCTCCCCTCTCAACACCATCTCCTGGCAAAGACCTGCGCCTGCTCCCAGCGCCTCCCTACCCCTCCGCTGCCCTTCTCTCTTCCCATCCTTTTTTGTTCAAAGGAGGGAAGAAGTCCATCACCCTCCCTCCGCTCAGCCCCTTGAGGAGGTGACAGGGTTTCCTGGAAGGGATGCTCCAACTCCTAAGCAGGTATTAGAGGTCCTGCGTGGTCTCCAGCGTGAGCACAGGGCGCTGCTGCTCTGATCTGGGGAGGGCAACGGAGCTGCCGGTGGGTGCCTGGGGCTGGAGAGGCGAGGCAGGCAGCAAGCAGGGACCACACCAGGGAGAACCCCAACCTCCGGGAGCAACCGGGCCCCCCCGGCACTCAGATCCTTCCCTGCCCTATCCCAACAGCCCCACGTCGAGCTGGTGGCCACCCTGGCCTTGGTCCGCGGGGAGGCTGCGTTGGCTGCCAACAGGCACGGCTGCTCAGCATGCCCAGCTTTTTCCTTTTTTTCTCCCCCTCCCCCAGTGAGATCAAAAGTCCCCGAGCCGTCCCACGGGAGGTCAGGCCCGGAGCGGAGAGCGCAAACACGGCAGCGGGAACGGCTCTGCCAGCACATCCCACGGGCCCTGCAAAACAAGCCAAGGTGTCGTGGCAGGGGACAGCTGGGGACTCCCACGGGTGTCGCTGGCCAGGGCCCAGCTAAAGCCACCCGCCGTCCATGAGCGGGACACGGAGCAGAGGCTGGAGGGTTTCAGAGGTAGAGACACACAAAAATCTGCATGCATGCATGCAGGAAGATTGCTCAACAGCTAGCTGGCAGCGAGGCCCGTCGTGAAAAAGCCCGTCCCAAGGTAAGCGCCGCTCTCAGCCTGCCAGCACACAGATCCCAGACTTCAGGCTCCTCACCCTTGTCCAGCCTCCCCCCACCCCGGCTCTGGGCTGATCCCCCACCACACCCAAGGGAAAGCAGACCCAAAGCCCTGCACCCCAGCCAAGGGCCAGCAGGTCGGAGGGGACGTGGCGGTTCCCCCCTCCCCGTGCAGCGGGGATGGGGAAGGCTGGGCTGCCATCCCCGTGGCACATCTCCCCCAGCTTTCACACGAGGCGTGAGCGTCAAGCTGCAAGAACGACGGTGACAAGCAGCGTCCCAGAAAGACGTAGGCGGGTGCTCGGCTCTGTTTTCTCGAGTGCCGTTTACCCACACGCAGTGCCACCCACAGACCTCCCCTGGGGCAACGGCAGGAGCCCCCCGGCCTCACGTGCAGGCTCCGGCACTGAGCCGGCCAAAGGACCACCGCCAAAAAAAACCCCTCAGTCCCACGCTTTCTGCAGGGCCACTGGCCACCAGCTGCCCCGACAGTGGCTTCACTCCCCACTCATTCTGGTGCAGCAGACCCAGCCATCACACATACCCCCTCTGAAGAGGGGTGTGTTAAAGACCCTAAAGCCCTCAGGGAAGACCCCGTTCAGCATCCAACCGCTGAGGCACGGGTGACAGCAAGAAAGTGGCTTTATCCCCAGCACTTGTGCTCCCTCCCCAAGTCCCCCCTGGAAAGGGTAAACCGTGCTGTTCACTCACAGCACAAGAAACGAGGCACCTAGGAAGGAAATTTAATCCTAACCACCTATTATCTGATCATCCCCAATCTCTTTATCAGCCCAATTAAAAGAATTACCCATCCGTGGCCCGGATGCACGTATTGTGCACTTGTCTCCGTCAGCTCTGGAGCCAATTACTCCACCCTCCTGTAAGGCAATTACAAGGTGCAGAAATAAGCCTGCTTGCAAAATACAGGAGACTAACGTACAGCCAGAGGCCAGAGCTCAGTCGCTCACCCCTGTCTTGCTTCAAATCCCCCTGGGGCTCACCTGCTAGGCTCTCTTGCCATTTTGGGGACCTGTCCCTCGCCTGGCCGTGGCCGTGCCTCCCGGTGTCACTGTGGGCAGAGCCCAGCAGCACGTGCCCACCTCAGGAGACCTCTCTCCTCAAAGTCAGGGCTCTCCAGAGACTCACTGCTGCTAGCGGCAAGCTCCTGCCCGTTCCCTAAGTTTCCTCTAGACTTGCTTCCCAGCCACATAAGCTCTGGCTAAAGCCCAGACTCGACGTGGGTGCAAATTTCCTCACCCATGGCTGTTGGAAAGCATTTGGGGGGGTAGGGGCTGGCTGTACTTCTCACTGAAAGAAGGTGCAATGAAGCCTTCCCCCGCAATTCCCTCAGAGGAGGTGGAACTTCACACCGTCCTCCGCTCAGGTGGGCATGAATTTGGTGGCGTGCAGCCCATTATCCTGCACAGCTTCCCACCAAGCCCACCTCCCACGGGTGTGTGTGGGAGCCCCTTCCTTCTCAGGGGGCCCGCTGGAATATCTCCTCACTCCCCTGCAGCTCTGGGTGCTGCATTCATCACCCGAAGCCGGAGGGAACCGGGTCCCTCCATCAGCAGAAGAGCAGGAGAAGCATCCACACACCAAACAACCCGAGGGGCGTGCTGGCCCCCTCCAGCTCGGCACCTCCTGCCCGTCCCACTTTGCCTCTCCCCTACGTGTCCGTGCTGCAGGTTGTTCACACGTGGAGAACTCCCCCTCGGTGTAGGCGCCGATATACATTGCAATAACATCAGCCCGAACCCCCCGGGCACCAGAGAAATGCCACGCAGTATTGGGGACAGGCCAGAGACTGCCACCAGCTCTGAAGCCAGATCAGAGGAGAGCACCGCTCCGCCGTGGAGTGACCTTGCAAGCCAGCTCCAGTTTGGCTGGGGAGGCTGAAATTGGGGCCTTTCACCTCTATCCAGCACCTGTGATGCCACAGGGGAGCACTGTGTCCTCCTTCAGGCCCCCCTCCCATGCCAAAAATGCTGACGAGCTGTAGCCAGTTCAGCACAGGGCCACCAAGGCAGCTGGGGGCAGGAGTGATCAGGTACGAGGAGAGGCTGAGGTAACGGGGGGGGGGGGGGTTTGGCCTGCAGAAGAGAAGGTGAAGGGGGGGATATTTTTACCATCTTCAACTACCTGATGGGAGGGTATAGAGAAGATTGATCCAGACGCTGCCCAGAGGTGCCCAGTGACAACCTTAGAGTCAACAGGTATGGGTTGCAACAAGGGAAACGCTGAATAGATAACAGGAGGGAACAAAAAAAAAAAAAAAATCCTGAAGACCTGAAGCATGGGAGCAGGACGTCCAAAGGGGCTGTGCTGTCTCCACCCCGGGTGACACTTAAAACTCAACATCAGCAGCCTGACTGAATTCAGTCCCACTTGGAGGCAGCAGGGTGGGCCAGGCAACTTCCAGAGGTCCCTTCAGACCTCATTTATTCAATGTTTTCGCGCACCTTCGGGTGGCAGGGGCACCCCTTTCACTTGCGCGGGGCCGAGAACCCCCCCCCCCCAAATCCCCACGCAGCCAACGGCAAGGCAGCGCAAGGAGATCGGAAGGGAGCGAAGCAGCTCGCCATCCCAGTGATCCCAGCAGCTGGAAGCGGGGATGCCAGCAGGCAGCGCAGGCCCGGCACTGCCACCGCCCCGGCGCTTCGGAGGAGCGCGGGGATGGAGACGGGATGTGCGGGGGGATGGAGACGGGATGTGCGGGGGGATGGAGACGGGACGTGCGGGGATGGAGACGGGACGTGCGGGGATGGAGACGGGATGTGCGGGGGGATGGAGACGGGATGTGCGGGGGGATGGAGACGGGACGTGCGGGGATGGAGACGGGACGTGCGGGGGGATGGAGACGGGACGTGCGGGGGGATGGAGACGGGACGTGCGGGGATGGAGACGGGACGTGCGGGGGGATGGAGACGGGATGTGCGGGGGGATGGAGACGGGACGTGCGGGGGGATGGAGACGGGACGTGCGGGGGGATGGAGACGGGACGTGCGGGGGGATGGAGACGGGACGTGCGGGGGGATGGAGACGGGACGTGCGGGGGGATGGAGACGGGACGTGCGGGGGGATGGAGACGGGACGTGCGGGGATGGAGACGGGACGTGCGGGGATGGAGACGGGATGTGCGGGGGGATGGAGACGGGATGTGCGGGGGGATGGAGACGGGACGTGCGGGGATGGAGACGGGACGTGCGGGGGGATGGAGACGGGACGTGCGGGGGGATGGAGACGGGATGTGCGGGGGGATGGAGACGGGATGTGCGGGGATGGAGACGGGATGTGCGGGGGGATGGAGACGGGATGTGCGGGGATGGAGACGGGATGTGCGGGGGGATGAGAGGCTGGGATGCGAATGCTCCGGCGGGGGAAGCTCCGGCTCCTCCGGGGAGGAGAGCGGGCGCAGCGAGGGTGACGGTCCCCAACTTCCCACGGCTCCACAGGAGGATAAACGCCAACCCGTGTGTGTGTGTATCCCCAGCCCCTCCATCCCCGCACCGTGCCCCGCATCCCTCGGCCGGTGGCCGGGCTGAGCGCCGGGGCTCAGCCGCCGCTGCGGGGCCTGGGGCGGCCGGTTCGGGATGTGGGACACGGCGGAGGCGAGAGGCTCCGCTCAGGATGCTCCGGCCGCCCGTAGCCCGGGGAAGCGACGGGGATTGTGGAACCGGCCTCCCCGCCCGGTGCTCACCTGCGCCCGAAGAGCTTGAGGCCGGTGAAGCGCTTGTTGCTGTGCCGGCGGCCCGGCGGAGGCGGCGGCCCCCTCCGCTCCGGCTCGGTGCCCCCCGCCGCCCCGGAGGCAGCGGCGGCGGCGGTGGAAGAAGAGGAGGAGGAAGAGGAGGAGGAGGAGGAGGAGGCGGAAGGCGAAGCGCCGGGCGGCGGGGGCCGCGCCGCCTCCATGGCCGCGCTCGGGGCCCGGCGCCGCCGCCGCCGCCGCCGCCGCGCGCTCAGGGGGCGGGGCCAGCGGCTCCGCCCCGCCCCGCCGCGCCCCGCAGCGCCCCCTACCGCCGCGCGGGGAGCAGCGGCGGCGGCGGGAGCGGGCCCGGTGCCCGGCGGCTGCCGCCTCAGGAAGCCCGGTGTCAGCCGAGCCTCCCCCCCGCCCTCCCCGCTCCTCCTCCCGCCTCCCATTGTTCGCCGCCGGACGGAGCCAACAGCCCCGCCGCCGCCAGCCACCACCACCGCCCTCTCCGGGGACCGGGAGCCACCTCCGGCCTCACCGGGCACGGCGGCTCTTTGCCCGTGTTTTACCCAGCCCCGCTTCTCCCTGTCTTTTCCCGCCCTGGGCTGCTTCCCGAGCAGGGGGGATGCGCTTCCCGCCCGGCAGGAGCCATGCCAGCCCCGCTTTTGCCCGGGAAATGAGCTGGCCCTGATGGCTGCGTCCCCCCCGCTGCCCCCCAGGGGGGCTGTTGGCTGAGCCAGGATGAAAGTTGGGGTTCCCCGGGCAGCTCCTGATGCTGAGCCCCTCGGGGCTGGTCCCGCTGGCCACCTCCAGCATGGAGCGGTGCCCAGGAGAGCTGGTGGGGATCGAGGCGGGGGGGACGGGGACACACACCTTCCACCTCCCACCAGCTGCAAGAAGAACCCGACATCCCAGGCAAAACCCCACTGACCCCGTCCCCTCGCAGGCTCAGGCGTCGAGAGCGCCCGCTCCGCCCTCTGCCATCCCCACCGGGGGAGTTGTGCTGCGCAAGCCCGGTGCTGGCACCGGCAGAAGAGGTGGGGATCACCGGCGAGGCACCGGGAAAGCAAAGCCTTTCTGCCAACCCCCCCCCCCCCCCCCGGCCCCGAAGCACGAGCTGTCAGCTCCAGCCTCAGCACCCCGACCCCACCGCCAGCCAGAGGGAAGCGGCGGAGCCCCAGCTCGGCGGGTACCTCATGTCTGCGTCACCCGGAGGGCTCTGGGGAACATCCCAGGAGCGGTGCCGCCACATCTGCTGTGCCACGAGCCCGAGGTGCTCAGCCGGCCCGGGGTTCACTCTCGCTCTTCCTCCCTCGGCAGCCGCTTTCCGGAGTCATCCCGAGGGCAGGGCCCTGGCAGCGCTCCGCCGCCCGGCCGCCCGCCCGCCCGGGGCCCCGGCTTTGTTTGCACCCTTCCACCTGGTTCCTCTCTCTCTACACTTCCTGGAAGTGCGAGGGCGGCTGTCATCGCAGCCGGCGGCCCGGCACTCTTCCCCCGGCAGCCCACAGCGCGGGGCCACCTCCTCTTGCCGCGGCCTTCTCCGGAGGAGCCTCGCAGGAGCATGCCTTGGCCGGCTGAGGAGCCGCACTTCCCTCGCCGGGTGCTTCTTCAAAAGCCCCTGGGCTCGAGGCAGACCCCCCCCCTCTCGCAAAGCTGCCCCAGCACCACCCGTGCAAACGGGGCCGTGGCAGTGGGGTTTGTCCCCCGCTGCCACCCGGGCGGCAGGGCAGCACTCGCAAACCCCCACCCCAACCCCTGGTCTTCAGACACCCTCCAGCCACCAGCATCTGCTCCTCCTGCCCCGGGGTTTGTTGAAAAACCACTTGGGTAAACCAGGTACAGGCGCTGTGGGAAGCATGAGTGTCTAGGAGGCTCTGGGCCAGCCTCCAAAGAGCGAAGAGACGGCCTGGCATTCATCATCCTGCAGGCTCGGCCTGTCCCCGGCTCCAAAAAAACCCAGCTTCTTCACAACCAGACGCTGCTCGGTCTGCCCTGGCTCCAGGAGAGCTTCAGAGCAGCGAGGGGGGCTGTGGCTGGCTCCTGTGGGGTCAGAGAAAAGCAAGCAAGCAAAGCCAGGCCCTGCAGCCCGAACGGATGGCGTTTCTAAAGGGGCACATGGGCTTGCTTTAGGTTCCCGTCATCAAAAGGGAAAAAAAAAAAATCAAAACGACGCAAAACATCAGCAGACCTTGATCTTGCCAAGCAGGCTCTGAAACCGAACACAACCCACTGCACTAATTAGCATGCAGAGGGAGGAAAAGGCAGGTCCGGGATGCCTAACTCCAGCTCAGAGGTCGGGGAGGGGAGAGGGTTTGTTATCACGGAAAGGGTTCGTCATCCCCACCGCTTTGCATGCCGTGACGGGTTGGTCGCATTTGCTCCCTGCCTGCAGACATTTCCCTTTTGCATTGCGTGCTCTGCCCCGTGGCACTGTCGTCCAGTCCTCTTACCTGGGAGCACCGGGGCTTGGTGAGGCTGTTGGAGAAGTAGCACACCCTGCCCCGGGACCTTTACCGTCCCTTCTGTGCTGTCCTTCCACAGTCCCATTCCTCAGGCTTGGAGTAAAACTGCGGGGGAACCTATAGAAACCCCAGGTCCGGGTGTTCTTGGTCAGGAGACCAGAGAGGACAGACCCTGTTGGCACTGGCTTCTCTGCAGGCAGGGCGGGAGAGGGATGGGGGTCACTGTGCTGGGTGGTTTTGTGATCCGACACCCCACTCTCTCTGCGTGAGCGTGTGCAGTCCCTTGGTAAGAGAAGGGTTAAGCTGCCTGCTTCGCCCCAGCCTGGTGAGATACCTGCCTGCAGGATTCATTGTGAGCTGGGATCAGATAAGGGGGGGGAATTCCCAGTTTTGGCTGAGGGATCTCAGCTCTCCCCACCCGGGAGTGCTGTGGGGTTTCGCGTTGCCCCTAACACAACCTCCCTGCTGGCCTGCTCTCGGGGCATCCCACCCCACCAAACCCCCCCGCAGGTCCCCACCATGTGTGAGGTTGCAGCTGTGGGGATAATCAAGGGAGGCTAAATTCTGGCCCTCCCGACCTGGAAAAAACATCAGCAGGAGGGAAGACGGGAGCATCCCCCTCTGGCAGCAGCCTGGTCTTGGATCAGCTTAAACCAGGGAGCGTGTCTGGTTTAAGACGGAGCCTCGGGGCTGCGTTGCTGCCCTGACCTGGCACTGCTGCAGGCATGTCCCTGCACAACCGGGCTGTACCCGCAGCCCCCCAGTTTCTCCAAAAGCGCCTCTCGGGATTGTTTCCATCTCCTGCTACACTCAGCCCAATCTTCACCGTTGCCTTGCACCTAGGAGCATCTGGGATGAGAGCCGTGGAGTAAATACACACCAGCACCGAGCACTGCGTGATGCTGACTCCAAACCCGTCCTACCCCTGTGTCCAGAGCCTGTGCCTGCTTGTCACACACCCCCCCCCCCCCCCCCCCAAACACACACCCTGACCAAGGTCTGTGAAGAGCCACCAGCTCATTTCCAGCACTGTGAGCTTCCCGCCCAGGCCGTGCCAGCGGGTGCCAGCCCTCTCCTTTCCCCCCCCTCTCCCTGCTGCACAGAGGGACGCGGAGACAGATGTCTCTGTCAGAGCGGAGCAGGCTCAGCTCGCTGGGAATGAATGGGAATTTGATTATGCTGCTCTGCACAGCCTGGCTAACATGATTAAAAGGCTAGCAGGCAGGACTCGGAGGAAGGAGGCCCCTTCTCTGCCCCGTTCTCCCTGCAGTGGGTGGCTCTGCTTTCCTTCCCCCCCTAGACCCTGCCCTGCCCAGCTGGGACACAGGGGCTACGCACAAGACTTCACAAAACCTAGAGCCCAGCCAGAATTGAAGGCAGGAGGAAGAGAAGATGGCAGAGAACCGCAATCAGCTCCCCCCCAACCCCACAGGGCTCCCACCTCCCTCTCTCCCAGAGGCCCTGCCATCTCTCCCCTCTGCCCTGCCTGTGCCTAAGCTCCCTCGCTATTTACATTACAAAGCAGCCCCCTCCGCTCTGATCTCTGGGTTATATTTAGCTCCCTGGCACAGAACACCCTGTGAGACGCATTAGCTGCGTCCCCGGACTGCGCCGAGCAGCCGAGGCGCCCCACATCTCACTCGCAGGGAGGGGAGCTGGCAAGGGGACACCCCGCTTTGCTCCACGGGGGCTAACGCCAGGTGGGGGGGGGGCACAGGGACCCCTCTTCCCGCTGCTGCAAGATGCCTGCGAGGAGCCCTGGGGTGCGTGGGCTGTGCCGGGTGCTGCCTTGGAAGGCAGCTGAGAGCAGAAGGGGACCGGCCTGATGCCTGGCGCGTCCCTCGCCCCGTAGACGTCGCCTGCGGGGAGCCTGTGCAGCGAGCTTTTGTGCGCCTGTGGTTTCCTTTCTGGGTAAACACTTCTGCGGGCTGGGTTGCTGGGAGCGGTGACAGTGACAAAGGCTACTGCTGCAAGCGTCACCCCCCCCCCCCCCCCCCCCAAAAGCAAATGAGAAAGCACTGAAGATGAGAGCAAGCCCGGAACTGTGCAGGAGAGGCTGCAGGGTGCTGCTGTTCCAGACCTCCCTGGCCCCAGGGCACAGGGCTTTTCCTAGAGCAAAGTTCCTCCAGCCTCTAACTCGCTTTATTGCCACTGGAGCTGCCCCACTCAAGGAGCTAGAGATGCTCCTGCCCCACCGCAACACCTTGGTGGAGACACCCAAAGTTAGCAGGAGCTGAGTTCGGGCTCCTCTTGGCCAAAATGACTCTCCGGGGAGCCCCGGCACTTCCTCAGGGTTTGCAGCAGTGACAGAGAGCCTGGGGTTCTTCTGGCACTGCAGAGGCCCCTCCCCACTGGTAAAATTGTCCTAGAATGTGCAAATCTGGTGCACAAGCCGGCATCATTAATAAGCTTGGCACGAAGCTGCTACTCAAAGCCCTAAATATAACCTGAGCGCTGAGCTCTCTTCCACCCAAGGCGCCTCCATACACTGTGGCAGCTATTTATGGAAGGAACTTTATTTCTATGGGCTTAATATCATTTCTGCTCATTTCAAAACCTTTATATAGCAGCTCATGCCACCTGCCCCTTGTGATGACTAATGGGTCCCAGCAGGAGCAGGCAGGTTGGCAGCAGGAGGATTGGGGCCTCCAACCTTCGCTTGACTTTGAGGACACCAGTGATGCCCACTGACGACGGGGGATGTCCTCCAAACCCGGTACCGGTGTTTGGGAAGTGCCTCTAGAGCCCGGCAGCACGGTGAGGGGATTTCTGTCAGCCCACCGCCTGACCTGCCCCAGGGAGCAGCCAGGCCCAGCCCTGCGTGTGTGTCACACCATGGCACAAGCAGATTTCCACCCCCAGACACTCCTTCTCCCCTTTCCCCTTCTCCTTGTTTAGCTGCCTGGAATGGAGGGTAGGGGAAGCAGCTCATCCCAAACACCACCTCCTCCCTCGCCGCTGGCCCGCAGCATCCCCTCCGACCCCACCAGACTTCTCTCGTCTGCAAAGCCCGCGTTGGATGGAGCAAAGGCTCCTGCAAGGAGAACCCTTGCGAGGGATTGAGGGGGACAGAGGCGCTTTGCAGAAGGGCGGCACGGGCTGGAGCGTGTCAGCGGAGCCGCCCGCTCGGGGCGGCCGGGGTAGGACGAGCAGGATGTAAACAATCCCCAGCAACCTTAGACAATTCTGGAGCAGATTCAGGCTGATCAAATTAGGTTGCAATACGGTCCCTTCCTCCCCTGGGGAGGCTGGATAATTGCCGCTGGCCAATCCGTTCGCAAAACGCGCTGTGCACATCTGGAGGAAGACAGCTAAGAGGAGAAAATCCTGCTCTGCCCCCTCCGCTCGGCACGGTAATTCCTCATTCTCGGTGGTGTCGGGGCAGAGACCCCCCCCAGCTCTGCCCGGCATCTCCGGGAGCAGCCCTGGGTACCGAATGAGGGTCAGGAGCATTGCCCCAGCTCGCGGGGAGGCTCGGGGACAGGAGGGATCTGCCTCCCGGGCTCCTGCTTGCCACCCACTGCAGGAACAACAAGTGCTGGAGATGAGTCAGCTCCGGGGCCCCTCCTGCTCTGCAGGCATTAATAGAGTTTCCCATTAGTTCCCATTACCGCAGTATTAGAGAGCAATTTGCTCACAGTTTGCATCGCAGCCCTTGCAAGGGGGGAGAAGGGCTGCTGTATGCATGGGAGTGTGTGTGTGGGGGGGGCTCCTGCCCAAAATCCACCCCCCAGCAGAGCTTTGCACCCCAGGGTCCCCGACTCCAAGGCCAGCAGCAGCAGGCAAAGCACCAACACCCTCCGTGCCGGTTTTCCACTTGCTTGTAAACTACCTGGCGCTTGCTGAGCACAGCATGACGTGGTGACACTGAGCTCAGGAGGACACAGAGACATCCCTGGGCCAAGCCAGCTCAGGAGAAGGGTAAGGAGGCAGCTCCTGCCTTCCTCCCTCTGCTCAGTCCCAGGCCCTTGTAGCAGCCCAGTGTCGGTCCTGCTTTTACTCCGAACAGGAGCAGGGTCGAGGGATTTCTCCTCACTTACCCCTGAGAGCCATTCTGCAGATTTCAGGGGTACTAAATGGTAGAAGGGCTTGAACAGTGAAAGAAAGGAGAGGGTGAGACACCAGAGCTTATTCGCTGCGAGAGAAAGAATAGAGCTGAGCTCCTGGAGGTGCCGACCCAAGCAGGGGACTTTGGACAGTGTGGCTGGAGTTGGGAATAGGAGCTCACCTGAGCATCACCAGGCTGTGGCTCCCACAAGCTCCCTGGGAGCTGTGAAAACCAATCTTTGCCTCCACCGGCTTTGCTTGGCTATAGCAGGGGTGGGTAAGCAGGGCAGTCCCGGCAGAAGAGACCCACCAAAATCCAGGACAGATACTCCTCTTGCTACAAGGTGGCCCCAAAGGGCACATTTCCAGCCCAAGCCCCAATTTCAGCCCCTTCATCTCTGCATCACTGCTCAGTCTCCCCAGCTGGGATGGAGGTTTCTGGACCTGGGAATCCAGCAAGGGGACATTTGCCTCGGGGCAGAGGAGGAAGAGGAGAATCGATGTTATCAGAAGTCCCTTGTATCTGGCACACTGAACAGTGATAAGCTGAGAAAAAGGGAAACATCCAGCCCACAGCCCGGGGCCAGAGCTCGTGGTGGGAGGCTGTAGGGCACAGACTGCCTGGAGAGGGGCCTGGGAGGCATCGCAGCCCCCGGGGCGGGAGAGGGGAGATGGATAGAAGGAAAAATAAAGGGGTCTTCGAGGGTGACAAAGGGATTGTCACCGGGGAGGGGGCTGTTGCGTGGGTGGGGAGGGAAGGGGATAACCGGACCCCTTGCCCCTGTGCTCACATGGTTTCTGGTGGGAAGGCACCGGTGGCCGGCAGGAAGAGCCAGCCTCGACCCCGTAAAAGGGACAGGGCACCCCTCCGCTCCAGCCCAACCCCGGCGCCCAGGGACCCAGGGGGAGGGGGTTCCTACCTGTAGGAGACCTGCTTTCTGATGGCCAAGTGCAGGAACTGCTCCTCCACCTCCGCCACCGCCACCGCCCCTCTCATCTCTTCCCACGCCGGATCCACGCCGCCCAGGCCCGAGCGTTGCGCTCGCCCGCTGCTCTCGGCATCCACCGCTCCCCGGGGTCTTGCCACGGCCCCTCTGGCCGCCTCGCCGTCGCCCTTGGCAGGAGTGAAATCTCCCCAGCTCCCGAGACCTTCGGCCATGCTGAAGTGAGGTGTCTTTCCAGGCAGGGGGTCCTGCTCTGCCCCCACAACCTCTCAGGCAGCTCAGTCCAGCCCCGCAGGGTCCCACGGTGCTGCTCTGCTTCGCCTCCCCAGGGCCGTGGGAGAATCCCGACGAGGCTTAACTCCCCAGGGAAGCACAACCCCAGAGCAAAAAACAGGCGTCCAACTTTTTGTGGTGGTATTTATCGGCCTCTTGATAGCTGTTTGGGCAGCTCAGGCACCGCAGCTCAGCCTGTCTCTCTGTCTCTGCTGCCCTGCCACTGCGAAGTGGAGGAAAAGCTGATGGAAACGCGGAGATGTTGGTGCCGGTCCTCGGAGGTGCCGGCACTGTGAAGGCAGCAGGGAGTGAGCGGGAAACACGGGGCTCGCCAGAGAAGGGGGCTTAGGAGAGAACACGTCCAGGGATGGTGATGCTCCCAGAGAGCGAAGCAGAGCTTGGGGTGCTTTCTGCGAGGTCCCCCCGGGGCCAGGCACGTCCCTCGGTGTCACCGGCAGCAGCAGCGGAGCGGGAGAGGCAGGCAGAGGTAGGCAGCGAGGAAGGTGCCTGTGCACTGATCCTGCAGCAGCCCTCAAAAGACAAAGCAGAAAGTGAGCGTGTGTGCTGTGCGTGGGGAGGGGGGCTGCGGAGAGGCAGCCCGGTGTCACCTTAGAGACACTGGGAAACTGGCACTTAACCCTTCCGAGGCCGGGGAGGCAGAGGAGGGTGGCAACTCCGCCGCCCCCTCGCTGCTCGCAGCCCAGCTGGCGCACTCCTGCCTGCAAGGGCTGCTCGGGGAGCTGGGGCTCAGCCGCCCATCTTCACCAGGTGCACAGTCAGGTAAAGCCAGGCAGCCCCGGGGAAACTGCGTGACAGCAGCCCCAGCAGAACAAAGAACCTGCTGCTCCGGCCAACTGTCCAACACGGATGAGATCTGCCCAGGGACAGGGTCCCCAGCTTTGGGCAGCGGTACCCGAGGAGAGGTACGGCCGTAGAGCAGCTTCCCTCCTCCCAGCAGGCTCACTCAGATCCTTGCCACTTGGGAGGCCACGTTATCCCTGCTTTTTACTAAT
Organism: Tyto alba; assembly: GCF_018691265.1. NCBI lineage: Eukaryota > Metazoa > Chordata > Aves > Strigiformes > Tytonidae > Tyto > Tyto alba. Next base: position 6,501,275 of record NW_024881280.1, read on the forward strand.
TCAAGGCATTTATTCTCCACTCCTGGCATTCAGAGGTAGAAAGGCCCTTCTGTCCTCCGCCCGCATCCACCAGGAGAGTTGCAGCATCTGTCTGTCCTGGGCTGGATTTTGTGACCCCAGTCCCAGCTCTGGTCTGCCTCAGCGTTGCCCGCCCCGGTGCTGCGGATGCCAGCTGGGGTGAGAAAAGCTCCCATATGTGCCTGGCTGCTTGGTTCAGATTTGTTTTGCCCCAGATTCACACGCTGAGGCTTTACTTGCTGGGCACTGGGAAATTTGAGCTTTGGGTCTACAAGAACCACTCCCTGTAGCAGCTGCCCGTGGCAAAGGTCCTACAGCCCTGTAGTACATCAAGAACACGTTGCTGTCACCCCTAATCCCAGTGCCTTCCCACAAAGGGCTGGCACGGCGGGAGCTGGAATGTGTGTCCTCAGCCTGCTCTGACTGTTTGATCACCTCAGGCGTCATCAGGAGCAGCTCATCCCTCTTGCCAGTGCTCCCCATCACCTCCCCGCTGCCCTGTGGCACCTCTGCTGCAGGCTGCCGGGGCAGGGCACATTCCCACGCCATTCCTGACCCCAACCTGGGAAGCAGCAGGGACTGGAGAGGGGCTGCGCCTTTCCCTGGGAACCACAGCCCACTGGCACCTCCAGTTCACGTTACCGAACCTTTGCCCGGCCCGAAATGTCACGGTGATATCTCCCCTCCACCCTGCACCTGCCGGGGGATTTGTGCCTCCCAGGGGCACGGCAGCCCCCGAACCCACTCCTCCACACAGTCGTGACTTGCCAGGAGCCCTGCACCCTCCTCACTGCGTGACTCAGCCCCTCCAGCCTCCACAGGGGTTTTGTTCCCCTTAAAAGATGGATTGAGCCCTTCCCGACGGGCAGAGCCAGCCCTGGGGAAGCGGCTTCACCCTCTCTTGCTGGGATGGAGACCTGCCGGGGAGCTTGCCCAGCGCTCCCCGCACCGATGTGCAGCCCTGCTCCGTGTCCTCCTGCCACCCACGGGTGCCGTGGGGGCTGGGGGAGGGCTGTGCGAAGGGGGAAGCAGCAGGTACCCTCCTGGTGAAGAGGGGTGATGCCTCTTTGCCTGCCCCAGGGCTCACCCTGGCCCCAGGGGTGCCCTCGTCGGACATGTGCTGTGAGAGCCACCTCCACCCACACCGGCCCACACCGGGCTGCCCAGGGGGTGCAGGACACGGGATGCAGATCCACTCGTGCTCCCAAGAGATTTTGGCTATCATCTGTCTTGTCCCTCACGGTTGAAGGAGTCGGTGGCCACCATGCTGTGGAAGGGGACGGCCAAGCTGGGCTGGATGCGAGTTGGAGGCCGGGGGAAGGAGGGGAGAGCAACCCTGGGGGGCATTTCTCACTGATGGCTGCGTTGGTGCCATAGGAAAGGAGCTTCAGGGAGGGAAGCAGAAGCCCTTCTTGCAGGAAACCTCCCAAGAGCCAGGCACAGCAGAGCCCCAGGGTCACAGCACCTCTGGTAGTGGCAGAGAGAGGGGCAGGATGGTGATTGCTTGGCCTTCTGTATCTCTCTGTGCCACCTGTCCCTGCAGGACTTTCCACGTGTCTGTCACTAATGGGGTCACCCATCCCGCGGAAGAGGCCATCAGAGCTCCCCGAGGACCTGGGAAGAGCAGACAGGCGCTGGTTGGGGACAGCATGGCTGGGTGGTGGGTTTGGTTTGGGTCAGTCCTGTCCTCCTTGCACTCAAGGTACCCTTCAGCTGAGCCAGGTCACCCACTTCCCCGGGGCACAGGCAGGAGAGGGTCTCTCCTGTGCCCTGGAGAGTGATTTCCTTCTGCATGGGCACGTGTGACAACACAAGGGCAGCTTGGTGTTGCCATACAGACACCATCCTCGCTTTCACAGGCAGAGGCAGGGCACAGGCTTTCTCGGAAGCAGCGTTTCTAGCAAATAAAGCTCGGGGAGAGTAGAGTCTCCTCCCTCGGGCACAAGAAGTGGAACTTCCACCTGTAAGCCGGGTTTCAGTCACCAGGTTAGAAAATCAACACGGATTTGTTGAGGCTGAGGCAGGCTGGGGCAGCATCCAGCCAGGTGCCATCATTATTAACAAGCCCCCAAGCACCTGGGGGGTGCAACTGCCCCCTTCCCCCCCCCTAGAGGCATCCAAAATCCCAGGCTCCTTGCCAGGCAGCAGGACCAAAGCCTGCTGATCCCATGACAGATCCAGGTGGCAACAGCCAGCACAGTCCCAAATGGTGACGACAAGAGGGGCCACGCTGGGCTCGGAGGGCGGGGGGGCCTAATGGCACATGTCCTTCTGTAACAAACTCAATGTACTCGTCAGGCTGCTGCCATGCACCGCCAGTGAGTCGCTCGGCAGCGGCGAGCCGCAAAAGCCAATCCTTTTCTCTTTTTCTTTCAAGTTGGCCTGGTAACAGAGAACAGTTGGGAATCATTTGTCTCTGAAAAATGAAGCCCGTGTTCCGTTAGCGTTCTTTTATTCAGGGCTAGTACGTATTGACAGGGCAGAAGCTTGTTAGAAATGTGACCCTAAATGGGCACAAACCCAGCTTGGTGTGGCGGAGCTTGGCTGGGGGCATTTGGAGCAGACCCAGCGTAACCGAGTGAGGCTGAAGGTGACTTGTAAACAAGGTGCCCTCTCGCTTTGCTCATGCTCTTGTTCTGCTCTAATTAGTCGCTGTAGCCAAATTGGTAGGTGTGATTGGCTGGCTGCGTTTCGGGAGGCGCAGGCAGGGACCAAAAGATCCTAGTGTGCCTGTTTGGAGCAGCTCGGAGTTATCCGGTAGACTGCAGAATTAGGAAGATCTGTTGAGATGAAGGGAAGTGTGCTCTTGGTGGATGGGGGCTCTGGTTGCTCTGGCTGCATCCGTGTTAAAGGAGCCAAAGCCTGAGAACTCATCCTTTTAAGAGCTCCCCTCTTGCAACCATTTCCCTGGATGTTTTGGAGCATGCATGAAGGAATCTCCCTGGAAGGCAGGGCCCGAAGAGCTGGGGGATGTTTCACAGGAGTGACCCAAGCAGGAGCCCCTCCCTCGGATGAAATCTGGTGGGTGAAGCCTAGTTGTGCTGTAGGGGAAGGTGCCTCGCACTGACGCAGGGGTAGGAGGCTGCTTTTGGGCAAGGTGCTGCAGGGAAAGTGTCAGACCTTTGACTTAAAACTAGGTCTGGCCCAAGACACAAACTGCAAGGTGAGGTCAGGCATTTCCTTGCGTCCTGGAAGGGAGCTCTGCAGGGGTCTGTAAAACCTGTCCCAGACTAACCTGCCATGGATCCCACGTCAAAACCCCTCTTGGCAGTACGGACCCAGGCAAGGAAAGAGAGCTCCTCCCTCTCCCAGCCGCTGTTCAATGGCCAGCCCTGTCACAACAGGGTGACAACAGCTCAGGGCTTTCCTCCTCTCCATAAAGAAATCCTAAGCCACGGAGAAGAGATCTTTGCAAGCTCCAAGCCTCATATCCTCCTCCTGGGGAAAAGACAGAGCCCTGCTGAACCAGCCCAGGCAAGACGGAGCCACCGTTCAGCATCTCCGAGGGGATCCTGCTCAGGCTGCCGTCCCAGAGCCGAGGGCCTGGTTGCAAGAAGGAGTCGTTTCAATGGCCAAATTCTAATGAACCCACTTGGGAGCTTTCTGGAAAATTAAGATTAGTTTTCTAGACCCACCCCCCCACCCCCGCTGCCTTGTGTTTCACACAATCAGCACAAAGCCTATCCGTTTTCACAGATGTAAAGGGGCTGTCAGAGGTACAGGCTGACAGCCCGGCAGGTCCCAAGTTGCTACCGATCTGAGCGTAGCTGCTCTGTTTTTACAGTTAGTGAAAGGATTTGAGTATTTTTTCAGACAGGATGGGACCAGAGCCACGGTGCTACCAGCAATGTCTTTGTGGTACAGACCCCTGCGCAGCCCCTTCATCAGAGGAGCTCGTTGCACCTCATAAACTTCTTCCATGATCCTCCTCCTTCCGAGAGGATGATGTTGGCGGTATTTCAGAGGGGGGGAAGGAACTGAGGCAGAACGGTTCTGACTCGTTCGGAACTACAGAAGAAATCATAGTACTGCTGGAAATAAACCATGCAAATTTGCTTCTAGCCCCTGACAACAAGCGCGAGGTCCCAGCACGGAGCTGGTTTCTGCACGCAGCCAGGGAACGGGACAGGCAGGGAGCAGGAGGTGAGGAGCGGTGCATGTGGGCTGGCGTGACAACCATGCCTCAATGAAAGGACCCGCCAACCCAGGGCTGATGCTGCATCTTTTTATTTTATTTTTATTTTGCTTCACTAAGCAAATGCAGAGCAAGTGATAAGAGGAGGGGGAAAGGTGGCTTGAAAGAACAAAACAAAACAAAACAAAACCAAAACAGGAAGGCAGAGGCAGCTGCTGGAGTATAAGGGGAAAAGTGAGCTGCTAACAAGAAAGAAGTTCATAGATGCCAAGCCCGCACTAATTCTTAATAAAATACAATACTGAAAATAGGATCTGAGAGTCTCCAAAATACAATATCTTAAGGGATCGGCAATAATACAAAATAAGGTTCATTATGTACAAACGAGTTCTGCTCTTGGTCTCTGTACAACGGTGGGAGTGGGAGGCACAGCGATGTGCTCGGTGGAAGTGTTGGGGTGGAGGAGGGCGTGCTTGGACCCGGCAGTGGTTCTTTGTGCTGGGGTGGAGGCGGAGGATGGGGAATGCAGTGGTATCTGGTGACCAGCGGGTCCTGTGGGAACCTCGAGAAGAGCAGAGCTATGCTGAAGGCCTTCCTCTTCCTCACCTCACTGGTCACGCATGTATGGTTGCAGCTACCTGTGTCCAAATTTGTCCTAAATGCCTTCGGGGGGGGCAAAAACAGTTTTCAAAAGGGAGAAGAGAGGGATGTGAGGGTCCTTCCCTCACTTCTCCCAGTCCTTGAGCAGAAGCCATCCCCCATTCTCCAGCGAGCCCTCTCCGCTCCCGGCCTGGGGGGAGAGGAGAGGCTGGGGCAGTGCAGAGTGAGTCCAGGGTGCCTGAAGAGGAACGAGCCAAGGAGGAGCCTGCTGTGAGACCTGGCGGAGTGCACAGGGACTCCCAAGTACAAACGCGGGGCAACCTGCCACAACCCACATCTCCGACACTCGCGTCCCCCACCGCTGTCCTTCCATCACATGGCAGCTGAGGGGACGGAGCGAGGAGACGCTTGAACCTTTCAGCAGGGCTTTTGCTGAGGAGGAAGGAGGGTCAGAAATGGGTGTCTGGGTGCTAAAGAGGATGGCATAGGCTTGAGATGAGGTCGTTTCAGCACCAAACTTGGCAAGTCCGGCCCGAAGAGTGGTACAAGTTTGCTACCTTTGGTGCCAGCACTCAGAAGGAAGAGGTGTAAAACAGTCTCTGGTGGCCCTGGCCAATTCCAACATGCCTCCTCTTTCCTGACAGACGTACCTGTCACCAGAGGTGCCAGCATGTCCTCAGTGGCTCTCGTAACACTGCTGTGCACACGGAGGATGTGAGGGGAACGATGGCTACCCGACAGCCCTCCAAGGGGCTGCAGAGCTCTCCTGGGTGGTTCCTAGAAAGACCCCATTTGGCATGAAGCAGAATTGAGGGTGGAGAGCTGGGAGGTGGACCAGGATACGCAAGCGAGTTTCTCTCACCCACTCTCAAAGGGGGAGGCCTGCAGAATGGCAAGTGAGAAGGCCACTGACCTGGTTAGCACTGCACTGTAGGGCCCAAGCTGGGAACAGAAAGGGAAATACCACCCCTGCCAAAGCAAAGGTTCTGAGGGTGGGGAGAAGTGGGTTGTGGGGGGAAAATTTTCTCTGTTTCAGAACTCTGGTTGCCCAGAAGCTGCTGGTTAAGTTTTATGACGGTTTGTCTGTCTGGGATCTGTCCCCCCCACTCCGTTTGTGTGCAGATCTTTGCAGATAGTTGGCGTGGAAGTTACATAGGCATGTCCATCAAGAGAAAACTACAGCAAGGGAGAACTAGGTTTTCTCTCAATGGATGCATAAGTATACTAACAGATGGAGGGGAAGGAATGAGCTCAAACTCTCCAGAGCCATCTCTCCAGCACCAGCATCACCCACTCCTAAGCCCTCCAGGCAGGACAGTAAATCCAGCACACTCTCTCTCTCTCCTTCAGGTGCATCTGATGTAGCCAAGGGGTACACGCCTGGGGACAGCCCCCTTGGTCTGGAGGCTTTGGGGAGTGAGCTGAATAGTCTGGGGGCTTCCCCTGATCTCCCTCCACTCCAAGGTGAGCCCACATCCATAGGGTAGTGCTCATTTAAGCAGGAGGTAAGGCCAGGAGAAGAGGGCGTCTCAGGGCTTTGCCAGACATTTATTGCTGGTTCTGGCAGTCCTGTGACTCCCCTCAGAGAGATCAGTACTAACGGGGGGGGGGGGGGGGGCATGGGGAAGGGGAGGAGCTGAACCCAAGGCCAGTTTAGGAGTGTCTGAATGCAGCGTCCTCTCCCGCCAAGTCCCCTCAGTTGCTCAGTGAGGGGGGAATCCTGCAATCAGACAGATGAGGCCTTGAGGTCCAGCAGCTGCTACAAGTATTCAGCTGTCTCACTGGAGCTTGTCTCCCTGAGGAAAAGAAAAGACAAGGCATCAGACAAGGTTCACTGCAGCCTCCTATGCAAATTCACCTCTGTGTGTGCCCAGCTGGTTTGCTCTGACCTGGATGGAGCCCTTCCCCAGGGCACTGAATGACCAGCAAGCCTGGGATCACCTGAATCACCCAGTCCTCCTCAGCTCTATGCCAGTGGGACTCCGCTTTATGGAGCCCCAAACTTTTGCTCTAGAGAATAAACTTGGTCTTATGCTGCCTGCCAGCATTGGCCTCCTCCAGCCACTGCTCTTGAGCTAACTGCCTGTCCCAGGCATCTCAGCTGTCCTTAGCTTGCAGCAGAAGGGACGTGCCTGCTGCTCACTCCCAGACACCATGCTGTGATTTGGGGCTCGGAGGGTAGCCCCCCACCTGCTTACCTCTCATGGAATTGCTCTTTGAGGTCGGTGAGCGTTGGGTCAGTTCGGTTCTGGTCAGGACCCTCCACCTGGGATTTGCTCAGGTATTTGGCCGTCTCATGTGTCCTGGCCAGATGAGGCCTTCCCTCCTCAGACTGCCCTTTTTTGGCCTCCCACCCCTCAGGATGGTCCATGGTTAGGAAGGAGCTATAGCTCTCTTCTAAGGAGCCAGCACCCTCATCATAGAAAAGGAGGCTCCGTGACTGAACTGGAAAAAAGGAGAGCGCTGGTTAACAATGAGGACAAGGTCCCTTGCAGCGGGTGCGGGCCATGGTGGTGGTTTCAGCACGTGCTGACCCAGCTATGGCCTTGTCCATGTGTAACTGTGCAGGAGGCCTGCTCTGCAGGATGCCCACCTCCCCCCCAGCTTCAGGAGGCAAATGCCCCCCCCTGGACACACAGCCCCTTCAGAAGACAATCAATCTGCCCTGGGACTTCTCCCTCACGTTCCTTCCTTTGACACCTGTCATATTTTGGGACAATGGTTAGCAGAGAACAACAACAGGCCCAAACAAGGTGTTGTTATCAGAATCTGTACCACTGAGAGGCCAGGAATCTCCCCTCGTCAGAGCCCCAGCATGTGGGGTAGGCACTGAGGGGAGAATGCTACCCCTGAACTGGGAGTGTGGAGAGAAGAGCTGGAAATAATTTGACAGGGCAAAATGGAGGAACCACATTAGACTCACTCTTACTAGTTGTGTAAATATCTGGTGCTGGTGTTGCTTTCACTGTCTGTGATGCCGAAGAGAACTCAGGGAGACAGGGCATCAGGGATCCCAGGATCAGAACGAAGCAGAGTGCCAGCACCTAGAGAGGAGATTAGCACAGAGTTAGTGCCACTAGCCATGAGGAAACACTCCCCCCGCAGCACACAAGCACGAGGCTGTATGAGAACATGTGGTCAGGCTGACAACTGGCTTGCTGTGGCCCCTCAGGAAGGGAAAAGGCTTGCTCTGCTAATCTCTGCTGCAAAGCTAAGAAGGGAAGTCAGAAGCTTCCTCGTGTTGCTTTATTTGAAGTATTTCTGGTTCAGTGGTGAGAACTTGCCCATACAGTTGATGAGAGCTAGTGGAAGGCATAGATGAGGAACAAGTGGAGAAAGAGGGCGACTCAACAGAAGGGATGAACTCTGCCTGGACCAAAGGGAACCTGACCATTGGCTCAGTAGGAGCTGCAGTGGGCTGTAAGAAAGCAAGCTCACTCGGAGAAATCTGTGAGGTACCACAGCACATAGCACAGTGAAGCGGGGACAGAAATGACAGCAGAATTGCAGCCACCTAATACCTGATAGCAAGGATGGAGAGTGGAAGGAAAGGGTTAAGCTCATGGTTGACACGCACATATGCAGGACCATGTGTCCATGCCTTCTGCTGTCAGGCAGACCAGTCAGAGCTACTGGGTGGTGATAAAAAGAGAGAGGCAGATGAAAGCTCCCTGGAAATGCCCCTCTGGTAGATCTGTACCTGTCTGTAAATTCTGACATAATAGTAAAGCTTCAGAATGAGATGCCAGTGCTGATCGTAAGGGTCTCTCTAGAGTTTAGGGAACTATCAGTACAGAGCAAGAGGGGATACAAGGGAAATGATACAGAGCCAATTGCTCATTACCTGAATACCCACATGCCACGGGTGGTATCTAACTAGCCACGGCCAGCTCAGTGCTCAGGGAGAGCACGTCAGAGTAGCAATGCATCTGTTGGTGATTTCTACTATCTATGTATAAACTAGCTAAGTTTGACCTGTGGGGACACCTGTGAGGACAGCCAGCAATTGCTGACTGCTTTTCAGAATAGCTACATATTTCAGAACGGCCATGCCTAAGTAATGCACAGAAGCTGGTACATCAAGGTAATTTTGATCACCAGTGGATTCCAGGAGGTGCGGAAGATCGAATAATAGTACAGGGATACTATGCTATGTAAAGAGGGGTTTTAACTGTCCAGACTTTTCATGGCTGGTTTTAAAGTAAGGAAATTAAATGTGGACAGCATAGACACTGTCTAAGCACATCGTATCAGGCACACAAGGCATTTAGAACTCTTATTCCACAAAAACAGGGGGAAAAATAAACTCTGAATAGATGTTGCTTGAAATTATCGCTGCCAAACACATAACCTCCAGAAAGGGGAGCCAGCTCTGTGAAGCTTGTTCTTCTCTTCTAAAACAAAACAGGCTTTATGGGCTGGGAAGGAGCAGTATTCTTAATATCTTGCTTTAACGTGGCTTTCAAATGGGGCTTTGCAAACCAGCATTGGTTTTACTCTGTTTTGTTTCAGGTTAACTCTGATTAATGCTCTGATTTTGTTCCAGTTCAAATTCTGTAACACTTCATAACGGTAACTCTTGCTTCGACTCTGGGTACCATTCATCTCACAGCTTTTGACCATCTCACCATTTTGATCTCTTAAAAAGCAAGGGAAACGGAGCTAGAGGAAACTACTGCAAAACCAGTTGGAAAGGTGGAGGCAAAATTAATCAAAAAAAGATGTCCTGAGAGCGCAGTTATCAAATAGTTCACTGTCAAACAGGGAGGAAGTAGCAGATGGAGTAGCAGAGAGATCTGTTACGGCTCTGGCAAAATTCAACATTTTTAAGCTTGACTTGGATGATGGACTGTATCAAATCTGCAGATGGGAGAGACTACAAGCAGACTGGCTGTTGGTCAGGATTCAAATTCAGAATGATCTTGACCATGGGGAGAAGAGGTCCAAGAGAGCAGCAGGCAGATCCATACAGACAAATGCCGAGACCTGCTGAGACCTGCGAGGTGGCGGGACTGATTAACAGAGGAAATACGTCAGCAACTACATGGCCACGCAGCTGTTCTGGGAGTTAACATGGAGCACAAGGTGGGCACAAATTAGTGTCACTTTGCAAAGGGAAAATCTCAGCCTGGGCAATATGAACAGCCTTTCTGGCTGGCTGGCTCTGTACCGGCCTTCAGGTAGAATCCTGTGTCCAGCTTGGGGCTCTGTACTTTCTAAAAGATGTGGGGCAGTCAGGGTAAGTCTGGAAGAGAGCTCTGGGAACAAGCAGTGATTCAGTAACTCAGCCTGCAAGGGAAGACTGAAGAAATCGTGGTGATTTAGCAGAGCAGACTGAAGGGAGTTGCTTGAAAACAGTAACTTTCAAATACGTAAAATGCAGCTGCACAAAGGGTGGGTAAACTGATCTTGCTTACAGTGGGCAGAAGCTGTAATAGGCTTAAGCTGTTGCAAGGAAGATTGAGATGAGATAGCAAGAAAGCTTTATCTGGGAAAGATAACAAAGCACTGGAATGGTTTGCCTGAGGAAGCCGAGAACTGCTCAGCACTGGAGGCCTTCAAGAACTGGCTGGACAAATATCCAGCAAGAATGACATGGGGCTAAAAAAGAAGGATATTCTGCTCCACTCCCATGCTTCAAGGCATGATCACTCTGCATATCTGTCATGATAAGGAGTGCTGTATTTGAAAATGGAAAATGGGAACTCTAAGGCCTATGAGAGGAGCTGGCCAAAGATAGAAAAGCAAATTACAAATTCTTGAAATGCATCGAAGCTAGGAAGCCTGAGAGAGTTGGTGTGTGGGCTGGGATGCCATGGAACTAAGGGAGCAGCAAGGAGAGATAAGACATTGTTGGGAAGCTAAATTAGGCATTTTATCAGCCTATAGCACAGCGGCTGCCTGGAAGGCACCTCTTCTGGACTTGCTCATTCCAGGTAGCAGCGATAAAGAATTGCTGGAGCCAGGGGCGCTCTGATGAGCTGCTGCATTAAGGAGCAATGAGTCACTGGGCCCAGCTGGGTCACACCCGAAAATGTGGAAAGAACTTGGGAATGAAGCCACAGAGCAGCCAACAGAAAAGACAGTCATTAAAAGCTGGTCTGACATGGGGGCAGCAAAGAGTAGCAAAAGTTTTAGCATATTTTGAAAGGAAAAAGAGCTGGAAATTACAGAGCAGAGTCTCTGGAACTAAGGAAACGGATTGAACCAAGAGCAAAAAAACAACCCCTCAGGACACTGAGGGTGCTGAGAAAGTGGGGCAAGCACCTCACCATCTGTTTGCATTTCATGCCTGTTAACAGTACAGAAGTGGTAACTAGATATAGATAACTATGACAAATTCGTCATAAGCAGCTACTATGACAATCCTGCAAAGACATCACATGGTTGAGGTTATATTTTTACCATGGATCAGAAACTTCCCTCCTGGAAAAAAAGGAGATGAAGAATAAGCATTTGACTCTAACTCTGGCCACACACTGGCATGCCCCAAAACTCCACAGTGAATCCAGTATCGCTTAACCATGATCCTCCACTATGAGAAATGAGAGGCAAACAGGGATTACCAAAACCAACAGACAACCCCGAATCAGTTTGGTTACTCCAAAGGGCAAACGAAGATAATTCCAACTGGATTTAACAAAGCCTGATGTGCAGGCATAGCAAGAAGAGATGCCATTTCTTGCCGATAAACACAAGGTAAATGCCCACTGGGAGGAATACCCCAACTATTTATCCGCCCTGCTGTGTTACACGTTAAGCATTACTAACCCAGCAAAACAAAACTCTACCCATTACAATGGAAGCTCACTGAAGATTTTTGCTGAATGGCCGATAGCTAATGAAAAGCAAACAAAGTCCTATTTTGCCCAAAGAACAAGACAGTGAAAATTCAGGAATTATTCTAACGCTGTTGCATAAACAACTGACACTACCAATGTATGTATGACAGAGGGACCAGTTCTCGTGACTCTAACACAAAAGGAGAGAGCAGATGTAACTGGCAACAGAGTTGGGCAGCAGGGAAGAGGGCAGAGACAGGCAACCGACAAAGCTGTCTGGGGAAACATGGCCAATAAGGAAGATGGAAATGAAGCTTATACCATTAGACAGGTCCCGGTCTGCGTGGAAGCCATTTTGTAAGGTCTGGAGACTTTCCCAGCTACCAGAGCCTGCAGCTTCTGTAACTGCTGGAGCAGAGTCCTGGGATAGGAAACAACCCAAATCAAAACTTGATAAGAAGGTAGCAGACAGTAAGTGATGCAAGAATACCACTACCCCCTTCATATTTATTTTACCCTGATTTTCCCTTCTTGTGAAAACAAGTATCTTCCCCTTGCTATATCTTGCCTGAGTTCTCCAACCAAACAGGCTTGGAAAGCAAGAAACAAAAAAGGGTTAGTTTGAGATATAAAGTGTGCAGGAACTGTGGGAGGAACACCCCAAGGTGCTGTTACGTTGAGGCAACACCCTCCATCTCTTCACCAGTAGATCCACCACAACCTTCACTGCAACTGCCCACCATTATAAACGTCCCATTAATTTAGGACTCCTGGGTGCCTCAAAGCCCAGTCAGTCATCTCCCAGAGCAACAGAGAGGCAGGCTACCATGAAAACCAAGCTCTGGGATGGAGGCTGAACTTCAGAGTCAGGTCAGACCCTGAGCCCAGGCCCACCTGCTCCCACATCACTCACAGACACACACCCTGCAGCTCGACCTGTGCCCTGAACCACGTGGTAAAGAGAGAAATGAAAACCAGTTTTGGTCCCCTCCAGTTTCTTCAGTCTTGGCAAACTCTGCAGAGGGATGTGGGCAAAGCCAAATCTTGAGTTCAGCAATTGATTCATTTTCTGGCTGCCCTAGCTGGGACACGTGCTAAGGTCTCTCTGCCCCATTTAACCGAGCACAGGCATTGGCACACATAAACACAAAACAGTGGAAGGTGTGTTACTAAAAGCCTCCAAACCCTTCCTCAGGCTGGTGAAGAAATCTGGGCTGAGGGAGACTACAGTTCCCAAGGGCTGCAAATTACTGAAATGCAGACTACTGCGTGTTTCCCCCTGGGAGCACTGACTGTTATACACAAGTATGTTTGAGCTTTTATAAAATGCCAGGTCCCGGAGCCAGGAGATTGCAGGAGAATCCCAGCTTTATCTCCTTCCAAATCCTCTTCTGCTCCTTGTACATGTGGAGAGAAGCACAGAGCGTCCCACTGGCAGTGACTGAAAACCAAACCCAATTAGAAAGAACACAATGTGTATTTTGAAAAAAAAAAAAAAAACAAAACAAAACCCAAAAAATAAAAATCTCCTGGCTCTTAGGCCAATCTCCTGATTTTGCAGGGTGGGGCTCATGCTTTTGCCCCCCCGTCCCCACGCCAGGGGCTGGCCTGGGAGCCGGGGTCACAGCTCTCCTGTCATGGATGGGTGGAAGGAGTGCAGCAGAGAGGGGTGAGTGGGGGGACTGGCTGTCTGGCTGCGGTTCTCCCCTTCAATTTGAGCTGGGCGGGTGACAGAAACAGGGCTATAGAAGCGAGCATCCCCCTGACCAGCCCTGCAGCTGACCTGCCCTTGCTCACACTGGCTGCACCCAGTAAGGGGGAGCAGAGCTGGGCCCTCCTCCAGCTTCTGCTGCCCATCCCCACTGCAGGGGTGGGAGTCTTCATTCTTCTCTTCCAAGGAAGCAAATTCCCCCGGTGATCAGTCAGCCAGCTCTGCATATTAGGAGCACAAGCGCTCACCAGATTCTTGGGCAAGGGAGCCAGGGGCCTGCTGTGGGGCTGTGGGAGCAGCTTGCTCCTTTCAGGTGAGAAGCAGCAGCAGATGGGAGGGAGATTCTCCAGGCTTGTTTTGCAAGGGGAATAAGCAGGGCAAGGGCCAGGGTACCACATGCACAGGGAGTTGCCCTAGATTTGGTGGAAGCTGGGATCTCTACCTTTATTAGAGGAATGGGCTTTCCCTGTATTCACCAAGCCTGTTTAGCTCCTTCTCAAGGGAAACCTGAAAGAGTCACATTATGCCCGGGGCCTTGCATTCCTCCAAAGAGCCCAAAGAGCAGACACACTGGGTCTGAGAGGCTGGTGTGAGGGGCCTCCCTCGCTGCAGCCGCCCTGGAGTCAGCCAGAGGCTTGGAGGGCAATGGGGAGGGCAGCATGAGCCCAAAGGGCTGCAGGGAGAAGGAGGAAGAGATGTGAGAAACACGCTTTCCCTCCCTCCTCCCTCCCTCCCCTCGCTGCGGCGCGGCCTGGCCGTCCCAACACAAACATTCCAGGCTCGCTAACCAAACCCAGCTGCTTCGCTGCTGCCACGGGCCGAAAACCAGCGCCTCGCCGAGCAGCGCCCGTCCCGCCAGGAGCTGGGGGAGCCTGCCTTTCTCTTCTTGCCCCCCTGCCCCAGCGCTCCCCCGGCTTCCCTTCCTGCCCACCCACCCTACCCACAGAGGGTCAGCTCCAGCCCCTCTCACCTGTTTGCATTTTCTAAGGTCTCCACTTTTTTCCAGAGTTCATTGTTTTCTGTTGTGTATGTCTCAACCCTGTGGGAATAAAACCCATAGCTTCTTAGTTACAAAGGCCAGACAGATAAAGAAAATGTAGTCTTTGCGTCTCTGGGGGTGTGGAGGCTCGGTGGCCTCATCCATCACCTGCAGATATGGTCCTGGACCGAGATGTTCCTGGCCCATCTGGTTGCATCCAGCCCCGAATGAGCAGGGATGAGATTGCAGGTGGACAGTTACATGTGACAGTTCCCAGTTCAGGCTTTCTGGAGGACTGGGAGGGCCAGTAGCATCCGCTTACAGGCAGGTCAAGTCAGGGCAGACCCAAAGTTATGCAGGAATTTCCATTACTTCCAAACCCAACCCCCCCTAAGGAGCATGAAAAAGGAACAGGGGGACAAATTCAAACCTTTCCCACTTTCTCAGATTGCGAACGTCGCCCTGGCTGAGTGCCTTGAGTCAACTGAGAGGTTTTGTGCAAAGGCTGGGCCAGCTCCGAGTGCAGGCACTTGAGGGCAGCAGAGAACACGCAGGATTCCTCCCACGGCCTCGGAAGGGAAAGCGGTTAGGCTGCCGTGGGGACAAGGGAAGGGGAATGAACGTCTCCAGGCCTGGAGGAAGGCAGGGCAGGACCACAGCCTGATCCTGCTGGAGGTTTCCAGCACAGCCTTCGAAATCAGGCGTTCCGTGTAAAAACTGGGCTTGCAGCAAAGGTGTCAAACTGAATGGTGAAGGGCCCGAGTACAGGTTTTGACAAACCAGCTCTTACAGAAAGCCAAGTTGACCAAAGAGTTGTTCCATTAAAAAAATTCACTGAATGCTGCTTTTGGTTCACATTTAAACCTGGCATTGTTTGAAAGCCATCTGTCACAGCAATGCACTAGCGTAACAAACCGCTGAGTACATACAGGCACCACAGCCACGTCTGGGGAAGAGGCCCCAGCACTGAAAGCCCCAGACCTGCCACTTGAGCGAGGCCAAGTTTGAAGGATCTGGGTGTCAATGGGGGACACTAGCTGGAGGTGATGTGCTCTGATGTCTGGAGACACACATACACGTCAAGGTGCTGCTCATGGAAGGGCATGAGAACTGCCTTGAGTCATCTGTTTTTATTCAGCATTTCTGTGCACTTGGAGAAGATAAATAAATTACCATCAGGGGGAAGAGTTAATTGAAGTTGGGTTTGGGGATTGTTTTTTTCCACTTTGCTGATCTCAGGTGGTGTTAATAACAGGGAAGAAGATGGTATTTAAACAGAAATGTGAATTTGCACCTGGACCCCAGCATTCTTCTTTGCCTGGGAATGCCCATCAGGGGCTGCTAGTACAGAGGGGATCACAGGATCAGGCCCTCAAGAGTTACATTCTACCCTGCCAGTGTCATGTGATGTCACCTTAGATTTATGCCTGCCATACATGCAGGGCCTCCCAGTTGCAAAGGAAAAAACAAAGCTCATGTAGGAAATGGTGAAAGGGGAGGGAGTGTGGGGAATAACTGTAGTGAAAGATTTTTCTTGCTGTCAAATGCCTGTGTGTCCACCCTCAAGGGTAGAGAGGGAGAAAAGCCATGGTCAGTGCCCTTGGAGGGTCTCCTGCTTATGGGACAGATGAAATAGAAGCAATTTCTAGTGGGGAAACATGACTCTTACCCCAAATCCCACCTTGTTGGCAGCCAAAATGGCCTGTGTGCTGCAGAGGTCCGGCCAAACTAAGCAGTTGGAAACACAACGTTTCTAGAGTAATCTTTATCCTGCAAGAGGATTTCTAGGAGGGAGGAGAGTAGGGGCAGGATCCCAAACCAAACCTCTATGCAGCCAGCCTTGCAAGGAATTGTGCTTTTTGAGCAATTCAGAGACAAAAGCACTAGAAAGGGGGGCTGTGCATGAACAGGGCTCCTTTTTCAAAAGTCAGACTGAGAAGAAAAAACTTACTTTTTCTCTAGACACTCCACATATTCTTTCTTCTTCCTGCGACTCTCCTGAGCAGAGATCTGTGAGGGGAGCAGCCATCAGGGAGGAGTCAGTATCATAAGCCTCTAGACATTTTTTTGTGGCTCCCTCATCTTGCCTGTTCCCTGAACACAAAGCACCCTGAAGGTAAACGGGGAAGTTGCCTTCCAGTCTGCCATTCCTACTGGTCACGAGGCCAAAACTGGGAGGGAAGGATGCTGGAGGTATGCAGCCTTCTTTGGCCTGTAGGCCACAACCATTTGTTGCAGTATGCCTGACCTTCTCACTGCTGAGAGCATCTATAGGGTTGCTTTGAACTGCTCTGACTCACATGGGTACGTGCTGTGGCCGTCTGGGCAGATTCTGCCCCAGACCACTTCTGAGTCACCGGGTGACTAATTCAGGGTCTCACCATTTCTCCCGTGGGATGCTTTCTAATCACAGTCTGAACTCTCACAGCCTCTGCCTGGCTAACGGGCTCTGTGCATCACCCGTCCTGCACCACACAATGATTCTTGTTTCCCTGCCCCCACAGCAAGGCCTGACCAGGCCAGTTTGTCTGATCCATGATGCTTTAGACTGTGGGCCCCGTGGCAAGCCACACGCTCCCTGAGGCTGGGCTGGAAGCCACACTTCCCAGAGACGGCTGCCTGCACAGCGTGTGCGCAGAGATGCCCCATGGCACCGTTTCTGTGGGTTGGGAGGCTTGTGCCAGCGTACCAAAGGCAGGATCCCACCTTTCCTGAGCTGCACTGCAGGTGAGGAGGCGAGGGTAACTATAGCACTGGTCAGCTGAAGATGCTCTGGAATCACGGGAACTGCATGGTTACATTTTTTGCAGTCACCTTGTTCTTGATTTTCCTCCTGACCCTCTTCAGTGCTTTCTCCTCTGCTTTGGTGAGGGGCAGCTTGGTAGGAATGGGGTAGCCCTCGGCAATCAAGGTGCGTTTCTCCTCTTCAGTCAAGAGCAGTGGGCCAGAGGTCCCTTGTAACTTCTGAAACACACAGAGAGCAACCATCAGCATCAACAAGGAGTTCTATCCCAGTCATACTCCTTAAAGCCTCACAGAGCAGCTAGGGGCTCGATACAAATAGGTGCAGGGCGGCGCTCCTTCCTGCTCTCAACCTGATCCTGGGGGCACAGCTCAGCAGCTGCCTTCCTCTTTTACTTGGGCGGGCATCTGCTCCTTCATGGTGAGGCTGGCTACATGCTTGCACTGCAGAACCCCACCAAATAACTTTTGGGAGATGGTTAAAACACAGTCTGGTTATGGGATTTCTCAGTGATTCCTTTCTCTTCCCTTAACCTCCTCAGAAAGTTCTCCAGTGGACAGGCCACTTCCCAAAGTATGGGGTGAAAGCCACCACTTGCTAAAACAAGGTAGCTGCTGGTAGGCATTGTGCAAGACTCATTGCACCTCTCCTCGCTCCTGTGAGCACCATCCTGTCCCCACATCCCTGTGCTAAGACACCACACTGCCTTGCCAGAGCATTTCAGATTGGAGCCCTTAAAAAAAAAAGGGCAGGATCCCTCACATGAGCCTCGGAAAGCCTCCAGCCCCCTCTGAGCACCAAGGAGTCATAGGTCCCAGTGATGTCCTGCTGCCTCCTTACGTGTGGTGCTGTGAGGAGAGGTGAGGAGGAGATGGCAGTAGAAGAACGAGCAGCAGGTCGGGCTGGGCTTGAGGGAGGCAGGGACCGGGGACTCTGAGATCCATCGCTGTCACTGCCATGGCTGCTGGGTGGAGTTGGAGGCATCTGCACCAGGTCATCTACTGAGAAATAAGGAGATCACGTCAACAGCTCTCATGTCAGCCAGTTGGTACAGGCACAAGGCCGTGAGCAGCAACAGGAACAGGCACTGCTGTAACAGGACTGAAAGGAGAGGGTGATGAGTCTCACAAGATGGGGGTGGGTCTGAGAACAAGGCTGGACTGAGACAGAGGTGAGGCTGACCTCAAATGTGCTAAACTAGGAACTGCAGGAGTCAGGGAGCTGGCAGGGGCTTTGCCAAGACACGGAAGGTATTTACAAAGCAATACGGTACTCCGGAGTCAACCAAAATGGAGTGCAAAGCCTGTGATGTTTTGCTCCATAGCCTGTTCACAAGTACAGGAAGCTCTGTAAGAGAACAGCTCTTCCAAAAGCACCGCAGGGCTCACACACTTGCCAGCACACTTGATCCAAAGGGCCTCTGGTCACTCAGTTGGTTTCCAAGCACTTGAAAACTGTCCCCACTTTGTACTGGAGAGCCCTGGGGGCCTTAACGGAGGTGGGAATATGCCTAAGGAATGTCTCTCTGTGGCAGTGGGAGTTCCTATAGTGCTTTTATTTGTGCATCGGCAGATTTTCAGATGCTTGGGTTTCTTTCAAATTAAACTGGATCCTGAATTTCCTGACTTTTGGATGGTTGTTTAACACTACAGTCTCTCGGAGGATTTTAAAGGCACTCTTGCATATTTCCAACTCTGAAGTAGCCTGTTTTGCCTGGGAGTCCCTATCTGAACAATTCTGATCAGTGGCTGCTGGTCCAGAGACTGATCTGGGTTGGAACAGTGCAGTGCTCACTCCTTTCTTGGTCTGTGCCCCAGTGCTACCTTGTATACATGACTCTGCTCTCAGGTGTTGTCTTTCCTCCCTGTATAGTAATGATCTATATCGGAGCAAAATAGAGGGATGTAAGTCAACCAGCAAATTCTATCTTCTTACCTGCAGGTACATTTAGAAACTGGTTCACCTCTTTGGGTTCAGCTTTGATCACAGGTGCTGGAGTCATTTCTATGGGAGTCTGTGGAAGAGAAGCAGAAAGAGCTCTTGGGTGCTGCCACCTCCCCTGCCCAGAGGGCTCCCACCAGTTCTGTTCACAACCACTGCTCCCCTGCTCTCTGTCCTGCCCCATCTCACAAGGGGCCTCTCACAGCCTCTTGCCACACGTAACAGAAACTAAGAGTCCAAACATAAGCCCCCTGAAGTCTGCGTCGCTGGGCACACAGAGTGCAAACACATGTTTGCAGAGGAAGAGGCAGTGGCAGATGGATATGCTGCCAAGCAGTGCATCAAGTACCTCCAAAAGGGGAATGACTTTTATTCTTGGCAATTCTTTCCTTGCTAGACCCAAACAGTACAATTTAAACCAACCCATGTATTATCATGGGAAGTCCATCTTTGATCTGCCTTCATTAGAAATGGGAGTATAGAGATTGTACAGAAACAGAAACGGAACAAACCCCCTGTCCTGCTCACATGATTTTCACCAGGGCCGCTGGGCAGCTGTTTCCAATCGGAGGGGACTGAGAGTTAAATAAAGAATAGATTTATTTCCATCTGGACTGTGCTGCCCCTCAGCTCCCTGGCTCGCCAGCCCCCAGCCCACCATAGGCTGGGGGAGTTTTTACACTAAACAGACACATTGCAAACTCCTCCAGACTGTAAACACAGCTGAGAGAGCACCATGGTACGGCTGTTGAGCACACACAGCAGAGCTTCGAGGGCACAGCAAGTTCAAGCTGTGTAAATAATGGAGGAAGTTTGTGCACAGTTTTGGCTGGAAGCACCCATTTGTTTTGGATGGTTGTTTAAATGGGAAGATGCTCAGCAGGAGTGAAAAAAGGAAGTGAACCCCAGAGATGCTCTACTGGTATCTACTGAGCTGCTACAAGATAGCCAAGGGCTGTGTGAAACTGGTCAGACCTTCCCACCCAGCACTGAGCTGCCAACTTACACCCACGTACCAGTGGCAAAAGTGAGCCTACTTCAGACAAACAGACTTCTTAAGAACTTAGACATGACTGAAAGACTTGGCCCCTTGTTTCTTAGAAATAATAATTCCTGCTGCTTCATAGAAAAAAGCAAGCAGGACCTGGAGTGGGACCTCCATTTCCAGTGAGCAGCTGAGAAAAGTGAGTGGCCATATAAGCTCAAGACCCTGAAAAAGACAGTGGCAGAGCAGGGGTCTATACTTGGGAATACTGGGGTCACTGGCATCATATTAATTGACACTGTTCTTTGAAAAATGAAAATAAGCCAAGAGTGGCTATAGAAATGCTGGCAGATTGGAGGGTCAGGCCTCCAGCATGTGCAAGCTTAAAAGCCTTTGGCTTTTGTGCCAAGGAAACATGCTTGTATTTAACTGAGATTGTAAATCCTCCTGTGCTGCAGAAAACTCTCCTTCCACCATTTTCTCTGGAAGGATCAGCTGTCTTGTAGCTTCACTGCAGGAATCAAGAACGCAGTTCTAGCTAGCATCAGGAGTGCTGCTCCTCTGACTGCCATTTCGTGAGGAGAATGACAAATCATGCAGTATCTGGGCTTTGTATCACCTTCTCCTGTCTGTCCAGAGGCTAGATCACCTAGCAGGACCCCGCAGTCACATGGCTGGGTCCGCATCACCAGGGGTGCCACTGTGTGAGAGCCCAGGTTCCCGATGGATCTTAGATGGGCTCACCTCCTCGGGGACTGGCAGTCTCTGCAGAGGGTTGAGGTTCAGCACTGGTATGGAGCTGGCAGCTAGCTGGGACTCAGGGAGGTCTAGAGCCAGGTTCTGTTCCTGTTTCACCATGATGGAGCAGAGCTTGGGCCCCAGCGACCACACTCCATTCTCCAGCTCTGAAACATGCACAACGTGAGAGTCAAACTCCAGCAAGAACAGGACAAGAGAAAAAAAAAAAAAAAAAAAAAAAGCCATGCAGACAGCTTCCCCCCATCTGGGGAGGTGGCTGCCTTTCCAAGTTTAGCACTGTCACCACACAAGCATGTGCAGGCCCACAACACAGAGTACGAAAGGGAACAAACCCCCAGCGTGTGGGGAGCAGACAGGACAGAGCTGGAGGGATTGTGTCTCCGCTCCGCTCTGACTGTGCAGCCCGAGCGCTGGAGGACAGTTGCAGGGTTTCTCCCCTCAGTGATGTCTCAGTCTCATCCTCTGGAGCTTATTTGTATTTAGAGCTCAGCGAGAGGTGGATGCTGGGCTGTGGCTCCTTAGGCCGCATGGCCAGCATCGCAGAGCTGCCAGGTGTGTTAGCAAGAATAGCACCATCTCTGTGCTAGAGAGCTAGAGAGGGCAAGCACGGTGAGAGTGAAAGGCTGACAGTGCTGCTTTGGCCTCCCGCCGATGTTGTGCCAGAGTACCAGAGCCATGTTGCATGACAGGAGAGGAGGAAGGCCCATTTCTGTGGAAGGAAGTCCAATGTGGCACCTGCTTGTGAGGCTGCTCCCCTCAGTCTCACCTCTAAGGCTCCCTCCTCCGCACCGTGCTGCTCAGGGGGACTGCTGCCTACAGCCATGCCCCGCTGCCACTGCTGGAAGGGACAGAAGCAGCAGCGAGGGAAAGGAAATGTCTGAAGAGAACCAAATGGAGACGTGTGGGCACGCTCCCCTTGCCCCCTGCCTGCCCCGTCCCGTGCGTGTCTGTGGTGTGAGCCTGGCTCGTCACTGGAAGTAGAGATCCCAGGAGATGGGATTCAGGCAGTGGTGGATAAGCTGCAAATCAGATGGGAAAAAAAGCTTCTAGGCAGGAGAGCTGTTTGGGCTCTGCTCTTAAGTTTTGGTCCCCTCATTGCTCTTCAAACATTTCAGCTTGCCAAAAAGCTACTCCTAGCTGGCCTGGAGCCTGCATCCTCCTCCCTAATCCTCATCCCTTCTCTTCCTCTTTTTATCTGACAACCAGAAATGCATTTGGCTTGACACAGGACAGACAATTGCTAAGTTTGTCACCAGACAGTGCTCCAGTTGGCTCAACATGAGGCCACAGTTGGGCTCACCCCTCTGCACTGCTCTCTGCATACAGCACTCACAGACCTAGGGATGTTGCCTAGCTGTCTGCTGCTCACAGCAGCTCTGCAAGTGCAGGTCTCAGTCTAGAAGATGTCCTGGGCAAGGGGAGAGGGGAAGAAAGGTCCTTCTCAGCTCCGGGGAAGCCTGTATAAAGACAAGTACAAGCAAGCAGCTGTTCATGTGGGAGCTGCCATCTGAATTAAACTTAAAGGTAACTTATCATCTTTGCCCAAGTCAGTCTCTGTTGCCCTCAGGAGTGGACAGGGCAGAATCCTGCCTCTGGCTTTTGCTTGGACACAGTGGTGTTAAAGCTTGGGCAACAATTATATCAGTTAACACAGTGTTGCCCTTACCAGTGTCGTCTTCCTGTCTTTGGTCTAACACCTCTTATTTTGCTGCCTGGATAGGTCTCTCCAGCAGAGGCTCACTTCTTCCAGCTCCCTGCGTGACTGGACACCTTCAAGTGTAGACACGAGTTCCTGTGGCTGCTCAGTGTGCAGATCAGCTGTGTGCCCTGCCCGCAGTGCTGCCGCAGGGCTTCCTAGAGCTTCCCACTGCTCCACGGGGCCAGCATCCTCAGCAGCACCTCGGGCAGGGGTGCACTGCACAGCCCTGACGACGGAGAGGCTGCTGAGCAGACACAGACTGAACTGCATTTCCTCTGTCCTGCTAAGGACACCAAACCCGCAGCTGGTAGTGGAGTCCCAGTTGCCCCTGGTGTGCGCAGACAAACCCTTTCTGATGGAAGGAGGCAAGGTGTTACACAGCCACAAGTGTTTGCAGTCAGAAAACTCTGACTGGCTTCTTCTGCCTGATCACAGCCTGTCACAGAAATGAGGGACCTTGAGAGGTCTTCCAGTCTATCCCATTGCTCTGGGCAAGTTTAACTAAACCTGTGTCAGTCCTGACAGAGGGCTGTCTGACTTGATCTTACTCCTCTGAAAAGTGATGAAGAATCCACAACTTCCCCCATTAAATCCCTTCTATGGTTTCACTATGCCCACTACAGGAAGGTTTTGCCTGCTGGCTAATCTGAAGTTCCCTTACTGTGATTTTAAGCTTCATCTTCCTCAACCTTCCTTTCTGTTGCAAAGCTCTGCATCTCTCTTTTTCTCAGAGGCGTGGGGCACCCTCTGTCTGGGAGGGCTGCTGCTGAAGCGAGTTACCAGCCAAGGGAGAGCGGACCACCAAGGGCTCTCCCTGTTCAGACTTGACTGGGTGAGAGAGCAGCCCTCAGTGCTGTCAGTCCAGACAGTCCGGGGAGCGGACACCCAAATAAGCATGCACTGTCCTGCCATTTCCTGTCTACATTCTGACCCTGCTCTCTTTCCCACCCTCGGACATTTATCTGGGGAGCAATTGGGTTACAGAGTCCGAAACACATAAGCCATCAGAGGATCAACGAGGGACTGAGGAGGAGGCATTTTGTGTGGACACATCTATGTTCTGCTGCCTGAGACGATGTTTCAGAGATATGGCCAGTCTGCAACCACTGCAGATTTCACTCTGTGTGTGTTGGTGGGTGAGGCATGCCAGGAAGCTCATTCTCTGCTCTAGATACTCTCTATATAATGGGAAGAAGTATGGCTGAGAGATACCCATAGCTGCCCTGGTTTGAGGAGGTGAGGCAAAGCGCAGCGAGGAAGCAGGACCTGCAGAGGAGCGCGGGCGCTAGCCTGAGGCTGGTCCAGCACCCACTGCTCTGCACACCCCTGCCTCCCCCTGCTCCTGGCATCAAATCACACCCTGCAGAACGGAGGGCTGGGACTGAGAACCGAAGCAGCCAGTCCGTATGCACAGACCATCTGGAAAGCAGACTCTGCTGATAAGCGGGGTCACAGTGCACCCAGTGGCTTGCCCTGGCTGACCCATGTTAGTGGGAACCATGTGGGAAAGGGGCAGGATTTGGAAGTGTTTTGGAGATCTGCAGAAAAGCTGGGAGAAAGCTGATAAATAGCAAGCCTCAGCCAGCTCCAAGCCTAGACAGAGCCCGGGTGTTCCTGAGGAGCTCTGCAGACCACGCAGAGCTTGCTTAATGTTAAAGAAAAGCTATTCCTGGATAATTAATTTGAAGTGAATGTCTAAAAGGACTGGGTGGAGTTGTGCCAAAAGGACTGCACAGTGTTGCAAATACTGGACCTGACTCAGAGCTACACTGGAATATGACTCACATCCAATTACGAGCCAAGATAGCCTTGGAAAGATGGGTTGAATTATCCCACTGCAGGACTGGGTGCATAGATACCTCTATACTTGCCACATTAATACTAGGCCTTACTCTCTACATAGAGCTGATCTGCACTCTCAGAGAGCAAGTGCCAGGTCCATCTCAAGCTCTCCTGGGTTATGCGTTGTACACCCTGTGCTGGCTTCTGCCCAGGGATCACTCTCTCTGGTCTTGCCTTGGAGACACTGCAGCTGAAGCAGAGGCATGTCCAGACACAGAGGAGAGGAGCAGAAGTGGTGACAAGTGTCCCAGAGAGGAGACCCTAAGGTAGCTTCATGCAGGCAGGCTTCATTTCACTGCTTTCTACAAACTCATGCTTTTTGCTTCTCTCATTCCCAGGCTTCATCTCCTCCTATTCATTTCCACAGGCAAAATAAAGATGTGTTTATGCACTCATGCTAGTTTGTTTTTTGTTAGTCACCCAGTTGCCAGTTTGGGCTGAGCGCCCTCCAAGACGGTACTGGGGTTAAAGCTAAGGAAAAAGAAGTGTAAATAAAAAGCTTTTTTGATACTAAGACAGAGCTTGCCCGGCCTGCCATGAGCCTCTCTCCCAGCACCTCTCTGAGTGGCCCCTAGGGAACGTGGCACTGATGGCTGTGCCCTGTGCAGGGACCAAGGAGGCAGCAGAGGCCAGCTCCTCTCCTCCTGCCTTGGCATTTGTACCAGAGAGCTGGGATCACTCCTGGCTGTGAGAGGGAAGCCTCTGTCCCAGGTCTCACTCTTGCTGAAAGCAATGGCTTTCTTCTGTGTATACTGAGCCTGTGCCACTTCTTTTTCAGGCAGCCTGGTGTCCATCAGCTGTTGGGACACCCACACAGTCCCGCAAATTACAGGACTCTCTGCAAGGACCGCTCTAAAAATATCCAGCCATCATAAATTATCCTGAAATGAATTGTTTTAAAAATAGGTTTTGAAATGACTGTTCCTCTCTGTCTCTTGCTAAAAGATCTGCTGGTAAAGAAGCCACTTAGCTTTCCACATGTACCAGCACTGGTTGCAGCCAGAGATTCATGCTTCCTCTAGTCAAGGCAAAAGCCTGCAGCCTGATGCCAAAACAGACCTGGGTCTAGGGCATCCACACCCATGTTTGCAGGGTCCTAAGGAGACATTGCCTACTGCTTGCCAGAATCTGGCAGCACACCGAACCACAACCAGTTGTCGTCCTCGTAAATAACAGTTAGCCCGGCAAAGGAGCAACGCGACCGTCAGAGCACAAACTGAAGGAAAAAATGTGGGCTGTATTTGACAACAGCGGGTCAAATTCTTCCCTGGATTAGCCATGCGCAAGCCTGAGGAATAGCCAGTTTGTCCTTCTATATGGAAGCCAGCCAGAGCCGCTGCTAACAGATGTGCCCAAAGCTGTGCAGTGTGTGTCTCATACTCACCGTTAGCATTATCTTCGGTCTTGACAGGCACGAGGGGGCTCTGGGGAGCAGAGTCTCCGCTGAGGGAGTAGCTGTGCTCTGCCTGGATGCCTGGAGTGGGTGGATCCAGGTCCATGTCCAGCAGTGGGTTCTTCTCAGCCAGTACTGGGTCATCGAAGAAACTGCTGAAGAGGTCATTGGAGAAATCCTCCATATTGTCAGAGAAGTGATCCAGGTTCTCTGAGAAATGCTGAGGAAAGAAAATGGAAGAGAAAGCCTTAGTGTCGACTCCAAGAGGGATCTGAGAGCCTTCCTCTGCACTGAGAGCCAAAACAGCCCTTTTTCAACGGGAAAAAGCAGTTCCTATCCCTTGCCTGCACCAGTGTGATAAAAACACCTTGAATTAAGCTAGAAAGGGCCGTGGTGCTGTACATCTTCTCCACCTGTTTATCTATGCCACAAACACTCATTAAACTCTTCTGTATTCTCACGTCTCCCCCTTCCTCTGTGAGTACCTATCTTCAGCTTCCTAGCATCATCTCACTGTGACAACGAGCCGAACAGAGCACATGGCAAGAAATCCCTGCGATGACAAAATGCAAGTGTGGCAGAAAATCACGGTCTTCAGCACCTGTCCTTGGTGACAGACACTTTTTCATGTTCTCTGCCAGCAGCAGTAGGCACTGTGGTGCCCCAGAGAACATCAACCCGGCTGCTGATTTCTATCAGAGTAAAAAAGATCAGTTGGATCAACATAACAGGAAGGCCCCCTGTTGTATTTAATTTCCTCTGGGATTTCACAGCCCCTCTGTGGACCATATGAGGCTGTCCTCCAGCCAGATAATGCCTGTGAAATTCGGCTCCCTGATGAAGTTTAAACACTACAGATGGGCTGTTAACAACAAACAATCATTCCACTAATCATTCCAGTAACAGTCAGTAAATCTGGCCAGTGCTGCTGCAGAGCTGGGCTCCTGATGCTACAGGGAACCTGTTTCCTTTGAGGCATATCCTCCTATTCAGAAGTCAAATCACTAACTTTTCCATTTGCTACAACAAAGCGTTGGTTGGGCAGGGAGAAAAATTATGGTTGCCAAACACCAGCTGAAAAATTATCCCATTTGTTGGCAGATTGAGGCTTCTGGCTCAGGGAGAGGAAAGAAAAGACAGATACATTCAAGTGACTATATTACACAGACGGAACTGTGTAACTTAAATGAACTGGAGAGAGCTCAGCAGAGTCGGACTGGGTCCCCCCCGCCTGGAAAAGCATCTGGGTGGGCAGAAAGGCATTGAAAGTAGCATATTGAAATACCAAGAGCAACAGGGTATGGATGAGAGAGAGTGGGAGAGAGCACGCAGGTCCTAGAGTGGAGACACAAATGCCAATGAATTCCAGCGTGAGAGCTGAGCTCAGGAAAGAGCAGAGCTCACAGAGAAGCATGGGGTGCGTGCTGTCCCTCCTTTCCCCAGCGCTAGGACTGAGGGAGGAGTTGGCCAGAGGACCCCGGATGCTGGAGCCTGCAGGTTCCTGCTCCTACAGGAAGGTATATTTGTTTTACCTGAGCACAGTATCACTCTGTCAACATTACGCTGGCTGTCAGAGGGTTGGGGTGAGGCTGGGGAGTGAAGCAGGCTCCAGCTGAACAGACCCATGCTTCTCACCGTGGGGGAGGGAGATGGTGAGCTGCAGCAATCTCCAACGTGCTAGCGTCCTTCACCCTCCAATATCGTCCCTCATTCACTCAATTTAAAAACTCAGACGACCACATATCACGCTTGAAGTGTGTGTGTGTGGGGGGGGGGAGTCCCTGTTGCCTGCATTCTGCCTGACATGAAATTTCTCTCCCTTCGCTTCCCTTCCACTTGTCCTGTCCTCCCACTGCCCAGAGCGACGGCCTGACACACCGCCATCCGAGGCTGCCCTGGGAGGGCATATGCAGGTAAGGTGGAGAAGGCACACTCATGCTAAATCCCAGTGTTGAGGTTCTCCCTGGGATGTCTGGGCTGAAGTTGTTCCCATACGGGAAGCAGAGTTGGCGGGGTAGCTTGGTAAAATCTACCCGGCCATTTCCAAGTTGCCTAGAAGCATTCCTGCACTTGAATCAAGTGACAGAAAACACCTCCCATCTGTGCTGAGCATAACTGTTCTTCAGAAGGAGCTGAGTCAGCAGATGGAACTGGGTTAAGATATTTATCTAAAAAGCACTGGGAAACCAGGTTTTCTCCTGTCCTATAGCATGGAGGGGTAAGGCTTTTGGAGTCCTGAGCGTCAACCCCAGCGAGTGCCTGCTCATGTAACAGCTGTTCTTTGTCCTGCTTTCTCTAAACAACACAAGCAAACACAGGATATGAACACAATAGCCTTACGGTAAGGGTGAGAACGTAACCGCAGAAAAGTGGAGGGATTCAGAGTTCTGTCTGCCAAGGCACCACGACGCAGCACAGCAGAGCCGGGATCCAACAAGAGGCACTCAGATCATATATATTGTTGTAACCATCAAAACTACAACCACCATCTAACCCCGGGGAGAGAAGCAGAGCTGGATGGACACCTGCAGGGAGAGCTGTCTCTGATTCTGCCACGTGCTTCAAATTTCTGTCACAACTGTGCATTAACAAAGGCGGAGGTGGCAGTGAAGAGAGTCAAGAAGATGCATTTATGCAGTAGTTCCACACACTATCTTTCAGTGGCATCCCACCCACACTTAGAACAAAGATCTCTTGGTCAGTCAACAGTCTTCCCATTGTAGGACAAACCTACCCAGAGGGAATAGATGGAGATGTGCCTCTGGTTTTATTCTGAAGCCAAAAAAATCTCTCCGGCAGTGGCTAAGGGTTGAGAGACGAGTAATGAGTGCAAGGGGCCGAGTATCAGAGCCTTAACCCGGGCATCTGCATTGGCAGGCGTAATTGCAGATTTCTGGTTCTTCTTTTAGACACCACACAGCAGGCTTGCTGGACCTCGCTGCTTGGAAGTGAGGATGAAAGCAACACTGTTCTCCCCAAGATGCAGGAATTTAGGTCCCCAAGAGACCATTCTCTCCCAAGAGACAGAGACCTACTGTACAGTGGGGAAAAAACACGGGTGATACGCAGAGAATGAAACTCACACCCTCCTTGGGAATCCAGAAATGTTGGGGCACATCCCGCTCTCTGGGCTCCTGGGTCTTATCCTCCAGCGCAAATAAATACTGGCAAAACTTTCTCATCAAAGCAGCCCCCTTTCAACTCTCACCAACCATACATATACCAGTCCAACACCTCCAAACACAGATGGTGGAGAGAATGGAGCCGGCCTGTAAGATTGGGAATAACCATGGTTATTATCAAAGGAGGCACGAAGGATCAGACACCCTCAAAGAGGGAGAGCACCTAGAGCTGTCACAGAGTTGGAGATTGCAGTTTTACTCAAAGAAGGTGGCAAGAGGCAGAGGAAAGCAGAAGGAAGGGTAAAGCAAACCAAGATAATGACGTGGCTTTGTAGCTGGCTATATCCACAACAGAAACTACAAGGAAAGCAGGAAGTTAAGCCACCACGTCCCAGGAAGATTGCTGTGTCTCTTGGGTTGGCTCCGTTCTCTCCTGACACCAACAGGTATTAACTTTAGGTTTCTGATTAGTAAAGTCAGCCATGCATGCAATCACACGGCAAGAGGAAAAAGTGCCCTCTTGTCCAGGTCCAACTGTGATGGGCATAGTGAGGAGCAGCCCAAAGCTTATTCTGGATAGATGCTACCAAAATTGCTGCTAATTAGTTTAGATCGATCCTGCTAACTCTGTCCCACCCAGCCTCACTGGGGGAGCTGCACCTAGAAGCAGAGAAGGCTTTAGCCGTACTCTTCCTTAACGCGTGTGAGAGAGAAGGCTCCAGGGACCTGCAGGTCCCGGGGTGCGGTGCCTCAGGGCTCTGTGGATCAAGGCAGAACACGGCAGGATCAGTGCTCCGAGTTTCTGAGCCATAAACAGAAGCAGGTTTATCACCTGACCAAATGGCCGGTAGCTTTATGCTGGCTGGAAGGTCACATGCCAAAGGAGGTGCTGGGCAGCCACCAGCCCTCCCTTCCCACCCCAACTTGGGCCAGCACAGCTAAAGGCTTTAATGCACTGCCCCTAAATGAAAAGACTGTGCTGGGCTTTGTGGAGACTTTTGCCGACACCGTGGCAACGGAGATCTCGGCAGACCAGAAGCACGTGTTGGTGGAAGGTCTGAGAAAGAGTCCACAGGACTTGGATGTGAATGGAGGTGGGATGGACAGAAATGCACAAGCAGAGCAGGC
Source organism: Tyto alba (assembly GCF_018691265.1). NCBI lineage: Eukaryota > Metazoa > Chordata > Aves > Strigiformes > Tytonidae > Tyto > Tyto alba. Next base: position 6,531,112 of record NW_024881280.1, read on the forward strand.
TCATCATCTCACAGCCTCTTCAAGGCCTAGCCTCTCCCGTCGACAGCACCTTCCAGCTGGGCTGAGATCAGCCAGCTCCTGCTCCTCAGAGAACTGGTCAAGAATTTCTAACTGTGACAACGAAGGACTCTGCAACTCTGCTGAGATTCTCCTTTAAGATATCTCAAGTAGCTTTCATGCAGATGGGCCTGGCTTGAGCAAGGGGGACCAGTCAACTGGGAAACGTGATCTTTACCATCCTAGCCCAGAGGGAGCGGGTGTGAAGTGTACTGGGGGAAAACAGCTTCCAGATGGGATACGAAGCTCACAGCACAGTCTCATTTTGCATTATTCGCTCCTGCTATCTCCCCCTCCCTTTCACACCCTCCTTCCTTCTCCTTCTAACTATGCTCCAAAGCCAAGAAATAGCACGAGATGTGTTTCCAAAGCTGTATTACCAGTGAGCGGTCAGGGAGGGGGCAGCCAAGGGACAGAAACGCAATGGCGAGGATGTGCTGGATTTCCTGATCCAAACCCGATTTCTGGCTTCATGTACCCCCACCACAATTCTGGGAGGACGGGGAGGCAGCGCCCAAAGGGAACGAGACAGCGTGCACAGGTATGGGGGAGTCAACAACCATCCCATCTCCAGGCCCAACAGAGAGCCTTAAATTGCTCTGATGCCACAGGAGAATCTGCTCAGGCTGAGGCCACCTCAGCCGCGGGGAGAGAGTGCGAATCTGTCAGCTGCTGGCTCCTGCTCCCTCCCACTCCTGGTGACCGACATAGGCACCGACTCTTCCAAACATATTTCCACCACATGTTTTCATCCTGACCTCATGCTTAGGGTTGTCTAAATAGCGCACTGTATGTGCGTGCGTGCACTTCTCATTTGAACACCCTTTCCTGTTGTACAACAGTTATCTTGGGAGCTAATGTAAGGCATCCAGACATCCAAATGCAAACTCCCTACTTCCCCCCACACAGAGCTGGTGTCGGACTTTTGGGGGCTCCAAGCGAAGACTGAGGCATTAAGCCTTTTCCCCTGCCCGGGTGCGCATGGGATGCCTTAAGGTGCCATTCTTTTAGCCCAGTGGTACCACACATGGCTGAGGGGACCGTTTCCTCTCCCTGGATCCACTTCTCCTCTGTGGTCACGCTGGCTGCATCTGTCCATCCTTTTCCCTTTCACGCTTCCATCCTTTGACTGTGACTTTCCCCTTCCCACCTCCAGCTGAGTTGTTGGGAGACAATCTCCCTTCAGGATCAGCCTGGTTCTCACAGCCTCCCTGCTCCCACCACAATGGTCTCGCTCCAAAGAGAAAGCAGCAAGGGGCTAATCCAGCTGGGCAGCAGCCCAGGCCCAGGAGACGAAGGGCCTTTGCAGGTTGGAGGTTCTGCTCATGCTGGCAGGCAGTGCAGTTGGGGAGGGGATTCTTCTGAGTTTTCTCTTTTCTTTTTGAAAGTATTTTTCCTCTTTGCTTGCCAAGATAAATCTCCTGTCCCAGCTGTGACATCTGCATTTCCCTTCTCTGCTTTCACTAAGGAATGAAGCCCCCTGCACTCCAGCTGCACAGCCGAGGTTTCCTTTACATTCCAGGAAAGAAGAGCCCATACACTCCAGACAGTCCTTCTGCTCTCTTTAAAATGCAGTGAATCTTAGACCTTATGAAAGTGAAGGTCTTGACAGCGTTAACAAGATACAGGCGGGATGGACAGATGCTGTGCACACTTCTCCACACAGGAGAATCAGTGCATGTGCACCCCAAGGGGCACAAGTGATCACTTAACCACCTCTTGTCTCACTCAAACCCCTCTGGTGCCCCTCCATCCTGACCCATATTGCTCTTGGTCTTTCCCCTCACATACCACAGCTCCCTGCTGCTCCATGCTTGGTCTGCCCAGGCCCTCAGTCTGCCTGGAGAGCTTGCCACTGACCTGCCACCCCCCTGCTGTTCATAGCTCTCTGCACAGCATGGCTGAAGCACTTCTGGCCAAACCATCTGCAAACCCCACTGCTATTTCCCTCCAGCAGCAGGACAGCCTCCTGACCGGCAGCACCCCTCAGTCTTTCTCAGAGACTGCCGGCAACGCTCAAGTCACCTGTGATGATTTTCAGCATCACGACCTTGGAGTGTACAGTGAACCAAACGCTTCCCTGACACCCAGCCTCCGAGTAGCGGAGGGTTTGACTGAACCTGATCTGAAAGCAGGCCCAGGATTTATTGCTGTCTGTAGAATAATACAGGATGGCGGAAAGATGGTGGGTTTATGGCCACGGAAAGCACGGCAGGTGACCTGCTTCCCCACAGGCCAGCTGTGCCGTCAGCTCCCTCCCCACAGGGATTGCAGCCCCTCAGACCAAAGCTGCCACAAGCCTTTACTCCTCGGCAGCCGCGTCCCCGCTGTCTTGCGAAGTCCCAGCGAGGCTCAGGCACAGCTCGCTTGTGGAAACCTCCTTCCCACCGCGCACCCCTGCCAAGGACCTGGATTTACAATTTCCAGCCCTAGGCGCCACAAGACCTAGGAGGGACGACAGAAGCTCAAGACACAATCAGGGGAAGGCGACTGAGGGAGCTGCGCCAAGGCAAGGCGCTACCCTGAAGTGAGGGAGCAGCGGCGCTCCGGGTCCCGGGTGCCCGCAGCCGCCTCGCCCCGCTCCGTCCCCTCAGGCGGAACGGCCCGAAGCTCCCGGGTGAAGCGGAGCGCCCGGCGCGCCCCCTCCGCCCCCCAGGCCCGGGGAAACCACCCGCCCCTCCCCCGCCGGCGGCGGTTAACGGTCGCCGCGGCGCGCGGCCAACGGCCGGCGGCGGCGGCCGCCCATTGGGTCGACGCCGCCGAGCGGCGGCCAATGGGAGGAGGAGGCTGCCAGCGGAGCCGCGCGAGGCGGGCGGGAGGAGTGCAGGGTTAGGACGGAGCGGCCCGCGGCCCGTTGCGCTTCACGACCCGGCCCCGCCGGGTAACGGCGGCCGTCCGAGCCTGAGGGGACGCAGGGGCTGAGGGGAGGCTGGGGCTGAGGGGACGCTAGACCGGAGAGGAAGCTGAGCCTGAGGAGACGCTGGGGCTGAGGGGATGCTGGGGCTGGAGGGGACTCGGGGAATGAGGGGAGGCTGAGCCTCAGTGGGAGGCTGGGGCTGGAGGGGACACGGGCTGAGGGGAGGCTGGGACTGAGGGGATGCTGGGGCTGGAGGGGATGCTGAGCCTGAGGGGACACTAGACTGGAGAGGAGGCTGAGGCTGAGGGAACGCTGAGCCTGAGGGGATGCTGAACCCGTGGGGAGGCCTTACTTTTGCCCCTCATGGCTCTCACCCTGGGGCGTCTTAACGAGCGCCTCAGAGGACGTCGTCCCAGCCCCTCTGGGGGGCTTACTGCTTTGGATACGTACTGCTCCCATGGCTTGCAGTAACCTCCGTGGCAAGCATAAAGGTTTTGTGTTTCTCCACACACACACACACACCTCCTTCCCTACAACCCTAGTGGGGGGAGTGGAGGGGGGGAAGTATCAGCTGATGGAATGGATGATGTTGTTAAAAGTATATGCACAATAAAGACCACATCAAAATGTTGTGGCTCTGATTGTAGCTGTGTAATGCTCAGCTCAGTCTATAAGTTTGCCGTTCAGCGGGGAGGAATCTTGGGAGGCACCCAGGCATGGGGGGAGTGGAGTTATGTCTTTAACTTAAATTGTTTTGCCCCTGAAAGGAAATAAATAAAAAAAAAAAGATAAAAAAGTACGTGGAAAGCTGAAATCTGCTGGCCAGTGACTGGGTTTCCCAGTGGCCCTGAATGAGGCACCAAAGGCACCTGCTGCTGCAGTGGCAGAAGAGTCACAGATGGGTGTACCCACACCTGGGTTTAGTGTGCTCAGCATAAATGGGATGAGCAGCCAGCACAGGCAGTGGTGATGGAGAGAGTGGAAGCGCCCTGTGAGGTCAATGCCTGGAGCAGGGCAGAGCCCAGGGCGAGGCGAATCAAAAGGCAAGTGGCATCACGGTGTGGCTGCAGTGGTGTGGCCATCTGTGTGTCCTCAAGCCACCCGTGAATGCCAGGATGCAGAGCAGGTACGCGTGTGCTGAGGGGGAACATGTCAGCCTCCCCTAGGGCAAACCAGGCTCCACTGGCCCCGGGTGGAAAGCAGCACAGTTTGCCTGTCACCCGAGAGTCGCTGAATCTGCAGAGACAGAAGCACCTCTCCTCCCAGCAGCAGCACCCTGGAGGATAAAGAGGAATGCCTCTGCTTTCCAGCAGGCTTTTGCTGCATGTATGCTACATACGCAATGGACATCCCAAATTTCTTTTGGCTTACAGCTCCCTTGCAGCCGACTGATAAAAAAAAACTAGAGCAGGACTTAAACCATCCGCAGAACTGGACACAACCCTCTCAGGATGAAACATTTAGATCAGCTGCTCTTAACCTTAATTTGGCAGAAGATTTGGGGGCTATTTTTAGGAGTCCATGAAAGGTTGTCCTTCAAGGCCTTCCTTGAGCTCAGAGAACTGAAGATACCTGCTTGCTACAAAACAAAGCCATCTTTATTTCTGAGCCGTTATGGTGGCAGCTGGGCCATGTTTGAACAGAGATGCATGGGAGGTGCTCTCTTTGGGAATTGCAGGTACCCCTGGGCAAGCTGGTAGGGGTCTCTTCCTCTTCTTTACTCCTTTCCAAGCCAAGATCATACAGTCTCCAGACAGAGACATAACACGAGCAGTAGGTCTGAGAGAAAGAAGCCGTATTGTCATCACTGCCCCCAGGTCTCTGCCCTTTTGTCTGAAGTGGTGCTTTATCTCTTTGTGCTAACTCGGCAGCCTCAGCTGAGCTTGCAGCAGGCTCCCAGTGACACCCTAACTTCACACCATGACCGGAGGCTGGGAGTCTTCCAGCTGCTGTAGCATCAGGAGGAGGGGGGTTCACATGAAACTTTATCTCTGTACGTGTGAAAATATAATCCATTGTCTTTGGGAAGGCCCTGCCTGCTACGTTACCCCGATCCACCTCCAGTCTGGCATGCCCTCTGCAGAGCCCAACCACATCCATCCCTTCTTGGTCCCCACAGAGGCAGCAGCCAGAACACAACTGGGTCTCCGCAGCCATGCCCATTGGCATGCGGCACCCCGGCACAACCAAAGGATGCAGCCCTGGCCTAGCCTGCAAATCTCGAGGCAAATCTACCCTGAAAAAGCCTACATGGATTTAATTGTGTGTGGCAGGTCTGCTGGGACAGTTTGGGGAAAAATTCTGCTTGATGGAGAGGGATGCATGATATGATGAAAGGCAGCAGGCAGGGCAAATGAAAGAAAATACTGGTTTATGCTGTGTGACTCTCTGGTCATAGTATCGCCAAAAGACATTGAATACAGTATAAACATTCAATACAATTAAAAATAAATTAGAGAGGTGCAACTGCTCAAGCCAGTCACCAGTCAGTGGGATGAGGAAGTTTATTCAATAACCAAAATAAACTGGAATAAGCACCACTCCACTATTTCTTCTGTCTTTCTTGCAAGCTTCTGGCCCTGCCCGATATGGGGTTGGAGCCACCAGAGGTGGTAAATCTGCTCTTACACAGTTTGTTACCCCCCATGCCATTATGGGCCTTTTTTTTCTGCATCTTGCAAGAAAGGCAATCTAAGCAACGAGAAAGACGCCCTGGGAGATAGCGGAAATCTGCTTTGGGAGATAATTGAAGAAGGAGGAAAGGTCTGTATTATCTTTACAATCAGCTTCATTTGTCTCATTGAAACTGTTTCTCTTTAGTGCTCAGAGAGCAAAATCGGAGATAATTCACATTTTGTCCCCTGGCAGGTCCCTGGAGACCCATAAAGAAAAGCAGGCCTTGGAAGAGGAAGATTGCTGTACTCTGTTCAAGTCCAAAAGCTGAGGCATGCAGCTAATACCAAACATTACTGGTGGCTTTCATTCCTTGGGCTTTTGTAAAGGGCAATTACAGAGCAACAAAGTCTGTACCAGCTGATTTGTGACTCAAGGATGTGAGGGATTTTCACCCAAAATCTTGAGAGAGCAAGAGCTGGGACTCTTTTTAGTGACCAGGCTGGGCAAGAGCTGGGTTTTGCAACCAGCAGACTGAATGGGGTCCTACACCAGGACTGTTTTCAAAGCAATTCCGCTTGGAATGCAGATTTCTGACCTGCTGCCAATATCCCAGTGGAAAATCTGTGCCCTGAGCAGCAGATAGGAAATTAAACTTCAGCTCCAACACTGAGGGTATCATTTTCACCTCAGTGGTGGAGCTGCAGAAACCAGAGTCTCTGGAGAATGGGGAAATCCTTCCTAGCCCACAAAGGGCAGTAACACCTCTCAGACTATTCGTCACCACTGGAGCAGCCTGGATTAACACCATCCTGGAGGAGAACGAAGGTTTGATGTTGGTGAACAAGGGGTCAAATCCCTGTGTTTCCAAAGATGGGGATGAAGATCTGACTGGTCAGAGATGATGAGGTCACTTCAACCATGGGATGAAAAGCAAGGCTGGAGGAGAAAGGCAGCCTGTGAAAACCTTTTCCCAGCACCCAGCTCTCCAGCTATCCCCTATCCAAGCCAGACTTCTCCAAGACAAGGCCCAGCAGCTGAGCACCCCATAGCTGGTGAACAGAAATAGAAACATGAAGGTGCCTGGGATCGTGCGCTCAGGTAAAGTCAGAAGCTTCTGAGAAGAAAAAATCCCATGTTCCTTTCAGGATGGGAAACCTATTGTGCCCTGAAAACCTGCCCTGAAAGCTCCCATGTCTGATACCAAGCAGCCATCTGCACCCCAGCATTGGAGGGGTGTCTGCAGAAACTGGTGGGTTTGGGAATCCATTCTCTGGACATCCCTGCAGTGGCACAAGGGGGTGATGGATGGCTGCACGGGTTTTAGTGCCTGGAAGAACCGGTCTGGTAATCAAATATGGTTCCTTACCTAGCTGAGTGCAGGAGCTATATTCATGCAACAGGGCTTCACAGAAAGAAACATCTCATCTCAGTTTAAAGACTTCAGTTAAACCCACTCCCTTCTAAAAAAAAAACAAAAAACAAAAAACAAAACAAAACAAAAAAACCCACAAAAACCTGTTGTAGAAGCTAACTGCAGTCAGCAAACACATGAGTCATTGCAAAGAGGGACTCTCTAGCTAAAGCCTCCAAAGTGTTTTCTCAGGCCTTTTGCTCTTAGATGAACAAGTCCTTACTACCAGAGATCTTCCTGAGAACAAAACCAAGTTACCTTTTAATCTGTGGAGCGTGGTATGGCACGGCCACCCTACGGGGTTATTCTGCAGACAGCAGAAACAACACTGGTGTCATTGCAGGCAGAGAGAACTCGAGGACTTATTTAATGGTGGCAGGTTGTAGTCACGTTACTCCATGTTAACAGCAGATTCAAAGATTAAATTATCTTTCTGTATAATTAATTGCTAGATTTTAACATAATCAAATCACAGGTGGAAGCGAGTGATTCCTGTGACAAAAGAAGTTACAGCCCTGCCATGGTGGCCAAGACTGCAAAGCGATAATGAGGGCTGTTCGAGTCCTAGAAAATCAAGATAAAATCTGCAGTGGTTTGGCTTCTGGGCATCCTTTCAGACATGGCCTCATTATGCAGGTATATAATCCAAGACCAAAAGCAACAATAACCTCTTAGTATCCATCATGGGTTTATGTGCAACAAAAGAGAAAAAGCATCAGTGAGATCTTCCCCTTCAGTCCCTTAATTCTGACACCGAGTGAATTTTCCTAAGTATGGAGTTCTCCAGATACATGAAACCCTTCACAAGTGCCCAGGGTGTGTCCCAGCACAGATGCATCCAGCCCCAGTTCCTTCCCGGGTGCTCGCAGCACCAGACCTTCTCGTGCCACTCTCCTCTCTCATGCCTCTGCTGCCTCATTCTCCCCTGCTTCACTCCTCCATCACCTTCCTCCCATCTCCTCTCTCGGAAAGGGTGCACACATCTGGCTTGCCTTTATTGTGTGATAAATCTCACCCTGCATCTTGGGTTCATTTTCTGAAAGTTTTGAATGGTGTCTTGGAAATGCTGTTGGACAATAGGAGCTCTTTGAAACCAGGCCAGCTGGATGAGACTCCTTGCATTGCAGCTGACATGCAGGCTTTGGCGGTCTTTCTCGACTCTTTCCTCTCTTCTGTTTTCTTTACAGCATTTGAATTGTCCTCAGACTTTATTTTTGGAGTGGGCAGTGTGTTTCTGAATCTTTTCATCATTATATTATTATTAATTATGGTCATGACTATTTCTCTTTCTGCTGGCACTCCTGGGTGGATCTCTCCTCTCTCCCTTAATGTCTTGGGTAAGACTACCTTGGCCGCAACTCACTTAAGCAGTGACTCAGAATCCCTGGCCTGCTCCCAGGAGAGATGCAAGAGTTTTGCCAGTTGGTTTATAAAGAGGCCATCGTTTTCCTCAGCTACTCTCTCGCTCAGCAGAGCTGAGTCGGGTGGAAAAGCTCAGCTCCGTGGTTCCAGTGAGTCCACCCCTGGTAGACAGGCCCTCCCTGGGGTATTATGAAAGCAGAGCCCCGCTCCCTCCGAGTGCAACCAGGACAACCTCTGAACCAGGCGGTAGGATTCTCCGCTGAGCAAAATTTTGCTCCATGGGGGTCACTGCACTCAACTTCCCTGTTCCCAAGCCTCTGGAGGAAACAAAGCTAAGCGAGGCATGTGGGCAGGATGAGGCATCGCGAGGGAGGGAGCACTGTGTGCTCATGTCAAACCGTTGCCTAATGGCTCATTACGCAGCTACCCACATCTCTTGAGTCAGAGGGGAGAACGGCGTACTCTGGAGCAGGCCCCTCGTATTGCTGGGTTTGAGGTTTGCTTGCAGCAGTGGTACGCTGTAGAGAAATCCCATCTTCATCCTCCGGGCATCTCAGACTTTTCCAGTCGTGCAGGAGAGTGGGAGTTGCTGTTTCTGAAGGCAAGAGGGGACCTATGGCTCTACTGTTTCCCCCTGCACACACTGAATTTATGTAGTGAAGAATACCACTTTGCTCCTGGGTGGCTCCTGTAACTTAAAGACGTGCAAACAGTGTGCTTTTATGGATGTGGATGTGCCAAACCCTCTTCATTTCATGTGCTGGGAATGACTCGAGACAAAAGAGATGGCTGGTCTTGGTGAGGCGTGGCTGTCTGCCACAGACCATGGAGGGAACGCAACTCTGAATCCTTCCCATTAGACTGCGCTGCCTCCTGGAAAGGGCACTGGGTGATGGAGGGAAGGAGAACACAGGCAAGGGTGGGCACTTGGCAGTGTCAGACCACGTCCTTCCCAGCTCCCCTTCCCACGTGCTGGGAAGCCCACCTGCTTCACAGGGCAGCCGAGAGCCCTGGTGCTCCCCGGTGCTGGCCTTAGCAAAGGAGAGGGATTGAGATCACCGGTTGCTTTTTACTCGCCTCTACCAAAGGGAAGAATAGGTCTCAGGCCAAATAAAATTCTCCTTTCTCCCGTTCTGCTGCAAGACCTAGCAGGGCCAGGAAGCCCACGAGCAGCTGGGAAGAGCGGTCCTGCCAGCCTTACCCTGTGCTGGTGTTGAAGGCTGAGCCGGCACTCCTGAGCTCAGCTGAAGAAGCCCAAGCACCAGGCAGAGGTGTCATCGTCTCTCCAGCTGCGGCACAGTGCAAACCACAGCCGGTTCCCCGTGCGGGGCTGCCCCTCCCCGGACAGCAGGCTGGCCACGGTTGGCCCCTGCTCCGTGCCGGCAGGAGTGGCATCGCTGCTTCAGCTTGAGGAATGCAAACCTCCTGAGCTGCTCTTGAGGACTGGCCAGGAAAAGTCCACAAATAGCAACAGGAAATCAAAATGCCCGCTCCAGACATGCACCAGATACAAGGCCATCCAGCACAAGGAGAAAAATCAAATGCTGGACGATGGAGATTACATCATGCTGTGGATAAACCTGTGAGCCTGTCCAGCTGGGGCCATGCCAACAGGTCCAGATGGCTCAGGAATGCTAACTGCATAGCTACCTCTCTCTTGTCTTTGCTTTTTCTTCCCTCTTTCTTTCCCTATTCTCCATCCCTCCTGGCCTCCTTCCCTCTTCCCTTTCCCAGAATAAATAAACAAATCCTCTGGCAACTCTACATAATCCAGTTTCATCGAAAATCAGAAAGGCATCTGAGACCAGTGGACAGGGCACTGGTCTGGACATGGGTCTCTGGCACTTTCTCATAGATATCGAGGCTGCTGGGTGATCTCACCACACTGCGTAGCTGCTGGGGTTGACATAGTAATTTGTGCCTTCATCTCACCTGGGACTTCAGCCCCCGGCTACAAAGGAAGAGGTTGCCAGGGCTGCTTCCCTGGAGCCTGAAGCATGCAGGAAAACTAAGAAATGAGCATTGCTCCTGCTCTGCTGCAGCTCACCCCAGCTGCTTACAGCTGCCACTGACTGCTCGCCGTGGCTGCAGTTACAAGGGAAAGGAGAAAGCAGTTTTGCTTTCACAGCTAGCAGCCTCTAGCTACCACCCTGCTACTAATTAGCAACAAAGAAAGGAGCGTAGCACCCTCTGTTCTGTCCCTAGCATTGACCAGAGCAGCATCTGGTACTCGGCTCTCTCCTGGTGTGATAAAACCAGGGCTCGAAAACATGTAAGAAAAGAATAAAAGGTGTGTGCTTTGCCAGGTCTGAAAAAGGGCTGCAGGCCATTTGCTCATTATTTAATGCTAATCCAGCTGCTGGGCTGCTGCCAACTATATTTGACAAATCCTGAGGAGCAGGAGAAGTGTTGGAGAATGGGAAAGCAACCTTTGGATCCCACTTCCCAGGGGAGGATGGTGATCCTAACTCTGCAACAGGTCAGAGAGACTTACTGTGGGGAAAAGGCACCTCCAAAGAGAAAGGGAAAGCCCAAAACCATGTGCTGAGCAGCAGGAGGGAATGGGTCTTGAATGCCCTGCCAGGGGACTGATAAAGCTGTGGCACTCTGGTACTTTCAGCTTGTTACCTCCTTCTCAGATACAAACCAGATGAGACATAGTTTGGGAGCCTGGGAACTCGGCACAGCCCTGACCACACAGTGTTTTCGGGCAGAAACGTAACGGGGTGCTCTCAGCAAGTTTCACCAAACCCAGGGAGAAATTAGGTTTTGCAACTGAGCCAGGATCTGGTTGTGCAGTGGAGGATGAGGTATGAGTACAGCCCATTCACTGGATTTATAAAGCACAAATTGTTTGGTTTTCAGTAAGGCCCAAAGAGGTCACGCCAGCAACAGCATGGGCCAAGTACTTTAGTTTAAATCCTGATGCTGACCAACGCAGTCATTTAGACTGACACAGAAAGATTACTCTGGATTAGCTTGAAGTATCTGAGGTCAGAATGAGACACGTGCAGTCCCCAGGGATAAGGAACAGGAGAGGGGCGAAGGATAGCTGGGACATCAGTGGAGGATGGACCTGCCAAATTGAAAACGTTGCAAATATCATGTATAGCTGCAAAGTCATTCAAAGAGACTGCAACCGGGGAAGCAAAGTAATAGCTCCTATGGACCTTTGCTGGCAGATATCTCCTAGTAAAACCCCACCTCAGACTAACTTTTCATTAATCTGCTTCACCCACTGATGGCACTGCCCCACGTCAGTAGGAATAAGGACGCACACTATTCTATAGCGAGCAAAAACTGCGTCGCAGCAAGGGACACCCTGAGGATCACACGCTAAGTAAGTGGCAGAGCTGGGACTAAAATACAGTTCTCCCGTTCCTGACAACCTCACTGCTCCACTGTCCATAAGCACAGAAAAAACAACAAAAAAAAAACCCCAACATCATTAAAATGGCAATTCAATATTTGTGGCTCAACAGCAACTCTGACTCTGCCACATTTGCTTGGAAAGAAGAGCCAGATTTACAGCACTCCCTGGGCAAAGAGCTCTCAGATCGAGAGACTGAAAAGTCTTTGAAAGAAACCTTCCATCTTTACAAATGTCAGAGCTGGTTTCCTCCTCCCCGAGCCGCCTGGCTTCCAGTCCCTCCCCCAGGACAACAGTGAGCTCAGCCAAAAGCACCTGCCCAGCTCCTTCCTTTGACTGTCATGAGTTTACAGGACCCTCTTAACATCGAGCTGTTCTGACACGCAACAGTCAACTACTGAGGCTCTGGAGCTCAGTCTTCTTCTTCATCCTGGTCTCCCTCTGCCTCAGCTACCCCTTCTGGAAGTAAAAGCTCTCCTCCCAGGACAGGAAGGGCTGAAAATACTGCAGAGCCAGGAGCAGGTTTGCAAGGTAGACTCCCTGCGCCTCGGCCAGCAGAGATGAGTTATCCTCGAGCTGCAGTGCTCCCACCGGGACATGCCATGGCACAGAAAGAGAAGCGAGTGCCCCCATGACACTGTGGTGGGGACCTCAACACAGGGGAAGGTCTTTGGGCATCGGTCTGAGGAAGCTCACCTGCAGGAGGGATGCTGACAATCCAATACGAGTGTCCAAACCCAATGCTGCATCCAGCTCCCTCATGCGTAACGTGCCTGGTGTCAGGCCCAAGCTGTGTTTCTCCTCCAGCCCCAGCTGCCAGGTTCCTCCCAAGGGAGCCCTGACATTCCCGTTGCAGGGGAACTCCTGACACAGATTGCTGAGCTGAACGCATTACGTTGCATCTATTCTAGGAAAAATGTTAACTGCGTTTTGAGGAGGCTTTGCTAATCGGGTCAGCCAGACTGACCTAAACGAACATTTTTCCTAATCAAGACAAAGTCACAGTGTAAAGAAGCCAAAAGCAACTTTGCTGAGGTAGTCAGGGGTGAGTTTCCTCTGGAACAGGCTGGACAGTGATTGCAATGAATGACCTCACGTAAGGCATCACCTTTGAGCCCTAAAGATGGTACCAATTACCCCAGCACTGGTTTAAATTACATACGAGCTTCAGGGAGAATAGCCATGCACATTGCTTCCATCCTATATGAGGAGTTTCTGCAATCATAGAAAGTGAGAAAAAATAGGAAAAGGATCAAAAGAGCGTGTGGATATCTACAGTTCCAACCTTCCTGAGACCTTGTTCTGGCTAAACAATGTGTGGAGATCAGTGTCAAGCATTTATCACTTGGACACTGACCAGCCCAGAGCAGCTCCACATGATTGCAAAGGCGGACAGCCCTGGGGAGATTTAAGAAAACAGGAGTAAAAGGAGAGATGCGAAGAAAGAGAAGAGAAGGTGGGTAAAGAATTCAGGAAGAGATGGGTGAGAGGTGAAGGCTGGGATGTTCAGGTTGGCTTGGGAGACTTCAGGAAAGGAAAACCTTAAATGATGTGACCCTACGGGAAAGCAGAATCAAAAAAAAAGTATCCTCTTGAGCAGCTGGGAATAAGTTAGATGTAAACACTGCATGGCAGACATGCGGGGAGCAACTGGGTTGAAAGACTTTTATCGTGCTACCTGCAGTCCCCTGCCACTATGTCCATGCCCTCGGTGTTTCACAGCCTTACAGCTATTTCTGCTCTGAGGGACGACGCAAAACATCAACCCAAGAAAACACCTAACAACTCACAGCACAAGCTGAGCTCCAAAGACAGGAAAGAGTAAGAAAAGGGCTCCACGCAAGCACCCACCCTGTCCTATTGCCAGCCTGAAAACAGGATCGATGATTTCAGCCAGATAATACCAAACCACATTAAGGTGGCACAGGCAGAAGTCACCTGCTGCGGTGGGACAACCATGGTGCCAGCATAGGGGTCAGCTGAGAAACAGGGCTTTTGTTCCACCCTTGCTCTCACTTCTGATCTCCCATGTGGAGACATGAAGTTCCAGCAGCTCGGATGTGTAAAGGAGGATTAACACAGTCCCCAGCAGAAAGATGGGATCGATGGGATGTAGTAATCCCGGGACTGAGATTGGCCTGGAAGTCAGGACTGACGCCTTTGGCTCCTCCAACAGACACCTCTCCCGAAGAAGAACAATGCTAGCCACAAGATTGCCTGTGAAGCATGGGTGATTGCACCCGACCTTGCAGCACAGACCCGGAGTTTCCCTGGGAAATCTGCCAGCCAAATCAGGCCAGGAGACAGCTTTCGGCCATCTCTTAGCTGAGCTGTAATGTCCGCTTCATTTCTGGTGCCCTACCTGTTCCCCTGTAACTCTGCAGCAAGGAGAGCTGGCTTTTGTAAGCCATCTGGTTTCCTGCTATGGACTGCCCACAACAGGACAAGGACGCACAGGCTTTAGTGGGTTGACTCATCCCTTCCTTGCAATGCACTGGTACAAGCCAGTCTTGAGAATCAAATCTTCCTATCAAGCACGATCCTACCCGTGGATATGAGAAGTGGACCTGCCATGTGGCCATCACAAAGACAACTCCAGAGAGTTAAGCATTTTCATTTGCTTCTTTTAACACTGAGAATTCTTTAAATAGTGAATAAGTCATATACTAAGTTCTAATTAAATACTACAGTCTTAAAACCTACAGGGAGGTGCTGCGAAAAAATGGAGCAAGCACAGGAGTAGACCTTTCTCAGAGGAAGCACAGGAGTATGTTCAGAGGTGTCAGCCTGGCTGTGTTTTGAATAGTGGAGCTGCACCTGTGGCTATGAAATCCGTACTTTTAAATTTTCCCTTAAGGGACTGCTTCAGAAAATGCTCAGCTTTCCAAATTTCCTTCTCTACCAGAGACAGCTCCGTTCCAGGCTTCAGCAAGAGGAGCACAGCCCCAGATGGGACCAGCACAGTGCCGGATGAGACCAGTGCAGCACCAGATGGGCTCCTGGGTAGCAGAAGACACTTTGCATCAATGAACCCAACACTTGTCATGGGATTCAGAAGACACCACGCTTAAGCACTGAGACTGGTACCAGGAGAAGGTCCAATGGGGCAGTCTCAGAGGCTTTCTACAGTCTCACCTGCACAAGTGAGGCCTCGGGTTCCCTGCTCCCTGAAAGTGGCGGTGGCATTGAGTCACTGCCTTATGCCAGAGGGGATGGGGATCACCTGGCAGACACAGCCCGAGCTGTACTTGACTCCAGCATCTCCCAGCTGGTGCTGCTGACACCCTCCCTCAGCGGGAGCGGACTGTACACACAGATGTGCTTCCACCTCCTGCCAAACCCTCCCTTTGTTTACTTCGCAAGCACTTCATCCAAGTCCTTCCTGCTTCTCCCTACCAAGATGATGGCTTTGCCTCTACTCTTTAACCCTGTTTTGGATGCACGCCTTCCTGCGCTCCTGCTCTGAGGTGCAAGCTCTCTCCTAGCTACACACAGCAGAGTCAAAGGGTTCTCGCGCTTCAGCTGAGATGAGCATTTAGGCCAGTTGTCCAACAGAAGAACGTTTTTATGAAGGATGAGTATCCCAAATGTTTATCAGTTTCTTGGCAGCTAGGAGGGACACACAAATGGTCTCCAGTCTCTGTGGAGAAAGTGTTGACCTAGAGTCTTCCAAAGGATGTTCAAGTCTCTCCCCCTCTTTGTTACCAAAATGTTAGTGTGTTTCCTAGTGATGACCTTGAGGTGATGATGCTGTAGGCTCAAAGACCCGTGAACTTCTGTGTTCAGCTCTGGTTTCATCCTGCCACTAGCACTTCTGCAGGTGTAAATCCTTCTATGAGACAGTAAGGAGTAGCGTGGACGTAAAGTGGATGAACCACAAGATGGATCCAAAGAGACTGAGGAAATAGGAAAATCTGGGGACTATTATTTTAGGATTCATTTCCATCAGGTCGGGTCTGATGGCTCCACCAGGTCTCTCTGTGCTCCAGATCCCACAGGAATCTCTGGCTGGCAAATTCCAAGCAAAATTTGAAGAAAGAAGTCTTGCCTTACCCAGTACTTGGCTGACTAACCAGGGATGTGTCACTGACCATATTTTACCAGGCATGGGAATAGAGGGCCAAAACTCTTGCTGCATGTGTCTCTATGAGGAACTACCATCAGTCCCAGCGACCCAGCCTCCCATTACAGCAGAGCTCCCCTGCCTAGCAGCCGGAAGGGTTGAGATGTAGATGACCAAATCTGCCTGCGTTCTTTGTCCTCACTGTATGGAGATGGTGAGAGGCAGCTCACAGAGCACAAAACTCAGACCAAAGGTCAGTCCAAGACCTAAGCACCACTTAAGTGCTACTTATGTCGCTGTAGAAAGCATAGGGGAATAGAAGTGCGTACAGGCTTCTTCCAAGAGCAACGGTCACCCACGGTGAATAGCCTCTCTTTATCTTCTGTGAAGCTCCCCTCACAGGTTGCACCAGCACCGCTCTCAGCCTGCTCACCACATACAGTCCCACTACTCCCTCCTTCCTGCGGGCCAGGACAATATTAAAGGAAAGAGCACACAGTAGATGCAAACCCCAGTTTGCACTCAAGGAGCAACCCACGGAGACAAGCAGTCCTTCTCCCATCCTGCCGTCCCCCCAGTAGGCTCCAGAAGATGCCGCTTGTCAACGTTTCCCAGGCATATAAGGATCACACAGTGAAAGTGCACGTTACTGTGCACTCCCCAAAGGAGCTGGGTTAGCACTGCTGCGACAGCCTGAACTGCCATCTTGCAACTTCTAACAGTGGAGACCTTGACTAGCATGTAGGCTATTTTTTTTTGCCTTGATGTCTCTCTTTTAGAAGGAGGTAAAGAATATGCTTTGAAAAGCACAGAATCAAAATAGAGCTGTGTTTACACGAACATCCAAAGCCATCCTCGAAGGTATTTTTCATACTATGAAATACAGAAGCATAGGGAAGAAACAAACCCGCTGGGTTAAAAAGAAACACATGACTCTTATTTGGCTGGTTTATTCTGGCTTCATTCTGACACCAGTGTCACAAACCCAGTGGAGCACAGTGGTGAATCTGACTCAAAAGATAAGGCTTTTGAAGAGTTTCACAGTACTGATAAGAGCTGAGAAAGTAAGAGCTCTCTGAGTGCTGCTCTTAATAGACCGTAAGTAAGCGAATAAATGGGTGCTCACAGGAATGACCAGAAATGCTGGACGGGGCAGGAGACAGACAGGTGATAAGCAGACACTGCATGAAGAATTAGCTTCATTTATGGTAGGTCCTTCTGGCAGAAGAAGATGAGCAAAATTGCCTAAGTTCAAGAACAGTAGGTGGCCTCCTGAGGAAAAGGAGACCGATAATGCTGTTAGTAGTCATCGTATGCGAGTCTGGTTAGCAGAAGCTAAGGGAAGTAAAAAGAAGCATTCTGTGACCTTTGGATATTTCCTCTCCAAGAACCAAGCGGGTACCACTCCCCTTAAGATTTTTCCCAAAAAACCCCAAGACCCATCCCATAATCACAGACAGGAGGTTGGGTGGGAGCTCGGGAGGTCTCCTCCTCGGGGCAGGGCCAACACGAAACGCAGACCGGGTTGCTCAGGGCTTTGTCCAGGCAGCTCTTGGAAACCTCCAAGGACGGAGCTTCCACAGTGTCTCTGGGCAGCCTCATCCGCTCCTAATTCACCTCACAGTGAAAAACTGTTTCTTTATGCACGGTCTAAACCTTCCCCGTTCCAATTTGTGAGCGCTCATCCTCCTGCCATGCACTTATGGAAAGAGCCTGGCTCCACCTTCTCGGTAACTCCCTCTCCAGTGCAGGCAGGGTGCTGCTGGGGCCTCCCGGAGCCGCCTCGCCTCCAGCTGAGCGAGCCTGGCTCCCTCAGCCTCTCCTCACAGGAGAAGTTCTCCAGCCCCCAGCCCCCTTGGTGACCTTCCCCTCCGCACACTCAGATTTACCAACACCTTTCTGGTACCAGGCAGTCCAGAACCAGACACTGTATTTCAGGCGCGGTTTTAGGATTGTCCAGAAAAACGGGATAATCGCTTCCCTCTGTCTGTCTACCTCCGCCCTCCTGCTGCGAGCTGCTGCCTCTGCGACCGGGACGCAGCACTGCCCCATGACCCCTGGTCGGTCAGTCCGTCCATCCCAGGGGCAGGAGTCGGTATTTGTCCTCGCTGAATTTTATGAGGTTTCTGTCGACCCTTTCCTCCAACCTGGCTAGGTCTCTCTGAAGAGCAGCCCACACACTTACTCAAATTATACGTTTTTTTTTTTTTTTTTTTCCTGTTTTAAGCACACAGACCTTTTTGAGGATGCATCTACAGACGTGCCTTCATTACTTCTTTGTCACAAATTTAGATGAACAGTACAGAGAACCATTTTTTAAAGACCAAGATGACTTGCTAAGAGTGCCAAGGTTCAGGAAAGGAGCGTAGTCTAGAGGCATGTCAGTCTTGCCCCAAAGGAGCAGAGCCTCTGGCGTGGGGTTCATCTTTTCTTTCCGTTTCCTTTCTGAACAGAAGAAACCCTCCTCAGAAAAAGTTTCATACTGGCATTTTATGGCCAAAATTCCTGGCCCGCTCTAAGAAAAACGCTTGCTGAACAATATCTGGAAAAGTTTGCCCATCTTTGAAGCAAAGGCACTGGCAACTTTGTGAGCTATTGTGCACGGTGATGCTTTGCACAGTTCTGTGTAAAAAGAACTTCTCAACACATCTCAAGATCCCGGGAGATTTGCTGCATTTAGTAAGAAAATGTAAGTGTATTCCTTCCCCACATGTTGTCATGCAGAGTGAGAACAAAGAGGGTGATGTATTATGTTCTGGCTCTTGTATCACCAACAGATTTGGTAGGCTAGAAGTGGCTACAGAATCTCTTATATTTATCATCTGCAGGAAGAGAAGGTATCAGCTCGACTCTCACACTCCAGCCGAAGTTTGTGGTGCTGGCAGTTGGGAAAAAAAAAATCCACACACAAAAAAACCCAACCAACCAAACAGAAACCCCCCAAACAAACAAAAAACCAAAACCCTTTCTACTTGTACGTTGAGCACAACGGTGCCTGAGTCACTGCAACCTAGTTAACGGGAAGGCAAAGGCAGGCTACATCGAGAAGCAGCTCTCCCAGCAGAAAAACCATTTAAATGAGGCAGGACAGAGCCAGCCTGCACATCCCCACTGCACACTTTAAACACACTGTCCTGGCAGGTGGCACCAGATGGCACTCTTACACAAAAGCTTCTTTTTCACCGGGTCTGCTCGCAGGCAGAAGTTGTGTTTAAGCTACAAAGAGGTACTGCTCACACTGGCTGGGGGTTCCCTGGCTTCTGACAGCAGCCCGTGTTGCACCTTGGCAAAAGGGCTGGTGCTGATACATATTATTTTCACTTCGGTAAGGGAATAAACGGTCCTGGAATAAAGCATACCAGCATAGCTTCATCCACACTGGATCTACATGGAATTGGGGAATTAGGGAAAGCAGAAGGCTCCTAACAGGGGGGTCTCTCAGATCGGGGTGGGCAAGGCCGCGCAGTGCGAGCGAGCGCTCGGTCTCGGGGTGGCAGGTTTGCCTGAACACCGCGGGACTCTGCTGCCTCCCGTAGAGCCCGACCGGAGCCAGTCCTTGAGGCACGGCGGTATCTTGGAAATTAGGAGCTGGCGAGGTTTCTGAGAGATGGGGCTGCCGGCATAATCTCTTTCCCAGACCCGGTGCGGCTCCACACACCGAGCGTGGTGCACTGAACATTTACGCGAATTCTGCGTCTCCAGCGTCTCCCCCACAGGGGAGGCAGCGCAAAAGGCTTTCGCTGTCTTTTGTGTAGCAAAGCAGGGGTGGATTCATCAGGTGTTTAATGGCTACAGACACACACACACCACACCACACCCCCCCCCCCCCGTCCCCTGCTTCTGTGTTGTTTTGCTGGCATCAACCCCGCTCTCGGCGCAAGGGTAGTTCCTCAGAGATGCCCACGGTGCTGCGCCGGGAACGCGGGAGGTGCCGGTATTGTGACTGAGTAACAACAAACCACGGCTAAAATCTCTCTGTCCTGGGCAGGCACGCTGTCCCACAGCTGCAGCGGCTCAGAGGCCGCTGGAGCCCCGAGTGCGGGCAGTGCCCTGCTCACCCCAAACCACCTCTGGACTGGGGGGGGGCTCTTCCCCCTTTTTCTTCAGGGCTGGGTCCTCCCTGGCAGCGGGGTTGCAGGATTCGCAGCCCAAACTCCCGCAAAAAGCTCGGGCAGGACAGCAAAGAGCTTGTGCGCGCTGCTCCGGGGCTCGCATGACTCCTCGGAGAGGCTGGGCAGTTTCCCTAGAGTTGAACAATGCCCCTTTGGTTTCTTGGGACTGGCAAGACATTTTCCTCCCCAGTCACTCTTCCCCTTCACCTTTCTCTCCAAAGTAAATCAGCCCAGCTTTGACGCCAAGCGGGAGATGCTTCACCTCCCGAATGCCACTCCGAGGAAAAGTTAGAAGCAGAGTGGAGGAGCCCCGAGGGTCTCCCGGTGGCACCCGGCCGTGCCCCCAGCGCTGCCCGAGCTGAACCGCGGCAGGTTGTGCCCTCCCCGCCATCGCTCTCTCAAAAAAAAAAGGCGCATTGTAAGGGAAAAAAAAAAAAAAAACAACAAAAAAAAAACCAAACAAAAATCCAAAAGAAAAAAAAACAAAAACAAACCCTGCGATTCCCCAGTGGGGTTTCATCGGGGTGCCCACGGCAGGACACCCGCGGGTGGTGGGGTCAGTTCTGAAGGAGGGGTGGGGTGTGGGGGGGTGGCGCTGGCCGTGTGCGGCGAGGGGCAGCCCGGGTTCCCTGCACACAACCCCCCGGGGCACCGCGATTTGGGGGGCAGGAGCCCGGCACACGCAGCCCCGGGGCGAACCCTCCGGCACGTCCCGTCCCCGCTGCCGGGGCTGCGGCTGCCCCGCCGGGGGGGAGATGGGGGGGGGGGGGGGTGTTTGTATGGGGCAGAGGGGTGGAAATAGGGGATGGGGGGGGGGGGGGGGGGTGCGGGGGGGGGGGGGTGCTGCCGGCCTTCCCTTACCACATTGCTGAGGAAGTCCGCTTCGCTGAAGTCGCCGAGGTCGAGGAAGCCGGTGCCGGCGGCGGGGAAGAGCCGCTCGGCGGGGAAGGGCTCCAGGATACTGTCCATGGTGCCCGCGGCGCGGGGGGTTTTCGGCCGCCTCCTCTTCCCCCCACTCCCCCCCCTCCCCCCCCCCGACCCCGCTCCGCTCGGCCCGGGCTCACTGCGGCGGCACGTACCCGCCCGGCCCCCCCTGGCACCGGCGGGGGCCCATGGGGCGGCGGGGGCCGAAGGAACCGCCGGCCGGGGACGGGAGCGCCGCGCCGGGTGCCCGCTCGGGGCAGCTGTCAGTGCCCCGCTGCCGAGGGGCCGGGCAGGACCCGCCGCCGGCCGCGCCCCCCCCTCCTCGGTTCCCCCCCGTCCCCCCCCCCCCCGTCTCTTCCCCCCCCCCCCGCTCCCGTCAACCCCCCCCCCCCCGCCCCGGGACCCGGCGGGGCGGGACTTCCCTCGCCGACACCCCCTTAAGGCAGCGCGGCCGCGGCCGTGCCCGCTCGGAGCCACCCGCGGCCCGGCCACGGGGAGGGACGGCCCCGGGGGTCCGGCGGGGGAGCCCCCGGGGAGGGGGAAGTGATGCTGAATCCCCCCCCCCCCGCTCCGCCCCGGGGGGAGCCGTGTGGGTCGGATGACCTGAGCAAACCCTCCCCCTTCGGCGGCCGCCCTGCCGCCAGGAAGGCGGTGGAGAGACTCGGGTGGCCCCGAGGGGAGCGGGGCCGCAGGGGATGGGTCTGGCGAGGGGTCAGTGCCCCGAGGCGGGGGGGGCCGCAAGCCGGCAGGGAGGTCTTGCCCGGGAGATCCCCTGCCCGGGAGATCCCTTTGCCCTCGAGATCCCTTTGCCAGGAGATCCCCTTGCCCAGGAGACCCCCTTGCCCAGGAGACCCCTTGCCCAGGGGATCCCTTTGCCCAGGAGATCCCTTTGCCCAGGAGATCCCCTTGCCCAGGAGATCCCCTTGCCCAGGAGATCCCCTTGCCCGGGAGATCCCTTTGCCCTCGAGATCCCTTTGCCCTCGAGATCCCTTTGCCCGGGAGATCCCCTTGCCCAGGAGACCCCTTGCCCAGGAGACCCCTTGCCCAGGAGATCCCTTTGCCCAGGAGATCCCTTTGCCCGGGAGATCCCCTTGCCCAGGAGATCCCTTGCCCAGGAGATCCCTTTGCCCTCGAGATCCCTTTGCCCTCGAGATCCCTTTGCCCGGGAGATCCCCTTGCCCAGGAGACCCCTTGCCCAGGAGACCCCTTGCCCAGGAGATCCCTTTGCCCAGGAGATCCCTTTGCCCAGGAGATCCCCTTGCCCAGGAAATCCTCTTGCCCAGGAGATCCCTTCCCCAGGAGTTCCCTCACCCAGGAGACGCCCTGGCCCCTGCTCTCCACAGCAGGCTTGCAGCAGCCCATGCGGCTGCTCTGGAATTAAAGATTTGGGCACCATTAAAGAGCTTCAGGAAGATTATATGGCCTCAGATAAATAGGATTATGGATCCCTGTCCTCTCTGATCCTTGCTCCAACCAATGCTCAGGAAAACCACTTGTAATAATCCTGTTGAAGGAGCTCTGATGTATTATTAATCTGTCCCTGCTTTCATGGCTTCACGGAGCACGGACTGGAGCCCCAGTGCCCCGCAGGGGTTTTCCTGGTCACAGGCATATGGAGAAAAAAAAAACCCCAGACAGCGGTGCATCTCTCCTGGAAGAAACCTGGCTCAAAGTTGCCAGCAGTGAGGGTTCTGGTGGAGAAGTGCTGATTTGAGGCTGGCTGGAGCCTGTGCTTGTACCAGACACTGGGTTTCCTTCCATCCATCCATCCATCCATCCATCCATCCATCCATCCATCCATCCATCCATCCATCCAGCGGGGCTCTCGCTCCACGCTCCCCGCGGGTCTCAGGACTATCAGCACAACCCAAGGTGCTCCTTGGCTACGTGTTGCACAAGCAGCCGCATGCTACCTCCTGCACACAAAAGCCTTTATACTTGCACACACAATAGGCTCTTTCAGTCACATTTACTTTTACCTTATGTTTCAGTCAAGTGTAAAGAGCCTTTGGGTAAAAGGTCAGAGACATAAATTCAGCCAGGATGGAGTTGTGCTGAGAAAATAATGCTGTTCCTCCTTCCTTAATGGTAAAGAAATCTCTTTGTCTGTGGGTGCCAGTGGGTTTAAAGGCGGGGGGGGGGGGGGGGGGGCGCAGAACCCTTTTCCACTGTAAGATGGGGAGAAAAAAATATGCCCAGACCCTTCAGCAAGAAGCAAACCTCTCATCTCCAGGCAAGGGGAAAGACATCTTTCCTTTGTCATCCCAGTCAGCAGGGCTCTCAGCGGCGAGGGGTGGAAGGACTGAGCCTTGCGACAGCAATGGGGTGACAGCGCAGGGACACGGAGCACGAGCAGAGCCACAGCAGGGGCAGCCTCACCTCCCGCCGCTAACCAAACACAGCTATCGCTTCCCTGGCTGCGAGGACTCGCTGGGGAGACCAAGAGTTTCTGGTTCAGTGCCTCGCCGGAGTTAACACCAGGAAGCCTCTTCGCAGGACACGCGCCGTATTCACCCGCGGCGCCGGGCCGAGGAAGCTGAGCTGGTGTCAGCTCCAGCACAGCACGGGTGGCAATGTCATCAGAAAAGGTCAGGCAAAGTAAACCTCGCTTGTTTGTCTGCACTCCGAAGGAAAAACGCTTCGGCACGTTCAGATAGGGATCGTGAAAGTCCATTCGGAAGATTAAAATATCTCAGAAAAATATGAAACCGCCTGCCCTGAGACCCTGCTCCTATTTCATATTTTTAGTGCTGAGCAGAACTGCCCGGCTGCAGCTCCCTTGCCTATCGCTGCTGCACCTCTTCAGGCAAGGAAAGATTATACCAAACCTGCCTTTCTGGTGTTGCGCTGCTCTGTCCTGTCTTGGAGAGCTCTGACAGGGACCCCCATCCCTAGCACTGGGACGGACACTTCCCCCGCATGCAGGCCACTAAAGGCAACACAAACGTTACTTTGGTGCTCAGAGAGCGTCGCCGCTGACCCTCTGGAGCCAAAAAGGAGAGGTATTTTCGCAGGCGAGCTGTTTTGTGCTCCAGAAGAGACCTGGGGACGGGGAAAGCGATGATGGGGTGAGGGGAGGCGACTGCGATTCGGTAAAACTCGGGCATGCTGCTGCAGCTGGCAGGGGGGTGCCCGCAGCGAGCAGGGAAAGGACAGGCTGAGCAGGGGCCTGGTGACTACAGCTCTTGCGAGACTGGAACGGCGTTAACAGCATCACACGGCTGTGGAAAAGGCAAATGCCACGCCGGGATATAGAGGTAGGAATCCTCCTACAAAAGCTTTGCGGTGGGAAGTTCCCCTTCCGCTCTGCAGAGGACCAGTGCAGAATAGGGTGTTAGCCGAAACACCACGCCTACCTGAGGTGCCACCCCTGGAGCAAAGTGCGGACGAACTGGGCTGGGTGCCAGGGCAGTGGGAACGACTGGAGAAAACGTGAACCCTCAAAAAGGACTGAGGGAACTGGGCTTCTCCGGCCTAAAGTGATGACTGTCGCGCCAACAGTCTTCAGGCGCTCGAATTGCTGCAGGAAATAGGAAGGCGAGGATTGGTCTGCATTGCCACACCGGAGGGGACGAGCAGTGACAGGCGAGTGCCTGGGGAGCGGCAGCGTCGCCCTCACCGGAACATCTTCAAAGGCAAGTTCTGCAGCCATCTCTTGGGACATAGGTGTTGCAGATCGGGAGGCGATCTTGGGGCTGAAGCACGTGATCGCTCAAATTCTTTTTCAGCCCTATTTTCACTGATTTTCTATTTAGATGTGCTTGCAATCTGATCACAGCGGGAGGCTGAAACAGCAACCAAGCACGCTTCGATTGGAGAGGTCTCAAACTGACAGCAGATAAGCCCTCCCGGCCGCACAACACTCGATAACTGCAGACGCACATGTATGCACCAAGCGCATTTTATCAGCGTTGGGAAGCGAATCATCCACCCGGTTCTCGTAAGGAAGGGATCCCGCTCCCCTCTGCTCCATCCTGCCTCGTCTTGCTGCCGCTGCCTGCTTTCATACCAGCGGGGGAGAGCCCTGCAAGGCTCTCCTCATACCCCTTCGCATTTGGTTTGCCTTCACCCTGCGCCCCTGAGAGCAAGGCGTGCGAGCCAAGGGGAGCGGGGCCCTGGGCTTGACCACAGCAATCCCGGCTGTTTTGCAGCCTGCAAAGCTGAAGCTTTTGGTTCCCCAACCCCCGCTCCTCTGCCCCAGACCGAGCCAGGAGGTTTCACAAACTCCTCGAGGATGAGTGTTTCTTGAGGAATGTGGGGTGAACTGCCTATGTTGGTGATTTTTGGTTTGCTGCACGCAGGCTCTGTTGTTATAGGAGGGGTTGTCTGCCGGGGGTTTGCCCTCGTTCGCAGCCTGGAGAGCTGGTATGGGAACGGCTCAGAGGCTGTTAGAGCTGCGTGTTTTGGGGATCGGGCTGCCTCTTCAGGACTTCCACCGCAGCAAGGCTTTTGCTTCAGGTCTGGCAGAAGATACCATTTGTCCTGTTTGTTTTTCCAGCTTTGGTGTTCATATGGATGTAATAGCTGGTTTCTGCCACAAGCCATCTTCCTAGCCACGAAGGCTTTCTGGAGCCATGCAAGCTCCATACTTTGGCCCTCCAGTAGCTCTTTGTAGCGATCCTGCCTTTATTTCTCTCCAGCTTTTCTCTGGATGTGATTACCTCTCAGTATATTGCTCGGGGGTGGTTTTGCTCACTGTTTTGTGCAACACAGACAGAGGGAGCAACTGCTGCGCACTAGGTCCCCTCTGCTCCTGAAGTGAGAACAAGGTGAGGATGGAAACGGGACTTTCAACCAAGTTCAAAGAATTGGCACTGCGGTCTCCAGACAGTCCCTGAGGAGTCAGGCCGCGTGCAATGGCACAACTAGTTACCTATCCAACACCCAGGCTGCAATTTCTTCATTTAGGTTTTGTGGGAACAATTCAAAACCCATCAGAAAGCCAGGATAGGAGGGGAGGAATCCAACAAAATGTCCTCTAGTGAATAGGTGACTTTCGAGGAAGGACTTGCAGATGCTGGAGCCTTTCTCTGCCCTCTGCTCCACAGCCCCGCTTCATCCAGGAAATCTGGCTGCCTTTGGATTTCCTTCCAGTGGCTGGTTTAAACACACACACACACATTTCTCCCTCCATCCAGCTTCAGCTGCTCTCCAGTTCCTCCTTTCCCAGACTGGCACCCAGCACACCAGCTCCCACCACCAGTGAGCAGCAGTGGGGCAGGGAGGGGAGCCAGCAAGGAGATGACACCTAACTCAGCTCCCTGCTGAAACCAGAGAAGGGGACACACACACACGCACACCTGTGAAACCAGAGCGTTCACAGATCTGCTGCCACAGCTGAAGGAGGAAATGGGTTGTGTTCTGCGTGTTGCCTCGCGTGCAGCTACACGGGACTGGTGCTGCATCAAATTAAATGTCTGCCTGCAAGCAGACACGTTTCATCGGTCACCACCAAGTCCAGATAGGTGCGAGCCATGCTGGAGCACTCGAGCGAGGTGCAGACACACGGGGGGGGTGGTGTGGTGTGGGGGGGGGTGTGCTAAGGGAATGCACACCACGACTTGTGCTTCTTTAGCCCCTCTTGCCTGGGAAGTAGAGGGGAAAGTGAAGAGCATATTAATTGCATGTTTGCATATGGCAAGGATCCATGAATGCTGTGGTTTCAGTGAGCACCCTAATGCTATGTGGGGAATGAAAGGGAAGCTGCAGAGCTCAGCGCTGCAATTATTATTCTTTCTGGGGTGAACTTCGGGCCCTCGGGTAGATCTAAATTGGCCTTGCAAACAGGGAGTGAGTGACAGACAGGGAAGCGGGGAATTCAAGACCTAGGGAAAAGAAAGCCTTGCACATGGGACACCACACCTTAGGAACATCCCTCCGTGGAACCTCTTCAGCCTCCTGGGAAAGTGGCTGAGCTGCCCGCAGCAGGATTAGGTATGTCAGAAAGCAAAGTCCCAAAACAGTAAATGGGTATTATAATGAAAGATGAGAAATGAAAACTCACCACTTTGAAAGTAACTGGTAAAGGGGGAAAAAATCTCTTTGAACCTCCTTCACTTCTTCATGGCAGACTAAGAACAGTTCTTTGCCTTGTCACACACACTCTGCCCTCCTTGCTCTACACCTCAAAAAGAGCAGAGATTTTGCCTCCTTTTTTTTTTTTTTTTTTTTTTTTTTTTTTTTTTTTTTCTTGCTGGCAATCTCCCTGGAGAACCAGACAAGTTTCAGGGGGTCTAACTGAATTAACAGTAATTTCAGTATGAGGGCATCTCCTTCCAGCAGTTTGTTAGCATTTGAAGACGCCATAAATAACTTCCCAGGAAGCTCAGGTGAACGGGAAGCTGCAGGACTGCAGAGGCTGGCTGCCTCAGCTTCCCATGCACTAATTTGTATTTACTCTACTCTGCTAGGCTTCTAGCCTGCATGGTTGCAAGGTCAGCTTGCAGAAAAGACCCGGGCAGCCTTCACGGGGCTACAGACTGCCTAAAGAGTCATTCTGAGGGGGCTGCATTGTCTCATTTCTCTTGTTTCCTGTATCTCAAACCTTCTCCTAGGAGGGATGAGGGGTATAGCTGCGCACCCCATTTGGCTGAATTTTACCCCAAGAAGACACCTTGCATCAGGGAGTGGGAAGCAGAAGGCTTTGGTGCAGAAGGGAGCCGAAGAGCCGCTGGAGCAGGACTAGACAAGTCAGGGCAAGGAGACAGCCGCTGCTCTGCTTTGGCACACGGTATGTGCTGTACGGAGCCAACCCCAGACCCCCCAGTTACCTGCATCACGACTAGGGAGAGGGTAATCCCTGCTGATTTGTGCCACTTGACCCCCTCGGGCATGGCGGAAAAGACGGACACTCACATCTCGGCTACATCCAACGGGATCTGCCCCGATGGGAGCCAAGCAGATCCAGAGCACACAGGCGGGTCGGGGACGCGGGGGGAACAGCATTCCCCGCCCTGACAAGGGTTAAAAGCAAGGTCCGGATCCCCAAGCAATCCTGCCAGGAGAAAAGCACAACCCAGCAATTCAGGCATGTCTCACCCCTGTCCAAATGACATTGTTTCAGCGCTGTCTGCCTCGCCCCTCAGTGGTAATTACAGACTTCCACTACTGGGGAAAGAGAGACACGGTGGAGGAAACCTTCATTACAGACTTATCTCCCAGAGCAAAAGCAACCCCAGTGTAATGTCTGAGACGCATTGCCAGGATCAGCCACCAAAGCAAAATGCTTACATTTAGGACAAAAATAAAAGGGGGAGAAGTGTTAAGTGATTTGGGAAGATCAGAAGCCCACCGGGTTGGCTGCTGTACAGCGCTGGGTGTGGGGAGCACTCTGGAGGAAATGGAAAGCCGCCCTGGTTTTAAGTGGTGCGGTTTGCATTTTACAATCTTCCTTCCTTCCTCCTTCTCCGCGTGCTCGTGTCCCCTGATGTCTGCGTGTGTCCCTTTGTCACCCCTGGCGAACACCAGCGGGCCAGGAAGGGATGGTTTCCCAAGGCTTCCCAGCTTGATGTTCCTCAAAGGGGCAGATAAAACCGTAGGTGTCCCTGTCTGACTCCTCTCCCCGCTGCACGCCTAACTTACAATAAACACTCAAGAACAGGCTTCTTCTATCCAAAGCTGGGGGCTCCTTCTCACCTTGTCTTTATCTTGGGGGCCCAGAGTTTGAGCCCTGTTAGAAAGGATGCAGGAAGGTTTCTCTTCCCAGTAGGATGCGCCTCTGTTACATCCCCCCAACCATTTCCCATTGCTGTGGTGCATCTCTCGGGGTTGGTGCTGACCTGCCCACGGGTGGCTGACACCTCTGGCAAACACGGGCTGATTACCGCCGCTTTCTTCCTCACCCCAACTTTCTGGCGGCAAGTAACATCCCAGGTCCAAGCTAAGCTGCTCTTCTTACCCCCGAGCATCCACACGTGTGAAACTGGGAACTGCTGTCACAGCACGCTTAGCTCAGTGTTTGTGGGAGAGCCCATTTCGGCGACAGAGTTTTCCTGCAGAGCCCATTTTTGCTGCCAGTGGGAACACCTTGTTCTTGAAGGATCTGGGGTTTGATGCTGCAGTAGAAAGATCCTTCAAACCAATAGGCCCTGTCCCCAGGCAGCTAGCGGCAAGGATGGGAGAGGACTGGGAGGAGAAAGGCATTCAATCAGATTGCTATTAAGATGTGTCTAGGGAACTGGCTGAATTTTAATTGTTCTTTCCTACCCGGTGAGTGAGCACAGGAAAAGATTTACCTTCTGGCCTTTCCATTTGGGCATGTTGACATTTCCAGGCGGCACTTTCCTCTGATGGAGAGGTTTGACGTCAGGTGGGCTGATTAAAGCCTGCAGCGCCTCTGACTCATTTGGCTACGGCCTGCGCAAGGGGATTTGTAACGTGTCTCTCCTCTTTCTATCACTCGTTATGGTTGGTTTTAAATAAATAAAGCTAAGCTCAATTCACAACTTCAGGGAAGATGCAGCTCCGCTCCGGCTCAAATACGCATTGCCATGGCAACCGATGCTGTCAGGCGCGCGCAGACGGCAGCGAGCTCCCCTGCCCGAATGGCGCAGGGGGCCGGGGCTGGCCGCGGGCAGGCAGGGTGAAGCTGGCACTGCCCGTGCTGCTTGGGCATGCAGCAGCTCTTGGGGGCAGCCCAGCGCTGGCCCGGCTGCTCTCCTGGCCGCAGGAGAACTCACCTGAGCCAGCCAGCCGCCCTCCTGCCGAGCAAGGACCGCTCTGGGTAAGAGGGGTTTGCAGAGTTCCCTGCTTGACCGGTGTTTCCAGGCTCGAAAGTCCTAGTGTGGCTTTTTTCAACCTGTGAAAAGGAAAAGAGGGGCTTCCTGAGTCAACAAGTCTCAGACAGCTGCAGCCAAGCATGTAACGCAACCCTCTTCATGCGCTGAACGAGCTCCGAAATAAAGAGATTAAAAATATCAGCTGCCTCCCAGAAGCCCCACTGAGCAAACCGCTCGCGTTTGCTAGACAGACGCCCGGCAAGGAAACAGGGATGCAGAGAGATGTGGTTTCTCCAGCTGACTAGGGGCTAGATAGCTTCGGCAAGGCAAAGCAAGGCAGTAGAGTCGCTGGTTCCTCAGTCCCAGCCTGAGTACCCGTCTCCTTGGCATGCTGCACATGGTCCCTCTGGTGCTGCCGTGTCCTGTACAGCTCTTGATTCATCGAGAGCTTGAATATGGCAGCAGCCCAAAACGTGAAGCATGAAACATGCCCAAAGGTAGCAGCGCTAAGGAAAAAAGCTCTCTGAAGTGCTCCAGAACTCACCGCCCGCGGCACTGCGCCTGTGCATCTCTTTGAAAGGAGAGGTTCTGGTTTGTGTGGCAAACAGGACTAACACGTTGCCAGATCTTTCTTTCTCCAGACATCTCGGGACATTTAATGGTTTTCTTAAAGCCTGAGCACCTGGAGTCCTGGGAACATGGAAGCTTCTCAACTCCCCTGCCTTTTTCGTAGGTGAATTCTGATGGTTGCAGAGAACCGGCTGAAAATGCGCTCCCCTGGCTATGGCACAGGCGGGCAAACCTAAGAGACCATCACTTGCTGGTTTCAATCCTATTATTTTTAGACCACCCCCACTGAGTGAGCTCTGAATTACGGGTTTCATTTTGGATCGTGGGTGAGCACAACACATGTGGGGAGGTACCTGGGTGCTCTCCCGCTGACCTGAGCTGCACCAAGAGGCAGCGTATACCCTGTTGGATGCTTTGCAAGGGTCAGAAAACAGCTTGAGCTAAGAATCCAGTCTTCTCACATAGCTCACTAGGATCGGGGAATGATTTCTAGGTTAATCCTCATCTCGTAGGTTAGTGCTTCCCCAGCTGGGGTGCTGAGTCATTTTTCTACCACAGCTGATTTGAAACTAACCTTAACCTCCTACAGTCACTGTCCCCTGCCACATCGGGGAAGTTAATAGCATGAGAAGAGTTTGAACATGTGAAATGTTTTTATGACTGCATAGATTGAGCCACATTTCCATGACAAATCACTGAAATCTGAGAAATCTAATTTACAACACAAATTCCTTTCTTTTGTGTGTCTTTCCCAACTCAAATTCAACTCAGAAGTTCTATGGGTTCTGCAGTAACTCTAATCTAGCAAAACTGTGGGTGTAAGAGAGATGAAAAACAATTGCATGAGGTCTCCAGGGCTGGTCCACAATGACTCCAAACCCTAAATTGCTCATCCCTTGAGCATGGTTTACGACTGCAATGGGTCCTGGTGGAGCTGTGTAACCAGCACTTAAAGAAAGGGGAGGCAGCAAGCCCTCCTGAATCAGCGGCATCTGTTCTGGGAAGGGCTGACCCAGAGACAGCCACAGCAAGAAGGTACCGAAACCCACTGTCTCCTCCTCGAAACAGAATTGAAGGTCACAAAGTAAAGACCCCTGCAACCAGCGCTGGCCTCTGATTAAAAATAAATCCCTTTCATGCACAGACAGTGGTTTGAGGAGGGGACATACTGAACTGCGGTGAAAGCTTGGAGAGCTGATGGCTGGGCATCTTGGAATGGAAACACAAGTGGCAACAATTCAGGTACAGTTCTATACCCCCAGCCATGGGCATCAAGGTACAGGCATGCTCCCTCCTCTCACGCTTAACTTCTTTCACAGTAAAACTGATTTTTATGGTGCCTTCAGCTGAGAGCAAATGTGAAAACAACTCAGTCTGAGGAATGATGGAGATGAAAGGCTGCTTGGTGTCCTATCCGTGCCACCTCTGGAGCCAGGAAAATCATGGTCCTCTGTGGACAGTTGGTGCTTTGCCCCAGTACAAGAATTTGCATCATTATTTCCAAGTGCTGGGGGCTGCCACTGTCCCTCACCAGAATGATAAAACCAGCACTGTGGTGTGGTCCTCCTACCTCCTGTATTGTACTCTCGGGGATAACAGACAGCAGACAGACACTTACAGTGCTCACTTCTTCATTTAAAATGCACTAGATTAAATACTGGTAAAATGCATTATATGATTGGCCCACATAACTTACTGCTGTCAGTTATAACTGAGAAGGAACTGCGAGGAAAGGATCTGACATTTATAGGGGTGAAAACATCCTTTGTTATACCACATAAGGGAAGGGCATGGCTTGCAGCCCGCTGAACCCTTTGAAGAAAGGTTTTCATAAAGTACCCGAAGCGGGAGATCGAAAATGAAGAACGGTTTAAAAATCTCAGCACCCTAAACTCCAGACCAAACCAGAAATGTTCCTCATGAGCAGGTTAATATATAAATATACTTCACCTCATATCTGTATTTCTGCGGAAGACTATTAAATTGCTGGGAAGCACCCAGTGCCAGTCCCTGGCAGAGGCAGGGCCACCGACCGAGGGAGGCTGCGACCCCGAACAGCAGCTCTTATGATCCCATCACAGACAGAAAATCTTGCAGTATCCTACACAAATATTAGTCCTGGTGCCCACAAGTACTTTTACCTGGTCTTTTGCTGTCTGATCAACCCCGTGTAAGTCACTTTTCCCTCACTGCAGGCTGCCATCCTCTCCTCCTTGACCAGATACCCAGCGGATTATTTTTGTCTTGGATCACATAGTCCCAATGTTACAATTACACGCTGACCTCAAAGACTTGCTTTTAAAATTACCCTTCTTTAGCAAACCCTCTGTCTAGTGGGTTGGGTGGTTTTCTTATTTTTTATTTTTATATCTAAATGGTTAAATAGTGGGTGTGGTTGAGGAGGGAGGAAAAGAAGAAAGAGAAAAAGCAGACAGAGCAAGCAGTAGAGGGGGAGGGTTGGGAGGGTCGCAGATGTCCTCAGGACAGGGAAGTCCATGTGCTCCAGAGAGGAGACACTTGGGCTTCCTCTCTTCCCTCAGCAGCATCTTCTTCTGAAGGGTCAGTTCTCCTTGCTGACAAATGTCATTTTGCCACAGAGACACTGTCAGCCCCTCTTCCTCACAGCTACACATAAGGACTTGCTCTTGCAGCCACAACCTAAACCTAGAGACCCAACAAACCAGTGTCCTTCAAACATGGTCTGAAAATTGGGACTTTCCTGTAAACTCTCACTGATGTTAAACATTTTCTAAACAGAAGAGACAGAAAAGCAATTTGGAAGTGCTCTGAAGGGCCTAAAGGCAAACAGGCCTGGGCAGGGATAGGCAGCCGCAACGATAGAGACGTGTTGGCAGTGAAACCCATGGAGGGTAGGTGTCACCTGTCCATGTTGCTGCTCAGCTGACAGTTCCTTCAAATCCCTGCAAAACTTCACAGAATGCACAGAAACCTCTTTAGGAGAGACGAGCACCTTCTTTGAGGATGGAGAGTAGGAGGGAATAGGGCACCAGGCTGTCCTAGTGAGGAAAAAAATGGAACTCACAGGCTGACGGGAGAGATTTCAAACCTGCAGCAACATCTCACACCCAGGGTGCATGCACAACTTCTTCAGTTTGCTACACACTAGGGCTTTCCCTCCATGCTCTAAATAGCTCTTAAGCCCTGCTGAAATGGTTTTAAGGCTGATTGGAGTGACAGTGAATTGGCTCCAAGTGATACAAGGAGCTTTGGCTGGGCTGGTTGTGAAAGCAGGCCTTTTAACAGCCTTCTGTCACCAGGCCAGTGGCTGCTCTTCCAGCCACCTCGTGCTCATAATGGTCTCCTTCATCTGCAGGCATGCCTATCGCTTCCCCACTGTTCTGCATACCTTATCTTCCTGTAGCCTTTTCCACACACGGGCTATGTCTCAGTCCTGACAGGGTGAGCTTCCGTCGTGTCAAACCACACCACCACCAAGCCAAGAGCAGTACTTGCAGAGCAGACTGAGCTGCAGGTATTTGAGAAGAAGGCATCTGTCACTCAGGTGAGTGAGCCTGAAGCCCTGCTCTGGGCGGGAGTTCAATTGCATAAGACAGATCTGAACACCATCACACTGGAAACGAGCTCAGCGTTTTTGGTAAAGTCAATAATGTTCCAGACATTTGGGAGGGGACGGGCCTCTTCCCTTCGCTCTTCCTGCAGCCCACCCTGGACACAGCATCTTTTCCCCTTCTCCACTTTCTCCACAGTTGTGTTGGGGTGTCACAGGGCTGGCCTCGCCCACGCCCGCAGTGGCTGCATTTTACTGTGGGTGAACTTATTTTCGGTTTGGTGAGGGGTTTTTTGGGTCGATTTTGTGAAACGCTTTTGAAGCCTGTGAAACTGAGATGGTTTTGATACTCACTGGAAGAGACTACAGGCTAGTTAGCACAGCCCAGGCTGGGACAGAAAGTAATATCAGAGCTCCAGTTAAGTGATACCTATAAATGCTGGCAAGGGACACGATGATGATGAATAGGCATCTGAGGACTCACCACTTCTCTCACTTGGATTTAAAAAGCCACATCCACCTACTAACATTTGCTGAATAGTGTTTGTTTCACTGGTATCTGTCAGCAAGACATCAGTCAAAGGTATTCATCTCTGAAATAAAGAAAAATTCAAATTCCAAACTCTGCTCTTTTAATGAGCTCTGGTAAATTTGCTCCCTTTTGCAGCCCTGGGGTCAATCAATTAGCGACTGCCTAGGGAGAAGCTTAATTAAGCTCAGATAACACAACAGAGGTTTCATCCCCTTGCCCTCCCTCTGTACACATCCTCCTTTACACATCTGGATAAAAGCTTCGCTGCAAAGCCTGGAGAGAGCAATCGCTTCAAGCAGAGAGTCCCCGAGAGCACATCTGAGCTCCCGAAAAGCATTGCAAACTCTTGCATCATGCAGGGGCAGGAGAAGCCAGAGCAGCTAGGAAGTGAGAAGATCCACTCTGGCAGCTGCTGCCATGGGGATAGGGTGTCACTGGGAACAACAAAAGGTGTTTTGACTGAGGAAACGTGGTGCCATGAGTTATTAATCTTCTAGCAGAGGCTGGAATCCTAGGGCTGCTCTGATGGTGCTGCTCTTGCAGCAGGAGCGAGCCAGCCATTCAAGACTAGTCTGACAAATCTGGCTCCAGCTGCCTGGCTTTATTAACGACAGAAGCCCTCAAGGGGTGGGATCCAGAGGCATCACAGAGATTTTTTTCCCCTTTCCTAAGCACAAAAGACAGAAGTGGAATGTAGCTGAGGAATGCTTCGCCCTTGGAAGGGATGTAATAAATCTCCTTGGATGTGATATTTGGTTTATTTTGTGGGAGTCATTCAAAAGGAAAATGCAGATTGTGGGGCTTAGTGCTCAGCCTATGCTGGCAAAGGATCCCTGACAAAGAATGTCCATTGGCAGGGAATTTCCTGACTTTGCAAGTGAGCAAACGCCTCTTTCTCAGCTACTCTAAAAGCTGTCTTGCTATTATATAAAAGGTTGCTGTAAGGCAGACTGTGACTGGTTCTTCTCCGGATCCACCAGAAGAAGGACAAGTAATAATTGGCCTGATTTGCAGGAGGAAAGGTTTGGGTTGCGCTCAAGAAAGTCCTTTCTTCCCAGGAAGGTCTCCTGGGCCGCAGGGGGCTGCTGGGGAGGCTGCGGCATCCCGATTGCTAGAAGCATTTCACGCACGCATCAGGCACTGCTCCTGGGTGACTCCACCTCGGAGAGGGGGGGATGGCTTCAGAGCCTTCCTGAAGTCCCTGCCAGCCCTCTGGTGATTATTACTGTATGATTATTATTTAACAGTGGGAGTGCTGCCTTTGGGATAAGCACTTAAGGAGGATTCTTCCTGAGCTGGAGGTCAACGGACCTAGGGGTTTGGGTAGCAGGCAGAGGTCAGGGAAGAAGAAAACAGAAGGGAACTGATGCGCAGATGGACTTGATCTACTGCAGCAGCGTGGCAAAGAAAAAGCCCCAAGGTGACTGTGGACCTACCACAGAGTGAGACGAAGCCAGGCTCACTGACAGAGGTGGTCAGGGAGGAGGGAAGGGAGGAAAGAGGGGAAAGCCAGCCATGCCCTGGGCTGCAGCCAGAGCAGGGGGGGCAGCAGGGCCAGGGAGGGGATTCTCCCCCTCTGCTCCGCTCTGGGGAGACCCCCCTGCAGTGCTGGGGCCAGCTCGGGGACCCCCAACAGCAGAAGGACACGGAGCTGCTCGAGCGGGGCCAGAGGAGGCCACGGAGATGCTGGGGGGGCTGGAGCAGCTCCCCTGGGAGGCCGGGCTGAGAGAGTTGGGGGGGTTCAGCCTGGAGAAGAGAAGGCTCCGGGGAGCCCTTCGAGCGGCCTCCCAGGGCTTAAAGGGGGGACAGGAGAGGTGGGGAGGGACTCTGGATCAGGGGGGTGGGGAAAGGATGAGGGGTAACAGTTTTAAACTGACAGAGGGGAGATTTAGATGAGATGTAAGGCAGAAATTCTTCCCTGTGTGGGGGGTGAGGCACTGGCCCAGGGTGCCCAGAGCAGCTGTGGCTGCCCCCTCCCTGGAAGGGTTCAAGGCCAGGTTGGACGGGGCTGGGAGCCCCCTCGGCTGGGGGAAGGGGGCCCTGCCCGGGGCAGGGGGGGTGGGACTGGATGATCTTTAATGTCCCTTCCAACCCAAACCAGTCTATGATTATGTCTGGAGTATCTGGTCTATCAGTGAACTCCTCGGGGAGGTCATGACAGAGGCCAGTTGGGGGGCAGTAAGTCACTTGGGAACCCTATACCGGTTTTAAAGGGGACCTGGTAGAAGAGGAGCACACTGCATGGAGCCAACCACAGCTTCCCCTTAAGGGAATCACCACAGTGGAAGGCAGAGGGAGCCATCAGCCATTAGTAGTATATGACATATTTTTAAATGGCAGAGATTTAGTTATTGCCAGTGGTGGTAAAGCCCCAGCTATAGAAAGCCCAAAGCCCTTTCACTTGCCTGTTTGGACAGGAATGGGGCACAGCGAGCAGGCAGAGCTGCCATTGGAGCTGCAGGACACCCAGGGAGAGGTGGAAGCGTGGTCCCTACACGCAGGAACTGCCCAGGCTGTGCCCTAATAAAGCAGCTGAGTGGTGGCATCACTGATGGAGGCCATGATTCAGAGCAGGCAGCCACACAAGCCATCATCTTGTCGCTGTGTTCATCCTCCAGAAATGCAATTTTGCTCATGTTGTCACGTTACTGGAGATTCCCCTTTCTTGTGTGCTCATGAGAAGAGATAAAAAAAGGATACCATTAACAATGAGATGTTTGATAAGATTTTAACTTCCTAGAAGAGGAAGTGTGTTTGCAGCGCTCAGTGGAGGGGCTAAGGCCCCCACTATAGATTTTAAGAATCCTTCAGGTCACTGCCTGCCATTGTCACCTGCTGGAAATTACATGTTTTCAGTGTTTCCTTTCTTGTCAGGGAACACAAATATCTTCTGTTCTGCTCGCTGTGTTTTCACACGGAGAGGTGGTGCCCATGTAAAGCAAGTGACCTTATCAAGAAGTTAGCAGTCTTGGGTTATTACCAGAGCTGGACTAAGCACTTTGCTGCTGTTATCATTGCTATTGATTTTACATTTATAGAGCTGCAAATTTACACAGTGCTTAATAAACACAAAGTTTCCTGGACTACAACTAGTGATAGGAGAATTGGGAGGCCTTTTTTTTTACAAAACCCCACAATTTAAAAAAAAAAACAACAAACCAATTACCTGATATTTCTACGTTATTTTTTCCACTACAATAATAGGCTGAAGATTAGAGGAGTTGCTGCCACACTCCTGCACGGCCACACATATCAGGAAATTGCGAGAGCAAAAGGATCCAACATCGTCCCGGACAGAACGGCAATTTTATACCACTTATCCCACTGACGTCATGCCAAGTTTTGGACAGACAAGCCCAAAATGTGCCGAGCAAGAGTGAACCAGCAGAAGGCCTTGGGTTCTACTCTTGCTGTGCCACTTAAAATCTCACCCAAGTTTTCTGAAGATGCAGCGTTTTCCTCCTGCAAGAGTGTGGCTGTGAGTCTCGGGCCAGGCTGTAGCAACAGGGGATATCGCTGGACTGAGGTACCTGCAAGCAGAAAAATCAAGTAACGTAAGATAGGCGAATTAATTCCCTCAGGGCACAGCACCATTATCAGCAAAAAATATCTTGATGCTGGACAAGTTACCGATTCATCACCTTAAGAATGAAAACCTTTTGGCTTAAATCTTTGTGGGTGTTTAAAGAATTCTTTTTCTAAAGGGACCTCCGGGAACAGGATTAATGTCACCTGTCCCTCCCACCATACATCCAAAAGTATCACTTTTTGCAACACTCTGTGGTAGAGAGACTCAAAGGAAGGAAAAGGATCAGCAAACAATGGGGAGAGGGAGGTTGGAAGATGCAAGGAAAGAGTGGAAGTTTTGCAGCCTTGAAGAAAGGGAAAGGAGCACACGCTGAATTCAAGTAATTTCTGACAAATTAAAGATACAGGCTGAATGATTCCTGGATGAAAGCACTGTGTTAGGCCTCAGGAGACCTGAGTCATCACATCTTGGTGCTCAAAGGGGACTAGAGACAGCAGTGAGGTTAAACCCAGTGTTTGGGAAGCACTCCGGTAAGTGGCAACAAACACCTGAAGGTGATTTTTTTGGAAAATAAAACAAAAAAGGCTTTAAATGCAGAGATGACGTGTGCCAAGGCTGTGCTACGGAAGAAGCTCTGGCAGGAAACCCCGTGAGACACATGCTCCCTGGAGGTGGGAATATCCTCCAGGAGTTTGGGTCCTCTGCTGCGAGTTCTGTCTTCAGCTCCTTACAAGGAGTTAAAAGCTCTGCCACTCTTCACTCACCGCTTTTGC
The DNA here is from genome assembly GCF_018691265.1 of Tyto alba. Lineage (NCBI taxonomy): Eukaryota > Metazoa > Chordata > Aves > Strigiformes > Tytonidae > Tyto > Tyto alba. Next base: position 6,569,534 of record NW_024881280.1, read on the forward strand.
TCTAGAGATCTGGCTGTAAATCGAGGCGTACCGCTCACGCAGTTTACCTTGGCAGGCCCTGAACGTCCTACCGCTGGCTGCAGGGTGCGGCCGAGTGTGCCCGGGCCCGTTCTGCTCAGCTTCGCCACATCCTCGCGAGGCTGGCATGGACGAACGGCCCGGCCTCGGAAAATATTATCGTCTCCCAGAGAACGCCGGTTCTGAGCTGTGCACAAAGGAAGCCACGCTGCACTTCGGGAAAACTTAAATAAACGGCTGAGTGAAACTCCCTGGGCTGTACACATGGAGAGAGCCTCGGCTTCCGAGTTCACCTGAGAATATTCCCTTCCATGTTAGCCCTGGCACTGTGCTTCCAGCCTGGCACCTGCCTACGTGCCACTGTCCCCTGATTTTGATTTTTGGAGTGCTGGGCACGTGTGGATGTAGTGTGTTTATTAGTTTGCCTCTTCCACCAGACTATCCCAAAATACCTGACAGGACATTAACAGCTTGAGACTCCAAGGTCCCACATTTTCCCACCAAGTATTGCTTCGAGTGAGAAGGACCCTGAAGCAGGTTTGAAGCCCCTTGGCCTTGCCTCAGGCATACCCAAGCACAGCTCTGCAAGTCCAGGTATCTTCCCGAACCTCTCACACAGAAGCCAAAGGCATTCTGTCCAGTTCTACGTCATGATCACACAGGGAATTACATATTGTTCCAAATATATATTTTTTTTTTCCCTCTGTATGCTGCCGCAACTCTCAACAAAACAATCGTGAGGGCTAAGCCACGCTGGTTCTGCTGTGCAGTGTTACTGCAGAGTCCATGCGAGCGCTTTCCACAGAACATTTCAACTTCACTTTAACCCACCATTGCTCCATCTGTACATCCCAGTGCATCTGCCAGGCACATATAACGTGATTCAGTTTGATCTCGGAGTTTTTCTACATGGGCCAGTAGCTATCAGAGTCTGAGTATACAAGTTATTTTCAGCTCGTCTGTGACATCCAATTCCACCCACCAGGCTTGCAGAGATATATAAATCATGGAGGTGTCTAAAATAACAGGCCCTGAGGAAACATCTGTCACCTCCAGAAGCTTGTGAGGGAGGAGGATGAAGCATTCGACTCAGCAACTTACTGAATTTTCTTTTAGCTCCAAGAAAGCAGAGAACAGGCAGCAAGTCTTTCTGACACAGCCCAGATGCCATGGCAGTTACATTTTCACATCGCCTTCACACTGCATTTGACCTGTGAACGTTAATGCAGGCAATAGAGACGCTCAGCAATTTGGATGACATTTGTGCCGCCTCACCTTTATCTTCAAAAGGAACGGATTGCTTCAATTCCTTTCTGTCTCTGGACTTTTTCCCCAAAATTGACTGGCTGGTTGGCCCTTTGCACCTGATCTCTTAATCAAAGGAACACAGAACTTGCTGTGCCGGAACCTCCTGATGTCTGCTCTAGTCCCGAGACCTGCCACCTCCTGTGCTGGTGGAGTGTGTGGGCCAGAGCCTGGCATAGCCTACAGCTATTAACCTTTTTACGTGAAAAAATGGTAAGAGAACAGAGCAGTTATATTTCTGATCCCTCCCTCCGCCGTTTTGAAGCGATCTCATCTTCACTCTTGGACAACTCTGCTCATTCTTCGTTGCTCTTTGTAGTGGACAAAACAGCAATGGGGCAGTGGGGGGGGGGGGGAAGAAAAAAAAAAAAAAAAGAAGGGCAAATTACGCTGTACGGCGTGCTACTTATAGGGTGAACGCTGGGAATTTGTGAAGCGTGTAGGTTTTGGAAAAGGGAAAGCTGAAGACAGATGGTGTTACTCTCCTTGCACTGGCGACCAGCGGGGAGGAAACGGGGCCAGGGCTGGGCGTAGGGGCCGGGGGCGGCAGGATCCATCTCGGCTTGCCGCCCTCACCCACCCCCGCGGCCGGCACCTGCCCTCCCCGCCCCAGGGGTGCGCACCGGGGAGCGGGCAAACCCAGGTGTGCCCCCCCGGCCAAATACTGACGTTACGGCGGGTGGAAATATTCCAGAGCGTGAGCGGGGCCCGCCGGGCGGACCGCGGCCCGGCCCTCGCCCGAGAGGCGGCTCGTCCTGGCCCTGAGGGCACCGCGGGGACCTCCCCGGCTCCCACCCGCCCCGTTCCCGCCGCCGGCTCCCTCAGCTCCCCCCGGGGCCGCCATGAGGCGACGCACCGCCCCCCCCCCCCCCCCCCCAGCACGCGCTGCCGCGGCGGCGCTGCCCCCTGGCGGCGGGCGGGCGGCGCTGCCGCGGCCGTGACCGTGGCCGTGACCGTGGCCGTGACCGTGGCCGTGGCCGCCCCCGCTCTCCCTCCCCACACTTTGCGCGCGGTACCTCAGCGCCGGGGACGGGATGACAAACTGGAGTGGGGGATGCGTGGGGGTGCGTGTGGCGCCAGGCGGGCCCGGGCAGCAGCGGCCGCCCGAGGCCGCCCGCACCCGGCGCGGCCGCCAGGGGGCGGCACCGCCGCGGCCACGGAGGAGGAGGAGGAGGAGGAGGAGGAGGAGGGAGGAGGGCGGGCCCGCCGTCGCCGCCATGAGCCCCGTGCGCCCGCCGCGGTTGCTCCCGGGGTAAAGGAAAGGTGCCGGTTCCCGTTGTTTTCCCGAGGGGAAGGGCTCGCCCGCGGCACGTGGAGCTGCCGCCGCCTGCGCGAGGCCGAGAAGAGCGGGTTTTCCCCCTTCAGCGCCCCGGAGCGTTCGGGTTGAGAACTTCGGAGCTGAAGAGCCGGGCCCAGACCCCGTCCCGAGCTGGCACAGAGATGCTCCCGCCCCCCGACCTCCTTCCCTGCATCTCCCAGCGGTGGAACGGGAGAGCAGCCCTCAAACGCTTCCTCGGGATTAGAGACCAACTCTTCGCCTCCAGTTCAATATTTACAGGTTTTACTAAGCCGCGCAAGAGGGAAATTGCCCGTGGGGGATGTGCGACAGAGGCTACCTCTCATAGCAAGAGGTTTTTGCGTAGGGGATCCTACACATCTCTGTATCACTGCACAGATACATGAGCACCGGCCTTCCCCAAATGCCAAGACGGATCCAAGGTGCAAATACGGAGGAAGATCTTGAAGGAAGAAGTAACGGAGGGTGTGGATTAACTCCCCATTAACTCCCCAAGGTGGCTGTTTCCTGCTGAATAAAGCTGACTTCATAACCCGGACATAACAGCAGTTCATGTGGCAGAGCTGGTTTTCACCGACAGCTTGGCTCCTAACCGGGATGTGAGCCGTGTAACGTTTCATGCCAACTACAAGCTCACTGAGAGGCTGGGGAAAGACCCAGGCACTGAACCCCCAGTAGCCGTGGCTATACTGGTGGGAGTTGCTAGCTGGCAGTTGGCTCTGGTCTGTCTCCACCACCCCGGCAGCAAGGTGGCCGTGCTATGAGAAATGCACCTACTCACGATGTGCCAGTGCGCCGCTAGTGTCACATCATCTGTGCCCTGCAGGGGCCTGGGGTTGCAGTGCAGAGGGATGGGATGAGCAAGGAATTCATACTTTCCACTTCTGCAGCCTTTTGACTCAAGTTCTGATTAGCATCAAACACCTACCTTTTGCAAAACCACCTAGTATTTAAAACAAAATGCAAACAAAGCTAGGAAGCAAAAGATAAGTGCAGAGTTAACCCAGGTTAGCTCTCTGTCCTTGCAAAAAGCGGGATTTATAAGGGGTTCACAGCACTTGGCTAAAGGGAAAACTCTATATTCAGAAAGTGATCAGACTTATAACAGGTAGCGGATAAATTATAAGAGCATGGAAACTTTCACAGGCATTAATATTCTTGATAACAGCAGACTGAACTGGCAAATATATATACATTTGGCAAAGTGATGCAAACGGTAGCAGATCACCTTAATCAGATAGATAGAAGAAGGAGGTGCATAAGGACATCCTTAGAGATTCTTCACACGTGCAAGAGCTGATCACCAGTGCCATTGCTGTGTCAGTACCTTTAATGTTTTATCTTTGATGTTGGCTCAGCACACTCTAGGACCTGCGGTTTCTGCAAAGAAGTGGCTCCTTAGCCTGCCTTGGGCTGCCAAGATGACTCCAGGTCATGCAGAGGAAGGAACATCCGCAGAAACAGGAGCGCTATTCAGCGGGAAATACATAAAGGGATGCTAACTTATGAAAGATCTTCTAGAAAAAGGGGTTCAAAACATGCCAGTGAAGCTGAGCACGCTGTCTGTGTATTGCATTTGGTAGGAAACTACGCAGAAAATTGTGGACCGAAAGCACAGAAATATAAAGGATTATAAAAGGCAGGTCAGGGCTGAGCTGTACGCCCCATGGAGGGCATGGGCAGAGCTTTTCCAGCCAGAAGGCACTGCAGAGACTGCAGCAAAGTGCAGCAGGTGGAGTGTCAGACACGGAAGACTTCAGTCTGAAGTCCAAATCATGGACACATGAGCTGACGATGTGAAAGAAAGAAAGAATCAGGAAGTTGCTCAGGAGCAGCTTGTCCTGGAACAGTTCACCAAGCATTGTATCCCTTCTAACATATTCCATGGGCGCTTTCTCACACATAGTAAGTGCCTACTTAAAGTGGGAAATATCTGAACCATCAGCTAGTTCTTCAAGAGTTGGCAACTAAGTTCAAACAAATTATATAATGGGTAAAGATGTAGATTCCACTGAGCTTCTAGTGCCTGCAGATTTTGTTTGGTTAAAAAGTTGTCAGAACCAGAGTCTGGAGATACTTAGTCCTGGAAAGGTTTTTCTTCTGTCTACTACAGTACCTGATTGCTGTCTGTAATATTATCATCTGCTTTAATAAGCAAATTCCCTCAATCAGATTGGCCCTAATATATCCCTCTTCTACTCACATCTCCCTGGCCATGTATTGCTTACAATACTAAGTGCTAAATGGCTCTTGGAAAGTGCTGAGAGGGTGTTGTGAAAGGGCGAAACCGAGTTTCACAAATGACTGCCTGTACAGAGGAATAGTCCCATCGGTAGGGTAGTGCCAGGAGGCCCAGCAGCAGTCTGGTGGAAGACCCTTGTTTTGATAAGGCTGAAGAACTGAACTTCGTGGTTGCCTCCTTAAGATAATTTAAAGGAGACATTTTCACCTTGTGGGAGTGAAGTTTTTTTGACCCTAACCGAAATGAAACCACCGGATACTTTGTCAGAAGTATTTGAGGAGATCAGTATGTTCCTGCTAACCAGGTCAAGTTCATCCGCTCTGCCTGCTCTGACAGAAACCACCTCACCTGGCAATCTTAGCACTCAATAATTCTCAGAAGTAAAGAGCGGTTCCTGGAAGACGATGGGAACAAAGTCCCAGGCCCACCAGCCCGGCTGTGAATTGGGCTTCTGAAGCCCCAGCCAAAGTCAGGGAGAAAGCCAAAGTATCCATCCTGCAAAGAGGTGCCGGATCTCCAACGCCAGTTCAGACGTTCTCCAACTAATCACCATCGTCCGGCCACGGGCAGAAAATAAAACGGACCAGTGTTTTTTATCTTCTCTAACAAGTGGCAGCATGTTGGGGCCACCAAAAACCATTGGCCACTGTATAAACTTCAACCTGCAAGTAGAGAAGCTTGACCATATGAGAAGCCACTAACTTGCAAGAACATTTCAAGAAAGGAGAGTGGATGGGGTCTTTCAAGTGAAGCGATTTCCCAGGTGAAGCCGCTCAGTCTGTGATTGCAGCTTGTTTATCTGCTTAATTGTTGGAAGATGTGGGTCTTGCTCTGCGTGCACATGAATCGGGATCACAAGACACCTCTTTGGTCTGTTAGTCCCTGGGGGATTGCTGTTACACTGGGCTACGTCATGTGGATTTAATCCAGTGGATGCTGGCATGGACTGGCTTCCAGCCTGAGTAAGCAGCCCCTCTGTGACCAGTGGGTAAAGTTGCTTGTTTTAACTCTAACCCAGAAGATTAGCAAAAAAACCCCGTGTTTAGTTAGTGATTATTTTATTTTATAGGGTGCTTGAGATACTATCAATTTCTGCATAAAATAGATGTAGTATCGTGAACATTGAGGGCTGCCTTGCTAATTGTCTTAATTTTGCAATTAAATTTTTGCAATTACATTACTGCAGGTTAGATGCTTGCTAATACATTTAAACCAGCCCAATTAATTGTTTTTTTATACTAACAACACATTTTGATAGCACATGTTTCCCTTAAGAAGCATAGCATCTGCAACAGTTTTACTGAGCTATTTGGGTTTGGAAATGTGTTTATTACCAAAAATGCCACAGAGACTGTTATGTCCTATGTAGTATTTGCCATGTAAGCTATTTATAAGGAAAGTTATTTATAAGGAAAGTCATTCATAAGGAAAGTTAGTTTGAGTTATTTATAAGGAAAAGCCAGGCTCATTATCTCATTTTGTAGCTGGAGATGTTGTGGCACAGGGACAGGTGAAACAGTTTTCCCAGTGTCATGCAGCGAGTCCGACTGGTCCCAGCTCCTGCTACCTGCCCACCCAGCCCACTGAGCCCCGTGCTCCGCCACGGTGCTATTTGTTCTTCTCCCCCCCCACCCCACAGCAAACAGAAAGGTGGGGAGCAACAGGCGCCCTAGTACGTACATGAAGTTCCACTGCCAGTTTCGTTCTGATAGTCATAGCTTGTATTTCTGGCAAAAATCTCAGGCTTCTTTTAAGTCATGAAAAACTGCTTATTTTTCAGACTCTTTCTCTCTCCCGTGCAGACTTGAGCATATTTACTTTTAGGAAGGAAATAAAATCTGGGGTAACTGTGTAGTTGAATTAATTTCCCAGTTAGTAAAGTTGAAGAGTTTATTTGTTGTATCATTTATTGCCAGCATAGCTTGTTTTGTTGTATCCTTCCAGCTATGGGTCTACTGCAGAGGATACAGCTTCCTAAGTAATGATCTCCATAGTTTCCTAACTTCCCAACTTTTACTAGAACCCTTCATTTCCCAATTGTTTTTCAAGACCGATGTACATCTGCTAATCACATTTCATCCAAAAGAAGGGAGACATTAGTCACTAGATTTGGCCAGTGGAGGTTAACAAACCCATATTTGCCACTCACCATTGGCTATGCTTTCCTTCTCCTGGTTGAGAAACGGTGAAAAACTCAGTGGGTTCCAGAATTGTTGTGCGTTTTTGGTTGGTTTGTTTCCTCAGTGAAATTCAAAGCTCTGGTATTCAGAGAAAATGCAGCCAGCTCTAGGGAGAATTGAAAACACAGAGGAAAATGTCATTTTTTTTTCCTGTTAAATGACAACAGAGACTAGCAGCTACTGAAACGCAAAATGTCCACATGGATGTAGGCAGACAAGCAGAGACTGCCTGCACTGACAAGGGCTTAGGAGCTTTATTTTGCTTCCTGGAAGCCTCCTGGGATCTCCTCACCAAGATGTTCGCAAACGGCTCAACAGGAGAGGCTGGGGATGTAATTCATGGCCTTTTTCCATCAGCTGCCACAAGCCTTCTCTGTAACTTGGTAGGTAGGAGAAAGTTGCTCTGCTTTCACTGTCAAATTAAATGTTGGCATCTCAAGGGTTTGCAGCAAAATAAGCCATTTTGTCTTCATTTGTGGAGTGGCAGAGTTCAGCTGTGGCCACACTGAGCAGATGCCTTGAGCATGTTTCCATCTGCATCCTACATTCTCTGCCCACTGGCAGGCCCCACCATACCCACAGCGTCCCTGGATGCCGTTGGTCACAACGTGGTGAAGGACACTGCACAGCCACCTCGGTAGCTCCACAACTTCATTCCCTCCTGCCTAAATGGCAGGCATTTTCATATCTTCCCAGGGTCTCTGTTTTGAAGCAGAAAGTTCTTCTCGTCCCCCTCCCAACAGTCAGCCAGAACTTTTCATCTTTACAAGCCAACAGTTAGCACATCATTCTCTAGTCTTGCCCTTCTTAAACAAACCAGTTAGCACATCATTCTCTAGTCTAGCCCTTCTTAAACAAACCTTCTTAATCTTTCTTCGAAGGCCGTGCTTTCAAAGCCTCCTCTCAGGTTTTCTGCTCAGCTGTGAAACCTGCAGTTTGTGTCTGGCCTTCCCCGTGCCAGGAAGAGCAAACTGGTCACCCGCTGTGTCGTGCACCCAGCACCCCGCGTTAGCTCTGCCTTTTTTTTGGAACAGCCTCATACTGTTGACTCCTGTTCAGTTCATGGCTCACACCCCGAGCTGCCTTTCTGCAGTACTGCTGCCTGGCCACTTATTCCCCATTTTCTCTTTGTGCTTTTGATTTCCTCCTCTTAAGTGTAGCACTTTGCACTTTTCTTTACTGAGTCGTTGATTTTCTCCAATTTAGCAAGATCATTTTGAATTCTCAGTCCATCCGCCAAACTGTTTGCATCCTCTCCCAGCTAGATGATGTCTGCAGATTTTATGAGTACTCTTTATTCCCTCGTCACAGGTTGTTAATGAAAATACTGCATAAAATGGATTCCACACAGATGTTGGAAGGACCCCGTTCGAAAATTCCTCTAAGTCTGACAGAGAACAATTGATAACTGGGTTTTAAAGCTTTTTTTTTTTTAACCAGTCATGTGCCTACTTTATGAGGATTTCATCTAAACTATATTTTCTTTGTTTGCTTAGGAGAATGTTGTGTGGAATGGTGTCAAAACCTTGTCAGAATCAACATGCATGACAACTGTTAATTCCTCCTTACCTGTGAAGAAGGGTGTAAAGTGCCAACACTGACCAAAGCCGAGAAATGTATTTTTATACAGGCTTGAACAGCTTTATCAGTTCCCAATCTTCAGTTCAATCGCTGCAATTTTGTGGGTAGCCATAGACTGAGTAATTGTCTCTAGTATCTCAGAGATTAAAGCTCACTCACAATTCCAGCAAGCTTCAATAAAGCATTTTCCTCCCTCGCTAGGACAATATATAGTCAGAGATCAGGGATTTTTTTATAATTCCAAATTCAGTGAGGGAGAAGTTGGCACTAATACACACATAGCAGTGAAAAACTCCTTTGCAAAACCACAAGGGCGTAGGTAGATTCTTGAAGATATTTCCTCTTTGTAAAATCCACATTCAAGGAAGAACACTGATGTGTGCTGATAGTTGTGTATCCCATCAGTCTAACGATTTTAATTTATGTACTGTTCTGCACTACTATGAAATTCCTGATGCAATCAGTATCATTGCAAGAAAGTAAAGCTGTTCTTACAGATGAGTTACAAATCCTCATTAGCCATCAGATGTTACATTAGACAAGTGTTTGCTATATCCTCAATATATTATGCAATTTTTAGTGCTGCTTATCGGTCACCTCTGTACTTAATAGCCTCCATCACCCCAGTATCTAAGCAACTTGATCCCACATACCCTTGTGTTAAATAGTGGCCCACCTCTCAGAGACGCTTTTCTTTTTAAGGAAACTAGTACTTCATCTGAAGGAATGAATGGTTGTGATTCTGTAATATTGGAAGTGACTAATCCAGTGTTGTAAATGGGATAAAGGGAAATGGAATGTATTTTGAGAACAAACAGTAATCATTGACATAGTAATTTGCATCCCTAGATGTTATAATAATGACTAAGTATCACTTCCCCTTGTTTGCATAAGGAAGAGTAGGCAGAGAAATCCAGTGATTTGGCTAGCACACCACCAGCAAGCCACTGAAAAAGAGAAGATCTGAACGTCCGTCGCTTTTCTTGTAGCTTGTTTTCCTGTTCCCTGCTACATGTTTGAAATACAGAGTTACAAAAGGTGTGATCCCGTCCAGTACTAAAAACTGTGTAAGGTCTTCGCTCGTTCATGCCAGAAATAGCCAACAAGAGTTGGTCAAGACTTGTGGTGGATTTGGGGGAGACGGGGCGCAGTGCATTGCCTTCAGAAGAGCTGGTTTGGATGGGTGACTTGGGGTTTCTGACAATTTATATATATTAAGTGCCTACAGCCTCAATCTGTGCTGTCTTGTTGATGGAGCTAACATATTTTTGCTGCCTAATGAAACTTCCTGCTCTCTAAAAATTGATTGCAGTTGTGAGGACCAAAGTATATTCAGTGACCCATGCGCTTCACGATCAACTTACGTGGATTTAAATGGGGAATACTCACTATGAGTGGATCCTAAAGGTGTATTTGTACAGTGAGCAGCTCTGCACGAACATTTCTAGACAGGCAGTCCCCAGGAAGTCAGAACTACTGCATCAGAGGGATGGAGTGTTCGCAAGCTGAAAAGCAAATATGTTTAATGTCTTAATTTTTTTAGAAGAAAATTAAGCACCTGAGGTATGATTTGCTCTGTACTAAATAAAGGGAGTGCAAAATACCATCACTAGGACTGGTGATAGCATTCTAAATTGTCTTTGAATTTCACACTGGCTGCATACCACGGGACCAGGGCAAATAGCAGTTAATACAACCTTTACTTAGCTTCTCCTGACAAATATAAAGTAAAGGGTGAGGCAGTCTCACACTGACATATGGCCAGATATAGGCAGGACGTACCTAGAAAAGGTAATCACTCTTTATCATAACTATTTATTTTCATGTGGTTATGGGTCCAAAGAGAAGAGCAAAATGGGTAAATCTTATGGACTTCCCAGTCTAAGCATATGATAAGTTTTAACGAGGGTCGGTCTAGCACTTCTCTCTATTTCACGTATCTAAACGCAGGGGTGAGACTTTGACAAATACACAAGGTGAGAGTTACTGGGAGCGTGTAGGGTTCAGTTATGGGGAGCAAAGCGCAGAGGAGCCAAATGTCTAGCTGCTGGACGTCTCTCAGGCCAAAGAGGAGTACCAGAGCTGGTGAAGGCCAGGCTCTCCTACCAGAGGGGGTCATCCTGGCTCATCTGTGGGCAACCATCTTCATGTGTTTCAGGTCTGGTGGAAAAGAAAAAAAAACAGAAAACCCCAACCAGTTATTAACCCCCCTGCCTGACACCCACCTGACAGCTCTGCAGGTGTGCTGTACCCTCCTCCTGCTCTTTGCCTTTGCCTCGCAGCAAAAGTGCTGCCGGGGTCGCGACGTCTCTTGTGTGCGAATAACCCTGCTGTGCTGTGGGCTGATTGGCACCCTTTGGGCACCGCTGCAGTAACGATGAAGAAATATTTGTTTACATTTGAATAGATCGGAAACTCAGTGATTCTGACTCATTGCCACAGCACCAGATAACTAGAAACACCCTTATCTTTTCTACTGCATTTTCCAGCTGTTGGCTTTTTGTTTGATGGGTTTTTTGTTTGTTTGTTTGGTTGGTTTTTTTTGTATCTCTCTCTCCCCCTACCATGTCCAAGTATTTTCACAACTCTTCGTTTTTCTCTCTGGTTTTGCCTCCCTTTTCTCCCCTTCCTTTACTTTCTTCCTACACACTTTGCTTCTTCTTCAACCTTCCTCAAGGCTTGTTCTTCGCAAGTTCTCATTGTAAGTCCTTCTTTTCAGGCTTGTCACTCTCCTGGGCTATCCCAAGCCTGTCTTCCCACAAGAAGAAGGAGAGACAGAGACATTTGGGCTGGAGGGTGACACTGGCAGGAAGGGAAAGCTGGGGGCCAGGGGAGTTGCAAGCGAGCAAGGAAGAGGATGGAGGGAGAGGAAGGCAGGAAGGGACACTCACTGGGATACGGGAAGGAACAAGGGGAGGCAAGAAAAATGTCAAGGCAGGATGGGGGTTAAAAGATGGGAAGCTAGGAAAGAGCACATGCAAGAATGAGGGGAAGTAGGAGGATGCAAGTGAGAAAATGCATTAGGAGGCAGGAGAGAAGGGAGGTTTCATGGAGGGGAGTAATTAAAGGTAGAAGTACACTTGTAATGAGGAAAGAACTTAGGGTTGAAGGGAAAGAAAGGGGGAAAGAAGGAATGAAAAATAAAGAAATTCAAATCTTAAAATAGGTGAGTCCATGAGAAAAAAAAAAAAAAAGGGAGCTAGAAAACAAAAGACAACAATAATCCTAAAATGGCATGAAAAGTGAAGATTGTTTGAAGCCTGGGGGAAGACAGAAATATGGGAGGAAAGGAGAAGAGTCACAGAGTATTTCAGAATTCCTCCCTAAAACAGTTCTAAACTGAATCTTTATAAAAATACTACAACAATGAGAACACGGACTTTCTTAAGCATTTAAACATTTTCAGGCATACTCAGTCACCTTTCCTGGTCCCAGCCCTTACCATAAAATCCTTGACGTGCTGTAGAGCCCTTCCCTATGCAAAGGACATAATGTAAAGCTACACACTTGTTACTGCAACAGCAGTAGGGAGGCCAGAAGATCCCTCCATGTGTAAACCCCATTATCCTCCCCATTACATAACATAATTCGCCTCAGGCAGCAAGTCAAATCCTCCAAAGATTCACTGCAGTGAGAGATAGGGAGTGAGGAACTCACTTATCTTTTCAGGTGTCTTTCACAGTCTGTTTTTCTCTCTTTGTTCTAACTTTCTCCCTGGTTGTGTTGTTTTTCTTTTATCTTTCCCTTTCACATTTTTTCAACCCGATTTCACTTTCCGCATATCATTTTCAAACAACTTACTTTCGGATTGTATTTTCCTCACCCACCATATTCTGTTGCCCTCCGGGGGTCCTTTTGTTGCCCATGCCTCCCCTTCATCTCCCTCCCTCTCTCCCTCCAGGTGCCCACCTCTAGAAGCTATCTCCTACTTGCCCCTGCCAACATACATGCCCTGCACCTCTCACCGAGACTGGGTACTCTCCCTGATGATCTCATGCAACTTCTCCAAGTACCTCCAGTATTTCTTTCCTTCTCATCAAAGGGAAATATCAAAGACATTACAGTTCCCCTCTGAACACCAGTAGAAAGGACTATCCCCCTCCACCATGTGTAGGCCCATCACATGTTTATTCTCTGCTTGCTTGCAGCACTTGACCTCATAGTCTCTGGTCCCCTCTGCTTCATATTCAAACATCCCTAATCTGTTTTGACCTCCTGTTCTGATCCAAATATTTGATCTGAATTAGGAAAACTACAGGTTCCTTATTCTCTTTTTTACCCCGTTATTGCTGGCAGGCCTTCCCTCACCCTGGGGTGCTCAGCCGTACTTTTGAACCGCGATGAATGGTAAGGCTGGAAGTTGAGGAGCCAGGCAGGAAGGATAGTGCCTCACCCGGACACTTTCCAAGCCTGACGGTAGCTTGCAATGCAAGCCCCCACCTTGCTCTGCAGCAGGGGGACCAATCAATGCACAACAACCACCCTCTTGGCTTTGACCACGGAGGTGCTTGCCGTACCCAAGAGTGACGCTCAGCCCTCTGTTTCCCACCCCTCAGCCAAGCCCCAGCACTAGGCCTGGATGTAGACATGGGAAGCCCAAAAAAATCTGGACTTGGATATTTTCCTACACTCCTCCCATCAACTGTGTAAAGGTTGCCAGAAGTACTGTTTGGACCAGGGGTTTCAAAGGGGGTGAAGACACAATGGATCCTCCCAAATTAAGAAGCCAGTGACACAGTGGAGATGGTGCTCAACACCATGTGTGCCTTCCAGCTGAGTTGCCTGGTACCCTCCCAAATCCAGACACCCCGAGACCTCCAAGCTCCGCTCTTCTGACACTCACCATGCCCGGGTATCCTGGCAGCACCGCGGAGGTGCCCTTGGGCAACCTCTCCTCCACAAGCTGAGGCTCTCTGGCTCCCACTGTACCACACAGTCCTGCACTCCAAAAACTGGTGTGCCTGGAGCTAAATCCCCATGCAGATGGTTGTATCCTAACTCTCAATAGTGGCATACTGAGGTCTGGAGACCTCCCCGAATGCCAAGTGCCCCCTGCATGCCCCTCACAAAATCAATGCACTGCAGCGAAACTGAGGTGTCCTGTCGACGCCAAACTGAGATGTCCCGCATCACCCCAAATGGAAGCTTAAGGGACACTTCTGAACTGTGGCAGCCTGGGGTCTCTTTCTCGAGGCATCATCCATATCTCTGGGACTGAGGAACCTCAGCTGGTCCCAAACCAAGCATCTAAGCCCTCTTGTAATTGAGGTGACAGGTCTTCATCTTAAAATGCTGAGGAATCTCAGCCTCCAGATTACTGTCCTCTGGGCCCCGCTGCATGGCAGCACCCTGGACCACTCCAGGTGCAAGGCACCACCCTGCCCCAGCCCACGCACTGTTGAGATATCCCAGACCCCCACAGACAGAAGCGTCACAGGGACCTTCCTCGTCCCACGCTCCTTGGAGTCTCCCCCCAAGGCGATACCACCTGAGATGCTCCCAGCTGAAGTCGACAGAAAGGAGCCTCCTGCACGCGCTAAGCTGTTGTGACGGGGAATGAAGCAGCCAGCAGTTGTAGAGGACTCCTTACTACCATATTCGGTTTCTTCTTCCAAGTAAAGATGAGGACCATATCTGAATACCCCTGACGCTGCACGCTCCATTCTGGCACAGGCATATCCCATCTGCAGATGGTAAGCCCAGGGTTAGGGCGGCAGTAGCAGTGAGACAGGTAATGGCAAAGGGCACGTTTTCTCACTGCATGCAGTTTCAGACTGAGATAAAGGCTGGAGTTTGTTAACTGATGCTGCATATTATGTTTTCAGGGGTGGAAATAGCCTTTTCCTTAACTGTTTGCACAGTGCTGGAAAACATGATTCTCATCTGAATCAGGTGTTGGTGCCGCTATACCATGGCAAGCATTGTACATCTGGGACAATCCCGCCTGGCAGTGGAGAATCCCCGCGCTTCCCAGCACAAACTCCTATGCCTGTATCGTTTCAAAGCACATCTAGGGGGCAGCTGTACCTTGAGCCAGAGGATGCAAGATGACACTATTGTTTATCTATCTAATCACACCATTTTAGCCTCAATATTGAAACAAAGAAGGAGCCTCTAAACTTTTCAGATGTGTAGCAGAGAAGCAGGACAGACTGGCCTCCAAGGCAGATTCCCCACCAAGCAATGCACACCAGCAACCAAAGGAAGAGACACAGTGAACTAGGAAGCCAAAAATCAGCAAAAAAAAAAAAAAAAAAAAAAATCTCTGCTGCTTCTGCAGCTGCCTGATGGTGAAAAGGAGCCATCTCGATGCCAGAAGGAGATAATCCGCTGACAGCCAGTTATGCTGGTAAAGATAAATAAACACAAGCTATTCAATCCCCTCTAAGGACTCCACGGTAGAAGAGGTGTAACTTCCTATCCCCTAGCTCTTTACAAATAGCAGAGAAACATTTGTTTCTGGGGAATAATTAATTTATTTCAGTTTTAGGTGAAAGTAGAATTGCTGAGGGGCATGGTGGGTTGGAAATGGTCTTTTAGCACCTTTATGTATTTTGACATTTTCCTTGAATCTCTCTAAATCTGTAAAGGAGGCTTTTCTTCTCCGTGAGGGCAGGCAGAGTTTGAGGTCGCTCATTTTATCCATCAAGGTTAATATTCCTCATACAGTCTTCTCAACTCTGCCAGGAAGGATTCCCTGAGGAATTTTAAACTTTTGAGTGAATTCCCCAGAAATATCCATTGATATAATTACTCCCTGGCCCTGTAAATTGAGTTTTGCTCGTACTGAAGCCCTAGAAAGCAGCAAGCATCCCATGCAAGCAAGGGAAGACATGGTTCATGTGAAAGTAGGGAGTTAAAAATATATTTTGCCAAGTCTCAATATTATGCTTAGTAGTGCTGTCATTGCCACGGTCTAAGGATAAAGAAGGGCAAGTCTTGAAGGTAATATATATATGTAATGAGATCAACCAGTATCACTGGAAAACACAAACAAGCTTTTAGGCACACAAGCCTTTCTTTAAATCCAAACTGGAAGCTGCAAATTTCATACGGATATTTGCAAATAGAACTTCACTGTTGTTATAGCATGCATTGCTTCCTCTCTGAAGTGCTGTCGCATAGGACATTTCACCTCCCCGTCCTCAAATGTCCCCTCAGGAATGAGGGATCTGCTGCTCCTCTTAAGTTCACATGGTGCAGGGAGAAAGCTTTGCAAAGAGGGGTGGCTTTTCAGTCCCTGCCTGTAACATCTGAGGTGGAAACGAACCGGCCCCTGCAGCTCCCAGCAAGCCATCCCTTTTCTTTTGTGCGCCTCAACACAAACAGGAGTACTTCATGCACATTTGGCAAGCCGGTTACAAACAGATGTCCTCATGCCTGGAAATAAAGCCTCAAGACCACTGCGACACTTTCTGAACTCTTCCCTCTCCTCTTCCTCCTCCTCCTCTTCTATGTAGCAGTGGCCTCTAGTGGAAGCTGCTGAGTGGGTTGACCCTGGTTCCCCACTCTCCAGGGAAGAGGCTGGCTGGGATGGGAGCGTGCTGGTGGGCGGCTGCAAACCCACCGCAGGGGCCCGGCAGAGCCACACCGGGCACCGGTACCACCGGGCACCCCCGGGCACTCCCCTGGCTGCCCACGAACGGTATTTCAGGCAGCAGAGAGCAAGGATGCCGTTTTGGTTCAGTAGGGATGTGTAGCCTCTTTCCTCCGCGGCCTTCGCACAGCCCCCTTATGTGATTCCCATTCGAACAGTGTGTTTTTATTAAAAGATAAACTGCCTCTCATTCCAATAAATGTGGTATGAATGGCAATGTGAGGCCTGCTTTCATTCTCAGAAGAAAAAAAACCCAACCCACAGTACAAGAAGTTTCACTCTATTCAAGTAAAGAGCGAAGTCTATATACCATTGGCATGCATGGATAGAGAAGAAGGCTCTTGCACTGATTTTTTTTTTTTCTCCTCCACCAAAATATTACTACTTCCTTTATTCCTGAACTGATAAAAGTGACAATACTGAAGGAGACCAAAGATGCACCACCTAGCCCAGCCTTTCTCTGATAATGTCCCAACTTGGGCATTTCTTAAGGAAGACTGTAAGAAACGGGGTGCATCCAGAAGGATCTTCCTCCTGGAAGCCTCTGGCAACCAGTGGTAAAAGGGCTCGCTGAGTGAGATGATGCATACTTCAGCAGATTTGTTTCATGCCTTTCTGAACATACTTATACTTTCAGGCTCCGTGAAATCTTGCAGCAATGAGGTCCAAATGTCATTATGCATTGAGCGAAAAAGTATTGCTTTTTTGTTTGTTTTAAACACTGTCTAATTGTTTCACTCAGTGCCACTTACCTCTTGCATCTTGAGGAACGGTGAACAATCGCTCCCTATTCTCCTTCTCCATGCCGTTCTCTATCTAGCAGGCTTCTTATGTTCACTCTTAGTTTTCTCTTCTTTCAGCTGAAAAGTCCTAGTCTCCACTTTTTTTTTTTTCTTTTTTTTCTCAAGGTGAAAGTTATTCCCTATCCCTTCTGTTGCCTTTCTAATTCTAGTGTATCTTTTTTGAAACTACATCCTTCAGCTTGCTCTGAGGGGGTGGGCATGCAATGGCTTTGTAAATAGGCAAAATACAGGCTTCCATTGAATTTTATAAACTTCAGATAACTTCCAACTCCTTGTTTAACTGTCTGGCTGATGGCAAGCACTGAGTCAATGCTTTCAGGAGTCCCACTGGTATTACCAGTGAGACTAAGGTGACTTGAACTTTGCAATGTTTTCAAACTATCATAGGCTTTTATTCAAATTCACTATCATGTTTCCAAGTCCACTGTGAGAGAAACTAATCAAATTATGTCATGTTTCCACTTGATCGCATAATAGAGTTTTGAAAGAAACAGCCTTTTCATTCTTTCCCTCCTAGTGAGAGAAAAATATGTTTATGCTTACGTGTACTATTCATATAGGGAAGCGATGCCAATGAGATTTGTGAATATATTGACATTGTCTAACTGTCTTAGCTGAAAAGCATAATGTTGGTGTATCTTACTGTTATTAATCAATTTTGAACACAAAGAATTCACAAACAGGCTTAATTGCCGAATTCCCTAAGTCTTGAGTGATATATTTTGCAACTTGCCTATCACTCAAACAACAGAAGACTTGGGTGGAAGATATTAAAATCCATTAGAAATAAAATATCTGTGTAGACCTCTCTACATACATGTGTCTCTGAATTTATGGTGCAGTAGCTGTATTGTAAGACATGACTAAGTAAAAAGGGCATCGTCTCTTTGTGCAGGTGCCTTCCATGTCCATCAGGTTTATTGACTCTTTTTTGATCTTTACTTTGCCCCTTCCCACTCCGTTCAAAACGCAGCCGCATTCAGCTCTGGATTATCCGAGAAAGCGCCCAGACGAGATGACACAGCTATAGCAGAAACCCAGAAATAGCCAGATGTGCCCCGGAAGCTCAAAGAGGGTGTCACTCCATCAGGAAGGATTGGTGACGCTGGGGGCTGTGAAGGGCAGGGGCCCCCAGCTCCTCAGAAGATGCAGTGCTGTGTGGCACGGCGCTGCGTGAGCACGGCAGCGCTCCCACACGCCCACGCTGGTTCAGCATCGGTCACCTCAGGGATATCTGCACCCAGGATACACTTAATCTCAGGTAATCTAGAGTTGACTAACACTATTTATTGTTAGGCTATGAAAACCCACTCCGAATCCCTGCACTGGCACCGACCTCTCTGTCCACTGAGTCATTGTTAACTCTCTTATTCTCACGTGCGAAGCCAGGTGCAGCTCTGCTCCTGGATTCCCCCTCCCCATCCCTCCTTCATAACAGTTGTTTCACAGCTCCTCTCTCCCGCCCCTGTGCCTATGCCAGGCTACTTTTCAACATGGTAAAGTCAGGACAACATGTCATAAATAAATGGGATTCCAGTAGTTTTATACTTCCCAAAGTTTACTACTTCTGCACAGCTCTCCATCACTGATATTCTTGCTACATCATTCTATAGGAGAAGATGCTGCTCAGCTGGTAGTCCCAAACTGGCAGCTCAAATATATGCCTGGTTAAGTACTTAGAGAACTGAATAGCTTTTTAGGGGGTCCACCCACTCAAACCCCAGGCTCTTTATGGGGGTTCCATATCTACTGATATGGAAGGACTTAGGGGCCAAATTTATGCAAGCTCCTTGAAAACTTATTCAGCAGTTACATTTCCATCCATAGCTTTCCAATTCTACTAAACTTTCTCCCCTCCAAGCTCCTCAAAACTAAAAGTGATAGAATTCTGCTGAAGGCATCTGGAAAAGGGTGTTTTGATGGAGGCTAGATATCCCTAATGACTAGTGGTCCAACTATCCCCAGCTGAAAAATTTAGCAGGGTGACCACATTACAAGAAATCAGCCTGAATTAGGGGGCATTACGTTGTTTAAGAAAAAGGGTGATGAGCCAAAAAGAGCTTCTTTTACCTGATAATGGAGCTGCAATTGCTTCTAGGATACTTCATACTGCTGGCTTAAAAATGAGAAACTGTTCCCTGGACCGTTTGCATCTTGGCACACAATTTCTAGCTCATTGTGATTCTAAACAGTGTACGGGATCCGTAAGCGTGCTTAGTCAGCCTGGCCAGCCACCTGAGAGCCATGAGCAGTGTCCCCTTTATGAATGCTCACATCTACTTAAAGAGAAAAGATTTAAAAAGGGCAAGGAAACCCATTCCTCTCAATTCCTGGAGACAGTATCGCTGCTCAGATCTCCCTTCAATCTGGAAGCGGCCAGACCACCAGGCTCTCTGAAAGCAGATGCATCTCCAGAAGAAGAAAGCAATGGCTTGTGAAGGGTAAGATACACTGTGGCCTCCCCAAATTGCATATCTGATACAGAATTACTGGTTGAAATAGCCAGCATTTTGCTGGAGGTCAGATCAGATAAGGAGCCGCCAGCCTTCCTGACTTTACATACCGAAACGTTAACATGACCGAAACCCTAAGAGGGGAGCCAAGGAAGAAGAGCTCTGGGAGCAGCTGGCAGGTTCGAGACAACGGTGGATCCTCACAGATTCCCCCCTGCTCTCTGGTGCAACAGGCCTGGCTAAACCCCCTGAGCTACAGTCCTTTACTTTCTGATGAAATAGCTGGTATCTCCAGTGAGCAAAAGAGTAAGCGATCAGGGGGAGAGAAAGCAAGAGAGAGTCTTCCTTCCTTTCAAGGCTAACCTCAGAAGAGCTCACATCCCTGGTGAAATCCCGCTGACAGGCCTTCCCCGGCTCTGCTGCTGCGGGCAGCCTGGAGAACATGAATTTTGCAAAAGGAGCAGGGCAGCCCGAAGGCTGGATTACCTTTCCTGGAATACAGATCCTGGGCAATGCGCTCTTACGACCGTTTCTAGCTCATCCGGTCAACCGCTGCCTCCCAGGCAGAGCACCAGAAGAGCAAAATTGGCGGCTGCACTGCTCCTGGCCGGACCGACTGACAGCTGCCAAGCGAGCAAGTCCTTTGGGATGGGCCAGGGCAGGCAGGGGTCTGCTTCCCTGGCTGCTGTTTGCAGTAGCTCCTAGGTAAGGCAATAATCCGTGGTACAAGTCAGAGGTTGTTGTGTTAAGCAACGCAGTTTGCACTTAGGCTGATGTCCTTAACGGCGAGTGTTTCGTGTGCGTCATGTTTTCAGGCCCTGGCCTCAACCGGTGGTCTAAACCGTCTGCTTAATTTTCCTTATCTCCTGGAAGTGAGTGATGCCCTAACCTTCCCTGACGCTGGCAAGAGGAAGGTATATGCTTGTAGAAGGAGCTCTTTGCCTGGATCCTGCTGGAGAGATAACCCCGTGTTCAGATACAGATGAGAAAAACAGGCAGGTTCCCGACTGTTTTCTTGGGCTGGGGTACGTCTTGCCTCAAACGGTCTTAGGGCTTTCTCTTTTCGGCATGGCTGCACAGGCTATCTCCCCTCTTATTTGCAGCCATCTCGCATCCCTGCCAAAACCACAGTGAAAAACAGCAACAGGCAAGTAACTAACTCTTGGTTTATTCTTGAAGGTAGTTTTGTTGCTGAGAGGCAGGGGAAGAGAAAGTGCTATGGGGCTACTCCGCGGTCAACTTGTGACCTGTAGCTTAGGAGCCTTTGCGCTTGCTCTTAATTCCTTTTAGCGTGTGTTGCTACAAGACTGTTTCTGCATGTTAACTAACATCGTCTTGGATTCTGCTTCAAGTATTGTCAGCAAACAGCACGGTAAGATGGGCTGGCTATAGCAAAGCCAGCACGTTATGATGTAACTTGTCATTTTGAACACTTAGTACAATAATTGTCAGTAATGACAACTGATTACTCTTGAGATGCCCCTGCATGAATATGTCACATGGACTGTGCTTCTTTCTCTGAAATTCACCCAAACTGGTGAAATAACATTCAATGAGAAACATTATCAAGCAGCTGCTTGCAAGTTCTCATTGAAAGCCTGTTGATTTTTGTGAGTTTTGCACTAACTTTGAAAAGGCTTCGGGTTTGCTTTGTACCTGTAAGTGCTCCTAGGAAACAAACTTGGCAAAAGGTGAGGACTGGGTGAGCATCCAGGGGGGTGCGATCATCTGGGCAAACCGTGACTTTTGATGAGCAGCACGAACACCACCTTTGGAGGCAGAGGTGCGGAGGGCAACTTTGTGCACAGAGACTCAGAAAGCAAAGGAGGGAATTTTAGTCCTAGGCTTCTAGCAAGATTTCCTTTCTCTGCAAGGAATGTACAAAGCCAACAAACAAAACCAGCCAGCTTATTCAGGCTCTTAGCTGTGCATCTGGTGGTACCACCGCTTCCAGTTTCCTACACGAAGCCACTTCTAGTGCTTCTAGAAGGTGAGTGCTACACACACACCTACGGAGGCCCTTCTTGCTGATGTGGAAGTGAAGCGAAGTAGCACGGAGGCTGGGACCACTCCTCTTCATCGTCACAAGTCTGAACAAAGGCTTAGTGCACGTGCACTCTTTTAATCAGGATCTGTGGCTTAAACTGCTGAGTTCAAGGTCTGAGCCACTCTGCCCAGCTGTGAACTGAAGATCACTGCGGGCAGCACGCACCGAATAGAACCGGTATCGTGAGATACCCATCACGGTCTGAGTTCGAAGACAAACCATGTAAAATTTCTTTGAGCATCTACGGTAACAGCTAATGATTATTTTTTTTTTTTCTTTGAACTTTGTCCAAAGTTCATCTCTAAAACAAACTTTAGTCAAACTGAGTGTATTGACTCCTCAGCAGAATAAACATGCCGAATCTCTAGTAGTGCTTAATCACTCATTCTAACTTCTTTTAACTTGCTTGTTAACCAGAAAGATAAAAAACAGTGAAATAAACAGGTTTTACTCGGTATTTATTTTTCTGGTGCCTCTATCAAAATATCTGAGGGACAAAAGCAACTTTGGTCTAATTGATTTCAGAGTACACCAACTCCTCTTCTTGCTTCAAACCCTTAGTGAAGGTAAAATCCAGACTGTTGTCTGGGTTGTAACACTCGCCTCCGTGGCTGGAACAGCCAGTAATAAAAATTTACATCAAGGGGGGAAAAATCTGAGCATCGGGACTGGGATTTTCAGAGGGGTTTAAAAATTGGTTACAGACTCAAGACTGGAGGGGTGAGAGGAGGGAGGGGGCTGGAGAGTGCCCCAGCCCCAGGAGAAATCGCAGTCAAGTAACATGCAGATCTGACAGGAATCATCCTGATCCTGGTATCACTTGATCTACTGAGTGGCTGTAGAAGTAAAGTAGAAAGAAGTATAAAAAGCAAATATACATGTATTTAAAATTGCTCAATACTTTTATTATACTAACCATAACACTTCTTGTCAGAGCTGGACACGTCAGAAAACCTACTGCGGTGGCTGTTCGAGTTTTTCGTAGTCCTGTGCATGTGACCTTAACTGTTAACTTATGGACTGTGCACCTCTGTCACTGTTTCATGAGCATCCTGATATTTTCTGTGGTTTTATTTTTCTAGTACTCCATCAACCCCGCTGTTCAGAATCATACCAGGCTTGGGGGGGAAAAAAAAAAAAAAAAAAGAGAGAGGAAAAGAAAAGGGGGTAGGAGAGATTGCCTCAAAAAGAAAAAGCTGAACAGTGTGACATTAAAAAAAAAAAAACAAAACAAAACACCAAAATTTTTGGATGACTATTTGCTTCATACTTCCTCCTTTTTGTGCCTTTAAGGTTTGTGTCTTCAAGCCCATATCTACAAACCCACAGGCTAGAAACTTAATTAA
This sequence comes from Tyto alba, assembly GCF_018691265.1. Lineage (NCBI taxonomy): Eukaryota > Metazoa > Chordata > Aves > Strigiformes > Tytonidae > Tyto > Tyto alba. Next base: position 6,592,403 of record NW_024881280.1, read on the forward strand.
AAAAAAATAAACCCGAGTTTCTTGCATAATTGTACGAGTCCAGGAGCTACAACTTTAAGAAAGGCACCAAATGTTGTAAAGTTCACAATTAAATCACACAGAACTTGGCAACCAACTGATGGAAAAAAGAGGAAAATTAATAGTAATTAAATAAACAATGGCTTGGTAGCCTAATTTTTTGACAGTTGAGAGGGAACCTTGCTGTAAATCCCCGCTCACACTGAGCACACCAGAATCCTCCAGATGATAACACTGTGCATTACTGCCCAATTACGACGAGTCCCTGAGTTACTCATCATGACTGCTTTATGGATTTAGTTTCACAACATAATAATGAGTTCATCGTGGTTTCCTGAAGCATCTGCAGAGATAATGCAAACACTTACTTTTCTTCCCAACTTGTGAGCATTCTGAAGAAATAAAGCGATGCGAGAGGCTATTAAAAAAAAAAAAAAAAAAATCTGTTTTGCACTGCATCAAACCCCGGCTTTCTGTGAGAGCTCATGCAAATCCCGCAGCGTCCAGAACATGTCCCACTGCTTTAGCAATGGTGGCTCCGCTATATAGGTGAGGCTTCAAGTATTTCGGAGACTCTGGAGTCTTTCAGCAGCCGCAAGACGCGCAGGGGGTGCATGCCACGCGTGTAACTTAAGCGAGTTTATCGCAGATAAGGACTGATCCTGCATGGGATGGGTCGGCTGCTTGGGTTTGGGCAGCCCCCGGCAGCCTATTGTGCTGCGGCTGGAAACTGGGGGGGGGGGGGGGGGGGGGGGGGGGGGGGGGCGAGGGTCCCCGAGTGGACCCAGAAACGTACGTGGGTCTGCGCGAGGAGCCTGGCACGCTCCAGCATCTCGATCCTGTTGTTAGCAGCTCCCCCCCCCCCCCCCCCCGAATCGAATTCCCGTTTATTTGCTTTTCACGTCAACGGGCGCCGCAGCAACGGTCAAAATCACGATCTGTAACTTCAGGGCTTTGAAGCTGCCTGTGAAACTTTCTGAGTCGCCACGATTTTTTTTTTTTCCTTTGGGGAGGGGAATAAAAAGAGGAAGATATTAGTGTACATATATATAGATATATATAAAAGGCGGTGTGTGGGGGGGAAAGATAGGCAGGGAAAGGTGATGCGCTGCCGTTCCGCGCTGCTCGCACGAAAGCAAATGGCAGCATCACCCGGCAGTGGAGTAGTAAGTTAATAAATAAATAAGCAAACCCCATTGCACGCACGGCAAGGCGGAAAGCGGCGGCGGCGGCGGGAGGAGGGGGGGGGGGGGAGGAGGGGGGGGAGGAGGAGGAGGGGGAGGAGGAGGAGGAGGGGGAGGAGGAGGAGGAGGGGGAGGAGGAGGAGGAGGAGGAGGAGGAGGAGGAGGAGGAGGAGGGCCACCCCTCCCCGGCCGCCCGGCGAGCGGGTGCGCTATCCCTCCCCGCGAATAAGCTGGCAGGGCCGGCGGTGCGCCGGGCGGGGCGGGGCGGGGCGGGGCGGGGCGGGGCGGGCGGCGCTGCCCGCGGTGGGCGCCCGGCCGCACCAGCCAAACCCCCCGCACGGGGGTGAGGATGCCGCGGCGCTTCCTCCCGCCGCAGCGGCTGCTTCCTGCAAACCGCCCCCCCCCCCCTTATTTTTTTTCCCGCCCCCCCTTCCACACCCCCCCCCCCCCCCCCGTTTTCCCGCGGCCCTGTTGCATCAACTTCCTGTGCGGAGCCCCTCGCGGCGGGGCCCCGCGCGGCTCCTCCCGCCCGCCTCAGCTTCCTGCGCGCGGCCCCGCGCGCTCGCTCGCGCGCGCGCGCCGCCCCCGCCGAGCCCCGCGCGCCGGCCGGCCGGGCGGGGGGAGGGGAAGCGGCGGAGGGAATAAGTGAGGTGTGTGTGAGGGGGGGGGCTGTGTGTGTGTGTGTGTGTGTGTGTACGTGTGCGCCGGCCGAGCCCCCTCCCTCCTTCCCTCCCCTCACTCCTTCATCCTCACCGGCCGCGGGGGTCCGGTGGCGGCGGGGCGGGGCGGGGCGGGGCGGGCGGCCGGTTGCCCCCCCCCCCCCCCCCGCCGCCGGCGCCGCTCCGGCAGAGTTTGGTGCCCTACTTCACTCTACTTTAGTTTCACTCACTTTACATCCGGGCTTTTTCCCTAGGCAATGGGGGCCGCAGCACAGCCCGTTCCTTAGGCAAAGGGAAATAAATTCGCCGCACCGACACGTCAAGTAGTCCCCCCTCAGGAGAAGCCGCCGAGCCCGCCCTCCCGCCCTTCCCGGCTCCCCCCCACCTCCCCCCCCCCCCCCCCCCTCCTTCCTTCCTTCCCGGGCCCGGCCGGCGGCACCCCGCTGCCGTCGCGGGTGGGTGCGTGGGGGAGGTGGGGGGGAGCGTGGGTCAGTCACCCCCGGCTCCCCCCCCCCACACTTCTCTCCCCATACCCCCCCCCCCCCCATCCCCGTTCCCCGGCGGCGGGCCGGGGCGGGCGGGGGCGCGCGCGGCGGCGTGTCGGGAGCGCGCCGCAGGCAGGCAGGGAGGCCGGCGGCGGAGGGATCCCGGCGAGCGGTGCTGCGGCCGGGCCGGGTGAATGGGATTGAAGAAGAGTTCAGCTTCTCGGCTTGTTTTTGTGTCACAGTTTCTCTCCTCCTGCGCCTCTCCGGCTTCGTGCCTCCCTCCCCGCCCGCCCCCTCCTCCCCGCCGCACGAGGAGCCCCCCGCGGAGAGGGGGAAGGAAAAGGACCCCACAGAGGCGAGAGCGAGCGAAGAGGAGGAGGAGGAGGAGGAGAAGGGAGCAACCTACCATCTTCCACTCCCCGCTTAGCTTAAAGAAAGTGAGAGGAGGAGAGAGAGAGAGGCGCCCAGAAGAGGGGGACAGGGAGGCCCAGAGGAGCGGCGGCGCCGGCACCCTCCCCCTATGAAGAAGAGTCCTCCCCCTCACAGAGAGGTCCTGCCAGGGGGACCCCGGCCGGCCCGCAGCAGCACCGCCGCCGCCAGCAGGGTGTAGTATCCCACCTTTCGGATTCGCCTCCTCCTCCTCCCTGTTCCCCCCCTTCATCCCCCCCCCCTTCATCTCTCCCCCCCCCCCCCCCCTTCCTCCATCCCCCCCCCCCCCCTCCCCGCTGCGGGGCTGGGGGCGCCGAGGATGGCGGCGGCTCGCCCCGCACTCTCCGGCCAACTTGGCGATGAGGAGCAGCAACTTCGCCGCGGCCCCCGGCCCCTCCCTTGGGGGGGGGGGGGGGGGGCGAGGGGAGGGGGGGGGGTAGAGAAGCGAGGTTGGGGTTTGGGGGGTGGGAAGAGCGGAGCGTCCCGGGGCGCCGCCGCGGCACCCCCCCCCCCCCCCCCACCCCCCCCTCCCTCCTTTCCCCTTCCCCTCCCCGCCGCCCCCCTCGGCCTCCCCGGCGGGCGCCGGCAGAAGTTTGCGAGCGGGAGCGGGAGAGGTGGAGGAGGGTGACACTTGGGGTAAAAGGAGGAGGTGACACATTGGGGTTGGGGGGAGGAGCAGGGGAAGGAGATGACACATTGCACTGGGGATGGGGTGGGGGAGGGAGGCTTATCCCCTCCCCTCCGGTTTCCTTCAGGATGATTATTTCCAGGCCCTTTTCTCTCGGTCGGGTCCTTCGCCGCGATGCTGTCGGGGAAGTTTTATTATTATCTGGGAAATGATGCCGCTTTCGGTGATGGATAATTCGTAGTAAAGCCGCTGCTGCGGTGTTTTTTTGTGTTTTTTTTTTTTTTTATTTTATTTTTTATTTTTTATTTTTTTTTATCTCCCTCCTTCCTTTCATTCGTCTTTGTGGCCCGAGCAGCGCCGGGAAAATTCCGTTTCTTCTGCAACTTGTTATTCTGGAGCCGGGCCTGCCCCCCTCGCCCTGGGGCTGCCCTTCCCGCACAGGTACGGAGCTCGGGGCCGGGGCGCCGCCGGGGTTTCCCACTCCTGCTCTGGCACTGGGGACGGCTACTTCTTTATTTTTGTTTTTTCCCTCCCTCCTGCCTCTGCGTAGGTGGAGTGGGGCTCTGTGGGACTCTGCCATTTGGTCTAGTCCTGTTGTGCATGCTCCTTTCTTTACTTGCTTTCCTGCGGGATATATTTTTTTTTCTTTTTTTTTTTTTTTTTTTTTGTGGTGGTGTGTGTTTTGTTTTTTCTTATTATTCCGAGCTTCGCTGTTGGTAAGAGCTTTTCCCTCAGCCACCTCTGCAGTTCGGTGGGTGCTGGCGGGATTGTACGCCGAGGTTTTTAGGTGAATTCGTGTTGGATTAATTCATGGAGCTCTTCATTCAACTTCTCCTCAAGTGTCAAAAAATGAGGCTATGAACAGATGTGTTTCAATATGGAGAGATTTCCAAGTTCCTAATTCTTGGGGGTGGAGGAAAGAGTGCCATTGGAGAGTGGCTTTTGTTTTCGATTGGTGAACAAATGTCATCACATTTCAGTCACGTGCTGTAATATTCTTTGTTCAGCTATCAAAGTATGGTATCTGCTACACCTGTTCCCACTTTTTAATTGTAAGTAACAGTGATTGCCTGCAAATCTTTTAATTGTGGATAGGAGCACTTCCCCTCTTTCCCCCCCTCCTACCCCCTGGATGTTTGTTTGGGCCCAAGCGCTGAGCTTGACAATGAACTTTTGTTCACTGTGGAGACTGCGTGTAAAAAGGTCCCACTGGGGGTAATAACTTGCGTGTCACGAGAAAGTTGTGCGCCCTGATGTACGGTAGGTCTGAGCGTGGCAAAATCAGGTGGGGACGCGCGCTCAGTAATGGCAGAGCTCTGCTAAGGGCTAGATAGGCTCCTTTGGGCCAGTGAAGTTTTCTTAACTAGATATTCTGTTGTTTGTTTACCGGTTTAGAGGACAGATAGTCCTGTACACCCATATAGCTAGATGCTTCTTTGTTGCCTAGCTGCAGCTTTTCAGGTATTTGAAATAAAAAGGATTTTGACTGTCTGTTTACTTTTTTTTCTTTTCTTTCCCCCATTGTGCTCACTTCTAACAATGCAGACACCTGCTTAGTTTCAGTTTTGTAAGTCAGCTTCCTCTGGCTTTCTTGTGCTTGCCCGGAGCTAGCTGGTGAGGCTGGATATGCTACATAGCAGGGGAATGTTTAACTTTGATGAAAAGAGGATTATTTTGGGTCTTAATTTGTGAAGAAAATAACATGCAAAAAACAAAACAAAAAAAAAACCAAAAAAACAAACCACCAAAAAAACAACCAATCCTAAAAATCTCAAATTCATGACTTCTACCTGGTTAACGTGTAATACTAAAACTTCTATATTAAGCTTGTTAATGATTGTGTATAATATAACTTTATAGTTTATATTTAAATAATGACAGTAAATTACTAGTAAGAACAGGATCTTGAAAGAAAGAAAGGAACAAAAAAATGTGCATAACCACCCATATTAGATGGAGAAGTTAATTACCACACTTTAGTGGAAAGATCACAGGCTTTGGGAATTTTATTTATATCTGTGCACGTTTCGCGATAGCTAAGTGAAACTGTTTCTTTGGGGGCATTTTTTATTATTATTTTCAAGAAAGGAATTCTGTAGCTCAGTAAATGAAACTTTAAAACTGTATTAAAAAAACCCCATGAGGTGCTTCTCACATGTTTTTAAACCTTTCAGCCTTAGTGTGGTAGAGAAATTAGATTATTTTATGATAGTTACATCAGCTAGGAGTTTGAGCTGATACAGAGGGAATATGAAGCAACCTCTTTATCCACTGATTTCATGTGGCACAGTAGCATGTATAGAGTCTCACTTCAAGGTCTTAAGAGATCTGTTGTCCAGCAGAAGGTAGGTGCTTGCTCACCGAGTACTTACCGCCAGCTGGATGTCAACTATGTCATTACCCCTGGTTTTTAGCCATAGTGACCTGAGCGACAAGAAACTTGGAGAGGATCCCATTATGAGTTTCAGTGATTTTCCAGATAACTAACAAAGCTAACACGGTGTGTAATTCAAAATGCCGTGTTAAGGAGTATTTTGTTATTAATCATTATTTTTACCATTAGTCATCGTAAGATTTCTACCTGAAAGCTTTTAGTCTTTCCTCTTCCCTGTGTGCATCCCGAACTGGATTTGTTGCGAGGCGGAAGAAGGCATTTGAAAGTGGTTTTCTTCCTTTAGGGAATGAAAATACAAAACTCTCCTTCAAAGAACTTAAATAAAGCAAAAGTAGGAAACTGAAACTTAGGCTGCTCAGAGAAAAATGCTGTTATGTTTTCCAGCTGCAACAGTAAGATCACTGCTTTCAGTTTAGGTTTTGTAAAGATCTCTCTTCACCCTGGTCCATTCAGCTTCAGCTGTGTTTCAAGTATTGGGCCTAAATAGCTCTTATTCCAACTTTACTTCTCTTTTTTTAGAGATGAGGTTTTGTGTGTGTCTGTTAAACTTCACTGTGGAAATTCTAATTAAAAAAAAAAAATCATTGGACTAGATCTGTACAAAGGAGACAGTTTGCATGCGTGTTTTTTGTTGTTTTTTTTTTTTTTTTTAGGAAAATAAAATGTGTTTTAATGGCTCCTTAGAAAGTTGTGAAATTCTGTGTGCAGTTGGAAGGCTTTAATAGTGAGCCTGGATATCGCTTAAGTTGTTCATGCAGTTTGTTTCTAATGGTCGGTCATAATTGCATATGAACGCATCGTAGCTGTTCCGTTCCTTTGTACTTATTCTTGGAGCCATGAAGAACTTTATTCTGTCAAGTGAATTGATACTATTGGAATTTGTTTATAATGGACATTTTTCTTTCATTTCAATGCCAGCTTGTAGGAGCCTTGATGGACTATCTTATTTCATATGTTATGGGCATGTTGCACGGGTACCAGAAACTCAAGATGAACGTCATGTGAGAAACACATGTTAGTGACTTAACCTTTTTACTATTGTTTCGGGTTTTGTTGTTTGTTGGTCTTGCTTGTTTAAAATCTTCCAGAAAGAACTTAGCAGTGTGATAGGGCTTTGCTTTTTGGAGGGCCATCACCCAGCAATGGGAGCTGTAAAGCAGACGAGCCTTCAGGAGAGGTGCCTTGTGTAGAAGGGGCAGCGCTAATAACCTATTATTAAGCTTCTAATAGTATTTCTTCACTGTCCCCTTCACCCTTTATGCTCACAACTGTGCAGTCACATGTGTAGCTGTATACTAGAAGTGTAAGACTCCACAAAAGGCCTGGCTCCTGTATGTTCGTGAATTGCCCTTGTTCAATTACTCTGTGCCAGAAAGCAGCTCACATCCTGTTTCTGATGTATTTTAACTGCACAAAGGTTATTTAGGAACAAACCATATACTGGAAAGGTGGGGCAGTGCGCAGAAGGGTTTTAAGACGTCTGCCGAATGCGAGGGGCAAAATATTTTACTTCTGTAGCCTGTAAATAGAGGGTGAACTGAAGGATAGTTTTTATAGGTATCTTACATTAATATTTCATGTTCAGTATAGCACAAAGCCAGTGTCTGGCTTGTGCTGGTGGTAGGGATATGCATTATGCAGGCAAAAAAGAAGTTTATTTACATTTGGCGGGGGGAACTTTGTATTTTCCTTTCTTTTTTTCTTATTGCAAATACAGTCTCATTTAAAAAATAAAAAAAAAAAAAGAAAACACCATGTGGTTCTTTTATAAGTTTTAAATAATTTATGGCCCTGCACCTTTCCAAGTTCTCTACTGGATTAAAATTGGTAAAGTGTGTTTTTAAGTTTGTTTGACTCTGCTTTTGTTATGTCAAAACCTCATAGAAGCAGAGCGGCGAGTGTAGATACTGAATGGCTATAAAATGGGCAAAAATCAAAAGAGTTTTTAAAGATGTACTTAGTGCTGAGGAAAGGTACGCTTGCGTGGCAATCAGACTTTACAATCGCCTTTCCTTAAAATAATTTTTAAAGCTGTAGAAAGTTCTGAAAGGTTCCTTCCTTCAATCCGAGAGGATTACCATGCCTACTGCCCTAACAAAGCCCCAACTTTACCACAGAGTCTTTTGTTTTAATACTTTGATCATCCCAGGCTTTTGAGGAGAGAATGGGCTACTTGATGTAGGTTTCTCTGCAGCATTTATTTTCCGTTTCGCTGTTTACATAATTTTATTATCTCTGTTGGAATTATCAAGTAACCTGGGCATTAAAAGCTCTGCTCTTTGCCTAGATGGTTTGACCTGTTATTCGTTCCCTCATACCTGAGATTTCTTGTTCACTGTCACTGCGAACACTCGCTCTTTGATTCGAGATTTGTATGCTCAAAGCATCCTTTAAAAAACCCACACCAGAGAACATCCTTCCCCCTCCCCCAATACTACTACCCCCCCAGCCCTAGCCTAATGTTTGTTGTTACTGGTGGGAATGCATTTATAGATAGTACATAAGGAGTGAGGCTCTGCTTAATGCGAGCTCTGTTGTAGGCCGTGTTCACACAGCTTCTATGCTTTTTTTAATGTCGGATTTCTTAAAATGTGTGTTTTCCAGTTTCTGCCCTTCCACCTGACAGCACTGCGCCGGTAGGACAAAAGGGAACGTTACCAAGTTCACTTGCTGCAGAAATTGTCTTGCGTGCCTCTTAAGCGAGGGACTCTACCCTTGCGCATGTAATTAGAAATATGTTTTCAAAATGTAGCTGGTGTGTTTCTTGAATGGGAGTACGGATAGGTGAATGGTTAAAGAAACGAGGGCAGATCTGAGCCTGTGACTCTAAGATGGCCTGTGCTCGGACTCGGTCTCCGGGCCTGCGAGAGGAGAACTCCAGCCGAGCTTACGGTCGGTTCGGTTTCGTTGTTTCTGCCTGTGAAATACAAGCTGTCGGTATGAAAGGGAGAAGGAACATTGATTCCTTCCCTTGTTCCCCTCCAACCCTGCAGATCCGAGCGTCGTTAACTATGCGGGTCCCGAAGGCAGTGTAGTTGCAAACAGTTAATTGAAGAGATCAAGTGGTATCCTTTTGAAGCTTTAAATTGTTTTAACAAAACTTCTGAGTAATCGCAATAATTATTTTCTGATAAGCTGGCTGATAGTAACTATGGCAACAGCTGTCTTTGGCCTATGGACAGTATTGCTGTATTGACAAAACCTTTAGATGCTCCTGAGGCCTCTTGCATCTATAGGGAAGTGCATCGGCATGACTTTGAGGCGACTGAACCGTCGCTGTTTGTCTTTCTGTTGCAGCGGGACACTGTCTTTCTCTTGGGTCACAGTCTTGGTCCTTTTTCTTTTGCATGTTTTTGCGGGTGCTGCCTGCTAGCCTGGAAACTCTGCAAAGGCTGTCTTGTTCTGCAAGGACCAGTGAAACACATAAGTACTTAAATGGAATTATATATGTATATATATATTTTTTAATAATAATAATCCAGAGCTCGGGGAAAAGGGAGGGAAAAGAAAGGAGGACTTATTCATTTTGATCCCTGGTTGTTTCCTTCCTCGATTAAAACCTTCTTAGAACAGACTGGTAGGGGGAGCTGCCCTTCCCTTTACTGAACTGAAGTACAGCGTATTCTTCTCTGAGGCCTACGCTGAGATATAGCTATTTAATTTTCAGCTAAGCTCTGCTTCTTTTTGGAAGAGAGGCAAGCTCCTGCTTCAGTACATTGTAGAAATGGAGGAAGAGAGTAATTTGTTTCCAGATTACCAAATTCTGGACAGGGAGAATATGCCCCTCACCAAACACACTTTTCCTATTGATATTCAGAAGAGCATTCTTTAATGTTAGTAAATGTAGCAGTCTTGGGGAGGGGGTGTGGGAAAGAAAAAATTCTTACTGCACTTTCGTATAAAGATGTGAAGAAGCTGTGGCCTATTCTGCATGTTTGAAAGTAGCTGAACTGATGATTATTCTTTGGGAATTTGGTTAGCTGATGTTTGTTTTTATAGAAATCTTTGTCCTTTTCACTTCAACGTATGGGAACTGGATATCGATCCAGCTTACCTGATGATTGCTGGCAGCAGGCTCCCCGTACGGTACGTGTATGTTGTTTGCTGGCCCGTGGAAGCGTGCAATATGGCCTACATCTGGTCTCATCTTCAGTAAGAATGTGGCTCGTGGAAACTACAGTCCCCAGTATGCAGTGCTGTGTTTTTATCCGAAGAGCCTGCCTGGATTGCTGTACACTAATGCATCTTGGGGCCTGTAGTTTTCATGAGCAGAAGTTGGGAGATTCAGGGTGACAAGTGAAAGATGCTATAACACTCTAGAAACCGAGTCGTTGATCCCTTATGCAGTTCTGAGTTGGTCAGCTTAAACCTGTCCCTCTAATCCTGTGCAGCAGCACGTATTTTTATTTGGAAGTCAAAGACAGTTTATAGTTGGGTGATACGTTTAGGGAAAAGCAGTCGATGAAAGAAGTCTTCCAGTTTCCTGTGTGATTTTTGTACAAAGCATATATTAATAATTTCACTAATGCCTCGCTTCGGCTGTGATGGGAAGTATCCCGGTTGATACTCTGGAAATTTTTACTCTTTCAGGTCAACGTTACGGATTGAAACATTTGGCAGGAGGAGGCTTGCGCTGCCGGCAGTATGGCTGCCGTGTTCTCCTTTAAAGCTGCCCCCCAACCGTCACCGTGGGTTTCTGTCAAAACAAAAGGGGATTTCGCCAGCCTTTTACCTGCCCACATCTCCCTCTCTGCTCTGTGCCGGGAGGCCGAGAGCTGATTGGTGGTGGTGCTGTGGGGGTTAGTGACGTCACTGCTGGTTACCGGGGGGATGCAGGGTCTCAAACTCAGGTACTGGCCGGCGCAGGCAGGAGCAGAGCGTGGCTGGGGGGTTTTGTCCGGGGTGTTTGAGCCCTGACCGCTACGCTTCAACTTCCGTCGAAGTCGCGTCAAAGTAGGTGAAGTCTTTCTGGAGTAGGAGTTGAGGAGTAGTAACTTTTCAGAATTCTTACCTTTTATATCCATAAGAATCGTGTATTTTCACGCAAGATGTTAACTAATATTGTTCAGTGGGATTTGCTAAAGTTAGTGTGGACATTTATTTGATTTCAATTGTTAGGCCCGTAACAAGTTTAGCATTTGCTGTAGTCTCGTGTGCCATGTTTTGGATACTGCGGTTGTCTTCATTTTTAAGTGAGCAAACACTTATACTTTTAACTGATCCCAGTCAATCTCTTTGTTCTTCAGTTTGTGTGAGATAAATATAAACCTATTTTATTATTAAGTGCCAAACAATATGAACTAAGCCTTTTTGATGTTTTTGGAGAAATTAGAGCTCCAGTCAAGCAAAAGTCATGTGTATTTTACTTTAAGTCCCTCAGAGGTCAGAGGGAATATCTGAATGCCTAAAATTGAAACTTGTATAAGTGGTAGCAGGATCAGGACCTCTGAACTTCTAATGTTGGAAAGTAGCTTCTTTGTATTCTACATAATTAGCTTTTATCTAGGTATGTGTGGCAAAAGTCTTCTTTTAGCAAGTGTCTGGAAATCCACCCAATATAAATTTAGAGTTTGTATTTGCTTCATAGTTGTGCAAAAAAAACCCACAACAACAAAAAGTTGCTCTTCTTTCACCCGCACAGATTATAAATATGACAGATATTTAGGTGGTAATAGCTTCTTTGAGGCAAGGAATGTATTTTGTCAGCACTGGTGCACTGTACACAGTGTACATTGCTGACACTTCTGTTTAAAACTGATACAAAAAGGTAAATCTATACAGAGATTCATCTAAAACCTTACATATGCTGTAACTGTAGTAAGAGTTTGTAAACAGTTAGTAATAGTTTTCTTTAAGTGCTCCCAGCCCCTTCACAGCCCATGTGGAGCAAATTGCTGACAGGACACATGGTTAGCTGAAATAGTTACTCTTAGTATATTGACATGATTAGAAAGGCTGTCATTGTTGCCGTGCAAGGATGAAATTCACTTTCATTGGCTGATTTGGTCTACACATCAGGCAGGAGAAGAAACCAAGATAAATCTATATGTAGTAGAATGATGATGTATCTTGTCTTTCAAGGACGTTTTACCCTCTGTAGAGAGCCTGTGACAGTGCCCTTTGTAACGCTGCCGTATCAGGGTATCCTAGATAAGGAATGTGGGTAATAGGGATGTACAAAAGGGTTTGATGCATAGTTGTAAAGAAACTCTTCTAGAAGTACTTCTTATCTCATAAGAGCAAATGTGTCCTGATCTGGGAGGAAATCCTGGCCCTGCTCAAGTTGATGGGAAGCTTCCCAGTTGAATAGAGAGTACCAGGACTTCATTCTTTTCCCCAAAAAAGGTAGTTTTGAGTGGGTTTTGCAGGGCTGAAGCACTGGACAAAGTCTGAAGAATGTGGCATCTGTTTAAGATGCTGCTGCTGGCCCTGGGGTGATCTTGCACCAGGTACTTTGTCTCCTAGTGTCTTTGCTGTTCATCTAAGAAGTGGATAATATTGACCTCCTGTAACGCTTTGTAGGAACTTGGAATCTATTTATTCAGGCCTTTTGCTTAATTTGTTAACACGACAAAATTTTACCTCTAAGCCAGAAATTAGTCCTTGTTGTATCCAAAGAATACTTTTTGTCTCTGTCTCTTCCTTCATGCCAGTGTGACAAAACTGCCCCAATTGAGGTGTTCAGTCTGAAATTTGAATAACCTGACTTGTGTGGATTAAAAATCAAAACAAATAAAACCCCAACAAAAAAACAGCCCCCCCCCCCAGCTAACGAACCTTTTTCATAACTTTCTAGAAGGGCTACAATGGCCTATATTACTAGTAACAAAGCTTTTTGCTATTTTGCATCTAGCTGGAGCTCCAGATACCTTACTATTTCACTGCTGCTTAGCTTGCAGTAATTGTCTCCGATAAGCATCTTTATCATGTAAATCTATTGTTGTGTGTAGTATGAATTTGCTGTATTAAGGATGCTCTTGTCACTGACCCCAAACGGAAAGGATGTGGCTACCTGAGCTTCCCCTGTTACCCTTTCAGAGAGTACATTCTGGTCAGGAATAAATTGGGAAGCACTAGCGAGGTTTGTGCTGTTTCTGAACACCAGATATCTGTCCTTGAGTCAACTGCAATTCTCTGCTCAAGGAGGAATCCCACCATACTGTACCCCTAATTTTTGCATTCTCAGAGAATCCTGCTGAAATGAGTAGTTTTGTCACCATGAAACTTGCTTCAGAATCAGAGACTTAGTTTCCATTTCTCACCTGCATTTTGGCATATTTTACCAGCTCTACTCTTCCTTTGAATTTCATGCTCTAAAGTAAACATGAAAATCTCCCCCGTTCACATAATTCTCATCCCTGTATGGCAATTTCTTCTTGGCTTGGAACTCGCAGTGTCTTCTCCCACCTTACTTCTTGCAGGAATTATATTTGGATGCCTGATTGTTGATGCAGAACTCTATTAGATTGTGCAGCGTTTAATTTAATCAAACAGTTTTTCCTGTGATAATGAGCAGCATTTTTGCAGTCAGTCAAAACCTGATGTTGTTGGCCTGTTAAGTGCATGCTTGGGGTTAGTTCCTCACTGTAGTAACAGTGTCTTCTCAGCTGCAGAGTTGATTAGTTCAGCATAGGTCTATGACTCTCTGAATACCCAGTTACCTCAAGTAGTTGTTTTGCGCTGACATTGTCATTGCTACAAAATTACACAAGGGAAAATAATGATCTTGGGTTTGTTCCTCCCTGATGCAACATAAACTTGTACAATTCCTCAAAACTTGGGACCTTTCTGGTTTCCCTTTCCTAACTTAATCTACATTTCTCTGCCCATGATTGTTTTTATCAAAAAATGTTGATTTTTCTTATGCAAAATATATTGTTAATATAATGCATGACTTCATCATGTATGTAGGCCGTCTTACTCTAAGGCTTTTGAAAACTTAAACTAAGGAGTGGAAGAGGAATCTGTTAAATCCCTGTTTGTGTGTAGAAAGTACTGTATATGAGACATGGCTATATTTTTCTCTTGGGTGTATCAGAAACTCTCGTGTAATACGGGAAAGGTGTTAAATACGATTTGCATATTTCCATAATTTTTGCCATGTTCCTATATGCGCAGGATACATTTTAAGCCTTCAGCTATTAAACCTCCATTGTGTTATGATTAGATTTTGTTTTCTCTACATTGCTTTCCATGCTGTGGTCTTCGGTAGTCCAGTAGGCAGTAAGACTCATATGGGCTTCTAGGGGATCAGAAGCTGTGTTAGAAGGGGACTTAAAACCATGCAATAAACTTTCATGTATGTTTCTGGTCCTCATATGGTTTTCCCCCCCCCCCTACTGTGTAATAGCCAGAATCTAAATTGAGAAGAGCTGGGGTTTTTCTCAAAGGCATTTTAAAAGGGAGGAGAGAAAAAAAAAAAAGCTATCCTTGAAACAGCAAGGAGAAGAATATGTAAGGGCGATGGAATGAGAGGAGTGCATGAGAATTTGTGTGTGTGCGTGTGTGTGTGTGTGTGTGGGGAGAGATGTGTTTAAACATCTTTTCTATCACAGCAATAGGACCGTTAAAAATCTGGGCGTTATTTTTTAGATAACAGAGTTTGTTTAAAGAATAACTTTGCGAAGAAGTTGCTATCATGATGGGCGCTACACTGATACCACAGTAGTGCTGTGGTTGTAAACATATTATTGTGAGTGTTGGTCTTGATACTACTGTGGCATATGCAGTACCAGGCTAGTGCTCAGCACTGTTTTGTCTTATCTTAGTCTCTGCTGTTGTGGTAAGCCCCTCTTGCCATGTGGTGGCTGTCTCTGTCTCCTAGGACCGTGCTGGAGTGGGACTGTTGTGTACGCAGCATCAGCAGGTCCCAGGAGGGCAAGTGAAGGTTGTGGTGATGTTGGTGTGAGAGGATGTGAACGAGGAGTGCTCCTCGGCAGCGTGTTACTGCCTTCTCTGGGTGAAGCGCCCCGGGGATAGGTCCTGGCTCCTTGGGAATAAAAATAATTTGAGGGAGAGGGAAAATTGACAGCCACCAGCAGCCTCCTGCAAACTGCCGATCCTTTTGTTTAGAAAGCATAATCACGCCATGCTCCATGATACCCTTTCACTCTCTATCAGCATTGTGGAAGTTGAAAATGGTATTGCCTTTCAGTTGGTTATAGTAGCCACTAAAAATAGCTAAATCTACAGTTCAGTCTTCCTAGTTTGAGTAAGCAATCAGTTTAAAATCCACGGCAATCGGTGCGAGTAAAAATGTTTTGGTGCTTTTTTTTTGTAGCTGAAGTCTACTTTTATTGTACAGCAGTCTTGCACTCGGCTTTTCTTCCATTAAACACTAACTGTATACTTATATAGTTCCGTGTTAGATTGGCACAGTGATTCAGTGTTATGTTTATGTGATATAGTGTGTAAATCTTTCTACTTATATTGAATAATCATGGTTTTGAGAAGAAAGGAACTTCTATTAAGTGTATGGTTACTTGAATTCTTCCTTTCAGATTAGTGACTACCATCAGTACTCCCACACTGAGTGTGACTACCCCAGCTACAAATACCGTTCTCCAGATGCTACAGTTCCCATTTGTGTGCTTTTGAGGAGAAGGAAGAAAAAAAATAAAAAGGCTTTTAAGGGGTAAGGAGGGAGAATGTAATAAAAGGGGAAGGGAAGACAGAATTTGAGGTTGATACCCATGCCTCTATATTTACAGGGAACAGCAAGAGTGCCAGCTGACTGGAACGTAGGGGAAGGAAGATCAGAGCACATCAGTGTAATAATTTTGGAGTGCTTCCTGTTGACTTGTTAATACTGCATGGAATTTGGCCCAGGCAATCTGCTGTTGTGAATCAGCATAGTGTATTCACTTGAGTATAGGTGTGCCTGTTGTTACTTGAGAATCTGTTCCACTTGAAAGATAACAGGTCAGTCTGGTAAGTAGCAATATTCCCATGCTTTGGATTAGAAACTGAGGCAGAGAAATTGATTTATTCTGCATTGTGGTAAATTTATTGAAGACCTTAAGCTAGGAACTGAGGCCCCTGCTTGTGTGTTTAATCCAGTACACTGCCTGCTTCCTTCAGGTCCTGAGTGTTGCTACGTTGTAAACAAAAACGACCATAAAAATGATTTACTGATTAAGTATGGGTGGTGTACAAATAAGTAGTGCTCACTCCAAAGGAGGTGAGATTCTTGTAAAACTGGTTGTACAAAATAAATAGGGTACTCTGTTTTTTGAAGTTTTGGATATATTTTTTTTAATTAGGTTATCTTGGGTTGAAGGAAAAGTAGAGGTTTGAATAGGGATGGGAGACCTTCTGATGCATTGGGGAGATAATGATTGATAAATATGAATTTGAAATCCAGAGGAATCTGAGTTGCATAGGTAACCACTGATGCCAAGAAACAGTCCTGAGTTAAGTTCTTCAGAACCTGAAAAAATACAGAAAGATGGTGGTAGCTGTTGTTGCTGTTGAAATTTTTTTTTGGTCCTCTTTTCTAGCTCCCTTGCATTATACTACAATTAATACAAGAAATTACATATTACTGTGTAGGCATGATTATGTTTTTACAGATACTGTTACATGGGCACACATTGTAAATGTATCCAGAGGGTCAGAGTGAAGGTTAGTGCTTACACTTACCAAATGGAAACATCTCCAGAATGTACTTTGTCTATGACCAGTGTGTAAATGAGGTTCCAGGAACTTTACTGCATAATATCAGTGTTTCTGCGTCATACTTCCCGAGTCTGTGTGCTAGGTTTCTGCAGTGCAGGGTTGTGGGTTTTTTGGTTGCAGGGCAGGGGACTACAGCAGTGCCCACTGTGAGAAGCTTTTTTGAAAGCTCCCCCACCTGCAAGTTGGACCTGCCTCTGGCCAGGGCCAAACCAATCAACTGCACCTCTGCGGTCATATATTTAAGAAGGGGAAGCTGAGAGGGGTTTGGGACTTGTGAGAAGGACAGACACCCAGGTCAGTGGAAGGAAGGAGAAGGATGTAGAGGAGGTGTGCCGGAGCAGAGACCCTTGTATCTTATGGTGAGATGGCAGGGCTGCCCACTCTGCCACCCACAGAGGTCACGGGTGGAGTAGAAGCCAACCTGAAGCCTGTGGAGGAGCCCACGCCAGGACAGGCGTCTGCATTTAAAGGAGGCCGGGACCCTGAGGGGAGAAGTGGTCCCCGCTGGGAGGACTGCAACACGCAGGGGTGACCCACGCCGGAGCAGCTTGGGAATGGCTGCGGGCCGTGGGGAGGACTTATGCCAAAGAAGGTCCATGGAGGCCTGTCTGCAGTGAGAGGGGAGCCCCGTGGAGCAGGGGAGGAATGTGTGGGGTTCACCCCACCTCATGAGAAGGAAGGAGCAGTGAGCTGACTGTAACCCCCATCCCCTGCCCCTGCGCTGCTGGGGGAGGAGAATGGAGAGGTGGGGAGCAGAGCTGAGCCCGGGAAGAAGGGAGGGGTGGGGGAGGTGGTTTTGAATGTGGTGGCACTTCTCACTGTCCCCTCCTTGTCTGTCAAGTGTTGTCTTGTTAGCATTTGAATTAAAGTGATGTTTCTTTTTTCTTCTTCTAAGGAGTCCTCTTCTGCTTGTAACCATAATGGGTGAGTGACTCCTCCCAGTCCTTAGATGAATTCCTTGAGCCATTTATGTCCTCATATTCTTCCCCCCATCTCTTCGATGGGGGAGGGTGTGAGAGCAGCTGCATGGTGCACAGTTGCCCTCTGGGCCTAAACCACAACAGTCTGGTACAACACAGCTAGTTGTGTGGAATGGTTCAATGCACAGCAAAAGTAACGCTGAGTTACTCCTGTCGTCAGCGCTCAAGTCTTAACCGCTTGTTAAAACTATTCTGTGTACAGCTTATGTGAGCAGAATTCTCCAATCCTCCCAAGTGAGTACTGTTCAGGGACAGATATCTTGTTCTGTTAATTTGGACAAATGCCTTTTCCAAGAAGAAAATCAGCAAAGTCAGCAATACCCAAATTTCTGCATCTGTCCCAGTTGGCTGGGTCCAGCGTTGCTTCCACTAACTCTTTTAGTGCTGCTTAATAAGGACACTAGATTCCAATACAAACATGAAAGGTATGGCTCCCTTTTTGTTACAGGCCTTGCTGTCTACTGTAAATAGGTCACTTAAAGGTGTGAGTCTGATGCTTAGAACTCCATGTGTTTGATTCTGTGACTACCCGTGGCAGTAGGCTTTTGAGCTCTGGTGGGGTATTGAATCATGATCTTTTAAATGCATGTCTCTTGTTCTGGAGTATCTCCAGTTACAACCCTTAATGTCACTGCTTCTGGTGTCTGCTGGTGTCTTAAGAGTATTGGTGGAGCTTGGAAACTTTGGCGTACACCCCTCTAATGTTTCATTAGACTTGTTCATGTTTTGAGACTCTGGTTCTGCATAAGCCTGGGGTTGGCTTTCGGCAGTAAGCTGGTTTAGTACTGTCTCTTCACTGAAGTGTTTTTATGTTGTGACACATCTTAACTCTGTAACTGTGGAGACAGCTTCAAGGCCAAATACAAGGCAACTTCAGTTACTACTGCATATCATACTCAACCATGTGACTTCTGTGAAGTAGAATTCTGGTTTTGGTGATTTCTTGATTGATGGGTGGGTGTAATGAAACTTCCTGGAGTATCTTCTTGTGTTAACAATTTAGTGATTGGCATGCTTCTGTTCATGTGCAGTTTGTCCCACTTGCATCACCACTGCTTAATGAAATGATGGCTCTCAAGTAATTCAGGTATATTGCCTTTGCATTAAAGGCCTGAGATCCAAAGAGACAGAGTTGGATGGCACTGTGTTTTTCAGAGAGATGACTTTGAATTCTTGTTTTCCATGTTGCCAAAGGAAGCAATTCTGCTTTGTATGCAAGTGTCATGGCAATGTGAAGTAAACCAACATGAGAACTGTATTGCACCGGAAAGGTCAGCCTGCATCATCACTAAGACCAGCGGCTTGGAATTGCCAGCAAATGGGCATAAATCTGGAGACATCCATACAGTTGTCCAGTTCTTCCACCATCTCCATTTAGACTAATGTGCGAGAAGAGGAGTCATCAAAATCATTGCCTGTATTTAGGAATATATTGGAATCAACTGAGTTTTCCTGTGTAATAGTTGAAGTAGTATCAGCAGCTACGGGGGCGAGCAGAAACTTCCCTTGAACTTATGAGAAGAGCAAGAGGATAAGCATTTGTTTTTTATAGCGAGAAAAAAATGTGAATGAGATTTGAGAGGTTTCTTGGCACTGTTTGGAGTAGAGCTCCTTTATACCTTGCTTAGTACTAGAATTTGCTGTCAGTGAGAGATGGGACACTTCAGAAGAAAGCTTCCCAAGTTACGTATCTGGAAGACAAATTATGCATCTGTGATGGGCTTTACTGGTGGGACGGAGAAGAGAGAAGTGTTGTCCCACGGATGATCAGCAGAATCACTGAAGCATGAATAAACCTGTTGTACACACATACATGTTATGATTAAATCTTCTTGTGGTTCTCTTGAAGATACCAACAAATTCATCTTGAAATAGTCAGCCTATGACAGCACGGAGTAAGAAAGCATCTAGTAAATATTAAGTTCCCAACTACAAATAAGAGTGCCAGTTTCTTTGAATTGTTAGTTTGTGGTGCTGCTTGTTGCTGGTGAAGTTTGCACAAATGACAAGGGCATTATGTTGCTGTTTTCTTTCAGCAGGACCAATTTCAATGCTATTACTGGCCTAGATGACAACACCCCCTCCCAAAACAAAACGAAAGAACCTCAAACCAACCTGGATGAATCTGTAAGCAGAAGGTTATTGGAATAACAAAATGATACTACCCCCTATGTGAAATGAAAATAAACTGTAGCGCAGCCTGAAATTGTTATTTTGTTGGGGTTTTTTGTGTGATTTAAGAAATTTCTGATGTGAACTGGATCGTGGTCAGCTTTCTCACCAGTGTAGCTGAGCAATAATTTTATTGAGGTGATGTTTGCATCTCCATGAAACTGATCACAAAGCTTCTTCTCTTCTTGTATACTTTTTTTTTTTTTTAATCCTTGATGCTTGTTCCTGATAAGGATGATAGGCTTATTGGGTACATCCATCTTCATCTTACTGCCTACAGCAATACTGAAAGGTGGTGTGTACCGGACACTTGCTTTGCTTCCAGACCTGTTGTAATTTGGGCTCTAGAAAATGGAACTTCTGTGTTTCTCACAGATTGAGACCTGCTTGTTTATCCTACATGGCTTTCAGCTTGGCTATCTTCAAAAGCTCATCTGTCAGAAGAGAAGGAAGCTGACAGTGATGAGAAAGCAGACTTTCACCAAATTGTTTAGGCAGTGCTTTCTAGCAGGATTAGCAGTACTTCCTAGCAGAATTCTGTTCAGTGTTTGTCCTGGGCCACAGCTTGAGGTTATGCTTTTTCTGTGACAGTAGTACTTCTTCAGCTAGACTTCCTTATTAAAAAGTAGAGCATCTAGTACTGCTCCAGGGTCAGACAGGACCTGATGACTTTGGCAAGTTCAGTTTTCTTGGAGAGGAGTCAGACATTCATCTACATGTTCCCTTTGAATCCATTGGTTCAGGAGATCTTTCCTCTGGTCAGCTGGGAGGAAGCCAAATTGTTGCCAATCTTAAATGGGTCTTGGCAGTTTTTCCAGCAAACATCCATGGCTTATGTCTAGTGCTGCTTTCCAACTCTCTGGGTCTTTCTCGGTTAGGGGAGACTAACTGCCTGAATCTCCTTGGGTTGACATCCTGATTAGTATGGGGCTTATAGGAGAATTTTTCAGCAGTCTGGATTGTTTAACAGCAAAAAAACCCTCACACCCTTGAATATTTGATCATGTCTTTAGTTCAGTGTTACATTATATTACACAATAAACATAAACCAGTTTGATTTCTGCTTGAGAAGTTACAATTTCTGCTTTCAACATTACATGCTTGAATTAGAGCCTGCTTTATTTACCAGAAGAACCAACCTCCAAAACAACCCAAGACATATACCGCTATGGCTGCTCAATGTGATTAAATGTAAGAACTAACATACTGTGCTGGACCAAATGTCCATCTCATCCAGCATCTTGCCTTTATCAGTGGCCAGCAGCAGCAGCTGACTGAATGGCGTAGGAAATGGGTGAATTCTGTCAGCTGCTGAAATATTAACAGTAAATTTCTGACAGACACTTGTTTATCCGCTGCCTGAGATGGAAGCTACGTTTGGGCTATTGCACTGTGAATAGCAACATCAAACGATTTATAGGTGAATTTGTTTGCTGCCTTTTTGAACTCATTTATATCTGTGGCTTCCATAGTGTTCCACAACAGCAAGTTCCACACAGCTTAACTGCATTTTCTCTGTGTGTGTGTGTGATAGGTTGATGTGAGAAAAATAGTTTAATTTGTTTTAAACATGCTCCCTAGTTGTCATTCCTCTCCGTACCATTTGTAGCTCTCCCCTTTTTGAGGTGGAGCAGCCAGAATTACGTGCAGCGTGCATCACAGCAGAATGCGCCCTGTTTGTTCTGTTCTGTTTCTAATACCTGAGATTTTCTCTGACTTCTTTCTGCTGGGAGTTGAACTGTTTGCTTGCAATAATCTCAAAATCTTTTTCATAAGTAGTAATGCTTAGTTTAGACTCATCATTGTGTATTTATAGCTAGGGTTATTTTTTTCCTCTGCGTATGCTACTTTGTACTTGTCGACACAGGACAATAAAATGACAAATGAAAATCAATCATTTGGTATTATCAGATCCCCTATAACTCTTTGAAGTTTGCTTTAATTTTAACTATCTGGAATAATGGAAAGCATCACAATGTCTGCAACCTCCCTTTTAGCCAGATCAGTTAAAAGTATGTTCACAGACTCAAGCCTGATCCTTGTTATGGTAACTCCCCTGCTTTTTGACTGTTTAGGGTTTTCTTTATTTTCAGTCTTAATATATTTTTAAGAAGAGGAAGGTCCTCTCATGGATTTTGCTTTGAGGTGGTGTGAGGTTTACAGATGGGTTCATCTTCCTTTTGGTTTTGATGCAACCTGGTGTATGTACCTTTTGCTGTTCATGACTTAGATATTCCGGTGTCCCTTTTCTTTTGCTTTGAAGTTGGATGTCCAAAAGCTTCATTTCATTAAGATTGCAATCTTCTTTATGAATGCGTAGAAGAGAGTGTTCCTCAGATGTGATTTTTTTTTTTTTTTTTTTTTTTTAAATGGCCAGTGCTTTGTAAGCTTAGTACCACAAATTATATCACTTCCAGTAGGTAGTGGCATTCCCTGCCTATTTTTTCAGTTTGTTCTTCTGTAGAAGTCCCTGTGTTGCCTTTTTAACCAAGTCTGTGATGTATTTGTTATGATCAGCTGTAATATTTTTTTTTTAAATAAAAGTCCAGAATCCACTGCTTATCTCTTTGAGTTATCTTAGTAGGATTTTCATAGTTTGACTTGAGACTGGTTTGAAAGCCAAAACTTCTCTCTCACCCAGCATTTATCTCAATGAGGGATATTATGATCAGTTTTAAGGCAGTTTGACTGTCAGGCAAAGGGCAGGTGTTAACTCTCATAGGTTTAGTCCTTGTTTAACTAGAACATCTCAATTTGAATTTTTTGGGGAGTTTGTATTAACTAGTTGAATTTTTAGGGAAGTGGGAGCAGACACTTTTCAGAGAATAAATATTGCTAGAAAGTAATGCTTCTTTTGATTATTATGCTTCTGCATGTGAAATCACCTTTCCCTTGCTGCTCTAAGTATTGATTGAGATTTAAATAATTAGACTGACAGAGTAGTACATGTGCTCATTCTTACCATATCTGAGGGGTAGGAAGAAGGGCTGCGACAGACACTTCTGTCCAAAAGACTTCTAGCCTGGAGGACAAGAAGACTAATGGTTCGTGTATGAACACGCAGATGTGACATCCAGACTGTTAACAATTTACCCGCTGTAGGAATTGCATCCTTTGCTTCAGCTTTGCTCAGTGTTTATGGATTGTACAAATTTTCAGATATTTAGGTGGTTTAGATTATTGTTGGGGGAAATCAGCCCCCTTTCAGCTTCCTTGCTATTTGTGCATTTGGTAATTTGAATTATAATTTTACATTATTATATTCAGAAGCTCTTAGCAGCTTGTGCTCTTGTGTGGGTGCATACTTGTCATGCTTTGCAAGTTGTGGAAAAATTATTTTTTGGTAGGTTGGTATTGTTGTGGAATTTGAACAGTCTCTAGTGTACTGTGTGACTGCAGCAGGAATTTAATAACTGCAAAAAGTTTAATTCATAAAAATGACTGTTATCTTGACTGCTTGTATAAGAACTTTTATGCAGATTTTGAAAAAGTAAGAGTGACGGTTTTAGATGCTCATGAATGAGAAGTCTGAATAACGTGTTTTGGTTTTGTAGCACAGGTAACCTAAGCAGCTGAAGCTTGCTTTGGTTCTCTGCCTGGACAAACCATTGTTTTGTGTATTAATTAACTTTATTTGGACACTTCTAAAAACCTACAAAGCCAATAAATGAATACTTGTACTGTTATAAACCAGGTATCATTATTGTGTATTTGGAAGATGAAACACACTAACTGACTTGATAAAGGCTGTCCAGTTGAACTAGTTTTGAAATTGGCAATGCATGCTGCTGCTGATCCCAGGGTCCTTTAGTCTAAACAACCATCCTGTTCTCTTCAGAAAAAAAGTACTTCTTAGCATTCTGCCATCTTACAGGACTGGAGCCTGTAGTGTGTATGAAAGGATGATATAGAAGCCACTTCCCCCACAGAACCTGTGCCGGGTATTATGTGCTTGTTAATGCAACTTGAGAAAGTAGAAAGGGCTGAAATAATTGAAACTCTTAATGTTTCTCCAATAGATGATTCGAAAATATGCCATTTAGCACAGGTTAAAATGACAATAGGGACTATTATTCACTAGGCATGACTTCGGAGACATTAAATGCCTCTTGTTTTAGGATTCTTTAAAATGCTCTTGTTTGGTTTGGGAATTTAAATACCTTCTGCCTGGTACAAGGATCTACGTTTTCATGCAGCAGAGGGGGTTGAAAAGATTGTGGAGAGTGGTGTCCTCCTGCTTTTCCTCCCTTCTAGGGCATGTGTTTCTTGGAAGACAAGGGACTGAAATAAACCTTGTAGTTTAGTTCGGGTATATTGTGCAGACTAGAGAGGGGGGAACAGCTGCTTAAATTTTGAGATCAGAAAACAAATCTGTAATGGAGAAAACAGGTCTTTCCAAGGTGCGTATATAAACTTGTTCTCACTTGTCCATCTTTTTAGTGTTGGTTGCTGTCTAATAGTGAGTTCTTTAGGACTCTGTCATAAATGTTTTATGTATCAAGTGTTTCTGGGGTCTCCATTGCAACGAGCT
Organism: Tyto alba; assembly: GCF_018691265.1. Classification (NCBI taxonomy): domain Eukaryota; kingdom Metazoa; phylum Chordata; class Aves; order Strigiformes; family Tytonidae; genus Tyto; species Tyto alba. The sequence continues at coordinate 6,616,561 of NW_024881280.1, forward strand.
AGTTAAATCAGTGTTTAAATAATTAAAAAACCCCCAACCCTTACCACATTGCATGTACTCTGGATTGTCTGGGAAATCTTTTATATTTGAATTGCTGTGGGCCGTTCCCTGGAAGGAACAAACTGTGGTGATTATTTTATTGGGGGAGTAGAGGGTGTTGGTTTTTATTTTTTTTATTTATTTTTTTTTTTTGTGTGTGTGTCTTTGTGAAGTTGTTTTTTTTAAAAGCAAAAGTACAATGAGACCATTTTGCCTCCAGTATTCAGGTAAAGTGTGTATTTCAATCCTCTAATTCTTAGTGTTCTTTAAGGTTTGGGTTATTTTTGTTGTTGTTGTTGTTGGTTTTGTTTTTTTTTTTTTTTGTTTTTTTTTTTTTTTTAATGCAGTGTTCTGATATATGTTTGACGCCTAGAATCCTACCCCTTTTTTTTGGCCTGGTGAAGATGAATTTTGAGATTGCTTCTATACTTTAGTTCATGCTGTTGTGTTTCCCCAGTAGTTTTCTGTCAGTTTCAGGAGACTGTTGCATCTAATGCTTTACCCAAAATGTCATTCAGGGCTAAGCTGTTACAAAATGTGGTTTTTATCACAGTGTTGTTCCATCTTGCCTCGATGAGAAAGTTCATGCTATATAGGGACAAAATTTTGTGGTTTTTTATGTTTTGCTTTTCTTTTGTGTTTGTTTGTTTTCTTTTGTTTGTTTGTTTTGTCCTGAACCTGGGTGTTGCAAAGCTACAAGGTAGATTAGGAATCTAAGGGCAGAAAAATGCTGAATTAGGTAAAGTAAAAAGCTTAAAGCAGTTGTCAGAACGGGATTAACCTGGTGGAGAAATCAAGTTCTCCATAAGAGAACACTTTGAGGTACTCGGGCCACCACTTAATTGCACTTTTATATAATACCTTTGTATGAAAATAAACAGGGGAGTAAGGAATTGGTGTTGAAAGAGAGAAATATGTCAATATTGAACCAGTGTTGGACTTGTGTATCTGTTGAGAGAATGGGAAAATTGGAATGTTCAGAGCCCAGCTGGAGGCAAGTGAGAAGAAGGGATTTCTTCCCCTTAGAGGTATGCTGTGAAAACTGATGCAGCCTGGCAGGCTAAGTCCTGTTGCATTCAAGGAACAAAAACCAACAGCTGACGATGGCTCAGAAGCTGCAGAGTAACTGGTGTAGTAAAGAATAAAAAGATTAGGGCCGAATCTTGCACAGTAAATTGTGATTCCCTCGTCTTTTTAAATACAGACACTACAGCTAAAGGAAACAGAGGAAAAAAAAGCTGGTGCTGGAATGATCTGGTAGTTTAAATCGGAAGGGAAATGGGGAGAAGGGGTGGACTCCTGCTCATCTGCAGCAGCACTGCACGCAGAGCCTACCTGATTTAGGCCTAGCGACAGTTGCGTTGGAGGCCTTGGGAAGGCAGATAGCTCAGCGAGCGTGTTTTCTCAGTGTGACGTACTTGGGAAGTGTGTACAGCCTGCATGCTAAATGCGAGTGGCTGGATTTGACTTTGCTTATAACAGTTCTAAGAATGTAATGAAATCCCTTCTCACTCACGCTTTTATTTTGGGATGGAGGGGGAGAGAAAGGAGCTTTCAGTATTCTGTTTGGTTCAGAGTTTGAAACAAGCATGTTTTACCTAATTCTGTTTACTGCCTTTTTATTTAGACTACTTGTAAAACATGTTGATGCCTTTAAGTGCTCTGTCATAATTTATCAGTACACAAAACCATAAACTCATGAAAACCCTAATGCTGTTTATTTTCTTTAATCTATACACAGAGCATACTGTACTTATTGTTAGAAGGTCTTAAGCTGGTCTTTCTTGCTTGTTTTTTTAGTGGGTCTCTGTGCTCAGATCTGGAATGCCAAAATGACAGCACAGTATAATGAAATAATAGCTGGCGAAATAAGTTGGACTAAAAAGCAAATCAAATTCAAATGTAGAATGAGAGTGTTTTTTACTAAGTGTTAGCAGGCTGTACTTAGAACAGGTGTTGTATTTATTCAAGAGTAGAGGAAAATGTGATACCTTTCTGGTAGCAGCAGAGGGTCCCAGCTGCCTTTTACAAGGTTCAGAGCACCCAACAGAACCAACAGAAGTCTGAGACTTCGTTTGCATAGAACTGTGTGAAATTGAATTGCCAGTATTCTTTCTAGAAAAAAAATAATTTCTAGCAGGTAAGAAACATTACCTTTTGCATCTTGTTCTTAAAATCTGAAGACAAATTAAGAAACAAATGATTGTTCTTTGATACTTTTGTTGTGTGGACATCTGTTCACTAACAAATCATTTTCATATTGTCTTCTGACAATTATTCAAAAGCCTGTAACACATTAGAGCTAGTGATCTGTAGTGTGTAAAGGCAAGAATTTATGTATAGTTTCTCGTTTTGAACCATCTTGCTTCCTGCTGAAAGAAAAGTTCTACGAAAGATAAAATGAGCTCCTGTGTTCTTTTAAGTATTTTTCAGTATCATAAAATACAGAACACAAGAATGTACATTAGCAGCTAATTTTCAAGCTTATGCTGCTGTACTTTATATACATGAAATGGTTTATTTTTAATGCAATTAAATTGAAGAGGCCAGTTTATTATAAGAACTGTGCCAGACAGGAAGTATGGACTAGTACTTGTTCCAGTACACTGACATGAAAGTTGATCTGCAGCAAAACCAGCACAGGTTGGTTTAATTTTGGTGTTTAAAGTATGTTTTAAATGATGATTTTTTTTCTCCTTGACCTTTTCACACAGTCTTTGCCTGGATGATACAGTAAACAAGTAAAGAACTCTTATCCCCTGTGCCATAATGAGGATAAACAGAAAATAATGGTGATTTCTATTCTGCCTGAGTAACAAGCAGAACATACAGAATTCAGATGCCTGGCAAGCTCAGATGCCTCTTTTTTGCCAGTCATCCTGTAGGTTTCCCAGTCTCAAAATGAAAAACACGTGTCTACGTGACTGGAGCAGTGAGAACATAACTCGCACGCCAAACTTCTGACCAGGTGGGGAGAGTGAAAGATGAGTGCTTTAGTTAAAAAGAAAAGCAGTGAAGTGCTCAGTCTTTTACCCACTGTAGCACACTGGAAGTCAGTGACTGCTGAAGGAAGGAAGGAGGTCTCCCTCCTGCTCCTAGTCCCAGTGCTGCTTAAGCTTGTGCTTGGTGCTCCCCAGACCTCCCTGTGAATCACCTCAACTTTCTGTGGAGTGTGACACCCCCCACTCCCCCCGGAGAAAGAGTTGGGGACTGCTGGTGGTAGGACTTCACAGCTGGCAGAGAACATAAAGGAGGGAGCCTTGGTCAGATAGATTAACTGCCTGTGGGAGTGTTCCAGCTGCAGGATAAATTAGAGAAACTGGAGGTAGGACTGTGAACTTGGAGCAGAACTGGGATTTAATTAAACCTCTTGAAGTGCTGTTAGTCTAATCTTTCCTTTTGCATGCCTGAAGAGCTATCATTCCGTTAGCAGGTTTCATGGACACACGGAGGGAAGAGCTTTATTGAAAGTACAGCATCTGATTTTGAAAGAGCTTTATAAATACAAAAGTATAACAAAAGTTACCTGTTGTTGGAGGGTGCCCTATCATATGATCACTAATCACAATCCATCTGCATTTTTTTAATGTTTGGCTATTAGTACATGTGTGCCTAGCTTCTGTCTGATATTTGTGGGAAGATAATGTCCGTAGAAGCTTGTGTAGCTCATCTCCATAAATCTGTCACTGAAAATATCTCTATTGCTCCTTGTGATTCTTAGCCTGTGATGCTTTAAGCTGAAAGTTCTTGTGATTGCAGAGCTTGTCTTTTTTACGTTGTAAGTGCATGTTAAATTTATTTGTCAACGAATTTTTGCATTTTGGGTTTCTATTTCTTAATTTTAAAATGCGCTGTGTAATTGTGTCTGTTTCCTGCAAGTTGCCCTTCACCAAAATATGTTTAACACAGATTTATTCCCTGAACTGATACTCCCTTTAAGTGGTTTTCACTATATTTTGTAACCATGGAAATGGTGTACAGATAATATTTATAAGGTAGAAGGAAAAACAGGGTGTCTAATGGGACCCCTGCTGTTCTGAAATCTCTTTGGCGCAAAAAAAGTCCAGACTCTTGGGATTCTGTATAAATGTAATAGGAAGTCTTCTGTAATGCAGAATGATTTCCTAGAATATATGTATTCACTTTAAATAAATTAGTTCATACATTCGTGTCCTTTAAAAATTCATATTATTTTCACCTCAGTTCTCCCAGTTGTGTAACCACAAAACTTTGCTCTTCATTGAAACACTAGATTTAAGAAAACTTTAATTGATTTACAGTCAGTCTGTGCTAACACTGAAACTGAAAGCTTGTTTTAGCTTGCTGGTGCTGTTCTTAAATGCTTGGATTTTGGACTTGCACTTTCACTGTTCCCTCTAAAGCCTGGAAGAATGAGCCAAATGATCAGTTACTCTGAGTTGTATATACTTCCTTTATCCTGCCTCCCCTCTCCAGGAGCAGAATCTTTCCCTTCATTAACTGCTGAGGATATGTGTGTGTATGGGGGGTGGGTTTAGTTGTTTTGTTTAATTTTCTCATCTGTGGTATGTCGCTCTTTCAACTTTTTTTTTTTTTTTTTTTTTTTCCCACTTGTTTGGCATTTCCCCCTGCTGGCAGATTGAGTTAATAGCACTGCGCTCTGCTGTGGAAATGGAAGGCCGGCGTTGTTCTTGAATGTCGCTGTTTCGTGATTGAGGCGTTGGTTGTTTTTCTGATTCTCTTTCCCCCCCCCCCCCCCCCCTCTAAACGCCTCTGGTAGATAGATGAAATTCAAGAACAGTTTGTACAAGCGGGGGCTGTGCACATACCTGAAGTTCTCCCCATCAGAACTGCAGAAGCACTTCCAGGGATAGTCAGAGATACTTCTAGTTTTGCATTTCATACCTGCAGTCCTGCAGCACTACCCAGATCATCTCCCTTTTGTACTCTGGACCTCTTCCCAAAACTCTTAAGGCACTTCTGCCTCACTAACGCATCGTTCCCGCAAGCCAGCTCTTTCCAAGATAAAGTGGATTGCTAGAAGGGGAAAAATGGTTTGGCACTCAATATGAAATTTCTCCTCATGTTTAAAAGAATAAAATAAGAAATCAGAGATCCCTTCATTCTTAGTGGAATTGGGGGGGGGGGGGGGAGAATACTTTAATCAGTAGAGTTTTTCTTATTTTTTTTTATTGTTCCTTACGTCGTCAGTTGTTAAATCAATTACTAGGATTTACTCTGTGTGTTCTTTCTAGAAAGTAGTCTTCTCTCTTCCTCGCAACTCCTTCTCCTCTGTCTCCTTTTCCCCAAGCAGTCCTTTGTCTCTGAAGTATGAAAGGAAGGTAGAAACTTCTCAGTGACTGGAATAAGAAATTTACAACATACCTTAAGGACTGTAAAGGTTAATGAACTGATTTTTCTAGGCATGTTATTAAAAAATCCCCAGCCAAACAACAATCTAAAACATCAACCACCCAATAACTTTTCTTCAAATTTATAAGAAATTTTGAGACAAAACAGTGGGCTAGTACAGCTAGGAAGGGACAACTCCTTCTGTTTTCTATTGACCTTCCATCTTTTTTTCTCTCTCAGCTTTATGTATACTTCATAAATATGTCGAAAATAATTTAAAAATATAAATTCCAGTTTTAAGACTTAATAGATTAACTGACATTTTTTGAAGTTTAATTGATAAAACTTTGTCTTCTAGAAAACCCAAAACCAAACAAAAAACCCAACCAAAAAAAAAAAACAAACCCAAAACCAGAACCAAACCATATTTCCAGCAACTTTATGAAATGTGGCAGAATGCAGCAAAAATTTTTCGAAATAAACACCGAGCTCTGCTTTCCACTGATTTATATCTTTACATCATGTAAATATTTTAATTTTTGCAAAAAATTCCCTAGCTCCCTGCTTTAAATCTGAAAATTTAATGTTGCACTGTTAGCAAAGTATAAACTTACAGACTTAATTAGGCCTAGGTGTTAGTGTATGTATAGATAAACAGTCCTTCTCAGTAACAAGTAACTCACTAAAATAAAAGTTCAGGTCACCCAGCTTTTACATGAGCAAGAATGTAGCCAAGCTGCATAGAAGGTGGTTTTGTTTTTATCTAAAACTGGTAAATGATAATTCACCAAGCAAAGTGAGTCTTAGTGTGCTTGTTCATATTTCTCTTTCTGCAGTACCAGAACTTTTGGATGCAATAATGCTGTAAAACCTCTCCATACACTGTTTTTTGGGTATAAAAAGCAGAATTGTACTGATGATAAATTTATGAATGTTAGACGGGGTTGGATGGGGAATACATTGAGCCCTTGGTATCATCAGGTAGAACTTCTGCCAGGCTTACTAATGGTCATAGGTTAGGGAGGCAGACATTCTGTAATTTTCTAGTTTGGTTTTTATTTTTAAAAAAATGTGTTTCCCTGAATGCTTTATTTATCTTATGGAAGGAAATAGAGAAGCAGGGTATTTAATTTGCCGTGGGTTGGTTTTTGTTTTGTTTTGTTAGTTTGTTTTCTTTAAATGGCAGCACCTTTCTCTTTTTCCTTTAGAATGAAGGAAGGTTTGTGTGTGGGAGAAGTGGGAGGATGAGTGTTTTATTTTAAAGATGGTTTAAATAGTTAATCCTTGGTGAGTTAAATTATGCAAACTTTTTCCCTTTCCAGTGTAAGTGGCTTTAGGACTTGCTTCTCTGATTCAAGAAATATACTGACTTTTCAAAAAAGAGGGGTTTGTGCGTGGGCAAAATGTGCAAAGCCACATAGTTTAAATCTGCTCAGGTGAGAGGCATTCTTGAGATTTTAAAACATATTTGGGTGAACTTTCCACTCGGCCAAATATGTTTTTTCATTTTGCTAGAGAGTGTGATCTCATCTCCCACCCAACCCCCCTCGATGCCAGGAAAGATTGCGTTCAGGAAGAGTTACTAATGCCTGTTAGAGCTGTACTCATAGGACAAGCAGAGCTAAGAGGGTAATCTTTGTCTGCTTACATGTGTTTGACTGCCATGGCAAGTTTTGGTTGGTATTTTAAGAATCAGCTTATGAAGTGGTTTTGTCTTTACAATAGAGATGGTCTTTTTAGCTGTAACAAGTCTTTTAGCTCGGTTTCTATATGTTAAATATAGTACTGCTTCTGCAAAGACGAATGATGGTGTCACACACTCCCATTTAAACTTAGTTTGATGGCTTTATAAACTGTTTTCGAGAAGGTGAAGCAATCTATCCCGAAATGAAATCAGCTTCTGGTGTCTTAAAACTACAAATTGCATCTGTTTCATGGCTAATCATAGCTAGCAGAAGGAACTTGGAGGCAGAACTGAAGCCTGTAGTTTAAATCCTGTGAGTTGTCTGCTTGCATCAATAGAAAATTCAGGCTCCTTGACCATTTTAGTGGGATTTCTCTACCAATATTGTGTGGGAATAGGGAGGAGGAAGAGAGAGAAGTTATAAAGGAGTTGTGCAGACGGACAAACTGAAAGGCACGGTTAGTACACTTCATTGCAGTCTCGGTTATCTTGGGCAATCCTTTTGGCCTCTTTACCATCTGCCTGGCACATGTTACTGGGGCTGACTGGGAATTCTCCCAGCAGCAACACAACAGCAAGATCAGATTCCTGCACCGGCACACGGGAGCCTTGTTTTTAGTCACAGAAGTAGCACAGATGCTGCTAACGATGGTCATTGAAATGTGAGCCTTGAAATAATGTAATTTGAAATAGTTTGTATACCCCCTGTCTGGGCTGCGTTTGGTCTGTCGTCTTCTCGAGACTGCAGAAATCCTGTCCTGTTAAGGGATATGAGTTGGTTCATTTCTGACTTGAAAATCACAGTAAAGTAACTGTTACAACTTTTTTTTCCTAGAAGAGTACTTACAGAGTGCTCTCTATATACAGGATGCCTTTCAAATAAGGAAAGAAAGCTGTTGCTTTGAGGAGTTCACATCTAAAGACAGAATTCCGGAGAAAACTGTTAATCCCTTCTGTGTGCAGTGTATTTTGCACCAAAAAAGCCCCCTAATTTTTAATTTTTAAATTAATGCTTTACCCTTAATACTGTCAAGCAATGCTCTGAAATGTGGAAGAATGTCAGGCCTGTGTGTAGCAATTAGTCCTTTTTCATCTGAGTCCATCCTGTGTACTGTACAAGACGGAGGTCCTATTGGCAAAAAGTAAAAATTACCTAATTAGATATTTAATGTGATATGTACATATAAAGTTTGTGGTTAAAATAACATGGTCTAACAGTAAACATTCTAGCTTCTAGAGTTGGGAAAAATGCTAACAAAAAATGGCTAAACGTGACTTCTAATTTCTCCCATTTTTTCCAAATGAGTCTCTGGTTACAATAGCGTAAGCTTTAATGCGTAACTTAAAGGTAATAATAAGTTTCTGATTGATGTAATCAAACATCTTAATATACAGATGCTTAGCATTGAAATAGTCTTAAACCTTCAGGCACTGTATACTAAAATGTTTAACCACCATGTGTGGTTCTTCTGATGTCCTCAGGGGCCACCAAGCCTTAAACGCAGGAGATTTGTGTTTGAGGTCTTTTATTTTTGTAACAGTCCCATATAATGAATAACTTTTCTAATTTTTTAGAAACTTCAAGAAAAAATGTAAAGTTGATCTGCAGAATATAATTGTTTTAGCAATGGTGGTGTATTTTTCCTTACCTACCTTGTATAGTATTGTTGAGAAGGTTAAGAGCCTGTTTTGGTGGCGGGTTTACTTCTTTAAGTGTATGTGTAGATCAAGCTACCCTTCCTGTTGGTACCACTAACATCAGATTCTAAAGCCAGTCTCACTAAGAAAAATGTATTTCTAAAACTTTGATGTTTTATTAGATTAACGCTAATTTTAATTGCTTTTTGGTTTTAGCTTGTAGTAAATATAGGTGAGCATTGCTCGAGCTTTTTTTCTGATCGTTGTTTTCAGAAGGAGGCAGTGTTCTTAATAGAAAGCAGAGGTGGATATTGAAATATAGCTCCCAGAGCTGGGGTTTTAAAAACCCCCAATTACTGCAGATTTTACTGTAATAATCTGAGAGCTAGCCATGCAGACTCATACCTTGGACAGCTTACAGCATGTGTTTTTAGAGCCTTCAAAAGGCAACCTCGGTAAAACGAATAGCTGAGATTTCATGATGCATTTCTACTTGCTGAAGTTTTTCTTAAGAAATCCTGCAAAATGCTAAACACTTCAGTCCTCCATTGATATGTGATTGTGAGTTGTCTAATCTTAACTTTCTAATCTGTTTTGTAGTGAGAGGCAGTGTGAGTTTGTGTACACACTCTTGCTGTGAACAAGAAATAATCTCATTTCATCTATAGAGCGGATTTTATCTGGTACTTTTTTTATTAATACGACTCCAGGTTGGTTGCCAATGCAGACAACTGTCAAGAACCAAAGCTACAGATTTAGTTGATCATAAACTGTTCTCTACTATAAGAATGTTAGGAGCAGTGGAAAACTTAAGTCTAAGATGCTTGGAGTTACCAGTCTTGGTTGGTTGTTCTTCTTTTCTCTGTCTCAATTCCTTATCTGAGAAACTTGCTTGTATCAGGCACAGCTTTGTCTGTGACTCTCATTAGTGTGCTGCTTATGAGGAAACCAGTTATTTATTTTTTATAGAGCTTAGATGTTGAATTAAAAAAGCATGCAAACTGAAAACTCAGAATGAGAAGAAATTATTCAACTGATACTTCATTCTTTAAACTTGTCCTCTCTGCTAAATGAGGCAGAGATGCCAATAAAAATACTATACTTGTGTGAGGGCAGCATTAAAGTCTTTTGTATGTCCAAAGGTTTTACTTTCAAACATTAAACTCTTCTAAACACTTAAGAAAAAGCTAGTAGTAAATTATGGACAGAAGAGGATGCAAATGTATTTCCCATTCCCTGTCTAGGTCCTGTCTAAGTGACTTCTCCAAGGCAACACAGCAAATCACTCAGATAGTCACGATTAAACTCTTGGTGTTCCTGACTTTGTCCCCGGGAGGCCCTGGGTTCTCAGCCTGGGGTTGCAGCCCTTCAGAGTAGTTAAATACAATCTAAAGGTTTGTAACTGTGCAGCTTTTTCTCTGCACAGTTCAGTCTTGATGAAGCTAGGGTCCTGCTACGGAGGCGAGTCTCTACGTAGGGGGAAACAAGAAAGGAAGGAACAGTTAATCATGCTGTTATTTTTAAGTGACAGTTTTCTCTTCAGTTTGTGAGTACTTGTGCTGCAAATAAATTGGTATTTCTCTTTTTTTAAATAAAAATCAGTCTTTTATTCAAAGACTGTATTTGCAGATGTGTAGTACTGACTGTTTTGTTTAGCTTTCCAGAGTCATCTCTAGCAGTGAGGGTTTTTTAAATTATTTTTTAGTAGCATGGAGATACAGTTGTAGTTGCTTGTTGAAGAGGGATGGCTAGTGCTTGCATGATGAAAGAGCTGCTTCTATAAATTTTTTTTGACCAATTAAATAACTGATTGGCAGTTGGGAGGTGGAGGTGACAGCTAAGGTTTTAATATCAAAGAAGCAGCAGCTAGAGTTTGAGATCACACGTGTCTCTTCAGCACCCTCAACAATGAAGGTATTTGAAATTCTGTAGCATCCAGAGCAAATGCGCTTTATTTGAATATAGCCTCAAGACCAGTCCGTACTCTCCATTTCATAGCCTCCAATGTTAGCAGTTGGACGTTACTTCAACTAACCTGAAGTTGCTCTAAAATTAATTTAACAACTTCTGTAATATTTTGTTGTTCAAAGCGCACAATCAGATTTGAGACCAGGAGACTGACAGTACTTTCAGTCACGACCAGGAGTAGGCTTCCTGTTTTCTGTTCTTGGTTTTCACCAGCACCCTGGTTCTGCTGGTTAGTAAATGTAAACTTCTTCACTTGTGTTGGTCTCCACTGAGTGAGAGATGATTATGTGGCTTTCTGCTGCTGTATCTGTTCATCAGGCCGGGGCTTAAACTTCAGCTCTGTGGTGAGTTGTGTGTAGATAGAAACATATCTGCAAAGATCTTGTTAGCTGTGAAGTTGAAGCTTAAAATATGCTAATATTCTAGTATTTTACGAGAAAATGAGAGTATTTTGGAGGCTTTTTTTAGCATCAGGTGAAGTAATTGAGCAAATGAGGTATCATTTATATTTTAGCTATCTTTTCAGGACTCTGACTCACGAGTTTTTTATGATTCATATGAGGATGATTTAAGAGGTACTACCTTGCTCCGCCGCTAAATGTTGCTCTTCCCATGACAGAGGCAGCGTAACGGGCAGTGTATCTTCCCAGCCTCTGGAGTTCATGACCTAGTGTATTGGCTTAAACTGCCACTGATTTCAGTTTGCATTAGTACTCTGGGATTTGAGCTCTAGTGACTGCGCTGACACACCACCGGCTCTGCCATCTTTGTCGTGTTGGTGTAACCTCTAGTAGAGTTGGTGGGCGAATGTCTGGGGTGGGTAACCTTGTCATATTTGGTGTGGCAACTGACAGGGCTTGTGATTTAGGTGTTAATAAATGTGATGGAGAAGGAGGTATTCCCCCAAGGAAAGGGGGACACAGGCCTTGCACAGAACTAGAAAAGCTTGTAACTGTAATCTCTTTTCCCCTTAGTGACAGTAATAGTTTGTATTTTAATCCAGATTAGATTTGCAGGTCTCCTTAGTTTTCCCTGTCATGTGAAACAAGTTTTCTTTCCAAGTGGTATTTTATAGTTAACTTCAGCATTTAAAAAAAAAAAAAAAAAAAAAAAAGCTAAAAACCAAATGCCCAAAACAATAAAAAAACCCCACAAGCAAAAAACCCTCTGCAAAACCCAAACTCCTACCCCCCCCCAAGTTTCCAAATCGTTGAATTTTATATTTCTGTTTCAAACTGTAGTTAAGATGTTTGTAATTATCTTTTTTTGTTGTTTTTCTTTTGTAGGAGGGGGTAGAGAGCTGAAGGGGATAACTTTTTCAAGACTGGTAAGTACTTCTTCCCAGGGCTAAGATGTTTTACCTAAGAATAGATGATACAAAGAGCTGGCATCTATTCCTGGAAAAGTTTGATGTTTACTGAAACTGAAATCCTATCTATTCTTATATTCAGATATCAAATCTTGAAAAGTAAATGTTACTGATGGAAGCCCCAGTCTTATAAATCAAATCACCGTAGGACTGAGATTTGGACCCAAAGATTTGTAATGTGGTGGACATTTAAATTCATCCACTCAAAAATAATAATCTTAATTTTTTTTTTTGTGTAATGTGAAAAAAAAATATTTGAGGGGATGTTTTGTACAGAAATACTTCTGTCTAAAATTCTAAGTTATTCAGAGTCCTTCCATGCACACAGAAGGCATTCATGGCTTTTGTGTGGGTCCTACATTTTACCTCTCTCTATATATAATATGTATTATATTTTTTTTATATACACCTTGTCAACTGTGTTTCTAGTGTATTTTCCAAAATGGCTGTAGTTTAAATAGCTTTGTGATATTTTAGAGGTTCTGATGTAGATTGTATTTAATTGAGATAATAATAGAGAAGTGCTAATGCATTCACATGATTATTGTAGAGTTTAAGGTTTCATTCAGTCTCTGAATGTTTATATACTATACAAACATCTACTACCTTAACTGCAGTGCATTGAGGTACTTACCTGAATATGAAATTTTAAGTCTTGAAGCAACCACATAAGAACTAAGGGATGATTTACAACAAATGCGTGCCAGCAAGAAAATAAATTGAGGACTGTTGCCTCCAATAGTTGAAATCAATCCAAGGAATGGCAAATGTACCTCTTGCTCTTGGTATTCTTTCTGGCCAAGCCTTGGGAGTGTGTCTGGATGTACAAGAGATGCAGGTACTCCACAATCCTCTGCTTTCCTTTTGGAAATCACTGTTTCTAGCATTGAACAAGGCAGTTGCATGTTTTCCTTCAAAAACTAATGGGGTGAAGGATGTTTGCAGACTAACCCATCCATGCAATTTCAATCATCTCCAAGCTTTTTAATTAAAATAATTCCACTGTCATAAGAGTGAAGTGGAAAATGCAGTATGTTTCATGATTAATCCAGGAATGGTTTTATACATCTTTGGATGTGGTATTCTGGGTAGTTTGTAACGCTACTGGCCTTAAGTCTTAAAATCTTCCCCTAAAGTTCAGTCTAAAAGAATAAAAGTTTTTAAAATATTGAAGATTTTTGCACTCACAAAATGTGTGTGACCACTTGCTTATGTAGTTCTATATCTGCTTTCAAAGGAAATACTAGCAATATTTAACTAGCTGCCCCCATAGATATTTCTAGACACTATTCTACATAAAATAAAGAAATACAGTCTAGGATTTAGCGGATGTAGGGAATGATCAGTTTTGTTTTGTTTTTAATTAACACTGGATAAGTGTTTAAGGTACTTCAGGGGAATTTTGGACAGGGCTAACCTTGGGATAGTTATTCCTGCTTGGGAAGGGAGGCTACAAGTGCATGTTCTAGAGGGGTGCAGCTGAGTAACAACTGTATATATTTCATATTCAGAAATAAGCAACTTGACTAGATTTTTAAATGAACATCTTATTTAATGCGTTCTCCCACCCACCAATGATTTGGATGCTTAGAGCACTTCAGAACCTTGTAATAAATTCTTCACTATCATTCGCCTGTTTCCTTGTCTTTAAAGTGGTGGTGATGCATGCCTCGGCAGGGATGGCTTGCCAAATATAAGGTATCTTATTTCTAATTTAACAAAATTCTCATAATTGCTTACCCTGCTTCTTTTTTTACTAAGGAGAACACTGGTGCTGCTAGCTGACAAATGCAGCAGCTGGCAGGGGTGATTGCAAAAGATCATTCTTTACTGTGTAGCCTTTGCTTATGAAGCAGTGTTAGTTTCTCTTTCCTTATATCAGACATTTAGATTTTAAAGCAGAGATTGTTTTCTATGTCAAAAATGTGCTTCAGTGTAACTTTGATGGCAGAAGGTAACTAGAAGTAAATGATGCTGTGAAATGAGTTGCTCTGAGGCTATCAGGGAAATGCTGGAGGGAGGGGAAGTAGGAAGAAATCAAGAGTTAGAAGAGCTATGAAAAAAAAAAGTCAAAAGTTTTATAATCTCTCTTGCATTTTCTTGGAAGCTTCAGTTTTAGGAATTGAAATTAATTCTTCAGGATGTTATAGTATGACATATTTCAAATTTATGTAAAATGAAGGAATAAATTATAAGGAATCTTAAAATCTGCTAACTTCAAATTACAATGGAAGAAAAATCTGAAATTGTAACATAGTTTGGGATGGAACTGAATGATTGGTAGTTATTAGAATTGTTTTAGTTTTTTTACTTATTTGTCACAGTATCTGTTCCTGAATACAACAGTGAATTACATTTGTTCAGGTCTACTCACCTGTAAGCTTGGCTAGGCTGAGCAACCACTTGCTTCTGCAAAACATTATTGCTTTTTTCTTAAACCTCTTAAAAAATAAATTTTGAAAAATCTTTCTAGCTGTTCAAGGCATCTATGAAATCAGGTTGGACTAGTTTTTGTGAATCATCAATATGACGATTTCTATCTGTCAAATTAAGTTGTGCATTAACAGTAGTTGCTCAATCTTTGTATGGTTTTTTTTTGTTTGTTTTACAGAAGTACTGTATCATTTTCCCCATGGACTTGTATTGGGCTTTACAGTCACATGTATTAAAATTGTGGATATTGTTTATATTCTCAGTTAACTGTCTCTTCTGCTTTTTTGCACTTAACTTGAAAGTTAATTGGCTATTCATCGTGAGTGACTTCTCATTCATTGAAGACACATGGAGGGAGAAGCTATGGCCATATCTGCCTGTATCTTTCCCCCAGATTTGAGTTTCCAAGGCTTCTGAAAGACTTTTTGCTTCTGCAGCGGGCTCCAGTTTTCATTAGCCAGGTCTCCCACGTGGTTTTCTGAAACATGGTTTCTTTTGAAACTGCAATGGTAGGGACTTAATGCAGGCTATAGTTGTTCTTGTCAGTGAGTGAAAGTAATAATCCGGGATTGTGTTTTCTCATTACTGTTTGTGGTAATAGAACAGAGAACTATATGTAATTTCCATGTCCCTTGATACAAATTACAATTTTATAGAGAGTAGTGCTGCAAAGGCAGCTGTTTTCACTCGTCTGTGTCACATGTGGGAGAGGCCCTTGCAGAAGGTCATTTCATGGGTTGACTAGGAAGTCTGATCAGGCCTTTGTTATTTAAATAAGTAACTTTAAGCTAACAGCCGACAGCACTGACAAAGAATGAGTTTAAATATAATGCTTTTTAAAGCCCCTTTACAGTCTTCCCTTTTTGCAAGGTATTTCTGTTTGGAAAGAGAAACAATTAATTTAGATAAACAAAACAACACCCCCCCTTTTTTATTTTCAGGAGTTCGCAAACTTGTCCAGCACTTCAGTTTACTGTAGTGAGACAACATTAAAAATAAAATACTCTAATTTATGGGAATTACTCTCTTTTTACAGCCTACATGTCTAATCTAAACTGTCAGTATCCTTTTTGAAAACAATTAAGTCCTATTGTGAAGGCCTCTGAGTTGGCTACAATACGTGTGCAATAACTGTGATCAATTTTCAAAAAAAATTAAAAAAAATGGGAACTATTTTAACACTCCAGCAATTCTTTAATGTGTGGCATCTGGATGGAAAAGTGATCGGAAAGATTGCTGTATAATGTTTTCTGATGGCTTTTATGTGTATGCATTTATAGATGTTTTTACACCAGTTCCATTGTGATTTGAGCATGTGGGATAGAGACAGGAATCATAATCCTGTTTCAGAAGCTGATACTTTTAACATATTTCTGGACAAAAAAAACTCTCGTCCAACTTTCAAGGCTTTTAGAAGTATGGCTGATAATGCTTTTCTATGGCAGAAGTTGGGGGATTAATTTGTTTGTAGTACAAGTGAAGAAGATAACCTCATACTCATGTTCTACAAGTAGTATTCCAGAATTAAGAGGATTTTAAAATTAATGGCTTTGAAAAAGTCTTGTGCTGCTTTATATCAATCTTGTGTTCCTTCAGAATAGGTTTCAACTGAAATGACCAACTTGGCACAACCTTTAGGCAGTGGCTGATTCATATACTAATGTTGTTCTGTCAAATTGCATGTGGACCATCCCATCTAAGAACAACTCTCTAGTATGGAAGTATGTTAATGCAGTACATTCTGTTTAACAATTCATTGCTGTTTGGGTTGCAGGATTTTAGTCTCCAAAATACTTTTCTTGTCTACACAGATTTTTAAAACCTTCTCGGTAGTTAAATTTTCTAATTTAATATGCAACTGCAATAGGATATTGGTAGGAAATAGCTGCCTGCAAACTAAGATAAGGGACAAGTATGTCAACTTTGGGATACGTGGGAAGTAACAAATTTGGCTAAATGACTGCAAGGCAGGCATTTTGTACAGCCTGTAGATTTACTGTTTTCAAAAGATCGTTTGTGTTTAGGCTAGAAAGCTGCAGTTGAATATAGTTCGCTGCTGAATTCCTGCTCTGTTATAACCTTTTTTCAAATTGATATCTCTCCTTCACTAACCAAACCAAAACCTTTATTTACCTATAGCACTGGTGTTAAAGAGGAAACCAGAAACTAAAGGCACTAGAATCAGCAAAGACACTTCTAGAGAAAGTGGAGAAGGTAGAGAATGGAGCTGCAGACTCTACAGGAGGCTCTGAAAGTGGAAATTCAGGTTCACCAGGTAATTTATACTCTTTGTTGCTTTATACTTTCAAGTAATAGCAGCATTAGCATTGCTGATAGTATTACTACTAATGGTAGCATTAAATAATAGCACTACAACTATAGTAATAATCGTTTTATAAGCTTGAAACTACTTTAGAATTTTATATTCTGCATTTTGACCCTACCACCTGTTGTTTTTTAGCAAATGTGAAAAAGCTACATATCGGGCTGTGGGTGGGGGATTTTTTTTTTTTTTTTAATATTTTGTAGCAGCAATAAAAACATTCTGAAAACTATATTCAGCAACTTCTGTCTGGAAGGTTTTTCTAATGTTCTCAAGCCAATTTCAGTATTCAGTTTGGAATGGAAGAAAAAGGTGGAGGAACTTTCAAGTGAAATGCGTGTAGTACTGCATAGTCTCATCTGGTGCTTCTCTTCTGAAGTGTCTTCTACTTTAGTACCTTCTAAACTTGTAATTGTGTGGTTTTGCTAACCAAAACGTTCTAGTGCTTGGGCTCAGAAATTTTTACATATTGGGTCTTTTTACTGGTAACCTGTCCAGTACTATATGGCAGTAGAGTTGCAGTTTGCCATTCTGTTACCATACAAATAAGAAATATTAGAAATAATAATAACAAAACCTAATTTAGCCAATATAAAAGGACATATGCGTGTTAATTCTTGGAACAAAATTGTTACAGCCATAAACACAGAGCAGCTGCCACCTTGAAATGTTAAATTTATCATTGAGACCTTTTCTAGACAGTCCTACCAAGTATTTCTGTTGGATATCTGAAACTCACAACTGTTACACAGTAGATAAAAGAAATATAGGATAGGTTACACTGATCATTGTAACCCATCATATAAAATTTGGAAAATGTTTCTGAATTACCTTGTGACTTGTGTAAACAAGTGTTCTGGATTACTTGTTCAGTAATTGCTGTGATGATGAATGTAGTGCAAGAACTCGAATGGATGGACTAGTAAAGTGAAGCTATGTCTGCTTTCAACAAAATACAACTCTTAGCTAGGGAGAAAAACTTGATAAAAGCTAAAGATGAATTTCCAGAACTACAGACAAGTATTTAGCTCTCCTCAGAAACTCCAAGGCCCTCACATTCAAAACTTCAATGAAGTTTTGTTATGGGCATAAAGAAGTTCAGAAATGACCCATGGCATTTTCCTGCAGGCATTAAAATGTTTAAGGCCAGTAAGCATTTTTTTTCAAGTCCTACCTGCTGTATGGTGATCAGAATGCCTCACACTTTTGTTTGTGTAACAGCATTTACCTCTTGTGTGTATCTGTATTCACCTTTATGCCTAAGCTAACCAAAAACTTTAAGGCTGTGAATTTTGAATAATCTTTAGCATCTGTTCATAATGATGATGATGAACAGGGATAAAAACTGGAAAATGTCCAGAAAGACTTTTTTTTAAAAAAACAAACAAACAACAACAAAACAAGGAAACAAAAAAACAACAACAAAAAAAACCACAAATCCAAACAAACAAACAAAAACAACAACAAAAAAAAACCAAACCAAACCAACAAACTACTTCAAGGGTTTTTTTGACCCTGTTTGACTTAGCTTTGCCCCATCCTCATTAAAAGTGAACTCTGCACTGAAGTCAAGTTTAATTAGATTTTGGTTTTAGTTGGTAAAACTAGACAAGCCATTATATCAGAAGGTTGTCCTTTTTTTCTTCAAGACAGTGTATATTCTCATAATTAAGGCTAAGAACAAGTCTAAATGTTTACAGTGGAAAGCAACACTTGCAGCAACATGTTGAGTGCTTCAGTAAACTTTTCTTGATCTGCATGCGAGTGGTTACTACTGTGCTTGTCAAATGGCCACTGATGGAAGTGAAACTGGTTTTGGCACAAAAAAAAAATCTTCAAATGAAATGCTTGAACTTTATTGTATATCTTTGAATTCTGTAACTGAGAGATACAAGATAACCCTTCTTTTGGCAGTACTCAGAATTTGTGGAGAATTGTCTCACTTGTCATCTTTTACTTACCTAATATTTCTTTTTCTGAGAACTCTAAAAAAGCTTACCAACACTCTTACAGTCATAGTTTGTTGTCCCCTTGTAAGTGGTGGACAGGTGCCTGTGATGAGCACAGAGCTCAGCTCTGCACTGTGAGCAAAGCCTCCCAGCTTGCCGAGGCAGTGTGTTCCCTGGGACCACGTCCGTAGCTGTAGAAAGTGATGCTCAGTATGTGGCTGTATTTTTCTTTGTAGAATAGTTCCTTGTTTCCTGCCTATTCCAGTTCACCCTCAGAACTGTCTGAAGCTTTGATGCTCCTGCATTGGCAAAGTGTATCTTAAACCTACCAGTCAGGGCCCAAAGGAGGTGTTTAGCTGTTTCGAAAAGGCTATTTTTTTTTTTTCCACTTTGATTGAAGAATCCTCCATAAATGAAGTCTAACCAAGTCACTTGCTGTATCAGAATACAACTTGAATATTCAAATATCTTCCCTGTTAAAGCTGTATTGCTGTCCTGAAAAGAGATGCATCAAATCTAAATAGTTCATTCTGCTACTGTGTTGTCTTAATTAAGGTTATTTTGAAACAGCCTGCTCTTCATAGTTTTGATCACAAGAGGTGTTAAGGAGTTATATTTAGCTATTCTCACAGAAGGGTTGGATTCATAGATGACTTCTCGAGCTGATGTGTGGAAAGAACCCAAAACATCCTTTTATTTCTCTCATTTCATAGCAAAAAAAAAAACCAGTCGGTTTTAAAATATTTTAAAATATCTTGCTTTTTGGGTCAATGCAAAAGAACATTATTTTATTTTCTTGTGATTGGGTGATGCAGTATTGTGTGATCCATAAATTAAGCAATACTTTATGAACAGTTTACAGTCACTGACTGTATTGTCTTATGTTGTGAGTCTGTACAAGCACTTTGTATAAAAACTAACAGATTTGTTGCTTGTCAAACTCTGATGTGGCAGAAAGCATCGAGGAAAAATAAGCTAAGCATGTAAGCAAAAGGGTAACATAGCACCTTAGCTCCTGTGAAACTGAATGGCAGCATGATGAAATAATAATATTGAGGGTAGCACTTTGGAAAAACAGTCCTGGTTTTACGTCTGCAATGGCAGGCAGCGAGTTAGCTGTTAGCATTGTGGAAGGGTTCTTGCAGTACTTGAATGTTGTGTGCAGTTCTAAACTTTGTCTCCAGATGATAGAGGCAAACTAGAGAAGTACAGGGAAGAGTGCTAAGAGTGAGCAAAGCAATGGAATGATTCGTTCGTGAGGAGACTTTCAATGTGAAGAAGTGATGACTGATGGGGGAATATGTGGTGTGAAAAAGATGTAGGAAGAACATGAATAGAGAAACAGAGATTGAATTATAGAATATATTGAGTTGGAAGGGACCCGTAAGGATCATAGAGTTCAACTTCCAACTCCTTGACTCAAGACTGGTTTTCCATAATCTTATTTGCCCCTCATGCTTGCATTATCAGGAGGCAGATTCAAAGGAAGAGGGGGAGGTACTTTTATTTAAGAGTCGTGGAGTTTTAACTTTGGAACTTACTGTCACAGAATCTTGAGTGTTTTCCTGAGTTCAGAAAGTAGCTAAAGCAGATTAAGGAAGAAAAGGGTGTTACTAGCTATTTAACCCTGAGGCGCAGTCTTTGAAGACAAGAGAGATGTGAATTTCTGAAAGATGGGAGATAACACTCTACACTGGTCCAGCATAGACATCATGCTGATGTTGGCTAGTACTAGAAGGAAAATGCAGCAGGTGAACCTGTGATCTGACGCAGAATTATCTTTGCGTTTTGCTTTTTTTTTGATTACTACCATTTTTATGATATGAAAGAAACTTTTAAATAATTAATTGGCAAAGTCTGAATTCTCTGAGTGGTGTCAATGCAGGTAGAATGAAACATATTTTTCTTGCTTGCTTTGTCCTTCTGTTTCTCACTCCTCTTCCTGATTCTGATGAGCAAATGGGCAAAAAAGTACAGACTTTACATTGTTCTTTGCATGTGTGGAAGGGACATCGCAATATGATGAATAAACATGGCTGTAACCAAAAAAGAAATTGGGAATTTTTTGTTTACTTTCCCTCTTCATTCTGGGCTCTGTTTTTCTTTGGTGACAGCCTAGTAACTTCTTCCTTGCTTAGCAATAGACAGAATTCTCCTGCAGCTGCCTGGGGGAAGTGAAGGAGGAAGAATAGTGAATGGTAACCATCTGTCTGCTTTCCCTTGGATGTGGAGGGCATCTCTTCTACAATGATCTCAATCTCTCTCTGAGGGAGAAAAGTGGCAAAGATACTTCTGAACATGGGTCTTCCATGTGGTAGCAGCCAAGCCAACACGCAGGCGGACCCTTAATACTTGAAACATTCTGCTCTTGAATATACAAACAGCTTTTGTGCCCACAGCGGTTATCTGTGATTTGTGTTTCTTGTGACTGCAAGCAAAGAAGGCAACAGTTCTAGAGGAGACACAGCTATTAGATTATCTTACCCAGCTGGCTTAAATTGTCCGTAACAAGCTTCACTTGTTCAAGAGCTGTTTAGGAGAATGAGCAGAAGTGGTGGCTTAGTGTAGCAGTTTTACTATATTAATGAGAATGGGTTTGGAAATTATATAGTGGGTTCCAGGCCTTGCTATTGAAACACTGTAAACTGAGTATTTTGCTTTTATAAAGGTTCTTAAAAAATGTTGAATTTTAAGTTGTTCAACAAGATCTGTAATGAAAATCTTCACTATATTGTTGTATTTTTTTTTTTCCCTAGAAATTGGTTGCCCAAATGAAACAAGATCCGCAGGTAACTCTATTTTTATATTCCATTATTTACCTTTAAAAAGACAGGAAATAATAGTGCATGAATCTTGAGAATTTAGGTATTTCTTCATCATGTTTTTCCTTGCTAACACAGTGTTTAGAACTATTATGAAGAAGTCTTTAAACAATGACTTGGATAGTTAAAACAAAGCCAAAACTTTTGCCTTTATGGAGCCTTTTGCCTCATATTCTTAATAGTTTAAATCAAGTGCCTCTTGCAGGCTATGGTGCAGTTCAAACACGCAGTAAGTTTCTGATTGTGTTGAAAGCTGCTCTTTATAAAGTCTGCCATTACTAGAATTTGTTTAATTTTTTGAGTTCACAGTTGTATAAGAAGAGGTAGGATATCCTGCCCGAGCAGTTTTGTCCAAATAAAGAATGTAGCTCAAGGCTGTGTTCCGATTGCTGGTATCTTGGGTATCTCAGTGTTAGCACAGTGGTGTCCAAAGAGTGGGCACTTGGCCTTGGGATGTTTCAGAGCTACTGAAGTTGGATAACTTGACTCCTTGCACAGGTGGCAGAAGTCATCCCTTTCCCAATGTCTGTGTAAGGAAACGGGGTTATCTTGTACAGCAATTAAGCACTCCAGTGTGCTGAATGGGGAGCTCCATGGAGCTGTAACTGGTCTGAAATGTTGAGTAGAGGGGTAAAGGCAACTCATTTGAGGCTTGCTATTAAGTGCTTCCATCTCCATACAATAGTGAATGCCCTGTAATTTTCTGAGCATATATTTTTCTGAGCTCAGTTGAGTGGGAAGACAGCTTTTTGTAACAGTCAAGTAGCTAGACCCCTGATGGGAAGGGATAAGCAGGGAGTAGGGTAGTATTGGAAAATCTGCTTTCTAAAACTTCCTTATTCTGATGGAGTTTGGGTATGGTCTTGTACTCTTACTTGCTGGGCAAGTCTGCTAACAATTAGCCTGGAGAGCAGCTCACTCTCAGTTCATGTCTGCTGAAAGCCAGGCCATGCTACAAGCAGCCATACAAAGTTCCTGGAGCCAGGAAGAGTAAATCTGGTCCCTGCTTCCAATGCTCTTATTGCATTTTTATCCCAGATTATTAAGTGAAATCTAGTAGGGAGGGTGGCTGGTCAGTAGCTGCTAGAATTCTATGTATATTGGAGAAGACTATTTACATGCAGAGAGTGTAATGCATTTCAAAATTGTATGGAGGAATATAAAAATAAGGAAATTGTCCTGAGCATGAAGTCCCTGTAATGATATTTGTCCTGTGTTTTAATATTTCAGTGTAGTGCAGCAAACCTGCATAATCTAATGTAAAGAGTTTACAACACAAATGAGAAGAAAAAAAGTGAAAAAAGAGAAAAATGCAGGGAAGCTTCCTTCCCTGTCACGCTTCTGCAGAGCTTCATAGGCTTTAAACTGAGGACAGATTTTTTTTTTTTTTTTTTTTTAGTAGGAAAGAAATAGTCCTGGTAAAAAAACTGTTTTCTGACTGCATCTTTATAGTGATGCTTACGGCTTTCAAATCTTAAACTTAAGAAAGTGCTATTGTAAGCAAAGTGCTGATACGAATCATGTGCTAAGGCAAATGTTATTCTCTTAAATACAGTCTAAGGCATAAATGTACATGGAAAAGAAATGTTTGCATTCATTTGACGTGTCAGTTAAGATTTTATAGATCTGTTTGCTGACAAATGTATGATAATGTCTTTGCATAAGTAGCATAGGTGAGAATGCTTTAGGTAGCCTACTATTGCATACAATACGATACTATTGTGTTACATATTAACAAGCATTTCTCATGTAATTTGTAAACTTCATGAAATGTGCAAATGTGCTTTATAATGCGGTAAGCACTAATGGATGTTTGAATGAAATCTTCATTCCAAACTGGGTTGTCTCTGAGTGCTAGAAAGGTCCTCTGCTGTTGTTGCACTCAGTGATTTAAATAAGGCTTTGCTGAGCCTCCTGAATTTTATTGGCTGTACATCCAGAGGTGCTGTATTTGTAGTACAAATGTATGCAAAAAATA
Source organism: Tyto alba (assembly GCF_018691265.1). Taxonomy (NCBI): domain Eukaryota; kingdom Metazoa; phylum Chordata; class Aves; order Strigiformes; family Tytonidae; genus Tyto; species Tyto alba. The sequence goes on from NW_024881280.1 coordinate 6,640,095, forward strand.
ACAAACCAACAAACAAACAAACAAAAAAAAACACCTTCCTGCTACTACTCTATGTTAACAAATGGAATATCTTTCTCACAGATATTTTTTCTTTCTAATCAGAACGCTGATTTGAAGAAACAGCTTCATGAACTTCAAGCCAAAATCACAGCTCTGAGTGAGAAACAGGTAGGGAAACAGAGATGTATTTTTAACACCCCATTCTAAAGATGTCTCTTCCCAGCTTCCAAGGGAGGTGCTAAATTTTTAAGTGCAAAAATAAGTGTGGGCAACCAGACATTTTGGGTTTTTATTTGATTTCTCAGCAAAAGGTAGGATGAGTTATTGTGAGTCTGTCAAACAAGCAACTAGTGTAATCAGTGGAAGCTACAGCAATTTTTCTTGTGTTGAAAGTAATATTTTATGTTAAGGGAGCTGGGAAAATGAATGAATTCTGTCACTTCCTTTCTTATTATCTTGAAACTTACTCTAAACCAGACCATTCTGGTTTAGGCAAATCTTTAGATTTTTGTCTTTGTTGATTCACACTGTGAGTCTGGATGAATATGCTGGAATTTTTTTTCATGTCTAGACCGACTAAATTCATGTCAGTTATGGGTATCTAATAGACAATCTGGAAATTAATTGTGTGTTTTTACCATGATAAATTACTCCACAACTGTCTTGCATTTGCCATTTGGTAAGAATTCTCTTTGACAGGTCTAAAGTATGAGTAATAATTACAACTGAATGCTTAACAAAAAGATTGTGGAACTTGAAGATTGATCTTGTGGGTAACTAGAAGAGAAATAAGTAACATTGAGAGATCTACAAAAGTTGTTCTCACTTATGATTTTATCAAAAAAAAGAGCAGCACACAAAAAACCACCTTCATACACAACCAACCACCCCCACACCCCCCCCAAATTAAACTGACTTAAGCAGTCCCTTAATTGTATTGCTATTGTGTCAATAATGGAACCAAATTAGGTCAATAGATAACACCTTTGATGAGGGGAAACTTTTCAGAATATGTGCATAGGTAAGAATATAGTTATGCATCAGTGTTACATCTAGATACCTGCATTCTTCTGTTACTGTCTGCATGCATTCTGTTTTGAGAATCACCTTTCCTAAGGACATGGGGAGATAGCAGTTAACATTTATCTAGAAATTGTGTTTACCAAAAATTATTGTGTGTTTTAGTAGTGAAACAGGGAGTCTAGGAGGGAACATGTAAGGCTAATAAAGAAAATGATTTTTTTTTTTTTAATGAGGATACTAATTCAACAAAAACTGAGGTTTTGCTGATGTGATGGCACGCCTCTCTTGAAGCTGATCTGTTCTCTAAAACCAGCATGAGCCTCTGCATGTGGCTATGTCTCACAGCAAGCAGCTTCAGAATTCTCTGGTAAGCTCTGGAGGCCCATGGTAATTTCAAAATTAGCTTGCCCTGATGTCATGAAGCAAGTCATATTGACTGCCAAGTCACTTGATCAGCCAGGACAGGCAGTGAGATAGTGAGTGGAAGGTAAGAGAGTAGTAAGTGTATCTTACCATCACTTTTAAGTTTGGATTCATAACTCTTTGAAGTTATGTTATGGAGTGGTATATACTAACATGTATTTTAAATTACCCACCACCAGAAATGCAGCATCTTTTCTGCTGAAAACTAAAGCTCAGGGTACTTAAAGTGCACTTGTTCATGGCAAGAACATGGGTTAACTTTCCAAAAGACTTTGAAAAATAAGTTTCTGACTTGACCTCCACCACACAGTATGTACAGGCAATACGAAGTCACAGGTCCAGTTTCCTTTTTTGTCTTTTTGGTTTTGGCTGTCAGTAGACAAGTGAATTTCTCTGTGATTGCTGTAGTTTAAATATATTTTTAGATCTACCACTGGACCACAGAGCTGCCAGTGTCCCAGATGATAGTGTTGTTAAAGTAGTATAGCTGTTAAAATGCAATGGTGAACAAATGTGAGTTCTAGGAAAAACCCAACTTCTTAATGCAGAGGAAATGCTCACTCCCTCTTATTTGTAGGAATCTGTTGTATAGACATCTGTGGCTTAGCAATGCAGAGTTGAGCAGTATTTTAGAGACTAAAAAAAAAAGCCCTTGTTTTTATGGTCTCACTTTCATTTCTCTTCAGGAAAAATAATTATTATCAATTGTTTTATGGGGAGAATATTATCCAACAATTTAATTTTCACACAGCATGGAGAAATGTGCACCTTTGCATAGTAAAAACATGCCTTACATCACGCTGTGCATTTCTTAAGTGCAACATGTTATCTATACTCCTGTTTAGAGACGAGTAAGTAGTCTTGATGTCTGATATCTGATGAATAAACTCTGAGGGCCTAACTCCACTGTGGACAGTTACGGGAGGCGTAATTGTCACTTTTTGATAAGCTTTTAATGAAGTGTGAAAAACTGAAGTTTCAGCTTGTGTGGTGTCCCTACTTGAGACAGTGGCGTGGAGCAGAGACCCTGGTGTTAGAAGGGCAGAATACAGCAACATTTCTGGCTTCTGAAATATTATGTCAGCCTAAGATATCCTTTTTCTTTGGTCTCTTATTTAATGAAGTTGCATGAAGACTTGTGCAAGAACCAAGTCAGTGGTAGGTAAGCTAAAAGCTTTTAGTTGCTTTAGGACTTCTCTTCATTTCTGAAGCATTGTGAGAGTAATGCTGACACTTGCTGCCAGTCGCTGCAGTGTTTCATACTGACTTAGGCTTCTTGCTGAGAATTAATAATGACAGCTCTGTTCAGAAGTTTGTGAAACTGAAGAGATCTGGCAAAGTACAAAAAGAAAACAAGTAGGCTATGCAGCGTGCAGGCTTAAACCTAAAGAAACTTGTTAGCTGATGCAGGGTTGAACTATTACAGCGTAAAGTATGTCATATATTGGTATGTTTTTTGAAAATGTGAAAGAGGTGTAAATAAATGCTTTGATTGTTTCACCTGAGAGATGATGGAGCAATGTATGCTGATTGCATTATCACATGGAAGAAAAACTTCAAAAAGAGAAGAAACTTACTTGAAGGTAATTTGCATTTAAAGGGCAGTAAACTTGAATCCTTGAGACAATTATTTTCATCTGCTAGTCTCTTTATGTTATTACCACCAAGTTCTAAACTGTGCTTACCTTATTTTTCTAATCTGTGAGCAATAAGGTGAATTCAGTTTAACAGTTTTGTTCCTCAGCTATAAATGCAAGTGCTGCAGTTTGGAAACCCTGAATGCATTGGTTTTAAAACTGGTGTCCTCTTTGTTCCCCCACCCCTCTCTTCAATAAGGAGAAGTCAAGAGTAACTTTTTGCAACAGTTTTCATTGCCAAATCTAACCTTGGGTTGTAAATATGAATTAATTCTTGCTGTGTAGCACTATTTTTTATTATACTTTCACATCTTTGTGAGAAAGTCATAGTCTTCACACACTTTTCTTCACTTTGTATTCTATACTAGTGTCTTCCTTTGGTGTTCTGTTTTGTAGACTTTTATCCACAGTTACCTATCACTACTCAACTTTTGTCTGGTTTAAATATTCGCCTTACAATAAAAAACTTAAAGAACATACTCTTGAATTTTTCCATGAGGAAGTTTACTAGTGTGTACTTTTTTTACTCTGGGGAGGAGGGGTGGAGATTGTTATCAGTGACACTAGTGAAAGACTGAGGTAGAGCAGAGCTAACAAAGGAACAGGCGGGATGTAATCTTTGAAGTAACACCTTTTTTCTGCTTCTTTCCCTCCATAGTGAATTAAAAAAATTCTAATATGATCTTGCAGATATATCCTCATTGAGTATGCATCATAACACTACTTTTTTTCCAGTGACAAAGAAGAGGTCATGTTTATTTGCCAGCAAAAATGCAAAGAAGTGGACAGCAAACAAATGTGTTTTAGCAATATCTTGTCAGTTACAGAGGAGTTCCTACATCTGTCCTTATCGCAATTTCTTGGGAAAGTTGGAGCAACATTCTGTCTTAAATGTGGAAGAAAGTTTAAAGGAATAGTCTTTTGACCTGATGGAGGAAAGGTGATGGTGATAAGCATATACTAAAGAAATCACATGGCTCTTTCTTCTATACTGGAAAATAAAATGAAAATGTCTTTTACTGTAGTTGCAGTAAAATTCATTGAATCTTCAAGAAAACAGTCTTGTGAAAGCTAGACTTGCATTCACTCCATGTCAAGAGCAAATGCATTAGAATAAAGTGGATCCCTTTTGTTACTTTGATTTTTGAAGAGCTGTATACACTTGTAGGAAAAAGTACTCAAAAGCAGTTTTTAGCATAGGGATACTTGTGTTTTTATTTTTCATGGGGGAAAAAAGTTTAGCGTACTTTACTGTGAAGATTAGTTGAAACTGTAGAATATAATCAGAAAAAATGCACGCTCTGAAAGCAAGATTCTCTCTATTACTGTGAAGAGGCGGATCTAGTGACTTTTGCTTGTATTTAAAGTTTACAGCAAATTGAGGTAGTCGTTTATTCTAAATTGTGTATGTTCAGGGTGAGACTCCTTTTGACCTTGCCACTAAGTAGCAAGTAATGGGAAAGGGGATTTGGGGGGGATTTAAAGAATAGTAGTATAATTTAACTATGGTTTTGTGTAGTTGAATAAATATAAACATGTGGTTTAGACTGACAAAGGAAACTTGTTATTTAAGTCTTCAAAAACTGTCAGGAATAGGTTTAAGCATTAATGTTGCTATATTTATTACAGGTACCATAACTGAGTAATGAAAAGATTGGTAATGTGCATAAATTCATCCTGTGAGACTGTTCTTCTTGAATGCTTGTCAATCATAGTAAAGGTGAATTTTTATGGAGGCTTTTTGAACACATTATCAGAAAATTGTACCTGAAACATGTTCCATCATAGCCTGTAAAGAGGAAAGGAGGTGTTTTGGTGAGAGGAAAGTAAGTGCAAGAAAGCTGGAGAGCAGGAGGGGAGACTGGGTACAGTTAACAGGTAGGAAAGAGCACTTTGAAATGCTTCTGCATAAGAAGGTAGGCGAGATATGCCTGTATGTTGTAGATACACCTAATGAATACCATAAGAAATCTAAGGCTCAAAATTTGAAAAAAAAAAAAAACAATGAAGTCACTCACTTCTCACTCCTGCCAGTTTGGTCTGGAGTTGCTAATTCCTCCTTTCCGCAAGATCCATCAAGGGCATATTAAAAAGCCAGTTATTCTATCAGTGATGGAGGAAGCATGCAAATATGCCATATTGAATGTGTAGTAACTAATAACTTGAGGCAGGTGATGCTTAATTTCAGTTCCAGTTGTTTATACAGAACTGAATGTATTGCCTATCGTTTTTTAAGTAAATGACATGAATGATAAAGATACGCTAATTTCCATGTAACCGCAAGCATCCATTTATGCCAACTGTTTATAAAGCAGTCTTAAAATATATGAAAAACAATTTTGCCCCTTCCCAGAGTTTGGTTTTAATAATGAAACCCTGTAGTGATACACTTAGCTCTGTCTCTTCCCATAATTGATTATTTGTAGATGACTTTGTTCGGCTGTTTGAAGGAGTCACTCATTTTTCTTGTCCAAAAGATTCTGGTCTATCTGGACCTAAGAAGGAGTAAGTTAATGGCCTCTGTGAATCATCAGACCTTTTTGAACCCTCTGATCAGTGTGAACAGCACCTGTTTAGAAGGTGAATGTTTGAGAAATCTGCATGAGCTTACTATTTTAATCTTCGGTATTTATTTAATTGGCATCCAAATATTGTGTGAAAATGCAAATATAACGTCTTCTCATTAAGTTACCATCTTCCATATTCTCAAGATATACTGGCTGAAGCAAATTTTGAATGTTGTACCGATGATTGTAAATAGAGTGCACACATCTCTCCCTGCTGCCTCTTTTGCTCTGAACTCTTTTGCAAAACTGATGTTATAATCGTTTGCATATGACTGAAATACTGCTAAGCTTTCTCTTAAGCATTACCGTTTGTAATGCTGAAATGATTAAACCCATACTGGCATCTAAACTTGGATTTCCCATTCTTCTCTTAATGTGACTCCGCCTAGACTTCTCACTGTTGGTTTGTGAACTTAATTTTTGCATATCTAATATACATCAGCACTGGAGTAATTTAGGAAATGCAAGTGACCGTTTTATATCATTAAAAAGAAGAAAAGCCCTCCACACTTACCCCTGCTACCCTTCATTTAGCACCGATTTTCTGGCTCAACTTTTAATTTTTGAGTTCATACTGTATTTAAGCCAGATTTGGATGCATCTGGAGAACTTCTTTAATTGAGCCTGGTTGGATACACCTTTCATCTTCATATAAGCCAGGGCATAACTCAGATAGCCTGCTCTGCTTGAAAATCAACATCGTAGATAGAAAACAGGCAGTTAAACTCCAGTATTTCCTTGAAAATCCCCTACTGATGTTGAGAGTTGGCTATTAGGTTCTCCTGCATGTTTTGACTTGCTGGATAACCGCACACATCAGTAGTTATTTCAAGGCCTACTATTCACTTTTCCCTTTTATACTTGGAGGAAAGACAGGCGAAACATCAGATTGTGATGACTGGGATTTAGGATGTTTTGGATAGCGTCCTTAAAGGCGTCTTAGTTGGAGGCTGGGAAAAGGGATTAAATCTACTAATGAATTTTTATAAGAGAAAACAGATTGAAATACTCCATTCTGCTGTTCTGCATGCCTCAGTGGAACAACCTCATGGCTACAGAAACAGTGTTTTGATTTATCCAAATGTATTGGTGTTAGAAAGGGAATCAAATCCAGGGATCTGCTTTTCAGAGCCTTATGGATCTTTAGTTCCTATTGGAATTGTTTGGTCTCCAGCTCTTCTGAAAACTGTGTTGAATTTTGTAGGGGAGAAGTGAGAAAGATAGAGAGTCTAGTGCTTAGAATACAGGCAAAAGCTTTTCTTTGCTGTTTGTTCTCTGCTGCCTGGTACTTGATTTGAAAATAAGCTGCTTCTGGGATTGTCCTTTTTTTACACTACGTGTTACTGAATGTAATACAGCAATGGGCTAAAATATTTTATTAGTAAAGATTATCTTATTTAATGGTACTGTGCCAAGAACAAGACTCACTGGGGTAATCAGTGTTAGGTGGTATTTTGCAACAGTGGGTTATGCGTTGCACCCTCATAGTGCACTTTGGAACCACTTAGTTCAATTTTTGTTTATTTTAGAAATAAAATAAACCACTTCGTTTATTTTTTGCAAAGGACCGAGGTGAATGCGAGATAATGCATTGCTTCCGTAGTGCCCGTTTGGAATTGGTATCTGTGAGAAATGCTCAATTGCCAATGATCAATGGCTCAGACAGGATTTGTTGTGAAGCACTTTTTATTACGTTCTTGCAAGACCGGGCGCCACACCAGGTGGATGCACCTAGAGGCCAGCCTGTAATGGTTTATATCCCTTTCACCTGACCGCAAGTTCCCTCCCCCGGTTCCTCAGTGGCTGAGTACTACAGGGGGTGCAGACCTCCTGAACCACCTGTTGACATGCCCCTTCATGTATGTGTTCGTATGTCGCATGTTCTTGGAAACACGGACCTTGGCTCTCTCCAGGGTGGAGGAGTTCATATGCAGGAGCTCATCATGCAAGCGTACCAAGATGAAAAGTTCAAAAGTTGAGGTTCCCCAAGCCTTTCCATATCTCCATCTACCTAAAACTAGTTCCAGCTAGTGGGTCATCACAGGTGACAAAAAGATCACTTACCTTCTAGCCATAGCGGTTCTGAATCGCACTTGTTATTCTTATCAGGCTTGTCATGTGAAAACAACATTCTTTTCCCTTAACAGTTTCTCTTCATTGTACTGGCCGTACAGTACAATTGTACAAGTTGTAATTGTACAGGTCGACTGGTGGTTCTTTGTGGTGAACACTGGACAAATAAAGAGGAAACATGCTTTTCTGGAGGTGATTTATAGAGAAGATGGCATACGAAGGAAGCATGAGAGTGGCAAATGCACATACAATTTTTAGAAAAAATTATTTTAGGGTTTGACTTTTCTACTTTAATAAATGTGATCTGCCCTGATTGCTCTAGTCACTATAAGGTGTTTTTCTCATTTTGTTGTGGAGACTCTGATAGGGTTGGGCCTTGAAGAGATTAAAGCGAGAACAAACTTTAAGGATTAAAGGGTAAGAATGCCCTTGATGGAGTTTTGCTAAATCTCTATGCTTTCTTTTTTGTATCGACACTGTTGTAGGGAGAGAATGCAGTTTTCATTCTTAGGAAACATTGGTGTTCGCTGAAATTATAACCTGGTATACATTTTTCTGTCCATAGAAGTAATTAAGAGTGTTTTATTTTCTTCAAATGTGGGTCAAGTCAATGTGAATTCTTCTATTTGTGGGCATTATAGATTGTCAGTTTCAGTATTGTACTCATTTCCGGGTTAACTTTGAAAATACTTGTTCTGACTTTCAGATACTCCGAAGTGTATAACCTCTTTAGATCAACTTTTCTCCTCCTGTTGCATTGCAATAACTAGTTAGCGCAGACACCTGACAGGGTGTTGGGGAAGGAGGGTGGTGGTGGTAGAGGCTAGATAGCACATAGGTGTTCTTGTTGTGTTTTTTGTTTTAATTAGGTCCATTATTCTCTGAGCTTCTCTTATTTCCTCCTTCATGCTAAGTCTGTCAAGACCGGTGTTGATGTGCAAGGTGTCTTTCTCAACTTTCCCCCTTATTGTAATGTAAGAGGTAGATTTAGGCCGTGGTGTGTGCAGAATTCTGATGGAAATTGTGCTGGAATGAAGTTTGAATTACTATGGGGATCAATAGAGAGTGCTTCCCAGGAGGCAATTCAGACACAGGAACCTAATTCTTACCGTTCTGTGTTGCCTTTGTGAGGGCCCACCCCTCACTCCACTGACTGTGGAAAACTTGTAGGAAGAGTAGGCTTCAATTGACTCCTCTAAGTTCATTACCTTTTTTTCCCTACAACATTCATCTGATGTATTCGATGGCAAAGAATTCTTGCTCTATAGTTTCTTGTTTTATTAGTGAGAAATTCCGAGTGTCTTCTTACAGTACATTTTTGAAAGCTAGCGGGGAGAAGGCCCTTGAGTTGTGATGAGCATTTCTTCTTTGTCTTGTAAAATCCCTTCAGGGTTATGTGAGCTGAGTTAGTATCAGGTAAGTAGTTGTGATTCCTCCCCCCTCCGCTTCCTTCTTAAGATTTCCTCAGTAAAATGTGGTCAGTGTGTCATAGTAAATGGACACTAGTGTGTAAAAGAGTTGGACCCAGGCTGCCCTATGTAGCAAGGAGAAACGAGCCAGCTTTTTCCTTACCCAGCAAGTAAAAACCTCAGTGATGGTGTTTGTACTGTTTATAGAAGACAGAACTTGTTTACCTTATTTTTTCCTTTAAAAAGAAATGGAGAAAAATTACATAGGAACTCTAATATGTGATGTGAATTTGTGAGACATATGCTTTAGAGCTGCTTAATATCCTGCAGAACAGCCAGTGGATATCCTTTTATTTTAGACCACTGAAAATTTGAATACTTGGCAGTATTTAAGCCTGTGGAGTCTTGCTCCATATCCATGTACTCTCTTTATAAATTGCTTCATTTTTGTTCTAGTGTGGCAGCTTTTCAGAGCAGTGCTTTGTCCTTTAGAGTTGCGGCCAGTCCAGAGTAGCGTGGAAGTGCCTGATTGTCAGCAGCTTTCTAGCATCAAAAGCTCCACACACACCTTTGGGCTGGTAACAAATGCTTCAGCCATCATCTTGGATAAAACTATGTTCTTGAATTCTCTCACTCATTCTACATTTTGTCATATATCTCAAGAAGCAGAAATATCCCAGTCTCGGAGTAAATCATTTGGGGGAAGCAGTTTTGCAGCAACCCAGAACACTGAGCTCCTAACTTTTGTCCGCTGGGCAATTAAAACTGCGTAGCCTAAAGGCACTATGTTTTGTGCTTGAAACTTAGAAACAGAAGAAGCTTTTCAATTTCTGTGTTTTTTCAAATGAGGATGACTTAGTGTCTGCCTAAGATTCAGTTCTACCTGCCGTGTAAGAGCTACTTTCTCAAAATCTTATCTTCTGTAATATGCAAGAATCCTGCACTTGAAGGTTGGTTTGATAGGTGTTTCTTCCATACAGTGAGACTCTTCAGAAAAGGGTTATTGGGATGCTTTAGTGCATCAGAATTGTCCACTTCAAATAGATAAAAAGCGTCAAAATCTTCCTCTGTCTAAATGTTAGAATTTCTTCTGCTACCGGACCAGGAGTGGTGCTTTAATATCTTACGGGGAAATGGGTACCGTATAAGTATCAAATAATTCTATAGTTTAGAGAACGGAATATTATTCCCTTCTTTTGAACTTCTACTCTATTCTTTGGTTACCTATCAAGATACTGTCATTTGGGACAAAAATTCATTCTAGGTCTGCTTTTAACATAGCTTTAGGAACTTCAGAACTTACTGTGTAAAGGAATTTGATGCATAATACAGTGCTGGAAGTGGAGAAGATTCATTTTAATCAGATATTAGGCTTCTTTTTCAAAAGCAAATGAGACTAATTTATATTTATAGATACAGACAGAAATGATTTGAAAGATTTTGTCTTTAAATGTAACTTAGTGTATGTTAATTTCCTTTAAATATTCACTTAGACATGACTATCACAGAATAGATTTGGAGTTTCTAACAGTTTTTGTTACAGAGAACTGGTAAGAGACTTGATAATTTCTCCCAAATTACTTTTAAATGCATTCAAGTAGTTGCGTAGCATTTGTCTGACAGAGTTTCAACAGTCAAGAATGAAATTTCTTCAAAGGTCATAATTTTTGAGCCAAATACAATACAGTTAGATGAGAAATACAGACACTACAAATTCAATTTTGATCTGTTAATGGAAAGATCTTTCTGAGATGATTTTCAGTTATGATATGAAGGTGTGTCTTTAGGAGCTATTATGAGTTTGTAGATCACTTTGGATACTTGAATATTATTTGCACCCTGGACTTTAGAGCTACATGCATCTCCTGTTAACAGGTGCATTGTGTCAGGCCCTCAGTGAGTGTCAATTCAGATTTTAAAATCCAAGGAATCCTATGGTTAGAGTCCAGATAACTTAAAATATAAAGCCATTTTAATTTTTACCCTTGTCTCTATTATTATTCTTCTTAGTTGGGTAATCTGAAGGTCTTTAAATGCCACTTACATGGAGAACTATAATGAGAAAACTCTTCAAGGACTCACAAAAATCCACAGGTAGAATGCAGACCTCTCTGGGCACTGCAAGAAGTCAAGCAGACACACCAGGTGCAGGCAAGCAAGATGGTCTGTTGGGCAAGCTAACCCATGAGCTGGATGGGTCTGCAAGCAGAACGTTTTTTTTGAGGTTGCCAGAAATTGATAGATGTATTGCGAGTCATAAAACTAAAGCGCTTAGAGGAAATAAATATCCATATGTTTTTAGAAACATCTATGCTGCCTGGGTTTACCTCACTGATGCTCTACAATGCATTTTTCCTGGATAAACCAGGTAAAACCACAGCTAATAGTTTTGTTGTGTGTGTGATTTTGTAGTAAATGCCAAGTGCTTTACTTTTATCCTTTGCACTAGGAAGGTGCATTATGGAAATATAAAAATTTGTCAGGTTCTGTATTCCTAAACCTGAATTTTTCTGTCAAGAACAGAGGCAATAATCAAAATGTGAAGTAGGACAGCCCTGTGAGAGCAGGGATGTGGCGCTACATGAGACACTAATACAGAGTACCTGCTTATTTTGATGTGGTAACATCACCTTGGAGGGCGGTATGGCAGTGCTAGGTTTAATTCCATGTATAATACGCTGGATTTATAATTGAATAGTAAGAGACAGTTATTATCCTCATGTTCAGGAGGAAGGTTTAGAACTTGAAATATTGCATTGCTTTTATTCTTTTTTTGTTTGTTTGTTTGTTTTGAATATAAATGCTACTTTTAAACTGAATTGCTTCAGAACAAGAGTTAGTGTTTATTAGGCTTGTACATCTTCTATGATAATCAGGTGTGCTCTCAAAGCACTGGCACTAGTGTATGGTGCATATTAAGTAAGCTATGTAGCCTTTTTAGAAGGTAAAGGGTAAATAAAGAGGTTTTTCCCTTTCTTCTTTCTTTATCCTGCTTATCTCTCCACTGTATTAAGTGATGTAAACACTCTTTATTCCATCGTTTCATAATGGGTTTCCCATCATTTCAATTTAGCAATGTGGAATTAAACTTGATGTACGTTTTCTCAGAATAATCTTTGTGGGTTCCAAATTATTCAAAAGTTGCTTGAATGAAAATCGCTGATCATTCAAAGCCTTGCAAGTGATAGAATCTCCTTCACCTTCAGAGTTCACTTACTTATGTCTTTGAATGGTGGCTGTTTGGCTACCTTTTGAAGTTTATATAATTTCTCCATTCAGGAATGTGTCTTTTAAACAATATGTGTTTTATGGCATTTAGCAAATAGTTAGCTTCCCTTTTGACCTCTCCTGAGTTAGCAGTAGACCCACTTAACTGACACACAGTCATTTTGAGCCTTAGCTTTCAAAAATATTGTAGTGGGTCAGATGTCTCTAAAATTTCATTACATCCTTTATTTGCCTTTAAAATATTAATGATCTTCTCATTCAGTATGCTGATTAAGACTAGAAAATGCTGAGACAAAAAGTTCATTTTACCACTTATGGTAGTCAGGGTTTCTTTGTGTTTAGTTACATGTCTCAAACCATATTAAATATTCTAAGACCTGAGTACAAGTCTGTTCCTCAAAAAGACAAGGTTTGACTAATTGGTCACATAATGTCTCAGACTTCTGGGTAGGAAGACAAATGGATTGTGGACTTAAATTTTACTCCATTCTGAGGCATATGGGGGGTGGGTGGTACTTGTTTTATTTTTTTATTACAATTGTACTTACAACCTACAGGATAGAGTGTCTGCGTTCTCTTGGATTGGCTGGCATAGCCAGTAAATCTGTGAAAACACAGCCCTTGCCCCCTCCCTCCCATCTAATATTTTGAAATTAAGTTGTATGAGTTTCTATAAAGTTAAATTTCCCTCTAACAATTTCTAATAACAGCATCAAATTCTAAGGCCACATGGAAATGCTGGGTGCTGTAATAATCTTGGACTCACTTGGTAAAACACTACACTAAGCCCTGGTATCGTTACAGCTGCATCAGGCTGAAAGATGAATACACTTAACTTGGACCAGAACAGGGACAGGAGCGTGTCTGAACCAAAAGTGAGAGGAAGGCAGGACTGCAGAGGCCCAGGGGGAAGTCCTGTTAGCAGCTGGTTCTGAGGAGAAAGCTGACACTAAGGTTAATGTTGTGTTATTGGGGTATTTTTAATTATCAGTGGGTTTGGATATGGACTGTGTGTACTTTGGTTTGAAGATTTGGTAGGAGCTCAGCCGGTTCTCAGGTGGTCTCTGTCTGCCTTACTGGAGCTGGAAGGGAAGAGGCAGTGTTTGTGTATCTGACTGTAGCTTACTCTCCCGTCTTGAAGAAGACGTGGCATAAGATGTTTATTGATGCCAAGAGAAAAGAGTTTGCCCCTGCTGCATGGATTTGGATTACAGAAGCAGTTGCACCCAAAAGCACTTTTAAACTCTTCAGAACAGTTGCAGTCCTGTTTGCCCATCTAATCTCTATTTGCTTAGTGCTTCCCAGTGCCAATTGCTGCTTTCATACCTGCTTTTAAGGGAAGCCGTCCAACTGGACCGTGTGTTTACCTCATCCCTGCTCGGACTATTCCTATTCCCTGGAGATGAAGCCCTTTTTGTAGCCCACTTATTGTTTCTGGAGGTCAGCAAAGAGGAGAAACTGCTGAGAGAGGAGTGGGAAGCGTCACCCGAAAGGATGGTGCGGCTTGTCCGTATCCTGTCTGTGCTGACCTCCACTGTGGTGGCTTGCAGCTGTGTAATGTCCCCAAGGCAGACCTGTGCTTTCCATGTGCTGGGAAAGCTGCAAAGAAGACAGTAGTCATCGAAGGTAGTGCTGTAAGAAATAAAAATTGCCTATTACAAGGCTTCAGGTAATTTAATGTTGGTATTTAAACTGCTTTTGGTAAAGAGTCAAAATTAAGTTCTGTAGGAAACAAGGCAATAAGAAAGTATCTTTAAAAGTCATCTTTCTTTTTTTGCCAGTGCATTCTGTTACCTAGCCTGCCTTAAAAGTTACAGGTTGTTTTGAAATCTTTTATTCTATAGAGCTGAACGCATTTCAGTAAATCATTTAATCAATTGCTGTGTGGCATACAATTTATAGAAAGAGTTAATCTTTGTCTATGTTGCCCATTATAAAAGGTAAACATTTCTTTAAGAAGCTTTTGTGCTTTTATTTTTGCAACAGCCTTTGGTAACTCAGAGTAGAGAAGTACCTGCTTTTTAAATAAACGTTCATGTTGTACTAAAAATACCCCCAAAACCTGCTTTTTAAAAACTGCTGTTTTCTTTGTCTGTTCCTAATGGTCCTTGAAAGACCGTAAGCAGGTTGCTGAAGAAATATCTATCCAAGAACATCCTGTGGTTGGACTGATGATAACACTTTGTAGTGTCATTATCTGGAGTTACTGAAGCACTGTGCAGGAGTGAGGAAAGTCAGGATGCACTACTTTACTCTGTCTTCCTCTGCAACCAACGGTTCCAGCACTGTGCTTCCAAGGCACCAAATTCACTATGTTTCAGAGGCAAAACTGAGTTCGGATCCCATACCTTGTGGTTTTGTAGGTTGAGATTATACGGCCACTTTGATGAAGCTTCAAATTGACTGCTGCTGTGTAAGTAGTGACCTACCTTCCTGCCTGGTCTAACTGCTTACTTCTGCTCCTCTCTTGTGCCAGAATTGGTGCTCATGTTGCTGTGCAGTAACTGGAGTCAAAAAGTTGTCTGGCTGAAGACTAACTCTGAGACGTGCTAGTTTTTGAGCAGGATCCAGTTTGCTCGCTTGGCTTGTGTGCAGTTGAATGAACACTGCTTTTGGCATAGGGCAAGTGGCAGAAAGGAAAGGCTGAAACAAAGGAAGGGTGAAACGGTTTTCAGTTGACAGCTGCCTGAATTTATCCTGGACTAAACAGCTGTGTAGCCACAACCGTGAACCCAGTCTGAAGCTTGGTAGCCTCCTTTTCCAGGGGTGCAGTTACAGAAAATGTACCTGCAGCTCCTGAATGGCAGAAGGGAGGGCAGGCTGTGTTTGTCCTGCTTCTCCCACTGGAATACTTCATCCCCACATAGCCCTATGCATGAAGCAGGCACAACACACGTGGCGATACAGGTGAATGACTTAAATGATTTAAGTATAGAGGATGGAGGTAGTTACATTTGCACCTGGAAAATTTCTGTTAGCGTTGCGTTTTGTTTTCACAATTGATGGTATTTTCAGCATAACCTAACACAAGAAGTATGAAGATGAAGCACAAAAAGAAATATAAAATGGTTCTTGAGTGTTCTTTGAAGAACTGAATTCATACAACTTGAGTTGTACGTAGGAAGAACAGATGAGATGGATTTTTGGAAGCTGTTTGACACTGGAGAGCAACCTGAATTCTAAGGCATTATGATTTTTATTTAGCAAATTTCAAACTGGATTAATCACAGACAGAACTTTTAAATTCTGCCCGAGAACTTATATTGCAAGTCCTGAGTGTTTCAATATAGATCATGTACACTGGCAGAAAGCAATGAGGTGTCTTTGGAATCTCATACAGTCAAAGCCTTTGTTTATGTGTTAATCTCTGCCTTTGAATAGAACTATTAATGGAAAACAGAAAACAACACAAATGGTAGCTCACTGTGAGTATCATCATTCCTGCTGCCCAATTACAAAAAAGGAAGAAACCCCTCAATTCTGCTGAAAAGGATGTCAGTTTTCCCCAGCTGCTTTTGTTTTCAGTGGTCTTACACAGGCATAGCTACAGTGAGAATTTGTCCTGTACTTGGAGATTGGTTAAAAAGTGTATGAATTTTAATAGAAAGAAGGGCTTTTTCCTTCTAAGTTCTGCAGAGTTGATTCAACATAAATAAAAATAAACAGTAAAAGTATTTGTTTGGGTTTTTTTCTTTTTTTTTTTTTTTTAGACTTTAAATATATGTAGGGATCGAGCTACTGAGTCTGCTTTTCTGCACTCATGTTTGAAAGTGTAGCTGAGTCTGTAACAGAAAGCTAGCAGTATGACTTACACAAAATAGCTTTCAGAATCACGAATTCTAGAGGGTAACTTCAGTCTAATGCTGTAGGGCATCTTTATATTTTGGATCAATACATAGCAGTTACTCTTGATTAAGACATTTATCACTTGATCATTAAAAAAATGCTAAAGAAACTCAAAGAATGCCAAAGCATAAGGATATGGACATTATGATTCAGTTGATCACAGCTATGGGTATAACAAAAAAAATAAATTAAAAGTATTACCATTTGGGGCAGGTGCTTTGTAAGAGGTTTTTTGGTTTTTTTTCAGGCAGGGCAGCCTCTGATTTTTGTGTTCCTCTGCCCCCTGCAAATCACTGGTCATAACTGCTTTATGTGGCAGCTTGGTGATGGGTAAAGATGTCTGGGTGGAAAGACATCTGTGAAACTTTAACGTGCTGGTCAAGGATCTTTTGCTTGTGTGCTGATGCAGTTAGGTTGTTTCTGGGTAAACCAGCAGCCAGGTCAGCCAGGAAGGAGTTGTAAATGACAGAGACTAACATAATGGAGCTTAAAAACAAAGAACTCCCTCCTCCCACACCAAGCTACCCCAACCACTACAATGAAAAAAGAAACTCCCAAGAAAGTTGTCTCCTCCTGTTATCAACGTAAATCCTCACAGGCTAAAGACTGAGATGCTCACTGACAGTAGGCAGAGGTAGGCTTCTGTACACGGAGGAAGCAGGAGCCATCCTTTGACCCTAGCTTACATTTGTTATATTCCACTCCCCTCAAAGTGCATCGTTAACAGAGCACATAGTTCAACTCTAGAGACACAGACAAACTCCTACAGGATACTTCTCAGAAGTAAGCTATGCCTCAGTGATAAGAAACAACATTCTTATGACACAGGAAAGTGAAAAAAATTGAGAAGTTCAGGCACAGGGTACACTTAAGAGCATATAATGCAAGCTTTATTTTTGTAATGCACATTCAGGGCTGATACCATAATTAGTGGTTTGATGGGGTATGGTAAATGGAAAACTGTAGGTACAAAGGGAACTCCAGAGGTCGTCTAGTCCAGCCTCCTGCTCCTATCACATACGTGCTTCATGAATAGAGAGCGGTACCAGTCTCCCAAAAAGAGACTCTGATGGCCTGGACTTGCATTATTTGAATAGGAGTGTAACAGTTGTTTTCCCATTTGTATTACTTAGTGCCCCTATCTGAACTCAATGCATGTGCCATCAGTCTTAATGTGTTCGCTCATATATTTGGCAGTTTTATTTGCCTGGGCTGCAAAACTCCCTCCATTGCAGCATTTTAGGAAGATGTTTTGAAAACACTTTTTTTTTTTTTTTTAATACTCTTCCAGGGCATTAAAATCACTGCAGCTCTGCTAGCACTAACGCCAAGAGGAGCGGTGCTGTATGCAAACGGGTTTTGTTACTGTGTTGTCTGCTAACTCTTAATGTGAAAGTAAGCAACCAGTGCTTTCCTCTTGTGCGTCCAACCATTATTAACTGCAGTTGATCTGAGCAGGCGCTATGACAAGGAGATAAATGTTTTCATTTGTACATCTGCAAGGTCTTATTCCAGTCTGAAAAGAATTTTAAACTGAGTGTTACAGTGTTGGTGTTGGAGATGAGATCTTTCTTAGTCTAGTCTAGAGCTGCTGCTAAACTTGTAATTTTTTCTTAAAATTAGTGTCGTTTTATGAGGAAGTGAAGAGTCTAAAACTTACTGCATTTTCCCTTGACTGTCAGTTCTGTTTATTCTCTGTATACATGTAAAAGATAGCTCTAGAGCTAGGTCTGTCCCTTGTACAGTTAATTAACCCCCCTGCTGTGTGCCTAGATATGTGCTCTTGCTGTTCAATGATGTCTGTGAATTGACTGACGAACGTACACTCCCGTGCAGGCGTATGCAGCGAGAGAGAAAGCCTCCAAGAAACGCAGAGAAAGATGATGAGGTAGCATGTGGCTTCATAATCTGTCATGCTGAATGCTAGCTAAGGCTTGCAGAAATTGGGGATTTCAGTTACAACAGGTAACTACAGAAGGGCCTGGCTTACCATTGTATGGTAACAACTAGTCAGTTTTTAAGGTGTTACCTTAGGAACAAACAATAATAGATGATATGACATCAGTAGCGTAGAAACGTTCTTCAGTATTTCAAGCGTTTGAAGACTCTTGAGTAACTACATAGTCTCATACAAGTAACCGTTGAAGGACTGACTTGTACTCTTAAAACACAGATGTATGCAATCCTAAAACAAGACGAGATACAAACTCTGGGAAATCAGTAAAACATCACAATGGCAAAGCTGCCTGTGAAGTTTAATGAAAGAGAAATAAAATTGTTCCTTTGTTGTGTATTTTCATTGCAGAATTAACCCAGCTCTTTCTCAGGAGCTTTCACACTCCTGTTTCTATACAAATGCACACACCAAACTTCCACTGAATTTGGCATGGTTTGAAGCTCATCTTTGCTGCTGCAGCTAGGAGTCTATATTAAGCATGGATAGTATCTTTTTACACTTATCCTTTTAATCAGCCCCTTCCGAATAATGTTGTAGTCATTGCATTGTGAGAGTTTTCTAATGGCTTTTTGTAGTTTCTTTCCATGATGTGTCTGGAAGGGCAGGCAAGTTCTAAAACTGGGAAGGACACACCACAATATATGCAACATAAAAGCAACCTGTGCTGGAGCCTGAAATCCTATCAGCAAATTGTCGGTGCTCTGTTAGCTGTGAGGTGATGGTAACTGGGATATAGTAATAGTGTCCCTACTCACAGGTCAGCTTGAATCCAGATGCCAGTCACGCTAGCAAACTGCAGTGATAATATGCAAGGTGCTTATCTCGCCTTCAGGGATGTGGTGGTGGAGGAATTAAAGCCCTTCTTACGACCAGCTTGAGGAGTGAGTTTTAGCCTTGCTTTAAACTCCTGCCAAAAACTTTCCCTTTGGTCTCTGCTGTGTAGATAGTGGGACTACCCGATCGTTCATGCTGGGCAGCCGTGTCTGTGGATTGTGTCTGTTCCTTTGTGTGCCTTTGGCTGTAGGGACTGTCCTGCTGTAACAGGGCTTGTGACCTAGGTCTGAGTTGGCCCTGGAACTTAAAAGTTTACTGAGTCCTATTACAGTCTTGCATATATACATCTTATGTGACATAATTTAATTCTTGACTAAGTTGCTCACTGGAGATGTGGATTCAAATGTGAATTTTGCTTATCTGTGAGCTGGCAGATGCCAGTCTGTAGTTAAGGATGCGCACTAAATAACGTAAGATCTACAGTGTTTTCATGTAACTTACATGCTTCTTCATCCCATCTGCAAATGCTTCCATATTTTCCACAGTTGATTGAGAAGTTGTCAAAAGAGTTTCAGTAAAAGGAGCCAGGAGGTATTCCCCCAGATGCCGTGAAAGACGACATATGAGTATACTGGGCTGTGCAGAGAGGGCACGCGGATGCTCTGTAATGTGGACAACCTTCAGAGCAGAGATACTCACATTTGAAAGTTTGATTTTAAGTGTTGTTGAAATCATAAAAATACAAAGGGAAATAGTGAACTCTCTGTTTAACTAGAGTCCCTAAAAGGCTGGTTTAAAATTTAATTACCCTTACAGTACAGTGATCTCTGTTGTTCACCCTACAGCATCCCAGCTGCTCACAGCATGATTTTCAGTTGCTTGGGAGGAGGAAGGAACTGAGAAAGTACTCGTGAAAACAAGGGGGGACTACAGGTTTGGTTGTCTTCATTGTGAATTTTATTGAAAGAGGGAAAAAAAGATGTTCACTGCCAGTGTTTTCCCCTTACTATTTCACCATATTCTCTCTTCACAGAACACTTTTGCAGCACGTTCTGTTCAGTGAGTAAGTAAAAAAAAAAAAATTATAGTCTGGAAGTTAGGAACTCCTCTGAATTCTAATTCCTACATTCCTGTCATTCACTGGATGTACTTAAAAAAGCCTTTTGCTTTTCTGTGCCAGATCCCTGATCAATTAAACATGGCTCAGAGTATTTCATCAAGTGACTCAGTAACTGAAGATATATTAATTTCTGTTTACAAACTACCTAGATGATGCGAAGAGCTACACTACTATTAAATATAAGTGATCTGATAATACACACGTGGGCATGGGCACAGAAGCACTGTGCTGTCCATGTAGACTATAGCTACATGGAAACATTATGCCAGTATGTCTTCTAATTTTTCAAAAGATTTCTTTTTCGGGATTGTGTTTTTTAAATCCTTCCTGTATGTGGAAAAACTTCCAGATATATTCCAGTCTTCTAAGGGAAAACATGCACAAGGCAGTAAAAGCTTTTTCATTAGGCAGTGATGTTTGTGCAAGTGCTGTGGAGTGGCATTGCTTAAATAGCGTATTTAAGGAAGGGAAGAAAGAGAGCTTCTGCAGGACCCCTGCTCCTCTCCCCGCAAATGCAGTTAAAAGCAATTCTAAGCTAATTGTAAATTTAAACATTGTAAGATGCAACATTTTAACAGTACACACTTTGCAAACAAATGTGCTTTAGGACTAGGCGGCGTTTTTAAGCTGGGTTGAAGCTCCTTGCAGCAGGATGATCGGTTCAAAGAAGGCTGATCAAAGACTAGCAAACAGTTTTACTTTCTGTTGAATTTAAAGGCGGCATAATCAAGATAGCATGCATGTCTTGATGTAAGGGTCTTTTTGTGCTGATTTGGATAGGATGTAATGTTTCTTGGCTTATTTTCTTCAAGTATGCTGTATTAAGAGTTCTCAGAATCAATCTGTCCTTGAGCAATTGATCTTGGGCTTGAACTGGATTTCAGTGTGTGTCATCGTGGTAAGTTTGTGCTGGCCTGAACCATAGTGCCCAGTGAGAAAGTTTTGTATGGCAAAGATAGAAACAGGTTTAAAGCTGTTAACCACAAACCCAAACTTGCTCAGTTCCCTTGATTTACTGCAAATTCAATTATTAAATGGCCTGATATAAATAATTAAATCCACATTTTAAGATTCTAAAAGAGATTAATTTTTCATTGTTTTCCTCGCACATAGCCACCCAATCTACAATTTATAGTTCTGAGGGCTAAGAAAATTATTAGAGGATTGTTGTTCAGGATGCCGAAGTGAAATGCTCACATCAGTAATCCTGTTTGGAATGTTTGCTTCTGGCATCATCACTTTTAGATATAAATATTCATATTTCACCTGGAACAAAAAACTGCTGATTTTTGAAAGTGGGTCATTTTCTTTAAAGATGAATCTTCTGGCAGTTTTCATTGTGTGTATGTAATGCTGCATCAAAACTGGGGGGTTATGTGGCAGTATTGGTAGATGTATTCAGCTGAAACCTACATACCGTGGCAGCCCCCAACGTGGAGAGGAGAGAGCTCATTCACAGCAGTGAATAAGGCTGCAAATGGGAAAAAGGAGTGTATTGTGATATGGACATCATTTGCCTTGTTCTGCTGTTTTCTTATTCACTTAATTCATTCAGAAGTAATTATGCTGGAAGTCACATAAATGAAGATTTTATTCCCCAGTGCATGAAATGAAAGCACAAAAATTGTTCCGACATGTAGAGTTATAGAATGTAGAATTTCCACTTTGTAGAATTTACTTGTGTAGAGTAACTGATAAAAGACTCTCCAGATCAATTTGTTAATGTTTGTGTGGTGCTTTGAAGTATTAAATTGCCTCATAAGCAATAGGGACAAAATAGTGTTATAGCCTACTTTGGTTGCTCATACGTAAGGAACGGCAAATTCTGTTATAATACCAGTGGTTTGGTATAATGCCATAGTGTCTGGACACCATCTAGATGTGTGTAGGTAGAGAACTATCTGTATGGACGAACATACAGATGTAAACACCTATTTAGGACAAGGTCTTATTCACCCATGGATCTGGAACGTGCTTTCATGCTTCATTTTTCTATGAAATGAAGTGTAGAAGGGAAGAAAATAGTCAGATCTACTCCCAGTAATCTTCACTCCGACATATTTACTTAATCTTATTTAGAAAGTTTTGAGCTTCTTCAGAAGAAAATCCAGATTTTTATATCCTCCAGTGGCTTTTTCTTTTTGATTTGTCTGTTTGTCTTTGATAATGGTTTTCCTTTGCTTTGAGAGAAACTCTTAGAAGACAATTTAGTTAATAGATTTTAGCTCTTTGCTAGTGAGAGAATGCTGTCATCATTTTGTTTCGGAAGGGCATAAAATGAAAGAAGAGTGAGTGGCAGCTATGCCTTAAGGTAGCCAGTGTATTTCTCTGTTGCAAGTTACTGCCTTGTCAGTAGAGGGAAGGAACATACTGCATGCTGAGAGTACAGCAGTTCAGTCCTGTGTTGTATCTCAAACTCATGCTAATAAGTTGTTATTTACAACAAGGTGTCTGTGAAGACTGTGAACAGGCATGGTTGAGGAACAGAGTTATCTTCTGTTCTGTCGACTGATTTATTATTCCGAAGCCAAATTCAGAAAAATAAAAGGTTAATAGGTGCAGTGCATAGAATGGCTAACTTGTGCATTAGTTTACACTGTCCATTCAGGAAATTTCAGCGTACTCCAGACCGCTCATGAATGTCAGAATAAAAATGAGCCAGAAATGATACTCAATTTTTCTGATTAAAAGCCTGACCTATTTACCTATTGGTGTATATGATGGGAGAGCTCAATACACTATACAAGTGTCACAATATGGGGGGTGGGGAGGAGTTAGTTTCCACAGGCACTGTTACATTACGCTCTCTCTACTGCCCTTGTGTCATTGGTAACTATTGAACATTCACTTCCAATCAATTGTAAGAATGCCTTTCTGTACTGCTACTGCAGAAATTAAGCTGAGCTAGTTTTACAAAAGGACAGCCTATATTTTTTGGTTAAAACCAGTCATCTTCATTTCAATTTAGGAGGAGAAATTCTGGACTCAAAAAAAAAAAAAAAAAAGTCTTGACAAATACCTTCCTGCATTTTAAAGCTGGTTGAGTAAAATGACATAATGTAAAAACTTATATGAAAATTATTGAACAGTATCTTTCAAAGTTTGTTTGAAATTTACTTGCTAGGAAGCAGAAATACATATTTTTTATTGAACAAATTCTGCATGGATGGATTCAGCAGTATTTAACAATAAAAGTTTAAAAAACTTTCATTTAACTTTTATAACTTATAAGAAGTCAGATCTGCTAAATGGACCAAGATATTTACATTACATTACATAAGTAATGTATCAAAGAGTTTATCTATGGGTGTTGATAATTATTTAGTACAATGTGTAGCATATTCCAGCCCCTCCCCGGGCTTGATTCTCATCAGTTAAAATCAATAAATTTTTGTTCACTTGAATTGGTACAGAATCAATTCTCCCACAGAAAACTCTTGTATTTTCTGAATAATATCACTGAGAAATAAAATAATTGAACTCTTAAGTGTCCCTTCATGTTTTAAACAGCAAATTTGCCTCCATTGTCAGATAAAAGGAAACGGTAGATCTTGAGATGGAAACAGGCCAGAGGAGAACCCAGAAACATGCTCCAGCCATAGGCAGGTTGTGCAAAGCAGCCTTCAGAGCAGCGTTCCCAGCAGTCACCATGAACAGTATTGAGAGCTTACTCTTAAAGATACTGAATAGCAGGAAGATGACAGCGTTCATAACATTTATTATCACTGCACCAACCACAGAACTTTATGACTATTTAAAAATTATTATTGTTAATGAACTGATGTAAGATACACGTATAAGGCATAAATTAACTATGTAGTGTATTTCTTTCATCAGTGTAAAAATGTAGGCTCTTAGTGAAAGTGGGTGTCTTCTTAAGCTGTCTTATTAGTCCTGCTCTCAGTTTTCACCTATTCAAAAATGAAACTCTCAACCACATTTGGAAAGATGTCAGTTAGAAATTAGAGCAAATTCTTGAAGTGCTCTTTGGGGTGAATACCCGCTGAATTGGTGAGAAATAGTCTTAGAATACTGGGAATGAGGAATAAGTGAGTAGCTCAGGGACTTAGTCCATATGTAAAAGAGAAAGTAAAAGAAAAATCCTTGAAACACATCATTAACATCAGCCCTAAGAGTAGCTAAACCAGGCAATTTATGAAATAACATTATTTGTTTTGTTTTGTTTTTTGCTAACTTCTGTATTGCATCCTAGTTGTATAAAGATAATTTATGTTTCTGATCAGCTTTATTGATTGTAAAATATTATTATGTGTTGCAAGCATGGGAATTGCTGCCCAAATAAAACTGCTTTTAATAGTGTGGGGTCTTTTTAATTGTGGAATGAGTTGTTAATCTTGCTTTCTGTAGGTCTTAGTTCTCTCTCAGATATATTTCCTAGTCAGCCTGGTTTTGTCCATTTAATATTTGAGAGGAGCCATGGAATAAATCTCTAAAATTAGGACTTGCTGACTTTTGTGAAGGTGCAGGCTTTGAAGTGGTTACTCACCTTCTGCAAATGGAAAGCAGACTTTGTAGTCATTTGCACCATTGTGAAAAATCTGTCTTTATTTAAGTTTCAAATTATTTTTTAAAGATTGCAGCAGGTGTAATGGAGTGTAAAACTATAGCCAATTTCTAGAGTTCTTTGAAATAATTATAGAGCAGACCTTTTGCAAAATTTTTTTGTGTTCATATTTTGTAGTCTTTTATTAGACTGATACAAATGCAGTCCTATTTGTTTTTAAGCATTGATAAAATGGGTTAATTAAAACTGAGTAATCCTTTAAATTAGAACGTGAACGGTGAAATTTGTCTGAGGTTTGGTGCTCGGCTGATGGAAAGCAGAAAAGAAATGTATCTCCTTTCATAAGCTCTCAAATCTCCCCCAGTTATTTAACGAGATCGTACTAATATGAATATGTTCAGACACTTTGTTTTATTCTGCTTCTCTTCTCCATGATATCTCCAGATCCATTTTCCAGTATTATGTAGTCAGTCATATGATGTTTGTCAGATACCACATCGTCAGGTGAAAAATGGCCACAATCTCCTTTTGTAAAATCCAGACCCTGATGAAACTGGTGTACATTTTGCCGTTTACTTCAGTGGGGCCAAGGTTTCATCTCTTGGCCTCTTTCTGTCCCAGATTCTTAGTTTTTGGCCTTCTCCTGCTACTGGCAATACAGTCTTCAATTTCTATATTATTCATGTGTGCAATTTTTAGGTTTGTTATTATTTAGTATGTTCATTCCATTGTTGTAGTCACCAAGGTCAGCTATAAATCTGGTGCTTGCTTTCTTAGCCTCTTACGACATGCTTTTTCTTCTTTTTTATCCCTATGGGCAAGCCTCATTTCATGTCATGTCTTAACCACTGCACTATCTTCAGCTCTGTTCTAGACATGTCTATTGTGACAGAAGGAATAGAGGCTTCTTTCACTTCCTAACATGTAGCTGTTAAAATAATCCTTCCTGCTTACTGATTTAATTGTCACTCTTATTTTTGTATTCCCCCTACTGTTCACCACCCATATTTGCATCAGATTTGAGCTCCTTTCAGTACTTCCAAAGTTCTATATAATTCTGCCCTTCCTTACTTATGTTCCCTCGTTGAGTTTCCTGTCTCTCCCCCACTCGCTCCACTTCTTTTCTTTAATGTTCCCACACATCCATCTGTCACTTCTTGAGCAGTTGCTTCCATGTCATCTTCCATGTTAACATCTATGCATCCTGTGACCTCCCAGGCCTCATCTGTAGAAGTGCTTAGCTTGGCCACATTTAAGTCCCATTTAAGAGCATACTACTTCTCTGCTGCTTTAATGGAGCTGAGTTGGATTTTATTTTAAAAAAATAATCTTGCCTGTTTATTATTCCTCCTTCTGTAACTTCTGTTGCTGTATCTATAAACTGTACGTTGCTCATATTACCAACTTCCTTTAAGTGCCTAGACAGATACCTTTCTGCAAAAGTGCCTAGAATAATTTAAGACATTACCAGCAGCAGTTATGTGTTCTGCACCTCAGCTAATCAAATACTTTGAATGTTTTAGAAGCTGATAGTGACAAAACTTGGGGCAAAGTGGCCTCAAGTTTTCGTCTGCAGAAGAATAGAACATAGAAGTAGGAGTGGGGAAAAGTAACTTCTAAAAGTCTTGTAGGCAGACTTACAGGATGCTGAAGCCCAAGCTGTCTGGAAATCAACTTGTATTTTGCTTGTGTATCAGTGCTATGCAGCGGGTTTAAACAGGTATAACTTCAGAACTTGCATTACGCTTGCAAAGATTGCTAAGGAATTTCTCTGTGATGTGTGGAATCAGTAAGCGCCTGGACAGGAATAGGAATCTGTACATGCAAATGCTGACAAAATTTGAAGGATATGTGAAAAACTCTGTATTTTATTTTTTTACATGTCTCTGTCACCTATATTGATACTGCAGTTGTGGTAAAATTTAGGCATCTACTGAAAATTTTAGCTCAGTATGATCTTGCTAACACTGTATTAAGAGTGCAGGTAGTTGAGTCTTGGGGCTTGGGGTCATTCTTTTTTGTTTGGTTTTGTTTTGGTGTTTTTTTTTAACAGTACAACACTGCTTTGACTCTAGGTGTAAGGACCCTGTCTGAAAAAATCTGAGGCAAACAGATCTGTCTTTTGTTGCTCTAAAAGGAGGACATAAGAATAACCCTGATCAGTGTCAGTGTTCTATAGCTTGATGTCTTTTGCTGAGAGCATCTGCTTCCAGCTTTCTTGAACTTTACTTTAAGCACCAGTAGGTGCATTGTACATGTTGATTTCAATACTTTAGAGGAAGTATGCGGTAGGAAGGGTAGTCTTTAATTGATCCCACTGAAAATTCTCAAATACAGCCTGTGTAGTAACATATGTGTGTATTGAAATGAAATTATATGCCTTTGCTGGAAGTAGCCACTACACCAACTGGACTTTGAACTTTTTGGCCAGGGAGCTGTGTAGAAGAATTGTGAATGCATTCCCAATTACTTGGAGCATTACAACCATTAACAGCCCTTCAAGAACAGAGTCACTTGTGTGCTTAAAAATACTGCTACTACTTAGAAGGATATAGTCTGATATAGGGGTATCTGAACATACAGTTTTGCCAATGGGATGAGATAAAACTAATACTTATCCGACAAAGTAATTTTTCTATAGTCGAGAGAAAATACGTCAAGGACAGAAAGTAAAAGTGTTCAAGTGGGAACAGTGTCAAGACTTAATGTGTTGCAAATACAAAATCAGAGATCACTTCTTACAATTTTTGTAATAAGAATTGTACTCTGAGAGTCATCCTTTATCATAATTAATATTCTGGAGTGATTCTGTAAGGTATTTTTTATGGCATTTCTGTGCATAACACAGAAATAAGTTGGTTTTAATTATAATTTTGATTTTTAGTTTGTCTGTCGTTTAAAAATGATCTGGCAGACATCTGAGCATGATTTTCATTATGTCGGCATTTGAGTAAGTACCTCAAGGAGTCGGATAGTTTGTGTTGCCTGTGTGATAAGAGTCACAGATTGGACTGTCTTGTGGTTGTTGCTGCAGGCGTTGGTGTTCAGGTGCATATATTATTTCCCAGTGTCTAGTAGGACAGCAGTTTAGTTGTTTTTCTAAAGACAGCTGAATTACAATACTAAACGTTTAATTTATAAAAGACAATGTAAGTGTGCAAGCCAGTTAGTCTGTACACATATATAAATCAGGCAAACAGTAAGAGGTTGGTATAGAACTACGTTCATTGTGAGTAATCTTAAAAACAAATGTATTTGTGCTTGTGCTTGTCACACCTATTACAGAGCGTGGAGAGAATATGCAGAAATCGCTATATCATGTTAGAAATCTAATAGAAATGGAGGGGGAAAGCAGAATGATGAGAGACAGCTGCTGCTGCTGCTACCGCCACCCGGATTGGCAGCCTATTTATAATCGGGCAGGCTGGTAGCTAGATTAGTGTTCTTGGCTGCAACACATCAGATACCAGTGATGATTGTTTGTATATATATGCTAAGTATTTTAATTTTTAAAGCAATGCGTATTCTTCACATTCTAAAGAAATTAAATGGACCAAACCAAATGTTCAGTATTTTAAATAGTTATGAATGGTATAGTTCTTTCATATCAGGAAACTCTATTTAGCAGTTTCTTGCTGAATTCTTGCATGAATCAGACATGTTAAGGTAGTAGGGCTTGTTTACATGTCCTGAATGCCATCTGAAATTATAATGTTAGGTGAGATTGAATGTCACACAAATCCTGGCTGCTTGTGAAAATAAGTCTGTAACAGTTACCAGCCTATTTCATGTTTTGCCTTTTTCCCCTTATTTTTAATTGGCATTTTAAACACATTCAGTGGTATTACCTTAAAATTACCTTTTTAAATATTAGGGCAATTCCATACATAAGTCGCATGGGGGAATGATAAAGGCAGACATTGATTCCACTTAGAGGTGATTTCTGACTTGCTGTCTGCATAACACAGAAGGGCATAGAGCCTAAGTAACTTTTTTCACTACTCGGATGCAGCAGTTTTACCAGTTGACTTGATTTCACGTAAAGGTCAGTTCCTTCCAGCCTCTCACCGTTCCCAGTGTCCATAGCTCCTTTACTCTGTACCTCTGGCAAGCTTCAGAAATCTTAAAAAGATCTGAAATTTTTACGTTAGGAATTGTCTTATGCTAAGATTCTTCTATCCAGGCTGATGCACAACTAAGCAGTGTAAAGTATTGCATTACGCCTTGGTCTCATCTGCCGTTTGGAGTATTCCTGACAAGGAGATAGGTAAAATATTTTTACATGTTGTGATAATGTAGTTCACTTTCCTACTTTATCAAAATGTTCTATGCGATTGTAATTGTCTTGGTACCTTAATCCTTGAGAAAAATTAGATTTTTTGTCTTTTGGGGGAGAAAAGGGGTAGTAAAGGGGTAGGAGGAGTCTTTTCTTTCATAGTGATGTCCTTACCTAAGTAAATGCGAATGTAAGATCTTCACCATGCTACCTTATGGCTGTGAGTTCTAAAGTTATTAAGCAAAATTAATTTGTTTCAATTGAAATTGTTTACTTTCAAATTTTCTAATATTTATTTGCTCTTCAGTTTTTAAAAGAACTAAGAGGACTTTGTTTTTTTCTGTAGCATTTATTCACTCACTTCATCTGAATCAATTATATAAGCCTAATTTTTTTTCTCCTCACATGAAAATCTTTCAAAGCCTTTTTTTTTATTTGTTGTCTATTACTGAATTAATTATATTTTGGTTGTTTCTCAGAACAGAATTAGAAAATACATATTCAGGATCCTAGGCCCACTACGAATTTATATAGTGCTGTATCATTTGTGTATTACATCTTCTTTGCTTTCCCTTTTTAAAAATAATTTTTTCACATTGTGTAAAACTGAGATTCAAAAAAAAAACCATTCCAGGGTTTTAATTTCAAAAATATTTATCGATTGATTTTGCTATATCATTGCTGACCAGATTGTCTGTGGTAAGCATTCGAAGTGCCTTGCACTGAAGTAAAGATGGTTCAGCTATAATTTCTAGGATTTCTTTCTGCATCTTTAAGATAGTTATAGTGTTTAGATGCTGGTGTATATAGAATGGGTGTTTCTGTCACTTGCTCAAGTCCTTCATATTAAATCCTTCATACTTTCGAGATATTTTATATATATTCTCAGTGACTCTTTATCCTGTAATTCTATCACCTTGATTCCAACATCCTCTCTTCGGCATCTCAGTTATCATACCAAGATATGTGCAAAGTAAAGTTATAGGCATGTATATATCTTCTGTGAAGAAGACCTGATACAAAGACGTAATTTTGTTTTCTCTGCAAATTTTTGACCTTAGCTGTCTGTTGATTCTTCAGCAGCCCAGCAGACTGGTGGCTTCCTGCTTTGATGCATTTCAAGAATGCCTTGGTATTGCTGTTACAGCTCTCTTACTTGCTGTTCACATTTCCTCTCGTGTCTCCTTATTTCCAGCTTTCATTTCACCTGTCATAATTGATACTTCCTGCTATTGGTTTGCTCGGGGTGAGTTTCCCTCTTTTGAAGGATATGTGTTTGCCTCTAGTAACCTCTTCAATCACACCATTAATGAAATTGGTTTATTTCTCATTTTTTTGCTTCCTATTCTGTACGGGTGTTTTTTCTTTGCTTGTTTTATGGTTTCTGAGTCTTGGTAAAAGGCTTTCTGATAAGTATCAGGGTTTTAGTTTCCTTGCTTTTATTTGTAAAGCCTTTAGACCCACATAATTTTCCTGAAGTTTTAAGTTAGTGGTTAGTGTTTGAAATTCCAGGTGTACACCACCTGCCCTTTCCCAAAGGGATCCTCTCTGGGCAGTATCTTGTGTGTCTGTAGGAGCTTCCAAGCATAATCAGAGAAACTGGTGGAGCTTGTGAACTGAGCCAGGGGGTTACTTCTGGATTTTTTTTCCTCCCTTTTTGAAACCTAAAGTAACACAATGCAGGCAGCTGTGGCGATGCTTTTAAGTTTTTGGCTTAGGTTCAGAGGGAGTGCTTTCCATTAGAGCATCCCCTGCCCGACAATCAGATGCCAGGGTTGGAGCCAACATCCCCATTTCATGGCCTTCCCTAGTCAGGCTTTCCGCTCTCTTTCCTTTCCTTTCCTCCGTACTTCAGTGACCACCACCTTGTGTCGTCTTTCTGCTACTGCACCGTCTTTTTTCGTTGGATTTTGTGTCCCTGGCAGAAATCTGTTCCAGCCCAGGAACAAAGACCACACCAGCTCTGGGCAAGTACACGTATTTTTCCTTTGCCTGGGTTCTCATATGTCAGCTGCATGTTGGAATGTATTTCTTTTTACCGCTCCCCAGCCAGCTCCAATGAAGAAGTGTTTCTTTTGTAATTATTTTCACAAACTTTTTGTTTGTAGGGTATGGAATAAGTGAAAATCTTCATGAAAGTGCTGACCCAAAGCAGTATCAGCTTTTGTTCCAAAAAATCAAAATGTATGTGTAAGATACCATGTGAGAGAAAGTTTGTTCACTGGTTAAGAATTGTATTGGAAAAATATACCCTGCCCTCAAGGGAAGTGAAACCAAATTAAGAGCAACAGTGTCCTCCTGCTGGCAAGTTATTTACCTTGAACTGATACAGCATAGTACATACAGTCTGTTTTCCAGTGGTGAATAATCAGAATAGTCGAAGGAGACAAGGGTAGTCTTTCTACTTCCATACGGTAGAAATCCATGCAGGAAGGTGCCCTCTCCGTGTAAGTTTGGAGCCACCTTTGTCCTGCTTCGTGTTAAAATCAAAGCAAAAGAGGGCCCAGGCTGGTGCTTGGTTGCCCTAATTCTGACTAAGTGGGCATGGACTCAGTGTATGATTCTTCTTTCTTCGTAGTATTAAATAAAGGCCTCTCTGTGTTTGGATATCTAAAGAACTAACATGCATTCGTAGTTGAAATTAATTATTATAAAAAGGTAGGTAAGGTCATGGGCTAGAAGCTTTAACAGGACATGACTAATGTTGTTACAGGACCCATTTCATTAATTATGGAAAATAATGTAACAAAATTTAAAAAATAAAATAGAATAAAATTGTTAGCCTAGACTGTCAAATGTCTAATGTTATACTCCTGGAGAAAACTTGTTTTCACAAGCTCAGAGCCCCATCTGCTTTTATTGATTTAGTGCCTTTAAAATTAGTCTTTTTTTGCTTAGGCCTTGACTTTACATTTGGGGGACCTAGACTTGCATTTTTGTTTTTAAATTAATCTCTCTGTTTCAATTTTCCCATATGTGAAGTTAAAGAATAATGAATACTTTACTCCCTACCAACATTACAAGGTTATTGTGAAGATTAATTATGCTTGTAAACATTATATAAAGGCCTGAATATTGCCAGCAGTATTACTGTGCTTTATTAGGTATTTACATGGTTCATCCTATAAATAAATGTGTAATGTTCAATGATGAGTAGTTAGCACTTGATAGTTTAAAAAAGAAGAAAAAAAACATTGTTCATTTAAATTCCTCCTTTTATTTTAAAATGTACCTACTTAAAATTATTGCAAATCAATGTCATGCCCTGTTTCAATTTTAATAAATCTAATTTTAATAAAGATAATATTAAACAACACAGGGTTTTTTCTGACACCTTAAAGAACTCAAATGAACCACCTCATGGAAATCACTCAGTACACTGCTGGAATTAGTGTGTATGTGTTAAATTGAATTATGACAGTAGTACTACTTACTGCAGGTAAGGAACATATTTCCTCATCTATGTGTATTCAGTTAATTTAGTTTTATAATTGCTTCGTAAAGAGCTGAAAAACAGCGATGGAGAAACTGTTTTCTATCTTAATCTGTAAGTAAAAAGCAGATGAAGGAGGGCAAGATCTACTAATTCTAAAACCGCGAAGGACATGATCACTAAAACCAGTTCAGTTTTGTCATATCAGATGGCCCTTTTCTGTTTAATACATCTGTTTTAAATGCAAATCATGCCTTGATAAACTTCCGTTCCCCTCAAATACACAACACATTCAGTATCGTTGTACTGATCTTCTTTAAAAAGTATAGTGTTCTGGTACAATATTGATATTAGTCTTGACACAGATTATAGTAGGAGAGTAAAAGAATACCATCTAGTAACATGAAATAATAATTTTTGAACATAGTAATCTGTATTTGAATAATTTGAATGAATGTATGTTTAGCTTTGTTTTTACTTGAAAATAATATTGATCTGAGCTACTTTTTGGCTCGCAAAAATAATTAAAAATTTGAGAGTCTGTTTTTGTTACACTGTTTTATAGATTCACTGCCAGTGAGAACCAGCTTTTTTTTCTAAAAAGTTAAAAAGAAATACAAA
This sequence comes from Tyto alba, assembly GCF_018691265.1. Taxonomy (NCBI): domain Eukaryota; kingdom Metazoa; phylum Chordata; class Aves; order Strigiformes; family Tytonidae; genus Tyto; species Tyto alba. The sequence goes on from NW_024881280.1 coordinate 6,673,007, forward strand.
TTCAGAAAAAGATTAAAACCTAGCTGTTTAAATGAAGATTTTTCTGTTCAAAGGAGAAATCAAACTCAAAGCTCACTAATTTCTCTGTTGCACCCTAATGGATAAAATGAACCCTTAGATTTTAATTGATGTAACTCACCTGATAATGTAGGGGTACCTATAGATCTTTGTGTCTAGGAGTCACAGAGGGCGACAGCGTTGTCTGAGTCGTTCTCTTTGTGTCCGTATGATCTGTTTTGTTTACAGTGTCACTAGTGGATGTTCGCTTCTTTATTCTGAATACCTGGAGAGGGAGGTATGTTAGAAGCAAAGTTCAACAGCATTGTGCTTTTGCTGCCACGCTGTAGATAGCAGTTTCTTGTTACTATTCTGGTAGTTGTTAGATTACCTCCTTTCCTTCCCTGCACCGTATGTGTGTTTCATTCCAGCCACTGTTGAACCATCAGGGCTGAAGAAATGAGTAGCCTCCAGAAAGGTTGAATTTATCAGTACTGTAGTAGTGTATAATAGTAGCGTGTAACCACAGTCTTGCCACCAGCATCCAGAAGCGAATGTGTGACTCTCCGTATTTGAATTACACTAACCTGGTAGTTTACATTTTGCTGTTTGATTTTTCAAGAGGGTGATTCTACAGTGCACGACTTTTTCAGTGAACAATTCTGTCATTTCAGTATGTTCAGTAGGCTTTTGTGTCTTTTTTTTAATGGATGGACTTAAATGAAGACTCTTTTGGGGGCTTGATTTGAATTAGAATTTCACATTGTAGTCACAGCATGGTTTTGTCACACCTGTTTGTGCATGCTACCCTGATTAATATTCAGCTGATGTCATTTTGATGTAACTTGATTTGAAGCTGAAGTCCTGAGCTCATCAGAAAGAGCTTCTAGTGGCAAATGAGAATGCTGACACCCCAGAAATGCTTTAGAAGGCTTTAAAAAACATGAGAAGTAGATTTTCTCTGTAGAGTCAAGAAGTTAAAGCAAAAGCCAACTATTTAAAATGAGAAATTGCAGGCCCTTGGACAGTATAGTGTGTATCTCATAGTGCGCACACAAAGGCAATACATTAATTTTTAATCATTGAGGACATAGCCGATACTGTGGCAAGAACTTTGAAAACAGGTATTTAAAAAAAATAATGTGTTAGTATATCCTAGGTCAAACTTCAGAAAACGTCTCGATACCCATTGACAGGGCTAGACTTTCAAAAACATCATTATTTCCCTCTAGGAGCTGACTTTCAAATGAGCAATTACTGGCCTCTGTATATTTCTAACAGTCTAGTTTTGGGTTATCGCTTAGTCTCCCTGTTCTTTCGTAGCTTTAACCGAGCTCCTGTCACAGTCAAGGTGTGCTTTTGCTACAGATACACCTGACACACATTGGCTTCGCAGTTGTCAGGACGAGTCTTGTAACTTGAGCCCGCGCCCCGCGCTGCGCTGTGTGCCTGTGATTTGCCGCCTCTGTAAGCAGCAGGCTGGGACGCCCGCAGCCTCGGAGAGATGGAGAAAAGGGAAGCGTTCTGTTACCCTGCCACCATGCCTTCGGTTACTGTTCCCGTTGCATCACATTGTCTACCTGAAGTTGCACAGAGCATCTGCATAAGCACACAAATATTTATTATCGCTACTTGGGGAACCGTAGTCGTTTCTGCTGAAACTGAAACTAGTGATGCAGTTTTTATTCTTTCTAGGCTCAGCTGGCAGCAGTTAAGCCCAGGTAAAGCTGGTCAAGTTGGTGACAGCATTGGCCAAGTTGACCTTATAGTTGAATCCTTGAGGATACAGTTTTATGTGGTATTACAGTATGTTCCAGAATCCAAAACATGCAATAAAGTATTATAAGTTATCACAAGGTGGCATTTGGATTTTTCCTAGTCCACATATGTGTTTGGGAGTTTTGTAGCTGATTTAAATGGATTCCGTATGCCGTGCTGTATGGACCCAATGCTGGAGTTCACTTTAATGTGAAAATGATCTCGACAAGGTACCTTTTGAAGCAGTTTAAAAAATATTATTGAACATGATAGACATTTCAGAAAAAGTTTTGTACCGATTGAGAAGGGACAGCAACTGCAGCTCCTCAACTTGAATGGCAGAGAGATTCACCGTGACCTGCTAGTCGGCCACCCTGTACAGACAGGCCTCATAATTTCCTCAGTAGCTTCTCCTTAAAGCTGCTGCCTGTACTTTGGGTTTCTGCATTTGGAAAGAAGGTTTTTGGAGGGGGGAAACAGCAGTTAGCGGCGTGTGTTACGTGAGAGTACTCAGTGACTTAAAGGCAAAATACAAATGAGGACTTATCTGACAGTGCTCATTTGCTGGAAGCTGTCGTCTTTTGTAGCATTTTTTTCTTTCCTTAAGAAACGGGGGGGGGAAATATTTGTAGAATTAGGGTATAGTTATACCCAAATAACAACCTGAGTTTTGTTGTCCTCAGGCAGCTGAGGGTAGAAAATTGTTTTAAGGAAAAAGGCTGTGAGTCTTAATTGAACAGCTTTAAGCAATTTAAGGCCGCACATACTGCAACACAGTCTTCTGCTTGTAGTTTGTAGAGAGTGGGTTTTGCAGACCAGAATTTCTGAGTTGTGATGTTAGAGAGGAACCTAGTTCTCCTCAGTACACTCTGTACTTATTTTTTTCATTACCTTGTGTACAGTGTTTCAAGAGGGAAGGAAGATAAACACACCAGAAATACTTGATACAGAAGTTAATAAATGAATCCAAACAAGACCTAGGAATAATATTGACTTGATTGGTTCTTCTCATGGGGCAGTAGGTAACATGTAGCTTTTCCAGGTAGAGGCTGGAGACACAGCCCTCCCACTAAATCGAAACTGGGCAGAAGCCCTTGCATGTGATCCTCGGTGGAATTTGGGTAGCAGTATGCCCCCGGGATGTCTTGCAGAGCTTTGTTTGCTCCGAGGGAAGAGACGTGGCAGTGACTGAATGATTGTGGAAGATGGAATTTTATAGTTCGTGTGCAGTGCAGTGGAGTGGAAGAGAGGGGGGTCCCGATAAGGCAGAATATATGGGAATACTTCATATGGATGGTATCTGATGACTTCAAACACAAAATTAAAATAAACAGATGCTGGTGTGGGGACCAGCATTCTCTCTCGGAGGAAATCCCTCCTCTTTATTCTCCTTCTTCCCTTCTCGCTCTATCCCTGGCAACCTTGGATTCTTTTCTACATTGTGTTTAAGAAAGAGAGATAAGAAGTGTCCTGGCCTGACTTCACATACTACCAGGCGCTTAGAAAGCTGTTGGGAAGAAGAGATGTAGTTTTGTATTATCTCGAGCTGAAAGGGAAACTGAATGTCATCTGTCACTTTTTGGGCAACTACTCCAACCACAAGGACATGTGCAGCCAAGCACTGCCGGAGTAATGTGGGCAGGTGCCTAGGTGTGCCGAAGAGATGGGATTTCAGGCAGCCTTTCTCTTCAGGATTTCCTTTAGGCAGGATTGGACTAGTGGGATTCTAGGTGGTGTAAATCTTCCTTTTGTGTTAACTCTCCCTCAGCACTGCACTAGGTACGGACGTGGCCCATCTGAGAGTTATCTGAGTCTGTGTGCATGTAGTCAGGATGGTCAAGGTGGAGCTGGGCTGCACTAGCCCGTGGGAAGAAAGGTTGAAAAAGTAAGAATGAAATAACTTAGAACTCAGTAGCTTTGGGAGCTGAAGAAGTGGCTTTTCTTGTAAGACAACTCGTTTGGATACAGTTCAGTACTAATGGATATTCCTCACATTTCACATGCAAGTGGTGTCAAACAGACTTTGTTAGACTATTAGATTTCTGAGGCTTTATATACGATGGTTTCACCTACTTTATTTTACTTCCTTATCTTACTTTACCTTCTATTGGTTTAGAGGAATCAAAAGCAAAGAAGGAGATTGGGTTGGTAAATTGCCATTGCTTTTCAGTTTCACACAGGTGTGAAAAGTGAAGGCTGAAAATGGCTTTTGTACTGCATTATTACAGTATTATCGAGTATGAATTGTGGAAAGTGAATTTACAAGAAGTAACTTCTTTCTCAAATTAAACACTTTCTTTTACTTAACTGTTGCGGTTAGTGTATTTTTACTGATTTATTTCCTTTAAAAGTATTAGCTTCCAGGAAGATTTCAGACAAAGTTAATATTAATGAATAATTTTAAAAGAAAAGCTTAATTATTAATAACACCCCAGAAAGTCAGTAATGCATTGGAACAAAAGCAGTAGCTTCCTGAAACAAGATTGTTGGAGTAAGGCTCTTCAGTCAGTGATTTCCATCAGTATCCAGGAAGATAATTTAGCAGGGTGCTATGTTCAACATCTGGCATTGTCATTTTTAAAACCTCTGTTCTTTCTGTTTCCGCGCTTTCTTGAAAAAGTACTTCTGTATTAAGAGAGATGTTATTGACTGGAGATGTGACAGAAAAATTGTTACATTTCTGTTTGATTCCACGTGTTCTGATACATTTTTTTTAATTACTATGTTGTTATTTTTAGCTAAGTTCATCCTTGTACTTTCCTTATTTAAACTTCCTTTTTTGCATTATTCTAATTTTATCTAGATTTTTTTTTTAGCGTATTCTCCTTAAGTGTTTAGACCCAAATTGAAGGAAAAAAAGTGTAATGTTTTCAATCTTTTTGCATTCACTAATATCAGTTTGGCTGAGCTCTTCCAACTGTTAAAGGGTTATTTTTGCTTATTAATGTAAACAGCCAGAAGACCTAGTTAAGAGGAAAGCCTTCGTGTATTAACAATTGTACCGATGGGTTTCTTCACTGAAAACAGTGCAAAAATGTCAGGAGAGAGGAGAGTTTTTTCAAAGTGTGTGGATACATTTCACTTTTTTTATCAAGTTTGGGCGCAGCAGATTAATCTCAGAACTGTGAAGTTAAGAAAAATCAGTTCTTGTTCTCTCCAAGGCTGGAGTTCCTGGTGACCTGTCAGCCCCTTGGGCTTCTGCTCCCAGAGAGCTGCTGGGACGGCGGAGGGCGGCGTGTCTCAGCCTCCACGCACGGTGACATACGGTGTGTGGGACATAATCAAAATACATGAGAAGCGACTGAAATTTCCAACACCTGTCTTCTGTTGTGTGTCCTTGTAATTTCAGTTATGGTATTTTTGTCAATGATGGGGTTTTTTGAAGAAAATATTCATGTGGATTAAATCAGACAGCTATTTAGGAAAGAAAATTAGGGGGAAAAAAAAAAAAAAAAGAAACAGGTTTTGCTATTGGCTACCATAATAAATATGCTGCTTTCTGTCCTCATGCAAGTGGATTACAAGAAGGTTTGAAACAAGGACCTTTCGTTAGCTGTCAGCATGGCTCACTCTTGACTGAGTTAAAGGGGTAGTGGGAAAAGTAACAAAAGCAGTTTGTTGGTGTTTTTGCCAAAAACACAGCTATTTTTAAAGTAGTATTGGAACGTGCATTGGATTTCCTAGAACCTCCTCCTATTTTGAGGAGAGGCACCTGATTAGAGCTGCAGTTTTATGTAGGATAGTCAGATGTATGGATTTGACATGTCGTCTTAAAGGCTGGACTGGGTGAGTCTGTTTTCTTTTTTATTAGGACTGTGTTTCATGTCTGATATTGCAGAAATAGCCTTGTGCAATCTATGTTAATTCATTTATAAGGGAGAAGAATTCATTTGTCACCCTTACAGGTTGAATGGTTTGTGGCCAGGTTCAATAATAAAATGTTAGAACTGAACAAAAACATGAATAGCAGTGCGTGTGCCTTGCCTTATAGTTCACTGCACCTTCCTTAGGGCCATATATTTTGTAGGACACCCTTTTGCTCAACTTCTGCTTAGCAGAGATGGGTGTCAAGGAGATTGATTGAGTCAAGTGCTGAAACATTAAAATCTGTGATGCTTGAGAGATCTGGAGAACCTGTCGGACAACTGGTTCTGGTACACGTCTCTGAACAGTGCTGGTTAGAGGTTGGTTGCCTGCTGGACTTGAACATGAAAACCGTTCTGTGTATATGGATGTGGCAAGACAGATTGCTGTTACGGACAGGTGGAAATTGCTATTTGTTTTTGGACATGTCAGACCGTGCATGTGAAACAAAGCACTTTTAAATCATACTGTGCCATAACTCACAGAAACGCAGAACCAGGTTTCTTGTAATATTAGCTTATGTTCTTTGTAGATCTATATGTATGTGTGTGTGTGTCTTGGCTCCGTTCTCATTTGAGGACAGATGAAACTAGACTAGTCTTTGCCGCAAGTTGCAGGAGCCGCTTGCCGGACGCCTGCTGGGCTGTAGCTCTGCCGGCCACGAGGGTGGTTAAATCGGAGAGTGGGTGTAAAGTTCTGGTTTGGTTGTGCCTGGCAGTAGTACCTGAGCTCCTGTGCCAGCTGTGCCACATCTGGGGAGGGACCCCTGCCTCTGTGGAGTGCCTGGGCTGCTGGTCCCATCATCTTTCCAGCTGCCTTGAGCCACCAGAGCGGCGATGGAAGTCCCTGAAGCCTTTGCCAAAACCCTCATGTGCGTTAGGAGTAAATAATGGCACTCAAGAGAGGTTTGCTGCTAACTGGGGGGTTAAGTCTAGGAGCAAGTTTGTTAAAGTGAATGAAAACGTTACAGCAGTAACTGCACTGCTTCAGTTTCCCAGCAAACAGTCCTAGATGGGTTTTGAGGTCTGAAAAATCTCTTAGGAATTTAACAGTGGTGGTTTGGTGTGGGTTGGGTTTTTTTTTTTTTTTTTGGTTGGTTGGTTTTGTTTTTTTTTTTTTCAATATTGCTTGCTAATGTTCGTCTCCGCCGAGAAGCGGGGGGAGAGCGGGAGGGAGGCGCGGTGCCCGCCGCCGCCAGCCCCGCTAGATGGCGAGCGTGCCCGCCCCGCGCTGCGCCGGCCCGACCCGGCCACCGGCACCGGCACCGGGCAGTGGCCAAGCACCGGCACCAAGCACAGGGCACTGACCAGGCACCGGGCAGCCACCGGCACCGAGCACAGGGCAGCGACCGGGCACTGGCCACCGGCACCGGGCAGTGACCAAGCACTGGCACCAAGCACAGAGCAGCGACCGGGCACCGGCCACCGGGCAGCGACCAGGCACTGGCCACCAGGCAGCAACCGGGCACCGAGCACAGGGCAGCGACCGGGCACTGGCCACTGGCACTGGGCAGCCACCGGCACCAAGCACAGGGCAGCAACCGGGCACCGGCCACCGGGCAGCGACCAGGCACTGGCCACCAGGCAGCAACCAGGCACCAGCCACTGGCACCGGGCAGCGACCACGCACCGGCCACCAGGCAGCAGCCGGGCAGCGACTGGGCACCAGCCACTGGCACCGGCCAGTAGCCAGGCACTGGCCCCACACTGGGCACTGGCCCCCAGGCACCCAGCCCCACACTGGCCACCGGGCACCGGCCCCCGGGCCATCGCCCCACAGCAGGCACTCGCCCTGCCCTGGGCACTGGCCACCGGCGACCGGGCATCGGCTCCGCACTGGCCCCCCCAGCAATGGCCCCGCACGGGGCAGCGCGGGGCAGGCACAGACCCCGGCCACACCGGGGAGAAGGCGGGTTTCTGCATCCTCTGCCTTTTGTCAAGCACAGCGGGGTGGTGCGCACCCACCGTGCGTAGCTGCACCAGGCGTAGTTACACTTAGCACAGCGTTAGTAGTGTTTAATGATTTGTGTCATTGCGAAGCTTCCGGCCGCTCTGATTTGTTACAATTTTAGAGAGTGAAGGTAGAATGTAGCCACTCTTCTGTTGAAACAGGAATTTTCTCAGTATCTTCCAAGGAAAATAAAGTTTTATAACTGAATTAACAACTAAATGGTTTGTTGGCCATTTTGGTGGTCTGACCGTTGGATGAGTGAAGTGGAAGAGGTGTGTTTTTATTTATTTTGGGTGGTATTTTTGCACTGTCCCTGATTTCTGTGTAAGAGAGAGAAATTATTGGGGTTTTGTTTTGGGGTGTTTTGTTTTGCAGCGGTTTCACTTTAAAGAATGTAAAACTTTGTACAAGCTTTTTGTTTCTTTGGTTTGTTTTTTGGGGAAGTTAATGTGAAATACCTATTTATGTGCATTAAGTAGGTCATTTCTTGGAAGACTGGTTCTTGAGGATGTCAGGGTTCCTACTCAGAAAACAATTTCCATGTTCTGTTAAAGTAATTTTTAGTCTGATCGTGCAAACACACTTGATGAGTGCAAATTCTTCCAGATGCAGAGAACAGCCAGTACTTTGAACACCACGATCTTATCTTTAGTGCTTGTTTTGCACTGACTGATTGTTAGTGCTCAGCTTTCTTACTTTTAAAGACCATTCTGACCCTGATTAATTGGAAATTCATACAGAAACATTTGTGGAGACAAGTTTTTGAGAGCCTGTGTTTTTCCTGTGTGCACATACATAGAATAATTGAGTAGATTTGGAAAAAAAGTTCAAAAGCAGGAAACAATAAGCAGAAATGTTTGGTACTGTAATTGGGTTTTGAACAAAAGTATTTAGCTGTCTTACAGCAATACTTACTCACTCAGCGTTGTTAAGACTTTGCGTAACTGAAAACAAGAACATCAATTTGGTATCAATGTTGTTAAGACTTCACGTAACTGAAAACATGAACATCAATTTGATACCTCTGAAAAATGTCAAATCCAAAAGAAAGATACATTTTACAGATGCAACCACTTAAAGGTTTGGGCATGTAAAATCTTGCTTTTAACTGTTTTTGGTTGCATAAATGTTAATATCTTTTGGTTTTAGTCTGTCTGTAAAAAGCCGCTAGGTGTCTAAGTTACTTTTTACCTGCTTCATCCTATTCTGTTCAGCAAATTTTGATGTATTTAATGTGTTTTTACTGGATGTGCTTCTTTACTTCATTGTTTGTGCATCTTCAAGACTGATAATACTGCTTCAGTTCTAAAATTATCATTTACCAGCTGCTAAAAAGCATGCTGCTTTAGTTTCTTATGCAGGTGATTTTGTATATTCCAGTGTAATCGATGATGATGGAAAAGCTGTAAGATCCTTGGTAGTTCTCTACCCTCATGTACTTTAATAATCCAGGACAAATTATCTCCTTTTTTGACTTTCCCCCCGTAGGTGTGTCAATTCTGGCTGAAACTCAGTATGTTACAATACGTATATTGAAAATATGAACAGTGCTAGAAATTTTAACACAGGTTTCCAGTAGTATCTTGGGTCCTGGCAGAAGGTTAAGTTCAGCAAAACTCAGTGTTAGGGCTCTTTTGATGCTGGAGCTAGTCTGTAGGAATTATTTACAAATACTTTAGTATTAACCTGAAGGCAGTCAAAACAGTGTTCAAAGTTTAAAATATTTAGCAGGATCGTATGGCAGAGCTGTTTTAAGGGGATTTCCTAGATGCTTTATGGGATAAACCCTTTGTTTCTCCATTGTGTTCACAACCAACCAAGCAAGATGCATATATACCCAGGGAGATCTGCTGTGAATCATTTCACCGTGGCAAAGTTTGTGGAAAGTGGTAATATCTTTGGTTCAGAGAAATTAAACCCAATCAGGAACACAAGCCTTTTATAGTTGCAAAATGGAAAAAGCACATTTCAAGCTATGAACATGCTGAGAACAGTCACTCAGAGTTTTAATTGAAAACTGTCGGTTGGAGAGGAAGAGGTGGGTGGTATTTGTGAAGCAGAGTGGATGTCAGCAAGGGCAGAGGTGCTGCATTGTATTGCCTGTGTTAGCATCAGGGCACGCATCTGTAAGTGATTGCTGCTGTCAACAACGAAGTGGAGGACGAGTGTGGTTGCTGTTTTTAATGATGGACAGATTAAGCTATAATATCAAACAGCGGTATATGCATACGAGTAGTGGGGCAGTAAAAGAGGGGTCTGTGGAGTTGAGGAAGAGATGTTCTGTCTAGGGAGTCAGCTTAGGGTTTCTAATTTCAGCTGTGTAAAAAGTAGTCTAAACTGTCTGGAATTTGTGAAGACAGGGCACATGCCAAGCATCACTTATTCAACTATCCATCTGTCTGTTTCTGTTGACTATACATGGAGGCAAAGGATGATTTATTTTTTAGTTACAGTATTAGAAGAGTTGAATGCCATCCTAGGTACGCAGTGTAGATGGCTTTTCTGAAAATACCTGTTTTGTGATCTGCTAAGGTGCTGGAAGACTGCAGATACAGTCCCTGCTACTTCTGGGAGGGGGGGATGGGGGGCGAAAAGTACTGTGCATTTAGTGTTGATGATATCCAGAGCATGAGGATCCCAGGAGGACAAAATTAATATGCATGGATATGTACCCTGAACACTTTCTTAGTTTCAGATACTTGGATTTCACTGAGTTTGATAGTCAGCAAGAGCACCAGGCAGCTATAACTCCTTGTTAGTAAAGATTTTTGTTGCTGAATTTCCTTAAAACTTTGGTGTTTGTCCATGTTCTTTTTTTTTTTTTTTTTTTAAGAAATAATTTCTTACAGGGATCAGTAATCATATATGCTGTCGTGCTTGCATGACATTGATAGTTGAATGACCTGGTGGAATAGTGGGTGCTGTGCAGTTGGCAGATAAACTTCCTTCCCTGCTGCAGCACTGCAGAGTGGGAATTCATGCCTTGAAACGTCTGGGGTATGTGACTGGCAATAGGGTCTGCGAGGCAAATCCACTGGCCTGGTTATTTGTCCCAGTATTTATACACTAAATTATGATGAGAGTAACTTTAACGGTGTGACAAGAAGCAGCTTTTCCATTGCTCCACTGCCATCCCTTGCAACTTACGGCTCCTTCCTGCTGTTACTTCCCGTTCATTCTGTTCTTCCCATTAAACTGTTATAATTCTAGTAAGCGTTAGCACTTTGCAAATTCTCTTTTTCATTATGCTGTTCCTTGTCTTCTGCTTTATACACGAAACACAGGTAGCAATTATATGATGTGGCTGCACAGCCCAGCTGTACAGCCGCAGTTGAAGCAGCGTAGTCCAAGTTTAAAGCTAATTATGCCCAGCTGTGTCCTTAGTCACGCTTCTCCATCCTAATTCATCACTTCCAGTTAATTCCCACTAGCCAAGCAGAGCCATCAGGTATTTTAATTTTTATTACAGATGTGTAATTTCAGCCCCTCAGCTCTTCGCCCCTCAGTACCGAGGCGCACCGCTCATTCCGCAGGAGCTCTTTGCGGATCCCCGGAGCGTTCCACCCGAGGTGCTGGTACCGCCACCACAGCGTGTCTCCCCGGCTCTGCTGGCCGTTGCACGAGGCGAGGGGGATGCGGCCGAGCAGGCGGCCTTTTTTTTTTTTCAGCCCCGACCCGCCACGCCACGCCACGCCACATGCCGGCCGTGCTGCTGCCAGCAAGCGTGGGAGCCCTCGCTGCGACCTTCGCAGGGGAGATGGCTTTGAACAGGAGGGCTTGGGGTGAAAGAGGGGTGCTGAGGAGCGGGTGACAGGCGGGTGCCAACCTGGGTGTCTCAGCCCACCCCCGGGCGCGTTTTCTAACTCGACGATCCCCGGGTCCTAGCTTGGATGTTAAATAGAGGGAGAGGCTCGCGGCCGAGCGGTGCGGGGGGCGGTGGCTCTCAGCTGGCAGCGCCGGGTGCTCCTGGGTGCTGAGGTGGCACTTCCAAGCCAGGCTGACGCGTCCTTGTGTAAATAGTACCCGGTAGCGGTGCTGCAAAGGGGAATGATTTATGAAGAGCGAGTGTCGGCAGTTTTTAATAAAGTGTTTAAAGATATCTGCGCAGACCCAGATTTTAAGGCGCTCTGTTCCAATTTTAAATGTTACAGTCCCTCTAATTTTGGATTATTTTGACTAGGCACAGCTGTTAAGCCTTTCTCTCCTCTTCTGGTTCTCCTCTTCCCAAAGAACATAAGCCTCTAAAAGTCCACAGTTATCTGTCTTATTGTGAGCCTTCCTGGCTATCACATATTTAATGAAGGCTATTAACGACCTGATGATTAAGTTGAAAGAAAGAAAGGAGAGTAACTTGAAATAGAACAGTGACTAAAAAGAAAGACAGTGTCTAGCTTGTATCAGAAGATGTAAACCCTACGTGTTTTCAAAATAAGAAGCCTTAACAATACACATGTAGTAAGAAATTATTTAACTTGATTTGTTTTGGGAACCACATCTACGTACGTCACATCTGAAAAGCTTACAAAAGGCTTTTACAGGTGTTTCTTCAGAGGGTGTTTTACTCACGTTGCCTAACCTGGCTTGCCTGTTACCATTACTTGCCTTCCCAGCACATTGAGTCAATGCCTTTGAGAAGTAAGCTCACCCCACCTGTTCAATAACTGACCAATTAAGTTACTAAGAACACACATGAAATGTTTTTGCAGCTTTGTTAGTTTTACTGAAATATCTCAATATTACTAAGTTCACTTCCTCGGGTAGAATACAGAGTATTTTCTACATCTGAGTGTCTTTTGCAAAATGGCATGGAAGGACCAGGTCAGGGGTCAACAACAGAAAAACAAACCTTATCGCAAAATATAACTCATGGCGTTGAGCAAGCCATACAAAACAGTGGGATGACAAATTTGCCAGTTCGTAATGATTTAAGTAAATTAATAAAATCATGGGGGGTTTGGGACCTGTTTTTGCTTTTAATGCCTGATGGTAATTTTTCAGTAGTCTGGTTTTAATGAAAACATTTACTCATGTAAATGAGAGTTTCTGTTTGTTTGTGTTGACATTATTGTTTATTTTTTGTAGAGAAGAATCCCTCCTTTCTTTATCATCTACTTTCAGAAATCTTTTGGAATGTGCTGAGGAAATGTCATCCTTCCTTTGACATTCATGTTTTGTTTGGGTTTTTTCTTTCATTTTAGTTTCTATGAAGTAGTGTAAACTCTAGCTTAATTTGATCTGGCATCCCCGCAGTTGAACATTTGTAAGTATCTTGTATTGTGGCCCATCTGGGTTGTCATAGAAACCGGAGACCTCCATCCTCCTCCTTGTTGTTGGAAATGGAATGCAAACAGGGCATCAAAGTGACGTTTTTCTAGTACAAGTGAGAACCCTGTGAAGAGCCAAACAGAAAGGTTTCTTATTGGTTTTATGCTCTTGTGGCCTGTTGTAACAGTTGTTATAGTACACCCTGTTTTCTCTTGAATATCTAGCAGCTGGGTAATAGAAAAAATGTGAGCATCATGAAAAAGCCAAGCTTGTGTGGTTCATCTTGTCCGCAGCTTTTTCATCTCTTTTCCTGATGTATTTGTCTTGGATTGGGCTGCTAACTAGTAAGGAGGTGCGGAGCATGTTGCTGCAAATCATTTGTGCTGCAAGGGGCTGAAAGAACCAATTATGGAGCACGTACATGTGGTTTAACGTTTCCCCGCACTGATCCTCCGTCCTCTTGCAAGAAAAAACAGCCAAATAATTCTGGCAACCACGTTAAAAGTTTTCACTTGCAAAACAGTGCAAACGCCAAATGTTCGCTCTTCAAAACTGTATGGATTTAACAGATATAATTGCAAAATCATACACCGTTGCCCTTCCCCCACGTACGCTCCAGCTGTGTACTCAGCAGTTCTGCCGGCATGCTGGTGAATGGTCGTATCTCCTCCCCAGGACAAAGAGCCTTTGAAATCGCCGCTGAATGCTAACCAACGCAGCCAATTGTACATGATTGTGGATTTCCAAAATAGGTTGAGAAATTATTTTCTAAATAGTGACTTGCTCATCAACCAAGAGACAGGCTCCGTCAGCACAAAGGGGGCACAGGAACAGTTTGGTTTTGTGTGTGGGAGAAAAATCTTAGTACAGTCTGTTCATGCTGAGCATGCTGTTGCTGGCCTAAAAGCAGCTGCCTTGCCTCTATAGCCTCCGCTGCTGGTGCCGTTTCGCGAGCAATGTGGGTCACTGGGCAGGCTTCTCCTTTAAATTGATTAAGAAAATCAGTTTCTGCCCCTGTGCAAAAGATGGATCCTCCAGTTCGGAAAGCTACACGGTGTGAGAATCTGTGCTGAAAGTGTTAAAGGCTTAGAGCAAAAACTCCTTTCGTCATTGCTCTGGTAAACTGGAAGAGGAAGAGGAGGAAACGTGGAGGCAGAATGCTACAATCCTGCATTATTTGTCTAACTCATAATAAATACATTTGAAATGCAGAGCAGGAAAAGGCCGCTGAATTATTAGTACTATTTGCATAGTATTAGTATGTGTTAAATATTTCAAAATATTTTACAGACTAGGTTTTTGGCCTGCAGAGCGTACAAGCTAATTGTGCAATCTACCAGCAGGGAAACAAAAGAGGAAAAACAATTAAAATGTGGGTCCGTGGGGTTAAATCGAGCATGGTTTACTGGTCAGTTTTTGCATGTGTGTATATGAAGTATGGACTTCCTTTTATCAATGAGGTAGTTATTTCTAATACCTTGAAAAAAAATCTCAAAGTATACCCTGCAGTACTTGTGTCACCTCGGACATCCCTCTGGGCATAGGCCTGATGTGTCAGTGAGAAGGGACTTTAAAAGGGGCTTGTGTGACCAGAAGTGTGCCCTTTTTTCCAAGTCAATCTGATAAAATATAATGCTTTCTACTGCAAGCCTTGCCTGCCAGTGAGAAAGGACTAATTTTTGCTTGTCAGACTTCACTACTTTTCTGTTCAGCTTTACATTGTCTATGAGTGCCCTTTTCTTGTGTGAACCTGTTTCTTCTCACTCCTTTCTATGTTTCTTGATTTTATTTTTTTTTTAGCTTGCTTTTTGTTTTCTTCTGAGCTTCCTCGCAGTCAATGACAGCTTGACTGTCTTCCTATGCAAACTGACAAACGTGTTTTGGATTAAGTGTGGTTTTGATACAAACATATTTAGACGATCCTCCAAACAACCACCATGAAAATCCTACTCGTAATGAATACTGCCTGTACAGTGCAAAGTCAGGTATTTCTGTTTGCACATTTGAAATCTTTACATTGTTGTGGTTTGTTTTGTTTGTTTGTTTGTTTTTTTTTTTTAATTTCTGCAACACCTATCACACATTGACGTTTTAATTACAATTGGTTAGTATTTTCTCAGCCTCTGGTCACAGTGTTTCTTTTTTTAAGTGAAGTTAGATAACTAGTTACTATTTACTAGTTGTATGTATTTACTGGTATGGGGCTGTGTGTGTGTGTGTAGTACGCATCTTTTAGAAGCCTCTTTCCTCAGCTTACATCCTGCCCCAACTCAAGATGAAATACAGTATAGTTTTATCAAAACAAACAAATAAATATGCCGTATTTTTTTGAATATGTGCCCTGTTGTATTTGTTAGAAAACAGAAAGAAACCCTGAAGCTTTTTTCCCCAAAGCACCCCTGCATTTCAGCACCAGTTTGGTTTATTCAGAGGTAATATGAGGGAAAATGTTCTCTCGGCTGCTTCTTTCCTCTAATGGCCTCCCTACCTCAGAGCCCACGGAACCTGCTCCCTAATGTTGAAGCGCCCCTTCTGCTTCTCATTTTGTGGAGGTTATCTGAGAAAGAAGGTTATGAGAGGGCTTATTTTTATGGACTGGAATTTAAAAGGTATGCATTATGTGTATGAAACTTTAATTAGACCCTGGTTGCAAAGGCGGCACAGCTTTAAGGTAGTTCTCTAGGTTAATAATAGAGTTGGAGATCCCAGTATGAGTAAAGTTACCAGACCTGAGGACACAAAGCAAGATGGCTTGCTCTAACAGCCTGTGTTTCAGTTGCTAGGTTTCTGTAATCTTTCAGCCTTTCTCAACAGCACAACATGTGTTTCCTTTAAAAAAAAAAAAAAAAAAAATCCATCAGTGCAAAACCATAGGGAGGAAAACTTCTGTTTTGTGGTTTACAGCTCTTAGAGACAGGTGTGATAGGTGTCTTTATAAATACCTGAGAGAGACCTGCTGCTGCTGGTTTTAGAAGTCCATGTGTTCTGAGCTAGTGCTTCCAAGCGTATTCACAGCTGAATTGTCATGCAAGAAATGCTGAGTGAGGGCCAGTGAAATTAATACTTCTGAGTCTCACTGAGACTGTCTGATACCTTTGAGTGCAGGCTTAGCTGGTCAGACCAGTTTGTACCATGAAATGTGTTCATCCAGCAATATATTGCCTGTTCTCTGCAATAAGTAATAAATCAAGCATATGGTCTGAAAAATGAACTTGCACTTCATTATGTGATGAAAATATACAGCAGTTTTTGTTTAATCCTTTTTTTTTAAAAAAAAAAAAAGTTAGTTTGCCTTTTAAATCTAATACAGGGCTACAGAGGCAAAGAAGAAATTTTGGTCTCCTCTAAAAATGCCCTTCTTATATATGTTTAATATAAAGATGTTAATTATAAAGAGGAATTACAAAAGATCTTACTTTCTATTTCTTACTGCTCTGACAAAGAATTCCTTGGAGAATTACAGAAATTCATCAAAGACTTCTTCAGAGTTCATTTTACATCTGTAGCACTTACAGTCTGTCTTTAAAAGCTTTAACAAAGCACTATTAACAAAAATACTCCCCCCCAATAAAATAAAATACGAAGAGTTTTAGCCATTTGCACTATCCTCTTTCCCCACCAGTTAAAATGGGGGTTCCTACATTTGTATTTGTGATATCAACAGTCTCTCGGTCTTGGAGGATTATTACAACAGTATAAAAAGCCTCAGCAATTCTGTCCCAGTGGTCCTTCAGCAGACTGCACACTTCTGTATGTCTAGGTTAAAAGATCTGTTCACCCACCTCATGGCCTCCCAAAATCCTCAAGAGATCTTTACTGACATAAAAAACGAAAGTACTTGCATTACTTTTGACAGGTCTTCTGTAAAAAGAGAATGATGAGCCAGTGTAAAGCAAAATACTTCCTTATGAAATATTTTCTGAGAGGTGTTGGGAAAAGAAGCAACGTTACCAAAAAGTTCTGAAGAGGCACACTTTTCAGGTGATGAGTCAAAAAAAGGTCCCATCAGCTGCAGTGTTGCATTCTTCAGAGGTGAGCTTGGCCCACTTGTCAGAAGGCAGTATTCCACATGGTGTTAGCTCGAGGAAGCGGCAGCACCTCAGCAGTGCTTTATTCTGGAAGTGGTTTGAACACTCAGTGCTTACAGCCAGGAATTTTGAAGCTTTCAGGCATGTTTCTAGTACAAACACACACACACACACACCGCCCCCCCCCAAAAAAGATGAGAAAGCAGGTTATAGAGGCATTAGGTACAATTCAGATGTACATAAATGAAAAATTATTTTTTACAGAAGTAAGAGCTAGGTGAGGCAAAAAATGTGGTTCTGCCTTCCCTCACAGTACTATCCTGGCTGTCCTGGCAAATTTTAATCCCAGCTCAGACAAGATTTCATGGCGTTACAGCACTGAAGCACTACAGATATGCTTTTACAAAACAAGAGATATGGATGCTTTCGATAATTTTATTCAATGTCCTAATTGTGTTTGTTTCAAATTTATTAGGTTTGAGAATGAACGTCATCTTTAGTAGAGAAATTATATCTGACAAAATTCATCTTGCATCTTACGCTGCTATCAAACGCACGCTGACAACAGCTTTCATTGTTCATCCAAGAAATTATTGTTACTTGTAACAAGTTACTTGTTGTAGATTATTGTACTTGTGTTTGCATTTTTAGAAAGCCTATTTTAGAGGGAAGAATGAATTGTCCTCTGACTATTCAGCTTTTCTGAGGTAACCTCACCAGCTTGACAGTTTTGGAATTGCTGTGTTTGGTCACATTCATAAATTCTGAGTATGTCATCTATTAGAGGCTTAGGTAGCACAAGTTAAATTGCATTAAAGACTGAATTGGCATCTTTAGATTAAATTCAAGAAAATTTGGGAAAGGAGGTCCAAAATCTATTAGAAAATTACTTAGATGTAGAAAGTGGATCTTATTTTAAGGGTCTTTAATGATCACTCTGAAAACCGAGTCTCTTCAGGGTACTTTAGGTGGGTTCAGTAGCAGTGTTTACCTTTCTAAGAGAAGGGCCACCTCTGTTTCCTTTGTGCTGGAGGGGATCTTTGACAACATTCATCAGAACTCTGAAATAAAATTCCTGTCCCGTTCTGAACAAGGATGGTGCTGGATTCATAGCTTGGCTTGTAGCACAAGCAGATTTTGTTTCAGACATTTCAAAGTTACCAAGAGTTAGAAGACAGCAGATCATTTCAAAATATTAGCTGTTGGGAAACCTACTGTAGAGGAGAAGTAAGTTACATTTATTTATGGAGATGAATGCAGATGCGAGTATCACAATACGTTAAACAGGAGAGGGACGGGAAAGGATAATGGGGGTAATAGCAAAACCAGTATCACCATCACTCACTTATATAGGCCAGTTCCATGTACAACTTTATGTTGTGAAGTCATTTGAAACAGTTAAAAATTCCAGTGGCTAATATAAAATGTCGTTTGAAAGTGCAGATTTTGTAGTGTTTCATTTATTTTTTAAATAATTTGGATTCTGTTCCAGATTATTTACAATCCCTTCTTCCAAATTTGTTTCCCTTTTATCTGTGTAAGCATGTGCCGACACTGTTACTTGGTGTACACAAATGCTAATCTACCTTCATGCACACGGAAAATAGCTTTTCTGGCACTGAGTTTAAAACTCCCATAGAATACGTTATTAATCGAAGAAGTCTCTCTTTTTAGAAAAGCCTATCATTTACGTGGTCACCATTGAGGTGGTTATAGATAAATATAATGCTATTTGCTAATAGTGTGGTCTTCAGAACATACAACAAACAACCCCAGATACTCAAAGTGCATTTTGAAAAGATTTAAATTTCAAAAGTAATTTTCCTTCTCTGTACTCTCGTTCCATACACTAACATGATCTAATTATAATGTAACGACAACTTCTTTTCTATTTCCCTGTGTGCTTTAATGCTCTAAATGCATTTCTCTTGGCAGGTCTCTGCAGTGAGGTGAAAGCATGATAACTGTTCAGTTCCCTACAGCGATTAATTCCCTGGTTCTGCGTTTGGCTTTCAAATGCTAGATCATGTATCTATGAAGTTCAAGGAGCAGAGTTGTGAGGGAAGCGGGTAGGGTGAGGCCGGTGTCCATCTGTGTATAATTTAGCTGAATATGACTGCGGCTCAGTAACAGAGCTCCAGCCCAGCTTCTGCTAACTCTGCAGTGCTGAAGTGTGCCTTTAGTTACACGTGCTGGTCTTGCAGACTCTGCCGAGCCTTATCAAACACAGCCAGTTGGTGCTGCTGGTATGAAAGCACAGGGGAGCTCTCATGTGGAAGGTTAATGGAGTGTAATTAGAAAGAAGAATGAACTGCTCAACCACTCTATCTCGTTATACCTGCACCGAGAGTGACAAGTGCTCTGATCTTTTATAAACCCTAGAGCAGAGGTTTAACAGTCTAAAATTATGACAGTATAACTGTCAAACAAGCAAGCACACTATGAAGAAGTAGTATGAACTTATGGATAGGAATGTTTACATTCCCTTATGTGGTCTCTGTTAGTACTTTTTCTCATGCTGGATATTGTCCATATTAATATAACAGATCTCAAATGCATTTTCCTGTGAGGTGTCCATCGAAGCCAGAAAGATCTCTGTGTTCCATGCTTGGCTTCTTCGTGTCTGTTGCCTTATGTAACTCTTACCTTGCAGGATGAAGTGATTGGCACCATCCGAAGGCATTCTGATAGCGAAGAGTTAAGCTTTTGTAGAGAAGAGTTCTGGCAGGAGAAAGAACAGCTACTGGGGTTTACATTCTAGGAACTAACCAAAATTCAAGATTACATACATGATTTCTGATTAGATACTAATACCTGATCCTTTAGTTAAATTAGGTACTATGTACCTCTGTTGAAAACTATCAGGTTCATAAAATGGTTTTTTGTCATTCATCTACTATGCAGATTTTTTTTTTTTAAAGAATAATGATAAACTTCAGTTGTGAAAGTGCATCTAGGAAGTAGAGGACAGACACCACATGTCAAATCCAGAAGGACAAGGAGATTAACCAGTTTAACTTCCTGCATGTTAGAGGCCATTATATTCTACCCCAGTACTCCTGTGTGATGTCTTCTGACTTCAGGGAAACCAGGACCGTTTGGTTATCAGGGTACTGAGTTTTTGTCTTCCACATCTTTGAGTTCCAGAAAACAGGTGGTGGATTGGGCTGCCAGTTATTCTGAAGGCCCTTGCAATGTCAGCAGGTTGATTAGGGGAAATTTGCGCAGGTAATCCTAGCAGGCAGTCCACTTCCTGCATTGCAGTGGAAGAAAAAAAAAAAAAAAAACAAAACAAAAAACAAAAAAACAACATCCCAGCAAGTCTGACCCAGGGAAATTTTTTCCCATTCCAAGTCTAAAATTAATAAGAATCTAAATATGTAAAGAAGGCACACAATAAAAGACATTGAAGGAAGAAGGTAAGCTTGCTTTGCTTAACTTTTCTGTAGCTGTGGCCAATATCTTGTGTTTCAGAGGAAGGTGAAAAAACAGCCTTGAGTATATATGGTTGGTTGTGCCTCTGGAGATGTTCATATTCTGGAAAGTAAGGCTGCCTTTATACAGAGTTTCAGTGATGCAGGAGCGTGCTGGGAACAGTGCTGGCACTCGCACTGTTCCTGGTAAGGGATGAGAATGAGCAGGGGCTTCCCAGGTTCCAGATCCCTCCCCCCCGCACAAGTACTCTACGGTCTACTCCAAAAGTTAGGTTAAGCGTTTCCTTTAGAAAGCTGTATAACCTTGTCCTAAAGACTTCAGATAATGGTAGGCCATTGCCACTCATACAAAGCTGTTCCAGCATTTAACGGTCTCTGCATCTTATTTCAGGGTTGAATTTGTCTACCTTCAACTTGCAACTACAGAATCATCTTTTTATGTTTCTCAGAGAAACTAAAAATCCTCCCATTGTCAGATTTCTTTTCCACGTGGTCCTGGTTTCAGCTGGGATAGAGCTAATCTTCTCCCTCCTCCCCCCCCTTCCTTCTTGGATATGGCAAGAATGTTGTTAATGTACCAATGCTTTTAGTTGTTGCTGAGAAATCAAGGACTTCTCAACTTCTCATGTCCTAGTGCACACGTACACAAGAAGCTGGGAGAGGGCACAGCCAAAACAATGGACCCAAACTGGCCAATGGAATATTCCATATCATCTAATGTCATGCTCAGAATGTAGATAAGGGTCGATTAGGAAGTTCACTCTGGCTTCTGGGCTTGTGGTTTCAGGATTCTCTCTTTGGGATCGCTAGCTGGGAACAGGCTGGGCATCGGTCAGCGGGTGGCGAGCAATCACATTGTTCATTACTTGTTTGTATTTTCTATTGTTGTTATTATTTTAATTTTATTTCAATTATTAAATTGGTTTTATCTCAACCTACAAGACTCCTTACCCTCCAGCTCTCTCCCCCATTCCCTGGGGCTGGGGGAGGGTGAGCGAGCAGCTGTGTGGTGTTTGGCTGCCGGATGGGTTTAAACCACAACACATGTATAAATATCTATACTCAGTGAGAAGTCACCTCTCAATAAACTTAATAGGCTGAGCCCCAGTAAGCCTCACATTACACAGCGTTGTTTGTCGGGTCCTTGATTATGTTTGTGGTTTTCCTTTGACCGGTCTGCAGTAGCTCTGCATCCCTTGTGAAGAAGGTAGCTTTCCATTCTTTTGGCAAAATGCCCGTTCTTGGGTGTTTTTAAGAGAGGTGGAAGTTCACCAAATCTTCAGTTGTTGAGTGGTTTTAGCCTTAGTGAGGTACTTTTTGCGCTGAGATAAATAAACACAGGGACAAAGTCTCCCTCCCCGATGCCATTTAAATTGGGAGGCTAAGGAAGAACCATTGCTTTGTTTTTCAAAGTCACTGTTGACTCATCCACAAACCTTGATCCAGTTGAAGACTAGCAATTTGGGTCTTCTGCAGTGATTTAATCTGATGTCTTTGCTGTGAAGCAGGCATTTTTCTTTGTTTTGATCATGCTTGGTTAACTAAAGAGAAGAGCAGGTCTATTTAGCTGGACAGAATATCTGTATTTGATATACTGTTCAAGTGACTAGGAAGAAGAGAAAATCTGTCATGTGAGTGAGGTGAAACTATGACTTTTTGCTCTGATAACTCATTCTGCCGATGAAGAGGAGCTGAACGGTGAATTGCGATGTGATGTTGTTAGTGATGGGTTTTAATTGTCTTGGCGCTAAACAGTATTTGGTTGACAACGTAGGGAAAAAGCCTATCAGCTGCTGTTAGTTTGTGATGTTTGTAAATCAACTGTGGAAATTAAACATTAGATGCTGTTACCAACATCAGAGTAATCAACAGGTGGTTGTACAATGTAGTCTGAGCATGCGGATCTTGCTGTTCACAAAAGAACAAGTTTGCATTCTGTGGTGAAATAAAACTATTAATCTTGCTTGACACTTCTGATCATGCATGAAGTTGCATGAGCATGAACTCTGTGTGTTTTCTTTCATGAGGAGGAGAGGAGGTGCGAACCAGTCATGAGAACAGCTGTAGGATGCACAAGAATCCTGCTGAAGCTGATTCATTTTTAGTCAAGGATCTGTGTTACTGTGCAGCACTATGCTGTAAAATTACTTGATGACTTATCCTTTCCACTTGGGTTATTCAAAAATATGAGGAGTTAACAGATTAGAAAGTAGATTTCTGTTTAGTTTGATCGTTTCTAAAACATGGTATAAGGTTACTAATTTAAATTGCTCTACCTTGCTTGCTGAATTCAGACAAATGCAGTTTAAAGGATGTCACATTGTGCGGTAAATCAGAAGTAGGAGAAGAGTAGCAGCAGGACTTCCCTGGCAGAGGTGTTTAGCTTAGGCAACTGGCTACCTTGTGTAGATGCAAATGGCTTTTCCATGGGGGTGGTTATTCCTGTGTGTTCTCCTGCATAGGAATAATAATCCACACTATTTCTCGTGCTGAGATTTTATATTCCAAGCTTTGCTCCATGACAGATTTTACAACACCACATTATACACTTCTAGAAAACTAGATTCAGTCAGAGATCATAGAAGCATACTTTACATTGAAGTACAAAAGAACCCTTGTTTAATTTCTACACAATCTAGGTGGCTTTTTTTTTTTTTCCCCTAAGGAGATCTTTTTTCCCTGAAACAGACAAATAGGGGTAGAACAATACAGAGATGGACAAGATAACACTAAAATGAGCACCTTTTCCATGGTAGTCAGCAATTTAATTTTTTAATTTCTTCAGCCTTTTCATGTTGAGGTGATCCCCACATCCTTTTACCCGTTTGTATTTGTACTCAGAAGTATTTTTGAGAAGCAGAAAATCCTAACTCAAAACAAACCTTGTCAAACCTTATCAAATTTGAAAAAAATTAATTTCATTCCTTTCATTCCATTCCTCCTTAATTACAAAGTACTGCACTTAACTGTTTTTCCTGTTCTGTTTTGCCTGCTGTCAGATACTTAATTCTCCATTCATTAATTGCTTCATTGTTTAATTATTGTAGCTGTTCTTGCAAGTTTATTTCTGTTAACATAAGTACTGGGGTAAGAAGGTAGATATTAGATTTATTTAATATATAAGCTGCAGGAAAACATTGTATGTGTGCTGCTCCTGCTAGTTCAGTCTCTGTTCCCTACTTTGTGCAAGAGTAAAAATTCTAAAACGAGAAGACAGTGATGCATAAGGCATTTCACAGTACAACATTCCCTTCCAAAAATTAATTGGTCTTGTGGTGCTGCAAATGGTAAAAGACACAGTACTGAAAATAAAGCAATCAAGAAGTCACATAAAGCAGAATGGCACAGCAGCTATTTTTGGTCATTTTCATTTATAATTCTAGCTATATTTTAACATAAAATAAAAAAATTATAAGCATTCTCCCCGGTTAAGAATGAAGGAATGAACATTATTTTCAGAACTTACATAATTCACTTCTAAATGATTTCTAGCAACTTCAAGGAGTGTTTCTCTATCATAAAGGAAAAATCCCACATTCTTTTTCAAAGTATGTGTGTTCATGTGTGAATGGTGTCTTTGTTTCCAAATCACACCTGTAGTAATTATTTTATATAGTCTAAAATATAATGAAGTGTAGTAAGTTTACCAGCATTTTTAATGTCAGAAATACTTTTCACGTCATGCCCATGTTATATAACAATATTTATCTGACAAAATGTTAAAGTAGATTTTTACAGAATGAAGATTTATTTAAATTCCATTATACACAAGGTAACCTATGCCATATTCAGTAATTGTATTAAAGATATTAAGACTGCAAAGCAAGCTCATGAATTTAGGGTGTCCCAAAATTAACTGTACTGTCTTGGTCCATCTCTAGTGCTCATTAGTATCATAAGCGTGTTGCTCAGTTTATCCCATAGGACCATCATGGCAGAGGGAAGAGAAGCATTCAGTTCCCATAACATGCTCCTCAACCGCTTTTAAACACACAGGAGCTGTCCTTGTGTCTTTGTGCAGCTTTTAGCCACATGTTCTGTGGGCTGAATGCAGCACGTGATCTTTGGGACGGTTACCGGAGTGTTGGCAATGCAGCCCTTGACTGGGTATGGTTAAGGTATCTGTGTATTTAACAAAAGCTTAAAAAAAAAAAAAAAAAAGTTTTTAAACTATAAAAAGAAATAGTGCACATTTCAGTAATCATGCCCAGTAAGGTGTTCAAGGACGAGGTGGAGGTGGTTTCCCAGTCCCGCTGCCACGTTCCCGTTCAGCACACAAGCATCCCTGCCCTGAGAGAGTCTTTTCTGACTGAAAGGTGTAGGTGCCAGTTTGGTCACCTTGAAGAAGTAGGAAATTGTACCATGCTTTTTTCTTGGAATAAACTCCTTTCTAATTTAGTCGCTTTTGATTTTCTTTGTTGGTAAAAAGATCTAGGTATGATTGAAGCACAGCCAGAAGTGCAAAATTCCATAAAAATAATACGGGATAACCACAGAAATAGCTGAAAATACTTCTGTAGTCCTTTGATCGTTCTCTCAATGGAATTTAATTCAAGTTGCTTTGTACAACAGGTTTTTTTCCTTACTGGTGTAGATTCTGCGTCATCAATTTCTATAATTGGATTTCACTATTTTAAATTTTAGGCACTATCTTAAAGCAGGAGATGAGTGTACAATTACTCTCCCTGCTTGTAATCTTTCCACTCCCAAATTCCACTCCTAAAGTGCACTGCCTTTACAGATTAAAGACTAACCATGCCAGGGCTCCAAAACCTTTTAGCTTCTTTCTGCCAAAAGAGTTTTGGTATCTTTCTGTTTTGTTGTGAAGCAGATGTATTTCACTTCTCTTTGGGTGGCGGCAGGGCCTGGTGCTTGAAAGGAGAGGGGAAGGAGGCTGGAAAGGAAGGTTGCAGAGAAGTGAAATTCCCTCCATCCTCCCCACTCACAAGGTGGAGCTTATTTGAAATCAATACTTTCTCTTACCATTTCATTCACAGCAGTTGGCAACTTTTATATCCCAGAGAACATTTCTTGGTCACTGGGGGAAGAGGTAGCAGAGGATCTGTAATAGTTGACTTCCAGGAATTGCTGGAGCAGGGAAGCGGGTCACTAGCAGGCAGTTGAGCAATTCAAGCCACATCAGCTTTGGTTTTGTGATATAAGAGGTATGCGTTGCAAGGCTCTTCAGTACTTTACTTTTCTCTCTCATTTTTAGAAGATTTTTATATTTTAATTTTTATAGATTTTTGAAGTTTAAAAACAGACCCAGTTTTAGATACGTATGCTTTCCTGAAAGAAGAAGAAAATGTGTCACCAAATAAAAGATCTAGTATTTAAAAAATTGCTGTACTCAAAGAACTACTTTGTTATGGGTTGATGGATTAAAATGGAAATAATACTTAGCTAATAATGTTATACTTAAACCTTACTAGGTTTTAAGTTTACTCCAAGGACTTACCTTATAGCAACATATTCATGATAGTTTTTTAATATGAGCACAGAGAAGTCATCTTTTGGCACAGATATATGGCCAACAAGACGTAGAGGCAGTTTTTCTGCTTAATCAAACCAAAATAATCTTCTGACTCTGTGTTAGGATCTGGCCTGTGCCATGAATGAGAAAGCGTGGTATCGCTAAATGTCACAACATTGATTACAGTTATTACCTTTAAGAAGGGGTCATATAAGATGTCTTGGGCTCTGTGAACTCAGCCGTGTGAACGGTTCTTGATGAGATTGGTGATAAAGATGTCAGGACAGCAAGAGCTATGAGAGTATGTAGTAGGCTTATGGGGCACCGACAAATGGGGTTTGGAGTAGTCTGATAGCAACCATTGCAGAGGGCTAGCAGTAACTTTTTGGGTGGAAAACAGTTTGGAAGAAAGGAAGTGATTATTAATTTTTTTCACATTCTGTATTGGCGTTCAGCTTTAAGGAAGATTCAGTAAACTTGAAAGACAAATGCTTTTTGTATATTTGTAGTGTTGCTGGAAAAGAAACTATTTTAGGAATATGGGAAGAGTTAGCTTTCTGACATGCAGAAAACTATTATGTGGTGTTTATGATGATGTGTTCATGAGTTAATCTCAATTTAAAATTTTGAAGTTGTCAGTAAGAATTTAATTAAATGTTCTTAAATAAGAGTGGGAAAGGAAAATGGTAATGATTACATTTAAAGCATTAGGAATGTTTATTAGGAGTTCTGTGGTACTTTAAAATAACCTCAGCCTCACTGGCACTCAGTCTCTAAGGCACGTAGCTAGGATTTTATACCAGCCTTGGCAAATTCCAGTCATACAGACTGCGCTTTCTGCAGCACAACCCGCCTTCAAAATTGATTAAGAACAGTCAAATCACTGAAGAACAATTTGAAAATACAGTTTTACCGAAGTATCAACTCCGACAGTCGACGAGAGTTTCTTTCGCACTGCTCTCCTGTTGAATCCCCTACAAAGCGAGGCGCTGCTCGCGGCGCGGCAGCCGGGGCTCCTGCGCGGCGCGGCGGCTCCAGCGGAACGCCGTGGATGGTGTCAGACCAGCAGCGTGGGCTGGGGCCGGGCAGAGGGTAGTGCTCAAAACGGGTCTGGAGCCGCTCTTGGTTCCTCTATAGGTGCAACCCTGAGAGTCTTGTCTGGTTTGGCTAGTTTGGAATATGTTGTTTGGAGTCTCCTCCTTGATAACTACTAGCAAACAGATAATCCCAACAGTCTTGCAGGTAGTGAAATGGTTTCTGTAGTTTCAGCGTGGTGTTTTTGCTGACAGTTGGTAGGAGCAGCTTAATAAACTGCATAAGCAATTGACATGCACTGCGAACTTCAGTTTTACTCTCTGAATCTTAAAAGCATTAGATGTTTTCTTCCAATTTAATATCTGCATAATGGATATGGATGGCAGGATATGCTGCTGCCAGGCAGCTCTCAGCAGCCTCTAACAGGCAAGCGTAGACTTCCAGAGCAACAGCATTTTTCCACTCACGTTATCTGTCTTGTGCCAAATATGCTGAGCCTCAGTTTTGGCACAAGGCACTAATAAAAGTTGCGCTTTGGCCCTGTTTTTTCCCCAGCTCTGCACGCCGTGGTTTGAGGCCGGGGGTGGAACAGGCAGCGTGTGAATGCAATGTGACTCACCTCGCTCCTGCTCCCCTACTCCCGTCCTCGCTGGCTCTCGCCCTGCTGTAGCAGTATAGCAGAGGAGTCCTCCAGCCTGCCTCTCCCTCTCCTCTCTCTCTCTTTTTAAATTTTTTAAAAAAATCCTGTCAGTGATGTTCCTCCCATTGTAAAGAACAAGATGGAAATGAGTTCTTGGGCCATTGCTGCTGATTTCCTCCAGCTAGGGAATCGGTAGAAGAGGACCATTATCACTGAATTTCATAAAGGCATCTGTGGAAGACAGAAACTCCCTTCCTGTTCATGCCGGGTATAGTAATTCTGTAGCCTCCTGTGCCGCGTATGCGCAGTCCAATTTTTTGGCAGGTATTCCATAGGCATGTTGCATTATTTCCTCTTCTACTTTGTTCCGTTCTCCTCTGCCTTGGGTTACTCTCTGGAAATGTTTTTTCAACTCCTGTATCTGCTTGCTGACATGGCACTTTGGTTTGCATGTTAACGTGGTTGATCTTTTCAGAAAGCAATTTGCAGTGATTGTTCAGTTATTATGTATATGAACAAGCTGGTAGACACAGGCCATTTAAAGCTATGTAAAATATCTGAATTAGAAAAATGCCTTCTACACTCCTGTTATTTTCTCCTTGTAAAAGGGAACAAACAATTTACAGCTTTTAGACTTTGACAGCTTTTAGCACTTTTCTGGATGCAGTGTAAAATAGTTCCTTCACACGGCCAGCCATTACGAACTCCCTGAATTTTTGGAGCTGAGTGTGCATCCCCAGCCAGGGCTGTGGGTTTTGTAGAAGCCAGACAGTCCTCTTTCTGTACACCTCTGAGTCGCTGAATTCAGCCTTTTGCAAAAAGGTCAGTCATGTGAGCTCATGCATTTCAACCTTATGAAACAGGGGTGGGTTTTCTGTTACTCGTGTGTTTTATTTGGCTTTTTAAAGTTCCAGTTCTCAAATCTGCCAGTGTGGGGCCCTGTGCCTTTTGTTATCTTCTTCTGGGCTACAGGTACACATTCACTGTGTGAGGCACCGTGCAGTTTTAACTCATCATAAGCAAGATACTTGGAATCAAAAGTCTACAGTATGTCCACAAGAACTATGCAGAGAACAGATAATTTGTTGGCTCAGAATTTCATAATCCTGTGTGAAAGAAATTTGAGGAAAAAATGGTTTCAGTTGGTTGTAAATAGCTGATTTTTTCTTTTTCCCCTCCATCTCTCTGTTTTGTACTGTGTCTTAGTACTAATGCATCAAAACAAAAATCAAAACATTTGATATTGTCAGAATGTTTTTTTCTTTTCCTTTCCTTTCTGTGTAAGTGGAACTGCTTGGGGGAGCCCACTGTCAGCACCTGGCTCTGGTGGAGGTTTCCTGACCCTTTCTGTTTCCATTAGAGCTTTCTCAGTCAAGCCCCTACCACATTTGTTGGCTTTACTGTCCTCTTCCAAAGCCAACCTTGTCATAGAACCATTTTGGAGTATGCGTAGGCTCTTGATCAAGGAGGCTTAAGTATCTATCTAAATCTTTTTAAAGCTGTCTTAGTTTGGGGGTGGTTGGAGTGTAGGAAAAAATATCCATTTTCTATCATGCACAAAAGTTAAAAGAAGTCTTGTGGTGTTTTCACCCTTGTCCACACTAGAGCATAATATGAACATAAATTGTGAGCCCTTATTACCCACGTGGTGACATGGTATCTTATCCTGCAGGTCACCTGGTCTGCTCTTTAATCTATTTAGTTACCATCTAAAGATACACAATGGCTACCAGGAGAAGAAACTTTTTTTAAAAAATATTTTCAAACTTTCATGGAAGCTATAATGTAATAGGAAACCTTTAAGCTGGGAGAAGTGAATCTGTGCCATTTCCTTCCCACTTAGGTAGCCCTATCTGATTTTATTTCAGGTGGCAATAGTTTTGAAGAGAATGACCGCACATCCATGCCCTTCCTATTCCCCCACTTTGCACTCAAACTGTCTGTCTCTCTCCACTCAGTTTTGAGTGAAGGATGAGAAGTCCTTTTCTGTTGCTGTTTAGGAATGGTGCATATTTGAAGGAGTCAGAAACTCTGGAATCTGAATGCTAACATGTCTCAAGTGAATATAGGTTAATGAGGTCTTGCAGTGGTTTGTGAACGGGATGAATTTTAGTGGGTGGGTTTCTACAAGGACAGCAAGGTCACCCTGCTGGGTAGCAGTACTTCTCTGGGGCCTATTTTGACACTGTGCCTATTAGATAACATCAATATTTAAAATTCCAAAAGGAAAATCCCACTAAGCTTCTGAGCAGTTCTTTATTTACATTAAATAAATGTAACTTTGGCTGTTATTATCTTCTTTAATATGTGCAGCTAAATAACTGTCGTTTCTGTTTATGTTTTTGTTTATCTGATAGAAAAGAGTGGTGGAACAGCTTCGGAAGAATTTGATAGTGAAGCAGGAACAGCCGGACAGTAAGTTTCAAATACAGCCCTTGGCACAGTCAGAAAACAAACTACAGACACCACAGCCACAACCACTACAGCAACTACAGCAACATCACCATCAACAGCAACAGCAGTCTACTGCACCCTCTCCAAACGTGATTGGATCACAGGTAAAAATCTCTACAATAATTCTTTTCCTTGCTAAAGGTGAAGTTCACTAAAAAAAATTAAAAAAAAGCGCAGAGAGTAAATCACAAACTTTCAGTTATGCCCATTAGCATACCAATATTAATTTCTCCTTCTGTGCATATACAGATATGGGTTTTGTGGAGTTTTTTTGACAATAGACTCCTATGTGAGTGAGAAAAATTATGTAGTGTTTAAAAATCAAATCATAACCTCACAGAAGAGTGGCAGTATCACCTTTCTTAAAAAGAAATGAAAGTTAAGCAAATGAACCTATCTTTTCTGTAGACGTATGAATGATTGTCTGTCTATACCACCCAGTAGGTCTCAAGAAACAGTAAAGACTTTATACATACTGTATGAGGTGTGTGATTAAAATACTTTATTTTTAAAAGACGGAGTACCCACTGTATCCGTGAAGAAAATGTAAGAGTTCCCTCTTCTTTCTGCTTTGTTCTTTTTAAACAGATGTAACTCATATCAAATAATACTTCACCTGAGTTCGTAACGATTCATCCAGAAAGAGTGCAATGTTAATTGCGAAGTTTGAGTTTTAGAAAGTTGTGTCTTTATTGGGAAAGTACACTGAATTTCAGTACAGTATAGGATTAGAGGTATAATCCCAGAACTCACCAGAGGAAGTGGTCTGCTTCTACTGAGAGGGGAATTCTGAGTTTTTCCTGTTCAAATATTTAGCATTCCAAAAGCGTGCTAGTAAAACAGCTAGAAAGTACAGGAAGGTGTTTTGTAAAAAGAAGTGTTTGTGAGGTTTTTTTTCCTGTTGATGCAATCTCAGCAGCTCATGCTTAGCTGAATAGGCCAGTGGCAGAATTCACCTGTGAAGTTTACTTTATGCACATTGCAGTAAATCACAACCATAGCTGTGACCAGTTGTGATTCTTATCTTCCCCTTTCCTGGAAGTAGAGGAGGGAGAAATGGTTGGGCTTTAGTTCTCTCATTAACTCAGCAAGTTGTTTTGGATGCGCTCTAAAAATGTATTTGTGAGGATTGGGTAGATGTGTTTTTGAGAAAAGAATGTTGAAGAAATGGAGTAAACTTAACTAAGGAAGAAACATTTCTGAGCAGCAACATCAATATCAAAACTAAAACAGAACAAAGAAGTAAAGATTACTGTGTCCTAAATGTTTATAGGCAAACAATGGATCACTCTTTGCTATATCACAGATATCTGTTTTTCAGTCAGGAAACATGACTGCAAAAGCAGTTTCATGTGTTTCTCCGTATTCCACACTTTGCATTCATGCATTAACTTCCAGGTCATCTCCTGGGTTATAAAAATCGAGGTTTTGTTCAAAGTTAAAGAGCCCTCTAGTGAAACAGTCAAAAAACTGCTACACCCTTCTGACTATCATTGATACAGTTGGAAAGTAATTACAAACTGAAAGGTAGGTCATCCTCACATTTGAGAAAATAAGCCAGTTCTTATCCCTAATGCTTTTCTAGTTTTATTTATGTTGGTATAATTCTGAAGTAACCTCACTCGCTTCTGTACACGTTGTGCTTCTAAGGTTGTGCCTCTGTCCTGTTGCCACTCAATCTCTTTCAACCAAGTCAAATACTTTGTGTCTCTAAATTAAAGTTTTTTGGTGCCTACCTTTTAAGGCCATGTCAGTAAAGAGAATGCTTTCAGTGGTTATTTTCAGAGTAATTCAGTTTAGGAATCAAGGTATATATGCTGCCTTAGTAGTGATATTTTAATATACTTATATAGTGCAGTAAGAGAGGCTTTTTAAGCTTTTATAAAGCAGCAAGCCTGCTAAAAGGTCATATTATTGCAATGTTATTATGTGAAATAATGCAGACTTACTATGAATACCACTTCAGTATGAATTTGCGCATTGAAAACTTTTTTAGACTAACCAAGGTAATTAATACCAAGCAAAGTAAAAGGGATATTCAGGCTCTGTGATCTGCTGACTGAAACCATACTCTTAGTACTTAGACTTACTAAAACCCCTTGAAAGAGTCACAGTCTTGTATTACATGACTGATTACACTTTTCTTTAAAATGTTTATGGATGAATGTAATGCTTGTGAAAATTATACCAGGCTACATTTCATTGGAAAAGCTTGAATAATGTTACTGCGTTGGTGGAGTAGAGCCTCTTGCTTTGGAGAAGGTGCAGCAGGGCTTGATAAGGTCTTGAATATCAAATAAAAAGTTAAGCAAATTGTTCATGTCGCAACAAGGAAAAGTTAATTATGCCTGGATTTTGTATAAATAAATAAAATTGAAGCATGAATTATCCTTTGATTTGGCATTATACGGTGTTTGAATTTTTTTCACACTTGTGTGTAATTAACAGGGGTTAGAGGTTAAGCTTTATGAAATTAAAGGTGTGAAGGTAAACTGTATTTTTGTTTAAGGAAATAATATTGGTGAAAATACTGAAGAATCCAACTGGAAATATATTTATGTTATGTTATTAAAAAGAAGAGAAAGGTCTTGTGTGATTCAAATCAAGCAGTCTAGATGAGGCATGTTCAGAACATGAAAAAAGACGGCCTGATCCCTGGTTCTTCATTTTTTCCTGTTGTAGAGCCTAGTGCTGACATCAGGAGGGAATGGTCGTTATTTCATCCTAAGAGCGTTTGATCACGCCAGTAACTGTCTTGAAGATGCAGTGTCATTGGTATAATTGATTTTCTACACCAAAGAGAAAAGAAATAAGCTCACTTGCCATTCTGTTGAGTGTCGCTTGTCATGAGTTTTCTGTGCATGTTGTGTTCTGGTTTTATATGGAGACTCTCTTGCCTTGTTGCTTTTTGAATGAGATGTGTAATTGTCTGTTTCCTGTAACATCTTAAATGACAGTACATTTTAAAACAAAACTATGAAATTACAGTTGTTTTAACTTGGCATTTGTGGGCATAGTGCATTCAGGCATTTCAGATAACTGCTGGCATGAAGTGGTTCAAAACCACGCTCTTTAGAACAGGCCAAGAGCAATCATGGTCTCACATGTATGTTCCAAAACCAGCCTGCTCCATCGAAGTTAAACTTAATTGCCTGCAGCTGGGCAGACTAACAGCCAGCTCTTACAACTTCAGGACAGCCCTACTGATATTCTTAGGAATGAAAGTTAAGGGCTAAATAACTGTTTGTGTGGCTAAAACTGAAATTTGGGATACCCAAAATCAAAATACGTTCTTAAAGGAACCAATTTATTGATGTTTTTTCCCTCTTCCTCTGTTTGTGGGGATCTCTGTAAATAAAGTTTCCATTTGAAGAACTGAGTTTTAATCGGTAAGAAGCTAGTTTGCTGGTATGTTTCATAAACCTCCACTTTATAGGTTTGCTATTGACAGTACATATTTGGAAGTAATATGAAACTAAAAGATCCAAAAATGCATATGCCACTACTAACACTTGATTGTCATTTTCTCGGGAATTTGTTTTGAATCAATCTGTAATGCTGCAGATGATGAAAATAGACCCAACAGGTGCCTCAAATGAGAATCCTTTCTAGCTATCCGGTTTTCAGAGGCGTAAGATATGTGCTTGTCTGAACAGTAGGTAGATAAACTCCGTGCTGCCTTTTCTTTCTCTTACTGTCTGTTATTTCTGACTAACCAACCCACGTCCTGTCTGATACGAAGTGTCTCTGTCTCTTACAGTGTATTTTCTGTTTCCCTTAGAAAACTGTAACTACAGCTTCTATGATCACCACTAAGACACTACCTCTCGTCTTGAAAGCAGCAACTGCGACCATGCCTGC
This sequence comes from Tyto alba, assembly GCF_018691265.1. Taxonomy (NCBI): domain Eukaryota; kingdom Metazoa; phylum Chordata; class Aves; order Strigiformes; family Tytonidae; genus Tyto; species Tyto alba. The sequence continues at coordinate 6,706,766 of NW_024881280.1, forward strand.
CTCTGTTGTGGGTCAGAGACCTACCATTGCCATGGTTACTGCTATCAACAACAATCAGAAAGCAGTCCTCAGCACTGATGCGCAGAATGCACCAGTCAACCTCCAGACAACAAATAAGGTCACTGGGCCAGGAGCTGAGGCAGTCCAAATAGTGGCAAAAAACACAGTAACTTTGGTAAGCGTTTCGTGTGTTTGCCCTGCAGATATGTGTGGGTTTGGTTTACAGGAGGGCTATTGGAAAAAAAAAAATAATAATAAGCAGTTAGGTTTTTGCCCAGAAGGGAGAATAGTAGGGAGATGTCATGAGTCTTTGATAGTTGACATTGTTAAAATGCTAGAGAAAAGCATTTACTGTTTACCTGGGTTGTTATTACTGGTTTGCTTTATAGAATTAAATCAGTGCTATCATCATCTCTGTGTAAAGTTTCCCCTGTTAGTAATTGTTAGTTATGGGGAAGTAACGATTGTTTCGCCCCTACCTAATCTATGTGGCTGTGTTCTGCAGAATTCCTACTCTTGTCTTTGGTAAAGAAGATGTCATACTTTCTTCATTTGATCAGTTTGGGTTTTCATTTTAGATTTTTTTGAGTCAATCTCTCTCATTCTCTCTGAGTGATAAAGTCTCCGGTGTTGGACTTTACTCTGCCCGCTACCATGTCTTCACTCACCACTTTTTCATACACGTATACAGATCCTGTTTCTTTAAGCATGTGTTTTGGAAAGTGCTTTGATTACATCACACAGTCTTTTCCAGAATAGTTAGCCACCTAGAAGTAAAAGAAGCAATGGGTTATTGGAGGATTCTTGGTCTGGAAACCAGGCATTGTATGGCATCACAACAGGGAAATTCTGGAGTAAAGGCTGAGGCTTCACTAAACATAAATCCAATTTATCTTTATTTAAAAATACAGTTTAATAATGCAAGTGGAAGTAATTTTGCTTCCTAATGAGGCATGTGTTTGTAATCAGAATGGAGAAGACTATTTGAGGGGAGTTTTTTCTGCTGTTCTCTTTTCCCATGTCATTCCTTACCCCACTCTCAACTGTCCTTTGTGCCTGTGCTTCATTCCTTTGCTGAATAACTTACGTAGGTCTGGGGAGCTGATTCTGTTTTAATAGTAGTCCATGATTTATGTTTCTGTAGCAGATTTCATCAAAAATCTCAGAATATTTTCCCAAGCATTTATTAATCAGTACAAGGCCTTTTTGAAGTAGATTGCAATCTTATGTGGGTGGACAGAAGCACCAAAGGGTGGAAACTACCATGGACATTAATTTCAGAGAGTCTTACCGGGTACTCGGCTTAGGGTAGCTCGTAGTGCTATTCAGAGGTTAATCATGTGGCAGCTCCACCCAGCTGATTTCCCTTAGACAGGGAAGTACTTAGGATGCCTTAAAAGCAGATCTTAATTGTTTCAAATGAATGGCCTACTGAAAAGTTCAAGTTGTGTGTTTAGAGCCCCTCACAGCATCATGAATCTTGATAAAAGAGCTGTAACTTCCAGATCTTTTTTATTCGTGTGAGATGCACTTTCATTCTTCTGTACGCCATTCAATATGAAAGGACAGTGGTTCATATAGATGGACATCAAAGTCTGTTATTATTTTGTCTGTTTTAAAGCCAATTTTTAACTGTTGAAACAAAAAAAAATGGGAGTTTTCATTATCTTCACATGAAATGGTTTTAGATTGCAGAGCACAGTAGTTAGTGCAGTTGAACTAAAAGGAAAGACGCCTTCAATTTATGAAGCAAGGTGTGTAGGAACTGGACAGTAAGATTAGCTCTGTTTTTAATACATTTCTAACTAGGAACCTGTTACTGTAAAAAAATATTTACAGAGTGGAAAACCAGGGACATCGGGTCTGAAAATATATTCAGGATGTTGATTTTGGTGAACAACTTCAAAGCTATTTTCCTCTTACTGAGCTATCTTATGTTCTTACAGCAGGTTCAGGCTACGCCTCAGCCCATAAAAGTGCCGCAGTTCATCCCTCCTCCCAGACTTACTCCTCGCCCAAATTTTCTTCCACAGGTGAGTGTACAGACAAGAAGAAACTTAATTATAGCATAGATAGGAGATGCTTTCTATGAGCATAATTTTTGCCAGTCTTTATTGGTGACCTGGTGGAGGAGACAATTCATCCTCAACAGGTTTGTGGATGATGCCCAAATTCGAGGGTGCAGTCAATACTCTTGAGGGCAGTGCTGACATTCAGAGGGAGTGGGTCAGCAGGAATCTCTTGAGCTTCAGCAAAGAAAAAGGCACAGTCTTGTACCTGGAATGGACTAACCCCCTGCATATAGGACTGGCTGGCTGGGGAGCAGCACTGCTTAAAAGGTCTTGGTTGACAGTATTTAAACTAGTGGTGTGCCCTGGCAGCGAAGCAGCATATTAGGCTGTACCAAGAGGTCCACAGCCTGTGTAAGGTTGAGGGAAGAGGTTATCCACCTTTCCTCAGCCATCATAAAACTGGATCTGATACGCAGCATGCAGTTTTAGACCCCCTGGTTGATAAATCTGAATGAATCCAGGGGAGGAAGGCCACTAAGATAGCTGGGGGGCAGAAACATATGACCTGCAAGGGGAGGCTGAAACATCTGGGCTTGTTCAGTTTGGAGAAGAGGTTTTGGGTGCTTTCCAATAGCAACAAGCAAATTAACAAGAAGATGAAGACATAGGTGCTTGGTAGAATTACAGACAGTGGTCATAAATTAGAATGGGGAAGGTTTAGACTGTGTATAAGGAAACAATTCTCTCTTTAAGGACAATTAGGAGTGGAGGAGGCTTCCCAGAGAAGTTGTGGAAGCTCCATCCTTGGAGTTTTACAAGAGCTATCTGCACAAAGCCCTGGGCAACCTGGTCTGCATTTACTGTTAGCACTGCTCTGAGCAGGAGGTCGGGTGAGAGACCTCCTGAGCTGCCTCCCAACCTGCATGAGCGTGTGGTTATGATATTCACATATGATGATCATATATGATCCTGTTTGCATCAAATGAAATGAACTTATGCAACAGGTGTCAGCAAAATCAAAGCATCACCCAAGGCCTTAAATTGTTCTACTTCTTGTTTGCTGCTCATGAGCAAAAAAGGAAAAATTAGATGTTTCTAGATTGTTCCCAAGTATTTCTGGATTGCAACAGAGAGTGACCTGTGTTTGCAGCTGAGCAGTAGAACTTGTGTTTTATGTTTTTTTCATGGTTTGGGAAAGACACAGCTTGCTTCTTCATTTAAAAAAACATTTTGGAGGAACTATTTCATCTGTAAGAAATACATGGTGCTGTGCATAAAAGTCTAAATCTTTTACAAAAGAAAAAAGGAAAAAAAGGAAAGTATAGGCTCTTATCTGATTAAGATTTGGGGATGGTGAGATCTGTTGGAATGTGACCTAGTTTTCCATGATAAAATGCATTATGGAGTATTAAATGTGGATAGGACAATAGGAATCAAATAAAGAAAAAGACTTTATTTTCAGAGTAATGTATTCTACTTCTGTACTCTGTAATGATGGGATAAGTACAAACCTCACAATGGGCAAGAAACAAGTTTTGGTAGTGGAGTACTGGAAGATTCTTGTGGCTCTCTTTCTTGTGAAAGAAGAAAAGAGTAATGACTGCATTTACCTGTAGCCTTTAGCACTTTCAATGACAGATTAATGTATAATCCTGACAATTTTTTTGCTTAGCAAGATTGGTTGTGCAGGTGTCTAAATAATATATGGAGTTGGCAAAGGTAACAGGGATTTTCTGAAAAAATTAATTATTTCTTTCAGGGCACAATCAGCTGTTCATGATTTCTTGGAGGCTCAGTATAAAGCCCTGAGACACACTTTTAACATGAGAGCCTCAGCTGTGTCTGTTAATATTACATGAATTTTTTGGCTTGCAAAAACAGTATGTTGGTTTAGATACAGATAAGGCACTTGGAAATAAACATGCAATGTAAGTGACGTGCATCCAAATACCATTTTAGGGACAGTGACTGCATATGCAAATGTTATGGGTGGGTTTTATGCAAGTATGTTTGCAAATGTGGCTTTTCCTTCTCATAGCATACTTAGGACACTATGCTAAAAATTGCATTCTATAAAAAATCAAGCAACCTTCTGCAGATTATTGAGGCTGAATTGAAAGATTTAGTAAAAAAGTTCATCTGAAATACTGATACATGAATCTCTTTTTTTTTTTTCAGGTTCGACCTAAACCAGTCGCCCAAAATAACATTCCTATTGCCCCAGCACCTCCTCCAATGCTTGCAGCTCCTCAGCTTATTCAGAGGCCTGTGATGTTGACAACAAAGTTCACACCCACCTCTTTACCTAACTCTCAGAATTCCATACATCCAGTTCGTGTAGTTAACGGGCAGACAGCAACCATAGCCAAAACTTTCCCTATGGCACAGCTCACCAGCATTGTGATAGCAGCACCAGGTACCAGGCTCGCTGGACCTCAGACTGTACAGATCAGCAAACCAAACATTGAAAAACAGGTACAGATAAAAAAGAGTGATTACTGATGCAACGTTCTGGTTTTATTGCTTTCCTGTGCCAGTTTGGAGAGGATAACAACCATGGAGAGATTTTCAGCAGGTGCTGGATCTATTCATGTTCTAACAACAGTACATATTATGGAATGACTTGCAACTCTTGGGGTAGAAGTTACCATTTTCTTTAATAGTGGAATCTTTTTCTCATGCTTGTGTTTTTATGCTCCCCCTACTGTCTTAACTTCAGTGGTTTATAAGCAAGCTACATTGCAGGGCTGTACTAGTGTCTTGGAGACCAAGTACAAACTGAAATCCATGTTCGTATCAAGCCTTTAAGAAACACTGGAAAATTATTTTCCATGTTTCTGTTTTTCAAAGGGTGGCTAAATGAAAGGCAAAAATTATGCAAAATCGTAGGGGTATTTAATATGATAAATGTAGCCATTTCTTCCTTGATCTCGCAGTCTTTGTGATGGGAGGCAAAATAGTCTCACTCAGCTTCTGAAGACTGATAGTTCCCCGTGACTAAATTGGATTGATTGAGTGGAAAGGAGACCCTCAGAAGCAGAGGATTCTAGATGTTTAGTTTTAAAGTCTCTCTCCAGAAAAGACTTTTATAAAATAAAACATAACTTCAGTCAATGTGGATTGCGATGGAGAGTCCTTGCCATTCAGTTCAAGTAAAGCAATCTTCTGTTTCACTTTTAACTCTTTCATATATTATATGTTAGTAATAGCATAATACTGTATACTATATAATACATTATCTATATCATGCAATATTTATGTAATTTATATAAATAATAGTGGTATATATTTCACTTATAACTCTTTCATAGACTAATGTGCCTTGAAGTTACCTTCTGCTTTTGAAGTCACCTATGGAGACTGTGAAAATCATGTACATGAAAGATACGCTCATGCTCAGTTCTGCTTATGAATTCTCATGAGCAGGTTCTTGCATACCTCCAGGCTGTTCCACAAGTTACTCAGCAGTGCGTGCCCTTTTCACACTATTTGAAGTTGTACTTCTACAATACTATACTTTTGATGCCTATTCCTTTTGATGTCAGCAATATTCTTTTGCTCTTCAAATAATTACTGGCAATTCAACTGTTGAAAAACATACAGAAAAATGGTAGTGGTTTAATAATACATGAGTTTTCGTGTGTATTTTCTCCAATATCATAAAGGGGAAAAGTTTCTCTCTCTGTAGCATATCTCACTCAGTTTGTAGGCTCAACAGCTATGCCATGAGCTGAGGATTATCATGCAGGGTTTGTGATACCATTGCAGAAGATTATGACTTCAGAAAAGAAAAGAGCTTCAGAAATGGCTGAGGATTCAGATTGGATTGTAGGATTCAGAGAGACGTTTTTTGAGACATTCATAGTTCTATGAAATATGGAGACTGAGGAGTGAGAAGTACAAAGTGCGTGTGCCATGCAGAATGGTTTCTACCTGGAACTCTTCCATGGGATGCTTTTTCTTCAAATGTCTGTTAGCTTTTCCGTACCGTATGGTGATTTCTGTAATGGAGTTAACTCTTAAGATGACTTTCATTGCTTGCGTGTCTGCATGGGTTAATGGAGTGGTGGTAAGGCTGTTTCATCCTTTGTTAGAGGAAACCACTTCATTTAACATTCCTCTCACATCAGATTCCTCAATTAAGCCTTTGTTAGTACACCGTCAGCTTTAAACTGTTTTTCTCCTGTATCTGCAAAAGTATTTGTTTTGCTTTATTAGTCAAAGTAAAAAAAGTAATTCTTATCACTGAGAGAAACACTATTTCTTTTCAGACTATTAAACCACATGTGGAAGCAGAAGAGAAGCAAACAGAAAGTCGTACAGTTACTCCACCTGCTGCACCGAAGCCAAAACGAGAAGAAAATCCACAGGTATCAGAACACACCCAAAGCTTTCTTTTAAGAAGTAAAGGAAACATTTCCCCCCTTTGTTCTCTCAAGACTCTTAACTTTACCATCCAAACATTCCTGTCAGACAGTAGTAGTTGATAAAACTACAGAATAGTAAATCTAAATAAATATAATGCATTGCATTTTTCAGTTCTGGAATGCATGTGACTCCTGAACCTTTTGTAAGTTAGAAGATCATAATTTCCCTCTGTTACTTCCTTTAACCGGGAGACTTAGATTACAATGTTGATTTCCATTCCTTTGAGGTCTTAGACTTCTGGTCTTATTTTTAACGCTGGAGAAATGTCTTTATTTTGTTTTATATGTTCACGTTTTGCCCAAGTTTTATTCCAATGTAGGTCCAGTTGGTTTTGCGGGGAAAGAGTGGCCAGAATGGCTATTTTTAAAAGCCTTTCTGCCATGCAGAACTTTGGAACTGATTACAGCTAAATGCACTCTACATTTGTTTTTGTAGATGGATTCACACTGGCTACTGTGTGGTCATTAGCTGTTGTCGGTACAAATTCTGATTTTTACATGTCTGTGCACTTCCTGCATTACAAGTAGAATCCTTCAAGAAAGCCATAGCCCTTATCAAATGGCGAACGTACACCAGAGTTGCTCCTTGTAGTTCACAATATACAGAGAATGATCTTCAGCTAGCAGTATTTTGTTAGCAATTGAACCACATTGGTATTTACTAAGAGCCAGTCACATAGTCAGTTCAGTGCTGGACTGAAAGTAAAGAAACTGCTTTCTTATTCCCAGCTCTGCCAACTCTGTGATCATGAGCAATTGGCATTTCCCTGTGTCTCAGCCTAGGTGGTTCCCATCTAGAAAATGGGACTGTTGTCTGTCCTCTCTAAAGCAGTTTGACGCATATGAATGAAAAGTGACTTCTAGAAGCCAAGTATTGCTAATAACATTTTTGTTGCTTAATTACCTGTCAACTGACTTTAAAGAGCCTAAGTGACATAGATCATCCTAATGGTTGGACTTGTCATGATCTTTTTTTTCTCCCCCCCTCACAGAAACTTGCCTTCATGGTGTCTCTGGGACTAGTTACTCATGACCATCTGGAAGGTAGGAAAATTGTCTTAGAGTGGTTCTTGAGCTTCCTGTTTCATGGCCATTCCGAATTGGAAGTGGGGGTCCAAAATATTTCTGTATTAAATGCAGTATTTTCTTGCATAGAAGTACATTTGGGATGTCCATACGCTTGATCTAACATAGTTTGTTGTGCATACTTTTTTATTCCTCTTATTACACTGAAATAAAGCAGTTGCTTATGCAGCGGAGATCAGTGATTGGGAAGAAAGTGTATGCTCTGGTGGTAGGAGAGAAATTTGTGACAATCCCATTGCTTTCTGGACAAACCTTATATCTGTGAAGTTACACCATAGACAATTTTACTGTAACCCACATCTGGATTTTTCATTTATTTCATGATGTCATGGGACTGTAATCTGTAGTGAATGAGTTAATAGATTATAATTGGTTTTATAATTTAAACTCCTTAATCCTAAACACTGAAATAGAGCCTAACATTTCAATGGCTTGCATATTTCTGTACTGTAGTTATTTTCAAGTATCAATAAGGTTACCAGAGGCTCTTCATTTTAGATCCCAATTACACTGACCGTGAGTTTAAAACATCTTAGTCATGGAGTGCCTGGCGAGATGATGGCAATCATTTCATTTGTTAGCTGAGCACTGTGTTTGTAGTCCTTGTCAGCTCTTAGTTTTCAAACCTTCAGAAATTAGAAGTATAACAAAGTTGACTGTATTCAGCATGATTGGTGTTCTGTAGAAATCTCCACAGCTCTCCGCACATGCAAACTGAATTCTGAGGACTTTATATGATTTCTGAAGCTCGTTGTTTTCTAACCTGAATGCTTTGTTTTACAAGAAATCCAAAGTAAGCGACAAGAGAGGAAAAGAAGAACAACAGCAAATCCAGTGTACAGTGGAGCCGTTTTTGAGCCTGAGGTATTAATTCTGGGGGAAGCTGGTATTTTCATTCTGAGCTTGTGTGTCTTTCTGCCATGTTGCTACCTCCTAAGCTATCTCAGTCCTAAGTAGACAGGCAAGCTATCATTTATAATTCAAAAGGCCATTGCAATGATATGACCCTCAAATTTTTAAATGGTAAATACATTGGGATGTTCTTCTAATACTTAGGTCTTTTTCTGCCTTCTCCTATGTAAAGCCTACATTAAATGGCAGTGTGTGTTAATCTTACCATTAGGTCAGCTCGTGTATCAGCCTGAAGCAGTCCAGATGTCAGAAGTAGTGTAAAAAAGCTAACCCTTCTGAGGCTGTGCTTCAGAAAAAAGCACAGCCAGTAATCTCACTTAGGACTACTGTGCTGTTCCTCAGCTACTGCATATAGTTGTCAATAAAAATGTTAGCCAACAGAAACTGTTCTATTCTTCCCTGCAGCGCAAGAAGAGTGCAGTCACGTACCTGAACAGCACAATGCATCCCGGGACGCGTAAAAGAGGTGAGGTATACTTAGACCTGTCTCCCTGCTCTATGCCTCTCCCTCCATCTTGCATTTTGCAGTCCCCTTGTTGATTTGAAGAGCAAAACAAAGAACTCTACAGTACTTCATTTGTCCAGTAAATTTCCATGGTAGATAAAGATGATGACTTCTGAGGATTAGCATAGCAGGTTTTATTAGGCAGCTCAGTGTTTCATTACAGTTTCAATCTCCCCCCAAAATAATAAAACACAATAGATAGAGCAGAGTGAAAGGTGAGATGTTTGAACAACATTTAGTGGTATAAAGCTGCTGTCAAGATCCTCTTGTTAATAGCTAAATTGTATTGTTACTGACAAGAAGAAGGTGGTTATGGAAAAAGTGTCTGTGCCTTGAATAGGAGAGGAAACTTAGTGTGACAAAAGCCTTGTTCCCCACTGGGAGTAGAGATGGGTCCTTCAGAAGAATTTATCCTGAGCAAGAAAGGCTATCGTGCTCATACTGAGCACTTTCCTGCAACTAGAGTGCCACTTGTCCTAAAATGAGAGATGATCGTTCATATAGGTATGCGCTATTCAGTAGAAATCCTTCTTTAGAACAGATGAATTTTAAGACTGAGATTATAGTGAAATAGATGAGTCAGAACAGCACAGGAGAGTACGTGATACAATTTTTTGTGCATGGCATCAGCCACACATATATGACAGTCTTTCCCTGATATTTGATGATTTTCTGCAGTCCGTAAAGCCTTGTAGTGCCTTCTCTACTCCTGAGTTTGATGTCAAAAAAAAATTGATTAATCAGATTTAAAAAGCCACAGTCCTACCTGGCACTGACCAGTTCCATTATCTTTGATTTTTGGCTGCAAGGTCAAATATTCATTTGACATGTGCTCTCCTTGATATTACCTCTTCAGTCCAGCAGGCAGTGTGGCAAAACTGACACTTCTGCAGCTATGCTGTTTCTAAATAAAAGACATCAGTCTCTACTGCCATCCTGTAATAACATTAAATGTATTTTTTTAAATTATATCATGTAGATTTTAGAGAGAGAGAGGTTTGCATTTATTCGTGGATAAGTAAATGTTCCTCCTTCTAGTAATGATTTCTTAATTCTATTTTATAACTCATTGTGAACAATTACTGTATCAATGAAAACAATTGCATGCGTTTGTACTTGATAGACTTTTAGCCTGTTTTTGCACACTGACTGCTATTATACCTCCTTTTTTTCCCTCACATCCTGTTGTGAGCCAGTACCTTGCATCAGCACCAAATCAGTAGCACACATTTTCAATTGACAAAAGATTTGGATGTGTACATTTGTTTTGTGATTTAGTATAGCAATATATTAGGTAAAAAGCTTATGCAAGCATGTGCCCTTGAGAGCTTTAGTTTAATTCTAGATGGTGCTGAGCATGTCAGAAATTTCAGCCATGGACTTCACTATCAGAAATCTGTTTCCAAGGACATACTCAGTTCTGGAACATATCCAGACCTTAAATGCGAGGTTTAGCATGTTAATAGGTATAGACTGACAATCTGTAAACATAAGATCTGGGGCATTATTCCTAGATCCTAACTCCTTTATGTTTACATATCTGTAAATTACACTGGAGAAGGGAGGCAGAACTGATGGTTACTTACTGGGTTTTTGCTGTCTTGCTTTATGTGCATAATTTTATGAAAATTGTTACGAACGCATTTTGCACTTCTGCTAGTCTAAAGGACCGTATAGGAGTTGTGCATAATCAAACATACTTAACTGAGGAAGTCTGAGAAAGAATACGGAATTGGGGGGCGTGGGGGGGAGAGGTATGGTGAAAGACCAGTGGTAGGTTACAACTGGTACTGCTGGTGTTATGGGTCAGACAACAGGACCTGCTCTTGAGGTAGCCTAATGTAAAAATGTAGCAGTAAGGTAGAAAGTGCTGATCTGTAGGTGAGTGGGTTTCAAAAAAGGGGAAGAAAAGGAGGGGGTTGGTGAGTGTTGGCCTCTGATAAAGGACTTAACCTTTGTGTAGATTTATGCTGGCACTAGAAAGATAGGGAAGTGTGGGATAATGGTAGAAAGGATTTAATAGTAGCTATTGTAGCTTCTCTTTAGCTTTCATGCCAACATGTTTTCCCTAAAAACTGAATAGCCTCATTTCTAGGAGTGGCAAGTGTCCCTATGCTGCTTTTGTGGGAGTGATTCTTTGACCCTCTACAGAGCCTATTTCTATTTCCTTCTGAAATACATCTTTTAAATGTTCTTTCCTTGCAAAATTCTACTTAAAGATTTCTAAAAAATGTTTAAAGCTTTGCTTCTGTCCTTCCACTTGTAACTTTTGTATTAACTTCCTCTCTGTGCTACATCATTTCCTTTTTCACGCTAGCCAATGAGGACCACTGGCCAAAGGTATGTAAGATCATTTTTCCTTTTTTTTTTTTTTTTTTTTTTTTTTTTTTTTTTTGTGTTCCCTGTTGTTAATATGTAGGTCGTCCACCTAAATACAACACGGTGCTGGGGTTCGGGGCTTTGACCCCCACGTCCCCTCTGTCCAGTTATCCTGATTCCCCCGAAAATGAAAAGACAGAGACCACATTTACTTTTCCCGCAGCTGTTCAGCCTGTGTCCCTGCCTAGCCCCAGCTCCACAGACGTAAGTAACTCTTGGGGAGGGGGTTACTTTTAGAAAGAGATGCAGGAACAGCCACAAGTAAAATCGTTGCAGATTTTGTTTCTTTAGGCTCACTCATCATTTGTCCTGATTCAGTGCAGTGAAACAGTCCGGCATTCTTTTAACACCCTTCCTTTTCCCTCCTGTACCTATGTTCTTGTCCTGTGGAGATTTTATTTATAACTCCTTCAGTGGATTGAAACTTTGGGAGGCACCAGGCATGCTACATGAGCTCATTTCCTTTGTGCGGTGTCTGAGATCTTGTCTGACTGAATTGAATCTGTCATCCATGAAAAAGGGGGAAGGGGAGAATGAAAAGTATTACTTACAGACCATAATAACAAAAAGTTGTGGTGTTTCTGTAGTGAGAGAAGGAGGGAAACCAGCCTGGAAACAGCCAGGAGCAGCGTTTGCAGCACTGGTTAGGCAGTTCTGGTGTACTGGCATAGCTAAACACATCGTGTCTGTGGTCAGGTCGCAGTACCTGCCTTGAGTGAAATCCGGTCATATTGCTCTCATTTATAAAGAAGTGAGTGTCCTTATTTTAAGTTAATTGAAAGATAAGATTTGCTATTCAAAACACAACCTTGCTGAGAACTATCCTGTTCTTCCATTGTTTCTAGTTCTTGCAAAAACATGATAAAAAAAATTATGGGTCATGCATAAATTCTAGAAGATAAATAGTGTGGGAAGAATTGGACTGAGCCTCTGTGTAGGTCCAAAAAGACATAGTGAAGGGACTGTACACTATGGTTTGTCTGAAAGTGTACTGTGACTGTTCAGTATGGATGGGACAATTCATTGCATAAAAATTCTCTGGATTTGTAGTGTACTTCCAGTAAAGTGCTTGCATTTTAATGACTAGTACTTACCGGGCACAGTTTAAAAATAAAAAGGTGCTTGCTATTTTCTTCATACCAGTGCTGCAAACTCCTCCTGCAATCTGAGTCAGAGCAGTGTCTTTTTTTTTTTTTTTTTTTTAAACATATTATCACATATAATTGAGGTCCAACCATTTGAAATGGGCTTTAAGGAAGAGTTGGGCTACTTTATTTGCATCTATGCAGTTGCAGCACTCTAAGTACATAGACTGAGAGACCAACTCCACTGGCCACATACAATAGGGAATAGAAGCCAACTTCTTGCCTCTGAACTGTATTTGTTCTGCAGAGGCAACAGGAATAGAAATAGTACAAGTGTGTCTGAGTCACTGGAATAAATAGATGCAATTCTGATACCCAGGGAATATGTATGTGAAATTAAAAGGTTCTCTTTTATATAGTAATTTTTGAGAGCAGAATAGCACTTGACTGTAAAAACGCTTTCCTGACAGTCAAGTGAATGGGACTGTGCAACAGCCCCTCAGGGAGGAGGCGGGGCAGCTCCATCTCCGGGGCCTTTTAAAAGTAAGCAGTACAACCAACCAGCAAACATGCTGGAGAGCACATTTTTTACATTGGCCCCAGAGAAGGCGTGGATAATATGGTGGGGGTCTTTTCCATCTCTGATTTATGTGTGTATACTGCCCAGTCTTTTCCCACTGTGTAAGAGCTCTCCAAACAGTATTATGAGTTGTTGCCCTGTTTCCTGCAGTGCCTGATAGCAGCAAGCTAAATCAAGAGCAGTGAACTTCTGTAGCATTCAAATCTAGTTCTGAATGCCTTGAATTTTCTGAGTTTGGTAGTATTTAGGCCTAGGCTCTGGGTTGTTTTAATATTCATTAACTAATGAAAATAGAAGTATTTGAAAAGAGGCAGTAGAAGATTACACAGAAGGTAATTAACATTCTCTCTTACCTGAATGTATTATAACATAGCACAGTAGCACTCTTTCCCCTTTAGAATCCTATATAGATCTCCTCTAACATGTTTCCAGACAAGTCATTTAGTTAATTCGTATGCAACAGCACTAACGTTTTTGTAGGTTTAATTTTTTGAAAGAACTTTTATCTGCAAGTCCTATTCAATGCATATTTGCTATCAATTGCGCTAAATTGTTACTTTTCAGAAATGCTTGATATCGATGTCCACATAAAATAAAATACATATAAAAGTAGAAAATGTATTTCAAAGTGCTCATAATTTTATTTTTAATTAAAAATAGACTATTAACAAAATTTGAACTTTCAGAGACAGCAAAATATTGGAAAGGAAGTAAATATGAGATCTCTTCTGTCATTACATGTTATAATTCTTATTTGCTAATCATAAAGAGAGGAACGGTTTCCCTTTGCCGTTGTGAGCGGGAAGATAGTCTTCTGTTACTATGTTCTCATAAAATTGCTGCATAAGCTTGTGCAGTCACATCCCTTTTTTGCAATTCGTTTTCCCCCATTTATACATTTTGCGTGGTGCTTCCTTTTCCCATCTGAGTTTTGAGAACTTAGCAATACTTGTAAAAACCTTTAGCATCCTTGGCTGGAAAAGTCCTATCCAATGCTGGAAAAATGCTGGAGAATTGCTATATATTTAAACACCAACAGTACAAGGCATGCTGGAGGTGAAGGCAAAGGGGAAAATTCGGTCTTTGGCATTTAAGGAGCTTGCAGCTTAATGGAGTACAGGATGCCCTGAAATGCTCATGCCCCAGTTAATGACCGGTGCTGCCTGTCACCAGCCGTCTTTTCTCATCCCTTAAACACCTCCTGTGTTGTCCCAGCACAGATGTATCTCAGGCCACATTGTGGTCTGCGCAAGGGAACTGGCATAGCTAAAAATTGTTAGTCTCTAATCTGGTTAGTGCCCTAATCTGGTTAATTTTATAGACACAGACACATTCTTGTGCCAGCCTCATGCAAGGGACAGAAATAAGTGTCTGGACATAGAGAGAAGGCAGGATCACTTATTTTGGCAACGAGGCCAGTCCATGTCATGTTGAAGAGGGTCCACGCTGTTAGCAGATCATGTGAACATAGAAAGGTCTCTTTATTCTAGACGAGACAGAAAATGTTGTCTGTAGTTACAGCTTCCAGCTTTGGGGACTTAAAAATGAAAACACAAGTGCGTGCCTAAGTAAAAGGCTATTTCAGAAGTCTCAGTTAAAACAATTGCGCAGTTCCTCAAACAGATATAGAAGAAAACTGCAGTCTTTAAAATATTTTTGCATTAATTTGCTGAGAAGGTCTAGTTCCTATAGTCTTTAGAATGGAAATTTTATATTTAGCACTTGAGTAATCTTTTCCTTTGGCCAGCCTATGAAAATTACAAATCAGTCCAAACGCTTGGCACCAGGCACCAGGGCCCAGAATGGCCTTCTTGCCTTTCTCCTGAATTGTCATTCTCCGAATGACAGGGGTAAATTTTGAAGGGAGGATGAAGCAGGAACTTGAGATGGGATTGATGATAAAGATGGAGGGGTAGAAAGTAGGAATAGAGCTTGGGAAAAGGAAGGAAGTAATGCTGTAGGCAGGATTGAGCAAAACTTCTCTTTTTTTCATCTTTTTTTTTTTTTTTTTTTTTTTCTATTTGGCAATTGACTGTGAATGACTTAGTTATGTGTGATTTTCCCTCAAGCAATAGTGGCATATTCATCTGAAAGATAGCAATTGCATTTGGAGGTCAATTACTCAGCAGTAAGAATAGTGCAAAAATTCTTGTGATGGTTCAAGTCTGTGGTCACAAAATGCTTTTTTATCAGTAAACTTCCTGTATCAAAACAACATTTCAGTTGAGAGGAGCATTAGAATATGTTCAGATTGCAAAGTCAAGCCCACAAAAGTTAGGAAATGCCAGAATTATTATTGCTTCTGACAACCTAATTTACTTGCATCATGTATTATGATCATTTTTAATTATATGGTCATGAACAATTCCTATTGCAGAATATTTAGTTTTTCCATGTTGCTCCCATGAAATGTACACATAAGTGTAGATATTACATATTCAAACACTCAAACTACATATACTTCTGATTTTATACTATATTGCTCAGTTCTGTTGAGTAAAGCCAGGCCCTGCTGCTCGAGACATTTTATAAAAATAAAGAAAACTGCTAGCTATCCAAAAAGCTTTCATTTATTTTCCTGGTCTCTTAGTGCCAAGGAAGTAGAGCAAAAAGTTACATTAAATCACCTTTTATGGTCTCTGTTCTCAAATTATTCTTCCATCTCTTCGGTCTGTAGCTTGTGTTAGAGCAGCCTCAGTGAGCTCTGCTTTAGCCCAAGCTGGCTACCTGTAGCCTTCACAGAGCTGGTCCAGAAGCCGAGATTAGCGGGGTGCTTGTCACATCAAATCCAGCCCCTCTTTATGCATGTATTAATTAACTGCCCATAAAACCTCGAGCGTTTCTTTGGAATCAGTGGCTGGGGTTTTGGGTAAGGCCGGTTATTAATTCTGAGGAAATGCCCTGAATTTTGAATTACCAAAACAGGACTGTGGATTTTGTGCATGTGTGTTGTCACCTCAATGCATTCAGCCCAATTGCAAACTGATCACATGTGTAAACTTCAGGTTTTGCAACATTCAGTTGAATTTAGAAGGTTCTGGGTCCATATTTCGCAATGTCTCCCCCTCAAGAAGCACCTCATGTCTCTTGTGTAGGTCTCTTTGTGCAGGTCATTAGAAAAAACAGGTTTGGTTTTCAACCAAGACACCAATAATTTTGCAACTGAGGCAGTTACCAAGTGCCATCGTGTAGTCTGTGGCAACCAAAGCACCTTAACACATGTAATTCTTTAGAATGAGAATTTTTTTCTAAAATGTGAGAATTTTCCTCTTAAATTTTTCCTTAGGTTGCAGAGTATTTCGTTTTAGCTTCTATAACATCTCCTGCCTGCTTGCTTTTCCTTGTACTCATGAGGAAAAAAAAAAAGTTCTTCCCAGTGTGGTTACACAGATCACTTCAAAATGAAATGTCACTTATTTAATTCTCCATATAACACTGAGGAACTTTTTGGTGTTAAAGGAGGAAGGAATACCATAACCCAGTGTCATGGTTTAACTCCAGCCGGCAGCAAAGCACCACGCAGCTCACTCCTCCCCGCTCCCAGTGGGATGGGGAGGAGAATTGAAAAAAATAAAACTCATGAGTTGAGATAAGACCAGCTTAATAACTAATATATGCTATAAATGTAGAATAAAATGTAACAATAGTAATTATAAAATATAATAATAATTGTAGTGAAAAGTAATATAAGAAAAAGAGAGAAATAAAGCCCAAGAAAAGACAAGGGATGCACAGTGCAATTGCTCACCGCCCGCTGACCGATGCCCGAGCAGCCATCGGCCCCTCCCGGCCCGCTCCCCCCAGTTTAATATCCCTGTGGCGAGTTGGGCTCCGCTCTCCTGGCCGGGCTCCCTCCCAGCTTCTTGTGCACCCCCTCGCTGGCAGAGCACGGGGAACTGAGAAACCTCTAACTTAGGATAAGCGCTACTTAGCAACAGCTGAAACACCGGCGTGTTATCAGCGTTATTCCCACACTGAATCCAAAACACAGCACTGTACCGGCTACTCGGAAGAAAATGAACTCTATCCCAGCTGAAACCAGGACACCTAGCTCTCAGTGATCCCTGGGAGTTATGGAACCCACACATGGCTCTGAAAATTCACTAAAAATTCATCCTTTACAAAACATGAGAGCAGTGCTAACCTTGGGAATTAAGAGAAGAATAGCCTTCCCTTTGAAGAAAGGCCTCATCAGCAATAGAGCCGGGATGTAGAAACCTGAGCAGATTGCTTGTGTGTCATTCTTCTAATATGTTTAATATTTTATCCAGAGTAGAGATGAGTGTCATTTTTCTTGCCTGGCAACTTAATGTGTAAGTGCACAGCCAGCTCTGCTATCCCTCCAGATTGATAGAAATTATTCACGCACGTGAAAAGACTGTATGGGTCAAAACGAAATCTTGCACACATCGGTATTTCGCACAGGGGGAGAGTGCACGGGCAGGTTTGACTCAACACACACAGCTTAAGATCCTATAGTCTTGCAGATCTGGTGCGTGTGTGTGAAACTTTAACCAAAGTCAGTGAGAAATGTGTATTTCAGACCTTCAGGTGGGGCCTTGAATATGCTGAGTTGCCAGGACATCCCACAGGCGGTAAGAGGAGAGGCCTGGGGTGCCCCTCTCCTCCTCTGTGGATGCTGAGCCACCTTTCTTCCATGCCTCTTTATTCACATATCTGAAAAACAAAGAAAAACAAACAGAAGCACCACCATTGCTCCAAGCATGAGATGGGAGTAACAGGAGGAGAGAGAGAGAAGAAAAAGTGACAAAAATGAGCCCTACCTCTCTGGGAAGTTAAGATTCTCTCTGACGGTGGTGCAATAGTAACTAACCCCATTTATTTTTAAAAGACACTGCCAGTAATGTTTTCAATTCTTTCTTTAAAAAAAAAGCAGAGTTAGAAAATCTCTCAGTATTCCTTCATCCTGGCTCTCAGCCTATGTTAGTAATGAAAGATAAACCGCTGTCTATAGAGAATGAGAAAATTTTGAGTCACAGCTTTTTTGGTGCAACTTGAGGTAACCTAAGTGAAATAAAAAGAATTGTCTCAGAACATAATTCATTCCATTCTTTTTCATTTACAAGCACAACACCTTTTCCTTCCAGTTTCATTTTTAAAGGTGACCTAAATATTTGACAAGTGTTCTTATAAGTCACTCAGTTGGGGTTTCTGATACTTTATTAATGGCAAGAGACAGCCTCATCAGCATTCCTAAAGTGGAGTTGGGCTTGCATCCAGAAATTAGAAGGGTTAAGAAAGTGGGTAGCTCATCACTTTAGGAAAAAAAAAAAAAAGGCAGGGTCAAGGGGGAGTCTTAAAGAAGAAAGTCTATGTGGTAGCAGTTGTTAGGCAAAGCTATGGTAATAAGTGTTTGCTATAACATTTTGCCTTGGGAGGACAGGAGGACTGTTTGGGAGGACAGATGTCAGTGTTTCTGATATCCTGCCTGGCTTTCCTGTTTCACAGCCTAATCCCCTTAGAAATAGTTTGTGCTGTAAACTTTGCATTCAACTAGGATGTAGATGTCAAAGGTCAAAGCTCACTTTCTGCCTTCTCTCTCTATCTCTTTCTCTCACCCACACCCCTCCCCCTCAATTTTACAGGGTGATATCCATGAGGATTTTTGCAGTGTTTGCAGAAAAAGCGGGCAGTTGCTGATGTGTGACACATGTTCACGTGTTTATCACCTGGACTGCCTGGACCCTCCACTGAAAACCATTCCCAAGGGCATGTGGATCTGTCCCAAATGTCAAGACCAGGTATTGTTTGACAGACAGGCAGAGTTATATACAATGCACTATAAAGATTTTGCAGTCTTAAAGAAGATAACCGGATCATTTGGCTTACTTAGATCAAGACAGCCTGACACTGAGCAAATCTATTTGATCTGTAATAAGGCTTGTGTGAATTTGATCGAATTACCTCTGATGGAATGCGTGCAATACAAAACCAGGTGTTGCTCCCAGATTTGGGGTCTTTCTTTGTTGCCCTTGTGTTTTTACTCTTTTTCTGGGCCGAAGCACGCAAACTTTTGGGAAAGGTTCTCAATGACCCGTAGAAATTTTGCTGTTCATCTTAAGCTTGTTGTTTCTTCTAAAGTTATTAGTATATTTTTCTGGACAAATAAATAAAACATTTGCACAAGCCTACATCAATAGATAGAGCAAATATAAGCCCCTGTTTGCTCATGGAAATCAAACATCAGAGAGGTTGTCTTCAGTGATCTCTTTAATAATATCATCCAGCCATCAGTATAATAAGGGTAGGTGAACAGTTTGGTGTTTTTCCCTTTCAGATCCCCCTCTGAAAGCACACAGTTGAAGTGAACAAATTATATTTCAATATTTGGTTTATAATTGCATTGAGATTACGAGACAGAGAAGTAAACTATTGTATTCCTAACCCTTACCTGGAATGCCAGAAGTTGCAAAGGATCGCTGATAAGCGGCTGAAGCTGTTAGTGTTCTGTCTAATGTAGCATGTTGCTGGGTTGCCCACACGACCTTCGGTTGGCCAGATGATAAAATAAGAAAACAGCCTGACGTACAATACGCTGCTCAGAAGAAAGAAAATGTAAAATTGAAGTGGCTTGGTCAATAGTTAACAAGAGAGGAGGGAGTGTTACCACTTCCCTATTAACGCTCTTGCGTACTCTCACCTTGTCCCTCCTGCTCATACTGCTGTGATAGGTTCCCACAAAATTAGGGAGGGAAAATCTATGAGTAATTTCACTGTAAAGTGACCGAGTCCTCTATCTTCTGAGACGCCCCTCTGATTCATTAATTAAATGTACAATGTCTTTCCTCTCAAAATAAAGTTTGTTAGGAAGGAATATGCAGGAAGGATCTGAAAAACATAAATGATACTTACCCTTACAAGGAGGGTTTGACAGCTCTATTAAGATGATTCTGATAAGAAGGGGAGATAGGATGGTTTTGTGTTTTACTAGCCAGGAAGTGTGATGTTTGAATGTATGGTGTGGAGACTGTTCTGTGCCACGAAAACTTTTCCCCCAGAACGACTAAGATCAGCAATTTGTCTGAACCATGAAATAATGTTTATCTCTCCTGGCAAGTTTGAGTTTAGATACATTATCCTTTCATTCCTCTTTTAAGTTGTTCAGTTTCATTAGTAGACTTTATTTGTGGCTGTGGGGGGAATTTGAGAAAATGCTGACATTTGTAAGAAACAGGCCTGCTTTGTGGGAACCACAGTACAGTTGTGAATAATTCCCTCTGTTAACTCTCAGGACAGGTCTGTGAAGTTTCATGTTAACAGGGCTGAGGCTAATGATAGCCATAAAAGAAAATCCTCCGTCTTTCCCTCTTTCTCTCTTTCCTTTTTGCTTTCTTAGAGGATAGATTGTGTACCAGCTGAATCTCTAAACACTTTTCTTTCAGATGCTAAAGAAGGAAGAAGCAATCCCATGGCCAGGAACTTTAGCAATTGTTCATTCATATATTGCATATAAAGCAGGTAGGAAAATGGAGAGCAACACTTTTGTTTCACTTTTAAGAACGGAAGATGTTATTTTGGGAATGGGATAGAATGGTACTTCCTTCGTAAAAGGAAATTTAAGGGGAAGAACCTTAATCACTAGTGAAGTGAAAATGGCAGTCTAAATAATTGTTAAGCCTTCTGTGGTGCTAGTGTATGTAGGTGAAACTTTGGGGGTGATTTAGTGGACAAGTGGTTGAATTGACTTTAAACACAATTACTCTCTTTACCTGAAGCGGTTTGGACCCTGTGTCCACCGTTGTAACAGGAACATTTTAAATATTCTGATTAATATTCTGTTTTGCAGCGAAAGAAGAGGAAAAACAGAAACTACTTAAATGGAGTTCAGATTTAAAACAGGAAAGAGAACAACTAGAGCAGAAGGTCAAACAGCTCAGCAATTCTATAACGGTGAGCACCGCCCTCCCACAGAACTCTGCACCTGGGTCCTGGTGCTAGAACGCAGAGAAAACTATAGAGTGACTCCGTGTACTAGACCTGGCTTCCACTGGATTCACTGAATGTTGAGCGAGCGCTTTTTTCTTTGCTTTTTAGGGCTTTGGGGAGCAGGAGTGAAAATACAGGCAACATATACTTCTATTGAGTCACTTACGCACGATCCGTGCTGACCGTATTTGTAGACGTACAGTGATCTAGAATATCAGCAGGTGACAAACGTGACCCAGAGCATCATTGTCTGTGGGCAGCACATTAAGTCAAATTCTCCAGTGCCTCACTTAAACAAGAATGGCTGGGCCCCTGTGTGTAATAAAGGGTCTTGGCACTCTTTCCAGACCCACCTAATACAAAAGTGACTGTTTACTCATGACTACCCTTGGCGGTCAGCAGCTGGACACTGTGCGTGCCTCTGCATAATATTAATGAGACAATGTCATACTTTGAACCAGAAGCTGTAGTTTCCACCTTTGTTTATCGCAGTAATTGGAGCGCACATATTAATTTTCTCTCTCTTCTCACCTTAATATGCAAATCCGGCTCTTGAGTTGCCAGTGTAAAATTTGAGCCCCTCGCTCAGCGTAGCCCCAGTCAGCATCACGGAATGAAAAATACTGAAATCTCTTATGTGCCAGCTTCTGTAAGGCTGGATACCTAAGTACAGACTTTTCTTTTTAAATACAAATGCACTTTCTGGTCTGTCTGTCTTTACCTATTAGAACAAAAGTAAGTGTCCCGTGTTCACAGACCTTTAAATGCTGACGATACGAGTAAAATGACTGTGAGCCAACAAGTGGTGAGAGGTGCTGGTTAGCGGTTCTGGAGACTGTCAGAGCTACCATCTCCTCCTTTCTAAGAGTTTCAAATGTAGAGATAAGCAGTTTTCCACCCTTCAGACATCATTTATGGGCTTTTTTTTTAAAGTTGTCTTACCCAGACTCTTAACTGATGAGCTAGCTAGGTTACTACTGCTTCTGAGAGAAAGAAGTGGTCACAAAATAAGATTTTTCAAGTGAAGAAGGGCTTGTTTTTTCTTTTCAAGTGCCCCTTTATTTATGGAGAGGAGGAAGCGATGTTCCTGCTAAAATGTATGTGAAAGCAAAGGCTGTATCCCATTAGCGGCACGCACGCACCCTGTCAGCAGTCAGCTGCAGTAGGATGCCTGAGTTTGCAGATCTGAGCTAAAGAAATTTCAGCAATGCAATACTAATAGAAAAAAAATAATAAGAACCTACATATGCTTGGAAGTTCCCCTTCAAAAAGGAACACAAAAGGATGGAGCCGTGCTCATCTCCAGAACACCTTGGGATGAAAGGGGGCCATACCAGGTGACAGCTACATACTGGCAGTTTAATTCCTCAGCCTGGAAATAGGAGTTCTTCTGTGAACACAGCCCTGAGACTCTTTTTCTTCCAGGCTGGGCAAGTGAAATTGTAGCTGCAGTCTCTTCTGCGTGCTTACGTTTAGATCTGTGTGCCTTCTCTTACCTCCTTTCATTTACGAGCTTGGACTTATTACTGCTTTTCTGTTTCGCTGCAGAAATGCATGGAAATGAAGAATACCATCCTTGCAAAACAGAAGGAGATGCACAGCTCCTTGGAGAAGGTAAAACAGCTGATCCGCCTCATCCAAGGCATCGACCTTTCAAAACCCATAAACTCTGAGGTCAATTCAGTAGCCATCTCCAATGGCATGGACTCCACTAACAATACTAATGCTGCCACCTCCACCTTAGCCCCCTCCCCTTCCCAGAGCTGCATGGTGAACTGTAACAAGGGCGATGAGACTAAATAACACAGTGAAGTTAAGAAGGAGCCAAGGGAGGTGGCGGCGAGGAGGAAGAGCAAAATAACGAAACTCTAGAAAAGCAAAACCGGATTTCTTCTGGAAAGTGCAGAATTCTTTAGTTCTTTGGTTCCAGAGAGAGCGTGAAGATGCTTGTGCCAGGCGGCACCGGAGTTTGCCAATTGATCCTTCTTATTCTGTGTGTAATGCAAAGTTTGGATCCTGTTACATGAATAGTGCCAGCTGGGGGTTCTTTGCCAGCACCATGCCAAGTGAAATAATATATTTACTCTCTCTATATTTTACACCAGTGTGTGCCTGCAGCAGCCTCCACAGCCACTATAGGTTTCTTTTATTTTTGTTTGGGGTGAGGAGCAGGGATGAGGGAGGAGAGCAGGTTTCAAATCCTTATTTGCAGAACAGTTTGTTTAGCTAGGGGAAAACAAAAACAAGTCCAAAGAGCCTGTGGGCTTTTCCTGTTTCTAAACTCTCAGTACTATTAAACCAAAAATCCAGAAATATAAATTATCAAATCCCAGTGCCCAGAAGGGACAAGTCTATCAAATAAGCAGTATTTACTATTGTTTAGACAGGAGATGTACAAAAGGAAAGGAGATGGACTTTTCACTGAGTAACCAGCACATGCACAGGCTGAGGATCTACTGTCCCAACAGCTTTGGCTTAATCCTGTTTCTTCACATTAAACAACAGACATGCTTTGCAGAATTGGTTTGGGTCCTCACGCTCATCCAAAAAGCCTGTGTTGGGAACGGGGAAATGGAAGGGCAGAATCCAGGGTCAGCTTGGAGCAATGGGTGGAGGTGTCCCAAGAGAAAAATGTGCATCGATTACTTGAAAATGAGATTCCAACCCTTTTCTATAAACAACAAAGGTGTCCTGAACAAAGTAGCACATGACCCAGATGTGTGAACTGAACAGAGAAACGTCCTTTTCTTTCACTTCCTTTCTCTTCTTTTGGTAACAAGAACTAAATAAGGAATAGAAAAGCTGTTTTTCAGGCTGACAGTCTAATTAAAGAGGTAGATGGGACCTTGCATGGTATAGATTAGAAGTAATAGTGTCAGTGAGATACAGTGAGTCTTTGTGAGTCCTTGTGTCATCGTTTTGGGCACTGTTTTTTTATGCAAGGGCAAAATCTTTGTATCTGGGGGAAAAAAAAAAAAAAAACACAACTTTTTTAAATTAAAAAGGAAAATAAAAGATATTGAGGTCTTCCTAGTGTTACTTAAAATAAGATCAAGGTAAGAAACATTGTAAAAAAAAAAAAATACAAAAGTGCTATTTGTTTCCTAAACAAGTGATTTCTATTAAAAAGGTGTCAGAACTGGAGAAAATGCTGTGTACTTAGAATTTTTTAACACAGACTTTGCTTATTTATGATGACATTCTGCTGTGTTTGTGTTTTAAAATCCAATGGGACAGTTTCCATAGATTGTACCATACGTGCTACTGGCTAAACTCTAAAGAGAATCAAAGCCTACAGCGCTGGATCTCCCCCCACCTGGAGGATCTGCCAGGCTTGTCTCTGCTGTTACCGCATCCCCCCCGCCCCGTTCTCTCACGTGTCTGTAACCCAGAGAAGAGCAATTGGCAGCGGGCTTGTGTAAGGCTTTTATAGTTTTGTGATACGGACTGAATAGAGCTTGAGAAGGGAAGGCAAGTGAGTTGGCTGGGCCGAAATCGCCTTCTGTGACAGCCTCTCGTTTCAGAAGTTCATCCCTTACCCGCGACCTTTTCACGCTGGGTAGCGAAGCTTGCCCGGCGCTTCCTGTCGCTGCGGGGTCCGTCTCAGTTCAGGGCGGCGATTCCGGTCGCTCCGGGTCGTGTCCCTCGTTTCACTTCTGCACGTTAAACGTTTGGGCGAACCCCGTTCCCGCTGGAACTCCGGGGGAGAGCTCCCTTTGCTTCCGGCGGGAGCAGGGTTGAGCCACGACGCGCGTGAGGCGTGGCCGAGGCCCCGGCGCGGTGCCCTTGGGCGCCCGCGTCGGGTGGCGAGGCAGACCCGCTCGGCTGCTTCCAGGGGAGGATAGAAAAGCTTTGGATTTCGGGGATGGGTTTCTGAGCAAGAAGGAGCGAATGCTCCAGACGCTGCGTAACCTGAGAGAGCCTCTCTGCTGCCGCAGCCACGTGTGCTTCTGCGGGATTCTTGGAGCTGTTTGCTGCCCTCTCCTTTAGGCTGCCCTTTCCCCCTTTGTTAAGGACTTTTATTCCTTCTGTAGGAGCGCGCACTGTTTTCAGCTCTGAGCTCAGGACCGGTATCCCGAGTTCTCACATTTGTCTGTAGTTTGGGAAAGTGACTCTTACCGTGCACCTCTCGGCTGAACCTGTGATAACCTTGGCTCTGTCTTTTGATGTTTTGAGTTCTGTTCTGGAACTAGCGGAGCTGGAGGGGCGAGTTAGCACATGGGGCAGGGAGACAGCTGGCCAGGCGACGTCAAAACCGATCAAACTAAAAATGTCCTTGCATCAACCCAGGCACCAGTGCGGGTCGTTACCGTGGGGCAGCACTGGGCCAGCAACCCGTAACATATAAACAAAGGATCGTGTGTTTCAAAGGATGAAGAGAAAAACCAAACTGAACGTAAGCTCCTTCCTTCAGAAGACGAGCCAGCAGCTAATGGCCAGGTACTCAGAGAAGCTGCCTTTTTGGCCAGGTTGTTCTCTAGCTGGCCACTTGGGTAATTCTTAACGTCATTTTCTGAAGCATCGAGTACACTCCTGGTAAGAGACAGTCTGTAGGGGTAGGGGCGCTGAGTCTTCCCGGTTCTCGTGTTCTTGTTTCTGGTGTTGCCTTCTGACCTCTCTGGGAAGCGCTGCACTGTGTGGGGGTAGCAAGCCATGCCTGAAGACTTGATAGTCCTTCTGTTTTCTTTGCCAACTCAGGAGGGGATGGAAGTGAAATTCCCCGGTAGCCGTATTTAAATTTGAGTGCAGGTAACCAGCCAGGGGCTGTGAAAACAGCTGTTACTGCTTTTCTGAGGCACCTGCTTGTCTCCAGAATCCGAGCAGATAAGTACAGACTTTTATGTCCCTTTTGTTGTGTTCCGGACTGTAAAAGGATGCTTTTAGTTAATCAGTACCTGACAGAGAAATGATCTTAACTTGGACTTCTCGTTGCTGGTGGGTAGTTTTCTCTCTCCAGTTGATCCTGTTTGGATGCTTTCCCTCCTGGCTCTGCAGCAGCATCAGTCAGTAGGCAAGGAGCGTTCCCAGGGCTGCACTGACACAGGCAACGATGCTGCTACACAGACACAAGTAAATTGGGGTTATCTCTGCCCAATTAGCAACAACAGGGTGGAAGGGGAATTGGCATGTGCCAAATACAGAGGAAATTTTTTTTTTTTTCCTAGCAGCTCTGGGAGGTTTCAGTCAAAGGAGAAATTTAAACTCTTGGACAGATTAAAGCTCAAGCTTGTCTTGTGGGTTTGGATTGGTTTGGGTTTTTTTCTCATGTAATATCTGAGATAGAGTGAGTCTGTACTAAAACTTCTGCTCTTTGGGAAGCTGTCACATAATGACTGGCGTTTTGTATTTCCAAGCCACCATCAAGATATTAACTAATTCTTATGTCATTGCTTGTCATTGGTGGGACATGAGTGGCTTTTAAATCTCTGTTATGAAGGAGGAGATGAAACCACAGAGGGAGCTCGTACCAGAGACAGTCCTGGCTCTCAGCCCAGCGCTAAGGGCTTTAAGAAGTCACCCTGCTTCTTTCCTCAGAAATAGAGTCAGCTTTGCAGCAGTCGTGGGTTTTACCCCTCCTCCTTGCAATCTGTTCTTTAAACAGCTGGAAAGGTGTGTT
Organism: Tyto alba; assembly: GCF_018691265.1. Lineage (NCBI taxonomy): Eukaryota > Metazoa > Chordata > Aves > Strigiformes > Tytonidae > Tyto > Tyto alba. Next base: position 6,733,316 of record NW_024881280.1, read on the forward strand.
GTGGTCAGAGTGGGAAGGTGAGTGTGTGACCTGGCTAGAAGAATTACTGTTATTATCTTCATTTAGAGCCGGCAGTGGTTTTGGTGCTGTACGAAATGCAGAAAAGGCGATGCTTTTAGGGGTGGTTGGCAGGTAGGGTGAGCAGTATGGATGATTCTTCAAGGACCTCGCTAGCCAGGAGTTACTGTGTTGGTGGGGTGAATTAATGGTCTGCGTGAGCAAAACGAGGACTTTGTTCTTGGTTGCGAGCGAGTTTCTGTCAGCGGGGATATGAATCAAAGCTGCTAATTTAAAGAGGTGATAATTTTACGGGCAGATCTGTTGGTTTTGTTGTTGGTAGGAAGAACAATATTGTATTTTGTCTTTCCTAGCTGACCAGGCTTAAGAAAGCAAATCTGTATTCCAGCTGTCTAGAAACGTGAACCCAAATTCTGACCTCCTTGGCTTCAGATCATCTTCTTCCCTGTACTGTTGCAGAAACAGCCCTGAAAAGCAGCAGGATCGGCATCCAGGAGGACCCAGGGTGAAATCTCCCTCTTAGCCCCACCAAGCTGTGGCAGCCCACAGTACGGGGAGTAAACTCTGAAATTCCCTTCCCATGTGGACACAGTAGAAACTATTTGTGAATTTGCAGTGCACGTGTTTCTCTCTCTTTTTCCACACACCACACCACCCCCCCCTCCCCCCCAGCTGGGTTGCACCATGCCCTCTTTGCTTCTGAAGCACTAATGATGCATACATGTTTTTTTAATGAAACATGTTTTTGAAATACCGTATTCAGATGTCAAACCAAAATTCACTCTTTTACTGAGGGCCTCTCTCAGTATGCTGCTCAGATCACCGCTAATACACCGATATGACACTTCCTTGTGGACCGTGCCCCTTTGGGCAGAATCCGTTGTGTCTTTTCAGAACTGTTTTGACCCTTCTTCACCTCTGTCTGTACTCCCTTGGGATTCTGAAGATCCAGGGCAAGTTCAGCCTTGCTGGGTTACTGCAGAGAGTTGTTCTGACAAGTGTATGTAGAAGAAGAGTCAGGAACCTGGAGAAAAAGGAAGATGTTTTGTCGTGCAGCTAATTCATTTGGCTCTTAGGCTTGCCTGGCCAACAAACTACCTCAGCAAAGGCCATTCCCAAGCACTACGTGGAAGCTGTAGTTTCTGGCATTCAGAAGGTCTCCCGAGAACCCTTCCAACAGCCGCTAGGTCCTGGTCCCTGAGGGCACGCGAGTGAGCCTCGCGGTGACACACTGTTGGACCCTGGTTTTCCGTGGTCAGACCTGGACCAGGGAACATCCGAAAAATCAGGTGGGATCAGGAAAACACAAGAGCTGCAGACATCTTGTCTCCAGGTTATTGCTGTCTTACTCAGATCCTTCTTTAAGCCTCAGTCCTGTTTGTAACACCTACAGAATGGAATGTAATACTTGAAAAATATGACTCTCTTTATTCTTTACCTTTAGCTCCCATTTCCCCCATGTTTATCTTTTATCTGGGACAAGAACTTTCTGCATCATTGTGTCTTGTATAGGCTGAGCACATAGTTGAAACTTGCCAATAAAGAAAATTATTTATACCATGCACTGGTAAGCTTGGTAATTATAGACCCATGAAAAGACAGACACCTCTCCTGGAGGCCGATTTAAGATGTGGGCTTGTTTCAGAAAACCAAGACCTTACCTGTGTGAGGGTCTGCCTCCGTCCCCTGTCAGTATTGCTAGACTCCCCGAGTAGTGAACGGAAAAGGGGCTTGCTGAGAGCATCGGTGCTGTGAAGATCTCTGTGCTGTGCAAGTCCCTGGAGCGTTCGGCCTGAGAACGGCCCGGCTGGGGCCCCTCGTCTCCCCGGGCCAGCACTGGGTGCTGCAGGGACAGAGGAAAGGACAGAAACCTCTTCTGAGAAGCAAGGGCTGTGAGAAGGGGTACAGGGCTGGAGGCGCAGGGGAGAGGAAGAGAGGAGGCAGGAGGAGCAAAGGAAACAAAAATTCTGTGGAATAAAGCAGAGCAGAGAGAGGAGATGGGAAGAGATGAGAAGGAGGGAAAGTGAGGGTAGGAAAAATCCAGGTGTGAAACAGGTCTCCCTTGTGAGGAGACAGGTACTCCTGCAGTTACAGGGTTTGGAAGTTCAGTGGAAAGACTGGAACAAAAAGGCTCTTCATCCTGCCTCGATTTCTGGCTTGGGTCGATCCGCCTTCCAAAAGAACCAAGTGCAGTGGGAGAAAATTGCAGCAGGTGGGGAAGGAAGCGGGCGCTAAGTCAGCCCTGGTGGGAGAAAATTGCAGCAGGTGGGGAAGGAAGCGGGCGCTAAGTCAGCCCTGGCTCTGCTGCTGCTGCCGCCGAGGGATCCCGTCCTGACGAGAGCCGCCCCTGACTCCGCGCCACAAGGCGGGATGAGGCCGGGCGGGCAGGCCTGGGGGCAGCCCGAGCCTGCTCTGATCTGGGCGGCGTTCGTGAACAATTCTCAGGGCTGGGAATATTCCTGAGACCGGCCAAAAGCGCAGCTGCGCTGGTGCGGCCGCACCTTCCCGGCTCCAGCCTCCCGCTCAGCCCGGTTGGAACCAGCGTCGGCTCCCAGGGGTCCCGAGTGAGCGGGGGGAGATGGCGCCGGGCAGGACCTGTGGCTCCAGGTGCTTCTCAGGCATCTCTTGGAGTGCCCCTGCCGAGACTCCTGCTCTCTGGGCTGGCAGTTGCGTGGCCCAAACCCCTCGGCGCAGCAATGCCTCCCTGTTTTCTTAGGAGCTGGGTTCCTCGGGGACCCGCGCGAAGGGGCGCTTCGCCAGGGCAGCCAGGCAGGGGCATGCGGTAAATTCGGCGTGACCCTTGAGGAGCCGAGGGCCCTGCACTGAGCCTGCCCGAAGCCGCGGCCCACGGGGCACCCTCCTGGGAGACCGGCCGTCCCAGCTCCCGTGTGTTGGCAGGGAGTTGGCTCCGTGTCTGTTCTTCACCCCGGAGTACCCCAACGGGTGCCGAGCGCTTCAGACAGAGAAACTCAGCCCAGTCGCCCTCTAGGAGGGAAGAAGTCCTTAAGGGCATGTTTGCCATCCTCAGAAGTGCCCCGGGGAACTCAAAAGCCTTGCGAGCTTGGCTTGGTGTCCTGGGTGGAGAGGTGGCACGGGGAAGGCAGCCGCAGCGAGCAGCATCGCTCTGCTGGCGCTCAGCAGAGTTTTCACCCCCTGAGGAATTTGCATCTTTTCCCTGGATGTACGCTGGATAGACATAGACCTTGACCCTTTGCCACCTGCCTTTTTTTATCTGTGGTGTTGGAAAAGAAGTGGTGTTGCCTTGGAGCTGCCCTTTTCTTAGCGAGCAACCAGAACGCTGTCGAAGGTGTAGCTCGGGGGGGGGGGGGGGGGGTGTCTTACAGCAGCGGCCACCCTCGGGCTCACGGGAGACGCCGCGCGCCCGCAAGCGAGGGCAGGGGCTCCCCTGGCTCCTCGCACTGATCTTCGCCTCTCGTGCCAAAATCGAGGCGGGGGAAGGCACTTATTTAAAAAAGAAAGAAAGAAAGAAATTAAAAAAAATTTAGACCCTCCGTGCCTCGCGTGCCCCTCCGTCAAGCGGGTGCTGGCGGTTCTGACGCGGCAAGAGCCGTTTGTCGGGGGCTGCGGGCCGGTGGGAGTGGGCGCTGTGGAAGGAAGAGGGACGGTCGCGCCCCGTGCCGGGTGCGGCAGGAGGCTGCGCGTTTTGGGCTAATGTGTCCTCTCCAACGACAGCCTCAGAGGCTTCCGTAATTATCGCTGGCATCGGCGACTGACTCTAGAGCCGGGAGCGGCGTCTTTACCCGTCAGCTCTCCCTTCCAGAAGGTAATTTGTGTCTCGGAGTCATTCCTGATGCCACCTGTGACAGGCAGCCATGACCCTTCTTAATAAGGAGGGGTCTCGCTACCGCGTAAGCCCCCCAGGCTGGGGCAGCTCCCCCGCAGCCCCACGTCCCCAGAGCCCAGTCGCGTCCCAGGAGCCGCTTCGCTCCGGTTACAGCCGCAGGGCCCCCCCCCCAGCACCCTCTTAGGGTGACAGAGGCGTCCTGGCCGCCTCTCGTGGTCCCGCAGAAGCGGAGCAGGGGTTGCAAACTCCGTTAAGGGGAGAATTAAGCAAGGTAACGAGGGCGGGGGAGAACTGCCAGCGCCAACCTGTTGAGGAAGGAACCGAGTTTGCTGCGGCGACGGCGGCGGAGCGGTGGTGAGCTGCCGCTTGCCCGGGAGGGCTGGTGTGGCAGCGGGGTGGCTCCCCACGGGGGTGGTTTGTCTTTTTTTTTTTTTTTTTGGGTGGGGGCGGGTGGGATGGCTGGCTCTAACTTGCAAACACGCACCGCGGCGGCTGCGGCCGAGGGCAGGCGCGGGTTGCAAAGGCAGCTCCGCGTGGATAGAGATGAGTAACTCCGGCCCTCGCCCACGGCTCGGCGTTCCTGCGGCCGTGCTGGCACCATCTCAGTAGCCTTGTCGATCACCACCACCCCGCCCCGCCGCCCCACCTGCGTGCTGCGCTTCCCCCTGTGTGTCCCCCCCCCCCCCCCCCCGCACACACCCCCCCAGCCCAAGCTGGAAAGCGGGGGTCCTGGCTTGGGGTCGGACCAGGAGCTGACGCTGAAGGGCCACCGTGTCCGAGCCCCGCTCCCTCCCCAGCCTGCCCGACTTCTCCAGGTGCTTTTTGGTGAAGGGCCCCCAGTTCTGGCGGCACAGCCCCCCCCCCTGCCCCCCGCCCCCCTCTCCTGGCCTGGTGCTTCAAGGGGACGGTGGCAGCTTCTCTCCTGGCCGGGTTTCCGCACGGCGAAGCCGTGGCTCTGCCCTTCTCCCCACCTATCTCCCATCCTTGCAGGCCCTGGTGTAAAATTCCCTTTCTGACTGGTACTGCTCTGTTGTCACAGAATCACGAGAACACCCGACTCGTGAGCTGGTTTGTTTGTTTGTTTGTTTTTTTAAAATATCTCTATTTTTTTTAGCCTGATGCTCATAGTGATCTGCAGTCTCTTTGCTGCCTTCAAGTCCCTTGTGGTTTCAGTTTTGTTACGAATGTGTTTAGATTTTAGCAAATTGAAGTTGGAGGGGGGTGGGGAGTGGGTACAGAGCATCTGATCAATTTGTATTTATTTATTTTAACATTTTACTAAATAAAACACGATAAAATCTCTTTGTCTCCTTAGCCGTATGTACCAGGCGGGGACAGCGGGGTCCCACAGGACGGCGCCTGCAGAACGTCCCCAGGGAGGGGTTTCTGCGGGTGGCTGGGTGCAGCACTCGCAGAAATGAATTTTAGCTCTAAAAGGGGCTCTGACTCGGTGGCTGCCTCCCGCTGACACTGCCCTGCAGAGGGCACATGGACACCAAATCCGCGCTGGGTTTCCGCCGGGCACCTCCACCCTTTGTAGACCCGTTTTGGCCCGAGGAGCGTCCAGTCGGGGAAGGATTGTCTACAAAATGATGCCACACGGTCCTCCCGCTCCAGCCGTAGCGCTACACCTCCCCAAAAAAAACGCGGACCCAGCGCTCCTGTGAGCCTCCTCGCCCTCCGAGAACCGCCCAGCAGAGTCCCGCTCCGGCCCGGCACGGCTCCACCGCCACATCCCCAACCTTTTCCCAAATAAAGCCTCGACAGCTTGCTCCTGGCACACCACCCTCGCCCTCCCTGCAGATGCGAGGCCTTAGAGCCTGATTTTTACTCCCAACAGCCTCGTAAAGCCCAGGGGGCAGCCCCGGTCGGTGCCTTGGCCAGCGCTGGGTGCCCGTAATTGGGGGGGTGGGGGGGCGAGGGGAAGGTCCTGCGGGTCACGGCACGGCAGCCAGCTCGGCACGCCGGTCTCGGGGACGAGCTGCAGCACCTCCAGAAGAAAAACTCCCATCTGCTCAGGCACGAGTCAACTACATGCCTAAGCTCATTTAAAGGGTGCCGGTGGTTTGGTTGTTTTTTGTTTGGTGTTTTGTTTTTTTTAAAGGTTCCCAGGGTGCCTTGATCCCACCGCAGCCAGCGGCCGCCAGCCGTTTCAGAGCTGGCAGGGGACTGGCGCGCCTGCCGCTTGGTGACACGGGCATTTCTTTTGCCTGCTGTTGCTCCCTGCTCCCCAGCCCTCCCGCTGCGCCAGCCAGAAAGGGAAAAGGCTTCAAACGCGCCAAGCAGAGCAAGCCCAGTGACGCTTTGCCCCGGCCGGGGCTCAGGCTACCCCCCGCATTGCTCTCCTCCCGCTGCCTCCCCTCCAGGGGACATGTGCAGGCGCACGGCGGAAAAGAAAAAAAACCACTAACCAGGCGGTTCTAACAAGGATGTGAAAAAGAATAAAAAAGCTTTAATTTAAAAATTAAATTAGAGAATAAGCAAGAAGCGCTTGTGCCCTTTCCATACCCCGCGCTTTGTATGGCTCCTCCTGGCCGCTCTCGCCCTGGACGGAAATCCTCATACCTGCACAGAGCCGGCTCTTGCTGCCCCGAGGAACGCAAAGGAGAGAACAGCGGCGACTGCAGCAGCAACTGGCCTGGAGAGCCTCCAGGGCCACCAGCAAAATCATCCGAGAGGAAGAAAGGATTGAAAAAAAAAAAAAAAAACAAAAAAACAAAAAACCCCCAAACCAACCCAGACACCCTAATCATTGAACTCTTACGAGAAAAGTATTAAATAATTTAAATAGCGTGAGGAAAGCAATGCATCCTCTGTGCTCCAGTGTGTGCTAGCGGTGGAACAGTGCCCGGCCACGCGGCTCCCGGCGCGGGGCTCCCGCCACAGCGCTCAGCTACGGCCTCCTCCAGTGTCAACCACATCCCTGATTGTCGATGGCAACGTCTGCGCTGCCCAGAGCTGGGGGGTGAGGGGGGAGCAGGGTGACACCCCACCCCCCCACCACCACCTTGCGCTGCTGCTTTGCCCGGCGCGATGGTTCACAGCCCCGTGAACTGGGGGGGGCCCAGCTGGTGCCCCCCGCACCACCCAGTAGTAACTGGGCCAACCCCACTGGGGACTCTGCATCCATACGGATGGGGAGTAACAATATCCCCGGGCCAGGGGTGGCTCCCCTGTACCGCGGGAAGGCCGCTGCTCCGAAAAAAAAAAAAATACAACCCCTCGGCCGCGCCGCAGCAGCTTGACCTGCAGGCACTGCCTGATCTCTCAGCTGGCACCTTCCGTTTTATCTCCGGGCAGCCCTTTGCTGGGCTGCAGAGGCTTGGGTCCCTCGGGCCGGGCTGCGGCGGCGGGCCGGGGCAGGCGGCAGGCCCTGCGCCCCTCCCTTCTCCGGCGTGCTGCGAGCACCCCACAACCCGCTGTCCCCCCCCGGGGTCACAGGCTCCTCTCGGCCGTGAGGTATTTGAGCGCGGCAGCCCCGTAGCGCCGCGACAGGTCCTGGTGGAACTCCTCCCGCAGCGTCCGGAGGCAGCCCCGGTACCCCGCGCTCAGGCGAAACTTGGAGATGTCGAAGCTGGGGGCGTGGGGCATGTGGATCATGAAGGCGTTGGGCAGGACCAGCAGCTCGTACTCCTGGAGGAAGGGCAGCAGCCCTGTCAGCATCGGTTTGGTGGTACCACCACGGGCCCCCCCCCCCTTCCCCCCAACACCCAGCAGCTCCAGGGGGTGCCGGCAGCGGCCCCTTCACCCACCTGCGCATCCAGCTCCATGATGTGGGACACCTTGTTCCAGCCGAAGCCCACGAACCTCTGGTCGTACTTGGGGCAGTCTCGCCTCACTACAACGTAAGGCTCGAAGTCTGGCTGCCACGCCACGCGGTACGGCACGGTGGCCGTCCGCCACTTGGCATAGTCCGTCGGGGCATGGCCCTTCGGCCACACGTGGTACCTGCTCAGAGAGATGGAAATGAGCGATCGGGGCAAGCTGGCAGCTCCCCGAGACGGAGGGACGAGGCGGGGGATCCTCTGCGCCGGCTGCCCCACGGCCCCAGGGCACAAGGGTACCGAACCAGCTTGTGCTGGGGGTGAGAGCCCCGTTGGCTGGCGGGGAAGCCCCAGTCCCTACCTGAAGGTGTAGAGGGAGCCCATGTCCAGCATGGAGAGCAGCTCTGCTTTGGATTTGGGGAAGGTCAAGCGGTAGTGCAGGGTCTCGAACGCCGGCACGATGAGAGCTGCCTTCCTCCGGGGCAGCTCCAGCTGCTGGATGGAGTTCCTGCGGTGCGAGGAAGGGGGTGAGGTCTCCCAGGCTGCGAGCCGTGGTCACAGCCTCCTTTCCTCAGCCCCTCCAACCTGCCCAGAAGGGTATGAACGGGTTTAGGCACTTTGTACTGGTGCCACGCAGGGGCGGAAGGAGCGGGGAGGCCCTCACTGCCACAGCGACTTCCTCGTCCGCCGGCGTCTGGCAAAATCAAGAGCAGGATCCCAAGGTTGAACACAAAGGAAAGACCTTCTGCACGTCGAGAACTGCTGCCCGGGGTGTTTCCTGCAAACCCAAGTGCCTGGGGAGCCTGGCAGACTGAGCAAGAGCCGGCTGGAGAAAGCCTTACCTGAGGTAATCGTAGAGGCCATACATTGGCAGGAAGTCAATGTCCGTCAGAAAGACGTACGGCGTCTGCGTGTTGGCCAAGGCCACGTTGCGCAGGAGGTTGATGGGGTAGAACTGCCCCTCCTTGTAGACGACGTGGTAGGCGACGTTGCGGCGGGCGCTCAGCACCTCCGAGGCCTGGGCGTAGCGCAGGAACTGCTGAGCCTCCGCGTCCGACATGTACAGCGCCAGGCTGACGGGGCCCGGCCAGTGCTTGCAGATGGCCTCCAACATCTGTAGCCTGCGGAGCAGAGGGCGCTGCGTGAGCGGGAGACCGGCTGCCTGCCCAGAGGAGAAGACCCCGAACCGGGGGCTTGCCAGCCAGCCCAGGCGAGTTCAGGGGCGGAGGGGGAGGAATTGCTGCTCCTCGCTGCAAAGCGCTGCTGTGGGGGTGAGGAACCCACGTTTCGCGCGTATTCCTGGCAGCTCCCGAGCTGTGGAAGCCACCCCTGAGGGGCGGAGGTGCGATCCGGCCGCCCACCAGCTCCACCAGTACCTGTCCATGGAGAGCTGGGCCACGAGGGTGACGTCGGTGGGGCTGGGCAGGGCCAGGAACTCGTACTGCAAGAAGAAGAGGTGGACGCGGTGCTGCGTGAGGTGCTGCCGGCGGAAATCGTAGCAGGGGTCGTCCTCGTCCAACTCCTCCAGCGCCTGCTGCAGCTGCAACGCCGCGATGGTGAGGGAGAGCGGGGAGCCCCAGCGGGGAGCTCCGGGGCCGGGGGCAGAGTCGGCATCGCCTTTACCTGGTTGCTGGGTGGGCTGGGGAGGCTGGCACAGCCGAAGAGCTCCCTGCGCAGCAGGTTCCCGTCGTACTCCAGGAAGGTCAGGTAGAGGTTGCGGAAGAACTCCACGTGCTTGTTCTTCACCCGCAGCTTCTTGGGCGAGTTCCAGTGGATCACCTGAGTGCGTCACCCCGCGGAGGGGAGGTCAGCAGCACAGCTCCCCAAGCCCCCCGACACTGACTCCCCCAGACCTCCACCGTCCTTCAGGCCCTCCCCAGCCTCAAAGGCAGCAAACCCCACCGTCCTGGTTTCGACTGGGATAGAGTTCATTTTCTTCCTAGTAGCTGGTAAAGCGTGTTTTGGATTCAGTGTGGGAATAACGCTGATAACACGCCGGTGTTTCAGCTGTTGCTAAGTAGCGCTTATCCTAAGTTAGAGGTTTCTCAGTTCCCCGTGCTCTGCCAGCGAGGGGGTGCACAAGAAGCTGGGAGGGAGCCCGGCCAGGAGAGCGGAGCCCAACTCACCAAAGGGATATTAAACTGGGGGGAGCGGGCCGGGAGGGGCCGATGGCTGCTCGGGCATCGGTCAGCGGGCGGTGAGCAATTGCACTGTGCACCCCTTGTTTGCTTTGTTTTTCCTTTGGTTTTATTTTTCTCTCTTTTTATTATATCCCTTTTTACTACTATTATTTTATTATTACTATTGTTATTATATTTTATTTTAGTTATTAAACTGTTCTCATCTCAACCCATGAATTTCAGGGTTTTTTTTTTAATTTTTTTTTTTTCCCCCCAATTCTCCTCCCCCATCCCACTGGGAGCGAGCGGCTGCGTGGGGCTTAGCTGCCGGCTGGCCCTACGCCACGCCACCCACCTTGAGATCGGAGACCTCAGTGTAGCACTGCTCCGAGCGGGTGTGATCCGAGAGCTGCACGTTCCAGAAGCAGGGCAGCCGGTACACCAGGGCCGGGTCCTGCTTGATCACCGCGTTAAAGATGTCCTAGGAGAGGAGAGGTGGGTGAGGAAGGCAGGGTGGCAGGGCAAGGCTGAGCAGCCCGGAGGAGGGACCGTTCGTTACCTGATCGGCCAGCGAGGTGGAGAGCATGCTCATCAGCTCCCGCTCCGCCGTCAGCCGCCACATCTGCTCCCAGCCCAGGCGCCGCAGCCGGTCGAGCAGGAGCAGGATCACCCCTGGGTCACCGAGGGAGCACCCAGCCGTTACAGAGCCGGAGCACAGCTCTGCGCCCACCCGCACGACCCCCCCCCACCCCGCGCCCACCGGACCCTCCTGCCTCGCCTCAGCCTTCCCCAGCCCCCTTCTGCCTCCGCGGGATGAACCGCCGGGCTGCCAGGACCCACGCTCACCCGTGTTGAAGCCACGTCCCAGGGCCGGCCACGGCTTGTGGTTTTTCCACAGGTTGCCCAAATACCAGTCGCTTTGGTTCTCCACCAGCCCAATTGCCTGCTTGTCTGCGGAAAGAGAGGGGGACGTGGACGCAGCCCCCCCTCCCTTGCCATAGGTTCAGAGGGGCCAAGCGAACCCCACTGTGGCAGGCGGCGACTGCCACCCTGAGCCCAGCACCCACAGCCCTGCCAGCACCCCGTCCTCACCAGAAAACTTCCCGAAGACAGCCCAGAGCTCAGCGATGTCGGTGGCGAAGGTGATGTCGGTGTCCAAGACGATGACCTTGGAGAGGCTGGAGGGCAGCGCCTTGGTAAGCGTCAGCTTCATCAGCCCGTAGATGCCGGAGTAGTGCTTGTTGGGGATCCACGACACCTCCGGCTGCAAGGCGGACACGGCCTCAGGGCTGGGCAGAGCCGTGCCCTTCCCCTGCCCGGGCAGGAGGTCAGCAGAGGGGCACAACCGAGCTGTGGGGCCGGCAAGCCTGGAGCATCTCCTCCAGCAGCACCATCGGCAGCCACACGCCTCTCCCCCAGGCCCTTCAGGCGCACGCTGGCTGCATCTCCTCCTCCTCTGCTCCCACCCTGGCACGGCTCTTCCTCCGGCCACCAGAAACCCCCACCTGAACCCCAGGGTTTCAGTGCTCGGGGGAGGACCCAGCTCCGCCGCAGAGGCACTGCCACCCCAAGGGGCCTCCCCACCCTTCCAGCACCAGCCCTGCGCCCCCTTCCTCAGTTGGACCAGAAAGGGGAGCCAGTGAGCGAGGGACCGGCAGTAAAAAGAGTTAATAAAGCCCTTCCCGCTCGCTTGCCCCTCTCCGCTGCTCCCCTCAGCCCTCCAAGCACTGGAGTGGGGGGCAAGTGCCTGCCTTCAAGTCATCGGCGTCGTAGAAGCTGACGTGGACGGAGGGCACCATCCAGGACTGGAAGAGCGTCTGGAGGATCTGGTGGGCCACCGAGTCCGTGATGAAGTGGAAGTGGAGAGGGTTCTTCCTGCCAAGGGCAAGCGCAGCAGCCGTCAGTGCCACAGCAGGAGGAAGAGGACATGGTCCCCAGCCCTCCCACCCCTGCCAGGAGACAGGCATCAGCTGAGGGGGCAGACGGCGGAAAATCAGACACCTGGGGGAAACAAATCCCCCTCCGACCCTCTAAGCAGTGGCGCAGGGGGGCAGAGAAAGGCTCTAGAGCCCCTCTCCCGCAGCACTGTCCCCCCCGCAGCAGCTCCTCTGGGACCCCCGAAGCAGCACAGCACCTTCCCCTTACCTGTGGAAGAGGATGGATTTCACCAGGGTGACCACATCCCGGCTCGCGTTGTGCCCGGCGCACACAATCGCGACGTGCAGGAGCTGCCCAGAGACAAACGGAGCCGTTTTGAGACTGGACCCCCCCCCCCCACACACACACACACACCCCCGACAGGGGCCCATCAGCTCCTTCCCGGGGCCGTGCTATGGGGAGAGACTCCACCACCCAGCCCTTCCCCTGGGGAATGAGCCCCGGAGAGAGGTGGGGAGTCCTCTGGCTACAGAAACGAGGGGTCTGGCCTCCCTTTTCGGAGAAGCACGCCACCCTCGCCCCCCAGCTGCGACCTGCTGAGCACCATGGAGAGCCAGGATGAGGCCCCAGCCCCGCCATCACCCCCCTCCCCTCCCCTCCCCGCCGCGCCGCTGCCATCGCCCACCTCGCACTTGTGCACCGTCCGCTGCTTGGGGCAGGCCGTGCGGTTGCTCCCCTCGCCCCCGGGGGGTTCCCCATCCTCGGCGGGGGTCCCCCACCGCGGGCTGCCGTCGCTGCCCTCCTGCGCCTGGCCCAGCTGGACGCGGAGCTGCTGGTTCTCCTCCTCCACCCGGCGCACCCGCGAAGCCAGCGCCTCCCGCTCCACGTCCCGGCTCGGCTGCTCGCCCAGGCAGGGCGGCAGGAGGAGGAAGCGGCCGTCTGCGGAGGAGACACGGGGTACGCGATGGGTACGGCCCGGCGGAGGGGTCCCGGCACACCCCCCACCCCCCCCAAAAAACTGTGTGCCCAGCCAAGGGCGCAGCGCCGCTCCCCCCACCTCCTGCTGCACCCCTGGTCGCTCTGCTGCCTTCTGCTACTCTTCTCGCTTTATCTGATTCTTCCTGCAGGTTGTCAGTGGCGTTTGGGATGTGAATACAGCAACGCTCTTTATCCAATTTAAGGTACCCGCAGACCCCTTGTTCCCTAACTAACAGCGAGTCTAAGGCTAGCCTCTTTTGCGAAGTCATTTTAGCATTGGCTTGGCCTCGTTTGTTTGTAACTTAGAACCCTTTCTGAGCGGCTCTTGACAAGGTTTCTACTTGCCAAGTTAAATTTTCTATCAATATTCGATTTTCTAAAGCCGTTAGTCCTGGTAATAAGAAACTCTGGAGTCCCCAGTCCAGTTGTACTGCTTGTGGAAGGCCCTGTCCAAGTACCAAGATCTTTTTCTACTTCAGTATCTCTTTGAATTCACCCCCAATATTGGGCTTTGATTGGACTTTTTTTTTCCAGGTAGGACGTAAGGTCAATAATCCTAAGGTTACCTGTCTGGTTATTATACTAGGTCGTACCCGGGTAGTCCAATAACTATCTGATGTGATACGGGACGGAACTTCTTGTTTACAGTCTTCACTTGAAAAATGTTGTTTCTGGCAATATTCCTTTACCACCGAAGTAGAATTTCGGATTGATAATTTACTATGATTTAAAGCATTGGAGCATCTCCAGTTGGCTTTGCTGACATTACAGCCAGACTTCATGCCCCAATTAAAGCACCAATCTGTATCTCCCATATACTTCCAATACACTCCCAAAGGTCTGGTCCAAGTTTTAAGCTTTCTTCTAAGGTTGGTGGAGTCGCATTAGGCACTGTGTTACTGGTAACACAGAGTTTCAATAATCCTGCAGCCTGTCCGCCCGAGGCTGTTAATGCTACTTGCAGAAACTGAGCAGTTATCGGCTGTGATCCTTCGGGACACTGTTCCTCTGAATCTCTCCCAAATACTGTTCTATTATTCCCTGATCTCCAAGGGGTAGCATCTTGTAAAACATCACTACCTCTTTGTCTACGTTTATTCTCTTTGTCTAAGTAATAGGAAGCATCGGGCCATTTAAAGGCTTTCGTGATGTTATCATATTCCCCTAAGAAAGATGAATTTGTCGGTCTGATTCCCCATGGGATAGGCTGACTGGCTGACCGAGGAGTTGGAGTACATGCTGCGATACTGGTAAGATGACGCATTCTACCAAACCCTTGTGTTAAAGTCAGGATGGCCCTGGAAACGCCGAGCTCAGATAGACCCTGCAGAGCCCGGCATGGCCACAGAGCATCCCCTCAAGGCCTCGGCCTCCCCCTGCCCACCCTCCCTTGCTCCGAAGAGAAGGACCCACTCACATTCGAGGCTGCCCACGAAGAGGTAGAGCCAGGAGAGGAGGACGGCCAAGGTCACTGTGGCGAGCAGCAGCTTCAGCTTCATGCGCCAGGAACGCAACATGGCGTGCCGGCGGGACGCGGGCGGCGAGGATCAGGTGGGCAGCCCCAGCCCGGCCGGCCCCGGCATCCTACAGCCTGCCAGGGGCAGGGGAGGACGAGACCCCCGCTGTCACCAGCATCCCTGCAGCCCACGCACGCGTGGGTGCCTCCACGCCCGCCTGTGTCCCCCCCCCCCCCCCCCACCCCGTGGCATGGCCCACCCCCCCCCTCCCCTCCAGGACGCTGCCTGGGTGAGGCAGACACCCTGCACCCCTCCAGTGCCAGCAGCAGTGTCCCCTTCTGCTGGGACATCTGTCCCCCCCCCGGCTCCCCAGGGCTTGTCCCACCACGGCTGCACAGCCCTTGGGGTGCGGGGGCTTAAATATGGGAGGAGGCAAGGGGTCCTTCACGCCAGCTCTGCCCCTTGCTATCCCCCAGGACAAAGGGAGGGCTCCCAGAGAGGCGTGTCTGTCTGTCTGTCTGTCTGTGTGTGTCCCCCCCCACCCGCAAAGCGGGGTGGCCGGTTAGTGGCGCCCGCCCTTGGGAGGGAGCGCGGGTCCCTCCCCCACCGCCGCCGAAGGGGCCGGGACTGCTCTGGAGTCGCGGCCCCGAGGACGCGGCGTGGGAGCGCAGCCCACGCGTGGCGAGGCGAGGGGGGGTGCACGCCGGGTCCTTCCCAGCCCTCCTGCCGCCGGGGCGGGGGAGCGGGATCCCCCCAAACCCGGGGCTGCCGCGGGCCAAACGTCTCCTCCCCCCTCCACCCCCCACACCCCCCCCCCCAGCTACCTGCCCCGACGAAGTTTGGTGGAAAAATCCCAAACGCTTCAGTGAAACTTATTTCCCGCCGCTCAAGGAAGGGGGGGGGGGGGGGGGGGGGGGGGGGGAGGGACACACACACACCCCCCACCCCGCCTCCTCCCGTCTGCACCCAGGCCCATGATGGGGCCAATTTCCAGAGAGTCCTGCCCTGAGACCCCAAAGCACCGGGTGCCCAGGGCAGCCAAACATACACACCCACACCCACCCCCCCCCGAAATCCGGGGCACACCAACCCCTGCTCAGGATGTGAGCCCTCGGCCGAACATCTGGAGGCTCAACAAAAGGCGCCGTCGGGATGAATGAGCCGGATTAGGGTCTGCTCACCCCCCCCCCCCCAACTCCCCCTGCATGCACCCCATTGATGTGCAGATGCCCATGGGGCCGGCGGATCTTGGGGGCTGACAGCACCCTGAGCAGCCCCCCCCCCCGGGGCCAGGGTGCAAATGCCTCCCCACTGCAGGAATTACCAGGAGCAAGGGACACGCAGCAACAGGCTCGGGCTCTGCAAGGCCACCATGAGGCAACACAGCCGCCCCAATCCATGGGGTTGGGGGGGGAAATGCAGCCGAACCCCTGTGACAGCAGGCACGGCCCCAGAGGGCTGCACCCCTTTCCCCAGCACCACAGCTCCCTGCAACCGCGGCAGGGAGGAGGGAGCTGGCCCACGGGGGACAGCAGGCCCAGGAGCCCCTTCGTCACGGCCGTGAGCATCCCTGGCCCTGGCGAGGTCTCGGCCAGCCGGTCTCCACCTCTCCTGCCCGACCTGGGCAGCCCCCAAACTCTTGTGTTGGGCTCACGGCAGGGGCGGCGAGGCGAGATGAGGGAGGTCAGCCGGCACGGAGCGGTCTGGGAAGCCGAGGGACAGGAGAGGGACTTCCAACAGGAACGAAGGGGAGAGAAGTTGGTGGCAACCCCTCCTCCTCCTCCCACTTGCCCCCCGCGGCCCTTCTGAGGGGCCCCTCGCTGCAGGGAATGGCACTCTGTCCCCAGCACGCTACCTGGACAGCGATTTTGAGGGACAGGATGGGACCAGCAGCAGGGCAGTTGCCAAAGACCCAGAGACACCCCAGGACTCCATCCATCCCCCCTGTAGCACCCCCCCACACCCCTCCTGCCATCCCTTCTCCCCCTCCTCACCTGGCCGCTCACCTGCCCCCCCAGAAGGCGATCTCCTTCCCTGCCTTTCCCCTTCTCCTCCTCCCGGGGCGGCTGGCAGCCCACTGCTGCTGCTCCCTCCCGGCTCTGCCGTTCCCCGTCCTCCCTTTACTCCTCCCTTTCAGATCTGACACTTCCCCCCCCCCCCCCCGCTCCCCCCCGCATGCCCTGCGCTGGCCCCCCTTTCGGAGGAAGAAAGACCGAACAAAACAAGAGATTAAATTCGCTTTCTACTCAAGAGCCCCCAGCGCCAGGGGCACGGAGTTGCCCAAAGTAAACTGCGAGGATTCCGCTCTCCCTCCAGCCCCCTTCCCGCTCCCAGGCCTCAAACATCCCCCCTTCACGGCGATACGGGAAGCATCGGAATTATTTACCCCCCTACCCAGCACCTGCCTCCTCTTTTCCAGGGGCAGGTGCAGGAAGCTTTGTCCACCCGGAGAGACACTCGGGGGGGCTTTGGAAGGCAGCAGAGCCCACCCTGTTTCCCCCTTGGCTGGCAGAAAGGGGATGCATGGCCAGCCTGGGGTGCAAGCATGGCAGGGTTGGGGTGCAGTCCTTGCTACCCAGAGAGAAGAGATACCAGCCGCCGTCTGAGCAGTAGTCCCTCACCTAAAGAGGGTGCAAAGGCCACTGCAGGTTTAAAAGGAAAGAGCTGCCCCCCCCATCGCCCAGGCTGGCTCCAGCCCCCCCAGCCCAGGAGAACGGGGCTCCCCAAAGAGCACCAGCGTCCCCCAGACCCGCCCAGCGCAGCAGAAAGCGAGCAGGATGGCAGCGGGAGGAGCGGGGCTGGGAATGCTAACTATGCGGAGACGGGGGCTCTACCTGCAGCTCCCCCCCCCCTCCCCTTCTCCCGCCCGCGCCTGGCCCCAGGGCTGGGGAAAAGGCGTCAGGCTGCTTCCCCGGGGCCCCAGGGGATGGAGGAACCCCCTGCCCGCCTTGGTGGGAGCCTGCTGGAAGATGCCTGGAGAAGGCAGGGTGTAGTGGGAGGAGGCCTCCGCCGGCAGAGGGATTAGGATGCAAAACTGCCTGCATAGCAATTTAGATGAAAGGTAAATTGCCCCCCCCCCCCCCCCCCCTAACCCGAGGGCGAGCTGTGGCAGCAAGCCCCAGCCTGCCTCCAAAAAAACAGAGCAGCACCTGCAAAGGCAGCACCCCCCCCCCCTCCCCAAGCCCCAAGGCAAGGCCAGGCTGGGTCTCCTCCACCCAGGCACCACCAAAATCACTGCCCGGGGACACTCGCCTCCCCCCAGCCCGGCAGCTCTCGCTTGCCCTTGCAGGGAGCCCTTGGGTACGCCAGGCAGTTGCTCCCCAACAGCGCTTTTTTTTTGCCCAGCTCAGCCCCCCGGGGGCTGCCCCACTGCTCCTCTGAGCCCTTTGCTCCCCTGCCCAGCCCAGGGGCACACGGAGCTCAGCCCCCCCCACCCCGCCGTGGGTCTGTGCTGTCCCTGCCCCGGGGTACCCATCACAGAAGCGCTCCGGCACGGGAGGCAGCAGCCACGCAGGGCTTACCCACGCTCCTGGGAGAAGGCCAGAGCTCGGGCAGCTGCCTCCTGCCAACAGCCCTGCTCCTGGGGGGGGGGGGGGGGGGAAGGAAACCTTCTCCTGCTCCGGCTGACCACCGCCACCTCTCCGCACGCTTTTCCCGGCCTCCCTCGCCAGGGCCCAGCGCCAGGGTCCTCAGCCAGCTGGGGCAGGAGCAGGCAGTGCTTCTGGGGAGCGCAGGCGTTTTAGGATGTTCAGGGTGGCGGGGAAGGAGATGGCAAGCAGGAAGGCAGCTACGCGGCCTCGCCTCCCCCGTGGCACGTTAAAGGCACAGCGAGCGGAGGGCAAAGGCTCCCAAGCAAAGGCCACGGTGGGCGCCGGCAGCGGCTTGGCTCTACCCGTCCCTGCAGCCATGGCGCTGGGCCTCTCCGCCCTCCCTCGCACCGTCTCCTTGCTCGCGCCAGACAAGCACAGCCAGCAGTAAGATGAGAGGTTTCCCAATACCACCGGTTTCCGACCCCAGCGCGAGGGTGCAGGGCAGAAGTGCTGCTCGCAGCAGGTTATCCTCCCTTCCCCCCCCCCCCCCCCCCCCCGCCCAGCCGTGTTCTCCCCGGGAGCAGGGTGGCTCTTGCTTCAGCAGAGATCGGGGACAGAAAGAGGCACCCAGGTCCCTTCCCCTCGCCGGGACGAGACACCGGGGAAGGGGCAGGCAGGACCGCGGGCTCGCCTCAGGCCCGGACGCCCCAGCCCGCAGCGACGGCAGGGCGGTAGCCAGGGGACAAGGGGTGTCAAGCCAGCAGCGCTGGGCAGCTGCACAAACACCGGGTGCCCCAACCTCCCAGGCGTGGGCAGCAGCCCGAGGCTGGCTGCCCGCCGGCCACCCCTCCGCCCACAAGCAGCCGTCGCTCCCGGGATGCGGCACCCACCTTGCTGGCTCCCACCCCCAGAGCTGCCTATGTGCTGGCACCCCGCTCCTCCAATATCCCCCCCCCCTTTTTTTTTTTTTCCAGGGGCACCGCTCAGCCCGACCGGCCTTCGCTCTCCTCGGCTCGGCGACCATCAGTTAAAGTTGAGGGAGAGCTGGCAGCAGGAGCTTCAGCGTGTTTCCCCAAGCCCCGTAAGAGGGGAGCAGCCCTGTTTTCCCGCAGCAGGGTGGGCATCTCAGCCTGTTGTATCTCCTAAAGCTAACATGCACCTGCAGAGGGGACGCTGAGGCAGTCTGCAGGTCGCAGGACAGCACAGGCAGAGCCCCAAGCTCGCTGCCTCCCTCCTGTGTACCCCCAGGCATTACAAGTGAAGAGGTGGCCTGGCTGCTCCGGATAAAGAGCTGCAGAGCAGTCAACAGCAGAGTGATTTGAGAGCCACGCTGCCTGTCGTCTTACCTAGCTGTAGGCAACAGAAACAGCAAATCTCCCAGGCCTCCTTTTTGGAGCTGGGCGAGCAGCAGCGGTTTAGCTGACCAGCTTAGGCTGCCTCGGCGGGAGCGCAACACGGCAGCTTCCCGGGCTTGCAGGAGGTGAGAAAGAGCCCGACAGCCTCAGCGAGACTGGCAACTGAGAAAAGGCACCAGGCATTGAAGAGGGGCGACGGGGGGGGGGGGGGGGGGGACACGATCCCTTTTGCCTTTACAAAGGGGTGGGAGGGGACGGGCTGGTTCCTCCTTCAGCAGGTCACCTTTAAAGCACGTACCGCAGCACCCATCTGACAAAGTCCCTTACAATTCGGGGTCACCTCCCTGCCACACTCCCCGTGGCTGAAACACTGTCACTTGAGGTGGGGGGGCTGTGCCAGCCGGTGGGTGCCACACAGGCAGCGCAGAGCAGGCCAGCGGCAGGAATTTACAGAGGCGGAATGGAATTTGGCCAGAAGAGCAGGATTAAAACCCCATGCTCCGGATTACCATGCCATCCCTCCCTTCCCAGTCTCATGATAAGCAAAACTTCAGTCAGAATTTCACCTTCGTATTTCCGTGGAAAGAGCAACCTGGGGCAAAACAGCCCCATATTCTAGAGGCGGGATCAAGCAGTAGCTGCGGAGCTGGATACCAGCACACGAGCTGTGGAAGGTGACAATGTCCCCATCTCCCCACTGCCCCCAACACCACCAAGCTGTAGAGAAAATGTGAAGATCTTTCTGGGACAGCAGTCAACTGTGCCTCAAGTTCATTCTCATGCATCAAGCTCTCCTCGGGTCTCTAGGATTATCACCACACGCAATTCTGCTGCGCTAAGAGTTCAGCATTTTATTCTGCAAAGGTCACACTGAAAAGACATCTTCTCTTCTCTGACAGAAGCGTAGCGCTTGGGGAAGAGGAGCTAACAGTCTCTGAAGGGTGTTAGTTGAAGCTCTGAGCTTAGCTGAAGCAGGGACTTTCGTCACCAGAGGAAACAAGCAAGTTCAGGCTGGGTCTGACAGAGGAACATGCCTCGCTGCTTACCTCTCCATGCCTGAAACCCCAGGAATGCATCAGGGAGCAACTCCTCTTGGCAGGGACTCCGATCACGAGGCCTTGCTAGACACAGTCCGCTTTCGCGGCGCGGCAGTGCAGCCCGTCGCCCTGTCTGCAACCCGGCACCAGATTCAGCTGCCCGGCAGAGCCCCAGCTGGAGCCAACGCTGTGAAGGGCACACGGTGGGAGGCCGGTGCCACAGCAGAGCCTGCAAGCCTTCCCGTAGGAGGGTAAAGTCTACCAGACGTCCTGCAAGGCTTTCAACTCCGGCAGCTGCATTTAGCCACGGCGCCCAGGCTTAAGGCAAGAGCGGGGCCACCCAGCTAGCAATGGGGTCCCTAAGTGCTCTCACTCCTGTTAGGCTCCGGACGCAGCTGGAAGGATCCTCCAACACGTCTGCGGGGGCATCGGGGTGGTGGAAAGCAGGGTGCTGGCTTGCACTCCTCTGCATGGGCTGCATTTGTCCCTCACTGCAGCAGGGGACGGGCAGGACAGGCCCTGAAAGCTTGTGTGGGAGCCGAGCTGCAGCACACCAGACACGCTGCCCAGGACACCCACCCAGACACGCCAACACCACTGGCTGGGTCTCACCCCGGGGCTAGAAGCAAGGATCACCCCCCAGGAACTGCCAGCAAAAAGCCCCTCACCCGAGGGCTGTCCAACCCTCCAGCACAGCTCTGGAGCAGACCACCGTCCCCCACGATGCCAGGCTCAGGGTGAGGGAGCACCCTGCTTTTCCCACCCAGCCCATTCCCTGCAACAGCCTGGTGGGGTACGCCGGCCCTGCTCCAACCTGAACACCTGGAGGTGACCCCAGTGCCTCCCCCCACCCCGTGAGACCCCGCTGATGTGCTGCTGAGACACACACACCCCACACCCCCCCCCCCCCAAAGCTCCCAGAGGAGATACCTGTTCAACACACTGCTTCCAGCTTTACCTCCCTGGACTACAAGCTGTTGGATGCCAGGAGGGTGCTCAGCAGGTGAAATATCAACGCTGACCGGCCTTTATCTGGGCCTGATGGAGCCCAAGCCTGACCCAGGACAGCTGCTCTGACATTAACACCGAGGCTACAAAGTCCTGGATCGAATCTCTTCCCCATGCCCGCCGTGGCCAGCACAGCTGGGCACAGGAGGGGCCAAGCCTGGGCACCATGCAGGAGCACTACAAGGGGCAAAGAGGACCCTGGCTACCTCTTGAAACAGAAGAGGAGCAGCGTTTGGGCTGATCTCCATTTCCCTCCCCTCTGCTGGGCCCGGGTTTCCAATATCTGCATTTTTGCTGACGTCTGGGCTGCAGCTAATGGCCAGCTCCGAATCCATTAGGTTCGCTGTGTCCCGGTCTCCGGATGCGCTTCGGGCATCAATACCTGTTCACCCCACCATTTCCTGACGCTTCCACTGCCGTGGGCTGACGGCAGCTCCTGGGGTCAGAGCTGAGCAGGGTCAGCACAGCCGGGAGCTCCCGTTTCTAATCCAAGCCAGCCTGCAGCAAGCCCCTCTGCCAGCTCCAGCTCTGCCATCGGCGCAGCCGGAGCACCCAGCAGGCATCATGCCCCACACGGCAAAGGGGTGGGAATTCCACCCTCTGAACTACTCTTGTTTTAAGTTTCCAGCTAGTAGTGCCCGTGGGTAGGGACTAGGAGATTTGCACCCCCCCGACACACACACCCCCCAATCTCCCTGCTCCCTTGAAATGCTCTCAAACAACCCACTGCCCGGAGCTGCTCCCTGGTGGGACAAGGGAGACCATATCCCAGCACATCTGACCAGACCTAACCCCTACTCCATGCTTGTGGAGTCTGCATCATCTCATGCAAAATTAATTAGGTTAATTACAGAAAAAAAAAAAAAAAAAAAAAAAAAAAAAGAAAAAAGAGGCAAAGGGACTCCAACAACCCCAGACTGGCACTCTGTCTGGAAAAGTCCACAAGACGCATGACACTGTCGTCCCCCCCCTCCACCACCCCTGGGAAGGTGCCAGGGGCATGGCCCTGAGCCAGGCCCTCAGGTGCCTGCCGTGCATTGTCACCGGCGGAGCTGGGTAAGTGTTTTCGGCTGAATAGTTATTGATTGAAAACTGCAGTTTCCAGAGAGCTCAGAGCTATTTGCTACTTCACGACAAGTTTTGGACAAGAACAGAATGCTTTGTTTTCCAAGCAAAAAGTCTCAGTTTGCATTGTTTTGTTTGAAACTGAGCTGCGCTACATTTAAAAGAAAAGATAAAGGGTCTCTCAAACTTGGCTGTGTTGGTTTTTGGGTTTGTTTTTTTTTGTTTGTGTTGTTTTTTTTTTTTTTCCTTCCACTCCAGCTTTTCATTTTGGGCACTAAATCAAGCAATTAATTATTTGTTCAGCTCTGCTCTCCAGACAAACTGCGAGCATCACAAGCCAAAGGGCCAGAGCAGCTCTGCCCGAGAGGAGGGTGTTGGTGTTTTCTGTGCTGCAGGCTCCTTTCAGACCTCAGCTCCAGCTCCCTCCGAGGCCAAAGAGCACTCGCCCACGGGAAGGAGAGCAGGTCCCTGTGTGAGGAATGGCATGTGACCCACGGAAAAGGCATCCGCCTGCCCCAGTGGGCAGCTGTTCAGGACACACCACCGAGAGAGGTCACGGCCGCTGCTTGAAGGACATGACAGAACGTTGTGGTTTGAGCCCAGAGGGCAGCTGAGCAGCCGAAACCGGGAGATAGGAGCAGAGCATCCCATGCAAACTGCCCTCCCCAGTGCCAGCACATCACACCGAGGAACCTCACGAGTCCTGGCGGTACCTGGCACTGCAGCAGCTCTTCCAGACACCATCTCTCACAGCGCTGAACCCCGCTCTGGCAGCTGCGGCGGCCCTGGGGAGCCAGGCTCACACACGGGGCACCTGACAAGGAAAAGCAATCCTTTCCCTTCCCCTGAGTGAAAAGCAGCCTCGCCGCAGAGAAGGCCGACGCTCACCGAGAACCAGAGCTCACGGGTGCAGCCTGGTGCTGCTTCCACCAGCGACTGGCCCAAACTGGGAGCTGTGCTCAAGCAGCCACTCTCGTGTCTTCCTTGCCCAGAGCTATTCCTGGCACTGGTGCCCTCAGTGCCCAAGCAAGGCTGAAAGCAGAGCTCGTCCACAGAGGAATGGAACAACTGCACTATAAATAGCAAACCAGGACGGCTCAGGGCAGGCTCTAAAAAACCCAAGCAGCAATAGTGCTGTCCACTCAGGGTGCCCTGGGCGTTTTGTAAGACCTGAAGCGCTACCTGAGCTACAGAGGGGCTTACACATTGCAAATAGGCTCCGACAACACTGTGGAGGAAGAGCTGCTGGCTAGGCTAGGAGACTGAAAGCTTATCTGCAAAAAAGCATACAGGGCATTTTGCAAACTGGAAATGAGGTAGCGACTGATGGGGGCAAAAAAAGGAGGGGATGTGGATCCCAGTGGGGAAGCGGTTCCCAAGGCCAGGCGGTGGAAAGGAGAATGCTCCCAGCACCCAAACTCCTTACAGACCATTCCCAGCACTGCTCCCCTCCTCCTGCTCCTTGTGTTCCCATCCCTGAGGCTTCTCACACTGCTGAGCTAAATAACCCCTGAACTCGCACACCAAAGGACAAAGGCAAGGAAGAAACAGCATACCGCAACTCAGCCAAGCAGCAGATGAGTGGCTCAGGACAAAAGCTCACGTCTTCAGCAGTCCACAGCAACCAGCCTGCACCAGGAGCGGGACAGAAGCATAGGAGCTCAGCCCATCCTGTGACCATCAGTGTCAGGTTTCCCTCCTACCTCCAGCAAGAGTCTTACCCTTCCCGCCACACTCGTCCTCCCCGCTTCCTCTTCCCTGCTGGTGCCAAAAAAATCCTTTACCTTCCCCTTCACACTGACGGTGTATGTCCTGTAAAGGGATCTCAGCCTCCGCAGCTGAGGATGCGACCGGCCTCCTGCTCTCAGGGGGGAGCCCTGCGCTTTCAGCAGTGCCGCAGCACGGCTCCCCGGGGCCGGCACGGGGAGTAGGGGCGCAGGGGAGACAGTTGGGAACACGGGGAGAGGCGTGGGCGCACAGGGAAGGTGCAAGACCTGAACCGAATCAGCCAGCCTATCAACGCGCACACATGGACAGGGAAGCAGTTGCTTCCTCTGACAGAAAGTTTGGGGTTTTTTTTGTTTTTGGGTTTTTTTTTGGGGTTTTT
Organism: Tyto alba; assembly: GCF_018691265.1. NCBI lineage: Eukaryota > Metazoa > Chordata > Aves > Strigiformes > Tytonidae > Tyto > Tyto alba. The sequence goes on from NW_024881280.1 coordinate 6,757,438, forward strand.
TTTTTTTTTGTCAGAACAGGAAGATAGCACTTAAAAAAAAAAAAAAAAAAAAACCCAAAAAACAAACAAACCCCAAACCCTTCCTTTAGTGCTCACAGATCACTAAAACCAGCCAGGGCACAAGATGCAAAAGACAGCCAGTGCTGACTGCAAACCCACCTTGAGAATTTCGGAAGTCCACAGCTCACTTCCCTCCTCCCCCACAGCTCTCCTGTCACCCCTCGCCCTTCCTGCTCTGTGCAGCAAGCAAGAGGAGAGGTAGAGGTCTTGAGTTTGGCTGAGTTTCCACTCTGGGGACAGAAGCTCGATAACAGACTGGGCAGGATGTGAGCACCCGTTGAGGAAGAGGATTAGTAACCCCCTAATCTGCACATTTTTGGAGTCTAAGCACTTTACTCCGCTCTCTAATTAAACCACAGAGTGCAGAGATTGCCAGAAGGCGGAGAACAAGGAGGAAGAAGGAAAGGAAACAGAGGCTGTGGCTTAAAGGCTGTTCCTTGTGGCTTAAATGTAAGGGGGGTGGGGGGCGGTCACTGGTGGGGATGTATTTCACCTCAAGTGCTTTATGCCAGGGCTGCTGAGCACCCTGTTGCCTCCCCTGACCCAGTCCAGAGCAGGGCTGAGGGCGGGATGAAGGGGAAATCTGTGTGATGGCCTGGGGACGGCAAAGGAGGGAGCAAGGGGCTCCATCAGCCCGGACGAAGCTTTACCTGCGCCAGGCACCACTCCCCACCGGAGTCCCCTGCCTCCTGGGAAACAATCCGAGCGCCAGACCATGTTTGTCTCCACTTCACAGACCTGTCTGCACAGAAGAGCCTTGTTCAAGCGCTTATCTGGCTCCAGGCTGGGGAGGGGCCGGGGCCTCGCTGCCCTGGCACCCAGGCAGGACGTTCAGCTCTGCGCCGGGCTTGTTTGGGGCTGCCTGGCAGGGGAAACTTTCCTGGCACAGGTAAAGAGGGAAACCTTTCACCGCAGCCCATGACAAGCAAAGCAGTTCAAATAATGGCCCCGTTCCCTCAAGCTGCGTTCAGGTCCACGTGCCTGGGCTGAGAGGAGGCAGCAAGCCCGCGCCTCCGCTCCTCGCCGCTGGCACTTCAGCACGAGTGGGGACAGGGAAACCGCCTCAGCCCTGGGGACAGGAGCTCTCTGGGCTGCAGCACGCCATGGCCCCGCAGCACAGGGAGCAAGGGAGCTGGGAATAGGAGTGCTGGGGAAGGGCCTCACCTCCCAAAATGCTCTGCCCCACCAGACTGAGGCATGGGGGGGGGGTGGGGGGTGTGTGTGCGTGTGTGCAGGGGCTGCCTGTCACTCCAGCGTCCCTCTCTTCCCTCGCTCCTATTCTCTGGAATTCCTCTCTTCTGTTTGCTTTGTTTCAGCCCTCAATGAACAGGAAGAAAAGGGAAGGAGCCTTGACAAATCCGATCAAGGCGCAGACGCGCTGAGGCTCCCTCCTGCTGGCATGCCAAGCCCTGCACTAATGAGGGGTAGAGGAGAGAGAGGTGGCCACTGCGAACAGTGGCCCGACAGAAACACTTGGTGTAAGGGACAGAGGGAAAAGAAGCGGCGAGGGCAGAACAACGCCAGCACAAGCTCCCAGCTGTCAGAAGCGGGGGTTCTTCCCATCTCCCCGGGCCCAGGGAGCTTGTTGCAGCTCCTCAGCCCAGGTCCCAGTCACCTACTGCCCACTACACTACAAACAAGCAATAAGCCATAGTAGTGTCTGGGGAGAAGGATCCAGACGTGCACATTCAAGGCAAGTTCAACTGAAACAGGCACGGAGATGGGAACACACTTTGTTCCAAGGATCGACGTGGGGCATCTGGTCTCTCCCTCCAGAAAACTGGGCCGGGGGGGCTTATAAGTGCCAGTGTTGTCTCCAGATCCTCCCTGCAGGTCCCAAATACCCACTAAGGGCCCAGTAGAGAGGAAACCCACAGAGCCAAGACCTTCTGTCACGCAATTATCCCCAGTTTACCCCTTCAGATACAGAAGCACTAAGACAGGAAGGGAGCGAGCACATGTAAACCATTTACTTAACAAACAGGATAACTAACCTTTGGAGGCTGCCAATGTTGCGGGGGTACCTGGGAGCTGCTGGAGAAGCTGGCAGGGTCTGGTGGTGGCTGTGAGGACACCCTTTAACCAGGGATTCTCAGCCTGAAGGGCAAACAACACATCTCAGCTGTACTTCAGGGTTTTGGAGCTCGCTGTCACCTGAAACCCAAAAGACAAATGGTCACATGGAGACGTACTGCATAAGAGAGCTCTGGGGACAGGCTCCTGCACAGCCAAGAGTGTCACAGATCAGCAGCACCCAACACCTTGGTCCCGTCCCTTTCCTCCAGCCTGTTACAAAGCACAGCTCAGTGTCACCCAAGGCTTCCCAGACAGCCCATGGGAGAATACTTGCATGCTGCATGTTCCGAGTCCCAGATCACTGCGCTGCCCTGCAGCACGCTCCCCACCCACGCAAGGAACACTGTACACGTGTCCCCAGAAGTGCTGGCAAAGCCACAGCCACCGTGCTCCACCGCAACACACGTGAGGCCCCACACTGACTCTTCAGCAGGATGAGGATCTGGGGGAGGGATGCAAGTTCCCGGGCCCCCTCCCAAACATCGTAGCAGCAGCGTTTAGCTTGTGAGGCAATGAAGGGATTAACTATCCTGTCCAGTAACCTGAGCCCCTGCGACATACCCTGGGCAGTCCCAGGAGAGGAGTCAAGAGAGTCCAACCAGATAGACACACAACAGGGAGAGAAAAGGGAGGCAAAAACAACCATGCAACTTGCGCTGCAGATAGCAGAGCAGCCTGCACGTATCACTCCTCCTCCTTGGCTGGGAGCTTGCCAGTGCACTCCCTTCCTCCAGCTCCCATGGAGTTTGGCACCCACACCCCACAGCTGCAGGCTGGAATGGATGAGTCCTTCTCCCAGGAGGTTACAGGGATCATCACCTCCTTATCCAGAGAAAGCCCGAACCAGAAGCACAGAGCCACGCGAATAAGTTGGGGTAAATGAAGCAGAGAGGAATCAGGAGTTTTGATTTAAAGCCCCTCTCTATCCACAATCCACACATCATTGCTGCGAGACGCAGGAGGAACGGGACCTTCAAAGCAGGTAAAACCTACCAAAACCATCTTTGTGGTCTGTCCCACCTGTTTTAAAACCCCAAACAGAGAAGTAAGCGTGCAGCGTGCTGGGCACCAGCCCCATTAGGGCTAAAGGACTACACCACAGCAAACCCCAGGTCAGCCTGGCACAGCACAATACAAAACAAGGGAGGCAACATCAATCCCAACAAGGGCTGGAAATAAGAAATAATTCACAACCGCTGCTACCTGAACAGTGAAACCCAGAAACTCAAATGAAGAAGTACAGCACCATAATTGCCCGGCAAAACCCTTCTCCAGCAACAAAGCATGACACTACTACTGCTTTGTGAGTCTCCCTCAGTATCTGGCTACAGGGTGGCAGCCAGTGAGACAGGACACGTATGGATGCTACAGCACACGTCAGGAAACGGACGTCCATCCCCTCCATCACCCCCACTCCGCTTGTCCTCATCTGTCAGCTCCCACCTCAGACCAAAGGGGTCTAAGGAACCTCAAAGACAGATACTTCTGGAGCAGGGGGGACAGGTTATGAACCAGGATGCCAAATCCACCCGGCACACGTCCCTTTTGCAGTCACAGCCCTCCCTCTGGTGCTACCAGAGCCCTGCGTTTCCAGGGAGCAGCTCAGCAGGTAAGAGCCAAGCCCCTGCCACCCACCTGGGATAGGAAGCAGAAGCCGCCGGCAACAAGACCGAGTAGTTTCAGTAGCAAAGAGCTGGAAAAAGCACAGGCATCTTCAGCAGAGCTAACACTGAGTGGGGAGAGCCAGGCACGTGCCTGCCACACGCAGCAAGCAGGACCCACCACGGCACGGCCACCAGCGTCACTGGGAAAGCAGCTTTCAAGAGCCTCAGCTCCAGCGTGGAGCCCACGTCCAACGGGTGCAACCCGGCCACCTGCAGTTCCTGACACAGCACCGCGCACGGGACCTGCAAAGACCCGCAGCGTGGTGGCACCCATCCCCAGGCCCGCTGCCTCCTCCAGGTGGGGTCTGGGGAGCCAGGGTGAGGCTGGGGGAGAAGGCAGATATCACAAACCACAAGCAGTTGCCCCCCCTCCTCACCCAAAAGCAAGTTGCAGCAGCCTCTCCCTCAGGGCCCAGCTGCATCTCTCCCTTGGAGCGTTTCCATTAACTCAGGCCACCAGAGAACTGCATGTCCAGAAGTTTTTTCCAACTACATCACAAGGTTATTAAAAGACACGGCCTCTCCCGCTCAGCCTGTAGCGGAGGCAGATTTGGGATATTACAGGAGACTGCACATTGCTAATGAATCAGGGAAGGGAGTTACCCAAATAACAGCCTGGGGCTCTAAATGGCTTTCTGGAAAAGGCATCTGGAGGCAGGAGGCAGTCACTGTCTCACAGCAGGGCTCTGCACACATTGCCAGACGTGTCGTTCCTCCTGGGAAGCCAAAAAGAGTCTCTCTCCTGGGATGCCAAGTCTCAGCTGAGCTGGGAAGGGCAGGGACACCCTGACAGAGAACAGCAACAAAATGCCTCCAAGTCAAAACACGCATTAAAAGACCCCTTAAGCCTGTTTGACCTGGGTTTCCCAACCCCTCAGACTACCGCTTCAAGCAAACAGACCTGTCAGCAACACTTCAGGAACTCAAGGACTACACCGACAACATCCCCTGCGAGCTGCTGCCTTTCCAGGCTCCAAGAGGGCTGTTGGAGATCAGAGGTGTGAGCTGCCACCACCAGCAAATGCCACGCTCGTAGCCTGATGTGCTTCGTTGCCCTTGTCTCCTCATTTGGACAGAGATTTGGAGCTCTCCTGAAAGGTGCTGGCCTCCAGTGAGATACCATGAGTGAATCAGGCCTTCCATTCCAGGCACGGCTCATGTGTCAGGGACTAAAATACTCCCCTTGGACATGCTTCTGCCTACAGGTTATTTGAAGTGAGTCACAATTTATCCCTAGCTATCCCAAAGTATTGGCTGAGCTCATCTAGAAGCAAAGCAAATAGACAGCCTCACCACGGTGTGGGAGCTGAGCAGGGCAGGAGAGGGTGACCCAAGGAGACAGGGCAAGAAAGGCCACCTCATCCCGTATCAGGACTGCTCCCTTCCAACCCCAGCTAGAGAGATCCACGTCCCTGACCTCATGCTGGCAGGCTCCTTCCCTCCCAGTGGCAGAAGGACAGCAGGAAAACATGGCTGGGGAGAATATCCACTTCCCCCACAACTACCAACCTCCCAAAACACAGGCAGGCATCGATATACTAAATCTATTCTCCCACACCCTGCTCCCCAGTTCTAACGCTGGCAGGTGCTGTAAGAACACATCCTCACCTACCCCGGCACCCTGCAAAGTATGTTTTGAGCAAGGCTTACTTAGGCTGAGCTGCCTCTGAGCCACGGCAGTGCTCCGCCCAGGGTCAGGCTCCCCAGAAATCTCACAGATCCGAGCAAAGAACGAGACGCTGGCAGCCAAGCAAGCTGGACTTCAGCACTGTACCCACCGACAGACTAGCAGAGCGTTTGCTTTTTTTTTGGTTTGCTTCTTTTCCTACCATTAGTGCCAAGCCTGAACCCCTCATCATCAGAGCACAGGATCTATTTGGCCTCAGTTACAGCCAGCGGATTTCCAGTAAGCATGAGCCCTCAGCACCAAGACTGATAATAAGTGCTAAGAAAGGAGCTGCTCAGAGATCTTTCCAGGTACAGTCGAAAGAGAAACTAACCCCTCAATCAAGCCCTTCACTTCCTACACGCGCCCCCCCCTCCAGGCACACCACAAGCCAAGGTGATTTAAGTCTTGCCTGGGCTCGTGGCTGCTCTGAGAAGCCACCCCTCCTACAGCGCTCCCTTGCAGCATATTTACCATAAAAAGTCAGCGTGATGCTACTCAAACTGTCCTCCAAACTTGCACAGTGGAGGAGGGAGGTGAACAGAAAGGGGGACAGGACAGACAGCGGGTGGGAAGGAGGCTGGGGGCTAGGGATGAAGGGGAAGCATCTGCCAAAAAGCTGCTCACTCAGGGACAGAGACACACTATCTAGCTATGCTGTTCAGAGCAGCCCAAGGACTTTGTGCATCAAGCTTCACCTCTGGCTGAAGACAAGGTGTCTTTGGCAGTGTCCTAGGCAGCCGGCTCTCAGATTGCTCTCTGGCAGAGCCGGAGCTTCTTCTTGAAGGAGAGCAGCTCCAGCAGTCTGCACTGGATATGCCCCTAGAGTCACCAGCAGCGCATACCAGCCCTCAGAAAGCCGTGCTCCAGACCTCTGCCGTGGGCTTCAGGTGCTACCTCACCCGCCTTGGTACTTAAACTGGCAGCTCAGCCACTGTGAAATTCAGAAGAGCTCACAGGTAGCGCTGCAAGTGAACGGAAAGTTGGGGGTAATCCCCGTGATCCCGACCAAAAAGGTTTGCTTAGCACCAGACACTTTGCCACCGGTATCTCGTGCCCTTTTTGAACTCGGCCTGCTGGAAAACAAATCCTCAGGGGAAGCCGGGGGAGAAGAGGAGAGATCAGAAAGGATGAAGTGCCTGCCCATGCAACTGTAATTCTTGCAGGGGAAGCTGCAGGCACACACTGCGTCCATTGTGTGGAGGTAACTGGACGGGAGGAAGGAGGGGCAGCTTGGCAGAGCTCTGTTTGCACTCGGGAGACCCGCGAGAGGCCACGGAACGCCTTCCTCACCCCCATCACCCCCTACCACCACCACCACCACCGCGCACCCTCCAAGGTTCAGCGGGAGGCAGCCGCCCAGCTGCACCACCGCCGATCTTTGCACCTCAAGGTGTGCCGAGGAGGGCCAGGCCCAGCACCGGGGAGGCCGGGCAGCACGGTGCTGGCCCCGTAGCCCTCCTCGTAGGGTAACGCCGCCGGGCTGAGCTGGAACGCAGTCCGTGGGGCCCAGCACCACTCGGCGTGGGGCGAGGAGGAAGGGGTCTGCGGGACCGAACGCAGGTTTGAGCCTTCTGCAACAGGCTGCTGCCAGACACGGGTCCCAAGCCTCCGCCTCCCGGCTGCGAAACGGGGGTTAATGCTTAATTAAAGTGCGGTAAAGACTCGAGGGTGACCGTGGCTGTGCAAATCCGGCACAGGATCCGGAAAAGAGCGGGGAAGCGCTGACAGCACGGCCCTGACCGCCTCCCTTCTTCACCTCGGCTCCCCCCCAAAACCCCCCCCCCCAGTCCCGGCCAGGGAGAGACGCTGCCACCCACGATAGGAGGTTGGCAGCCCCCCCCCCCCCTCCTCCCAAAAAAAAAACCCCTTTTCCCAGTCCCTGCCTGCAGTTTGCAGCCCTTTCTCCTGCCCCCCACCCAGCCAGCGGGCAGGGATGGTTCAGCCTTTGGAAAAAAGGGGGGGCTGCCCCTACCCCCCTCGGTCGCACCTCAGGCTTCCCGAAATCAAGCCCTCGGCAGGTGCGAAGAGGCGCTGGCTCCCCACTGCCCTGCCAAGGAGGGATCCAAACACGGTTCTGGGGTGCCCATCCGAGAAAATCCCCCCCCACACCCCCCGGGGCACTGGAGCTCCGGCACATCGGTGCCCACCGCCGCTGTCGTCCCGTGTCGCCCCCCCCCCCCCCCCCCCCCACCTCAACGCCACCGGGAACTTTTCACCAGTGTCGCCAGCAGCTCCCCCGAGCCGCCCCGCCGCCGGCTCCCCCCGTGGGGCTGGGGGCCAGCACTCGCCACGCCGCTAGTGGCCACCCCACCCCGGGCACGGCGCTGCCCGGCTCCCAGCCCCACGGACCGCCAGACCCACACGAAGGCCGCCCCCCGCCCCTCCTCCTCCCACCCTGTTGCAGCGCCTAAGGAACATCTCCCTCCTCAACACCCCCCCCACGCACCCCAAAAGCTGACCCGTACCCCAGCTCCTCACCCTGCGGCAACCACATCCCCCTATTTGGAACACCCACAACCCCTCACAGTCCGGGTCCGCGGCTCCCCACGCAGGCTCCCCTCAGCCTTCACAGAAGCCGGGGACCCCCCAATCCCGCACCCCTCTCCCCCAAAAAAATCCCGCCCCGTACCTGCCGGGCTGCCTCGGCGGCTCCCGCTCCTTTAACCGCCCCCCCCCCAAGCCCCGCCGCTCATCGGCCGCTCGGCGCTCGGCTGCCACGCCTGGCCCGCTCCGCTCGGCCAGCCCGGGGCCGGGGCCGGGGCGGGGCGCGCATGCGCAGTGGCGGCAGCCATGGCGGCGGCGGCAGCAGCTCCGGTGCCGGGCTGTGGCGGAGGCCCCGCGGCACGGCTGCGGCTGCTGTGCCAGCGCTACCAGGAGTACGTGAGGCGGCACCCGGCCGCCACCGCCCAGCTGGAGGGCACCGTGCGGGGGCTGTCCTACCTGCTGCCAGGTGCGGGAGGGGGGGGACAGGCCGGGGCCTGCGCCCCACTCCGGTACCGGCCGCCCCCCCCCCCCCCCCCCCCCAACCCCGGGGCGGGGTGTAGGGGGGCCCGGTGGGGCCTCACCCTTCGCCCCGCGGGCTGGTAGCCGCTCTCCTCCCTTCGCAGGTCGCTTCTCGGACTCCCACGCGCTGTCGGAGCTGGGTAGGTGGGGGGTGCGGGGCCGTTCCGCGGGGGGGTGGGGAGGAATTTGCTCGCCCCGCTGCCCTTCTGCCCTCGCCCCCCAGCTCCCCGGGGGGGAGGAGGCGGCAGCCCCGGTTTGTTTTCCGTAACCGCGGCGCGCTCTTCCAGTGTACTCGGCCTCCAACCTCCTGGTGCTGTTGAACGACTGGATTCTGCGCAAGGAGCTGCAGCGGAGCCTGCCCGTGGTAAGGTTGGAGCGGGGAGGGAGGGTCTGGGACACACGCTCCTTTCCTCCTGGAACCTTTCAGGGAGCGTCTGTGGAAACTTAACAGACACTTGGCTTCAGGTGCGTAGAGGCCGGCGGCGACCTCTGAGCGCAGGTAAAGAGCAGCCCTGCCCTGTAGCTCCTGGCTTGGAGGGGCGAGCAGAGCGCTCCCCGGGCCTCAGAGATCAGGCCCTGGCTTGCAGCTGGAGCTCCGCTGGTGTTTTTGAGAAGCTCAGAAGTTGAGCTCGGCAAAGGGGGATGCCAAATAACCGCTGCTGTTTCCAGAGCAATGGCTCTGCCAGAGCTCTGATCCCACCCCTCGGACTCTTTGCGTACATTACGGAGTGAAACAAGCCTTAGCACCTTGCTTCTGAGTCTCTTTGCAGCCCCAGGCTGGCTCCCAGCGCTCGTTAGACCCTTTGGGGAATGAGGAGGAGGGCGGTTTTCTCCAGACAGGCCCTCTTCTGTTGCAAGCCTGCCCGCTGTGTGGGTTTGGGTGTAGGCTGGAGAGCCAGGCCTGGAAGACTTGCTTCGCTGGCTGTTAAAGGCCGAGGTGAATTTCAGCTGAATTGTCTTTATTGATGTTTTTCAACGGGTTAAATCCCATGGTCGGCAGCACCAGCGAGCTTCCATGTGGGGAACAGGGACCCAGGCTGGAAGAGCACCCACTGTCTTGGGGTTCCTGCCTGGAATCCCGGACTGGTGCTGCCTTCAGCAGGCATTCGCTCCGCTGTGAGTCCAGGTCCCCTTCCCTCTACTCCAAGCGTACTCCCTCGTCAGCTCTAACCAGGGCAGTGGCTCATCGTGTGTCCCAACTCTGGGACAAGGGATAGGAGAGAGTTTTGCTGTGGAGTTCAGTGCCATGACCCCTGAGACTGTCCTGCTGTGGCAGCCAGGGAGAAGGCAAGCCAAGATACAGCTGTGGTGTTCTCCCTCTGTTTCTGGGGTGGCAGCTCTGCGTGATACTGCGATGTCTCGGTCGCTCTGTCGCTCTGCCTGTGCCTAGATTCTCGCTGCAGTGGAGGCACCACATTTTGTTTCTGGGGCTGTGACTCCCGAGTGTTTATTTCCAAGGGTCCTGCCAGCCTGGGCTGTGCTTCTCCCCTGTTTAACTCCCAAGCAGAACCTGCATTCTGTCCCCCTCCTCTCCTCTGTGTTTTGCAGTCGCTGCCCCAGCAGAAGCTGCTGACCTGGCTGAGCGTGCTAGAATGTGTGGAGGTCTTTGCAGAGATGGGGACAGCCAGGGTGTGGGGGGAGATGGGCCGCTGGACCATCATTGTCCTCATCCAGCTGGCCAAGTAAGTGCTGTGGGTGGAGGGAAAGGGGCAGCATGGGCTTAGAAAGGGGATCGGGGGGGTGAGGCCTGGCAGTAGCTTGGGAAAAAGCCCAAGCAGGACTGAGCTGCCGGTCCCTGAGGCTGGTGGAATTTGGAGCCCTGAGCAGACCTGAGTGTTTCCCTCTTCTGTGGAAGTGGCCTTTCTGGTGCAACCGGAGCCCAGCTCCCATAGCCTGGTGTTGAAGGCTTCCCTGTGTCTGCTCACAGAGCCATCCTTCGCCTCCTGCTCCTGCTGTGGTACAAAGCCGGCATCCAGACATCTCCTCCCATTGTGCCGCTGAACAGGGAGCAGCAGCAGCCTCTCCACCCCCAAGGTGAGCCCCCCGCTGCTGTCGTCATTAACTTGGAGCCTCACTGGGCCACAGGTCTTGCCTTGCTAGGAAATGCTCCTTGGGGCAGCAGTTTGGGTGGCACAGGGAGCTGTAAGGCTTCAGTACACAAAGCTGAGCTGCACTGATCTCTCCACCTTCTGCAGAGCAGGAGTTAGCTTGGTGGCAGGATTGTCCCCACAGTCTGGAAGGAGGGGGGTGGAGGAGTCCAAGCCTGGCTGAACTCAAGCTGCATGTCACCATGACGGTGAAGAAAGAAGGTCCTAGGCCTGGGCAGTGTCAGGCAGATGGACCTTTTCGCCCTCTGCGTAGCGTTAGCCCCTTCAGCATGGTCTGGTTTGCGCTAGATCAGACTTTGAGTCTGGTCTTCTTGATGGCAGTGTAGGGAAGGGGCACTGCCAGCTCTGGGGTGGGACGTGTTCCTTTGGAGCCTGACCCTTGTGGCTGTTTTCTCCTGCAGACATGGAAGACAGCTCCTCAGGGAAGGATCAGACCTATGTTGGCAAGCGTTCCAGCCGTGTTGTGCGCTCTCTCCAGAGCAGTAAGCAGCTGAGCCTGTTTTCTGTCCTTGCCTGAGCTGTTTCTGCTCTGTGCCCTCTATGTATGACCTGGGTGTGGGCAGTAAAGAGCAGAACCTTGTGTTGGGGCGTATCCTGCCAGTCACTGGGCCCTGTGGGTGGGAGGATGTCAAAGCAATGGGGATTCAGGCACGTGCTACAAGGCTAGCACTTAAATTGTATTTTCCCAAGTGAGCTGTGCAACACAGTCTACCCTTCAGTGTGGTTATGCTTTCAGAAGGGGGGGTACCTTCCGGGTACCTCTCCCTGCTCTGTCCCCTCTGGAGGCAATCCGAGGCCAGCCACAGCCGTTGCTGTGCGTGCAGCCCGTTGAGCTTTCCCGTTTCACACCTTCACGGCACAGAAAGCGGGGTGCTGGGGGTGTGGGGAAGCGCGGTACAAAGGTTTTATTTGTGTTAGTGACCCGATCTGCTCGTTTCAGCCCCGTCCCTGCAGTCCCGGCACTGGGGATCCCCCCAGCAGAGGGAGGAGTCGCAGAGCCGGAGAGCGGAGGAGATGAACCAGCCTCCCACCCCTCTGGGTCTCCAAGAAACCATCGCAGAATCCCTCTACGTTACCCGCCCTCTGCTCCACCGTATCCTGCCCTGGCTGCCTGCGGGCTCATGCCGTACCCCGGTGCTGCGGGCTCGGCCCTGGTGCAGGGCAGTGCCACGCCAGGCTTATCTCTCCCCGCTTGCTCCTTCGCTTGAGCAGTGGCCTCGGGGCTTCTCCTTTCTCTTACAACTTGACAGCTAGCCTTAGCTGCTGGAGTTGTGGGTGCAAGTCCTCCAGCCCCTTCCCTGGACCAACCCTCCCCCCCTCAGCACTGCCTTGCAGGGTGTTCTGCACTCAGCAGAGCTTTGTTTGTACTCGCTTGTCTGCGTGCCTCTTGTCAGCCATCTCTGGTTCTTTCCATTCCTTGACTGTGTGTTCCTAGTACTGAGTTTGGGAGTGTGGGGCCAGAGATCATGGAAACCCTGGCTCCTCTCAGCAGTCCTGGACATCTCGAGGTTAGTCTGTGGAAGAGTCTTTGCGGGTGCTTGAGATTGGTGGTGGCTGAGCATCACGCTTCCCCCTGCTCCCCAATCCTGGGCAGGCCCTACTGAGAGAAATAAGCACGGCTGGGAGACTGACACATTTAGGTATCTTCTGCAACACGTAGTGCTCTCTGTTCTGAGCTGGTGGAGCCCGCTCTCCGTGGAGCTGAGAACAGAGGGCATTTAGAAACCTACTTTTCCCCGCTGGCTGCTGTTGCTATGAGTTAGCTCTCTGCCCTTCTCCTTCCAGTCTGAGCTTGCTGAGTGATCTGAAGGACCTGAACAGGCGAGAGCGAGCGGAGCTGAGGCGACGAACCCTCTTCCTGCTGTACTACCTGCTGAGATCTCCTTTCTATGACCGATATTCAGAGTAAGGGGCCCCTGCTGGGCTTTTGCTGAAAATTTCCCTTTTATCAGAAGTAGTGTCAGGGGACTAGGTGACTAGGTCTGAGAAGGTCTGGGTGCCTGTGACCAGGTTAATCTGAGCCCTTGCACAACAGCTGTCGTGGCTGTTCATGCGTTCAGCAGCTGGGGCAAGAGGTGTCCGGCTGGACTTGTTCACACTCTCTCCCTTTTTAGGGGCAGAATCCTCCTTCTTCTGCGCTTGTTGGCTGATTACGTGCCCGGAGTTGGCTTTGTCACACGTAAGTGGGCCCCACTGCTGCATCCACCTTTCTGGTGGGTGGAGAAAAGTCAGAGGAGCTGGGCAGAACACTCATCAATTGGTTTCCAACCTGAGAAAGGAATGGGGAAGTCCTTAGAATGGTTAGCACCAGTGCACACCGTGTTGATATTTGCGTTGTTTTAAACTGGAATAGGAAAGGATGAATTGCTTCCAGGCTCAACCACAGTGGTAAAACTCTGTGTGCCCTCCCAGGCTGCAGAGCTTGGTTTTTGCCACCTAGGCCTGTTCTCCTGGGCTCCTTTTCTGCACCTCAGCTGATGCACCAGAGCTCTGCAGCCCTGTTTCTGAACTCTTTTTCCTTGATCTCCAGTCTGCAGTGCAGACACGAGGGGTAAACGGGTGCCTAGAGGTGTTGACCCAGGTAGGAACCAATGGTAAATCAAAGGCCTGAGCCAGGTCTGTCTTCTAGTCCTTCACCAGAGGATCCCTTTATTATGGGCCACCTCCCCCCCTCTTCCCTGCTGATGTGAAGCCCTTTCATGGAGTGATTCATGGCAGTGTGATGTGGCACCAGATCAGCCTGGCATCGCGGGATTGTCCTTTCTTTGGGGAGGTCACAAAGCTGGCTAGCTCGGGAGCCGCTTCCTCCAGTTAGTGATTTCAGAGAGGCGCTGGAGCCGGCATTAAGTCATGTACTACATAAGCATTTTCACTCCGCAGCGGTTGCTTCTGTGTCTGCACCTGCTTGTTACTGCTGAGTTGTCTTCCCTCTTCCCCGTGCCACAGCAGTGTCCTCCCAACTCGTTGCACGGGGCTTTTCCCCTCGCACGTTGCAGACCCCCCCTTCCCAGCGGGGCTCGGACCTGTCAGCTCGGAGGGAGCGGTGTCCCGCGCCATGGCGGTGCTGGCTGGGTTTCACACCCTGCTCGGTCCTGCTCTGATCTCGGGCACCACATCCCAAAGTTGTCTCCCATCTTTTCAAAAGTAGCTGTTCTGTTTTTGGGTTCCTCTGAGTTGTATCGCTGGAGATTTGCTGGGTATCGTAACAAGAAGGGGGGGACTTACCCCGTATACATACAGCTTCAAATTCTTGCTTTTCTACATGTGTGATCCCTCTGTTCTCTTGTTTCAGGGCCGCTGATGGATTACTTGCCTGCTTGGCAGAAAATCTATTTCTATAACTGGGGCTGATGAGAAGATGAGGATTATTCTCTGCTCAGATCATGGCTGGACAGTTCTAAGCAGGCTGGGGGAGGAATGTTGATAATGTCTAATTTTCAGTTAAACCATCAATGAGAAGCTCCCGTTCTGCAGGGTGGGGTGGGGGTTATATGTAATTTTTTTAACAGATCCAGCTGTGAATGATGGACTCTACATGTGTGGAGAGACCCTGGCCGTCTCTTTTTGTGGACCATTCTGTGGCTGCAGTGATGGTGATGGGACAACCTCTTTTTTTAAGCACTTGACTTTTCTCCTTTTGTACAGCTGCACTCTGATAAAGCCAGGCAGCGTAGCGGTTTTTTGGAGACCATTGTCTCCCACCTCATGGCGCTGAGGTTGACCTGCAGCCTGCTTGGGTTGGCCATGCCTGGCCAATCTGCTTGCAGCAGGCTTGTCTGTCAAATAAACTGAATGGAAAGAACTGAGCTGAAGGACCTCTCTCCTCCCTTGCATGGAATCCCTTCCTATCTGCTCTCTTTCAGAAAGAGCCGTTTTTGCAGTTAGAAGCCTTTTGCTCTGGCCTGTGTCAGGCAGGGCTCCGCAGGTTGCTCGGCTGCTGGCTGTAGCCTTTCTGACTCCGGGTGCCTGGTTCAGTCCCCAGTTTCCTGGGATTCCCCTGGGTGAGGAAGGAGAGCTACAGTTTGCAGGCTGCTTTCCTGGCACCTAACCTGTGCGAAAAGGGTTTGCAGAATGGCTGGCAGCCAGTGCTTGGGTGAGGGGGGGTTGGTTTGGCCAGAGGCAGAGAAGAGGAGAAATGGAGAGATTAACTCAGCAAATACTGCTGTGCCATGTTTCAGCGAGGGCCCGGGAGAGGCAGGGACAGCCGTGGCCAACTTCTTGTATCTGCTCTGCTAATGGGGGGCGAGTTGAGGCATCGATCCTGCTCAGAGAGCGGCTGTGGAGGCTCCCTTAGCCAGGACGAAGGGGTAGCCAGCTGGTGGCACTGGCTTGCCCCCCAGGCAGCCGCCAGCCCTGGGCAGAGCTCGGGAGGTCAGAGCCTTCACACCTCAGCGCCTGAACTAGGGCACGTATCCTCACACGGGCTCCTGAAAGGGGCCACCGCTGCTGGGGACTGGGGCAGCAAAGCCCTGGAACGTCGGAAAAGCTGTGAGCGAGGGACGGCGTTCCCTTCATTTGAGCTTTCAGCAGAGGAAGATGAAGAAGAGTGAAAAGTGTTGGAGGGGGTTCACTCCTGGGCACGGGGAGGAACTGAGATGAAGGGGAGTCTCTTTTGGAGGCGTTGAGAGGGAGGCAAAGGGTGGCTGGTGGCGAGGGCCAGGGAAGGGCAGGCCCAGCAGCTTACGGAGCAGGAGAGGGTAGGTAGCAGCACCCGGGTGGGGGTCTGCCCCCCCCCCCCCCCCCGCCCGACCCGGCTGGTTTCCCAGGGCTACCCCCGTGGCTCCTCTGTGACCTCGCCGTGGGGCTACCGTCAGGCTGCGCCATGCCTTGCGCGCTGCTGCTGCTCGCCCTGCTGCTGGGAGCTGTCCTCCCGCGGCCCTTGCCTGAGAGGTGATGACCCTTCCCTCCTCCTCCTCCTCCTCCTCTTCCTCCTCCTCTTCCCTGCCCCAGTACTTGCAGAGGTACCCCGGGGGCTCCTGGCCCTGGCGTGGGCCCTCCAGAGCTGGCCGGGCTGGGTGAAGACGAGCAAGCGGCGCGTGGGAGCTCTTGTGCCAGCACAGGTGAGCGCCAGCGGGTCTTGGCTCACTCCTGCCCCTGGTTTTCCTCTGCAGGCTCAGCTACTCAGTCCCCGAGGACTTCTCCGCACCCTTGGAGCTTCCACAGCAACACTTTGGCCTGGTGGATGGTACAGCACCCCTCCTCGCCAACCCCCCTCTCCACCCCGAACCCCCTTTCCATGCACTCACCCCTCCAGCCCTGTGAGCAGCCCAGGGCTGAGCCCAGCCTCTCCGCTCTACCTCCCCTCCCAACAGATTACGGCATCAAACCCAAGCAGCCCCGCTTCAGGCCCCGGCTGGCCCGGGAGCGGCCAGCGTGGCTGCGCAGAGCTGGCAAAAGCAAACGTGACGAGCTTGACTTGCTGGAGTACTACTACGATACCCGGCTCTGAGCCAGCATCCCCCCCGCAGCCCTGCCTGCCCGCTGCTGGGGGACAGCTGTAGGTGGGGTGTGTGTGGGGGTGGGGGGGTGTGCGGAGCGGTAAGAAGTTTCTACAATGATCTCTGGCCTCCAGGGATTGCAACCAGGGCTCCCAGACCAAACCTCCTCTTGGGGTGCCAAGGGAAGGAACGAGCGCGGGTCCGAAGGTGCTGGGGTGGGAGACAGACAGCACAGCAGCCCTGCTCCATGAACCATCATATTTAATAGTTGTTGCCGTCACAGCAGATCCAGCTGAAGCACGGAGACCGCTGGCTGCGGGGCCCAGGAGAGCTCTTCTACCTCCCTCCGCACGGCTCCCTGCAGGCTTTAGCCCTTCCCTGCCCTGCTTCTGGCCTGGGGGGCTGAGCCCCACCGCTCCGGGGTGGTCCAGCCCTGCTCTTGCCCCCTCAGCTGTGGGGAGAGGGCGAAAGGGGCAGAGAAGGGCTCCCCTCCCAAAGCTGTAGTTAGTGCGGGCAGGGGGGGTGGAATTTTTCTCTCTCCAGGGCCCAGCTACAAGAGGGGAGGGACAGGGGCAGAGGCAGGGGTGAGCCGTCTCAGCTCATCCTGGCACTGACAGAGGAGAGAGTGGAGGGGGGGGGGTTGGGGTGGGGTGTCCCCTCTGTCATCCCTGCCCAGCAGCCTTGTCCCCAAGGCCTGGCAGAGAGGCGATGCCCGCCCAGGGCAAGCCCCTCTCCCAGGCAGGAACCAGCACGTGGGTCCTTGTTTGCTGTAGCTGCTGTGTCTTCATGCTTTTGAGAGTCCGACTCCGCCACTGCATTAAAAGTCACCCCCCTCCCCCCCACCACCCCGAGGGACGTGACGAGAAGCTGGGCCGTGGTCGCAAGGAGGAGATGCTGTCACCCCAACCGGCAGCAGGAAAGGGCCCGAGCACACTGCTGCTCACCCCTTCCACCGCTCACGGGCAAGGCACCCAGCGGGTGCTTCTCCAATAGAATAAACTAAGAGTATTTTGTACAATAAACACAATTTGTCCAGCCCTCCCCCCTCCCGTCCCCCCCAGCCCCAGCCCGAGGAAGGGGAGTCACGAAAAGAGGCGGCGCTCCGGGCCCCAGGGAGCCCTGCCCCGGGCCCGCTCCTCCTCCAGGCTCAAAGCAGCTCTTGTCCATGCACGACACGGGGAAGGGGCGAGACTGCAGCCCTGGCTGTGCAGGAGGTGCCTGTGCCAGCCCCTACTCCAAGTAGATGTCCTCCGTGGGGCACGTGTACTCCACATACTCCTTGTAGAATTGCTGAAAAGCCCTCCTGCAAACACAGCACCGGGCAAAGCTGAGCAGCGTCCTCCCCGTGAGGCGTTTAGAGAGCCCCGCTTCCCTCCTCACCCTCGCTCCCCTACCCTGGGGACAGTTTGGTCCCTCCAGCCCCAGGCCCCTCCTGCGGTAACAGCCAGAGCTGCAGGGTCTCCATCCTTGCTCTGATCCCCTGCCCAGCGCACGCCTTTCAGTCATCTGCCTGCAAAAAGACTTGCACTGGGACTTCTCCCAGTGCCGCCAGGGATATGCTGCCTCTGACCCTACCAGCCCCAAGCCTCTCGCTTGAGGGAAGGGGTGCCAGCCCTGGGGGTATGTCCAAACCCCACACGCAGGGGGGGAAGATGGCAGGATTCAGCCCAGCTGCCTCGTTCCTCCCGCCCTTTGGGAGCAAGCCTTCCCTGCCCCGCCAGGACTCACCCGACGGACTCCGCCAGTGGCTTCGTGGACTCCTCGGAGACAAAGACATGACAGGCAAATCTGTGGTCAGCAGGGTGCTTGGTGATGAACCCAAAATATCTGAGGGCAGAGAGAGTGGGTGTGACTGGGCCAGCAGACGAGCAGGCACGGGTACCCCAGCATCCCCAAGGCGTACCCAACCCTTGAGCATAGGGGTTTGGGACCTGCACCACCCCCCAAACTACTCACTTGTTGTTCTTTGGATGGTACCCACAAAAGGAAATGTTCTTCAGCTGGAAAAAATGGCTACACTTGTTTACCTGGGGGAGAGAGAGAGACGAACTGTCAAAGCCTTCCTCCCCACCACCCGGCGGGGCAGCCAGACTCTGGGCCCTGGAAATATTGGACTGAGCAGTGAAATGAATTGGAGCCTGATCTGAAATGAAACCTGGTCTGAGTAGCGACATGAAACCGGAGCCAGTTTCAGGATGGGCCCAAGCAGCTGCACACCAGGTGCTCGTCCAGGCAGCCCTGCTGGTTCCCCCCCCACGCCGGCTACCTCTACCTCCAGCACCTTCTGCGGGGTTTCCCTGGAATGAGGCTGTACTCAGTCTCGAGTCACTGCTGCTGTTCACCCAGCACACACAGCCCTTCTCCCTTGCTAAAAAGGCTCTCAGAAATACCAGCAGATAGGAGGTGAATGCATAACTTGGAACTAAATAAGCCATTCAAGCCTGGGTGTTCAAAGGGTCCCAGCCAGAAATGAGAATGAGCTTATTTATACAAGTTTAAAGAGCAACTAAATTGACGGCATCCTCTAGGTACAGGCAAGGCTTGGTAGAAACCCCAGCCCAGCTCTCTGGCACAGCACTCAGAGCCATGAACTATTCCGATCCCCCAGCTGTAGGGGAGCTTTCCCAACAGCTTGCTGCAAAGCCCTCGCTTGCCTCTGGCCCAGCACCTCGACATGCTTTGCTAGGCTACTTATGCAGAACGCTAATCAGCAGCCTGCCCAAGCCAGCTAAAGAGATTACAGGGCAGATCTGGAGGACACCACCCGAAATAGTAGCAGAAAGGTTTAGGAGCAGCTGATAGATTTACCAGCATGGCTCAGCTCTCAGCATCCCAGTGCAGCAACACGCTTGGCAGCTGCTGGCGGTATGGCCCAAAGCTGGGATCCCGTGAGGCACGGGGGTCCCTGATGGTGGGTCTACGACCCTGCTGATGGTGTTTCTCACACCCTCAGACGTGGGGGGGAGGCCCTCAGCTTTCATATGCAAACACGATCTGTAGCAGAGGGGGCAGGAGCCAGCTCAGAGCAGCAGCCGGGGGAGGGATGAGAGGAGCGCGGAGTGGGGCACTACCTTGCTGTGCTCCTTGGGGTCGTCGGCTTTCACAGCAATCTTGACCCCACGCACGCTGATCTCCAGGACGCAGCTGGAGGGTGGGTTAAAGTGCACAGTGAGGCGGCGCGTGGTGGCAATCTGGGGGGGAGAGGAGAAGACAGAGAGACAAAGCCCTGGGACTCATGAGCAGTGATGATGGCACACCCCTTCCCTTCCCCACTGAGGCTCTGCCCTGCTGCCAGGAGGAGCAGGCCCTCCTGCCCCCAGGGGTGGGGGGGGACACTACCTTCTGCATGGCCGCGCACAGCACGTCGTTGCCCTTGTGATAGGGAACTTGCACCGAGCCAAGAAACTTCACCCGAAACTGGTCCACCCAGTCGCTGCTCTTGGCCAGAGCTGGAAGAGAGAGCAGGCGGTGGGGATCACCTCAGGTGACAGGGCATGTGGGCTGAGCTCCACCTTCCCTCTCCATATTCCCACCCCTGCATGTTTCCCTGCCCAGGGAGAGCTGCCTTGCAACGCCAGGTACCAGCTCCCAGCAACACACCAGAAGCTGCCCATGGCTCCCTGCTGGGTGCCCAACTCGGTCCTCCTTCCACCCCCCCAGCCGGCACCGGCCTCAGCTCAGCAGGGAGGGGGTGGACACAAGGTGGGGGACATCAGCAGGCTGCGTGCAGAGGCTTGGTACCTGTTACGTGGTCTGGATCCTTGGTGACTTCAATAGCGTAGTAGGCGGGAAAAATACCCCGGTCACCCGTCCGCATGTTGTAGGCCTCGTACCAATAATCTTCTGCCTGCACCTCCACCAGCAAAGGATCGTCCACCTCCAGCTCCAGCTCATCCGCGTGGCGAGGCACAAACCTGGGTAGAGAGGCACTAGCACTTGGCTGGCCAGCAGCACCGGTGGTCTTCTCGGCGCTGGTGGCCTGCCGGGGCAATGCAAAACCCAGCAGTGGCCCAGGCAGGCAGCACCCTGGCAGGTCTAATTAGCCACGGGGACCTGAGATGCGAAATAAAGCACTGGAGCGGGTTGAGGGACAAAAGGCGGCGGCATCCTGGCACCTACGGCGAGGGTATCCCCTGCTGCAGCACCCATGCTGCTCCCCAGAAGTCCTGGCTTGCCCCTGCAGAAGATGGGGCAGATGTTGCTCCTGGGCAGGGCATGAGCTATGGGCAGTGGTTTGGTCCCTGGGGCTTCCCACAATGGAAACACCGGGGCTAGGGCTGGCCCCACCATGGTGGGAGGGCAGCACTGGCTTTCCCCTGCGACGGGCTGGGGCCACCGCTCGCGCCAGCAAGCTCACCTAAAGACGGCGCGGTGGGTCTGCTCCTGCTCCTCCCCATTGATCACGCAGGAGAACAACCCGAAGGACTCGGCACCTGGGGACGAAAGCAGAGGGTGGGACATCTCAGCGCTGAGGGGTCAGCACCGCAGCCGAGGGAAGGACATGGGCCGGGCAGGCTGCTGAGGCTCTGGGGGGGATGGCTCGGCTGAGACAAAGCCACGCGGTGCCGCAGGAGAGGAAGGCATGGCCGGAGCCGCTGCACCGGTGCCCACCGGTCCCTGCTGGGGCCACGACCCCGCCCTGCGCCAACCCACGCAGCTGTGTCAGCTGGTGTCACCAGCAGTGTGGGAAGCCCTGCCTGCTGGGGCATGCCGCCAGCCCCAGCGCTCCTCCACACTTGGGGAGGAGGGTGGCACTCCAGGGGGGATGCTGTCCCCGCCGCGAGACCCCTCAGCCTCCCCCTCAGCATGGCTGTACGTCGGGCTAGCCAAAAAAGCAGCCTGGAGCATCTCCGCCTGCAAGTCGCAAGGCTTTTCCCCCCCGCGTGCCTCCCCAGCCATCAGGGCCAAAGCCACAGGCTGCAGCGAGCAGAGCTGGGGCTCATGTCTGCTGCTGGCTTTCCATCTCTGGAGCGTGTCCTCAGCCTTGTACCAGGGTCGGGCAGGGCTGCCCAGACCAGCAGCCACCAGCCCACCTCCCCCCGGCGCCCAGCACTCACTGGAGGAACGCGCCCGGCCACTCATGAAGACGTTGAGGAACTTCTTGGAGAAGTGGATGTCCGCCTCGGGGGTGGAGTCCTCGGAGAGGCAGACCGAGTCGCGCTTCAGCGCGTCCTCCTCGTACTCCTCGCCGATGGCCGACTCGTAGGGCGAGGAGACGCAGTTGTCGTAGACAGTGGCCGAGTCGCTCTCGTCGCTGTAGCCCGAGTAGCACTGCTTGAGGCTGACCAGCTCCAGCTGCACGTTCTCGTCCACCACCAAGGTGTATTTGACCGAGTCGTAGGAGAGGGCGCTGGTGTCCGAACTCACTGAGGCTCTCTGAAGGTTGTGGCCTGGCCGGCAGCCACCGTTCCCACCACCGCAGGAGGCCCTGGGCAGGTTTGTCTTGTCGGGGGAGGACATGTAGTCCAGCACCTCGTCCTCCTCACTGATGGAGGGGTTGGTTTTCCCTGCCAGGCCCGAATAGCCGGAGGTGTCGATGTCGGAGCTGATGGACATGCGGTTCTCACTGGACTGAGACAGGAAGGGCTTGTCAGTCTCCAGGGGATCCGAGTTCTTCTGCACGGGCGTCAGGTAGATCTCCTCCGTGGCTTCCAGCCTCACGTCTGTCTGGTAGCGGATGCGGTCCCGGTGAGCCTCGGGGCCCCTCGTCGTCACCACCACTACGCTGGCACCGTGCGGTGGAGGGCGGCTGGTGGCCTGATGCTTCTCGGGTGGCCGGGACGAGGCGACGCAGGCAGGTGCCATCTGGGTGGCCGCTGTGCGCCGGCACGGGCTCTCCGTGGATGTGCCCCGGTCTTTGGTGGAGGTTGTGCTGTTTTGGTGATTGACCTCATCACTCAGGCAAACGTGATCGTGGGGAGGGGTCTGCTCACCTGGAGGGGGAGGAGAGCAGCGTTGACAGCCCTGCAGAGGGTGATGCTCCCTGCCAGGGATGCCACCCGGACTCAAGATGAACACGCACCCTGCATCCATGCGGGACGGTTTCCCCCACCTCTCGCTCCAGCACCACTTTCCCCAGGCTCCTGAGAGGCACGAAAGGAGCTGCCCCCGGCCAACAGCCCAAGAACTCACCCGTTTTCAGAGGGGATGACGACCGGGACACCCGCTCCTGCCAACTGTGCTTTTTCCCCAGAGAGTTGTTATTCAGAGTGTCCTGAGGAGAAGAACAAAGCCGCCTTGTAGCCCAAACAGTAAACAGCGTGTGGCGCAGTGGTGGCGGTGGCACCCATCCCTCCCCAGATCTGCAGCACCCCGCTGGGCTCCTGCCCCACCTGGGCACACAGTGGTCGGGGACCCCCCCACACCAGCCCCACATCTCCCCACGTTGCTGCTGCGAGAGCTGGCAGAGTGGCCGGGAGGCAGCTGGCCTGGCTGCTCTCACCCACCCTGGGGAGACTCGGCTGTAGGAGCCCATGGATGGTCAGTCCCAAGCCAAAAAACTCAAGAGCTGAGCCCACCTGGAGCCCGCCTGGGCTGGGAGGGCATGCTTTGCTCCCATCCCCCTGGCCCTGCCAACCTTCAAACCACCCGACGTTATATACCCATACACGTATATATAGTTCACTAGCAGACATCTACCCTGATCAGCCGGAGAGGAGAGACAGGATCATGCTCGGACGAGTTTCTGTGGGTGCTGTGCTCTGCCTGCGTGGCCAGCCATGCCTGTGCCCACGCGTGCGTACACAGGGGAACACGTGCTCAGCCCCACTGTGAGATTTGGGGACCAAAGGCCACCAGGTCCCCTCTGACAAGGACCCCCCTGCGGATGGGGGACAAGTCCCTCCCTGCCCGCCTCAGCAGGGTATGACATCCCGCCTGCTGCAGCCCCAACCCCGGTCCCCATCCTCTCCTCCACCCCCAAATTCTCCCCTGCTGCTCACCCCCAGCCCCTCTTGCAGGTCACCAGGTGTTTCTCCTCCAGCTGCAGCAGTGACATTTTCCACACCGTTAGTTTTTGCTCAAGTACTAAGCCCCGTCGGGACTCCCTGGATTTTCTCACGGCCTTATCGCCAGCTTGCAGCTATTACCAGCAGCACAGGACCTGCCCCATCCTTGCTTTGCTTCCCCATCAACACGAAGCAAGTCTTTGCCCTGAAAACCCACCGAGTCACAGCTGCCAGATCCCTGCCTCCGCACGGGGAGGGGAGAGATCCCCGCCGCGGGGCTTCGGCGGGCTCCCAGCACGGCCTCCGCAAACCCCTCCTCTGCCAAGGCAAATAACGGCGCGTCCCCGCTTGCCTTTCCCAGGGACACGACGAGCCGGGACGCGGGCCAGGCGAGCTGCCGCAGCGCCGGCCCCTGCGTGCAAAGTGCCAGGGGGCCAGCACACCAGCCGGCCCGGCCACCCAGACCGGGAAGCAAGGAGAAGCTGGAGCAGAGGGTGGGACGGTGCCCTGCCCCTGCACACCCTGCCCTGGCTGGGCATTCAAGAGAGGACGACGCGTGGCCACCGTCCCTCTTCTAATCACTTGCAGGAGGCAGGAGCTGGGCAGGCCAGGAGGGTCCAGGCCTGGCACATCCCGAGGGATGCCCTGCACCCCGTCCTCTCCTCAGGGCACCACGCGTGGGCAGGGAAAATCTGCCTTAGGCACCCAGAGCTGGCACCTCAAGCTCCTTACAGCCAGCCTGCCCCCGGCACTTCTCCTGCCTCTCGCAAGATGCCACCGATGTGCCCACCACAGCCGTGCCCCAGCCCTGTGCGCCCATCCCCGCCGGCTCCGGGCTCCCGCTGCCGGCTGTGGCAAAGCCCCCACCTCCCATTCCCCACGTCCTCCATCTGGGCCATACCACTGCCTCCCACCCCACAACCTCCAACACCCCACTGCACCATACCACTGTCTCCCACCCACCCCACAACCTCCAACACCCCACTGCACCCTCAGCTCCCCCTCCCCAGCCCACAGTCTAGGCAATCCCCCCTCCCTCCCCACCCACAGGCCTGCTGCCACCTTAGGACACTGATTAGGACCAGATGCCCGGGCGGGGGGCCCTGCTGTCCCCCACCCTCCCAGCTGGACACGGCTGCCACGTACCACTTGCTCCTCGGGGTCCCCGCACAGGGTGGGACAAGGCTGCCACTGTCCCCTTGTCCATTATGCTCAGTGGGGCTCCCCCCGCCCGCCTCCCCAGCCCTGCTGCCTTTGTCCCCTGTGCCAGCTGCCCTGAGGGCACCCATCCTGGCTCTGTGCCTTCCTCCTCCTCCTCCTCCTCCCACCCATGGCCTCCGGCAGAGAGCTGGCATCAGCTGCTGGTGCTGGGCTGGTGACACCCAGCTCCTACTACTCCCCATCTGTCACCCACAGGGACACCTGCCTCTCGCTTCACGCTCCTCGGCTGAACGTCACCGCAGCGAAAATCCTCCTACTTGGCAGAAGGCACGGCTGAACGCGGGAGGCTGGCAAAAATAGCGCCGCACGTCGCACACCTTGCACGGGCTCGGGAAGTTTGCAGGGGACGGGGCAAAGGGACTCCGGCCGCCTCTCAGGGCGTCAGCGCGCGGGGGGAACCAAAACGCCGCCCGTCCCGGGGCTGACAGCGGCCCCGTGGCTGCGTGGGGCGGGCAGTCGTGGGGAAAACCATCCAAAACCTCACAGAAAACCCGAGCGAGACGATGGAACCCCCTCGTCCTCTTAGCCACCATTTTGGGCGTTGCTGTTCCGCCTCTCAAATTTTGCACGGGGCGCTGACATTAACGCTTCTGTCACTGGGCGCTGCCGCTCAGGAGCGGAGGCCACCGAGTCCCCACCGCCGGGCACGGGGCACCCGGTGTCACCCACCCTGCCCCAGCTGGAGCGTGGCTAGCTGCTGGCTAGCTGTGCCGGCCCTGGGCTCGCCAGCCCCATGGCGCCGTGGCCCGTCCCGCGATGGCTCACCCACGCGTTCGCTACGCCACGCCACGCCTGCTCTCCAACCCCACCGGCTCCCCTCCCCACTCCCACCCTGCCCCTGCCGACGCCCCGAACTCCCCTGCTCCCTCCCCACCTCAGCAGCAGGGATGGAAAAATGGATTCGCCCCGTTCTTAAGCCGCCCCCCACCCACCCTGGAAGGAGGTGGGGGGGGCGGAGGGGGGGTGCTCGGCAGGGAGCGAGCGCATTCCCGTGTCCCCCCCGCCCGCAGACGGGTCCCTCCGGCTTTGTAGCAGGGGTTGAACCTCCCGGGGGTGCGGGAGGCGGCGGGGAGGGGCAGCAGACCCTCTCCCCCCCATGACAAAATCCCCCGGTGGCGGGAGCATCCCTCCTCCTCCTCCTCCACACACACACACACACGGTCCCACCCTCACCTGGCTGCGAGGCACCTGCGGGAAGAGGTTAAGAGTTGTGGGTCGCTTCGGCCTGTAGACATCCGTGGTCCCGGCCGGGGGTTCCTTCTGCAGCGGCTCGGGCGCCGTCTGCTCCTCGGCCGGCGCGTCCCCCGCCGCGTCGATGAGGTCGAGCTGGAGCATCTCGGCCTGCAGCCGCCCGGCCTCCCCGCCGCCCGCCCGGGCCCCGCCGCCCGCCCGGCTCACACGGCCCTGCCGGGATTAGCGGCCGCCGTCAGGCCACCGGGAGGGGCAGCGGCCGCCGCGCCTCCCGCCGGGGCCGGGGAAAGGGGGGGGGGGGGCGGGGGGGGCCGGGGAAAAGATGGAGCGCGGGGAGGGGGGGGGGGGGGGAGCGATGCAGGCACATGAGCACCCGGCGGCCTCATCCCTTTTAAAGGGGCAGGGATGTTATTCCCCGCGCCCCCCCCCCCCCCCACGGGTGATGGGGCACGCACCCCCCACTCCCCCCCCCCACTCCGGTAGGTACATGCAACCAGCACGTTTGCCACGAAGCCGATGTGCACACCCAGGCTTCGTCTCCGCATCACCAGGGCATTTTTGTTTGTTTGTTCGTTTTTTTTGTTTTGTTTTTGTTTTTGTTTTTTTTTTTTGTTGTTGTTGTTTTTCTTTTTAGTTTAGTTTTTGTTTTTTGTTGTTGTTGTTTTTCTTTTTAGTTTAGTTTTTTTTTTCTTTTTTTTTAATTTTTACAGCGAGAACCACTGCTCAGCGCAACAACCTCCCCCCAGCGCTGTGGGTTTTCAAGGTGCGACCGGGCTGTGGGCTAGCTAATCCCATCTAGGCTCCCTTTCCCCACAAAAGGTTGGGCCAGGTGATCTTCTGAGGTTCCTTCCAGCCCGGGCTGCTTTTCGATTCTTCCTCCCAAGGCAGACCGGGCCCTTTCTTCATTCCTGTTCTGGCAGCTGGGATTCATACAAACACACAATGGTTTTGGTTGGAGGTTTGGTCCAACCCCTGCCTGGAGCAGGTCTCTCGGGGCCTGGCCCGTCACACCTGAATATCCTCAGGGACAGAGAACCTACCACCACGCTGGGGACTGGTGCCGGTGCCGCACTCCTACTACCTTTTCTCTCTACGGCGGGTTAAAATTTTCACTACACACCTCTGAGAGGAGTCAGGCTCCTTCCCTGTAACACCCACGAAGCTTCCGGGGACAGTCACATCCCCGCTCAGCCTCTTCACCTTGAACAAGCCTTTTCTCACACACCCTGCACTTCCACACACCGGGACCTGGAGCCACGCAGAAGGGACCCCTGACCAGCCAGTAGCCCAGCACTAGCTCCCCAGTCACCCACTGGTGGTGGCTGCGCCCTGGCCGGGGGTGTCCACCCCACTCTGTCCCCTTGTGCCCTTCGCTCGTGGAGCGGGGTGGCCACCGCGGCCCGCGAGGGTGGCCAGGAGCAGATGCCCCATCTCACCACCCAAACTGGGTCCCCAGCTTGGAGCCACCGCACTCCTCCTGGCCGTGTTGCTGGGCGAGGAGGCACCCCCTGTCCCCGCCACGGCTGCAGGTGTTTAAAGGTCAGCGGTTTCCTCCCCAAACCGCCTTCCTTGCAGTAGCTGGAGCTTGCACACGCCGAGGTTGCTGCAGCCAGCAATACAGGCTGTGACTTGGCATTAGTGCGTTGAATTCCCCGTGTTATCAGCTGTTTGTGGTGACTGGAAAGCTCGTCAGCGGGCAGAGGTGAAGGGCGTTGTTTTTTTGGTTTTTTTTTTTTTTTTTTTTTGCAGCTGATGCTATCCGTGTCTCTGGCTGCACGGAGGATGTCCCTTCAACCGTGGGAGAAGAAACAGCCCCAGCAGGTCTGGCAGCCCCTCCAAGACCTCTCGTGGGTACCAGCTCCTAGGCTGCGGGACTAAAACGAGCACAGGCAGGGCTCTGCCTGCTGCAGGCACGGCACGAACCCTCTCACGGGGGCCACTTCACCCCGGTGTCCCCGCTGCAGTCCTGACAGGTACCGGCTGAGCACCTGGAGGAGCACTGCTGCCAAAACTCTGGAGGCTTTAAACATTTAAATCCCTTATTTTTAACGTTAGCCTTCGCACGACGAGTTCTGTGTTTCTGTGGCACCGATCGCCTGTGGCAAGTCACATGGATTTTAACAAGGAAACTGAGGCACAGGAAAAAAAAATGGGGGGAAATGCCAGCTAAATAGATTATACCTAGCCAAGATACATGTATTCCAGTCAGCTGGTGGCGTACAACCTAGACTGCTAATGATGCTGCCTCAGTAATCCTGTATCTGTAGCAATCACTCAGAACACTCACAGAGGAGGGAAAGTCCCAGAAGGATGCAGAAAAGAAAACAGTACCTGTTTTGAAGAAAAGTGTGCCCTAGGAGGGATGCACCATTTCAGGTGCAATAGCTAGGAGGAAACCACAGCCACTGCAAGTACTTGTTAATGGCCTGTAGCACTAAAAAGTGATTTTGGAATCACAGAGCAATCGATCACCTTACCACCTGAGTGGGATCCGCGGTGATCTGCAGAGCAAGGGCAGGGACTAGGCATTGGGAAGCCTTTCTAACTGGAAGGACGCTGCCACACCAGAACAGGCTGCCTCGGGAGCCCACTAGGAACGAGCCAACGCCACCTGAGGCCAGCTCATGGCTCAGCACAGACGTGCTGGTGAGGTGACTTCCCAAAGTCCCTACAGCCTGTGGGAGAGATAAGGGTACGTGGGGGAGCAGTACCAGTGCCCGAATTTGCGGCGGGAGGGACACAAGATGCACGCCTGTCCCCCCCGATGGAGTCCCAGGGGGGCTCACGCCTCTGTTACAGAGCTGTCCCTGGGATGGCCGTGATGCTGGCCGGCTCCTGCTCCAACCCACGCCGTGCCATCCCAACGGCACAAAGGCCCAGCGTCCGGCAACTGGTCTCTGATGGTCCCGGCGGGGCTGGAGCGGTGCCAGCCCCGCTGCGATTGTGAGGGCTGGGAGCACTGGTGTAGGCAGGAGCACTGGTGTAGGCAGGAGCACTGGTGTAGCCAGGAGCACTGGTGTAGGCAGGAGCACTGGTGTAGGCAGGAGCACTGGTGTAGCCCCAGCAGGTGTGGGGAGCTGCTGCCGGCCCCGGGGAGGGAACGGATGCTGTTTGCTTCCCCAGGAGTAAAAGGCTCTTGCAAGAGGAGCGGGGTGGGATGCGAGATGTTGCTTGCATGACCATGGTCCCTCCTCCCCGTGGTCGAGTGAGCGAAAGGCGCTCCCCTGCTCCCCCAGCCCTGCAGCTTTCCCTGTCAGAGGACGAGTGTCAACATCTTCAGCTGGGGAAAGCGTTTTATGAGCATGGGGAAGCAATGGGGACTTGCTGAGCTGCGTCCCCTCTCTCTACCACCCGGCTGGGACTGCTTCCCTCCCGGCTTCAAAGCCCCCAGCCCGGCGCAGCTGCAGCTAGCGATGGATCCCAGAGGTGGCTTCCCGGGACAGCGTTTGAAAAGCCGCCCCAGAGTCAGCAGCCACCTCGCTGCCGTCCCCTTTGCTTCCAGGACGTGTCCCCGGCTCCCCTCTGGTCCCCCGATCCGCAGGGTGGCCGGCCCGGTGGCTGCTGCCATCAGTACGCTGGATCAGTGACGGCGAGCATCAAGAGGAAGCCTGGCATTTCCAGCAGTCTTATTATGCTGGAAAAACAAAGTGTTTTGGGTTTTTTTCTCCACATATCTGTACCTTCATGGTCAGCTCAGTCCTTTTGATGCAGACCACGAAGCCTTGTATTGGCTCTTTTCCTTTGGGCATTCATTCTCGTGCTCTCAGGTATTTCCAAAAAGGTTATTTCTTTTCTTTTCTTTTTTAAATTCATTCCTGCATTAACCATTTTCCACATCTCCTGGAATACAGATGAGGCACCAAGCCTTTATTAACCACAGCCTGGCGGCTTGTCGGGATCCATCTTCATGAAACCAGGGATTGTCAGCCCGGATTTCCAAACCACTAAACCGAAGCCAAACCTAAAGCAAAGGCCTTGTGTTTCTGTTGCAACCGTCCCTCTCAACGTGCCCAACTGCTGCCGTTTGCGAGGCAGGGGTGGCATCCCTCCTCCCCAGCCGGCCTCCTGCCCTGCTGTTCAACAGCCCAAAAGGCAGCTCTGCCCCTCCGCTGAGCCCTCTCCTCAGCCCACCCCTCTCTTCACTCCCGGTTTTCATTCACCCGGGACTTCTTGTTGAAATTCAGGGCTTCTGCAGCTGCGCTTGGGATTATTCCTCATTCTTAGTCCATAGCCTTCTGTCCATGAGGTGCGGTCCTTGTCGGTGGGTAGTTCCCACTTGTACAAATATCAGTCTACGCCTCCTTGCTGTTTCTGTGTGTCTGAGCCCCTATTTCTGGAAAGCTGCTAAAATAGCCCGCAATGAAGTCATCTTTGTTTTTCCAGGACCAAAAAAAAAGCCCCAAACCCCACCTGTGCTTGGGTGTTGAGCTCCGCACCGGCAGGCCATTCCTGCCATGGGGTTCTGCCGCTGAGCAGCTCTGCCCAGACCTCCCCTCACCTCGCCGAGGGGTCGTCCCCATCCAACCAGCCCTCCGGCAGGTTTGTCCCCTTGCTCCTTCCCGGCAGCTCACCCCGCATCCCTCGCTCCACCGCCGGGCTTTCTCTAGCCGCCTGGTATTGCGGGGGCGACCGGGGCCACCCCTCCATCCTCCGCACCACGGCACCGAGAGCTCGCCACGGGCAGGGCATCGCCATGGGCCCCCCCTACCCCCCCTCACCAGCTCTGGCCCCGGCGTGGGACTCGCTTGCCGGGCCAGCCACCCCCACGCGATGCCATTAGCTGGCCGGTGCCGGCCGCCGGGTCGTTCCTGATTTGCTGGCCCCCGCGGCGCGCGCAGACCCGGCCAAGCCGCTCCCGCTGGGCCCGGCTGCTGCCATCAGGCAGATCCTGCAGCCCCGTCGCCACGAGCTTGCTCTGGATGGCAATCGGGTTGGAAAGCTCCCTGCCTCTCGCCTTCGATGTTTGGGATTGAAGAGCCCCTCTCGCCGCTGTTGTTGTCACCGCTTTCGGTTCTGCTCCTCGGGCAATCCTCCATGTCCCATAAAAACCATTCGGATATATTTTTAGCAGGTTGGTTTTTGTTTTGTTTTGTTTTGTTGGTTTTTTTTTTTCCTGAGTGTGGTAGGCTTCTTCCTTCGCTGTGTTTATGAATAGCTCATTGCTTCCGCCGGAGCAGCCTCACATCTCCCTTCCACCCCAGCAGACTCTCGGTGCACCCGGGCGTTTGTGTAAAGCAGCTCCGAGCCATCCCCGGGGAAAGCGTGGGGCTCACTGCTGGAGCCTGAGCAAACCCAACACCGAGACTCAGGTCTCTTCATCGCAGCTCAAGGATGCAGTAAATTGCTTTAAATGGGCAAAACAGTCTATTTTCCCTCACCCTCAAGGAAGGGCTGCAGCAGTTGAGCTGCAAGGCCCCCTCCCACCTCTTACCCTCCCTGCCAAACCTCAGCCAAGGGCTGGCAGTCAGTAAAGAAAAAAGAAATTCTGTCCTAAGAGCCCGGCGGTGCTATCAGCAGCAGAGCACTGGGACAGCTAATGGAATACATCCAGCAATGCACCCACAGCCCCTGCCTGCCTCATCTATTGCAGGCAGGAGGATCTCCCCGGTGTCCTGCCCTCGCTGCGGCTGTGCCCTCATGGACACCCAGCTCCAGGTTTGCCTTTGGTTTTTTGCCTCCAGCGTTATCCCTCCTTTCTTCAGTGTACACAGCCCGTGAGCTCAGGGTCCCCCTGTCCTTCCCCGGACGTAACGCCCTGGAGCAGGAGGAGGCTGCGGACTGAGCAGAGATGTGGAACAGCAGCCCTGTCTCTGGGAACATGCAAATTTCTGCTGGGAAGGTCCCAAATTAGACCAGGGAGCACAGCGGGTCACCTTCACCTCCCAGGGATGAGCTCTGCCTGAACCCCCCTGCCTGCAGTAAGGGATTCCCAAGACCACAAATTCGCTTCCTAATTTTAAATCTGAGACAAATTCCTCTGCTTTTCCCCTCCTTGCTGGGTCTTTATCAGTTTTGCAGAGGAAATATTTCTCCTGAGGGACAAAACGATTCTCAAACCATTTGGGTGCTCCTCCAGCATTTGCACCTTCTTAGCATGAAACACATCGTCAAGATGCAGAATCCCTACGTGTTTCCAAAGCCAATGTAATTCTCAGTTTAGCTCCACGTTTTTGCACCCCATGGCCTTCTCAGGCAGGTCAAATAGTGGCGTGAACCCCACTGAGGTCTCTGCAGCGTGCCCCAGGGTGCTCAGGGTGGATGGGAGAGCCACCTGCAGCACCCGCACAGGCTTCACGGCTCCTGGTTTTTATTTCACCCGCTGCCTGCTGGGGTCAGAGCCACCTCCTCCACCCCTGTCTCACCAGCTCTCCTAAATGCCTGAGGGCAGCTCTTGTGAAAGGCAGCTAGGAAGCCAGCAGGAACGCCCCGGGGTGAGCAGGGGAGAGCTGTCACCCCTGCCAGCCCAGCCGCACCTCCAGGCACGTGGCGGGCAGGAGGCACAGCCCGTGGGGGGCATTTTGGTGCCACCTCGCACACGTCCTCGTCATCCCGAGGATGCTCATCGGGTGCCAGAGGCTCGCTGGCCATCCCACTCATATGGGGGGGCACGCCCCGCAGCGCAGCTCGCGCCCAAACCCTTAGGCTCATCCCCGAGGAACAAACTCAACCCCCCTCCAGCACAGTGGGAACCAAATGCTTTTTTTTTGACCCTTGGGTTTGGCCGGCTCAGGAAGGGTTTGCACTGTGCAGCGGTGAGGAGAGGGCACTGGCTTAGGGTCGTGGCAATGCGCGCCTTGAGGAAACATCGCTGGCCTGGGGACCTGGTAGTCCTGCGTGGGAGCCGATGGTCCCGCCAGCCCTACCGACACGCTCTGCTCGTCCCCAGCCCCATCCCCATGGCGCCTACCCGGGTGGCCAGGCTTTCCTTGCAGTGCAGGCTGATTCCACACTCGTCGGTGATCTCGGAGAGGTCTTCATCCTCAAACTCCTCGAGGCTGATGTCGTGGGTGAGCCTGGAGGGAGCGGAGATGGCGTGATCACCCGCTGCCCAGGCGGCGGGCGGGAGGGTGCGGGGCGGCATGCTGGCTGCGGGAGAGGCACTCCCTGTCTTTACTGGGAAGAAAGACTGGGAAGGGGGATCCTTCCAGAGGGGATGGGTCTGTCCCCACCAAATGGCTGGGCTTGGCATGGCCTGCGGCTGTTGGGGGGGGAAGGAGGGGTGTGCCTCAAACCAGCCCCTGCCTGACCGAGGGCAGCAGGGACGTGGAAGTTGGGAGAGCATGGGACAGCCCTGGCCCAGGAGGTTCAGCTCCCACCATCCCAGGGAAGGGAGGCTCGGGGGTTGTCCCAGCTGGGCACAGACACCCAGCAGGGCAAAGGCCCGGGTTACAGGGAGGGAAAGGGGTGGGGGGTCCTGGCAGGGCACAGCTGGAGGATGGACCCGCCGGGATGGGGGACAATATCAAGACCCGCAGACCTTGCAAGCGCCACAAACCACGACACGGCCAGTCCCCGAGCCACGGCTGGGAGGGATGTCCCAGCCCAGGTGCCTGCAGTGAGAGAGGGCAGTGATTGCCCTCTGCGCCAAAATCACTCCTCAGGGTGACTGCGGACATCCCCGCGGCCATCAGTGCTGCCAAGCGCTCCGGCATGGCCTCTGGGGTCCCTTAGGGCTGTCAGCCCCACAGGTTCATCACACCCCTTCAGAAAGTTTACAGAGATATCCTTTTAGCAGCTGGAAACGTGCTGATGAGCGGGCTCCCTGCGTGGTTGCTTGAATCCCTGGGGGGGGACGGCGAGGCGCTCCTGGCTTCTGTGCATTAAAACATTTCTCCGTGGTGGTACCGCAGTGCTCCTCTCGCTTATTCATTATCACGGGGGTAAAATAAAGCAGCCCAGCTCGAAAGTCCTCTGCCAACCAACTCAGCCCCGCGAGTTTTGTCTGGAGCGGCCACAGGCCCTGCTTTGCGTGCCACCGTTTCCATTTGCCCCCAGCTCCTCGGGCTGGGCTGGGAGGTGCTGAGGGGAAAGCACCACACCGAGCCCATCGCCCCCTCGCCAGCTTCGCCCCCACTGACCTGCAGAGCTCCCACCCTCGCTTTAAGCATCGCTCGGGCACCTTGGGGCTCCCCCCACCCCCGCAGTGGCACCAAACCGGTGCCACGGCGGGGTGACACCTCCCTCGTCCCAGCCCTCGGAGGAGGGAAGAGGGAAGGAGAAGCAGCAGCCCTGGGGGAAGCAGCATCTTGCCTCCGTGTTTCTGAGGACCCTACCAGCAGTGGGCTCCTGGGGTGAGGATGGCCGGGAGCGACTCTGCTCATGGGGGCAGCCCCCCTGAGATGCATCGGGGCGGGGGGGGGCAGGGACACAGGCATGTCCAGATACCCCCCCCCCCTCCCCCCTTATCCCCCCGCCCATCTCCTGCTGCTGCCCATGGGAGGGAGGGAATGCAGAGCAGGAGGCTCATGACGAGCCTTCAAAGCAAAAAATGGATTTCTTCTCCGGTTACGCGAGTCGCCGGGGTGGGATATCACCGGCCGCTAATGCTCGGGGCCTCCACCGGCCCCAGCGTGGGGAGCGCAGCGGGGGCCCGGCGAGAGGCACAGCCTTGCCGAGGGGCTGGCAGGGGCTTCGCAGGAGCAGCCGGGGCGGGTGGCAGCACCCTGCGCTCCGGGATGGGGACAGGCAACCCTGCCCGGTGCCCTCGGGGACGGGGAGATGCTGCGTGGGTGTCCAGCGCCGGCCTTGCCTGCAGATGCTGGTGCGTGGCAGGATGCGGCCGGCTGCCTTTGCGGCTCCCTGCGCGGCGGGGAAAACTTTGGGCTTGACTGCGTGCCAAGTTCGCTCCTGTCCTGTGGGCATCGCTCGAGGAGAAAGGTGATGCACCCAGGGGCTAGGGGCTGCCCCTCATCCCCCTGCGGGCCCGCGGGACAGCCCCCCCCTTCCCCAAGGCCCGGCCGGTCCCCTACCATTTCTCCCACTGATCTTCCAGCCAGCTCTCCTCCTCGGTGCTCGACTCCATTTTCAAGGGCAGCTGCATTGAGAAGGAACCCCCCTTCCCTGGGGGACACGCTCCCACCCCAAAAAAGACCCCCAGGCCAAGAAGGAGTGAGGGAGATGACAGCCGAACCCCAGGCGCCCGCTGCCCCTCCGCCTGCCCCGTCGCAGTCTGTGGCTGCTGGCGCTGCTCTGTCTCCTCACTGCGCAACCTGGGGAAGCTCATTAAAAATAGATGGAATCAGCTGTCCTGGAGGGGGAAAAAAAAAAAAAAAAAAAATAACCTCCCCAGCTGAGCCAGTGCCAAGTCCCTGCACTCTGCTGGGGATGCTGACTGCCTCCGCCTGCCAGCCAGCCAGCCCGGCTCCTGGTCCTGCTCCAGCGCCCGCTCCCCAGCTCCCGCAGCGCAGGGGATCTGCTTACCCCGGCACGGACACCCACG
The DNA here is from genome assembly GCF_018691265.1 of Tyto alba. Lineage (NCBI taxonomy): Eukaryota > Metazoa > Chordata > Aves > Strigiformes > Tytonidae > Tyto > Tyto alba. Next base: position 6,792,254 of record NW_024881280.1, read on the forward strand.
CCACCTGGCCTCCTCCTCCTCCTCCTCCTCCTCCTGCCCTTGCAGCATCTCTGGCTGAGCCAGGGACGCGGGGCTCTGCCCCTCGCTGCCCCGCCGCAGCGGCGGGATCCCTTCCTGCGGGAGATGGGAGCATTCGTCCGGCTCCTCGCCAGGTAGAGCACCGACGCAAAGGGCCCGGAGCTTCCCCAACCTCTAACCCCTGTTAAGGGCCAGAGAAATAACTGGTGAGCTGCTCTGCCAGCTCCCAGCCCTCTTCTGCTCCCAAAGGGAATTGGGGCTTTTCCCAGGAGGGGGCTGCCAACGAACTGTTGGCGCAGCGGCCTCAGATAATCCTCCATCACCCCCACGCCTCTCGGACCCACTCGCCGCCCACCGGCACGCCGCAGACTGTGAGCCTCTGCAGAGCCCTTCGCCCCTCGCCCCGTCGGGATGGAGCCGGAGCAGCTCTGGGAAAGAGGCGCCCACCCCGATTTCAAGGTGAGGACAGGGCATCCCCCCCCCCTGCCCCGCTCCGGCTCCCCACCAGCTGCACGTACAGTGCTCTGGCACCCAGCGGGGTCGCGCCCCACGGCCACCCACCGCAGCACTGCCCTCCTGCCCCACGCTGGCACAAACCCCCGGAGCTCTCCTCGGCCCCCCCAGCCCAGGGGTGCATCCCCCACCAGCCTGACCAGCACTGCTTGGGGACCCGGCCTCGCCCCCGCTCCGTTTAAGGTGGGGGGACATTCGCAGGAGTCCAGCTCACTGGGTGGCCCGGACCAGTCCCCTGAGCCACCCCAGTGCTGGCTCTCGCCCCACCAGTGCCATGCCACCGGCGAATGTCACTCGTGATACTGTGCTCATTGTCTCTCAGATCCCCGATAACAGTATCCAGGGCTCCATCTTCCCTATCAGCTCTGCCTGGAGGCACCTCATCTGCTCGAAACCTCCTCGCTTAATGCGATGAATAAAGAAATCTCTATTTCTGTGTTACTCCTGCTCAGATGGATGCTCCAGGACTTCCTAGGAGATACAAGGAAGGCTCTCCATTATCCCCCCACTGCCGCTCCCTGTGCTGGAAACACCCCTGCTTTTCTCTCTTGCTTCTCAAAGAGGCTAAAAATACCAGCAAAATGCAACAGCTCTGACTCCACTCAGTTCCATCATTGGCAGCAAAAGTCTGAGCAGGACCTACACGGATATTTTGACCAACTTCCCTTTCCAGCGGCAGCAGCGGAGGCACCAGCATCGCAGGTATGTGGGATGTTGCCCCCCGGCTCTGGCTGCGAGGGTGGGAGAGCCCTGTGCTCTCAGAGGTTGTGGGTGCTCTCCTGAAGGGTGTGCTGAGAGGCACCCGGAGGCTGGCAGCCCGGCTGAGAACCGACAAACTCGGGACAGCCGGGAGCTGCGAGTGAGGGAGCACACGTGGGTGCGTGAGCAGAGGCAGCCGATACCCGCCCGCGGCAGGAGCAGCTTGATCACAGTTCTAATAACAGCCCTATAATCAAGCCTGGCTTCTGTGCCTCCCCCGACTCCATCCCCTGTCAGGGAAAAGGGGATTTACAGCGTCCCCTCCCCAGCCCGCTGCCGCTGCGTGGGGTTTCTCACGCGGGGACTTGGCCAGGGCAACACCGCACGATGGAGCTGGGGGCTCCAACAAGCCCGGCTGCCCGGGCCACGCTCCGATATTCCGCTCCCGGGCAGCGCTGTGTGGAAGTCCTGCAACCAGCACCAGTGGGGAAAATAGTACTATCCAACATTTGCCTGGCCCTGGGTTTTTCCTTCCATCGCAAGAGACACCGAAACTCTATGATTAGACCCGAGGAGAAAGCGCTTCTCCCTCCATCAGAGGACAACAGCCCTTTCGTCTCCCCTCGCAAGAAGACAGGTAGCCCCTCTCCGACGCCCAGCCTGTTGCCTCCAAACAGGCTCTTCCAACGGCTCCAGATGACACATAAAACAACCCATAGTGCTAGGATTGATTTTTCGCCTCAGCCTGAAGGTGCTTCTTTGAACTTCCCGAGGAGATGGAGGGGTCTCCTTCCCCCAGAGACCTCCTCCCCTCCTGAGGCCCCGGCAATAGCACAAGAAAGGGCTGCGATTTCCCACAGGGCTCCCCAATGAGCAAAGTAGCTCCCCCTCTCTCCTGACCCATGTAAATAACTCCCTGTGGGATTCCTTCCCTAGGAGCCTTCATGCCCTAGCAGCTAGGTGGGTGTTTTTTGCTTTTATTAGAGTAAACCAGAAGGAGCTGGAGGAGATCAGTCGCTGACACCCCGAGAAGGACCTTTTCATTGCTGTGTCCTAAAACGCTGTTATTCTTGTGGTGAGCAGCTACTTCTGGAGGTGCTCCCGGCTAAAGGAGGGCTCACCTCACCATCCTGCTCCTCCCACCACCTTCTCAGACGACACCAAACCATCACCGGCAACGGGGACCTGCCAGACCACCACCCCTGGCCTCTTCAGAGCTTCAGACCCCAGCCCATCCATCGGGCTGCTTGCTGACCATGACCAAGCCCTCTCTCGATTCAAGCCAACCGATCACCGAACGCTCGCGCCAACGTGTCGCTCCTCGGGGAGCTGGAAGTACCAGAGGGCCGAAAAGCCGAAACGCCCTCGCCTTAAGCCACGCTTATCATTGCTGGCACCAGCTCGGCTTCGTGGGGTGTCCCCTGGCTGAGCCCCCGCAGCCGGGATGCAGGGAGGGGGGCACCTGGGACAGGCACAACCCCAGGCTGCGCCACTTCACCCAGGCTCCTCGCTGTTTTGCCAGCACGGCTCCCTCCTCGCACGCCGCCCCCCGCCGCAGCCTCGCCCCCGCTCTGCCAGACCCTGCCCCAGGCTCAGGGGACATCACCGGCGTCTCCTTCCACTTCAAGGCTGGCACCCCGAGCTCGGCGCCCGGGGAAGAGCTCGCTCCCCAACCTTGACTCCCCAGCTTCCCACCCGGCTGCACGGCCTCCCCGCGCGGAGGCTGGTTCTTCCTCGGGGTGCGCCGGGCTCCCTTTCTAAAGGTCCGTGGCACAGCAAGAAGTGGCACCTCGTTTTCCCTCCCGGGGCATCGCTGTTTGCTGGGGTGCAGGAGGGTGCCCCGGGGCCAGCCGCTACAGCCAGGACAGCGCTGGCTGGCGAGCCCGACCCTCTCCTGGGCCTGGAGCTGCTCGGCAGCTCAGCCTCGGTGGCCGAGCCCCTTCACCGTGGTGGATGTTTGCAGAGGCAGCGTTTAACCGCTCGATTTGCAGGGTTTACCCAGCCATGTTGCAACAGCTCCCAGCAGCTCTTGCAGCCAGCGCTGCAAGAGGAGGCGGCTGCCGAAGCGCCGGAGCCGCTCGGCGAAGGGGCTCAGGGAGTGTTGGAACCCTTCAGGGGTAAATTGAGCACCACCGTAGCTGGGTGGCACCTGCCTCCTTCCTCAACAGGGACCCACTGGCCCCCAAGCCTCGGGGGGGGGGGGGGGGGGGGGGGCTGGGGCCTGCTAGGGGTAGGCATGAGCTCAGCCGTGGCCCCCAGCGTGGACCAGCTCCTCTTTTCCCTCCCCAAAACCTCACCCCACAAAGCAGGCAGTACGGATCCCCCCCTTTCTCAGCCAGCTCCCCCGCAGCACCCCTGGGTGCCAGGGAGCAATGGTTGACGGTGGCACAGCTGCCAGGAGCAGCCAGCCCCCGCCCAGGGCGGCCAGCGAACAGCGCCGGGCACCGCGCCTGCAGGCAGTGGCACAGCTCCCTTACCCGCCCAGTGCATCCCAGTCCCAAACCTGCCCTCAGGAGGCATCGGAGGCTCCAAAACCCCCGGCCCCCCCCCACCCCGGCCAGGCCCGTGCCATCAGAAGTCCCCGTGAGTAGCCTCGTTGGGTTTTGGAGGAGAGACAGCCCCCTGCATCCCAAATCGATGGGAGCGCTTGGTATTGCCGAGAGGATCAATTCTGGCACTCTCCCACCATCTCGCTTGGGGTTCCCATCTCACAGGGGTGGGAAGGAAGCGGGAGCACCTGGGGTTTCTAGGAAAGGGCTAGAAAAAAAGCATTGCTGGGGGTGGGGGGGAAGAGACGAAGCTTTTTTTTTTTTTTTTTTTTTTTTTTTCGTGAGGAAGAGGTGTTTGAAGAGGAGATAAGCCAGGTAAGGAGGTCAGGGGGGTTGGAGGGGGACATGGGGCCGAGCGGGGGGGCTGGTGGGGTGAGGGCCAACATGGTGTGTGTGTGTGGGGGGGGGGATCTGAAACAATATATGGGGTGGGCGGGCTGGGCAGTGATGGGGGGGGCTGAAGCGGTGTATGCGGTGGGGGTTCAGCGGTGCCTGGGGTGGGGGGGGGGCCGGAGGGCCGGGTGGGGTGGGGGGACCGAAAGGATGCGCGGGGAGGAGGCAGAAGCGCTGGAGGAGGCGGGGGGGGGGGGGTTTGGGGCTGCAGCAGATGGGGAGCGTTGCCCGGGGTGGGGGGGGGGTGGGGGGCAGGGGCAGCCCCGCGGGGGTCCCGGGTTGGGTGGGTGGGTGGGGAAAGCAACCGGTACCTGAAATTAGGAGGCGAGGCGAGGTGCAGCCCCAGGAAGGGGGAGGAGGCGGGCGGGGATGCGGCTCCTTTCTCTCGCTCCGCCATTCTGTGGCTCTCTCCATGCAGGCGGAGGGCGGGCGAGAGGGAGGGAGGCAGGGAAGGAGGGATGGAGGGAGGGGGATGCTGGCGGTGCCGGCGGGGAGGGACATACCTGCCGCCGGGGAGGGGGAGTGGTGAAGCGAGGAGGAAAGAAGGCGGGGGGGGGGGGGGGGGCGCGGTCCCTGGGGGCTCCTTCCCGGCGGGAGCTGCAGGACAGATGTGCCCGCAGCTGGAGTCAAACCCCCCCCCCCCCCCCCCAATCCCAGCCGCAGCCCCCGGGAGGCAGCGGCCCCCCGGGCTGCACCCCCTGACACCCCGGTGCGGTGGGGGGGGGGGTGTCCACGGTCTCCCCCAGACCCAGACACACGGGGCTGCTTGCAAGGGGGGTGTGTGTGGGGGGGTTCTCCACAGCGGGGACAGGCCCGGAGGCAGCAGGAGCAGCAGCTAAAACCAGGCTAAAACCTGCCCCCCCCCGGGTTTGCAGCACCCGGCTGGCAACATGTCTGGCAACCCCCAGCCCTGGTGAAGCTTGCCAGGGCTGTTTGCACAGCAAGGGGAATTTAAAAAGTAGTTTATATACATGTTCCACAAGCGCAAGGCAGAGGGGTTTGGGGGGGGGGCGTGGAAATGCATCTCAAGGTTGCAGGTCTCTCCCCAGAACAGACAGGGAGCACCTTAGCTTGGGGGAATGCTCTTCGCTGCCACCCTTCCCCACCAGCCCGAGCAGCAGGTTTCTCTCCCCTCCCTCTCCTCCCCCTGCTTTGCAGGCTACCTCGGAAACCTGTGCAGGTTGTGCTCCGCACAGAAGTGGGCAGCATCACTACTTTCAGGTCCCAAGGCCACTTCTGGGTGTGAGCAGGAGAGCTTTTGGTAGTCCCCACACGCTCACCGTGCTCCCGGTTACTGCCGGCGACCGTCCTGGATGGGGTGGGTGGCACGGCTTTAGCGGTTCGAACTCGTAAAGAGACAGCAGGTCCCATCAGCGCTTCTCAAACCGGGGAGTTGACTGCCACCGAGGCAGCAATAGGAGTTCTTGGCCAAGACCCAGGCCGTCAGCTGCTCCTCCCCAGAAGAGCAGGCAGAATCCTCCAAGGCACACAGCCCTGCTCCCTCTCGGGGAGCCTTGGTCTCCTGCCAGACAAACTCGACAGAGATGTTACTCCAGGGCCAGCGTGGAAACAAGCACACCCCCACAGCGTCACCATGCCCAGGTAACCCCGGGACAGCCTCTCCAGAAGAGCTGGGTGTCCCCTTCGCTGTCACAGGGAGCGTGCGGGACCCAAGAGACTCACCAGCACCCATCCCTTCAGGGGCTGGGGGAGCTCTGACACAGCTCCATCTCAAAGCATAAACCCCAGGTACCAAACCCACGATTCCTCGGCAGCGTGGCTGCCGTTTGGCCCCTGACCCGGGGCGGAAGGGAAGGCTGCTCCTCCTCCTCCTCCTGCAGCTGGATCACCACCAGCACGTCTCACCTTCTGCTGGGGAGGCCGAGCATCCAGAGCTCCCCCCAGCTCCGCTCATCAGCCCTTTCGTCCCGGCCCGGGCTCAGGCCGGGCTGGCAGGACGCCCGCTTTGCTGCTCACACCTCCTCGTCCGCACGGCAGAGCCCGCGGCCTCTGGGAGAGCGCGTGTCCATCTCCTGCGAAACGCAGGCCACGCTTCTGTCCTAGCCCACGCCTCTTCTCCCAAGGCATCTGCTGTCTTTTTTTGTTTCTTTAAAACCGTCCAGTTGACCATCAGGTTCACTTCACACGACTGTTCTCAGCCTTAAGTTAAACCCGAGGAAAGGTTATGTGCTGAGGAAGGTTTTCCTGCTCCTCTCCCCCGGCAGAGCCACCCCACCTCCCCCCAGATGCAGCTGGGACACCGGACTAGCGCTCTGCTCTCCTTCCATCAGCCATCCCTCCCACCGCTCCAGTTTCTCCTCCGCCTCAGCCGCCGCGGCTCTGGCTCCCATCTCTTCATATCCAGGTGCGTTTTCTGCTTCCAAACCTTTCAGCCAGCCCCTCCTGAGGCTGCTCCAGCCCCTCCTTTGTGTGGACAGATGAGACAGGAGGGAAGGGAATTTCCCCAGCCACCAGCACATGGAGCAGGCAGTCACCCTCTGCTAGAAACCCAAGGCTAGCCAGTTTCCACCCTTAGCCACATCGCCGTCATTCCCTTGACAGGGGGAACAGATGTTCTGGCCAGCACACAGAAGGAGCCTCAAACTCCACCTCTCCAGGTTTAATTTACATTACTACACTCTGGGTGCAGGAAACTGGACTGAGTCTGCTGTCATCCTGGCCCTTCATCTTCTAAGGCACAGGCTGCTATTTTCAAAAATGTTTTTGTCATGTGCGAGCCACGTCAAGCACTGAAGTGTTACTTCTTCAGGCCGACAAGGTCCTTGATGGAGATGAGAGAACTCAGCAAGAGCACGACGGCACCCTCACTCCGTCAGCCAACGCACCGTACACGTTTCCCTCCCTGCAGACCAGACCCGCGCTCTCCTCTCCAGCACCTCTCTGAAACACCACTTGCATCTTCAAAACCTCCCTTTTGCACCTCAAACGTGCCCAACAAATTAGACGCCAAATTTTAAAGGCTTATATATGCGAAATATTTTCAGATTGTGTCTTGGCTGTGTTGGGTCATTTGTAAATAATCGCTTGGTTGGCGTTCGGACGGGTGCTACCCGAACACGCCCCGCTGAGGCTAACGCTCCAGCACTGCCAAGCCTGCAGCGAGGAGAAACTGCGCGGCTACTTGCACCTCCTGAAGTCTTGGCTGAGTACTGAGAAAGTAATGTACCTCACGTAATTCTCCAAAGAGTTTGTTTGTTTGTTTGTTTGTTTGTTTTTTTAAAAAAAAAGGTTCCAGTAATTGGGTTTGTACCCATGAGGATGGCATAATGCACAAGCAGAACTTTACTCCAACCACATCCCAGCTAGTCACCAGACTGCTATGTCGTGGTGTATTTAGCATCAGTTTATGACTTAGCTGAAGAACCGCAAGAGAAAAGGCTCAATCACCGACAGGAGACCCACGCTGAACAACATTCACATTGCCTGTAGCTCTGCCCCAACACTCCCCCCCACCCCGGCAGCTGAGAGCAGCCTCCACACCACCCTGGGGGACATCCTGAAAGCCTCTGCTCTCGCAGCATCGAACCCCGAGAGCTCACCCTACGCCTGCTTTGGGGGTGCCTGTATCAGGTCGGGTATTGCCACCTAGCCCCCCCAAAACAGTCGCTATAATCTCAAACTGGCACCCGTTTCATGATGCTTTCTTATCTCAGCCTCCAGCAACCCTCTGCTCCTTCCTGAAAAAAAAAGATGGTATCTTCACTAATGGTTATTGATGGATTTTTCTTTCAAGGCCTGGTCGAGCCTTTTTGAACTCAAACCATTAGCAGCCACAAACTAGGAAGGGCTCGCCACGAAAACGTCTAAGTAAGGAAGGTGCAGCCTCGTTCAATCTGCCATCTTGTAGTTTAACTGAACACGCCCGATCCTAAACTTTACAGAAAACAGCAGTCATCCCCTACTCCTTTGTCACACAATTTCACACGCTTCTATCATTTCAGCTGGGAAGATACCAGAGTGGATTAATCCCAGCCTACTTAACAGCCTTCTGGCAGGAAGTTTTTCCTGTATCTTTGGTTGGCCTTGCACTTCTCTGTGTCCTTCCCAGTTCTACACCTGAACTGCAGCTCTCCCGAGGTGCCACCATCCACATCACGGACAGAAAGCTTGCAAATGTGATTTCTTCCTTACCCACAAAGCTTTCTAAGAGATCACTAAGAAGATTTTGCCTCCCCCTCCCCTTTGGCTCCTTACCCCCATGGATCCAGCCCCAAAAATGCCACTTACAAAATGAAATCATTTGGGTGACAGCAAAGAGAGGGTTAGAGACATTTATATATATATATATATTAAAAAAAAAAGTCATATTTACAGACCATTGCCTAAGCATGAAACTCTCCAAATGACAGAAGTCACAAATTCTGTAACCTAAGTGTACAAAGTGCATGTCTTTTCCCTTTCTTCTCTCTGTAGCAGAAGATGGGGGAGGGTCTCTTTTTCTTTACACCTTTCTACCCTCAAAACAGTTGCAGTAAGGTCTGGGTCAGGCTGAAGGAGACAAAACTTCTTGACTACTGGGTTACCCACCAGGCAGATTCTACAAAGTGGTTTAAAGAATGTAAGGACAGGAAAAGTGACCCTTTTACTTGGTCAGTCTGCCCAGTGGATTCCCTTGGGAAAAGGAAACTAGGGTCAATGCCCCAGGGAAGTGAGTGGGAAGGAAAGGTTATTCAGCTATTCAATAAATTAACTCACAGACCCAACTCAGCCACTCCAGGTTTCCCAGATACATCTGAGTCAAGTTTCTGTTTGAAGCCCCACCGCCCTGGGTTCAAACATGTGCTCCAAAACTGAATCTGATTATCCCAGTCAGAGTGGGAGACAATTCCTATGCTCCCCGAAAGCTGTTAGTTACATAAGCTCACATATAGGCCTACACTTTCTGTGCCAGGCGGGGATGAAAGGTTTTGGACAGCAAATGAAAATAGTGCCAACAGCAGCCCTTTGCACAGGATTAACGACTTGATCTAATCCCTCTTGAAAATGGCCAAAAAAAGAGGCTGTTCTGCAGTACTACCCTCCCTTGCCCTCTTAGGTGGGAAGGCAAGCAGAGGCACTCTGCCAGCACCGTGTTAAAATGACACATAACAGGAGCAGGCCAAGGAGTGTACGGTTAAGAGCGGGGAAAGCTACACAATTGTCCTGCTAGACTACAAAGCACCAGCGTGAATGCAAATGGCAAGAAGGAGCAGTGTGCAGGGCATGAGGTACAGGAGTATACTGTGTAGAGAGTCGAAACACAGATGCCAGTACAGGAAAGAGCAAACATCCACACAGAATGGACAACAGACCGAGCCTGAGGAAGACTCACTTCAAGGAACTGATGTGTAATACAGCCCCTATCAGTATGAGGCACTCCCCAGGCTACACGCCAGACACCAGTCGCTCCATCTGAGACCTCTCACTCAGGGAAGGAAATGCTGTAGAGTGCAGGGCCCAGGTGTAACTCCCCTTATTATCTAGACCAGCAAGCTTCTGGGACACTGCTTTACTGGCATCAAGGCATGATCTTATTCTCTGAAGAATTCCTCCTTCTCTCAGAGCCCCTCCCGCTCCAGCTGTCAAACTGCTCTGAAGCTGCCTCTTCCCGGCAACAGCACTACGGCTCACCTTGCAGCAGTGAGATTCTTCTGCAGGGGAAGTTTTAAGTGCCTTTCAAGTATACAGACAGTTTGTATCTCTTTGTTCTTGTGCTACAGTTGTCCTTCATTTCACTTCATTTCCATCCCACATGAGTACCACCTTGATTTACTCAGAAAGCATTTACATCCCCCGTCAGCCTACCCTAGCGAAATAAATAGATTTTCCTGTTCTCTTGTAGGACAGGTACTCTATTTGTGACATTGTAGCAGCTTCCTTCTCAACCCCTACTATAATTTGAAGTAATCAGCGCACCTCACTTCCTAGTACTAGTGATGAGAAAGGATGTTCACTGTTTCTGAGATGCACAGATGCTGCTCCCTACATCAAGGTATCAAGTCACATGCACCGAGTCATTGTCAGAAAAGAAAGATACACCTGTGAGCGAACAAGTTGATAGAAGGCTCTTGCCCCTTAAATGTGGGCAGATTTTGGGCATGGCTAAGAGACATACTTGGCTCTCTGGAGAGACCAGAAAGCCAAATATTCCCAAGCACGAGTAACGCAGTGCCCTTTTGTGGCAGCTATTGGAATTACACATTTATATGAGACCCCAGATTTTCTGTTGCGGATCACAAGTTCCAGACCCTCCGTGGCAGCAGTCCCTCCTCCTCTGGTCTCCTCTTCAGCACCATCACCCTTCACTTGCAAGGTGCTCGTCGCTGGCTGTAGGAAAAAGCAAAAGAGAATTTGCCTTGACCTCCCCCCCTCATACTGACAAGTTGGTGGAACTTGAGATCTGCTCCTTCCCTCCTGGGATCTAGAGCATTTCAGGCAGATGACTGGATGCGCTTGCTCGCCCCCCCCTCCAGCCTGTACCCTCACCACATCTACAAATCTGGCTGCAAAACCATTCCGTGGAAGAAGCAAGAGCCTCACTAGAGCAAACCCACTACCAACTGTGCTCTGTGATTGTTCTAGCAACAGGGTACTGCTCTCTGCTGGACAACTGAGTTAACAGCTTGTCAAGCAAAAGCAAAACAAGCAGAGGGCAGACCACTGCCAAATTACAGGGCTATGGAATTACAGTTAGGAGCCACCTCCCTCCACATGAGAGTCCATTTTGTTCATTAAAATGCTGGGAGCAAATAAGATTGAGCCTCGCTAGCTGCCAGAACAAGGTTGTTTAGGTCAGATCACACTAGGGACTACTCACCATCATGAACTCTTGCCAGGGATCTCCGGAGCAGGGAGACCTGTCACTTTGGCTCGTTTGTACAGTTCTTCGGTGCACAGCTCTTCTGCTCCTTCATGTTTGCGCTTCGGAGAAGCCTGGTCTGCCTGTGACAGCCTCATCGCTGCAGAGGAAGAAGAATCACCGCAATGTTTCCCCTGCCTTTAGATCACACAAGTACACCCCAGCCTAACCTGCTACAGAGCTGGGAGAAAGAATATGCCGTGCATAAGCACAGAGAGATGTTGCCACAGCCTCTCTGAAAACTTTTGAATAAACTTTGTTAAAAGCAGAATAATTAAGTCTCCCAGAACACACACAAAAGTATCCTCTGACAGAGGACAGCTTAATTATACCTGATTAGCCCTACAGCGATCTGTGCTTCTCCCTTAAGTGGCTGCATATGATCCCATACAGGCAATAAAAGATTCACTTCAATGAACTCCTATTCTTCAGCTCTTTTAGGAATGAAGGCTCCCTAGGGAATTCTGAAGAAAGCCTAAAGGAAGGTGAATGGGATCTCTGTTTTCCCAGCTCTTTTTATTAGAAAAGGATCTCTCGCTCCTGCCTGTAAGTTGGCATGAAACTGTCTCAGAAGCACACAAATAGCTTCAACTCACCTGCACTGGTGCTGCAGCCCTGTCCTGAAGCTGAGTCTGTGACTGGGCCACTGAGATCTTCCACACATGAAGGGACTGATGCCAGTAAACCTAGAGAAAGGCAAGAGGATCACTGTTAAGAAACAAACACCTGGGGTGAGAGGAGCTTTTCACGTGGAAACACCTTAGTGATCGGCAACCGGCACATCCATACCCCAAAGCAGGATGAGTTCAGAGCTGCGCTCACCCAGTGCTGGCCACAGACAGACACCGTGATCCAGCAGCATATTTATTCAGGATGCTCTGCCTAGGTTTTTTTCCAAAGCGAAGAATGAACCACTGGTGGCATATGGATGGTCCTGTGCCATTGCCAGCTCTCAAAACTAATCAAACTCCACTCTCAGCTGCCCAAGAGCTCAGTGGAGCTCGCTCTCCCTGGAAACCAACTGAGCAGCTTTGGCAGGGACTGCTGCCTCTTGCAAGGACTGGCCAGAGACAAGTGCTATCTATTTCAAATCATGACCCCTCCCTCCTACCATTTTATCTCCTATTAAAGACAGAATCTTTTGTTGCAACTTTTGGTACTTACAGAGTCCCCTATAGCGCGACAGCTGCTGGTAGATCTGCTTCATGCGTTCGATGTTCAGTCGGCTGGTCTCCGCATGGTTCACCATGGGTTTGGGGTAGTCCACCCCAATGATGCACTTGGCTGCCTTCTGCACAGACTCTGGGGCATTCCATGGTTCATAGATGTATCGTGAGGGAAAACCCTTTAGTTTGGGCAGATACCTCCTGCAGCACAAGTAAAAAGAGGCACAAACACCACTTAAAGTGCAGCAGTGCCGCGCTCTCAACGCACAGAAAGCACCATGCACCCGTCGGCTACTGAACCACTTCGGTTCACAGATCAAGCAAGAAAGAAGCTCCAGTCACATCACTCACTTAACATAGTCACCACTGGGGTCTGTGCGGCGTCCGAAGCCCACGGGGCAGTAACAGTGGAAGAACTGCTGGAAAAACGCACTGCACGAAAGCCACATCCAGCTGCCTGCGTTTACGCTGAAATCTGCATCCAGCAACAACTCGTCAAATACCTGCAGCAATCAAAGGAAAAGAGAGTGAAAGCTTCCCCCAGGCAGGACTCTGGGGCAGCAGGACCCAAGATGCCATTTCAAACGGCAGGCACTGAGCTGTGAGAACAGCTCCTAGGAACCAGAGCAGCGGCAAAGAGGCGATCTGCTGGCTGAAGCCAGTTGGCTGGTCGATATATCTCACTTCTGGAGGCTTTCACAGAGGGAGGCACTGTCTGCTCGCGCTGATGAAGTGCTGGCTTCTCTCTCACGCAGCTACACCCTAAATCACCACCCAGCGTTGCAGCAAGCCTTGGGTATTGATCCTAACCCGGGAGGTGTAAGCAAATGCAAAGCACCATGCTGCACAGAAGAACAAGCACCAAAGCAAGGAGGAGGAACCCCTCCGAAGGTCCCAGAGCACACTGGCACCGGGAAGCGCACAGCTTCCAGCAGCAACTCGCTCACGTCCATGCGCGGATGCTGCGCTTTTCGCATCTGACCCTGGGATGCACTTTCAGCTACGCTCTGTTTTGTCAGCTTTGTGACAAGATGCCCCTGCCTCCACTTTTTGTGTAGGGCAATATGTATAGCGGAGTGGTTCAAGCTGCCTGTCCCTTCAGATGGCCCAAGAGGAGGGTCTTTTACTTCTTTCCTTGAGAGACTCTAGACAGATTTCACAGTCATGAAGCATTCCCTGACTGGCACAGTGATGGATTATACAATGAGGAAAAAGGACCAGTTATAAAGTCACATTGAAGTTGCAAAGAAAACAGATGGACTGAGAGAACTTGTTAAAAAATAATAAAAAAGCCCCCGAAACCCCAGTCCATATTTACCAGTGGGTCCCACTAACATTTAGTTACGCTTACTGGAGACTCTTGATACTGTTAGAGCCTCACAGTAGAAGGCAGAAAGAAGGCAGGCTGTTGGCAGGCCAAGAGCCCCCTAGCAAATCCTCTCTTCCACGCAACTTTTACATGTGAAGCAAAAGCCGTACCTGTGCGCCCATCCTTGCAGCGAGGGCCAGGGAGACTTTGTTTTCCTTATGGCCTCCTGCAAGCCTCTGGAAATGCCAGACTCACCCTGACACCTGACTCCCAGCTGATCCAGAGGTCGCCCCTGGTCAGGAAGCAGGCCACCGCGTGCCTGGCCAGATGGTGGATCCACCCTTCCTGTCTCAGTTGGGTCATGATCGCATCGATCCAAGGGAAGCCTGTCTTGCCCTCTGCCCACTTTGCCAAGGCTTCAGGGTTCCTGTCCCAGGGGATTTGGATGCAGATGGGGTTCCCCTCCATACGATCAAACTTCGGGTTGTTTGTGGCTGCTGTGTAGAAAAACTCCCGCCACAGAAGCTGTCCATACAGAGAGAGGGGAGGCGTGCTGTTCCGCTTCACCTGTGGAAGAAGCAGCATGGGTATAGCACACGCGGGAGAGGATTGGCTTCGTTAAGCTGAGCTGTGGGCCTCCCATGCATTTATATACAACTCCCAAGTCAGTTACTGATAACTGCCATAAAGGAGCTCTACTCCAGATCACCCTTTACCAGAAACCCCAGGGGGTGAAGTTAGACTACTCCCTTTTAGCTCCATCAGTACACTGATGAGAGACTTGAATGACCCGAGCCTAACACCAAAAAGCTCCACATGGCTCATGCCACAAGAATCCAGGCTGAAGAACAGGGTATCAGTAGATTTAAGGTCTGCTCCACTATATACAGGAGCATCACTTCTCCTCACCCAAAAGCCTCTTCTGTAGAAGCAACAAGCTTAGCCCAACAGCCAAACACAGGGGGGGCAACAATTCTGGCACACTGTCTGGGAACCAGCACCATGCTGTCTATGCTCAAAACCAGCCTGTTCTCCAGGTGAACCTTTTGTCTTACCTTCTTATACAGCTCCCAGAGACGATAGTAAAACAAGCGGCAGGACAAGCAGCCAAAACGCAGGTAGGGACTGAGTCCTGTAGGGCTGGCCAGCAACGAATTGGCGTTCATCCTTGGTCTTTCGTAATTTGCAACCCATGCCTAGACATATTCAGGAGAAATGAGCCAAAAAACCCCAAATTTGAGGGACACTACCAAGGTGCAGATGGCGAGGCCGCTCAGATGTGACAGTACATTCTCTTCTATTCACTTCCAGCTACTGCTGGGAGAGATCTCAAGTGGGCAAATCCCAACCCCCCCCAACTCCACTCAAGAAATGTGAAACCTTTACTCCAGGATTTAAACCGCTTAGTCATTTGGGCCAAGAAAAGGACTAAATTTGCTTTGCATTCAGGAGCTAATAACCCTGAGAGCTTCTAGGGACATATGCTAACACCATTGTTTATGTCTGGGTACGTCTATCTCATTTCACACACTAAACAAGAAAATTTGGGGAAATCCAGAGCTTTCTGTGGAGTATTACACTGACAGTTTATTCACCCTTCAGCACAAGAATTTATGGTTTGAACTCTATGACTGAATGAAGCCACCTAGCATTAAAAAGGTAGAAACTGTTTAAAATTGAGTCATGCCTCTGCAGCTGGGTCCCCTTTCATTACTTTGAAATTGTTTGCCTTGTGCATTACAATGAAGGACATGTGCCCCACAGAAAAAATGTGGGTATTTCAGCAAAGAATTTCATCAAGGTATTTCAAGGAATGTCAGCCAGTGAGACAACATGCTAACAGGCCAGTGTACAAGGGGAAGAAGGCATTATTTTATGAACATGTCCTCTCACCAATACTTCAGTTAAAGAAAAAATGAGATGGCGTGCAGCAGGGACTGAGCAACTTACAGGAGAGTTTTCAAGTTTGCATTCCTCTAAAGGAAACTGAGGCACAGAAACAAGGAAAAGAATCCTATGTGCTTCAAACAGCAGCATAATTAATATACAGCGCTACTTCTTTGGGTGTGAGGACACCCAGGAGCTCCCTGCTCCACACACAATCCAAGATCATGGGAGTGCTCCCAACAATGCCAAACACCCTTCCCAGAGGTGAATGCTGTGACCATTGCTAAGAACAGCAGGGAAACAGAGCAGTGGCCAACACTCAACACTTTTTGTTTGGAGCCATAGCCTGCAGGAATTGCTACTTAAATAACAGGGATTACCTTTCTTTCCAAGTGTTTATCCAGCCGCGCCAAGGCTTCCGTCTCCCCTCCTTGCCAAACTGCAGGGGCAAGACCATCTGTAGGAAAGCCTGAGGAAAAGAACTTTGTAAGATTTGAAGCCACACCTAGACAAAGTGTATGGATGGGATTAAGCATTAATAACAGCAAGACACTATGTACTGCAGTTGCCTAACACGGGTTACTTGCCATGCTAGTCCTTCAACAGCAGGGAAATCTTGTGGAACATGAGGAGAACCTGCTCGTGACACTGCACTGCAAGAGGCTCTCCCTGCAATGCTTGAGGCAGCCTTCCAGGGACTCTTCCCATTGCTCACATGCCAGGACCCTCTCTGTGTGTCAGCTACCCACAGGGCTCTGCTCCAAAGGCCAGAGCAGCTGGCAAAGGAACATCTCCTCCACAGCTCTGTCTTATAAACTACCTTGTCGTGGACACCAGGAGCTCACTAGATAGCCTGGCTGCTCCTGGTGAAGCTGCTATTTCTGCTGAAAGCTGGTGCTGGGGAAGGCACTGGATTAGTGCTGAAGGACCCAATGCAAAAGGGGAAGCAATAATGCAGTTTCTCTGCACTGCTCTGGGCTGACAGAGCTCTCTGCTGCTCCCCTGGCAGCAAGCAGAGCAGTGGAAGGTTGCAGGCAGTCTCACATTAGGCCTGACATTAAAGGAAGCAGATCTACCCAGGACTGCAACCCTTCGGATGTTCCTGTTGTGAAGTCCCCTGCTTTTTCCTGACTGCTGAAACTGTGCCTTAAGGTACAAGGTGACACCCCTATAAAGCTGATATGGAGTTTCCAGTAACACACATGCAGACAGTATTCTGCATTAATCCTTTCTTCCCGTGTATTTAGATTCACTTCCATGATGTAGGCCTTGCATTTCTCATGCCTCAGCTCTCTATTCATCCTCCTTCTCCAAGAAAAATACAGGACCAAAAGGCATAGCAGGATGACTGAAAGAAGCTTCTGTAATATCTTTCATCTTGCTAAGCTCCCAATTTGGTGCTGCTTGGCAATAACTGAATGAAATGATCTAAGCCTGGGATAGAGTTAGTTTACCTCTTCGGGTCTGTTACACAACGTGTCAGAGATGGCAGTAGGAGGAAAGCAGATGGCGAGGACATGAGACACTGATACAGTGGTTACGTGCTCAGTATAGCAGAGAACACAAGGACAGATGCAGCGCGTTTCAGAGCAGCGCTAAAGGGGGACGCTGTGCATCGACAGTAGTGCAAGGGACAGGAGTCTGTTTTCAGGAGGTTCAGCACTCGCTGAAAACATTAGGCTGCCTCTACGGCCTAGAGGCAGCCCGGGTCAGATGGGAACACTGGAGTTGTCCTGGGCACCAGTAAGGCATCAGAAGCACTTTCACTAAACCCTGTTTCAGCTGGCGGTTATCCCTTGCCTTCATTCTTGACACATACCCAGCTCTTCCAGGGACGGGACCCCATACACATCGTCGTGGTTCTCCTGGATGTCCACTTTACATGTCTCCATCTGCTGGCTTATTACAGTGCTCACCGGCTTCTTTGGGAGCTCCATACGGCTAATGATGGCCTGGAAACGCTTGTAGGTGAGGGGTGGCTTGTGGCCATTCAGCTCAATTATTCTGGAGATAAAATAAGCAAGGTAAAACAGCACAGCCTCGATGCCACAAAAGACACAAGGAAATGATAGCAGCCTGCTATCTCTGGATAACCTTTCACTTTGGATACAGAAATCCTTATAGATCTAGCTTCCACTTGATGCATCCCTCAGAGGGATATTAAAAAACAACCAACACCCCTTAAAACACACCAGAAAATAAACCCCCACAGATTAATTCATCTCCATGGGAAAAACAACAAAACAGCTCCAGCTGAATGAAGCTTAGCATCACATCTCTCTCCCAGAGCTCCTCATCAGACCCCTGTATGAAATCTCAATCTGATTACACCCTTTCTCTCTCCCCAGAATGGCAAATCCCAGACCTGCATCTGTGCCCCTGACACCCTGAGATATCCTAACCTGATTTTGACCTTACTTCCTCCCCATTTGACACAAAAGGTCCCAGCCTGTTAGTGATCCCTCCTCCACTTATCTCGGATGAGACAAATCCCAGTTTGCGTCACTCTTCTCTCTCCCTGTGATTAGAGAAATCACCATCCTCCCCCATGCCATAAGGTCACAAGCAGACCTGCCTCATACTATTCACCTGCGTCAGATCATGCTATAGAAAAGGCAGCCACGGTTCCCCAATCCTCTACTTCACTAAGCATCCACAGCCTGCTAGGGCCACTCTGCCTTTATTTTTCCAGGGACAGAGAGCTTTGAGAAGCCCCCCAGGCAAGGTAAGCTTCCCCAGAGTGAAAGATGCCAGCAGGGAGAGGAAGGAGTTAACAGCAAAGCAGACAGCACAGGGATCGCCAGCATTACATAAAGTTAAGGCAGCCAACCCCACAGCTCACACAGGAGCCGAAGCAGAGCAGCCTTCCCCACCCATTACTGTCAACAGCTTATGCAAGGGGGCCGGGCTTAAAGCCGAGTGTTTCAGCAGACGCCATGTGCCTTCCCTTCCCCCTCGAAGCCGCACGTGTAGCGAGGAGGAGCGACATGCCGGCCCAGGGCCCCTCCCCAGCCTCACGCGTGATCCGCAGCGACCCAGCTTCCCCACGCAGCCGAGTGGCTGCAACGTGGCGGGGGGGCCGGCCGGGAGCCCCGGGCCTCCCACCCGCGGCCAGCCGAGGGACCAGACCCTGCAAACCAGGCAGCATTGCTGCAAAGGTTAAAAATGACGCCACCTCCAGTTTCCTCCCGTTTTTCTGCTTGCCAGTGGTAAACGGGGGGAGAAAAAGACACAAGAACAGGGCAGGAGAGGGAGGGCAGTCAGGATGCGTGCAAGGTGCTAGACATTTTTAGTTCGAGGCTATAAACGTGATGGAGGTGTGGGCACGGCAGTCCTGGCCGCCCCTCCAAGCCAAGGGAGCATTACAGGTAACACGTTCTGTCCCGTACCCTCACACCAGAGAGCATTTCCTCTGCTTTCCCACGCGCAGTTTTCAGCTGGCTGTCCCTGGGTACCACCCCAGAGACGGCAAGGGATCACAAACTCTCACAAATACTACCCACCGCAGCCTTCTCTGCAGCTTGCTCTGAGCGCTGCGGCTCCCGAACAACACCAGCCAGAGATCCCCAGAAAATCAGCATTTCCAGTTACAGCACTCTAGAGAGGTTGCCTTGTTTCCAGAGGAGTTCAGAGCTTGGAAGAGAAAACGTGGCAAAACTACACGGTGTCTGCCCTGAGGTGCTTGGGATGGGGGCAGGGAAGCCACTTCTTTAACACTGCCTCTTTTTTCAGTCCTTTTCCACAGATCTGCTGAGGCTGCAGCTCAGTCTGAGATCCACACTATCATACCATGTCCCAGATCCACAGCTGTAACTTCTGTGAAGAGACAGCTACTTGGAGCAAATCGCTGTGACTTGCAGGTGGGTGCCAGTGTCTGTATTTGACATCCTCAAGAACACGAATACGAGTGACGTTACCGCCTTCCTAAATTCCTAACCAGAGAATTGTTGGATCTGGGACAGGAGTCTTTAAGAGATAGGACTAGGACAAGTTGCACATTTCATGGCACCTGACACTGGCATTATGCAACAAAATGCGAGCCTTTCACAATACTGCCAAGAAAAGAAGTATCAAATATTGGGTATTGTACAATATTGGGTATTATACTATACACACCGGGTATCGTAGTGCTGTTCAGTCTTCTGTACAAAAATTTGGACAGGAAGCCCCCCAAGTAGAAGTCCTTTCCTTCCACTGTCCTCCTAACCCAGGCAGTACAATCTCACAGGATTCTCCCCAGTGACAGAAAAAAGTTCCTCCCCAGGATGTAATACTCCCATTTCATCCCTCTCCCCCAGTGCAACTCAGAATACACGTGGCAGTTATTCTTCGAGTTTTCTTGGAATGGAACAGTGAAGAGCAGAATCACTGTATTCCGTCATACAAAACCTAACCTTTGTGGTGTTAGTGAGCACGCAGAAAAATGGCTGTGCTACCAGACTAGCAATGCACTGCCCAGCGCTGACAGCGGTACCTCGATGCCAGAAGTTAGAGGGTCTTTTTGACCGTCAGTCACACAGTCTTTACCTCAAGAAAGCAAACAACCAAAACCTGACCAAACATAGTTCTGGTGCTGCTAGGATTATAAGGTATCCTACAGTCAGTCACCTGTGACAGCAGAGCATCTGCAGACTTCAAATGCACCCCCTCACAGGTGTCAGCTTCTGACTCACATCTCCATGGCAGTGCCCCAGCGGGATGGCTACCGGGCTAGGGAAAGCTGCTCGCCTCAAAAACCTGACAGCTCAGCTTGCTTGCAAATGACAGGGCCCAGTTCTGGCAAGGGACTGAATGTACTCCCCCCTGGTTCCTTGCGCGAGAAAGAGCTGCCTGCCAACACTTGGCAAGCAGGCTGCTCGACAACGCACCCCACCGCAGACTAGTTGGCCTCGCCGGCTTATGCAATTGCTCTGATCTAAATCCTCGCTCCAGAGAGCTTGTGTAGGGCTACGCATACATAAGACAAAGGGTATTTCTACGGATTCAAAGAGGAGACGGAGAGATGACCAACAGATATTCCACACAACAGACAAAGGACAAACTACTCAACTTCCACAGAATGAAAGAGCAGATGAAAGACGAAGAACTGACTTGATGACAGGCTAAGTATCAGCACAGGGGGAAAACACCTGACACCAGGGCACCACGAGAGACAGACGAGGATAACAAGATCTGGCAGGCAGAAGTTTGACTTAACCTTCGCAGATGGAAATAAACCACTTTTTTGACGTAGTGTAATTAAGAAATGCAGAACCACCAAGGTGTGCATGTTTCTCCCCAGTGCTTGGTTCCTGTAAGTTAGTATGTGTTCCTATTAAAACACATTTAACTACTGTTTCAGCCTAAGGTTAGAATATTTGAGGAAAAGCCGCTCCTGATGCATGCTACAGATATACAAGCTCACAGTGTTCTTCTCTGACCTAAACCACTCTCCCTCAATCACCCAGGCCTGCCCGGGATTATGGAAACCACAGTGCTGACCGTCAGCAAGCAGACTACGGAGGATTTAGATCCTAAGGAGGAGAAAACATGCAGATCCAGAGAAGGGACAAAACAACCTGTCAGCTGGAAGTTGTGAGACAGAATAATTGTCAAGTAAAGGCTTTGAGCAGGCTAAGCTGATACCCAAGAGATTATCTTTTCTGTCTGACTTCTACAATCTGAACATTGCTAACCTTGACTGGGAATTCCTAGATTTTCCTCAGAGTATTTTCCAGCACTGATGCTGATTTTCTGTAGTCCTCTCCTTGTTTTGGGGGAGAGGAGAGGAAAGATGCTCTGGATAATCACACAGCTATGCTGGCTGTGCCAACAAGGAGCATACTGTAATCTTCCTACTGCATAAAACTGGTCAAATTCACAAGTTAACTGAAAGGCTCTTTGTAAATGTTTAAAAGGAGCTGGTGGAGGTGGTACCAGAAATACATGGCAGGGGACAACAGAAGGACTGCTGGAATTGTTCATATAGAAGCGAAAGATTAGTCTAAATTGTTTAAAACCAGGCCTGACAATCTTGTCAGCAATTTGATTAAAGAAAGATGAGAAGTAGGATGCTAACACCAGGTTACTAATAATGCAGGAAAAACCTGGTGAGCAGAGGGACAACACATACCATGAGTTAAAAGACTGGCTAATACGACTGGAGGGCAATGTACTCTGAGAGAGGCTTCCAGGAGAAATACAATATTAGAACTGTATTACTGCCTGCTGAGAAATCTCAGAGATGCCAAGAACCAGGAAATGTCAGAGTAACGGGAGACTTCAGCTGCCTCCACACAGACTGGGTAGCTGTCACACCCCGCTGCCTGCCAAAAATCAATTTTCTAGTTGCCATAAATGACTGTTCCATGGAACAATTAATCAAGAACCCACAAGGAAAGTCAATTAATTATCCGGTCTTAGGCAGTGCTAAAGTATAGCTGAAAATGTTGGTTATCGCTTGCCTGCTTTAACCGTGACTTTGGCATGCATCAATTTAATGTCCTTCCAGGAGCAACAATATCATAACAGCTTTGGTTTCAAGCAGAGAAATTCATAAAAATAAGGAAGTGTACTAAGCAAAAAGAACAATCTGAGATGCAAAGCATTGACAGGCAACACAGAGACGATTTGAAGATGTTGGGAAAAAAAAATATCAACGATTACACACAAACCATCAAAAAAGATTTCAGAAAGATCACAGAAGTCAAAAAAATTAAAGAATAGCATCAGCAATGATAATAGAAGGCAAAATTCTTCAGAAAAATGGAGGCTGAAATAAAGACAGAAAAATCCCAGACTTCAGTAGGTTAAATTAAAAACCACAAAAGCAGCCTCCTTGCACATCCCAACCCAAATGAAAGTTTGAGAAACCTTTTAAAACAAGCATAAGTAGTAAAAAAAAAATAACTAAATTCCCTTTACAGACACACCAGGATATTTATAGGGCCAAGAGGTGCTCAAGTCATAAAAAAAAACATAGACTGTAACAGCACAGCAAAAAATCCTGCATTTATTTTCTCACGTGTATTCACTATGGAGGTATTCAGGGAGGTTATAACTCTGAATCTTTTTAAGGAAATATATTAGGAGGTGTCACAGCCTGGGAGGTCAGGGAGAAATGCCACAAAACAAAGTTATGCTTGAACAGCAAGAGCTTGCCAGACCAGCAAGCATCCACCCAGGAGTTGTAAAGGACATCAAGAAGTACCCAAACTAATAGCTGTGGCATGTAACACTTGCCTTGAAACTGTCTGAATACTGTGAGGTAAAAAAAAGCAAATACAACTCCAGATTTAAATAGCGTTTCAAGGTCACCAGAGGGATGACAGAATAGTCTGATATGTGCTTAGGCAGATGGGTAGAAAATACTAATGGAATCAGTGAATGCATGGGTATATGCAATATGCTGGAGGGTTAATTTGGCCTTGGTAAAGAGAAGTCATGCTTCAAAACCTGCTAGTGACATCTGAACCTGGGGCAAGAGAGATACAGCTAATAAACTCTACCTGGATTTTCAGAAGCCATCTGATCAAATCTCTCACTGAAAATTTAAAAAAAAAACATGATAAATGGGGATAAAGAGAAAGGTTGCTGAAGACAGAAAATTCTTTGAGATACAGGATAGAATTGGAATCCATTTTTCCAACAGGAGGAGAAATCCTACACAGAGCTGAGCTAGGACTTGTGTTGCTCAACATTATTCATAAAATATCTCAGAAGGGACAAAAAAAGAGCATGATGATAAAGTTTACTGACGCAATAAGCTATCTGGGATGGCTAAAGATGAAAGGCAATTTAAAAATTTCTCTCTATACCACATGACCAGCTGACAAAAATATCAGATGAAATGCAGTGTTGGTCATATTGTTTCTCCATATGCATGGCTGTGCCATCTTAAACTTACTTATATAGTAGCAGCCTCTCAAATAGCTATGACCGTTCTCGGAGGAAGCCCTGAGACATCAGTTTAATGTTTCGCAGCACTCAGAAAAAGCAAAAAGAATGCTAGTGACTATTAGGAGAAGACAGGAGACCTTACAGCACTGTAAAAATCCATGTCACTCATACATTTTGAACAGTAGCTACAGTTTTCGCCACTGCTCTCCATGTCTAGAAACGCCTAGAAGTATAAAGAAAGGTAGCAAAACTCAGAGGAGATATGGAACAGATTCCACTTGAAAACTTAACTAGGACTCTCCACCTTGGCAAAGGTAAAGATGACACGAGGAAGGATGTGAGGGGCATTGACACCAAAGGGGTGAGGATTTAACAATCACTGATGATCTCTTCTAATTCACAAATTAGAAAGCGGTGTCTGCTCATGAGACAGGTTCAAGAAGAATCCCCCTCACTCCAGAGACAAACATTTCCATGCAGCATGTGCTAACCGCAAAGCTCCTTCCCATAGGAAATTATAGATGTTAGAGATTTGTAGGAGGAAGCCTACATTCAGCATTACTGGCACAAGTCATAAAAAAAAAAAAAAAAAAAAAAGAAAAAAAAAAAAGGGAGGGGGAGGAAAGCAAGAAGCAAGCAACCTGTAAGAATAGTACAGTTAAAAGCCCTGCCTTCATAACCTGTTTGAGACAACAGCTCAACTATCTTTATTACAATGAAGCAAAAATAAGCAGTCCACGCAGTGAGGACATGCTCAAGGAGAACAATCAATAGGACACAGCTGAGCAACTTAAATGACTGTCAAGTACAGAGTTTAATAAGCTTGAGGCAACACCTTTGTGCACGTCACTGTCAGCACTTTGACGTGCTCTAATCAAAAGTGCGAGTGTGCAGAGTAATCCTGTTGACACCTTCTAGGCTCACACAAGATGACAGTGATCAACGTAGAGCGATCAGCGTAACAGAGGAGACTGAAGCCTTCCCAGACGCGACAATCCCAGCCTAGCCCAGGCAGCACCTCTGCCCTTGCTCCCCCCGTACCTGTCCAGGTCATAGAGGGTGTGGGAGTTCTCGATCACCACCTCCACGCCAGCCTCCTTGGCCAGCTTGACGATAGCTGCATCTCTCTCCTTACCAAATGGCTCCGAGTCGTATTCGAAGGTGAGACGAGTGACTCCCCACTCCTGGAAGAAGCACAACACACACGGCTGTCAAACAGAAGACTCTTACTAACCAGAACAATTATGAACAAGGACAGTGGTGACTCCTGGAAGCTTAGAGAGGGTTCCTGTGAGGAACAGCAGTCTGGAATACAGAAAACCAAAGAATCAACAATTTAATCAGCTCTAGCAAACACTGCATCTGCTGTGCAGGTCTAAAGCATGGAAGAGGAGGTTTGAGTTCTTCTTCATTAATGTTCTTAGGTTACAGCTCAGTTCCCAAGCCTAGCAACACCTTGTTTTGTTGCAAATGCCATCTGAAAGTAACCCTACCATCTTGTTCCAGCATTTGCAGAGAAAGCATTTCAGAGAACTCTTTCAGTATAAGTTTGGCTCAACCCCCCACATTTTTATGTGGAGATGGTAATTAAGTAAAACCAGTACTCTAAATTTTTTCCAGTGTCCCTTTAAAGCCATCACATAATAGAGGACCAAGGTCCAACCCAAACAGCAAAAAACAGGGTAGTGGGAAATGCAGGACAAAGGATGGCAACTGAGTGAACCTTTCTGGTCAGCACAATAGAGTATGATACTGCAATTCAGATTTAAATTAAAGTCTTGCCTTTGAGGAGTTATTTTATCCTAGTTGAGCCATGCACCTATTCGGTATCTTCACACCTTTAATAGATCCCTCATAGGTTACACGGAATAGGCCTTATGAAATAGCATTCAGCCTCTTCCAGAGCACAGTTTGCTCTCAGAGACTATGGCCTAGTTTTCCTCAGAAAATGAATCCTATGAGAAGAGGTTTAATAGATTTCACAGTGAACCTCCGGAGACATCAAGCAGAGCAGCAGTCCACAGATTTGTTTAGCAAACACTTTAGTCAAACACAGCCAGAAATCTATAGAGACACTTAAAAAACCCCTCACACAACTAAGATATGAACCACATTCTCTGAGTGAGACATTCTGTACATACAGGACAGTCTTTTCCACCTTGGAACCAGAACCAGAAACAAAGCACAAAGAACAGATGTGATTAGTTCACTAAAAACCATTAAAAAAAAATGCTAAAAAAGGGGGAAGGGAATTTAGAAGCAGAAAACAACTGTACAAGTCCCTTCTTTTCTAAACTTTCAGATTCAATCCTAAAATTAGTGTGAGGAAGAACAGAGAACTAAAACAGTTATGTATCGCTGAATGTACGTCTCAGAGAGGTCCTCCACTCCTTTTTCAAAACAAGAACATGACAGCATCCATAACTCAGAGCAGGGGTCAAACAGACATGTTCCAGGCCCTGCCCTGCTCCTATGTGATTTAAAAGCTTCATTTGAAACTTTTCTTTCTTTTATAAGAAAGTCAGTATCAGCCGGAAGGCTTGGAAAAGATGGCTTTGGTCTTGAAGAAACATACAGTACTGCCTTGAAATAAAGGAACGGAATGAAAAACCATTTAAGGCTAACAGAGATTTTAGGTAAGAATACAAAACTTCAAATTCAGGTATTTCCTAGTTTTGAGAAGCCTATCACTCTATGTGTTACAGTAGCATAGAGGAAGAAGAGCACAACCAACCTGAAAACAGTAAGCTGTATGACAATAAATTGCTGCAAATACACAAAAGAAAAGTCATGACTGACCTGTCTCTTAGTATCTAGCCTACAGCAAAGAAAAACTGCAGGGGAAAGAAACCACACCAAAGGGATGTAAGCAAACTCCATTGAACAACTGACACATTTTTCTTTGATAGAGTAGGTAAAATTATGGATGTTTGTTCAGAGGAAGTGAGAAAAAATCTCTGCAAAGGTTAACACAGAGCTAGCAAGTACAATTCTCCTCATGGTATCCATGCATAATAGTGCCTTTGCAGCAACTGTTATCGACAACATAGCTCAGCTACTGGCAGCAAGAGCAGAAATTATATTAGGTCTAAGAGTTGCATTACCACAGGTGACATAACTCTCCACAGCAGCTGACAGCAAGGCATGAGCTGCTGCTAACTCACTGTTCAGTGCAGCAGCTCTGGAGAGGCCTGAATTCCCATGAAAGCCATACATTTACCATATAATAGCATAAACATCCCCCACATTCTTTTCAGCTCTGTTACAGCACATCTAAGACATTCATCAACGCACCTGCTCAGGCAAAACAAAGGACTGCAGTAAAAAGCGGGTCTGGCTGACTTCACAACCGTCTCTCTCCAAGCCTCAGTCTCTGCTACCTACTTTTTGTTTTTTGACCCAAGCGAACATTTTTCTCTAACAACGTTTTAATTATCCTGTGAATACCTTGAACTAAAATAAGGAGGGCATGAACTAGTACTAGCCAGAACTTACTTGCAAATCAAAAGATAAAAATAACTCAAATTCTGAAAAGGTTAAAAGCGGCACATAGTTTACATCATGTGTTAAGATGCAGAAGCCAAAAATAAGTATCAGTGCCCCTTCTGACCTGCATAGTCTGATTCCCCTCCACTGTACCGCCCTCCTCCAGAAAATATACATCAGAACCATTTACAGCAGGAGAGCATAGATTCAAGTTTAGCCCTCCTTCTTGACAGTTGGTCTATAGCAGGCTTTGGGGACACTAGTTCTGTCAACCATATGTAAGGTACAGTCCACATGACAAACCCAACTCATAAGGCTACTGTGAACCATTTTTTTTTTTTCATTTAGCTTTGTCACTCTAGCAAAGATACTGTCAAAAAGCTTCAAAGTCAATGGGAAATACAATCTTAGAGCAGGACACTGAATAATGATACTGCCTGAGGAACCTTGATATTCAAGGTGATGCTCCTGCCAGCCCTGTCTCTCTCAAAATCTGCAGCACTGTCATATCACTTTAGAAATGTATCCCAGTAATCCATCATCAACCACCAAGGTCACTGCATATTCCACCATCCTAAATGACAGAATCAGCAGGAAGCTTGGAGTCCAGCTATATCCTGCTGCTGAGCTGACTGAACTGCAGCCTTGAACAGAAGAAAAGGAAGGTCAGCGACCATAAAAGCTTCTGAATTTTGAAATTTTAATACAAAGCCCTATTTGCAATTCACATAAAGATCAATATGCTTTTTCAGTTGTCTGTAAAGATGTATGGACATAGCAGTCTTCCCAAGTAAAAGCTGCAGGAAGACAATGGGCAGTAGGGAAGAAGCTCTCAACATCTTTAGAAATTTTAATACCCAGTCCAGCCATGGCTGTGACCTGACTTACAGAAACAGAGGCAAAGACCACCATCCCAAAAGAGAAGCTCAAGGACCGTGGTACTAGGTTACACCCTGCTACTGAACTTCTTTGCAAGTCGGAGTTCAAGAGTGTATTCAAGCTGGTACCTATGGATAGTAGTTAGTTAGTTGTAGTTATAGACAAGAGTTTGTTATAGTGAAGAATTAGTAATAATTAAAGAGAAGCTGAGGAGACCTCCAACAACTAGCAAATCATTAGTGAGTGAAAACAAGGATAGCACTGGGACATCAGTTACTCTTTACTATGCTCCAGAAAATTATTCTCTTACTTTAAAGAGTCTTGGGAAGACATCTGTTGGCTGCCCTCGCACGACAAACAAGCGAGAGTTGAGTTTCCTTAAACTGTTGTCCAGATCTTCCAGAGATTGAAGCAAAAATCTGCAGAGAAGAAACAGCAGCAGTTAATGCCAGTCAGTTCAGTTACAGCTAAAAGACAAATGAGGAGAATTTTCATGGAACTCAGCAAGCCTGCATCACCAAATCAAACTGAAAGTTAGGATAAGAAACAGAAAACAAGAATTCGTATTAATCCCTGGTCTGCCTACCAACTGCTAGAAGACTGCCGCACCAGCCAGCTCCCAGCCTTTGATATGGATGTTCTGCTTGTCCAGATGCAAGAGGTTTCCAGGATTTTTTTTCTTCCTGCAACCCCCTTCCCATGTTGTCTCTCAGAGCTGGCAGCACTCCCCCGCCAGCTGCTCTCTCCACATTATGACATGGAGAAAAGCACACACTGTGCAATTTCCTACAGTATATTATTTCATGGGCTCTGGGGCAGGAGGGATTTTGCATATGAAGTAGAAAGATGTTGATACACTACTCCAAGGAAGGTAATGAATTACTGCAAGAACTGTGCAAGTTTTACAGTTCTGGCTACAAATAGGCAGAGAAGTGTACACTCTTAGCTCATCAGTAGCACGAGACCGAGCATCAAGATCTCCCAAGGCAAGAATTATCTGTACTTAGAATGGTTGCAAACAGAACGGCAATTTATCTTCCACCATGAAGATGCACAGATGAGAGCATGCCATGACATTGATTATTTCCTCCCACTCCAAAAATGTAAAAAAGCATTTAAGCGCTTTTTGCACTTAATGGTGTGTCTTACTGATCCCACACTATGCTATAAGACATGAAAGGTATCATCTTTGCTTTCACAGCCACACATCACCCCACCTACATCGTAACTTCCCTTCGTTCTGTCTAACTCTGCAAAAGACACCAGCTTTAAAACTTAAATCTCCACAACAGCACATGGCACTGCTGCCAAACTTGCAACCCTTTGTGAGCGAGCCTGCCAACCTCTACCTCTCCCTCATTCTTACACACCGGCTCTGCAGTGTGACCTGCCCGACATGAGTATCTGCATCAGCTCCCTTAAGACCACACACAGCTAAGGAAAGCTAAGCTACAGCTGCCCTGCAAAGTGAGTACTTCCTCTCTCCTCAACAGCACTGCCCTTAATGTGATCTGCAAGCTTTGAGATAGAACAAGCTCTCTCTGCACCTCCTGAGGGAGAAAGGGACTTGGGGTTCATGGAAAGAAGGGCCCGGTATCACAGTACAGAAGACCCAGAACCAGGTCCGGGTAACCTAAACAAAGCACTTCCCTACCCCCAGCCCACTTTCCATCTATTAAATAGGAATATCAACTTTAAAAGGTGTTCTAAAAATCAAACAGGGGTTAGTCCTACATGGCTCACACGTGTTGCACAGTTAATTAATAAGGGATTTTCAACATGATAAATTTCTGGGAGCTAGGTAAAACACAAACGTTTGCTTTTGGAGCACAGAACTCTGAATATAAGTAATTGCATTAAAAAAATAGCAAAAAAAGCCAATGAGAACCAATGGAACTCTGGTAAATATAAGTAATTTGGCAATATGTTTTTGCCTAACAGCCAGTGGTGTTAATTTCTGACATGTGCAGTAGGCACACACCTTCAAGAAAACAGTATTTTAAAAAAACTTCACCTGCTCATACATTCCATGACGACAACATACATAAAACCACTACCTGATTCCCTCCCTCCGCAACGCAACACTGGTAGAAACAAACAAGGATTAAATGGATCAGGCATTAATCTTTTGGGGCCCCTGCCTTGGTTCTTGCAAATGAGGTCAATTAGCAAGAACAACAGCACGTGAAAAGCATTTCTGTCTGCTGCTGCCTGTAGAAAATCTGGTCTATGGAAAGATCACTTCAGGCTCCTAGGATATTAAGCTGCAACAGAATCCATAATTTTCTGTAATGTGAACATGTACATTGTGGGCATTTCTGCACACTCACAATTTTTAAGCCACCCTCTGATGTGGGTTCTGGAAATGCTTAGAAGTCACCCACACTATCCCATTCCTCCAAGATTAAGCGAAGGTGCACCGCAGAGGCAGTCAGTCACAACTACAGCTCCTCTAACGCACAGCCACATGACATTTTAACAATCCTTTGATTTTTAGCCAAGTGCTTGTCCTGTCCACTACCCTTAATGGGGTAGTGTGAGGGCTGAGGGAGATCTGCTTTGTTTGTACGCAGGGGAGTCTTGCAGAGGAGAATCCTTACCTGGCTTGGGTTTCCAAATGTTTAGCCAGCTGAGACCTGACACAATAGCATTATGTAATGTTACTGGCTACCAGTACAAGAAGTCCTGCTCCCTGCAGGCATGACTCATGCCATATATTTTCCCCATTTGTAGAGGGGAAAAGCCCTAACAGCCTCATCTCTACCTTCCAAAGTGCATTTTCGTAAAAACTGGAGGAATGGGAGGAAGGCAGGCCTGCACACATGCCCGGGTGCACCCAGCAGCCGAAGGGCAGCGGGAAGGCGTGGTGCAGCCACGCAGCTCCAAGGATTCTCTGCGCTTGACTCCAAATTCAGGGATAAAGCGTTTCCTAAACCTGAACGTCCGTTGGTTGCTGCTCTCAGCCAGTCGCCCGGCTCGTCAGGAGAAAGTCTAATGAGGTTACATAAAGTTGAAGGCACCCCCCCCCCCCCCCCCCAGAGTCAGGCAACACCGCTGCCAAAGCCCTGGCGAGGCCAAGCAGACAAGGCTCTGTACGGAGAGCACCGGGGGGGAAGCAAGTCGTGGGCCGGGCCGGGAAAGGCACCGGGATTTGGACCTAAAGGCGCTCCGGCCCCCCCTGGAAGCCCTTGCCCACCGCCAGGCCCATCGCTCCCGCCGCGTCCCGACCCCCTCCCGTGGCCTGAGGGCCCGACGTCTCCTCAGCCCGCTCACCGCCAGCGGTTGATGCCCACGGCGGAGGAGGCGGCGAACCAAGGGTCCAGGATATAGATGCAGCGGAGGGACGAGGCGTCCCGCAGCGCTTCCTGCAGCGCCGGGTTGTCGTGAAGACGCAGCCCGCGGCGGAACCAATGCACCGAGCGGCAAAGGGCCGGGGCCGGGGCGGCCGCCGCCGCCGCCATCACCGCCACAGACTGCCGCCGCGGCCCCCGCGCGCCGCCCGCGCCCGCCCCGCCGCGCTCATTGGCTGCCGTACGCGTACGTCAGCGCGGCGGCGCGGGACGCGCTAGCGGCGCTCTGCCGCCCCCTGGCGGCCTCGCCAGGAGCGGGGGAGCGTCACCCTTTCCCCCTCTCCCCCCCCCCCCCCCCCCCCCCCCCCCGCCATGGAGATACGGGCTACAAACATCGCTCCCATCCCTCAGCAGATGAGCGACCCCCGACTTTATTCAGCAGGTTTGGCCGTTACAAGTCAGTACATGCGTGCAACGTTTAAAAATGTCCGTTCCCATTAATAAAAATAAAAAAAAAAAATTCAAGGACACACCCCCCCCGACCACCACTCATGACAGTGCACTGGAAAGGAGTGCTCCTGGAGCAGGAGCCTCCCCAAATTAGAAATGAACATATTCTGGGCAGAAATGGAGTGTCCTTCTGTAGGAGGGACCGGACATCACACAAGGGGCACAGTACAGCACATAGGATCCCCGGGGCGGGGTGTGAAGTGGTCGCACCCACCGCCCAGGATCGCTATCCAAATAACCCTTGAAACATAAAGGGGTCTGAGGTTTAGAAAGCTGGTGTGACAACACAGCCAACTATGCAGGGTTGCTGCTGACCCTTGGGATCAGAAATCACAGCAGAGTAACCTCAGGTGACACTTGCACATGGGGGGTGCGAGGGGGGAAGCAGAGACTGTTGCAGAACTAACTGTTCAGCAGCAAGTTTCAAGTGAATGGATTGATGCAGCTCGGCCAAAATAGGATTTTTGGGGGGTTTGAAGGGTTCATAGAGCTGGCCAAGGAGGGGAACACGTGTGTGTGGGGATGTGTGTTTAAAAGGAACAAGCCAAAAGACAAACTGCAAACACCAGAGGAGGTCCAAAGCCGGTATGGAACAAGACCCCCAAAACAAGCCTAACTAGTAACAACCTCATTTCCAAACACAAATCTACCCCCTGCACAGAGGGTAAAAAGGAGAGGTGTGGCCAACCCCAGAAACCAGGACCTCCGCCTTACAGAAGCAAGTGCTTCAGAGTGACTTTCCCCTCCCGCCTGTCACAGCGAGGCAGAGGCAACACTCACTCCTGCCCAAAAAGGGCCACTTGAGCACACGTTCTGCCTCTCAGGACCTGATACAGAGGGAATGAGAAGTTTCATTCCTGATTCTTAAGCATGATTTCTTGAACTAAGAAGCCAGGTGGTGAGAAACACAGGAGAGACAGCAGGATGTGATACTGACTCTTTGGAAAGGAGATTTGGAGGCACTGCTGCAGTTTAGGCTTGTACAGAACCAGAAAGGAGGGCATTTCCCACCCTTCGCACTGAAATGGGCAACAGGAAGAAGGGCTGTTGCCACTCTTTTTACAGCAGAACAGTTTGCTAGAGTCTATCCCCAACAGTCTGGCTACCTGATTCTTCCTTACATGGAGGTTCAGGATTTTATAACTTCAGACTGCATTCATTGAGATAATTCTAGATCCCTAACTACACAGTCTTTGTCCCCTATGAGTCCACCCCCCAGATATGCAAATTGCCCAGATTAGGTCAATAGCAACATCCATTTCAAAAAAGAATCACAAAAAAACCTGATTGCTCTCTGTAACACATGCTCTCGCCAACTCTGATACAGGGTGAGATCTCATAGCTAGAACATGATCCAGTCAGGTCTTCAGCTATGGCTCCTAACACAGTTCCCCGTACACTTTGCAGGTGAATTTTTCCCTGCTCCTTGATCATCTTCTCCCCAGGAGGAAAGGAGCACCAAAGGTTAACCCCTCCGGGCACAGAAACAGAGGTGCAGGAGCTGCCTACACACCAGTCTCATTTCTTTCGCTGTTTTTGACATTAGGATCCTCTTGCACCTTTCTCATCTCCAGCCCTTTCACCCACGTGTAGGCAAAGGAGCCACCCAGAACCATCAAGTTACTCGTCCACCACAAGAAGCTCTTTGTCTCCTCAAAGTAGATGACAGCCAGCACTGTTTGGGCACAGGCCTTGGCTGTCCCAGATACGTTGTGGGTGAGCGGGCTAGTGAATTTAATCTGAAGACCAGTCACATACCCAATGGCAAAGCCAAACACTCCCCCCAGGGTCATCATGCCCCAAAAACTGGGGTTCCCCAGCTTGTCGAAGTGGTAGAGGGTGTGGAACTCGCCCAGCAGCAACATGAGGGGGAAGAACAGGACACAAGCATTGACGTTGTTGTAGAAGGTCAGGCGCCAGATGCTACCATCCACCACAGGCAGCACCTTCTTGGTGTAGATGGCATTGAGCGAGACACACAGGCTTGCTAAGATCCCAAAGAATATACCTGTCCACGACAGAGTGCCCTCTGCTCCTTCCTGGTCAACACCCAGCCAGAAGCCACCTGCAACCAAAAAAAATCAGGCATCATCTGAACAACTGCTGAAGGAGTCAAAACATATAGTCATCAACTCATCACCTACCTTATACTGAATAACCACAACCACAAGCAGAGACAGGCTTAAGGGCTTCCCCATTCTAATTAAGTGAACCCACAAAGTGTCATGACTAGTGTCCTGGGAAGATTTATTTGGGGAGTGCGGGTAACTTACTGTGCTATCAGTCGATCTCAGAGGACTGATTCCCACACTGAGCAAGCAGCATGAGTTTAGAAAATATTATTCCAAAGAGCCATCAGCTAAAGGTTGTTTTCAGATGATTTTTTTTTTTTTTTTTAAATTGAAAAGGCAGCAAACTGACACAGAGAGCAAGAAATATTCCTCAAGGTTGTGTTGTTGTTTTTTTTGTTGTTGTTTTTTTGTTTTTTTTTTTTAAAAAAAGGCCTCACAAGCTTTGCTGTACTGTTAACAGAAAGGGAAAGATAGGTCAGAAAAGAAGATGGAAAGATAGTAAACACATGGATGTAATATTAAGAAGCTTGATCAAAAAAAGATCACAAGGCAGAAACTGAGTGCAGTATCTTCAACACGTTAAACTTTGATGGGTAATGCACTCTTTAACCACCTCCAAAACAGGAGCTACAGGCTTTGCGTCTCCAGGGCAGAGAGGGGGACCTCTCCCCATCCAGCTCAGAAGCAAAACATAAAAGGGGAGATGAGCTACTGAAGGAGCACTGCACTGCCTCTCCATTAGCTGCTTCATGTTGGAGGCTATCTGGGAAGTTACCTGCGAAGCAGCTAACGTGCTTTAAACCAAGCCCAAATACAAATGGGTTCAATGCACAGACAGAAAGGGCTTTGCCACAGAGGATGCTCAGCTGTGCTGCTACAGGCATACAGGCAGTGCTCTCACAGCAAAAGGAGACGGAGCCAGGGGGGACAGAGTCTCAGAGAAACCCTGTAAGGCTGGCAGACACCACAGTCCTGGGCAATAACCAAATACAAGGCTAGCTGAAGGAAATGGCCTGCATCACTTGGGTTACAAAACCAGTAGTTCTGTTCCTGTTCACCTCTTCTATGGAGAGGAGATTCTTTTGTCTCTTTTTCAGCTGAGTCCATCCGCTTGTCTAAGCATCGAAGTGAACACATGTCCACCTGGAACAAGACTGAAGTCAACACTTTACCATTCTTGGCATCTAAATGGCCCTCCAGAAGGTAGTTTTTGGCATTACTGACACCATTGGAATGAAAGACTTGTAAGCAATTCCCGTTAAGCCAGTCAATGCCCTGCCCTACATTCTAACTGCACAACCCGATCTTCTGGAGGTGTTGTATGCTTGGCTTGATAACCTAACCCTTCACCATGCACATTCAGCCTATCTGAATCGGTTGGCTCCGTTGCATGGTCACAACAGTGCTGACAAACGCTGTTATTGTTACCAAAGTTAATAATCAACAAGCACTTGAGAATAGGGAGAAAGCCACCGGCTGTTTTATGGCCTCTGTGGGAGAGGGAAAAAAAAAAAAAAAAGGTAAGGCAAGTTAAACTTCATTAGAGAGTAGACAGGTTTTGGTGCTCAAAGTAAAAAGGGAGCCATGGTCAAGTAAGAGTAGTTTCCTTTCTTAACGAGTTACTGATACGCTCCAGGCATGTGAAGAAGGGCTGCTAGAGGCAGAGTGAGGCACAAGCCCTGAGCCACCCCACCTCACCAGGGAGCTGCCGTGCAGGTGGGGACGGCTTCCCAAGGGGAAGACACCCCAGCTCTGCCTCTCCGAGTTCATGGGGTGGGCGCAGCCCCTCTCCCGCTCCCCCTCACCTATGATGACTCCGCAGGCCAGGAGGGCGTAGAGGGAGGTGGTCTGCTTGAGCAGCAGGTAGGAGAGCAGCACGTTGAAGACGGTGGTGAGGGAGCGCCCCACGTTGTAGAAGGCCACGCCGACATGCTTGAGGCAGAGGTTGTTGGAGGTGACCATGCCGATGAAGACGGCAGAGAGGGGCAGGACGCTGCGGGACACCTTGGGGTCGAGGCGGAGGGCGGGCAGGCCGGGGCAGGGGGGCCCGCAAGCCGCCCCCAGGCTGAGGCCCAGGCAGAGGGCGGCCGTCAGGGCGCACTGGAAGAAGGTGACGAAGAGCGGGGCGTCGAGGCGCAGCGAGGGGCTGTCCAGCAGGTACTTGTTGAGGAAGACCATGGCGATGGAGGTGAACCAGTACAGGCAGACCACCAGGGCGATGCGCAGCGCCCGCAGCACGAAGGGCGCCCGCCGGCCGCCCCCCCCGCCGCCGCCCTCCGCCGGCAGCAGCGGGTCGGCGGCGCCGCCGCCCAGCGCCATCCGCAGGATCCCGGTCCGCGTCAGCTGCGCCCTGCTCATGGCGGGCGCGGGGCCCTGCGCCGGAGGCCCAGCCTCCCCCCCCCCCCCCTCCTCCTCCGCCGCCTCCCGCCGCTATTGCCCCGCTCACCCGCCGCCTCCGGCCCCACGCTTCCCGGAGCGCCGCGGCCCCGCCCGTCGCCCTTTATTCACGCCCCGCGGGCGCCGCCATTTCGGGGGAGGGCTCGGCCCCGCCCCGGCCGGGGAGCGTGTGCGTGTGTCTGTGTGTGCGTGTGTCTGTGTGTGCGTCTGTGTGTGTTTGTGTGTGTCTGTGTGTGTGTCTGTGTGTGTTTGTGTGTGTCTGTGTGTCTCTGTGTGTGTGTGTGTCTGTGTGTGTGTGTCTGTGTCTCTGTGTGTCTGTGTGTGTGTGTGTGTGTGTGTATCTGTGTCTGTGTGTCTGTGTGTCTGTGTGTGTGTGTGTCTGTGTGTGTCTGTCTGTGTCTGTGTGTGTCTGTGTGTCTGTGTCTGTGTCTGTGTGTCTGTGTCTGTGCATGTCTGTGTGTGTGTGTGTCTGTGTGTGTGTCTGTGTGTCTGTGTGTGTGTCTGTGTGTCTGTGTGTGTCCGTGTGTCTGTGTGTGTGTCTGCGTGTGTGTGTCTGTGTGTGTCTCTGTCTGTGTCTGTGTGTGTCTGTGTGTGTGTGTGGGGGGGGAAGTGGGGAAGTGGGGGCCCGCCATGAAGTCCGGGGCTGCACCCTGCTGCCTAAGCCTCCTTTACAGAAATAAAGGTTGCTTTTTTTTTTTTTTTTTTTTTTTTTTTTTTTGGGGTGGGGTGTGTGTGTGGAGGGGTGTGGTGTGTGTAAATAAAACCTTCCCCGCAGGACTTGCACGAAGTCGACATCTGCAAACAGCTCGTAAGGACGGTACAGGGAGGTGTGGGCTGCCTTCTTCCTCTTCTTGCAGCGTTAATGTTGAAATCTAATCAGGGAAATGTCACTGCCAGTGCCATTAACCACTGCCTTTCTGATGCACGACGCCGCACTGCCCTGCTACGTGGCAAGCAATACAGAAACTCATTCAAGGTAGTGTGCGTATTGGTGCAAGCTGCACACGCAGAGTCTCCTGCTAAAAGTTGTCCCAGTCCCAAATCATCGTTCCAGGTATAAAAGACCCATCTGCCCACACTCGCATGCCAAAATATCCCACCTTCTCTTAACAGTGCTTTATTACAAATGAGCCTTTTCAATACTCAACTCTCCAGCATGTGAATTCAAACTTCTGGACAGCACAAAATAAATCAACCTTAATACCGGATTCCATGTGGCAGGAGAGGTAGCAGTGAGATCAGTGTCCAACATCAGTCAGTATGATCTCCCACTCCTTATTTTAGCTGAGACTGCTGCAAAATATCTGGACTGCAATGTCCTGGGGCCCAGCAATTCACAAAGAGCACAATTAAGGGGATTTTGGAGGCAAGGCCAGCAGTGTTAATTGCCCTCGTAGCAGCTATGCTCTTGCAGTAGCGAAGGACAGAAGCGTGGGGAGAAAAATGATATATTTCATTAGACCAGTTGATACGGCTGGAAAACGTTTCAGGCGTAACGTGCTTTTTTCAAATCTCCAAAATCGCACTTCCCCTCCCACCCCCAGCTGCATCAGTTGGTTTAGTGAAAGATTCTGTCTTTCCTCATAGCCCTTCCCTGGTAAACAGCGCCTGGGTGCTGGCGGGCATCACGTTCCCTCTGGACAGAGAAAGTCGGTGCTTGGGTGTTTGCTCTGGGCTGCCCAAGCGCCCCACGGGGGGACGGAGAGCTCCTGGGTACGCGCGGAGCACCGGCTCTCCCCCTCGCACCTTGTGGTGGGCTATCGGGTGCCTCTCCAGCCTGGTAGAGCCCTCGCGACCTGAGTTTTGCCTCCTCCCCTCCCTGACCCCTCCGCTCTGCCCGCCGGTGGCCGGGAGAGCTGCAGCGGGCGCGTGGTGTTTGCCGGAGCGCACACGGGGCGTGGGGGCAGGCGGACGCAGGGAACAGCAGAGAGCATGGCTCTGCAGAGGGGGGCTGGCATCAAGGCAGGGGAAGCTTCTATCGAAATGCTGGAAATGACCGGCCGGTGGCCGCTCTAGCTCAGCCGCGCTCTGATCCTGCTGCTAGAAGCGCCGTTAGCGCTTACACATTGCAAGCTTCCCGTCCAGCCACCGTTCCCATCCACCTCCTTCCAGCGCCTGGCCCAGAGCTTCTCCCATAAACGGCGTTGGTTGGGTAAGAAAAGGAAAGCAAACAGCCTGGATGTGGGACGCTGGGTTCGTTCTAGAGGTCCCCATGGCCTGTTACACATACCTGTGGCTTCAGCATTACACATTTGTCTTGAGTTTCAAAGAAATGACCTCTCCTACCACAAATGTTACAAGTATGACAGCACCTCTGGCAGAATCAGAGCCAGATATAGATATTTCCCCCCCACTTGCTGGTGTTGTTCAAAATGTCTTCTCTGAACTAAACAGAGAAATTAGAGATAGCAAAAAACTCAACCCTCAATTCCATCTTGTCCACTCATTCAGCACATAGAAGATTGCTTTGTCCTGCACAAGTTTGAAATATCCCAATCAATAAAATGTTCATCGCTTCTCTTGGGGGATTATTCTCCAGACTTATCACACATGTATGGCACGTCTGCATGGGAGAATTGACCAGAACAGCTCTCTCAGCTCTGCCAATATAACTCCCCGGTGTTGACAGTGTATTCCAAAATAAAAGTGATTTATTTTCAAATAATCAGGTAGTTCTGTGATAGTTGTGCTGGTCAATCTCCCTAGGCAGAGCTTGTCTGCAGTGTGGCAGTGGTTCTGACAAGTGCTTTGAATAAAGGCTTGCCCAGGTGCTAACACTGACTGGCAGAGTTAGTCTGCCATAGCCATGCCTGACTACCTGCCTCACAGGGATGCTCTGCTTTGGGGGGAAGGTGATTTAAAATTGTAGGTGATTTAGAAATTTCGGAGTAAAGGTGGTAATGAACAGGTTATAATGCTAATTGAAGCTGTTGTGACAGTGTAGCCTGGCCTCCTGCACAGCACCAGCCTTAGGCTTTCCTGAATTAATTCCTACTTGAATTAAAGCTGATCTTTTAGGAAAAAAAAAAAAAATTCAGTCTTGATTAAAAATACTTCCAGGGAGACTGAATTCAGTAGGGTGATAGCAATATTATTCCGATGGATGGTTATTTCCCACTAAATAACACTCACTCTTTTTCATGCTTGGAGTTGCCCGGTTCAAGATTTCAGCCTCTGGATCCTGTTACAGCTGTGCTTATTTTTTTACAAGCAAGTGCTTACAGGCAGATGAAGTTACCTTTTAACCTATTTTTTTTTGAGAAGATAAATACATTTAACTTCCTTACAGAACATGTTTATTTTGCTACAGCAGCAGCAATTCACTTTCTTATGCAGACGAGACCTAGGTATTTTCCTGCTGTGCTGCCTGGTTTTATATTAACACGATAACACATATCATGAAGAGCCAGCACAGGATTATTTCTGGTTTAGGAGTGTGCTGCTTCATGTTCCCTGAGTGCTTTCAAAATAAACAATTATCACTAGTGGAGGTCTGAGGCTGGAAAATAAGCAACTTTGTCAGGTTCCTCGTGTTGGGAAATCTGGCAGCTTCAGTAGCATTCTTGTTCCCGTGTCCTGCGAGGTGCCTGCGCTGCTGCTGGCGACTGGCACGCCTGCCTGCCTGTGGGCATGCACACACACACACACACACGCACTCCTGCATCTTATTTAATTCTTTCCTATGTGAACAGAAAACCTTTTAAAATATGACAGGCGGTGTTCCTCTGAGGGAAGAGCTCTTCCCTTCCCCCTTAAATTATGTGACCTACTTGAAAGCAAGCAAATCAGCTGATATCCATCAGCCTGGCTGATAAAATAGCAATAGGCTATGGGGTATAGGTCAAACCCGGTGGTGAGACAGCATAAATTGCATTTCCTGGCCACACAAGAGACCTGGATGTACCAATCAGTATGTTAGTGTGGGAATAGGCCCACACTAGTCATGTAGAATAGAAAATGAAGCAGAAGAAATCGTTGCCAGATTTGAATGTTTCTGGGTCTTCGAGAAGACCCGTTTGAGGTTAGATATAGGGCTCATTCTACTACCTGGAATGGGACGTGGGAAGAAACCAGTTCAGCAGTGAGGTCATTCCAGTGTATTTAAGGATCCATTGTTTCTTGTGTGTATGGGGATCTGACTTCCAGTTAATGCAAGTATTCCTGATGCAGACAGTTATAAAGTATGGGGCTTATGAGTCAAGGCATCAATCTAGCTTTCTATATGTATACACATACACATATATATGAACATATATGTAAGTATATTTATACCTGTACATATGCATAAATGTGTGTGGGTATGCTCAGCCTACATACAGTCAGTGATCCCAGAATGGTGACCAACAACCCAGGAGGGTTCACCTGTGACAGTGTTAACTTTATTGGACCTACTGGTGGTTCATCTGCGTTGCTGTGCACCTCAGCAAAATTCCTTGAGCCTTCAAGGTTTCAAGTTTGAACTGCAGATATTGCCTGGTAACAACAAGTCTCAGCTGTCACACCTTTGTTTCATATTTGTTGAATGCAGAATCCAATTGTAACAGGAGTAGGCGGCCGATGCAAAATCCAGGCCTGATTTATCAGGTCAGAACAGCCAGATCAGGTCTTTCTCTGCTAGGTAGTAAACATGAACCAGGGTGAGAGAATAGAGAAATCTCTTAGTATTGTTCCCAAGCAACAGCTGTTTCTAGCACTGGTGTTTCCCATTACGATACAGCATCTTTCCAGACTCTCTCTGGTTCGTAGGAGAAATGGCCATGTCAGGGTAGTGCTACCATAGCTCTCTGTTGTGCAGGAAAATAGATGTCTTTGCAGTCTCATCATGGAAAACCATTGAGCACCTGGGGAGTCCAGTGCAGAGGTGGCTTGGTGTCGCTGCAAAATGGGAACAGCTTTGATCCAGGTGGATTTATTAGCTGTGGTTCTGTGCCAGCCTTATTGGCCCAGGCAGCTGCTGCAAAGATGCTTTGGTGCCTGCCCCGCACGTTGTCCTCCAGCACTGGTGACACCAGTTGGAGGGCACTTGGATTCAGCTGCACCCAGCTCAGACACTTTCCTGGTCCCCAGAACGGGGCTAACTCCCAGCTGGATCCAAACAAGCTCTGAAACTGAACTGAAAGCAGCACTGTCTGGGCTCTTCAGCCTCCACTTTTCTGGTGCCAAGGCCCTGAAGCAGTCATGCTGACTCAGCTCTTTATGGAGGGAACAGGGTCCAACAGGAGCTCTGCGTGGGCACCGTGCCACGCCAAAGCATCCCTGGGCTTTGAAAACCCAAGCTGTTTCTGGAAGCAGTTCAGGCTCTCCATCAGCTAATAAACTCGGCCACATCTCAGACTGTCTCTGCATCTGGGGCATGCTTAATCCCCAACCTGCCTAACCTGACTACGCATAGCTGGAAGAATAGTGCATAAGAAGTAGTTAATGAACGTTTGTCCTGGCTGTCTTTTTTTTTTTTTTTTTTTTTTTCTGGTATCTTAGGACTCTTACCTTGTCTGGGGAAATGGCAGGAACCTGCTTTGACCATGGGCAGAGACCAGAGTTGAAGGCAGCAGCAGCAAGTTCCTTTCACCCTCAAATTACCATCTGGGAAATCTTTGAGCCTGGATCCTTCCCCTGCCCGACTCCCCCGGTGTGAAAGTCAAGCTCTGCCTGAAACAGTCACACCTTAGACCCGGCTGAACATCTGCACAAGAGGTGCTGGGGGGAATAGTCTGGTTTATCACGCGTGGTTGTGGCAGAAGTGACACTAGAGGGCAGGGCTGGCACACGGTTGGAACTTTCCCAGGCAGGGCTGGGACAGGACTGGGGCTGGACTGGGGCAGAGTAGGACAGGACTGGGGCTGGGGTGGAGGGGAGCCCTGGCCAGGCTGTCCCACTTTGCCGGCCCACGGGCAGCAGTGGGAAGCAGGACTGAGTGCACACCACACAGCGCAGGCTGTGTGAGCTCTGCAACTGCTTTCTGGGGTGCGTGGGGGTGCTAAGGAATGGGGTGCATCTTCAGCTGCCCTTGCTGGACTTCCCTGCTAAGCACTTGGCCTCTGTTGCCATCTGAGAGTGGTATGAAATCAGACCCCAGAGGGTCCTGGTGTCAGCTTAGAAGTCACAGCACCACACGAAGCAGCATGAATTACATACGCTGCCTGTTCCTGTGCGCTTCGCGTGCATCCTCCACTCTCCACCTCATTGCTGTGGGCTGCGGCAGCCTCTGCTCCCCACTCACACCAGGCAGAAGGAGCTGGTTGGGACCTGACTACCTGCACGGCAGAAATTACTCGAGAAGGCAGGGTGAAAACTGGCAGCCCGTGGCAGAGAAGTGAGTGGTGAGCTGGGCGTGAGGAAGCTGCTGCTTTGTCCCTCTGGCCCTGCCAAAAAGGGGATAACCTTGGGGGAAGGTGTCCCCGTGCCCATCCCAGGGTGGCCCCCAGTTCGGAGGGATGGCTGGGGATGACTCCACTTGCCAAGGCTCGGGAGCAGCCCGGCTGCAGCGATGCTGCGCTCTCTGCTTGGGGCTGGAAATGGCCCTGCTGCAGTGACCAGGTCAGGCGAGGGAGCAGCAGCCCAGCTCCCCAGGAGCAGGGTGGGCAGGTAGTGGGCTGTGATTTATGAGGCAAGCCCTTGGAAACTCTCCGAACCCAGTGCTTAAGTGCTTCTGAATGGCAGCATTAATTACTATTAAAAACACACATTTATATCTCTCTCACCTGCTTTAAATCCTGTGAAATTAGATTCCCTACCCATCCCTTCCAGCCTCGGTGGCAGCTCAGGGTGTTTTATAGGCCTATAAAGCCCCACAGTACCTGCTGTCT
Organism: Tyto alba; assembly: GCF_018691265.1. NCBI lineage: Eukaryota > Metazoa > Chordata > Aves > Strigiformes > Tytonidae > Tyto > Tyto alba. Next base: position 6,834,965 of record NW_024881280.1, read on the forward strand.
ACATGGGCTCTTATTTACGAGGCCTTTAACAAGCTTCCTGGCTGCACCATCTGAGCCCCCTGATCATTTCATTTCCATGTCCCTTGGAAGGGCTGGTCCCCTTGGCTGTCCCTCCCCATGAGGAGCGGCTGATACAGACACCCGGCTACCTGGGGTGGGAGTGAAGCTGTGCTGGGGGTCCTCCTCGAACCCATTTCCACTATTTGGCCCAGCCTCTCTGGTTTTATGTAGAAAAGGGATTCAGCGAGACAAGTGCCTCGTGACAGGGTTGTGAATGTCCTCGTTTGCTTGTCCTTTACAGCAGAGTCATGCCAGGCATCACCAAAAGTCACCCAGCACCTCCTAGGGCTGGGAGGTGAGCAGCCTTAAAACCCCAGGTTTACTGAGCACAGGGACAGTAGTTTGTATATACGTAAAGCTATGTTTGTGTAGGTCCTACGTAAAAAACAAATATTATTTCTATGGTTTATCCTTTCTTTTTGGAGGGTGGAGGCAAACTGTGTTAGATGTATCTTAAAATAGACAGCTTTTCCCTAATGGACTGCAGCCGTTTTGCAACTCATCCTATACTGAATGCCTTGATAGTGCATTTAAAAATATACTATGCCTTTGGACTGAGACACGAACCGCATTTCACTGGGGACCCTCTTGTCCGCATGTCACAGAGGACAGGGTGGGGTGGAGGTGGAAGCTCTGCTCTTCCCCAGGGCTCTCCCATATTAAATCCCCATTGCTGGCTCTGTCCCCCCCAGCACTTCTGGGTCCTCAGACCTGCTGGAGACGGGATGCTGCTCTGGGGAATTGGCCAAATTTGTGTGCCTGTGTCAGCCTGCCGGGGAGGAATTGATAGATATCTCTGCCTCCTGACTCCCAGGCTGAGCGTGTTAATTTATAGATTGGATCTGTCGCTCCTGATAAACGATATCTTACTTCCCTAATGCCGCCTTCAAATTGAGTTTTTAAGGCTAGGTCAGGTGGAGAAACCAAAGGGCGACTCTGCTTTTTCTTTGCTCTGGCTTCATTCTCTGCAGTTAGGCTGAAGTTGGCTTTTCAGGCGAGAAATTTATCTGGTGTGGCAGGGATGTTCCCCATGCCTTGGTGGCCAAGTAGGCAGAACGTCTGTCCCAAACAGGGCTCCACAGCCCCCTGCCTGGCTCCCCCAGGTGCTCGGTTTGCCCTGATGTGTTTCTGGGGAGGTCCAGCCAGGGCATCTCTGCTGGATGCCCTGTCAGCACCCTCCCTCCCTCTCCACTGTGCCTTGTGAGACAGGAGCAGCCAGCTCCCCTGGGACAGGCCTCCCACCATAGCAGGACCCTTCCATCCAGCATCCAGTGTCCCCCTTGCAGCATCATGCCAGACCATCCTGCCCTTTCTGCCTCTCCAGCCAAAGCACAGGTTATTTATGGAGAAGGATACAATTTTCCCTGCCAGAAGAGATATTTTCTGCCACCTGGGCAAATGTGGGCTGCACTGGTGGGCTGCAAAGGGTCCCCAATGCTGTCTCACCTCCCTCCTCATGAAGATGAAGGGTCCAAAGCCTCTGTATGATCCACCCTGGTCCCTCTAAGGAGCAGGGCATATCCCCTTGGGGGGATAACAGAAGGCAAGGAGGCTAACTCACCTGGACTTGGAGAAGAGCGGAAGAGATGCATTTCCCTCCTCCTCCCTGGCGATGCAACCAAAACCAAAAAAAAAACCCCTTCTCCCAAAGCACCCCAAGTGATGCCCAGTGTTGGAGAATGGCTCAGAGACAAGGGTCCTGAGCCCACCGAGCAGTTGTACGATCAGAGCCTGTTCTAAGGGCTGATGCTGCCTCGCTGATGCTGGGCCTCACTAGGGTTTGCCTGCCGCTGCTCACGGCTGCTGATACATGAAGAATGTCAAGGACGCTTCGGCCCTGTGTACCGTGGTGTGTCGAAAACAGCTTGAGAGGAATTCGGAATAGTGGTCTGAGAAACCTAGTGTTATGGTAACGGTGGTCTGAGAAACATTGTGTTATGGTACTGTCATATATCAAAAACAAGTCAAGAGGAATTAGAAATAGTAGCATGAGAAACTTAGTGTTATGAGAAGCTTGTGCTGTTAGCTAACTGCAAGTAGGTGGACCGTGCGAATACGACCTTTAGAGCTTAAGCCAATCAGCCAGTGACTAGTAGGCATAATAATTAGCGTTGTCTGTATAAATATATGTACCCTGGACCAATAAAGACACACGTGGATTGATGCTCTATCATCCACATTGAACCCGTCTCGGCGTGTCGTTTGTCCGCGGCTCTGCAAGATGGCGCCCGAACAGGGACCTGCATAGAAGAATAACACGGACGGAGCGGCGGACCCAGAGAAACAGCAACGACTGAGGAATTCGAGAACGGACCCGGAGAAACACCAAATACAGCAGTGTCCGGGGTCCACGAGCTGAGACGGAGAGGCGCCAGCCCCGGCAGCCCTGGGAGAGCACGCGGAGAGAAGCCGGCTGAGGCGGCCCCGAGAGCGGGCATGGAGGGGTCCTGAGAGCGGGCACAGAGAGGTCCCGGGGGTGGACGTGAAGGGATGCTAGAGGCGAACGCAGAGCAGCCCGGGAAGAGGGGAGGCACCGGAACTGATGCGGAGGGGCGCCGGAAGCTGACGCGGAAAGGCGCTGCATACAGCAGCGGCAGAAACGGACGCGGGGAAACATCAGATACAGCAGCGCCTAGCCGATCAAGAACGATCGGACAGTGGGCCTCCGACGGGTCGTTCCGAGGACCTGAACTGAGATAGAGGGTCGCTCTCTGCAAGGGCTGTTGGCAAGAGCTGCGCCTGGTGCCTTAATCATCAGCAACATATCAAAGTAAGGGGGTATTTTTGTGCCTTAATCAAGGAGCACAGGCCAGCGGGGGTATTTTTGTGCCTTAATCAAGGAGCACAGGCTGGCGGGGGTATTTTTGTGCCTTAATCAAGGAGCACAGGCCGGTGGGGGTATTTTTGTGCCTTAATCAAGGAGCACAGGCTGGCGGGGGTATTTTTGTGCCTTAGTCAAGGAGCACAGGGCCGACGGTGCCTTAATCAGGGGTGGGTCGGCAGTAACGGTACTGTGCCTTATCCAGGGAGCACAGGACAGGAGGTGCCTTAATCAAGGAGCACCAGGTTGACGATATGGAACAGGAGGTAGCCCTGGATTTATTACAGCGCTTCTTAGAAAAGCGGGGAGTGGATTGTGTAAAATCACTCGCAGGTTTAGTAGCATTAGGAAGGGTCAAAGGATGTTTTCAAGATCCTAATTCTCTTTTTGATGTCGAGGAGTGGAGACGATTAGGTGATATTTTATGGGATATGGTAATTGATGAGGATAAAGCTGCAAGGAAAATGATGAAACCATGGCGGGAGGTGGTGAATAATAGTAAGCAATATCAGCTTGAAAAGAACCTTGCAGCTGTGGCAACTACAAAGTTGGGGGGGGAAAGTTCCACTGTTACCCCAGATAGTGAGGCATCCGGACCTATGCTTTTTGACAGTGATCGCATTCCTGTACCATCAACAGGAGTGCCGGTTTCAGTTAACATAAGTAGGGGCAGTCCGGAGGCCAGCCCCCCCCAGTGCCCTTACAGTCATGCCCCCCCCACCCCCCCCACCTCAGAGGCAGAGGGGCAGAGGGACGATGGCCCCTTGCTAATATTTAGCCAACAGGAGGGGCGCGAAGTAGGTGATTTATTGTGGGACGAGACCATCACTGGAGGCAATAAAGGCAGTGAAGCATGACAGCAAGGGGTGCTCTGGCAAACGATCGTAAAAGCTCTGGGGGAGCTGCAAGCAGAAAAGAAAGTGGCTGCTGCTGCTATGGCGGCTGTCGGTGCTGTACCATCCCGCCGGTCCCTGCCGAAACCAACCGTCCCTCACGATTAGCCACCTTCTTCGGGTGTAATCAGCAGCTCCGCTCTATTAAGGGCATGTCACCAAGTGTTCCTGTTTGCTCCACCGCGCAAGAAGCGGCAGAGAAATCAGGCGGCGTGGGGGGACAGGGGGGAGCGGCGTGCCACCATAAACTCTGCCCCCCCCCCACCCCCCCCCTTCGGATGGTTCCGCCCCTGACGGCGCGTCAGCGTCTGAGTCGGAGAGAAAAACGGCGGCTGTGTCCGAATTAAAGCACCAGGGTCACACATCGGTAAGGGACAGGGACAGAGTCCGAGAGCTTGACAGAAAATTACAGAAGTTGAGCTACAGAACAGAACTCTGCATTTACAATTACAAGAAGAGGAAGCGCTGCCGGCAGCCCCCCCACACCCACTCCCGTCACCCTCACCAGAACCAGCTCCGCTTTTAGCTCAGACCCGATGGAGTGGGGTGATTCGGGGTGCCTTGTTAGAAGGGGACTGGCATGCTGCCACAGCGTTGGCCTGCCCGGTAGTGACAATGAATGGGGGACACCTGGGAACTCAAGATCACAAGATTCTCCTTGGGGGGTCTGGAGGCTCCTTACAAACTTTAGAACTCTGAACTGTCATCTGGGTGTTTCAACATCAACACTGGTATCAAAAACTTGTTCATGTAGTATCAGGTTCATTGTATGGTGTTTCAACATCGACACTGGAATCAAAAACTTGTTCATGTAGTATCAGGTTCATTGTATGTTGTGGGTTCATTTCAATGTTTAGAACATACTATGGTGAAACCTGTACGAAATTCTGTATTGCACACTCTGTTGTTACAATTGCTGACACTTTTAAAACTGTAAGGATGGTTTTCTTGCTACATAAGACTGCATAAGACTGGAACATGGACTGACAGACTGGTTACGAGACTTGGGAATTTGGAAAATGGACTGACGATGGTTGCAAATCTACAAAACTTGGAAATTACTGGGTGGCTGAAAGCTTTGTTGATGTATGGACTGGTAATGATGATTGTCATTATGATTGTCATGATGGTACTGGGGGCTGTGTGGAACTGCTTTATGAATGCTATGATTCAAATGTTAAAAGGAGTCTGGATTGTCCAAAAAAGAAAAAGGGGGAAAAGCTGGTAGGAATTTTTTTTTGGGGGGGATCAGGGTCATGCACTGATCCTACAGGGTTTGGACAATCCAGGCTGGGTCTCTGAGCAGAAAACTGCCCCGTGGTAATCCTGCCCTTGAGGTCACCTGGAAGGGCAAGAAGGAGGAAGTCAATCTAGTGCTTCCTCCCTGTTTGAATGCCTGGATGCACTAATCACAAAGTAGATTTAGTTTGTTCACGCGTACTAACGATGCAGACCTATCACAGCACTCCCGGGTGCGTGATAAGTGCCTTTAGCCAACACATTGTAAGCTTCCATGCTTAAGTTGTGCCTTCTCATGTATTAAGAAAATCTTTGAACGAATGTTAGGGCAGGCTCTGCTCATACAAAAAGAAAAAGGGGGAATTGTTGGAGAATGGCTCAGAGACAAGGGTCCTGAGCCTACCGAGCAATTGTACTATCAGAGCCTGTTCTAAGGGCTGATGGTGCCTCGCTGATGCTGGGCCTCACTAGGGTTTGCCTGCAGCTGCTCACAGCTGCTGATACATGAAGAATGTCAAGGATGCTTCTGCACCATGGTGTGTCGAACAGGTTAAGGGGAATTTGGCATAGTGGTCTGAGAAACCTAGTGTTATGGTAACGGTGGTCTGAGAAACATTGTGTTATGGTACTGTCGTATATCGAAAACAAGTCAAGAGGAATTAGAAATAGTAGCATGAGAAACTTAGTGTTATGAGAAGCTTGTGCTGTTAGCTAACTGCAAGTAGGTGGACCGTGCGAATACGACCTTTAGAGCTTAAGCCAATCAGCTAGTGACTAGTAGGCATAATAATTAGCGTTGTCTGTATAAATATATGTACCCTGGACTAATAAAGACACACGTGGATTGATGCTCTATCATCCACATTGAACCTGTCTCGGCGTGTCATTCGTCCGCGGCTCCGCAGCCCAGGAAGAGGGGAGGGTGTTTGGAGCCATTCTTGGGGCAGCTGGAGATGTAGGTCCCCCCCCACGCATGCTGAAGGGGGGGGGGGGGTGACCCAGCAGCCCGAGGTGGCAGGTCCTGGGCACTGTTGGTGCGGTGAGGCTTATCTCTTCAACGTTCGGCTGGTGTGGGGCACTGGGCAGCAGAGCTGGGACCTGCCTAACAGAGATTGATGGCTTTGGGTTTCTTAAGTCAACAGTTTCTTAAGCCACAGCACAGGCTTGTCCAGGAGCACAAGGCAGTACCAGGAGGCTCCTGCCCACTCCTGAAGCCAACAGCGTACCCCTTGTCACTCTTCAGGGAAAAGTGGCATTTCCATTTCTCTGCATGTTTCAGGTGGCATCTGTTGAGCATTAATCCCTTCAGGGATGTGCCTCAGTGAGCACGAGCAAAGCTTTCTCCAGCAGCAGAGAGGACCGTTTTCTGGAGCATAGCCAATGGCTTAGAGCTGTACATACGTGAGCAGCTTTGTTCCTCCCCCAGGGAGCTGACTAACAAAGTTAAGAGTTGGACAAACATCCAGGATTAAACATATCATTGCTCCAACCCTCCTGAGATTATGGTGTGTTGTGGTTTAACCCCAGCCAGCAGCTAAACCCCACGCAGCCGCTCGCTCACTCCCACTGGCATCCCGGTGGGATGGGGAGAGAATCGGAAGAGTAAAAGTGAGAAAACTCATAGGTTGAGATAAAGACAGTTGAACAGGTAAAGCAGAAGCTGTGCACACAAGCAAAACAAGGAATTTCTCCAGCCCTTCCCCTGGGCAGGCAGCTCAGCCATCCCCGGGACAGCCGGACTCTGTCACACATAACGGTGACTGAGGAAGACAAACGCCATCACTCCGAATGTCCCCTCCTTCCTCCCCCAGCTGTAAATGCTGAGCATGATGCCATACGGTGTGGGACATCCTCGGGTCGGTTGGGGCCAGCTGTCCCCGCTGTGTCCCCTCCCAACCTCTTGTGCCCCCTCCAGCCACTCGCTGCTGGGGTGGGGTGAGGAGCAGAAAAGGCCTTGGCTCTGTGTGAGCGCTGCTCAGCGATAACAAAACATCCCTGTGTTATTAACACCCTTTTAGCACAAATCTAAAACATGGCCCCATGCTAGCAGCTATGAAGGAAATCAACTCTATCCCAGCCAAAAACCAGCACATGGTGGTTAAAGACATGTGTGTGAGACCTGTTTAGCTTGTCGTTATCAAGCCCTGGCTGTTCTATCGTTCCCCAAGAGCAGAGTTTGCTGAAGGCACCTCTTTATGCCCTTTATGCCTGAGTGGCACTGTAATCACACAAAATAAATCAGCCCAGTGAATACCTTCCACAGGTGATGAAAGAAGCAGTCAGTAATGCCTCATAGAGGCGGGAACCTTCCACTCAGGGCTAACTCTGAAACCTAATAAACCATCATCCAAACTTTATCACATCCCTTGCCCAATTTCTAGCAACCATAGCAGTCAAAATTTCCCAGCACAACTATCACAGCTTTTTGAGATCACAAATCCTGCAGCATGTTGGAAACTAAAAATGATGGAGCTGGGAACAATAAACTGAATTTGAACTTCCAATTAAAGAAACGCTGAGGAGATGGCTGTGACTTGATTCAGATTTAATTCAATCCAAGCTTCCCCCTTTCAAGGTTTGTTTTTTTTCCCCCAGCTGCTGCAGACTCTCCCATTCACTGCAGTGCAAGCTGCAGAATAAACCTTGCTGCCGAATTTAGGTCAAGCTTGCCAGGGAATACACGGGGCCTTGGCTATTATTAAATGAATATGGTTGGCATGAAGACCACATTACAAATGAGAGTGGATGCTTTAAAGCCAGCACCCAGCTCTGTTGCTCCTGAAGGACTTGTGAGCGATGGAAGGGGGACGGGGGCTGGCATGGAACACAGGGCAGCAAACGTGCTCATGAATTGTGTATCCCAAAACTAAGATGTTGAAACCCTCAGACTCCCTGTGGCCTGGGATCTTGGTACTGAGGTTGCAGTAGCCCAAGCAGAGAAGAAAAATACCTGGTCAGAGGAAGCCAGGGAGGCTGATGGCAAAGCCCTCTCCAGACTTTTCCTCCCCCACCATTCCAGCTGGCTGCACAGGAGCATTATCACCATAATTATATTTGTACTTTTTAACCTCTGGCTCCTGTTGGCACAATGCTGGATGCTCTCATGCCTGGAATATTAACAAGGGGATAGCAGGACCCTTGGGAGCCTGGCACCTGTGAACAAGCAGGAGGAAATAGGGAGAGGAGCCCTGACCTCCCAGACTGCTCAGAGCAGAGGGAAAGCAGCCAGGAGCTGCTGCTGGGCATCCAGCCGTGAGCCCGGGACAGCAGAGGAGGAGGAGCACGTATGAGCCTGAGAAGAAGGCTCAGGCCAGGTATGGGGCCGGGAAGGAAGCTCACCACTCCTGCTGTGGTTGCAACTGAGAAAATCCCTTTCATCTTGCTGTGGTCAACAATGCAGAAACTGAGCAACAAGAGGGCTGCTGGCCGTGCTCCAAAGCACAGAGCAGGTTGTACCCTGCAAATTATCCCATGGATTAGGGCAGAGAAGGGCCTGTTTATGCCTCACAGAGGAGCTGTTGGCTGCTGTAACATAACCCAGGAGCTGCAGGGCTACTCAGAGCAACCTGTAGTCTGGTGATGGCAGAGGTACATTGCATCCCCGCTGACCTGTTCCACATGTGTTAGCACAGGGTCCATGTAGTCAGAATCAAGCGTTCAGTGTTCTTTTTTTTTTTTTTTTTTTTTAAAAAAAAATCAAAACAGCATACATGTCCTTTCTGGTAAGACAATCTCCCCCTCCTCAGCAGGCATTCCTTCCTTGCTTCAGCTTATTCCTCACAGGGCATAAAGACCCTTCCCAGCAGCTCACTAGACACAAGCACTCACATCTTCCCTGAGCCCCCCCCCCTCTGTTCTCTGAGGTTGCCAGCTTTAGCAGACAGGCTGGAGAAAAGCAAGTACCAAAGGCTGGAGGGGAATCATCTCATGGGCACAGCCTGTCCCTCAATAACAGGCCCTGTGGTAACCATCCCTGCTGCAGGCAGCTGGGGGCCAGGAGGGGAAGGAGCAAGGCCCATCAGTGTGCATCTTGTCCCCAGCTCATCCCCTGCCAACGCTTCCCAGTGTACTGGGAATAGCATCACCCCAATTCCCCCAGCATCACCAACCCCTCACTACACACCTCAAACTGAGCTCCATGCTCCTCAGCACATGGTCCCCAGCACTCATTTTATACTAACAGGGCTGCTGTGACTCTAATTACCTGATAAATGTAATTGAAGCCTCTGGCTTACCCTGGCATTGCTACATGGAGCTGCTGACAGGAGTTAATGGCAGCTGAAGCGCAGCTGTGGTGCCTCCTGCCCTCGCAGCAGCTCTTGGGGCGCCCGGGCAGTCAGTGCAGTGCTCCGGGTCACCCCTTTGCTGCCGCCTCCGATCTAGGGAAATGATCTGTCGTGCAGCCTTGCTGTATCCAGCCAGCTCATACAGTCCCTTAGCCTGCACCTTTTTGGTCGTGCAGAATCTTTCCCTCACTCGTACACTTGAAGGAGGCCCTTTAACGCACTTCTGCTTTATTACTTGTCCTTTTCAATTTGCCTCCAGCCAGTTATACTGTGTGAGGCCAAACACTCCTGCACCACTTGCCAACCATACTGTGTTGTTGCAGACAGTTAGACAAAGAAGCCACTCAAAGGATTCTCCAGGTAAGGTTACATCTCAAAACCCATCGCTAAAACAGGAGACCGGAGCATTGCAGGGTTATTGCATCAGGCATCAGCGAGTGGAGGTATGTGACTGCAGAGCCCGTGGGTATGGGAAAGTGCTTGTTCTCTGACATCCCAAGGGGCTACTGGCAGGATGAGAAGCGTTACTCTGCAGCAGGATCATCTGAGCATAGAGTTTGTTAGTCATCAAGCTGAGCAGCAGCCTTAAAATAAGGCATGGAAGTCCAGATCTCTGCAGAGAAGGGGCTGGGCTGGGGCAGCACAGCAATCCCCTGCCAATGTGGAGCCAGGCACTGTGGGGCAGTTAGTTGATCACCTCTCAGGGTGGTCAATCACCTCTCAGGGAGTATTCTGATAGAAAGTCTGTGACAGTCGCAGGGCCAGGACTCTGGCAACTAGTATTGTCCCTCTTTTTAATTGCAAGCTCTGTTGTTTGAAGCGAAGAATGCCCACAGATGAAATCATACCAGCTAAAATACAGTGCATCCCACACTGAAGATCTCCAGGATGGATAGGCCATCTGGAGCGAGACTTTTCATCTGTTTTATTGAACAGTCGTTACAAATTTGGAGCCCCTGTGGTTTTCCACAGTCTCAGAAAGCTCCTCCAGCCAAGACCTGTTCAGCACCACGACACTTCTGCTACCCACCACCCTTCTGCCCCCCCCATCCCAAAGAAAAGTCAGTGCTTGCCACTGCTGTGTGAGCAAAGAGAAGCTTCATTTTCGGGGTGGGACAGCCATAGTGTTGCCTGGAGTCCCTGGTAATGAGGGCAGTGTTTACAGCTCTATACAGTGTAAGAGCAGAGAAAGGGGCTGCAGCTCAGCACCCGCTAACAAGCTTTGCCAATCTAAAGCCAGTCCCACACGACGACCGTTTCTGCTGGCGGCAGTGTGCGAGGGGTGTCTCATCCCTGGTGGCTCCTCCTGCAGACCAGGCAGCACCCCCGGGGGAGGAGGAAAGCGAGCCCAGGGCTTGTGATCACACAATGGAGAAAACTGGGGCAAATCTGCCTTTGGGGAAAGAGGGAAGACAAGGTAAAGCAGGTTGAACCCCCCTTCTGAGAGCATTTGCTGTAGTGCCCAGTCTGGCTAGCTTACACCCCAGCACACAACGCAGCTGGGGCCAGTGCTGATGATAGGCTTTGTCAGCAACTCATGCCCCTCCAGGAGCATCTGACACTTCTGTAGTCAAGGGGCATGTGCTAAGAAGAAGGAAAAGCCTTTTGGACCACCTTTGCAGAGATCTTGTAGCACCAGTGCACATGTGATCCAAAGCAGGTTCAGCATTGTGCAGCGTGGAGCTGATGCCTGACCATGCTGGTCCCATCCCATCCCATCCCATCCCATCCCATCCCATCCCAACCCACCCACAGGCAGAGCAGGCTGTTGCTGCTGCTCCCACGGGTAGCTGCTCCTTGGCTGTCACATCAGCCATGGCCATGCTGCCACATCCCCGTCCCCAGCGAGCAGTCACGCTGCACACTCCCAGATGCAGTATTGACCCAGAGTGCATCACCTAGAGCCTCCCGTCCCTGGGAGATGCAGAAGTGGCAAGCCCTTGAAGCAGGGATGTTGTGGGGTTGTCCTCCCCTTGGTAGGGAAAGCAAAGCTGGAAGAGCCAGAACAAGAGCGCAGAAATTTCTTTGCCTCTTGGCTTCCACCAGTTTATTTGTTCTCTGCCCTCTTTGCTGGACTTGACCACCCTATGGAACAAAGGCCCAGCTAGCAAAAAAAAAAGACAAATGTTGGGGGGGGAGGAGGCATGACACAGTCCCTGGACTGCAAAACTCTGCTCCCCCAACTCTTTCTGCCTTGCAGGGTGGGCTCCATGCCCTCCCGGGAGGGCCCAGGCTCTTCATTTAACTCCCAACACACCTGCAGCAGCGCGGCTCGCAGAAGTCCCCACCTCTACGGAAACCTCTTTTTATTTTTTTTTTTAATATATTTTATTTTTTTATTGAGGCCTTTGAAGATGCTTGTTGCCATGGAAACATGCTTTAAAGGGTGCCTTTTCCCTTCCCTTCATCTTGAGAGCTTCTGTTGCCATAACAGCCACATCCGACTCCTCCCTTCTCCCCGCCGGTTGCCCCACTAGGATGCAGCGGGGTGAGACACCCCAACCCAGGAACGGGTCTCTGGGGTGGATAAAACTGCCCTGGGGCACGGTCCTTTTCCTGGCCCATGGTACCATCAGACAAGGCATCCACCTTTGGAGTCCCTGAATCCTGTGTGGTCGGGGGCAGAGGAGGTGCCTGTACTCCCGCAGGTGGTTGGTGTCCCTCCTTGTGCCCGTACATGCGGCGTGTGGAAGAGGCAGCATGCTAGAAGAGCATCTCTGGGCCATGCCACAGCCTGCAACCCCCTGTCTTACACAACGGAGGAGCTCTGCCCTCGGCCCTGGCCCTCACGCCCCATGGTGATGACACCAGCTAATTTTCTGCACCATTTATCCTAAAGCCCTTGACCGAACGATTCGTCTACAGATCAGCGGGCAGCATCGTGGCTGAGCTCAAAGGAACATCTGTGATTAGGGCAGCTTTGATCTCTGTGGTGCCCAGCGTTGGGCAGCCGGGGTTATTTTCCAATCCCCACAGATGACAGGGTCCCTCATCTTGGTGTCAGCCTTCCCCGGGCAGCGGTGCAGGTAGGTGGGATGCGCTTGCTCCGGGAGCACCCATGTCCAGGGCACCCCAGCCCATGACACCCATCAGGGAGGGTGACACAGACGTGTTGCTGGCTGCTGCCCACCCTCTGGGCACCCTAACAACAGCCCTGCTCATCTCATTGCCGCTGCAGGCAAACCACAGCAACTAACCTGTTTCTTTCCAATTTATTTTGCAGCCAGCAGCTGCTGTGGCCGCAGCTCCTGATTCCTCCACAAAGCTGAGCAGCTTCGGACTACGCTGTGAGTCCTGCCCTGGCAGGCTCAGCCCTCTGGATTGGCAAGTCCAAGCTTACCAGTGGTGGCTTGAGACAGCAAAGCGAGCCATGGCATCCCTGCTCTAGCAGCTTGGTTGGGTGGCCCCAGGCAGGATCTGGGGGCTGTGAGGTGACAGAAAGCAGGACTTGGACCACATCTAGCTGTGCTGTGCTCCTTCATCCTGCTAAGCCTTCAGCCAGCCAGGTCTGCAGCCACCCAACAGCTCTGGGGGGGCCGAATTTCTGCCTTGGTTGCCCTGGGCTCCCCACTCAGCTCTGCCTGCGCCCCTCACTCCTGGCCTGCGTCGCCCCCCTCTTCTCCCACTCTCACGTGTTGCCTGAGCAACATCTTCCCTTTGCGTCAATGAGTCGTTTGGGGACAGGGCGCTGCAACCCCCCCCCCAGGGCCTACGGTACCTCCAGGCACGATTCTAGGCATAGGTGGGAAGAGAGGGGGCGAAAAGGGGGGCCGCAGCTCCCTCCCCCCCATCCCTGCTGGGCACGCACATGCCTGTCACAGATGGCTGCCTGCCTCCCACCCCGCGCCTGCGTCAGGCTCTTGCATCTCTTTGGCAGGACGGTCCGCGGGGCAGCGATCCCCCAGCGCACGTCAGCAAAGCCAGTTCCAGTGCTGGACACGGCCCAGCCCGTGCCAGCGTGGTGCGGAGCCGCCGTGAATGGCAGAGGTGCAGCTAACGAGCGCTCAGAGCATGGAGCAGGGGAAACGCAGGTTTCCCTCCTGCCCCCTTGAAAGCCCTTGACTGGAGCATCACTGTAGCGTACCGGACCCCATCCCCTCTCCTCCTGGGTTTTCTGCTTCCCCACCGCCTGCTGCAGAGCCAAGCCTAATGGGGAGCACATTGCTGGCTGCCGTCCTCTCAATTAATGCAGCCCTGCTTGCTTTAGCAATTACCTGCCAGTGTGGATTGCAGCCCACTTCCAGCTGCGGGATCTCCTGCCAGCAACTACAGCTGATGAGCAGAAGTGGGGAGCAGACACGGAGGCCACCTTCATCCAGCCTTGCCCGGATCCTGGATGCCCTGAGGGCTGGACGCCCTCTCTGCCAGGGACACCTGCAAGCCCAGGACAGGCCCCTGGGACCAAGACGGAGTCCAGCTGGCCACTGGAGAGCTCGAGGCGAGTGCATTAGTCCCTGGCTAATGGCTCCAAGGAGCAAAGTCACTCTGGCCAGAAAAGGGTGGCAAGGCTCTTGACGCAGGCACGGCTTTGTGGCTGTGCACCATTCTGACGGTGAAGCTCTCCATCAGGAAAAGATGTCGGTGAGAACAGTGCTATGGTCCCCCACAGCCACCAAGTGCTGGCTGGCAGGCGACAGCGCTAGCCAGCCACTGAGCAGCCTCAGGAAGGGGCACGGAGGCCACACTGGCTTCTGTTGCACTGGCATCACAACCCCAAATCTCCCAGAGGCACCAGCCTTAAAAGAAGAGAGGAAAAAAATTTTCTCCTGAATCAGGGCAAAAAGGGTTAGGAGATTGCTGGGGTTTTTTACTTAAATGTGATTTTTTTTTAAGTCAGAATAGAAAGCACTCTTTTTATTTACTTGCTGCTTTCTGAGCTTTTAGGGTGCACCGGGGTCAGGTTTTCAAAGCGCTCCTCCAAGCAGTAAAGGATAGAAGCTTATTTAAAAGCGAAGCGAGGTGAGAGGGAGAGAAAAGCAAGCTAAGCATCCTCTGCCATCGGGAGCTGGGTTTGCAGAAGCAACAGCAAGCCCTGAGAAAGGCAAAGCAATGGGGGAACCTGTGTAAAACCTTGGCTCTGGCCAGATCCACCCTTTGCAGATCTCCAGCTTGCTGTGACGCTCAAGGCCTTGTTCCAGATTCCTCATATTTTTCCAAATATCTCTGGCTACCTTCCTGCCCCACCGTGGCTTGCCCTGCGTGGCTTCGTGTGGGCTGCATCATGCCAAGCCCATCCCAAAAACCCTTCCTGGCCATCTCTCCAGTAGCCCTGCGTCAGCTGAAGTAGTTACACAAAATAGAGTCACAGAGGCAAATATTATAACAGAAGAGGGGAAAACATCACCAGCCTTCTCCAGAGGGCAGCAGCAGCAGAGATTTAAACGGCCACAATGCAATTTCCTCAAGATGTTGAAAACTTACCGGGCTTCACTTCTAAACTAATTTGAGCTCTTTATACAGCATTAGTATTTGCTCTGCACCATAGCAAGGTCTCGCCACACTTAACTCGATCAGCACAGTTTCCCCTCTGGCTGTGCATGCATGAGGGCTGTGTGTATGTGTATGCATGTGCATCAAGCCAAACAAAATGCCTCTGATGCTAAAAATCAGAGCTCCTTATCGCTACCCAAGTCTTATGATTTTGCTGCTGATCAACATGCCCACGAAACCTCAAATAAGAGATTTAGAGTACCCGCACATCTCAGGATGACTCTGTGCCGTGGCATTTCACGGTCCCCAAGTCAGCCTGCAGGCTGGGGAGCAGCTGAGGGCAGGCTGCTGGTGTGCCAGGCAGGGAATGGACTTTAAGAAATAGCAGTATTTGCACCAGAAGCAGTCACAGGACCATTAGGCAATGGCTCTTTGAGCAGCAACGCCTATCAACTCTCCTTGGCTTTATGGGGATGGTGGATCTCCTTCAGGGTGAAGAACAGTGGGTGATGGGGTTGAGCACGGTCCTGCAAGCAGCCGTGCTCCCCTCAGCCCTGTCGTGGCCCACCGGTGAGTGGAGCTCCACGCCTGGCTGTGGGGGTGGGAGATCTCTTCAGGAGGCATGGATGCTGCAGAAAGCAGGTAGCAGGGGACCAAGCATGAAGCATCACAGCTCAGGCTGGGGTTCATGAGGTGCAGAAAGGCAGGGTAGCCAGCTGGGCTGTCGAGCTGCGTGAGGCTGCAGGACCAAATGCGCCAGAGCCAGCTGGACCTCCGAAGAGGCTCCTCTCCTGCTCTGTTTTCCACATCTTTCCTGCCAAGGACTTTCTTGGCCAAACAGTGGCTCGGTCTCGGTGCCAACGCCCTGGGAAGGCCACTGCTCAGTGCTGCGTGGCTGAAACAGAGCTACCCAAGGTGGAGAGGAGGGCCCGGCAGCGATGGATGTGCCTTGCCCGCCTTGCCGGGCTGGCTGCTGAGCGTGCGGTTGTGTCTGACAGGCCTGTGCTGGCACCAGATTGATGTCCTTTTTGTTCCTGATAAGGATCCGAAGTCTCCTCTGGGTTCCAGCAGCAATTCTTTTATCCTTCCTGATTGTGGCATCCGCTTTCCCGGAGTCCCCAGAGATGCATCAATCGCGGAGCTGCAGGCGCCGCGGCTGCTATCGGCAGAGATGATGGAAAAGCTACAGGAGCAGCTGTCATTTCTCCCTGTTTGCGTTTTGTTCCCGGCCTATCAGGAGGACGTTTTCCATCAGACACCTATCAATCTGCCGCGGTGGAGCCCGGCCTCGTCTGCGGGCCTGCTGCCGCCGGTGCCAAAGCCTGCCTGCAGCCTCCTGCCCGTGCCCAGCCTGCTGTGGTACCTTCTCCCCCGCCCTGGAGCTGCCTAATCTGCACCCCCACGAGCACAGGGCTCCGTGCCGAGGCCGGGGCAGCAGGCAGGGCCGTTGGGATGCAGCCAGGGACCTCCGCGCTTGTGCTGGCGGCCCCTTGCCTGTCCCCACGCGGCGTTTGCTGCTCCCTTCCTTAGGGCTCGGTCTCAGCAGTCCCCTGCTTTGGGATGGCCGAGGTGTGCCCTGCAGGTCCCAGGAGATGAGGGGGGAGAAGGGTGTCCGGCAGCGGGAAAATCCATCCCAGCCCCTAGGATGAGGAGGAGCAGAGGGGCAGCCGAAGTGCCAGGCAGGATGGCAGTCCCCCTGAGATAAGCTCTGCAGAGCCCGGCGTTAGGGCTGGCATTTAAGATTACGGCAGGAGGGTCGCCCCATCCGCCCTCTGCCACGCTGGGCTCCCTGCCCGGGTGCTGCCCTGGGAGGAGCTGCAGCCCCAGGCGGGGTGAGCCAAGCCCATCCCCGTGGCATCAGGGATGACAGCACTGGTGGGAGGGGGTCACAGGGCCATTAGTGACAGGGGACACCTCTTTTAGCTCCATGTAATGAGGTAGCATACCTCGGATGAAAGAAGTTCAGTTTGATTTACCTTGTTCTTCCTTAGATTCTTTTGAATTTTCGATGGCTTCTGGGCATGCATAAGAAGACTTAGAATTCAGTTTTTAGTAAGCGTGGGCAACAAGACCTCCAAATACATTTAATTTCAGAAGGGAGCTTCCAGGGCACCATGGAGCAAAGAGGGCTGCGGTGTCTGAGATGCCCCCAGCCCCTCCTGTGCTCTGCTACTGGTGTTACCTGCCCGCAGGCCAGCAAAGGGAGCAGCTCCCAGGGCCTCAGCGCTCAGCATTTATCTCACTGCCCTCCATGATGGCTAAAGACAAGATAAAGGCAGGCACCGAGTCCCATTTAATGCCACTTTCTATCCATCACTGAGCTCACAAGCGCATCTTGCCTCATTACTTAAAACCCTCAGGGCAAGACGGCCTGTCTGCCCTGCTCCTGCCTTCTACAGGAGTCAGCGCCGAAGCCAAGCACCTGCAGAAACCCAAGTCCTCCCTCCCAGGTGGTCAGGGAAAGCCACTGTCCCCCTGCAGCTCCCTGCAAAGGGTCAGAGGATGATGAGGTGCCCATCCCACAGCCAGCAGGTACCCGCCAGCCGGGACCAGCACCGCTGTCCCTTGCCCTCTGCCCTGTCTCATCGGGGTTTTCACCTCCTCCCGTGCTGTGCTTTCTCCTCCGTATGGGACCTCCTCCCTCCCTCTCCCCGGTTTCAGCTGCACTCCTTGCCATCGGTGTCCCTCAACCAGCCCCTCACCATCTGTGCCTCTCACCACCTGCGCCCAAGCCCAGGCCCCAGGCATCCCACTGCTCTGCCAGCAGGTCTGAGCAGACGCCCTGTTTCCTTCCACGAGGCTGGAAACACTTGATGCGGTAAACATTTGCATGGAGACATCTGCAGGGCTATTCTTTGCTTTTTTCTTTTTTTTTTTTTTTTTTTCTTTTTTAACTGGTATCTTCATGTCTGTCTGTCGCTGGTGTGGCTGACAAATGCGACTGCGTAGCGGGGCTGTTGGTGTCACTGCAGGGCGGCTGGGAGCCTGTTGCAAGCCCAGCTGGATGACCCTGCTCCTTCAGATGGAGCTGCAGCAGCTCCTGGTTTTGCTCTGGAGGCCGTCCCAGTGTTTTGGACTGGCACATCAGCACTAGGGCAATCACCCCTTTGCTCCTGCTTCTTCTCTCAGGGTGTCTTCAGGCAGAGATGAAACATCCTAGACACCAGCTGAGAGAGCAGGCTATTCTTAAGATATGTTGTTTCTTTCTTTCTCTTTGGCTTTTTTTTTTTTTTTTTTTTTAAGCCTCATTTAACTCAGCTGAGTGACATGTGCTGCTTTTGGTGAAAAACCGCTGTTTTCTGCTGCACTTGGGATGGGATTGCAGACTGCTGCAATTGCCCCTATCTTTTCTTCCTCAGGCTAAAGCATCTTCTGTCAAAGCCAAGATCTGATTGCTCTGCTAGGTACCACATTGGAAAGCCTCTCCTGGCTGCTCGTGCAGGAGTGATCAAGCTGTCCCAGCACAGCGGACTCTTTGGCTGCAGCCTGTTCTCCTGGGGTGCCCTGAGTCCAGCTCCGCATTAACCTGACTCCCTGGTGAAGCTTTTCCATCCAAGCCTATGTTACAGTGGTGCTAATTAAACAAATACATCTCAATTCTGATGAAAACTACATGTAAATCTTTGTGATGCTTCACAGCAGGCTGCATTTTAGCAGTCAGCTCTGCAATCTCTTATGCCTCCTTGGAGAGCGTTGGCTGCATGGTCAATGAACCTTAATGGGGGCTGAAAGCTTGGGAGACAGCACTCTTGCTGTCTTCACACCCTGCCAAACCCAGCTCTTCATCCTTGCCTCCCTGCACAGGACTGCGTGCCAGGGCAGGGACTGGTTTCTCTCTGTGTCTCATTGACTGAGCCTTGCTTGTGCAAGAGCAGGGGATTGACTGACTCTTCAGCTGGGATGAAAAAAACCTAGGTACAAGGTAAAGGCTGAGCCGTGCCAGTCAGGCTCCATCTGCAAGGGCCAGGGACTCTGGAACAGCACAGGGTTTTTGCACTACACAGCCTGACTGTGCCACCCAGTCTCTCCATCTCTTATTACGCTTATTTGCTTTCCTCTCTTCTCTGGTGAATGAGTAGAAAGGAGAAAGAGAGAGAGTTGTTTTTTTTTTTTTTTACCTGTTTATAGACTCAAAGTAATTAGAAACAGAAAGGTTGCCTACCTTTTCTGGTGAAGATAAACTTCTTGAGAGACAGCCTTTGTGCATATTGAACACTGCTCTTGAAGCTTCCTCCCACTGCTACCAGGATGCACGCTGCACGTGAGATATATCAAAAGCAATATAATACAGCTGAGGTGCTATAGGGGGTACTACTAACTGTACCAATGACATTTTCATCTTGGAGGAAAAAAAAAAAAAGGAAAGAATGAAAAAAATTCTGCTTAAAATTCCTGCCTGAGAAGATGAACTTGCAAATGGGTCTGATCACGGATGGAGCTCTTTGGGGCACTGCCACCTGAGGTTACTCACCCCTTCTTCCCACCGGGGCTCCTCCAGCACTGGTCTGGGCACCAGCAGTGCTGGGTCTCCTACTCCACCACCAGCCTGGGGCTCGTTTTTTCCCTCTTACGCATTTAAACTCTCCCCGCAAATACAGAGCTTGGATGATGAAAGGGTAGCGGGGTGCTGCTGCCGCTGTTTGTCCCCGCTCAGCCCCCTGGAGAGGAGGACAGCGGCTGGCTCCTTACCTCCTGCCGTGCTCCTCCAAGCAATCCCAGTCCCTCCATCGCTCCCATCACTGAACTTCGTTAGCTCTGTGCCTGTTGCAGCCTTTGGCGGCCCGAGCTGATGGCACTCGGTGCACTTCCCCTGGCCTGGCAGCCCGTGCTCCACTACATGTCCCTGTGAAGACGTGGAGGGCTTGAACAGCTGCGGATTCATCCCGCTTGCTCACCCCCATCCCCTCCCATGCCAGATAGCTCCGGGTGCGATGGAGTCTGGATCTGCCCACGCAGCCCCTGAGTGGGGGCTCTGCTGGGGCAGGCTGGATGCCGTGTGAAGGCGAGCAAAGTGGGCTGTGCTCGGGGGGATGCGGAGCTGGTGAGCGTGCAGCCATGGGAAAGTCCTTCCCAGCCAGAGCTGCTGCCCTCAGCTGTGCCCCCTGCCCAGGCTCCAGTGCAGCGCTCAGCTCCCTCCAGCACTGCACCCACATCCCCTCCAGCCGACTCCCCACTGTTCCACGGGAAGAAAGGCTGAGCTGGCTGCTGCTACCAGCCCCTCAGGGCTTCTCCCCTCCCTCAAACCAGCACCAAGATGCAAAAAGTACAACAGGGATGATCATCCATAGTGGCTGTGTTATTGTACTGAGGTGTCTGCTCCGTAATCCCCACCCTGGGAGAGGCAGACTTTTCCTCCTTTTACCCTGCTTTTTCCCCACCAGCTAGGAACCAGGGGAAGTTTCCATCTGTCTGCACTGTCTTGGAGATTTTAATCAGCCATGTGTCAGCTTCTCCTTCTGGGGCTCGACCTGTTGCAGCAGTGGCTCTGCAGCAGAAGGCATCTAGGAGGAGAGAGACCCATGGGAGATGCCCCTGTGCCCGGCTGGGTGTAACAGTGGTGCTGACCTGCATGGTTCCTGGAGAGATTTGCAAGGGCAGGGTGAGAAGGGACTCGGTACACCCAGCTCACCTCCCACCCGTGGGGCACAGGCAGAGGGACCATGTGCCAAACCTGTAATGAAGCTTTGCCTTGGCTTCTGCAAGAGTAGTAGCCTGGTGAAGTCCCAGATAAATGAGGTTTAACTGCAGTTAAAAGCTGAGATCATGCACACCAGAAGGGAAGCCCCATTTGGAGATGTTGAAGCCGTCTGAGACAGTGTGATTGCTGCTCCACCAAGCAAGCATGTCCTGCTCCAGGCCATGTCCTGCTCCTAGAAGGCTGTGACGGTGTGTCCCATCCCTGATGCAGGTCCTCTGGGAAATCTGGGAGCTCATGTGTATCCCTGCTTGCAGCATCCCTCCCACCTCCCCATCACAGCAAAGCAAAGGCCATTTTACCACCTTACCAGGCGAAGACCTCCTTCAGCTCCTTGGAGGGAGGCACCTTGTAGGGCTGCAGCAAGTCAGAGCTTCATCTGCCGTAAGCACACACGGGGCAGACCCCCAAACGGCACCCACCAAGTCCTGCAGGAGCTGCTGCCTTCAGACATCCACACTAGCACACAACCCTGTGAATTCCTCCATAGCCTCCTGGGCTTGGCTGGCAGCAGACATGGGCTTGGGGTCCTGCACAGGGGGGTTGTAGTTGGGTCTCAGCAGCAAATAGCCCTGGCTGGCCCTTTCCCTGCCTCGGGGTCTCATCTCCATGACAGGGCTGGTGGAGCGGTTGTCGTGGTTTGAGCCTGGTCGGCAGCCAACCACAATGCAGCAGCTCTCTCTCCCTTCCCCTCCGGCAATGAGAAGGAACAGAGATCCAGGCTTGGGGTTTGAGATAGGACTGGGATGGGGAAAAATCACCCTTTATGGTCACAAGCAAAAGGCAGACTCGTTAGGGGAAGGAAAAAAGAACATACATTTATTACAGACACTAACAACACATAACAGAGTAGGACAGTGAGAAGCATTGCCACAGCTTGAGAACACCTTCCCCCCACCCCTCCCTTCTTCCCGGGCTCAGCTCTGCTCCCGATATCTCTACCTCCTCCCCCAGTGGCGCAGGGGCAGGGAATGGGGGGTGCAGTCAGTGCTGCTGCTTCTTCCATCTTCAGTGGGGGGAGCTTCTGGAACTTGTTCTCCCTGCTCCATTGTGATTCCCCTCTCACAGGAGACAGTCCTCCACAAACTTCCTCCGACATGAGTCCCTCCCACAGGCCACAGCGTTCCCCACACTGCTCCAGCGTGGGTCACCAATTTCCTCCGAATGGATTCCCTCCCACGGCTGCAGCCCTTCCCGAGTTGCTCCGGCGTGGGACACCCCTGCATGCTGCAATCCTCCCAGCGCTGAATTACAGCAGCGGGGCTGCCTTTTCCCACAAGACTCTGGCCTTCTTCGGGCACAGCACCTTGATTATACCAAGCAGGAGCCACAGGCCATAAATCAGTGTCTGCTCCACCATAGATCTCCATGGGTGGCAGGGGGGGCCGCCCTGCCGTCTCACCACAGGATACAGGGGGGTCTCTGCTCTGGCACACCTCCCCCCTCCTTTCTTCCTCTGTTCCTCCACTGACCTTGGTGTTCACGCAGCTGCAGCAACTCCTCCTCACAAGTCCCACTGCCCGTCACCACGTCCCTTCTTAAATACCTTAATGCAGAGGCGCAGCTGATGGGCTCAGTTTTAGAGCAGAGGTGGAGCTGACTTGGAGCTGAGGGAGCTTCGAGAAGCTTCTCACAGGGGGCCGCCCCTACAGACCCCTCCCCTTCTACCAAACAACCCCACCACTCACTCAAACCCAGGACAGTGGTGATGCTGGTGCAGGGGGGAGAGCAATGGGGCAGACTCATAGCTGGACTGACTTATGCCAAAACCCTGGGAGAAGGGTTGAGCTCTAACTTGTGCTTGCTGGAGCTGCAAGGGATGTACGGGGTGGTAGCCCGGGGTTTGCATATCTAGTGCACCCGAACCAAGCACATTGAAGACTTTGCCACCTGCAGAGACTTCCTTGGGCTTTTTTCTAACTAGCCATCAAATCTTAGTCAGACAAGAACGTGGGACAGGGACTGGAGAAAATGGGTAAGCTCCATCCCCTTTGCCTGCATCCCCCTTGCCCGAATCCGTCTTCCCTGCCCCCTCTCAAATCCACCCTGCTCCTTTACATCTCCGCCTCGTACCACAGCTAAGCAGCTTAACATCTTACCACAATCCATGCTCCGGAGCCATTAGTCAGTGCAAATGGGAATTTTAATTGCCCCTGTGATTTATTGAGCCTGGGCAGTGTAATTAAAATTCATTCTCAGACACAATCAACGAGCCGTGGAGAAACACCATCTTCCTATTTGTGTGACTGAAGAACCCATTGCAGCTGGAAGGCCTCGCACCCCATCTCTGCCTCCCGGGGTCCCCCTCCCGTAACTGCCCTCCCAGGGGGGATGCTGCAGTGGTGCCCCCATCACCACTGTGCTGTGGGCTGAGGTGGGCTGGCCTTGGGGTCCAACAGGCTCCTCTACCTCCATCCTTCGCCCTGCTTCTCCTCTTTCAGAGCAACTGTTATCAAGGCACTCAGACCGTGGGTCCCAAATTACACCATTTCACTTCCTTGCCCTTTATGTTTCTCGTAAAACACAAAGTTTAGGTAAAGGCAGGCTGGAGGCTTAGGATTTCCAGCCTACCCTCATGCCACAGTGGCTTGGGCAGCTATCTGCCACAAGCCATTTGTCAGCCACGCGTGCTGGCTTGCAGCCGTGTGCTGACTGACCGTAGCTTTGGAGCAACCAGTTGCCATGTGTCAGGTTGCCTGGGCAAAGGATTTGCAGCCCGGTGAGGCTTGAAATCACTTGATCCCCATTGCTGTGCCAGGGCAGGACCCCTCTGAGGAGCAGGACCCCCAGCATTAGCGCCAGTGAGGTTCTCCCCTGACTTGCCCTGCTGCCGTGCTGCCTGTGGTAGGGGCATGGATTTACCTCTGCCGTGTTCTTCCCATCCGTGGTCTGTAAGAGCAAAAGCAAGCCAGAGCGAGGAAGAGCCAGGGATTGTGCCAGGATTACCCTTCCAGCAAACCAGGGTTTGTGCCAGGGTGGCACTTCCCTGCTCAGGCAGTTGCTGGGCTTGCACTGTCCCTCCAGCTGCTGCTCTGCACCATGCTCACAGCAATCGCAGGCTGTGATGAGGCTTTGCAATTTACCATGCAGGAGCTGTGCTCTCCCCTTTCTTCCTCCTCCTCCCATCGCCACTTACTTCTCCCTCCTCATGCTGTAAGTAAAGAGCTCCGTCTCTTGCCAAATCCCCCGTCTGTGTTGGGGGATTGGGGTGAGCCAGGCGTAAAATGAAAATAAATCACTAATTCCTCCTAATAATGCCTGATTTCCTGATTTGATATCCCACATTAATTCTAATTACTCACCCAGAGTCAGGGCATTAATCAACGCGTTAAAACTTCTCCTCACTTAGCAACACTGATGTGCCAGGCATCTGGCACAGCCGGGGCGCCGGGGATTTGTCTGTCACACCAGCCCCATCTGCAGCAGTGCTGTGAGGTTTTGGGGTGACGAGGGGCCCCTTTCCTGGCTGGGCATGAGGGTCTCACCGCGGCTTTGGGGCGCACGGGGATGGTGGCAGATGCCCAGCATCCTTCTTCCCTCCTTGCAAAGGTGAGGACCACTTTCGCTCACGCTGTGCCAGCAGCATCCTCGGTGCAAGGGTATTTTCAGTGGCGTGGCTCCGTGGCATGATCCAGCCACTGTAGTTTCCTCCCTCAAATGGAAACACCCTGCTAAATAACCTCTCCTCCATAGAAATACTGAGGGATGAGCCACCCATCAAATAGTCTTTTTTTTTTTTTTTTTTTTTTAATATAAACTATTTGAAACACCCCTCTATGAAGAGGGGTGATGAGGGAATAAGGGGGAATCACACCTGCCACAATCCCTGATCTGCTGCTGCTGTTGTCTTCCTGAGCAAACCCCTTCCAGGCAGGAAGGATGAATTGATTTCAATTCAAGTTGATCTAAATCCGTAAACAGGAAGCCTTTAAATAATCCACTCTAATCTTGTTTCACATTCAAGCTACTTCTCTGTTTTCCTAAAGCAAGCTGACTGGCGCTGGTCAACAAAACCCAGTACTTGTTTTTTGCCAGCTTCCACTGTAGTTAAACCAGCTTATTAGAGCTATTATGCAATTAACATTTATTCAAATTTTTTTTTTCACTTTGTGTTGAAAGGCTTAATATTACATTTATTCACTAGCTGCTTATTATTTTTTTTTTAAATTCATCAGTTGAATAAGCTTTAATTTGGATGGTAATTAACTGAAAAATGTGCAAACTCAGAATCTACGCTTGGTTTTATGAGCCTGCCTTACCTGTCCTAGATACAGGACAAAAAAGATCTCTCAAAAAACATTTGTATTTGAAAGCCACACAATTTATTAAAGGCAGCATTAGAGGTAGTTAATGAATTCGGCTTGGTTTCTGGCTCTGGGGACCTTGAGGATTTTCAGCAGTATAGATTTCAACCTTGCAGATGTCACTGCTAGGACAAGGGTGGAAAATGATCCTTTCTGCTTTTTGGGGTTTGCAGCGTCTCAAATGTTACCAAGCTCACCCTTGAGCTGATGACAGTCCTTTTGCTGCACTTACAGAGCCCATTGCTGTTGCCAAATTCTGGTTTTGTATTTCATTCCAGGTTTTGGATGCCTCCTGAGTTGTTGGCTTAGTGTTAACTTTTGAGCAACAAAGGTGCATTCTGTGAGTACTTACATTTACACGGGGTTTATTAACCTATGGTAATTTTACGCCTCGACTTCAAGTTTCAAATCAAGAGAGTTAATTTTTAGGAGAAACACAGACCTAAAATACTCTCAATTAGCAGTAATATTTAAATACATCCTGCTCCTAGGGCTCAGGCAACAGCAACCATCTGAGCTTAAGGAAGAAGCAGAGTCCTCCCACGCTCAAACCTAAAACTGGGTTGTTGCTTGATGCCATCAAACCACACTCGGTTCTGTCGCCTGGCCCGGGCTGTGCCCCGGCGATTGTCCTTCCAGGGGTGGTAGCCACTGCCCTGCTGACCAAGCCTTCTGAAATTTTCCTTTAAAGAGGAATCTAACATTTACAGTGAGAAGATAAAGTGAAAGCCGTGCTGCAGGCAATGTGCACGTGGAGCCCCCCACGCGCCGAGCCTCATCCCGTGCTGGAGCCCGTTGGGGATGGGAGAGCTGCCTGCTTCCCCTCGGGATGCTCCTGGCGCCCCGGGGACCACGCGGCCCTTGGCCTGACGATGCCAAGTTTATAATGGCACACAGCAGTTTTTAAACTAATAACTTGCCCTGCCACCTTTGGTGCGCACGGCTTTATCTGGGTGGAAATCACGGTGCTGCCCTCTCGTTTCTCTCCTCTACAAGCTGCAGGTCAGTGGTTTACTGCTGGGGGTCAATGGATCCCCAGAGCGCCGTGGGCTGTTTCTAAGCGTAACTAAGAAAAGTGAGCCTCTCGTGCAGCAGCCTTATAGCTACTCTACAGGAATTTGTGGCTCCATGGGACTATTTTTGGAGGTATATGCCTGGGAAAGCTCGCAAAGCTCAAACCAAGATGGATGCATTTACCCAGGAGAGTTTTACAGCCTCCATATTCAAACTCCCCTCTATCCCCCCGGCAGCACGCAGAATTAATTACACTTCAACGATGCTAGCATTGCCCCATAGCAGCTGAATTGCCGTCATCCAGCCTGGCTGGACAAATTTGTACCCCAGAGCCCCCCACCATCTGCAGAAAGAGGGACCATGCTCGGTCCCACTGGACAAGGAGGAATTAGGGACTCTAGCTGTGCCCCTGCCCTGGCAACAGCACATGAGTGCTAACGGGGACTTCATTAATGTGCGCAGCCTCCCCCTGCCATCTCCAGGTCTCTGTGTGCCACTAAATCATCCGGATTGGAACAAATTCACTGGGAAGAACTATAGCAAGTCAAGCAGAGGTCTTGGGCACAGGGAACAACGGCCCATAAAGCAAACATGCAGCAGTGTGCTCAGCTGCTGGGGATGCTGCCGGCACATGTGCCCATGAAGATTAATATGCACTGAGCAAGCAGGAGTGGGGAGGGAAGCTCACAAGGTTCCTCTCATTAGCTCATCATTCCAGCTGAATTAATGACTCACAAGTTTCGCCCAGCCCTTGCTGGGTCTGTTATTAAATGGCACCATGGATTAGTGGAGAGTTGAGTGCGTGTGTACGTGAGAGGCAGGGGCTTAAAAGCCTCTTAGACCCTCTGTGGGGAAGATAAGGGAGAGATCCACTCTCAAGATGCTGAGATCAAGTGCAGAGAGGCAGGAGGGGAAGCGGTGTGCTCTGCCAGCATTCTTTGTTCCTCCATTCCCTCTCATGTGGGGATGGAGCAGGAGAATCTAGGTGCCCCAAGCTGCAAGAGAAAATCACAGATGAATTAAAAATGAATGTGCTTCGGGCAGAAAAAAGGATGCTCGGTGGAGAGTATGCATACGGGAGCAGGGAATATGTATGGGCAGTTTGGGAGATATGGATAGTAACAGCTGACACGCTCCCTGCATGTACAGTGAGACTTTTGAGGGCCTGTTATCAGTGGCACCGAAGCTGCAGCCAGTTCCAAGGGAAGGCAAGGTCCCTACTGAGATGTCCCCCTGGGACAGCAGCAGCCCCGCTGAAGATCCTGTGTGCCACTGGTGCCGAGGGATGCGCCAGGGCAGCAAATAGGGAGTATCTGCATGGACACAGAGCTTGCCTGGAGGGCTTCGGCAAGGCTCTGTTTTCATGGTGCTTCTACTGGGGCAGAGATTAAATCAAGGCAAAGCAGAACTGGGACGACGCAGACTCCTGCAGAAGGCTCTGGGATGTCCAGCGAGGCAGGAGCTCGGAGACGAGCCAAGCAGGAGGGGAGGATTACTTCTGCGAAGGGTACCGTGTGCCAAGGATATTTTTTTATACTAATGATCACAGGCCAAACACAAAGAAAGAATCTGATGGGGATTAGGAATAATACATAGGCCTTGTAACACAGAGCAGCACGGGGCCAGATCCTGCTCCTGGCCCGGCTGCTTGGTGGGCACTATCCAGGGCCAATGTGGGTTCGTCCAGATAACCTGGAGTGTCCCCGTACCTGAACAGTTTGATCCCCGTGGCAGCTTCTGATGGAGAGTGCTCCCGGGCAGGAGCGGGGACTGGGACCTGGGAAGAGCTGGCAGAGGTGGCTCCCGAGCCGAGGGAGCTGGGGTGCCTGGAGGGTGGGCTGGGGTGGCAGGGCAGAGCGCGGGACCCCGGGGTCGGGAGCCTGCAGCCTGGGGGGGAACCCTGCGGGTGGCTTTGCGTGACGTTACAGGCGCAGCAAGGTGTCCCCTCCCCGAGCTGGGAGCGGGGAAAAGCCAACACCTCCGCTGCACTGGTGGAAGGAAGAAATCAGTTGATGCCACACTGACTTACTGGCCAAAGGGTCAAGGCATCTGGTCAGAGGCTCGGCAAAGCCAGCTGTCTCCTTCAGCCCTGTCCTGCCAAGCCCTGCTGTCTGCTGGTGCAAAGGCCCCCGCTGGGCTCCCCGGCGTGTCCCAGCCCCCTGCAGCCCCTCTGCCCCTTCTAGTCACCTCCCGTTTGCTGTTCTTCACCTCCAGCCACTCGGCTGTTGCTTTCCAGCACCGAGCAACCACCCTTTGATTGCCTCCTCCCGTGGCTCAGAGTGGGCCAGCCCTATGGAAAAGCCATGAGAAGATGTTCTTCCTTATCATCCCCTCTGATATTTCTTTCCTGCCTCCTCTCCCCCACCTTCTCCTCCTCCTTTATTCTTTGACTCAAGAGCTGAAATGAAAACACCTCCTTCTCCAACAGCCCCCAACAACAGCAGGAGGGAAACCAGCTCCGTTCTACTGATTTGCAAAAAAAAAGAAATACAGAGAAACCTCTTGATAGCATTGTATCAAAAAGTTGATGCTGTGCTGTGCTCAGATGTCTCAGGAGACTGGATCTCAGCTCCTCTGACTGTTTGAAGACTCGCTGAGTCTCCAGGGATCTTGACAGCTCTAAAGCTGCCACGGTAAAGTGAGAAAAATCAGAGACAGCCACTGCTAGCAAAGGCTTCCTCTGTAGAAAACAAAGGAGGCAGCACAGAAACAGTATATATTCAGTATGGCCAAGGAGCAAGAAGACTCCGAGGGCAAGCTATGGGAGCTAAACTTACACCGCTCAGGAACAGGGCTGGGAGAGAAGGCATGCCTTCGCTCTGCTGCCTGAAGGTATCATCCAAGTAACCACCTAAACAGAGCAGGGATTAGGTGAGGTCAACCTTGGCTGATCAAAGTATTTCGATAACTGAGCTGGGCACAGGAGGAAAAGCCAGAACAGCAGAAACCTTGACCACTGGTGGAAGGAGAGGGAGGCAAGTTGCATGCCTCAGAGGCACAAAAGGAGGGATGCTGAAATACATTGGTGGTAAGTCAATCATATAACTTTCTTGCTCCTCCTTTGCACCATTCATCAAGAGAAGTCTTACTGGGTGCACTGTTTTCACATCGTGTTTCCTAGCCCTTGAGAAGACAGTGATTCAGGGACATCATTCCCCTGATCCACAGATTTACTGCAACCTCTGGACAACTTCACACAAGGGTACAAAATCGCCCTGCAGAAAACCCAGGGCAACAGGCCCTGTCCTGTGTCCTATTTCTAGTGTTCTCTGCACGTTCTTCCTCTGTCCAAACTGTAATTGTTCATATTCAAAAGCTCTCATTAAGATCTTCCTGCCAGAGAAGCAAGCCCTTTCCAATCTTCCAGGTGCCCCATGCTTCTGACCTCTCCCAGGCTTAAAGCTGAGCACAAAGAGGCATGAGATATTTGAGCAGAGCCTTGTGCCACTCTCCCCTTCAGCATCGCTGTGTCCTGGCAGCACACCAAGAACGCTGACCGGTGCAGCATTGCTCTCTTTGAAAAAAGAAGCACAGGAATTTCTGGAGAAGAATTTACCACCCCGATAAAGATTTTTCCTCCCTGCAGTGAGCCCAAGCGTGCCAGGGATTAGGTGAATTTGGGATCGCTGCTGGAGAACTCCCACGTCCCGTGTTGCTAGTGTGCCATCCTCCTGCCCACGTTTCTGTCATGCATATTCTCCAGCCCACTCATCTCACCGTATTCCCACCAGAGAAGCATGAGGTCACCCCAAGGTAGACATCTCAGAAAGTCAAATGAACTATGCTCCAAAACTTCCAGTTTCTTCACACTGTCTATGCATGCAGACTTGTTGGTACAGATGTAAGGAAGCATGATATCCTCAGTGTTTTCACGAGGAAGATGATGGCACCTATTTCCCACAGGTTGGGATAGGCATCCCAGGGCTGCTTACGGCATCGGAGACTTGCTCTCCTCTGCACCTTGCTAGGATCAAGGATCAGAGGAACAGGTTAACAGGCTGGATCTCCTCTCCTGGAGTGGCTGCTGTGTCTCTTCTCCACTGCTGCTCAGCCTGGGCTGGAGAGTGTCCACACCCACTGGGAGGGAGAGA
Organism: Tyto alba; assembly: GCF_018691265.1. Classification (NCBI taxonomy): domain Eukaryota; kingdom Metazoa; phylum Chordata; class Aves; order Strigiformes; family Tytonidae; genus Tyto; species Tyto alba. The sequence continues at coordinate 6,864,798 of NW_024881280.1, forward strand.
AAGCCTCCCTATCTCAGTCCTGAATAACCCCAGCAGATAACTCAGGATCGAGGTACAAACAGATGAAGAGAAGAAGGGAGGCAAAGATGAGATGGATCTGGGGGTCAGGGTGAGATGAGGGGTTGCTCCTGCTTCGTTTCTGATCCCAGGCAGGAGACCCGTGAGGGATCAAACAGCCCCAGGCAAGGTGGGATACTCACTGTGGTCCTCAGCAAGGAATCAGCCAGTTGGGCAGGAGGAAGAGTCACGCTGCAGCTCTCCAGATGTTTCCTCGTGGGTGGGCTGGGAAACTGGCTCATCAAAGCTCCCCTTTACCTCCCTGGAATAGTCTCTCTCCTTTCTGAAACACAGGTAGCAGCTGCAGAGGGGCGCAGAGGCAGCACAACTTCTTCCCCACCCGCCTGCGCTGCCCCGTCACGCTCCATCACCCGGCTCCGACTTGGACGGTGGACTGACTGATGGACCATGCCATGCCCCGCCAGGCCCAGATGCGCAGAGACGTGATGGTCCTGCCATCTCTGGGAAGGATTAATGCTAGAGGTTTTCCAAAGCGATGCTGTAGTCATCTACCATCGTGCACATGCTGTTATTGCACTTACAGGCAAGAGCATCAGGTAATCAGCCACGTTCATTAGGAACTCATTAGCTTTACGGAAGCTTCTTCCTCACTGCGGACTCAGTTGTGCCTCCTTACAGACGTGTTACAGCGTTTGCTCTGCAAACGGCTCCAGCAAAATCAATAAGAGTATTCCCATGGCAAGACACTTTGTGGAACGAGGAAAGGTGTTACCATATGGCCAGGTGGAAGCACAACACAGAGCTCTCAGCTGGTGGAAAAGCACCCCCTCGCATTCCAAAGCTCAGTCACCAACATCCTAAATTAGTTGAATGACTAACTCAACTATCGCTACAAGGGCAATAACATTTCACAAATAACACTCGGGGTTCTTTGCTCTTCTTCATTGCACCAGCTGCAAGGCTCGCCTTGCTGTTTTCTGAGAGATCCCGCTACGTTTCCTTAAGATTCTCTCAAAAGCTGCTGTAAGACCTCAGTTTTAAACAAAACACAATTCTCTCTAGTGCTTTGATCCTCTCATCGCTCAGCTCTTTCCAAAGGGCTCAGGATGTTTCTCCCTTTGAAGTCATATGCTTTTAGCTTTCACGGGTATGCCGCAGCAGCTTCCCCTGGACCAGCATCCTTCTGTTGTGTCAGGGTCTCGGTTCCCCTCTGGCTTCTGAAGCCCTAGAGCAGACCTGGCAGCCTTGTAATGACAGAGCTGAGCTGCAAGGGACGATGCTCCCTGTGACTCTGGGAGCTCTGGCTCTTTCTGAGAGCATTGCATGGTCTCCCTCCTGCTCCCACTGCAAAGGGTTTTTTGCCCAGCAAAGATCTAACGTTACACTAAAGGGAGCTGGGAGTAACCTGAATCTTCTGCTTAGCTTTGTAGACACCAAATTTCATACCGAGGGTGCTATACCGATGCTGGGAAAGGAGAATACACTGCCTTATGCTGGGGTAAACCAGAGGGCACAACCACAGAGAAGTCCAGATGGCTCCTGGGGGAACCCTGCTGCGAGGACCTGCCCTGGCTGGCAGGAGCATGGGGAGGGACCAGCTGAACGCCACAGTAAGCTGAAATCAAATCCTTCCCATGCTGACATGTTTGGGACAGGGTATAAGAAGCTCGTTTTGTGCGTGTTGAGAAATTCCCCACCTTCCTACCGGTGAGCGTCGCAGAGGCGTGCAATTGCCCTGAGCTCCGGCATTAATGGCTCTCTCCCGGGGTAACGCTGACCCCCTCCACGTGCACCCCACAACTCACAGCCCCTCCAACCGGCCGAGCATCCCACCACAGGTGAGCCAGGGGCGCAGAGCTGGGCCAGTGACACCGAGGGGGGACAGCCCAGCTGTCACTGGGCAAGTCTGGGCTCAAACTGGAAAGCCAAGCCAGCAGGCCAGGGTGCACGGGCTGGTGCCAGCCCTGGAAGCAGCTTATCCCTCTGTCCCCCTCCTCTCCTCTCCCCCAGGCCCACCACTGGCACGGTGGGCAAGGCGACAGGCTAAAGCAGGGGCACACGGGGGGGCCACAAAGTCCTGGCCGTGCCCGGCCTGGGTGCAAAAGAGCCAGCTGCCCACAAAGCCGCATGAGACACACCTTGTCAACATGCCTAGCCATATGTTTGGCCAGGATTAAGCAGATACGCTGCCAGACCCAAAGCACCATAACTCTGCTAGCAGAAAACCACTCAATATTCTCTGTCATGCAATTTGCTTGGTGCTACTTTCTTAGCACGAGCTGGGGCTGCCGGCTCTCAGCCAGTTGATGCCCTATGCTCACATCCACGGGTGATGCTTTGGCTGCCCCTCCTGCAGGGCAGCGCCGCGGGGAAGAGCTTCCCGGGGCTGCTGGTGGGAAAAAAATAAAACATCCCTGGGCCCTGCTGAGGGCTCTGGTTTCTCACTTGCTGGATCAAGTCCCCTAATTCTGCCCATCCTCTCCCTGGCACAGGCCTGGCGGTGGCCTCGAGGAGGTGGCCATGGCCGTGGGGTGCTGCCTGCACCGGACCCCCGCAAGCAAATCCAGAGCTATCCCGGCTGCTGCTGCTGTTGTTATTTCTCAGTCTCTTGATTTTTCCAGCACCGACATCGCTTTCCCTGGTGTTGCCATAACAACTGGCGTTAAGAGCTTGTTGACATTGCCTTGTTGTACTAATTGCACAATTTCCTGTCACTGTTACATGCCAGTTATTTCTTTCGAAGGGCTGAAATTGCTTTCGGCCACCTCGTCTGCTCCCTCACTGCCTCCTTGGGCCTAGTTAGGGAGCTTGAGTGAGGGAGCAAATGATCCTGAAATGCCCCAGGGAAGCGTCATTTAACCCCGTCCGGAGCAGCCATCAACTCTATAGCTGAAATGCAGGTAGTTTCTGATATTTTGCCTCCCCTGGTGCTTTCGCCTTTGTGCTGGCTGGGGGTGTGACGCCTGCAGCAGCAGCAGGAGAATTTGGGGATGGATGGCCGCTGTGTGCAAGGTCTGGGGCAGAGCTAAGCTAACATGCCATGGCCACCCACTCCTCCTGCCACTACCACTGCCCCAGGCCAGGAAACCCATCTTGGGGATGGGGGCAGCAGCGTAGAAGGGATGTATTTTCCCCAGTGCTGGGAAGAGCCACCCCGCACTGCCCTGTGCCCCTTCCTCTGGGGGTGCAAGCTCTGGCACACCAGCAAGGAGCTGGAGGGGTCCCAGAGGTCCCCATTCACCAGGAAGGGCTCCCCTCTCCTGAACAGGGGTCCCCGGGACACTGTGGCATGAAGCTGCCTGTCAGCTCAGGGGTTTTGCTCCGTGCTTTAACCGAGAGGAAATTATTAGGAGGATCGATTTCATTGATCCAGCCCAATATTCAAAGGATGCTCAGGGCACCTTGAGATGCTTGTTGTCTTAGCTGGTGGCAGCCCAGCCTCTCTCTAGCCCTCGCGGTTGCTCTCTGGTCTCACCTGGACCCCCACTTTCCTTGTCCCCAGTGGGTCCCACAGGATACCTGGAAACCCCTTGTGATGCCAGTCCAGGGTCTCTCACAGCACTTCATGGCTCGCAGCAGACAGGGAGAGGTCAGCCCCTCTTTGACCACTGCAGGTGGAGGCGAGAAAGCAGCTCGGTCCGAGCACCCTGAAGTTTGGCTGGGAAAAGCGGGGAGCCTCTTTCCCAGCCCTGTATCCCTATCAGTCCCACAAACCCAGCTATCACCTAGGGATGCTGGACGAAGGGCGCGGGCAGACTGGATGCAAGGGGAGCTCCCAGTCCCCACTGGGCTCTCCTACACTAACATCAAGGCTGCCCTGTTGTGTTCCTTAGCAATTTATCACCAAGACACTCACTTTATAAATATTAAATGAAGGGCTCCATAAATTTTTAACGCAGAAGTAAAACTGCATTTGGTGGAGAAAAAAACCCCCCACCCCACTCTTCACCCCTTCCTGTTGTCCTTCTTTCTTTCCCTGGCCTTGCCGCTGGTGGGAAATAGCACTGCACTCAGTCTCACGGCTGCAAATGCGAGGACGGAGTAGATATTTCTGCAGAGTGCTTGCAGGTGGGTTTTTTCTGCACAAGAGCACATCATTAGCACGCCTGCCCAACTCTCCAGGTATCGAGGAGGTCACACTGCAGAGCATCACACTGTTATGTCATTAAATATAATCATAAAAATGCTGTGTGCTGAACTAGTACCATCCAAAGTGACCTGGAACCACTGCCCATGTAACATCCACGCCTGGCACCATCTTCCAGTACTTGCTTCGAGCCAGCTAGCATGTTTTGGGTCCAAATATAGGTTTGTATAGGACTAACCAATCCCATAAAGGTGGCTGACCCAGATGTGGTGCACAGGTGTGACAACAGGTCACTGAAATTCTCTGAGAAGACCTTGGGAAGGGCTGAAAGTGGTCCTTGCACATTTGAGGTGGCCCTAAGTCCCTCTCAGAGGGTTCTGAGAAGTGCTCAGATCCCTCCCCTTCCCCTGGGTCACCCACCTTGCACCTAGCAGAACCAGCAGCGAGCACCGCTGTGGGTTTCACGCCGCAGCTGCGGCCACCGCCCCGGGAACTCCAAGCAGAGCACAGCAAAACCCACAGCGGTGACCGCATGAGCCACCTGCACCATCAGTGGTGGCAGGAGCAGGCCAGCCTGTCATCATTTTTTTTTGATTGCCCATTCAAGCTAAGGCTTGTTGCTAGTGCTCTCTTTCCCTCGTTGTAGTTTTCTACTGGGTCTCCCCAGTTCCCGGTCCTCTGGGCACGGAGGAAGAGGAGGAGGTGGCCACTGCTGACCGCAGCTGTGGAGGTGAGGTGGTGTCAATTTTGGACTGGCCAGGCAGCTGTTTTGAACACATCCCTTCTCAGGGGCTGCTAACGAGGGGCACAGCACTCCGAGCACAGCTTGCGCACCCCTGGGAGCTGCAGGAGCACACTCATCCCTCACTGTCAGCCTGCTGCGATGAAGAGCACGGATGAATCATTAGGACAAGTGCTACTACAGCCCAAGTGCAAATCAGGGAAGATTGGACCTTTGGCAAATAATAGCTCTTTGCTCAAGTGTGCTACTCTTCTGTATTCATCCGTGGCTCCTTGCGCTAACCCCGTTGCAGGGGATGCACCGTGACGGGGGTCACATTGCCACCCCTTAGGGCCCTGCACACATGCCTCTGCAGTCCAGCTGCAACTTGGTCACCCCCAGTAGATGGCAAAGGAGTGGCCAGCAGTAAAACTGGCCCTGAAGAGCATTAATCTGTCACTGCGGTATCTCCGTATTGCTACACTGCTTATCTACTTGGCTTCATCAAAAACGGAATTTGGCTAGAAAAGCCTCATGCCAGATTACACCATGCCTCTTGTTCTCCCTGCACCCTCTGCGGGACCTGCTTCCTCCCCTCACAGATCTCTGTGAAGTGAAAACGCCAGCAAATCCCAGATCCTTCAGTCATTAGCTGCAAGAAGGAAAAAAATGTCAGCAGCTTTCTGATCAGAGCAGAGGAGGTGGACCTTGCCTGGACTCCCTCAGCCAGGCAGGGATGAAGAGGAATCCCACAGACCTTTCTCTCCGCTGCCGAGTGCCCTGATAGAGTCATCTTGGGCCTTACACTGCACAGGGACCCAAACTTTTCAGCCAACCTCAAAAATGCCTGTACGAGTTCGTTGCTGCTTTGATGAACTGCAAGGTTTTAGCAGGATTTTGTTGTTTCTCAGCAAGTGAGAAAAACAGAGCCGATGATTCCCATGCCATGTTGCTGCCAATGGACTAACTGCCCCAGAGCCCCTACTGAGCAAGGTAAAACCAAGACCTGCAACTTCCCCTCCGTGCACCAAACGTTGCCTGCTGCAGCCAAGATCTGGGGAAGCCTCTAAAATGTTGACGATGCTGCGCGGTTGTCCTCAAGGCTGAAGAACCCTCCTGCATCCACCGACCTCCCTGGCCAAGCCTCCCCCCTCCACGGTTCCTTGGTCACCCGGAGCATCATCCCCACAGCAGGGGCTGGTGGGGAGGACAGGGGAGCAGGTTGTGCTGGGGGGTGATGCCTCGCATCCTGGCAGGTAGGGGAGGATTCCCAAGCTGCACCAGCAGAGCCAGGTGTTAAACAAAACAGAAACTCATAAAAGTGATTTTAAAAATAATAATGGCAACACAAGTTATTAAAATCTGCACTCAGTTGGGCATGGGCCTCATTGAGTATTTTCCCGGCTTTTCGTCAGACTGTGGGATTGCCCCAGACACTGGGGCAGGGTGTATGACAAGGAGAGACAACAATCAATTTTTAATATTGCATATTTAAGCAGGCTTGGGCTCCAATTCATCATATCCCCGGGCTTTCCCTAAAATTAATCTTCAATAGCTTACCAAGAACTTCAGAAAATTAATATCCTAGCATTTCACCTTAGGGGAACAGCACTTTCTCTGGTTGAATATGCATGCGAGGGCGAACGAGTGAGAGATGAAGTGTCTCCCTGCAAAAGTTCAGGTTCAAACGATGGTTTTGGCGGAGCCACCCCCCACCTCCATAGGGGTCCAGCTCTGCGGGCACCGCCGGATTGCAGAGGAGAGGCACTGCAGGAAAAGCTGGTGGGAAAGAGCACCTCGGGAGCTGCTCAGAGCCTACAACGAACCCACCGCGCGGTAGTCCCGTCTACTCTGTGGCCTTGCTCCCACCAAGGATGGGACTCAGGGTGAAGGGCAGTGCAGAAAAGACACAGCTCTTCCCAGGCAATTCAAGACACTTCACCTTTCTGCTTCCTATCCAGGCCCGAAATGATTGAATCTGCCCTTAGAGTCAGCCCAGGGAAGCATGAAGAGGAACAGGAACGGGTTTTTTCTCTGTGGTCTAGCTCCAAGGAGCTGAACAGCTGTGCTCTCACTCCCAAATTCAGCGGGGGGTAAAGGCTGCTGCTGGGAACCTGCGGGGCATGGCACCATCCAAGCCCCCCCGGCCTGTTGGGGGAGGACGGTGGGAAGCCAACAAGGGAGTGCAGGCTGTCAGTCGGACACGGCTCATGTCCCCGGAGGACCACACCGCTTGACTGCGTGCCTCCCAGGAACAACTCGTTCATGAACGAATAGCTTTTACAGCCACAGAGGAGGGTCAGAGTCCTCCACGGGCTGGCAGCAACCCAGCAAGCCCTGGCAAGTCACCAGGAGACACGGCCAGTGCCCGGCTGGATGTCTCACAAAGAGATAAGCCATCCCCAATGAAGTTTTTATGCTGCAGAGCATGCACCAGGCACCCGGAGAAACCACTCGAGCAACCCTCAGTAGTGTGAAGGTGTATCTGCACCCTCAGGATCAACGTTTCCAATCCCGCTCCCCTGGAAACACAAATGCAAAGACATGTGTGTAAGGAATGGCTTACAGTGGTTCCAGTTAACCAAAGCGAGGACCACCCAGCCCAGGTGGCCGTGCTCTGCTCTGGCCCCAGGGTGGGTGACTTAGCAAGGAGGATGGCTGGGGTCGCAGCGCAGCACAGCGTGGTTGCTTTCTGTTTGCCCTGTGAGAAGGTAAAAGCAAAAGACAGCTCTTACCAGAGAGAAAAGATCAGTCTGAAAATTTGCTTTTATCATTCGCCCAGAGGAACCCTGGACACACAGCAAGGGCTCGGTGGCCAGCATCCCCTCTCCTTCAATTACACGCAGTATTGACTCTGGGGACACAGCTCGTGGTGTCAATCTGAGAGGCTAAGCATGGCACATCAACCCCCTAAGAGATTTTGTACCATAAACCCATCTCCCTTTCCATCAGATCTCGCTTTGACTCTTACAGCCCCAATTCCCTCCCAGCGCTCGCCTTACCACTGCTGTCTGGGTGCTTCCCATGCCTCCTACCCAAAAGCCAGGGCACAAGGGAGGGCTGCTCTGCTCTCCCCCTCCCCACCATGCCCACCACAGCCACCCCTTTCCAAAACAGAACAAGGCTTGCAAAACTAGAATCTAGGAGTCCCCTCATAGCTGCCTGGCAAATGTGTCTGGGAGCCAGATTCCCTCTTCCCTGCCTGCTGCTCACTTCTGGGCAGCTGAGGGTCTCTCTCAGACATGTGAGAGGAAGGAAAGCTAGGAAGAGGGAGAAAGGGTGTATTTCGGTGCCAGATCTATGCCAGGCAGGAGTGAGGGAGGCAAGAGGGGCAGACAAAGAGCTGGGGGCCAGGGGGGATGCCCCAAGTCATTTCACAGGAGCCCTCACCAGCTTTCCCATTAAACAGGCTCCGTGGCAATAGGATTAAGGGGTCAGGGATCATGGGACCACATCCGAGACTGGATTATCTGGAAGAGAATTAAATGGAGATTTTTCTCCAGCCTAGCATGCGTTGCCAGTGCCAGGTTGCTGTGCTTGTTAAATGTCCCTCTCCGGCAGCCCAGGTCCCTCATCATCACAAGAACCAGATTTAAAGATCCCCCAGGTCTCTCGCCTTGGCCCCATATGGGGGACCCAAGGGGCTACAAGCTCATTTGCAGCTCCCTACGTCAGAGAGGGGCTGGAAGGATTTGTTATTAATAATTAAGCACCCACAGAGTATAAGCAGAGGAGGGCTGCAGAAGCCCACGGGAGCCGGGACATCCCAGGAGCGCAGGATGAAGCACATCCTGAAGGATATCAGTGCAGTGAGCTGTGCTGGGGGGGGGGGTATGGGGGAGAGTCCCCTGGGGCCGGGATGCCCTGGGCACAGGGGTGCAGGGTTGGGATGTGGAGAGTCTTTTCCTGGGTGGCAGGGGCATGGCCAACTCTGGGGACAGCCAGGAAAGGGGTCTGCTAGGCTACCCCACGAGGAATGTGCCCCAGGTGGCAGAGCAGGCTCTCCAGTCAGATACAGGCCCCCCCATCCCGCTGCGTTTCTTGGCTTTGTTCTCCTGTTTCCTGAGAGGAAATTTTGTCTCCTCAAGGAGATGCAGCCAACCACCCCCCTTCCCCATGTAGGGTTTGGCTGTGCCAGCCCTGTGAGCTGCCTCCACCTCACGCCAGCAGCTCCCCGAAAGCAGCAATTACGTATCTCCATAAAGACAGCACTTATGATACATTCATCTTCCCCAGAACCTCCTGGCTGCGCTCTACAAGCACTAATTAATTAAGCCATATACCTGGAGCTGTGGTGGGACAGTGTCTGCCTGCTGCAGCAGGGAAACCCAGAAGGGGTTATAGCAGAAAGAGTTTGACCAGAGTAAATCACTGCCAGAGCCCAGAACAGACTTTGGGTTCCCGCAGCACATGGGGCTACTCCCAAATGGGGAAATCAAAACCTCACCTGGCAACAGGAAATTACAGCAGGTAACAAGAAAGAAAAAAAAATGAGCCAAAATGCATTTCTGATGAGCAGATGGCTAAAGGTGTAAAAACAAAAAGCAACAAGAAAACAACCTTCTTCCCCACCCCAAAAAAACAAACAACAGATAGTTGGTAGCAAATGTTACACTGACAAAAATGAAGCCTCCAGGGGTAATTTGGGGAATTACAGATCAGTAAATTGCACATCTGTGTGCACCAAATTGATTGGAATGATAATTAAAAACAGAACATCTCATAATACAGCCCAGTGTGCATGTCTCAGAGGAAAACCATGTCTCACTAATCTCCCAGATTTCCTTGAACATATCAGCCCAGCGGCGGATGCAGAACAACGAAGTGACTATTTATTTAGAGCTCCTCTGACAAAAGATTGTCCAGACGGCTGCTAAAAAAGCTAATTAGCCAGGGGGCAAAAGCCACCCTCTTTTCCTGCGTGGGAAACTGGCAAGGAGTCCCAAAGCAGAGAGGATAAATAGTGGGGGTTTAGAACAGTAAAAGATTAGCAGTGGTGAAGTCGGGATGCGTGCTAGGTTTCCCGCTGTGCAAGGGTGTTATTAATGGATGGAGGAGCGGAGGCAGGAGGTAGGAGCAAGCACAAACTTCTTCAGGTGATTCATGAGCACAGGAGACAGCAAGGAGCTTCAGAGAGTTTTGAAGGTACTGTATGGATGGGCACCACTGTGACAAATTGTATCGATGCTGATAAATGCAAAGAAATGCACAGTGCAGCATAAACCTTGCTGGTTTTGTTAACCTGGGAGGGTTTCTGTCCCATCCCCAGAGGAGGCTGGGGCTGCCCCGGGAATAGCCCGGCCCACGCTCCCTGTGGAAGCTGCAGCAGCGGCCAGTGGAGCCTCGATGCAGCCTAGATGGGTCGGACGATGTGTGACAAGTAGTGTGAGGACAGGCATGAGGCCACGGTGACGGGCATGGCAGGGCTGTGTGTGTGTGTGTGGGGGGGGGGCGGGCAGTGAGGGGAGTGGGGAGCCTGAGGGACTGAGACCCCAACTGTGAGGGAAGGGAAGCACAAGGTAGACATAACAAAATAACAAACAGCAGACAGAAGATGGGAAAACCTGTTTTCACCCTGTCTTGTAGGAAGAGGCTGGCCAGTGAAACGCAGCGACAAGGCAGGAAAATACCACTTCACCCAATGTGAGATTAAATGACAGTGTTTTCTCCCCAGGAAGCAGCTGTTTCAGACCAGAAACCCAGTGAGATTCAGTGCTGGACTAGATATATACGCAGATATCAACAAAACCCAGAGCATCGCTATTATCGTTGACATTTTGTGATGGGGACGGGAAGCCTTGTGCTTGGGGCTCTGGCTACTCCGTCTCTGCCAGACCCCTGGGGGGCTGGGTCACCCCATGCCCGCTCTGCCAGCCCTGCTCTTTACTCTGTATCAACCCAGAGGCAGCGAGATAGCTCCTACCTGTCTGGATCTTGCTAGCAAGGGTTAATATTGCTCTGCTGAATGGGATGGGGAATGTCCGAGGGGAGGGTGGCACAAGGAAAGCTCTCAGAAACAGAAACTCTCCTCCTTGGCACCCTGTGCCTGCAAACTTTTGACAGACTAAAGGCTTCACAGAGCATCCCATAGCAGGGGAACCGCCCCAAAACCCGGCCCGCATCACTCCATCCGCACTATCCCCACCCCGTGTCCTGGTCCGAGTGACATCTGCACGTCGGGCCAGCTCCCCTGGCAGTGCCAGCCCTGGGGAGAACACGGCACTGGGAATTATCCTCCATCCGCACCGGGAAGAAACCTCCCCGTGTGAGAAGGCAGGCGGCTGGCCTCAGCCCTTGCACCCGCTGAAAGGGCTGGCAGCTTCGCCAAACGGGACAAAACCTTTGAGCAGAGACAAAATAAGAAGCAGAAAGCTTTAAGGAAACGCTGAGCCAGAGGCTCCCGGGGCTGCTGCAGCCCCAGCCAGCTCACATGTAGCCCTGGCACCCCGGCCCCTCAGCTGCTTCCCAGCCACAAGAGGTGGCTCTGCTCTGGACATGTAGGTTTTTTTTGTTTGTTTGTTTTTTTTCTGAGCCTGTGTTAAGCCAGAGAACCCTGCAGTTGCCCTGCTGAGGGTGAAACCCAGGCTCGGAGGAGGGCTTGCAGGGGGGAGATGCCAGTGCATCAGCCCTTGGCACCTTTTCCCTTCGCTGTCTCCTTGGGAAAGGTTGAAAGGCTCCTGGCATTTCTTTTTGGCTCCTACCAGCCACAAAATTGTTTCCCATTGCAGCAAGCAGATTTGACTTCCCTCTTTTCCACAAGCCTAGCGACACCAGCCCCATGGCTCGCCTTGCCAAACACAGCATAGGACACAGGTTATTACACTGAGAATATACTCCTCCAGCCTCTCTGTGCTCCTTTCACATTAAGTTTTAATCAAAGGAAGAAAGAGGCCACTTGTACCCTAGGAACGTGGCCGTTACACGTCTGGCTCTGTATCTTTCAAGAGAGAAGAAACTCTTCCCCTCCACTCCCTTCCCAACTTCTCTCTCCCAGATCCATCATCATTAGCAACTATAAACGTCAGAGCTGCAGCCATTAGGCTGCTATTCCTAGATAAATAATGCTTTTCATATTTAATTTACAAGTGGTTGCAGAGCCTCTTTGGAGTGCACGGGGTTAATTAAGAGCTGAATTAGATGGAAATGCTTCTCTCCGAGGAAACTCAATTAAACCGTTCTGGCAAAAAACCAAGGATGGTCAGGATTTCTCCCCGAACAGTGGTGCTGTGCCAGACACTCCGACCGCTGTGTCTCCTCTGCCTGGGAAAGAAGTTTCTTCTCCCACCTAATGCCACACATGTGTGTGCCAACGCTGCCGATGGGCATGGCTGGATGCCCCTGGCCCCCGTGGGAAAGGGGCACCGAAGCAACGGAGGTAAATAGCAGGCAGTGTTGAGGGACAGGACTAAGGACCACTCAGCACCTCAGAGACACACGTAGTAACAGCTCCTCCTTTTGAGTTTGAATGTTGAGAGTCCCCGGATTTCGGTCAGACGTGGCAGTGATGATGCTTACGGTTAATCCTTCCTCCTGCTGCATAAACACGTTGCCAAATGCTCCTCAGGAAAGTCATCTCCAAAACAGGAGGTGTACCAAGACCTTGCTATGCGAGTAAAGGAAGCTCTTGGTCTCCTCCTCCCAGACATCTGCTCACCAAAGCAACACATGCTGAGAATCACAAACTACCACGGGCCCTGCGTGAGCTATACATCCTTCCTGTGGTGGTATACGGGCAGCAGCTCCTTTCCTTCCCAAGAAAAAGAGCTACAGACAAAGTAGCATTGCTGGAAGAAACAAACCAAAAAATGCAAAAAAAAAAACCCTCTAGAGAAGGAAGTGAGACCTTTTGGGATGACAGGGAAGTTTGTTTACATGGATTTTTGCTATGATCCCAGCCAAATGAGGAAGGCAGCGCGTCACAGAGCGCATATCTGGCTTGCTAGACAGGATGAAAATGTAAAATTCAAGTGCTTGATGTCTGTACACAGCACCTCATAAAGACTCATCAACCCAGGGAAGTGTTTGGTGGCCCCAATCAACAGCTCTTCAAACTTGTACTCATTTAAACCTACTTTTATTCTTCTGCGCGTGTCCGCTCAACAGCCAAAGAGGCAAATGGTCTGGTGGCACCTCCGTGCCACCCCACCCTGAGTGGCTTCAGCTTCAAAGAGTTGGAGGACTGGTACCAACAGTTTCCCTTAGCAGCAGGTGCCTGATCTTAGGGACCCGTGTGTCTCCCAGCTCCTTCCCTGGCTCCATCCCTATGCCACGCTGGCTGGAGCCCCACCTGAAGGTGATTCAGCTCTTCCTTTGACTCTCACGGCACAAGGAAGATAACACCATGTCATCCTTTCTAATATCAGCCTCAGTGTTTGATGTGATCACCTGCTGCGTTCACTTGGCACTTGAACATTCAGACCTATCAATTTAATCTTAATTGTGCCTTTAATTTGATCATTGTGTTGTTCCACCTCTAACTGGCTTAGAGGAATCGGGTAGTAAATTTGCCCTGCCACATGCTCGACTTAAGCGTACGTTTGCTTTGTTGGCCTTTGTATAAGATTTGCAAGGCAGAGCACAGAAATTAGTTTATTCTGTCAACTGGCATCCTGGATAATGAACTTGGGGGGCAGAAGCCTCTTCGGTAGTGTGCTCTGCTACTAAACCAGAGCTCCTGTACCCCACAAAGCCTGCCCCATCCTTTCCCTGGCCATGGAGGGGCTCAGGCAGAGACACCCACTGCTGAGGTGTCAGAGGAGCCGGGCAGGGTTTCCAAAACAGAGGGAGTGCATGTATTTCTGTTCAGATATGGTTATTGACTCCAAAAGCATTTCCAAGTGTGGCTGGGCAGGAAGAGAGCCAGGTGTTTGCTATACCTCTACCTACTCTTTTCCCTCCTTGATCTTTCAGCCTGCCTGCTGCTTAGTTGCACACAGCCCTTTACAGTATCTCTCAACGTCTGACATGCCCTGTCTAGCTGGGAGGATGACAAGGGAGAAAAATCAGGCTCTAGAAGTTCTTTCAGCCCTTTCCTCCAGAGGCTGCAAATCCTCACCTCCTTGAGGCCAGCCAGGTGAGGTTACCCATGCCAACACAGCCTGTGCAGAAGCAGGAGGAGCTGAGACAACACAGGAGCAGGGCAGAAGAAATCCTGGTCATCATGTTTCCCATCCCAGGACTTTTCAAAGCCCACAGATACTTCCCCCAGATTTGCAGCAGGGAAACCCAGTGCCTGCCCGACCAGTCCCACCTGGGCCTGCCTGCGGGTAAGTGGATGGGCTAACCCAAGTACCCAAACCGAGCCTCTTGCTGACAAAAAGCCTCAGGAGTCCAGCAAGGACAGGCTCCCAGTAAGCACGCTGTGGCTGGACTTCCAGGGAGAGGCAAGGATGCCCTGGCATGCCATCTCCCCTGTCCCCTGGGAAATTTTTAGATTTAATTAGAAGAGAGTTAAGGAAAAGAAGACAAGTGCATGTGTCAGAGTAAACCATCACCCGGGTAGCTGATTTCCTCCGTGCAGAAGACAGAAGCAAAGGAACATTTAATCCTGCTGGCTAAGCATGGCCAAATTGAGATCTACAGGGACTTCTCTGTGCAAATGCTGTACTGCGACCAACAGACTGGGTAACAGGATAAGCCTTATCTGAACAATCAGCCACTTCAGTGCAGCCTTCCAGGGCCACAGGCACCAGCCAGCAAGGGGTTGCCTGGGGACAACTCCTCTAGCCCAGCAGGAGAGTCAAGAAAAGGAGCTGCTGCAGAGCAGCCTGGAACGCTGCTGGACTCGGGTAACTTGGCCAAAAATCCTCGGCGAGCTTCCCCTTTGCCTAGAAACTGCCCTGCTACCCAGCCCCCTTGGCAAAACCCTTCTGCTCGCCACCCCCGGGGTGGGAGGCTGTGGCTGCCCACTCTCAGCCCCCCACCCTCACAGCCCACATGCCCTGTGGCAAAGGGGCCCCTCGCACCCCGAATAGGGCTTCCAGCCTCAACTGCCCGTGGCACCCCTGCCCACGGCCTGCCTGCCTTCCCAGAGCTCTTTCGAGCAGGGATATTAATGATGCTGCCTTTTGATATGCAAACGGAGCGCTCATTACGCCTCTCGCCCCACATCCTCTGAGCTGTTAATTAAAGAGTGTGCAGCAGGCAGAAAATTATCATCGTCGCCTGCAAAATAAACCAACAACGCTCGGATGGCTGCACCCCACCCCCCCACCCCCAAAACACGCGCAGCAAGCCCCGGTAGCACAGATGGACAAATGGACCCACGCTCAGGCAGGTGAACCCCACAGCTCCCACTCAGCCGTGACCTGTGGCGTGGAAAGCTGTGACCGGGCCACGGTGCCTGCATTGGAACTGGCCAGGTTGAGGGCAGTTGGGACACAGGGGACAAACACACAGCTCCTGGGCTGCAAAGGCACCGGCACCAGCAACACGCTGCTCTTTGCCCAGCCTCTCCCAGGCTCCAGGAGAGACCCCCGATCCCTTCCCACCAGCCCAGGGAGGAACATTTTTCCCCTTCCCCAGCCCCTACCTGGATGCTCACTGCTGGAAGAAGAGATGTGAATGGGTAATTGTAGCAGTGTCCTTTGGTGCCTCTGCTTCCTGGGTGAGAAGAAGACCTGGATCCACCGCAGCACTGCGCGGGGAGGGTGGAAATAGTCAGTGGCCCTTGCTGGTGAGCCCTGGAGGGCGGCTGCTGCAGCCCCAAGCTAAAGTTAGCAGGGCTAACGTGCAAAACAAGCTGGTGCTTTGGCCTTGATGAGCTTTTCAGCGAGGGAGGGACAAGCTGAATGAGAGCCAGGTGGGGAAGGATGCCCTGATTGCTGGCAGAAACAGGACCTGTCTCCCACAGCTGCCCTGTCAAGGGAAGGGGATCTCCCAGGCCCACCCCCAAGCTGCCTGTTGCCCTGCTCCAGAACCTCACCTTGCAAAAAAGCAGCAGCTTTTGGGGGCTATAAATCCAATCCTTGCAGAAAGAAAAAAGTGCCTGCAGCAATCACCTGCAGCAATCACAGCAGATCAAAGGGAAGGGTGGGAGTCAGAGCCCACAATTTCCTTCTGCTCTGACTAAACAAGGAATCAAATTAACCTGTTAGTGAGCTGAGCAGGGACTGCCCCGGCCCGCTTGCCCTCTTAAGTGGATTTGTGTCTAACCCAAGAGCGTGCTGGCTGCCTCTCTCGACTTTGCTGGACCAAAACCTCAGCCATGACACCCTCACAGAGAACGATGCTCAAAACTCCAGGTCCCAACACACATGGCTTTCCTCCTTCCTCATTGAATAAGAGAAGGGAGGATAGCCGTTTGTTTTTGAGAGGGTTTGGGCACATTTTGGGTGTCCTCTGTCCTTCCACGGATTACCCTCAGCTGAGAAGGGAGCTGCTTGGAGATGTAGCACAGCCCGTAGCTAGAAGGACGCATTGAGCTTTTTTCCCCTCTGCCTTTTTTGGGGGATACAGCCTGCACTTATCTCTGCTGTTGAGAAATAGGGATTACTGCAGAATTGAGACGCTCCCACTCACTCCTCTCATGGTGCTGGTGAGAAATGACAGAAAAAGTAGGTGCCCTGTGGACAATAGTGGACTTGTCTCTCTTCGCACCCAACAAGCATTGCCTGATTTGTAACCCTGTGGAAAAGGAAGAGCTCACAAGCGGGAGGCAGGCTCAGGAGCTGCCTGACGCTTTGGAGAGAGGCTGCTCCTTTGCGCTTTTTTGCCCATCAAAATAAAACTAAACCCCCACTCATGCTGTAAGCACTAGGCACAACTAAAGGTGCGCTGTGTGGGACCAACCACCACCTCTCCCTGCTCTCCTGGGACAGGTTTTAATTGCTGCTTGCCTGAGAAGCTGGTTTATTCCCCCACTTCTTCCCTCTTCCCTTTTTCTCCTCCCTCTTTCCAAGCCCATGGTGTTTCTGCACCCCGGGGATGAGGCCCCTCCACGGCAGGACATTGCTCTCTGCAGCTGGAGATGGGGATGACGGAGCAGCTCAGCACTGCAGGACAGACCCTGACCCTTCGTGTCTCCCACACCTCCAGCGAGAAGATGCTGGGAGTGGGATCTAAGCAGCCTCTCAGATATTTCTACTGCTCCTAATTGTTGCTGTACCCAGGTGCCATCATCCCTGCGGGGACTTTGGAGGCGCAGGCTCCACGGGGTCTGCGCAGAGAGATGATTTGTCATGCTCTCCTCCCGGATTTCCTCCTGCCTCCATCGGTGATGGTGCTTTGCCCCCCTGGGGTTCAGCATGGAGGGGGCTGGGGGAGCTGGCACTGGGGGGGGGGGTGTTGCTGGCTCAGTGCTCTCCAGAGGTGGATGACAGCCGCTGCCTCCCCCAACCTGGTGATGACAAATGTGGCAATGACCTGCCCAGGGTGGAGATCACAGTAGCGTGTTTCCCTGGGGCAGCAGTGAGCACAGGACAGTGGTATTCCTTCCTCTCCCACCCCATCCTGCCCACTCAGGACAGGGACAAGTTGGAAGATGCAAAAGCAACTTAACCCAAACAACTCTGCTTCTCTACCTCCTCCCCACGCCATGGCCATGCCTCTCCCCAACACCTCCAGCCTCCCGGGACCTCACCGCAATGCCGAGGGTCTGTAACCCCCACATCAGTGGTTCTGAGCAGCTCCAGCGTCCGCGGGCTGCCCCTGCCCTTCAGCCTCCCTCCTGCTCCTCCTGCGAGCGGTACCATCCATCTCCTCATCTCAGGACTCGCCCTGCCATCCATCACCGGCTGCCTGAGCACATTACCCTTCACTTCTCCAGATGGCGGTCAAGGAAGGCAGCCGAGACAAATCAGTTTGCTGAATCCCAGACACCCTCGCACCCGTGGTTGTGCTGCTGGGCTTGAGCTTTGCTAATTCCAACTCTCCAAAGACCGAAACGCTCCGCGAAACTTCCCGGCACCGTGGGCACCACCTGCGATCCTTGGGGGTGGAAGTTGTGGCAGGTGGGACAGTCTGAATTCCACCATGCTGGACCATAGTGCTTGAATGGTTTTCCCCGAGACCACAAAGTTTCTGAGGCTGAAGCCTATTCCTTACTCTGGGATTTTTCCCAAATGCCACTTCTGTGCTGAGTTTCTGTGGCAGGGTTTTTGGTAGCAGGTCAGGGGGCTACAGTAGTGGCCCCTGTGAGAAGTTTCTTGAAGCTCCCCCAGGTCCAAGTCAGACCCACACCTGGCCAGGGCGGAGCCAATCAGCGATGGTGGCTGCACCTCTGCAATAACATATTTAAGAAGGGGAACCTGAGAGAGGGTTGGGACTTGTGAGGAGGAGTTACAAGAAGGACACCTGTGGAACACTGAGGTCAGTGGAAGGAAGGAGGAGGAAGAGGGGGAGGTGTGCTGGAGCAGAGCCCCCCTGTATCTCACGGTGAGATGTCAGGACCACCCCACTGCCACCCATGGAGGTCCAGGGTGGAGCAGAGGCCAACCTGAAGCCTGTGGAGGAGCCCACACCAGAGCAGACATCTGTGCCTAAAGGAGGCCAGGACTCTGAGGGGAGAAGCAGCCCCCACTGTTGCGGTTCGGCGCTGGGAGGACTGCAACGTGCAGGGCTGACCCACGCTGGAGCAGCTTGGGAACGGCTGCATCCCATGGGGAGGAATCACACCAAAGAAGGTCCATGCAGTGAGAGGGGAGCCCCGTGGAGCAGGGGAGGAATGTACAACATTCACCCCCACTCCCAAGAAGGAAGGAGCAGCGAGCTGACTGTAACCCCCGTCCCCTGCCCCTGCACTGCTGGGGGAGGAGAATGGAGAGATGGGGAACAGAGCTGAGCCCGGGAAGAAGGGAGGGTGGGGGAGGTGGTTTTGGATGTGGTGGCACTTCTCACTGTCCCACCTTGTCGGTTAAAATTTGTTTTTGTTAGTGTTTGAATTAAAGTGATATTCTTTTTTCTTCCCCTAAGGAGTCTGTCTTTTGCCCCTGATAGTAATGGGTGAGCCACCCCTCCCTGTCATTATCTGGATTCCAGAGCCTTTGACTTTATTTTCTCCTTCCCATTCCTGAGGGGGGAAGGGATGAGTGAGCACCTGGGTGGTGTGCAGTTGCCCTCTGGGCTCAAAACATGACCATTTCTCTTGAGTTTCTCTCCCACTCTTTGACTGTTTCCACTCCGTGAGGCAGTCCCAGGGGCACCCCCGGTGCTGTTCCCTTGCAAACCCTGCCCGGCAGCTGGGCAAGGCACAGCTTTGGTGTACATCTCTCCTGTGACGAGGTCAGTTCCAGAGCTGCCCTCCGGAGCCCCCGTGCCCACAGCATCGCTCACCAGTCCCTCCTTCCCTGCCTGCCAGAGCCCCCAGAGCAGCTCTAGCCCCCACTACCCCCAGTGTCAATGGACACATGCTCCGGGGGGAGAAGTGGATGAGCACACGCTGTTCTACCACATGAGTATCGTAAAGAAATACTTACAACAGCATTTGCACTGATTTATCCAGCATAAAAATGACAGCAGGGAAATCCCAGTACTTCCACCTCCGAGATTTCCTCGGTAACATCTCCTATGCCAGCGCTGTGGCAGGCATGTGCCTGAGTGGGGAAGATGTGGCACTGCTTATCCTTAGGGATTTGACCCATGCTGACCCAGTACCACAGTCATGTTAAGTAGGGAAAAGAATATTTTGGAAGGCTAAGAAGAATCACAGCTTCTCATGATATATTATATACGTCAAAAAACCAATTCGGATAAATACATGGTTTGATGTGAGTCAGTAGTAATAGGTACTACAAATTTAAATACCTCCCTGCACACTCAGTACATAGCTATGCAGAAATACAAAGCACTTTGGATTGATATGCATTTAGTATAATGCACCACTATTTAGTTTGTGTTGAATTGCTGCATTTCTGTGAGCATGCTAACATTAAATGTGTAGCTACATGTTGACTGCGTAGATCCCAGCAGATATTCAGATGCCAGTGCTGATCTACAGCTTTAAATGACCCTAAAGCAGTATTTTTGGAGAAGCACCGGATGACCAGAGGGCTAAGTGGCAGTCAGGCCCTGCAGGCTGTTTGTGGGTCCTGCTGCTTTGGAAGAGCAGGACAGGATGAACAGTCTTGGGTCTGAGATGTTGCTTTTTGGGGCGATGACACTGTCCGTCAGTGCAGAAGGCTGTCGCCTGCTCACGGGGAGTTGAGCAGAGCTGGGAGTGGAGCGGTGGCACATCCCAAGGGACCGGCTCCCCCGTGTCCCCTCTGAGCAGCTCCCCCCCCGGGGACAGACCTCTCAGCTCCTGCCGCTCAGCCAGCGCGTCCCGGCTGCCACTGAGCTCTGAGGTGCTGGGGGGTCATCGGCCTCACGTGAAGAGCGGAGTCCTCTGGAGATGGCAGCCTGGGGGGAGGCCACCCCACGTGCACCCCCCGCGGCGTGCAGCTCCCCGGCAGCTTGCTGGCACTCGATTCCCCCAGGAGTTTTGTCCAGGCTGATGTGGAAGCATTTCGCTTCCTTCCCAGGGACCATTCTGCAGCCTCAGCCTGGCGATTACCAGGCAGCTTCCCACCCACTTTCACCCCTTTCTCTCTACCTTCATCCCTCTTCTCCCTCCTCCCCTGGATATTTGCTCCCTGCTTCCCTGTCTCCATCTAGCCCAGACAGACATGAGGCTCTTTTAGTCTCTCTCTTCACACACAAGCTTTCCAGCCTGTTCTCCTGCTTTTCTACAAACTGCCCCAGCCTGTTTCAGTTTTTCAGCCTCTGGCAACCAGCCTAGGCTGGATGCGGTGCCCCAGGACACTGGTGGGGCTCTCCAGAGGCACAGTTGGCCCATCGATTGCCTCAGCCACGCCAAGGACATGCCCAACCTCAAATCCTGCTCTCGGTTTCAGCCTGCAGCTGTAGGGACCCGCCATCCTTCTACCCCTGCTCCCAAGCAAGACATGAAGCGTGGCCACCATGCCAACCAGGAGTTCTCCCTTCCTTTCCCTCACCCTTATACTTCCCCTGGCAAGTAAAGGCCCAGTCTCCCCACATAGTTCACAGTGCTGAGAACTGAGCCTCGTGACACTATTTGAGGAGAAAAAGCCCACAGATGTCTTGGCATCGTCCATCCTTGGAGTTTTACAAGACCCGAGTGGATAAAGCCCTGAGCAACCCAGTCTGACCCCATAGCTGTCCCTGCTTTGATCAGGAGGTTGGACTTGACACCTCCTGAGGTCCTTCTTCCAGCCTGAGTTTTCCTGTGACCCTAAACCCCTGCCCCCACCCCCAATTTAGGGGTGGTTCCAGACCTTTCCCAAGCTGCAAGGGGCTAAACTCTGCCCAGGCTCAGGTTGGTGGCAGCATCTTCTTTGAAGATCTCCCCTCACAACCAGCAGCAGCCACTTGTGCCAGCCTCCCTTCTCCATTCCTTAGCCCATTCGTGGGGTACACACAGGGTCTTCCTTCTCTGCAGAGCCCCCCAGCTTCCCCCCTTGCTGCCTCCCCGGGGGAGCCCCTCTTGCCCCGCCAGCTCCATGCTCCGACCACGGTGCCGATGACACGTACCTGTGCGTGTTGGATGTGACCCCACCATCAGGCAACTCAGGGGGAAAGCAATGAGTCCTCTTGCCTTCAGGGCTTGGGGGGGCTCCTGCCTGCAGGGAGAAGGAAGAGGGGGTGTGTTTCCAGCAGGCACTGGACAATCCACATGCTCTCCCACAGCACTGGCATCCCTAGCTGTGTCCAGCCACATGCTTGGTTTTGGCCCTTCCCTTGGGAGCCACAGCCACCATCCTCCACGGAGCCGGGCAGCTTCCCAGTTCCACCCCTTGGTCTGGCAAAGGTGGTGGCTACAGTTCAGCCCCAGTGCGTGCCTGAAACCCCTGCCAAGCTCTCCTCTGCCTCCCCAAGGGCTGCAGGGGGTCAGCAGAAACCCCGACTCTGCAGGCACCATGGTGGTCTCTGATTCCATCTCCAGGAGGTCACAGGAGGGGTCTCCGGGTCCTGGAATAGCATGTGGGCAGGTGACAGCCATAGTGAAATGAGGTGGCGTCCAGTGCACTCCTTGGGGAAGGGGAGTTTCAATCAAACCTGAAATATCCCCCCTTGACTCCCACCAAATTGCTGCCAGTTCTGGACCAGCTCTAGCAGGAAGCAGGTAGATTGTAGATGAGGCACAGCCAGCTCAGAGGAGGCTTTTTAAACTACAGCCGACCCACAGCTGCTGTAGTTTACACTGGGGACTACACCCAGGCCTTTCATCTAGCCATACTCAGGGGTTTAAGGTGTCTTCTTGCTTGCAGGGGTTAGTGGGGCAAACATTTTCAATGGGAAGCAAAGGGATGGCGAAAAGCAGTATGCCTGGTTGGGAGCAAAGAGCACCTTTTGTGGAAGTCATGCACAGAGAGAAATCAATACAGCTCTAAAACAGGCACGACAAAAGAACAAGTGGGAAAAACAAGTGGCCCACCAAAATCAAACCAGAAGGTGCAAGCAAAGAGCTTGACAGCTGCCTGAGACAGCAGAAAGAGCCTCTGAGAAAGAGCAAGGATAGAGCCAGAGCCCATACAGGCTACAAAAGGGCTCAAGACATAAAACTTCCAGTATCAAGTCCCCATGATGTCCTGATGTGGAGTTCAAGCCCCTTCTCTCTACAGAGGTCTCCTGCAGCCTGTCTGGGGAGTCAACAAGGCCCCCCGTGCCCCAGCTGGCTTCTCACACTGATGCCTCCTCCTCCTCCATCCGTGATCCTGTCTTCTTTCCAGCTCCACTCCATGACATCTAACCACGCTCCCCAGGGAAGGATCAGGCCCTGGGACACACTGCTGGGTGCTGTGAGAACAGCGCACGAACACAAATCTATACCGCCAGTCACTTTTGTAGCCCATGAACCTTTTCCGTGGCCATTTCTCAGAGGAGCCAGGCAGTGCCTCTGCAGGGCACGGGGGTCCAGAGACCCTACCTGCTCACTGCTTCTGGCCTGAGAGGCTCCAGGGCATCTTCTCGCCCTCCTCTGCAGAGACCAGCCAGCACCCCTGTGCCAGCCAGCACCCCCTCCTGCTCCTGTCCCTGTGCTGGGTCAGCAGCCCGCGGATCAGCTCCAGCGTTACGCCTGGAGGAGAAGCAGCACCGGTATGCAGGCTCAGCAGAAGAGGTGCCCCGTGGGGACAAGAACTGCTCCCCTGTCCCCGCTCCAGCAGAGGTTGTCAGAGCAGCCGGCGCTGGAGGCTGAAAAGCTGCAGCCAAGAGCGTGGGCAAGCCCTGAGCAGGGGCAGGGGGAGCGGGAGGCAGCAAGAGGGTCTCAGGGAGCCGGGTGACCTTGGAAGGCACCTGCTGAATCTGTTTTATAGACCTAATCTAGGATTTCGATGCTCAGCTACCGACAGCAGTAGCCACAGGCACCCACGCAAGAAGCCTGCAGCAAACACCCCAGTGCCCCCCAGCCAGCATGCCTTGGCCCCGTGCCGCAGCACTGCGGGCTCTTTGGCTGTCTGGTGCCCACCCCCAGCTCTCACATGGCCCCCACAGCCCCATGGGACCCCCTAGGACTCCCTATCAGCATCCCAACCCTCCACTTTCCTCCCCAGCCTGGTTTGCGGGGGAAGCCCACGGATACCGAGCAACCCACGTGCCCAGGAACGGAGGGAGCTGCAACGCCGGAGTGGCAGAGCCAGGGTGGGAGTTGCCCCCTAGTTTTCAAGGGGGAACCCCCGACTCCTGGGGCCCCTGAGTGTGCTGCCTGCAGCCCGCTTACCCCGTGCTTGCAGGCAGGGCCGCCGCGGTGGGGCTGGCCCCAGCTCCCTGAAAGGGCTCATTGTCAGCGGTGGCAGGGACACAGGAGGCATTGAGGGTGGTGGGTGCCCCGTGCTCTCGGCCAGCGGCGGGGGCTGGCCTGCCCC
The DNA here is from genome assembly GCF_018691265.1 of Tyto alba. NCBI lineage: Eukaryota > Metazoa > Chordata > Aves > Strigiformes > Tytonidae > Tyto > Tyto alba. The sequence goes on from NW_024881280.1 coordinate 6,888,445, forward strand.
GACCTCCCAGGCCCCCATGAAAAGGCTGGTTTGTAACGCTGCCCGCAGCCGGGAGCTGCAGGAGGACGAGGCACCTGGCACGGAGCTCCCAAATGAAAGCAGCCTCCACACTTATCCTCCTACCCCCTTTTCTGCCGGCCCCGCCACCCCGGCACAGCACCACATCTCTTTCAGGTCCCCCGGACCCGACTTTCTTGGGCAAGCCCAGCCCCAACCCCTCGGGGCGATGCTGCAGCTCTGCTCAGCATGGCCACCGTAAGGAACCGAAGGAATTAATGCCTCAAACGTTCATCGACACAGAAAACTCTGACAAGCTGTGGCCTTTGTGATTAGTCTAAGGAATGCTGCCCAAGGAAGAGCAGAGTGTATCAAAGGATGCGCGGCTTCACTCCCTTGTGGTTGTACTGCCAAACTCCTTAGATAAGCCTCAAAGGAGGAAAAAGCAGACTGAGTGAGACCATATGTTCAGGTTAAAGGACTGATAAGAGAGATAAATAACCGGCACCAGAATGACCTAAGCAAAAACTGAGGAAAAAGTAAGAGTGGGGGAAGGAGCACAACCGACCACTTGATTGATAAGGGGATTGATGCACCCCACTCCACCTCAATGCGTATGCAGAACCCACGCTCCACCCTTTCCTCATCTCTCATGGAAATGAGTTAGTGGAATACCTGCCTCTCTTTGTCTACTATGCTAATCAGCTGATAAAGATTAACTTAAAAGGTGACAGAAAACTTTACTATGTGTGCAACCACCACCCAAGATTTCCAGACCTGAGACAATGCTGGAACGAGGGGTGATGACCAGACTCTTCTCCTTTCCTTTCCTTTTATTTTCTTTCCTTTCCTTTCTTTTCTTTTCTTTCTTCTAGATTTATCAATAAGAGACCCCATTGCTTACTATCCTTTTCCAGGTTTAAGTTTTTTCTACCACAAGTTAAACATTTTAACTGGTTGTTTGGTGTCGTTTCACCTTAATTTAACCTGAGGGGATCACAGAACCTTTAGGACTCTCTGGGCTCCCAGTCTGGGTCATAACAGCCACCACCACCCCAAATGCTCCTGGGTGCTCCCCGTGCCCTCTGCTCCCCCCCTCCCCCCCCCCCCATTGGGACAGAGCTGAGCGGGACCCAGTCTGGCTGGGGAGGGAGCAGTGGCAGGGCTCCAGCTCTGCCTGGCCCTCAGCAGCTCCTGCAGCCACTGGTAAACACGCATTAAGCTCCTGCAGCCACCAGTAAACACTCAAAACAGAGGAAGGAAGGACGCCTGCCCGGGGAAGCTGTCCCCAAGGCATCTGGTGACAGCAGCCAGCACCTGCGGGCCGTACCCTTCGAGGGATGGTGGCACGCTGGGGGCAAAGTCCCCTGGCCTCTTCCAGCCCCCAAGAGGTGTGTAAAAGGAAAAATTCCCGGCTGTGTAACCTGCCAGATGGCGAACGATGTTTTTTCTCCCAGCCTTGGAGCCAGGAGGCTTTTGCCAACTACGTGGTCAGTGTCATGGGGGTCAGGACAGCGTGAAGCAGCAGCTCCCCACCTTTGCCAGCACAGACCCGGTGGGGAGGGGGCTCACTCCCTTCCCTCCCCGGGCAGCCCAGCAGGCTAGCAAGGAGGGGTGCGTGCCTGCCAGTGGGACACCCCCTTTCCTGCCTCGTGGGTACCATGGCTGTCTGGAGAGAGGCTGGTACCCAACAGGGCTCACTGAGTGGGGCTTCACTGCACAGCTTTCTACACCCTCTGAACAGCAGCTGGAGGACACAGGGTGCCCCTGGGGATGGACAGGGACCCATCTGTCCTTAGAGAGACAGACAGATGCTCGGGGTGCTTTCTGGGCTCGCAGAACGAATGGCTCCAACTCACGTGCATCCTGGGTGCGTGCGGGCTCCCATGGAGGCTTTGTGGACCTCAGGCAGTTTTGGATGAAATGAGAGACTCCACTGATGCCTCCTGCCTCCCCAGGGGCTTAATGAGGGCTAATTCAAGTCTCCGAGGAAGCATAACACCCACATCAAAAGGGCTGGGGGAGGCGGAGCGGGCGCTGTGCGTGCCGGTGGAGTGGGTCACAGCTGGCTCTCTGGCAGAGGCACGGCTCCGGGATGCACAGAGACCCTCCGCCCCAACCCTTGCCTCTTTGGGTCAGGGCTAGGGGTGCAGAGGGTCCAGTTGCCTCCTGCCACTGTGTAGCCAGGCAGGCAGCCCCTTCCCATGAGAGCATCCCGCTCCTGCATGCCCCTTTGGCAGCCCTACCCCTCACCACGCGTAATCCCCCGAGTTGGGGTGGAGGTACAACTACTTCAGGACAAAACTGCAGCCCTCTGGCCAGACTTCTCTCTAGTCTCTGCAATCCGGAGCCAGCAGCCTCCCCATCTTCCCTGAGGACTGACCGGTTCCTCCTAAGGCCCCTGAGCTCTGAGGGGATCCCTGTCAGATGTGGTGGCCATGGCCATACCAACCTCAGAGCAACTTAAAAAAAAAAAAAAAAAAAAAAGTCGCAAAGGAACAATAAGAACAACCAGCAACACACAAACTTTAACGCCTTGTATCCTTCCTTTTTCAAAACAAGAAACAAATCTGACTCAAAGCCCCCCGGTGCTGGGTCAGACCTGCTCCAAAGTCCAGCAGAAGCTCCTCTCCTGCCCCCCAGCATCCCAGCCTTGGGCAGTTAGCAAGGAGGGGTTCTCGCTTCCCCCTGCACGCAGGACACCTGACATCCAGGCCTCACAGGTGGCAGGCTGCTCCCCTTCCTAGCCCTTTCAGAGGCTTTTAATGGAAATATTAAGACTGGTATGAATGCTCGACCAGGGCAAGTTCATGTGTGTATGCACTGGGTGGGCAGCAGAACAAGGGTTAAAAAAAGGGCTGTATTCATAACCAAGGATGCAGTTAGTCAAGCTGAGCACCATCAAGCCCAGGTCTGGTAAGTCCCAGTACAGATGCCATGTGAGCAGAAGACACTATTACGTTGCTATTACTTTGTTAAGCCAGCAGGGACACAGTTGCAAAAGACAACTCTGGACAGACAGACAAGATCAGTCCAAAAAAAATGAATTCATCGTTGCCCAGCAAGAGGAACACAGAAACCACAGGGAGAACCCAGTGACCAGCATCCCCTGTCCTCCGGGACACCAGATCCCTTGGGGACACACATCTTGGTGTTTGTGCATAGGAGACAGTGAAAGGGTAAAACCAACTCGCTTAGAGATTTTGTAGAATTGGGTCACCTCCCCCTTCTATAAGGTCTCGCTATTTTGAACCACAATTAAATGTCCCCCACTCTTCAGGCACTTACGGAAGTTTTCAGGACACACACGTGTGTGAACGCAGGTGGCCCACGTGGCCGGCTCTGACAGCCCTGTCATTACAGGGTTAAAACAAGCCACGTACCTGATGCCACCAAGCAGCCCTGAAAAATAGTTTCCTGTGTTTTTTTCTACCTGTCTGACCCAGATGGGGAGGCTGGCTGGGACCAGCAGGGAGGCAGCGGCACAGGACCGGGAGAGGGGCAGGGAGGGGGGGTGAGCCAGAGGCAAACTGCTGTTTAACCAGACTTTTAATGTCTGGTTTTCACTGACGCTTTCACAAACCCCTCTTTTTCACTCCAGTGAAACACCAAGTCTCTTAGTAAATACCCGCTCAACCCCTCTGTAAATTCACAATATGTGAATGATTTTTATTAAAAATACTGGAATCGGCATTAAAGTTACTACTGTATTTTGAACTCCAAAGGAAATGAGACTACAAAAGATAAAGGCCACATAAAACTGTTGACTTGGATACAGCGTGATTTATGGGGCATGTTTAACACCCTGGAGCCTGATGTACACTTTTAGAGAAGAAAACAAAAATACAATGACATGTGAAAGTCCAATACGGATTTTGCTACTGGCTTTGGGTCTCCATCAGCAGGTGATTTTCCTGCCGACCCCATCTCAAGGGAGGTAGAAACAGGCCTGGGAGGGATGACTGTGCCTGGGGGCTGAGCAGTGAGGCTGGGGGAGAACTGCACTGTGTCCCGTTTAGGTTGTTTTCTGTCCTACGAGTAACGCAGAGCCCAGGAGCTCGTAAGGTTTGAGCTGTTCCTGTGAGGTTTCTTGGGAGTAAGACTGGATGCTAAGCCCAGGCTGGTGACCAGGGTAGGAGCCTTAGCTGAGATGGGTTAGTACAGCTGCTCCCATGGTCTGTCCCGGGATGCTCTCTGTGGCTGTGGGGTCCGTGTTTCCAAAGACATTGGGCAGGCTGGAGAGACCAGAGAGAATGATGAAAAGCCCAGAAACCCCCACTTCGTCGTGAGAGATAAGGAAGTTTAGTCTATTTAACTTCTCAGAGAGAAGGTTAAGAGGAGCCTTGATCACGATCTATTAATACCCACGCAGAAGAAATAGTTCAGATAGTAGATAGCGCTTTAATCTAATAGGCAACGGCATAATGCAATCTGGTGGCTGGAAGCCAAAACTCGACGCCTCCAGACTAGAAATAAGGGGCATGTTTCACTGTCAGGCACAGGGAGCTCTGGAACAACTCGCCCACAGCAGGGATGGCATCTCTCCTGAGGCGAAGGTGTGCCTGCACCCCGCTGCCAGCTCCGGCGCAGGAATTGCTGGGTGCAAGGCGGCAGCCCGTCACCCACAGCGGCAAGGCTGAACAGCCCCAACGACTATTTGGCCCTTAAAATCCGGGGTTTTACAAACGGGTAGTTGATTGTGTTTATTTTTGCGTAGAGGAGGAGAATCTCCCTTCCCCTCCCAGCAACTTAAAAGTGGTCTGTAGCTGCCATGGTTTAAGTATATCAAAGGAACAACATAACATTGAGACGGTTACTTTTGTCCTCATTCATTTTCTTTACCTTATGTGTTATATCGACTTGTGGTGGCTTTTTGGAAAGAAAACCAAAAGGAATGGGGGAGTGAAAAGCCGGAGTAAATAAACACATCCCCGTCCTGCACAGATGGAGTGTATAAGCTCCTCAAGAGAAGGGATTATAGCATGAGCTGTTTATCGCTGCTTCTGAACTACAGAAGGACGTCAAGTATAAAGTCTTTTGTTATAGCTTCTATGTGAAGGCCAACAAGAAAGGACATTTTCTGAAAGTCAGGAAAATAAAGGGAAGTGCCCAAAATACTTCAGACTCTGTCCCTTAAGATCAAGGTATCAAGAAAATCACTCTGAGAAATCTCGGCTGGCGCTCCTACGGGGTTTAGGAATGATTTCGGTAACCCCCTCCAGCCCCGCACACCGTCGGGCTCCGGCAGATTTCAGAAACCCCTCGTGGGGTGGCTTGCACCCCCGCGACCCTATAAAGGGAGCCCCCGTTTCAGCACAGCCCCCCTGCTGCTCCCGTCCCGCTGCCGTGCCCCTACCATAGCCGAGCAGTACAGCAGCAGCTCCTTCCCCGCGACGTACCTCGCGATCCTCCACACCTACTCGGCCCGCAGGGACAGCTGCAAAGAAATTTTTATTTATTTTTTTTTTTTTTTTTTTTTTAGTATCTCGGCCTGGAGCAGCTCTTCCTTGCAGCACGGCAAGGCTCGGCCAGGCGGGGAAGGCACCTCCATCGCGCCGGGAGCCAGCTGGAGAGGCACAGCGGCACCGCAGCCCGGGGAGAGCCGCCGCTCCTCCGGCAGAAAAAGAACGGAGCATGCAGGTGGGTTTACAAATGCTACGGTACGATCTGATACAGGCTCTCAAAACGCCGCGCTTTAAGCACACAGATAGTACGTTCTATTCGTCTGCCTTTAAATTTATGTGCTTTAATACGTTGCTCTTTATGTTAACGGCATTTCACAGGATGTATGGGGGGATGTAACGTGGCCAGATTACTGTGAGAATCATAACTTTGCTCCTGACTGCATTTTGAGTGATTAGAACAGTAACCTTCATATCACCTTAACAGCCACATTGATATTTTATTACATATATTCCCAAGCAGATTATGTTGTTAAGGTAGATTTTTTGAACCATAACTCAAGAAGAGGAAATACAAAGCCTTTGCTGAAATCTGTTGCTGGAGAGCATGGAAATTGAATGCTTTCAAACTGCATTTCAGATCAGATGAAAATTTTAAAAGGTGAGCTCTTTTGACTCTTCGAGTCACCAGCAGCCTCTCTGCTCTCCCGCCCGGAGCCACGTGGGGGAAAAATGATGCCTTTTAAACAGAGACAAATTTTCTTCATGAGGGCGAGGTACAGCCACAGCAGTCCCTCCCTCTGAAAGGCAAACTGACCACAAACACACACCACGGAGCCTACTTAATATTTTAATACTCATCAGTCATAGATACGGAGCTCTAATATGTAAGCCTTCAAACCAACAGCATCTCTCTAGATTAACACTTAAAATACCAGCGGGCATCAGAAAATGTGATCATGGTCAGCTGAAATTATCAGAAACATCTGTTTGTTCTTCAACCCCACATCTAATCCTCATTTTTTGCACCGTTCTCTCAGATCTCTTTCCTTCGTACAAGACAGCCTCTACGGCCATGGTACATTTACTGCCCTGGGTTCAACACCCCCCACTTTAAGCCCAGGTGTTGCATAGACACTTGATGCGCCTCGCTGGGTTTTGGAAGTTCTCCAGGCACCCGCGCCTGGTCCCACAGGAGGGGGGACACAGCCCCCAGCACCAGGAGGTACGTGTCCAAGCAGCTCCGGCATCGCTCCTGGAGTTTTGCAGATGGACTTCGGAGGTGTCTCAGTGCCCAGACTCTTTCTGGGCTGGTGTTGAAGAGAGGAGCAACTCCTTACTCTTTGGAAAGACTGGGAAGCATGCGGGTGCCCATCTGCTCTTGTATTCTTACCGTGAGCCCCCTGATTTCCTCCTGGCACCGCTCCCTGGCCCGGTTTATGCCCCGCTTGGCCAAACTCCTGGAATTCCTGCCACTCCTGTGCTTCCAGTGCCTTGGCCCCCCGTGGGAGGGGAGCACGGCCGTGGCCTCAGGCCAGCTGGACGCCCGCTCCCCGCTCCTCCCCACCGCTCGCCGGAGGTGCCGAGCAAGGGCGAGCAGACATCGGGGACACTTCACCGGCACCCCGAGCTGCCGAAGGGCGGGTGCCACGCAGGGGTGGCCCTCAGGGCTATTGCGGAGGTGCTACGGGTCCTTAGGAACGAGGTCGGCTCTGCCAGGGCAGATGAATCAGCAGCTCGTGTCCGTGGAAGGGGATGGCCTGAGCAGGCGCATCACCCGAGGAACACCGGTGATGGAAAGCCCGGGGCCACCGGCGCATTTCCAGCAGCAGCCGATGGTACGGCTCTTCCCCAGCTCCGAGAAGAGAGTCAGGACAGGCAGGAGCCTCAGTCCTTGCCCTTCGTAAGGTGTAGGAAAACAGGCACGAGAAAGAGTGGCTTCAGGGCTTTCTCACTCCAAACAGGGATACACCAATGCAACAGCACCGTATAGCGAATGCTACGATGGGGAGCTGTTGCTATGGTGAGGGAAATAATATTTAAGCACCAACTGTTTATAAATACAAAATCCCTACAAAGTTTTCTAAAATTACACTAAGGGGGCTAGGGCTGTCAGGATATTGTAGAAGACTTGAGAAATACCAGTATTTTTGGACACACAAGATCTGCGTATCCTAAAACAGCAAATGCAAGTCCAACATGCCAAACATCAAAACTGACTACTCTGCTGTTGTGCTTCCCCGGATTTAAAGGCACCCTTGCAGCCCTGGACTCGCTGGCACAGCCTGGCAGGCCTCCGGGAGCAGAGGCGAGACCAGTGCTCCCAGAGATTTAATTTTCTCTTGACGCAGTTGCAGCGCAGGGACCCGGACTCCGCTGTTTCTTGTAGAAGTTGATCCCAGCTGCTGCTGAACGTGCTGATGCTGTGACCCCCGCAACTACACTTTGCGAACTTACACTTTACACTTAGACTCAGAGGTGAAAATTTGGAAATTCCTGAGCTGGGGAGGCAGCTCCTTGGAGAGCCCAGGGGGGTTGTCAGGATCTGGGTGTTGCTCACATGAACGCAAGAAGAAAACGGCTGTGATTTCTTATAACGCCCAGGCAACACCAAACATGCACAAAGTAAAACAGGGATATAAAAATTGAATATCCATTGTAGCATCTCGTAAGCTGGCTCTCGCTGGCAGCTGCCATTTCAGCAGAGGTGCAGTTAAAGTGCTAAAAACTGCAGCTTGGCTGGCAAGCGCTGAACAAAAGGGCAACAGTCAAAGTTGCCAACAGTCAATGTCCGACTCGTTTCAAGGGGTCGAACAGGAGCAGAAACTGGAACGTGACCGTCAGACCGCAGCCACCCCAACAGCCCTGACACTCTCCCGTGTTTCCTTGCCTCTGCCCCACCCCACCTTCCCAGGGGGGTCAGGATGGCACCTTCCCGCCTCACCCCATCAGGATTGTGGCACTGCCGAGGACAGATTTGGTTCCTGCCCGTGGTCGTGAGCCCTGGCCACCCAGGGAGGATTCCCGGCGCTGGAGAACTAGTCCCCATGACAATTTTTTTTTTTTTTTTTTAATGAGCAAAGGCCACTGGAAAATGAGTGAATAAATGCACTCCGCCATCGCTACCAAAACTGGCAGGGATCTGGGGTGAGGGGGGGCTGCTTGTTCTGGGGCGTGGAGCCACGGGGCCCCTCTCTGCCCCGCACCTAGCCCTTGTCTGCGGGGTGGCCCGGTCCCCAGGGACCCCCGCGTCCTCTGCCAACACCCAGCGTGGGGCTGGGACGCGTCTCCCGGGGGGAAGCCCCCACCGGGGCCTCTGTCGTGACAGGGGTGGGGCTCTGCCCCGCTCTGGCCAGGCCGCCTTGGGGAGGAATTAAAAAAAAAAAAAAAAAAGAAAAAACACAAAAGAAATTAAAAAAAAAAAAAAAAAAAAAAAGGAAATGGAGAGTTTCCTGCTCGGTGAAGCCGGGGAGCCGAGCTGCCGGGTTGGGGCGAGGCGGGCAGAGCGCGGAGCGGGGCGGGCGGAGCGGAGCGGAGGCTGCTCTGCCTGCGCGGCTCTGCGCGGTGTGCGCGGTGTGCGCGGCTCTGCGCGGCTCTGCGCGGTGTGCGCGGCTCTGCGCGGCTCTGCGCCGCTGCGCGCAGCCGGGCGCTCCGGAGCGGGGGGGAGGGTGGGGGGGGGGGGGGGGAGAGGAGGGAGGGGAGAGCGGGTGCAGCCCCCTTCCCCTGCCCGCCCTCCCTCCCTCCCCGCGGAGGGGCGTGGAGAGGCGGCCACGCGTGGGCAGGGCAGGGCAGGGCAGGCTGGCGGCAGGAGGGATGAGCCCCCGCGGTGCGGCCCGCTGAGCTCCGCCGCCAGCCGCCCCCGGGGCCGGGCCGGGCCGGGCCGGGCTCGGCGACCCCCCGCCCCAGGAGCCGCGGCGGGGCCCGCCGGGGGATGCGGGGGGGGACCCCGCCGCCGCCGCGCTCCGCCAGGTAAGGGGCGCTGGGGAAACTGGGGGGGGGGACGTGGGAGCGGCTCGACTCGGTGGGATTACCCGAAACCGGGGGGGGGGGGGGGGTGGTGGTGGTGGAGGGGTGTCTCCCGTAACCCTTTCCGCGCCCCCAACTTTCCAGGGCATCACCCCCAGCGGCGGGAGGGACTTTTCCCCGCTGGTCCCCAGCGCCGGTTGCGGTGGGACCCCGTCCCGGGCTGCCGGCCGCCTCCCGGGGGCTGCTTTAGGCGGGGGTGGGGGGGAGGTGGCAGCCCCCGAGCCCCGCAAGGGAAACGAGCTGCGGCGAAACTTGGGGCTGTTGTTGGGTGAGGAGCTGCCGCTTGGGACGAGTGAGTAAGTCGCCCGGTAGCCCAGGGGAGGCCAGATGCCCTGCCCGGTCGTTCGAGCCGCCCCAGCTAGTGGAACAAATATCCACCCCCCTCACCCCCCCGCCCCCCCCCAGCATTTGCTGTCAGACCTTAAAGTGGTCTGATAAACCTGCCGTGAGGACGCAGGCTGGCGAGAAGACCTCGCCGAGCGGGGTTGAAGCACACCATGGCATGGAGCAGCCCTCCAGGAAAGCTGTGAGGTTCAAGGTTCGGGCTCCCGCCACGGCCGTGGGCTGGGTAGGTTGCAAAGAGAGGGTTTCGAGGTGGTGAATGAGCGCCTTCATCCCAAAAGAGCCACCCAGCTCCTGCCAGGGGAGCGCTCCGGGATGGAGGGAGCCAGCATGCACAAACAGCCTGGTGGATGGCTCATGGGAAGGTGGAGAGTACAAAAAAAATTGTGCCGGGTTTACCCAGGCGTTCGCGTCCTCGGGAGGAGACAGATGCAGTTCAGCAAATAAACAGGCACTGGTGGATGTTGCGATAAGAAAACTGTGGGACCGGCTGGGGTTGGCATGACTTGATGGTGATTATTCAACTCAAAATGTGTACGCTGAGTGCCGGTAGGGAAAAAAAACAAAATTGCTGTTGAAAGCTCTGTGGTGATTTAAGTGCTGGTCAAAGTAGGCAGGAATCTGATGCTGAAGGATCTCTCGGTCCCTCTGAAATGCAGAGGGGATGGGTAGAGGTGGAGGAGTGGGGGGCACGCCAGGAGTGGCTTTGAGCACCGGGGTCCTGCGCCTCATCGTGAGAAAAGTGCCTCGGGAGGCGATGCACGGGAGAGCAGCGCAAGTCCGGGTCTCATGGGTACGAAGCACCTTCGCTCGGCGTGTGGCACGGTGCTCGCCCGGGGCCGGGGCTGGGGCCGGGCGTGAGTCCCCAGCTGGCACTGGAAGCTGTGACCGTAGTGCTGTACAGCTGAAGAGGAGGCGAGGCTGAAGGCTCACTCCCACCCCATCAGGATTTCGTGTTGGTGGGCCTTGCTGAGGGGACAAGGCTCGGGGACAGAGACCAGCCCTGCTCACGCATCTGTTGCGGTACCCAAAATCAGGTAGCGCCTGTGGCGAGGGGAAAGGGGGGGGGGGGGGGGAGGCTGCTTGGTGCTGCTTTTCTCCGGGGGTCCCCCCTTTCCCCTGGGGAGCGCCCGGGAGGGTGGGCTCAGTGCCTGGCTTCGCAGAGCCCCCGGCATGACTAAGCCGCTGCGACCGAGTGGGGTGCTTGTCGCTGAGCCCCGTCAGGAGCCCATCTTCCCCGCCTCAGCGGCCGCAACATGTTGTTTTACAAGATCAACTCTTTGCTCGGTGGGAGGACGCCGGGCAGGGCCCGTGCCAGTGGGTCCCCCAGCCAGGAGTTTTTTTGCAACCCTGCGACTTAATTCCCACGCTGGGGCGGTGAGGTGAGGTGGGGGGGGGGGGGGTGTGAGGCCCCTGGGTGCAGCTCCCCGCTCCCCAACCAGCCCTCCAGCAAGCTGCTCTGTCCTGGGGCGGGGGTGCGGGGCTGAGCGGCCGCCGAAGCGGGTCCTGCAAACCCCGTGGGTCACTCTGCACGCGTGGGTCTCCCTCCTGGCTGGGGCGGGGGAGGCGACGAGGCATGCCTTGGGCTGCGTCCCCCCCGGCGAGCGTGCTGCAGCGGTGCCTCCCGGGTGCTGCAGCTGCGCTTGTGTCGGGAGAGGGGGGCTTTGCCTTCTGACTCCTGGCGTGGGCTTCGCCTCGCGTGGGGTGGGGTGTGGAGGGGTGCCCGCGTGCCCCTCTGCGCCAGCCCAAGCGGGCGGGCGGGCGGCCCTGCCCTGTCCCTGCGCTCATCCACCCGTCCTCCTGGCGCCGAGACCCCGGCACCTCTCGGCCGTTCGCTGCTCACAGTTGTGTTTTCTAGCTGGTCCCAAAGTCCTGAGTCACTCTGCCGTTGCCATGGAAACAGCCTTGCTGGCGGGAATCGCTTTTGGTGGGTAGAGGGTGCCGGTAGCCGGCCCGACACCGGGCAGGCCCCGGGGAAGGGCTCAGGGGCGGACAGGAGCTTCTCCAGCGCATCACCGGGGCTTGTGCCAGGGCTGGAGCGGGCACCCGCGTTGCACAGACCCTCGCGCCTTCTTCCACTCCCTTTTCCCTTCCTCCCCGCCCCCGGGGAAGCGCGAAGGGATTTCCCTGGCAGCGGCGTGGGAGCTCAGGATGAGCCCAGCCGGGCCGAGGGCGCAACTTCTGGGGACCTGTTGAGAGAGGGGGGACAGCCTGGAAGGCAGCCGAGAAGAGCAGCGTTTTTTTTTGACGGCCCTGGGAGAAACAGCAGTGACCGGCTCAGTCACTGCGAGCTCTCCTGCCTAAAGCTGCCGTCCCCCCCGAGTTGCCAAAATGTGGCCACCTCGGGGGAGCAGCAAGGCAACCTGCAAGGAAGGCTTGGGGCAGGAAGCACGCCCAGAGATGCTTGTGGGACCCCTCCACGAGATGAGAGTGCCGTGGGGCACTGCCCTGAGTGCCATCTGGCTGCTTTCGGAGGGGAGAAGACGTGCGAGTCGCGCCGAGCCCCGCAGCAGCCCCCGCCGAGCCCAGCAGCAGCTCCTGAGCTCAGCTGCCAGCGCAGCCCCTGGCGCCGCGGCTCTAAAAGCAGGTCATTCCCATCAAACCTGGGAAGACCGTCCCCGAAAACAGGAGCCCGCAGCTCAGCATCTCCTCCCGGGCCTCTGCTGCTCTGCGGCTGGCCGGCCGCGCTCGCTGCTCCCCGTGCCGGTGACTCATGGATGCCATTCAGCTTAATTCATCGCCTCCGATCTCCTTGGCGCTCCTGGGCTGTCTTGCTGGCTCCTTGCCTGCTTGTCCTCCCTGGAGCGGCGCTGGGGAGTCAGGGGAGGAGGAGGAAGGCAGGTGATTATGAACCCGCTGCCGTTTGCAGGTGTGCGGGGTGAGGAGAGGCTGCACAGCCTGCGCCCACCCTTTGCCTTCCTCCGGGCTGCGGGAAGTGGGGCAGGGGGAAGGAAAAAGCTCAGCACCTTCCTCTTCCCACAGACAGGGCTCCCGTCCCCGTGCCAGGCGCTGGCTGGCCTCCCGCAGTGCTCGGAGCCGGGTTGCTGGTTGCCGTGCATCCCTCGTGGGCAGCCCGGTCCTGATGCGACCGCAGGCAGCCGGGCGGCGAGGCGGACGAGGCGGTGGGGCGCAGTCTGTGAGCAGAGGGGGGGTTAGGGCCGGGGAAGGGGCAGCGGTGACCCCAGCACAGTGCAAAAAGAGCCCGCGTGCCTTCTCACGGGCCCCTTGCAGTGCCAGCAGCGCCGGGGGGCTGGAAGGTTACGAGTGACTTACCCCCACCCCAGCTCACTGCCTGGAGGGACCAACCGGACTCGGCTCCCACCCTCAGGCTGCGTTTGCTCATCGTCTTTGGTGGAGCTGAGGTGGAGACAGAGCAGAGGGAGATTTCGGCTGGGAACGCTTTATAGCATGGAAACATCTGGGAGGCCAGCATTTCGGATGACTCCCACAGTCACAACATCCCAGGGTCTAGGGCCAAGTAGCCAAAATGGTACGTGCCTCACGCAGGACCCTCACCTACAGCCCGCCGTGGGCATGGCCCTCGCTCCAGCTGCTGGCCCCAGTACCGGCGCCTGCAGAGGAACAGGCTGATTTAAGAAGAAGGTCCCTCAGGGCAGGGACGGGAGAGCAAGCGGCTACCCTGTGTGTGGGAGACATCCCCCTGCGGCTCAGCCAGCCCGCTCCGAGCCGCGTGGAACCACGCGCGGCTCCTCCTCAGCAGGTATTTCACACCAGCCTGGCTGTGTCCGGTGGATGAGCGAGAGGGAGCAGGGGTGGAAGCAATCCTCAGCCGTGCCTGCAGCCCCCGGGTGCCTCTCGAGCCCAGGGCTGGGCCGAGCGGTTCCCACAGCCCCTCGGGGACAGGCAGCGCTGGGAGGAGGCGGGAGAGCCGGCCGGGGGCTGAGAGGATGCTCTGTCTGGCTTTAAAGGCCACAGAATGAGACATCAGGGAGGGAAGCCTTCTCCCCAAACCCGCCCCTCCCTGGCTGTTGGCTCAGCAGGCGCGTAGGGCACATGCGAAGGGTGATGAGGGGCAGCCAAGGCTGAAGCTGGACGCTGGTTCCACGCCTGCTCTGCCAAAGAGGCGAATCAACACCCCAAGAGTGAAGAGTTGAATCTTCCTTTCCGCAGCTTTGGTGCATTGCGAAGGGGGAGCGGGTCTGGGTGGGTGGAGAACCCGAAAGGCTCGCAGCCAGCGATCCGGCAGGAATTGGGAACAAGGAGGCTCCTGGGCTCGGGTTGCTTTTTGCGGTGGAGCCGGCGGTGGGTTTCTGCCATATCCCGGGACAATCCGAGTCGCATCTGCTCCAGCATCCACCGGCAGCGCAGCGAGGAGTAGGAGTTGAGGTGGTGTGCGAAGGATGCAGTGTGGCTGGCCATCACTAGAGAGCAGGAAAGCATTCTCACTGCCGCTCCCACCTAGGCAGCAGATGGCAGCCACCTGGGCCAGGAGATGCCAGCAGGGACCCCCCTGTCCTGCTCTGACTTAGCAGGCCTGGAAAAACACTTTATCCAAGGGATAGAATATTCCATGGGGACGGTGGGGCCAGGGCTCCCCTCTGCAGGATGGGCAACCCCGAACCAGAAGCAGCAGTAGCCAAGCGTCTGCACCTTTGGTCCCCCAGCCACATCCCTGGCAGGAGAAAGCATCCCTTATTCAAAGCATCGTTACGAGTCTAAAGCCCAGCTCTTAGTGCTTTAGACCCGCAGACACGGCGATGACTGGTGGGGGTTGCCTGCAGGAGCTCTGAGCTGGGGTCCTGCTCTAAACCCCCGCTCCCAGAGAGAGGTGTTTGGAGCTGGCAGCTCCTGCAGCCTTCTGCTTGCACCGAGCAGCTGGGGCAATTGGTAAATAAATAATAATACAAAAAAACCCCAACCAACCAACGAAAAAAAAAAAAAAAAAAGGGGAAAGAAGTTTTTGACCCACCTGCAGCAGCTCTCCTGGTGTCACTTGCTGGGTGACAGGGTCTCTCTGGGCAGCGGGGCATGTTGAGGAGATGGGAACAACGCACCGCGCCAGCTGCCATGGGCTCTGCAAGGAACGTGCACTGGGAGCACCGCAGTGTCCCGAGCCCATCGGGGGTTTCATCACACTCTGGGCTTGAACAGGCCTCACGTGCTGAAATCCATCGCTGCCCCACCGGCTTCCCTCGGCCGAGCAGTGGGTCTGACAGTCCCCCGTCCCCCCCCTCCCCGCAGTGGCCAGGGTGCCGGGGCCGAGCAGGGGACCAGGAGCTTGCCACCAGCGTGGGGCCAGCTCGGTGCTCTGCCTGCGGACACACAGAGAGCACGAGAGGGGTGGGGAAGAGGGAAGCACTGGTGGCAGTGATGCTGTGGGAAGGAAGGGATCTGCTGGGCGGGGAGACAAGATATTTGGGTCTGTCCCCTTGGTTTGCCTGAGGAAGGGGGAGGCAGATGACTGCAAGGGCACATGCACAGGTGAATGTACCACACCGAGGGGGGATGGACACGGAAAGAAGGTGGGTAATGGAAAGTGGGCGCAGGGGAGCTTCAAAGCCATCTCCCCTGCAGAGGGGTTTTGGCTTGTTTGGGGTTTCTGGGGTGAGTCTGCTCTCTCCTGGCTCCCAGCCCTGGGGAGCGATAGCACGTGGATGCAAAGCCCTGTGCTTTGGAGAGCAGCAAGGCAGCCTGTGAATGTTATTTGGTTAGCGAACGGGGTGGGGGAGAGATGTTGAAGCACCACCACGGTTACATCCCCTCCCAGCCCTGGGGCAGCTCCCCAGGCATGGCAGGGGTGTCCCTCACCTCACCACCCATCCAAGCATCCTGCTCAGCTTCCCTTACCCTCGCCCACCTGTGGGCAGCAGCAAGGCAGGGCTTAGCACCACTGAAGTTGGCCCGTGCAACCCAGATCCCAGATCTGAGCAGGATCCGGCCAGCACCACGAGCTCAGTGCTGGGGACACAGCAGGCTGCCAGCTAGGACATGGCTCTGGCTGCTGCTCCTCCCCAGGGACTGTCCGACTGAGCTGGCCTGGCTGGTGGACCTCTAAACAAAGAGGTTTGCAGCTCCAGGAGAGCCATCGCAAGCAGGAGGTGGTTGGCCTGGATGGGCTGTGCCTTGTCCCACCATCTGGATGGAAAGGATGGAGACGAGCCTCTCCAGGCAGCGTGTGGCACCTTTTTCCCTGCCATGGCTCCTGCACTGGGAGCCGAAGGCATGGGCTGGCTGATGAGGGAGGTGACAAGTGACTCACAAGGCAGCCGGGGAAGAGGGTTTGCAGCAGCTCGGCGGAGGCACGTAGACAGTGTGGCCACCAGGCTCTAACATCCCCTTGCCTGGGCCGCAGGGCACGGGGAGAGCTGCGGGGCACAGGACCTGTGTACACACCCAAAGCAGCCCCTGGGGCTGAAGTCCTGGCTGGGAGTGTCTCTCCAGGCTTGCCACCCTCCGCCTGATCTTCCTCTCCTCCAAAACGGGGCTCTGCAGCGCGTGACTGGGGTCCACGTGGGTATGGCTAACGTATGTGCATTGCGAGGGCGTTTGATGGTACCCTCAGCTGTAGGATATTTGGGTCTTCCTTGGCGGCCCTTGCTCAACCTGTCACTCCTCTGTTGTGTTGCAGACACCGAGACGACCTGTGAAGAAGCTCCATGAAGGTGACCAGCCATGCAATGTTCCTGGAAGGCTGTCCTCCTACTAGCCTTGGCATCCATTGCGATCCAGTACACAGCAATCCGGACCTTCACCGCCAAGTCCTTCCACAGCTGCCCCATCCCCAACCCCGTGAACTGCAGCCTGAGCCAGGACCCCGATGCGGCCGACCGGCTGTGCGATGAGAGCCCCACGTTCTCGTACAACCTCTCCAGGAAGACGCACGTCCTCATCCTCGCCACCACCCGCAGCGGCTCCTCGTTTGTCGGGCAGCTGTTTAACCAGCACTTCGATGTCTTCTATTTATTTGAGCCCCTCTACCACGTCCAGTACACCCTGATCCCAAAGCTGACCCAGAGCAAGAGCACGACGGACAGGCGGGTCATGCTGGGGGCCAGCCGAGACCTGCTGAGGAGCCTGTATGACTGCGACCTCTACTTCTTGGAGAACTACATCAAACCCCAGCCTGTCAACCACACCACTGACCGCCTCTTCCGCAGGGGAGCCAGCAAGGCCCTGTGCTCACCGCCCGTCTGTGAGCCCCTGGGAGCCGTCAATCTCCATCTGGAGGAGGGAGACTGCGTGAAGAAGTGCGGGACCTTGAACCTGACGCTGGCCACCGAGTCCTGCAGAGAGCACGGGCACGTGGCCATCAAAACCGTGCGGGTGCCTGAGGTCAGCGACCTCCGGGCCCTGGTAGAGGACCCGCGGCTGAACTTGAAGGTCATCCAGCTGGTGAGGGACCCCCGGGGGATCCTGGCGTCCCGGAGCGAGACCTTCCGGGATACCTACCGGCTGTGGAGGATCTGGGACGGCACTGGCAGGAAGCCGTACAACCTGGACGTGACCCAGCTCACCACGGTGTGTGAGGACTTCTGGAACTCCGTGTCCACCGGCCTCAACCGGCCACCGTGGCTCAAAGGCAAGTACATGCTGGTGCGGTACGAAGACCTGGCCAGGAACCCCATGAAAAAGACCGAGGAGATCTACGATTTCCTGGGCATCCCCATGGACAGCAACGTCGAGCACTGGATACAGAACAACACCCGAGGAGACAGGTCCTCCTCCAAACACAAGTATGGGACGGTGCGCAACTCGGCGGCGACGGCGGAGAAGTGGCGGTTCCGGCTGTCCTACGAGATCGTGGCGTTCACCCAGCACGCCTGCCACCAGGTGCTGGCGCAGCTCGGCTACAAAACCGCCGGCTCCGAGGAGGAGCTGAAGAACCTCTCCATCAGCCTGGTAGAGGAGAGAGACTTCCTGCCCTTCTCCTAAGGCAGCCCCGGGGCGGCCCGGTTTTGATACGGACTGTTTCTAACTGTTGCCTTATTTTATTTTCTTTTGGTTTTTGTTTCCCCTCCTCTTCTCTCTCTCTCTCTCTCGTCTTTTTCTCTCCAAAATTTGCACTAAACCTTGAGCGGGAATCTCAACAGCGGAGTCCAAGGGAAGCGACTGCTGCCCCTCAGTACGTTTCGGACACAAGAGGAGTCGGGTCTCTCCAAGCAAGAGCTAGAACTGTGGATGGATAACAATGTTTACAAAACACACAAAATGTATAAAACAACCTTCAAGCTTTCCAAACAGAAGGGTACCTGGGGTACTGTACTTTTGCACTGTTTACTTTTACAATGTAAGAGGTAAATATAAATATAATTTATGAATGGTGTCATCCCCTCCAGAGTAACTCCCCTTGCCCCCAATGAGCAGGTTAGACTGGAAGCTGAACGTGGAACAACCTCCTCGTTTTTGATCTCGATGCGACATGTCTGTCTGTTTAAGTCCTGTTATTGGGCTGGGCAGTTGGCCGGCTGCTCATACATGGTTGTTTGGTAACACCTGTGCTATTTCTTTGTGCCAAAAACCCACAAAAGAGATAAAAAAAAAAAAAAAAAAAAAGGAAAAATAGTGATTGGGTGGTTTGGTAAAAGCCCAACACATTTGATGCTTTATTTCTGTGTTTTCTGTAAATAAAAGTGCAATAAAACTGACCTGGGGGTGAGCTTCAACTGAAAGACCTCAATGACTAAGCTGGGGTGGCTGCACCGACAGGCAGAGAGCTGCATCTCCAGGTCTGCCCCGCTCCGAGGCTGGGAGCGAGTCGGGGCAAGGCTGGGGGGGGGAGCAGTCCCCGCAGCCCCCACAGCCCCCCCCGGGGCGGCAGGGCACCGCGGTCACCTCCTCAGGCATCTGAAGTGTGTCAAAATGCAAGTAGTTAAGCCAAAAGCGAGATCCTGTGGTGATTTACAGACCCGAGGGCTTGTTGGCCTGAGTGGGGGCACGGGACTTGCCCGGAGTGCTCACAGGGTCCCATCAGGCTGCCCCTCATTGCACATACCGCCCCCCCCCCCCAACCTTGATGTTGTTGATGCCAGCGTGCCCTACCCTGGAGAACCAGCGAAAAAGCGCTCGAGTTCAGGTCGTAGAACTGCCAGAATGAAAAGGAGCAAACAAGACGACGGTCCTGGCAACGCGTGGGTTTTCCTCCAAGGGCTGCGGGGCCGGCCCGTTTGATCCCTGCCTGCCGGGACAGCCGACCAGCTCCTCCGACCTGACCAGGACAGAGCCCTCCAGCCACGTCCCGCCGAGCGCGGGCCGCTGCGGGTGGGAAGCCGCCGGGACCAGTCCCCAGTGGGAGCCGGGGCAGGACAGGGACCCACAGAGAGATGTGAGCACAGCTGGTCACATCCACCCCCCCCAGCGTTGGGCTCGCTCCTGGCAGAGGGGTGTTCGGGCCACCCCCAGCCCCCCTACCTGGGCAGGTCTCCTCTCCAAAGGTCTTTTCTCAGGTCTGCTGCCAGCCTGAGCTCTTACGTGGGAGATGGTGAGATTGGGTGCTGCAAGTCCAACCGGGACCTGCTGCCTGGGAGAGGCCGGGGGGCGGGGAAAGCTGTAACTACAGGTGGTTTTCCAGCATCCTTTTCCCCCTTTAAAGACCTCTGGAGGGGCAGCTTGTTAGCGGGAGGTTGGCAACCTGGTGGAACAGGGCAAACCTGTCCCAGCTGGGCTGCAGGGAAGGTGAGCAGGGCTGATGCTCCCCCCCTGGCCCCTCCGCAAGGCAACGCGACCGGCTCCAGCCCTGCGAGGAGGAACGGGGTGACAGCGGGAGGGGTGGGCCACCCCACACACAGCGGGTGTGGGGGGGCCCCAGGCACCTTCACGTCCCTGCCACCCCCAAACCCTGCCACCAGCCCCGCCGGCGCGCTGCCGTGCCGCTCTTGCCGAGCAGCTGGCAGCGAAACGTCAACCAGATAAATGGCTTGATTGCCCTGCTATTAGGTACGAAATTAATCCTTTTTTTCAGCACTTAAATAACGCTGAGCTGTTGGCTCCTGGCCTCGACCCTTTACTGGGACACCCTGTCTGGGGCCCAATCCCGCACCGCCCGGTCGCTGGGCTGCAATCCTCCCTGCGTGAGGGCTGCACGGCCCTGGGAGCATCGAGAGGCTCTGCCCTGGATAAATGCCCCGGGGGGGGGTGAGGTGGTCAGGATGGCCGGCGGTGACCCCCCCTCCCAGCACCCACGCTGCCAGCGAGCAAATGCAGAGGGTCTGGCTGCCCCGTGGGGCTCCCCGGAGGCTCCGGGGGGGGATGTCAAACCACCTTCTCCGGCAGAAAGGGCAGGGTGCTGCAGGGGGAACAAGGCTATTCCTTGCTCCCTCAGCTGGGAAAAGTGGCTGCTCCAATCTGCATAAAGGAACAGCGGCTGCAGGGGCAAAATTTCCTGTTTTTGGCTGCTTTCGGGGCTAGGCCAGCTGTCCCCAGCCCGAAAATCCTCTCGTGCACCGGTCTTTAAACTAACACAAGAAATTGAGTTTAGAAGTCTTATCCAAACTGCCCTTACCATTCCAATCAGGAAACGTGCCTGCAGCAAAATGGCTTTTGAACCACAGTTGAAAGCCATGTCCTAGTTTAAGCAGGGATGGAGGTTCAGCCCTGCTTGGTGCCTCATGTAGAGCCCTTAGGGGAGAGATTTGATTTCCCAAGGAATCTCTAACATCTTCCTTCAACTGCACTTCCTCTCCTCGTTTCCCCCCACTGGAAACAAGAGCCAGCGTAACCAAGGTTTTTATCCTCAAATTTTACTGTAATTAAAATACAGAGATGCAGAATATTCCCAGAAACACACTGCAAAACAAACCAAGCAAACAAATTCAGTAGGAAACCAATTACAGACAATGAAATGATAAAGAACAGAAGTGTTCTCCGGAGCCCAGCACCGTGCATGGGGCTGCGTGGCTGCAGCGATGGTTTTGAGTTGCCAAAGGGCTGCTCGGCTCCTAGAGAAGCAGAGTTGGGCCCTGGCATCTCTCCCAGCAGCTCTGCGGCTCTCCCTAGCCATCTCCGCGGTCCCACTCGCGCTGTTGTTTTTACATGGATGACTTTGCAACGGAGACACCGAAATGACCCACCCACAGGGAGAAGAGCCAACGAGGGAACCCAGAGGAAAAGAAGTGGGTTAAGGTTCTACACACACACACACACACACACACACACACAACAAGGGGACAGAGAGGGGTGGAAGACATGCACTTCTCTCCCAGCCAGGGGAGCTGCGGGGGCAGAGTCGCCCTCTCTGCCCTCCCAGCCAATATGAGTGTGGATGTTTATCGAAGGTCTCGGTGAGACCTTTGGAGAGGTTTATCCAGGGGCAAGAGAGAAAGCTAAGGGAGGGATAAAAAAACTAAAGTGAAGGCTAATGTGATGAGCAAAGGGAAAAGCGAGGAGAGGATGTGCCTGTGGGCTCTACTCTTAGCTGGGGCACGGGGAACGTCCAGTCGTGGTGGGGTACAGGGCTGTGTGTAAGGCCCCATCCCATCTCCCCCACGGGGGAGACCCAGCCCCACCACGGGGAGATCATGACAAAAGCCTGGGGGAGATCTGGGAAGCAGGGGGGGTGGCAATGAGGGAGCTGATCTGGCGCTTGGACCATCTGTTGGGCACATTGATCATCTAAATGGAAGCCCGTGGCAATCATCACTCCTATGGGAGCAGGGCACCAGCCAGGCGTGGACCATCACCACACACCAAAACCCACATCCGTCCAGTTCCCTTTCTGTGCTCTTCCCTAGGACAAACTCCACCGTGTTCATCCTCTGATTCAGATCCTCACAAATTCCCTCCACACTCCCCCACTCCTCACCTCCGCCGGTCACCAGTCTCTCCTCATCCCCTCACTATCACTTGAAAATTGGTGATCTTCCTTGTACTAACTCCCTTCAATCCTTTCCTCCACCTCGGTGCTGCTCCCTCTGTTTTGTACCAAGTCCCTCCAGCTAGCAGCCAAGGGATTCACGCACAATGTTGCTTTTGCTGTGAAGAGGTGGTGGGAGAAGGGCTGCACCAGTGACCCAGGTGGACTCTGAACTGCCTGGAGTCTCTGTAGTGGGGGGAGGAGGAAAGATGGGGCATCCATCAGGAGTCAACAGCTTCCCCATCCGATCCAGATCTTACCATCCTGCAACCAAAGCTGTCGGGAGGTGTCTCTGCTCTTAGGCTGGGAACACTGACCCTGTTTTCCTTCTGCTCTGGCACTGAGAGTGCCCAGAAAAGCAGCCTGGGGCTGGGTCACCTGGATGAACCGAGCAGGCCTAGCATGCTAGCAGAGACATACTTTCCAGAGGCCTTCGAGTCCTGCAGTTACGTATTCCTGAATGCCTGCGAAGTGGTGTGAGGCCTTGGTTTTGGAGTAGATTTAATCTTCTACCCCTGCCTGCTAATTTGATTGCTTTTGCAATTTATGGCCCAGGAGTTCTCCGTTAGCTGGGCTGTAAGAACAGTGATTTAGGCTGTGAGTTCCCCTCACATCTCTTTTCCCCTTCTCCAGGCCATCCCGCAAGGAAATGGCAGTTCCAGGCAAATGGAGAGCTTTACTCTGTTTACTGCAAGCACGCACACAACAGCAGAAATAAAGAAACGGGAAACCCTCAGGACCCCTACGGCCTTCTTTAATGCACCTTTATCCCATTTTCCAGGCCTGCTCTGCACACACAGTGCCTGCAGGTAACAGCCTGGGAAGGATGTATTGCCTCCCCCAGCAAGAGCCTGTGTGGGATACTGGTTAGCCAGACGCATGATGAGCTTCCCAGCACCTGCCCAGGGGCGGCTGGTGAAGTAAAGCCCCTTAGGTACCATCTTCTCCTGTCCAAGGCCTGGGAGAGGCCGTTATGAAGACTCTCTTCCGTCCCAGTTGGTAAGAAACTGTCTTTGTATGAGGGCTGGTGACAGCACAGCCAGTTACGCACCAGCAGCTTTTAGCTTTGGAGTTAGAGTTGGCTTCAGGAGCAGTCTGTGATCTGGAATAAGAAATGAAATGCGCTCAGGGAGAGCAGTGAGCCGAGATCCATGCAATGCCAAGTGTCCTCCTGCTTTGCAGGGCGGCTGAGATAAAGGAAGAACAGACAAGACTTCTTCTGGCCTTGCCAACTGCCACAAGCATCGCAGCAAAGTGCAGGCACAGATCAAGGCCCAGTCTCTCTGTGAAGCCGCTGCCTTCCGAGACAAACCCAACACATCTGGGTCAACTTGGCCTTCACCAGAACAAAAGAGACGAAGCGAGGAAATGCACACACATATCAAATGCTGTTTCTTCTTCAGAAAAAAAGATGTAGGTTAAACCACTCTCACGCTATCAAGAGTAACACACTATGGAGATCAGCAACTTCTTGCCACTACAAACAGCCAGGACTACCCAGAGAAGGGTGGGGAGAAGGGTATGGAGAGAGACTAACACCAGCGTGACTAGCACAGGGACACAGAGACTTACGTCAGGCCCAAAATGTGGATTTAATAAGGGTCAGAGTGAAAACTGCTTCACAAGCCCAAGAACATTCAGCAAAAACGGGGGTGGTGGTGGGGGTGTACTTAAATATTCCCTGATGTCTGAGTCCAAAGTACAAGAGAGCAGCCAGGAAGCGCAATGACCTCCAATGGGAAATGAAGATCGAGGGAGTTGGCTTCAATGTCCAAAAGATAGGGCAGAAAGTAAACAAACCGCATAGATGGGAGAAAGGGGATTTTTCACATTCCTTTGGTTTCAATAAACTACACTCTTGGGCAACAGAGGGGAAAACATCCTCTAAAACATGATTTTTATTTTGACCAGGACCCTATAGAAAAACTACATGCTGGAAGTGCTGAAGGTGACTATGTAAGCTCCTCTGCGTCAGTGGCACAGCTTTGTTTACCTGGCTGAAGGCATGCCTGTGGACTGATACATACACACACGCTAACACAGATGCATATTTATAAAATACAGCACAAGCACTGCTTCACTTGCCTATGCATCCGACACCTAACGACCTAGGCTAATCACCTGCCGAAAGCCAGGAGCAGCAGAGTTAATGGGGGAGCCTGTGGCTTTCCTCATCCTGAGAATTACAGGGGACCCTGGAGCGAGTGAGTGTGGGTGCGTGTACATGTGCGCACATGCGTGTACAAGCGCGTGCGCGACGCCACACGGCCCCTTGAGCATCGCGGGCCTGGCTGAGGACGGCTGTGACTCCCAGGTGGATGCAGGTGTCTGGGTTTCTGCGGCGCTACGAGTGTGGGTGGGCTATTTAGTGCAACACCGTCATTTAGAGGAGCCGGGCTGGAGCTCCCGGAGCAGCACGTGGAGGAGGAGGAGGAGGTGCTGGTGCCCCGTGCAGGCTGGTTGCTGCTGGAGCGCGCTCAGCCCCTCGGGGCAGCGTTCTCCAGCGCGGCGCAGCCCACTCACACCCAGGCCACCGCTCCCGGGGTGCCGAGCCACGGGGAGAGCAATGCTCCCGGACTCCCCTCCCTCCCTGCAGCAGAACTCGGGTGGAATTTGGGAACACACTCGCTCGGGGTTACTAGTGACGTCTGTGGAATGAGAGCGTGGCCTAGAGTCAAAACGCCCCTGTTGCAGACAGGGATACTGCACGGACTTCCAAGGGGCAATCTCTGTGGAGCATCCCTACCTGGGCTGCAGTATCACAGAGGCCTGGCAGATGCCACTGTCAGCTCCATCCCCACATGGGAACATATGGCAGCTTTCATCCTCCTGCCTCCCACCAAGAAAATCTGTGCAGGAGCTGACGGCCCAAGACATATCATACCCTTGTGTGGCATCATCCCTGAAGCTGCTCCGCTGAGCTTGAGGGTTTCTTCTCTGAAGGGTGCAATTCAGTCAGGGAGTAAGTGACGGGGAGCAGCTTGTGGGATGGGCCCTGCAAAGAAAAGGTAAGAGGTGCAGGGCAGGAGGGAGGCTTCCCCCTCTTCACAGTATCTCTCCTTTGTGTCAGTGGGACTCTCTTCTACGGTTCTCCGCCAGGCAGACCCCCCAAACACACCTCCCAGAGCCAAGGGAAGGGGTGTTTCGGAGGCTGCCTTCCCAGCTGAAGTTGAATTTGACTACACAACCCACACTTCAAGCCAGGCATAGTTCCTCCCCCTCCCCTGTTACTCACCCCACCTTCAGGCAGATGGAGCCTGACACCCTGTCCCACCCCTCTGGGCTTGCAAGAACAAGAAGGAAGGAAGGAAACTGCAAGACAGAGACAACGGCGCCTTTAAAGCCCTCGGAGTAAAGGTGGTTCCCAGCAGGTGATGGGAGTGAAAGGCATAGACAGCGGCTCTGTGAGCTCCGAGCCGGGCCGGCGGTGCTGAGCAGGCTGCAGCCGGAGTCTGTGGGGTGCTTGACCCTCCCTGAAGCGGCTGGTTCCAACTCAAAGAGGTGCTGTGTCGGGGGAGAGTACGGGCAGGTCGATCTTTTGGAAGGGCGCTGTGACGGGGATTAGTCAGCCTTGTCTTTCTTCTTCGCGGTGAAAGGGACTTTGCTGGCGACCGCGCTGCCCACGGCTCCGACGCCGCCCGTCACTGCCGAGACGCTGCCCTTCACCAGTCCGACGCCAGCAGCGGGGACGCTGGTCACAGCTGTTTTGGTGAGCTCCAGGCTCTTGCTGCCCACCCAGGCGACTCCTCCCAGCGTGGCCCCCACGGCTCCCCGGGTGATGCTGAACAGGCCGCCCGTCACTCTCCAGATCACCCCTGCCTGCGGCTGCGGATGGTCCTTGCTGGCATCTGCGGGGAAAGAGAGAAAAGGAAAGTCAGAAGCGCCCACGCCGAAGACCTCCTCCTTGTCCACCACGGCGTACGCTCCCGTATGCCTAGTGCCCTGCAGCCCCAGGCCTCCCGGTGCCCGAAGGAGGAACCAGGGAGATCCCAGGCCCGCAGCATGGCAGGAGAGGGCTTTGGGAGGGTAAGGAGCCGGAGCAGAATTGCCCACGTGGCAGAGAAGGGAAGAAGGTGGCTCAGTTGCAGCCCCCAAACTTCCAAGCCTCAGAGCTGTGGTGCAAAGCAAATCCCACTAACGGGAGATGTAAGTCCCCTCTCTGGTGTGTCGGCTGATGCCAGTAAATCACAAAGACTAACGCCAGCATAGGAGGCACAAACTGCAGCCAGCAACAGCTGACGTCTGTGTGGCCTGCAGGTCCTCAGAAGCATCTATTTGGAGGCAGGTCTGCGCTAATGTCAGATGCAGGACTGAGGCACAGCACAGACCTATCTGCGAGAACTGTAATTGAGCTAGCACAGATAGCAAACTGCAGTAAAGATACGGCGACACAAACGTCACCTCAGGTTGTACAAGCCCTGCGGAGATCTCAGCTCCGTATTTAATAGTGTAAAGACAGTGCTTAAGCTGCTACACTACGTCACTGCTGGTTTACCTGTGCCAACTGGATGGAGGCCAGCATGATACACCCACCCAAGCTGCCATCGCACCTGCCCACAACGCTGCACACATAACGTTTGCAGCTCGCCACTTCTCGGGAGAGGCTTGACTCCGAGCTGCTACTCACGGGATTCAAACCTGACAGCTCTCCCGCCGGCCTCCACACACTCCTCTCCCTTTGCGCCAGCTAACAACGCTGCGCGCAGGCAGCAAAGGAGGAGCTGCTCTTTTCGTGGGGTGAGATATTTTGGGTACTCTGACTTCTGATTCACTGCCAGTTCCGTACACGAGATGAGATCCTAATAATTGCAAAAATACAATAAAGCAATCCTGGCAGGAAAAAAAGCAAGCGCCAGCTGGGCATACAGGATCCCTGGAGCAGCAGCAGCCCTTCCAGCCCGTTACTGACTCAGAAGAGAGGTTGCACGGTGCTGATGCAGCAGGCGGGTTTCAGCACCCTGTTAAACGCGTACCCCGTTTCCTGCGAGGGTCTGGAGATGAACAGGGATGGAAACGGCTTTCTGAAAAACGTGGTGCGGTCATGCCTCTGCGGAGAGCCCAGGACAGGGGCCGTGTCAGCACCAGCCACCGCCCCGGAGCAGAGCACTGCAGAGGCTGCACCATCTGCACTTCACAGCCCTGCACGCACCCGTCCCCCCGGCGCGGGCGCGGGGACAGGCCTGGCATCTGTCCCCAGGACCAAAGAGGGAGACACCGTGGCGGCGGCACCCCAGCTCAGCCGCCCGCCCGGGCGGTGTGCTAACCCAAGCAGACGGACAAGCTTGATATTGGCAGACGGACAAGCTGGCTGAATGCACTTGCTCTCCTGAGATCCCAGCCCTTCCACCGCACTCTCAGCTCCCCCCACCCCCCTTCTCTAAAGCTCCCCGAGAAGAAAGCCCCCTTGTTTATCCACCCTGGCAGCAGCTTCTTTCCTTGACTGTTAATAATCCAGGCAGCTGAAAACTCCACCTGGAAGCTCCCCTTTGATACCTCTTGCCACTTCCATTTCCACGCAGATGAGAGCCGAGGCCGATGCAGGCAGCGGATTTCCTTTGCCAGCAAGCAAAGACCTTGGGAGCGCCGGGAGGCTGGCCCCAATCGCTCATCGAGTTGCGGGGCCTCCGCACGCTGCACACCCCGGTTGATGGAGATGTCAGACCCAGTCAGTGCAAGCAAACATCTTCCTCTCACCGTTACTAACTTGTCTCACGCAGTGTCTTTACCACATCTGCTATTCAGTGTACTTCTGCCAAGCTATCCTGTGAATCCTTCGGAGCAGAGACGGTCTGCCTGTTGTCCACATGTCATGCAACACAGTGGGGTCTCTAAGTGCTGCTGGAAAACAAGTTTGGGTTTTTTGTTTTTTTTTTTTTTTTTTTTTAAACAAACCAACCAGAAGTCTGACAGAAAACACTCAGCAGTGGCAGCAGGGCACAGATCTTATCCTTGGAAGCACCAGCTGCCCCGGGGTGCTGGATGCGCGTGGCCGAAGGGACAACCTGACCTTGCCAACTGGATCAGAGCTGCTGCCTGTGCTACTGGGGCAGACGGGAGGCCAGCTACTCACACCGGGGGCTCTCAGGTTGTACCCTGTTATTTGTGGGAAAGGGGGATTCCCCAGGCCTCTTAGGAAACAGATTTTCAGAATCAAATTGCTAACTTTCAGGCACTTAACACAGAAGTTTAAAGAAGGTGATTCGATTCCTATGACTCCATTTCTAGCCAGGGGAGAGAAGGGGGCTTCTTCAGAGGAGGCTACATACAGTAACCTCACCTAGTCCGAGCGTGAGCCTGAGTTAGATGGTGTGATGATCCTTTCCTAGGTATTTTTGTCCCGGATTCTTCTAAAATTCTGCAGATTTTGGAGTCTTCTCGGAGTTGCATGTTTTCCCTTGAGCTTCTCCCAGGCTGTACAGAGCTATCCTTTGGGCAGGTCTCAGCACAGCATCTGTGAGGAGTCTGGTGTTCACCAGCTCTCACGACTTGGAATAAGCCTTAGGTTACACATCTGTCTGATACTCTGGGCAGCAAAATAGAGCTTCAGAGGGGCCAGTACAGAATTTCTGGTGTAGCAGCTACAGCTCTACCCAGTATACAAAATATTGCTTGCCTATTCCCCAACAATTTCTCTAAGTGTTTTTTACACTCCTCTCCCTCAACACTGCTGAGACTCCTTGGCTCCATTTCCAGTTCAGCTGCCAGCCCAATAACTGCTGCACACAGCTTATCCAGTACAGCCATTTTTGTGTTTTGTCTTCAGACCGAGGGCGGGAAGAACAGAGGGGTCCAGAAATCCATGTAACTGCAAAGCAGGACGCTACTCAGTGAAAATCAAACTGGTCCTCCAAATGAACACCATCCTCCAAGGATGGCAGGCCTTGTGTTCCTGCTCCCCTGTCCGGGGAAGCAGGATCCTTTGCATCCCAGAGGACTGCAATGCAGAAGCTCTGGGCATTAAACGCCCACTGGCGTGCTCAGCTGCAGAACCAAGAGCTGTATCAAAGCAGCAATAATCTTCCTGGCTCTCCCCAGGTAAACCTGTGTCTGAGGCTACCTGGCACCCCTCGGTGGGAGGATTTAGGGCTCTGGAGCTGCCCAGCTACCTGAACAACACTAGTGTGAAAATCTCTTAGATGATATGTGAATGTCTGTAGGTAGACAGCCCGGGGACCAGAGAGGAGGAGGCAACTTCAGACGAGATTGAGGGGGGATGTTACTCTGCCAGCAAAGAGCTACAACATATTGGAGAAAGTGTCAGGAAATACTAATGAAGAAAGACAAGGACAAAGGTTCTTTCTGATTAAGCTAGGCAGAGACAATGAAGCTGCAGCACACCGGAGCACCAGTGCTCACACACCGCCTGCACCTGGTCTGCAGCCACTCGCATGGTCCTTAAAACAGGACAAGAAGCAGGCAGAAGGGGGGGGAGGACCTGGTCCCAGGTGGGTGGGAGGTTGATCCAGAAACCTTCCAAACAGCTCCACCACAGGACAGAAGCTGTACCATAAAAAAAAAAAAAAAAAACAAAAACCAAACAAACTCAGGTTGGAATAGATCTGAAAAGAGAAGGAGAAATCCCTTGTGACCCCCACCACAAGGGGCCACCTCCTAACCTGGCAGCAAGCTGAAATATATCGTATTTGTTCTACACTCCAGATGATGTGCCGAAAGCTTTCTAGCCATCCCCAGTTAGTCTGTCTTCAGGACTGCAATAAACCCCACAGTAAGCTGTCATGTAAGATAAGCATCAGATTTACAGTGCAAATTAGTCTCTCAGACAATGGAGTGAGCTAAGCATTTTGCTGGCACAGAGGAGCCCAGATTAAGGGTGAGGCAGACAGCAGAGATGAAATACACAAAATAATCAGAGAGACAGACACACAGCCTGAGCAGAGGAACAATTCCGTTCCCTGGAGCCGGCCGCAGCTCATGCTGCTCATGAAAGCTCTTTGCCATCTGCCAAGCTCTTTCTCCTTTCCATCAGTGACCCGGCCTTTTCAAGGGTCCCTTCAGCTTCACCTCCCCCCCATGCCAGCTTAGAATTGAAGGAGAAAAAGAGACGAATAAAACGCACTCCTGTATGGACGCCGGCTCTCTGGGCTGGGGCCGGCGCCCCACACAACGGGCTCCCCTCCTCGGCCACAGCCTCCCCGGACCCCGGGGGCTCCTCTCCAGCCTGCTGGGGCTCCGGCCAAACCCGGCTCTTCTCGTCTGATCCCGACAGCATCCGTGACCCCGGCCAGAAGCCAGATCAGTTTGTCGGTGATAACAGATACAACTTTCAAAGCTGCCACCGCGACTCCTCGTGTGTTTGTTTGGCGAGACAAAGCGAGAGCCCGCGCGCGCCGGTGCCCAGTACGAACGGCGCGGGCGTTATTCTTCCCCTGGGGCCCTGCCGGCAGGTGATACAGACAGGCGGGGAGAACTCTACCTCAAAAGAGGTTTGCACAAGTTGCTCTTTCCTACTGACTTACAAAAAAAGCCCCAAGCCAGGAAAGCGGTGTCGGGGAGCAGCACTGGTTTTGCATCTTTAGGACCCTTCCATCCCTGCTGGGCCCCAGGAGAAAGAGCTGGGCTGGCTCAGAGACCAAAATGTAAACAGTCAATGTCATCAGTCTGTCCCTCCACAGACGTGAGAGGAAGGGATGAGGTCACTAGTTCAAGCCTGAATTACGCCTCTGGCAGCTATTAAGTGACCACTGGTGGGTTTAGGCAGGTTCCCCCACCTAGAAAAATGTTTGGACTGGAGGAACAAGCAAGGGGTGGAGGGTCAGCTGCTCACAGTCTAGTCCCAACTTTGCCCAGCTGATTTTTAAGCAACACTGAGCAAATCGCTCTGACCTTTATTGCCTCTGCACCACTGTGATTGAGAATGTGTGATTTTCGAAAAGCCTTGGTTGTTGAGTCACAAAAAAGCTTGTATGGGAGAGAAGTTTCCAGTTCTGATGTTTCTCGGACAAAAACCTGGAAGTTTGATTCAAGTGCACTCTTAAGGCTCTGAGAACCTCAAATGGATTATTGTTATTTTTAACCTTGTGATTTTTCTGAGTTTACCTCAATTTGAAACACATGGAGCTGGCACTGCTGTTTCTCTTCCCCTTCTTTAAAGAAAAGCTGAAGTTAATGATCCCTATTTCCTCATATTGCTGTGCTGTCATGAAGGTTAATTAGGTACAGTTGGTGCGGTGCTTTAAATGAGGAAATTGTGTTTGTATCGACATGACTGGCAGTGACAGATTCCTGTTGACATTCTCAGTAGAGACGCCAACGAAAACTTCCAATTTATCTCTGGAGAGGTTTCCAGTTTCCAGACAACTCACAAAGGCAAGGGAAAAGCTTGCCCCCTCCCCACGCACACCAGCCTGCTATTGCGGAGCTACACAAGTTTATCCTGTAGCTGAGACTTGCCATTTGGGCGATAAACTCCTCTTCTAGCAGCCGAAGCAGCTTGAGGCCACTCTGACTGCTGGGCACAAATGAAATCTGGCTGTACACTACCTAGCAAGACCCTTCTCCAGGGAATGGCCAACGCCACCTTCTTCTAAGCCTCCTGCCTGCAGCTGGAGGAGGCTTAGCTGATTCTTGCGGGGCATAGCTGTAGTGAGAATTTACGTCCGAGATGAAGAACTGCCATTCACGTCCGTTCTGTCATTTTGGGATCAAAGATCTAGATCCTGCCATGTCACAGGCAAAGCGTTCAAGGGAGCACGACGAAGTGCTCGTTCTTTAAACACTCGTGCCTCACTCCTGCCATCAGTCCCACGCTGCAGCCTGTTGGAAACGGCTTCGCAGGCTCAGCAGCCCTGCTCTGCCCAGGCGGCTGAATGCTACAAACCAAGACGGTTGCCAGCAGCAAAAAGCCTAGAAATGCCACATTGAGTTTAGCCCTTGAGTTTTAATCCTTAACTCTGCAATCAGCAAGACATACCGGCCTCTTTCTGCAACAGGATTGTTTGGGGAAGCTGCTGCACACAGCAAAACAGGGCAGCTGTCTCCACAGCCCGGCTCACCCCAGGGCTCTTCACTGGCACAATGAGCTTTAATTGTTCCTTGCACATGCCCCAGGAGCAGTATTAACTGCTGAAGCATCTACCTTGAAGCACTGAGAGACAGGGTTCAGGAGGGTAAACGAACGGTGATATGGAGTGGCTTGTTCTTGGCTGAGCCTCCAGGGAGAAGCAGCCAGAGCTCTGACTCGGGAAGTGTGAGGCTTAGAGCTGGTTGGGAGTTTTCTGACTCTTTTTGTCGGGAAGTATCGTGTCACCAAAACAGAAATTGTTTGCAGAGACACAGTGGTATTGTTGAAACTTCCACTGAAAACAGAATTCAGGGAGATCGGCCTCAGAGCATCTAATAACCCAGTGGAAAAACCATTCGATCAGCCTTGCGTCAGCTGAAGGACACTCCCCAGCCTCACACACCCCCACCAAACAGCCCGAGCAGCGGCTGAATGACATTTTCACTCTTTTTGTTGGACTGTTTCACTTTACAAGAAGAGGTTTTAATTGGAGGAGGAATATAAACTTGTCCTCTCACTTCCCAAGCACTTTCAGATGGGTTTCTTAGACTTGTAAAAAAATCAGCAGTTCCTTTGCTTTGCCCTCCTGCAGAAGGTGACGGTTTTTCCTGATCCAGAAATACCTCTTTTATACAGCTGTAACAGCCTGTAAGGAACTGCCAGAGTCCCCTACAACCAGGATACCCTAAGACCCTTTTGATTCTTAATTCCTTACTTCCTCTCTAGGTTTACAAGATTTTAGCTACTCTGGTTGCATGGACACGGTCTCTAATGATGCTGAAAGACTAGGACGGCCTGCAGCCAAGAAGTAACGCTCCTTCTGCTCTTGAAAAACAGCAGTGAGTTGCAGGACAGACAGCATCATCTACTAGAAAGGACACGGATCAGGTAGGAGCCTGGAGACCCAGCTCTGTTCTCAGCATTATTGCTGTTCTGTGGGGTAACAGCTACATCTCCTCTGCTTCCTCTCCCCACTCCTGGCCTGTTTCGGCCGTGGGTGCTGTGACTGCCCAGACAGCGTGCTGGGCTCCCGCATGGCCTGCGGTAGAGCAGGCTGGTGGGCCAGAGCTAGTCCCAGCTCTGCCAAACCCAGCAGGCTGGGAAAGGCAGGAGTCCACCCTTTGCGGAGGGGAAACTAATAAGCACTAACTGATTGGCCTCATCATGTTCCTTAGAGACAACCTCCCAGCTCCCACGGGCATACTTAACCCCTCACCTCAGAGAGAAAGAAGTGCACACTCGGACAAAGTCCTTGAAAGTCTGCCATCCCCTCTGACATAGATCCTAAGTGCTTAAGGATGAGGACTCCTTCTTTTTATAGGCTTGTACAACGGCTGGTTTAAGGAGACCCTCGTTTCATTTGAAGCAAACGTCATCTCTCACCACAGTGTATAGGTTGTACGAAAGATGAGCCCACAGGAGAGTCTTAGAGCAAAGCTACAAGTGGTGCTGCCTGTTCAGGAAGAAAGAAATCTGGACATACCACTTCTACCCTCATTGTGACATCTCTTTTTCTCAACGTGGCATATATGCAGAAGGTCAGGCTTGTGCGACTGGCCAGACAGGTCACGAAAAAACCTATAGGATGTCTCAAGGCCACTGACAGAGCGAAGAGATGATCCTGAAAGGCATGAGATTGCAGCTTGCCCCAGAGAACTGTGCACGGCAGCTTCTTCCTCCCCACCCTTGCCAACCTGCAGGGCCTGCACAAGAAACCACTGTGGTGCATCACGGCAAGTATGAACAGCAAGGGACAGCTATCAGCTGGGCTATACCTTCCCTCTCACTTGTGTTAAAAGCATCAAAAGTGGCCATCAGACTTTGTTTGAACTTTATGTCCTCGTATGCCTTCAATTTCCACTCTCTGCTCCACCTACAAGCTCTTGAACCAGTCAAGAGGCTTGCTTAAAAGCCTGGCAAGAAAGAGCATATAAAGGTGAACCAATGGCTCCTTTTCCTCTTGGAGTCTCATCACCATGACACTGAGATTTCGGATCACAAGGACAGGAATCACCTCTTGCTGCGAATATGGGCTCTTGATCTCACTTGGGGATCTGTGGGTGGAACTGGAATAACGCAGTAGACTCAATGATTTTCAGTGGCTTCAGGCTTTAATGGTCTGAGGAAGGTGAGCTTTCAAACATAAAATTTTATTCCTTACAAACAACCCTTCCTAGCATTTGTTCCCAGGCTGAAGAGACCATCTTTTTAAGCCTGCTCTTTGACCCATGCTAGCTCAGCTCTTGTCAGGGCACATCACGTCCTCTGTCAATTCTGTAACGGTGGTTGCACACTCTTCACTGAGCTGCTTTCAGCTGCTTGTGATAGTACCTGGCACAAAAAGACCCCAAATGAATCAGAGGCTCTTGTTAAACAGCCTTGTTAATTCAGCTCTGATAAAGACACGGGCGAAAAAAAAATAATCAATATTTGCAAAATGAAAAAGGACAAAATCCATAGAGAAATAAAGGTCATTTTCACGGTTCTATGAGGCCCTTACAAACAATGGAGAGTAAATAACATAATCCAAGCTTATGTAAGAAATGACTTTTCTTCCATGCTCTAGTGCTACCCAGTGGATTTCAAACAAAGGCAGACTCAGCTAAGCCTCCTCTGTCCAGGGAGGCCAGAAGTCCTTCCCATGACAATACTGCTAACTCACAATTGATCAAAAAGTGCCTGAAGTTTGGCCCCACCAGCAGTTTGGGAAGGGGCGTGGGAGTGAAAGACTGACACATCTAACCAGCAGAAAGGTGCTCCAAGCTGCGAAGATCAGACATCAAAAATCTGCTCTGCTCGTTCATCAACTGCTGTGAATATTTTCTGTACTCTGCCACCTTATTATCAAAGGCTTAATCTCTCTACCTTATGGGAAACACATGATTGTCACTCAAGCATTTTACAGCTGAGATATCTGAGAATTTATCTAAAAATACTCCCAGTGAAGTTGGGAAGATATCCTGCCTTGCTAATAGGGGAGGACCCAGGTTCAGGCATTTCCTCTTCCCACTCCTGGAGCAGCTGAGCAATGGATGTTGATGCTTTCCAGCAGGATGGCTGGCACGAGTAAGAAATCCAGAAATTCCCCATTTATTCTGATTATGTGCTCCCCACCCCTCTCCAAAGCACATGGAGGAACTGAAGGGAAAAAAAAAAAAATGGATGGCGGCTCAAAAAGCAAAGCCACAAATTGTAACTGACCTAAGGTCCGAGTGAAGATTTTTTGACTCACAGAAATGACCCATTCATCCCAGAGGCTATCCAGGAGTCTTTCTGTCCATCCAAAGGGTAACAAGGCAGTTAAACTAAAAGCTGTTTGGTACAGAAGCAGCTGAGCTGTGGATTTACTGGGGAGGCACAAATACGCTTGCCTGCTCACGCTTCAGCGTGCCAGCAACGGGCAGGATAGGCCCTTTGTTATTCTGCTGGTGGTAGGTGTTCCATGGCATAGTCTCAAAAACTCGTTCCCCATCTCAGCTGTCAAGGGGGAGAGCGCCGCAGTCATGAGTGGGCAGGTATGCTGCCTCTGGGAGCAGAGATGAACAGGCAGAGCATCCCACCCCCACAGCCGCCAGAAGGGGGAAGGACAGCACCCACCCATGTCTCAGACAATTAGATCTCTTCCGGTGCAAAAATCACACCCTAGCTCTACGCCCAAACCTCTCACATGTCCCCTTGCCTCTGTCACTTCAAAGTGAGCCAGCTGGTCCTACCCGTTGTGTTCCCAGTGAGCCTGCCACCTGGAAGTCTCAGCCCTGAATACATAAATTAGAGGTAGCACTAACACTGCCCAAGGAGACATCAAACCTCCTCCTCTGTGCTGCACAGACAAAGAGCTGCCGCTTAGGAACATGACGCCGCGAGTGTGACAGTTCCCTTCGCCTCCTTCCATATTCATGTTCTTGCTCTTCCCAGGGCAGATTTCAATACGGCACAGCAGGGATCCCACGCACACTCTGCTTCCCGGTGGTTACTGAAGGGCTCTGCCTGGTGCTGCAGGTAAATTGGATTTCTCCTTTGACGCTGCGGCGGGACTGCAGGGTCTAGTTCGGCTCTCAGAGATGCCGGGATATCTCGGCCTCACTTTGAGATTAGTGCTTCACATGGTTGGAGGAATAGCTGGAATAAGAGAGACTCCTGCCCACCTCCTTGGCGCAGCTCAGCCCTACGCTCTCAGCCTCTCTCGGCAGGTCTAGCTACGCTTGCCTTCCCCCACTGCCAAGCAGTGGTAAACTGGCTCCACTTTATCTGAAAGGGAGGAGCCCCTGTCACCTCTTGGCCTTCTCCTGAGTCAGTCTTGGCTCCAGCTTGGGTTACCCATGGTCACTGCCTGGACAAAACTGGTTGACCACAACGTACCAGAAGTGCAGTGCGTGCGGGCAGAGCGCCTGATTCCCTCCCTGCTCTGTTTCTAGTTCCCCTGAGGGGTTTCTAGCTTGCAGTGCGTCTCTGTGGCACTGGGAGGGGGGGAACAGCAAACAACCTCCTGCCAGTTTCAACAGGACCTTACTTAACTCAAAAGACGTCGCTTCAGCCTGGTGAACCCAGTTCCAGCAGGGATTTCATGCGAGGCTAGTATCAGAAATAATGCTAATACTTCTGCTCTCATTCACTTTACCAACTGCTGAAAACCCCTCCCATATGCCTGACTGGGACAGTGATGTGCTGGGGAAGGCTGGAAGCCTGGAGAACCTGAGAGCTCTCCGGGATCACTGCCCTTCTCCAGTACCTACCTGTTTTGAATCAAAGCTGAGCGAAGCCAGACTTTGCTGTCAGAGCAAAGGGCTCAGTGGAAGAAATCCAGCTGCACACCTACAGCAGCCTTTCAGGTCTCCACATTAAGACATTTACTGTCTTGATTCTGTAATGTGGCCCAGCCTGGCAACACTGTCATGCTTTTGGTATCGGGAAATGAAGAGCAACATTACCCTCCTCCACAGATTCCCCTTAAATTTTCTTCTGCAGTTCTGTACACATGGGAAGCAACAGGGAAGAACAATTGATTCTTTTAAAAATGAGGGAGTATCCAAGGATGCTTTCAAAGTACCACAGTACAGAGCTGCGGGATCTGTGTGTCAGGTACCTTCCCAGCTTTCACATCAGGGTGCCCAGCTCAGCGTGCGGTCCACAAGCATGCACATGCTACCCTCGTTCTCGACGGGATAAAACCTTCAGAAACTCCAGATCCCAACATGCCACACTCTATCTTGGCTAGTGCAATCATTACAGAAACTCATTTGCACCTTTATTTTCCTCCCTTTGTTTCCAATCAGATGCACACAGGGAACGACTGGAGTGACATGAATCTAATCAGAGGCTGATGCCACATCAGAAATCCCATCAAGCTACCTTCCAGTCCCGACAAGCTCTCCACTGAAAGAAAACATCTCGTCATGGCCTGGAGAACCCCTGTGCACATTGTGTCCCCAGCAGGGATTCTTAATGGGCTCGGCAGTCAGAAACAGGGTTTTATTTTAGAAAGTACAAACAAAAATCCTTTCGATTTAAATACCCTCCTAGCTCTTAATGGTGCTTTTCTGGACTTTCTTCTTAGCAAGAAACCAACGCTGTATTAAGGACTTCCAGGCAGAGCAATCTTAATTCTCCAATGACGCTACAGCAGAGCCCAAATGGCCCAGGAGACCCTGCACATACATTTTGTGCCTGCTGTGCACAAGCACGCATCTGCTCAAGCGAAAGCTGCAGCAGCAGGACATTTGCAGTCCCGTTCACCACCCAGCCAGAACAAGCTAAGGGGGCCTACTTCAACCCTCAGCCACCCTCAGCTTGGAACATCCAGCTGACACCAACAACCCTAGCCCAGGTCGCAAAACCGACCGCTCCTAAACGCCGAGTCCTGGTGCTGAAATGGGCTGAAAGACGCACGGCCTCCAATCCGCACCTCCCAGGTTTCTGCTTAAGAGGTTTTATCAAGCCTCCTGTGGCCGCACTCGAGCATCTTTCCAGCTTGGGGCCATCCTGAGCACAGCTAGGTGCTGCCTGCTGAGCACTAAAGGCCTCTCTTCCCCTACAGCAACAACTTGGCTGCCTGAACTCTAGCTGGCTGATGGCAGCACCTGGATGCTCTCCAAAGGCAGTACGTTTCTTGCAGCTGAACATGTTTAGTCCCTCTCCTAGGGCACAGTCTCCATTACACAGCTATTGTTTATGACCCCAATTATCTCCCAGAAACTGGTCCTTGCCTGCAGTTAATAACCAAGGCTAAGTGATCAACCGTTAGGACTCCAGCAAACTGATTGTTAACTTCTCCGTCGACCAAGTTCAGAGTCTTTCACTGCTATTAGAAACTCAGATTAATGAGGCATAACAGAAATGAACTCTCCTGCGATACAGCTAGGTGAGGCCAGGTGAGGGGAAAAGAATCACTCCTTTTTCCTGGCAGTATCAGCTGAGCAGGGAGGAGACAAGCCCTCCTTTAACTCTCTTCTCAGCTTCCCTCATGTCTGGGAGATGACAAAGAATATCTTCTTTTGCAGAGTACTTTAAACTTTTATTGGGACCTGGATCTATGGGCAGATCTGTATGTAAAATGGGCTCACTCTCCAGAAACTGCCTTCACAGACCTCTTCCAAACAGTAATTCCTACCCTAGTATTTCAGATTTTCAGCAGTTAACAAGAACAGGCTAATACTGCAAAGCCCTGTAGGGCAAGAAAACGAGACCTCACTTCAGAAAGAAAGGTTATACAGAAACAGCATGTAGTGTGTAGAAATGAGTCTCAGGCGTCAAGGGAACATCTATGTCCAATAACAGACGTATTGTCAGCATTTCCCAGCCTACTCCTCACAGGCAGATTTGTAAAGCAACAACTCATCAGAAAATAGTAGTTTCAATTCAGAAAAAGCTAATGCCAATTCCCTTTCACAGCTCTTTCTTGTCTTCCGGATGCTTAGGGGAGACCATCAGCCTCGCACCCACAGGCTCACAAGGGCCACTGGGTATCTTATAGGACATAATTTTCCCAAGAGATTCACCAACCCCTAACTCCATAAAGCATGGAAGTCTTGACTTTGGGGAATTACCACCACGGTCTTTGGCAGCTGGTTTGTCTCAACCCACACAGAGACACTCTTGAGAGCACCAGAAAAATAAACCCAGGCAGTACAGCTGTGCAACTGCGGGGCTCTGGGACAAACAGATGATGGCACAGGAAGGGGAAGGGTGGCTAGAACAAGCGTTAAGGATTCCTGTTTGGTTACACACAACATTAGGGAGTTGGTGCTTTCAAACGATTCTGGGTGCAATGAGCTCACTGCCTGAATCCCAGAGTGTGGCTGTCTCCTCCCGCCGCCACAGATACGCAGGGAACAGGAGAAGGAACAGGGCACTGCTCGCCGAAAGGTCTTCTGCAGCCAACCTCTGCTGCACAGATGTCTGCTGCTCCGGATCCCCTCTGACATCTGAGGAGCCAGCACTGGGACAGGTGACACTCAGGACCCTCCCTCCTCCAAATCTGCCGTATGCTGTCCGAAAGACATTTATTCTCCTGCCACTCCATGCATCTGCTAAGAAAAGGCAGGCCAGGAAGGGAACCATCAGGAACAAAAGAGGGCACCTTTCCTCATCTGATCAACTGCTGGATGATAAAAGACCACAAATGTGTCACCATGGGTGACAGCTGGGTGAGGAGAGATGTCTATCTGCTCTCAACAGATGATGAAGGGAGACCCAGTGACAGTTAGAGGAAGCAACAGATTTTCTGGTGGTGTGAGGGGGATGCAAGGATCATTCTGCACTGATGGGACAGCACTCCAAGAGCGGAACATTTCCTGCAAAAGTCTACCAAGTGCTTTTTCCGTCCTGCCCAGCCCGTTCCCAGCCACAACCCCCATAACCAGGCGAACACGGTGGCTTTCTAACTTCACAGTCTAACGACAGTGGAGCACATTTGTTGTGCGTGTGGCTGCCATTAACAGAGAGGTTGACACGGCAGCACCAGCTGCCCCGCAGAGGCACCTGAAGTGCAACCGCAACAAGCACGAACAAAATGCCTTGTGGTGGGAGGCCGGGCCTGTAAGTCAACGCTCACCAGTTAGTGACCACGTAACAACTCACGGGGAGCCGGTGGTCCAGAGGGGAGCTGAGCGGCTGCCGAGTCCTCAGCTGCCGTCCTGCACCAGGGCTTGGCAAGAGCAACGTGGCCACCGCTCCCAGAGACGGCTCAGGCAGCTTTAAAAACACTCTTTCATCCTTATACGCAGATTTACTTATTCATGTATTCTCAACAGAAGCACTAACAGCCATAATTGGATCCATTACGGGGTTATTAGAGCTCTCAGTCACTGCCTCGGCAGCCTCGCGCGGTGCTGGGGAAATGCACAGGAAGAACAAACAGGGCAGAGGCACGGCCAGTGGCAGGGGCTTTAAAAATTCGTTCAGTTGTTGCTGTGGCAACTAAAACAAAATTTCTGGCAGGGACTGCGATGTGTGGGGAACTGTGAACTTCTCCATTTGTGGAAAACATTGGTCATGTCTCTGAAAGGGAGGTGGAGGAAAGACAGA
This sequence comes from Tyto alba, assembly GCF_018691265.1. Taxonomy (NCBI): domain Eukaryota; kingdom Metazoa; phylum Chordata; class Aves; order Strigiformes; family Tytonidae; genus Tyto; species Tyto alba. The sequence goes on from NW_024881280.1 coordinate 6,928,565, forward strand.
AAGAAGGGCTCTTTTCAGAGACTGCTACAGCAAGAGCCAAAAATGGTCTGCTTGCAAATTTATCCTTATGGCAAGCCCTGATGACGGTTGGATTCTACATGCCAGAGCTTCCCAGGAGCCAGTGCACCGAGACAGAGCTGGCGTATGCGAAGGAGAACTTCTAGGTATTCAGTCCAGTTGGTCCTGATTGCCAGGAGAGCAACTGAACCGCTGCACAGACCCAGGCAGCGCTGGAGCCCGCTCACTTCTACCTTCACCTGCCTCCTCTGCCCCACAGCCCAGCGAGGGTCTCCATGGAAAATGAACCTCGTCTGGGAATTAACTTCCCTTGAGATGACAGATCCTGGAACACCAAACTTTCCATCCATAAACAGCGGGAAATGGAAAAGCAGTGGTTAGGTCTGGAAATACTAAAATTTGGCTAGAAAGACTGAACCTGATGTCAGAAAACACTGTAAGTTTTTGAGATACTCAGTTCTCTCTGAGCAGTCAGGACAGCAGTAACCATCTGGATGAAATGTCACATATCCTGACAAACTTTGGAAGGCATCCACTAGTTTAACATCTCAACACGGGTTGCAAACTTTCAGGTTCAGCATCTTAAATTCACGTTTAATTACAATACATGACCTGCAAAAGCAGAATCGGCGTTGATTTAATGTTGATTGATTTAATGTTGATTTAGGCTAAAGAAGCTGTGTTGTGCCACCTATTCCATTTTCTGCGAGATCCCCCAGTTCACGTCTGAGCCTGCTTAGCTAGCAAAGTCCAGTACCTCCTGCCTCCCACCTTTCCGGCTCAAGGATCACGGTTGATCAGCTTGATACTTATAAAGTAATTAATTTACTTTGGAAACGCAGAACGGCACAGATGCCTGATGGGAGACTCAGAATTCCCTCAAGTTTAGTGTCTAGGTTGGAGCTACCAAATGGCCACTTTGCAAAAAGATTTAACAGTGACAGCGGACGCTGCCAGCAGAAAATTTGCCTACCGAGATATCGTATAGGCAAAATGATTGATGAGGATTTCAGTTTTTCTCTAGAGTCAGCAGCTTAACTATGAAGACTTTATTGCAAGTTAGACTCGCTTGGTGGGACTGAGTTCCACTGTGAAAGGAGGAGCACAGAGAGAGCGGGAGGACGAAGACACGGGGCTGGCGTCGTGTCAGCACGGGGGGAGCGGCACCCAAGCAGCCCCACTGTAATGCCGCCGGCCTCCTCTCCCCTCTGCCCTGGTGCCGTGGAGGCTCACGGCTTCCTGACCCCGGCCCTCACGGCTCACACGTCTTCCCTGCATTAATGACCTCAGTGAGAATTTTTCAAGCTGACTGACAGCAACCTGGAAAAAAAAAAAAAAAAAAAAAAACAAACCACCCAGGAGCTCTGAAACTGCACCACCGCCAAAGGGGAGCTTAATGCAGGGCAGGAAAGAGGCACGGGTGAAGTGCACAGGAGGTCTTTAAATAGACACCCCGGGCCTGCTCCACACACCATTAAGGATCGTGGTGAGTCTCTGAGGTCAAGGAAAGAAATGAGTACTTGCAAAGCTCAGTGAAGCTTATGCTTACAATACAGCTCTAATTATCCCGTTAATCAAAGCAAAAATCCTTCAGTTTTGCAAATCCAGCCAGCGAAAGGCTGCAAATTCACAGCTCACTCACTTAACCCCCAACTGCCTTACACGCTAGAGAGCCCAGGGATAGGAAGTTTTGAGCGGCTTCAAAATTTTGCTCCACTCCACCTCCCGACAACCTTCATTCCTAGCTTAGACACGTGGATAAGGACTTGTTAACAAGGAGGTTTAGAGAAGCAATGTAAGGCATCACGTGTCTGCAGCTCTTAAAATCTTAAGTCTGTAGGATATGAATGTTTGTGTAAACAAAAATCTTCTGTTGGCACAAACATCACCTCAATCCACACTTCTGTCATCCACTCAAGTATATGGCATATATCAAAACCTTACATATTTTATTCTGGTCAATGCAGTTCATGGTGTGGCGACTTCTAGTAACCGAGAGAATTTCCTTCATTGCAAGCTAGTTCTTTTAAAGTAGCTTGCTGCTTTGAGACATGCAGACTTTGGTTTAAATGCTACAGTAAGGGGAAAAAAAAAAAATCAGTCTATCAAACAAGAGAAAGGTAGACCACACACAGATCACTTCTCAATTTCCAGAGTCACTGATGCGGTGAAGATATATGTTGCCTGAGAACAGGCTTGTCACCAGCTTTGGGTGGTGAAAGATCAGCAGCAGTTAAGGTTGGCTGGGAAATTTTCACTGTGCACACATGACAATTTTAGCCTTGACGTTAGAGCTGTTAACACCTGCATCTGAACATTTTCAAACTTTTAACCAGTCCTAGGCCTTGAGAAAACAGCCTGCTCTTGTAAATTAGGATCCTATCACAGTTGATTAGGTAAATACAAGTTTTACTTTAAATTCATAATTTTGAGGGGCTGGCCATTTACTTAGGAATTCTTTTTAATTATGAAGAATTAAGTAGAAGAAATTAACGTGAAGCACACAGGCTACACATATGGTGTCTGACTCTGGAGATATCAAATACGGAGACTGCTTTTTTCAGGCTGATCTTCCCCCGTATACAAATATAAAACCACAGGATAATCATATTCAGTCCTCTACTGTCAGGTGAGGTACTGCAGCTTACCACAGCTTACCACAGCTAAGCACATTATGTAATTCTCATATAAGTAACCAAATCTCATATTAGAAACAGTTAGGTTATTGGCCCTGCCTTTTGCTTAGAAACTCAATTTGCAGCCTAAATTTATTCATGGGCCATTTATATAAATTTTATCTTGTGCCAGTGTTGTCTTTTAGTTTAAATTGTTCTTTGTCCTCCCTGGTGTTTAATCCTCTGATGTATTTATAGAGACCATTCATATCTCCTCTCAGCCTGTTTTGCTAGATTAAACAAGCCACACACTTCTAGTCCTCTTGTATACAATGGATTTTCCATTGCCCCCCATCATCCCAGAAGCCTTTCTCTCTACCTACACGCCAGTCTCATGTCAGTTTTTTTTTTGTACACGGGTGCTTGGTGGTGTGCAGAGGATTGATCCAGCCACGCATATTACTTCTCCCTAAAGGGACAGTTTGCCTTATACAACCTAGGATTGCATTTGGTTTTCAGTGTGTTGATAGAGTACAGTAATTTCTTTCATTAACTAACATACTCTAAACCTTCTCTTCCCTCAACCCCCTAACGAGTTCTCAGTTTACACCAGACATTCTTGTTACCAGTCCTTAGGCGCAGAGCCTTTTTTTTGGTACTGTTAAAAATTGTTACATTTCTATAATTTTGGTCATTGCTCATCAGCTTTTGCTGTATGGTATCCAAGCGTTGCTAACAGTAAAAGTAATATGCTAACTGCTTTGTATCATGCCTTTTCATACATCCACAGTGAACAGACAATCTGTGCTGGAATCTAGAAACTGCTCAAGTCATCCCAGGCAAGTATCTGTTCCAGACCTGGAAGAGGAGCGGTTCTCCTTCGGCTCCAGACTCCATCAATTGAGAAAACCCCCACTTCATGGGATCTCCTCCTGATACGGGCCACAAATCACGTTCTGCTGCTGCTGGAGACTCCAAGCCCTCTTGCAAGCGTGCTGAGTCCCGGCTGTGCGACCGGAGACCGTGGGAAGAAGCCAAGCACCCAGGTGATGGTTTTGCATCGGTCTGGTTGTGAGGACAGGAGAGGGGACTGTCCCGTGCAACAGTGTTTTCCGTGTACCAGCCTACCTTCCTGTTCTAACTCAGGTGGGAAGGAGAGAACCGCTCAAAGAAGGTCAAGCATAACCTTCTCTGACCTCAAGGCTCTTGCAGCTTTTCATTTTGTGAACCCATCGAGGACTAGGCTTTTCACAATCTCCTCTCTCCGACATCTCTTGCTCACTTCTGGATGGTAGGAAGAGAAGCACCGCTTTCTCCTCCAGCCACCACAGTTGAGGCATTTGCAGCCCTTGTGCTACAGAATCTGACTTCCCTCCCCTAATTACCTCTCATTTCTCCACTTCTAATTTACTTGTTTTGTTGGGTTGAAATTCTCGAGGGCAGCATGGCATTGTGACTACAGCACTCATCAGAGACCACAGAATGCAGTTATAAAATACGACGACGTTAGTAATACCTCTCTCGGATTGCTCACTGCCTCGCTACCACGACAAAAGACATTTGGAAATGCTTATCAATAACACTGATTACAGCCCAGATGCTAGGTAAGTATTCTTCGGTGCTCAGGAAAGCTGACTGTGAGTGAAAGTCGTGCTCTAGCAGGCCTCAAGTTGTTTTAGATGACTTTTGGCCAAAAGCAAATTGGTTTAATTAACACCCTATTCATATGGGGCTATAAGCCAAAGAGCAGAACCAAGCTCTTGCAGGAAAGGAAGAGAACAGAAAAGCCTGGCCCTAAGCTGGCTGTTTCCAAACCTGTTTACTTAACTATTAGCGAGGGTGGCTTCTCCTTAATTTATTTACATAGAATGTTTCTGTAACCATCTGCTCTTAAGCTAAACGAAAAATTACCATCTTTCTCCTGCCGCTGCAGAGACTCCCTTGGATGTTCTTAATAATACAAAAAAATCTATCATTTTAATGCAGACAGCTTGGCTAATAAAAATGATCTGTACCATTAGTAATTATGCCACAAATACAATGCAAACAAGCAGCCTTTCCCCGAAGAGGCCAAGCATAAAACACCTCTCTCACCAACCAGAGGCCAGAGACAACAGCACAGCAGTAGGACTTAGCTTCTCATTTCTCTACCAAAGAGCAGAAAACCAAAGAGGAGTGCAGTTTAATTAAGATACCATTACTCACTTCTTTAACAAGCTTTAGGTGCTTCAGTCAAACCTACCCAGTCCCCATTTTCCTAGGAGCTTTTCTGCAAACTCTTAATACAAAGCTGTATTCCTGATAGAGGGCTACCTTGCTTTACTGGCTTCTACAGTTCTCACAGTGTCAGAACCCTTTAAGGCTCTGATGTATCCACCTTTGCTGTGAAATGAGCTGATGGAGCTAGCCCCAGTTAACAGATGGGAAACCGAGGCAGGGAGCAACTAAAAGTAACAGCAAAGATGACGGAAGAAAGCAGGGAAGCAAGAAAATTAACTCAAGCCATGAAACCATCACAGAGCAATTGAAAACATCACTTTAGGTAGGGCCTACTCAAAAAAAAGCTCCACCACAGGCAGTTTGCTAACGAAAGGAAGGACTGCACTACTGGCCCATGTGTTGCCTGACACCATTTCAGTGTGGTTAGCACCAGACTAGCAAGTGTGGTACCTAGATGTTGTTTCTTACCAACTGCTGCTCCCATCTATGAATGGCAGCAAATCACTTAACCTCCACGACTCAGTTTCTTCCCACAAAAAAAGCAACAAAATGCTTAGAGGTTCACGGATGAATGAAAGGAAAACAAACCAAAGCAGCACAGAAGGAAATGTTTTCTTTAAACAAGGACTAAAGGAAAAGGAGTAAGATTAACGCCTCAAATTATATCAATAAAATATGAACATACCTCTTTAGTAAATAATTCAATTGATAAAGAAATGTGTGTAAAGAAAGATAATCAGTGTCTTGGGGATTTTCAGACACTTCTGTAGAGAGATGAGCGCTGTAAGGAACGCAATGCAAACAAATTGGAAGGCCAGTATATGCCATGAATTCCTGCAGCCCAGAGGTCTGGCAACCTGCACGTGCTGCATGAAGAAACGGGAGTGTGTGCCCTGGCAGTGGCGGCTGGGCAGGGGGGGCTGCAGGGCCGCTCGCGGGAGCACGCGTACAGAAGCAGAAAATTTAATCCCAACCTGCCCAACCTGTCTGTTGATGTTAATTTTCTTTGCTTCTGTTTTTTCAGTCCATAAAATGGCGCTAAGGGCAGGTCTATGGTGGGGTGCTGGGATGGTTCACGTCTGAATATCATTTCAAAAGCTAAGGATGCTCAAAGGAGGGCAATTCCTTGCGAGGCGGGTAAGAAGAGCAAATTCCAACGGATGAGAACAGGCAGGCATGTATTGGCTCCTCCATGAAAGTACTGCAGGAAAACACCAAAGATGGTGCATCACAGGACGGATCATGCAAAACACAACCAGCAATTTCCCGAGCTACAGCAGAGGAAGCAATCCACGGGGAGGGAGCCGTGGCCGTGGCTGTGAGCCAGTCCCAGAACTGCAGGGAAATATAAGAGCTTTACTAGCTCATGTTTTATACTGAGGTTAGAGATGCATATAGATCATTGACAGTGATGATACCTCACCCATGAAGGGAATTATTAAGGATAAGCCAAGCTACTTTTAAAAACAACTCTTTGGATAGTTGGGGAGCTGATCTAGGCTTGCACCTGGGCAAGGCTGCTAGGGAAGATTGACGACTGGTGCATAGGGATCAGATACTTCAGCTGCAGTCATACCCACACACAGGCTGCAAGCTGCGGAGCTGAAACCAGCTCAGGGAAGCCATCAGATTCCCAAGCCCCATCCCCGAATCTCTCAGGGTTTGCAAGCGGCAGGCTGCAGGCAGATGGCAGGGGAAGCAAGGTGAAAGGGAGGCCGTTGTGCTACACTGGATAGCAGTTGCTTACCCCCCCGCCTCATCACCATTTTCGCCTTGTATTGTTTCATGGCCTATTAATATTCATAAGAGCCTTTCTATTGTGTTTGCACTTTTCTATCATGCTCGCAGGCCTGATCCCTACTTGCCTTAATGGGATGCAAACCTCATGAAATCAGATCTTATTAGCAAAACTCCATCAGACGCCCTCAGCAACACAGTAGCTCAGTCCCCACTCCTGCTAAAGTGAAAAGGAAGCCTTTCACGCTGTTGACATCTGTAGAACTCTTAATCTAATACGACATTTTAATCTTAAGAGCAGAAACGAATAGGAATAAAACACAGCACAGGGAATGCCACTGAATGCTGCTGAGTCAAGCCCCACAGCATCACAGCCAAGAGAGGCAAAAGACCTTGGAAAAAAGTTTCTAATCCTGGCTTGCAATAAACCTGACTGAACAAAGGTGCTGGTTCATTAGCACCTTTATCTCACCGAAGGAAGACTGCTGCCTTACCCCCAAGTGAGCTCCTCCAAACTCTGTCCTAAAGTACAAATCTCTTGGCTTTGTCCCACGTGACAGCGATGCTACCCTGGTGCACAACCTCAGCCCTGGCCGACAAACACACAGACAAAACTGAAGGGAATGAGCAAGAAAAGGCAGTGCAGCGAAGTGGTGACCTTTTCCACTGTCTCTGCCTCCTGCCCCTCCTCGCCTTTTAAACCACTGACTTGACTAACATGCATGAATTTCCAACTCTTGGTCTTGCAGAGCCAAGAGAGAACAGGATTGGAGCCTGGAGTGCAGCACCAAGGTGGATGCTCTGCACTTCTAGAACACTGCCTTGAGTCCTGCCTTATGTCTGCTCCATACATCATCACTGGTGATAAAGATGCCATAGATTGATTTTTCCAGATCCCAGGTGAACTCCGTGCCTCTGGCAGAAAGAAAAATCACTGCTGGAGCTGGAAAGTGAACAGATTTTAGTTTGTAAGTCAGTGAGTGAAAATAAATACAAAACGTACAGTGTCACATTCTCATTCATTTTCCTAAGTAGAACAGTACATTAACGCATTAATTTTAAAAGATTTTCCAGCTGAAATAGCTAACAAGGACGTTGATAGTAGGCTCTTATTCATTGAATAAGAGCTGCTCCAGTCTTGACCCTGAACTGCCCAAATCCTTTCTGCTTAATTAATGACCTTCATTCTGTATCAACAATAACTGATAGCAATTTGATGGAAAATTGCTGACCTAATATGACTTTGCCAGTCAGGGTGATACAGAATGGTTCTGTGGTGTGTATCTCCTGCTCTCAATACATGGGAGTACGAACTCTTGCCAAAGATCACATCTTATTCTTGGCAGATGGTTGAGAAAATGAGACTAGGCCCATATGGATCCAAATTGCTGAGAGCAGAGTTGGGATTTAATCATAGCCTTTCTCGTCGTGGAGAGGTGAAAAGCTCTCTCAAATCACCCGCATTACCAAAAGGTCCTGAGTGCAAGGACTCAGAGGTATCTTATCTTTAGTTATTTCTAATTACAGGGCTTTAATTTTTTTTTTTTTTTAACCTGTTATGTGAACATCAAAGGAAATGAGAAATCTGTTGCTATTATTATCTATTCATACTTACGGCAAGGAAATTCAGGCATATCATAAGACCATTATCTCTGACTACAGGGATTCTTCGAAGTGTATTTGATAGGATTAAGGGGAACTGGCACTGGGACCAAAGGATAGCTGCAAAGTTTGAAAAGAATGCTCAGGCATTTAGATTTTCAAATTACTGTACAAGGTGCATGCTGTAATTTATAGCCAGTTGAAACTGCTACAGTTAGCCAGACAAGAGTGGATTATTGTATCGACTAAGGCTTTGTACAAGGGTAGCACCCCAATTCAGCATCCCAATTCTTAAGGTCAGGAGGGACAGTGAATTCTGACATGTAAGAAGGTTTTAGGAACACTGTTCTTCTCTCAGCTTAATTGCTACTTTCTCCGAATCAAGACATCTCTGATTAATTTGCAGACCTCACTGAAGCTTCCTCCAAGACACGGGAATAGGTTCTTGGAGCAGAATCACAGGATACCGCAGCGGCTGCTATTTGAAGGATGGATGTGCAGCACACTGAAATCATCATCCCAGCAGAGGAGGACAGAGAATGCTCTCTGGATCCCAAATATCTTACACAAACCCAAGCTTTCCCAAGCCTTTCAATCAGTGTCACAGATCCACAACCCCCCCCCCCCGCCTTGATACCACGTGGCGGTCATGACTTGTGTAGTGCCTGCAGAAGGAGATGCATTGGGCTTTCCCTGCTGCATTCAACTAAAACTTCAAGAAACCTCGTTCCTCAAGCCGTGCCAACATCATTTAAGTTGTTGGTGCGAAAACAAGGAGGTAAACAACAAAAACCACAAAAAAAATCATGTTAATTTCAAGCTCCATTAGAAATGCAGAGTTTGGCAGCAAGAAAAATCAATGTTTGTCCAGTGGAAAAAACAAAACAAAACAAAAAACCAGCACTGACAGGGACTAAAGGGCTGTTTTCAAGTTTCTAAGAGGATGTAAAAATCTTGGTACTCAATATCCTCTGAAGTGGGGGAAAATTATTTTCTTATCACAGAGACTACTTGATTCTGACACAGGGAGTACTTTGATGCGAATTATCCAGCCCCAGATCCTGCCTGGCACTGCTTTCCTTCTTTGTACATCTGATCAGCTCTGACACTAGGGCCAATTGATTTCCTTTTTCCTTTTTTTCCTCCATAAATATGTCGTCAATTCTGGTTTGTTCTGATGAACTCCACGAATGCTACACCAGATACATACAGATCTCCCAGGGCTGACTTCCAGTTTAGCTGTGCTGGATAACAAGCAGAAAAAACATCGTTCTCAGGTGTTACTTGTTGTCTGGGATAAGACTTATTTGCTGTGACAAGAAAAAAAATCTGAAAAAAAGGATCGGAGGGCTGACCTTTCAGCAGTGCCTGAGCTGAGGCCAGTTTGAGTAAGAAAAATCCTCCTTGGTTTCATTTAGGGAAGCAGCATTTTAATTTCTGAGAAGTAGCAGGTCCCCATTAGACCCACAGTTTTGTTCGGTGTCGGGAGAAATCACAGTCGTTTGCTCTTGTGACTATGTTAACGTGTTGAAATGCAGCAAACTTCCAAAGCTCTGGGCCCTCCCAAAGCACCAGCGCACATTAGGCTAAACTGCGGTCTACCTCACCTCCAATTTCACCAAATGTGGGGGGCTGCTGCCCGCTGGGAAAATCCCACGACTTGCGCTCCCCAGCAGCCCGCTTGTATGCTGCAGGCCAAACCCTGCCCTTGGCTAGGCAAACTCAGGAGGCCCCTCGCCCTTTGCGCGGGCTCTGCATGACCAGGAGCTTGCCCCTACGGCAGAATTCAGCTCCAAGGGGTTGCTTGGAGCATGGTGACCGCTTCACCCCTTGCAGCTGCCATCTTGAGCACTTATTTTTCCTTACAGAAGCACTGAAATATCCTCCTGCCTGGGAAAAAAAAAAAAAAAAAAAAAAAAAAAAAAAAAAAAAAGACAGGCAAGCCAGAAAGCCTAAACTACTCCATTTAAAATAAAAAAGGTATCATCGTTTTTGTACCCTTTGCTGGACATTATCAGTCCCCTGCTGGCACAGTCCCACACAAAGAGACAAATCTATAGTACATGAAGAAGGGAAAATATAGAAGCTACAGCCAGAGAAGGTCTATGACATTAGCTGTGTGCTCCTGTCAGTGGCTGGAAGGTAAACCCTCCTTGCCTGCAGGTTTCCCAACAGGAGCACGAAGACAGTTCAGCCAGAGATGAAATCTAGCTGTTCTGCACAGCAGTCCTAAACTGAAGAGAGACCTCCCTTCCAGAAAGCAAGAAATAATTCCCCTTTGTTCCCAACAGATTAAGTCTGGGATCTTTCCCTGTCAAGAATTAAAAATATCCCAGAGAAGATCTATTTAACAGAGACTACACATTAAAGGACTCACACCAGACAGGGCCAACATCGTCCTCTGGCAAGCGCTCTCTAATTTTCTATGAGATGTATCGCATCGTGTGTCAGCTCTTAAACAACTGAAAGATCTCAAAGTACAGTGAAACTTTTGGAAACCAGAGAGCCAAGATCAAAATGAAATGCACCAACACTTGGAGTTAAAGCCCGCCTCTAAGTGCTGGAGGGTTTCTCAGCTTGCATCTCTCAGTCAAGAGGAGGAATGCTGCTATTACTGAAAAGGCCAACACCTGACAGTGAAATGCGTAAGCCAAGTCAGAATGGCTCACTTCCAGATTTAAGGTACAGCATCGGGGTGTGTAAGCTTCCCCCGCCACTTACAAAACTTCCTAGTTACTTTGCAGCTTGACTTCCTGCAGGTTTTAAATGAGCTGTAGCAAAAGTGAAGATGCTTAGTCTCCAACGTTGACAAATCCAACTGGGATGTCAAGGAGAAACTACACGCTAACACGTGAGAGGGACCCAGTGAAGTCTCAGATTATATCGGTAAGTAAGTACACAGCTTTGCAAGCCTTACCAGTAGATAAGAACGATGTACACTTCAACAGTGATACCACATCTGTTATGCACAGTCAATTAAAGAAAAGACCAGGCAGTTCTGGTGACGGAGAGTAAGGTCAGGAGCTGTAGAGATTCAGCAGCTCTTGCTTCAGAGAACAAGCACACCCATGTGTCAATTCATTCATGAATTCAGACACACCAATTTAGGCTAACTGTCTTTAATTTATAACTTTTTGCATTTTGACAGCCCTCCGGGACTGTTAATTCATTTGTTTCTTCCCTAGATTTCACGGTGTCTGTAGAATATGTATCAAGGGATGGAAATACAGCCCAAATGTATTACCCAGGCAGCAAAGGGAGGAGAAGATACCTTCGGCAGGAAGTCTTTTTTTTTCCCTTGATGAAAAGACTTGTTTTTCATTAACCTAAAATAGCTAGATATAAGGTTCAAAGGTGATTTTTTTGTGATAAGCCTGTACTTCCAGGCCCTAATAATTCCCCAAAATATTAACCTCTCATATTCAAATTCCATAGGCCTGCATTCTCTTCAAAGCCACTAGTTTCTTGGGACATTTGATCAAATTGTTTCTGACTTTGTCTAGTATGCTGAAAGGCAGTGAGGAAAGCAAGAGGGAGGATGGTAGGGGAGGGATATGGAGAACAGGAAAAATTCTCATAGAAGAGGAATTCTTGTTAGCCTATTCTTGAACAGCTCCACAGTCAAAAGGTTTTGAAGTTGAAATTGGCATGGAAATATTTCTGCCTGAAGGATTTCAAAGAATAATCCCGGAAGGGTTCTTTGGGTGTGGCCTGACTCCAGTGGGAATTCGTTTTCATTTGACCCAATTATACATGTTTAAAAAGCACATGTTGAGTATGCCTGTGGGGTTTTCTGGTAAGCTCATTAAGGAGTTGATTTTGTCCTGAATCGAGTGCTCTACCTCAGTCCTGAAAAATGCTTCATAAAACCATGAGACTCATAAAAGTCCATGGGACACTGAATATTCCTTAAAATTAAGCAGGTGTCTATGTGCTTTGCTGGATCAGACTTAAGCTGTGGTTTTCCATTAATTCAGTCTGTGGTCCCAGAATGGCTTTCTAACAGAGAGTCTGATCTCTCGGAAATTCCACAGATTTCGTACACTTGTCTTAACCAACTTTGCAGACCCATTCAGAGTAATCCAGAGCCTCCCAACTGTTCTGGCATCACAGACTGAAAAGCACCGGGCTAGGACATGCAGTAGAACTGGTCCCAAGCTATTCAGTCAAACCAATAATAATAATAATAATATAAAAATAATAATACTACCACCCCAAGTGTGTTGAAAAAGACATTTTAAGAAAAAATATTAAACTGAGATAAAAACCTGCTTCAGAACAAGTTCAATTTAAAATTCTTCAGCACAGAAAAGAGGCAACCGGAAACCATTGCTTTGCTCAACAGGAAACATTCTAGTTTAGCCAAAACAAAACATTCTCTTTACAGTGCTTGCTAGAAGGAAAAAAGAAAAAAGTTATGAAAATGAATGGTTGGATTCACAAAACTGGTGGTGCATTTAGTTTTTATGTAATAGCTCAGAGGCGAGAGCGTTCACCAAGGGCAGAAGAAAACTAGGCTTAATGGCCCTAAAGATTCAAATTTTTAACTCCAAATTGCTTGCAAAGTACCATATACTTAGGCTATTCTGTATTTGGGATGAACTTCTTTTAGTGTTTTCTTCTATGCAAAAATAATTAACCATGCAACGGAGCGAGAAGTGGAATTAAAGCACTCTGCCTGCCAGCTCAGCATTCTCACCATCAGGCTCAGGATTTCCATCAGTAACTTCACAAGACTGCGAGAAGCACGACTAAGGGCATCAGCCTGAAAACACTCTCTAGCTTGTTGGAGAAGGAGCTTTCCTAAGGGATGGAAAGCCTCCTGACCTGAAAGGATGGACTTGCATCTATTTCTCCTGTTTCCTCCATGAGCGCTTAAGCGACAGCCTTAGATAGGCAGGGTATGATCAAGATGATAATTTCTTTTCTTATCTCCCCTCCCTCCCCTGCCACTTCCTCACTGGACATTACTAGAAAATGAGGGTTTAAATGAGCAAATGGTTAAGTAATTACTTCCCATCCCTCTCCCCAAACATACTTACACTATAAAAAATGTTGCCAAGCTCAACTATGTGTAAGTAACTGTTGATAAAGAACATCATTTAAATTTTAGTGTAAGCAGACTGACCTTAACAGATTACAGATCGACTTTATTTCCCTGGGGGAAGAGTGAAAGTTGAATCACACACAGGGTTAATGCAACATTACAGATAATTTAGTTCAAGTTCAATATAAACTGCTCACACCAGAAGCCTACAACTCTGAAAGTACAGCAAATAAAGGAACTGCTGCTAGACTCCACACCGCTGCAATACTAAGAGCTTCCAAGCCATCTGCTGAGATGGCTCCTAATGCATTTTCATCCCAGGGGGGGAAAGCCATGGCTAGATGAATGAAACACTAATGCCCACACTCAAACCACTCCTCCGCCGGCAACAGCCATCACTAAAGGAGAAGCTGGAGGAAGAGCTACTGGGTAAATCTACTTGCTGCAAGCACCAAATAGTCCAAATCCTCTGTGGACCAGGAAACAGACAAATGAATATTTGATAGAAACATAATTTGAGAAAATAAAAGCCCTGCTCAGCTTAGCAGTGAAATATACTGGTTATTTGACCTATCGGAGGAATAAATCTGCAGCATGCGCTAATTACATCCAGGCTGTGATGTGAAAAAACTCCCAAACCAGTTCCTGAGGAAGCAATATAAACCTTTAACATGAAAAAATTTACTGTATGCCAGGACACACTGCATTTCAGGGGTCACTGTTGTTGTAGTTTAATTGCTTGCCCTGTAAGTACTGCCCAGATATTGTGTTACATTGATATACTGTTCTACTCCATGAGCTGAGGTCCTGTCAAGCTTAGAGCAATCTTTTAGAAGAAGCCAGCCATTAGATTTCGTCCTCAGGATGTCTTTGAAAGGAATGATGTAAGACCAAACACAAAAATTGGGCATTAAGGAGTGGGAGCACTATGAAAAATGCACTACAACATGAAGCAACTCATACAGGATTTTGCACAGACTTGGGTAAAAAATGGGATTTTGTCTGCTTATTTCTTTGTAAAGGAATAGCAGAAAGGGCAAGATATGTGAAATGTAAAAGAAAAATGAAGGTTCTTTAATGACATTTGGAAATCAGTGGACAGCAGGCAAACGATTCTACCTCTCCCATCAGTTATATGGCCGTCAAGGTCTGCGTGGTTCTACGCTTGCTCTCTGTGTGACTTCTGGGGAGAGATGGAGACCTGGTAAGCAAGAGCTAGCCGAACAAACCCATGTGCTGAAGACTTGCTAATGCCATTACTATCCTCACCTTTTTCCACTGTTCAGTCTTCAGATTTTCTCTCCCTTTGCTCTACACCTCCTGCTTCATTTCACCTCCCTCCACTCCATGACAGCTGTCCATGAAGCTGCTCCCACGGGTACTGTGAGCAAAACCAGCCCAGTACACCACCAGCTTAAGGCAGGCAAACAACGAGCCCTCTAGCCAGCGCAACCACACAAATCATCACCTTGCACAGCATCTCTCTTCCTCTGGACTTCTGTAAACTTTCTGGAGAAGAGATCTTCATTTATTTGTCATGTCCAATACTGAGAGAGAGAAAGAGAAGATCTAAAGAGGCAACTTCCATCTAGTTTCCTGACAGTCACAGAAATAATGAACAGTACTAAAGCTGATTCATGGCAGGAGATGTAGAGCAGAAAGCTCATACAATTATCGTGTAAGCCCAGGTCTGCAGACAAGAATGCAGAAGTGGGTGTGGAATGCACAGAAGGAGCCTTGAGACGAAACCTGCTCACTGGTTTGGAACATGTCCACAGAGGTACTGCCTTGCTCTCAGAAGTTACAAAGGAGAAGGGAGCAGGGAAGAAACAAAAAAGAAACCACGTAAAGAAAACTCAGAAGGGGAAAAAAAATTCCCCATAGACGTTTCCTCAGGATTTTTGCAGCTACCGTCTGGTTTGAAACAGAGGGTTTAATTCCATGATTTGACGAGTACAACACATTTTATAAACAGGAATGGGAAGGCAAGATAGTTTGTTATCATGGTAAGAATTGAGGTGAGTATGCTGTTAGCCTGTGAGCCAGACACAGAATTAACATCTCATGAGTGAACCACACTATACAGATTGACAATCTGACAACCCTAACCTGAGCTACACCAAAAAATCAAGTCTCCAGAACTACCTAGTCCTTCATCTTAATCAGCCCCTGTGTCAGGCACCTCTTCCTCCCTGACGCAGTTTGTTTATGCAGTTATGGTCGTGGGGCCCACGTCGGCAAAGCCCACGTGATAGTCATTTTGAAACAAGACAAGCAAAAATCCTGTGGCGTGGGCTGTCTGAACACATTTGGTTGGTATCTGTGTCAGAGATGGTTGTGTGACATGTCAATACAGATCCCCAATGCCTCTGCATTAGGCCCCATATGTGTTCTGATAGGAAAGATCTAAAAAAGCATGGGGACACCGGGGAAAAGAGTATCTGAGCAAGAGACAGATGAGCAAAGCCCTTACGTTACCATCTGTCCCCGAATTAAGCCTAGCCTGAGAAGAAGAGTCATGTACTAGGGAACAGATCCACTAGAAATCAGAACCATTACAGTTTGTGCATTAAAGGGATCAGGCAGCACCTGCGACCAGAACGCGGAGCATATCAATTCTGCATTTCCACGCTCCTGGCACCAGAGAAAAAACAACGTTATGGCTACAACTGAATCATACTGTTTTGATGATTCACTCGTAACAACCTTAGGGCACAATAAAAAATTGTGGCTTCCACAGTCTGTTGTCTCTCATAAGGGCTGAAATTTCAGACAGCCACGACTCAGGAGTTCGGATGCATTGCTAATGCATCACTCGTGCATTGCTGTCAGCACAGGGAGGGGAAGAGGAAAAAAGTGAGTGCAAACAGCTACACATTTGGGCTTTGTGAGGTGAAGAAGGTGCAGATATCCTAACACATGCATCACAGAGCTATACTATACGACAGCACGTACAGGTCCTTGTGTCAAAACACTTTCTCAAACACCTGGAAAAAGCGTTGCTCTAAGATCCTCAGCACAGACGAGGGCTTAGAGGGGAAGAGAAAGGATAGTATAAGCAGAGTATGCAAAGTGACAAAAAATGCAGGTGTCTCTTTACACAGCCAGTTAGGTTTTCTTTCAGCGATGCAAATGACATTCCACCACCAAGGACTAAAAAACTCCTGCAGACCCACTGTCGTGATCCCTGGCCAGGGATCCTGTCTTTGCACTGTGTGACAGCAAAGCTCAAGCAGACCTATGCAAAGAACTTTCAGCCCATAATTTGATACATCTGGTTTTCCTCCTTCTTCCTCCAAGCACAAGTTGTCAGGAGGCTGGCTGCAAAAATCTTAAATCTACTTTAAAGTAGTTGTGAATGCTTTCCACAGCCTGTTCTTGTTCTACATGCAAGTACTGTGCCAGTGTGGTGGGTTTCAAGCCCTATGCCTGCAGAGGGATGGGTCATTTCTCTTGTGACTGTGCATCTCCAGAGTCGCTGGCAGCAGGTAGGGGATGCAGTGAAGAGAGGGGGCTGGACTGGGAACAGGGATGGAGAAACGGAGCCACCATGGAAAGGGCTGTGGGAAGAAGGTAGGTAGCACAGAGAAGAGAAAAAGGAACTCCTGACTTCCAGGAGTAGCAGAGCTGGCCCAAAACTTTCTGCAAGAGCTCCAGGATGGGACTTAATCATAATAATAACTGCCCAAGGTAGAGCATTGCATTTTTCCTTTGCTCTTCTGGGAGGCTTTGCCTTCTGTTTTTCTGAGTTCACCTTTCTGCTAGCTGGAATTTTTTTTAGGCAGCTGCAACCGAGCAGTCCTTGAGCTGCCCCTGACACAGCCACCTCCTCCCACACACATCTCTCCTGCTCTGCTTCTGCGGCAGGTTCCCAACAGCATCTTCTTGAGAAGACATTCCCCAAGATCATGTCTTCCCCAACTGAGAACAGTGGCACAAGAGATTATCAAACAGGTCAGTAAAACCTGGAGTTTGGGGTGCAGGGATGAAGTGGCAGGTGAAAGAAGAGGTTTTGGATGTGGATACAATTTCCGATATGAAAACAAATTAACAAATTCTGGGCTTAGCAATTCAATACCCAATTCAAAACTCGAGTTCCTTAACATTCAACTCAAACGTTACCTTTTGTGGGTAGGAGGGCTGGCAAAGCTTCAGTGCTCTGAAACCCCTCAAATGCCAATGGGAATGACAAAATCACTCTTGAATTAGAATGTGCGCTCATGTAATGTGGCTCATGCCACAGAATAACTCACAAATATATTTTTTCTCATACTGCCTGCTCAGTACCTCTTAAGAAGGGAGGAAAGCGGTCTTTACTGAGAAGAAAAGGGTTGCACTAAATTCATATGATAAAGCAAATCCTAGGCACTTGGCCTCCTATCTTAGAGCAACTTGGTATTGAAAGCACAGCATCCCAAGTGAAAACAAACAGCTTGGGAATGCAAGGCATCCAGGAGTTAATTTCTCTAAGTAACAGAGAAGCAGAATCCACCTATATTTCTGACATCTTCCATTAGTACGTTTTCTAGATGAGCAACTCATGACACTGAAGAAACGGGAGCATTAGAATGTGAAATGAAGGACGATGGATGGAGACCGTAGCAAAGAAAATGATAAATCATGATTTGAGCTATAGATCTGCAATTCTGGGGAACACGGCTTCTTCTGACTTCACCAGATAGAGCACAGCTTTCCAATTACATGCCTCTGTATTCTTCTGCTGTGAAATTAAACCAAGGATGTAGCTATCATGAAGGAACTATGATCAAGAAGGAATTAAGAAGGCCTAAATATGCTACTGTATAAATCAATGGAGAGTGCACATCTAGAATACTATGCACTATTATGTTTTTTCCACCTTGAAAAGGACATAACAGAACTAGAAAAAATAATAAAAAGGATGACAACGATGTTGCAGTGCTGTTGGTTGAGAGGTATAAAGCAGCTTCCAGAGGAGAAAGAAATAAATAGTTTAGATTTCTGCAGCCTGGAAAAGATATGACCTAGGATGAATATGATAAAAAGCTTTAAAACCATGAGTGGCATACAGAATTTGAATAGGGGATGATTATTCATTATTTTTTATACCACAGGAACTAGGAGGCAGCCAGTAAAATGATCAAGCAGCAGGTTTAAAACAAATGAAAGAAACGATTTTTCAGACAACACGCACTTGAATTGTGGAATTAAACTGCCATGGATTTCTGTGGATGTCAAAAGTATAAATGGCTCCAAATGTGATTAGATAAATTCATGGAGGACAGGTCTATCAGTGGCTATCAAACATGATGGTTCAGATGGAGTCTTTGGCTCAGGAAATGCCTAAAACGCAGAATGCTAGAAGCCAGAGAAATATATTGGGGAAGAATCACCCCAGACCTCTTCTAGCAGTGGAGCGGGGAACACACGCTAACATTTAAAAGCTTCAAAAATGTCTCACTCCAAAGGCAAGTCAGACCACCACCCTGGGCAGATACACCATGGCCTGAGGAATGGCACGCCTTGTATCACAGATCACCTTGAGAGTGCCAACTAAAAGAGATTTAAGGAGAGGATAAATCAATTTTACTGTATTACAGAACAAAGGCAATTATTTGGATTATACAACTGAGAAGAAAAACTGGTGCAGTATTTCTGAAGGAGCTCTGCTGTAGACTTCCATTGCCTCCTTGAATCTTGGGAGTGTTGGTTTTGTGTGGTGACTCCCAGTTTTTTGGGGAAATTAGGAAAATAACAAAGCAAATTACTACCTACTTGAAACTTAATTCTGCATTTCTGTTCTGGATTCTGTCCAATGCTTCCTCTCACATTAAGGTGTAGAGGCTAAGTCCAGTAACACTTCATTATTATTTGGGAGAACTAACTCAGAGACGCTTCCTAGGCCCTGGGGCAGAGGGCCTGAATTCACAATGCAATATGGTGTCCCATGTATTCAAATCATGACTTAAAAGTATAGTCTCACTAAATGCCTAGAAGTGAAGTTGTTTTCTCTCAGAGCAAGGACACCCGATGATATCAAAGACGTCTGATGTTGCCTTCCCTATTCCCCACCCACTCTTTAATACAGGTGAATACACTATCCTGCAGCCAGAGTTATGTGACATACAGGAGGAAGGCAAAGGAAACGACCCTAAATTCATCCGGGGACAAGTTCACCTTTGGTTGTCAGAGAGGTTTTAGATGCAGCGATTTCTTATGACTTACTACATGCTTGGATTATCACAGATTTGGTTGCTTCCCTAGACAACAAAATCCTCTTTGTGATTTCACAGCGTTGTACAAGTCACATAGCATAAAACATAATACATCTGGTAATAATTTTCTGATAATCTTATGACCTCTAACAGGCTGCAAGATGCAACTAGATGCTACACATCACATCAATATTACGGATGACTCACTTGACAACAGAAGATTTATGCATAATCACCTTTTTCCTTCAATACAAGTAAAACATCCCATGCTCATCGCAAAGTTTTTCTCAGCTGTTCAAAGCATTTTGGGTTTGACTGTGTTACACTTAAGTGTTTCACCACTACTACTGCAAATTCAGAGAAAAGTTTGCGTAACATCTTATCATGCTTCTGATTTTCACCTCATCTCTGGCTGCACACAGAGACCAAACACGCTACACAGACAAGACAAAAGACAGTTTAAGAAAGGGAGTGTCTGTTCTGTGCAGAACCCATTTAAGCTCTGCATGTTCAATGGAGGGGCAACCCCATAAAAAGTAATCTCTGTAAAGCATCAGAGTAACAGCTCAATTATTTGAGCAAAGCAAAGTGACCAGGTCTTACCTGCTATATTTTTACTTAAGTACATGTGCATCATTTCCTGCTGCAATTTGCCATTGAGATACCCTTATTTTGCTCATTTCATTTCCTACATTGAAAATGTCACCAGCCATCACTTCCCGACAGTCATGTCACACTGAAAAAGGCCAGTGACTCCCAGACATTATTATTTTTTTTTTTTTCTGGCACATTAGGTATATATAAAAACCTTGCAGGCCCAGTGTCTATGAAGACAATGTTGTTCAGGTCTCCATTACTTCCCTGAAAGGCTTTTAGGACAGTCCGTGCCATGCCACGGTTCCCAGTCTCTGCAACGCAGGGTTGTTGCCATCTAGAACCTCATCTCCTCCAGGCCAGCAGCTGTTTCTAACCTTTCAGTCTTCTGTACTCTGACTTCTCAGGGCACTTGTAAACTCTTGACTTTATGTCAGCATCCCAGGCTCCAGAGTGACTGGGATCCAGCACAACTCACCAAGGGGGCAGGTGGTTCAGCAGCCAGAACACTGAAGATTCAGTGTCAGGGCTTCTTTGAATATTGATGTGGCCCAGAATTTGTTTGGTGCTTTTTCCCACTACTTTGTCCTAACTTTGGATGACTGTCCTGGGTTGAGTGAGTGGTGGAGTTTTTTGGTGGCAGGGGAGGGGGCTATCGGGGCGGCCCCCTCTGAGAAGCTTCTCGAAGCTCCCCCAGCTCCACGTCAGCTCCACTTCTGTTTGGGAAACTGAGCCCATCAGCTGCGCCTCTGCGATAACGTATTTAAGAAGGGACGTGGTGACGGGCAGTCGGACTTGTGAGGAGGAGTTGCTGCAGCTGCGTGAACACCAAGGTCAGTGGAGGAACAGAGGAAGAAAGGAGGGGGGAGGTGTGCCGGAGCAGAGACCCCCCTGTATCCTGTGGGGAGACGGCAGGGCGGCCCCCCTCTGCCACCCATGGAGATCTGCGGTGGAGCAGACATTGATTTATGGCCTGTGGCTCCTGCTCCAATGATCAAGGTTCTGTGCCCAAAGAAGGCCGGGGTCTCATGGGAAAAGGCAGACCCGTTGCTGTAATTCAGTGCTGGGAGGATTGCAGCATGCGGGGGAGTCCCACGCCGGAGCAGCTCGGGAAGGGCTGCAGCTGTGGGAGGGAATCCATTCGGAGGAAATTGGTGACCCACGATGGAGCAGTGTGGGGAACGCTGTGGCCTGTGGGAGGGACTCATGTTGGAGAAAGTTTGTGGAGCACTGTCTCCTGTGAGAGGGGGACCACGATGGAGCAGGGGGAACAAGTTCTGGACACTCCCCCCACTGAAGATGAAGGAAGTGGCAGCGCTGATTGCACCCCCCATTCCCTGCCCCTGCGCCACTGGGGGAGGAGGTAGAGATATCGGGAGCAGAGCTGAGCCTGGGAAGAAGGGAGGGGTGGGGGGAAGGTGTTCTCAAGCTGTGGCAATGCTTCTCACTGTCCTACTCTGTTACGTGTTGTTAGTGTCTGTAATAAATGTATGTTTTTTTTTCTTCCCCTCACGAGTCTGCCTTTTGCTCATGACCATAAAGGGGGATTTTTCCCCATTCCAGTCCTGTCTCGAACCCCAAGCCTGGCTCTCTGTCCCTTCTCATTGCCGGAGGGGAAGGGAGAGAGAGCTGCTGCATTGTGGTTGGCTGCCAACCAGGCCTAAACCACGACAATGACCAACAAGTAGGAGCCAACCCACGATCTTTGTCCTCTTGCCCACTATTGTCCTTACTGTGTTCTCACCGAATAGGTTTCTCCTCTGCTTGGACTGCACACTCTACCAGGGCAGAAACTCTAGCACATTTTGCCAACAACAAAAGGTTTCAGTGAAAATTCTGCACACGCAAGAGCTACAGAATTAGGTACAACCTTGTGATATTCGATGATAAGATCTGGTTTGGAACAGTGACTGGCAAAGCAAAGAGACAGCACTCACACAGTGTGAACCCACGGACTCGCATCTGCCTTGGCTCACAAGGTTTTTGCAGTCATCGTGAAAACGTCAAAACAGGTCAGGTGTTTTCACACCAGGATCTCTTGCCAGGGAATTCATACTGTGGGTGGCATGGAGAATGCCGGGTGTAAGACAGCTAAAGGACTCGAGAGAGATGGGCTGAAGAACCATTAAAGGGGACACTACCAGAGCAAACACAAATCTGAAGCAAAGGGTCAGCTCTTTTTCTTCTGGAACTGCTCAGCTTTGTGTTTTGCCAGTCAAGAAGTCAGGGTGCACTCTGAAAAGCAAACAGCTAGTGCTCAGGAAAAAACTGTTACATTTCAAACATGTTCATTTGCTAGCATCTCCCATGTGAACAACTTCTGCTCCTTAAATTTTTCTTTTAAATGTAATGAAAATAAAACCGCTGCGCATTAAAACAAAAGAAGATGCCATGTTCTCTTATTATTTTCTTCATTGTTGTCCTTGGAGTACAAGCCTCACCATAAACAATCCTTTTGTCCTCCAGGTATATCACAAACACAAATATCTGCAGACAAAATCATATTCAGCTCCTTTTCAGGAGGGAACGTTCCTTGCACCCTGTAGTGCATTATCTCTAAAACGTCTTCCAAAGATCAAATCCATCCCATGGTTCCTATAAAAGGTCACGTTTTGCAGTGTAGCCTACAGAACAATGACATTTCAAGGATCAAAGAAAAGGTTAAAATATTCCTATAAATCTATTCTTGGGACTTTTAAGTATTTTCTACACAGAGGGAAATGTCATTTTTCTTCAGGAGCATCTGAGGGCTCTGTGATGGGTAATGGGTCTGTTAGGTTTTATACGGTGAAAGAAAGATGCACTTCACTCCCCAACTCATGCAAATGAAACCTAATTTAATTTTAAACCTCATTTATTTATTTAGATTTAATCTAAAACTCCCACATCAAAGCAAACAGAAAAACAACAAATACTATTGGGGCCTTAATAAAAAGAAATTGCGGCAAGCCAAAATAAAACTCAGAGGAGCAGCTTCTGCATAACGTTATAAATTATGGCCTTGTAGAGCACCCCAGCCCGTGAAATCCTTTACTCAGTCAGGCTGACGCCGAGTGAATGCTGAGGATTTAATTCAGTCGCTTAATGCTCCGTAAATCTGAGCTGGCGTTGAATTTTGAGATCTGGAGCTTGGTGGTTAGAATTACAGCAGTGGGGTGGAGAAGCTTTTGTGGCGAGAAAGCAGCCGGTACCCTCTCCGGGCTCCCAGGAGGCCATTTCCAGGTTCTAAATGAAATGAGCTTATGGCTCCCACTCACTTCTTAATTAGCACTAAATTACACTCACACAGCCGGCAGATACTGTACGCAGGGGAAAGAAGGTGGCAGCCTAGAAAAGACTGGGGGAGAGTGGGAAGCAACACTTTCTGTTCCCCCTTTTTGAAGTGGCACAGCTGTCCCACCCCTGCAGACCCCTGCTGCGAGGGTCCCTCTGGCTCACTGTACATCTCTAACTTAACAGGTTCTTTATTGGAAATGATGTGTAAAGGGAAACTGGATGGCTCAGGAAAACAGGAGGAAGATATAAAACTTCACAGCTTTTCACAGCTTTAGCTGCAATTGGCTTTATTCAGACCAGTTAGGCAAGACTCTCCACAATAAAAATCTAAATACTGCAGATGCTAATTGGGTGCCTCGTTCTTGGCAGTCTCACCAGAGACACATGGAGGACAGAACGATCATCTCAGTCTCTGATTCCCGCACAAGGATAAAACCCATTGGCAGGAAAAGCACTCTCTGCATTTTAGACTGGTTTGTTTGATGAACAATGCACTTGTTCACAGTTACAAAGCAGAACAGTTACAAAGCAGAACTTCAACTTTACAAAGCTGGCATGAAAGTCTTTAAGAGTAAGGTAGTGAGGGCACGAACCTGATAATGGCCAGACAGACGCTTAGCTCGTACCTGATTGATGGGAATTCTTCAGAAAGGAAAAGAATGTTCCTCCAGTTTCCTTCAGGAGTGTGAAATTCCCATCTTTCATATTTGTGGCTACAGCTTAGGTAACTGGCCTCTGTCCCTCCTGCTCCTTCTTGTGAACTTCAGCGTTGGGCTGGCATCGGTGTCAATAGAGGCTTTGTGGGGCATCCTAGCAGAGTCAGGCTAAAAACAGGACACCAGGAACTAAGTTTTACAACAGTAGGATCACCCACAGCACTAGGCAGAGCTATTTGGAGGCATCCAGCACACAAGCCACAAGTAGTCCTGCTGAGCCCAAACACAACCTTCATTGCATTCTGCAGATGCTTTTGTGTTACAGAGACTGTTTTTGTGAACTCCAGATGCTGCATAAAGTGAGACTCAGAAGAGCTGAGACCTCTGTGACCACATCCTAATCTCAGTATACCCCATTTTCAAACTCAGTTGCTGGTTACATCAGAAATTTCATTAAATCCTCATCCTAGGCATCTGAATCTGTCATCATTCTCTACTGCATGGCCATATAGTTTTCCTAGTTTATTGAATTTATTTACTGTTTGTTTGCTGGTTTATTTTTTTTTAGATGTCCTTTCTTGCTCCGGATCTTCCTTGTTTATTAATCACCAGTCACTGAATCATGCCAGAAGTCTTCCCTGACTGAACTGCCGAAAGGTTTATTTTTGTACTGCTTACTCTTTTCTTGCTTTCATAATTCCCCATTTACCATACTAATTGTATAAATTTTGGAGATATTCAGTGTTGCACCAGGCTTCCCATTTATGCCTTTTCCAAGTTCTGAAGCATCCAGATTCTGCTTTGTCTTCTTACACCAATACTTTACATCCATTTTAGAATCTAGACAGAATCCCCTCAATTCCTAAAACTCCTGGTCCTATCTCAGATCTTAGTAATCATATTCTACAAGCAGGACTTAACTGAGCTGTGACCGGGAGCCAAATGATTTTTAGCCCTAAAGGCTTCTTTGATACACAGAGTTTTGTACAAAAGATTATCTGCTTGTGCAAAAGAAATCACTGGACCTGTAAGGACCTGTTACTTCAAAGCTCACTTGTCTTTTGTGCTGTCTAGTGCTTACAAGACATGAGGATGTGAACAAAAGATTCCAGCCTTCAGCACAGTCCTAATAAAGACTTCCAGCTATGATGAAGACAAAAACAGGGAAAAAAATAGGTAATGTTAAAAACAACTGTGATATTTCAGAGTTGCCTTCATTACTTCTGCTAGATGACTGTGCTCTGTAACACACCAATGTATTCTGTCCCACTTTCTTAAAATAAACAACTGGTCTGTGGCTTGTCAACAAAGCTCCATTTTCAATCACCCAAGGAGACTAGGCGAAGCGAATCTTGCAGCATCCCTATCGCTGTAAGAATGGTTTGGAGGCACTTCAAGCTGAGAATTTCTTCTGCTTTGCCTTTGAGTGATTTGCTGCCTAAGATATGACAGATTTGCGTTGACAACTGGACCTAAGAGTATAAGGAAATCCTAAAGCGGGAAGGGGATATTTATTGACAAGCTTGTGTCTTGCTGGGGATCCAAAACTCTTTTTGTTTCAGACCAGAGCAACCATTAAAATGATGAAAACTGAAGATGGTAACACAGTGGCTAACAGGAGAGTGAAGGGTGTAAGGGCAGATCACCTTGCTCAACTTAATTCAGAATACTACATCTCTGCCACAGAAAGAGTGATGCTAATTTGGCGCTTTCAACAGAACTTGTGGCATTTACTTTTCATACTGAGGGTTATATCTTCACCTTCTGTAAAGTCAGGGTGAGCAGAGGAAAAACCCATCGACTAGGATTTCAGCAAAGAAAAAACTACCAAGGATGCAATGAGAAAAGAAAAAAAAAAATCAGCCTTTCCCTTCTACTAACGAATAAGCCATAATCCTACCTGTACATAATGTAAAACATCTTTGAACCTTACAGTGCTGCCAGGATTAAAGAAGATTATTTTTTAGGAAATGGGAAAGATATTAAGATTCTTCAACATGTATATGGCATTGGCAGCAGCTGAGCTATGTAGTTTATGCTGAGCAGCACTTTGCATTATGTGTGTGAAGGATGAAGGCGGTTGCTCACCTGGGCTGCCTCACGATCTTTATAATCAACAGACATATAAAAGATACACTGACGAGGGCAAAAATTTGCAGGGGAATTCAGACTACAGGCTGCCCTGTCCCCTTCTTTTTGAAAAATCCAAGAATAAATCAAAGAAAGGATGAAGAGAGAACAAGTGCAGAGAGCTGTCAGCGCACTGCGGTTTTTGGCTGTTCAGCCTCCACACCAGGGAATCGGGGATCGGTTTCATGTGCTGACCTGACCAAGGGAAATGACAGTGAAGGACAAGGACACGTAGGAGGGTTTCTAGCTGCAGTTAGTGGCAGCAAAGGTCTCAGAACCAGTCTGAATAAATCAGCACAATTAGGCCCCAATTACAGCCTTTATGTGCTACCACAGTATAAATATTTAATAAGAAGCGCGGTGGCTAGAAGATCATTATTAAGCTGCAGTTAAGTGGTATTAGCAAAAGCACAGCTTCTGGAGAAGATGAGCCGTTCCAAGAAGTTACACAGGAACACAAGAACCTAAGTTTACAACAAAGACACCTAGACAATTCGGTCCTGTAACTGCACTTGCTTTGGAGGTAATGATTGCAGGTAAGAGGCAGAAGAAACACAGGCAACGTGAAGAACAAGCCCCCAGCTGGGACCATCTTCTCCGTTTTTCTCAGACTCCAAAGAGACCTGGGCACGAGGTGCATGGCAAGAACTCCCGGGAGAGCACGGGCGAGAGGGACGTCCCTGTGGGCATGAGTGAAGGGGCTGAGAAGGTGCTCAGGAATCTTCCCTTGGTGGAACCTGGAAACCCTGCAAATACTGTTCATTCAAAGAGTAGTAGGGAAGACTGATATATTTGGTTCAAGTGCCAAATACAGCCCTTATAAGAGCCAGCATAAGAAATACTAAGCTTTAGAAGATTTTTAAAAGGCTTTACAGAGTAAAGTAGATTCTAGCTAAAGCAACGTCCTTAAAGTGGCTAACGAAATTCTTGAAAATTACGAGACATGAGATAAAAGATACAGAAGGACGTTGGAAAACAAAAGTTAAATTACAGAACTTCCTCAAAGCAGAGGGCATCAGAGGAAATTGTTCTCTGTAGTGCAAGAGATAAAAAGCATACAGAAACTAAACCAGGGGCTTAAAAAAGCCTTTTAAGTTCCAGGCAGTATGCTTTCAGCAAGGTACAGCTTTCTCACATTTTTACTGTATGTTTGTATATAAATAACATTCCTTAATAAAAAAGGCCCACTAGAAAACATGAACTTATGAGATGAATTTATTACAAAAAGAGTTTATAAGAAATTCTGGGCCTTCATAAGTGTAAACAGCATGGCAAACGACCAGCCCCAACAGCCAGATGAGGGCGGGCACATTTCCCACATAGCACATAATACTGCAGTCTGACAAGAAGAGAGTCAGGACAGAAGGCGCCTTGCGTGACGGGACAGCAAGCCATTCAACAAACCAGTGAGCACAGAAGACAGGATGAGCTGCTGAACACAAGCACCGTGCTGCCTGCCTTCGGGGCCTGCAGACGAGAGAGCATCAGGGGACAGACTCAGTCCGCTGGTAGGGTGCACAGATGGTACACACAAAATGTCTGGTAAAGGGGTCACAAATACGCAGGGAAATGTGAACGAAGGCACCCTCTGCTTTTATTTACCAAACCAGGGGAGTGGGCTGTGAGGTGGTAGTTTGTACCTTGGCTGTCAAACAGCACCTGCTTTCATAGGGCTGCACCTCAGCCTTGGGCAGGACGGTGTAGGACACGCACTGCGCCTTCGGAGAGGCAGGAGAGGAGACAGCTCAGATTCCTGCCCTGAACCAGGCTCACCGCCTGATGCCCACCAGTTCCTGAAGATGCACAAACTGTCAAGGAAGGGCACGGTTTGTCTGGAGATTAAAGACAAACTGTCATAAAGCTTTAAGAAGAAAAAAAAGTCTATTTATTACCTCGCTCACTTCCTCCACTTCCACTCCAATGTGGCAGAGACAACGAGACACCGTGCCACGGGTTGGGAATGTTACAGCCAGACACGGAGAAGCACAACTGCACTGTCCCTCTCAGCAGAGCTCTGGCTGCCACGCTGACGACCGGGGAGGCCAGACAGGCTGAAAAACTGCCCGTGGAGACAGCAGAGACCTGACAAAAAGTCACCCCAACTGACATGGCACTGTTGCAGCACACAGAGCTCTTCTCAGACATTGGAAGAGGTCCTTCCCGAAAAAACTCCTCTCCTAAGGGAAGGAATGCAGGCTCTGTCACAGGAGGCGAGAGAAACCAGAAAGGTGAAGAAATGCATTACAGAAAAACAAGCAATTCTGCGATTATGATAACACCTGAACAGAAACACCTCCCTCTGATAGTGAGACTGTGGCCAGAACCACAAATTTAAGGGCTTATATTCCCAATTCTGTCACTTCAGCTTAATGAGACACGAACGCCAGCACAGCAGTTTTAATTGCAACAAATACAGCATAACCCATTTTCACCATGGCCTGAAGTAAGTTGCACCTCTGCGCATGCTACTGACGGAGCTTGAGTTTTGGCACTTCCACAACACAAGCGCTTTTACAGGAATGCTAACTTTTTTCCTTCTGTCTTTTATGGAGACAGGCTGGGCTGTTTTGAAGTACTCTGCAAAACATTTCATATATGTCTGTAGATGTACG
The DNA here is from genome assembly GCF_018691265.1 of Tyto alba. Classification (NCBI taxonomy): domain Eukaryota; kingdom Metazoa; phylum Chordata; class Aves; order Strigiformes; family Tytonidae; genus Tyto; species Tyto alba. The sequence continues at coordinate 6,957,266 of NW_024881280.1, forward strand.
GATGAACTTCAAAAGCCATGACCCAAACCAGATTCAATTTGAAAAAGATATTATCTACGGCTCCACAAACACAGATCTCTTTGCAGTTATATTACAGTACTGGGGAGACACCAGGATGCGCCGTGGGACCCTGCCCAAGTTGTGTAACCTGCCCCTTCAGCTCAAGTTACACAGATGTAGGACTGGATATAAAGCAGAGACCCTATTAAAACCAGATGCTAAAGATGAATGGAACTTTTCGGAAGAAAGATATTATACAACAAGACGGGAATTTGTTCACTGGGTAAACTTGTCCTGAAGCTAAAGTAGGGATGCCTGACCCATTATAGGAAGTTAAGGGTCAATAACAAATTAATGGGATCAGTGGCCCCATTAATCTTCCCATAATGAACACCAGCTCAAAGAAACCCTTCTTCCTGAAATACTCTAAGACATTTTACATTGGCAACAAATTTACCTTATTGAACCTAAAATCATACAAAAGTGATTTAAGTGTACTGAACTCAAGACATTCCCTGAAATGAAGAAGGTATTTTGAAACAGTAGCACAACAGAAGGTAGACTGATACCATAAATTAGTGCACTAACCTTCAACCCCTGGAGAGCTGAGCGAGGTCACCAGGGTAATAAATGGTGTTGCCCACACAGCCTTTGGTGGATATTTGCCCATTGCAAAAGTTACAGAGTACGGCAACACGCTGCAAATGGCATCATCCGCTCAGAAATAGCACACAGCTGGGACAGATGGGGATATCACAAGCAAAGCTATTCTGAGTTCTCAGCCTTGGAGAAAAGGATGGATAAACAGAAATAGAATACGAAGTTTACAACAATGGAGGACTAAGATGCACTGGCAAATTATGGGACACGACATGCCCATTTCCTGCTCTGACTTCCTTTTCTGGTTCTTAGTTACTATTCCAGCTTTTTTCTGATCTCTTACACAAAAGTCTGTGTAAGCAGTAATGAAACCTGGCTTCGCTGTTAGTATTACCGAATTGAGATGGTGCTTTCATCAAGTCCAGAGAGCTAAAAAGACTGGCTAGCACAAAAGCTAGACCAGCTGCATTCCTGCCTCTCCCTTTTTCAGTGATTTCTCCAGTAAGACATGGAATGAGATGTCTGAACAGCAATCTCAGAAGTATGTTCTGTCTGCTCATCAAGCACAGACTAGAGTTAGATTTTAAAAATATTTTATTTCCCATGCAGGCATTAAAGAGAAATAGCCACATATACAGTGGGAGCTGGATATTGCTCTCATGTTAACAACTTTTGAAAAAAAATGGTGACAAAGACCAACTACAGATCAAATGCGATTCTTCTGGAAGTCAGGTTCCCATTACCAAGTGGTGAATATTGCCCAGGATGACAAAACATCCTGAGCACACTTAAGAGCAATGAGGATATATTCTCAATCTCAGAAAGACTCATCTCTGTGAAGACCTAGGGCTTCCTATGTCTTGGTAAGAATAGGAAGCATGAATTATAGCCAGACTGTTGCTTAGGGACTGCTTTAAACTAAACCTATGTTCTCCAGAAATCAAGCACTGAGGGAATTAAACAATAAACCCAAGCAGTATTTTCTCACTTATTACTGATTTATTATTGTGCCGCAGGTGGGGAAAGAAGGAAAGGAGGGAAAGTAAGAAATCCTGGTAAGCAAATATACCTCCACGGCTCCCATGCACTCCTCACATCTGCCCCACGGACAATACCAGCCGTGCAGCATGCTTGCCACAGCTAGGGTCAAGCGGTTTTAAGAACAAAAGGAAATCATGCAGATCACCTGGAAATCTGGGACTGTGTGAGAACAGTCTCTCTGTACCGCCCCATCGCCTACTAGAGCACATTCCTCCAGTGGGAACCTACCCCATTTTATAGCAGAAGAGCCAATTTACTTCATTGCACGTGTGCTCACACATACACTGCTGTGAGGACTTGAAAATGTTTTCCCCAGAGCACACTTGGATTCTGCGCACATCCTGACCCAAGCAAAGCCACAGAAAGCAAAGTCCTCCCCCTCCGCCAAAACTTACACCGACCGTGGCACTGTTGCGTTGGATTTCTGAAAACCAACAGATTTTAAACTACCTACAACATAGTGCACTGTTCATTCGCTCTGGCCAATAGCTGGAGCTCACCTGGCAGCCAGGTTTGCCTTGATATTCTCAATTCTGTGCATTTACACCATGAATTTACTTCCATTATTGAATCAGGACCTCGGGTGCTGATTGTAAAACTAAACCCAATGTTCCTTCACGAAGCAACCTGGAGGAGACTGTTGAAGGACACTGCTACGGAAAGGACTAGGATTATACACAGACTCATGTCCCACAGAGGACTATATGCTAACTCAAATGAGATTTTAACAAGTTTTTACTGAGAATTTCTATCTTCCATTTGAACACATTGTAAATCTCTGTGCTTTGCCAGTGAAATTGCTTAAAATGGCATGAAATTGAATGCCCCCCCCCCAACAAATGCCACCTGACAGGACTGATAAAGCAAATGCTGATATTGAGACTAGACAAGATGAAACTCTACTATTTAGAGTGCAACAGCTTGTAATTAGAGCAGCAATGGTCTTTGTTGGAAATGCAAAATGGTTTTGTGCCTAATGCATTAGAAGGATCATCAAATTCTGTCGCTACTTCATAGCTTCAAAAAAAGATTTTATCATATAATAGGGAACTCTCGTTAATGAACACTTTACCTGATAAAATAAACCTATTAATATTGAATAACTTTCTACTCACCTGCAGCTGCCATACAATAGCAAACCTGAGACACTGAATAGGACAAAACTATCCAATGAAAGCTTCTGCTCCAGTACAACCATTTGTTACTAAGAAATTGCATTAAAGACACTGGTCACCAATGGAACTTTCTAACCAGCTATCAGAGCTGCTGCTTGTGCAGCATTTGCTCTGTGTACCATACACAGCACACAAACAAATGAGACTATATTGCTGTTTGCTTTGTGATTTGCATTACACAGTGGCAACAGGACAGGCCAAACAAAGCATTTCCTGAATAATAATTATTTACTCCCAGTCAATTAAATCACTTTGGTTAGGTCATATTTATGCACAGGGTGGGAAGCAATATCCTGTAACTGTTCAAGAACATGGATCCTTACATGGTTGTTTCTGCTTTATAATAAAATAGAAACCTCTTTAAGTAATACCTGTTCAAGTAATTAACCTATTATAAAGAAAAAAAATAAGTCAATGCACCAAGGTTATGCATCTAAAAGAACTCTACTGTGTTTCTTTCATTTAAATTTCAAAGTTGGTGTCAATGTTGTTTCATATCTACAAAGACAATTATTTCATGCACTGTCAGGTTACTTGCAAATCATCACAAATACACCAGGGTCTACAAGGATACCGATTTCAAAGTGCATTGATATTCCACTGTCTTCTCTCTGTAGTAACTGGATGGATTGGATTTCCTAGTCTAGCTTTTGGTTATTAAACTTTTCCTTCCTCCAGATGAAGAGAATGAATACACGATGCAGACATTTTATGTTATCCTTGGCTTTTCAAGGTTTGATCTCTAGAAATGCAGACTGTCTCTACACTGTGTCGCTCATTTTCATATGGACCGACTTTTGCAGTCTCACAGCTCCTGTGCAGGACCGGCACGCTACGGTAATGTGTATGGTCGTAAGAACAGCAACTTTTTATGCACCCTTACTTTTCTCCTCTTTTCATACTGCGTTGCTTCAGGCCACTGTCAAAAGTAGCTGAAGATAAGCATTCCCAGGTTCATGTCAACCTTCATGCCAGTACAAATGATTGTGCTTAAAATGCTGACTTTTCCAAGCTGTGTATTGAGTTTCAGTAAGCGTTTGCTGTTTAGCTCCTTCTGTGTCATGGTTTGATCCTGGTTGGCAGCCACTCTCTCCCCCTTCTCTTCTGGCAATAAGAAGGGACACAGAGCCAGGCTTGGGGTTTGAGACAGGACTGGGGTGGGGAAAAATCCCCCTTTATGGCCATGAGCAAAAGGCAGACTCGTGAGGGGAAGAAAAAAAGAACATACATTTATTACAGACACTAACAACACGTAACAGAGTAGGACAGTGAGAAGCATTGCCACAGCTTGAGAACACCTTCTCCCCACCCCTCCCTTCTTCCCGGGCTCAGCTCTGCTCCCGATATCTCTACCTCCTCCCCCAGTGGCGCAGGGGCAGGGAATGGGGGGTGCAGTCAGTGCTGCTGCTTCTTCCGTCTTTGGTGGGGGGAGCTTCTGGAACTTGTTCCTCCTGCTCCATCATGGTCCCCCTCTCACAGGAGACAGTCCTCCACAAACTTTCTCCGACATGAATTCCTCCCATGGGCTGCAGCGTTCCCCACACTGCTCCGTCATGGGTCACCAACTTCCTCTGACTGGATTCCCTCCCACGGCTGCAGCCCTTCCCGAGCTGCTCCGGCGTGGGACTCCCCCGCATGCTGCAACCCTCCCAGCGCTGAATTACAGCAGCGGGGCTACCTTTTTCCATGAGACCCCGGCCTTCTTCGGGCACAGCACCTTGATCACCTAAGCGGAAGCCACAGGCCATAAATCAGTGTCTGCTCCACCATAGATCTCCATGGGTGGCAGGGGGGGGCCGCCCTGCCATCTCCCCATAGGATACAGGAGGGTCTCTGCTCCGGCACACCTCCCCCCTCCTTTCTTCCTCCGTTCCTCCACTGACCTTGGTGTTCATGCAGCTGCAGCAACTCCTCCTCACAAGTCCCGCTTCTCGTCACCACGTCCCTTCTTAAATACGTTATCGCAGAGGCGCAGCTGATGGGCTCAGTTTTGGTGCAGAGGTGGAGCTGACTTGGAGCTGGGGGAGCTTCGAGAAGCTTCTCACAGGGGGCTGCCCCTATAGCCCCCTCCCCTGCCACCAAAAAAACCCCACCACTCACTCAACCCAGGACATTCTGATGTGTCTGAAATAATTAGCCACAATAAGAACCCCTGGGGTGCTCAAGAGATGTCCTTTGGAGCTTGAACTTCTAGAAATTGAATTTGCTTTGCAACTCCAGCTCAAGAACAATATACATCTCATAAGGGTTAAACAGACCTCGTGTTGTGCAGTGTTGTTCCATACATTAACACCACTTTCTGTTTTGTACAAGGAAAGTGATAGATGCTCTTTTCATTCAGAGTGAAAATTTGATATATCCCTATCACAAAAAATTCTGACACTTGATCCTTTGCTTAAATTGAATTCCCGTTAGATCATCCTAAACAATTATCCCTCTTCCTGTTACTTTCAAGCTCTAAACACAGTTACATCATGTCTTATAAATTCCTTTGCAGGGAAGTTACATCTATTTAGCTTTTCAATGTCTGTTTTCCTAAGTCACCCCCACACCTTCTTTCATCATCACTGCTGCTTCTCTGGATGGGGTTTTCACTATGAACCTATAAACAGATACAGATACCAAAGACATTTTCTGTTGTCCCGTAATGTGCAACAATAGAGCTCACTTACTTGGACCCAATACTAGAAAAGACCCATCAAGATTATTTACAAGACATGTGGCTGGACCACTACGTATAGCTCTGATATACAAGAATAAATCTCATGCTAGTGAGCCGAATGGAAGTGCATTGATAGCCAAGCTCTGAAATAAGGGATTCCGGGGAAGCCATAAGCTTGAATGAGCATCATGGTTTTGGTAAAGAGTTATGATTCTGGCCATTTTTCCATTCCCTTGGCAACAGTATGCACCTGCTGTCTTCAAAAAGCAATGTACTTGTTGCATAAGCAATTGCTGTATTTGTTCCCTCCTCTCTTAGTGATCATCCTTAAAGATAAGCTTTCCATCTCAAATACCACAGTGAGGCTACTGTTACAGGCAAGAGCTTGACACACGCACATAAAACCTGCTGCAGAAGTCATGACACTTTCCTGAACCAGCAGCGCAGCACACGCTTCTTCCCTCTGATGCACGTGTGCTTCAGTCACAAAGATACCTCGTGGATGCAGGGACATTAAGAGAACGGCTTTGGCATACGGTTGCCGCAGATCAGATCCTACCAGGCAACCTTTAGAAATGGGAGCGAGAGGGAGCTCTCCTGAGAGCCCTGCATACAATCCCACGTGCCACCAGCTGCCCTTTGCCGCGAGCGGCTGGAGCGGGAGCGTGCCCGTCACAACAAGCTGCCGAGCAAAACCCTGCTATCTGATGATCCTTTCCTACGCAACCCTCCCCCCTTCCGGAAAGCCAGAAAAATAATGCAGACGGTTCACACTGAGCCCTTTTTCAGCCTGAAGAGAGCCCTTCCTCCAGCGCTGCTTCCTCGTAACAGGTGGGCAACTCCCCAAATTCAAGAGTAAGAAACACTTTACCTTTAACAAGCTCCAGCCAATCTAACCAGATTGTCAATAAACAGAGCATATTGCACAGATGGACTAATAACGCAACCCTAATTCAATTGCCTACAACCATCTTCTGTGCACACTCTATTAAAAGCAGCCACTCGGCTTGCAGCAGCTTAGAAACGAGGACAGGGTCCCCTTCTGAAGGAGAGAAAGGGAGAGTGCTGACTTTGATTAGCGAGCAGCTGGGAGCCAGCCCCCTCTGCAGCACCCTTACAAGTTGTCTGCAACCTTACGCCTGCGCGTGGTGGCTCACAGCCACCTCAGTGGTGAAAGCAGCTTGCCCTTATCCTTGGCTCACCTTTCAGCCACGTGGCTTTGAAGTGACTCACCTACCCGAAGCAGAAGTCTGACGGCCTCAGCCACCGTCCTGCATCAATATTTGTATCTGAAGAAATAATTCAACAGCTAACATTCAAGCCCTGTTAACGTATGTTCTTTTCCTTGACCTGCCGTCCAAGTGGCCCACACAGAATGAGGGCTCCTAAAGGAGTGGGTGTCCTGGAATTATGGTCAGGTCACAGTATGACTCTTCGGTCTTTTGTTTATACTCAACTTCTGCATTGATTTCCATACACTTTCTTTCTGTCGACACTAACTAAGCAGTGGGACGAGCAAGGTTTGGGTATAGGAAAGAGGGAGAGGAACCAAAAGCTGATGGTATTTTTTATAAAGTTTGCTCTACCTCTTCTATAGTCAGGCTGCCAGAAGCCACGGGCTGATGCATAGCAAGGGATTATCTTCTGCAGGCAGGGCCTTTGAAGTACACAAGATTCAAATCAGTTGCAAATAGGGGACCTGAGGCCCATCAACAGCCACGCTGCTCGGGGCCAGGAAAGTCCAAAGAGCTGGCTCATGCTTCCATCTGCACTCCAGACCGAAGGGATGTAAAGCAGGCCACGCAGAGCCTGGCTCGCTTTCCAAATGCCATTTCCCTGTCTGCCCTGGTTTCAAGGTGGGACCTACACAGTATCTGACACCAAGCACTGGGACCACAGCACACGTGCACAGGGAGGACTGATTAGAAAAAAGAATTTTAGAAGAGCTTTTCATGTCATTCGCTGCTCATGTTTCCTGCCTTGCTGTGAGAGTGCCCCAGAGGCTCCACGCTCCTTCACAGAGGAATGTATTTATGCAGAACCATGACAACTCCTACTTTTTCCTTAATCTCCTTTCACTGACTGTCAAGTGGGCAACCCAGTCTGCCCCCTTTGAGCGCCCTCTCCTCCTCTCCCTGCTCCTGGGCGGTATTAGTATGCCCGAGAGAACCCCGGGCTGCTGAGAACCCCTCTGAAGTTAACATGACCGGATAGCCCACTGCGGCCAGCTGTGATCGATTCGCTCCCTGCCCACGGCTGAAAGCTCTCTCTAGCCCGTGGCTTAGTGGGATTAGCTACCTCTTTGCTACTTTCCCTGCCTCATTTTTAATACATAATATACTTCAGCATTACCCTGGGGCAAAACTTACTGGACGTTGCCATGGATGTCATCCGGGGTAAGGGCTTGGATTTTTGCCGCAGCTGTCTTCCCCTCTGACATCTCGACAAGCTGTTGGACAGAAGTACTTGAGAACTTGCAGCAGTGTTTGCACTTCCAAGAGCTCTTTTACAACAGCTACCCGCAGGAGAAAAGGCCAGGGGAAGAGTAACTAAGCAAAAAGAGTTTTATGTTAACACAGCCATGTCCATGTGCTTCTTTAAGCAGTATGTGCAGAAAAGGAGGCTGTGCATTTATAACCAGCTCTTTTGAGAAAGCAGCTGCGATAGCAATGGAAAACTCAATTTAGTCAAAGAACACATTGTGATGAATAATAAAAAATTAGTTGAATCCAGTGCCTGTGATAGTGACGAGCTCAATAAGCCTACCTAGAAATAAGCATAACGTACATAGAGAGGCTGCCTTAAGTCCTGCCAGTCCCTTCAGAAGGGGGGACTGAATACTAAATACCATGTTTGAAAGGATCAGGGCTCTCTAGATACCACCCCACTGCTGACCTGGCCTGAACTCCTGCTCCCCTTTTTAGCATAGAAAAAAATAAGTATAATTTCAAAACAGGTAGCATGGAAGGAGAAAGCATTTAGCATATTCTAGGCAGAGTTTTCCCAACACATTTCACCTGCAATCCATATAAAATCTGAGGTCCAGTGCAATAATTCATTGCAATACTTATGGACCTCAAACTGGTTAAAAATAAGCCAAGATAGAGATGTCTGATAGACAGGAATTTAGCTGACTGATCTTGCATGCAGATAACGAGCTAAAAAAAAAATAAATATATTGTTGCAAAAAAGAAAAATGTCTATCAAAGTCCAAGTATGCTAATTATCAAGAATTTAATGGTAACTCACTTCCTGACAAATTGCATGTTAAGAAATGAGACAGACAGCTGAATATTTTAATATCAGATCTCCCTGGGGGAAATAAAAATGTAAAAGATTGTTTTCTTCATCAAAAAAATAAAAGTCTCCTTGGAAAAGCTAGCTCCTGTTACATGAACTCTTGGGAAATAAGGCAATGTAGCTGTTCATTCTGAGAAAGGGTGGTGATGCTTCTAACAGAGACCTGCAGCCAGGTCCATCCTCTTATAATATCCTAATTAAAGAGTTGTCATTCATGCAAAGGAGACAGAATGGTTGAAGAGACACAACAGATAACATGACAAGCTAGCTAGGCCAGCTGACAAATATTCCAATGAGTCAAGTCTAAGGGAAAAGTGGAAGCCTGAACATTAGTAAAGTGATTAGAGAGCGGTAACTTCTCCCTGCTCCATGATGTGTGTTGACAGTGTAGGCTACTCTGACTTAACTGACTGCCAGAGAACATGCCGAGACTAGCTTTCCTTTTATTCGGTTTTGGGTTTTTTTTGGTTTTTTTTTTTTTTTTTTTTTTTTGTTTGTTTTGTTTTGTTTTGTTTTGTTTTTTGTTTTTTTTCTATTGCTACTTAAAGTGCTAAATAAAGGGCATTTGGTTCTGTCCAGACAGTCCTGGAAGAGTTCTTCGGAAAGTGTGACTGATCAGGTTTCTGCACTCACAGCTACGGATCACCTTGGAGCTCTGCAAGAAGAGCAAGCACAGAGATGAAAATCACATTGCTCAAGGAATTAGCTGTCATCATAACAATACTTCTGAATACAGTAGCAGTCGGCTAAGTCTTCAATGCTTTTCAAAGCTACAGTCAGAAAAGGCTCACTAAATTTTAAACAGAGATTAAATTCGAAAGGAATAAAAAAACAAATCACCCTCATTTGCTAAATTATCATTTGGTCATTGGAAAATTTAAAGATTCATAAACGTACAGTATTACAGATGCAAAAGATACTGTGGCTTGGGCAGCTATTCAGTAACTATCAAGTTCTGCTTTATGGGTGGTGGTTATCAGTGGGAAAAGCGAAGTAAGGTAACACAAATCCAGTAATCCTCTTTCAGTGGAAAATGAAATCAATCAAATTACCTCATGTTAGATAAGAATACACATACAAGAAGCTATTCCAGTTGGATGGACACAGCCAAGCTTGATCACAAATCAGAGCTTTCAGTTTGAATTTAACTTTGCTCCCTGGATACCAGCCTTTGCTCGCCTGTGCCTGGTCTGCAGCTGTGGCAAGAAGCAGGAAAAATGCTCCAGTAGCAGGAAAAAGCAGAATTTATATTAAATGAAGAAACCCAAACACTAGTAGCTCTCCTCACCCTATCACTGGACAAAGGCTTTCCTAAAAACTCGACAAGATTACCAGTGCAGGTAAAGAGCAGATCCCAGAACAGCAATTGCATCAGAAGCCTTTTGTGGAACAGCAAGCCTTGTAAGAAGCATCAGACAACACCCAGAAATCTTAGACTAACAAACAACTTTCATCCCTCTTACCCCCACATACAAAATACAATTTGCCAGAAGGAACAGTAACCCTCTAACAACCCGTGTTAAGTTTCTGTTCAGTTGGGCAGTTTTAAACCAGATCTTAACTGTTCACTTCCAGATGTAAGGATGAGACCCCCCTGGGCTTCATGATATTTAGACAATTAAATGGAGTTTTCGGCCTGAGATCAAAGAAAGCAGTTGAATAAGGCCATGAACGTGGGGGATTAGAAAGTGGTAATGTCTTCAGAAGCAGCTGTCCTGGGATATAAGGCACTGGAGAGAGGGAAAACACCAACAGCAGCTAAGATGCATTAAGATGAGTATATCTAAAGTCTCAGTCACAAACATCTCCAGCTGGCTCCTAGAATTAAACGGAGGATTTAATTGGCACTATAGAAGCAACTGCATTAATTATTCTTATTTTCAAGGACAGTGATAAACCTTCGACTTCCCAAATAGCAAGGGTATTAAACAGAATATCTCACTGTCTTTAAACGGGAGACAGGACTGTGACTGCAAAGTAACTGAGGCCCCATACCTGCTAAGGAAACAGGAAAACTTCCTGTTTTAGAACTGCTCATTCCTTCCTCCAAGCTCGGGCAGACTCCATTTTCTCATTGCTTATCAATTACCTTTAGCTTGTACTCACATAATCCATTCCTCCCCCTCTAATCCTGACCTGCCTACGCCGGCTGCCGGCACTCCTTTCTGCAGGAGGCCAGAGCTGGGGCTGACCTGGGCCAACAGTTTGCACTGCAGCTGAACTGCTGGGACAACGTATGGTAGGATGGTACAAAACTGGGTTTGTTGTTCTCTTTCGAAGGCTGCAACAAATCTTTGGGACATCAGTGCTATCTGTGACTTATGCTAACAGTACTGGAGTAATGAAGAACTTACTGTTGAAAAAAACAAACCACAAATGTAACGGCCTCCTAAAGACACTCAGCTGAGAAAACCTGAACAGCTCTGAATATAGTCAGTACTTAAAAAAAAAAAAAAACAACCAACAATTCATAAACCCTCAATTCCAGTGGTCTCTGATGTGCGAGGGAACAGACGTAACACCATTACACAAACGTTTAAGAAAGGAAGCAGAGATGAGAGAATCCAGCTGAAACTGCAGAGAGATGCATGCTGTCAGATCCATACGTGCTGAAATCCAACCAGAGCACCTGTTTTTGACAGCTCAGCTTTCTTGAAAAGAGACCTGAATGTCTGAGAGGACCTCAGGATCCAGCCAGATTTAGGACGGCGGTTCGGATGGAGAGGCATGAGGAATCCCAAACAGTAGCATTGGAATTATGTCAATATGCTTAAATCTAAAGCCACGGTTATATATCCCTCTCCAGTACCAAACTTCCTGGTGGTAGAAGAGTGCTAGAAAGCTGAAAGTGTACCTACTACATTCAGGTGCTTTGCAATATCACTGTGGCACTAATGGTATTTCAGTCCCTTCCATCACAGCCCAGCCATAATGTATTCAAACACAGACACAAGTTTTCTAACAATTACTGAAAAAATAAACAAGGTAGAGAGTATATTAAAAAAAAAAAAAAAGATAAAAAGAAAAATAGCAAGGGAGCATGGCCAGATTTCAAAGATCACGTTAAAGATTTTACTTCTTAAGAAGTTCTTCATCAACACAGCTCTTACTCAGGGCAGCAGGGATGGTGACACATGTGAGGGGACACACAAATCTCATTTGTGTGAAGACTGATCAGAGGTGAAGACAACTCCCCACTCAAAATCCTGTTAATTTGCAAAGTTGCTGGAAAGACCAATATTTCAAGAAACCACAGTTCCCCTTGCAGTTCCCAGCATTACCCTCAGACAGCTAAAGAGCTTGTTGGTTCTTTCAGGGGCCTGAATGCCAAATGCCAACATCAGACTGCTCCCACAGCCCCTCCTCCTCTTCGAGTGATTTTGAAGAAGTCTCGGCCTTGGAAATGAGACTCTGGAAAGAAAGAGCTGGCTCTAAATGTCGCATGCCATGCAAATGTGGGGACGGACACTCAAGTGTGCCTGCCTTCCCAGGAAAGGCTTTAGCTAGGGGCAGGAGAGTCTTGCAGTCAGTGGAGACCTGCAGGAGGAGTATGGAACACAGACCTGTGTTTCCTTATCTCCAGATGAGGTTGACGTGCTGCCTCGTAATATTGTGCTGGCCTGGATCACATATGCATTCAAGTGGCAGTGGAGGCTTAGGCAAACAAGATGATAGGTGCTCTTTCAGTTAAGTAAACCTCCCAGAGCCCAGGAGAAGGTAGGCTATGCTCTAGCCAGAGAAACAGATGGCTTCTCTCCACCCAAATATTCTCCTCTTCATCCCCAGTGTGATCTCTATGCCTCAAAAGGCCACTCACATGTCAGAATGAACCTTCTGCCTTTTTAGTAGCCAAGAAAGATGTTTTTTCTTTCATCTTTCAGCATAAATTCCAAAGGGAGACAGGCAAAAGGGAGGTGGGGGGAAGAGACAACATTTTGACTGTGTGCAATAATAAAAAAATGACAGAAGCCACAGACAGAGGAGCAAAGAGCCTCCCTGCTTCCCATGCACAATGACAGATGAAAGGGAATGGATGACGGATCAGGCAGCAGGCAGGCTGCATGCAGAACAGACAGTGCACAGCCTTATTCCACTGGGACCACCAAGTTTTGATGAGTATGCATGCAGTTGCTACATCAGTCCCGTGCTTTTCCTTAATTCTTAGCTAGCACGGATGAGGACAGCTGCACTTCCTCCGATGTTATTGTAAAGGGTAGTAATCTAGCTTTAAATTACCTACGCTGTGGTCGTTACTTCACTTGGGCCAGCTGGCTGATGTTCTGGAGGAAGCAATCCCACTGCCTCCCTCACAAAGTGGGTCACTAATTAAGGATCTTCCACTCTCCAGACTGTACCTGTGAAGTGGACAAGTGATTTCGCTGCAAGGCAATATTCAGCAGAGTCACTCACTAAACCTACCTAGCCAGAACAGACTAAGTAGCAGTTGGAATTTATAAATGGAGCAAGACTTCCAAGGACTTTAGGGGTGGCAGCGGAAAATCCTAGCATCTGTCAGCTGAGATCCACCGTTCCATTTACATTTCACAGCTGCCCAGTAACTTCTATAAAACAGGACAGAAAATACAAAATAGCGGTTGAGCGATCCAATCCAGTTCTCAGGAGACGGCATCCACGTCACATTACTCTCTATCTCATGCGGCCATTCAACACTCTCTTACCTGCAGCTGCCATTTCAGCAGAAAGGCCAAGGATGAAACTGGCCTCCTCTTCCTCCCACCTAGGGAAACCCCTCACTATGCAAGAAAGGCAGAAGAGCGTGGGGCTGGTACAAGTCCGTGTACCTGCTGGGTGCACTGCTGCTGTAGGTGCTGCACCACTGCACTTTTGGTGGGTCAGTTCCTCCTCTCAAAATATCCTTGTGCCACTTCAGAAAGAGGAGATGGAAACAAGCTTTTAGGACTGGCAAAGGATCACGTGAAGGCTCGTTATCCCACCAGGGATCGCTCCTTCGTTCTTAACCCCGTTAACCGGACGCTCTTTGGAAGCATCGCTTAACCGCCCCAACTCATCCTTCCCCCCAGACAGATGTGCTGTCCCTTGAGCCCTTCCCCTCTTCCTGCCTCCCACGCTACTTCTGTGAGCATTATCACTACTCTCCTCTCCAACCCTTGTGACCTTAAATTTCACTAACTTTTCTCCTCCTCTTCTTCCACTCCATATTCATACCGTTACCAGACCTTTTTGTTTTCCTCATGGAAACAGTGTCCCGGCCAGAGCCTTCTGTCACAATAAACGCTGTTTTCTGAAGCCCCGTGGGAAAGATGGGATCATTACATGCCAGGACACGTGCTCGGTCCATCATTATGCAAGTCAATGCTGGAGCCATTTTGTTTCAATTTGCTTCTCTTCAGGGCCCAAGGATCTGCTCACTCATTATACTAAATGAGGTGGTTTCCCAGCTTGAAAGTGCATTTTTTAAAATCTTACTCTGCTTAATGATTCTTTTTGTTAATTTTAAATAGATTTTTAGAATCATTCTTTCTGCTGGTAAAGGACCCACAGCAGTGGAAACTGTGTTTGGAGCTTCTGCTCCATGTAATGCATCCTTAATGACTCGAATATTTGTCTGGAGGAACTTCTCTTTCTATAGGTGAGATATATTTCATACTCCTGATTAACACAGAGAGAACTTCACTCGGCACAGGAACTGTTCAAAATCTTCCTTACAGGGAGCAACGAATTAGAGGTGTTGTACAGAGCACCGGCACGTCTGAAATTCAAACTCACACCAACACAGCTTTGCAACAGATATCGCAGGCGACAAGTCTATTGCTCAGGATCTGGCTTTGATGGAAATATAACCTCAGAGGTCACTTCTCAAAGGTCGCCAGCTGTGAGTCTGCTCCGTCTGCTGATGTGCACTGATAGGGCACGAGTGTCCAGCGCGAGTCCGGCTGCCCACGCAGGCCAAATGCCTCTCCCACACTTGGCTCCTTCCAGAAGAAAGTCATATATATGCCCTGCCCATGTCTTTCCTTAGAATGCCTTCAGCCACGGCAGGGATATTCTGCGCTGGGGGGGGGGGGGGTTGTTTCAAGAGATGGCTCTGCTGTTCAGCCACCCCTCACAAAGGCTGTGGGCCAGGGAGATGTGCTGGCACAGCCACAGCTCAGCACACACGAGCCCAAACGGCCTCAAAGGAGCCGCTTCCTCAGATCTGCCTTTTAGGATGAAGCTAAGTTAAGATGAAAGCTTATAAATTGCAGGAGCAATGGAGCTTCCTTCACGTTACCCGACGTTACTCCAGTCTCCTCAGAAGAGCTCGTGCTGTATGCCCCATTCTAGAGGGACAAGCCACAGACTGCAGGACACTAATTGCTGGGATGCTAATTGTTGCACATACAGGAAAAGGCATTAGAGACACTCTCCTCTTTGCTAACAGGGTTGAATGTTATGAATAGTTTTAGTCATATAAAAAACGGATTTTGAACTGGCGAAAGATGCAGGAAGACAATCCACATATTGAGGTGTTTCTGCCACAATTATCTTAATTTTGCTCCTCTGCTTCCTTGTTGCATTCACTTGATGGGTTTCATCTTAGAACACAGACAAGCTCTCTGGACCAGAAAATGTGTCTTGTCAGGAGCGTGCAAAGCATGCACCACAACAGGCTCCTGAATGTCTTGGAGCCTCCAGGTTCTACCCGATACACAGGATAAAATCACAAAAATTTGACAAATCTGAAGTAGTGTCACACCCAGTCAGCATCTAGGATACATCCAGAACAAAAAGACCTCACCACCAAGATCTTCCCCTTTTCCACCACAGTCAAACATGTAAGCTCCCGGGGGTGGGATGAAAAGTGGGGAACACCATGGGAATCGATATGTGACAAATGCTTAAGAGCCCAGGAAATTCTGCAATCAAGGTGAAGTAGTGAGTACAAGAGGGGACTACTGAGTAACCCTCAAATTGCATGCTACAGATACAATATTCAATTAATATGCAATATTTTTCAAATAGCAGATTCAGTGAATATTTATCACCACTGAATAACCGTATGTTCAAATGAAACAGCATAAAATATTTGTATCCCTTCAGATTTCAATGGGAGGTTTATATGGCAATAATTCTCTCTTGGCCAGCTAATTTAATCCTTGGATTAACAAGTGTTCCGCTCACTTTTCAAGGTCTGTATTTCCTACAAGCACTGTCTGTTTTTACATATGAAACTGGAGTAATAGTTCAATTTATTTACTCTTCCTTCCAAAGGGGACTGCATTTTTAAAAGGGTTAAAGTACAGGAGTGCCCTAAGGAGCACTGCGACAAGTCACCTCGTTGAAATTTCATGGCTGACAATATTCCTGGGGTGCTGTACTCTGTTTCAGAGCAGAACCTACAATTTGTACCCCAAAACCATACCGTATAAGGCTGGATTTCCTATTGATTGCTTCTGATAGCAATGCTAAGCACAGGAGCTAAACTGCAAAAGCTGGTTAATTTTATTAAACCTAGGTACTGAAAAGCCCTGAAGACATCTAAAGTGGACTTCAATATTTTTGTTTAACAATTTGCATCCTTTACTGTCTCTCTTAATGTGTTTGCACCTGTTTAATCTTCTGTAAACTCTTATCTCTGTCTTTCTGATGTATACAAAGTACATTTGAGGAGGGCAGCAAACAGAAATGGGAATTCTTGGTAAACAGAATTTGACACAGCCCTTGAAGGAAACATGTTTATTGCCCACGCCTGTGTTCCAAGAGCAATGCAAGCTATTGTGCAAGCAGGGGTTCACAGTGCAGACACCAAGACAGACTACAGCAAAAGCCCCACATTAAAGTCTGCCTCAGACAACCATTTATTATTGCATGATACACCTCTGAAAAATACTGATGCAAAAGATGTTATCGGTTTTGCCACACGTTCAGTTTTTTAAATTCAATTCCACTGTTGAAGCAAAACTGGGCACGTTTCTGGCTGTTGTCATGTGAATTTTCACTTCATAGAGTAAGGGGAAAGAAAATCATTTTGTTACTTTGATGAAGACGCCTTGCACGTTTTGACAAACTCAAGTCCCTCCAGGGTGCTTACTGGCCATGAAGCTCTTTCATATCTCATTCATTATCGGAGAGAGACAGGAAAATACTTCCTCATTTCTCTTGTGTGTGAGTAAATTAGTGAAAACCACAGAGACTCAGTTTCATTAAAAGTGATGGAGTGAGACTGGCTGCAGCCGCTGCACAGTGGGGACCGGGCTGAGCTGACTCAGTGCAGTCTGCCCAGCAAACACGGGGAAAAAGATTAGCTGGAAATTTCTATATTGAAGCACTAACTGCTTACTGCAGCCAAATTGCAAGACAGCTTGATGCTGTAAAACCTGAACGCCAAGCCCTCAACTCAAAAGCTAGCCGAACGTCTCATGTTCCTCAGCTCCATCACTCCACAGATTTTAGATGTCCATATGCTAGACCTGTGTTTCCCTGCTAGTTTCAAACCAATGCTATTACCAAGACCAACTGTTACAGCTTCTACTAAGTTACAGGCAATGGGTAATATCGCTGAGGAATCTCTCCTCACAAGTGTGCCAGGGGAAGAGAAAGCCCCCGGCCCCCAAAACCCTGGGGATTAACTTCAAGCCCAACTGTCTCATATTACAAAGCAAGGAAACGCTTGAGATGCAAGGGAAGTGGGACAAGGCATCTGAACACCAGCTAAGCCAAACCTCTATCATTCCACTGAAAACTCGTCCAAAACCCTCTGCTTTTCCTGAGATTTTCACTGTTGTTGTGTAGCCCCATGATGAACAGCATCACAAGAAACGAGCGAAGACGCTGATGGCAGATGACATTCTTGCCTGAACAGAGTGGCAGGAGTGCCACTGACTGCTGAGGTTCTGTGTAGACTATGGCCTGACTGGTGATGGTCACAAGAGTGGGATAATGCAGGTGGCTGCTGTGAGATAAAGTCCTAATTCTTGTGATGAGTTAAAAAAATCCACATGGCTCAGCTTGTCATAAGGTCCCCAAGCAGGTCGCATAACCCTGTTCGGATGACTTAACGCAACCGACTTCTAGCTCTACTTAGCTCAAGTTTCCAGAAAATCTGTGTTCCTGCTGAGCGTGATAATATACTGCACATGCTCATTTTCCAATATTTTCTCTCAGAGAAAGCTCTCATCCTTTTGTAAGCTATTCTCTGGTGAGCACTATCACCTCGTAAAGCTCGTATCTCACAGGCTCAGGAGTCACGGGCATTTCACAAATTACCGGATCAGATGTGAAAATGTGAGGTTTTGGGACATCCAGCATACGACTCGCCCAGCTAGGTCCTGTTACCAGGGTATCCAGACACCTGGGTCATACATATTATTCTGCTTGGGCTCACATCTGCGGGAAGCAGGAAATAACACGCATGCTGAGATGTGTGCAAATTCAATCCTCAGAAGAACACAAGGAACGGAAACACAGCGAGAGGAGAACAATGCAGGCACGTGACAGTCACCTTGTCTTTTTACACAGCTCTGCAAATGAGCCGGCCAGCCTCTGAGGTGGAAGGGCAGGAAAATATAACCTCAAGTGTCTTGCTGGTACCTGACATTGCAAGGGAGAAGGCAGTACCTTTTCCCATCTGTGAAGGAATTATGAACATTTTTTCACACTGAAAACTATCGCGGGCACAATGCTCCTGGTGAAAATAATTCAAACCACCCTGTCTCCAAGATGACTGGTAAGACAACAGTACACTGCAGTTGACATGCAAGTGGGTTGAGATGGGATGGGGAGGGAAGAACAGATGCTCTCTAAGATGCCTGATGTAGGCTGCCAACAAAACAACGCCAACTGCAGATAAGTCATCTCAAACTACCAGATACGCAAAGCCAGGAAGGCTAAAAAAGCTTATTTGCAGGTGGGAAGACAGAACAGCACATGATGTGGAAGGCATGATGCTGCCCACAGTATGTCCATGAACATACCTTTGGTCCATGGAATGCTGTGCAACTCCCAGAGACACTACGCATCCTACTAGAAAATACATTATTTTGAGCTGCACAACCCCAAAACCGCCTTTATTTCACAGCCCATTGCCAGTGTTCTTCAGTGCAGAAAGTTAGTCCATGTGAGTTATTCTCTCCTCAGTACCCAGGAGATATATAGGCTGCACTTATATTTCATGTTTAGGAAGAAATACTAATACTATGCTCAAACGCAACTCTTCACCATTAGCAAAAGTAGTTTTGGCGAATAGTGTTGTCATAAAACAGCTGCTATGTTCCTCCTGAGAGGCAGCTATACTTCAGCAGTGGGAAACTAGGCTCCCAGAGAGTCAGCAAGACTGTGGCCTTGCTCTGAAGTGTGATGGTGTCCTTCTGAGGCGGGTCTAGGGCAATACGGAGCTGTTCTGGTAATTCAGGGCAAGGTCCCCAAGGGCTAAAGCATGTATTTCTGGCAGAAGTATGACCGATGCCCTCCTCTCAGAGCTTGCTGACAGACAGAAACGGTCATGCAGAGCTGGGCTACAGGTTTTCCCTTGCTCAAGCAGCTCACCTCTGCACTACAGAAAGAAATCAGTATTTCTTGGGGGAGAAGCAATGGGTCTGACTGACCCTGACTCTCCGCAAATCAAATACGAAGCAGGGAGGGAGAGACAGGAAAGAGGGGAAAACGAGGGCAGCATTTGAAACTTTCAGGCAGTTCTCTGCATAAGGGTGTTGGTAAAAGATGGGGCTTTCCCCTTTACAAAGAAAGCAAAAAAACCCAAACCTGTTTTGAAGCAGCTGGATTCAGTGACTGTATGTCCTGGTTTGGGCTGAAATAGAGTTAATATTCCTTTTCAGGAACGAGAAGAGTGCTGTGTTTTGGATTTAGCTTTGGGTTTGGTATGAGAAGAATGCTGACAGCACACTGATGGTTTCAGCTGCTACCGAGACTTCAAGGACTCCCCGACTCCCCGTGTCCTGCCCGTGCGCCAGGGCACAGGGAGCAGGGAGGGGGCACAGACAGAGCACCAGACCCAAACTGGCCAGTGAAATATTCCATATCATGGAACGTCACGCTCACTGTATAGAGGGGGGGTGGTCGGGAAGGAGCTCGCTCTTGGTTCCGGGATTGTGATTGCGGGATCTTGATATTTCGGGGTCGCTGGCCGGGAACGGGCTGGGGATTGGTCAGTGGGGGGTGAGCAGTTACATTGTGCATTGCCCGTTTATATTTTTTTCTATTATTGTCATTGTTCTCATTTTATTGCCATTATTAATGGGGAGGGGGAAGGGTGGGTGTCCAGCTGCGGTGGTTGGCTGCCGACCAGGCTCAAACCATGACACTGTACCCCACCTCCAGCATAATCCACCAGAAGTACGGTGATGGCAAAGGGCTCTGAGCCACTGTTGGAAGGCTACCATTTAACCACCTAACAAGGACTCAGCGTTTCATTTCCTTGCTTTTGCAGGCTTCTGTAGATGCGTACATAGCGTTATTCTGCTTCACAAGTAAGGTCTGTGCTTGAAACTTCTGCTTTATTTACTCATTTGAAGTGCTTAGCCTCTGGGAAAGCCTTCATACACCACACAGACCAAACATTTCATCTTTCTTTGTTATAGCAGAACATTTAACACAGAAGCATAGTGTGTGAAGGAGGAAATTTTGTGTTTGCCAATTCATACAATTGACCCATTCAATCTTGTCTGTTCCCAGCCCTCCAGCACTTAGGCTTATATACAATGCACACAAACAAAAGATGATCCTAAATCCAGCATTAAAAAAAAAATATATATATACATCTACACCGTGGCCAATTTACTCAAGATGCACTTCTGAGGGATCCTCACAGATGTGGGCAATGTATCTTTTTAAATTCTGTGGTCAATAATGAAAACCAGGGCTGCCAAGAAATACATAATTCAGCCTTAACCCAAACTCAGTGACTTGGTATTAAACTTCTATAAAGAAAAAAGCCAAACAACAATTACAAAGAAACATTTGAGAACACACGAAATAGATCTATGTGTAATCTGTCCCTGGCTAGTCAGCTGCTTTCAGAAGGGAAAAAATACATCCCAATTATAACTCCTTTCAGCATACAACTGTGACCATGGTACTGCTACCACAAGGTGCCTGGTTTCAGCAAGGTCCCCAGCTGCTGGCTTGTTCTGCAACATCTGGGATGCAGGGAGTTACCCCTCAGTCACTTGCATGGGATCACATGCTGGCAGGGTCAGGGTTAAATCAAAATATTTTTCTGATTCCAGCTATTTGTTTTTACCACAGCTTCAAAACTTTCACTCCAAGAACTGAAAATATAAATTCAGTTCTGGAAGAGCAGAGGCACAGAGCATCTGCAGTGCAGACTCAGGCAGACTTCAGATGGGGGTAGGAGACCACAAAGGGATGCAAAGTCTCCAAGCCAAGTCATTTCACTCCGAGCAGTGAAGGCAGAACAAAGTGGTCACTGTATGACCAAGACTATACAAGATTGCTTTATTCCTGTTTGTGTTGAGGTAGTCACTTGTTGAAAACCACTACCTCAAATATTTCAAAAGCCCAGTGACCTCACCTAGCCAGCTGGAGTCAGTCTGCGGAAAACTCACTCGCAACTCCCCCGACAGCCCTCCAAACACAAATCATGGTGGGGTGAAGAAAGGAAACACTGATCCTTCCTCCCCCTTCTCTGCATCTGGTTCTGTTCCCCCTTATTTCCCATCAATACCTTTTCAAACTCGGTCGCTCTTCCTCTGCAAGAACCTCTGTGCTGATACACAAAGCACGACGACTGCCAAGTCAGAAGCACAGCAGTAAAGCCACTAACTTCCCATCTGCAGGATCCAGACAGTGTCAGCTACTGTCTACCTGTTTGTGCAACTGGCTTCCTTGCAGTGGCTTGTTTACAATCCCTCCTCAAGTGCCAGTGAGCCAAAGAAAACATCTTTAATGCAGCTCTGCTGCAACATTAGCCCTTTGCCTGTGGCTGACACAATTCTTATGATCACAGTTCCTTTTCTGTTACGGCTGAGATGAAGCACGGTGTTGTCATCAGAGCTCAGAGACCCACAAACCCACCCGGAGAGTCTTTCGTATGAGCCTCACCCAGTGTCTTGGGAACATAAACAAACTTGCACTGAAGTAGAAGTTGTAAGAATTAAAACTGGTTATTTCTGTTCAAGCTCATACAGACGTTTTTCCGATCAAAATGGCTAAAACCAACATGTAGT
This sequence comes from Tyto alba, assembly GCF_018691265.1. Lineage (NCBI taxonomy): Eukaryota > Metazoa > Chordata > Aves > Strigiformes > Tytonidae > Tyto > Tyto alba. Next base: position 6,979,210 of record NW_024881280.1, read on the forward strand.
TGTCTAGTGAGGCCTTACCTAATGTTTTTCCCAATAAACTAAGGGGTGAAAATCCCTCTCTAGACATTCTTATTTCAGCATAGAAGTAATTTTTTATTTTACCTGAATTAAATAAGTATTAAAATGCGCCTTCATATATGAATAAAAAGGAAGAGAGCTGAGGGATAAAGAATGGACCATGTCCAAGAAGCTGGGGAGAAAATGGATGGGAACAACCAATTTGGGCAACACGGTCAGCACATTGAGATAAATAATACCTCCCATGGTCACGCAGGAATGTCCCTGGCTACGCTAGGAACAGCGATGCAGAAATCTGCACGTATGTATGTACTCTCCACGGCCAGGAAAGGATGACAATGGGTTAAGAATAAAGCAATAGGAAACCTGGAAAGCTCAGTCCTGACTCAGATGAATTTTTAAGAGAAAGAGACCAGGGCATGAACAGTCACGCCCAGTGGTTAGGATCAATGTCTGCAACTGGATGCAGAACAAGGAGAGGAACTGAACTAGAAAGCAAGGTTAGAACTCAGAACAAAAGCTGAGGGACAGGAGAAGATTTAGAACAATGGCCAGAAGCTTAGCTGTCAAGCTGAGAAACCACTGTAAATTCAGCCTTCATTAATAATGGAAACCAATCATCCAACACGCCTGTCCACTGCTACTACTATTCAACTAAAAGGCTAGCTTATCTTGTAACTGCTTCAAGTCTCAGCTGAGGGACAACCAGTTTTAGGGCCAATGACCGCTGCCATTGTTCAAAAGGTAAAAATAATTCACTTACTGTGAGGGGAAGGAAGGGGAGTGGTTTTGATAGTCAGGCTACACTTGGCTTTCTAAAATACTCGTTGAAGCTGTTTGATCCTGTTTATTTTTCTGTGAGGTGATGGCTACAGATGCCAATCTTCCAATCCCCTTGAGAGTGGGTGCAGCTAGGAAAGAACAACATGTTACTTGATTTACCAGTGCATTCTACACAGGAAATTAATGAGTAACCCTGAGTTTAGAACAATTTGACAGTGAAGAATGTAACCGATTTATTTTATATTTTGTATTTTTTTAAAGATGGAGGCGGAGGGGGTGGTAGTAGATTTGGAAGACACACATGGTCTTCAGGGAAGCACGAAGACTCAGCTGTCAACAGGCACGAATTCAGGGGGTTGCATGCAGAAAATGGGTGCACCCACAAGGTCTGAGGGCACGTGAACGGAGGCGGCTGACTCGGCAGCTGTGCAAGTACCTTTCACAGCTACAATGAAAATTCTCATTCTTGGAGTGAGACACGTTCTCCTGGTGCGGTAGCTCTCTGGAAACCCAATTATACCGGCCCCTGGTCTGATCCATATTAGGTATGCCTCAGTGATGGAGCAGCTTGGCAGTAACTCTAGCTGCAAGAACTCTCATCGAAAGAGTGAGCCCCCAGGAGCAAAAACAATCAAAAAGCAGGCAGGAGCAAGGCTAATCCATTTAAGCAAGACTAAAATGGCCTTTATCATTAATAATAATAAAAACCAGGCTTAACTAGTGATGCTAGAAATTATCTGTGTCGGTCAAGCAAAGCAGATCATGCAACTACTGAGTGTAACCACATGTGTAAGGAAGGAGGGAAGAAAAAAGGAGAATGGGGACTGAGGAGACTTGGGAGAAGGCAATACACTATCAGCTCTCTGAGTCTCTCACAGCTTTTCATTGGCTTCACCCCATCAACTCAGAAATCAAAGAGCTTCAAGCATCAGACAGTTGCGTCTGCTCCATCTTCATCACAGCCAGACACAGCCCTGCGATTAAAAGAATGGAGAAATAAGGAGCTTACAGATTCACTTTCCCCAGTTGATACGGTGGCTCGCTGCACCGAGATATCGATCCACAGGTCTGGCCTCTGCCGATAACTACACGCCACAGGGGTTAATTTAACTCCCCACCACCTGGCACTGCCTCAGACACTTTGCAGAGAACAGTTATAAATTATATAGCCCTCCAAAGGCAGAAAGGAGAAGAGCATTTTTTCAGCACATTTCCTTTGTTACTCATCCTCCAGCAACCAGATCTGCTTTGCTGCTTCCAAGTCTCATTTGTTTTCCTCCTGAAATTATAGTGCAGTCATCTGTTCAAGCACAAACAGCCCATAGGACACTGTAAATTAGAGTCACAGAAAGGAAAAAGGGTAAAAAAAAGAGTACCCTTCCAAAGTAGCCAATTATTTTATACAATATACTAGTGTGCAGACACACATGCACATGCATGCATACGCAGCCCAGGGAAACCAATTTCTGCAAGGAACTTTTACGTAAACACACAACTAATCTTCATCTTGCAGAAATGCTGGTGATTTCAGAAATAGCAGTACCTTGAAAGAGTGCAATGGTGATAACTGGAAGGATACACCCACAGATTTTGACAGCGATAGGGCCTCCACCTCAATATGGCAAATGGTGTACAGCAACAGAGCAAATTGGAAAAAAAAAAAGGATGGAAGTCTCTTAATGTTAAAACTTCCTTTGTCCAGTCCTAACCTGTAGCTGGTTTACCGATAACAAACACTTTAAGGTGTAACAAACAGGGATGAAATTTAACACACTTCAATCCTTGCAAGTTTGTTGATTGTATCACGTAGATGTCTGAGTTTTACAGACGCTCACCATGGTATCTCTCAGCAAAATTTCTGGTGAATATAATTCCATGGGAGAACTGAATTGAAAATCTTCCTACCTGTTAAACTCTACGCTCCAAAAAAACCATTAATCACCAGATTTATGTTCCTGATCCCTCCTAAAACCCCATCTCTTCCATTCAGCCTACGTACAAGCTACTGCACAAATCCCACTGATATACCAGAATGTTTCTGAATCTAGGTAAACATTTCTCCTCGATATTACACAGAGGAGCAACTGTTACCACCCATTTTCAGTTGTGGCAAGGTATGAGCTGTGAAGCTGACACATGGACAAGAAACCTTTCCTCTTGGAGGGTGGGGGGCGGTGTCCAAAGTTTAATTACTTTCCAGGGAATCAGAACCCAATTTTGGTTGCTTCCCCTCCCCACCCCCACCCCCCTTTTTTTTTTTTTTTTTTTTTTGTTTGCAAGTGTGGTGGTGGTTTGCTTGTTTGTTTTGGGGTTTTTTTTTTTTTTTTTCTCTCCCAAACTCAGCCCATGTGCTTTCCCTTTACCGGTAGTGATCACCAAATCCTTAACCAAGTCACTGTGCCTTCATGTATTTCTGCAGTTTAGGACATCTTCCTATTCCCATTTCCTTGACACTCAAGTAAGAGGTCTATCTTAAAAACTGAGAATTAAAATAGAAATTGCCAGATACCAGTATTTCGAATTAGTATTTTTGGCTGTTGAAAAGTTTGGGTTAGAAGTATTAGAAAATGAAATTCTGTTTTATGCATTGGCTGAAAGAGATGCTGTTAGTCCTGCCTGCAGCCCTGCCAAAGAGGTTTAGCTCAGTGCATGGAAATTCCCATGTTCCTGAATCAATGAGAGATCGTCTAGCCTTCTCTTCTATCTCTGACAGTAGTCAATACCAGAAAGTTTAAATGAAGGTGCAAAACCACACTGGAGCAGACTATTAGCAAATAATCTGCACAGAGAATAAATTCTCCCTTTCCCTTCACTCCTTTAACTTCAAGAGCTGTGCCATTTTCTTAAGGAGATGAAATTCTTTCTTTAACATCAGAGATGATTGTTTCAGGAGCACAGGTAACTAACCACACCTGCCTGAAAAGGGAGAACAGGACTTTTATCTGACAAAGAGTGACTACTGCTCTCCAGACTCTGTGGAGCTAATATGGCTTGTTTCACTTAGGGTACATCTGCAATTAAGGGAAACTCAGGCAAGTTAAGCCAAATTAAGTACAGGTGTAAGTTTAAGGTGCATTAACTAGGGAACCCCCATACCAGTGCTTTCAGTCAGAAGTAAAAGGGGTCTGAGCAAGCTAATGAGAACTCAGAGCAATTTATTTCTCGAGGAGAGCGCTGAAGGGGTTTAGTGAGCTCTGATGTATCTGAAATTCAACTCTCTCATTAACTGGGTTTTGCCTAACCAAGTATTTCTGTGTACACAGGCCTGTAAAATCCTTACATTACAGTCCTAACTGAACCTCTACAAGCCACTCAGGCCCTTGTGATTCTCTTGGACGAGACACGTGAATAAATGGAGGGAAAGCCTAATTCATCTTTGCATCTAATTTTGTCAGATCTTACACAGGTACGTGCTTGTTCAGGGCTGAGTATCTGTCAGCAGCAGACAGGAAAAGGAGATACATACCTCAGCTCGAGTTTCTGGCAATCTTCTGCATATAAGCATGTGTGAGATGCAGCGTAACAGCCCTTTCATTTAATCTCATTCTTTTCCATGATGCTTTCAGAAACCAAAGTAGGACATTTGTGCATTCCGTGATTATAATTTTATTGACAGAAGAAGATATAATAGTTACATCTAATGTATCCCTAAGGGTTGATAATTGGATGTAGATTGTATTCTGGGATGGAAGATCTGATATAAATGCATCTAAATCTCTGAAATAGACTGGAATGTGATGGGCCGGAAGGTAGAGGCGGGAGAATGATGCATCAGGTAGGAATATAATATGCATTTTCATTTCATCATTTCCAGCAAAATTTAATGGTTACATTCATCCGCTGCCCCACTACAGTCTCCACTCAAAAGTATATAGCAAACAAAAAGAGGGAATGACAACTGCAGAAAAATAAGAGCGTTTGGGCTCTGCAATTTCTACCAGCAGACAAAAAGTATTAGCTTATGGACTCAGTCTCATTCCTAACCAACACTTTCTGAGCCTGGACTACAAACCAAAACATTACCCCTCTGGCTTTGAAGCCTTTCACAAGGCAACAGGAGCAACTGGAAATACCTTGGGTCAGACATGCTGCTGCTTCTTCCTGGTCGGTGGAAAGCTGTCGAGTGTGTGCATGTGTAAAGGTGAGAGAGACACATCTACCACCTGATGGTTTGGTTCATGGAATAACACTAAAGGGCTTTTGCATGAACACACTGAACTCCTGGGAAACCAAGCACTTTTCTTTTTAATTGATTGCAGGGTGAAGTTAGTACATGGGACACTGGGGTGAAAGGAGCACTGTGAGATGTAAAGGGATAGTAAAGCATCACTGGGGACTCAAGGAAAGACCCAGCACTTGGAATGGGAAGCATTCCCCTCTCAGCTGTACAAGAATGGTTTGATTTAATTTCCCAGTACCCTCATTGGTACTAGGCAGAGATGACCGTTAAACTAGCTTTAACCAGTTATCCTGCATATTAAAAGCTGTGCAGCTGCATTTAACACCAAGGTCCTTATGGGGAAATTCACCTATATTTGGTGCAGAACAAGCATATGCTCACCTCTGGGAATACTGAAGGAAAGCCTCCAGAAGTCAACAGATGTCCAGATGGCAACACGTGTCATGTCTACAGGTGATTGCAAATGGTTTATTCATCCTGTGCCACTCCAGGATTTCATACATTCTCCTGTTCACTCTCTGAATGAAACCAAGAGACTTTTCAGACTTTTTACTCCAAGAGAGACCGAGCGAGAAAGCCCTCATCTAAGTGCTGCCATGTCATCGGCAAGGACTCTCACCTAGTGTAGGAAAACTGAAGTTCAAGCCCTGGTCTTAATTCAGAGAGAGGAAGAAGCTGAAGTCTGATTTCTTACACCCGAAGTGATGGCACTGAACATGGGAGGGAGCTTCTCGAATTTTACTCAGAATTCCTTCCTGGAAACAGGCTACTCTTGCCATGAAAGTTTCCATAGCGCAAGCCATTCTCTTTTGACAAATGGTCATTTCCAAAGCATTTAGTTTTCCCCAAATGCCTTCAAGTAGTTTCAGGCACGAGACTTTTGAAATGTCCTGCTGCAGTCCCTGTTTCGCTACCAGTGCCACACTGCTTGGGGAATCTTGCCCACCAGACTGAGAAGCAGCCCACAGCAAGAATCAGAAAGATCAGGTGTGAGGACAAGTACAAAATTTTGATCTAGCAGATAAAACTGGAAGTTAATTTGGTTTTCAATTCAAGGGATTTAAGAGAAATGCATGTTTCTTCTGTTTCAGCAGAACATCTATTGCCACATCTGCCATAAGACTCACAATCTAATGTATTACAGCACAGCTAAGGTAAGTGCTTGTGCTTTGCTGTCCAAAGTGTTCCTACTTATACCATTATTACTGACAGATTTAACGGTGATTCCTACTGCACAGATTTGGTTTTCTTTACAGTATATTACTCAGTGTTTTTCAGCCTTTTGCAATTTACAGACCCCTGAAGGCATTTTCCAGGGAGGGTGCAGAACCGCATAAGCAAGGCTAAGTCCACAGACAATTGATTTTTCTCAGTTGCTTTTAACAGACCATCCCCACCCCCTCCCCGAAGTAGCACACGGGCCCCCAAGGGCCTGCTGACTGCAGCTTGGAGGCTGCTGCTCTGCCACAGCAAGGCACTTCAAGGGATGATTACAAAAAAATGTAACACAAGTATGGTCCTGGTGTAGGAAGCTATACATTTCAACTGACTTGAAGCAAACCTGTGAAAGCACAGCAGAGAAGACGGCCAGAAATCATCTTAAACATTTTAGCTCTGGAATTGTAGTTCTCGAAATAGGTTTGAGTTACAAATTAATAAGTATCAAGGAGTGTGACAATTAGAGCACATCCTGTTTTGCAGATGGAAAATTCTTAGAGTAGTAATGAATTATCGAGCTGGCTAGGTTTTTTCCTACGAAAGCTTAAGCTAAAAAAGCTTCAGCTAGACAAAGAAGAATAGGAGCTGAGGTCTGAATGAAGCATCACCTCTGCTTTGGAGACACAGAACAACATGCACACATAATAACAGCATCAGAAAGCTGCTGCCACCTATAGTTAACCATCAACTTTATTCACCCAGATCCCGGTTACGGAAGGAAGGCAGCTGCCTAATTGGCTCATACAATAAGTGAAGGTGAGCCAAAGCATTTTCCCAGTTAATACACACCCACTCCTTATTACCAAAGCAGCTCGTCAACATGCCTACAAAACAATGTCACAGGAAGAGAGCAGAGGTTAATCTGTAAAAGGTGCATGACAACCAGAGAAGACCCACCGTTGCTGTCTCTGCCAGCCAGTCCATACAAAGCAGGTCAGCAGCTCCACTGGGAGAGCGACGCTCGGGCTGGCTGAGGGGGAAGAAAATAGACTCTCCTGTCTCAAAATTGCTGTAATCAACTCTAATGAAAAAACAACTCTAGGGCTGCTCAGGCATTCGAGAACAACAAGAACACATCAGGACAAGAAAAGAGGAGGAGCAGGCAGCACACAATGTGTGCTGAGAGTCTCAGCTGGGAGTCTCAATCAGTGACTCCAAAGTAATAAAAAATAAAAGCCACCAAAAAGCCCAATCACTTAGACTCACTCTTAAGGGCTGCAACTGTCACAAAAAGGAAATCCAGGTGAAGCACAGAAATGACCAAATTTCAAAACACTGTATTGTATCAAGTGGGGGGGACACATTTCAGAGGGAAGCTGTTAGGGGAAACACAACTGGAAGAGAACGGCCCCGGGCGAGAAGTGCTGACTCTGCTTCCAGGCAGCCTCTGGCAGAATGGCTACCCAGTCCCAACTCTGGCATCTTATTGTGAGGCACTGAAGAAGAAAACGCAATTCTTTACCATCAGACATACAGTAAGAGATTCTTTTAGAAGAAGGAAAGGTCAAGAGGAGGGAAAGAGGGAGGAGCTCAGGAGACCCCAGTGCTGCTGAAGAACCAGCTGCTTGCTCCCCCTTCTCCTTCGATGTTCTCCCATCAAGCCTCCCTGGACAGGCCCTTTGCTGCAGGTACCCAGCACATAAGCTACAGACAAAAGCAGAAGGGTGAGGAGCTACATTTGAAGAGGAACAAACAACAAGGAAGGCTGCCCAAAACCTTCAGCTGCACCAGGCTGGTGTTTGCCGGCGCCTACCTGAACCCAGTCATTTCCAGTGCCTATGGAAGAAGGATCTGGGGATCTTCAGCACGCACCATTTGCCTATTTGCTTGTTACTGCTCGTTCAAGCTTTGTCTTTCATACACCACCCCATATTTCACCTACCAGAACGGAGGAGGAATCCGATTAGCTTCTAGATGCAGTTTAAGCAATAAGGGCACGGAAGACTGAATTTCTGGGCAGCGAGAGGCCACCTTGGGTACTATGACAAGGTATTCACTATTTGATAATGTAGATTAAGGAGGAACCTGGCTCTTTTGGCTCTTCAGTGCGTATGCAGCTCCCATTAGCATTAATGCAAGCTGCGTACGGGCACTGAGAGTCTGCCAAACAAGTGACAAACAGCAGCTTTTCATTCAGCATAGATGAGCAAAAAAGAGGCACAAGACACTCAGCCCTCTATTGCAAGCACCTGACAACTATTTAAGCATTGAGTCAAATCCAGGACTTTTATATAACAAAATGACAAAGAAAACATTCACCGAGAAAGCTACGGAATATGGTACACCCTCTACAGCTTTGCAGCATGTTTCTGCATGGAGAGGATAGCTCCAAAAAGATGATAAATATGCATGATAATATACATAAATAATAAAAACCCCACCAAACTATGGCTTCTTTTTTTTTTTTGGGGGGGGGGGGGGGGGGAGGAAGAAGGGGGAGAGATTGCCCAGGGCATAAATCCTCAGAAGCCTGAACAGACCTAAGCTAAACCAAGTTCTCATGCAACTAATAAAAATGTTCCATTTTCTCCTCCAAACAGAATATTCAATTTTTTGGCTTATACATTAGGTACAAATTTTAAATAAAGCTTCAACCACTGCCAAAAAAAATAATAATAAAAAAGAATAAAAAAAACAAAGCAAAGGTTATGGAATGACTCCCCATCTTTGACCCGCCATTGACACATTACAAAAGGAAACAAGAATTCTTCAGTCTCTAAGATAAGGAAGAACTACTATATTTCCAAGAGCAGCTTTTCATACGACATGCTAGTCCTCTACTAGAAGGTTTGAGCATCCATAGCACAACCTGACATCAGTGGAAATTTGTAGGGGCTGTCACCCAAATGATCAACGTCAAGCACTACCAACTAGAACCCCAAAACAACATTTTGTCCATCTTGTGCCTTGCAGGAGTCTCTTTGCTTAATGATTTTATGTAGAATTTCTAACCTTGACCCCTAGCCTGGAGCTGCGAGAGAACGTTACCAATTAGAGGAGCAAAATCACAGTGGTTCTATGCTGTAAAAAGAGACATTAACACTAACATCTGCGGTATTATGCTGCACAGAAAAATATTTCCTCAAATGATAATAATAGTAATAATAATAAAGGTACTATGTAAGTTTATTGAAAACAATACATTCCACAAAGTCCCAGAGAGCTTATTAAATATTTACCAAACAATAATATTTAGTATTTAATAAGACACTAAAGATTAATGGAAATAAAAAGTAATAGGCATTTTTCTGATGCTCCCGAGCATTGATTCCAGTCAAGTGTTGCCCTTCTATCTGAGATACCAGAAATGCTGCGCAGTATTGGGGCATCCAAGATGTTCAGAATTGTTGCAAGGCAAGTGCTGTTAATTTTTTCAGCAATTCATAGTTATTTTAACAGTGGTTAAAGTTAATTGAAATAAGTTCTTAATAAACAGTAATAGATTTACCTTCACACCCTCAGGGGCTGTTGGGAGGATTAGTTGATATTTGCTCACAGCTTTCAAGCTGGAAATACTGTGTGAACACAATTATAATATTCTCGCAGACCCATTCTTTAGCAGCTTACTCTTGTCTGTAATTAGATGCGGTGATCAGATTATATTTTACATTACACTGCCATTTTCCTTTATCAACATACAGCAAGTGGCTCCAGAGGGCACCTATGGCCCTTTAACGACTTGACTGTTTTTCAGCTAACAACCATCAAACAGACTAATCGTATCCAAAAAAGAAAATGAAGTAACCTGCAGGTATACACACAGCAAAAATCACAACGCTTCCCTTCTTCCACTGACTGGGCTTTGAGAAATTAGCTAATGATAATGGTTTAATAATGAAACAGATGCTCAACGTCGCTTGGCTCCTCTATGCACGAGCAGCCCCACAGGAAACCTCCCACCCTCGTTCACGCCAAAAGCACGCACAAGTGAACTCGGTGGCAGATTACAGAGCAACCTGCCCTTTTATTTCTCACCTCCTGGAAGTGACAGGCTGCGTCTCACGAGTTCTTGTCGTGCATTTTCTCTACATGGTTCTCCCTCAAATGGAATTAGGAGGTGTATTTACGATGGAGACTGGCAATCACCTATCAGTACTATAATAATGGGAAGGAAACAAAGAGAAAAAAAGACACTTGGACTGGTCCTCCCTGTGTACTGTAGGATTATATCCTGCATATTATTGCAGAAAACGTATTCTCACTGCATGTCCAATGTCCTTGACTGAAACAATCGAAGCATGAGAGGAAAGGTTCATGAGAAAGACATCAGCGGCAAAATTACATGAGGTTGGTGCCTTTGGAGAAGATGGGTTCAGCGCTGATTGCTCATGCAGGCTGAAGCCAGCATAGCTGCTCTTGGATTAACTGCTCGGGGTCGTGTGCTTCTACCTGCAAAATCGCTGCCCATGGATACAGCACGATGCAGAATCTCTCGCCGTGAAGAGGCCAGCGAGAGTTTGAAATGGCATCCCATCACCAGCTTGTACGTGGCCAAACTGTCCCTGCATCGCTCAGTGTCCAGCTGTATCTGGCTGGAGAGGCTTTAACCAACAGGCACAAGATATACCAGGGGAAAATAAACCAGGATGAGGATGCACTCCTCTTTTTTTTTCTTCCCCCCCTCCTCCCTCGCAGGCTCTAAAATACATACACTCCCTGCATCACAAGATAAGGAGGCCAATCTGTGATATGTAAAAATGAGAAGGAGCTTCATATTCTGTTGTATATAAATCCCTGAAGATCGCGTGGGTGGGATTCAAATAAAACCTCTCTGCTTGTGTCATCTTTAACAAAATTCAACTGCCAATGCTTTAACACAACAGCAAAAAACTTAAACATTTCGGAGGCAGCTCAAATAATAGCCTTGCAGGCTGAATGTGATAGATCTTCTATTCCAATTCTACACCTCTCCTCTCTCGGTCACACTAGGAATGCAAGAGGGAGGCTGCAGGGTATTCGTTTCCAGCCATCAATAAATAAGTGAAGTCTGCTTCAATTCCTCTAAAACAATCAGCTAAAAAAGATTAAAAATAGTAACCATTTGATGCTACCATGACAGGTCCAAGAGAGGAATGGAACACAGCTCAAATAAAGTATTTCTCTTTCTGGAAGACATTCACTGATGCAGGGAGTCAACGTCACCAACATCTGCGAGCATGATGGTCCAGGGCAGAGCTGGGTTTTAGACGAGTCTACAAAGCAGTCCATGCCAGCCACATTTCTCTAGTTTTAAGATTACAGACTCTCAGAAAAGCGGGTCCTGCTAATTTCCAGGTTTCTTGTTAATCCACCAAGACCAGAAGAACATTCTGCACCATCTCTGTTGCAACCCAATGCGTGGTTTGAAATGTGTCACTTCTGCAGACATTTTTAGTCCCAGGCCAAGTGGTGTGGTCACAATTTACATTCACTCTCCCTAATGCAGAGCTCTAAACAGGGTTTTTCTAGCCTTAAATCAGTGTCAGCCCATTACTAAGGCAGCATATAGCAGTCAGGAAGTTAATGGATTTAAAGGGCGGAGGTATTGATGGCTGTGAAGTGGAAACTATTTATCCTGTAAATACTGTAACAGCTAAGACAGCTCATCTCATTACAATTTACTTGTTTCAAGCACTAGTGTAGGGAAGGGCTGGCAGCTGCAGGTTCTGCTGCTGGAAGAGATGGAGGACGGAACTGCGGCAGGGTCTGCTGCTGCAGGGGTGAGCTGCAGCAGGGAATCTGCACCGGTGCCTTCTGTCCCTGCGAACCAGGAGATCTCCGAGTAACACGCACACACAAATATGTCTCCAGGTCTACCTGCCAAGCTGTGCTGCGTGGGCTGGGGAGGGCTGTAGGGTCCCCATCCCGGGACAGCGTGTGGATTGCCAGCAAGCCCCTGTTCGCTTGGGAAGCGCCACGTGGCAACACAGAGTATAAACCGCAAGTCGCTACAGCAAAATTTTCAGTACGTTCTGCCAGGTTGAGACCTCAGAAAGCTGGGATGCTTGCTTACCTTCCTGCCCTTGACAAACCTCAGGAAATGACCTTGAGGAAAAAAAAAAAAAAAAAAAAAAAAAAAGTAGAAAAGATGGATTTTTTTCAGCCAATTAGGAGCACATCCAATAAATATCGAACTGCTCTGTCCGGATAGGAGTCTGCAAGCATCTTAAGGCCTCTAGCTTACTGATTCCCAGTCTCTAAACCATTCAGTTCTGTATAACCTCTCAACTGAATTATCTGAGAAAAAATTGGGAGGTAATCCCAACGATTTCCACATAAAAACCTACTAGGCCCTTTGAGAATTAGAAGACGGGAGTAAGAATGAACGGGAGGGAGGGAGGAAGACAGTAAATACTCCACACTTTATTTTCCTTCAAGGAGTAGAGAATTTATAGTTCGTATTTTAGGGGTGTTTTTAAGACTTGTTTGCTCTGCTTTGTTATCATCCCAACTAGGATGCAAACCTATCTCCTGCCTGCACAGAAAGATGTCTGCAGGCAAGCGGCAGACCTGCTGTTTCTCATTCCCTGCAAAGGATGCTGCAAGTCAGCATTCTCTATTAGATGCTCTTTCAGCAACAACCCCAGTACTGACTTTCCCTGCAGCTACAGTTCTATGCTTTTCGACCACAGACACACTTTGTTTTTACATATAACTGCTTAATAATTATCTAGAGATCAATACTTACAAGTTCAGACAAATGCCTCACTTCTCAGGAAGAAAGGGACTCTAATTTTGAGCACCCTGTTTGTGGCATCCAGACCTCCTCTCCACGACCTACTTTGTCTCTTGGCCATCAGTGCCCCTGAAGCAGCTACTGAGACTCTCTGACTGCGAAGCATGAGTGTCAGGTTAAAAATCTAAAATTAGAGGCATGTGCAACCATACTGTGATGCTTGGGCCAGTTTAAAGCACTTCAAGACAGGGCTGCAGGAATGTCCAAACCCCATTAATACTAGCTCTCCTTTTGTTGCCAGCATACATGAAGTCATACTAGGCAGAACTTCACACAAAATTACAGGGGTGCTCTGAAGCTGCTGTGAGAAGAACCAAGACTTTAATTCTCTAATGTTAAAAACAAAAAGATGCCTTTTCACTTCCCTGCTCTTGGCTGTTAACTTCCATTTGTTTAGGTGCCAGCACACTACACTTCATAAAAATTAACACTTTTTTTTTTTTTTTTCCCCCTTAAAACACTTACAAGCTTATTTTCCTTTTGCCTGTACCAGCTGTTTATCTCCTGACTTGATGATTCTCTTTGGAAATGTGAGTTGACATCTGGGTATGAGCGGATGCTGTAAATTGCCAGCATTTCTGTCTACTTATGCAAGCAAAGATTAGTTCCTTCAACTACAGTAGCATCTCTCCAAAGAATGCTAACACTATGATACATAACAACCCTCTTCTTTCACTGCTATTACCCCTTTCTTTTCATTCAAGTACCTTTTTCTTTCGCTGAAGGCAAAGCAATGTATTAAGGCACTAGGCAATACAAATAAATGTCATTTGAAGAGAAAGCTTCCCAGAAAGTTCACATTATCCCTTACAATAGGCAGTAAGGAGGAGGTAAGAATGAAGAATAGATCAGAGGACACGAAATGAAGTGAATCCATGGGCTCTGCCTAACTGAGCTTGAGCACAGCTGCTGAGGAAAGCTGTGGTCTGGCTCCAATCCTTTCCTGCACCAGGGAAGATAGGAAAGGGAGAGGCAGCTGCACAAAGCAGCGCGTACTTCAGCATGACCCTGGCTTCTTCATTTGACCTGTCAGAGGAAAAGATTCCATACCAGTGTCCCTTCATCCTCAATTTTAGTAATTTCTTTCACAGCTTTTACAATGTTGCCTATCTTATGCTTGTGTAACATCAGGAGATGTACACATAACGCCTATCCCCACGCCCCACACATTCCCTCTGTGGAGTAAGGGACTTTTCCTCGCTGTGCCCCACCCCAGCCAGTGCTCCTTTGTCTTGCACACCCAAGGCACAGGAGAATCTATCATCCACCTTAAAGGATGACACATTCAGACATTGGCAAGACAACTCATGAAAGGCATCACAGAACCAAAGGCCTCAAGTTAAACTGTTCCTCCCTAAACCAACTGGCTGTTAGCAGGATGGGAAATGAACAGATGCACCTGAGCTATATACCACACACCATCCATCCTACTTCAAGCTTTAAAGGCTAAAGCCAACACCTTAAATTACACTAGGAATGCAAGGCAAGCATGGGACAGAAGTCTCACACGCTCCCTTGAGAGACATGTATCTCAGACGAGGAACAACACAGTCAAAAGCAGTTTCACACATAATCCTTGCAGACAGAAAATCAACGCTGTCAGAGGTTTGTCCCATGGCTCTTGGGTTTGGGAGAATCAATGAGTAACACAGCAGTCTCCCAAATACAAAATAGTAACTGTTTTTCATAAACCGAGAAGGGGTTTTTGTGTACTAAATGAAAATTGTCAAAATGTTTTAAAGCTTCCATGTCCAAAGCAGGAAAAGCCCTGGCATTCTTTGCACCTGGAAAAGCTCTCTGGTTTCTGAGTTCTACCTCATAAATAATAACCCTGGGAAAAAAAAACCCCACACCATGATGAGAAGAAAAGTAAGCACAAAGCAGCATGGAATAAGCTGGGTGAATGTGGTTTCTATTGAAGTTATTATTTATCTATCATTGGATATGGAGAATAGTGAGGAATAGAAATGAAGGAAAGGGGAAGGAGGAAAGTGAGTTGGGTTTCTGCCCAGAGAAGGAGGATGCTACTGGGTTGAACAAGATCAGCTCCACCAAAATGCTGACAGATGGTGAGAAAATAATGTGCTGTTACGACAAGGGGGGGAAAATACCACGCATAAGTTTTATGGGTATTTGTATATGAACAATCCCTTAGCCTCTGATTAAAGGTAGTCTACCGTTGTAGTGGTAAGGCACCTGATGCAACTAGGCCTTCTCCCCACAGTGAGTATTCATTGCCATTTTGAAAACTGCAGAGTGGCAGTAGCTCTAGCTGATCCCTCTGCTACAGAAAGAACTGCTCCAAATGCTCAAAGCTCAGGCCGTCACATTTCAGAGTCTCCTTGCAGCCTTATTCTTCACTTCAGAAGAGGATCCAAGTCCTACACAGACATCTGGAGACATTATGGGAAACAAAAATCATAACCACCTACGATTAAATGTATGCAGGTTACTTTACAGCATAATAGAATAAAATAGTTTTGACGCAAGGAAAAGGAAAGCAAGAGGCACACTGCTATTAAATTACAAAAACACTGCTTTTGATTGTGCTGAGACTCCCCTATCAACGGACCAACTTGCTCGCTCACTTATCCTCTCCCTGCTTCACACCATTCCCCCACTCACTCTTTCTTCCAAAACAGCCTCTCTTACTCATTTAGCTTTTTCAACCATAAGGGAAAATGTTTCTGAAAATAAAACAGTTCTGACGTTGTTTCGAGATCTTAAGTTCTTGCTTTCCCCAACAGCCCAAGACACTGCTTCATCTGAAGGAGAGTAATTCAAATATACTCAGAAGTCTAGGCAGATTTGTTTGCATAATGTGTGGTTTGCAGAAGGGCTAATTTATTTGTGATTCCCAAAGCCCAGGAGAGAGTAATCTAAGGAGACACCCGAGACACAAGCTCTCCATGGAGACTCTTTCACGTACCATGCTTATCCATTGCAAGCTTGCTGGTCAAATGGAAACGTTTCCATTTTCTTTTTGCAGCACCTAACTAGAGATGAGTATGGCTCCAAGTACAGGATCAAGACAGGAAACAGCAGAAATCTTTACAGGAATGCACACAGAGCAGGAAAAATCAAGAATTTTAGTGCTCTTCACTGCTTGTTCAGTGTCCTTCTCACCTTGCTTGTAGTTACACATTCTGACAGCAGCAGTTTCCAGAAGTAGTGTGACACAGGCCTTGATGCAACATAGACCTGGGATTTGCTAATGCATTGAACCACTTGGAGAAGCGAGCTGCAGAAATCCTTTCTGACCACTGGCAGCTCTGGCTCTGTCCTCACAGGAGATATAGCAAGATGAAGGACAGTGAAGGAAACTGGGTGAAAAGGAAAAAGATGTCAAGGAAGAAACCAGCAATACCATCGACGATCACCCGACCTGTCTGCTTATTCCAATTGAAGAAAGATGGAAGAATCTCTCTGCTCCAAGAACATTCCCAAGCATCATAAAGTTGTTAAAAAGAGAGCAAGAGTCCACATACGCCTGTGAAAATGGCAACTAACTGCCAAACAGATGGGATATGCATCGTCCTGAAGAAAATGAACACATCTGAACTAGGTATTGCCCATCTTTTGGTCATCATTTGGAAAGTAAAAGTCACATTGAATCTCTAGTTAAAGTTAGATGGGGTTAGGTGTTAAATTGGCCATTGTAGAGTTCATTAAATGACAAATCCCAGAGATTTGGAATACTGTACCTGTACAGACGTTGCTCACACAAGAGGCAAAAGATGTACTGCGCACTAGGAGATGGGTGGGTGAACTTCCCTTCTCATTTCTTTGTAGCCTTTCACATGACATGCAGTACTTGCTATTAGAGAACAACTCCTCATCCTCCCACAAAACACGTACATAAACCAGATGAAAACTCCTTGCTGAATATGCAAGTTGCACTGGTTTTTCACTTCCAGGTGAAGGTGTCTCTTCTGGGCGGGCGTAGCCCCCAGCACAACAGGGTACTGATCTCCGTTAGGCCTGAGCCTCAGCTCTCTGCTGGCAACCTCCAGCTTGGCCGAGCACCCTCCGAGGACACCTTCAGGAGAGCGCTCAGCCCCAGGAGCTCGGCAGGATGCTGCCCCGCACGACGGGAGCGCGGCTGGCCCCGCGGAGGCCGGATCTTCCCTCGGGGAGGCAGCTGCTGCCCGGCGAGCAGAGCAGCTCCTTCCACAGCACGACGAGTCTGCTGACAGACCCTCTGAAGGTGGCTTCTGCCAAAGCCAGCCCCTACAGCGAGCTCCTCTGAAACATGGCTTGGGGCCCACGTTGGCTTCCACCGCCTCAGCCTGTAAGGTGACCACCGAACACGTGGAGCCTGCTCCTCCGCCAAGAAACACCTCCCTTCCTTGCAGGATTGCAAAGTACCTGGTACGTCAGAGTACTAAAATTAAAACGTATAAGCATCACTGCACCCTGTCTAGTGAGTATTCGGGTTGAGAGGCAACAGAGAAGTTCTCCATTACTAATAAGAAAAATAATTAAAACCCTTGACAAGGCCTGACAGCTCACCAACACGGGGCAAAGCACAGCAGGAACAACTGTCCCCATGGCAACTGGCAAGTACAGAGCACAGGAAAATGAGGACTGTTTGAATTAACAGGGAACATTTGCTCTAAATAAAAGCTATTTTGAGGAATTAAAGCAAACAAATGTCAGCTCCATGCAGCGGTGTGTTGGGATGTGATGTGCTGTAATGTGTTGTGACACTTCATAAATTAAAGCTTTTTCATCTCCCCCAGGGGAAGAGAATTCAAGCACAGTCAAACACTTGAACTTGGAAGGTCTGCAGGCTTGACACTTACCAGTCCTAACTCCACTGATCCCCTGAGTCGAGACACCTTGGTGCCTGCCCTGTCCTCCCTCAGCCTCCAGGAAATCGCCGCACGAGGAGCTCGGAGCTCACACGCAGACAGTGCTGCCATCACCTCACCTTGGCTGCCAAGCTCCAGATAACACTCGTCGATCCACAAGGTGAAATCAACTGATGTCACAGCCAAAGCTCTCGATCTGAGTTTACACTTATTTTATATCCTACTTATCTGGCCAAACACATAGTATTAATTCGACCTGTTTACCGCATATGAAGCCACCAGCCTCACAAGATTAACTATCAAAGGCCAAAACCTTCCCACTGACACCACCACCCCGCTTTAGCCAGCATGATTCAGAGATGAAATGAGAGTGTGGGCTCATGTGTCACTGATCAGTTCTCTGGCAGGGGGACTCCAACTGCACAATGGTAACCCTATTCCTAAGCTAAAACGGCTCAACACAAGAGCTGTAACACTCTGTGAGGGAAGAACTCGATTCTGCTTGCCCAATGCCTAGTGCAGGGGAAGAACCCACACTCACCACGTTTCTCTGTCACATGCTACTCTTTGAGAAGACCTTCAAAAATAAAGAAGAAACAAAAGAATGAGAAAAAGACGTATGGAGGAAAACAATCTAGATGACCTTGCTTGTAAAAAAAAAAAAAAAAAACCAAAAAAAACCAAACAAACAATGGAAACACCCAACTACTACCACTTTCTTCAGAGCATTTTACAGTCATTGTTTGGGAAGTGCCAATAATGAGCTCAGACCTGTACAACCTACAGAGACGCCAAAGGAGTTAATTAATTAGACGTGAAATGCAGAAAACCAAAAGACACCATGAAATTACAAAAGCAGACACCTTCAGCTCTTCTATCCCTTCTTATTTTCTGTGTACAAAGTCCAGAATAAAAAGTCTTTCAAACTAATTTGATTATTAACTCAAACCTGGAGCACAAGGGGTGTTTGTGACTGGGACCTGCAAGACAAGAGGTTTAGGCAACAGCAAGATGTAGCAAAGCTGAGGAAGACAGAGTTACAAATTGTTTCTTAGAGATCCCTGATGTGCAGATGCCATTTGACAGCTGCAGAAACTGAGGAACGGCTTCAGCTGCAGCACCGTGATAATACAGTATACAACTACATCTCTTACTGATGTGCTGAATATTTAAGGATAAGTGTAATGCGTCCAAGCTAGTTCCAAGCGTACAGTTGTGTCCTTACAGTGCAGCCATGGCAAACGACGTCTGTGTGAACAGAGCTGAGGCTTCCTCCTGGTCTGACGTGCGCAGCAGGGGCACAGTCGGCCGCCAGAAGCCGAGACCTTGGTGGGAAGAGACGCTCAGAAAGCGGCTTCTGCACCGCAGCGTGGCCACGGCAGAGCTCTGACCGCCGCGGGGAGACCACCACGTTCTGGCAGGGGCAGACAGCTTTCGAGGCAGCACGGTCCCAACGGACCACAGGCCCCGGGAAGAAGAGACCTCAGCCCTCACCACCTTCCACGTGCCCCTCTCGCTGCTGGCACCACTGCAGCCACAGTGTGGCACGGCCCACGGTGCCAAGCTGCTGCAGGAGCAAGCCAAGGAGGCTAAGCCCAATGAACACGGCAAGGGCCTCGCACATTTCCTCCTTCCTCTCCTAAACCCCAGCCCGGGCAGTGCAATGCCATATGGAAATACCAGCGTGAGTCCCGGCGGGAGCACAGCCGTGCCGCTGAGGGAGCGTGCCTTTGCTCGTCAGCCCCGTGCCTCACCCACGCTGTCCCACTGCAGCGCAGCCGCTTCCAGTTTTGGAGCAGACCCACCCGCAGCTACCTCCCAAGTCCCCATATCCTAAAGTGTGGATGTGCTCTTTGAAACGTTCAGGACGGCCCTACTCTGCAGGCCACCTCTGAGGCAAAGTAAAAGCCCAGATCTGCAGAGCTCCAAAACGTCGCTTCTACTTCTGTACTTAGGCCATTGGGGAGATGAGAAAAAGCCTTCTGCCAAAAGCTACCAGAGGTCTTTCTTATGCTAGTCAAGTTATTTTGCTAGGTTAGGGCCTAATGTTGCTTCTAAAGAACTCCACAGCAGTACTCTGCCTAAGTTTGGCAGCAGCAAGACCATCCTTTTCAGCTGGAACTTTGCAACTACCCATGCAGACAGGTTCATCCAAGAAAGATAGCTGCTTAAACCTCAAGCCTTTGATCTATTGTCTAAACTCTCCAGTAATAAGGGACACTTTGCTCCCACTTGTGAGCTCAGACCACTCTGAGGCTCAGACAGATGCACTCTCAGAGTTCTCAAGGGAACATTTCAAAGTTCTAATGGTGGTGGCAGCTGCTCTTTATAAGCTAAAGGCAACGACACTTCATTTTTTAAACGGAGGCAGATTCTGATTTATAAATATGAAAATTGAATGTATGCAAAAGCACAACCCTGCTTCTCTTTGTGCATACACAATTCAGACAACTGAACTGATCAGTCACCAAACTGAGTTGAAAGTCATTATGCCGAAGAAAAGACCTTGCTTGCCTAACCTCAATCCAGAATGAATCTAAACCTCTACTTTCCAGCCCTCTGAATATGAATAGGGACAACATGAATACGCTGACAGGTCTTTTATTATAGCTAGAGGGTGTAGCAATAATTAAAAACCAAATCTTGTATGTATGCGGCTATGACACTTGCCTGAAGAAATACTCTGACTTTGTCTTTTTGCGAGATTAGGTTGTCAAAATTTTTTTAAGTCAGCAAGAGAGCACAACACCTGGGACTTCCAACTAAAGGAAGCTTAAAGAAACTGCAAAAGGGCTGAAAGTCTAGTGAAGTTCTCCCACCCTCCCCCTACTAGTTTGTGCATGTAACTGTGTGCAAAACACAACAGCACAATGTAGCAGCCGAGATGTAATACAGAGAGATAGGGAACTTCCAATTCACATTTCTTCAGCAGCAACTCACTTTCTACACAGCCAACATCCGTGCTTACTGGAGAAATCAGCCAGCAATAAACTCAGCACTGGCATTCTGGCCAGGCTGCTGTAGGAGCCCCAACACCTGTAGGCTTAGTACTTCATTTAGTAGGTGAAATATAACCCTCCACCTACTTCATTTTAACTAATTTCTCAGTTGATCTTTCAAGCTCTGCAAAGAGCACATTTCTCACTGAGCACCACAGGAAGCACAAGCAAGTGTGTGAAGTCAAAAGGGATATGAATTATTAAAAAGTCTGAACAATTGAGATGGAAGGGGGAAGAAAACAGAGGGAAGAAAAGCTCTTTTTTAACTAAGGAGTAACAACATGGTTATTTTAAAACATTCAAAAGGTCTTTTCAAGGTTGAAACAAATGGTGAAATAGAGAGCCTACACAGTGAGGGGCCTGGCAGAGTTTCAGATATGGAGTAAAACCCCAAGGGCACATGGAGATCATAAAGGATCTTAGCTTTGGGATGGGGCTCATTTCCTGTGTCCAGGGAAAAAGGCTTTTCCCACGAACTTCACAACTTTGCTGTCGTCTGGTCACAAATGCAAAAATAAAGCTAACTTATGTCCTACTGTTCCAATTCCACGTGTGACCATTAAGCACGAGCCATACAGACTCATGTCTCAGACACTGCTTCAAAGTCAGCTGTTTCTATGGTGCCTGTTAGGCAAACCTAGTTTTAAATTAACTTAGCCCCATCATGCTTGGGAGTTATTTTTGCGTGTCATCCTATAAGACTTCAAAGCTTTGTCTATAAACTGCTTTCAACATATTTCTACCCGGTAATAATTTTTTTTTTTTGGCATAACAGCTTGCTCATCAATTTAGAAATGGTAGTATCATAATGCCCAGTCCCAGTGCTGTAGGTCTAGGCTGTACCTCAGGACTGCTCCTCGGATGTTCTTAGCACAGATACCTGCGTTCACCAGGTCATTCTGCTCTAGTCTAGTAAGTCACAAAGGATTTGCCACATTGCTACATCGCCTACACCTCACTTTCAAACCACAACAACATATCTGCCCCTGAGTGCATTAGTTTTTAAGATAATCCCTGTTTGTCCCGTGTTAACATCCACCTCCCCTTTTTGACAGGCTCCTGGGGGTTTCCAGGCAGCTGCTTAATGCTTTCCTTCTCCAGGGATTTATACTTTCCCATATGCTACTGAGCTGCAAGTTGTACTGTTGTCTAGTACCTCACATGCCTGGCAGAAGAAAGAAACGTGATGGAAGCTTGAATTATTTGCTCTCAGTCTTTAGGATATATAATAGTTTTTCCCAATTTTCCAAATCAGTTTGTTTTGGGGTTTTTTTTTGTTTGTTTGTTTTTTTGGGTTTTTTTTTTTTTTTTTTAAACATTTGTCCTGCTCATTCTTCTAAGAAGTTGGAGCAGCACAAAAATACCGTTGCCAGAGTCCAGAGAGAAGGGAAGACAACGTATAGTAGGTCAAGCAATTTGCAGCAGTGGGCAGCCCAGCTGGGGTCCTCATCATGGAAGAGCAGTTGTGCGCTGCAGACAGCTTTACCTGGGATTGCAGAGTGCCCCTGCTAGGCTCCTATCAAGGCACAGAGGACAAAAAAGTATCTCTAATAAGCTCCATTTTCCTGAATTGTTGAGGAGGAGGAGATAGAAAATCATTCCTGTAGCACTTCTGTAAAACTTGAAGAGGTTATTGCTATGGAAACTGCTCCAGCAAAGCAGGTGCGGAAAAGGGGAGCAGCAGAGAAATGTGTGGTGCACAGAATAGGAATTCTTAACACCTGAAATTAAACCCGCGCACCTCCGGCAATGCAATCTATTTTGGATAACATCAACAATTTGCCCTTGGTTTTATTTCAACAAAACCACAGGTAAGGGACAATGAAATGAAACCCTGAGGCTGCGCAGAGAGTGCTAGCTGCAGAACCATACTAAAATAAAACAATATACACCAGTATATATGGCAGTAGAGAAAATCTGGTATAGAATGGGACTAGGTGTTTTTTTCCTCCAACTGAACTAATGCTAACTTTACAGTGGAACTTGTCTAAAATAAGAAGGAAAGCAACAGAGTTTCTTCTCAGCAGCCTTTGAGGATAAAATAAAGCCAGGCTGGAGGAGGCCTTCAGCAGAAAAATGGAAGAGCAGAGCTCTGATTGTACCACACCAAGGGCTGTGCCACAGCAAGAAAAAACCCTAGTGAAATGGGGACTGAAAAAGGAATAGTTCAGCAAAGAAAGAAAAATCAGTTAAAAACTAAGGTGACAAACAAAAAGCTCTCAAAGAGACTTTACCGTATGAATAAACTGTGAGCCCACATCAATGGCTCTGGGTCAGTTTTAATACTAGATATGAAACCTCTTCCTTTGAGCACACATGCATGGGTATATACTTACACGTTTTTCTCCATACAAAGAGTGTGATCCCAAGTGTAAAGCACTCTGAAAAATGTTCAATCAGCATTCACAGGGTGTTTCAGTGTTCTCCTAAACTGAGGCTTGTGCCTGCACAAACACATCCACAGCAACCTGGGGGTTTTACATGAGAAGACAGAGTCTTTTCTGGTGCAACTATGTCATTTTGGTGAACTAAAGATTTTTAGATGAACACTTTTCTAATGGAGGATATAGATTACCAAGAACTGGAGTGAGGAACTATGACATTAAAAAGCCTTTTGAGGTCTTCATATCTTGAGGAAAATAAAAGCCAGGCCCCTGGGGTAGAATTTAACAATGTCCCTTTAAACTTGGCTTGTTTTCTTTTGGCTGCATGAACATCTGTAATCCCCAAATTCCTGTCACTATTCCCACCAGCTGGTGAAACTGAAACCCATCCAGCAGAGGAAGTCTGATCCCCGCCAGCACAATGAAAAATATAACACCGTTGGGCATGACACGGCTCCACCACAACATAAAACAGCGCAGTGCACTTGTAAATTTAAACAAATATGAACCATTACAGACACAACTGTAAGGCACTGCTGAGATAAATTGCTTGTCTTTCCCGTCCAGAGAAATCCTGCAAAGATAACAGTAAAGGTCTCCCTAGGAAGGCATAGGTGATGAAAACTACTCTGGGTTGCTAAGGGTTAACCTCAGCACTGGCAGCATATTCTCATTCAAGTGTCTAAGCTTCTGCTGGAGGGGAATTTTACAAATAAACTTGCAGGCTTTGCAGATCAATTTTCTACTTGGTTTTATCACTCTTTTCTCCCAAACAGACCCACTGCGTCTCAGTTTCTTTTTCAAACACATTTTAAAGTTTTAGTGCCTTTTTTGAAACAATACAGGCCCCTCCATTCCCCTTTTTCCCAGTACTTAAACCACATATGGAGCTTTGGTGGCATTTGTATTTCCATCAAGAGTATTTAGGAATAAACAGCAATGAAAAACATTACCCTAGGGCTCCAGCACTGCAGAGCATGCAGTACAGACCTTCACTGTCTGAATACTCAGCAAGCATTTAAATGATAATATTACATTAGAGTGGTGGCTGTAGCCATGTAAATAACTGTGCATTGTCCCTGCTCATTGATTTATTTTCATACGTGCACACGTAAGCGTCTGAAAAAATGCTTAAAAAAAAAAATTCAAAACCCAGACAGCGATAATCTAATAAACTCTAAAGTGAATCAATAGACTACTTAACAGCAGAGAGATAAACTGCATTTAATAAGAGTTGGAAGGGATGGAGAGAATGCTGTGCAAGATTCAGCCAGCAATACCAGAAGCATCAAGAGCAGGAGAGACAGAAGCCTGAGGTGGACAGAGAGGGTGACCAGGTGGCACAGGGAACAGAGCACTTCAAAAACAAACAAACAAAAACTCTCCAGATTTCAAAACGCTGGTTACAGAGTAATAGGAGTCAGTAGATTTCTCCACAAACATAAAATGTAACAGAATCCAGTGAATATTTAGGACAGGATGACCTTCAGAGGAGCACTCAGCAGTTACTAAATTTAGTTTCTGCTAATGGAGGAGCTCTCATACAGATGTGTAGCAGTCACATAAAAACTGGGTCTCATACAGCTGTGACCCACAGGTTCCCTCATGAGAAAGCAACAAACATTTTTACTCCTGGTTGCGTCTAGGGACTGGTGGCATTTAAAGATACTGAACCTGAGGCACAAAAATCAAGTGATGTGCCAAAGTTTACAAAGAATCAGTAGGAGAGCTGGAAATGGGATTAGTTCCCTTGACTAGAAGTCCCGTGCTCCATTCACTAGCCATGCTTTCTGGTTGCACTGTGCCCCACAATCTTTGAGATAAAGAATCAACAGGAGGAGATGACAGGTTCTTGCATGAAATGCAGACAGCACACTAAAAGAGAAAGTAATGTACAGCAGGGCCACCTCTTGAATACGTATCAGGACATTGTAACATATCTCTTCATAGTGTGTCTTTGACTTCAAATCTATGAAACTTCAGCAAAAATTCACAACTACCCTCCTCTTAGCTGTGTGAGCAAAAAAAAAAAAAACCAAAATTGGGACATGGGATCAAACTGTTTTACTCCCTCTTCCCAAGTCAAATCTAAATTACCTCAAGCAAATATGGAAAAGTCTGGAGGATGCCAAAAAACCCACCTCCTTGGTTTATTTCTTCTTACAGATGGACATCTACACATATCTAGCATAAAGACAACACTACAGTATTTAAGGAATTCTGATATATTAAATTTATTTTTTATTATTAACCAAATCCTTGCAAGGCGTTGCCATTTCGATTATGTTACAAGTAGCTCTCCCTGATGGATTTTGCTGACAACAAGTGTCTGAGAGAAACTCCAAAATGTTTAGAGAACAACTGAGTAGATCTGTCTGTGAAACTATTTCCTTCTCAGACAGCAGAAGAAACAGATGCAATGCCACCTGAACCACCCTGCTTCTCTCATGTAACAAAACCCTCCAGAACTCACGCCTGGCACTCGTGCTCCGATTTTCCACTCAGCTGCACGAACGGTTTATAAAAATTATTACTACAGAAACACAGTTCATAGATCTTACCAAGAACCTGTGGTCTGAGTCTCAGGCTTTCTGGTTGCGCCCTGTGCCAGACTCATTCTCACTCTCAGACTCGCACATATTGAGTTTCCCCAGCCCAAACAACCCCAACCACACCACTTCGACAGGACAAATTTTCAGGGCTAATATCCACACTTGAGGCCCCTTATCTGTGGTTGTAGTAGCAGGGTGCTCTCGCCCTGCAGTGAAGGTATGCAAAACACACACAAAAGCTTTAACCAAGCTTTCTGCAAACTCTTGAACAGATAGAGCGCAACGTATTTTAAAAATAAACTTTCTGAATGCAACACCCCTCACTGCAGCTCATCCTTTTCTTCCAAACCTTAGCAGAAGTGAGGAGAAGGGGAAGATATCTTACCTGTATTAAGGAAAAAGAGACTCCATGGCTTCAGCAGCCTATTGCAGGAGTTCCTATAATCTCAGACTAGTGAAAGTTCAGTGAAATAAAGTATCTTTTTGTGTCTTATAACCTTCTGGGGATTTCCTAGGACTGAAACAAAAGTATCACATGGTATCAACCACACTGAAATGCTAGATCAGCTCATCCATAAAGCAGTTTTCTTAAATTCTAGTCAACCTCAACATAGAAAAATAAAAGTGTTAAAAAAATCTCCAGTACCCTGTGAAGATCCTGTCTGACTGCACAGATCCACTGCTGAATGCTGCATTTCTACTGAATCGCAAAGTTGTGGTTGCCTTCTTTACCTTTTGTCTCTCCCTCCCAGATAGTATTTTCCATCTTCTTATTCTCTTTCCAGTGATTATTCTAGTCTGCCAGTCAAAGAAGCAGATGAACATCGTCACTGACACAATATACATTACTGAAACTGAATGCACCCCAACGGAAATGTGGCGATGACCTGGCAAGAACCAACCAGCAGGCCAGGCAGCACAATCCCTCTGGTCTCCCACAAAGCTTTCTCCTCTGTCTTCAAGTCACATTTCCTATCGCAATCCCACCTGGGCAACGAGCAGATGCGCTGATGCTTGTGCCCACGGGTAGGTCGCAGCCCACGCTGGCTTTCACCAGAGGATATTCTGTGTAGGCTGCTCCCTAGTACAGAGGAACCAGGCCACTAGCCAGCACCTCTCTCGACAGACCAACCACTCCTTCCAGGTAGCACTGAGTGTCCACAGCTGGTTTTATTAGCACTACAGATGATGACTTAATCAAAGACAGGTTTTGAAGGAAGAGACGATGTTGGGTTAGGAGTATGAAGGGGAGGAGTAGGGTTTACCATCGGTCTGCTGATATTGCCAGTGTCAGGCTTTATTTTGAGAAACCTCAATTTTCCTTCTTTCAATCCTAGTTGTAGGCATTATGCACCAAAATTAGCATTTTGGAGGTGCAGCTAGTTACTGTAAGAGTGAGCAATAAAAGGCTGAGGCATATGAAAACAAAGTACAAAAAAAAAAAAAAAAGAGAAAAGGAAGAAACAAAGTTTTAGGTTAGTTCCTCTGGTTTTATATTGATGAAAAACAATTGAAAGTAACTTTTGTTTTCATGCAGAGAGAAAAAAATCCCACAAACAAACCAGCATGAATTTGCAACCACGCTTTTCCCTGCTGTCTCAACAGGCAATCCAAAGTCCCAGCTACTTCTTTTCTCACTGGGTCACATCTGAAGCATGCTGACAAAAACTGCAAGTGAAGATTCATCTGTCCTAGGGACTACCAGAATAAAATCTCAAAAACCAGCACTATCATCAAATCCTTTCCTTAACAGTGTATTAAACCCAAGATGAACAGTATCATTTTATTGCTGGAAAGGTCTGTGGCTTGGCTTCCCTTCCCGTGCCTCCATTCTCCTCTCATTTCTTTTGGGGAAGAACACAGTTGGTGGGAGAACAGAACAGTGCTTGTTATTAGATTTACAGCCCTGCTGCTTTTCAGGACATTAAAACTTGAGTTAATGTTGTGTATATTGAACTGAAAATCAGCATTGCTTCAAAGCAACATAGGACCCAGCCTAGTCCTGAGAAAGTAAAGCAAATAGGCTATCCTACCTGTCGTGCCATGGATTGAAAAAAAAAAAAAAAAGCAGGCCCAGATACACAGCTTTTTGCCACAGCAAAATCAACATTTGAGTACAGTGATTCAGTTTAAAGAGCAGCTCAGTTTTTATGCAGGTAATTATAGGATCCAAGCACTAACATAACGCTATCGCACACTGAATCTCTTCTGTATCCCAACACACCCAGGGAGGAAAAGGAAAAAAAAAATCAGAGACAGGAGAGACATTTTGTAGTATATCAGTCAGTTAATCCACAGAAAGGAGATAAAACTTCTCTGTTAATACAAAGCAAAGTAAGGAGCTATGCTGACATGTTACAAAGCAGATTCCTTCGGTCTGGTGATGATGATTGTAACAGTTGAGTGTAGAGACACTTTCTAAAAGTTACAACATAGTCCGTTTGCAAGGAATAGTCACAGTCAATTAATAAGGTGCCAGCCAAGTCTCTGTAAGCCATGGAAAATGAAGCAAGACACATACTTATGACTCCAGTCAGCACTGGCTAATAACAAGCACACTGGAAAGAAAAGCAAAGGAATTGGTAAGCAAAGAAGAGAAGAAGCAGAGGATGCCCAAACGATGGAAGAAATGTATATGAGATGGTACATAAAAAAGAATTAGGGAAGAGGATTGAAAATGACAGTCAAGTAATGATAAAAAAAGGCACAGGGACAAGCTAATCACTTGCCACTGGAGCAACCCTCCCTCCCAAATTCAGCTAAAGCAGAGAAAGCAAAAGGACAGATAAGGCAGTGAAGTATTCTTCTCTTTTACCAGCTGCTAAGAATTTTAAAGGTACAGTCTAGAAAACAGGTAATTAATTGAACTCAAATTATTTTTGTTCTGTTCACTGAAACTAAAGATCACCTCAACTCCGGATGCTAGAGAATAAAACAGGTTCATTAGTTCCATGTATTTTCTCCACAGGACTGTCTTCATTCCAATTAAAGTCATTCAATACAATTAATTACATTTGTAATTTGATTAACGAAGATATGTATTTTGTTAAAGCAACCATATAAGAAAACCATGGATCCAGACTGACTGCTCTCCTGCTGGTTACGTTATTTCCCTTGAAAACGGGGAAGGTTTTCAAAACCATACACACTGAGGAAGAGCAAGGGCAGGTCAGCACAGACCTGGAGTCAGTCAGGGTCACTCCTCCACGGATTTTACTTCAGGTTCCCCTGGTAGCACTGAAATTCTGGTCCAGTTTATTTCTTCGCCTCAAATTCAGTTAATAGCATGGAAAGCTGTTGTGAAGGCACTGACGGTCATCTATGGCTGCTACCTATTTCTGCTATACTCACTATTTTTGGTGACCATGTTCATGACTGTATCGACAGCTCACACTGAATGAAGTTAATCTGACTTTCTAAAGCTTTCCTCAGTTCAAAAGCACTGAACAAGCAAACAGTCCGTGCTGTATTGGTGGGCAGCATTAGAGAGCATTTAGATTGCTGCAAAAAGAGGGTGGAGGACAATGGAATGACACACTGATTTCTGCTTAGAAACTTACCTCATTTACTGGCCCTGGAGGTCACTGCCAGTCTGTAAGAAGGATCTGTTTGCTAGCTAATATAGACTAAGATGAAGCAATGAAATGCAGGAGGGAAGCTTTTCTTACAGTGAGTCGTTGTATCAATTAGCTTAGTTGATAGGAAATACAAAAACATTTGATCATACATCATTCAAGGGGACTTTTTACTTAATAAAAATGCAAAGTATGTTTTTGGAAGGATTTGCAGCTCCTTTCTCTTCACTAATCAGCCATTTACTGGCCTTTACAAACCAGAAAGCTCCCTGATGTCCCAGGAGGGCACAACACACTTGAATGAAGGCAAAACGGTCACTGCTCATTTCCAGCTCCGCTCTGTTCCTTATCACTTACTTCCAGCTGCAATCCAACATCTTTACAAGTAGAGTGGAAAGAGTTCTCTCTCTGTCATCTTATGTACATTTTATCCTCTTGAACATAATCATTATCCTCAAAACAAGCAAGTGCCAGGACATGGTTCCCCAGTTCCTCCCAGGCTGGTTACCTGACAGCTGACTAGGGGATCTGGAGACTCCCTGAGCAAACGCCTCAACATTCTTCACCCCCCGACAGAATTACAGCTGTGTCATGCCCATGGATGACATGATTCAGAGCAGAACTAAGGAGCCCAAAACAAGCTAAGGTTATAACCTCTGGGTGTTGAAGCAGGTGCACACACATATCAAAGGCAAATGCGCACCGGACAATTTAAAAGGTCAAACATACACTTAAACCATCCAGGGTATTATCAAGTGGAAACTGGTTCCTTGGATTTGGATAAGTTTTCTTATCCAGCACATGCCACAGTGAGTCTACATTGGTTTGCAAAGCTCAGTTTCAGGAAATGACTGATGCTTCCTTTCTGAAAATTCCCAGAGCCTCCAGCTGTGGTATCACTCATGGGTAAAGCTGCCATAAGCTGACATTGCTGCTGAAAGCAGTCCCATTCTCCCTACCCCAGCCTCTTCTTATCACCCTTGGGCTGTCCCGGCCAAAAAAAAAAAAAACATGTCAGCTCCCTAATCTGATTTACCTGCACACGTTTACACTGACAAAAGAGATGAGTGGGGAAATGAATGGTTGGGGGCAGAAATTACTTCTGTCAGAGGCAAAGCTGACTGCAGATATTATCTTACCAGAGGCAAACCACAGCTAAAACACTTGGTGAAGTTTAGGAGTAGCTTTATCACAGAAAGCAGAAATTCTTTGAGCTCCTTCTGAAAGCAATTCCACCAGCAAATCTTTCCTTGTATGAGAACTGTTCTGGTTACAGCTACACGCATACACTACTCTATACATAAAATTAGACACCTACATGGTAGATCTAACCAGGACAGTTCTGGTACAGCCCACAGCTGAGCTTCATCTCCCCAAAGCAGGGAATCTGCCCCACAGTTGTCAGTGTATTTAACATAAAAGCCGAGAACAGACGGCAGTCTACTCGTCCTTAATAAGAAAACACTGTAAACCCAGTTTGCCGTCTGTATGATGTGCTTACTTAAAACAAACAAAGCCACCAATAAAAATGTAAAAGCCCTAAACCCAGCAACAACAACAAATACAACCTGCTCCATTTCATACAAACTATATCATCTCCTGAGTTTGTGACAAGGTACTGCAGCATCTACTGATAGAACAGCGACCTTATGTAAATTGAGACAAGATTACACGCAGCAGTATGAATTTACTTTCAGCCAAAAGCATTCTCAGGAATTGGCTTCTTTTCCACACTATAATCTGTGCTTTTGAGAACAATTTTATTTCCTCACAACATGGAAGCCTGAGAATTTCAGAAATTTTCTTTCAAACAAGCAAACAAAAAGCACCACAAAGTTTATGCAAGAGCAAAGCTAGTGTTGGCCTGAAGAACTATTATGACTGTAACTTCCAAACCAAGAGATAATCATCATAAAGCTTATGAAGTCTCAGGCGAAGGAGAACTTTTGCATGAAAGACAAATTGACATCATTTTGGAAACTGCCGCTGCCCTGAAAATTAAATTCGTGCTAAGAAACAAAACACCTTGTGACTTATTTCATAAAGACAGCGTTTCCAAACAACTCCAGCTGGTGCCCCCAGACAGCACAAGCCAGTTACTGCTGTGGGCAAAGCTCCTGACTGCAAAAGGCAGCAAGGCTGGAGCTGAACCGGCAGCCAGCGACATGGAACCCCAGAACCAGAGGGAAAAACCAGAGAATCGCTCCCGCTGGGAGGGACCTCCGGAGGGAACGGTTCATCCCCCTCCTCGAAGCACACTTGGTCAAGGTAGAAGCCAGCTATGTACAGAAAACGGGATGAATGACCTTCTGTACAATCTTAGGATTAGGAAAAAAACACATAGGCATGATCAACATAAAGACAGCCTAAAAGCAGCAAACCGGTCTAACTATTCCATGTCTGACCTTCTGCAGAGCCCAAACAGTATTCCCGGGAACTTCACATGGCCCCACAGGCTCTTTAACTGTCAACCGCTTAATAAAAAACCCCACCTAATTTAGCAATTCTTTTGTGGCTAGCGTTGTTTTGCTCCATCAAAACTACCGAACCTTCTTCTGCAGTTCCCCACCGGAACCCACTCGCTTGCCCGCTCTCCCCTTGGTTCCCACTGCATTCCCCCCCCGCCGCCCCGGGTAGGGGGGCAGCACAAAAAGGGTGAGGGAGCCGAGATGCAAGTGACCTGAACAGCTACTGATACAGCAGAAAGATAAATGGCTAAAAGAGCTCTTCCATTTCCTGAGATCCCTAAAACACAAGTGCTCTGAGGGAAGCGGCCTTACATGGCCCTGTGAGCTTTGACCTTGGAATATGGGCCAGGTCACACAGACAAGGGCAGTTAAGGCCATTCACAAATATAACTTTGGCACACGAAAGAGTGACCCGTGTTTTGTCAGTGATCACTTTCAGCACTGATTCTATCTGCGTCCGCCTGCATAGAGTAATACATCATATATAACTTCAGAATAAATTAATGCCATTGCATCCTTCAGAAGGTTGAGATCTCTTCAGCCTCACAGCGCCTTCCCGTCCATGAGGCCCTGCTACAGGTGCATCGTCCAGGGAATCTCACTTTCCTCTCGTTGTCTCTTTTAAACAAGTTATTATGCTGCTGATTGTGGCTGCTTAGATGAAGGCAGAATAGACAACCTTTGATGGGAATCAACAGGCATTCCTAGTATTGAATTAAAAGGTGTTCTGAGGCTGATATTCTGCCCCAGTGGTGGCGAGTCCGGAGCAGGTGTGTTGATTTGGTTCCCCTGCCTTCCGGAGGGACGGGGATGGGCAGCAGGGAACCAAACCACGCTGCTGAAGCAATGGCATCAGCCACCGCGGCACAGGGACTGCACTCAGTATTATCTTCCCCGTGCCCCTAGAAGTTAGGAGAATTATCTATTGCTGAGAAGCTACTTTTGCCTTTTGGTACTAGGTATTAACAAAAAATAAACCAGAGTTCACAAAAAATGCATTTATGAAACAGCTCCAACAGTAATAACCTATAATGGTCCCATGAAAAAGACAACAGAGTTTCAGTCCTGTGGTCACCATACAGAGAATGCATGTCTAATAAAGACAACATGAAGCAGAAAATCATTAAAACTACTTCAAGAATTTTTTAGAACCATGACAAAGAGATTATACACTTGTGAATGTCTGTGTAGAGGAGTAAGAATATTGGCTGAAAGACAGGTATCACAAAACTCCTGTGGCTTCAAAGAAAAGGATGACATAACACCTTTGTGAGCATTCATTCGAGTTTGACATGGACTTGGTCAATAGGGCAGCATGCCATTAAATAATATAATAAAGGGAGCTGGCCAGCTCAGCCTATTAGCAATGGAAATTGTATTCAGATTGGTAAACCAGAAATGAAAATTTAGACTGGAACCCAGCCAAACATTTGTATGTTTACGTGGAGTCAGGCTCTAGACCCACATCCTATACACATTGCTACATTATCACCAAAGCTAGCCAACCTGATTGCATTTTCACAATTGAAAATGACATTATTATCATTTTCTTTCACCTATATTAGATTTTGAGGTATCAAGACAGGTGGTTTAGAAAGGGAAATTTCCCTCATTTTTGCCAAGCCTTTATCTCTTCTGGGAATAATCAACCTTTGTGGGTTTTAAACTCAAAATCTCTCACAAACTCCAAACATACTAAATCCCTTTATAAATCCACCTCGGCCATTTAATCTACTAGCAGACCTGCCACAGCCACACAGAAAAACTGCTTCTGGGATCTGTGCAGCTTATTAGCATGGACGCTGTAGGGGAAGGAGGGATGAATGCAAGAGCCTCTCACAAAATGTTCCTCTTCCCATTTAGGTAGAAAGTGAAAACACCATGAGCACATTTCAAAAAGTAAGAAATAATCCTTGTTAAGAAAACCCCTTAATAAAAAGAAAAAGTGGCTCCTTTTACGGATTTCTTTCTTCTCAGTGTACTGGCAAGTGTTCAGTAGTGCTGGGTATTTATTTTCTTTATTTTAATTTCTTTCTTCAGCTCTGACGTCCAGGCACTTACCAAATATACGTTGAGGCTCCACATTGCAAATAGACCCCTTTGTTAAGGAGCATTTTATGGGCCTTGTTTTCAGAGACAGACAATGCACTGACCTCTTGAATCATGGCTCCTTTAGCAAGATGGATTTTCCCACCTATCAAGGACAACCTGATAACACTGGCGAGAACCCTGGAATTGGGTGCTGAAAGCCATAATGCTATTTATGAGTGAACAAAATAAGGGAAAGATTAAAGAACACTTTGAACTTTGAAATTAACAATGAGCTTGCCATTTAAGTCTGACAGAGCTCAGGGTTGTGCTAAATGATAAATACAACAGTAATGAAAAACTCCCTCCTGTGCCATTCCACATGCTGTTTGCTCTCAGTTCATTTTCATACACCTCCTTCAAAAAACCAGAACAACAAAAGATTACTTGAAAGCCACCACAGGTCTCGCAAATTCATTACGTTTATCATCTTAAGCAACTTAATCTTCTACCCATAACATTGCCAGTATTTTGGATTTTGTCACAAAGCTTGCAATATTAGCATTATGTATAAAGCTTAAGCTCCCAGTGTTATGTGATGAGAGGAGAATCTCATCTGGAGTATAAATAAAAAAAACAGCTTGAGTGTGTGATCATTAAGAGCAAAAACATAAATGATAGGCATTCTTATTTTTTAATATATATAAGATTTGCCATTGTATCATCTCATTATTATGGCAACCTCAGAATTTGGGTGCAAAGGAGACAGATTTCATTCCCACCCATGTCTGGGGCCTGACATTTCTTAATCTCATTTCTTTACATGGCAAGGCTCTGTCCTGCCCACAGACCACAAGTGAAGGTCTCGAATGTGTAACTGCAATTTTTTTAGTTGTGTATATATATATATTTTTTTTTTTTAATTACTATTACAAAACTGACATCTTTTGCCTCAAGCCCTCACACTTACTTCAGGAGCAAGAAGCGTGCATCATCAGCCAACTGAAGTGCAAAATTTATTCTTCAGTCATAAGTCTATCTCAAAGCATGCAATAAAGTCACTGGGTATTATGATGTGGGATAAGATTATAAACATATTTAATTTCTCCATGTCTGTACTCTAACATTCTGAGGCTTTATATTCTGCTTGACAAGTGTAGGGCAACATGTTGTGGCACAAGAAAAACTAAGTCCCAGCTTAAGCTACGTCATGATCTGGAAAATCTGCCAATGTACAGATAAAGAATCATCCACAGTACTTAAAATAATCTCCATATGTGTGTCATGCTACAGCCTCCATTATTGAATGTACAACTTGTTTCCACCTTGTTTCAGATGACACTTCTGCTGTTTGGATTCCTCCCATGATCATCCCTTACTAGGTGATCTGTTTAGCTGTGTAGACCAGTTGTTCTGGATGATAATGTAGCTCTCTACCTAATGTGCATTTCTGCAAATAGAAGATTATTGAAATTTGAAAACCATCTGCTAATTGGTCTTTGACAAATGTAAGGACACCCACTCCAGGATGCCAGCCAGACTCCCTGCCTGATTCAGAAGAGAAACCATAAGCAGAAGATGACCCTGGACACCCTCACTGAAACACCTGCTAAGGGAGGCAAGGCGCTTAAAACTTCTGTGTCTCTGGGTAATCAGTATTACTTGCAGGGCCAAGCAGCTGGTGTGTCACATCTCAGTTCTCTGATGAATGGTAGATCTGCACCTCAAACAGTGTCTAACTTTAAAGAAAGAGCAGGTACCTGAACTGCCCTTTAACTTGAAAAGATTAAAATTATATGGGTAGAATAACAAGGTTCTCGAAAGAAAAAAAAATATTTTTCAAGTTTATAAGTTACAAAAGAATCAAATTACAGTTTTCAAATTCTGGAAGTAAAAGGATAAAAAAAAAAGTTAATTAAAAGTAACTGTACCCCATGGATCTGAATGTGTCAAAACACAAGCAAAGAGAAACTGCTGGAGTTTTAAGAAATACTGAATTGTATGTAAAGTCTATTACAAAATGTGTTGTGAGTTTCTTGGCGGGGAAGTGGTGTTTCTCAATGAAGGGAGGAAAATTATTTGGGGAGCTACCAACTCTACAGCTGTTACTTTCCTATTGTTAGATCACACCAGAAACCACATAAAGAAAGAAACTGAAAGGTCAGAGCTCTTTTAATGATTGCTTTACAGCTGGACAGGAGCAGGGTACACTCTGTGACACAGGGTTTATCTCTCAGGTCAGAAGCAAGTGCACTGTTTTGCAAGATGGATGGTGCCAGCAAAGCCGTCACACAGGCACACCAGGGAGACAGATATCTTCTTATCCCTGTGTTTTTCACTTAATGGCAAAATGCTATCTTTCCAATGTTCAGCTGCAGAGTCAAGCAAGACAGTAGAATAATTTATCAGGCAATCCCTTTAAGCATCTATCAGACATCAGTAAATATGAATGTCTCAATATGAATGGAGCACAAACAGTTTGAAGTCCCTGCCTCCTTCTGAAATCTAAGTTCCCTCAGAGAACTACGTGCTCTTTGTTGGGCACAGATGTTAAATGTCAATGATCAGCATCTTCTTAATAGGAAACCGGCTTGTCTGGAGGAAATCTGCAGACCTTTGCCACCTGCAAGACA
The DNA here is from genome assembly GCF_018691265.1 of Tyto alba. Lineage (NCBI taxonomy): Eukaryota > Metazoa > Chordata > Aves > Strigiformes > Tytonidae > Tyto > Tyto alba. Next base: position 7,015,577 of record NW_024881280.1, read on the forward strand.
GTAAATAATTTTTTTTTTTTTAATCCTTCAGAATAATATGGAGATTAGGCCACTACTAACACAACCACAAGCTTCCCACAAAATACACAAAAGCCTCAAGTAGTTTCAGAATCCAAGTAATAATTATACATTTTATTTTAAAAAGATATCTGAAAGTTTGGTCATTGAATTGCTCCTTCTGCTGGTTTGACACCAGTCTCCTCTGCTATGCAGAGGCATCTCTCCCCGTAGTCCCTGCCATGTGCAACATCTTTTCTAAGTATCATCTCCCTTAGGCTAACCAGAAAACATTTTCCCTCTGTTGTTTACCTCTGTCTTAACCTCTCACCTTCTACAGTTCATTATTCTGACTAAATAAAACAGAATTGTATCTTTTGAAATACAGAATTTGTATTGTTTATAAGAGAAGAAAAAGGACCTGCGCACTTTGGTACAGATTAAAGTTCTTTGCTCTCCCAGGTCAGCAGCTAGCAGAGATCCATCCACTTGGGTTAAAGCAGACACTTGAAGAAAACCCTCTCTTTGTTTGAAACAGCAGCAGAAAGAAACACGGAGCCTTTATGTCAGCTACTCTGTGGAGTTAATCCATTAACTCTCCTTTTCCTTCTGCCTCTTTTCTTTGAATTTCTAGGTCAAGCTACGAGGTTTCATTCTGCTAACCGAAAGAGGGGATTTACCACAGCTTCCAAACACTCGTGTGCAATGAATCAACCACAGCTTTTACAAAACTCACCATATAGAAAGGTGTGTTCAAAATATGGCTGCAAGGGACAGATGTGAAAGGCTGCAAGTGAAGCCCTGCGAGACGGTAAGCTAAGTCATCCAGGAGCTTCAAGGCAGCAGAGGTCAGATGGGCAGGATCTCACAGGAGGACAAAACCTGCCCTGCTGCTGGCCAAATTCTCAGCAGGCACGGGGACCGGCGGTGGAAGTGCCTGCCCACAGCTACCGACATCACAGCGCGTGTGATGGTGCCCACAGACCCACTGCAAACAGTGCCGGGAGTGGGCTGACGGTGGGTTCCGTAAAATGGCCTTCCGCAGCCTGTTTCTTTAAGATCTTTATTTAGACTACACTCGTTTGGGGCTAATTATCAGCCAGTTTGCAGATGGTAAAATCATGGCTTTACCCTTTATTTATTTTTTACGATATACAGCAAGGCACAGGATGGGTGCATTTCCAGCATTTGCTGGTAGCTCCCTCTGTCAGCATTTTACTATCTCTCCAACTCTGTCTTCTGGCCATCACTGACTCTTCCCTTTCTTCTGTATTTCTTCCCCTCTTTAACTTCAAAGTCTGCCAGGAGCCTAAAAGGTGGGAGCGTGCTCATTACCATTCTAGACACAAAGTTGTCTTTTATGTCACCACCTAGACAATATTATCTTTATTTCAACACCTCTGAATACTCTCATTAGGCTGTTTCCTCTCAGGTCTGTGATCTGTTTTCTGCTGTAGCTAAATGTCATAAAAAGCCAGCATTACTAGGTTGACAATCTTTCCCAGCCACCCCTCCAGTTGTCTTTGATGTAGCACACTGGGTTTCTATGAAATCCGCTAGAAACAGATAGGCACTTGGTAGACACGCATCCTTCTGCTGTATTCCTTTAAAGAAATCCCAAACCAGCCGCCAGCCTTTCTCTCCCCATGCAAAGTCCCACTCTGAATGACAATTAGGCTTCCCCTGTTATCCGCATGAAGTGCAAGGGCATGTGTACCGGTAAGGTTATCAGTTACACTTAAAAATTTCTGCATTTTAATCCAATTTGTCCCCCTTCACACTCGCTTATTTTATTTAACGTATGAGCAGCCATGTTTGCTAATATGATTCATTATATGAGGCAAAAATGCTAGGACTTCAAGGTTTGCAGGAAAAGTTGCCTTTATTTCTTTTTTTTTTCCAGATAATATGCACAGTAAATACCAGTTTTTCACATGAGCCCTCTGTTCCTGAGATAACTAGTATTACTGAGGTAAGCAGCCCCTTTAGATTCATCTTCTCCATCTGACTAAACCATCCACGTAACACTTGTGTTGAAGAGAACAAAACCAGATGTGTCCTTCGCAGTCTTATGTAAAAGCCTAGTGACTTGTCCCTTTCACATGCTCATATTCCAATCTGAAATCCCACTACTACTAGAAATTAGTTTAGCGCCTGAATTGTGAGATGCAAACCTGATGGCTGGAGCTTTGCTAACAGGAGAGCTGTAGCCTCCCATCTGCACATCTGTGTACATTTACTGATGCAGAAGAGTAACACAGAGGTTCCTGATCAGCTCACCTTTTCTCTCGCTGCAATCAAGCCTATTAGATAGTGCCAATGTGTCAGCTAAAACATGCCACCTCCCGCATCCCCTATATTCTCTGCTAAAGACAGAAATTAAAAAATCACATGTGAAAACGATAGCTTTATTTTTTAAACTGGTTGAATTTTAGGTCCTGTTTGGCACTGGCATTGTTTTCCTTCACCATCAATATTAAACAGAATCTGAACTGTTTTCAGATGTTCTTCTCTTCACAAGCAAAACACATGAGCTGATCATCACGGCTTATCCTTCGCTGAAGGGACTGAGAAGTTTTAGCTATTGTGGTACATGTCAATTAAACGCCTATCAAACAGCTGGCTGTTCTCCTGTCACGTCACACCACTCCAAAAGGGCACCGTGTCACCATTGCTTGCATTATCACAACTCAGGCCTTATTTCTGTGTAATTAAACTGAATAATCCATGAGACAATCCCTAAAGGTAGATATCTCACCAGGATGCAATGTCTCTGAAAAATTTTCCTCTAAAAGAGCACGGCTCCTGAGAACAGGGGTCCTGACTGCCCAGCTGCCACTCCTCCACCTTCAGTGAATGCAGAAGATATTTTATTAATTGTACAGTGGAACCCTGGGTGCAATCACAGAATGGTTCGGGTTGGAAGGGACCTTAAAGACCATCCAGTCCCACCCCCCCCTGCCCCGGGCAGGGCCCCCTTCCCCCAGCCCAGGGTGCTCCCAGCCCCGTCCAACCTGGCCTTGAACCCTCCCAGGGAGGGGGCAGCCACAGCTGCTCTGGGCACCCTGGGCCAGCGCCTCACCCCCCACACAGGGAAGAATTTCTGCCTTACATCTCATCTAAATCTCCCCTCTTTCAGCTTAAAACCGTTACCCCTCATCCTATCCCTATAATCCCCCAATCCAGAGTCCCTCCCCACCTCTCCTGCCCCCCCTTTAAGCCCTGGGAGGCCGCTCGAAGGGCTCCCCGGAGCCTTCTCTTCTCCAGGCTGAACCCCCCCAACTCTCTCAGCCCGGCCTCCCAGGGGAGCTGCTCCAGCCCCCCCAGCATCTCCGTGGCCTCCTCTGGCCCCGCTCGAGCAGCTCCGTGTCCTTCTGCTGTTGGGGGCCCCCGAGCTGGCCCCAGCACTGCAGGGGGGTCTCCCCAGAGCGGAGCAGAGGGGGAGAATCCCCTCCCTGGCCCTGCTGCCCCCCCTGCTCTGGCTGCAGCCCAGGGCACGGGTGGGTTCTGGGCTGTGAGCGCACATTGCCAGCTCATGTTTAATTTTTCATCTACCAATATCCCCAAATCCTTCTCTGCAGGGCTGCTCTCAATCCATTCATCACCCATAATCTCTCTTTACTATCCAGTGCTTGCATCCAAGCCAGGAATTTCTAAAGGCTTTGAACCAAACAAATACAAGGTAGCGTGATGTGATGAAAAGACTTAAATAGATGGCAAACAAATTATACTGGTCATCTCAAACAGAATAGAAATAAAATTTTTATGCCATCCACATGCTGCTCTATTTTAGGCTATTTTAAAGACTTCTGAGGTATTTTATTGGTACTATTTTCCATATGGCCTATAAAACCAGGTCACCTTAATACTCTTAAGTCCAACTGTGCATGCCCTGGAAGCAAAGGGAAATTGTAACTGCCATATTTTAGAATCTGTAACATCCCTAAAATAGTTCTTAAACATATAAAAACGGTGTTTTATTAAAATTCCAGATATGTTGGCACTTTCCAGGATTAGAAGCAAATGCATGTATTCTGGCAACGTTATTTTTCCAATAGAAGTGCTTTTTTGTAGCACTTGTAATTCTGGAAATTACCTAATTCAGGCAAGGTTATTATTTGAAAAAGAAGCATGCAGCTCATGCTTATGGTCTGTAGCCCCAACCCTACACAGTTGTAACCACTTGGGCAAATACTTGTGCCTCTTAAGAATCACATTCTCTTCATTACTACTCTCTACATGTCACCCTTTCTGCATATAATGAATTTGATGCCAAGATCAGAGTCACAGGAAAAAAAAAAAAAAAAGATTCTAAACCATAACAATAGTGAGGAGCAGAAAATAGACAAGATTAAAGGAGTGTAAAAGGTACCATCCAAGGGATCTAAAGCTTGTACAAAAATGCACACGTCTGAGAGGCACTATGTGACAAGGCATTTAGATTATAGTATGCACAAACACACTCACATAAAGGAGAAGAAACAAGGCTATGTATGCAGCACTAACACCATTATTGCCTGAATTCTGAGCATAAAAATATGTGGAGAACAGCATTCTTAGGCTTTTTTTTTTCACATTGCACGCTCAGCCCATAGAAAGAAGTGTTAGAAAGAAAGCTCCATATATAACACCAAGGTCCAGAGGGCCCTTTTTCTACTGAACTATAAAGACTACAAATCAAAAGTATTTGTCTTGCATGTTTTTTCAGAGCTGGACACCTTTTCTTGCAGAGGTCATACAATAAATCAGGTAAAAGGTCTTCAAGGAACTGTATTGTAAGTATCAAGCCAGTCTTCATTGGAGGATGCAAAATCAGTTCTTGTCATGGAAGTACTTCCATGATAAATTTCAGCTTCTTACTCGTGCAATCCTACTGATACTACACAGCTCTGAAAAACCCTACACTCTGTCTTCAGACATTTTATTCACCCCTCCGGTATTCTGAGAAGTCCCTTTGAGATTTCTCAGAAATATTTACCTTTGGTGGAGAGGAAGCCCAAGAATTTAATGCCAAGGCTGACAATATAAGCAAAATTAAGTGACTGAAAGCAGGTTATTAAACTGAGAATGCTAAAGTAACCACAGATCCTAAAGGAACGGACACCACTTATATATGTCAAATACACACATGTAAAGATCCATTTAACAGGTAGGCAAAAATGTGTGCCATTCCCCCTTTCACAGGTAGGAAACTACTTCAGTTCCAGCCAGCTTGAGTTTCCTCTGCACCATACCTTAGAGATCTTCACTGTGGTAAAGGATTCAGACAGTGCTCAACAGAGGGGAGGCTGTTACACATAACACAAACATTAAACATATACACACAGGTACTAAAACAACGTACCCAGCTGTGCATTTAAACAGAAGACATTATAAAATGAACCTATTCTTGATTCATTACACACTTCCTTTCCATTCTCTGAGGACAGAGCTTTGGCTTCACAGAGGAAACCTGACATACGAAATCGGAGTGTGGGTTGGAAGCAAGAGCATGACTTCAATATGATGGAAAAGTACTCATTTCGTTTTCTTGTGAAGTTTGAAATGAGACAGTCTAATTATATGTGGGGAATGCATCCTATCCCCGAAGACAGTGACTATTAAGGGGTTTATCAAAAAGAACATGTCAGAAACAAATTTTCCAGCAGTTACATCGAAGTTGCACATGTAAAAACCACTGTTTCAATCTAAAGCAACACCGAAAAGCCAATACCTGTTGAAAAGTACTTGTTCATTGACAGATCACTTGAAGAGCCCGTAAACACGAGAGGATACCCCAAACGAGCCGCCTCCTACTCAACCGGGTTTGCAGATGAGCCCAAAGAGTGCAGCCACTTCACAGACAGAGTCTACTTTCTGAACATCTTTTGTTTGTGAAATCCCAAAGAAGATTCACTTGTTTGGTAGGGTAAACAGGCAATGGACAACACACTGCATTGTTTTCAGGGACACATGGTCCCAAATTTCAACTGTCACATAATCCTTGTGATTGGTTGAAGGGGAGAAGCAGAGTTGCACTCCCATCGCCCCTGCAGTTCTCAGAAATAACCAAGCCCTTTGAAAATTCCTGGCTAAATATTCATCTGTTTTAAGTAGGACAAACTTCTCACCGTAAGTTTCAGGAGATCTTAACAAGTGCCAAAGCTAGGTGCCAAAAGCTGGACTCCGAGCTATACATTTGGACACCTAAAGTGACCCATTCCTCATAAACACAGAACAGATCCCCCTAAAACCAGTATGAGAAAAAGATGTCTCATGCTCCTGAAAACATCAGGTTAGATATCAGTAGAGCAATAATAACTTAAAACCAACTATCAGAGGAGAAATAAGGTTAATGTGCTTTCAGTGGAAAATAATCAAAAAGATACAGTGAAATCAGCAAAGCTTTATGTGCAAAATGCATGTTAAAATTTAAAAATAGCATTACTGCTACATAAGACTACTGCCAATAAAAGCCCCATTTTTCTGAATAGCAGCATATTAGTCATCCTCTGATGCCTAACAAAGAGAAAACCGGACAAGCTGCAAGAAGGACCAATTGTGATGGATATTGAAGGGATGTTAACAAAACTGTTTCAGTCTTCATGCTTACTGTGTCAGTGCTTTAATTCCACCTGCTTTGAAAGAGTCTTCTATCATTTGTCTTGCATACAATTATCATCTCAGAAGGTGGGCTCATTTCCTCTACCTATCCTCACTCTTTTGGCTAGGGGTTTATATGGGTCTGTCAATGGCCAAGCAAAATGAGTTGCTATAAATGTCAGCTGTACTCAGAGTGACAAAAAATGTCTGTAATACAAGTTTCAGAGGTGTATAAGGACAAAATTTCTCTAACCATTTCAGGATTGCACAAACCACCTAAGTGGAGATTTTTAAAGGAAAATAAGAGTCAAGTACTCAAATGCTGTCAAAAGTCAATGCAGGTGGGAAGCTAGCATCTTTAGCGTCTCCTGAGAATTTAAGTCTTGAGAGAACAGCAAACTCTGTTTTCCCTCGATGCACTGGATATCGCTACCAGAGCTTCTCATTCAGTTCTATGCAATGCATCACAAGTTATTTTGCAGAGCAAGATGATCATTAGGAACAGGCATTGTTTTTAACTAACGTCTGCAAATATCTGCAGGAATGGCAGGCCTATTGTGCAGTAATGGAGGTGAAGCCCTTTTATAAACAACTTGGTATTTCCATATCTTCATTAATAGTAAAAAGCATTAATGAGCAAGAGCTGGTGCAGCAGGGAACCTCTCAGGGGATCAATTAAGATAGACTTATTTGAAATAAAGCTGTTTAAAAGGACATATGCAATGTAATCCAGGGCAAGGGAAATTCCCTGTTTAAAGAAACGGTTGTTTCTCAAACCAAGTTCTGGTGAGCTTTCCACATTTGTTTTAGAATTAAATTATAACTCTAATTCTAAAAGAAATGGAAGGCCTGAACTGCAGTTTTTCCACTTGTTGCTTATTGCCACATATAATGAAGAAATGCATCAACCTGAGAAGGTGACCTTGACCTTGCATCAATCAGCAAAATATGAAGTTTCACATGGGAAGTGGTGACAATTATTTTTTCATGCAGTGATGGCTTGCCCAAAATCTGCCTCCCACAATGTCTATGTTTACCTCAGAACAGAGACCATCTTTGCTGAACATGAGCATTATTGGATAAACGGTACATGCTACCAGCAATAAAATCTGGAAACTGGGCATGACAAATCCATAATAGCTTAGTCTAAAGACCCATCTTGGAAAGGTTTACTTGAGGGGCATCCCCAAAGATCCTAAATAAGATGTGTTCTCCTGCCAACAAGTGTTGTGCAAACAGTCTAATTAGGAGATGTTTGCTGCCAGAGGCAGGCTGCTTCACAACTTGGTATTTCTGCCAAATCACTGTAAAGGAGATGTGTCCCAATCTTTGTTAAGATGCCTACTGCAGCTTCTCTTGTTGAAATGCTAGGCACTCTTCTGCACAGGCCCCTCTAGGTAGTATTTGAGTTAATCTTCTAATTAATCCACTTGGCAATATCATTAATCAAAGGTGGATTCTGCCCTGCTTATTACAAGACCCCTTACATTTCCGCTCCCCTCACTAGATTTAATTAACACACTGTAGCTCATTGAAGCTCCTTCCTCTTCTATCCTACAAAGACCAATGTTGCTTTTGCTGTGAATAGCTATAACAGTGATGCTTCAACCAACTAGGACGCATTCACTCACATATCACAAGACAGCAGCTGAAGAAGTGAGAACTGTCAAGTTAGAGAGATCTCACACAAGTTAGTGTGGAAGCCAAGTTGGAAGAAGAATGAAGAAAGAGATGCTCTTTGGTGACACATAGGTGTCCTGCTTGAAATTTGCAATTAGTTTCCCACAATGCCTCCTTTTTATAGCATCATTATCACAGAATAATTTACAATCAGCCTCACCAGTTGCACTAACAGTCTCTTGCAAGTTTATAAAAAGAACATTGTAGCAAGAAATGTCAATTTAAAACAGGTTAAAACAGATGCACTGAGACCCCAGTGCTACAGGAGACAGCCAGGTTCCAGTCCCAACCCGAAGAAGAAACAGAGGTGGCACATGCAGCCTCCACCACTTTACAGCACCCTTCAGGGCTGAGCAAAGAGAGATCCAAAGGACTCCAAAGAGAGCTTCTTTCTGGGTTGAAAGATGACCTCTACGATGCAAGGAGAACAGGGGAGGATCATTAAAAAAGATAGTAAATTGTCTTGAGGACACAAAAAAGCAGCAGACATCTCAGCTACTGAAGACGGAAAGAATTGTACAAATTTCTTTGGTTAGGTATAGTTAGTCCATCATTACATGAAGGCTGAGATCAGAATTCTCCTTCTGAGCTCAGAAGTTATACTAACAGCTACACACATCCTCCGGATTATTGTAAATTCCGAAAAAATTTCCACCAATACCATGCTAACTTGCACAAAACTAATTTATGTCAATATAACCAAGGCAGGATTGGGAGTGAAAACTGGCGAATTCAGGTTAACCTCCTCTCATTGTGCCCGAATAAAGCAGGGATGTGAAGAAAGCAAGTCAGGGGTAGAAAATTGTTTGTAGTAACATTTAACCTCAAGTGGATTTTATTGTCAGAACAGGAAAGCAAAAGGAGAGTGGAGAAAGGTCTTATGCTGACAGCGCTGACGGTCCATTAACTACAGCAGTTGTGCTGCCCGAATGATCAAACTCAGGTTTAACGGCAGTACCGTCTTCTCGCTTTACAAGGTAGGAACAGAAGGGGCTTGATCCAGCTTATAAATTTTGAGCTTTTAGTCTAACTGACAAGAAACAACTCATTAATGGAGACCTAAGATCTGAAAGAATTAGTAGTATTACTGACTGACTTACAACATCACCCAAACATAACCTCCAGGTTCCCTAATTGCTCTTGTGTTTCTCTTCACACCACTTGTGCAAGAGAATCAGGGATATTAAGACCACTTTCACGCACTTGATGAAAAGAATACAAACTACATAAGCTGAAAGCCTTTAAAAGCCTTATAGGCTTATGAAAAAAAAAGTGAGGTCATTACGCTCTGGTATTCTTCTCAGCTGCCCTCAGTGGGTATCAGTCATCATTACAGCACTCTGAATCATAATGGACTCCAACAGTTTAATAATGATTGCAACACCCTTCCTAATGAGGTTGGTGCTGCCCTCTGATGTGAATATTCATAAAACTGGGCTGGTAATGGGTTCTGTCTTGATTAGCAGGCTGTGGTTCTGTATCAAGTTTGAGAGACATCTTTTGATGCAAAAAAAAAAAAAAAACTCCACCAAATTAAATCCTTGTTTCAAGCAGAGTAAATGAATTTGACTTTAGGTGATCAAGAGGGGAAAAACTTCTAATTAGAGACGCAGGCAATCATCTTGTTCAGTGTTCTTTCAAAGAAGGGCTATAGGGACACAGAATCCTAATAAACCTTCCCTCAATCACCTTTTAGATAAATGTTAAGGATTAAAATTAAATGTAATTAAAATTTGTTAATCTGATGTGATTTCCACTGATAGTCCTTCATTTTTTTCTTTGCCCTGTCATCCTTTGCTTATTCCTGAGTCCCTCTCCTCCCTTCCTACCAGTGCCATCTCATTCTGCAGGGAAGGGAGAAAGGCAAGCTGCTGCTTGGGATAGCAGACCCCAGCTGTAATTAAATGGATGGATTGGCACTTGCTCACACCACACTGCCTCCACACTGCATATGGCAGTCACTGCTGCATCTGCTTTCGAACACGGGTGTTTTCACAGCTTCCCTCACTGCAGAATTGGAACTACCTCCCAAGTAATTAAAACACCAACGCTTCTGTTTCCTTTTTTTGAAGGGAGAGATGGACACCTAATCCTCTCTTTGCAATTGTTGACAACTCCACCTCATCAGTAGAAAAGCAAATGGAATCAGCCTCTAAATACTAGGATTTAAGCTTCTGTCCATTAAGTGAATAGAAAGTCTTCCATTTCTTCCTAGGTCCAGAATGAGGCCATTACACCCTCTGGGATGTCCTTGAAGCCAGCCGACCCACAGAGCTGGAATTCATGGGATTACCCTTATAAGTAAGAAGTTTCCTGCCTAATAAAACAAAAATTGCAGCTATCCTGCTGTTAATCTAGCCAGGCGGAAAGAGACTGATTTGAGCTAAGCTTCCACTCACTTTTGGAAAGAAAAGAAACCAAACATTTATCCCTCTCTGATCACTCAAGATGCTCCCTGCACAACAGGAAAAAGAAAAAAAAAAACAGCTTATTTGTTCACCGGTAAGAACTGGACTAGATTGGGGCTCGAATAATAAAGAATGGACTGGGGCTTTAATAATCATGAATAATAATAATAATGATGATGATGAAGCTTTTGCACTCCAATGTCAGAGTCATAGCAGAAAGGAGTCTGCAATAAGGAAAGAATTTCTAGGCAAATGACGGGATGAGAGGAGAAACAAAAGAACTGGAAGTTACTCTAGGGGTAAGCAGGTCTCTCAATCACAGTACAGAGCCTGATACAGAGGCATAGTACTTTTAAACCTCTAATAAGGTGTTAATTTGAGCTATCCATCCCACTGCAACTGCAGCTTCACGTATTGCTGATCTGTATGACCGAGACACGCCTGCCAAAACCACAGAACAAACAACATCTAAGAGGCAGGTTTTTCCCTGCCCTCCCCCATTTATAATCAGTCAGAATTAACTGGGGCAAAACATGCCTCCTCTTCCCTGCCTGGATGCTCAAAAGCACGATGAAATCATGAATCCATTACCGAATTCAGCCCCCTCTGCCCTCCCACCCTGACCTTCCTTCACCAGTGCAGACCGTTCCCTTTACTCTCCAACGCTTCGGAGAGACGGAAAATGCTGTTTATGGGAGTGCTGTTTGCTCCTCCTGGCCAGTGACATTTTAAAACCCCCAGCACGTAGGTGCTCAATTGCAAGAGCACTCAGTATCTCAGCGAGCAGCTGCTGTGTCACTGCCAGGCCTCTCCTGCAGCAGACCTGTCACTGGCCTCCGCAGCGCGGTGCCAAGCCCGCAGACCACCGGGGGCCAGCAAGCAGATGGCTTATCTCAAAGTCTAATTATCGGTGCTGACTGAAAAGCCTGCAGCCGAGACCAGCGTGGGGCAGGACTTTGCTGGGTTACTGTTTAGGGGAAACGATGGCAAAATAGGATGGGGTAAGGATGGATGACTGAGACTTTCCTGCCAGGCTCTAGTGCACCACGAGGTGTGGGGGAAAGTAGGGCTGAGTTCTGGGCTGGGTTCTGCTGACATCTGGCTTGTTGCGAACATCACCCTGGGAAACATGAAATGCCTTTTACAAAACCAGAAACAAAATCAAAATCCTCCCAGCATTCTCTTCAGTTTCACAGAAAATGGTGCAGCAAGAATTAACAATACTTCCCTCTCTTTTGTCTGCAGTAAACACTGCATGCTGCACTGAGCTGCACAGACCATACTTGATCTGAGCTGACAGCTCAGAACAGTTTCCAACCATACCTTTTGTTTCTTCTGAGCCTGCAATGAAAAGAACAATCCCAAATAAGTGAGCTAGCAGCTCAATTTTAACTACGCTTGTTTTGTTCACTTTCAGAAAAGAACAGCAACAAAGATAGCCATATTCAAATGAAAAATCAGCCAAGCAGTTCTGGTTTTGTTTTAAATCTAGGCAAATTTAGAGCTAAATCTGAGCTCAAATTAAGAAGGTAGTAAGACTGACCCAAGGTGAATACAGCCCAGCATGCCAACACTGTTCTGTCCTTGCCAAACAACCTTATATCAATATCCTTGGGCTGGCTTGGGCCATCCATGCTACTCTCCACCGGTCCTTGTTTGCAACACTACCTGCCCCCCAGCAGTAGTAGGCACTCTGTGCTGTCCTAGATGCCACTGATCTCATAGCTCCTTTGCAAAAACTCCAGGTTTCATCACCTTAGCAGTATACCCAGTGTGGATCAGACTAAGACTCAACAAATTCATTACTGTTTTGAAATAACCAAACTCTCCTTTCCCTTTCCAGACAGATGGCAAGTTGAATACCATCTTACCAAACACGTTGTCCCCCAAACTGTGGTGAAAGGCATCAGTTTTCTTTCAGCTGTGTCATCTACCCTTCTGTATCTGAAAATACGAATAGCTGCATTATTCATATTTAGTTATTATGACAATCAGAAAGTCTTCAATGACAGAACAAAACTCTCATTGTGGCAACTTCTACAACGGGATAAAAAGGTCACAAAAGCAAGGAGAACTACATTATCGGGGATGGACAGATTGAAACTATTTAAATGAAAAAGTGAGGAAAGGAGGACATGTCTGAAACTCAAGCAAAATCTTCTTCAACTCTGCAAATTGACTGTAGTACTAATCAAGAAGATAAAAAGGGCCATGTGTTGTAGCATGACAACCACATGGCTAAGGGCATCCCAAGGCTTCTTTGAAGAGGAGAGCATTTGTATCAACATCATGTATTAGCATTTGTGTGTGTTGCCTTCTACAGCCTTGGAGCAACCAACATTTGTTCAGTAACCCAGTATGTCACCAATTCTGTGTACCTCCCACTAACCTGCCTTTCTGCACCCATGTGTGCAAAACAGCCTGTGATAGGCACTTGAATACTCCATCCCACGCAGACAGACACTAGGGAGTAGAGGAGAACTACAGCAGGAGATTGCTTACCCCATGCTAACCAAGGTTAGGGAGATGTAACTGGAGGCAGCTGGGGAAAACAGAAGAATCTCCTCTAGCCAAGTATCTGCTTACCTACTAATCTGTAAAATGCTTTGCATTGAAAAAAAAGAGACCATAAAATGCTTGTATGACTTGACAGATAAGCTGCTTATTCCCTCGTACAGCTAAGTATGTCCCACAGGAACTTGAAGCAACCTGGGGATGACGTAAATCAGGATGATGTAAGCAGGCTGGCAGTGCTCTCCAACTCGCTACCTACCTGTCAGGTGTGGGGGAAATGCTGGACAGACAGAGGGCTGCGGGACGTGGTGCAGATCCGCTCGGGCCGTCCGAGGGTCCATCTTTAAGATCTTTAGCTGGTTTGAGTGTAGGCCATCCAGAGCAGCTGGAGTTCAAAGTAGGCTTGTATATGTTGTTGCTCACCACATGTACAATACACTGCTGCTGCTTTTATGATACGATGCAGCTGTGCCAGTAGATGCCCTTGGAGGTATTCCCATGCTTGGGTCTGTTCCGTACTTCATTTGTTTCTCCCAAGTAGCATAAAGGGAGAAAACGTGGGGTGAGGACTTCTGTAGTCAACGTAAGGCAACGTAGTAACACAGCTGTCATGGTTTGAGCCTGGTCAGCAGCCAACCACCACGCAGCCACTCTCTCTCCCTTCTCTTCCGGCAATAAGAAGGGACAGAGAGCCAGGCTTGGGGTTTGAGATAGGACTGGGATGGGGAAAAATCCCCCTTTATGGTCATAAGCAAAAGGCAGACTCATTAGGGGAAGGAAAAAAGAACATACATTTATTACAGACACTAACAACACATAACAGAGTAGGACAGTGAGAAGCATTGGCACAGCTTGAGAACACCTTCCCCCCACCCCTCCCTTCTTCCCGGGCTCAGCTCTGCTCCCGATATCTCTACCTCCTCCCCCAGTGGCGCAGGGGCAGGGAATGGGGGGTGCAGTCAGTGCTGCTGCTTCTTCCATCTTTGGTGGGGGGAGTGGCCAAAACTTGTTCTCCCTGCTCCATCGTGGTCCCCCTCTCACAGGAGACAGTCCTCCACAAACTTTCTCCGACATGAGCTCCTCCCACGGGCCGCAGCGTTCCCCACACCGCTCCAGCATGGGTCACCAACTTTCTCCAGCTGGATTCCCTCCCACGGCTGCAGCCCTTCCCGAGCTGCTCCGGCGTGGGACTCCCCCGCATGCTGCAATCCTCCCAGCGCTGAATTACAGCAGCGGGGCTACCTTTTCCCATGAGACCCCGGCCTTCTTCGGGCACAGCACCTTGATCACCTAAGCAGAAGCCACAGGCCATAAATCAGTGTCTGCTCCACCGTAGATCTCCATGGGTGGCAGGGGGGGCCGCCCTGCCGTCTCACCACAGGATACAGGGGGGTCTCTGCTCCAGCACACCTCCCCCCTCCTTTCTTCCTCCGTTCCTCCACTGACCTTGGTGTTCACGCAGCTGCAGCAACTCCTCCTGACAAATCCCGCTGCTCGTCACCACGTCCCTTCTTAAATACGTTATCACAGAGGCGCAGCTGATTGGCTCAATTTTGGTGCAGAGGTGGAGCTGACTTGGGGCTGGGGCAGCTCTGAGAAGCTTCTCACAGGGGGTTGCCCCTATAGCCCCCTCCCCTGCTACCAGAAAAAAAAAACACCATTCACTCAAACCCAGGACAACTACATAACGTTTCTAGCTTCAGATTTCAATTTGACATTAAAGGTCTCGGGGAAGAAGAGGAAGAGAAATTTAAACACTGTCAGTAAAGTACTCCTAATTACCATATTGCCAGTGCCTCTAAGTTCCTGTATGATTTCAGTGTTCACAGTATCCTTTTAATAATTCCATCATCTCCCACAATTGCACTGAACATCATAGCTATGGAAGTATTCTATATGAAAAAAAGAAACATACTGGAATGCACAGGCACAGTGAGATACAATACACTGGCTGAAACGGACAACGGGTATGATTCAGCATGAATGCTTCCCACAGCAATCATTACCAGATGTTCTACAGGCAGATTCTGAAAAGCACACACAGGAGCTAACTAGCCTAAAGGAAACATCAATTATGTCCTAAAGCAAGAACCTTGGATTTTTTTTTTATTTTTTTTTTTCAAGTGAGAATGACTGAAAACTGGTTCAGACCAAAACCCCACCTTGCCCAGTATCTGTCTCTCTTGGTAACAACACCTGGGCACAAGTGAAGGGAAGAACAAGGCAAGTTTAGATACTTTCTCTGTATGCTCTCCTAGTTTCTAGCTATTTACACCTAAGGCTCAGCTACATCTGGTAACCTTGTGTTTAATAGGTCCTGATGGTTTTTTCTTCCTCAAATTCTTCTCCTCACTTTTTAAACCCATGTAAACTTTTGCATCAAAAAAACCTGTGGCACTGAGATCCCAGTTTACAGATGCTGTGAAAATAAACACTGCCTTTCATTTGTTTTGAGCCTACCAGCTAGTAATTTTATTAATTATCTCCAGTTCTTGTACAAGGAGAAATAGTGAACAAGTATTCCCTGATACTCATTATTTAAGAAGCCTGTATCCCAGATTTCCTCCATGTGGTTTCTTTTCCACAGTGAAGACTCAGTCTACAGTAATTTCTCAATACAGAAATCACTGTAGTTCTTGAATTATATCTATCACCTTTCTCAGCATCTTTTCTAGTCCTTCTATCCTTTTTTTTTTTTTTTTTTTTGCCCAAGGTGGAGGGAGTGATGATAGGAGGGACAAAGGAACCCAAACCTCACAGAAAATTGGAGATGTGGATGCTCCATTAATTTATTCAGTGCTATAATGATGTTTTCAGTTTTATTCTCCGTTCCTCTTCCAACAGTCACTAACATTCCTAACACGAAGTTTGGTTTCTGAAGCCTATTTAGTGGTAATTTTGAATGCTATTTATATTCATAAAAAAACAGAAAGAAAGCCTTGCCTCAAATCTTATTACAATGACCTGAGTCTCAGTAAACTTCTTTCTGTCCAGTTCTCCTAAGGCCAATTTTGATGACCGTTACGTTCAGCCAGGATTTTTTTCATTTCACCAGTGAGTCTAACTTATTACCTTACACTCAGAAGTAATACCTAAGAGCAATTTGTTAGTATTTATCCTTCTTTCTACCTCAAAAAACCTTGTCCTAAAGTTCCTTGGGGGAGGAGGAGGGAACCTGGATCAATCTGTCTGCCTGTATTCTCTCCAATGCCTGACAGACATTTTAGGTGTGACACCCTGAGTATCAAATGATGGTAATTAGTCACTCGTGGAAGCGCTTAGTACTGTCAAATTACACAGGCTACTGGTGGCCTTTGAAGACTGTGAGAGATGACCTGTAATTCCTGAAACAGGGACTGAGAAAAACAGCCTGAGAAAGAGATAAGGGATGGGGGTAGGAGGGGTGGAGGCCCTCCAAGCCAAGGAATGCCTCAAACACTCAGAAGTAACAAAACTATAGTCACAGGGTGGATAATAGGGGATCTGGAGCTGCTAAGGCGGCCTGATTAGCACAAGATGCAGTGGGGCAGGGAGCCTGTGGAGGCAGGCCAGCTCTGCTCTGGGGCAGCTTGTAAAGTTTCAGGGCCATCTGTCCAGTGAATGACCTTTGCTTCATTAGCCACAAAATGCGTATTAAAGTTGCCATCCCTGAATAGGCGAATGAAGATTAACTAGATCATGCTAATTACACCATCCCGTGAAGCACCTTACTCCTCCCCATACATGCAACACGTAGGTATGTGGGTTGACCTAGGGGATGGACCCAAGGCAAGTGTGTATAAATGGGGGGGGGGGCGGGCGGTGAGGAGTGAAGGCAAACAAGCAATAGATATCAAGAAAAAAGAGGACGTGGAGAAGTGAAGAAGATGGATGCATCCCTGACGAACTCAGACGGGACCAATGCAGGACACCAAACCTGTAATCTCTATTTCTCTATTCCACCCCTCTTTTTTTCATTTTCCCCTTTTCCCTTATTACCATTAAGTAACGCCAGGCATACTACATCGCTTGCCATAATTCGTCATACACTTAGACAATTATTGTGTATCCAGTTAGTACACTGTGGGAAATTAATAATTGTCTGTGCATGGACTTTGACGCTTGTCTCACTGTTGTCTGCTCCACTGGGGATTTACGAACTTAAGCCACTTCTCTCCCTCGGGACACTGAGCAGGATGTGACAGAGACACATCCAAAAAGGAAGGGACATCTCTGCTCCAAAGCTGTCTGTGTCGCTTAGGGTCTGCAGCAAGTCCTGCTTATGAACTAGCTAGTGCTGCACAGCCAGGACACCTTAGGCTCCCTCTGCTAAAACCATGGCACTTCCTACAGCATGTCTTCATCAGAAGCCCTGAGCAGCAGAGCTACTAGAGAGCTCAGCTCATGTGTTCAGTAATCACTATTCTCACCCCTGTCAGCAGCAGACCCTGGTTTATAGCTCTTCAGTTCATCTGACACTTATTCATAGTGGTCCCAGCTATCTATCCACCTCCACAGAGCTCCAATGGAAGCAATATTGTGAAGTGTTTAATCTCATCTACTTTTTCCAGCCCAATACTTTCAGGTTGAGACTGTGCACCAACATAACACCTGCCATTAAGCATTCCTTGCTATTTCACTTAAGTACTTCATCTACTTTTACTGCTGGAAAGAATAAGCAGTTCTCATGTTGCTCTGACTTACAACACAGCAGTAAAGAAGCAAGCTCTGAACTCTCACATTGATCCTTTGATTTCTACCTAAGAAAAACTCAAGTATTTGGAGATCTAGCTCATATAAGTCTCCATTTTTTTCCTAGTCTCTTCCATAGGTCTCTAGGCTTGCAGAGACAGACCTGAAAGCTTGTGAAGGCAGATCCTTGTCACAAGATTAGCATTAACACTGCTGCAACAAAGTCAGAGTATTAAATTGAGGTACACAAGACTTTGTTGTGGGTGCACCTATGCGTAATTTCAGAATCTCTTGATATAAAAGTTCAGATAAAAATCTTAACAGAGAAACTTGGAGGAAAGACAAACATTCACCCCTCCTTCCCTCACCCTACTATTATCTGCAGACTTAAAGCAGCATCTCATGCATCCAAATACTCTGAGAGTAACACCACCGTACAACATGCTCCCACCACTCACTCAAACCCAGGACAATGCTACATCCCAACACGCACCTGTGATTAAAGGTGTTCAATAAAAATATTTCATGGTACATTCTCGATTGTCTCACACTTGGCCTGCTGTCTAACATAGCAGATGGATGAAATTAATATTGCAGTATATAGTACCAAGTCAGTAAAGCAGAATTATCTACATTCTACTTGCTTACATAAATATAAATTAATATAATTAATAAATTAACTTATATTAAAACAGATTTTTGCGGTCACATAAGACATAGATGTTTACTGCCTGTCCTTTCTCACAAAGAGAAATTAAGATTTAAAAAATCCATTAGTAAAGTGAGAATATTATGTTCACATTTTTACTGTTAATAGAGGTGTTTCTCCTAGCTTAGTACTTCACTTCTTCTCAACTTTTGGCTTCTCCTGCTAGTAGCCAGTAATTTCAGAAGAATCAGCAGCTTTAATCACTGTATGAGCCATTAGTCAGTGAATATAAATCTGTTACTCTCTTTTCCCAGTGACAGAAAATGGTCTTGCTCTAGGGAAGACTGACCTGCAGACAAGAGAGTGCAAAATACTCAACCAAGAAGATACCCATACAAACTAGAAATAGATAAATAAAGGGCAAAATACCCTCATATTTAAAATTTATTTGCATTGATGCATTGACTTAGTTTGAATGCGCCTGTTGCTTTGAGTATTGGCTAAACTGTACAATTCCCCAAGCACGCTACCCATTACTAACAATTTCTAAGTATTTCAAGCAGGTAAGAACTACAATAATGTATTCAGACTGTTCTCTCTACATCCATATCTTTCATTGCATCCATAATACAATGGAAAATGTACCTGTGCTAAATAATATTTTTGCCTGTCACAGTAAGCCCGATGCATTGTTCAGTAACAATTACTGAGTGCTCCTCTTCTCCCAACAGTGATAAAGCAGTCTCGTGTTCACTGCGGCCCAGAGATGTTCTACAGCTTTAGGAGAGCATCCCAGTTTTCAGACATGTGGGAATGAAACCTGTCTTTCATGGAAGCCAGTCACTTTGGGAACATTTTTAAGTTGCATAGTAAACTGGAAACCAGTTGTTACTGGCAAGCACAGGAGCAGCTGGAGCAAGGGTACAAGCACCAGTTCCTTCTCTGAAGTTTCGGAAACAAGAAAATTGCCTGAATACTCACATAGTGTGTCAGTAATAGCCAGTGTTTGCAAGGTGCTAAACACACTTTTTTGCAGAGTAAGCAAAGGACACCGTTGCTGCCCTGCCTGCTGTGTCAGTGCCCTGGAATTTGTACACTGGAACTCTGGATAGGTGAGGTCCTGGGGAAAAAGACCTGGGCTGGGTCTGGGTCAAGAGTCTCCCAGGCAGAGCAAAGACTTTCAAAATTAAATTCCTTTTAATTAAGGAGCTACTCTGTGCAACTGGAATTGGATGAAAACGTACATGTCGAAATTAAATGGAATCACGCCTAACTTTAAGAAATAAATTCTTGCACTGCAGAGACAATGCATACAATGCCTGCATATGTAACACACACTTGCTATGGGAAACCAACCACAATTACGGCTAAGTTAATTAATTGCTTGGTGTTAACAGATGTCTCATATCGGAGCTGCAGTTTTCAAAATTCCTGTTCTTGTGCTGTTGAACGGTTTGGACAATGCAAGCAAGACTATAGGAGCAAAGTGTTATACTCAATGATGGTTTCACTGATCATCACATTATTGTGTCTGTTCTTTGGGTTTCATACACTGAACTTTCAGGGTATCGAACTTCTGGGAGTTCTGTATCAAACTGCTGGAAGCTCTTGAGACAAAGACTTAATCCTAACAAAAATACACTGAAAAATCTGGCGTTCTATGACCCATGACCACATCTATGCAAACATAATACTCTGCAGGATTTCAGGCTGTAGAGTAGATAGAGACAAAGAAATTAATCAAAAATTTAGTTAACAAAACTATTTTTTTTCCTAACTGCTTCCTCCAAGAGTTTTCCCCAGGCAAGTGTATTCATTTCTTTTTAGCATGGACTGAAAAATGTCAGTAGAAAAACTATAAACATGCATTTTTTAATTCTGTCTCAAGTTTTGAGTAAATGCCCTGGGTTGAGTGAGTGGTAGAGTTTTTTGGTGGCAGGGGAGGGGGCTATCGGGGCGGCCCCCTGTGAGAAGCTTCTCGAAGCTCCCCCAGCTCCACGTCAGCTCCACTTCTGTTTGGGAAATTGATCCCATCAGCTGCGCCTCTGCGATAACGTATTTAAGAAGGGACGTGGTGACGGGCAGTCGGACTTGTGAGGAGGAGTTGTGGCAGCTGCGTGAACACCAAGGTCAGTGGAGGAACGGAGGAAGAAAGGAGGGGGGAGGTGTGCCGGAGCAGAGACCCCCCTGTATCCTGTGGTGAGACGGCAGGGAGGCGCCCCCTGCCACCCATGGAGATCTATGGTGGAGCAGACATTGATTTATGGCCTGTGGCTCCTGCTCCAATGATCAAAGTTCTGTGCCCGAAGAAGGCCAGGGTCTCATGGGAAAAGGCAGCCCCGCTGCTGTAATTCAGCGCTGGGAGGATTGCAGCATGTGGGGGTGTCCCACGCCGGAGCAGCTCGGGAAGGGCTGCAGCTGTGGGAGGGAATCCAGTCGGAGGAAGTTAGTGACCCATGACGGAGCAGTGTGGGGAACGCTGCGGCCCGTGGGAGGGACTCATGTCGGAGAAAGTTTGTGGAGGACTGTCTCCTGTGAGAGGGGGACCACGATGGAGCAGGAGGAACAAGTTCCGGACACTCCCCTCACCGAAGATGAAGGAAGTGGCAGCGCTGACTGCACCCCCCATTCCCTGCCCCTGCGCCACTGGGGGAGGAGGTAGAGATATCAGGAGCAGAGCTGAGCCTGGGAAGAAGGGAGGGGTGGGGGGAAGGTGTTCTCAAGCTGTGGCAATGCTTCTCACTGTCCTACTCTGTTATGTGTTGTTAGTGTCTGTAATAAATCTATGTTCTTTTTTTTCCTCCCCTAACGAGTCTGCCTTTTGCTCGTGATCATAAAAGGGGGATTTTTCCCCATCCCAGTCCTATATTGAACCCCAAGCCTGGCTCTCTGTCCCTTCTCATTGCCGGAGGGGAAGGGGGAGAGAGAGCTGCTGCATTGTGGTTGGCTGCCAATCAGGCCTAAACCATAACAGTAAAGCTATGGATCCTGTTCTTTACTGCAGATTTTTAACATTGTCGTGAGGATTTCATTGCTGTTTTTTTGAACCATACTACCCAACTGAGAAGGGAATAAAAGAGAAAAATCAAATCACAGCTCTGGGTAGGCAAGTGAGCATATGCCAAGTTGATCCTCAACATGGTGAGCAAGCAAATGAGGTGGGGTCCTCTTCCTCACCTCACCTGGTTTATTGAACCCCGGAGACAGTAGACTTCATTCAGTCAAGGATACACAGGGGCAGGAGGGGATTCTAAAGCGCAAAACAGATTAGGTTTTGGTTTTGCTAGGATACATTCTTGGGAGAGGGTAGATTAGGAGGGTTACCCAACTGCAGGATGATTCACAAACTCATTGCTCCAATTTCCCAGGGATAAAGAAACTTTTCTCTGATGAAATCAGAGTATGCAGCAAATTTACATGACTGATGAACAGGTAACACAAGAATATTCTACTCATCTGTCTTCTAAATAGATGAGCAGTCCATAAACCAAGATAACTTATCTATTCTTTGTATGTATCCCTTACATTAAAAAAAATCTCAAGGTTTCCATTCTTTAAGTGTGTAACATGAAGTATGACTATTAAAAACATATTTCAGTCAATGAGTTCCTCAGAAATTATTCTAATAATCATTGCCACTGAACTCTAATGTTGTGATTCATCACCTTAATTCCAAATACCTTCTCTGTTCTCTGACTAGGGTTCCTAATCATCCCACTGACAACCCACAAAAGGTTTTCTGTAACTGCTTCTTTCAACTACACTTCAGCAAACGAAGATACTTCCAATCCTTCACCAGTCTGAAATGACAAAATCCAGGACACAGTCTTTACCAACTCCTCAAGTGCTCAGATTCTCCTGGTTGTGAAGGACTACATTTTAACACCATTTTAAAGGACAGTAAGACCTGGAGCAAAACTGGGAAAAGATTTTGTAATACAATCCAAACACCTTATAAAAACAGTTGCCCAATAAAGCATGATACAGCCACGTATCTTTGCATATTTCAGCAGGTCTACTGTAACGATCTCCAATTTAAGCAAGGAGAAGCAACAGCGATCACCTAACCTCTCTGCTTCACGAGACCACTGGCTCTGCTTAAGGAAAACTCCCAGTGGAGAACTCCGCAAGTCCTGTGGTACGCATCCACCTTAGAAGATAAACCACCATAAAAGAAAACCAAATTCTTCCTCTTTTAAGATGCCATTGAGGAAAAGCAAGAATACCATAGCACACAAAAGCAAATTTTAGTGGCAAGTAAATACAATATACCGTGGAAGAAAGGGAAGAGAGGATACAAGGTTCTCGGCAGCGGGAAAAGGAGCCTGCATAGGAGGTAGTGCAGTTCCACTGGGAACATGAAATGGAAAGGGCATGTTAAGAGGAGAAAGATGAGAAGCACACGTGAAGGGGAGAGAGTGTAAAGCAGAACAAAGGCTGCATTTAGGTGAGAACTGAACTGTGTAAGTGATTTCTTTTTACATGGCAGGACACCAGATACCAGCTAGGTAGATCACTAGTGTTTTTCTAACAGAGTGTCTTAGGTTTCTAACATCACTCATTGCTTTTCCATTAATGTGGCCTTGCCTTTATTGCTTTGCTTCATTGCAGCCAATGAAGACTACATCTCTGACCTGAACACTGGAAGGGTAATAAGAGGTTTGTTCATGGGGCATTCTATAATTAATACAGTGAATTCACTATCCAGTGGATGCTTACTCCTCATTACATCTATTTTTAACAGCTATCAGATCCTCTAGAAAACAGCAGCTCTTTGAATGCATGGATGTTTTCTGTACAGAAAGAACACAGCAGATATACATACTTAGCTACATGATCAACATTAATGATGTCTTAGCAAAATCCTTTCACCCAATATGTTTTTATATTTGTGTTAGACAACATACTACAGTTAATTAATACATTTATCAGAATTGTATAAGAGTAAATGACACTACAAACTACATCTCCGTATCAACATTCTTTTTCCCCCAAGCAGGCTAACACGTAGTCATTAATCTAGACTATTTATTTATAAGTAGACATCTATATGGCCTGAACTTTAAATTAAACCCAAATGTTTGAGGCCATATATAGAAACATTTCTTCAAACATAATCAGTCATCAATATTGTATGTTATGCAATGCCAGTGAAGTATATACTACCGTATACCCATACCTTTCATAATTTATTTCTCTAAAGAAACATTACTTTTGAAAGTCGTAATATGGTCTACAAAGAAGTCTTCTCTAGTCTGCTATATAAGATAATCTTCCTTGATTGCCATTTGGAATATCTATGAGCTATGCAACCATCCAGTTGCTTTTGCATGTTCATTTTCATCTTTAAATAAGTTTTGTACACAAAAAAATGTCCAAAAATGCTAACTTAAAGAAAGTGTTAGTCTTTTGCTTCTTTTTACGTGTTAGCACATTTAGATGTTGAATGGTATGCATTATAAGATGACTGAAAACCCACTCTAATAACAGTGCAGAAAATGCACAATGGTTTGATATTTCTTCTTAAATCTCTATGTGAGTTCCACTACAGGAACAAAAAGGAACAAATATTTTTTTAAAAAATCACAAAGCTAACGAGTAGCTAGTACTAGGAAGTAACAAAGAACAGCAAAGAAATTAAAAATCTTGTACCTACCATATCTAGATGCTTTTCATATATACATATATGGAATATACACGTGTATATGTTTTACAGATGCTACATCACGAAACATGAATGGAGGAGTTACAAGTAAATTTCTGAATTGGAAAATCTCTTCTTTCAGGGGAAGAAGCAAGCCATTAGATGAATACACTTATAGTTGTTTTCAGTGATAAAACTGGATAAAGCTTTTGCTTTGGGGAACTAATGCACAGGAACTTCCTTGAAGTAAAACAGTGAACGTAGACACAAGATAAACTGGGCAGGCTCAACCTCAGAAATAAATTGAAGTGCTGACCTCACCTACATTCCTTTGTGGCAACATGGAAGATCTTTTTCTTTCTGGTTATGTTGAAGTAACTCAGTTTCATTAAAATAAATTGGACATCAACACCAATATCATGCTGTTTTGTGATATTGTCTACACATAATTTACCCGTCTCAGAACAAATTACTGTCCTCTTACTAGAATCTCTCAGGAAAACTTGCAATTTCCCCTACCTGCTTGCTGTCTCTGGTTCCTCAAGAATTCCTTTTTCCTTTCTTTCTCTTTTAGCTAAGAAGAAACATAAGAAACTCAGATACAATCACTCGAACCTCCCTCCTTCCTTTTCCATTCTTATTTACCTTCTAATAACTCACTCTGATTCCTTTGCTGTTCCTTCTTCTAATCCATCAAGGTAACAATAGCTTCAAGCTACCCATTCCCCTTGTTTCTAGTCTTCACTACACAACCTCATGCTCTGACTCCTTCGTTGCTGCTTACAAAGACATTTCACCATTCCCTTGCTTACCCTCTTACTTTCAACCCTCAGCTGCCTGTCAGCTTACACTTTTAGCTTCTATTTCTTCAACTCCACCTTTGCCTGGTGGCATTTATAGGACATCCACTTCACTGAATATATAGTAAAACTTCATTACAGCCAGCTCCTAGAGCCTAATGCTGTATCCCCAGCTATTGGTTATATCAGTCAAAATGTACCTAAAAGATCTAAGGTGAGGGAGGACTGAAAAGGTCTATTGTTTTCTTTAATTATGGTAGAATTTACAGGAACACATGCAGGTAAAGGAGAAAAACAAGGCAATGTCAAATCATTATTGGCCAGAGAAGGCGTTGAGAAGCTTGAGAGGTGACAGAAGGCTAGAGTCCTAAGGAAAATAGAGGATGTGCTCAACAGGTAGCCATACTGCATTGATCAACATCCTGATTTATTCAGGATATCTTTTTGCAAAAAATTCTAGTTCTGTTGATATTCTCTGGGCCTGCCTAGGCATATACCATCTGAGCAGATTAAAGGAATCTGAAAGCAACTGCATGAACACAAATTTATATAAAATCATAAGATGATATACTAAAAGTAATAGGGTTTTTGTTTGCCTTATACAGATAAACATTAAAAATATTTGACCTAGTGGTGGATGGATGTGTTATACCCTTGTAGGAAAAATGATCTAATTAATTTTAATTTTACTCGGACTACATATTTATGGTTTCTTCTAGTCCCATGCCGTAATGGTAATTTTCTCTCAATTGCACAGAAAAGAGAATGACTCCCTCTTTAGTGAGGATAACTCACTAAGAAGAGATGCATTAGAAAACACACTCATTTTATAGGAGGCAGACATGTGGAGCTTGCTTTTCTATGAAGAGTATTATTTAAAACTGAAGTTCTTAAAGTATGACTACTTCTACAAGGCAAAGGAAACTCTGGATAGATTGTAACTAAGCTCTATAATGATTGCTTTTCTTTCATTAGCTGTGGGTAGGAAGAGTAAGTAAAGGACTGCAAACATGTATTCATGATTCTCATTAGCAAAAATGGCACTGTGCCTGTGCAAATCAATTTCCATGGATCCTGCTAGGATGGGCTTTCTAATTAGTCCATCATTAGACAGCTAACTTCTCACCACTTCTCAGACATCAAATAGTCCATCACCCCAACACATCACCCGAGCTAACAAGGAGAATTTTAATGAAAGCAAGTCAAATTTGCTACTACCACAGACAGCACACAATAGGCTTTGTTATTAATCTTTCCATACCTCATTTCTATTCGGTATTTTAGTTTCTGTTCTTATAAACCTTTTAGTTTGCACCAATAACTTTTTCAACGTCCTGTTACTAAAGAATAGAGCAGCTGCAACATAGAGGGGGTGGTGAAAAAAAAGCTCAGATTAAACCCAAATAAGGTACCAGCTGAGATTGCTACTGGGTATTTCAGAGGTTTCCATCTTACGATGCTGAAGAGAAATGTCAGCTTGCTGCTCGTGGTTTTAAATGGAAGCAGTCCGTGAAAAGCATTTGGCTGATCAGCTCAGCAGTGTGGTTTAGATGAGCTTCCAGCATGGTCATCCTGCTTTACACAGGGCAGATGCTCCATTCCAAATGGTGGGGTTTGGGCTTGAAAAACCTATCAGCAGGCACAAAAAGGGAAACTCCCTTAAGATTAAAAGTGACTGGACAAACACATACACAAAGGAGTAAAAGAACGCTTGACAAAGATGAAAAATCCCTCGCTGAACTGAGTAGTCATTTCAGGATCTGAGTAGCAATGTCAGTATTTATGCTCTTTTTAACTGAGGGAAAAATATTTAAAAGAATACATTCTACATGGACATGTCCCTAATTTAAAATAGCTGCTCCCGCCTGAAGGAAAATCTGCTGCCCTACTGTTCAGGCACAAATCTGCTCATACCAATTTTCTGTTTCTCTGTTTCGCCTCCCTTTCTTCTTTATTACCAGGGACATTTACATGAAACAGCATTTTTGCTTTTAAGAGTTCATCTGTTCCTGCTGCTTATCCCTCCACCTGAAGTCATAATCCTCCGTTTGTGACGACATAATAATTTCCACTGCAACCAATTGTGATGCCACAAATGGAGGATTATGACTTTAGGTGGGAAATAAACAGCAGGAACAGATGAACACTTAAGAAACAAAGATCCTGTTTTCATGCAAATGTCTTTTGTCATCAAGAACAAGGTTAGAGAAATGCAGAAAATATACGATAAGAGCAAGCAAGCAGAATGGGTACTAAAGAGAAACTCTCAGCATTTTCTAGGAGGCATTCAGCTGCTCTTTCAAATTAACTTCCTACATAACTAGGAATTTTAAACGTTTCTGAAACGTAGGTAACTTTGTATTTGATTGAATTGCCAGCATAATGTGATCTGAATTATTGACGCCTTCTCACCAGAAAGGCTAATGCACTTTGCCATGGGGGTTCATAAGTTGATAAAAAAAAAGAAAAAAAAAAAAGGGTGGGAGGGTGGGAAATAATCAGAAAAAGGACCAAGAGAGGTTTCCCATGTCAAAGGTCAGCTGGGCTATTTTCCACCCCCTTCTTCAAAACCAAAAAATTCTCCAGTTTCAGAAGTATCAGTAGCTGAATAAATATTCAGGTGATCCAAACAGTGAGAGCAGCAGCAGCAATTTGGTTTTTAATTTAGTTTGGATCAATTTTGTGGCTGCTGCAGTTATAATTAGAGGGCTGTAACGAATGGTGAAGCTCTCTCTAAATTTAGTCCGAACACAGCCTATGAGATGCTGTCCAAAATGACACACCTAACAAAGCAGAGCAAATATTTTTGCTGTGGTTAATGAATGGATAGAAAAAAAAATGAATCAGTGAAGAAGAAAAACATCTGAAATTATCCTTCCTCATGGAATAAAATCAACTCCTAAGCAAAACAATTTAGGAAAAATCAGCAGAATTTTCACCATGGACTTTTTGCTCTAAAATGGCATGCATTCTAGAAATAAATATTCAAAATACAGGCTCAAAAACATTTCCTGTGTCAAATGAAACAGTTTAGGTTAATTCTATTTGTTTTCAGCTCAGTCCCTGAGTCACATACGTGGACAGTCCTAGTGTCTACATTAAGGAGTTGAGTGAACTTAATGAGGCTCACACCACAAGAGTTTTAGGGATACTTTATTTGGCCCAAGCCAACTCTGTCAACGTGGTGCAAACCTGATGTACCCTCAACACCGTCACAGCTCCACAAGTAAGAGAACTGTTCTCCTCTCCCCAGGCAAAATTCCAGAAATGGCCAGCGGGCGGGGGGGGGGGGGGAACCCCCTGTGTATATATTTGTTTATTTTACCATAATGAGGCTTACAGTGAATTGACTTCCCAGCTGGGACTTGTGACCACACGAACCGTTTTAGGTTCTCTTGAGCAAACTGGTATTCCCGACCAAAGCCCGGAACGTGGCCTGACACACGTGCCAGGAGTGCAAGCGGGATGGGACAGGGGTCTCAGCACCCTGCGAACTCATGTTAAAAGGCCATCTCACGTCCTGAAACAGGTTCAACAGACTGAAGCAGCTAACACCGATGTGACTTCTCATTTGTTCTCTAATTTTTACTTTTCAAAGACTTAGAGACCTTGGCTCGGATCCATCCAGGCCTACTTTTAAGCAGTTGACTGAAAACCTGAATGAAAGGCCTAATTTTCCTACACAAACAAGACCTCCAGAAGATGATTCACCTCGAGTTCTGAATCACCCTCATGAAGTGCCTCACTGCCTGCGGAAGGAACAGCGTGATGTACATTTATATGAGACCCGTGTCTACATGTACACATTACTCAGCTGTTCAGTTCCCTTTCTCTTCCCAGGCAATCTAACCCCATCCCACAAAACTTGCCCATTCAGCCATACAGCAGGTGATCTGTGACCTTCCAGTGATAGCAGAGAAGTTTTCAGCCTGACATTCGCAGCGCTATGTTCAGACAACCATTCAATGGAATCTCTGCTGAGGAACAGGGGGAAAGAAAAAAAAAAAAAAAGTCCTGCTATTATATTGTCAGATTTCCTAACCATCTTAAGGCCTCATTTCTGAGACTATTTTAAATTAATTTCAGATAAACTGTACCTTTATCTTTTGCTCTTTGTTGTATAAATTCGGTTGGTTTGTTTTTAAACTAGTATTTTACTGACCTAATTGAAATTTAGAAAGAAGGGATCCCAGAAAGAGAAGTGGGAAAGAAGAAAGAAAACCCAAATGTGTTATTTTTAAAGCATTTCTTCTCGAAAATGTGTTTTTCTATACAGCTGTTCCTTTAAGCCAGCAACAGTGCTAGATACAGCATAGAAATCAAGTCTCTAAAAACTGGTCTTTAATAATTAAGTTACATAAATTGAACGTAATTAAGTTACACATAGCACATGCCCAACTGGTATATCTGAATGATGAGGTCGGCAGTAAAAAGCAATACAGAATAGACGTTAAGGCAATTTCTATACAATTTTCCACTTATATTAAATGTGCCAAGATATTCAGATTGTAAAAGGGTCTTAAGTAAGTGCAAGAAACGAGTTTATATTTAAAATTCATTTAACAGATCAAATTAAAAAGCGAAATATGAAAAATTAAAATATGTCTCCATTATTGTCAGTTTGATAAAATGGAAAGAAAGGGGGACAATGAAACAATTTCGCTCTCAAATTTGCTTGCATTTTTTGATGTGACCCCAAGTCATAATTTCAAATCACCTTACTACAAATGAAAATTACCCATTCTTGATAGTCTCTAAAAGTTGGTATTCTTTATAAGCGTATTTTTGCTACTTCTACAGAATTGTAGAGAAAAATTTGTAACCAGCAGGCTAATTTACACTAGTTTACATACTTGAACAGACATATACTGTTTACAAAATGTCTCGATGTCCTGGGTTTGAGTGAATGGTGGGGTTTTTTTTTTGGTAGCAGGGGAGGGGCTACAGCGGTGGCCCCCTCTGAGAAGCTTCTCAGAGCTGCCCCAGCCCCAAGTCAGCTCCACCTCTGGCCAGGGCTGAGCCCATCAGCTGCACCTCTGCGATAACGTATTTAAGAAGGGACGTGGTGACGGGCAGTGGAACTTGTGAGGAGGAGTTGTGGCAGCTGCGTGAACACCAAGGTCAGTGGAGGAACGGAGGAAGAGAGGAGGGGGGAGGTGTGCTGGAGCAGAACCCCCCCTGTATCCTGTGGGGAGACGGCAGGGAGGCTCCCCCTGCCACCCATGAAGGTCTGCAGTGGAGCAGACATTGATTTATGGCCTGTGAGGTGCTTCGCATGGCCAACCAAGGTGATTGTGCCAAAGAAGGCCGGGATCCTGTGGGAAAAAGTAGTCCCCACTGCCGTAATTCAGCACTGGGAGGATTGCAGCATGCGGGGGAGTCCCACGCCGGAGCAGCTCGGGAAGGGCTGCAGCCGTGGGAGGGGGTCCAGTCAGAGAAAGTTAGTGACCCACGCTGGAGCAGTGTGGGGAACGCTGTGGCCTGTGGGAGGGACTCATGTCAGAGAAAGTTTGTGGAGCACTGTCTCCTGTGAGAAGGGGACCACGATGGAGCAAGGGGGAAAAAGTTCCAGAAGCTCCCCCCACCGAAGATGGAAGAAGCGGCATCACTGACTGCACCCCCCCATTCCCTGCCCCTGCACTGCTGGGGGAGGAGGTAGAGATATCGGGAGCAGAGCTGAGCCCGGGAAGAAGGGAGGGGTGGGGGGAAGGTGTTCTCAAGCTGTGGCAATGCTTCTCACTGTCCTACTCTGTTAAGCGTTGTTGTTAGTGTCTGTAATTAAATCTATGTTCTTTTTTTCTTCCCCTAACAAGTCTGCCTTTTGCGCGTGACCATAATGGGTGATTTGTCCCTCCCCATCCTATCTCAAATCCCAAGCCTGGCTTATTTTTCCCTTCTCATGGCTGTAAGGGAAGGGAGGAGTGAGTGGCTCTGTGGTTCTCAGTTGCCCTCTGGGCTCAAACCGCAACACTCATCCTTAAAAGCACTTGTGACAGAACTGCAGGCCAATATAAATTGCAGAATGAAAAAACTAAAGAAAAAAAAAAAAAAACACCACAGAGCTACAAGGAATCTTAAAAAATCTGCCCATTGTCCACAGAATAATTAAGGTTTATGGTTTTCCAGAGAAAAACCCAAGAGCAGATGAGAATGACATCCAACAATCAAGACTCCATGACATCCCAACCTACTCCGTAACTTGACAGAATTCTTCCCATCAGAAGTGTTTTCCCAACTTGAATCTACCTTACTAGAGCAGTTCAGAGCTCTTTACCACTTCTTCTAGCCACTCGGTGTACAGGGTTCAGGTTCCTCTTTTTTCTTCAGCAGCCTTTTAAATGTTTGAAGATTATTCTTAAGATCCCCTCTCCCATCTTCTCTTCTTTAGATTAACCTGCCCAGATCTTCCAGTTCTCCTGCAAACACTAAGATACCCAAGGCTGATCGCCCTCACTGCTCTCCTCTGCACTCTCTTTCAAAGCTTCACCTCCTCCCTGGAGCACACCCAGATCCAAACACCACACTCCAGTTGAGGTCTTGGGGATTATTTCATAACTCTTCTCGTATACACCTTCTGACATCCTTTTCTGCAAGTCTAACATTTTGACTTAGGTGAATCGCAGACTAAATGCTGACATCAGATCCTTCTTCTACAAAACTACTCATTAGCCAATTATTCTCTACTCTGTGTTGATGCATTTTATGCACTTTATTATTCTGAAGTCTAGGAAACCACACTTTTCCTTACATGGTGCCATCCCACCTTCCTCCCAAACCACTTCTCCAGCCTGCCAAGATTATACTCAGTTCTCACTGTGTCCTTCAACGTATTTGCACCCCCACCCAATTTCATACCATTTGCAAATTTGGTAATTATAATCCAGATGAAAGAGTGAAGATATTACTGGTCCAGAACTGACCCTGCAGATTGCCACCTCCCCGCATCTGAGAGTGACTCAATGGGTACAGCGAGGGGACTGCTTCTGCACTCCTCATACTGGAGACTTGGCTCTTTTCCAGACATAAATACTACAACAGGAATCTTCTACTTTATTTTCCAAAACAGATCTATAACAGACACTCAAGCTTCTCCCCAAACAACATCCTGATACTATTAAACACGTTATTGAGATTTATATTGGCAGAGACAAACAGAGCAATCTGCCAGCTTATCACCAGAGGACCTCTGTCTCAAGGTTTACCTGAGAATGCATGTTTATATATGAGCAGATGCATCCTCACATACAAGGCAGCTAAAATGAACATGCTATTGACAAATGCAAGTGTTGAAAAAGTCAACAGGCACCAAAAAATCCAGTGCTTTATTCTTTCTATAACCTGCAAACCCAGGGATTCTGTATACAGTTGCACTATGTTGTTCATTAACTTTTCTATTCCTTGAGAAAGATGAGGACAGGCTTGGCTCTGGCTTCTCTGTAACTCAAGTGAATACAGGCATTTGATTAAGTCCATAGAAATGAAGTATTTTGACAGCCTTCATCGAGGAGATGTCAAACAAATATTATATATGCATCCATCATTGCTACAGCTCTTGTTTTGATATTATCTGACTTTAGAGAAACTGAGAAAAAGACATCATTTCTTCAGAAGAAGATGAAGTATATTTACAAATGACAGTGGTTTACTGAGACAATTCCTCGGTAAAGTCTGCTGAAGTAGATGTTTGGTGACCACCTATGGAAGAATCAAACACAGAACTTGGGATAGCAACAGATGTTAAAGGTAAGACTTTAGATCACACTGTCATGAATGAAAAAGGTAATTTTATTTGTCCTGAAATTCTAAAACTTATCACTTTTTTTTTTTTTTTTTTTTTTTTTAAACTCAGGAATGCATCTAGCTCATTAGAATTACTAATCCCATGTATTTTTCAGTATGATGACAGACAGGGAAAGAAAAGACATCTGCTGCAACAGAATGGCAATGAAATTGTTAGATGGACACCTATCTGTCTCTCTTAGAAACCCAATACAGTGTTGCTGTAATTTGCTCTCAATAACTGGCCATCAATTAATCTTTCTACAAGAACGGTTTATGGCCATAAGCTTCTATTGATTTTAAAGTTAAGAATAAAATTGGAAAATAGCAACATGCCGAACACCTTCCAAAAGCATATCACAAGGAAGACCTTTTGTTTCCCAGCTTAATCTCTCCAAATTCATGCACTAAGAAAAGCTAAAAGAAAGTCCTTGCTAAATTCACAACAGTGTAAGCATTTAAGTAAACTGCAGGAACTGCAGCAAAAACTGGCCCTACCGATGCACTGCAAGCTCTTTGCCTTAAAGACGATTTCACACATTCTAAGCTTCTTGAATCAAAGAGGAAATCAATGTTTACCACCCAGAGCAACATATGGAATTAGTTCCCATTCAACCTCTGAAAAGTCATTTATTTTCTATCCTTAAAAGAGCTTTACATCTCAGGAAGCTGGAATACATTGAGTAAGGTCTCCAAATAATCTTTAATCCTCTATCTCAAAGCCTTCTGTCTACCTCCAAAAGCTACATTTGGGTAAATAATAACTTTTCTAGCAGAGAATTGTATACTGTAAAAACTTGTTTTTTAACCAACTAACAACAGAACATTAAGGAATGGGCCTTCACTTTCAAGGGTCAAACATTGGAAATATGACTTCCCCCTGTAACACTCACTAGAAATTAATTGTTTCATCATTTACAATCAAACTAATCAGATAAAAGTCACAAGCTACATTTTTTGTCAATGAGAATCAAAACATTGGGAAGAGATGTAATATAAGCTACCATAAATAAAACAGAGAATCTTACATGTTAATAAAGCCGACAACTGCAAAATCCCTTTGCATTTAGGTCTCTACCCCATGTTACGTTGCTGTTGTCATTTATGAACTTGTGTTGCATTCTAAATTTATAACAAGTCAACAGAGAATGCCAGCTGGATTTAATACAAATGACAGAGGAGATCACAAATACTGACCTTTCGGTCAGAGGGTAGGGTCAGGAGAAAGGAGAGGGATTATACCTTTCTCTTTCTCCTGCGTGTCATAAAAGTAGAGATTAGAAAACAAGCTGCTTTAGTGTTTTCCCAACTAATAAAATACTCAAATTCTGGAAGACTCTTTCCAGTACCACTGTTAAACATGCCAGGCATAAACAGACATCAGGTTCTCCTACACCTGAGGAGTCACTGAAGCCTGTTCTCTCCACTACCAACACATCCCTTGCTCCCATGTTTTGACACAATACACATGAAGTGCATAGGTGAAGGGCTATGTTTTAGGATTGTCTTAACTTGAAGTTGATTCATCAGAAGCAAAAACTTCTGAGAAACCACACGCAAGCTTCCAGACTGGTAGGCTAGACAGGCTCAAATCAGAAACTCTCCTGGCGCCTGCCCCATCTCATCAGCCACTCACCACCATAAGCAAGGGAAGGGACGTAGGAGCCCACAGCCGGAGAGCTGCAGCGACGCCAAGAGCCTAAAGCTGCTGTTCTTCAGCATAATTTTAATGTAAAAATCTTGAAATAATTATTTACATTTAAAATCTCTTCTGCAGAATGTTCTCAAATTTTTAGCCTACTTCTTAAAATTCAGACAGGGATTCCACAGCTTGACAAGCTTTAACTTCTTCATGTCTTGAATGAAGAGTTCTGGATATGGAAAATAAAAATACTCAAAAAAATTTTTCATGTCTACTTTAATGGGCTAGACCACAGTTCCTGTGAAAACTACTGATGTTCAATTTAGCTTGATCAGATTTATTTTTTAAAAAATAGAGAGATTTATGTTTTAATTTCCAAATCGTATTTGGAGAGAACAAAATAGGATGGCAGTATTATTAGGGAATGCTGCATTATTAAAAATATAAATCCCTCCAAAAGGAAAATAAGTTGTCTTGTTTTTTTTCCAGTATTGAAAAGGGTAAAAATGGTTTCCCAAAAGTTCAGTAGACAATTTAATACCTTATTCGACTAAAGTAAGTGCTTTGGTTTTAATACTTTATTAAAGTAAAGCAAGTGTTTTGTTGCCTTTGTTGCTTCTCTAAGGAATAATAGGTACTTTAAAGACATACGAGTTTGGAAAGCCCATGCTCAACACTCACTCAGCAAAGCAGTCAAATTCATGTCTTACAATCAACACATGGCCAAGGTACCCCAACTTTCAGCGGATTTAAGTGCTGTCTGAGGCACTTAATTAGCAGGTCTGCTTTCCTAAATCATCACTGAAGTGACCCAACCACTTAAAGGTGCTCATGTATCACACCAGAAAAATGAGATTAGAATTTAAGTAACATTGCTAAATTAAGAATTAAATTGTCCACAAATGAATGAGGGTTAAGGGCATTTTTATGTTTGGGATTTTGTTTGTTTTAACTGCACTAAACCCAAGTTTTTCTACTACTGAGTTCATTTAGGGCAAAATATTCAGAGATGTGCATCCACAGCACGTGCATGTTACTGTGCCTAATTAGAAACATAATCAATCAACTGCTGCTCTTGCTCAGCAAAGTTACAGCAAAATTCTTAAGTCTAATTTCCAGCAGAAGAAAAAGTGCATTATGATTTCCCTTTCTCCACCCCGCTACTTCTTTCAAGGTATTCTGTCAGACTTCCCTTTCTCCAGCTGCACATGAAGATAACTTATTTCTCTTTTATTTTTTTCTTTCTATATATATATGTAAAGACTTACTATATATATATTTTTAATATATATATAATAGTCTATTACTTGTTACTTAGTTCTCTGACACACTTAGGCTTTACAATTAGTTTCATTTAAATTCCACAGCCTGGAAAGAGCAACACCCAGCCCTTTGTTGTGCCCGAGAACCCGAGCTGGGGGAGCAGATGTAACGCAGCACGTCTGCCCAGCTTCCATCGGCACCTGGGGCTGAGAAACCCCACTGCACACAGGCCACACGCACCACAGCTTTATGGAAGTCGTGGCAAAAGCCTCCACCCCACCAAAGGGAAAAGAACAAAGTATTTACATGTTAACTCTCTGTCTTGAAAGAGATTTACAGTACACACACAGTTTTTTCTGTGCAGTAAATGGACAGTCATTTGAAAACTGAACGCTTCAAGAAAATGCTTCAGTGTGTGCTAAGGTTAAACTCCTATCTGTTGTGTGACCACTTCAACATCATTTGCAAGCCCGCCCATGCCTCAGGTGCTTCTGGTTGTGACGGTCTTCTTTCCTCAGGCTTCCCACCTCTGAAAGCAGCCTGCCCCTCTGTTTTCTCCTAACCTCCCTATCCTTCCAGCAGCAGAATGAGAAAGCAAAGAAATGGAAGCAATAATGTATCATAATTTAGCAATGGTGCAGCTGGTGGATAGGCTCAAGAGCCCCTATCTGTCACACTTCTAAGGCAAAGATGAAGAAAATATTTTTTTTTGTCACTTTCTCATCCAATAGGTGAAAAATATCGATACAGAAAAGGTTCAAAAGCAAGGAGAAAACAAAGACTGATTTCAAAAGGCAGCAAGTATCTGTTACTCTCTTCCAAGCACCGATGTAAGGGATTTCACAGCATGGGAAAGAAACAAACACACATCTGCTAACTTTAGGTTTGAGAAGCTATGAAGCAGATTTGTTTCCATTTCATCTCCATATGATTTGGGTGCTCAGTAGGCATCCGTGTGTGCTTCGGGACAGATTTGCAAATGAACAGCGTTTTGACCTCAGTAGCACCTATGCAGAGCCCAAGCAAAAACTACTCCACTTTTACTCCAGTGTGTGAGAGGACTTGATTTGCTGTCATCACAAGCCTCCCACTTCAGACTTCCGTTCTTTCCTCGCCAGAGACTACGTGCTGATTGCTCAAGCGAGGAGATGGGAAGGTAAGACACCAGCCTGTTTTCATGACGGATATGCAATACAAAAGCAGCAAAAAGATCTGAGAAAATCAGTTAGGAAAGCTTACTCAAACAGCTGCAGAGAGAGACAGAGATTAGTCAGCTGTAACAGCTCAGAAACGGTGGGAGTAGAGAGGACAGAGAACTCCAGTCTAACCTCGCTGATCCTGTCAAACCCAGGGCTGAAGACAGACCACTGCCAAACACTTTTCCAAATCTCCTCTCCTGCTTTCGAAAGCAAACCTGTTGTAAGATAAAATGTCTGTTTAATGTTTTGGCTTCCACTTTTCCTCCCGAGGAGCAGGATGGCATGAGTTTGAGCACATGCGTAGAGCCGTGCTGCAGAAGGCAGACGAGGCTCCAAGATGCCGGGGAAAGTGGTCCTGTAAGCCTGGCCTCCCGACAGGGAGAGAGCTCGCGCAAGCGGTCCCCGGGAACTGCTGGCTTCTCGGTACCCAGCTCTCAAATGCCTTATGGTACTGCAACCAATCAGTCCTGAATATTGTTCCAGGCATCTGTAACGACTCATTTGAAATATTTTACTGCCACTCTGGTCATTTACATTGAAATAAGAGGAGCTCGAACTGGGAAAGTTGTAAAGAAAGGTTATACGAATGATTAGAGTAATGGAGTCTATTTAAAAGAGAGAAATGACAAAAAATTACAATTACTCTTTATAAATATGGGAAGGGTAGACAAATGGGTGAAGCAGGCAGGAAGAGCTACAAACTATTTCAGTCAAAAGACAGTGTTTCAGCTAGGGACCCAGTAGTTATAAAATGGTTGCATCCAAGTTCAGACTGGAAGTCAGAATGTATGAAGAATCTAGAATGACGCTCTAGAATGGTTTTTCCATATTTAGGAGGTGGAAAGGGAGCAAGAAACACTTGTGTTTGAAGACATCCTGAAATGCTGATGAAGAAACAGTGTGAGTGACTGGCTCTCTGAAGAAGGCTTTAAACAGGACAGGATCAGTTTGTTTCCACTGTTTTTATTTTCTACAAATACCAGATTCAGATATTCATGAGTCATTTGGAAGATTCAAAGCAGAAATTTTCCTCCACCAGCCCATGCTTTCCTTTCTTTCAAAGCCCTAGAGAATGGCCACAGCTGAGCACAACGTTTGGATGTGTTGCTGTTCTGTTCTGGATGTGTTCTGTTGCAATTATATGGACAACAGTCAGCGTGATGTGACCTGCTTGTGTTTGATGTTAAATCATTTACAAAAATTTGGAGTGGAAGGAAACTCTGTACTGTGCCACCACCTCATAGCCCAGTCCAAATGCTAGGAGTCTTTTCTGCTCTGGTTTTTGTTATCCTCTATATAATGATGTATACAGTCTAATTCCTAGAGTAACCTACAAATTTTACTTAATAAACACTATGCAAATGCATAGGCCTAAGACTCTAGCGATATCCTCAAACTCTCCTGCTCTGCTTTATGGCACATTACAGTTGCAAGATTTGATCTTTTATTACAGGTTATCAATTCACACCACATTGTTAAGAAGCACACTATCACCCATAATATGTGGAGTTCATATTCTGTGAATACTTCCAAGCTTAACACAGTTGCTGCTGTTATGGAGGAGCACACTCAATGACCCAACAGTCCCTCCTATTCGTATATTCTTATGAGTATACAATAACAGTGATAATGCTGTGCAACTCGAGAGTCCCTTGCTACCAGTTACTGTGAAGTCAACTCTCCTTTTTTACAGCATGTGCTATGTAGAGGTGTTAAAGCAAAGCAATTTAAGTGCTACTATGCATTTAATAAGATAAAAACAAGCAGTGAACATTACCACTCTAGATGCATCACTGGAGTCCAAAGGCTTTTCATTATCCAGCATATTTTACTTATTTTTACCTAGATAGTTTTAGAAGTGCCTTTCAAATCACATCCTCCTCTATTAGAGATATTCAAAAGCAATCCTTCAGATTTCTTTTAAAGCCTGTACAGCAGTGAAACACACGGATACAATCAGCTTGGTGATGGGCATGACTCCCGGAAAGCAACACTCCCAGGGCACTCGCCAATTTTATTTCAAGTTCACACATGCAGTATCTGGCTGTTTAGTGGGATCTTCCAGCCACATCTGTGTACACTGCAGGGAGGGCTGGTACTTCTGTTAGCAGATGGCAGCTGACCATTTCCCTGCGTTGTCCAAATGGGAACTGAATATCCACAACAATGACTGAAATTGGAACAATTTCACAGGAAGCACTGGTGAATTAAGTTAAGAAATAGCTACAGAAATGACATTTAATTTCCTATTCACTTCTCTTCCCAGCTTTCACTTAAACATAGGGTTTCCAACCAGCTTTTTATGACTTACACAATAGGGATGGCCTAGCTTTAACAGGCCATGGGTCATTATGCTGCACACCACACCGCTGAGGAAGACTTCTGGATCATTCCTCCTCTTTCCTCTTCTTCCAGGACTGCTTTACAGGAGTGCTGCCTGAGAGGTTCTCACATTCTTCCCCTGGGAACTGAACGATGAGGTTTGTACAGCTGTCTGGGAAGCCCCCAGGACCAGTCCTTTCTGCAGGCAGCTAGGAGACACCTCCGTCCTTCCACAGAAACGGCAGGCAAAGTCTTCGGCTGAGATCACTAACTCAGAAGTTAAGAAAAGAAAGCCTGAGTTCCTTTACAAATAAAATCAGTATTCATGTAAGGAAACCATGCAAACACCTTTCTAGGATAGAAGCTGCACTAGCTGGTATTTCTTTTCAAAGGCCTCAGGGAAACCTGACCAGTTTAAATGGTCAAAGCTAATCCTTTGTCAGGAAAAGGAAAGCACATGCTGTGAAGTTACAATTAATAATTTACAGCACTTTTCATGTTTGTTGCAACTTACTAACATTTATTAAGACAGGGGAAAACTGTGCAATGTCTTATGGGGATTAGGCTGCTAGCGTAGGGGGTTTCTGTTGGTGGTGGTTTTTTTGTTTGCTTACGTTTTTTTTTGAATTGAACGGTAGAACAGCAGAGATGAGGAATATACTTGGACATAACTTGTCTAAAATCTAAGTACAGAGAGGGGTTTGGAGAATAAGTCCCCAAACCCCACTCTGGTGCTCAAATCACAACCACCCTACTGGACATAAACGTTTCTATAATCAGCTCATGCTCTAGCACCAAATCCACTGTCTCTACAATATGTATGGTCTGAACAATGAAAAGGAACTAGGAGTCAGTACCAGGAACTTGCATGGCAATGCTTGGTTAGCATGAAAACTTTAAAAAACAAAACAACCAACCACAGAGACTAACAAAATGTGTCTAAATTTCATCAATTTACTCAAGGTTTCAGTGATACCCCCGAGACCTCACCAGGGAGAAATCAAAGTAGTTAGTCGACTGAAAGGGTGCGAGAGGGAGGAATCAGTGCTGCAGGCATACAGGCTCCCTAAATTGTTCCATTAATACATCTGCTGGCTCAGTGTGCAGTGGTCTAAACAACCTTTTCCCCAAAGTCGTGAGACTTAAGATAAAAGGAAGCAAAATGGAAAGAGGCAGCCATGAATAACATAAAAAACACACAGAAACAGACACACGAAGACAGAAAAATATTTACAGTTTTGACGGTAAAAGATATTAGATGCTAAGATAATAGCCTGCCAATACCTTCAAAGTGTCTTTGGAGAGGCAGTAAAATATACTATTCAAGATGTTAGTAAGAACATAGCTCTGGAGAGAACAGAGTCTTGCCATTATGAAAAGCTTCCAGAGTTAGAGGAATGAGAATATGGCACGCTTGTCCAAGGCAAGAGTGCAAGCATCTACTCCTGGTTAAATAATCAGAAATAAAATAGATAAGCCTTCATAAATACTTAGTAGGGGCAATCACGCACACCACAAGGTCTCAGGAGAGAGTAGATGACCAGCCATGTCTTCACTACCTCTTATATGTGGCATTAAATTAGTCTGGAAAAATCTAACCAGAGCTGAAATAGGGACATCTATGGAATTATTCCAGCACTGATACAAAAGAAGCCTCCCTGGAGCAGTAAGAGATTATTTTAGCTGATTTGCAGGTTGGATGGCACTGGAACACATTCTCTGTATCTACAGAGGAGATGCAATGTCGACAGGAGCTATGCAAACCTTAGGTTGTGAACAAAGAACACCACTTCAGAACCAAAATTCAGCTTATTTTCTTGTAAATCCCTGTTGCAGGTTGGCACTGCTAACAACATGGATGACTAACGTTGGGTAACTCTGGTAATGGGTAACTCAATCTGGGAAAGGACGGTTCAGAGGACAAGTCACTCTCAGGAGCATGAAAAATTCTGGTTTCAGACCTTGCTCTCCACGTATTTCCCAAGAGACACTGGACAAACCACATGTTATTCCATCAATTTAAACAGCATTCAGTGTCCCAGACACCCAATTAACCTGATTATGAACTTTGTCTAGTTGAGGTTATGACTGAGCTTTTTTCCCCTTCCCCCCCCCAAGAGTCTGGGCATCGCTTTAGGAAATTCTTATCTAGCATTAACTTTGTTATATTTCTGGATCAAAACAGAAACTACAGAAGCGACTATCTGTAGCTAGAGTCTGTTCCTTGGTGGCACTGCCTTTCTTCTAGAGAGGATTATACATGCTATGTATACGGAGCTTTGAGCTTTAATGAAGCATAAGAAAATTGAAAAGAAGAAAGAACAGTTTCTCAGAGATCCACCTTAGCTTTAAGCTGGCAAAGGTACATTTCACAAAGGATACCCAGAGGCTGCATGCACTGCTGAAGTCAGCGTTGTAAACAACTGGCTTCAGCTAGCACAGCTTTGTGCTGGTGGAGACAAGGCACCTTTAAAACACTGTGGTTACTTAGGGCAAAAGGGCTCCTAACGCATTTCACAATGTTATATACTGGTCATGATCAGTTGACCTGAGGCTCTCTTATCAGTAGCATTCAGTAGTGTAGATGGGACGGTTCCAACTCAATACTTCTCATCTCTGTTCTTGCCAATCTGGCTGGTTTTCCGTAAGACC
Source organism: Tyto alba (assembly GCF_018691265.1). Lineage (NCBI taxonomy): Eukaryota > Metazoa > Chordata > Aves > Strigiformes > Tytonidae > Tyto > Tyto alba. The sequence goes on from NW_024881280.1 coordinate 7,057,379, forward strand.
TTGATTTCCCAGTTCAAGCAAAACCCCAGCTAGAAATCTAAAGCCTGGCAAGTAAACTCCCACATTTCTGTGCTTCAGCACACAACAGCTGCAGATTTATAAGCTAATTCTCTTGTTAAAAGCATGCAAGATTGGCTCCATGCGTTTAGGACTCAGCCTTATGGATCACACCATAAAGACAACTACACAACTCCCAGCTGACTTCCTATTCTTTTCTGGCTCCTACTAAATGGGAAGTGAGGATTCTCCAGGTCCCGTTTGTTTCTGCAGCCCTCCTTTACACTTGGACAGACCACTCTGACACCCAAGTTTCTTCTATACTTGCTCCTCTCTGCTTTTTTTTTTTTTTTTTAATCTCATGAATTGTTAGAGTTAGAATTACCTGCCTGCTTGCCTTACTTGAGTACCCATTTGATTTTGACTTTTATTTTAATAATCTCAAGTGTTTAGATAAACTCCACTGGGAGCTAGTGACACAAGAGGGGTTAAAGAGAAAAAAAGGGTGATTTTTTTTTTTTTCCTGTTTGCAGACATAGTATGGTATATCAATATATTTGGCAGAAAAGATATGCCAGCACATCAGAATATAAAATTTAACTCCTTACAACAATTTTTTCCAAGATGGAAATACAAAGCTTTTCCATTACTTCAAAGAGAAATTAATTTACCCTGAGAGTAACTAAACAGACCACTTCAGACTTTCACATTACAACTGCTGCTTACTACATGCCACCAACAATGTCAATGCTGTAACACTCCTTGTAGGAAAAGAAGAAAACCAAGAATAACCCTGGACTATGCAAGAACTACCTTGTTATACATTATACTGGTCAACAGACACAGGAAAGGAAAGCCTGCGAAAGGGGTTTATCATTACCTCCATACAGTCTGCCACAGAACATCCATTTTATGAAGAAATGTTTGCATACATTCTCCCACACCTGCAGCTGGGCCTCTGCTTTCTATAGGCTCAGAGATGGACATTGCGGTGTCACTGAGGCAGAGTCTCTGTAATGTTCCATAACAGAAGCACACTCATACGAGGAAAAAATAATTCCCTCACGTGTTACCAGAGGAGATGTTGAAAACTTCTGCAATTTGGTTATCCACTTGTTTTGTGTTGTGACCTACTAGAACTAAAATGTTTGGGGTGGCAGGTGGAACTAGAAGATGAAGGTGAGAATGATTCACACAGAAATGTTTGGTCTGTTACCAATTAATTATCAAGGGCTATCAAAACAAGAGTGATTTTACATCAAGATACAAAGGACTAAGTGTCAAAAAGCCTTGCTTACCTTCTTTTTGTAAAATTACTGCACTAAGTGAATGAAAGTAATCCAATAGATGCCATTTTCAACAGCCATAGGTCAAATGCTTGCCATACTCTCAATTAGCAACATCTGAAGTACATCTTTTTGTCCCTTATCCTTAACAGATATTTCATTCTCACTTGCCTACTTTGTGTCAGGACACACATCTTTTCAGCAATAGCAGAGATCAACACTGAAAAACACATGAGAATATGGGTGCTGCACTCAACTGGCTGGCATTTAGACTTACAAATATTTCTCTCCAGAGGAGCCTATCTAATTTCTATCCTATGGAAAACTGCTGTCTTTCAGATAGAAGAAATACTCTCAGAGGCAACACACAGCTGTTTCAATAGTATTTAATTTACCCGAGAAATGAAGAGTATGAAAAATCTGAATCTGAGGCAGTGCCAGGACTGCAAAACATGATAGATGTAAAATAAATTCAAGGCTGTGCACCAGGAGTTTTTCTTCTTGTGAGATGGATTATTAGGAATACAATGGGGCTGTCAGCAATTTATTCATCTAGTATGTGCCCTTTTTATAACTTTCCCCTCTCAGCGCTTTGCTCTTCACTGTGTCTTTAGAGCATGCCCTTTCAAGGAAATCAGAGCTGACAAAGCTGACTTGCCATCTCCAAAACAAACACAGAAAGAAGAGTCTATATCCTTCTTACTCCTCTTGAGTCATCTACAGAAAGCCTTTACACATAGTATACGATGGATATTTTTATACGAGCATATTTTAGCACTCGTGAAGGCAAGCTCACACACTACAAGTCAAGCAGAGAGAAGACAGATGCTGTTAAAACCTTCAGACAGAGCTCTGACCTTCGGTCCAGCCAGCTACTGCAGTTCTGACCCCACAGGTTAAATTTATCCCTGTGCCAGTTTCTCTTATTCTTGGACTAGAAAAAGCTGCTGAAGGCCAATTCTAGTCCACTCTTCCACCACTTCTTTAACATTGTACATCACACCTAATTTGCAAGCTCCCCAATCCTGTTATTCCTCTCCTGAGACTCATTTCAGCAGACTGATGTAGTGCTGAGCTATGTACTACCTAGCAACACCAAGTATGTTGTGAACCAAAAGCAATTAAGATCTCGTCTAGAATCACCAATCTCATTTCAGTTGTAAAAAAAAAAGCAAAGCATTTCATACTGGATGCTGCACTTCCAACACATTACTAAGAAAATGCAAACAAGAAAGTGAAAATTTGAGGGTGGGGGTGGAAGCATGCATAAACCGAACCAAAATTCATAGTTTGGGTTCTGCATTTTTGCTGTTACTAGCGGAACACAGTTTCAGAATAACTACAAAGAAATACCACTGGTGTGAACTCTTCAGACCCACACTATTCTTGCTGTCCCTAAACTCATGGCCAACTCCACTGATCTTGCAGCTCAGCGTGAATTCTTCTCAGATGCAACAGGTCTGCAGGGCTTGGGTAAAAGATTCTTTCCATGTCACTAGACCATTTTCTGCCCCACAGAAGCTGAAATAAGACAGTTAAATACAGTGAGCTACTACAGCAGCTCTCCTGCAGGATCAAGCATTGGACAATGACGACTGTAACACTACTGGCTTCCACAGAACACTGACCTATCTGGTCTCACACTAGCTCGTATTTCAAATATTTAAATAATTTTTTTTAATTATTATTTTTTAAAAGACACAGGATTTTTTCCGCAAACAAATTTCAAATTACCATCTACTATCATTGTGTCACTATCCACAGCTGTTACCCTTTAAGCTTGGATATAGCCACTGAAAGATTATGGGTATTTTAAAAGTATCATGAATAGTCATTAACGCAGAGACCCTTTTCTTCTGACAGTCATTAGAAATTCAAATTCCAACAACTGCCAAGCTTGTTTCAGTCTCATCTTAAGGGAGAGCACAGAGAGAACTGACTGTCCCCAAGGAGTTATCCAGACAGCTCACCTTTAAAAGGTTGTGACATAAAAGTGACAGAGCCAGAATATTTTCTAATAAAAAACCAGAAGCTTGAAATCACAAAATATACTCAGTGTTTGGTGCAACCATTACCGAGGAAGAGGAAAATAACAGGACTTTGATTGCTGTTTAAATATGATAGTCATGGAAGAAAAAGAGAGGGAGAATATGCAAACAAAACATACAATGTTTTAATTTTTAGCACCTAAGCCAGGGATTGCATTTGTGAAGGGCTGGTCCTGAAGCTTGAGAAGAAAGTTGTAACTAATCTTTTTACAGTCTCCAGGATCCAAACTACTGACATGCTCTACTGCCCTTTTAGACAAGGAGTTAAGAGATTTCTAACAGCAAGAGGAGATACTTACTCCAAGGACCAATAATTTAACTAGCCTCAAGTGGCCCTCTCATCATTTTATATAGAAGGTTATACAGCCCTGCCTGATACAAACAAGGCACTGGACTTACACATTATGATGCAGGATGAAGATACAGGAAGAAAATGCATCCATATGCATTTTTAGGAAGAGATAGAAGAAGCCAGACTTCTTCTGAAGGCTGTTCACTGGTTTCAGAATGTAAAAATACTAAGTCATCGATCAATTTTATGATTTTACAATGGGAATATTACAGATGAGTTAAACCAAAGTATCTGTATCAAACACTAGAACTACTGAAGTGAAAGTTCACAGTTATGGTAGACCAGTGCCATTGCTTTAAACATTCTCTTTCCTGCTGCTTCCATGACACAGAGAGATGATTAATCTGGAAGGTGAAAGCCTAGATTTTCACCATTCATGTTTAAAAAAAAAAAATAAATTTTAAAAGATAATCACTTGAGCCCTGGACACTCATCAGTACTCTACTTCTGTGTGCTTGATCAGAATCCTAAAATCCTGCCAAACTCATCTACACACTCAGTGTTTGACAGTGCTTGTCAGCATTTAGCAGCTAGGAGATTCCATGGCTGAACCTTTACTATCACCTGTTAAAAATACTGGACAGTGCCCAAGTTGTAATATTTAAACTTCAAAAGAGAAAGCTAAAACTGTTTTTCGTAAGTTTGGACTCTGGAAAAGCTTTCCAGAGTCCTCAGAGTATGGGCTCTTTACAAAGCAGTCCATTACCTGCTTTTGACAGCTGAGGAGGCAATTTATGCAACTGAGGTGCAGAAACAAGCCAACAAAGTTGATTTTGACGCAAAATAAATTAAAATGTAGAGACTTCAAGTCCTGATTGATACAGTGAATTGAAAACAGCAGCCAACTTAGCTGACTGTGCGAGACACTCTGCTTAAACAACACTTCAAGTCATTTTAATGAACATTTCAAGGCATCACCACCACCAGCGAGCAGCAGGAACCTTGCAAGTGATACAGAATCCGTTAAAACTCTATTTATATCCTACCTGCAGAGTGACAATATAATCACATTCCTGCTTTGTACTGATGCTCATTACAGAGACAGCATTATGTGACCAAAGATCACGTTGTCACTGGACACTTCAATGCAGCTGGAACCTTAGGAAAGGTAAAAAAGATTTGTTCCCTATAAAAACATTGCTTTTATTTTAAATTGGGTTATTTAATCACTGCTTCTGCAAGAGCCCAGATAAGACTTAATTTTGATAGAAATATACTACCACTGTTGGTAAGGTTGATCTTCAGATAAGACACAACTTGAAGGAGTTTAGAATCTAAGTATACATACAACTGAACATCGACAGATCCCATGCAATGCACCCTAGAAAAGAGGATGGGAAAAAAAAAACAACCTCTTAGCAACTTCAGTCTATAACAAAAGTGTGAAACCTCACAAGTGTAGATCGTGGCCTTTGAGCAAAGGAAGACAAAATCAGATCTACTTCTGACATTATGAAGATCATCACAAGTTAACTCTTAGTGGGACCATTTAGCTTAAAAGTGGTATCGTTATGAAGCCAACATTCCATGAGGTTACTACATCAAACCACTTCTATGAACACTGGTTAAAAATACTGGGGACTACTTATAATGCATAACTGTAGGTCATGGATATGCAGCTGTACAGCATCCCTATGTAGTCAACACAAGGAGATGAAGAATCTTCTAGGAGATAGTCCAGAATAGTTACATCAGGCTCTTGCTTTACTGTCTCCCTTGGGAAAACCTTCCTCCTTCCTTACACAGATTGTATAAAATCAAGGGAAATAAGGCAGCACAACATGAGAAAACTAATTTGTTATGATAAAGTTATACTTTAAAATCTCTTCCTTGCCAAATACCAAAACATTAGGATAGGAATTCATTGGTAGCATTTAGGAGAGACATGCAGGCACCCGTGTAGCAACACACATAAATTAGAGACAGCAAGACAAAAGAAGCTTTTGTTTTCCCACCTTGGATTAATTTGTTAGTTTTCACCTGCATCACAGGTGCTCAGAACACATGGACTTTCCTTGGCAGGGATGATAACCCTGTATTTTGGCAGCCAAAGACAATGCTGTCATGACAAGTCCTCAGAGAACAGCATGCACATGGGAGCATCTAGCAGCTTCAGGAAGTCCATGTGTACTGGGCTGTCTTCTCAGGGTTCAGGGATTTCTTAGTTACAGACAAGCTGTGACTTTCAGAACCAAAGTTTATCACCGCATCTGCTATTTTTTCTTATGGGAGGAACTCGGAGGACCTCTTGGTTGAATGGTCTTTCATACCTCACTGCAAAGATACTATCCTTTTTTGCGGTTTGGCTGCCAGCAGTAACTTGAATCTGACCAGTGAACCAATGCTCAGTATTGTAATAGGCAGCTACCTGATTTGGGGGCTAATTTAAAAATTAATGAGTAATTCTCTGCATAAAAGTCAGAAATAATATCATCAACGGACTGATTATAATGTTTTCATTCTCCCTACTCACAGCCCTCCCAACAGTACAGTTGTTGGAATAACGTCTCTCAGTCCAGCTACTCCAAAAAAAAAAAAAAAAAAAAAAAATCCAACAGCCACATGAGCACAGACTGTGGATAAGCAAAAAAGAATGCACTTCGCAGTAGGATGCAAAGACAGAAGCAGAATCATGAATGTTTGCTAAAGCTCTTATTCATCAGTGTCAGTAAGGGAAACAAGAATAGTAAGCAAGGAACAAATTACAGTTTAGAAAAAAAATAAATACGACCATGAACCTCTATTGTTGATTTCTAACAATGCAGTAAAGCAGATCTGTTAGCCTATATCCAGTACAAAAGCAAGTGCCACCTATTATGCTAGATAGTGCTACAACCCTCTACTCTCCAAGACAACTGCAGGAAGTGTTGCAATAGGTACTTACATGCACATGATCTCATAAAACATAACAATATAGAGAGTTTTTAATAAATCCCTGTCAGGTGGCTGCAGCCTTGCCCCTGCAGAGAGCTGGGGCACGGGGAGCTAATCTGCTCTAGTTCAGCTCATGGGAGGTTCTATGTCAAGGGAATTTTTAAAAGGGATACAAATTAAAATTTACATGTGCTCATCATTGGATCATACATCTGCCCCAATATATGGCAGAGACTCCGAGAGACCCAACAAGGCCGTTCAGAAAAAGCTTTTAAATCACATATTCTTGACTTTAAGAAACACCACTTATCTTTATAGAAGTAAAAAGAAAAAACATAGAAAAAAAGCAGGTTGGTTGTGTTCAGTCTACTGACTAAAAAACTGCAGTGCAACAAATGCAGTAGGTTTGGTTGCAGTGTGTGTTCTGTAAGACCTAAGTATCACCCGAAGCTCTCCAGTACTCCATGGGCAAGCCAGAGCTCTGGAATACTGTGTCACATGTGTACTGCCTTTGCTTGTGGATAAGCACTTCTTCAAACAGGTGCAAAGATGAATGCTACAGCCAGTATAGAGATTTTTTTTTTTTTTTTTTTTTTTAATGTGAGCTTCTACAGCTAGCAGCAACAATGATCTGCTTGCCACATGAATGCAGGTAACTGTACAAGAGAAACAGAGCTGCAGATTAGCGGAGAAGAAAAGATTGCAAACTTCCATTTGCAAGTTGTCCCTAATTTGCTTGTTCACGGAGGAAGAAGAACTAAAATGCAGCAGATGAAGTCAAAATCCTACAGGTTACTTTTCCCAGTGCATTTTGAACTTGAAACAGCTGTTGTTGGACAACTTGTTTCCTTTATGCCTCTCCGTACTCTCCCCAGCCTTCCACAGTACCATCTCTGATTATACCGTCTCTAACTTCTTTAATTCAGATCTCCTTCAGCTTTTGGTAATCTCCCTATTTAAGTCATAGCAACGAGCATGAGACGTAGGAGGCCATTATACAACTGCTCAAGACACTGCAATCATCTGGCCCTACACAGACCTGGATAATGACCCTTGGATCCTTTAGTCAATATACGTAGAGTTGTGTCCTGAAGTAACCAGGTCGCAAAAGCAGAAGCATCCTGAGTGACGCTCGAGCATCAAAAGCCACAGGATTTCAGGTTAATGGAATCTATTTCCACACACGCTGTGTCTTTATCGCTTTCCTCCTTCATCTTCGTATTAGCATGCAATAGCAAACAGAGACCTATTGGAATTCATAATGTAAGTCAATCTTCAAATTCTTGATTCATTTGTGTCGACTTCACACGTTTCAACTGCTGTCTCTGCAGGGAACTAAAGACCTGCACTCAATTCTATACTATTAAACACAAATATATAAATGCTGCCATTTGGTCTTAAAGTGATGATAGCATAGAAACTCAGTTGTGTTGCTACATAGCAAAGAGTTGTTTAACAGGTAGACCACAAGAGGCTGAGTCAAAGACTCCACAGAAGTCCAATTTCACCATTTCCTCCTTTTATCCATTCAAACACTTTGGAAAACGGTTTGTTTCACGCTGCAATACATCTCCTTCTCCCAGAAGAGAGATTTCAGCTTAGACAAGCAAGATGATTGCTTCAAGCATCTGCCAAGGCTTCTGTATACCCAAGCCTCCCACAGTTCTCCAAATATCCATGCCAAACAGCTGACTTCACAGTTGCTAGTTTTTGACTAGGTCGTTAGACTAGGAAATAGCTAGACATACAGTGAGCAACTGCTTACAGGAGGACCTTTTTGGAAGAGCATTCAAATGAGGAAGAGGCCAACTACTGACCAGAGGCAAGTGAGGAAGAACAACAGCCTGAAGAAATCACTGAGGCTAAGATGTGTCATGAGGGCATATGCACTGAGAAGATAGAGACAACTTGCATGACATCCAAAGATCAAATCAAAATCACATTTTCCCATTTTTTTATATGCCAGAACTGCAACAGAAGAATACTGAGAAAGGGAAAAGGGGCAGAAAACTTACCCATCCAATTTATGCAGATCATAAATTTCCTTCTTTAGTTAAACTATTACTAAACATATTCCAACAATCTTGCTGCACCCTCCAAGTAGTGAAGCATTGATAGCAAAGCCTTTCATTTCCCTGAGAGAAATTGGCATATTTATGTCGAGTTTTAACAGAGAGTCCATACTCAGTGTGATATATTTCTTAGCATAAATGCAAGGTAATGTTTATCTTTATTTTGTCCAACTTAAGTATACATCCATGCATTCATGCCTTTTAAAGAAGTTTTTAAAAGCAGATGCTGGAAAGCTCTAAAGCACTATATTTCCTACTTATAGTACTACATACTCAGGTCACCCATTACAGAATCTTAACATGATATATTATTTTATTAAGGCTACTTTTGGAAACCCCAATCAAGAGGTTGGCTCAGTTAGTCAAGAGCCATACAAGTACATTAAAAAAAACAAGACTTACCACCACCACATAGATCTCAGGCAACAATAAGATGATCTCAGCTAGAAGAAACACAGAAACTAAACAACTCAGCAGCTGTTTCAAGGACTGTCATTTTTAAAACAGACTGGAATATGTGACACTGGACTCTTGTATTCCTAGCTCTGCAATCGTGACCTTCTGTACGCCACTCTGTTCTTTGCTTCTGTTTCCATATGTATAGAATTGATCTACTTAGCCATAGCATCAAGCCACTGATTTGACAGAAGAGCTGCAAGTATTAATTGAATGTTTGGAAAGTGTTTAAACACTTTCAGCTGGAAAGTGCTGAGGGCAGACAGAGGATTACATTGCACTCTGCAGCTAACCTGCTTTTAAGGGAATATTAGGGTGGGGATTGCTTCTAAGCAGAGAACTCATACGCTTAGTTTTGGCCTGAAAGCACTTCAAACATCTGAGCTAGAGGATAAGCCACTCACAGGGGAGATCTATAATGGAAAGGCTGAGCTGAAAGTACTATATAGCTGTCCTGCTGGTTGATACTACCATCTTCAGACAAAGTCTTCTATGAAAACTGTGAAGAGAAGACACAGTAAGTTACATTCAAGATGTACCTGTAACTATACAAGGCTCAGCTTTCTCACAAAAGCAACACATGGGGAGAACAGCTTAACTTGTAAGGATCGTTACTAAAGTTTAGAGAAGAAGTACAATGCCCACAGTAAAGTCCTAAGAGAGAAAGTACTTTCACCATAGCCAGAGAGTCACTTGAGAGCTTTAAATACCTTGCATTAATTTGACACTTAATAAAGAGTTCTCTTTCATTAGACAGAAGAGATACTCCTGTGTCCTTGCAGGAACAGAAAAAACATTAAAGAGCCCATTCCATGAGAGCAATCTCCAAAACAAAACCCATTTTCAACTGTAAATCAGAGCTCCTGTTTATTCTGAACAACAGCGGGAAAGCGCAGTTAAGAACAGCTATGATAAACATGAGAATACAAATCCCACCACAACTGCACTGTGCTCCTTTCAAAGTGCTGGTTTAACTCAACCGTGCCAAGCCTTCTGCTTCAAACGTTCACGGCGACACAAAGGCTGGGCAGAGCGGTGCCGCTCAGCCCAAGCACCCAACAGGACTCTGAGCGTGCACTGAGTGCACTGCACAGCCAGCATGTCAGCCCACTGGGAAATAACCAAGGAAACTAACAAAAATGAGGTACAACCCTTATTTAGCCTAACCTAGGGAGCTCGCTGCTTCATGCAAGAACAGGCTGCATGCTTCCGGAACGTATCAGGCTGCATCACAATTTTAAGGTTATAAATGCTGCTGTGGCCAGTGAGAGTAAGCTGTCAGAGTAAGGGTGTAGAGAATTAGGGATTCCCTACATTCATCACTCTTGCTGTGTAGTTTTGGACGACTCAATAAGGTTCTTTTTTATTCGATCTCCTCACCCATGAAGCGGGATTATCTGCATTTCCTCTCTTGAAAGTCACAGGAATCATACTCATTGAAGACTTGCAGCAATGCTTTAGCAAAGCACACACAGAAATGGCTGTATCTTTCTTCTTCTTAAGACTCTTCCCTCCTTCAGTTTGTGCTTTAGGCTAAGACGGAAGAAAGGGGAGGTGGGACACAAAGGCCTGTGACAGCCGTACCTGCGTAGCTCTGCTGCACGCAGGAAGCTAGCACCTCAGCTTCTTTCTATCTGAAATGTTAGCTTTACTACACACACAGTGCTTCCAGAATTCTCCCTGTGAAGTTTACTACCAGGGGAGAGAATGAATTTAACTCTACCCTTACAAGTTTGTAAATTGAGTGTTTATTGAAAACAAACAATTAATATGCAAATGCCAAAGCAGCTTCCTTCCTAATCTGCTGCAGCTGATAAAACAATTTACAGGGTACCCTGTCACTAACACAGGTCCATCTTTATATTGCAAGCACTTCTTTCCCATCAGTCTTAAAATCTCCATGCACTCAGGTAAATTCGGAGAGGATGCCAAAGGATAGAAAATTAGACAATTACATAAGAAGCCAACTTGTTCCTGTCTCCACTTTGCTTATGTCACTGGAGACCTCGCTGTTAGCCAAGATAAAGCAGCTTCTCTGCCTATATGCAACTCATTATCTACTACAGATTTCTATAGCTATATTAATTCTGGATATATGTCAAAATGTTACTTTAGAAAGATTAATAAATGAATAATCCAATATAATCCTGTAGTGACGATGACACAATCCATGGAGGTGACTGACATGCCAGAAATTAATTCTGGTTTGAAAAGAAGATGAAAGATGGGCTTTGAAGGGCATGCCCTTACTTAGGCAGTGTGTACTTGAAGAGATGGAGTTACTTGACACAAGGAAGGATCACAATAATTTTATCTGAAGAAAGGATTTTATAAGTTTCTCTCACTTACAGAAGTTCATCTTCCAGGTGAGTTATCAGTCTTACTTGTAAGAGAAAAATATAGCCATCTTTCACTGAGGAGGGAAGGGTGTCATGAAGGAGAGAGGTAATAGAACAGCATAGCTAAAAAGAGAACAGTCTGCTAATCCTGATAAACAATGCAATGCTTTCAGAGAATTTAACACAATTATGCCAGACTGGCTGCCACTGTTCTGCCTGTGCCTATGCTGAAACACACCATAAACATGAAGATAGGGGACCGAACTCTATCATCAGTATCAGTGAGGTAGGATGCATAATTATGCAGATTTAATGTCCAGCAAATAGGTCAAAAATTAATACATTCCCCATATCCCTGTTTTGTCAGAACAGGCACACAGCTGCTTCTTCTGTCACACTTCCCACTAGTTTTGCTGCTCTGTCATTCCAGATTGAGTGGTCATTCCTACTGTGAGCATGCACGTAAGATTTGCCCTAGATCCCAACTACTCAGGAAATGAATTTCTAATACATGTAGTCTGAAGAACTGGAAACAAACGTCAACTTACTCTCTAAACTTGCTGTATTGGACAAGCTGTGATTCAGTTTAAGACTGGGAGCTAAGATTGAGAAGTAAGGTTAAAAAAAAATAAAGAGAGGGAGAATTAATATACAAGACTTCTTTCAACTTCAGCTTCTATTTTCTAGCCTATTTTAAAAAAGTCTTCCAAGGCCTTTATTTATTTTCTCCTAGCGGTAGAAGTCATTTAATGCACAAACGCATAATCAGATTGTATGACAACTGGAAACTAAAGCAAAAGAGAAAAGCCAGCCTGTCTTTGGGCAAGGAACTCTCCCATTTTATTTCTGATATTGGGAACACATACACATACAACATGAAGATAAACACACATTCATTTCAAGGAGGAAAAAAATCCATCTGTGTATTCGTCAAGCTTTATGATTCAAATGAACACATTCATTCCACTTTGCAATGATGGGGCACACACTGTAACACACTCCAATTTTTTCACTGAAAGCCACGATTTAATCATTATGCTCCTTATGTCTGTGGCTCAAGGACCAGCAGCTCAAAGGAGACAGAACATTAGCACAACACAGTGAAGAAACTTGCTCTCTCATCTTGAGCTTTTTCCATCAATCTAACACCCTGCATAAAGTAGTAAGAGTGAATTTATTAAAGACATAAAAGTGGGTTCATAGGATAATGACACTGCTTTAGTGCTACAAACTCAGTGATGAAGACAACAATCAGCAAGCCGATCAGATTTTCCACACAGCACTAACTAATTAATAGGAGAAAGGTGGGAGGGAAAGAAAACCTACACACAAAGTACAAAACCAAAAACATCTGAGACACTGCACCGTCTCTGAAATGCTAATTTAGTCATGGCTTACTCTTATAAGGTCTCTACAGCAGAAACAAGACAAAGGAGGTGTGGTGAAGGAGGAATTTTGCATCGAGTTCTCCCCAGATCCATTCCTGTTTGTAGAGGGTATCAAACAACAGGGAAGCTCTCAACAGGGAGGAAGCAACCCCTCTGCTAGTCGGCGGGCACACTTTTATTTCACCTTATCCTCCTCAAGAAGCACTCAAAAAGCCTCTAAAAGTCGACCAAAATATACAGCCATGCTTCCTATCTCAAGGAACGCAGAAAACATTTACAAATACGATACAACAAGAAAGCAATAAAGACCCAGACAAAAAGACAACTGAGAGCAGCAGCAACAATACTAGGTGAGTTTTCAGCAAAGGTCAATAGACAGAGTGCCAGAGTACTTTTTTTCTCCTTAAGCAATAAACTGAGTGAATAAACACCAACCCCAAAATTAAGTGGCTGTGTTCTGGTAGCCATCCTGGAAGAGAATTATGAACAGCTCAGCTTCCCCACTTCTCTATTCATATGACTCCCCAAATCTACCATATCTGTCATAACAGATGCATTGCAGTATCTGAACACAGCACATTGTGTGACAGGAAATGGTACAGATCAAATCACTTTGAACAAATCTGTAAATTCAAGGTATCCTATGAGAAAAGGGCCGGCCTCACAGAAACTACTCATCTATTTCTATGCATTAGACAGCCTTGTGCAGCATCTGCACACTGCTTCATCTCCCCCTTCTTCTCCCTCCCTAATACTTTACCGCGCACAGAAATGAGTCACTATAATATTGCAGCCTATGGCTATGACAAACATCTTTGGACTATTTTTGTTCTTTGATGCTATGAAGTATCATGAGTGTATTTGATAACCACAACCAAAGCTGTAATTGAATTTGAGGGGGGAGGAAAAGATCTATTTTCTTTGTCTGATGCAATGGTAGCTGAAACCAGCAACAATAATCTGCCAGCACAAAGCACAAGAATGACGATCATATCTGACACCATTTTCCAAACCAAGATGATGATCGGTGGATGAACAAATCAGTCTGGACAATCTCATGCTACAGCATTAACAAATGCCACAAGGGTCTAATACTTCATGACCCAAGCATCAACTGAGGAATGGACAGCATGACTTCTAGGTTTTTTCTACCTTTAACCCTCTTTTATTAAAGTTACAGAATCAAAAAGCAGCCTTGGACTTGCAAACTAACTCTGTAAGGTTACCACTTGCATTAAATCTGACTGAAAGAGACATATTCCCTTAACATGGGGACTGTTTGCCTTACAAAGCATATACTCAGTCACAGAAAGAAACAGCCACAGAAAGAAACAGTGTCATGGGCTGAGGTGGCAAGGAAAATATGTTGGATATGCTTCACTAGTATACAATCAGATTTAAGAATTCCTTTCCCAAAATTAAAATACAGTGAGCAGAACTCATCTGAATCATACCACTGCATTTCTGGTGCAATTCTTCTTAAGTCAAATTTGACCCCCATCGAAAAATTCCTGAAGTGCCACGTCCATCCACACTCCCTCCACTGTGAAATAACAGAATTTCTAACGAAGCAATATGCAAAACACATGAACCTGAGAACTGGTCCAGCCAGTCTTTACTGAAGAGATACTGGAACATTTTAAGATTCAGAAGTTCAGGAGGTTTGTCTGGAAGGTGTACAGTGAATTCCCACTGTGCAGCATGACATCTTGTACTAGGGCCACGATTTCACACCATGCAAAATGGGAGTTGTACCATTTCAATTTTTTTCTTGACCAAAGACAGTCAGCCTTCATATTGCTACTCTGAATATACACACAACCAAACAGTACCCAAAACATTAGGAATCAATACCAGTATGCTCTCACAGTATTTATCTTTCCTGTGCTGCTTTTCAGTGGGCTGGACCTGTACCTGGCCCCTAGGCAGCCTACCCACTCTAGCACCAGCTGGTGCCAAGTTCTTCCTCAGCAAATGTCAGGTTGAAGCAGTTGCTTGTTGAGGTTTTGGGTTGGGTTGGGTTTTTTGTGTGTTTGTTTTGGTGGTTGGGTTGCGGTGGGGAGCAGGGGAAGGGGTTGTGGCAGTGCCTGTTGATACAGAAAATGCATGAGAGAATCAGACCAATGTAATGGGTTTCCCTGCCTTGAGAAGAGAAGAGGGATGGTAAGGGTTCCACCACCATTTTGTACTGCAAATATCACCCTAGGGTAAGGTCCCCCAAAGAGAGTTACAGGTTCCCACATAGATCAAAGGAAATTAATGAAGGGGAAACAGAAAGAATTCCCTCCTCTGGGCTACAGCCACTGCCTTCCTGCACGGGTATTCTCCCTCAACTTGACCTTATGATAACCTAAATGAAGAAGAGTGCAACCAGCCTCCATTACTGATCAAACTCTTCCTGTCCCAAGATTATTTGCAGTTGTTCTCATATTAAGTATTCTACTTTACATGTTATTTTGAGCTCTCGTTTAAACTGCACTCATCTTAATTACTATATCTGTGCTACCAGAACACGCTTTAGTTTTCTTACATGTGTTACTTATTGTGTGGTCAATAGTATGCTTCTCCAAAGACATGGGTAACTTGTAAAAGAAGTGGAAAAATAACCTAACTCCTGAATTCTCTACCCACAGCTGTATAGCTGCCTACAAGTGCAGTTGAACTCCAAGATACGGTATATCCTGCAGACACCCACAGATTCACTAGCATTACAAATGGTCCCTGGAACGAAGACCCAAACACACCCATGTTCCTGCTGCGGTGAAAGCAATAGCAAAAGCTGCTAAGGCTTTGGAGGCTTTACACCTAGATGTTCAGTTCACTGACCATAAGGTACAGGACAGCAGGATCTGCCTTTGTGCCTGGTAGATCTACAGTGTACCTATGTCATCAGCATTAGATAACTGAAGGCCGCGAAGAAAAATGCTGTTCTGACTCTGTATTTCTCAAAGTTGGAGGGAGGATTGAAACTAGAGAAAGAAAAAGATTAGAATGTCAGTCTGCAAAGCAGGGAGCACAGATTCAGTACCTGCACTGCTGAATCAGCATGAGCTAGGATAAAGTACTCCATCAGAGCAGATTTCAGCTTGGTTGCCTCGTAATGCAGAAAAACAGTCAAAGTCCCTGTTCTCACAGTGGGGCATGATTTCACCAGCCATAGGCTTCTGAGGAAAAGCAACAGAGTACAGTGAAAAGAGGCACTACAAAATACAGTATAACAAAGTCTTACAGTGTTAGATTCAACTTAGGAAAACTCTAGAATTACAGAAACTGCCAAGTGATAGACATTAAGAAGAAAGTGGAAGACAAGAGTATCAGAGCTTTCACACTGCCTTATTACAAGTGACTCTTGTTTGCACTGGCTGGTTTTAAATGCAGGGTTGGCAGGCCGTATTTATTTTCATGTTATTTGAAGTTTAAAAGTTAGTACAGCTGTCAAAGTAGCAGAGCCCTAGCATGACAGCTGGCTAAGGACAAGCTATGAAAAGAACTGAAGCAAGGGACTCTGACTGTATAATTTATATAAATAAGTAGAAAGTTTGTTATATTTCGCTTTCAAGAAAGAAATCTTATGGAGGAGGCGGGTGCCAAACTACAGTGTAACGTACAGCTCCATTACTACACTGTAATGTTTTGATGACTGCAAAGATGAAAATTCTGTGGGTTTTTCAGAACAACCTACGTACACACGTGTGTCAGCTTTCTGGGGCCAAGCAGTCAATGAGCCTGCTTATCTACGTAAATAGAAGCCTTAACACTAAAGAAAGAAAGAACATAACTGAAAGCAGGTTTCAAACTAGGTTTCAAACGTGTTAACAAAACAGTGAAGAAAAGCAAGGGGTTTTCCTCCAGCTATGCATCTTCGAGAGCATTATTTTGAGAACACATCGGAATGGCAACATCCTCCTGTTTTTAGGCTACTAAAACTGACCCTTGCACTCCATGACCCAAAGTCACACTACAAATGAGGTGACTTACGAAGGCAGCGCTGTACCTTCAAAAAAAATCTCCAGGACAATAGATGTGGGAATGTTACCACTTTCAGAGGTCACAACCTCCATTACAGAGCCAAGCCAGTGTGTGCATGCCTGTACCTGAATTCACAGTCCAGCTCAACCCCACTTTTTTCAGCTGTTTCAGACAGTAAAGCGGACTGGTCTGAAGCAGCTAAGCAAAGGAAGCACTTCCCACTATTATCTACTATAGGGATAGTTGCTTACAGAAAAACAGATGGCTGTAGCTGGTAACACCTTAAGCAGTTGTTCCTAAACGCATCAGATCCTAACCTTTACTTAAGGTTTAAGCACATTGCCTAGAATAGGCAGTTTAACAGCTGCCTATTTAGATCTTAAAGGGAGTTGCTCTATAAGCATCACTGGGAAGGCTGATGGGAAGGGAAGAAATCAAAGTTATATATTTAAACTGTACTTTATACATCCTAAACAGAATAACACAAGATCATCTTCAGAAGAACACCATTAAAACATTCCCTGACTCAGTTACCCTCCAACGCATCTGAGCCATGGTGAAGTTTTACTTTTAAATTAAGAAGAGGTGCCATCTCACATGTCCAAGGCACATATTGATGGTCTAGCAATGCTTGACCTGTTGCAACAGCATATTGTTTTGCTATTCTGAAATCAAAACGATACGTTACCACCAAACAGACATTGTGAGATGAATCCTTCTGTTATGTGGAGTGATCGAAGGAGCTATCAAACAAGCTCTGAGGGGGGGAATTTCATTTAGCCAACAATTCAAGTGGGGGCAATATCTACCTACTTGGAATCATGTGGATTCACTTTTGGAACCTGGCATCAACATTCACAGAGTTCATCATACAAAAGATGCATTGTTCTGGATTGCTGTTGTGTGAGAGAAGGAAAAGGTTTTCCCTTACCCTTTTTGCTAGACACATATATTATAGTTTTGTGCAAAGAAATAGATCACTTCCTTTTGCCTGTGCAACGGTCATTACCCTTTATTTTTGTGTACATTCAGTATAATTTGTTTGCTTATAAGATCATGTTTTTCTTCAGTCTAACAAAGCATTTATTTTCACCACTCTCTATGTGCATTTTTTTAATGTATGTATTTGCAGTTAGAAGTGCATACAGAGTGCTCTTGTACAAGATCTACACGCTCATCCAGGGCCAGTAAAGTAGAAAGATCTGCTTTAGAAGCAGAAAATCCTCTGTAGAGATTTATTCAAAAATTACATTTCTTTCCTGCTACTCCTCAATACCATCTTTCAGAACAACCAAATTCATAAAACTCAAAAAGGGATACCCACCCTAGTGAGAGATCTCACAAGTTAGTTATATTTTTCTTAAAATTATCAATTCAGAGTCTTCCTGTCAGTGCCCAGTTTCAGCAGTTTGAAGACTGCCTTTTTACTTGAAGAGACCTGAGTGTATTTTTTTTGGTCATGACCCAAAATTCCACAGTTTTTTGGAACCACTGGTTAGTATACTCTCAGCATTAAACACCTGCCAGGCAGTACCAGAATTCAGCTGCAAGGCAACACTCACTACCTTTGCTGTAGCTAGTGTTTAATTCATCTCTGGCATTTTATTCACCAGGGAGTTTCTGCCGTTTTTGGTTTTGTTTTGTTTTTTTGTTTTTTTTTTTTTTTTTCCCTTCTACTGATTTTTGTAGATTTCAGCAAACAGGGAGTTAAGCAGTCTGCACAGAATAAATTAGGAACCTGACAACCAGTTACTGATAATTTGTCTTGAACTTCAGTAGACACAGTCACTGAAGCCAGGCAGGCAAATACACCTGATAAACATGGATCAACAGTGGAGTTCTTCACCATCTTCTCCCATACAAAAGCAAGGCGCAAGGAACGCCAGCAGATTCAAAACATACAAATGTTGCATGTTTTTTTCACAACTCTGTGCTGTTGACAGTTCCACTGTTTAACTATCCCCTAGCTGCCAATTTGTCCAAACTCATTCTGACAAACTCAAAATGGAATCACAGATGTTCTGCATATTTATTTCCAGCAAGAGGACACTGGTTGTCTAAAACAGCTAGAGGAACTCTGTGGCACTCCCCCAGGTATGTAAAAAATACCTAAAAGTTAGGAATATTCCAGTGCTGTTTCTGAGTAACCACCAGCATTTTAAAAGAGCTAGCAAGAAGAGCTAGAATGGTTGGCAGTGACAAGTCAATAACACCCCCTTTGCTGCAACACAGAGATCAGATATTTGTTTCCTCCAAGATGTCCTTGGGAAGAGAAGGAGAAATGACAGACTTTGGCTCTGTGCTCTTGGGTTTGCTACTCTTCGTGCAGGGGAAGGAAAGGTATTGAGTGATGAAGGGCTTCAGAAAAAAATTCCTGTTCCATATCAAGGGAAAGTAGATGAGCCCCATGCCAGAAAAGCCAGATTGTAAGAGAGCTGCACTCTGGGACCACTTGCAAACAAAGCTGGTAGCAATTGTGATTCATGCTAGCACATATGCTTGTTTTGGTGTTGAAATCTCAGTCAAGGACTCCATAATCCTAAAGAAGGAACTCTAAAAGAAAGAGTACGACAAACAATAAAATACACTTTTTATGTGTAAAAATCTAAATACTGTATTTGTTAAAGGGATACATACACAGACCTCATCTACCAGAATGGTGAGCCATCAAGCAGGAAACCTAACATCAAGTACCTGGTGCATTAAACTTGTGTAAAGACCTTAAGAGACCTGTCTTCACATCCAGGCTGTTATTTTCAAAGATGAACCCCTTAGTCATGCTTCCAGAAAAAAAGAGTTTAAGAGATTAATTCTGAGCTACAGGATGAAATTCTTCTTTAAGCATGTTTTGTCAGATTTCTCATTGCAAAATAAATTAAGATTTGTTAATAAAAAAAATAAAATACTAGGAAATTCTCTACAGCTTATGTTTAAAATGACTGGTTGCATGTGATAGAAAACACAAGCAGAAAACAACTTTCTCCAAATGTTTCTGTTTTTGTATTTCTTGCTATCTTCAACGTAACAAGGTGAATTAAGGACAAAGTAGCAGTTCCTTTGTTTCGCTCATGGGAAACACACCTTCAGAACATCATTTTAAATGCAGTTTTCAAATATATATTATTTAATACAGCAGCAACACATTGCACCTTACAACAGTGCTGCTCTTATTAATGAACATTGCAGTACCTTAAGAAAAATGGGAAGAGAAGTGCTTTCAGCAGAATCATTACACATTAAAAATTAAGGAATCAAAAAGGAAGTACAGCTCAGCACCCTTGTGATAAACATATTTCTCATTTAAACAGATCCAAAACAGCATCCTACTGTTAAAGCTGGTAACAGATTGCTACAGTGTGTGAACAGCATCACCTGTCCGGTATTTAGTCACCTTCTCTTTTGCACTCATGATGTTCAAGAAAAGAGGGGAAAAAAAAAAAAAAAAAAAAGAGGTAAGCACTAGCAATTTATGGATCAGACACAACTGATCTAATCCAAACAGCTTTTGAACAAAGATGGTATTAGAAAATCCCAAATTTCAAATAAGTTATTAAAGAAAGCTTCTTCCTTCCCTT
Source organism: Tyto alba (assembly GCF_018691265.1). Taxonomy (NCBI): domain Eukaryota; kingdom Metazoa; phylum Chordata; class Aves; order Strigiformes; family Tytonidae; genus Tyto; species Tyto alba. The sequence continues at coordinate 7,077,735 of NW_024881280.1, forward strand.
TCCTAACAAACTACTGCCATCTCTTCACCTCTCTCCAGCTGGACTCCAGACCTCATGAGAAGCCATAACAAATTAGTTCATGGCTGTGTAAGCTTCTGCTTCATTACACAGCATAATAATAATTCAGGGAAGAAACTTCAACCCTGCACTCTTTACATCCCCTCTAACTCCCTAAAGGAAGCACTGTCTTCTGGTGATTTTGTTAATGGGTAGCAAGTTTATATGATGGTCAGTCTTTTATTAAAACTTTCTAATTGCTTTTAATTTTTCAAATCAATTGAAAGAAAGATTGATGGCTAGAAGGATAAGATGACAAAGTTGGAGGAAAAAAAGTCTATCTTGTTCCAGAAGTAACATATACAATTAGAAATACTGCCTCAAAAAGAGCCCAGTATGTCAGTGTGCATTCAGCCAGGACACAGCCCTCACAGTGCTGAGCAGAGCTCCCAAGTTCTCAGGGCAGACAAGTAGCCTAGATACTGAAAAAAACCACAGTGGTTTTGTTGCAGAGTTAAGATTGCACATCCAGCTTACGCCTCAGGTATCTATTTCTCTGGTCATTAAAAAAATACCATGATTATATCTCCCAGGCTTGTGGAAGTGCATGCTACTGTCTTCCAGCACCAGTTGATATCACTACCTGCTAGGCTGTAATTAAGTTCTAATCCAAAATTCTATTTGAAAAAGAACAGTTTTCAAACCACTTTCCCCTAAAATGTAAACGTGCAGGAGCTACCACTACATTATCAGTAGTCAGGGGGCTACTGATGCCTCAGATGTTGCACCCTCTTAGGAGCACCAGTCTATAAAGGAAAACTGCCCTGAGCAGGAGGCCAGCTAACATGCAGATGTACTTATTAAGGATTTTTCAATCAGTGATAAACACACACCATTCTCCTAGGAGTACTGCAGATGTATACAACATATGGCACAGCATCCCGAACAGAGATTTCAACTCTTCAGTTGAAGAGTATCAACAGTTTCATGGTCAGAATGAGATCCAACCATCTCATACAGCTTCGTCCTCGTTCGCTAAGTGACACCATGAATTCTCAGCTGCTGTGGCAGGGAGCTGTTTCCCAGGCTTTCCTTTCCAGTGTCTCCACAGGGAAAAGAACTGTTTGAGAACTAGCACTCGTATGAGTTTCCTTATTTTTAAAGAATCACAGCCATCACGCTACAAGCCTTACAGTGCATGCATTAGACCTTCTAACTTGCTTTGGCATCATTTTTTTTCTCAACTGCAGGAATAAAGTTACCTGAAGGCAACACCAATATCTCTAGGCTTCCTTGAAAATCTGCTGGTGACCCAACATTTTCAAATACGTCTTTTTACTTCCACATGTAGACAACTGTGTTTACAATTCTCAGTCCCACAAATGGGAAAACAATTTCAGTTGTTCATACACACCACAGAATTTGCAAAACACTGCACACGTGACTTGAGTAAAACAAAAGTCCCAGACCACTTTGATCACGCCAGAAAATATTTTCTGATTTCCGAATCTGACCTAGAACTCCCTTTTTGCAATCTTCCGTATTCAACTACTGTTGACACCTCCTACCTTACACCTCTTTGAGAAATACCTCAAGGTGGTCAACTTTTTTTGTGGCTTTTGGACCATGTGATGTTGCCACAAGAAGCAGCTTTAGAACAGGCACTGGTTTTCTTGCTTTACATTCACATGGTCATACCACCAACCACATCTTTCTACATTGTTTCTGCCAGGGAAGACAACAGTGAAGAGAGAGGAAGTAGGATGGTAAATACCAGAGGTCTGACAGAAGAGAAGTCTTTTGTCTAGTATTTTTAAAAAGCCCTGGATTTAAATAATAAATAATGCATAAATTAAATTTAATTTATTAAAGCATTATTTATTTAATTAATGGGCTTAAAACCTCTCCAGATCTTTACTAGTATAAACACTGTAATTTCCCGATATAGATGGAAATCGTGGAACCACTTCTGGTGCAATATATTTAAACATTACAGCTTCTGTTTATTTAAATTTTTAAACTAAAGCAACCAGATCTACTTTACTTTTCAATAAAGAAGTGGACAAGTGAGGACAGACACCTTACCTTATGAATTTCTGTGGCTAAACCTACAACACAGGATCTTATACTACTCTGATAAAAAGTAGAAGACGACATGACACAAACCAGTATTTCAGGAAAACCAAAGAAAGAAAACCATCGTGTTTTCTTCAGTAAAACAATATTCAGAGTCCCTCGGAATTCTCTGACCCTTATTCATGCATACAGACTTCATTCTTTCCCAGTAATTGCTCTTTGAGATTCAACAAAAAGACCATGAAGCTAGAGAAAAAGTGATAGGACACCAGTAAATGAAGCATGAGTCATTATCATCTGCCATCACTCAAGCACATGAATGCAAATGCTGGCACAAACCTAGACGTTAAATGCACTGATGACACTGACTCATAGGGTGCAGAAGTTAACCATCAATGTAGTTATCATACTCTCTATACTTCAAGCTTCAAGTACGCTCTGTAATAATGAGATTCTTCATGCTCTAGACAAATTCAGCAGTGGAAGGGAGGCTTCACTTCAATTCAGCCTGTGTCAATGGCTTAAAGAAAAAAAAAAAAGTAGGCCTACCAAGCTTCAAATCCTTTCAGTGAGAACCTCAAAAAGCTTGAAAATTATTGTACCTTTTACCCTTCCAAACTCACAAAGAAAGCGGAACCAAATAAAGTAAAGGGGAGTGTTAAAAACAGATCCTTCTCCTCCGAACAAAACCCACTAAAACTCCTAAACAGAAACCTAAACCCACCACCTCCTCCTTAGTATTATCTCATCCCAAAATGAAACACAGGAGAGATTCAATCCTAAAACAGTCAAGACAACAAATAAAAGTGAGGCTGTGGGAACTCAACAAGGGTATGTTGCTGCATATATGTAACGCATGCACAGTAATCTCTTTCAAACACATGCTTCTACCTGATGCAATAGCTAGAGGGAAAGTAATGTTTTGTTAAATGGGAAAGAGGAAACAGAGGGTAAAATTCTGAAGCTTTTCGAGTCATCAGAAGTTTTGAAATCAACGTCAAATGGATCCACTGTTTAACCTGAGGAGAAGCTAAAATTAATATTTAAATGCATCAGCATAATAAACATTCTAACTGTTTCTTTGGAAAACTGTGGTAAATAATTCTGGCTCACTGAAGACTGTTGCCATTTCCTCTATCACAACTCATTAAAGATCAAAGTGTCTGTAATTGAACCATAAATCTCCTTTGTTCTTAGAGAGATTGACTGAATAAAACAAAACAGTAGCTATTTACAGTGATACACTTAGCAGTAGCAAAACAAAATATTATTTCAAAGTCAAATTATAATGATCTTTCATTAAAACCCACATTAGGAAGAAAACTGAAAGGAAGTATGAAGAACAAAGAGGAATAGCTCCAAAACTTGGGAGTCCTTGGGCCTAGTCACAAGTTCTTAAGGATAACATTGATACAATTAATAATCAATGAATTAATAACCATTGGGAAAGAGGTATTTTAGTCTCTACTTGGAAAGCACCCAAGATATTCTGAAGACTGCTTTAATCTAAATTAACACAAGCTTCCTAAGGAACTCTCTCAAGATCGTCTTGTAATTTTGAGTCACTGAGGTTGCCCAGTGAAACAGAACTACAATGAGAAGACAGAAAGGTAAAACAATACACAGTAGTAATGGTCAGGGTAGGCCTGGGGAGACTGTCTCCGACTAATAATTTTTAAGAAATGGAGTGAAGTTCCTGGTATATCTTTGAAAATAATAATAGGAAATTTTTCATCTCTTTCTACACCTGGAATCAAGTACCTGACCTTTGGCCTTGCAAAAGTAAGTACAGGTTACTCTTTGCCTTCTGAATTAGTCCACTAACAAGTAGGCGGTTTCAAAGCAATGGCAGGCATACAGCGCTGCATCCTCCACACAAGAGTTTGCTTTTACTGGCATGCAAGTTTCCTTCCATCTCACACCGATGAGTAGTTGCAGGACCCACTTACTCTCACCAGTTCATGTCAGTTAGGGGAGCAGCAGTGGCAGACAACAGCCAGAAGACAAACCTTTACAAGACAAATGCAATTCGTTATGCTTTTCTCAATAGTGTGCAAGTGGAGTACAGTGGGACACAGAAGTGCACAAGAGGATGGGGACTGTGCAAAACAACAATTCTTTTGAGGATCTGCAAATTTATAACCCCTGTATATGATTAACTTCATAGCACTGAGCCACTGCATGAGACCAAGAGACACCAACTAAAATCAAGCACCACAGCATTGTTCAATTTTGCTCTTTGCTTGAACAAGCAATATGCACAATGAGAAAACCTTTGATGCCACTGATTATAATAAAGTCATACTGACATAGCTTAGCTGGGCTAGGTAGAGGTGCTCTCAAGTAGCTCTATTTTTGCTTCTCTAATTAGACACAAAGGGTTGCAGTGCCAACTGCTTCGTTGCCCTGAAGCATCTCTTCCGAACATATGAAAGGACCTCACTGTTGTGGTTGAAGACTGTTCAGAAAGTTCATGAAGAGATGGGGCTGTGGCACTATCAGCATGCTCATGTCATCCAGCTCTGTACTGCCACTTCCACAATGACTGAAATTAAGGAACAGTGTTGTAATGTCTAATGGGACATGGAACTTGAAGGACTAGCTCGCTGCAGCTAGCAGAGCTAGAAGAAGCTGCTAGAAGGGTAGAGGTAACATAGCATACATCAAAGGCTGACTGCTTTACCTAAGATACACGAGCAAGTATTCTTGGGAATTTAGAGTCCTGAACAAAAGCAAAACAAAACCCCCAGCTTCACTTTTTATACATGAGGTTCCTCCCTCCAGAAGAATTAGTTCTGTGCTTTAGGTTTCTGACATGAGAGACAAAGATTTCACTTCTTGTATCCAACAACTCCAGCAAGACACATACAGTGAAACAAATTAAAGGTACAATTCAAGTAAGCTGGTACCTGTCAGTGGCCCCAAACTTTACCGTGACATCTGTGATAGGTAAAATATTGATTTCCTCCTGTCAGCACAGATGGGCAAAAAGCCCTACCACAGATATTCCCTATTATTTCTGTAAAGACTATCTTTGCTCTCCTTACACTGAGAGGGTCATAGCCTCCCTGTGGAGATGCCTTTATGGCCCGTGTAAAATTAAAACAGGGAGCCTAATGGGTCTTGTTAAAGATTAAACAGGCACACTGATACCTAGTTCAAATTGAACTTAACACCTCAGGTTGCTCATGTCAATTTTCTGAAACATAGGGAAAAAAGGTAATTGTCAATTAATAAGACCATCGACCTGGGGTTGGTGGAAATCAATAACATGAAACAATATGAAGCTATACAATCTTAATCAGTATTCTATAATGAAAAGGCTTTTAGACAGATACACAGAGTAATTGGCTGTTCCCTTGTGGCCCATCCTCTAAGCTATACAATAGTCCAATTAAAATATAATGTCAGTAGCACTACCGTTACTTGTTTTGTTGTTTGGGTTTTTATATGCACTAGGTTACATTTGCTAAATCAAAAGTTGCAGACACTGAAAGAGCATGCACAGAACAGTAAAACATGAACCAAATCCAAGCAATCAAATTCAGGTCAGATACCACAGTCATGCATCTTAGGATTCCAATTCATTACCTAATTATATGTACAAGCTTGACCATAGAATTCACATCTCCTGGGTTCCACCAGAAAAACAACATTGCTCAAGTAGAAATTCCACTTTCCAACATCAGTCATAAAATCCTCCCAGGACAATTTCACATCTTTCATAGGAGAAATGAGACCAGTTTGAGATTAAACCTGCTTACTGCCACCAAAGAATAAGAATCCACATCGTCTTCCAAAACCAAGAAGAAACACCAAGAGTTCTTGAAGATCAGAAAGGCTGGATGGCTCCAGCTCTAAAGAGCACATGCCCAGAAAAACTTTTCCTGTCACTTCGCCCCCACACCTCAGGATTTGTGGTTAAATGAAAGGATTGTATCAAAACAGCCGCATTAGGTTACAAGTGCAACAGAAGTTCATAACTGGAAGGTAAAGACCTGCTGCAAGACAGTGTGCCCAGATGTATTAGAAGAAAGGTCTGCATTTCCTTACCTACATCTTCCCTTTTGAGTTCATTATTGACTAATGCATTCTTACACTAGGTTTGCCTACTAGAAAACCTTAGAATACAAGGTAAGATACAAAATTTATGACATAATTACATACTGGCTACTAAATAATAGAGCAAGTTACAGGGATTTTGGTTGGTTTCTAAATGATAAACTATCCCATTGCTATCTCTAGGACTGGGCAGGCTGCCCATGTTAGAAGCTGTCCATGTTAGAAATATGATCTTTTAGATCATAATCTACCCAAACATGCTCCTCTTGTAGTCCTAACATCTTGATGGAAACCAATGAGACATTTAAAACAACAAAACCCCCCAAATTGTTTCTTTGACAAGTTAAAAATTAAGATAGATGATTCTCTTTTAGTATATTTTAGTATATGCCAGTTCAAAAATATCAGACCCAGTACAGTAAAGAGGTGGTCATTCCGACCCAGAGAGGTAGCTAGGTCCTGGAAGAATGAATGGCAGAACTGGAAATTAAGCTGTTTGTCCAGTGACATGCACACACACACCCCCCAAAAAGTGCAGCTGTGACCCAGTCCCTTATATCCTAGTTAAAAATTCTGACTGATCAGCTGCAAGAAGCCTTCATTTCACTGAGGTTGCTCTTCAGCAATCCTATAAAACATATAGACATTACACAGTAAAATGTATTTTCATTTCCTTAAATGTGGTAGGTAGGCTGGAAACTAATACTACATAGACAAGCAATTCTGACAAGGCTAGATTTTAAGCCAACACAACAGAAGTGACCCACAAAACACTTAGGCTACAGAAGATAGCAGATTAAGCACAGTCACCTTAAAAGAAAAAAACAAACAAACAAACAAAAAACCCAAACAAACCAGAAAGACTCTTTTTAGTTGTCTTTGGGAGCTGGATCCCCCATTTACACTTGGGCAGTGCCATGCCAGTGCTTAGGGGTTTTTTGGTAGAACCAGAATTTTCTTTTCTCTTTTAATGAGAAACAACATCCAGTTATTACTTTCAAGCATCTAGATGCCAGGATCTCTTATGCAGCAATGCCAAAGAAATACTGTAGGGTTAGCAGCAAGAGGCAAACCAAAGAATGAATGCTGTGCTTAGTAAGGATTAAAATTCTCAAGGTGATTTCAGAAGATTATTTAAACCCTCTGAGAAGGAAAAGCATAGAAGAGGTGTCAGCATTCCATTAACGATGCACTACTTATCCACCATCAGCTGGAAATACTACAGCACTTGGCATCTTGTTAATATCAGAATCACTCATTTGATTACAAATACATTTTCACCCTCCACACTGAAGTGAATGTGAAGCTTTGGGAACATCACAGCACGTTGGACACTGTCACACAGGCCATTATGGTTTTAACACACAAGCTAAGCAGCAGCACTGCTACATTTCAGAGAGAGAATGGAAAGCTGCATTTGAATAGCAGCGTGAAACTGTTTAATTAAGGACATTTTTTTTAAGACTTATTGAAGTTATTAAATTTAATGTCAGGCTTGAAATTAAATACTCAAATGTATTAAACATTAAAAAAAAAAAAAAGAGCACACTACTTCAGTGTCTCAAAGTACATCTCAGCTTTTTCATGAGTTCCGTATAGTAAGGAGAAGGCAAAGGGATCGGGGAGAGCAATCCATTCAAGCTGGATCAACAGCTCTGATACGGGCACTAAAGCTGGCAGAAATGATTCAGAGTGACACAGTTATGCTTCATGAACTAGAACATCAGCCATCGCTTTATGGGGAAAAAAGGGAAATAAGAAATAGAACTAGTATTGTAGGGAAACTCTATTAAAAAGGCAACAGCCCTTCAGGAAAGGACTCTCCTGTAATGGCTATCCCTTTAGTCCCTTTAGAGCCATTCTTTTTGGGTTTTACACAATTAAAAAAGCTTCACTGATACTGGAACATTTACCAGCTCTATAGCTTCCTTATGTGTTAAAAATTGTACAAATCCTACAACCTAGTGTAACATTTACAGGGCTTGTTAAAGGTCAGCAGCAAACAGTCATGAAAGCAAAGACTGGTAGATTACCTTTTGAAAGTGAAAGAAGGAAAGAATCACTAAAGGGGGAAAAAAAATGTCAGAATTTGAGTAGCAGCAAGTGGTGAGAAGAAATTAAACCATCCTACCCTGCCAGGCATCCTTGTTCTTCTTCTGCAAATACCAAAGCTTTTATCATGCAGCTGTCAAATACCAAGACATTGTTTATCATGGAACAGACAAAAAAATGCAGTGGTAGAGTCTTCATATTCTGTAATGGTATATTTATACAAATAATTGTAAGAGAGTTTCCCTTTAAGTACAAATTATTAAAAAAAAAATAATCACAAAAGACCAAAGACCTCCATTAATTTTGATGTGAAGTCCAGTATATTTGATCTCATTCCTATATTCATTTCCTAGTATGCCAACATTTTCTATTTTAATAACAGCACAGCAGACATTGACAGGGAGCAGCCAATCTCAGAAGACACATTTGAGACTTAGGGGGTCCTGCGAAATGAACATAAAAACCAGTTTTGATTTGGTGAGATAAATACAGCAATAAGAGAGGGCTTTTTCAAAGAGATTACCAGTTACATTTAAAATATGTGTCATTAGAGAAAAAACCCTAGACATGAGAAAGGCAACATGCAGATTTTGTTTTGAGCTGAGGGCTTGATCAGTTTGCCCACACTGACTTATATTAAGTTATGATCATTGAGGTCTCCTCTGCAACCACCAGGCCACAGTCCTGTGAAGAGTTACACTATGATGTCACCATTTAACACCGTGGAAAACAGGAAAGGAAAAATATATCAACATATTATTTGGTCATTTCAGCTTCTTAAACCACAATCACAATGCCTCTACTTTGTCAGCCTTCCAAAAAAGCAGGCAAACTTTGGCAGATACCACAGGTTTTGTGTGACAAGTTTACACCTGCCTGTTTTAAAGGCTCCTGAATGAAGAAGCTGCAATACCAAGCAAATCCTAAATGAGCCAACAACAGAACTCCAAACGTATTGCTGGAGTGATGACTCGCTGCACAGCTACACAAGCCTCTTAAACAAAAACCCCTCAACTCCTGAAGCTTTCTGCCCCACAGTATCCCCTCTGTTTGAATGTCATCCTGGCTGGGCTCCTGAATCTCATAAAGCAAATAGGTATCACAGACTGTATCAGTTCAGGTTTGTTTTGGTCTGCAGTATACCGATAGCTAGTATCAATTAAAATTTCTGGTGGACCAAGGTCTAGAAAGAGACGTAGTAGTGGACTTCAAGCTTTTACTAAATAAAGCTGGGGAAAAACAACACAAAGATGCAGAGTCTACCTCAGCTGAGCTACTAGTTCTCTGGGAAGCCCACAAAGCCTGTTAATTCAGCAGAAGAAACCATGTTTTAGAGATTCTTTCCATTCACTGGGAATCAAGTATACTGAATTTCAGAAGGATCCTCTAAAGAACTGTATAGCATTTAACAGCGGCTACCCACCTTTAAGTGGGCTTCGCCTACTAGCAGAAAGAAAAGCTCAACAGCAAGATTGCATTGGCAGAAATGGTTTGTTTGATAGTTCACAAAGCATTTGTGTGCTGGAACCACAGCTGAGCATGTAAACTGATAGGATTAGAATGGAAAAGTATGTTGCTCTACTGAGGCCAGTATCCTCACACTTGTCTTTCTCACCCCCTCTCTCCAACTTTATTAATGGATGCTCTGCCATCACTATGTTATCTGACACATAATTTTGTTATTTCCTGAATACATTTTTGATCAGCAGCAAACTGCAGAATAAAAGCACTATCACCATCTGTCCTGATATGAAACCTGCCTATATGCTCCAACAGACAGCACAACTCAAAATGGATGATCCTGGAATAGTGTGCTAATATGGGGACTGTTTAGTGACCAGAGCCAGGGACTAGTTCATTTGTGCTTGAAAACCCTAGGGTTTATAAACCCTCTCATTACAACTTTTCACTTCAAATGCTCTACTCCTCTCAGCCACCACCAGAATTCCAGGCTTTTGGAGGTTTTATTTAAATCTGTGATGTTCACTGGCATAAGATTTCACTGCGTTTGGATATTTTGAAATACAATAAGCTGACAATGTTAATGTTAGATTCTTTATCATCAGTTCTACTATCTCATTCTTCCCTTCCTGTATTTCCCACGCTCAACTCAAAGCCATCCATGATGAAAAAACAGTTGTGAAATCTGACCTGTCTGAAATATTTTGAAACAAAAGCTGAATATAACTGCCCCTTCTAAAGGACTGGTCGTTACTTTCAAGGTCATCCATGTGACAAGACAGTCATACAAAACAAATTCAGCCTATCAGGATCATGACAGCTGAAGAAGCTACAGATAGAAGGAATGAGAAGTTGTAGCAGTCCAGTGAAGTTCTCACTGACTGGAAAAAGGGAAACACAGCCCCCCATCTTTAAACAGAGAAAAAAAGGAAGGCCTGGGGAACTGCAGGGCACATGGAAAATAAGGAGGTGATTTATGACAGTTAGCATAGCTTCACAAAAGGCAAATCATGCCTTACCAATTTGGCGGCCCTCTATGATGGAGTCACAGAACTGGTGGATAAGGGAAGAGCAACTGGTATCATCTAACTGGACTTCTGTAAAGCATCTGACAATGTCGCACACAACATCCTTGTCTCTAAATTGGAAAGACATGGATTTGACAGGCAGACCACTCAGTGGATAAAAAATTGGCTGGATGGTCACACTCAAAAAGTTGCAGTCAACTGCATGTTGATGTCCAAGTAGAGAGCAGTGATGAGTGGCGTTCCTCAGGGGTTGGTGTTGGAACCAGTGCTGTTTAACATCTTTGTTGGCAATGTGGACAGTGGATGCTCAGCAAGTTCACTGATGACATCAAGCTATGTGGTGTGGTCAATGCACTGGAGGGCAGGGATGCCATCCAGAGGGACCTGGACAGCCTGGAGAGGTGGACCCACGCAAACCTCGTGGAGTTCAACAAGGCCATGTGCAAGATCCTGCAGATAGGTTGGTGCAATCCCAAGCACAAACACAGGCTGGGCAAGGAGCAAATTGAGAGCAGCCCGCAGGAGGACTTAGGGGTATTAAACTGCCTATGAGCCAGCAATGTGCACTCTAAGCCCACAAAGCTGACAGTGCCCTGGGCTGCAGCCAGAGCAGGGGGGGCAGCAGGGCCAGGGAGGGGATTCTCCCCCTCTGCTCCGCTCTGGGGAGACCCCCCTGCAGTGCTGGGGCCAGCTCGGGGGCCCCCAACAGCAGAAGGACACGGAGCTGCTCGAGTGGGGCCAGAGGAGGCCACGGAGATGCTGGGGGGGCTGGAGCAGCTCCCCTGGGAGGCCGGGCTGAGAGAGTTGGGGGGGTTCAGCCTGGGGAAGAGAAGGCTCCGGGGAGACCTTCGAGCGGCCTCCCAGGGCTTAAAGGGGGGGCAGGGAAGGTGGGGAGGGACTCTGGATCAGGGGGTGAAGGGATAGGACGAGGGGTAACAGACTTAAACTGAAAGAGGGGAGATTTATATTAGATATAAGGAAGAAATTCTTCTCTGTGTGGGTGCTGAGGGCTGGCCCAGGGTGCCCAGAGCAGCTGTGGCTGCCCCCTCCCTGGAAGGGTTCCAGGCCAGGTTGGACAGGGCTTTGAGCAACCTGGTCTAGTGGAAGATGACCCTAGCTGTGCCAAGGAAGTTGGGACTAGATGATCTTTAAGGTCCCTTCCAACACAAACCATTCTATGATTCCATGATCTACAAGAAAAAGATCCATAAAATCGTGTTATGGGAGAGAGAGCATAAGTGGGATTGGGAGGGAGGAATGTTCTTCACTGATTTTTAGGTTTTTTTTTCCCCTCTGAATTCTTTCAAGCAAAGCCACACTTACTCATTTTCCTTGTGACTTGAGAAGATTTCAGACAGTAGAAGAAATTCATGACTCAAGTTCCATACAATTTGGTTGCCTTCCCCCCATCCTACTGTTACACATATATCATGCACGCATTAGAGTGCAAGACTGAGAAGCAAAATATTTCTTCAGCCACTCTGTGGCTGATGGCACTCTGCTTCTGTCAGTGTGGCAAATGGAGTCTACCACAGCGTACTCATCTGTATTGAGAGAGAAATTACTCCTGCCCATCAGTCACAGAATGGATGAGGTACAAAATCCATTCCCATGATGAATAAATCAGAGTTAAAAAAGGTCAGGATGTCTACAGTGTCTGCTGGGGACAAACCTCATTTAAGGCTATTACATTCTTGTCAAAATCTTGACCATAGTCAGTTTACTTACCTCTTTCTTCCCTTCCTGTATTTCCTTCTTCCTTCTCCTAAAGTCACTCAGCTTTGCACATATTTACTGCTTTACTTTTATCATCACATTGTCTTCTCTAGCAAAGTAGGGTATCTTGTCATGTCACAATGAAGAGAGGTTTAAATTCAAACAGCGTCCATTCCAAACTTAGCACTTGGAATGGAAAAACATATGGGGCGAGGCTCACCCCTCAAATCCACCCTTTAAAGAGTGTGAAACTCCTAACTGTCCAAAAAGAGATTGAATCCTACACCCGAGGGGTTGGATGTCTGAAAAGAAAAATCTGACCAAAATTTTTAGCAACAAGAGGTAAATCTGCAGGTAAAAGTAGTTGTGCAATTCAAAGACTATCTTTCCCCTATTCATCAATTGTAGCAGCCCAAATATATCCTAGGTACTCCAAGCAGGGTTGAAGATTGTTTTCCTGTCAACTCATTACTCACAGATCCGTTTTCCAGTGTGGCAGAGAAAAGTAATTTAGTGCAAGTGACCATCTGAGAACAAGAGTTTGTTTGGGACAAACTGAGGGCAGGAGATGGTTGGCTTCTCTAAACTAAAAGCTTTCGCATGATCTCAAATCAAACCTCTGACTACTAACGGACCCCAGCTAGGTCCTTCTGAGAGGCTGTCAGAATATTTTTTCCCATCCTGTCCTCGCAGGACTCTCCTTATCTCCATCTGAAGTCCTGGGGTTTTTTTTGTACTGCATGAAGAAGAGAAGTCAGGTGAAAAAACACTCTGTTCTTTTACTCTGAAAACACATTTTAGCCAGAAGCTACTATAAATTCACAGGCCATTTAAAAGAACAGCCGATGTGTCATGGAAACTCCAACTGTTTGGATTTGTTCTGTATTTTACGTGTCTTTACAGATTTTTCTTTCTGGCTCTCATTCATGACAGCAGCAGGAAAGTGTGTGTGTGTGTGTGTGTGCACACGCACATGTGTGTCCCCTCCCAGAAGTTCACTTGATGCTGCTGTTTTCCCTATACTCTAGTCACAGTCCACAATCTGCAAGCATAAAATTTGTTCCTCTGGAAAAAAAATATCATTCCAAACAAAAGAACTAAAATCTCAACTTGGGAATTAGCAGGTACATTTAAAGATTTATTTTTTTCCCCCTGCACCTGCCTCAAAGGAAAAGAAAGCAGATACTGGTGTTCAAAAACAAGATAGCTTTATACAAGGCCTGCTTACCCCTTCCCCAAAATACTTTCTAACAGATTCTCACAGAGTCAGTGAAGGAACTAATCTCCTTCAGGAACAAATCGGCAGGCAAACTGGAAGAAAAGCATTCGGCTGTGGAGCTGACAAAACAAGAACAGCCCTGCCACAGCCACAGGAGCTGTGCCCGGGAGCAGCCTCAGCTCGCCCCACCACGGCGAGCCCACCTTCCCGCAGCTCTCCCCTCCAGGAGGGGCTACCAGGGGCCCTCTGAGGCCACTCAACTTCGGGCAATGCTACATGATGTAGGTCAGCAGTTCTAGACAAGGGGATCTGTGTGTTTTTACAAGCACTGCACATCTGTCTGGAAGCAGGTCAGAGGGCACATTTCGTTTTAAGTGGAATTGAAAGCGTCCACTGAATCAGCAGAAGGTTTCTTGGTACGCTGTGAAGCACACTTCAGGTCTGCAAATAAAGCTAAGGGTTATCAAGACTTCTACAGGTAACGTGCATGCTATGGTTTTCACTCCTTTGCATATTTATCACCCATAAACCTAGCCTGCCGTCTGGGTAATGCCTCCTTGAAAGATACCCTGCTGCTGACTGGGAATTGTGGAATGGTTTCCACACCGAGGACCCCAACAAGAGAGGGGAAGGTTGAAAACCTTACAGTGAAGAGGAGAAGGGAACTAGGGGGAAAAGAAGCTTTGTGAACTCCGCAGGTTTTATTTGTGAAATTAATTAGTTATAGAATAAGAAAGTCCAGACACGTTCTGGAATTTAAACTCATGGAAAAAAGCAAATGTAAGCTTGTGACAGAATAAAAGAGGCCGCTGTGTTACTGTGATCGCGCAGGCCGAGGCCAGGCCCGGGCCGGCCCTCGGCAGCCCTCTGCTGGGCCGCCAGCCGCTCCGCCACCGCCGCCACCGCTCCCGGCAGCCGGGAACCGAAAATCCCCCGCGCCCGGGGAGCCCTTCCAGGCCGGACAGCGGGACACCCCGCTGCCCACGGGTGCCCGGAGCCCCTGCAGAACAACGGCTGGCACCGCAGCCATCCCCCGCGGGGCAGCCGGCTTGAACAACACAACGCGAAATTGCCGCTCCCGAATTTTGTCCGGAGGGTTTTCACTGCACGGGACAGCTGAAGATGATGTTTGGTGTGAATACAGCACTGAACTCAAAGTTGACGACGCCAGATCTGAACAGAAGCCGGTACAGCCTACCCCAGCTGAGTCCCTCAGGGCAAGCTGCTCAGGCTCCTCCCTGCGGTGCACTTGGCAGTCAGCTTCTCAATTTAGTTTTAAGTGTTTGTTTTTAATCGCACATGTCAGCATGCCGGGTGGTTAACTTACAATGTGTCACACAAAACAAGAACAAGCCTCCCAGTTAATCAAATACCAACAAAACGTCTCATGTCATATTAATGATACTTGGATTGGAGCCAGGAGGAGTAAGTTTGACAGCCAAGATCCCTCTGCTTTCCTCATTATCTGAATTACCGTGCTATGTTGAAGTTGCTAGAAACGTGGACATCAAAAGACGACCTCCCATACACTGTCACAAAAAGAGGTTTTTAATGCTGGCTGGAGCTAAAACAACAAGGAAGCCAGGAGAGCTCTGCAGCACATACCAGACCCAAAGCCTGGTCTGTTGGTTCCATACAAGTTCACATGCAGGCTACAGGCTCTGCTCAGCTGGACAAGCCACCCTTCAATCCACAGTCCACGGGAACGATGCAAATGTTAACTCACTCCTGTTGTGTCCACACTTTCTCCAGAAAGAAACACTGTGTGTCTTTGGGCGCTCTGCTGCTTTTGTGCTAGGAACCAAACACACAGGGCCATACGGTGGGACAAAATTGGTAACCTGCAACCCGGGCTCAATGGAGGAACATCGCTTTCAGCAGCTGTGGGGATACACATTAAGCTTAAACCAATGACCAAACTGGACTTCAATCACAGCTGGGTTCAGCTAATGGCAATCTTTTAAACATCTGCAGACCTCACAGGAAATAGATTTCTTTACATAATGTAAAGGAGATTTTTAGGCAATATTCCAACTTGGTAAACATGTGCTTTCATTTTTCAACTTAAAGGTATGAGATCCATAGGCTGGAAGAACTTACCCACTTCCTTGATTAAATAAGTCAAAGATGTTGAGTAAAAAACAGCCCTCAAGATGCTAGGAACAAAACACTGCAATAACAGTAACAATAACATTCTCTAGCTATAAAAACACTAAACCAAACTTTCAGCCTCAATTTGCATTTCCCAGAGTGAGTCCTAACTTTAACATATTGTAATAACATTGTATTAAATCTTGGGGGTTTGCTCTTTGGCTTTTGGAGGGATGAGTGAGAGATACCCGGCACTTTATACAATCACACTTTCCAGTACTGAATACATACAAGTGGCTGGCTTAACCAAAGAGGATGGTTTCACATAATTAGCTAGGTTTATTCCAATTTTGCATTCAAGAGATCTAAGCAAGGGAAAAACAAACTAATAAAAGAATAAAAACCGTAAGACACCACCATCACTACATACATACCTCTGGAGAAGTCAAGGCGGGGTATAAGGAAGGGAACAACAATTTTGGACTTTGAATTTATGCATAGGGCTGAACCTTTATTATTATTTTTTTTTTATTATACCTTTACAGTGAAATTTAAGTTCCAAAAAAGTAAAAGCAGTAGAAGTCAACCACATTACCAGTCTCTTTCTTAGAGTCTTAAATGGATGAACAGCTATTTTGGTGAATGGTTCACAGAGCTATATTCTAAACCGTTCATCTCCTGCCTGCCTCTCAAACACCTCTCACTTATTCTAAAGATCAGGTCTCAGGTGCTAGAAAATAAAATTTGGTAAGTTCAAGACTATAAATCTGTTCTTTCTACTGTAAGAAGTTTTCAAGACATTCTTTTAACAATTCCAGATCCTAAGACCCTCTCACAATTCTCAGAAATGGCATGGCCAAATTTTTAGCATTACTTGCAAACTGGATTTAGTATTTTATATGAACAATATTTATGTCACTTCCTTTTGGATATGATACAAAAAAAAGACATTAATTTTTGATAATACGATATCCCAAAAATATAAAGCAAACTATAATTTTTGCAGCAGGTATATCTTCCTGTACATTACATACTTTTGGCAAAAACTGAAAACAGTAGTATGCTTGTGGTACAGAGAGGGCATAACAAAGAAGACAGGAGTAAACATAAAACTTAGCCTTAACTAAACCCTTCTTGACCAGGCAAGTGTCAGCTGGATAGAAAAAGGACAAATCCCCCATAATATGCCAAAGGAGTATATTACAATGTCTTGAGAATCCTCCACATTTATAAGGAACATGCATTTGTCTTCACTGTGACCAGAAAATAAGAGAGAGAATATAATGCAAGACTGTTCTCTATAAAAATTACTCTAGAGTTCCACCCAATTTCAAAGCAGATGAAGATTTTCTTTTTCTAGAGTACTATCCCAGAGGGCAAGAAAACTGACACAAAACCCCTCACTTTTACAGCTCACCCTTAAGTTCATGAACAGCTTCGAAAAGAAACCTACTCTTCAGAATAAGATTGTTTTTGTGATCCAAAATGATCAGTCCAGGGGAAGCCAGACTCGTGCAATCATACTGGTAATCAAAGTAGTGGCTCATACTGTTCACAAACAGCTGAAATCAAGACAGGCAGCCAGGTTGAGAGTACAGATGTTCATGATATGTTAACTGGGCATTTCACTCAGATCTGAGGCAGAATTAACAGCCTCGTGTACCGACCTTATGATTTAATTGCCTGCCATAATACTCTGATAGTTTAGCAGTTCAAGATATCATCATTGTTAACACACTGATATAGTGATTCAATTTCACTCCTGACCTGGATTTACTGCATTGCTCATTCTTATTTAGTACTTCAAGCTGTAGCTATAAGTAAGCAAGACTTACTTGCCTCTTTTTTTAGTCCATTAGGAACAAATAAGAACCACTTTCTTTTTCAGCTTTTGAACAGGACTGATAACTATAAGTCCAAAAGATTTATTTAAAAACAATTGGCTACATCTCTGTGTTAATGTATTTGCCCCTCATAATGAAAAATATATTCTTTTATACTCATAATTTCATACATCTCTGATTAGCATAAAAAGCGACAAACGTCTGCCACTTCAGTCAGGTAATAAGATATATGCTGCTTTCACTCACAAAACAGAATTCTCTCACTCCTGCAGTTCAGAGCCACATTGCTAGAATAAAACACATTCACTGGTACTTGATAAAGATCTATCCTCTGACAGAGGCTTCCCACTGGCCCTTCACCCTGAAATGTCTTTACATTTGGATGATGCTTACTTACAGTTACTTACAGTTACTGTGCCAAGGCAAATGGTAAAACTATTGTTGCCCCATCCTATGTGCAAACACCCTCAGGGAAAATCAGATGGTTATTGACTCACTTCACAACATTATTGTATTAACAAGATCCACTGATAAGAGGTTTCCCACACTTAAGTTACAAGAACCTTTCTTCTGGAATCCACCAGACACTTGGCGGCTATTTATGCTGCCATTAACAGCATATGCTGTGCACACATACAACACTTAGTGACAGAATGATTTGCAAGGCATGGAGCAGGCTAGAGAAAAGGGATGCTGAGCTGTCAACGTAACATCTCATTATATCATATGAAAATAGTGAACAGGAAAGAATAGGGCAGAGGGAGAAGTGGAATAAAAACAATTTAAATAGCTTTCATGCTGTTTCTAGGAGACCATGTAAAATAGCTGCTGAATGGAAGACGCCTGTTGTCAGTAGCAAGCATATGGCAGCAGTAATACAGAAGGGCTGGCAGGTGAAAGAGGAAAAAAGGGGTACACACAGACACTAGTTGGGTATTATTCTCATTTCAGATTACTGATTTCCCCTAGAGAACAAAATTTAATAAAGCATGTGGAAGACAATATAGCCACTGGAGAATTTAAACAAAGAACAATCTCAGCTTTTACTAAAACAATGATGATAATAAATTAAATTAAACAGAAGCACAACATTAGAACTTGGACAGATGTTAAAGTGCTTTACAGCTCTACCAGAAATACTAAGGTAGACTTTGTACACAGGACTGAGCTGACATTCCAGGTAATTTCTTTTGCAGAAACAAGAACCACTTTGGCCAACAGAAGAGTATGGCTGCACAGAATCTGTGCCTTAAAGAGAGACAGATGATACTGAAATGTTGCTCTTCAGCCTCAGGCCATTTACAGAAGTAGCTAAGTAGCTCAGGAGATGTTTTTACAGATGAGAGGACACGCCGGGTACATAAAGTCCCAGCTCCAAAGAACAGCCAGCCTCATTGCTAATTTCTTTCTCTGCTTTTTAGAAACCTGCCCCTCTATTTGAAGTTATCTGACAAGTCCAAGCACCTTTTTGAGGACTCAGGAAAAAAAACCTGACAAGTTATATATCAGGCAAAGTTTTGTATTATTTAAACATTATGATCACGTTTCCTGTTTCAATTCAAGTATCTTCTACCCCTAAAAGCCTAAAAACTTACCATTTTATTTATAAATGAGGATGGTGAAAAAGCAGAACAGTCATTTCTGTTTCATACACAACTAACACTCTGGTTCAAGGAAGGCCAAACTACTTGAAAATTGCCATAGAGTAAGTCAACCAGTAGAACTAGGGACAGATGATAGCTGTCCCAGTTCCCAGCCTTTTGCTCTAACTACAAGACCACAGAACTGCAGAGGTGAATCCAGGCTGAGATCGTTGCCAACTGGCCATTAGACAAAAAAAAGCAGATAATCTGAAGAGCTCGTCTGTAGAAGGGATTTGACTGTTGGACCTCACGAGGCAGCACACTTAAGCAAGTGATTTCACTTGGGAAAGCAGAAGAGAGCTTGGCAGGTATCATAGTTTTGCACTGCCAGCTTCACAGACCTTCAAGATATGTACTCTACCAGACCAATGCACACGTACTTATGTACGTATGTAGCAGATGACACTACACATGTGCCATGGGCAACTCTATTAAAGTTACTTTATACCAGAAAAAGCAACAGGTTTTAGTACAGAGCTTAACACCAAAAGGAAATGGACTTGCTATTAACTGCACCATTTTCCAAGGTGATTTCTTTGCGGTTATTTAGATATCAGCAGCTTGGAGACAGACATACTAAACATTACTTTCAACAAGAAGATGCAAAACATGGTGCAGCTTGAGTTCGCAGCATTTAAATCTTGGTATGACAATTACTGCAGCAAACATTTGGCCCAACGATAAAACTTTGTCTCTGATGGAAACTGTCCTCTGTAAAGAATACTTTAAGCAAACTAATTGGAAAAGTGCCATCCATTCATCAAAACTGGATCTCTTCACAGGAATATACCTTTTCAAAGTTTGATACCTGTATCATGGACTTGAACTGAATGTCTCATCTCAGATGAGATGCCTAAACAGACGTGTTGTTCTGGCATCTGCCGGCATCAATAAATTGCCCTGTTCTTGTAAGAAAATACCCCAACATGAAGTTAAAAGTCTAATTAATTTCAGAAATTTCAAATGCATGATAGTACCCCCATTGAAGCACAACAGTACTTTGTTTTTTTTTCCCTGAGGCAGATCTGTACAGATAATACATCTAGGTAAAATAGTTGTATCCAAAGCCAATCCTGAATGAGTAATCCACAAAACTAACAGACACTTTGGACTGGAGATTCCCAAACTGTGGATAAGGAGTCCTAAAGCTTCCTACAGCAGAATGCAATATACTTTTACCTTGCAGAAGATATAAAACAGCAGAAAAGGCTGTGTGCCTCCATGGAGACAGATTATAAAGCTCACACAAGATACGATGTTCTAAATTGGTGCAAATCATCTGATTTACAGTAA
This sequence comes from Tyto alba, assembly GCF_018691265.1. NCBI lineage: Eukaryota > Metazoa > Chordata > Aves > Strigiformes > Tytonidae > Tyto > Tyto alba. The sequence goes on from NW_024881280.1 coordinate 7,098,217, forward strand.
CTATCTATATGCTCTTTACCCACAGCAAGTGTAAAACAATTTGAATTAGGAACACCACAGTTATTTGGAAAGTAAATTTCCCAAGATTTGTTATATACTGCAGAACTGCTAAGACCCATTGCTTTTTATAAAGCTTTACTCCACAAGGCCCAATCTGTCTGCAACAAAGAAGGAACATCTCCGCTAGGTCTGAAAACTGCAGAAGAGATAGCAGACGGTTCAGACACAAGACTCGGGCCTTTTGCCAAATTGATCCTTGTAGGTTGGCTGATAAAATCTTAATGCTTAATACTTAAATAACATGGAAGAGAGAACTAGTTTGCAAACTCCCAAGAGGGGCTACTGCTGTTAACCAGTGACAGAGCTTTTCAATTAGACCATACCACCTCACACTAAGCTTTAGTATACTCAGTACTAGTTAGCAATGTAGGGCCAAAAGAAACTACAACCATACCCCAGTACCTACCAAGGATGCATTCCCAAAATACATAACATTTGGCAGCTTGACAGAGGATAGCTACTTTTCCCATAAGAATTAGTGTAATAAACGGGGGAACTGCAGGACTTCAGAAAAAGACTTTAAATACACAGTGATAGTAAGTATGAAGTAGAGCATCACAGAATGTTTGAGCTTGAGAGGGGCCTCTGGAGATCATGTGGTCTGACCCCCTTGCTCAAACAGGGTCACTGAGAACAACCTAACCAGGACCATGTTCAGACTCGACATAAGAAAGAAATTTTTTACAGTGATGGTGGTGAAACACTGGCACAGGTTGCCCAGAGAGGTGGTAGATGCCCCGTCCCTGGAAACATTCAAGGCCAGGTTGGACGGGGCCCTGAGCAACGTGATCTAGTTGAAGATGTCCCTGCTCACTGCAGGGGAGTTGGACTAGATGACCTTTAGAGGCCCCTTCCAACCCAAACTATTCTAGGATTCTATGATTCTGTGTCCAGATGGCTTTAGAATCTGTCTCCAAGGTGGGAGACTCCACAACCTCTCTGGGCAAGCCAGAGTCACCCTCACAGTGAAAAAGTCTTCCTTTATGTTTAGTTGTGATTCAGTTTGTGTCCATTGCCTCCTGTCCTGTTGCTGGGCACCACCGAAAAGAGCCTGGCTCCTTCTTCTTTACACCATCCCCTCAGGTATTGGTATACACTGATTAAGATCTCCCAATCCTTCTCTTCTCCAGGCTGGACAGTCCCAACTCTCTCAGCCTTTCATTATAGGAGAGATGCACCAGCCCTTTAACCACCTTTATGGCGCTTTTTTGGCCTCTTTCCGGTATGTTCATGTCTCTCTCATGCTGTGGAGCCCTGAACTGGACACAGCACTCCAGGTACAGCCACACCACTGCTGAATAAAGGGGAAGGATCACCTCCCTCAACCTACTGACAACAGGATGGAGAAGCAGAAGCGAGGTCAGGGTCACTGATTCATCAAATAGAAAAGATGAGGATCAGAGTTGTCCAGCAAAGGAGATGCTGACATTACATAATGGATCGTGTTATAGAAGATTTAATCACCATCAGATTTCATAGCTATCACTTTCCTTGAGTAATTTAATGGAAAAGAACAGAAAAGCGAGGTGATGGTGACAATTAATACTGCACTGTATTAAATGCTCAGCAACAGAACTCTGTAGTATTAGATAAAGAAGAAACAGATACAGCAAAATGTTGTTGTACCTGGGTAACTAGTTCTAATTTCCTCACTACGATCAGACTGCCATTTAACAGCACACATTTGAGATCACATAGAATCTACCTAAAAGTAGCTCAGTGCTCAAACATGTGGCAACACAGGTCAGCCGTGCTGAACCCCTTGCAAAGAGGAAAGCTCTTCCTACCATTTAGAACAGACTCGCTCCTCTCCAGAGCTCGCTGCCCTTCACTGTTCGGTGACGGTAAATCTGCCGTACACGTAGCCTTCTCTGTGAAGTGTTAAGCACGCTAGTCTGAGCAATGCTCCAAAGGCTAATTACTACTGCTTCCCCGCACCTGCCTTTTAACTGGGGGGGGGGGGGGGGGGGGGGGGGGGGGGGGAGGGAGGGGGAGAAGGGGAATAAAAAGCATGTTAACAAGATTGAAGAGAAAGGATAGATGAAGGGGGAATAAAAAAATAAAAATGTGAATTGGGCAGATGGATCGTGAAGTCAAGAGGTAAAATACTACAGCCCTGCTGAGGCAGAAAGTGAGGAGAGCTTCCCCTGGAACATCACCAAGCAGCGGGCGCGGCGTTAAGCGGTTTTAAACGCTTCCTGCCGTTCCGCGGGGTGTGCGCGGGCGGGCCCGCCAGCGCCGGGCCGGCAGCGCCCCCTGGCGGCCCGCCCCGCACAGCGCCGCCAGGCACAGCCCCGCCCGATAGCCCCGCCCACCGCCCCGCCCACCGCCCCGCCCCGCCCCCCGCCCCCGGTGTGCGTTCTCCCCGGCACTGCAATGACGCATCTTCGTTACAGAATAAAAAGCCATTTTCGTTGTCTAATATCACTTACAGGATCTCGTACCGGCTGTACTTTTTACTGATTTACTCTGTTGACTTATCCGAATATTTAAAAAGTTAACTTTTCAGGTTACACACAGGTTGCCTTTCAGGGATTTCCTGGTTAATCTCCTTTTTAAACCACAAAACTTCCTCTTGTCTCAAATACTGACAGGCTGCCGCACTACACCCAAAACCAGCGTTTGCTGTCCTATACCACTTGTTGCCCACACATACACCTATTCAATTTAGTTACATACATGCTGGACTTGTAAAATTGTCCCTTTCTTCGTAGAAAGCCGGACTGCAACACTGTTCAGAAACATGACAGTCCCCGAAAGGAACAGTAAAATAAATATTTTACTACAGTATTTATACAGCACAGTGCTTCCAATTCCCCTCCTTTCAGGAGGGGAGTAAATATGCAAGGCGAGCTAGAAAGCAAAGTCACAGTGATGCAATCTGGTGAAATAATGGATTGTGTTAGACACAGACTCTGGAGAGCTCTCCATCCCTTACACACTCATTACCAGAAGGCAAGCAGACATAGGCTCCAATTCATAGATCCCAGGAAACAAGAGTGCAGTAGTCATGACAACATGGCTTACTTATTTATTGCAAAGCATTTGATTTAACTAGGAAAGTGCTCAGAAGAAACCAGAAATCAGTAGAAGAGCAACAACAAGAAGATTGTACTGAATGGCATTTAATAGTGAAAGAACTTCAGAGATCTCTTTCTTTCTTGTGGTGTTTGCAATCAGTCCTGCAATTGCAAGATCTTTATAGTAATTCCCCTTGGTCTGTGTTGGTAGGCAGCAACCTCTAACACTCCTGTTACTGAGCTCCACTAATCCAGCTATAAATTCAGCATAATCCTGATGGCTCTCTTTCAGAAGCAATTTTTCCACCTCTTCACCCAAGCAGTCTCTAGTTTCAGTTGTGCTCTCAATATCCCTCCTACTTTGCTATTCTTAATGCCATTGCAAATTTTAAAAGTACGTACTGAGCTCAGACTTTAGAAGAACTCACAGTATCTACTGTACCACTACTTAACCAAATCAGCTCAACTGCTACAGCGCTTTTCCCCCACACCAGCAAAGTAGGCATATCCACAGCACATACTTCTCCCAGACCACCCAACAAGCCAAAGAAGTGGAATATTAATACTGACATTTTTCATCATCATTCAAACGAGCAGGCTTGCAGGCAGAAGCAAACACTTTCAATTCCAAAAACTTGGCTTGCAAAAATACTTGATCATGTTAAAAAAAAGCCCTTCTGATTACACAATTCAAAGCCATAGTCCAAAAATCTAAGACTGTTCCTGATAAACTGATGAGATAAGATGATCTCCTGTGTTCTACACTCCAGGACATGGTCTCTAGACTCATGTAATCATCAGCTCAGGCTAGCAACCAGAATTCCTATTCCAACTATGCACTGTCATTACATGCTGACTGGGCATTACTTACAAAGAAAGGGGGAGTGGGGGGAAGAGGGGAAAAAAAAAAATAAAAATCAAGATTATATCCTCTGTGTATATATGTATAGTAATTACAACACCTTCCACATTTATCTCCTCCTGGCTTTGACAGGAATTGCAAAAGAAACCTGCCTCTCACTTACCTCTATATACTCTAATTGCCAACACAGTATATGAAATGGCAGAACAAGAAATTGCAACTTAATGAGGAAACTATAACAGAATGCCCACCAAGAAGGGATGGAGCAGCAAATTGCTAAAACCATCTACTTGGTTCATATTCCCAAACAGTATAAATGCTGTATCAGCATCTTACTCTCTTAAAGGAAAAATATAAAACACATTTATGTTATCCAGAGACGTGTCATGGTATTTTAACCAGGAAGGTGCTAATAAGAATTTCAGCCTTCTCTGGGTTAAGCCATCCACAATGATTATGAGTGATTGTGTTTTAAAAGTCACTGAACTGGAGACAAAGCTCAAAATGTATCATCACTTGCAGCAACGTTAGCAGCTGCTATTCAAAATAAAGCAATGCCTACTTTGTTGCATATGTACATCAGCAACATTTATACAGTGGGAAAAATGCATTTCCTGTACAAATCCAGGGCATGTCATTGCAAACAAGGGTTTTAATTAAAATTGGCATTTTTGAGCCTCCTACTGCCTAACAGTGTCTCACTGCCACCTCCTCAGATGGCTAAACCGGCTTCCAAGAGAGATAGTGGAAAGAAGCAAAATCACTAGAATACCTAACTTTGACAAGTCTCTGCTGGGGACAATTTCAATAACAGGATGCTGCAGAGAGAGGTAAGGCGAGAATAGATGACCACGTAAGAAGTCTTCCCTAATGAAGGCTCAAAACATCAGAAACAAGACGGTAGAGGAGGCATTTTATTCCTAAACCTGGATTTATTCCTAATCCCAGGATGATGAAGCAGGACAATTTTAATCAGAAACCATACTGTTAAAGAGAATGCAGAACAATGTCCACACCTCAGTGGGTACAGCTTTCCTTGAACACAAAAGTAGGCTTAGAGGCTGGCTAGACCTCTGGCTTGGAGGTTGGCTCAGCTGGCAGCATTAACAAAGCTTTATCCCTCTCAGAAAACAGGCAGACATAGGCTCTCAAGTCAATGGATAGATAAATACAGAAGACTTCCTTGGCCAGAACATTTTCCCTAATTTAATGCGAAGAGTTTACATTGACTGCTAGTACTGTACCTTCAGGAGGCTCTTCCCGCAGATGAGGAGGCAATTCTTCACTTGCTGTCTCAGTTTCATCTTCCACCATCTGTGTTTCTAAGCTAGGTCCCTGTAGAATGGAACAGCAAGAGGAGGTAAATTGGAGAAAGTTCAGGAAGGAACCACAGAAATAATTACAGGATTAGATAATATGCCAGACAGTAAGGACATAAGGAGCTCACTTGATCTGATGAGAAAGCAAGCTGCTGGGAGATTTGTTTGCAGTTGAATTATTTTCAGGAAGGGAGAAGGGAAAAAAAGGGCGGTGGGGGGGAAGGACTCTTCAAGCTAGCAAGCAAAGTTACAAGGGTCTGAGTAGACTAAAATCCAGGAACTGAATGGTAAAGTGCTATTTCTAAAATACACAGTGCCAATAATAAATTCAAATCTCCATTTACCAAGGGTGGCAGCAGATTTTCCATCACTTGGATTTTTCACAAAAAAATCCAATCTTTGATTTGTTTTACCAAGACTAGATTCTGAAATATCTGTGGCCTGTTCAATACAGGAGATCAACATGGGTTATACTAATGGTCCCACGCCTCATTTTTCAAAGGAAGACAAAGCAAACTGCTTTACAATCTTCTAACCCATCCAGGTCCACTGACCATGTAGTTTTCTTGTATGTGCCCCTATACACATTTGTGCCCATATGTGTAACATGCTAAATTAACCACTCCTGAAAAACTATCCAATTGCCCTCCAAAGTTTTGCATTTCCACTTTCCAGCCTTCATGATCTTGGAAAGAGCCTGCAAGGTTGCTGCTGGAAGGATGCGAGCAGTTAGCAGATTTGTAGACTTAGACACCATTCACTTGTATTTAAGGCTGCTGAAACTCCGTTTATGCATACACAGTATTTTCATGACTCGGGGAGCTATTAAAAGTGTAGTTGCTTTTCCAGTTTCAAACTATCGAAGAAAAAAACAAACCAAAACACTGTCTGCTCCCTCCCACCCCCTTCCCCCTTTTCTTTAAAGCAATGGCAGAGTAAACACTAGGCATAGTTGCAGAGCTCCTTAAAAAAAAAAAGAAAACCCAACCAAATTTTCTTCTTTTAGAATGCTAGTATAGTCAAGATTGCAATCAGCAGCTTAGCAGTCATTAGGAAAGAAGGCTTTTGAGCACTTTGAAAACATGAATGGGTTTGTAGACTGAACTATCTGAAAATGTGTATTAACATATGCAACTGGAACGTTACAGAAGCCAGCTTAAACACTGTCTCATCAACAGCTTTCTTCTCAGGAAGAAAAAGAGCTCACAGCATTAAAGCTTCAGTATTTATTTTTAATACTTTCCAAACCCTGTGACTGTAAAGTTACCCCCAACAGCACTGCATACTTTCTCTGTTTCTTCATTTTGCACATGATAAAGACTAACACACTTCTTCAATTTCTTCCTTTGTTCACGTAGCTGACATTTTCATCCACTCCTCATTTTTTCAGCAAAATGGACATGGAAACAAGTACCATCACATTGTTTTCAAGAGTCTGATAGCAGGGAAAAAACAGACCACACAGGTGAACTGTACAGGGCTACTGTGTTAGTGGCCCTGTCGCAACCTTGATTTCTGCCATCCACGACTATGCAAGCTTTACCAAAGCTATTTACCTATTTCTCCTTATTTAAAAACAGCTGGTATCAATACTGCCCAGCTTCGGTCAGTGAACAGTTCAAACACTAAATCATGCCTTGCAGTTGCTATCATGGAAAGGAGAACAAAACATTTTTCCCACAGAGTACAGATGAAAAATTAGTAAATTGCGTCATTTGGTCCAATTAAAAAACAAATCCAAGAGTCAGTTATCAACACAGAGGTCTAACAATCTCGTCTCTTCACCTAAATAACATGATCTAGATTTTAAGAATGTGTAAACAATTCTGGATAGGAACAACAAAATTGAGTAAGTTTCTACATTAACCACATGCAATATATTTATATACATTTCTTTCCTACCCATTAATGCTGCAGAGAGAGAAAGGAGAAGACATGGCTACATTAAGTATACCAAATCAGAATGTTTATTTTCATATAAAATATGTAGACATGTAGGACATGAGGTACCAATATTTGCCTTGCAAACATTATGAACCACAACTACAAGAACTTCTAAACTAGAAGTGGTCTCAAATCTGAATCCTTTGCCTGTACTTTCCAGTTTGCAACACCAAAATTATTTTAATTAACACACACAAAAAAGTAACAGAACCCTCTGCACATAGTCCTTACTAACTATATGCTGCCCAAGGAGACAGTCTGACTTCCAGGGACTATGGAAAAGCCTGTATGAAAAACATGATCTTTCCTTCTTCAAAATAGTCAGTAGTCTCACTTTGCTACCATGAGACAAACTTGCTCAGTGGCTTCTCCCAACAACAGGCTGTGATAGTGATGGTCCTTAGGGTTACAGCTGTTGCAATCTACATAAATACAAAGAGGATGCAAAATGCTATCAAAAGTGAGTGGTGGCATTACTGTTTTTTTTTTTTTCCTCTATGCATGAACTCGGTGTTCACTAGCAGTACAACTCCCCAGCATGGTGGTTACCACTGACAATACTTACCCTGAAATAGAGGTTTATCTTAGTTGAAGGTCAGCCTTAGCCCTAAGCTAGTATCAACAAATCCAGATGTGAAGAAAACAGAACCCACCACAGACCACTGTGAAGTCCATGCCTGAGACGATGTTTGCCATCACCTACTTCCCTCCAATTCAAAACTTTAATGCTTGCTACTGGAAACCCACTGAAGAAACACACACAATCCAGCATTACTACTACTACAGAATATTAATCTCTCAGAGAAATGGCCAGAATTTTTGAAGATTTTTTTTTCCACTACTCAAAACCAATTAATCACAACAAAGCATATTTTGAACTGTATTTGGTATGCATTTCCTGTATTTTTTGAGAATCTTCCCCCAAAAAACTGATTTACAATTTAACTTCAAAATTTAATGTTAAAAATTGAAAACACAGTCTAGACTGAACCATGGCATGTCAAGTAACCACCAACATAACTTTTCCCAGAATTGTTTTGCAAGAAACCTTGAAATCTTGAGATTTCCTAGTTTGTCAGATGAAGTTAGAAATGTTTTCTATGGAATAACCCAAGTTCTTATCTTGTTGATAATATAGGGAGCTTCTAGGAGAAGCCGTCTCAAACATCTGTGTTTATCAGACTTCAGCATATTAGTTTAATCATCGAAACCAGTGAATAAGTGTGCATAGTGCTGGCACTGAATTTCACTAAGTAATGTAAAACAGCTAACAGTAGATGAGATCCTAGGTTCTTGTATCCGCATCTAGAAGTAATACTTAAGGCTCAAACACTGACAGGTGTTATTAACGACATTACAAAATCTCTTTACAATGACTCTGTATCATATGTTAGCACATCCATTGCTGTTTTAGTTATACCTGCTGAGTTCAATTCACTAGGTCTATTGCAAGCTTGGTAATCAACAGTTAAGTTCTGGCAGCAATCTACAGCATTCGAAATCCCAGGAAACTGTCTTCTAAGATCTGTAAATAAGTTAAAGTTGTTGGTCTCAACTTTTTTTTTTTTTTTTTTTTTTTTACACACTAATATTTGAAGAATGAGGCGTCAGTTACATTTGTTTTTTTCATTCTTAAGGATCCTTGACAGACAAACAGGGGAATGGGTTGCACACAACTGTACAGGTTATCGGCTTGCAGATAAGCAGCCATGCAGTCTCCAGCAATTCTATAATAATCCTCTTCAGCTCCAGCCATGGCAGAAATAATGCACACGTATGTTGCTTTTGCTTTGATGCTTCCTCTAGGAACATCGAGGATGCAGGAAGATGTATCAACAGTTCAGAAACATCAGTAGATTATTAACTGTACAATAATCTTTCAATTATTTAGGGTTTGTATAGCCTTTTTAATTGAGAATGTGATTCCATTCCTCACTAGAGCCATTGGAGGAACACAGATTTAAACAGGTATTATTACCAGAACAGGTTATGGCGCGGAGTCTAGGAACACCTAACCAAGAAAAAACTCTTGGCTCTCCAGAGACGGTCCCTGCTCTCAAAAGCAAGCATATCATACAATTCTTTTCAGCAATTGATGGGCTTCTGACTATGAGCACTATTAAGATTTAGGGGCAACTTTTTATTCATCATATTTTAAAACAAGACCTAAGCTGACCAGAAACAAGTCAACTCAAGCAGAGGCAATATCCACCCTTCCAAACTGAAGTTACAGATGTGCCCGCCCCAAGGTAGCTCACTCTGTCCCTCCCAACAGTTTCAATGGACTACAAGGAAGCTGAAAAGCTTTGTATAAACACAGCAAATAATAAAGATCAAGAGAAAAAACCTATAGGGATCCTCACAGAAACTGCCCGAGGAACGTATTATCCCGTGTTCCGATCACACTGTATGTCTGCTGACCTTCAAGTGCAGTTTAACTCAAACATCACGGGCTGCTGTGACCTGGTAAATTAGTGTTTGTTCACTGTCTTACACCGTGTTTCATAGAAGGCTATGTATTTATGGACTGAGAAGACTGCCAGTACTAAACTAAGCAAGTGTGACAAATCACCTACAAGCGTTTCAGACTACACCTCGTGCTCTTCCATGGGATACAATACTTTTGAGAATAATTCTGACCAGAACTTTGGTGATATGCTTGTATTTTCAATATATTTAAAGACTGTATATTTTACAAGTGGTGCAATAAATCCATGCATGACAGAAAGAAGGTTCCTATCCAGTGAAGGGCGGTGTTTTCCAAAGGTACCAAGTTATGTTTATGACACTGCAACTAAGAGCTGCATTTAACACATTTGTATTCAATTATTTCAGCATGGTCAGTCATAAAAACAGCCTTTACTATCTCAGTCTCAGCAGACTATTAAGTATGCAAAACACCCACATAGTTCAGAAGCAATCCCCAAACTAGACAACCATTATTGGCCACTTTTGTATGTAAGTCAACAGTGACATGAGACTGTCACTGCAAATTCCCCAACACATAAGTCAACACTGGAAATAGCTAAGCTTTCAAAAATGTACATACAGACCATCTTGAAACAACCAAAAACCCTACCCTTCAAAACCACCATCACTCTACTGTTGTACTTATCATGTCATTAATTACAGTATATAATCTTAAACTGAAGTAGAGTCTGTCAATTGACTGTTCGCTGAGCCAGGATTAGGCTAATGAATAGAAAAAAATAAAACCCTCAAACAAGGGCCAACGAGGGGGACAAGAATACAAGGTGGGTAGGGGAATCAAAGAGAAAAAAATAAACCATCCTGTGAAAAATTATTACTGAAACGGAATGATTTGGCAGCAAATAACTTCAAGTTTCCTTCAGTTTATAACTACTAATAGAAAGACACTTTACTGCTGTTCCCAACCAAGGAGAAGCACGTATCTTATAATTCAGTTCCTTATTGCCATTCCTACTCAACCCCTAGAAACACAGCATTCTTAAAAAAAAAAAAAAAAAAAATCCCCCCACATCAGCAAAACCAAAAGAAAACCCACAACATTAAAACCTTTCTCCACTATACTGAATTTTATTAGTAATCTTTTCTCCCTTGCAGAACAGAAGCCAGAGGAATGTAAAGCCCGCAGTCACGACTTCAGCAGCAGTTTAGTGTCTTGGTTCTGAGATGACCCTTTGGAAATTATTCTAAAATCAGCAGCTTTAGCTACTACTTTCCCTTTACATTTTCAAGTGAAAACGGTATTTATTTCCTGACCTAGACCTTCATATTTCCATTACTGCTCCTGAACACTTCCAGTTTTTCCTTTCTGACATTCATCTTCACATTAATTTCCACTCTGGACTTGAGCCTAGAATCCCACTTCTTTCACTGTTCAAAACTGCCTCATTCCTTGTAAAGCCTCTCCTGAAGAGCCCACAAGGTCAGACCTACCTAATGCTATGCAAATCTTCAACTGCCAGCCTAAATCACCTGTTCTCTGTCCTGCCTAACACAGATTTTCAGACCTGGTAGTCTATGTAGGCACAATTCCAAGAATGCAATTTAGCAGAGGAAAATTAGTGGCAGCACAGGCTTCACCCCCCCACACCTGTGATTTCACTTACACACAGCACAGGTCCAACAACTTTTTAATATAGCATCAAATACATTCAGCTGATAATCACAAAAGTTAGATGCACCCCTAAAGAATTTCAAGAGTCAGTGGGTCTGTGAGAAGAAACAAGTGAAGTAATCGCCAAGCATAATATAGTTTTAGCGCTCTGGGAAACTACAATGATATTTTATAAACATCTTAGTGACAGCATTGACTATTTTTGCATTATATTTAACAAATGCCTATTGCATACACACAAGACTAAAAACCACACAGTTCCCTGCACATTTGCATACTTTGACTCTCCCTAAAACCACAAAAACCGCAGCTCTTTTCATCCCAGGTTCACTTCCTCCAAACGAGTGAGAGATGATGCATATTATGACTGGGCTGAATGTGTGCAAATGCCAGAGGGCTTCTCAGATCCAGTAATAATGAAGCTGACTATCAGGCTTTCCAATTGCATCATTAACGACAGTGTTAATTTGGGATCTCTCCACCATCCAGTCATTGTTATGAAGTTCTTCCAAACTTATCTTTGATATTTCGTGTTTAATCAAATTAAATTATTTCATCTTCCATAACCGAAAGTGGCTTGTGGCTCAAGGTCCTTTCTGTTTCTACACAATTACATAAATTCTCAATGCCTTCAGAAAACAAGGAGTTCACTTGTTTAAAAAAAGAAAAAAATTTAAAACAAGCAGACACTGGGTGGGTAGGTCAACATGATGACTCCTTTTCCAGGGAGCTTAGGGCGTACAGGTACGTAACTTCAGCAGAAGCACATAACTACTCAACCATCTCCTCATATACTACTGCTCAGATAGTGGAAACAAGTTTAAAACTATCACTGTACCTTTGTTAGGCAGGTATCTGTTGCAGCTGCAGCTTTAGCAATGAATTTTCAACATATTGGGGAATTAAGACATTTAATTATATTTTTTCTAAATGTAATAGGAATGTTCCACTGAATCTGCCATTGCTATTGACTGCACACTCACGCCTTGGGGGTTTCCAAGGTCGTCTGGATTTTTCCTGTAGAGTGAAAAAAATTGATCTGCAACCATAAACATTTTTTTTTGCTTTCCCGTAGGTTTAAGAAAGCCTCTTGATAGATGCTTTGCTTTTAATTTTGCAAAACAAGGTTCACTCATAATGAGAGCTTCTGTGCCAGGTTTTGGCCCAAGGGGAATTTGAGTTGCAGTTATAAATCCCCTAGAACACTAAAGGAAAGTACAGAAATAGAAATGCTGAGGATGACAGTAGTGTAAAATTATAGCACTTTGTTCAAAGTACGCTGCAGGAAAGAACTAGATAAATTGCTTGGATTACTTGCTCTTCTCTGCATTTGGACAAACACGCACATTAGGGAAGCTATGATTTTTAACAACACTTGGTTTTGTCTTGACAACAGGACTGGAGGAGAGGGGCAATGAGAGCCAGTTTTAGTGTTGCAAATTCCAAATCAAGACTGAGTTCTGTTGTTCTCAGCATTAGAGTCAAATCCTATTTCTACAGCAATAAAACAATTTTGTACTGCGAGTAATCCTAATTAGGGTCTACTTGGCATAAATAACTTTTCAACAGCACTATTGACACCAGAATCTATTCCCCATTCAGCAAGCCAATAAACAGTCTAGTTTACACTTTTCACATTCACACTTTATATGGGGCAGATAACATCACTTAGACAGCAAAAAGCCAATATAGTCTGCTCAGTGGTAGTTCAGACAGTTCTGGATTTTGAACTAATTATTGTATTGAATTTTGTCTTGATTGACCGCTTATTTTCCATCTGAATTTTACCTAGTAAATCAATATTACCACAGAAAGGAAGTAAAAGTGTTTTTCAAAAAACAAACCAGACTTCATTTGACCATATACTGGCCTGGCCCAAAGAGAACACTCCAAGCAGGTTAACCAGTGTAATTAGCAAAAAGATACCACACAGCAGCATAAGGGCTGAAAAGTTACTCTTAAAGAGGTATCATTTCTGCATAATTTGCTGTCAATTCTAGTTTAAACTACTACCTCCACAACGAAGGGTATACCTTCTCCAGAACACTGTTTATATTAAAAAAACTACTCTGATGAATTGCATTTGTTTGGAAAAAAGAAGTTACACGAAGGCAAAGTGTCATTGCACAGCATAACTCACACATCAGCAATTGTTAAAGTTGGGGGCAGGCTAATAGGTAGGAAAAACAGTCAGAGGAGAAACACCTTTCTGTTTCAGAGTCTGTTAGGAGTACAACACATAACCATGCAGGACCAAAGCATGACCCTGCATCCCAGCAAACCAATTTGAAATCAATTAAATAATTACCAACAAGAATATCTCAAAAATATCAGTTAACTCATATTGACAACTGACCATTCACTGCTTTCAGTGGGAAGAAACCTTCTGATATCCTGTCAGTTATTCACTGTCTGTCAACACAGACTTCAAGGGAAAAAAATTCAGACAGTTGAGCTGGTGAACCTCAAGCAAGCAACAATAAGACTTAATGACCTTCAGTTTTACTGCACTTTTATTCATAACTACAATTAGCAAACATAGTTTAAATGCATTTTTTCCAGCTTGGATGTTGACAGGTAGATTTCATGATTAATGCCAGTTTCATTCAGACTAAAGAAATGAGATAATGCACTCTGAAGAAAGAGTATTTTCCATTTTCCTAATGAAATGTGGAAGTACCACTCTAGAAAGCTGCAGATAGCATGAGAAATTTGTCCAAAATGAAAATGAGAAGTTCTTTGCTTAATAGGATAGGCCTATGTTTTTCTTAGCCATGGTAGAGACTGAAAAGGTAGTATCCTTTCCGTTATCCGCAGTAGGGTCACAATTTAAAACAAAAAAACAAACAACTACAAAAAAGCCACTACCAAAACCAAACACTCACGGAAGGATGCACTAAGCATTATTCTATAACAGTGGTTTTATATGGCCTATGTGAATTACCTGGCTTCCATGCATTTATTTCCTTAAAAGTACACAAACTACTGGTTTAGCTTTAATGAGTTGAAATTTAACTATTTTTTTCAAGGGCTCTTGCACCAAAACATAGTAATTTCTACAATAACACTTGCATTCAAAGTACATAAGCACGTACCCAGCTTGAAAAATATGAGCACTCCCCCCCAAAAGAGAGTCACAAGAAGCATCACTGGAACAGTCTGAAACACAAATTGTCTTAATTTTTTTAAATTAGACCAAAAAAAAAAAAAATGCTGCAAGTACATGTGAAGTTAAGAAGTTGTTCCAAAAGCACCAAAAGTAATTTTAAATGCTAGAAATTGAGGTTAAATCGAAAGTATTTTATTCAATCCAGAACTTATTTCTGTTTCCTTATTTCATTAGGAATTTCAAAATGCATTTTGTGCAAAGCATCAACCATTTCTGAATTAGCTGGGAGACTGTAATATGATGTATGTATCACGCAAATTTTAAACTGATTTTGTTGATAGCTAGGTAGCTAGGTATTTCCTTCCTTACAAATAAGTTCTGAACTCAGATCAGAACTCTTTTAGATCAGTGTTGCTTGTTGTTATATGCATTTATTGGTGTAGTGGTTTAAAGGAGAAACATTTCAGATAAAACATTCACTTACTCTACAGAAGAACACACTACATCTTCTGGTACTATCAAGCTCTGCAGCTTCACACCTAGCCTGCATGCCTTAAACTTGACAGCCAGAAGCACTGCCAGCAATAATGCCCCTTTTATTTCAGGCTTCGTAGAGATACCATTTTCCTACAAACTAACTGTGGGAAGTGTAAGAAAGATCACAACTTCCTGCATACGAGATTCCAACCAGAATTACTTCACTCAGCAACTAAACAGCCATCGGATAGAGAAGACACTTGATCATTATGAACACAAACAACACAAAAGTAAAACTTCATTCCAGCAGCAATAGTTTTTGGTAATGGCTGCCTTTTATTTT
The DNA here is from genome assembly GCF_018691265.1 of Tyto alba. Taxonomy (NCBI): domain Eukaryota; kingdom Metazoa; phylum Chordata; class Aves; order Strigiformes; family Tytonidae; genus Tyto; species Tyto alba. The sequence goes on from NW_024881280.1 coordinate 7,113,453, forward strand.
TGAGTATCTGCAAGGTACACAGGCTCTCTCTCTGAAATGATTTGATTGAAATGAATTGCCCAAGATTTGCACTAGACCTCGGGCAGCTCTGCTGAAGTGTTAAGATTGTAAGATTTGCTAACAAAAGCACAAACCACTTCTGTGACTTCCAATAAGCTCAGCCAGCAACAACATGTCTTCTGAAGAAACTGATGAAGAGCCCTTCTACCGCCCTCACCAACATAAGCATGTACCTTGCCCAGAACCTTGAAGGCACATAACCTCTTCCCACCTCTCTGAAATTCAGCTGAAACACTGGGAAAAGAAAACCACCAGAAATTCTGTAAGGCAGTTCACCAATAAAGAAAACCATATGTGACCAGTCCTAAACAAATATTTAAGTCAGATTTATCTGCAGAATATACAGTCCATGTTCCCTTTTACCCTATCACTTCACTCACTCTCTTCCTGCTTCCTGTAACAAATTTAGGACTACATGCCAGCGGAAAAAAAAAAAAAATACTGTATACTCCATATAAAGCACTATCTTTTCTCTCTTCTCCTTTTTATAAGCTGTTCCTTTCCCAAATACTTTTCATATCAACTGTCAAGAGCCCTGCTAAACAGCATCAGAGACATGTTAATAAAAAAGTTACATATACATCAAGTTTTGACAGGACAATCCATGACATCCTTCAAACACAGATCTGTCTGTAAAAACAAGCAAGAGAAATATTTACCTAAGCTTTCCATATTTTTTGATGCTTCATCTTCAAAATGCCTTGCCTCTATCTGATCTCTAGGATTCATCTGCCAACATCAAGTATCGCAGGCAGCCAGAAAAACAGAACTATAGGCAATAAGTTCACGTTTGTTCTCTTAAATATAGCTACTAGTTTCTCAAAGCAATGTTACATTTACGACACCTGTCTTATCCCAAAATACATAACTTAAATGTGAGCACATGCCAAAGCACCATGAGCTCTCATTCTATTTTTAGCGAATCAGTTCAATTCAATAAAAAGGGAAGCAGCCACTTAACCAAAATCACATCTTGAGCTTGCTTTCCCACACAAGAACTTCAGTACAACCGGACACCCTCAATGTTCTTCTTTCCTCTGATTTTGGATTTAAGTTAGAGCCCTGACAGGAGCAGTCAGGGCAGCACAAAACTGTACCAGGTAGCCATCTGGGACTAAACTAATGCCCCAAATTCATTCACCGGTTGAAAATAAGGCACAAAGAGGTTCTGTTAGCAGGGACGCAAGCACATTATCCAGTACAGCCTAAGGCCTGAGAAAACCAGCGTTTAGCCACAGTTTAGCCACAACAGAAGAATGCTGGAAACATACTGTATTGTGGGACAGCAGTTGGTGGCTGACAGTGTGATGGACGGGTGGGGATTTGGTCATCTCCCCACACTTCCCCACATCCCTAATGAATGAAACTGAAAAGGTGTGTAAAGGTGTATTTCCTTGCCATCAAGATGATCTGCCCCTGAAGGAAGCAAACACTCTTGGTGTATCCAAAATTTATCACTTATTTATTCCTACATATAGGAACGGGCCACGTTCAAGCTGACTGCATCTCATTTCTGTCCTATAGTGCAGGAAACAGGGGCCTTAACCAGTTTTCTATTTTGCACGGCATGAAAGGGCCCAGGGATACCATCTTTCAGCACTGCTTGAAAACGATGGGAACACAAGCAAAGTACATGTAGACACTATCTTGAATCCAATCCAGCTTCAGCACCTCACACTTTAAAGCGTGACTTTGCCATCTTACTTCATTTCACTCTACCTTTTTAATAGGATACCTATGTTAATTGACTTAAAAATACATCAAGCTTTAGTTTCCTCAGCAACGAGACATTAGTGATGGATCCTAAAAGCATCGCTTCCACAGAACTCCCCTGACATTACCCCTTACTTCTCTTTACCTACTTATTCCCCCCCGCCATAAGTAGGCAGAGCATCACTCTACACCTAGCATTAACTTGTTTTGACAGTCCTGTCTTCTCAGCAACCTGCTAACAAGCATCAATGAGAAAGGCTCAAAACCAGTACTGCTAAAAATACACAAATTCAAATATATTTCCCAAGACATAACAACAGTTAGGGGAGAAGTATGTAAGATGACTTTTCAAAAAGCTTTGTTCTAATGTATAGCATGCCATGATCAACAATTTAATCTCTGATTTGTTTTAAAGTCGCACTGAACTATGTGTGAGAAGGTCCCTAAAAGGGATTCAGGTCCAACTCCCATACCACACAGACATACCTCCCTCCCCCTTGCTTCTCCTTTTGCCCCCCATAAGGGGTAAAAAACTGAACACTTTGATGTATTCCACTTGTTGAAAATGTAATTTCCCTGCCCCCAGCTTAAGACTTTAAATCATTCATTTGCAATGATCTTACATAGAGGAAACTGATGCAACTGCTACAGCAAAAGGTGGCATATATGGAAAGAAACATACACTGAAAGAAATCACCCTGTCAGAGAGAAAGCTGTGGACCCTTTTATATACTGTGTTTATGCCCGATACAGGCTTGGTTACAAAAGGGAAAAAAAAAAATACTCTCCCTACAAACACACACATTTTCCTTGCAATCAGAACATGATTCCACTCACATCTTGCCATATTTTGAGTGAGGCCATCTAAAATAGCCATGAGCTTTCCCCACTCTAGTGGGGCAGAAGTGATGGGCTTAGCTGAATAATCAGCTGTTCACTCTGCATGCAATAAAACAGAAGCTGAAGGAAATCTTTTCAGTTTTGGCCTCAAGCTGGATGTACTGTTCAGCCAGCACGCTGAGGTTTTTGTTTTGGCGTAGAAGTCAGCAACTCACAGAGTTACCAATCACTGCCTTGTATATATTTTTTGTTATCCCACACTATTTGAACTAACAAACATTCTGAAAGAATAAAAAAAAAAAAAAAAAAATTACTCTTTACTACCAGGTTTTGAACACATGCAAAACAAAAAAACAACACTGTAGAGAAGGAAACATTCTTTTTATATATATTTATTTCGTGTACTTGGATACCATGCCTCTTCTTTCATCTGTCAGCTGTGCAGACACCGATAGTTGAGAGACAATCATCAACCTGAGTGACCAACACGCGTGCACTGCCCAAACCCCAAAACCTGCACAAGCTGGGGAACTCGACACATACTTACTTGACTCACAGGCTTGGAGGAAGGCCTGAGCCAAATTTCTCCATCAGGATAGGTACAGAGCGTAGCTACATGCAGTTTCTGCCTCAAAGAGCTTACAATCTAGCTGATCAACATTTATTTATTGTTTGGTTGGGTTTTTTGTTTTTGTTTTTGTTTTTTTTACTGCTAGACAAATTCAGGAGACAGGGGATGCCTGGTGTGCCTCGTGACTGATTAACGAGCGGGAACGGTTTCAAAAGTCATACACCTGCAAATTAAAGAGATACGACAGAACATAATGGGAAGCAAAACAATACCCCAGCACTGCTGACTCCTAACCAACACAACTGACGAGACAACTTCTCAACCAAGAGCTAGTCCGTTACTACTTTTACAGCCCAGCCAGCCTCAGCACCCAAGCTGCCAGCCGGCTCAGGTTATCCTGTTTCTACCCCAATAGTTTTCCACAGCGAACTCGGGAGAAAGGTGATGGTCTCCTCCACGCTCTCGGAAGAGCCCTGTGAGAGAGCGGCAGCCCAGGTGAGTGCCGGAGCTACTCCTGGTAGCATACCAAGAGCACAAAACCCGCCGGCTGCTGAGGGAGCGAAAGTGCCGTGCGTGAGGAAGCCCGGGGAAAGTAGGACAGTTCCTCCGCACAGACACAAGCCCAGAAGGGGAGCGGGCAGCCTGCTCCGGGTCCCACGCTGCTCCCGGCCCCTCACGGCGCCGCGGGGAACGATCCGGGGTTTAATGGAGACGGGGGGGGCGGAATCTCGGGAGACGGCTCCACGAAGCGGCACCGCAACCCCCGCGAAGTTAGAAGCTTCTGGAAGTTGTACTTCGTTACGAGCGCGAACGGCCACTACCTCCCGCCCGCTGGGTTGGCGCCCCGGGCCCGGCCCCGTTACACCGCCCTGACCCGCCACCGGCAGCCGCCGCGGCCCAGCCAAACCCCGCCGGTGGGGATCCCCACCCCCGCCCCGGTGGCAGCCGCCAGAATCACCTTCATGCCGCCTTCTCCCGGAGCACCACCCGGCGGGGATGGATGGAGGGCGGCCGGCGGCTGCGTGCCCGTCTGCCCCGGCGCTGGGGCTCCGGCTCCTCCTGCCCGATGTAAACACACACCGGCGGCGGGGGTGGGCCCAGGGGGGCAGCGCCATAGCAACCCCGGCCGGAAGAGGAAGCGCGAGGGGCAGCGGCCGCCATCTTGGCGGGGGTTGGCGGGACGGTCTCTCCCCTCGCTGAGGTAAATCCTGGCCCTCGCCGGGGGAGGCGGCGGCGGGAGCGCTTTACAAACTGCAGCGTGCTCACCACCCCAAATTTCGGTTGTATACCTGACGGGAAGGCGACAAATGGGAGATGAATCGACGCGGCCATAGTCAAACAAGGAGGTGATGTCTGGCCGAGTTGAGGAGCCTGTTCTCTGACCTCGCTGGACGCTTGCCATCGCCAAATCGGTTCTAGTCAAGAGTTGAGTTACTAGGAGGGATTGGGGCTTTCTAGCCCTCTTTTCACATTACCCTCCGCCAATGTAGCATGTCTCCTGCAGGATGGAGCTGGGTCCGCTGCTGCTGCTTCACCTGAGGCTGTACTGTTTGGTGGCAAAGATAGAATCTGGAAGTAGTCTTTGGCATGTGAAAGTTTTCTTTCTCATGTATTGCTTTAAAACTGCCATCGGGCACAGTCACACGTGTGTTCCTGCTAGCAGATAGTTAGACGGAATGAGTGAAGCCAGACAAAGGAAAACAAAAAAGCAGCTGGTTTGAAGTAATTATTTTTGGAATTGGGAGATAACAGTAAGCAAATGAAGGTGATGAGAGTTCAATTCAGCGTTATTCCATAGGTGAATGTTGAGTTAATATGTTGAGAACTTAACTACAACTTGACAAGTGGTTGAATCCAAAAGAGGAAAGATACAGTTTGTTTCCTTTATTTTTACCCCTTGACTGCAAAACTTTGCAGTTTCTTCTCTAAAGAATATGCCACATGCTAAATCATTCTTCAGTACAGTGGACCCTATTTAATCAGAAGCCATAAAAGGAAAAACGCTAGCTTAAAGGCTCAGCACACAGCGGAGGAAAAGCAGTTAACTTGCTTTGTTTCATACTGTCCCTTCTAATCCACAGAACCTCCTTTGAGAGTAGAGTGGTACCCTAAAACTAGTTTTCATTTTCAGTCAAACAGAAAACACTTGAAAGACACCCAAGTAATTCCCTCACTCAACACGGGCTGGCAACTAGGGAGACCCCTTTCCTGTCCTTACACCACAGTCATGCCTTAAATAATTTTCTGGATCACTTCTCAGGGGAAGTAACCTGCAACCCTTTCCTGGCACAGATATTTATAGCAGAATTTGCAACTTCTGCATGCATACTTCACTTCAAGCATGTGAATCTTCTCAGAAGACAGTAGTAGAAGCCAGTGAATTCAGGGAAGGTTTTGCAGACCACACTAATTTCTACAGACATGAACGTATATGTGTGTGCGCACATACTAGCAGTGTGTGAAATATCACCCTATGTATTATATATATGCTATTAACTAATAACCAAAATATAAATCCTCAACACACTATATAGCAACATTTATATCAAATAATCTTGTCAATAGTACTAGTAGTTTAGATTGTATTAGATTTTTAATCGCATAGAAATCCATATTTATGTTCTAGTCAGTGAGTAGAAAGGAGTTCATATCATTTGTGTTGAGGTTTAACATGTAAACTACATCCCAATTCCAAATAAAAGAATATTGCCTAAATTATAAAGGGTTAAAGAGTAAACTATTTTTTTTGTCATCAAGGGAGAATGAGTCTTTCTACTGACGTTCAAAATAATACAGCTTTCAACATTTAAAATTCAAAATTTCAGATGAACATAACATTATTTCTCAGGAAGTTCCTAAACCCCTAAAATAAAATATGTGGAATGTTTTAAACAAGTTAACATTAGGTTGTCGTGTTTGTGATATCTGTAGAGCATTCAAAGAAGGTTCCAGCTGAAAAATCAGAATATTCTGGACAATAAATCTGGGGTGGGGTGGGAAGAATGGGAAATATTAACTTTTTTACTTCATGCTAGGCACAGAAGGTCTTTTATTCCTGAAACTATTTCAGCAGCTACCACAAATATTTCCTAGCAAAACATTATACAACACAGGGTACGTCCACACTAGCAGATAGCGCAGCTCCCAGGGTATGACTTCGTTCAGTGAAGCAGTTGGTGCTGAGGACACTAGGCCCGTATTACACATATTTCAGGGGGCAATTGCATTGAACAAGCTCTGATACTTTAGACTGAGTGCCCCTTCATGACTGTAACAACTGTGCGCCTGGAATAAGTTTTTCCAATTTAGTTGCATGCAAAAGGATTTAATCCAATTAACGCCCTCCAAGTCTGCTGTGGTGAGATTCACCTCAAAAGTGAATTTTGCTTCTTTATTGAAGCAAAAGGGCTATTGTAGATGTTTCTGTAGTTAAACTCTACTGTTTGTAAATTAAAAGTGATGTCTATAAAGCACGAAGATATTCCCAGCCTTCCTGAAGAACGGACCACTCTAGGAGCTTTACCTACCCAGAATTTTCAGTGAATGCTGGAGATCTCAAAAGCCTGAAATGACTGAAGCATGGTTCATATATAATTTTCTTCGCAGTGTTGAAACCACTGAAAAAAATATTTTGACCTTCAGATTTGGTCACAGTACATTCCTAAACAACCTTTTCCAAGAAAAATAAATACAGTTTCATAAAACTTACCATTCTTTGTGTAGGGGTAAGTTTGTTGTGTATGCGAGTGATACTGGGGCATAATTTCTGTTGTTTAGCCTAGAAAGCACACACGCTCCTCAGGTACAGCATAACATAATGGCACCTCCCTGTCACACGTGCTGACTTTAGGAGAGGAGATTTCAGCACTTTCTGCCCACACTGATGACCAGACGCTGGCTCGGAGATAACAATCTGATCAACAACTGAGATTCTAAATCTCATCCCTACAATGATAGAGCTTTCCCCTTAGCTGTATTTTAACACTTGGAGATAATTAATAACCATTGTAAAGCATTCAGGTGGACTGAAGCATTAAAATGGAGAAAGTTGATATCAAATGAAACTGCTGCAGTGTTCTATTTCACCTTGCCATACTAGCCACCTGCGCGTGGATGACTGGCATCATAAAGCAGAATTGCCCTGTCTTGTTACCCCTGTTTACCTCCATGTTCTTTTCATCCTTAGTTTCCCATGTCATGCACTTTCCCTGCGTGACATTTGAACAGCCGTCATGTTGCCTGCTGTTAGAAAGGGTAATGCAGCGTAAAAGAAATGCAAGTACCATGTGATAGAAGCCAGGAAAACAACAGTAATAATTCATTGTAACAGGTAGTCACGATGTGGTGGCAGTAGTTGACTCGTGCTAAAGGGTCCTGGTAGAAAGGAAATTATTTCCAGACAATGAAACTGCTTATTAGTAATGACTGCAGCATTTACAACTCCTCCAGACCTCTCTGTTCTGGATCAAAAAATTCTTCCTTACCTTGAGAAAATAAATTGGCCACTGGCCTTATCAAGCATCCCAAGAACACCCAGCAAACCAATTAGTCATAACTTTGCAAAAAATGTAAGCAGTAACATTTCCTCATGCTTCATCTGGGTGAAGGACTCAAGTATTGATATCACTGCCCTGAATCTGTATTTTTCATAGGCTTATATAGCTGTCAGTACAGCAGCATTTGATTTTCTCTCTCCCAACTTCACCCTTACAACATCCCTGGGAGGTGGGGAGGTACTTGCTGCATTGGGTAGCTGGATAGTGGAGAGCACTTCAGCTCCAGCAGAGAATTTATAAAGTTCTCTCTGAGAATGAAGTTCAGATTTCTGAAGGCATAAAGGTGACTAAACCAAGGGAAGTTACATACCTCCATCAGTCGGCTGCCTAAATACCGCCGTACACTGGAATCTGAATGAGGTATCAGATGCCACAGAAAACATTTGTGGCAGAGCACAGAGCATCACTTAGTCTTCTACACCCTGGACTGGTAACAGCCTCATTCAGGAACTGACTCCTTTTAAATACTTGTCCCTATTAAGTTTAAAACATCAATAAAACCTAATGGTATAACAAGAAAAGCATAGACAATCTTGTGATTCGGCTGTGTCACTGGAGACCATCATTCACAACTGGAGAAAGGAGCATTTGGAGATCCACAGGTCTCCGCTTGTCCTCTCCTGTGAGGAGCCCCTGGCACTCAAGCTGAACAATTTGGAGTGCCAAAAGCTCACATGTAATAGGGGGTTCTCCTCTGTGCGGATCTCAGTGTTTCACATGGTATGCTAGCGTTAGGTGCGAGGGGTACGGGTATGTTTAAAAGCAAAAGGATGTCTCAGAGTTGCATGAAATAGAGATAATGGCTCCCTTTGGGCAGAGAGGAGTCTTTTTTATCAGGAGAGAGGTATCAAGAAGAGGAATGGAATAAACTGTAGCCAGGTGACCTGCATATTCCTGAGTGCCTGTTTAGGGGATGGTAACAATAGGAGATTTATTAATAGTTTCTGAAATTAGTTATAGCTGGATTTTATATAATATTGCCTGGCTTCATGCATATGACTTCTGGGTCTTGCAGTTGGAGAGGAAGAGATTTTGACTTTTCTAAATAATCTACTACACTCCTCATGTTTAAAGCAGATTTGGTGATTGTAGGCTATTAAAAATGGATACTTACAACAGCACTGCTGCACAAATTAATGCAAGCAACAGCAAGATTCGAGACCAGTTGAAATCTAAAAATAAATATTTTTCTACCAATGTCTTTTCAATATCTATGCTATAGAATGGATCTGTTTAATAAAATACTTAATAAGGGTAAGGGTAATGTTGTGCATTAAAACATATGCATAGCTGAACACTGATGTTGCATCATTTGGTAATAACAGGGAGGATGGAGACTATACAGCCCAAACGATGTCTTTGGTATATCTGCATGTCTTAAGCCTTACTGAGAACAGAATGAAAATTTGGCAAAAGGAACACGGATTTAACTAGCTGTTTTCACCATCTGAGCCGAAAGACAAAATATAAAGACCAGACACTGAGAAATGTTCATTAAAATAGTAAATTTCTTTCCACCTGATGGGTAACATCTGTTAAGAATAAATTATTTTAACTGTCAAAGCTATTCTCTTCATGGATATTGCACACAGCTTGAGAGATCTGTCATTTTGGGTCTAGAGTTCATTGTTTCTCCAAGTTTTTGGCTTACAGTCACACCTCGTGCATGCATGAAGAGACAGTGCAGCAGCTCCACTGTGAAGTACCGAGAAAGTTTAAAAGGTATTTGCAGAACAGTGTAGTAGATTATGCTGCTGGCAAGCCTTCAGAGCTTGCTAGACCTAATTCTCCTGTTCTGCACCTCAGCTTCAGGTCACTGTAAGCTTCCCTATCGATGGGAGACTGAAACAACAAAGCCATTGACAGATTTGTCTCCTGTTAACTAATTTTTACTATGGATGACTAATACTACATTCTCCTTTCTTATCATATGTATTAAAAATAAGCTGGAAAACTACTTGTGATTGACTTTTGCTTTCATAGTGTTTTTAATTCCCCCTTTCCCCCCTAATTCAGTGGTGTTACATTACTAACAGAGTTGAGCATTATAAATACGAGTGTTATTCTTACAGGGGAGCCCTAAGCAAGACTATAAAGATGTGATTTATACAATACTGAAAAATGGCAGTAATAGAAAGAAAAATATATCAGCCCTCTTAGTAAGCTGAAATCATCTAGCTATCAAGTAGATATATGAAAAGAACTCTGTACATATTGCTGCTTCAGATTACAAACGGTACTTAGGCTTTAGTCTTTTTTTTTTTTTTTTTTCCCTCTTATTGGGAAAGTCTTATATAAAAATCCTTTTCCAATCTCCTTATTAAAGATCTTTCTGCACAGGGATGCAGCACTTACTCATTATGTTCTAGATCTGTACTGTAATCAGTCTGCCCACTTCTCTGAATTCAAATGTTTTATGCTCAACTGTGTAAAATCCTGAACTCCAAATATCAGCTTGGCTTATTGTGTTACTATTTTTGGTTTTCTTGTGTTTCTTTATAGTTCTGTGAAAGACTGTTGTTAAATGAAGCTAGCTGTTTAATGCCTGTGACAGAGCCTTTCACAAACTGTTACTTGACAAGAAAATAAATATAGCAAAGATGATATGAGGAGACACTGAACTATGACCATGGTCTGCATGTTCTCAGAGCACCAAGAAACAACGAGTTTCTCTTACACTAGGGCAGGCAGCATTTCAGGATGCTTATACTAAATGGCCCAAGCACTTCCACCAACAGATGATGGTGTCTTCTAGAGAGATTTTTACAAAATAGATTGTATAAGAAAGGGCACATTCATGGCAACCAAGGATTCTTGGAGCCTGATTTTTCACCTGTCACACATTTTATATCACATACATCCCTGCAAACACAGTACACACTAGGTAGAAAATGCTACCGCCTGGAAGGATGGCATCAATAATGAAGTAAGAACAGCCATTACAGAAGCACAGCTATAATAGTTGCACTTCCTGCTCATTAGATAATAATTATAGGAGCATTCAGGGAATACAAACCTTTAGTCACGGAAGTCATACAAAACTCCCACTAATTTCCATAGGGCCAGTCTTTTGCTTCAGTTTTATAGCAATATCTCAGATCTGTTTAATTCTCAACGCGGTCAAGAATTTTATTTTATCCAAAGTTCACATTTCACTCTTTTTTTATTAGAATTAGTGGTTTTGAGAATGGAGAAGATACTAATTTTAGTTTAACTTTAGAATTTAATAAAGCTAGTCAGTTTGTTCAGATAGTATACGGTTAGCTTTGCATCACTGAGCAAAATAAACAGGGTTTGAAAGCACTTTATACTAAGTAAACTGGGAAAGCACCTATGCGTATATGTTTCCAAAATTAAAAATCAGATGAGGTTAATTGAAAAATCCAGCCTTAAAAGCAACTGTAAGCTGCATTTCATAAAAAGCCATGTATTTGGCAATGAAAGCAGGTTTTGATAATTTTAATGAGGGGAAAAAAGTGAAAATTAGTGAGTTTAAGTGAACCCAAAAGTTCAAAGCTGCTGTATTTCACATGCCTGTAGTTACAGAGCACGAAGGCAGTTTATTTTTTTTTATGTCAGCTTCAATGTCTTGCAATAGCAAACTGTCTTTGCCAAAATGGCAGGATACATAACTGGATTCACATATGGGCTTTCCAGACTTCAGAAATTTTTCAGATTCATTTTTACTTTGAACTCATGCCAAAGACTCCGAACTGTACAGACAGCAAAGGTCTGCTATTAGATTCTGCTGACATTTGGAATCACCAGCAATTTGTTCTCAGGATGCCAGAACAAGCCTCTAGATAATATTTCATCCCTGTCATGAACAACCAGATTCATATGGGGGTGTCTTTCTTTTCAGGATATTTTTGACCTTTTTGTTTTAAGTATTTTTTTTTCCACCTACACAGGCAGTAAATTCTTTTATAGGAAGGAGATATTGACATGATAACGTTTGCAAAGTTATGGTGTTTCCTTTAACTGGTGCTTCTGGCCAAAATCCTCTAATGAATTTATCATCCATTTTGTGATCTTCCTTCCCTAGAGTAAAGTTTCTTCTCAACATTGATAACAACAGGGATTAGAAATCAGCTAGCAGCCTCTGAGCTCAGGATCTGTGGTCCAGAAAGAATATTAGTGGCACTAAACTGAGATAGACTTTTATTCTAGCATAAATTGTAACTTACAGTATTAAGGCTTAATTAAATATTGGCCTGGTTAACCCTCTGCTGAGTTTCTGATCTGCTTTTGGAGTAGGTGGAATTTTCCCTTCCCCTATTCTTCCTGTGAAACACTCTTCTTTCTCCCATCTTACCACTACTGCACACACATGCACATGTGTACATCCCCTTGAAATTAAATTGTCCCACAGTTGCAGATGGGAAAAGGTGAGTAATCTTTCCCATGAGACAGAGAAGAGGAGGAAAAGAGAAGGAAGCAAAAAATCCTCTCTCTTCCACTTGTTAAAACAGAGATGGTGGATACAGTAAAGGAGAACAAGGCCCTTCAACCCAGCCAGTGGTAGGTTAGATGTAGGTGAGACATGCAGTATCCAGAGGTTTAGATCACCCATACCACCCTGCATATGTTTCTCAGAAACCTCTGGAGACCTCCTAAAGACATCCTTCTCCCAGTTTATCTCCTGGCCATATACTGTAGTCATTAATGTGTAGAAAGGTGATTTTCTCCTTCATCTTTTGGCCATCTCTACAAATACCATTCTGGACATTCACTCCAGTAGTTCATCCTGGCTGCTCTCACATTTGGACTCTGGAACCACCCCTGGGGTGTAGCTTGAGCAGGCACTAGTGCCCAGCCAAAATGTTTTCCTAACAAACCCACCCTTCCAGCAGCTAAGAAGTCAAGGAAGGTACACTGACGTCCCCCAGGCTCTCTCACTGGTAGGAGTTCCTCCCCTCAAACGCTGAGTCTCAGGCTTCTGCTGTGCTCATTGTATCTGTCTAGGGATCCCTGTGCACAACTAAACAGTACTGGACATTTATAAATTACTAACTGGAGCGTCATTCCCTCTACTTGCTGTTAGTAGTGGGAACCAGAGGGAAATAACATCATGAGGCACTGCAGCAGATAGACTCAGGATGTTAGCTGTGGCTTCTGCATACTGTCGGTGGAGCTTTCTGCTTCCGTAACCAGCTCTTCAGCTGCTTCTGCATCAAGGGTCTGCACCCTGGGATTCCAAAGATTTTGTCTCACAGCCCAGTTCTTCTAGGTGGAATTGTATCCCAATAGAGAGCCCTGCCTGCAGGGGTTGTCTACCACTACGTTTAAGAGGTTTGTCAACATTTGCAAATGTGCATCTCGATTAAACTGCACTCACATGGCTTTATGCAAATCGTGTTTCAAAAGTAGGCTGGTCTCCTAAAGTACCTGCTATCAAAAGAGGAGCTTTATTTGGTGTCAGCAGTGCCCTCCATGGATTCTTCTCTCAGATCATTAGGAAAAAGGCATTAGGCTTGGTGGGGCCACCCAACAGTCTGGCATCTTGGCTTGTGTCTGTTTTTAGACTGCACAACAGGAAAGGACTGCATCATTATTTCTCCCAACGGCACATAGGTTCCAGTGCACTGATCCCATTACTCTGATCAACAAATTAGTTGTGTAAAAATTAGTACTCCTAGAGAGGAGATATTAACAGCAGTGGCTCGTTTCTCTGCCGGGCACTGTGCAAACTCTTCTAAGCTCTACTTGAGGCTGTAAACTAATTCCAGATCTTCTTGTCCACTGCAGCTTTAGCCATGTGCCCCTGTCATGACACTCTGTCCTCTTACTGCTTCTGCCAGGTCATCTTTCCAACCTGCCCACTGATCCACAGAGCATCCACCGCCCCGCATTAGACCCATATTATTGTTCCAACACACCCTCTGGAACAGTGACAGTGGTGTTGAACTGCCTGGTGAAACAGGCAGAGACTACCTGGCAATCTACTGTGAAAAGAGAAAAGTCAGCCTCACTGTGTTGATACAGTAACTGGCAAAAACACTTCACTTCTCACGCAGGCACAATTTCTGTAGCTTTAAATACTACCTACATTCAACAGCTTCTGCTCAAAACAAGTTTCAGCTGAGAGCAGCTGACAACACACAATATTGGTGGGAATGTCCAATCACTAGGCAAAAATCTTCTAAAAAAACCCAGACAGCTTCCACAGAAGCGGGTCTGTGTTCAAGCTGCCTATTGTGTCAGGCTAGAGCAGGTATCAGTCCCTGGAATGGTGTCTAGTTCCAGAGCGTGTTGAACACTTCAAACCAATTATAGGTAACCCCAGAATGACCAGTACTAAACAAAGAACAGGGATATGTGTTCCTTTATTTGGTGTAATATGCAATCCACGTGTAGCTTTTGCAGTTTACAGTTCTCACAAATATTGCTAGCTGCTATAGGTGACTGACTCCCTTTTCATAGATTAGGTTTAGAGCCAGCTCTAGTCTTTGGTTGATAAATGAACTCTAGAGAACCTTCTTTCATTCTCTAGGTGCTGGTCGTACTTTACTGAGAACAGAGGCTCCCAAATAAGTTGCCTGAAAGATGGAATAATTCACCATGAATTAAACCATGCACTGGGGATGCTGCATGATCAGGAATGATGGGGGCACATATATAAAAAAATGCCTGTCAGTACAGCAGTCAAAGGATGTGCCTTCTTATCTTTATGAATATTTAATTGAAGTTGCTGATGATATAATACATAACCACCATCTTGACAGGAATCCAGTTCCATCTCAGACCCCACTCACAGCAAGGGATTAGGGGGTTGGGGGAAGGGGATACCTACCTTATCCTCACCACAAAACCACACATAAATATTTTGCACAGACTGTTTAAAGTCTTGTTACGGACCTTATACACTCTTAAAAAAAAATCCCTTGCAGAGCAAATATTTGTTAATATTTGTATACTTACGTGCTTGCAAGAGACAGCACCCACATGCAAAACTCTGTGCTTCTGCATTTATGCATGCACTCGTGCTTTTAGGCATGCATATGGAGATTAGCATGTACAATTACAGTTTTTTCTAATCCGAGTGAAATTCGGTAGGACCATGACTCCCAAGAAAGGGAACTTTTGTCTCCTTCATATTATTCTCCACTAATGGGCTGTGCCTTGGAAGTTATAGCTCTAGAAGGAAAAACATATACCTGCTGTAGAGCTACCATAAAGACAGGATACTAGCATTGCCCTGGAAATTAAAGCATGGTCAAGTTATATGAATTCCAGTAACTGTTGAAAAAATGTATGAACTGTTTAAAAAACAAAATGCTTAAGGTGCAAGGCCTCAGTTCTCCACTCCATCCAGGGAAACTACTAATTTTGCATATAGCAGAACTGCAAAAGATGCTGTAGGAACTTCACAGCTGGAAGACAGCCTTCCTGAAGCACAGGTTCAGATACTACAGACTCCTATTGTGTCACATTTTTTTTTCTTCTTCTTCCTCCTTTCCCTGCTTCACTTTTACTGTTCACAAGTTACCCAGTTCTTCAGCTGATGGAGACAGCCATGTACCCTTACATAGCCATTGCAGCCCCTTCTCAGTCTTCAAGTGAAAGACAGTGACCAACTGAAATACTTTTTTTTTTTTTTCCATAGAACGTTGGGATCTAAAATGCCTGACTTAAATATCAACCAGCACTAAGATGCCACAGTAGATTCTCAGATTTGCCTGTTCAGTGATTTCCCCACCCCACCCCCGCCAACTTCGTCTATTCTACTGATAAAAAGAGCTTAGAAATCAGCTGCTGTTCATAAACATCAGAGAGGTAAGGCAGAAGAAGTCTGGGCATGGATAACACACTAGAGAGGGCAACGTCTCTCCAAGAATCCCACCAACCTATTAGGAAATTGGGTAGCAGTAGATGTGCAGGTTGAAGCCAGTATGACTCCAAAATGCAGCCAGAAATTATTTTTTGTACCAGCACAGGCTATAGGGGTGCTTGCATGACATGGCCCCAGCATGGAAACTGCTCTTGAACGGCTCACCAACAATATGCAGTTGAAAAGCCACAGTTTGGAGATTTCCGAGACAAAACAACTCTAATATTTGAAATGCTGCTATTATCAAACCCCAACAATGCAATAAACCAAACTCAGTCAGACTGCTACATGTCTAACTCCCGAGAGTCTCCAGGATTAAGGTTATAACGTGTATATCTCCTGTACATGCTGTAAGACCATCAGGTTTCAAAAGCAAATGTAAACCTGGCAAATGCCTGCATAAAAGCAGTTTTCAGACAGTCAAAATAAATAGAAGAAACTGTGCTGATTACTAAATCCATCATGTTTTCTCCTGTGAATTATAACCAGCTGATACTCACAGCTTGGTGTCTGAAGTACTTTTGGTTGAAAACTCCACATTTCAGATGAGATATAAAATTAGGGCCTCAAATATTTATTTTCATGAAAGCTCTCCTAGTATGTTGTGTCATGTCTTAAGCTGTTGAAAACATAGATATCCCAAATATACTAGTTCCTAAATACCTCTGCTTTTGCAAAGAACTTTATAATTTCCCAGGGGGCAAATAAAATGTCTTCTTCTGTCTCCATGTTGACCCATTTCTCCAGCATAACTGGAAACACACATCCCTCTCACAGAGCATAGATCACTTTGCTCTTTGACTATTTATGCCTGCTCTTCTCTGTTCTGAGCACTTCAGCTCCATTTCAGCAGCCTGATTTTCCTGTGGGAGGTGGAAGACAGGTATACTTAGAGACCACAAAAAAGGCCTCACAAGCTGATTGTTTCTAACTGAAAATCCAAAAATTTTACTTAAGACAAACTAGACTGCTTTTTTTTTTAACACTGTCCTTCACAGCTCAGTACCCTCAACATTTTTCTCACTTCAGAGAAGAACACCTTAGAACTAAAAGATTGTAGAATTATATCCCCTCAGGTAAATCGGTGCTCTAAAAATCATCAACGGCGACCAGAATACACCTATTTTAGTAGTAATGATATACCACTCACCTAACCCCAAGCCGAGCTTCCTGTCACAATCCATCTTCATTGCAAATCTTTACTTCAAAGGATAATTGGGGTCATTAGCAATATTTGCCTGGACTCCAGCATCTCCCATGAACCCTCAATAAACCATCACTAGTACCCATATGATTCACAAAAATCTATTTTCAGAGCAGTATTCTAAAAAGAGCACATGTGTGATGGGGAAAAGGGGTGAATTTTGAGTTAAAAAAAGCTAACCCATAGCATTACCACCTGAACCAACAGAAGCCGGACTAAGTGGTCTTGAAGGGTCCTTAGTCTTTTATTCACACACTTACACCATCAAGCATCCACAGTATTTATTTTGTGCTGACAGACATCACTGCACATACCATATTCTGACTCAGAATTTTCAATACTAAAACAACAATTAATTAGTCACTTACAATGGTGGCACAACCCTTTCCCATCACATAGGAAAATCCTGTGCAAAAGATTGCTGTTAACTACGTGCTAGCCAGTACCACAGCAACTATTACCTGCAGTTCTTGGGATTCAAGGCAGGCAAAGTACTTCATCAGGAAGGATAAAAAGATTAATCACAGAAACACTAACTCCAACAAAGTTTCCCCTGCGCAAAGCTAGACAACTCCTTCAGTACAACATTTTCACAGCTGAACCCCTGAATTCTGTGAAAGCCACCGATATTAAGCACTTCCGAGAGCTAGCACACCTGTTTCAAATCCTAAATGTGGCTGAAGGTGTTTCTCTTTAGCAATCAGCTTGAAAACCTGACCTTAATTTCTTTTCTAGAACAGAGGTAATAGCACGCAACTGCTTTGTAAGTGCTTGCAAGAGAGCACTTGGAGACTGGAGGCTCTGTTCTTTTGCCAAGTGTTACTTGTCAGGCAAGTGTGGCAATTCCCATAGGGAGGGATGACAGGGGCCTCCTGCCTTCCAGTTCTCCTTCTGCTACTGAGACATCGTGGATATGCTTTTTCATGAGTCAGTATCTGAATGTCTTTATTCATGAAATGTGACTAAACATTCCATTTTTCAGTATAGTACTTCAATATATTTTCAAAATACTTTGAATGAGACATGATAAGAAAGTACTGAATGTTATTACCTGCTTGTACATTTTTCATGTCGTTTTTCAGCTTAACAGAATACATTCCCAAGACGAGCACTATCCCTATAAACATGCAGAGAAATTGAACCTATTCTATTTCTGAAGCTTCATCCTGATGGATTTACGAAAGAAATGTCTGTTCTTGCCCAACTGCTTGATGCTTATCTATTAAGAAATTTCATCTGAGTGTAGTCTCTCATGTATGGAACCAGTTTTGTTTCTTTCCCTGAAAGCTGCTGTGGAAACGCATATGCACATGTATATACGTTTCCAAGTTTGTATGAAGTCCAAGTTCTGGTTGCTCAGAAAGACCTCAAAAACGCACGGTTGCAACATGACACTTTAATAAGCATAACTCCCTAAAAACAAGTTAGATAAAAGGAGCAACTAAAAGGAAAAATACTCGTAAATGGCAAGAAAACACCATTATCTGAGATAGAAATAAAATGTATACTAGACACTGTAAAAAGACTACAATCATGCTTAGACGTAGGGAGCAGCAGAAATAAAGAGTGGAAGTTGTATCTGAATGGTGAAAATAAAGAGCAGTGTAAATTCTGACAAGTGGCAACATATAATACAGCTAAAAAGATAATAAAAAAAAATAAATTGGAAATCTATCAAAGTTGATGGACTCAGTAGATAAGCAAGGTATTAAAGGGAAAATAAGATTACTGCAGAAAAGCTGTGCATCCCTTCGGTTGACACACGCTATGGAACAGAACAGGGATGTTCCTGATCAGATCATTCCTACAGGGGCTGATCTGAGGAAATCTCAGGTTGGGGAAGAATGTCTCAGCGAAAATATCATTGCTTGGAAGAAAGGGTTTTAGCACAAATCAGTGCAATGAATGGTAACAACTTGCTAGGGGCAGATGACGCTTACCCGGGAGTTCGGAGGCAGCTCACGTATGAAACTGCTCAGCTGCTGAGTGAGCTGGGTAAGTGCCGCTTAAATCACCGCAGTGCCAGAGCTATGGGGAAATGCAATCAAACTTTAAAAAGGATCCAGGATGAGTGATTGTATTTCTTCCATACCCAGAGTGAGGAGAAATATGTAATAAAAATGGAAGCAGTAGAGTCAGGGATACATATCACACGTCGGGGTTGAGTCGACATAGCTTTCACAGAGCCTGAAATACAATCTCCTAGAGGTCTCTGAAGAAGCCTGTGGTGATCCGGTGGGTAGAGCTATCTAACTAGGCTGTCCACACTGGGAAGTGAAGAAGGCTGGTGCAACATGTTGTAGCTTTTAAGGATGAAGAGAGCCAACAGACCTTAATGGCTCCTGAGGGGCCTCTACCCCCGGCCTCTGCCCATTGGCCCAGGGGCTCCATTTAAGCTCTGGCCTTAGGCTCTGCTCCCTGCTTGGGCTGTGTTGTAGAAGTTAGGCTTAGAGTTAGGGGGTTCGGGTTAGTGAAAGTATGTGTCTTCAGTCTGGTCTTGCTCTTGCTGCTGGGCCTTGGACCTGTGTTGTATCCTTGCCTCTGCCTTCAGCTTCTGGATATGACCTTTGGCAACAGCCTGTGCTGAGGTACCGTGGGACTGTGCTGTAGTTGTAGCTCCTAGGGAGCCCTCCCTGTATGGAGCAGCCCTTTTCTTGCTGCTCCCCTCTGGCCCGTTTATCTTGGTTCTCTTTCGAGGCAAACCAGGGAAGGGGGCAATGACCTATGTTGTGGAGCTAGGGCACAGCCAGAAGAGCATTTAGGTTTGGCAGTATAAGCTTTCCTAAAGATTTTAGGAGGATTCATCAAAAAATTAAATCCTAATATTTAAAAAATCCTTTAGAGAAAGTAATGCAGGCAAATGGCTCATTTTCCTAACTGGCCATCAGAGCACCTCAGAAATCTATTTTGTCATCCGTATGTGTAATCTAGAAGTATCTGGAAAAACTGAATAGTAAAGTAACAAGCTGCAGATGTCGAAATGAAGTTTTGAGATGGTTTGGGCTAAGACTGAATTATTTCTTAGTATGTGTTACAGGAGAGACTCTTCAAGTTTGCGAGCATTTTCCCTGGGAAGCAGTTACTGGTCTATACTGTGCAGGCAGGGATCAAAGGAGAGAACAGGCTGTGTGAGTGGTGGTGGGGAGTTCCTGCTTCTGGAAACATGTCCCACTTGCACAAATGGTAAACCACTAGAGAGCAGCATTAGCCCAAGACTTCTGCTACGTGCCTGAACAACAAAACAGCACTAGCATGAGGGTGATGTTTGCAGTTGGACACTGGTTTCAGAGCAGGTTTTATCAGAACCAGGGAAAATATAGGCCAGCCAGTGCCATATGGCTCAGCCCATGGGTACTTAAATACACAAATAACCAAAAGCAACTTCTGTAGCTTGTCTCCAGGATCCCAACTTTCCCCATAAATCAAGTTAAAAAACAAGAGTAAAGTTCTCTTCAGCCTACAGCTACTGCAGATAAAACCAAATTAGCTGTAAAAGTTTCAGCTGATTCTTGTCTCTAGTCATCATCTTGGGTTAAGGCTCACTGACATCTGTAGTGATGTCCAGTGTGGAGTCTTTGGACTCACATCTCCCCTTTCTAACATATCACTGGGTATCATTCTAACACTGGAGAGGTGAAAGACAAATGGTGGTAAAATAGCAGAGATCTCACTCCTGATGGAGGGGTTTAGGAGGAACAGAGTCCAAACATGCATTGGTTTCAAACTAATTTCAACATATCTCAGTACGTACACTGGAGATTTTTTCTTTTAAAGAATAAATCTTTCATTTAAATAAAAATGTACCTAAAATGTGGAAATATGTTTATATGCTATAGCATAAGACACTTTAACCTACATAAAAGTCGAGTAATTATATTAAAACTAGCAATACTATGCTTGATAGTAACCTTTTTTATGGAAGGTTTGCTTTGGCTGCCTGGTAACTAGGACAAAGTAAGGACTAGGCACCAGGGACCATCTTATTTTTATGATTTTGACCTTTTCTGCAAAAGGCAAAACATATTTTTTTGCACATGATCAAGGTCAATGTTTTAATTATTCTAAGCTGATTAACTGACTGTCAACTTCTGCTCTCTCCCCTGCCATTTTGTGATGTGTAGCAGCAGAAGTGTGCTCCTGTGACTCCCTCTGTCTCATTTCTTTTGAACCTGATCTTGAATAGACACGGAGGTTGCCCAGAACTATACAGGAGGACCTCTGGCTACTCGTGTAACAAACTGATGAGGACTTCTGAACTTCATCCTCTTATCAGCCAAAGTGAGAGGGGTCCTTTATGTCTGCATCTCTTTAATGCAGTATAATCTACATGGAAATTAGAACAGTAGATGAATAGTGGGAGTCACAGAAATGTGGAATATTTCAGAAAGTTTAGGAACAAACTATTAGGTAAAATAAAAATGAGTAGCAAAGCTTTACATAACATCAACTAAAGTTGTCCTTGCCAAGTATTCCTTAAAAACAGAGGACCAGCCCATACATGTATCTGGAAAGATACCCTCTGCCATTTTGATCTGCTGTGAGCCACACAGGTTCCTCTGAATTTTGTCTTTGGAGGCAATTCCAAAGTTGTTCTTGCTTGGTTCTTAAAGATCTGATGCCTCAAATCTTTAAGATTTTCTATAGCACCCAGGTATTTGTGCAGGGGCTGAAGCTGGAAGAAGAAAGCAACATCTGCTGGCCTATGGTGGTGTTCATGTGGCTTCAGTGTGAATATTCCCATTGTGTGGCTTACTCTTAAAGGGTGGGTTTTTTAGGATTCAGCCTGCCTTTATAGGCTTGTTTCTGTTCATGGACACCAAAGGAAGGGGGGCTTCCCAGAAGGTGGGAAGCCAAAACTCTGGGAACTCTAGTGGGTTTATTTATTCGTAGACTCTAAAAAGACACACAATCATTGCTAGTGATGACTGTATTGCAAGGTATAGTACTGGAAAACCAATTTCAACCAACAATCAGATTCATCTCTGGCTCTAGCAGATTCCCAGTGCCCCTGGCCAGCAATGCCTGGCTGAGACCTGCGCGCAGAGGGGGCACGCTGGCAGACAGGTTCTGCAGCGTGGGGTGGCCCCTGCCAGCAAGCTAAGGAGTTTCTAGGAGAGGTAGTCGGTGTGGATGGATCAAAGAGTTCCTTGACATTGAGATTTGCTGTAAAGACTGCTACTGGATATCCTGTCCCTTGGACAGCAGTGAGGGGACCTGCAGCAGCTCTTGGGTGCTTCTTAGAATTAACGATGAGTCACTTTAAGGTTGCTGGATCTTCTTTCCTATTGCTCCACTTCCTCTGTTTTGTGAAGATAAATAAGAAATGAGAGCCTGGAAATTCTCTTGAGAGGTCCTGCAGCTTGTTTGTTTTGTGAAAATACTTCTTGTTATCTAATTCCATTATACTTGTTAACAACAGCAGGAGCTTTCCCATAAAACTTGCCCTAAGTAAACTAACCACAGCTTTGAGAACTGAGCTGCAGAGAAGATCATCTTGGAAACTTGAAGATGGAGTACTTTCTTCTGTCAACTCATTTAGCATTTCTCTACAGCTTTGCACTAAGTAAACCTGTCCAGGTGTGTCCCTGCTCTCAGATGTTGAGAATTTACATTGCAGCTGCTGAGTTGCTCTGACTATCGTAGTTATAAACTCTTTCTGCTGTGATTATACACGATTGAAGTTTCCTGCTCTGGAGATAAGCATGTATTAAAAGATATACTTCTTCTTTTTGCAGATAGCTACAAGAAACAATGACTTAGGTGAGTCTGATTGTAATTATTATATAAATAACTAGGTTTTGGTGGGGCTGCTTCTCTATACTTCATTCTCATTATTCCATATATTTTTCTCTTTGGAAATATTTTCCAGCATCAGTGGAAAACAATTCCCATAATTTAGATGTGTTTTAAAGTTATATTCAGCGTGATTATTTATGCTGTCGTGATAAAGAAATTAAGAAGACTTATTGAGCAATTGCTGCATGGAATGTTCTTTTCCATATGTAGCCTTAGAAAATCAGAATATTTTTCACTTTGATTTCTTTCCTATGTGAAATAAGGCACCTCCCTGTCTGTTGTACCCAAGACTATTGTATGTTTTTTTGGCATAATAACCAATAGCTCTTGTCTTAGAAATGTATTTCAAGTATTTTGGAGTTAGAACTGAGGAGCATGTCACAATGTCTTATGTCAAATTAACAGTTAACCTGGAAATTAACAGCTTGCATGCATTCAATATGCATGATAAAAATAGTAATTTCTTTTGTATGATTCATCTCATTTTTGCAGAGGTCAGTTATGATTTTTCTTTAATTCCACAAGCTCTAATGAAGAGAACAATGACTTACAATACTTAGCCTCCCACTCTGAAGGCTCCCAAAGCTTCTTAAGCTAAAATATAGTAAGACGTGACTTTAATATTAATATAGATGTCATAGTGCAGCTGTAATCAATCTTTCCTATCCAGGAAGCAAGGCAGACCTAACCAGTCTTAGCATATTGTGAATGCTAGATTCACTCAATCTTAATTTGCTAATCCTTTTTCATATAATTGGGAAATGAACTTCAGTGAAAAACATGTCCAGAAGTACAGGAGCTTGGTTAGTTGCCTTCTCAGCGCCTTGCATGTTCTTTATTTTCATCATCTGCTAGGTAGTGAAATAGCTGTGTATGAAGGAGACATCCTCTTGAGAAGAGGACGACGCAGTGCAATTAACTGTGAGAGCTGTTTATGGCCCAAGTCACAAGATGGACTAGTCAAGGTTCCAATTAACATCTCTTCTGATTTCTGTGAGTGTATAAAATGGATGCTGTAAAGTTAGGATTGATCTTCCAGTCCCTACACCCTCTGTTTTATGTTTGTGGCATGCACCAAAAGCAGTCTTTGTCAAAATGAGAATTTATTGACATGTCTCTTTTCCTAATTTGTTAGCCTTCTGGTAGATTGACTAAGACTCCAGATATTTGAGTTACAGACACTAAAATATGTGTGTACTTGGGCAGCAGTTATATAAATACCAGCTAATTAATTCTAACTACAAATATTAGCTCATTCCTGCTAGCTACAATCCATTTTGATGTTTAGCAAGTACAGAAGAAATATAATTTGTTCACATTATGAATGTATTTGTGTCAAAATTACCACTAGGAGCACTTTTTTGAACACTATAATTTTCTTTCAAATCTCTCAGAAATATTCCCACACTAGAAATCCTGTAGAGATAAAAATGGAGGAAAAATTCTTGGAGATATTTTTTCCCCTATTGCCCCCTAGCCAGTCAATAGCTCTGTTCAGTGAAAAAGGCTGCAGGACCAATGCCTTAATCTCAAAAATTCTGCACCAGAAGACTTCATAAAGGCTGTGCAGGTCTTCCACCTCTCCCCTGTTAAGGATTCTCTGGTCTGAGGCTTCCATAGAGACCCTTTTTAACAGATCCTACCTTGAGAGAAAATGGCATGGAAGTGAAATACAGCCTGTGCCTGATTCCTGTTCCTGGGAAAAGGAGCCTGTGTTATCCCCTGAGGTGAGGACAGCCCGGACTTTGTGTTACCTAGGCTGCTGCTCTGCTCACGTGCTTCCAGAACTGCCACATAGACTCTTGTGGCTAGGTGAGGGTTGTTCCATCTACCTCCCCCTCTCCAAACTTTAAAGATGAGGAAATCAAGGTACAGATCAGTTGTGGATGATTTATAACTGAGGAAGCCAAATTAGGCCAAAATGTTCAAAAGTAGATAAACACTCTGATCTTTTCTTTGGTACCTGAATAGAAACACTGTGATCTTCAGAGCCTCTGAACACTGGCTGTCTCAAGTGATTCCAAGGGGTGTGTGGCAGACATTTGTTATCTCTGATAAACAAAATAGGGTTTTGGTGCTTAGCTACACTCAGATGGCTCATCTGGGATACTTTAATCTGGTTATTTGTATCCAGAAGTGTTTCATTTTTGTCCATTCTGCCTAATGGAAGAAACAGTGCCAGTTTGCTTTCCATCAGCTGTACCCTATAGAATATGCATAAGGGCCACCTATAATCCCTATATCTCCTTAAAAGTCTAACCAACTTGAAGATCTCTGAAGGCTTTGTGCCCTTTTTTTATTGTACTTGTATGATAAAAAGCTAGCGAGTGCTGTGAAGTTTTAAAGGAATGCACCCCATCATTGTATCTTGGTTTTGATTAACCAAGGAAGATTTCTCCTGGCCCCTTTCTCTTTCTAGCAGTGACAGAGAGGTCTTGGATTGCTGATGCTCTGCAAGAGATCTCCACCCTGACCTGTGTGCAGTTTGTAAATCGTACTACAGAAACAGATTACGTGTATGTTGAACGTGGGCAGAGGTAAGCTTCCTATCTCCTGAGGGTGGAAGCACTCAGAAGGTCTTTCAGCTTCTTTTCTGTTTTGATCTGGATTAAAGTAATTGCCTTTTTTTATCCTAGGAGTCGAGATTCAGACAGCAGATGCAAGCTTTCATTTTTCTGTTGATATACTGGTAGTTAATCAGTTAATAGGCTGTAGGGATAAACGCGCATGTAGACTTAAAGATAATGGGGTATAATTCAAAATGAGAACTTCCTTAGTTATTGTGAAAATGTAAAGTGTAATTGTTTCAGGTTCTTTGCTTAACTACTTAAACTCCTTCATCTTAGTTTGATATAGCCACTTTAATGTTTTAAAATTTGCCATCCTCATCACGAAGGCTTTATTTCTTCCCATGTTGAGTCTGGCAGCTTCTGGAAGCTTAGAAATCTCATGTGAGTTACTATTGGCATGTCCCCTTCCATGGCTACACATGTGGAGGCCCTTGGTGGCATAATCAGTACATCTATTTCTTTCTATTTGCTGAATGTGATAATTTTGGTTATTGATTGCCTATTCTTAGCTGCTGGTCTTACTTTGGAAAAATTGGAGGACGCCAAGCAGTAGGTCTGATGAAAAATGGCTGCATGGATAAAGGAGCAATTCAGCATGAAATGAACCACGCACTGGGTTTTATCCATGAACAGGCACGGAGTGATCGGGACAGGTTTGTCAAGATTATGTGGGACCACATTGTGGCAGGTATGTCCACTAAATCTTAAGAGAAAACATATACTTTCAGATAAAGGAGAATGTTTCTTCTGTGAACAGCAATGCAAATAAGAATCAAGATGAATGCTGGCAGCAGCAGCACATTCAGTGTGATGGAATTTCTCATTCAGTGTTTGTAGTAGGGGAATTTCTGTGGCTACACCTATGTTAGTGTGGTACTCCAAGGCAGATGCAGCCTAAAAGTAGCTCTACCTTCTTATTTTGATTATCATCTTGAACCCAGACTCACCTTATATCCAAAATACCAAGACCATCAGGAACACAAAATGTTGTTGCAAAGACTTGGCCAAGAAGCAAAACAATGGGACTTCTAGTTGAGGTGGGGTGAAATGTGATATTCAGAGATCATGGTAGGGAATTGCTGTTGTGGATGAAAGTGTTAACACGGTAATGATTTAGCAGCAAATCAAGATTTATTAATGACTAGCAGTACTTAATCATTAACCAGTTTAAAGATTTACAAACTAATTCAGTAAAATATGTTATAATTAAAGTAGCAAATTAACTACAGACTCGAAGATGACAAGATTCACACTAACTTACTGTGTGGTACCTTAACTCAATGCATATATAAATGTGCATTCACAAACACAGGATGTACGAACACACAGAGACAAAAGTATTTGGATCCAGTGGAATAAGTATGTACTCATGGTCATAAAAATAACTGTGTATACCTGTCGTGGTTTAGGCCTGGTTGGCAGCCAACCACAATGCAGCAGCTCTCTCTCCCTTCCCCTCCGGCAATGAGAAGGGACAGAGAGCCAGGCTTGGGGTTCAAGATAGGACTGGGATGGGGAAAAATCCCCCTTTTATGATCACGAGCAAAAGGCAGACTCGTTAGGGGAAGAAAAAAAGAACATACATTTATTACAGATACTAACAACACATAACAGAGTAGGACAGTGAGAAGCATTGCCGCATCTTGAGAACACCTTCCCCCCACCCCTCCCTTCTTCCCAGGCTCAGTTCTGCTCCCGATATCTCTACCTCCTCCCCCAGTGGCGCAGGGGCAGGGAATGGGGGGTGCAGTCAGTGATGCCGCTTCTTCCATCTTTGGTGGGGGGAGCTTCTGGAACTTTTTCCCCCCTGCTCCATCGTGGTCCCCCTCTCACAGGAAACAGTCCTCCACAAACTTTCTCTGACATGAGTCCCTCCCACAGGCCACAGCGTTCCCCACACTGCTCCAGCGTGGGTCACCAACTTCCTCTGACTGGACCCCCTCCCACGGCTGCAGCCCTTCCCGAGCTGCTCTGGCGTGGGACATCCCCGCATGCTGCAATCCTCCCAGCACTGAATTACAGCAGCGGGGCTACCTTTTCCCATGAGACCCCGGCCTTCTTTGGGCACAGCACCTTGATCATCGGAGCAGGAGCAACAGGCCATAAATCAGTGTCTGCTCCACCATAGATCTCCATGGGTGGCAGGGGGGGGCCTCCCTGCCGTCTCCCCACAGGATACAGGGGGGTCTCTGCTCCGGCACACCTCCCCCCTCCTTTCTTCCTCTGTTCCTCCACTGACCTTGGTGTTCACGCAGCTGCAGCAACTCCTCCTCACAAGTCCCACTGCCCGTCACCACGTCCCTTCTTAAATACGTTATCGCAGAGGTGCAGCCGACTGGCTCAATTTCCCAAACAGAAGTGGAGCTGGCTTGGAGCTGGGGGAGCTTCGAGAAGTTTCTCACAGGGGGCCGCCCCGATAGCCCCCTCCCCTGCTACCAAAAAACTCCACCACTCACTCAACCCAGGACAATACCCAAACACATCCGTAAGCAAAGAGTGGGTGAAAGAGAAACTAGTGCAAAGTTAAAATTTCCCTGTTCTTGAGTTTAGAGTGAATACTCACAATGCATTGGCATTTCTCAGTGGGTGATAGCTGAGACTCGAGCGGGTTGACTTCACCCTGGCTTCCCATCAGCTCTGACACTGGACCACACCTTAAGGTTTTTGGTACCTGAGTGGTGTCCCAGCTCAGGGGAGATGCTGGTCACAGGCCCCCTGCAATCCAGGAGAGAACAAAGAGTCTCACTTGGGGGTTGCAATTTATAGGGTCCAAGAAAATTAACTCTTGTCAGATACCCTAACCTTGGATAGTGAGGCGTTCCGGCATTTTCACCAGGTACATAATAACTTGATGGATGTGCAGTTCTGTTATTCTTTTCCTTCAACCACATCCCAGGTTCGGGTGTATCAGGTTGTCAGGAGGTGATGGGCTGTTATAACTGCTTCAAAGCAATAGGGAAAGCAGGAGCCAGGCTTGTTAAAGGGGGTGCCTTAATGCTCTGGTTCCCTGCCATTAGCAGTCTTTACCTCCCCAGGTTGGTATGACCCAGGAGAGGGCTGGAATCACACCAAACACCGAGTGGTACAGCAAGGAGAGAGCAGGGGGGTAGAATTGCACTACCACAATTGCACAGCAGCTCTATCTTGGGGAAGACCATGGAAATAGGGAAGGCAGCAGGTAGGCATCTTGGCTCTGGCAGTGAGTGAAATCACATAGACTAAAACACAGATGAACAAGGGACTCAATGCAGAGAGAATGGAAGCACATGCAACCACTAGCATGTGCAAAATTCTGGGACTTGGCATGATGTGAGAGGAAGGACTACAATTATTTCCTCCCTGAGAAGAGACTCATATACGCTGCCATGAAAAGGAGCAATGGGGAGCATTGGAACTAGTAAATCTTGGGGGGAAACAGGTGAATGTTATTTAAGGAAAGGAATGCAGGATTAATAGTTTGGGCATGTGCCCTTGATCTGTGTGCTGAGAACATGGGAATATATACAGAGCTTAAGGCTCTGGGGAAGGGAGGGCAGAGAGAGTGGTAGGAGGTCCCAGGGAAAGCAAGAAAGTGGTACATAGAAGGGAAGCAGGGGAAGAAACGATGCAAGGAATCACTTGTCTGACAGCTATGGGAGAGCTGGACAACCCACAACAATTGTAAAAAGATAATAGTGTACTCAGTTCATTATAGAAAATAATAGTAAATGAGGCTGGACAATTGAATACCAAATTCTAATAAGTCTCTTCAAGTAAGATACTCAACTCTTCAATGTCATGCACAGCTGAAAATACATCTTTTTCTCCAGATGGAACTTGATTGTTTTTATTGCAAATTCCTAACACACTGTTCTCCAAACTTTTTTCAGCTATTCCCATGGTATCCTAAGTAATTTCCATTTGTGCTGTTCTTTACTGAGGTTTCATCTCTAGTCTTAAGGTGCAATACTGCTGATTTGTTTGCCACTGTACAACAAGGACGTGCCATGTTTGAAATGCTAGGAGAGAGGAGTTGAAAACATGAAGTTATACTAAAGATACTAGAGACACATAAAATCTGACACTAGTTTTGCAGGGAGAAGTCCACGGGTTCAGATGTTGTCATTCCTAAAGGATACAGATGTAACCAAGCTCCGATTCAGGCACAGCATCACGGAAGGATAAAAGAGGGGGAAGAGGTGAAGACAAGACTATGCAAAAGGAGATGGGGTATAGCTTCAGTGTTTTAACAGTGTTCACCAGGAGTGGCAGCTGAGAAGATTGGCGCAACAAGGGAGTTAGAATGCAGAGTGTGTGCAGCACAAGCACTGTAGGGAAAAAATGCAAAGATATGCAGGGGAAAGGAAGTGAAGAAACCCAGCTATGTTCGTGAGGACTGTTAGCATACATCTCCTGTAAAAACATGCTGCTGTTAACAGTGCTGATGGCAGAGCTCCCGCTGACCTCTGTGGTGCGGAACTAGACCTCAAGACCTTTTGCAGCTTCCTAGCTCTCCCACACAAGCTGTTTTTCTCTCTGCCAGGGCTGCAGTACTGTGGATGTTTGCTGGGTTTTGTTTTTACCCAGCAATTCACCTTGGAAGCCATCCTACTTCTTTGTTTAGACAAAATGCTGCCTGATCTGTTGCTGTCCACTTAGCTACTTGAAACTCAGCTTGTTTTTCCCAAACTTTTTTGGGAAAAAATTGTAGTCAGTCTTCAGCCAAAGCTTCCTTTTCAGCTCTTCTGAGTCATTATACTTAGATGCTGGCAGAGGTAGTTCTTCTTAGAGTGAAAAAGATGGGTTAAGTCCCCACACGTGTGCAGGTCTAGACAGCCAAATCTCTCTGGCATGTGATGAGGCAGATACTAGTTTATTGGCAGCACCTCTGTCCAGCCAGGCTACTGTTACTTTTTTTAGCAAACCAATTCAGCAAAGCACTTACATGCCAAACAGTAGCCATATGCTTAAATGTTTCACAGCATTTGAACTGTGTTCTCTGTCCATCACCTCAAAAGCTGTGCACTTGCTGATAATTCTTTCTGAAGTCAGCACAGCAGGTAAGGGGAACTGAGATGATAATCTAAGAGTTGGGAAAGACAACACTGTTGACAACCAGTTTGAGCCTTAACTGGAGCTTTTCATAGCTCAAACTCAGTGATGTTTATCCCCAAACTTTCTAGAATTCAGGATTTTGAAGCTTCCCTTTGCATTTCCCAGCCCTCATTTGGGCCAGTGCTAAAGGACATTACTGGAAGGGACTGGCTCTGATTGTAAGCCTGGCAGCCAAGTTGTGCAGACTCCAGAGATTTTTCCGACAAGCATCCAACCCTTAGCTCTTGTCCAGATGGTTTGTGGTTTACAAGCCACTAGTTACAATAATGAAGGTACAGATGTTGAACTGGAAAGGAGCGCTCAGTGGTTGGGGTATTAGCCTTGAGGCCAGGCTGGCTGCATTCAGCTCCCTGCTCTGATATTGCTTACTTGCCTGGCTTAACCATGGGCAAGAGACCCAGGGTGAAATTCATGTTCATGCTCCCCAGTCAATGGAGAGATAATAGGCTCCTTCAGATTAAACTCCCTCCAACTGTGTCTTTTTCTCCCTCTCCTCTGACTATACTGGGAGTCTTGATGAATAGCTTCAGTGCCTAACTCAGAGAAATAAAGCTAGGTGATGTGAATTCCAGCCTGTGCCTCTGGTCCTCAGGCCTGTATCAGTGTAATGCTTTCTTAACTCATATGGGTTTTTTAAGGCTAAACAGATGAAAAGTGATGAGATGCTCAGCACCTATAAGAAGACAGAATGTTTCTAGCTGATCTTAGAGTCCCCTTGCTTCATGCAAGTCATATCACTTCACTGTAGTCCCTGCTGATGGATTTGACCAGAGACAAAGCCAGAATATAGCTGATAACGTGCCCTTTGGGGCAAAGTAACAGGCAAACTGTATCCCCTTCTTTTGTGGTCTTATAACCCTTAGGAAGGACTCAGCAAGACAGGTTGGTAGTCACCCACACACACCTCTGAATTTTTTGATCTAGGTGGTCTGTTAAATTTCCCTCTCAAGGTATGGGTGCAGCTTCGGGGACATAGTTGGACAGTTATAATGTTCAAGATAATGCACTGCAATATATTTGGAGACAGCCTAATGAAGAGAGACAGATGAATGCCTTTACTTGAGGAGTGGAATGGATTCATTGATTATATCAAAACTTTGACTTAATTGATTTGGTTTACATTCTGAAACATACTAGACTGAGTGAAAATGGGTTCCCATGGGCTTCAAAAGGCTCTGCTGGTTTTGATAGATCGAAGATCTCATGAGAACAAGTAATTGTATGCTAAGTTACTCTTAGGATTATGACAGCAGGCAGTGTACTATTAGAGCAGCAATAATTGTTCTGATTGAAATGTTGCCTTCCTACCTTACAGGGGAACAAGGGAACTTTGGAAAAATGAATTCCAGAAATTTGGGCCTTCCCTATGACTACTCTTCAGTGATGCACTATGGCGCGTAAGTTGTTTTCTGAAATCTTTTCAAAG
This sequence comes from Tyto alba, assembly GCF_018691265.1. NCBI lineage: Eukaryota > Metazoa > Chordata > Aves > Strigiformes > Tytonidae > Tyto > Tyto alba. Next base: position 7,145,114 of record NW_024881280.1, read on the forward strand.
GAGAAAACAGCTTTCAGATCTAGGAAGAAGGAATTGCTCTGTGCAGGGAATTACTTTTCCTGTTCACTTAAAATTGAGTGAATGGACATAATTAAGAGTGAACATATTTCGTCAGCAGGATTCATGGAAAACAGAGTTGATACTGGTAGAAGAAAAAATTAGGACAAAGTTTTCTTTCACTGTACTCCTGTTTCTTGCTAGAGGCCTTTGACATGATTATGTTCCAAAGTCTAATGCTACTGAATTACCTATCTAAAACAGTTCTGAAATCTAAATTATTTCATTAACATAGTAACAGCTGATCACAGACAATGTTTAGGTACAGCAAGAAGAAAGATGGTATTTTTTTATATCATTCAGATGTTGTATCCCACCTCATATTCATCTGGGAACATTGTCTAAGGTTGCATTCTAGTCCATAATGTACAAGCTTGTATCATGTACCTTCTTTATTTCCACTAGCAAGTAGCAATTGAACAAAACTGAAATGAAACTTGTCTAGCAGGAGGCAGGAAATTGCAGATAGCAAATAAACAATTAGTAACTGAGACAACTACTCCTGCTCTTCTGCCTTTGGAACCATGAAGGTGGGAATTCATTTTGCCAGGACATTGGCGAAAGCTCTCCTCACTTAGGGCAGTGCAGCTTTTTCTTGTTTCTTGCTTTCAGCTGCTGCACACAAAATGGCTTCCATGCTGGTCGTATTCAGGGAAGACTAACTGGTGTCTGAGAAGGTTTTTGCTCTTTTTCATTGGAATTCTGTGCATGTGGTTCATGAATATGATTATGCAGTTAGAGAACTTCACTGTTTAAGAGAAGTGATCTAGAAATGTGATTCCCTTATTTCTACAGGTTTGATTTCTCCAGCACTCCAGGGAAACCAACTATTGTACCAGTTCCTGACCCCTCTATACCCATCGGGCAGAGAGAAGGGCTGAGTAACTTGGATGTAGCTAAAATCAACAAGCTCTACAAGTGCAGTAAGTGCTGTTGCTAGAGAAGGAATGTGAATCCTTATACAGCTGACGTCTGTAGGCACTGTCCCAAAGGAACTCAGCCCACAGTCCTTTCAATACATCTCTCCCTCACCCTACAAGAAGGCTGGTATGCATGTGGAAACAACTTTCCCTGTGCCAAGCTGCTGCCTTCTTGGAAAGGACAAGTTACTTTCACTAATTCACTGTCATTCTGAGTTATCCTCACCTAGTCCCTGCTGTTTGACATAACCAAAACCCATCAGAGAAATCATGATTGCTACCTCTGTCAACTTCTCGTTTCAGGAATGCTCTGAAGGTTGCAAAGCATGTAAGCTATCCACAGCCATGATTATAGCTTAGTCATGTGCATCAGTAGTGCCAGCGGGTTTGTGATTTCTTTCAATTACAAAATGACTGCAGAGCTGTAAGAATAGGTGCCATTTAGGCTGATCAGAACATCTCTTTGAGGGAAATTCCCCATGATTTTTGTATAGTTAGCTACTTCCTTCCCCCATCCATTTCGTAACTCATCACTGTGGTACCTTAAGGTCTAAAACCACCCAGCATTCCTCTGTAGCAGGAACTCTTCAGATGAGACTTACAAAACACAGGTAAAGATGTCCTCCTGAAATGCACAGGTTTTGCCTCATCTCCCAGTACATAGGCTAATTGCTTTATGCAGTATTTGACTTTTCTGAGATGCCATTCAATTAGCTTCCAACAAAACAGCAATAAACATTAACATGGACTAAATATTAGTGTACCAAATCCTGCTCTGAATTGTGATAGAACTTAGTTTTAAATAACCATCGCTAATTAGTGGGAATCGGCATTCCTTCAGCTGGATAGTTAGGTACAGAAATCATTGCTGAGAGCTTCCTTGCAAATTCTTAACGTCAGCTGAGACTAGCTGACAATTTAAGTGTCTGTCATGGTCTCAAAGATAGTGATAACAAGTATTTAATGATATCCCTGATAGTGGGCCTGTGAATGAATCACGCTTTAGTGCCTTTATTATGTAATTTCATAATTCGATCTGTATGTTTTGGAAGAAAAGGGCTAAATTTAGAATAAGGAGATTCCTTTAAAAAAAAAATGAGAAAAAAGGGCTTGAAAAAAAGGACAAAAACTCTGTCTCAAGAAAAGTAGGGAGCAAGAGAAAAATGTCAAATTTATATGTTCAGATGTCATCTATTCATATTTGTAATTTGGGGAGTTACACATAGTGCAGTAAATGAAGACTACATGTGGAAAGATGAAAGACAGAGGAGATCAGACTTTGTATACCAGTCACTGGGTCTGTAGCTTGACTTCAGTGCTCTCTGTTATTGTTTTCCCCCAGTGACTACCCCTATTTGCTTTGTTAGATTCTAGTTTTCAAGCTTGACTTTTGCATGCACTTATAAATACACACACATTTCCTGATGGGAACTGATGTATTGATGTCATTGAAACTACCCCTGCGACTGAGGTTAAGGAAGCTCATGAAGGATCTAGGCCTTTTTTTTATTAACTAAAATATATGTGTGAAGCCCTACTGTCTTTAAAGAAAACACATTAGTAGCTGAAGCAGCTAAGTACCTTAAATAGCATTATTTCACTTGCAGGTTTTGAATAACTTTTACACTAGGAACATCAACACAACTGTAAGCATTATAATTAATTTCTCTTTTACAAGTTTGACTGATGCTAATGGTTGGAGAGACTTGTCAGGCATTTCTGGAAGATTTTTGTGCAGTCTTCATTCTCTTCAACACTGTTTGGTTCTTCTCTTCAGATTGCTGTAGCTCTGTGTTGCCTAAATCCAAAGGCTCGTTCTCCTCTGTCAACTACCCGTCCCCATACCCAAACAATAGTAGCTGCCTGTGGTTGATCCGCATCCGTCAAAGTAAGGTAATTTTTGTTAGGAGAAAAAAGGTTTGAACCACAGTGTCAAGGCTACAAAGCATTATTTCATTATTATGACTACCCTCTGGGAGTCATTTTCATGGACCAAGACATTTATTTCGTTACACAGTGAACGAAAAGTCAGTCTCGACAATTTTCATAAGACCTATTAAGACTATCAGAAGTATTATTTAACTTGACTTTTATCCATTTAACATTGGATGGCTTTTCAAAGACAAGCAATAGCCCAACATCAATCACTGGGCTCCGCAACAGGGTAGTTAGGTGAAATTCTATGCTCTTTTTAAACAAAGTAAAATTTCAGTGATACATGGATCGTAAAATGAATACAACATCCTAGTTCACTTTGTAACAATTAGATGGTTTGAATCTTTCCCTGTGTACAGCACTAAGCCCAACATCTGTTTTCTTGTTCCTCAAGATTTTCCTGCAGTTTGAGGCTTTTGATCTCCAACCCTCCTCAGACTGTTCTTCTGACTATATAAAAATTTACAACGGAAACAGCAAGAATTCCCCTGTCTTGCTGGACAAATACTGTGGGAAGGGGCCACTGCCCTCCTTAGTGGCATCTGGATCTACAATGCTGGTAGAATTTGCAAGTGATGAGAGCATTACAGCCACAGGATTCAGAGCTTCCTACAACAGGGGTACGAACACTCCTCTGCAGAGCTTGGAGAACAGTAAGAATAGTATTTGCATGGAAGAACTGAAAATTTTGAACATATACTCCAGAGTAGTTGTTTTTTGTGTTATTCTTTACCCTTCCATAGCAATTGCTAATGCAGAAAGCTAGGCAGCAATAGGGCAGTAAACAGAAAATGGAATGTTGCATGGGTCTCATGTTAGTAATCCTGAGAACCCACACACGTTCTTCTGAGAGCCTCTGCTAGGCTTCTTCACATCTTTAGAACAATTTCTTAAAATAAAAACAATGCACTGACTGTAACTAATAGGAGCAGTGCAGCCAAAGAGCATAGAGACTGCAGAATTCAAGAAGAAATCTCAACCAGTGATGTGTAACACCCGTATCTGGTCAATATGTTATTCAAGGTTTTGTAGCATTTTATGCAATGGGAGAGGCACTAACCTTGGGTAACTTATGCTTTCTGAATTAAAGGCTTTTGTTATGTTACATGAAACATGGTGCTTACTGTAGTCACTCGATGGGTGTCTGTTTTAGAAACATACAGATGCATTATGGACTGCTGGATAAAATTCTGTTGTACTGCAACATGCTTTCAGTTAGAAGGCTTTGGGCATTAGTAGCCCAAATAGCTTGTTACTGCCTTATTTCAACTCAAAATACAAACTTTTATAAAGCATAAACTGAAGTCTTAGAAATTGATCGGTTTTACTCTTTTTGTGTTGGTTGATGGAGTAATTTCTAGATAGCATTAGATCTAGCTTGATAAGACAATCTTGAGTATTTGAGCTAATTATTTTCTGAAGGTGCAGTAAGTTAGGACCACTAGAATGATAATACGGTGACACTCAATTGTAAAGACAGATATAGCTTTAGATGCAGGTGTTTCCTGTCCTCCAAAGGACAGTACAGCTGCTGATACAAATACTAAGCAAAGAAATAAAAAATTTCAGCAACAGATTATCATGGTAGCACATTTTTTTCTTGGCTTGAAGAAAGAATACAATAGAGCATAAGCAAGCTCACTTCTACTGCCAGATTACTCGCTAATGTGCCTTTCTCCGTTTTTCTCCTTTACTCCTCAGTGAATTGTGGAGACACTTTCACAGACTCAAGTGGAATCATCACCTCTCCAAACTATCCCAATAAATACCCCAATAACCAAGCATGCTTCTGGGTCATCAGTTCTCCAGTAGGGTACAAGGTAAGGTACAGCTGAATTCATTTGTGGGCTTCATTAGTGTTCTTTAATGGACTCGCTTTTTCCCTTGGAGAATAACAGCTGTGATGTCACTTCTTGAACAGGCATTCTCAGAGTAAAAAATCTGAACACAAAGATCCAGTTTAATAACTTATGCTGGATCTTGGTATCTGAGGTGTTCAGCAAGGGAAAGCCTTTACTTATGTTTGTGAACTCTTACGGATTTGGCTTGTACCGGTAGGTTTTGTTCAGAATAATCCCTAGGTAACAATTCCCACTAGAAAATGGAAACCTTGCACAGGTGCAGATTTTGTATTTCTCTAAAGAAAAGAATTTAAAGCGTACAAGATCAATCTTGTCCCTTGCTTCTCCTTCCAATCCAAATGCTGATGAACTCAGCAAATAATTTGCTACCGATTTCCATTACAATATGGGATCAGGAAATGGTGCAATCACAGAATAAAAAAATGATGCCTGAACATAAGGAATTTAAACTATTTGTGCTTGTTAGATACAAAGGGTAAGGGAAAAGGATATAACCTGGAAGCAAAGTGCTTTGGTTGTATTTTCTTCAGATATCTCTCAAAATGTTATTCTTTGAGCTGGAAAATAGTGACAGATGCATCTATGACTACTTGCTTATACATGATGGAAGCCGACCTTCATCACCTGCAGTTGGCCCTTATTGTGGGACAGAGAAGGTTGCAGACTTTACTTCCACTGGGAACTTTGTGCTGGTTGAGTTTCACAGTGACATATTTTGGGAGTTGCCTGGATTTGTCATGAGTTATGCATTTGGTAGGTAGTACTATACACATGGGAATTGGAAAACACAGAATGAAAGAGACACAGGTAAAAAGGCAAAATGCCACAGATTTCAGCAAAAAATACAGTTCCCTGACACCTTTAACAAGCTTGAAGCTTGATCTCTTAGTCTTATGTCTACAGTGATGTAATTTCCATGGTGAATTATGGACAAAAATATTCCTGTCCTTGGGATGCTTCTGTCTAAGACTGAGCTTTTTGTTTTAGTATTCCCACTGCTGGTGTTGCATGGCCAAATACAAGAGCAGAACTGAAACTATGTAAGCAGATTTTTCAAGAACGTCTAGCATTAGAAACTGTTCCCATAAAAGCTTCAGAATATGGCTATGTAGCAATTTTAACCTGTATTCTGATGTTAACCCTCATGTGCATTCCAGCATGCATACAGAAGAACCTTCAGACACGTTTTGTTTATGCTTTGAAGCCAAGCTCACTTACACAGTTTGCATAGGCACATTAGCTTAGCCTGGAAATAACCACTTTACACTGAAGGCACAAACTAGGATATTTGTACAACATTTCAACTCAAAGAATTGCACTATTCCTCTGAGAGATAACATTTAACTAAAGAAACAGTTAACAGTGGCAGGAACAAGCAGTGAGGGAGCGGGAATGGAGTGAAGCACCTTTTGTTACTACTTTGCTGTGGCCTGAGTCAGGTATTGAAATTGTCCAGGGGGTATTACCATTTTTTGTTTTTAAATGAGGCCTGAAAACCTAATGCAAAGTCCATTGAAGCCAGTAACTTTGGAGAACATATTAGGTGTGAAGTACCTTATCTGTAGACAGAAATCTTCCACCCTTGAAGAGTTGTCTGAAGAGAGAGAAATCACCACTGTAGGCAGCTAACACTTTGTTTTGACTTGATGTATTCTGAACTAAATGCTGATGCCAAAATCTAATAAATAAAAAAGTTCTTACTACAATTATGCCTTTGTGAAAAAGAACATGTAGAAAATGCCAATTTGTTTTCCTGGTCCTAGGAAGGCAGACAAGGAAATTTTGAATTATGCTGACTTTTGGTTTTGTAGGGTTTTTTTAGGATCTTTAATGTTTTCCTTTTTTTAGCACTGGTTAATTTTCACCCTCAGAAGAAAGGTAATTGATAAGTTGTGGACATCAGGGTCTAGAACTTGCTTGATTCATGGTGGGAAAGTGCATGTGCAACAGGCAACAAATATTTGTAGTTCTTACAAGCTCCTATCTTCTGGCTATAATTATTCCTTCATTTAATTTGGCTCAATATTTAGATTGGCACCTCTTTGGAGGATGTAACAATTTCAGCAGCACAACAGAAAATTAAACTCTATTTCTACTTTTAACCTTTACTTCAGACTTTACAAAAGCTAATTCTTCTCCCTGAGTCTGAGAACATTCATGGAGGTGTGAAATAACCCTGTGACGACTATTACTGTATACAAAGTTGAATGGGTCCCTATTTTAAATATACAGTGCTGAACAGCTTTAACTTGAGTGTTAGTTTAGATTTCCTTCTCATGGCCCGATGTGGGGCTCTATATAGGTCCAGTGTTCTGATGTTCACCCGTGTTTGGGAGCACGAACAGGTTGAAACAGCAAAGTATCGCATACAGGAATACCAGTCTTGCAATGTGTCCCAAGAAATATGGTTTTAAGGAGGAGCCTGAGACATGGCCGCGTGACTCGATCAGGGTGCCTTATTTGCAAGCAAGCCCTTCAACAGTAATGATGTAGAAATGCATTCCTGAATGTACAGACAGGCTGAGATATAATGTGATGAATAAATTCTCTCTTTCATAAGAAAGGCTTTTCAGTCTGAGATCTAAAGATTCTGCTTTTCATGAGTTCTATTAGGGGTCCTTGTTAACAGCTTTCCTTAAGGGATACGCCCATTAGCTGGAGCTTCCACACATGCTCCAAACCACCTCTTGAACCTCTGCAGACATCAAAACCTTCAGCTTTCCTCTAATTATTGCTAAAATCTCTGGTTTTCTGCCAGCTGTCTCCACTTTAGTGATACATTACTCATCTATAAATCTAGGGCCCACCAAACAGGAAAATGCAGGACACAAAGCATCCTGATGAATGGCATCCTTCTTTTAATGACTGCTGCTCATTTTCACCCACAGTTCATTGTGAATCTTAAACGGAGAAGCTGTAGGATTCACAAACCCTGCTAAGATCTTAGGTGTACCCAACTGCACAGTGTAAGGGGACCTGCATCTAACAGACAATAATCTTCCCACACCAGGCATTGCCCATATATAAAAACAATTTATAAGCTTGCTATTAACATTTATATTCAGAGATATATGAATTAAGAGTGACCAGCCAGTAGACACAACGGACAATATAGCTAAAAGTTTAGGATTCACATACCACCATAGGAGGATTTTGACAGGTTCTAATGAAAGTTAGCATCCAACATGTAAGGATTCAACCTTAAACAGAGGTATCTAGCAGTGATGAATACATATGTGTTCCTATATATGTATATACCTCATGATACAAACAGGTATTACCTTAATTGTGTACAAAACCAGATCTGTGCTAAGAGAGATCCACTTTCACAAGCCTGTGCATGTGGAAGAGACAACAGTGTTTGTTTCCATGTATTCCAATCTCACCTGCTTTGGGACTGCCCAGGTTCCTCTCTGGGAGGCAAATGGGGGCCTGTGAGTGGTATGCTTTTGTAATCTGTAAGAAACAAAAGAGAGCGCTGTTAATTATTGCTGTAGGAGAAAAACAGCCTGGAATAAAGCACTACAGAAACACACAAAAAATGTACTACTCATAGGTTGGGGTTTTTGTGTTTAATTTGAAACACATTTTCCTTACATAAGTAAATAACTGCGGTTGAGATGGTGCTTGCTTGCGTGACTAGAACTCCAGACATACAATCACAGAATAGTTTGGGTTGGAAGAGACCTTTAAAGGTCATCTAGTTCCAACCCCCCTGCCATGAGCAGGGGCACCTTCCCCCAGCCCAGGGTGCTCCCAGCCCCATCCAACCTGGCCTTGAACCCTTCCAGGGAGGGGGCAGCCACAGCTGCTCTGGGCAACCTGGGCCAGCACCTCACCACCCTCACTATAAAAAAAAAAAATCTTCTTTTTATCTAATGTAAGTCTACCCTCCTTTAGTTTAGAACCATTACCCCTTGTCATATTGCAACAGGCCCTGCTAAAATGTTTGGCCTCATCTTTCTTATAAGCTCCCACACTGAAAGGCTGCAATAAGGTCTCCCTAGGGCCTTCTCGTCCATTGTTACCAGTTTGCCAGTTGTGTTCATCGGGGGGGTATGCTTTCTTTGACCTGCCTTTTCTGGCTGACATGCCTGTAGAAGCCCTTGTTATTATTCATTGCATCCCTTGCTAAGTTCAGCTCCAGCTGTGCCTTGGCCTTCCTGACCCCATCCCTGTACTCTTCCCAGGATATCTGTCCCTGCTTCCACTGCCTGTCCATTTCCTTCTTGCCCTTTAGTTTGACCAGCAGGTCTCAACTCAACCATGCTGGTCTCTTGCTTTCCTTTCCTGATTTCTTACACCTGGAGATCGAGAGCTCTTGTGCCCTATGGAAAGCATCCCTAAAGATCTGCCAGCTCTGTTCTGCTCCTCTGTCCCCGAGGGCAGTTTCCCAGGGGGTCCTACGGACTAGATCCTTGAACAGCTGGAATTTTGATTTCCTAAAATTCAGGGTCCTGACTTCACTCTTCACATGACCCATACCCCTCAGGACCCATACCCCTCATGCCTTGAGAGAAAATATGGGCAGCTTTTGGCATGCAGATAGTACAGTTGGTTCCTCATCTAGAAGAAGAAAATGAGCCTGTGGAAACAGCAAGAGAGTACTGAAACTCAGTTTTCAATTTCACTGTGGGGATGATCTGCCCTTTTTATTACACTGAACTTCAAGGAGAAACATTTCAGCCTGGGAGACTTAGTAGGCAGATGGCCACATTTTGAATTAATTTGAACTTTTTCAGACTAAAAGTTTTACTCCTAGATGTGTTTCCTTATAGTAATCAATCCCCAAGATTATGAAGGCCAAGTCTAATACACCGGGGCACAGTTTCAAAGCAAGCTAGAGAAGAACATAGCATTTGCAGCTATAGCTATGTAGGACAGAGAACGTACAACTTAATGTGCAACAACTGCCAAATGGCCTTCTGGAGCAGGAGCTGGGAGGACCGTGGGGGCCGGCCCCCCTCTGGTGGGCACCAGCATGGGAACATCACCGTCCCTCCTTCCCCTTCTCCAGAGGGTAAGGTCTTCTCCTCCCTGTTCACAACTCTCAGTTCCATCCTTCAAATTCAGCTGAGGCGTTTCTAAGCAGGGAAGTTTGATTTCTTTAACTGTCTTGCTCCCTCCTGTGTGCCTCTGCTGGTAGTGCTCTCTGAATAGGAAGGTTCTCTGGGTCACTGCTTGTTTTGTATTGGAGTGGCATTCCAAATTACACCTGTCAATCAGTAGGTTGCATTATAACACTGAAATTTCCTCTTCCTCTTTTCCAATTCACAAGCTCAATAGTGAAGACAATATCAAATTGAGTCTTTTCTTTGAGAAAAATCTGTTTTAGATTTGTCTCAATTCCCTCCTTTATGCTTACAGTACCAGGAATTTCCAGGTGGTCTCTAATACATTTGCTGGGCAGGTGCAAAGCTTAGCTTCCAAATTTTATACAGTTGCCTTTCTAATGTTCTTCACTATTAAAAAAAAAAAAAAGGCAAAAAAAAATCTTGAGAGGGAAAACCCCAATATTTTTTCTTTGATTTTAGCTTTGTTCAGATACTAATGAGTCTTTCTTTCTTTAGTAGATCAGTTTCCTAATTTAATTGTGTAGGTTTTTAGTGTGGATTTATCTATTAAACTGGAAAGAATGCAAAATGTAATTGCAAACCTATGCGATTAACAAGATGACTCATATGAACCAATGGTACCCAGAACTACACTCATTAAGTTTTGGGTTTTTTTTTACAAACACTGTAGGACATTCACTTCTGAAGGCACGCAAACACTGGCAGAGGTATTGGCTGGGGATAACGGGTGTTTTGCACTTCAGCTGATTTCATGCTCTTCCGAACGATGTTACCACAGGTTTAAGGAAAAAAAACAGAGTAACTTGAGCACAACCCTGTCAGCATTAGAGAATACACCTTTTTTTTTGTCTTATTAACACCCAGTGACAGCTGGTGGGCAAAAATGCAACATCCAACTAACGTCTGCTGTACTAGGAGCATGGTGGACACGGGTGTACAGCTGCCACAATGAAACTGTTGCAAAGCAGCTGCTTAACCGCACAACGAGAATCCAGCGAAAGCACCCAGCCTGCCCGTCCTCCCTCTCCCCCTTCTAAAGCGGCCGCGCCTTTCGCTAACGCGGGGGCCGCGAACGCCCGAGGAAGACGGCTAGGCCGCGGCCAGCGGGGCCGAGCCGGCGGCCGCCCGCCCTGTGCGCGCCCTCCCCGGCGAGCGGGGGCGCAGGGGACAGGCGCTGCCCAGCCCCGCGAGCGCCGGCCGGCCCGCCGCCATCGCCCTGAGGCTCAGCGGCCCCTCAGCCCCGGCGCCGTGCCGGCCGGGAAATGGCGCCTGCCCGCGCTCCCGGCGGGCACGGGCGCCCCCCAGCCTGACGGGTACCGCAACGCATCGCGCCGTACAACCGGGTGTTTTCGGGCGCCGGGCAGCGACGCGTTTCTCCCGGAGCCCTGGACAGCGTAGTTTTATCGGCCGAGTGCCGGCTGGAGGCGGCTCGAAGGACTACAGCTCCCATCGGGCCGTGCTGCCGGCTGGGCGAGGGGCGGGCGGTCGGTGCCTCGGCCTCCCCGTTGCCGGTAGCCCCGGCTGGCTGCCGCGCTTTGGGGCTGCGGCGGCTAAAGGGCCCTTGTGGGGGAGAACCGCGGAGCTTGGCGCCGGGCGGTGCTCCGGTAACGCCATGGATAGCCGGTGCTATGGCTGTGCGTCCAAGTTCTCTGTCTTCAAGAAAGAGGCAAGTCCGGCTGAGGGGGGGGGTCAGGGCCGGCCGGTCCCGCGGGTGCCTCCCCCGCAGGGCGAGGGGCTGAGGGGGGAGCCGGGGACCCGCCTCGCCCGGCGCCGAGCCACGCTTCCCGCCCAGCATCTATTCGGGCGTTGCTGCCCTTGCTTATTTCTCAATTAAGCCTTGATGGGGGTGCCTGGTTTCAATATGTCCTTAAATATGCGTGATTACTGCAGGGGAAAAAAAAAAAAAATCGTCACTGGATGCCATTCCAATATTCAAGGGAGAATTTGTCATTGGATGCCATCCCCTTGTTCTAATATTTGAGGGAGAATTCCCCCCACACCACTTTATTATCTTATGGGTTGAAATGGCGTCTCTGCCTTCAGCAGGAGTTATGTGCTGGTGCTCAAAGGCTCTCAAGAGTTTCCGTATCACCATCAGCTAATGATACAGTTCTCTTCAAAAATCAGCATCACCCCAGTGTTGCTTTTAGCACACCTTGGCAAGGGCCTTGTTCCTGTGTGTGGCCAGCCAGAGCAATGGGGGTGTGTATGGTGACTAAGTGACAAAACCTTGTCCTGCCCCCCTCTTGTATCTCCGCAGTGTGGATGCAAAAACTGTGGACGGTCGTTCTGCTTGGGCTGCCTTAGCTTCAGTGCTGTTGTTCCCCGCTGTGGAAGCGCTCAGCAGAAGGTGTGCAAGCAATGCCACGGAAAACTAACTGGGTAAGACCATCTTCACTCAAAGACAGTGTCCTGCTTTGTTTTTTCATTTAGCATCCCAGGGCTGGGTTGCGGATTTCTGTGTGAGAGCTGTGCCTTGCACTTGTGTGTGCGCGCTGCCTGTGCCCTGGAGTTTCAAGCCAGGCCGTTACTGAACTGCTGTTACATGAGCTGTGCTGTCCAGACATAGGAATTGGGATTTGTGAGGCTGTTCTTTGTGGTGACAGTCTGAAAGAACCAGGTTTAAATCTTAATGGATGTGCAGTGAATGCCTGTGGATATCTTAGATAGATGAGACCAGGTTAAGATCCACTGTGTTTTTGCCCAGAAATCTACACCTCTTTGAAAGCACTGGCAGTCTTTTCAGATGTGTGGTAGTTAAATGGCCTGACAATAAGATGTTCAAAGTGTTATTACCTCTGCAGGCAAACAGTGACACAAATGCTCATTGTTGAGGGATCTCAGCTATGCGTAGCCCAAAGACTTAAAATTTTGTAGCCTAAAATCAGTTTGCTTTTAAAAGTAAAGAAAATATTTGCAAACATAACCTGTAGATTGCCTGTTGAAAACAAAAAAAAATGTATTTCAGTAGCAGTATGGGTTATACAGGTGAACAAGTGACACAAGAGCACAAGTGTACACCACAACCCCTCTCAACCAATTCTTCCATGTCCTCTTCCTTCTCTAGCATTTCTCTTACCTCTCTTCCTCAATTCTCTCCTATAGCAAGGAATTTTAAGCAGCAAGCGGGAAATTTTCTGACTCTGCAGGTGTCTAAAGGAGAAGAGCCTCTCATTAGCAGGGGCCTTCATTTCAGAAGCACTGGCTCATGAAACAATGTGAGCTATTGATGGTGCAAATACAGTATTCAGTCTTTCAGTTTTGAAATTTCCTGATTTCCCATTACAAATCCCAAGCCATTAAGAGAACAGAGCAGCCTTTCTCCATGTTTGTTTTGTTTTGATTTTCTCATCTGTTTAATATCAGTACTATAGAGTTACAGCATAAAAAAATCCTCGCTGACTGGGTAGCAGGTAGATAATACACATAGTCTGCAGCTCTGTAAGCTGCATATTTTGTTATTCTTCATGCAAATAGCTTTCAGAACTGAAACCTTAGAACTGGAAAGCTGTATGACAGCATTGCATTCATTTGTTGCTATACAGGCCATAGCACAGTGCAGATGTGTTTGTAGCTGTGACTTCTAAGAATTAATAAAATATGTCAACTACCTTATGTAAGTGTGTAGTTTATCAGCTCAACCTGAATACCACAAAGTAGAAGATAGTTACACAAGATGTGTTTGTGGTGTGCAGCATTCAGGTGTGCTAGAAGATGTCATTATGATACTGGAGGTTATATCATAATTTTTTAAACATTTTGTTTAGCTTGTGCATTATATAATTGTGTGTTTGTTTCATGCCACAGCTCTTTTCAGAGTGTTCTGCATGGAAGCTAATTACACTGGGAGTCTTACCTAACTGCTCTCTCTATGGGCTCTCTGAATTGGGAGGTGCAGACTGTGGGAGGCAAGGGTGTTTCAGGCCCTCCTCCTTTGGATTGCTGGTGACCATATTAAATCACCTTTTGTCCAGATGCAAAACAACTGGACTAAAGGACGAGAAATTAAGTCCCCTGCTTTCCCAGGCAGCTATATTATCTTAATCCCTTCCATAAGCTGATCGTTCTCCATATTAATGAGGTTATGAAAGGGGCTGTATCGGGAGTTTGAGAAATGTATACTGATTCCTCTTGAGTTAACAGACTAGATGAGTGAAGCATTGCCAGTATCTTGAGTTCAGAGAAATTGTTGCTCTTGTCTTCCAGAGAGGAACCTCAAAGCAGTTCAGCAAAATGGTCACCACCAGAGAACTACAAAAAGTGAGTTGCACTTGCCAATCAGATGGTTGTTTCTGTTGCAGAGTAGCCTTTCAGGCCCTCACTCCTCTTCCCCTATAGAGACCAACAAAAGCGGGGGTTGTGATGTGGGTATTTGCTTGTTTAGAGTTAGATTAAGCAGTTTCTTCACTTGTTTTGCTTTTCCCAGACTTCCAACAGATGGGGCTTTTGTTTTGTTGTTTGGGGTTTTTGCTTGATTGGGGAGGTGGGGTGTGTGCACTTTTGAATAGACTTCTGAAGAGACACCTGCCTATGTTTGATGGGGGTTGGCTTGGAAACAGGAACCTGGTGGTGAAATGTTCCTTATCTCTTAGGAAATGGTGCCAGGTGTGCTGTTCCTGTGAGCTAAGGTTTTCCTTAGTCTTGGGAGTACCTCTCTGTGCTGATATGGGCGAGCCTGGTACAGGAAGGAGTGGTTTCTGTTCTGTTCTGCACCAATGTTCTTCATATAGCCTCTTGGGTTCACAGAGGATGTTTTCATATCTCAGGGTTTAAATCCCTGTTCTCAATTGTCGTGTCTTTTTTTCCATCCTTGTCACAGGCGTGTAGCAGCTTTTGAGGCTAAGCAAAACCAGCTGAGAGAACAACAGAAGGCAGCTGCAAAACCCCCAGGTCAAGCAGTCTCCAGATACCAGGGGCTCTCAAAAGAGGATAGAGCTATTGCAGAGAGACTGGAGAGGCTCAGGGAGGAAAGGAAACCAAGTGAGTTTTGGAGGATACTGGAGGTACCTTGGGTGGGAACACTACTACTTGGGAAACGTGGAACCTGGAGGGAGAGGGAAGTGCTGGGCATTCAGAGCCTGCCTTTTTAGGGAATTGAAGGGTTAAAATTGGACAGAGCATCCACATCCTGATGCCACAATGGCCAGATTCTACAATGATTTTTAGATTAACATTCCAATTTCTTTTTGCTTCTTGGGTTTTCCCTTGAATTGCTTCTCAGTTTTGGGGAAATACCTTACCTGTAAAATCACTCTCTCATTTTCCATTGTTTGGAGTGAAAGCCTGTGTCAAGCCCAATAGGAGCAGAATGAAATGAGGGGTTTTGGCTAAACTATTTTGCAGAAGGTTTCCTGTATGTCATTGTCCTAGGCAACAGCAGTGCCAGTCTGTGTGGGGTTATGTTCTGGCTAGCCTCGCTTCACAGAAGAGTAAAAGGACTCCGATCCTAGTCCCCAGCTATCGGGTTCTAGGACAGACTTCTGGTGCTTGTGGGAGAATAAACTACTTAAAAAATTGTGTGTGATCTCTAAAAAGGAAGTAACACATTGCAAAGTGGTTACCTGATTGTCATAGAATCATTTAGGTTGGAAAAGACCTTTATGATCATCGAGTCCAACTGTTCACCTAAGGCTGCCAAGTCCACTGCTAAACCACGTCCCTAAGCACCACATCTACACATCTTTTAAAATACCTTCAGGGCTGGTGACTCAACTACTCCCCTGGGCAGCCAGTTCCAATGCTTGTCAACCTTTCAGTAAAGAAATTTTTCCTAATATCCAATCTAAACCTCCCCGGCACAATTTTAGGCCGTTTTCTCTCGTCCTGAAACCCAGGAGAGGGTTTCAGTCTGATATGCCTAGAATTACATTAAGAGATACGGGAGCAATGGGCTGTACTGCCTAAATGACATTTCTCTGCTTGTCCCTAGTATCCAGAGTTAGCTGATTGTCAAATTACATTACTCTAATACTTGCCTTAAGTCTAGGACATAAGCTGTGAAGGAGGCAAGGACTTGGAAGAAAAGGATAGCAGTTCGTGTTAGGGTAGTCTCTGGGTCACTGCCGTATGATCCCTCATTCACATCAAGGGCTGAGGGAGGTTTTTCCTCAGATGCTTGGGTCTGATTCCAGAACGAAACACAGTATTAAGAAAAATAAATGTGAAACCTTTTGTTTTCAGTAACAGAGTAATCTCCTCCCTTGGGTTATTCTGAATTGCAGAGTCCATCCCCACTCAGGCTGAGATCGAAGCTAGGCTGGCTGCCCTGAAGGAGGACTGCCGGGGACCTGTTCCATCCACACAGGAAATGGAGGACCGGTTGGCTGTCCTGCAGGGGAGAGCTCCTCCTTCCCTGGCTCCCAGACCTGTAAGCTCCCTCAGCTCTTTAGCCAGCAATATATTCTGAGCTGAAACAGTAACCGGTGTCCCAGGATGTTAGTTGTTCTTCCTTCTTCAGCTTTTCTGCGTCCAGGTGCCTCCCTTCAGAAATCTGTTTTCTGTTTGTGTCATTCCTCCAGAAGCAAATGGCCAGCCTTTACCAGTTCACTGCTTCAATTTGAATGCAGTATGTTCCTTTATGTCAAATGTAGTTCTTGTGTTTACTTTTAACAATAGATGCTAAGTTTTTTCCTAGCAACCCATCTGTATACCTAAGCGGTCTGATATTTGTTCAGAGATGCTTGTCTACATTCAGAGCTTATCAGTCCTACCTTCTAACTGTATCTCGTGGTTATCACTGCATCCCAGCTGGGCAAAATCCTGTTAATTATTCCAAGAATAGAAGCACAGAGTGGTTAGTCTGAGATTGCAGAGAAGTGAGTTGGATATATACCTTCAAAGCCTATGTGAATGGTATTGTCCCTGGGAAATCATTTCCTCATGCTCCTTTTTGGGCAGTGCTGCACACCCAGCTGTTATCACAGGCCTCGGTGGGGCTGCCGGCTGGCACTGTTGAGGATGGCACTTCATTTACATCTGAGGGAGTGGCAGAGCTGGGGTTGGGACCCAGCAGCGTATCCTATACATTCAGCACCAAACTTTTCCTTTGATTGAGCATGCTACTTCCCTCTCATTTGTTTTTTCCTGTGCCCTCCTTGTTTCTTAGGTACACCAACCTCCTGATACCAGAAGTCTGGTCCAGCAGACAGATGACCTGTTAACTCAACTGTCTGAGGAAGTTGCCATTGATGAAGATCACAGACCAAGAGTCCAGCCTCAAGGTATCTATTTTGGGTTCCAAAGACCTGTTTCTGTCTAATAATGTATGTGCTACAGTGAGAAGGGAATATGTGCCTCCCTGCCTAGCTTACAGGTGAGCTGGATGTCCAGTTTGTTCTTATCTCCCAGGTATGACTCCCAGACTGACCAAGAGCAGCCATCCGACTCCATACTGCGTCTCATTTTCTTTGGCTCGAGATGGTTCCTTCTTCTCAGGGTTGTATTATTCAGATTGCTCCCCTGTTTCTCAAAGGAGATCCCTCCCTGGGTGCGTTACTACTCCTAACGCACCTGTGCTCTGTTACAAAACACTGGATCCTGGGATACCATTATCTTCCTAACTGTGGTGCTTCCTCTAATCTCACTGTAAAACACAGATTAGCTCACTCTTCACCTACAGTGCGGATCCTACTGTGGCATGCCTTCTTCCATTATTACTCAGATTAATGGAGAGCAGCAAGCTGCTCTCATACTGTTCCTTTAGTTGTATTGTCTGTGCCCAAGGAACATTGCTACTGAGTCACCAGCGTGTTCTCTGTGTCTGTTTGCAGCTGTTAGTAGCCAAAGGTTGAATGATCTCAATCGGGAAAGTGAAGATTGTGTTTGCCCTGCAAATCTGGACCCAAAACAGCTAGAGGAAGAGAAGAATAAACTTCTGGCAGAAGCTGCTGCTGAGCTGCGGGAAGAGAACACTAGGCAGGAAAAGATCCTACAAGTTGCCAAGAGGCTGGCAGCACTCCGAGGCGAGGACCCAGAGAAAGGTGGGTAGCAGGCAAGAATACAGTGCCAAGAGAGAAACCAAGCTCCTGTGACAGAGTAATTTCTTTTCTGAAAGATGTTTATCCATTTAATTCCTCCGTTCTGCAAGAAACAGACTGAGATGTGGTTCTACCTGTAAAGTTGTACAGGTTGGTTCATCATGAAGTCAGTATAAAAGATCTTAGTTGAGGGTAAAGGCCAGAGCTGTAAGGTCAGACTGCTTTGTGTTGCACCCTTTGAGATAATTCTAGCATGCTCTGGTAAGGTTAACAAAGCTTTTAGAAAGCAAAGCTCTGGTTTTGATGGGGATTTTTTCCCTTCCCTCTTTCAGTATTAAAAACAAACAGTAACACCCTTTTTGAGGAGTCCCCATCTGAAAAGGATCTGTCTGTGCCAGAGCCAGAATGCCAAAACCAGCTCATGCCACAAAGGATTGTCTCTGGCACCTAAGTGGGCACAAGGTTTGAGGCAGGTGCGGGTGACAGTCTCCTGTCTCTTACTCCTGCAGTTACACTGGAAACCTATAAACTCCCTGACAGCGATGAGGAAGTGGCTGAGGAGGAAGCCATTCGCCGAGTGCTAAAACAGGTCAGAAGTGGCAGCTGTGGCCTTGTTTATCTTCTTCTCAGTTATTTCCAGCGTGTATGTTACCTGGTGAGCATGCAAAGGATGTTTCTGTTCCTGGGCAGAGTTTCATTCCTTCCCCACCAAGTGCTTTTCCAATAGTAGCTCCCATGGGCCGTTCAGCTACAGGCGATTGACAGCATCACTTCTAGTCTGTCACATTGTCTTTCTCATTCATACCTAGTGTCTCTTGTGGTGTGTGTCTCCCCTCCAGCCCCACTCTGCTGGTACTTTCTTACTTGTTTCATCTTTTCCCCCACCCAGCTAGAACATGGATGATGAAATGTGTGCTATTTAGAGCAGCTTATGCCTAGATTTCTCTCTAAAATGGCTATGAATTGTCTCGCAGGCAGACACAAGCTTTCTGTGCTTAAGTTTCTGCCTGATTGCAGACCATGCATGTGTGATTAGCATGATGTTGAGGGTCTGCTCATAGCTGCACTGCAAAGCACAGTATGTTAGCTGAACACCCCTGCTGCTGCGTTGACTGTTCCCATGTACACACACTGTTTGGAGTGCAGACAGAGCAAGGTCACATCTGCCTGGAGAACACCAGATGTATTCAGCCTTGTCATCTCCAGTTACTGCATGAGAGCAAGGAGAAGAGCAGGAGGTTTAGAGCCTAGAATGAGGCTCCCAGCTGTGTTTGAAACAAGAGGCTTTTTGCTTTCTGTTGTTACCAGCTCACAGAGGAAGCAGCCCTGGATGAAGCAAGTGGATTCAACATTCCTCCAGATCAGACCACCCAACCAGGACCTTCACAACAGAACCTGCATATGAAAGCAAAGCAAAAGGTCAGTGAGCTGGTCAGGTTCTCTTGAAATGATGTGTTCCAGGGTCTCAGGAGAGTACAGTTCTGCAGCAAAAGTTTGCTGTATCCTAGGCTTGATGCAATAAAAAAAAAACCTAACCAACTTCTCCAGAGCAGACAAGCTGAGTGGTTTCTTTGGGGCTGACCAGCCCTGAGCACAGCTACGAGTCATCATCTTTACTTTAAAAAAGATGTACTTTTAAAAGGAATTTCTCCCTGGAATACATTTCCTTTCAGGCTGGATTTCTGCTAAATGGAATGGTGTCCTCTAAACCCAGAGAAGTTAGCATAAACCTCACAAGATGGGTATTAGAGAGGGGATTTTTAACTCACTAATACAATTAGACCAAGAAGGCCACAGTCTAGTACTATACAGCTTGAACCAGGGTAAGTGGGAGGTTTGCCAGTGCTTTCAGCATGTGCGGAGTAGAACCTCTAGATACTAATCAACTGTCTGTATTCTCATATAACATGAGAGGAAGGAATTAGTAACAAGATACCCTATGCTCAGAATGGATTCCAGCCTATTATGGAAATACATACACCTTCTCTAATGTATATTACAAGAATTAAATGGACCTCTGACTCACAGACACCTGACAGGCCTGTCCCGGTAGAGGAAATTATTTAATTGTAAGCATTAATGAAAACATCCATCTCATAGGTATGCCACCTTGCGCTTCTGGGATTACCGATGTAAAAGGTAGTGCCATCTTACTGCTGTTGTGTTAGGAAGCTGCCTTTGCCAGCGTCCAGACACCGTGTCCCAGTGTGTGCATGGCTGTTCAGTTCCACAATAGTTGTCTGTAAAGCAGAAGGAGACAATAGATGGCCTTATGGATAGATTTTAGATGATGATTTCAGAAGATCCTTTTGGCCCGACCTCAGGTACAAATCAATAATAGGGGCCTCTTTGCAAATCACTTCCTTTGTCCCACAGTTTTCTTTCTATAACAGGGAGTAAACAAGCCCCCCACTGCTCTCCCTTCCCATGTAACTGCTTTCAACAAAACTGCTGGCTTTTGCAGCAGAGATTGTCAGTCATATTTGATGTTGCTGTGGTGCCTGCCAGAAGATCTGGGTTTCATGCCCTTAACACAGTATGGACAATGTTAGTGTGTAGTGCTGTAGACACTAAATGAGGGTGAATATTTGTTTACCTTCCAAGCAACATAGATTCATGAGCAAATGATAGGGAGTACCTTGGGGTTTTTATTTAACAATCTAGAGACATTCATATGGAGCCTATTCTTGGGCTCTGGGCACATTCATCTCACAGACTTAGGATCGACAGAGCGTGACCTGTGAACTGTGTGACATGTCATCGTGGCCATCATGCATTACAATAAAAGTCCTCTATCGTCTCTCCTGGGGTTTGAATTCTGCGTCTCTGTTTTCTTTGTGAATTAGAGCTGGACTCCAACCACCACAGCTCTTGCCAGGGCAGATGACAGTGATGAGGATGAGTTACCCTGGTGCTGTATCTGCAATGAAGATGCCACTTTGCGCTGCCACGGCTGCGACGGGGACCTCTACTGCCAGCGCTGTTTTCAGTAAGTCTCGCAGTCCCTCTCGGTCTGAGGCAGGTCACGGGTAAGCTTGGCCGCTTTTGTTTGTTCTTCCCATTGGGCAGAAAAGCTGGCAGTAGGAGGGAAGATTTGAGGAACCCAGATCTGAGCTGAATGCTAGTAGTTACGGAAATACTTTTTGCAATCAGTAGTTATCCCAGGCTTTAGGATCTAAACTGGTCCTAGACAGAAATGTTCTGTCAGTACTGCTCCAGCGCATGTTTGGGCACATTGTCTGGGTGTTTTCTGGAGCAGCTGATGTGCTGCATTGCGTGGGATGGGATAAGCGAGACCATTGTTCAGAGACTCCTATGGCTTGTTAGTGACATTGATGGGTGATCTGGCTGGATTCCCATAAGAGGGGAAATCAGATCATATGAATTCCTGAGGCTTTTCTTAGGTTGAGACTCTGCAGTCTTCAACGATATAAAAAAATTTTTGTTGAAATATGTATGGGTAAACTTTTTTTCCTCAGTCAGGCCTTGCAGCAGCTATAGTCCTGGTTCTTAAATACGTGTAGCTTGATTTTTTTGACAAAAAAGTTGCATGTCTCAGATTTGGAGGGTTAGTTCGTTTGAATACAAAACTATTTGTCACAGTTTGTGTGGCTTCTCTTTTTCAGGCCTCAGAATGTTAGGTAGTTATCTGAGTTCTCAGATTAGTTCTGGATGACATTTAGGCAGCAGGATGCTGAGAATCTGGTTGGGATAGTAAAAGATGCTTTTGTGTATGTTCTCTCATTTCCTGCAAATATTATTGTGGAGAGGTGAAAATGGAGTGGGAGAGAACATATGAAAATGGTAAGAAAACCTATGACTGGCAATGTCAGATGATTTAAAACAAAACAGACAAACAAGACAGCAGACATCAGTAGAAGCAGAATCGGCAGTCTGGCAGGTGAGTGTATCAGTTGCATGCTGCAGATGCAGGCTTCTGTCTTGCTCAGCACTGCCTGCTTCTGAGCACGGTTAGGGCAGCTGCCAATACACTGCATTTTAGCCACAACAGTTAGTTTTCAGAGTTGTGTGGAGCAGACTGTCATTTTGACTGTTCTCATAGGAGTTACTAATTTGCCTGGAAGTCACAGACATGGTGCTGAAATGAGCCACCAGTTACAGGAATCTCTTAAAGAGGGAAAGAGGCAGAGAGACTTGTTGTCATTTCCCATTCCAGCAAGCAAGGGTGAGCAGACCTTTCCACAAAGCACCTCAGGTTTCTGTTACAAGCAAATATCTTTAGTCAGCCCACGTGGCTGCCAGTCGGGTCCTCACAGCTAACCTTGGGATAGGTTTCTAGTTAAGGGCTGCTGGGAGACATCTCGTACAATGGCTAAGTGTGAGTTCCCTTCCTGGGTCTTTATTTCTGACTGCACTTTGTGTTTGCTTCTCAGGGAAGGCCATGATGAGTTTGACCTGAAGGACCACCACACCTCCCGCTATCATCTTCCTTGCAAGTAGAAGCAATCACACTCTTCACAGGCAGAAAAAGAGATGAAGAACGGGAAAAGAGAGGAGCCGCCCAGATGGGAAGAGGCCAAGTGGATTTGCAGCCAAAATGGGTGATGTTTTGGACAGTTAAAGGATGTGCTGTAATCTGAGAGATGTTTGGAGGGTGTGTGACTTTGTCCTCACAAATACAACCAGAGAAGTGCAGGGTTTGCTGTGCATGCTTGGGGGTAAATGAGGACTTGATGTGAGGAGGTGAATACGAGTCTATAAAACACAGACGGTAAGGCAATGCGGGTAGCAGTAAAGATGTGTGTTTAAGGCAGTACTGACTGGCTGGTAAGTAACTTCCTGCTTTTGCTAACAGCTTACACATTGGTTCAAGAGGCAGCAAAGCACTTTGCACTAAGAAAACTGTCTACATCGTGATCACATGTGTGATGAGAACTTCCAAAGCATAATAAAAACTATTTATGGAGGCCCGTGGTTAAAGTCTGTCCTGGAAATGCCTGATAGCCCTTTACACACTCTTGCCCTCTTGTAATGGTATGTTAGTCCTAGGGTCAAGTGGCTTAGGGAATGAAATGAAGGACCCCAAAGTCGTCAAAAACGTTTCTGTGGTGTGGTTGGAAAAGGTGCAGGGGTTGCTCTGCCTGGGTGGGCAGCGTTGCTCACGTACTCGAAGGATGCTTTGTAAAGGTAATCTGCCTAGAGATGCTCAGCATTGTGGTCTGCAGTGGCTATGCTGAGGTTCCATGTGGTCCATAAGAGCAGTATGTTAGTCTGGAAGAGTTGTATATTAGTCTGAAAGTGGGGTTTGGCTCTGCTTATTGTTTGGTCCCCTGGTAGGATACAGATGTTACCTGTGTGATGCTCCTTATCTGGCTATGAGAGAAGCTCAGTTTAATATGCTCATATCCCTCCTTGGAGACAGTCCGGATGCAAGTGGCACTTGCTGATGACCAAAGCACTCAGAATTGTTTCAAATACCTAACTAAACTTGCCCTAAATTGACCCTCATATCCCATCAGGATGAGCTTTTCCCAGGACTTCTGAGACAGCACTGTAAGGCTGACAAATTCCAATGGCAAAAATCTCAAGGATTTGCCTTTGACAGGGAGTTTCCAGTGAATCTTGCCTGTCTGGTTTGACACTGCCGCTCCCAGCTGTCTGCCCTTCCCCTGGGCTTAAGGTCACTGCCTCTGTAGGTGAGTTGACGAAATAGTGTTTGCCTGCACCTCAGCCACCCCTGGTCAGAGCACAGCAAATAAGTTAAACTACTGCTGAAGGTGGGTTTGCACTAACATACTGGACTGCATCAGGCCCTTCAACAGAAACCTGGATCAGTCAGTGCAGAATAGTGATACTTCAGATTAACACACTAAAAATTGCAAGCAGATATAAGCAGTGCTGCCAAAACCCTTTGTTAGGAAGGGGTAGAAAAACCTGATTCTTGTGGAGGATCCTCTTTCTCCTGGCAGTCCTCACGTCACCAGTGCCTGTCTCTTTGGGACAGGTAGGTAGGAAAACTATTTGAGTTGTTCTGATACAAGAGCTCACAGTAAGCTCTGTGTTACACAAAATTTAAGTAGAGAGTTACTGCCCTGAGAATCTTGCAGTCTTGAAAACAAGG
This sequence comes from Tyto alba, assembly GCF_018691265.1. Classification (NCBI taxonomy): domain Eukaryota; kingdom Metazoa; phylum Chordata; class Aves; order Strigiformes; family Tytonidae; genus Tyto; species Tyto alba. The sequence goes on from NW_024881280.1 coordinate 7,169,021, forward strand.
CTGTTCTGGCTTTGTGTTATTGTAGCAGTGTCACTTTTTCATTGCTATTTGACCTGGATAATTAGTCTGATAGGAGACAGTCCAATTCTGTCTTGGGTTAAATCCTTTGTGTTTTACATGTACAGGAGAAGGAGCAAATACCCGTTCTTATGTTTCTTCCAAGACAGATCCACTCCGTTGGGCTTCAGTCTGTGTCCTTTCAAAGCAGTTAGTAGACATTTGAATTCTTGCTTTAGAGCAGCTCTTTTTTTTTTTTTTTTTTTAATATCTTGGTATAAGTTGGTGCACAATTTGCAATACTTTGAATGCTTCATCAGCCACAACCAAGCTTTGAGCTCCTTGTGCAGTTAGGCAGCCTCTGCCTTGTAAGCCCTGCCCTGTTCACGTCAGTAGTAAAGGAGCAGGTTACAGCCAGAAGCAGTTGGTTTAGTTTCCCAGATTGGTTTCTGTGGGGCCATCCCAAGGAATCCAGAAACGTACCCAACCCAATACCTGAAATAGAACTTAGTCATACCTGGAAGAGTCTCTTCAGTCATACACACACATGCTGATGCTTTCCCTCTACCACTAATGGACATTTTTGTGGCTGCTGAGCTTTCTGCATGTAATTGGCCATTTCAGTGGCAGCCCAACCACTTTCCCCAGGAAAGCCATCCCCACTGTAGCGGTTGTCTCAGAGACCTCCATGTAGGAAGGGTAGAAGGGGCACCTAGATCAGCTATCTGCAGGAAGCAAACCCAGCTCAATCTGTCATTGTGAAAGAGGAGTGCTGCATGACCTTTAAGGGGGAAGTGCACTTTTAGCTGTGTTGCTTAGTCCTTGAAAAGGTGCTGGTAAACAAGGAGAGATAGTGGTAAACAATCAGTCCCTGACAGGCCAAATCAACTTCAGTCATAGCCACCCAGGGACTGAAGAGAGTTTGTATCTTCAAGGAAGAGAATCAGCTTCTGTTTTTGTAGCATGCCATGAGGGCGCAGAAGATTTTCTTTCCCTTTCAAAATGTTTTGTATGTGAACTATCAAATGTGGGCTCCACCCTAACAAGAATTCAGAATAACACAAGGTGGAACTCAGATTAGTTTGCAAAGAGAGGTTTCATTTTAGACAGACTGCATTAACTTGCATTTGCTGTGGTTCAGGGGTGTGCACGTTGTTTCAAGTGCTGTAACATGGTCATGTGTCCAAAGGTAGAGGCCAGAATATTTTTAAAGGTGATATAAGTGTTGATCATAACTAAGGGAAAAAATTGCATTAAAGGTTTATTTTATACACCTTCATAAACCTCCCATTAGAATAAAGCACATGAACTTGCATACATTCTGAGTTATCTTGATATAATCAAGAGGGCAAAGTTCCTTTAAAGAAACGTTCTTTCATGGTATCTGCATACCAAACATTACAGCCTTATGCTAGTGACGGTGCTGAGAAACAGCAAAGTTAACCAGAAGCTGTTTGTAAAAAAAAAAAAAAAAAAAAACTTTATTTAGTCTGCCTGTTAGTATATCTCTATGGATGGCTGAAAACAGCTAAGAAGTAAATAAAAGCAAGTATGACTTACTACTTTGAAGAACTAAATAAAAAGAAGTTGCTCTGATTGCCTTATGTTTTTCTTTTGCACTAGAAAATCATCGAGCTGAGAAATCATCTAGCACTGGCTACATCTTGCTTTGCCCTCGTGATCACACTGTGCTGACATGAAGCGCTCATGGGGTAGTGATGTCCTTACATATCAGAATCAACTGCACATCATAGGACCTGCAGCTTACTCTTCTTGCTGCTACTTGCAGGAAAAGCACAAGGACACGTTCTGTCAAGCAGGGCTTCAAAAACTGCTTTTTTCCTGGGATCTAACGATGTCTGCCTTAAAACATAGAAAAAAATTCTTTGCATCACTCCAGTGAGGGAATACAGAACAATGCCCAGGGTGAAGAAAATCTCTCTCTCAGGCCAGGGGAGAGGCATCTCAGGTCTTTGTGCTCTCACAGCACAGCAGAGAGAGTGCCTTCTGGTAGGGTACATAATTAATCTGGAGTTCTGTGCACTACTGTTCTGCAGTTAATTACAGCTCTAGTTTAGGACACTCAGCTCAGGGCCTGTTCACCTAGATATTCCACTTGAACTTCAGTTTGAACCCAGTATGTGTTTTTAACAGTGCTCATAGCTCTGTTGGTGTGCTGCTCTCCTTCCTGAAGAGGTGTGGTATAGGAGTCTTAGCAGGTGTCAGTCCATGAGCAACGCCAGATCCTCAACCAGTGCAGCTCTGGATTTAATTTTGTTGTTATTTTACTTACAACGTTGAGATTTCAGGAGGGCAGGCATGCCCTCTTATCCCCTTACTAAGCCAAAAATGGCATGTCCCTAGGGCTAGCATAGTCATATATGTGAACCTGAAAAAGAAAGGCCATTTCTCCAACCCAGTGGGTGGAGGCTTAGAGCTTCTGGGAGCAGCCTTAGGACAAGATACGAGCTGCATGGCTTGCTAACTTCCAGGAGGCTGTTGCCCTTACATCACAGTTGTTAGTGCAGCTTGGATTTTGTCCTCTCAGAGATGTGCAGAGACCACAGCTTGTTCACTGACACTTCTGGTGGAAAATAGGAGGGAAGCAAAAGGTAATAGTCATCACCCTGTTACTGATAAAGGTGAAAAGACAAACGTATTTTAGTCCAACTACATCGTACAGCCCAAGAGTTCTTGTTTGTTCGCTAATCTGCAGGTCCTTTTTGTCCCAGAGTTGGGCCCTCCTGTCCCTGTCTGACAAAACATACTCAAAAGCTAGCTTTGAACGTGCTGGTACAGAGGAGCCCCTCTGGATGGGGCACAGCAACTCATCTCTGGTGTTCGAGTGGCAGGCATGAGAGTGTAGGGGCAGGACACTGTGAGAGTCTGCTCTGCTGAAGCAATCAACCTCCATTTGCTGGCTTATTTCCTAGCCAGATGTGTCAAGTTACTGACTTGCTGAGAGGCTGGATGTAGTTTCCTCTGTATTTTTCCAGCCACACATTAGTTGTAGCCAGAAGAGTTTGTTCAGCAAGACAGTGTGTCCTACTTCATTTCACATTTGTGGGACATACCTGTTTGCAAAAGGCTCGCTCCGAGATGCTCCCTGCAGGAAAATTGGGAGCAGGTATTTTTCAGTTCAGTTTTTCTTTAGTGCCTAAAAAGAGAGAAAAAGCAAGCAGTGCACAGCTGGTTTTCTCTGTTTTAATATACAAAATAAGCATTTTTCCAACATCTTTTTAAATTATGAGAAAAATCATTGCCAGACCTTGCTCTTTAGAAGACGCTTCTAAATCATTAAGTCCTAAATTCCACAAAAAGGAAAAACAATCTCTCTTCCATTAGTCTTACCAGCTGTTTCACTAACTTCCCCTTAAATAGACCAGGTGCGCTCGAACATTTTCCTTCCATCCTACTGTATATTTTCTGTCCAACCTTCATGAATAACAGAGGCTTAATAAGACTTACAAAGTACTTGCAACGCTGTGGAGTCAGGTACAGCAGTAACAGTCAGATCACAGCTGGGCCCCAGCCAGACTGAAACAGGGTGCATCTTAACAGTAACTGATTTTCCATGTTGATGAATGAGTGATAACCAATGCCTTGTTTTCCTTACAGTGTACGGAAAGAAAGAAGTCTTGATGAGCTCCTGAGAATTGTGTTCAGTGCTCCTCAGCCAGCATGGAAATTCCTAGAAGAAACTAAAGGAATGACGTCTTGTCCTCTTCCCCAGGTTAACATGCCCTTTAAGAATCAGGAAAATGTACAATCTGGTTCCCTGCTCTGTGCGTAGATCTGGAAGGAGTGGAGACTTCAAACCACTGGTACAAAGTTCACAAACTTGGTGATGTTTCTCAATAACAGTAAGTCCTAAACATATTCTGAAGTGATGTTGCTGATCCTGGTTTTTGGGGGGGAAGATACACATTTCCCTGTGACCGAAGCTGGTTGTTCCACGTGGGCAAGGTCATTTCTTCTGAGGATTGGTGACTCTCCGGAGACCTTTCAATCGACTAAGCAATTCCGTAATGAAGTCCTACAATGAGAATTGTTTGAAGAAGGGTATCATGTTAATTCCAGTGCTTGCCAGCCCAAAGAGTACTACGGCACTTGGTTTATTCCCACCTTCGCCTTCATGTTGAACAGAAACCAGAATTTTCGTATGTATTGAGCAAACCTATCTTTTAGCTTAGGAGAGGAGACCTTTTGATGGATGAGAAGGGTTTAAAAGCCTCTCTACTTCCCTTCCACTGTCATCCTCTGCAGCAGCCACGTTCACTTTCTCCCCAGGAGCCAGCCTGCCCTTCTTCAGCCCAGATACCTGCTTTTTCCACCCTGAGATGACCTGGGATGCTGTTGTCCTCTGTTAGATTCCACTCCTTCCTGTTGCCACCATAACCTCCTGCCCACTTCTGCTGCCCTCCCAATCTAGGGCAAAGCAAGCTGTCCCTCTTGTTGAACCTGTAAAGATCCATGGTGTGGATTGCAAACCATCCCAAAGCTGTGCCAATTCTACAAGGAAGTGGCTGACAGAATAGAGGTGGAGCAAAACACACATAGGACTAATGATAACCTGGAGCAGGGGTTGAGGACAGGCAGAGCAGATGGATGAGCAGTTAATGGAGATAAACCCCGACTACTTTGCTGACACAGCCAAGGACTATGAACTAAACTGGACCATCTGGTTATTCCAAGCAGAAGTCAATGTGAGCAGTGCAAACTTCACCCTCTGTGTGACAGCTAACATCACTATAAAGGAGCATACAGCCTTTCTTCACCCAAAGAGATAGCTACATGTCCTTGTAATTAGGCAAGGTCACTGGAAGTATTGCAGCTTGTTACCATTTGTGCTGTGGGGAAGCCCAGCTTCCTCACCTGGGTGATCAGAGCTTGCTTGTCACAGCATGCTCTGGAGGTAAATGCCTAGGATCACACACACCTTTGTCAGTTCCTTCAGAGGAAACCAGTTTTTCCTCTGTCTGCTTTCTGCAAATAGACTGCTGTGATCTTTCAGGGGGACTGGATTCAGGATTACCGGGGTGAAAGTACATATTTTTGCCAGTGGGACAGCAGTAACTGTAGTGGGCAAGTAACATGCTGTCTGCAAGACACTTTCATGGCTTGTGAATTAGTAGCACAAACTCTTCAGTTATCTCTCTGGGAATGTGGGGTTCTTACCCAAGATCTGAAATTCAGACACAAAACTATTTTCATTCTGCCAGCCTTGTCAGCTGAACCCCTGCTAGGAGACTATCTGTAATCACTGCTGCAGCCGAGTTTAATTTCGGTGATGGTCATGCATCCACCTCATTTTCTGCGCGTTCATCGCCGTACAGCTACAGAGGCTCGACAGGATGTGAAGGCTGATGAACGGTGTCCAGGCACAGCGTTCACATGCAGTGCGTGTGACTGAGGCAGTGAGAGGTGCCCCGTTTTGCACAGGTATGCAGCTCATTGAAGGCAACTGCTCTGTGGTCTGTGCACTATGCTGCTAAGTATGGGGCTCCACTCCTTTGGACATTGTGGCAGTTTGTGGAATTTCTTTAACTCTCTAACTCAGAACCAGTATTTGTAAAGTTCACATGGGAAAAGAAAAATATATAAAACTAATTTATGTGGGTACTGCTCAACAATTATCTGTCTGATCCAATTGAGGGCCATCCTACATTCTTGTCACTCCTAACACTAGCGTGGTTTAAGCTAAGAATGCATTTAGTTAACAGTGTGCAAGACAGTTATGTGAGCTGTATCACTGTCTATGGCTTTTCTACACTGAAGACCAAATAGCAACTCAGCCTGGTGATCTTAGGATGTCCAAAACATGGAATGAACTTTCTTTGGTTGTAAAGCATACTTCCTTGTTTGCTCCACTGCTCTGCATTCAGCTCATCCATGTAGATTTACATGTATTTTTCTAACACAGCAGAATAAAGTGGCAAACATCTCCCATTGGGAATTAAACAAATCTGCAGCATCATGTTAGGCATAGTAGTATCTTGGCTATTTGGCCAAGCAGCAACAGAGACACACTCTTACAGCACAGTATAACACACATATATTGATGGTGCTTCACTCACCTCTGTGGGGCTGGAGCACTCATGGAGGATTTCCTAGAAACCAAGGAGGAGTAATTTAGTATTTTATGAGCTGACCTATTCTCCCCTTGCTATAAAAAGGGTATATAATCTCACTACATTTGACAGGCTAAGGCACAGGGAAGCAGCATGCAACACCGTATATACATATTTTGTACCCCACACACCACTACTTCTCTTTATGAAGGGAGTCCCTAACTAAAAGTCACCAAGTCCTTCTATCTGACCTGTAGTTTTAATTTCTGTTCTTCATTAGGGACCTCCAGGAGATCTTCAAGATCAATTTGTGGTTCAGGAGCTGCTGCCTCTGTTTCCTCTCTTAGCTAAAAAAAAAAAAAAAAAAAACACAAACCACAAATCAAAAAACATAGTAAACCTTCACATTTCTAAGAACTCTAGAGGCCATCTTTAAAGAACTGATCAGCTGAGAAAGAACCAATTACATTAAAACTATGCTGCAAAGTTGAAGTCAAGATACAAGAACCTCCTTATTTTGAGATGATTTATAAAGAGGGCACAGATTCCAGCCCCTTTGTGGTGTCTGCTACAGCCACACGTTCCGAGGTACACATTCTTTGTCTTTTCCCACCTCAACACTTGATACTACTGCTCAGGGACAGTTGTCCATCGTGGGAAGACCCTTTCAAGAATAGCCAACTGCAATTGCCAACTGCAGTGCAGTGTAAGCCAGCCTGGGCCAACCCTCATCTATGAAGAGTGTGCACAAGTGTTCACCAAACAGAAATCCTTAATCCTAGGCACAACTAATACATGGAGAATTTAGGCTAAATTCACAGTTGGTATTTATACTAAGGCCCCAGGCTTTGGTTATAGGAGTGATGATCTTGTAATGCATGGGGGTGTTAGCTGGAAACGTTTGTAAAGCCCCCCATGTCTCTACAAGACTGTAAGGAAAGCAGGCAGTGGTTCCCAACGTTATTTGCAAAATGAATCTTTGACAACACAACATGAGTGATATTTTAACGTAGTAATCAGCAGAATAAGGATACTGAGTAAACAGCACAGTACTTGATTGCTGGGGAGCGTTTATGGATATGTATGTAAAACATTAAACAATAAAGGCAATACTTACAGGAAAAAAAGAAACTTGTTCTGAGCAGCCTCTGGTACCAAGCCAGAGAGGAAGCAGAAAACCTTTGTTCAGCTTTGTTACACAGCTGACTTAACAATAAGTAATAAAACACAGTTAAATACATTGTACTGCAACCACACAACATTTCTTCTTAAAAGTAATAGTTCTCATGTGCCTGTTTGGACAATGGCTGTTGGTCCAGCCTGACTTTGTCTCTGGCTAAGAAGCTAAATAGGCCAGGAGGGTGAGAAAGGGTGGGAACTCCCTATGGTTTTCTGGTCCTAGTATGGATGGTCTGCTGACTTCCACGTGCAGGGGATCATCTCAAAAATCAAAACAGTCTCTTGAGTCCTAGTTTTGTTGCAAAAAGCCTCAAGACTGTAAATAGCATAGCATTCAGATTATCAGGATCAGGAGGCGATGTCTGAGCTAACCTTGCTGGCATTTGAATCTGCAATGTCTGTCACACGGGTTTCTGGAAGACACCGAGGAACACTGCACTGCCAAGGGCAAGTGGAGCAAAAGAAGAAGCTGACAGAGAGACAGTGTAATGGAAGTCAGTGGATCCAAGGAAGCCCAGACTAACAGGGCTGACTAAATAGTCTTGCCACGATGCACAGAGGAGGGCAGGAGGACCTGCTGGACACCTGTGATTACAAGTAATTTACTGTGGCACACGTATTTATTTGGAAAGAACCTATGCAACCCCCTGTTGTACCCTATTAACAGTCTTTGACCTGGCACAGCATCACGTTACACAGTTCCTGGTAGCAAATCTCCTAGGTTGGCCCAAATGCACCAGGAAGTTGGGAAACCTGTTGTGCTGGAGAGGTGCTAGCAAAGGTAATCCACCAGCAATCTGTTCCTGTAAGGACACGGCTCGATTTCTCACTTGTGCCTGCTGGGATTCTGTAGTAGGGAAAGAAATCTCCCTTTTGGGCAGCTCTCCTGATGACAGTAAACAGCTCCTAATTCTCAGAAAACCAGAAGTGATAACATAACCTGACTTGTTTTTCTGGCACCTTTACAAGTGTACATCTGTAGACTTGGGCAAGTAAGAGTAGCATACAGGGAGCCTCATCTTGGGTCACGTTACAGGTCATACCAAGTGCTTCTCATCTATCTCAAAAAAAAAAAAAAAAAAAAAAAAAACACCAAACCCAAACCAAACCCAAATTTTCCCTTTACAACTTCAATAATTCCCCCAAAGGCAAGATGTTCTGTTACTCACATCAGCAGCAGCCGTTCTCCTTGCTTATCTCCGGCAAATCTCAACAGTCAGGCTAAGGGCTCTCTGAACTGAGCTGCTAACTTCAGGGACAGTCCCTGAAATGCCAGTGCAGGCATAGCTGGCAGGCGGCACTGTCACTGCCCCTGCTCCTTTGAGCAGCCTTCGCTCACCAGGACCACTGCTCTAGCGCTTCCAAGACACGCTGAGTTTTGCCTGTCTGACTAGGTCTAGCGATAACACTTGCTCCTATGTACGCTATGTAATGTTTCATAATGCATTATCAAGAGGCCTAAGATATAGATGAGAATTAACTACTATCGTTTTACAAACCATAGAATACAACTGGAAATTCACAATAAAGCCTTGAAGGGATTATGAGCTCTTATCCTTTGCCATTTTTCCTAAACAAACTATAAAATTGTTTGAGAAGTCTCAGAACTTTAATTAACAGGAGCAGTGATATACTCATTTGCTGAGGAGCCCAGCATTTGCAACAGAAGCGAGGACCTTTTTCTCCATATTTGTTTTCTGCTGCATGTTCTTTGCATATCACATAAATGAAAACAGAAACTAACTATTTTTCTCCCCCAGCATGGCATAAGAACCTGGTATGTTCCCACAAATATCAAACAGGAAACCATCACACAGAAAATGATGATAATAGTAATAAACAACAACAGAAACAACAATAATAAAAGCCTTAGAGACAGTTCCTGCAGTTTGGCTCTTCAGCCGCGGAGCTGAGATCATTCTATGGCTCTCAGGCCCAGAAAATCAGCTGGCACAGGCAAAAGCTTCTCTGTACCGTCATGGCATACAGCACAAAAATTGCCTTTCCTGGACTGCTCTAACATGTCCACTTTCACTGTTGATTGTAATTTGAAACTGCTAATGCTCAGAGTGGAAGACTAAGCAATCAACAGCTCTTTTTCCCTTGTATCTCAAAAATGTGCTTAACACTGTGCTGGGGTACAAATACAGAAAACAGGGCAGATTACACTTGACAGTTCATTTTAGCCTGTCCCCATCCAGGACATGAATAAGGTGTCTTACACAATCTGTCAAACGCATCTGAGTCTTCTGTTGGAGATGCACTGGGTTGTGAGTCAAGAAAGCTATGTTGTGTTACATTGTCTGCTATTTGCAGCCAAGCTATTTGAATGGGTTTAAGACTGTGATGTACAATGGGGGAAATCCTTTCACCTTGTCTCGTACCATACTCCAAACAAATTATCTCAAACATGGAAAAGCACCATCCCTTCTGAAAGTTCCCAGTGTAAGTGCCATCCACCTAAGCACAAAATACAAATAGGAGCGATACTACCAGGTTAAAATTTCAGTGTACCCAGCTAGCGCTGGAACCTGACTTAAATGTCACACCACCCTGAAGAAAAAAAATGTCAGGTACCCTGCAACAGCTCAAGTAAAGACTGGTACCATTCCAGTGCTGGACCTAGGCACTCCTGGATCTTTCTTAGTGGGAAAACTCTCAGATAAGCAGGAATAATTTAGGAAGGACTGTTCCTGGTGCAAAGGGAAGTTCAGGCAAGGAAGACAGCTCAGGGGATTTGTGAAGATGAAGGCATAAGTTCTCTACATTTAAGCATGGGTTGGTTTGGGTTTGGGTTTTTTTTTGACTTTTCTTCCCCTGATGCCAGTAGTGTGTCCAGACTCTGCAGCTACAGATACAGCGTTATCCAGAGCATTTCATTCAAACAGCAGCTATAGCTACACCGTTGTGGCCAAAAGATACAAGGACACCCTGGTAACTCTAACCCAGCTAGCTTAGATACTGCTTGCAGCAAAGCCACTCACTGCATGGCGCTCAGCAAGCAGCAGCATCCCGGGTTGGTACACCTCTCTAGGTTCTGCTACTTCTGCTGAGCAATAGCTACTCCCCCGCAGCAGGTGCAAACCCAGGCAGTTTAAAGCTAGTTGGGTCATACTGGTGCGAGCTTCTCTGACTGCAGACACACCAGTTGGAGAGGTGCTGTAGCAGGTGGCAATAAGGTACCTAACAAACACTGAGGATGAGAAGCTATTTCCAGCAAGGCAGAACAAGCAAACTTGTCCCATTTAACTGAGGAGCGAGGGGCTGATTTGCCCCAGCCACTCACCCGGCACTGGTACAGCTCCTGCAGCTGGGCGTTGATCCATTCCTCCAGGTCGAGCCAGCGCTGTAGGTCTTTGCGGTTGTACTTGATGGTTAACTTGCCCAGTTTCCTGTGTGATGATTCCTCCCCAGGTTTCTCTGGCGTCTGGAAAGTCACCCGGGGCAGTGCGCTGGAGTTGCTGGCCATGCTCACCTCCTCCTCCTCCTCCTCCTCCTCCGACGGCAGGAACTGGCCTCCCCACGGGCTCCCTCACTCCTTTCCTCCGTCTCCTTTACCCGACGCCTCTGTGCAGCTAGCAGCTCACCACAGAAGCTCCTCGCAGACACGGAAGGCGACCAGCATTGGCGATCCCAGGGAGAGAGGTGGGGGAGGCCGCACGGCCGGGGCAGCAGCCAGGCTCTGCAGGCAGAATTACAGCAGCAGATTCTTGGGTTTCACCATCGCCTGTGCTGACAGGAGCAGGGAGGAAGGCAGGAGACTTGTTGTAATAACATCTGTTGTTAAAAGAAGCCAAGCGAACCGGGGAATTGATGAACCAAGTTTGTTAATATTTAACGCAAGTCAGCTCCAAGAGGTGGGGAAGAAGGAGGTTTTAAATGACTGTTTTCCTACAGGCATAACTTAAATGCATGTGCAATTCCAGAGGGCTGATGCTTACATAATGCATTGAATCCTGCTGCGTTCAAGCTCCATGAGCCTCTGTAAACTACTTTGCCTGCAGCTACAGCATTGAGCTCCCATTGAAATGATGTATTTGGCATTTTCCAGTTAAAGCACTGGACCCAGCACAGGTGAGAAGCGGCCTGGAGTCAGGTGGCTACATCCACCATTTTACAAGAGTGGGAATACTAGGTCAGTGACATTGCAAGCCAAACGTGGGTCCAGCCGTTACATTTTACATTGTTCTACAATCTGTAAACTTATTCCAGCTTTCTCAAAAATTTCTGTAGAAATCCCAGTGGCCTAAATTTGAGATCATTTGAGCAAGACGCTCCTGAGATAAAACAAAATATCCGTGCTCTTATTAAATAATAAAAAGTACATTATTTGACATGACAACACCACAGGGGGAGGCCTGTCTAGGGATATAACACTATCTCCTTTCCACAGAAATGTATTCACGGTAAACAGGTTCACCTGCTGAAGCATCATAAACTGCTATCGTACTATATATTATCATTGTTTGGTTTACAATCTCTTTCTTACTGGAAGGCGGGTTAACGTCAGCAGCATTATTGCCCTGTGCCATTTTAGAAGGATATGCGTGAGCAGCGCTGTTCAGAAGAACAGAAATCAGTCTGGCCGTGTTTGTGGGGTGCCAGGACACTGGGATACCTCTGTGGCCTCTAGATGCTGTATCACACCTTTTTATCCATCTGTTCCCAGAGCCCTCCGGTTACCTGCCCAGGAGCTGCCCTATCGAACAAACAAACCGGCCGAGACCCCCCATCATGAAGCAGATTCCACAACCCCAGTCTCACGATTTATGTGGAAAAAGCACGTAAGTCTCTGCTGCTCCTGGCAGCCAAGGTACTCCCAGTTTGTAGACCAAGAGCTAGACAAACCAAAGGAGAAGCAACCAACCCTTCTGCCACTGACAGCTGCTGCCAGGCAGCACGGGGCTGTCCAAAGAGGGGCTGGGCTCCTCAATGTCATACCCAGTCCCCCTGCCAAACCCACGTTCCTGTGCCCCAGAGGGATGGTGGTACAGCCAGCCAGCAACATCTTGTACATAGGGTGATAGAAAAATGGGTAGCCCTTAATTTCTTCCTGAGTTTGAGCAAAAGTTAAAAGCCTTTTCTGACAGAAAATTCCACAAAAAATGCTGATCCTGAAATTTGCTTCCACATCAGGGAGGGATAAAGTATTAAAGTATACCCGAAACTGATATAATCTCTGATTTTCAGACAGTCTAAAATTTCTATTCAGAGACATCTGTCATCTATTTAATTTAAGCAGCTTTACCCATTTTTCCTCACTGCTTATCTGTATCCTCCCTATAATCTCACTCCTAAAACTGTCTTATTTAGACAAAAATTTTCTAGAAAATCCATATTGTGAGAGGTTCAGAGCATACTCAGTGAGTGCAGATTCTTCAGAGATTCTTAAGTGTTAGAAACCTTGCAAACCCCATTGAATATATGTTTACAACAGTTGACTTTTCAAAATTTAATACGCTGGCCCAACACAGGCAGATTTTCACAAGGTAACTCTGGACCAAAGGACACACATTGCCAGGTGTCAAGTTCCCATCTCCAAATAGAAGTGCTCTATTTTGTGGTTCAAGGACTGACATTTTTTAACAGGAGAAAACAACCTCTATTTTCTTTGGTCCCAAGGAACTCCAGGCAGGCTGGCATTAAGACCAGAGAAAGAGAACCAGACTTTCCAGAGAAGTTACCTGGCACCCCTGAGTCGGTCCAAAAATTTGCAGCAGCTGAAGGGCTGGCAGGGAAGTTGCCCCTCCTTCCTTTATCCCCTGGGCTGACTGTGATGCTCTCCGTTGAGCAGTTCAGTTCAACTCCACATGAAGGATGGGGTTTGCCCTGTTAGTCTTCTGCCAGCATGGTTGAATTTATGTAGCACAGGATCCAGAGGTCACAGGATAGGTGTGAAGAAGAGGGAAAGGGGAATATAACCTACCCTAATGGCTCTTCAAATGTCTTGAGTCGCTGTTGACTTGTAACCTCACTTGAGTGCGAGCAATGCACTGAAATACCACATCTGAAAAGGTCCATAGGCAGACTCACCCCACCAGCCGTGCTCTATCGACAAAGTAATAAGCAGACCCTGGTGCCCTTGTGCTGCTCTACCAGTGTCACCTTACAACAGGATAAAACATTCAGAGGGGAATGTCAGAGGCCCTCTCAGGAAAGCTGTAAGCCAAAATGAGCAAGACTGCATGATGTTCATCATAGGGCTTTGGTTAATATGAGCTTAGTCATGAATTCTTTGTAAGGAGAAGGCGGCAATGTAGAAAAAAATGTTTACAGATAAAAGAGGCCTCCCCCAGTAATAAACTATTTTAATCTTTCATTAAAGCAAGAGGAAGAAGAAAAAGCGTGCAAGATCACTCCAGGAGCGTGCGGTGGAAGTTCATGCAGGAACACGATTGGGTGCCTCATACAGAGTAAGTGATACCATCCCCTTTGAGCGAGGCGGCATCTCCTACGAGTGCACCAGCCACCTGCCAGCGCTGGTAAGCGCCGGCTGCCACCAAACAAGCAGCAGGGGCACTACTCTCTTCACAGTGCTGCACCCCATCCTGTCCTTCCCCCACACCACAGCAGATTCAGGTGGCCAAAGGGACAGAAGGACATTCACCATTTTGTTTGGGCATGCAGAGCAGGGGGATCTCAGATCTCAGGCACGGCTGGGAGATGCGATCTCATTTTCAACCTAGTTGTCTCTCCTTACAGCCTCGGGCATACAACCTGGACCAAAATTTCAGAAGTGAACACACATACTTGGGCAACTAAGTCATCTAATCAGACAACCTGTTTTTTCACAAGAGCTGCGCACATGTAAGCTCCAGTGGACCTCCTGCTTCAGTTGCTGGCGATCATGCCCTCTGCAAATCTGCTTATCATTTATGTAGGTGAACAAAGGGAGCTTAAATGTGGCCACCACATTTGAGTCTTAAACTGAAACACTGCGCGCCTTCCATGTGTGTGACCTGGGGTTGCTGCTCCTCCGGGCCTGCCCTAAGAGTGAGGGTTTGCCTCTGCAAGGAGGAGGAGGGGATTCAGTGCTGTGGGGTTGGGATTTTGTGACTGTCTGTGGCCTCAGAGAGGGCCACCAAACCAAGCTGAGCATCTGCGTCGTAGTGCCAAACAACTGTGACACTGATCCGGGCAGCAGAGCAGCCAAGTGCCCGAGGCAGATCCGGTTACGCTCCTCTGTTCTGGAAGCTAATAATCTCCATCCCACACCTGTGATCTAAGTTGGTGCTGCTCTTTCTCTCCAAGCTGATGACTCTGCTCTGTGCTCAATAATTCAGCAGGGCCCCAGCTCGTCTTTCCAGAGAACCAGGTCGGCCCCTTGAGTCCCAGCCCAGAGAAGAATGTTTCCCTTCGAGACAGCCACTCTCTGCCTGCTTTAGAAAATAACCACTTTCCCTGTGGTTGCAAACATGATAGTTAACACAAATTAAACCAGGGAAGAGAGCAGAGGTGACTGTATCAATACTACATTGATACCACAAGGTAAAGAGGTTCCGCACCCTCCCAGGAGCAGGAACAGGCACAGAAAAAAAAGTTGGGTGGATCAAGAAAATGTAGCCAGGGCTGGCGATTTAAAAAAACATCCAGACCCCAGAGTGAGCAATCCCAGTACACCCAGCATCACGACATCCATCAGCCACTTCCCTCATCCTCCAGCATCTCCACAGGAGTGTGGAAACCAAAAAGGCTGCACCGTTGCCCCAGAGCTCTAGCAAGAAGAGGGAGAGCACATCACCTCTCGCCTTCAACTCCTGGAGACTTAAGGAAGCAGCCAGAGGTTTCTGGCTCTCACAGTCCCCACCTCTCACCTGAGCAGCACTGCTGCTTTCCCACCAGCATGCGGAAAGGAGACTATATATTCTTCAGTCAGGCAATCGGTAATCAGTCTTACTCCTCTCCCCCGATAGTCTCGCCTTTCATAAGGCAACGAAAGGGCAGTGACAAGGAAGAATGCCGAGTGACAGTGGAAAACGTTTCCCGACTTAGTATTTGACTGATCAAACCGAAATTGCACTATTTGGCACCGCCTCAGAAAATAGACAGGTCAGCAATAAAGAGGTCAGATGAGCTGGCCGGCCTGCCTGCCCTCCCTCCTGCCTCTGTTACTGGCAGCCAAGTGAAGCGTAAACGCTACTGGCTCATCAGCAGCTGAGGAGGGTGAATGAGAAATAGTTGTACTTACTGCTTGGGCACACCAGAGTAGTTGCAAACCGTGGACTCTCTTCTTATTTAGGCAATTAATTCTGCTTATCTGTGTCCATCCTCAGACATCTCATAGGTAGTGGGATGAGTAAGCATCTCCACTGAGTAGGAAGCCCCCCCTCCCCTTGAATACTTCAGAGAAACTGACAACGTGAATTAGATGCCAGATAGCTTATTTGGGGATCTTTGAAAACCTGCCCATGTTGTTTTGTTGCCCTCCCTCTTGTATTGCTCTGCTGTTTCCCTACAGAAAGAGGCCTGCAGCACTGAAAGTGTTATCAGTGTTTTCATGTGGCACAGAGGTTTCAGCAAGTCCTTGAATGGTAGAGTTGGAGACAAGAGAAGCACTGGATGAATAGATGAAGGGGATCTTCCTCATTTCCCAGCCCGCTTTCAGCATTTCAGGCTTGCAGAAGCCGTCTGTGTAGTTCTTGCACCAAGAAGTTTATTGTGACCCTGTCCCTTTGAAAGGGTGCAATTGCACTTGCAGGGACTGCGTTTCACACCTGCAGGGAAATCACCATCTGCAAACACAGGGGAGAGCAGCCTTTCAGGGGGGGTCACTGGCAGCTGGCCTGAAGGTGTTGAAAATCAGGTTACCAAGGATGTAGTCACTGTAGGAAGTGATGGAGAAGGAGAGGCTGTGGGGAACACCACGGCTGATCCTGTTCCACTCACAGGTGCTGTGAAGAACAGCTCAGGTTGCCTATGGGGACTTCAATGGCAAATGTTAAGTTTATTCTTGTTCCTGCAAACGGAAGGTTCTTTGCTTCGCACTTCCATACCTATCTCCTTGTAAAATCCTAGCGTAGACAAGACAAAAATGCAGATACTTTCTCAGCGTAACTAGTCTCGACGCTATTTTCCTTTCGGCCTCTCCCAGTGCTCCTGCCCTTAAGGGTTTACCTTGACCAGCAACGTTAAAACAAAAGCCAGTGCCATGCAGGACTGTAGACAAGAACTTCCCCAAAGAAACAATGTGCCCTCGTTGTAACTCCCTTCCCCAAAGCTACCCTTGGTGCAATGGGAATGGTTCTCGGGAGGACTCAGCAGCCTGTCACCCTTTCCCTTGCTTCACTCCGCAGGACCAGTGGTTAGTCACAGCCCGACAAGGTCCCTCCCTGTCTCCTTCCTTTGCCACATCTTTGCGCCGTCACTTGCATCCGGGTCTCACCCTTAAACCACAGCAGGAGGTTTAACCTGAGGCAAATACAGCAAAACAAGCAAGCAAGCAAGCAAACCTGTCTCCCAAGCGTTAATTACACATGGAGCGGTTCCCGGGTAAAGCGCCGGGTTCGCCTGCAGCAGCCGGTGGGACAAGCTGCTGCCAGGAAGCCATTGCAGACGGTGATGCCGTGGAGCTGGGCTGCACAGCAGGACAAAGGTTACCTGGAGCAAATCTGCCTTATTTTTCTGCCCGTTTGCCCGTTTTTCCTTCTGGAAGGTGGGCATCCACCTGCTGATGGGTGCTGGGGTCTCCACAGCGGTTGCAAGAAGGCAGGTGATGCAGGCTCCTGCACAGAGTCTGTTACAAGCCATGCATGTCTAAAAGCCCTCATAGTCTTAGTCAAATATTAAACTATGGAGCAGTTTACCCCTCCTGAGTCATGTCCTGAATAGTTATTGCCGGACTGAGAGCAGACACTTCTCAAAGACAAACAAATGTTAACTGTGACTCACCATTTCAGGACCCCTTAAAAGCACTCCCATGTCATAAAATCACACACCCTACTTTCCCTTCACGCTAATATGAATAACACACAGCTCAGCTGAAGTCACAAGAAATTATTTGTTTGGCAGAAGATGAGGGCTGCATTGGGATTTCTAGGTTAGGAGGGCAAATAGTAAATTACTGAGTTGGAAGGAAAGCTGCTGCAACAGAGAGAGGTTCCTAGTAGAAGCCCTTGATCTTGGGACTAACCTCAGTTAAAATTTTAATTACTGAACCCCTCCAGAAGAAAATGGGCATATTTAGAAACTGTGCTACTGGCACAGAGGTGGCACGCATCCCTCCTACAGCAGAGGACCAAAAATGTGATCTTTAAAGGTCAGATAAACAAGCCAGACCCATCTGCTAAGCAGAAAAAAGATGGTCAAATTTAAGAATATAGAGAATATAAAAAGTAAGATCACATACTTAGGAAATTGTCACAAAAAATTTTAGCTGGGGGCTGATCAGCTGAAAATGGCAGAGAGAACAAGACCAAGATCCGTAAAAAATGTATTGTTCATACAATGGCTCTGCAGTGAGCCTATGAATGATACAAATATGATCCCAAAATGTGTTCAGCAATGTATTTCCAGCAGAGCGAAGATTAAATACTTGCTAATGGTGATCCATTCTTTAGACTGTGGTATAGAATTCTGTAACACATATTTAATAAGAAAAAACCTGAGACTGGAAAATATGCAGAAAAAATGTCATTAGGATAACAGAGGGGAAATGGAGACTACCATAAAAGAAGTGGTTGAAAGATTATTCTTTGGCTTGCCCTGGAAGGGTTCAAGGCCAGGTTGGACAGGGCTGGGAGAAGGGGGCCCTGCCCGGGGCAGGGAGGGTAGGACTAGGTGGATCTTTAAGGTTCCTTCCAACCCAAACCAGTCTGTGATTCTATACTTGCCCTAGCAAACTGAAAACTGAGTTCACTAAAATAAATTTCACTAAGATAAATACAGCTGAAGAAGACAAAAGGAGAGAAGATTTTGAATTGAAAGGACAATACTGCACAAGAAAACAGAAGAACTAACTGTAAATACATTTAGGGTGAGCAGCAGAAAACCTTGCAGCAGGATATTAGTACAGCTTTCTGCTCAGAGTAAAAGCAATCAAAAACCCCTGCTTTAAAGGCTAGGCTTGATCAGCTTCTGAAGGGGCTCATCCCTTCATAAACATTAAAAAAAAAAAAAAAAAAAAAGCTAGAGATGCCAATTAAAGAGTCCTCCCAGCTCTGCATTTGTAAGAGTTATGTTACCTGGCACAAGCAGAAGAGACGTCACATCCTTCCGGTTTGCACGAAACGCTTGACAAAGATTTTGTATGACAACACTGCTGCTGAGGTGGATTGGGTTATTGCCAGTTAGGCAAAACCACCAAACCATACTGTTCAGGCACAGTTCTGCCAGTGCAGGTATCCAAGCATGGGTGCTGGTTCGCAAAGGGGATGGGGCCAGCTGCTCCCAGAGCAACACACTCCTGGGTCAGGGAGCTGCACTGAGCCTCCCCTGGCTCCAGACCAAAGGCTTTAAATATTTATCCAGGAAAAAGCCTCCTCCAGGTTAGACACAAGAGAGACTCCCCCCACAGAGTGCCTCAGGCAGTGCAGAATGAAAGAAGGTGACAACCCTGTTGTCATTTTTATTTCTCCTGCATGCATTTAGATGTGCAGCACAGCGAGGTCAGCTCTCCTTTTACCACTTGCACAACCTCCTAAAGACCTGGAATAGAGGTGGGGGTCTGAGTGTGGAGCGGGATACACCCAGGCTTCTTCTGACAAAGATTCATGCAGCCAATAAGGAAAACAAACATCTCTGCTCTGCAGACATGCCTGTTTCCTACTGCCCTACCTATTGTCATGGTTTAGGCCTTGCCTATACGTTTGGGGTTTTTTTGTTTGTTTGTTTGGGGTTTTTTGTTGTTTTGTTTTTTTTTTTTTTTAATACCCTACCATAGCCAGATCAAAGCAATTCCCTTTTCCAAACAGAAGTCAGTATTATACACAAATGTCAGCATCAGGCCATAGAAAGTCATCAGACATGAGAGGTATTGAAAAATAATATTCCCACAGCATTATTTTCCCATAGTGTTTGTCTGTGACCCCCAGGAGGGGAAAACATGTCTCCAAGGACTCTCAATAAGTCCTGTGAGGATACATGAGGCTGGACCTGAGATCCCGAAAGAAGCAGCAAGAATTGAAACGCTGGACACCAGAACGGTCCCCAGAACTGCAAAGCCAGCTGCTGGTGCTGCTCACCATCTATTTTCAAAGGTATGCTGCTCAATATCATCTCACATCTACTGCTGTTGTTTTAAGTGATGCAATATTTCTTTACAAATAATGTTGAAGCAAATTACAAGCATTCCTTGCTCTCCTAAGGACTATGACAGAGGGGTAAGAACAGTTTACCCAGGGGCTTTAGGACTGTTTACAGACAGAGGGGGTGGATGACACTGGTGTGTCTGTTGAACAGAGGAATTTGGACATGGATCTGCAAGTAGGAGCAGGAAGGGAAAAAACACATGAAAGTTATGGCAGGCAGCCTTTGTGTTCCCGTGGCCCCAGACAGCACCGTCCTGCAAGGCAAGGGCACCATAAATGGACCACGACTGATCTACATGAGATTGGGGAGAGCAGTGAAACGTTGCTCATCAGTGTGGGGGTGATTACTAAAAAGTTTTCACTGCTGTGGTGGCAGGGCTCCCACCACGCAGGCAGCCTCCGGGCATGCCACCAAGTGCTTTCACTCAAAGGGAATATTGTGTCCTAAAAGCAGGGAATTCATGGCCTCGAGATGCCTGCACGGAGCACGAAACCTCCCGCAGCAGCGGGCACTGCAGATGCAGCTGCAAGGTTGACACGCTCAGCTTAGCAAGACCTGGGCTGATGGTGCTGGGCACAGCTGGCCACGCCAGAGCACGAGGGCTGCTGCCAGAGGACACAGACAGCGTGCTCCCCGGCTTTCGGTTCCTTCAAAGCACCTCAAGCATGGGGATGCAGCGAGTGCCCGGCTGGTGGGATGCCCATCTGGAGTGGGTACCCTCGCACCAGCCAGAGGGACAGTGCTCTCACTGGGAGGGAGCTGTAGCTCCATTCACCGCAGGAGTGGAAGATAGTATCAGCCCGGCTCTCCTCCCCTTCCTCTTATGCAATTCAGCATGCAGGGGAGTGACTACTTTTTTTTTTTTTTCTCTCCTCTCTCTGGGAGTTGGTTTTCACTTCCTGCGCATTCCGTGCCTTTGTCTCTGCTGGACGCACCTGAAGGGTGAAGGAGACGGGGAGGGGGGGACGTGGGAGTCACCCCACTCCCAGCATCGGTTTCACTGGAGACCGCCCAGGTGGGGGGCTGAGAGCGCATGGCTGGGGATGAGTTGCGGGGGGGGGGGGGTCACACTGGCCACCCCGGGGTGAGCGGGGACCTGGAGCACGGCCTTGGCAGATCTTTGCTCGCCCCAGGGTGGCATGCACCTGGACACTGTCCCTCTTAGCCTCACCTGTCTTCTCCCCTCCTTTAGGAAAGGATTCGGGTCTCAAGGCGGTGAGGATCGGGGTGCCAAGATGGCCCGAGGGAGGCCGGGTCCACGGTTTGTGCTCTGGGTCTGCTTGGTGCTGGCGGTGGACTTCAGCGAAGGGCAGGAGGAAAAACCCTTCGGTGAAACGTGCCTGGAGGACTTTACAGCAGGAATGCCGGATTTGGTGCTAGATACAGATGCCTCCGTCCAGAACGGAGCCACCTTCTTGTCGTCCCCCATGGTCTATCGGAGCAGGGACTGCATGAGAGCCTGCTGTAAAGAGCCCACTTGTAACCTGGCTCTCGTGGAGCAGGTCCTGGGCACGGAGGAAGACCACATCCAGGGCTGTTTTCTCCTCAACTGCCTCTACGAGCAGGCTTTCGTCTGCAGGTTTGCCAGGAAGATCGGCTTTCTCAACTTCTTAAGGAAGGACGTGTACGACTCCTACCTGGCAATACAGGATCACAGATCTAGTGGTAAGGTGCCCGTAATGGAGCTGTGCAACCTGGGGCTGGGAGAACACTGGTGGCCACTGGTGCCAGCTCCTCCAGCTGTCACCTGTGCAGCTGCCAAGTGGTCGGGATAAAGGGATGTTAAAGATGGGGGTCTCTATCTGTCCCTCTGCTGCAAAGGTTTTCCCTAACTTTGATAAACTCACATATGTGCCTCAGTTTACCTCCTAGTAAATGGGGAGGGAATTGTTCTTTAACTTATTTGAAGTGGATGGAGTGAGTGCTTACCAAATGCAGGCTAAGTTTTTGATACTTGACAATGTAGAGGAAAAGGTATTGTTTTTCTTTACACACACACACACACACACACCCCCCCAGGCCTCTGAGGTTGGAAAGTGAAATCCTCTAAAAATCTATACATCACTGTGTTTTAAAGGGCTGCATTAATCTCTTAATTGCTCAGGGGCTGGAGGCAGGACGCAATCCACTTACCTTTCATTTTGCCACAGCCTGAATCTTGTGAACAGCAGCCTGGACAATGAGGCGTCTCAGTATTGCTCTGCTTGTTGGGGCTGGTCCTTGCTGCTGGGGGAGGGAGAAGGAGCAGCTGGGGGAAGGTGATTAGAAAACTCCCCTTTGGAGGTGGGTTTCTCTTCTCCAATCGCTGGTTTCCTGCCCTGAAAGATTGCACCTGGACCCAGAAAACCAGGTGGAAAACACAAAGTAATCTGGAGCTGGCCACCTGCCACATGCTCTGACGTCTCCAAAGAAATCCAGTGTGTTCAGAAACACTGAAAACACCGCAATTTCTCTTTTTGCCTCCTTCTTCCATGTTTTGGGGGAAGCCTAAGGAGGTTGGGATGTCTCTAACCTGGCTGGGTCTTTGGCAACCATAACCAGTTTATTATATGTTGATGCCTGGGCAGGGCTGTTAGGGGATATCTGCATGGGTAATCCTCCTCCCAGCCCACCCGTGGCAGAGAAGGAAAGGACCTGTGATGATGACGAGGGGAGTGTCTGTGGCCACATGGGCTTGGGCTCAACGGCGTGATCTTTGAACTTCTACTGGGATGTGCCAGCCTGTCAGCCTTGCAGGTGCTGGAGGTGTGAAATGGCACCAAACCCCACACTGACTGTTTTAGTCCATCCTCAGTAGCAGTGCAGGGGTTTCGGAGCAGGTCACGGCTCCTCTGGAGCAGCCTGTGGGTGTCTCTGGTTTGAACGGCAGCAAGGCAGAAGTGGTCCTCCTGTCCCCTCTCCCTCCTAGTTGCTTCCTGCTGCATTTTAGGGCTTTGTGGTAAATCTCTGTCTTATTGTTGCTGTAGTTGTTCTGCGTCTCCATTTCAGGCTCAGAATCCTTTCTGCAGGAGCTGCAGTTAGCGAGGAACTGAAGCCCACATCACCAGGACTGGAGGTGGCATGCTGGCAGCTGTCTGAACTCCTACATAATTTGTTGTAGGAGGAAAAGGGAATGCATCATCTCCAGTACATCCTGATTTCACAAGATTAGATTAAAATACAGTGCATTGTTGAGCAATTCAGTCTCTTCACCTCTGTGGACCAGCACCCCGTACAAGGAGACTGAAACCCCCTCCTCTCTGGGCTGGTCCCGGGGCCTGGCATTGCATGTGTGCAGGTCTCTAGAAAGTGTCCCTGGGTCACCAAGCAATCTGAGCCACCAGCAGCACTGCATTTGGCAATCCATGGCACCTAGCTGGAGCATCCCAGCCACCAATATGCAGGTGCTGCCTTGCAAACCATTCCTAATGCTAATTTCGCAGGTGCTGGAACAGCCGTGGTGGAGCGGGAAGACCCAGGAGGGTTTATCAGTGAGAAGTGAAAAATATGCCAGAAATGCTGTTTGGGATATTCTGCCTGCTGAGGCGGGTTATGCCCCTCCTCACTCACGTGGGGCTTGCACCACGATACCGCTGCGGGTGTAGGAAGGGCTCCGTCCCTTCTACACCCCGTGTTTGCACTCTCAGAGGGTGCAGGGCCCTCCTCCCCACAGCAGTTGATGAGACACTTAAGGACGCAGATCTTGACTTGGGGTTCAGATCCAAACAAACAAACAGAAATCCAGAACAAAACCCCAAGCCCCTCCAGCTGTGCTGCCGGAGTTGGGTCCACGCAGGGGGAAAGGGGCTGCTGTGGTGCTGGCCACCACCGTGGGCAACTGGGGAAGGCCATGAAGGTGCAAGTGCAGGAGGCCAAACGAACGAGCCCCTGGGCACAGAGCATGTCCACCCAGCAGCATAAGAAATCTCTGCAGCATTTTGGCTTACAGGCTTTTTGAGGGTGCCTGAAGAGGCCAGGTGAAATGAGTGTTAAGGAAAGCTGGTTTTGGCATATCAGGTTTTCCTCCAAAATGTTTATAGGCAGAAAAATCTTCCACTGGGTTTCGAACTGGAGACAAAACTGTCTAGTATTGCTGCTGTTGTGCTGTATTGCTGTTAAAATGTGAAGCACTGTGCTTGTTCTGGAGCCCAGGTTATTGTCAGCCCCCTGAGACTGGCTCTAAAGGTCTGCAGGAAGCTTATATGCTGCTTTATCATCCATCTCTTTCCTTTATGTGCTGCTGTCAGGTGTCCTAGGAGCCTTTAGGGTATGCCCATGTGGCAATCTTCAGACGTCCTCTGCAATCATGAGGATTTAAAGTATGTTTTTTCTAGTGAATAGTGAAATATATATTTAGTGATCCCAGTGGGTGATATTAAATAAAAAAGCCACACATTGCAAGACCCACACTGCTACTACGGAGAGCAGACCTGTTGAATTAAGAAGTTTATGTATGTTCAGGAGGAGACTAGATAACACTTGAAAGAGAGAGCACAGCTGGGGGCTGCTGAATGGGCAAATTTAATTGTGTCATGTTTTGGGAGCCTGATGGAAGTAGCTGGAAGCTGGGAGAGTATCACAGGGGAAGCACTGTGTATGCTTGCCCTTTTCTGGCTCTTGCTCAAGCATCCCCAGCAAGACTGTTGGCAACTGAACACAGGGGCAGAGTCACCCTTGCTCAAACCCACTGTGGCCATTCTTAGGGTGTTGACTTCAGAAAAGCCTGTGGGTACAGGCAATGACGAATACAGCTTCTGCACATCACTGGAGTGTATTTTCAGTATTTTGGAGAACAAGAGCTTCTGAGACCTTGGCTCTGTCTCTCGGCTGTTCCAGCTAACATACAGCCCAAAGTCTCTGATGTTATTGTTAAAAGGCACTATCCTCTTAAATGATTCCCCAGCCTGAACTTTGGTGCGAGTTTTCTGCCTGGCTCATTCGGGAGGGGCAGGCTCACCGTGCGCTTTATTGGTAATAATGGAGCCCAGTGTTTAAGTAACTACCCTGAGCTTATTCTGGTCTAGGCAAACCAGTTCTGGGTGTGAAACTGGAAAATAACCTCCCTGAACCTTTGTCCGTTTCTTGAACTGAACCTTTTGTGGTGGTTGTGAAATGCTGGGTGAGACTCTCCTCCTCCTGTTGGATTCAGGGCTTGTGAGTGGGAGACAGGGAGCGCTGGGGCACTGCAGGGTTCAGGATGTGTCCGCTCCTGCCTCAACGTGGAGGGAGATTGGCAGGTTAAAACCTCAGTAACTCATTCACAAAAAAGGGAGAGCTCCCCAAGTTTGACACTCACCCCTCTTCAAATGTTTGGTCCCGTGCTGGTTTCTGTTATGGGGGCACAGTGCAAGTAAAATGAGCGGAGCTGGGGTGCCAGCTGGGGCCGAGACAGGTCCGGGCACTGGTATCCCCTTGGCTGATTCTGCTCAGCCCTGAGCCAGTTCAGTGTCCAGTTTAGACCAGGCAAGGGGAAACTGCACATCCAGTACCCACACCACAGATACAGAGGCTGATGTAAGGGCACTCAGAGACAAGCTGGTCCAGCTCCTGGCTCAGAGCTGGTGATGAGCAGCTTCCATTCCACTTGAAATTGCCGTCTGTCACGCAGAATTTACTGAAGTGCCCCGTGTTGTGGCTACCTCACGTCTTGTCTCTGGAGCTTCTTAAGGAGACTGGAGGAACAAACTAATCTTTACTAAAATGGCATGAAATCCCACGGGAGAGTCTTTCCCTCTGTCCACTAAAACAAATCAGACTGGTTTTCCCACACCGTGAGGAAGGATGGAAGGAGCCTGGCAGCAGCAGCAAATTGCATTAATCTGAAAATATAATCCGTTCAGTGCTGTACTGGTTTAGAGAGGTTAAGTTGATCTGCTGTGTGCCCCCCTTACAAACCACTATAGAAATGAATGCTGAGAGCTGGTTGGCTCTGCGTGAGTTGTCAGAAAACTCTAGGGCTTTGTCATGACTGTATTTGCTGCCCAGTCAGGATGAATCCTACAGAAAGAGCCTGTATTTCTCTTTCTCCAGGCATTATGTTGCATTGCCTTGTTCCCTTCTCCCTCTTCCCCCCCCTCCCAGGCAAATTAGCACTGTGCCAGCAGCATCATCCTTCATTACCTTTGCCTGTCACAGTGGAGAGTTTTCTAGTGTAGGATGGGCGAGATTTGAACGAACCCTCCCTGAAAGCTGCTTGCTTTTGAATGACTTCTCTGGAAGAGCTTTAGCATTTGAGGGGAGAGCTGCGCTGCTGCCCACCTCTGCCCCTGGCTTGTGCAGCAGGCAGGCTCAGCTGCCTTCTCACGCTGGAAATCTCCAAGGGCCGGTGTCTCATGGATGCTGGAATTTCCGTGGCCTCGTTTCTGCTCCTGTCTCTGCTACTGGCCTGCCCAGTGGCTTTGGGCTGTGGCTTTTCTCCGTTCTGAGGCTATTCCCTTCGCAGTGTCTCAGTGTCCGCAGTGCAAGCCGCTCTTGTCTGTAAGCTGGCCCTGCAATGACAGACAACCGTGGGCTATAAGAGCTCCTCACTGACAGGAAAGCTTTCTAGCACTTTGGAGTGGCAACCTCAAATCATTATGAGGTATTTTCTAGCATTGCTTTATAGTCTCAAGTACTCTGGGTGTATCTGCATAAGCGCTGGAATGGAGGAAATCTGGTTTTCTGTGAATTCATGTCTCGAGGGCAAGAGCTGATATCTGAGCTCCAGAAGAGAAATCCCCAAACCGGGAGCTTTGCAAGTGCTTTCTGCTGCAGGATTTCACTGGTGCCTGCATGTTTGGCTAGCGAGGTCCCTTGTGGGGTCTCTCTCCTCACCTAGATACCTACATTTGCATCCCTTGTAGGAACTCAGTATCTTTTAGGGGGTCTTTTTATGTCTTTTTGTCTACTAATTTTAGTCTATTAATTTTGGGGGTCTATTAACGTCTTTTTGGGGGTTGATGCTTCCCCAATCAACCTTAGTTCAAGTTTACTCACTGTTAGAGGTGAAACCAGACAAACCAGTGACTGCATAAGCCTTAAAACTAGATGATTTTTTTTTAAAAAAAAGCAAAAACCAGGAACTGAGGCATGAATACACTGTGAGCCATATAAATTTGGTTTTAAGCATTTTGGGCTTACTCTGTCAAGCTTTTCTCTGGGATCATAAAGAAAAGATATTTCACCTTTCGATGTATTTTATAAAGGGAAGCAGAATTTGTCACTTAATGATGCAACTCCAGCAGCACGTGCTCCGCTGTAAAGAGCACAACACAGAACAGCATCATAAAGCTTTAATCTCCCTGTTAATTACAGAGTTTTACAGCAGAAACTTTCCATGGTCAAAAGAGCATTATAGCAAAGGTAACTTTCATTTTTCAAACAGACTTTCAGAGCAAAACAAACTGAATGGACCATCTCCCTTCTGCCAGCAGTTTGTTGATACTCTGGCTCGGTCAGCGCTCGGTTACGAAGCTCAGGTGGAGAACAGCCACGTTGCCACTGAAGGCTTCACATAGGCAGTGTAGCCGAAATATTCCAAAGTCACTGAGCTTTCAGATGTCCTAAGGAGAAAAGGGAAAGACTTGAAAATGAAGTCCTTAATTCCTAGTGGGAGTTCCTCCTTGGCAGTCACCGCAGACAAGCAAAAACTCTGACTGTTTTTCTGGAGGTGAGGAGGGTTGGGGAATTTGGCTAATCAGAAATGGGATCTGGAGAAGTTGCTGACCCATTCATCAGAACCAAGCTTTTACTTCACCGTGCAACCCACAACTCCAAGTAACTAAATTGACCTGTGAAGAAATGTTTGGCCTGCAATTTAAAAATTTTTTGTAAGTGTGCATGCTTAAAAATGCCAAGGAAAAAATATGATTTGGGGTTGTGAGTTAATGATCAGCCTCTGCGTTGCTGAAGAACTGGTCTTTCCCTTGTGCAATTGCACCCATCTGCTGGGCTCACCCTGGCAGGAGGGTGGCAGGGAGACGGCTGCATTTCTCCCTGGCAGGCTCATGGCGTTTGCCTGGCAGGAATGGCAGGAACATGTCCCCTTTCCAGACCTTGTAGTGCTGTCTACAAGGTGCTTGTAGGGCAGTTTTTCACTGTTGGGTTTGGAAGGAGTTGCCAGCTTCAGTCATGGCTTTTGCCTATAAATGTTCTCACGGCAAGACCACTTGAAAAAAAAGCAAAAATCCGTTCATTATTCTACTGGCCCTGCTCAAAACCAAGAGTTTCCAGGCTCTCTTGGCCCCTCTTGGTGTCTTTCAGCAGTCTTTGTGCCTGCCTGACACAGGACCCGCAGCTCTGGCATGCGGCCCCGAGGAAGGAGTGGCAGGGAGGTGTCCCTCACCCAAAGGTGAGAGGACACCAGGGTGGGCATCTCTACTTGTGTCGTCTTCCTGGCTTCTTTCGGTCCAGCTGGGTCTCCTATGCCTATTTTTGGTGGTTGTTCTCACCCAATACTTACATGAAAAGATGGACTAAAAGGTAAAACCAGTGACAGACAGCAGAGAGCACAGGGACTGGTGCGTTAAATGTAACCAGGAGCCCTGTGGCTGCACAAGCTCGAGGTGGCTGACCTCTTCTTGTAGAGTAAAACCAGATCCCCATCAGCCCGGCAATGAGGGAGGTAAGCTGCATGGGGAACCTCAGAGCCCTGGCACCCACAGACGCTCTTCAATTCTGCAGCCAAACAGGATCAAACCTGTAAACAAGGAAGGGTTTGTTTCCCCTTGACTTTCTGGTGGCAGAAGCATCTGTAAGACCAGGATAGAATGAATATGTGTTCATTTGGTAAAAGATACCGGAAAATAGAAGATTCTGGGCAGATTGGTGGTAACTGGTCTGGAACGTGTTGCAAAGCCCTCTATCCTACTGAATTTAGTGATGAACGAACTAAAAAGTGGATTGCTTTGAATGTTAGGTTTGTTTGTACATATGCCTTATATTAAAGGTCCTTTTAGTAGGCTCTAGCAAGAGTCAGCAGCTGGGACCTGAATCCAGAAACGCTCAAACAGGAAATTAAGAGCAAATCTACAACAGTGAAAATAATTACCCGAGAGAGTAGTTTTCTAAGGGGTTTGGGTGCTAATCCTCCTCTTCAGTCAGTTGATAGAACAGTGTAATGGTGGAGTGATTTATATCTAACTTATAAATGACGATCAATGCCTTTACAAAAGACTCGGGTTGACCTGGAACACTGAGTCTTGGACCTGGTAGAGTTGCTACCAGGTGTTTTATGGGCTGAGCTAAGCAGGAAGCCTGTGACCTTCAGGCCGAAAGGAGCTCAATGCTGGCATTGTATAGGCTGTTCTTGCTGGCACGGGCAGGGATCAGTTGTCTCTTACACTTACTGTCTGGAGAAGTGTTTAATGGGTTGTGGAGACTGCTGGTAAGCTAATCCATAGAATGGTAGAAAAGCAATGATCTCACGAATGGCATCTGTGTGCTTTTTTTTTAAGGCACGCATGTCAGAGAGTGGGGTGGAAGATGGGGTGGAGGAGGGATATTTCCCATTTGAATCCCACGTTGCATAGCTCTGGTTAAGTATGCTAACATAGTGCTTAGAGACAGCGATAGGAACGATAAGAGTCAGTTCCACATTCTTCAACACCCACATCAGGTCATCTCCCTAAGTGAAGGGTGGAGATCACTGTGTGCTGTTTGGCGAGGACGTGCTCCAATGGTCAGAAGCACAATGGCTGTAGCCACAGGGACACTCTCCTATGGTGGTTCCTGTGGGCAGAAGTGGCCTGGGAGACAACTGGCTCAAAGACACTGCCAGAGTGGGTTGTGGACTTACTAAATTATTGAGGGCAATAATAACGGTATTGATTGCCTGTTGCTTGCTCAGGCTGCAAGAAGCACAGCTGTATAAAAGTGTTTTCCTTTAAGTGGTTGAAGTCTGTATTGATTTAGCCTGGAAGAATCCCCCTCCCTTGTCTTTCTGTAATGGAGACAAGGGCCGGACCCTTCAGCCTCTTACCCAAGCCTTGTTCTGCATTTCTTCTCCAGATGACCATCCTCCAATAGCCCGCACTGGCATGGACATGAGGGTACAGCCGGGAGAGCCAGTGATGTTGAGAGGCACAGAGAGCACGGATGACCGAGGGATAATCAGCTACGAATGGAAACAGGTCCTTGGCGACCCCTCTGTGGAGATGAAGGTAGGGAAGGAAGGAAGCAGCTTGCTCAGTGTCACCTGTGGTCTGCAACAGGTTGGGCTCTCACAGCCTCTGACTTAGAAGTCACCTCGTCTTTCCCTTCTCGAGCCAGTCCACCCACGAGCCTGTTCCCAACAGATATGGAGCACTCCTCGTGGTGGCCCCCACCCTCTCGCACACTAGTGGGACGTGGCATTTCTTGGCCTCATCGGGTCTCAGGCTCCCTGCACCGGGATGCCATCTCAGACCTTCCTGAGCAGCACCGGATCTGCCTGGGTGGGAGCACCCAAGAGGGCAGCAGCTTTGATGCAAGAGCTGCCTCCGCTCCCAAGCTCCCGTAGTTAAACTCAGTGAGGGGCCTGCCCTTAGTTTTGCTCTGCCCCGCTTTGGTGCTTCAATTACCTCTGGGTCTGAATAATCCAGTCTCAGGCTCTGCTTCTCTTCTCCCGAGGCTCTTCCTGAACTTTGCCTCTCTTTAGAGCATAGGTTCCTCCTCCTATCTTATCTGAGCTGGAGCAGAAGTCATGTCTCCTGACTGGCTCCAAGATCTCTGGGGTGTGAGCACTGCCTATCTGATAGATGTTAAATGTGAATTGTGGCTTTAGGAGAGCAAATGGCTACCCTTAAACTTCTGCAAAACACTCCGGAAAGCCTTATTGCTCATTTGGAGCTCTTGTGGAACCTTTGGGAAGAATTAGCAAATGAGTGCATCAGGCCCACAGCTGATTTTGAAGACTAGCTCTAGGGTGCTGAGGGGGTTGTGAAAATCTGGAAGTGCTCTTTTCCTTTTCCCTTCCCAACCAAAGCAACTTTCAGGGGAAAAAACCAAACCAAACCAAAACAAAACCAACAGCAACAACAAAAAAGAAAAACAAAAAGACAACAACAAAACAAACAAATAAACAAACAAAAACAACCAAAAAGGAGAGTCCTCTTGTATTATGCGGTGTTAACTACATCGAGATGATATATGGCAACACTCTGTTCTCTTGAAACCTAACCACAAAAGGCAGATAGCATGGAAATGGAGGACCAATATTATTAGCAAACATAGGAAAAGATGTTGTGTTAATAATATCACAGCTTTCTACTCTGACAAAATAATTCACTTTCTTTTAGAAACCTCTCATCAGGCAATGAAATAGGTACTCATTTCCATCTCTAAAACTAAGTATACTTGTCATATTCAAAATGAAAGAGTATATTTCTTAAATATACCTAGCTTATTCCCTACGCACTAAGTAAATGACTCATATTAGATTTTATTTTTAAATAAGTAAAATAAAAACTATAGGTATTTCAGTCCTCTCCAAAGATTTTTATTTTCCCTTGTGCCTTCACAATGCCCCAAAATATGAAATGTCTAATTATGTTTGTGGTACTCTTTCTCTCTGCTATTCCAGCTGGATACCAGCCCACGGATTTGGGGGGACTGTATAGCATTGAGACATTTTTCATGCCAGACATCTGCTTGGGGGTTTCCAGCCAAGTTCCTTTCTTCCTAATGCAGGAACACAGGCCTCACATGGCTTTACTCACTCCCTCATTAGAGGTACCTTTTTCTGCATAAGCCTTTCTTTTGCTTTCTCAGAAGCACGAAGAAGATCAGGTAGAGATTTCCAACCTGCAAGTGGGGACTTACGTCTTCCAGCTTACTGTCACGGACACTGCACAACAGCAAGACTTCACCAACATCACCATCATGGTGCTGAGTTCTGAGCAGACTGAAGGTGAGCCTCAGCCCACAGATGTCTAGCTGGAGTCCCCAAGCTTGGGCGCTGCTCTGGCATTACTGGTGCTCTTCTCAGAGGGGTAGATGGGGAAAAAGCACAACCAAGAGATTGATTGGACTTGCATGTCAACTTTTCCCAGTAAAAGCCTGCACCTGACCAGTAGTGGAGGGTCTCTGCATTCACAGTGGGCTATTTTAGGGTTTTCACATCCTCTTGAAGAAGGGTTGGCTTGCAATAACCACATCCTCTCTGCATGGCATTGCCCTCTGCTGGGTGACACCAGAGTGGCTGAAGCCCTGGGTGCAACTGAGGGTATAAGGCAGAAGAACCTGAAAGGTCTTGTTGACTCCATGGTTTTGCTGTGAAGGCCTTAATTCCCTTAAGCTGCAGGACAGGTGGAGCCGCCTGCATGACATTCAAAGTGTCCCTGCTTTGTTTATAAGTTTTACTTTCATGGCCTTGTTTAATGATCGAAATGTTCAGCGTTACAAGTGCATTAGGAGCAAGGAGTCCTTGGACAAATGGTTGACTAGTAGCTAAGCAGAGAATTTCTCCTCCTGCCACAGATACCATAAAAATGTAAGAACAGCCATGTCAAGTGATGATAATGGTCTGTCCAGAATCCAGTACACTGCATCCTACAGTGTCCAGAGGCTGATACTTTGGAAAGAGTACAAGAACGTGACATGCTATCAGTAAACACCTACTAAGCTTGGCTAGTCCCCAAGTATTTTGCAGCTGGGAGATTTTTTTTAAGCAGAAGATGGTGTCTTTGTGTTCAATAACCACAGATGAACCCCTTTTTGACCTGATGTAGTCGTTGCACAGCAGCAACATCCTGAAGCAAGGAGTTTCACAGCCTAACTATGTGCTGTGTGGAGAAGCAGATCTTTTCGTTTTATGGATGTGGCACCTTCTAATTTGATTTTGTGACCCTGCTTTTCATATAAGAAAATATCTATCATGACTCCCTATTCAGCTTCTCCATGCCGCTCAAGATTTTACAAATATTTCAGACAGGTGTCCACGCTTTTGACAAACTTTCCTTTGGAAGACTTTTTCCTACATATATGTGAGGGCAAAGCAAGGTAACCAGGGCTTTTTATATTAATTTTCTTGATAGAGCACTGTTTGACTCCTAAGAAGGTGGGTTGGTGTCGGGGATCTTTTCCACGTTGGTTTTACAACCCGAGCCTTCAGCAGTGTGAGGAGTTCATTTTTGGTGGCTGCAAGCCCAACAAGAATAACTACTTACGGGAAGAGGAGTGTAAGCTCGCCTGCAAGAATGTTAGAGGTGAGTCGTCTTCAAAAATCAGCCCCCTCTGTCTCATAGGATTGGGATGACCGTGTGGGCAGGTACTGCAGCTTCTTGGCTGGTAGCTAGTTAGAGCCCAGAGGGCTGAGAAGACCAGGCTAATTTTGGAAGGGGGTTCCTAGTCTTACGCCGCTGACATATCTGACCTAGCTCCTGGAGCACTGCTCCCCTGGTCAGTGTCCCTGGAGTTCGGCTGCAGAAACCCTCACCAAATCTTCGTGTCGCATCTGAAACCTAAACCCAGAGGGGAGCATTGTGCTGTGAGGGAGCCAGAAGTGCTTCACTCTGAAAATGAAATTAATCTTCCTCCTTGGCACCCTCTTACCCAAGTGTGGGAATGACTTAGTGCTGCCTCAGATAAACGGGCTGAGCCTCTGCCAGGCACAGTTTAAGGAGGAGGCAAAAGCCCTGGAAAAGAAAGACCATTTGGGAACGGTCTAGCTAGTGGTGGGAAGTTGCCTTGTGCTCCTCCAGGCCTGCCTCACGTGGGTGCTACTCATCTGGGGTCTCTGGGTGATGGGCACCCTTATCTCCCCTCCTGAGCCCCTCCAGGGCTCGCTTCCAGAAAATATGCACTTCTTAGGTGAGATATGAAAGCAATATAAAGCTGATCTTGAGCTGACAACATGATGTGCTGGTAAATTTATTTTATTTTTCCCCTTGTCTCTTCAGGTTCTGTTGGTGGGCGTCAACAGCCAGGTGAGCCTCCAGTATCACTGTGTAATCCTGCTGTGAGCTCAGGCTCAGTGTCTCATGTCCATTCCTGTGGCTTTTGATTAGCACTCAGTGTGGAAAGTGTGGCACTGGAGACTGATTTCTTTACTAAGCCTTTCACTTTCATGTTATAGGATAATTAAGGTTGGGGATTACCTCCGGAGGTCATCTGGTCCAACCCCCTACTCAAAGCAGGGTCAGCTTTGAGTCACATTGGGTTGCTCAGGACTGCATCCAGTCCAGTTTTGGGTATCTCTGATGAAGGAGATTTTAGACTTTCTCCAGTCAAACTGTACCAGTGTTCGAGGACCCTCGTTATAATTTTGTTTTCCCTTCTATCAGATCACTTTCCCTTGTTACAACTCATGTCTGTTGCTGCTCATCCTACTACTGTGCACCTTCAAAATGAGTCTGCCTCTGTATTTTCCATAACTTCATACTAGGTCTTGTGCTCCAGCCCCTTTCTGAGTCTCTACTGGATTCGCTCCAGTATGCCAATGTCTTTTGTGCACTGAGAGCTCAGATCGGAGCACAGTACTCAGCAGTTGGGACCACCTTTGGAGCAGAGGGCCATAGCAGCTCTTCTCCACTGGATCTGCCTCGTTTCTTGTTTGACAGCCCTATCAGCAGCTTTTAAATCCTTCATAAATCATCTGTGTGTCAGGGAGAAGCAATGAATTTTAATGAGCTCTCTGAACTGTTTCTGATGCAGTGTGCAATGGGAAATGTCAGTCCCCCTTCTTCAGATGCAAGGATGGCTGCTGCATTGATGCCTATCTGGAGTGTGATGAAACTCTCGACTGTGCTGATGGATCGGATGAGATGTATTGTGAACAGTGTAAGTACTTCAAACTCTGGCTTGGACAACTTGGTATTTGCCCAGGGATGAGCACAATGTAAGTTACAGGTGTTGACTCAATGCTTTTTGGTGCCTTCTGTTCTTATCTCCTGACCCTGCATTATCTCTTTCTGCAGTATTATATTTGCAGGTTCTGCCTTCCCCCGTATCTCTGCTGAGTGCAAGAGCTGATTTTCCTCCTGGGGTGTTTCCTGCCTCTTAAATACTCCTCGATTCTCTTTTCTACACCTGTCTGTAAGACTTCAGAGCCTGTTCTCCCCTCCCCTTCCAATATTTTTCTCACTGAATGACCTTACCTGCTCTTCTAGAGTTGGTAGATGGGCAATAAAACCGTGATTTCTCCCAGTCTGTTCAGTGTCACAGTTCCCTTAACATCCTTACGTTATGCTAATGAAAATGCACAGTGGTGAGCTGCCCAAGTCTGCCATCCCTCCTTCCTTCCATCCTTCTTGCCCTCTTCTGGCAGAAGTCACATAATCTCTTTCCTATTTGTGGGTGTTTTGTTGCCTTTGTAGGTTGTAAGCATACAAGTCATCTCTCTTGCCCTCTCTTATATCCTACTCCAGTGCTCTTTTGCACTTCTTAAAACCTGGAGTAATAGCAGTTTCCCCACACTTCTTGACAGGAAAAAAAAAAAAAAAAAAAAGAAAGTAGCCTTTGTTTTCCTTAGTTTTATATCTGTATTTGTGGAACAGAGACTGGGAATAGTTCCGCATTATTACATCTTATTTTTCCCATGTTCCTCTCATAGCTTTGAGATATTTAAGAACCTCAAATTCTATCTCCCTTTCCCTGGCTTGTGATAGCAAAGAATTGTGCAGGAAAGCCCTGCCTGCCCATGTCTGTGTGGATGGAGGCATTTCTTTTGTATTCAACCGGTGAGAGAAGTTTTAACATGAAATGTTTCTCTTGCAGATGCTCATGAGTTCAACAGACTGCAGAAGATCAATGTCACACATAAGCAAGGTTTGTACCATGCAGAGCACCTGAACATCTGCCAGCTTTTGTTTTTCCTTTCAGTCTGTTGTTTCGTGGTAAAACTGCTCCCCTGTATAATTCCAAAACTGGGTGTAGCATGTGGGTAGTCCCTCTACTAAAAATAAGCAAGGGCCTGTTCTCTGTCCTTGAGGACAGCTGTTTATAGCAGGCTCTCACTCTCCTGCCTAAACTTTTTCCACCCAGGCAAGTCTCATGCATATTGCCTGCTGGGCACAGTACCTGGCCTGTACAAAACCCTGCTGCACTTTTTTTGGAAATAGCGCAAACCAAAGATAAGAGGGGGAAACAGCAATGGCATAATATGAGTAATCATATGCCTGTGCTCGATCCCATACCTTTGCCTTGTTTGTACTAGCATCGACAGTGGCACAATCACTGGGCTAAAAGCATATATCCCAAGTCAGCTTAACTGGAGCTTGCTTGTAGAGGAGACCTGGGGTTGCTGTGTGTCCAGGCTCTTCGTGTTTCCTTCTCCCTCCCGAGGAGGACAGGTTGTTTCTCCAGGGGACTGAAGCCAAGGTCTAGCATGCCTGCACGCTCTGATGTTCCTTTTTCCTCCTTGCCAGTTGGGTTTATGCACAGGTGGAAGCTTGCCTTGGCAATGCCAATTTGAGCAGCTGGCAACTGGGCAGCCACTGCAAACCGGGAGCCACTGCTCTGGCCGTGGATTCCCTCTGCCATGGTGCTTGTGTTCGTCTGCTGCAAGCAGAAAATGTTGCTGCTCTGGGAACACGCTGCCTGGGTTAGAGCACCTCTCCTTTGCTTTGACAGGTCACTGTGTGGACTTGCCTAACACCGGACAGTGCACGGAGAGCATCCCCCGCTGGTACTATAACCCATTCTCTGAGAAATGTGACCCCTTCACCTACGGGGGCTGTGGTGGCAACGACAACAACTTTGAAGAAGAGGAAGAGTGCATGAAATCTTGTTCAGGCATCACAAGTAAGCAGACGTAGTGAGGACTAGTGTTTTACTGACCAAACTATGAAAATCACTCCAGATTAAATTCCGTGGTCCCACGAAGGCAGTAACTCGGGAGCTTTCGGTCAAAAGCAGCTCTGCCCTCAACCCCTGGCCATGCCTCACAGTGTTCTTCAGCGTGACTGATGGCTTGCGGGGAAGGGTGGGTACCTACAGCACCCTTCTGCAATGCAGCCTGTCATTTCTCAGAGCTGGAAAACAGTTTGGGTGCTGATGTTGAAAAAGGGACAGAGGACTATGACAAAACTAACCAGAGATATGCTATGGTCTTTCTAAAGAGAATCTAACCTTCTAGCTCGGATCTAGTTCCCCCCAAGTGGGAGGGGAGAAATGAAGAAAATCCTCAATGACGCATAATAGGCAGAATTTTTAAACAAACAAGAGGGACAGGTTTACATTGTGAGCTTTGTAGGTGTTGCTGTGGAGGCCAACATCTGAAACAGGAGGAATTCTGCCAAGCTGTATCTGTTAGGAGGGAAAGTGCTGCTTTTGTGAAGTGCTAGCCAGAGCTACACTGTGCCTCACAGCCTGCCCTGGGAGCTCAGTGCCACGGCTGTCAGGAGGGATGCTGTATGCATTCAGTCACTTCAGAGCACTGGAAATATGCTCCTCAGAAACCTGTCTTATCCCTTCTTCCCAAACTTCTTTGTAAAACTTTTTTTCTCCTTCTGTGCTCCCAATTCAGAAGCAGATGTCATTGGCCGGAGATGGGAATCATTTGAGTCCCAAAGTGCTATCTTAAGTGAGTAACAGTTTTTCCTATAGATCTTGCTTGTTGTTTTTACCCTGTCCTGAAAAATATCTTGTCTTTCCTCTCAAATAATAGCCTTCTCTCCCTTTTGAAGCTGAGGGAGCAATGCGTGATTTGTGGGATGCTAGCAATGGCAAGAGATGCTTCTGTGCATTGTGCATCTGTGGTCCAATTTCTCCTTTGTCTGTGACTCAGTAGCTCATATCAGAGGCTCCTGATTTTCCTTTCAGTAACTTGCATGAATGTTCCACTGTTCAACATCAAAAAATGGCAAGTAAAATTCTTCCTGATGGCCAAGTTCACATAAGGGCCACTAACTTCTGCAAGAAAGAAGGCCCAAGTGGGTGTGTGAATAATGGTGGGTGCTAGACTGTGGGGAAACCTGGTGACCTATACACCCTCTCTAAAACTGTAAAGAATACCAAAGCTGTTGAATTACAACTTCTTAAAAGAATATCACATATAAGGTTGGCATCCTTTCACCACAGAGCTGTGAGGCCTCTTTCTTCAGTAGAGAACTCCTGCAATTATACACTTCTTCAACCCCAGAGATTAATTTAATCTTCAGATTCACACCGGCTCTCCAGTGCATCGTGTTTGCCTCCACTGACGATGCAGGAGTCCAGCTGGCTGTAGACAACCGAGCGCTCCCCGCAGTGCTGCGAGCTCTTTCCCCACCGACGCAGCCCGTCCAACCCTAGCTCGCTCCGACAGCGTTACACCAACCCTGAGGTGCTTTCTGCGACCCCGCTTGGGCGGCCTCCCTGTTGACCTACGGGGCGAGGGCAGCCTCGCAGAAGGGCTTGATGATATTTATTCGTAAGGGTGTCAACCGGCCGAGCCTGCCGAAGCCGGCGAAAGGCCTTTAGAGGGCGTGGTGCAACTGGGAAATGTCGGGAACCATCATTTGGGAGAGACGGGCTGGCTGGACCCTGGCTAGGCCCTTAACGCCGTGCGGGTGCGTTCTTTCTTCTTTGCCCAGTCGCGCAGTGACCACCCTGCTGTCAGGCCACCGCTCCCCCTTTGCCAGCGCAGCCTCCGCAGCGGCGCTTGTGCCTCTGCCTCTTCCCGAGGGCTCCTGCTGCAGCAGCGCTCGCGGAGCAGCCCTTCTAACCTGGCCGCCTGTCCCCCGCAGGTGCCTTCGAGGTGGTGATTGCCGTGCTCCTCGGGATCTGCATCATGGTGGTCCTGGCGATCATTGGCTACTTCTTTCTGAAGAACAGGAAGAAGAGCAGTCGGCGCCGTCAGCCGACCACTGCTACCAACTCAACCCTCTCCACCACGGAGGACACCGAGCATCTGTTTTACAGCAGTGCCACCAAACCAGTCTGACCTACAGCCTCTCTCTCTCCAGTCCAGCACTGGGGCACTCCCCCAAGCTTCTGGAGTTCTGTTTTTAGACACGGGCCTGTGCCTGAAGGACTCTTTCCTTTCGAAGACATTTTGTAGCATCAGGCCAAGATCTAGCCATAATTTGGCAGTACTAGTGTTTGTGATTGTCTTGGCTAAATGGCTGCTCTGGAAAGTGAGGATCTGGGAGCGTTTTGATGCTCTCTGATGTCTATCCCTTCCTAACCTTGAACAATCCAGTGAAACTCTGAATTACATCTTTCTTCTTGCTCAAACACGGAGCACGACTCTGCTCAAATTGCTGAAGGACCCTGGGACTGGATCTGTGTAGCATTCCCATTGGTGAATGGTGCAAGCTCACCAGAGCCAGCAATTTTTTATATGCAGTGCCACTTTCTTCCACCCAACCTCATATTTTCCTCCCTTTCCCCCAGTCCTCTGAAAGGGCACCCTGCCTCCCAGCAGTCCTCCTGGTCGTGGTGAGCCCCTTGAGGGCAGTGGGATCCACGTTACCATCCAGACCCATTCCAAGGGCTCTGTGACACTGTCCGGTGGTTTCTGGTTTTGAGGTGGAAGGAACCGAAACACCTGCTTTAATCACTAGGCTTTGATTTTTAACAGAAAAGCACACTTAGATTCTTTTTTTTTTTTTTTTGCCTGGCTGCCATGTTACAGCCTCCTACGTACAGTACGTGTCCACCGTTTTCTCTCAGTGAGTTACCCCGGTTGCTTTTCCAGTGTTCAGTCTGAACCCAAATGTATTGAGAAAACACCTATTTATTCTCACATGAAAGGAAAGGAAATGCCCCTATTTCTACTGCTGATGGTGAGAGCGGGGTGGAAGGACCCTCGCAGTTGGATCTTTGCAGCAGCTTTGATTTTACTGCGCTCCCCCGCGAGCCTGGAGCCTGACGTGAGGCCCTGGCATCTCCCAGAGCACAGGAGTGGGCTGGATTTGGCCAGCTAATGTCCCCAGGCCTCCTCACTCCAGCTGGCACATCCCTCCTGGTGCGAGATGAGCCCAGTCCCGGGAGGTCAGGCGCTCATCCCTGGCCCCATGGCAGCGTGTGACATCCCCCACTTCGGCAAGGTCCCGTGTGTTCCCCCAGTGAGGTGCGTCCCAGATCTGTACTGCTGCATCTCTGTTGTCCAGGCTCGTACCTCTGGGAGCTGAGGACTTCAGCTGGGGGCAGAAGCTGCTATTTATGAAGTGCCTGGTACGCTTTGTCGGTTGTGGGGTTGGCACCAATCCCCAAACTTCCAGTGCCTGCTGCTCTTGGAAAACTCCTGCTGTGAAGAGAGAGGAAATCAGTGTGTGTGTGTGTGTGTGTTTGCATGTGTGCATGTGCATGTGTGTAAGAAGCATAAATCTATGTACAGACTTTAGTTTAGACGCTTGCACCCTTTCAGGGCTGAGGGCAGAGTGGCTCTGGGAGGCTTTGGTGAAGCCGTGCCTGGCTCAGGGCACAGCTCAAGTCCTCTCAAGTGCAGGGCTGAAAGGGAAGAAACCGCTGCCCACAGCCTGCTGGCAATCTGACTGCCCGCTTCTCCCCGTCACAGGC
This sequence comes from Tyto alba, assembly GCF_018691265.1. Taxonomy (NCBI): domain Eukaryota; kingdom Metazoa; phylum Chordata; class Aves; order Strigiformes; family Tytonidae; genus Tyto; species Tyto alba. The sequence goes on from NW_024881280.1 coordinate 7,208,893, forward strand.
ATTTGCCTTCATGTCCCTGGGGCTGGTCAGATTCCTCCACGGCTTTTCACGATCCGTCTCGTATCATTTTTTCCATCACTTTGTTTTTCCCACAGCCTATCGTGGCCTATGCAATAAACCTAACATCTTGATTTATGTTTTTGTTTTGTTTTGTTTTGTGCGCTCACTCTGATAATACAGGTTGCAATAAAAAGGAATGGTTTGTCTTATCTGACTTGGTGGTGTCTGAGAAGCAGTGACCCACGGAGGGGGCAAGTACTGTTCCCATGCCTTCTATCTCACCCCCTTTCATCTGCCCAGACTGCAGTAACAGGGGAAAGCTCTCAGGTGCTGCGGCAGGAGCAGTCCCAGGGCTTGGGGAGGGCTGGGAATGGGGGAGGCAGCCTGTGTGGACACCTGGAGAGATGACTGAGGTGTGCTAGGGGTGAGATCATTACCCACTAAGTCACCCAGAGAGCAAGGCAGGGTGTAACCTGAAACTGGATTCCAGCTGGTCAGACTGGTTTGGGGTTTGGGTCTGAAACCAAAAGCAGACGCTGTTCTTCAAACAGGAGTTGCTCTAGCTGTGTCTCCAGGCTGGTGATCGCTCAGGCACTGCAACTGTAAGGTTAGCTAAATGCAAATTTGGCTAATTGGCAGCAGGTACGTATGGGAACCAGGCGAACCTGCCCCTGCGTCACTGACCTGGCAGCACTTGGGCCTCCAAACGCTGCTGCGCACCGGGAGGGCTTTCCCCCGTGCTCTGCTCTGGACTGGGGGGTTTGCTCTGACACCACCACCTCTTTCTCCCCCTACTCCTCCCCTACACCAGCTTTCCCATCCTGCCGTTTCCAGCTACTTCCACCCACGTTACCCCCCCCCCCCGCCATGTCCCCTGAAGAGCCCCCCAGGGATCAGCCCTGCTGAGCTCTGCTCTGCTCGCCCCATGGGGTCACCAGTCCCGGCACGGTGCGGGTAACCCCTGGCCTGAGAGTGCTGCTTGAAACCAAGGCTGCATCTCTTGATCGTCTCCAAAGAGAGAAAGCTGCATGTGTTACACCCTTTTTCACTTAAAACACATCCTCGTGTCTCCTGGTGGAGCACCCTCTGCTGCAAGGGGAGCGGCTGCTCCTGTGGCTCTGGGGGGGGGACACACACACCACGAGCAGTGCTGCCATTGTGGTACAGGGCGGCCCAAGGAGGCTCAGACACGCAGCTGCATTCCCCAGGTTTTACCGTGTGGGGTCACTCGGGCTACGCCAGCAGCTCCCGAGTGGGGTGGCTGGGGAAAGGCCCTGCACCCCCCCCAGGGCATCCCACCCGCCTTGGCACCCCTGTGCTGCCCCGCAGAGGGGGTGGCTTCCCCCCCACCCCCCCCAGCAGAAACAAGGGTATCCGCTCTCCAGGAAATGCCGGCTCTTTAAAATGCGTTTGTTTTTCAGATGGGAACGGGAGCCCTGATTCTGAAACTTTCTGCAAAACAAAAATCCCTCCCCCCCCCCCAAAAAAATAGAACTGAAGACTGTGTCACTGCCAGCTGATTGAGAAACACATTTTTTTTTTTTTTTTTTGGTGAAAACTGGGCTGCCTTGTTTCACTGGCTGTGCCTGACGGCGAGCAAATCCTTGCTATTCCCCCAGCTGTGGCCAGAAACAAGCGATTATGTGAAGTGTCGGTCATTTTGGGGCAGAGCTGCTCCTCCTGGCACGGAACTCCCCAGCGTGTCCCCCCTGAGCCCATTGCCCCAGCACGGCCACTCTGGGGTACGGGAGGCCCCCGGGGGTCTGAGGTTGGCCCCTTGTCCTTTCTGGCAATGTCTTCCCCACCGAGGTCAGTGTTTTTTAAGGGGGTTGTTTGTATGGTTTCCAGAGCCGGGCTCCTGCCAAGCCCCCGGAGCTGCTGCCCATTGTGCAGCTCCACCGAGGGAAACCTGCTGCCTGTTCACAAGTGCTCAATCGGATTTAGTGGCGGCCTCCACCTCTGCAGAAGGAAGACCTTCAAGCCTCTCATTCCCATCCAGCAAAGCCTTTGACCCACCTTGCTCCAACTGTCGGGAAGCAGGGCTTGCCCAAGCTTTTGGATGCATTAATCCCAGCAGGCTGGAGGGGACCTCTCGGGCTTTGTGTGGCTGCTGGGCTGGCTGCAGGAAGCATTAGCTCACAGCTAAATATCGGGTGTCTCCGGCTTCCCTGTGGCACAATGGCTCTGCAAATAAACACAGTAGCCGCCCCACCACGGCAAGGGATGGCTCCACAGTGGCAGGCCAGAACATTGTCCCCTGCACAGAAGCCATGGTGATGTGATACTTTCTGATAAGTTACTTTAGCTCTCCAGCCTAATGTATTGCTTCAGGAAGAAATTATTTTGGCTTTAAGGTCAAACAGGTCATTCAGGTTAAGAAGGCGGCTCTAAAGCTGGGGGGGAAGGAGGAATGAGGTTGTCTGCAAGCTCTGCATAATGTAAAGAGAAATCTTGAATGCCCTTTCCCCCTCCCTTACTGAAAGCATGAGGAATGACCAGACTTGCTCCAGCTGAAGTGTGCTTAAATGGAGCATTTGCAGATCTGAAGTGCCATGGCTAGTCCAGAATGTGGTAAGCAAACATCGCTCACTAAAGTAGTATCGCTGTGGGAAATAGCCTGTGAAAACTTTCCAGACGCTTTTTTTTCTCCTTGAAGAAAAGGAAAGAGAAATCAGAATTACTTTCCCTCAGTCATCAAGCACAGAACTGCATGTTACTGTGATAACTTGGAGTCACAGAGAAATACAGTCAGCTATTGCAATGATAGTAAATCCGATCGCTTCTGCAGCGTGTGAAATGGCATGGAGGAACCTTTCTGCAAGGCAGCTTGGCTGACCAGTGTCACAGGGAAATGAGTGTTTCCTGGGCAAGGTGCCACCTGAGGCCCGACAGAGTTTCTGTGGCCCTTAGTCCGTGGTTGCCTCTCTGAGATGTTCTCACCTCCTGCTGTGTCAGGCGTTTTGAAACTCACCATCGGTTCCTGTAACCGCTCTAGGAGATTTCGCGGAGGCCAGACCCAACGTTTAATTACCGTCTTTGCTAAGTTGCCCAGAGCCAGCCTGCGTGAGAGGATATACAAAATGACGGCGAGCATTTGACAGGAGCTGCAGAGGCCAGGAGCCCCGCTGGAGCCAGCCAGGCGCTCCGGCGAGAAGAGGGGAAATTTTCCACAAGTCTCCGTGCAGACAAAGCGTCTGTGTCTTTGTTCTCTGACCTGACACACCTGACCCACACGCCGGCTGCTTCAGGACTGTTAAAAAATATTTGTGACTGGTCTTCAAGTGAAGCATTGGCCCAGGAATTTGAGCTCCCGGGACTACCCCAGCCAGAAACTCCTCTGTAAACGAAACGATAGTGTCCCTCTCACGTAGGCATGGTGGGAGCCCTTCCCTCCCCCAGGTGCACCCCCAGGGGGGACCCAGGCTCTGCTGCCTGCCTCCTGCCTGCGCCTCCACCCCCGGCTGCGGGCTGCACTGCTCCTTTTTTTGTTCATTATGGGGTTATTGGTCAGCCAGAGCAGCTGCCCAGTGTGGTTTGCCAGCTCCTTTGAGATGTCCACGAGAGGGGGCAGCAATATCTTAATATCTCACCCGGTCTTGCCTTGGGCACTCCTGTCAAACCAGCCGGGACACGGTGTGCTGCTGGAGCTGGGTGCTGAGACGCGAGATGCTCTGGGCCTCTATGAGCTCCGTAAGATGTGAGGTCCTGTTTCCTCCTCGCCCCTCATCCACGGTAACGTTACGGTCCATATTACCATACTCCCCCTGCTCTTGAAGCTTCATAGCCACCTGCAAAGCAGGGGAGAGCTGGTACAACCTTCAGAGGAACAGAGAATTGAACTCAGGTCTCCCAAGCTTCTTGGGGGTCCTCTGTGCCCTGGGTCTGCTACCCCCTGGTTTTGTATGGGTTATAAAGAGCCAGTCCCAGCTCCTCCAGTCACCAGTCCAGCAGCAAAAATCTGAGTGAGACATTAAAAAAAGACATGCATGTAGGTGCTTCTCCCTCTTATTTTTTTATCTATTTGGATCGGTTTCCCAGACTTCTTTTCTGACTTCTACTCCTCCCCCCCCCAACACACACACTATCTCTTGAAAGAAATAAGAGATTATTTTTCCTGTAATCAGAGGACTTCATACAGTAGAGCCTTCATTAAAACCAAAGCAAGCCAAAACAGTTCTTCTGTAGTGTCATCAAATTCAGCAGCTGGTAGCCTTGTCTTCCAAGCCTCACCACACAACCCTTTTCTCTGCCTTGGAGGTGGTTCCAAATCTATATTAGAGGATGAAGGGGCATTTTTGACACACTCAAGGAGGCTTAATGACAAAGGCAGATGCTCTGGGGAGCTGTGGGGTCACTGCATGGACCATGTGGCTCCACAGCTGAGCAGAGGGGAACTGCTGCCAAGGATACAATGCTCTTATTCTAATGTCCTCACTAGAGGTTTTTGGTGCACAGTTTCTGTTAAACCAGTTTGAACTGGTTCTCACTCATATTTAGAAACTATCCCTGCTTATGCTGTAGAATTACACCTTGTCAACGAATCTTCCTTTCCCTCTCATACTCCTATTTTGGGAGAGGGGGGAGTCTTTTCCCCTTTAAGCCAAAGCCTGGGCTAATCTGTTTGAAATGGAAAACAGATTTGCCCAGAAATTGCCTCTTGCCTGCTATGTCTTCTGCTAACTGATTCTTCCACCACCCCTCCAATGCTCAGCCATGCAATTCCCACCCTCTTTCTGCTTATCTCCTCATTCAGCTGCTAAGGGACAGATCAGAGACAGGATCTGCTCAGAGAACAACCCCGTAGATAAAGGGAAGAGCTGGCACAATGTGTGTGCCCAGTATCATTCTTCCCATCACCTTGTATATGCGCATTCTCAGCCAGCAAGGCTTTGGCTTCTTCTTTTTCCTTGGCATTCCCATCACATTACTGTCTTAAGCACACAAGGCTGTAAAATCCCATGCAAATACCTGGCCATCGAGAAAATGAGTAAGCATCTGAAGGATTCTTGGAAATAGCCAATGTAACCAGACACTGTCATTTGAATAAAAAAAGCATTGTGTACTGGGGAAACTCCCACTGTTGGCCAACCCTAGGGCAACCTCATGCGGTCCAGAAGGAAGCCCAAGTACCAAGAAAAGAGCTATTTGTTTTCATCAGTATTTTTTTCACCACTAGGCTCCTCTTCCTCGGCAAGGCCCCGGACACAAGGAGCCAATCTAAGACATCCCGTGCTGTTTGTACCTCACAGCTGATGTTTCACAATCCACCGCAGCTTCTCCCAGACTGCCAAACGTGTTTGTCTCCAGGCACTGGAGGTGAGCTGGGCTCCACGGCATGGGCACTGGTCCTCATATTGCCAAGCCTCAGCCAGGTCTGCTGGGTGGGACAGGCTGGAAGGGACGTTCCGATTTTCTGCTGGGTGAGCTTTCTGCTGGGCTGTTCCTCTGTATTTGTGGGAGCCTCCAGCCAAGGGTGCAAGGCAGGACAGGACCCTTGGGTGAGCAGAAGCCAGCAGAGCTGATGGTGAAAACCTTGGTGATGCCCAAAGGAGCAGCTCAGCATTGCAACTCAGTCTGTCCTACAGCTAGCCCCTGCTGAAGGGGTGGTCCCATGCTCCGCCTGCTTTCTTCACATTATCACTGTCCTGTCACACACACCCCCCATGCCCAAAATATCCTGGTAAAAAGCTTCTTGTTTTTCAGGGATTTGCTTTCTGCTAGTGCAGCTCCTTGAACCAACTCCCCGGGGAATCAGCTGAGCACCAGCACTGGCAGAAGACCTACAGGAGTATGCCTTGGAGAGCATCTCTGAGGGAAGTGAACCCAGAAATGTCAAACCATACCCCTCAGCCCCGACATCTCCCCTATGCCCTGGCTCTACAGCACCGAACTGGGGCTCTAGAACACTGTGCCTGGCTTCTGCTTGTTGTTCTGCAAGTCGTGTCACTGCTCGGTGTATCATCAGCAGATCGGGAGTATCACTGCCATCCTCCTCTCAGCCTTCCCTGTGGTTCAGAGAGCTTTCCCCTGCACCGTTTGCAGCGGGGCTGGTGTCTGGGGCAAGTGGCTCACTTGGTGTCCTGCCTTGGCCCACAGCGCTGGGGCTGAGGGGGACAAAACCACTGCCCCAAATTTCCCTCATCCACCCTTTCACAAGGACCCACAACCTCATGAAAAGCTCCTTCTTCCCCATGCCTCCAGGCTTTCTGTAAATTGCCTCATCCAGCTGCTGAGAAAAGGGGGCTTTCCCAGCTTTCATTTATTCCCCACTGATCAAGTTTATGTTAATGGTGCACAATTAACTGGCTGTGGGCTGGAAACTATTCTGACAGCCTGTTACAGGGAGGCCATGAGGGAAGAGCTGGGAAATGGCAGTGGTGAAACCCACATGTAAAACTGCAGAAGCTTCTCCCTTGAGCCTGGATTTTGGCAGCAGGAGGAACAGGCTGCAACAGCTCGGAGGGCAGGCTCAAGCAGAACCTGCTTTGGGGGCAAAAGCGGCCACTTATTTTGCCTAAGTCCCCTGAGATAGCAAGCCAAGGACTGCCTGGCAGGGCTGTGCATGTGGCCATCAATACATCAGGAGAAAAGCCTCTCCCAGAGCCAGGAAGGGATGTCCTGGGCCCCAGCTCACAGGGGCTGCATCCCTGGAACTGCGTGCTCCGACATTTTGTCCACGCAATCGTTGCATTGTATGTATGTAACAGGAGTGCAAAAGGCCACTCGGTCATCATTTCCCTCTGGGTGAAAAAAAACTGGTGGTAGCACTTTTTTATTTTTGGTAGCTCTGAAGAGCTCGGCAGGTTTCTAGACTGGAGGGAACCAAGCCCTGTGTCTCTGCTCCACTCCCTGCACTCCAGTGAAGTTCCTCCAGAAGGTTTTTGCAGCTGAGGTGCTCACAAATCTCAGATGACCTGCAGATCTGGTACTCAAGCCTCCCTTTGCTTGTTCTCTTCAGCAGAAAGAAAGCAGAAATGCACGGTCATTGTCTCCAGACCTTGAGAAGGAACCAGGGAAATGAGGATGGTGGAGAGTGCAGGATGTTTGTCCTTTCCTGGGAGATAACTGTCTTACCTGACCCTGTACAACCGATGTCCTTTCCATTCCATAGCTCCTAATGATTATTCCTCCTGAGATAGCCTAATTGATACATGACTAATGAAATCCAGAACAGTTAATCTCAGCTTGTAGTTGGCTTTGGAGCATGCTGCTTCTGTCTCAAAATGGAGAAAGGCCCATGTGCCCAGGTGTTTGCTATTTTAATTGAGTGCTGCCTCTTCTTACCGAGCGCAGAGCTTGGCCAGATCCTTACACTCTGTAGGTTAGGAGAAAGGCAGATGTTCTGGATAGGAGGGGTTGTTTCTCTCCTGTAAAGAGGTGATGATGCTAAGATGCAATAACTTCTGAATACCCATGATCCTGTCACCAGATCCTCCTCTGCCACCCCTTTCGGCAACCAGATGCACCCTGAGGTGAGCTGCAGAGATCCCCAAATCCTCCTCCATCACTGTCCCACAGCCGGTTGCTTCCCAAGCCCTGCAACGGAGAGGTCACACATGCACGAGTGTTTCCTCTCCAGAGCCACCCGTGGTGCCGGCGCACGGGCCTTTGGCAAGGGCTGCCAGCCGACTGACGTGCTCATGCTCATCGCAGCGTCTCGGCCACCTCCCCCCCGCAGGAACACCACCAGGAAACAAACCCCACTCTCCTGGTGCTGCCCCACACCCCGGTTCCCACTGCAGTCCCTGGGCAGACTGGGCTGTGGTCAGGCGGCAGGCAGGTAGAACCAGTACCTGAAGCATGACTGGGCTTGTTCAAAGTCTAACTTCCCATTGCTCTTGTTTGCCCCCCTCCCCTTCACTTTCCCATAAACTCTACCTCTGTTTGACTCTCAGCACACCCTTCTCCCCTGCCTTTTTTTTTTTTTTTTTTTTTTTTTTTTTTCTTTCCCCCCAGAGACTTCTGATATGCATTGCAAGATGTCTGGAACCGCCAGACCGTGTGGCACAATCCAAATACCTCAGCATCAGGCAGGAGATAGAATCTTTCTCCAGTCACAGAAGCACCGTATCTCTCTGTGTGTTCCTGGGACCCTGTAAACTTTCTGCACCAGACACAACGGTGTCAGGAAAGGAAGTGGTAATAAATTTTTCCAGTTTGAGGAGGTTTTTGGCACTGTGCAAGGCACTCCAATAGCAGTCTGGGTGGGGTGCTTGAAAACCTTGCAGAAAGCACCCCAGTGATTGAAAATGTGCCTTGGCTGTAAAAAACAATGACTCTGATTCCAAGAAAGCTAACTTCAGCTGAGTGTTCTGCAGCTAAATTCAGGATAAGGAAATGTCCACCCTGGTGTATCTACGTGACCCACACTCCGGCTCCTATCCGTGGGGGATCTCCAGCAACTGTGTGGAGGTAAAAACAACCTGGCTGTCTTCTCACCCATCTTAATGGTGTTTTGCAGCAAGGCTGAACCAAACTGTCCTCTCCAGGGTTCTTTTCATCTCCTTGGAGCAGAGGACAAAACAACTCCTCCTTGGTGTGTTCAGAGCTTGACTAGCCACCTCCTCCTGTCCAGACTTCTGCCTCCGTGACATGGGTTCAGGGCTGTCTGCTGAGGTGCTGTGCTCCCATCCCCGGTGTCTTGGGTCGATTTTCATGAGCCCAAACCTGTGTGTGGCTGATGGGGGAAGAGTCCTTGTCCCAGCCCAGGCAGTAAGGAAATCAGCTCTCTGCTGAGTTGTCCCAGGAAAAAAGTGATGGTCGGGAGGGCAGGCTGCCCACTAAGGACTCTGTTACGAGGGAAGAGCCGATGCATGGGTGCTTCTTAAAACTGGCCACTGAAAGCAATGAGACAAACTGTGTTTGGTTCCTAACCAAGTCTATGCTTGTTTGTGCTGCAATTAGAGTGGAGCAATACATGTTTCATATAGTATGATCCACATTTCTCAGAGAGATGAGTGTTGAGGAGCTGAGCAAACTCAGGAGCCATCCCCAGCATAATCGTAATTGTAAGGTACAGCAGTCCTTTGAAACTGCTTTTGAATACAGGGCTGGAAAGGGCTTCCTGACTCATGTCCACTTACTTACCTTCTATTTTAGACAACTTTGTCATCTAGTAGTTTTCATAAACATGACATGCTCGGTCTTCAAGGGGAGGGGTTTGTTCTCACACTGTTCCAGCTGAAAACTTCTCCAGAACCTCCAGGCTCTATGATCAACCAACCACCTTCTACTTTCTGACCTGTCCTGAATTTTGTCCAGTTTGCACCCATTTGATTTATGTCAAAAATTGTTCTTTAGCTTAAAAAGTTCCTTTTCTACCCCTAGCATGAACAAGCTGAGAATTTCGTGAAGAGACTAGCCAGTGGCTATGTCTCAATGTCTCCTTGATGTTCATCCCAAACTGCAATAATTTACCTGTCTGGTGGTTAGAGCACCAGATCTTCTAGCTCCATAGGATTAGCAATAAATCTCACAAAATAAGAGAGATTTCAGAAATCCTTAAGTCAGCTGAGACATGCTGATTCACCCTAGGACAGATCAGAGGGACTGCCCTGCTGCCCAAGCATCCTTGTTCCTCCTGGATAAAGGGAGATGTCAGAGAGGATCCTGCCATGGCCAGTGACTGTTTCCAAGTCCCTCGTTTGGCAGCAGTACTCAGCCAAAGTTCAGACAGGGTGAGAGGAAAGCAAGCCTTTGTGTTTTCAAGACAAAATGCATTTGGGCATAGCAAGATCTGTTTGTTCACTTAGTTTAAAAGCCCCTATGTTTTCAACCTCCTGAAACTGTCAGGGAGCACCCCTGCACTTTTCCAATGCCTCTGAGTCCCCGGGCTTTAAAGCCTTACACATTGTCATTGCTGAATTGAGGCAGCTATTTAAATCAGGGATGGGGACTCCATCGATGCTGTCTGCTTCACAGATACAAAGGAAAAAGACCGTCCTAGCTCTGAGGAGTTTATTAGCTGATGCAAGCATGACTCCATGCCATCTAAACCTCCTGGAAGCAAGTCAGATTGATGTTCCACCGATAAACATATCAGCAGCTGAGGAGCTGTGCACAGTGCGGCTCCCATAATTACTAACTCTGGTTCAAAGGCTTTTATGCAAAGGAACAATGGGCACCAAAACAGTGCTGCAGCCTGTTATGCACCGCAGTGTTTTGCTGTGATGGAAAGGCTTGCCCTGTCAAACAAGACTGCTTTTCATGTCCCTGGCCTCTTCATAACACAGAGGTAATTCCTACTGGTAAGGAGGCTATCGTCCACCTTTTAAGAACAGGAGCCAGGGATGTACACACTGGCTAAGAAGATAAAAAGAGGTTTTAGCAAAAAGGGAAGTGCCAGTCAAAAAAAAAAGGGCTGATTTCCTCATTGGAAACCTGTCCCTATTATCAGAAGATTTCCCTGTCACCAGCAGTGCCCGAGATGGAAGTGACAGCTCGTTTGTTTTGCCCTCGCTGACAACAGTTGAGCACATCTGTCCGTGTTGTGAAGCAGCACGCAGAAGACATTTGAATTTTTGCATCATGTCCATTTAATCTCTCTGCTCACCAAGTTAAGGTTCGGCTATTGAAAATAAGTCTGTGTTTAGCACGATCTGGAAAACTCCATGGGATGCGAGCTGCTGCGCAGCCAGCCCCTGCCATTTCAGGATGCTCACAGAGCTGCTCTCACCAGCTTCAGAACCAGCTTCTTCTTGTGCAACTTTGCAATCAGCGATGCATATTATGACCAGGTAGCTTCCTTACACCCAGAGCGGTATTTATTTTGCAGGGAAATGCTTTGCATAAAGCATTCATACCCTGCTCAGTCAGCACTGATGAGGCAGGGCTCTGCGGGCAGCACCCCATGTGTGGGGTAAATCCCCTCCAGGAACTTCCCAGGCCTTGTGAGAGGCCTTTTTCCAGCTCCCCGCATTTTTGAGGGCTCCAGTCCTTCTGCACAAAACTAGATTATCCCTTAGTGACTTCCACCGGTTTACTGAGACGCGGTTTTTCAGACAGTTGCTTTCCTTCCCACTCATTTTTCCTTCTCGACCCCAGAACACCAATCCAGTGTATTTGCACAGCAGCACCCCAAAGCCTACAAACAGCACATCCCAATTATTGCAGAACAGCAGAAATCTCTCCTAGCTGGTGGGCTGCTTGGAGGGGAAGGGAAGAAATAGAAGGGGAGCGATCCTCACGGGGTTATCCCAGCAGGCCCCCATCACTTGTACTTCTCCAACGTCATTTCATAGCATGGCAGGTGCCATGTGAAATGCTCTGCTCTATGACCAGCCAGAGAGGTTGTGCTAGAAGTTTGTGCCCTTTTAAACCACCAGATTTCTTTTGCTCTCCTGCAAATGCTTGTTTGGAGAACTGGAGGTCCGTGCAGGTCAGTGGGCCAGGGCCACCTGAGGGTTTATTTGCTGAGTCACGATCTCTACGAAGTTGACATAGGCTTCAGCAGGGAGGATGCCTACAGCCAACACTCACAGAGAGTCTGTGTTGGCAGGCTGAGCTTAATAACAAAAACATTTATTAGTAGGTAATAATAACAGTAATGGTAACAAAGTAACTACTTCACATTGTGCGTAATATCAATAGATTTCACTTTCTTCCCAAATGCTACAGCTTGCCGAAACTCCATTTCTTCCCTGGGGCATATATTTCTACCATTTTGGAATATTTCTGGCAAATATTCCAAAGTAGATTTTTGTTACGACCTAGACTGAACCCTGGGATTTCTGCAGGACAGAAAACTTTCCCTCTGGGAAACCATGAGTCCTTTGTCTCATAAACAAAAGAAGCAGCGTGGTCTGTTCACCTCTGAGGGATCTCCCTTTCCACAGAGCCAATGGATCTCGAAAGGGATCTCCTTCCAGCCAGGGCTCTTAGGGCACCAGAGCTGCAAGGGCTGAAGGTGCGGCTTGATTCTTCTCAGCAGGAAGGTGGGAATCTCGGAGAGGTCCGAGTTGGGAGTGGTCAGTGTGGTTGGGTTGCTCCAGGGTTCATCCAGACCCGCTGCCGACACCAGGCCTGTGGTCCAGCAGCCCTGGCCGTGCGGCAGTGGGTGGTCACCGAAACAGGGCTGGTCCACCCAAAAATCCATTGGAAAAAGCTACCTATCAAAATGTGAAAATGTTGGTTAGATAATTCGTGGCCAGCACTAGCCTGTAATCCTCTTATCGGTTCCTCTAAATGAGGGGAAAAGACAGGGATGCGGAGTACACAGGGCTGGGTAGCAGTTGGGGCTTGCTGCTTGCCAGGAGAGTTTCCCAGGCGTGGAATGACCAAAGGCAGCTGAGGTCTCCAGGCAAAGGAGATGTCTGGAAGAACCTTGCAGGGGGAAGCGATCCTTGCGATGAGTCACCCTAGGCTCAGGTCTGATATCCTTGCCTAAAGAGGCAGAGGTAATTGCCTCTGATTAAGGCTGGCAAACCTCTGTGAACTCCAGTGAGGATATGAAAGGACTGACATGCCTCTTTGAGATGGGGGTAAGATAGAGTACAGCCAAGTGTGGGAAGAAAATTAAGCTGAGATGTAGTTTTTAATTACCAATAAAGCCATGCTCTAGGACGAAGGGTTGAGAGCAGGACTCGGTCTCTTCCTGCTCTTTTATGCTCCTTGATGTATAGAAAGGAGTTTAGGGAAGAGCAGCCAGTTCTTGCTGTAGAGTCCCATTTGTAACATTTAAATGCTCGTGCTGCCCCCTCATCCTTTCTTTCTGGGAGGCTGTAATTATTTAGACCACAGATGTGGCCAGAGATTCCCAGCAGGTGCCAATAAAACATGGAAGGGAAGTCAGCACTGACGTTTAGCAGAAGCAAAACTACCCCTTTACTGGCTATTTGTCCAGACGAGGCAGGAGGAAGGCTGGACTCCGGAGTGTGCCGTTGCCTCTGGGCGAGCACCCCGGGTGCTCAGCAGCTCCGCTCCAGTCTTGCATCTGCAGAGGGAGGGGGAAATGGGCCAACCTCTGCCTGACAGTGAGTGGCAGCGGGAAGCTTTCAGGCCCCGCGGGTGCGTCCTTTTGCAGCCGAGAGTCTGTCTGCAGCTCAGTTAGGAAGCATGATCAGAGCTTGGTGGCAGCGAGCTAGCTGCATCCAGCCATGTCGGGTACCATGACAGCCCAGCAGCACGGACTTTCAGCATGGGCTTGCCTGCCCGGGCCATCGGCTGCTTACCCAGTGAGCTGGCCTTCTTGGAAACGTGTGCTGCTCTCGTCTGGCTGATCTAATCTACTAAACTATGCAGAGGTGTCTCCATAGTCAGAATACTTCTTCCTCCTCTCCCCATCCTGCACCATGATAGATGGAGGGCGGGATGCTCTTTCTCCACCCATAAGTAAAGCCAGTCCTGGTCTTGTTTGGGAATGGTTCCTGCTGCCGCTGGGCTCCCAGAACCCCTGCACGGTGGTCTCTCATCCACCTGGGCTGTGGCTGTGCTCAGACACTTCTGCCTGTGCTACAGGCACTGGCTGGAGGCAGCGGAGCCAGACACGAGTGTCCCACATTCTGCATTTTGGACCCATCTATTTCCTTCTGGGGACTGAATAGTACTAGCTATATGAGGACACCACCTTTCATTCTTTCCCCTCTTCTGCTGCATCACCAAGGTGGCATATGTACAATTTAAGTAGCAATATGTATAGGGCTTCCTTTTAATCATCTCCTAATTTTATAGACCATGGGGCTTCATGTTTCCTTCAACAGCTCTGACGGTTGGAGACATTTGTTCTAACTGAATACTGAATTTCTCTCTGAATTGCCTGAACCCCAGAGCTGGAGCTATAATCACAGTTTTGTTTTCCAGATCTCTCTGGAAACTCACAGAAGACAATAATTTGTCCCATTTTGAGGGCCATGAGAAGAAGCTCGGTGATGTTCCTGGCAATAGCCCTTCCCCTGCTGTGGCACCCCTGAATACTAGTTAATAAATGTGTATCACACCCCATGGAGGGGAAGGAGCTCCCTTTTACAAATGGAGAAGGGAAAGTCATTCACCCAAAACCACACAAGGAAATGATTTTAAAGCCCAGGTCAGCACTTCCAGGTTTCTGATGGCCTAAACTATACTTAGACTTACCCTCTCTCCCAGCACCTAATACCGTGTCTTTATCATCTGAAAAGATACGTTTGGAGATAGTGGATAAATGCACTTCATGGAAAGGGAGGACGCTGCTGTTACTGGTGCTCATAAGGCAGCCAACCAGGTGCTGCAGGATGTCCTGTTCCTCCCATGCTATGGTTGTATTTTATTGAAGTCCCCATATTTCAGGCTTAGCATCCTTTGATAGAAGTCTCGTACATGTAAGACTTCATTGTTAGACGCTAATAACTCTTGTTATTCTACCAATCTACTTGGCTTACAAGAAATAAACCCAGTCATCCCACAGAAGACATCACAACATTGGATACCCTCTCTTACCCTCCCTTCAGATTATACACCACTGCCCAAATAATATTCCAGGGTGGCTGACATCTTTCATCTGCTCCACGTTACTAAAGCCCCTCAGCAAGAGGAATTAATATTCATCTGCACTATATATAGCACCGTGCGTGCTACTATCCGCAGCTGGGAGCACAGCTTGTGTACCCACACTCGGAGCTTTACCGTTTGGATTTTGCAAGCCTTTTTTTTTCTCTGCGGCCACTGTGTCTCTCACTGGCTGGTGGTGTTGGTGCTCCGCGAGGAGCCTGCTGCTCTTCTTTCCTGGCAGAGGTTTCACAGAGTTTCAAAGCCTCCCTCTAGTGCGGTTATTAAAGGCTTTTGTTTATCTTGTGAAATCTGCCCCGTGAATGCTGACACCGACTGAAGAGCTGGGAGAGTTTCCCTGACTCTTCCTCTCGCTGTCTCTCACGGGTCTATTCCCATGAAAATGATCTCAGGTGTGCCGTGCGTCATCAGGCCGCCCCGGGCACTCGCTGGCTTACTGGCAGGGAAGATGAATGCGCACTTTCTGAAGCTCTGCCCGTAGCTGGGTGCTCCTCCTGCCTCCCGGCCTGCCTCGAGCGCCACAGAGAAGCCATCCCCACCGTCCCGGTGGCTCCGGCAGCGGCAGGCACCAGCCGTCCCCAGGTGCACGTCGCTCCCAGCAAAGGGCTCGCTGCGGGAGGGCAGCTAGAGCTCTGCAATACCTCCCGAAACCCATTCGCACTGCTCGGGCAGCATTTTCCCAGCCTCTCTCCCCTCTAGAGCCCCGCAGGGATGCGGTCTCTGCCGGGAGAACCGAATCCTCCCACGACGGGCCCCGCTGCAGCACGTGATGCTGACTTTGGATGAGAAAACACCTCAGTCTGCAGGGCTGGGGCGTTGACGCGCGCTGCCAGTGAGATCCCAGCTAGATCCCTGGCTTCTCCCTGTGTCCCTGTTGCTACCGAGCTACGTAACCAGGTGCTCACCTGGAGAAGCAGAGGGTTAAGCTCGCTAGCGGGGTGTGACACTTAAGGGGATGGTGGAGAAAGGGCAGGCCCATGACTTGCATGCCCTGAACGCCCCCCCTGAGTTTAACAGGGGTGAGGGCACCACCAGCATAAGCGTTCACGTGTGGGTGGCCGCTTGGAAATCACCAGCGCTGTCCCCACCAGCAAGCCCCACTGTGGCGCCAGCACAAAGACGCAGACGCCGGGGTGCCGTGGGAAGGGGGCTTTGCCGTCCGTGCTTGCCTCTCTAACCCCGTGCCTTCCCGTCCATCCTCCTCTACAGGACCGTGGAGGTTCCTCCATGGGAGGTCGAGCTCTTCCACCCTCACCACCATCAGAGCCAGGTCCCACGGGTGGGCTCCTGGTGCCAGCCGGGGGGCTGGGGGGAGCAGCGGGCACCTTCCCCTGGCCAGAAAGCCAGGCCTGCCCTCTGCGCCGCAAGCCTGGGGAAGGTTTCCGCAGCGCCTGGCTCGCTTTCTGAGAAAACAAGGAAAGAGAGATTTACCCTAAACCCTGGGAAGCCCGTGTATTTTCATTGTATTTTAATTTTAAGAGATTGTCTGCCCCGCCCAGGATTATCTCATGGGAAAGAAAAGCCTGGCTCGGTGACTCGTGGTGAAACTTGTCCCCGAGCCAAATTTCCCCGCACCTGATGTTCCTCCACAGCAGCAGAAACCAGAGTATTTCAGTTCACAACACTGCCCCGGGGGCAGCACTGGGGATAAGGGGATGGAGGGGGAGGATGGGACCCACATCTCCTCCTGCTCTTCCAGAACAAGTCCATCAAGTTCGGATGCCGAGCAACTCAGTCCGGGAGCTGGAAAGGGCATGGTGTCACCCTGGGAACGGGGATCACGTGGGGCTGCAGCAGAGGGAACCTGTCTCAGGGATACGTTGAAACATACCCTGCTCTCTTGTGCAATAGGTCTTTGCAAGTACAATGCTGTTTTCATACGGTGGGAACGGAGAGCCCAGGGCTGGACTCCGCAGAGGCATGAGTAAGCAGCTTCCAGGAGGCCCAGGTGCCGGCTGGGCCAGCTCTTTGATTCCTCTTCTGGGAGCAGATGCCGACCGGGAGCTGGGTCTTGACAGGACAGTCTTGGAGCCATATTGTAAAATTCGAGTGGTTTCTTTGTATAGATGCTTTATCTCCCGGGCTCGCTGCAGAGTGATTTAGCATGGCTCCAAGAGAGGCAACGATGTAAAGGAGAGCCAAGTTGTTTAAGCAAACCAGATGTTTAACCAAGATGTTTAAGGAGGGCCAAGGACAGCCTCCCGGGCACAGGGGACTCTTGGCAGGGTGGGAAGAGCAGCAGTCTGACTGAAGCACAGGCTGCGAGAGGACAAACATTTCTTGTGGTTCTCCCTGTGAGCAGTGCCTCTGCTCACTGCCGCTCCTCCGGTGTTCCCCTGCTGCGCGTCGCGAGGCCACGGGGGTGATCACCGCGGGAGGGGAGCAACCTGGCCCAAACCAGGGCCAGGAAGGCATCGGGAGCAAAGTCGAAGCAGGCAGCAGGCTACTTAGCTGTCACTACAGCTGAGAAAAGTCAAACCAGACCCTGCTTCCAAGCTGGAAATGGTTGCCTAATGGATAAACAGCATTAAACTTGGAGCAATCTGAGGAAAAAAAGCCAGTTAGCACCTGAGGATTAAATTGGGGGGTGTTGAGAAAGTGATAAGGTTGTTAACCCAGTCATACCCCTCTCAGGAAATGAGGGAGGATGCCGTTCCCAGGTAATTGTGTTTCAGCAGGGTTCAAGCACATCTGGGTTTCTGCTGCTGGACTCATGTCTGCTCCTGACCTGGTAAGAATTCAGCCTGTCCTTCAAAGTAAATAGGATGTAACCTACGGGGCACAGAGATCTCCTGAAGGGACCTTTCAAACTTGCCCTTCTGGTGCTGGAAGGAGGCTGTGTTGAGTCAGATGAAACTTGGTATTATTTTGGGGATTAATTCCCAGCCAGGGTTCAGTGGAAGCTCGGGAAAGCAGTGCCAGCTGGGAACCTTCTTGGCACAGCTAAGCCCATTTAGGGTGTGCTACCTACAGAGAAAGAAAACAAAAGGGTCTTTTCCGTGCCATGTTCCTACCATTGCTGGCACCTGAGCTCAGCAGTGTTAGGAAGAACCTTTGGAGATGGTAGCTAGCACACCAGTTTCATGCAGAATTACACAACAAGGTGAGTACCTGTACTGAAGTACGGGCAGTGTTGCTTATGGTGGTGGGAAAGCCCCGATGAGTTACGCTGCTGGATGCAGGACTGTGCAGGAGTCTGTTGACCAGCACCCAAGCCAGAGACCTGAGCAAGAAGGAAGGTACTAGAGAGTTTCTAACCTACAGGCACATTGGTTTTTTTAGCATTTGGTGCTGAGCTTTGCGCCATGGAACAAGCCAGATCAACTAATCATAAGGATCCTTCCTGGAATTAAAGTAAGTGGCACTCGTGTGGAATTGTGCTGGCCTAGTAATGGGCTTGGCTAGCTTCATCCAGCCTGGTGGGGTGGTTTGTGTCAGCAACAGTCTCCCAGGAACTCTCTTGTGCTCTCAGCATCATCTGAAAATACAGGTTGGTCAAGCAACACTGCAAGGCAGAAACAAGTCCAAACTGTACCAGAGCCAGGTAGTAGCACAGGCCCAGTACTGCTCCATGGAGAGGACTAGAGCAAGGCTTTAAAGACACCTCAGGTGGCTTTGGTAAGATGCTCCACTTAATGAGATAAGATGCACCCCCACCCCCAGGAGCTCAGCTTTGTTCTTCATGGGTTTCGGGGAGTTTTAGGGTGCTTATTGTGCACATGACAGGATATGGCTCAGTGGGATGACTCACTCCCCGTAAAGTTAATTCACACTTTGTTGCGATTTCCATTCACAGGTTCTTCTGTAAGCTTTAATGCTGGGAAGCTGCAAAGCTGGGAGCTGGCTCCAATTAATCCCACAAGTTGTTTTACATCTAGCAGACTGCAGGAGGACAGTGTGCTCTCAGACTTTGTCAAAAAAACCAAACAAACAACAAAAAAAAAAAACACCCAACAAATTTTATTTGGCAAGAATCATGCTTTATCGGTAGTAATTTCCTATTCCCTTCTAGCTTGTGAATCACATTTGCTCTGCTGCATTGTGGGTTTTGCCCAATTTTTCTCCTACTTCTCTGCTGAGCTCCCCCAGCAGCCTCGCTTCCCAGCTTTTGGAGCAGCCATGGGACCCCAGATGTGGCCAGACAGGAGCCCTGACCTACCTGTGATGCTGATAAGGCTAAAAGGATGAGTCCCGTGAACTATCTTGGATGGAGCCTTTGTGTCCTATGTGGCAGACAAAATTTTTCAGCACTGGAGCAGTGTTTAACTACCAAGGTAAGTTAAATAAAGCTGGATGATAAATTACCTGCCAGCCTAATGACAGAGCGGCATGCTGTTATTAAAGCTCCAAATGCAAGTCCTACATGGGCTTGTCTCAGTGAGCCCTGGGAGGGCCTCCTGACTGGTCCCTGGATGGTGGCTTCTGGGGAGAGGCACTGAAAGCCTTGGGTGTTTGCTACTCCATTCCCCTCAGCAGCCTCCGCCCTGAGCGGCTGCTGAGGGAGAGGAAAATTAACTAAAGGATCTCGTAAGGTTTCAGCTATGAGGGGATTTTTTACCATTGCTAGTGGGGGTTAGGACATGAAGGGAGAAGTGGGGCAATTTCCCCTCTTAGTAAAATGGAATAACTCCTCCTCCATCTTAAAGCCCAGCTTATTTTGCGCTGACAAAATCACAAACACAAATTGCAGACATTAAAAAAAATTTATTTGAACAAACATTAGATACACTCACAGAGGAAGAAAGCAGCTCTCAATAGAGTTTCTTTTCCAGAATGAAATAACCCCTGTTTCATACCAAGCTACTGCAGGACCACCCTTGCTCTCCTCAGCAGGAGGGAGGCTGGTGTTCTTTCCACCTGTGGATTTGCTCCATAGGGGTATGGCGTGCTCCTTAGCCGGTCACGCCACAGCCCTCAGACTCACAGGCTAAAGAAATGCGTAAAGACCCAACAGACAAACTGGACTAGTGATACAGCAAAGGTGCCTGTACAGGTGGGAAATACATGCAGGGATGCATTGCCGAGTGAGAGCTTTGTTCAGGAAGTGGTGTTCTGCCTAGAGGCGTGTGGGACGGGTCACTTCTCGCTACCACCTCTGCACTCTCCATCTCTTAGGGCTCCTCACTGGACCCGGGTGGCTTGTCAGCTCATTTTGCCACACCATCCTTTCCAGGTCTCTAAGCCTTCCCCTACAAGCAGCTCCAAGGCTGTGGGGCCTCAGACCTTTGCAAGGAGACCTGCCCACCCCTTTCACACTGTGATACTGCCCAGGAAGAGGACAGGCTTGTCTCGCACCCTGGGGACTACATGAGCTGTGCGACGAAGGGAGACGGTCATGAGAGATGTTTGCAGGCATTTGTTTGGATCCAGAACATGCTGCATTGCTTGCATTTGGTTTTTTTTTTTTTTTTTTACGAGCCCACTGGCTCAGGTACACTTGCTTTTGGTGCGGGGCAAACAATCCACAGCCATAGCTCCTTCTGTGACATTACTCCAGAGCGTCCCCAAAGCGATGGGCCATGGCCAGATGCAGAGAACCCCCTGAGTATTGAAAGCATTGCCTTGACAGACCTGTCACGCTCTCTCCTACATAAACCAGAACAAAATGTCTCTGCAAAAGGAGTCTTAGAAATTGATGCAAGTTCTGTAACAAAATGTGAATAGGCTCCCAGGGAAATGAATCCCCCGAGAAACAGGTGAGAGGGGAACAGAGCAAACATAGTGAATGTTTTTGTCTGGCAGGAACTTCATGGATTTCCTCTGCTTTTGATTTCAGCAGATCAAGCAGTGACTTTTCTTAAAAGGAAGCACATCAGAAAGAAGCCCTCAGCCCTCTGTTCCTGTTCTGTAGCCTCATGAAGAACAGTACAAGGTAAATTCTGTTCTCCAGTGTGGATCTGAAACTGAGGATTTTACTGACCAAGAGGAACTCTCTCTCACTACAACCCCTTCCTTTTGATTAGGAACTTAATGTATGGACAACGTTAGTTTGAAATTGAGATCACTAGCAAATTTTCCAGGTCCTTAACCTGAATATTAGGATCTCAACTAAGCAGAATCACAACTTTCATTTAACAGTGTTCATTCTTCTTTCCTTTTCCATTTCCCTTTCTTCCCTCGACCTCTCCTTTTCCTTTTTATTCCTTTATTTTTCTTCCTTCTCTCTCCTCCTTTCATTACATACATTTCACCCCTTGGTAGTATTACAAACCCTGTGCTGACACAGTTTTGTCTCTGCTAGACAGAGACACTCATTGCTGTTCCTCACTCGTTCTTTCTCTCAAAACACCACACACACAAAAGGCCTTTCAAAATAGGTCCCCAAGTTCAAGACTACCTCTTAAAATAGGACTATAGCACTGGCATCTGCTGGACTAGAGTCCTCTCCGAGAACGTTTTGCTTAAAGAATTACTGTAGCTCCCAGTGCATTTTCTCTTCAGCCTGCTAATGGTCTTTATTTAGGAAAAACCTTCTCAAGGGTACTCACAGGGCCTTTCAGAAAGAGCGCTGCTTTTTTCACAGCCGAGTGACTTCTACCTATTTTTGGCAAGCAGAATCAGAGAAGGAACCCAAGCCTCATGTTACAAACTCGGCAGCCCGTGTCTGACCACACTGCAGTCACCTGTAACTAACTGCCCCTGCCCTCCTTTCTACCAAGCCTGTAAATCAGCCAAAACATAGGCAAACTTCAAAAATCCCTCACGTTTATTACGCTGCAGCAGGGCTCCAAAAGTGTGTTAGCTTCAGACAGAAAACTGGTCGTTTTGAACCATGTAAGTAACCTGCCTGTTCTGGGGTACTGAGTCTTGGTGGATTAAAGGCTCCCATTAGTGTGGGACACTACAGACATGCCCAGCAGGTACTTAGAGCTGCCTGGACCATTCCACACCCTGGCACAATGGAAATCCAGTTCATGTCTCCTAGGCATCTAATACTGTAACCCAGCAAGAGCCAGGTTTCCAAGCCCAGCAGCTTATCATACCCTCCCCGCTGGGGCCATAGGAGCAGTCACTCCAAGAAGGTGCAGAGCCAGTACTGGCATCAGGTGTTTCTTTTTCCCCCGCCTCAAAGCAGCTTCAGACAAAGCAGAAGAACTTCTTCCAGCGGCACTTGGAGAGAGTTTTGATGCCTTTGGCAGTCATCTTCTTTTCCTGCCGTGCTTTGTGCTCAACCCCACTGACAATGGCCATGTCGAAAACTTCTTTGAGGTTCTTCTGGGTCAGTGCTGAGCATTCCAAGTAGGCTTCAGCCCGGATTTTGTCAGCTAGACCTTCTGCCTGAGGCCGGGGCACAGGCTTCACGTGGTAGCGATCCAGGCTGATGAGGACGTTGACATCGTCCCGCAAGTCTGCCTGCGTCCCCACCAGCAGCACCGGCGCCCGGGGGTTGTGAGTTCGTATCTCAGGGATCCATTTCTCAGTAATGTTTTGGAAGGAGCTGGGGTTTACCACGCTGAAGCAGACAAGGAAGACATCGGTGTCGGGGTAACAAAGTGAGCGCAAACAGTCAAAGTCCTCCTGTAGAAAATGGAGGGGGGGGGGGGGTGGTGAGGAAAAAAGTCTTCACTGGACTGATCTCCTAACAGCACGAAGTTGCAGTGGCTTTTTCACATGTTATCTAGGACAGCAACACCCTCCAAGGCAGGGCATCATGCTGACTTTGTGGCCACGCCACGGTTCAGACACAAATTTCAGAGCTGAGGGAATCTGTCATTCACCCGTCTGTGACTGCCATACCAGCAAACAGCTGATGCTGGACTAGTGCATTTCCTTCCTTCCCAGTTAAACGCTGCCTCCTCAAAAGCCTGCAAACAGCTCCTGTCCCACAGGACCAGAGCTGACAGCTGCTTTGACAGATAGAGCTTACCTGTCCAGCGGTGTCCCACAGCTGGATCCGGACTGGGGCTCCATCCACCAGGACCTGCACTGTAGCAGAAAGAGAATAAGGATGAGTTTAAGGGAGTTGCCCAGCATACACACGTACACTGGTACAGGATTTCCCCAGAGCACTCTGGTTTGTATCCCACTGAACAGACTCACTCAAGCCTGTCCTCCTTGCTGAGCATCCTCGCAAGCCTCACCAAAACAGCTGAAACTCGCACTGGAAACGTTAAGAGACCTGCAACAGACTTTCTGATTTGGTGTTTTGGGCTCTTCTCCAGTATTTTGAAAGAATAGTTCCATATTACTGGACAACTGCTTCTCTAGAGAAGAGCAGCCCTTAGCCAAATGGTGCTCTGAGAACAACTTGTTGTTCTTCTTTCACAACAGAAGAAAGCAGACAAGGATAAACACGAACTGGGAACTTCAGCAACTTGTTCCTAGTTTCTTGGCCAAGGGTGGAAGTTCAAATCAGTCATCATTAAACAAGCTATTGGAGATTTTTCCCAGCCAGGCCAGAAATTTGGCATTAAAAAAAAAAAAAAAGTAAGTTTCTGTGAGCGTCCTAGCTAAGGAAAAGCAAAGACCTAAACCCAACTTTGAAATGAAGAAGCTAGTAAGGAAACAGTGATGAGTGAAATCCCCTTCACAGACTATCCACACAGCGAAAAACTGCTGAGTTACACATGTAAGGTCTGCTCCCATTTCACTCCCTAATCACAGTAAGCCTTCATGTGGTATCAGCTGAGTCAGACTGAGGGCTGGCAGGACCTCTGATGGAAATCTGGAATGAAACTGTTAGGTGTTTAAGTGCACAGAGACTGGCTAGGAACCCAGAAAAAGGAGAAAGGGGTTTGGGGAGCTGGCAATCACTTGGAAGTCTTGACAGTGTGGATGGGGCTGTGCTCTGGTGAACAGAGACAGATATCTTGGCTAAGGTGACGATGACTGGCACTTGACATGAGGTAGCTAAAATCCCTTGCTGTGCCCAGGGAGGAGGCTTTATTGTCCTTCTTGTTTAAAAAAACCCAACTGAACAAATCCCAAAACAGAAGCAGGATCAATCTTTTGTGATTCTTGAAGTAATTAGCCCGGTGAGAAAAGTAATAGAAACCACTGACTTGGAGAGTTCTTGGAGGAGAGCACTCCTCCCTGAAAGCAGTCTAGGGAGAAAAAGGGAGAGGCAGACAACAGATGAACTGAATTTTGGTGGGAGACTGAGGCTGAAGGACAAGCGAAGAGGTGGGTGCGTCCACCACAGTGCCACTCCTCTCGGCGTAGCTGAAAGTCATTGCTTCCTTGTGACTGGGAAACGGTTGGGTTGTTACCATATCTTTGCCCCAGAGGAGGAAGAGAAACCTGTTCCTGATCAAAGAACCTGCTAGATCCCAACTTGATCTTCAAGGCATTGGGCATTTGCCTTTCTAGTATCTGGTTTCTTCTGTCTCCCAAGTGCCTTGAGAGAAGGAATTAGCATCTCTGAGATGTTTTACAGTCTTCAGAAAAAAGACACCACATATATTACCTGCTGCTTCGGTGCTTGCACAAGCAAGGTTTTTTTGTGCCTGCTGTCAGCCCCAGCTACGTTAGCAACTCTGCGACAGCCCTCCAAATACCGCCCTCACAAGGTCCACACCCTCAGCATGAGGCTGGATTTCGGTACAGGAGCGAAGGGGCAGGCAGAACAGGATAGCCTGGTGGAGAAAGGTCACTGGGTACGCATTTAACTCGAGGCTGCTCTACCAGGCAGTGACACCCAGCAGGAGGTAGGACCCAGACAAACGTGGCTGGGTCACAGTCCAGGAGCCATTCCCCCGATAACGCAATGCTGTCTCCGATCTTGTTGTTGGCACTACAGTCCTGTGACCAGGACGAAGGTTGGGGTTAAAATGGTGAAGCTCAGTTCTGCTGGCAGTTTCAACTGCAAGTATTCCCCAAGAGTGGAGAGAATTGGGCTGAAATTTCTCAAATGGATCTTGAACTGTGCTTTGTGAATCCAGGGAGGGACTTTCTTCAAGTTTATCCAGGTTAAGAGTAGGGGTAGGAAGGGAAACTCCTCTATTCTCTTATTTTGTCCCAATAAGCAGAAAGTGAACTTTGGAAGACCTGTTTTTAATGTTTTTGATTTCTATCAGCTGCAAATGCTATGCCCTTCTGGAAGTCAGGCTTGGTACTTGAACAGCCAGAGTGGGGCTAAACCCATGTGCAGCTATCTTCAAATTACTTGCTGCCCATCAACTCTGGACTTATACAGCCTCCACCTTTCTGGATCCTTTTTACTATTGACTTGCCCTTTCCAAAGATGTGGAAGCTAATAACTATGGTAATTTCAAGCCTCTCTCAGCCCACACTGTACACATTGGTGTACAAAGAGCAGAGAGACTATTAAGCTTTCCCTTGGACAACTCAAGGACTCCTTACATCTGTTCTGAAAGGGCTGCTGGACCCTGAACAGCAGCACGTTCCAGTTCTTTTCCTTCAAGTGACAGTGGAAGAACTTAGAGAGGGTCAAGGCAAATCAACAATTCCCAGTGTAAGAGTGAGCAACCGGGGGGACATTCAGACAAACAACACACTCCCTCTAAGAACCCCTGAGACTATGACACATTAGAAGTCTCGTTCCTGGTCTGCCTTGAGCCCATCTCTAATCTTCTGATCTATACTGTCATGTACTGTTGTGTTTCTTCGTATCAGATGAAGATCAGAAATCTTTCAAAGGGCTTTGTACTTTCCTGAGGTTTATATTAGAAATTGGAGCCCAAAAGAAGAGGAGTGGAGGACAAGAACAAAGATGTCATTTACAAAAGTGGGAACTAGTGAGAGCTCATCAGCTGACAGGGAAGGCAATTTTCGCCAGAGTTAAAGCTCTTCAACTTTTGGACAACTTCTGTTCGATGCTAACTTGAGTGGACATGTAGGGAAAATGGTTTTTTTTTGCTGAATATCACTTGAAGCTAGCAAGCCTACAGTGCAATGCTGTGGTATTTCTGAAAGCGAAAAACCACCACCACGAACAACAACAACAAAAAATTAAACTCGCTTCTATTTAGTCAAAGTAACACCACAAAGCCGGGAAGGCTCCCCAGCTTCATCGCACTCACGA
Organism: Tyto alba; assembly: GCF_018691265.1. Taxonomy (NCBI): domain Eukaryota; kingdom Metazoa; phylum Chordata; class Aves; order Strigiformes; family Tytonidae; genus Tyto; species Tyto alba. The sequence goes on from NW_024881280.1 coordinate 7,234,358, forward strand.
GCCAACTTTGAGGCACAAAGCTGTGAAAATACAGGACTTCCACCTGCCCGGGGGATTCAGTCCCGAGTTGCAGAAACCGCCCTGGGAGCTTTGTGCCCCCGCTCAGAGCTCCGCTCCCCCCCCCCCCCCGTTCTCCCGCAGGTCCCCCGGGACCGTCCCCCCGGTACTCACCGGAGAAGGTGTCGAGGGCGGTGGGCTGGTACTCGTCGGGGTACCCGTTGGTGGTGTAGCTGACGACCAGGCTGGTCTTGCCCACGGCTCCATCGCCCACCAGCACGCACTTGATGCCCAGCTCCGGGCCGCTGCCCCGGGGGGGGCTGTGTCTCCGTAAGGCGGGCGAGTAGTCCAGGAGCTCCTGAGGGGGCATCGCACCGGTACCGGCACCGGCACCGGGGGCTCAGCGCGGGGAGCGGCGCTCCGGGCCCGCTGCCATGCCCGCCCGGCCGGGCTGCTGCCGGGGTTCTGCTTCGCCGTACGGGACCAACCTCTCCGGCCCGGCCCGGCCCCGCTCCTCACCGCTACACCTGCCGCCCCGCTCCCAAAACCGGCCCCCATTTCCCTAGGCCCGCCCCGGCCCGCCTCCTCCCCTCGCCGCGCACACACCGGGGAGAGCCGACGGCCCCGTTCCTCCCCCCCCCACCCCCCCCCCCGCCGGCCCCGTTCCCCACCCCCCCCGGCCCCGTTCCTCCCCCCACCCTCCCCCCACCCCCCCCGGCCCCGTTCCTCCCCCCCCCCCCCCCCCCCCGCCCTTGCCCCGCTTTTCTTTTCAAAAGAAGCAGCGCTGAGGCATTTCGTTCCATCGCCCCACCTGGAGCATCTGTGATTTCTGGCCATGACAGGAATAAAAAACCACCAGCGCCGGTCAATGTTGTGAGAGACAACAGGCAACAAATGACAGAAACGCGTTTGTTAACTATGTGATTGCCACCACCGAGTTCCTCCGACCCAGCCGAGCTGTTGCTACGTGCTGGCAAAAGCCACAAAGCATTTATTTTTTTTTTTAATTTCCCCGCTGCATGGACGTGCACAGGGGTTCCCAGCACACTGCCTTTTTTTTTTTTTTTTTTTTTTTTTTTCATATTCACACACTGCACTGTGCCCTTGGCAGCTGGGAAGATGTCTCCATCCCTGCCCTGGGGAGCTCATGGTCTAAAGAAGTACGGCTAAACAAAGAGAAGAGTGGGAGCACACCACTTAAAAGGAGAGATGTGGCCGCACTATCGCAGCAACCATTGCGCCCCAGGGGTAACACCACCAAGCGATTGAAAACACTGGAGGGAAAGTCTTAATGCACACAATATCTAGTGCTGCAACATCAGCTCTGCAAGTGGACCTGTCTCCTAATGGAGGAGCTAAGCTCAGGCTGGCAATGAATGCCACCAATTTAGTTATACCACGTCCTTCAAGGGAGCCCTGCCTGCACCAGGCAGGTTTGTGCTGCAAGGAGCCATTGTTATGCATCCACGCGGAGAAGCTACCCAGGTGTTTCACCTATATTAATGCTAAACTTGAGAAGACATCTTCAAGTCAGGCACAGCCTAAAAAGCTTTTTCCTATGGTTGACAGAAGGCCACAAGCACTGCAACCCCTCAGATTCAAGAGTCTTGGCTGGACAAAGCAGGCCCGCTCTTTGGAGACAGCCCACAAGCTGCCTGGGAACAGCAAGGCTTTTTCTCTGCAGTTTTCTCTAGCAGTTTGCTTTAATCAACCTCTTCTGTGGTTTTACTAGCGCAACCTTCAATTTCTATAGCTACAAAAAACGGGGATGGTGGTGTAAACTGGGCTGCTGCTGAAACGTGTGCCAGGTTCTTGCTACCTCAAGTGCCTGGCGTGCATTAGAGTGGGTTTTTCCAGCGCCGAGCAATTCGGTGCGAGTTCAGAGCCAGGTGGCAGCCAAAGTGCCCCAGAAGAGGCAGAAAGCGCTGGGACAGGTGATTCTCCGTAACGCGTGAGGTGTGGCTGTGCCTCCGACGGGACCGGCCAGGACCCGCGGCACCGCAGCCGGGGCCAGCACCGCCGCAAGCCAGGACCTTGCAGAGGTTTCTCGGTGCATTTCAGGCACAGGCTGACATTCTGTGAACCATGACATTTCCATTTAATGAGGAGAAATTAATGTAAATGAGGGATTATTCACCAAATTGTTCACTGTTAGCAAGCGTTGGCAGTAGCAGGGGGAAGAGATGAAGAGAAGCTGGCAGCTCTTGTTTCCTCTATGTTGTTTACTTAGGAATGGATGTCCCTTAAGAAGATACGCTGTTGCCCCACTCCAAGGATTGAATGCCTTTTTCTCTCATTCCTTGCCTAAAATCTTTTCCTTCTGTGACTACGCTCTTTTTTTCCCTGCAGTTTCTGACAGCCGTTGGTTAACACACACTTAACTTGTGGATGCACTTAAGTGATTTTTAATCTATATTTAAACAAAGCGATTAAGCAAACAAACAGGGCAGCTCCCACGGGTTCATTTCTCAGGCCCTGCCTTGCTCCTGACAGCTAACAGAAGATACAGGTTTAGTTTCACAACACAGCGAGGAGTCAGACATTTTGGGTTTGCAAGGGTTTTGTACAGTTTTGTTTTGGTTGGTTTTGTTTTTTCTTTTCAGTGGAAGTCTGTCCCATTCCTACGAGCTGCTGAACCGACAGCCACGCGGACAGGCTCTGCACACAGAGGTAGCAGGTACAGGAGGAGAGCCCTGTAGCACGCTGCCTCCTTGACATGCTCCTCTGCCAAAATCAGCTCCCTGGCTGGGTGGGAAATACACAATCTGCAAGGCTATGTTTGGCCTCTCCTCTCAGAATTATAATCAGTACCACTTATGATGGTATTCCTCATGATGTGAATTCCCATCCACCAGGAATTAAGTGCTGAAGATCAAACTCTTTTTAGGCAGAGCAAATACAGATTTCAGGTCCCATTCGCATTCAGCCATTACTCCGCTGGGCTGGACTACTGTACATAGCTTCTTAAATCAAACAGAAAAGCAACTCCATTAGAGTAAACAGTGATTTACACTGGAAATCACTTTATAAATTTAGGCCGTGTGTGACTGTCAACACCGAACAGACTTTATACATCCATACAAAATCCTATTATTAAAAAAGCACAGTTATTTAGAGGAAGACGCTTCCTTTTCTGCCAGTTTCTATTAATTATAGCCACCTTTCTCACTGGAGCTGTGGCAGAAGTCCACCTATGGAGCAAGTTAAAAAAAGTAACTAAGCCAAATCGGATGAGGAGGAAACTAGGGCTCGTCTCTTGTGGTGGAGGCAAAGCTGCAGATCAGCTCAAACTATTCCATATCATTTCCCCTCTGAAGTGCAGTGTTACAGTATTGGGAAATTGTGAGACTTGGATTTTTTGCAGCTAGTGGTCCTGACTTTCGCTGGCTCCTGAGCAATACTGCACCTCCGACAACATCATATTCTGCCTCCCTGGCTGATCTCATTTGTGACTTGATAATTATGTGTGGCCACAATTTTAACTCATTTGTAACTTCATAATTATGTGTGCCTGAAAGTCACAGAATGGGGGGCCACTACTATAGCCTTTTGCAAAGCCTACCAAACTACTCACGTTGCCTCAGAAAAAGCATTGCATGTTGTGGGAGTTGGCAGACCTCCGTTTCAAAAATAGCAGGGCTCCCTTCATACCAAGGGAGAGAGAAAAATTTATCGGCCCCTCTTAACACAGTGGTGAGCAAACCCGGCCTCCAGCTTTACCTGGGTTTGTACAGGTGAGCTGCGTATGTCAGTGCACTCCCCTTTGCAAACGATGCCCTTGGATCACATTTCTGAATCCTTTCACAGCGCTGCACGTGGGAAAACACGAAACCAGGGGGACGATGAGAACAGGCGACGGTGCCATCACGCACGGGTGCGGGCGGGTGGGGGACCCTGACTGAGAGAGGGGCCAAGCTGGAGCGCAGGTGTCAGAGCAAACCCCATCCCGCGATGCCCAGAGATACGCCCAAAGGGTCGAGATAGAGCCGCTCTCCGGCCGGTCACCATCTAACCGCAAGCAATGAGACAACTGGTGCTGAGTCACCCCGTGTTTTGTCATGCACCTCCCTGGGAAAAATCAAGCGTAATTACCACTTAAGAAGAGTGACAGAGAGGAGGGTGAAGACAAGAGCCTGAGTCTGGCTTTCCCTTGCCATGTACCTTGACTAGTCACTGCAGCCTGCAGGAAGTGATGTCAAATGCTGCTTCGTATCATTTTCTATCAACCTTGCAGGGGCAGAAATAGCCACAATGCACGAGTCAGTGGAAAATCAGGCTGCAGCTACTCACAGAAAAATTACTACAGCCGAAATCGAAGGAAGAAAGATCCTAGTATTTGCTTTCCCATATAGAGCTCTTGATTGATAGGAGCTCTGCAGTTTCTGAGTCCACAGTAATAAAAATACTTTATGATTTTATAGCAGCTCATGGGTATTTCTGGTGTGGACTGGAGAGGTGTGATTTTGAAATGCCTTTTAGGAAAATACAAAAAGGAGAGAAACAACGTGAGAAGACAGCTTCCCCTATCCTGGCCTCTGAATTACTTTATTGCTCCTTGGCAATAAAAGCAATGCCATGGGAGATTCACAGAGATGTTCTGGCTCATCTGTTCACTGACACTCTAGTTAAATGTGGTGGCAAATTGCTACAACAACAATGTTATACTACGTTTTAAGATTACAGAATAATAAGTTTATATGAAAAGACAACGCCACTAGCTTCAAAATATTTTCCTAAATGTTCCAAGGAAAAATAAGCACTTATACTGTACTCAGCCCCCTTCTCAAAGACAAATTTATTTCCTATCTGACTAACACAGGAACAAGTCCTACCTCTCAGATGTTCTATAAGTAATTTAGAAGTATGTTGCCATCTGCTGGAGAAAGTACATGTCTTAATAAATCAACTGATAAATGTGAAAAAGTGGGCAAAGTTTAAGGCACTCAAAGCCCTTTAAATCTGAAACAGAAACAGCAAATTTCAGATGAAGGATAGGTTAGGAGACAATGCTCTGAGCTTAATTTAATTATGTCAGTCAATAAGACACTTTACGAGAAAAGAGGAGTTAACACTTAACTGGAAGGAGTGAGGGAATTAGCAAGTAGAAGGTGATAAGGTTCATATGCTCTACATGAAACACAGAAGGGCAGGCTGTTAACACCAAGCAGTGAGGGGCTGGGTTGAAGAGGGATGGCTAGGAAAACCATAAACTGCTGTAAGACCACTGTCTCTGCCAATTTACAAGTTTCGGTTCTCAAGCTTAGCATTTATAGATCTTCCTTGAGGATCAGAAGTGAGGGATTAGCCACGGGGTGCTGGTGGTGGGAAAAAGGGTTATCTCACTGTAAAAGCATGTTTCTGTCCTTTCTCTCAGGTGCTTGTATGCTCATCCTAGGACTGCCAGGTTAAGCCTGCAGAGTTTCCACGAGGGCCCTCGGTGCGCTTACTGAAGGGCAGCATGCTCTGGAGTGCATCTGTAGCGTCAACAGACCTTGATAGTTTGCTTGTGGGAAAACATCTCAAGGTGTCAGAGGAGCTGTGGTATGCAGGTGTGCAATTGCTGCTCTGGCATAATGTGGTGGTTCCACCCAACGTTTGCGGGTCTGCAGGAAGTCTGCTTCTGACAATGAGTTTGAAGAGCTTGGGAGGTTGGTTAATGGTTAGGAGGTGGGCTCTGTCAAACTCATTTTGAGCTTTGATCTCTTCCAGTGTAAATTATAACTGTTGTATGGCTTCCCATGTAGGTTCCAGTTCAGGTTCTCATAGGTAACTGTGATACCCAAAAGGTACACAGCCACAGCACTTTCTTTTGCTGTAGTAAATTTGTACACAGAATTCATGTGGTCACCCAAAGACGTTGTCCATGTCACTGGGGAAGTGTCACTCTTGGGAGAAGGTCTCTTGATTTGGTGGGGGACACAGGTATCTGCAACACTCTCCTCAAAGCAGGTACCGGGGTGCCTGAGAGCCTGCCTGTATATTACATCTTTGTTGGCATCTTACGGAGACTGTTGCGTTTGGGGAAATACACATATTTGCCTATGGCTTTAATGAATGCTGTGTATTTTTTATGTTGATCACAGTGAAGGAATATTCTGTATACAGTGAGGTGGAGTGATGATCAGTACCATGTCTGTAGTGGAAATCTGTGAGGAAGTCCAGGGTTTAATTCAAATTATAACTGTGCCACTAGGTTATCTCAGGGGCAGTTCAAGTTATTTAAATCTGAGCTGCCTTTGTTCTGCCCTTACCTCTTCCCACAGCTACATCTTCCTGCCCTCTCTTCTGCATCAGCACTCATGTTTAGATGGTGGATCAGAGAGTTGTCTGCTGCAGGGTAATGAAGTGCCTCACTCTGCAGTCATACATGCAGTAATACTGGCACAAGGTGTGGGCCAGACAGGGCAGCCAGGAATGACAGACATCATGTTGTGGAAGCCCAGATTTAGACAAAACTAATCTGCAGGGAATGTGGACCTTGGACACAGTATACGTCTGTCACTGCCATTACCTAGAATCTGTTCCTCAAGGAAACTGAAGAGATTAGCATGTCATACAGCATCTAGATGTTGATAGCTGTGTCCATAGCTTAGAGAAAATGCTAACTGTTTAAGCCAAAATTACTGCAAGTGTGACCACAGCCATACAAAACCAAGACCAGAATTTAGATTTCCAATCGAAATATAGCACTAAAATCACACACTTAGCTCTCTCCCACAAGTCCCTCTTACAGACTTATATCACTGCTACACACAAAATGTAATCATCTGATTCTCCACGCGTTCCTGGTGAATCAAAGAGCTGACAAATCTTTTGCCTGAAACCCTTGCTCTCCCCTTCTTTTTAGAATATCAAATCTGTGAATGCAGCACTGGGATATAATTATTGCACATGTTTGTAAATTAAATAGGCACAGCAGATGATAGTGCAGATGGACGGAACAGGCTTGTGGGCCTGGATTAGCTTTAGGCTGATGTTTCATTTCCAAATAAGGTGAGAATCTGGCTTCCAATTTAACCACACTAAAATCAGACACAGGTTTCTCATGAGGTATCAGCCCTAACTGGCAACAATATCTGCCAGAATGAGATCTCTTCCATTTCTGGACATGACCAAGAAAAAAAAGATTATATTGAATGGAAACACCCCATAGAGCTGGACACTGAGAAATTTGTGCACAAATTTCAATTTAGCCTAATTTCCAGATATATTTCAAGAGAGTTTATTTCCCCCTTACCAAATAACACTTCAGTCTTCTACTGCTAAAAGTGTGACTAAAAGGGAAAAAAAAGTAAAAGCAACATTGTTGAAGGCAACAGGGGGAGACCTCATCTTAAATGAAGTGTCAAACTATGCTCACCCCTGTTACATAAACATGAGCTGAAGCTGCAACCAGCGCAGAGAATAACTACTCTGATGCTCCAGGAAACAAATTGCCTCCTCTTTTTAAGAGGAGAAGGGCAAGAACTTCTTGGTTTGGTAAATCCTGTATTTGGTGTATTGGAATGAAGGCTATGATTGGTGATGATTTTTGCAAAGGAAATTAACACTCTAAAAGTTCCTGTACACTAAAGGACAGTGTCTGAACAAGAACAGAAGTCTTCAGACTAACCACAGCTTACGTTAGACTGGAAATCAGAGATTGAAATCATGAGAGTAATCAGTATTTGGAACAGATACCAGCTGGAGCAGTCAGGGGGAAAAATACCCACGCTTTCAGACACAGCTTGGTAGGAATAGAGAAGGGACTATATGATGTGGTATCTACAAGAGTGGGAGAACGGATCTAATAGCCTAAGAAGTCCCTTCCTATGTCATTACCCTAAACTCAATGTAATTTGTGTGTACCTTTTGAGAAGCTGAAAGAGAACAGTTGCTGTTTATGATGATCAGGGTGATTGGAGAGCAAAGGAATGTGGCTTTGTTGTTTTAGCTCAGAGCTGCCACATAAAGAGGGTAAACAGCAGAGGCCGGGGCTGGGTCTCAGCTCCTGCCAGCGTTTGCAGGCAGGCTGAGTCAGGGAGAGCCACGTTACGCTTTTAGCAAAGCAGGCAGAGGTGACCCCGCGGAGGCACGCCATGGGAGCCTCCAGCGACCCGGCTAGCGTGGGACCTGCATCGCTGGCTCAGCGCTGGGGAGGAGGCCTGGGGCTGAGCGAGGCACACCGGGACCCTAGTTTATGGGGGGAGATGTCCAGTAAAAGAGCAAAGAGAAAGGAAATGTAACAACTCTCTTTGTGCCAAGGCAACCACATGCCACTGCTTGTGGCGGTGCCTCAGAGGTTTGGGAAGAGCTCTTCTACCTTGTAACAGATGCCCCTGTGTTGCAAATCGTGCTGTACCCTGTGGGACATTCTCTGTTCCTTCCAGAAAGTGAAGATTACATATAATATAGATAGTATACATATAGTTCATAGTATACATGTAGTGTATACATCTGTATTCTTTTTATATATGATGAAACCCTAAAGTGTTGTGTAAGAGATTAGTCCTTTTTGTTAACGTGTAACAAACGCTGCTAATTCAAGCTAGAGGGTAAAGCTGTAAATAACAACTGTTGGCATATCAGAACAAAAGAAAACTCCGGGTTTTAAGTACTACTTAGTGATACAGAAGCTGGGACCAACACAGTTTAGAAAGCTGGGATAAGCTTCGATAGCAAATCTAGCACAGACCAAGGACAGCTTTATGCTGGATCCCCATATGCTGTGCCACAATCACTATTTTAGCCACAAAGCCAAGATGCTAGAAGCGTCGCTCGCAACGGCGAAGCGCAGGCTCCAGCAACCCCCCGCCGCCATTTTGAGGCGGGGGGAGACCCTCCCCTCCGGGCAGGGCCGAGGCGCAGGCGCGGCGCGCCGCCTGGAGGCCACGTGACGCGGGTCAGCTGAGCACTGGCGGAAGCGGCCGGCGAGGGCCGGTGGCCGTTGGTGGCCGCCATGGCCTCCATCCTGGACGAGTACGAGGATTCCCTGTACCGCTCCGCCTCCGTGCAGCAGAGCCGCGCCAGCGTGGGCATCCCGCACTCCGGTAGGCCCTCCCTCCCACCCCCCACGGGGGCAGCGCGGCGCTGTGGCTCGAGCCGGGCCGTGGACACGTCGCGCCGTGTGTCTCCCCCCCCCCCCCCCCCCAGCGGAGGACTCGGCTTGCAAGATTAATTGGGGGCGTGGGGGGGAATTCTTCCAGGAAAAGGTGTATCACGGCGTACGTGGCGTAACGTTCAGCTGCGACTTCTTTTTCCGTCGTTTATTGTGGGATATGTTTTGACGCGGGGAGCACTCGATTCCTGATGAAGCTGAGGGGTGATGCGGGTCGTTTTGGCAAAACTGGGGTGCTGGTTGTCGCTGGGAGGGCTTTGTCAGGCTGTAGCCCCTGTGCCGTGAGGTGGTGTGTGGTAGAAACACGTGTGCGTGAAGCGGTATGCACTCACAGTCACAAATTACAACCACACCTCAGCGCTATTTAGTTCAGAGCTGTGGTAGTTGCCTGAGATCGCCTTATAAGCTTGCTTCCTTTTTTTTTTTTTTTTTTTTCCCCTTTCTCTCTGAGGAACACAACTGTTACAGTATTCACAGCCCTACCTGCATGGGGTCAGTTTCCCAACCCAGGGGCAATTTAACGCAGACTTATTTTTTTTAGAGTGGTTCCCTTAGCCTGACTACATGAAGGCTACTGCTGAAGAAGGTGACCAGGAAAGCAATTTGTATTACTGTTAAATTTTTCTGTCAAGATCTGTGAAGCTTTGCATACTGTACTATTGAGGGAGGTGTACAATCAATGTAAAGTAGCGGTTTTATGATCAGCCAATCGCTTCTTTCATGTGAGAGAAAGCAAGCAAATGGCAGGTATATTCCATCATAAATTTAAGGTTTATTAGGTTCAATATTTGTTCCCTGTTAGATGCCACCTCACAACATTTTATAGTGTGGCAGGGAAATGTAGGTTATAAGAGGATTCTGTTCTACCTGGTATTGTGGTAGTACCAGCTGCTACGCAGAGCTGGCATTTTTGATTTACAAGTTTGGAAACCCATGGACATGTTCTTTCAAGTTTTTTCCTCATATAGTGTTGCCCACTCTTAACCTTTGGGGAAAACAGGTTGCGAAGTTTATATATGTGGTAAGAATTGATGAATTCTGACATACTACATATATTATTGAGTATAAATACACATACAGAATTATTCTGAGCCTAGGTACTGAAGTGGATATGTTCCCTGTGTTTGTTTTAACATGCATAGTTATTTTGTTGTGTAATGTTAGATAAAGAGTAAGTGTCCTGAATAGGTGTTGTGCAAAACAGTGTTGGGACAAGCCATGCTACTAAAAATAAATTTTCAAGGACTCAGCTTTTCTTCTTGACTGCTGCAACACTGTCTCCAGTCATGGCTGTCTTACGGTTGAGAAATCTCCATGTTTGTTGACAATTGATGTTGGCAGAGGAAGTTTGGGAAACTGCTTAATTGCAAAGGCACAGCCTCATCAGGATTTTAATTATTCTTAAATCAGACTGCACTGGTAATTTTGGGCTGGTAGAAGTTGTGGACAATCTGAAGTGATTTTGGACAAAGATGCAGGTAAATAGTTAACTTCCTGTAAGCCGTCCTTAAGGTTAGGTTGGAAATTTTGGAAGATGTTAAAACTTATTCCTCTGTTTCCGTCGGTTGTTCCCTCTGTCTGTTAAACTGCATGTGCTGTTTCTCCAAGTTGCAGATAACCAAGCAGTGACTGTGTTGCTGACCTAAAGTACAACCTGGTGCATTGTAAACCTAAAGTACTGCAGTTCCAGCATGAAAAGACCTACTTTGACTCACTAGACTTGACTAATGTTGGTGAGCTTAAATCTCTGAAGAGATTAAAAGCTCTAAGGAAAAATGCAGATTTGCCCAGAAATCAGGGTGAGAAATGCTTCAGTAGAATCTTGCTTGAGCACAGGAGGAACATTGGCGTCAGGATGAAGGAGGGGACTGTTTGAAAGGAATGCATGTGATAAAATAGATGTGTCCTTTGTATAGAGAACTGTAGGTTAATGAAGTTCATCCTTCTTCTGTTACGGATGCTAGTTAAAATCCTCATGTTAGTGCTGATACAGGTGCTATAATTGTAATGGATACAATCCTAAAGAGTCCAGAATGCAGCAGTCCAATCCAGTGGTTATGACTGAATTAAAACCACCACAAAAACGCCCACTCCAGCTCTAAACTCTTACCTATGTATAGGTGCTAGTTGTTCCCTTTCTCTCCTGTGTTTGGGTTTCCTTGCTGTCTCAGTCAGCCTCGTTTTCCCTGGTGGCAATCTGAAAAAATTCAAGATTACTTGAATGAATGTGTCTTGGTGATCCATTGGTATGTGGGTTTTTCCCATCAGAGTAATGCTTCTTTTTTAGATACATACAAATACATACTTATATTTATTGGTTAGCTGTGACATCATGTGAATCTGCAGCTTGGGACCTTTGTCTGCATGTTTTGAACCGCAGTTCATACCAGCAAATTTAAACCGTGGCGTTGCAGCTCCCTAATCTGAAATGAAGAACATCTGTTTTGCTTGACTGGAAATAAAGGAATGCACATTTGCATAAGTGGGTAATGTTTTAAGATGTGGATCAACATGTAAGAAAAAAACATACGTGCTGAGCAAAAGGCTGCCTACTCAGATTGTGCTTGCTTTGTCTGCTCCTGCATGTGCATCTTTCCTCTAAAACAAGAATCATTTAAAGATCCTGCAGCTGGTCTAGTGGTGAGGCAGAGGCAAGGAGAAGGCATTGGTGGAATACTCAATTGAAGGATTCATAGTGTTAGTAGGCTGCTTTCCACTACTATGTTGGCTTTTTCAACAGCAACGGGCTGAATTGAAGAGTTTTTCAGGATAGTGTGGGGGACGTTATAGGTATTAAGTGTGCTTCAAAATGGTGCTGTTAGCTAGGAAGTGTCAGGTCTATGCTCTTTAGGATTGAAGCAATCTGTTTCCTCTGAGATACAATCCAAGGTTTCTTTTTTTCTTTAAGTTTACATTTTCCTAGTTAGCTACGTTGGCTATGAATGGCCTTAACTTGCTATAGCTCTTTTTGTTTCTAATCTTCTTGTCCAGGCTAACTGCTTGCTTTAGAAATCCTTCACTTGCATGTGGAGTGAAGCAGGTGGGTTAACCTAGCAAGGTACCAATCCGTCTTGCTTCCTAGCTTGAGATGATGTGGTCAGACTGAGATCCTCTGCTGTTTTCTCTGTCAGAGGGTTGTGTAAGACTTTGTGCGTATGGGAAATTCAGTCGCTGGGAAAACTCGTCTCGCGGGACAGATGTGGATGAAACTTTGTGATAACATCTGTTTGTGGACGCACATATGTTCCAGGAGTTTGCTAATGAGTGTCATCACTTGGTTTTAATATTATGTGAATGCCTTCTTATTTTGCAGTTCACTTACATATCTGAGCTTTTTTGCTTCCTCATAGGAAACCCTAAAGAATGCTGTCCTCATTTAGGAATAGAATGGCATGATCTCTGTGAGTCCCGTGTTTTTGGGTGCAGAGGTCTACCCATCTTCAATGAAAACTAATTCTGTCATGCTGCTTCTCTGTGCCGCCACAGGGCATTACAGGTTTACCTGCCTGATAAGTTTTTGTTGACTGCTTTGCCTGTGACTGGGCTTTTGCCTTTGTTGTAGCCAAAGGAATGAGTTTGAACTGCATCTTGTGCTTTGCCCATCTCTGCTAAAGATCGTAAGAGGCTTTTAAAGCAATAGATTTCAAAGATTTATTTATTAACATATTTCTCCAGATGTATGTCAGTTCCCTCAAGTCAGACATTACTTCTCCATTCTCTGCCTTTCCCACCTAGATCTCCTTCATAAGTAATCCCTCAATGTGTCTTCCTATGTATGCCACATTTCCCAAGCTGGTTGGGACTAAACTGATTAGCTGAATACTTAATTAGTTGCATAAACTAACTTGCTTTGGTTGTACACGCTCCCATTTTCAATTCATTGATTTGTTAGGTTTGCTTAGTTGGGCTTAAAACTCAACATGTGTCCTGTAAGGTGTCCGTGTCCTGTCAGACTTCAACCCTTAACTCTTTACCATAACTTAACTGGGCATTTCTTAGAATTCAGGCATGGTTTTTGAAAGGATCTGAGGATTAGGTTAGTCTGGCTCCATTTTGGGGTTTGCCATGAAACAGTAAACCAGTCTGAATGAGTTTTGTTCTCAGGAAGCAATTTATGCCAAGACTGGAGCATTGATTCAGCAATCACCAGGTCTTGGTTATTGTTTTGGCTCTAATAAGTAGTTTGTCTGCCTTCCAGCAACAACTGGAAAGTTGCAATTAGGATAGTGTTATGGTTGGTAGAACAGGGTTATGGTACAAAGTATCATTGTGACCTCCAGCTGTGTTCCCTGCAGCAAATAATCCAACAGATTTTTCTCTGTGATGAAGTCTGCTAAGTGGATACAAAAAAAAAAAAAAAACCCATGGCTTTAAAAATGGCTTTAACTTGTGAATGATGTTTGTCAAGTATGGTAGCTCATTCAATTCCAACATGGAATAAGGGAGAAATGTATTTCACTTAGTGCCAGAGTGGTCTCTTGGGTAGCTTGTATGGGAGTGTCAAACCAGAGCCCTCTTTGTGTCTTATATAACACCAGCCATACTTTCTTGTCTTGAAGAAATAAACTGTCAACCAAGGAAAATAAATTTGTGATTCTACACTCATTTTCAGCTTTTTATGCAGTTTATGTCACAGTTTTGTGGCTTCCTGTGGAATTCTGTGTGCTTTCAAATTAATGCTTGTGACCAATTTGCAGTTCTGTGATGAGATGGTAAAGCTTATTACGACTTTTCTATCCTGTTACACGTATCTACGTGAGTGCTGCTCTCTGTGTTTATGCTCCATGGAGCACGCTCCTTTTTTGGTAAAACTTGGAGCAGGCAATGATCCTTCTAGTCTTTTAGGTTAGATTTTGATGTAGTGTGGGGTGATTGTTGTGGGATTTTGTCTTGTTTTGTTTTCAAGTGTTCATGTTCTTTCTCTAGGATATGTGAATGCACGATTGGAGAAGGAAACACCAATATTTAACAAGCAGAGGATTGATTTTGCTCCTCCAGAGAAAATTAACAGCTTAGTGGTCTCCTCTAACCAGCTCTGTATGAGCCTTGGCAAAGACACCCTTCTCAGGTAATGCTGCCAGAGTCTTGAAGCTATTGCTTGTTTTCCCCTGCCTCTTCTTTTCTTGAGTTGTTAGAGAACTTAAAAACTGGCTAAGAAGCCGTAAACCCAGTATGGAAAACAGTAAGCAATTACACCTCCATGAACTTTTGTTGGAAGCATGCTTTCATGGTTTCTCTTTGCAGGATTGATCTCGGGAAGCCAGATGAACCTAACCAGGTAGAGCTGGGACGCAAAGATGAAGCCAGAGTCTACAAGATGTTTTTGGACCACACAGGTGAGGCAATGGACTGTGTATATTTACAGACAGTGGTTGGCAGCAGATGCAATTGAATGTGCATAACAAGCACTGGTGCAGGAGTTATCTTTGTGTTCTGTAAATGTGGTTCTTCTGTGGGCAGGACTCCATTGCCCAGGGGCCTTGCCTGCTGGTTTGCCTCTGTGGTATTAGAAAAGCACTGGCTTGTTGTGTGTACGTTGTTGCCTTTGAACTCTCTGAAATGAACACATGCAATTAGGCTGTTCTGAGTGAGGCTGCTAAAACCAATAAAAGGAAGTCTTTGCAGTCACCCTGTGCTGTATGTGTTTATATAAGAATTTTTGAAAAGGACCGTAAAACATCTTCAGCTCACTGTAGCCTTGACTGATTTTAAAAAACAAAACAAAAGTTTGGAAAGAGATGTTCGTATCTGTCACCAACTGCCAGGGATAGGAGAGAGCTCTGGGAACTGTTTATCCTTAGAACATTTATTGAAACAGAAGAATGTGTTCTTGCTGAAGCGTCTGAGACTAGTAATTCAAGTTTGTAACATATGGACTACCATTCTGGTCCGGCATGGAAATCCCCCACATTCCTATGAAAGCCTGGGAAAGTCTTGGATTAAGTACGTTGATATCGGAATTTATCAAATGTGAAGATTAGAAGCTTCAGGAATTTGGCTTGCTTAGGCACAGTCTTAATTTGTTCTCTTCTCCTTCCTATATCCCTCTCCCTTTGGCAGGCTCTCATCTCCTGATTGCTCTGAACACCGGTGAATGCCTTTACCTGAACAGAAGTGTTCAGAAAGTGCGAGCACTCTCCCGCTGGAAAGGCCACTTGATTGAAAGTGTAGGCTGGAACAAATTTCTTGGTTCAGAGACCAACACTGGGCCTATCCTGGTGGGGACAGCCCAGGGGCAGATCTATGAGGCTGAAATCTCGGTCAGCGAGGGAAGCCTCTTCAGCACTAATCCCGACCAGTACTTCCGACAGGTCCACACTCTGGAGGAAGAGTCAGGACCTGCCCCAGTGTGCTGCTTAGAGATTGAACGAGGGATAGAAGGCAAATTTTTTATTATAGCCACCACTCGAAAGAGACTCTTCCAGTTTGTTGGCAAAGTGCCTGAAGGGACAGAGCAGCAAGGCTTCAGCTCCATATTTGCTATGCATGCTGACCATCTGCCCAGCTTCCGGGAGTTTCCAGCCAACCTTGGTTTCAGTGAAATAGCCTTTTACACCCCAAAACTGCGTTCCAACCCACGCTCCTTTGCCTGGATGATGGGAAACGGTGTTTTATACGGTACATTGGATTATAGCCGTCCTGATTCAATTTTGAGTGATGAACGGGTCTGGGTTTACCCTTCTGATATTGACATAACTGTGAACAAGCCAATATCCATTGTACTTACCCAGTTTCACTTCTTGTTGCTGCTGCCTGATCGGGTGAAGGCTGTCTGCACTCTGAATGGGCAGGTTGTTTTTCAAGATCTGTTCCTGGAGAAGTTTGGCTTACTGACACGCATGATCAAAGATCCCACAGTCCAGCAGATATGGATCCACACTGAGAAAGTAGTGTTCCGCTACCACGTCCAGCGGGAATCTAGAGATGTGTGGAAGATGTATATGAATATGAACAAATTTGATTTAGCCAAAGAGTATTGTAAAGACCGTCCGGAGTGCCTAGATATTGTGCTGGCGAAAGAGGCAGAGCACTGCTTCCAAAACAAGAGGTATATAGACAGTGCCAAATGTTACGCGCTGACCCAGAACTACTTTGAGGAAATTGCCCTTAAGTTCATTGAAGCCAAGCAAGAAGAGGCCCTGATGGAATTCCTGATTAAGAAGCTAAGTAACCTAAAGCCTTCTGAGAAGACACAGACCACTCTGCTGACCACGTGGTTAACAGAGCTGTACCTGAACTGGCTGGGCATATTGGAAGGAGATCCCTCGCAGCGAAATCTCTATTTGGATACACGGGAGAAGTTTCGCACTTTCCTGAGCAGTCCTAAAAACAAAGACTGTCTATTTAATAACCGGGCATCCATTTATGAGCTGTTGGCAAGCCATGGGGACACAGAGCACATGGTCTACTTTGCAGTCATCATGCAGGACTATGAACGCGTAGTGGCTCACCACTGCCAGCACGATGAGTACGATGAAGCTCTGAATGTGCTGTCCAGGCACAGAGACGAGAAGCTGTTCTACAAGTTCTCTCCCGTCCTCATCCAGCATATTCCCAAGAAGGTAGTTGATGCTTGGATTTCTATGGGCTCTAGACTGGATGCCAGGAACCTCATCCCAGCACTTGTTAACTATAGCCAGAGCGCCAGCACCCAACAGATCAATGAAGCCATTAGATACATGGAATTCTGTGTCTATCAGCTGGAGGAAACCCAGCAAGCCATTCACAACTACCTGTTGTCTCTTTACGCTTTGTGTCGGCCGGACTCGCTGCTCTCATACCTGGAGCAGGCAGGAACCAACCCAAACAGGATCCACTATGACCTGAAGTATGCATTGCGCCTGTGTGCAGAGCATGGGCACCACCACGCGTGTGTCCATATTTACAAAGTGATGGAATTGTATGAGGAGGCTGTGGATCTCGCCTTACAGGTCTGTGTGTCTGTGTGTGCATGCTATGATATATAGGAATGTAGTTTGTTATTCTGAACGGCCCTCAACGGGACAGACTCATCAGTATAGGAGCTGTGCAGCTAAGTCTAGGAAGAAAGACCTGTCTCTGACATACTTCTGTGCTTTCACAATTGCTTTAAGTAGACAGCTGACAGTGACAAGCCATAATTGAGGGTAGGGGCATGGAAAGTACAAGGGGGAGTATTGTCTGTCTCTAACATAAAATACCTTAAATGTATCAGCTATACAAGTCTTGCATAAATGCAGTTGTTCAGGATTCTAACTACTTCCTATTTGTAGCTGTGATAATTATCACAGAAGAATGCTTTTGTCAGCTTAGTCTGACCTTCAGGGAGATGTTGGATTTTTTTTCTATTGGCATTGCTATGTCTTTACTAAAATGTGCGGCCAGCAAAGATACTGTAACATGGATTTGCCCTTATTGTAGTGCTGGGCTTTGTTCTCTGCTGGGTAGCAAACAAATCTTCGAGGAGGAATACTGGTGGAGGGGTGTTTGACATGTGAGCAAGGAGCAGGCCAGTAGTGCAGCCCTAGGCAATGAGGTGGCAATAGAAGTTTTCTATTAATACCTCCTATAATGGACAACAGTCTTTGAAGTTGAATGGTGGATAACCAAAGAGGGAAGCTTAACTGTTTCCTGGTCTCTCCAATTTCTAGGTGGATGTTGATCTTGCCAAGTCCTGTGCAGATCTCCCTGAAGATGATGAGGAACTCCGGAAGAAGCTCTGGTTGAAGATTGCTCGCCATGTTGTTCAGGAAGAGAAGGATGTCAAAAAGGCAATGGCCTGCCTCTCCAGCTGTGCCCTGCTGAAGATTGAAGACGTCCTGCCATTCTTTCCAGACTTTGTCACTATTGATCATTTCAAGGAGGCAATCTGTAACTCCCTGGAGGACTACAACAAGCACATTGAGGAGCTGAAAAGGGAGATGGAGGAAGCCACACAGAGTGCCAAGAGAATCCGAGAGGACATCCAGGAAATGAGAAATAAGTATGGCTCTGTGGAGCCTCAGGAAAAATGTGCTGCTTGTGACTTTCCACTTCTAAACCGCCCTTTTTACCTTTTCCTGTGTGGTCACATGTTTCACTATGACTGTCTCCTCCAAGCAGTTTTCTCAAACCTTCCTGCCTATAAGCAGGCAAAACTTGAAGATCTTCAGAAGAAGCTGGTGTCGACCAGTCAGCCTTCCAAGAGCCACCATCGTCCCAAGGACACAGATACCATTAGCTTAGGGAAGGGGCAGCAGAGCCGGGAGCAGATCAAAGCTGACATTGATGATATTGTGGCAGCTGAATGCGTGTACTGTGGCGAGCTGATGATCCGGTCCATTGACAAGCCTTTTATTGATCCCCAAAAGTACGAAGAGGAGATGCAAAGCTGGCTGTAGTTTTCCAAATCTGCAACTGTCAGTGCACCAGAGTGGTTTTGTTCACAACCTGCAAGGCTTCTGTGGTGGGAGTATAACCTGCAGAAGCAGGAACACAGTGGCTTCTGTGGAACTCTGAGGAAAGAGTAGTGGGGACTTATCAGGATTACAGTGAACTAGTCTTGAAAAATGGGGAGATATAGCTATGGCTGTCTAAGAACGTGAGCCAATAGGTAGAGCTAACCTACTGGAGTATATTTAGCAGATGCTTGCTGCTTGCAGTTCTGAGGTTTTTGGTGTGAAGCTAATGGAGTGCCTTGTTGTCCAAAGGGAATTGGGAACAGCCTATGATTTGTCTTCTCTGTTATGTGGTCTTTGTTTTGGTGGACACAAGCTTGAAGGGGAAGGTAGTGAAGAACACTAAGCAGTGTAGTCTTCATTCATCACTTTCAAAGCTAGAATTGCCTTCTGTTCCCTTTTTGCTGAGTCTGTAACCACATACATGGAAAGAACATGAAAGGACAAATGCTTTTGCATATGTATTTTGTAAACATAATGCTACACAAATACATGTTTCTACACAATGTAATATAAGAATGTGTATAATTCTCAAGCAGGAGTGTCTCATAATACGCTTAAGTCATTTGCCTGCAATTCAAGGTGTACAACTCTCGCTCCCACAAGCTTTATGGACAAGCCTGTGCATTTGATTTTTCTCTAGGTACTATTTCTGACAATGCTTCCTAACCTGTTCACCCCTTCCTCCCGCTCTCAATCCTATTTCTACTATGACTGTCATTGTATTGTGGGTCATGGTTTTGTCTTCACCCCAAACCAAAATTGATATATGCAGTAGTAAGGTTTCAACTGATACCCTGCAGGCAGGAACACAGCCTGTTTGTATTGTCCTGCTGTGGTGCGCTTCAAGCTGCACTTGAGCATTAGACTAGAGATCTAGTCATATTTTCTCTCAAGGGTTACTGCAGAAAAGTTCTGTCGGTGTGAAATTTGCTTTGCCATTTGATGCCCATACCTTGTGACCAGGCAGTTTTTTGCCTGCCTTGACAGTATTTGATACTTTCTGGAGAGCACTGACTGGGAAAACGCTTCCCAGCAGGTGGCGATCACTACATTGTGGGTTAGGGAGCAACACATTTTCTTTAGAGATTTAGCAAGTGTTGCTTATTTTTGAAGTAACTAAAATTTTAATTAAGTTCTGCTGTTTGGGGCTGAATCACAAAGGTAGTAGTTGGCAGAAAAATTGAATGATCTAAATGAAAAATGATGGTTCTTGTATTTAAGGCAGTAGAAAATACTGTCTTCTGAAAAACCTCTTCAGTTCTTTCACATGAATGCATGTGCTTGTCTGGAGTACCTCTGTCAATCTGCTGGTCACTTACCCTGTTCGTAGGGTTGTAGAAATGGGCCTTCACATCATTAAAAGGAAATATAAATTGGTTTCCTCAAGGAGCTGACCTAAGAATCTTGATAACTGTTCAGTGCTCCAGAAGAACATCCATGCTTTTGTTGGGAGCTTCAGCCTCAAAGGAATTAATTTTATCTGTGTAAAATGATATGAGTAATAAAAAACAGAGCTGACAGTAGGAAGATCTGAGGTTTTGAAGTCTTCTTTTCATTGTTGGAGCCATGGGATAGGCAGTCTTGTTACCACCTGCTAGTGTTTGTTGCGGGCTTGTCAGAAACCGCTGCTTCAGTAGTTCCATTAAGTTCAGAAACCCCACATGCTGTCATTTTTTTTGGCTTTGGATAGCCTTTTGCTTTGAGTAAGTTGATGGGTCTGCCAGAAGAATTTTGTGATGAAAACTAAATGTGATGTCTTTTGAAGCTCATCATTAAACCAGTTATAACTGGCCACTCCCGAATCATCATCTTTTCATGTAAAGAATGTGATATTTAAGGTTGTATATGTCATTATAAAGCAACAGTAGGCCCCCCCACCCCCAAACCAGTTTCTGATCAAGGGCAAGTGGCAGTTTTTCTGCCCTTTAGCAGAAACATAAGTAGCAGCTCATTCTGATGCAGGAAGTAATTTCAAGTTATTTTCTTTGAGATGTTCTTAATACTTGTCCCATCTCTTTTCTGTTGGGTTTTCACAGGATGCTTTCCTGGTATGTTAGAATTATTATAGTCCTCCATTCTTTTCCTACTAGTGCTACAGGACAGCCACATCACTAAATGTTTCTGTTGTGCTCTGAAGGTTAGTGATATTATTTGCTTACAGACCATTCCAGGAAGATCTGCTCATCCATGCTATTGGAAGAAGACACACCAAGTAAATAACTCCAGTCTTTGCCTGAGATGGGGTGGTCGGGGAAGGCACCTCAAGAACCTGCTGATTCCAGTCTTAGGTATTAACATGTCTCAGTTAACAAAACCAGAACTAGGTGGTTTTTTTTAATGACTAGTATGCAACATTCTCTGAGGGCTGTAGGCTTGTGCACCAGATATATATACTACAGATCTCATGCTTCCTCACTGTTGTTAACTGAAAAATCTTTCAGGTCATTCGCTGTCAAGGCTGTGGAGAGTGTTAATGCCTGCAAAGACTCTATCAGTGATTAAATGACTAGTGCCAGTAGTACAGGAAGCTACATAAAGATATCTTCTGAACTTTCCTTACATTGTCACATGCTTCAGAAGTGTCAATAACTACTCACCTGTGCTTCCTGGCAATTTTGCAGTATCAGTGAAAAAGGTAAGAGGGTTTTCTGAGGGGCTGGAGGGAAATGAGCTGCTTACTGTTCTCCCGTAAATCTAATCTGCAAGATCTCTTCCTCTGCTTTCTGAATAGCATTTTTATCTTTTCTCCTTGTAATTTCAGCAGTTATGTTTTAGAAATCAGTCCTTTGTATGTTTGTGGTTTTTTTTTGTTTGTTTTTTTTTTTTTTTTTTTTTAATCTTAATGAACTGTGTACCAGCTGTTACAAATGATGTAGCCTTGGGCCTTGTCCTTGTCTGTGTGAATAACCTCTACCATTTAGTTCAATGCCACTAGAGAACAGTGTAACCAGAAGGGTATGTGGGAGCCTCAGCCCTATGTAACCAGAGCAAATATCTGTAGCTACATTTACACTGAAGAAATTTAGTTGTTCAGGCAAGGCCTAAAGCAAACTTGTGCCTACTACCTCACCTCTGCTAGGCTTCAGGCAAGGGATTGGGGAAATGGTGAGAGGCGGGGGAGATAATCGTGAGCGTGTGTTACAGAATAGTTGGTAGAGAGTTTTGGATGCACTTGCTGTTGGTCTGTGTAGTTGGAAGCAGCTAACTGGAATCCTGAGAGCTGTGTGTTTTGCCTCCTTTCTAAAAATAAATGACTGGGCTGGAAAATTAGGAAGGCAAATTCTTAACAAGCCACTAGATGTCATTGCTGTCCATTTAAATACCGAGGTTTGCTGCAGAGAAGCTAAAGGTGTTCTGTAGCAGAATGCCAAACAGTGAGGAACTGAAGCAGGTTCCCAGTGCCTTTGCGGGGTGGGGGTGTGTGGAAACAGACCTGTAAGGTAGTTACTGAAGGCAAAGATGGTAAAAAATTTGTCTGTAACTAAAAGGCAATTTCTGTTCACGAATTACTTTTTTTCAGGTTTTGAATATCAAAAGCTGGATCTACTCTGTTAACAAATGAGTATCAGTCCACTTTTGTTTAATTGCACTCGAGTTCCTACAGACCTAGCTGATTCAGTGGACTGTAGAGAGATCATCGCTGGGCTTGGAGTTGCAATATCTGGTGGCCTTGGGTCTGGCTTTTTTTGCTTGTTTCACCCTGTCCCAGCAGCAGAGATGGTAGAAGTGAATGTGATGCAGCTCCTTAGTTGCCTGAGTTCATCTAGTGTGTTTTGTTAAAAGCACCAGTAAAGCTGGGTTTGTAATACGATATTGGGCACCGACATGCATCAACAGGGAAGTTAGTGTGTTTGCTTTTGCCTCTGAGTTGTGGGGTCATAATGCCAATAAAGGGGCAAGTGGGAGTAGGAACATCTTGTACTTCATCAAAATTAGATGTTATACTTTGACTCAGACTGTAGTCATGTATTAGCATGTAGTTCTTGGAATGGGTAGTTCCCATTCACTACTGCCCTGTCACTGTCAGCGTATAGACTATGTTTACAAGTTCAAATACTTAGCTTTTAGTGAGAATTCATAGGAATTGTTGTTCTTGATATCAACTTCATCCAACAACCCTGTACTGAGCTGTAGGAAGACAGACTGAAAATGGGCCTCTTCTTTGCAACAAGTGTGCTGAGATAAAATTTGAGGTTTGACATGGAGTTTTGGATTTTTTTTTAATTATTATTTTTATTCAGACAGATTGAGGCTTTTTTTTTCTCCAGAATAGATGGAGTACCATGTGCTTCACTGTAGTATGTGTAGCGTTTGAGAGAATCTTATGGTATCCTCAAAGCAGCAAGAGACTGGCCAGGATCTCCTATCCTTTTTGTACATGGAGGAAGGAATGCCCTAGGAAGGAGAAGGAATGGTGGTTTCTAGAAAATAATTTGGCCAAACTTTATGAATGTGACTTCAGAGAAGCTTCCCCTTGTGGAACTGCAGTATTGATGGATCTGTACCTTTCACACTGAGGTGCTGAAGAAGAAAAAAATAATTTTATTTGGAATAGGAATTTTGGTAAAATTGAAGAACTTAAAGCTTGAAAGTGGAATGTTACAGGAGTGCTTTAAATTTGCAGTGGGTTGTGTATGGGTTCAGCTCCTAAATTAACTGCTGCCCATGATTGTGCCCAGTCCAGAATTTTCACCTTATGAGCTCCCTAGGATTTGAGCTTCATGCCCTTACTGTGATTTTGGAGACTCATCATACTTCCCCCTCAATTCAGTGTTTGGATTTTTTCACTCCAGATCTCATGGAAAGGCATCAGTCTACTTATTTGAGGTATGAGCTTTAAAGCAACCTGGCCTGCAGCTGCTTTCAGGTGGAAGGAGAGGAAAAAGATTAAATGAACTTGTTTGTTAGATCTACATGTTGAAACTGGTTGGGATGGAGGGAAAAAGGGGCTCAGGCATTTCCTTTCTGTAATGGCCAAAGGTATTGGAGGCAGCTTGTTTGAGTAAGACTGGTTGCTTAGGAACAGGGAAGCTACAGGAGCACTCTAAGGTTACAAGTACAGCTATAACTGATCCTACAGACTCCCTTTGTCATTGTGGGGCAGCTCAGCAGAGGATAGTTTCCAACCTGCAGCGTCAGTATTAGATTCAGACTGGCTGCAGTGCTTCACGGCCCCTACGATGATGGTTGTGGAGCTGTTTTAATTCAGCACATATGCTGCAGACCTCGGTTGGTGTGGGAATAAGCACAGTTGATGAGTCTGTACAACATCAAGCTGTCTCACTGCACAGGGATTTCCATCGTACGCTTCCAAACACCCCATAAATACCCTTGTTTTATAAAGTGGCATACAGGCATTTCCCTACTTTGCAGGGCTTCGCATGTTCCTGCTATGTTATGTTGGTTGTAGGCTGTGTTGTCTTCAGAAGGGGATTTGATCCAGCCTTTTGTTTGTTTAGCATGGAGCTTCTTTGCTTCATCTGTAACCGAGTATGCTACTGGTAGAGGTTTTTGCAATGAAAGTGTTCAGGAGAAGATGAACCATAGCCTACCCCTCATTTCATGCTCCATATTGAATGTTTCATTGTGGGTGGTAGCTTATATGAAAAGGATTGAACAACTGGTTTGGAATCCAAAGGCAGGTATTCTCCACTTCATGCAATTGCAACCCAAGTGCTGGTCACTTGGCATGGGACATGATCTTCGGAACACAGCTTGAACTTGGAGGCTGCTGGACTCCGTTTAAGCAGACATCTGTGTTTTCCAATTAGTCAGTTATTCAACAGTCTTTTTTCATCTCTTTGCGTGTACACAGGGAATAGATTTTCTAATAAATAATTACTGTGGAACTGGGTTCATAAGTTGTTCCTGTCTATAGATTCTCTTTTATTTTCCCACATTTATTAAAAACAAGGTACACAGTGTGGTTTTCTCTGAGAGTAGATCCGTTGTGTTTTAATCTCTCATGTTTCAGCTCTGTTCCTCTTTTCACACACAAGGGGTTGTATATTGGGCCAATGCCTTTGGATGAATTAGGAATGTCACAGATGAAGAGGAACATGAGGAGGAACATTAGGACTTTTCTCTACAGACTCTACATGACAATTATTAGCAGCTGCCCCAGCTGTTTTTGATGGCTGCTACGTGTTTTTCACCCCCTGAACAAGGTACTTATTCTCTGGGAAGAGCCTGTGAAGGTACGGGTAGTCAAAAATTGTTGGTCTTTGGCTAATTAACAAGGTTCTAGCAAAATAGCTGTTGTCCAATTTTTCTTGTAATAGTTATCAAGATAACATATGTATAGCTGATCTAAATAAAGCAATATTCCATGTGTAGCTGAACCGTATGTTGCCATCTTTGATAACAAGGCCATAAACTTAGACCAGCTCAGGCTGTTTGAAAGAACTGAGCTGACTGTTGCTGGGAGAGGAGGAAACTGAGAGTTGAGGCTTACTGTCCTAGATGTCCCAGTTCTTTGTTTAATACTTGCCTGTGTGACACAGCATGACTGTCTCAGAGCGACATCTGCATTTGTGTTACAGTGGTACATTCTGCTGAGCACCCTTTTGGGGAGAAAAGCACTTCCTTATGTTCTGCAGTCTGTTTCCAACACTTGCCTGCTTGCCCGGTTAATGAGATTGGAATAACTAGGACCATGTCATCTTTCTGCTATGTTCTTCTGAAAGCTTGCTTATGGTAATCCTCAGTATGTGCTTCAAAGACTTGCCGTGGCAGGGTTTCCAAAGCAGAAAATATTTTAGTACAGGAAACATCTAATGAAAGCAGAACATACCGAAAACCATTCCATAATAAGCCAGAGTTTGTTTTCATTCTGTTGAAAATTCTTAGTGCGAAAGTAAGTATAAAGTCTAAAGTAACATTTTCTTTATTTCTGCTCAGACATCTCAAGGAACACATGAAGGAGAGAAATGTCTTCTGTGAGCTTGAATGGGTGCAAATCACTAAATGTGAACTTTTCTGTTTATAAGTAGCATCTTCTTAAATTTGTTGTTGGCTGTTGATTGAGAAATGTCTTGTGATCCTTGATCTACCTAATATTTGTACACACAGCCAGTTTTAGGAGACTGTGAAGTGGAATGTATAGCAGCGTTCAGCAGTCAGCAAGTCTAGACTCTGGCAATAGTTTTTTTGCTGGAATCGGAGCTTATTCCCTGAAAGCTCTTTTTCTCTGCAGCATTACAGAAAAAGTAGGGAGTTTTGAGAGGAATCTGGAGTGGTCCTTGTATCCTTATGGAGAAGGTACCTGGAAAGTGGTAAGTTCATGGAATTGAGTGATTCAGAACTGTGTTTCAGCAGTTCTGAGTCACAGCAAGTTGCTCACTTGCTACTGTGGCATCTAAGCCAAAGGTAAAGGTGTGGATTATTCGCCTGCCAGGCATCTTGTCCAGCTCTGAAGGAAATCAACAACTCGGGAAGTTCAGTCTGAACTTAGGTTGAAATGAGGGAGTAGGAAGAATTTCTGTGCGCAATGTAAGTATTACTGTCAGTCCTTCAGCACATCTGCATAATGCAGCAGGCTTGGTGGATGCTCTCTGCGAGTCAACCAAAATCTATAGGTAGGGCCTTGGGCAGAAGTTCAAAGTGCTCTCTTCTTATCCTGTTCTTCAGAAGTCAGAACGCTTCTGGAGGTTACTGCCTCCTTATGAGACCCAGTGATGGTGGAGCCATTTCTTTGTGATGCCTGACATGTACCTTTTTTCATTCATTCTTCTGTCACTGGGACAGGCACCAGCTCAGCAACCACATCTGTCTCCCACCTTCTCTGCTCACTGCTCTAGCAAAGAACTGTTTGATTCTGACATAGATACTAAATATAGGAAGGGTTCATAGGGGGTGAGCGGTGAAACTCCCTGCCACTAAGCTTGAAAACTAACAAAGAAGAGAATTATGTGGAGAGGGTAACAAGAGGTCCACTGGCCTCCAGGTTTTACAAGGATGAAACGTGGGAAATGGACCAAAGCTGTGCCAGGGTAGTGTGATGAATGTAGCTTGCAGTCTTTATTCTGATACAGCAGAATCAGTACAGACACGGAAAATACTTGTTTCTGGCCAACCTCTCTTTCTTGAAGGGTATACTACTTTTCTCTGAGTCACTGGCAGGAGCATCAAGAGATGGTTGTGAGGGAAGGGGTGTCTCAGATTTTATCATTTGCAACAGACACAGAGGAGGATCTACAAATCTCCTGTATTGGTGGAACACGGAGGAGTTGGAGAGAAGGACAGCACATACTTTGGATTCGGGAGGGTTACTGATGTATAAACAGCTCTCCTAGATGCTGCTGAGTGTCATACCTGGCTTTTAGGTGCTTTTATTTCTTAAACTACCCTGTCTGTATGTTGAAATACTCAGGATCCTTAAAATGCTCTTAGATGCTTACCTGTCTGAGTCACTACTAAGGTGTCAGCAGGACAATTAAGTATCATGTCTTTGAATTCTCCTCTTGCTTGGTGTGACTGCTGAGAGCTGTCGAAGCAGTGAAGTGATCGGATGGCTGTTTTAACAAAATTTGAGATTAAAGAGATTGCCCACAGTAGCATAGTCATGTTGAAGAACTGAGTTGTTATTTGTTTGGGTTTTTTTGTTTGTTTGGGTTTTGTGTGTGTTTTTGTTTGGTTGGTTGGTTGGTTTTTTTGTTTGTTTGTTTGTTTGATTTTGTTTTCAGTGCTTTTCCAGTGCCATAAATGACATCTGAAGAGGATTTGGCTTTTCACTGTGCCCCCTTCATTCTGATTAATACCATTAATGATTATGGGAGGCTCAGTTTAGCTGGAGAAAGTATTCCTTCCATTGACAAACAGCTATCTGATCTTGCACAGAAGAACCAGAGTTGTTCTTCCCCCTTTTAAGATGGGATCACACAATATCCCCATTTCAAAACAAAAAAAAAACCCAAAAAAGCAATGTGGCAAATCTCTCTCTACCAGCTCTATTTCTGTTCCCTCTCCAAAAGTTTTAAGTTATCTAATTTGGGTCACAAACTATACAGAACCCTTGGTTTTTGGTAGCAGTCCAAATCAGTAGCCTACAAAAAGTTATTGTGTCCAGATGCCTACTGTCTGTGGCGATGTAAATGCAACCGAACCAGCATGTTGCAGGCTGCAGCTGTTAGATGGAGATTGCAATAATGTCCCTTAAATACTGAATTAAAAAAAAAAAAAAAAAATTTGGATTTGAATAAATGGGGGTGTTGCTTTCTGTCGTAATGTAATCCAGTACATATCGAAGTCACCCCTTTCCTTTAATAGCAGGAAGGAAATAAGATCTGTATCTCTTGGGAACATGCTTCTAAAACCAACTTTTAGTTGCATTCTTCTGTCTCACTTTGGTCCCTTTGAATAGTAGAGGTTCGCATTCTCATTTTTGAGTCACAGCGGCCTGGATAGATCACTTGAGGATGTTGTTTTTCTGTCACAGTCTCATTAACATCTTAGCTTGGGTGTTGGTGCTCCTCTCTCCCACGTTCAGGTGCCTAATAAGGATTCTTATCGCCCCAAAACAGTTACTTTGGATCCCAGCCCAGCATGCGTGGGCATTGGCAACATTTGGATATTTATAGGGATTTCTACTTCCTTCTTTTCTTTAGGCCACTTTCTTACTACAAGAATTCCTTGTTCTTTCCATGCTCCAATGAATGCAACACTCCCAGGGTGGTGTCTGGGCAGGAGATGTTATGTATGTACCTTGCCAGCTGCTAGGGCCAGTAGAAGCAGGTATAACACAGCAGTGGCCTGCAAAACACAGTAAAAAAAAAAATAAAAAAATGTCCTGCTTTTTTCACCCCCTTCCATCTAGTTTTGGGAGATTACTTAGCCTTCCTGATCTATTGTGTCACTGTTAAACTTGGGTATCTTGACATCTTGAGCACCATTATAACATGATTAGAGAGAGTTAAATGCTCTGAACATTTTTCTGGTTGAAATTGTTTTCTGGGTCTGTACAGAGTGACAGAAGGGCAGACAACATGGATTGGATCTTTCAAATGGTACAGTATGGGTTTTATTTTGATTTATTCTTTGAAAGGTGAATCAATAAAGTTTGATTCTTAGAGGTCTTCACAATTACCACTTAAACTTTAATCTCTTACTTTCTAGGTACTCATGGTAGAGGAAGACAGCAGCAGTGGTAGTCACTTGACAGCTCCATGTGTGCAGAAGAGTAGCTGAAAGCATTTGCTGATGGACAAGCCAGCTGATGATGGGAATGCAGAGCAGCAAATTCCCCCCTGCTTTCCCTTAGTGGAGGCACTGGCTGGGTTTCTCTGTTCCAGCCAGCTGCTGTTTCCCTCAAAACTTGTAGGAATCTGGTAACTTTGAGACTCTGCCTCGTTTGAAAATTCAGTTGAAATCTGTCAGTATGTCTCTGTTGGGAGCTCGGCACCAGTAAGTGTGATTTTAAAAAACCTTGTTTCTTTTGGAAGCCAGAAGAATAATGCAAATATATCTGAACTGCTGTAGTCAAGACTTGGAAGGACTATACGGAAGGGAGCAGGACTCTGCATGCATGGCTGGAGAAGGAAAACCTGCAGGGGACATACTTTGAGCATTTCTTATTGGAAGGGACTAAGAGACTAGATTAGGAGCCATTACTTGAAAGAGTCCGTAGCATCCTCCACGTCTCATTAACAGATGGTTCTAAGAGGCAACCGTGGAAATGCAAACTCATGCGTGTTTGTGCTTGTTCTGCTCTGTGCCTCTCCTGGCAGCACTCACTGGCATAATCTCTTGGAAATTAACCTTTTGCTTGAGGTATCGTTACAGAGGCTGGTATAATTCATCCCATTGCCTGTGACAGATCTGCATCTCCCCTCACTCCACACTCTTCCCAACAAGAAGAAATTCTGTCAGAATGCTAGAGAAATGCTGGGTGTAGGATCTCACACTTGTGACAGGCTAACTTTCTTCTCCTGCTTTAAGTTTTTCTGTGCTTTCATTGCCAGGATTGTCTGCACAATCCTCTACCCCAATTACCCATTGATTAGGGCTCCTCTGGTAATCTGCCAGATGCAGGTTTGTTACCAACAGATGGCAGAAAGCATTTGAGGTAATGAGAGAAAGGATAACGATTGCTGATCTGCATAATAATCAGCTTGTGAACAGGTTTCATGTTTTTTTCTGTTTCCACTGGCTCAAAGATTGCACTGTCGGACAACCAGGCACCTTCCCTTGAGTTAAAGAAATCATAACGGAGGAACCCATTTCTTCCAGTCACTGTTAAGATTTCTGAAGATATGCGTGCTCTCCACCACTGACAGACTAAGATTTTATCCAGAGAGTCAGAGACTGTGCCCAGAGCACTAGGAATTAACATTCATCCCTCTTGCAATCAAGGCCTCTAACCAACCAATGTGGTCAGAAATACTTCCCCTTCTCTCTTTTCTGAGATGATTTTCCCCAGCTCTATCACAGGGCAGGAAGATCTTTGACCCCCTTGGACCAGCATCACCTTTGCGCTGTCCAATGCCTAATCTGAAAAAATGACTTTCCACTTTCATGTGCTTTGGAGTTTTTCAACCCAATTCTGCTGCTTTGCACCTTGGGACAGCTGCACCATTGCCACATGCAAGTCTACATCTAAACTATTCTGGAGTCCTTTCAGGAAGAAGACTGACATGCTCTAGAACAGTGTTACTTGAGTTATATACTTCATAACTCACTGGTTTCCTATGCTGTGCTACACCCGTAGTACACATTTTTGCCATTTGAAATCTATATGCATTTAGACTGTTTCCATTAGTAACTGACAAGCCATGTAATGTTCACCCAAAAATCACCTTGATGCCATTCACTGTGAATTTGGCAAAGGATTTGGGTTGAAGAACTTTCTCAAAAAGCAGCCCTACACATGTGCAGTAGGTGCTAATGCTGGGCTGTTCTCCATTTATTCCCCAGGTGGGCTGGTAGACATGGTGGACCTTGTGAAATCCCTTTCTTCATTCAAGATCTAGATGGAGCTTTTTTCAATTTTGGACTTGATTCCATGGAATAGTAAATGCACATTATTTCCCTGAGAATCCTTTTTTTTTTTACCCTGGATGCTGATAATACAGTAGCCCCCTGCCAATTCTCTGTAAGGATGATGTTTATCAGAGTCTCCTCTGTATCATGTGCAGCCATGCACTTGTTGCTAGTAATTTTAGTCTGAACCTTACCAGGCAATCACTATCTACTCCTGTCAGTGTGTTGCAGCTGTATAATTTGGAGGAAAGGGAAGATTTTTATTTTTAAGCTTATACCCTAAAGCACAAGGTTTTACTATTAAGTCTTGATGCTCTGCTACAGACGTTGCTGTTGTTACAGGATTTTCCTATCCTTAGCCTGGTTTCTAAGGAAACGACGCCTGGGCATCTGAGCTCATGCACATTTGTTATATCCTTTTTTTTCTGCTTCTGTGTTTTCCCCCTACAATTTCTCAATCTATTTGCCAAGTGCAATTTTATTTGACACATACATTGTAAAGAGACTGACTTCCTATAAGTTCTCTGGAAATAGGTGGTGGGGAGTGGCTCTTATTTGTGGCTCCATAGACAGCACCCATGGTGTATGTTAAAAGTCTGAGATACTAGACAATTCTTGTGAAAGAAAAACTGGGGAGGCTGTGGCTGGAGGAAAAACTTCATCTGACCCTGGGGCTCATTAGACACATGTGAGTCTGAATGCTAATTCACGTAGCAGCCATCTTCTCTAATTCAACTTCTGCAAGTGTTTGTGAAAACTAGTCACAGTAGCTACTGTGGGGGAAAAAGACCCAAGTTCCTTGTATTTTTCAGAGACTACCTATGACTGTCCTAATTTAGCACTACAGCATTACAGGTTATCCTTGTAGGTGCCTGTGAGACACTTGTTAACATGTTCTGTTTATTTTCTGGGAAGAGAATGGCTGAAACGTTTCCTGTGTTAGACTGATGTTTCTAAAGAGAAATGGGAGCTTTTAGCCATTCTGTTGAACAGGTGACCCCTGGTTGAGTCTTGCCCAGAAGCCTTGCAGGGAGAAGAGCCTGAGGCAGATATTTCATGTGCATCTGAGCTGGTATTGATTTCTTCTGGCTTGTGGATGGCACCAGTGGGCAATAACACCTGACAGGGAATGTGTGAGGAAGGAAGAGGTGGGAAAGGGAGAAGGGCTTTTCATCTCTTGGTGATGATGAGCCATTTAGTTTACTGTATCTTAGGCTGCTGAGAGTTTGGATATGTAAAGATAATGTGTGTTCCTAAGGCAGGATCTCTCTTGGTAGAAACAATAATCATGACAAATGGGAGTCAACTGCGAGACTGTGTGTATCCTGACAGCAGCATGCTGGGTGAAAAACAGACTTCTTGGAACTGATCAGAGTGTAAGTAAAAACAAGCGTGTGGGGGGGTTGGTTTTGGTTTTTACATTTCTCCCAAAGAGCACTGTCTGTTAATACTACTTCTTTTGCTGTTACCCAGAGACCTGCCTGGTGTTAACTGATTCCAGGGTAATCAGCAGACTTGAAGGTGCAGAACTGCTGTAGGGTTACTGATTCTTTGCCATGGGAAATTGGGACACACTGCGGCAGGACTGCTTCTGTGAGTCTGCACGGGCCTCTTGGGAGATGCTAACAGCAGAGGCTGTTGGTAAAGGGCAGAGGTCTGTCAGGCAGCAGAGGCTGTGGAGAGGTGCCCCTGGTTTTCAAAGGGAACTTCAGCTGGGTTAGGGGTTTGTGTGTGCGTGTGGGAGGAAGGGAGGCTTTCCAGGAGAAGAGCTGGAGTCTGGACTGTGTCCATCTTCCTCTCCCCCCTGCCCCATTAATCCTTCCAAAAGATAGTTAGATTTGTTATCTGGCAGAAGGCAATACTGCTGAGGTTGGTTCCTACTGAGGGAGGTTGAGCAGGTCTTCTGCCGCTGAATTCCCAGGGGCCACATGTAGATTGAAGCTGTCACACTAGTTACAATGCTTCACAAGATGTACTGGAGCTTCTACAGCAACCTCTTAAGGAATGGAAAGTGAGGATTTATTTAGGGGACCAACGGAAGTGCCTCTAGAGTACAGAAACAAAAGCGGAGGGGCTTTAAAGTTTTTGAGAGCACCCCTCTCCATAAGTTTCCTTGAAAGCATTCTCAAGACTGCTGTGCAGTGTAATGTCATTTCAAGACCAGAAATGCTGCTTTTTAGCAGGTGAAACATGCTCAAATGAATGAGGCTGTGTTGCTTAAGGCACTGTGTTCAGCGAAACAGTATCCAGAACCTTTCCTGCTGGCAAAAGTGAGGCTAAGCTTAGAAGCCACGGAGCTGCTGTTAATAGCTTATCACAGTTATTTTCTCTCTGCTGTTATCCTGGCTTTGACTCCTGGCTTTGGTCCACCTGGTAATACTGTGCACCTCATGTGAAAGATGTCCTGTGCAGTCTTTTTTAGACAAAAGAAAGGTGCAGGGTTGTATGTTTAAAATCAGTTGATTTGTTATTGATTACAGTATACCTAAATGCTTTCTCTGACCTTAGTTTCTTGCAAATGAACATAACTGCGAGGAGTAAGAGGGATTAGAGAATAGGTAACTCACATTTCTACATGTCTCTGTCTGACCCTTGTTTGCACGTTTATCCGGAGTGCTGCTGAACACTTGTGTTTGCTGCTGCTGAAATTGGTGCTCAGAACTCTTCAGAAATAAATTGTGGGGTTTTTATTCTTCATCCCAGTACATCTGCTTCCGCTTTCTCCCATCCCTCCTATGGAAACCCTCAGCAACTCCACTTTAAAGCCCTCACAGAGTCAAACTACAGCAAAAGCATTGCCGGTGACTTCACAGAAAATAGTGGCTGGCACATGGCATCACTAATTCCTTGTAGTGCTTAACTAGTCTGAGAATGCTGAGCTATTCATTAGCAGACATAACAACAGTACTGTGTGGTACTTCAAAGAGGGAATTTAAACTCCAGCAGTCCTACTGAGATATTTTATTGCCTTCAGCTTGAGGCCCTTTCTTCCTAGTGAAGATGTCTGGCTTCATAGGTGCAGGTTGCTTTATTTACAGATGGTATACTTTTAATTTACCTTTAAAGGGACTCTTTCAGAGCATCCCCAGCTCTAGAGTGAATCTGAGTGTGTGTTGTCTGTGATGTGGTGGGTAATTCTGAGAGAGGACTGGCTACTTGTAGAGGTTAATCTTTCTCTTGAATAAGAGCTAGGAAGCATTGCAGCCACAAATGGTGAAAGTTTTTGGGTGTCCCCCAAAGCGTTCCACTCTACTGTACATCCTGAGTCCTGGCCAGGCCAAGATGGGGCAGGACACTTCATAAGCCTCTCAGTGCTTGGAAGCTCTGAAAGCTGCAGAATAGGGATGATGCAGCTAGTGTAAAGGCAGCAGATTAAGCTGAGATGGCTGAACTGATTAGGATCGCCAGCTGTTCTATCCCTCCCCAGAGTTGTTGCCTTGCAGTGGTGTTGGCTGGGGAGGATCCGAGTAGATGAAAAAAATCAACACTCTTAGAGAACAACTTTTAATCTCTTCTTGAGGCAGTCTGAACAGCTCTGCTAAGCAAGAAAGAGGATCTGGTGGTGAGGAGCATCTTATCTCTCAGTACTTTACAGGAGAAACCAAAAACCACACTGTGAAGTTAACTTCGATACCTGATGGTGGTAGAGGAGCTGCTATGCCTCTTTACCAGCTGACCCTGCAATGGGGATGCTGCTCCCTGCTCGAGGGAGACACGGTGGATTGTTGCAGGAAGGGGAGGGGGATTGCTTCATAGCTATCACAGTGTAATCTGCCAGCACATATGAGAGATGCCACAATTCTTGTTTTTGTTCAGCAGCGTTCTGTTTCCTGCTCTCAGTTACTGGGCTGACCAAAGAAAAGGTTGGGAGTCTATTTTTAACTGAGTATTGATGATTTTTTCCCTCCCCTTCTTTTTTTAGTATGATAGAGAGTGAAAGAATCTTCATGCAGTCAACACTTTTTTCTCAAAACTGATGCTAACCAGAGCCAAATAAAATAGCTCACGATAAGTTGCTATTTGATTAGTGCTTTTATTCTTTGAAGGTGTAAAAACTTTTATACATATTCCTGGTTCTGATACTTGCCTACTCTGTGGCCTCTGAGTCACATAATGATATGATATGACAAAATGGGAAGAATGATACCTGTGGCAGATGGCTGTGTGGCTATTTTAGGCTCTTGGAGGAAATGAGAATATAAGACAGGCTTATTTCTGAGTGAGAAAAAGCTCTGTCACCGTGTATACAGAGGGGATGGGGAGAGGAAGGCTCCCAAAGAAAGCATGTTGGAGGTTTTCTGTCCTCTGCCTGGATTGGTGCCAGAGCTGGTGATGAAATGAGTGCTGTGACAGATTAAAGTTATGCTAATCCAGATCATCCAGAAATGTGAGACCCCCAATCAGGCATGGGGAGGCCGGAAAATTAGACTATTGCCATTCTAAAAAAGAAAATACTCTTTCCTAATGTTCCACTGGGTCTATCATATTGCAATCTAATGACCATTCTGTGAGCACCTAATAAGTCCTTGGTGGTTTCTTGCTGCTCTTGCTTCATGTCTTCATTCCTCAGGCACTGAGGAATACTTTAAAGGCTACAATTTGGGCGCAACTCACCTATTCAGTTTTTAATAGATTAATGCTGCTGCTCCCTTAAATGTATGGCATGTTTACACCTTGAGCAAGATGTGCTTAAGTCTTTGAAAACTGTTATTTATAAAAGCAGCACCTGCAGTGATTATCTAACTGCCCTAAACTCTACAGGCTTGGGACTTCAGGGTGGAGATATGTTGCTTCAGCATTATCAAACAATTACTATCGTACAGCATTATCAAACAAGCATTATTGTACACTGGACCTACCCAGTGCCTCTGAGGAAGGCAGTGCTTCCACAGACAGCTTTGTTTTATCATTTAAAATGTGTTGTGATTTGAAATAATGTTGAAATGTTGGTCTGTACTGGAATGCCACAGCAGCTGAGCTTCCTTTCCCTGCCCCGAATTACAAGCTTGTGGTCAGTTTTTCCTCTTTTCACTTGAGCTTATGCTTATCCTCTTATTGAAGTGTTTTTCTGCGTTACAACAGGGCATCATCTTTCATATTTGAGACATCTCATGACTACCTTTTTTGTCTCTTTTTAATCTGTCCAGTAGAAGTGTTCTCTCTGGCACACAGAACAGTTTGGGCTTTAATCTGGGCTGATGCTACAGGTGAAATGCAATTGTTGTGAGTGAAAATAGAGGAACGGGAGCACTGGGCACACTGGAACCAAACAACTTTGTGCATGTACAAGAAATAGCACTGAGTCCTTCACTTGCAGTCACGAGTTTCTTTCACAGTCTGCTTCTGGTTTCCCTTGGTATAAAAAGTAGTAAGTGCATTTCCACCAAAAATCTGTGCACAAGTGGTTGACTTTCATTTGACTCTTGGGTACAAACAAAAGCAGCATCACTGTGGGCATAGCTTATAGATTTTCCCCTGCAAAAAAAAGACAGCCTTCCTAGAGAGGTAGACTATGCATCTCTCTTGTTAGCTTTCATAAAATACGAATAACTGTAAGGTCAAAAATTGTAGGAAAGCAGTGAAAGCATGGTGTTCCTGCATGTGTGTTTAGATGCTGCAGCTCAGGTATGAAAGGCAGGCTCCTGAGGCAGAAGGCCTCAAGGCATTCGAGGATTCTCGCCACTCAGAGAGTAGGCCTCTAATACCATAAGACCAAGAAATCTTGACACTTGAAAAATTACACTGTGTTGTTTTTTTTTCCTGTTTTGCTCCTCCAGCATTTGTTACACTTTATTTTATAGCAGTGAAGGACAGAAGCTAACCCTAATAAAAGTGTTTTATCATGATCTGCTTTCAGAGTCTGGGCTTAAAAAAAAAAAAAAAGTGAAAAGAAAGATGCGAGAGGTGGTGATAGTGACTGTTCCATCTTGCCTTATCAAGCTCTTTGGTACAATGATCATGTGAGGAGATGCAGCTCTGATCTAAAAGTGGAGTGCTACTGCACAGCCACAGCTTTGTCACCTGGCATGACCGCACGTGCAATGCCCGCTGATGCCAGGTGGCTCTCAAAGTCCCCAGGGTTGCCGACGGGCCCCCCCGTCCTTGTAACTTCATGCCTGTTTCTGTGAAACTGATATCCTCTGCCTTTTGCAAGAAGAAAAGTTAATGCCATTCCTGGACTAAAGCAGTGCCATTTTTTTTCCCCTAATGAGCCCCTGCGAAGTGCTGTATCTGAAAAGAATCTTTATTGTGTGCAAATTTTCCTCTGCAGCTTACAAGCTGATTGATCCCCTGTGGGACAAGGGGAGTGTGCCAGGAAATGGAAGAATTCATTTCTGCCTTTTCAAGACTAATCCTGAAACACAAGTGATCGCATGCTGGAGAGTGTTTCTGTACGTATCTGAGAATTATGAATATAATCCAATACAGCTGTTGTGCTTAGCATGTCCCTTTCCCTCATCCAGCACCCAATCCCGCCCCTGGATTTTGAAGACCTATATAGGAAACTTCCACACCTGGTTGTACAAAATGTTTCCGCTTGCAATGAAACTCAGCAGCACCCAATACTCTGCGTTAGTATTACTGCCCTTGTGCTACAGAGGGTCCTGTTAAAACTCTGGCCAAGTGTAGGGCACTCAGTTTGGCTTCCCCTGAACCACAGTAAAATAGGAGGAGATATTTAGAAAAAGGAGCTTCACCTTTGTTTTGTTGGGGGCACTGTAGCTCCTCAGTCTTCAACTGGTGTCGGGACAGTGCTAGAATCGAGTGTTATTCTGTCTGGTGTAGACTTTGTCGTGAATGAGATTGATTTGCAAAAAGCGATGAGGGTGGGAAAAGAGAGGGGAAAAAAAATAATCTGGTGCAACCACAAATAATCTGTGTGTCCTACAGTCCCAGGATGTATTTGCCACAGTTCTGTGAGAATTTCTTCTTCCTTTCCTAAAAGAGAGGAAATATCCACCATTTTCCTTTAATTTAGCCATGTTTTTTTAAATTAAAAGACAGATTCAGAAAGTCTAACTGCTTTTGCAACCTCTCCCCCCTATAACAATTCAGGCTGCTCACAAAGCTTTACAGGCTCCTCTACCTCTCCAGCACTGTTTTTCCAGTGATGGAGAAATCTATAGTTCTGGCCCTGTGGCATTTTTTACAGGCGGTGGGGATGTTAATGCCAGAATCTTGGCAAATTTCCAACCAGAGTAATTACATTCTGCCGACCTGAAATTCTTCCTGCTTCTACACAAGGTCACTTTAGGCACTGGTGGAGCTGGGGCTACAACCCGGTGCCCTGCTTTGCCCTCCCCTCCATCCCCTTGGTCTATGCTCCAGTCACCTTCTCAAAGGAAGGGAGGGCTCTTTGCTCGCTTGAAGGTACCCAGTGCCCTGTAAAAACTGAGCTAAGGAAATAGGTCTGAGCAAATCCCTTGAACTGCTGTCATTAGGTTTTGAAGTGTGACCCGATATCCCTCTTCCTTTGATAAGTTGGGGCTGGTATTTTTAACAGACAGTGGCTCTTTTCTTGTTCTCCCTTCCAACTTCTTTTGGAGCCAGTGTGGCACAGCTAATTCATGGAGGAAATTACATTTATTACTTTTCCTCGCAAATGCGCCCTCTCTGCAGTGCTGTTTCATGCAGCGTAGGGCAGATGTAAGTCAGCCGGCCCATTTTCCTAATTTCATTTGGAAGGATGAAGAGACACCATGCTGGTCTGCAGGCTGTGGGCTCAGTCTGGAAAGAAAAGGCGCAGCAGGCTTCCTCATTGATGGAATCTATGGCATCGCCCCAAATGTTGGTTGTCCAAAACCAAAAAAACAACTCAAGGACAAAGTGTATCCTTCCCAAAGCAAACTGCCCCAACAAAACCAAACCAGCC
Source organism: Tyto alba (assembly GCF_018691265.1). Taxonomy (NCBI): domain Eukaryota; kingdom Metazoa; phylum Chordata; class Aves; order Strigiformes; family Tytonidae; genus Tyto; species Tyto alba. Next base: position 7,272,720 of record NW_024881280.1, read on the forward strand.
TTTGTGACAGCCCTGACTGGGAGGAAGGGATCTGGCGTTGGGGCAGTAACTCAGCCGTTGTTTCAGCGCAGATCTGCTTGTGCTGCCTTTGCCTCCCCATTCTGCAAGACAGAGCTGACAAAACCCTTGACCAGGAAACTCTAATATTCAAGGCAAACCTTGTTGCATGCCATGTCTGCGCAGTCTCCTCCGTGACTCTGCACAGACTTAAATCTCCGGCCACTAATCCCACAGGTCTTTGTATTAATTCTTTACAGTGCCTCTGTGCTTGCTTTCCTCTTACGCCTAGCCTCTCTTTGATGTCCCAGCTTGCAGGTTTTTAAAATGACAGAATCTAGGAAGGATTTGAGGGGAGATAAAGCATGTGAGAGACACATGCTGGCCAGTTTTGGGACTGGTTTTGTTGTAAGAATGCTTTTAGTCAAAATTGCAGTTACCTCATCTACACTCTGTTTTCGTTTTACCCTCCTTTGCCTCTCATGTCGGTCTGATTGTTTTTCTTAGGGAGGAGGTGCTAGAAAGAGGCGTGGTAATCATACCTGTTATAATTACACGAAGCTGGTTTGAACAGACATCAGGATGGTCTTTCAAACTTTATGAATTCAGCCGTGCTGTCAAAACAAATGTTACAGGACTTGGACGCAAATTTGTCATTTTTGTCTGAAAGTGGTAAAAGGTGAACAATCATTCAGAACAAACATCCATACCACTGCTACCCCAGACTGAATTTAACACTTGTATGGGTTTAAAAAAACTTATGTTGAGAGACAGGAGAAGAAAGTGTAATTGCATTTCTACTTTAATCAGACCTAATTCAGTCCTCTGAAGGTTTAATCTTTGCAGTGAATGAGGCTAGATTTGATGCTGTCTCTTGAAACACGTAAGATAGAAGTGCCGGGGCAGAGTAAGGTCTGCAAATAACTGTGAAATCATGAATAGCATACAGCTAAGTAGCATAGCTAAAGGTTAAAAAGACTGATTGAATAGGGGAAGCAGATGACTATCTAATATTAAAGCTGTTTTTTAAAACGTATTAACCCAATTTTTTAACCTTGCAGTCCGCTGTCCCAAAATACTACTGCCTTTGGCTTAGAGCCAAAGCATTTCTACACTACATAGAATTACAGTAACTTACAAATAGACAAATTTACAAAACAAAAGGGAAATAGAAATCAGCAAATTTGACACCCCTGTCTGTGATCTCTTGCTCTTGTGTTTGCGTCCTCAGTATGCAACGCAGACCCCCGTAAGCCGAATGGTATGTGGTGTGCTTGGGGCGTGTGGTTCTGGGGCTTTCAGGTGTGCCCAGCTGTGACACTGCGGTGTCAGAAGCGGGACGTGAACGTGCCACTGCCGCGTATGGTCCTTCCAGCTCTTCCCCTGATGGCACCAGGCTTCAGCAGAGAATTTGCTTGATGCAAAAGCACCATTTTAGGAAGTGGTGGGGAGGCTGAAAGACTGACTAGGTAAAGAGAGGGCATGTTTGCTGGCAGGCAAGGAAGCAAGGCAAGGAAAAGGGTGAAGTCTGCAGATGGGAGAATTAGTGCCTGCTGTTTGTGGGGCAAGGGCAGAAGGAGCTGCCTGCCAGAAATCTGGTGCTGGCAGAGGGATACATACGCACACGCACGCACACGGAAGGAAGCGTGTGTGTATTCATGGGTGCATATGGCTGAGTCCATGTGCTTAGACATGTGGCATGTTTATGCAGATTCTCTATATGTATAAACATACCAGGAAGAGGTCTGCCTTTTCAGAAGTGATTCACAGTTTGGGGTGAGCTAACACGCTGGTTCCGTGCAGCTTGCTTTGTCAGGAAGAGCTGAGTTCCTTCTGCCCTGCAATTGCAACCCTTGGAGGAGGAAACTGCAGTTACCTTGGTAAAATGTTTGGTGTGATGTACGCGCGTAGGGGAGCAGGGCGCGGAGCCCGCCGCCCCGCTCAGCACGCGGGGAAGCCGCGTTCCTGAGAGATGCCATGCTAAAGCTGACGTGGTCGCTGCACCGGCGCTGAATTTTAAGAGCAGCCTCAAGGCTGGGCCTGAGGCCAAATCTGCCGACTGTCCGCACGCGGGACTGGGTTGAGGGTGAACCAGCGAGCGTATTCAGGGGAAGCGCCTTGATTGAGCTCTGTGTATTTACTTGCCGCACAGGCAGGTCCCTGCGTGCCGTGCCTGCCCCATCTGCTCTTGTGGCGATGGCACATGACTGACAGGCACACAAAATACCCCAGGCTCTGCCTCAGTTGTCACCTGCCATGGAGGCAGCTGGGATTATGGCTCTGCTGCAGCTCAGGACTAACCCAGCTTCCATCCCTTCCCTGCTTTGGTCTGCTCAGGTGCACGTTTCTGCAGCCGTGTCACGGCAGGAAGGGCCTTTCCCCCTTTTGTAGTTCATTTCTCTCTCCCGAGCCAGGTTCCTACTAACTACCCACCACTGCTGGACCTCTGAGGTTCCCAGGTGGAGGACCTGGGTGTGGGACACAACGTTGAGTCCAGTGCCGTCGCACCGAGCTGGCTCTAGACACATGTGCAATGCAGTACTTGAAAGGCAGTGTGGATACAGAAAAATCACGGTTCAGACAGGGTATAAAGTTTTTCAGTGACCCAGGAGAAAAGTTTCTGATATTGAACTAAGCACAGAAACATAAATAAAAGATAATTTACCCATAAGATGCATGAACTGGAAAATTTGCATGTCAGCCAACTCTTCTCTGGCATAAGCTCGAGGTACTGCATCAGCAAATTGTGAAATTAGGGTGTTTTTTTCTCTAAAATTCAGTTTACTTTGACGAAATAGGCAACATACATCTGGCCACAATTACATTATTAAGTGAGCAACAAAATAGACTTGTATTTTTTTGTTTTAGTTATTTAGGCTTAGAAATGATTGCCTGTTCAGGTTCCCCACAATTTTTTTTTTATTTATTTTTTTTCCTAAATCTTTGAAGCTCTGAATGCCATAGAAGCAGGCAACACCTGCATGGCTATCAGACAGTGTTCATATTAAAATGGTATGACACAGTGTTGCACTGGATGAGGATCTGACCATAAGCAGCTTGCTATACTATGATTTATGGCCCCACTTCCATGCAAGCACTTGAAGTACTTTGGTGAACTGGGGCTGAATTCAGTTTCAAGACCTTGTCCTACAGATGTCTCCAGACTTTTCTTATTGGGTTTGCCATGAGAAAGGGGAAACCTTGGAGCCAAACACAGGCAATGAGGGCAGGTTAAAAAACCCAGACGAGCAACACAGAGCTCAGAAGCAGCAGTTAAGCACCTGTAAGGCAGATAGCGATAGGCAGGGGTGGCGTAAGAGCGTCTGGAATATCCCTTTCCAGCCCTGGGATGCACCCTCATCTTTTTCTCAGGCCTAAACTGAAGCTTTGTGGCTTGTCAAGGACGCAAGGAATTCCTGTGCGCTGCAGTTACCTTCAACCTGCACCGGGACAGCTGCCCAGCCTTCCTCTTGCTGCTGCCCCGACTTCCAAGATCTGACTGCTCTTTCAAAAACACCTCCACCACCGGAGTTCCGAGCTGCTTTCTAGATTGCGAGCCAAGCTGGGGACTGCAAACTCTGCTCGTGTGTCAGCACGGAGAACACAGCAGCAGTTTCCTGGGTCTGAAGGGGTGCTCGGTGAGATGGGCAGCCCTGAGCTCTCCTGGTGTGTGTGGCGGGTGGCTGCTGGCTCATGATATCCCATTCCTAAAGAGTCACCCACCCAGCAGCCAACTGATGCCAGTGCAGGGCTTGTCTGCTAGTGAGCGTAGGATTCAGTACATGTGAGGTGTAGAAGGATCATCCTCCAGGTTTTCCTCTTACTTATGCACATTGCAACCTCCTGAGCACCTGAGATGGCAGTGGCTCCATCTTCAGAAGCCACAGAGGGTCCCAGGCTGGGTGATCAGCACCAGGCTATTCCTGTGAGGTTAGAAAGGCTCAGGGAATTCTGTCTATCCTTGTTTTGGGGAGAATTGGCTTCTCTGCATGAGTCTTGGTTAGAAATTAATGCCACGTTTTTTTGTTTCAATAGGCTCAGCTATAGGAGGACTTGGCCATATTTATTATTCTGGGAACAGATTTTCTGGAGTACTGCAAATGTTGGAGTGCAACAGAAAGCATTGCAGGTTATACAGAATTACAGATGTTAGGATGCATATCCTTTAACACTATGTGAAATCCCTAGTGTCATTTGAAAATTTAGAATTAAGGATTTTGTGTTTTCTGTGCCAAGCCTTGGTTAAATTTGCCAGCAAGACCCTCTGCTTTCTGGATCATTCTAGTGCAAAGGACTAAAGATGTTGGAGCAGTGTCAGTGTGATTTCTAGCAGCATTTGGGTGATACAGCAGACTCGGATAAAATGCTACAGAATTGGAAATTGGAAGTGCTGCAGAAACAGTAAGGAATATTGCCTCCCACCAGGCAGTGCGTGTTGTCCAGTTGCTGTTTCTGGCACCTGGCAAAACAAGACAGATGCACTTTGGACAAGCCTGGTACTTTTTTTGGGCTGCCTGCAGACAACTCTACAGACTCAGGGCATTTCTTGGCAGGCCTGCTTCCCAGTGGAGAATGGGTTAGGTGATCAGAGCTTAAGAGGTGTACCAAAGAGTGCCACTGTGCATTAGGCAGGTTCTTCCCTTGAATACATAGGCATTAAAAAACAATTTGTGGTAAGAAGGAAGAAAAAAAAAAAAAAAAACAAAAAAACCACAACAGGGAAAATCTTAAGAAACTGTTACAAAACAACTACCAGAAAAACATCTTGCCTGTATTTAAACAGGGAGAAGAGGCCAGACGCTAGCCTGGCAGAGGAAGATACCAAACATGCAGGAAGCAGTGGGAGGCTTAGCAAACTTCGATGGCCAGTGGGTTGGAGACAACAGTGAGCTGCGGGAGTGCTTCCAGCCTCCCTGGGGAAACGGGGCTTTCAGAGAGCCAGGCAGCCTTCCCTGTGAAGGGCACCATGGGCTGAATTTCAGGAGAGAGGGGGCAGAATGGGCCCTTGCTGGCATTGTTCATTCCTGCCTTTGAGCACATCAGAGGAAAGCCATTCAAATCAGTCCCCTTCTCACGTCAGGAATGTAATTAGATGTTTTGGCCCCCAAGGTGTGTGTCACATATTCATCCTCCTGTCAGTTCTCTCTCCTCTTTTGCTAGGCTCCTTCCAGATGCTGCCACTTGCTTCTAGTCCCCCTCCGCAAACCTCTTCTGGGATCAGCAGGTATGCCAAGAGCAGCTGATGGGTTTGAGCATATATGCTTCCCCCTGGCAGTTCTTGCTTGAACTGGTACCCAGCAGAGGGTGGATTGCCGAGCTGAGAACTTCCACATCGCCAAAAAGTGAGACGCTTTCATTCTATGTAATTCATCTTATGTCAAACTGGAGGAACGAAGGGAAATTTTAATATGTATGTCAAACCCAGTAAGTCCACAAGTCTCCCTCCCTCCTGCCACAACGCACAGAGAAACTATTTCCGGATTGCAAATATAGCTGTTTAACTGTGTTCATTATTTGTTTGGCCTAAGTAAAAGAGTTAGGTGTCTGAACAGGGAGTTGAGCAGAATTCAGGATGCTGGGTTCAGGTTGTGAACTCAGAAATTCCCACTCTCTTCTCCCGCTTAGCTGAAATGCAACTTTTTTTTTTTTTTTTTCCCCTTTAAAAAAAAAAATCACCATGCCCAGAAAAACCTTTGTTTTGATTTTGCTGAACAACTTAATGCTTGCCTTGCTCAGAGCTCATCTAACCCATTCCCATGTATGTATTTGCTGGAGAAGAGACACAGGATGCTGGGGAGTAGTTTTGACGGCTCCTTTTTTAAAAGTTTAATTGTGTGAGAAAGAGCCCCATTACCATTGAGCCAGAAGATGAGCACAGGAGGGATCCTGCCTCCACATCCCCTTGGGAGCCCAGACCCCGTTCTCTGCTGAGCTGCCTTCCTCAGTGGGAAGGGCACCCTTCCCCTCTAGCCAGTCTGGGGGATCCCGTTTGCATCTGCAAGGTGGAGCAGTCCCAAGAGGAGAGCCGGCATGCCTCCCCAGCCTGCAGATCCAGACTCCCTCCGGGATGCTGGGCATTAGGGAGTTAGATGTGGCTGTGCTGCCCCGAGTCCCTTAGCCTCCTTCAGACAGGGTTAAAACCCTTTAGACCTGGTGGTAACTATACCCTGGTAGCATCTCAGCTCTGTTTTCACTAGTACACAGGTCATAATAAAGTCCAAATATTCCCTTGTCCATCTTTTCCTAAGCTCCCGGTACATCGGACCCCCCACCTTTCCCTTGGCTTTGTCAGCTTCCTGGCTCAGTCTCCCTGATAAAACCCTTCCTCCCTTTGCAGTGCTTTGTGATGAGAGTTATTCAGCTCTCCCAAACTCTCTCCTTGAAGTCTTCCAAGAGTTTGTAGGGACTTTCTCATTTTGGGATGTATCTTGCTGGAGCCACCAGGCCCCTCTCCTATCCCAAAGCAGTCTAAACCCTGACTATTTAATCTCATTTTAAAGCAGACATCCTTGTCCATCAGATCAATTTGTATGTTATAATTTCATGGAAATTACCAGTTATCAATTTCATGTTCAAACAGATTTAAAAAAAAAAAAAAGAGGAGAAAAATATATGCAGTGATATTAAGGCCAGAAGGATGTAGCTCAATCCAAGGTGAAACCTGGAGGAAGGAAATACAGTACTGGTGGAATACAAGAAATGATTTTTAAGTTCTTGCAAACAAAGATACCTTTTGTGACCATGGCCCTTCCTTCTGCTATATCAGCACTTTGGCAGTAACAGCTTGGGAGTCTGAAATCAGTTTCTAAACCCTTGACCTCTTAGTGTGAAAAAGCAGCAGCAGGAGGAGGTGGATTTGCTCGGGATAAAGCTCTTATCCACAAACTGTTTATCGTTTAATATAAATCTAGGGACAAAGATAGCCATAAATCCATGGGAAGCACCTATATTCTGTGTCCATTCTAATACCGAATGGGATGCGTGCCAGGCAAGTGGACTGTGGGGTGGCTGGGCTCTTACTGTGCGCAGAGAAGTTTGCCAGAAAATTGGGCAAATTGCAATTAGACAAAAATTAGATTATTCACGCAGGTACTATTACATGTGTGTTTATCTGAATCGATATGGCTCCTTCTTAAATCTAAACTATTTCATTCATTGTTTGAAAATAGTTTTTCTTCCCAAAATTGGTATAAAAAAGGCAAAGAAACCATAAAGTGAAATTAAATGTTTTGATAGATGTGATTTTTTCCTGCCTTTGTTCCTACTTTTCCCCCTCTGTCTGAGGTGTCCTATTTGCAAATACGGTTAGGACAGACTTTCTTTCTGTGTTTGAAAGGATAGAGACGGGCAAGTTCAACAGCATCAAGAGATGACTCATCTCTCCAGCGCTGACTAATTGCTTGCTTAAGAGTGTTTATCCTGGTCTGTGTGGCATCCTAAAAGGTGTCCCAAGGCAGGCATCTGGCTCATTTTTCTTTATGGGCTGCCCACAGAAACTGTTCTGGGGGATGCAAACCCAGGTCTGATCATCTTCTCAAAAATCCCAATCCCTCCTTTCTTGGAGATCAATAGCTAACGCACAAGATCCACCTCTAGCCTCCAAAAGCTGTTTTCTCTCCTGGGAGACCTGGGTGTACCTGTTTCTGGTAGTTTTTCTAGCAATATCAACTGCACCACAGTTCTGAGCCCTATACCAGGAAAGCCTGGAGAGCTGGTCAGTCTCGTGGCTGTACGCCTGTGCTCGATGGGGAGTTATGAGCAGGGACTTTGCACTCCTGCTTAGGAGGTGGTGTGCTTATGGCATTGCAACACGAATGTATTGCTGCTCTGAGGCTCTGCTTTCTTTAAGAGACTTAAGAGACTCAGAAGAACGGAGTAAATGTTTTTAAATGTCAGTAGTTGACAGCTGACCATAGCAAAGGCTCTGGGAACCACCTTCTTCAATGCACAAAAGCATCAAGTTCAGTAGCAGCCTCTAGCCTGTTTCCTGTCCAAAGCTCTATGGCAATGACCACCCTGGGTTTGGTGGCAAGACATCTGAGCTGTGGGTGCTCCTTGAAGCCTGTTCTTGCCTTCCCCAGTCATTTTTTAACATTTTTTTTTTTTCCCCCTAGAGTATTTCAGTGTGTTACAGGGGAAATCTGCCAAGAAAAGCAGGTATCAGTGGTCTTCCATGCCAGGGCAGGGCGGCCCACTGCCTCTGATGATTTTGGTGCTGGGCAGAATGATGCCATGGCAGTATGGACGTCTGCCCTGATCTGGTGCCTCTTGACACTTGTTCTAGGATGTTTCTCTGCCTCTCTGGAGTATGCAGAGACAAGGAGCAGCTCTCGCAGCGCCCTGTCCCTGAAAAGCTGCCCTAAATTGTGGACAAGTTGGCCGTCTGAGGAGAGTTCATGGCTTCCTTCTACTGCTGCAGGCCACCTTGAGTGCCAAAATCCCTCCAACTCTTCCGTGACACTGCAGCAGCACAGTCACCTGCCAACTTGTCTGTGACCCGTGCTGCACTCCTCTCGTGGCATCTCACCAGCCCGCAATGCCCCGCTACCAAATACGCCCCTTCGCCTGGAGAACGGCGACCTGCCAAGGCCTGTGCACGCCGGGCTTTCCATGGGGCCTGCAGGCTTTTGTCTCGCTTTGGCTTCTCCAAGCAGCAGCAGGGGTTCTGCAATCTTAGATTGCCCCAGCTGTTGCTCTTTCTTGTCCCCAACTCACCTCTTCCCTCCAGGACTTAACGTGACCCCAAACGTCTGGAGCATCTGGCATGCCCACATCAGCAAGAGAGGATGGTCCTGGGCTTTCCAGGGTGAGCATGTTCCTGGCTTTTTGCTGCTTAGGAAGCGTGGGGCTGGGCTGCCGAACGGCTCGTCGTCTGCAATGCAAGCAGCATCTCCCCCCTCCCCACCCCCAGACAGACCCAGATGCCAGGGTCGGCAAGCGAGGGCACCACGAGGGGACCTGCCAGCTCTGCCACTGCAGCTGCTCCCTCTGTTGCTGGCAGCTGGGCTTGAATATTCATGGCAACAAAAGATTAGCACTGTGTGTGCTTGGCACTGGAGGCAGATAAACTTTCTTGAGGTGCCGGTGGCTCTGTTCTCATCCCATTCAAAGACCTCGCTCCCTCTCCCCCGCTCCACTTGTCTGCTTCATCGACCAGCTGATTCTCTTGCTGTATAAATGGCCTCTGTTGGGAGAGGGAGGCGAGCAGCTTGATTAAGCATTCAGCAAAGTGGTTCAGAGTCCAGACAAACTAGCGCTGATCTTGCCAACACTTGCACTCAGTTGGCACTGAGGAAAGCCAGGAAAAAAGCTTATTTATAAATGGGTGAAATTCTGCAAGGCATTGGAGTGGACTTATGAGCTGCTATCCCCTGCTCAAGGGATTTAGACATTTAGGACCATCATTCCCTCTGACTTTCGCTGAGATTTAGGGGTTTGAGTGTCTAAAGAACATTCAAGAAGGAGACTTAGACCTTTCAGTCACTTAGAAACTTTTCAGTTTCACCTGACAGCATCACTGATGGGTTTAAAATGACGTCCGCCACTTCCCCCTCCCTGCTCTGAACTGTCCTGGAAATAAAACCCAAAAAGAGTAAAAATCAAAGTAAGGATTGTTATAAAATTATTGCTGCTGGTCAGAAGTGGAAGAGAAGAATTCTATTGCTCTCCTGCTTTTGCTATGAGGTTATTATTTGTGAAAGGAGCCTGGAGTTGTGGCAAGTTTATAATGCTGGTGAAGTTGACAGCACAGGATGGCAGGCAGCTTTGAAAACTGCCTCAGATGAAGGGATGACCAACCCGGGCAGACAGCAAATGTGAAATGGGAATGTGATGCGAACTGCTCCTGTGACAATCAAGGAGATGCCCTTACTTACCCTACATTTCAACCACTCTTTGTCCCTTTCTTGGCATAAATTGTCAGTCCCCCGTGGGCTGGCAGGACTGGGTGATATTTAGCCCAGAGCAGGTGGGTTTCTCGTGCTTGGAAGGGAAACCTGCATGGGCAACAGGCAAACAGCAGCTGGAAGTTGAAGGATTGGTTACAAATGACCAAGCAAAACCGTCAGTGTGAACAGTGGTAGCTTTCCAAAAGCATTCAGAAGTAGGCAGAAGTGGCTGGCTATCGGGCTATCTTGCTCTCTCACCCAGTACCTCTTCCTTTTCCCACCCAGGCAGGGCTGGTGGTGGCCAGTGGCAGGGTGAGGACTGTGGCCAGCTGAGTCCCTTCGGTGGCCCTGCCAGGCCGTGGTGCTCCAGCTTTCCTTGGGGAAGCGCATTGCTCTCGCCATGTGCCGTGCCAGGAGTGGAGGGGCCCAACCTAGCCTTCTCAGCTTCCCCCCCAGGCCTTCACATTAAAAGTTAGACTTTATCACCCCCAGATGAGTGCTTTGTCAGAGTTAGTCCTCGGTAGGCAGAGCAAACTTATCGCCCAAAATTTAAGAGCAGGTGTCTTTGCGGTTAGTGGAGAGAAGGCAAATCATCTGAGCTGTTCCAGCTCTCTGCTTTAGGGTGAGATGAACAATACCTTAGAAGTGCCTGCACCTTTTCAGTTGTTAGAAGGGAGTCTAGCCAACTGGATCAAACGTAGTCATCTATGCTGTAGGTAGACAAAAGAGGATGATCTCCCCCAGAGCGGCCAGGGGTAGCAGCACCCCAAGGAACATCAGCATCTCCAAAGCCATCTGAAGTGAGAGGGATGGACCATGCTCGTGCTCTGAAGATCTGTGAGCGTAATGGCTCGGCACCACATAGCACAGTCTTGTGCTGACAGTGGAGGGAGAGGAGTTTCCTAGATCTTCCCCAGGACATCATATAGTGAGGCTTTGGGGGCCCAGCAGCAAACGAATGCCACAAAAGGCTACCTGATGGGGTCTGCTCAGAGTAGCCAAATAATTATCTTGCTTTGGCAAACCGCACAGGTCTTCAAGTCAGGACAATATTAATCGTTTTTTATTTGCTGCTGTGTGGGAAATGGGAATAATTTTGAGTTTTCAGTGATTTGCTAGGAAATTAACTTCTGATGCCAAAAGCAAGGCTGCTGCATTGCTAACCATTCTCCAAGGATGACAGTGGGGGAAGAAAAGAGCTTGGGGGCACAGCCACCTGCTCCTTCTCCATCTGACACTGCCATTGTCACAGTCTGCCCAGATTTGGCTTGACAGGTCTCTTGTGAGGACAACTAAAACAACCTCATTAGAAAAGAAGACTAAAACTGTTCAGAAATGAAAGGTAAAACTTGCTTCTGCCAGTTTCATGAGTGTGTTGGGAAACAGGATCCTCGCAGCGCATGAAATCGCCGTGTAAGGCCTGTGCTATCTAGGAGTCCACAAGCCTTTTTCTGTGAGGCAAAACAGCCAACATCCTTAGTTGGATAGGTCTGTTTAAAGTTAATGTTTTCCTCTCATGCCCTCACAAATGAATTCCTGGTAATGCTGATCACCGCTTGGGCTGTTAAGCGGCTGCCATGGGCTGGGAGGCCAGATCAGGCTTCTCAGCTGTGTATTGCTCTCTTGCTTTGAGAGTTCCCTTGAGGAGATGTAACACAACATTGTTCTGGTTCATTCCCAAGCACCAGCAGGACTTTTCTCACCTCTTCAATATTATTCTTTTTTCCTTTCAAGGCCCGGTTAGGATCTCAAAAGTTTTCCTTCAGCTGATTGCCATTTCCTTCACCTTTCACTGGTTTTAATAGAGCTCTCCATTCTCCATTTGCAGACAGGGAGCATTTACCACCTCATGCATTAGCTGGCGCCTTCCCTAGCCCACGTTGTCACACAGTGCAGCATTTGTCATTGTCATATTCTGGGTCAGGGAAATGCTGCTCACCTTCTCGTCCATGCTGTGTGTCATGAGCAGCCCTGACTCCTTTATTCCCCTCACAGAGGGAAAGGAAAGACATCACTCAGCACAACAATTTTTATCAGATCCAGCCACATGGAGACACAAGCTGGAATTAACACGTTCTCATGCAAACACAGAGCAGTCTGCCACTTCTTCAGGTCTTTCAACCTCTCTTGAGCTGTCTGTCTCTTTGGGGTCATTGCATTGACGTGCCCAGACAACACTGTCTCTGATGATACCAAAGCCAGGAGCATGCCCAAGCTGTTCATAGCAGCAGCTCAGGTGATAAACTGTGTCAGCCGGCTGTGCAGTTTATTCACTGCCGGTTTCACTGGAAGAACAGAAATAAAAGCACCTTCTCCATGGCAGCGCTGCGATGCTGCAGCTTTGCCCCAAAGGGCAGCTTCTGGGGCAGCCCTACCTCATTCCTAGGTATAACCACAGCAGCAAATACGTGATTCATGTGGAGAGCAAAGACAACTCAGCCTGACTCATTTGGCATAAAGAAGTGGCCCAGGATATTAGGCCTTCACCTGCTGTTCTGATTTTAAATAAAAACCCCAATCCAAGAGCAGAGGAATTCTTTCCTAATTTAGACTGATTATCTGGGAAGGTCCTTAATTAGTCATCAGCATGAGAAGTATCTAGGTACCCAGGTGCAACCGCTCATCTTAAAGTGTAAAATATATCTAATGGCCTCAGAGGAATGGGTACAGGGCAGAGCTGAGATTTGGGACTCCCTGCTCTGGGAGGCTCCCTCCAAAAGGCAAGCCCAGCTGCTGGTCACTTTACTGCCATTTCCAACCCAGATGCTCCAAGATATCAATGCCTCATAGCTATTGCAATTAGTGGGACATCTTGGAGGCCCCAAACCTAGGTGTCCTTAGAGATACTACCTACTTCTTGCTAAAATTAACATCTGGAATTTGACCGAGGGAGTTCCTGCTGTTGCTCAGAGTGAATTCTGGCTAAAAGTTGTACTGGCAGCTACAGCCAGTGCTCTTACCCCATTGCTGGCAGCTGGCTGGGCTGCTGCTGGAGGAGTACCAGCATACCCTTGTGACACAAGGACGCTTGTACCTCAGGACAGACACGGCAGCTATCTTTATCCAGCCCCAGAGTAGAACTCAGCAAGAATGGTTTACTGATACAATCGTATTTTTAAAAGCTTCTCTTTCATACAGCTTCTATGCAAAGATGCACAAGTGCAGAGGTAAGGAGACACTGGAAATTAAGGAGGATCTGGGAAATGAGGCCTTTTTTTTTCACATTAACTTTGAATGTTGAAAGACTTTCAGTGAAGCTGAGAAACACACTGGAGCTCTTGCAGTTGAGAAGAGTTACAAGCAAATAAGCCTCTTAGTTCCTGAGTATAAGTGTGATTTAGAGGGTCGGACATGAAAGCTGTACTACAAAATCAAAAGACAAAAGGAACCAAAGAAAGGTGGTGGAGAGGCACACTTGCCAGATCCTTGGGCATCTCTGTGTGATTTTAACAAACTTTTTAAAGGACTTTTGAATAAGGCGACCTGGCAGTGTTCATTTTGTAGAAATCACAGAGGCAGAGATTACTCTGGAACATGCAAACTAAACAAATCTATCTAACGAATTTTCCGAGAAAGTGCACCACCTCAGTCAGCAACAGAGAGACTGCTTAGTCCATAGAAATGGCCCAGGTTGTAAAAAACAAACAAACAAAAATTCCCCTTGCAGTTTGCATGAAGATTGCAGAGATAAGGCTCTCTGAGAGTTCAACAGGAAGCTCTGAGTTGGCAGCAAACCTTCTCCTGTAAGGAATCTTGGAAGAGCTTTAAAGAGGCAGAGTGTTGGGACAGGGAGGGGAAATGAGTAACAAACAGGAACCTTGCACAAAAACAACTGATTTCTGCAGCCTGTGACGCTGACTTTTCTCATGCAACGCAGGGAGGCAAGGATGCTTCATTCTTAAACTTTCACCTTTGACGACAGCAGGCCAAGCAGCAGAGTTACGTAGCAAACCATTGCATTTTACAGCAGTTCTCTCCCATTATCCTTCCTGTTTCTTTTCCATGAAGCAATTATTATCTGTGAATCGATCTTACTGGGAAAGAGTGGATGGTTTTCTTACTAGATGTGTGTGTGTACAGGCATGTGTGTGTACACAGGTATTGACAAATTATGGGACTCTGTTTTCTTTGGGCTAAGCACAGAGCTTTCCAGGTGACACTGGCAGGCACAAGTGCTTATGTCCTGTTAGGACAGAGACCCCAAGGAACATGTATTGAACATGCAGTCCAGCACTGCGATGTAAGTTTAGATGTCGTCTCTATAACTGGAATGTGATAGTTTGGGATGAAGAAAAAATAGCTGCTTAGGTATTAGTAAAATGCGTGTATGAGTAGAAACGGGGAGGAGAAAACCTGGGTGCACTGTGTAGTCATGTGGATCAGCACCTGTTAGCCACAGGTTTCTCATTTAATAATGGAATGCCTTGATCAAAAATGTGACCGTCCATTGGAACGAGGCGTTACAGAGGGCTAGGGACACACACTCGGAGTTCTGGCCTGCACTGCTCTTTGCAGACAACGCTGTTTCGATTGCAAAGCATGTCCTTCCTGGTGAGCTAGCTGCCCAGCGCTGGGTAAGCTGCTGTAGCAGCAACTCTCTGACCTAGCTCAGATTTCAGCTGGAGGATGCAAGTTCTGAAGCACTGAGGAAATTAATTTGGTCCAAAAAATGAGTCTCTGTTTCATTCACTAGAAATAATGGGAAAATGTCTTCCAGGCTGTCACCTTGATTATATAGCTAGTTACTCATGTTCTGAGGGGAGGAGGGAACTGTAGCAAACAACGGGTAAGATACGGATATAAAAAAAAAAGAATGGGTAGCTTCATCTGCCTTCTACCCTCCCATAAAGTGCTTTGCTACTGACATTTCTCATACCTTTAGCAGAAAGGATAAATAACACCATTCTGCACAACCACCAACTGCTGATTCAAAGGTTTGACAATCAGGCTTATGACTTCCAGCTGCCTGCCCTGCTCCCACGCCAGAAGCATTGCACGTACCTGCTTCCACACCAGGAAACATCGTGCCTTGTCTTAACCCTCCCACCGACAGCCGAGGGAGCTCGAGAGGAGTTATGGTGCTGTGTTAAGCTCTGGGGTCTGCAGCAGAGGAACCAGAGAGTGAGGACACGGACAGCTAAAGCTTCCCTTGGCTGTAACTTCATGCCATGCACCAAGCCCAGTCATAAACCTTATGTTTATTCCTGAAGCTGAAGCTTAAGGAGAGGAAAATCCAGATGTAGCTGGTCTTTCCTGGCCTTCTAATGGCAACAGTAATGATTAAGCCTGAAAGCATGTCTAAAAATATATAGAAGTAATGAGTTTACATGGTGCAGTTTAGTGCTGTGCATACTTCTGGCTGAAAATGGAAAAAAACCCACCAGGTGTTATTGTCTGTTTCATCCTGTATTGGTTTTAAGCATCTTGACATGAAAACTCTCAGGAATGAAGCTGCGAAGCACGGACAGCAGACCTTGCAGAGGAAAACGTGGGGGTCCAGTCAACAGAAACTTCCCCATTTTTCCAGGCTAACACTTTTTAAAAATACTTATCCAAATTACCAGACTCTTTCCTGTGAAAGAAAGCAACAATTTTACCTTACAGTTTCTCTCATGGGCAGTATAAATCAGCATCCTTCACTAACTGCACTAAGGGGAAATATTTTACGTCAGTCATTCACTTGGGTTGCCAGGGTTGTTGGTGTGGGGTCATGAATTGTCATCTTCTTAGCACTGATGGATGTTTTGTAGCCACAGGAGCATTTCCGAGTTAACTAAGTGACTAAAGACTGAATGAATGGAAGCAGTTTGGGTCAAATGAATTCTTCATTAGTATCTCAGAGGAGAGCCTGTCATTTTAGGACCTCAGAGGGGCAGAATATGGGATATCTGTGTATACTGCTCGGCGAACTGTCAGCACAGCACACTAACAAATTCATAAGAGCTGCCCTTAAATGAACCATTAGGAGGCCAAGTGATTAATAGGTTGATCTGTCGAAACTGTTAGTTTCCTAAAAGCATGACTGAGTGGACTCATTGCTTACGGTACAAGGAGCTGTTATTAACATTCCAATAGCTGTTTTTCGTTAAAGACATCTGTGACTTAGAACTGTGAAAGCCTGTTTGGTTTTGCATTTGTGCCTTAAATAAACGAAACACTGCATTTGTATACCCAGCACATGTTTCCTTTAAGGGGTTTGCTTTCAAAGCACTCAAAGCAAAAGACATTGCCTTGTGGCAAACGCAGCTGATGGGGTACCACTTTGCGGCTCATGGGCTTTCACCTCCTGTGAGGACAGTGTGACCTGGGGAGACTTTGGGTTCCTTCATGCAATGTTCCTTTTCCGTGCCAGGATGCTACTCTGCTTTTACACAACATGTGGACCCCAGGCATTTGGGAACTTGCTTTTTGGCAGCCATATTTCTAATGTACAAATGCTGCAGAAGAATTTCTCTCTCCCCACACACAATGCCACATATGCGCTTCATGCTTGTACCTCTTTCTCCAGCTGCTGGAGAAAGCAAATCACAACTGTAATTACCAGTAAATTCTACCTCAACAAAAGAACTGATATTTTGAAACTGTCAGCAGCCTAGGAAAGATTGTGAAATAATAAATGGAGCAAGGAAACAGGATAGTGCAGTTGTTAAAGATCTATTTACCCTGAGCAACCTGAGTTTGCCAAACTGCTAAGTCACCTAGGCTTGGGTCTACAAAAGGTCTTGGGCCCTCAAGGCTGAATCATGTGCTGTGGAAACCCCACTCAGCCAATGTTGTAGCCATGTCACTGATGTTCTGTGGGCACTATGCGTTCTGATGGCTTTGTAAAATATGCAGTTGTCATACAAGAAGCAGAAAACGCTCAGGTATCAGCGTCTGAAACCATCCAGCCCTCTTTCCACCCAAGAGCACTAACCACTGGACTGCAGGTGAAGGCTGCTGTCGCCTGCTCTCTCTGGTGCTTCGTGACTCGGTCAGCAGGACCAGCTGGAGGAGGTTCTCCCTCCTGAGCCTGCATCCCTCAGGCAAACGTCCCACCTCCTGTATGATAGAGTTTGGAGAGAAAGGGCACTCTTAAACGGTTCGGCTGAAGCTGTCCCCCTCACGGGACTAGCCAGGGACAATGATGAATGGCAGCATGGAACAATCATTTAAGTCCTCCTTCAGAGGAATGGGGCTTGGAAGGGTTTGGCTGCTGAACCTCCTTCACCCAGGAATCTGCAATCTTAGGCTGGAAATACAGGTGACAGAGCAAGAAACAACCCAAACCAGCAGTGACAACACAACCCAGAACTCTACCAAAGGGGGAGGACTCAGGACTTCACGCCGTGGTCATGAGAGCTGGGAGATCCTCAGAGAGGTCTTTGGACAGGAGAGCTGCCGCCCACTCAGGCTGAAGGAGTGAAACCCACTCAGGGTGCCCACAGTGGAGCCCTCACATTCCGATTCTGGGTGGGGGGAAGTAGGAGAGCTTTGGATGACTATCTGTGGTTGAGAAAGGACTGGCACTTTACAAGAAATTGTGTCACCCTCCCCTGTGTTCAGGGAAACTCATGTTTAGGATAGGAGGTTGGGACCCTCCAGGCTTTGTTGTATCAGGGCCTCTATGTACACACTTTGAGAGTATACAAACTGCACAGAAGAATGTTGATCCATTGCTGGGGTCAAAAGGGGAAGAGCAGTAGAAGACAGAATAAATTTCTTGCAACGCTGGGGCAGGACATGGATGGGAAGCTGTTCTCTTGGTATGGGAAGATGTTTTTACTGAAATAGATGAGACTGCCTTGAATTTTCAGTTACCAGCAAACAGGGCAATTTCCTCAGCAGATGGCATGTCTCACTTCATATTCATTTTTGTTACATCAATATTCAGACCCCACTTAGTGCTCTTTTGGTGAATCATGTTTGTAAACTGTACAGTGCAGCTATTCAGATATTGGGCAAGGTCCTGACAGTTTCTGGAAGCTGGAAGCCTGGAAACTATTAAAACGATCTGAAATGTCCAAGAAGACACAATTTTATAACCTGCAAATCCTACTAATGTCTTCCAGGTTCATCTGCCATCATTCCTACTTCCTTGGGGGCAGTCTTAGGCCGTGGAGTAAAATGCTCCCAGTGACCAGCACAGACTGGAAGATACCATGTGTGCTAGCTAGAAGGTGCTGCAGCGTATTTTCATGCTGTTATTCTGAGTCAGGAGATGTTTATGCAGCTCTCTCCAAGCACATGTGAGCTGTCTCCTTCTGTGCATTCGGCTGACTGAAAACTCTGTAAATGTGACGAGCATGACATCTGGGCTGCCTGAGAGGAGGAGAGCCTTAGCTCAGGTTTGGCAATCCTATTCCATGCTCATCGCTGAGTAGCCAGATTCCTGCTTTTAAAAACCATGTCAGGGAGTGAATAAAGAGTCTGCGGCTGCTCACAAAGGACCACGTCATAATGCTCTCATCCAACATCCTTCCCATGGATCGACTCTGGCCCATGGGCTAGTTATGAAGCACGCACTCCACAAACTAAGCCGCCACTGTTTAAAGTACAAGGGCCTGAGTCTTTTCTTACTCACAGCAGATGGAGGAGAGAACCTACCAATCAAGGACTCAGCATAAATGGAGCTGGCAGTGCTTTCCTGAGTCGGCAGACAGCTTGAAACAATGGCTCTGAGAAGTGCGTCCTGCCTTCATTCATCGCACCAGGAGACTTGCCACCGAGTCCCACGGAAACAATGTGAACGGCCATATTCAGGGTTTCACTGCTGATTATTTTAGCAGACAGGATGGGGACAGGGGAGGAATGAGACCCATGTGGGAAGTGAGAATTGCATGGTAGGAAGTAGGGAGACAACACATAAAAAAATCAGGGAAGGGGGAAAGAAACAAAGACAGGAGGGGGCGAAAGAATAAACTCTCAAGGGCAGACATGATGGTGATAATAAGGTACTTGCTCTTTATCTCCGAGTGACACTGGACACAGCATGGCAGGAACAGAGCTAACAGGATGAAGATAACTGGGCCATTTCTTCCTCATTGCATGTTCCACTTGTCTGCTGTGTCCATATCATTTGGGGAGAATTGTTCTCTGGCTGGAGGATGCAAACCACCCTTTCGGCATACCCCAGCCCACGAGCCGTGAGAAAACATCTCCTTTCAGCCAGGCTGAGATTAGGTACCCAGCGTGGGCCAGGTCACCTGGGTTTTGCCAGAGACGGGCACTGTCAGAAGGGGTTTATTGGTTGTCGGTGCCTTAGGATGGAACCAACCATCTTCTGGAGGTGTCTGTCCTCCTCCACCCCTCCGCAGGGAGCCAGACTCCCAGCTGCTCTCAGGGGAGGTGAATCCCACCCCAAGGATGGGTAAAAAGGCGTGTGTGTGCTCTGTGCTGGATGGGCCTGCACTCCTCTGTGGTGTGTCAGAGTCTTTGCTCTGCTGAACTTAATGGTGAGCTACCTTCCTTCCAGGCATCAGAGGCTTAGGACAGAGAACAGGTCTGTGTCTCTTTCTTGCAAGAGGCAGCAAATTACAGCTCTGGGGAAGCCATACGGTACATCTGTACTAGTAAATTAAATGAACCCAGGGCTTTTCTCGGACACTGAGGCCAGCTAGCATTGAACCACTGATGTTCATACTGGTTGTGCTAATTCCTGTACCATGTCTGGAGCTGTGTGCTGGCTGGCTCAGGACAAAACTGTGCAAGAAACACTTCCGTTTGACAGGGTAGGCAATGTATCCAGTGCCTGGCAATATTCAATTTACTAGTATGGAGGAGCCTAGATCCTAAATTGCCCCAGACACATCACTTTCTTACAGGAGCATCATATGTACTGCCCTGCCCTGTCATTCTCAAAGCACCTTTGGGTGCTGCCCCTGGAGCAAAGCAAAGAGTGGAAACGTCTCAGCACAACCCAAGGGGATGCGGCAGCGTTTCTTCACCCAACCCTCGCTTGTGTCTCATGAGCTCTGAAAGCAGAAGAGATTGCTAAGTTCTGAAGGGCGAGTGACTCCGGTTGTTCCTGTCAAGAGAAAGAAAGGACTTCAGGTTTGTGTCAGAGGCGGTTGGGATTGACAGCCGCCTGCTATCGCACAATGGGGAAGCGTCCTTGGCACTGCGAGCAGGCAGGATGTTTACTACCGGGGATTCACAGAAACTATCAGAAAGGGTTGTGATAAGTGGATCTGATACAGTTTACAACCCTTGAGGGCCTTTTCCTAATTTGCCATGTGACTTATCAACCTGTTATTGTCCTCTAGTGCTTTCCACATATTGATGGCACTGACCTTGAAAAGACCATGGCGTAATACGTTGAATGATATTATTGTGTGTGAAAGACAACAGAATTCTAGGTCAGAGACTGGAGGGGGACGTGTGAATGTGAAGACTGAACAAGCTGGAGACTATTTCCAAGTGCCAGTTTGTGCAGGCTGAGTTCTCAGAGGGATTCATGAAGGCCTGGTGCTGGTGTCACTGCGAGCCAAGTGAGGCAACCGATTTGCCCTCTCTTCTGAGCCATTCAAGGCCGAGCTTCTGCCCGATCCTGCAGCGCGATGCAAGCTCTATCTAGCTAAGTCACATTGGGGTCTTCCAAAACATGGTATTATTGTCCCTGGTTTACAGAGAAGGAAATGGGAAGGATGCTTAATAAAGTTGTGTAAGATTGCACAGCATACCAATGGCAGAAGGAAACACATGCATCCTCCAAGCCCCTGCTCTTGCCATTTCAGGTGGGGTTCTCCAAACTGGGAGATTTGAGAGAGGTTTTCACCATACCAGAGGCATTGTCCTGGGATCATCTCCCTCCTTATGGAGTCCCTCCTTGGTTTCATATCACCATTGCAATGAACACTGACCCAAGAGGTCACTTCGTCTCCTGCTCACACTCAATGCAACTGAGGATATTTCTTTATACAGGAGAATTTGACTCAAAAGTGTTTAATGTGCCAATCCAGATGCAGCTGCTGGGTGAAATGCAAGCAAGGGTCAGGTCGGTGGGCAGCTCCCCATGCGATTCCAACAGGACATCCAGTTTATGCATCCTTCAAATTAAGGATAAATATGGACTGGATTCATCAAATCCAGAAGGTGCTAGGTAGAGAGGAATTCACCCTGGGCTTCTGCAATTAGAAAAATCCTCTTCAGAACTGAGGAGCCGGCAGCTGGTTTATACTGCCTAAGCACAGGGGATGTTGAACCTGAGATTCCTAACAAGTCAGGAATTCAAAGAAGACTCAGCTCTGGTCTTTACTCCAAACAAAATGCAAAGTAAAGCCTGACCCAAAGCATGTTGCAAATGAGTCCAGTTCCACCACAGCTGCACAAACCTAGTTTCTCCTTGTCATTAGAGGGGCTCCCAGCTGACTGCATTAGAGGGGCTCCCTGACGGCATTTCTGATCTGCTTTCAACCAGAGAACAAGAGGCTGGGAAGAATATCTGTTTTTCTCACTCCTTGGCTGGAGGTTTGCTGAAAAAGCAAACGCTAATGAGAGTCAAGAGGTAGCAAACGAGCATCAGAGTGGAGGCTGACCTGGGAACCAGCCTTGTGCAGGAAGGTGCATTCTCCCTTGCAGAAGAGCAGTAGCTCCAGCAGCATGGCTTTTGCAAGCCCCTCCTGCACAGCCTGCAAAATGGCCAAGAGGAATAGGATGGATGAAACTTCCCTGCCTGGAGAGGTCTGGAGCCGGCTCGTTTGGGAGAGCAGCAGGCATAAACCAGGTTGAAACAGTCACTGGCCTCCTCTTAGCAAGAGACACCTGAGAGACGCAGCAGTTTGTTCCTGCTGTGGCAGCTGGCAGGATGCTGTAGCATCTGAGGAGCTGCACGCCAAGGCAGCAGATAGGAGTGGGGCAGGACCTGCAATGGATTTAAGGCTACTCAGACCTGGTGACAGCCTCGACCAAGCTGTGGGGCACTGCGCCTGAGCTAATGCTCCTTGGTCCAAGTAGGGAGGTTGTTGTCTTGGGCTCCTGCAGGCACAAAAGGGGAATTTGCCTGTATTCCTCCAAAGGGGTTTATCGTGTTTCCAGTGTCTGGCGCATCGCAAGACTGTCCTTGTCGGTGGTCGTAGGCAGGAGCCCCTCTTGCAGGAATCCCACGCCAAGACCATGCCATCCCCCTTCTGAAGTTGATCCAAAGTCTTGTCTTTGTCATCACAAGTTATAATCCACCTTCCCCTTCTTCACTCTCCCCTGGTCCCCTGTAGCCAGGACCGGACTAGATTTCCCCAGCGTGGTTTCACATCGTGGAAGCGACGTCTGAGGTTTCAGAAGGTGTTTTCAGCGTTGGGGCTTGTTGAAAAGCGCTGGAGCTCCAACTAAAAATTCCCAACTCCTTTTGAGAAAACAAAACACTGCCAACAATAACAAAACCAAAACAACCCAAAAAACCAAACAACAACAACAACAACAACAAAACAACAACAACCCAAAACGATTGGATGCCCTTCTCATTTTTTTTTTTAGGCTGGAAAACGGCCCCTGGAACCTTCTCTCCTCGCTGGCGGTGCTGCCGACCGATGCAGCAGCAGGCCCCTGCAGTCCCTCGGAGCAGAAAGGGGAAGGTGGGAGGCAGCCATGGCCCCGAGGCCGTCCGGGCGGCCACTAGATGGGTACCGCGGGCCGGGCCGGGCCGGGCCAGGCCGGAGGGGCAGCGGGATCCCTGCCCCTGAGCCTTCTCCTCCCCGGGGCAGAGGGAGCCTCGGCCGCTGCCTCTCCCCCCAAAACCCGCGGCCCCCGGGGCGCTGGCGGCGGTGAGGCCCGCGGGTGGGCGCGGGCGGGAGGCGGTGGATGTCTCGCTGCTGAGGAAGGACGGGGCCTAACGCTGCCGTCGGCCCGAGTTTCCTCAGGAAGCAGTGGGAAACCTGTGAGCAGCCCGCAGGCAAAACCTTCTTTGGGTTTAAACCTTTCCCTGGGAAACGGGGCTTGGGATTCCCTGGCGCCTCCTTAGGGAGCGTAGGTCAGGGAGGATGGATTTGGGCAGTGGTGCTCCTCCGGGCAGAGAGGCCGCTCGCTGCCTGCCCGTGGCCGGGTGCGAGGCCGGCGGCCCAGGGCAGGACCCTGCCCCTCTCCGCTTCCCCCCTTCGCCTCAGGCACTGCTGTGAACTCAGCAGCCGCACAGCCGTTCCCCTCGGTATCTCCAAGAGGATGGAAACACCAGAGAAGAGTATGTTTCTCTAGAAGTCCCCAGCAGCTGGGGAGGGAAACGACCCTGTTCGGTCCATCCTGCAAAACAATTCTCCAGGCACTTCTGGCTCTGACGTTTGGGGAGCACAGAGCAGAATCCGTCCCAAGATGGAAACGTATGGGATGTCATCAGAAACCAGTGCAGTCAGTGCTTTCTTGCAAAACTTTAACAGCTGAAATGTTCGTCTGCCAAAGAGATCAAAGCCGATAAATCACAAAGTTTTCAGTCTGGCAAAAGCAACTTTGCTGAAGCCATGTATAACCTGATACTCCAGATCTGCTCTGTGGACAGCGCACATAGCCCGTAGAGCATCCAGACGTACACACTTTGTGGAGGTTGGCTTAAGACAAGTGAACCAGAACCCAGGCAGAACCCCCAAACGTACCTTTCTGCAAGGTTTAGTGCCACCACATGGTCCCTGAGCTTTCTTTACACGGAGACATGCTAATCCCATCTCTGTCAGGAGGCCACAAACTTCCAGAAATCAATCTGAAGTAGCAATCCCCAAAGAGAAGGGTCTATTTTTACAGTGGTGATGTGGAGATGGCGATGCTGCTTTTTCTGGCAGTGCTGGAGAAATTCCTCTAGCCAGCATTGTCCACCTGCGCACAACAATAATAGCTGATGACTCAGGATAACAGGCTTTGCGACACTTCCATCTCTCTCACAGTTGAGTCACTGGCCGGGATGGGATGGGCCCAGCTGGGAAAGCAATGTGCAGGATGTGTCCCAAGTACACAGCCAAAGCAGACAGGTCCTTTTCATACGCCTCTGCCTGTGGGACCATAGGCAAATAAGGATGGTTGGTGCGAGGCAGACTAACTGCAGGGCCTCAGGAGGGCTGTGTTTCCTCCCTTGGTCCCTCGTACCCCCAGCTGCAGAGATGTGCAGCAGCATCTTCTGGCTCCTTGGGAAGGAGAGCCAGGGAGGGTAAATCAAGGAATGGGGCACAGCCGCAAGGGACCGTGCCTCCTCCTCCTCCAGCCCTGAACTGTGGCCCATGGAGGGAATCATCCCATTGCCCTCCACCAGCTCCGGTAGTAGCTGTAGTTAGAATAATGGCATTGGAATGTTTGCGATTCATACTGACACGAAACTAATTTTTCAGGAGAAGTCCTAGAGTAATTTTTTATTTGATCACTTCTTTTGCACCCTTCCCTGTTCAGGCATTATTTTGGGGCAGCATTAAAGGTGCATACATGTCCTAAGGGGACATTTCTTTATCATAATGCATTTGGAATTCTTTTATGTTTGTTTAACTTCAGAATTTTGGGGGTTTTGATGTGTTTTGAGGGTATTTTCTGCAGTTCTCTCCTTTCATACATTCTTTCTTTGTTCTTATATTGTGTAACTTCACCCTAACCTTGCTTTTTCATCTAGAAATTCTACAGTGGAAAAAAGGCACTTCAGCATCATGTTATGCAAGTGTAACAATTAATTCAAGCATTCCCTCCATGAAGGAAAACAGAAATTCTTCGAATCTTGTAGAAACTGAGAGCTCAAGTCTGCTTTTACTTATCCTGACATCAGTCAGGAATGACACCAACAAGTTTTATCTGTGTGGAGTTAGAGGTAGGGAACAAGTCCTGGATTTTCAGATGCGTAAACGTGCACTTTTCACAGTATTGATCCTTCAGAATATGTCCTTAGATAACCCAGGGTCTAGGAGAACGCTCTCAAAGTCAGCGATGGGCGCAATGAAGAGCCGGGAGAGGGAATGCTGTGGGAGGAACCCCCATGGTACTATAACCCCACGGCAGGATGAGTATCTAGGAGAGCTTGCACGCCGGAGCAACCCCTGTGGTGCCACCTCGTGATGCAGACCTGCCGCCGGCAGCACTGGGCTGGCTGGGCAAGCCACAGCAGCTGAGCTGGAGCAATGTGGAGCTCATCACGAGTTAAGCTCCCATGGACTTTTCCAGCTTTTGGGACAGTTTTTCCAGCCCACGCCGAGCTCCACGCTGTTGCAGCTTGCTTGCTCTGGATACCCACACTCTTATGACTAACCCAAGCGGAGCCGTTGCCCTCGGGGCTGCAATCTCATTGCAAGCCAAAGCAGCCCCCAGCCTATTCCGTGTTATACTGACGTGGGGAGGCTTGCGGTTAGGTACAGCTTCTCCGACTTATCTCAGTTCTCACACTGGTGGTCTCAGGGTTCAAATTTTGGGACTGCTGTCTTGCTCATTCGGGCTCTTGGAAAAGGCGTCATTAAGGCCCAGCAACGGGAAGAGATGTGACGGCTGAGCCAAGGGTGGCATGTACGATCTGGGCCAGCATGGAGCCCCCTCTACGTCGCTCTGCAGAGAGTAAAAACCATCTCCATTTTTTAGATACGGGAAATGATGGGGAACCTTTTATGGTTCCTCAAGCAAATACGTGATTTTTCTGCTTTTTGTTTTTCCTGTCCTTTGTTTATGTGATTATTCTTTTAAACAAATGGTTTCTATTCTGGTTTAATTTGCATTTTAGGCTACATTTTGGGATCGTTTTTTTATTTTATTTGGATCTGACACAAATCTCTGATTCCAAGTGCCCCTGGGGTTAACAACATGAGGCAGCTCTCATTTTATCTGAATGGATTGGGTTGAACTGTAATGTAAACTTTGGACAGGCCAGCTTACTTCCCAGATGTTTCTGTCCGTGGTTTTTCAGATGGTCCCACTTCCCAAAAGCAACTGGGGGATGGTCTCACTGTGGCAACATGGCCAGGAATTTTGATGTAATCTCTTGCATATGAAAAGGCATGAGATGCCCTTCCAGCATTTTTTAATTAACCATAGCTCAGTCTCTGTGCAGTATTTGTCCTAATTGCTCGTAACTAGCATACTGCAAGCAAGGATCAACTCTTTGCTTATAGGATCAACGTGTTTATATTTCTTTTCATGGCTGTGGCAGGAGAGGCTGCCTGCCTACACTACAACACTTCCTATCTCCGCACTGTCAAATAGCTGCCAGTTCTTCAGAGGACAATCCGAGGAAAAAGCCCCTTTTTCTCAGTTTCTCCCAGAATTTTCCTTGAAATGAAAAGGGACATATTTTGGGTTGTTTTGCTGGCAGGGCTGTGC
This sequence comes from Tyto alba, assembly GCF_018691265.1. NCBI lineage: Eukaryota > Metazoa > Chordata > Aves > Strigiformes > Tytonidae > Tyto > Tyto alba. The sequence goes on from NW_024881280.1 coordinate 7,298,840, forward strand.
TTCAGCAATGTGGGGCCCCAAGGAACAGTTAGACGTAAGCTTTAAAATGTCTTTTTTGAGGAAAATTTCTTGTCTCCTTCTTGCTGCTCTGGCCCCAGATGTGGGCAGTCTTGCAGATGCTTGTGCCCAAGGCCAGCTCAGCCCTCCATGCTCTTTCCAGGAGGAAATTACAGCCCAGGTCTCTGCAAGTGGCAAGAGACTCACCAGCTGCCCCACAATTATGAACAGAAGATGGATTTGGGGAGGGAAGTTTTCCTGCCCCATTACTACAGACAGAATAAAGGTTACACCTTAGGTCACAAGCTGAAAACACTTTTCAGCATCCTCTTTTGCTGTAGTCCTCTACGGCTGACAGGAGACCAGGTGTCAGGACTGCTGAGAGCCTTTCCCAGCTCCATCACCAACCTGTGATGGGACTCTGGACTTGTCTCATGGTCTTTTTGGTCTGTGTCTCCCAAAATAAAGAGGAAGGGAGACGATACTTCCCTTCTCCCCACTGCTGTCTCTCTTGTTTATTCACAGAGCAGAGAGACCAAAGGCTTTGCATGTAGGATACCAGGGCCAGCAGGGCATGCAATGCCTCTGTAACACAATATTTTCATTGGAGGAGTCACTGAAGGCATTGCAAAACTGGGGCTCCTTTCCCAGTTCACTAAGCTAAGAAAATGTTTCTGTTAAGATGTAAGGAACATTTTTCCAGACCCTAGGGATATTTTTCCTTCCCAGACTGTTTTGTGTCCCACCTAGCTCCACTAAGCCCACCACCATGCTGGTACAGTCCCTCCACTTTCTTTCTCCTCACTCCTCAAGGGAATCATCCTGGCTGGGGGTAGGGGGGCGTAGAGGAATGGGTAACAAATTTTAATCTTTTATCAACAGGGCAACTGAGAAACAATAGGAATGAGTTGTCCAGCTCTGGAAGGTTGCCACCTGCGGCCCCAAGCCCTGTGTCATGGGTGGCCAGAACGGCTGTCCCTGCACCCCCAAAGCACCATCCCGCTGTAGCCCGGGAGCCTCCGGGTCTGAGGGAGTGGGAGCCTGGGGCCGGCTCCTGTGGAGGAGCTGGCAGGATCTCCACGAGTCCCACGGCTCTCTTGCAGGACAGGGACAGGCTGCCCGGGCTACGGTGGCAAATCCATCACCTTGTTTCAGATGCAGGGTTGGGCTGAATGCCAGCCCAGCCCTGGGATGCGTCCCCAGCAAAGGAGCTGGCAGCGACCGCTCCTCTAACCAGCTGGAGCTCCGGAGCTGCTGTATGGTGTACACATAAGGATGGGGGCTGGCCAGGACTCAAAGGGCAGGTTCACTTTCAAGCCCTGACTAATTTACATTCCTCGGGTGAGGACAAGCAGCTGTAAAACATTGGCATTGCCTTTGCAGCTACTTTGCATCACAGGGGAACCAGAGCTTAAGGCTTTGGCCCTGGTATCAGGTGTGTTTTCGTGCCTAAAACTTGCTTTCCCCAACTAAATAAAACACATCTTTACCTCAAATTTATGTTTTCTTATCTTAGTGCTTGCTTCAGTTTACCCACATAATTCAGTGTCCTTCTTGCTCTTTGAGCCAAAGGTACGGGAGCAGAACCACCTGAAGGGGAGCTGCTTTACTATTTCCATCCTGACCAGGAATAAAAAGTATTATCAGACGTCTTGCAAAGAGCTTGTGATATTTCCAGCTTATTTTCAAACCAATATGGTTCAGAGACATTGCCCTGGGCATTTTGAGCAAACAGCAAGCAAACTTGGTGACTTTCCTTTGCCGAGCTGCAGTTTGGCAGGTCTCTGGGAAGGACTGAGCAGGAGTCCAGATGGGATCAGAAAGGTTCAGGTGTCGCCAGAAGAAACAAAGGACACAAATCCAAAGCGAAGGTTGGCACGAGAGTGCATCTTAGAAACCTCAGCACAACATCAGCTGATTTCACAACGATGAGCACAAAGGTCACCAGCCCAGTGGTCAGCAGAAAATGTTTGTGCTGCTGTTCAGAGGATGACATGGCTCCTGCCTTTCCCCACTGACAGTCATACCTGAGGCTAAAGTACACTGGTGAGACACAGGCGGCAGAGGTACAACTTCCACTCACTGAACCTCCTTACAGGAAACAAGTGTTTTTCCTTCAAATGTTCAGGCCATTTTTTTTTCCTTCCTTTTTTACAGGAATGGTGTTAAAGTGCAGTCATCCTCTGCAAAGTGCTTTTGTATAAATAGGTCTTGCCCAATCTGATCCCTGTGTGCATTCGGAGTCAGATCTGCTGACTTCAGTAGTGAAAACACAGTCAAACTGCTTTCTTACTCCTCTGATCTTTGCACAAATAACCAAGTGAAGCTTGGGTGCTCTTTTTTCCCCCCAGGGCACCGTCAACAGACTCAGGCATGACACGAACTTGACAAATGTCATCTAACAGGAGAACTGGCCAGTCCCTGCTTCCGTCCAGCAAACTTGCTCAAACTCTTTAGGTGTGGGAACGAGTCCGTTGCTGAGCCCAGCGACTGCTGTAACGTTGCTTGGCAAACTGATGGCGAGCACCCTTCAAATTGCCGGCTGCTCAGACTGGGGAGCCAATTATTCAAAACTAGGGAGTGGGAAGAGAAGAGGAAAGGGGATGCTTGTACTGGTGCCCAGTTTGGGAGCACGGTCTCGCAGCCTTCTGCCTGGGCTCAGCGGATGAGCACGTACGTACACCATGGGACCCAGGGGTGCTGCCCGTGCAGAACGGGCATATTTGTGTTTGTCACCTCTGTGTCAGGATGAGCCGGAGGCATGCTCCGCTCCCCTCCCCCTCCGCTTGTATCCTGTTTTCCCCGCGAAGGAAATCTGGGCAAGCGAGGCGGAAAAGCGCTGGGGGGGTCCCGGCAGCCGCGGCAGGGCTCGGGCAGCAGAGGCAGGGCACGCTGCTGCCCTGCCAGGCAGGTGGGACCCCCAGGGATGCCCGTGCCCCTGCCAAGCAGGAGTCCCTGACTGGGGGGCAACCCCATCAGATGGCTTCATCCCCAGGGGAGCGCGGGGACACCAGCTAGGGCTTTGGGGGTAGGTGACATGGGCAGGAGAAGACCCAAAGAGCAAGCACCGCCCCAGCCAGGTGGACTTTCCTCAACCCAGTATCTTGCCTTCCACCCAGCTAATCTCTTCCCAGCACTGCCTGGCCATAAAAGTGATAAATGCTGGTGCAGCAAGGTTGCCAACTCCTTGTTCAGCAACAGGAATTTGCAGAAAAGAACACTGTTGTGATGAGAGACAATACAACAGGTTAATCATCACATTGTCGCTCAGGCTGGGAAGGTGACCTCATGGTGTGCAAAGCAAGGGGCAGAGGTGGCATTGCCTACCAGAGGAGGGAGCAGGGTTTCCAGAAGACAGCACATCATCCTTCCAGTGAGCCTTTCCAGTTCCTGGTGTCCCCAACAGCCATGCTTGTCTCTGATGTGGCTCCTCTCCAACCCCAACACTCATCTGCACAGCCTGACATTGCAGGATGCCCAGGGTTTGGGGCAGGTTCCCCCTGTACACCAAACGGGTTTCTCTCTGCAGCACAAGGTCTCAGGTTTTGCACACACCCTCTCACTCACAAGTTCCTACTCCAAGAGACAAAAAACCTGTGCATATAAAACCTCTGGGTTTAGATGACTGCACTGCTTTAATCAGATGCTATGGGGGACTCTCCCAGAAATGTGAATTTTGTGGCTTGCACATAAGTGTAGGGGATATTTTGGGGTAGCCTGTAAAACCAACCTTTGGGCTCACTGACTGGAAAGTTAGCAGAGACTGACAAAAGAGACAGATTAAGGAAGCCAAGTGTTAGCCCCCTCCTTCTCCCTGAACATGTCCTGTTGTAGAAGGATACTGGAGTTTTCTATAACACATGACAATAATCTTGCACTTGTCCAGGTGGTGACAGCAAACACTGACTTCCAGCACGGAGCAGTGCAAGTGGGACCCGTGCAAGAAGCAAAGCAAAGCAGGCATGTGAGCGAATGAGAAGCTGTTAGAGACACCGTGCTGCATGGGCATCTGAGGCAAAGCAGAGGAAGTCTTTGAAGGGGAAAAGGGACATGGTGAAACTATGGTGGGACAGTGACTGGGGCCTTTGCTAAACCAGTTATTGAAGAAGTCTGTCTGATGATCCCTGAAGTCTTTCGGGGTCTCGGGTTGCTGCTGAGAGTCATGGCAGGAGAAGGGATCTGGTTCTCTCACCACTAAGCTCTTGATGGTGAGAGGAGAGGCCACCTGAGGGGAGAGTGGGTTAACCCTTCGAGCCCTGAGTAAGAGCTTGGCCAGGTGCTTTCAGAAGAAGTTACAGGAAAACCCATAGTGAGGGATATGAATAGAAACATCCAGCTCATGGCCTTTTGACACTTAATTTTTTTTTTTTTTTTAATTTTTCAATTCATGTACACAGTTCAGATCCTCAGCTGCTGTGAACTTGTGAGCCATGAGCCACCATCAAATCACAAGAGCCGGATACACTGTCTATAAGCTAGCTAAATAAGTTCATGGCAATGAGACACTGGTTCCGGAAATTCACAGATAGATTTAGCTGTAAGCCAAAGAGCTAAAACCCCTTCATTTCAAAAGCGTGACACCTTGATCATAGTTTGGGGTTGCTTGGGGTTCGGTTTGATTTCCAGAGGTGGTACAACACATATGTTAATTTATTTGGTAATTCAGCCTGGTGAAATATCCATAATAGCTGTACCCTCCACCCCCAGCAGCTCTGCCTGTGTCCGCATAGAAACAGGTCTGGGATGCTGTACACAGATGAGTGTGTGCAGGAAGAGGGCTCTTCCACACAGGAAGGGTATTTTTATAAACAGGAAGTGTATTCTCCTACCAGATTTACTTCTGCGTCCAGTCCTGGTTTAGGTGGAACTGTCTGATCAAGGAGAAGAAAACAAGAAGCTCATTCACAGGATGGCAGGGCGAGTTAGCACATGATAGAAAACCACACATCAGCTTGTTTCTATTCTCAGGACTGATTTCAGAGGGGGGAGTTGTTCCATTGAGCTCAGTGAATTGACTTGCGCTGCATTCAGTAATAAAAAAGTCAGAAGGGTGCCACAGTTTTTAAAAGAAATGGCAATAATAGTAGTGACGACATAACACTTTGTTGACGTTCATGAGGTCATCCCTGGCGAGTGGTGCTATGTGTCTGCATGAGCTCGCAGGACTGAGGCCAGAAGGGGTAACAGTGCGTGAGTGTGTCCATCCCTGGCCGTGATGCTGTCTCCTCCTCTCCTGCTCTGTCATCCCCTTGAAAGATTCTGCCTTATTCAGCTGATGGGCTATGGCTTAACCTGATTTTTTTTTTTTAACTTTTATTTTGGAAAGTGCACTTTTTGGATGCACAATGCAATGGAAGTATCTAAATCAGAGATAATTCAGCCTCTGATTCAGTCGTGTATTGCATCAGCCTGTTGTGGATGAACAGCTCTGAAGTGGCACGTGTTGGCGGCGGCAGCCGCAGTTACAAGCTGTGCCCGTGTGTGCAGTCTCCTCTGCTAACTGTGGGGTGAGCTCTCCCACAGCAGCCCCTACTCCTGATCAGCAACCCTCGCTCCTCTGCAAAGTAGCAGCCCTCGTGATGGCCCTGCTGTGCCCAACACGCACATGGCAAAGCCCGGCAAGCCCAAGACCCTGTAAGAGCAGGACCAAGAGAGTGGCTCAAGGAGGGGATAAGGTACTTGGTAGGAAGTGTGGGGAGCTGAGATTATGAGGACAATGTGTGGAAAGATGGTGCAGGAATGGGGAAGGTAGGGATGCTCCTTTGGAGACCTGGAGATGAGTACAAGGAAGGTTGGAGAGGACCAGAGGGTCAGGGCATCCATGGGAGAATAGCAGAGGAGCATGCAGGATGGACCAGAACCCAGAGGACTACACTTGCTGTTCTCCTGGGCTGACTTTGTCAGTGTTTCAGAGCTCTGAGATGCACAAGAAGGGAGGAGAGTTGCAATTGCACTCTCCTCGGCATGTCTGTAGCCTGGCACACAACAGGGGCCTGCTGCAGATGCCGCCCAGGTAGGGACATCACCTGTCAGGCCTCCTGACCTTGACGACACTGCATGCAAGTTGAGGAACTTGAGCTGAAACATCACTGCGTATTGCAAATAAGCCTTACAAGGAGTCCCGCAGCAATTCTGAGATGTGTCTGTGTACATGGGCCCTCCCACTGCACAGGGCGGATAGAGAAGTGTGAAGTATCAACTCCAGGGACAATTTATTCAGGTGAAAAACTCCGAAGAAGATGCTACAGCTGTAAATATGTGGCTGCAGGGCATGGATAAGAGTCTCAGGATGTGTCCACCCAGCTGGTACTGCTTTAAACTAGCTTTCCTGTGTGCTACCAGCAATGGGGTAGGAGGGTGATCCAAATGTCCTCTAGCACAGAAAAAGCTCAGCCCAGACACTGATTTGAAATCACTCAAGCCTTTTTCTGTAAACTAGACCAAATCAGGTGAGCAGGTCTAAATCCTGCTCTTCCCTTTGGCTTCAGAGATGACATGGGGTAAATCTAGATTATACTTTGTCGCTCCGTCTCCATCTTCCAGCCTAACAAGCCTCATCTATATAACGATGCAGGAATGCTCAGGAATGTAATACAATGTTTGTTGGCACACACGTCCCTGAACGCACACAAGAATCATACGTGCCCGGCTTTACTGCCTGGTGATGTAAGAGGTGCACTGTAAATATTTTTTCTAAATGGAAATCCCTGAGAAATGTTGGCCATTTCGCTGCTGGAGCAGGCTTTTTTGGTTAAGTGAAATCTAGATGTGACTGGAGTGTGAAACAGCTCTAACCCATGCCATGACGGAGGTTTCTTCCTCGAGCCACTTCTCAGGGTTGCTGGTGCCCTCTTCCTTACCCACTCTGCCCAGCCGGCGCCAGCTGTGCAAGAGGCACGTGTGATCTTCAGGCCATTGAACCTTGCCAAGGATGCCTGGGCTGCTCTGCCAAAGCAGTTGCAAGTTTCAGCCTATTTTGTCAGGCCAGTTTCTTTTTGTCTGTTTATGGCTAGACAAATTTATGACTAGATGAGTTTAGTGGGAAGAACTACACATTTCTTACATAGTTCTGATTTCTCAGAAGTCGAAGCCGTTTTCCGGAGACCTAATGGCATTAGAAAGCAAAGCATATCTGTTGCATTCAGACTGAAACAGCAAATTATTTTCTTCAGCTTAGGCCTCCTGATTAAATCCTGTCTAGTTTGTCAGACACTTCCAAGCCATATGTTAGACAAAATTCCTTGTGTGGTTGGGCCGTATCTTCAGGCATCTCAAAACTAGCAAAGTCCACGGGGCTGTGCTGGATTACACTTGTCAGAAATGGAAGGACTTTAACTTGCTTCTTTCAGCAGAGCTGCAGAAGAGTCTGAGACTTTGGGATTTGTGGATTTTTGAAAAGCGCCAAAATACCTTAAAAAAACAAAGCAGAAAGGTTATTCACAAAGATGTCATTCACATATTTACATACTTATCCCCACCAAAGATTAAAAAAAAGGCACATAAATTCATTCTGGGATAAATTCTGCCCTTTTTAGTACCTGTGCAGTCCAATGACTATCTGCTAAAGTGGACTACACAACAGATGTTGATCTGCAGCATAGCAGAGTGCCGTGAGAGTTGTTTTAATTTTATACTGATGGGACAGAGCTGAGCACGGCTCTTTGGACCCCTGGTGTTGCTGGAGCAATGCACAAAACACCTGAGGGGGTTCTTTAGAGAAACAGACAGTCCTAGGTGGATTTAAGGAGGAGTATGTTAGTGCAGTGCTCTCACTGCCTGCCCCTGGCTCCAGGGTTTTTTGACTTAGCAAATATGTGCTACACACATGACATGCTGGAAAAGACATTTGGGGACCAGTGTTTCATCTTGCTACAGCAATGCTGGTTTTTTTGTGCCAAACATCAAACCTAAGGTCCCAGCATCAAAGACAGAGGATACCACGCAGCACTGTAACATTCAGGAGGGAAGCAGTATTAAGAAATTAGGAGAGCAGCTGAGAGCAATGTTTATGGAGGGTGCTTGGCCATAGAGCTCTTTCTTCCTCAGTATGCAGCGTGCCACCCCAGAACTGGAGGTGCTGAGCAGCCAGGCTGACAGCCAGAGGCTCAAAGGCTTGGGGAGTAACAGCCTAATGCTGCAGTCTGCCCCCAGGCAAGCTGGCATTTCCCCAAACTAGATTTCACAGAAAACACAAACCAGCTCCCTCCAGCACTTGGACTTTCCTCTCCCCATTGCACCTCTCATGTCATAACAGCTTTTAGGTGCTCCCAGCCTTGTGCCCGGGGCAGAAACCAGTGGAACCAGTCGCATCTCCCTCTTCTTTCACTTTCCCATTGCTAGCCATGCCCAATCCTTCCCTCACCATACCAGGGCCTGCATGGAGCTTGATATACCAGTATTGCACAAGTGGACATGGGAAGAGATAACTGGAGGTGCATATGCCCAGGATATACCTCAGGTGCCAGCTGTTTCGGTAAAGAGACAGATTAGGTTTAAAGGTCTGATGTCCTCTCCTCGTATGCAGCATGCATAATGCATAGCCCAGCCTGTGTCAGTCGTTACCAGGAGGTGATACAGGGCATTTGAAGCTTCTGCTTTAAAATGTTCTTCTACAGGGGTGTTGCCCGTATCCTGGGCTTTTATTTCTTCAGTCCTCGAAACATAGTGGACTGTGGGTCTAGATGCTGAAATCTTATCTGTAAAAGTTGGTGGTCACTGATAATTCAACCTCCTCTTCTTTAACTGGCATTTGTCATTAAACAAACAGTGTGCTTCCTCTTTCTCTCAATTAGATTAAGTGCAAATCAAGAGCAATTCCGGCTCAGTGTCAGCTTAAAACAGAAACTGAAGGCCTGCGATAATTTTTATTTGTAAGGAGAAGTTCATGGAGGAGCAAGGTGCCAGATCAGCAGCCCAGGGGACTGCGGCATTTACTCAAAAATGGCCTAATTCCCAACAAAGTCCATGTGCCTAGTGCTTCCCATCAAATGACCCGGCATCTCCCAAAGGCTCCCTGCCAATAGGAAACGCTAATCTCCTGAACGTAGGTAGGATTTCAGGCACAAATGGTGCTGCAAAGCTTTCCAGAACAGGTGCACGGGAGCTCAGCACTCGGGAAACCCACGGGTTTGACTCAGGAGGGGAGGTCTGTCCACCCAAGCCCATCAGTTACCCATCCTCTCCGCCACCGTCATGGCCATGGCCACCCCTCCGGCAGAAACGGGGCCAAAGTCACCGAGTTCCTCCCACAGCTCTCCCCAAAAAGGGACATGAAAAGAGAAAATAACAACAACAAAGGATGTAGCTGATTCTCTGAGCTTATTATTAGCGGAGGAAGGGCTGGGATTAATCACTGCTGCAGAAGCAGCTGTAAAGGATGGAAGTAGTTGATCAAAGTGGACTTTGTTATTTCTGATGTATCATTCTGCTGAGCAATGAGAACTAGCGTGGGGCACTAGAGCTTCAAAAGGACTTTAATGACTCCAAGGCTCGAACCAAGGACACTGCTGGAACTAATCGAGAAGGAAATCCAGGGCAAGGTGGAAATGATGGAAATGAGTGCTTTGCTCCAAGGAATTTTTCCACATCTTTCATTTCCTAATTCCATACCTTTGAGGTAATAAAATTTACAGTGGCGGAAAAAAAAATAGTGGGACAATGGGAAAAGTTCCTCTGTGGGACAGGGCTACGTGTGGCTTGACTACACCTGATTGCTGCACTGCTGCCTGAGGGGAACAGAGGGCACAAGGATCCTCACCATTTTGCGCTTGTGAGGTCTGACAAAACCGCAGTCCCTCTGCCTCCTCTTGTCACAGAATAATCACTCCTACTGCTGAGCAGTCACAGAGCACCTCTGAGACCTGGGCAGGCTCCCTTTCCTCCTCACTGGCCAAACAGATGCACAATAAGGGCCTTCTGCATCCTTGAAGTGTGTAGCTGTAGCATGGCCCCTCTGTTAGCTGTGGGGACAACAAGCCACCCTGTGCTGCTGCTGGGGACTGTAGTAGTAAGCCGTGAATGAGTATGGAGAACCTCTGAATATTGGCTGGGAAGGAGCCATGGGAGGCTTGATTCGTGCAAACTGACACTGCACTGACTTGGGGGAGCTCTGTCATACATAAACATAGTCAGATGTCTGCAAGGCTAGGTTGGAAAAGAAATACATGCTCTAAGGGGTCCTTTGTTAATGACACATCTGCCATGTCCCTATCTTCTCTCTTTCCTTCCCTCCTTTCTCCCTTCTGCTGTTTAACCCCTTTGTTGGAGACATGGGCAGTGGCATTGAGTGCACCCTCAGCAAGTTCACCGATGACACCGAGCTGTGTGATGTTATTGACACACTGGAGGGCACGGATGCCATCCAGAGGGACCTGGACAGGCTGGAGAGGTGGGCCCATGAAAACCTCATCAACTTCAACAAGGCCAAGTACAGTGTCTTGCACATGGGTTGGGGAAATCCCAACCACAAATACAGGTTGGGCCATGGATGGATTGAGAGCAGCCCTGCAGAGAAAGACTTGGGGGTATTAGTGGATGGAAAAGTGCCTGTGAGCCAGCAATGTGCGCTCACAGCCCAGAAATCCACCCGTGCCCTGGGCTGCAGCCAGAGCAGGGGGGGCAGCAGGGCCAGGGAGGGGATTCTCCCCCTCTGCTCCGCTCTGGGGAGACCCCCCTGCAGTGCTGGGGCCAGCTCGGGGGCCCCCAACAGCAGAAGGACACGGAGCTGCTCGAGCGGGGCCAGAGGAGGCCACGGAGATGCTGGGGGGGCTGGAGCAGCTCCCCTGGGAGGCCGGGCTGAGAGAGTTGGGGGGGTTCAGCCTGGAGAAGAGAAGGCTCCGGGGAGCCCTTCGAGCGGCCTCCCAGGGCTTAAAGGGGGGGCAGGAGAGGTGGGGAGGGAAACTGGATCAGTGGATGTAAGGATAGGATGAGGGGAAATGGTTTTAAACTGAAAGAAGGGAGATTTAGATTAGATATAAGGGAGAAATTCTTTCCTGTGAGAGTGGTGAGGCGCTGGCCCAGGGTGCCCAGAGCAGCTGTGGCTGCCCCCTCCCTGGAAGGGTTCAAGGCCAGGTTGGACGGGGCTTTGAGCAACCTGGTCTAGTGACCCTGCCCGCAGCAAGAGGGTTGGAACGAGATGGTTTTTAAGGTCCTTTCCAACCCAAACCATTCTATGATTATATTCTATGATTCCTTGTTTCGGTTTATAGAGCAAATGGATCCAAAAGAGCATTTCCTACTGAGCAGAGCTAGAGCTACCTTCTCTGAGACAGTCAAGGGCATGTTGCCCAGAAGTAGGCCTTTCATCCTGCTAACAAAGTATTGGTCCTCTTCTGAAAGAAAGTCCATGGGCGCAATCTTATCTACACAGACCCTGAGTCTATCAAAGCTGATCTTAGCACCCTCACTGGGTAAATGACTCGGTGCTTTCCATAAGCCTTGACTGCCATGGAGACAGAATGGCATTTCTGGGGAGTTCAGATGCAAAGCTTCATCTATAGACACAAACTCCTCTCGAAGCACTACACTAAGTCAGCAGCCCTGAAGAGCTACAATTTGCTCCACTCCTTCTCAGGAATGATGTGGTCCATCTGTCTTCAAACGGCATGTGACTTTCCCGAGTGAAGAAAGAGTAAAAAGTGTGTCAGAGTCTCAGTAAGCAGAACGGTGCATGTCAGTGGGTCCTGAATCAGTACTCTGGTGGAGTCGGTCCTTCTTCTGGCAAAGGCCACAGCACGAGGCTACATCCTAGGCAGGCACCTCATCTGCCAGGAGATTCGCACATATACTGGGTACGCTGGATAGCACTGGAGCTGTCAAGGTAGTGCCCTTCTTGAGCAGTAGTAGGGTTTGGAAACATCAGCCCTGATGCTGAGCTCTCTCCTGTTGGCTTTCCACCAACCTGGTCTTGCAATGAAAATCTCAGATCTTCCAAGGCACGGTATGGACGCTGAGCAACAGCCAAGATGGATGAAAAGCAGGAGGCCGAAGGGTGCAGTATGCTTCAATTCATTTTGAGTATACTGCTCAGCTCATTGTGTGGATGTAGTTGTAGCCTTCTTCTGCTCAGCTGAGTGGAGGGCAGCAGCACCTACCCCTGTCTGATCCATTGCCTTCCCTCACTGCTATGATCAGAAAACACCAGAGACACATAAGCATCAGGGAGTATCTTCTCTGTCGTCTTCTCCCTCAGTTTCCAGCAAAGACCTATGACTCTGTTTCTTTCCACATTTGTCAGGAAGAATCAAGTGTGCATTTTGTGGTTAAAAGTCAAAAGTGAAAGCATTTCCCTCCCTTCCCCTTCCCCAAATCCAGCAGCTGTTGAGTCAACTGTTTTACTTTCTCAGCCTAAACATGCAGCAGCACATTCTGGTGAGGGGCAAGACAAGCAAGCCTCTGGAGAAGACTGACAGGATGAGAAATGGAGAACCAGGACCACGTGCCTCGAGAGGGAATCTGACACCCTGCGTGCTGGCCAGGGAACTTGCATCTTGGCTCTGTCACAGCATGCTCAAGGCTGCGTGGACTTGGGGACCGAGTGGGCTTTTCTGAGTCACGTTGTGCTGGGTGTGTTACACGCAAAGCAGGAGCTGCTTGGCAGAGAGAAGTGGGTGCGTTTTCAGAGGAGGGTAAACACTGCAGAGAAATACTGTGCCGTGCTTGATGCAGATGGGACCCCATAAGCTGCCTCCTCTGAGGTAGCTGTGCTTGCTTCCATCTTTCATGGAAGGATGGAGCCTTGTCCTGCTTACAACCCAGAGCCCTTCTGCAGCAGCAATGTGCCATGACTCAGTCAGTGTGTGCAGAGTCGTGCTTCCTCCCTCCCAGCCTGTTTCGGCACTGCTCAGTGGGCAAGGTGGACCTGGCCTGCATGCAGCTGTCTGTGTCCCCAGGGACGTGACATTAGCTGGGGCAGGGAGCTGCCAAGGCTGCATCCCCTTCCTCCTGCTATGGAAATATTCCCTGGGGGAGCACTTGATTAGTGTCGTAAGAGCATCAGGACATGCTGAGCTTCTCCTCTGCCCCTGTGTCCTGCAAAGGGCTGAGGAAGTCAAGTGTGTCCATCCCCAGCGAGTGAAGAAACTTGGTGGCTCCTGTTCCCTTTTCCTGACAGCAGGAAGGCTGTAGGGAAGGAGGATCCCACTCAGTCCCACCCTTGGAGCCCTTCTCGTGGAGTCACAGCCAGCAGGCTCTTTAGCAACCCCCAAAAATGCACTGGCAGGAGGGGCAGGGCAACCAGGCTGAGCTTCATGGTTGCCAGCAGCAAGGTCTGGCAGAAAGCAGCCTGTGCTGGTGGAGCAGTGCTTCCGTCTGCAAAGCCCCTTGAAACACCCCTTGTTCCTTGTAGACAGCAGGCAGACGGGGAAAGCTGGGACTCCAGGGAAAGCAAAACCCCACAGCCTCAGCAAGCACAGCTGAGTGGGTGGAGTGTGGCATGCTGAGAGGGAATTGCCTTTGTTATTTCAACACAAATGAATTCAGAAATTCAGTCTATGGTGATGTCCTGAACTCAGCCCCCAGTGTCACCAGTACCCCAGTTCTGCCAAAACAAATAGGGATGCTTGGCCAAAGAAAGAAAACTGAAGCTCTCCCTAAGAGCAGCCCCAGGCTCACACCCAGCTTCACACCAGCACCCTCCTCCTTCAGAACCTGGTATCCAGGTATCATCTGCTCTATTTAGACAAGCAACTTGAATACTTGAATAAACAGTTCCGCTGCAGAGCAGCCAGCGAACACCATCACACAGGGAGCACCTAGCTCTCCCCTCCGCAGGCAGCCCATCAGAGATGGGCGAAAATGGAGGCAATGCTGTGCAGACAGCATTGCCGGGCACTCAGCAAGGCTGGCGTTGGTTCCCAAGCAAATGCCTGGACATTCAAAACATGCATCCCGGTTGGAAGCTGCATCAAGAGAGGCAGGAGCATCTCTGTTTCTCAGAGCTGGGAGGCTTTGGGACATCCTGAGGGCGGAAGCTCTCGTACATGGTGAAGGATGCCCTGCCTGACATGCATCCACCTGGACTCCTACACAATTGGAAGAAGTGTAGAGCTGGTAGGGCCAATTTCTTCCTAAAATGACTCCATGAGCAGTGGAGCTGCATGACAAGAGGTGTTTGCTTGAATTTTGGAAACATCTTCCTGTGAGGTCTTCTTATCTTCTCCTTTATACTTTTTCCCTTCACAGAGGTAACTGTACAGCATGAGCCACATGAAGAAGCCAGCAGATCCCAGACAGAAGCTGGTGGAAAGGAAGAGAATGGGCAGTGAGGTGGATTTTATAGAGTGGGAGAGAAAAGCAAATATGGCCAAGATAGTTAATGGTGGTGATGAATTAAGGCAAGATCAGATGAATCGGCTTAGCTGTGTGTCCTAGGCTGAAAGTAACGGGAAATATTAATTTGAGATCAGTCTGGCAAAGGCTTTCTGCAAGTCCTTCAGTACAAAGCAGACTGCAGCCCCTTCCCATCCCCTGATCAGCGCCTACTCACAACCCTGAACTGAACTATGAGCTTTAAAATCGTGGCTATTTCACAGTCTGCTGGCTGCCCACCCAGCAGGGCAGCTCCCCCAGCGTGCTGCTGGCGAAGTACAAAGGGACCTTTCCTGGGAGAGTGCCTAGTCTCACAGCACAGCGCGAACACCCAGGATCGAGGAAGCAAAACTTTGCAACTTTCAGCTGGACTGATGAAAGCTCCCTTGCCGCTGCTTGGGAAGTCAGGGTCTGTGGCAGTCCGGAGTGGCGCAGCGATGAGCCTGGGTCCCTGTGCTCCGCTGCCCTTTCTCAGGAGGCAGATTGAGGAGCAGTCACGTGCGTGATGGCAGAGAATAAAAAAAGGTCTAAGGAGGCAGCACGCCTGTAGGAGCTGGTGTTTCTGTCTCTCCCCAGAAAGGGATGCGTGGGGTTTGGGTCTCAGAGAGAGCACAGCTCCTCAGGGCTGGCAGAAGGCACAGCCCTTCACCGGGGCTGCCAGTGCAGCCCACCTCTTCCTAACCCCAACCTCCGCCTGCCCTGAGCGACCCTGCGGGGCTCACTGCTGCAGTGACCCCGCAGCCTTTCCAGCCGTACCTAGCGAGGTTAATGTTCATCTCAGCAGTTGCTGAGTGACTCCCACAACACGCCGTGGGATGGAAGCCCGGGTCAGGGCACCCCTGGCCCTGCCAAGGGCCACCCAGAGCTCAGCCGGCAGAGAAAGGCCAGGCCTCCCGTGTCTGTGCCCGTGACAGACCCTGAGCCTCCAGCGCTGGGGGCTGAGGAGCTGCAGCACTGTATGGGCACTGCCAAGACCCCTTAAGACCATGTCTGTGCTGTTCCTTGAGTGGTCTCTTCTTTGCCCGAAGAGAACAGAGCTGCTGCCCGCCTAAATACCGCCTCAGCAGAGCAAAGGGGACTTGGACTGCTCAGCCCCAACGTGAGGCTCCTCCGCCCCAGCGTGAGGATCCCTCAGGCCAGGGAGCAGGGGCACGCAGCACTCCTGGCCATCAGCCTGCTGACAAAAGAGGCATCCAGAGGTGCCCGGGCACAACACACCAGGTTCAGAGTAACGCCGCTCAGCCGACTGCTCGCCTGGCTGCTCGCCCAGGAGGCGAAGAGGGAGCCTGCTGCTGTCGCAGGCACGGTGGTATATCTCAGGCAAGGTCTTGCTGGAGAGAGAGAGGGGAGGGGGTCACCTGCCGGGTTGTATTTCATCACTGCACACTGGTTTAGTCTCTTATCCCTTGCTCTGCGGCACACCCCCAGCACAAACGATTTGACACCAGGTGATTATCTGAAACCAGAGACACACGATGTTGGTGCATCTCTGGTTACAGATATTATATCCAAGCCTTTGCTCTTACTGATCATGAGTGTGTTACCCTGTGTTTTGTTTTGTTTTGTTTTTTTGTTTGCTCTCATAATTAATGCAGTGAAATGAAAATACTGTCCACATAACTGTGAGGATGTCTGATGCCCAAACATAACTATTATTCCTTTTTAAGAGGACAGTTGCGTGAGGTAGTCTTCACTTTTAATTATTCATGTCTTGGACATGACATAGTTACACACATCTTCTTGGGGCTTCTCCGATTATCAGCTATTGTCTATTTCTGGATCCAAGGCTTCCCCAAGGTCGGAACAGAAACATTCACCAACTGCCTGAACTACACAGATGTTGCACATCTGTTTGACATTGTTTACTATTTGCCAGACTGTTTTAAATAAATAACGTTTTCAATCTGAACATTTGTTGTCTTGGTCAAGATGGCTTTGCCAACCTCTGCTCCTATGGCAGGAGGAGAAGGGAAGAAGCGAAAAAGAAGACAGGAGGAGAAAAGCAAGCAGGCAGGAAGGGAAGAAAGGTGGAGATGGGGAGCCAAACTGAGCTGCACACTATCCCACAGTTTATTAACATTTGATTAACATAATGAATATTCAGCTCCATTATTATCTTATTGTTCCTCTTTGCATAGTATGCTAAGTATGAAAAGTTTCTTCTGTGGGTTTTTTCATTGCAAATTTTGCCCCTGGAGAAATGATTTCTCCTTACCAAAAGAGTCTAAGACTAAGGATTAGGAAAAAAAAAAATAAATAAAAAATAAAAAAGGAAAAGGAAAATATGTTGCAAGACTGTTCTTTGCGTGTCTTATAAAATCCAAAGCCAAACAATTTCTGTCATACTTCTATGACTTACTGGGGACTATTGACCAGGGTACAGTCTTAAAATATGTGTGCGCTTTGCATCTGTTGTTATCTTTATGCGACAGTAGTGCTACATTTCAATGTGCCGATATCTAACCCACCAGATAAATTTATTTTGAAGATTATTTAAGAGGTGGATGTCAAACTGGAACGGCGCTATCTTGGAGTCAGGCCAACTTCTGTGGCTGAAATGCAGATCGGCGCCTGCGCCCCTCTCAGCCTGGCAATTTGCCCCTGAGGCAGAGCTGGAAGGAGACGTGGGGAATTGTTCCTGAAAGCTCCAGGCTCCCGGGATGACCGCAGGATGCTGTGCGGCACCTCGGCTTGGCCAGGTGGGCTCTCCCCTGGTGCTGCCCGGGGGAGGCTGCCGGCACGTCTGCCCTGCGGCCGGGACCAGCCGTTGCTCACTAAATCATCCAGACCGCGGGAGGGACGGAGGGGGGAAGGAAGAGGAGCCGCAAGCGTAGATTTGGGTTTTTTTCAAATCCTGGCTTGGGGCGGCCACGGTCCTGCACGGCAACTTTTGGTCTGGGGGAGGCTGTGCCATCACCCATGACGGGGGCCACCGGCCGCCCATCGTCCCCCACCGCTGCACAGGGGTCCTTTTGCACCCACTCTTTCGCAGGGGCGAGGGACCCATGGTGCGTGATGGTGGCCGAGCATGTGGCCGGTGTGTAGGCAGCTTTGCTGTGGGACAGAGCGGGGTGCACCCCGCGCCGCTCCCAGGCCTCCGGGTGGTTTTTTTTCTTCAGATCAATGGACACGCTCCGGAGGAAAAAAAAAAAAAAAAACAAAACAAAACAAAAAACCAACAAAACAGGAGCGGAGGAGCAGGAGGAGCGGCTCGTCCGTGGCAGCCGGAGGGGGCCGCGGGGGCCCGGTGCCAAGGCAAACAAGGAAGCCACCTGATGTGACCGGGGTCAGATAAGAGAGCCGTCACTTCAGGAGCAGGTGCTTCCTGCACCGCGCGCCTGGCCCAGCCGCTGCCTGCTGCCGGCTGCCCACCGCCCGCTGCCCACCACGGGCAGGGCAGGCTCCTGCGCCCTCCGCGCTTGGCCCCGTGTCTCCCCCTGGGAGCGCGGGGTCTCTCGCAGGGAGGGGATGGCCACACACCACCCACATCGCTAGCCGTGGGCGTCGGAGGGTTTCTGTGGGAGGGAGCGATGGGGATGGCTGGCTGGGGGCACTGGTCCTGCTGGCTTCGCCTAGGGATGGGGAGCATGAGCGGGGTTGCTGGAGGCACCCCAGAGAAGGAAATTGGGAGTTTGAAAGACATCTGGGGATATCTCGCCACCCTAAACATGAAGTGAGCTTTGTAAGATGCTGAGCCTGGGCTGCGAGAGCCTAGGGATGGTTTGTGTACCTGCAGGGTCCAGATAAAACCAACCAAGGGCTTCAGGAGCTGGGTTCCCTCTTCTTTATACAGCTGAAGCCTGGACACCAGTGCAGGGGATGACCTTGCCTGGAGGTGCCCCAGAGACAGCCAAGCGCGTGAGGGGGTTCCAAGGGCACCCAGAGCCAGCCCCCCACCCCAGCCTGGGACAGCCCACAGTGTCCCCTCCCGAAGGCAAGGCAGGGGGCTGGCTGCCAGGAGCCCCGTAGCTGGCATGAGGATCTGCAGCAGGGTTACATGGTGCATCGTTTCCTGACAGTAGCCTCCTCCGTATGCAGCAATATAGATCATTAATGAGGAAGGATGAGGTCAGCACTTCTTTTGGAGTCCATGTGTCAGCTGTCCTTCAGCAATTCTGCTCTTTGTTTACTGCCATCTCGCTTTTTTTCCTTCTGGTAAAGGCACGTTTTCTGAAGAACATGGCTCACCCCATTCCTTTAAACATACTGAAATGTCTCCAGACCCGTCTGAAGATGAAAGGGGGGATTAAATAGGAAACTTAGAAGCTGTTTTTCCCTCCCCTTTACACAGCCAAAATCCTGTTCAGGTGGGAAGCTGGAACCAAGTCTGGTTGGGAAGGCTGTGCAGCTATGTGTCACCCCATGCCATCATCTGTAGCAGATGCCGCAGAAGGCAGCAGCAGACCAGGGCCTGCATGCCCCAACGGCCATGTCCTCGCTCTCCCCTCTAGGAAATCCACAGCTGATAAAACATGTATGGGGAGAGAGGAATGTGTTTGAGAGCATACGCCGTGCAGGTCCTCCAGGACATAGGTATGTGATATTGTCCTCAAAGACATGGAAGAGAAGCAGGCCACAAAGAACAGCAGGTGGCATTTACTAATGAGTTGTTCTTCTTAACTGGGCATAAAGTGACTGATGACAGCCTTTTGTTTAACAAGTTAGCATTTTACCATGCCACTTTCTAGTAATAAAAGATCTATAGTCTCCTAGAAATGGGCAGAAGGGCCCTCAGGAGGTAAATCTGGCCCCACCCCTGACTGGAGGTGGGCTCCAGCCTGTCAAGGTTATGCTTGGGTTTGTATGAAAAGGTGAGAAAGCATTTTCATGAAGAATGCTTATCAACAACTACAGGAGAACTCTACGTTTGAACACCATGTCTGTTCCCCATCTCTGTCACTGTCTTCCCTTGTGAATTTGGATAAATCAGCTTTGCAAAAGAATGGGGACAAAATAGTAACTGCCTACTGTAATGTGGTGGTTCCAGGCTTCACTGATCACTTACTGTCTGGCAGATAAATGTGTGATTTATTGTGAATGGGAGAGGAAAGTTTTTCAGAGGTGAATGGGTTAATGCTAGAAAGCTCTCTGAGAGCCCTGGGTGATTAATTAGCACAAGACGAAGTAGCAGAACTGGGAAGAGCTGAAAGGAGATTTGTACCTGAGGGCTCTCTACTGGCTGATGAGCAAGCAGATCAGAAAAGCCAGATGTAACCATTACAAACACGATTGTATTTAGAATGTCAGAAATTTCCAAAACAGGCAGAAAGGCCATTGTATTCCAAATAGTGCTCAAATGCCACATCACTTGGGAAGCCCTGCATGTATTCCTCTGATCACACAGGCACATCAATGGCATCTCTGCTGGATTGTGTTTCCTAAGGGGTCTCCTTCAGTTCTAGAGCATGCTATTTGCCTTGGAGAGCCTTGAGGGGCCCGCAGTTTGCTCTATCAACTCATCAGCAATATACACTGTATGCATCTCTTCCTTGGGGTGGGCTAGCTAGTTCTGTGTCTGAATGTACTTTTTGATAACAAGTTCTGATTGGAAGACCTTCCCTCTGATGGCATGCAAGTTCAGTGTCCTCTCTGCAACCAGCTTCAGGATTATGACAGCACACACTGTGCAGAAGAAAACCTCCAGAGGGCATGGGGCAGAGGCACCCAACGAGCTCAAAATGTATAAATATTGGTCAAAATGCAGTCTAAGGGAAAGAGCTTGGGGCTGACTCTGGGCAAATGGACTCACCCAAGATGGAAGCCCCAGCTTTCTCACCGTAGGTCTGAGGAGACCCTGCGCCTCAGCCTTCTCCGCCTATCTTTCCATGCCTGTCCCTTGCTCTAAACCTCTGACGCTTTGGTACCTGATACCCCTGGCTGTGCTATCTTCCCCTCACAGTCTCTCCTTTAAAGAGTTGCTCCTGTGTATTATCTGTGGTTGCTTCCTTTTTGCTCCGTTCCCAAACACCAGGTCTATTCTTGGAACGTCCGGCTAGAGCGCTTGTATTGACGTCAAAATTACTCAACAGTTATTGTCAGGAAGGACTTGATTTGCATTTGAATAGGGTGGCTTTTTAATGTCTCAGAAATAAGATGCTGTTGGGGACAATGTCTGGAAAGGTTCCCCAAGGTAAATGTAAGGAGGCAAATTACATGCACATCTCTTCTTCTAAGGACTTCTCTGGTGAAGTAAGGGTGGGGAACAAACCAACCTGCGTGGAGTGGAAGAGTATGGCTGCTTTATCCAGAAACCCCCTTCCTGCACTCTGTCCTCAAGGCCTGGCAGGGAGAGCACAGTGCTGCTCCAGCTTCCTGCCAGGGAGGAACTATGGAGTGCACAGGCCCCTCTTGAAAATACTGTGGCAAATGTGAACCAGTCACCCGTGGATGTTCCCGAAGAGGAGGGGAAAGGGAGGTTGAATGGGAATTTTCCTGTTAAATAAGTGACCAGCGTCATTCTTTCTTTTGCCACCAAGAACCTGGGTTTGGATGAATCTTGATCAGTCTGTCTCCCAGAATGGTCCCCCATGTAAAAAAAGTGGGCTGGGGATCTGGAGGTCTCAGCAACAGGAGCGCTATATCAACACTCAAACCTGGGACTGCAAAGTCTCCTCAGCCTTTCACATGCCTGACAAGCCGGTGTTATGTCCCTTGCTGTTTGTTGTGTGGCTGATACCTCGGATGAAACCTTAACACCACAGTCTTGTCTGTACATGAGTGTTAAGACAGCCAATTATCAACATGTTCAGTGAATCCAATGAATCCAAATCATAACTTAAAGCCTGATAGCTAAAAGAAATAGCTGCAGGGAAAGCCGTAACTCAGCCCATGGGAAAGGATTTTAAGCTTTATCATATCAGGTTGTTTTTTATTACACTGGTGCCTAGATTTTACCACATTCATATAACTGGATGGCCAGTGCTTTTGTCTGTGTGCATGACTGTAAGTAGAAAGTTTCTCACCAGCCATAAACTGAAATGCCACTTCTCCATCCGCATTAGGGAACTGGGTGCTGTTCTGTTGCTACCAGTTCCCTGCAAAGCGGGTTGTCCTTTAATGCAAATATGCTCACATATGGTAAAAGGGGGCATGGGGGGACACAGGGCTACCTGAATTAATACCACCTAACTAATACCTTGGGCTTTAGTCTCTCTACTAATAGAAGTTTCTGACGTACGGAACTTGAATGGATGAGGCTGCTCTTCTGCAGGGGAGGATACATCCTGGGACTCACCCAGACGGCTCTGGTCCATAGAGTGCTCGGTTTTAAGCAGTTGTGCCACTAGACGTTGGGCCTTTGGCTCTTGCGTGATCACTTGATCTTGCTATGCCTCATCTCCCCACCTGTGAGATGGGGATGACAATTCTGCCTGACTTCATGAGAAGAGAGGGACCTGTGAGTATTGTTGGACACAAGAGTAATAGATACCTTGTAAGTACCTATGGCCAACAGAAAGCAGCTTCAGAGAGTACTTGTGTGCAGCCTGATATGTTCCAGGTAGCTTTTCCCAGAAAGCATGCTGTGACTAGGGTGCTGAGCAGCTCTTCAGAGCTGTCCTAGGGCTCTGCACCCTCCCCAGATGTCCAGCTCGAGAGTCTCCCTTGCCAGGACTGCCTGGGTCACATTGTTGGGGTAACCAGACTTGAAAAATCAAAGCACAGCTCTTCTGTTCCAGCTCTTCCCAGCTCCTCACCCAGCCCACTTCAGCAATGTACTCAGGGCAACAAGCCAAGGCCTTATTTTCTATCATGCGGTTACCAAGAAGGACGTGAAGCTTTCCAAGCTCAGGCTGATTGCACGTTTGTGCTGAACAGTGCCGCTGTTTACAGACAAACAGAGAACGGGCCCATCCGTGTGCTGTGCGCAGAGCGGCGTGGGCTGGGCTGACCTCCTGCCGCACCTCCCAGGTTTTCCGCTCGCCCTCCTTCCCACCGCTGGAGGTATTGCTATGTCTGTTGTCCCTTCTGATGGTCCCTGGGGAGGTGAACTTTAAGTCCTGCCTAAATTGTACAGGACTTGCTGGCAGAGACGCGGCCTCGGCCCGTTGCCCGGCCAGGCCCGCCAGGCCGTGCCCCCGACCTGCACTGCCCGTGAGGACGGCGGGAAAGCGCCCTTGGCAGAGGGAGGGCTGCTGCACCCACAGGGCCGCTGGACTTCCAGCTCCAGGTGCCAGTGCTGACCCACGGGGGACACCAAATCCAACGCCACCATTCAATTAGCAGGCAAGGGTCAACCAGCCTTGCTCAGAGCAGTTGCTCCTTTGGCAGCCCCTCCGGCCCGGGGCAGCGGGGACACATGCCACGGGGGCAAGTGGCAGTCAGCGTCAGCACCACCGAAGGAGTGCTCCAAAAAAAGACCCTTCCTCTGGTGCCAGGAGGCAGCTAGTACCTTGAATGTGACTGAGAATACTGCTGTGCTCTGGGAGTGGGGTAGCTCCACCACACCGAGTCACCCAAGTGCCTTTGCTAGCCTTCCCTGCCATCCCTAGGTTGACTACTACTTGACTAGATGCCTTCAAGGCAGCTTGATGAGGAAAAGCCCTGAGGTAGGGGAATAAGAGCACATTTCCAAGTAAAAGCTCCATGTTCAGCCCAGCTTGCAGAGGAAGGATCCCAAACTGCTCACGGAGAACACATCTGACTGGCTAGACCCAGGTCCTGCTTGCCATATCCCTACTGACCTGTGGAAAATGTGCACAGCTCGCTGACCCATCCCATCCTTAATGTCTGTTTTGCTAATCCTTGCTGTGTCAATGGCTGGAAAAGCTGGGCGATGAGACATCGCACAGCTGAGTATATGCTGTGTAGCTGAGAAACATTTACTGCTTGCTTAATCGGAGCCTCTTGTTTTATTGCAGGCCAGAGAGCTTCTCACTCCTAACCGCTTCCTGTGCTTTTCCTTGGTAGCTGTGTGTCATGTACACGCAGCACAATGCTGTCAGATTAACCACATGCCAAATGACAGGAGGAGGTTTCATTTCAATTTACCCTCTATAATAGCAAGATGTAGCTCTGGCTCAGTTTTAGACATAGGAAGTGAGCACACCCCATACCAAGGGCAGAACAAGGCATGCTTCACCCCTTCACTGCCATCGGTGGGAAGCAGGTGGATGGTGTGATCACCCTGACTCATGGTTAGAAGCTGGGGATGGGAACTGAGCCTAAACTGGGTTTAGGTAACCCAGCTGGGGACTGGCGGGGCTGACATGATGCTGCTGGGAGGAAGCTGATGCCACTGTGGTCTGCGCTGGCCTGAACACAACAGGCTTGAGGGGAACATCACAATTCTGGGCTCCTAGTGAGGTCTGAAGGGGCATTGCTGGGGGAAGTCCTACTGCAGCCTGTGCTGGTACCGGCACCAGCAATGGGGAAGTCCAGCCAGCCAAAGTTCCCACTGCCGTGGGCAGTGTCCTGCGGTCTGGGACACCCGAGGAGCCTGATGGGGTGAGACCCAGCAGGTGAAGGCAACAGGAGTGAGCATCCAAGGAGGACCATAAGTAGGCGAGGGATGTCCACTAACATTTCACACGCCTGGGGAGAAAACAAAAGATGCTGCAATTCCGCTGAAGCTGATGATCCCCTGTACACTTCCCAAACCTTCCCAACTAGTACTGCAAATATGAGTTTGGCATTTGAGGGGTTTAATGTAACGTGCAAACTCAGCACATCCCAGAAAATAATACATTGCACCTTTTTGCTTAGGAAGGTGAAACTAACACCCAGGGGAGAGTTCCAAACACTGCAAGAAATTTTTTGTCTGGGGTTTGATAGCTCTGTGTTGGCCAGATCACTTGCTTATCAAAAGCCAGTGAAATTGCATGTATTAATCCACCTGAAGATCTTGCTCTGTGAAAGTAAGTACCTCAAAGCCTAGTTATTTTCTTACTGACTGCTAGTGTAAATCAGCTAGTCTGACCTCACTTGAGTGACATGAAAAAAGGTTGAATGAAAGGAGAATTACACATGAAGGAAAAGAAGATTCATCTACAGGCTGTGCCACTTTGTGCCAGGAAAGCATGAAACTCATCACTTTGGAAGTGTAGAATAAGCACTCTGTGGAGTAATTAATTTATATAACAGTGGAGAGTAACTTGTAGACTTTCAAATATCTTCTGGGCACATCACCAAAAGCATGCACCGAAGGCTGGATTCTTCAAAGGTTGCCTGAGGTCCAGCCCAGGCTCCAGGTGTCTGCCCTGGCAACTCTTCACCAGCGCTCTGTACTGTCAAGCCCCAGGCCATCGTTTTTCCTTCCCCAACACAACTGAAGGTAGGGATTCCCTTAGATGGTCTTTTTGGCTAACCAATGTCTTGGATGATGCTAGTTTTTTAACTTTCCAAATTCATGAGGAAGGCTAGCAAATGATTTCTTATAAGTAACAACAATGAGCGATTTCCTCCATCCTGTGCTCTCTCTGATGAATATTTAAAAAAATGTGGTCAGCATCTGATCTTCCAGGTCAAAATTCAGCCTGTTTTTCCTTTAACTTTGCCCCAATCACTCCTTTGCTGCCCACAAGAAGCAAACTCTGCAAAACTCCAAAAGGCAGCTGGACACGGGGCACATTCAGCCTTTCTCGGTAACGCTGACTACAGCAGCATTCTCCCAGGGTTCACGAGCTTTTCTCTGACTGCACTGAAAGGTATAATGGATTTACTGGTGAATCTACCATCACAAACGTTTAAGCAGGCCTTCAACTAGTGTATTTAATTTTTTGGCTTTCATCTCCCACCTCTTTACTTGCAATGCAAACCATTTGGCAGGCACTAGTCCTTTTGCATTTGTATGCTTAGTGTTTCTTGTGTGTGCTCTCCCTACCTCTTCTTCCGACTTTCTGGTGTGATTATTGTCTCTCCTTGTTCATTATTAGTGAGTCACTGTAAACATTTCTGCTAGAAGCAAAACTGGATGAAAATATTTTGAAAATGTTTATTTTTTTATGTGCAAATGATGCTTCATTAAAAATAAAGAGTTGCAGAGCTGTTTGAGTTCCTGGATACTTTCTGGGGTAGATTTTTCAAGTCTCTGATGAAAACTAGCTATAAAACCTACATCTGTTTTACCTAACTGGGAGGTGCTTTTTAAGTTCCTGGGTCTGTGCAGCCCAGGTGCCCTGGACTGGGCTGACCTGCTCCCCTTTGCCATGGTCTGCTTTTGGTGGGACAGACACGCTGGGCCGTGTCCACCTCTGCTCCTTGTTGCTTCCTGCAGCTGAGGGATGAGGAGCCCAGGGCACGCTTTGACTCACTCAACACCTTCAGTCTCTCCA
Organism: Tyto alba; assembly: GCF_018691265.1. Classification (NCBI taxonomy): domain Eukaryota; kingdom Metazoa; phylum Chordata; class Aves; order Strigiformes; family Tytonidae; genus Tyto; species Tyto alba. The sequence goes on from NW_024881280.1 coordinate 7,324,414, forward strand.
GTTGCATCTAGACTTTTCTCAGATCAGTAAATGGGCTAGTAGCACGGATGTTGGTGCATTGGCCAGAGATTACCTCATGCAAGGACATGAACCCAGATCTCAGTCCCACACACGTACCTGTTCTCATTTTTTGTGTTGAGGTGAGAGAGAGGAAAGAAGAAATTGGGTTCTTTCTCATTGTTTTTCCAAAAGTCTTGTCTTTGTGCTGACACAAATAGGAATAATAGCGTTTTTTCAAATCTCAAATATTTTCACATGAATGTGAAAAGCCTTACTTTTGTCTGTCTCTGGTTCACACCTTGACAGTTGGAAAATTGTATGACTATCAGCTTCCTCAGCAAAGAATTAAATTTTTGTAATGGCATTATACGTGAGGGTCTCTTGTCACCTCTTGCACTGGTATTGCTTTACTCTTTTATCTGAACAGGCATTTTTCTACCTCTCTTTTCTGAGCGCTCTTCCTAGGACTTGTTGTTTGATTTCTTTTCCTACTTTCATGGAGTCCCTTGCATTTTTAGTCATCTCGGCTTTACCTTTGTGTGTTGGGTTTGTGTGTTTGCCAGGGTTTTTGGTAGCAGGGCAGGGGGCTACAGTGGTGGCCCCTGTGAGAAGCTTCTCAAAGCTCCCTCAGCTCCAAGTCGGACCCACCTCTGGCCAGGGCGGAGCCAATCAGCGATGCGATAACGTATTTAAGAGGAGGAACCTGGGAGGGTGTGGGGACTGGTGAGGAGGAGTTACGAGAAGGACACCTATGGAACACAGAGGTCAGCGAAAGGAAGGAGGAAGAGGGGGAGGTGTGCCAGAGAAGAGCCCCCCTCTATCTCACGCTGAGATGTCAGGGACACCCCCCTCCACCCATGGAAGTCCACAGTGGAGCAGAGGCCGACCTGAAGCCTGTGGAGGAGCCCACACCAGAGCAGACATCTGTGCCTAAAGGAGGCCAGGACTCTGAGGGGAGAAGCAGCCCCCACTGTTGTGGTTCGGCGCTGGGAGGACTGCAACACGCAGGCGTGACCCACGCCGGAGCAGCTTGGGAATGGCTACATCCCAGGGGGAGGAATCACACCAAAGAAGGTCCATGCAGTGAAGAGGGGAGCCCCGTGGAGCAGGGGAGGAATGTGTGGGGTTCACCCCACCTCACAAGAAGCAAGGAGCAGCGAGCTGACTGTAACCCCCATCCCCTGCCCCCTGCGCTGCTGGGGGAGGAGGGGGAGAGATGGGGAGCAGAGCTGAGCCTGAGAAGAGAGGAGGGGTGGAGGGAGGTGTTTTTGGATGCGGTGGTGCTTCTCACTATCCCAACTTGTCTGTTAAGTGTTGTCTTTGTTAGTGTTTAAATTAAAGTGATAGGTTTTTTTTTTTCCTCCCCCCTAATCAGTCTGTCTTTTGCCCATCACCACAATAGGTAAGTCACCTCTCCTTGTCCTTATATCTATACCAAAGCCTTTTTTTTTTTCATTTTCTCCTTCCCAGCACTGGGGGGGAAGGGGGGAGTGAGTGACTGAATGGTGCTCAGTGGCCCACTGGGCTCAAACCAGGACACTTTGCTTGTCGGGAAACCACTTAGACTTAACAAGATGTCACTGATACTGTATGCAGGAGGGTGTGTGACACATGCTGACTTCAGCTGATTTCTTCAAGTGGATTTAGGTCTTGCAGCAGCTGAAAATTGTCATTTGGTCAGATTTGAAATAATTTCCCCTGTTTCCTGCCTATTAGGCATTTGCTGGCAGTTTTCCTGGAGCTTCAAAGTGTTTTGTTCCAGTTAAATTTCATCTCCAGTTTTACCATACATAAACTTCTGAACCCAACTGACTGTGAGCTCTGATAACCTGGAGAGTAAATCTATTTCAGTACATGAATGACTGATTTGGGTCCTGCCTGCTCCATCTGGAGAACTCCAGCATAACCCGACTTTAGGGGTACATTTGGGGAAAACAGTGCTTGACAAGTTGCGATGCTCCTTCGAGACATACCTGTCCCACCTCTCCAAGTCTGTTGTGCTAGGTTGCTATTAACACCTTCAGCTTTGTAATTTGCGTCCCTATTACCAAGCAGATGTCCTGCTTAGGAATATTATCATTCCGGTGGTGCATCAGGCTGCCTGAGTTAGTTTCTGAGCTCATTTGCAGAGGAGGTTTGCAGTGTGCCACATTCAGAATGGCCATTTTCCTGAAACCTCTAGGAAATCCAGCTCAGAATAACCAAATACAAGTTAACTCCCCATCCATGATCAGCTTGGTGCCTTGGAAGCCCAAATGAACACTGAGCCTTAGGCATGGCAACTGTCTTACCTCCCAATAAATTATGATATTTTTATTCTTAATTTTTTATCACATTGACATTAATTTACTTGTGTGATATCAGGATCTGATGCCTTCACTTCTGACTCTGCTGAATGAGCAAGGTCTGAATGGGAATGGAGACCCCCCCAAAAAAGTCCTCTCCATCCCTTGAGGAGATTGCTGCAGGTGGGGGCTGAGCCCCGCACCAGAGCCCTCCTTCTCCTGGAGGCCCCACTGCCAGAGAGCTCAGCGTGCCCAAAAACACACATGGGAAGAGAAAGCCCACTCGTGGTGCTGTAAATGCAACGTTTTGGAGAATTCAGCACCTCGGCAGTTAACACCACACGTATAGTTCACAACCCCCTGGTGCCTTCCAAGTGTGCCTAATCACTCACAACCCTCCCCAGCCCTCCTGCCGTTGACGTGGCCATTCTCTTTATAGCTCTACTAGAGCGTGTTCAAGTTTCTGTCAGAACCAGAAACATGCCACACGCTGCTCTAATCCCTTTAGCAGTGCACAGACTCAAGCAGCTCTCCAATAAAAGGGTGAGTGCCACCCCTGAACTTCTCTAATTCGTCACAGTCAACAGGATTTTTTTCCCTCTCTTTCACAGCACAGCAGTAACTTAACAAGCCTTTGATGCACCGGCTGGTCCCTGTCGCATCTACAGACTGATGAAAGTGCTGAGGGCAGCAGCGGACAAGGGATGCTCAGCTACAGAGTGAAAACAAGCTTCCCTCTTAGCTGTTCCCATTATCCCACAGCAGAGGGAGAAAAAGAAAGGTGAGGAGAAGATCTTTCCCAAACTGCCTCGTATCACCCCTCCAGGATCCCCCAAAATGCAGGTTGGGTGCTTCTGTGTCCTGCAAGGCAAGAGGCCACCCGCTTCCCTCCACCTCCATCCTCTGGCAGCATGGAGGGGAGTAAAGAGTCCTAGGTCTTGTTCTGTCATCCTGGCAAAGCAGCAGGGCCTGGGACTCCCCAGGTCATCCCTGTTAGGTTTACAATTTGTAAACGCTTAGACAGATGGGCCTGGCTAGTTCCACAGAAATGCCATACAGGATACAGCAGGGGCCCTGCTGAGCAACATATTTTTTCCTCTTCGCCTTGCAAATTGCAGCCAGCAGTGAGTATGAGCAGGTTTTTTTCCTCCTGTGTTTAGGAAATCTCTCTGCCACGGCTGCTGAAGAAGGAAGAGCTGAGTGTGCTTCGGGTGTCAGAATGAAGGCGCGTGCTCAGCTTGGAGCCGCTTCTCAGACAGATGAAATAACGTAGCTCACAAACTCCACCAGTGAGACCCTCTCATTCGGGGAGGGCACAGTGATCCCAGACAGCTTCCTAAAAGTAGAAGGGGGCTGTGGGCTCATTCTGCCCAAAGTCCTGCTGCAGGTCCCACCATTTGCATGTGTGTTTGTGGGAACAGGTGCTCATCAGCTGCGAGTGATGGGTGGGATGTCTGGGAAGCCAGGACTAGGCCGTGCTTGAAGCCCCATCTGTGCTACTCACACCGGTCCCATTGACCCTCATCAGCTGCCAGTCTTTGCCATCTCCTTTCTGCCTGGCCGACCCTTCAGGCTCATATAATGCCCCTCGCCTGCCCAAGAGCCTCAGTGGTTTTAGGGAGAAGACAGAAGGTGAAGCCCAAGAACAAATTTCTCTGTGGGTTAAGGGAAGCGAGCAGAAGAGTAGAAGCCTCCCTGTATGATGTTGCTTCTCCAGGTACAGGTAGATGTGTAACCCCTGGGGGGGCCAGCCGGGGTGCCCACGGCACAGCAGGGTGGCAGCTGGCCTGGGAGAAGGGCAGTGGCCACGGGCCAGGCTGCTTTCTGTTAATCTAGGTCACACAGACCTGAGGCTCTCCCCACTGTCCTCTGGGCCGCAGAGGACATCAGCTTGTGTGTATGTACTTGCTTAGTTCTGTTTGAGGTCACTTGCCCAAGTAAGCGTGAACAACACTACAGCGTGTCCCCGTGGGATGCCACTTTGGTGCTCCTCTCTCCCAGTCCGTGTATACACACACACACTCTTTACTGCATGCAGATATGGCCGTGTTAATTTTTAATCCACCCAGGCCAGGTCTCAGCTTGCTGGGGAGTCTCTCCAGGGGTATTTGGTGCTCCTCAGAAATGACAGTGGCGATGGGAGCCGCCTCTTGCTCTGCAAATGCCATGGCCCTCCTTGTGCGTGTGTGCATCTGCACGTGTGCATAGGTGTGTCACAGGAGTGGCCGAGTGGCTGCGAGCCTGTTGGGGTGTGCACTGAGAGTCTGTGTATCTCCCAGAAACCAGGGGCAAGGGTGGCTTAGAGGACGCACACTGGTTTCTCAGGAACAGCGATGCAAGTTCCACTTTCGAGCACTGTCAAGTCCATTTGAAGGGTCTAGGAAGGGTTATGCACACACACACTATGTTTATTGAATGCACATACAGTTTAACACCAGTCAGGATGGTTCTTTTCCTTTCAGGATGGTGACCCTGTTCTGGGGAAGCTGATGAAACCCTACAGGAGGGAGGTCTGAGTCATGACAGCTTCTCATGGAAACTTACTTCCTGGCCTCCTTTCTGCTGTGCACTGAGAACAGAAGATGAATTAAGGCATGGTGGAGGGAACCTGCAGTAGCATGAGCTCCCTGAAGCACGATAAGCAGTTTTCATTCCTATAAAACAGGCGGTCTTTCAGTATCTGTAGTCTTTCCTGCTTCTTATTTCTCCCCTTTGCCCTCCTCACTCCCAGCCCTGCTCAGGGAGCAGCCCGTGGTCTTTGGTCACACATCCATTCAGTAATTTGCAAGGTCCCATCATTTATAATTCTTAGACACACAAGCTGCCACTTTCACATATGGAAATTCCCAAAGGTCAGAGAAGGGAAATGGTTAATTTCTTTTATTCAATGCCTAACCTCCCCCCTCATCCCCCACTTCCCACCCCCACCCTGTGTGAACAGGAAGCTTGAAAAGGAAAAGCTTTCTGAATCCAGCAGCTGGGAATGGAGGAATCCTGGAACTTTATGTTGCAGAAGCTCAGAGACAACAATAAAGGTTTCCCCCCCCCCATCCAAAGAGCAAGTATATATATATATAAAAAGAGTTATCTCTTCAAACAAACACATGGGGGATGGGAAGGGTCAAAATCCCAGCAGGCAAGTGCTGAATTGGCTAAAGCTCTAGCAAGCACAGGGAGACCTGACTGCATCACAAGCCCAGTAAGTTGGAAGAGCCAGGGAGATGCCTAGCCAAGTGATGCTCATACAGATGTGATTTACATCTTGCTCGTGTCTTCTTTGCACTGCTGAGAGACATGAGTCCAAAAAACCCTCTTTCAATTGCTAAGTAACATGGAGTGGACCTGAAGGTAGAGTGCAGGGACGTTGCTTTCTTTATAAGACCAGTGCCAGACACCAGCTTGCAGCCCTTTCAGGTGTGGAAATCGGAGCGACTGAAATCTGAGCTATCTTTGAGTTTTTGCCAACCTGAGTAGGAAGATGAGGACGAGGATGATTTGCTTAGAAAGTACCAGAGTGCCTGCCAGGACTGATGGGAAGCCAGACTCGTGCCCCAAGGAGTTTACTCGCTAATTGAAAGCAGGAGCCTGTTAAAACAACTTTCCAAGAGTCTAGCACTGCAGAGCACATGCCTATGCTTTTGACACTGTGGTAGAGATTCTTAGAGATCCTTATGGAGAGTGTTAGCATGCCACAAAGTTTCAATGAGTAATGTGAACAAATAATCATCTGAGAGGCAAATATAACAAGCTCAGTCACGTACTGTGTGCTGAGGGTGAAAGAAGAGTAAATTTGGCAAGAATAAGGGTTTGGAAAATATCCTCCCACTTTCAGTGCACGTAGCAATCAGGGTACTTTGAGGCCGATGGTCAAAAAGAGCTGCTGAAGTTATTCCTGTGCCCTCTCTGTGAGTGTCCACATGCACTTGCCCATATGCAAGCAGGAGCACAACTCTGGCAGGGTGTGGGACCAACCTACAGATTTACAGGAGCACAGATGCTTTCGGTAGAGTTTCACCCTGCGAAGGCGGAGTCTGCTGCTGTGACTCGGATCCGCTGCAGCATGCAGCGAACCCAGGCACCATTTCCCTTAAGCCAACTCAAACATGGTCAGCTGTAGGTTTTATTTCAGAAACTAGACTAAGGTGTGCTCAGATTCTGTAGCCTGCCACCAGAGCGATGCAAGCAGGAGCAACTGGCAGCTTTATCAAAATTAATTACTGCTTAAAAAGCCTACCCTAGGCTAGCTCAAATGAGCACTGGCAGTTACGTGGCAACAAGAGAGGCAGGGACCTTGTGTTTTATTTCCGTGCTGATCCCTTGAATAAACTGTGTCTCGGCTCCATGAGGGTGTGAAAAGCTGGGGGCTCCTTGGAGAAAAGAGGTACCCGGACTGATGCTGTTCCACAATCCGGAGGGCACAGCCCACCCGAGGGTTGCCCTCCTGTTCACAGTGCTTTGCTGTTTTGACTTTCAAGACCTCAGGAAAACGAAGGATACAAGAACTTCCTTTTTACAGCCTTCATAAAGTGTGCAGTAGCAAGAAGGTGCATGCAACCATTGCCGCCAGTGGCACTTAAACTTAGCGACCACTTTGTCCCGTGAATCACACAGTCCTGCTGCTCCTGTGTTTATGAAGGGCTTCCGCAGCTGGAGGAGGCAATGGTGAATAAAAGAATGATCCAGTTATACCAGATGCCTGTGCTTGTATTCCTAAATCTCCTTCTCAGAGACCCAAAGCCATGTTTGCACTTGGCTTACAGTGAAATTCATCGCAGTCTTCAGATATTTCCCCTTTTGAACCTTTGGACATTCTCTCCTCTTTACAAATTGGGGGCTCACAGCTGCTTTACTCAAATGCTGCCGCTGTCGGGGATGTGATCAAACGATCAGACTCTCAGGCCTGCTGTGCCCCAGGGGAGCCCACCCCAGACTCTCCTGCGGGCCATGCCAGGCAGCCCCGATGCCATCCCTCCCACCACTGACAGAGTGGAAAGGGGCATTGGCAGCACCTGCTCCCCTCCAGCACGCCCCGGTTAGGGTGGCCCTGGGGGCTGGGGCCAGATGGCATAGCTTGGAGCCATCCAACCCCAGCCCTCGGGCACTGCTGGCACCGCATCAGCCTGGGGATGAGGCCACAGCGAGCCCCCTGCTCTGCAAGAGCTGTCGGGCAGGGAACTGGGACTGCATTTTACCTGCCTGCGGACCCCCCCAGTACAGAAATGTCTCAGGGCGTTCTCCCCACCACAGCTCTAACGCCGTTTACTCGTCTCCCTCGCACCAAACCCGTGGTTAACGGGGCTGTGTGCTCGCCTATCCCCTTGCCCGGTGCACTGTTTTCCTGTCCATCCACCAGCACTGGGTCCGTCCATCCATCTGCAGGGTTAGGATCCACAAATCTCTGAGGGCAGGCAGCGTCCTGCTGTGTTTAAAGGGGAAGTAGTAAATGCTGCCCGAGTCACTGTTGATGTAAATACCACATCATATTTGACAACTGCTCTAAGGCAAGGCTTCATTAGTAGTATTTTGCCATCTGACTTCAGGGACTGTTTTCTGAAGTTTTCCCTATTTTTTTCCTTTTTTTTTTTTTTTTTTTTCTTTCCCACTCTCTTGTTTGTAACATCCCCTTTGAACTTGTGACAATAAAATTTCCTTCCCCACTGATTTAGTCCTTTTCCACTTGGCACGCATGGACATTTTCCCTGCTGTTTCTATGGAACCAAAGTCCCCATGAGTCCCTTTTGTTTACTTCCTTGCAAGTAGCCGAGCATCGTCGGTGAGGTCAGAGGGAAGGTGCATGGCTCTGGGAATAGCAGGAGCGATGCTGCCAACACCAGTAGGCTGTAAAATTAACCTGCCTTGACACCTATCCCATTTGCAGGATCTCACTTTAAAGATGCCGGGGTTTATGTGTTTCCACCCACCGCCATACTTCCTGATTTCAGCTGGCACCCGAAATGAAATTACCAAAATACTATGAGAAAGTCGTAATATTTGTGCAGTAGCTAAGCCAGTGGAGATAAGGGTGATAAAAGCTCTCACTTCAGGAACAGGTCTGATTACCTCTGGGAGACAGGACTCCTGTTGTGCTCTCTCTAGCATAGCGTCGTGGCACTGGCTGGATATGCTGGGTCAGCTCCTGCCCGTCCCACCACCACTCCACAGAGGCTCACCAAGCCCAGGGACCAGGAGACCAGCTCATACCACCTTCCCATCCAGCCAGTTATTTGCTTTGTGGGAAGGGGGTAGATTAAATGGAGATGTTTTCCCAAAACATCGCTGGCCATTGCTGGAGAGGGGGGTATTGGATTTTTGGGGCGAGTGATTAGATCCCACGTTGCAAGTATTCTGCTTCTAAAGGATCTTCCCTCTGCTCTCAGAAGGTGCTGCACAGCCGGTGTGACACGGGGCAGGAGCCCCAGGACTCAGCACAGCTCTACGCTGCTGGCTGAGCAACACCAGCCACTGCACTCCTGGCTTAAGCTTAGTCACTTTTATCCTCAGATTCATCCAGGAAAGATTCCCGACTAGAAATAGTTCCAAACAGGATGAATGTGAGGAAACCCGTCATTCCAAACAACTTCTACCATCTGAAACGTTCTGTAAACCCGTCTCAAACTGAACACTGGGAAAGTGTTAAACAGTCAAGCGGGTCTCAGTAAAATGGGTGAAGTGAAACCTGTGGGTAGCAGTCTGCAGGGACAGCTGGTTTCTCCACCGCCATACCAAGGGGCTGCACAATACCCCGCGATTAGCACCCACTGCCAGCTGCTGGGAGAGGTGACCGTGGTTAGTGGGGAACCCCTCGTGTCACCTTGGCTCTTCTTACACAGCAAGGTCTTTTATAAACGTTCGAGGGGGGTTGTGTGAGGTGTTTCGTTGTCTTCCTGTTCGCAGTGCCGAACAACGGAGTCGTGCCTGGTTTGCAAGCCTGCAAGCAGAGGAAGCTGTTGCAGCTGGCTAGTTTTAATCGCTGCTGTAATTTTTACGGTGTCTTCAGCTTTCAGCCCTATTACCTTCATTCTCCCTTTCACACACACCTCAGACCACATCCTCGTCTGCCTTTGAGAAAAGCCTATGCCCATGGGAGTTCGGTCCCATACATTTGGGACATCCTCCCCCTCTCAGCTCAGCATAAATGAGAAGCAGCTTGGCTGAAATTAATGGCCCAGATATGAGGATGCTTTAAGGAAGACGGGGACCTATACCACCTTTCCTCCGCAGACCAAACCAGGCTGGGATGTGCCGTGGCCAGGAGGGAGGTGGGACGGGGAGGAGATGCGCTGCCAGTCTGGGTCCCTGCCCACGGAGGCAGCCAGGCACAGAACCAGTTTGTCTCTGCCGAGGACATTGCCTGGCCTTTTGAATTTGTGTTTCCATTTGAAATAGGCATATGTTTTGCAAAATACAGTGAAGCAAGCTAAATAGAAAGTTTCCCTTTGAAAACATTTCTGTTCATGTTCTTCCTCACCTCCAGCTCTGGCTCTGCTGTCCCTCCCTCCATCCTCATTTTGTAAAGTGAAGGGAAAGTGAAATAACCTGAGAGAAAGCAGAACATCCTCCACGCTTCTGACTGTAATGTCGATAAACACTTTTTATTAACAATCAGCTTAGAAACAGACTGTTGTTTCGACAATCAAAAAGATAAATACTTATTGTCATGTGTTGTCCTACTGCCACTGAACCTCTGCTTTCCAGGGAAGAACTAGGCACATACGGAAACCCCGGTGACTGCTCTTCAGCACTGCTCCCGGGACTTTTTGGATGCAGCCATCCATCCCAGGCAAAATCCCCTTCCTGTCACCCACGGGGAGTCCCTGAAGGTGGGCAGGGGATGGAGCTCCATACAGGGCTTACCAAGGACAGCCAAACCAGTGCCATTTTGTCATTTACAGCCAACATAAAGAAGGGCAGCTTGCAAGGAGATGTCCAACCTACATCCACAGTGAGGTAGAAGCAGAGGCATACCTTGTGTGTAAACTAATCTCAGCACAGAAGCAGGTGGCCAGGGAACTCGGGGTGACTTCTGTCCTGCTGAACCCCGGCTTTGCGGGTGCGTAGGGGACAGAGCCTCACCCCCCCAAGCACAGGGGCTGGAGGTTCCCCTTCTCCTCGTTAAGGACCTGGCTGTACCGCTGTCTCCAGCCTGCCAAGAGCAAGATGTGCTGGCAGGGCGCTGGTCTCCTCTGCCCAGCGGTGTTCAGTGTCACGGCGAGGGACCCCAATCATCCCAAAGCATCTCTCAGGGTTGGTGTGTGCAGCCTGGGTCACGAGGCTGCTTAGCTTTCAGGGAGAAGCAGACCTGCCAGGGTTGCAAAATCAAATTTATTCATGCAGGGCTCGCTCCTAGACACAAATATCTGGGCAGTGTTCTCCACAGGGGCACGGATGGCAGGTGTTGTTACAAGGGCCCTTCCTCCCATGACCTGTGGGCACGAGAAGGGATGAAGAATTAAAATATCTCCCTTTGAGAGAAGAGAAAGTGACGTTGGGCCAGCCCCTGTGGCACACATCAAAATGGTCCTAGAAGTGGAATTAATTTATTGGAATAACAGTCCAGTATTTTGGCCTTAGTGCTGTCAGCTTGGCCTAAAGCTGGGATGCTCAGAGGTAACACGCCACCAGGCTCTTCATCCCATAGTCAAGTACCGCATTGCTGAAAAACAGTAAGGAAAATACAGGGAATAAAAGCTCTACCAAGAGGTGCTGTGGCTGAGGTAGATGAAAAGATAAGGGAGCAAGGCAGGGGGGAGCAAAAAATACCACTGAAGTATAAACTCCACCAGATCTTCCATAGTATACCCGTGCACAGCGACTCAGTTGGACACAAACTGCAAGGCATCAAGTTCATCCAGATTAACTTCAGAAAAACAGTGTTCAGTACCTTAAAGATTAAAGCAGTTTGGTGATGGAAATAGGAAGCTGCTGAAGAACCGACTAATCATGTTGCTTTGTATTAGCTCTTGCAAGAATATAGCAATCAAAGACTTTTCACTTCCTGAGTTCCTCAATATACTTCCTCTTACTTAATTTCTTTGTTATGTGAATACAATTTCTGTTCCCATGAACAAGGAGGATGCTTCGTTTTGATTTCCAAACATTATTGAGAGGCTGGGTTTACAGTTTTGTCAGTAATTACATTCACGTCTAGCTGGTGGGAGGTGGAAATTATTTTTGTTTTTCTCATCATAGTCCTCAAATTCCTACCTGCTGGGTAGGGTGGGACAGAAGGGACAATGTTGGCATTGTCTGGGCACCTTTGGAGTACAAGGCTTATTTTTAGATATGACATCACTATTTACAGACCTAAATCCAAGTGACTTTCTCAAATGATTAAGACCAGATCCTTAAAGACAGTCAGATGTTTCATTTCAAGTGAAATCAAGGGGATTACACACTTACATTTCTTTTAATATGGTTGGACATAAATCCCTCTTGAAAACAGCACAAACTCTAAATTACATAGGCACTTTTGCAAGCAAAACTCGAGAAGTGCTGTTGTTTCAGTGTAAGGCCAGAGTAAATGCAGCTAGGACTTGGACCAGAGCTAAAGCTGAGGGGAGGAAGTCCAACAGCTTGTTTGTGTTCTCCGGAAGGAGAGCATAACTCACTAAACAAATGTCAGGAGGGGTCACATCCCGCTCTCCTGGAAGCCAGAGGGGAATTAACCTGAGAAGAAACCTGTGTCAGAGATGAAACACAGGGGGCTGAATTTTAAGAATACAAATGGGTGGTTGAGCATGTAACGACAGAGAAAAAACATCCAGGAGCTGTTGTGCTGGGGTTTACCCCTTGCAAACTGCGTTACCAAGCGTGCAATGCCTCTTCTTTGCAGAACATGCATACACCTCAAAGGGTCGCAGTTGCCTGCCCGTCTTTGCAAATGAGCTTCCCCCACAGGGCTCCTTGGAAAATACACCGTCTAAATCCCTCAAGCAACCAGCTGCTGGAATTACAGCATTTGCGTCTGAACCACTCCGTCTTCTGCTCGGAGGCCCCTTCCACCTCTTTGGTTGCCCTGTGTGTGTGCACCTGCCTTGCCATTACCCTTTCACAATCCCCCCTGCACCTGCAGCGCCTTTCTCGCAGCGATTAAGCCCTTCGCACCGCACGACGCGTGGCCTCGGCGAGAGCAGGGTGTCAGCCGCCCGGCCCGCGGGGCTGGCGGATGCTGCCGGGCTGCCGTGCGACGGCAACGCTCGGAAGGGGAGGCAGCAGCAGGGCTGTGGGGGAAACCCACGTCCACCCCACCCCACCCCACAGGCAGGAGCACGCCAGCCTGGGGAGCAAGGGGACCGCTGTCATCCCCCCGGCCATCCCCACTCCCAAGGACTTGCAGAGGAGAGGATCAAAACTATTGCTCCGATTTTTTTTTTTTCCTGACACAGCTGAAGCAGAAATAGCTTGTGGAAGTGTCCCAGGTTCCCTCGAGAGCGTTGTCTGGTTGGTGCTGGGCCCCAGGGGGGAAGTGCAGCTGGAGAAAGGGCATGGGAAATGCAGACAAGGCGACGGCTGTGGGCAGCGCAGGTGTGGGCTGAGGCCCGGGACTGATCTTGGTGCCTTGCTCTGATGCTGGCTGCTCTGCAGGACTTGTTTTGTGTTGTTACATCGGTGGTTTCACAAAACCCCACGTGTTGGAGAGAGGGCTGGTTCCCCATAGGCTGTAGTGTAAAGGATGGGTATAGAAGACAGATGATCTGTTTTCTGGTTATCCTTAATCTGGTCTAACTCAATGTTGCCAGCTGTCCTGGTGATCTCCTGCACCGTACATAAGGGTCTTGCTATGGTGATTCAAACTGGCTTGCTGATCCAGCAGAAAACTAATTTACCAAAAAAAAGAACAAAATTTCTGTTGGTTCTTTCTGTAGCCTCCAGGATTGCAACTTCCAGTGCAAGGAAAGCGCCTGGAACGTATGGCTAGGAGCAGGCAGGAAGAGCAGAACCACCCTTTCACCAGCAGCCCACAGTCAGATCAGATTAAGCCTAAATGGGAAACTGCACCCTGAGGGTCAGCAGATATTATTCCTGGTTGTTGTGCGGCCCGAGTCCCCATTGTTCGTGTCTATTTTGCATGGGTGTAACCCTACTGGTACTAATACAGTCACTTCTGTGACATCTCTACAGGTCTTGAGAGAAGCAGAGATTCAATGATCTAAAAGCACATTGTCCTTCCAAGGTCTGAGCTTCAGCTCTGAATTATACAGAGGATAGGCCATGAACAGAGTCAACATGATCTAGCTGAATGAAGCCAGCCAGAAGAAGCAAACGCTCTAAAAATCACCTCCCAATAAATAAAAGGATACGTTTGAAAGAAGGAAAGCTTGTGAGCATTGATAAGGAAACGAGAGCTCGGGGGGTAAAATAATCAGGAATATCCTTCAGCAAATGACAGCACCTGCGCTTTATCTACAGATCTTACACTTGGTGTTATTCAGGTCATGATGCACTGCCAATTCTCTACATAAAAGCAAAAAAAGTGAACCGTTAGGATGAACTGAGAAACCAGCCTGTCTGTCCTCAATTCTGGCTGACAGCACAGGTAATGATTTATTCTCATTTCTGTGTATTTCGTGTCTATCTGATCAATATTCCTAACAATAAAAGCCTGAAGAGGAATTTGGGTAATCAAGCAGCCAGACAATAGAGCAGGGGCTAGGGTCCCCCGTTACTGGCCAGTCCCAGGGTGTTTGCTGGTGAAAGGGAGGCGCCGATAACCTGGGCAGATATTCAGGCTTCCGTTTGTTTTGCTGCCCCACTTAATCCTCGGAGTGGCTGAAGCCAGCAATGCTTCAGTTAGATTAATGAGCCAAACTAAAACAAACCCGCAGGCTTCAAGTACATGCTCTTCTGTTTAACACTGTGAGGGCCACTACCAAGAACAGCAGAGTTCAGATACAGCTCACCATTAGGAAACCCCTTTTTTTTCCCCTTTCATTTTTTCCTGCAATGACAAAGCGCTGGTGAGAGACTGTGACCCAAAGCCCTTGCGATGGGAATCCACGTGTCCCCTTGGGTAGGGCATTCGGGTTCTTGCCTGCTGCTGCCACCACGGTCTCTGTTCCTGGCCAAGTGGGGCTGGGAAATGCACAGCAGCTCTGCTGGCTTCAGGGAGCAACCACTGGAGGATCCCGGGGCAGAAAAGCATCATCTTGGCCTTAAAGATCTACCATTAAGTGAAAACATTTCTTCAGGGTTTTCATTTTGAAGTAGATGTTGCCGTTTACTCGTGATGGTGAAAGATTTTCTCTGCGTTTTGTTTATAGTATATTAAGGGGACCAAATCTCCCCTTCCTGTGTTTCTCAGAGATTCTGCCCAGATATTTTAGGAAATCCCGACATTGAAGACTCATGAAGCAGAAAGCTGAGTTGCAACTGAAAGAAGGGATGTGAATAAAGGCTGTGAGTAAACAAAAAGCCATTTTTCAGAGAGACTAAAAAAAATCAACTCAAGGAAGAAAGGGGGAAAAGGGAAGGAAGGAAAGGAACTTCCCTCCTGCCAAGTGCACACATCAACCCCCTACGCTCTGAAAAGCATAACTTCTCATCAAAGCAAAATGAAAGGCTCATGGCTGAGCTAAAATGAAGACATCCACTTCTGAGATAGGACTCTGAAAAATGCCAGTAGAGGCAACTGCTCTTCATGCCAATGGAGGTGAAGAGAGACTGCTTGCATCTCAGGAGTCAGCTAAACGAGTGGAGAGCACAGGAAAGGCAACTCCAGTAGCTGGAGAGTCACTATCAACTACCTCTGGCTATAGAAAGGATTATCCTATCCCAGCTTGGCAAGATTCCTATGATGCTGCAGAAAGCATTTCTCCTGTTTGAAAGTGCGCATGATGGGAGCACAGTTCCTTTCTCCTGTAAATAAGTTGTTATCCATGGCAAAGCACTGCCAGGTTATTGAAATCATTTTGCCTAAAGCTAGGGAGCCAAATCCAAGAGAACAGAAAGCAGCTTCTGTCACACCGCTTCACCTGCACTCAGGGAATTCCTGCATCACGATTTCCATGCATGTGCTGGGAGCAGGCTCCGGCTGCCAACGCCGTGTTGAAGAGGGGGCTCACCTGCAACCGTGTCACCTCTGCACGCTCTGTGCGGTGCCTACAGGATGTGTGTCTTATCAAGAAGCCCCCTGGGCCAAAATGCTGGCTCCTCCAATGCCTTTCAGCTACCCAATGAGGCAGCCAAGGGACTGAGGAGGCAGCTGGAGGGAAGGGAAGCAGCCCAGACTCCTCATAAACTGGGGATTGGAAGATATCAGTAGCAGGAGCTTAACCAGCGCTGCTGCGGAGCCCGGTTTAGACTATAATGACGTGTAGGACTGAGGTAGCTGCAGCCAGACGTGGGAGGTGTCCACAGCAGCTCGGCAGGACAAGCCCGTGAGCCACTGTGGTGGGACATTTCTGCCTGCTCCCCGCTCCAGGCTGGTGCACGCTCCCCCAGAGCACATCCCTCCTGGAATCACAGGGTCTGCCTTACCTGCAGCTTGCAGATTCGACATACCCAGCCCTGGGGGAGTCACAGAAATTAGAAGCTGGGAAAGCATCGCAGCCTGACGCCACAGTACTGTTAGGGGAAACCCAGGAGTTTTAAAAAGAGCAAGTGAGAAAAAAATCTTCTGAAATCTCGTGAGTTCTCTCCTCCCTTGTAAATTCTTTGCTCGTAAGCTTCTCCAAAACTGTGAAAATCTGTGAGACTGCCTTCTGCCAGTGTAGTAAAGGAAACTTTGGGGAATTTCCCCTGTCATGCTGAAACTCAGGGACCATTTATTGCGCTACGATTTGGCAGATGCGACTCTAAGAAAAGAGCTCCTTCCCTTCGCAGATGAGCATCAACTCAGTGCAATTCCTCCACAGCCAGGAGCCTCTGAAAAAATTGAAATGGGAGTCAGGCCAAAATTTTCCTACAAACAGAGTGCCAAGATCATTGGACCATATCTCTTATTTGCACTGGTGTAAATCAAGATATATATTTATTGCAGATAGCATGAGGAGCTGACATGGAGGAAGATCAGAGCCTGGATATAAGTAACACCAGAAGCTGCATTTACGTCAGCCAGAAAAGGGTGTCTTTGCTTGGATATTGTGTTCAGGGTGTTCTGTGTCTCTGAGCTTTTATTTTCCTTTTCCTAACCATAAAAATTATAAAATGAGATTAACATAAAGATAAGAAGCAAGTAAAGCAGCACCCTGGCTGAGCTGTGGGGGTTGGCACTGAATACCTGCCAGCTCTGAAACTCCTTTCCCTTCCTCCTCCACAGCAGGGGATCTTCGGGGCAGCAATGTAAGGCAGTGCTGTAAGCCTTGCCTCGGGCCCTGTAGTACACCTGCCCCTGAGACCCTATTGAAAAAAAATGTCCTTTCCCTGAGACCCAGCTGCTTTACGAACCTTGTTTTGCTCTTGAACACTGCTGTGAATGTCTGAAGCAACCAGCTAAAGGCAGCTGAGCAAAACCTGCACTGGATCCCTGACAGCGAGGGCCAAAATCCGCCCTTTGCCATTGCAGGGGAAGCAGCATTTTGGGATACGGGGCCTCCGTCGCAGCTTTTGCTGACCGAAGGAAGAGGGCTCTGCGGCGTGGCAGCTCTGGGCCGGCCAGAGCACAGGCAAAAAGCGAGGCCGGGAGAAGCCACTTCTGCTGTGTAGGGCGACAGGGATGTACCCGCAGCCCGAAGGCAATGCCCACGCAGCGTGCAGAACAGGCCCCACAGCTCCCAGAGAGAGCAGCACACCGTAACCCCCCCAAACCCAAGGAGTGATGGCTGTGTTGGTCTTTCATAGTGAAAAAACAGCTTTCAGGAAAGCAGAAGCCCAGAGCAGTAGCCACTTAAATCAGTATATCTACTCACAAGAGTCTGACTCCTTTCGTTCTAGAGACACAGCTGTGTTATTTTACTACCATAGCTAGGAGATTATTTATATGTGCAGAATAAAATTTTTAACTCATATTTCAGGCATCTGTGTTTACTCTGCTGGAAGCAGGTCAAGCTAGGAAGTGTTCTAGTTCATGCTGACACATACAGAAAGCTGTTCCCTGCTTCTGCTGAGAGCCTCTGAAAAGAAAATGCAACAGTTTGGAAATAACTCTTGAAGTGAGAACTCGGTCTTGTTTCTTTGTGTTAGAGCATGGGAGGAGCACAGGGAAAGGTAAGTTGTATTGGCACATACAAATTGGACCATCTGGAAATAAGTGGTGATATAGGGAAGCACCACAGGAAGGAGCCACAATGTGTCCTCCACAGAAATATTATAGCCCTTTGCACGTTCAAGCAACTTCTCTCTTGCCCTTGTTTTGGGGGTCAGAAGCAATGTGAAGGGGAGAGAATCCTCTTCAGTGAAAGTCAGTGTATCCATGTCCATATCCATCCCGGGACAGAAATACCCTGAGTTTAAAGATCACCTCCTGAATGGGAGAGAATTCCCCTCTACCTTCCTCACAAGTGAGGAAAAGACAAGTGGTGCCATGGCATCATCCTGCATGGCCCTGGGATGGAGACAGGGCGAATGCAAAAATGTGGGGCGCCGGTACTAAAATCTGCAACAGAACACATCTTTCTGTAGCTTCATATCCTGAACTTCATATCCTGAACTCGTTGCTGCACGGACACCAGCGTAGTTGTACCAGCCACCGCAAGCCTTGTAGCTACAAGGTGAGGAGACTTCTGGCACCTCATGGTGCGGTCTTTAAGTGTCTTTCAAGAAACCTGCGCATTTCTAGGGAGCTTCCCACCAAGCAGTCTGCAGTTGAACGATTCCCATACTGTGTGGGCAGGGGCTGGACCCCTCTGCTGGGACCCACTGGGAGATGCTGGCACACAACGAATGACCAGCATGCTCTTCCCAATGAGCTCAGCACACTGCTTGCGGAGCCAGAGGTGGTCAGGACACGAAGCCACAGAAGCCTTCCTATGAAACCTTGTTTCTAGGCTACTTCTCCCTGAACGTCTTCCATGGAACTAATTAAACGCTGATTTACAGGAATGGTATTTGTTTACACGTTATTGCTGTTAGCAATTGGCTGGGATGACAAAAAGGTCTCTGCAGCAGCAGTCACACAAATTATTTCAGACACTCAAAGATGATGGCACCACAAAGAAGTGTTCCCATCGCCAGGGTGCCAGTATCAGCTGATGAGAAATTACAGCAATATATCCACCTCGGCTACGTGTCGCTCAGGTGATAAGCGCTCTCGCCAGCTTTTCACATGTCCACATATATTACACTTTGCTGAGAAAAAAGCAATCTTTTTTTGTCAGCCAGAAGCAAACATGGTTGAGGTTATTGCACAGTAGCACTCTTATCTACAGCCAAAGTAATTCCTTCACGTGCAACAAGAGAAGACAATATTACCCTAATGTTATAACAGTATTTCTGAGCGATGCATGTGAGTTTAATACTGATCTATTTTACCTGGAGGTAGACAATGCCAATCTATTTTAGGGAGCATGTTAAATCCATGTAGACCGAATGTGAAGTGGATGTGTAGTGCCCACTGTGAATACCCCTCAGCTTATGATTAATGCTAAGGAGGGTGCAAATGCTGCGGTGGAGCAGCTTCCTCGGTGCAGATGGTTGTGTGGGGAAGCTGCCGTGAGGGACACCAGACATTCCCCATCCTAATTCAGACACTGCCTGTTCCTACTCCCACATTAGAGCCCATCACCTGGTCCATTGTGACCATCAGCTTGTCCACTTGCTTGTCGGGGGAAACCCAGTATCAGGCCAGCAAAAAAATTTCACTCCAGCCCTGGAAACAGCAGCTCTGTTGCTGGTAACATTAAACAACTGCATTAAAAGGCATGAGGGTCTCAAGGAAAGTACAAAGGGTGGATGGATCATCTACTGATGTCCAGTAAAGTTTGAAAATCTACAGAGTGTGGCTGTGCTTCACTGGATCCTGAGGCTGCCAGGCTCCACATTAAAGAAACAGTAGGGAAAGCATTTCACAGACTCTTCTGATAGACACCAGCCTTCCGAGGGACAGCCTTTATCTACTGTGTGCTTTCCTGATGGGCTGCCTCTGACAGATAATTTGCTCTGCCAGGCGCCCGCTGCCTGTCCCCGGCCTGGGGTGCAGCGCTGCCGTTTGAAGGCGTGGTACCCCACCGAGACCCTCCTCCGGCGGGCGCAGAGCTGGCAGCGCTCTGCTGGGAAGTGTCCCTCCAGGGGCTCTTCAGAGGAAAGTGCTTTCCCAGGCTGTGAACCAGTGTGCTCAGCAGCAGCTGTCTGTATCTGGTAGTCTTTAAATGTCTCCAAAATAAAAAAAAAAAAAAAAAAGAAGGCAAATTACATGCAGAAAACAACCTGGGGAACTGTTGGATGGGAGCATCCTTTTGGGGGGTTGAATTGTCATTTTCTCACCAAGTACCTAGTTTCTTTCCTTGTGATCTTCATTAATATTTCTAGGAAAAAAAAGTGTCTGTTCTCTATCCTCTACTTGGAGAACTCGGAAGACATGAAGAGAGAACAGTACCAGGGAAGCTTTGGGGCCTGTCTTCTCTAAACTCCTTTCTATATGGAGCTCTATTCTTCCTTAATTAATTGCATGTGCTTCCTCTCAGTGAAAGTAAAACCATTAAAAAACACAGTCTTAACAACATACCTAATAATGACCATGTTTGTAACATAACAGCAAGAAGGTGACGAAGGTATTTTAATTGAGGTTGTCCTATCTGCCAAAGTCAGGATGGATGCAGCTCCAGGCAAGGCTGGAAGGCAGGCTCAGCAGCTGTTTGGACACTTCTAGATTTGGACAGGAACTTCTATTAGCATCCCGGGATAATAGTAGTAGTTAATTAGCACAACAGTAATTGTGCTAATGGTAAATTACAGCACAACTCACATAGCTCTCCAGTAAACACGTATCCATCTATTCAGCTGCATTACTTCATCCTGACAAGGGGAAACCTTACTTTCCCATCACAGTGTCCAAATCACTGAAGACCAGGCTTAAAATATTTAATTCCAAAAGATGTCATCCCTACATACAAACTTGTTTGCAGAGTGAAGAAGGACACCAGAAAGTCTTGAATGGTTTTTAAATGATTCTGGGTCAAGGCTGCAAATAGGTAATTCCACATGATGTCAGAAGAATGTTCCTCTCTTTTGGATCTGGCTAGCCCATCAGCTCTGTAACACCTTTCACATGTGCGAGCATTTTCACTGCCCGAGTAAAATTCCCCTGTCTCTTGGTCTGCCCATTCAAACCCATCGGTCCCCTCTGCAACACAGTGCCCAGGATACAGGATAAAAAGAATTGTTCCCCTAAGCCAGCACATAACCGACTCCAGCAGATAACTTCGTTTTATCCCTGAATGCCCTGACTTTGCCTGTCTGTCCCACCCATTTATTGCAAAAATCGCAAGCAAGAACATACAAGAAGCAGAGCCAATTAACTGCACGGGAATACAATATTGAAATGAGCAACAAACACTGGATGCTAGATCAGAGAAAAATCTCTCCTTTGCCCCGTCACCTAATTGAAAATGCTTCCCACAAACAGTACAGAGCATTGGCAGCTGTGTAAACTTCAGCTGCACTAAAGGGACTCAATGATTTCTCCACGATTTTCTCCAGCCTCTTGGCCAAAGCCAGAAAGCTGAAATGTTGTAAGCCAAGTTCAGAAGTGTAATGGAGCTTCAGTGCCCAGCATTCTCCAAATCCCTCCCTACTTCCCCCCAGAAAACCCAATAGTTTTGTATAAAGAGGATCCTGAAGAGCATCAATGAAAGCACAGCCAAGAGGGAATCGGCAACTTTCCGATAAGATGCTGCAGGGAGCCCCGGGGAAGTTCCCTTCTTTGTTCACACAGCAGCTGCACCAGCTTCCTATCGTCTCCCATAAGCAGCTCTGGGGGGCAGCGGCACAGCCAGGGGCCAGGGTATGTGCAGGACACCCGTAGCTGAGAAGGAGGTTGGCACTCACCTAAAACCTAGAAAAGTGTCAGGAGGGACCTGCTTTGGATGTAGAAGGTGCCCTGGCAAAGGTCTGTGGGGATCTTTTAGCTGGGATCCCGTAACTCTGCATTCACCGTTGGTTGCACCTCAGATACATGGTGGAAGAGGTCATCCCTCCTGTTGTCACAGAGGCCTTCCAAAACTGGCTGGTTCCAGCTTTCTTCTTCGATACTGGACTTCCCCTCCAACTCTCACATTGATGTGATCTCCAGCCAGCGGTCAGCAATGAAGATTTCTGAGATGCTTCTACAATGAGTTGATCTACAGACATGTAAAATACTGATACGGTATAATACATCTAGTGAACTATAAACAAGTGTCCAGAGAAGGGAAACAGAAAAGCTGCTGGGTTCTGATTACATTTCCTTGCCTGCCCCTGGGTTGCATAAAATGCCCCAACTGATCTTCCAAGCTTAATTTAGCAGCACAGTATTAGGAAAAGAGCTAACCAGCAACCATTCACACATCTCCCCATAACATTTCTCTCCTGCACTTGCAAACTTCAGCGGGAATCAAGCCATAGAAAACTTTTCCAATAATCTGTGCTACCTGGCACCTGACCTTTGCATTACCATTTCCATACGGCATGCTGAGCTGACTACCAGCTCCCTTTCAAAACCAAGTGTAAAAACACCCTACCTCTGCTTTAGTAAGGACACTAGAAGACACCACTCAGCCCTTGTCATGTCATGCAATTTGCAAATACCTTGCAGCAGCTCCTAACCTTTGAGGTTATTTCTTTTTTTTTTAGCAGTTGCTGCATCTTAACAATTGCAATCTCCTGTAGAAAGCAGTTGGCAAGCTGTCAGTAAGAGAGGAACATCTTCTGCAGGAAGTTCTTCCTTTTGCCTTTGATGCTATGGACCACAGGTGGTGGCACAACAATAACTCACATCCAGGCCAGAGAAATCAAGCGATAACCCCTTCCCAGATGCAGCGGAGAAGCGCAGCCCCTGTACTCTTCTGGCACTGCCAGGCCCAGTGGTCTGAAACCACAGACCTCCAGGTCCTATGAGCACACCCAGACATCATGCCTAAAATACAGTCTTCATCACCGCACCCTTCTCAGGTCTGATTCCTGTCATCTGTAAAACGTTTCTGCCTAGATTCTGTTTCGGTGCCCCAGAAAATCTGCATTGTACATGTTGTCACCTGGCTTGGCCCTGTGAGGTACCCAAATTTGTCCTACCCTCCCATTTTCCACTCTTTTCCCGCGTTGACTGGGGCGCCTGTCCAAGTGATCTGCCTCCATCTCCCGTGTTTCCCCTGGAACTGTGTCCGGTCTGGATGAATTACTGGCTGGTGTCCTTCCCATGTGCCTGTTTGAGATATGCCCAATTTCTTCTCCTCTCACTCAAGGCAATGCCTCCTTTAAGAAGCATGATGCCTTGGGAATGCCCTGTCACTGAGGCAGCTCTAAGGCAGCTTCTCTGTCACTGTGACCCTGGCAGCTCCCTCAGCTACTCTCCTTCTCTTTCCAGCTTGAAGAGCCTCTCTGTTCTCCACATTGCATCCTTCCCATATGTATAACTTCCCTTTCCAGCCTCCCATCTGAGATTCCTGGGCAATGATGAGCGTCTGTAGATGTTCCTCCCTATTTCTCTTTGCCCTGTTTCGTTTTGTTCTCAATCCAACAGACTCCCCCACGCGCATGGATCTTATCCTGTGGTCTATCGCATCCTAAATTTCATCGCTTGTCATTCCTTGGCATTGAGTCATTCCTGTTCCTGGATAAGGGGGGAACAAGACTTGCCCTTACACTGAAGGATGGAAAGCCAGTCTCACTCAAAGTGGAGCCCTCTTTGGCCCTTCAGGCTGCTCAAAATGCTTTCCCCTTGTGATTCAGGGAGGGAGGAGATCACTCCGAGATGCAGCAGATAAAAAACCTTTCTCTGCACTGGCAGAACATCATCTAGGAAAATTGCCACTACTCATAAATTATTTAATTTTATCAAAAAAGGAGCATTTTTCATCCTCGGGAACTTTAGATTCTTTATTGGGATCAGAATCAAGTTTGTGACTATTTATGATACCTGGGGTAAACTTTAGCACCCAGACAAAATGCAAATTTCCCATAGAAGCCACACATTTTCAGTATAACTGGAAAACCAGCAAAGAACATATGGTTCATTTTGGAAAAGAAAATAAATTACAAGATTAACAGACGGTTGAATTTAAAAATTGCTAATACTATCAGCCCAGTGCTGGACATTTTCCTGATGACGGACTAGTCTGAGAGAAATTCCAGCTCAAAAACAGCCAATGAATTATTTCCTATCTAAAAGGTGAATCACTCTTTTCAGTTGTAGAGGAAAAATTCCTAAAAATTTTGGTAGGAGAGCCCCATGCGCAAAATCTTGAGAGACACATTTGTTCATGCCCTTTCCAGAGCCCAGCTGGGTTACATGGGAAGCGGTTTCTCTGTGAGAATCCCTTCCCCATCTCAGCTGGCCAGGACAAGTGGGAGTGGGACCGCCTGTCCAGGCAGACAGCTGGAAGCTCAGATTTTTTTGCAGTTCTCCCAACCAATATTTTGCACCTGGAAAGAGCACCTGAAAACTTGAGGACTGTGGCTTACAAATTAAAAGGTAGATTTAGGAAAAAGATCTGGAATATCATGCTGGAATCCCTACGTAGGGCAAATCTGGATGCTTTTCTGACCTTCGCATCAGCTCAAGTGCAATACTTCCCTTGTATATTTACCTATTTATATATGTGCATGGTTCTTTTTTTTTTTCCTTTTGCTTCCGATCCGTTCGATCCTAGTTCGTGATGATCCTGTGATGTTTGGCATGCGTATCACTGGAAGCCTAGCAGACTGAAATGATCATCTCTCAGCCTGATAACTTGACAGCTGGTTTCTGAAAGTGAAACTGGCACAGAGGTAAAATGTCAGTGGTTTTAGGCACAGTTCAAATGACTGTTCCTCCTTTCCACGCGCGGTCCAGTTCATTTTCACAAAAAGAGATGTGCTTTCTCTTAACAGCTACTTCTTCCCAAGAGTAAAGACATACAGTCGATAGAACAACTGCTTTATCAAATGCAAACAAATTGAGCTCTTGGTCTTCATCTAATCATTAATACAATGTTTATCCATCCCATGTTGCAAGAGTGTAATGTGTTCCAAATGGGAGTTCTTGAGAAAAAAAGGCCTTCCTTGCCAACCCTTCCCCCTCCCCGTGGCAAATACTTTCATTAAGAGCTTCAGGAACTGGAATTTCTCTAAGCAATATCCTATAAACACAATCTAGCTCTTCCCCCCACCCCCTGCCCCACACACACATTTCAATTAAAGTTACAGAAATCATGTGTTGCACAATGCAAAGACACTTGACTTCTCTCCTTTATTGTATGCGCGGAGGAAAGCCCCTCTCTTGCTTCCCCTCAATTCCAGCTTGAGCCTTAGACATTCCAGTAAATAAATCCAGTATTCACACTGGAGAAGGACATCAAATGTCTTCAAATCATCCACCCTTTTCTTAATTATTTTGTACCAAAAAGGTCAACGAACGCCTTTTTTCTTGTATGGCTTGAGGGGGTGTTTTTTATTTAATGTTTATTGAGTAATACCACATTTCCTATTCCTGGAATCTTCCCATTCTTGCAATGCTTCTCTTAGTGTGAGGGTATGCAGCACATTTCCTCAAATCTCTGTCGGGCAGCCAGTCAAGAGAGACACTGCAGGGTAAAAACCAGTAAGTGATAGTGAAAAATTAAATTTCAAGGTTGAAGCACCCGAGTGACACAGAAACAGGACATAAGACCACAGTTTTCCTCCTTCTGGTGGAAGACCTTATTTGGTTAGTCAAAATTGACTTTCTGCCATTCTTTTCCATTGCCTCGTGACATGGTGCCAAGTATGTGCTCCAAGCAGAGGGAGCAGGAGAGAAGAGCTGCTGCGGGTCAGCTTTGCACAAGGCCTCCTCTTCACCAAACCATAAAATGGCCTGAGGGGGGGAAAAAATCCTTCACCTTTTAATCTGCAAACTGCTGAAGGGTTCAGCTCAATACCTTTGTTTGAGAGGGAATGAAACAAAATATAGAGAAACACGAGAGACATCTTGAGTCACACAGACTCATCCTCTGTAGTCGCAGGCACTGAGCACAGAATGATTTTCAAAACACACATAAATCATTTGCTTTTGCTTGAAAGGGAGATAGGAATTACTACAATGTTGCTCTTTAAAAAAAAAAAAAAGATTAATGATTCTTTTTCTATTGCAGAGAGGAATGTAATCTATGAATAACACTGCATTTCCTCAGATTGCTCAAATTAAGTGCTTATTCTTAAAAATGTAACCTTTATTCCAGCTTTAGATTCTTAAACCTCCATCCAGCAGAGTGTATTAGTCTTGTTGACTACATGAAAAAAGAAAAATCAATGATATCAGATACTTCCTTTTGATCTAGATTTTTACAGGCAAAGATAAAATCCCCTCTTAACTTTCTTCAAGGAGTACAATATTTTCTAAACTGAAAAGTGGATTTTTCATATCGCAGATTTAGTTCTTCTAGCTCTTAACTGACTCGTCTGTAATTTTTCAGCCTTCTTCAACCTCTTCAAGCATGGCTAACAGAGTCAGACCCAAGATGGCATTGTGGTTCCCATCACTGAAGAATAGAGAAGTGCATCCTCTCCTTGCCCTCCTGATGCACCCTGATTTCCCCTTTTGCACACCACAAGGACAATACGGGCCTTTTTTTTTTTTCTAAATTGTCACATTATGTCATCATACCCAAAAGTGAATCTATAATTATTCCTATGTCTTTCCCAGATTATAATCTTTCAGGATGCCATTCCCATGAAAGCGAAGAGTTCAATAGGCAGTGAGATGTCAGGAATAAACACCATACAGATATGTTTTATCTCGGTCACTGAAGGATTCCACTGGCTAAAGCAAGGAGTTACAAAGTGAACAAACGAAATCACAGATCAGTCCCTACTTCCATCAATCTTGTCCAACAGTCAAGAATATGCTAGGTGTCCCTGTCTCAAATCTTAACTTCAGATTTGTCATGCTATTGCAGAATTTAAAATTACTATGATCTCTTAGATCACCTTAAAATTCGTGCTTCAGCTAGAGATTGAAAAAACAGCCTGGTTGAACCCAGAGTGTTCAGCAGCCAAGTGAAAAGACAAACTCATTTCAGAGCCTTCCTCCTAATAGACTGAGAGGAAGAGGGGGAGTTGGATGAGACACATATTGGAAAAGGTGAACCGTGAGTGCCAGTAGTGGAAAATGAAAGACTATGTCTTTTCTGGAGAGCACAAAGGCACCTCTTTCCCCAGGAAACAGTGCAACTACGTACAGTGATGGTGTGCTGTGACATGTTGTGCCTGCTATAAAAAGGACCAAAATGTTCTTCAACCTGTGTAGACTTGAAGAGACTCACAATAAAGCACGATCTTTCTCTTGCTGATGATGTGGTCTTAGGTTCACCACACTCACTTCTCTGTCCTCAACAGCCAGTCCAGGGGAAGGACGAACTTCCTAGTGCTGGCATCTATGACTGACATGCAGTGGTTGATGTTGATGGCCATAAAACTGTGGTGCCAAAAAGCAGGAAGACATTGCCAGTTTAAAGCAGGTCCAAGAGCAGTATAAATACCAGATTCACTCTGCATCCATACTGTAAATGCACCATGCTGGGAGAAAAGGTCTTGAAGGAGCACTCTAGCCCCCAGCCCACCAGGAGATACTCCAGCTCACTCCTCACTCGAGGGAAATCATGGACCCCATGGGCCCAGCACACCGTGCCTTATCCTGCTCCCACACCTCCTCAACACCTCCTGCTGCGCTCCCAGCCCCAGTGATTCTCTGCCCACAGGTTTCCAGCCAGCCTCGCATCCTCCAGCACAACCCACCTGGGGACCCAGAGAAGACAGGGTGATCCTGCCAGGTGCCCCGGGAAGGCTGAGGAGCCTGGACCCATGTCTCCATGCTGACAGATGTCTTAGTAGTCTTCTCACTAGATGGAGCTAGTGGATGGATGCTGGCAAGTCGGTCCTCCTTCCTGGAGGTGCCCAGCAGCCAGCACCACATGGAGAGGGGGTGTGATCCCATGCAGAGCCGCTGGCTCCTCAGGGCTCCTCCATGGAAAAGGAGAGCTTTTGTTAAGCATGGAGGAGAGGAGGTTTCAATGATTAACGGTTTGGCTCATGCAAATTGAGAAGAAGACGTGAATGAAGTTTTCACAGAAGTTCTGGTGGTAGCGGATACAAATTAAACTGGGGAAAAAATAACACTGATGCAAAGCCAGCTGCCTCTGGTACAAGAGGAGCCAGACAGAGGAAGAACCAGAACGGTTCGGGAAATGCTACTGCCCACAAATGTCCCAGCAGTGATGAGGTAAAGCTCTGGAGTAAATTTCCATTGTCTTCCAAAAGCAAAGTAAACATTTGGGGGATTGCTCAACACCAGCTCTGCGTGGTCAGGGGGAGAGCAGAGGTGCAGTACAGGCCTAAAACAATGCATTTGGGGTGTCCAGAGATTGCGCCTAAGTTCAGCCACAGTTTAAACCTGTTGCATATTATGCACCAGAAGGTGGGGGAGGTGAGGGACCCACAAGCCATCTCCATCCCTGGTTCACAACAGATGCTTGCAAGGCAGTCTGGTTAAACACCCCAGTACACAGTTAAACTTCCCACACCTTCTCCCCTTAGCGCCTCATGGCTCAGCCACCCCTGCTCAGCACCCCACAGCCAGATGTCCCTGCCCAGGTGCCTCTTCCCTCCACCCCAGCTCCCTGCTCCCACCACCGGCCCAACACCCTCCTCTCCGTGCTGGTGCTGCAGTTGCTGCTCCGAATCCCTCACCAGCTGGGACACTTCCATACTGCCATCCCCACCACTTTGGCAGATCCAAACCTCTGGGCCATGCTGAGGCTTCAGCCCTTCTGCTTCTGTAGTGCTTTGATGACCGCCGGGATTTTCACACATTTTCACAGCTTCTGTTCATTGTCTCATCACCTCACTAATGCAGTCATGGTCTGCTTTAAAAATCAGTACCTGATCTTTGTTAAAGTCTATTAGCAGAAGAAAAAAATGGGAGTCAATAGATATGTCTTATCAGAAAGCCAGGTGAAAAATTACAGCATGACTCAGAAGGATGAAACTGGTAACAGCTCAGAGAAATCCCGCTTCCTATTCAACAAATCTGTTCTGAACACTTTCTGACTCATTTGTTACTGTGACCTCTGTACATACTTTTTGGATCATTTACGAGGAAATGTTAAAATTGTTCAGGGGGCATAAATTGGTGACCAGTACTAAAAATGAAGCACCAACCCCTTGCTGAGCATGAAAGACTGGCAAGTACTCCTGGGACTGTTCTTCCTCAGATATTCAAACACCCTTGCGGGGTTTCTGAAAGGAGTCAGCATTTTATCAAGGACATATGACACATTGGGTGTTAGCCAGACTTCAGTGAAACGCACATTCAGCTTTGATCATTTTTTAACAGGTTTTTTTTGTTGGGTTTTTTTTTTTTTAATTTGTTTGCAAGTACATGACCCAGAAAGGCAAGTGTGTGGGTGGCTGTGGGCACAAGGGTGCCTGACCCTGCTCAACACTGGAGTAGCAGCTTCATTCTCAAGTTTGTCTTCCCTCCCTTCACAGGCACCTACACACTTTCTGCATCACAGGTCCACAGAGGAAAACCAGGTCACCCTTTGACAGGTTATCTTGGAAACGGTGAAGTTTGGCTCTTATTCAGGTGCATCCTGCAAATACCTAACCTGATCATCACTACTAGCGGGGCTCTGCCTCGTCTGCAAAGCAAACTCAGGTCTGACCGCATCTAAGTTAGGTGAAGGGGTCTCCCTTCAGCAAGAAGTCTAAAAACAAACTAAGGAGGTTGATAAGTTCAGCCTGCTAAGCCCACACAGCCCTGCTGGCCTTGCCACCCCTGGTTTCCATCACAGAGGGATTCCCACACCGCTAAGTGTTATGCAGCGCTGATGTGTCCCTAGAAAGCATTTCCTCATGGTTTGAGTTCAGAGGGATACATCCCCAGCCCGTCCGCTGCTTCTGCGCACCCCTCTCCTCCCCCGCGGAGAGGAGACGGCGGTGCCGCAACAGCGGGTCGGGAGGCACGGGGGCGATGATGCTTCTACACGCTTCTCCCCCCACCCCCAAAAAAACAAGCTGTAACATGAGAGCAAACACTTTCCGAGCCATTCCCAGCACCTGCGGATGGCCACAGCCCTGGGCAGCCAGCAGCACCTGCGGTGGTGCTGGGCGCCCACCGCCCGCCCCGGCGCCGCATCCCCAGCATCCCGCCGGCATACGGCAATAGCCGTGCCCCCGCTGCCTCCCCAGGGGCCGGAGCAGGTGACACGCTTCACGCTCCACTGCCAGACGCTGGCAGAGCCATTTCGGGACGTCCTTCTCCACGTGTCCCCCCTTCTCCCTTTCTTGCCCGGCGGGGCGGCGTTGTCCCCCGAGCTCAGGCCTGTCGCGATTAGTCCCCTGGCATATGGAAGCTGCGACGTCCCAGGGCGCCGCGGCCCGCGCGCGGGGCTTCCCTTCTGACACTCCTGCATTCAGCCCGGCCCGCGCCGCCGGAGCAGGGGGATTTTTACAAAGGGGAGAATGCTTCCTTTCAGCAGCCCGAGGTCAGCGCAGGGCTGCTTCGCTCACAGAGGTCAGTCATTAGGATGCTCGGAGATGGCTGGGATGCTTGGGAAGGGCAGGGTACTCTCCACCCCCCTGCTTCTCCCAGCGCTGCGCATTGTCACGATGATAAATGAGAGAGTGAGGTGAGGAAGCTCTTGACTACGCGTGGCCTGGGCCCCTGGGGGTTCGCAAACTACTGCAAAGCGGCAGCTGATAAAATGGTAACTAATTCAATTAGTGAAATTTAATTTAGGTGGGGAGCGGATGGTGGCTTTGCCAAGACCATATGGGAAACCAGCGGTGTTTCCATATAGAAGAACTTAATTTAAACAATGAACTCATGGGTCTTCATAACCCAGCGGCCAAAGAGCCCCCAGGAAGCCCTGGAAGGAGTTGTACTGATTAACCAGACAAAAGCCTGGCGAGTCTGGGCCAGGCAGGACGAGGCGAGGGAGAGCGGGTAGCAAAAATGATCCAGGTTCAGGTTGTGAACGTGGCCGAGTTGAAAGAAATCCCTCCCAGCGTCAGAAAATAGTGTTTATCTCCTCACATATCCCCTGCCTGCTTCCTCCGAGCAACGTGATCCACGACTGAACCCCTGAAGCCCAGCGGGAGACGGTGGGAGGCTCGGACGTGCGAGGTGAGAAGGAAGAGCTGGATACGTGCTCCTCATCAGTGGGGGAAACCGCTCTGAGGAGAAATGCCAAACTTCTGCAAAGACTAATTAGAGTAAAAGGCTTCCTGCCTGTCACGGCCTCGCACTGCTGCGCTCCCTCCAAGCGGGCAAGGCACCTGCCTTGGGAGCGCCTGACCTTTTCGGGAGGGAAGGCTGGGTGGTAGAGCGAGAGGAAAAGGGGGAGCCCCGTGTCACAGGCATTTGGGGGAGGAGAAGGGAAGAGCAGAGCCAGGAGGGAAGAACCAGCAGTCGGAGAAGCTGCGGTGGGGGTGAGACACCCTGCCCACTGTAGGGGAATCATGCTGCAAAGTCCATAGGTCATAGCAAATCTCACCTTTCCTGAGTGGAAAAGGATGCAAAAAAAAAAGGGATTTTGGTTTGGTTTATTTAGCACTGAGCCCCTGCAGAGTTTGGAGAGTCCTGTGATCGAGACCTGCTAGCAAGAGCCTTCCCAGCACTGAAACTGTGGGTGTAAACCTTAATGGAAACCAATTTCTAGGTTTGAAAACCTGGGAAGTCCTGCTGAAAAGGCTGGCTTGCTCCTCCAGTTAGGCAACAGAGACAGCACCATGTGATGAAAGCAGCCGAGCACCACAAGAAGACAACTTAAGTTGCAAGTATCAGACAATTTGAGAGAAAATACTTACAAACAAAGGCACAACTAGTTGCCCACGACTGTATCTCCAAGGCACCGCGGTCTGTTGGGAGCAATTAGGGCTCATCAGGAGGCTGGGAAGACTCCAGGAAAAATTCCAGCTCAGCTCCTTCTGCAGCTAAGGTTCATAGGGAGAAAACTTGTCCTGTTGCAATACTCATGCACCGAACAGGCCTGCTCCGGCATGAGGCTGAGACCCAGCGGGACACGTCTGCAGCGAGGCAGGAGGCAAACTGGTGCTCCGCTGCTCCCTCGGACAGGGAGGGAGCTGAGCCCTCGCCCACAGTGGAACGTGAGCCTGAGAAGGAAGCTTTCCACAGCTGAAAAGAGGGATCTAGGATTTTTAATCTTTTTCGCCCAGTTTTCTCTGTGAAAAGTTAAGAAGCAAAGACATCTGGAGTTGCCTGGTAAACAGTAAGACAATGTAAGTGTGCTTGGGTAGTAACCACAAATCATGTGTTCGAGCACTAATCCTAGCCCTCTGTACTCACTTCTATCACTGAACTCTTCTCTTTGCAGGTTGCTATTTTGGACACTGGTCAAATGCCATTTTTTAACAAAAACATATCCACTGAGAAGGTTTTCATGGGGTTTGGGTGTATTTTTTTTTTTTGAAGAGGAGAGTTAGAAAACATAGGAACTTCTGCAGATCTTTAATACTTTATTATTTGCTCCCAAAATAGCCAAAGTGAAAAGCTCTTCAGCAATGGCCTTACGCCGCAGAGCAGGGAAAGAATGAAGGGAACAAGAGAGCTTCTGGCCTCAGACATGACATAGGGAAAGTTTAAGTCAGTCCCCAAACTGAGGAGGAGGTGCTGTGTCCCACAGGGAGCTTGGAGGACAGGAGAGGACAAGATGTTTTCAGTGCTCGCAGTACGCTTGGCCTCCAGAGGCTCCACCACGTGCAAACAACATCTGTCTTTTGTCTTATTCGAGCACTTCCTTCTGCCACCCGGCCGCCCTGCGTGGCTTCCCCGGGGACATCTGCTCCCACCTGACACTGAGCCCATGCCCAGAGGAAGGCGGCGGTGGCTGTGGCACATCTCACACACCATGCGTAGCCCAGGCGGGACAAAGAGTGTCACTGTCCGTGATGAGATATTCCTGCAGAGGAAGCCAAGGCTCAGGAGGAAGGTGAGGAAAGAGGCCAAAGAGAGGCAAAAAAGGGTGAAGAAAGGACTTGTTTGCGTTCCCATTCCCCACCTCCTCATTTGCAGAGAGCTCAAGTCGTTGAACAGCAATGGTGTTGGAAGCTGTGGCAAGAGCACTTCCATCCCCATCTGTCCCCCATGCACAAGGGTGTCACCGTTGTGGTTCCTCCTGCTACCATATTCCTTTGCCAGCCACGTGCAGCCGCATTAATCCTCCCTGAGCTTCAGGCTGGGCTGCCTCAGCTCCTGCGTCTACCTACTTAGGCTCGGGAGTCATTAGTGCCAAGCAAGTAAGGACATAGTAAGCAAGGTCCTCATTCACCACACCTAACTTCACATATGCCATGGAGGACCTTCTATGAACCCCTTCACTAGGGGCACCACAGAAGAAGATGCACCACAAGAGACCTAAGACCTGAAGTTGTGGAGAAGGACCTGGAGGTGCAAAGGATGAAGGAGATAAGGCTAAAGATGTGGCACTAATGCCTAAAAGACATTAGTGGCTGAATTATATAAGCTCACATGTGAGTGGGCACAGAGCAGAACTGCAGGATTTGTGTTCCGTCACACTCTGGGCCACTTAGGTACCAGACTGATCACTATTTTTGATGGCTACTCATTCTCACAAGGGCTAATCTGGCTGCTCAGAGTCATCTGGACCCAAAGATGTGGCTGCCAGCTATGTGCTAGAGAAGGAGAGGAAGATCTACATAGAGATTACATCCCCAAAGGATCCCTTGCCAGGAGGAGTCTTCCTCTGAGTGAACTCATCAGCATCATAGATGTTCCATGTGGGCAGAAGGATGCAATATACCTGCAAAGGCACAGGGTGGGGGGAAGAATAAGGAGCTGTCCTTCTTCAGTATAAAACTGAGGCACCTCAGGAAACTGAACTGGGACAAAATGTAACGTAATCAACTCCTGCCATGTACAGACTATGAGAAAAATATGAAATATGTCACTGCAACAGAACCTCTGCAGAGGAAGTATGGTGAAGTTTGTCTTCAGCTTTTCTGACCTGGGCTTTTTTGTGCATCAGCAAGTGAAAGGTGGGCAGCTCTTCTCGGATACGCAACAGAACCTGTGTGATAGCACGGGTGCTACTAGTGAGTAGCAGGATGGATCTAAGACTCACAAGAGAGGAAGGGAAAATCCAGAGCGGGGCTTTCTGGGATTTGTTTCTTTTATGCGCTACTGGAACCAGGAAATACATCAATATGGAAGTTTAGAAATGGCCTGAGGTTTCGTGGAACTTGCATCAGAGTGGCCCAGTGCCTAATACTACCACAACTCGCAGAGGTCACACACTGCTGGTTTCAGACAGCGGCTCTGGGAATTTCAGAGAGCTGTTTAAAGGAACACTCCAAGGGTTGGCCAAGGTACTGATCAGGCTGTGCGGGAATCTCACGTCACCCCACAGATGCATAAAAATCAATTTTGTTGTTTGTGAACCATCTGTGACAAATGCAGAGTTTTTGTCTGTGCTCATGAACTTTTTTTATCAGAGCAAGCTATGAGCTTCCTTGGCCTATCTGGAGAGTCATCAATTTTTTGAGATGGCTGTTGATGGAAACATTTCGAGTCTTAACTGGATTCACTAAGAAGTGAGATACGCAAAAAGCAAGCCAGTCCTTTTCCAGCACGTGGTATTGACCAGTCACCCACAGCCACACCAAGGGGTTCTCGATGGTGATGCACCGAGACAGCGCCTGCACTCGGCTTTTCTGGAGCACCATGCACCAGTGCAGGAAAAGCTGCAGCCAAGAGACCTGCATCAGACAGCTTCATTTTTATTGCATCATCACGTGGAGCCTTGCTCATAAGAAATGAGATGTCAGGGTGCTAAAGTGCTGGTGGGCAGCCTGCAGCAGAGCTGGTGCCTCTGTTAGCAGAGGGAACTTGCACTGTGGAAGTACAGAGAAGGCCAGTGCATTCACAGAGACAAGAATAAACTATGCTACAATAGGACTTGGCAACAAATGTGAAGCATTGTTTGCTTTGCTGTTGTTGGGGGTGCAGGGGAAAGCACAGTTTCTCATAGAGAAGAGACATTTCAGCCCAGTTCTCTGATCCAGATGGAAACCCGAAATGAGGCTGTACCTTAGCTTCTGGGTTTCTCCAAATTGGGTAGGCTTGGTTTTGGTTTTAGCTGCATCAGAAGCTGGCTTTGTTGCTGTTTAGCTTCATCATAATAGATTTATTTTAGCTATAACTCAAAAGTGACAGGTTCTGCCCTGCGTTAGGCATGGCTGGCAGCTCTGTCCCACCTTACATGGCCACAGCCCCTGGGGTGGCTCCTGAGGTGCACTTCCTCAGGTGGGAGTCCAGGTTCTACCTGTCTGAACTGCAAATCTGGGCAGATGGGTTCAGATAAAGACTACGGGCCACATTTTGAAAAGTGTGCACAACTGCAGATGTAATGTTTTAGGCTGGTGAAGCAAGGAAGAACAGTTTCTGCCTGCCTCAGTGTCAGGAGATAATGTGTTATTCTTTAGTAACTCTCATTAAATGCACCATTCAATCTAGACAAGTTTTAATATGTGCTCACATACCTACAGTTTGATCTATCTGTGTGTCTGTCTTGTTCACTGTTAGGGAAACCTTATTTTTATTCAGCATTGCCACTCAACCTGTGGAGCTGATCACTCTTGCGTGGTGCTTTGCAGGACAAGGACCAATTTGATAAAACCAAAATTTTCCTTTCATGGAAA
Organism: Tyto alba; assembly: GCF_018691265.1. Lineage (NCBI taxonomy): Eukaryota > Metazoa > Chordata > Aves > Strigiformes > Tytonidae > Tyto > Tyto alba. The sequence continues at coordinate 7,359,462 of NW_024881280.1, forward strand.
CTGCGGACTAGGTAGGAGTCACCGCCACACCAAATTCTGCATTTTGAATAGCCTGTGTCACTTAATGGCTTGCTTAAACAGCTCTGAAAGCCTGCCTGCTACTGATGGAGCTAGGAGCCGAGCGGGTGTCACAGTCAGGTGGGGCTTTCCCACAAATGCCCCACGGAGCACAGGAACTTTTCATGATGGGCCACATGCATCCAGTAACCTCTGAGTTATGGCCAGGCTTTCATGCCACATGTTTCCCCTATTAGCTTTGCCTTAAGATAACCTTTCTGAATGCAGAAGACAAGATCCCTTGCAACCGTACTCAGGGACTCAACGTTCACACCCTTGCCCTTACTGGTTTTAAAGAACAAGGATATTGCCAAGTCATTTTGTTGTTTAAATGGCCACTGATGACAGAAAGCAAGAATCAAGAACTCAGATACATCTTAAGAAAACTCACCTTGATAGTTGTATTTTACTGACACAATTGTTTTCTAGCAGACACGACCATGATCGCTCCTGGAGCACACGCTGCCTGTGCTCTGTGCTTTCCAGGTAATCTGTTTTTCCATCCCACATGCTCCTGGGGAATGCATGGACTCCCCATCTGCTCCTTGAGGGACTCTGCTCACTCCTCCTACTGAGGAGAATTCAGTGTTTCACCAGCATTTCCCCTTTTGCCCTGTCTGGCTGGAGTTCCCAGACCTGGCCGCCCATCCCCAGGCAAACAAACCTTGCATGTGTTGCAAGATTTTTCTCTTAACATGACCTCACCACACTGAACAGCAACTCCCCTGGTGTGATGTTCAGAGTGTTTCCTGAAACCAAAGGACATTGTCATAGCCAGGGCCTTGTACAATGCACTCCACAAAAGGAGGGAAGGAAAGTAAATATAGAAAATTGAGGAGATATTCAGAGTTGTGAGAGACACAACGAAAGGAAAACTGCCAGGAAATGACTCTACAATGGGGCCAAATCCAGGCTCCTTGGTCCATAATACTTTTTCAGGCAACCCCTCTCCACTAGCAGCTGAACTGTGAGTGCACATCCCCCCTGGAAATGGGGGTAAGCCCTGCCAGAAATTAGTGAGAACCTTTCCACTGAGTTCAAGAACCAGGCTCTTATTTTAATATCTAAATAAAGCTTTGTCAGTTGCTAGCTGTAGGCTTTCAGTTTTGACAATCTGAGCCTGGTTGGGTGCATTTAAAACATCATTCTCTGCAGATATTAACAGACATTTTGTATTCACATACTCACTGCATGCAGAACCAGAGGAGATGCTGATACAGCACAAGCCCATTTATCACCTTGTCATCTGGTCTAGGCCAGTCATCTTTGCACTCTCTAAAGTCAATGGAGGGAGAAAGAGAGGTATTTCCAAAGGATAGTTCATCCCATTCCAAGATAAATGCTGTTATCAGGGGGAAGAGGGGTTAAACTGCTATTTGAAGATGCCTCTATGGTCTACCAGGAAGCACAGATGACCCAACTTAGACTAAACACCTATCCACTAAATAAAAAAGGGATGAATCCCACCATCATGGTCTAAACCGATAATACAATACAGATGTGTAGAGCGGTGAGTGACCAGATGGTGAATTTATCATACTAAAGTGTAGTTTCTTATAATATAAATACAGTTTGATGAAATAGTTGATTTGCTCAACAGACTGCCTCAGCTTGATTACAAGAGCTAGTCTGGAGCCATTACAATTTGTCACAGGGCCCTGTGTATATTTTTAGAAAATACGATGGTCTGGAAATAAAAGATTATGTGCAAGCAATAATTTTTGGTCAATTAATCTAAGGTTCTCTGTACTGAAAAAGAATCCTAGCGTCCATTTTTTCCACACTATGTGCAGAAATCATATTTAATGCCAAATTACATTTAAATGAACAAAACCACTACAAGACTACAATGCATTAAGACTACTAAAGATAGCCTCTCCCATCTATTCCCCTGTGCCTCAGAAGCAATGGTTTTGTTTTGAACTAGTAAAGCAGATTTTGCTTCAAGCCTCTTTGGGTCAGGGAGCTACCCAAATGCTTCAACAAAACTATTTCTGGTACTGTGGGGACTCTGAAAATAAAAAAAAAGCATGAAAATTTAAAAAAAAAAAAAAAAAAAAAAGAGGGCTTGCTTGAGTCATTGTACCTGGTGGGAGCAGTTCCCTACAGCTTGAGCATGGGCAGCCCACAGCAAGCACCTCCCAGGGCAGGACACGAATTAGACCCAGACTCATGACTCACTGCATCTCTCTTGCTGCCCAGGGCAGAGTCATGGCAGATCCCACTGTCTCCCAGTCCCGCAGCGCTCATCCGTCCCCTGGCCCCAGCTCCCCCACAACTCAGCAACCCCAAGACCTGCTCACCTGCCTGTGAGGCACACAGCAAGCCCACGTCTGTGACGCCACCTTCCCCACAGAGATGCAGGATGGAGAGCAAAATCCCAGCGTGGATGATGCCAGGGGACCACAGCGTGACCTCACACAGCTGCAGGGATACCTCCTGGGTAAGGGGCAGGTTGCCTCCAAAATGAAAAAAGAGATGTCCTTCAGAAGAAGGCATGCCTTCAGGGGAAGATCCTCTGAGAACACAGTGCCTGGCCACTAGTAAGCAGCTCTTGTTTTCAGCAAAGGCCAGCCCAGCTCTGCCCCACCATTTGCTGAGGACCTCTAGGCAAGCACTTGGCACGGTTTCATCTGGGATAGAGTTAATGTTCTTCCTAGTAGCCGGTACAGTGCTGTGTTTTGGATTCATTGTGAGAATAAGGCTGATAACACACTGATGTTTTAGTTGTTGCTAGGTAGCACTTATCCTAAGTTAAGGATTTCTAAGTTTCCCGTGCTCTACCAGTGAGGGGGTGCACAAGAAGCTGGGAGGGAGCCCGGCCAGGAGAGATGACCCGAACCAGCCAAATGGATATTCCATACCATGGGATGACATGCTCAGTATATAAACTGGGGGGAGCGGGCCGGGAGGGGCCGATGGATGCCCAGGCATCAGTCAGCGGGTGGTGAGCAATTGCACTGTGCATCCCTTGTCTTTTCTTGGGGTTTATTTCTCTGTCTTTTGGTTAAATTCCTTTTCATCATCATCATCATTATTATTATTATTATTATTATTGTTGTTGTTGTTGTTGTTATTATTACTACTATTATTATTATAATCTTTTCTATATGATTTTATATTTTTATTTTAGTTATTAAACTGGTCTTATCTCAACCCACAAGTTTTACTTTTTTTTTTCTTTTTTTTATTCTCCTCCCCATCCTACTGGGAGCAGGGAGGAGTGAGTGAGCAGCTGCGTAGTGCTTAGTTGTGGCTGGGGTTAAACCACAACAGCACTGCAGAGCCAGGCTCCCCATAAATGCACCTTCCCCATGTCCAGCCTTCTTCCAGGAAAGGTTCTGAAGACATGTATCCTCAGACAGGCTCCTCAGAGGATCTTTTCTGATATATGTTGCCTGCCCAGGGACTTTTCCACTCAAAGAATTTTTTCCAGCTGTGTGGAAAACCAGTAAGAGCAGGCATTTATCCAGCATTTTCAGAAGAAGTTGTGCCTGTGTTAGTAGCTGGCATTGCTTCATAAGAGAAATATCGTGTTGAAAATAATGTAAAAGGTCTTTGGTCTATTAATCATTTAGTTTATGTAACTTTGTTGCTTTTAAAGTTGTATGCAATGCCAGAGCTCAGAAAAGTGACTCTTCATGGGGAAATGCAAATCAGTAATCGAGGTAACTGCTGATTACATCTCCTGAGTCATGCCTTTCCACCGAACCAGTGGCCTACTGCTCTTGCTTTGGATCTGCTCATGAAATAGTCTATCCATTCAAATTTGGCCATTCTTTCACCCCTCTCTGTCCCCCCCTATGGAGCTTTCCTTCATAACAGCCCAAAGGGGAAGAGCCTAGAAGACTGTCATGGTGGTAAGAATGAAGATGTGTTGGAGATTTCGAAGATAACATTTGAAAATCAGGGGACTACATAATGAAAATCTGGGCTACATAATATGACTGTCAAGACTAATATCCTCCAAAAACCATTCTAGTCCTGAGGGCAACTCCCACTGCTACTTCTGTTCAGACCATCTCTCCACTAGTGCTGGGGTCCCATGCCTGACAGACCTGGCACTTAGAGGTAACCTCCTTTGGGAAGTACTTCATGGACTCTGTTGCTGTGTGATTTGGAGAAGCAATCTGGCCAGAGGATGCCTTGAAGGGTGAGATCTGATTGTCCTCTAGCCACAAGAATTATCAAAGCAACAAAAGGACCTGGGTTTTGGTGTTGTCATCTGTGTATGCATGTGTGTGTGTTATCTTGACCTGCAAGTTTCTATATGGCAGGAGGGCTGACGAGGGCTGCTCTGAGGGGCAGAATTTGGATGGTGGGAGGGAGAGAAATGCAAAGAGAAGGATGATGAAGGGCCAGAGTCTCCTGTTAAAGCACAAAAAGGATATAAATGGCTGGTCTAGGTATTGCTCCCAATTCCTCCCTGATCTTTATCTTATTCACATTTAAATGAACATCTAGTCTTTCAATTATCTCTTGCTACCAAGAATGTTATAAAGTAGAGACAGAAAGACAAAGTGGCTTAGTCTCAACCCAGTAATACTCCTTTGGACACTAGTTTTTAATATTTCCACCAGAGCAGTTTTAAATGACACAAACACCTTTCTCCTTATGAAACTGTCCCATAAACTGCATGTCAGATGTCAAGAGGAGCTGTTAACCTCCATCACCCATCTCAACACATCCTCTTTGCAATCTTGCAAACAGTCCAGTCTATATTTACACATCATTTACCCAAGCTAACAGCACAATATACAAATTATAATTAATAATTGTAATTGTCTCTCTCATGGTTCCACTCCCCTTTTGACTTCTGTTGGAATAAATCTGGAGAAATTTTGCCTGCCTCAGGAGAAATAAATTGGTGGATGAAAGAGGGCGGCCAGGCAGTGCCTGTCCCTGCAGCTCCCATGTCATTTTTACTTATTTTTCCACTGTGTATTTTGCTTCTCTTCACACCACTATTGGCAACAGCCAGTGTGCAGGGCCACACACGGGGCTGCAGAGCTTCAGACACGCCATGGCAAAGAAACACTTCAGATGTGACTGTTTAACCTCACACAACCGACTGACACCTCGCCGTTCCTTGCAGGGAACATGGGAAAAGGGAGATGACTCCTGTTCTGGTCAGCCAGTTTCACCAGCCAGCCAGCTGCTCCCTTGGCTCTCACATGCCCACAGGACAAGGGGGTGCTCCCAAACTTGGCCCCCCTGCACCATGTGCTCAGGAGGAAGGCAAGCAAGGACTGGCACCACAGAGGTGGTTTCTCCACCAGCCACAACCCCTGAGAAAGGCCATGAGTGTCCCTGGGGCTCCCTTTTACTGATACCAAGAGGTCACTGAAATGATTAAAAAACATATCTTGAGGGGGAAAGAAGTGTGTCCTTCTCCACTTCACTTACAGAGGCAGAGCCCCATGACACCCTCAGGGTGTGAAGCAGCGCCACCTTTCCTCAGGGCTGTCCTCCTGGGCTTGCTGCATCATTCCCAGGAAGAGAGAACTCAGAGCATGACAGTGCTGGATGAGTCCAGCTCCAGGCTGCAGAGGAAACCTTTCTTTCCGGCCTACTCCCCCTTCTGTCTTCTTGACCCTTCCCAAACCCCGAAGTGTGGTCTGTGCATTTCCCTTCTGAGATGGATCACATTTTTATTAATTTTACAGTAAATCACTTCCCCATTTCCTTTGTTTACGCTAGGTAGATTCGGTGGTTTCCATCTCCATGTGACGCAGCGCTCGGTACATGAGCACAACCCATACCATCGCTTCATCGTATGCATTGCTGACGCTCCAGCTCTAGGAAAAGAAGGTAAAAGGGCTGGCTCCACCCTATCATTTCCCTTCACCAGTTCAGATGGAAACTGCAGCCTCGGGTCCCTTGGTCCCTTCCTCCTTCAAGCAGAATGGTCCCAAACGCTAGCGCAGCACGGCCCAGATGCGTGCTGGCCAGACAAGCACCGCAGCTTGCCGAGTACAGCTGCTCCGCGTCTCAGCTGCTTCTCATGCTGTGAATCTTGTGCTTTGTCTGGGAGAGCACTGCAGCTTGGAAAGGAGGAGTAGCTGGTAGCATCCCCCCACTTCTCTCAGGAAAAGTGGGAGTGACTATCTGAGCCCAAGGATAATGGGTCGAGATTCTGGTCTTCTCGCCTCTGAGACCCTAAAGTAAGCAGCTTGCGTCTTGTCCTAGAGCAACCACAGCCTCAGACCCCTCTTCCCTTCACAAAGCACAAGGGCTATGGGATGGTCAGGCACGACAGTGACAGACGACGAGCCCAAACTATGAACGGGTGGAATGCACACCAGGGCACACATCCTCACTTTCCCCAAGGCTGGGAAGGAGGGAGGAACTTTGACTTCAGTGCCATAAAGCAAAGCCATCAGAGCTCAGCCACAAATATTATCCCAGGCTTTCCCCAGGGACCGGAGCGTGGAGGGAGCAGGCAGGGAGTGGGCAGAGAGCAGGCGGGGAGCAGGCCACCATCTTGCCCATATCCCCAGGCAGAAGGACAAGTGCTGTCCCCTCCTTGGGGTGAATCACAAAATTACCATCTAGTCCTCTATCCTCCTGCAAAGTCTCTTTCTCTATTCTCACATCTCTCACACTCTCAAACGTTGCTCCAAAATAATAACACTAAGTATAAATGCAGAAGATCCTTTCTGCCACCCTCAGAGACAAGAAAAGCTGCCACACTGTCAGCCCAGGCAAAGGCAGCATCCTCTCCTCTACCCGCTCCCCCTCCTCCCAGGGCTTTGGACCCCTTGCTGAGAACAAACAGCTGGCCTGCACTTTTTTAATTTCTTGGGTTTCTATAGCTTGGGTCCCAACCTTAATGTTGTTTCCATGCCATTTTTCTTCTGTGCTGAATAGCAGGCCTGGAAAGCTCCACCTCGCTGCGGGCGGCACGTGCAGCAAGGATCCTGCCGTGCCTGTGCCAGGCGCTTTTCTTCCTAAGGACCTGGCCAGTGCCAATCCCCGAGGGCACCCATAGCAGCAGGTTAAGTGTCTCCATGGAGATCTCCCCAGCTCCCTCTCTGCAGTCCCTCCCTCCTCTTATAGCTTTCGGTTTATTGTAAACAGCATCCCCATCTCAGCCAGAGCTGGTAGCTCTCCGCTTCACCCTGGTCACCTGCCCACCCAAGTCGCCTCACAGCCTGCCGTTGCCTGGGAAAACAGCAATGCCACCCTTTGAAAATAACCCACACGTGACAGAGGGCTCTTTTCATTCCTGGGTTTCTTGCCTTTTTTTGTTTTTGTTTTTGTTTTCCACCTCCCTATTATCAAATTTGCCTGGATCTCTCGTGGCAGCTGCAGCGTCATGCTGCCAATGAGGACTGTGTGTTTGTACAGGAAGGGAGTGTTCAGGGAGAGCTTGTAGGAGGGAGGTTGGGGGGCTGCAACCTCTAAACCCTGCTCCTTCCTTCTTCCAAATACATTGCCCCATCACAGGAAGGGCACTGGTGTGCCCAAGGCTGAGATATTGGGTAACTGTGCAGCCATATCCACAGCATGCCTTGATCCCACCTGACCAGTCAGGAAAGGAACCAGAAATTCCCCAAGTCCCCAGGATTCACCTGCTTCTTCAAGCTCCATACAGTCCAAAGGCCCCATCTCCCATCCAGTGTCTTCCATCCACCTTCCAATGCCCACTAGAGATGAGGGAGCTCCATGGGGAATGGCATTTCTGTTGTGCTCCCTCAGTGGCAGTACAACCCTACCTGGCCTTAGTGCGGTCATGAAAAGCACCCATGGCTGGGAAACAGTGTCCTCTCCCTCACGACTGTTTTTAAAGAGATTTGGGGAAAAATGTGGAAGAGTAAATGCACCCAAGTTCCTTCCTAATCTATCACCCTCCTCTCTAATGCAGACAGCTGGCATGTCCCCAACATATCTCTACAGTTCCTCTGCTCTTGACACTATTTTGAGTCCGTATCTTCACACCAATGAACCGTTCCAAAACAATTTCTCCAATGTATTTGGCACAAACAGACTTTCCTCTGACATGCCTGTGCAGCAGCACCTACTGCTCATTGCCAGGGTATTTGCTGCGCTCAACCCCAAGGAAACCTGCCTCTCCCTTTCTGCAGGAACGCCTTTGACAAGCTCTGCTCCCTGCCCCACTCTCCGAGCAGGGGAGGAGTGCTGGGGTTTGCTACACGAGGCTGTGGGGGCCATGCTGGGAAGAGTATGTGCAGCTAATGCTCAAGTTTCAACTGGCCTTCAGGTGGCCTTGAATCCGGCACTTCATCGCTTGGTGCCTCAGTTTCTCTCACTGGAGCCTGGGAATGACACTGGTCTCCTTTCAGAAGTATTTTGATTCCTTTAGCTAAACACAAGTTAGATAAGCCTCTGTGAATGGCTGAAAAGTTGCATCTATAGTTTCCAATAACAGGCAAGACAATATGTCCTTGGAGCTTGCCCCTACCATAGCAGAAAGTAAAAATCTTTCTAAAATTGACTTGGGACAGAGTTTTGTCACCCAACTCCTCTTAGGATAGCACAAACCAGTAATGGCAAGCATGACTTACCATCCTTCCAGGTTCCCCCAGCTTTGTATCATCCAGCCAGCTCCCAGAGGGGCCTTTGCTGCTTCTGACCCCCAGGCATGTTTATCCGACTTGCTCTCGGGCCACAGAAGTGCAGATTCACCAAACACGGCTGCAGGGAGGCCTGTGCAAACTCCTGTCCAGCAGCTGGTGAGAGGGGGACCCTTCCCAGCGCCTGGCGCACACCACATGTCACCTAGACACGGAGTGTCACAGGTGTGTAGGAGGTACCACATAAAACATGATCATGATAAAATCAAATCTGTGCGACAGGGATGAAGCCACTCTGGTTGCTTCTGAACTGGGATTTGCACAGAAAGAGATTCTGACAGACAGAAATTGAGACAGAGGAATGAGGTCCTGGTGGCAAACAAAGTTCTTCCTATAAAGCAATTTCAGAAGGACTGGAAGGGCTTATCCACCTTCAAGAGCAGCCTCCAACTAAGTCAAACAGAACACTCCTGTTTATTTAATCTCTTTTGTGACCAGAAGGTTCAGGGGTAAGTTTATGTGCATCAGAGTTGCAGAGGCCCGAGTGCTGCAAGTCCCTGTGGGGTGGTGGGTGCAGATGATCAGAGTTGCTCGCATCACTGAGAAACCTGGGGGTAGTTGTCCCCTCCTGCAGCCTGAGCAGTCTTTGGGTACATATAAACAGTTTTGGCACTCACATAGCTACTCCACACCCTTTGCCCCACCAATGTGTACCCCACTTGTCCCAGGACCATTGCCGCCTGTCAACTCTTCCGTAACATCTTCCCTACAAGAGCTACAGATGCTCCCATTCAATGCAAAAAGGGCAACCAAAAAGACTCATCACTAGCAACAGATCTTGTGGAGAAGCTCCTCCAGATCTTTGGGGGAAACCCAACATTGCTTTTGGAAGAGTGATACGTGAAGGTCTCTCTTCCATCCTCACATTCTTGCTCCTACAGCTGTCTCACCATTACAATTAGAAAGCATTTCCAGGGAGGAGAGAAAAAAAATGAGATCTTTCAGTTCCTTTCACCTCCAAGTCAAAAATAAGCTTCCCTACTTTTACTGTTCAAGGCAGATTTTTCCTGGCCTTTAACCAAGTCTTTTTGCCTGATCTGCACTCAGATCTATGACGCACGGTCAACATGTTCAGTGAAAGCTGCATTTTACTGTTAACCAATGAAGGTTTATAAAGGAGAGTGCTTGGGTGTCAACAGGAAAGAAAGCAAGACCCAGAGTTTCATAGTGTCAGAAACTGGCTTTCTTTGACATTAGCTGTGCTAACACCTTTGTTGGTCTGGAGCCGTCCTTTTTTCTTCAGGGAAGTCCAAGTCCTTAATAATGGTGCTCCAACTGCACTCCTAGGGCAGCTCGCACAGCATAAGCTCTGCTCAGCAGACCCTCATACAGACCTCAGTGAGTCTGGACGATGCAATCCTCCAAGTTCTGCGTGATACTCAGGACAGTCAGAGCCTTTTCCACCCCAGTGCACTGCGGCTCTTCCTATAACCTTCCCTCGGGAGAGCAGCACTCAGTGAAGGTGGAGGGAAGCAGGGGAGCTAGTGCTGACAGATGCAAACATTGATGGCTGGTCCAGTCAGGTCCTTCACTTACTTAAACAGGTGCCGTAGTCCAGTCCCTGACAGGGTGAGTGTCTCTCCCAGACAACTTTAATGCACTAGCTGGGTTGATCCAAACTACACTGTTTCATGGAGCAATCCCATCTGTTGTACCTGGAGAATTATCACCTTCGGACAGAGAACAAAGTTAAAACAGTAGACATACTAGTGAAGCACAGGTACCAAAAATGGTGAAAACTTATGAGATCATCCTGTCCTTCCCCCACACTTAGTCAATACAGGATTGTTCCCTGCCGGACTCCAGAACAATGCCACTTAACCTAGATGCAATCATGCTGCAGGAACTGCCAAACACAATGCAATGAAGAGCAGAGAATGAGCTCATATGAGTTAATCCGATTCCTGCAATAAAACAATCCAGGGCTCTGGTCTCCGTCCTGCAACGTTCTCCTGAGCCAAACCTTCTGCACATATCTGCTCACACTCAAACAAAAGCTGGAGCCACTGGTGGGCTGCTGAAATAACCTGGAGCTGACAAGACGCAGGCACAACAATATCCACAACAGGTCTTGCTACCAAAACCATTGCTTTGTTTAGGTGAAATCTATAAACCTTGTTATTCACAAACATTCAGGAGGCAGAGCTTTATTTCCAAGAATGCTCATGGAAAGGAAATCCATTGTATAGGCCAACATGAATAGACCCTTGCATGTGCAATTTGTATGGGAAGCATCCAGGTGGCTAGTGAGAAAATAGCTTCTTATCAAATAAAGTAATGCATTACAAACAGCTACCGATGATTCCCAAGCAGTTAGAAGGCATCCCCATCTGCGAGGTATGCGTCACCCAAACAGGAGTCCGAAACAATGCTGCATAGCAGGCACTGCAGGAACGGCCAGCCACGATGCGGCAAGCACTCTCCATGATCCACAAAATCCACCATCAGCCAAAGTGTTCACACTCACTATCTCACTATTTGCAAGACATGTCCAGAGCAGCAAAAGCACGCTTAGAGGGTGAAAAGGAGCATCTCAAATATTCCTCGGACTGGTAGCTTGCAGTGCCTTATATATAATAGACCTTAAAATAAAGGGTTTAAATGCCATCATGGGGTCCATCAAAACATTCTCCTGAAAGTGGCCTAGATAGCAAACCCATCTCCTCCTTCTTAAAATCATGTAGCTGATAAAAAGCAGAAAGTCTTTCATCACTATTCTGTATGCATAATTAAGTTTCATTTGTAGAACAATGAGTTCTTAGCTAACAAGTGAACACACACACCCCCACCACAGATTTTGTTCGTTTTTGTGACTGATACCCAGAAACACAATTCCTCAGCCAGAGTTTGGGCAGCAAATACGAAAATGCATTTTGATAGTTTTGATGCTGGAATGCAACAGCATGCACAAAAATATGTCCACCAAGTGCAACGTATTGTAAACAGGAGCATAAGTAAAATAAACAAGTACATGTCATTTCATCTGGGTCACAAGTTAACTCAACATGACATTTCCTTTTGTAGTGAAGAACACTGGAGAAAAGAGAGCCTATTTATACATACTGGAATATATTTGGGTAAGTTTTTTCCTAGCTCTTTTGGCTATTTTTGCAGTTAGCCGGTCTAAGAGTTTAGAGGCTTTTCCCCCCTTTCAAGGTCAAGATTTTCTTTCTGCTTGGTCTCACAGGCTCCTAAGTCAAAGTCCTGAATCCTTAAAAATGATGTTGCTGTACAGCTGAGATCAATGATCTAACCATGTGATTTTGCCCCAGAATCAAATAAGAGCCTAGGCTGAAAACAGTAGCTCTGAGTTCAATACTACCAGCTTTTAAAAAGCATTGGAGTCAACCTCCATTTCTCCCATGTTCGTTTTCTCCCTCTGAACGATGCTTTGCAGCTGTGTCTCTTCCAGCAGCAAGGCAGCCGGGGCTCCCTGGGGAGCCCATTTACACTGTTGCTCTTGAATGGCTAAAGTGGGAACACGCGTCCTGTGTCTCTAGACACACACACGCTTGCACACACAGCTCTGTGAAGCCCTGTGGGTGGTTTCCATGGAAGAGGAAGTTTTGGCTAAAGCTTCACTTGCTCTGCCTGCCTCGTACAGAGCAAAGGCAGTGCTGATCTCGGACGCATCCCTCGTGGTCCCTGAGCTGGGCACGGTGCTGTGGTCAGGATCAAATGTACCCGTGGGGATCGCTGTTCTGGAGGCTTCCCACACCAGAGCAGAAGGGGAACAGCGAAAGCTGCTCCACTCCTTATGCAGGTTTCCATCCGGAGCACTCAAAGCACCACACACAGAGGATAAGAACCACAGGGTGGGATGGGGAGGAAAAGAGATTGATCTAGTCATCCAGCAAGCCAGCTGGCTGCAGGCTATGTGTTTTGAGCTCCAGGTCAGGCTAGAAGTGTCACAGCATCCTACACAAAGTCACTCGTTTACCATGAGCAGCAGTGTATGGCAAGCACAAATAACATATTGTGAAATCCTGCGGAGAAAGCTAAGCCTTGCTCTGGGCTAGGCACGCCTTCACAGCCCTTTGGGAAGGTGGCAATGCAAAGCCAAGGCTCGCTGTGGAATATCATGTATGCCTGTGTTGAGGCAGTTGGAGGAATTGAGAAGCAGGCTTTTCTTTTAACAAGGAGATGAGGGAACACTGGCCAAGGTAAGCAACTCCCCAGAGCTCCCTGTCCATTCAGAGTGACTCCGCAGCACTGAGCAAATGAGATTATAGTCATTAACAGCTCATCAGCCCTGTGAGAAGGACAAGAGTAATCACCTCTGCTTAACAAACAAGGGACCCGAGACAGGTCAAGTGCAACTGCACCAGTACTGGGAGCAGCATAGCAAATCTCTGCCCTGGCTCTCTGGGGTACACGCTAGGCTGGGCCTACAGAATGGTCCATCAGCCTCAGTCCTCCGGGCAAAGCCATCCCTCCGAGCCTCTCGGCTACAGGCAGCGAGTAGAGAAGGAGCCAGGAAGGGGACCTGCACTTCAAGGCTGTTGGCTGTGCATCACTGACTCAGCTCTTGCCCACACGACTCCCCGGCATCACCCCAGCTCTTCCTCTTGTGCCGCTGGTACGGGGCTCCTTGGGCTCACAGCTCACGGAGGCTGCAAGGTTGGCAGGAAAGGCTGACCTAACCCTGCACCAAGCGGGCCCTCAGACCTATTGTCTTGAAATCAGGGTAATGATGGATGCCTAGGATGTTTCATCATTTCCCAGCACTGTTACAAGGCCCACATTTAAACCTCATCAAAAATTTTTTGGTTTCCTTTCTGATTTTTATGTGCCCAGAGTGCTGGCCATACCTCCCCCAACCTTTGTTCGCCTTTTATTAAACAAGCGGTCCATTTTTCTGAGGATGTGTAGTACTTTAGAACAAACCTGTTAATTAACTGCATTAGCATAGAGACCCCAGTGAAGTGTTTGCCACTTGGGAAGTGTCCTTCACATCCTCTCCGTCCTTCTCCCCCATCCACCCAGGCTCCATCACTCCCTTCTCAGCTTTTTCCCACACTTGCCACAGGGTCAAACAAATGAAAGGCTGGATGTGTCAGCAGGAGAAACCAGGGCAATGAGCTTCAAAATGCTTTTGACAGAGAGGTTAAAACAAGAAGGTTAAGAGGCAGAGAGATTAAGAGGCTGAGGGCCCTGGGCTGAGTTTAAATAGAGCCCCTGGGCCAAGGGGTGCGGAGAAGCTCCAAGTGAGGCTGGTCAGGGTGGTGTGTCCTCTTTGTACAAGGGCTGCACATGTCTGTTCACACAGGCAGGCACATCATGGTTTTGACATTTGCCCCTCTTAATTTTCCATAATTCTCTTCCCTTAATGTTTTTCCCCGCATTTGTGCAGAAATGAATACCCTAGGCTTCCAGTCTTGACCGGGACTTTTCTATCATTGGTGCAATAAAAGCTTATAAAAACAGTGGTTGCCATACCACCATAATTTGGAAAAGAGATTGCACACAACAACTTGCATGTTTCGGTGGCTAACATAATAAAGCGGCAATTACAGCCCTCCTTTGGGTCTGGTCCAGCTGTTTGCCCAAGAAGTCTCTAGGTGCAGCTGTTCCCACCACCAGATTCAGATCCTTTTAGTTACTGCTGAGATTGTGCCATAATGCTGCTTACAGATTTTGTAATTTCTTCCTTGAAAGCTGGAGAGGGACTTTTTACAGGGACATGTAGGGATAGGACGAGGGTTAACAGTTTTAAACTGGAGGGTGGCAGTTTTAGATGAGATACAGGGAAGAAATTCTTTCCTGTGAGAGTGGTGAGGCGCTGGCACAGGTTGCCCAGAGAACCCTCCCTGGAAGGGTTCAGGGCCAGGTTGGACAGGGTTTTGAGCAGCCTGGTCTGGTGGAAGGTGTCCCTGCCCATGGCAGGGGGGTTGGGACTAGGTGATCCTTAAGATCCCTTCCAACCCAAACCATTCTGTGATTCTACAAAAGCACCTGCTCAGCATGCACAGCCAGTTTTGGTATTAGATAGTCAGGAAAGGCAAAAGCTGAGTTCTGCTTTCAGGCATTTCACAGAGTGAGGCCAGCTCTCATTTTGGAAGCACCTTCTCTTGTAAGTTCTGCACATAAATTCATCTACGTCTGCTCCCCAAACCTGCCTTGCAGGTTAATTCATACCACTCATGAATGTAGGCTGGCTTAAGAAAATGCAGATCACTGCAGCAGTGAATAAAATGTAAATATCTGTAGGAGCTTTGGCAAATAGCTCAGAGGAACCAGAGAGGGAAAGGATGTGCTTATCTCCAAAAGATGAGATTTTTCTCATCTCCTCTGTGCTTTTGATCCTTAGTACGAGTTCAAGTTATTATTTGCACAGGTTGTTAAAAACGCATGAAAGAGTTAAAAACTGGCGACTCCAGCAGGGACAGGAGCAGTGCAATTTGGGAAGAATCATGCTGTTATTCAGCCGAAAACGGCCCACACGCATAGGGATCCCAGTGCCATCATCATCGACATGGGGGAGCAGCAGGGCCTCCCCTTCGGCGCGGGAGGAAACGAGCCGTGGCCGCTCGCTGGGGTCAGGCGGCACGTGCAAGCCTGAAACGCCGGAGCTCCCGGCGCCAAGAAAAATATCTCGGCCGTGCTTCCTCCATGCCGTCGGTGGGCAGGACAGCCCCGGTGCTTTCCTCTGGACTGGTGGTCAAGCAGGCAAAGAGGGACGTGTGTCGTGCTTGGAGCCAGATGCCTGCCCTCCTACACCGGCCCGATGGCGCGGAGCCCGGTGGCCCTTTGCTGAGCAGCGGCCGTCGCGCTCGCCCGCAGCTCCTGGGCTTACCTGGGGCTGGTGGAGCCCTCTGTGACCCCAGAGCCTGGGAGGGATGTCCCCAAGGGCCAGCCCCACTTGCCAGCAGGCTCCTCTGGCACCCGCTCACCAGTGGTGCACAGCACAGCTTCTGGGGTTTATATCCACAATATAAAATCATGACTTTTTTTTGTTGTCTGTTTGGTTTTTCCCCCTCTCCTATCCTCTTTCATAATTCCTGCCTTTCTCCTTTAAAGCCCAGCAGCCTGATTTCCCCTTGCCTTGCTCACATCAACGTAGGTGCAAAATAGCCCTCCAGCCTGAGGCACCAAGAGTGTTGCTGCCTGTACAAAGCACCAAGTAGCAACCCCAGCTGTGAAGGAGGAGGGGACAGGGTACCCGGGATCCTCATTCCCAAAAATGAGCTTGGTCAGTCTTGGCTGCCCTTTTACAGACCTGCACCTCACTCACAGAGCCCATTTCTTTCTTAGTCTTTTTCAAAAAGACCTGAGGTCACTTCGAACAATCCTAATACCAGGACTAGATGGACCTACCCTTCTTAATGCTAATTGCAACGCGATTAGAATAAACAAATTGCTTCAAAACCATCAAATAAAGTCAGTCCCTCTCGCAAACGTGGCTGTCATTGTCCAGCGGACATCGATGTGCTGTGAAGAAAACTCTGTCACGTGCCACGGCTTCAAAAAAGCATGAGAAAACACTCACAGCGTTCCCTTAGATAAGAAGCCACAAACAAATCAGAAACAACAAGTGAAAATTCAATTCAAGGTTTACTCCAGGATGGACGTCTTGCTACGATAAATTAAGGTGTTTTTCATTATTAAAAATAAACAAAGCAATGAAAGTGAACCATGTCACCATTCATACATTTAAAAAACATCTTTAATCTGCTTGGGAAAATCTTTTTTTCCCCCTAACAGGAAAAAATATTAGTTGTCCAGATAACAAGCAAAACAAAATCAACCAAAGGGCATCAAGAGACTTCCTGAAATTGAAAAAAACAATGTTTTGTGTAACAAGTTTAAAAAACAAAACAAAACAAAACAAAAAAAAAAAACACACACAGCAAGCAAAATGATTCCTCCAGCTTCTTCAGGTCGTCAGTGGTTTCAGGAACACAAGGAAGAAATACACAAGCAGTCAAATGTTTTATTTAACCTTGCAGCATTTTACAGCTGTCCTAAGCCTCTTCCCTTCTCCCTTCCCCCCCGGAAACCATTTGTCTTTCTAGTGCCTTATTTTTAACAGCTCAGCTCAGCCCCAAAGGGACATGTGTAAAAACAACGAAAGAACCTAATCCGGCAACTTTGGGGTTCCCAGGACTGAAATAGCAAGCCTGATGCAAATCAGGATGGAGGCTGGTTTGCAAGAGGGAGCGATGCCTCCTCCTCTCGTAGAAGGGCAGAATGGAAGGAGGCAGAGCCGAATGAAGGGCGGCCCAGCCGCTCACCAGCCCTGCGACTGGGAGATGCGGGCGATGCTGGGCCGTGCTAGCGGGGAGACCTGGGGACCCCATTCATCCCGTGGCAAATCAGCCCCTGGAGATGCACGGGGAAGTTTGCACAGAGTCTGCCCAAACTCTGCCTGGATCCCTGCCAGGGCTGGGAAACTCATTCTCATGAGTTCACAAATTCCACCTACAAAAGCCTGATTAAAACAATACAGGAGATGGCGTGGCGTGTCCCCCCCCCCTCCACGTCCCTCTCTCTGCCACCGCGCTATGAAACCACAGGAAATCATGAGCTGTGCCTGCTAAGAACTCCTGAATCCCAGCAAATTATTCACATTTGATGTATTCAGAGCTTTTTATTGTTGTTTAAAGTTACTTATGGCTTCCACAGGTTCATTAGTGATGTTGATTTATGCAGTTTCTAATGTTTGGCCATGTAGATTAAGCATAGCAAGGTAGGGCTCGAAGGCCTCCTGTGTTACAGTTACTCCGGTTTTAAGTAACGCAGTTGCTTGCAATCAGGCAATTAGGCCATGAAATTATATCTGCTCCCTAATAAATACACACAGAGGCAGTTCCCACCCTCATATGTTTATGATCCAGTTTCAAATGCGATCTCCAAAATGCTGAAAGACACTTTCCGTGAATATTTACAGCAGCAGAAGTCCGTCCACGGACTGTTTGCAAAGAGTAATCCCTAGACAGGTGTAGTACTAGCCAAAGCAAATTGATTTAGAAATGTCAACATATATTCATGAATTATTTGCCCAGCTCAAGCACTTATAATGTCAATAGATCTAGGAATAGGGTTCAACTTGCCGTTAAGGAAACCTTTAGCCTTGCAGCAAACACGTGTATCACAAAAGGAAATAAATGCAAGCCTGCTGACCAGAGGAAACCCCCCCGAAGAGGGTGATGGGAAAGAAAAGCACAGTCAAGTCCATGTCCACATCCACATTTTCTAAGGCCATTCCTCCAAGGGAAAGTTGGCAATCTGTGGTACTTTCAGCGTATCTGATCTTCCCTGTCAGCACAAGGTCCCTTTGTTCAGCAGGGTGGTTCCCAGCAACCCAGAGCCAGCCTCCGAGGCAGCCATGAGGTGAAAGGGGCACGTTTCCCATTTAGGGACGTTCCTAATGCTCACCTGCACCCTTTGGCAAGGTGACACTCCCACACCTTTCCTCCTCCAGCAGACCCAACACTTCCACCAGCGGATCGATCCATCACGCCAGCCTGCTGGCTGGGAGCAAGAAACCCTTTACTGGATAAATCGAGCGCTATATGGCACGTCTGTGCTGCCTACACCGCTAACACTACGCTCCGGGGGCCTCCACGCATGCAAACCAGAGGATTTGCCCCTACCGCCTTTTAACACCTGAATTTTGTTATGGGATAAGAAATGCGCCAGAGGCCACAAACCTCGGTGTCGGCCGCAGCCCCTCCCGCGAAATAACCCCCTCCCCTGGCTCTGCTGCCTCCATTCACTCGACGTTCCCGATCAAGGGCTCCATCCTGCAAAGTCACCAGGACCATCCTGAGCCAAACCGCACTCATTCGGCCGCACCATATCCTGACAGGATGTCAGCAGTAAACAGTAGGTAAATACTCATGCTTTATCATCGGTAAGTATTTGTTGTTTTTAGAGACCTGGACTAAAATTCCCACTGAAAAAAAAAAAAAAAAAGAAAAAAAATATGTATGACAAAAGTAGCTTCTATTTTCTGCCCACAGGAGAGCCATGTGAAGAAAGCCATTTCCTTCATCCTTATTCCCCACACAAACCAGTTTGATTATGTTTGCATTGCTTTTTTTTTTTTTTAGATCTTTTGCATCCATCTACTTAATTCTTGGGAAAAGATTTGATTTATTTACAAACTTATTTTACGGATCAATAAAGAGCTAGCCCTGTTCCCCACGAGCATTTGCCTTTTGCAATGTGCGCCTTCCCTGTGTGCGGTAAAATGAGTCCAAAAGCCCTATGACCATCACCACGGGGCAGAGCTGGCACCTACCCCTGGCATGGCTATTGCTCACACAACTCAAATTTTGGCAAATCATTGTGGGTGGCATTTGGAAGCGAGCTCTCTGCAAAAAGCACATTCCTGCAAAACTGAAGGAATAAAGGGGTACAGCAGGCAAACCCTTACTCCAGCATGACTAAAACATAAACAGATATTTGCTGGAAATAACTGGCAGCATTTGCTCAGCAAAGTTTATTATTAGAAAATATAATTGGTATTAATGTCTAGGGTTATCTCATCTGATTGTATCAGCAAAATATGGTATCACTCAGTAATTACTTTTAACATGATTTTCATGGGAGAGCAGTCAATGCTGGAGAACAGAGTTGTCTTTTTAAACGCAGCAAAATACCCCGCCTAATTATGAATTAAACTCCAGGCTGAAGCGAGCTAGCCGCCTCCGTATTGAGTTTGAGCAAGCTGCACTTTCCCATTAAACTTCTGATTATTCTCATAATCATTTTTCCATGGAAGTAACACTTTTCTGAAAAAATAACGTTGTTAGGCCGCAGAACATTGAAATGATACAATAGCTGCCTGCTTGGAGCTCACTTGCCACCTGCTTTTCCTTGTTTTGTTTTCTAGCCTCTAATTACTGAGCAGAGTCAATTCCTAATGAGGCAGTTTGATTTCCTGTTTTTCATACTTCTTGAGCCGCTTAAAGAGCCCGTCCAACATAAAAGGAACCCTTTTCTAAACAGATTTTAAATTAATTATAATAACCTTGGTGGTGGTTGTTGTTGTTGCTCTGCATGTGTGCATGTGTGTGTGTGTGCGCGCATCTGAGTTTTCCATGTCTGTGTTTCTCATTTAATGTTTCCACACGAAATGACCTTTTTTTTCCCGCCCCCCCCCCCCCCCCTCCTGTTTCCCCCCCAACAATGCAAACTGGAAATTCTTGTCCAGGAAATTGTAGCCACAGAAACACTGTGTCTGGGGCTGAGGAGGAAAAGGTGGTGATGTCATGAATAATTGGGCTGTGAGAAAAGAAGGAGCATGAATAAGGAGGGAAATATTCTGACGTCTGTATTTAAAGCTGGAAGATAAACACTTGTTGTGAATGGTACACGCTGCCTTCCAAAAAGGCTGGTAGGAAGAAGAACAGTATTAAATGACCACTCAGAAATATATGAATGATGCTAATGAGGTCTCTCAGCCCTCTCCTAGCCCCACCAAACACACGTAATGCCTCTCACTCCGTGTCTCAGCACTTCCCCTGTAGATATTGGTGGCACTGGAGAGCTGCTGCCATTCCTGGGATTTACAGAGGTCTTAGTCCTCCTCCCGCCTCTGCTCCCTCCTCACTCCATCCCTGCCTGCTCCCTGGGACCCCAGGCCACAGCAAGGGGCTGCTGCAGGCTGCACGTAAGGGGTGGCCACGAGCATTGACCTTGCCCAAGAGGTCCCACCGGACACTGCTCCTCTCTGGCTGGCCACGGGCATCTCACGGATGAGGTCGGTGGACGGTACGAAGGGCTGCCGGGCAGAGCCTCCCGGAGCAGCATCAGAGGGCCCTGCCATCATCCACCCGCATTTCCCCAGCACCCCGGCCCCCCTCATCTCCCTCCCAGGGCGACTTTGGCCAAGGCCGCCCGCAGAAGGCACCGAAGGACTTCGCTCCCCCTTCACCTCGCTCCTTCCATTCTCCAGCCCTACACCTTCCCCAAGGAATTTCCCACGGGATGCTTCATCCGGAGCGGAGCCTGCTGCCGGGCCTCAGTAACACTGAGAGGCATTGCTGAGCAGCACGGAGGAGGTGGCGGGTGATTTCTGTGTGTCTGAACGACAGCTGCTCAGAGAGCATCCAGTCGAGCCCCGGACCGTCATGCTGGGCCGCTCGGCAAGCGTGCTGGAGAAAGGCACCTCCCATCCCGCAAGGTTCGGAGGAGAAAGCAGCAGGCTTGCACCAGCCAGCCCCCCGGCCCCGATACGTTCGCAAGCGCTGGAGGTTTTGCTGTGGAAAACTGCGTACAGAGCTCATTGAAAAAAAAAAAAAAACAAAACACCACAACCTGTTGCTAGAAACACAGAGAAAGCCAATCCATGCTATAGCTCTCAAAATTCAAGTGAACCTCGGCTGGGGAGGGCTACATTCCAACCCCACCCAAATCATAAAGCTGAGAAAACTTCAATGGGCTCTAGCTTCTGGATTATTATTATTATTATGACAGGGTTTTCCTCTCAGGATTCAGACTCTCTCTAAATGGTGGGAAAAAGGGTTTTATACAACCTCCAGTCTCCACATGACAAAGTGACTGCCTATTCCTACAGTCATCTGAACAGAATAGACGGAATAAGCTATTGTCTGTGCTCAGAAGTCAGCGACTACACCGGCACTTGATTGGTCCAGGATGTAGAGGAACAAAAAGGTCATTGAATAAAAGAAGAACAATACTTTTCATGAAACAAATGAGCTTTTGCTAATTTATAACATGTTTGGTTTGGGTATCATATACATCAAAATGATGTAATTAGTAAATGTCATTTTCTGGAGAGAGAGAGCTGAGCAAACCTTTAATGATGGGAATTTCCTGCCCCGGGCTGGAGTCTCTGGACTACCGAGGCATCATAAAGATGCTGTATTTCACTAATAATTAGAATATGTACAAAGTGGGACCTAGATGTGTGACAAGGGAAAAGGAAAAAGTTCACCTACTGCAAAGGTTAGTTGCACTGAAGGATTAATCAGAGAAATACAATGGACCGAAGGCTGATTAAAAATTGTTGTGCACATTCCTCATCCAGTGTTTGAAACCTGGAATCTGAATTGGTCCTGCGTCCAAATACCAACATAGCTCAAACCTGTCACCATTCGGCTCTGGCCCTGACCGCTTGGCTGATGGTCTTTCTGTAATGGGCACAATTGTAAGTTCAGCTCTCAAAGCACCTGAGTCAGAGGGATGTCCAGACCGGGACAGAAGCTTTGCAGATGGTGCAGCACTCTGCTGAACGCATTAAACTGCAAGGGTGATTTTCAATAAGGGACCTCCGTACGCTCAACGCAAACTTCAACTTGAGAAGTTTTGAGGCCGTTGTTCCCCTGCATGCACACAGACACACGCGGTCATGTTCACGACGC
Organism: Tyto alba; assembly: GCF_018691265.1. Taxonomy (NCBI): domain Eukaryota; kingdom Metazoa; phylum Chordata; class Aves; order Strigiformes; family Tytonidae; genus Tyto; species Tyto alba. The sequence goes on from NW_024881280.1 coordinate 7,381,450, forward strand.
GAGGCAAGATCACACCAGAGGCTACACTTTGCAGGTCTGAGGGAAAAACTGCTCTCAGGATGCTCTTCGCTCAGAAGGGAGTCAGAAGTACTGGACACCTCACACAGGAGACGTTTCTCAAGCAGTGTCATTCCAGGTTGTGTAAGGCCACCTCCCGTCTCCAGATACTAACAAAGCTAGACCCACTGCAAGACATGAGGGACCTAGGAGCATACAGAACCTTCTCGTTAAGGAAAACGGTAAGCATTTTGCCCTTTCTTTGCCAATTAGACTTGAAACTAAGCTCAGGGTAGACTTGCCCAAGCCTACCAGAAAGAGCAGCTGGCTGCAGCAGTGAAAGCCAAAAGCTCTAAAACCCCTCTTTCAAATAAGCTTATCAGCTACAGCTGGGAGACGCCCAGAGAACCTCCATGCATCTCTCCCTCCAGGTCCTGAAGCCAGTTCTGAGCTGAATGGTGTTATAATGACAAAAAAATATTGTTTCTGCCTGCATTATAAGGGATAAAGAGACCTAGCAAATACCATGGGGTCTACCAGACTCAGAGAGTCTGCCAAAAAGGCTGTGCCCTGACCTCATTGCTCAGACTTGGGAGAGGACAGAGGTCTACTGCTCTGTTTTCATTTCACCTCTTGTTAACCCTTTCCCTCCAGAATTTTTACATCAGGTCTGTCCTTTTGGCCCCAAAAGATCCTGCTGTAGCATGAAGATCCTCAGGACACCACAAAAGCAGTACAGCACGCTCTGTCCCTGAGGCTCACCGGAGCTCAGCTGCTCTCAAAGCAACACAATGAACAGACTTGACACCTAGAGAATCTTTTCTCGTGTGAAAAATCCAATAGGCAGGTTTATGAACAGAAATCTCCTCTGGCAACAGCCACAGCATTCCCTGAGCTGTGTGATAAATATGTTATATTAGTTCACGTTTCCTTCTTTGCAGGAATTACTCAGGCACATGCGAAACAATAACATGATTTGGAAAAACTTCCTTGATCATTTGTACTGCAACTTTGTTCTTTGTGGCAAATTAAATGTAAGTGGGAACTAAACCAAAGCCCCGAAGGGCTAGCAAATACTAATCACAGAGCCTCTTCTGCCAGTAATGGGCATGTCTGAGCTGGAAATGTTTAACTGTTAGGGATTTTCACCTCTCTACTAGCAAAGGAAGGACACCTCTAAATGTGACATTCCTCTTCCCAGGAAATACCCTTACATTCTCTGTTAGCTCCAAAAGGAAAACACTCCACTGTAAATAATTTACTTCACACCTGCTTCTTTCCTCTACTTTAATTTGCTTTTTCAAAAATTCCTTCTGCTGCCAATTTTTCTATCTTTTATGAAGATTAACCCAGCAATTCCCACATTTGTGAGCAGCTCCAACGGAAATCTGCTAAATTAATAATCTTCAGTCAACAAAACTGTATTCTGATGGGCTGTGGCTGAGCCAGCTGCGTTCCTGCGACTGCGAAAAGAAAAGCGTGAATTTTCTCCTTGGAGGTAGAGCTAAAAATCGGAAGGGGTTGCCACGCATCCCTTGATCTACTGTACATGCCCTAGGTTATTTTCAGGAAAGTGGCTCCCGGTTAACACTCCTGGTCTCAGACGAAGCAGGAAAGCCTGAGAACACTGGGGTGCCGGGATACTCACCCAGCTCCTGCAACCCTGCCACACAGGCAAGCGCCGCAGCCCGGTGGGGTATGTATTTCTGTACTGCCCAGTACGAAGAGTACTGGCAGCTCTCTTAATCATAAGGGGAACAAGGCTGCAGCCCTTCCTGCACAGCCAGTCAGATACCAGCCTATGACACACCAGGTAAAGATGTCGACTCACAGGCGATCCACCTGTTTTGAGCAAACTTCTCATTTACCATAAACGAGTGCATACAGCCCACTTTCGGTTTCTCTAAGTCGCACTCCAGTTTAACTGTCTTGGGCTCACCAGATAAGAACACATCCGTAATCTCAAGGTAATATTAGCTCTCTACAGCTACAACTATTACGAAAATAGCTGTATCACGCCACAAGTGGGATTCAAGTAAATCAGGTTAATGGGCTGAGTGAGAGGGCTTGTAGGTGGGGAGGGAAAGGGAACTTGCTGTAAAAATCAACAGCCTATGACTGCACATGGGTGTAGACATGCGTGGGTGACAAAGCACTGAATAAATGGGCAGCTCTTGTTTGTGCCAGTGGTGTCCTACATTTTTGATGTCTGGATGGGCAGAAGCAATAAAAGATATAATTCCAGTTAAATATTCATTTATTGTCTACTTAGATAATATGCCACTGAGCTGACCAAACAGTCTCTTCTTACTCTACCAGTCCAAGGTCATATACATTGCCAGTAACTGCATTGTTCAAGCCTCATCTTTGGATTTGGTAGAGTGCGTGTTCTCACAGGTCCCTCATCCAGTCACTGGTAGGTGAGGATGGAGCCACCACCCCGTGTCTTCAGATATTTTGTGGTTCTTTCCTGTCCCTTTCCTACAGATGGAGGGACCAGAGCCCTGTTCAGAGCTCCAGAGATGACAATATTGCAGATCCGAATTACGGGCAGTTGAGTTTCATCCCCAAATCCTGTCCTAAAATCTTCTGACAGTCCACCTGCCCATTCACAAAGGGAGATGTGAGAATGACAGCAAGCACAATAAATCTTGGTCTAGAGCTTCACAGATTCGGTGGACAGAAGTGACCGCCTTCTGCATAGCACAGAGCCATCAGATGTCACCTGGGATTCAGGCCCTGCCTGTGCACAGAGCAAACGAAGGACTTTTATAACCACGTAGTATCCAGTAGCATCCTGGAAGAACAGTGAGTTTTCAGTGTGGACGTGTACATGGCATCCATGTGGTGAGGATCTCTGCATGCACTTGGTGTGAGAGATCACCAGGAACAGACAGACACTCAGCGCTAGCTGTTACCAGCAAGCTCACAACCAAACTCCACAGAAATCATCCCATATCTATGAACCTCTGACAACCAATTAAAGAAAATCCCTGGTTTGAGGAGAGAGAAAGCATACATTAGTAATAGGTCTAAGTCAAGAAATCTCATCTGAACACTAGCATGCATGCTCCCACATGTCCATACACCCAATTTCCAGGGAAATGGCCAAAGCAAAGCAGTCATTGGTTCCAGAGTTTCCATACTTTGCTTTTCTCTGATTTGTGAGCTGCTTTACTGATGAAAAGCTGGCACAAATGGTCAGCTGTCATCTCACCACCACAGAAACACCTTCCTTTACCAGACTAGCTTTCAGCACTTACAGCCACTGGAGGGCTAGGTCCCTATGGAAAACTTCTTCCAAACCTCAAAAAAAAAAAAAAAACTTTGATCAATGCAAAACATTGATCTTGACTTACATATTTGAATTAGGTTTACACCTTGCTTGGTGCTGCTTGATTTCCTATTGCCCAAATGCCCTACCTCTGGAGATGTCCCAATAGCAGGCAGTGGCAGTCCAGCACCCCAAACACAGTAAGATCTCACCTAGATGGAGGAAAAGAAAGTAGTAGGATCTAGCAGGGCACATCCTGAGGGGGAACACGGCCCTGAGCTCAGCCAAGAGAAGTCTTTCCATTACTGTGGCACTGCAGTAGGACAGGCTAGAGACAACACCACCGAGAGAGACTCGAGTACCTTCTGAGCATCCCTACATGACTTTACCACGCATGAATACAAAACTTCGCACTCCAAATTTCAAGGACTTCTAACACAACAATGACTTCTGTGACTTACTGACCTTTAGGTCAAAGCAATGTAAATTAGCTTTCATCTGTCAGCAGCTGAGAGCTCCACATTTCATCCAACCCTGAGACTTTCTGGAGTATAGCCCCCAAGCTTAACCACTGCTGGAAGTCAGGAGCTCCACAGTCTCTGGCGAAATCACCAGCAGGACCTGCTGGCTCAGGGACCTGGTTGTGACCTGGGGCTTCTCTCCAGGTCTCCACCCAACATGGTGGTGACCAACAGCCACCACCACCTACACATACTACCCACATTGCACACAATGAATTGGATGGTTTCTGCCTCACTGCCAATGGATATCGATCCACATGCAAAGCCTGAAAGCACCTTTTCTAACGAGTGTAGTACAAACTTTCTAATGCTACTGGCTACCCATCCACATTGGCATGAAGGAATATTAAATGAGCAGCACAGGATAGTTTCCACAGCTGCTGCTTGCGCTGCAGCGGATCCTTTAATAAGATAAAGTATCAGCCTGTAAAGCTACATGTCTAAAATCTCCCAGCAGCACTGAATTAAAGAAGAATGAGTTTGGGGCATCACACGAACCTGGTCAGAACTGTGATCCACTGACTCAGAATTTGGTGGCTGCTTTCATTGGTTTAACAGAATCTGATAGGATTATGAGCAACACATTTCCAGGCTAGCTAAGCTGTACACAAAGCACTACAAAAAAATATGGCAGTGCCGAGTCCGTTGTTAGAGGTGCTTTGAAGTTCACAGCAATACAAGCCTTAGACTCTTCAGCAGATTTTTAAGCAACAAAATTTATCAATCTCTGTTATTTTAGGAGTAAGCCAAAACCACTTTGGTGTTGATACACCACAAACCTCAACCATATTGGGATCATTGCTATGTTTTGCTAAGAAAGGTCCTGTTCTTTAAGCATTGTACTTGTGCAGCAGCTTTTGTTGGTATTTCCTCATCCAGGATGCAGTCACTCAGAGTATGGTGATTTCTATGAATCTTCTAAACACCCTGGCTGACTGCCTCTGAATGACTGTGCAGCTAGAAGTCATGTGAATAGCAATTTTAAGATCGAGCTGGATTTCACCAATTTGCCTATCTGGTAAATAAGAAGAGAAACAAGAGTCAGAGCTAAGAACCTGTTCTGACAACTGATACCAAACAATGCATAGCAGTTGTTGGCTGTTTTTTTGTTTTTTTTTTTTTTCCCCAAAAACTGTTGCGTTCAGAAGAGCAGATACACTTATGTCAGGATATCCTAGGCCTGTGTGCTAAAGCAGGCTTCCTGGGCACCTCTTTAGACCCAGCCTCCTGCCCTCTGTCCCACCTCCTTCCCCGCACCACACAAAGAAAGCACCTCCATATTTTTCCTCCTTTTCCACTATTCTTACGTCCTTTTTCAGCTTTCCTTCATTCTTTACATTAAGATCTTTACAGAAAACATCACCTTACCTACCCAGTGCTTGTCCCCTTAAACATCCAGCACACCCCACAATCTCTTACCTCAGCCACAAACTCCAAGCAAAACGATACCAGCAACAGACCAAGGATAAACTTCTTCCCTGCCACACAACTTGTCTCTCCCCAACTCACCGCTCTTATCCTGCTATTGTGCTGGCTAACAACAGAGCTCAGGTCAGTGCAATTTTTTTCCATCATGAGGAACACCTGTGTCTGGGTTTAGGAAGAGCTCCCTGGCAGGGCTGCCTGGCCTCAGGTGAGCATAGTGATGCCACCTTCATTAAGAGCCTCATGAGAACCACAGAAATAAATTAGCAGGTGGATGCATTTCCTACCTCTAACCATTTCCCCACTGTTTGCAAGATGAAGAGACTTTGAAACAGGTTCATCAGAGAGGATCTTTTGTGGGATTTATCTTGCTCCTGTGCCAGCCGCCCTAAGTGTACCAGTGAACGCGGTCCCCTCTAGGCAAGAAGAGCAGGCAGGAGGGAGCGAGCAAAATTTGCACCAGCAGTTGTATCCCTGCCAGACTTTTATCTCCAGCTTCTTCTGTCATTGCTGCTCTGCTAGAGCTCCACGGGTGGCAGTCACTGCTGGAGAGTTAACATAGGGAAAGCCGTCCCTGGTGATTTTTCTGCCCTGTCATCCTCGCTTGTTCTGAGAAAAAGCAGATATCATGGTGGTTAAAATTCAAGGCAACAGGACACAGACTACCCTCCCATTCCAATTCCTGCTACCATGTCTGATGGGAGAAGAAGTGGGAAATGACCGGGAAAAAGGCTCATAAAGGCCTTGCCAAAAATCTTAAATAAAAAAGCTACATGTAAGAGTACTTTAAAGCTGGAATTAGTCCTTGCAAATGCATGCTCCTTGTTTTCATCAATTTGAGGATTTAGCAGAAATTAATCAGCTGTGAAATGTTTCTAAAATGAGACAAGAAGCAGCACTCATCTGCAGGGGGGCTGCAGCAAGCATGAAATGAAACACAACATGTAAATATGGCCAAAACTCTTAAACAGGAAAACAAGCAGGCACCAAAATAAGCAGTTGTACGATATATTGTGCAAAGTGCATTCACTGGACAATTCATCATGAACAGAATAAAAACGTTTCCCAGTACATGAGATAAAGCATCCCAGTTTGGTGATGTTCTCCAAAGACTTGGGCTGCCAGTGTGTATGTTTCAAGACTGAAGGCTAGATCCTAGATAATAAACACACTGGACATCTAAATTGCTATATATCTTGGCATTTGACCAGCAAAACGTCCATGTAAAACTGTATGCCAGTAAATCTGCCTGCTGCTTTTAAACTGATTATTCAAGGGTTAACTATGAGATTCCCCTAATGAATTAATAAAACAGAGCCAGATTTTAAAAGCTATAAATTCCTTGCAATATCTATTTTGGAGCATTCTAAATGTATAAATAATAAGATGGAAATGCTTTGTAACCTACAAAGAGTTCATTAGTCATGGTATATGTCAGTTGAAACACTCCTTCCTCTACCTTTGCAACAACGCTCCAGATTTTGTTAGGAACGGGCCTAAACCAGCATCTTGCATTAGGCTCTCCTTCTCTCAAAGCTGAAAGGGTGCTCAAAATCCAATCCCCAGTGCGCAACCTGATTTTACCAATTAATCCATTCAGCATCGTGATTGTGGTTCAGCCCCCTGGTTTAATCCATATATCCCAGTTTGCAGCCTTTCTGGATTGCAGAGATGGCTTTTAGTCAGGTGTCCTGCTGCAGCATAAGGAAGGCTTCAACAGCAAGAGTGTCAGAATGCAAGCAACCTACGAGGCTGTATTTCTTTATATCTTGTAGCTAGTTCTGCAAGCTTTGTCATAAGGGTCATGCTCCTCCCAGAACTGGGACACCCCCGATCCTAATCTCGGCCAGACATCCCAAGCACCGGCCAGTGACGGATGCTCCGAAATGCCACCCCTTGCTCCCAGCTCTACCCCAGGCTGCTATGCATCAGGGCAAACCACATCATCCCTGCCCTGCTCAGGCACTAACAAAGGGATTCATCTCACCTGGCTTTAGCTTTCTAAAAATTAGGGGTCTCACCCGATCTGGTCATGCAGGTCCCTCTGGAGTCAGTGGAGAGAGAAGGGTTTCTGCAAATGATGACTCATCCTGTCTAGCACAGTGTCCCCTCCCAGGATGAGTGATATGGCCCTATCTCTCAGTGTTGACTCAAGAGGAGATGCAGATAATTAACGTAGCCTATATACCTATTACGCTGCTAAAGCAGGATGAGACAAATCCCATCCTCAGGTCTGAGAAGAAAGGTTTCCCACCCTGGGTTTGTGTGTGTATGTACAGGAAGAACCACACAGAATGGGCCCATGCCTCACCCCAGGCTTTTCAACAAAACGGTACATCATCCTTACCCAACTGTTTAATCGCTCCATCATGACAGCTACATCCCCTCCAGGATGGGAGCCACGCTGCCGTCTGCCCTCCCACAGGTGATCTGGTCACTTGGGGAGACTTTGGTGGTTGCCCCCCTTAAGCAGCCCCTGCCAAAAGGCACCCAGTGACAGAAGACCTCTTGGTCCCTCCCTGCTGGCTAAGGGTGGCAGCACAGCCCTGCCTAAGAGCATTAAAAAGCCTGACAGGGTGTCCCCACCGTTGGTCAGCTCAAGGAAGGCTCCCATGTAGGCTGTGGAGGAGCATCTCCATCACCATTATCCATGGGCACGGAACTCGAGTGGTACCAGTGCCCTCAGCGTACCATTGGTTTACATCATCTAACACTCACAGACGAAGCGCTTATTGCTCATCCGTTTGGGGCTCGCTATGTGGTCGAGTACCAGCTTTCTTCAGCCTGCTAAATTACCTGATGAAACTTTTGACTTAAAGAATACAGCTGGGAGCTTGGGCAAGCATAGCACTTACCAGCCAACTAGATGTACTGTCGCATATGACTGATAAGATATTTATGCTGATGGGTCAACAGACAGACAGATTCATTAATTTTCTTCTCCCTTGTCCCATTATCTAAGCCCCCCGTGCCATCCACAGCCACTGGAGTGAATGTTCATTTCTATTCCATTGTCATACTAACTACTGCTCTAGTTTAAGTATTCTTTTGAACCCCAAGAACAATGTGCGCAAGGCGCAAATCCATCCCGCTCCTCCATGGCTAAGTAGGGCCATTAGACAGGAGAAACAATAGAAACGCAGCGGGTGCTCTGTGTTTGCTCCCTGCATGGCCGCACACAAAGACAAAAAGCGAGGAGGGCTGGATGGGCCAGGGATGGGTATTGGATACCCTGATGCACTCATTTTCCCAGCATCCCCAGATCACAAAGGAGAAGGGGTTTTGCATGGGCCTGCAGAGGCTACATCAGTCACTGGGCACAGGACCTCATTGTCTGGTTTGTTTTGTTTCCCTGAACAATATGTCACATATTTACTTTCCTCTTGGAGGGCTGATGCTAGCATAAAATCATCACCACGTTATGTCAAAATGTCAGCATGCCACATTGCCACATCTCTACATGAGGCTGCCTCATGGGCCCCCACTAGGATTTCTGCATCCAATCATTTCCCATAAGCAGTGTTTGCAGGATGCAAGATCTTCCTAAAATAGGACAAACCCAGAAATCCTGGAGCCGGTGGCAGCCCTCGCTCATGTCTCTGTCTTGAGTGACTCCATCTGGACAATCTAGGATTGCTTTTGATGGGCTGTGGAAGCAGCTGGTCCTGGTTAAAATCTTTTTTACTAGAAATAAATATAAATGTTACGGATAAAAAGTCAGGATGGTCTTTCTCTCTCTTCAGTCATTAGCAAGTTTTACCTCCAGTGAAGGGATTTTAAAATGGATTTTCTTACTTAAGTGGCCAGCTGTGTTTTAAATACCTTTAACTTTTACCAGTGTGCAGCTCTGAGAAGTTACAACTGTCTTGCTGCAGCTTAGCCGGGTGCGCAAGCAGGTGCAACTCAACACCGAGTCCCACAGACCTTCCCCCACCAGCACTGGCCTCCACATGCCTCCAAAAATTCGGTCCTGGGCGCACGACACCTCCTGCCCAACGCCGGGCTACCGGGAGAGCAAGGAAAGCAGAAGAGCTCAGCCAGAACCTGACAGCAGCACGGCCCTTGCGACGAGGGACCAGCCCGGAGTAGGTAGGTGCCACCGGGGTGACGGCGTGTCATCGGCCTCCTCGGGGTGCAGGGTTGGACATCATGCACCTCCAGCTGCTCCAGAAACGCTTCCCAACGCCCCGCTCGGCTCTCCGCTCCATCCCACCCTGCCGGGACAGCCTGCGCCGTGGCTGCGCCCGGGGCCGGGCGCCTCTCACTCCCAGGGTTTGCTCTGCCAAATCTCACATGCCAGAGGTCTGAGGCTTCTTCCTCCGACTTGCTGGAGCGAGCGCCACAATGCTGGGCCCCTACCAAACATCCCGTGGGCTCGGTATGGGGGGACGGCAGAGGAGGGACGGGTCACACAGGCGGAGCGTGGATCCATGCCACTCCCTGGGGGAAGGGTTAAAACTGCCTTTTGCTGGTTTTCTGTGACAGATCTCTTTACTCAGTGCTATATAATATAGCCCCAAACATATTCTAAGTAGCCAAGGGCTGCCCGGCCATCTGTTTGAAGACACAGACCTTCTGATGCAGGAGTTCCCAAAGCCTGGCCCATGGGACATTTACTATGGAGCCTGCAAAGGGCATTTTTCCCCTTTCAGAAGCCAGCCTGTACTTATTTTGTTATGCTGCTCCAGGCCAGTGTCACATCCCTGAACGCTGACCCATACACGACTTGTATATGAACAAAAATGTGGGAACCTCTGCTCCAGGTGAGACATCTCCATCCTCTCCAACTCTCCCCTGCCAATCTCACCCACAGCTCTGAAGTTCAAAAAAATAGGAGAAAGATTTAGTCACCTCCCACGTACCTACTCTCCGTTCCAGCCATAGCTCCCAGGGGTGCTTTTTATGAGAAATCCCAATTTTATCCAGCTATCCCAGGTAAAATGACAAATGACTGCATGGCTTTCTCACTGACTTTCAAAGGAAACTAGGCTTCTCCAGCCAGGTACATTTGCAAATGGTATCCATGGTCTGCACGGAATTAATTAAGACAGAAACAGAGCTACATAGCTGAAATATGTACATATCTGTAACTATGTTTTTTGCATTACATGTTTCATTTTATGTATTTATTCAGATTTAGAGCAATAAAGGTGCCTTTCAAAGGCTCTAGGCGCTCCCAGAACAATAAATTTTACAATAAACGCAGTCAAATAAAATCCCAGCAGTACTGAAATCACCTCCTCCAGAGGAACTTGGCCAGCCTGAAGCTGCTCCCTTCCTCCAAGAGGAAACTGCCCCGTAACTTCCCCATGCTGTATTTACTCTTCACTCCGCTTTCTCCTATCCCCAGAGACGCTGTTTTCCCTCTCCTGAGACCTGCAGGGTGGCATCTAGAGAGATCCACCTTTCTCCCTCAGCCCCGTTTAGCGTGGAGCGCGTTGTGGCGTAGCCAAAGGGAAGCCCGAGGTTTGCCACGGCCAAAGGGAAACCTGAGGTTTGCCACGGCTCAGAGGCCAGGGGGGCTTGGCCCCAATGCCCAGCAAAGTGGCCCCTCAAGGAGGGCTGTCCCCCTCCTGCCCCAAACAAGTAAAAGGATGGGGCCCCTCATCCCACACAGTCCCCGCAAGGGAGGCCCAAGGCAGCCTTGCCCCTTGCCGTGGGGTGATAAACTAGGCAGGCAGAGTGTCTTTGCGTCCTTGAGACCCAAAATCCCTTAAAAAATGCAAAGTGTCTGTCGGCGAGTAAAATAAAAGGGGACGAAAAATGTCACAAACTGCCCTGATGCTTGTGACCCGCAGGAATCCCAGCGCCACGTGTAATCCTGCCCGTGGGCCGTGGGGCAGCCGGGACGTCACTCCCCAGGCGTTCAGAAACAGCAGCGTTGAAGAAGAAGGAGAGATTGGTGGGGCTCGTGATGAAAGTATTTTTAAAAACAAAAGGAAAATAGCACTTTTAAAGGTTTCCTTTACTTTCCAGCTCTGCTCCGCACCCTGGCAGAGGGTTTCTGCCGAGGCAAAGCCCCGGGCTGGGCGGCTGGGCTGGGGTAGAGGTTTGGAGCTGCTGTGGCATCTGGCATGAAAAAATGTCCCGGGAAGCTGTTACATTAAATGGCCAAATCGATTTATTGAATGGCAGGTGTTAGCTACAAACAGATGGAGAACATAAAGGCATAAGCAGGCATTTGTATGGAAAAGAAGCCATCGATTTGTAGCGAGAGACTCAATAGTGATCGTTATAGCCTTTAATAGAAATGTTCTTATTTTTTATGGGCTGGGCACGGGGCGACCAAAGGGTGGAAGGGGGGAGTGGGGAGGGGACACACACACCCCCCCCCTACACCCACGGGACGTGGGCGGCTGGCTCCGGACCCACACCCCCCCGTGTACCGCTGCCCGTGGGTTCCCGGCCTTGATGCTGAGTTGGGGGGGGGGGGGGGGGGGGGGGCGTGGGGGGGATGCGCCCCCCCCCCCGACCCGGTTGTCACGCGGCGTGGCCGGGCGGCCCGTGGCAGCGCCCGCGCGGCAGATGAGGCACGCGCCGGCCTCATTACAATGAGAATGGGCAGGCTGGAGCAGCCATGTGGCAGCAACAGTTTGCAAATCCCCCCTCCTTCTGTGCGAATCGGGAAACATTTCCAAACATTTGTACCCCAAATCGACCACATTAACACCCCTCGGAGCGGCGCTCCCTGGAGGGATGCTCCGCGCTATGGACATTTAGGCAGAAACAAAACAAGCAAGGAGGATTTTTTTTTCTTCTTTTCTTTTCTTTTTTTTTTTTTTTTAATTTTTTTTTTTTTTTTTTTTAACTTAGAGGCTCTCGGTGTGTGTCAGCGCCGAATCGATGCGCAACTTTCTAGCCGAGGGGTTTAAAAGCCACCGGGGAATCCGGCTCACAAAGTGGGGCTGCGCGCATGGAAAGGGCTGGCGAGCACTGAATTAAACGGGCGAGTGGCTAACTAGGGGATCCAAAAGGCGACCGGCGGAGCCAGCCCCAAAACGCAGGGCTGGAAAGCAGCAGCGCTACCGAGAAAGGCACGCAAGGTGCACCACAAAATCCCCCGGCGCTGGGATGCTGTACTGACCCGCAAAATCCTTACGATAAATTTGAGGAAACGCGGAGCCAGCAGCCGCTTCGCGAGGGGTTTCTCGGCGCCCCACAGCCCACGGGGAAAGGGGAGCCGGCTCCCTGGGGAAGGCGGCTGCAGGGTACGGGGGGGATGGGGAGCTCCCTCGATCCCCTCCAAAATAAGAAGTGCGGAGAAGGGGGAGGAGGGTGGGCAGCGGCTGGAGAAGGGGCAGCCTCCAGCTCCGGTGTGTCCCCTTCCAAAAAAACAAACAAAAAAAAAAAAAACAAAAAAAAAAAAAACACCACCACCCACGGGTGGCACCACGACGTAGCCGCAGCACCAGGCAGGTCCTGTCCCATCAAGACCTTGACAAAAAGCCCTGTAAAAAAACCCTCGGTGGCTGCGGCGTGACCGGGAGCTCCTCACGCACAGACTCACCCCCGCGGGAAGTTCCCCAGTGGGTCGGAGGGGCAGGTTAGAAAATAGAGAACCATCAGAAAGAGAAAGAAGGGGGGGCTGATGGCGGGAGGCGCGATGCAGGTGCTCCTGGCTGGGTTTGGGCGGGCCATAGCGAGCCCTTCGCCCCCCTCCACCCACCCGGGCTCTGCAGCCTGGGAGCAGCGGGACACGGGTGACAGAAAGGAGCCGGGGAGGGGGACGGGGGGACTGGGGGAAGCGCTGGATGTGTGTGTCCCCCCCCGGGAAGGGAGGAAGGGCAGCCTGGCACAGGGGCTGGGCGGGAGGGGAGGCTTGGGCAGGCTGGCAACTTTCACCCGCCCGGAATTAATTAACGTTGTCTCGTTAGCGAGATGCGTTTGGCCTGGCCGGGAGATAAACCGGCAGCAAATGGGGCGCGAAAGGGGCGGGGGGGGGGGGGGGGGGGAAGAAAGCAAGCCCCCTGACCTCAAGTAAGCGAGTTGCAGAGATGGGGAACAGGGTGGAAAATCGGCAAAGCCAGGGGCTCTGCCGCCCCCCTCCCCGAGAACGTGCGCCCCTCAAAACGAGCTGGGACCCCAAAAGCGACCCGGGACAGCGCGTTGGGCCGGGGCCGGAGTTGGTTGGAGTTGCGCTTAATCTGCTCTCGGTCGATTTCCAGGCTCAGCTGTTTGATGTTATTAATGCAACTTTTTTTTTTTTTTTTTTTTTAATCTGAACTCCGTGTGCGTGTGTGTCAACATGCAGCAGGTGGTTTATTATATTCCCCGGTTATTATTTTATTATGGGCTCTTTTTATAGCTGCAATCAAAATAATGCCCTGGAGTTTCGAGGAGGATTTTTACGTCGGTTTTGCACCGCTCACCCGAGCTTCTGGAAATATTTACTCTGGGGGGCGGGGGGGGGAACACGGGCGACGACGACGGATGACACGTGGGGAGCTGGAGCGACTTCTGCTCCTGCCGAGAACGAGCGAAACTAGGTGCAAAAGTTGACTATCAAAATAGCGGCCACCCAATGGGGGGCTGGCGAGCTCTTGGGGCGGGGGGGGGGGGGGGGGGGGGCCGCACCCCTCTTGCCAGGTTTGGGGGAAGGCGGAGGTGGGAGCCGCCAAGGTGTAAGGCTCCAGGATGGCAGAGAGGTTTGGCGGAGCTGTGAAAAGCAGAGATCAGCTTGTCTTGCTTTAACCTACATTAACTCCGGGTCCATATGGTAGATGCTGCCTGTGGATCCCCAGCACCGAAGCGAGGCCCTATTCTTGCACGCCGCCCTGCTTGTGCCAGATGGTGCCTGGACCAAGTGGCCATGCGTGGGGTGGCTCTGGTTAGCCTAATAAACGTCCAATACAAGTCAAAAATCAAAACACACACATACTAACATCTGCTAGAGCCTGCAGTACCCAGCTAGCCTTTCAATACTGAATTAAAGAGCCCCACAGCCCTTCTGTTCCCCTAGGTTAGACACTCATTACCATTTATCAAGCACTGATGTTATCTGGCCTCTCATTTTATTTAGTACCGAAGCTATTAGCATCAGATTTGATTTTGACAGTTGACGCTGCTGCTGGTAAAGCCGGGATCTGGCCGGGCGGATCGCTGCAAAATTCCGAGTTCATCAGCGGCGACACATTCCTCCTTCCCACTTGTTTACGAGGCCGAGACAAAAGAGCTCCTCGACCGTGCCTCTGCCTCGCGGTTTCTCTCCGCCACGGACACGGCTCCCGGCCGTGCCCGCCGAGGCCACGCACACGCGCGAACACGCGGCCCCCCGACATCCCCAGCGCTTGTGGGTCCCGTCCCCCCCCGCGCCCTACGGCTTTTCCCGGCGCAGCGGGGACCAGGAGAAGTTTTAATCCCCTTTTGGCGGCGACCCCGATTCCTGGCCAAGCCCCCTCCCCAAACCTGCCCACACCCACGCGCGTCGGCGCCATGGCACCGTTCACGCCGGCGGCCCTGCCCGTGGCTTTTCCCCGCGGGAGGCTCAGCTATCTCTCCGTGGAAGCCGTGTCGTGCCCTCCCTGCCCCACTCGGGGCGTTTGGGCACACACGGGCCCTAACCGCATCCCGGACCCAAGCTGGTTTCCAGGAAAAGCGGCCGTTTTGTTGGAAACGGAGGGGGAAACGGGACGGCCGGGGAAGTTTACCCGGGGTGCGCCCTGCCCACCCACGCTGCCTCGCCTCCAAACAATCCAGAACCCCGGCTTTCCGCCTTTATTTCCCCCCTCCCTCCAAAAAAAAAAAAAAAAAAAAACGAAACGACCAAAAAAAAAAAATATCCTGGACTGGGGAATTAACGCTGCAAGGAAAGACCCTTTGGGCGAGCAGAGAGGCTGGAGGGCTGCTCGCTGCTCCCCAGGTGACCCACGCCGGCAAGGTCCCCAGCCTTGCGAGCCGGGCGCTGGCATAAAGGTGGCAAGACCTCATTATCATACAGCTGAGGGTTTATCTCTCCCTTCCCCCCCCCCCCCCCTCCGGCCTCCCATCCATTTAACAAGCTGAAATAAAAAGCCACATGAAAGGCCTTCTCTGTGCTTGGCTTTAATGAGGGACACGCGACCCAACAATAAGCGCACGCTGCAATCAGGCCAAGGGCTTTGCTGGCACACGCCAGCCCACGGTCACGCACCGGCCACTGCCCCGCGGTCCCCACTCGCCTGCAAGCGCCCGAGTCCCCCCCTTTGCCCGTTATTTTGTTTTTTCGGTTTTGGTTTTTTTTTTTTTTGGAGGGGGTTGGGGGTGTTTGGGGCAGCAGGAAAACCAGACATTGTCCCCGCCGCCGACCTGGGCCACCTGGATTTTGGAAAGGCGACCGAGCGCCTGCAGGTCCCCGCCGTGGCCGCCTCCCAGCCATCACCCCCACACACCCCCCCCCCCCCTTCGCCCCCCTCCCTGGGTGGGAGGAATAACGCCGGGCCGGCGGCACGGTTGCCCCCGGAGCAAACCGCTGAGCCCCAGAGGCGGCGACGGGGCTGTCCCGGGTGCCCGAAGCACCCTTTTAATTTTACTTTTACTTTTATTTTCTCCCCGGGGCCAGCCCTCGCCAAGGCAGGGCAACTCCTGCCCGCCGGGCCGGGGAGAGGGCGGGCGGAGGAGGGGGCACCCGTGGAGATGGGCGGCGGGGGGGGGGGGGGGGGGGGGGGGGGAAGAAGAAAACAAACAAACAAACAAACTAAGAAGGGTGCTTTTTAAACATTTCATCCCCTGTTGTCGCTGTGGAAAGCTGCTCGGTGGATTTTCGAGGGAACTCTCCCCGAGCGAGCGCCGTAAATATCTCAACAGATGCTGGGCTCGTTCGTAATCAGCTCGGCTCCTCGGCGGGCAGCGCGGCAGCGGCGGCAGGGTATTAATTCTGGATATGAGGGCTCTCCGCAACATTTGGCTCTTTTTTTTTTTTTTTTTTTTTTTTTTTCCAGAAAGGAAAGATGGAAAAGGGGAGGGATCGCCCGTGAGTCTGACTGACAGTTTACATAATGAGCTTGCGAGGATACGAGGCAACTATATAAACAGCTCGAAGGGAAGCAAGTTTTCCATTTACTGAGCGCTGTTAGCACCGGTTGAAGGAGGAGCGGTTCCACACTAAGCACTCCCCTCCGCGTCTCTCACCAAACCCACCCGGCTTTGGAGTTTATAAAGGCGACGACAGCGATCAGAGGTCGGCGGTTGGCTGCAGGATTAATTCCCTGAAGGGGGACGGATCGACACCTGGATTTTACCTTCCGATTTCTGCTGGTGCTCGGGGAATATTTGGAAGAGCAGGTTGATCCAGGAGAATCGCCGTGACGCCTCTCTTTTCTCCCTCGACCGAGGAGTGCTTGCTTGGATCATTTGAGGAATACAGGAGGAAAACTAAGCCCACTAAGAACTGGAAGCTTGAATAACACAAGGATGACAGCCTTGCGCATCTTTGGCTTGACGTTTCTGTTAATGATTTTGCAGCAGGTAATCGCACATCGCAAAAAAAAAAAAAAAAAAAAAGGGTTCGCGAAATGTAAAGTGGGTGATGGAAGCAAGTTTGCATGGCAAAGCCGGGGTAAGGTCTGATTTGGCTATTTTGTGTGTCTCCCCTTTGTGCAGAGGGTGTCCGGCTCTGGCGTCTTCCAGCTGGAGCTGCACGAATTCGTGAATAGCCACGGGTCCCTGGCCAGCGGGAAGACCTGCACCCCCCACTGCAGGACCTTCTTTCGCGTGTGTTTGAAGCATTTTCAGGCAGTGGTCTCCCCGGGCTCCTGCACTTTCGGCAGCATCATCACCCCGGTTCTGGGAATAAACTCCTTCAGCATCAAGGACACGGAGAGATTTGACAGCCCCATTAAGCTGCCCTTTAACTTCACGTGGCCGGTGAGATCCCGCTTGGAAACCGCGGTGGCGATGGCGGGGCAGGAGGGCGGCCGGGGCAGGGTGACACGCTGCTTTCGCCTTTAGGCTTATCCCCAGAACTTCCTTTAAAATTAAAAAAAACAAAAAAACAAAAAAACAAAAACAAAACAAAAAACAAACAAAAAACCCCAAAACAAAATAAAAAAAAAAAAAAACAAAATAATAAAAAAAAAACCCACATGCAGCCCAGAAGCAATATGGGGATTATAAATGTTATTAAGAGAAATAAAAGCGATGAGGGCGTGTGGGGAGGGGATGATATAAGGGAAGGGGGGGTGCGTAGCCGTGGGAGAGGGGCAGGTGGCGGGGCAGGGGGGTGGGTGTGGCAGGGGTGGGGCAGAGGGGGTGGGGCGGGTTTTGGAGGCGCTGGTTGACGCTGGTTTTCTGCCCCCCCCCCCCCCCCCATTTTTGCAGGGCACCTTCTCCCTCATCATCCAGGCCTGGCACGCGCCCGCCAACTACCTGCCGGAAGGTGACTACGGCCGCGCGCGCCGCCGCCAGGGGGCGCCCGCGTGGCGGGAGAGCCCCTCGCGCGCGTCTCGTGTGTGTGTGTGTGTGTGTGTGTGTGTGTGTGTGTGTGCGCGCGCGCCCCCCCCCTCCATGTTCTTACCCCCCCCCCATCCCGAAACAGTTAATGGCCGCCCCCACCTCAGCTGTTGATACCACCCAACCCCCCGGGCTGCCGTTATCCCGCCATCGGGAGCCGGACCCCGTCGTGTTCCCCCCCCCGCCCCGTGCCCCCCCCCCCCCCCCTCACGATAACCCATCAGGGGCCGCTTTGATTCTGCCCCGGCCCTAATCTCCCAACACAATTGCGTTTCCTCCGGTTTATTTTTGGCGTGGGAAAGCGAGGCGGGCTGCGGTGAGAAAGCCGGGAGGCTGCCAGCGAGCCCCGGCCGCCTTTTCCTGTATTTTACACCTTGCTCGAATTCCGCCCTTTGGAAAAGGAATAATGGCTTTGGGATGTTTTTCTGAGCGGGGAGGAAAAGGATATTTCACGGCGGCCCTCGCTTGCAAAGGCCCCTCCGCTAAGCCCCCCTTGGCCGGGGTTAGTGCCCCCCGCTACACCTATATACATATATCTATATATACACATATATGCGAGCGGGGGGGACCCCACTCCGCGCCTCCCCATCGGGACTCGGGGTGCCTCATCGCTCGGGGCAGGCGGTTTTCGTGGCGGTGGCGGTGGGGTGACACAGCACGCAAAGGGGGTTGCCCGCTGGGTGCTGACACCGGGTTGGGTGGGGGGGATTCCGCTGTCCCGCAGGCTCCCGGCCGCCCTCGGAGGACTGGTTGATCAGCCAGATGTCGATCCAGCGGTCGCTGGCGGTGGGCGAGGACTGGTTGCAGGACGTGCAGAGCGGCCCGCTGACCCGGCTGCGCTACTCCTACCGGGTGGTCTGCAGCGAGAACTACTACGGCGAAAGCTGCTCCCGCCTCTGCAAACGCCGCGACGACCGTTTCGGACATTACGTCTGCGAGGCGGACGGCAGCCTGGCCTGCCTGCCCGGCTGGACCGGCGAGTACTGCACCGAGCGTAAGTGCCCCCCGCTCCGGGGCTGGGGACACACCCCGGGGCCTTGGTGGGCATCAGGCGGGACCTGGAGAGCTCACGGAGGCTTCGGCGCGTTGAGGAGCACCGGCCACGCTTGGGCTTCCCTACGCAGGGGTTAGCGTGGGCTGGGGGGTGACGCCCAAGAGGCCTTTGGGGGAAACGCATCCCCCTCCCACCCCAAGGCGTCAGGGAGCTTATTTGGCGGACGCTGGACCCAAAAATGTGTCCCTGTGTTGAGTTCTGCCAGCTGGCCCAACGCTGGTTGGAGCTGTCTTTGCGGTCGGCCGTTAAAACACGGTGGCCTTGACGCGGCTGTAACCAAGCGTTGCGCACAGTTACCCAGGAGGCGCGGGGGGCCCTGTGTTCATCTTTGGGGCCATGTTTTCATGCTGACCTTTCCTGTCTGGAGAGAAAAAGTTGCCTGCCGAGGACTTTGCCCCCGTTGGCTGCAACTCCTGACGCTGCGCTTCGCCTCTGTGAGCGTTAGCGGCAAAGACCCAGCTAGCTAGCAGAGAGAAGGGATCTTGGCTGATATCCCCAAATCAGCAGTATCTAGTCCGAGTTAAAATGCTATAGCGGCTTGCCCACACAAATGCTCCCACTGTTCCTGCTGCCAGAGGAGAATGAGACAGGTGTTGCAGTGTAGAAGTGGGAATCTTTATGGCGAGCTCAGGGTCCCACTGGGTTTCTTCAGTCCTTCGTTAGCACAAGCCAAAGCCGCCTCCTCTTGCTCCTTTTCTAGCGAGAGTTGCAAGAGTTCATGTTTGTTGTATAAACAGAAAAACTAAAGGACAACTTGTCAAATGTTGGCTCTCCTTGTTCACTTCCCCCTGCTCCAGAACTCCCCGTACTGAGATTTTTTAAAACAAAGCTTTGGAAGTGCAAAACCATTTTTCAAAGTGTTTTTTAAAAGCTGGCATTTGCCCTTTTAAGACTGTATTCTGTAGTGCCGTGTGTGTTTACCTAAACATTTCTGCTTTTTTATGTTGTCTTTACAGCCATCTGTCTGTCTGGATGTACTGAACAGAATGGGTATTGCAACAAGCCTGGAGAGTGCATGTGAGTAGATGGCAATTGCAATCTGAACTTCAGTTAAAATGTCACCTTGTAATAGAAGCTTAAACTCTTTTCCATGTCATTAATGTTTTAATTTGACTTTTCTTTTAGCTGTCGTCCCGGTTGGCAAGGCCGCTACTGTGATGAATGCATTCCCCATATAGGCTGCCGCCACGGGACTTGTAAAACACAATGGCAGTGCATATGTGATGAGGGATGGGGTGGCCTCTTCTGTGATCAAGGTTAGTTCTGAAGGTTGCGCTTATGGCTCTAGACTGGGTACTCCTCAGTACTGGACTAAGGAATCTGACCCATTGGATCTAGAATTAAATTTCTTCAAGGTTCTTGCTCATGGGCATCAGTTTTTACCACCACTGTCTTAGATACCAGTTCTTGCATTTGTAGTAATTTTGTCTGAAAACAAGCAAACCTTTTTGGTAGCTGCAGTTTTTCTCTTGAAAGAAAGAAAAAAAACGAAGTTTTTCTCTTGGAGGAAAAAACCCAACAGATTGGATGAGTGTTGAACGGGCAAGTTTTCTGCCTGCTCAAGCTAAGTTTAACTTATTCCCTGCACAACTATAACAATTTACTAAACAGTTTCCAGCAGCAGTAAACACCATCATTTGGGCCTTCCTTATTTTGCATACAAGGAAGTTAACTCATGTGATAAGTCTGGAGCATGAGAGAAAAATCATGTAAGCAAGAATGAAAAGTACAGGTTCCATTTTAAGGTACACCAGACCACTTCCACCTATTCAACCCATTGAATCACTGAACTGTAGCCAGCTGAGCAGTCATGTCCTCAAGGCCGTATATGCACTGCTGGCACTGAGATCATTAAGTGCTCAAAGCAAGCTAAGTGTTTGCAAGACAGTGATAGGATTAAGATGGCAAAGACTGAATTAAGCAGGAAAAGTAAAGTTGCAGGTTTTTTTCTGCTTGTAGTTATCTATTAACCAGTTGTATTCCAATTACTCTATGGTATTTATAGAGATAATAAAGATTTTCTACTTATGTCCTATGAACTTGTGTGCTTAACCTCTGTCTCTAAAGGAAAAAAAAAAAAAAAACAAACGGGACCGTCAAGCTTGGCAGAGCATTTAGACAGCTTAAACTACTAACACTCATAACAGGAGAGCGTGGTAAATAAACAATAAAAGATTTCTAGTGTTTGTTTAAATCTCTAAGGCAAAACATCTTTATTTCCTTCCTGCCTCCCCAGAATGTGCTTCAGAGCACACCTTTTAGAGATGGGACTCACTGTTTTAGTATGTGACATGTTGCTCACAAAGTCTCCATAGTGCTGTGGCGTGTCTGTCGGAGAGCACACGCTTACAAAGTACGCTTTCCAACTTGGCATCTAAATCCCATGGCAGCCAACGGGTTTATGCACACAAAAAAGGGGGAGTATACCAAAGCACTAAGAAAGTTAAATTTTTGCCAGGTCTCTCAAAATTCAGAGCTCACGTATTACAGTGGTGGACATAGAGAAATACTTAAAACGGATGATAATCTGAAACATCTGATTATTCCTGATAATAACCTGGATAATCATCTCCCATATTCCTATTGATGGCAAGCTGAAATACTTCATTGAAAATTCTGTCTTTTTTTGTTGGCTAAAGCATTTTTCCCAGCTGTCAGAGACGTTTTCTCTAACTCCTGGTATTTTTGCAGATCTGAACTACTGCACTCACCACAGACCATGCAAAAATGGAGCAACCTGCATGAACACTGGCCAGGGCAGCTATACGTGTTCATGCAAACCTGGCTTCACCGGTGTTGACTGCGAACATGAGATCAGCGAGTGTGACAGCAATCCCTGTAGGAATGGCGGTAGTTGCACGGTACGGGCATTTTAAATGTAAAGTCTTTGTGTGAAGCAAGCCACAGTATACCTTTTCAGACATGGTTCTGTAACAACATAATGGGAATTCGATAGTACACAGGTTCATTACTGACGCTCACAACTCTCATACTGAACCCTTCCCGAGAGGTGTCAGGGGAGGAAGTCTGTTACTGGAGGAGATGTATCATCTAGATTAGAACCAGTCAACTGATCCTTAGGTTTCTGTGGCAGCCATTATGAGAGGCTGGCAAGATCCAAGGTCGGTGAGGGAGCAGATCTGTAAAAAATAAGCTTCTCAAACCGAGGTTCATACTGAAATGTGCTAAGTCTGTATTTTAATAGCAAACAAAAGAAAACTTATGCTTTCTGCTATGGGAGTGTAGTGTCAGACAGAATGAGGGCAATCAGCTGAAACACTTTCTGTGAAACAGGGTCCTGCATTTTTCGTTTCCCGCAGTCTAGTGTTTCAGTGTGTTTTCAGACTCAGTCAATGATTGATCCTACTTGTTGATAAAGACTGATTGATTATAGATATCAAATGTAATCTGATGCTGGCTTAGATTAGAGCTAGTAGCGCAAGACCCTACCTCCCTTCTCCCAAGGCCTTGCAGGTACAGTACTTGGAAAGAAGAAGGAGTTTTGTTGTGATCCAAGTGGTGGGACTTATCCATCACAAAACAACGTATGCCCTCGTGAAGCAAAAAATTGGGCTCTCTTGCTGAGGGTAAATGTCCTGATCGCCGCTGTGTAGTTCGGCACGTGCCATTCTGCGCTGGGAGGACCTAGGGGATCCCATTAGTCAGCAGTGGTGGTAGTAATGTTTTTGTCTAGCTGCCGGCAGGCTCCCTCCAGCTGCATCTGCCCTGCTGGTGTAGCCACACGCTTACTCCTACACGCTGAGTACGGCCCATTCGCAGCTCTGCCCCTCATAGTCCAGCCTGCAGTTATTTACTCTCCAAATGTCACTTTTGTCACATCCGAACGTGGATGAGAAGGGACCGAACAGCGCTTGCTGCCGACCGAAAACAAGCGTGCAAGCAGCTATCGTTTGGTGCCATCAAATAACAGTAGCCTAATGTTGTGTTTTGTAGGACATGGAGAACGGTTATCACTGCCTGTGCCCCCCTGGCTACTACGGCACTCACTGTGAGCACAGCGCTTTGACGTGCGTAGATTCTCCGTGCTTTAACGGTGGCACGTGCTTGGAAAAAGAACAAGGGGCCAGCTACACCTGCGTCTGCCCCTTCGGCTTCACAGGCTCAAACTGCGAAAAAAAAGTAGACAGGTGCACAAGCAACCCGTGTGCAAACGGTGAGTCTTTTTATCAAAGAACCTTGTGTCTCTGGCTTGTTTGTGCTTTTCAGTGCAGAAGCGATAGAAATCCAATCTGACCTCTACTTTTCCTCTAATACATCAGTCCCTCTCCCCCACTGTATTTCACATCTACCCTAATTTTAGCCTTTTGCTGCGGGGGGGAGGCTTTCACTGGCATTTTCTATGCAATAAAACAGTGCACAGGGTTTATCTTGTGATGGGGAAAGATGGCAGAATTATGTAAATTAAATTGACTTTATCACATATTTAGAAGGGGCATATGTTTAAGGCATCGTGATGCAATTGGGTAAGCTAGAAGGAACTTTTAGACGTGCGGTTGTTTTGTAAAATGACCTCCCTCTTCTTGAGATAGTATAAAATGCTAACCAGGGAGAAGTTTAGGTTTCTGAATTAAGTGCACATGGACTAATTTTATTTTTATTTATTTTACTTTTTTTTTTTTTTTTTCCTCAGATGGCAATTGCTTTTACCTTGGTCAGATTCGTGTGTGTCGTTGTCGGGCTGGTTTCTCTGGTCAGAAATGTGAGATAAACATCAATGATTGTGCCAGAAACCCATGTTCCAATGGGGGAACTTGTCATGACCTGATCAACGACTACACCTGCACTTGCTTGCCAGGCTACAGTGGCAGGAACTGTGACATCAAAACCAGAGACGAATGTGCTTCTGGGCCATGTGAGAACGGAGGCACATGCTACAGCGGACTTTATAGTGCCAACTTTGTCTGCTACTGTCCTTCTGGCTTCATGGGCAACCGTTGCGAATTGCCAGTTTATTCAGTGCCCGTTACACTCCCTCCTAAACCAGTCCCCTGGATTGCTATATCCATGGGGGTGGGGCTGGTGGCTTTGCTCATACTGTTCTGCATGATAGCCATGGTCATCAGGCAGATGAGGATGCACCCAGAGCAGGACTTAGAGACAATGAACAACCTGTCTGACTTCCAGAAGGACAATCTCATTCCAGCGTCCCAGCTCAAGAACACCAATAAAAATAAAGACCTTGAAGTGGACTGTGGACTGGAGAAATCAAACTACAAACCCAAGAATCATAAACTGGACTACAATCTGGTAAAAGACCTGACAAGTAGAGGGACGCAGGAAGATAAATACTACAAAAGTGAAAAGTGTTTAGGAGAAAAGTCTCCCCTCCGACTACACAGGTGAGAATGCAGTCTTCCTCTAGTCTTTAAGGCTCCTCGTCATCATACCGGTCTAGAAGCAGATGAGAAAATATGGGGAGGAAAAAAGAAATCTTGAGCAGATAATACACATAACAAACGAGAGAAAAGCCAGGAATTTTCGTACGGGAGTATGTGTGTCACAGCCAAGTGGTATCCTTAGCCAAGTCAATTAAATCGAGTGTTTGTGCAGGGTGCTGCTAATATGGGTACTGCGAAGGGGGACAGGAGTGGCTAGGTCAGTGGTGAAAGTGAGAAGGTCTTGCCTTCCTCAGTAGATCTTGGAGGAACAACAGTTAAGGCGTACAGTGATTAAGTATTTTGTTTACTGAGAAGAATGATAGAGTAAAACTAATGCCTCTTTTTCAAAAAAAGAAAAGGGCAGGTATTCATTGGCTCATCAGTCTTCTGATACACATACTGAAAGGCTTGTCTGGGACCTGCTTGTGACCATTCCACCGAGGGGTCTGAGGAGCACGCTATTAGGCTGGACATGGCAGAAGCGTAGGAAGACAGTAGCTATTCCTCACTTCCAATTTCTAGTCTAATGTCCTGCTATCATAGAGAACATGTGAAACTTCATCATCTGCGCTTCCCTCCCACACCTTCAGGGCTATCTCATTCCCCTCTCCATATTCATGGTAGATGTTGAGAGTCAGGCTTGTTAGCAGTCAATTAACGTTCTTTTCTCTCTGCCCTGCCTTAGTGAAAAGCCGGAATGTAGGATATCAGCGATATGCTCCCCGAGGGATTCAATGTACCAATCCGTCTTTGTGATAACAGAAGAAAGGAATGAGTGCATCATAGCCACAGAGGTAAGTAAGTACACAGGTGGACAGGCATAAATTCACAAAGTAAAGGGGTAAATTATCCTTTAGAATTGCATCTGAGAAGGTTACTCTATTTCCAGGGATCCCGATGCTTCACAGCACTCACCTCTCCTCTTTTGTGGCCCACGCAGACCGTACGGTGGGGAAAATAAAGAAATTAGCAGCTCTGATTTTATTAAACAAGAGATTTTGAGCTTAGATAAGTCAGCGGGAGACGAAAGCACAGAACATCAGCCCATTAAAATTCAGCACATTGCAGGATTATTTCCTCTTAGATACGTAGTCAGCAAAAATGCAAATTATAATCGTTCATAGGCCTGTTGATATAAAGCCACATTTTTTCCCATGACTACAATGGGTAATCTGTGTTCTGTGGAAACAGGCAAAACTATAGCTTTCCAGCAGAAGATGGAAGGTAGCTGAATGTGTTAGTGGATAGGCGTAACAGCCCTCTAGGAAGTCTGTAGAAAGGTAATTTCAGCCTCTTGGGGTTTAAGCTCCAGCTATGTATTCTTTAACAGAAGTTAACACAGTTATTGATAAACACATCTAGACTTTGATGTTATATTGAAAAGTCAGAGGACAGATACACGAAAAAGGAAGGGCCTAGCGCTGGACTTTAAAGACCTTAAAAAGCACCTATTGAGGAACCAACCAGTTCCTGAAGAATTACTGAGCGTTTGGAAAAAGTCTCAATGGAAGTCAAAAGTAATTTGACATTAACTAATACCTGCCTTCTTCAGTGTAGCCATCTTTAGGACTAGTTTCAGACTCCAGGAAAGAGAAGCTTGCCGTGCCATGTAGCAGTGATCTGTGAACTCAGATCTGCAGGCCTCTGTCTCCCTTGCCAGGGTGGATATCAGATTTCCTCTTGAAGGCAAGCTGGAACACAAGTCAACCAACAGTATTAAAAGTTTAAGACTAAGTGAAAGGATTTTCAAAGATACCAATGACAGCTAGATGCTTCATTCCCATTAATTGACCTAAATACCATATCCTCCTTTGAAGATCTTGCTGACCAAAGCTAGACTCCCAGATTTACATCAGACATCTCCAGAGGTGTTTTTATTTTCAGAATGACAGCCCCTGAAACTCCTCTCCACATCATTCAGTCCTAATGTTTCTGAACATGAGCTATTTAACTATACCATACGCTTTTTACAGAGACCTACCGTTAAGCACCCAGATTTGTAAGCGTTCTTTCCCTTGGTCCAGGTAGAGAGGCTACTTATCACACAGATGACTTTGTTTTTTTTTGTTTTGGCTGGTGATTCTTTGTCTCTGGACCCAGCCAAAACCACTGAATGCTGATAGTTAAACTGCAGTAACGTCTGGCTTGAATTGCTCTGGTTTGGCATACCTGAGTTACAATTTATTAGTGCTGTAATACTCTGTATGCTGTGCTTCCTTCTCATTCCGGGTGTTATTTTATGTCCCGACAGGTATAAGACTGAAGATCAGCCCATTTGCACCTCAGATTTGGTAATGCCAGTAGATGGACATTCCTGCTGCATTGTTTACAATTCAGAACTGGATTGGACTGTTTTTAATTACATGCAACTTGCTGCTCTCAGGCGGAGGATGGAACTGGGTGAACTGGACAGACTGTGAATTTACTGAAAGATGCAATACACCTTTTTGTTCTTACTGCCCTTGTTTGAAGTTTGATACCAGAAATCTCATTGGCTATAGAAGAGGGGAGGCAGAGGGAAGAGAGAGGGGTTAAACATTTTGTTGTTTTAATTTGTTTTTAAAAGATACTGAGGCCAGTTCCTCATGGACAGACCCCTGGCTTTCCAGAACTCTGGTTATGGGAGGTGCCGGTAGATGAGGAGGCACTTAACTATCACAGATGTTGCCACGGAAGGTGTGAAGAAAGACACATTGCTATGCAGATAATGGATACAGTATAAGCAAGGTCTCCATTTTTTTCTGGGTTTCAAAGTGCCTAAAAGGTGTCAAGAGAATCTAACAAGCCCAAACAGAGACTTGACTGCTCTTTTTGCAGTTACCTGAACAGTATTGGGCAGGGGTGGTTGATATTTCCTGCTACACGTCTGTTTGCGTCTCCTCTCTCCTGCTGCATGTGCTGGCGACTCTGTCCGGGGCGAGAGGAGGAAGGGAAGAGGAATTCCGAATTTACATGTCATCGCATTTGGTGATGCTTTGGAGAACTGATTGACCCAAGCCACAGTATGGGATAGGATTTTCGTGGATTTAAACGTTTGAGAAGGAAAGTTGTGAGAAGGAATGTTTACTGCCTCTTCCCCATTCACGAGGAGGAGGCGTGATCCCAGCTCAATTTCAAGCCTTACAAATGCGTTTAAAATCAATCAGCTCCTAGAACCTTTATGTGCTGAGCTGTCTCAGCGGTTTTCATGCCCTTTGCACTACCAGTGGTTGTGAATAGACGTTATTTTTTTCCTTCTCCTTCCTCATTCTCTCCCCCCCCGGCCTTATTTTGACACAAATTTGGGGGTTTATGTCGTGTTTCTGAATTAGGTGCCACCTTCTACTGCAAATAGTCTAAAAATTGCAGCTGTTACTTTCTGAAGGAGAAGCAGCAGTGTGACCTTCCCTCCCCGCCCTCCCCATTTCTCCATCTGGTTGCAAAACTCCAACTCCTGCCCTTCATCCCGGTTCCAAATGCCCAGTAGCGAAGCACCCACTGAGACGCCCTCTGCCCAGACAGATTAGAGTTAGAAGGTTCTAGGCTCAGCCTGTTTCTTTCATACCCACCCACGCTACGCGGAGAAGGGGAAGCCTGCCCCTGGAAACCAGAGGTGTGCAGAAGCTCTTTTCTTATATACGTACATACTGCAATAATACCAGGCACCTGAATGGAAAATGCTGTGCCACTAATGGGATGAGACCGTGGGGTGGGGCAGAATGAGGAGGGAGGAAACAAGATCTCTTCGAAGAAACCTGGACCGTGCTATCTCTGGGACAGCGATATTCCTGCCCTTGTAAATCCTGTTGGACTAGCCCATCTACTGCCCTGAACTGTGCAGACAAGACCCCTTCATAATGTCCACTACTGACCTTCTGCTCTGACCACGTAGGACCATTTTGAAGATGACCTTCAGAAATCAATAATATGGGTTTTAGTTTGTCTGTTTGTAGTTTATTTTGAAGACTAGTATTTCAGTAATTTAAAAAAAAGAATCAGAAGCACTGAACTTTCTACGTTTTATAACATTATTTTGTATATAATGTATATTTATAATCAAAACAGAAGTGTAAATATGTTTATTACTTCTCATGTAATGTTTTTAATGTGATGACAAAGTTTGAATTTTATTTTTTTTTTCAAGCAATGAAAATACTTTCCTGCTACTACGAAGTTTTCTGTGGTTTGTCCTTTTACACTTCAGGTTTCATGATTCCGTGACAGCCGAGGTTACCTGAAGCCCCAGAAGTAATCTTGTCTGCCTGCTCCCTGCCGTCAGCCCTACATTTACATTTTGCACACCAACTGCTGCCGGCTGCTTTTTATAAAAGAGTTATACTGTTAACTGATGACAACAAAGTTGTTTAGATGAGTGGCATTCGTCTGACAAACGTTATACATATTTATATTGCCATATATTTGAATTATATATATATATATGTATATATTCTCTTGCTATGGAGTGGGACTGAACTGTCAGGAAAGTTATTTTTATTAACGCTTCACTCTTCCATGACAACTTGGGCCATGCAAGATACAGATTTAATACCATTTCAAAGCAGCTTAATAAATGTGCTGGCTTGGGGTTCGCTTACAGAACAAGATACAATTACTACTTTTTAAAATCCTATTTCTTTAAATACTTTCAAGGAAGACCCAAATCTTGCCCTCAGGTTGCACTTGCACAGCATCTACATCTAGACTTGCACGACTGTATCCTTGTTTGATGGCAAGGGGTAAGATTTGTCTTTCATTTGTGGGATTAGGGGGACTTTCAAGCTTTCTCCTCCCGAGTTCCCTACGCTATACCAGCAGCCGTGTCCTCCCAGGGCATCTCACAGAGTCATTATCTTCCGCAGCCCTTTTGGAGAACGTTTCCACACAAAAAAGTGTAAAAAGCACATTTGTATAAAACACTCCCAGCAGGTTTAGTAGCCTCTGAAGCACATACATTTACAGTCAATTAAATCTCCATCTAGATCAGCTAGGTGCAATACAGTCATCATCTGAATGGACAAAAGCAAAAGCTATAAGAACAGGAAACCACTGCTGCTCTATTTTAAAACCAGACTTTTTTTGTTGTTGTTGTTGACAAAATGCCAAGAAAGCATCTTAGTGTTGGATGCTTTTCCTATCTTTCCCAAAAATAAAATCCAACCAAAATTTGCTAGTTTTTTTTTAAAAAAAAAAAAAAAAAAAAACAAAACAAAAATAATAAGAAAAACCCCTTGGCGTTAAAACTGCACCGTAACAAACTATTTTTACTTTGTCATTAAAATACTGCAAATAATGGTTTATAAGGGTCCTTCTGAGTGTATTATTAAGGTTACATAAATACTATTTACTTTGGATGGGTTTGTTTCCCCCTCTTCACTTCTTTTCTTAGAGAAACTAACTTTCAAATCCCAGCCAATTTCCCTGGCTACCATAAAAATAAATTTAAGATGAAACTCAGAAATAAAAAGCCACCTCCCCCTCCCCAAACATTCACCCTGTAGAGCAAATTATGAAAAACAAGCCATTGACAAAAAGCCGAGCAGATGCTCCCTGCTTGCAGTCCTTCCTCGGCAATGTGAAATAAACCCAACAGATGCCTCTCTTAATTGAGCACATGGATTACATACACACATGCACTCTGTCCTGCTTAAAACAAAACACACACAAAAATCAAACAGGAAAATAGCCAGAGAACTCTTCCCAAAGCCTAGGCAAGCAGGAATGCTAAGACCGAAAAAGACTCGGCTCTTCCTGCTCAAAAGGAGACAGGAAACGGTATCCGTGGACAGAAGGGAGTTGAAATCCATTAAAACCCATGGACCTGATTATGTAGATCCCACAGGGTAAAGCAGGTACAACACATGCCTTTGTGTATCCACACAGGAGAGAGGAAAGAAAAAAAGGCATCAGCTTACAAGGAAATCTGTGAATATTTACTGGAGGCAGTACCGCACTATGCAGCTACCAGAATAGATCACAGATCCTACACAGGAAAAACAGGAGCGGTGCCTGCTTCCACACAGGAGGAGATGGAAAGCATATGTGAATCTATGCACGTGTGCACATCCCCAAGTCCTTGCCAAAGACACTAGGAGCAAGTTAGCTGAATGCATAATATGACCTGGATTTAACCCACATCTTTGGCCCAAAATTTCCTTACGGAGGGCTGCTGTGCACTGACAGCTCATCAGCCTGCCCGCCGCCCCGAGGCAAGCCCATCTCCCAGCCACCGTGTATGAACTCACTAGGAGGAGCTCTGAGATCCTTCTGGGCTCTAAAGACTCAACCTGGACTTCAGAGATTCCTCTTGAGGACGACAGATGATGCTGGGACTGTCAACGTACTGCTGACAAATAATGCCTTTTCTCTTAACAAGCTAATAGAGGTCTCAGACCCAACTGTACGACTAACTTCTCTCAACATAATTTGCACTGACTATGGCAAGATTTGGCTCAAGGGCTGCACCTAAGCTTGGCTTTCAGTTTTAAAAGACTGCAGAAACCCACTTAAAAGCAACGTGACAAAACTGGTTTATGAACCATTTTACGAATGGACACCTGACTGAGAAACGCTTTGGTGTTTCCTTGTATTAGCACCTGATAGACACTATTTCACAGCCACGCAGAGCCCTTCCATCTGAACAGTTTCAGAGCTGGATTGAGTGAAGGGGGTGCTTCACTTGAGTTGTTCCGTGTTTGGCTCCAGCCCTTCATCATTTACCTCTTTAAACAGTCTGCTGATTAGGGGAAACAGATGCCGGGATATACCCGTAACTATAGCACCCACTGGTGCTGAGACAACATGCAGCAGGGCTGTGCTGATGCAAACACAGCACAGGGCACAGAGTTCAGTTAGGTTGGTGTAGGTGAGGGGTGCTTGTAGAAATTAGGCTTAATACAGGACATGCCTAAAATGGGACATTGCAGAATTGCAGAATGCAATTTATTATGCATGATACTTCTCCAGCAACAGCTCTCAGCCTTGAAAGAGCTGCTGAGAAAAGCTGCATTAGTTATTGTGCAATTGCAACCATCTAGTCCAACAGAAGAAACCACCTCTATAAAAACACATTTCAGGTATTTTCATTGCTCCTCAGTCTTTTTTCAGTAGTCCTTGCTAAAATGAGGAAGGCACAGCAGTTCACTAACAGACCGGTACTGCAGTGACTTAAGCGACAGTTACGTATCTGTGTTTGCCTGTCATTCCCTTATCTCACATACCATATTGATTTTATGCAGCAGATACGACACTCCCAGCACATTTTGCTCACAATCCAAACTCCAGTTGTGGAGAACCGACATAACTCAGTGGCCCTCTGCCACGCTTCACTATTTTCATAACTTCAATTTTACAGCCTCTTTGAAGAGTCAACATCAAGATTTACTCTCCTCCACACTCTCTCTGTTTAAATTTTGCCAGCGCAGCTGCCAGAGCTTGCAGGTAGTGATCCTGCTGGCCAGTGACACCCACAGCAGTGAGATTTCTCCTTGATCACTCTTGAGCCTGCTCTAATCCTGCCCACTCTGCTCTCAAACTTAATCTGGGCAACAGTGTGACTCAGCACCATAAAACTACCATTCCTCTTTCTCCTCCCTCTGCTGGTGTTACCACCATCGCCGTCCTTGCTCCTCTTCCCCTGTGCAGCTTTGGGGCATATTTCTGCAGCACAGTGGCCTGCCGTGCTGCAGGGTGAGGATGGAACGCTCTGATTCACCATGCAAATTATTGTGTACAGAGCAATAATGTCAAGCGCTAGAGCAATTGTTCAGTGCACAGCATTTGGTTCTGGTGACCAGCACATACCTCTGTCCCTTCCTTTTTAAATCTTGATGTCAGACCATCACATTCTCAGAGGTGCTCCCTTCTCCACAGAGAGATCAGCCATCCCCTTCGATGAGCTGTTCAGCCCTTGGGAGATGCAAGGGGGAAGAGACACAATGTTGATCTGCTTCCAAGGCTCCCCCGGCAGTCACTGCCACCCAGAGGTCTTCACTGCCTTCCAGCAACCCTCCACACATGTCCCCGAGGGACTCGGTGGTGACAGGCTCTGTGCAGCTTTCCACACTGCAGGAGTGTGCCCCTGGGCGGGAAGAAGAGCAGGTGAAGTTTAAAGCTGCAGGGCATGGAGTGGACTGGAAAATGACTCCTGCCCACCAAACCTCCATCTCACCATCCTCCCCACTGACTGGGTCACTCAGGGCTTCTGACATGTCATGGCAGAGGGAAGACCTAACAGCTAAGGCAAATAGAGTGGTCCACAGCTGGAGCTAACATAACCCTGGATGTTATATGACCTGCATCACACAGACGATCCCACAACGACCTTCTCTCTTCCGTACACCATAGATTAGTAACGGACTCACCTCTCACGTAGGTAGCAGTGTAGCACATAACTACCACAGAAGGGCTTAATCCTTCTTCTTTTCCTCTGCAAGCATCGTGTCTTTCCTCCTGCCAACCAAGATGGAAGCAATGCTCAGACTCCATCCATCCCTGCAGCCAACCCACCCTGCAGGCTGCTCTGCACAAGGACCAGGTCATTCCCGGGAGGAGGCCCAAGGTACAAAACAGCAGCTTGTTCACAGTCATGTTTTGTAAATACACAGATAAATGAGGGAAACACGCAGCTTGAGGAGAGGCTATTTGGTGAGGATATCTTTTATCTGTGCTTTATGACTTATTTGTTGAGTTGTTATTTGTCTGGCTTCGCAGTGGTTTTGTTGATGATGTTTTTAACTACCTTCCTAGGAGGTCACAGAGGCACCATGTTTGTTTTTACAAATTAAGTTAAACCAACCCATATTTAACATCCAAACAGATCTGCTTAGAGTTGGATTTACATCTGGAGAGGCCATCACCAGTCAGAACAGGATTTGACCATTCCCATCACCAGGCAAGAGCCCTGACAATCCCTGTGCTTGGGCACACAGCTCCCACAATGGTTTGTGAGCTCAGTCAAAATTCCTGGTGCAAATATGAATCACCGTGCATTTGAAATTCCTTTTCTATTAACACAGTTTAATATTTGCATTACATTTTCTGCATTGGCAGAAAATACCAAAGCATTGCCAAAGCCTTTTTGTTCCTGCCCATAAACTCATTTGTTCTCTGGAAGATTGTCAGCAAAGAAACACGAGACAATCTGAACAAAATGTATTGGGAGGGGAGAAACCCACACAGGATAAAAGCATGATAATTACAAAAGAAATAGCCCTACTTTAACCCCCTCTTTCAATTCAGCCCACCAGGTCCTGCTGTTAGCTTCTTCATCAATAGCTTCTCCTCCACTCACGTCTCCTTATATCACAGAGGTTCTTTTCTTCCCCTCTATGAATGATATTTACATTTGTCATAAGTTGCTTAGAAAGAGGTTTTTGAAGTTCTCCAAACCTCTAGATACAATTCACAATGCAGAGTTCACTTACATCCTCGGAACAGGTAGAAATGCCCACGTGCTTGTAATCACAAAGAAGCTCCTTTTTCATGGAGACAGCACGGTTAAAAAGCACCTACATCAGACACACATTTGTCATACGTGGGGAGGAAGCATTTCCTTGCCATTTGGGCAGCTGCTCCACAAGCTGCTCTCAGTCACCTTCCGCAGACGCAGGTTCATCTCACCTCACCACAGCCATCCAAGCGTGAAGCGTCTAGTTTAAGCCAACCATGTGGCTTATCTAGGGTTCGGGGAGAAAGGTAGACCCTTCCAGCACTCTCCCCCGGAGAGGCGGCTGAAATAACTGGAAGCGAAGGGTGACTCTTGAACGGCCAACGCCATTAACTGAAACCTGACAACCACCTTTTAAGACGGTTTGGGCTGTGCAAGAGGCATCCTTAGGCGTGAATTTGAGAAGCAGGCAATGCTTCGCTGAAGGGAGCGGGATGTGGACGCTTAACCCCTACGTGTCCTTGAGAAAGCCTCCCTTTCGCTGGCTGCCCCTTCTCCTCTCCTGACATGCAAGGTGGCGTTGTTCACGCTAACACGACTCAGAAGGATGCTGCGAGGACTCATTCATATCCTTCAGACTCCTCGCAGCTGCGGAAGTGCAAATAAGCCTTTACCAGGCTTGTCTTATTGTTTAAATAGCCGCTCAGTGTAAGCAGCGCCTGGGCAGGCCAGAGTGGTACGCAGGCGTGGAGGCAGACGTCGCTCCCGCCGCCTCCTCTCGCAGCGGAGCAGCGCTTTCCTTGGGTTTGAGCCCAAACTGGGCCGCGCTGCCATCATCGCTTCCTGTTTGTTACCTCACGACGCCGTTTCCTGCTTCCTGCCCGATTACAACCATGCCAACTGTTTTTCCCAAGCTTGAACCAGCTTCCCAGCACCCCCCCCCCCCCCCCTTTTCGGCTCACACAAAAATACCACCATCGACACCGGCCTGGCGGCAGGCTGCTGTGTGAAGCGCAGCCCTCTACCCCCACCGGCATCTTCCCTCTCCCTGGGTGCCCAGTCCCAGGCTAAAAAACTGCATTTCACGCATCCCATGAAGTGGGAGAGAAAGAAACGAGGCGTGGGTAACTCCCAGGGTTTTACTGCAAGCAAGCGCAAGGCAGCAAGGTGCCCTGCAAGGCACCTGAGCCGGCTGGATGCAGGAGGTGGTGGTGTGAGGGACTCGTGGGGCTCGTCTCTTCAGTCACCCTGTATGTCACAGGCTTTTCCATTTACTCAGCAACCTGGCACAGAGCTGGCTAAAGCAAACGCTGTGGGAAAGCACGTTAAAGCATCAAAGTACGGGGGGGTTAATGAGGTCCTCAGTAGCTAGTCCCAGCGGCTAATCACCCCCGCGGTAGAAACGCTTCCACTTTTGTAGCTGAATTTGCTTTCAGAGTCCAGCTACTTCTAGTTATGCCTTCCTCAGCTCTATTCAGGGCATTTTAAGCGTGTGTTATTGTCTCTTTACCTGCAATCAAATTATGTCCCCAGTCCTGTTTCGGTACCTGAGGCAGCTGAGTCCTTTCAATCTCTCCATGACTGTCACAGCTTCTAATGCCAAGGTGAGCTCCCTGGCTTGGGTGGGAAGAACACCTTCCTCCTCTCTACACTCCTGTTTAAGCACCTAAGGACCACACAGACCCCAGAAGGGGTCCGTTTCCCAAACCCCAGGAGGACTGTTGTCTTCCCGCCAACCGCCTGATGGTGTACCCAAAATCCTAACAGGATCCTGGACATCTCTTGGAGACAGGGAGCAGTCTACAGGCTGGCAGAAAGCAAACGCTCTGCAGTTCTGATTTTTAAGGGGCTGGGGGTCAGGGAGACATTGGAGAACAATCTGCATTTAATACCAGTTCACACTAAAGCACACAGGAGCCTCCTAGGAGCTGTTATGTAGCTCTGGCCTGTGCCTTTACCTGCTCTCCTGCAGTCACTGCAGCAATGACCTGTCACAGCCAGATTAAGTGAATCCTCTTTAGCATCCAGTACCCATTTCAGGGCCTGACCCAGCTAACACGTATTACCAGCTACTTACTGTGTCAGGTCACCACCTTTCAAATATGAAGAAAAAGAAATAGCATTTGCAGATATACACCAGAGGCATGTGCCCATTTACGCTTAGCAGAATGCCAGAGAAACCCTGAGCTGGCACTTTTATTTCCTCACATCTCATCTACAGCAGGCAAAAAAAAAAAAAAAAAAGCAACCCTGCTCCTTCACCTTTTGCCTGCCCTGTCTATTACAACTGTAAACTATTTGAGGAAGGAACTGTCCTTTGCTGCAGCTTTTATAATGTTCAGGTGCTTCTGAGATGCAGCATAGGAAAGACCCTGGACATCCTGAACTGCGGAATGAAGATATCAAAGTGGCAATAACTGATCTACAACAAAAAAATAAAAGCCAATTTCCTTAACTGACTCTAAATGAATATGACATATGCATGCTCTGAACTAGCAGTTTTCTTACTAGAACACATGGAAATGAGACTGCACCACGATGAGCGGTCCCACTGCAGCATAAAGCTTTATGGCTATTCCATTTGAGCACTGTCGTCAGGAATCTGAGCAGGCAGTGGTATCAGGGCATTTTCTGTACACTACCTTCATTATGGACTGTCCCACCATGAGTAACTGTGGGGCACGCTGCTGGGAACAGATCATAACATGCAAATCCAAACCAGCAGCACATGGGAGTGGCGAGAGCTCTGGTGTTGAAGGAACTCTTCGCCGTGTACCAGCTATTGCACTCACATTTTGTCTTTGGAAAGCTGAGCACGTTCATCTGTGCCGGAGGGCAGGGAGAGCAGCGGGAAAAGGGACTATGTATTTGCACCAGTTCCAAAAGCCTCGCTCACGGATGGGCACAGGCAGCCTCGCAGTCCCTCTGGAGCCAGAAATGCAGCGTCCCTGACCAGCACTGCTTAGCCAGCAGAGGTCTGTAGAGTAGTCGGAGCCTGAGATGCAGCTCTGAGGCTGTGAAGGCTCAGGGTAGGTGGCAGACTATGTCTGCCTGTCACAAGAGGCACCTTAACAGAGTTGAGCTGTAGGGTCTCTTGTAACTAAAGCCACAGCAGTGCTCTGTCGCTGTGTGCTCTGGTTAATGGGGAATAGAATAGTGGGGCTAAAAGAATAAAATGCCCTGTGCTGCACGGCCACAGACATGCACTGTTACTGCAAGCAAGATTTGGGGCTGCAGGGACAGCTTACTAATATCAGGAATACAGCTGCATTGTTGCACGGTCACAGATTGAAGATGCCTGGCCAAAGCACTTTGTTAACAGAGTTAGAAGGTTTTGCACAGCTCTGGGATCACAATAGCAAGGTCACAAATGACCTGGTCAATAAGAAGTCTGTATCACCATGGGAAGTGCACTGAGGCATTGCAAAATGCTGTCTGCAAGGACAGTTGACAGGCTGGAGTCCTGGGAAGAGGGTGTGCAGCATGGAAACCCACGTTACAGACAAGGTTTCAGAATGGGCCCCTGCAGCCAAGGGTATGCAACTTGGGCATTTTCAATGAGACTGAAAGCTAACGCCCTCTCCCAAAGCTGTAAGAGATAAAGCGAATTCTACCCTTTAAGAAACCCAGGGGATTGGGGAATTCGGTGACTTATTGCCACGTGGCATATGATGCGGTACGCCAGGCAATGCACATTAATTCAGTGCCGGCGTGCAGGGCCAGGAAGGGCATCTCTCTGACAGTCACTGCTCACATTTCAGCTTCAGACTGCAGCTCCACACAAGGAGGGTTACTGCCGAGCAGCAGGAGTGGGGAGAAAGCGAACAGCACTGTTTCCCCTCAGTATGAGATTCCCACCCCAGGACACTCCTCTGGTGTGCTCCCCCTGGCCACGAGCAGGAGCCCTGGGCTGCAGCTGTAGCACCAGGAGCTCTTCGGTGACAACAGACAAGCTGACTAACAAAAAGGTTTGTGTGAGAGACAGCAAGTTGCATCCCTCCCCAGCCTGCTTTCACAAAACTGACTGAAAATAGCTGAACTAGAAGGTGGTGGAGCAGCCACCCTCCGGTGTGCACCTTGAGGTGGCAGAAAGATTTCTGGGTTTCTCAGGGGTCCCTTTGCTTTAGGGGACACCTGTACACCTGGCTCAGCAGCAGCACTGAGGTCCCTGGTACGGAGCCCTCGGGGAGCCAGGGACCAGCTCCAGCCCCCCAAACAGCAGCCTGTGCTGCACAGCATTGTGGTTCTTGTCAGAGGCTCGTTAACATATCAATATTTAATCTCTGTTACTAGGGCACAAAGGAAGAGGGGCTGGGGAGCACAGGGCTTTGGAAGGTGTGCTGGAGAGGCAGCACACGTGTCCGTGGGACTGCCAGCTCCAGAGCCTGACTCCCAGGGCAGCCTGGAGGTGGGTGGGGAGAGCAAGCCACCTGCTTCTCTAGGTTTGGTTAAAGATCAGAGCATCACAGAATCACAGAATGGTTTGGGATGGAAGGGACCTTAGAGATCCTCTAGTCCCAACCCCCCTGCCACAGGCAGGGACACCTTTCACTAGACCAGGGTGATCAAAGCCCCATCCAACTTGGCCTTGAACCCTTCCAGGGAGGGGGCAGCCACAGCTGCTCTGGGCACCCTGGGCCAGCGCCTCACCACTCTCACAGGAAAGAATTCCTTCCTTAGATCTAATCTAAATCTCCCCTTTTTCAGTTTAAAACCATTACCCCTCATCCTATCCCCACCCACTGATCCAGTTTCCCTCCCCACCTTTCCTGCCCCCCCTTTAAGCCCTGGGAGGCCGCTCGAAGGGCTCCCCGGAGCCTTCTCTTCTCCAGGCTGAACCCCCCCAACTCTCTCAGCCCGGCCTCCCAGGGGAGCTGCTCCAGCCCCCCAGCATCTCCGTGGCCTCCTCTGGCCCCGCTCGAGCAGCTCCGTGTCCTTCTGCTGTTGGGGGCCCCCGAGCTGGCCCCAGCACTGCAGGGGGGTCTCCCCAGAGTGGAGCAGAGCAGAGGGGAAGAGTCACCGGCATCAACCAAGATGTCACCATGTTCCCTCAGAGATTGGCACAGTTAGTCACTTCTGCAGCATAGATGCTTTGGGGTATGGCTGGTTGGCTTTCAATTTTTTTTTCTCAGGCTCACACACATGATGGAAATTATACTAACAAAGGGGCAGTTAGAGTAATTTAAGGAGTATTTGTAAGCCTACAGCAAAAGGCATCAGCATGTCACAGCAAGCAGCTGCACTGAGCACACTTACTATGAACAAGATTCCTCAGTGTCCACCTCTGCTTTTCTTTCTCTCCAGCTTCTGTTTCATTCCTTCAGGCCCTGCCACCTCCTTCCTGAGATTTACTACCTGCAGCTCTCCAACCTTTCCGAGTCATTTTCCAGGGGGGCAGAGGCATTCAAGACACCACTGTGCAACCACCCAGGATACCACAGGAGAAGACCCCACCCCAGACCTGCAGAAACCAGCCATTTACCACAAGAAGGGTGGATGCCACCTTCTAACCTAACCTAATTGTTCACTTCCATAAACACCACCTTCATTTTAATGCTGCTAGTCCAGCCACCCCACCACCCCGTGTCCACAGGGTTGCAGTTGCCAAAGGAAAGGGAATGCCTCTTCAGGCAGATACGCAGCTGCCTTAAAGGTGCTGAATAGCCCCAGCTGTAATTTTCTAGGGCTGGGTATTTAGGTCCAAAATGCCTTTGCATTAACCTGTGCAGTATTTGATGCACACATCTTGTTTTCTCCTCTTGTCCTCCGCTTTTTGTATGTATAAAAAGCATTAGCTGAACAGTTGCAGCATGCAATTTCCTATAACCTGGTTGGAGCACGTTCTGGAGTGTGAAGAAAGCTTGTGCTGACAGTACAAAGAACAACTGGTGAAGAGACATGGAGCTCATTTTTTATTTCTCAGCCAGCTTTCCTACTAATGTAATTGCACTGACTCCAGCAGAGTTACATGGATATAAATCAGGATCATAGGAATTCAGGGTGTGGCATCTATTCCCTCTCTCTTCTCCCAACTCCTACTGTTCTGCTCTCTGCAGAATTCACCCTCTTTCTCCGTCCCTTACCTTCTCCGTCAGGTATTGCTATCCACTGGAGGCTACAACAGATGTCTGTACAGTGCTTTGAGATGCCCTGTGAGTGGAGGCTGTGTTACCATTAAAGACAAACACCTCTCCTCAGCTCTGCCCTCCAGCTTGCTGTCACCACCACCTTGCAGGATGTGCCCAAGCGATCAGCACTGCTCCTGGACAGACACAAGCTGAAGGCAATACTGAGGAGCCTCCTTTTGGCTGTAAAACCAGACTGCTAGAGCTGATTGCTTGTCCAAAAAGAGGCATTACCACACCATGGCAATGTAGGTCCTGTGGGCAGGTTCTGTGGGCACTCCAGTTCCCCACTCCGAGCTGAAAAACATTTATACCGAGGAGACTGAATAATTAAGGTAAAATAAGAAGGTTTGGTCTAAACCTGGTGCTCCACCAGGTTCAAAAGTTTTCAGTGTGGGTTCATTTCTTGCCCCTTCCTCCCCCTGTCTCAACAAAAGGACTCGAGATCCTTGCACAGATATTTTCACATGTAACACAGACATCTTCACAAAAAAAGGGACAAGAGATGTGCCATGGAGGCCTGTTTTGGTGCATAGCCATTTATGCTTGCCCAGCAGGTGAGACACACACACACTTCCCATTCACAACTACCTCCTTTAGGGAATGGTTAAGCTATGATTTCATTTACATTTTCCTCTGGGACCATGGGGAGTGCTCAGGGGATGAGAGAATGTTCACCTTAGTGCTGTTAAACAATCACAAGTCATTTGAGTAAGCCTGTAAGGAATTCACCCTTCAGTTCATAATTAAATGTATTGTATCTATTATTTGTGTACTGTGGGGTTCCAAACAGGCCAATGTCACTGCCAGAGTACTCACACTCTCCAAATTGTCACGAACACCATACAGACACAGCAAGGTCTCCTGCATGGCTCCTACTGGAACTCTCCAAGCACAAGACGCTGCCCAGTACATAATCAGCTCTCTACTGCTAGTGTTCACTTAAAAATTCATCTGCCACAGAGGATGTTCACAGAGTAAATGGAGACACCATCTTTCCCAGATATGATTTACCATAGACACAATGCAATAAATAGGTACTTCTTGGAGTGCACTCCAAGGCTGGAACAAGACAAGTGGGCGAGATGTGCAGCAGAAGGTTGGGTTTTTTTATTGTTGGGTGATTTTGTTTGTTTTTTTAATGAATACCTTATTACTTCCATGCCTCCTTTTCATATTCCAGGTCAGCAGATGCTGGTGAAGTTTGAGAACAACCATGAAGGATGAACCTTTATGCTCTTTGGACCACAGAGGAGCTCACTTTCGATCTCTTTAAACCTACCCACTCACACTTCCTTGCAGAGAAATTCCTACTAGCTCAGGATGACATTCCTGCCAGACTCTGAATGTCATCATATGGAGATCTGCTCCCACACAGAAGGGTGCAGAAAAGATGATGTGCTAATGAGCTACCTTCTTATCCCTGCTGTCAGTTCAGTGACTCTCCCTCCTCCTCTTCCCTTCCCCTGAACTGCAAATGTAATTGCTTTCCAGCAGCACTGAGAAGAGCCCAGTCCATCTGCAGCCCTGGAATCCCTCCAGAGGGCAAAGGCTTGGCTTTGTGCTTCAAATTATCTTGTCTTTTCTCTAGAGAAGAAGGAAGGAAATACCAACCAGGGCACGGATGCAGCCAGACTGAGCAGTTGAAATGAGGCCAGCATCCCTTTTGCCATCGGACTACCCAGGCCATCCTCCTGCCAGTGCTCAGCAGGCCAGTGCAAGACTGTTGCCACCCTGTCACTAGTACTGTTATTCTGCTTGGCAGTGCCACTTGTGCCTCTGAGCCTGCTCCCCTCGTGCCTGTCTCAACACATTACCTAGCACCCAGAAAGTGATATAATATCTAATACAGAATGGATTAGCCCAACGCTTAACTCATCTCCCATGTTCTGTAAGGAAGTTTACAATTTCTGCACGCACAAGGCTGGGGCACATGCAAACAGGATACTCTGACATTGCTCACACCGGCTGCCGCTTAAACTCGGGCAAGCCACTTTCCCCTCCCGTTCTTCCTAGGTGTAAAGCGGGGCTTAGAGTTACTCATCTGCCTCTGAGAGGGATAGTTAGACTCAATTAGCTGGTGTAAGAAGAGTTCTACGCATTACTAGAGGACACTGATGCAATGTCTGGGCCTGCTCAGGCAAGAAGTATGCTCAAGGCTAGAGGCAATGAATACAGCAAGGTCAGCACTATAGTTCCATGGTACTTGTTGTCTACTGAAGGCATAAAATCATCTCAGGTGTCATGGTTATCAGCATCTTTCTTTCACATCACCTCTCCATATGCAGATTTGAGCTTGCTGAGAGGCAAATGGTTCTGCTTAGGGCCCTTGGAAATGTATGAGAATGAAAGATCAGCAGAGGAAAAAAAACCCGATAGGTGAGAACGCTACATGGGAAGAGGAGCAATTTGCCTGCCTAGTTTTCTTAGAGGATCCATAGGTATGACATTAGACAAATAACAGTATCTGAGCAGCTGTTTTAACGTCTCTCATACAGAGGCAACATACCAGGGAAAGTATTTGTCAATAAAAATTTGAAGAAAACCAATGATGCTTTCAAACTGTGTTGTTCCTCAACTCCCTTGTTTACGAAATCTATGCCAGACGTTTTTAGCATTTTCAATTTACAGGGTCATATTGAGAGCTCAACACTGTTTTCTGCCCTGTCGTTGTTTCTCAGTTTTCCATTTATAGCTGCTTTTTACTCACCTGGTCACAGATTATGAAATTATTTGTTTTCAAATCTAATGCATTAGATTCTCAGCAAACATCACAGAAAAAACTGGCGGATTCAGCTTGTAACTATTTTGATCTGATGTCTTCTGGGAAAAGGCACGCATAGCCACCAGCTGGCCTTCCCACAAGGATTTCTCCAACTTCAGGGCTCTTTAGATGTTCTTTACTGCTAATGCTCAGCCATCTGATGCAACCTTTGCTACATATATCACTAATACTGCCACAATGATCCTTCTACTCAGGTACTGAGTCCTCTCACCTCATGGTGCATTCCAGCATGAGCAATACGGAAAACATGAAGCTATTGCACAACCATACCATGACACCCTTCTTCCATTACAGCCAGCACAGCGTCTTGCAATTGCTCTTTTAATTGCTCTCATAATCTTCCTCTACCACATATATCTCCAAGGAACATCCAAAAATAGCTCAAAAAAAAAAAAAAAGCAAATTCTGTTATGGGAAAGTAGCTGAAGTTTGACAGAGGGGTTACTTCTCAGCTGAGGGTTTCACAGAGGATGCTGTGGAGTCTAGTTTTGACTCTTCTTCAGTGCAGAACTCATTATTGTGACAGAACTAGAAGACCTCACACCTGCTGATGTTTGAAAGAAGATGCATGGCAGAACTATATTTATGTGCAACATACACCACGTCACCCTGGCTTGAAGGGAGGAAAAGACTCAATTCTTGGCTTAGATTTGCTCTCTCATAGTTATAACTGCTTGACTTCAAGCAGTGCAGTATGTAGGCTTTGCGTTAAAGGAACGGAGCCTTCTTCAGCTACATCCATTGCTGCTTTGGGCCACTCCATCACCTTGCAGCAAACTCTAAATCCTTGCTGCTGTTGCACTTAACCCGCCTACTGATGTATCCTCCACAAGAACTCATTCATAGCCAAGCCCTTGATATGCAACTGCTGCCTGCTCCCCTCCCCTCTCTCTGCTCACCCATGGAAATCACTAAGAAATCTCAGGGCTCTGCTGTGCTACTTTGCACTACATGGCAGCACAAATTTGGAAAGCCAGTTTAATGAGGCAGCTAAGGGGAAAGGGGAATGTTTGGAGGTGGCTGTGCACTCTCAACTGCTGCGCCATCAGGTGTGAGCTTAACCTGTCGAATAGCAGTTTGCTTGCCCCACTCATTTAGGCTAAAAATGTATACACATAACCCTGCCAGCAGGTCTGGAGGGGCAGTGAGAAAAAGCTGGGACAGACTGAGTGCTGTGAACTTTCCCACCAGCTGGATCTAGAAAAGAACAGTCGCCCACAGCCTTCGTTCAAGGAGATTTTGTATTATAGGCTCCCATTTCATCACAGAAGGTAATGAAGTGGGGGATAGGAGAGGAATAGGTGGCCAATGATTCATCTAGAGATGCAGCATTAAACTGTCCCTGCACAGCGGTTTGATGACTTCAGCATTTTCCAGGATTGGAGAGAAAAGGCACTGACAAATTTGGAGGGATTCTTCATGTCTCTGACTCTGAAGGCATCTGTTATGCACAGACTCAGACTCAAATGAAAGGAATCACTAACTGCTTAATCTTAAG
This sequence comes from Tyto alba, assembly GCF_018691265.1. Taxonomy (NCBI): domain Eukaryota; kingdom Metazoa; phylum Chordata; class Aves; order Strigiformes; family Tytonidae; genus Tyto; species Tyto alba. Next base: position 7,425,318 of record NW_024881280.1, read on the forward strand.
CATATGATTAAGTTCAGCATCAAGTGATTTAAACACATTCTTAACAGCCTTCACCCAGGAACCTCTGATAATTTTGATCGAGTCTTGTTTATTTTCTCGTGTAAGCTTTAACAGGGTCTGATCATAACATTATGATACACGCAGATGGTCAGTCCACGAGTGGCAGCACTGTGACCACCCATTCCTGTCTGAAGCAGTGGAATATGGAATAAAGCGAAAGATTTTGGCATTAGCCTGCAGTGACAGGCTTTAGGAATGAGCCTCCGCCAACCAAGATCCTAGAGAGCAGAACACCACCGTCCTCTCAGCCTGCATCCACCCCCGTGTTAAGCCCCTCTCCCCTGGAGAGCGCCCAGGGACCCCAGCTGACATCACGAGCTACCTGCTGCGAGAGGCTCGGGGTCTCAGCAGGTCGGAGCCAAGCGCTATGGGATTGGACGTTGTGAGATTAGAGAGAGATTTCAAAAAAGAGAAGACGATTATCCTAAAGAATCATTTGCTTCTAAAAGGGCTAAAAGGCAACAGCCTTCCTATCTTAGCTGGCACAGATGTCCTAAAAATGGGACTTCTACCAGAGAAGACTGAAAGATATTGGAAAGCCTCCACTGTACTGCAACATGACATGTATGTGTACCCCACAAAATTAAGATTAGGCTCTGCACGTCCCAGCACTGCTGAGAGCAAATTCACATTCATCAGAAGCTGGAATGCAAGCAGCTGTACAACCACTTTGTTCTAATTGTCTAGGGACTCTGGGGTAAGAGTTTATTTCTTTTCTTACAGGAAAGATGGACTCAAGGAACTGGTTTCTGTCCAATACACACATACAACAGGACAAAGAGTCTTTCCTCAACAGTGCAATCTGTACCAATGTGGAGTTCACGCATCTTTGAGGGTTTGCCATACGTGTATTAGCTGAGAGTAGTGAAATCTTAGACCAAGGATAGCATCAAGGGAACATTTCAGGGATTTTCCTTGAAATGAGAGGAGGAAGATACCTACCAAAAAAAATTGACATTATCAGCTGTTGTCCTGGCACAAGTCTAATGTTCCCACCTCACAAAAATCTGGCTGTGCTCTCCTCAGCCTGAGGTAACCTCAGGCTATGTGTAACACCAGAGTTAGTAAACAGGCGGTGACGATGCCCCTGCTTGTGTACAGCATTCCAGTCCAATCATTACATCACATACCAAACACTCAGGTTATGACTTCGATATTCCACTGACAGACCAGTCATCAGCCTCCAGCATCTGTGCAACCAGAGTGCCCGCAGCTTCAGTCTGGCTTGGGAGAAGATTCCCCGCAGTCAGCTCCCTGCCAGATCTCACGCTGGCCATTAAACAGCGAGGGTACGCTGCTAAAACGTGGATCCAGATTCATCCAAACTAGATTGCACTTCCCACTGTGTTGTTATGACCGGCTGGGTGGCTCTGGGGGATGGAGTGCTACAGATGAGGTATGGGGATGCAGGTGGAATTCAGATTGGATTAATTTAAGTAGATCACTTGTAAAAAAAAAAAAACCACGAGCCACATCAACCTCACTTCTACTGTTTCTCCACCTCCCCTCAAAAAAGTCCCATTTTTTTTTTCAAGAGCCCAATAGGCCCAGATGTCTGCATCCACACCACCCTTTACTCCAGTCAAGGCAGGTAAACTGCACTTGCATTCTGATCTGGTGACATTGTCACTGTCACCACGCACAGACAGATGTAACTAAGCAGGGTATTTGGCACTGGGAAGGTATCACAGCACCTCAGACTACCAAAGCTGACATTAGATGGGGAAGAGCAACAAGGAAAACTGGCCTTGGTATAAACAGATGAAGCTACTGAGTTCAGCATAGCTAAGTTTAGCTTCTGCTCTCAGGTCAGTTCCAACAAGCTCAGCACATAGCAGGGTCTGAGACAAGACAAGGTTAGGAACATAAGAATTAAAATCTACAAGGCAGAAATGTCCTGGCAGAGCTGGAAAAGGTTAGTACCAGGTCAGGATCAATAGCAGAACCAATCTCATAGGGAATATCGATAGGTCAGAGTCAGCTATGAGAGGAGCAACATCAGGGCATGGTCAGTGAGGGCAGGAAAAAGTTCAGACTCTGCCACTGCAGCTACATGCACAGAGGAGTTACTGTTAGCATGTTGCTGTGTCTGCTTGGGCAAATACCTCATTCTGTCAACACTGGATGTTGTTTTCAGCCACAGGAACTAAAACACTGGCAAAGCATGACAGCTCTTGATGGAAGAGAACTCTATTTGCTGATGCCCACAGGTCACTGATAGCTGAGGAACTCCTAAGTAGAGCTCAGATGCCTTCACTAGTGATCTTAACCAGCCAAGAGCTTGGTCACTGCCAGCCTGTACAATTTTGCTGTCAATCTCGCAGTTACAGCGTGAGCCCAGCGCCTGTCCCTCGAGTCACCATGTTCTCTGTGCAGAAGGGGATGCAATGTCACGCGAGTCACTTCCCTGTTGCCTCCCAATTAGGAGCATGGACCACAGAACTGCACTGTCAACACTTCCCACACACAACTTCCACGTCGAGGGGGTGCAGCGGGAACACCTTCCCTGCACCTAGAAAAGCTGTCAAGTTACCCTTCCTTACCGTGCATTTGACCAAAAGGCTGGCAGTGGACTTCTCACTTTTGTACAGGGAGCAGGGAAGCTGTAACTGGTCGAGAGCCTGGCTGTTCAGGACTGCAGGAGCTCTGCTTGCTGGGGCGTTCATCGCGTGGCAATGCAGCTACCATTTCATGCAAAATGCTGCCCCCCCCATGCCTTGTTATGCCCAGGGAACAAAAGCAAAGGACACCGCCTCTGGGTAGTGACTTCTTCTTTCTGCCTGGAGACGGGAGGTGAAGTCAGTGCCTCCAGGTACAGACCTGTCCAGATGACACAAAGCTAGGGCAGAAAGGCCAGCGACCGCAGCAAGCCCAGCTGGTAGAGCCACGCAGCCCACAGCCCTTTGAGCTGGCAGCGCCGTGAGTCACGAGCGGTAGAGGTGGAGCAGCTCAGCGGTGCCCAGCCTTCGTACGTGCCCGGAGTCAGCTTCCCCAAAACACACCCCCTTGCGCAGTGTGGCCACAGAGAATTCACCCCAATTTATGTTAATGCTCTGACTCACCCTGTTGATCAGCCTCTCTCTTTGCAGCCACTATACCAGCAGTCTTGGCCCGGCAGTCAAGTGCCTGAAGCCTGGCCACTGGTGTTCCTCCTACCTGCCTTCTGTTACCACCACAGCCTGTGACTTGGTGCAATATGCCCTCATGAGCCTTCCCTTTCCATCTTAGTGCAGGACAGCACAACCATTCTGCCACACAGCCCAGGTTTTTCTATACGGGACAGAAAGGAAACTTTCCCTCCCCGAAAAAGAGGACAGTAACACACACATATGGCCATTTTTCTTTTTAAAGCCAAACACAGACTTCAGAGAAGCTGTGACCAGAGCCATTGACAGTCTGGTAACATACCACAAAAATCGTGACTTCTCTGAAAAAGAGAATCTGTTTTATTTCACTAGAAAAATTCTGTTCCCACACGGGCTACAGCTGCACTTTCTGACCTCTCATTCCAGAGGGCTCGGAAGAACCATATCTTCTCCTAAACTGAACTGAGAGAGGTTTAATGTTGAAATCATTTTATTTTCATCATCCTTAATAGTTCTTAAGTATTTGAGAGTCATGATATCCCCACGGTGGAAGTGATAACACCAAGCTTTCAAATACTGCTACAGTGAATGGCCACAAAGGTTACAAAGTGTGGAATGCACCAGGTCCACCACCCCTGTCCAGGCAGATGCTTTTTCTGTTTTGATCTTGAGTGTGGTTCGGCATAGGACAGTGCCCATTACTGGCCATACGGAAAGTCCAGCAGCTACTGGTTACTATTGAGTACTCGCAGCTGTCCAGCCATGCAAGTTCTTGCTGTCCCCACCTCCAAGAAGGTGGCAGACACTTGACTTCGCAGAGCAGCCTGACTGGCACCCAGGTCGCAGGCAGGAGCATATCCAGCTTTGGAGAGATGCTCAAGAACTGACTGCTGGCCCCACAGCATGGAAAGGATGGTCTGGACAGGCTGCCGGGCAGCACGCGTTCCTTACGCATTTGTGCTCCAGCCTGAACGGGAGTGCTCCTGTGGAACCTGCGCGTATGCACGCAAGTCCTCCGTGCCTGTTATCCTGGCACTCAGCTTTGTCTTCTGGGGCAGAGAGACAGCCTGATCTGACACACAGATGCTCTCTCTGAATTAAAGAGCTGGCAGAACTTGCTTATCATATTTGCCAGGGCACCACAAGGAAGACAGGCAACGCTTAGCAGGTGTGCGAGTCATTTCTTGGCTTATCAAGTGTTTTTTCCATAACATTTTGTTCTAAATAAACAGCATTGTGCTTTAAGGAAGGTAGTGATCATTGGCGCGTTCCGCTCCTCATCTTTGGGAAGAGTGCCTCTAATTAGTAAGGACAGATCTTCAGATCTGCTGGGCTAATCACAAAAAGATTCAGCAAGGGAAGCTGCAGACCTACATTACCAAACTAAAGGCAGAAGAAAACAGAGTTTTATTTTGAGACAGCTGAGAACCAAAGGGCCAAAACCTAAGTGGGCATTATTTAAGAAATCACAAAAGGAGCAGAGATAGTGTTGAGCCAGAATCTGTCCTACTAATACCACAAAGCCAACCACAGTACCTCACACACAACACATCTACAGCTATTTTTCAAACCTTAAACAGTTCTCAACATAGGTGCCGGAGAGACTAAAATATAAAGACAAATATTTTTACCCATTTATTATAGGAACTCTCCCCAGGACTGCAAATTCCCTCAAGACAGAGGCATAACATCAGAGCACAAAAGTCTGCCCAGCGTGGCCATATTGGAAGCAAAGCCTTTCACGATTTGTCACTAACAATAACCTGCTTGGTATGAGCCACTACTTCAGGACCATTTAGGGTTTTTTGTCACAGCAACCAGACTTTCAGTAATTCCAGAAACAATCAAATCTCATTTGCTGATACAACAGCATAAAACATTTTGCCTTCCTCTGCATTAAGCATCCTGTTAACTAGCTCAGTTGCTCGCAACAACACTCAAACGTTCAAAAGAGTGAAATGTGAATAAAATATAAGTGAAGCATACTTACACATTAGAAACTGTAAAAGAGAAAGGATCCAGTGAAGAAGCAACTTCTTGTCAAGATAACTACTTATCCCTCTTTCTCCACACTGATCCATATGGTAAGTGGTTAATTTATTGCTTTGACGGGACAGTCAACACACACATCTTCTTGCCCTGGAGCAATCAAGAGTCTAAACAGCAGCACTGTTGCTGCTCTCCTTTTTGCCTTGATAAGGATTTGGACGAGTGTGTAGCAGGTGGGTTTTCTTTACTCTCTCAGATGAAGACTATTAGTGACGGCTGTAGGTGCAAATCCTTCCCTCCGGCCATGGCGAGGAGGAGCAGGGCTGCTGGGGGATGGGCTGCCCTCCTTACAGCACTGCTTGCTGGGCTCTGCCAGCTGTCTGGGAGAGGGAGGATTTGGTTCTTCTTTGTGCTGCTTAGTCTCATTCTAGACTTCACCCTTACTCTCTCTTTATAGGTTTTTCTCACATCTCTTCAGCTGGGCCTTGTTCCCAAGGAGAAGTCTCTTGTGCTCTTGGGAAGCTGCTGCTTCCTATCTTTAGAAAGCACGCTGGCTAGTTCTGGTCCTTTCTTAAAGCCGGGTGACAGATCTTGTAGCTCACTTCTCTGCTGGCAAGCAGAACATGAATTTCAGCCTCCTTCCACCATCAAGATTCCTGATGATGCTGGAATGTCACCTTGTTTGGGGTTTCTCAGCAGTCAGGGGATGAGATGGTGCTTCAGGGTTTGCATTTGTTCTGCAGCTCCTGCTTTGCCATTAGCACATCAGTCAGGTATTTCAGAACTCACAGTTCTGTGCCTGTTTGGGGATCTGTGGTCATCCTCTAGCTATATGTCTTGGGTTTAGTAGAAAATGAATCCATAACATCTAGGCCACAGAGAAGCAAGACTTGTTGTGAAGATGCTGTGACGATGTGGGCAACAACAGCTGCAAGCAAGTCAGGAAAAAACCTCAATCACTGCAAACTGATGAAGCTTTTCCGACACCACAAATCTGTGGAAATTCTGGAGCTTGGCTCCAACTGACTGAATCTACACTCCTGCTATTTCCTGTGATGCTCCTGAAATAGAAACTTTCTGTTCTTCAGACAAGAGCATTGGATGGAAAGGCACTGTAGTTAATAGATACAATGACATCACATAATCTCTGTTGCAGTTGAGTCTACATAAAGTTACTTTTCTGTTATTGGGTCTTCATCTGGAGGAGTGGGTGATGCAATTTTAAAAACTTGCTGCTCTGAAGGTTAGGATATTTTTTTCAATCTCCAGCCTACCCCATTCATGTCCAGTTAATGCTCATGTGCTTTTGTGCCAATTCAGTTTGAGCAACAGCTCCCTTCTCTTCCTCTTTCCCCCAGTCACCAGGATAAACCCCATGACGTAAACCAGTCCTATTTCCTCATTTACACACGGCCAGAGTAAGCAAGGCCAGCATCCTCCTGGAGGAACAGCTCTTCCCTGTTCTTTCCATGCTTTCATCTTTTTTTTTGAACTGTAAACAGTCTTTCAGTTGCGGCTTCAGCCAGGTGTAGTGCAACAGCATTAACTCTTGTTGATTCGGCAGGTGTTCCCCTCATGCAGCCCGGAATCAAACTGGCGTGTCTCAAAATAACCGTACCCAGTTAATGCCTCCCAGTTTTCCTCTCTTATTCAGTGCAGTCATCTCCCCTTTAACAGTTCCTGTCCGCATCTCACCTAATAACTTGTCATGCATTACTCCGCTGAAGCCTAGGCAAACTACATCTGCACATTCTTTTCTCTGCAGAAGCCAATTATCGAAGACAGCTGTGAAGTTAGTCTGCACTGAAGTGTTTTGCTAAGCCCATTGTGTACTTCAGTTATATTTGCATCCTGAGTTATTCTTTCTGTCAAAGCACATAATAGAAAGGTTTGTGTGTTATTGAGGTCAGGCTAACAGGTCTTCAGTTTGCTACATTGCATTTTATTTTTCATGTCTCAAATACAGGCACTGCTTGCTATTTTCCAGTCATGTGGTACCTGCCCCACTTAGATATATTTATATTCCTTGCTAATAAACTCCTGGTTTGTGTCTGTTCTTTCACCTCCCTTGACACGAGCGCCAGGAGTTCTTAGAACTGTGCTTTTGCTTCGGATGTGGTAATTTTTTTAAAAAGCCTCATAACAATCACCTTCCTGTCTTTCACTGGTTTGCATCTAAGCTGTCTTTAGTCTTGGCAGTCATATTGCTGTCTGTTATCTCACTTGTTTCTTGAAATCTCTTTTTATTTGACTAGAATGCTTCTAACTGAGTTTTAAAGTCTTTGTAATGTGTAAATTATCCCTAACTTCTGCAGCTCTTTCATCATTCCATAGCAAAGTGTCAAAACAGAGGTTTCTCTGTTGCATTATTCCTTTTCCATCCTGTATGCGCTCCCTATTATTTCTTAAACCCTTTTTGAAATCAGCTGGTTACTTCCCTAAACACTTTTCCTTCCCTACTTAGGAGTCAAATCACAGATTGCTTTCTACCTTTGACTTAAACTTCTGAGGGTCTTCCACATTTCTGGCTTTGGACTCTTCAGCCTACCTGCTTGTACCAACCAGTTCCTTTGGGTTTTTCTCAAAGCTGCTTTGTTAAAATTTTAGCTATAAATCCGTTTTTCTTCTCTTTATACTAGAAGTGAAACTAAACTACCTCGTGAAGTGAAATTAAATGACACCACCAAATGAGCCCAGATAAGGTGCTGACACTGACAGTCAAGGCCACGGTTCCCAGCACAAGCCACCTGAGCCCACGCCTCTTCCATCTGTGTCTCACTTCAAAGCTGCCAACATGGACATCCACACAGCTCCCCAAAATGCCCTTCCAGGAGCCAGCGTGGCGACTGGGAAGCAGCGTAAGGCCGTGGGGAGCGAAGAGTGGGGAGTTACACTGCACTGGAGGATGAGCCAGTCTAGTTCACAGCTCACAGCCTGGCACTCACATGAGCTCCTAGGCTTGGGATGCTACAGGCTCAGGCAAAAGGGGTTTCCAGCAGCTCTCTACTCAGCTTTTACGTTCAGTATCAAATTTGCTCATCCCTCAAGCTGTGCCAGTAGGAAGCGTTTGAGTTTCTTTCCTACCCTAAGGTAAGAAAAAACAAAATTCCCTAAGCTATAACCCTCCACACTGTCTCTGCTCACTATGTCTGCCTTTACCCAAGCTAAAATCCAGTCTGAAATTGGAGTTCTGATTCTTTATAGAGACGTTTTTTACAGACCAGTGCCTAGGGGGAGACCTCAGTATCAGTCAGCGACATGGAATGTGACAGAGGGGCAGAGTGACCAGAGCAACCGAGGGGAGCTCCTGTCAGCAGGGTCAGAACTGCCCACCAGCTTGCAGGGGAAGTCGGCAAAAAGCACAGCGCAGCAGATCACTTTGGTCTACAAGACTCAAAAGCCAAAACAATAATGCTGGGTTTTCTTCAGAGGACTTCTCAGTCACTTACCAGGCCACTGGGGATTGATAAACCACCAACACAGCTGACAACAGCCAGAGCTGCAGCAGCCATGGGGGTGAACAGACTGAACACGGCGTGGGTCAGCATCAGCATCAGCCTCTGTCCTGCAGAAGAACCCCCCAGACTATTAATTCTATTATTAGTACTGACATGCAGGCCACTTAAATGTGGAGACTGGTTTCCCTGCCTTGTTTGGTTTCCATCCGAAAGGTGCTTTGCATGCACAGCTTCCTTGTTGTCCTAGATATGCAGACCTTTGATTTTCAGTCTGGTGTCCTTACAGTACTGTAACCACTAGATTTTAGAGTTGTTTGCTCTGAAGTACTGGTACGTCCTTTGCCATTTTTTCTTCCCTGCTTGGGACTATATTTCACCCCATGAGTTATTAAAGCATTTAACAGTGAAAGTGCATTCCCTTTGGATGTATCAAACAAATCCAAATACACCCCTGCCTACTGTTCCATACATCATTCCCGATCCCCAAGCTTTAACATGGAAGCTTTGACAATGCTGCTTCTGTATTTCCATGTCTGAAACAAGGATGACTGCATGATATGGTGAGTGTTCACGTCTGGAGGAGATTTGTAAGTGCCATAAGAATGGTATTGAACAAACAGAAGTGAGACCCTTGGTGATATAGAAGGATATGGCATCATGAATATCAAGGGGAATAGTACTGATTTACATTGCTTTAAAACTTCTGTGGCATTGTTTGAACCTCACCTCCAACTGCAGTAGATCTAATCTTTACTGAAGCCTCAGCAAAAGGGGCCAGATTTATTTTTTAGATTCTCCTGTCTTGCTCGCTATAGCGAGAGGAAAGCGGTGCCAAGCTGTTGGAGGAAGATGTGGTGGTACCTGGAAATGAGCTGGTGATCCTCCTGTCCCCAGTCGGTGTTTTCTGAATAGAACAACTTTCGGTAAAACCCAGCATGTGCCCTCAGCTTACTGAAGCAAATAAGAGCCTGAAACACAAGATGAAGCTAATGACAATTTCAATCCACTGCTACGTGTCATGCCAGCCCTGTTGTTGGTTCCTCTGGCTCTGAGGTGATTCACCACTATCCTGAAAAACAGGCAGCTCTGGCACTGCTAGTCACCCTGCACTGACATGGGAAGGCTCACTCTGGGGAAGCAGAGCATACACTGCTAAAGAGAAACTAGCTCCTCTTTTTCCCGAAACCTGGAAAAAATAGTTTCAGGATGTCACAAATAAAGATACAACCATCTTTTTCTCCTTCCTAATGGTTTCCAGGCCAAAATAAAAATTCTTACTACTGTTAAGCTTTTTAAAAAATTTTTATTACAATTAACAGAGTATGGCCATTACCTTCCATTCCTTTTTCCCTCAGGCACTTTTAAACTGTTGAAGTCCTATGTCTTTCTCCCTCTCCTTTTGTTGCACTCCTGAATCTACATCATGTTCCCTAACAGTTAACCCCCTTGCCATTCCACACCCTCCCTCACCCCTGTTTGAGCATTCCGGTGGCTCAGCTTGGCAGGCTGTTCTCCTTGCCTTACCAACGCAAGCTCCAACACTGACGGACACTACATCCTCTCCTTAGCATCCACCTGCTTTACTTGCACAGCCACATCTACACCACCTGCAAGAAACCTCTTCTGCTCAGCCCTTCACCCCTGGTGATCCCCATGCCCTTTGATTTATTTAACCAAAGTATAATGCAGGTACAGTCAGTAGCAAGAAATGGATTAATGAAAGCTTGAAACCAAAAAAATTCCTGAACTTCCTGCTGTATATGCTACAACTTTGGTAACGGTCTTCCCCTGGGGCTGTGCTCCTAATGATGGAGCAATATCCCAACATCTTTACACAAGAAAATCAGGGACTTGACTTCAAAAGGAGTTTCTAACCTCATACCTAATTCATCTGGGTGTAACAGCACCTAAGGGAGCAGAGATGTGTAGTGGGATCTGAAGCTGGTCCCCTCGGGCTTTTGCTTTAGGCATTGGCTCTCCACTGCAAGTCTGGCCCAGCTGTGAAGCAAAGACAAACATACAATTGAGACAGCTCTGCAATGGAAAGGAGCGATTTTTCTCCCCCGTCAGCAAGCATGCAGTCACTTCCCAGTCATGTATTTTTTAATTTCTTGATCCAATTTTCCTTAGCTTGTCCTAGCAGGTAAGATATCTAGTGCTTCATTTGCAAGACATGCATAACCCAGCACATTTCTCATATGGATAAAATTCACATCCTGGGAAAATCTGAAGAAAGAGGCTAGATTTTTTTTTTTTTTTTTTTTACTGATATCACCGAGACCAGAACCTAGCAAGAGCTTCTTCAGCTTATCTTTTGGACAGTGATTTGTCTGTTACTGCTTGTGCTCATGCTTGATAAGGATGATGCAGCTACAGCCAGAAGTTTTAATGCTTTTATTAACTACATATTGGGGTTTTTCTCAAATGTCCTTGATTTTAGCAGGGAAAAAAACCTAAAGAACATGAAAAATATACACTTGCTGCAATGGGACACAGAGGACTGGTTTAACTCTCAGATGAAACTAGTTTAATTTGATTGAAAGGCCACATTATTTTGTCATTGACAAACTGCACAGCTAAGGCAGGAGTCTTGCTTGTATTTTAGGAGCCAGGATCTGCAAATGTAAGCCTAGAGATTTATTTCTTGTTTTGCCAAGCCGAGCTTTGACATGGACAGCTGCTAAGAAGAACACTTTCTCGAGCACTTCTTTGTGACTAAAGCCTCCAAGTACGGCAGCTGTACAAACGGGGGGCTGGATTCACATTCTGCCTCTGGAAAGGGACTGGTGGGGAAGGAACAAGTGGCTGCAAACCTGTAACAGCACGGGTGTGCGGTGGGAAGGGCTGGGAGGACGCAGCGCCGACCCCATACCTTTGAGCCTGAGTAAGACAGGGAAGGTGATTGGGAAAAGCGCAAGTGAAGAGGAAGATTAAGGAGCTTTGGGCTCTGTTAAGGCTGACCTTGCAAAGGTTCATCCAAGGTGACCAGTCAGAGAGTCTGTCATGCAGGGCCGGAGAGAAGGGCACGCTGCGCAAGGCACGGCAGGACAGATGTGAGATCCGTGCCGGCTGTCGATGTCACCCATGGTGAATGTGCCAAGGTACAGTGAGCACCCACCACCGTCCGTGTGCCTTGCAGCTGCAACGCCCCGTGAAGTGGAATGGAGAGGTGGACGCTGGTTGGAAGGGAAACTAAAAAAAAAAAAAAAAAAAAAAAAAAAAACCAAAACCCAAACAACTGTAAATAGACTATTTGGAGTGATTAGATGCAGAGGACCAGAACAACAACGAGAAATACTTCTGCAAAAATATCTCAATGGTTTTGCGACTCGTTCTTTCTCCCCCGCCCCCCTTCTCCCTCCTGCTACCACAAGGAACAACCCTGTAATCTGAGCCCACCCCCTCGGCCGCCACAACCTGCGGACTCACGGCTGGGTCCCCGCCTCACCCACAGCCACCGCTCGTGGGCCCACCTGCGTGACAAATGTTGCGCATCGCAAGCCCACCCCCCAGCCTGGCTTTAGCACCAGGGGAAGCGCCCGCAGCCGCCTGGATCCGGCAACACTTCCTCGCGTTGGCGTGGCTTCTAGCGCTCTGCTTCACCCGTGCGCCCCTCGCCTCAGCCCCGCGGGCGCCAGGAGCTTCACCCAGTTTAACATTAACCGCCCGGTTTTCCGAGCTCCCGTTTTGGGGTGAAGGGAGGGCGGGCAGCGAGGTGGCCCGCTCATGCCACCCCCCCTCCGCTTCTCCCTTTTGGGTACGGCGGGGCCCGCTCCAGGCTCTGAGGCGGGTGTGCGTGGGGTGTGCGTGGGGGGGGATCCCCTGGGATCTCCCGGCGGGAATCTCCTCGCTGACGCCCCAACGGGCGGGATCCCTCGCACACGAAACAGGCCGATCCCTCAAAACCCGCCCACACCGGCCCCCATCTGCCTCACGCCGGGGGAGCATATCTCCCCCCCCCCCCCCCCCCCCCCCACGCCTGACGCAACCCGCGACCCGCTTTGCCCCACGAGCGGCGCGGCGAAACATCCCGCCTTCGTTGCATCACCCGCCGCGAGCCGCCCCGCCCCGCCCCGCTTCGGGCCCCTTTAAAGCGCCCCGGCCGGCGCGTGCCCGCCCCACAGCCGCAACCGCCATGAAGCGAGACCCGCAGCCCCCGCTCCCCGCCGCCGCCTCCTCCTCCTCCTCCTCTTCATCCCTCGCCGCCCCGGGGGAGGCGGAGGAGGGCGCGGAGCCGGCGCTGGCGCCGCCGGTGTGGATCTTCGGGTACGGCTCGCTGGTGTGGAGGCCGGGCTTCGAGTTCACGTCGCGCAAGGTGGGCTTCATCCGCGGCTACAGCCGCCGCTTCTGGCAGGGAGACACCTTCCACCGCGGCAGCCAGCGGGCGGTAAGGCGGGGCGGCCGTTCGGGGGGGGGGGGGGGTGCGTGTGTATGGTGGTGGTGGTGTGGGGGGGGGGTCGCGGGCCTGGCTCTAACGGCTTTCCCCTTCCCTCTCCCCCACAGCCCGGGCGGGTGGTGACGCTGCTGGAGGACCGGGGGGTGAGTACCGGGGGGAGCGGGGTACCCTCATCTGCTGCCCTCACGGGGGTGGGGAGGGGGGGTTATCCTCCTCTGCCCTCTTACCAGTTGCACAGAGCCCCCCCCCCCCCAAAGCAAGGTGGGCTTGCTTTGAAGCATTAGTGGCCTTTTCCCCACACCCCTGAGCTGCAGCTACAGCACCCCATAACCGCCCCGCTCTGCCCCTCTTAGGCGTGCACGTGGGGGGTCGCCTATGAAGTCCGCGGGGAACAAATCGCAGCGTCGCTCCAGTATCTCAACATGCGAGAAGCTGTCCTGGGGGGCTACGACACCAAGCTGGTGAAGTTTCACCCGCAGGAGAAAGATGCAGAGGAACCCATCCTGGCTCTTGTTTACATTGCGACACCCCAGAACCCGTCTTACCTTGGCCCAGCGTCTGAAGAAGACATTGCAGCTCAAATCATTGTCTCAAGTGGTTGTGCTGGTCACAACATTGAGTACCTGCTGAGACTGGCAGACTTTATGCGCTACTTTTGTCCTCAGGCAGAGGATAAACATCTCTTCTCCATCGAAGAGGCTCTTGTTTCCATCCTTCCTTGCCTATACTACACAGAGGAGCCCTTAGACGAAACTGCAAGTGACCCTCAGAAATCTAAGGGTTGAAACAGAATTTTTTTGCAGGGTCCTGGTAGAAGGGACATAAGGGTGAAAGCAATGGGGACAATCTTAACTATGATAAAATATACTGGACTGAGTGAATAAAGGGAGAATTAGCAAGTAGTAGGGGAGGGAGGAAGTGGAGTAAGACGTGCTTGCTATAGGACTTGCAATGAGTACCTGTTACACTCCTTACCTGTTGCACCACCATAGCCCTTGCTGCTTCCAAGGTGGGGAGCAGGGATCTTTGCTGGAACTTTGCTCTGCAAGACTTGCTTCCAGGGGTCAGACCCGAAGCACTGGCTTTCTTTAGAGAAGAAAGAGGCTCATCTATTCTGTGCACTTTTTTTTTTTTTTTTTTTTTCTTTGAAGACTAGTTGAGCAGGACTTGACTGGGTTTAAGCAGTATATATGTAATTCTACCTCAGATTGGCAAAAACTGTGGTGGTGGGGACTTGGGCAGTTTCTGCCAAATAAGACCTTTTTTTTCCCCTCCCCCCCCTCCCCCCCCCATGTCCCACCTCCAGTACAATGACCTGACACTAAATTTCAGGACTTCTGTGCAATATTAAGTGAACTGGCCTCAGTAGGTTCTTGTAGATCCTACCTCCCTGTGTTGTGAAGGATCACAGTAATGCACTTATTTTCTAAAATGTCGTATTTATTATGTGTTGTATTTCCCCTTAGGAGGGGTATCTAAACTGCTCACATGCCACAGTGGTATGTGGCCCACATCCAACCTTGCATTTGTGCCTTCTAGTTTTAAATCAGTTTTCTGAGGAGCTAAGCCTGCTTTAATGACAGAAGCTTTTCTCCAAGCTCCACTGACCTTGTGCTGCTAACTCACTCCATGAGGAATGGTTCTGCCTGTGTGGGAAGTCTGTGCTGCCTGCGGGCAAGCTGTCTGGATGCAGCAGCGTTTCAGCTAGCCCTGTACTGGATAAACCCGGGATGCTTCACTATAACGTGGGTTTCTGTAGAAGCATTCAAGGGTTCTAGTTCCATACCAGGGTGTCTGTCTGGGACGCTTTTATCTGACTGCAGAGGACCACGACTGAGCATACCTGCAAGCCTTCAAGCTGCCGCAAAGCCTGCCTCGGTCGTGTTAAGCAAAGGCACCGCTGCAAGCTCTGACTCTCCAGCTTCACGTATTAACAGCATGAAAACCCGCAGTATTTTGTAAGAAAACTGCTGCTACCGCAACTGCAGCAAAATAGCTCGAGAGCTGCTGACCCCTGGGACATTTGACTCCTCCCAAATACCACGTGGGGATTTTATTATAAAAAAGATTAGGGACTGTTTGTATTACTGTGGCTTGTATGTATATGAAGTAGTACTGTGCTGTGCCCAGTAATAAAACAAACTGACAAAGTTAGTCTTCTGTACATCAGTGTTGGTCTTTTTCATTACTGACTTAAAGTTCAAATTGATACTTCTTTTTTAATTTGTTGGTTTTGTTTTTTTCTGTTTTTTTAAAAAACCAAAGCCTTTGCTGGTAATGCTGCTGTAGTTCCTATGGGTTTGTGGTTTGGGTTTTTTGTTGTGCTGGGGTTTGTTCTTGTTGCTTTGTTTTGGTGGGGTTTCGTTGTGTTTTGTTTTGGTTTAGTTTTTTTGTTTGTTTTTGGGGTGTTTTTTTGGTGTGTGGTGTGGTTTGGTTTTTTTTTTTAAAAAAAAAAAAAAACCTACCTCACTGCTGAGCATCATACCTCTGCTCATTCTGGAAGACACCCACTGACCCTTTCCCTTTGAGAAAAGGGGACTCTGACTTTCTCTTCCCAGCTTCCAGCTCTGGCTGATTCGGGAGTGCTGGTGCTGACAACAGCTACAAGCCCGCCCTCCTGACTGTATAGGGCAAGCACAGAAATGTAATTCTCCCTTGGCAGGCCGAAGGATTTTTGTTCCGAGTGTAACTTGGCATCGCTGTTTCCCAGAAGTAACCGTGGAAGGAGAAGAAGCTGCTGCTGCAGCCCGTCTGCTGCCTGCACTGAGGGAGACAGTAACTTCTGCCTTGCGCGCCCCGTGCTGCGTGCGGGGGAATGGGCAGCTACCAGCTGCCCCAGCACTAGCAGATCACTGTACCTACCAGTATTATCTGCCTTGGGACTTGAGTGAAAACTAATTGACACAACTGAATTTACCACTAATTAAAGGCAGGTGTGTTTCAGGGATAACGGATGAGAGAGAACTAGGCTTTCCCTGTGCTGTGGAGGCTCTTGCTTCACCTCAGCTGCTGCATCTCCCCATGGGGGCTGTAACCCCCAGCTGGAAAATCAAAGGGTTAAAGAATCAACTTACCTGCAGGGGAACGTTCCCTTACTACTACAAGACTGGGGTTATGCCAAAATATCTCCAGAACAAACAAAACCATCTTTACACCTTTGACATTTGCAAAGGCACAAAGGCGGCAGCAGTAGATGGGCACTAAGCAACCTGCATCACCACCTCACAGGTGGGTCATCTGCTTGGGTCACCCTCCTCTTTCACATTGCTGGCAAAAGACAAGCAGCAAAAAATAACTTGTCAGCGCTAGGAGTGTTCCTTCAGCTGCTGTTTCATCTTCTCTTGAAAAACAAAGTATTTCAAGCACAGATGCGCTGCTTCGCTGCACCACCCTTTTCTTCCCAGTGAGGTCCTTGCAGTGGACTTCCACAAAAAGGAGCCCATTTTCTTCTCAGAAGTGGTGAACGTGGCAGCTTGCTGCTGTCACCCCATCACTGCATCTTCGAGTCACTCAGACAGTGAGGTATCATGTAACTCCTTTCTCCCGAGGCTTCTGCCGTGTCCTGTGAATCTAGGAAGTGGTCACGTTTTGGTCAGTTGCTGAATTTAAAAGGTTAGCATCCCAAATTTGAACTTTGGGTGCCCAGCTTACGCCTGTACTCCTACTCCGAGCCGGGGAGCCGCACTGCCTCGCCTCTGACGAACCAAACGTGAGGAAGATAATTGCTGCTTGGAGGCAGTCGTACAGCCGTGGCACTTGGGCGTGCCAGGCCAGCGGTGACACGCGAGGACAGTGTCCTACCCCGTACGTGTTCCGCTACAGGCTTCCTCTCCCCGTGCCACGACTTGCCAGCCCAGGCAAAGCAGCTGGCCGTGGGCGCAGCTCTAGCCCTGGCCTGGTGGCTGGCCCGGGAAGGAGCACCCACCTTCTCAGAGGGTGAGACAACCACCCTCGTTTGCAAGGTGCTGCCAGACATTTCTGGAGATGCTTCTCTATCTAGTGGCCTCCTCTTACACATGCAGTCGTCTCTTCTCCGACTTCCCTGTGACAAGCTTGTGCCTATCGGGTCCACCTCACATTAGAAACAGGTTGCAGCAAAAACCTGTTTACAAGCACTATCAATCACGCGCTTTCCAAGTCTAAATCCAGCACAATTCACGTGATTTCAGGCCCTTCTTCAACCTTTTCCATTTTCCTGCCCACCAGTTCCCGCACAGCCTTGGAACACGGGCCTGAGTCATCGCTTCCTTGAGTACATTAGGATGGGACCTACCCAGCTGCTTTGCAGCGGCACAGCCAGTTAAATAAAGCAGATGACAACAGTTAATCCAGCCCTGGCTTTCATATGTATAAAGCGCTCCTGAGGGCACACGGTCCTTAACAGGGCAGGAGAAAGGATAAAGAAACTGAGCAATGTTTAAAGGATTCAGAGAAGCCAAAACCAGAAGAAAAAGGCTCTGTTTTTTAGGTGCTACAGTATCATCTCAGTTTCAAGGTGGAGTGTCGAGAACCAAGGAGACTTCACACAGGTAAATCTCTACCAAGGTGATTCCAGCTTTAGTAAAAATGACATTTAAATATAGGCTCACCGAAGTGTGAACTCACTTGTGCTTGGTGTGCTTTTCCAGATGAGATGCCAGGTCAGAAAATGAATGAGACCAAACTCAAGTTTGTAGTTGATGGCCCAGCAGAGGCATGCAGCTTAGCGCCGGAGGGAGGTGGTAGGAGAGGACGGTGCCCTGGGAGAAGGGTGAGGAACAGACCAGCGTGCCTCAGCTGCCTGCAAAAGCAGCCAACGGCTTGGTTGAGTCAACTTGAGCAGAACAGACATTTGAGAAGCCAGAAAGTGGGGCCAGCACAGACTTTGAAGGCTACGGAGTTGCTGGTGCGGGAGCTCAGTCCCAGGAGGAGCTGAAGGGGAGAGGTGCAGCTCCGCAGGCGCACCCACAGCCTCGAGAGAGTCCCCGGGCTCCGCCGTGGGCGCTGGAGAGAGGTGTGCGAGTCACCAGGAATGGCACATCCTGGCTTTAGCAGCTGTTACAGGAGCTGGTTGGATGTCGCACACGTGTTATTCCAAATGTGTCTGCTTGCCGCTCAAGAGACAGGCTGAAATGTGGATTTAATTACTTACGGATGTTTCACAGGCAGAGGCAAAGCAAAAGAGAAAAAAAATAAAACCAACCCAACAAATGGTTATTGCTGCTTGAGCCTTTGCTACACGGGCTGACCGGCTGGTGCAAGTGAGGGAGCAGCCGGTGCTGCTCTGCTACGGAGTCTGCAGAGGCAGCTCTGACAAGGGCTCCCCACTGCAGGATAGAAGCACTTCGTGCACACCGTATGCTGAGGGGATGTGTCCAGAAACGTCTGGCTCGGTAACAGCCCATTCTTCTGCTCCTGCTACCAGGAGAGATTGGATGGTGATACAGGGGAAAGAATGAGGGTCCACAGGGCGTATGTACAGCTGCTCCAGGATGAGTGAGACTGACTTTGCATAAAATATCCAGCACAAAACACGCAGACGTGGTCACCTGTGCACTTCGACGCTTCTCCAGGTAACACATTCCAGATAGCTCAGTGCCAGAATGGCAGCACCGCCAACATGTCCCCAGACCTGGGAGCCAGTCTAGGCCTGGAAGTCCTTCGTGAAACCTGAAATTGGGTTATATCACATTCAGCACAGTAACCTCATCCCAAAGGCAGAGGTGAAAACAGAGGAGCAGAATTCGGATGGGAGACTTCCCTTGGGTCAGACTTCTCGCTACGGTACTGCCAGTTTTCATGACATAGCACATACTTCAGTAGCACCAAATCCAAAGAGTTTTTTTTTTTTTTAGAACTCGGGGACAGATGCAACATAAAAAAGTGCAGTCGCAGCGCACGAGTGGGCAGCGATGTGCCGCCGGCCTGCAGCCTAGCTCAGCACGGCATGGTTCCCTGCACGCAGGAGGAACAGGAAGGGATACAAAAAAGTAGATTTACAGGCAGGCTGTGGAAAAACTACACTTGCAGCAAAATCTGCAGCTACTCAGCAGACTTTGGAATTTTCTACTAATGAGTTGCCCTGCTTTAAGGGAAAACCTCCCTAATTTACATGCTGTATTAAAGTTACGAGAGAAGCCCAGTATGGCTTTGAAAGAGCCTTGGGCCCGGGAGGGAAGGGAGGGCGGAAGGAAGTGGGCATTCCGGGCAGCATTGGGGAAGCTCTACATGCTTTGTTTACAAACGCTGTACACTTTTTGTTTGGCTTTTGGATGTGTTTTATTCTTTCTCAACTCCCTTTTCATCTCATCGTAGTGCCAGCCACACTGATGAGTGTTTATGCTTGCAAATTCCTGAAGCACAGCCAGTACCTTGAACTCCAGAGAATGAGACTGAAATAACGTAGAAGGTCAGGGAAGTTCAAAGGCAGAGAGGTGCTGTTTTCCTAGCTGGGGACACCACGCTGTTCCCAGACCACGCTGGGCTGCACTGGGGACACAAGAACAAAGACTTCTCTCTTATGTCCTCCTGTTTACGCTGCCTTTTGCCTCCCTCACCTCACTGGTTCAACAGGAGTCGTTTCCATGAAGCTTCAATTAAAACCACCAGGGATCAGTCTGGCCTGAGCCTGACAACTGAAGAGACACCTGATAGCTACTGGCACTTCTAAATTCCTACCACCAAAGGGAAGGGGAAGTGTTTATCCCAACTGCTCGAGCCCCGCGGGCTCACATCGTAGGAGCAAACTGCAAAGCGCTGCTTCACCTGCAAGCAGATACCAGCCACTGGGGCACCTGGAAACCTGTAAGCACTTCACCCGCAGGCCAGAGGATGACTTTTGGAGAGGAGGGGTTTGACTCAGCCTTGCTGATTAGCACGCCCATCCTTCAGAAACACGCTGACAGGCCGTGTGCCAGGGCCGTGCGGCCCAGCTGGGCCGTGCAAGCAGACGGCGTGCGGCGCGGCCACCACGGCCGGCCTCCCGCGCCTCGGCCCTTGATCGCTCTTCCAAGCTGCCCATTTCTGCAGACCCAGGACCCGGGGGGGTGTGTGGGGTTCATCAGCACGTGCACATACATGACACGAGGTGCCCGTTCGCGCAGCACCGCTCCTGCCCCGCGTACCCTCGTTCCCAGGTGAAGGGAGGCTGGGGGAAGGTCCAGGCTAACGTGAGCACTGGGTTTCGCTAGCTTATGGCCTCAGCTGTCGGCTTTGCCTTGAAGTGGAGCTGTGGACCGAGCGGCACCAACAGCACAGACAATACTGAAGTCATTTCACAGACTCGCATCCAACCCACTTACAGCAATTACAGCCTCAGCTACAAACAAACTGCCTTGGGGGGCAACCACAGCCAGCTCGCTGATACTGAACCCTCTACACAAAGCATATGTGGCAGTCGAAAACATTTAGAAAACAAACTGAAAAAGCAGCCTTTTATCCCCTCCTTGTCTAGACGGCACACCAGCCTTTCCCAAACTCCCAAGTTGGCGCCGAGGAAGCGCGTGATGCCACGGGAGGGAGGGAGGGAGGGAGGGAGGGAGGGAGGGAGGGAGGTTGGTCCCCGGGCACAGCAGGGCCAGGCAGGGGCTGCCCGGGGGTCTGTTGATGTGACCTCCGCTCCCCCCCGGCCCGGAACCCAGGGCAGTGCTGGCGTGCCCGCTTTCACATGTCACCAGTGACCTCCCGGGACTGCGGCTGGCACGCTGATACTGTTACAGGCAACTGAGGTCAGCAGCTTTGTCCTCAGACACCTTGGGCTGAAATTGCTCGCTTATTTTTGTTTTCTAGTTTACATTCAGTAAAACTGAGCCAATCCTGTATTTCAAGCAGCCAAAAGGTTTTTAGATTATACATAAATTCATTTTAGATTATACAGACATTCATTCTTTAGGTCTGCTTTGTAAGAGTGTGTTTTTCTCCAAGATGTTCCTCTCCACGGACATGCAATCCCATCTTTAGAGAGGGAAAAGAGCAGGAATGCGCAGCTCCCCGTGGCTGCGGTAGGTGCTGCTTTTCATCTTCCCTTTGACAGCGATTGTTAAAGACACTCGGTTACCTCTGGACCTGTTAGGCAGGAGCCAGATGAAACTGTGTCTCTTGTTGCTGTACAGCACAGTCAATTCTGGCAGCATTGGTGTCTCTGAAGAACATCTATATTGAATTTATTCCTGGAAATACATCCTATAAGTGGAAGGGCAGATGAGTTCAGGACTGAGCATAAAAAATAACTGTGGGACTAGCCTCATTCAGAATAAATATCCACTATTTTTATCCCAGAGGATTCCTGCCTCATTTCACTTGACGGGAGGACGCTAAAACTGAGCTGCAGTTCATTTCCTTTTTCTCCTGTACGGTCCTACATTTGTTTATGCAGACCTCGTTCCAAATGCAGGGGGACCGTTCCCTATTTTGACTTTTCTTTGGCAAATCACTGTAGCACGTCTGCAAGCTTTAATTCCTCTTCACAAGACCTCTGTGAAGAGGAATCATTTCCATTATACAGATGGGGAACTGAGACGTGAAGCACATGATTTCAAAAGCGTGCAGTGACTTTGAATGCACCATGTGAAACACGGAGGGATGATGCTTCTCAGAGTACTCAGAACTGTACATTAGGTATTCAGAGATACCACGTCAGAAAAGAAGATAATGTGTGCCCGTGTAATCAGGACTAGATCCTGATGCAAACACGCGAGAGTCATCTGAAGTTTTCACGGACACCCTTACGCTTGCCTTTGCCCAGTGAGGAGCTGTGTGGTTGGCAAGTTTAGTAATTTGCTCTCAGTATTCTTAAACCTTCACGTACCTAAGGTTGCATAACATTTATTTGCCAACTAAAAATTAAGCTCAGCAGAGAAACATTTTGTTGTAATTTGGGGTGTTCTTCTTTTATACATGCCGCTTAAATTCATTGCAGTCCCTCGAGCTTTTTTAGCTAACAGCTGAGGCTCACAGCTGCTGGCAGTTCCAAACTTCTCACATGTGTGTTTATTCCTGTAACATCTCAGACACGAGATCTGTTTTAAATTAAAAATGTAAATGACATTACTTTTCTCATTTGCTATCAATTATATCGCTGCAAGGAAGAGCTAGGCTTCTCTAATCTGTCTGCGAATATGCTACCAAAGCAGCTCTCACTCTTTACATTTAGTAGTTGATTCCAGACAGACACAATGATACATAGCTAAGGACAGAAACCACAGTGTAACCCAATTATAATAATTATACAATATACACCTCTGATTGCATATGCTAATAGCAAGTTATCAAAGCCAGGGGAGCAAGCTGCCTCCTGCAAAGATCATGATGGTGTGTTTCAAAAACATATAAATCACTTGGGGTTAGAGCAGCCCATAACAGAAATCATCATGACTTCCAGTCCCAAATCAACACCACGTTAAAAAACCTACTTGTGCATTACAGATCCAGCATCATAATGTCAGTGTTTTCAACTAGTCAATAGGAATTGAGCTGAGTAACTAATCACTAAAAAACTAGGCAGCAATTATTTTTTCATGCTAAGCAGATTAAATATATTTCACAGGAAAATTATGACTACAAGTTAGATACAGTAAGTTCTTCCAAACTCTGAATGTGACAGAGAATGATGAAAGACTGCAGTCGCCTGGACAGACATCATGAAGCTGAATTACAGTTTCGGGAACACTTGAAATCCAGAGATTGAAATGTATCATTATGCATCTTTAGAGCTATTTCAAGATCCATTTCAAAGAAATACCATAGCGCTGTGGCTGTAAATAAGATTAAATCAATGAAAAATCTGGATTAAATGTCCAGAAAAGAGAGGTCAGAAGAGCCCTCGCATCAGCACCCGCCAGATGCACAGAGTGACCAAAAAATAAAAAAAGGGGGGGGATTTGGATGTTTGTTTTCAAGCCTCTCTCTAAGTTCATGTAGTTTGAACATCCCTTCTGCTTCCTCGGCTTGCAAGGGAAAACCCTGGAGCTTCGTCACAGGTGAGGGAGCCTCATTCACGGGCGTGTCCGGCCACGTGCCATTGCACTTACGGGGCAGCAGCAGGCTCACTCCGCTGATCAGCACGTAGCTAATTGCAGTCACACGCCACACGCTTAATGTAGTTTAAAAAAAAAAAAAAATAATAAAAAAAAAAAAGCAACATTCAGCCAACTATGTGTGAAATTTGCCAACTCTTCCATTCTCGAAAAAAAACAAAAACAAAACCCAGAACCCCAGCAGCTTTCTCTAGGCGGAGTGAAACAGCCAGTTAAGGCTGACTGCGGGGAGGATGGGGGCTACCGGGGGCGACTGCTTCGAAGACACTTCTGTGAGGCAGCTGGGTGGGTTTTAGAGCGACTGATACAAGTTCAGGCTTGTCTATGGAGAAAAGTTACTTGAATAAAGGATGATGTGAATTAGAGAATAATTGTTCCCAGTTAACACAAATGTTCTTCCTCTGCAAAGAGCCTACCTAGGAGGGGAGTTATTCAGGAACAGCGTTGCAGAGCAAGCATCATAAAACCCCTTGCCTGCACAGTAACTGTAAAATTCTGAAATGCATTCACTAGCCTGAATACAAACGAGAATGTCTACATTTAAACTCTACCATAACATCAGGGGAAAATGGAACACCAGAATTTAAAAGAAACATGAAAGACAGCCATGTGAAAGCCAGGTGACATGTTAGCACGGTATGGAGAGAGGGCTCCCACATGTGATTTATTCCTTCCCAGAGGAAGGCCCAGCTGGGAAGTTAAGATGCAGGGATACATCAGAGGAACTACAAGAATAGCTGAGAGGTGAGATAAACAGGAATTGCTTCTCCTAGTAGGATAGCATTTGATAAATACACCTTGAGAATAAAGCCACTAGTTTCAAGAACATTTACATAATAACACTTGTTACAAGAACATTTACATAACTTTAATAGTCTGATCCTACACATCAGTTTTCTGTCCCAACCAGTAGGAGATTTCCAAATAGGTTCTAACCTCAGAGCAACAGTAACAGTTTTTCTTGGTTTTGAAAAAGATGGTGAAGGTTTATTCAGGGCAACAGTGTGCACAAACTACACATATGCTTAGCTTTGTCTTAATTCACAGTTCTCATAACACTGAGATGCAAGGCTATGAGGGTCATGCATTTAAAAATTAACACCTTTAAATGGAAACGCTTCTCCTGCCAACTGAAAGCCCTGAAGACAACACCTGGGTCTTGAGAAGAGCTGGGTAAGGCTAAGGAGCAGGGAGGAAAAAAACAGGTGCTTGCAAACCAGTGTCACAGAGGTGACAAGGGACACTAATCCCTGGCTGCCTGGAAGCTCACATCGGCTCCTGTTGAGTACGGCAGGCTTGACACAAACCAGCAATACTGTCAAAAAAGGAAGAGACAGTCCACAGGGAAACTCAAGAAGCATGAAAGTGGTGTTTCAGTGTTTTCCTCCCCTACCTCATTCTATCAGTGATGGTCATCAGCTAAGGAAGGAAGGAGTCATTGTTTCATACCTGAGTACTGAAACACTTCCTCATGCTCGAGATGCAAACAAATTCCCTCACACGCCCCTAGAAGAACACCATGTAAATAGGGTTTGGTACAAAATGCCAGGAAGACCCATTAGCTTTGGAGTAACTTCACTTTCCTGAGGGAAGAGGCAGGAGCTAAGAGGAGGGTGAAGCTGGAAGAAACCCAACTCATCTTATCATACCTTCCTCTGTTTCATAAGGCGTTTGTTGCAGGCTTCTCAGAGGAGCAAATGCTATTCTGAGTGCTACAAAAAAGACTTGTTCACAATACAGACCTGCTGGTTGAATCTGAGAGCTGGGCCATCTGTATCATCCCAGTAATGATGCTCCTGAGAGAAAGGATGAACCGCCCCTTCCCCTCTCTCATTCACTGCTACGCACCGGGGACAGGCTGCAAATAAAAAAAAAATTCTCCACAATTCAGTTTGTGCTTACACCTAGGAGCATATAATGTGGTTGCCTTTATTTTGGTGCATGTAGGTCTCAGTTACACTTCATGCACAAGCAGCATCCCTTTGGATAGCGAGCTGAAAATTGTTTTTCCGGCCGCTGGAGCAGAAATTTCCAAAGGACAGCAGGCAGCGCATCACCGTCCCTTCTTGAGCAGGAAGGGGGGTGCAGGACGGGCCTGTACGGCTCCCGCAGAGTTACAGTGTGTGTTTCAGACTGCACAGTCAACAGGAAAGGAAAGTTGGAGGCAGAACTGAGAGGCTGAGGAGCCTACAGGCTCCTACAGTGTATCTGGGAGCAGGAGCAGGCCAGCTTCACGGAGAGTCAGAGATCAGGACTGGCAGCGCAGCGGTCACAGGGCAGCATTTCCCAAATTACACTGACCCACATCCTGCCCCCAAGTGATTTTATCGGTCGTGCTCCTCCTCCTCCCAGCTGCAACTCGGCTGGTCCTGAGCTACAATCAAAGCAGTGCAGATCCCCGTCCCTTCTGCACAGAGCTTTTCCCACTGAGCTTTGTGTGCCTCCCCCACTGGGAAATCCTGCTGAAGGAAATACTTCGGGAATATGGGAATAAAGCAAGATACAGCTCTAGGCAGGCAGGCGGCTTTCCACAAACGGAACAGGAGACAGCAAAGAGCAGATACATGGTGGTGGGGAAAGCATGCAACAGAAACGGGGGAAGGCACAGAAGTAACACTACATTTGGACTGTGCAGTATTAATATCCCAAAGTTAAGAATTAAAGCAGTTCTAGGTGAAAGCCCTCCTGCAGTAACCTGTTTATCTCTCTGCAGAATAGGAAGAGGTGATCTAGTGGCTAAACGAAGAGAACAGAATTGACCCATGATAGAAAATGGCTTGAGGGCTAATTAATCTCCCCCTGATTTGGATGAAGTGGACTCCAATTTATCACAAAATAATTAAAAGCAGAAGTTGAAAGAATTCTGAAGACACCATGAAGCCAAGAAACCGAACCAGTTTTAAGGAGTGGGAAGCTTGTGTGGAAGGGACCGCACAGTGACTGTACAGCTTAACAGAATGATTTCTGAGACAGAATGATTTCTGAGGACAGTGCGATGCGGGTCCCTGTCCATCTGATACACGTGATTTTGAAGAGGAGTCGAGATGCCAGAGTGCTCTATTTTTATAGCATAATAACCCTACATGGTGGCTTTCACAACCTGTCTGTGGTGAGCAAGGAGAAGTTTTTCTCTCGCTTCTTTCATGCATCATTTGGCTCATTTTTTTTTCCCCAGCTCTTTTGCTTGGTTTTGACATCCTCAAGGGTGCTGACGATTAACCACATCCAGAGAGAAGATGGAAGGTGAACTGCACTGGGGTTCATCAGGTTGCATTTTATCGGTGGCCTGGCTGGCACGGCCTGTCCACATGCTTAAGGGTTAAATTCAGCAAATCCCTTTCTCCTGGCTCTGACTGCCCTGCAATATATTTTTTTTAGAGAACATAATGGTTTCGATTACCCTTACTCTCTTCCAAAGGAATATTACAGTTGCAGTTTTCAGTCTTTAACTGTAAGATTTAGTTTTGTCACTGCTTGGTAAGACTTTGTCGACTGCGTGTGGCAGTGGGCAGAATGGGTGTCCTAGGGACCCTGCTGAACTAGACATCCCTTGCAGGCTGAACTACAAAAATGTGTGTGAGGGTGGGACATGACAGCACTTTTTAGTCCTAACTTCTCAGATGACCTAAGAAAATGATCACCTTTAAACATCTTCAACAGTAGTATTAATCAGTGAACTGTATTTAAAGAGTTTTGTAGTAATTAGTGAGTAAAATGCTAACAGACAGCACGAGGAATACACAGCATTCCCAACATCCCCCAAAACACACTGACATCTATTACACCATTACAGCTTAAAACACAAACTCAGTTCATTCAATATTTGTTTTCTGCCACTAGCAAATACCTTAATCCCTCGAAGGAAAGTGACTTCCTCTGCCATTAATCCACAAGACAAGTGCGCAACACACAGCTGGAGTGAAAAGATGCTCAGACTGAAACCTCAAAGAACAAAGCTTCAGTGTGCGTGTCCATTTTACTCACTTCACAGAAGTGTTCCCCACAGTGTTGACCACAAAACTACCTCCAGCTCCTTAAAAAAATTCCCAGTCTTTGTCTTTCTAGCACTACTTCCTTTCCCAAATCAAGAAATTTGAGTAGACCAGCCGTCACATGAATTCCTCCTAATTCCTTGCTTAGTATCACAGCAGCTCAGTTATTCTATGATGCATAATACAAAGAATGCATCTGTTTAAATTTAACTTTTTACAGAAATTGAACTGGATATGTTCTAGCAGTTCATTTACTTCACTGCTACATTAGATCCTCCTGAATTTGTTAGCCTGACACAAGGTTTTGCAAGCAGAGAGGCTATCGATACTTTTGCCACAACCTGTGATGTCATCTGGTATTTCTTTTGAAGATTAAATGACTTCATATTTTTATATTACCAGTTTTAAAAATATCAATATTTAATCTTCCAAAAGTATAGCATGCAACAGTACATATTACATTTGTGTAATCTTTTCAAGTTACAATTTATTTTTTTTCCTCTCCACTTTGGATTACAAATTGATACAACTGTCTAGCAGTTTGAAAATCAAGACCGCACATAAAAAAGTCCTTTCAACTCCCATTGAAAAAAATAAAAAAAAAAAGGGGGGGGGGGGGGGGGGGGGGGGGGCGGGGTGTGGAAAGAAAAAACAGTAGAGTATGACGTCCCAAAACAATCAACTGTACTGAATTCAACGATCATAATTCAGGTAGTATGTAGTTACACATATTATACTTGCTTCTGTTTTCTTGTGAACTCCTGCATACTTACTCCAAAACAGATTACGAGATAGTCAGTGAATACAGACATGCCATAAGGGTGGAGCTGTAACTGAAAAAGGTTACAAACGTGATATTCAGAAGAGTGTAGACGCTCTAGAGCATTACACTGAGCAGCATATGTCTCTAGATGCATTTCCAGATGCGCACTCTCCATGCTCTCTTCCCTAATCCTCTCATTCATACAGCTATATGCATAAAAAACACAAAGACACTGATTTACATAAAATTATCTCACTCCATTTTATTTAAGATTTTCTTCTCCAGTTAGTAAAAGAAAGATGTGTCTCTCTTTATACATATGTACAAGTTCAGTTATAAAAATAGACAGCACATTCAAAGAGAAAAAAAGGCTTGGCATTTGTCTGATTCCCTCTAAATATCATATATACATGTGAATAGGAGGGGAAGGGGGAAGTCTTCATGAGTTAATTAAACACCACTTCCCCCTCAATTATCCCCTGCAAATCTGTTTAAAAATCAATCTAACTAAGCTCAGTTCTGCTATTTTCAGGTGTGCAAATTAGAGGCAGAGCCAACAGGAAGCACTCGCTCCACACTGTAGGACGCCAGGCAAAGGATTTGGGGTTGGAAAAAAATTATAATAATAAAAAAAAGTCATCTTCTGCTGTCACAGCCCAGACCTGCAACTCAACTTGCTTCTCTCAAGGGATGAAAGTGCCCCGGCAGAACAGCCTTTTCATTCGACGTGTCAGACAGAAGAACTGCCCCACACCTAAATCTCAGTGCAATGCAGACAACGCTCACGGCAAAGCGAGGGGTTACGGGGGGTGGGGTTTGTGCATCGAGAACGGGGAAGGAGCAACCAGGGCATGAGAAGACAGATGGGCACCGGCAGTGCTGCCCCCGAGCAGCCTCACGGGACAGGGGTCCCGGCACCCGCACGCCGCGGTGAGCTCAGCCAAGCGAGGGTGTGCCATGACCACAAGGGTGAAGGGAAAACACACTGGAAGAACAGTCAGCGGATGGCTGGGATACGAGATTTTTTTTTTTTTTTTTTTTTTTTTTTTTTTTCCCCAGGATTTGGCTGGAAGGGGGAATGGCACAGTTCTCTCCCTCTCAGGACTGTTTTTCGTTGCTCCCCTCGCAGCACGGCAAGCTGCAGAACCGCGCTCTGCTATGGCACAGTGAGAGGAGCAGCAGCAAACTCTTCCGCGGCACTTCAACTTTCCCTCCTCTTGTGATTTGTACAAATTGCAGCCTGACTTTGTTTCTACGCTTCTAAGAGTCCTGCACACCTCAAAAGGGAGATAAATCATTCTGAACATGGCGAGTGTTCGTGCTGATGAGAACTCTGAAGTCCAAACCAGACCACTGGCTCGTGGTTTCTTTCCCTGCATGAAGCAGAAGCAGAGCTGCTGCTCTCACTAGGCCTGCCAGCATTCTGTCCTGCCGCTCGGAACCTCTTCCTGACAAATGGTGCTGAAAAGAGGCCATTCCCTGGAAAACACCTGAGGCACCTGCTTTTGCATTTTAAACCTTTAAAGAACCCAGAGGCCCATGCCAGAAGAAGCCAAGATTGGGTGTTTTTGATCATGCATCATCTTCAGCTTAGCCCCCAACTACCCCAGCATGTACACTGACCAGCTGCCAGCACGGAAATGTCTTGTGACTCTACAGGATACTCCTGGGGCTCAGATACTGATTTCATAGGATAAAACAAACGCTGGGTTCCACCTCAAGCTACAAGAGAGAAAGTATATTGGTGTGACTTCAAGCACACACAGCTGCAGGATATTGCATGGAGTAGCTGGATTTTTTTGGGGAACCTCTGTCAGATGCGTCAATAAAACACAAGCTGACGCTCTCCCAGTCACCCCAGACTCCCTTCCCTCCTTCTCGCAGTGTCTGCAAAGATAGTTTTTTGGAATACACATAATCAAAGTGCTCACATAAACCACCCACTCCCATTGTGCTTTGATTTTCTTTTCACACACACGCTGGACCGTAACAAGGCATTTGTTTGCATGCCTTCAACTGGCAGGGTGGTCTACTCTGAAAGCCAACGCAGTTCAGACAAGCTTTGGGGGTTCAAAATTACTACCGACCACCTGAGGTGTGGGCACCTTTGCTTTGCTTCCGAATTGGAGTTTCCGATATGAGACTGCTGGTCAGGTTTAAGCTTTTGGGAGTCCCACAAACACTGTTTCCTTTGCTCAAAGGGGAGCTCAAGGGAGAAGAGGCGCTTGAAGGTCCAAAATCTGCTAGTCCAGAGGGCCGAATAATTGCTGTTTGCAGAGGGCTACTTGCAGACATGCCTAGTAACGGAAAAGAGAATCAAATTCCACGTGAGCATCTTATTCCACTCGTGTCTCTTCAACAACTAACAACGTACTAACAATCAGCCCTAAGAGCACCCTGTGTTCAATATGATTTAAGAGAGTTTAATGAAGAGGGATGTCCTTAAGATACAAAACATTTTGCAGTTATACCCTGGGCCACCTTCAGCTGGCGTAAAGCTGAAGCTCCATCACCATCAGTTTAGCAGATTTTGGGACCTGATGCTGTAACTTCAACATGACCGCAGCGCAGGAATGCCACAGCCATGCCCATGGGCTTAAACAACACTATCCGATTTGTCTGGACACCAAAACAAAAAACACGAGGAAAAATATCCGGTATGAGGTAATTCAAAGGGCAAGACGAGACTTCTGCAGGACTAGCCTCTCAAGGCCATCTGTGGTAAACCTGGCTAACCCCTCACCCCCTCCACCGCTACCACGCCACACTGTGTACTGCCTGGATCTCAGAATATAATGGACCAGCAATACCAACACCACGACACTTCTCAGCTGTTTTTTGACAGGCTGTGGACAGCAATCACCCGGAGCCACGCTGGTGGCTCTGCGCTGGGCAGCCTGCCTCCTCCCCCTCCCCACGTACCTTTCGAGACGTTGTACCCGTAGGCCGCGTACGCGGCGGCCGAGGCTGCCGCCGCCCCGGCTTTGGCACCTGCCATTGCGGCCGCGCTTCCCGCTATTGACTTCCGGCTTCTGGCTTTCCCAGCGCCGCCTTTCGATCCGCCGCCTGAACCTTTGGGACGGCCCCGGCTTCGGCCTGACTGGCCTCTGCCGCTGAGAGGTGGATCTTGCATTGAAACACCTAACCAGAATGTTGAAACAGTAACTGCTATAGCGTTTCGGGTGACTCACAAGCGAACAGAGCGTCACACCTACCCATCATTTATATTAATGCTGTCCCTATTAACTGATACTTTTAACCTACATTAATACAGACAGTGTTAGCAAGCAGTGATTCCATGAAAACAAATCACGTATGCAAAACTTTACTCTCCATTAACTAAATCTTATTAACTCCGACTGCTTGTCATTATTATTACGAATCCAATCCACAAATAGGCGGAGGATTCCAGGTCCTACTTCAGAATGAAGCATCTTCTTACTTGAAGATAGATATGAAGTTTCTTCCGTGTGCTATCTCTGAAGAAACTTGTCAAGAACCATGGCTCTTACTTATTCCAGTGTAGAAAACTATGGTATTTGAAAACATTTGCCATTATTTAAAATTACAGTGGCTCCAATCACACACTGGAAATAGACAACTGACTATTAGCCCAACAGTAAAGTCAAGGAAAAGTTTAGAGATTAATAGTTCCGTGGTTGTCTGAAATTTGGTAATGTGTACACAACGGAAGGCAAGCCCTCTGTATCACAGCAACAAAGGACAAAACTTTTTAAGAGTAACTAACACAGAAAAGAGGAAACACGTGGTGAATGACAGACTATAAACAGATGTCCTCTCAAATCAGAAGGAATTTCCCAATGAAAAGGCAATCTTTTCCCCCAAATCTTGCCAACCATCTATATACTCTGGTTAAAATGCAGACAACATATCACCTAGCTATACAAAGTCAATCTTTAATAAATATTAGTAGTAAGTCAAAGCAAAAATACTGACCATTCATGGTATCTGAAACAGAGCCAGTAATGGAAGCAGGAGAATTTGTTGCCCTTGACTGAGGTGCTGAAGAAGCTGGATCATCCACAATCACAAGCATATCACTGCTGCTCTCATCGGGGGGGATAGAGCCCATATGTAATTCACTGCTAATGGATATCTAAACATGACAGAGAACAAAGCCATTCACTTCTCATGTTAGGGAAGGGTACAAACATAGTAAGATCTTTAAAAGACATATAGTCACAAGCAATTAATTGGCACTTGATCTGTTCTCTCTCATTTTCTCTCTGCAAGACTAGCAGCATGATACACGATCTGCCTAATCACACCACACCCTCTATTTACATGCTGAGCTGCAGTAAAGACCTCCAGGAACTGCTTGATTTCGATTAATGAAAATAGATGTCAAGTTAAGGAGCAGGAGACTAATGGTCTCAGCACAGATTTAAGAAAACGGCTCTTCAACTGTGCATCTTCAACTGCATGAGAGAAAACAATAGGATTCTTAACCTATTACTACTCCTAATAAAAATCTTGGTCAGCAAGGGAACAATACAACATAGGAAGCTTAATCCACATGGCACAGAACAAAATATATTTGCTGCCAAAATCAATGTGCAATTCTTTACAAAAAGATGAAGGAAAATAAGATGTGTGCCACTAAGAGTTTACAATTTAAATTCCAGAGGAAAAAACCCATGCTAATCCAGAATGAGAAGCAAGCAGAGAAGGAGATGTAGATGAGACTAGCAGAAAGAAACTGAACATCAAGCAGCCGTTTGAGGGATACTGTTTGATTCAGGAGCAGAAAGACTGTTCTTGCTATGGAAGGTATTGGTATGGAAGAAGGCACACGATTACAAATGTGAGCATGACAAAGGCAGGAAAAAGGGAAAATAAAGTAGGAAGGAAGTAAGTGGGACTGCAGGCAGGAATGGAAAAATTTCAGGGGCTGGCCAGGAGGAGAGTCAGGGCATGAGCTCACTGAAAGAAAGTGAGGTAGAGAGCAATAATGAGAAGTCAAGCAACATGAGGAGCTGTAAGGCAGCTTGTTTAACAGCTGTTATGCTTTCAGTAAATTATTTCATTTCCACGGTTTACTTTTAAGACACCTCACCTCCCCACACACTTGAAGTTCTACACTAGCTAAGATAATGGAAAGCAAGACTCCTACAAGACGTAAGGCCACAATTGAAATAGTATATAGTTTAAAGCAGCAGCGAGCTGTACCTCACTGAAAGGGCTGGGCATGGCCGAGTCCACACTAATGAAGGAGTCATCCCCATCAGCAGACAGGTTGGAGTTATCAGCTGAGGGAACAAATGGGATCACAAGGTTCATGCCCTCCTTCTTTCTCTTCCCATCCAATTCATCTTCCTTCTTCTTCTGAAATACATAAAACAATACCAGGAATGAGAAAGACGATACAACAGAAGAAAGGGAAAAATCAACCCAAAATCTCAACATCTAACGCAGTATTATAACTCAAGGAATGCAACGTCCAGAATTTCCCAAAACAAGTTTCTGAAGGGCACAGTAAAGGCTCCTTCTTTAGATTTAAGCGGGGTTTGGTATTTTTTCTTCCTAAAATAGTTGGAATCATGGAGAAGTACTCTTACAGAATTACTTTGGTTTCCATTACCTTTTGGAGTGAGCTTGAAATTCTTCACCATTACACAAAATTCCAATTGATTAATGCAAAGTGTCCCTGTCGCAAAAATTATAAACTAGTTTTAATGATCTTTTTAAACAAACTGATCTTCCCTTGTACCACAGAAGCCAGATAGCTACATGGGTTTTATCTGTGTTTGGTGCTTCATTTACATTCCCTTTTTGTCCTTGGAGAACAAAATCTTGATTAAGTCACCCTTTTGTATGCCATTTGTTTTTTTTCAAGCACAAGTCCTCAAATTGTTGCTTGTAGACTACTGGTGATCTACAGTGTTGTTTGGATACGCAGTACTTCCCTTTTTTTTTTTTAAGTTGCTAATGATATAAAATGCAGATAGCTGTGATATTTTGCAGTATCCTCCTCCTGTGTAAGGAAGTGCCACATGTTGATGTTCAATGGTAAAGGGAAGAAGGCTTTACTCATTAAACTGCCTTTGCATAAAATGTTTCCACACCGCATAATAGTGAGCCTGAAGCTCTTCCAACTATCACTGACACAGGCAACCTCTTTGCCTCAAAGTACCTTTTCAGCATATTTTTCCCTTTTACGTTTACGTTCCTTCACACGATTTGTTTCTTCTTGCTGTCGCTTCTCTTCTTGACGCTGACGCACTGTCAGAAAAGAAATACAAAGTTATCACCACTGGAAAGATATTTCATATCCTTTTGTGAATCTTACAAGAAATTCTAGTTCTAACAGAACTGTGAAGAAAAGTCAGCTGTATTAAAACTAAACCATGTTGAAAACACCACTATCTTAAAACTATTTGTATCCAAATTACTCAAAAGTCTCACAGTGAAATTCTTTCAAGCAATGTAAAAGCATACACCTCTAAATACAGCTTCAAAAGTATGATGAAATACAGCATTTTAACTGATGCTTTTCTTGTCATGACCTACATAAATCTTGTCAAAACTTTGTCATTCAGGAACAATGTAATGATCCTGAGTGAGTGCCAATAAAAACTTTATCACATCATCATTTCTCTCTTGCACAACTTCATCTTTCAGCTCAGCAGGGATATGAAACCAGCTTGTACTAACAAGAATTGGCAATACAAAAAGAGCCAGGAAACAGAAGTTGTTATCAGCAATACATGTGTTTGTAGAGATAAAAACACAGATTTCATAAGCTGAAGTGGAAGATGGGGAAAATGCTACAACACAAATTTCACATACATTTCTTTTCTAGTTCCTCATCATCCAGCAGAAGGCTGACCACCTCTTTTGGCTTCAAGGTGTCAGGCTTGAAATTGCCACCTGAAATCACCATTCGTTGGATCTAGAAGGAAAAAAACAATTGAGAAAAAAGGGGAAATTACTCAAAGCAACCATGAACCATTCACTGACAGACAGCCAAAAAAAGATGCCAGCGCATCTGTGTAAGTCAGAATTCACTCGACTTCTCTACCATACCAAAGTTAGTAGCAAAATTTCAGGGAAGATATATTAAGTGTATAATTAAGAGTATGAAATACGAAAAGCAACTGAGCTAGAAAGCAGAAAATTACCATCCCTTGTGCAAAGCTACACTTCTTCTAAAGCACCATGTAACACACAACAAATGATAACAGTGTTAAATATACTACTGAACAAAAAAAAAAATACAATGGTATTCCTGTCAAGTATAAAATACCAGTCCAATTTTTCAAGTAATCTGCACAGAGGACCATACAGATCACATTCTTAAAGTGCGGGTACAACGTTTTTAGTCTCCTTGACTGAAAACTAAATCTCTGTATGGAGTCAGTGTCTCAGTTTAAGCAATTCACTCAACCTCTATTACTGCAACTATATTAAAAAACAAACAAACAAACAAAAACTAACACAGAAGAGTTGTAACTTAGGAATAGAGTACAAGCTTTAGCATAAGCCAATTCTGATGTTCTGGATTACTAGCAAAAAGACCACACTTTATTTTCAGGTTGATAACAGGTGACTCTAGTGGGGTATCCTACAGAAAATGGGTAAGTTTCAACAAGGGAAACAAGAATGCATTCAGCTGGAGATGCTTCAGTTGCTGCAGCACCATGATCAGCAACTAATTAAGAAAAAAGCTAAAAGAAAGCCTGAATACACAACACATCTGAATGTGGTATGTAGTATGCCTACGGCTACCAAAGAAAGTGAATCTGCTTAATTTTTTCTTGCCAATAAAATGTCACAAGGTTTAAAGGTTCTAATACACTTACTGCTTGATGCTGCAGGACACTTAAGAGTTCTGGCCACCCTCACACCTCAAATAATTTTCACTTGATTAACTTCCAAATTTCTTTAAAAAAAAAAAATTCAGCTGTGATGTAAGTGTAACATGAGAGGAATCAGTAGCCCTGACACAGCAAAGACAGAAGCTCTAGTCTTAAAGAAACCTGAGTAGTTTCACTGCATCCTACGAAATAGTTTTCATGAAGTCATAGTGTAAATAATTAGCTTCTTCCTAGTTCATATAATGCAGCTGTAATGCTGCTGTATTAGAGACACAGATTTGTTTATTTGAACATTCCTTTTCGGCTTCTCTTCCATCTCCCTGCAGGTACTTTTTCTGTTTCTTTACTCATTTTGATATGTGTTTTCTGATACTGTTTTTGTAACTTCTTGTTCCAGGTGATTTCTTTATTCCTACCTCACTCTTCTCCTTAGCCCTTTGTAAGATGCGCTCCTCAATGGTGCCTTTACATATCAACCGGTACACAGTGACTTGTTTGGTTTGACCCAGCCTGTGTGCCCGGTCCATGGCTTGCTGGTCTACTGTTGGGTTCCAATCACTGTCATAGAAAATTACCTGCAAAAGAACACCGGACCAGAAAGGATTAAAATAAAACCATACATTTAGAGCAGCTGGTGATTAAACAAACAAAAACTACTGCCCCACTGCAGACCGTATTAACCTGGCTTTGCCCAGTCCTATGAAGTCTTTCCTATTACATTTCAGATGAGTTTCAAACTAATTGACACTCCATGTTTCAACTTCCACAGAACGTCTTTAGTATTTTCTTCAACAAATCTGCTTCAGAGGCACAAAATTCCCAAGTTTGTCACATTAAATCACTGTCATGTAATTAATTATAGGCTAACAACATCACAAACCCACTTTAGTGTTATTTCCCTTAAGAAGGAAAAGCCCATCAAATTAGAATTTCACATGAGCAGTATTACTCCAAGCTTTTTTTTTTTATTTCAAATCTGGATTAAGTCTAGTTTAGTCTGACACTTCCAGTACTTTTATTGCAAAAAACTGAGATGTCACATTACATTCATATCACCCTATCTTTCTAACAGTATTTATAGTACGCATACAAAACAAAAACATTGGAAAAAATTTTAGACAGCAAAGTATTCAAGAAGTTACAAAACCACAGAACTAAAAACTCTCATGCAAGGAGCCTGCAGAAGCATGACGGTGCTTCCATCCATTTATTTCCTCTGTTGAAGCAACTTCAATGAAGAGAACTTTTCAACCCTGAAAATCCTACAGATACTTGCTTTCTTCTTTTAAGTGACAGCAAGATATGATGGGTTATTTAAAGAAAAATTACATAATATTTTTGATTCAGAGAATTTTGGTTTTGTGTGGCCAAGGATTACAGTCTGTCTTGGGGTCAAATCTGCATGCACACAAGGTATTTGGTTAGAAGCACAAGAATAGCTCTTTACTGAAGAGATAAATGGTTCATGCAGGTCAGTATTCCTTCCCTAGTGATTTAGTGGCAGCTCCTCCAGAGTGCAAATCTTCGCAGTTCACTTGAATCAGTATGCCTCTGCATCTTGTATGAGCAGGGGGGAAGCAATTTATCCTTCCTGACTAGCTGTTATTTAACTACAAATGACTTTGTACTTTTAGAGGCATTGATTCATTCTTCTCTTCACAGAAAAAAGGTGCCTGCTCTCCTGGTTCCTCTGCAACTGAGCCTTAAGAGCAGAGAGTCATAAATAAAACAGCATTCAATGTATGAAAGCATCATTTGCATCTGTTGACCCCTTCAGTCATGCAACTCCTTGCTAGACTCTGGTACTAAAGTATGTGGGGAGAAGGGAAATATTTCCAACTGCAACCAAAAACTGTATACCAAGTGTCCCTTTTTCTACAACTTTATCATCTTGATAACAATATACAGTAAGTATGAGCAAAGGAAACAAGGTCATTAAATTTCATTATGTGAATGGCAGTACTAAAAAATATTGATCAGCATGGCTAAAAGAATGCCAACTTTCACACAGAAAGACCAATTTTCCTACACAGGTCATGAGGCCGGGAGGCAGAAGATGAGCAGCCTGGGAGAAACGGTGGTTGGAGGCATATGAAACAGGAAAAGTAAATAAATATTTATACTGGAAACTAAGTATCAGTAAGCTGATTTTTTGTTCTGTATTACTTTACCAAACTTCACCTACCGTATCTGCAGCTGTAAGGTTAATGCCCAAGCCTCCAGCTCTCGTGCTTAACAGGAACACAAAAATATCATTCCTGTAGATGAAAAAGATTTAAAAACCCTTATTTTGTGCACGATGAACAAGAAATAATCACAGAAGTAATTTTTTTGACCCATATAAAGTGATCAGGGCTATTTCTATTACTTGAACCCTTCGGAACATTTTGTGCTGTTCATGGCCAAGAAATAAGACATATGAGTGAGTGACAGAAGCTAATCTACAAATCAGGTCTGTGAGAACACACAAACATTCAGTTTGCAATAGCAGCTTATTAATCTCTATCAAAACAAGCCAGGGCTTGCTTATCCTGCCCTCATTGGAAATTAAGATTTCATATGGACAAAGAACAATTTTTTGTTTCACAGAACTGATTGATGTTAAAAAAAAATCTTTCCTTAACAATGCTCAATTGATAAAGAAAGAAAAATAAATGTTGAAACAGTAGATGCAAGTTTTGTTCTAAATTTGTTCTTTTGAACAGAACAAACAAATCGGGGGGAGGGGTGGGGAGAGGAATAATCTTAGTATAAAGGCAAGCTGGCCAAATATAGAGGTACATGAGAAAAAGGACAAGGGTCCACTGGCATGAATAGAAGTCCTTCAGTCTAAGAATTTCTCAACTCTAGTCCTAACTGCATTGCTGATTCAAATTTAAAGTTCTAATCTCTGTTGTCCACTTTTCTTATCTGTAAAATGAGGATAAATTGATTCATCTCAAGGTAGTAATATAATTCAGTTGTGATTGACCGTAAAATGTTTCAAGGATGACTATGTAGACAGTACTAATGATCAGATACTGCACAAAAGCAGGAGTCACTCATTTCACTCCAACTTAAGTTCTTTGAAACACACTGTCTGTAAGTGGACGCCATTATTACCCCACACACGCCGTCCTTCCCACCTTGGAGCAGTTTCAGTTTGCTCTAACTGTATCAGATTTACATTCCTCAGGATTCCTCAGACAGCATGGAAGTAGATGACAAACCAGTTGCCTTTGGTAAACATGGCCCTCCAGACAGAAGGCCCTGGTAGAATACCGACCATCATTCCACAGCACACTCCAGGAGGAGCCATCTCTGAACACCTTCCTGGGAGATCCACAGACCCTAATACAGTCATACTAGTCCCAAGGGTTAGAGTTGCTGGCACCAGATTTAGGGATGCTGGCTGCTAATGCAGACACCAGGCATCTCAATACCTGGCTGGGAATAATCCTCTAAACCTAATAATCCTTTACATAACTGATGAGGGTGGGGCACACTAGACAAGTACCTGTAACAGTGCATTAAGCTGTAGTTACCACGTGAGGAGTCAGACAAAAGGGGCGTTTGTTGAGATTCAATGGCAGTTCTAACACCGCACGCGCAGAAGACAAAGGAGACAGGTTTATATGCAGGATGACCAAGTACTGATGAAAACTCAAGTGGTGTGGTGGTGCAACTCTCCCTCTCTCTTGGGCTGCTTGGTACAATTTCCCCCCCATCCCCTTCCCTGGGCCACAGGCCAACCCGAGATGAATTGGGAAAGGCAGTGAAGCAGAGTGTTGAGGCACCCCCTTGGCACCTCTGGCTCCTGCCCCATCCCATACTGCCTGGGAACCGTAATGACAGTCAATCACCTCCTGACAGCTCAGTACATCTACACCTGGGTCGTGGCCCAAAGCGGGCGATACCAGATCTTCAAGATCTAGCAAGTTCTGGGCCTGTGCAACTGGTAGAAAGTATAAGAATATTCTGTAAGCCAAGTTGAGCTGAAGTGGAAAAGTATCTGACAAAAGTCCTTTATCTCGAACCCTATAAATAACGACCCTAAGCAAGACCCTTTGAGCTTTCCTGGGTGGCAGTGGGCTGTGACCAGCATCTCCCCTGAGCTGGGATGTCTCTCAGGCACAGAATCCTCAAGGTTTGAAGACCGTCTGCCCAAAGCCGACGAAAGGCCAGGGTGAAGTTGGAATTCTTGAGGCTCAGTTATTGCCCACTGAGGAATGCTGATGCATTGTCAGTATTTGCTCCAAACTGAAGAGGGAGATTTTCACTATAGACGAGTCTCTTTCATCCACCTCTCTACATACGTGATTGAATATGTATATTTGTCTTCATGAGTGTGGGTATCTATATATTTCACTAGATCCAAATATTTTTGTCTGTCTGTGCGTGTATGTTTTGTGTTCATACATATGTACATATATATTTTGATTTAGGGCACCTTGTAGTAAGTTAGTGTGAACTTTGTCATTCTTGAATCTGTAATTAAGTCGCTGTTTTAATTATAATGTATTCTATCAAATCACCTTGCTAATCCATAAATTGGTGAATCATTAAATGCTGCTAAAATTCAACCTTTTGATCCACCTCACACCATTAATAAAACCTGAATTACTGCTAAATCGTAACAGTGTCAAATATTTTCAACCATGGCAAGTGGTAACAGTGAAATTAGGATTTCTGTTAAGGTTGTGAACCTCACTAGTGCCACTGGGGCATCAGCAGTATGTAAAAGTCTTTAACACCATATGGATCTGTGAACAACTTGACGCAAACAAAGCAGACAGTGACAGTAAGGATTACAAAGAGGGTCACATACTGTACTTTAACAGTGGCAGAGCAAGGCCCTCTGCTTAAGAGAGGACACTCTGCCTTGTCATGTTCTTTTGGTATCACACTGCCCGTGCAAAACCAATTTAAGCACCAGAGACTCTTGCTGGATGAGCAGCGTGAGACATTTCCTTCTTGACTAACTATGTGTAGGCATTCTGTCCTTGAAAGTCCACTCATCAAATCTAAAAGTTC
The DNA here is from genome assembly GCF_018691265.1 of Tyto alba. Taxonomy (NCBI): domain Eukaryota; kingdom Metazoa; phylum Chordata; class Aves; order Strigiformes; family Tytonidae; genus Tyto; species Tyto alba. The sequence goes on from NW_024881280.1 coordinate 7,465,926, forward strand.
TTTCTTGCCCTTCCTGGAGGAAGTGTGGGTGTATTGCAGGCTATTACGCATATGCTAAAACAACAAAACAAATGTAAGAAACTAAGGGTTTTGGAATCCGTATCCTTGAAGGTCAAGCAAAACTATTTTCTCAGGACTCAATCCTCAAGACATTCACAAGCACATGGGAAGGCTGTATCATAAAAACCAGACTCTTAAAGAACCAATTTTGGTCCAAGGTAAGATTTCCCCCTGACTCCTCTAAAGAAGTTACCAATACACCACAGAAATTATTATGAAAACTATCAATTAACACACACCAAAAAAAGTGCTAAGAACTCTAAAATTATAAAGGCTTCTGGCAGTCCAAAAATCTAAGAGTACAAAAATCCACCCTGAGCCATGGGCAGCTGGGAGGACCTGAAGCCAAGCTGTCAATCTCTAAACTTTATCTTGCAGGTACAAAGCCAAAGGAGCCAGCAGGTCCCTGTTCACAACGCAGGTAATCCTCAGCCAGGAAATCTTTTCACTCTTGTAACAATAGTGGAATGTGCGTATAGACAGTCACCTGAACACCCAGCTGTGAAATGCTTCTGGGAATGCTATATGGGAAGGGAAGAAAGTGGACAGTGCCACAGACTACAGGAACAGATGATCATTCCATAGCTATATATTTTCAGCACCCTGCTAGGATATCCTGTAGGATAGTTTAGTCTCAGTCAGGTTTTTTTCCCTGGAAATACTTCTCGTAAGTAAATCATGTATAAGAGGAACTCAAGTAACATTTTAATAGGAATTCTTGTTTAGACTGGCTGACCTAGATCTCAAAGGGATTTCCTGCCAAAATGATTATTTTTCTTCAGTTGTTCTATTCATTAATAAAACCAAATTTTGTTCATTAATAAAACCAAATTTCTTCACTTCTTTTGTTTAAAGGACCTTGAAGCATCAGGATTCCAGAAGGACATCAGCACCTGCAAGGTGCTGACACCTGGAAACGGGCAGAAAAGTACTACATGGTCCTCTCATTTACTTCACGTACTTGGCACACTTTCTTTTCAAGTTTTATTACTCTCAGAAGTTTGCTGTAAGACTCATCACTGCAACACAGTCCTTCAGGTCTTTAAGCCTCATGAACCAGTGGCTTGAAAGGCTGTATACAGCTTCCTCACCTCCCTTCAGCTACGATACCTTGGGACCACTAACCAAGCACTGTTCTCTAGTCTAGAACGCTGCTTCCACCCTGCAGTAAACAACAATCTATAAACCTACCTCCTCTGAACAAGAAAAGTGACCTTCTTACAAGCTCACATCAACAGCCAGGAAGGGTAACCTTACGGTGAACTACCATACCAAAGTGACATTCTATTGAGCCATATCTCATGATTAAAAGGAAACTTAATAACCATAAATTCAATCATTATAAATAATGCACCCTAGTGGAGACAAAGGTATCCTAAAATATATTAACTTATAATAAGATGATTACATTACTCCTCTTTCCTGATGTACTCGTAAAAATTGCAAGAATCCATTTTGTTTTACTAAATGAAAGGAGTTAGCATACCTTACTATCTAATAAAATCCCCCATTTTATCACCTGTATATTAGTTTAAGTTTTCTTAATATAACGTGCTTAAATGGTTTGTTTTGCAGAAAACTAGGTCACTTTCAAAGCTTCAGCACAGGCAAGATTTTTCAATCTCATCTTCACAGTGTCAACTGTCAGAGCATATAATAAATAACCAATGAACATTTGCTGTCTTTCTACTCAGCTTCTTTATAAGCAATAGCATATCTGGAATGGCAAGAAGCACATTAGGTGGGTACACTAAAATTGCTTCCAATACTGTTTCACAAATAGCAAATTACTAAATACAACTGCATTTAATAACACCACCAGTGACTCCTAGTCAGCAAGTGACCTAGAAACTGTTTCAGATAAATGAGGTCCATTTGATATCAGGAAAGTAATATTAAGTGATTAAGTACAAATTTCATTTATTTCTATTATATGTTATACCAACAATATGTACACAAAATTTAGCACAGAAACACCTTGTAAAATAAATTACCTGTTCTGAAAATCTGCTACCATGTCCCGTCGTTCAGAAATCTTTGAAGAACCATCCAATCTCATGTATGTATGTTTCCTATAAACCATGTATTCCTGCAAAGAACACACACCAGAAAAATACAAGTTGCTCTTGAAACCGTTCAATCTTGATTCTTCCGGAAAAAGCAATAAAACCAGAATTTCTACTTACAAAAAAAAAAAAAAATCCCTAAATGTCATCAACAAACATGCTATAAGCAATACTTTATAATAATAGAAAGTCAGAAATTAAAGCTACTCAATCATGTCAGTTGTTGGATTTCATATAAAAGATAAATTACAATGTCTGTTCAGGTTGGGGATGCATTTGCTGCACTACACACAATGTTATGGTATCGTGCCTTTTTCTATAAGCAGGTAAATAAAATCACTAAAATAGGAAGTTTGTTTTTACAGTGTCTAAATCTTTACTTAATCCTGAGCCTTCACTGTGTAAGTGAACCTTTCCTAACAAACCAGCTATATCTGCTCCCTGATGATTTTAAACCATTTGACTAGTAGTTTTAAAACCCCAGTACTGTACACTGATGTCTGTCCAGGCTTTATCTCGCCTAGTAAAGAGCCCATGAATCTCACTGTATGCAAGAACATTTTGAACATTACACTGGTCTGTCAGCCCACAGCTCATGCCAAGCAGCGGAACTGAAACCGCTGCCTGAGACACAAATCAAATGGCAACAACCAGGAATGCTGTAGGCAAAGGCTTTTTCCAAGGAGAGACATTTTTCATGCTCTAAGGCACTCAGCATTTTCTGATACCTGTGCAACTATCAGTAAAATCTGAATTACTTAGAAGGCTCTTCAAGCTATACAGATAGCCATAGTTTCTTTGTGAAGATACCCTCCGATATTTTAACAATGTGATCCTCGGCTGATGAGATGCAACTCCTACCAGTTCCATGCGTTAGATTTAACCCTACTGGTGCACGTGTCTTTTTGAGATGCTGTGACTGCAAATGAAGACAGAAAGGAAACAGATGGTGCTTTAGCAGCAAGAACTATTGGATTCATCTTGCTCCAAGCTGCAGCGTTCAGCAGATACAGAACTGATGTGCTGCGAGAAGACATGGCAATGCTTGCACTCTAATGAACCTTCTGACAGTGCCATGCTCCGTTCTCCTTTCCACCTATCCTTCAAGGCTCCCGCTCCTCTTTGTTCCACTTCACTACTGCGAAAAAGGTGAAAGAGCTGCCATACTATAAGCAACCTGGGAAAATGACTGCTGTACTAGAAAGAAGCTTCAATGTGTGGCAGATGAAAGAGAAACATAGGTAAATAAAATTAACAGTGTGGAAATAGCCAAAATCTTGGTCCACCTATACAAAACAGAGCTCATGGCTAGCATCATTTCTTGAGTACAACAGAAGTTTAAAGCAGAGAACAGCTACTTTACCACACAGACACTCAAGCCCTAATTTACTACAGATTTATTCAATTTCTATGACAGGTTTCTGTCACCAGCTAAAACCAGAGAGATACAGTTGTCAATCTGGCACTATGCAACCTTTTCTCTAGATCTGATCACTCCTTTTTTCTATTATCACAAAGGCTTTTTCCTTCAATTTCTTCATCTGCTTTTATGATGATTCAACCTTTCAAAATCTTGTTTCAGTCATACCTCATCTCCCTATTAACTATCTTTTCATTAGCATCTTCTAAACAAACTTTAGCACAAACAGAAAACAACTTCTTTCATTCCATTTATCCTTATCCCAGATCGTAGAGATTTCCACTAAGACACAAACTACAAAGGAATAAGCTATTCTACACCTGGAATAATAGCATTCACAGTTTGTTCCCCCAGCCCCGCAAACCAGCTTAGTACATGAGCAGTTAGCTAGTCATCTATTCAACCCTGCTTAACAGGTTCTGGTCTGCCTCCGTCCACCCTCCTTTGGTCAAGAAGAATACTTCACATTAGTGTAACAGTGCTCATATGAAATACCCTTTTTTCTGAACTGTTTTTATCCAGTATTTTTCCAAATATTAACTGTACATTCTTTCAATTCAGAAAAAAAAAAAACAAAACCACAATATTGCAACTTATACTACACTTGTCAGCAGTTGAGTGCTTCGATCATGCACAGAAATGGCATGCTTTTAGCAAGGAAAAAAAAACAAAACAAAAACAAAAAAACACCAACAAAAACCCACCAACCAATAAACACCAAGCAACACAAAAGCCCCCCAAACCAACCAGGAAACAAGAGAGCATTCTGATGTCAAAGAAACTATTTAATTAGTAATATATCTGGTTTCTACTGTAGCTGTGGAAGGCACTTCATGACTGCTCATTTTTCTAGCTCTCACAAGGAGTGATGGGGTGGGGGAAGCCTCATCGGGAAGCTTTAATCTCATGGAGACACTTATACTAGACCTGCTTGAAAAATGTACCTGCCAATATTGTTTAATGTAAGGGGTCACCAAACCACCAAAAGTATCAGTCTAGGAAAAATAGTGACAGTGGCCCTGGCAACAGAGTACCTATACAGGAAGCAAACAACACAATGACTCCAGTGTGCTAAGAATGCAGTGCCCTTAGAAGTCAGTGCTCTTCTGGGCTTTGACACTGGTACTTTCTCAAAAACTACAAAATGTTTTCCCTTCACGTTATTTCACAGACCACATTGAGTACTCTTATGTTTTGACAAAATTAATAAACTTTTGGTAGAATGTAACTAAGACATTTGACTTCATGCAGAATATAATTCGACCCCTCATCACATGAATGCAATGTGATTTCCACGTGAAATAATGGACAACTAGTCTTCCAGAGAGGAGAGAAAACAAATATTACTATTTTAAAATCATCTGCATGAAATAACAGTACTGAACTTACACTTTACCCCCTTCTGTTGAAAGAAAATAATTTTCCTCTTTGTATTTCTATTTGCCATTTTATAATGGCTGAATTAAGCAGCAGTTCTTCAGCTGAGGCTAAATCAAACAAACATGGTTTTCTAACTTTGTAAACAATGTGTTTTGTGCTCTCTGCCCTGCATAATTAGGTTAGTATGATATCGTAGAAATTACACTGACACAGTCAAAATACTGTTAAAAGAAATAGGACATCTTATGCTCTTTCATACTCAAGTAGACAGAGGGGGTGCATTTTGAGATCTCTGGTCAGGAAAACAGTATCTACTGCTATACAGCTTTTGCAAGGATTTTCTTATAAACTCAGTAACTGCTTGATTTTTAGCTTGCTTTACTCCAGCTTCTGTTACATGGGTGGAGAGAAGGAAAAACAGAAGACTTGGTAGGTGGCTTGTTTGGGTAATAAAACTCAACAAGTAAAGTTGAGCGTTTAGGGGGTGGAATAGCAAAATGGTGTGCTCCCAAGCCTTTAAAATGGAATGCTAACAGAAAACAGACACACTAAACACTCCGCTTTATGAGCTTCATGGTGTAATGTAGGGTGTCAACAAACCTGCACTGTGTCCAACTTTTCCCAAAAAGAGGCACAGAAAGCAATGCTGGGCAAAGAGCCAGAATACAGAATTATAACCATGCAAGTTCTGTTTTTCCTCACAGCAGCAAAACCAAAATTCAGCTTGTGCTTTGTTACTGAACTATTAAGTGCTGACCTTAAAATGCACTCCTGCTTATAGAGGACTCATGATTTAGGCAGCTACTGATTCATGTGTCTCATTTTTTCTCTTCTCGTTACTGTGGAGAAGATGGTATCCCATGTCACTGCTAAGGGAGCCCATGTACACCTAGGACTAATGGCTGAAGGATCGCAGGATCTTGATGTTTTAGCAGTATTGAAATTATACTGCCAAATACAAATATTTTTCTCACCTACCACGTATTCACAGTCAGAAAACTTTATCAGGATTGCCTCTCTGAAACTAACATACATCAAGCCTCTTTCTTCTTACTCAGAATTAGATAGTCATTAAAGTTATTAATACTTCACTAACATGGGACAAAAACATTGTGGCACATGATATTCTTTTTTCGGATCCAGCTGAAAACTCACACTTTGCTGTCTTCAACCGAAGCCCAGAGAAATAAAAGTATTTCTCTTTCTATTTGTTGTAAGTATTACCAATAGGAAACCAAATTAATAGCTCTCCTCCTAATGTCTCTTCAGACTAGCTCTTTGGTGGCATGGTTGCTAATGAAATACTGACCTATTTCTTATTATTCTAAGACAGACTGACTGTATTTAAGTAACGAGTAATTGCTTAATTCCTAATTTCTCTCCTGTCATATATGCCACAGAACCTCTTATTATGAATGTCTACCAAACTTCTGCACAGGAATAAGATGATATAGGGAAACAGTAAAAGTCTGTGAAATTACAAGCAACACAAACAATGTACATTTAATCACTGTTCTCCCTCTTCCTTCCAATAAAAGGACATGTGAGCATCAAATGAAAATAGAAGGAAGCTGTTCAAAACCAGCAAAAGAGGCTAATTAAGCCATGTAACCCCTTGCCACAGGGCAGTGCAGATGACAAAAAGTTACATAGACTCAAGATGCAACTGAACAATTTCATGGAAGAAGAATCCATTTAGGATTGCGGAATACACAGAAGGCACATCTGGCTCAGAAAGCCCTTGAGCTGCAAGCTGCTGGACACAGCGACTAATTGTGAAGTACCACTGTTCTCGTACATCTTCCCCATACCATCTGCTGTTGCAGACTGGTGGAAGCATGACACCAGGCTGCACCTGAAGTCTAACTTTGTATGGCAGCTCTTACATTGCAGATTAATGCACTTACCGGGTATCCTTCAGTATAATATTTTTACGTCAGGATTTCTGCATCCAAATTGTAGTATTTTCCCCAAAACATTGTTGCTAAATCTGCACCTACAGAATTTGTCTTCTGTAAGCTATAGCTCTCCTACCTCCAGTAAGTCAATCATCCGCGTCATCTGGGAGTAGATAAGAACTCTGTGACCTTGAGATTTCAGCCGTGTCAACAGAAGATCAAGAGCATGAAGTTTCCCACTGTCAGTGATCAGACTCTCTTTGTCTAAAATGAAATGGAAGAAAAGCAGGTAACTAATAAAGCCAAACCAGATACATGCAACAAGTTAAATTCTAAGTTTTCCTAGCCCTTCTCTGCATTATAATCCCTGAAGTAACAAGTTGTGATGGAAGAAACTGTAACATCCCTTCTGGCTAACACTTACAATCATAGTCACTAACAATAACTTTTGTTTGATGGGATGGGAGAATATATCCACTTGGCAAAATCTCATCACAGACTGAGCTCCTCAGAGTACGGACTCAGCCCTTTTTTGGACAGCCATTTCCCCTTGCGTAAGGGCTCATCCTGACCAGATCAACCACTACAACTTGCCTTGACAGTTGAAGAAAGTTTTCTCCACTTCACACATTAAAACGCTGTCCCCTTTGGACATTTGCTGCTACCTGCTGCTGAGCTGTAGACTTATCCTCCACAGATCTAACATCAAGATCAAACACCTCATCAACATGGAAAGTGAGTAACGGTTCTCTAGGTCACTGTAAAATAACAGCCTCTTCGCAGCATTGCCTTAACTTTTCTTTTTCTTCCCTGACCTCCACTTTTTGGGTTTGGGCTTTTAATTTGTTTTGTTTAAGAAATATTTCCAGATGGCAATCTTTTAAGTCACTTCAGATTTTATACTTCATGTCCTCTCTACTTCAGCACTGCTCACGAAGTATTTTTCAGGAAGGAGATCTTCCTGTTTGTACATTCTGTACATAAACTTCAGTAAACAATACATTACTGTTGAAAGAGGATGAAGAGAAATTTTCTTCCAAAAAAATTATCTGTTGGAAAGGCTACTGATGATTCTTTATTCTTTGGGATATCTGAATTTAGGTTTACAGCCAAAACGGAAAGTTGACAACTGCAGATGGTGCAGGCTAGTACAGAATCCAAATATTTTCAACATGTCTAGCAGGTACCATTCTCTAACGTCTAGCAGGTAACACTTCTGCAGGCTTCTCACTGCACAGAATGAATTAACTGATGGGCTGAAGAAAATCCAGCTTTCTGTAAGGCAGTTAACTGTCTTGCACAATATTCTGATTAAAATAAAGGTATATACAAAAATTAATTCATTCATCTGAGCAGCATGCATTTAATATAGCCAAAACCAAGTTCATACGAGTGGAACAGAAGAGTACAGATCACACAACAGTGCTCCTAAAATGATTTTACAGCAGACAAAACAGTCCATGAGTGCCCAAGTGTGGTGATGTGACACAGAGGGCTAAGTTCGATTTTTACATATACAACCAGGGTTTTGATGAGAAAAGCAGGAATATAGTTTTTGTTCTATACTTAATTCAAAAGATCATTTTGAAATAACATGCCTAAGTTTAGTATACCTCTCAGAAAGGTTGTAAAAAGAAAGTGTTCAGGAAAAATCTCCAAGATTTCAGTGTGTTAAAAAACTTTACTTGCAGGGAGTTCAGAAATTTGATCCATTTCCATTTTTCAAAGAGCATTTGGCACTATTCACCGTTCTTCTTTTGGTTAAAGTTTTTTTAACAACAGAACACAACTTCATACAAGTAGAGAAAGGCACAGTATCCAGTGACTTGTTAAAACTGTAAAAACAAGGTACACTTCCCTCTTACCCTTCCAATAGTGAGGAAAAACTAGACAGCAATACTTTTATCCAGAAACATGGTTTCTTCATCGCTTTAATATGTCAATCAAGATCTCTTTCAAAAATATATTTTAGCTTAAATCTAAAAAATGGGTTTGATGCTGGAATTAGTGGGATCTATATTAGGCCATAAGAAGAAGCAGCCAACAGTCCTGCTTCCTGAAATTCAAAAAATTTTGAGTTGTCAATATCACTTAAAATTATTAGCCACTATATTTACACTATAAGCCAACGATGTGAATGCTATCTCCTTTGGTAAGTTTAAAGCCATACTCCTGCAATTCACTAGCTAAGAATCCAAGACAAGAGAATTCTGCTCCCTCTTGCTTGTCTGCCTATCCAGTCACTCTTTCTCAACTTGCTTTCCCCTTTTGATGGTGGCCTTGTTGCTTTGCCAGGAGCAAGTGCCACATCACTGCCTGAATCATTAGCAACTACCTTAGGGAATCCATCAACAAGAGAGCCAAGCCAAGGAGATACCGCAGGGAAAACTCAAGACCACAGCTCAGGCTGGCACTTCTTCTAAGTGCAACATAATGGATAATGACACACTCATCCCTAGAACAGAGCTCAGTCTCAATCACACACAAATAGTTAATAGTTTTATGCATTCTTCTAAGGAAAGCCAAACTTTGAACTTTGGCAGTTAAGTAAAAATGGAAATGACTTACGGTCATTTGGTTTTAAAATACATCTATGTAAGTCAAAAACTCTGCACAGTAGGAATGTTTACTCTTTATACAAAATGTTATTCTTTCCTTTAAGTCCATACAACCATGACATTCTGCCTTTATTCTAATTGGTAAGCTTGCTATTTCAGAATTAATTGAGTGAAGCAACATGAAGAGTCTAGATATACGTAACAAACTAATATGTTTATTAACCAGAAGTCATCTGACTGGAAGGAAACAGAGAGAACAAACAGGGTCTGTTCAGAAGTCAACCTCAACTTACTCAGATTAACATGTTAGCAAGTTTCAAAAAGCAAAATGCTACCATTTTTCTCACACAGGCATTAATAGGTAGAATTAAGTTTTGGTAACTGGAAATGATGTGCACCCTTTGCTGCTGGCTCCTTAGGTCTCCACTGTGTAAATTACTATTTTTAAATAGCAATGAAATGCAAATTACAAGTAAAGAACTTATTGCAGATGGTCTTACAGTCTGAAAAGTTAGTAACCTGTTAACAGTTCATAATTTGTCCAATATCTCAGCATCAGAGCAGACTGCACTGGTGAGAAAGTGTTTTGTTTTGTTTTGTTTTGTTTTGTTTTTTAGGAAGGCAAAACAGAACTAAGAAAAAAAAGATTTATCATCTCTGGAAAAGAAAACCATTTGACTTTAACCTGGCACCTTTAAGAATGCTGTCTTGATACCACTGTGTTTTCCAAGATCAAATATTTTTGCATGCTTAAAGCCTGCCACCTAGTGCTTCAGAGGACAAATTCTGGAAAGCAGTAACAGAAAATGTTCTTTATTCACACCGTTTTCAGAAAACACCACAATTATTCAAAGGAGAAGAAAAGAAAAGATGTCTTCTGCCTCTAGTTTCTCTCACTTCTATTTCTCATTCCCCTTTCACCTTGGGGAAATAGAAGGCTGTTTACTTCTTTTTTAAATGGAATTTCCAAAATTTGCAATTCTACATTTTCCATTTTTAATGATTGGTGAAAACTTCCAATGATAATGTCTCTAGATTTTTTTTTTTTTTTAATAGCATTAAAGGAACTTTTAAAATTTTAAGCCACTCAGGAGATAGAGGTCCTGGACTGCATGTCAAAGGACTCTCCCCAGGATGCAATTTTTGGGTTCTTCAGTACTGTGTGACATAAACAAGCAAGTAACTGTCAAACTATACTGTATGGCTTTCAGTCTGGAAAAAAAAAAAAAAAAAGTCCTTGCCTTCAGCCACACAGGGAGTTGGACACAAATTATCTACAAGGGGATACAGTGGGATCCTATGGCCTGGGGGGAATAGTTATAAATGATTATGACTCAAAATAACCCTTGTCAGGATCTCTGGCCGATGACTGTAGCTGGGCTCACCGCTCTCTGGAGAATGAGAAAAAGTGCCTCTGGACATGCAAAAAGCAGAGGAAAGAGAGATAAAGTCTGGGTTCCAGTTGACACCCCTGGTTCCCCTCCCGACAGTCTGCACGGCACAATGGGGTCAGTGAGGAGCTAGCTGGCTCTCACAGTAAACAGCCAGTGAGGCCGGTGCTTTTTATCGATGCTAAAAGGACTCAGACACTTCCTGCCATTTAATCCAGGACCATTTTTCTTTCAAAGAACAGGAAAAGCTTCAAGAGATTCCCACAGTGATCGCAGCTGAGCCTGCTGCCAGGGCACTGGGAACGCTGAGGCTGGGAGAGGATAGATCAGGGTTAGGGGGGAGAGGTATCCCCTTTTCTTCTTGCCACCTATTTACCACAGACCTTCACACCTACTGTCCGTTTGCCACTTGCTGGACTTCAGCCTTGTAAATGGCTCCTTCAGCACATCAGTCACTTTGTGATGCACTGTGCCTGCTCCTGCACGTATAAACACAGCTGTCCCATTGTGGTACGTGCCCTCTCCTCTTAGAGTTAAGTTTAAGCTTAAATGCTACTTTCTACCTAATTAAAACACAGCTGTACAAAACTACTTTTTTTTTTAATCCACTTTTAGCTCCAACACCACCTAAATTAAGCCAGCTTTACATAACACACTCACCCCAACCACCTTCTCAGCCAAATTCTTTGTTGTGCTTTGACAACTTGCCTAATCTTGCACCTATTTATTCACTCCTGTAAGCTTCTTGTACCCCATCTTTACTCCTCTGACAAAGTCATCGGCTTGGAATGGAAGTCTTTTCAGGAGAATGCAGCCCCCTCTATTCTACATCAGTTACTTTTCTTCATTTTTCTATTCATGCCTTCTATCTTAATTAATACCTTCACTATTTCCCTCCTTTTTGCTACAGCAATTCATTTTCCGTTTCCAAATAACTGATAAACAAGTCAATGAATTACTGAAGAAACTTCAAAATTATCAACTGTTTTTGAACATTAATCTACTGCAAGCTCATGAAAAATGGTTCCTCCATTACACAGATACAAGCGTGCATGTGTTTCAAATAACTCCAAGTACTTATGAGGTACCTTCCTAAACCAGGCTGTAGCAAGCAAAAGGCCATTTTCCTTTCACTGTACTAACTTCCCCTGCCAAACATCCTTGACCCAAAAGGGTCTGGGAATAACTTAGCATCTGGCAGTGTAAGTTGTTTTTCCTCTTGGCTATCTCTCAGATCTCTAGCACTTTCTGCAGAACTCTGTTCACTGTTCAGGACCATCTTCCGACAGCAAGAATGCGTCTGGCCCATGAAAGTCAGTGCAGTACTGGCATTCAAATTTTAGCTAATCTTGGATTACTTTAGTCTAATTCTAGGAAAAAATGAAGCTCATTTACTTTACTAGTACACTGGTAACCTTTTTCCCACTTTACCAGGAAACATGAGTAAGTCTTCTATATTCCAGATGAGACTCAGTAAATTCCTCATGCTTTGTTTTCCAGGACAACTTCCTCTGAACTTGGTCCCCAAACCCATTCTTCTCATAGCAGATTGCTACAAGTAATGTTTATCCTTTCTAGGAAGACCAATAAAAGATCCCTTAGGTCAGTGTGAAGGTCCTCCAATACACTAGGAGGCAAGGTATGACTTACTTTTCCTGCAATCTTCCTATCTCCAACCCCAAAATAGTATTTGGTTGTACAAGTAGACTGTGCTTTAGAAAGCAAACCCATCTCTTTACAGTCATTTGGAGAGCTGACATGCAAAGAGAGGCTTATAAGCATTAGCAAAGTTTGCATTAGACTTGTTCAGTATCCACTGACAGCTTTACTCTAGACAGAGGATATGAAATCACAGTGCTTTTTAAGATACCAGGGTTAACTTTCAATCTGGAGGAAAAACAAACACACAACCACCCCCATGCCCTTGAAAAGCCCATAACCAAGCATAGTTACCACCGAAGAGCAGATGTCCTTATTTATCTCATCTCTGTTCAATGACAGCCTCCAAACTTACCTGGTATCCTGATAAAAGACCAGCCGTTCTGAGGCCTGATCCCTAACAGCCCTCCTGGATACTCTGGGAAGAACTGGGAGCTTTGCTTCAGCCAGTCAGCTGCTAGCTCAGGGGCTCCATTGAGTACACACTGCTTTGCTTCCAGGCTTCCTCCTTCCTTTAGTGCCCTGCGCTCGTATTCTGCACTTCGGTCATTGCAGTAAAACTCCAGTGGCACAGCTGTTACCTACAAGTAAAATAATCATCAGTACTCTTGTTCAGATTTCCCCTCATCCCCAAAGTTCAGGCACCTTCCCACAGGATGGAATTTTAAAAGTCAAATCATTACTGACACATACAAATGGGAAACAATCTTAGACTGGCTTAAAATAAGCTACGATGCAACATCTCCCCACACAACAACAACAAAAAAAAAGGTCCTGTAAATGACCAAGCACTGACTACTTGCCTTGTGATAAACAATGCCTTGCTGCACAACTGATAGCAAAGCTGAGAGTAAACGAATAATATCCTTGCTGCACCTCTCATTTTGCCTTGATTTTTAAAATTTTTATGTTTTCCCTTCACAATCAAGTATTTACCTAGCAGAGATGAGATTTACGTATTGTCCTTTAACAGAAATTCATGTGGTAATTTAAAATTAGGAAGATACATAAATTAGAAAGGAAAAAAACAAACAGGATAACAGCCCCATTTTGGAAGAGCACTTTTCTTGGTCTTGACAGCTGACTTGAAGAGAGGTGGGCCACAGAAACAGTGCAAGTGAGCACAGGGTGATCTTCCTCTGGCTGTTCTACGAATCCCTTGCCCTATTACCTGCTTCAGCACATACAACCCAGCTGGACAGACCAGTGTTGCAAACACAGGAACTCTTGATTTCACGCCACGTGAGCTACTCTGGAATGGCTCCACCACTAACTACACCCTGCTCTGCCCTGTCCACCCAAATCCAGACAAAGTATGGAAGGTCCACGTTAGGCAAAGAGCTGTATGCCCCATGGCTGTCAGGTCCTTGAGTAGAATTCATCCCAGCAGACAAGGCTGTCCTTTGTACAACCTATAGCTTTCTCTTATCTCTCCCTTACCAGGGTAAGGGACAACTTCAAAATACTGAAGCAATAAAAGCCAAAAGCATAACCGAGCCATGGTACATACCAGGACAGCCTACTCTGCTGGGTTTTAATTAAGATACTTCACCAGTAGTTAAACTGCATGATCCAAAGCAAATATAGCAACTACAACACTTTCACTCAAATATAAAGACTCAATAATTCACTATCTAGCACAAGAATCTTTCCAATAAAAATGCAGACCACCAACTTCTTCCTCCTATCTTTTGTAAACAGAAGTCTGTTTTGGGCCAACATTCTGGGGTAAGCATTTACAAAGCTGTTTATAATGCAATTTACAAAAGAAAGCTAGTAGAAACTTTCACATCCTATCAAGAGACTTAACATACTGTAAATTCACTTAACAATTAGACTAAAACCTAATATTAGACAATTAACCTTATAGCATGGGCTTAAAGCATGGAAAAGTTGTAAGTTTTCAATGCTTTGTTGGTTTCTTCACCAATACAGGAAGCAAATAGATCACTACTTTAGCAGTCATCATTGCTTTTATTTCAGAAGTACAATTTTAAAAAGATCACCCATGTAGATTCATGTAAGTTAAAAACATTGTCATGTGTCCTAACATGCAAAATGAACACATTACCCAGGGGACTATGAAAAGCAACGTAACAAATGAAAAGGAACACAAAGGAAATCAAGTATGTGAAAGCTTTCACATTTTAAAGGAGAGAGCTGCACAGGAAGAAACAGTATGGCAATCTCTAGGGTTTGATGGTGAACAGTATGTAGCTGAGTTTCTGGAGAACTGAGAAAGGGTGGGAATTGGTTTGGTAATGGGACAACTGAAACATTAAATGCAGTGAAAGAACTATCTTTGTATCGCAGCCAAAAAACTTTTAGGTATTTGAAGGGGGATGAATTTTTTGTTCTAGCTTACTCTTGTGTGACATAATTAACTGCTACATACTGAGAATAACATATGTAACATTATATCATTCAAATGAATATATTTTAATGGCTTCACTAAATGTTAAGCAATAAAATAGTTCAAATATCAACAGTTTTAAATATTGTACTTTGGAACTGTAAGATGAAGGGAGCAACCTGTACCTCAGGACAGACTGCCTGATATCTTAGATGCCGGCTGCTCCTCTCTGAGCATTTACCAGCTAACTCAAAGTCAAGGGTATCAAACAAGATCTTCTTAGTAGAAGCCTGTGGTCCACTCCTGATTTACAGGAGCTCTTCTCATAGGAAGAAAGTAATCTCCCAAACAGAGACATATTTTTGCAAGGGCATATCAGCTGTTTAAACAGATTCATAAGCACAATTTTAGTCCATATCAAAATAAAATCAGAAAAGCATACAAAATCTCAGCAGTAACGGTAAAGCTACTGTTTGCAAGATGCCAAGAGCTATTTTTAAACCAGATTGGCTTTCAAGTCTATGCACACCATCACATGAAACACTGTAAATTGAAAGGGACTGTGTTAAGTAAAACCCTGTATACATTCCCACAAAGTACTAGAGACTGTTAAGAGTTGATGCTATCTTGTACTGCCATCTGCAGTCAAAGCATAGGATGTCTTTTGTGGGAGAGGACAAACCTCTCACAGCTCAAGTCTTGCTGCCTGAACACAGATGTACACCACAACAATGGTGCAGACTTCAGTTGTTTCTTTTAAAGGACACTATTAGCCATCACATTTCAGTACATATTTCTGCACTGGACAGACCGGAACAAATACTCTCTCAGGCACAGACAACCCGTCATGTTTATTCCCAGGACACCTAGGATCAGCAGCAACTACACACAAAACAGAGCAAACCAATTTCTGACACAGAAACACGGCTTATCTACTGAAATCAATATGGAGATTCGTACACTAGGATTTTTATAAGAAAAATAAAGTCACATCATAAAATTCTACACGCTACATTTTACTAATACCTTCACCTAAAGAAGCGCTGGGAGAGACAAACTTGAGACAAACTGTGTGTGTGCCTCAGTGCAATTTCTACATTAAGAAGAACAAATATTCCCATGTGGGAAGTATGCCTGTGTAACACTGACTGACATCCAAGGACATAAGGCTATCTTTACTGTCAGCTCCATGCTTTTTTAAATGCATAAACACACTTCTAGGGTAGATCTCTGCATCTTTTACATGGCCTTACAAAACACAGCACATTTCTGAAAGAGATCAAAAAAATCTTCCATTCAAGCTTGCTCATGATTCTCCTCTCTCCTTTTTGTCATGGTGCAGTTTTTTAAATTTCTTTTCCCCAGCTTTGTTTCTGTGGTTTTGCTTGTAACAAAGGTAGTACTAAACCCTCCTATATGAACACATTCTTGTCAAACTCGCTGAATGTAACAGTCATGGTTCAGAAATACATCCAAAAAATAGAGTAATAGGGATATACGAACGCACTGTCACCTTAAATTCAATAACTTAGCTTAGTTAGGGCAATTGTAAAAATGTAAAATCCATTTATCTCCATGCAAAGTTAACCTTTCAGATGTTGTGAGATGTCCAAAACCGCTTCTGACCACAATACCTCTGACACACCGGAATCTACTGAACTGATAAACTAAAGCAAACAGTTTGAGCCATCCTCCAAGTTACTTTTTTTTTTTTTTTGTGATTGAGGCCTCTCTGTACTCCAGAAAATTGCCTGCATAGAAAGAAAGTGACAGCACTAAAGCCCTCCCTCACCACTACCCCCCAGCTGCTACATAAACATACGCTCCTATTTCTATCATTCGCTCCATTAACTTCCCAAAATTCATCACAGGTCAAACAACAACAGAAGGCTATCGTTTCTGAGAACATATGTGCTCTTTCTGCTGTTTCAGGTCTTCTACACTCCTGCCAAAAGTTTCTAACAAGCGTAAAATTAAGTCTTTGTATTCCTAGAAGCAAAAAGCCATGCCTCCACTTAATCATTTTTATACACCAGCCAAACCAAAACAAGCAACTTTTATTCACTAGAATGTATGTCAGATATGATCTCCCCTCATTTTGCCCTTCCCCTTCCTACGTAGCCTTCTGAATCCCTCTCCTCCCTTCCTAATGTATAGGAAGTATTCAACATACTCATCTGCAATGTAAATTTAAGTACAAAAAGCAACAAAATCAAAGAAATCTGAAGGAGAAGTGATTTTCACAATTTACTCTCAGAATAACTGCTTGTTCTAGAACCAGGTAATGTGGTGTGACTAGGAGGTGGTATGTGACTGAGAATTCACTTGGATTCCTGGCCCCTAGAGCTGCAGGCACAGATGAACTCAGCTTGAGGAGCAGCACACAGGTGATAAGCAGTCTGACTTGCCATCCTCCCTTCTCCAGATGCCAATGTATAATTGCACATGCAGCCCCATTTGATCAAGACTACAGCAATAACATCAACAGTAACCGAAGTATATAGCATCTGGATAGCCTACAAATGTAGGTACATTTTATCCAGCTTTGTCAAGATCCAACAACATGGAATGAAAACAGCCATAGACTTACAAAGGTCTCTTGTGTCAACCCAGGAAACAGCAGCTAAAGTAATTTCAAAATTCAGTTAATAGTTGATGGACAACTCCAAACAGTACCACTTAACAGCCAAAAGATTTAGAAAATGCCAACTCAAATAATCCTTACATATTGTGATTTGGTGGTTCCTGGTTTGGAGCATAAGCTGACGCAGACAGAAAATGAACGTTCTTTTCAAAAAAGCATTGCTCCTCAGCCCCTTTTTGTCATCGGAGTTGACCAAACAATCAACCTATTCTGTTCATATCATACCTACATCTTCCCCTTAGATTCCTGGGGAATAATATACTTGACATTCTCTTCTACAGTTTTACTGCTTTGTGTATTAGGAGAGAAAGTGAAGTCTATGTATCTCAGAATAACTCCTGTGGTGTGCATCTTATTACTTTCCTTTTCCTTTCTGTACACATTACAGTCACTTCCCCTACAAAAAAACCCACTATTGAGTACAGTAACAAAAGGATATCCTCACAACAGCTTTACCCAACCAAAAGAAACTAATAGATCATCCTGTCCCTAAGACACAATTCTAACAAGATTTAAAACACAATAGAAAATCTGTAATTTACAACTTCACTTTGACTTACCCGCGGACTGGCTATGCACAGGAAGGACGGCAGCTCAGTCACCTGGCAGCACCGTACACATGAGGTAGCTGATCTCCTTCGATGTATGACATGATCCGAATAGCCAGTAACTGCTTTACAGTGGCTACTGAACACAAGGTTCTGAAAACAAAATTAAGAAGTTACTGGGACTATAAAGAAAAACTCCTCTTAAGTCTTGTGACCACACATGAAAAAGACAGACAAAGGACATTCACCAAATATTTCTCTTTGAAAAATGAAACTCTACACATCTTTTGCAGTGACAATGTACAGGATCTTTGTGTAATTATCAGAACATTCAAATCCAGAAATAGTTGAAATCAGAATAGCTCGTATCAATACTTGCCTTTACACTCAGGTGGAACCAGAAACAAGTTTTTCCTTCTTTGAACCTTCTGACCTTAGCTTTTATAATGAAGGAAGTATGGGAATATTCTAGTAGGTCTGACCCTCAAGCTGTTTTCTAGCTACTCCTTTATCTATTCTGAAGCATGGGTAAAATGAAATTTGGCAGAGAAAAAAAAATTAAGACTCTAAATGAGACTGGACTGGAATCTTTGGCCTTTCATCTTTTCCATCCTTTTCTTCCTTTCCCGTGCAAAATGGCTCTGAATTTTATCCTGAAGATGTTCAAGGTGCTCCTATGGTTACTCACACACATGAACACTCATGTGTAAAACCTGGAATTTGCCACAAATGTATCAATGGCCTTTTGATACAGAAAATTACATTGATTCCAAAGTGGGGGCACTGAGATGACACTGCAGTTTAAAGAAAGGAAAGCTCTTTGAAGATGCTCAACTCTACACAGAAAAATAACAGAAAACAAAATTTTCTTTGCTTGCATCAGTAATTATATTTCCTTATTGTATATACCAAACAATGAAATAAACTGCTTACAGACTAAGACACTTTTGCTACTTAGTTTTTATTCTGACTCTTCTGCATTCATAGCAACCAACTGTTAATTGTTATGTATAATTGCTTCCTATAGTACGCAGAGCATTATTCTGCATACTATAGGAAACAAGCAACAATTTTAGAAACATTAAGAGGTACACCTCTCACTGCCATAGGATCACAGGATATGCTCTCCTGACAATTCCAGCAGTTCACTTAAGTAAAATGTGAACAGCATCTAAAGCTTTGGTACTGTTTTGCCCCAGTTTCTAATGCAACAACATTTACTCCATCCTGATGTATCAAAATTAATTGCATGAGATTTTATAAATTCCCAGTGTTTTAAGTTTTAAACATCAGGGCACACGATAGAAGCAGACACCTTGTGTATCATGTCTTACACTGGTTGTATGCATTCCTATGTATGTCAAAAAATGCTAGAGAACATCCATAGCAGTAGTCTATTATGGATCATGCATTTTGAGCATTTTCTATTTCCAGATGTAGAAGCACTGAGCAAGATACAGACGGCTAGCACATATCATTTGGAACCTGCTGACAAGGGAGAAAAATAGTCTTACTGTACGTACATGCTAGCACCACCTAAGAAATACAATCAGTCAATCCTAGCACATGAGTCTTCCAGCTGCTACCAGTGTGACTGGTGGTCTGGAGCTGGCAAAGAGAAAGTTCATAGTCCCTGACTGAACATCTGCTCCTCTATATCAAAGGTGAGAGCAGAAAGAGCTGACAGTAACCTTTCACTGACAGACGGCAGGGCTAAAAAGCACAGGTCAAAGCTTGGGCCACACTGGGTAACGTGAAGTGATCCCCAAAACAGGCTCTTACTCAGCTGGCAATTCTTTATCAGTAATGCTGGCTTAAGCAACAACTGCTTCACATGTTCACTCCTGTCCCTGCAGAGCCTCTTCCTGTTGGCCTAGCTGTCTGTACTCAGTAAGATGCTGACCGAGACGAAAACAAACCCTTGCCCCTTCACTCCAAGTTAGCTCTGTGATCTCTTCCACCACCTGGTAAAACAGGCCGTGTGCTGAGACAGCAGAGTGGGAAACGCAAGGCTGGGAGCACATGGCTGTGGACAACAGATGTGAACGCTGGCTTACTGATCTAAGGGCCAGAAACGGTGCCAACAGGGCACCAGAGCTGCTGCTGAGAAGGGGGAGTCCCTTCCCATGACATGTTTGTGCTGCTGCTTCTGCTTTTATCACCTGTCACACCCCCCCAGAAGCCTATTCAGCTACACATCTAATTAAAGAACAAATCCGATAGCCATGAAAATACAAAGTTTTCTGCAGTTGCCTCACGCAGCGACGTGACAGTGCAAGCCCGCATCAGTGGAGGCAGGACTTGGAGGCTGGGAGTAAAGAAAGGACAGCAGGAGTCAGAGGGGAAGAGTGACTCCCCCCTCAGCAAGAGCAGGCTACTAGGTGGACTCAGAGCAACTGCTTTAGCTCAGAGCCCCCCTCTTCCCCACCCCTGGCCCACACACTGGGGGTACAGCTGAATTTACGCAGAGGAATCAGCATTGCATGCAGTCACCAGAGCTTTCCAGTAAGTCTTCTCACAGTCAGCACTGGCATACTGATGGTGGCCCTGATCATTAGACGGGTTTGGTAACTTTATTTCCTGGAAAGTGAGAATACAAGAAGTGGATAGAGAGGAAGCTAACAAACTGTAATTCCAAACCTATGCAAGTTTGTTATTTAATTCTCTTTTGGAAGACAATATCAAAGAGCCATCAAAGCTGGCTTTAGCCCAATTAGAAGTACCCAGGAAGAAACATAAAGGAAAACTTCCAAAAAGGTAACCAAATAAAGAGAAAAATCTTATTTTTGTATATGCACAGTATTAGAAGTAGGTCTTGTACATGGGCATTAATCTGGTTTTCAGCATCATGCTTCCTGTATACGAATTATGAGTGGGTCACATAAAAACCATCCCTCTGAATTCCCTGACATACGCAGCCATTAAGTATTCATGAAGAGAGCAGATACCAGATATAACAGGGACAGCAGAAACCAGCTTCCCATCAGCCAAATACATGGAAAAGACTAGGTAAGGTTACAGAACTGAACACGGCCACAGCTCTGAAATGGATCATATACCTTAGTACAACACAGTCAAGAACTGAAGAGGAGGACTGGTACAAAATGATAATGTACACATCTACTGCAACCATGTAATCCAAAGTAAGTGTTGAAAGAGCCTTTCCTACATTACAGAGCTGCACATAAATATGGGTGACTGCTACCAGCATCTTAAGCTCACTAACACTCCTACTTTTTTTAATAGAAAGAAAATTAGGAAAGCAAAGGAAAGAAGGGTTCATCTCAACAGATCAGATAGTCTATTAATTTAAATCAATGTATACAAACTAATACACATGTTGTGGAGGTGCTGAGTAAGGGGAATGAAGAGACCTCACACTGCAGGGGATTTCTGTGTTTGCATGAAGAAGCTCATACTATCTTTAGACAGATGTTACCTCAATTTCAGAAATATCCATTAAAAATAAATGGTTTTTTTCTACTGACTTATTTTCATATTTTGTGTTTCATATCAGAAATGCTGATCTGAGCAGTTAAGAAAAGCCTTTCCAGATTTATACCATTTCCTTTTTCCTCTGTTTCTCCCCCTCCTTACTCCCCTACACGTTACTATCTTATGAAGCCCTAAAGGAAGCCTTGGGGGATTTTACACTGAAACCCTCTCAAATTTTGGCTAAGATAAAAAGTTAATTTTTACTCAGAATGATGTATGCTGCTAAAAGACAGGTATGCAAGCGGAAGTTTGTTTTTCAACTGTCCCTTTGGTTTTACAAGGTTGTGGGGTTTTTTGTTGTTGTTTTTTCTTCTTTTGCTACCCCCCTTTTTTTTTAAAAAAAAAAAAAGTTCTATATGTAAGCTGTGCAAACAAAATTCTGCAAACATAGCTTATTTTAAAGTGACTTCAGGTGGCAATTTGTCTAATGTGCAGGTTAGAAAACAGTTCTAAATAATCTTTTGTAACTGTAGGGCTTAACTTCCTTTAGATTTACTGAGGTTATCACAAATGTGCTGTATTCCACACACTGATGAACTTTGCTCCTCGGCTGGCTGTTTTCTATGTAAAAGGTACTAGTTACACCAGTCACAGCACTGGGACTCCCTGAGACACAAGTAATGACTTCCTCAAAGAACAGAAATTATTTGGAGAAAGCAAAGGGTATATTTAAGTCTTGCCAGGTTGTGGTACAGGTGGGTTTGTAGCTTATCCAAATGCTTTACATTTCATTGTTAATATTAAAACATACATGTGCATATTCCACATCTTGTATTTAATATTTATAATGTTATCTCACTTTCTGTACTTTAAGAAAAATATAATTACTTTCATTTTAATATTTACACACACTAAGCCAAAGGTTATGTGAAGACCTATATTGTCTTTCTACACATGTAAAAATGAATGCTACCTTCTTTAAGCACATACAATTTCTGATACCATCTTCCACTCCTTTACTGTTAGCCTGCAACATTTATGACACCACACAAGTTTCTCTTAACTGTACCAATGGGAGGACAGAGCTGCAGTATAGTTTCAGAGATAAGCATTATACCGTCAGTAAACAAACAGCCAAATGTAATCGCAAAAAAAACTATCTGAAAGCAAATCCATATAGTGTAGACATTTTATCAAGCTAGACATGGAAACACAGAGCAGAAGACCAGCACAGCCAGAGTTAACTGGCATACACACTCAGTTGGCTTGCTCTTTGTTTGATAACTAGGAGGACTCATTTCGTTGGCTTTGCTGTTAACACAGCAAAACATGACACCAAGTCCAAAGTTGGTTTCCTACTGCTTACACGTCTTCCATTTCAACTTCCTCTACACGCTATTCAATTGAATTCTGGCTATCTCCTTTCCCCTTCCAGACTCATGAACAGAAGCAATATTCCCTAGAGAAACTTGGCACGATGTCACTGTTTCAGAAAAGTGGGTTTTTTTACTGCATATCTACTAACTGCCCTAGATGCCTTCCTGACTCCACACTGGCACTTCTGGGAACTTGTTTCCCAGTGAAACTAATCAATGGAGCTATAACCTAACTCAGGAAATCAACAGCAATTTAGTCATAAAAAGACAAAACCTTCACACACATCCCAGGCAAAAGGTCAGAGAAAATGACCTTGCATTACACAGTAAGATGAGTGCATTTGGAATGTATCAGACATCAGCAGAAACAAATTTCAGAGTAGAAAGACACCATGGACAATGTGCGTCCACCAACTCTGAAAGGCTGCTAGGCTGAAGTCTCTGCTTTCCCCAATTGCTGCAACAATGTATTGAATTTGAGAAGAAAAGAGTTGGTTTCAGTCAGAAAAAAAGCATCTTACATGTAAAAAAACATTACAAAACTCTTAAGCTTTTATGTTGAATCCACCCCTGACAAATCATGACTCTAGTTCGGTTGCTTCAGTAATATTTTTAAGATTTCTAATTCAACTGATTTATTTTTTATATCAAGTTTTGAAGTGTATCAGCACATGGAAGATAGCAGTTAAATTATTTTTTTGTTCAGCATTCTGAACTTTATGAACTATATCTAATAAAGCAGATAATAAAGTCATCCTGTTTCCAAGTTTGTTCTCTGTTTTATAAGGATAGAAAGGCTTTCATTATTTCTCACTCATGAGGATTTGCTACTGTCTCTAGATCACAGAAATTTTGCTTACCTGCAGCAAAGTGCAGCTGTGCAAGTTAGGGAAAGACAGCGGGAAATTTACATCAAGCAAGAAATCCCTGTTCCTCAGAAAATGTGACCCTGGCTGTTTCTCCCCATTGGTCTCCATCCAGGACCGCATGTGATGGAGCCTGTAGGATGCTTTCAGAGACAGGAAAAGAGCTAACCATCTGAAACAAAACACAGCAGATACTGCTTTGTGAAAGAAAGGCTTGAGTAAATTTACAACATAACGCTATTTGACACAAATGTTTTTTCAGAATTTCAGGTTTACAGTGTCCAGGCTTAAAGGAAATAATTTTTGCTAGACATTTTCCAATTACATTACTCTTACTTTTTTTTTTTTCTAAGGTGGCTTAACTGAATCCAAGTGTTTAAATCAAAATATACTTTGAAGTGCTTTGTTTAAAACAGTCGAGCCTGAGTTAGCCACTACTACTTCGAATTGTACTCTGACTTCTCTGTAAATTGCTCCATATATAAATTATTCATAACAACCTGCTATTCATAACAACCTGCATAATGAATGCAGAATTTATCATAAAGATCATTCAGATAGATCAAGGGAAATTTGTATTGTTACTGAAACACAAACAAGAAACAGTAGTCCAAAATAACCACAACAATGAAAGAGTATTACACTTACAAAGCCCTAAGCAAAACACCTTTATTTATTAATAAAGACTTGCTTTTAACCTCGTATTTCTTACAGTCACTAACTTCAGTCAGAGTACAATTCGTTGCAGGGTACACTTCAACTTAAAACCGATCACCTCCCTTTCCAAGATAATTCAAGTTCAGGATACTAATAATCCATTATCCTAAGCCTATGCCTTGGAATTCCATTTCATATTAGAAACAGGACATACGGAAAGTAGACAATATGGCTCAGAGCTGAAGAACAACTATCATAGCACAAGCTTATTCCACGTGTGTTAAAACACATGCTGAATTGCAGTTGGTAAGCATTGCAGTAAACTGGCCTTCAAAAGGCTGGATTTTGCACTTGATAATGCCAGCAATGTACAATGTGATCCTAAGCAAACTCTCCTGTTGCCCTTTGACCGTCTTGTATATTTATAATGTTAAATCTTTGTAACAGAGGTTTTCTTTTGACAGAGGCATCAAAATTGCCTTGCATAATGGTGCCCTATACTTGGAGGAACACTCTAGAAGTTCCTATAATATTAGATAATGATAGACAAATTATAATACTAGGAGGCACAGAAAACACAGGTTTACAGACAGACGCCCCTAACATCACCTGTACATTTCCTACAATTACTAAAACAGAGGAAAAAAAAAAAAAGTTGTCCTTACCTGGCTAAATGTCCCTGATTCATGAGGTTTGCTATTTCCGCTGGAGAGACATCAGTAAACCGGAGGAAAGAAAAACAGCTTTCTTCATTGATGCCTACATCAAAGAAATACTGAAGTTAGGCCAACACATTTCACAGACACTCATAGCTGAAAACTTACTTCATCAATTCCAGATACACATGATCTGACACACGACAAATCTGGTGAATAAACAGGAGATCCTAATTTAACCTAGATCCTTTAGAAATACTGGAAATCTAATCTGACATTGCTTTTGCCTGACTCCAAGTTCCAGTTAGTTTTCCTGTCTGGGCAAGAGAAAGGCATTTACCAAGACAAAGACGTTCTAGGCCAGAAAACCATGCAGCCAGTAAGGACATTGATTTAACTTACTAAAAATCAATAGGCAGCATGCGTGTTTGTGAATCTAGACACATTATCTGCCAGACAGCTGACCAGAACACACATACCTCATGCCCAACATGCTCCCTCTCACCCGCCAGTGAGTCGAACGGGTTGGAAGGAGATGTAGGAATTGGTAGGGGAATGTGAGTATGGGGATAAAGACGCAGTGGATATGGTGAGGAAGATGGATACACTGCAGTGAAGGGTGGCAAGCAGAAGAGATATGTTTCGGTGCTAATGAAGAAAGCTTTTCAGACCCACCCATGTGCACTGCAAATCCCCAATACCGTTCATAACTTTTTAATTTTTAACTTTTACACAAAAACTATATGCCCCAAATTATTTTCCCTTTATGGTATGCCAAAAAGGGTCTCCAATAAAAAGGCTATTACAAACAACAAAACAAACAGAAACCAGAAAAATCAATGAGACATACAGAAGTCAGAGCATTACAGACAAGTGCAGACTCCTGTAGCTCTATTTGTTTTTTCTTACTTGAGAAGGGTTTTGCACAGCTGAACAGGTCCACGCTAACAGAATTCAATATAGTAATGCAGCCAGTATCTATCTTGCTTTTTTCTCCCAAAGTTTTTCCCACCCCAGCAGCTGAGCAATCTCATTTGCTCCTTTTAGCTAAAAAGAAATTCAATCATCTATAATAAACTGTATTTGTCAATATAGGCAGCTTATGTGGGTTTTTTGCTCATTGATTAGATACTGGGTCACTTGCATCTCATCTACTTTTTATATGAAAAAGAAATTAGCAGTTTAACATACAATACAGAATGCTCTGAAATTAATCCAAGATTTCTCTGAATTGAATCTGTGAAAAATCCACAATAGACTAAAAAGGCAGCACTGATCCCTTGGAGCAAGTTAAAACAAGACAGGAGGAGTGGAACAAGAGACTGCAGTAGGATTAAGCAGTAACTAAATAAGCTGTCTATAGATTATTCTTCTAGCTGCTTCCCTCCTTACCTCACTGAGTAAATGAAATATATGTACGACTACAAACGCTAACAAATTTCTAACAGGTTCTCAGAGGACTAACTGATCTGGGGTCTCAGTCCTTCCCCCTGAATAAGACATATTATACAACATCATACACAAGTGTGCAACCCAACTTGCTTCCCAGGACTGTAAACCTACCCTTCCTATGGAAGAGAGACTGCTGGATGTGGTCTGGTGCAAATGGCGAAAGTAAAACCCGTAACCACCTGAAAATGAAAGCAACAAAACCAACCAAACTCACTAAGTGTTAACACATACAATTTTCAATCACACAATCAACAGAAAATGCAGAGTTGCCACCCAGTTCTTTGCTGCAAGTATTTCAGCACTCTGGATATCTGGAATTGCACGGCAGTAAGAGAAAAGCATCATCAGTCCACATGCACTACTATTGTCAATTTGACACTGAGACACACCATTGTTCTGGAATTGCATTTGACGCTGTAGAACAGTTAAGTCTTATCTTTGAACGTGGCTTTTTCACCTCTGCCCTGAGCATTTCTCATAACTGGATGCAAACAAAACTAATCAAGAATTGCTACAGTCGGAGAAAACAGCAAACTGCACTTGGGCAGCTTCTATTCATTTAAGGTAAACATTAAAAGCTGTAAAGGCAGTTGTAGATGCTCACGATATATCATGTCACAAGAGATACTGATAGCTTCCTTAAACAAGAAAACTCACTGAAGGGAAACCAGGGGGTTTTTCTTTAAGAATTCTTTTAAAGCTTAATTCTATTACACATCATCAGCAACAACTCTAAACTCCTTTTCCTGACTTTCTCATTCAATCAAAGGGATATCTGATGATCAAGATTCCACCAAGAAAGAGCATCAGATATCAGATCCTTAACAGCTGAATGAATGAAAGAAAACTAGGAATGCATCGCTTGGCCAATGTCATTTAAGCACATCAGGTAAGGGAGTTAATTAGCACTTAGAAAGCTAAAATAAGTCTAAGTAATAACACTATATATGCTAAGCTGGAGGAAGTGGAGTAGGCTTGCCTGTCCCGTGAGTGGTTAAAGACCCTGATCTGTCCATGACGGTAGATGAACTTTGAAATCTGGTATGGCTTTAGGGAGATGTGAAATGGAGACCAAGTTTCTTGTCGCTCAAACAGCTCTGGGTGATTGCACACCTGTAAGAAAGAGAGCATGTCAAACACTGGGAAGAATTAATTTAGTCTGATGCAGCACTTATGTCCCAAATCAACTATGACTATTGATCACTAAAGCTTTAATATTGATTATTATGTCACAGCTATTTTAGTGTATCTGCTCAAATTTGAATACTGTATCTTTTCCTATTCACATAACAGCTACTGCCTCTTCTTCCCAAGTGAATTATTTCCTTCAGCAATCAGTTTGTAACTAAACCAGTTAGCAGATGCATGCACCATTTGCCTACAGCTCTTATACCCCCACATCATGCTACACTGCATCAGAAACACAACTGAGTTGCATGCAAATTTGCTTGCCTATGCCAGAATTTTTTTTATATGGTGTTTTCTAGAAGTCATATTTTAGTTCTGTGCTAATAAATGATTATACTTTCTTAAAATTATTACTTAAAATAGCCTTACCTTCCTGAATTGCATGACTAGATTCATGAGACTACTAGTAGTAGTCTGTGCTTGCTGAGTAGTGCCCATTGAGGACTGCAGTAAGTCATCAATAGAGATTTTGTTTTTCAGAGCTTGGTACAACAGCTTCTGTCGACTTGTCTGCTGGCAGTACATAAGAATTTCAATCTGCAAAACAGTAAAGAAGATTCAGCCTTTTCTATTTCTGAAATGGAGGATGACCACATCAGTACACACAAAGCAGAGAGGAACATATCTTAAGGAAAACATAACTTTCTCAAAAAACACATGTACAGGCAGTTGCTTTCATATCTGTATTTCAGGATCCAGCCTGGGAAGGACTTAACCAATAGGTGTGTTCTGGAAGGCTTCGGTAATGATGTAAGAGACAGACCTTTAAAAGCATGTGAGCACAACTGACTAAACAGATTATTAAGAAGCTCTGAAAACATCATATTTGCAGCTGATCAGCTTAAAATCTGACCTCGATTCTCCTGTCCTACTGTTAAAATGCTACCCATTTAGAGCCAACTTAAGCAGGTGCCAGGAGCCCATGATAATGGCAGGTGCATCACGTAACAACTGCATCTGTGGGAAGTCCTAGTTTTGAAAATAGTAAGCACATCAGAACAAAGTATGTCTCTTAGCCAGTGGTCCCAATATCTGGGGACATGCTGACCGCAAGATCATCCAGTATTGCTAACATCCACATGAAATTAAGAGGCTAAGAAGAAAGAAGAGTATGATGTTGCCACTATGCATTTCTTGCTCTGTACAAGCAAGCAAGGTTCCTAAATCCATGCCACTTTGCAAAGGCAACTGTAGATGTTTATCACCCAGTCACTGCTGTATCAATCTCCTTCACTTCAATTAGTGATATTTCTGTCAACTTAATCAGGCTTAAAGATTTTTTTATTTCTAACTATTAAAATGTTTTCTCTAGAAGTTTATTAATTAGGGGTTGTTCAGTTACATTCACATCTAGTGAGATTGCTGGGACACGGTGCCAGAAACTGGAGGTCTGTGAAAGGTCTACAATCAAATTCCAGGTTTGCAGACTGACCAATGAGTTTGCAAAAACCAGAGTAGAGAACGGACGGAGCTATGACAATAAAGTTGAAATACTCATTTCAGATAAATACTTTTTCTCACCTTATCTGACAGCTCATTTTCCACATCCTTCTTGATTCTTCTCAACATGAAAGGCTTCAGGATCATGTGCAAGCGGGATAGCTGGTCTGAAATACAGGGAATGGGGAAGAAGGAACAATTATTGCACCAAAGATGAGAACTATATGGTATTTTATTACAAATTAAATCTCTTACTGCTCAGCCATTTCCCCCCATATAAGTTCTTACAGCACAGAGTTGTTATTTCTCTGTTAATTTTTCTTTTTTTAAATGGGTGATGAGCTACACTGTTTAACTTCTATATCTAAAGGTTTGCTTCAAAGAATGAACTTCTAAAGCATTTTATGTGTTCTGTGTTCCCCTGGACTCAACAATATGCGCTTAAATTTATCACTGTTAGTGAAGAAGAAAGTTTCAGATGAGATATTGCTAATTCATGAAGAGAGATCATTACAGTTTTAAGTCCTGCCCCTGCCCCCCCATTTATACCATCACAAGAACAGGACATACTGAATTGACAGACAACTGCACTCCTTACAATAACCTGTAAAAACAAAGTTCTGGATGAGAACTCCTAAAGCCTTTACTTTTGTGAAAAGTTTAAACTGTGCTGTGTTCTACTCCAGTTACAAATCAGCTATTCTACCTAACTAGATCTATCTACATAACTATCCCCTAAAATTTACTGTGAAGATTTACTTTTTAAAAAAATAATTTTAATGCAATTTTCCTGAAGCTCAAAAGGTGTTTAGGGATTTGTGTCATAATTTTTTGTCTAGAGCTTGCAACACACTCAGGAGATCTCCAAGATGATGTGCTCTGTAGAAATTTAGAAATACTTAAAATATGTGTTCTTCTGTGTTTGGGAAGGAGGAGGACTGGAGATAAGTAGCAAATCAACATTTTAACTTTTTTTTCCTATTCATTATACATGTTATGTAACAGTCAGAAACA
This sequence comes from Tyto alba, assembly GCF_018691265.1. Classification (NCBI taxonomy): domain Eukaryota; kingdom Metazoa; phylum Chordata; class Aves; order Strigiformes; family Tytonidae; genus Tyto; species Tyto alba. Next base: position 7,495,987 of record NW_024881280.1, read on the forward strand.
CAAGCTTTGACATAAAGGATGGACAACGAACAGTAACATTTCAAACCCATTAGGCACCCTCTGCTTTAGATGACATTTCTCATGCAAAAATGAGACAAAACTTATCCATTAGCAGTTGGAAAAGGCAACAGATTTTTAATATAAAAAATACTGCAATTACACACTGCACTCACTCTCATCAATGGCAGATTTGTTCTCTGCATGGCTCTCGATGTCCTTAGAAAACCACTCATTGAACTCTTCGTGGGAATCAAACAGTGTTGGCATAATAAAATGCAGCAGGGCCCACAGCTAAATGGAGAGAAGAAAACAGTAGATAAAGCAAAAGTCACCCTACTGTTGACAAGGTATTTGGAGATCCCAAACCCTTGCAGCTCTTTATAGGCACAATCATTTTACTAGATCATGAAACATGGCAAAATTAAACAAAACCCAGCTGCATCCTCTTCCTCCCCAACACCACCCCTCCCACCCTGAAAGAATGACCAATATATCAACTTAATAAAATACCATTAGAAAGCAGTAAGAAACACAGCACTATGATTACAGCCAACAGAAGGAAAACACAAAAATTAGATTTCATCCTGTAATCTAGGTATTACTAATCATTAGGTAGCTTCAGTTTTACTTTTACTTGACTGTGTGGCACATTTCCCAATTTTCACCTCCTAGAGCTGATCCCGTGTTTTCTACAAGCATGATCCCACAACCACACAAATGCAACATTTCACTGTTCACATATATTTAGTATATATTCTTGTTATAAAGAAACATCCACTCTTGTGAGCTCCTGAATACCTCAGCCATCGTGTTCTGGATTGGGGTCCCAGTCAACAACAATCTGTTTCGACACTGGAACTGTAGTAGGATCTTCCAACGAACACTGATAAATAAAATTAAGAAAAATCATTAAAAATGCTTTTTGTAGAAGGATATGAAACAAAGAATTTTAAGACCAATTGCTTCCAAGTGACCTTCCCAAATGATTTTTGGAGGTCACTGGGTAAAACTATCACAGCTGCTCCCCAGTCTTTCAAAAGACAATTACAGGAAGAAGTAGCCTTTTACAAATTACAAAGAAACGTGCATAAATTATTTTATTTTTCTAAGTATCTCTATTAATTTTTAATACAAATGCTTGGATACTAATAAAATCTTGTGGTCAGAATAATTAACTTCCCAAAAGAAAATTATGTACCAGAATGACACATATTTTTCAGACTTTACAACACTAAGTGTATGAGCTACTGTAGCAGGAGTGCTGAGCTATACATTACAATCCTCTTAGAGGAGCAGTTTCCAAAGAATGCTGAAGAGACAGACTTCAGTCAGAATTAGTCTGCATCTAAAGCTGTCTTCAATTTACTGTATACAGTGGCAACCTGGACAAAGGTTATGGGAAAGCAATTACAGAAGTAAAGACGAACAAATCCATTTCTTGAAAACAAGCAGAAAGCTTTCTGGCACAGTCTCTGATGAAAAAGACTGAGCTTTATTGCAACCAAGAGTATTCACAAGGTTCTGACCTTCATTTGTGTCTGGAAGTGCCACTGAAAAAGGAATCAAAACAATTCATTTAATGAAGCCAATATAAGCAACATATGCTAAAGACTACAGACTGTTTACTAGGCAGAATTCTGTGTGGAGTCAGGACAGAAGGTGAACAGCATTTCTGGCTGCTTTGATTAACTGTCCTGCACTCCATGAATGTTTCTGCTCCACAGTTCCTTTTTAATTACATTTTACACATTTGGAGAAGGAAAATCTAAATGCAAAAAACTAGTCGATCAATCCAGTGTCAGAGATTTATACACATACTTAACTAGGTTAGACACTAGGGTCTTATGTGTGTCGATTTTAACATCTATCAATTTATGTAATCCTGATTCTTGATATACCTTCATGAAGTTGACAGAGAGGGAAGATTTTCTTTCCAGTTAATTTATTACCTGGAGCTACTCTTGAGTGCTTGTGCTTCATCCAGTACCATATATTGCCACTTCACTCGCTGGAAATACTTCACATCCTGTACTACTAGCTGGTAACTGGTAATCACCACGTGGAAAGGAGCATCCTGAGTATACAATGTCTTCTATAACCACAGAATAAGAAACAAATGTCCACATAATGTAAGTATATTGTGAAGAGTTCACTTGTGTATACCGTAATTTCAGACTTCTGTTTCATAATCTTTTCTCATTATTACTGCATTTTTTCTCAGCTGACTTTTAAAACTAATTACAGCATAGTTATTCAACTGGTGGATCTGGACTTCAGCCCATTAGTCTGAACAATTTCTGATGCTTCTTAATGTGCCAGACAAGACCCAGGCACTGAACCCCGCAAAATGCTGTTGTTAAATCAGGACCAATCTGACAGGCCTGCAGGGATGCTAGACTTGGGCATCCTGAGTTAGGTTATTCAAACAGAATAAACAATCCTTGACACTGAAACTTCCTGCTTTATTTACAGAGCTCTAGTTTCTTCACCTGAACTCCACACTGCCCTGAATTGCCCTGTACCGTATTGCTCTCCAGCACAAGAGAGGCCTTCTACCTCATTATCTTAATGAAAATGCTACTATATGGATGAAGAAACAGAACTCTGTGTCCACCCGTTGTTTTATCTTGGTGGCTTGTAGCAATGGTTTCTGATTTACTCTGCAGAAATAACAAAAGGCGGTCAAAGCACAGAGGCATGCTAGTATTACCTGACTCCAGAACTTCCTGATCACCTTTCTATCGTGGGGATTTCCCCAGTAAGGTAGGACCTGGAACAGTACAAAAGCAGAAAGACATTATTTTAAAATAAAGACATACCTGCTCTAGAATTTTTTACTTTGTATTCTACAAAATAAGAAAGACAGACCTCTTTCTCCAAAACAATGAAAAGAGAAATTATCTTTCTTAACACAGAGAAAAATCAGAAAGCACTTAAAAATACTTAGAACCAGAGCACTCCAGGCAAATGTATAAAACAACTTAAGCTTAGTACTAAGACCAGCTATGCTGAGAATCTCAAAATTGCCCAGTAGCATTACACCTTCTGGTCAGGTTTTTCTAAACATTAAAATTGGAAATTAAAGTTAAAAATGATACTTTGCTTACGGCAGAAAGAGGTCTGCCCTCAACTGCTACAGTTAACCCTACAGGACTAGTGGGCTCATTCTTCTGTTTAACATTCCCCACTGTCCCATTGGTTTTGTATTTCAGAACTGTCCCCAGAAATCTGAGATGAAGTTAAAACATCTAGTTGATCTGGACATATTTTATATAAGAATTCTAAGAAATAAGCACTACTGCCAGAGAAATCTGTTAATCTGTTTATGGCTCAGAATTTCACGGGTCCCATTGCTCAGAACAGATTCTTTGCCCTGCACTGAAACCAGAGTTCCTGGTTAATTATACTGTACTGCCATCTTCTGTCTGATGGAAGGACTACACCCAACTAAGACAAAGTGAGAAATGCCAATTTCGGAGATTGTGAAAGGTCTTAAACATCCCCATCCTTCAACTGACAAGCTCCAAATTTCAAAGTGCCTTTAGTCGAATATTCTTCCAACTGTTCTGAAATAAGGAAAAAACAGACTAATAAAAAAAATTATTTGCCTTTCAGTTTACATATTCTGCCATGGACCTGAAGAAATTAATTCACTGTGGTTTACTACAAGCATGATTGACTACACATTTTGGTATGATTACAAGCACAAACAAAACCGGTTGAAACAGATTGCTTGAAGTTGTAAACATTTGACAATCTTAAGTTCAGAAAACTTATTTTTAAAACATGTTCTGTTCCATGGATGAGGTAAACATTACTATGCAATAAACCCAAAGAAAAGCTATATGATGACAGACACAGTTTGGGGCTTTTTTAAATCAAAAAAGGGAAAATTATCTTTTCACAAGCATCCTGACCACATTTTTAAAACTTTTTCTGTATTTTATTCACGGGAAGGAGAAAACATAAACAGCTGCTCGCCTTTTCTATACAATGAACTGATTAAAGGAAATGAGAGAGAGTAGGTAAAATGGCCAACTTCTCCAGTGTTTTCTACTCCAGGGTTTTTAATCAGGGCCCCTATTATTCTGGGCTATGCAAATACATAAATGTATTATTTTTAGGGTTTTTTAAAGTAACTCCTCCCTAGCTTAAGTATTTCTATTTCTTCATCAGTTTCTTTGAAGTCTCAGTAGTCCCAATTTATCCCAAAATATATTCCAAAACATATAGATGTCCCAGTTTATCCCAAAATACTCAAATCATCCAGTATTGAACTGTGTTCTAGCACTTCTCATACAGATACCTCAAACTATACACCACCATAACTAACACACGGGCTCATCAGGGATCTGCAGAGCAAGCTATGTGGTAAAAGGTAAGTCCTTTAATACTGCTGTACTCCAGATCAATAGATCAAATACTACTTCCAGTAATACTTTCAAGTCTTTTCTTCTACCTTATTAAGTAGCCAAGACATTCAAACAATTAGCTTGGATGTTACTGGTATACTGGTTACTTATAACTAGGTGTCTTGTACTGTTCTCAGTAAAAAAGAAAATCAGATGCTTAAACAAAAATGATCCATATTTCTCATACCAAAGGTTACTATGTTAACAACTCAACTATTTAAATTATAATCTATTCAGCTTTGCAGATGTTACCACAAGTGTCTGACACTTTTGTCTATCTCTAATTCTAAAATTTCAGCAGTACATGCTCTTTTCAAATCTTCCTTTGCAACACTCCAATGTTTTCCACTGGGGAATAGGTTGGCAGCTTGTTTTTCAGTAACTGATTGTTCCTTGCTTTCTACCTTACTATGCTTTCACATTCACAGTATACCTGAAGAACTCAACTTATGTTCTTCTGATTTTTTTGTTCTTATCTAATTGTGCCTCACATCTCTCCTTTTTCTTGATTACTGGCTGTACGTCTACAGTTCTTCTAATTTTCTGTAATAACAACTGCATTCCCTCTAATCTGTTTAGAGTTCAGTTTTGTTCACATACAATCTTTATCCTACTCAAATTGATGTGAATGACTGAAAACACTGCTCTAACCCTAAAGATAGTACATAAAATTGAAATATTATTCTCTAATCTGCTGCCAGGCCCACACATCAGAACTGAACATCCACTCCCTGCACCGCTTCAATTCCTCACTGAGGAGGTGCCTTTAAGCTGATGCAAAATGAAAATCATGTGCTTCAAGTAAGATCATTTTTTAAGACCTAGATAATTAAATGCTCCAGAAAAAACAGGATGATGGGGGGGAAAAAAAAAAGGCAGAATCAGATCCATTACAGAGTTTCAAATTCCAAGATAATTAGGCACCCAAATGTGGCAAAGAACTCAAGAGAACAAAACAGCCTGCTTTTGAGAAAACAGAACTTTCTTGCGCATGCTTATTACCTTAAATTTAGGTACAAATCTGGCGAACTCCTGATGCCAGTTGTTAAGAGTAGAGGCAGGTGAAATTATTAAAAAAGGTCCCCAGATGTTCTCTCTCTAGAATACAGAAATTAAAAATAAAGATTAACGACACCCACAAATTAATTGAGAGGAAAGGATACAGAGACAGTTTGATACAGCTTTACAACTACTAAATGACAGTGGCTACATAAGAGACTGAACTATATCCAACATAGCAAAACATCCTGCACAGCAGGGTGATACAGAATCAAACAGAGCAGATCTAATGTTTAACTAAGACTTAATTTTGTAACAGCAAAGTCACTTCCAGAACAATCTCCTTTGTTTCTGGAAGTTGCCAACTTCACATTACTAACAGCCCCTGTCATTCTGGGGAGGAAGAGAACTTCAGGTGGCATTAGAAAGCTTTGCTCCATCACATCACATCAGAATGCCCTCTGGTGAATAACAAAGCTGACCCATTAGTGTATTAGTAGTTACAAGCTGGCCTGCACAAAGGAGAGCCAGAAAAAGTAAAAGCTCTGGGCAGGCTTCTAAAAATCTCAGGTTTCAGTACTACAGGGAGACGAGCCTATCTGTTATCCCTTCCATACAGAGGAGCTCAAGGGCCTTCAGCTCTGCACACCCTTCCAGTATTGTGGCCAATAGTGCCAGTGGACTGTTATCAAAAGGAACATAAACAAATGCACATAATTGTCATTTGGACACTACTGCAGCTAATTCTGCTTTCAGTATCACTTGGTTGATATCTCCTATTTAAGGCAAGTGACTGGGTGCCAGTCAAGACTTTTTTTTCCTTCAAGAAAGATACCAATTTCTGCATGAAGTAGTAAGCTCCTGTTGCTTTTTCTGTTTTGTTTGTCTGCCTTGGCACAGAAGAATCACTACGCTTCCTTAGAATACCCTACTGAAATATGAAAATCCATGCTGATTGCCATGAAGCTCAAAATTTGGGCTTCATTTCTACAAGTCGCTCGGATTTGTAAAACTCAGTGAACCAGGAAGTGTACAACTTGTGCTCTCATCAGGCTTTTACATTCAGTGTAAGTGAAAAGTTGATTCTCTGTAAACAAATTAAAATTCTATTTTTATTTACATATATTTATATATACAAACACCCCCCCCACATCCATTTCAAAGGCTCCACTTTAAAACAAAGGTTAAAATGCCTTTTAAGACATTTAAGCTTTATAATCTAGACTTCATTTCCAACATGTGAAAAATATGCATCTTCTATCAAGCATACTGACCAGGAAAAGCTCAACCTACCTCAGCCAGATGTGCAAGGAGAGCAATACTTTGTACAGTTTTACCCAGACCCATTTCGTCTGCCAGGATTCCATTGATGCCCTGCAAAAGATCCATAAGTGAACACCTTCACATTACTACTTTTTAATCCATGCAGGACTAGCAGAACAGCTGCCACTGAATTTAGGAGGAGCAGTCCCACTAACAACTCTGAAACACCTTACTGTCTCTTACATCTTCTACTAAGAGATAATTTATCTCAACTACACTTTCATTTCTCAGTCTGATTTTTCCTCCCTCAGCCTGTCTGCATTCCGTGATCACACTGCAAACTGGGTACACACACAAGGACAAGGCTGCCTGCAGTTTACCAGTTGACACAAGACTGAAACAGGATGCAGTTCCAAGCAGCAAAATTCTCCTCAGGGTATAATCCAAGTGATAAACAGCTATATAAACATCCACAAAGAACCTCAAACTTAATGCCCCGAAGTTATTATTTCCTAAATAATCAAGAATACTGATATGTGGCTTACATAATACTTTCCTTTCTTCTAAAGGCATTACAGACTGAGCATATATGTGGCCCGTTTTTAAAACCAGTTATTCTGGTTTTTAACCAAGTTTACTCTAGTGACTTAAGTAATCCTAGAAGTTTTAAAATTTTGCAAGATGTACTCAGATACCTGCTCATATAGGTTGGCCAGCCAATTCATGCCTTTCAGTTGGTAACCTTTCAGTTTTCCATTGAAAATGGTAGGCTGTGGAATATCTTCTCCTGCTCTGATAGACGGGTTTGCTAAACTGTAGCTCTCTCCAAAGCCAGTACCGGATTTGTTAGCAGCCCGTAAAGCAGCTGCCCGACTCTCTTTTGCATCTTCATCAAATGATCTGGTCTAAAAAGGAAAAGGAAAGTATGCATAAAATGAACTTAGTAATTTATCAAGAAACTGTATAATAAAAGGCTTGACATTTCACATTAATACATAGGATGTCTGCCAGAAACTAAGAGAAAACAAGACTGTTCCTATAGCACAGGTCTTTATATTCTGTTTTTCTACCCGTCTAACACAGAAAGTGGCAGTGGAATTAAATTCAAATCTGGTACCCAGGATTAAACAAAGCTACTTGACTCGGCTGCTATGAAAGATCTTGGTTCTGTGGCCTCTAAAATTACTCTGTTATCTCTTCTACTTCATGGATCCAAAAAATACGTACCCTGGCCTGATGAATCTGGTAAGCATCCTCAGCATTCTTCAGAGCTTGGGCCTTGTAATAGTTACTATCTGAAAACAACATCTCCACGTTAGAGCTCTGCAGCAGTAACCAAATTAACACACAGATAAATTCCAGTAATTATAGGAGTGCTTCTTACACAGAAGGATTTTGTACTTGAAATTGTAAATTTGCACAACATGAGGAGTACAGTAAATTTCAAGAATTTGCACAGGAGGGATTACAGATGAACCGCTTACCATAATCTTCTTGGGTGATGTTGACTACCACTCCTCCACCAATATCAATCTGCCTTTGGGTAGAGCTGTCTTCCAGTTTGCGTAGGATTTCCTCCTGTATTCCATCATGTCCAATATCTCGTTTGCGACTCATAAAATGGGCATATAATTCAGTTTGTGTGATCAGGAAGTTAAGTTTTCGCTGCTGTCTCTTAGCCTAAGAGAAAAGCATTTACAAAAAACAAATGAAAGGGAAAATAAACAGGACAAAAGTTTAATGTTTAAAATATCATTGAAGAAAAAAATTTTAATTTAATAATATATCAACAACTAATTTATCTAGATTATGTTATGCACCATCACTGATAACAAAATATTAGAATACTAGTTGCACATAAGAATACTGATCACCACCATAAACACCTGTATTAAAATATAAAATTGTTGTAAATGAAAAGTTCTTTTAAATTCAGTAATCATGGCAAAGAACACCGTAATCTAGTAAAAGAAAGTTTAGAAGTTTTGCTTTCATTGAAAAATTAAATTAAAAGATTGACAAAAATAACCAGGATTTTAGTGGTCTACAGCAAAAGAACTCAACAGTTAAAAAAAAAGCTCTCATGACAGCCTAACTCCAACATTATGTTATTTTCTAGTAAAGAGAATTACGGTATAACACATGAAATACATCACTAGGTAATACAGTTGAGATATTAGCATTGTTTGGCATTTAGCAGGGCATTGCAGGAACTCTGTTCATTCTTAGGTTCTGGTTAAAACATGCTATTGTTAGAAGCTGTCTATTAATCTAAATCAGCTGAAACCTTCACAAAATGCTCATGAGTTTACAAGAATCACAGAATCAGAACAGTTTGGATTGGAAGGGACCTTAAAGACCATCCAGTCCCACCCCCCCCTGCCCCGGGCAGGGCCCCCTTCCCCCAGCCCAGGGGGCTCCCAGCCCCGTCCAACCTGGCCTGGAACCCTTCCAGGGAGGGGGCAGCCACAGCTGCTCTGGGCACCCTGGGCCAGCGCCTCACCCCCCACACAGGGAAGAATTTCTGCCTTAGATCTCATCTAAATCCCCCCTCTTTCAGTTTAAACCTGTTACCCCTCATCCCATCCCTATAATCCCCTATCCAGAGTCCCTCCCCCCCTCTCCTGCCCCTCCTTTAAGCCCTGGGAGGCCGCTCGAAGGGCTCCCCGGAGCCTTCTCTTCTCCAGGCTGAACCCCCCCAACTCTCTCAGCCCGGCCTCCCAGGGGAGCTGCTCCAGCCCCCCCAGCATCTCCGTGGCCTCCTCTGGCCCCGCTCGAGCAGCTCCGTGTCCTTCTGCTGTTGGGGGCCCCCGAGCTGGCCCCAGCACTGCAGGGGGGTCTCCCCAGAGCGGAGCAGAGGGGGAGAATCCCCTCCCTGGCCCTGCTGCCCCCCCTGCTCTGGCTGCAGCCCAGGGCACGGGTGGGTTCTGGGCTGTGAGCGCACATTGCTGGCTCACAGGCACTTTTCCATCCACTAATACCCCCAAGTTCTCCTCAGGGCTGCTCTCAATCCACTCCTCGCCCAGACTGTGTTTGTGCTTGGGATTGCCCTGAGCAGGACCTTGCACTTGGCCTTGCTGAACTTCATGAGGTTTGCATGCATCCACCCATGAGAATTAGAGGCACAGAATAAATAAGAGCATAATTTAAGCATAAAACTAAACATAAGGTATTCTAAAGATTCAGGCTTAGCTCATCACCGCACATGTAAGGTAACAACCATAAATCCCCTATAGACCTCTGACAAGGAAGCTTTTTCTTAAATTCAACCCTTATTACTCTGTAAAGGAGTCCATGAAGCTGTCACCTGGCCAACAAAAAAAGCAATCACAGAAAAATTCTGTGCTCCATACATAAATTACAACATCAGTTTACAGCAGGGGAAAAAAGGAGGGGGGTTAAAAAAAAAGTAAATAATTCCATGTGAATGAAAAGGTGGCTTGCCTTCTGTACCCAGAATGATGTACAAACCATCACTAAAGGTTGGTCCTTACCAACACTGTGTTATGTATGTCTGTGAGACGTGCTGCTTCTCTAATCCCTTCCTCCACTTCACTTACTTGTAAAGGATTTATGCAGTTTGAAGGCTTTTTTAATCACCTCTAGCTAACATTAGAAGAATTATGTAAAGAATTTTAAGATAGCAGAAGGAATACATGGATTATTGCTGAAACAGAAGAAATGACTGAATTTCATGGCCTGGATTTAGAAACTCAAATTATCTGGTCACTTCTGTGTCTCTTCAAGAGATTAACTGTCAGCAAGCTGTGTTTTTGCTGTACCTCTCTCATCTCTTCATCCAGCTTGCGTTGCTCCAGAGCCTCTTTCTCAGCTCGTTTGCGATGTTCTTTTTCTACCTTTTCATACTTTTTCCAATAGAGAAGCATCTCCTTGGTAAGACGACGTGCCCGTGGTAGAGTTTCCTTACAATTTTTCTGGGCCTGGATAGCAGCTCGACGTACCTCCCTCATGCACTGATGGGCAAGCTAGAGAGAAATAAGGTTTTGGAAACAATGGTAAAATGGGCAGATTTTAAAGAAAGCCAGCAATAAACACCACCAAACTTAATTATAACCAAGTCTGATCCTTCACAAGAAGAAAAACTTTACTCAGCAGTAATGCTTCTGAAATGGCGTAAGGGAATGAGAACTTCCAGAAACCTCCTGAGATGGTGAAGACAAAACCTGATGACAGTTTCAGCATGGTATGGTAATTTAAAGGATTGCCCTGGTGGGTAGGGCCTTGAAAGGGACTCAGCAGATCAGAGTTCAAGGTCTGCCTGCAACTCTGACTCACCTATTCTAGACGTTTTTCTGTGGTTCTTTTCTCACTGTTTTAATAAGGCTGCTGCAATAGCAGTATTGGTGGAACACAATCCCATTCACCTTAATACACCGAAAAGCAGAGGGGGGTATCCTACAGTTTTTCTACCATCTCATGAAGAAACATAATACAACATAGCTTTTTGTTCTAGTATAAATAAATTAATGCCATTGTCATAATGGTCAAAATTGCTGGGTTTGGTATTTGTGACAGGGTTTTTTTCTGCCACTAAAATTTGCACATCAACAATTGTAACACACAGATTTCAAGTGATCAAACAAAAACAAAGGAAAAAAAGTGGAATTTCAAAACCTCTAGGTCTGTTGCATCACTCACTTGCTAAAATGCAATTTCTGATACCTACAAATACAATAATCCCAAGCTATTTGCCCAGACATCACAAAGAAGTCCAGTCTCTACTAACTAAGGAGGACCATAGGAAAGAACCTAACCACAGCAAAGTTTCTTAAATATATACATGCAGGTCCCGTTTTCTGCATCCTTTACACAGAAAATGCTCCCTTTCTTCATAATGTATATACAGAATGGAAAATTTCCTACATCGTCTTGTCTCTGATGATTCTCAGCGATATACCTGGTTACCTTTTCATTAGCCATATAAATGAACCAGACACTTGAACATAACACCTGAAAAATGCTCAGAAAGCCACTACCAAGTGTTCCTAAAGTAAAGCCTTCTAGGTAGAAACAATGACACTTCTGAGAGAAGACTCTGATGAGAAGATGAATTCCTTTTGCAATCACTTAAGCAGAAAATGGATCTATTTTTAATCTCAGCTCCTATATATATTTATGTAAATTAACACATTCAATATCCCAAAAGCCCCTTTGATCTAGACAAGAATGCTTAAACCAGAAAATTCTAGTTAGTGGCAGTTCAAAAGTCAAAGTGTACCAAAGTCATTAATTTATTGTATCAAAGATCAGTAAATGAAAAATATATAAACTAAATCTTATGAAAGCCAAAAAGATCCCGTGAAGGAAATTCAAGTTGCTTATCTCTTCCTTATGAAACATGTCAAAATGACACATCTAAAAAGTGAAAAGCCTCATACTAAGTGACAAATATGTGCTTTCTCCTATACTGCCCTGCTAGCACAGTCAGTATTCTAAGAAACAGAAGAAACATAAAGAGGTTACAGTGTACTTGTTACATCCAGTACACATAACAATATAAAGCTAAACAACACTCACCTTTTTGCTGTTGGTTAGGAAAAGGTTGCGGGCTGAGGCTTTTTGTTTGTATGCCTATAAAAGAATACCATCTTACAATTAGTTAAAAGGTTAACGGCTTCACAGTACTTTAAGAGATCACTATCCAGTCTTCAGCAGATACATGTGCCAACTTCATCCATACACACTATTGTATAATTGGTTACAGGTACTGCAAGTATTTTTTATTTTGAGTAAAACAACTTTTTAACCTTAATTAGTGAAGGCATACATAAATGTGTTCCAACTCCTGAAGGAAGCATGTAAAACACCTCCTTTTTCAAGATAATTTCTTTAATTACTACTATCACAAAGCATGGTAGTAGTAATTAAAGATGTTAACAATTAATGTAGATCCTGTGTTCCTTACGTGATCAAAACCAGTCTTTATCATACTGCACATGTCCTTTCCCTGGCTTATGAATTTATAAAGGATGACATAGTAGCCATCACTCATATTTGACTTCTTAGAATTCAAAGTCTGTTAACCATGCACTCAGCAGGTTGTAAGGTCCACTCTGGTCACAGCTCAGAATACTAGCGACAGAGAACCCAGCTGCCCATTTCAAATGTGCCTGAAGCTTGTTTTGTAAATGATACAAACACTTTTCCTTAGACTGTTTCTGAAATCAGTTTCAAAAAAACACACATGCTACAATGATTGAAACATTCCTTTCCTCAACTTTTCGTAAAACCTAGAGCTACAGGATAGTTCTACATAGCTATCCTGTAGAATAGAAGGAGTTTCTGGTAGAGTTTACCGTACTATTCATAGAAAAGGGTGGGATAGGCAAATGAAAGCAGTGGCAAAGCACTGCATGATCTACTTAGATATCATTGGCGATAAGAAATTCGAACTACACTTTGCTTACAGATTACAGAATATCAGTTTGGTCGTTAATGACCACCAGAAAAATCAGGTCTTACTTCACCCCATTTTTCGAAGTGTCAAATCCCCACTAAGTTAATTTTCTATTTAACTTCCTTGCTATCATCACTGATCTAGTGTCATTAGCCAAGCTCACCTTCGGCAACTCCTTTTTAACAATGCTAAGCCACACTTTCCGCCGACGTGCATTAAGTTGCTCAATAGTCAAATGCTTTTTCTTGGACCCAGGTGGTGGTGTATCATGAGAAAACTTGGCAAATACTTTGGTCTGGTGATGGTGGCGTCGTGGTGACTCCTCTGAAGAGAGTTCTTCATCCCGTCTCCTCTTTTTCTTTACTTTTTTCAACTTGCCTGTATGGCAACAGCAATCATAGAAGTCAATTTCTTTTTCTATTTTTGGCATACATTTAGTCAGGTATCTTTCTTGAGTAAACTATCCTAGTCAGTTTATGTGTGAAAACAACAAAAAAGCCAAACTTATCCATGTTTGCCAATTCTGGTACCATCCATTTATCACATTAGATATTTCCTCATTACTTTATAATGGGAAGATTTTCCTGTTTAGTTTTTCCACCCAGAAAACATGCCTTATGAATCAAAATGTCTGGGACCTGGTGCAGTGTTTTCTGCTTTGCGGTAAAATTCTACTTAAAAACATGTAAAGATAAGACATTTAAAGGTAACTGCATTAGCATTCAGTAAGGTAAGTCTCAAACTGAACTCAGCAGTTGAAAAAGACTGGCATGTTGTCATGTATTACAGATACCAGCTTTCAGAGGAAATTGATACTGGTATCAGATATTAAAAATATTCTTTGCGAGTATGCAAAATCATGGATGCTGCAAGATTAGTGGAGAAAATAAAATACACAGTTAAAGGAACTTGCAGAAAGATAGGAAGGAAGGAAGCCCAAAATAGCCCCCTTAAAACACAGCTCAAACTTAAGTACTTGCGCTAGAGAGAATTCACCTCACACTGACAGTTCATAGCCTTCTCTTCCTGCTTCCTTACAGATTTACAGCTGCTGCCAGCAAAATCAAGACAGGAAACTGTACACTTCCTGGCAAACATGCATCTGAGAAACTCCAGCTGAGAGGTAACAGAAGTAATTCTATTTTAACTCACATTAGACATCAGTTCTGAGTTCCCTCCGATTTCCAGAAAACATTCTCACTCCCTATCATTTCTTGTTCGCTAAAATGACATATTGAGGAATAACTGCAGCAGGTACTGGGTAAGTTCTTACATTTTTTCAAAGAACTACCATGTTTTCAAAAATCTCTGCATAAATGGACCATGACACACAACTGTATTTATGGATTCCAAAGCAATGAATAAAGCTACAAGGTACTTAACTGCATAACTCTTTCATTCTAGATTCAGAGGTCCACAAAGAAAAGCTAAAGCCATGAACTCTCAATTCACACTCCTTTTTTTCACCCCAGCTTTCGGAAGCCAGAAGATAAAAAGCACAGTATTTTCTGAAGAGTTTTTTCTTTGACAGAACTGAGTATTTCCATGAAAAACTCCAAAGTTCTGAACACTTATGCTTATTCAAATGAAATAATATAGGAAAGAAGTTTAACCACAACAGCCATTTAAAAACACGAGGTTAGTGACTTTACCTTTTAATTTTTTCTCTTCTTTAAACTTCTTTTTCTTGGGCCCTAGCAGGTGGCGCTGCTGTTCATAGTAGGGATCATGTGTAGACAGCAGTCCTGCACTGTAGTACTGATATTGCTGCAACTGAAGTGGACGTAAATGAGCACAGTAATGGAAAACAGATACAGCAGATAAGACAGACAGCAGGTAAACAAGTTCAGATCTTCATCATAAGAGATCGGAAAACATGCACTTCTCCATATCTAGCACTGTTATCAAGGATCATAGTGTCCAAAGTGAAACCACTGCTCCCAGAGGTGGCCTCCAAGTTCTACACAGGGGGCCAAGACCACCCAGTTAAGTAAGATGGGAAGAGGGAAGCTTACACTTTCAAAGCACACTGCTCTACCTTCCCCACAGGGGTGCTGCCCAGCAAGACAGCACTCTACAAGAGGTGGCCCAATTACAGACCTCCTATTCCTTTTGCTTGCATTCCCAAATTACGTATCTGTTCTAATGTATCATTCCAAATGATGTAAAAGAATGGGTTTAGATAAAAAGCATTTAAAAGATTTCCACTAGGACAAACAACTTGAACATTCAGGTTGTCAAGTAAAAATACAGCTGCCTCAGCATTTTTTCCCCCAAATTATCAAAAAAATCAGTATATTCCAAGCATTATTCAACTAAAATATTAAACAAATATATACAGATTATGTATAAGCAGGCAAATTTAAGACACTACAGGTCAGAAATTAACTATTTAAAACCTAAGCATACTATTAAGCTAATAAAAGATTTTTGAAAGGTAGAAATATCAGCATAAACAAGCTTTTTTGGACAGATGTGTTTCCCCCCCTCATAACTGCGTACTGCTGATCTGACAATACCCTGGTTATTTCCACTGGTTATCATTTCTTACTAGGCTGGAAATACATATTTGTGTAAAATCTAACAAAAGTTATGACCTGTGTAAAAATTTGGTGTATGAATACTTGTGTAGTTACATAATATTTCAAGAAGCTAACACAATCTTGGTTTAAAACTTAACAAATAAACAAAGGAAAGCAGTGGACAGAAGCAAAGACCAGGGTGGGAAAACATTTATTCACTCTTCTGGAAAAATTTCAGAAGAATATGAAGCAAGAAGACAAATTTTAATTTCAGACACATCCTCTGATAGTAGATTAGGATTATTTCCTAAATCTGAGACTACTTTTTGATGCAATTCAAAACCGTTGAAAATAATTTCTGCAAAAGCCCTTATGATTTGAAGAAATATATTATTAGAATCAAAATAAGCATAGAATTTGGCCTAATATTAAGAAAAATACAGAAATGTGACAGGCTATTTTCTTATAAGAAGAGAAAAAAGAGAATATGAGAAGAAAATCAAAATAAAAAAAGAAAGGTAAGAAAGAAAAAAAAAGAAAGTAAAGTAAATCCCCAAAGAATGACAGAAAAAAATAAGGAAGAAAACTAGGAACTCCCTTTCAAGAAAGTAAACATCACCTTACTACTTGTCACCTCAATGATGATGGCAAGTATATTGCCTTAGGTTTAAATATAGAATTTTAGTCTTGAACAGCAGCTGCTACTTGTCTTAGAATTTCACCCACAGCACCTCAGTTTTCATATATATTATCCAAATCTTGCATTCTAGCACTCTATAGTTGCTCTAGTGACTGGGACAGAGTGTTGTGGAAGCCATATATAACACATGTGCCACTACAAGCTACATAAATTATTGGACAGATTCTCAGCATTAGGCATCAGCAGATTTTTTTGTCTGTAATTAATTAAATAACCCTTGTCCGAAACTGGTATTTGGTAGACTAGAACAAACTAACACCACAGTATTTTCCAGTCCACAAAATACTATGTTTTTTGATAAAAATGTAAGAGCAGTTAAAATAACCCAGTTAAAGGAAAGAATAAAAATTAAGGAGATGTAAATATTCTGGATTTTTACCTCTTTGTCTTTGCTATATTTACTTTGATGCAGTTTCTTATATTTGTGTAATCGCAGCATATTGTGAAGTTCCTCCCTTGAAAGAGAAAATTCCTCTTCCTCCTCTCCATCCTCATCACTTGGTGAATCTGTGTCACTGGAGTCTTCACTCAGAAGGATACTCTAACAAGAATAAATGGAAACTAAATTAACAATCGCAAGTCCCTATACTGAATTCATGCAAAACACTCATGGGCCTTTACCTAATAAAGGGCTGTGAATCTGACCCAACAGCAACACCTAGCATTTACAAAGTGTCTTCCATCTGAAACGCTTCAAATGGAAAACAGTTTTCTGAGGTACAGTACTGTGTAGCACCGAATCCAAAAAACATTTTCTGATTTGGGGGCAGGTAGTTTTCTGTTACGTTTGGTGACAGTTAAGTCATATTAAAATCCACGTAATCTGTTTGTGGTCTCAGAAAAGCAGCAGTGAGAAAATCCAGGATACCAGCAGGAGCATTTTGTGATATACGGTTGCAGGTGCTTTCCTATCTCATTTCTATCACTTCCACCTGCATCAGTTGCAGTGGGTTTGGCTTGTGTCTGACCTCTTGGAAACCTGGTTTTGCTAACCGGAGAACAGTACAACGAAAATGCAAAGATGGCCTCAAGCCACCATTCCACTCTCTCCTTCCATCCTCATTTGGGCCTTGTACTGAATTCATCTTAGAAACAAATTTTCAGCTGAGTCGCAAATGTACATTTAGTATGTTTCATAACAGATCATTTCAATTTGGACAGCGTATTAAAATTACTTCAAGTTTCTGAATGTATACTCATTGTGAAATTTAACAGAAGTGCTGCTCCTCACCAAAACTGAAATGCCTTCTTGTCCATTTTGCTACACAAGAAAAAAAACTTCTACTTTGTTCTAGCCGAAGTCTAATATAATATTATCAACTATCACATACTCTTCTTTCCTTCTGTTTCCACAAGGAGAGAAGCCTCTGTAGAATATATTTTTTATCTTTAGTAAGTGTTTTTACTTAGTGTAAAAAAACCCAAACAAACAAACAAACAAAACATCCCCCCAGAACCCCATTTCTTTCTTCTTAGCAAGGGACATGAGCCCCAGTTACCTCCAAAAAAACAGTGAGTAAAACAGCAATCCAATACAGAACAAGACTAAGGAGAATTCATTTGAAGCCTTCTTTTCACCAACACAAAATATTACCACATCTCTATCACCTTATGCCTCTTTCAGTGTGAGATTTTGCATCGATTAAATTGCATCACATTATTTAGGGCAGCTCTTAAAATAACAGTCTAGCTTTCTGAGGTCTCCGTAGTATGCATAAAGTAAAATTAAATGGACTACTGAGATAACAAACTTACTGTAAATGTACTGTATTTGGAAATTGTATTGGTGATAATGTTCTGACCAGTGCTCAACTTATTTTCTTGTTGTTGTCCACTTGCTTAGGTGTTCCTACACCATGATCTACGTCAGACGACAAGCTGGAATCACTCACCACTGTCTACAGGGTGTTGACTGGAAGTCTACTCACAGATTTCATAGAAGCTGCATTTCTTTCCAATATTCTTACCTTCAGCCATTTTCTGCTTTTCTTCAGTTTGGAAAAGTTATACAAGCTCCCTTTTTCAGACTTTGGTTCTGTTTAGAGAAAAAAAAAATAATTCTTAAGAAATAATGTTTTTTCCTGCTTATCCCAAAGAAAGCAGAGATTCAACCCCGTGCATGCCTACCCGGCTGCAGTACTCCATTCAGGGAATGTGTGTTCAGCATCCCGGAATTCCCTGCTCCAGAAGACTCCCCAAGCAAAGTGTTTGGAGGCTCTTCCTTAACTTGCATCAGGGGATCCCCAGACTGAGGCAGCAAAGGATTGTCATCCAATCCATCTTCACTTTCATCGCTGCAAGAAGATACATAATACGGTGACAATGAAATTAAAATATTCAAAAGAGGCGATGCCCAGGCAACTTTCTTACATGTGGCCATATGTCTAAAGGTTTGAGAATTGACACAGCTCCAGATGTAATTTTACACACTAGAAATACAGCTGTTAATAATCCCCTGTTAGCCTCTCGGCAGATATCTGAAAAACATGAACTAAGCAAGAAACTAGTATCAAGTCAAACCAAAGCACTATATTGTCATCCTCAGCACTACTGTACATGTGAGAAATATAAATCTATACACCTTCTACTCCTTGTGTGGATCTTATTACATGCTTGTAAATGTACCTGTTACCTACTACCTATACCGTTATCAATTCTGTAACTCTGCAATTCCAAAACACTGATGAAACTGAACTTAAATTAGTTTGGGATGGAAATATACCCTGGTAACTCATTTCTCATTGCTACAGCTTACATACAAATTCTGCATCCGACAACAGTCTTTGCGTTCTCTGATGGCTACAGACCATTCCCTGTAAAATCAACTTAGTGTTTCTTCATCCTGCTTTTTGCAGACAAAGTTTTGGCCACTCAGCTACGAAAAAGAGCTTTAAAACATCATGCTAATTTGTGTGTGGGCTGGCACCACACACAAGAATTATCAGTGTGAGTTAAGGGAAGCACAGCCGAAAATCTTTAGAGGAGAAGTGTTTATAATTAACAAGACACTACTAACTCCTGAATACAGTGTTGACTGGGAACAATATAATAAAAATGGTTGTCTTTCTTTGGTATTCCCAAGAAAAAGTGGAAGAGGTTTTGGTACCTGGATATACTCCTGTTAAAGATGGCAGACGTCTGTCGTAAAAACTGATCCAGTTGCAGAGCTTTCTCCAGATACTGTAGATAAAGGGGTTTTGCCAGCTCTGAGCAGCTGCCATCCTCCCTGGCACCCAGCTCTGAGGCCATAGAACAAACTTTTCCTCATGCACAGGTGCCTCCGAACACACAGCTGTTAAGAAGAAACAACAGTCACCACCACCACCATCACCTCTGAAAGCAACACATTCAGTGAGCAGGCAAATCTGCATGCTACACCAAACGCTATTATTTCACAGAGTGCATAACTGAGGTAGTTCTGGGCAAAAAGCTTAGGTTGCAGTTAATAAGTATATTGAACAAACAGAGATTCATGCTAACTTTCCACCACAACATTACCATAGCCAAAGACTAGCTTCTTAGTTTTCTGACTTTGTGGATGCCGTTTGGTAAGAACGAGCACTACACCGACCTAGTATGATAATCCAAGTGGTGACAGAGAAGAGAAATGCAATGTACAGTGAAGCCAGTCCCTGAACATCTCAAGTAAACTTTCATCACTATTAAAGATAACATATTTAACTCTGAACAGAGGGCAGGCGTGTATCATGGAGCTTGAATTAAAGCAATCAGATTATCATTCTTAAGATGAATCATCCATATAAATTTACTCCAAAATGGAAAAACTACTGGAAATACTGTTCTTTAGTTGTTTTTACCATTCAGTTCACATCTGTAGTCTACAGAAGACTAGCAGGACTTTTCATTTACTTTAAAGCAAAGTTACTCTTACAGCACTCAGAACATAGCTGCTATCTGTTGAGGCTACAAATACTTGACCAAAAAAAACTTCCATTCTAAAATTCAACCGTTACCTTTATTAAAGTAACACATAATTAACAATTTATTACATATTTACATAGTTTGTGTTTACAAACTTAGAATATACTCTAGCTTAATGTTTCTTCCCACTAGTAAAAATAGCCTGCCCGATTTCCATTTTTTATTTGTTCTCAGATTTTTAAATTCTTAAAAAACCAAACACATCCCCCCTGCAATATTTGCCTAACATATACTTTGAAAACAAAGCTATCAAAACATTTTATTGCCCTGTCAACTGCCATTTTATTTTCCTTCAATTACAAAAGATGTCTTAACAACTCTTTACAGTAATAGCTCTGTCAACTGGAATTCTATTTTTCTTCGATTACAAAAGATGCCATCATTGTTATAATAATAGTGAGAAAGATAATTTTAAATTATTTCCAAAGTCACAGTTATCATTGTATAAGCAAAAATGCTGTTGATACCCTAAATACCATCATATTTACTAATAAATAAATGCCTTAAGCTTTTGCTTCTGGTGGAGGACAAAAATAAAACCAGTCAGCTTTTGAAGGACTTAGATTAACGGTTCTTCTGAAGGATTCTTCTGGTTTCTATCACTTCTTAAAAATACTACAAAACCTGAAGCAAGCTTCACATTAATTCACTGCGAAACATTTAATATTTGTTCAATTATTAAACTGTTAATGACTGCATTGTTTTAGGCTTATATAAGTGAAAAGACAGATTGAGTATCTGGTCTTCAAATCATTCTCTCTTCAGGTATACAGTCTGAAAACCAGCATTTAACTTTTTCTTAGTCTTTTATCCTCAAAAACTACATAACAGATTCAGAACTTTCAAAGTTACAAAAAATTACGGTAAGTGATCACCACTTTGAGACTAATGACTGTGGTTGAACAAAAACAAATTTTATTATTTCTTAAAAAACACCTAGCTTAATATCTTTACCCATACACAATAAACAGCATGTCAGAAATTGTTACATGGGATAACAGCCCTCATTTAAAAATTATTTTTAGACTATGTTCAGCTTTCTGTATGCTAGATCTTCATATGCCTGACAGCAATGGAATGATTGGTCTCTGTTACCAAACACCCATTTCCAGTAGAAGTTAACAGACAGAACAAAGCACCTGAAAGCCTTCCCTATGAGAAGGGTATTAAGTTAGATGTCTTCCAAGAAACTTTCATCTACATATGTCATATTGCTTTACAGCCATCTGAAAAAAAAAAAAAAAAAAAAAACAACACACCCTAAAATCAAAATCTGTCTTCCAAGAGGCAGGGCCATTAAGAAATTAAAAGAGGTTAGGAAATGAGAGGAAACATGAAACTTGCGTCTCTGACTGAAGAAATAATTTAGAAGGAGATAGAAAAGGACATCAAGAAGGTGAAAGTGGTTTTCCTTCAGATCACCAGTAAAACCAATATATGTTATAGGAGCAAGATTCAATCCCTAGTATCATACCAGAAAAAGTACAGTGATCCCTTTTATCACTCCATTTCGAAATATATCCATCAACAAGCGCATGTGTTAACATGGTACTATTTTACTTCTCCAGCCAAAATGACAAGTGTAACCATTGTTTCATGATTCTAGTCAGAACCACAAGGCATTTTTCACCCGTTTACTCTCTGCAGAACACCTCCTTCCCAAAACTCAACATTTAGTGGCACTGCCTGTGCCCAAGGCGCTGTGGGAAAGAAACGTGTCCAGTGGGCACAAAGCACACAGGACTTTATTTGGATTCACCGCCTCCGAGGAAGCTAACCAAAGGTACTCTTTTGCACCCCAGTGAGCCTTGCCCTCACAAAACTATACAAGCTTAACAGCAAAATAAAGGGAAAGAAATAAGATCGATTTGAGGTCAAGTTTTTAATTGCAGGACAGCAAACAGGCCAGAGGCAAAACAAATACAGTCCTATTCCTGATCCCGGATGAGTAGCTGGATGCTTTTCCCGCTGCCCAGCCGCACTCAGGCCGAAGTGCTGGTCTGTGTGGATTCAGCAGAGCGGGTCAGCGTCTCTGCTCCGCACAGGCAACGTGCTCGTCTGGCTCCATGCTCCCGCAGCTTAGGAGAGAACCCAGCAGAACACCGCTGCTTTACGTGGAAGATATAAATGACACTATGAAAAGAGGATGCTATCAGATGTGTTTAGTAATTAGAAAACTAAGGTGTCTTCTCAGGAGCGGCTCATTGCTACCGCACGGATTTCCCAGGCAAATATGAAAACAAGCAATACTACCCTCTGGCTGCAGTGACTGTGAAGAGTAGGTTTCATTCCATATTTTAACAGAGTAAATGCCCTCGTTGTGTACACTATGCTAAGCATGTGTACATTCTAAGCACCTGTCTCATCTGTACTTGTTTCAGATACATACATTCTTAAATATTTTTTATCCTGATCAGGAAACCTTACGTTTCTGCATTTCATAAAGTCCTCCTTGTGCTGACACAGCCTAAGTACTTTGCATTTCACCCATAGAAAAAGACATGCTTTCAGTTGTCCTCCTGTTTTAATTGTCCCATGAGGCTCCTGTACTCTTGTGCTCGAAAGAGTTACTCCTCTGTATCCCACAAACAAACAAACACAGGAGAGCTTAACAATATCCTTAAATGTATTAAGGATGCCCAAAACAAATTTAGTAAGTGTTACACAGGCATACTGAACACAGAAGAGCTCAGCCACCGAATTTGGCCTTTCATTTATTTATATGCCAACAATCACACAATGCTGCTCTGCCGATCAAAGAAATAATACAGGAAGCTAACTGACAGATACTTACTTCTCTATTCTCTGTTCTTTTGTTCCCACTCTAGGTTTTAACAAAGATTTCCAATGGAAAAAACTGCTTGAATACTGAAGTGAGAGAAGATGAGAACAAACAAGTGAGAGGCACACAACAGCCTGATCCACCACAGCAGGTAACAGTGTTTAGGACATCACCAAGACATTGATTGCTTCAGTGGATTTACATAGTGATGACATTCACACCACTTTCCTTCACCATTTTTGAAACAAATCTAACCTTTTACTTACTCAGTTTAAGGAATATTGCAGAAATACAGATTTTTCAAAACATTTTCATTACTGATGGTGACATTTAGGTAAATACTCATGTTACAGGTGGCAAAATGACTGGATGCTGCAGAGTAATCCTGCTGCCATCACGATTTACTGATATGAGCCAATTTTCAGTATCAAATTCAGTGGTTATTTGCTTTCTCCCTTCATCTTCCCTAGAGTTATAAACAGTTCAGAAAACTGGCATTTGGAAATAAATAGCTGCTGCACAGCCTGGCTGGCACTTCGAATCCTGTAACATTCTTACTTCATCAGAAGCTCACACTGAAACCATTTAACTGAATCATGTCCCCCTTCAAATTATTAAAAGCACAGGTAAAATATCAGCAGCAGGATCTGAATTTAATTATATACATATGTACACACACATCAACTTCCTACCCTTCATAACCATATATGTATTTTTAAAGCTCTAAGTTCAGTTCTGAAGAAGCCTTTCTTATCCTATTTTAAATCACATTGCTGAGTTCAATGTTAATGTAGGTGTGGGGTTTCTTCACTCTTCTTTTTTTTTTTTTCAAGTCTGCCCATTATAACATCTAGTCAGTAAATAAACACCTAGCATTGGAGAAGAATCCTCCAAGGATGTCCTCAGAAAGCAGAGTTATGTTTTATAACAAGGTTTCTAAGTTTTATACCCACTGAGCCACAGCAACCAAACAGCAAAAACACTGCTCGCATGAAGCAGTTTAGCTTTAAAAGTAGATTCTCCCTGTTTAAACAAATATCCACTGGCTATTTCTGAATTAAGTCCAACAAATTTTTGCTACTGATACCAATTTAAAGCAGAAGCCTCATAGGTGACAAGCACACAGTTCAGCACTTGTGTCTAGCTGCAAGCTAGAAAGCATTTGCTTTGTATGGCTGTTTGAAATAGTATTTTTTCATCCAAGAAGTTTTTGGTTGCCTTTTTTTGTTTTGGTTTGGTTTGTTTTTTTTCCCCCTTCACTTACTGGCATCTCTACATCTCAGGTAAGACCCAGAGGATTACTTTTCCTTCTCTTCATGCCTAATGCTAACATCAAACATCATAGTAAATAATGGTAACATCTACACTCCTAGCTGAGGGCACATACACAAACAGAAGCTGCAATGGAGGTAAAAGGTACAACATAGCAGCTAATCCACAGTACCTCTTCTTAGCCTATGACAAGTGCAAGGCAAATCAGGGAGGTACAACTAATTCAGTCTTGCCCGCACGCACTAAGTGCACATATATGAAGTGTCACCAGCTGGCAGGGGAGCACACTTATTTGTTCAAATATTTCAGCCCACAAAAACAGTGTTTCTTACCTCTCCTCCATCCAACCAGTGTAAGCACATTGACAAAACATTCAAGTGGACAAAAACCTGAAATCCCAGTCGATACACAGAAAGTATGCGTTCCTCACGTATCTACTTACAGCACTGAAAGTTTTATCCATAAAGCAAGATTAAAAAATGGGAGCAAGAATACAACCTTCTATGCTATCTTAGTTCCCTCACAATTTTAGCAGTTTTCTGGTTTTTTCCACACATGGTCTTTTCAAGCTTTGCATTTTGACACCAACTTATTAAGAGAGATTTTCCAAACTGATATGAACACCTAAGATCGTTTTCTTTCTTGAAGAAATTTACAATTGAGACATACAAGTCTCATCAGAATAGCAGAATTTCTGCTGTTACTACAGAATTTCCTGTAGTAACATCTTCAAGAATAGCCCCTGACACAAACATACATATCCACACAGAAGATTAAGTCAAGATCTGTATGGAAAACTTAGATTAGTACAATAATATCAGGTAGGTATATTTTTGTCAGACATCTTTATAAGCATGTAATTTCTAATACAGACAACTGTGGTGGCATAAAAAAACTGAAGAGTTATTTTGCTTGGAGGAGAATTACATGCTCTTCTTTCCTCCCTCAAATTCTAGCTTGCTTTGATAAATATATAGTTACACTGACAACCATTTTCCAGAGCACACTATGTGCCGGGTCTTAAAGCAAAACATAATCCACATACAGCCTTTTTTTATGGCAGTGTCTTATATTTAAGTTTGACACGTAAGAGATTATCTCTTTTTTAAAAAAAAAAAAAAAAAAAAAAAAAAAAAAAAAAGCCAAACAGAACAGATACGGGGATTTTTCTATGAACCTAAAGCCCTCAGTCTCCACTAATACTCAAGTTGAATGAATAGAAGACACATGCATACAACTGAAGTGTGAGTTCACACCATCTCAGTTTGAAATTAAAAAGAAGCCATTGTAAACACTTTTCTGAGTAATGAAATCTAGTTAAAACTAGATGCTGTCCTATATACAGTAATTTACTTTGCTGTTTTGCTTTTGTGGTAAGGTTTCATATTGTTTTCTGAAGAATGAGACAGCATTTCATTGATCTCTGTTCCACCTTTTAATTGCTTTTAAATACAGAGAAGAGCCAGTGGGGCACAGGCTCCAAATTTTCTAATTGCTGAAATAACAGTCACAGTAGGGCCTAATCTATTATTATTATTATTAAAAAAAAGGCAAAAAAAGCTATACAGCTCTACAAAAAAAAATTTATCAGCAGCATATACATAAGTAAATGACAGAATACCTTAAAACATACCAAACACAAAAGCTGGCATGTCACAGCTCTACTTCTACATCTAAACTAGCAGAAAAAAAATCCTCAGTATTTAGTTGTTCAGTTAGGATACCTCTTGTCCCAAAAGGGCAGTTAACAGTATTTATGGAGACCTCTGACGATGCATCCATACTCTGCTCTACATAACGGCGCCAACTGTCAGCCTCACACATTGCTTTTGCTTCACTCCTCCTCCTCCCTCTGTGTACACAAAATACAAACTGCATGGATGTTTTCGGTTTTGTTTGGTTTTTACTCCCTCCACCCCAGGCCATGAAAAGGGAACTATGTCCAAGAAAGCCCCAAGAAGACCATTTTCTTCTTGCCATCTGAAACAATCCCTAGCATGTAATTCACTTTGTCAAACAGCGTGGTTATTACAGAATTTACAGCTTATTACATTATACCCAAATGGAACAAAACTTGCTCATTTGAACAGTCAAGAAATGTAAGGCAGTATTTTAAGCAACTTTAGCAATATATGTGTGAAAGATGGACTAGAAGTGAATTACAGGGAATATCCTTATACATTGGGAAAGGGTTGAAGCTACAGTCTTATTTCTTGTACTTTTCCCTCACTATCTTACCAACCTCTGGATGTCATGATGTACTCTTCCACATACACGTTAAAGGAACAACAACACAAATACACCATTTCTGATTCATGTAGATTAAAAAAAGATGAGTGCTGGTCACACACAGGCATGTCAGATACGCTGTGCAAATCCATACAGTAATTTGTTCATGAGAGAAAGCTAAAATTCTAGTAACATGCATAAAGACATTTCACTGTAAGAAAAGAACTTGACTTGCACCATTTTCTTCACGCAGTAGAAAAAAATGATCCGAAGGAATTTATTATCACCTAGAACTGTGTGGCGAGGGAAACTTACCACACAAGACTTGCAGCAAGGTAACAAAACGTAGGTATAAGGCTAAATAATACTAAGCCCGGGAAAAATTGTACTAGGCCGTGTATTTGCAGCGAAACGGGATTAGACTCTACCACAGCTCTAAATAGGTATTTCTGTAGCGTAGGTGTTCACTAGCGCAGAGGTTCTGCTGTGTTTTACACCCAACAGCCACTTTTCGGCCCGCCACCACCTCGCTGCAACCGCCGGTGGCTCCCGGGACCGGCCGGGGCCCGCCCCAAGGCCAAATCCGCGGGGCCGAGGCGCAGCGTTGCATCATGCGGCCGCTCCGCGCCCGGGGGCCGCCCCTGCGCGGGCCGGGGTTTGGGAGGGGGGCGGTGGGGTGAGGGTGGGGGAAGCAGCCCCGGCGAGAACCGGCTGCGCGGCCTTGGGGAGCGGATCCACACCCCCACGCGCGCACGTGCGCCCGCAGGTGCGGACTCGCCCAGCGCCCCCCCCCCCCCCCCCCCCCCGTTACAGCTTTTTTTTTGGGGGGGTGGGGGGGAGGGGGGAAGTTTCGGGCCCGGCGGCCGCGGCGTGCGAATCCTGCGCTGGTGTATCGGGGCGCATCCGGCGGGCAGGGCGG
The DNA here is from genome assembly GCF_018691265.1 of Tyto alba. NCBI lineage: Eukaryota > Metazoa > Chordata > Aves > Strigiformes > Tytonidae > Tyto > Tyto alba. The sequence goes on from NW_024881280.1 coordinate 7,523,445, forward strand.
GGAGGGGGCCTGTCCCTTTAAGAAGAGGCCCGGCTGCTGCAGCCGCCGCTCAGCGAGGCGGCGGGGAGGGGAGGGGGGGGTGAGGGAGGGGAGGGAGAAGGGGGGGGTGCGGGTGAAGCCGCGGCCTGCCCCAGGCGGAGCCCCGCTACCGCCTCTCGTAGCCCCGGCCCGGCGTGCCCTTGGTCGGTCGGCGCGGTGCCTCACCTGGGTAGCGGGCCTAGCTTCGGCGAGGCGGCGGCGGGGGGCTGGTGGGGGGGGGGTGTTTCCCGGGCTCGCTCCCCCGCTCGGCCTCTCGCCCCGCGTTGCCGGGGCCGGCGCGGCTCGTCTCCTACCGCGGGGCGCTCCCGGCGCCTGCCTCGCCAAGATGGCGCCCGCGCTGCTGCTGCTGCTGCTGAGGAGGAGGCGGCGGCTGCGGGCGCTGGGACGGCGGCGGCGGCCACTTTCGCTCACTGAGAGGAGAGGAGCAGGGACACGGGGAGCCATGGCGGGGGGGAGGAGAGGCGCCATGGCCAGGCCTGAACAATCGAGCCCCGCATACCTCCCCGCCGCCCCGGCCCCGCGCCCCGGCCTCGCCGCCCCCACCCGCGCCGCCGCCGCCGCCGCACGAGCCCCGCGCCCGCCCCGCGCCCGCCGCCCCCGCCCGCGGCCGGCGGGGGGCCCGCTCCCATCGATGCGCTCCCGCCGCCGATTGGTAGCGCCTGGCGCTGACGGAAATTGCCGAAGGGACTCGGCCGAAGCGGCCCGGCGAGTCTCGCGTGATGGGGTGGGGGTGGGGGGAAAGCTCTCGCGAGGCCTGCCCGGCGGGGCGGTTGCGTGCCGGAAGTGACGCGCCCTCGCCCTTGAGCCGCCGCGGGAGCGGCCGTGTGCGCCCACCCGCGTCCCGTCTTCTCCCTACCCCCACGGCCAGGGGGGACGCACCCCCCCCCCCAGCCCCCACCGGGGGTTCCACTCGTCACGCGTGAATAGTTTTAGCGCAGGATGCTCGGGACGAAACGGGCCTGCAAGCGAAGCGTGGGGGCGCTCGGCGTCTGGGCCGGGAGCTGTGGGGCACGGCGGCCTCCCCGCCCCCCCCCCCCCCGAGCTGTACATTTACGGGAAACCGCCGAAGGAATGATTAAGCCCGATCACCTCTTGCCTAGAGATAGCAATTCCTACGCCCTGACTCAGATCTGTGTCACCCTGGCGCACGGTAGGTACTACAGCTAATCGGAAATAAAAAAGACCGTGGCTCCCGCCCCAGTAAAAGTCCGCCAGGGCGTTGTGCTTAGCGAGTTACGGTATCTGCGTCCCTGACTACAACCGGCACTTCCACCGTTTGAGAAGAGTATGTGATTTTGTCGCACATAACTACCACGCTTCGAAAAACTGAATGCATGACAAGGTCTTGCAGATCACTAAAGAAAAAATACTTTTTTTTTTTTCCTCCTTTAAGAAAATTGACGTTTTCTATCTTGTGCACCAATGTGCGATGACTCCATCCTAATCTATTTCTTTGCTTTATGCCGTTCCCAGCTGAGAACGGGAGAGCTGCAGCCACGTTTACCCAGGGTTTGCTGCCAAAAGCAATCCAGCGGCACAGATGCAGTTAGGCTGTCAAGTGCTGGTCTGGAAATCCCTATTCCCTTGTAATACACCTCCAGGCAGACACTTACTTCTCAGAAGGGGCTGAGAATGCAGCTCTGTCTCTTGCCCAGAAGGCTGCCTTTTAGCAATTAGTTTGTATCCTGCACAGAAACACTCCAGCCCACTCTCCATCCCAGGCTCAATGCCCTCACATCCAACCTCCTCTTCCCTCCTCCTTCCTTCCATCATCTGATCTATCGCCATTTTCTCTCTCTACTAATTCAGCTGGACAGACCCAAATGATTTCAGTTGTGGAAATAAAACATGGGTGCTCTTGAGCTGCCTCCAGCTCAGAAGAGCCTGTGTGTTCCACGCTCTGCCTCACTGATCTGTGGTAACACATCACTGCTTGGAGGAGTCTTGCTCCAGGTGGATGACAGGAGCTCTGGTGCTGGAGAGGAGCCCAGTCCACTGCCAGCAGCTCCCAGTATGCCAAATGAAGCACAGACTTGATTTCCAAATAAAAAGTTACAAGACGAACTGGTTTCAAACCAGCTTTATTTTTCTAAAGTGAACTGAGACAAAAGGAACTATACAGTTTGATTACAGAATACTGTTAAGAGTTAAAAAAAAAAAATGTGTAGAAAATGCACTGACAAAGAGCAAACCTTGGAAGTTTTTCTGCCACTCCCAAAGTGAGCAAGTCCCATCTACAGTTTCGAAGAAGAGACCTATATAAATACTGCCACTCTAGTACTCTTTGTGGAGATGAAAAAAAACACACCAAAACACCAGCGCGCATTTCCCCTAACAAGATTTAAATGCACACAGATATATCCGAAGCTTCTAGTCACACCAATTTACATCCAGACCAAACCAGCTCAAACAGGTATCGGTGTGTACTCGCACCCAGATGTTCTGTCCCTTGCAACCCAGTGTCACTACTCCTAACACATTTCCAGCTGGATGCCCAGACTCTTCTCAGGCTGCAGTTCTCACTGGGACACTGACCGTTACCTCTTCCATTCTTCCCTATTTCATGCTGCTCATCAGCATGTACCAGTACTCGTAGCCACAACCCTGAGAACAAAACTATCCTTAGACTTAAGGTGTTCCCCACCCTGTCTAAAGCATCTGGGGAAAAGAGGGGAAAAAAAAAAAAAAAAAAAAAAAAAAAAAAAAAAAAAAAAAAAGGGCATGTTTTGCATGTATTTAAATACATAAACATGCATAAATTCAGAATTTCAAAAGCAAAGAATTTTCAACGGTCCCATGCTTGCAAGTCAAATATAGTGAGATGCCAAAAAAAATGTTCCAAGACTCGGGCATGGCCTGCGTTAATTTTGTCATGTGGTACAATAGTATTATCAGTTGGAGGAGCTTTACTTTTAGGGAATATCAGCCAAAGCAAGTATACTGGAAGTAAACTAGTTTTGCCTTTAGATCTTATTTTGCTTGGGGGGGGGGGGGAGGAGGGGGGATGCTATACATCTTTTAAACTATTTTAACTGCTTTTTTTTCCCCCTTTATACACACTTGTTGATATACACACACCACATCACTGTTACAGCCTTGTCTACACAAGTCTGATACAGCAGTGCTGACAACAGTGGCGTACAACTTTCACCAGGAAGCTTCTTCTCTCAGTTAGCCTAAAATAACTCTGACTTGGCAGAAATGTCCTTTCTATTAGTATACCTCTTTGCTGGTTTTGCCAGCACAGTGGTTCATTAGGGTGTGATCTTTTTCACTTTCCTATGACAGACTGTTGTATAGCTATGCCAAGAGACTTATCTGTATATAAACCAAGCCCACGTGGGTTGGCCAGAAGGTTTATTCATTTTTCCAAGAAAACCCCTTCTAATCTCAATGAACAGGCATTTTCTAAGTTCCCCTGTTTACATATGTAGATTGAATGAGACTTCGGCATACCTGCAACAGGTAACAAAAGAACCAATACAATTTAAGACATTGGTCTGATAACAATGCAAGAAAAACAAAAGTCACTGTTTCAAAATTTAAAAATCGCTCTTGAAAAAAATGGATCTCAAAAATAGACCTCAAGAAGAACATCAGACACAGAAAGAATTGCCTTCTAAAGAAAAAACATCACTGTTTCCATTAAATAATGGGTTTACCTGTCATTGTAAAGAAATGAGCCTTTGTCTGACACTTCTGCATGGGGAATAGCCCCTTTTTTCATTTGGATACCCAGTATAAGCTCACCAAGTCACCTGTAGCATAAATTAGGTTCTTACAGCCAGCTTGAGGTTGGTCTGAGATTCTTCCACAGATCTACCACCTGATTTTGATTTTCAAGCTTTTCTTGACAAACTACATCCTGATTGTAGAAGGATGTCATTTCAGACACCACTTTATTTGTGGGAAGGCAATCCCTGTCACCTTTGTAGTTTCCATTCTTCTGTGGATCATTTCTCTCTCTTAATTCCATGGCTGGTCTGATCAAAAGACCATCCTCATTCATTCCATAGTCTTTTACTGCTTTCTCCCTTCGCAGCTTCTGGACCTTTGCCAGCTGACGCAGCTCCTCTGGCAGCTCCATGCAAGTGGGCTGATAAGGAAAAAGAAAAGAAACAGAAAATAAATCATATCAGTTAATATACATATACATTGCTCTGCTTTTGTTAGTATCGGGTAAGAGCTCCCTCTGTAATTAGCCAGTGGAACAGAACAATCATCTCTCATTAGATCTGTGGAATGTACAACTACCTGCTTACACAAACAACACCTCAGGGGAAAAATGTTGCCCTACACTCTTGCTTTCATTTATTGTTTACTCCTTTATTATGAAGATCTTAAAGTTTAAAGTAATACCTCACATACACGGATTTTAGATGTCTTCTGAGAAACCTTTCGCACTATGAAGTTGCTGTAAACCCCCAAAAGAGGCAAAACCAGTTCACGGTTGCTCATAGGAGCCACTGCAAAGGCAGCTTTCCCAGCTTTTAATTTAAAACCATGGTATTCTACCCTATGGCTCTAAAAAAAAACCCCAAAAAAACAAAAAAACAAAAAACCCCACATGAATACAGCCAACATAGTTAACAAATAAATGAAACAGCTGCTTAGGAAGTACATGAAAGGAGATACACTCCTTGATTTGGTCCCAAGCAGCACATGGGACACTGTGCAAAATCTTCAAGGATGTGCTTCTTAATAAGGACTGCAGTGCTCGCCATCTTTGTAGGAACAACAACAAAAGAAATCCACAGTTGCATTCAGCTGTAGAAAGGAGAATTACACAAATAAGGAAGCTTGATAAAAAGTACCACGAGGCAGCCAAACAAATTCAGTCCTAGCAGGTAGCGTGGAAACAACTTCAAGAAAACATACAAGCAGCATAGAGTAAACATTACCTTACAGCAAAAGATCACAGAAAGGTGAAAGGAAATTATCAGGACTACAGGTTAGGGGAATGGAGAATATGAAGTAAGCATTCTTCAGGAAAGCAAAGACACATCCAAGTGAAGAAAATAATAGTAAGGATGAAGTTACAGAAAAAAACAAAGGGCAGGCCAGAATAATTTTATTAGTATTTAACAAAAATATAACAGAACTAATAGAAAAATTTCTGTAAACATAATATCAACCATGCCGCAGAGCCAAGTGATGACCAGAATACAAAAGCAGCACAGTAAAAAACATTTTTTCTCTTCTACATTCAGAATAAAAAAAAACCAAAAGTGGAGATTCCCATACCAAAAACATTCATTATATACCCAGAACCTACCTAAGATTGTTCCACAAGTACTTAATACCAATACTTGAAATACAAACAGCAGGGTGATTTCACCCCAAATCCTCGAACAGTGGAAGATGAAAAAGCTGAACTACAGTATCTTGCTTAAAACCTGACTTGATACCTAGGGATTGGAAGATGGTTTAAAGAAATGTTCCCGGAAAGACACAGGAAGCAACACGCTGGTCAGTCAGATGTCTGTATGAGCATATGGGTAGAAACAGTAAGAACAGAATGAGAGGTTATACAGAGGTGATGGAAAGAAGAGAGTTACCACAACGTTTGCAAAGGGAAGCCATGCCTCACAAAACCTACGTCTAGAAGTTTGCACAGATCCAGAGGAAGGCTAAATAATTCAGACAAGGATTACAGAAAAAAAAGCAGAGCAAGCACTTACTTTTAAACATCCCACCTTCAGTTCTGTTTAACCAGAAGAACGTACATCCAGCTTCCTAACTGCTACCACATCCTACAGTGAGAAGTAATCCACGCCCTAAACCGCTTAAAGCTAAGCTGCGTGAAAATTTGGGCTCTATGTTCATAATGATTAATATACATTGTGTGCAGTCCCAACTCACCTGACAATTAAGAAAACTTCTCACTCAGGCATGCAATTATGTTTAGACACAGAACAGAGGTTATGCTATCACATGTCCTGAATGTGTTATCTGGTATTAAATACTGCACCGCCCCTTGTCTACTGCAGCTTTACCTTATGTGCACTGGCAAACCAGCTCTGCTGCACAGGGGTGTGCAACTCCTCTACGGTACCAGGGCTCTGCTTGTGAACAGTCACCACTTCAACAAGAAAGGACTGCACTTCTAGGAGAACATCTGCTTCTTTACACTGATGGGTCCCTAGGCTGCATTTGCTTCTTTGAATTTAAGTCTTAAACATCAGAATGCAGCTGCATTTCCAAGTCCCTAACACCACACAATATGAATCTATGAGGAAAGTTAGAAATTTAGCGCATATAGCTCCTTTACTAGCTCTTTTCTAGTGACAGAGCTGCAAATGCACAGAAACCCATTTTACTTGATGTCTGCATCCACAAGAAGAACAATTACTCCTGGCAGGCAGTTAAGCTGAAAACGCAGGCAACTGCAGAGACCTTCATGGCGGGAAGTTTGTGTTGAGTTCTCCTCCTCAGCAGTAAGATTATCAATTTGAGCAAGATGCTGAAGAGGGAAGCTGAGGGTTTTGATAATGCAGTGTTGGGGATCAGAAGTTACTGTTTTGCATCTGGTTTGTGGGTAAAAGTCAGTTGCTTGGGAGGGAGTGTCCACTATTCAGAAGACTCAACTACTACTTGCAGGTGATGACACAAGAAACCACAGAAAGTGTCAGCATACGTTTCCAAAACTGTCAGGATCAAGGAGATGCTTCCCTCCCCCACACCCCCATCTTTTCTCTATTCTCTTCTCCCACTACTACATCAACAAGGGTGTTGCATTATCATTTTTGGCTGCTGTGGACCACTGGCAATACTTTACTGTTGCTAGCAACTGCTAGGATACAGGATACCCATCTTGTCCGCAAGTCTTTCCTGGAGGAAGCTCTAATCCATGGAATTGCATCCTGCCACCTGGCCAGCACGTTTCCCACCTGCCATGCCAGCTCCTCTGTACATCTTCTGTCACTACTGCAACAACTATCAAACAACAAAAGAATGTGTTTTGGCTGTCCAGAAGCAAGGCTGAAGTCTTGCTGGAAGGGCTGCCCACTGCCTGACCATAAAGACTCTGTTTCTTTGCCATTTCCAGCAAAACATCTGAAAGATCATGGGGAAGAAGAGATGGCTGAAACTTCAGGTGAAACCAGGACTACCACCAGTGACTGCTGCAGTTGCTCACGAGAATTATGATATCCAAGTCAAAGACTCAAACATACTATCTGCACAAAATACATAACTGCTGCTTGCTCTGCTCTTACTAGTTTATTGCTGTAAAAGCAATAAACTGTCATTAATCTCCATTCCTACCAGCTTATCCATGGCCTCTGACAACCTAGGACTTTGTTTCCATCATATTATTTATGAAAACCTGTCTTAAGTAAAGGGAAAATACAAGTTTTGTTGAAATAAGCTGGGACGAAACAAAACACTCACCAGTCTTGCATATTCAAGAAACAAGGCAAAATTAGACACAGGTATATGTAATTATGCATAAGTCTGAAATTGAAGCACTCCTGAGTATGTTGAAGGCCACAAGGATGATCTGACCTTAGCAGGAACTGTGCATTTAGCCAGAAAGCAATTCTTGTATTCTGCCACTGATGGGGGCCTGCTAGAGCACAGAGAAACTTCCCACTGAGGAAAAGAAGATGCATGTGAAAAACTGACTGCAGGGATTGGGCACACAGAGCCCAGGGAAGGGTGGTGACAATGACATTCATCAGCCTTATTCACATTTGTTTTTCCTCAACTCTCAGTGGATGCACTGATCCATAGGGGCAAATGAGCAGGCTTGCCTTTTACTCCATGATTATGTGTATTTCCTTGCTGCTCTTTCCAAGAGGAGAAAATACTGGTCCACATCTGGTCCCAGAGGCTGAACCCCCTGATTTGATAAGAGGAGAGAGTAGGTAACTGTCCCAGTAGTCTTTATTCAACATTATTGGTCATTACTCAGCATTATTCAATTCACAGGCAACCTCAGACTGGAAAACCAAAGCATCTTCTTCACCAAGTATATCCTGATACTGTTACTACACACGAAAGCCATTGGCACTGAACTTCTGAATGTGGCAGTGACCCAGGAAAGATTAGGAGGGTGCTACCATGCTAGTCCAAGCTGAAGTTCAGTGTTGTAAACCCTGATCCAGGAGCTGAGATTGAACATGGGACAGCTGGAGATAAGAAGGAATGGGGTTATGAGTTCCATCCAGCTTCAGTACTTCATTTTTAATGAAGTCTCATGATTGAAACTCTCTGTGTGCTTGTTTTGCAAGTATAGTTGACATGGGAGTATCGTAAGTTTGGGGGAATGGGAGAAGGAAAAAAAGCATTCTTCTGTGTGACATGGTATCACTCAATAAGGTCAGAAGAAGCAAGAGCAGGCCAGGGAAGCATGGCTCTTTTAATTGTTCTAGTCAGATAGGACATACTCAAACACCTTTGTAGCCCAAAGGCATGACAGTAGGCATGTCCACATAACTAACTTTCCCTCTGTCAAAAGGCTGAAGACCTGGTGGTTCTGTTCAGAGAGCACAATCCAAGAACTAAAACAGAGGAGGACCCAGAAGCAGCTTCCTTACCTGGATTGATGGAAGTTAGTAAGCTTCCAGACCTGGTCATCTCCAAGTGCCTGTAAAGCAAAGAGGCCATGCTAACTTGAAGATTCTCTTGCCCATTGGCTTTCACTCCCACAACTTGCAGGTAAAGGCTTGATGTACCACACGTGGTTCCTGTTCACTCAGGAATTATGTCCACCTTCCAATTTAGAAGCTGAAGTAGTGCAACTTATCTTTGTGGCCCTGGAGAATTTATTGACTTTGGCTTTGCTACAGTCCTGCTTCAGCAAGAGGCCTCCCTTCCAGTTCTCCAGCATGCAGAGAGCATAGTAGATAATATATTTCAGGTTCCCAGAATGTTTTCCTGGCATGGGTATTTACTTCAGAATCCAAGGAGATCCATTACTTCTTCTGAAGCAGTGTTGGAACTGTGCCAGATCATGTCTGGAGAACACAGCCGTCAAGCATAGGGACTCCAGTTCTGCTGTTGTTGGAGACTGGCTCCAAGGTGAAGTAAAAGTCATCGTACCAGACTGCTGTTCACCAAGGGTCCAAGGTGGAGCACAAGTGTAAATTGTAACTGGTCAGTGTAAAAAGTAAAATAGTCCAGTAAAAGCATTTTCCAGGAAACTTTCAACCATAGCTCCACAAAGTGCACAGAAGGCATAACACAGACCTTGGTGACAGATCAATTGCACTAAATATCCACGAAAAAGCACGAGAATAAATGGGGGAAGCGGGTAAGTATCTTGACTATTACTTCATTCTGAGAATCAGATCTGAATAAAGGCTTTTTGATTCAGGGAATTAATACAGACTTAGCCAGAAAACCCAGAAGTTGCACGAAGAAAGCTTTTTTTTTTTTTTTTAGCCTTTTTTTTAAACCTTAAAACAGATTTAGCTGAACTCATCAACTTGCAAAGGATTCCCTTAAAGTTAGCTTTGTTTTATTCTTGGTGAAGAAGCTGAAGTAACAGACCAGATTTAACTAAACCAAGCTCCATATTTGGAGTTTAAATATGTATTGCAAACAGACTTTATTTAAAGTAGAAGAAACTTCCATTTGTGTGATCTTCTTGCAAGATATAGAAACAACAGAAAATGATGAACAGTGAAATGATGGTGAAAATGGCTGCTTTTACTATCCATACTACAAGACTCCTAAAGCAACTACAGGAAGTATGATTATCAGATGTGATTTTAAATAGATCTTCAAAATGCCATCTGAAACGCTCAGCATCTGATTAATTCTTTGGCTAATCTTACAGAATAAATGGATTTACGAAAGGATTGTTTTCAGCAACCTGAGTATCACTTAAAAAAACACAAATAGCCCAACACAAAACAGAATTCCTACTCTTTTCACTTTAATAGACTCTTCTTTTCCCCTGTGTCATGCCTACTTCTGCAAACATTTCACATTGAAAATTCAGATGCCAAGCTCTTTTTTTTTTTTTCACATGAATTATGAACAACCTTCTTTTTTTGGCAGCTCTCCTCTAAAAAGAAAAGTTTTTCAGATATGACCTCTTCCATCTGTGAAGCAACTGTGACCTCTTGTGGTTATCTAAACTAATCTCCTCCTAAATCCTCAGTAAGGGATTTACTGGTTTGAGCCCTTAAGTAATTCCCAAAGGATTCAACTCTGTGCTCTAGTGTTTTGTTAAACCAGGGCAAAGAAAAAGGCAATTTCTTCCACAAAGATAGACCTGCATTCTCTTTTCCTAATAAATATTTCAAGACATTTATGACTGCATAAATGAGGCAGTAGCAGGATTTAATCATGTTAGTTCAGTTTCTTTGTGATGAATGAGGATGTTTGACCATTAACTTTTCACCCGAATTTAATACCAGCAATATCTTACATAGTTATTGCAAGACCTCATAAGATTACTTCATTGAGAAGGCAGAAAAAGATGACACCAATACCACTGCTTGTTTGGTTCGCATGGACCTGTTCTTTCCTTCTTTCCATTAGTGCGCAGGAAGTCAAGTGCCTTAATTAAAAATCTCATTTCCCCACCTCAGCTTTAACACAAGTGTCTACCATACAAGAGCCACTCCAAGGTATCTGAGCATGCAATACTACTGGTTCTATGTGACCAAGTATGAAAAGTGTTACTTGATTTTTTTTTTTTTTTTTCTCTTTTTAAAATAGGAAGACAAGGTAAGTCAGAGATGCTTTTACAGAAATAAAAATCTTTGGCCAACAATAGACAACATTACTCAGAAACAGCCAGTATAGGCAAAATCGCTCAGCAGTAAAGATGACAGAATAGGAGAAAAACAGAACAAGATGTGAAGACTAAATGCTCTTAGCAAAACACCGCAACTCTGGCAGCTCCAGGTACCAACGCTTCACAACTCCCTGTCTCTCTCCATGCCCTTGTACATACAGAGCCCCTATTGAGCCCAGAGGTTCTCAAGCTCAGGTAAGAGTGAAGAGAAGGCACACGTACCTGTGCCCGTGCCTTAACAGCTGCAGTTCACCAACCACAATACTAACTTGAGGTGGATTTGTGCTAATGGACTAATACAAAATGCAGCTAGGTAGATACAGATACCATCACTTCTCTTGCAGCACACAGCAAACCAGGTATGTGGCACAGACTAGGGTGTACATTTGCAGAAAAGAAAGCTGCTGTAGCTAGGTCCTCCAACATTTATCCATCAGAGCCTTAGATCAAATCACTAGCCAGCAAAACAAAGACATACCTACCTTTGTGCTCCGAAGGTGATGTTCAGACCTAGTCCGATAAACATTTAAATAATCATGTACTACAGCTGTTAGGTCAGACATCAAGTTCTCCATTAAAGATGAGTGGAGCAGCAGAAGGTACCTAGCCTTCAGAGCAAGTGCTTTACACAGAGAAGCTGGAAACGGTCTCAAGAACCATATGTCAGGATTCTCCTGCATATCCAAATGCAAATGAAAACAGTTATTTAAGTAGCAAAAATTACAACAAAGCTTTTAATCGCATTCTTCCACAGTTTACAACATATCTCCCAATGCTGATCTCTCTTTTCAGTGCTACTGAATGCTTGAAGCTTCTAAGGCAATCTGTGTACAAGCCTGTGGATGTTAGAGGAGGGAGTTTGGGAGGAGGGATTGCTTCTTTAAAAAAAACCCCAAAACCAACACACACCTTGTCCTGCATTTAATCTTAGGTTCTCTCTCACCCATCTCCAAAACTCGGTTGGATTCCTAACAGCTGAGATGAAAGATCTAAAGGGAAAAGAACCCCTCCCCCCATCAAGAGAGCCAGGGAAGCAGCTGGGGATAGTAACAGGTTCAGCCATCACAACTGGAACCAGAACAACATGAAAATAAGCCCCAGTTAAGCAGCATGACGGATACCCTGAGCAAAAGTGTCACTACAGGGTGGCTTATGCTGGTATACCCACTACATACGTATTACACAGTCATGTTCTACTTTTGGTCTTCAGACCGATACGAGGATTCGGTCTGGTGAACTAAGGCAGGCATATTGTCATTTGGCTTTAATTTGCCACACAAAATTCTTTAAATTGAAATTTTGAGAGATACTATTAGCATTCTAAAATTTATATAAAAATAAAGCTGTGTTCAAATTAGAAGTTTCACTGAGCTGCTATTATGGCAATATCAAATAACATTTAATCCAGGCTTTCGAGAAAGATTTTTAAGTCTATGACCAGGCAATGCAAAACCACCCAGATTTACTCACTGAGTTACGAGACCAGCCTGAACGGAGAAAAAATGCTCTGGCAGGAAAGAGATTGTTCCTATTCAGTAAAGAAACCCTGCCTATATAGCAAGGTCTCATTAAGTATCTAGTTCTCAAATTCAGTAGCTTCTTTGGAAGTCTCCCCCACCCCTGAAAAAGTGAGGTCAGGTGATTAAAAATCCAGCAAAAAGACGCCACAGCTGGCGCTAGCATATTTATGTATTATTTGTTTAACAAATTTGATATCCTTCTATGATAAGGTCACATACCTAATGGATGAAGGAAAGGCAGTGAATGTAGTTTTTTCTGGATTTTAGTAAGGCTTTTGATACTGTCCCTCACAGCATCCTTCTGGACAAGTTGTCCAACTGTGGGATGATAAGGTTCATGGTGAGCTGGGTGAAGAAACAACTGAAGGGCAGAGCTCAAAGGCTTGTAGGGAATGGGGCTACATCTGGCTTGTGACTGGTCACCAGTGGTATTCCTCAGGGCTCAATTCTATGCCCAGTGCTGTTCAATATATTTATTATCAGGAAACTGGATGCAGGAGTTAAATGCACCATTAACAAGTTTGCTGATGATGCCAAACTGGGAGGTGGTGTCGACTCTCTTGAGGGACAGGAGGCCTTTGCAGAGGGACCTAGATAGGTTGGAGCATTGGACTATGATTAATGGGATGAAATTTAACAAGTCAAAATGCCAGATTCTGCACCTAGGATAGAGTAACAGCAGGCACATAAATTGGGAGAGTGTCTGGCGAGCCGCGCTGCAGGCCGGGCCCTGGGGGTGCTGGTGGGCCGCAGGCTGAGCGTGGGGCAGCCGCGTGCCCCAGAGGGCAAACCCCATCCTGGGCTGGGCAAACCCAGCACGGCCAGCCCGACACCAGCGGTGACCATCCCGCGGTGCTCGGCCGTGGGGCGGCCTCGCCTGGAGCCCTGTCTGCAGGGCTGGGCCCCACGAGTTAAGGAGGGTGTGACGGGCCTTGAGCGTGTCCAGAGGAGGGAAACAAAGCGGGCGAGGGGGCTGGAAGGCACGTCCCGTGAGGAGCAGATGAGCCCTTTGGGCTCCTCTAGCTTGGAGAAAAGGAGGCCGAGGGGAGACCTCATGGCTCTCTGCAGCTGCCTGAGGAGGGGACGTGGAGAGGGGGGTGCCGAGCTCTTCTCCCTGGGACCCAGTGCCAGCACGCGTGGGAATGGCTCAGAGCTGCACCAGGGGAGGTTCAGACTGGACGTCAGGAAGCATTTCCTTACCGAGAGGGTGGTCAGACACTGGCACAGGCTTCCTAGAGAGGAGGCCGATGGCCCAAGCCTGTCAGTGTTTAAGAGGCATTTGGACAATGTCCTTAATAACGTGCTTTGACTTGGCCAGGCCCGAAGTGGTCAGGCAGTTGGACTGGATGATCCTTGTAGGTCCCTTCCAACTGAAATAGTCTAGTCTATTCTATTTATCAAGCTTATGTTCCCCAAATCTTAGAAGCTCCTGGCACATTAAGTTTGCCCTTGTCCTTGTTTTTGTTAATCTTTCAGCTGGGGTCAAGCAACAGAGAACAATGATTTGGCAAATGCTGATGAACTGAACAAGCAAGAAAAAAAATCACTGCTCTAATTTTTTCATTCCAATAGTTCTGGCAATAAAAGTTTCCTCCTTCCCTACTTGATTCAGAATCCATTTTAACCAACTTGTTCTGATGGAACTAGGTTTCAGAATTAGTGAAAATATATTAAGATAATCTGGAACATTTTTTACTCAAGTTAAATATATCCTCTGTTGTACAAGCTTTGTGGTTCTTCAAACCTCAGTTTCAAACAAGCTATTAGGAAATACCAGCATTAGCACTAATGCCAACTAGTGCTTGCATCTGCCTCCCAAGTCAGTGTTACAAAATGTCATTAACTACAGCAATTTCACCACTGCATAGTGCTATGCTCTCAAAAAAACCTGACAGAAACATCTCAAGATGGGCAAAGCACAGCTCACAACTGAGTCTTCAGAAGGTGCCTCACTGAATCACTCACTGAAGCCATCTGCTGCCTGCACTTCATGATGGCATCCCCTTTGGAAGGTATCTTCAAGTGCTGCATCACACACTCCTGTAATGTGCAGACACGGTGTGGAAGGAAGCCGCCTGTTGCCACGGAGAAGTGCAGAGCATCAGCAACCTGTGATGGAAGGGATCAATATTCCATGAGCAGCGACCGTTAACCCAAGGCAAACAACGTGGAGGTTTGACAGTGGGGATGCATATTAGAAGTAAAGTACACTGCAAACAAACTAATCCTCATTTTGACTGCATGCAGTTGCAGAGCTAGTAATCTGACTCCTTAAAGCTGTTAAGTTACATAAAAGGGTAAATTAAGTTTTAAGAATGACTTATACAAGTTATATGCTGTATTAGGCTAAGGCTCCTTCTAGCTCAGTACTCTTGTCTCCAGAGAGCAGGTGGTTATGAGCCATATTAGAAGAGAGTAAACATACAGTGATACTTCCCCAGGATACTTATGGCTCTGACTTTTATCTGAAACCTGAAATAGTGATGCAATGTAAGGAAAACATGATGGAAGAATATGTAAATTGTCAAAAACCTTGTGCCTAAAACCTGATTTTGCCAGTAAGACTCATTTTTGACTACATACAGAGCCAGAAGGGAAGCAGACAACAGCCTCCTGCAGTGACTGCATGGCATGGTTTTCTCCTCCTGGTTTCAGCCCTTCTGCAGGAGCAGCCCTCACTCTTGTCCCTAACCAGGGATCGCAAACATGAGTGGGACTATTGCAACAGGTGTAGAGAGAAGCCAATGGAAAAGAGAAGCCTGGAGGAGAGTCCACTGATGAGGGGAATGGAAAGGAAAAAATAAAAAGCCTGCATCCACAGTCGAAACCTGAGACTGAGCTATCTGTCATTAGAACAACCTACCCTTCAGACTTCTGCTAACTCAAAAGCCCAGATTCCCACTCTGGTCCCTCAAAATGCCCACTGACCTCTCATAGCCCTTTTCTCCTTATTACTTTCTCCCAAGAAACCTTGAGCCACACTCAGCAGAAGCATCTGCAATCCCAACAACGAAACCATGAGCTTACAGGCCAGCCCAGTTTTACTACAAGGGTTAGAGCTGAAGCCACTTTTGAGCTGTTCTGCTACACACTGCCCATGTGCCACCTAGACCAGACCACAGAGTGTGTGGGGGCAGCTGCTCAGCCCCTGCAATATTGACTACAGATTCGTAACCAATCTCTTCTGGCCTTTTATAGCAAGGGTAAATTCCAAGAGCAAACCCCCATTCCTCACTTACCTATAAAGTCCTTGAGGACAAAAATTAATCTCCTTCTGTCCAATAGCACAGGTAAACAAGCTGGTATGTCTTATTAATGACTAAAGCTGCCTCTAAGGCATCAGATAAATAGCTAACTGCTGACTTCTCTGGGACAGAAGCCATGTGTTTGCTGAGCCTACCAGAAGAAAGTGCTAAGCCAATCCATTTACTGAATTTCCAAGGAATAAAAGATTATATGAAGGTATTATGAAGAAAATGCAAAATGTTAGAGCACCACAAGTAGACCAAGCAACCTTGGACTCAGGAAAGAAATGTCAGATATCCTGTGCTCGGTGGTAGGACAGAGAAACTAGGACTGCCTATATTTCTGCAAGGCTGACTACCTTGCTGCAGTCCAAAAAAGTCTACAACCACCAGCTGAAAAATGGTGGGAAACATACTTGGAGAAAGGAACTGCAACAATTCAAACTGGTGAATCCACTGAAGAGAATAAAATGGAGAAGATCCAGGTAAAGCTGACCGTCACTGGATTATAAGCATGAAGTTTCCATCACTCATTACCCAACAGTCCTTTATATTATGCTTCTGACCACTGAAACCTGCTCTGGCTTTTAACTCTCGATGGCTGGATGCAGATAAAGAGGAACCTCAGGAAATACTTTCTCAAACAATCAGTTACTTTTACTCAAAGTCAAAACAAAGATGATGTTCAAATCTATGGAAATATATTCCATTCTTCTCGACAGTTAGAGAGGGAGTTTCTAGTAAAAAATTTCAATGCTTTCCAAACAAGGAGGAAAGACTTAAATATTTAAACAAAAATGAAAGCATCTTTGTGATCAATATTCATAAAAAGTCTAATCTGAATGAACAGGGTTATAGAATAAACTTGTCCACAATGAAGACAATGTGAAAATCTTTCACTGTGAAAATCTTTGTCCAAAGTCACTGCATGCTAATGGCTTGGATCCAAGGGCAGAAAAACTGCAACATGCTGAAGAGTAGTGTATGTACATTCATCTCCAGAACCAGATGGCAACAGTGACTTCTTCACTTGTACATTTTATGAGGAAACCTTGCACAGGCCTCTGTCTTATGGAAAGTCTCAAGCTGTCATTTTTCTTTATTCTTTCAGCACACACCTCGAGGAAGAATTGTATTCTTTCTTCCACAGATATGCAACCAACAACATTTTACAATAGGCAGAGATTTCAGAGTGTGAGAATGCTCTAGCCTTGTGATGCGGAGTAGAAGTGTCCCAGAAGGCAACACTAGGGATGTAAGCACTGACAGCAGCCAGTTGCCTGCTCACCACACAGCTCTTTAGGCTGCTATAGCCCAGCAGTAACACACCCCCACCCAAGGCAGTCAAGTGTGAAACAGCAGGATCAGATTTCCACAAACACTATCATTAAAAGTTGAACTTCAACAGGTGATGCTTAAGTACTGTAAGAACATTAATGGAGAAAACAGTGAACATCAGAAACCTTTCACTGCCATCCTCTACATGTTGTGTTAATTATATTAGGTTACTTATTGTAAGGAATAAACAGTTGCAGTAACTGGCCAAAACCAGGGATAAATAACACTTTTCAAGTTATGCAGGTGGGATCCCATCTAAACCAGAGTTCTTCATTCCATTGCTGTGTTTTTAAGCAGTCTCTCACGTGCACACAGCCTGTTCCAACTTTAACAACACTAGGAAGCTGTCTTTAAGAAGTGCTTCACAAAAAGCATCTATGAGAGTTTGCTCAGCGGTATCTCCCAGTTATTTGCTCCAGCAGTACAGAGTAGAAGACAAGACAGCTTAATTCCACGGTGTCAGGTACACTGCAGGGTAGCCAAAACCAGACTACTTCACTAGCTTATTTACATTCAAAATAGGATTCAGGCCAACAAACCAGAGTAATTGAATCTAAGCCTAGAGATCGATTGGTGCAAGAAAAGCATGCACGTCAACCCATACCAAGATAACAGAATGAGTGCAATTCTGTGTACCTTGGATCCTAGGGTGGGTAGTTCTGGTTAATTATTTCCACTGTATCAGTTACACATTCTAGCCAGTACAGCTCAGAGCACTGGTGGGAATTTTCACCCCTATGTTTTTCATGCAGTCAGGATTTAACACTGACATTTCACCTGTAATGGAATAACATAATTTTTAGGGGCAAAAGGCCAAAACTAAGATCATAAAGGGACTGAGAGAAACCTCTGCTGTATAAAGCTTGCTACGTAGCCCAGATTAGGGCTTTGAAGAGTTACTACAGGCAGTCATATCTATGACATGAAAAGTCAGTACATAGGCAAGGACGAGTCCTATATAACTATGCATAACGTATTCATGCTCATTATGAAAAATCATAGCCAATATGTTATTTTCTTCTCTAATTCTCTTTTTAGTCATACATTAATAACCACAACTACCAGAGACAGCACCAGCAAAAACTGATTTTTGTGGTAACCTGTCCTGTTCTCTCACTTCTACCACTGCTTTTATTAGCAGGTGCTTCCCACTGCTGGATACCCGTTGCCTGAATCTGTTTCTGCACTTCTGAAAAGGACAGAAAGAATAACAAAGAATATAAAGCAAAAGCTGCTCTGGCTCCTGTTTAAGTCACAGTAGCCTTGGGTTGTGCCAAGTTTGACCAAGACCAGTTAATACATCTTAAAAAAAAAACACATTAAACTTGCTGCTGATATTATATATTAGCTACCTTTTAAAATGAGTCTACGCAAGGCTCTGAATAACACTGTCAGCCTTGCCTGCTAGTTCTTCTTAGCTAGAACAAAACCATTATGTTTATATGGTTCTGTGACATTTTAGTAATGTTCAATCTTCTCTGAGAGAATGTTCTGAACAAGGCTGAAGTTTCTCTTGTTGGAACTTTTGTTCCCAACAAGAACATCTGAAGGGTACCTGTGTATCAAAGACATTGAAGAGAAGGACACCATACTGGTGAAAGAGGCAGTCGGAGATCCAGCGGCAGTCATGCATGACCTGAAGCAAGAAAGAGCTGTCAGACAAACTTGTGTCCAACTGCAGCCTTCTGGGTACAAGCAGATCATTGTATATGTATATGGCCTCTGCCACCACAAACGTCCTCACACACCCTGTATCCTTACCTTCACAATGTTCTTATCTTCCAGCACCATTTGTAATCCATTTTTGAAAGCCTGAGGTCCCAGAAGGAAGATATCAAATAGAAAAATGCAGCTCTCTGTTGCTATCTACAACAAATTAAGTTGCCAAGAAAATGAGTGAGGGACAGAAGAACAAAGGATTTCGAAGTAGGAGAGAGTGTAGTGCTGCCCACAAGCCACAAACTCCTATGTACATACTATGTGCTTTATGCTGGGGAGAGCAGGTTTAGTTTCCTTAATGCTTTTTCATAAACAAGTCTTGTTTTCCCTAGAGATGCTCAGAGACTTACAATAATTAGAAAGAATGACCCAGTAGTCTACCATACACAGTTAAATACAGGATTTTGAGACATATCAAGAGCAAATCCTATGCACAGTACTTAAAATAAATTCCTACGCTTACTATAGTGACAATTTAAAGAACCACTTCCAGCAAAATTCTTGTGCTCATGACATTCCTCTCATTGTCAAAGACCACTACCGAAGAAATAAAAGACATCATTTTCCATCCTAGCATTTCAAACAGGATATAAAATTGAGGTTTTGCCTGTGTTCAAATTTATAATGGTTTAACAAAAGCTGTTATTTGAAAGCAATTTAGCCATACCAAAGCAAACATTTTGTGGACACTTCCTTCTGCATAAACGAATTAAGTTTGAAGCATGAACTCCCACACAAGCTTTGGATAAACACTTACTTTTAAACCTATTTTAAAATATACTAAGACTATTTTGAGCTAACATATTAAGCCATTCTCCTTTCTGTCCCTTCCTTTTCACAATGTTGATAATATCACAGCTAATTAAGATACTGTATCTTCTTCAGATGGATTTTACTCTTTCAATTACATTGGAATTGTGATTAGGTCTTGCAGTTTTTCAATAGGTAGCAGCTGCACAAGTGTAATACCTCTACCCATATACAAGTATATAAAGATGGCAGACCAAATACATTGTTATATACAAATGTATATATTACATACAAGTTTAGTAATTATTATATTGCCTTATAACGACATAATTCTTTCTGTAACAGGTCTTTTATGAAATGCCTGATCTGTCTTGAAGAACACCATATCCCTTACCAAAACATAAGTCTTAAACACAGGCTAATCCCCAAATGTTTCTCAGTTATGCCTCTGTTTAGTGGTACATTTTGGGAAATATCTGCCTCTTACCTCAAGCCAAGAGAGTTTTCCATGACGACACAAATTAACACCTTCTCCTGCTATACTGATGACACATTGCCGTTTTAGGTGCAGCACCTAATGAAAAAAATGGGGATAAAATAAATAGTGCCAAAGAATGTTAGGCAGAAAGACAAATAGTAAACTGTAAGTCTTCTGGTCATAATCCATATTTAAAAAGGTAAATACAGACCTGTCGGGGGAGACAAAATGAAAATGCATGCTAGGCCTTGGAGCAGGCCCCTCAGCCTGAACACAAGTACTGAGAGGATCCTGCTAAGTCGACCCTGGGAAAAGTAGAGTTAATGTTTCTTTTTGGTAGCTAGAAGAGTGCTGTGTTTTGGTTTTAACAAGGGGTTTGTTATGAGAAGAATGCTGATAAGCTCACTGATGTTTTCGGCTGCTGCTGGGAAAGAAGGAAGCATGAAGACTGCCAGGACTGCATGATTAGCGCGTAAAAACCTGGTGCAGTTAAGCTGGTAGGAAAGTACTGTAACTTGACGGAAAAGTATTGTAACTTTTGAAAGGTATATAAGCAGCCTACGTGCTGAAATAAAGTGTCTCAGCATCACCCATGATCTGAGTCTGTGCCTCAGTCGCCATAAATGGCACCCGAACCTCAGGCCTAATTAGATGACTCAGTGGTCGTACCGGTGGCGTTGCTTGGCTGAACTCCAGGAGCTGAAAGGAAGCTCCAGGCACGCCAAACAGACTTTTTCTGCAGGACAGAAAGGTATGCAGCTGAGAACTATGGGGAATACTGCATCGCCAGAGCACAGGGTTGTACTTGATTTAATGCAACCAATTCTAAAGCAACACGGTCAACATTTAGACAGCAATGACTTCAAGAGACTGCTGCTTTGGGCTCAAGATCGTGACCCACATTTAAACAGCGCTAACATCTTTGATCCCCAAAGATGGGATGATTTAGGGGTTAAGCTATGGGACCGAGCCACCCGGGGAGACAGAATTTCTTCTGGGCTCCTGGCTGCTTGGCGGATCATGCTTGAAGTATTACATTCCCATGTCCCGTGTAGTGATTTAGAGGATGATAGCACAGAGCCGTTACCCGTCACGACAGATTTGTCGGAACTGTTAACCCCTACTGCTCCGCCAGCGCCAGCGAAGCAAGAGATTCCTAAAAAATCTTGTTTGGTGGGGACTGTTGGAGGCAACCTTGATACGGACCCCTGGGTCCCAGAGCCTTTTGACCCAGAGAAAGAATCTGTCCTGTACCCTCCCGACCCTCATGATAAATGGGCTATGGCACACAGACAGGCTGCAGAGCAGGGGGATTTTGATATGTTGCAAGCATTCCCTGTTATATATACTCCTAACCAACAGCCTAAGTGGGAGGCTATCTCCTACTTGGTTCTTAAAGAACTCTGTCAGTCAGTACAGGACAATGGGCTGGGGGACCCTTTCACAATCGCCATTCTAGAAAGTACAGTAGATTCCTATAACCTGGTCCCTCACGATTGCAAAGCAATAGCAAAATTAATACTTACGGGGAGACAATTCATGCTATGGATGTTGCATTAGCGGGAGGCGTGCTCAGCACAGGCGGCAGAAAATTTGTTGTGTCCGCCTGGACACCAACTTCAGCATATTACTTTAGATATGTTAATAGGTGAAGGTGCCTATGCCACTGCTGCTGCTCAAGCTCAGTTGCCCACTGACGTGACAGATCAATCTAAAACCTTGGCGATGAAAGCCCACGCAAACTTCTTTTGTAAATATCCGACGAGAAGCCACAGAGCCTTTTATGCAGTTTTTAGACAGGCTTAAAGCTAGCCTGGACGAACAGACAGACAACTCCACAGCCTGTGATTTGATATTTAAGCAGCTTTCAATAGAAAATGCGAATCTGGACTGTCAAAAGGTATTAAGAGCATTAAAGGCACCCACAGTTATAGAAATGATACAAGCCTGCCAAGGTATAGGGTCGGAGAGTCATCGAGTTATGTTAATGACTGAGGTGTTTGTGGCCATGAATATGCACCCCAATTCTGGCACCTGTTTCCGATGTGGTCAGCCGGGACACGTGCGACGAGAATGCCCTAATACAAGAAAGGGGGCAAACGCCGGACCGGGTATTTGTCCCTGCTGCCAAAAAGGATGGCACTATGCTAAGCAATGCCGATCCACATTTACGTGGGATGGGCGACCTCTTCTGGCACGGTCTAGCCAGCCTCAGGGAAACCTGTCCCAGAGTGCGACGTGGGGGGGTGAGCTCCAACAGCAACTCACCCTCCTGCCCAGCGCTCATGCCAGCGAGAGAACTTCGCGCCGGAACAACGGGCAGCGCCGGAGTGGAGCTGGCCACTGCAGTCAGTCGATCTAGTGTCCACAGCAATGCATCTTGTTCCCACAAATGTTCGTGGACCCCTCAGAAATGGATGCAGCACCTTGTTAATAGGAAAATCATCCACAACTTGGCAAGGCTTACTCATCCTCCCTGGACTGATTGACTCAGACTATAAAGGGGAAATACAAATAATGGCATGGACCCCTACACCACCTTGTCGCGTCCTGATGGGAGCAAAAACTGCACAACTTGTGTATTTCTATGCTCATCCTCCAGGACATTTGAATTGGGAAAGGGGGGAGGGTGCGTTCAGATCCACTGGGGAACCTCAAATCACATGGGCTCAGCCTCTCACATGTATCCATCCTTCCTTGAAATGCAAATTAATCCATAGTTGTTTGTCTATAAAAATTACTTTAATAGGGTTGATGGACAGTGGTGCTGATGTCACGGTAATCGCACAATCTGCCTGGACATCTAACTGGCTGCTGATGCAGTCAACTGATGCCCTAGGGGGGGTGGGCAGCTTGACCTCCCCAAAACAGAGTGCCAACCTTATCACTATCAAGGGTCCAGAGGGCTGTACTGCATCCCTCAAACCCTATGTACTGCCACTTCCCATCACACTTTGGGGAAGGGACTTCTTGCTTCTTGGGGTATTGTCATGGGGACAGATTTATCATAGGGGCTGCTGGAAGGCAGCAAGTCCCGGCCCTGACATGGACAATGGATAATCCTGGATGGGTCAATCAGTGGCCCCTATCTCGGGATAAGCTGTGACATTTGCATCAATTGGTACAAGAACAGTTGCAAGCCAGACATACTGTTCCCACTACAAGCCCTTGGAACTCCCCTATGTTTGTTATCCAAAAGAAAAATGGCACGTGGCGTTTATTACATGATCATTGTAAGATTAGTGAGGTGATAGAGCCTACGGGTGCATTACAACCCGGCCTTCCATCTCCATCAATGTTGCCACAAAATTGGGTTTTAATAGTTATCAATTTGAAAGATTGGGTTTTTTACAATACCTCTTAACGAGCGCAATGCGCCCTGGTTTGCCTTTTCTGTACCCTCTATTAATGCAGCAGAGCCACACCAGAGATACCATTGGGAGGTTTTGCCACAAGGCATGAAAAACAGCCCAACAATATGTCAATTGTTTGTTGCTTGAGCACTGAGCCCCGTTCGGCTTCAAGTGCCTGACGTTTTGATATATCATTACATGGATGATATCTTGATCGCTGGGAGATTTGAAAAACACACTGTCGAAGCACTGAAACTGATAGTTGATGCAATACACCAATCAGGCCCAGTAATTGCAGAGGACAAGGTCCAAGTGATTCCTCCATAGAAGTACTTGGGGTGGAAAGTAAGTAATCAAACCATAACCCCTCAGAAATTGAATATCACCACACAGATTAATACATTAAATGATTTACAAAAATTATCACAGACCATTAATTGGCTATGACCCTTGTTGGGGGTTACTACCCATGACCTCCACCCACTCTTTCAATTGGTGAAAGGTGATCCAGATCTCATGTGATCACACTCCCTAACACAAGAAGCACAAACGGCATTAGAAAAAGTAACAGCAGCTTTGCAGCAAAGGCAAGGTTATAGAAAGACAGACCACCTACAAATCTGTTTATATGTAATGTTGAGCAATTTTCAACCCTTAGGATTATTAGCTCAGTGGAATCCTGCTCAGAAGGATCCGCTAGTCATTTTGGAATGGGTATTCTTGCCACATCAGTCTGGAAGAACAATTGTCACACAGATGGAGCTTTTAGCTTTGGTTCTACAGAAGGGTAGACAAAGATTAATGGAACTCAATGGATCAGACCCTGGAGTCATATACATTCCCCTTTCACAGGACTGTATTAATTGGTTATACCAGCATTCACTGTCTTTTCAGATAGCTCTGGAAGGCTACTCAGGAGCACTTAGCACTCACCTTCCATCTCACCCTCTACTTCAAAATGCATGGCACTTACTGCTGATGCAGAAAACATGGCTTTCACTAACACCATTAAAAAGACCATGACAGTCTTTACTGATGGCTCCGGAAAAACAGGCTGAGCAGTGATAGTTTGGCACACAGATTCAGGGTTGGACCATGATGGCACCATAGTAAAAGGGTCTCCACAAATTGTGGAGTTGGCTGCAATAGTTAGGGCTTTTGAAAAGGTTTCAGAAGAAATTAACATTGTCACCAATTCCGCTTATGCTGCAGGAATAGTCTCAAGACTAGAGAAAGCCTTTTTAAAGGAAGTTACTAATTCTCTTTTGTTTGCTCAATTGCTATGTCTGCGATTTCTATCACAACACGGCACTGCTGCGTATTACATTATGCACATATGGTCTCACACAAGTCTCCCCAGACCTCCAACAGAAGGAACTAGACAAGCAGACTTCCTTGCGGGGACAACCGTCATCCCACAAACTTTTGCACAAGCTCGCATTTCTCATGAATTCTTTCATCAGGGGGCAAGTGCCTTACGGTGACAATTTCATATTACTGCAGACCAGGCTAAACAAATCATTCAAGCTTGCCCTGACTGCCAACACGTTGTCACCCCTTCTCACATTGAGGTTAATCCCCAAGGGCTTCAGGCCCTTGAGATAGGGCAGACAGATGTTACACATATCTGAGTTCAGACTCCTTAAATATGTTCATGTCTCCATTGATACATTCTCCAGTTGTATATTTGCTTCTGCCTATATGGGAGAACATGCCTGTGATATACAGCATCATCTCCTATTTGCAAAATTCAGAGTCCCCAAAATTATAAAAACAGGTAATGGTCTGGATTATATCTCAAAAATAATGCAAGGTTTTTTTAGCCTGTGGGGCATAAAACACATTACAGGCATTCCCTACTCCCCACAGGCCAAGCAATAGAAAAACGTGCACATAGAACCCTTGAGGCCATGCTCAGAAAACAAAAAAGGGGGAGCGCAGGATATACTCTGCATCAACAGTTCCAAAATACTTCCTATGCCCTCAATTTTCTAAATCAGAGTATAAATGATATGCCCCCAATACAGCATCACTTTTTAAAGACTGGTGAGATGCCAATACAAAAGGCTCGTGTAATGGTTAAAAACTTAGATTGAAGAATATGGTAAGGACCTTTTCCACTGATAACTTCGGGAAGAGGGTATACTTGTGCCTCCACAGAAACCAAGCCAAGATGGGTTCCTGCAAGATGGATAAAGCCAGACCTGTTGCAGTCATCCTCGCCATTGTGATCTGACCTCGAGAGTTAAAATGATGGTTGTGTAATGTTTAATTACAGAGAAAAAGACCAGTCATTAGTTCAAAATGTAAATTCATCTTTAGCAATATATAGAAATAGTAGTGTGTGGTGTAATTATACATCAAGCAATGTTTCACACTACACCAAAACGCCATTAGCCTTGCCTGTAGGGGTGTTTCTTTTTTGTGGGGATAGAGCTTGGCCTGGGATTCCGTCTCATTTAAGGGGAAGACCTTGTAGCTTTGGAAGATTTCAGTGGTCTGTGCTGTATGAATTTATCAGACCACTCTAAATTGAAGAACTACATAAGTTAATGGGAAATCTACATGAACATAATAACTACAACATTTTTGGAGACTGGTTTAATTGCTTAGGGATATGGGTGAAACATTGTTTTATGTTAGGTGTATTTTGTTTGCTGATCTTCATATGCATATTAGTGTATATGCCGTGTGTAATATGATATATACAGTGCATGATTGATAAAGCTGTAGGCAATGTAATGTTAGCTGCTTTAGAAAGCAAAAAAGGGGGAGATGTTGGGGGAGACAAAATGAAAATGCATGCTAGGCCTTGGAGCAGGCCCCTCAGCCTGAACACAAGTACTGAGAGGATCCTGCTAAGTCGACCCTGGGAAAAGTAGAGTTAATGTTTCTTTTTGGTAGCTAGAAGAGTGCTGTGTTTTGGTTTTAACAAGGGGTTTGTTATGAGAAGAATGCTGATAAGCTCACTGATGTTTTCAGCTGCTGCTGGGAAAGAAGGAAGCAAGAAGACTGCCAGGACTGCATGATTAGCGCGTAAAAACCTGGTGCAGTTAAGCTGGTAGGAAAGTACTGTAACTTGACGGAAAAGTACCGTAACTTTTGAAAGGTATATAAGCAGCCTGCGTGCTGAAATAAAGTGTTTCAGCATCACCCATGATCTGAGTCCGTGCCTCAGTCACCACACAGACCAAAACCACAACATGAATCTCAGATATATCGTGATCCAAGAGAAACATACACAGTGTTAGTCCACTTACAGATAGACAGCTGGAAATTCCACAGTTAGAAACAGCAATGATAGGTTTAGCATAGATTATGGATACCAAAAGAATTTAGACTTCCCTGATCTCCTCACCAGAAATTATCCTAAATAGGTTTTAGGAACTTCTTTAAGATCACATAAAGGTGTTCCTTTCAGGCAAAAAGGGGAACCAATTTTCTAAGGTACAAAAGAAAAACCTGTTACTATCAGACATAAAAAGTATTCAGACAATTAAGATAAAGCCATCTGTAGCACACATGTAGCACAACAGTAGAAGGCATAAACAGAAACAAAAACCCAGCTTCTTTTTCAAGCAACAGTTAGATTCTTCTGAAAGCAGGGAAGTCCCTTCCTGTGGGGAAAAGCTTCTTCCCCTGTATGTGCAACACATTTACCATAATAAGAGCCCCAAACCCAACTGATGTTACTGCAAGAAAAAATTGCATGGAGGACCTGTAGTATTGACGGTCTAATGCAGGATCTAAAAAACACTATTAAATTTAATAATAAATCTATCATTGGCTCCGAGTTCTGAAACAAAGCCTTTCTACCAAGTCCACTTATATTACTATATATGATTTAAGAGAAAAAGGTCTAGGCATGCATTGAGTTCCAAATACCCATTAAAGCAACACAATCAATTCCCTCTCCAAATGCCAACAAATCCTCATGCTTTTCCTTTCCTAAACAAAAGAATGTTCACCAAATAGTGATACTGACCCTTCACCTCAGTTACTGGTGACAGAGAATCTGAAAATAGCAACCAACACACACTGATGCAGATTCATATCCACCCACTGCAAATTCACGTGCCCTGCATGCTTTTCCTGCACATATGCGCACTTTAAATACACTCTGATGCCACCAGAAATACCATTTCTACCTGACTTAAAGAAGCCAGTCACTACCTATTGCTCAAATTTCACTACAGTCTTGCAAAAGTGATTTGCAGTGTAAGATGTCATGAAACAGTACTCACAATCTGCCACCTAATGGGTCTACTGACAGAATGGAACAGGCTTACAAGTCACATACACTGCATAAGAACTTTCATTAGTACTTACTGCTGGGGCAAATTTCTGCTGGAAACAATCAATAACTGCGTACTCCACATTCTCTTCTTCCCTCTTCTCTAAAAGGAAGAAAAAAAAAATCATTAGACACTTCCTTCACTTGAATGAACTTTGCACAAGGTATGTATTTTAGTTGTATAATCACTCTACTTTTATGGTTTAGCTGTTCAGTTCTTCCCTCTCCGTTTCCTGAACACACCCAAACAGATTACTGAACTGACTGATTCAGTTGTGTAGAGTCTAGAGCATGACCCAAAATCCTGATTTTTGACAGAAAAGCTGGTTGTTTAGAAGCAAGCTGCGGCATTACTTTTTGTTGTTATGATGCATAAAGGAAACAAAAAGGTTTCAGTTTAAAAAATTACATCCATTAGGGAAAAAAAAAAAAATTGCATCCTCATTCCCAGGTTTTTCTGGGGAAAGAAAAGGATTGTAACAAAGATGAAACTAACAGGCAGCAACACCACAGAACATGGACAGCTAAGTGATCAAGGGAGTAAAGAGAACTTAAGCCAGATTTTAGTAATTTTAACACCTGCTTGACAATGTCTAATGAACAAGTAAAGAAGGGTTGTCTAAAAGACTCTCCCTTCTCTTTAGGTAAGATGCAAATGTTAATAATATGCATACATGACAACACAAGGACAATCTTCTAAACTCTAAAATAACAGTCAATCGAAAGATCATAAGAACAAATTTTTAAAGGATCTCCTAGATCATATCAACCCTTGCTCATTTTCTCCCCCACTACCCAAGTAAATGCAGCTAACCTTTCTGTAGTCTAGACAGGCCTTGCACCCTTGTCATGTCTGTATGAGAACAGAACAAGCCGGTCACATTTTAAATCTGTACCTGTGTATACAGCAGAACCACACAACCAAATCAATGCAAGCACATAACAGCCAGCACAGAACAACAGTCTTACTGAGCTCTGAGTTATCTATCATGCCACATACCTTTCAGGAGTAAGTGTAAGATTAAAACAATCACCAGAGAGGAATACTCACTGGCTGAAGCAGTTTGATTTCTCCAAAAGAGCAGTTGTGCTGCTCAGCCACTTTTACAGTTGATGAGAGCTACAGGATAAACATTCTGGAAAGCAGATGAGTTTCCTTCTGATGCTGTGTACGTATCTGCAGGCAAAGAGCACATCTGCAGATAATGAGCTCTGTACCTATGGGTACCTATGTACCTTTCTGTGACTGCTGTTTTTTCAGCATACATCCTGTTCTGATACAGACAAACCTGATCACAGCCTCTGGGAAAGATGTTGTCTGACAAAGACAAATTATCTACATTGCTTGACTAATATAAACATTACCTGAGAGGGAGTATTTTAAGGTATTTGAGGGTCTGAGCTGTCTCTCTGGGGAAGCACAAGGAGAACTCCATGGGCCACGATCTGCTGGTCGCGTGTCTGCTTGTTCGTTCCCTTCAACAGCTGAAGTGCATCTGTACGAGCAAGGCAACCACACATAGCACAGAAGTCAAAACACTACACATTCCACAAGCATGGACATTTTAATAAATAAAATTATTTCATCCAATGCCATCTACCTGTGTCCAGACAGTAAACTGCTGCATTTGAAGCAACTTCCCAATCCAATGCCCATGGTTCTTAAAGAAGATCTTGATGCTACCCAAAAATAAGCTTACTTTGCACAAAAGGGCCTTTATTTCAGATAAAATTTCACATTTAAAGTAAAAGGTGAAAGCAGAACCTGGACAGATGTTCACTGCAAAGGTCAGCAATGGTTTCAAGGAAAGAAAGAGTTCAAAGTACAAAGAATGGAGTACCTGACCTGAGCCCAAGAACCACATCATTTAAGTATCTGTAAGTCTTTATGTTGAATCAGTATCTGATCCATCAGTTATTGTAATTAAAGGGTGATTTTACAAGTCCACCAATACATAAAACAGTTATATTCACTGAAACTTTACTGTAACCAAATGAAAGCTATTAAATCATATAAAATGGTAGCATCTCGGGACCAAAAACATTCACCTGACTGAAAGTTGTCACATATAGGATGCTTAATTTCTACAACAGGACAGTCTGAGGTCAAGAATACTTCACTGGGAAATATGACTTATTACTATAAATTTCCTTATATTGATATAAAAACATCCCATTATAATAGTATATCTCCAACCATGTACACCTCTATCTCAATAGAGCAAAACATAAAAACCTCTTTCTGACCAGCCTGTAGATGTAGCTGAAGAATCTTGTATATAAAATTGTATGTTTAAAGGATTAACACAGGGATCTGCTACTGAGGTAAGCATATTCAAGTATGTGTGAATGTAGGCTTACTTAACAGGGAGAAAGAAGACAAGATGGCAGCAAGCAAGAAGATTGCTGCTAATCACAATTCTATGTGCTTAACTGTATTTTAAGGACTATTCAGTAGACACCACTTCATTCCTACCTCCCTTAAGAGGAAGAATAAACTATTCAAATGTAGTCTTGTGAGAACACTCAAAAGCAAAGCCATCTAGGACCATGGGTCTGCAGAAGTTTGAACCATATTTTCACCAGCTTCCCAAAGTCACATTTATATATGTTTTGAGAGCATTTGCATAAACCTAATCTTCTCCGTGCAACTGTTCTGGAACTGTTCCACAACAGAAGAAATGCTCATGGGAAATCCCCCCTGAAACCACAAGCTGACAAGGAAACAAACCAAAGCAAATTCTTTTACCTAGAAGCACTAGTGGGAAGAAAAAAAGAAAAAAGAAAAAAGCAAGAGTGAGAAATTGTAAGTAATAGCTTGAAAGAACCTTTTACACAGTGGAGGTCTTCTACCCACCACCCTGTTCATCTCTTTAGAGCAGAAAAATACAAATGTGGCACAGCTGAGTCTGAACATCAGTATTACATCAAATGTAAGCGGTGGCTCCCCTAGCAAGCACTTTCCACCCCTTCTGCTGTGAAAGGAAGGAAACATTTCAACTTACTCAGAGAGCATTCCTGTTCCCTCCCCTGAATCTGGTTCATCCAGCAATTCCACTGCAATAAACAAACAATTTATACTCTAGTGGTGACAAGCAATTTTTTGACACTTATCTCCCCAAAAAAAGAACCATAACCAATACTAACTGTAGGACATGGCCATACATGCAAAAAAAGAAACTGAATTCAAAGTATAGTTTAAATAATTTTAAATTCACCCTGATGTACAAATCTCTACAAAATAACTTACATTGGTAGCCTAGATAAGGTGTATTTCAGAACTCTAGCATTTAAACAAGTCTAATGGCTTAGCATCCTACCAAAAAGAAAGTTGGTACTGAACTACAACTAGATACTTTACCGACTATTATATATACAATAAAGCAGGTACAAGGAAAAATACAGAATGGAGTCAGTTACTATCACTTGCTAAGTCCAATACCTGCCTTCTAGCTGTCTCCACCTCAGCACTTTGCTCCTTGTCCCCAAAGCAGAGCAGATGCCAATAGAAACACACGAGACCTTTATAAACTTGAAATGTTTTCCTTAAATAATCCCATATTCTTATTACTAGTGAATCACAGAAAGAGGCTCAGACAAACAGACGCAGTGCAAAACCAAGTTAATTAGAACTTTAAACAATTTAACTTCCCAGCAGAGTCCATTAGTGAAAATCCTGCACATATAAAAACATATGCAATGAATTTACCTTGCCCTCAGGATGTGAACAGGAGGCACGTTTAACTCAACTGGTTACCTTTGCAGTGGCTACTTTCATTACTGGTCTTATTGGACTTTATTCATTATTTAACTAACAAGCTTTATTGCAGTACAGTCACGAGGCCTTCAGAAAGTGGGGAATTATTATTTCACTGATAGGGAATTATTATTTCACTGATAGGGAATTGGGGAACAAGACTTCCGTGACTTAGAACATTCTAATTCCTAGTGATTTTAAAAGATGTGCAACTGAAGAATTCATCAGCAACCACAAAATGGATTTAAAATGCTGAACTAAGAGTAGGCATGACCCCTGTGCCCCAAAACGCGGTAAGAAAAGCCTCACCATTGAGTATTTCACAGTCAAAAAACATCTTTACTCCTGGAGTGCTTCTGCCAGTTTCCAAGTTCTTCACTGAAATGAGGGAGCAGAGAAAATACAGATATACATCGAGTTCTACTCTTTGGCGTAAAAGCTTATAATTTGCAGAACAAAGTAAGACCGTATGACCCGGTAGTATTATTAAGTACAAAAAGAAAAAACAACCCACAAAAAGCACCCAAAACCAACAAATAGGTTAAGTGACTGCTCTTTCACTCTTACAGATGAGTGTTTCTGTAGGAGGCCTGTGCACCAAGCAGGACACGACCGATGGCTGCTACACCTACGCAGCCCCACAGCTGAAAGCACACGCAGGCGCAGCCAACTTCTGATTTAGCGCGTATTTTACTCAGCCCAGTGCCCACGTGGGCTCCGGGGAAGCACCCACGGGCGCCCCGTGGGGCGCAGCAGGGCAGACTGGCAACGCCACTGGAGGCGCCGCGGAGCCGGGCACCCTTCCTTCCCTCAGCGCCCGGCTCGCCGCCCGCCCTCTCCCCTCACAGCAGCCTCCGCGGCGGCGGGGCCCCACCTGCCCGCAGGAGGAGGCTCCGCTCGGGGCTGACGTGCTGCAGGATGCCCTGAAAAACGCCGCATTTTAAGGTGAGTTTAACGGTTCTCCCTAGAAAAGCACCGAGGCGCTGAGGGGACGCGTTGAGGGCCATCAGACCGCACGCGCCCGCCGCGGCGGCCCCGCCCACGCCCAGCGGGGGAGGGGGCGGGACCGGGACCACCCCGACCCACCACCCAATGGGCGGTGGTGGGGACACGTTACAGACAAGAGGGCGGTGCCCCACGCGCCGCCTGCTGGGAGCAGCGGGCGGCCTGAGCCGCCCGGGGGTGACGCCGGCGCCTTGGCGAGGCCGCGCATGCGCGCGGACGGTCCGGCGGCGGCCGCCGGGCGGATGAGGGGAGGGGCGGGCTGAGGCGGGTGGCGGGGCCGGGCCGGGCCGGGCCGGGCCGGGCCGCACCGGGAAATAAGAGCGGGTGCGGGCTCACCTTCCGCCTCAGTGCGGCTGGGCGGCTGTAACCGCACCGGTGCCGGGAGGGGGTGGCCTGAGGTACCGCTGTCGCGCTGCGTAACTCTCCCCCGGCGCGGAGCGCGGCCCTCCCCTCAGGCCCAGCGGCGATGGGTTCCCGGGCATCCACGCTGCTGCGAGACGAGGAGATCGAGGAGATCAAGAAGGAGACGGGCTGTGAGTGCGGGCCTAGGGGGTGCTGCGGGAGTTTGGGCGGCCGGAGAGGGGCAGCGCCCTGTCCCTCAAGCCGGGGAGGTGCCTCGGCTGGCCTTGTCCCTCGGGGGCTGTGCGCCGAGCCGTGCCCTGGCTGGCGGGACCCCACTGACCCCAGCGACCGGCGGCGGGCACGGCTTGTAGACCTGCGGAGACCTGGGGAACGTCTCTTAGTTCGTGGCCTGTGTCTGTCCGTCCATTCGCCGCGTAGGACCGGCCCCGGGGCTCTGCCGGTCGCCCGCTCGCTTGGGGCTGGCAGCAACCACCGGCTGTAAACACGCAGTTGAGTTACTCCCGGGGCTGGCCTGTAGGCGACAGGGGCAGCTGTGGGAGCTGGTGTTGCTTTTGGCGCACTAAAAAGCGAAAGCTGTCATCTAGTCAGCCGGGATCCGCGAGGCCCTTCGGCTCCTGGCCGCGTTGTGGCTGTGGGGAAGACCTCGCGTGGGAGCCTTTGCCGTGGGTTAAGGAGGTGCCGTCTGTACAACGGCAGGGAGACCGAGGTTGGAAGGGAGAGGAGCAGTGCTCTTGGTATTGGCAGGATTGTTTTCAGTTAACTTCTTATATTTTTGAAGAGTTGTCTGGCTCTCTGGTATTGGAGTTTCTCTCCAGCAGCAGTTTTTAGCCCCCAAAAACTCTCATTGTATAGTAAGTTTTTTCCAAATGTTGTTTCATAGGCTATCGATAAAGTTGCCTTAAGCGTATTCAGAATGAATGCTCAGTGGCGTTTAAAACATGAAGGAGGTAATGTAACTTGCGGCAGTTGGGTATGGTTAACTAAAAAAAGTTAAAATTCCTGCAATAGCCAGCAATTATTCAAGCTGGAGTGTAGTATATAGCTACTTTACCCTATATTTGTAGTATTTGGTCAAGCTGTTCTCCATAAATATGAAGTATATTAGAAAAGGTAAAACTCAGTGTTGCTAATTTGGCTGATATAATGGTTGCGTATCCGAGAAGTCTAGCAAACGGTGACTGATAATAAATGAAAGGTGCCATCAACTAATCGGAGAGGGGAGGTTGTGACATCATAGGTACCACTTTGCTGTTCCCCCCCACGCCCAGTTCACCCAGCTTCAGGTAAAAAAGGTCTTCCCAGATCACGTTTTTTTCCTGGTTATGCTTGCTGATCTGTTCTTGCTATGTGCAAATACTTTCCTCAGATTTCTTTCCAATTGAAATAGTGTCGTATATTAATTTTAGGTGATAGTTTACTTGTGTCAGGAAAATGAGTGGCTACAGAAAAGGAGCGGAAGAAAATTAAGACAGTACTGGCTAGCGTAATGGACAGCTGACTGAGTTAACATAGTTTCCATGATCCTTCTTCCATCTGTCAAGAGAACCTTTTACAGGAAAGCAGTGATAAACAAGTAGGAATGTTGATGTCTACTTGTTCTGCAAGAACTTTTTTTCTTTTAAATCACAAATATCATAGAGTAATGGTAGCCTCACTATGTTTATAAAGATGCTTTAAGAATCAAACCTCGAATTTTGAATGTTCCTCCAAAAGGTTTTCCTCTTTTTTCCTCATGCCAATATGTATCGTAAGTGATGTTTTTAATTCATAGAATTTTACTTACGTGACAGTTAAATACCATTAAGATGGCTATATAGACATTCTAAGCAATAAAACAACTCAGCTCTAGCCTCTAAATGCTTTTCTTCTGCCTTGAAAGCAGGGAGCTTAAGGTTTTCATCAGCAGGTTTAAGCTTTGCAGTCTGAATTTAGTTAATTTTCTTGTGTTTACTATTCAATTTTATAAATTATGCCACTTTGTTAATCAAGCATTGCTAATCTCTGAGTCATGCTTGCTTGTAAGTAATCACAATGTGCCTTGTTGACTTTATAAAATTCCCTTCCCCCCTGCACCTCTCCCCCCAGCTTGTAACTGTGGTCTAGGGATGTGATTTTTCCTCTGCCTTTTAAACTTCTCTAGGTAGATGGAAAATTCCACCAAGCTCTTAGCGCTGTTATACACTTCATATAGGTGCAAATATTTATGTAAGGTTCAAGGTGGGTATAAAAACCCAAACAGGATGCTGGTTTATCTGGAACAAAGTTCATGGGAAGAATGCTAAGTTAGTGTTACTGAGTGGAGTATCCTGTGGTTTATTAGAAACTTGATCCTCATGATGCACTACTTACTAAAGAGTTTGAGAAAGGGACTTTGTAGACCTAGAACAATTTGGCAGTACTACATGTCCATCTTGAACTGAGGAATCCTAAGGATTCTTTTTTTGGCCTCTTTACTGTGAAACATGACTTCTTCAGCTCACCTGGGATAAGTGTGAAACAGCAAACAATGTTTAACCCGTTCAGTTGAGTTCAACTATGGAATTATATAACTTATTTCTTGTTCAACTTTATGTAGCACAAAACTGAATAGCTAATGATACTAACGAGTGATAAACTGTATGTTACTGTTCTGTAGCTGAACAGATTAAAATATATCTTTTAGAGGACTTGAAGCGTAGTCTTTCAAAAGCCATACAATGACACTTAATCTCTTGAATGAAATCTAAGTTTGCATTAAAGTTCTGTTTTTTTTATATTGTGGTGAGAAACACTTTTTAGCATCGTAAGTTTAGAAACATCTGCAAAGCTGATGTTACCAAGAACTGGGGAGTAATGTATCCACTAAAACCTCTTCTTGACAGAAAATCTCCCAGCAGGATCTCAGTAACAGGTGCTAGGCCTGAAGTTGATAGTCCTAAATCTTATATGATGCTGTACAAGAATTGTTTGCTTTGCATATAAACATTTTGAAATTTCAGCCTGAAAAAACCTTCAGGTAGACCTTAATTGCTTTTGTATTTCTGTAACAACTATAAGAAAGGGATGAGAGGTCCAAGATGTTGCTTGTCTGCATTCTATTGCAAGCTTTTGGAAAGCCATTGGAATGTAACAGTATTCCAAGTATTTGGTTCACACCCTTTGTTCCCATGCTTTAAAGCAGTCTACCTGAGGATTAATAATAAACTAACTCTCATATCAGAGCTTAGGAGAAAAAATATTTTAGTGGTAGCAGGTGAGGGATTCTCTGATGGATACTTATGTATTTTCTAAGTATATAAATATCTATTTATAGGAGTTTATGCTAATGTTTTAGACAAGAGTTTCAGAATGTCTAATTGTAAAATCTTTCTAATGGTTTAACAGAAGTAAAATAGAGGGTTCAGCTCCTATTCTAGAGATCTTGACTTAAATTTTTAGAAGGACCTTAGTGGGGTAGCAGTGTAGAGAAAATTATTTCAACTAGTTTCCAGCCTTAACCTTTGATTTTAAGAAGCAGTCATAAATTGCAGACATCGTTTCTGGTCCTTCGGTGGTCAGCAGGGAATGTCAAAAATCTTTATTTTGCATGAGAAGGCTCTGAAAAGTATCTAGTGATGTAGCTTTCATGAGGGATGATAGCCAAAAAGGAAATTATGAAAGAGTACAGTGGTGGACCTGAATCATCTTCCTTTCTCATATAGCTATGACAGGCTTTTTGTCTAGAATTATGTTAACAAAAACACCTCATCTATTGTCAGTAGCTGCATACTATTTATTGCATACTAGCTGTTATGGAGGTGTTCCAAAAACTGAGTTGCTGATGTTAGTTTGGAAATGGTATTTGAGGAGAATTCTCATCAATTTTTTTTCCCAGGGAGGAATGGGAATACATGGCTTCCTATGGATATGTAACTCCAGGCTATTCTTTTTTCAACATCAGTTGTTGTTATTGACCATTATATCTAAAACTCTAAATCAGACATACAGAAATTAAGTCTTTAAAATACTGGTGCCTGCTTTCTCTGTGTGTGTTGCTTAACTTAAAATTGAGCAAGCTGCCCAGTCTGATTGTAGAGAAGTTACCTTAGGTGGAACTGTGCAAATTGCCCAACCCTATGCAAAGAATTGAAGTTGCTAAGGAGAGAAGGAAAAAAAAGACAGTTGCTGGCAGGTCATCCTAAAGGAGGGAACAGCTGAACCTAAACAAATAGCATGGAGAAAGAACAAACCTGAAAAAAAATTTATCCTCATCACAGATCAGACAACTGCTGTGCAACATGTTCCCAAATAAGTTTTAGCAAGTAACGAAAGCATTGTACATGTGCTGGTGAAGGCTTGGTGAAAAATTGAATCTGAAAATTATAGTGAGTCCTAGTTTGCCATTGTAGAAAAATCCCACCTTTGTGTAAACATTAAAATTCACTTCAGTCTTACTTCATGTATTTATTAACTTAATCTGAAGAGGCTCTGAAAAAACATGATCTTCTATCGGGCATTCTTTCAGTGTTAAAGGAATTGCTATTCTGGATAGGTTTAACCCACTCCCATCATGGACTGTGCTAAAGATCTAGATGTCTGGTGTTTTGGGTTGTCTATCTTGGTTATGTTGATACCATGATGCTGGACTTAGTACTGGCTTTGGAATTTCTGTTTAAATCTTCAATTTGAAAGTCTGCACTAACTTTCTGCTTGCTTTGTCCCAACTAGTGCCTGAGCTTCTTTAGAAATAAGTTTTTTAATTTTTAACTCAGTGTCGTAGAAGCCTGGAAATGACTTTAGTGACCCCCAAAATGAACAGACTGTTTAGATTCAGGCAGTCCTGTAAAGGAAGAAAACTGATCAGGTGTAAAGGCTCTCTGTCCACTTTTCCCATGCACAGAAACCAAGTACAGTTTCCATCTTTAGATGGAAAAAGTCAACAGGAGTAGAGATAAGTAAAAGAGAAGGAAAGATACTACAGCAGAGGCCTGGAGTGTCATGAATGATGTAGAGGTTATCAGTGGAGGCTGTGTCCAGATTATTTCCAGCTAAAAAGGAATTAAGGGAAGTACAGTGGAATTGTGAATCAAATATTTTTTTTTTTTGTTTTTAATTGCCATGTGCTGAATCAGATGGTCTCTGATATTCTTTGGTCAAAAATATAAACACATAGAGGGCAGAGTTAGCCATGTATTTGAAGAATTGGCTTACTTGTGGATTCTTGAATATTAAGATGCAATTTACAGCTCAGAGTCCCTAAACTGCTGATTGCTCTGTGCTTCCAATGTAACTTGTTTTGTGTACATTTTTTTTTTGAACACAGCTTCTGACAACAGCATAGTTCTGTGTAATGAGGTCTGTTCCTATGAGGAATCATTGACATGCTGATTTGTTTCTTGTCTTTTCTTTTCAGTCTCCCACAGTCAAATCACTCGCTTGTACAGTCGCTTCACCAGCCTAGACAAAGGAGAAAATGGCACTCTTAGGTGGGTATCTTCACAAGTTCAGCTGTCCTTGCATTGGCACACATCTGTAATGTTGTCTTGCTGTTACAGGATGCCTGCATGTTTTACTCATGTGGTGAATCAGTGAGGCTATTATAGCAGATTCTTTCATACTTACTGTCTACACGGACATTCAAGTTTGTTCCCTTTTATGAAAGGTCAGGAGAAAACTGATTGTTGAACTGAAGTGCTCTAAATACCAATTGTCGTTACTGTAGTGCTGAAAGTTTTAGCAGTTAATACAAGAAAGGTCAGATTTGGTATTCAAGGTCTTACAACAAATGTTCAAAAGTGTTAAACCATATTTTTGGATTGTTATTTCTTACCTTTCTTTATATGTTGCCTCTAATTATTACAAAAATGGTTCCATTATATCGTCTTCATCCTGGCTTTCATAACAAAAGGTCTTTTATATTTTTGGGACCCTGGGCTCTTATTTGTTTCTGATACCCAGTGTCTTTTAACATTACTGAGATCTGCAAGTCCTTTACTGTTCTTAACTTTGCACCTCTTGTTAAACACTTTTGTCTATTAGCATGCTCAGAAATAAAAAAAAAAAAGCTGGAACTGAGTCACGGTGATTAAACAAATACACATTTTATTCTTTAAAATAGTAGTGTAGGATATTCCAAGACTTCTAAAATGTGTGTCTTCTGTCTACAATTTGAAAACCACAGAAATGAGCTGGTTTCTTACAGCTTAATGGATGAAATAAAGATGAGGGTTAAATTTTATCTGCAAAACATTTTTCACTTTGGGCTAAGTCTGCTGGAAAAAGTATTCTCAACTGAAAGGTAAACTCTGAGGTGGTTGCCTCTTTGAAGACAGCAGGCAGAGATATGTTTTTTTTCCTCTAGCCTTCCCCACTCTGGTTATTGTATTGTGTGTTGGTATTGGTTTGCTCTTTATTTACTGAACTAATTATGAATTCTGATTGTATTAAATTGCTTCTTCTCTTTTTTGATGTTGTGTACAGATTACATTACTGTCATGGAAACATGACAAATAAAAGCTGTCCATGATTGCACCAGGGGTGCAATTTTGTCACCAACATAGTTGGTCTAAGACCATATTACCACTAAAAGTCTGTTGATTTTCTGTGTTGATGCTGGTACTCAAGGTTCATCTTTGGAAACTAACCTACAGCTTTGAAAACTTGCCAAGCAAAACAAGGATATCAGAAGGAATCTGATCAGTTTTCAGGTGGATCTTTGTTTCCCAGCCACCGTACAGCTGCATGTGCCAGAACCAGTGCACAGAGAAGCTGGAGATAATTCAGGAGAGAGTAGGAAGGGGACCTTGCTGTAGCATAGTATACGAGGTCTGGCTGGGATGGAGTTAACTTTTTTCATAGCAACTCCATCCCAGTCAAACCCAGTAAACATAGATTCAGTGATCACCTGGGGTTTTGTATATAGTCTTGCAAAATTTGATTTTTAGGATGCACTATAAACCCATAAAAGCTAGACCTACCTATAAACCAACCTAACTATAAAGCTAGAATCACTGCTTAGAAGAGGAAGGTGACAAGTTGTAAGATACACTGTCTTTGGCAGTACTGCCAGCTTATTGCTGTTTCCTTTCCTGAAGGAAATACGCAGTTCCTTCTGGCACCACAAATTGCTGACTTCTCAGTTAACATTTAAGTAATTGGTTGTGGAGTTGTACTGTAAACAGGACTACTGAGTGATTATTTTTGGTTAAAAATACTCTCCCTCCCCTTTTGGTTTGTGTAGATATTTTTAAGTTGACTGGCTCCTATGATTTGAACTGTGGCTGTACTGTAAATATTTGGACTTGCATAGCTGAAGGGATGACAAAATGGATTGTGGGTGTGGAAGCAGTTGGCTTGAGATGGGATGGGCAGGAACTTCTTAAGCCCACTCTGTCACTGAAGCCAATGTATCATATAAATTGTAGCATTGGCTAATTGGCAATTGTGACATACAGATCAGCTGATGATATTGTAGGTAAGGCTAATACTGCTTATGTCTCAAAATTAAATTACTTGAAAAAGAACAACGCTAACAGCCTTTTCAAACTTCGTGTGTGTGTGTATAGTCTTTGCTGATGAATAAAGATGATGGCTGCCAGACTAGCACAAATTGAACTTGGCACACATTCTTCCTCAACTCTTCCCTCTAACTTTGAATTTACCTCTTGGGTCCATGAAGTTTTTTTTAAACTTCAAAGTGATTGTGCTCAGTTTATGTAAGAGAAGTAACTAATTAAATATGCTTTGAATGTCTGTTGCACAATACTTAGTTTCATAGTGTTATGTATCAGGAGGAGTTTGACTTTTGTTGTTGATAATCACGTGGTACTGGGGAAAGGAAATGAAGTTTGTTTGGAAAATCCCAGCAGCTGTGCCAACTGTGATCCATTAACTTGCAGTCTTGGTCTCTAAGCACAGCCTGCTCCCAAATGTTGCAGACTTAGTGACATTCAAATTTTGAAACCTGTCCTGGCACCCACAATAGGTAGAAACCATTAAGTTTAAGTAATAAAAAACTACTTCCTGAAAAAAAAAAAAAACAATGAGGGCAGAGTAAGAACGACAGCTTG
Organism: Tyto alba; assembly: GCF_018691265.1. Taxonomy (NCBI): domain Eukaryota; kingdom Metazoa; phylum Chordata; class Aves; order Strigiformes; family Tytonidae; genus Tyto; species Tyto alba. Next base: position 7,564,086 of record NW_024881280.1, read on the forward strand.
AAAGGTCATAAATGTTGGTTTATGAAATACTGATCAAAGGTAGCTTGTTACTTTGAGACAAGCAGGGTGAAGTTATCAGTTGCATACTACTGCTATATGGTTTAGAAGGCATGTCTTCTGATTGTTTCTGTAAGGATGATTGATAGCTTTGATTTACAAATCAGACATAATAGAAATCACTTGTGTGACTACCATCAGGAAAAGTGTTAGGTAGTTCTTTGACATGAAATAAATTTTTAAATGTGTATCACCCTTCTGAAGAAGAGGAAAAGCTGTGTTGTCTTCCTTATCTACATATTAAAAATAGGCAAGGTAAAGATCACGTTCTACAGAAGATCTGGTAGATGATGATTAATCCTGGTTGTTAGAGAAGACGGGTAGTTCATTCTGAAACTATAATCCAAAACTGAAATCTTTCCTAGCCCAATGTTTCTATGCAGTTGTCATGGTTTAAACCTGGCCAACAACTGATCATCATGCGGCAGTTTGCTAGTTTCTCCCATCCCCCAGTGGGGGGGGGGGGGGGGGGGGAGAATAGGAAAAAAAAAGTAAAACTTGGGGATTCAGATATGACTGGCTTAGTAGCTAAAACATGATTATAGTAATGAAAAGGAATATAGTAAAATAGACAGAGAAATAAACCCCAAGAAAAAACAAGTGATACAGAGTGCAATTGCTTACCACCTGCTGACCGATGCCCGAGCAGTGATCAAACCCTTCCTGGCCAGCTCCCTCTAGTTTATATAAGGCACATGACATCCTATGGTATGGAATGGCCCTTTGGCTAGTTGGGGTCAGCTCTCCTGGCCAGCTTCCCTCCCAGCTTCTTGTGTACCCTCGCACTGACAGAGCATGGGAAACTGAGAAATCCTTAACTTAGGACAAGCACTACTTAGCAACAGCTAAAACATCGGCGTGTTACTGATGTTATTCTCACCCTGAATCCAAAACACAGCACTGTACTGGCTACTAGGAGGACAGTGAATTCTATCTCAGCCCAAACCAGTATGCCAGTGTACCTACGTGCAGTTTCAAGGTACTTTCTTTTTACAGAGTTACATAAATGAGATGTAAGAAAAGGGTATTGGAGGCAAAACTTCATATGCCTTGTTTTGGCTTCCCTTCCCCCTTATCCTCTAAATGAGTGTAGCCCTGGTTATTGAATAACTCTTATAAAATCTTTAAAAGTGTACATGAGTAACCTCCCTCAGACTTGCACCATCTGAATGGAACTAGGTTGTAAAAGCCAGGACAACAATGTTCCTTTGAAAATTCTGTTGCCACCTTTGATGTCGATATTGTGAGTTGCCAACGCAAAAAGTTGATACCCTTGGATGACCATAGTTACATCTACATTGTAAAATCTGAACTATTTGTTCTGGCTACATCCTCACTATAGGTCAGGAGGAAACCAGTATGCATCTTTTCTTCTTTATGTTCTGACTTCCAAGGTGAGGAAATGGAAGCATATGACAAGGATAAGCATGTGCTTGCTTCAATGAGTCTCCTTGTTGGCCTGGTACTGAAGTGTACCCCACACAAGAATAAATCTGCTACAGAATTTATCTACCAGGAAATAGCTCTAGACAGATATTTGTAGAACTATTAAAAGGAAATACTTGTCTAAACTGCTCCTTGTGCATGTAACTTTTGCATGGAGCCTTCTACTTCCAGTAATTTATTCTGAGCTGGGGAAGTGACAGGTTAAACACTTCATATACAGCAATTGGTATTGCCTGCTGAGTGTGGATAAAAGAGAGGGTCAGTATTCTGAAAGCTGGTACACGAGAAAGAGAAGAGATACACTGAGCTGTTTGTGCATATCTCAAGCTTATGAAAGCTGTTCACAAGATGGTGTGTCCTGGAGAGGTTCAGAAAGCCTCTGGTCCTGAGAGGAGGATAACAAGAGCTAGCCAGGCCATCAGCTAATCTTTGTCACAGAATTGAATCATCTCAATCTGGAAAGGTGTCAGGCTTGTTCTTATTAGTTCAAACTAACAATGCAAAGTAAAACATAAACGGTAGCGCTCTGGACATGGACTTCTTCACCTTTGCGTAAGAAAATGCAAAGGATTTTTAGCTTTGTCTAAAACAGACAAGCAGGATATGGATTTGGATCAGAGAATGATAGCATAGTAGAATGGTCTATACTTCCATCCTTCACCATGCTTTATTCACAGTGCTTTCTTCCTCTCCCCCTCCTTGCTCATCTAATTATCACCTTTAATTTTAGCGTACTACTTGGCCTAGTGTTTATAAACCAATTATTCCTCTGATAGTTAAGCAATGTTTAAAATCTGTGTAGAGCATGTGTAAGGATGAAGTCAGTTGAGATGGCTGACACAGCTGTGAAAGAGGAGGATATCCATCCCCTTCCCCTATCATTTCTCCAGGCTTCCAGCACCTCTTTGTCAGCCATGATGGTGTTAGATTTTTGAGGGGTTTTTTAACTGCTTCAGGTTGCTAATTCAACAGAAAGATAATTGGGAGGATGGAAAGGAGGAAGGTGGGGAGCTTTTTGAGGGGTTAGTGAGATACATTAGACCACCAAAAGGTTTGAATGACAGAGGTGATGTTAGCAAGGGAAGGGAGCAATGAAACCTCTAGAGTAGTAACCTGTTAAATCTGTTTGACCATCTTGCATGATATGCCTTACTACTTTTAATTTTTTTCACCTTTTTTCAAGTTATTTTTTGTTACCTATACCCTCTGGACATTTTTATTTCCCTCTACCACTTCTTTCACATGTGGTTTGTTTTCTCTCCATCGTTTTACTTCCCCTCAGCTCTAGATCCTTACCTTCCTTATCGCTGTTGAGGGAACAGGACTCTGCTACTATCTAGAAGTAGAAGGAGGATGAACAGCCAGAAATAATGGAAGAAAAAAAGGGGTCTAGTAGGTTTCTTACAGCCTTTGGGGTAAGGCAGAGCCACCGTTATGGTAGGGATCTGCTGTATGCTTTGGAGAGGATATACTCATGCTTGGAAATACTTGTCTGTCTTAGAATCTACAAATTCCTTACTGCAAAATATGTCTAAGTGTGAATGTACTGGCATGTATATTAAATGGTTGGCCTGCATAATGTTAACGTGCAGTTAAGGGTTGCTTTGCATGTTACATTTAAGCAAGGATTTCATGGAAGCCAGGCTTCTGGAAAGATACTTGAAAAAAGAGCCTTGTTGCTACGGCACATGAACACAGAAGTAGAGGGCTTCAGCTTTCCTGTAAGCTCCAGCCTCAGCCAGGTGAAGTTGGTCTCTAATGACTGCAGGAAGCCTTAGTTTGTAAAAGTGGAGAATAACTTACATCATGCATTCATTTACTTTTATGGCTGTTAGAGCGATTTCAATTAGAACACTCACTCAGTAATGTGCTCTTAATAAGCAAAAATGGTCTACTGCAATCCTGATAATGACGGGACAAATAGATTTGAGACCTGGGGAGTTATTTGTGGTTAATTGTTAATCTCCTGTTAGAAAGCAGAACAACTGGAGGCTGAAATGCTGAGTGTAAATTGAGGCTCAATACTAAGAAATAGTGATACACAAGTAAAAAATTCTGAAGCATTAGGATTTTGCTCTAAATGGAAGAGAGGGCAGTTGCTGCGTTTAGCCTGTAAATATTAGTATTAACACTGAAGTACTGTTAAAATTTTGTTACTAGGACATAGGCTTTACACATCACTGCATCTCCTGCCTAAATCGCTAATGCACACTTTGCCTTTCAGCTGTAGCTTAAAATGCAGCAGTCCTGAAAGGTCTGGTAACAAGCTGATCATTTTACACAGATGTTAACTTCGCTTATTAAAAATTCAGACCTGGTCAGAGCAGAAGTTTGCTGGGATAGCTTAAAAATGTGGTCAGGTTGCTCTATTAGAAGGTCAAACAGTTTAACTGTGTTGTAAAAGACATATTATAATTGGGACTCTTAACAGTGCTGTGGCGTGACTGAGTGCAAGGAGTGCTTTAGAATGCATTTAAAACTAGAACGTCTTGCTTCTGTGCCTTTCCCAGGCTAGACTAATAATAAGGTTAGCCAATTCCTTTTTTTCCCTGTCTTTAAGATCACAGTATTATAAAAGGTCAGTATACGTAAATAATCTCAAAATCTGTTCATGTTTACTTTACTCTGCCAGTTTTTTGGTGTAATGACATTGTGAATGGTTGCTGAATCATTTAGTGATCATAGGTTTCAAAAGCAGCTAACATTTAGTAACCAAGTTTGAGACTTTGACCCAAATTTCAAAAACAGCAGGACTATATTTGACTTGAAGGGAATTGCCAGTAATTCTGGAGATTGGGCAGGAAATGTCAAATTATGCATCCAGACAGAATAGATTTTTTTTTTTTTACACACTTACCCCATTGCTGTTATCTTTGCAATATAAAACCTAAATGATTATGGAGTATATCTTGTACTAACTGATAAATTGCTGTGCTCTGTTATAGTAGGAAGAAGAAAAAAAAACAACCCAAACCTGTTGACCGAAGTATTCACTAAGACACATTTGGTGTATCTGCCTTGGTCATGCCAAGATTATCCCACTTTCCCATTAGTGACATTCTATTGAGTTGAAAGAAAAGAATTATTAGCGCAACTCTAACAATAGAATGAACCCTGTGTTCATGTCGTACCAATTTAAAATGTGTTTATATTGGTACAGCTGATGATGTCTTCCAGATCAGAAAAAGCTGTAACTATGTAAGCATAGCTATGCTTATACTATACTGTGTAGGTATAATCACGAGGAGAAAGGAGAATGGCTGGCAAGAGCAGTTGAGTATTTGCAGTGTACTGGTGAAGCTACATCCACTGTACAGACCCCTGTCAGTCTACGTTTACTACTTTAAAATAGGGTGCTGCTTGGTTGAAGATAAAATAATTTGAAATCTGACATTTTTAATAAGATATAAAGTTGCTGTGTTAAACAAAAAAAAAAATCTATTAGAGTATGCCGATTGCCTGTGGTGTGTTTGGAGGAGTATGGTATTGTCCTAGAATCTGGAAGAATAATGCCAACCCAAACGATTCAGTACCAAAATAATAACTTTTTTTAAAAAAATCATTTTCATTTTAAAGCTATTTTAGAAGCTTTCCTTTCCTTAAATTACAAACTAGTTGGCATCATTACAGGAAAGGTTTCTAGCACAAACAATGTTAGCATCTGAGAAGTTCTGTTAACATAAACGAACACTGCTGGTCTGTAATGTAATACAGGATTGGCATTGTCTTTTGTTTTGTGCCATTTGTCATAGAGAAAACATGATTTAAAGAGCTATATTTTAAAAACCACCAAATGTCTTGCAGCAGAAGTAGAACCCAATGGATGTTTTACTGTGAATTCTTTAAGTAACTTTTTCTCCTCTGACTTCAACTTTATGCAGACTTCTTGTGTTCTTGCTTTACTTAGCCGTGAAGACTTCCAGCGGATTCCAGAGCTTGCCATTAATCCACTGGGAGACAGAATTATCAATGCCTTCTTTCCAGAAGGGTGAGTTCCAATGGACTGAATTGGCAAGCAGGCACAAAATTTGTAGTAATGAAAGCACAAAATTTGAATTTACTAATAATTGAACATCTCAAACTTGTCATGAAACGTGTGTGGGTACATTGTTTTTTCCTCAGCATGTTTTCATTCTGTAATGAGGAATACTTCACAACCCTACAAGATTTCTGTGTGCTTTATTAATTGACACACTCAGGCTTTGTGTCACAGTTTTCCACTATTCTTGCTATATTGTTGAACACTTCTAAAGAAAGTCAAGCTCAGATAGGGATTTCAGTTCTTAAAGCAAAGTCATAGCACTACTATTTTATGCTAAGTAGTATTGCAAGTAACTAATTCAGTCTTCTTTTTCACCTTTTAGCTTCTAAGTGTACCTTTGTTGTTAGGTCAGATTTTCTTGTTTGCTTACTTTTGGATTTTGATCACATCTAAAACATAGCTTATGGCAATTCTAACATAAGTCCAAAGAGATGATCAAATTTTCAGTACTGTTTCTCTTGATTATACCTCTAGCTTGTTCTGTGGAATCTGCTACTGTTCTCGAACACATTTGTCATTACTGATTGGTGAAAATTGAGTTGTCTAATCAAGTCATTATAGGTAGGCTTTCCTGAATAGAAAGCAGGAGTCCTGGAAAGCGCTTAAGTAGTTGGTTCCCACAGAAGCTCTCTACAGAAGAGAGCTATTTGTCGGAGAGCAGTGAGCAACAGCTGCCCCACAAGCAGGAGGAAAAGGTGACAGCAAAGCTGGCGGGGCGATGTACTCACTGACAAAGGGCACAGCACCTGGACAGGAAGAACAGAGCAGGTCCAGTCACTGTTGTCACATCAGCCAACAGTCCAGTGGTTGCCGGACAAGCTGACAGTGGTGAAGCAAGTCTCCAGGAAATCAGAGTCCAGATCAGCAAGATACATTGCCAGACTTGGACATAGCTCAGGCAAGGGCCAAGGGTGGGTGAGGGCTTGAGCTTCTTAAACAGCTTGCAGGCAAACAAGGGGAGCCCTTAACAAGACTTCTCACAGCTTTTTTTACACATTGTGCTTCACAACAGCCTGATCCCAGGTTGCAAGTGCACTGTATCAGAGCTGGGTTTGAGCATAGCCAAACCCTGGGGAGGTGGGAGGGGAAGAGTCTGCATGGTGTTAATGCTTTAGATGTTCATGGTCTTCTTTACTGAAGTAAAGAACTTGTATAAGCTAAGCTAAAACTCACCTACTGAAATGATTACACAGAGAGGACCAGGTGAATTTCCGTGGATTCATGAGGACACTAGCCCACTTCCGACCCATAGAAGATAATGAAAAGAGCAAAGACCAGAATGGACCAGAACCACTGAACAGCCGAAGTAACAAGCTCCACTGTAAGAAATGTGAACCTTCCTATAGAAGCAATTAGTTTTCTTTTTTGTTTTTCTGGGAAGGGAGTGAAAGGGCTTGGAGCCTTCTGTCATTCCCTGTGGAATGACATCCTCTAATACCTGATTCTTTAAAATTAACTTACAAGCTTACCTGTTCAGAATGTCAACAATTGACCCATTCTTGTGTTGGGATTTGGTAGAATTGATTGCATCTTGAGTAAGGTTTATGCTTTCCCCAATGTCTCATAACAGAAGTGTTTCAAAATGGTTTGCATTCAAAGTTATTTCAGATTTAGAAGCCACATCCCATATACATGAATGGGCTTTTCTGCTTCTTTCTCCAGTCTTTCATATAATATAGTGCTTTGTCCTCACCTTCAGCTGAGTATTTTCTTGAATATTTGAGTATCTGCCTACAGTATATGAGCAGAATGCTCTTGCTCACTAACTGAAGTTGACAACAGTCCTCAGAGCACTTAAAATTTCTGTTGTGTCTCATCCAGAATATAGTCAAAGAGAATGAATGGTAATGCAGAAGTGGTTGGCTCGGAAGTTTTTCAATCCTCTGAGGGATTGATGGTATCTTAGTGGTAATTATACTTCTGTGACTTGGGGCTTTGAAGAAATACTTCTTCAAGCAGAGTGCTTCTGAAAGTGTTCATACAGGGTACTTAAGTAAGATTCTTCACTTGGCAATAATGTTATTCCTGTATGCAGTAATAGAGCTTTATGGAACTGAAGGTGAATTTCATAGTGAATTAAAATTCTAAGCTAATTATCCTTTTTTTTTTTTTTAATAAATGTTATTAAGAAAAATAATGTCACTTGAATTAAACTGCTCATTTTTTTCTTCCCGTAGTTGCTTTTCGGTTATATGATCTAGATAAAGATGACAAGATTTCCAGGGATGAGCTTCTCCAGGTAAGTAGTACATGGCTGCTGTGGACTCCATCATGACCTTTTCTGTGACTTCACACCCATTTAGAATGAAGAGGGGAGTTACAGCAGTCCTCTCAAAAGAACTTCTGAATGAATTTGGTGGCTAATTTCTTATCTCTGGTTTAAAGCTTTAGATACGGTATGAGACTTTAATCTGATTTTGTAGCCCAGGCTGTTCTATCAGACTGGGAATGCTAGATTCCAATTTAAGCCAGAGCGTTAGGCGAAGCAGATCCTATTGGAAATGGTAGCTAAATATCCAGCAAATACACTAAGCCCCTTAAGAACTACGTTCTGTGACTTCCAAAGGTGCTTCTAACAGGACTTCAAAGGGACAAGCCTTGAGGTGGATTAGTTTGTTTGCCCAATCCTCTGTGCATCCTCTCAGTAGAATAAAACTTCTTGAAACTGCAGCAGAGGTAATCAAAGTTCATCAGTGCTGCATATATATGAAACCGAAACCAGGCTTGAGCTGGGAGTAATTGCATACTACTAATCCTGGGAAGTAGACATGGCAATTTATGGTTCCTGATGTAGGAAAAGGATTTGCTTTTGACTGAAACTGCCCTTGTCTGTCTGCACAGAAAATACTTTACTAACTGTAGAGAGTAATAGCAGTTTTTATTTGACCATATACTTAGATTCCTGTAGGCATCTATCTCCAACAGCAGATATTCAATCAAATGTTAGTATGTTTTGTGGGGAAAGAGAAGAAAGCATTGGAGCAAAACATACTCATTCCTAGTTCCAAAAGCTTTCTCGTACTTCAACTTCTTCCCACTGCCTAGTGAAAAAGCAAGATTTTGTCAGAGGTGGCTACAAGGGGAAGCTGTCTCTGAAAGCCTTGATGTACAAAAGACAAACAGAAGTAATTTCTAGACAGACTCCTATGGAAATCCTCTAGGGTTGTTCTTCTATGGTGTTATTTTAACAGTATACACGAAGAAAATAGCACTAGGAATACTTCTGTTCCTGTGTCAATAATTGTTATTTTGTTTTCTTAATTAAAAAAAAAAAACCAATAATCAGGGGACTTGTGTATGTTAACAGGTATTACGGATGATGGTTGGTGTAAACATTTCAGATGAGCAGCTGGGCAGCATTGCTGACAGGACAATCCAGGAAGCTGATCAAGATGGAGATAGTGCCATCTCCTTTGCAGAGTTTGTAAAGGTTGGTAAAGTACATTTTTACTGACTAAAGGAAACTGCTCACTAATGGGCAAGTCATTCAGACATAAACACAAATGGAAACAGAGGAAGTCTTTCATAGTCCTGCCTGCATTTGGGCAAAGCAAGCCTCCTGCTCTCTCTTTTTCTTCCCTTCATCATGACATTTTTTTATATATGTATATATATATATATATATGTGTATATATATATATATGTATATGTATATATACACACACACACACACACAGAGTCAGGGTACTAATAATTAGTCCATATTTTCTTCGTACTCTTATATAAGCTACAACACTGAATATACTGCAGAATTTTCACTTTTTTATTTTGCAACCACTTCTTTCTACACAAGTAGCATGACTAGGGCAGTCATAACAGAGTAATTTGTCTGCTATCATTGTGCTGATCAGTTTTCACTTGTAGATTTTATCTGTTAGCAACACAACTAATATCAGTATTCACATTCCTAGCTCTAGTCCTTTGAATTACATATTTTGTTAGTCAGAAATAAGTAATAGTAAGGAGCCATTATATAGTTAATGGAGAAAGTTGTCCTATAGTAGAACAATTTCAAGTACCTAATGGGATGGTATTGACAAGAGGAACCAGACTCATCTTGGAGGTGGGCAAGAGGCAACAGAAACAAGATCCAACATGGGAAATTCTGGTTAGCTATAAAGAAAATGTTTTAACAAGAGGATGATCATAGCTGCTGAAGTTGTAGAACCTCCTTCCTTGAAGATACTTAAAACTTAACTGGATAAGGCCCTGAGCAACCTGATCTAGTTGGCCTTGCTTTAAGTAAGAGTTGAGGGAGTTGGACCAACAGCCCTCCAGAGGTCTCTTCAAACTTAAATTACTCTAATCTTGGAACACTGAAGTTCACTGCCTGAAACAGCCTGGAGCAGATTAATGTCTTTGTACCTCAGTGGATGAAGTTGCCTCCCCAGTTTTTACAGTGATCTGCGTTAGTGATGCTGTGGTCCTGATTTTAGCTCTTCAGTGACTGCTCACACCCCTTCCTCTACTTTGTTATCCCTTCTGTTTACTGGCCGTGCATTTCCACACAATCTAATTTTGGGGATCCAAGACTTGCTGGGCTGTTGGCAGACTGAAACTGCATTAGTTAACATTTTGGTTGACAGCCTTTTTCCTAGCTTTAATGGCTGAAGTTTGTTTCCTGGGAAAGAAAATAGTAGTCCCGAATGAAAAATAGCAGTCTCTAGATGAAAGACTGGCTTACCAAATTGAAGACATCCGATGTTCCTGCCCATTTCCTCTATACTAGAGTGAGAAGCCTTGTAGGAGAGAAGTATGTACAGTAACTTAAGTAGCTGGTTTTGAATTTTATTGCAGGTTTTGGAGAAGGTGGATGTAGAGCAGAAAATGAGCATTCGATTTCTTCACTGATGGATGGAGAACCTACTCCTTGCTACTCCTACTATATAATGAATAGAACTTCATTTTTTCCTTAGCACCTTCCCCCAGAGCATTGCTACTGGTGCATATACAATGCATCTCCAACCCCTCCCTGATTTGTTCTACCAATGTGAACATTCCCTGTGCATCAGGAACAAAGGGAAATGGCTGCCATACAACTTGGAAAGGAGCGTTTTTATTATTTTTTTAAAATCTTTTCCTTCCATCTTTTTTTTACCCTTTCTCCCTTGTCTCCTTCTGTACTACTCTTTCGGCAAAAATATCTCTCCTCACATACTGCTGTTTAATCTACAAACTGATTCTTCTGAGCTCTGAATCTAAGAATGGAAAAACGGGAACATGCCACAGAAGCGCCCTCTGAAAACGCTTTGGAGAGAAGCATCTACTCAAATACTAAGTGCAGCGATAATGATTCACTTTTGCTTTCAGTAGCAACATCACATTACAGCTGCCTTTTTTTTTTTTTTTTTTTTTTTCCGTTTGGCTCTTTACATGCAGATTTGTTTCTTTACTGCTTCCAAATCTGCCTTTTACTTGAGGACTTGTCAATTTCTATGGCTTCATTGTACCACTAGCACTGAATGCATGATGATAGCCTAGAGTACTTTAGAGTACTGTGAATAGATTTTATTCTTTGTGGGATGAATTCACAGGGACAGTAGGAGAATCTGTGGTGGAGACAGGCTGTGGTGTCCTCAAAAGGAATAGGAATTCTTCACTAAGTCAAATTGTTTCACTAGCAGATGCAGAAACTTGTTTTTCCTTTGAACAGTTTGCAGACTTGACAGCCAGTGGACCATGAAGTGCCCTCTCCAGGTTGCTTTGCTCTAGGATCCTTCCTCTCATTAGGGTGGTTTTGCCTCTGAAAGTGTAAACTTGTTTACAAGTGTACATAACGCAAGAAAACTAGTCATGCCAAAATCTGCATTTGTAGTTGTGTCACTGCCCCCTGGTAATAGTGTCATGAAACAAAGTACTGATTTTTTAATTTTTTTTTTTTTTTCAATCATAGTAGCCTGGATAATGAGTAATTAATTTACATTTTCCAGAATGGAAGTCCTGATCTGCTAGATTGGTGTTGAGGGTGGTAGCTGTGTTTATGAAAGCTCTGACGTAAGAATATAATTTGGGGAAGTGCATATTATACCAAATATTTCAGACTATATTTCTACACAAACCTCTTAGCAAGTGTAAGGTGATTAATACCATAAATATAATGCTGGTAAATTAAAGAGATCAAAATTATTGAAGGTTCAATAGTAAAATAACTTTCTGTGGCTAGATTGGCACATTATCTCATCTAGTGCAGCTGGAGCATCCTATAGTCTGAGAGGTCCTTACAATAAAACCAAAAAACCCTGGGAGCTTCCTTACTGAAGAATCAGTGTTATAACTGCTTCTCTATGTCATGTGTTAACATTTCTATAAATACTTACCAGTCTCAAACTACTCTCAAACGTGCATTTCCTCTTTTCTCAGTTCCTTTAATGATCACTTGTGTTAAAGAATAGCATGCAAGTCTCTGAAGGATTCTTGATTTGTTTTAAATTAAGGAATTACAAAGTGAAATGTTGCACTTGATTGTTTTGCAGAGCGCAGCACAATTCCAGAAAGAAATGTAAATTAAAAACCTCTACTCTGTATGAGAAAGAAACATTATAGTTTTATGACTGTCATGTAAAATAGGAATGTAACAATGTTAACAGATTGAAAAGTAAAAAAACCTATTTGTAGGCTTTGTGATTTGCTTAAAAGTAGGTGTTGTTCTCTTCTGGCTATATAGTTGTAACCTACAGTTGTGCCTTATTGTCCCAGTGAGACTGGATATTGTATTTATCAATCCATAAATAAACCTTCCACTGTATTAAAAAAAAAAAAAAAAGCCCAAAACTATTCCTGTATGGTAATTGACTAGTCTTTTGTGACTCGAAGAGTTAAATACCAGTAGAATGGTGCTAGTGGGCCTTGCAGATCAATTTCTTATAACTGAGTTTGGTTTTGGGGTACTAATAATCCTTTATTCTGGTAGAATGGATGAAACTAGTGCAAAACATGAGCTCCAGAAGAGGACATGCACTCATAATAATTTGCTGTGGATCCCAGAACAACTTGAGCTTTATACCTCTCCATGGCTCCAAACTAGGCTTCCCCCCCATAGTGTTGTAGCATTGTTCTAATTAGAGGGTATATAATACCAATGCTAGTTTGTGATGTCTGTCCTTCTAAACCCCCACCGTAGACATCAGGTATTTTTGCTAATGTGCTTTAAGGTGAACACAAATACTCTAATAGGTATATGGCAAAAAAAAACACAAACACAAAACAAAACCACCTACAACCAAATCAAAGACCAAGTAACTTCGTTGCAGTAAACTATCAGAATTTCGCTGTTGGCTGGGTAAATCATATGGAAACCACTGAGTATCTTACTCAGTGTTCTGAAATCTACATGTTTACCATGTAACTTAAAGGGTGGTAGACAGTAAGGGAAGCTTTACAAAGCTGAGAAATGTATGTTAAATTTGTTGAAAACTAAGCTGTGCAGATTTCCACAAAGGTAATGTTTTTAGCATATCTATTTATAGAAATTATCTTTAGTCTTCTTGAGCACAAAGGTCATGTGTGAAGGTTAAAGTCTGGAAGAGGGATAAGAATATCAGCTGAGAGGCAGAGCTACTTAGTATTTCATCTTTGTCTTTTGAAAAAGCAGTATAAGGGGTAGGTATTTACAGATGAACCATTTTCTACTGGCAAGTAAAAGTCTAGTTTTAAATCTGCAGACTCAAATTTGTTACGGTGAGATTCTCTGGGTGGTTTGCTGCAGAAATCTCTGGTTTCAATTAATTTTCATTAACTGTTAGAGGATTATGAAGACTGCAGGAAGTGGAACTAGGTTTGATGGCTAATCAATACTTCAAGATGGCAAATGAGTTGACTTAAATAGCTGTAGGCCCCTGAGTTTGGCATGATCGGGGCAAAACAAATCTGAATACAGGATTTGACTTGTAAAAATAATGTTAGTTTTCATAACTCTACAATGGAAAATTACTTAAAAAGTCTGCTTTCAGTTCTTTGAAATGACAACTTTGATTGTAAATAGCGTGTGGATATAACGGTTAAGTTGGCAGAAGTGTTTCATTTAAGCTGATGATCCACATTAAAACACTACATAGCAGAAAATGTGCATTAAATGGTTTAAGATTTCAACTGCAATGGCTTGTAGTAGTTGTCTGTGATGAATCACGGTTAAATGGGGGTGTTTCTCGAGAGTTTTCTGAATGGGTAAGTACTCCTCTTCACACTGTTCAATACATTCACCCGTCAGCTTGAAGTGTAAAATTACCGCTGCTAAAAAAAAAAAAAAAAAAAAAAACCATAAAAAAATTGCAGATGGTACAAAAAACTGTCAGAATGCATAAAAGCAGTCATTGAGAGCAATCACGGTCCCTTGATAGCCGCGGCAGGGCCGAGGCAGCCGGGATGTCACAGGCACCCGGGCTTGCGGTGGGGGGGTGGTGGCGTTGGCCGTTGCTGCGCGGTGAAATGGAGGACGGGGGAGCGGCGGCAGCACCCGGGGGGCAGCAACGGCCACGCCATGGGGTTCGGCGGGGGAACACCCCACCCCTCCCGGGCCGGTTGGGGGGGACGGGGATGACCCGGACACCCGCCCTCCCCACCGTGACGGCTCTGCGGCCCCGGGCCCGCTGGCGGAACGGCTCCCCGCGGGGCGGGCGGCTGGGGCCCGTCGGGCCGGGGGTACCGCAGCCCCTCCGGTGGAGCGGGACCGGCGTTCCCGCCGCCGCCCCCCCCAACCCCGCCCTTTCGCCCGCGGCCCCTTTAAATTCTCGCGGAGGTCACCGGAGGATTCGCCCCAGGCCAGCCCCGCCCGCGCGGCGCGAGCCAATCGTCTTCCAGGCGCGTGCCCCTCCCCGGGGCCAATCGCAAGAGAAAGCCGTGGAGGCGGGAGGCCAGCCTCCGTGATGGACGGGCGCCGATGACCAATCACCCTCCAGAACTGGGCGGCTGATGCATGGGAGCTGCGCCCCAATAGGCTCCCGGCCGAGTGGGCGGGTCCGGCGTCGCCGGGCGCTTGCGAGCCCCCCGCCGGGCGGCCGAGGTAAGGAGGGGAAGATGGCGGAGTGAGGGGAAGACGCGGAGGGGCTGGGGCCGGCCGCGGCCCCGCGGCCTCGGCCGCGCTCAGGTGAGTGCTGGCGGGGTGAACAATGACCTGCTTCCCCGCCCGGTGCCCCGCTCCCTGCTTGCGCTGGGCCCGGGCACGTTCGCGCCCGCCGCTCCCTGAGGCGCGCTCCGCCCGCCGCCCCGGGCCGGATCCGGTGGGCGCGACTGGGCGGCCGCCCGGCTCGCTTCACCCGCCGGCGCGGCCCCCGGGGTGCGGGGGGTGTGTGAGGAGGTGCCTGCCGTGTGGGGGGGGGGACGCCGCCTGGCGCGCGGGTGAGGGCGGGGCGGGGAGAAGCGGGAAGCGGGCCGGGTTGAGCCGCCTGCCGCCCTGAAAAGTCCGAGTAACTTCGGAGCTGGGGGTGAGGACGGGAGGGAGAGCGGAGAGCCTGGGCCTTCCCCCACAGCAGCAGCCGAGCTGCGAACAAGCCGGGAGCGTCTCTCTGACGGCGGTCATGGAGGGGAGAAACCGAAAGGTATCCTCCGAAATTAGTCTGTTCATCTCCGGCTACGAGCATGGCACTGGTTATAGCTGCTGTTCTGTCCTCGTTCTTATTCACGGAATCCGTGCGCGGGGTGGGTTTTGCTAATCTGAGCAGTTAAAGTCTTTTTTTCTGGCGGTTTTATGTTATACCGACACAGGAGTGCCCAAAGGGGATGGCTTTCATTTGGCAAAACCAGAGCATACAAGTAATCAACAGTGCAAAGTAGGTTTTGGTGGAGAGATTATAGGGGAATCGATTGTAGCCTTATGAATTGATGTGGTTGTTGAGAATAAGGTGAAGAGGATTTTATGTACGATGAAACACGTGAAACTGTTACTAAAAACCGCTCTCCTTTCCATGTTAGTAACATGCAGGTCAGGTATGCCCTGAATTTTTCAAAATTATTTGAAGTATTTTGTACTACAGAATGGTACTTTGTTTAAATTAACAAACAAAAAAAAAATACAGAAACCAGAGGGAGGACACTTCTTACTGAAAGTCAAAGGATTACTGTTACTTTCATGATACTCCTTGTATTCTAAATTTGATAACAATGCTTTGAATCTCAATTTTGTCATAGAATTCAGAGTGACTGTGTTTTTGACATGCATGTCAGGTAAAAGTAAAAAATTGAAGTGGTTCGATGAGAAGCACAGCTTTAGATTTTGGGCAGGTGTGGCGTGTTATCTTACATGGTCTAATAATGAAGTAGTTGTTTGTAACTGGTGAAATAACCCGAAAGAAATAAGCTAAGTGTTTTTGTCACAACTAGTTCTGAAAGCAGTAGTTACTTACGAGAAAAATTTCCTAAGGAACGTTTTACCAATTTCATGTGCTATATTATTCATGTAGTAACAGTAATAGCAGCTTATGAGCAACATAGCATTAAGACACAGCGTGCTGCTACTGATGAATATTCCTACTTATACATGCCTATATATGAATTGTTAAAATATACCCGGGGATTTGCCTTTGGCGTATTACATGTAAAGATAATTTTGCTTTATGTTATCATTAAAAGAATAATAAGCAATCAAATTTCCCATAAAGTAACACTATTTTAGCAGTAAGTAGATTCATTTGGGTTAATACTTAATTGCTTTGAATGCACAGGAGCTGTGAGAAATAGTATATTAAAATAAAAAAAAAAATCAGAGGGATTTGTTATGCTGGTATATGTCAGATCAACTGTAAACACTGCTTTACAGTCTTGCCAACAGTGCTGTGAGTCTGCAGTGGGAAGGTTTGCGTGAACAGGCTCTGTATCTTACAATGGTGACCTGTCATTCAGGGGTGTCAAAAATCGTGGGCCAAGTAAGGCTAAAAACTCTGACCGAGTCTGTGAGGAGTCTGGAGTATCTCTTGAACACCTCCCACATTCATTCTTAAAAACGTAGAAGAGGAGCAGTGTTTGAAACCAGTCCTGACGTGCTGGAGGTTATGTGAATGCAAGATGCGAGGGCCTGCACAGTCTTTGGAGGATTAAAAGAAAGAAGAAAAAAAAAAAAAAAAAAAAAAAAAGGACGATTTTTCTAAAACAGGATGTGGAGGAAGGAATGTTTCTTTGCCTGGATGGTATTCAAGGAGCACATTATTATGGTGTGTGTAACATGGAATAGAAAGCTCAGCTGTAAGACAGTCTTCCCTATTTTCTCTGCTGCCGTTCCAACAATGCAGCAAATATCCATGGGCAACCTCATAGGGGAGGAAGGTGATTTTTATTCAAAATGTAAAGAGAAACAAAACACTCACTCAGGCTTGCAGTCTCCCGAGTGGCAGAACGCGTGCAGTGCCTGCGATGTCTGTCGGGTAGCCGGGCACCATCGCAGGGCTGCTCGAGCTGCGTGCCCACCAGCCTGGCACTGCCTTGCTCGTGTCCAGGTGCTGAGTCCCGGATCCCAGGTAGAGGACGTGGCACATCAGCTGGCAGGTCCTTATGCTATCTGGTCTCTTCCTAGGTTGGCAACCATTCCAGGTTTTGGATATGCCTTTGTGTGCCCTTTTGGAGGTGACAGTGGTCTGTGTCTGCCCTGCTTGGCTCAACGTTCAGCAGTGTTCTTTGTCTCCAGGGCTGGGTGTCTTCTGAAATTGCAGGGGGAAGGATGTGCTGGGGTGTTGATGACCTGCTAACGTGGGTGCCACAAGCCCTTTTGAGAGCCCTGTTCCTGCTCTATCTCCAGTCACACCATTCTTAGCCTTTCTAATACAGTTCTTTATATTGCATCACACATTGGGTTTAGATGCCTTTTCAGAAGTTACCTAGAAAGTGAAAGGAGCACAAAGGCAGCTATTTTTTTTTGCAGGACTGTAAGCTACTTCTATTGTATTTTGTGTGTGTGATGTAAACTTCCATCATTATGAGCTTTCCAGGTTAAATTTGACACTTCAAGCCATGTGTAAGGCCTTGGTGAACTTGTGATCTGTAGTGTTAATTTTGCTTTCTGTATCTTCACATATCACCACATTTAACTTTTCAAGTTGTTGTATATTGGGCTTTCTATATAAGCCTGTTTCTAGATCTTTCCTTCTTCACATACTTCTCAGGCTGTAGGGAAGAGAAGAGGAATCATCTTCTGTGTCCCTGTTAATTCTGCTTATCTCCTGGAGCATTTCTCTCTGTATGTGTGAGAGAAAGGTAGTGTTTTGGAAGGCTGGATCTGATGGATCTTGAGTTTTTGCTGACTACTGTAATTGAAACTAAGGATACCTTAAAACAGTGTGAGGGCTGGAGTAGAACTTGGTAGCACAGCTGTATGTTACTCATTTTAGTATAGTTTCCAATTCCAGTGTGCCTATTATTATTTTATTTTCCATTGGTGCATTGGTAATAGGCATGTTGATCTATATGAAAAGACAAATACTGCAGTTTTGCTGGTCAATTTACTTGAGATATTTCTTCAGCAATTGCAAAGCAAAAAGAGGTGAAGTTAGTTGCCTGTATGCAAGATGTTGTCTGTTTGAATGTGAGATTTGACGTTCGTGAAAACTAACCTTTACTTACAGTAGAGCAAAAAAGATATGAAGGGACAATATGTCAAAACTTAAAAATAATATTTTCTGATTTTATAACAGAAAAATGATTAATACATTTAATGTTGTGTTTTCACAAATATTTGTTGTTTCAGATCAATTGATTGTATGTTCAGTAAGGTATGAAACAAGAATAATATTTTTTCTTCGTAATTTCCATTAGCTTTTAACTGTAGAGTTGATGCTGTCACCATCAGTTTCAGTGCCTGCTAATTTTCAACAGCCTTGATGTATATTCAGTTGCATTTGCAAGTTCTGTTGGTACTGTGTGAACTCTGCTCCCACATAATCTATGAAAGTCAGATAGAAAGCATATCAAGCAGAGTTTTTAAATACCAGGGCACCCAAAGTCAGTGAACTTGTTAAAATAAAATAAAAAATTGGTTAAAGCCAACTGAATTTCAGTATTGGATGAACCGTTCCTTTTACAAGTTCTTTGTCATCTGCTGTGTTTTTGTAATAAGACTTACTTTAGTATCTAGTTTAGTTAATTCGTAGTTTTAGAATAAGTGAAAGAACACCCAACTTTTCAAAGATGGGCATTGGGAACTGTTTCCATTATGAGAAGTAAATTTGGAGGAGTTCCTGATAACTGTTCCCCATCAAATTAATTGTTCTGTGAATCATTTGCTCTTGGCTCCTTGATCTTTCAAAGTCGCATAGTGCTTGGCAGGTTCTTGAGGGAGGACTTGAGTAGGAAGGGACAGAACTGGAATATGAGAATGGAATAACTACTGTGAAATACAGGGCTCAGATTATCTGATGACTGAATTTTCTGAAGGTTCTTGCAGAAATGCTGTGTTGTGCAGGAAGGTGGAAGCTCATAATACTTTGGTGAGGATACTGGGAGTTTTTAATAATGTAAGTTCTGTGAGATCAGTTAGTTCTGCTTATAGCAATCTGTTACTCTTCTAGTTAGGTTGTCAGCTCAGCTACAGTGGTTTGTTATTAACAAGAAAGAATATCTTGCCTTACTAGAGACTCAAATTGTGTCCATCTCACTTCCTATGAAACTGAAACATCTGTCTGTTGATGATAGCTTACCACAAAGTCATTTATTTTAAAAATATGCACCGTTAGAAAGTTGTTTCGGTGTGTTGAATGCTTAATGCGTCAGGTACAGTTGGTCGACCACGGGCTGTAAGCTGTTCACAGTAAGGTAGAAACCAACAAATACCAGGGAAAAAGGGAATTCGGCACTGTGTAAACTACATTCTGTGAAGTGAATGACACGCGTGATTTTACTCCAGGAAGCAGAATGGTTTCTGAACAAAAGCCTTTCAGGGGTGTTTTGGGTATATGCTTTTCCTGCCCAGCCTGCTCTTAGTTAAAGCTTGCCTGTCCTGGGTCTTCTATACTTGGGCCCGATTCACTTGACCAACCTTTCCCTTAGACTAAAGGAAGGGGGTGGATATGATTGTTTGAAAAGTAACATCAACATATTTTATGTAGAAAATCTAAAAATGTTAACTGGTTCCTGGGAAGTACGGCTAATCTTTTGTGTCTTATGCAGATAATCATGTGTGGTTTGAATCGCTTTCTAGATGCAAATTTAATTTCATTTGTTCATCTCTTTCTCCCTAGGCTCACTGAAGAGAATGTGGATTGATCAAAAATAATGGTGAGTAAAACCATAAGGTTATTTAGGTATTAAATATCAGGTACTAACCTTGTCAAATTTCTTGATTTAGGGGTTTTATTTCTTTTTTTTTTTTCTTTTTTTTTTTTCCTCTCCAAATAAGTCAGTCATTGAGATTTTAATTTTTCTGAGGATACTTTCAGAGAACTGCAATGTTCCCACAGTGTCAGCTTTCAGCTTCGGCTTCACTTGAAAGAGACTTTGATTTTAATTATGTATTCTAACAAGAATTAATGCTTTTAAAGTTATAAAATTCCTGTTCCGTGATGTAATTTTTCTCTACTAAGAGACACTAGTTGCATAATTATATTAACTTGGAGTAGTTATCTTAAAAGTGGTATTTGTTAAACAGTAGGATTGAAAGAACAATAATTTAACCAAACGTCAATTATCAAACAGAAAAAAGTGCATTCAGAATTTCTAATGATGACGATCAACTTCTTGAGTTTTGATTTCTTTTTTTTTTTTTTTTTTTTTTTCTTCCAGTGAATGAAATGAAGGTATTCTGGTATTTAAGGTGTGTAACAAGAGTGCTATATTCCATTCTCAGCTCTGCCACAAACCTTTGTCATGTTTTGTTTCAGCTCTCCAGGTCTGTTTTTCCCCATCTTCATAACAAGAGTAAGACTTTCCCAGTAGTGTGAGCATGGATGGTCAAGCTCACGTTCAGCTGAAATATTTGAGTGCCTCAGAGAGAGAGTGGTGGTGATGTGTGCTGTATTTCCATTGTCATGATCTACTTGCTACTTCTAACACAGTTGAAAATTGTCACTGGAAGGTTATTTCTGAACTTAATCAACAAAAGGGTTAAGGTAATTAGAGTAAGAGGAGAAATACAGAGAAAAGAGAGAAAGGGGGTAGAAAATACAGTGTATCCTCATGTTCTTTTATGTGAGAGAAACCAAAGAAAACAAGTTTTTAACATCTCATTGTAGTACAGGAGACTGATAAGAAATGTTTCTGGCACTGGCTATGCAGGAACCCACACATGTTACCTTCCAGTCCAGGCTGGCATCAAACTTAAAGCAAAAAAATCATGTCTTAACAGCTACTGTGACTAGGTGATACTAGGTGAGTGTCACTGATGAAAGGCCAGGAGATCAGTGACAAGATGAGTTACTGACTTACGTCCACGCTGTGGATAAGTGGGGAGGAATGAGTGAAAGTGAGTAGCTAATCTGTGTGATCTCACAACTGTCGTAAATGCTTTTTTCTCCACAGCACTGACAGTTTTGTAGTTTATTAGGTGATAGTTTATGGTGTCTCTCTGAATTGTGACCTGCTGCAGCAGAACATACTCTGTGTGCAGTGTGTATTCGGGTGCTGTCTGAACATTGCCATGCTATATGTTGGAGTCACAGTTAAGAAGCCCCATAGCTAATTAACACCGGTATATTTTTGGATGCATTGCTTCTGAATGAGTGTATAGTTCAGCATTTCTGTAGTATTTCTTTAGCCAGCTCATGGACATCTACAGTTAAATATAAAATCTTATGGAGCAAGGGTTTATTGCAGTTTGTGAAGCCAGCTAATTTTGTCCATTAGAGTCAGGCTTTTAAAGTAATGAACAAGCGGTCATTTTAATGTTGAATGTATTTTATTCTAATTCTTAAACTACCTCTCCTGATTTTTTTATTTTGGGATTCCAGATCCTCTCCTGACATTCAAGAAGAAAGCAGTCCTGTTGCTTGCTCATAGGCTGCAACATGTGGCTGTTTCTCTTCTAGCAAGCAAAAAGCTGTCCTTCACTTCCATGGAGCTGAATGAACAAAGATCTCTCCGCTTCCTATTTCAACCATCTCACCCAACATTTGATTCACCAGATGACTTCTGCCACAGAAGTACCCCACCGTTTTATCAAAACTCCAAAAGCAGAGTAACAGAAATCAGCATTTGTTTCCCTGAAGAAATGTCTTCTGGGCCAGCTCTTCATCCAGCTTTCTGCATTCTGTTCTAAAGTGAGAAATACTTTGTAATCAGATGCAAGAGAAAGCTGGTGATGTTCACCGGTATTTCCTTCTTCATTTTAGGAAGGTTAAGTACTTCACTGTGTCATAATGGAATTTCTAGCAGATAAAGTGTCTGCATGCATTGCGATGTCAAACTGTCTTGACATGTATGAAAAATTGCAGCAGGAAAACCATAACATATTTTCTGCTCTGACATGATGAAGAAACTTGCCAAACAACTGGGGACATCCCATACAGGTATTTTCTAGTCCAGGACCCAGGCTTGACTTTGTAGATAGATGTCTTGATGTCAACTCACGTAAAGCAGCTAACGCACAGGAACAAATGCAGAATCACCTTGTCTATAGTGTGTAAATGCATCGTCCCAGTCTGTGATCAAAATGTATATTTGCATGTGCAAACCTATGTAAGTGCTGGATATGAAGAGCTTTCACCAGGAGGAGAAATTACTCTGCACCATTTCATTTTTAGCAAAGAAAAATGAAGCTTTAAAGGCCTCTGGGGTAACAGGATAATGATTAGGTTTATGTTGAATCATTCCTTCCCTTTGGCTTTTTATGAGTCTTTAGCAGCAAAAGGAACAAAAACATTCTACGGTAGAAGAGATAGGTCAGAACTTCTTTCTTTATTAAAGAAATTAACTTCTCTTGGGGTAGAAGAGACCAGAGATGTAAAGTTGCAGTTTATCCACTCAGCTTTCATGGCATGGTTTCAGCTTTTCGTACTGCTGATGCAATCAGCTTTTTGATTCTTCTGTGACTGAGAGCTGAGGTGACCTGTATGTTTCCATCATCTAGGTAGAAATAGGCCCAAGAGAATGGACTGTTGTTAGCCACGTAAGAGGGGTGACGTGAGAGAGCAGAAATACTTAGGATGGGCCGCCTTCTGCTTCCTCTTATTCCTTTCCAAACTAAGGCGCAATCTGTTGTTCTTATGTTTACACAAGATTCTTTGTCTCCATCATTTGTGATTCTATAGGATGTTTTCTATCATTCTGAGATGGGAGTGTGTATTGTTTACATGCTCCCTGCTATGATATTGTATATGGCAAGTAAGATTTCTTGGCAAAAAAACCCAGAACCGGGATATGTATTCTATTCCACCTGAAATCTGGAGCTCTTCTTAGTGCACCTTATTCCAAGCTTGTGATTTAGAAAATGTGACTTATTACCTTAAAACAATATTTTCAAATCTGGATCAAATACAGGTATATAGGTTCTGTTAATAGGTTTTGGGAAATAATAGCATGGTTGGGGCGGATATTTTAGATTTCTTGTTTGGTTCTATTTTTCACTTTAGAAAAACTGCTGGAGAGAGCCAGGCAGCCTGAAATTGGCTGAAAAAGCCAACAATTGAATTCCCTCTTAAATCTTAATGATAGATTGCAAAGGCAGCATTCTGATACTAAAAATGTGGTGACATTTTATGGGACCAAGTTCCATAGTAGAGTAAGGACAAGTGTTGATGTTGATCCTAATCTTCAGAGTAGAGTTAAGCCTGTGTTTAGACTTGCATTGTAACAATAAGATTTAATGACAGCTTTACCCATTTTTTGTTTCCATGAAGAGAAGATCAGATGTGTAAGCTAAAGAGTGATGGGCAAGACGCTGCATATCAAAAAATGCCAACTGTAATGAGCAGAGAGGTGCACCAAAATTGTGTATAACATTGTGATGAGCTGTGTGATAAAAGTTACATTGATCTTGATGAGGCAACCACCAGCTTGGCCTGACTTTTTTTAAGAACGTAGGATTTCTTTGCTGAATATGGTCTGAATTTTCTGGCATTGGAGGCAACTAGAAAAGCACACTTCCTTTTAGGGCCTCCTTATGTTGAAACCAATGGGATTTAATGTAGATGTCTGTAGAAGCAGGATCCATCTCTAAGTGATGGAAAATACTGTCAATATCATAAGATTATAAGTGGTTGGGAGGTATCTGGTACAAGAAACATCTGATTTTTAGATCTGGGAATTTCCTTTTCCTCCTTCTTCCCAATTTACCCTTTTGACATTAGAGCTGGCAGTTGTTTCTTGCATAGCTTGATGACAAAATACTTGAGGAACAGGAAGGTATTTTTGTTTTCTGTGGGCATGTACAAAAACTAACAATGTGTCTGACTAGAGAATAGACATTAAGCTCTTTAATTTCTTTTTCTGTGGGAATAACCCTCAACATTTAGTAACCCTGCATTGTAATAAAAAAAAAATAGAATTGCTGATTTTTTCCTGACTGCTATTCATGATAATGTAACAACATTAGTTTTCAAGTTTAATTTTAAATCATAATATTTTTAGCAGGGCTATGGATCTGTGGCTTTCACAGAAGTAATACTCCAATAGTGCATGCCCAGAAGACCCCCACTGCCGTACCTTTCCAGCCAGCACCTTTATAAAACTGCTGTGTTAGGAAATGCTGCCTCAGCCTACCTAACTTTTTCGTGCTCCACTTTTTCTCTATGTCGGTTGGAAATCTTCCCATGTGAAAGATTACAAAAACAAGGGGCATGTGCAATAGATCATATATATATACATATATATATTTTAATACTTGTGGACAAAATGATGTTACAAGTTGTTTGAAAACAACAAAATCACCAATGTCTTCCATTTTGAGATGTGTATAGTTCCATAAGCATTAGTGCTTTGTAGCAAACTGTAGTGCCATGTTAGGATCAGTGCATGAGCCTAGTAGTATTTTTACAATTTCAGAGTGACAAATTTATTAATAAACAGTGATGATAATGTAATTAACAATAGAAAGGATACAATAGAAATGTCACAAACATGGTCTAAACATGCAGTATCCTCCCTTTGACAATGGCAACGCTATCTTTAGGAATGGAATGCATTCACTTAACGGGCTTCATAGAATCATAGTTGACTTTTTGGTTTTAGTCTATCTGTCCAACTGCAATAGTAAGCTAGTGTATGTAAGCGTCCAGAATTCTCATCTCTATCAGTGGGTTTCTTTTCTTTCTAGTCTTTGTTGAAGGTATTTTTTTCCATGTGCAGCATTTTCAATTTTATTATCATCATAGGTTGGGTATACTCAGAAAAATATGAATATGCTGAGGAGTTTGTGTGCATTTTGTACGCATCTCTGCTACCTTAAGATCATTTACAAAATCTGTTAAGTAAATTTATTTTTTCAGATCTGACTATAGAATTGTTATAACTAGGTAAACGTTATCCTCGTTATTTAAGTTAATGGTTGCAAAATGCTATCTGCCAATTCTACGTAGAAGACTTTTATCTGTTATTGCAGGAATGGGGAACCTTTTTTGGCTGAAGTCCTGTTGAATCTTTTCACACCTTTGGTGGATCCTGCATTTACATACATCTTAATGTTGATAATAATGAGAGAATATAATAAGGTCAAGGGCTGTTGAAAAACAACATTGCAGACTGTATCTGTGCAGCAGGCTATCTCTAGCCTATGGATCAGAGATTCCCCAACCCTGTATTATTGAGAACTCAATATCCTGTATTTTAAGTAACTTCCAGTATTGCTTTCCAGCTCTAAGCTCAATTTTAATAATTTCTGCCTCTCCCCTCTGCTTTTTCTCAGAAGGAAAGTTTAGACCAGGGGAAGTCTAAATGGTTAAGCACTCAATGGGCAGCTTGGGCTGGTCAAATAAGAGACTGGTATGGTTCCTGAGATGCGCAATGCTCTATGGATGGAATTCTCTGATTTCCTAGGAAAAAGTCTTTTATTTGGTGCCAGTGTTGCTCTTCACGCATTTCTCTCTTTTGCAAGAACAAAATTCTCTTTTAACTTAGAGAGGATACTGCATTTTTTTTTTCCTGAGACCTGCCTGTAAATGGCCGTTAGGGGGAGGGAGGGAATGGGTTGCTTGGTTTTGTAATTTTGATACGATGTGTCTCTAAAGTAATTAATCAAGAAGCATGTACTTTGTTGCAAAACCAGTA
Source organism: Tyto alba (assembly GCF_018691265.1). NCBI lineage: Eukaryota > Metazoa > Chordata > Aves > Strigiformes > Tytonidae > Tyto > Tyto alba. The sequence goes on from NW_024881280.1 coordinate 7,589,743, forward strand.
CTCTGTGCAGAGTTAATGTATGTAAGGGGGAACAAACCCAACCAAACAACCAACCCTCTTCATCTAATACATTTCCAAGAAAATTGGACAGGTGGGCCATTTACAGCAGAGCTCTGGGGGACCTGTGCTGAGCGTTATGTTCAATTCTAAATGGAAGTAGCTGTACCATTGAATAAAGTAGTTTAGTGCTTGGGAGAATCAATTGAAAAATACCTCTGAAACTGGAATGCAAAATAGCACAGTACGTAGGGGGAAGAATCCCTGATGCAAACAAAGCCATAAGATGATTTAATAAGAAAATAGAACTTTAGTAGCAATAACTGTTTTGCATGTGATAGTAACTAACTTGCATTAGCAAGACTGTACAGTAGAGTAAGTGGGTAATAACCAAATACGTTTGTGGCGCTCTGTGCTGCAGGTAGTTGTGTGAAGAGTCTCTTCCTGAGAAGATGGGTGAATTCCTCTTATGTTCCTCTCATTGGAGGGAATTTGGCACTTGAATACTTAGTTAATGAACCTGATATTAACAAAAAAAACAAAACAAAAAAAAAAACAAAAAACCAAAACCACACACAAATTAGCTGTGTCACAGGTCTGAAGCACTGTCAGTGAGTGCTGGGGGAAGGGCAGAAGTACTTTTTGTTTCCTTTGTTTAAAAAGACCAATCTGAGATGGTCTTTAAACAAAAAGTTAGAGAAGTCTTGACACTCAAAACATTTGTACATTCCAAGCACAATTGTAGAATTCTAAAAATGTTATTTTACAGCAAAAAATAATTTTAACCTTGCTAAACACTCTATTTCAGCCCATAATTGATTTCTGTTGATGCCTGAAGTTTTGCAGGGGCAGGTACTGCGAAGCCTCTGGTAACACAAAGGGTGATTGATCTACAGCTGTAGCTTCTGCACCCAGCAAAGTATTTGTGATCAAAGGGTTACATAAAAGAGCCACAGGAGTTTAAAACGTCCATAGTTGACACTGTTTTCAGTGCAGATATGTAGTCTATAGAGACAATATGGCCCAACAGATAATAGTGTATTCTGAACAGAATTATTGTATCAGAGGTTTAGATCTTACCTGGCTGGATTTCTTCTAGAAAGCTGAAATAATTTGGACGGTAACTTACAACTGAACAGAGGCTTCTAATGTTTCAAAACTAGGAAGTCGCAGCCCTTTGGCTCTTCATAAGTTGGTAATGGGACTGTGAGGGCTGTGAGCATTTTTGCAGTATAAAGTAACCAAGATAAGCGTGAGAATGTCTAAATTAAGTGTTGACTAATATGTAATAAGTGTATGAAAAGCTGATTGATCTGGAAGATTGTAATCAGCTTAAATTCCAGCTATTGAATCATTGATAAAATTGGAAGCTGGCCATAGGGGACCTTAATTTGATTGTTGTCTGATTACATTAGAGAAATTATAAATTTATTCTGATCTGTGGTCAGCAAGTACATTTATATAATAATGAAATAATAATGAAAACTCAGTCATGTTCATACTTCAGAAGTCTGAACTTTGGGGCTGTACAGAATTCTTCGTTCAGAGAAGAGAGGGAAGAAATCGAGCCTGATGCAGCCAGCCAAGCTATCTGCATATTCTTCCTAGTTCAGACTTTCTATAATGATCTGTGGGCTACTAGACTAGAAACTATTAAGAGCAACAAAAGGAATCTCTTTGCCTTTCAGCCCTTGTACTATGACATGGACTTTTGCTCCAACCCCCTTGATTTCCCTGCTTCTAAAACTAAGTGGAAGTGTTAGATGCTATGCACTCCTGTGTGGGATATCAAAGTGTAGTGACCAGTACTGACATGCCCCCAGTAGCAGTACTAAAGCCAGACAAGACAAGTATGTGCTGTTTCTACATCCAGTAGTGCTGCTGCAGAAGGTCTAGCCAGTACTTGTGTTGGGAATTGCACCTTCAGGAATTGCACCTTCTGCAACTGAGGATGATGGTCAAATTTAGGACAAAAGAGAAAGTCTTGCAAAGACGCCTTGATATAGTGAGTGAGAAGAAATTGTACCAAGCTTCAGGATACTGACACTCTACGCAAGAGTTACATTGTCAAGAGCTGGCAGTGTGGTTTTTTGAGCAGAGAAGGGAAAAATACAAAAGGAACAGTTTTTGATGGATAACCGATCTTAGAAATAACTGCTTCCTGCATCCCTAGGAAACTGTCTGGTCTTCCTCCAAAACTAATAAACCTGCTTGCTGTTCAGGTACAGAGCTGCACAATGGCAGTTCAAGTTAGATTCCATTGGATTTCTTTTACTGAATGATCCAGTATTTTGCCCCTGTAGCGCTTTGACTGGCACACAAAAGCCAACAGTTGAACCAGGGCAACTCGTTTAACAGTGCAGAACACTAACCATGGATGCTGAGTTTTATTCCCTTTCCGTCTGCTCTACGCTTTCTCCCGAGTTTTAGAGAAAGTGTTGGTGTTCATGATGTAAGCAGAGCGTGTTTCTGTCTCTGAGCTGATGTGCCAGGTTATAATGCAGACAGATTCCCTATGGCTTTACAACAGAGAAAAGGTAATTTACTGTTATAACTGTCTAGTGTGTCCTATGTCAACCCTGTCTGTTTCTCTCCACTCCCCTCCAAATGAGTGTGTTTGCAGGTCAAATAAAAGGTGGCTAGTTTGTAATGCTTTAGGCATGAAGAACTATATGGAGAAACGAAGGAAAGTGGCACAGGCCCACAAACCAAATCTTAGAGCTAGTATTCTAATTATGCATGATTCAAAATGTCTAGTGTAATGTAGTTATTACCAGTAAATTGAGATATGCATTTATACATAATGAAGCAATAGGAATTAATATACCAATAGCTTGAACTTCCTGCTTGAATTCTCAAATTTTGATTTTTTTTTTTTTTTTTTTAGAGAATGTGCTGCCTCTGTAGAGAAAGGGGCAGAATGTATAGATAGGGACAGAAGCATGGCACCAAAACTGTAAATCAGGAACAAGGATCAGCAGAACTCGCCTTGATAACCTCTTGTCTAGTTCGTATTAGTGCCCTGAGCATGTAAAAAGCAGGGCATGAACTAAGCATGTTTAGGGGCGAGATGAGGTTTCTCACCTGCTGCAGCTGTAGCAAGGAAAAGGGTGCAGAGTTTCTTACAAGGTGCAAGGGGGGAGCAACTGGTGGGGAAAAAAACAAAACAAAACAAACACAAAACAACACAAAAAAAGGTAATGGAAACCACAGACTCAAATTGAGTGTAGTATTTGCCAGACAGTAGGTAATAAGCTTGGGTGTGGTGAGAGAAATTATTTGGAGAAGACTGAAATTAATAAGCACAGTACATATATTTCAGGTGTTGAATAGCTTTTTAATAGACAGTATTTTCAGGTAACTCTCTAGCCACATAGGCAGCTGTACTGAAGCATACTGGTACCAGCCAGCAATAATGGCACCTGCAGGAATGAACCTGAAAATACTGGTAATCTTGTATATTTTTTAAGTTCTTTAAAGAGATTTTTAAAAACAGAAAATGAGATTTGATCACTGAAGGTCTTTATCTTCTGCAACACAGGTTGCAATAGTCTTTTTTTCTTTATTTCTCTTATTTAATAAAAGGGAATTTGGGTGCCATCTTTCTGTAAACTTTTAGTGTGTTCTCTGTAATATTTCCCAAGTCTTTCAGTGGATAATGCAGTGAATTTCTGCTGGCAGTTTGAAAATAACATAGAATGTGTGGCATAGCCTACGTCACTAATACTTTTCCAAGTTTCAACTTGTATTCAAGCATGTAGAATACTAGCTTGTTACTGCAAAATTTCATACTTCTAGCTTAGCTTAATTTTGTAGGTGGGCTTAACTTGTGCAGAACACTTCTCCATGTACAGAGGCTCAGTCCTTTTTCTTAAATAGAAAGAGGAAGTGTCTTGCAGGAAGAAACTGTGTGTCAAGTTAACTCCTGTTCATATTTCATAGCCAATCATCCATACAGCATCATGATTTGGGTTTAGAATGGGGGTTGTGTTTTTTTTTTTTCATGAATGCTCTTTCTAGTTACACAAGAATTGCCAAATGAAGATAGGAATATTATAAGAGACCTGGTTTATGGTATCAGAAGTTAGACTAAATGCAATCCTTTGAGCCAATTTCTTCAAGCAAAAAGAGAATTTGTAAAACAAGTTTAGCCCTACAGTTGACCAGGGCCACCTAATTCTTTGTGAGTATTCTTTAGAACACTTCACATAATTTTAAACCCTGTGAAATATATTTTGTGGGATGTGTAAGCAATTGTATCTTTTGTTAATGTTTATTTCCTTCAATATAAAAGCTGGGGAATAGTCTGTGAAGATATCCTCCTTTTCAAAAGTGACACAACAGCAAAGGAGAAGTATTAGTTATAGATTCTTTAACTTTACCTTCATACTTAAAAACAGGCTAGAAAAATACTTCTTTTACTGCACTTCTGATGGCATGCTTATATGGATTAGTGAATATGGATTAGTGAAGGAAATTATTGGTGTCACTAGGAACTGTGTACTCCCATTGCACATGTTTTACATGGTAACAGTGAAAGAATGTCTCCCTGCAAATTCTGATGTTTTTCCAAAAGGCAGCTTGCTTTTATATCTATGCATCTTTGAGGATTTCAAGATAAGATTTTATTCTTTTGACACTGTAAAGAGGAACTGTTTAAAAATGAACTTGGAAACTCTGCACCTGTATACAAATTTTTTTAGCAATAAAGCAGCACAGGCTGAGAATGCACTAAAACTGGATGTGTCATTTGTTCAGAAGCCAAATTAACCAATTTATTACACCCTCCGCTCCACTTCTGAGATGTGTTTGTCCTTGCTGTAGCTTTGTCAAAGCTTAACATTTTGAGCAAAACTAAGGTATGTTGGATATCTTCTCTGAGTCCAGCTGTTCAGCAGACTTCAGGCACAAGAGCCTTCAACTTCTTGGAAGGCAACGAAAGAAAAAAATGTCAGATAAAAGCTTCAAGGTAGAAGAAAGCTGCTGTTGCTTGTATAAATTGCCTAAAAATAATAAGCCCCGCAGAAAACTGTTCCATAGATATGGATTGCTTATTGCTTTGGCAACTACATTTCTGAAAAATTCCTTCTGTATGACACCACCTCATGAGGATGATGCTGGAGAAGCCATGACTCCCCACCCTGCTCTAAGCTTTCCAAAACCTGTTATGGATTGCTATACCTTATGTTAGTTTACAGAAGATTCACAGGATAATTGTTACTTCAGGAGCCTGTTCAACCACCTTAATTTGTTTCATTTTCTAGTTGTTTTTGTCTCTGGATTCAAAGATGACAGCTGCTGGACAGCTAACCTAAGAAGGCCTGACCTCAAAACTTGCTTTTTAAAGTGGTTGGTATTCATTCAAATCCATCCCTCCCACACCAGAATGGCCCTGGCTGCACTTAAAGCTAGAACACATCTATCAAGATGCCTAGTTAGAGGAGATTAGGTTCTATACTAGAATAAACAAATATCTATTCATCAGTTATAGATTAAGAGGAATTTGAATCTGGGATGGTCTGTGGGATCAAACGCTTAATCTTTCAGAAGTAAAATTTTATAAGCATCACTTAAATCAAAATGCACCTAGAGGTTGATAGTAAACAGTCATCTCAAATTACTGAAGATAATGCATTCATTTTACATGGCTTGCTTCTTAAAATAAAATTTACTTAGAACACTGCACTGCTGCAAGCATCTGCAGGTACATTAATCAGTGCCAAGAAAACACATCACTTGATAGACATGAAGGACCACAGCTTGACTTGACAGAGCAGAGGTCCTCCCACTTCCAAAGATTAGAGAAAGAGTAGCATGACTCACATGATATTATATATTGTGCAGATCACTGATATTTCTGAATTTCATTTTTGGGTTGTTTTTTTTTTTTAATTATTTAAAACTTTTTTTATATGATCGTTAAAGAAGAAATGTAACTGATAGCTTTTCCTTTTAAGGGTGGACACAAATGAAACAAGACAATTGAGCAGTTATATACAGTATAGATGTCAAGTAGATAGCGATAAACAGGCTCAATGCAGAAACCAGAATGAAAGAGCAAAAGCGAATAGTCCTATTATCAATCATGTTTCTTACTGATGCAAGAACAAAAAGGCTCTCACTAAGAAAGTAATACAAAAATGAATTTACACAATGGAAAACATTCACCTGAGATGGGGAAATGTTTGCACAAAATGAACTTAGTCACAAGACCTCAGTTAAAGACCAACAGTGCAGAAATCACTGTACAACACAACTTTTAAAAAAGTCTTTGTTCTTGCTAACAACAAATACAGCAAATTCAAGCTTTAAAAACAACATTCCTATTAAGGGTTCAGGATACAGCTCATTTTGGAGAACATTACAGGCCATGAAACAGACCTTACAAGATTGTAAGATTTACTTCAGGTAGTTAACTTTTGATATCCTGAATTTAGCTGTCACTGATTTGCACTTACACTGTCAGATTTGTAAAACAATAGGAATAGATAGCATACAGTATTAGAATTTAACAGAGCATGCCCCTCCTCTCCCTGCAGAACGGCTGTTGGTACTCCGTGTTATCGCTTAATCAGACCAAACTGAGACAACCCCAAACTGAGCCAAAAAGCAGCAGAGTGACCCATTAGCAGTAGGATGAGTACCAGCTGCCCACCTAAAGCCCCTGAAGTGCCTGGCAGTGAGTTTTGTCCCTTCTGCTCCAAGCCCATTACAGGAGTTATTTTACAAATAAGACCACAAAATACAGGGAGTACTGGCATCAGCAGCAAGGGGGAGGGCAACCTGCCAATCATATACAGAAGCAGAAGGAACAGCAAATTGCATCACAGGAATGAAGTAAACCACTACAGACGACTACTAAGATCTATGGAAGGTTTAAAACATCAGCCCTTGAGGCAGCAAAAGGGAGAGGAAAAGGACCCTTAATTTTCCAACCAGCAATAATTGGGGATAAAGATATTCTGTCCCAACAACAGAGAGTAAGTAGTGTTCTTTTTCACCAAATTACTTTGGTAACAGATCACTGATTTTTCATGAAACATCTTGCCCGGCCAAGTGAAGGCAGCAGGCAGATCATCACAACTTCAGCAGAGCAGTGTTCCCACGACTGATCAGACGTGAAGGAAAAGAAAAAAACCTGGTTCCTTGGTTTCACAGCTTCAGCCCCAGAAAGGCAGGCTCAACTGTTAAGGGAGCTGCTCACAGCCTAAGCTTCACAGAGCTGCCAGAACTTGACTCGGTCCTGTGCATCCATGAGGCTGCACTTCCAGAGGACTTGGCTGACATGTGGGTTGCCCTTGAATTTGAAATCCAAAACCTTGTGCTCCAGCCAACATTGTGCCATCCAGATACATGCACCAGGCACACCATGCAGCTTCTATGATATCCTTCAAATCTCTGTAAGAACATTCAATGCTCCTCTCAAATATCATCTTTCTAGTATGTTTTGTATAGTTCCAGAAACATGACTAATATTTCAAAGGCTGGGTTTGCCCCTGAAGTCAGAGAGAATCCAAGTCATAGTTATATCCTGTCTCAGAGAGTGACATGCTGCATGGATGAGCTATTCATTTTTCCAAGCATAACTTTAGTATGTCAGATTTTCAGGTGTTCCCCATAGACTGAAAGGATGCACTGAAGCATCAGTTCTTTCCATACACAGATAAAGTGACAGATCAACACTCAAACCTGTTCCGGTGCATTATTTCATCCTAATGAAACTCTGCAGAGATGCAGAAGCAACCCCAGCAGCTCTTGAAAATAGCATATTATTAGTTGGCCCTGACTACTGCATACCCTGGTCAACGGCATCCGATACAGAGCTTTGCCTTTCTGACATGTTATTCTTTTGTTCCAGTTCCTGTAGCTGCTTTATCAACTTCTCTATGCGAGTGTGAGTCTCCACAAGCTTTTCTTTCAGCTAGAAAAAAAAAAAAAAAAAAAGAGAAATAAGAGTATTAAAACTAGAGAAAAATGTCCTAACACTGGATTGCTACGAAGGCAAGAGATTAACAAGGGCCAGCATAACCCCTTTTGGAGATGTATGGAAATATTCTACTTAAGTAGACAGAGTTGCTGGAGCCTTATTACAATCAATCCAATCTTCCCTAGTTAACTCATTTCAAGTTTTTACACAGCCAGAGATCTTCTTTGGCAATATCTGGACAGACTGCTTCATCATTACTTTATGATTACATGCAGACAGTCCCTCAAAAATGCCATTTCCAGAGTCTGCAGCTTAAGTTATCACATCTAAAGCACAAGAATAAAATCCTGCTGACACTGTGTCTGAAAAAACAAAGACCCGATTCTTGCACTTGTTCTAGCCAACAAGCAAATTCCACAGACACATAATTTATGTTTGCAGTGAAATACTACCATTTTTTAACTTCAGAAAAATGTGTCTCAGCTTTAGAAGTGTCGCCTGGATAAAATTTTTGCAGTTTAGCCTCACTTGACCTCTAAAACCACTCCAATGTCTGGTAAGACACCAAAAGATGACTTTAAAGAAGACAAAACTTAAGAAATGTCAGGAGCCCATTTCCATGCTTAGGACAGAAACAAAAAACAAAAAATTAAGGAACAAGTGAGGACATAAACAGTGGGTACGCCAACTGTCTCCTACACACAGGAACTTTATTTGAGCTAAGGGACAGACAATTTACTAAGTTAACAACTAACCAAGTTATGGAAAAGAACATCCAATTTAAATATCACAAAAGGAGGGAGATTCTAGTGTCTCTGACAGGAGAAGTAAATACTACCATGCTCTTTTGAGCTTACATAGCCATAAATGAAGATGTGCTAGAATCCCTTTCAAACTAACAAATTGCTATTTTTTTTTAAAAATTCTTCAACAGTGACTTATCAGTTGTAGGGACAACACAACTAGTAATAGTGAGGCAGTCTGATTAAACAATTCTTGTTTTCTTTTCAAAGTGTAGAGATAAAAGGTTAATACACTGTTGCCAAAAATTTATCTAGAACTGGGCATGTTTTAAAGGCAAGTGGTTCTGGAAAATATTTTGCATGTCTCATGCATTTAAGTCAGTCACAGTATTATAAGTCAGTATTTTCTCCATCTTATGCACTTAAAAAAAAAAAAAAAATTGTATCAATATTTTTGGACTAATATAAAAAATACCAGCATTTAAAAAATATTTTCCATATAAATTAATGTAGAAACCTTACTTCCTGCAGTTGGCCCTTCAAGGTCACAGCAGGAAAATTCACCTTAGAAGCTTCTATTGAAGTTTGTTTTTCTAAGAGATAACTGGAAAACAAAAAGGGAAAGGGAAAAAAACCCAAAGAAACAAGAAAAAACATTAAAAATCCCATAGTTGCATTCATTGTTTAGACAGATAATTTAAGATGATTTTAAAGCAGATACAAAGTTGTTGCCAAAAGTAGCTAATGCATTATGAAAATATTTAAAACATAACAATGGTTTTACTTTGAAATCATAAGGTCCTCTCATCACCAGCTACAAGTAATTTACAGTTTCTATAGTCAGGTCCTCAATCTATAATGGAACTACTTTGATGCCTTAAATTAGCTAAACGAATCTGGAACTGAAGGAGATTTCAGTATTGCAAGCAACTAAATTTAAACCTTGACATTACATGAGGACACTTAAGAAGCACAAGGCAAATCAAACGGAGTCACACTGTCACAGTTTAAACAGAGGGGATGATATTAAAATCCCACACCAATGTGCTCGGTCAAAAGTACAGCTGCTGTTGTTAGCTGTAGTGTAGCTGCACACCCTGTTGTAAAAACTTCCAAATTCCTGTGAAATCACTGACCATATAAATACAGTACACTCACCAGATGATGCTGTCCTTCAAGAAACAGAAGAAGCCTCGGAGATATGCCAGGGCACTAGAGGCAGAATAAAGAATGAAGCCCACTACCAAGCCACATGACCGGCAGGATAATGCATTATAAGCACTAGAAGGAGAAAGGGAGTAATATTACTGAACAGAAGCTTCGTGAAACCACAGATGATGCATGCTTGTCAGAGGACATCAAATCTTCAGTTCTGTTAGGACAGCAAATCAAGACATAATACTACTTTCTCTTTAAAGAAATAGTACACACAAAGATAATGTAAACATAACTTGGGCATGTTGTACAAGAAATAATCTCTGTAATGAATAAAGATGCAATTAAAGAAGATATCTTATTATGACAGATAATAAGACAAATACATGTCTTATTACCACATTAGGCTATACTACTCAAACATGATTTCACTGGTAAAACAATGTCTGTGCCAGATCACAAATGTGAAATTTCCTCCTGATAAAACAAGATTATTGCCTCATGCAGAGAGAGGAAAAACTAAAAACAAACAAAAAAAAAAGTCTTACATTTACAAAGCTCCCAGCCTTATAAAGTAGCCTCTAAACAGAATTTAAACAAACTACTGGTTCTATAAATCCTCAGGTGGTGTTGACATCCTTCCCATCAGACTAATCCCGGCGTTAACAAACCTATTGCTAACTGGAGGCTTGTGAACAGAGTTGCAGAAGTTACTCATTTTCAGTATGAAAATCACAAAAACAAAACCCCAAAGACAGATGCTTTAATTTAGATAACAGACCTTTTAGGGAAGGAGCAGAAGAAAGAGCCCTAAAGGACAAGCTGTTTTTTACTGTGCTGCTCAAACCTTCTTCTCCAGCACCAAAGGTTAGAGCAGCAGAACTTTTGATTTTGACAAAGATGAGAGCTACATAACTACAAAAGGCTTCTCCATCCCAGGTGACGGAACGGGGGGTACGAAAGGAACCTCGGAGTTTCCCAAACCCGTAAGAAACCCCAGGGCAGAATCCCAGGGAGCTCCCGGCTCCGCCGAAAGCCGGTTCTGCCCTCAAGGGTTTTCTCGCGGCGGCCGCTGCCCAAAAGCGGGAACCGGGCGAGGTACGCACCATCCCAGGAGGGCTCCCTCGAGGCCGAAGAGGAGCGAGTCCTCCCAGCTCACATCGTTGGTGACTTCTGAGAGGAAAAGGAGAGACCCACTGAAAACGAGACGTTCCCCTCACACTCCCCCCCCACCTCCCAGACCCGGCCCCCCCGGCGGCGGGCCCAGCCCCGCGCGGGCACCGCCACTAACTGAAACAGACGAGGAGGCTGAGCCCCCACCGCTCCTCCTGAGCGCAGAGGTGCAGCGAGTCCCCCAGCACCGCCCAGCAGCCGCGGCAGTGGAAGACGGCGCAGTGCGGCGGCAGTAAGGGAGGCGGTGGCGGTGGCAGTAAGGCGCGTGAAGAGGGCTCGGTGGCGGCGGGCGGCTGCTCCACGACGATAGAACCGGCGGACAACGGGCTGCGTACGAACTGCTGCAACTGCCGGCGCAGCGCCATTTCCTCCCGCCCCGCATTTGAGCGCTCCGCCCCCGCCTTCCCGGCCTCACCATTGGAGCGCGCCTGGAAGATCCGCGCTGCCATTGGGCAAGGGAGGCATCAATCCCCCTCCCTCACCCGAGGCTATTGGGAAGCGGGCCGCACCGAGTCAATCAAGCAGGGGAGGGCGGGGCTTTTCCTCGCTAGGACCGCCAATCATGTTTGAAAAAAAGCGAGCGTACCCCGCTGGCCGCGCCTCCATTGGTGGTTTCCGTGCCTCAGGGCTCCGCCTCCTTTGCCTCATCCAGCCAATGGTCTGGCGTGGCGGCTGAGTTTGAACGTGGAGGGGGCGGGGCGGGGAAGCGGGCGCGCAGCGTTTTGTCAGTTGAGCGCGCGGGTCGGAGGGCGGCGGTTGGTGCTGCTGCTGCTGTGGCGGTGCTGCGTGCCCGTCTGTCTGTCCGTCCGCCATGGCGCTCCCCTCGCTCCGGCAGCTGGAGTCGCTGAAATACGTCGAGCTCCAGCAGATCGCAAAAGCTACCGGCCTGAAAGCCAACCTCCGGGTGAGGCTGGGGGGTGGGGGGCGGCGAAGCCCCGGCTCCCGCCCGTTTTCTGAGGAGCGGTCCCGGCCGGTGGGGAAGGCGCTCCGCCCGTCTCCGGGGACGGTGGTCCGGTTTCGGGTACCGCGCTGAGGGGAGCCCTCGGTCCCCGTCCCTTCCTGGGGTTGCAGGCGGCGTTGGCAGCGGGGTGCCCGGCCGCCGGTTGCGTCCCCAACGGGTTCCCCTCACCGCAGCGCGGGTAGCTGAGGGGGGTTTTTTACTCCCTTCAGGGGCGGGAGCGCGTGCGTGTGTTTACTAGTCGTGGCCAAGAACCAGAAATTTAATCGTGCGGCCTGACTGCCGCACCGCCCGCGGGAGAAGGCATAAAGCCCTAAAAGAAAGAAGATCCGCGACTTAAGTGGACAAAGGAACTCACTGTCCTAACAAGGCTAAAGCATCTGCTTGGTGTTCTGGATCTGGGTTATTTTGTTCTTAAACTTCTGGTTCAGGTTTAATTTTACGCTGACCTTTTAAATTACGCATTTAAGGGTCTTTCATAGCCTAAAATACCAATGATGTAACGTTTTTATTTTACTGCTATGAAGAGAGAATAAATTACTGTTGAATATATGGAAGGGATGAGAGGAATGCTTTGCGTGTATTATGGGCAAGACAGAAGCTATTGCAGAAATTGGACACAATTTTAATTCGCATTTGTCTATGTAGTGCTCTTAGAAACAGTCGGGCTCACTCATCCTTGAACAATTAAACTTGCTGAAAAATAGACACACCGGAAGAAACCAAGTCAGGGAAATTTGTCTTTGTGCCTCCATGAAGAATATGCTACGTATTTATATTTGTTTATATTTATTAGAATTTATATATTAAAAAAAAAGCACTTATATGTAAATATTATCCATATTTACTAGCACTTTCTCTAATCTGATGGACTTGAGTGAAGCTCTAGGTGTGCCTTATTCTGGTACATTCAGGAAATGTGCTTTTTTTGTTGGATTAATTTATAGGACACTATTTGTGTTTATGCAGTTTCCTTGTCTGATGGCTGAATGCAATCTTTGGTTCATATGTTGTTTTGATTTTTTTCCAGGCAGATAAATTGTTGAAAGCACTGAAGCAACATTTTCATGGAACAAAACAAGACAATGAGAATATGGTAATAGATGATAAATGAGCCATTCTTTTTGCAGGACAGACCTAACATTGTAACTAGTAGAGCAGGGCATGTACTGAAGTTGGCTTTTACCATAAAAGTGTACTTTTACCTCTTTATTATAGTTCATATATAGTATATAATAAATATATAGATATAAGCAATATATATTTATATATATATAAATAATATATATAATAAAACTACTTTTTTCTTAATAGTGCCTTTAGTTTAATGCACTCATATACTGATAGAAACAGATGTGCTCATTTTAGCTTTGAAGTGGCTGCCTATATGACCTGGAGCTGCCTTTGGAAAGCTGTATGACCTTTCAGCTGCCGAAATTAGCAATGTATTTTTCAGCATCGGTACAAGATTAATTAATGAAATTCTTGCGTTTTTAGCTCCAGACACTAGTCAGTAGAAATTCAAAAGTATTCTATGCATTTTTGCATACCTAGATGAAAGGGACTGGATACTCTTTGGAAAGAATTTTACATTACTACAATTTCCTTATACTACAATGAAGGCAATACAATTGTGATGTTTCCTTTATTCATCTCTTAATATACTGTTTCCTTAGCTTTTTCTTAACTATTCTCTTCTGTAAGCCAAATTATTTTGTTGAGTATGGCAATGTTTTTTAAGTTTCCGATAGAGAGCAAATCGGTATCTGCTTTTTCTAAAATATATCTCCCTTTAAGTGCTTCCTTTAAAATCTTCTTTAAAGATTTGAAGACAAGGTGTAATCCTTGTCAACTTATTTTTAATTTTAACAAGCATGGAAGAGGCTCTGATTTTTGGTAAAGCGTATTCCACATAAATGTACAAATTTGGGAGGGTCACAGCATCATGAAAGTCAGATTACAAATATAAAGTATTATTTATACCATCTTATTAAAATAACAATGTATTATTTATACCATTTTATTAAAATTATATAGCATAAAACAACTATAGGACTTCTTTCTAAAGTCCTCAAACAATGAGCTTTGATGTTTAGCAAAATCTAGTTATTGCCTATTTCTTGATTACTGTGCTCTTAATTGTCATGCTACTGTTTTTTCTCTTTGTGAAATATTTTTCAATAATAAAATGGTAACTGTTTCTTTGGAGTATCTAATTTATGTTTGTGTCAGATATGTTCCACATTATAGTATTTTTCTGCTACAGGACTCTGAAAAATCTGCATCTGCTTCCATGGAATTGGATGAACTGAGCAATCAGGAGGAAATTATGCCTGATTCAGTGTGTTTTATTACGAAAAGACGTGGTAAAGGAAAGAAAATAACCAGAAAAAAGAGGAGCTCCAGTGAGGAAACTAATGCCAGTGAAGAAAATACAGGGATTTGTGATGAGGAAGAGGTGATTTGCATTGCTTGGTTATGTGTGCTGGCTGCTTCCCCCTCCCCCAAGCATAATTTAAAGACTTGATTTTTTTTTTTTTTTCTGCCACCATTTAGCAGGTGGAATACATTTTATGTGTGTGTGTATGTATCTATATAGATAGATAAGAATTTCATATTCAACCATTCTGGTACTGGTTGTCTGTATTTCATAACTGGTTTTGTTTCTCTTGAGTAAGTGCTATTCCGCAGTGAACAGAGATTACTCTCTAGTCATTCTTTCAAGGAAATTAATTCCTCTAAGAAATATACAATTCCAAATGCTTTCTCTGAATGTAAGACTGCTTTTACTAAATCTTCCTAGTATTCCAAATATTCAACTAGCTGCAGATTGTATCTGAAATAAGGCTGTTTACTTTATATAGAAAAAATGAACAGAAATTGGATGATTGCGTAAACCTCACAATTTTTTAATTCTCACTCCTCAGTTGGTTCTTTGTTCGTGGGTTGTATGACTGAGGGAAGCTCCAAGGTGAGATTGGAATAGAACTGTTTTTCTCCAGAATTATGTGCAGGTAGTGGGTGAACTAAGAACTGTCTGAAAGGCTTTTATTGATTTAGATTTAGAGGAGGGAAATGAGATGATGAGGAGTGTTAGTCTGTTAGTGTTAGAGAATTGTACAGTAACCAAAGCTACAGTAGTAATAAGTAACATTAGCCACTGAATTTATTTTTACTTGCAAATAACAATTGTCAATAAAGGTAATTTTACACTGTTAGAGCTGTGCAGGTAATAGCTTTCTGATCTGGATCTGTTGTGAAATGACAGGATAAGTATTTCACAGGTTAATTCAGGTTGGACCTTGGAAAGTCTCTTGCTCAATCTCCCAATCAAAGCAGGGTCAACTCCAAGGTTAGATCACTATGCTTAAGGCATTATCAAATCTGATATTGGAAGATCTCTAAGGACGAAAGCATCCTCTCTGGGCAACCTGTCCCACTGACTGACTGTTCTCAGAACAGCCACCTTTCTTTACATCCAGTCAGAACAAGCTGTTTAAATGAAGTATGTTTGAACTGCAGGAGCATTCTGAAATGAAAGAAAACGAAGTGCCTCAGGCTGAGGATCAGAAGGAACAGAATGTATTCCAAAATGAGGAAGAAGTAACTAAAAAGAAAGCTATTGAGAATCCAGATATGGGTACTGGTCAGAAAGAGCTACCAGAGATGACTTCTACTAAAAGTAGTGGAGACATACGTAAGTAGAAAATGACAAGAAAGTTAGTTTAGTAATTTGTGCTACTTAAAACACACCTTTTGGTTATTTTATTGTGTCTGCAAAGATTTTTGTGGCATGTCTGCTGATGACCTTACTTGAGGATACCAGAAAAAAAATCTGTCATCTGTATACTTGTTTTTTAAATGTATTGCAGCACAAATCCACAAATTCTGCAGTGTAGGAATTGTGCTGGCTTTGACTGCAGATTTCTGGACCTGATAAATAAAATTAATCATTAAAATGTGAACATGAACTTAATACTACACCTGAGAGCACAGGTGATAAAAAGAACTTAGGCTCTGTATGTAAGGCAGCAGCAGCAAAGCTGTCCCAAAGGTATTTTGTGTTTGTTATCAACATTTAAAAACAACTACCTTGTGAAATAGATCAAGACCTGTGAATTTAAAGTTGTTTTTGCTTCCCACAAGCATAGTTCTTTTGTTAACTTCCCCTGTAAAATACTTGACTATCAAAAGATAATAACCTCGTATGACTGTGAGATTCATACTGGGCTTGTTTGTCAAGACATTCTGTTGCTCACAATTTAAAAGGCTTTTGAGAGACTTAAGACATATCTATTCCAGCTGATGTTCTTATTTCTCAAAACCTCAACTGACTTTGAGGTGATGAGGTGTGTTTTGAAACAAATACTTTTTAAAAGGTTGTGATGACATTAAAATATTTTCCAGCAGTTCTAATGATTTTGCCTGCTCTTAATCTGTACCAGGTGATGCTCATCACGCAGGAGGGAAGATCCCTTTATACGTAGGCCGTGCATCAAGGTCTGGGAAAACAGGAATGAAAGCTACTACACCAAGTAAGAGAACCTACTAGCTTTAGAAGTAGTGGTGCTGTCTGTGTGTGAGGGGAGACCTTGACTTAATTTTTTAAACCCCAGATTTCTATTTCTGCTTGAAGAGAACATCCTTTCTTTAAAAAGCAAACAAAGAAAAAAAGCTCCCAAAGGTTACATTTTAAGATATATCTTCCAAATTATAAATTCATAGTAGTAAATGACTCACATGTATGTTATAAAACCGATTTATTGAACACTTTGATGTCTTTTGGGTATAATATTCGCATTCATGATTTTCAAAACAAAAAAAAGCATGAAGACATGCTATTATTCCTGCTTGTACAGTTTTCACTTTGGTAATACAGCACAACAGCAGTATTTGTATGTATTAGCTCATTTTCATCTCTTCATAAAATACTTCCAAATTTTAAATGTAGGAATGTATTTTTTTTTTAACTGCAGAATTTGGGGGTTGCACTAGATGATCTTTAAAGGTTCCGTTCAACCCAAACCGCTTTATGATTCTATAATTCTTCAGAGCATGCACCAGGTGACTGGCTATGCAGCTGGGGAAGTAGATTCTATTTCATGCTGTTCGGTCACTTATGTACACACAGTTTTTAATTAGAGGGATATGTTATATTTTCTTTGAGGCCATAATGATAGGTGTTGCAAGATCTCCTACTAAGTAGTAAACTTCCTTGAGAGATTATCAGATATGTGACTCTTCTTATTTTTGGAACTTCTTAGACTTTAAAAAGTTGCATGAGGCTCATTTCAAGAAAATGGAATCTATTGCTGACTACATTGAGAGGAAAAAAAAAATGATTGAAAACTGCAGCAGTTCTCTCAATGAAGTCAAGGTAAGTAATAACCCAGGGAGATATCCAAACTTCCTGCATTCATTGATTTCCAGAGCCTCCCTGTAAAAGTCCTGTAGAGTCTTTTTAGAGCAGTAAGTAGCTGGTCATGTGTACTTGCGGTGGAATGTTATGATCAATGAAATTTAACTGCAGTCCTATATAACTAGGTATGTGTAGTTACTTGTATATAACCTGTATAGTTATATAAGTGTTTATATATTAATAGTGTATGGTTATAGTTATAGAAACCAACAAATAATTTGCCCGTTTGGAGTAAAAACAATTATGTCACAATTACTTTTGCAAAGGATCACACGGAGCTTTTGTTTACAACTGTTTGAATTGCTGCAGAACTTAACCAAGGGGATGGGTTATTTCTCAAAGAGCAGCAATTAAATATTAAGTTCCCCTTTTGTGCCTTAAAGAACCATTGTCCACTGACTGCATATGATTCTCCTTTAAAATATATGCAATAGGTGGTGTTCCCAGTGGCCCAGATTCTCAGTTCTTGTATTTTGTGCTTGCATGGGTGAAAGCCATTAACAAGGGCCTCTTTCAGCATGGGGCAGACCTTAGAGGAGTGACGGTAATGTATTGATGTCTATATGAATGAATATGTCAATGGCCCTATTGGAACGGTAACACTGAAGCTCCTGGACACTGTGTTTCTCTTTTCTATGGCATACATTGTATCAACATATACTTAAGAGAAATTACTATTGCCAGGTGCTAGCCAAGAAATCAAATCACTTAAGAGCATCAGAAAAAGGCACTCCACATAAGAATTCTAAGGTATGTGTTTTCAGATCAGTTTAATAATAATAAAACTACTTGCGTTTAAAATACGCTTTTAAGATAAAAAGGGAAAAACTAAAGAGACTGTATGCTTCTGATTCACTGTATTTTTGCTTCTTCTTAGCTGCTATTCTGATAAACTTCTAGCAGAGTCTGCTAACTCATGATTTGCTTTTCCCTAGAAACAAACCAGTGGCAAAAGATTTTTATTCAGCCCAGATTCAGAAAGAGGCAGATTCTCCGCCACCTGCACTCCTAGCAACCTCCGGCGTTCACCATGCAGTTCTCTGAACACTGCCAATCGGAGTATTTTATCCAGGAAATCGTCATTTAATCCTTCTGTCCTTTCAACAACCAAAATGAATGTCAGGTACAAAGAACAAATCAAAACTACCAGTGCACAATTTGGTGTGATACACATGAAATAATCAACACTGACCGATTTGACTACGGGCTTTCCATTCCAAATATGAGCTACATGAGACTAATTCTGATGACCAACTTTGAGCCTAGCTTTATGTCTGGTTTAAGTCTTAGTGAGCTGTTGTTACTACCTTGATTCTTCATTTTGATGTCTGATGGTAGAGGAATCTTGCATCTCTTTCAGCTTTCATTTTGCTAAACCAAACAAGCCAAATTATATTTCTTTTCTTACTGTGCTAGGTTTTCCATTTTGCCAGGCAACATCATAGTCTGTTATATCTGAATTCATTTATCTTTGAGATCACTTAACCAGAACTGTATGCAGTGTTCCAAATGAGACTCGCAATGGACTCATCTTTTGGGTTTTTTTGGGTATTCTTTTTCCTTTCTTCCACACCTCCTTCCACCCCTGATGTTGCAGCAGGGGCCTATCTTGTGATTGACTACTATAAGCAGATTGTTTCTAGCAGATGGGAATGAGGTTGACACCAGAAAGTCATGAGAAACTGCTAAATGAATGAACTCGTACTCAATGCTATTAAATGTCATTGCAGTTCCTTTTAAAACAGCACGTGCATTTCATTATTCCTACACAGTAATTCTCTGTTACGTTAATATATTTAATGAACTTTTGTTACTAGTAAATTTTATTAGCTTATTACTAATTTTTCCAAAGTCTTGAACAAAAAAAAACCTTTTAAAAGAAAGAATCAAAAGGACAGTCCATGTGGTACTCCACTGATAAATGCCCTTTCACACACTTTTCAATGAAAGTCCTTGTCTCTACTATTTCTTTGTTGGTTTTTAACTATTGTACTCATTCCAACTTTATTCGGTTTACTAAACTTTCCACAGTGACTGAAGTTCAGATTTTAGACATTCTATAACTTACCCTTACTCTTCTCCCGGAAACAATATCTGGTTAATCTCAGGTCTCAGTTGTGTTACTTTCCATTTTTCAGATAGCCTTCACTTCTCAATTTTTGCATGCCAAGGTTATAGCTGCTGAGACTTTTTTGTTCCTGAATAAAGTGTGTGTGGGATTGTTCTTATTGAGTCAGTGTGACTTCTAATATTGACATGTCATAATAAATCATTATGGGACTTTTGAATGCAGTTCTTTTGCTATACAAAGGTCAAGATTACCAGTTCCCTGTAAAATCAAGCTCGTAATCTTACTGGCTTTGTTTCCACTTTAAATGTGCTATCTTTGAATTCAACAGCTAACAACAATTGAAAGCAAGATTCATTCTACCCCTGGTGTCCCGTTGGATGATCTTTGTCTTCACTGCAGTCCTACTCGGTTCTTAGCATTATGTAAAACAAAAGAGCACTTTTAGAATTTTCTTCCACTCCATTTGTCCAAAGATGTGATGAGGTGGATCTTGCAAGCTGCACTTCATCCATGAACTTGCTAGCCCTCGAAACACAGCTTTCTTCAACATTTACTCACCGTGTTTCCATATCTTGCAGGCTTTTGACTTAGTCCTAGCGCCTTTTTGGTAAGGGCATTACTTCATGCAAGATTTTGAATTTTCTTTCATGTGTTTATGTACACACATATATATGTGTGTGTGTGCACACATGTACGTTAAAAATGTGTGTATATACGCACACGGCCAGCACTGTGTATCTTGGTATGCAGGCAACTTGTGTTTAGTTTTGACTAAAATTTCCAGCTTCTTCCTCCTGTGTATCTTTGAGTTCTAGAGTTCTGTTAGTTATTTTTCTTTGTTTTTTAAATGTGAATTTTAAAATTAACAATATCTATATATAATGTTTTACTACAGAATCCAAATCTAAAGTAAATCATAATTGTGCTGAAGACACCTATTAGCTTATTGCATCCAAATATATTTTTTCTCCAAAATAACAGGAAAGTCAGCTCTTTGTAATTCCTAATATTACTAACTGTTATTGATGATGGTTCATATCTTTGCTGGTAGTTTTCAAGTTTAGTGCAGTTTATGTGCTTATCTTATTTTTTAGCTGTGAACATCTTATGCACAGTAAAACTTTCTACCTGTAAGAAAAGTAGAACACAGAACCTTCTGTATTCTGTCACATTGCCGACGTTCATTGTAGGTGACTAACTTTTCATATTTCTGATAATTTTCAGGTTCTCAGAGGCCACAAAAGATAATGAGCACAAACGCTCTCTTACCAAGACTCCATCTAGAATGTCTCCATACCTGGAGGTGATCTGCACACCTGATAGCCAAAAGAGCTGCAAACTAATAAGTCAGAAAAACAGCAAGGGAAACGCAAGAAATAATGAACTGACTGCAGCAAAGGGTAAAGTGAATAGTAAATACTGGGGTCTGTCAGATCAGGACTTCTGTCTTATTGAATTATATTATTTTTTTTTCATAACCTATTGTCATGTGCAGCAGGGTTTTAATTTCATTCCCTAATTTATGACTGATTCTTTGGAAACTGCAGTAGTTTCTTTGTTTCCTTTGGTTTCCAGTGGTTTGACTAAAATGGTTAGGTGCTAAGACTTTAACATGTGGTACCTAGCTACCTACAGAAAAGGCGATAGAAACTCTTCTAGACCTTTAGGGACAGCATAGCAAAAGATTTCGTATAATGGGTACAGGGGGATCCTGTCTGGGTGAGAGGGGTCCCTGTTGCCTTCTCAGAGCGCTTATTCTCCTTGTGGGATGGGCTTCTAGCTGTGCTTTAGGACAAACTGTTGTCAGCATCAGCAACCCTAATTAACTCAGGAACTAAAATTCCAAGAGAAAAAAAAAGCAGAAGTCTTCTGATTACTACTGATCTCCGCGCCAGCACAGCAATGCTGTCTAACCACCCCCACCCTCGCATCACCGGTATGTTAGCACAGGCCAGGAACCCAGAGTTGCCTGTCTTGCTGTATGATGATACTGATGTTTTTGAGGGGGAAAGAGTGGTTCCGCTGCTGATCTGAAGCTGCTGTGTTCCAGAAGAATCCTGCTTTTGTTAACATGAAAGTCCCTTGGTTCCAAATAAGCAGAGAGACTGGGAAACAGGGCTTGCTCTGAAGGACTAGAAAGATATATGGAGCTATATTCGCTATTGCATAGTGTAATCAGAGCAAAAGGGCTGATACTCTGCAACCCTTGCTCTCTCCATACCTGAAAGCTCCCTATTTCAAGGGAGCTGTATTTCTGCAGTTCTGTCTTTAGAGGCAGCAGACAATAACGTTCAGTGGCTCTTTGGTCTTGCTAGTTGCCAGGTGGTCTTCGGGGGCACTTTCCAACTTGCAATGTACAGTCTTGTTCTTGCTACTATAACTAAGTACGATCTCTTGATGCCTTTTGCAGTTAGCACCCCTTTCAAGTTTTCAGCTCACTCTGCAGAACCCACAAGTGCAAAGAAGACATTTGATCTCAAAGCAAGTCTCTCAAGGCCTCTTCGGTATCAGCCGCACAAAGGTACCGTGATCCCAGGCAGTCTGTGTTGGTCACACTCCTTTTACACAGCAACTCACAAAGTAAGGCATCGATACAACCATGACAGCAACGTTCTCAGACTCTTTCCCTGTCCCTTTCCCTTTCGATTCCCACACAGTCTGCAGACTGATTGTTAAATTTCTACATAGTCTATGCTTTAAGAGCCTCCCTGCTGCTCAGTGTCTTTAACCAAAAGCTCATGTGTTTAAGAATAAACATCCTTGTATTCCACTGAATAGATGTATGTATGGGAAATACGAGATATTCCTTATACAATGAGGCTTATCTTATTTTTTAAAAGTGCACTATTGTGTGAGAAGCTGAGCTTTGTGTGGTGAGTGTTACTTATAAGCACGGTCACCTGTTACTACTTATATTAAAACTGCTTGTATGGAATGGGCTGGTGAAACTGAGAATACAGCTGACGAGGCATTTCATCTTCAAGTGAAAAAGCAAAAAACAGGCTAGCTAGTATAAAATTCACAATAAGAAGTTATGCACAGAATTACTAAACTAGTAATTCAATAGTCTCTCTTTTTGCCCCTAAACTGTAGGACGACTAAAACCTTGGGGAGAATTTAAAGAAAATACAGCCCTCAAGAAGTCTGGCAGTAGCAACATCTCATCACGTAAGAAAGACTACAAACAGCCTCCTCTCCAGACAAGGTTAGTGCACCATTAGCTTTTTATGAATAGTGTTATTTAAAATACAGTGACTCCTTTGTCTTTTCAGGATTTAAATATGCAGTTCAGGAAAGGATACTCTTATATTAAAGTAATTGTTGCCTCCAATAATCTGTCTAGTATCAGGAGGGCCAACAACGAAGACAGCTCTGACTCCAGTAGGCTTTTACTCTATGAAAGCTATCAGTGCCAGCATCTGGGGCTTTACCTCTGCCTTGGAAGAAGTGGAATATTGACATGTTGTTACCTCAATTGTTAGCCCAATACATCTAAGCAGTATTTACCTAAATGGTTGGATTCAGTCCAAACGGTGCTGCTCTCCCGGCCCGTGGCAGATGCAGCATGCTGGTGAAATAGATGTTAAGCCCTGGTCAGCTTCAGATTCCTTTTGCTGCTTGTGTGTCTACCTTTAATTTAACTTGATGTGGTCTGTCCTTTTTTTTTTCTCCCCCCCACTTCAGGGAAGAAAGGCGTCAGAAACATGAGCAAGAGAGAAGAAAGAAAAAGGATGAGGCTCTCGGAAACCGTAGAGGACTATCTGTGGGTTAGGAGGCAGAAGAAATATCTAAGAAATTGCTGTAAATACTGTTCCTGTCATGTACATATTTGTGCTGTCTGTGTATGGTTCACATTGCTATTAGCTAGTAGAAGCCAGAGAGCATTGAGTGAGGCCTTACAATGCATGCGAGCATAATGTTTTAGTGATCAACTTCTCCAAGGAGATGAGAGTTCTAAACCTTTAGGAGCTATCTCTAGTTGCTGAACAGCATTTTCATTTAACTAACTCATTTAACCAAAAGATGTTAAAGGAGAAAATGTAAGCAGAAAAAAGACTTAAGAATCCTCTGTGCAACTTAGGCCAGCGTTCATTTGTCACCCACCCGAAGGCACACTTTGGAGAGCAACCTTCAAAATGTTCCACAGGTACATTACGGGGGTTGGCAATGTCTGCTTGCCCTGTTCTTAAATTCTGTAACAGCTACAGCAATTATTCACCATTTCTAGTTGCATGCCTATGAAGTAGCAGGGGAATTCCAAGAGGAGAAAAAATATGCAAAAGCTCTCTGGAAAACTAAAAGCTTAGAGTGTAACATAATTGTAAAATACTGTATTTTTTAAAAATCACAGCTGAAAAAGTGGCTTTGCAAACTATCAACTGGATGCTTTGAACAGTTAAGGTTGTTTTCTTCCTTTCTATGTTAAATTGTAGAGATTAACAAATTCTTCTGCTTTTCATCTCTGTGATGCTTAATATGTTACAGTAGCAGTGAGGCACATTCAATACCTTAGATTTAAAAGCTGTTGTTACTTTGAAAAAATACGTAGAAAAGCTGTCTGGATTTATTATGCGTGGAATTGAAAAAGCAATTTAGCAGTTGTAATCTCAGCTAGAATTTGGAGCAAATAATTGCTTCAAGGAATGTAGTGTCCTAGCGAGTGTATGCTGAAATGTTAAAAACAATTTCTTTTTTTTAAATAAACTTAAACTTAAGGGGGGGAATATCTTGTACCTCTCCTGTATCTAGTGTACAATGTCTGACTATCTCCTTAGTGTAGCACTGGTTTTGTTCACACTCGTACTTACTTACTCGAGTGCTGGTTTTGTGGTGACCTCTCCTTACAGCTTAGCCTGCTTCCCGCGGGCATATTTAGAAACTAGAGCCTTTAGCCCTCTTTTGCTCTTAAGCTATTTAATTCTGCGCGAGAGGTAAATGACAGTACAAGACAGAGCTTCAGCTTGCCTTAGCGTGGCCTCTTCCACATAAAATATGTTTAACATTTACGTTTAAAGTACATTTACCATTTGTAAAGTACACTCAAACGAGGTCACTGTGGAGGCGGTCAGTGCTTTGATGAGAGGGTGTTTGTGGCAGCTGACCCAAACCCAGTCAGCACATGTTCTTTAGTGTTTCTCAAATTACTGAAAACCAGACTTCTCAGAAAAAGGGAGGTATGGAGCTGCGGCGGTGCCTTCCTACCCTGAGGGTGACTGATCTGCCCCGGAGAGGTGCTGATCCCCTGAGCTCTGCCTGCCTGGGGTGCAGTGAGGGGGGGTCCCCCCACCCCACCCTCACAGCGCTCCTGCTGTTCCCGGCCCTCAGCTACAGGATCATCAACACCAGCCTAAACCCAAAGCCCGGCCCCCTGCGCAGCTACTGTTTCAATCCTGGCAGCTGCAGCTTTTCCTTTTTTTAGTTATTCAGAGGAGCACCAGCTAAAGGTTGAAATACTTCTGCCTTTTCCCCTCCGGGTGCTGCTCTTTGCAAACTCCAGCAGCTCAGCCACACTAAGGACCAGTCCTCAGGGTATTAATTCTCATCATGCTTTTTCCAGTTTAAAACTACCAGGTAGGGGTGTTTTACAACTGGCTACAACCTATAGAATGGAGAAAACAAAACTGGTACAAAAAAAGAACTACAAGCAGCTCATTAAATACTTTTATTTATGTAAAGGTTAGGACAGAAGCCAAAACGTCACCAGTTACTACATGGTAAGAACACGGCGCAGCTCTCCTCAGGGTTTTGTGTCACTGGTCAGGGTCTTCCGGTCAACGCTTCACACACTTCTCTCTGCTGTTCACATGGAATCTCCAGGTTGTTATAGGCCACATGTGTTTTACAACAATAAACCCAGCTTCTGAAGAATGTCCCGAAGGACACCAGCCCACCTTAGGCTCGAGGATTTTTTTCATACAGTTCATAGGCAAATTCTTCCGTGTGAGCTCTATCGTTTATCAGGCCAATAAAATCAATCTCCAGCTGGAATGGACCATCCACTTTATCTGCAATGGTGAACCCAAGGGTGCTAATCTAATTAAGAGA
The DNA here is from genome assembly GCF_018691265.1 of Tyto alba. NCBI lineage: Eukaryota > Metazoa > Chordata > Aves > Strigiformes > Tytonidae > Tyto > Tyto alba. The sequence goes on from NW_024881280.1 coordinate 7,615,231, forward strand.
TACATACATTAGAGCAGTGTTCATAAAGTCACAATCAAACATGATTGTATCTACCACTTCCATATTTTACAAACAATTCAGGGCCATCTACTTTAGGCGGGCGTTTGTTGGAAACGCAGCAGCGTTTCTTAGAGCTTGAGCACTTCTTCAATACAGCACAACTTTGGTACAGACCCCAGTGGAAGACTACTGCACGCTTGCCTTTCTACCCCTGTGTTGAACCCTTGAGTAAAAATCACCCGAGCCTAAAGCAACAGTTGCAATTTTTATCCTGCAATGTTGGTGTAGGGCCAGCTTTATCACTGTTGGGTGCACAAACAGTTTCATGGAGTCTGTTACAATTTTGTGAGCAGGAAACAAACAATGTAATTAAGGAGGGAAGGGAATTTTTCTTCTAGATCAAGTCATACACCCGGTACAGTGTGAAGGAGCACCAAAGCAGACATTTTAAAATGCATGAAAGTTTGTTACTGAGTTTTACATCAAGGCAAGGTCCTCAGCCACTGTTTCCCAATTACAACAATGTTCCTAAACACAAGAACATTGCTTTCCCCCCACTGTTCTCCCCCACACTATTCCAATTTTAAAAAAAAAAATTTTATTCTAACCGTAATAAATCCCGTGAAAATCTGTGTGGCTCAGGCATGCTTCCTATTAGCCTGTGGCTGGCCTGAAAGCTCTGCTGTTTCGCAAATCGGCTTTCAGAGCCCCCGGAGTTGCGGGAGGCTGCCTCGGAACTCCAGCTGCCCTCAAGCCCTGCTGGAAGCGTGGGTCTGAGCTGTGCCCGTGATTTTAAGGACGGCTGTACATGCAGGAATATAACGCCTGGGCTGTGTCAGATAAATAATTGTGGGCTGAGGCCAAGCTTATGTTGGAAAAGTATGCTAAATAAATAATGGAACAAAGCTAAAGAAATGAGATGCACTGACATTCAGATCCTTTTCCTGTTCTAAATGCCCCCCCCCCCCCCCAGCAGAAGAGGGCTCTACAGCAGCCCCTCGCCCTGTGGGGCCTGGAGAGGTTCCAAAGCTCCGTCTGCCTGGTTCGTATTGTAGAGGTGAGGGCAGGAGCCACCCAAACCCTGCTCTGGAGAGCCCATTCCTCGGTGAGCCCGCAGTACACCGGCCATTTCCAGCCGCCTTACTCCTGTTTCACAGTGCCTTTCCTGGGTCCTGGGAAAACCTACAGGAGTACCATAAGGGACCAAGGCCTTTCATCACGATTTCTTTAATTGCCTTCACAGCACTTCCCCTATTTTTAGGTTTCTTTAAAATACATTGGTGAAATTACACTTCATGTTATGTGCAAGTGCATTGTTCTTACTGCGAAATACTAAGCGTAAGATAATTTTCATTCCTTGTTAAGCAGAGGATGCTTAGATCAAGTAAATATTTTTAAATACCCCATATACAACTTCATGTTTTCATTTACCATTTTGAATGACTGTATATTCTAAATCCCAATAAATTCTTCGGTGCCTATATTTAAACACAGGCTTTTTATAACAACTTTCTTCCATAAAGCATATTTTTTCTTGTAGTTGATCCACCTTCTTCGTATCATTCATACTTGCCTTCTACAGTCTCAACTTCCGTTTTAAACCAGATTGTTTTCATGTTGCCATTCACTGAATTGCCCTCTAATTTTTCCTTTTTTTTTTTTTTTTTTTTTTTTTTTTTAAATTTGTAAATATATATTTCTAACACTTCCTTTTGGTAGTCACTAGGTATTAAGCTGCCCTCAATTACGTACAGTAGGGCACTGATAAACAAAAAAAAGGTACAGAAACAATTTTTTCCAACATCATTCCTCTTGTGAATTAGTTTACTTATTTGCAGGAATAAAATGAAAAAAATACTCAACACACTTACTTAATATTTAGACTACAAAGCCTGAAAAAAAAAAAATTAAAAAGAGCTTATGAATACATCAGTGCACTGCTCACCATCATGGTCACTGATACAGTACATCCTCAAATAAAATCTCACCACGTGATATCCCTGACGTTCTGTCAGGAGGAAAGTTTATGATACTTTTATTATTTTTGGCAGTACTGTGCCAACTGGCATTTTAGATTTCTTAAGTCACTTTGATCATTCCTTGAAAGAAAAAAATTTTTCTTGGGTTTTTTTTTTTTTTTGAAAAGCCAAGCAAGTTGTGAGTTGTTCCTTGGTAATATAGATCTCTTAAAAATATTTTTGGAGCTCCTTTGAAGTAAACTGACACTGCCACCACAAAGTAGGATAATTTAAATGCAAAGGCAATCACACAGGAATAAGTACCCTGTAACAAGAAGAGGCCCTTCAATTTCAAATTCACAAACATTAAAGGATTTGTGAGTTATCTATATCATGACAATATAATCTTAAAGGGAATTTCAGACAGATAAAGCCTGTTGAAAACTTGCCTTGTCTAACCAGATAGGATGCTGGTCGTCCTGGACTCTTCCCCGGCTGGAGAAAAAGAATTTGGAGAATGGAATCTGACAGAAACAAAACAAAACCCAGACTTTAGTGTCACGAGTACATAAAATAAAAACGTAAGGGAAAAAAAAAAAGCCTGCCTTAGTAAATGAAATAACACTCTGCTACACCCGGTGCCAGCACTGGTTGGGTACACGGAGCCAGCAGAGAGAAACGGGCCACGCTGGCCCACCAAAGGGTCACCTGCAGCCAGCCCCAGGCCCACGCTGGCCCGTGGCGGCCGTTTGTAGCCAACAGGGGACACGGCCAGAGGCTGCAGCGCCGCGGGTGGCTGTTTACATCGCGAATGTCTCCTCCCAATAACGTGTCACCATAAAATAGAAGTTAATGGGAAGTCTAGCAGGCATGTGTATCAACAGCTCGTCTGGGCCCAAGCCAACGCAAACTTCACACCGGGACATCAGTACTCCAGCAAAGCCGTTCAGGATAATACAAAAATGACTTTGAATGCAGCGGGAGCAGTAAGGAGGAGGGGCTCTGATAAGAGATAAGGAAACAGGAGGGTTGGCTGGTGGGGGCGAGGTGCCAGCCAGCAGAGGCACACTAATCTTCATCCTCCTGACTCCTCCTCTGTGAAACAGCGGGCTCTTCTCATACGACTGCACAACGGGATTAGGAAGCGCTTCATGCCAATTCGTAAGGATGTGTAAGCCTCCTTAACGTTGGTCAGCAGCAAATTACAAAAGCTCCCCAAGTTTCATCACAAAAGAGCCATAACTCCAATTTCTTACAAGTATTAATTTGTGCCACAGATTCAAAGGCTGTAAATGACAAACCACACCTCTGCGTCTCTGCAAGTAAAGCAAATCCTGTCGCAGGGTACAAATCCTACACCTGCCTACATCCATTTGTACTACAGACAAAATAGTTATTGCAGAGAATATTCCTGGCAATGCCAGCTAAGATTCAATGGCTCTATCTGTTCCATTACTCCAGTAATAGCTAGCGTAGTGGACCAAATCTTTCCCTCCCCCAGTCCTGGGATTTCCAGTTTGGGGAACTCCCCAGCCAAAGGCACGTGCCTGTTGTACATGGATATACATATATGTAACATAGTGTTGTGTTATATATCTCTATATAACAGAATGTTGTTGAACAGTCAGCAGTAGCAACGGACTGTGACTCCACAGAGCTATGGCCGGGGCCCCAAGACAGTCTCGTTAGTTTGAAAGACTCATTAGTTCACCTTTATTTCCTCCCAGTAGGGGCCTCCTCGTGTGAACATGAAGTAGTTGTAGAGATCATCCTTTTGATGAGAGAAGTAAGGGTCTGTATAAATGTTTACCATCCAGGGTCTGCCATCGCCACGGACACGTAAATACAGACTGTTGAAGTTTGACCAGTCATAGTACTTCTTCCTAGCAAAAGATCCCTACAAATTATTAATAAATAGAATTATTCCTCCTTAATAAAGGGAAACTTCCATTACAAAGAACATAGCACTATTGCTTTGATCACTGCCCTCATCATTACATCAAGTAATAGCTACTGTGACACAGTGAAAACTGGGTTACTCTTTCATCATACTAGTTGCTGATACCACTGAATTTCCTTCAGCATTGGATTAGAGTCCACAAATTGCACTATTATCACTCTGAGGACTCGTGCTTTAATTATAAACCACAATCTTGTAACTATCAGCAATCGGACCTCCTTCCTAGGACCAAATTCCCTGCCAGGCAAGTAAACAAATGCTATAGTGATGGATGAATGGATGAGTAGTTACGCAGTTCATTAAGTTTGAAGTAGTTCATTGAGTTTAATATTCTGCGGTCAGTACTAGATTATTCAGAGGTGATTACAAGAAATTGAGGAAGTGGGATGATTTATCCCCTGTGATAACTTCCCTTATTGAAGGCTGATATAAGCACTGGAAGCATTTCATGTTTTCCAACACTTTTTGCCATCAACTGTGCACAGAGATGTGGCTGCAAGCATGTTTAATTCTCGCCTGCATTTTTTTCCAAAGATCTTAAGAGTCCCGGTGTTGTGACTTGCACAAAGGCAGATTCAAGAATCCGTCACATGGAGCAATGGGGGGCAGGGGTCAGATCTGTTCTTGCCTAGAACTGCTGAAACCAAAACAGAATTAGCATCAGAAATTCAGAGGTTTCCCCTTTATTTTACAACACTACTATGGCTACCCATCAACTGTCCTCCTACCAACTCATCTGATAAGTAATAGGATGTGTAGATCATCAATACCTTAATACAAGGCTTGTGGCTACTTGATTTTATGTTTTTTTCAGTTCTCAGCCTTTTTACTTAAACAAAGAAGAGCCTTTGTTTTTATGTTTTCACCCTCTGATTTCAAACTGCACTATAAAGATGGACTGATACACTCTACTACTTCAGAATTAGGAGGTGAAAGTTTGAATCACATTTGCACAAGTCAGAAGCCATCCTGGGAATTTAACTCAGGTGAGATTCAACTTGTTGTTCCATTCCTCTGACCGAGCCAGCATCACCATTTTAAACAGTGTTGATCTGCCTCTCACTTGCCCACTGGTTTTGCTTACTCTTATTCTCTGCTCTCCAAGTTTCTGGCCCAGAAAAGATTTTACCTATGTATTTGTGCCAAGTCACAAATAATAGAACAGACTAAAAAGTTAAACATTTTATACACTGAGTCAAAACGTTCCTTTGCCTTTAAAGGTGCTTAAAAATAAGGAATGAAACAATCAGTATCAATAATGAGCACATCCATTTCTGGTTCTGTTTTGCTCAATCCTGAGCTACCAAAGATTTGTGTCTCACTTTTTCTGATGCACAGTAAGAGTCACACCTTTAAAAAGCACATTTCAAAGCATTATTTTTCTGTTCCTGTGAGGAGGAAAGATGAGCTCATTCACCTAAACCAAGTTTGATGAATAGGCCAAGTTAAAGCCCAGAAAATTTGTCCTTATGACACATGCAATTAACTTCAACTTTAGAGACACATCTATTTTAATGACACCAATTTTGGCTATAAAAGTTCATTACAGATCCTTCATTTGCAAGGAGGCTGCAAGCAGGGCTGTCTTATTGAGGGGATGCCCTACTCTACATAAGTAAATCATCAAACATATATTATTCCTTTTCTAAGAAAGGAAAACAGAATCCAATAGAAAGTTCAAGTTTCTTCCAGGTCGAAGGACACAGCAGCAGTTACATCCCTGAAGGAGTATCTAATACTCCTGAAAGTGATCGGTTTCAACCGCAGTAAACAACAGCCCACGTGCTGTCACTGGGATTACACAAAAATGCTCTCCAATTAAGTAACAGAAGCAATGTAAGCACGTAGCTGTACTTACCACTAGTGGTTTAGATCTCATACTACAATATCCACTGTATTTTGTCTCCCCATCACGAGGTACTTCTGTATTGAGGGTTCCATACAGCAGAGCAGCCTGGTTATTCCTACCCAATTTGAGGTAAACTTCACTTTTCCCTCCAATCTCTACATCAGAAGAAATAACCCATTTATTTAAATCTTCTTGGCTTCGAAACTCCCACAACACCCTTGTCTGTTCCAACAGGTACTGATCAAATGAATGGCCTCTAGGTCCTGTTAAGTGATCTCTGGTCTCCTTCATCAGCATGCTTAGCTGAGTCGTTAAGACACCAATGGCCTTCTTAAAGCTGAAATCGGTATTTCGCCAAGACGTTTTTTTTTCAGGCTGTGAGCCTGGCCTCTTGTAGCTGCTGTACAATTTTGACATGGAATTGCCGAGGAGAAGTCCAAGTAAAGGGGGCAAAGCTTTGTGCCTGCAGCATCTACCACATAAGTAAGCACTGTTCAGCGATGTCATAGTCAGAGCCATATTGGTAAACTTGAAGAATTCACTTCCAGTAAGGTAATTAATGGGTTTGAAATGAATTTAACAACAAAACCAGTATCCAGAGCTATCTTACTTTAGTTACCTCCACCTTTAGTTTATCTCCACCTTTAATGAAAAAGAGAAAAGATTCAAAAAATTACATACAGGATGCTTGTAAAACTTCTTAATTTTTAAAACCGCTATTAACTAGAAATCTAAGGCATCGGAAAAAGAAATAAAAAAACCCCAAGTATTACACTTCCTCAGAGTTCTAGTTTACTTAATGACCTCCACTCTATGTTCTGTGATGTGAAATACCCATGCGGATAAGAAAAGCTAAGTAAAACGCTTCAAATAAAACTGAAAATAGAAAAAAGCAATTCTTGTTCATCTCTTCCACTGTAAGTTTAGGTACGATAAGTAACACCTGCAAAAGCAACCTCAAGAAGGAGGTTTCTAAAAGATGGCATCTATACAAGTATAAAGTACTACTCCCCGCAAGAAAATCACCAATGCCTAACAGGTAGACCCTGCTGCCATATGGACCAGCACGACAGCCTCATCTGACAGTCACAGATGACAAGACCTTTCAGCTATGAAGTCCTACGGCAGCCGCACTACGTGCTTCTTCCATAAGTCAGCCAGCCCCTTGGCCCCTCACCGTATCTGCTTTAGGATTACTTTAGGGAGGTTTGCGAAGACCAGAGAATTTAACACAAAGGACTGCAATTCAATAGGAATTTTTTTAAAACGCTTTGGTAAAACTCTGAAAATCTTGTCTTTGCTTCTCTCTGCATCACTGCTGGTAGGAACAGCTATGACATATTGCTATTCTGCAATTTATAAGGGAGAGCCTTAACGTTCAATGCTCTGTACAGAGGCTATTATCTCTGACTTGTAAAATTAGTCAGACAAGTTGCCTGGTTTGGGGGGCGGGGGGGGGAAGGTATTAATTATTTTTCTTCCCCACAGAATAAGTCTTAAAGCAACGTCAAATCAGTTCTCTTCTCCAAGCTTTTAAGAATGCAGCCAGTCGCTCCACATATATTCTCAATATGCCACATACCTTCCTTTACTACTGTTATTCTCATACAACAAATTATGCACCGTGGACTAAAACTGGGTGGAAATAATTCACATTTTCCCGACCGCATACCCAGGAAGACAGGAGGCAAGTTCCTAAAAAAGGAACGCCCCGCGCGGCAAACCCGCCCCGACACAACGCAAAACCGGCGGAAAGGAAAAGCTGCAGCCCGCAGCCAGCGCAGCCCCGCTCAGTACAGACTCGCCCTTGTTCCTTCCAAGCACCAGGAAGGAAGAAACGGCACGATTTAAGAAATGTTCCATTTGCCCGATGCGGGTCCCCCCTCGGCTGCCAGCGGCGGCCTCGCCCGGCGCCTCGCAGCGACCTGGGCCCCGGGCCCCGGTCCCGCCCGCCCTCCCCGGGCCCCGAGGGCAGAGGCGAGGCGAGGCGAGGCGAGGGCCGCGGCACCCGAGCGCTCACGGGCCGCCTCGCCACCCGCGACCGAGCCGCCTCACCTTCCCGCCCTCACCGGCGCGTCCCGCCGCTTCCGGGCCCGGCAGGGGAACACGCACCGCGCCGCTCAGGTTCCGCCGGCGGCCACCGCCGCGCTCCCGCCCCTCACCGGCGGCAGGTCACCCCTTCCCGCTGCGCCGAGAGGCCGCGGCACGGTGCCGAGCGCCTTAATTCGCCAGCAGCGTGGCGTTTAAAGAAAGGCTGGGGGGGAGGATGGGGGGGGGGGGGGGCGAGAAGAATGCCTGCTTGTGAGGAACGTGTCGGCGGGGCAGCGCGAAGGAGCACAGCTGAGGGCGGGCGAACGGCCCGTGAGGGGAAAGGGGCGAGGGGAGGGTAGCGGCAGCCGCCTTCTCTCTTCTCCTCCTCTTCGCCCCTGAAGGGCGGCGGCCCCGCCCCTCTTCCCGCCCCGGCGCGGTGCGCATGCGCGGTGCCCTTTGTGTCCCGGGCGGGCGGGCGGCGCGGGGCAGGCCGGGCCGCTGGGAGCGCCGCGCCGCCGCCGCCGCCGCCGCCGGGGTGGGGGGGGGGGGGCGGGCGGCAGGCAGCGCAAAGAAATAAGCCGGCTCCGCCATGGTGAAGAAGCGGAAAGGCCGCGTCCTTATCGACTCCGATACTGAGGATAGTGGTAGCGAGGAGAACCTAGATCAGGTGCGAGGGGGAGGCCCGGCCCGGACGCGGGGCCTGGGATCTCCGGCCCGCTCAGGGCTGGGCGCCGCCATCCCTCCTTCCCTCACTCGCGCCCCGGGGTGGGGGTTGCGCGCCGCCGCCGTTGCTCTTCTTCTCCTCATTCCGATGCGGGGCCCCCGCGGCCTTCGTGGAGATAAACCCGCTCCCCTCCGGCGGGTGCCTGGCCCGCCCCTGGCAGGCGGCCCGCCTTGGCGGGGGTTGGGGGCTCTTGGCCGCTCGGAGGGGGGGTGCTCCCGGGGCGGTTTGGCCCTGAGGAGAGGCGGGGGGGGGAGGGAGGGGAAGGCAACGGGGCCCGGGCACCGGTGGTCGTCGCCCCTCGGGTAGTGGGGATAAAGGCCCGAAGGGCCGGGCAACTTTTCTGTGCTGCTTTCGCCCGCCGGGAGAGCAGCGTGTCAGGTCCCCGGCTGCCGGTGAGCCCCTCGGGGCAGGTGGGCTTCGGGGGGGTGGGAGGGGGGGCGCTTGGTTCACGCGTGATTATCGCTCCCTCCTCAATCGCGTGGCTGTGGTGTGGGGAGCTGCGTCGGTGGGAAAATGCGTGGAGGAGTTAGGAGCTTGTGAATATAACGAGGGGGGGAGTATTTATTTAACATCAGGGCTTCCCCTGGGATTGGAAGCCTGGTGTCAGTTTGAGCGTGTCAGGCTGCGAAGGGTCTTTGGAGGGGGCTGCTTTCAAAGACTGCTCTTTCGGTGTAGCAAGTGTTGCTGATGTGATTCGAGTGGTAAATAAAGACATAGGTGAAGTGTGTCAGGACTGGTATGGCAGTGCTCACTCCGGATTGAAGTTTGGCTGGTTACATACGGTGAGACCTACACATCTGATGTAATTTATGTGCTGGACCTTCAGGGCTTTTAATATAGAAGCTGTTGCTATGTTGCGATACAAAACCTTCCCAAACACTCAAAAATAGTTTTGCGGCTTGGAGCTTCAAAGAAATCAAATCGGACATTCTTTTAGACAAATATACTGGAGCTGAGCTTGTCCTGATGTTGTTGATCTTGCATGCCTCTAGAGTCTTTAGAGCTACCAGCATCTCACCACTAGTATATTAGTTTGGTAGTTTCTTCAGAGCTTGAAAACAGAAGGAGTTGGACTAGTTCTAGCCTAGATCAGGCAATCAGAATGATGGCGGCAGGAGTAGCTGCCTGGTTTTGTATCTGTTCCATTGTTCACTGGAAGCACGCATCTGCAGCTGTACCTGAGTAGTAGGTGCTTCCTCCTCCGCTGAGCTGTTTGTTGCAACTATAACAGCAGGGATAGGTATGTGCAAGGATGATTAGGTAGCAGGGAAGCAACGTTTCTGTGGTCTGATTTAACGATGAGAGCATACGGAGTGAGGCCCCTGTAGGTTAAATGTTTAATAGCTTCCCTTGGCAATCTAGGCTTGTTGAATCACAGGAGTAGGAGCCTTTCTAATATAGTATCTTGGAAAACAGAACGTGGGTAAAAAGAAGGAAAGAATAGAAAGGTATAAAGAATAAAAGTAGTGGTAAATATGCCACTATATCATCCAGGGCTGTAATCTGGGTTGAAAGACTACTTAGAGACAGTTGTGACAGAGAAATTCTAGAGAAGATTGTAGCAACTATCAGGAGCTTCCTGAAGAAAACTGTTAAATGTACAAATGTGCTCTGTTGATGTTGCATGACTTCATCAGAGAAAGGTTTGTGAAATGCTATTACTAATGGAAAGTTTCTTTGTTGGTAAGTAGCCTAGGCTATCAGTTTCTGCAGTGTTTATGTTCTCATTTGAGGTACTAAATTGTAATCAGTTTGCTGTGGAGATAATCTTCCAGTTGTGAAACTAATGCAAACCAATCTAATATTGACTTCCCAAGACTGCAGAAGTTGGTGTGACTGCATTTCTACTCACACCTAAGGTTCATCAGCCCCAGAGCAATGTTTTCAAAAATAAATTGTGTCATGGTCTACAAAGACAGTAATGCAGCTTCAGGTATGTTTGGTTTGTACTACCGCTTCTGTCATCTGAACCAGCTATGAACAGCAGATATGAGATTATCTGAGAACCATTTAGTTTTTTGTGCTGGTGTGTGTTGCCTTTGAAAGTGCTTCCTTTGGACAGGAACAGCTCTACTTAGTTTTGCAGGCTTTGAGCTTCATGCCTGCTCTGTGTCTGTCCAAAGCTTTAAGTACATTGTGGCGTGTAGGGACAGTGACAAGGAATGGAACAGACTGGCTAAATATTATCAACCCTGATGCCTAAAGTATTTTCCTTTTAAAGTGTACAATTGCAAACATCTTCTTGGTTTTGAAGGAGCTGCTCTCTAGTGATATTTGGCTTTTTGGGTTAATGCTACACAATGTAGTCAGTGTGGTTTTGAATTATTACCCAGTCCAAATAGACCTGGACATGACTCTGAAAGTAGTTCATTTATACCAATAAAGTATTGGTATAAATGAATTATACCAATAAAGTATTGGTAGCAGTATTTACTTCTTATAGCTTGCAATCCTCAAAATGCTTTTGTGTCATCTAGATGTCTTAAAATTCTGTGTGTGTGTTTATGTGTAAATATATATTTATGAAACGTAAGTAGACTCTGTTCCTTAGTCAGTGGGGATAATCATGTTGCTGGGATGTGCTCGGATATCACAGAGAAGGTGCATGTGCATTGACCTGGATTGGTAAAACTAATTACAACATTTTAAAATAAATGTCTGTTTTTTCACACCAGGAGCTCTTGTCGTTGGCCAAACGGAAACGCAGTGACTCTGAAGAAAAGGAGCCTCCTGTGAGCAAACCTACAGCATCTTCAGACTCTGAGACATCAGACAGTGACGATGAGGTGAGCTGGTTACGTTGCCAGTGAAATTACTGCGGGTTATTTTTTCTGATTGTACCCAAGCACTGAAAGTGTATTTATCACACAGTATATTTAGCCTGCTGACTTCATAAAGTGGGACTGGCCATCAGTGGAACTGATGGAGACCCATTGAGCCCAGAGGATGTGTACTTGGAAATACTTCTTTTTTGCTTTGAATTAATATGCTCTGAATTGTAACTGTATACAAAATAGTCTGAGTGTCTGTGGAAAAGATGACTGCCTGTCTAATCTCATGTTCATATGGGATCTGAATGATCTGGTGATCTGCCTGCTTAAAACTGGTGCTTTTCCTCTCTCATGCTTACAGTTGAAGTAGCAGTGAAGCTGTTAAAGCTGAACTCTGAATTAAGGGAGTGAGGCTTTCAGTTTTAGAAGAGAGCTTCCTTCCTCGGAGAAGAAAAGGATCAGGGCAGGTGGTACTATTTTACATGTGGTAAAACTGTTCTACTCTGCTGTGAACTAGCTTGTCTGGCCATTTGAGTGTGCAACAGAGTGTATTTTTATTGGCATTTATGAAGAAAGTGAAGGAAGGGGAGGAGTTTAGTATTCCTTTGTTCTAGAGTTTTGTCAATTCCTTGTATATCAGTACTTATTTGCTGGAACTGTTTTTATTATTTGTTCTTGGTACTACATTCTAGAGCTGGTTAAAAGTCTCTGCTTTCATCTGTAAATGAAAATTGAAATAGACTTATTACAGCAGAGGAGCTGACTAACAGGTCATGCATATCTGAATAAAAAACACTTTCTTGAAGGCTTACAAATGTCTTTTGCAAGCTTTCTGCACAATGTAGTAAGGTCATTTATTCTATCTATTCTTAAAAATTTAACAGGGAGATGTTTGGGGTGTTGTTTTTTTTTTTTTCTGAAACTACAGGAAGGATTACTCATTGTGACAATTTGAAGACCAATAGGGCAGGCCAGTGATAAACTATTAAGCATTTGGTAGTATAGTAGAGTTCTTCCAATAAGTGTAAAGAGCATGTGGTTTCATTTTCTTTCTGAGGCATTTTTGAAATAAGTATGCTTGAAACTCTGTTTCAACCAATCCTCTTCTTAATTAAAAAAAAAAGGGTAACTCTCATATCTAATATGTGCTTAAGACATAAGGAGAGAGAGAGGATTGTGAACGGACTAGATATATTAGATTTGTTAGTGGGTGACCACTCAGTTGGTCACTCTGTGCGTTCTGATCTGCTGGCACACAGCTTATTTTAAGCTGTGCAGAGACCAGCTTGTCTGGAAAAGCAGACTTAGGTGTAGAGAGCATGTTGGTGATAAAGCCTTCTGTTCTGTATTTGTCTCTGAAAACTGGCAGAGTAAATAATACTATTCAGTTTATATTTTTTAGCTTGTGTATCTAACTACAAGTAAGGTCTACCTTTCCATTATATGTAAAATATGACAATGTATTTCTTCACGAGTTTGCACAGACCATGCGGTCCTTGCAGTAGTATCTCTGTTGCACCATGTGCATTTGATACTCTTTGTAATCTGTGTATCATTTCTAATTGATACTCTGATCTTTCTGACCTCCATGCAGCAAGAGGAAAAGATTTAGAGAAGAGGTAATTAGGACACTTGCTTCTATTCCTGTGCCTGAAATATGCATTCTGAACTGCTGCTTGTCACAGCAGGGTGAGACAGGCTGGGTTATAACAGTTCTGCTTCTGCCAGTCGTTCGGCTGTGTGCATCCCTAGGCTCAGCTACACTACTCCTGCTGAACAACTTTGGTTTCAATCAGTGTTCTTGTGGTTGGTTTGAGTTTGCTCAACCTTGGGGGCTGTGAGAGGGGGTCTAAAAGTTGAAATTGTCTTACTGGACTATCTGCAAAATGAGGACCTTGAGGGAAAAGCATGGAAATTGTTGCCCAGGGCAAATGTGCTTAATCATACCCATGTGCTTTCACGCAGGTTTTGTAGCGTGAACATTCTTTGTGGCTCCTGGCAAGTGCTAAATGTTCCAGGATTGTCACTATGTTGCATGTACAGGAAAGGAGACTAAATTTCTCTGCTTCAGGGGCTAATGCTGCGTTCTGCATTTTTTTAAAAGGAGGAGAGAGGTTGTGAGCCATAGGGGAAAGAAAGTACATTTTGGAATTACAGAGTAACGGCTTGTACAAATCATGCCTCATCTCTACAATGATGTCCAAGGGATTTCAGTAGGTCTTTAATGTTATATTTTGTGTATCTCTGTGAGAACGAGCTTCTCTGAAAGCTCTTGGCCACACCAAGTATTCATGGTGCAGATGCTGGGTTCTGTAACACTTTAAGGACCTCTGTGGTCCTTATTTAATCAAATTACCTGGCCAAGGGACGGAAGGTGAGTGGCTGGCTATGAAATAGGAAGGATGTTCTGAACCATCTTCTGGTGGGTCTGGAACATGTGTGACTGAATTGACTGTGGACTGTTGTTCAGAGAACTGACAGATGGCAATGACTGCAGGGCTTTGCAGTAAGAAGTGCTACCTTCACAGAGATATACACCAGGCTGGATGCAGATGTAGAGGCAGACAGTTCCTTCATCTGTGGAGCAACATGTGGCCATGACTACTCTAGAGCTCACCACCCCAAACTGCTAGCCTGTAAATGGTTAGCCATGTTACTCTTGGGTCCACTGTGCTACAGATATGTATCCACAAGGTACCCTCATTGCTTATTGAATACATCGTGTGGATGGTGTTTTGCAGTTGCAGCATGTTAATTTTGGGTTTTTGCTCTTCCTTTTATCCTGGCATCATTGCTTACAGGAAGAGAATTCTTCCTGTTGCATGGTGAAGCCTGGATGACTTCTACAAGAACTTCACTAACATCAGTGTAGATTAGACAGAACGCCACAATGCTGTAGGAGCTCCTGTTTGTTTCTCTTGGAAGGTTTGCTGGTAGCAATGCTGGTGTAAGTCAGTGCATCCTACTATGCTCGTTCTAATGTTGTGAGGGGTTTGACTGTGCCTTTTAACAGCTCTCAGGTGATACCAGAAGATATTTCTGAGACAAGAAAAGTTATATCATGAATGCTTGGTAATAGTCTGGAGTTCAGTGAGGAGTGTCTGTTTATGTCTTTATTTGCAAATGTCCAGATTCAGTAGGAAACAGCATAGCTGATGATCTCGTCAGGAGTGATGGGACAGAGGAAGAGGTGAGCAGTGGTTGTGCAGCTAGCGAGGAAATCCATCTCGAATAACATGTCAGCCTAGGAGGCTTTATGCCCTTATGAGGAAAGGACTTGAAAGTGTGGATCTATTTACTTCACTTCAAGTTAGAGCACTCTAGTATACCACAGATTAGCAAAAAAATGCATGTGTTCCTTCTGGTTTGAGGTTGTCTTCTGTGCGTTTGTAGAGATTACAATGCTAAACATCTCTTTTCCTGTGTGCTTGTATTTCATAATACTGCTTAACTAGACCTTCAAGAAAGAGCAGGTTCTCCAGTCCTGTGAGGCCTTTGCCATATATTTTTTCAAGCTTAGGAAATTTGTAACAGGCTGTGCTTTGATCTTCTTATACACAGCATTATAGATTGTGTGCTTTGTAACTTTGACTTTTCTTGGAGACAGTTTCCTTTAGCTGATAACAGATTCAATAGTAAAGCTTTCTTTAAGGAAGAGAGGTGCTCCTCTTACTTCCCCCACCCCAAACAAAGTGCAAGTCCAAATTTGAATAGCACAGTCTAATTGTATGGAGGCTGGCATGTCCAGAGAAGTACTATGAACCAACTGTGAACAAAATAGGTATAAAATATGGTCTGCAAGTAGCTGCTTTAAATTGCAAAGTGGCATGGACATAACTTCTGGGGACTTGTTTTATGTGGTATGAGAGTCTGCAGGAGCTCTGAAGTGGAGCAGGTTGCTCCAGAGATAGACTCATGGAGGTGCTAGAATTGAATATGTGATTTTTGTTTAATTTGTTTCACTGGATTAACTTTTCTTTTGAACCCAGAGAGCAGTTTTTGCTGAGAACGAGTCAGTCATAAGGCATTATCCAATATCTAGAGAAGTCACTAAGCCCATGTTAGTCCAGTGGGGTGCTTGCTGGCTGGTGGTGCTAGAGCCATGCAACGCACTAGTTGACCAAGTGTTTTATGGCTGTTGCCATCTCCAGCTGTTTGGCCCAGACTTCCTAAACAAAACATTGCAGGCATTCACAGCTGGTAGCATCCCCAGGTTTGTTTTGGTTATGGAGAGTGCTTCTTCACTGGTATTTGGTATCTACCATGTCAGTCAGCAGTTCTTGCCACATGGACCCCTCAAAATACTTCTAGAACAAATATTAACTTGCAGCTTAAACTGAATTTAAACCTACTATAGGTTTGTTTGTTGTTTTGGTTTTTTTTGTTTTGTTTTGTTTTTTTTTATAGTTACCTTTCTATGAGCTCCTTTGAGTAGTAATCAGACAATAAGGATGGATGAGGTGTCTGGTGATAATTTGGCTAGTAAAGCTTTCTTTCAGCCAGTTCCTGGCAAAGCTTATTCTGTGGCTTCAGAAGGTATTGCCTTTATTTGCTTATCTACTTTCCATTTTGGTGTTGACACCCTGAGTCTCTTCTTTGTCTAAAATGGTCCTGTTAAGTTTTCTAAGTACTGGGCTGTTGTCATTGTGAGGGTGTTGGAGGCTCTGAACAGGAAAAGTAACAAGGGCTTTTAATTTACTATTTAATTTTAACAGTAGTGGTAGAGAGCATTTTCTTCATTGTAGCTTTTGGAGTGCTGTCTCCAGAGTTTTGAGAAATCCTGAAGACAGTAAATGCTGCCTTATCTTCATATCTGCTGCCTGCTCTTGTCTTCACACCGGCTAAAATTGCAGTTTGATGACTTGCCTGGAGGACTGTCTTTTGTTTTCCCTATATGAATGGAGGAGAATGGGTGAAAGTTTGTAAGCTGGGCTAATTTTATGTACCTTGTTGTCATGTTGTCGTGGCCTGTAAGTTTATCTGGCCTAGGAAAGGAACACATTAGTAAAGAACCTGTTCTTCTTTGATGTTGTGGCTTGTAATTTGCCTTTTGCTTATAAAAGCCATACCCAGGAGGGAAGTATATGGCAAGGACAGGCTGGTAACCTTCATTGTGCATCTCTATCTGGTTTGATTTTTAATAAAAAAAAAAAAGTCAGGGAGAATATCCATTTGCGAAATGAAATCTCAGTGCATAATTTATTTAGGTGCTGTGTGAATAGAAGAAAATAGTGACTATTTGAGCAGTGGGGGTAAAATAATTCTACTGCATTCTGCACTCTGAGCTCACTTTTTTTCTTCTTTTTCTTTCCCTTCCTTGATCTCACTTCATCTCCCTAGTGGAAACATGTTCCAGGTTTGCTGAGCTACAAATGATTTTCTTCACTAAATTTGTGTAGTTGCATTTGTAGAAGCTGACTTCTAAATCTGGCTAATTTCTAATGTGTGGGTTGTTTTGGTTTTTGGGAGTTGTTGTGTTTTTTTTGTTTTGTTTTTTGTTTTTTTTTTTTTTTTTGTTATTGGCAATTCATTCTGGGTAATGTGGCTTAACTTGGACTTCTTAGAATCATAGAATCATTTAGGTTGGAAAGGACCTTCAAGACCAGCGAGCCAAATAATTTCTTGGGGGAAATATGCAAGCTATTAGCACTGTGAACCTTGGAAGCAAGAGAAAAATTAAAATGCTCTTCTTGCTACTTCATATGAATGAACTATAAAGCTCTGTTGTTCAATAATACTAAACAATAAGCAGAAAGCCATGTTGCAGCATGCTTCTGCATGGGTTTATTAACTTGCCATGTCTGGACCCATGGAGGGTTCCAGATGGTGGCTGAGGATGCAGCAGTGAATAGAGGAGCTGTTTAGAGGAGGCGTTATAGTCATGGAAAGCGCATGAAGTGTTGACTGGCTCTGCCTGACTGGAACGTAGAAGAGAGAACCTGGAGAAGCTGCAGTAGAGGACAGATTTTTGGAAAATACGGTTATTGTTTGCTGTTTGAGATGTGTAGAGTTAAGGGAAACGGAGCAAACAAATGCTTCTGACTATAACTCTGTGCATTTTTACTTGATGTTACTTACATGTTGCCTTTCTGATCTCTGCTGGTGTCCTAGAGCATGAGGAAGGGGCTCAAGATTCTGGTTTGGATGGCAGGTTGCCATGTAGCTCATGACTTTTCCAGTCTTCCCCCCAACCTGTTAATTTCTGTAAGAAACTTGATGTGGGCTGGTCTTTCTCTGAACAACACAGAGTGGTCATGCAGGGTCCAAATGACAGCTGATGGTTCATGAGCCTGCAGAGCAATCTCTGAGCCTAAAAGCCTCACACAGACTACGTCCTGGTTTTAATGATTTATTTGTCCTTAAGGCTTGCTCAAACCCTTGTCTTGTCCTGTAGTGGTACCAGGAATGACCAGGCGTTCATGAGAGATTGGGGTAGCTGAAAAACCCCTGAAACACCTGAGTCAGATGAGGAAGAATTTGGCTTTGTGACAGCACTGAAATGGGGAAGTGACAACCAGTTATTGTGACTTAAGACATAGAGGTCACTTGCATAAACAAAAGCAAGATGAAATGTATTCTCCAGGGTAAAACAGAAACCAAAGCAAAATTTTGGAGATTAGGGCAGGTTATTTTTTCTTTTTTACTTTTTTTATTTAAGAGATTGTCACACAGCTTTCTCTTCAGTCCCATCTTCCTGGGCCCAGATTGTCTCCACAATTCCACTTGTGAGTTAAAGGCTGAGAACAGCGGTCTGAAACGCCTGTATCTACAGCTATTAAACATTTTATTAACAACTGAAGTCCCTCTGTTCTTATATGATGTTAAAGTCTCTCATCTCAGCGTGACCTCTCGGGGTCTTGATATAACTGAGGTGTATATTATGGCTTTCACTGTGCTTCTTCCTTGCTGTACGGCATGCTGATGCAAGGTATAATTCAGTGTTAGAATGCTGGAAAAAGGCGGCAGAGCCCTGGGAAGGAAGCACCTCTTCATCCCTGGTTCAGAGGGCTCTGCTCCTCCCTGCTAAAAGCTCAGTTTCACTTTCTCACTGTTGTGTTTTCCATGGTATGCTGGCAGTAGGCGAGCTCTTGAACAAATAGCAAAAATGGACTTTTCTGTAATACCTAGGAGATGATTCCTTAACATTAAGATTTGAGCAGATTCATGCAGAATATGAGCTTGTTCTTAACTGATTTACATGGGCATAGTTAACCAGGAATATTATTAGGCAGCAGTATTGTAACAAGCCATTAAAGACCTGAGTACAAGCTCCAGCTGGTACAAAGTCAGATGCTTTCTGTGCAGTTTCTCACCTATCCTATGGACTGTGACAGACTGGGGTAACTGCGTAGGGCATGGAGTGCAATTGGAGGCTCACCACTAGGTAGCTGTAGTTTTACCTCAGAAAACAAAACCTCTGTCTGGCCTTGGACAGATACTTCCAGTACACAGCTGATGCTTAAAGAATGATGACAAAGCGGTTGGTAATCTGTATGGTACAAGGTTGGGTGCGAGAATAATCAAAACCTAGGAAGTTCTAAACGTATTAGTAGATCAGGTAGTAGCTTCTAACTACTCGGTTGAGTTTCATTTAAAGTATTTGAACACCAGGGTTCTCTGAAGATGGTACCTAATCAGGCAGAAGTTGTCATCTGATTTGATGGAATTATTACTGCCTGCAGAGACGGACTTGATTCATCCCCCAGGAGGGGGTGAATAGGTGAGAAGCCTGAAGTTTGTGTGTACCTGAGGGCAAATCTAAAGGTTGTTTGTTTGTTTTTTTTTTTTTTTTTTCCAGTTAGAGTAGTTTTGAGTGCAAGATCTCAGTTATGCAAAGGAATATTTGTTCATTTGTATTAGGAATATATTTTTTTTAATAGACTATATGCTTGAATATATGGTGATGTGCATGAAAGATGATAGTAATATAGAAGTATATGAGGGTAACAGTCATATATATATATATATGTATTTAGAAAGAAACTGTCTTATCCCTGAAGGTATTGTGCATGGAGAATTTTTAGGAGAGGTAGTGAAGTACAAAATATTGTAAAGCCTTAAAGTAATACACAGGCAATCCTTACCAGTTTTGTTCTCTTCTGGCTTTACCCAGGTAGTTGGGACAATGCAAAAATTCTAATGAGAAATCACATTGTAAGGTAAATGCTCCTGGGACCTTAGGATTTAAAGTTGCTACCCGTGTGTGTGGTGGTGTAAGTCCTGTACTTGGAAACTGCAGTCTAAGTTAATTGAAGATATGATATTAAGAGAAAATTAAAATTAAGACTATTGATATTTTTTTTCCTCACTTCTGTGGTTCTGATTTGATTCTGACTTATGTACATAGATGCAGGTGGTGGCACTACTGTCTATGAGTGCGCTGGTGATTTGTTGCGTGAAAATACAGATGCAGTGTACTCTTGGTAAAACAGAGATTTTGGAAAGACTGTTATGTATAATTGGTGTGCCTTCATGACATCTAAAATCTGCTCTTGAATAAACTAGTTTTGGAAACACATCTGTTGCTTCTCTTTCATAGTAGTAAATTGAAGCTAATCTTTACAAATGCAATTAGATGCTTGTTCAAAATTATTTTCCTAAGAAAAGGTTTTCAGTACCTCTCTTCTCCTGGCAGATATTGCAGACACCGAAGTCTTCATTGTTTTTAAAAGGCGTGTCCTACTAACTGTTGGCTTGTACTGATAACAGATTTTTTTTTTTTTTTTTTAAAAAAGGGAAAAACCTCAACCACCCACATAACCCTTCACCCCTCCAACCCAAAGAACCTTGTCAAATGCTTTCATATGTTAAGTTTCCTATTAGCTTTTCCCCCACCCCCGCCTTGTATGATTGATGTGTTGCTGTCAGGTATTGGACTGTTTCTCAGTCATTTTTACCCCAGTGTTTTGGGGGAGGGAGAAGAGTGTGATGTTTGTGTCTCATGATCACTTTCTTGGTTCTTTCCTTGCAGTGGACTGTTGGAGGTTCTAAAAACAAAAAAAAGGGGAAAACGGGTAAGGCAGAGAAGAAAGGAGCCATGAAGAAACAGACAAACAAAGCTGCCTCTTCAGGCAGCTCAGATAAAGACAGCTCAGCTGAGAGCTCAGCACCTGAAGAGGGTAAGATAACACATGTGCATCTAGTTACAGTGTAATTGCAAGTGAAGTTACCCCTTTCTGCACATTGAAGAGTAATGTTAAATGGTGATGTTAAAGACTACCTTCAAAGAGTTCTCTTTGTGTTACCAGTGGATAGTCTGGATGACCCTTAAACTTGCCATGGCTTGAAGTGCATATAATTCATTATAGGGTTGCTGTAAGCACTCCATTACAACCACAACACTACACTAAATACTGTTTCAACTGAAGAATGTATGACATATTTCATTACTTGACTTTCTTCTGGAAAATTCTGTTCTTCCTTCTAGCATGTCACATCTGTAGTGTGGGTAGCCTTTTTTTTTTTTTTGTTGGTGTATTTTTCCTTCCCGAACTTCTTGTGATGACAAAGGGAGAGGTGTATAGTGTTGCATGATGCAAATAGGAGTTTATCTTGCATGCATTTGCTCTGAGCTGGAATTCTTGCACGTTTATACTGACATGGAAGAAGAAAAATCATGACTATAATTTTGTCATAATTTTTTTACATTAATATGTAATATGATCCAATACTGGGCAAATGTCCTGTGTTCTTTCCTGTTTTCATCATGCCTATGAAGGTTTGCAGGTAGCTAGTTGCAATTTCAGTTGGTACTAAAACAACAAAGTTAAGAAAGAACATGAAGTAGCCCACAGTTTTACATATATTAAGCACAGTGGAGATGAACCAAAGCGTGAGGTGACTGAACCTGTATATATCAGTGCTTACAAATAGAGGGTTTCCACAGCATAAGCTTACAAAGCTGGAAGTTTCCAGAAATACTGAGACCAGAATGAAAGTGAAAGAATCCTAATGTCTGCTTCTGCGATTTGGTGTAATGTAGTCGATCAGGTGAGATAATCAAAGCACTTGGACTTGGATCAAGTTTAAAGGTGGTGTTACCCGATATTATTGGGGAGTCAGCTGTTCCCTAAGCCCATGTGTAACTGGGAGGGCTTGTTATGGTCATGGAGCTAGCATCACATCCTTGCCAGTCCTGAGGGTACTGTGCTTCAACCTCAGCTTGTGGTGTAGCAATTCATAGCCTTGCAGTCTTCGAATTATGAATTTTGGTTCTTCAAGTTGATATAATGAAGAGTATTGGTGGTGGTTAATAGTGACATTTGAGGTATGGACACACACACTTAGAAAGTAATGGGTGTATAAGCAACTTCTTGGGGACATGCTTACATCCCCAAGTATAGTGGAAGTTTAGTGGAAGAAAAGAGTAAAATTCATTCTTAGTATCCTCTGCTAACATGCTATAATGAAATGGTTGGGCCTTGCCCCAGCTGAATCTCACTGCCTTGTTTTTTTTTTTTTTTTTAGGAGAGGTGTCTGACTCAGAAAGCAACAGCTCCTCATCCAGCTCAGATTCAGATTCTTCATCTGAAGATGAGGAATTCCATGATGGCTATGGAGAAGATCTGATGGGAGATGAAGAAGACAGAGCTCGACTGGAACAAATGACAGAAAAGGAGAGAGAGCAGGAGCTGTTTAACCGGATAGAGAAGAGAGAAGTGCTAAAGAGAAGGTGAATTTTATATCTCTTGATATTTGGCAGTAAATTCAAAGGGGCTTTATGGAGAGTACGCTGACTGTGCTCTCAGGTTTGGGGTCCAAGCATTCAGCACTATAAAGCGTATTAAGCTTCCTTGTAGATTCTTTGCATAAACTGTACCTTGTAGCTAGTTGAGAAGCACACAGCAGGAATTCTGTGTGTTCTTGTAGAAGTCAGTTTCTGAAAGTTTCTCACCTGTCGAATATGCATGGGTCTGTCAGCTACCATTGTAGTCATATTACTGCTTTGCACACTAGAAGCCAGTCAGTCGGGAGGACTGCTTCTCTTCTGTCTTTTTTTGTGTTAGCTGTCACATGTTGATACTTTGGAAAAAGGCAAACAAAGTGTAAGGTGTATATGAGCTGCTGGAATTTTTCAGAAAAAAATGGTGAATTGCAGAGCAGTGTTAGGGGTTGCCTCTGTATGGGTGTGAAGCTGGTTGGGGCCCTAACAGAAGAGAGAGATATTGAAATAATGAGGAGTGGTGCTGGATATGTCATTTCCAAGGGATCATTTGTGTATTTCTACCTTAGGTGTTGCGGTTTTGTTTGTTACTGTAAGGCTGTCCTGTCAGGCAGCTTCCTTGTACTAAAGGTATTTTTCTTCCCACGTGTTTAACAGAAAAGATTTGGCATGTGTGGGGCAAGTTTTCTCCACTTTCTTCCCTCTTCAGTGACTTTTCTCTTTTCTCACTTGCTGAAAAATTTCTCTAGAGGACTGACATCTATTGATAAATCATGTCAATATAAGCTGCTGTCAGACTGTCCACTTGTCCAAGCCATAGTTAGAGCATTGCTTGTCTGTCTTTGGTTTTAATACTACTTTCAATGTCTTCTCTAGTTTGCTGCTCTCCTCAAAGGGATCAGAATGAGTGAAAGATTGGATTTAG
The DNA here is from genome assembly GCF_018691265.1 of Tyto alba. Classification (NCBI taxonomy): domain Eukaryota; kingdom Metazoa; phylum Chordata; class Aves; order Strigiformes; family Tytonidae; genus Tyto; species Tyto alba. The sequence continues at coordinate 7,638,112 of NW_024881280.1, forward strand.
ATCAGGTAGAAGGACACCATATTTTTTAATTTCATTCACTGTTCCATGGTAACTGAATGCCTGTCTTTTAGAATGAATGCTGGAGAATACTTGATACAAACAAGCTAAACAATCTAAGCTTGAGTTACTGATTTAATCTTAAACGAGTTTGTCCTGTTCTATATAAAGGGGTTGGCAGGTAGAACTAAGGGGCTGGTGGTGGTGGTGGGGGGTGTCATTATTTAAGTTTATGGTAAGTTGAATCTTTCGAAACACGGTCTAGCTCTTTATATGTACATTGTGCTGTGAGTTCATTGGGATTACAGCAGGCACTGCATGTGATACAATGCCTGTGCGTGGTGTGTTATGCCTCATGTTAAAGGCAAAAGGGGCAACGAGCTTATCTGGCACTTCAGTTTCTTGTCTACAAAATCCAGGTGTAAAGGACTCAAAAATGGACTGTGTAATATGCATGTGGATAACACTTTTTGGAAGTTAAGTAATTTTTTTTTTTCTTGTGTTGGTCCATATGCACACACCACTAAATCAGTTACCAGTCCATGGTGCAGTGGAATCTCAGTCACAAGGCAGTTCCAGTGAAATCACTACACTTCTGAATACAGTGACTGAAAATAAGATTTCAGAGTGATATATTTCATGAAAGTAGAAATGAAAGTGCCTACACTGGACTGCAGAAACTGCTTGAGTCTGGAATGTAGCTGCTGAAGGAAGACTCACTGTGACTTCTTTGCAGTTGTTCCTAGACAGACCAGTTCCAGCAGAAAGGTGGAGTTTAAGCATGAAAGTTAGCATGATAGCGGCTTTAAAAGAACCAAGTTTTTATCTTTTGAGATTCAAATGATATGAAATAGCCAATTGTTTAGAGTTGGAGACAGCATGCAATGGTCACTACACTGGCAAAGATGAAGATGGAGTAAAGACAGATTTCTGGGGAGTAGCCATTACTATGTGGTCTCCTCAGCCCTTTAGGTTAGCTGTCTGTAAGCCTGCATTTTTTTTATGCTCAGCTTTTCTTCACCTTTTTATTTTTTGGGGAATGGAGGGGATGGGAATGGATAACATTAAAGGGTTCTCCATCTGGGGCAAGCAGTAGAAGCGTTCCTTACAGCCTACTAACAGCTTAAGCTGTGATAGCATCTGAGCGGTGCTTCGCTTACTCAGGGAGAGAGCATTCTTTCATACATAGAGCATTCTTTCATACATTCTTTTTGTTTCAATCTCTGCTACTAGATTTGAAATCAAGAAGAAACTAAAAACAGCAAAAAAGAAAGAGAAGAAAGAGAAAAAGAAAAAGCAAGAGGAAGAGCAGGAGAAGAAGAAACTCACACAGATCCAGGAATCCCAGGTAGGAAATGAAACTGACCTTAGTAACAAACCATTTTTCCTTGGCAATAGGAGACAGGATGCTGCCTCTCTCTACCTCTGTTTTCCCATAATGTCAAAGAGTGGTAAGCAGGTCAGAATTTAGTTCATTTATATGCTCAAGCTATCTTTAGCCTTTCCAGTTCATTTAAACAAATTAACATCTTTGGCCTGCTGAGGGGTGCACTGATAACTCCTTTTAATGAAAAATGCAGAGTTGCAGCTATATCTAGGGTTGCTGTGATAGCCCTCCCTTACAAGAACAAGAAAGCAACCTTTTGCAATTCCTTTAGCCAAACCTCTGTCATTCAGTCTGAAACATTAGATATAGTCTTTCTTGCAAGGGAAAGTGTGAGAGAGCGGGCCAGAAACTGCTCAGCTGTTGTCTTATTTTGCATGCCTATACAATGGAAAGAATGATTAGTTTCAATAGGTAGGGGTGCCAATGAAAAGCTTGACTGCTAGGAGGAACAGTAGTAGTTCTGTAGTTTTTCCACCTCCAGTAGAAAGAGGGTAATACCTGGTTTTGGGGTGAGGCCTCTAACTGAACTGTAGTTTCAGATGGCTGAATTGGCTGTAGTTTCAAATGGCTGAGAACCTGCCCTTAACTATTTATAGAGGCTGGGCAGATAGGCTCCCAGAATGGGATGGGAGTCATCTTGCCTCACTTTAGCCATCTAAAAACTAGTTGATTGTTTGCACTTGTTGTCACCTCTGTCTTTGTGCAATGGAGGAGGGCATCTCCAGCTGGCAACTCACTCCATGTTATTTTCTGGTGAAATAGATGTTTAACACCTAAATCAAATTAGGTGAGATGACTTTTCCTCTAGGCACATATTAAGTGGCATGAATCTCATCTCCCTACCCCTCCCAACTCCATATATCTACGTGTGTGTATATACTTATATAATCCATATATATAGTACATAATGTGTAGATACATATACATGTATGCATATATAAAAGAATCTTATGCAGAGTTCTTTTACAGTGCCTTCCAGATATTACTTCGACTTACTTCAAATGACTGTCTCTTATGCTTTATTATAGCAGCTGCTTTCTGTGCTACTTGGTATTCCAGATAGACCTGTTAGAAACGGAAAATATTAGAGACTTGCAACACTTAAGATTTGGATCCATATTGCAGACTTTACACACAATTTTATTTCTGCTTTAAGTATTTGTTAATGTAACTTTTCTCTTTGCTACTGAATGAGAACAAGTGCCTTGATTTGGCCTTACAGAAAGAGAAGCAAATGAGACTATTAATCCAATTTTTCCTCATTGTTAGTCACAGAATTGCTTCCATTTTATTTCTCTAGTCCTTGTTTAACTTCAAGGAGTTTTGAGACTAAAACTTGGTGGCAGAAATGTTGAAATGTAGATATATTAATTATTTTTGATACAAAATAGAAGGAAAAAGTATGCTTCGTATTGATATCCCTCTCTCTAGCCTCTGTAAAAATGAACTTGAAAAAAAACTGATTCCAAAGTGGGGTTTGTTAGTAGTTTGTAGCTGAAAAATTTTCAAAGTGTGCAAACAATCTTTGTTTTAATGCATTTCAGTTTATGGTTTGTACTTGGTGTTGATGGACTTTCTGTGCATGTTTTTAGGTCATGTCACATAACAAAGAGCGGCGATCAAAGCGGGATGAGAAGCTAGACAAGAAATCTCAGGCAATGGAGGAGCTAAAAGCAGAAAGAGAGAAAAGGAAGAACAGAACAGGTATGAAAATGTGTTGCTACAGCTTCGGAGGCATTGTTTTGTCTTTCCAAATGTGCTACTTCCTGTTTCTAATTAATGCAACAATCCTGTGCCTTGGAGTGAATGAATTCTGTGTCTGTGTTTTCTTTGGTCTTTTGCCCAACACGGCCACCTAGGGTATTGTCTGGCACCAACTGGTTCTGTATTCCTCCCTGACGCCCCTCCCCGGAATGGTCTGAAGACAAAGCAAACTTTCATTGCAGTGCATTGAATGGCACTTAGTCAGGTTTAGTTCGAGTATTTTAATTGGTCACTTAGATTCTGTTATTTAAACTCTGAACCATCCAAACCGTATTTATTGTACTTGTGCTACCTTTTCTACATTTGCTTGTTTCTTCACTGGCAGGTCATCTTGTCTGTCTCACCACAGACTTTTGATGCAACCCTTTTTGTTACTCTACTGGGGTTTATTATGGTCCTCTCCATACATGAGATTATTTTTTTTCCTTGCAAAATAACAATGAGTTGTCTGATTATAATAGTTTTATCTTGTATATCCAGTTGTTATTGCCCATCTTGTATTGCTACATGCAGTCAAGTTGGGAGACTGAAGATAAGTACCACTGAGATTTAAGATGCTTTTAAATACTTTGATTTCTCTCTTTGAATATTTACAATGGAGTGCTTAGTTTACTGGTGGATTTGAACATGTGCCACTTGTATCCAGCATAAAATTAACACCTATCTGCCTCTTTTTGTTTGCCCTTTTTTTTTTTTAAACAATAATGTTTCAGCTCTAAAAGGAAGCTTTCATAAAAAACTTTCAGCTTACTTTTCCTTGTTCTCTGTCCTCCTTCCTCCAGCTGAATTGCTTGCAAAAAAACAGCCATTAAAAACTAGTGAAGTATACTCTGATGATGAAGAGGAGGAGGAGGATGATAAGTCTAGTGAGAAAAGTGATCGCTCATCCAGATCCTCATCCTCTGATGAAGAGGAAGAGTAAGTAGTAAACACTGGACTATGATTACTTGTAAGTATGTGTTCAAAAACACAGATCCACTTTAAGGAGACACATACTGTTTTAGAGGATTATTTGGGGATGCTTAAGTGTGCCTACAGTGGTGCTACCTCTGGGCACACTTGTATCTCTTGGATTTGAGTCCTTGGCTTCTATATTATGGTGCATGGAACCTTGGATGGCTTTGCAACTCCGTTTCCCCGCTGTTAGCATTAGGCCCATTTACACTGTTGTTTACAGATTTATTTAGCCCTACAGTTTAGCAGCTGTAGAACCCTGGCCTATTAGCAGGGCAGAGGTATGTGCTGGCTTATCTTAAAGTACTGGCCTATAAACTGACTTGTGTGAGTCTTCCTGCTTTGTGGTAGAAGGGGCAGTGAGTAACAAGTCAGGGACTTTGCATTAAGACTTTCTCATGAATACTAAATTTGCGTATCTACAGTCAACTACTGTCAACCACAGTCAACATGCTGAATCATTCCTTTTATTAGTAATTGAAATAGTTAGCACTCATGCTGCACCTTGCTCAGGACCCCTTTTTTTTGGTGATTATATCTCTACTTTCTTTCTTCCTTCTTACCTTTCCCAAATCAGGAAAGAGGAAATTCCTCCTAAGTCCCAGCCAGTGTCCTTGCCTGAAGAACTGAACAGAGTACGGTTATCACGACACAAGCTGGAACGCTGGTGTCACATGCCCTTCTTTGCCAAGACAGTCACTGGCTGCTTTGTCCGTATTGGCATTGGAAATCACAACAGCAAACCTGTTTATCGGGTGAGTGTGGTTCCAAGGGATTTAAGTCTTTTTATAGTGCTGTAATATAATATTTGCAGCTTAGCAATTCTCAGGTAGCTGTGATGGAGTGATTAATGTAGAAAGATTGCTTATAACCAGAAAACATAATTGCTGCCAAAGAAGTGGAAGAGACTAGTTTAAAAATAAATCAATCTATGGGACCAGTTAGGTGAAGAGATATATTTAGTGAGAGAGAGGGAGCAGTAACAAAGCCTGTTCTTCCAGCTTTGGTTCCTGCTGTTATGTCTCATCATTTGTATTGCAAACTAGAGTTCAAGACTCTGCTTTGACCAAGTAAGGATGAGTAACATTCACTTCTTATTTCTGGGAGTGTTCCCAAGTTACTGTGTGGTCTCAAGTCTTTTTTGACAAAGTGTTTCTAGTATTTGTGTGCCTCAGAAGAGAAGGTGATTGAGAACAGTTTTGGGTTTGGCTTTATTTTGTTTGTCCTGTTTCATTGCTTCAACTGCACAATCATAGGATGCAATAATATTCTTTAAAATTGCATTAAAAAGGGGCTGTGTTTAGTATGTGAGCAGCACTGGTGTATTTCATTTGGGACATTAACCCAAACCACCAATAAATGAAAAGGAATTAGGAAAAGTAGGAAAGTATACACTGTTTGGTCAGGAAGGCAGAACTGAGAAGATAGAAAAACTGCATCAAGCATTCAGATAGTATAATTTGTCACATCAAAGGTGATGCATGAAGCAACTAATTCAGTACCAGATAATGTACACTGAAGAGGCTTGCTTTCCATGATCTAGTTAGAATTGTTAGTTACATTAAGGTTTTTGATCTCTAGTGAAAAGGCTTGATAATATCACATATATTCCAGGAACGCAAGAAAAAAACCTTATATCCTTCCTCTTGCGTGTTTTACTCTGATACAGGTTGCTGAAATAACTGGTGTGGTAGAGACTGCGAAAGTTTACCAGCTTGGTGGTACCCGGACAAACAAAGGACTACAGTTGCGGTAAGATACCGAAGTAATCCTCATCAGTTCATGATTCAGGGTCCTTTTCATAGTAAATAATGGTCTGTGTGTGGTTTGGAGATAAGACCTAAAAAGCAGCCTGGGCCTTGCTGTGCTGCTTACTGCTAGAATGTTGAGGTTGAATTTGTTTGGGGTGTTTTGCCCCCTTGGGCATAATGGTAACTATAAAAAAAAAAAACCTCATACAGGGATTTGTGATTGTGTTGACATCTGAGCAATTAATTTGTGTTAGTAACCCATGATTGTTTGTATACGCCTCTTGAGCTTTGCAATACTCTTGTATTTTTTCTCCACTATTGTATAATCAGATGTTAGAATTATGTATCATTTAAAGGCATACATGATTTGGTCTGGCATACATGTTACAACATAAAATAATACCTTGGAGGGAAGAAGCTGAATGTAGCACTGGATTTCTCAGTTCTTCTTACAGCCCTTATAAAGATGGTGAGGTGGAGGTTAACAGTTACAATACGAAACATGCTGGTGAGATAGGACAAGAAGACATTAACCATTTGGGAGAAACAGGGAGGCATGTGGAGAATGCACATGGGTGCAAGCGTGGAGTAAAAAAGGTCTCTGGTAGTGAGCCTTAGAAAATGTTTAGGGATTTCTGGCTTTTGACTGGCCAGTGAATTGAAAATTACATAGGGGTTGGCTCCAGCATTGTATACTTCAGTACTGCTTAAAGGTTACTTCTACTGGTCCAAACATGAAGGAGCTTTGTGTCTCTAAAGATCATGCCATGGGTCCCCAAATAGGGTATGTAAGGTTTAGGTATGTGAGAAGTCTGTTTCTCTTTTCTCTTGAGGGTTTTACTGCCACAACTGCCACATGGTTTGCTGCAGACTCGCGCTCTGGTATTCCATTGCTACAAATAGCTGATGTGGGCTCCTGGGACTTACCTGACTGATGTTAGGGACACATAGCATGTGAGCCGCAAGAGTAGCCTTAAGTGTCTGGTTTTGGGCTTCTTGAATCAATTAACTGCTGTAGATCCAAGATCACAGCTCTCTACCATCAGAAAGGGATGTTGTTACATTTTCTTGTTGCAGGCATGGCAGTGATTCGCGTGTATTTCGTTTGGAGTTTGTCTCAAATCAGGAATTCACTGAAAGTGAGTTTATGAAGTGGAAGGAAGCGGTAAGTTTGCCAGACTTTAGTTTCTTCTTAGCAGCCTTCTGCCAAGGATACTTTAAGTAGAAAGTAACTTCTTTGTCTCTTGTGTTCAGATGTTTTCTGCTGGGATGCAGCTACCCACACTAGATGAGATAAACAAGAAAGAAGTGTCTATCAAAGAAGCCCTCAACTACAAGTTTAATGACCAGGACATTGAGGAGGTAAACAGTGTGTTGTAGTGAGGCTGTGGCAGTGCTTAAAGGTGACAGGAACTCATGGAGTAGAGCCCTAGCTGTTACAGAGCGAAATGATCATGATATTTGCTTCCTAAGAAGAAAATAAGTCTCAAAATGAAGGTGGTTGCATAACTGGATAGAATAGCTTGGTAACCCACCTGTGTGGTGCTCACTCATGCTTTACTTTATGCCCTGTTACCTCCTCTTGAACTTGTGTTCCAGAGCTCTGAACTCCTACCCTGAGTATGGCAACTTAGTTCTCAAGTTCTGAAAAGCTAACAGCATCATGATAGATGCATTTATCACAGTTTCTACAGTTTAATACTTGCTTAATACTGACCAAATGTGATTAGCATCAGATTTTTGTAGATCGTAAGTGAGGGGAATGGATCTGTAACTCATTACCAAGTCACAAATTTAAAAATGCAGCAGAGAAAGAGCATGAGTAAAATTCTGTGGCAGTAAGTACATTTCTTAGGTGATATTGATCTGATGCTTCTAGCGTCCGAGTATTGAAATAACCATTTCATCTTTGCCTATTCTTGATGTTCCCTCTTCATCTTACAGATTGTGAAAGAGAAGGAAAGGTTCAGAAAAGCACCTCCAAATTACGCTATGAAGAAAACTCAGCTGTTAAAGGAGAAGGTGAGAGATGAGATGATGCCTGCAAGCTTAATGCAATCTTTGATTTTGAAGAACTGGAGCTCATCTGGATTTTGGCGGTAGTCAGCAGTAAGCTCGACTTTAACTATGCAGCTAAAAGGTGGATCTCAAGGTTCATTGCTGGGTTCAGAGCACATAGAACCCAGTTAAAGATATTGCATTTTTCTGAGGTCAATTGCCAATGATTATAGCTGTCTCTCTGTGTTCTTTAAACAAGAAGGTCTTAAGCTGTTTTGCTTTACAAACTCCTTTTCCTTTTTTTAATTTTCTTTTTTTCTTTTTTTTTTTTTTTTTCTTGTGGAGTACCCTATGATACCATTTGAAAGTTGATTTCTTATACTCTTTAAAATAGGAAAAATAAAAGTTTTGTTCAATTGATTTTTACTCAGGGGTAACTGAATTGTCACTTTATGGCCAGTAACTCATATTGAAAAGAGTATGTTGTCAGAAGATTTACTTGCCACCGAACTGTTTTACATGTAGACCTGCTGGAATGAATAGACCTAGCAGTGCTCAGAAGCCAAAGCCAAGAAGTCAAGAAAACAAGCAGTCTTAAGTATCTCTGAAGATACATAGACATAACGCATTTTGTTTGTTTTAATTTATGCAGTCCTTTTTCAAGATATTAGTGCTTCGTATACGATGAAACCAAAGATTTTGTATTAATCTTTAGTTCTACATTCTTTGGTTTAACTGTATTGTTTCGTCATCATCTTACTATGCATGAACATGTAAATTGTTAGTTTTCCACTGCAGAAGGGTGCGTTTGCTTTTTGTTGTCACCAGGTGGCACAATAAGCTACTGCTGGTCTGGTGGTGCGGCAGGGGACTGTCCAACTCCTTGAAATAAGTAGAAACTGGCAGTTGCAGAAATAATAATTCTTTTCCTGAGCTGTTAAATAGCAGTACTAAATTTGAATCAAATCTGCAACTTAAAGCATCTAACTGACTTGTGTTTCTCATGCTGGGACTAGTGTTCCTACCTCTTCCTTAGTTTAAGGAGTTTCAAAGGTTTTCAGTGTTCTTCAAAGAAGTTCTGTTTTGCTGTGGGCTGTAAGGAGAGTTTAGCTCTTTATTGTATCCTATCATGTGGGGTAGAATATTTGGAATTGGAATAGGGTTAGCTGGCATGGGTCTGTCCCTTGTATCTCTGAGTTCTGTGGTAGAGAATAGTGCCTAATGAGTTACTGTTTGGTTGAAGGCTATGGCTGAGGACTTGGGGGATCAAGACAAGGCCAAACAGATTCAAGATCAGCTTAATGAACTTGAGGAGAGAGCAGAGGCCCTGGATCGTCAAAGAACAAAAAACATTTCTGCCATCAGGTAAGAAGCAGATATTGGGAATTTCCTGTCTTAAATAGTATCAATCGAAATATACAGAGAAGAGAAACTAATGCAATAGTGAATTAACTGCAAGATTTTGTCTCTTCTTTCCTGTACAACATATTAATGAAATGTGTATCATGATGGTCCTGTTATTATTTGCCTATCTTCACTGCCTTGTATCTTATTCAGTTAAAACTGTCAAAAATGTAAACTTTCTTCCACATACCCTAGTTAGCAGATGTGTTGCAATAAGAATAATTTGTGATGAGGATGAAGCTGTAAGAATGCTGTCAAACATTTTGTTGTGTAGGGACTGATAAATGACAGTCACTTTCTTTCCCCCTCCTCCTTTTTTTTCCCTTTCTGCAGTTATATCAACCAGAGGAATAGAGAGTGGAATATCGTTGAATCTGAGAAGGCACTTGTGGTAAATAGTGCTGAATTAATACTTCTGTACAAGTAGAGACAAAATGATGCAAAGGGGGATAATTGCATGGTGAAGTTACTCAATTTTTTAAAATGATCTATAAAATCTTTCATATAGGCAAATGACATGATTTTGGAGCAAATTGCTTCATCCTTTTGATCAACTCAATTATCAGCAGATTACTGACTGTAATAGTGACTTACTGCATTTTGTATGGGAACTAAATCAGTAAGGAGACCTCAGAGAATCAAATAAAGGAAATATTCAGTTCTCTGCAGTGACACTTCTACTAAGGAAAAGTTAAGCTTGTTTAGCAGATGGTTAAGCCTTAACTGCCCTGAGAGTTTTGCACCTGTTTTTTTTGTTACATTCAATAAGGGTGGTTTTGCTCTGTGAAGCATCGGATTGTGGGTGTGTCAAAGTCTTTCTAATCTGTAATGCTGTTGCTGGTTTTCCTCTGATCTTGATATTATATATAGCTGATGAATGCTTGCATGGATGGGGTGCTGTGGGAGGATTTACAAGGGTGCAAGTAGCTAACTCTGCAAAACCATGTGCTTTTTCTTCTTCAGGCTGAAAGTCACAGCATGAAAAATCAACAAATGGACCCCTTTACTAGGCGGCAGTGCAAGCCCACAATAGTGTCTAATGTGAGTGTAATACTTAAGTTCAGTTGAGGCAATTTGCAGAGAAGCAGGAACTAATGTAATGCAGAGAGTAGGAAGGAAAACGTAGCTTGTATTCATTCCCAGCTGTGCCATATGCTGTTAATGGCCCAGATGCCAGGGTGACATGTAGTTGAGTGAGATCCTGGTCTTACTATCCCAGAAGAAGGAAAAAGCACTATTTATTTTCTTAATGCAAAGTGTGAAAGGCGTAAGGGATGTGGGTATGTACATGGAGAAGCAACAGGTTTAGACTTCTGTAGTGAGTTCTAGGTAGAATTACTCAGATTTAGTTAGCTCTGGGAAGACAGTTTGCTTTTAGGTGTGTGTTTTGCTTCTAATTCGTTGAAACTTTCAGGAAAGATCTGTGAAAGGAGAGAAGAGACCAGACGTTTTTGGGCCAGTGATTGTTAAAGTAGTTTAACACAAACTTGCTCCATGATACTGTGGCAAAGCTTGCTATTGCAGTCCCTAGCTATATAAACAGTGGCTAGCAAGGTGATCAGCTCCTACTTCTAAGTAATCTGGCTTTGCTGAGGCCTGTTCTGGAATAGTATAGAGTTTTGATATTAGTACTTAATAAAAACTGTCCAAGTTGGCTCTCATCAGTCCCCACAAACTGGCAAGGGAATAGAAAAGGAATCTTATTGCAGGGCTTGTGTTAAGTAATTACTTCTGAAAAAATTCTTTATTAGAAAAGAATCATAACTGAGTAGCTTTATTATGGTAGACAACTATTATGTAAAGAAAATAATCTTCTAAAGATTTCTTCTCTCTAGTAAAGTGCTTCAGCTAGAACTGTAAGGTGAAAGCAAATACATCTAACAGTATTATTAAGATTAGTCACAGGAGCAAACCATATCAACAGGAAATGTATTTCTCATTTTCTCAAAGAAAGACTTTCTGAAGGGTAACTTTTAGTTTGTTACCGACAGATGCATTACACAGGTATCAGGATGATTTCAGTTGTCTCTGAGATCCTAAAGATTGGACTGACTGATCTACAGCCTCTTGTGGTTTTAGATTCATGGATATGAGTGCTGTTTTAACAAAATGCAGTATAGTTTTCACAAATTTAAATACAGTGGGGTGGGTTTTTTTTATATTTTTTTTTTCTTTTTCCCTTCTGCAGTCCAGAGATCCTGCTGTCCAAGCTGCCATCCTTGCCCAGCTAAATGCAAAATATGGGTCTGGTGTATTACCAGATGCTCCAAAGGACATGAGTAAGGCAAGTTTCCATTTCTGTCTCTGTTACGTTCCTCCTACTGTCACTGTTATGCTCTAGAAGCTTATGACTAATAGTAGGTGTGCATGCTTCCGTTCTAGAAATAGGTATTCTGTAAAGCATTATCATAGAAAAGGAACAGCTTTTTGTTTCTTGGGGAAAAAAAATTAAGTTTCTCTAGCAGTATGAAAGTTAAACTAACTATGTTTGTGACAATAGTGGCAGAAAAAGCATTTTTACCTGTGTTTATCGGGACAGAAAAGGGTAGAGAATGACTTGTAGTTTTTATTTCAGGGTCAAGGGAAGGATAAAGATGTGAACTCTAAATCAGCCAGTGACCTCTCAGAAGATCTTTTCAAAGTGCATGACTTTGATGTAAAGATTGATCTTCAGGTTCCCAGTTCAGGTAGGTGTTCCGGCTGCATTTGGGGATGCAATTGTCCAGCTCATTATGGTAGAGCACACTTCTTCCAGAAGAGCCCTTTCAAAATCTTTGGCGAGCTTTTGCAGATAGCAGCAAGGACTCAGTATTTGTTATCTTGGCAAGTATCTTGAACTGAGGAAGGGAGGATGTGTGTTAGTGACATCCATTGAGAGAACAAGAACAGCCATATCGTGTTAGACTGAAAGCCTGTATATGCCCATATCCTTGTTCCATATGCCTAGAGAGAAAAGGAGGTAATGAGTGTTTTCTGATGTACTCTTCCAGTCTACAGTTTCTATGACTTGCATAATCTTCGGGGAACAGTCAGGTGTGTTGTATTTAATAAGTCTTGATTTCTGCCTTCATACTTTCTTTGTTAATTTGTCTAATCACTTTTGAGGGCAGATAAGCTTTGGGTGTCTGTGATGTCCTGATCCATAAACTGTGTACGTGCTATGTGGATAAAGTATTTTTATTTGATTTGGAATCTGCTGTTTTACCCAGTTGCTGTTCCCTAACTTTGGTATTGCATATGGTATTGAAGCAAAATGTTAGGGGAACCAAAACACTGTACAGGGAGTGAAGGTATGCTTATAGACACAACACGCTGACTCTTCCTCTTTATGGTCTTTGTCATCTTCCTCTTTGTGATTTTGAAAGACTGAGATGTGTGGCAAGAACAGTTTAGTGTCATAGAATTTTTTAGGTTGGAAAAGACGCTTAAGATCATCGAGCCCAACCATTGACTTAACACTGCCATATTCACCAGTAAACCATGTATGTCCCCACGTGCTATGTCTACATGTCTTTTAAATGCCTCTAGGGATGGTGACTCAACCACTTCCCTGGGCAGCCTGTTCCAATGCTTGATAACCCTTTCAGTGTAGAAATTTGTCCTAATATCCAATCTAACCTCCCCTGGCACAACTTGAGGCAGTTTCCTCTCATCCTATCGAGCTGTCTTCCAGTGGAGGGAAAGCATGGGAGTATACCAGTGCAATTTGACTCACAAGGCTCATTTTTTCTCTTGCGTTACTGGAAGTATTAGAGCTGAAGTTTCTTGGAGGGCAACAATTTAGGAAGTACTGTGAGAATACACAAAGACTTAAAACCTTGTCAAGAAGGAAAAGTAGGAGAGGTGGTCTTTCCAAACTAGGTCAAGATTGGAACTCTGGATGTAAGACTACAGAGTGAGGTAGGTTGCCAAGAATAGGAGACTTCCTGAAGCAGATAGTTATGAACTTCAGAGAGTTAGCAAGCAGATGAGAGTTGCGTGCTAAGGGACACTGAAAACCAGGAAGGGGACTGAAAAGAGAAGGATGAGAGACACCCAGTATAGGTAGAGGCTTAAGTGTGGCTGCTTTGTGTTTTGTGTTGTGTGGTTTTTTGTTTTTTTTTTTTTTTCCTCAGACAGAACACCATTTTGCTTTGTGCAGTCTCCTTTCTTAACAGAAGGACCTGGGAATTGGTTAAAATGTGTATTGTAGACATGGATAGGAAGTTTGACTTCTGTCCACTCATTATCTATCTCTTTATGCTTGCTATTCTCATGGGATAATGATTCACCAAAGGTCCCAGAACTGAGCCTGAAGGGCTCTGTTTGTATTGTGATTTCAGTGTGCTACAGAGTAGTTTTCTTAAGAAAGGAAAGTATACTTATCAGTAGAAAGCTGGAATAACAGAGTCAAAATTGCACGTGTTTTATCTATGAAGATAAGCTACCGGATACTGAAGTTCTAACCTGATGTATACTAGGGAAGCCAAGCATGATTTTGAGGTGAAGTTGTCAGCAAAAGCAACAATTAAAATTAGCAGTTTTCATGTGTTTCGGTCCTCACTCTTTTCTTATCCCCAACAGAATCTAAGGCACTGGCCATCACCTCCAAGGCTCCACCAGCAAAAGATGGTGCCCCTCGGCGATCATTGAACTTGGAGGACTACAAAAAGAGGCGGGGGCTTATTTGAGCATGCCCACTCTGCTGCTTCTGATCCTGCATGCTCCATGACGATGTCCTACCTTTTCTTCCTCCCTTTTCAGTTCTCCCTTCTGGGTTGGAGCAGCAATGGAGCTGGGAAGAGACTCTTTAAAACTGCCAGTCATCTGTAACATAAACCATTCAACTATTTACTGTATAGACCTCCCTTCTTGCCCTTTCCTCCTGCCCCCTCACAAATGTGGATCTGTGCTATTTGGGGTTTTCCCATTTCTTTTAGTTTTGAGTTTTTGTTTTTATTTTGTTGATGCAGCTCGTTGGTCCACTCTGTGTTCAGTATTAGCCTGAGGTCTGGATTTACATAGGAATCTCTTGGTGGTCGCAGAATCAGCACTTGGTGATCTCCCCTTACATACCACCACAGGCATGGTGAATAAACATTGGCGCAAGACCTTTGTGGCTGGAAGGTCATCTGCACTTTCTTCCTCTTCTTCTTCCTCCTTCATCCTAGCTTTGGAGAAGGGAATCTTCAAAAACTGGCTTAGGTTCAAAGTGTAAATTTTTTTGGGAGGGTTGTGTGACTTTTTTTCAGGTGTTTTTTATCATTTTTAAGCTGCAGTACTATTTGTATCCGTCTGTCACAGTTCTTTACGGCTGTTTTGAATTTCTACCAGCTGTACTTGAGCATCTGAAATTGCAAGAAAGAAACTCATTAAATGTGATTCTTCTTACTAAAACGGCTTGGCTGATATAGCTGTTTAACTTCATGCTCCCTTTTTTACTTACACTTAACTGATGAGAGGTACACAACTCTTGATGTGGGACTTGTCATCTGTAGGACGTCTGGGCTCTCCAGCTGTAACTGAGTGAAGTAGCTTTTTCTGGGATGGCCCTGGGGTGCTCATTGGTTGGGTTATAATTTCTTCTCCAAGCCTCCAATATTACATATTTGTTAAGTCATCGTGTCTTCACTGGGCTCCAGCTCGCTTTGTTTCTTGCTTTGTGAACCATTTAAACGGGGCTTCTATAAACAAACAAAAAATTAAAAAAAAAAAAAATCACTTTGTGTGGAAGGGGAAGGACACAGTAAGGACATAGTAGAATGGTCAGTGGGTAATGTGTGAAGTAGCTGATGCACATCTTTCATATATAAACTGGTACAAGTGGAGTGCAACACTAGCACAAGAATTGTATGGCTTTATGGAATATTTGACTGGACACAAGGTGACAGCTAAATTATCACTCAGGTGTTAAAAAAAAAAAATCAAAGTGTAAATATAAGTGATGTTTAACAAAGAACTTTTCCAAACGATACAACTGAATATATGGAGCTAAGAACTAAATTAAAAGCGAATTAGAAGTCTAAAAGGTTAGAGGCCCTCGTTCAGGTAAGCGTGCAAGCACGTGTTTGTTCCTACTCAGGCCAGTACGTACGTAACAACTTCAGCACTGAACTGGATAGGAATGTTTCTGGGGGACCCTGAAGAGGGAAAATGCTGATGCTCTTCTTGTGTCAGAGCATTACTGTTTTTCTGAAATCATACACTGGTTATGTTTAAACCTGTGTTTGATACTTTCTTGTTGGATTCTTAATGAAACTTTAATCTAGTTCTTATTTAACTTTCTTTTCCTTTTTTAACAGTAGCTTTAAAGAAACATCATGTAATTGTATGCAGATTGATACTATGAACTGTGTATAAAAAGAAAATCAACCTATGAAGCAGCTCTTACCTACCATGTAAACAAGTAATTAGAAATCCTTCAGTGCTTATTTACCGAATAGTCCATAGTTCTAGGACACATGTGGGTTATTCTGTAAATATGTAATCATAGACTGCTTTATTTGATGGCCTATTTTAGCAGCTTCTCTGGAGTTGTAGTAGGCTTTCACGTATATGTACTTTTAACTTTTTAAGAGTGGATTTATGGAATCTACCATGATAACTTCATAGGAGACATCGTGATTCACTGTGTAGATATGCATTTGATATAATTTTGGTTTTTTAACAGCTTCAATGATGTTACAGATTTGTAATAAAAATCTAAACTTATTTTGCAATAGCCAGTTTTCAAAATAATCACTCTCCAATGCTTTGCAGAAATAATTGCCAAATCAAGCAATTCAGGAACTGATTTTTCCACAGAAATGCTTCAGAGCTCTAAGGCTCAGTGACAAGTGATCTCTAAAGGTAAAGTTAACTCAAATTCAGTGGTTTTAATATACTTTCCCTTCATGTATTGGTTTTAGGTAACTTCTACATTTGGTAACACAAGAATAGTCTGTACTACAGCCAAAATGTCGATGAGGCTTGTACAGTGTTGCAAGTAACTTTTAGTGGAGATAACCGAAACAGGGGAGATGCAGTGGGTTTAGAATGCAGATCTGAATGATGGACTATGTCCTAGTTATCTGCAGCTATGAAACTGCCACTTACCCTCTCAAAATCTCTGGATTCTGCTGAAGTACTGTTTTTAAGAGAGGCAACAGTCAGTAAATTATCGTGCAAACCTCTTATATTGAGAATAATACATCGAGAAAGTACTCTCAAATAGTTACAGAACTGTGTATGAAAGCTGTAATCTTTTTTTAAGTGCATGTAAAGGTGAGTGACTACACCTCCCACTCGTTAGAGAGGGAGAGATTTGTTTGCTTTGTTTCATTGGTGTCCTAGCATAGTTCATCACAATTGTACAGACTTCTATAAATAAACTTGGTTTGTTGGTTTAATAAGGTTGATTGTTCATCCCTTGATCTGAGGTGCTAAAGGTTTCCGTCTGGAATTTGTTTTTTCAGAAACTGACACTTCATTTATCTGTCTGGGCAATTTTATTTAAAATACTAATACTGTAAAATAATTAACGAAAAGTAAGCGCTCTCTTTTGCAAGAGCAGCTGTTGACTCCTGGATCACACTCTTAACAACTGGAGTTGCTCCTTATCATTGGAATCAGAGCCTCTTGGAAGGTCAGTTCACTTGCACCCCTGCTACATCTCACTAAAAGCACAGACTTTGCTGTCTGGTAGAAATCCAGGCTACTTTTGTAATCAAAGGTGCCAAAGCACGTAGCAGAACTTTGGGAAGGTACTGAATGGAGCTGAAGCAGGACTGTCCTCAGGGGTGCTCGGTGGGAACATGGGACACAACGGGCATAACTTGAAACAGGACAAGTTCTGCCAAGATGGAAGGGAAAAGTTTTTTGCTTTTCAGACAGAGTGGACTAGGTTGCCCAGAGAGATTGTTCTGCCTTCTACTTTGGAGGTTTCCAGAGAAGGCTGGATTAAGTCATGAGTAACATGATCCAACCTTGTAGCTTACCCAGCTTTGAGCAGGAGGGCGGACTGGAGACCTCCCTGAGCTCCCCTCTGACCTGAATTAGTCTGATTCTAGAAGGAATTTCATATTGCTTTCTCCCAGTTTTATCTGTCTGCCCTCTGTGTACTGCCCCCTCCCCATCCTCCTTCCTCCATGCAGCACACAGAATTTCTCTCTCAAACATGATGGCTTCCCATGGGCAGGGTGGCATGTCCCAGCACACACGTCCCTTCTGAGGTGTGTATGTCTGTAGAGTTCATGCTAGGGCTGTCTGTGAAACAAAATTGTCCCTGTAGATTTATCACTGGACAGGCTGGAAGACTCAGCCTGTTACACTGTAGAGTGAAGAACTGTAATGGAGATTTGATTAGCAAAGTGTCCCTTTGGTTCATTTTGAACCACAAAATATATTTGGAGTTTTCTACCCTATGAGTTTTTTAAAAATGATTGTGCTTTTAAGCTGTTGTGCAAGGTCGCTTATTTTCAAGGAACCTTTAGGATAAAGGGTATTTTTTTGTTGTGGTGATTTTTTTGTTTTTGTTTTTTTTTCTTTTGCTTTTGTTGTTTTTATTTTGTTTTGGGATTTTTTTAGGGGAAACAAAAAAGGCAGAGCCAGAGCTGGAAAAACTGTCTTTAGGTAGTAACAGAACAAAGAAATCGTATCTATCATATGTGAAGGGCACCATACATCATAAATCTGGATATAGGATAGAGCTGTAGACCAGTGAGGAGAGAGAAAGATGTAAAAGCATGTTAGCAAGCATAAAAAGAACCCCAAGTGGATCCTAGACGGGGGAGGAAGAAAGCAGCAGCATATTGTTCCCGATAAAGGACTCCACATGCTGACAGTTTCATGTTAGCATTTCCAGCAGTCTATAGCTTTTGACTTTGAGGCCCAGAGGAGCAATAGAAGGGGGAAAATAACCCCTAGAAAACGGATAGAAACAGAGAGAAATGTGTGTTAGAATTTTAAATGTATTACTGCAACTACTTATGTATAAAAATACTGTAACTGCATTATTATTCTTTTCCTGTAATAATCAGATTTAGACCATTAGTGATCCTTGAATTAGGTTAAGATTTCCTTATGATAACAATAAATTCTTAGCTTTACTTATATATATGTTATACTGCTTCTTTGCCCATAACCAAGATCTTCAGTGTAACAGAAGAGGTAACCTCAGGAGAAGCTAATAGCAGCCTTCCAGTAAATGTGGAGAAGTTGTCAGGAAAGTAGTTTGCTTCTTACAGTTGTGTGGTGGGAGGATGAGAGACAATGGCATAATTTGAAACTAGAGGTTCTGATGAAAGGTGAGGTGATGAAACCCCTCTGTGAGGACAGTGAATTAGTAGAACAAGCTGCCCAAAGAGGTGGTGCACCTTATCCTTGGGAGGTTTTCAGCTGGCTAAAGCCCTGAGCAATGTGGCCTTGGTGCTGACCCTCCTGGGTGCAGGAGGATAACCTCAGGGACCTCCTGAGGTCCCTTTCAATCTAAATTATACCGTGACCCTATGTGCAGTAAATTCTAAGTGAAACCCGAGTTCACTTTGCTGTAACTTGTCTGCTCCAGAGTCAAGCTGTTTTAAGACAACTGGTGGGAGTTACCCAGGTTGCCAAGCCCACCACTTAGCTATTTGCAAATGAGGGTTGTAGGGTGTTGCTTTAGTTACGTACTGTCTTCTCTAAGTATACAGTCCATGCATTAATTTCTTAATTTATAGCTTTTAATCAAATGGAAAATGTAAAGAGCAGCTCTGCTACCGTAGCCCACTGCTGGGGCGATAGCAACTCTCTCCTTCTTGGAAAGAACCTGGAATTTAACAACTGGCTCTTTCTAAATTCTCAGCATCCTGCATTCCAGTAGTCTGTGGGTGATAAAGTGTATTTTCTGTAGAGCAAATAATTAACCTGAATGTGATTATGTGGGGTAGGATGTATTCATCATTAACTTTGCATTTGGCCTTTGGCATTGAAACACGAGAGGAATTATTTGAAATGGAAAAGGACTGTTTTCTCTTTAGAAGTGTTTGCACTTAGGTCAGGGTGAGCTGAGTGCTTTAACAGACTTAATGCCCTCATGTGGTATGAAGTTGGTCAATGTAGCTTCCTTTCTTAAAGAGTAATAGTTATGGGGGTGCTTCTTTATTTTTTTTTTCTCCTTATCGAGCTTAAAAAAAAAAAAGTTGATTGACTCTTCTTATGATTTTTTGATCCTGACAATAGCTGATGTCTTTCTGATTCCTAATAGCTAACTTCAGACTCTCTGCTCTGCTAAAACTATTTATATGCCATTCTGAGCTTCTGTCTTTCCACATATTTGTAATCCTCTGACCACAGAAGAAACACTGAGCCCTAATGAAGGGGGGAAAGAATGGTCTTAGACTGGAAAATGCTGAGAACATCTGGTCCATGAGGATGAATACTATGCAAACTTCAAGACATAATATATGCTGCTTTCTGATAGCTAGCCTTCCACTTGTGCCATATGTGGCACCTGATTTGAGTGAAACACTTTATTTTCACCCATGTTGTAGAAAACCATCATGTAGTAAGTAATTTTCTGAAATTATTTTTAAAGAACATTGAAGTTTTGAAATAGGCAAATTGGTGGTTACACATATAAACGCTTGCAAGCAACATCCCTGACTTAATGGCCTGTGCTTAAATTATCATGGATCCTGCACAAATTTGTTTGGTTTTAGTAAATGGATAACATTTTGCTTGGAGAATTCTCAAGTAAAGATATTACGTTTCCTTAGTCTTCCTGGGGCAGGTTTTTGGTTTGTTAGTAAGCCTCTGTCAGCTTGTTCTGCAGAAAATACAAAGGTGGATAGGGTAAAAAATTACACTGCAGATGAGTAACTTTGTCAAGTTGTTAAAGTTCATTTCAAACAAGATTCATAAATGCGGCTTAATGCTAAATAACATACATGGAAGCAAATAATACAGGTTATTTTCCAGCACAAGTTTATATATGTACAATGAGCAAAATAGATCAAGTCTTTGGGGAGTTTGGATTTGTGATTCAGTGGGCTGGAGGAAGGGACAGTACTGGTTAGAACCTGGGAGAGATCTGCCTTTGTAAACAGCATGAACAAGATAGCTATGCTTTGTTTCACTGCACCTGCTTCAGGAAAGAAATTCAAAAGATCTTCACTTAAGAGCGGGGAGGAGGAATTCTCAAGAGCTGTAAAATGTGCCACTAAATCAAACAGATAAACTTTATCTGAAATCCCTGATGATTGTGACTTTGTGGTTTATGAAAGAACCATTCTCAAATCATTTGTTTGCTCTCCTTCGTGACTATGGGCAAACATGCAATTGCCAGATACCCCACCTGGGGCGCAGGAGTATTTGTCTTGGGTCCCACAGCGTAAATGGTGGCTACTTCATCCCTTCCCTGTAATTCATTCTGGTGGCACGTCTGCCAACAGGTAACTCGCTTCCGTTATTTTTCAAGGTGAAATTGCCGTGCAAAAGATCAGCTCCTAAAACCAGAAGTGTGGCTATCAGTTTTTAGGCCTTTTACTGGAAGCGGTAGTGGAGGAGCACAAGCTGATGTGAGGAAGCCGTCTGAAAGCCGGTGACTTGGCAGGCGACGTGTGGATGTTTTCTGAGGTGGCAGTTCTGGTGGAGCCTCTGCTGCTTACCTATATCAGGTATTTCTCATTCAAGCAACAACTGACTTATTTTAAAATGATTGGTGGTATGGCAATTAGAACAAAATTATTGCTTGTATTCCAAATATGCTTTAGAAGATCACTACGAAAAATTACATCTTCTCCTGAGAGTGGCCCTAGTGCATTAGGCTGCAGTTAGCACAAACACAAGCCCAACAGTTGGTTTAATATTGTAGGCTTCCTTGATTTGGGAAGAAAAAAAAAAAAATCTAAGTGACTAGATAAGCAGATCATATACAGCATAAGCACCGAAAAGGAAAAAGACAAATTTTTGTTTTGGACTTTGCTCTTGAAGACTTACTAGTCATTAAAAACTGCCAGTAGCTATTCTTTGTTTAATGAAGCTCCTTGGAAGTATTGTAACAGACTATGGAGGCAAACTATTTTTCCACTATTAAGGTAAACTTGAACATTTTAATAAATGCTGTCTTCATCTAAAAAAGACTAGGTGAATTTCAAATACAGAGCAGTCATTTTCCATTTTGATTCAGGACTAGTTGATTATTGATTTTCATTTCCATTGCAAGCTTCCACAACATTTTCCCAAATTATCAAAGGCAGGAAGTTGAAGATAGCAAATTATAATGGCAAAATCTGAAATGAAAAGTAAACTGAGAACAATTTTAGCATTTTGTAAAATTGCTTTTTAGCTCTGCTCCTAGTAAAGGATCTGTTGTGAAGAGTCCTGCAATTTAGCTTAGCAAGCAAAGTCTGGGTGTGGGAATGAACAATTGTAATGGTGTGGGATATATTGTCTTTACAAAAACTTTCACTTTAAGCTAAAATCCCTTTATTGCTTAGCACTGAAGCGTTTTCAGTATTACAGCATTAATATTAAAGAATGCACTCCTGAGCTTCCTGACACTGTGTTGCCTGTTTCAACTAGCACAATCTGTTCATAGCAACTAGTATTATTACAGAGGCAGATAAGAGTACTGAGGGAGGGGGGCAAAATTATGTTTATAAATTGTATCTTAAAACACTTTAGGGCTGAATGCCCAGGAGCCTGAAACCATACAATTCCAAATATTATATAACGGTCTATTTAGCCTCTGTTGCAGTGGATGGGAAGACTCCATGGGAGGCAGTGGGAATTGGATGGAGTCCTTGTGAAGAATATTTTCACTTGCAGGTGACCTGAATTGCAAAGTCACAGGGCAGGACTGTTCCTGTGGTGATTATTTTGTGTTATTTACTGAAAGCCAAAACTGAGGTCTTTGTAGATTGCCACACACTGAAGTTTTGACTGCTGGGCAGAGATAGTCTGGGTAATTCCAGACCAGAGGGTCCTGCGCTCTTCAAGAAGCGATGCCTAATGGGATCCCCTGTAATCTACCGTAAAGTGAGTCATAACTCAGGACAAGTTTGTTGATGCCTGGTTACTAACCATAAGTTATGATTATAAAATTAGAGAGCACTTAAATTCTGAAGGCTGCTTGTTGCCCCTTTGTTTTCTGTATTCCTGCTCATTAACTTCCACCTTGAAAATAATTCTTCATTTTATCACACTTTGTGTGTGTGTATATATATATATATATATATATGGTATATTAGTACCATTTACTGCAGTCCCTTTTCAAAGGGAACAATGATGCTAACTTACCCTTGGAGACAGAAACCGAGTCCCATTCATTTATAAGAGATTTCAAGATATTCCACTTGTCAGGCTGTCTTTACACATATTAGGTCTCAGCTAACACTGTTCTTCAAAGTACCTGGGTATTTTTGGTCTGACTTCTTGGAGATGGTAGCAGATGGCCACAGCAGAACAGTAAATGTTTTTTTCAGATGTTAAAATAGGGCTGGATTGAAATGAGACTTTGTCAGGAAGGTAACTAGATATCAAATGTTATCTGAACCTCAACTTTGAAAGGAGAGGCTAGCTGAGGGGTTGAGGGGCTGTCAGAGGACACAGTGAGTGGTCTGTGCTGCGTGGAAACATCTCTAACTGTTTGAGTTTGGGCTTTCTCAAACACCGAAGGTGAAGTGTGGGGTCTAAGCCCTACCCCTCTGCTGTACTTACTCACTTCAGCTCTGTGCTTTGGTGGGGTGGCAACAGAAGCCAAGAAGGAGGCACAGCAGTGTTGTTCCTCAAACAACGTTTCTGACTGTCCCTTCAGCCTGCATCCTCCCCCCTCTGTGATGGGGGAGCGTGGGACTCGGAGAAGGCGAGGTCGGGCGTGAGGGGATCTAGTGGTGCTGGGGCTGCGGTGCCTGGGGAGCCAGGAGGATGAAAGGCAGCACCTCGAAGGCTGACCCACACAAACCTGGGAGCCGCTCTTCGGAATCAGGGCCTGGCTTCACTTGCTCCACTGGTGGTCCCTGGACTTGTTTTCCCAGTCCCCCAAGCCCAGGAGAGCAAGGAGGCGATGTTGCTACCGGGCATGTTGATCGACTCCCATAGCTCAGCGGTGTCTCATAAGCACCCTTCTCCAAATGCCTTCACTGGCTTTTTGGCACAAGTCTGTAATAACACAGCTGTACTTGATTAGGTTCTGGAAAAAATGTGCCTGGAGTTTACTATTGCCTTTGGTTTCTTTATAAAACAATATACATGTATATGTATATTTCTACTCTTAACTTACGGTGGCTGAAAATTAATCCTGGGAAAAGACCAACATGGTATTGTAGAAAGTCATTCAGTATTAAAAAGGATTGATTTGTCAAGTTCAGGGAGGCAAAGCACTGTTCAGCCATGGCAGGGAGCTATGGTAACCATCCACTTGGGCAAGCACAATCAAAAACATCACCTTGAGGAGCACATGGGTGGTTTTTTTTTTCAATCTCTCTTTAAAAAAATTAAAAAAAAGTGGAGAAGAAAAGTAATAAATGGCTACAGCATACACATCATCCAAGAAATCATCCACATCAGGAAACTAGGTTCTTCAATAAAGTAATTTGTGTAAAATTGATGAAAATATCTTACCTGGTACTCGTCTCTATAAATAGAAGACAATTTGAAGATTCAGCATTTAGAAAAACTAGTGACTGTTTCAGAAGTCCTGTGGCTGAAATAAGACTGTTAAAAAGCATTTGAGACAAAGCTACTGGGTCTATTAGAATAACTATTAGTGAGGAGAAACACACAGACAAAACCAAAATCCGGGGAGGAGTAGTTTTTTGAATTTGGACTGAGCCATGTGATTTGACCAATCTCCTTTTAATGGATTAGCATTCAGACTGTTACAACTCCTGGTGCTTTTTTTACTCTAACATTGAGCAAGGATAGCAAAAGGTGAGTTTCTTGAGGGGTTTCCCTTGGTGTGGGAGGACTAAGACTGTAGTCTTTGGATATGAGTGAAGTTGTTTGGTTTGCTTGGTTCTGGAAGGAGTTAGTGTCTCACTGATAAAATGTTTACGTGTTCTTTTTGTCTCCTATGTCTTGATCCCAAACTTTACCTTCAGACATGAAGAAAGCCATGACAAAATATGATCTAATCAAATAGGTGGTACTTGCATTATCAAGAAAAAAAGAGGAGGAACACTTACTTGTAATGGTAGAACACTTAAGGTGAAATTTCTTGTTCTAGGCAATAGCAGACGGTGAGGCTACAGAGCTAACTCACATTAGATGTGAACGCTGCATTCAGTTTCCACAAATTAAACACGGAGATTCCTGACACTGGTAATCAGGCTGGAGGTACAGGAGTTTTGCAGAATAGCCTCTTTTTGGTCTTGAAATTGGTTTGGGATTACTTTAAAATATCAGAATGCTTATGAGGATCTCTCTGAAAAAGTAAAGATTTTCTATGTGGGACAGCCATACAGTTATAATAAGCTTCACTTTCTTATCTGACTAGGCTGTAAGAGATTGATTTATCGCTTTTCTATCAAAGGACTGAAAGTTTCACAGTGAAATTGTGTGGTGAGGGAGAAATACAGTAGGTTTTCTGACAGCTTCCCAGTAGGAGGGACATACTAATCCTGCATATCTGTCAAGTGAAGAAACAAAGATGTCGGGTGGGGAAGGGCTCCCACAAGAAGGCAGTTAAGACTGTCAGAAGTTTTGCCAGGGAATGCTCCTTTGCTGCTTTAGAGGGAGAAGCAGCATTCCTCTGCTAGGTGGGGAAGGGCTGCCATCAGAGCTGCCCTGCTGAGTGTAATCAAATATCCCTTTGGGCCATTATCCTGTCTCAGACAACAGTCCATGTGGGACGATTAGGACAACAGTGTAAGAAACCAAGCACAAAACGTGCTCTTTCCTCTTGATATCCACAGTTCAGCTTCTTAATATCCACAGTTCAGGGGCATCCTGAGGCAGAGGTTGTTTCAAAACTATTATACTTAGTAACCTCCAGCAGACTTAGCCTCTTTGGGTTTCTTCATGTTATCTTTTGGAACCAACAGAAGAGCGAAGTGGCAGAAACCGCTACATTTTTCACAAGCAATAGAAGCCAAGAGACATGGAGAGGAACAGTCTCCAAGATTCACTAGTAAGAGTCTATTGGAGGAGGAGGAGCAATACTGGTCTTCATCACATCCAGAATTTACAGAGGAATTGTGTAGTGGGGTGTGTGATTGTAGACTTCAAAATAGCTGACTTGTTGCTGAAGACCTTGGGGTTTTTGTTTGTTTGTTTTTTCCCCCCAAGCAATGAATAGGTAAAGAGAAACCGAGAGAAAAAGTGGTACTGGGGGAAACGGATGTCCAAGTACTTTTCAGTTTGTGTGTTGCGGGAACATTTGTTGTGAGCAAATGTCAGTGATGCTTTTCAAAGCCTCCACTTCTCATTTGGAACAAGAGAGCAAACTGCAACAGGAGCAATGTAGGAGCAGAGCTCCTGCCCAACCATCACCCCTCAAAGCTGGCTGGCTGCCGGCACGTGCTCCTTGCTGAGGTGTGAGCAGAACCAGTACAGGGTTTTTGCTGGTGTGGGACAGTAAGCATCGTTCCTCTGGCAGGTAGCTGTGCTCACAGTCTCCTCTGCCAGGGCTGAGCTATGCTGTCCGGAGAAAAGATTGTGAAGAAATTGTTATAGAACCTGTTGGATGCTGTCCCCATGACGTTGCCATCTTTCTTAATTTAACTACATGATAGCTCTGTTGGGGACTTGTCCTAAAATCTTACTTCTTGCAGTTGGGTTGACAACATACAATCCACTGTCTCTCTCTTTTGATCCCTTTTCTGGCTTATACTTTTCTAATTACATCAAAAGTTGGCTATATGCCTTCATTTTCAAGGTGCTCTGCTGTTTATCCCCACCCTACTAATTATCTTTCATCATTAATGAGATGCTAACTCCTGCCTCTAATCTCTATGGCCAACTTAAATGTCTTTCAGACAAGTTCTTTCACGCTTTCTACTGCTCTGCTTGTCAGGTTTTGGAGGTGCTTTGTGCAAACCCTCTCAAGGGTCTTGTATCATCCATCTGCTTCCTCCGCAGAGCCCTGGTCCCCTGCCCTGCCATCTCCAGCCACGGGTCCCTCCTCTCCAGTTCCCCCCCAGCCTGCCAGGCTCAGCCATGGGACTGCAGCCGTCCAGAGGGAGCGAGCAGCAGGGATTTTTCCATGATTTTCTTGAGCTCACATTCAGTGGGTGGCTGCCGGTGGCGCTGCCTGCAGTGCCAGCCCCGGCTCTTGCAGCCGTATTCTGGGCTGCAAGTCACTGTCAGACTTTTTTAAAAGGGAAACTGTGTTCCAGGCTGGGACAGGGGTACAGACTTGCTGCCATTTGGTCCTTCATCCTGCCAGTTGGCAAGCATTGCTGCTCCGCTGCCACTTCAGTTTAATACTTGGTGCAGCTTTTCCTTTCCTTTACCTTAGTTTTCTGTTTTAAGATAAAGTCAGAAGAAGAGACTAGTTGTGAATTTGCTAGGTGAGCACTGCTCAAATGCAGAAGAGAAGTAATGCAGAGCAAATAAAGCACAGACCTGTCTTGAGGAGCAGATATAGGAGAAAAAGCAGAAAACCTAATCCTCTGTGACAAGCTATGGTAAGTAAAATAGAGAAGAAAGATTTTTCAAATCCAGCAATATTTTCTGGTCGTTTCGTACCTGTGGAGCTACTGGCACAGCCTATATATAAAGGGCTGGGAGCTGAAAAAGGCAGGTTTGCCAGCTCAACTCTTTGGCTGTTCATTAGAAACTTGTGTCCTTGTTCTGTGATCACCGTAATATTTACTACGCCATCCGAGGCAAACACACCAAGCATGCCTCAGGCAGGCTGTGCAGGGCTTAAGGGGTATATCTCAGAGGAGAGAATAAGGGATTGCTCTTCCCCATCACGGAGTAACTTAAGCAGCTCAGTTCTGTGCAAATGCAGCAGGGTGAGAAAATGTTCATGAGTAGTATTTTTTAATTTAACTATTCTTTTAATGTATTTGCAAAGAAAACTAACTCATGAGTCTAAAGCCTGTTTAAGTATTCCAGATGAAAAGTTTATATCCATATAGTGGGTATTCAGAAAATTTATTTTCTCACCTTCCATAAAAAGAATATGGAAGGTAATAATAATTTTATTGCCTTCCACATATTTTCTCCTTCCACAAAACCTTTCTTCAAATCCATCTGAGATTTTTGTAAGGGAGTTGAAAATCTAATTTACAATGAAAAATGGGAGAAATAAATCACAAATTTATGTGGTTCTTTTACAGCTTTTTAATAATCTTATCCTCTCTCCATTTCACATACTTTTTCCACTTTAAAATGATATGCAGCATACCTTCTCTTTTCATTCAGTCTTTTCCTCTTATGAGTAACTAAATACAGAGATGAACTGATTAAAATGTTCTTTTTTTTTTTTTTTTTTTTTTTCCTAATACCACAGAATGTTTTTAAAGGGGATACAAGGAAAAAAAAAATGTGTAATTCCAGGATGATTGGCATAGGTGTAATATAAATCGGGTGAGTTCATTTTTCAAACACCACTCAAATAGGCAATGAACATATGGGTTAATTTCAAAGATACTGATCTCTTTTCTGCCCGTGTCAGTCCAGTTTGGAGCAAACAAATATTTCCACCTCGCATCTTGCCAGCACAAACAAACCCATAGAGAAACTCCTGTAAAAAGTGTCAGATCATTATCACGGAAAAGGCACAACGACTTGATCCCTTTACTCTGTTCAACACTTGAGAATTTTTACTGATGTGTTTATCATCTGAAAGAACAAAGCAAATATCTTATGTGAATCCAATCTATGAGTTGTTTGATTGCTCTTACAAGTATTCATTCCAGTATTTCCTTGCAGTAATCGCAGGGCTCGAATGAAAACTTTTCTCTTAAAACATTGCTGCTTTTCTGTTTGTGCCCGCTTCCAGTATCCTGAATAGGCATCTTTGTGTGGACAGGGGACACTGTCCAATGCAGCAACTCAACCTAACTGTGGCATTCTGCGGTCTTGGGAGACAGTGCTGTTCATTCAAACTCCAGGTGCTATTTTTCAGTTGTGCTTTAACATTTCCATTAAAACTATGAAACAGTTAAAAAGTCATCATTAAGTTGTCATGATTAGAGCTCAGAGATTGGTCCTATAGTCAAGAAAATCAGTTCATTGCCCACTATATCTCTAGACTTTATAGGGTGGCAGTTTGGGAAGGACTCAAATTCCATTGGTATAATTTACTTAATTCTTTACTGGTTTATTGCACTGAAGCCATGACTCCCCTTGGATTAGACCGTCAACACTCATCTTCAGTCAGCTGTTTGAGTCCTTGTTGTATAAACACAAAACCATAGAATGATTGAGGTTGGAAGGGACCTCTGGAGGTCATCTTGTCTACCACCCCTGCTCAGGTGATGTCACCTACAGCAGGTTGCCCAAGAACATGTTCAGATGGCTTCTGAATATCTCCAGGGATGGAGATTCCACAGCTTCTCTTTGACAACCTGCTGGCAACACACTCCTCATAAGGCAGTCCAGGACGCTGTTAACTTATTTTTTGTCTCAAGGGCGTGTTTCTGGCTCATGTTTGACTTGGTGTCCACCGGGACTCCCAGGCCCTTTTCTGCCAAGCTTCTTTCCAGCCAGTTCATTCCCAACATGTGCTGGTGACTGGGCTTGTTCCTCCCCAATTGCAGGACTTTGCGCTTCCCTTTTTTGAGTTACATGAGGTTCCTATCAACCCATTTCTCCAGCCTGTTGAGGTTCCTTGGCTAGCAAGATAACCATCTGGTGTATCAGCCACTCCTCCCAGTTTTGTGTCAAGGGTACACTCTGCTCCATGTTCCAGATCATTAATGAAGATATTAATCGGTACTGGACTCAGTACTGATATGCTGGATAAACTGCTAATTACTGGCCCTCCAACTAGATGTTGTGCCACTGATCACCACCCTTTGGGCCTGGCCATTCTGTCAGTTTTCAGTCCACCTCACTGTCTGCTCATCTAGTCCACAGTTCATCAGCTTCTCTGCGAGGACCTTAGGGGAGACAGTGTCAAAAACCTTACTGAAGTCAAGGTAGACAATATCCACGGCTCTGCCCTCATCTGCCAAGCCTGTCATTTCATCATAGAAGGTTATCAGGCTGGTCAAGCATGACTTCCCCTTGGAGAAGCCATGATGACTACTTTGAATAACCTCCTTGTCCTTCATGTGCCTGGAAATGGTTGCCAGGATTAGTTGTTCCATCCCTTTCCCAGGCATCAAGGTGATGCTGATCAGACTGGTTCCCTAGGTCCTCCTTCTCCCCCTTTTGGAAGATAGGTGCAATGTTTGCTTTATTCCACTCCTCAGGCACCTTTCCCAATCACAATAATTGTTCAAAGGTAGTTGAGTGGCTTCACAATGACATAAGTCAGGTCCATAGCACTTGTAGGTGCATCCCATCAGGGCCCATAGACTTACATATGTCCAGTTTGCCTAAGTGTTCTCTAACACGATCCTTTTCCACCAAGGGTATGTCTTCCTTGCTCCAGACTTCCCCCCTGTTCTCTGGGGCCTCAGATTTCTGAAGCTGATCTTGCTAGTAAAGACCGAGGTGAAAAAAGCACTCAGTACCTCAGCATTTCCATGACCTGTGTCACCAGGGCCCTATCCCATTCAGCAGCAGGCCTGCATTTTCTCTATTCTTCCTTTTGCCACTTTTTGCCAGGAGCTCCTTCTTTATTCGTGCTGGCCTCCTGGCATTTTTTCCTGACTTGCAGTTCATTGGGATGGACTGCTCTTGAGCTTAGAGGAGGTGATCCTTGAATATCAACCAGCTTTCTTGGGCTCTTTCTCCTTCCAGGGCCTTATTCTGTGGGACTCATTCAAGCAGATCCCTGAAGAGGCCAAAGTCTGATCTGAAGTTCAGGGTTGTGATCCTGCTTTTTGCTCCACTCCTTCCTCAGGATCCTGAGCTCCACCATCTCACAGTCACTGCAGCCAAGTCTGCTTTTGATGTTTGCATCCCCAGTGAGCTCTTCCTTGTTTGTGAGTGTGAGGTCTAGTAGAGTGCCTGTCTTCGTTGGCTCCGTTGTCACTTTGGTCAGGAATTCATTATTGATGTTCTCCAAGAACCCCCTGGACTGCTTATGCACTGCGGTGTTCTTTCTCCAGCACCTATCAGGGTGGTTGAAGTCTCCCAAGAGTAGAAGGGCCTGGAAATGTCAAGCTACTTCCAGCTGTCTGTAGAAGGCCTCATCCACTTGTTCTTCCTGGTCAGGTTGTTGACCCACAAGGAGGGTTGTTTACTTGATATGCAACATGCCAATATACACACAGAGCAGGGGTATTTTGTTTGTGCAAAGATGGGTGCTAGGTGGCAACTCCACAAAGCTAGCACACTGCCCAAAAGAACTTCAATGTATTTATACACTTCAAACTACACAAATATACATTTACTGTAATGACTATTGGTGAGTTTCTTATCACTTTGTCCCTCACTGATTAACAACATACCTTGTCTCGATTTAAAGTTAGTGTCTTTTAAGTTTTCTGTGCAAACTCAAAGGGTGAGGGAGGGCTTGTCTTCATGGTCTTAAGCTGAGTCAGTGGTTGTGATCTCCCCCTACTGCCTTTACCTTTCCCCCAGTTACCATAGATTTTTGCTGACTTTATGCTTCTTTAGCAATCACTCAACTTTCAGCACCTTCTGGGTGGGATGTTCCCTTTTTATCAGTCTTTCAGTTTCTCTTCAAGGGCCTAGTTAGTAAGGCCTGCGTTGTTTATACAAGGTAAGCAGGCTTACATAGTAAAGTCATGGCTCCCTGTTCTCCTTAGAAGATTTGACTGCAGTGTATCTAATTCTAACTTGAATAGTGGCACTATAACCTATGCACTCATTCAAACATATGGTTTTACACAGGTAACAAGGTGGCCTATAGCAGACACTCACTACACTGTCATCCACGCTGGTCAGCTCTGTAGTCCTTACCCATAGGCTCTCAGTTGGCTCATCATCCATCCCCAGGAAAAGCTCCGTGCACTCAAGATGTTCTGTCACATAGAGGGCAACTCCTTCTCTTCCTTGTCTTCCCAGCCTGCACTTACCCCCTTGGAGCACTCCAGCCATGCGGGCCATTCCACCATGTCTCTGTGATCCCCAAAAGATCGTAGCCTTGCAACTGCACACAGATCTCTAATTCCTCATGTTCGTTCCCCCTGCAGCATGCATGAGTGTACAGGCACTTCAGGGGGGCACACTGGTATGCTGGTGGGTTTTCCCATAATGGTGCCTTGTAGGCACTTCCTTGCTTACATGCAATTGCTTGTAAGCAATTGAGGTGACCTTGCTTAACCCTGATTTGTTGATTTTGTGTCCCCTTTCATTCACATCATCCTGGACCCTTTGCTTCTTAACTCTGTCCATCGCTCTTTCGCAGGGCTGCTGGTAATTCTCCTTTCCCCATCATAATGCACATAATTTTCTGTTCCATCGTCTACAATAGTTGTTCTACAGAATTGCATGTGCTTTCTGGAAAAACAAAACAAAACTAGGTTTATTTTAAGAATATATGATAGGAACAGGAAAGTCTGTTCTGTCCTCAAATATTTATGACGTCTGGAGTTGCTGTTTCTTTTCATGCTCTACAGGAAAGACTACACAATGTGTGCAGTGGTGCTAAGTAAAGGTAGCTAGGAGGAATTGTCTTTTATCTTTACCACAAATAAATGTTACAAAAGTCTCTTCCAGAAACCTGAACCACACAATAAGCCTTCAGAGAAGAGAAATGGTTTGCTATGTTCACATGTTTATTAATATTTCTTAATAAACACAAAGGTCATACAGTTCTCAAGTGATCAGACAATGGTATACCACAATGGCTGTTTCATCATCTCCCTCTCTTCCTCCCTCCCTCCCTCTCTCTGCCCAAGCCTGAACGTGCTTTCAGCTTTGCCCCATGGTCTAAATGAAGACAGTAAATGCGTTAGGGTTAGGACTGAATATTTCTGACACACAATGTGAATTTCACAGAAAACTGAGGAATAAATAAAACTATGACTGTCCTCTACAGAAATTTGTCCTTTTGGATTCAAAAAAGTCTGTTGTCAAGGCTCATGATAATAGATTTAAACCAGTGAATAATTTGATCCAAAAAGAAGGAAAATGGTATTATGGAAAGATTTAAATTTCATTCAAGAGGAGCTGAAATCCTGGCATTAAATTGCTACAACATCCTGATTTGTTAGTGTTATAATCTGCAATATCTTAGCCTCTGTTTACTCTGGGCAAACATGGTGCTGGTGAACGATGCCCATCTTGCAGGCCTGCCAGGGAGTGTCCTTTGTGTATTCAGGGAGCACGTACTGTCCTCCCACAGTT
Source organism: Tyto alba (assembly GCF_018691265.1). Classification (NCBI taxonomy): domain Eukaryota; kingdom Metazoa; phylum Chordata; class Aves; order Strigiformes; family Tytonidae; genus Tyto; species Tyto alba. Next base: position 7,670,683 of record NW_024881280.1, read on the forward strand.
GCTTCATGGCCCCTCTGCTGAAAGGAAACCTCGGAGAAAGGGGCAGAGAGACATGGGGGTGTCCAGCCGGGGAAGTTGATGGTTCTTTGTTAAGGGCTTCTCTTAATTCTGAGCCACCGTATCTGAATTCATTCTAGTTACCACGGAAAAGTGCTCCCTGATACCAGGAGCATCATCTTTGTACCAAGAGCATCGTTTTCATTAGCAGCCAAGCACAGGCAATTGTGCCAGGAGCAGGGTAGGAAAAAGAGCGTGTCGAGAAGCTGCACATGAGCTTGTGTGTGAGGAGAGGGAACCAAAAACCCTGAGTGCTTGAAACGCCACAGGAGTGTGGCAGGCAAATTGGAGATGCTCAGGTGAGAGTTGTGTCTCAGCCTGAGTGCCCGGAGATCCATGTGAAAGGGAAGTAAAGCAGCTGTTTAAAAGTTGCTGGATCAGAGGCTATCTATCTGTCAAAAATACAAGGTAAATTAAGAAAAGTCAAACAGGTGCTGAAGAACACTGAATTTCCAGAAAGAAAGAAAGACAGGTAAAGTCCCCACAATAAAATTGAGTGAAAAGATGTTGGGGAAAGGCTGTCTCATCCAAGGGCATCTTGCAATAGGATGGTGACATCCAAAACTGCGGAAAATATTGATGGAATTTCCCAATTTAAACTTAGAAAACAATCAAACTGCACCAGAATGCAAAATAAAACCAAGGCTCTGAGTGTTGGAGGGGAAAAAGCCCTTATTATCCTGGAAGATATTAAATAAACCCCAGAAATAACAAAAATGGAAACGGGCAGAGGAGAATGGAAGTTAAAAGGTCCAAGGAGGAGTCTACAAAAGGCAGTCAGCATGCACTAACAGGGACCAGTATGTAGGGCTGCACAAGGAAATAACAGAGGCTGAAGCAGCTCCCTGCATTTGTAAAGAGACAGTACATGTGTCAGGAATAAAACTATTTCACAAAAACCCAAAGGCAAGGACCGAAAATGCTTACCAAGAAATGAAGTAAATGTATTTTCTACAACACAAAAGAATTATTTTGAAGACACTAAAGGGAGAGCTGTGTCAAGAGACTGGAACATCTACTTATTGGCTAAAATCTTAATATGCATTTACCAGGCAGTGAGGTATTAAGTTCATGTGCAGTAAGAAGAAAAATTAGAAAAATGTATTTTTGTTAAAGATGATTCAGAATGTACCGCACAGAAATAATTTCCCAGGCATAACTAATTTAGATATAAAGATAAAATAAAATATTGGAACTAAATAGCATATAATTGCTTTACAGCAGAAAATATATATTCCATGCTTGTAAACATGCCAGGGCTTGTTAGGAGGATGTGTACATTAGGTAGACATGTACTCACAGACACTATGATCAATTTAGAAACATTTTAAAGGTGTGAAAAGGAAATTGCTGTAATATGAGATGTAGTTGTACTGCCAAAAAAAAAAAAATCTACAAATGTTTCTTTAGTGCTCCAGCAAAAACATAGAGGGACATTTGATAAGTAGAACAGCAAAAAAAAAGCCTATTAAACGGCTTAATTCTGTGGTAATTACGGAAAATTAAGGTGTAAAAGTTAGCTTAGCTTTAGCTCCAGGGACTAATGCAATATTAAAATGGCTAAAATTGTATACTGTTAGCCTCAAATGAATGTAGATGTAGAAGTATATCAAAGAATGTGAAATGTAAAAAAACCTCAGAAATGCCCAGTAAAAGTTTGTAATGATAACTGTAGAAACTTAAGATCTGCAGTTGAACATGGCCTAGATTTGGTTGCATGTGCTTGAAAGAAATTCTGTACCAGTCTGGATTATTTTCTCAATTCACGGAAATAGTACTGTTCAAGTACTAAATATGTAATCTCATTTTTAAAAATCTATAAGTAATATCTGGTGTGTTTGTGATGCCATACTAAATATGATAACTGCTTATAAATAGTATCCAATTTGATTACTACAAGTTCAAACACTTTGCTAAAGGGTATGACTGTACCCATTTTCTATTGAGTATAGAGTATCCACAGTCTAGTATTCCTATGGAAAAAAGTACAGACATTTTAAAAGACTAGAGGGTTAAGCCCAAACTCTTCATTGGCATAGCTAAAAACATCTGAAACTAGTAAGTTTTCAATAAAAAGCTGAGAACTGGACTTCCTTACAATATAATGGGCAGTATTAAAAATGTGAATATTGTGATCTGTTACTTGCACAAGGGAAAAATAAAACTGAAAATGTTCTAGAGAAAAGCAGACTTGAGACACTGGCAAGCAAGGTGAAAAAAACTGGAGGCTTTTCTAAATTTTCATCAGGTTCCTGCAAGATGATTATTGAACATGATCAGGTATATAAAAGGAATAGTGAACATTTGAATTCTTACAGAAAAAGGGGAAGGGGGGGGAAAAAGAGAAGTAGGTGTTTCTACGTTAAAATACAGGATAGGCTGTTAAAATTTCACATGTTTGGAGGACAAACATTGTAGAGAGCAAATCCTAGGAGCTGTTCTGGAGAGTCGTGAAATGATGTTTGAAAATGCTTTGTGTAATCTTTTTTTTCATATGGAAGACAGAGTTGTAAAGATAATTGTCCCCTTCTGCAACTGGCATGATTGACCTACATAAGCCACTGATGTGAGGCAGTGCAAGATATACTGGGTTTCTGTCAATACTTCATTCTGTCCTAAGCTCCTTTTTTCCTTCCTACAGTCTTTTAACTCTATGTTAAAAGTACACCTTTCTTATAAGTTTTTGATTCAGAGTTCAGAGGTTTTGGTGTGATAGAGCACAATGTTTTGTACAGAAAATAAATTGAAGAAAAACAGTTTAAAATTAGACTATGTTAGTCAAATTAGATTATCTGTGAACTGGTGGATTGATTGTAGCAGCTTGGTGCATGTGTTATTTCTGGCTTAGTTACTCACACTCTTCTTTTCCAGTAGAATAGTGGGAGTGAGGCACTGAACAAACAAGACAGGGAACAAAAAAAATTTTAAACTTGAATTGCAAACTGAGCATTTCAGAGGATTAACTGAAGGTCTATTGGAAGCTGAATGAAAAGAAAATATGCAGTTATGGCACAGCAGTATGATTATTTCCATTCACTGTTTATCGTACTTTCTCCAGCAAATGAGATTAAAGCCACAAGGGCAGATATGAAATTTTGTTGGGAAGGTCACTTTTCAAAAATTATTAACTCCATGTGCACAAGAGCAGAAGGACTGGTGAGCATTTAATGGGAAACCAAAGCCCTATAACCCATATCAACACAATAGTTGCTGCAGCACTGTGGGGAAGCTGGGGATCTTGCACCGAGCACGTTGTGAAGACTGTTGCAGCCCCAGGGAGTCTGTGTTAACCAGCATTTAGATGGGAGGAGTGGGTCATCTCTACCACATGTATGGGGACCTGTGGAGAAAACAGTCCATAGATTATTTTCAGCCATAGATTTAAGGAAGCTGTGGCTCCCGGAGGTGAGTGGGATCCAGCTGACTCCAGGGACCAACCAGCCTGAGCAAAAGGATGAAGCTTAAGGACCTCCACTGAAAATGTTTTTCACAAAGTTCAGTGAACAAATTAAAATAACGCAAAACAAGCATTGCATAAAAGAAATAGCGGAGTATGATAAGCAGAAAGAGAGGATGCCCTGGTGGTTCCAACCAGCCTCAGCTGCGGCCTCCCCGCACCCCCGGGCCCAGGGGCTGGATTTAAGCTCAGCCCAGGGTGCTCAGGCCCTGCCTGGCCCGGGGGGTGCTGGTCTCCGGCTCAGCTCCGCTGTGGAGCCACAGGCCTCCACCCGTGGGTGATGTCCTGGCGTGGCCCGTCCCCATGGCCCTGCCCGGGCACCATGAGCCCGCGTCCTCTCAGCCGGAGCCAGACGCTGTCTCGGGCGCTGGGACAGGCCCTGCAGGAGCAGCCGCCATCGCTGCCCCCCGGCCCGCAGGCAGGAGCTTCTCCATGCAGGCAGCCTTCATTTGAGGAATGTTGCCCTGAGGAAGAGTCGCGGTTTCAGTGTCTAATCGTCAGTGCAAAGCTGTCCTATGACAAGCAAGTAAGCAGGTGAGTAGTGTATTTAATTTGACGCCCTGTTTCAAAGCCAGATGGGTCAAACCTTTGTCTCATGGTTGTGTTTTGTGGTACCTGACCCCTGCAGCTCTCTCCTGCTGTCAGTTCTGCCTGGGGAAGATAAAATGCTCAAGCCTGTGGTGATCAGTTGTCTGTCTCTTAACTCACTCCCTCCCCTTATCTCTCTTTTGGCCTGATTAAAAGCCTTGATTTGTAAAATTGTTTCATATACTGTATTTTAAAGATACAGATTTTTTTTTCCTGCTTCTTTTTTACATGATGGGGAGTGGTGGTTCCTGATATGCTACAGACAGACTGCTTTACCTGAAATTCTTCTGTTCCTCTTAACAAGAAACTTCTTGTTTTCATTCTTCTGTTCCTCTTAACAAGAAACTTTTTGTTTTCTTCCCCAAAGAGTGTCAAATATCCCCTAGATTAATAAGAGAACCTTTAAATTTAACACTTTAGACTCTGCAAAAAATCTCCATCCTTGGTCAGTCTTATACCAGAAGATCTAGTTCAGGTTATTTACAGAGAACCTTGGTGAAAGGACTGCCTGATATTAGTGATCAGCAGAAAGAAGGCCTCACTGCAGTGTAACGACTGCTTCTCTAATTCACTCTCCTAAAAATATAGTGCAGAGCTCTGCATAATCAGAAAAACATGCAGTAGTCACCATCCCATCAGTTCTGATCCATCTTTGTCCACTGGTTCAAATGATTTATTTATGGTACAAAACATTTTAAAATGATGTATCATTTTTCTTGGTTCCACATAATTTCAGCTTTTGTGGAATAGCTGGACCAGGAGAAACCCAGAAACTACAGCTTCTGAACATGTATCAAATTCAGAAGAGCAAGATGCCTGAAGTTCTCCCTTTTTTGCTCCAGGCAGATGCCAGAGGAGTCATGTAGGAGGAAAAAAAACTGGCAGAAGATTCAGATATGAAGATTGCTAGTTCTCTGAGTAAAGACATCAGTCTTGCATTCCTGGGTACAGGAGGACTCTCAGGTAACTTTCTTTTTCACAACTAACTTATTTTCAGTAGGCACGTCCAGTGCTTTACTCCTACCGGATTTTCCCTAGGGTGTGGGGGCCTATGTTTAGGGCAGACTTTCTCCTCTCATTGTTTCTGTATTTTTCATCTGCTTTCCCAAATCGAATTTCAGCCAAATCCCTGCAAACAGAGTCTAAAACCTCCATCAGACTTCTTGTAATTTTTTTCTGGTTGGAAACTTCTTAGGTGTCTGGTATCTCCCTTAAAGAGAGGACAGGGATTAAAATCAGCAATGTTAAGCCTGCCTTACAGTTATTGTCCCAGAGCTTCCCAATTACTTAGGCACTTAAATACCTGATGATTGTTCAGATCTTCCACATTAGTCTGTTTCTATTAGCTATGTTGCTTCAAATTAAGATGGTACAGAGATAGTGCTAATTATCAGATACAGTGATTAGTGTGTTTTCTCACTCTCTGGAGTCCGAGCCTTCACCTTCTAATCTTGAAGTCAAAATAAACATCTGTTTTTCCTTCTTTATGAGTACCTCTGGCACTAGGTCTTCAATTTTGCATAGATTTTTGGCAGGGAAACTAAGGGTACTTCCTGTGACAAAGACACACTAAGGTACCTTTACCAAGAGTACATATGGTAGTAGGAATATCTGGATATCCATATGTGCTTGCAGTGATTACAAGGAGAAAAATGATGCAAAATGGGATCTCTTCTTGCAGAGGCCACTAAGTCCGTTTTAGCAGTATTTGATGTTGGCAGCTACAAGGACTGGTGAAACTCATACTGGGCTGTATACACCAGACCATGGAAGGCAACCTGAGTTCAGAATGCTTCTCAGCAGCATGGATGTAGCCATTTTCCAGTCCTACTGATTTTGTTGTGAGCATCAGGGTAGAAATGTTGGACTTATAATGAATGCTCAAGTATTGCTTTGGGTGGGAGAAGTTTTGGAAGGCCATCTTTGGATCTTTCAGTGTAACTGGGAGCTGTGTTCAGAGGGCTATTTCTTTACCTTCTTATAGTATGTTGTCACTTTTACAAAGATGTAAGCAGAAAATGGGTGCAGGAAGACAGAACAAGCAGCTTTTAAAGGCAAGTCTCTGATATTGAGTCAAAATGACAGAAGCAGCACACAGCTATGGTGCTCTACCTGCCAGCAAAAGAAGGAATTTAGAGCAAAGAAGTCAAGTGTCTGAGACACATAATGAAAGCATGCAACCTCTAACATTTATGCTGCTGCCTCTATAAGCCTCAGAATGATCATGCTGGCTCAGACCAAAACTCATGTAGCTCTGTGTCATGTCCTATGAGGACCAATAGCTGGTCTTTAAAAAAAGACAAAAGAAACAGAGCTGCTTCAAAAATTGCTTCTGCAGTATACCCACCTTGGTTTAAAAAAATTCAGCGGTTAGGAGCTACTTAAGCTGAAGATGGTACCACTTACTACTTCAGAAAAGGACTTTCTTCATCAAAGCAACAGCAGACTAAACCATGCTTATTCAGCTTCATTATGGAAGGGAAGATTTGTCTTTAACAAGCTGAAGGAAACCAAATCACTAAAGATTTTAAGGGTTTTTGCAAAGCTTATTTGGATATCTGCAAGAATGTTATGCAAGCAGTAGCCTGAGACTCTGTCTGCAAAAAGAAAAATACCCTCTGCCCTTGTGTTCCTAATTAAGTTTTTATTCTTTGAAACTTTCCCCAAATGGCTCTTCCTTAGGATGTTCCTCAAACAGCACTGAGTAACAAAAGTGACATTAAAGATAGAGCAGTCAATACTTTCACGCACAGCATTCAGTGATGTGTTTGACTCTAGTAGATTAATACAACTTGTGTAGTGCAGGGCACTTCCACTCATTTGAGCAATGTCCCAGCCCCTTTCTATATGCTACAGAAAAACATGTTAGAGTAAGTAATTTGATCTTTCCATAGGCTTCAGTTTCCCATTTTATTTAACAAGGATTCAAAAGTTACTCAATGCTTTTCAAACACACGAAGATAAAGTGATAAGCAGTAGCAAGGATTGCCCTTAACAGTCATATACAGGTAAATCCTGTGGTTTAATGACCACTTCAACAAATCTTTGAGAGCTCAAATACATTCTTACCAAGTTGTTTGCAAAAGCCCAGCCTATTCTCTTTTGAGATACTCAGTTATTGGTGTAGGAGGAAACCTTTAAACAAAATCATAATCTTTCTTGTTCCCCAGTTTCTCAGACAGTTGTGTATGTATTAGACTGCACAGTGCATGCACGCCTTTCTCACTCCTCTGCAAAGGTTGGAGTCTTCTGTGTGGCAGAAAAAAAAAGACTACTCTTGTGAAACTTTTGGTGTTAAGAGGAGGAAATGTCCTCTTCATCTCTTTGAAGGGATTCTTGCAGTCCCTCCTCCCTATAACATGCTGGCTTTCAGGGAAGCTCTGAGGTGCTAGCCCAAAATATATTAGCCTGCCTTTTCCACAGAATTGGCCTGCGAACAGCCCTCTCCCTTTCTCCTTGGAAAGTTCCCTGTTCACACCATTGTCAGATTCCATGGGGAGTGCTGGCTGTGGTCACCCAACCTAGTGCTTCGAGAAATCCCCGATTTCTTCCCACCCAGGAGTCCCTGGCTCTAGATTTTGCCATTTCCCCTCTCTATCTCCAGTGGTGATGTGGCAGTGCGCATAGCAAAACCGAACTCCCTGCAGGTCATCTTAATTAACTTCCTGGCCATCCAGTCCTTCGAGGTGCAGCGTATGGTCCAAGGCAGTCTCTCCATCAGGCTGTGGCTTACTTAGAGGGGGCACACTGTGGCACGGTGGCTCGCTCCTCCCAGGAGCAGATGAAAGAGTAATGAGGAAGGGCCACCTTAACTGCAAACATCAACTGCAGTGTAGTCAAGGGGTGCTCCCTAGACACGGCAGTGGCAGGCTCACTGTTGCAGCAGACTCTCATACAGGATGGTTTGGGCTGCTTAGCACAAGCCAGGTTTTACTTGTGTGATAAGTGCTGACAGGCCTGAGCTGTTAATGTACTGTTTAAGCACTGTTTAAGGTTATAAAACCATATCACTTTGGCAGGATGTAGTTAAGACAAATAACTTCATACAAATCTCTTTCCAAGTTATCAAAAATATGAGTCATAAATGTATAGTGGAGTCTGAGAATAGGTTGCACAATGGCTATGTTGTACGTGATTGTACTGAGATACTATCAGAAAGCTGGTGGTAAACTTAATCTTACTACAAAGCAGAGGAATCAAGACACACTGTATGAAAACCAGTCAACATAGCTGACCGTAAGTGCTGGCACTGAACAGTGTAAATACAATTTCATTTAACCTATCAGTTTGTTCTCAGCTGTACAGCAAGAGGCTATGGAAAAGATCCCAGGAGAGTCAGATATGCAGATATCCCCCCTGCCCCCCCGCCTCTAAAATGGACACAATGACTGTGCTGGCATTAAGGAAAGTACAGGCACTTTCTGAGGAGATGTCTCTAGAAGAAGCCTGTCCTCTCATATGAGGACATGTGGAGATGGTCAGGAGTAAAGGCCTGGATGACTGTTACCAGATACAGTATGGGTGCACTACTTCCCTTGTGTGTTAGGGTTATCAAAAAGACTTTATTAGGTCAGGTTCTGAGCAACCTGATCTAGTTGAAGATGTCCCTGCTCACTGCAGAGGGGTTGGACTAGATGACCTTTAAAGGTCTCTTCCAACCCAAACTGTACTAGGATTCACCAGGCACAATCCCTACCTGAACTAGCCTGAATCTAGTGAGTGCGCACTGATCCCTTCTCAATGGGTATCTTATTCTGAATGTCAGGCAAAACTTCCTGTTAGCAGTTTCCAAACCCTCTAGATGACAGCCCTATCTTTGATTTCACTTCCAACCCCACTATCCTATTTTTCAGAGCTAACAATTCTACTAGCAGTGAAACATCATCTGTGACCCTTTATGAAGTTCTAATTCTTGGAACAACTATTTAGTTGAAAACTTTATTATGGAACAGAGAAAAAGATAGCTATTTATTAATATTGCTCATCTTAATGCACCTTGTTGTTCACATCAGATTTGTGTTGAATGATCCACTTTGTTCTGGGATTTTGTCAAAGCAATGATAAACATACAGCTAATGCAAATGGTCACTTTATTGTAAAAGGTAAACCAAGAGATTATTTTCCTTAGCTGTCTTCAATCACCCTTATGTTGTGTTGCAAAGACTAGAGAGTAAAAATACATGTGTTCAGAACAGTGCCTAAGGGCTTTTGACTTCTTACTATTAATGTATCTTGGAGAAATGTTCCCAGTGAATGAGTGCAAACACTATATGAGCTGTAGTAGTTACCCTTCTATGGTACCTCCTAACTCTCTATGCTTCAGCTTTTCAAGATTGGACAAAGCTGTTGGTGATCTGATCTGGCACTGGTGATTGAGTGGGGAGTTGGAGCAGGTGAATTCCAGAACCCTTCTGACCAACTCTTCTAATTTTTTTTTTTTTTTTTTTTTTTTGTGATTGTACAGTCTTTGACTTACTACCTATCAGAACAGTGGCAACATCTGAGCAGAGAAAGCAATATTCCAAGTAAAGCCTACAGACTATCAGGAAACTTTCATGTCTGTTTAGACCAAAAAAAAAAAAAATACAGCTGAGGCAATGAGGAAGCTTTTTTTTTTTAAAAAAATGATCCAATTTTGTGGGTAGATAAAGAATTATGGTCTGAAGGCTGGGATCCAAGCACTGTTCACCTATGCTATATTCATACTAAGCAGGTAAAATGAGGGAATAAAAGATTGCACTAACTTCTGATAGTCACATTCTTGATTACTACATTTCTGTTACAGCTAGTAGAGCACTGTCAGAAGCTTTCTAAAATTATTATACAGACTGGTGCCAGCACTATTTTAATTATTGCAGTTGAGCCACAGCTGATTGAACTTTAAGAATTGAACTTCATCCATACCTTTCTGTAACAACTCTCCTCCCTTTGCACTGGAGGCCAGGAAATTTCAGAGTGGTCTAATTTCTTAGCAGCAAGAGAAACCAAATTATGCATTATTCCAATTTCACTATAGCGGACTCAGACTGCATTTTCTGTAGAGTGTGAAGTGGTGGATGCAAGGCAGTTGCAGAATATTTATCCCTTTTTTTAATCCCTTTTTCCGTGGCATGTCCTGCATGTTCCAAATCTTCTGCCCAGTTGATAAAAGCATTTTCTTCTCCCATTGCTTAATACACACCTGGTGTTATATTCACATCTGTAGAAGTATGTGACAAGATAATCATCTTAGTATGCTGACGGGTGATTTTTGACATAATTATGACCCCTGACTTGGTTGAGAAATGCTCATAAAGCTTGAAAAAAGTAAAGATTTCTTTTTCTGAGAGTTTAATGTGTGTGCTTCAGGCTTTTGGAAACACTCTTCTAGCAGTTGTTTGCATCAAGGATGAAAGTCATTGTTCTTGTCTGTCCCTGGCCACTGATGTGCATATTGTGTGGTATTCACCGTCAAGCTTGAAAAAGCAGCAACCCTGGTGTGTGTGTGTGGGTGTGCATAGATTTTCCACAACAGAACAGAATTTTGGTCCCCGCTGTAGGTTACCAGGGCAGAACAAATCTCCTTTGCGTGGGAAAGTAATGATGGTTCTCCAGAGGCAGCTCTGCTGCTGCTGTACTGCAGCTACACGGCTGTGTGGGCTGGGGCTGGGAACAGCATGCTCTGCAAAAAGAACCCCCTTTCTCCCTCTGGAAAGTGAAAACCAGAGCTGACCTCTTGATGTAGAAGGTTTGGTTTAATTAACTCTGGTCCTAGTGGAGGGGAAGCACTGAGAACTAAGAAAACAGTCCCAGTAAGGTAGGGTGGGAAGACCTGCAGATCAGCCACCAAACCCTCAGCCCCAGTAGGCAGAGGACCTGCAGCCTGCTTGGACAGTCTCTTGCTGGGCTTTACAGACATTATCACTAAGTTTATTTCTACTATCTAACTCAAGTTCCTTGCTATAGTACAGACACATTTCTTGTTCTTTGCAAAGACAAGAGATTATTTCATTTTCTTTGCAAAAGTACCTTTTACATATATGAAGACTGTTATGTTTCATCCCAGTTTTCTCTAAGTCTAATAACCTCAGCTTTTACATTTCTTCATCAAAGGTCGTAGTCTTTGGAAATCTAACAATTTCCACCTTTCTCCCGAGTCATTTTTGGTTTTCTGGTGTCTTTCCTGAAGTGCTGTGTCTAAAATTGAATAATACATATGAGAATCTCAGCAAATCCTGTCTTTATTTTTGTTTGGAAAACAGCTTAAGATTCTTTTCCTCAGACCTTTTCTCAGTTTTCAGTTGCAGCAAGGATAAATAGTTTGTTGCTCCAAACATTGCAGTCCAGGAGTATGATACTGGATTCTCATTATTACAGTGAGAGCCCTTCAGTGGATAACTTAATAATGTAACACTAGGATCTCCTCTCGGTCCTGGTTTGTTTGTGATGCAGTTGCCAAATATAAAACTATTCTGCAACGGAACACGGCTTCTTTGGCCCACCTTGACTGAGGAAATTGGGACTAGAAAAAAACGTAACTATAAAATCCAGCAAATACACTGAGATGCAGTGATTATTACATGAGGTTAATTTTGTAATTGATAAGATCTACTTGGAGTATGAAGTTTTGGAGAGCTGACCATTACGTCCATAACTATTTCCTATCTCCTTCCTTTTCCTATGGGTAATGACACATGATGATACAGATGAACATCCGTATTATTAATTTATCTGAACAACAGAGAGAACATTTGTGCTAATGTTGGTACGCTTAACTGCTGCTTGTTGACCTGCCCTGATACACACAAGCTTAAGCACATTTGCTGTTCTTAGTTACATTTTCTTTCCTTGTGTGAAGGTTGTTCCTATTATAGTGTTACAGCTAAAATTTTACATCACTAGCAGTCATGTGTTATGTATGCTAATGAAGATTTCAGTTAGCGTGCCATGTCTTTGTATGTCCTTTGTCATAAAATTTATGCATTGTATGAAATGTCAATCAAACCATACTGCAATGGCTTTTTTTGTGACATCTAAGAAAGTGCCTTTTTTCAACCTCAAATTTACATTTAAGAAAGTGTCCTAGGGTTTCCCAATGTCAAATGTTCTGTTGCAGAGCAAGATGTGGCCTTACTGTTCTAGAGAAAGTGTCATAAAATTTCTAGTTATTAGACTCAGTGTACAAAATACTTCCAGAATGATGGCCCACACAGTGAACTCATCCAGAAAAAAATAATTGAGGAAAAAACTGCTGCTTAGATTGACCAGCTCTGAAATTTAATCAAACGTTATTGCATTATCAGCCTTTTAGTAGAAATGTCCAACTATTAGTGGATAATATGGACAGTTCAGCAGAACAGTGACTTCTCCTGGGTATGCAGTCTGGCACTTGTAATCAAGGGAAACTGCATAGAGCTCCATGCAAATGTGAATGTCTTTCAGGTACACTGGAAAGATCTGAGGAAGAAACAGGAAACTATTTGTGCCAGAGATGACCAACCCCATATGGAAATAATAGACCATTGTGTGTTCTTTCACCAATTCAGTGAATAAACCTGAGAAACATGATAAAGGAATCCACAGAGCGAAATACATTAATGTAAAACATGTCTCACTTTTCAACTAAGCCACTGAAAATACTACATTTTGAACAAAGGCAAAGTATTACATTATTGCAAGACTACTCTGACAAACTTTAAAGGGTTTCTGCATACATTGGTAGATGATGGTGGAATTTAATAAGTGATCTGTCTGCTCTGACCTAAATCTGGAGTCAGCAGTCAGAAGACGGTTGCCTATGAAAATAATACAGATGCTCATTAACTGCCAGAGTGCTATTTGAACTGAGAGCCTGTAGAGAAACACTTTTGCATTGTATTGCTAGTTCCCCAAGACACAATTATCTTGGATTTCTTATGTTTTATTTAGTTTATTTTTTCAACATAAAGTTACTGACTACTAAATCTCAGAATTTAGACAGTAGAATAAAGACAGTAAAAATGTCTTGAAATTTCTCTGTAGAAAGTCTTTCTTTAAACAGTAGGATGTTCCTTGTGCCATGTCTCCATGAGAATGAGAAAATAAATAAAAACTAGGTACAATATTTCATTTAGAAGTGTGAAAGCATAACGGAACTGTACAAAAAAGAACTGGAGTACACGTATGTACACATAAATATGTATATATAGTTAAAAATAACAGAAAATGTAAAGGAACACACTTATTTCTCTCTAATTACAAGTAAATATGAAAAATTCATACTCCTTAAATCAGTGTTAGAATATAAAACAAACGTTTTATTGAATGACCCCATGTGAAGGATCACAGTTCTTCTCTTTAGAGAAAAATGTGTAAAACATGGATTTGATCAAGTTTTCTTAACCTGTAAGGATTTAATCAATAACTTCTTGAAATTTATCATTCTTTTTTTTTTCTCTGAAACAAACCTTAGCATAAGAGTAAGAGTATCTGGTACTTCCTGCTGTATGTTTGGCACTGTTTCTTGCTATACCTGTTTCTTGGCTACCCTAAAATGTATGACTTCTTTCAAGAATGAGGTTTTGGATACATACTTAAACCTAGAAACTTTACTCTAACACAATGGCATTAAGAATATCCTAGAGGAACGTTGAACATAATAGATTGTTATTTAACTAGAAAGGGTTTATCGAACGAATGTTGGAAAGCACATATAAGGAAGCACAAGTAAGCAGAGTCACAGCTGTGTGTATGATGATGATATAAATACCCAGGAAAGGCAGAAACAAGATTTAGATGTGAATTTCTGAAGTGCAGGGGAAGTTTTTGTTTAGAATATAATTTTAGTAAGTTTGCTATATCCAGGCTTGAACAAGATGCTTATACGTCTACATGCCAATTGATAAATACAGTTTATGTATAGGTAAGCCAAGTACAGCATTTCCCAAATGTTCTTTTAAAAATCCATGATGTTCAGCTGTATCCATTGATTGCTGATGCTGTTTTGGTCTCTGTAAGCACACAGCAAAGGAGAAAATAGGCCACAGAGATTTCAGTTGCCCCATATCCAGAGGGTTAATTCTTTCAGAGAAAGGAAACACTGTTTAGGAGAGGTTTACCTATACGTGCCAGGGCTGGAGTGTTTGGTGTCGGTCATCTGTTAGTATCTGAGATATGAACTGCTCTAAGATCCTCAGACCTACCCTGTTCTGCCTCTCTCTTGGTGCTGTAAAGAATAATGCCTTTTGCTCCTTTTCGGTAACATATTCATACATTTTAACCTCTATTAAAGAAGGCTAAATTAAAATTTCATGTAAGGAGAAACATCCCTAATGGGTTAAGCGCATATGCCAATTACTTTAGGATGTTTACACAGGGAATGGCAGAACTTTGGGTATAAGGATATTGCCCCTAAGAGAATTCATCACTGTATTAACCACCAGATTGTTTTGAAGATCAATAAAGCAGAAAATCAGAAGACTCTATGATTATACTAAATAGTTCAAATGAGAAGAAAGAATGCTTTTTTTTTTTTTTTTTTTTTTTTTTTTCTGGCTTGAAAAGCCAGCCAAAACAGTTCAAGTGTTTCAGTGTGAGTCTGGGGAATGCAGGCATTTTGCCCACTTTGAAAATAAAGTTATAGTGAATTTTCTTTGAACAGCTGTAGTACTGTCAAGGCTTTGGAGAATGATTTTACTTTTTTATGAGGAATGAAAACTGCTCACTTTGATCAAACAAGCCTTTGAAAAACTGCAGATTGCTTATTAACATGGCTGTTAGATACCCAGATCCTAGCATACAAATACCTTCAGTGCTTGTGGGGAATGGACTATGCTCAATCCATTGTAGCTCTGGACTGCTTCAGATCATGCATTTTACAGGACTATCAGTTACTCCTCTAGCAGATACTGTACCTGTAGTAAATAAGGACCAGGAGTGGCAGTAAAACTGATCCAGGCAACAATAGGGCCATTAGTCTGACTCAACAGTGTGCAAAGCTTTAGAACAGATTTTAAAGGAAAGAAGTAATTAAGGCAGGACAATAAAATGGAACATGTATTTTTCCAAAGGCAGATCATGCTGTACTGATATATCATCTTTGATAAAAGAAATGATCTAGTTAAGAGAAATGCTGTTGGTTTAATTTACCTGGACTGCAGGAGAACCTTTAATATAGTATCAGTTTGAAAATCTTGCAGCTGAGAGAGCTGCACTTCTGATGAACATAGTAAAGACATACAGGGTCTTTACTATGATGAACAGAGCAAAGACAAGCATTTGATGTGTGGCGTAATGGAAATGTAGGATGGAAAGGAAATGTAAGGAGTGGATGGGACATGACAGTCTATTGAATTAATGGTTACAGCAGAGTAAGACTGCATTTATTAAGACCTGAGAAGAGTCAGTGCTAATAAATGATGTGTGAAGAGCAACAATCTAATTATGAGTTTTGGGTTTTTTAGCCATATTAACTGAGGCACTGTGGAGGTTTCTGTGCATATTCTCTTTTCCTTTTTATATTCTTTAGTGAATATTGCTTTTTCATGTGTAACAAGTGTGTTACTTTCCCTCCCTTTCCCTGTCAGGAGAGAAAATGTATGTCTTGCAAATTCACATCAGAGCATCAACAGTTTTGTTTGTTTGTTTGTTTTAAGACTATTGAAGGAATTTCATTATAAAATACCCCAAACAAACTTTATTTTGCACTGGTTATTTAAATAATCACATTTCAATATTCCGGAATGATGGAAAAGCTGGGTGGCAAATCAACCATCCAGAGATTAACAGAATTTATGCAGAGAATGCAGCTCAACTGCTAATCCTGCTATCTGCTCCCAGAGGTCTGGCTGGCCTTTTATGAGGTAACCCTGTCACTTCAACTATTTGCCTTGGCATTCAAACATATCAGTAACATATATGGATATTCTCATTTTATTTTTTCAATGGAAAATCTTATCCCCAGATCAAGTGCCGAAGATCACCCTGTTTGACTGTGACCAATTTCTCCCTGCCAAATGTTTGTTTGAGACACACCTGCACTTACAAATTTATCTCCAGAAGATTTAAATATGTATCACCCATTTTCATTAGTTTACTTGGGACAAATAATACAGGAGTTTGCATGTAACTGATATTATTATGCTTCTGAACTACCATGTGAGTATATACGTTAATGTTTATCCACATATGGAGGTAAAGGGTGCCACATACACATACTCCTATATTTAAAGTTATACAACTTGTTTTCCATTGTAAGAGTTTGTTACTTATTATCTTTCTTAAATTTAGTTGTTCAGATTGAAAATGTGCAAGTCTGATTTTTACTTGTTACTTTTTGCAATTAAAACTATAATTTATTTGATAGTTCCAAAGCAAGATCAGTGTATTATGCTGCAGGTCACTGTTTTAGAAGATAAAGGATAAAAGAGAGTAATAACTAATGCCTGCTACAAGCCATCATATGACAAGAGAGCATGAAACCAGCCCTTTAGGCTCTGGTGTGTTACATTTGGGGAAAATACTGCATTTCAAACACTGACTTAATGAAGTTAAATGTTTTCTCTGTGTTACTGATATGTGCTCTTTCCTGGCTCCAGCTCCAGTACTTCTGTCTGTACTTTACAGATGATATTGGAGATTGGTCAGGGTCGTAAGAATAACCAAGAGAAATGTGTTTATGATGAGTACATTTCAAAGTCACCAGCTGCTACTGGCTTGTTTTTATTCCTGTCTTTGTCCCACTTTGCAGACCAAAGCTTGACAGCAGAAGACTGTTCAGTCTGGCTGGATGTCACGATTTGACACTGGAGAAATGTTTAACAAGGCTCTGGGGCTGGTGGCTGAGTTTAGGCAAATTCAGGCTGGGAAAAAGGTAAAAATTTTTGTTAGGAAAGACATAAACAGAGGTGAGTTAAGATATAAGAACTGAGGATGTGTTCCTTATTAAAAAAAAATTTAATCAAGGTTGGGTGCTTTTTTTAAAAATGTATTTTAGCCCAAACCCACATATTTAGTTTCAAGCAGTAACTAAATCAGATGTGACTTCTGCAGGAGACTAGCCTAGATAACCAGACTCTCTTGCCCCATTAGATCTAGGAATGTTTTTTCCATATTAAAGCTCTCAGTCATTTCACTTCTAAGCTCTCATACATATGTGATGTGAACCAGGAAGGCATCAACGTTTTTCCAGGAGCATAAATAGAATTTTGTGAAAACACATCCATATTAAAATGCTTTATATCTCTCTAAATAAGTCAAACTTTTTAAGTTATGGAAAATTTCAACTAAATTCTTCAAGAATTGTATGTATGGCAAGTAGGACTTTCCAGCTTCACAGGAGCTGTGGGATGCTGTAATAGAGGGCACCACAACTGAAAACATGGGCACTTTTTTTAACTTTGCTATACCTTCTCTTTTTACCACCACAGGTGGAAATGGAAGTGAATAAGAAAAGCTCTACCAGAGAGAGCAGCTAAGTTTTTTAAAAGACTGAGATCAAAAGATTCTCTTCATTTTGTAGCATGTTACTCAGTAATATTATCAGCAGATCTCTGACATCTGCAAATGTAAGCATGTTAAAACACCTTTTTGTGATCTGCTTATGCCTTTTCTGTACCATAAATATATTTTGCCATGCTTTTAATAAAAACATGAGAGTAAAATAAAGGAATAAAAAACCTCTTATTTCTCTAAGACCAAAGCCACTTATCCTGATATCTTGGAGGCTTCTGCTTAGGCTTCCTAATAATGAACACACTCCATCAGGATCCGTTTGTTCTATCAGCAGTACTCGTTTGTAATTCAGGCCTCCTGGGTGGGGAGAGTCTTTCTGTTATACAGGCAGGTAAGAACAACGATCTTCTGATCCTTCTCTAGGTATTGCTGTCTTAAAAACAGTCATAACTGACGATTGCTGCCTGTAGGTCATACTTCTGTCCTAATTGTTTTGGTTGGTAGTGTAATTTATATATAGGTAATGTGCTTGTGGTTTTAGCTGATAAGGTGTTGCTCTGCCTAACAGGGTACAGTACAAGGATTATCTGGAAATTATTCAATCTTAAAAACATTAAATTGTGATTGGTGATTGGCCAAAAGAGTCAATAAATGTCCATCATCCATCAGAGGATGAATAACTCACAGATGACAAACAAATATATTGGGCAGCAACTTCCAGTGAACTTCTGAGGCTTTTCTTCCTTTTTGTTTAAATGGACAGTAGGTAACATTATGCTTTCTGCAGGAATAGCACTATATCAGCAATTTAATCAAAAAAAAACCACTTGCACTTTGGCATTTTTTAAGAGAAACCATACGACTTTTAGGCTTTACAGGAATTGAACACATCAGGCTTGTGCTGTGGGCTTGGTTCTTAGGGTATTGCCCTTCTCTTTGGATAGGTGAGTACCAGTGGTATACAACTTTAGGCTGTCAGTGTGGTCTGGTGATGCAGTCAGATTTTAATCTCCCAAACTAAACACCTAACTCTGTTGCACACTGCAGACTCTCAGTTTTGAGGTAAAAATGAGGATGTAAAATAAACTAAAAGCCAAGCCTAGGCAGAGCAGCTGAGGCAGAACTTCAGGGAGCTACCATGTCCTGAATTGGACCTCAAGCTCTCATGAACTCAACTTGCTATTAGTGTCAGGAGGTAACGAGCCAGGCTCAGAAAATCCAGTTTACCTCACACAATCCCCTTCCTGCTCATGACAAAGGAGCAGTCACAGTACACAGGGTGCTATGTGTAGAATAGGCCCATTTTCTATTTTTATATTTGTTAGAGTTGAACAACTTTTTTCATAATATCATCAGTGAGCTGCAAGAGAGTTAAGGACAGATATTTGGAAAAAGATTTCCAAATACATAGTATTAGTCTATTGAATTCTTTTTTCTGCTTTCATAGATCCCTCTCCTACAAATAGGAACCTCAGGATGAATCCAACGTACACACTTTCATGCACATCCCTTTGAATACTTCAAATATGTACTTTTGTCCATCCTTAGGTCACCGAACAGCTCTTAACACCCAGACAGGCTAGAAGTGAAATGATTGTATACCGCTCTGAACTAGGTAGACATCAATGTA
This sequence comes from Tyto alba, assembly GCF_018691265.1. NCBI lineage: Eukaryota > Metazoa > Chordata > Aves > Strigiformes > Tytonidae > Tyto > Tyto alba. The sequence goes on from NW_024881280.1 coordinate 7,689,825, forward strand.
TTTGATGTCAGTGTCAGAAACATCTCAAGCAGACTTCTGTGAGCTTTGAACCAGACCCCTTTTGAAATAGAAATTGACAGGTTGCAGGGATAGTGCATGGACAAAGGAAAAATGTTTAAAATCATATAAAATGTTAAAAATTAAGGTAAAGGTCACTCAGCCCAAATATTTTCTTTCTTTTTTTTTTTTTTTTTCCTAGGGTCTAATATTGCTAAGAAAAAAATTCAAAGTCTCTTGCTGAAGACAGACCACAATGGGTCCTGCTGAACATATGGTATTGAAGGATACACCTTCTTTTTATTTGAGCTAAGGCATTAAGTAAACAGAAAGCAAACTGGAGCCAGAGTTGTGCAAAGCTGTATCCAGACAGGAAGCTTCAGAGGAAGAAAATGTTGTAGAGGTACCTTCTCTTCTTTTAGTCTATTTCTTTTAGGATATTAGTATGATTTTTTTTTTCTAGGTGTTTTGCTAGTAAACCAAAGAATTAGTATTCTCAATTTGTGTTTTAAAAGATAATGAGTTCTGACTTTGTTTAGTGATGTCAAAGGCAATTAGCTTTTCAACTGATTTCTTCAGAGGCAGAAACAATTTTGCAGTTGTTAAGGCTTTGATGTGGTTTGTTTTTTGTTTTTGTTTTTGTTTGTTTATTTGTTTGTTTTGTTTGTTTGGTTGGTTTGGTTTGGTTTTATTTGTTTTGGTTGGTTGGTTGGTTGGCTTGTTTACATTGCCTTAACTGCAGTGAAAAGAATCTAATAAATACACAAAATGTTAGCTAGATATCCAGTGACTAATTCCCATTACCCGAGAAACATTGTGTGTAATTATCAGTGTAAAGGAGATGCATGAATAGGATAAAATGCTAAATGTTTTTTAGGCAATAGATTTAAAGTAGTAGTATGAAGAAGAATTGTTGATGTTATTTATAGACTATTTTAAACTTTATGGGATATTACATTCTACGTTTTCTGTATTTTTCTTCTGTCTGCTTTCATTAAAAACCAAGACACAATCTTATTTAGTATCTTCAGTTTCTTCTTTGATATCTAACATTTTTAGCTGCAAAACCCTAGAAAATCCTCTTAAGGCACAAGAATTTTTGCCCTTTCAAGCTTCTGATTTTTTTTTTAGCCAGCAATGGGATGTCATAAATTTATTTTTATGCTAGTGCAAGGACTCTTATTCATGAAAACATACAGAGAACACAAAAGCATACACAACTTCCTTCTTTTACCACCACTTCATTATTGAGATTATTTTCAGAATACTCTTTTCCTTTTACATTCTTATGTGTCAGAAGCTGAATCTGCTTTGATAATCTTTCCACAATAAAACTTCTAAACTTTTGAGCACTTTTACCTGTAGGATGAGTTCTACGAAACTAGTTTGGAAGTAGTAAGCTGCCTCTGTTTTTCAGCTCTTGCAGTGTTTGAATGGGGGTTGTTGAGGCTTATTGAAATACAAATTCATTACTCTCTTCTATTTCTATTTCACACTCTGCTTTAATATTTTTTTAAATTTTAGCCTTTTGAAAGATACTAACGGTTCTAAATTTGAAACAAAGAAAATTGAAATGAAGGATCACCTTGGGTTTTTCCCCTCAGGCTTCACATATACTAGGAGTGCTTCACTAGTTAGAAATTCTTGTCAACTGTATTGGCAGATTTTCTGAGTAAGCACATAGATGTAAAACAGTGGTATGCTTTATGCATTTAATCATCCCTGTGTTCTGTGGATGCAGCAAGAGATACCTCTAAAAGTGCTATTTAATTGTGACTATACCAATTGTCACAATTCTGCTATGGTGAGCAAGCCCCGGGCCATAGCTGGGCATGTGTATGGTTAGTCACATTTGTACAAACCATATTATGGTTATACAGTGTGATACTGTGTCCTGTTTCTAAAATAACCATAAAAAGGGCCATTAAAAGCCATATTTTCTTTGTATTACTATATTCAGACTGAGCTAGGAACTGTGGAAAAAAAAATAAAAATCAGTGAAGAATCGATAATTTTAAAAGTGATGATCTTGCCAGAGGGTATCATTGCAGGGCTTCATGCAGATAAACTTTTCCAAGGCTTCATTAGTTATCCTAAATCCAGATGCTGCTCTTGCTTCTTTTGTTTTTAGAAGAGTGGAAGTTGTGGGAAAGCTGTAGTTTATCTTAAATATTACTTAGTTTTAGATACTGTTGCTACTAATTAAAATGGTTTAAATTAATATCTCTTATCTTTGTAGCCTTATAAGGATACTGATATTATAAAACAATTCCACAGTGCCACGAAAATCTGTCACATCTGAAAATATCATTGGCATCTTTTATCCTCAAGGAACCAGGACTTTTCCCTCAAGATAGCTATTGCTTCATGTACTATAACTTAGACCTTGGGACCTTTAGGTTTATCACAAAATTTATTACATCTTCCACTTCATTTCACTGGAAGATGGGCTCAAGAGCACAGCTATTGGCATTTAACTTTGAGGCTCAGTCACTGATATCGCGTAGTGGGTTTAGACAAATGTAGTTATAGTTGAAAGGTCTGTGCTCAGGCAGGAAGACAGACACTGCCTTTAGATGCAAGGCTATTCCCTGTTATTATAAAGTTTTTAAACTCTGACGGAATAGATTAATACTTTAGTTTATTTGTTCTTTTGAAGAACTTTCTTCTCAGCCTTATTCAAGGTGAAATACCTAGCCCTTATCAAAACTTTTCTTCATCAAAGTCTGAAAATTTTACCCAGAAGAAAATCTCAGGATAGTGAATTTGTGAAAACAGTATTTGTTGTATGAATCCTGTAGTATTCTATATTAGGTAAGCATGGAATTCATGCTATATTGTATATTACTCTGAGTTTAAAAAGTAGGTCTCACAGATTATCTTGTGTATTTTAGACAAATACAGTGTTCAACAGAAATTCAGAAAGTGAGGAAGCAGTATCAAATGGATTTTTCCTTGTTCAAATAGTTTATAAAATGTAAAAACCATAACTTTTCTGCAAGGTTAAAACTGCTTTAAGGAGTTTTTTTCTGTACAAAATCACATGAACGTATCTATGTAAGTGAATTGCAGAGGCAATACAGGTCATGACCAACAGTGGTATTTACTTGGCAATGGAGTCATGTGTCCTAGGAACTCTTGTAATGCATTAGTACAACACCCCTCTATGAGATTTTCTTACAGCTGGTTATCCATATGATACAGTTCTTTTGCCAATAATATCTCTACAGTGGCAGAATTGGATCTTTGGTGGAAGGCAGGCAAAAGGAATTGAATCTTTTCTGCTCAGTGAGGATACTTCATTAAATTCATATAATCTGGAAGTTTGATTAATACAAAGAACAAGCACATGAAAAAATTCTGAGGTGAAGCAACTTGAGTCTGTAGCCCTCTAACAAAGTGTGTCTCCATATGTTCTGCTCACATCTCACTTCAGTCAGTTTAGTGCTCTTCCATCTCTCATCATAATAAGTTCCCCCTGAGGCAACTGAGCTCTACGTCTTATGAGCGGTTTGTGAAGTAGCTCACCAGAAGGGCAGGCTTCAGCAGATAAGAGTACTTCTGTTGTGGTTTAGGCCCAGCCTGCAGCTAAGCACCATGCAGCCGCTTGCTCACTCCTCCCTGCCGGTGGGATGGGGAGGAGAATTGGAAGAAAAAGGTAAAACCTCATGGGTTAAGATAAGGACAGTTAAATAAGAGAGCACAAGGAGAGAAGAAGTAATAATAACAATAATACTAATAAAAGAATGTATATAGCAAGTGATGCACAATGCAATTGCTCACCACCCAGAACCCAATGCTCAGTCTGTTCCCAAGCTGTGATCCCTGGCCAGCTCCCCCAGTTATATACTGAGCATGATGTCATATGGTGTCAAATATCCCCTTAGCTAGTTCAGGTCAGCTGTCTAGGCTGTGCCCTCACCCAACTTCTTGTGAAAACTTACTCTATCCCAGCCAAACCCAGGACGACTTCTCTAGCAGACTCGATTAGGAATCCTCAGGAATGAGACAGGCACATTTCTGACATTTGGAAAAGCAGTGCACAGCCATCAAATATCAGATACACTAGTCTCTGGAAGATAGTGGTCCTTTTGCCAACTCTTCACATTTCTTATGAGAGCTAAAAGGATGTACAGTAGAAAAAAAAAAGTGTCGTCATGCCAATCTGGACAGTAGTAAGCCCTGTAGTGGCTTCACTGGTTTCAAGTCACTATATTGAAAAAAAATCTGGCTTTGTATAATTTAGCATGAAAATTTTGATAAAATGTAGCTTCTCTAGAGAGGTAAGATGGGGCTTCTAAATTATACAATAGGATGAACCACAGACTTACAGGAAAGGAGGCTGGAAAAGACCTCAGGACCTCATTGTGTGCATTCTGAAGCTCCAAGAGAGAATCAATTGTACCTCAGAAATGAAGAAGTATTTAATTATCTTTATTGTTAATAAGATTTTCTTAATATATGACAAAAACTTCAGTGTCATAGTTTAAACCCATCACTTTATACCCACTGCAGATAAAATATTAATCCCTCCTTACCTTTTTACAGGTAATTTATATAGATGATAGCTTTCATGTGTTCTGTTGGCCTTCTCGTCTTATTCTGAGAACCCCAATTCTTTCAATCTTTTCTTCTTGTTTTTTCCCAGACAACTGACAATTTGCTCTGCTCTTCTCTGGACTCTCTCCAGTTGGTCTACCTTCTCTCTGAACAGTTTTGCTTGAACAGGACTCAGTGCCACTGGTTGGTGTGCTAGCCATAAATATAATAAGAGATATTCCTTAACGTATTTTACAAGCAAACCAGTTTATCTTCCTAATATGCAGTTTTCACTCTTGTACACGTATGGTGTAACACTGCTTATTCATGTATAGCTTGTGACTGACTGCTATCTCTTATCCCTTTTTGGCAGAATGGCTGCCTAACTGGTCATTGCCAACCCTACATCTTTACAAATGATTATTCCCTCTCAGAACTTCACACTTGTAAACACAAGTGCATTACAATGTGTTTTCTCATACAGATTATTTCTCATATTTGTAAGAACACTCTAAATTTAATGTATCATGCAATGTGTTTGCTGTTCATCTAAGCTTATTGTTATCTGCAAGGTTGAAGGATTGATAGTTCCTTTATCCAAGTCATTAGTGACTTGGGCCATTACCTGGCCCAGAACAGACCCAGCTAGAATCTCACTGATTATATTTTTTGAGTTTGATAGCAGATTATTAAAAACTAACCTTAGAGTCTGCATTTTTTTTTGATTATTTTTTTCTCCCAGGTAATTTTGTACTCTCCTTGAAGTAGTCTCACTTTAATTTACTTTTGAAAATGTTATGATTTAATGTCAATAACATTATTAAAATTAAAACATATTACATGACCTGCTGCTTCTCTATGAGACTTCTTGTCCTGTTACAGAAATTAATAGCCAACATGTCAAAAATATAAAGCAATCTAGCTTTTTAAACTATCTCTAACTTTTTATGAATATTTTTTTTTTCATGTATTCCAGTCTTTTTCCAGAATTGGTCTGCTCCTCATTTTTTGTGTTTTGAAAGATAAGCACTGTTTTCACCTCTTCACACATTTCTCACACAGCTTCTGGGAATTTTCAGAGACAGCTATCAGCTCTGAGCTTGTTTCACTCTGTTCTCAAGGTATCTTCACACACAATTCCTCAGGACCAGCTGTCACTATGGATAGGACCCATTTCACTTAACTTTAGCTTCTTATAAAATAGCCATCTATATCTGTGATAGATGGGGTGTAGGTGTAGGTTCCTATCACAACAACCGATAGAGATCTCTTCTGGAGACATCCTGTAGAGGCATACTTGAGAATGAGGTAAACTGCAGTATTTTCAAATCATTCTGACCTGTTGTTTTCCTATTTTAGATGGATTCTTTCTTACTGAGTTTCATTTTTAGTCATGTAATTATAGATCATCTTTTTATGTAGAGTGATGGAAAAATTACTTCAGCCTTCCGCAAGTGAGCTATCACTAGGTTTTTCTCTTCCTTACAGATTTGTTTTCTTGCTATCCCTTATGTCCAATGCTTCTTGCAGTTAAATTTGTGCTTTGTACTTTCTGACCTTGTTTCAGCATCTCATTCTCTTCTTTCATACTTGTCCTTAGGAGTTTGACCTGGTTTCCACTTTCTGTACATTTCCTTCTTGTGTTTCAGGTCATTGAAGACCATGTTCCTTAGCCAAGTTGATCTCTGACCATACTTCCTATCCTCCTACTGTGTGGGATTGTTTGTGTTTGTACCCCAAACATCATTTCTTTAAGGAACTGCCAACTCTACTGAATTCCTTCTGCTTTAGCCATGTTTCCCATGAGAACTTACCTTCCAGTTCCCAGGGTTTATTGGAGTCTTCTTGTATAGAGTCCATTGGGTTTGAATTGATCTTTCCTCTTGTTTCTCACCTAAAAATAATATACATTATCACATCACAGTTGCTCTCAACCAAATTACCTTTACCCTCATATTCCCAACCATCCTCCTTCTTGGTTGCTTAGCAGGCAGCCTCTTGGCAGGCTGCTGTTGAAGCACTTGGCAGGCTCTGACAGCTGCTGTAGACCATACACAGGGAGTGGTTAAATGCTGCTTGCTATACCCAGGGAGAGACACAGCTCATTGCTTTGTAATGTGCAACTGGAGATGCTCACCTAAACATTCACAGAGAAACACTTGCATCTTTTAGCTGGGCATTTAATCAAACAAAGACAAATACTGCGTGTACAGTGTTTCAGATGCTCTTCTGGGAAAGCGTCTGTGTGGATGCAGAAACACTTTGCCCAGCCTCGAAGTCCAGGTAAGGAGAACACAGAAACCTTTCTCCTATTTCCTTTGCAGACCTAGGCATAAAATTAAAACAATGCATTTCTTTGGACTGATCTTTCTTTGTCTAAATCTTTGTTTTCTATTTGCCATCATTCAGAGGAATGGGAAATATCCACTGAGGTTGTCTGATTGGTGAGTAAAACTGGATTGTTAGTAGCTTTTCATGTTACCATGATTTTCATAGTGTAGTCAAATCTCCACAAAGAGAGATTTCTTTGTCACAGAGTTGTTGTGAGTTGTTTTATTTTTTCCTTTTATATATTTAGAAATTGCCATCAAATCTCTCAAGAAATAAACTCAGACATTATTTAGCTTTTGAAATGACACCATGATGAAGTGAATATACAGATCATTTTTTTGGCAGTCTGTTTTTCATTGCTATAACTTTCCTCAGTTAAGAACAGGGGAGTTTAACATACAACTAAAAGTTGATGCTACAAGGATTCTGATGCCTGAAATGAAGAGACAGAGGCTTTCATTCACTTTCTGGCTTTTCTAAGGGTAATATGCATCTCGATTCTTCTCACTTCAGTGCAGTTTGCAGCTGCATAGGATTTTGTCAAATTTCAAATGTTTAAGCAGAAATTTCCCATGCTAGTTATCTGCTTCAGGATACTTTTTAAATGCTTTTGAGCAAAATTAGTTTCTAGCTTTTTATACAGGGTATTTTGGAAACTGCGCTTTTTTTTTTTTTTCTCATCTTAAATGTTCCGCTGACCTTTCCTCTAAAGAAGTTCGGGTACTTTACAGGCTTTGGAAAAATGAGGTTAAGGGGATTCCTCTTGTATATTCTCAGTAAAACAACTGCTGGACTGAGGTGACACCGGGAAGTAAACCACCCATTTTAAATAACAAGGCAAGCACGAGCAAGACTTTTTTGGGGAAAGTGTTGAGGATCACTGGCAAAATAAATTCAAAGAATGAAATGAGCAGGAAGAAACTGTGCCTTGATAAGTAGTGTGAAAATTGATGTGGGAGGGAAAGGAAAGGAAAATGTGTCAGTATAGTTTGGGAGATACTAAAATAGCTAGAGGAGCTGAAGTGCAGAGCCTGGGACTAGCTGAGTACAGAGCTGAGAGCGAGAAGCAGTGGGGCTGCGTGGGAGGCTTGGAAGAAGAAGGAGAGACAGATCTGATGAGCTGGGCTCGGAAGTGTGGTTGGTGTGGGGGGCTGTGAGGTTGATTGAGGAGACTAAGGGAGGAGTCTGGCAGTGGGAGCCAGCAAAAAGCTGACTTGTGCCTGGGGAAGACTGAACAGCAGAATTGGGGTGAGATCTGATGGGCATTTGGGAAGCTGGAAAACAGGATTTTCTGGGCAAGCTGACTGGGAACGATACGAGGATGGCTTTTGGAGGTGAGGATTTGCTGGAGACTGGGTTAAAATTTTGCCAGAGTTGTGGAAGCAAGGACTGGGGAAGAAGGGGTCACACCTGGGGAAGGGGCCGAAGGAAAAGCGCTGGTGCCCATGCAAATATATGCCCAGCAGGAGGGGAAGTCAGTGTTGGAGAGCTGCTGGGGAGTGGGGAGCAAGGAGGTGGAAGTGCGGGTAGCAGGAGTGGAAGATCTGGGCAGGCCATGCTGATGGTGGGAGCAGGGGAAGCAGGGTCAAGCTGTGCTAAGGACCATTCTCCTCCAGCGCCAGGAACGGTGCCCTGCATGCCTGAGTCTCTCCATTTTGTTGCTGTCAGCAAGTAAGTCTGATGAGCTTGGGTCTTATCACTGTTGATGCTGGGTTTGTTCAGAAGAGCAACACGCTGCCACTATCAGTTATTACATTAGAGTGGGTGTCATAAGATTGGTCAAGAGAGCTAAACGATTCACCACTGACAATGATTTTTGTGCATGTTCTTACAATACCACATAAATACATTTTCCAGTAGTTTTTCAACACTTGTTTTTTAAAGAAACAAGATATCCCACAAATCTCGACACTTGGTTCACTCAGGATGGACATGCTCTTGAGATGTTCTAGGGCTGTGCAGTAGGATCCCCACTATCTACAGCAGGTGAAGGAAAGTGTGCAGTGAATCAGGCAAGAGGTTTTAGGCTGAGAGTTTGGGTTCTTTGTCTGCCACAATAATCCCACGTGGTGTAGGGCACCCACCTTTTCAGAGACTCTTACTGACTGTCCATTCTCCATTTCCTGGGTACTTGAGCAGGCTCTGAAAACCAGATTTGCAGATCTTTTGAGCATTCATATCTGTAACTGAATCAGCAAGACTATTTTGAACTTAGAGTGTACTAAATGTATGTTAAATACTCTGAAATGTCAGCTCTTTAGTTTCAAGACTGTGCTGCCAGAAGCCAGCAGATACTTCATCTTATGCTCTCTATGATTTAGCTGATGCACCACTTTAATCCTACTATTTCCTAACTTCTTGATATTTGATATTGCATGTGCCATAGTATGATGTAAAAACATGTTTCATAAAAACAGACTTTATACATAACATTTCTGCTGAACAGCTTATCCTGCAATACAGAGGAGACCAGAAAGGAAAGGGAAAATAGGCCTAGATTCATGTAGGAAGCAAGAAGAATACATATACACAGTTTGTCAGTAAGTGTCAAGATGTTTCAGATGAAGAGGTTATTTCTGTAAAAGAGCATGATTCCTATACAGGAGTCTTTGGAGGATATAAAAAAGAAAGGGTTTGGGGGGAATGAGAGTAGAGGTATGCTTTTGGACAAAACAGTGTTGGATCCTAAAAATGAGGGTCAAAAGGTGGACGAGAATGACAGAACAAATTGGAGGAGATGGGAGCAAAAAGGAAAATAATTTAAGCAGAGACATTTTGTATGCACTGGAGTGTAAAAGAGAAAGAGAGATCATGGCTGTCATCAGTTATGACAGAAGGGTACTAGTGGAGGGAATACAAGAAGGATATAACAAGGTGATCAGCAGCCAGGAGGTTGCCTGGGAGCTGTGTGCTGAGCAACCAGGACTGTTACAGACAGTTCTGGCTATGCTATTTGGTGTGCAATGGCAGGAATGAATAAATCAAGTTTACACAGGGAGGTGAAAAGCAGGAGGGGACAGATAGGATCTAGGGTTGAGACAAGATGGCTACACCTGAGTGGCAAGGACAATATTGCGATTACTGACAGCAACCAAGAAGAGAAATATGGGAGGGAACTGTAAGACACATGAAGAGCCAGACAGCTAGTCATCAATATGAAAAAAGCAGAGGGACTTTGTGAGGCCCCATCTCCCATGAAACAAGCCTGGGAGGTGGTCATTCGTTGCCGCTGTGGTAGGCATGCATCCTGTTCTAAGCTTTTCTTTCCTAGTCACTTTTCTCCCTTTCTTCCTCCTTTCCAAATTTCTTAGGCTCATCTAGATTCCCTAAAATAAAGCGGTGAAGATTGCTCTCCTATGATTGGTTTCACAATGGTTTAAATGTCAGTTGATATGTGCGTGTGTTGTGGTTTGAGCTCAGGGGGCAACTGAGCACCACAGAGCTGCTCACTTCCCCCTTCCTCCCCCAGCGCTGAGAACAAGAAAATAAATCATCAGGCTTGGGATTCAAGGTAGGACAGGGAGGGATAAATCACCCATTGCACTCATGGGCAAAAGACAGACTTGTTGGGGGGAAGTAAAAAAAGAACGTAAATTTATTACAAACATCACCAACAATTAACAGACAGAGTAGGACAGTGAGAAGCATTACCGCATCTTGAGAACATCTCCCCCGACCTGTCCCTTCTTCCCGGGATCAACTTTGCTGCAATATGTCATCCTCCTCCCCCCAGCAGCACAGGTGGGCAGGGAATGGGGGGGTGCAGTCAGTGCTGCTGCTTCTTCCACCTTTGGTGGGGGGAACTTCTGGAACTTCCTCCCCCTGCTCCAGCGTGGTCCCCCTCTCACAGGAGACAGTTCTCCACAACTTTTTGCCAACTTCAGTCCCTCCCACGGGCTGCAATCCTTCCTGGGGTGCTCCAGTGTGGGACAACCCCACGTGTTGTAATCCTCCCAGTGCCAAACTACAACAGTGGGGGCTGCTTCTTCCAGAGGCTCCCAGATGCCTTCAGGTGCAGCCACCTTAATTTTTCATGTGGGGCCCCCCACAGGCCATAAATCAGTGTCTGCTCCACCGCAGATCTCCATGGGTGGCGGGGGGGGGCCGCCCTGCCGTCTCCCCACAGGATACAGGGGGGTCTCTGCTCCGGCACACCTCCCCCCTCCTTTCTTCCTCCGTTCCTCCACTGACCTTGGTGTTCACGCAGCTGCAGCAACTCCTCCTCACAAGTCCCACTGCCCATCACCACGTCCCTTCTTAAATACGTTATCACAGAGGTGCAGCTGATTGGCTCAATTTCCCAAACAGAAGTGGAGCTGACATGGAGCTGGGGGAGCTTCGAGAAGCTTCTCACAGGGGGCCACTGCTGTAGCCCCCTCCCCCGCTACCCAAAACCCCCACCATTCACTCAAACCCAGGACAGCATGGGATTTTTAATCAAATGTTTAGATAGAAGGGCTCACAGCCCATTGCCAGGTAACCAAGCAAAGTGGGGTGGACTTTGTTCTCATATTATCTGTCACTCCCCAAAAGCACTAACAGGGCAACCACTGTCCCTGCTCAGCCCCCTGGGGCTTCCCCCTCCCTGCCCACAGCCCAAGACCCCATGTCAGCCCCCCAGGGCCATTGGTCCCCGCCTCAGCAATGCCACTGCAGGGCCGGTCTCTGGCCCAGCTGAGCTGGGCCCACCCACGAGCCGATGCAACCATGGCTCTGCCTGATGATCTGGTCTCTTGGCTGAACCTGGCCACCATCTCCAGGTCTTCACCCTTCAGGGGTGAAGGATGGATCCAGGCTGGTGAGGCTCCTGCCAGCCTGGCCATGTGGTTACTGCACTTGGATCCCAGCTCCCCATCCCGAAGGGAAGAGCTGTCTCTCACTGCTCCCTGGCAAAATCAAGGGAATGTGGCCATCCTTACAAAATCAAAAGCCCGTGATCTTTCTGACTACAACTACAGGAAGGAAACAGAGACAAGTTTGATCACATACTAAAGGTTGGATTCCACTGCGTGAGTGACTGCAGTACATTTAATCTCATTCCTCTTTAAATATCTGTTGTAATTTATTGGATAGTTTTGCGTATTCCTTTCTATACTAATTTTCTTGAATTTGTTCTTGTCCATCTTTACTGAATTATACTTTACGTCTTTTCCACTCCTATCCTCAACCTCCCTTTCCCACAGCATCATCTGAGCAAGCTAAACAGTCTTTCTGTTTCCCATGGCCCCAGCTCTGCCACTTTTCCTCAGGTTGTTGCTCCCTGCCTCTCTGGGAGTTTTTCTGTTAGGCTCTGTGCTGCCTTTTCCCATGTACCCTTCTTTTTTTTCCTCTTCGCTTTGGTTCTTTTCATCCCCAAATTGGCTCTTCCTTTTGCTTGCTCTTTTGTGGGCTGGTTGGTAACAGTTTTAGCACACTGGCAGCCTAACTGGCATTGGCAACCCTGAAAGGGAAGATTTTAAGGAAGGATTTTAGGTGAAAAATGTAATAGCTCTGTAGGTGCTTCAGAAACTTCTTCCAAGAAGGGGGGCAGCAAAAGAGAAAGCAGAAGCTATTTGTTTGTTATCAGGGGCTAATGGTAGCAGGGACTAGCAATATGACTGATCAGAAAGTACAGTTGAGCTTTTAATACTGCATGAGAAATGACAGGTAAAGAGAAAAACCTTGGAAGGCAAGACAGGGAAATAACATGGGATGAAGCAGAGAAGGAGAAGTGAAAAGACAGGCGTGAGAAGGTTGTGTAATGAGAATAGCAAGCAGTTTAATGATGGCAATGACAAAGGTAGCACTGCAGTTGCTGAGACCAGAAAGAAATCTGATGCAGTGACGGAGGGCTAAGGTAACTACTGCAGGGAACAAGAGTTTTCGCTTGTACCTGTTTTGGAAATTATGACTTTGTACCCACCTCACTGCTGTGAAGTGTGCTATTCTGTAGGGCACTGCTGTCATCCTCTTCCTCAGTAGCCCCCACCCTAGCTCATACATTGTCTCCCTGCTGAGCTTGTACCCGTTCCCGCATAACACCTCTCAGCCCTTGCTGCTGCGAGTGAGATGATGTCACACCCTGGCTCCTGTTGGCAAAGTGACCCAGATCAGATGGTTCTTCTAGCCCTCGGCTGTCTGCAGCCTGCTGGAGGTTCCTAATCCACTAATGATTTTCCATTCATGGAGCAGGCCAGCCTGCCTGCTGAGACTCCAGTTTCTTAGGTCTCCCTCCCTCCTGTCTGTCCCTAGCGAGTTGAACAGGAACGAGGGCACTGCAGATTTGGGTGAGCAAGGGTCTTGCTTCTAAAGGTGCAACTCACCCTGTTAGAGCAGCACACTCAGAACTGTGTTCAGCAAAGTTTGTTTTTCCTGTTAGTTTTTTATTCTGGCTGTTCTTGGGGTGTTTCTACACGTCATCCCCTCTTCACCTTTTATGTACCCACGTACATATCAGTATGTATGTATTTACAGTTGTCTTTTTGAAGGGATTAACAAGGCTTAAGTACAGAATGGGGCTTAGTGACTGAGAATGTTATCTGTTTCCAGAGATTTTCCTTACCATCCACTGAACTGCCCCACTGGTATTTTTTTTATTTTTGGCTTCAAATGTATCAGGAACACAAATAAGTATTATTGTAATTTAATTCTTTTAATCCGGTAAATCCCATTTATCATCAAGTAGGGTACAGAGGATGACCCCATATACTCAACTGTGACCAAGGTCTGTCTTTGTGAAAAATTAGCTTGAGACACACCTTTGTAAGTTTATCACCAGGAGACTTTAAATCTTTATCAACCTACTTAGTTTACTTGGAGCAAATAATGTGCCAGTATAACTGATATTAATGTGTTTCTGAACTACATGTATGTATGTGTATATATAGGTACACATACATATAGTTCAGAACTAGATATACATATATACACACACACATGAGTGTGTGTACTCATATTTCTGTACTTGGGTAATAGGTGCCATACATAAAGATTTAGCATTATTCAACATTTCCAGTTATAGGACTTCTAATTGTTTATAAAAGTATCAAAATACTGGGGGTTTTCAGACTGATTTTTTAATACTTCTTTAAAAAATGCAGCTTTTTCAATTGCAATGGTTCAGCACTTCCAGGAGAGGGATTAGGGAATGCTATATTATGAATCACTGTTTCAGCAGTTCAAGGACAGAGCAATGTACTGGTGATACCAGTTCAAGGCAACACAATCTACTCCTTCGGTGCCCGTACCAAGAATAAACCTGCATGGCAGGAGGGAGAACTTCAATCTGAGTGTGATGTGCTAGGTCATGTACTCACATGACTTTATCATTAAAATGTCTTTGGACTGTCTAAATATTTCCTAATCGAAAGAGTACTAGAGATTCTGTATCAGACTTTGTTTTGGTCAGGGGAAAAGGAACTCATTAAAAAACCAATGTTGGTGGTTGGATAAGTGTGAGTGGTTGTGGTGTAGCTACATATGGTACAAACAGTTGAAGTCCAGACTGTGACAGACGTACAGAATGGTTGCAATGGTCTAGTATCACAAAATGGAAAGCAAGTATGAGACAAATGAACCAAGAGAAAGTGATTTAACAGAAAAATTATCAGATAAATTGGGCATATGACAATTTTGTGAGAGCCCTGGAAAAGTACAATCTCATCATTGAGACAGAGCGCTCTTCTGGGTCAAATGATCTAGCCTGACGTGCAGGGGATGTGCAAGTAGGCTGCCAGTCACTCCTCCATACCCAGTGTAGCATAGAGAAAAGGGGGATGTTGAAAGCAATTAAAAAGCAGAAGATTGTCCTAAATTTCTTGAAGGAAACACAAGGATGGAAAAAATACTTTATGGTCAGCAAACTTGAGAACAAAGATATGAACATGATGCAACTATTTTTAGGTTTGTTATGAGGAGAGTATATATTGGGAAGATTCTTCACAATGGATCAGTAGAGGGAGATGGTAGAATTATCAGTAGTGCAAATTCAATAAATATTTCTCATTTTATGAGGGCTTCAGGACTTTTCCCCATCTTGTATGCACATGAGTTGATTGACATTGTTTTCTCCAATAATTTGTTCCCCACTTGCTACCATTCTTGGCTTGAGCAATTGCTCTGGTTGTTCTCACATGGAAACTATGGATTGTGTTACAGGAAATGGATCTCACCAAACTGATTTACTATTTTTGTTTGGATTTAGTTGATTAAGTTAATAACATTGATATAGTGGATTTAGAATTATATAAAGCATTCAACTTGATACTACAGCATGTTTTGGTTAAGAAGATAGAAAACTATCAAAACAGTTGGACCCACATTGAAGGAAATAAACACTAGCTAACTGACAGGCCTCAAAATATCTCATCTGATAAAAATCTTTCCAAAAAGGTTCTGCGGGAAAGGGTTCTATGAGGATCATTTCTCTTACTGCCTGGTTTACTGTTTAGTAATGTCCAAGAAAGAGTCAAAAAATGTTTTCTGATTAAATCTACTGAATCCAGTAACACATGCAGAGTTGAAAATATTAAGCCATAGCTACATGTTGTTGATCTATAAAGATGTGATCTGAAGAACAAGCAGAAACCAACAGTGCAGTGTGAGGCTGTTATCTAGGAGTTTTTATGCTTCATTAAAACAAACAAACAAAATCCACAAAACCCCCACAACTATGCGTAATGAGAACAAAAGAGATTAATGTCCTGTACTTGGTTTTTAGTATTTTCTCTTCTCTTTGGGGATATGTTAGTTCCAAAGAGACATTTAGATCTGTGTTTTCACTATAAGACACGCCTTTTTTTTTTTTTTTTGGAGTCCTATAGTACTCTCTTTCCACCTTGCCTGTGGAAGCCCATTCTGCTGCCCTTTGTTTACAGAACTAGACTATTTATTATGGAGTTGTTGTGTTAATAGACTCACCACACCTTGACTGAGGAATGCCTTGTAGTTACCCAGTCACCTTAAATCACATTTAATTCAAGGTAGGATGAGGTAAAATGTAAATAGAAGTATTAATTCATTAAATCTAAAATAGACAACACAATTACAAATATCTGGAAAAGACATAAGTGAAGAGCTAGAAGAAAAAGTTAATCTGATCTACTGACACTGAATGTATCACAAAAGTGGGGGATTTTAGGAATTTCCCCCCCCCCCTTTTTTTTTTATTTCCAGGGGAATTGTTCCTCTTTCTGACAAAATGGCTCTCAGAATTTTCTTTCCTCCAATTCCTCAGGTTTCTCTTAAGTGATTTTCATCGCTGGAGACCTTGCTTTACACAAAACTCCATACCGGGGTCTTCCATCACAAAACATCTTCAGAAGAAGCCTTCGGACTTCACTTTCAGGTAGTTTCTCCAAATCATCATGCTGACCTCACTCGTTGATGGATGGTTTTAGCTCTCACAGCTAGCCTGCACTTTGAAGTTTTTTAAAGGGCTCAGACAGATTTTACCTGTCACCTTGGAGGTTGTTCTATCCCTCCTTATGGTCCGACCATCCTCCTGAATTAAAATAAGGATTCTTTTGCTTCCACAAACATGCACGTCTTAGAGGACGAGTTGCCTCCTGTGTTTGACTGGCTCATAAACAGCTTCTTTCCCTCAAGGAGGCAAGTTTCCCTCTGGTGACTCACTGACATGTTTCAACATGAAATGTGTCTTATAGCAGACCTTATATTCTGTACCAGTAATTTAATTAACAAATATATATGATACAAGTATCTAAATAGGGTAAACTAATCTAGTTCATTTTCTGATTCCTGAGACAGATATGATAACAATAACTACCCTGAGGTGACAGCATTTAAGGTAAAGGAAGCCCAACCTCTTTCTCCTAAGCATACTCTAACAAGGAGTCCCTGTACAGAAATATTTAGTGCCATATGTATTTTAATTGTTACACAGTGTGAAACTGTGTCTTCGAACCACTTCTGAAAAAGAATAAAAAGGGAGCACTCAGTCTTGGACCTCATGAGATCAGTGACCAATCTGACTGATTTTAGCTGGCTTTGAAAACAGGTTTTGATGCATTAGAAGTCAATAGATAGCACAGTGAAGGAAGAATTGACGTGCAGTGAATTTGGTTAAATGCCAAAGATCAACCCATATTTTTTCTTTAGCCTTTACAATGGCCTTATGCAGCCAAGAAAATGCAAAAATACTGGCTAAATGCCACCGTGTGTAGAAATACCACATTCATTTGAATGAGTATTGTAACAATTTAATGTAAACACCAGTGAATTGTTAACATATGTGACTGCAGATTTGTTCATAATGATATTTACAGGTCAGAGATAGTAAACAGTCATCCCTCTCCATTCCTCAGTCATGTCTATGCTAAGAGAGATTTAATAATTAGTAATGCTGTTAACTGTATGAGTTTGAAGATATTCTGATAAAGATGTGTGAGATAATCACCTGTCAGCCCTGAAAGGAAGAAGCCTTGTGTGCAAGTATATTTTCAGTAATTTAACTAGTGCTGACTCTACTGCCATCTCAGAGTATTCAGGAAAACAGTTTCCATTATGGCAGCTGGGGTTTATGTACATCCACACTGGGGGGCGGGGGGTACCAGGTAATAACTTCCAGAGTGGTTCTATTGTATCCTTGTGAAAACAAAACAAAACAATGTTGAAGTTACAAGGTCAAGAAATCCAAGCAATTATGTTTTTATTGCCAGCAGGTTCAGGGTGAAAAATTGAAAATCAGAAAAAGAAGAGAGTGTTGCTTGACTCTTTTGATGGTGCAGACTTTATGAGACAGAAATAGAATGCCATGTTTGTCAGTAGTTATGGTTTTGCACTGAATTTTGCTACTTCAAATGAAAAGTGATGAAAAGCATGCTGATGAAGAGCTTTCTCATGGGGGCAACCCAGTAAGATTGTACAGAGGACTTAGAGTTCTCTCTCCACAAAGTGCAAGGGGACAGAATGAGTGAGCACAGGAAAGGGAATACATTGGGCATTGGACTGCCTTGGCCTCCAATCCTTTTGGCTGTAAACAAGGAACTTCTCCTTTTCTGTTGTTTCTTCTGCTGCTTCTATATGCTTCCTGCCATAGCGAACCATTCTGGGGAACCTATGCTGCAGCAGCAATGGCAGCAAACATATATACACTAGTGTCTTTGGGAGAGAGTGAATGGGAGAATTCATCTATTGTTAGTAGTTAGGATTCTCTGCTGGAATGTGGAAGAGTTTCTCCTGCAGTCAATATTGATTTATGTGTACAAAGTTGAAAGCTTCAGGGCAAGAGATGGGAAGAATCTCATGCTGAATGCATCACAGGTTTGTGGATGTGCAGTTTGCAGAAAACCTTGTACTCCCAGACTGCAACAAGTAAAGTTATTTAAAAAAATAGATCTCTCTAATCCTAAATGAGGTTATTGTTACATAATGGGAAAGGATAGAGAGCTTGTTTGTCAGGAACACCAGCTTTAAATGAGAACGGGGGCATATTTGCTCATACACAGCTCATTTTTATGAGAAAGGGGGAGAATTTTGTAATACTTTAAAATGGTCTTATTATTTGTCTGTCTGGTTTAACAGTATATTTGTGATGAGTCTTTTTTATAGGAGAACTTTTACTCATTAGCAAAGCCTGATTTTTATAGGGCTTGAAAGGTCTTTCTGCTACTGTAAATTCTGTAAGAGAATACCATGTTATCTTAGTTATATCAGTCATACAAAAACTAACTTATATTATCTTTCCTTGTTTACAGAAAGGCAGATTTCCACTTTAGAGATCACGTCATCCTCCTTCCTGTGAAAATAATATGAACCAGAAGGTGTTAGTTTTCCTTCTCCCAAATTTTATTTTTGGGATATTTCTTTTTGGGTTTTTCTGTAAAAGACAAAAACCCCTAACAGGTGAGTAAAGAATTTACCAACAGAAAGACTCAGTGTTTTCTAGAACCAGGGACACCTTTCCCAAATGTATTAGAAAGTAACTGTGGAGCCTAAGGGATAAACAATACTATGAAAACACCCAAGGTCCTGTCACTATGATAGCTATCCTAGCAATGTACAAGAGGAAGAACACTATAAAAAACAGTTGAAATTAGAAGTGTGTCCTGGTGTCAGCTGGGATAGAGTTAATTTTCTTCCTAGTAGCTGGTATACTGTTGTGTTTTGGATTTAGTATGAGAATAATATTGATAACACACTGATGTTTTTAGCTGTTGCTAAGTAATGTTTATACTAGTCAAGGATTTTTCAGCTTCTCATGCCTAGTCAGCAAGAAGGCTGAAGGGGCACAAGAAGTTGGGAGGGAGACACAGCCAAGACAGCTGACCCCAACTGGCCAAAGGAATATTCCATACCGTATGATGTCATGACCAGTATATAAAGTGGGGGGAGTTGGCCGGGAGGGGCAGATCACTGCTCAGGAACTGGCTGAGCATCAGTCAGTGGGTGGTGAGCAATTGCACTGTGCATCACTTGTCTTTCTTCGGTTTTATTTAACTCTCTTTTTGTTATCTTCCATTGTTATTATTATTATTATTATATTTCAATTATTAAACTGCTTTTATCTCAACCCACAAGTTTTACTTGTTTCCAGTTCTCCTCCCCATCCCACCGGGGGGACGGGGGAGGAGTGAACGAGCGGCTGTGTGGTGCCTAGTTGCTGGCTGGGGTTAAATCACAACAAAAGTGTTAGAACATCGATCTTGCTTAGAGTAATATTGCTAGCATGTTGAAAGTTTTAACAAACTTCTCACTAAGCAGGATAATTTATTGCATGTTTGCCATAGTGGAGTCTGGTGACAGTAAACAAAAAATTGATTTTAGCATCTTCATTCATTTTTGCATGCAGGGAGATAGGTTGAGTGCTATGATTGTCACAAAGAAAGAGACTTTATATAAAACTATTTCACACTAATGGTTTCAATGTCTTCCTTGATTGCAGGTGCTTTTCCAGATCCCACTGAAGATTGGCTTGCAATTCAAAATGATCGCAAAAGCACACTGGTTTCTGTCTGCCTGAAGAACAATCTTCTTAAATTAAGAAGCAAATTGGATTCTCATGTTGCAAACCAGCTCTTTGTGGAGCACAAACATAAATTTATGTACTGTGAGGTGCCCAAGGTAGGCTGCTCCAACTGGAAGAGAACTATTTTTCTTCTCCAAGCAGACTTGAATGCAGAAGCTTCGGAAATTGAACACGACCACATCCACCAAACCTCACTGATCAAAAAGCTGGTGACTTACCCGCCTGCCATACAGAAGGAATTTCTGAACAATTACACCAAAGTGATGTTCACCAGACATCCTTTAGAAAGGCTGGTTTCAGCTTACAGAGACAAACTTCTGCACTCTGAGCCATTCTACAGTATCACTGTCGCTAATCAGATTAGGGCAATGTTCAGGAAAAACAAAAATTCATCTGAAAAAGTGAGTTTCCAGGAGTTTGTCAACTTCATTATAGCAAAACCGCCAAATACTCTTGACATTCACTGGAAACCAATGTTTCTGCTCTGTGATCCGTGCAACATTCACTATGATATTCTGGGTAAGTATGAAACTCTTGGGTTAGATTCTGAGCATGTTCTGAAGGTCATTGGAGCACCAGAGAGCCTGCACTACCCCAGCTTGAAGAGGTATGGCTCAGAGAAACGAACTAATGGTGATATTACCTTGGAGTATCTTAGACAATTGAATTCAGAACAAATTGAGAAGATCAAAAAATTGTACCAAATGGATTTTTTCTTGTTCAACTATACTATGAAATACGAAGATTATTTTTCCCTGAATGATTAATGTAGGTTAAACAAAGAACAGTTTCCTTTGTACAAAATGGGCTGAACTTGTCCTCACAGGTTCCTGATAGATGGATTGGTGACTGCAGAGATTTTATTGGTGTTTGGAGACATGGTTTATCATTCTAAGCACTCTTATAACAAATCCCTGCCATGATTTGTCGTACTGTACAGTACTTTATCTATACAAAATTACTGTCTTCCTATTGATCATTAATGGCATACGTTTGTTTCATGAAGACTGTTGATAAATGATAGATTTTGGTGTGTTGGTAAGAGATAGAGGAAGGATGGAGAATGTTGGTTTTCACAATGAATATTTTTAGAACAACATTTTTTTAATAGAAATTATTTTAATTTTTTATTAGCAAAAGACATACAAAGCAATAAATAATCTGCTTTAGAGTCAAACCACTCTTTGTCTGCAATAGCCTCAATCATGAATCCTGTAGGAAAGGAGCAAATAACTTCAGATGCTTGAAGCTGCACGACACAGAACTTGATGCCTGATTATATTCCCTTCCAGCAGTGCTCTCACCACAGCCCACCAGCATCATCCCTCAAGCAGTATCATTGGCAGCAATCCAGCCAGGGTTTCCCTTATATATCTTCAAAATCTTCTGATGAGCAGGTCTGCTGTTCGTGGTGACTTTACAAACTCTTTTTCACCACCTTTGCGAGTGTTATGATCTGATTTAAGAGGGAAGGTCTGAAAAAAGATATCTTTTTTTAGAGAAGTAGTTAGAGGTACCTTCTAAACTGTACAACTGGAGTGGTGCAGATTCTAAAATCTCAGTGGAAAGGTGACTCTCATCTATTCTCCAAAAGCACTTACCACCCAGTCAACTGACTGTCAGCGCAGGTGGGAGTTTGGACTTTCCCCATTTGTGCCTGCTGGGGGCCACGAGCCCCTGGGACTTACCTGAACATGGCACTTTGGTGGAGCTGGGTAACCTCAGATAATGTGTTTGTTCTACCTGTTGCTTTCTCACCTCACAGGAGATTGAAGGCAAATAAATTGTACAGTTGTGGTGAGGGGAGCAATGAAGCATGTGGGAGAAGCAACTCAAACCATTATCCACTTCTTATATTCCAAGGTTTTAGATCACTGAGGGGTCTATAAATGCTGTTATATTAAATATGAGACTTGCCTCATTTTTGTTGAAAATCTATTGCCTAGTCACATTTAAAATTTGTGACCATATTAATTGTAGCAAGACTTAGAAAATAATTGTGAGTATTAACACTACCTTTAGGGGATGTCAGTCTCTCAGGAGCTAACTCGAAAGTCTCAAATGCACTTAGCTCCTGTCAGCTATATCTGCAAATGTACAAAGGCTGGCAGGCTAATCTTGGATCAAAGCCAGCTCACGGATTCTCATTACAGAGAAAAGGACAGTGACAAAATAACTTGATCACACTGCAATTGCCATTCTGTACAGCCATTGCTACCAGCAGCATGGCCAAGGGAGAGGGAAAAAGAGACTGGGAAAAATGGATGCAATGGGATTTGAATCATGAGGGTTGTGAAGAGAGCTCCCAGGGCAGGGAGTGCGATGCAGGGGTGGTCTACTCCAGAGGGAAGATGCAGTGATATGTTGGACATCAGCTGGAGACACTGATGAGACAGGAGGATGATGATGGACAGGATTACTGAAGGTGACAGGAGAAGGCAGAAGCTCTTTGCATCCCTCCATGATGGCAGATGGTACACAAAGCCAGGACTACAGTTCAGTACATCTGGCAGCTCTTACATGGCTGACTGTTCCATAAATGGGGCAGTTTTGGCACAGGGACAGATCCAAAGTGAGAAAACCAAGCAAGAACAGCAGAACTTTTTTTTTTTTTTTTTAAGTAGCTTGTGACTTTACGCGGAGTGATTCATGGTTCTGGATCTTACCCTCACCACCACCATGTTTGGTGTCACCACAGTCCTAATACTTTCCCAATACTGGATTGCTCATGCCACCCTGGCAACCCTGTAGTTCATGTGGATCTTTTTTTACTTTCTAACTGTACTGAGGCAGAGGAAGCTGGAAATTACTCCCATCAGAGTTAAGACTATGCAGAGGGATGCAGTCTCTCTCTCTCTCTCTCCTGAATCAGAGCCAACTCCAGCTACATGCTTCTCCTACTTTCTTTGCCAGATCATGCAGAGGAAGAGGGGAATAAGATTTGATTCATAAATTGCTTCTACATGGTAGATCCCTCCAGAGCTATATGCTTCAGCAAAGATACTTTAATTTTCTGGCACCATCAGCCAGCCTAGGAGAACTGAAGAAATGATACTGACAGAGTTTGATAGGTGTCTTTTCTATCAGCACTCTAGTGTTAACACTCCCCTCCAGTTTCTTGCTGTTAAATGTGAGTGGCTTTCTATTCTTATTTCCTCTTTCACACAGGATCACATACTCTTCCTACAGTGGTGACAGAAAATGGATGGCTAATTCATTCAACACAAGCACTAGTCAGTAACAGAAGGCTATCTATTGATGCAGAAAAATCTCTGCAACTGTTCACAATGGACTTTCAGATTTGACATTTGCGTTCAGGAAATTATGTAGCACATTGCCTGGAACCACTGGCTGCTGTCATGCTGTTTAGCTGCTGTAGGTCTCAACAAAAGAACCTGCAGAGGACATGGGTGTGCATGTGTGCACATATAAGGACAGTTTTAGGAAGCATACAAGTCACACAAGAACAGTATAAGCTGTGCATTACCAACACTAAGAAAATGAGAATAACGGGTTGATATCGGCTGGAAAAGAGAAAAAAAAAATCACATTGCCTTATTAAGGATCTTGTAACATTCTCCTGCAGGCATCTTTTAATTCTCAACCCCATTTACTGCATTTCCATTTCTCTGAGCTTGAGAATACTTCCTAACACCCCTCCAAGAGCTGCTGTGCAGTAGCACAGGAGTACATAAGAAGTCTGCAATATGTTTCAGAGTTAATGAAAACAATGGCGACTTGCTATGTGTTGTAAAAAGCTTTTGCAGTTTGCAAAGATGGGCATGGAAGTTTGGGCTGAGGTCAAAAAACTAGTCTGCAGAACAAAAGTGCAAGGTCTTTTGTATTTGCATTGAATTGGCTGTATCTTTTAGCTATAGCTGTCAAGAGACAATGTTTGTGGAAAGCTCTGCTCTATAATATTTCCTGATGTGTAAGCGACTGCCCGTTACCCAGAGAAGAGTGGGGACTGTGCCACCTTGCTTACTGCCCAGGACAACCCCAAGGCTCATTCCACTGGACAATATTGCAAGTTTGCTGATGAAAGGGCTTACTCTTATTTCATTCTTGATACTGTAATATAATAAAAAGTTGATGGAGGTTCTGGACCTTTTCCTAGTCAGCCCACAAGAACTGTAAGGCACCTGTAAACTTTATGATGAAAAGAAGAAGATGACTGTCTCTTCATGGCCTGGGAGAGAGATTTCCTGTACTGTCTTCCCTACAAGTGTACTGTCCAGAACAAAGGCTCTCAGCTGAGCCAGCCTCCCTCCTGCCTTGCTTGGAGAAGAAACCCCAGCAGAGCTTCTTTCCTTTGGGTGCTGACTCTGGGTGATGTTTTCCTGGGAGGAAAGTGGGCACTTGCAGTTGGGAGCAGGGGTGGAGGCAGCATGGCGGGGCTCGGGGCTTGGGCCCTGGGGTGGATTTAAAGGGGTAGGAGGTGCCATAATTCATCTTCTGATTTATGGTTATACGCCTGTGATATGACCATTGCTATGTTTCATTTCTAATTAGTATAATAAACTATAGTGAGTTAACACATTAATCTATTTGTTCATGCTTCTCAATAACATCTGTTTTAAAAAAAAAGACTCGGAGCTGTTCCATCAAATCATGACACAGGCTACATGCTATTAGACAACAACAAATACAAAGCCATTCGGCTCTGCTTTGGTACATTAATATAAAGCTGTCTCACAGGACTTTTAAAGAATTGCAAGAATTAACAAATACTAATGAGTGTTCCAGTTTGGAGAAAAGATGGAACTAAGCGGGGAAAGGAAGAGAAACAAAAAATCTTGCAAAGTCAAGCTTGCAGCTTTTCTACAACTCTTTTTATCAACAGTGAGGAATAAGAGAGAATTTTCTCATTCTCATGGATATCCACACACACATCCTTTCGAGATAGGTTCCCACAAACCTGACATCATACTTTCTTCATGAAAGTGTAACTGATCGGATAGTTGATCAGTGTATGTCTGTGATGGAGACCAGTTGTTCCTTGAAACAGACGTTTCCTCCACTTCTAAGTGATGATTCCGCCCGTAAGCAGTCCTAAATTTTCACACAGTTTTTGAATGTGAGTCTTAACAGGTAAACTGTGATTAGTGGTTTCTTGTTCAGAGAACTTCCCAAAGCAGGACAGAATAAAAGGCATGAGAAATGAAACTTCAAGTGCTTGCTGCTCCACAGGTGTCCTCTCACCAAGGGGAAGATGAGGAAACACCACCTGTGCAAGTCATTGCTCATTGAGCAAACCGCAGCTCGCAGCTAGAAGGTGATTCTATTTCTGCATTCAGACTGTTAATATGTCAAAGGCCTTTAGCTCTACAATCTCCAGTTTTCTTGGCTTGTCTGTCATAGAGGTAGAACAAGAAAAGAAAAAGGAAAGAGGAAAATAAAAAAGACACTAATGCTCTGATTGTGGTGTAGGCCTGGCATGATTTTTCCCTGTCACAGCACTTTTTACCTCCCATCCTTCCAGAACTATATGCTAGGTCATGCTTTATTATAAAACAAAAAGTTATTAAATTATATAACTTACATAAATCAATGTAAACCAAATATAACCAAAACAGGAAGAGTATTTGCCTGATAGAAGTGTCTGAAGTTTCAGGAAGTCCTCTTGGAAGTTTTGACCGCGTATCGAATGTATACAGGTGTGCAGCCACAATGCTGCTTCTAGTAAGAACTGTTTGTAAAGAAAAAGCTCAAGTGATCATAAATCTCAATCAGTATATTGAGACTAAAATTCCAATGAGTCAGCAGATCAAAAATGAGTGATACATCACAGGATCAGGTCTGTGAAAGGGAACCAGCTCAGCACCGGGCCAGCACTACCCATGTACACATCTCCTTTGCTCACAACTACTAGAACACTTTCTACCTCCCGGATCCTTCTTGTAGCTTCTTTTGGACATGTACCAAATCTTAGCAAGATGAAAGGGCTTTCTCAAAAAGTCCCATCATCCCACTCTGTAGATACACTGTCAACGAGATGATGCATCACTCGCGGTGTCCCACCAAAGGAACGGCCGTTCAGCCATTACGGGAGCTCAGGGCAGAACTTAGCACGAGTACCCAAGGCCAGGTAGGAATACTCCGGTTCATCTTTCTATGATTTAGCAGAATTATGAGGAAAGCTTTTTACCTGCAAATCTATGACTAATATCCCGAGTCCCACCTCACTTGATTGCATTGTTCTCCTTTTTTTCCCAGGTTCCTTCTTCAGTATTCACCTGAGCTGCGTGTATGGACTCCTGCCAAGTTCCCACAGTTAAGGGCCACCAAGCAGGTGCTGCAGATGCTGACTTAGTCACAGGCTGTTGCCAGGTGCCTGTTGCTGGATGTATTGCAACTATTGTAAGAAGGCTTTTCGTGTGAGAAAGTTGTTCAAGCACCTGCTCCATGAGCGAGATATTTACTACAAGGTGAGATGTGAATGTAAAGTGAAGGACATTTTGACTGCGTTTTCCCCCCTAAAAATAAACTCATCTTCCATTCAGATAGGTTTAGTGGGTAAGGGAGAAAGCTAATTTTGGGATCATCAACATCAAGTCTCAGAGGCCCCTGTTAATTATAAACCAATAGAGACAGGAAACCATCTCTCATGAGGGGTCAACATTCTCTGCAGGGTTAAAATCTGTATACCCCCAGAGGTTTGTTAAGACTTGCTCCCAGCTGTGCCTACATGGTAAAGGATCCCCTTGAGCCTTCTAGCTTTTGATAAGCACGAAAAAGGGGAGCAATGAAGCTGGGAGAGAATCCACCTGATATCTGAACATTAAACAATTGATTCTGGGTCCATCCTGTTCCAGAAAGACAGCACAGGTAAGGAACAAAACCAGGGGAAAAATCAATCAAAATAATATAAATAAAGTACTATCCTGAAGATTTTTGGTATTTAGTGACTGAATAGTACATTTTTTGGTCCTTGTTTTTTAGGTTCCTATCGGGAAGGCTGAGATGATGGGTTTGTTTTTTGGGGGGTCTTACTGCACAGCAACGATTGTTACAGGTGCAGCCCTTTAGGTTTTGTAATTTTAAACAAAGGGTCACAGTGATGCTTTTATTTGTAGTAACATTCTTTGCTGCTGTGTAGAGCCAAACACCCACTTAGCTGTGTACTGTGTCAGAATTTGGATTTGTTCCCTGAGTTCCTGTTGCTGTGGTTTATGCGCCGCGGGACTCTCAAGAGTACCCCGTCTCACTGCTGGCAGCTGGCCGTGCACTACGTGGTAGGCATTTCTTACAGCCCCTGCCAAGGCTTTTCATTCTACTCAGGTTTTGGGGTTTTGTTTGTATCTGAAAGAGGTTTGGCCTCTACATTCTGCAAACTGCAGGTTTAGGACTTGATGAGAATATTTGGTCTCTCTAAAATCATAATAATATACTTCAAAAGTAGCTCTGAAATAGCTGTTTTAACCCCTTATTTAATATGTAACTGTTCTATAAATTCTTTATATAAATTTAAGCCTTGTAGCCTTAGTAAAGACCATGTATGTCAATTCCTGTTTGCATTGCTTTATTTGTTGCCTAATTTGTATTCAGTAAACTTTGGATTTTGTGAGTTTAGCATGTTTTTCTGTCTTTCAGATCAGCACACTGTAGGCAAAGGTGTAATCAGGTCTACCTAAAAGGGTCCATAACTGGGACACACACAACACCCTGCAGGAAAAATTAACAATTTAAATTTATCATTGAAGGAGAAGGTGTCTGTGTTGATTATAATGTTCTTGTGGTGTTTGAAAGGTAAAATATATAAACAAGTCAGTATATCAATGAATACTTCCTGCTCTCTCCCTCAGGATAAGGCATAGCCGACACGTGCATCTCTATCTGAAGGCAAGGAAGGGATGAACAGTTCAGTTATTGGTAATATTTTACAGGGTTGTACTGTAGCACTTCATGTTCCTATCTGACTGTGGAGACTTCCACAGGATGTTCCTCCAGGGTGGGAGACACAGGAACTCTGAAGAACATGCCAACACTTTTTGATACGGTTATGCCTTAGCAAACTGCTTTGGATGCTTACACACCACCACATCAACCTGTCAGAGGAGTGAACACGGCTTACGCTACAGCTATGTATGTGGAGTGCTTTCCACATTTGAATTAAGGCTAAAGAGGACACTGGATCAAAATTTTCCGCTTCCAGGATTAATGCTCTAGTCTGAGAAGAAAAGTAGGACTGCTGTGGCTGTTGAGTTTGGGGAAAATCACAGCCCTTTATCTGTGGGACAGGTGTCCCCTGTGCACACTGACCAGCACAAATGCCTCAAGGGCTGTGAGCTCAGGATTGTCCAGCCTGGGGGTTTCAGGTGGTCACGGGCAGGAGAGAATAACAGACCTTGGAAAATACCTGAGCAGTAATTCAAGCATCTATGAGAATGTATTCATGAAATGCTTTGCTCCAACAATATAGATAAGAGATTAGAAAAACACAGTGCCTTGCACCTGGAAGAGAACTGGGAAGTTTCAGCTGAATCCTCTTACTGGAGTATGCAAGAATCCTTGGGACAGCAGTAAGGGACAGAAATTGTTTGGAACAAGAAGCCTGGGGACTGCAGCCCAACACTTCCGCACCTTGAAGTGATAAACTTCACTAAATAAACTTCACTAAATAAACTTTGCAATAAACAGTGGTTCATTAAGGACTTCTTGTCTCTTGAATTTTGCTCTATAATTAAGCTTACATTCATTTGACCTACCCCTGTCCAAAGGCCTGCAATGCCAGATGCACTGCACTTCCCCTTTTCTACAGCAGTTTTTGGTGGAATTCCTGCAGGTGTTGAAATCAGCATTTAGTGTTTTTTTGTTGTTTGTTTTTTTTTTTTTTTTTTTTTCCACTGATATGTGTAATTGTTAATTCCCCTGCAAAGAAATCTAGACATTTTAGAAAATGGACCTGAAAGTGTCCTTAAGAGACTGTCTGTCCCACGATTTGCTACCTCTCATTTGCTGGCTCCTGGCACCAGAATCCTAGCTCCCTGCTAAAATTCCTGACTTTTACTCAGGGCCTTGCCCAATGCCAGCTGCTGCCTGCAACTGGCAACAAAGCTCTTCACCAGACAGCTTTGCAAGCCATTTTTTTCAGGCTTTGCACACTGGTTATGTTTTGCAGAACTTGTGTTTGTCTTTGACACTCTCCTTTGAATCCTCTCCAGTTCCAGGTGGTCTCCACCTCTCCTGAAGCATGATGCCCAAAGCTGGGTGCAATCCTGTGACGTTACAAGTGCCGCATAGATTGAAAGGATGAAGTCAGGTATGTCACATATTACATTCCTATCTGTACTGGTAAATTCAATGTCACCCTTGTACTAGTGTGTCACCTCTTGTGTTTTTAAGACTGAACCGTGATACTGCATCCAAACATCCCAGGACTCAAGACCTGGATTCTAAGCCATGCTTTTGAACCTGGAGCTGTTCAAACTCCAGCCTCCTATGGACAGACTTTTGGATGGTTTTGGTTTTCGGTTGTTTTGGTTTTTTTTTTTTTTTTTCCTTTTTCTTTTGGCAGCTAGCACCCTTGGAAATTAGGCAGATTTAAACGCCATATGCCTCTGAAGTGAGTAATGGATTATTCATTCAAGTTCCTGTGGGGCCATCTGCCGGTGCAGTGCCGGCCAGGCAAGAGAGGATTGCTCTGGGAGAGGTGCTTGATGGTGGGTGTGTTTCAACTCTGGTTTTTTGACCTAAAGTCTTGTATCTCAAGACTTTTGTGCCTGTTCTTTCTCTCCCTCTGCTCTTTTCCTCCTCTCCTTCTGATTATTCTCCTTTTTCCCTGGAATAAGAATTCAGTTTCAACTTGGCCACTTATGGCTTTCTTGTCCCAGTAATTTGTTCATCAGTTTGCCACAAACCTTCCCCCCTAACTTGCTAAGATGTGAGGACTGTCCAGCTTCTGACACTTGAAATTACCTCGTGCTGCTCCAGCAAGAACTTCGTGTTTCCATGTTACGCTTAGCTTCTTCCATGGTGAAAGACTACTATTTATTTTTTTTTCTTTTTGGCCTTCAACTGGGCAGGAAAATATGGCATTATGGATTTGATTTATCAGCAATCTCGTTAAGCTCCAACTGAACTTTATGATTCAGTGTTATAGAAAAATGAATTATGAAGACAGTTAATTTTCTGTTGCCTACATTTGAAGAGGCATTTTGTGTGCTTTGATTCATCTCTGTTATTGTTTCAGGGAGACATTTATCCATTTGAATATCTCTTTGAATATCCCTTTATGAGTTTGATCTTCAGGTGACAGTCTGAAACACAGGGTGTGGTACGTGGTTATGTATGAACATCTAACCTGCCATTAGGCATTTTCTGTGTAAAGTGCAGCTCAATATCTCTGTTATTAATCTCAGCTAAAATTCTGCTGATGTATTTATGTGATGAAATCTGCAGATAACATTGTTTTCCAGGAATCCATATGCATGTGTACCAAAGGGAAAAGGTTTTAATGAAAATGATCAAAAACTGCCTGTGGGGGAAAAGCAGTTCCTAGAATGAAAATGAAATCCAGCAAACAAACACCTAGACACTTCATATCAGTCTCCCTGTATCACCTCAGCCCAGTGTTTCCATTTCTGAAGGTGCTTATGTCTTCATCAGGCAATTTCTCAAAGTCTTTGACAAGTAATTTGATAGCATTATGAGTGAAATAGGGTTTATTATTCCTCCAACTGATACACAGAAAAAAACCACAAAAACATTAGGTTCTAGTTAATAAATATAATAACTAATTAATAGTCATCCTTACCAACCTTAAAAAACAAAACAAAACAAGCCCAAGCTAAAATCAAAGATTTTTCAAGTTGATAACAACCCCAGTAGGGAAGCAAAGGTCTTGGTCTTCTTGCAATTGCAAGGAGGGTGTGGGGTTTTTCTGCTTCCTGTCTGGTCATCATGCAGCCTTGCAAAATTGTACTTCCCTAAGGCAATAGTGTATTGGATGCATGAGTAAAATACCTTTGACATTTTTCTTTGTTTTGCTGTATTTTTCCCATGTTGTTAAAGACTGTGTTAATAAATTTTTATGCCAGTAAAAGCATGAAGTATTTTTCCCCTAGCACTTTTTCAGGGCTATTTTGTTTATCACTGTTTATTAGGACAAATTGTGCATCTGGTCCCATCGAAAAGAGGAAAGAGTGGAAAGCACCATGAGTTCAAGAGGTTGGAGGAACGCTTGATTGCTGAGCCACCTATGCTGTCCGAGGAATCAGAAGAATGTGCTGAAAGATTGACCACCCCTGGCTTATAATATATTAATGTAGCTGCCTATGAGGAAAAATGGATGCTTTAATCCTGTCTTTAGTGTCTTTTTCCAGCAGTCTGCTGTCTTGGAAAGTGAAACAGAGATGGAAGCCCAAGCTAATGATCCGCAATCTCAGTTTAGTTACTAAAGAGAACTCTTTGTGCTCTTAGAAATGGTGGAAACACCCAAGACAAGTGCCAGATATGAGCTCAGCACACGGACATGGCAGCATTAACTCTTTCAGCAGGGTCCTGGGTAGTTTGTTCATGTACGGAATTGAAGAAACCCATCAGAACAGTGGTGCAGGAAATCTCAGAATTTCTCCACTAGGCTGAAGGAGAAGACAGAGCAATATATATTCTGTTTTGGGAATAATAAAAAAAATAATAATAAAAAGACAGATCTGTGGCCCTAGAGAAGCTAGACCTTCTCGTGGTCCCCATTATTGATTTACTTCAGCAGAAATTGAGAGTTAATATTTCTTTAATGCAAAAACCAGAGATTATTTTCCATTCAGCGTACTACCTGCTTTACTTTCAAGATAATATGAAAAAAAGGTAATTGAATTAAAACTTCATGCACATTACCACAGAAGCAGCTTGGGAAAACCAGACCCTAAGCATACCTTTTACATGTTCTTTTATTGACTTTTTATACTGGCTTACTCTTGCAACATTTGCTGCAATAGCCTGTCCATCGTGACTGGTTATGCAGCATCGATGGTTATGTCACGCTTGTGTCAGCAGCATCATTATGGCTCCAGTGCTACCACTGCTTGGCTGGTTAAGAATCTCATCGGACCCTTTCCAGAGGCATCCCTAGCAGCAGTAGTTCTGGGGGCTTCTGGATGGCGGCAGACTACGAGTTCTCTGAGGACAGAACCACTGATGTCACCTGGGCACGAAGCTTCGCCTCGGTTTTAAAACCCGCTTTGGTACCAGCAGCCTTACAAAGCCCGGCACTAGCGGAGCGAGGCACCCACAGCTTGCGTGGAAGGCCGGTGGCTGGAGCCCACGGGTGGCAGGAGCCCACGGGTGGCGGGGGCCGTGGGGGGGGGGGAGCTGTCCGTGGTACTGGAGCACAGGCCGTCCCACGGCGGCGCTGACGTCAGCAGGGCGGTTGGTAAACGTCCTTCTCGCGTCACAGTCCGATTGTGCTGTTCTGGGTGAATTTCAGCCATCGCTCCTCTGCCTGGCAGGTGTAGGGTGGACCCGAGGAAGCCGTTACTGCGGCGTGCTCCTTTGCAAGGCTCGCTGCTGAAGGCACGCGCCAGAGGGGTAGTGAAACCCCTCTGAAGACAGGGACAGTCAGCAAGCACTTCTATTAGTGATAAACTTGTTCCTGTGACTTCAAGTAAAGCAAGCATGTGCAAGTACTTCTCAAAGGCAAGTAAACTAAAAGCACGCAAATATTTAATTTTATGAAACAACAACTAAAGCCCCAAACGTTTCCTGAACATTCTTGAAAATTATTTTAATTTTTATTCTGTCTTGTATTTCTATTGTTATTCTATATTTCAGATGATTCCAGAGGACAAATAACCAAGTCTTGTGACTAAAAATCCCTGTCAAGTTCTTCATCATACTGTGATTTGGTCTACAGAACTGGGAAAATGTGTGCCAACAGGCATGCTGGGCATAGGCAGGAAAAAGAGAGCATTGTTATAGACAGATTGGTCATGCCAAACAGCACCTATATATCCTAAAAAAACCTCTAAAAAACATCCTGAGTAATTTTTCACAAGTACAGTCTAGACCTTTACATTAAACCCAAGCTGCTTGCTCATTGCTTAGTAACTACTCCTGCTTACCTTTTCCTTAAAATACACTCATATGGCACCATTAATATCACTACAGTGTCTATGACTTTTCAGGATGTATTTGTTTTTTAGTGCAGCACTGGCAAATGAACCAGCAAAGCAAACTCTGTGGACAAATAAATATTTAACATACTAAACCTCCTCCCCACCCCCCAGCTATTCAACTGTTCAGTGAGAAGTTTTAAGAGTTTTCCAGAAATCTCCTTCTTGAAAAGGGAAATAAAAGCCTGTGACTGTTGGGATATAAACTTTTGACCATATTTGTGTAGTAACATCCTTCATTAAAAAGACTATTTCAATTCAGCTACCATGCCAGATTCAACAAATACTACCAGTGATGGTTTCTGTAGAAAACATTAGATTCTGCTTTAATCTCTTTTAAAATAGAAACTAGTTATTTCAGACTTTCAGTTTCTCCATAATCTGCAGGTTTTTTTTATAATTTATACTTTTAAACATCTTAAAAGTGAAATGGCTTCTTGCTGAGATGTCTTTTAGTCTCTTCTGATAGAGAACTGTGATTTGTTCTTTAAGTACACACCCAGATTGCAGGGTGAACAGGTGAAATTAAACTTCCAAAAAGTCTGTCTGTATACGCAAGGAGACACAGCCTGCTCTTCTTTACACTATTATAAACCAGGAGTAAATCCACTGACTTTAATGTAAGCATCACTGTAAGAACAGGCAAATATGTCCTGGTGTTCTGTGGGGCTACAAACGGCTAGCCAAAAATAACACTGTGCTTACTTAAGGCGTAAAGTTAATAAGTGGTTTCACTGGAGTAATTAACTTTCAGTTAAATCTTTATACTGAAGTTCTCACAGTCAGCTCACGGGGAACTATGAGGAACGTGGTTGTTAGGGGGAAGTGTTACCTGCAATCATCTCAAACACATGACAGCAAAACTTCTTCTTGCTTTGTTACGACATTTTTTGTGTGGAATTTTTGCTAAAATGACAGTCGTGGAAGATGAATCTCTTATTTAAGCCAAGTACAGGCAAAACACAAGTATGAGAGTATCTCAGATTCTCTTTTATGAAGCTGCAGGCACTTTGAGGAGGGAGCCCACAATTCACACGCCAAACTAACAACCTGCAGCCAGTGATGCTGCTACCTGGCTGCTCCTTTCAGCACACGCTTCCCACCATGGAATACCCCCTTCTTCACCCCCATTTGATTCTCTACCCTGGATCTGTTGGGCCTCAGGCCACCAGTAAGAGTGCGAGGGAGAAAAGCAGTGGTGACAGGCTGAGAGAGAAGTGGGAATAAAGGGCCTTACTCTTCCACTTTCACAAGAAAGAACAGCAGCTACCTGCAGCATGAGATGGGGCAGATATGGGAGAAAATCAGTAGTGACAGGCTGAGAGAGAAGTGGGAATAAAGGGCCTTACTCTTCCACTTTCACAAGAAAGAACAGCAGCTACCTGCAGCATGAGATGGGGCAGATATGGGAGAAAAGTGGGTTTTCTCCCACATATTTTCCCCTCTGTTGCGACCTGCCCTCTCTTCACCTCCTGTGTAGCTCTTACTCTCCATAGTACTTCCCTACCCCTCTCTGTAGAGTAACCCTACGCTCTACATACCAGCAGACCATGGTGAGTTATTTTGGCAGCAGGGGTGCTGTGTACACACCTTCCTTCCCCCTGCCCTTATCCTCGTGTCTTTTCTCACTGTCGTGGCTGTCACCTTATGGTCTCAAACACTTGCAACCCCTTTTCCCAGGGGCCAGTGGCATCTGACTGTGCTTGAGGTATGTTGTCTCCCCCACTTACTCCCCCTCTAGCATCTGAGAATGGGAGGTAGCTGAATAGTTTGATTCAGGCTTATGACTTGGAAATGTAATTTTAATGCCAGCCACGAGGGGACCTTCAGAGTTTATTTTCTCTTTCCTGCATGTTCATCTGATCCATACACAGATCTATACAACTGTGCTCACTTCCACCAAAATACTACATCTCCCTCCTAGCTGAGGATCTGCTCAAATCCCAGTATCTCCTGCTAAAGTCAACTGCCATATGCTTGGAATCTGCATCCAACTTTACTGCACTGTTTAAACCCAACGGCATCTTTCCTGCGTTTCCCTAGCAGCTTTGGATTCCCCTTTCAGGTCATCAACTTTCCATAGCCTCTGGGTCGCTCAGGAGTAACACTACAGGGTACTAGCAGCTGAGCTCACAGCAGGGCTGAGGAATGGAAAAAGTGATTCCTACATGTGCTGATCCACAGGTTCTGGGCCAGAGATCCAGTGCAGGGGACAGCTGAAGCGTTGTCTGTGTCACTGCATATCTTAATAATCCAGCCACAGTATGATTTTAAAAATTGCTGCCTGAGCTACAGCTATGCCACTTCTTAGGTAAAAGCAGATCCCTAAATATTTTTTTCATATGGCATTCATTGAGCAGATGTCCAGAGTTGATATCAAAAAGAGTCCAAGTCTTGCACAGAGAAAATTGGCAAAGAACCTACAAAAAATTAATCTGAAAACTAAAGAGCTCCCATTTATTGCAGCAATTGCATATAACCCAACATATAACCTGGGTTTGGAGTCTCATTCTCCTCTTGCATGCAGTAGCTATACACCTGGATAATTTGATCTGGTTATGCTCTATGACCGAAAAAGAGGATGTGACTCTAACAGGCACTAACTTGCTCACTTAATCTAGTGAGCAGCAAAGAAAGAGCAACCCAAGTGCCCAGGTGGGTGCCCGGCTGGTTTGTAGTTGGTGGCTGGCCAGTGAGGCTGCCTGCCCCGCCAGCTACACCAGCCCACGACCTGCTCCACTCCCACCTTCTCTGGGAGGAGAAGCACCATCTTGCCGCAGAGCTGCTCCTGCCGGGAAGTCAGCTCACCCCTCGCCTGTCTTTTTTGTTTTCTGGGTGGAGCCGGGATCTTCATTTCAGACACCAGGGGGAACCTCAGCCTCAGCCATGACAGGCCTGGGGCGAGGTGGGATCTCCCTGAGGACCCACCAGCTTTCAGGCCCATGTCTTCAAGCTCTGAAAAAGGGCCTTCCTAGATGAAAACGCACCCATCTTTTTTCTCTCCTCCAGTTATATCCTGAAAGAGATACTATAGCCACTTAGAAACGTTATCTTGCTTCTATCTCCTGCATCCAAGAGAGACAGGTGAATCGCAACTCTCAATTACTTTTCAGCTTTTCTTGGGTCATGCTCAGGTTGGAATTGAAGGACATGGTTTTCTCAGCTGTCACGCCCTAAGCCCTTTGAGAAGTCTCATGTGGGCAACTGAGTATTTTGTATGTGCTAAGAAGGCCAAGTTAAACCCAAGGCTCCCCTCTAGGTCCTATTTAAACTGTTTTCTATGTGAAATCTTTCATGTTTGTTAGAAGTGTCCATAGCATCTTCTTTGCCATCGTATTGTCAAGACTTAGACACCCAATGGGAATGCAAACTGAAAGGAAGTAAAAATAAACAATATGTTAATGATAACTATGTTTAGAAAGGGATTTCATGGGAATTAAATAGTCCTCTTTTTTTTTTTTTTTTTTTTCTTTTTCTAATATAAATAAAGGCAGAAAGTTCTTTTTGTAGCAGGAGTGTGTGAAATGTGAAACTCCAGCAGTGAGAAGCGATTACTGATATGAATCAGAATGACTGCGATAAACAAAACTCTTCACCCCTGGAGATGGGAACGTGATCTGGTGGTTACAGTGGCAGGGAGCAAATCTGAAGCAGCCATTTCTGCCCCTGACTCACTGCATGTCTGTAGTCAACTCGTGTGCTGTCTGTACATCAGTTTACTCATCTGTAAAATAGGGACACACATATCTGTATCTTATCAGATCCAGCTCTTGCCAAGCACCATTAATATGCAGGATTTCACAAGTGGAAAGTACAAGTCATTACCACTTCGCTGGGAGATGAGCACCACTCCTTTTATTAAAACAGTTGTACACTTACAAGTTAAAGTGGTGTTACCCAATGGACTGAGGAATCTCTTTATTCTCTTAGTAGGGTTGAAAGACTCTGAGTTAAATCTTACACAAATGTCAGACATCAGTAGCTCTCTAAAACTGATATGATAAAAAAGCAGTCAGCTAAAAGTGTCTAATCTTATCCAACCAATCACCACTAACTGATATTACTAAAATGACATTTTTCTATTTTTATGCCTGTATTCATTTATTAAATGTATTGCATATATTTTGTTTCTATCTCCACTAGTTGCAATTAAAACCTTTAAAATTATAACCGAGCTATTAAGTAATCTTAGCCTTTTGTGGAGTGAATTGGTGGTCTCAGAACAACTGCTAAGGTTAAGGTTTCCTAAATAAGGAAATCTTTTAAATAAGGTTTCCTAATCATAGACCACACATAATCCTGTAATTGCAGAATCAGCAGAGCAACGGCTAAAAGAGGCTAGAAACCCAACTGTCCTTCCATGTGCAGCAAGGCTCCCTGAAGAGTTCCCGTTTGGCCTGTCAAAGCTCGCACTTAACCTCTCTTCCGTGAATAAACTCTCTTTCTGTCTTGCTTGTCTGCAGACGGAAGCCACCACAGCTACACAGATCAGCTAAACAGATCCAAACTGTGTGTGTGCCATCTTGGATACCCATTTAAAACTGGCCTCTGCGTTTTCTGCTCTAACTATAAATTTATCATTCTGAATCTTCTTATAAAACCATCAATTACAAAATCATGCTTTTGATGAAACTGTTATGACTTTAGGTATATATTAGGCCTAATCAGTCTTCATGTTTTGACACTGCCTTTCTGCACTATAAAATCTGAAACTAATTACAAAGTTAACAATAAAAGCGGTGACTGTATCTTCTTTCAGTCTTACGGTCTACCATGAAGGAATACCCTCCCTTGGTTTTCTCTCTGTTGGTGAAAAGCTGCACTGCCATCCACCTTCTTCTGCACTTTGCTGCTAGTGCCTTTACATAATTTGGCGGTAGCTGTCACCTCTGCCTCACCCGCCACATCCACCTTGGCAGCTCCTCGGGAGAACTCCCACAACTCCTTCTACACAAAGGTCTAAATCCACCACAAGACTTGGCCATTTAAGCTGGAAATTCAGACTATCCAAATTCCTGGCTAGGCACCACCTAATTCTAGAAAAGCATCTGAAAACGCCTGAATTTTTATTTATGAAGTTCCCCGGCTGCCTTTCTGTCTGCTCCCGGGCATTTGCAAGCTGTGGGCTCTGTGTGCGGCACGGCAGTTGCCTCAGAAGGCATGTCGTGCGGTGCCTGTCGAAACAGGCTTTTTCAACGACTGCCTGCTAGATTGGGCTGTACAACAGTCCACTGCAAACGAATAATGTGAACGAATCGAGGCAGGTTAACCAATTATCGAAAGTATCTGAGGGCCGAGGAGTCGCAGCCGCGGCTGGGCCTGCACCGCGTTCCGTGCTGGGCGAGCACGGTCCCTGTTGCAAGGAGCTCACAGCCCAAGTCCCCGGCAGGAGACAACAGATGGCGAGAGACAGATGGGAGAGTACAAGGAAACAATGAGATAAATGAGCAAAAACTAAGTTGAAGACTTCAGCATTCGGTTCCAAAATTATTAATTTACTAAGCATCTCAGCTGATGTAACCCTACGGTAGGACGCCTTTCCTGTTCCAAAGGTCTCAGTAGCTACGGTTACAGCACACGCTGCAGCCCAGCTTGGGTTGCATTTTAGGTGAAGAGTGGGAGTTAAGCAGGCAGGGAGCACCGAGGCGGGGGGTGTTATTTGCTGTAAATCCATTCCGTGAAGGGGGCTGGGGTATCTCAGCAACCCGGGGCTTAAGGGAACACTGATTAAGCACAGCTCAGCAGGTAAAGCGCTGACGGGCGGAAAATTCGGGTTTCGCAGGCGGAGGGCTGTGCCCTGCAGCCTCCGCCCCAGTCAGGCGAGCCTGGTCGCAAACCGCCGGAGGATGTTCCACGCGAGACGTGAAACCTGACCCCCGCCGCCGGCGGGAACCCCCACCCCCCCACAGCCGCCCGCCGCGGAGCGCGGCCCACGCACCGCGCGGTGGGGCTGACTCCGCGGGCCCCTCACAGCACGGGGGGGGGGGGGGGGGGGGCTGCCTCACTCAGAGGGTCGCTCACCCACAACCAGCCAGTGCCAGTCCCCCCCGGGGGAGGGGGGGTGACGGGGTGCGCCGAGGTCCCCGCCGTGGCAGCCCGGCCACCGGGACCGGGCAGCGCCCGCCGAGGCGGGACGAGGAGGGAACAGATCACACACGGACCCCAGCCCGCCGCGGGGAGCCCTGAGGCAGAGGGGTGAAAATCCCAGGAGGGCGTCCCAAGCCGCTTTACCCCCCCCCCCCCCCCGCCCGCGCCGAGCTGGGTTGGTCCGCGCCGCCCCTCACGGCCCGCGCGCGGCCGGGGCGCTCCCGCGCTGCGCAGCCGCCGTGCCCGGGCGGCCGTTCGGCGGCGCGAGGCGGCGGCCGTTGGAGGTAAGGCGGGAGGCGGCGGTGAGGGGCGCGGAGCGGAGCCGGAGTCCCGCCGGGACACCCCGAGGCCGCTCCCCGGGGGCCGCCTCAGGGAAAGCGAAACTAAAACGGGCGGAGGAGAAAGCGGCGGGGAAGGGGCTGGGGCTCCCCGCGGCGGCGCGCGCTCCTCCCCTCAGCGCCGGGGCGGAGCGGGGCGGGCGGGCTCAGCGCGCCCCCATGGCCCTGGCGCCGGGTCAGCGGGCACGGTAGCCGCCGGCGGCCGTGGCCGCAGGTGAGTCAGAGCTTCCCGCGGAGGGCGGGCTGGAGATGAGCCTCGCCGCCGGGCTGCGGCCAGCGGCCGGAGACTGAGCCACAAAGAAGTTTCGCCGCCGACAGCGGCGGCGGCGCGGCGCTCCCCCATGCATGCCCCCGGCCGCCGGCCCTGGGGCGCTCCCCGGCAGGCGCCCGGCGCCGACCGCGCCATGGAGCCCCGCGCCGGGCTGCACAGCAGCCCGGACCTCAGCCGGGCCAAGCGGCTGAGCGTGGGGGAGCTCCGCTCCCTCTTCGAGGCTCGCTGCGCCGCCGTCGCCGCCGCCGCCGCCCGGCAGCTGCCCGACCCGGCGAAGCGGGGCTGCCGGCCCCCCAACGGGGTGCTGCCGCCCGTCATCCCCCGCCTCACCGTCACCGCCGAGGAGAACGAGGAGGCGCAGGGCAGCCCCCAGGCGCAACCGCCGGCCCCGGAGAGCGGCTGGCTGAGGACGGGCAGCTCGCTGCATCTGCAGTCCCGCAGGCTTTCCACCTCCTCGCTCTCCTCCACCGGCTCCTCGTCCCTCCTGGAAGACTCGGAGGACGACGTGCTGAGCGACACGGAGGGCAGGAGCCAGGGCATCGTGCAGCTGGAGCACGGCGAGGACACCAACCAGGTAGGGGGGACGCGGGGGGAGGGGGATGGGGGAGCGCTGGGTGCCCCCCCGGCTGCCTCGGGGTCCCCTGGCGCTCCCGTTTGGAGTGAGGTTGCCGTGACCCGGCTCCGCGCAAACTCCGGGAAACTCCTGCCGTGGGGCCAGCAGCGGTGCGGGACGGTATACAGGCTGCTGCGCCTGTTTGAAAAACGCTGCTGCTGCACGTTGGCTCTTGTAAAACTCGGCCAGGTGCGCGCTGTTTCCTTTCTGCTGTGAAATTGTGCTTGATGTCTCAAGAATATGGGGGGACCTATTTTGTGCGTAAGTTTGTTTTTTTTTTTTTTTTTTTTTTGTTTCTCCAGTCTCCTGTATCAGATCTTCAAAATAAAATTTTTCCAGGCATTTACCAGCAGGTATTTTTTGTCTCTTCCAATCCTGGAGTCTGTGGTTGTCATTTTTTGATCTGCTTCTTGCTGTGAGCATGACAGGAGTTGGGGAGGAGCTTGGAATGGGTAGAATGCATGCTTTTGTCCATTCTGGCAGTAACACATTCTTCTCAGTAAATCCCCTCTGTAATTTGGCAGCTTTCATCCATGAGGTGCACTTTTAAAGGCATATAGTTAGATGCTTTGTCATGATCTTTAATATCTATGTACGTGACTCCTTATAGTATGCTTCTTGGGGTTTTGTAACTGAAATATGTTGCTTTAGCAAATTGCCCCTTCTACCCTTATTGAGACCACAACTTAAATTGTTGTTCTGCTGCCAGCTCAAAGGCACTGAATTGTTTTCAAGCAGAACATATGTTTTGAAAAAATGTATGAGCAAGAAGTAATGCAACTTGTAGGTGATACCTCCAGCTGGACTTTTCTCATGGTAATTGTGGGTTTACTACTTTAGAGGACACATAGTACAGGAGCTAGAATGCTGTGTACAGTATCAGTTTTGTTTGCATCGACTTGTGGCCTGGTTTTAGAACAGAAAAAAAAAAAAAAAACAAACCAAAACCAAAACGTTTTGTACTTTGTCATATTGCATGTCAAGAAACCAATAATAATACTATTTAATTTGTACTTTTGATCCTGAGATAGTAGTTGTTTCCCCTACGCACCAGTTTCTGCTGTTTTGCTTTCTTTTCTAAAATATATGCTATGCTAGTGGGGATTTTGTGAAAGTAGCAGAATAATAGAAATTAGAGATGGAAAAGCACTATAGGATCATTTGACTCAATATCCCTGCTATTGCAGTGGGCTGTGTGCGTGGTTAATAGGGAACAAGAATTTAGTGCTAACACTTCAGCAACACAGAGAACTCTGAGATGGCATTATGTCATCTGGTTAACTTGTCTGTGAATATGGACTGAAGTAAAACTGATTCTTCAGGCGAGAAGTCTTGCTACCTCTAAGGTTTTGCTAATACATCTCTGAAGTAATTGGTATTGTATGCAAGATTGAGTCCGAAATCATTAATTAGAGCTGTATCCTTCCCTGTAGCCTGACACGTGTATCTAAAACATACAGTGTAAGTGGATGGGAGTGGTATTCCTTTCTTATAAATTACTTGAAGTTTCTAGGCACTGCAAAATTGAAAAAGGCTTTTGTCACCTTTTAATTACAAGAAAATAAAATTTTGAAAGTAAAAAAGGTTGTCTTTAACAGTGACTTTATAAACTAAAAACAGCGATGTTATAAATGTTTTAAACTCCGAGAGAATGTCCTGTTCGTTCAGGTGCGTGGG
The DNA here is from genome assembly GCF_018691265.1 of Tyto alba. Classification (NCBI taxonomy): domain Eukaryota; kingdom Metazoa; phylum Chordata; class Aves; order Strigiformes; family Tytonidae; genus Tyto; species Tyto alba. The sequence goes on from NW_024881280.1 coordinate 7,731,757, forward strand.
AAGTTGAGAACTTTAATAGTGTTATGAGAATCCAACTTTTGAAAAAGTTTTTTCATGTTTTCCAAGTTTAGTGCAGCTGCAGGGTTTTTTTAATGTCTCATTGGTAAAGTAAGTATTCACTCAACTGGTAAATATTCCAGGGTTTTAAAGGCTAAGTTACTTTTCTGTACCTGCAGCGTAGGGGAAGATGCGACAAACTGCCCACCAAGAGCCTGCCTTCTGACTGATGTTCTTTATCTCATTATCGCTTCTGTGGCAAGTTGGCAAACCAGAGCTGGGGCTGGCACCTAGGACTCTAAACCAGCACAACTGAGTATTGCCAACTTCATGACGCTTCTTAATAAATTAAACGGGCCAAATCTTTCATCTGCATGATGCGTGCGCATGGAGTTCATCCCTCCCTCCCTTGCTGCATTGCCCACTGAGAGCTCGAATCCCAGGAATCTGCTGTTTTCCCTGTGGTCAGGCCCGCTGCCCTTCATCGCTGGTGCTTGCTGGTACCTGGAGGTGACCAGGACAGGCTTGTTCTTGTGTTTGACCTCTTTCAGTACCGGACAACACTGTGATACTAGCAATGCCTGCGCTCGGCTGCCCGGTCACGGTCCTTACAGACGCTGTTTCTTTGCTGAAGCAGTGAGCAGGTAGAACGTCAGAGAAGGAGCCTGTGCTTTGAACCTCTGTGGGTTCAACTTTACAGGATGTGTCCTTTCTACTCATTGATCTTGAGGCAGGATGAATAAGTGTGTGTTAGAATGGAGGGCTGTTCTCAGAGTGGAACACAAAGGATAGAGACTTTTCTGAAGGAAATTGAAATTAGAGGTCAGCCAAACTTGCTGTTTTCTAACTCATGGGTAATTGTGACATTTTAAAATTTCCCTTGTATTGGAATTTCCTTAGACTTTTCTTTGGAAATGTTAGAAATTAATTTGGAGCCTGGCACCTTATGACTAAGCTTGGGCCAGTGCTCAGAGGACTGCCGGACTGTCAAGCTTACCAGACTCCCCAGTGCCTACCAGGGACGTTGGAAACTTGCCCAGGTCTTCAACAGCGGGAGCAGAAGTTCTGATAATATTCCTGTTATCAGGGCTTCAAGGCTTCCATCTGTAGACCCAGGAACTTGAGACCTAAGCTGGAGAAGGCTCTCCCAGACCTCTTGGCTGGAGGCCTCTTGAGTGTTGACCTGGAAATCAAGATGCAGTTGGGACTTTGAAGTATTGTGGGCTCTCAGGCTACCTGTGCAGGCCCGTGTGAGAGACGGGAAACTCTGGAGCCCTTCCTCTGTGTACAGGGCTTGCCACCGTGGAGTTATTAGGCCTTAAATCCTGAGATGCTAAGCCTGGGAGCGCTGTCCCTGCCTGTGCCCCTTGGAGGACGGTCCCCCCTGGCAGCTCACTAGGCAAACAGAGAGCTCTTCAAGAGCACGAGTGATTCAGTTAAGCGTTTCACAGAGCATTCTGGGTTGGATGAGTTGGCACATCATGACAAGGCTAAGTTTTTGTTTCTTACTGAGCTCGGTATGTGGGCATGTCCCTGGAGTGTCGGGGCCCCGGGTGGGGCAAGCAAATACCTGGGGACTGGTGACTGACAGTTACAGTACAGTCCCAGCCTGGCTCAGCCGCGACAAACGCTGGTCACATCCTGGCAGGCCTACCTTTTGGAGAAGCTCTGTGGGTGGTGTTCCAGTTCCTCGGCACAAGTTCTGCATTTCATTTTGCAGCAATTAACAGGGGCTTTGGAAACTGGACTGCCCTGGCTTTCCTGGAGGAAGACCCCTTCAGCAGTGAAGAGTTGGAAGTGTGAGAGAAGCCTCTTCTGCTGCTGTCCTGTTAGCTGAACTTGTGGTTCTGTGAAAACCAATTGTGCATAGCTGTGCTAATGTAATTTGCATAACGCTATAGCTGGAGCTTAACAAATCTTGGCAGTTAACTTAGTAAAAAGTTATTGGTTATTTTTTAAATAGCCAATTGACAAAATTGATTTTTACCCTATGACAACAGTTAACATTCCTGCCTTCTCTTGCATTTAAATGGGAAGTGTACTTTTCTACCCTTGCTTCACGCCATCTGGGAAGTGTGTATACACAGTTGCATCTTGCAGTGAAAGCACCAGTGGTCCATTTATAGTAATGGAGAGAGTGCAAGAGTTATATATTTTTGTCTTCGTTCTGTGAGTGAGCAATTTTAAGAAATATGTAAGTCTGGTTAGCACCTTCTTTGTTGGGACAGAGACTTCACAGAGAATAAACACCATGACAGTGTACAGCAGCCTCTTGTCCTCTTCATAGGAGAATGCTATTTAACTAGATAGAAACATGCCAAATAAATCTACTCGTTCTCATAACTGTGACCTGTCATTCCAAATTCCTAGATCTGTAACCATGAGAACAGCTGACAGCTTGCTAGAGAAAAAGCAGTTCAGATCTTGCTTGCAATGATACCAGTTCAGCAACTTCGGGGGATCGCCATTAGTGAGGCTTCTTTGGTTTCACTGATCTTCTTACCATTATTTTTCATAATACTGTGCACCTTAAAATGGAGAAATGCATAGAGAGGCACACACACTTAATAAATGCAGACCAAAAGTTTCAACTACTTTGGCTCAGGGGTGGGTTACATAAGCTAATGCAGTAGAATAGAATTGTTATTTTTAAATGAAGAATGGGAATGAAGGGATGACATAAGTAAGACTGTTAATGGGTTTTTAGCCTACTTTCCAAAGGAAAGAAAGCTTGTGTAATCACTCTATCAATTCCATTTTAACAACTTCAGTAGATTTCAGCCAAATTTGGCAGTGGCATAGACATCTCAAAAGTTTCTTCAAGAGCTCTTTAAAGTTCCACACAGATCACCTTCTGGGTGGAAGAGAGCAAACCAACATAAGCCTGTATCTTTTCTTCTCTAGGGGAGAGGGTGCACGATGAGTTCCACAGTTGTCTTCTGTTTTGCTTACTAACTAGCAAATTGGCATGTTCATACTGGCTGGTCAATCAGGGCTTATGTGCTTGAGCCAGCCACAGCAGGTAGTGTCTCCTGTCCTCTGGGGAATTAGGAGAAAGTATGGGAGGGAGCATGCAGTGCTGTGAGCTGGTGAGCTTAGGGAATGTGGAAGGCACTTGTTGAGGGACATGGAGGAAATTCTGGGGGATGTGGAAATGTGACAGGGATTGGAGGTTTTTTGGCACAAGCTGCTGGAGGACAGCGACAAGCTATAGGTACTTGGATAAGGGTGCAGGACAGTAGATATCAGTCAAGTAGAAATCAGGCTTCATAGTTTATTGCTCATGGAACAACTACTTTTAATGGAATACATTTCATGGTTCTAAAAAGTGCTGATTTATAATAAGTCTGTATACTGAAATCTTTCTATTATATACTGAACAACTGTGAGGTGAGCAGCAGTAGAGTTTGTTCCACACTCCCACATTGCACAATTATTGGGCCAAAACTCTGAATCAGGAGCCTTCTCTCAGTTTGAGGATGGTTTCTTCTCCACTGTACACTCAAGTGGTGGAGTATATCGAAACACGAGCAGTATCAGTTTTGGTGGTGACTGTTTATTAGTAATGTGGATTCTTGTCTAGTAGGAAATGAGTTAGCTCTTACCAAATCAGTTGAGAGAGAGGGAATTACATTTTCTATCAGTTAAGAGTTTCTGAACCTGGATATATCTGAAATGGTGACTTAGAGGTTACAAAATTCTTCTCTTTTTGAATCTGTTTCCCTCTGATAGTTTTCGCTTTTTGTTTGTTAAAGGACATGTTGCTTGAGTGTACAGTTTAAAATTGAGAAGAGCTCTCTATTTTTCTTCTGGACCTGTTGGATTAGGTATGCTATAGAAGTTTCTTTATATGTGCACCTCTATAGTTCAAACCTTCTTGTAATTCTTACTGCATCTGGAAAGAAGTAACAGCGACTTCTTATAATCAGGTGATGCACTCATATTTAAAGAGGGCATACCTAAGCAGATTTTTCTCAAGCTACCATCAACTCAGCAGAGCTAAAAACTTAGTTGTGAAACCCCATGCCAGTCTCAAAAAGAATAAGGGTAGTGGCTGAAGCAGTAGTTTGGAAATTTTGCATGTCTTTATATTTTTGGGTTCTGACACTCAGCCCATTAGTCTAGTTTGAGGGTGAACATTTTTTTAATTGAATGCGTGGTGGTTAACAGACAAAAATAGCTTCTCAACTCCCATTTAAGGTCTATTATCAATGGAATGTGTTAAAGTGAATCAGTTTGATTAAATGCTCACAATGTGATGTAATTTAATACAGCTAATATTTCTGGAAGCTGAGGATGCACATTATTTTTATGTGGTAGGTAGCTGTTTTGTTTTGCAGTGGCTGAGAGAACTAAAGGTCATCATACTACATTTTGTGGTGATTATCTATAAAATGTGATGGCAGAAAAAGTAATATTATCCTTGCACATCTTGGAAGGGAAAAGTGATCTTGTCTTATGTACAGCAGCAGTCAAGTCACTGTCTGTCTCTTTTAACTTCTCTGTCAATGTAGTTTTTGCAAAGAAAGGGGGCTGAGGCAGAAAGAATTGTCTTGTCAGTCCATGTTAATTTGGATCTTGCATAGCGTAGGTTTAGATTGCATTTTTTAAATGCTCTTCTCAACCTTCTCTACCAACAGTTCTTCCTCTAAAAAGCTCCTGACTTGGGCAAGATGGTGTTGTCTGTCCATATCATAGCATACCTGGGGAAAAATATCATAGGAAAAAAAAAATAAAAGCACGCGTTAGTTCCCATTAGCTCATTCTGAGCAAAACCATAGGAAAGGGGGAGAGGCTACATGTTCATCCAGTGTCAGACTAGCAAACTCATTGATGTATTCTCTCTATTGCTTAACTGATCCATTCCTGTCGGTAATGGAGAATGCTTTCTGTGATAACACATAGCTAGCAGCACTTGGGTGGGTTTTTGTATCGATAAACGCTAAGCTTCCTACAAAGGATGACATTTTCCTTTACATTCCAAAACATGGAAGTGCAAGACAAATGCTATAGAAACCTACCCTGAACCCGTCAGGCCTGGCTATTATTGCCTGTTACCAAACCATCTCTTCCTTGGCAAGCTTGGGAAGAAGTTAGCCAAAGACCAATTGGCAAATCATTTGAAGCATTATCATAGGCCTGGCATGATCCAGATTTAGAGCTCAGGACAGAATCTCCAAGCCAGTTGGTGACTATAGCAAGTATGACACAGACGCTGCTTTGTGGGAGCTTGGCATTAACCCAGAATCCAGGAACACTCCTTATCTACAAGCTGAAATATCCAAGTAAGGTGGTGCAGTGAATACAAACTCTTCAAACTATTTACCTCAGCCCGCCGATACCACCTTTATTTTACTCACCTTCACATCTGCCATTCTGCATCAGCCCTCTGACCTCATTTATACTTGAGCCACATTGATATCAGAGGTGTGGTTACAGGTGATAAAGAAGTGGTATAGATACATGTTATGTCTGCATGTAACTGGCACTGAAATGTGTATGATTCATCAGTCCACTAAGTGATTACCTGTTTAACAGGAAACTGGGATGTTGCAGAACTGTTTAAGAAAGCTAGTGGCAATGGCACAGTTTGTGTGATGTATCAGAGGAGAGTGCAAACTGCTGTAGTCTTCATGCAACTTTGATAGGATCAGGGTAATTTCTTGGTAAATTACACTGAGCTCTGCATAGAAAGAGAATGCCTTTGTTTTCCAGTGATGGTAGGAAATCATCTTTCAGTGTAGCTGCTTCTTCCCCCTGGTCTCTGCCACATCCTGACATAAAATGATCTGGTCTTAGCCAGAGCTGCCTTCACTACTCTGGGCTGCTAGAGAGAACACAGCTTGCTTTGTGCCTTAGCAATTTTCAAGCAGCTCTGTATAGTTGAGAACACTGCAGTGGTTCTTCTCAGCGACATTTGCTGTGGACAGCATGTAATTTCTGTGCTCTACTTTCTTTGCTCTCTGTGGTGGAGAGCTGGATCAAATGTGTGTTTCTACTTCTCACCTTTAAGGTGCTGGTGTTTGTTAAAGTCTGTATGTAGTGCGTACAAGGGATTGATGGAGCTCAGCTGGGAAGGGTGTGTTTAGCCATTGAACTCTTCAGAGGCAGAAGACGAGCTTAAAGAGGCTCAGCTGTGCACCTGGGTTTGCCCCATATAAGAGGCCCATCTCTGCCTGGGCCCCAGAGCCTCTCCCAGCACAGCACAGGCATGTTACCCTGGCCAGCTCGTGCTTTGGAAAGGAAGGGAGGCTGAAGCAACCCTGTCACACATCAGTGCCTTCTACCACCAGAATGTGTTCATGTGCTCTGAAGTCACCACCTCTGCCGAAAATCTTCCAAGATCCCCAGAGCCTGTGGCACAGGTACTTGTTTTCTCTTGTGCTTTCTAATGACCAGCCTTATGGGCAGATGCGTTACAGCAGGGAGCTGTGTGATTCTAATGCAGCCTAGACAAGAGCAAAACTTTGGAGGGACTAAGGAGGTAAGAGGGTTGTGACAGATACAGGTAAACAGGAGGGGAGTGATTTGGAATGGTTGAGAGCATCACTGGAAATACAAGGGCAAAGACTAGACAGAAGATCAAAACTTAATGGGCAAGCAGGCTATTGCTTTAAAAATTAAGGAAAATAAATTCTCAAAAAAAAAACACATCAGGAGAACGTGAGACAACCGTAATAAGAAATCATCACTCAATCAAGCATTGAAAATACATGAAATAAAAGAACTAAAGTGACTGCAGTGTATACATATTAGTATTCTACAATCTTTAATTACAAGCAGGCATAGTACTTGATGCACAGAATGCATAACTCTCAACTAATAAGCGGCTGTTTTGTATTTCTGACCAACTCAAAGGACAACTTACAGTTGCAGATGCCATGTGTTGCAGGACCTCTGTTCCTTCGTAGATAAGTCTGCAGAAAATCAGGCAGGTCACAGGAAGAGAAAGGTTGCCTTCCTGATTTAATGCTGCTGAATGCTGATGTGGAAAACTGCTTGCCTTTCACAGCGTCCTTGGGAGAGACTAGGCAAGTTAGTTATACAGACTTCCGACATGGCCACTAATTGTATTTTTCCTCATTCTTCTATTGACTGACTTGAGAGTATGGGTTTTACTAGCAGAAATGCTGAACATTTGTACCTGCACCCAAAGTTAATGGGAGCTGTTCTACAGTATTGTATAACACTAAGTACTGGGAAAAGCAAAAATGGACGCCTCAGATTGGACTTTCAAAATTAGTGGGTACTTCTCATATTAGCCTATCTCCAGTATTTTCCCTGTAAGATATGAATAAAACAATTTGCCTAACAGAGATTGTGAAAACAAATTAATTAAAATCTAGAAAGTGCTCTACTACTGCAGTGATGGCTCTCTTAAAACTACCACACAACTCAGTAACTATGTTTACAGTAGACTTCCAGTAAGTGAAGTAAAAACAGTAAAGCCAATGAGGACAGAATAAGAAAAAAAGATGCTTTTTATAGAATTGAGAATTGCTTGTTTACACTGAATGAATAGGAACTACAATATGTTATTATATAATTAAAGACTATAGACTGTATCATAAGGGATGCAGAAAAGGGTATGCATTGCCATAAAGAAGGTAACTTACGTTTGCACCAAAAACTTAAATTCTGAGAATTTAACTTCTGAGTATTCTGTTCTACATTTAAGACATTATTAGAGTTCCAGTGCAAGCGTAATTCTGCATCTGAACAAGTTCAGGTAGGGGAAGGTGCTGATGTGTGATAGAGGTGTCCCTTTTCAAAGCACAGGCAGGCCCAGGTAATGGGCCTGTGTGGTGCTGGGAGAGGCTCTGGGGCCCAGGCAGAGATGGGGCACACCTGGGTGCACAGCTGAGCCTCCTTGAGCTTCTCTCCTGCCTCTGAAGAGTGGAACGGCTGAACACACCCTTCCCAGCTGAGCTCCATCACTCCCTTGTATGTGCTGTGCCCAGCAATATCTGCAGAAGGTAACTCTTAAACACTAATGAGTGTCTACTGCAAATGGACTCAAAGTTCTTACAGCTTGCTAGTTTTGTTCAGGTTGACTTCTGCTCTTCTTGTGTCTTGGTGCTTCTTTGAAAACTCTCTTGTTGCCAAATTTCATGCTTCTTCCACAAAATTCAAAGTTAAAAAGTTTTTCAGACAAGTCGTCAGAAATTTGGTGATGGGATCAATATGTAGCTTTTTCTAGCCTTGGAAACAGCTGAATTGTTCAGCCTGAAGCAAGCGGTTTTTACCCTTCTTTGAGGTGAGTAACTTAGAGCAATTCTCAGGAAGATGAGACACCCAGAAACAGAAGGACTTCTTGTGCATTGGTACTTTAGTGGCTGTACAGGAAATTTGGGTTTTGAGACCCTGATCTTCTGAAAGAGGCAGAGGTAGAGCAAGTCATAAAAGGTGGCCTCTGTTTTTCTCCATCGCTGTATGCTTATGTGATGCAGTGATAAAAAGGATAAAAATCTGTGAACAGTGTTTGTGCGTGCAGATTGGCTGTTTGTTATCTTTTGCGGGGTTTGAGTGGGTTGTTGGCTAAGTGCACTTGACCTGAATGTTCTAATCACGATAAGCTCTGCTTGCTGTGGGCTCTCTTCTCAGCCGTTCCCACCCATGCACGTTCTGCAGGAACAGTGGTGCCAGTTCCATGAAGGGTCAGCTTTGTTCAGAGGAGAAAGTAATCTGAAGAAACTAGGAAACCTTCCTACGCTCCAGCTTTTACTTTTCATGGTGCAAAATGCAGAGTGTCAGAATTTTGGCTGATAATTGGATACAGTTTGTATTGTCTTGCTCTGTGGAATTTAGGCAAGGAACTTTTTTGCCTTCATTGTACTAATGCAGGAGTAAGCAGTTAAATCCCGAGGTACTCAATTCGGGACAGATCCTGCTATTCTGTTGAAAATCCCATGAGAGTATGTTAAAGTCAAGATTTCTAGCTTCCAAGTGCTTTTGCCTATCACTTACTCATGATGCCACCATGACTACCAAAGGCATTCAGTAGAAAAAAACCACTGAAGCCGTGTTTTAAATATGTTAGGAAGAAGTGAATTGCTGGAGTTATCTCTGGCCTTATGATCTGCATGGATCTGGGCACTAATCAGGCCTTTGTAAGAGTTTCATGACTTGCTTTTCCAAAGTTTATAGAAAGAGCGAAGAGAACACGTGACTGCCTGCTTTCAGCAATGGGACCAGGGAGGGAGGAAGTCCTGTGCTATCTAATTGCCCTGTGCTTGTTAATCACTACACCAACAGTCACCATGTCTTCTTCCAGCAGTAGGACTGGCTGATGTCCTGTGCATGGTTTCCCGTTGCAATATTAAAACTGGAGTGACAGAAAACTAACAATCATTTTTCCATCCCTCTTTATCCATTGGGATTTTCTGCATTATCTCTAGAAATATGTCCTCTCCCATTGCCATAGTTGTGTATCTTGATCCCAGTCTGCCTTTTCAGTCCTCTGTTTGCGTAGGCAGCAATCCTGTCTGGGACAGGGGATGGCTGTAGGATGAATGTAGCCAAGTCACCAGTTTTTTTTTTTTTTTTTACATTGCGTGCTTCAAGAAAAAGAGCAGACAGGGTAGCAAAATCAGTCTTGGCTTGTGAAGTAATTTCTCTGCATGACTTGTTCCCCTGTGTGCAGCATAAGCCATAAACCACCTGCGAATGACATTTCAAATGTCTGTCTCTCTTTGTCTGCTCAGTCCTGGTGTATTGGTGTTGGTCACTCTTACATTCTGCTACCTCTGTCCAATCTGGCATAGAGGCTGCTGCTTGCTCCGTATTTCGGGAGGCTGGTGTAGGTGGCTGTGCAGGCTACGGGAGTGTGGCTTGCAGTTCTGTTGCTAGGAGCCAACAGTATGAAATTCTTTAAAAGTTTTATGGGTTTTTTTGGTCTCTTTTACTATGAAATAGAAGTTTTGGTAGATAAGTGGTCTAAATATAAACTACACTGTGTTTATTTTATTTTATTTTTAGGTGGGTTTGCATCTTAATAATTGGCAATTGATGTTTGTGCTTCTAAAAAGGTGGGATCTCCAGGATCTTGATTGTAAACACATTTGTTTACCTTCAGGGCAGAGGAAACATACTCTGCACAACACATTCACTATTGTTCAAACGCCTACAACTCTTCAGGAAGGCAGATGCCTTGTTTCAGTTTCAGTCTTTCGTTGAGTCACTCCTGCTTATGTAAGGTCTGAATTTGCCTCTCTCTTAAGGCTACATTATGGAAATTAAAATCTTGAATAATCCCTTGTCTGCTGGGACTACCTGCTTCTGATACGGAGGAGGAATTCAACTCGCCTTTCTTGTGTTCTGTTAACAGAAATTCTCTTTTGATCCTGTAGTTTTGCTCAAGGGAGAAGTCATCTTTTCTCTGGATTCCTCACATAGTTCCTTGTGCTGTCTTGAGGCAGGAAGAGTTTCTCTAATCTTAGGTTTGCTCCAAAAACAAACAACTACCTCAAAATCCAGAAGGCCCTCTCACTCCTTTGGGGGAAGGTGAAGGCTCCCTATTTTCATTTGATTCCCGGTTTCACCATCATTGCTATGTTCCATTTATGGGCTCCCATCCTGTCTGGGACACACTGGCCTCACTTGTTCTGTTCTGATGCTAACCCAAATAGGAGTGTGGTTTTTGTTTTATTAAAAAAAAAAAAATCCTTTCAACACAGTGGTTTGGAATAATCTCGCAGTTACTAAGTTGAAGCTCATAGTTATTAAAGTGGTTGCTGAAGGATGTGGCTTTCCCCTAGGTAAATACCACACCCTGAAAAATAGCAGTGCCTATCACATGTTGACACTTGCATTCCATTGCAATGGGTGGGCCGTATTTGAACAGTGGCATACCTGATAGGTGAAGCAGTAACTGCTTATGCTTCTTTAGAGGAAAATGGAGATGTGAGTTTGGAGGAGACAAAGGAGGAAAGGAGAGACACAGCGCTGCACTTTGTCTTGTGATAGATAAGAAGAGCAGATGGCAAACTGTTTCCAGTGTATGTCTGATCTGTTTTTTACATGACATATTTTTAGACTCTAATAATCTTTTTCACTTAACACTAGATTGCTGCTTACTTGAGTACTTGAATGTCTTATTTGAGTGCCTCTAATTTACTTTACAAACGTTAATTACTTAAATTGTTCACTGGTGTTTTGAAGTGGAGCTATTGCAGCCTGCAGCTGAGAGAACCAGAGCAGAAAAAGGGCATGTGTCTGGACCTAGATCTTGTACTGAAGCACTGGAGTTTGCTCAGATCTTTTGCAAATGGGTGTCCGACATTTTAAGATGCTAGAAGCTGAATTATCATGGTAGGAAAGAAAAAACTTCAGTAAGTACATTCTAAAAATAAATACATGTCAGTAACCTTTTTATATGTATGTGCCTGTGTACTTGCATATGTACAGTAACTTCAGAAATCCTGATTCGCGTACAAGTGTTGGTCAGAGGGGCTTAATTTTTTAAATTAATGTTTTAATACTTCTTAGGAAATAGAAATAAAGCACAGAAAGGGATCATGTAACTTTCTTCACTGTCCTGCAGGATGTAAGTATCTTTCGACCACTGATGGTGAACCATCTTGGTGCTTGTGACTAGAACTCCTTTAAAAGTATTGTGACTCATCTGCACTGGGATCAGCCCAGTTCTGTCTTGGTGGCAGGTGTCCCCTGTGACTGAGCTAGACTCTGATTTTACAGACATTTGTCAAGACTGTATGAAAACTCACTGATAACATAGAAAGCCCTTTTTTGATATCTCACCCAAACGTTTTGGTTTCGTTGCAAATTATAACCATTTGTTCTTGTCCCTCCCAGTGGACACGGAGAACAATTGACTGTTCTTGTAGTTATGAAAACTTGATATGTATTAAGAGACAGTTGCCATGCTTGGTCCTCTCAGGATAAACAAACACAATTCTTTCAGCCTCAGAGATACGATGTTTGTTATTTGTCCCTGAACTTTCCTCCAGTTTGTCATGGAATAGTGGCCAAAATGGACCACAATCATCAGAGATAACCAGTAGGTTCTGACAGAACCTTAACTCTGTCCTCGTGCTTCCTATCCTTTCCTACAGGAAAAAAATGAATTATAACACAACAGTCTTTCAGGCAGAATTTCAAAGTTACATAGGGTACAGCTTCTGGGGCCGTTACATGAGGATACGTTGGAAGCACGGCAAGCTTTCGACATGTGTTCAGTAACCCAAGTTGCTAGGGGTAGGAGGGGAGGAGTCTTTGACCAGTTAATAGAAGACAGTTATGCAATTTCTGTCTGATGGTAGTGGTTTGTGGCAAATGGGGAAGTGTAATAAAGGATAAGCATTAAAATTTCCTCAATTTCTCTTTATTTGTTCAGATTGGAGAGTCTCTCGTGGCCACTGAATCACTGGGGTGTTAAACTGGTGGTGAGCCTAGCTGGGCAGGCAGGGTGGAGCTGTGTGTCTAGGTAAGAGTCTGCACCGCCTTAGCAAATAAGATGAAGCGCATGCTCAGCTTTCTTCCCAAGTGCCTGGAGTTCACTCAGGGGAGATTAGCTTCTTGAAGTTATTTCCTGGCTTGGTGCCAGAACACAGTCTCTCTTGATGTTATGCAGAGACTACACCTGATGTAAATGGCTTGGCATTTGTAGTACACTGGGATTTGAGGTCATACACAGTTTGCAAATGACACGTTTGTGCCTTAACAAATTGTGCTTATGTTTCAGGCTAAGCCTATTTATCGGCCTCCATGTAGAGAGGCGTGGATGTGTTTGGGTTTTAAGTATTCCCAAATATTCATCCTGTTTGGAACTGGTAATTCCATGTCCTACCTAATAGAAAGTTAGGCTAATTTCTTCATCTGAAAAGTGTTGTCTTTCTAGATAGCCCTTTCTCATGGCTGGTGATGTAAATCAGTGACCCATGACAGGCAGAGGATAACTGGAGGATGGGCAGAAGATTCTCAAATTGCCAAACTGTGGCATAGGAAGTTTCTGAAGACTTAAACTGCAGTTGTTTTTGAGGTTAAGAAAGATATCTTTCCTTCTGCCACACCATCTGCTAAAGTGATGTTTGATTTACCACAAAATTGTTCTGAGTGATGGACAGCCTGGATAAATCTCAAAAGTCTGGGCTCTGAAAGTGAGTCAACTTTCCTATACTGAGGAACGTTCCATTTACTTCTTGGATAATAACGTTTTGGTTTCCAGCAAGACTGATGTTCTGGCAGAACCCCTGGATGGGCAGAATCTCTATGGTTCAGTTTTCCTGTGTTCAGTAGGGGCAGGTGCCAGAGCTCTTGTCATATTGGAGAACCAGTGTCTTTCAAAGCAGAGTGCAAGCCGTGAGGGTGGAGATAATGGCCATATTTAATGCCTGCTATCAAAGATAGACATTTCAGTATCCCCTAAAACGGAAAATGCTGATTCTTATCAAAATAAAATCTGTCTTTCAGTCAACAGTATTGGCTTCTACAACAGACCTGTGAGAAAAGTGAAGGAAGCGCTTGTGACAGTGCAGCTTTAAAGCCATCTAATTCCTTGACTATTTTGGCTTTTGGCCTGGGAATGACATAAAGGTTGTAGATATTTCACTTGATAGTGATCAGAAAAAAAAAGCCAACGTTGATTCTTGCAGAGTAGCCAGCATACTGTGGCTCTTGATGCTGTTTGCAGAAAGGCAAGCAATGCTTTCACTTTTTCACACTTCATTTTACTCTGATTTGAAGAGGGACTGCTCCTGGAATTACAAGTAGAATCCAACTGTGGAGTGGGATGTGGGGTTTTGTGCTCCTAGTAATTCAGTCCAATACCGACCATCCGTTTCTCTTTCCTTCACTTCTTCCTCTAGCCCAGACACAGTGAATATTCAGCAAGCTTTCCAGGTATCCTAAAGGACAGCAAAGCCACACGGTGCATGGTGAGGCATGACAGGAGAAAACACAGGAACCTGAGGCTTCTGTCTTGCAGCGTTGCTTCTGCTTATTGCATGAAGTGTTTCTCATGACACTGAAGATTTAGCCCAGCCCATTGTGCGTGTGGTACAAACAGGAAACGAAAACCCTGCAGTCAGAGGATACACCTGCCGAATGCTGGTTGAGCAGCTGTGACCCTCACCCATGCTTGAGTGCAAAACCGGAAGCGTCGGGGCTAAGTACAGGCTGAGCACCATTTCTTCTCAAAGGTTTGGAGGCTGGATGGTGAAAGGGAGGGAGGGAGATGAAGGTGTAGTCACAGTTTGCCTGGCAGTCTGATGAGAGGTGCTGATCAGGAAGTTGCTGGTGTTGCATGCAGACTGCTGTTCTTCAGGAGTGTGCGTTCTCCCTTGCTGTTGATCATCAGTGTTACAGCTCCAGCTGGTTCTTGTATACTGTAGGGAGAGCAGCTGTGTGACAAAGCAGTGAGTGTTAGTTCCCTTGGGGACTGAAGCAGATACAAGGATGGTCAGGGCTCCCAAGGCATGTGGAGATTGCTCAGTGATTTCCCTGATCAGGGACATGGTTACGCTGATTGTATTCCTTGAGTGACAGCCGACAGCATTTGGAGTAACACGGCTGCCCTGGCAGAAGGCCAGTTGCAGTGATTTGGCCAAATTATCAGTTGATGTTGGATGGCATAGTACCTCTGACAATCTGAAGATCGATGCTGTTGCGTGTCAGGTCAGGGCACTGTCTTTTGAAAGCCGATGTTCAAATCTCCCGACTCTAGGCTGGGCTATCCATTGATGTAAGTTATCATAGAGCACCATTTTGGTTCAGGCCCTAAATACCTTTTTGTCTAGCAATGAACAGTCACTACTGTGCAGAGCTAGTGTTTGTGTGCATCAGGAACCTGTTTACTGCCCAGGGACAAGAGAAGATGAAAAGTCAGTTGCTGTAACAGCCTCACCCTGTCTTGAGAGCTGAATCAAGTGTTGTGATCAGAAACTTAGTTATAGAGGTTTGTGTGAGTGTTTGCTCAGATACTCCTGTCAGAGCTTGCTTGGGGAGCATTCTTCTTGTTGACTTGCTCTTTCACCTCCCACCCATTGAGATCTTTGTCTCGGTTTGTGATTCATGTCTGATTCAGCCAAGTGGGTAGTAGACTTGGCAGCAAGAATCTCCTTAGTTTGAGGATTCCAGAAACCTTTATTAAGGGGCAAAAGCACAGAAACTGCCTGCTGAAAGTGTAAAGTAAGTGCCTTATATGACATTTTTTTTTGTTGTTGTTATTTGGGGCATTTTTGTTTTAGCTGTGGGCAAATCTTGCACCTTGCTTCCATAGACAGAGCCTTTGTGGATATTTAAGTTATATTTCTCCCAACAAATAAAGGAAAAAGGACATGTATGCCTCACTTTCTGCATTGCAGTACAATGCCTTGCTAGGTCTTCTAGGTTTCTTCAAATACCCAATGATCCCCAGCCTATGAGTTATCATAGTCTGGACAATTTAAAAAAAAAAAAACAAACCAACCCACCAAAACAAAACTCATGGAATTTTGATCAACTGCAATGAAAAGCTTTTGCTAGATGTTTTAGATATTTTAAAAGTGTGCATGTATGTGTATATGTCTCTGTATATATTACTAGAAGAAAAAACAAGGATAATTCTAATTTGCTTATATTGGGCATAAAAATGTCTGCTGTTCCAGCATCTGGATCTGACCAAGTCAACTGCCAGCCACTTTCAGATCTGCAAAGACAAGTGCATTAAGACTCAAACTGAAAGAACTCAAAACCATAATCCCTCAGTAGGCAAATTCTGTGACTGTAACCGGAAAGATACCATGTTGCTCAGCAACTCTCACTATCTTTTAATTTATTTTTTTTATATAACATCATTCAAATCCCCAGATATCTCCATGGGATGAAACTGTATGGTTGGCTGTCCCAGAGCTGCACTCCCTTGAAAAAGTGAAATCCCTAATAACCTTTGAACCCATGGAAGACTCATTGGTTTGGGGGAAAATTATGCTGATAATAACTTGTCTTGGTAGAATATTGTGATTTTGACAAAGTGGTAGATTCTTTGCTAAAGTGTTTGTGTTTTGTGTTTGTGTTTTTTTTTTTTTTTTTGTTATGGGTTGTACTTATAGTACTGTAGTTATTGATTATATTCACAAAGAAAGAGAAGCTTATCTAATTACAGGGTAATTAAATTAGGCTAGTAGTTGTCTTGGTTGTGATCCACTCAGAATGATTTCTGATGGAAGCTTTTTATGGTAATGTCAGGTAGTGACTGCATTGAGACAGAAGAAAGCAAAGTTTTGTTTGGGTTAAGATTAGTTCATTAAAATAATATAGTTAGGAGCTTTGGACCTACACTTCAGTTCTTTGTCTGTGGAGGTATAGTATGTCAGGTCAAAACCAAGTAAAGTGACAAACAATACTGAAAATGGAGAACAAATCTGAATATGTTAATTTAATTTTCCAAATTGAATCAAATAATTGAGTGAAATGGCATAAAGACTTAAGAAAACAAACTGGCTCACAAGTTGATTTATTTCAGTTTTAATAAACTAAGGTAAATAATACAGTTAAGGATTTTGTAGATAAAATTAACTCACAGGGTTTTAAAAACATTGAGTTAAGTAAATGTATATACTATAAAAAGTAAAACTGAATAATAAAACTGTAAAACATACACAGTTTAGAAAGAACAAATATTAACGGAATGCTATTTGCAGGACTCGACCCTGCCAGCTGCTCGCACTGATACTTGCAACAGCTCTGTGAATAATCTTATAGACCTTGTGAGGATTTGTTGTGTCACTTAGACAGAAATATGGGTGCTGGTGTGTGACCCAGAAAGGCGGAAGGAAGGGAAGGGGGGAGGGAAATCGCAGCAGAAAGGTGAGCTGCTGGAGAATGACTAATACTGTGCATGGATAAGTCATAACTGATACCCGGCTTAGTGAAGCTTAGTGTTATCTTAGGGCCTCCTCATAAAAGCCAGTTTCAGCTAATGGTCTGATGGGTTCCAAGGTGTTATTTTTCCAGTCACTATTGGTACAGTTCCTGTGTCCCGAAGGAGGCCAACACCCATCACCTCCTGGCGTGCTTGCTCAGTTGCACTGCGTTGGCTGACACTGCCAGGCAAGGTATTGCTCAGAGTTTTGGTGTTTTGGGCACATGACTCTACAGAATTATTTTGAAACACATGTAGTAACTTTTTGATAATTATAGTTTTCTATACTTCCTGGAGGAACCTTGTTCCTTCTAGGAGTTAGTGAGACACTGAGTGGGCAGTGGCAACCAGTGTTACAGATCAGTTTTCAGCCCCCATGTCCCAGAGTGGCAGAATTTAGCCTAAACGATGTAAAGACTTTAAGAGAACAGTAGATTACAATGACTGACAATTAAGTACTCTTTTCTTAAAGCCTTTTAGGAAAAAAAAAAAACTACAAAGAAATTTCTCACTATCCTTTTGTTTCTTGCTGTCATAATAGCTCTCTGTAGGCTTGCGTAGGCTTTATGCTCGTGCACAGAAAAGACAACAGGGTCTTGGATAAAGAAATTGCTGAAATTTCCCTGGAAAAAGGATTCAGGGGTCATTGTTTACTGTAGTCTAGCAGAATTTCCATGAAAATTTACCAGCTCAGGAAAGAAACTACTCCTCCACTCTGCTGCTGATGGAAGAATTAACTTTTTTAGAGACCCTGTTGATTTATGCTGCATTTCAGTGTAGTTTTGTCCTTTAACTCATGATAGTTTCAAGTAACATGCTAGGATTATTAGAACTGATGGATTCACACACGCCCCCCACCTGATACTTATTAGTTTGGATGTAATTGGTGTTTTTAATTATTGTAATTGCTTCACTTAACTCATCTGCAACTTATTTGTTAGTGCTTGCCTGAGGCTAGCTGTATGTGTTTAAGGTGTTCACAGAACTGAGATCTTTGTATTCATTTTACTCTTAAATAAGGGATAGATTTTATCTGTTTTTCCACAGAACAGTAGAGAAGGGTTCAAGTCCCCATGCCCTTAGGAGTCAAAGTGGCTCTCCTGTCCCTGAGGGATTCAGCATATGCTCAGAGACAGATTTCAGTTGTTCTAGACTGCCTGTAAAACAACAACAGCAACCAAGAACAGACCTCCACAAGGTCTGCACTAGTCTGTTCAGTGAGCTTGGCTATTAGGATGTTATAGCATTTGTCCTCGAATAGTGGGAAGGTTTCAGGAAAGTCTGGTCATTCCTGGGGACAGTGAGGCCTGAGCCAAAACCCGTTAAAGTAGATGAAATGCCTCTCAGTGAATTTAGTGAGTTTTCCTCAGCCAAGTCCTAGTGGTGTATTTGGACAGGATCATCATGACTGTGCTTCTACATATTAGTAACCTACGAAGTTGTGCTTACATTGTGAGAAAAGGCCCAGAGAAAGCTGTGCTCACAGGAACCAGCGGCTCTCGGTTGCTGCTCATCTTTGCTGTTTCTTAATGGATAGGCATGATGGCAACAGCTGCCTTTATCCAGAGTTGAACAGGTTGGAAATACCTCACCCGGCCAGCATCTTGCCTGCATATGCCAGTGCAACACAGAGCAAGTCTGCCATGTCTGCTGCATGGAGGTATGCTTCTGTCCAGTGCTGCGCTTCAAATTCGGAAGAGTCATTCAAAAGAGTAATCTAGATAACACAGGTCAGTGTCAGGTACCAAGCCACAGTCCCTTGCATGCATTGTGGCTGCTGTTGCTGAAATCAGTTCTCCCATGTTCTTCTCCTGCATTTTTGTCCATTTGCTACCAGGACAGCAGTTTCAGTGGCACAGCCTGTCACATGCTGACCCATTGGTAGGAAACTGGCTTTTCTTTAGCATCCCACACCTTTTATTTTTTAGGGACATACATGTCAGTTACAGTTCACATTGAGTAACTTATGTGCTGAGTGTAAGAATGTTAATACTACTTATGTTTACCTCTGGTGCTTTTGGAATGGTTTCCTTTTTCCTACTGGAAAACTCTAGAGTATATTGATCTCAGGCCATGTAAAACAGCATCGGTGATGTCAGGGGCATCTCATTCAGGTAATCCTGGTACAGAGGTAATCTGAGTTTTCCCTGAATATGTGAATATCATACGGTGGCTGGGAATCTAGGAAAAAAGAGGGCTTGGAGAAACCCAGACAGAGCAAAAGATCAAGGGGGGACTGAGCAGGAATCTAGAAGAAGCAGGCACTGAGGGGGATAAAGACTGCAAATACGGATGGGCAGTGGTAGCAGTCCTCTTTGCCATTGCAGCATAGAGCAGTGATTTGAAAAGCACATAATACCATTGCTAACAAAGAGGAAGAGATCTTGCTTTAGAAATAGAAGTGAGAAAGATTCCTCCTACAGCAGGCACACAAAGTTTTCATCTTCCCACTCACACCACTGCTCCAACAGCATGCAGCCCTGTTTGCATCCTGGCAATTTGCATCCTGGTTTGAGTAAGTTGGGAGGCTGGAAGTTGTGGTAGAGGAAAGTGCAACTGCTGAACCCCTTCTGATGGCAGCATGCCCCATGGGATGGGTCTGGAAGGGATCCTCTCCCTCCTAGCTTGAGCCTCATGCTTCCCCTGTCTCGAGGGGGAAAAGAGTTTATGAAGAGATTTTTTTTTTAAATTTTTTATATTGCTAGTGACTGCTTATTGGATTAATAGCTTAAACATACTCATCCAAGGCTGCTGTAACCTAAGCAGCCAAAGTCCACTTGGGCTGTGGCTGAATTTGTCCTATTGTCTCTCCTTTACACCCACAGTACAAATAAAAGCTGCAGCTTCTTAGGGCTGGGTGGGAGGGAAGAGGCGGAAGAGCCACTGGAGTGTGGTGTTGCACTGACAGTTGATGTGCATTCCTTGAAAGCCTGTGCTTCTCATCACTTCTGGATATAGCAGTATGACAAGTCATTGAGAGACAGGATGCAGTCAGTTAGGAGTGGGACACTAAGAAGACTGTAGGGTCTTTATGGGAGAGTTATGGACCAATGCTGACTGCTGATCAAGGGATGGGGAAAAAGCAGTGTTACCCTGAAAACTGGTCTGGAATCTTTGAAAACAAAATCTTTGGCAGGAGTTACATTCAAAGGGGTCATTTTAGTTCAGAATGATGTTTACTTCCAACTGTTCTTTAAATAACTTAAGGCAGTGTCCCTCTGGAGTAGAAATGTCAGAGACCCAAGGGCTTTTGCTATCAGTTAAAACTGGAAATCAGACTATACAAAAGTAATTTAGCTTTGCTACTTGAATAACAATATTTACATTGCACTTTCCTCCAGAAGGAGGCTATGGACGTTTGTAAGTGGTGCACAAGAGCGTCTCATCCTCCCTCACTAAACAGCAGCTAGCTCTCTAATAGGGCCAAGTTGCTGTTTAGCGCTGCAAGGTTGCAGATTGGAATGACTTAAGGCAAATAATATGAAAGGATCATTTAAACCTGCAGAAGGTATTTATGAAACTAGTTTAGCTAGAGCTGGTAACATCTGTGGAGCTGCAGTAAGTGCAACTGACTTCATGATTCTCAGACATCCAGGATTTTCTTTGGATGCTTCCTCTCACTGGCACAGTATGTTTTCAAAAGTATTACTGCTCCCTGGGGCACTTATATCAGACCAAGAGCGACTTAATTTCAGCTTGAACTGCATTCGAAACCAAAGTTAAATAGGAAGAGGCAATCTTATTTCAGAATTAAGTATGCTCATGTGGTGATTATATTGTTATACTAGTTTAATTTGCAGCATAACTTAAAATCTTCTTGTGAAGGCAAAGCCTTAAAAGAAAGATTGCTTGTGTCTGTGAGTTCACATATCCTCTTGATACGTTCTGAGATAGCCACAGGGTTTTGCCCTCACACAGTGACCAACGTTGCTAGAGGAGACCTTATAAGAAACGTGATATAAGTGAACAAGTTTGGGGAAGGGTGGTGGGGTCAGAGTGTGATCTGAAGAGGTACATTTTGTCTGTGTATCATTGCCTGCAATTTCATTTCTTGTGTTTTTCACTTCTGTAGAAGTACAGTGTAGAAGACAATAAAAATGATATATCCTAAGCACCTAAATCATCAGATCAATATCCCCACTAGACAAGACGTGGTTGTTTTGAAGGTGGATTTTTCAGGTTTTGAACAATGACCTAAACTTGTTTTCAGCGGAATCGATGCCTCCCATTGATTTTGGTGAACTGCAGTTAGGCCATTGATAAGTACTTCTGTAAATGCAGCCTGATCCCCAACTATACTTGATCTCAGCAAAAAAACCCTCGGTCCTAAACTGTTGTGCACAAGGATTGTGCAGCTCCATTTTTTTTTTCTCCAGCAGAGTGGTATCGTGGTCTAGTGACAGAAGAAATGAGCCTGCTTCCTTGCTTGTAGAGCACTTTGGGATCCCTCAGAGTGTAACATGAACACCAGTGGGCTGTGGTTCTCTCCCACCCTTGTTTCAGTTCCAGAGCATGGAGACTTTTTCACCTCTAAATTTTTTTTTTTTATTTTTTTCCTTTCTGCCTTTGTGATGGAGCGCTAGGCTGCTGTTGGTGAGCAGCTGTTGTGTTTCCCTGCCTGCAGCAGTGCCTGGGCAACTGTACTGTGTGGCTGCCAGAGCAATGCCCGGCTTTGTTAAAAAGTAACAGGATTGGGAAAGAGAGTGGGAAGCAGGAAAATCCATGGCCTGGAGTAGATCCTACAGCACACTGTCAATGGGTGCTGAGGGACCTGGGTGACCTCCATGTCCAACTAGAGATGCGTTTTCTATGCATCTGTCACAGAAAGACTTGCCTGCTGACTTGGAGAAAGCCGTTAATCATGGGGTGATGCTGAATTTTCTGGGAAAGGAAGTATTGCTGACAGTGGCAAACAGCTTATGTTCATGTCTCATGGAAACTTAAATGTGCGTAAGTGTGTGTTCAGAATCTGCTGTCCCCATACTGTGTGACTCAGGCACAGAAAGGATCAGGTGTGGCTAAGAATAGGCCTGTGATGTGCACTATGACTGTTTTTTTTATTTCTTGCAGTCCTCTTTCCTGTAGATGGTATGGCATTTTATTTAAGTATTTGTCCATTCTTGGTCTTATGTGCATATTTTTGCAATGATGATCATAGTGTCTGTTTTGTGATTCCACCTTTGACCAATTAGTGAGGAACAATGCAATGTGCATGAAGCTACGTGGTCGGTTTGTGGCAAGTCAGGATTTCAGCTTTTGTCCAGCTTAATATTTCTTTTCTTTGTATTTCAGAAAAAGGCATGGCATACAATTAAAACCATGGTTAATTTACCAGTCATCAGCCCATTCAAGAAACGCTACTCGTGGGTGCAGCTAGCTGGGCATACAGGTGAGACGGATATCTTCAATGTGTTTGTCTCTGGAGTAGGGATGGCAACAACAAGGAAAATAGTGTTTCTGTTTCCTTCCTGGAGGTACAAGGGAAGGAGGCAATACGACATAAATCTGTGAACTAGAACATACTCCTTTTGGTTGTGGTGGGGATAGGGAAAGGGAGTGATAAACCTGAATAATGAGATAAGCAAGGAAGCAGTGGTCAGACTCTGGGCAAGGCCAGGTGCCCAATGCATTGGGTGATATATGTAAAATATGTGTTAGAGGGAAATAAGAGGGACTGGAGAGTTGAAGCCTTAGTCCATCTGTTGCTGTTGGTTGTGTCATTTTTCTTGACTGAGTAGCTAATATGTTAGTTCCCTAGTGGGAAGGACTGCTGTATGTGCTTCAGCCCTGGCAAGGACAGTGCTTCTAATTCCAACCCCAAACTCCTGATCTGAATGTTAGCCCGCAGGTGGAAAACAAATCTGGTGAAAATTGACTTGCTGATCAGGTGTTTGCATTGTGAGTCTGTCACTGTTCACTGTATGAGTGCAAGGAGCAGCTCAGTGGTTCTAGTTTTGTGTCTATAGAAGTTGGTAAGTGTGGTCCTGATGTAGGCTTTGCATCATTGGAAAAAAAACCAAAACAAAAAACAAAACAAAACAAAAAAACAAAAACAAAACAAAACAACCAACAAAGAGAAGTCATGAGGTTTGCTTCTCTCATGCTTTGTTTAATTCCTATGCAGCCCTTGTTCCTAAGTGCTCGTGTGGGGTTTATTAGTACACATGTGGGCAGGCACCTACGCTGCATCGTGCTTTAATGCAGTACCTGAGCCACCTCTTTATATGCTAATACACTAATATGGTGCACTTCAAAGCTGTGCAGAGAAATTAATTTAGTGCTAGAAATGGAGTAGGTGCACTTCGCACGGTGGTGTTGGTGAGCTGATGTCTATCACTCGCGAGTGCTGAGACGACCCAGTCTTACTGCAGTTTTTATCACAGCGTGTATGGGTTTGGCTTGATCTGTGTGGAGTGATGCCCTGATTATGTAATCATAACCCTTCTGGAGGCTTGTGTAGTAGGGTGGAAGAGGATAGCTAAGAGGTTACTAGAAGCTGATGGAAACTGCTCCAGTTTGCTTCAGATAGTTTTCTGTGGTTGTGTTTAGTCCATCCTTTTTGCAGCTGTTCTCTGATATGACAAGCTCTTTCTAAACCAAAATGCGGGCCATCACCACCCTTGCCCTTGTGCTGAGGCTAGTGCTGGTTCTAAGATTTGTCAGGGAAGAACCAGTTTGCAATGGCTAAAGGGTCCCACTGCAATAAAAGTTGAGTGTTAGCCCCAGGATTAATGAGGCTACTACTTTGGCGCACCCACTTTGTGTCATGTAGATTAAAGGGTACCTCAGAATGAAACGTGTGCTTTTCTCAGATGCTATTGGCAGGTTGCAGGACAGGAGAGCGTCTGGACAAGGAGGCTCCAGGCAGCTGGAGTCTAATTACTGCTGATCTTGGCCTATGCAGAATGTCATTTGTACTGGATGCCATTCAGAGACAGGGTTGTAAAAAACCAGTTGCACTACAGGCTGTACCTGCAGATGAGCAGGGCCCTGGAGAAGAGGCAGTACCTGGAGGCACATTGCATGTGTGTGGAAAGGGCAGTGCTTGGCTTCTGGCCGGCCCATGGCAGTTTCATGATCGCTGATTGACTGTACGGCCTCCGTGCACACACACTCGACAGGCATACCCTCCGTGGGGATTAACGACAAAGCCACTGCTGGCAGTGTCATGCAGCTTTAAAATAGCCTGTCAGAGGATTAATGAATTCTGGCTCGTGGCTTCTTCCTGTGCATTTTAGTAAGTATAGTAGTGCTTAATATCCTAACAAGGAGTTTAGCATGAAAAAAACAACAACAAAAAATAAACAACAACAAAAAAACCCCAACAACAACAAAAAAAAAAAACAAAACAAACAAAAAAAAACCCCAAACAAAAAAAACCCCACAATGGCCTGGAGCAGCTACACGCCTTAAAGCTATAAATTCTGACATGGGAATGTATCTAAATGGACTTTCGCTGCCAACGGCTGTGTTTGTCCTGGGAGTTTTGTTTTTTTTATGTAAAGCATGTTATTTTTCTGTTCAGGGGAAGTCTTTAACTGGTGTCATGAAGCTGAGGTAGATGAAGCTGGAGTGGCGAGGGAAGGTGTTTTTCTTTTTTTTTGCGGGTCAGTCTTGTCAGCATGTGTTTGATTTTCTTTTCTAGGGAGTTTCAAGGCAGCTGATAGTGGGAAGATTCTCAAACGTTTCTCAGAGAATGAAAAGGAATGTTTTGAGCGATTGATGAAAGACCCACTACGTTCCTGTGTCCCTTGCTTCCATGGTGTTGTGGAGAGAGATGGCGAGAGCTACATTCAGCTGGATGACTTGCTTACTGATTTTGAAGGGCCTTGTGTGATGGACTGCAAGATGGGTATCAGGTGGGGTACATGAAAGAGAAAGTGCTTTCTAACCCAAATGCATTTGAAGGATGGGGGAGATGTGGTTATGCTCTGTCTGGAGAAGTTTGGTAACATTCCTGGAGCCTTGGGATTCAGTCCAGACAACCTGTTGTTGGTTTGGCAAACCTGAGGAAAGTATGTCCCACTGTTGCCTGATTGTACATGGATTCTGGAAACTGATCTATAGCCTTGAAAACTGTCCACACCGAGACGTTTTCAGGGGTGATTTAAGACAACATTTCTCTGCAGTAGCCTGATAATACATGGGAAAAAAATTACATGACTCATTCACTGCCGGTTCATTTAATCTTCATGTATGCAGTGATTCAAGAAACCCCAGAAATTAAAATTCCCATCTCCAAATGAATGACTGAATAGCAGTGTGAAAGCCCATTTCCAACGCTTGAATGAGTCTTCACTGGTATTGATCTTTTCTGTAAAGAAGAGGTGACCATCTACTCAGGTCTGACCTGTGTTTTCTCCCTACTCTGACATCTCTGTGATGCTATTACCTTGTCCTCCAGATTTTCATTTTCTTTCCCTTTTCTTGTCTGTGATTGAGAAAAACCTCAAAAATGTTACCTAAGCATAACAAATAGATAAGGAATCTGTTGAGAGCCTGGAGTAACAGTACAGGGAGGTATGAACTGTTGGAGTAATCTTTCAAGTGCCAGCTCAGATGCTCAGGAGTTACTGTCATGAATGAGTTATTCAACTTAGAGTGAGTGCAGATAAGCCTTTTCAAATAGATGCAAAATATTAAGTTAATTCTCAGCTAGAAATGTGTAGCACTGATATGCCCAGAAGAAAGAGGAGGATTTGCAGCAGTACATATTTTATAGAAAGTAGGTGACATACTGGTAATGAGTTTCAGCATCTCCTAAACACCAGCCTGGTTTATTACACTGTGATGAAGAAAGTACGCTCCAGGCACCTGACAAGATGCAAGCTTCAGGAGTCTGGTGGAATGCAGAGAACATGGACAGTGCCTCTCTAATGATTATCAAATTAACAGGTTGAGTGATAACAGCAAAATGTGGAAGGTTTGTCACCCTTCACCTTCCCATTCTTAGTTACGTTGTCTGGTTTGGAACTGCTCAGATAATCTATCTGCTTTACTCTTTAAGTTTTACTATATGAAGAATGAATCTCTTTCTCACTGTGATGCATTAAGTAAAACTTTTAATTGTCTTCTGAGGCCTAAAAACCCACACTTGACTGATGTTAGGTTTTTTTTAAGAAGAGACAGTAAGACTTAAGCCCTATTTGCTTTTGATTTCATAGTAAATGATCTCTCCTGTCATCTGAAAATACAGCTCTATTTCTTGGCACAGTAGGAATTCAGCTTTCTCCCATTCTGTAAGCAGGATTGAAGCAAAAACATGTAACAGTAAGTAAGGGTGTAGTTAGAACAAGAAGTGAATGACACCATTCCTGATTCCTGTGGTGGTTTTGCTAAATATGCCTGCAGAGTCATCAGTCTGTGTTCTTTCCCCATATCCAGCACTGGGGTAATCATAACACTTACTTTCCTGGTTGACATTTCTTGAGGCCAATTTATAAGTTGTAAAATTAAGTGTTTGGGAAGCCCTTACAGTTTTGCTGGAATGTGATGCTTTTGCAGGACATACCTGGAGGAAGAGCTGACTAAAGCCCGTGAGAAACCAAAGCTGCGTAAAGACATGTACAAGAAAATGATTGAAGTGGATCCTCTTGCTCCCACAGCTGAAGAGAACGCCCAGCATGCTGTCACCAAACCCCGATACATGCAGTGGAGGGAAACCATCAGCTCCAGTGCCAACCTGGGCTTCAGGATTGAAGGAATTAAGGTAATACTTTCACTTTTGCCTGTCCCTGGAGACAGAACTAATTTGATTTGTTGATTAATCATAAAGGTAATGCGCATCAGTAGCCAGGTTTTCCAAAGGATTATGTGAAATGCACTAATCGAAACCACAGAGTTCAGTGTGGTGTGGTTTTAAAGCATCCATTGTACTTATAACAGAGTAGCGTCAGTGAAGTTAAGCATCAAGTGCACATCAGTTATGCCTCTGCTGACATCTCTGCTCAGTTGAACTGCTGAGACCTTGCAGGAAGGACTCCAGCAGGTATGCAGTGCAGATAGAATGAAAATGAGACAGTTATAAGGAAGAACTTAGAACTGAAGAAATAACCACATGTCCCCATACAATTACTTTTTTTTATCTAAGAACTATACATATTTATTCCAAGTGAATCAGAGTAAAGTGTTTTTGTTGCAGTTATGTTCATTTGCAAGGTATGTTAAAGGTATTAGCTTATTCTTGGGAACGAGGAAATCCCTTTTCCTTTTAAGTACATGACAATATCTGGTATAGATGGAGCTGGAATAAAGCCAAAACAACCAAAAATAGAATTTCTCCATCAACAAAGTCCATCTGCTGTTCTTGATGGGTAAGCTTGTGCCCCTATACCATTCCTAGGATACTGCCTTACGGCCACAGAAGAACCTTGGCAATTTTCTTTCCTACCCATTAATTCTTTCTATTTATTGTGCCCCATGGCAGTGTGAGATCCCTACCCATTAGGTACCTGCTCTCAGAATATCAGCCACCTGGCTCAGTTACTTCAATGTTAACACTTGCTGAATCCAGAATTCTGCTTTCTGCTTGCATAGGCCTATCACAGCTGGCCTCAAACTGGTTTGCTTGGGTTTAGCTAGTGGTGTACCTGTAGCAGCACAGAGCGTGGTGAGGGCGGCCCAAACCCACCCACACCCTGGATGAATACTTGGTACCTGAAGGTCATGACAGGACAGTTAGGAAGAAGTTAGCAAGGGTTACCCTGTGTGATTTCAGGATTTTCTCAGAGCATATACATTTAATTTAGGTATGTTAGGTCATTGTGAATTATAGTCTGGATTAGTTTTGTTTCCGTTTCATAGTTCCGGCACATAGGAAGAAAGGGATAGAAGAGGGTGATGTTGATGAGCAGAGGCTCTTTAAACACTCCTTTCTTCTCTGCTTCCCTGTGTCTTCTCCCTTCCTCACTCACAGATTCTCCTGCTGTGATACAGGAACTAGGGCTTCCAGCTCATGCTGTGCTGTCCCCCTGCACGCTGTGCCACCCACTCCTGGCTGTTAGACACAGGCATCCTCAGGCAGGAACTGTCTGGGTGGTAGATGATCTGGCTCCAGTCCAGCCAAGACACTTCCTGCCTTACCCTTTAGCCATCTAATCATGTTACCAAGATACCTGTTTTATTTCTATACCACTTGGGTCTTTTGGATGCTCTGTGTAATGGAATCGGAAACCCAAATGATCTTGAAACCTTTTACATATGCTCTTGGAAAGATAGTCGGGCAGTGTAGAAGATGTACAGATTTATGTTGAATCTTGGAAAGTGACCGAGCTGAAAGAGCACAGGGGAGCTCCAGTAAAATCTTCTGGCTTGTTCTTGGCGCTTTGGTTGGTTATCGGAGGTGGGTAGGAGCAGTGTGGCATGCAAGCTGCGTGGTATTTTCCTTTGGTGAGACAAAGCTGTAACTGCAAAACAGGACACAAATACTTAATCCTTGATTAAGCACAGGAAATTCTTTGGCGTACTGCAGTAGGTTACCTTTTCCTCTATCTTCCTGTACTGTTATGAGGGATGGAGGTGGTATGTTGTTTTTTTTTTTTTTTTTTATTTTACATGGAGAAATGGTGAAAAAGTGAGCTGTTCAAGCAGTACAGCTACTCTGTACTCCCTACACTGTTTCACCATAGCTGAACTTTATGTCCAGTTGTGTATATTTGCAGAAAAGTAAAGCCATGCTGCAGATATCCCCTGTAAGGATCAGTGGTGCCAGCTAGTGGTTGATGGGGAAAAAGGGGGGGGGGGGGGGGGTTCTCCCCGAGTGCACTGATACCTGCTCAGCTAACTGCAGGAGTTACGGTGGGTTTGGTCATTCAGAAATAGTCCTGTCCTGTGGCTGCTGGAGTAAGAAGCGGAAGCCGAGAAGGTGAAATCGTAGAAGCCCATCTGTGAAGTGGCTGCTGATAAATGAGGTCTGATTCACCATACACACTGCTTCTTCATCAGTGGGGTACCTTTTCTCTTCAGGTTGATCCATCTCTTTGCTTTGCCTTGCTTTTGTATCTCTGAAATTGAGTCAGGTTCATTTCTGGAATTTGTCACTCTTCCTCTTACCAGAAATAGTTCGAACCATTGGGTTTCCTTACAGCTGGCACCTGACACTCAGTCTCTTGTGCCTGCCAGATTGAGAATGCAGGTTTCCTCTCTGGAAGGGACTCTCTGAAGGTAAAGCATCACAAACATCATCTCTACAACCCTAAGCTAATAGTTTTGAAGAGCAGAGATGCATGGGGCTGAGAATTGGGAGTTCTGGCTTCCCATTCTGTCATTGAGTCTCTGCAGTTTGGGAAGTTGCTTCTTCCTTAGATACCATTCCTTTACCTGTAGGTCAGCCATTCTCCCAGGAGAACATCAGATTTGATTCATAAGCCTTTGTGAATCCATTTAGGTCATGACCTGAGCCCTTTAAGGGATGTCTGCAGAGGAATCTGAGCAAGAGCACACAGGTTAAGATAGGTAGCACTATTTTATGGAGCCGCCAAAGCTGCCCTCCTGCTAGCCACGTCACTGTCGCAGCTAATGAGAAGTGCTGCAGGAGGCCCAGGAGCTGTGCAGGAACAGATGTGGAGGTGTAAAGGTGTGACCACAAGGAGCGAGTCAGACGAGCACCTCCAGGGAGCCAGGTACATCCACAGTTGTTGCAAGGGCCTGGGATAGAATACGAGGGATGGTGCCATTCAAAATCTGGATGTTGTTTACAGCAAGACAGGCAGCAGTTACATTTCCTGCCAACCACTTCGAAGGAACTAAATCCTTAAAAGTGTTTCTAAACAGCGGGGAAGCAAGCAACTAGTCTGGCCAGACAAAATTGGATGAAAAGGGAATGCACAGCAGCTATTCCAGACTTGCGCTGGGATTTGGGGCGTGGGGAGAAATTATTTTTAAAACAGCCTTACTCCAGTGAAGAGGTACGAGACATAAGACTAAGTTCCAAATTTCTGTGTGCTGTTGGGTATTACCATACATCAGATCAAATGGCTCCTAACTTTCACTGCCTACCTGCTGAACTTCTCTTGCGTAACTTACACATCTCATCAGGCTGACATGCCACACTTGTATCTGGCCCACAGCACTGGAAGAAAATTCTGTTTATTCTGCTGCTAGAAAGTCTGGTAGGTGGGAGGCTGTTCTGCATGGCTTTGCCGTTCAGTCAGTTCATTCTCTTGCATGATAAATCTGGAAATTTAGCATTATTGGATTTTTTTCGTGTATATACTAGGAGCCGAGTTCTGCTGTGGAGTAAATAGTGTTTCACCTGCTGAGACTAGAGCTGAATTTACCCAGTTTTGGTGCAGTGACTTCTACACGTAGGAGGGAACACATTTCGATGACCTGTTGATTTCTTCTTATAGTGGAAATGAGGGATTTCACTGGATTCATACAACGGAGTGGAATACAGTTTGGTAATCCTGCAGGCTTTTAGTGCATACAGGCTACCAGCTGCTGTATTTTACATGCATGTTCTAAAAGCTCCTCCTATTTGTGTCTCCTGAAGCAACAGGGATGTTCTTGGAGAAATGCATATTCATATAGTCTTGTTGACAGGTATCTCCGATTTCATATACTGTTTTTATTTACTTGTAGTTCCACAAGCACAAGCTGGTTACTACCAGCACATGAAAAGGCTTGTCGTTTCAGTAGCAGGATGCTTCTGTACTGAGCCTTACTGCTAGCACAAAAATATTCTGAATTTCTCCAGCAGGCAGTTGGATACAAGCATGCCGGCGCTGTGCTTTGCCAAAATTCACACACCTGCTTTGTCGCTGCTGGCATTGCCAATCCCAAATGGTTCCTG
Source organism: Tyto alba (assembly GCF_018691265.1). Lineage (NCBI taxonomy): Eukaryota > Metazoa > Chordata > Aves > Strigiformes > Tytonidae > Tyto > Tyto alba. The sequence goes on from NW_024881280.1 coordinate 7,762,407, forward strand.
TCTGCAACTAGCTTTCCATTCTGTGACTTCTGGGTCACGTTAATGTGCAAAGGTATATTAGGAACTGGGTCTTAACCACAGTTGTTTGATTTACCCTTTGAAAAACAAAACCAAAAAGGACTAATAAAATTGGGTTTCAGAATATCCCCTTACAGCACCCCCAGCCAGGGTTTGACTACACCAAGCTAGATGAGCAGACAACCAAAGAGGTCACTGTGGTTTGCCCCATTGAACTTTGCACTGCTACTACTGACGTGAGAAAACCCTCCTGCAACTGGTAATATCATGAGTTGGGTTTTGTTTTTTGGTTGTTTTTTTTTTTTTTTAACTGCACTCAACAGGAAATGAAATGCCATTTAAAGTTATCCAATCAGCTTTTTTATCTTTTCTCCTCCACTTCTTGCTTGGTTTATCTGCTCTCTTCCTGTTCAACTTCTCACTTTCATCTGGTTAGCAAGAGCTGAGCTGTTGATGATTCAAGAGGATTGACTGATGAGGAGAATATGTGTGTAGTATAAATTGTCTCTGTGTGTTTTTTGTGCAGAAGGCGGATGGAACATGTAACACAAACTTCAAAACTACGAAGACACAGGAGCAAGTTCTACAGGTTTTTGTGGAATTCATTGAGGGCAACACAACTATTCTGGTGAGTCAGAACTTTTCAGGTTCACTGATCTTTGACCCAGTGAACTCCCTTCAGGGTTGTGCGTCCTCTGGTACAAGAAAAATGAATTAAACTACCAAGGAAGAAAATGGCTTTGATTTCCAGTCCCTCTCAGCAGATGGAGTGGACATGGGGACTTGGTGAGCTGTGAGAAGTAGTTGGCTGAGACCAGTTCTGTCAGCTCTTGCCGTGAGTTCACCCCAAGTTCCACATGCTAGCAAAATGTCAGTCGAGCTAACTTTATGGCTTGCCATCAGCTTCGACCATGGGTGTTAGATGCATCAGAGGGATGATGATGTCTAAGCGAGGTTTGTGTTGGCAGGAGAATTTGTGATTTGGGAATTCAGTCTGGAGAGGCTAAAACCAGAGCATGGGGGCAGGAAGTGAGCTTGGTGGCTGGCTGTGCTCCTGCGGGCGACGCTCGCCTCAAAGAGCAGTTCCTGGGTGCTGCTTCCCGGGGAGCACAGCAGGCGTGGGGTACGTGGCATAACATGTCTCTTGTCTTTGAAACTTCAAAGGGTGCCGTAGTGTTCTGCTGCAGATTAGCCCTCCAGGAGGAGCGTGCTTGGTAACACCAGGGCACCATTAAAAATGTATACTGGAGCTTTAGGCATTAGGCCTTGATTTTTTTTCTTTTTTTTTTTTTAAATCCCCCAGCCCCATGATTGGAGCTCCTTGTCTCTTTCCACTGTGAAAAACTGAAAGATTTTTAATTGCTTGATACCTTTTTCTCTTTATTAAAAAAAAAAAAAAAAAAAAAAGAGGGATGCAGAAAGTCTCACTGCGTCCAGAGCAAGACAGTTAAGTATGTTTGCTGTCACACATGCAGCAGAGGAACTCCAGTCTGTTTGTTTGCTGTGAAAGCCTGTTGAAGTGTATTTTCAGACCGACTTTCAAATCATGAACCTGTTGTTTTGAAGGACCTAAAATTAACACTATCTCTTCATTATATTGACTCTTGTAAACAGACTATCTTCATTCCTTACTTAAATGTTTATGGGCTGTTTTGTTTTTTTTTTTTTTTCTTCTTCCTCCAGAAAAAATACCTCAAGCGTCTGCAGGAAATTCATATCATTCTTGAATCCTCAGACTTCTTCAAGCGACATGAGGTGAGCACTGAGTGTAATGTTGTGGAAGTGTATTGCTGCTTTGTTTTGTTACTTCAGCATAGCCTGCTGTATTAGCAGAAGGGAATTTGTAGTAGAGGAAAACTAATATATGTTAACAACACAGGTACCACAAAGCCTCCATCACAATGATACAAGAGAGTAAACTAGTTGAGGAATAATAAATCCTGTTATCTTTATAACATCCCAGCACTTACAGTTCTGGGCATGGTTTATTAGTACCAGTTTCCTGTGGTCTCTCTAATCTTGGTGTGTTCCAGTGGGAATCTTTACAGGGGAAGGGTAATGTGGAAGCTTGCGTTTGGGACAGTAGCATTCAGTTGTAGTTTGACAAGGAAAGCTTTATTAGTTATACTGGATTTACATTGAAACACTGTAGTATTCTGCTCTATATGTTCTCCTTGTGTGCTTAGCTGTGGAGAAGGCGTCATTAGCATTGTGACTTCTGCTTGTTACAGCTCAGGATTCAGAGATCAGACATTTTATTTTACCTTGCTAATTTCCTCTTGTCACTGGAGGCATTTTTGCTGATCATGGGTCATGGTTCTCTGAAAGTAGTCGCTGGCTTTTGCTGAATTGCTCAAATTGAGACCTGCTGCCAAGTGAGCTGGAGAAGTGCTTTTCTTTCCTCTGTCTACTGAGTCCCTTTTCCCATTTACATGCCCATTTATATGGTAACTGATTGATGTGGTTATGCAAATGGAGCATGTAAATTGTCAATGCTTAAGTGTAGTCCAAAAGTCTGTTGGGTCCCAGGTGAGGAGGTCATCTTTGTAATGAGAAGTGCTGAGTGATGGGGCAGGGCTAAAGATGTGGTTTTAACCACATAATCTGTCTTGCAGGTCGTTGGAAGTTCACTACTTTTTGTACATGATGGCAGTGGGAATGCCAATGTGTGGCTGATAGATTTTGGAAAGACCACCCTTCTCCCTGATGGGCAGACACTGGATCACAGGATCCCCTGGCAAGAAGGCAACAGGGAGGATGGATACTTGTTGGGGTTGGACAATTTGATTGGCATCTTGGAAAGCATCACTGAAAGATGAGTTGAGAATGGCACAAAACTTGCAGGGCTTCTCTGTAACTTTCTGCTCTACTGGGATCACTCAGAAGGAAACCTTTAACTCCCTCCAAACTCCTGAGGTCATCAGTGCAGAGGGAGCTGCATCCAGAACCCAGCAGTTAGTGATCAAAGATCAAAATGGCTTTGCATCGGCCCTCTATGAACCTAAATAACTCCAGATTGGTCTGTATTGCACCAGCCTAACTTCAGACTGGTCCTCAGAGAATGAAGATCTCCATACTCAGGAATCACACCAGCATGAGTCTAGAGGTCTGTGTGGTAAACCAGAATGATTCTGATTTCTGGCAAACAGATGGGAGGACTCCAGATTACCTCTAAGTGAACCAGAGCGAGTGCTTGGGAATTCAGGGTAGGAATAACAGTTCTTCAGGGAACTGCATAGTTTTGAAACCAGCAAGAGTGGTGGTGTGTTGGTTTGGTTTTGTTTTTTTGTTTTTTTTCCCCCCTAATTCCAAGTCTTCTTGCTCCTGTGTACACTGTAGGTTGGACCAGCAACTTATGCTGCATTGTGTTATGGTGTGCAAAAGGTGGAATTGGGTGATAATTGCAAGAAACCTGGAGCAAAGGGAGACAGCGGTTTGTAGTGGCTGGATGTGGTAACTGCTGTTGGCTGTTCCCCCTCTCCCCTACTCTAGCCTCAATTCACTTCTATCCAAGAACAGCCTTTGCTTCTTATGTAGCCTCTCAGGAGATCACCGATACTCTGGGGGGAGAATAGCAGCCTGTTGCCTCCCAAAGCATTTGACTTCCAAACCGGGTGGGCTGTTGGGAGAGCGCCTCGCTTGGCGAGTTTATCCCTCTTGCAGCTGAATGGCAGTTCTGAAAATCAGTAATGACTCTTTTGCACACAGACCAAGGAGCTAAGGGGATGTTTCAAGGCCTGTTTATTTTTAAAGATAAAACCCCTAAACGCACGCACTCATTAGTAGCCAGCAACCAGTGTGATCTCTTAAGATCATGGTTTGACTGGCTCCTAATGCACGTGACTTCTTGGCCGTGTTCCTGTTCCCAAATACGATGCTGCCACTTTCGCGTATAGGCTGGCGCAGCAACCAGGGAGGTAATGTTTCTGCATTCACAGCATTACACTAATGGCGAGAGAATTCCCAGGCATCCTTCCTCCAAGTTATCAGCTGTTAACTCAGGGCAGTTTGGGGGGAAGGAATGCCAGTGTATCACACCCCTTAGTCCCCGTCTGGAATCGCAGAGCCATCTGTGGTTCATTCTTCTTTTGCTGTGGCCCAAGCACAGCCACAGAAAAGTCACAGTTTTTGGGTTAAATCAAGGAGGACTGAAATGATTTCTTGTAATGGCTTCACCTACCTTCTCTGGTTGCTTCTAGTCACTTGAATGGTTCTTTAAATACTAGCAGTATAAATACTATCAGTATTCACGTGTTCACTCACATTTCAGGTTTTAACATTAATAATGCGATGATGCAATTTTCAAAATGAGGATGACTTATATTTCTGTCTGATTGTTAACTCCCTTTTAAACATCTAAAGCTAGTAATGTACATTGATCAGAAATTAATGTCTTTTGCTGGTGTCCTGTGCTCAGGAGAGGTTCTGAGAACTTTAGGATATACGAAGCTGACTCTATGCTTTGGGAAACTGCCGTTTCAGTAATAGTCATGATTATGAGTAAAAAAAGACTGTAGAGTCCAGATCTGGAATGAAATCTATAACATTTGTAATTAGAATTGAAGAGCCTAAAATAATTTCTGAAAGGAGTTACTTTAGATAACACACTACTGTACTACGCGATCAGTCAGATTTAATGACTTTTTCATCACCTCTAAACAAAATAACAGTATTAAAAATTCAAGCTCAGTTGTGACCTAAAAGGTAGATGATGTAGAGTGGGTATTCTGTAAGAAGTAATGACACATGGAAACATTTTAACCTAAACCAGAAGTTGGTTGAAACTGGTAATTATTTTTGCAGTTCACTGCAAATTCAGACTGGCCTCCCAGAGTCTGTCTCAGTTTTATTTTCACGATGATATGTTAATGAATTTTCCACTTAGATGTTTCAGAGGGCTTGTACTTTTTTTTTTTTTTTTTAAAGTGACATCAAGCTTTCAATAGAGAGCACAGGTATTATTATTCCAGATGCCTCCTAACTTTTGAACTGCTATGAAATGATGAATTAATCTGTGGTGAACTTCATACAATTTAAAAAAAAAAAGTCATCTTCCTTCCCTGCAACCATCAGGTAAGCAGTGCTTAAGGAGAATGGGAAGTAAATAGGTCTCACAGGAGAGGACTTTAATAACAATACCTTTTCTATGAGACTGCAGTTCCAACCAGTCCTACCATAATTAAAAAAAAGTAAAAAAAAAAATTGGAAAAGCTAGAAATGGGACTGCGAAAGTGATAGAATTCATAAGTGGTTTGCCTAATCAATCTTCAGAGTTAAATTTCTTCCTTTACCACATATGTGAATCTTTTGCACCAATGTAATTTATTTTTTAGATGGGAGATTCAGAGGGTAAAAGTTGTTGCTCAAAGGTCAGTTAATGATACACAAACTTTTAGAGTGACTGTCCAGTTCTAAAGGAGAACTAGAAGCAATGTGGCACCAGTACCTTAAAAAAACCCAACCAGTGCTAGCACCTGGATGGTTTGCAGTATGTGGTCTCGGGGGAAACCATGGGGAATGATCCCTTCCTCTGCAGTAGTTGAAGAGGTAAAGAAAACCTCTGCTAGAGCAGACCCTGGTCTGGAAACTCATTTGAGGGGATAAATAGTTCTAGGAAGTTAGTTTGGAAAGGGCCCTTTGGCTTGCTAAGGGATTAGAGGGGAAGAAGCCACAATCGGCTGCTGCTGTTACAGGAAAGGAGAAGAGGTGGCCGCTTTTCATTAGTGAACTGCAAGCGTAGGACTGTTCTGTAACAGGGGAGCCCTGAGGGGCTGGAGGCTCTGAGCAAACTGCCCCAGGCTGAGTCAGATACCTTTTTCCCGTGGGCTGGCCCAGAGCGCCTGTTCGCGTACCTGCACTTGCTGGCGCCAGGAAGCAGCACTGCCGCCTTTCACTATGGAGTCAGTTGCCTTGAATAAGCTTCTGTTTACCAGAGGATCAATATGATGCCTTTGCACAGGTATGTAACATAGACGAGCTGATGCATGATAACCCAGGTTCTTGTTCACATACACGTCCAGAATGTAGTTCTTTAATGCCTCCGCTGAGATACTGCCTCACTCTGGAGACACGGAGAACACGGGTGTTTCCCCAGCATGGGGAGAGATGCTGGCCCAGAGGCACCTCGGTGCTGAACAGCCGACCTCTGACTTCGGCATCAAGGTCTTTAAACTCACTAGTTAGATGCAGCAGTGCTTACTGCTGTAGCTGCTGCATTCCGGGGTGAATCGAGCAGTAGGACTTCTCTCCCTCAACGTTGTCAGAGATTTGTTTTTTTGGCCTTGGACAGCTATCCTAGGCCTTGGTTTCATTCCCATTTTACAGATAGGAATAGTACCTACTTACTTCACAGGAATGGTGTGAGGCTGTCCATTATTGCTTGCAAGATGCTGTGAGATTCTTTGGAGGAAGGTGCAATATAGAATGAGATACGTTAGCTAAAGATAAAAATGATGGGTGTTGGGCCTCCACCAGGATATAAATTTGGATGAAATTTAACCAAAGTGATAAAAATGAAATCCCTCTTAATTTTTACGTGGCTGGAATTCATTTAACGTCTGATCCAGTTCCTATTATAGGGAAAGAGTTTCAATGGGAGTTGGACCAAACCCTTAAGTATCTCAGAGGGCTCTTGCTACTTTTTTTTGTTGCTGTTGTTATTATTTGTTATTATTAAGGTATTGAGATCAAATGGCCTGTATCATTCACATGCATCCGTTCTGAACACTACAATGCAATGCTGACCATGGTCACTTTTGACATTGACTGTATTGGTTGAGTGTTTGTTACTCTGAAGTGTGTATGCTACTAAATAAATGAGACTGAAGGAAAAAAGACACGCACTGTGATTTGGTCACAGGACAATATCTTTTCTTCAAACATTTCCTTAGGAAAGGAACAAAACCTATTTATTTCAGTGGCTCTTGTGCTTGTAGTCTTTAGCATCTAATATTTCCTACACCAAAACTGGTTCTAAGACATCTAGAAGCTAACATTGGAGCTTGGTTCCAAAACCCATCTTACCTGTGTGCAAAGAGGACTTAGCAGAGAGGGAAATGGCCACCATTGGTGTCTCTTTATTTTGTGGTACAAATATAGAAGTATATACTTGTCCAGCTTTAAACTGCATAGAAGCCGGTGTGTCATCTACTTATGGTCAGGTAAGTTGGCAAGAAGTGCTGCTGTGGTCAGAGGTAATGATAAATCAAACCCAACTCAAGTACATTAAAGTCATGTGATGAGAGGGGAAGATGTTAATGATGTCATACCTAAGGTGTCTCTGCACCAGATTGAAAAGGTCAGGCTGCCAGGAGGAGTGAGCACGGCCATGTCTGCAGGAGAAACTCTCACAGAGCTCTGCTGCTCGAGGGTCTGTGGAGGTGGGGTCCCTGGCTGACACAGCTGTGCAAACACGTTGGGAAAAACCATACTCCCAGCAGTAGGGTTTTCTTCTGTTTCAGGTAAGTAGCGGGGAGGGCACTGGAGGTGGAGTGAGTTACACTTGCAAAAGCCCATAACTCTTTCATTTGACTTGTGAAGTTTTCTTAGTGCACATCTGCCTGTGGGCAAACCAGTGGAGAACTTACCTCAGGAAAAGGGTTGATAGGAGAGGGACACCTTAAATCTGTGCAGTTAAAAATTCTGTTTCTTTAAAGGGAAAATGAAGATACAAAACACTTCAGGAGAGAAAATATAACAAAGAAATCAGAAGCAAAAATACTAACAAATGTGAAAGAGAGGGAAAGACATTGAAATTTGCAGTATTATTTCATCTTTTGTTATTCAGTCACCTCTTTAAAATGTAGGTATGAAGTGGTATGAAGCAATATAAAGTAACTAATACTGAGCCCAGAAAAAAAAAAAACCAACAAAAGAAAACCACCAACAACTATATACACACAAATCTAAAACCAATTTGGTAATGTGTTAAAAGACAGACACCCGTTAGGAAGAGCAATTTGTAATAATGGGAGAATGCTGATTCTTCAGTGGGGAAGTGTTGGAAGACTTTTCACATGGATTACATTATCCCAGATCTCCAGCTCACGTCATTCCTCTAGGAAACAAAATCAGGTTTTGGCTTTCAATTGCCAAAGTAATCTAGTTTTGACACTGTGGGTTCAACTCATTCATTATGCACTAAAAGTGTCCTTAAAAACCAGTTTCAAGCAAGTTATATTTTGAAATGGCAACAATTGAGCACTATGGAATCTGATTCTATGAACGCTAAGTTTCAGTCTCAAAATTGTAGGACTGCAGGTTGTAGTATGTGTCATTGCAATTGTTTTTGTTTTTATATAATACGGATTGGACAGCATGGAGCATTTCAGCATCACAGCAGAAACAATATTAGCATTATTTCCTCCAATGTTTAGAGATCAGATATGCATAAAGAAACTGTTACAGGTCAAAGATTCATGGCAATTGTGCTGACAGAAGATCATTTACCTTTCCATTTGAAGGAGGTAAAAGCTTATGTAAAATTCAGGTTGCTAATGTAAATTCTTTTAGAATTCCCAGCTTTGTCTTTTAGTGCCCACTTGGTATGTGCAGCTCCCTGTTCCGTCGGGTCACAAGACCCTGCATCTGGCTCAGTACATCCAGAGCTACCTGCTGTTGTAAACCAGCAGAGCATGTCCAGGAAACAACCGCTGCATGCTCACTCTGCTCTTAGAGTTGCCCTTCAGCACCCCGCTGTTGGTCACTCTTAGAGATAAGATACTGTGCAGGAGGGAGTTTTATTCTGGCTCAGTGCAGCTTTGTCTACATGCTTCTTGTAAGTACCTTGATGCAGCTGTTTGGTAAAAAAAACCCACAGATATTTGTCCAAAGTACTGGACTGAAGAAGTTGCATTTTATTTATAAAATGAAGGCAACAGCTGCAGCCAAGACTGCCTGTGACATTGGTAATAGAACTGTGTTCTTCTCTCCCTTCACTTGACAATGGCTTACCTCATTTTATCACTAGTGGCCTTTCTAAATTCTGTTGAGGCAAGTGCTGTGTGTGTAGGAAGACAATGGGAGCTCAAGCTAGGTGACCATGTGGACAGCAGGGATCCCACCTGCTTCTCACAGGATTATATTAGGGTACTATATAGTCGTTTCCATGTGAAAAAATTAAGAATTGTCTTGTGCCTGGTATTTTACAAAAAAGTCTGCAGGAAGAAAGGTGGTGTAGTTAACTTCCCACAGCTTCTGAATAAGCCAGTGTCTCACTCCTCTTACCACCGATTTCCTACCAGTGCTGCTGGCTAAGGAGTAGGAAAATTGAAAATTTTCTGTGCATTCTCTGAATGACTCTCTGAAAGCAGAGTGAGTCATCGTGGTCATGGGCACGACCTTGGGTGCTCTGCCCAGGACAGAACCTGTTACAAACGAGGATTGGAAGACGATCTGCAGCTGACTGAGGATCTCTGCACTCTGCAGGGAGGAAGGGGCTGAGTTGCTGATGCCCAGTCGCAACTGTCAGAAACTTTGATAGCTCACCTTTGGGGAGAAAACTACTAATGCATAAACTATAGGACTAACATCATCTGAAAGGCAAGGATGCAGAAGAATAATTGATGTTACTTCAATTAGCTAAAAGTAGATTTATTTATTCTTGACTAGCATGTTCCAGAGGTGACCAGCTTGAAATGTGACCAAAACTGCTAGCCTCTGCAAGAGGAAAGAATGAGAAAATTTCCTGCTAACTGGGCTTTTCTACCTCCTCTAACTGGGCTGTAGCAGCTCCTGGATAGAAGATAGGACAGGCACTGAGCTAAATGTAAGAGAAGCCAGAGAGCTAAAGCCAAGGTGAAATGGAAGGAAGGGCACGAAGCAAGGGCAGGCGTCTCCCTTGGTCACTAAGCCCATCAGTCCCTACACCGCGCCTGGAATGGGACCTCAGAGGGACCGCTCTGTCCTGACCACCTGTCACTTCACAGCATGGATTGGGAATTATTTCCACACCATACGGGCCATCACCGCTCAGCTCTGCAGATGACAGTACAGAAAACTACTCATTCTAAAGCCAAAGGCCTCAAACTAGAGGAAGCTTGGGAGAGGTACAACATGGTACAAACGTGCGCTGAAGATGCATTTCACTCAAGATGGATTCAGACTCTCTATTCTGTTCTTTTCTGCACCACATCTCAGCAGCGTCCACCCCCCCACGATGCAGAGGACAGGCAGGCTCTGGGGTCAAAGCAAACCCTCTCCTGCCAGCCCACAGCTTCAGACGCGTGAAGCTTGTATCAGAGCACACCTTCCCTCGGAAAGGAACCAGAGTCAACAACCACCACCTCACCAGGCAACTTGATTACACCTGAAGGCAGCATGTAATTTGCCACTGGAGGTTGGCAGCGCAACATTCAGGAGTGGGACAAAGACAAAATACTTTTCAGACTGTTCAGGTTAATCCAAATTATTTACTTTTTCAGCCTCCTTATTTTGCAGGCTTTAACTAGTAAACATCAGTTTACACCCTAAGCAATAGAAGAAAGCCTTAAAAATGAGCTGTCTTCGAAACAAACAACTTCCACCTTTACCGGCAAGTCTGTGTGCTTGCAATGCAAGAATAAATGATGACCTGCTCAGGTGTGTGAAGCCAAGTCAGGATTTTAGTGTTCTCAAGTGGTTGAGCTATTCTACCTTCCTGTGTAAAGGGCACTGTAAGGTAGTGTTCGTAGTAGTTGCCCCTCCCTTGCATTACTTTGTTTCTACCTTAGAGAAGTAGGTATGAAAACCAAGAACAATGCCAGTGCATCAAATGCCAGACAGTTATCAGAGAACCTCCGCTTAATGCTTACCGCCATAGCACAGGAAATTACTGCTGAATATCAAAGTACTTACAAAAAAATGAAGTTCATCCCAAGTCAAGTCCACTAAAAGATAAAAACAGTCCATTTCTCATCGTGCCATGCAGCTCACCCTTTCTTGAAAAACCACCTGCCCCTTCCATGCCAGAAGCTGTGAAGAAAGCAACACTGTGAGGCAAACAGTACATTTCCTTCACTATGCAAAGGACTACTGTCAGCTCCACCAACTATTTTTTTAAATAGTAAATTTGTTTTCCTCTTCATTGCTTGTTTTCAAAGCACATGCTCAGAGGAGCCTGGATTTTTTTTTTTTCGTCCTTTCTACTGCTTCCAATTTGAGCAGTAGCTCCATTTTCATGTTTTTCCACAAGGTCTGCTAATAAAACAGATGCAAATGTGGCTGCTATTTATTTACTCCCTTACAGTGCCTGAGCAGCATTAGTAAGTCATCAGGACTGCAAAAAGCTCTCGGGAATATAGCAGCCTTTGCAAGTCGGTTGCTGCTGGCACAGCGTGTGGTTTTGGTTTCTTCTGTCAGAAGCACAACCTGTGTTGGTCTTTATTTCCATCCAAATGCTGCAGTTGGATGGTAGGTCCATTTCTTTTCACCTGAGCAGATTGAGGAGTCGTCCTGTCATTAAGTATTGTATTCTGAATCAGAGCAGCAATGTCACTGTTCTCCACCTCTGAGCTGGTTCAGTGGAACACGTTTGATGGGCAGAGACGGAAATGCAACTGCCTGTAACGATCTGGGGATCCAGCAGGTAGAAGGAGGAACTAAGTAACATTGCTGATGTTGAAGTATCACCCATCTGAAGGAACTTAAATGGAGGAAGTAAGTGAAATAGGAAGGAGTCCTTCCAGATACACACACTCCCTGATCTTTGGAAGAACCGTTTCTGTTATACTGGAGTAACACTCAGGTCACCTGACAGAGACAAACCGGAGTCCCTCTCTCTCGACGTTTTTTCTGTTTTATAAAAAGGCTTTTCATCTCCATGCAGACTGGAGCTCCTTAGCACAGTTGCTCTGACCTCTGCCGAAGCTGATGGCTGGTGGTCAGTGCTATAGCACAGGTCATCATAAGCATAATTTACATTGCCACAGGGGAAAGTCTGGAGTTTCACCAGTTCAATCCCACTGATATCCAGGTGAGGGTGGTTGCTTCGACTTGGAGACGCTGGAGATGCCCGAGAGCTAGGGGAACTGCAGTTCCCATCAAAGCCTGAATCGTCCCGCTCTGGAGTTGCTTTCAGCTTGGAGCTGGGGTTGAAATGACAGATGTTCTCTAGCACCCAGGATCCATAGGTTGGGTTCCAAAGATTTTTCGTTTTGTTTTTAAGTCTGTGGGTTGGTGGATTGCTGAGCTCCAGCTTCTGGTTGGAGGTGTGCTGGAACCAGGCCCCGCTGTTGAAATCGCTGAGGCACGGCAGGCTGGGCCCTTGAGCCGTCAGGTTGCTCAGGTTCTCCACCAGTAGCTCTTGCGGATGTTGTACAAGTTTGTGCCCAGCATGGTGGGAGTCCAGTGCTTTAGGTGTTGTCTGAGGTGTGAGAGAGGGGCTTACCAACAGGGGCACTAGCCCACTGGAAATGTTGGGGCGCGTGACCGTACTCCCTTCATCCTCTGGTGCGGGGCCACATTCCACGGGCAGCTCCGTGTTGATCACATCCGGGTCCTGAAAAAGAGAGACAAGAATCTGTTACACCCCGAGTGCCTCCAGGGTGACTGTCACACCTGCATTTTAGAAGAAATAGCTGTCAGAGCAAAAAAGCTTTTGGCAGAGGTTGACATCAGGTTTGCTTGGGCAATATTCCTGCACATCGTATCAGGTGCTACGTGCCATCTGGATGTCGCATGCTGCTAGGACCTGCAGAAATGCTCTCTCATTTACGTGCTTCCTTTGAGCAGAGGTTCTGCTTTATTGAAATCAGTGGCTGAGCTGGGGGTCGCTGGTATGTAATTTCTCCCTCAGGAGGTTGGATCCAGGCCTATAGCTGTAAAATGCTACCAGATCATGAACTCGCCCTCCTGCCATCTCATCCCTCCCCTCCCTATCAATTTAGCTCTGGCTTTCGAGCAACCTTAGGCAAGGTCAGAATGTGGACCTTGAAAGAGATTCTAAATCTCTTCCATCACAAAATAAAGGACATTTTGCTACTGAACAAGCTGAGATCTGAAATCACCCACTTGCACAGGGACAGTATAATCTCCTTTTGGTTGGGCTGAAGATGGAAGAGTGAGGATGAATACCAGAAAACCCAAATGAAAAGAGCAGTTAAGTCAACAGCACCACCACAATTGGGAAAGTAATTAGATCAGTCTGTTAGGAGTCTTCGCTTGGTTTGAGCACTAAAGCTAGTGCTTTTGGGTAGCTGGCATTCCATGGATCATCCTCCACCTGGATACCAAAGACTAGTACCTGTGTGCAATACTTGATTCTTTCCAAGATGGTGGAGAAGTTTGGCCGATACTCTGGGCTGTGCTGCCAGCACTGTGTCATGATCCGGTACCTTAAAACGAGTGTAAAAAAAAAAAAAAAAAGTATCAAGAAAAATAATTCTATAAAATGTGTTTCAGTACAAAATGATCCTGGTTCCAGAGAAACTGCACTTGGTACATGGCCCAAAGGGGGAGAGGAAAAGTGGACATGTCATTTCTGCATCCTGGGATCCTGAGCCATTAGGGGAGCACTACTTAAAGCAAATCCCACAGTGCTCCGAGCTGTACACAAGAGGCAGTGGCTCAAGAGACCTTCAGTAACACCCACCTCACGCAGGGGGCAGTCGCCATCCCCCGACTAAAGGTGTCCACTTGCCTTTGTCTAAGCTGTTCGGTACCCGCTATCCCGTGGCGTGTGGGAGTAAGGAAATACTTACACTGGTCCCGGACAGTTTTTTGGTGGATCCATTCTTCCTCCACTAGTGACGAATTCCAGCACTTCCTGGTTGGTTTTGCAAGGGTAGGGCATGTAGCCTAGAGAGAAAATCTCCCACAGAAGCACACCAAAGGACCTGTGTCAGAAACCAGCCAACACCACCAATTAGGTTTCATTTGTGCTCCACCAACCTGACACGAAGCTGGGTAGGTAACACCACAGCGGCAACCTTTTGAAGCTGTAGGCCAGCCACAGTAATGTGCAATTTGTGTGATTATGAGTCAACTTCGATATTAAAAAAAAAAAAAAAAAAAAAAAATCATTCAAAATAATTGCTTAAGCTCCGAAACTGGCTTTTCAGAGGTTTAAAAAAATTCGAGCAACTCTGAAGTTGTTTTTTCTGCTGCATCTGTTATTTCTAGAGCAGGAAATGCCAGAGCACCCTTTGCTATGTATGGTCTAACTGAAAAGAACCGTTAGATCTGGCATGGAGATTCTACCTTACTTGGGAAGACTCGAGATGTCTGAATTGGTGTTTGGGAACGGAATGCTCAAGAATAAAATCAAGTAAGAGACATTCAGTGAAACTGAAAGGCGGCAGCAGTGTTTATTTTTGGTCATGATACAGTTGCTCTTTTTTTACCTCCACAGGTCAGTCTGGCAGTGCCACTGAAAATAACGCATGTCTTAGACCCAGGGGAGTCAAGAGGGTTCTGCCAGGACTTCAGCAGGGTCAGAATTTACAAGTGCCTGTTTGCTGCAAAGGTGGAAGAAATTTCCAGTAGACCCACGTTACTTATAATAGCCTGTTACAGGAACTGTAGCACTTTCCTTCAAATTATTTAGTACTGGCTGCTCACAGTTAGGCGCTGATAAGCAATCCCTTGTCTTCCGGCACCACTAACAACTTCAGGAAACTGGGTCAGTGTGGCATTTAAGGGAATGTCTCACTACAGTATATTGAAGAATCTGCTGTACAGGGAGAGAGACGTTCTTAAGCAACTGGAAAGCTTCCATCCCCCAGCACCTGTGCGTGAACGTGCTGCTGTTGAGGGGGTGCTTGTTTTAAAGAAAGATGAAGTTACATGAGGAATCAATATATAAATATTGTTTCCTCAGCAACCAGCAAGGACTTCTGATGAAATCTGCTGTCATGTTGTATACAACAGAAAGAAATTATACCAAAAAAATTATCCTGGGTGGTACAGAGTCATTTACAACATATACAAGCAAGCTGCATCACGGATAGAAACTGAGGGTTGAGGGAAGTGTCTGATAGTTTCTGTTTGGATTCTTACCTGAGACTTCTTGGGAATCTAAACAGCTTTCTCTTTTTACTTCTTAACTGCCTTTCTATGACAGTCTACATTTATGTATAGTGAATTTTAATTACCTCCCATTACATTAGATTTTAAAATTCTTGCTCAGAATTTGTTAGCCATGCTTCTACTGAATGCAGAGGGAAGACTTGTAATATTTTTCTGGGATTCTGTAATATTTTTCTGACTTTTTTTAAGGCTCCTGCTGAGCAGACTTTTTTTCTTGAGCACTGTACTTCTTGACCCTTATCGCTGAGTAGCAGAAGTGCTTAAAAGACATTTGTTACCAGGTATCAGTCTTGGAGGTGAAAATGCCCTCTAGAAAAGCTTCTGGTGGCATCCACTTGACAGGAAGCATGGCTCTTCCTCCCTTGCGGTAGTAACTTGCTCTGGGAAAGATAAAATGCATAGAGAATGTCACACAGCCTGAAAGAGCTCAGATATATAAAAGATCTTATCACCACAGCAACAGCAGCTGGGGATTGCATGTGGCAATGGGGCCCAAGTGAGAAAAACAAAAAAGTCATCAACACAAATAGTGCACTGAAGCTATTGTAAAATACAACTGTATTTTATACCCTCTTTGGAACTGAGATGGAAACAGCGTGTTGTAGGTGCACAGCTGAAGACATCAAATTTGCCAATGCTTTGCACAGTGCACTGATGCAGCAAATCTTAACATAAACTGAGAATTATGGTTTGGTTTGTTTGTTGTTTTGTTTTGGTTGGTTGTTTTGTTTTTTTAATTTTATTTTTTAATTTAAGATTATTTATGATCAACTAGCTCATAAATTTGCCTGTGCTTGCTTTAGTGTCCACATGTGTTTGCAGTGTTCCCTGATGCCCAGTCTGGAATAAATACAGTTGAAGTATATTTGCTAGTAGGCACAGATGTGTTAATTTACAGTCTGTTGACTCCAGTTAGTTAACTGGTAATCAAATTCAGACACATAATAGACGGTTCCACTACTTCAGATTCTATGAGAGAGTTCAAACCAGTCAAAATAATACAGATTACCGAGTTCTTCACAGAACTGAAATGGCCTTTCACTCACCTGTAAATATCCCTGGCCATCCCAAAGTCACCAATCTTGGCTATTCGTCCTGCTCCAGTGCAGGTCAAAAGGCAATTCCTTGCAGCTATATCTCTTTAAAAAATGAAACAAAATTATTAATTCTAATTCTAAACTCTGAAGTAGCTAAAGGAATAAAGAAGAAGATTAGACCCAGTCCTGCAAATCTTAGTCGAGTCATCTTTACATAAATGAGAAGAGCCTTATTAAAAATAAGAAATAATGCCAGCTACATTATCATTTTTATTAACCACAATTCTTAAACTGCGTTCACATTACATTTTGTTCCCAGTGTTTTCTGAGTGTTCCCCACTCCCATCTCCCTTCGCTAAGGCAGAAAACAGGATCAGTGTCAGACCAGGGACAGATCCAACCTCTTTTGCTTCAACCATATTACGAGAGATTGCTTTCTTGTTATATTTTTTTTTTAAAGAGTGGCATCTCAGCAGTGCCTCCATCAGTTACACACGTGATGCTATTGGGTAGTCTTAGTAAACTGCCTGAAAAGTCAAAGTAGGACCAGATTTGGTAAACTATTGCTTTGTTGCTTCTGGATATCTCCTGTGGAACCCAGCAAAGCTACATATGGGAGCTGCCGTTTGCTGGGTGCAGGTTTAGCTCGTGACAAATGGCAGTGATGACTGCATGGCCAAGACTGAAGGATTTTAAATACGCATTCTGAAAAGGAACTCATTAAAAATCATAGCACTGTGGGGGTCCTGTTGACTGCCAAGAAAAATGAGCTCCTTGAACAACTCATATGTTTCTTCCCACTGCCAGCCTTGAAAAATCCCTCAGGATTTGGAAGTCAAGCTCAGATTTCTCTTCCATCATCAGCTGTGACTCCTAGATAACAAGCTCTGCCCTTAGTGACATCTCCACAACCCCACCACCTCACCTTTTCCCTCTAGGATACCTGCGATCTGTAATGGTAACCTTCTTCCCTTCCCGACCCGCTCTGAGTAACACCGACATCACTAACAAATACTAGTACAGAACCGGAATGAAATTCCTTCTATACTGATTGCTGGAATTGTTGGCTAAAACAAAATGAGTCCATTCCCAGGCTGCTTATACTAGAGGTCTAACAGTGCAAGAACTGACCCAGAGAGTTTTTTCAAAAGTGATATGCTACTGTTAAAAGAATCAAGCATTCGTTCCTTCCATTTCTCTCCTGAAACGGAGATTGGTCTTGAGCAATAACAGCTAGCCTATCCCTTTGTTGACATAAATGTTAGAAGCTTTATGTGATGACTGCTGGGCTCACTGACATATAAGAAAACCAGGGAACATCTACCTGACAGCAGAAATGAAAATTGGTTTTGTAAAACACTGGTGGAGAAAATTTCTGTTGAGTTTCTACTGGGTTTCATGCAGCACGAGCAAAAATTGGCCCTTATCATAAATTCAACAGATCAGGGTGGGTGGAGGTTGATATTACTATTATAGTAATGATTTTTAAAAAATTAATGCAGTAGCAATTAACTCTGAAGTTTCCAGTTAGAATACTGACCTCTCACGTGTTTATTAAGAGATCCAAGAACCAAAACTTGCTGCACGTTCTTACTGCTCTTTTTTAATGACAGAAAACTTGAATCCTTTTTTCAAATAAACTTACTTATCGTTCCAATACAAAGGAGGCTGAAAACTGTCTCAGATGCTCTAATCATAAAGCCACGATGTATCCCATATCTCAGTCTCCTGGCCTCTTGCTCCGACTGCTGCTGGCCACTTGTTTCCCCCAGTTTCCTCAGTCTCTACCCACCCCTGCCTGCCTCTGCCTCTTTGCTCTGTGCAATGGCACACGTACGTACACGTGCTCGTGCGTGCGTGGGGGTGAATCAGTTGCCTCCTTGCATAACTCCAGGCTGCACGTTGGTTTAGTTAGAGCCTGTGTAACCCTCTTGTGTGCAAGCCTCTCCTTTCCTTTACACACAAGCGCCGAACTCAGCATGGAGTTCATACTTGGGAAGCAATTCAGTTACACACCATGCCTGGGAACATTACGAGCTGAACAACTCTTAGTCAGAAGCAAAGGAGTCCAATATCCAACTGGGATTTTAAAAGGCTACCTATAATAACCTTTACCTCTTCTATAATAGTTTGTTCTTATTTTGAAGCCTGCCATAACAACATTTTTTTGCTCTACAAAAGAGGAAAAAGAGGCAAATAGGGGCTCCCCAAGACTACACAGCAGGTCAGCCACAGAGCTGGGGAGGAAGCCTTAGAGTTGTGTTTTCACCTCCTGTTATCCCTGTTCTTACCCTTCTCCAGTCAGTGGCTCAAATAGGATGGGCTGACCTGGGTTGATGGGTTAGGGAAAACGTTAAGATATGGAGAGGAGAAAAGGGAGAAATGATCCCTTATTGTTTTACAAGCTAACACAGAGTAACACCACCATCTAGCGGACTACAGGGCTAATCTCAAATGTTCCGACATTGTAGGCACCTGAAAATTAACACTTGAAAACCATCAATGGGATCAGAAGATTCCTTTCTCCCCAGCAGTGCAAAGAGCAGTGCAGAGCCTAACTCCTACCAAAGACCGGCGAGACCAGCCTGGACATCTAAGCACAAGCCTATTTGGTAGAGGAAATCTCTGTCTCCTCTCTGGAGATTAGTTCTGTCTAATCCACCGCAGATAGAAACCGTCTGAGCTTCACGCGCCTTGAGATACATCAGAAGGGACTGTTTCTCCTCACCTGTGGATGAAATGGTTCTCTTCCAGATATTTACAGCCGCAGGCAATATCCCTAGCTATGTTCAGCAGGTCCTGCATTGTTAGTGTGGACGGCTGATTCTGGAAAGGGACACACAGAAAATGGTAAGGAAAGAATAGTGGAGTAGAAGAATATAGTTCA
Organism: Tyto alba; assembly: GCF_018691265.1. Classification (NCBI taxonomy): domain Eukaryota; kingdom Metazoa; phylum Chordata; class Aves; order Strigiformes; family Tytonidae; genus Tyto; species Tyto alba. The sequence continues at coordinate 7,781,352 of NW_024881280.1, forward strand.
GGCAGGGGGAAATCAGAGAGGGGCAGAAGAAGGAAAAGGGAGACATGAACATACAAGGTTGGGGAAGGGTTAAAGGAGTCAGGAGCAAAGAGGAACATAAGCAGATCAAAGTAAAGAGTTAGGAAATGAGTAAACTCTTATTTAAGCCAAAAAACTTTCAGAAGATTTCACTTCTGAGCACAGTGCATGAGTGCAAGCTGGTGAGAGATTTATGGCCTGGCCTGAGCAGCCTAGTAAAGGGGGTGGGAGAGAACCATTCCCTGCTGGTGTTGGAGTCTGTGAAATCAAAAGACAAGCAGGTTTAAAAGGTGAGATGGAGAGAAGAAAAACGACCCATTTTTAAAGACTGAGTTAATAAATTATCAACAGAAATTAGCACGTGAACTCAGAGAGAGAGAGCAAAGACACACGAGTGCACATCTCTGCATCAGCAGTCAGCATTCATCAACTTGTCCGCTCTTGTGGAAGGACAGAGATTACCCGCAGGAGCAGTATGCAAAAGAGGGATGCTTTGCCACAGGACTCGGGGACTGGTACTAGCCCTTCTCCATCTGCACTTCCCTAGGCAAGAACAATAAAGAAGTCCTTCTCCAGGAACCCTGCTTATTTTCATCCCATCATTTATTTCCCCACAGGGAAATTTCCTTGGTGTTTCTCCAGAAACTTCTGTATTGCTCTCGGGAAGGGTGGGGAGAAATTACTACACTGCTGATCAAAAGCCCAAGAGATATCAAATAAATTGTTCTTCTTAAGGCTGCTTTTGTTTCGGGATGCTGTTATCACTGTAATTTCTCATGCTCAAACCACATAATATACACTACAGTCATTGAGCACTATTTTAATTGGCTAGGCAAATTATTGTACAAAGCCCTTGGGCATCTGCCAGGGAGAATTATTATCATTATAAAGAAGGCATTTCTGGAAAGGAAATTAAGAGCAAGGAGAAGAAATAGAACCACAGACTTCCAGACCGTATCTCTGCTCAGGGATTCCTCTGTCAGAAGACTCTGATGGACACACATTTTCTCTGCAGCCAGGGAAACTTGTGAAATGCATCAATGATGGGGCCAGTCCTCTTTTCAGAAAGGGTGTACGGGGACATTTTTTGAGTACTAAGGGGACTTCAACTATTGTATTTGCTACCTCCTAGCATAGCAGCGGGTTTATTTTCACATGATACCTAAAAAATAATTGTTCTTTACATTACAACTATACATAATATTCAAGTCAGAGTATTTATTATGCTTTGCAGCCCACAGACTTTATCTACTTGCAGAAATTGTACCACTTTCACTATAGATACCAAAAATAATGATATACAAACTCCTCCATCTGGGTGCTGTTATACCACTGTAAGTACATTTAATTAGTATATTTACTCCTGTATGAGGAAGAGATTAAGCTCGATCTTTCGCAGCGTGTTAATACCAGCATAGGAGCACACACACATGAAGCCGCATTGTCATAACTATTTGGGGCGTGCGTGTGTGTGGAGGAGAAGCTGTGCAGCTGCACCATGTGGTGTAGGAGCACAAGGCACCAGCCAGCCTCCTCCTGCCCCTGTCGGCAGCCAGCATCCACACCTCAATACAACAAGAGATCATGTAAAATCAGGCCTAACTCTTCTTTTTTTTTCAAGTCTCCACTCAAGTGGAGATAAATACTTATTTAACAGAGGCGCTCAGGATCACACTGCTAAGGAGCAAGAACACGTATCTATAATCCTCTATTCACTATAAGAACACTGAAACTAATTAATTCTGAATATTCACTGTACTTGGTTGACATCAATATAGTATTAGAAATCAGAGATGATTTGCAAAACCCCTCATAACAGCTTTTTAGAAAGTGCTGCTTTTTTTAAAAAAATTAAAATATTTGATTTGATAATTTAATTTGCATTCATTTAAATTCCTGTCGCAGTACTACGTGCAGGCTCAGCTCCTCAACTGGTATAAATCTGTGCACCTCCACATGGTGCTGTGCACACCTGCTGAGGACCTAGTGCTACAAATTTCCATTACCGCCTATCAGCGTTACAACTTCAGCTCCTCACACACCATCACACTGCACAGAAAACAAGACAGACACTGAGGAAAGAAAGCCCCTTAATTTGTAGTCCAGTTGACAGAGAACTCTGGAACGGCAGGACAGGATTTTACTCTTTCCTCCTCAGTTACTAACAGCCTGGAGTTCTGGCACTGCTTTCATTTTCTCTCACTGATACCTGCCTGCGTCAAACAGACATATGTATCCAGAAGTTTGTTGGAGCTGGGGCACGTACACAATCCAGTTCATAAAAATAACAACAACAGTCATACTAAGATCAACCCAAGCCTAGCAAGGAAGTTATCTCACCGCCCTGGGTCGATTCTGCCGAAGAAAGCTCTTCATATCTCCTCCAGCCATGAGCTCAAGCAGAATGAAGCGAGGCAGCGTCTGCAGGCTCACGCCGATGCACTGCACGATGTTTTGGTGATTGAACTTACTGAAAGTCAAAATCACAGCAACACAGAAGAGAAAGGCAGCATTAGTACCCGGCCAACACTCCTCAGTCACTGTGCCCTGAGCTTTGACAACCTGGATTGAAGCGAATCCTGATGCAGTGCAAGTTACCAAACAAATTCCTACTTCACCCATATCGAAAAACCCCTCTGATTATGACTGCTCCAAGATGAGGGTTATGCCTGGCTTCGTCCATGAAAAACTTTCAACAGGAGGTATGAAAAGCTGAAAGGAAAGCAGAGCCTCCTCTCAGTGAAGAGAGAGAATTTAATGGACACACTGGCTGCAAGATGGAGGTGGCGCGAAAGGGAAAAGAAAGCGAAGCACTTCAAATATTATTGGCATTTGTGAAACAAAATCCTGACCGGTGGGGGTTTTAATTCAGCATTGGTTATTTTAAATATACTGCGGTGTAGTTTGGTGGACTCAGTTCAGTATCTAGTCTGCCAAAGAGGGACTCGGATACTGCAGCAGCTGCTTATCTGATGGCTTTCTGCCTCTTACAAAGGAAAGCTGAGATTGTCAAGAAGCTCAGTAAGATTCAGTCATTAGAAAGCAGCATCTTCCTTTGGGTAGTGATTACCTGGATAATACAGAACTAAAAACTGAAAGGAAGTTGGGGAAGAGTCATATACTACCAAGTGAATCAAAGCACTCTGTAATCGAATGAAATTGCCCTTTAAAAAACCTCATACATCAGTGTTACCTCCTGTTCAGCTGCCAAAATTCTTCCAGACTTTAGGAAGTGGCTTTATGTCATGAGATTCATGCTTTAATAGCAGAAAAACAGCATCTAGGTATGAGTTGGGCCAGACAGTGAGAAGAGGAACTTCACGTGGCACAAATTAAAAATGCATGAATTCTGATCACTTACAGTCATCCCTGACTATACTATTATTTTAAAGTCACCCTTGACTATACTGTTGTTTTAAGGTTAGGGATTTGGGTTAATAAAGTAAATTCCAAGACTGGAGTACTTAAAGTACACATGGCAATAGGAATGGCTGTCTGCTACCTTTTTCCAGGCAGATTTTATAGATCTCATAGTTCACTGTCAGAAGGTTGTGCGGATCAGACCTTATAAACGTTCTGTCAAGCTTACAAAGACATCAAAAGCCAGAACAGATCTAAGAGAAATGGCCACAGTGAGAAAAGGGCTGTGTTCCATCTGTGCAAGCTACACTCACAGAACCATATTCTACTACCTTATCCCTACAGAGGTTTTAGAGTTTCTCAGCTATTTTTGTGCAAAGAGAGGGTAAAAGTCCAGGACCTTCACTGCAAAGAGTGTGCACTTATGGAAAAGCAAAAAGGCTACATGAACACTTAGCTACTGACTGAAAGCCACAATGGGAAAAGCTTTTCATACTTTCTCTTTCTTTAGCTGCTAAACTTGCTCTTATAAAAACTCTTACTTTTCTTTGCAAGAGACAGTACAGTCTAAGCCCTAGCATCCAAGCTTAAAAACGTACCTCCCTGGCACAGCCTGTGTTGTACCACTTTGGTGCTGGTCTTGCAGAGGCTGAACATCTGAGTCACTGCACAGGTGGCTCTAATCTTTAGCTTTTCTATTGCTTTCCATTTCATCATTGAAAATTTGTTTTAACAAGGACTTCAGGACTTGATTTATATTTAGTAAAAAGGCAATGGGATTCATTGAAAAGGAAAACATTTCAAACGCAGCACATGTTTGTAGAAAAACGTTGTGCCTTTTTGCTTCTCTAAACGTGACCAGCAGTACCAACAAGCAGAAATTTTTGTTGAGATATTGTACGGTTTTTGGGTGGGATAGAGTTAATTTTCTTCACAGTAGCTCATATGGTGCAATATTTTGGATTTGTGATCAAAACAGTGTTGATAACACATTGGTATTTTAGCTATTGCTGAGCAGTGCTCACACATGGTTAAGCCTTTTCACTTCACCTCACCAACGAGTGGCTGGGGGTGCACAAGAAGTGGGGAGGCGACACAGCCAGGACAGCTGACCCCACCTGACCCGAGGGACGTCCCACACCGTATGATGTCATGCTCAGCAAGAAAAGCTGGGGGAAGAAGAAGGAAGGGGTCATTCAGAGTTCAGCATTTGTCTTCCCAAGTCACCGTTACGCATGATGGAGCCCTGCTTGCCTGGGGATGGCTGAGCACCTGCCTGCCCGTGGGAAGCAGTGAATGAATTCTTTACGTTGTTTTGCTTGTGTATTCAGCTTTTGCTTTACCTATTATGCTGTTTCTATCTCAACCCGTGAGTTTCCTTGCCCTTCTGATTCTCTTCTCCATCTCACTGTTGTGTGGGGCTGAGTTGCCTATTGGCATTAAACCGCAAGAGATGTGCAACAAAAGAACCTCAGTTAACTTGTTTGAGATAAACAAGTAGCTGAATCCAATAACTCATATGCTACTAAAATGCCATCTGGTGAAAAAGAAGGCTAAATTTCTTTTCTGAACCCAAACAAGTGGATAAATGGTTCTTATTACCTGCATTACTCCTTTTCCCCCTGCCCACTATTAGTATAAAAACCTTAAACTATACCTGATAATCAATGCTTCCATCAGGAAATCCATCTCATCCTGCTCAGAGCAGACTTCTGGCAGGGTCTGTTGAGAGGTAAAGACAGTGAGGACTATCCCACCAAAGAATTGAGAACATTTAGGTGACCACCAAAGGAAAAAGGAAAAACAAAACAAAACAAAACATAAAAGAATGAGCATGTAACATGTGAGTGATTTGCTTTCTTTTCTTTATACAAGATTTAGAAATCCCCTTCTACTCCACAATGTCCCCAAAACATTTGTTTGTTGCTATTTTTTTCCTCTTAAGCTTCTTTTTTTTTCTTGGCTACTCAGATCTATAAATCACCATGGCAGAAAAGCCACTGTGGCAGATTCTCTGTTTGGGTGAACTGATGGTTCTCTGTTGATTTCAAGGGAGCTATATTTATTTATGTTGATAGAGAATCCGTTGTTCTATTTTACCTAACTGTATTATGCAGTCTCCAGGTGACTAATTCACACAATTTCCCATCTGAGGGCACTGCTTCTATCTCACCTGAGCAGCAGGGATGGAGCTTACAAAACAGATTGCCCTTCTTAGATTCTCTTCCTAGTTAGACCACAGCTCACAGCCATTAGGCATGCAGGAAACAAGAGAGATCCTTTACTTTCATCCTACTGCTGGTGCCATACAAAAATCAAAGTTTACAATTCCTAGATGCATCAATGTGCGGAAAACTGCATCACACACGTGCATATGTCATTCTACATGTGACGAATGTGAATCATCAACTGGAATAGTAATAAGGTAATTATTGTTGTATAAGAAAGCTGTGGGTACTGACCTTGATAGCGACTTGTAGAGGGTTGGGATCCCCTGCAATGCCTACCACTGTTCCCTCATAAACCTCACCAAACGCACCATGTCCTAGTGCCCTGGAAGAAAAAAAGAGAGAACAGATGTTACTGTGCCCCTGGATCCAGTGTTGGCTGAGCTATTCTCCTCACCCCATCCAAGAACAGGATTAGAACCCACTGTAAGAGATGGAATCAACAACAGAGTTTTGTTTTCATCTCAAAGCTTCTGAAAAGAACTCAGTATTTTCTGTCACTGCCACTAAAGCAGAGAGGTTGTGTCCTTAATGGTTCTGAACAAATAAAGCAGCCTGCTCAATCCTAGGGCCCGATCACCAGGTATGACAACTGGAAGGCAAGAACGAACTGGAGAACAACAGAATAAGGTAGCTGCAAGCTGATGTCTTCAGAAGACAGCACGTAAGAATGATGAAGTTTTTTCTTCTAAAGTGTACATAACTTTGATCAATATCATCTGGATAGTATGGAGCCGACGAGCAACCTAGCATGTATTTCATTGTGACAGGAAATGCTGGAAAAGAAATACTGCTATAGATTCACAAGGGAGTTGCGGCCAGGTGGCAAGTGTAATCCAGGACATCATACAAAAACACAGCGGTGAAATCCCCTGTGCTCTGTGTGGGAACACAGAACAGGAGACCCATGAACTTATACTTCTGCTTGAGGACTTTACGGAATCAAAATATCTTAGGGAACATAGTGTCACATCTATCGTATTTTGGCTGGCTGGGACTAGGTGCTGGTGCTTTCCAGTTAGTCAGCCATGTGGCCCTTGTTTTCTTGTCCTGGATACTTGACAAGTAAAGCACAAGCATGTGAGCCCTACCTCTGCCTTTGCTTCAGGCTGCCTTTCCTCTCCTGTGGCAGAGCGAGCCCTGCAGCAAGCCTTACCGAAGCAGAGAGATGTTCTTCCGTGGGATCTCCTTCAGCTCGCTCAGAGTGGCTGCCTTCCCTGCAAAGCAGTAGTTGGGGTTGTAATCTGTCATGATGGCTGAGGTGCGGATTTTGCTCAGTTTATATTCTGGGCTCTGCAGTCGTGCTCTGGCCCCTTCCAGCTGCTGCTTCTTAAGGTGATAAACTGTGAGTGGGGAGGGAAATAAAAACGTACAAACAAGATCAACACCTGGAGAGAAAAGGTAATGCTGGACACAGAGAACAGAAGAAACCAACTCCGTAATTATAAATGTTTAAGAAGCATCTTTATCTTGCCACTATCATGCTCTTCTCCACGCTCTGTAGTGATTTAATACTGGATATGCAGGCTTACTCCTGCAGGGCCCTAATCGCCTGGGAGAAACTTAGGTTTCCTCTACTTCTTTGTATATTGTCTGAGGAAAGGGTGCTCCACAAGGCATCGAGTCCCAAAAAGCATATCATCTCCCTGAATGAATTATATGCTTAATTACAGACTGTGACTTCAGCCTATATAGCAGTGGCTCCTGGAGAAACGCCTGCTAAGAGGGCTTTCCAAGCTCTTTTCTCTGGAGCAAATACCAGGACAGAGCAGTCCTTACCCTTTGGGACTAATCTTGTGCCTAACTGTGGGGTGGTGATGTTTTCTATCACTTCTTTCTCCCTGTGCCTCTGCTCCACGTGGGAGACCACAACACTCTAGCTACAAGTCTTACAAGTACTGGCATGTGGTTGGGTGATCTCCTTTTGTCTAATTTAACTGGGAAAAGCCAAGTCAAAGGGTGATAAGGAGTAAATGTTTCTTACTGATAGATAGGCTGCCACAAGTGAGGATCATTCCAAGCACCACAATCACAGCCACCACAGCTAGGAGGAGCGGGAGAGGCAGGTGTCCCTCTGGGATAGGACCCTGGGGCACTGGAAAAAGAAAAATGGAGGTGCATTAATCGCTCTGAAGGTTGCTCTTATTTCAGAAAAAATACAGAGATCATGGCCAGACCATCTTACAAAAATTACAACAAATCCCTCTACAGCCCTGGAGGTTGAAGAAAATACTTAAATAATATTTAAAACATTGTGAAGATAGAAAACTGATAAAACACAGATTTCTTATCCATTCTTCATTTTTTTATAAATGGGTAGCATCACTGCTCACAAGTTGAATCTCTCTACAGTCTCGATGCTTCGGAGTTCCAAAAGACTGTGTCAGGCAGTAACAGTGAATACCAGGCATCAGCTGAACAGGCACAGTAGGAAACTGCTGTGGAAGGAAGTAATTTGTGGCTTAAATAACTCAGCGGTAGGTGGTATGTTATACCAGAGAGGCATTTACACTTAAATATCTGATACACTCTGCCCATTCAGGAAATTTACACTGTGTCCCTTTACAGATACTTTACCTTCTACCTAATCCAAACCTGAATGTTGGAGATGGTGACAGAGATGCAGCTCAGCGTGTAAGGAAAGGACATCAGGAATTTTCAGCCATATGTTTGACTGACATTTCTCATAACACTGTGTTCACTGGAGCCACTAGCTGTAACTTGGGGAACTGACAATCAAAGAAGCCAGGAGGAGAGGTGATACAAAAAGCACACAGGCGTTATCCAGCGAGGCTAAAACTTCACACCTTACCAGTGCAGGTGACGTTGTCGTTGGCTAGCACAGCCCCCACCTCACATTGGCAGACTGGCAGGTTGGTGTCAGGGTCCCGCTTACAGTTGTCCGAGTGGCAGTGGCTGCAGTTAAGATAGATCTGAACCTCCACCTCGCCGTGACTCTCCATGGCTGAACAAGGAATCAGACACAACAGGTGGGCTTAGTTTGTTTTTTCCCATCTTGTTCTGGTAAGGAACAAAACAACCCAAACCCAGCAGGCACCTGCAACTTCTCTCCTCTGCAGGAGAGCAGATTGTCCAACAAAGTGTGGTCACGTCAGAAACCTGATGGGGCCCAGGAAGGAAGAAGGTATAGTGTCCCTCGAGCAAACAGAGAGGTCTTGAGGTGAATTGACCTGTAAGTGTCTGGGACTGAGGATGTGCAGTCGAACCTGATGACTGGTGTTCCTGCTGGCTTAGAGACCGAGAGGAAAAAGGTCCCAGAGCACTATGGAAATATTTAAAGAAATGACCACAGCTAAAGATCTGAACTTAGTAGTGAAATAGTGACTGACTGAAATGCATGAGAAGCAGACAGGAAGAGGGGGAGAAGGAAAGAGAAAACAGAGAGGAAGGAGGAAGAAGAGAACTAAGAGGAATAAGAAGTATGTTGTACCTGCCAGGGGATGCAAGAAGATCTCTCCAATGGGGTTCACAAAAGAGATGCCATCCTGCCCACCAGCTGTGATATCATCACTATCAGAGGCGTGCCCCCCTTGGGAAAGAAGAGAATGGCTAGCTGATCAGTGCTGCACGCTGCAAAAAATGTGATGCCCTTGAAGTATCGCACTCCTTCCTGGCTCTTATCACCTGGGGTCACTCTGCAACCTTCCAGTGATATTAATATGTATAATGTCCTTGACGCTCACTTGACCCAGCCAGTAGCAAGGCTAGTGAAGCGACTTATTTCAATGTAGGTTTCTCAGTTCAGAAAGGTAAAAATATATTTGCTTTAAACTGAAAAAAAGAGATGGAACATTTCCCCTGGGCAACTTGGGAATGAATGAAAGGGTGATTCAGCACACCTTTCAAATACTAAATCACGTAGGAACACTTCTATGACCTTGATTTCCCCAATTAAAGAGAGATGGTGGAGAATAGGGCAGGTTTCATACTGTTCAGCTTGAAGTATCTGTGAATCATCTTCTGCACTGGTGTACCTCTGCACTGAGAGCCCCAGTCCTTAACTGCAGGTGCTCTGAGGGGTACAGAATTAGACATCATGACTACTCCTCCAGCACTTACCTCTGTAGCCTCCGCCTCCTCCACCAGAAGTACAAGCTCCTCCTCCTCCACCAAAGCCACCAGAGGTGGCCCACTGGAGCTTGGCTAGTGCCTGGGGACAAGCTTGGCCCCCTTCTCCACCTTCCAGAAGGGACTTCCCAGCCTGAGGAAGCAGACTCTCATCTTGCCACCCACCACCTCCACCTTCAGTCAGAGAGTGAGAAAACAAAACAAGAACAGGTGAGGGAAGCACAAGCAAAAGGAAGTAGGAGAGATACTGTAGAGAGACAGAGACTGACCCTTATTCATTTCTTAAGTGCCTGCATTCAAGTTAACTCTTTCTCTAAGGTTAAGAGAACAGACAGACAAGCTCTTTGTTGCCATCAATAATTACAAAGTGGAAATCTAATGCACAGCTTGTGGTATGTGCTGCATAACCAGCACCTTAGGACCAAATTCTAGTGGCATTATGGAAATAAGGAGCTCACCACTCCCCTTTGGGACAACTGGCTAGGGCTTTCAGCCATGTGAGATGCCGAATTCCCTGGGGAAATAAAAATAAACCGGATTTCCTCATCTCCCTTTAGTGGCCCCTCTGTAAGGCTATTACAGCGGGAGATGGAAAACCACTGGATTTTTTTGTCTCAGGAATGGATTCTAGGCACAGCTGTTACAAGATCATAAAGAAGCTTCCATTTCTGGTGTAATTTCCACAGTGTAATTGTTATTAGGGCTTCAGGGGAGTAACAGTGAAAAAGTCTGCTCTTCAAAGGCTGTTGTTATAGTGTGGAGGAGCGGGGTCCACCCCCCAAACACCCTTTTCATTGAGCTATTTCACAGAAGAGAGGAGTGCTCCTATGGAACAGTGCTCTACTGGAGCACTCACCATCTGTCCTATGCATTCGCTTTTACCTGGTGACACAGCAGATAAGAAGATATCCATTATAGACTACCAGCATATTTCTAACAACTTCTGCCACAGAAAAATTCCAACAGATCAAAAAGAAGCCCTTATTGCATGCCTACAGGACAGTGTGTGTATTCAGCCATGTGATTCAGACCTTGTGTGGTTTTTAGTGTCTCACCTGCTGCCCCAGTCCTCCCACTGACTCCAGGTGCTGCAGTGCTGTTCTCAAATTGCTCCAGGGGTACGTCATCCAGGGAGCTGTCCTGAGCCTTCAGGTAGGCTTTTCCTCCTCCTCCTGCTGCGATGAGCAAAGGTTCGAAAATCCCATCCTTCTGCTGGAAAACCCCCCATCAAACATCAGAAAAACTTCAGATCCCTTGGATATGTGAACTTACATAAACTCATCAAAAAGCCTGAAAGCATCCCAAAGAAGAGTGGCCCAGGGCCAGTGCAATGCTACTGACTGCTTCCTAAGTTCATTACAAAAATGTTTTACATCGTGTTCCTGGGTACAAAAGTAAACGTTTAACAACACCAGGGTTTGGGGATTTTTTTTCTTTTTTATTTAGGATTGCCCATATTAAAGTGGGATCCTGGCATGATTTCCAGACCTGAGCTGTCAAGAACTGAGGAACCAGTTCAGCTAACTTAGTGACAGTGACAGGTATGATCAAGGATATGAGAACAGATAAAGAATTTAAATTAAAAAGACAAAGAGAGACAGAAGGAGAGGGGGCAAGAGAGGAGAGGGAGACTTCATTTTCATCACCTTTTTTTAAGAACTGAGTATCATATGCCATGACTGACAGTGAAAGCTAGCTGCTCTGCTGGACTCTGCTCAGGCAGGATGCAAAGAGGAAATACTTACTCTAAAGATGTAGGTTGCTCCTCCTCCACCCCCACCTCCTCCAGCCCAGTCCTTCAGGTCCTTTTTTTTTTTGTAATCTTCCTCAATGAGAGATGACTCCCCTAAGCAGATCTTCTGGGTTTCAGGATTGCCCTGAAAGGAGACAAAAGATGCATTCATATATCAGCAAAGTCCAACTCAAGAGTTGTCTGTGTATGTCAGTATAACAATACTGTATTGTTCGTGATGTATAAATCAGTGTTATCTTTGTGGAAAGTGAACTATTCTACAAGGACCAACAGCTGAGGTGTCCGTTACCTGATTTACAAACTCATATTACACGTGCAAGTGAAAATACAAATACTCACAGAAAAAACAAAGCAATAGAGCAATAACTCATTATTGATATCAGGTAATTAATATTTTGCATATTTAGAACCTCTTATACCCAATACCATTAAAATGTATCGAATTACAGATTCATTCTCAGAACTTCCTTACTGCTGTATTTATTAGGTATTTCTCAAGCTCACAAACGCATAAAGCAGACAGGGATGACCTGCACATAGTTAAGAGTGACCTACTGGCACATCTTGGAAGAGGATTCTGAATTCCCAGCTTCCTATTCCTGCTAAATACTAGAGAACACTGAAAAGGCTGAAAAAGCAAAGATTGCTTGTCCACCTTAGATTTTTTTTTTTTTTTTTCTGACACTGAGTTCCACGAGTTTCAGTGACTTTGTAAACCTGCCCAGTTTCACTCAGATTATGAAGTCTGAATGATTTCAGAAACTGCTATGTTGTCTCAGTGCAGATGAAATCCCTATTTGTGTGGGTCATGTCACATATTCAGGCCAGAAGCGTGGTGCTAGTTCCTTTCATTCAAAGAAAAGGACAAAAGATGACAAGGTGGATGAGGACCAGGGAAAAGCAACTGGGGTAAATCTAAGATGAGAGAACAAAGGTTTGAAGCTGCAGAACTTCTTCAGAGAAAAGAAAACAAACTTTAGTTTCCCAACATATAGATTCACCAGGATTTCCAAAGCCAAAGTAAGTTGGGCTTTGGAAATGGGAAAAATTAATGGAAACTTTTTCCAATAGTGTCTGCCAAAGGGAGCTAAGTTAGTGCTGGGCTACACTTTACAATTTGGAGAACAAGCCATGAATGCAAGGGAATAATAGACAACTTTGCAGATTATAACCTAAGCCTAGAAAGCGCAATGGAAAGGGAACTGCAGATACACAAATTTCGTGTTTTATGTAGATAATAAAATTCTTGTGCTATCTAAAGTGAAGAGAGGCTGGTTTTAGAATCTGTTGCAGTATCTGGGTAAGGCACCATATGCTCTGGGCAAGGTAAAGGTTAACCTTGAATGCCTACGAGAATAGTGTATGCATGCCAAAACTCAGCAGTCTTATCTGTGGGAAAAAGAGAAAACAGCTTTATTCCTGGACAGGGGTTGACAGCTCATATTTCTGGAAAGACACAATACCAAAGAATTCATGCTGAAAAGAGGCAACTTTTGAGCCTAAGTGATAAAGAGACTTTCAAATGATTTGGTCTAGCATTAGAGGACACACATATAAGCATTCACGTCATCAATTTCTGTTTTTCATGAGTGGGGTTTTTGTCATTACAAATGCCTAATCCAGGGGCCACTGCAGTTAGTGGGAAGATTCCCAGTGGTTTTGATAAGCTTTGGATTCAGACCTTAGTCTCTAAGCTTAGAGACTATCTAACACAGTGCAGCCACAACGCTGCTGGATGCTTCCATAAATAATAGTAAATTATCTGAAATCCTGGCAGACAGAAAGAAACCTAGGCTGTGAAAAAATAAGAGAGAGAGCGCACAACTCTCGCCTACTAGCTCCCTGCTTAAAATAAGCAGAAGAAAGCTGATGAAGAACTTATTTCAAACACCAGGAGCTTAAAACAAAGTTCCTGTGGGCTTCATATTTGTTTGTCCATTCTGGGATTGTTTTTCTTTTCAGAGTTCTTTATATTTGTTTTAAGATTCTTTCTAACTTGGTTTATTGGTTCTTCCCAGTCTCCTGACTGGATTTCATTGCTGGATTCTGGGTTTTCTATCTTTCATCACCAAACCCCAAGCCACCCACTGAATCGTATCTGCAAAGTCCCTGCCCACGTGTGCTTGTGCAGCCCTCACCCCGGGGCAGGCATCCTCCCCCTGCTGCCCCACTAAGATGTACAGCAGCTCATCTTTCTCCAGCTGGAAGGTGGCTGAGATGAAGATCCCGTGGGACCTCTTATTGTGGTTTTTGGCTCCCTTCCCCCCGGCTGCTCCATAGGCAGAAATCCTGGAAGAAAAAGTGAGTAGTTAGAGACAAATCTCACACTTCTCATCTCCAAAGCAACTCCATCTGCAAGCTCTCCCCAGCCTGCACTTCCAAACAGGCATTGCTTCAGAGCAGGCTCCCCTGCTGCAGCATCTCATGGCTATTCTTTGTCCTAGACTCGTGTAGCTAGGCTGCTCGAGTGGATAGACCCACTCTACACCAGAGCACTGGAGACACAGACTTCAGGAGCAAATAGCATGAGCTGGTATATCCAAATCTAGAAGACCAAGGCTTTGGGACTGAAATGATGGCAGCACTTCCACTTGACTGCATGCCCACACTCCTGTTCCGATCTAAGTCACCACCCCACCCTTCCATGCTCGGACACAGATCCTTACAGCTAGAGCTCCTGTTCCTCTCTTACTTCACTGTCCCCTCCACTCACTCAGTACGGATGGTCCCATGGGTAGGTCTGCTGAAACTCCACAAACAAAAAGTAGTTAATCGTGGCTGCTTCTCCAGCACACACTGATACTCACCTGTATCGGTTTGTGGCTGGCACCCTCCAGACTTGCACTCCCCGGAGCCTGCCCTCTTTCTCCACAGTCACCGACACGTTGCTGTTCTTGTAGGCACTGTCACACTGAGCCTGAGTTGGCCCGTGAGGACCACTGGCACCACATGTTGTGAACCACCAGAAAACAACCGATGTGTCCCCTGCGACCAAAGCAGCAAGAGGTGGAGCAGATGTGAGCTTCCCTTTATTTCTCAGACACGTGCAACAACTCACAGAACCGTATAATCAAAAGGCAAGTGTCACTGAAACAACCGTTCCTGTTGATATCTTTCCTTAGTGATCCTTCAATAACAAAATTCATATTATTACTATTATTCACAGAGAAAATGAATTATTTTTGTATGAAAAACAGATGATCATGAGAAAGACCACGTTGCAGTAGTATATGCCGTCTACAGGGCTTTAAAACTCAATATGTCTCTTTGATCACAGGCTTATTATTATAATCATACCAAAAAATGCTTAAACTTGCATTTACACTGTTGAAGACTTGAAAGCCAGTATGTGCTAAAGTTAAATTTATCTGTTCAACTTTAATGCAGCTCCCTTGCAATATAATCCACTAAGATATAACCCTTAATTATATGATCACAGAGTACTTCTATTATCCCAACATTATTCTAGTCATAGTACACTGTATATAGTCACTGCTTGTTTCCCCTCTCACCTTCTTTCCTGCACACTATTTAATAAATCATGGACTGCAGATAAACCCCATCAACTGGAGGCTGGAAGGGTGGGGGACAGGACTGCTGAGAAGGGCTTTATCCAAGTGTCTCACAGACATTATGAAATTTCTGATCTCAGTGCCAGGAGAAGCAAGGAGATATTATTCAACTTTCTAGATGAGAATTGAAGCATATACACAGAAACAAAGGTGGAAAACATTTGTCATGACAGCTAGTGACCATCTGTGAAACGTGCTGAAAGTTTTAAGTGACTTGTCTCAGGCTTGCACAAGAACCCTGTGGTAGCAGCAAGAGTCGGGCGGACAGCCTCTTGCTACTTTCAGTAGGGGCTCTTCTCCTCCAAGTAGGCTTTTTCCTGGCTCTAATTAAGCATTATTCTTTTGTTTCTACAACAGTGCAGCAGATAACCATCTCTTCCATTTCATAACCCTCATCCAAGACCCAAACATACCGATCTTGTCTAGTCAGTGAGATGGGTCCTAAGAATAAAACTATTCAATAATGTATCTAAAAACTGTATGACGCAGTGCAAGCACAAGGGCCAAAGTCAGAAGTAGAACTGTTTAAGAGCTGAATTATTAAGATAGCAGTAAAAATCACAAACCTTTAAAAGAAAAAATTCTAATCTTGTTTAAAGGAAAAGGCAAGCAAAACTATCCCCAACAGATGTCATCCTGCGAATGCGCAGATGCGTCACTGGGGTAAGACTGTGGGCTACATTACAGAAATCTCTGCCCCCTGTGCTAACAAGGACTGACAGCAGTACAGACTGTCACACTTCAGGTGCACAGAGTCTTCAGGAAGTGGTGAAGTCACACACAAGTATTTGTTGGCAGAAAAACAACCTCAAGCACAGCTTCCCATCCTCAGGCCCTCCTTCAGACAGGTCTTCTCACCCACACGGTTCTCTCTCCTCCAGAGTGGCAGTCCCCACAGCTAGCAGTAAACTGGTCCCCAGTGTGCCCTGTTCTCCTAGTTTTTCATCTAGTTTTTCTCCTCAGTGGATTTCCAGATCCTCATTTACTTCCTCTCCCTGGATCTTCATCCTTACACCCCTATTCTTCATCCATTAGGTTCAGCTTTGCTGCTCACCAAGTCCCAGCAAATCTCTTTTTATTCCTAGATTTCTGTACGGGTCTACACCTTTCATTCCTGT
The DNA here is from genome assembly GCF_018691265.1 of Tyto alba. Taxonomy (NCBI): domain Eukaryota; kingdom Metazoa; phylum Chordata; class Aves; order Strigiformes; family Tytonidae; genus Tyto; species Tyto alba. Next base: position 7,797,490 of record NW_024881280.1, read on the forward strand.
GCTGGCCTTTCTAAACCCTGAATTTGAGTCATGCAACTTCTGCTTTTACTTAAAGCTTCTTTACCTAAAGATTCTGCTTTTCTTTAAAAAGATCCTGCTATTTAAGGACTGGCGAGGGCCTCCAGCAAACTGCTGCCCCATAGCCAAACAGAGACTACATGAGATGGTCTCCACATCTTTGGGATGGACTCTATTTAGTTGCCCTGTTGCTGTGGGGCAGACAGATCACTCAGGGGAGATGGGAAGTGAGCCACCCTTTATAGCCGAGAGACAGGTTTGCAGTACTTGATCATGTACCTGGGAGGGAGGGCTCTTCCAGGGGGTTCAGAAGATGCTCATCCAGGCTACTAATCTCCCGTGGGTACTGGCGCTTCCCACCAAAATGATTTGGTTGTCTTCCTGTAAAAGTTTGTAGGATGGATGAGAGAGATGGAAGGGTGGTAGAAAAGAGAAATGGAAAATTTATAGATCACATGAATGAGCCAAGTACAACCATTTGGTTAAAATAAATAAATAATACCTCGGGCAGAAGAAGTGTTTTAAACAATCATAATTTTGTATTACTCTTTTGGGCCCACCTCTTGGGTTAGCTACTTGTATCTGTGCTGAAATCAGTGGGTCTTCACATGAGCACAAACTCTTCATGTTATCCCATGCAGGCTCCCCTGCAGGACAAGCTCCTTGGCCAGCAAACTGCACTGGCTGTGACTACAAGAGACTTAAGGAAAAGCATGGAGTGGGAGAACAGATAGCAAGTGTCGATGCTCTGCTGGTCAAAGGGACAGAGGACAAATCTGGACAGGCAAATGAGCGGAGTGGTAAAGGAAAATGATAGCAAACATTGCTATCTTTGGTATTGAATGGCATCATTGTAAGTAAACCAGCCTAACAGATTGCTCCCCTTTCAGCAACCAACTCTGGGCACCTCAGACCTTGCTTAGAGAATAAAGTACTAAATAAAATTACATGTCTCACTAGCATACACAGTTAAGAAACAGCAGCATACCCTTGACACAAGCTGCAAATCTTTGGACAAATATTTTTGAAAAACACAGAGTAAAATGCTACATTTCTGACCAGTGAAATGGGCCTTTAAAAATCAGCCCTTTCTCAGAGAGGAGGGACTTCAAAGCAATTGCTGATCCAGAGCATCTGAATGCATTGAGGACACCACACAACCAAAGCTGCCTTGCAACAGGAAAAAGTAATAACTGAATCCTTGTCTTATAATCTGCAAGCATCCTCTTTCGATAATTAAATTACCCATTTTTATGCAGATCTTCGACTGGAAAAATCTCTATAAGAAAAAGGAGAGACTTCCTTCCGTTTTATGAGCCCACAATTAATTTAATACTCAACATTTTTCATCAGTTGAAAAACATTACAAGTATTTCAATTTGTTCCAGTTGTGAGAATCTAACAGCTGTTTGATGCTCTATTCAAGAGAGACTCACTCAATTCCAGCTGGACAATTATCTCTGCCACAAAGCCACTGCTCTAAATAGCGATAATTAACACCCTTGTTAGCTGTGTCAGAAAGGCCAAATAACTAATTGAAGCATGGAGACCTTGCTGAGATTTTACTCCTGAGAATATTCCCCTCAGGTCTGGCTGAAAGCACATTTATGGATGGAAGTAAAAGGGAGCTTTGTACTGACGCACTCTGTTCATACTGAGATAGAGAACTTCAATTGATGAAGCGGTCAAGCCAGCGAAAAATGAAATTAACCCAAAACAAATGAACTGGATCAAACACAAGAAAGAAAACCAAATGAAAAAGACAATGCATGGCCAGAAAAGACGCTTGGTCTCCCAAGGCCTGCACTGAATTATGAATCCCAGAGGTCACAACAGTTTCAGATACTTAGAGACGTACAAGAAGTCTGGTTATATTTGCCAGAGTGAAGGAATGTAAATCACTCTCTGAAACAGAGGGTTGGTCTGTGTGTCTGCATGGATTTTTTTGAAGCATCCCAACTGAGTATCCTAAGGCAATGCATCGTTTCCAAACAAACAATCTTTCCTACTTCTCCAAACAGTCTCAAACCCTCACGCACTAGAAGAAAGTTTCTGTCTCCTCTGTGCTCAGCAGCAGACAAGCTGCAAGACAGGCTGAGCATCACCCTGTCCACATGAGCTGTTAACTCTTAGAAGGCTGATATTTTATGCCCTACCAGACATGAATTTGTAAGGTGGTACTTTCTACAAACATGGTGTAGCCCTGGGATCCAGGGACTCATGCTCCAGTCTATTTTAGCTTCCATTTCCTCCTCTGACAGCCAATATGTTGACTGTAAGTGAATGGAAGGGAAAAAGACTTAATTCATATTAAGACGTGCCTATATCAGAAAAATATGAAGAGCACAGGACTCCTTTCTCCAGACTTTAGCTAATGCTGTTGACCTCCACACTGAAAATGGACAGAGGGAAGTGTAAAGGAGGAAGACATGGCATCTCCTGCAGACAAAGAGCTAAAGTAACTCACTCCTCCTTCTGTCTCTGGGACTGTAATGAAAAAAGATGTACTAGTCCTGTGGCCGGGATTAACCAGCGTAAGGTGCCCTACAGGATCCTCAAAGTGTGCATGGTCTCCTCTGAGATTCAGCCTTACTGGTGCAGGTTGGAGTATTCCTGGAAGCTTCTCCAGCTTGTCCTGGAGCGGAGCTGCACCAGCCTCCCCCTTCCTCACCCCTTTGGCTGATCTACTGCCTTTCTAGTCAACACCTTCTTAAATCAGTGGAATGAGGCAGTAATGAGGCTTGAACCACCCCCCACCATTCACCTCAAGCAATGAGACTGTCAGGTTAACAGAACTTGACTTTGCTGGGTCGGAGACTCCAAAGTCAATAACTAGAGATATGCTATACAAAAGTTTTCTTTGGACTGTCTTGCCATTTATAAACTAGTCTCCTGGGAAATTGTAAATGATGCACAGAATGAAATGTAATCCCTAGGCCAGGGCAGTAGAGCGCACTTTGATAGACCACAGATCTGTGATCTTAACTGGAACAAAATAATACTCAGAGCACCAAAAGATAATAGTAAAAGCAGTGATCACATAAGTACTGATGAGGGCAATAGTCAGCACTCTACATGCCATGCCAGCCCACATTTTCGTACGTAGACACTCAAAATTCAGATCTCTTCCTATTAAAACACTAGTTAACTAAAACAATAACATATCTCTATGCCTGTCCCCTAAAAGTACTCACAATGAACCAGACCCATGTCATCCGGCCTGTGACACTGTCTTACACAAGATGATTGTACAAACCAGAAGGTGATTTCATCTCACCTTTTTCACAGGGAAAACATCTGTCACTGCCATCCAAAGAATGATCTGTTTGTTTTTTGTCCTTATTGGTGTCCCTTGAGCTGCCCTCACTATCCACTTATTTTCCTCCTAAATCTTACTGAATCTTCCCCCTCCATTTTGAGGTACATGGAAAACCTCACCTTCTTTCCCAGCGTGCATACAGACAAGCAGTGCTTTCAGAGTCTGCACAGGGTTTTGTAGAGCAATTGAACTACAAGATTGAAATAGATGGAGAAAATAATATTTACATCCTAGCAAGCAGCAAATTCTTCCTTCCTGCCATACATCCTTCCTGCTGCCCTCATGCAAAGAATTCACTGCTTGGATCTTAATTGGCTCCATCTCTGACATCTGAAACCTCTCCTTGCGAGGGAGAAATAATTTCATTACTGAAAACACAGCGGAGCTGCTGGGCTTCTCTGCAACCTAACTGAATTAAAGTCATGAGAAGACAAATGCAAGGGGGTTGCTTTCAGAGGCGAGAAAACGTCAATTTGCAAAGAGAATTCAAGGAACAGTGGCAAGTGCAAGGCTTCCGAGAAACATGTTTCCTTCATGATGTCTTTCTTCTGCATGAGTCATACATCTCTGGGTCACACCTTCAGATGGGGTAAGTGCCAGCTGCTCCTGGACATCAGTGCGATTTATACTAATTTAAAATGAGGAGTAGCCTGAGCGGTCTAATGGACAAGCTCTGATAACACTGCTGCAGTGGCATCTACACCCCACCTATTTGCCAAAGGATACGTCTCTACATCAGAGCGAGCAGAATGTCTGCAGGTAAACTGGAGGCTCTCAGGAGGGCAGTAAACTCCAGCAGCTGGGTGCACATCAGCTGGCACAGGAAAATCTAGAAACACTCCCTTCAGTTTCCTCAAAAGATTTCAAAGCAAAGTGCTTAGCATGGAGGTCCCAAAGTGTTTGGGAGTCAAGGGCGTTAAGGAGCTGGAGTGAACAAATGACATTACCATCAAGGAACATCTCTTCCTCTTAATTTGAAATGAAAATGTGCATGCTCAGCATTTTATAAAAGGGCAGCTTCAGTGCCCACAGCACAAAGGGACAGAGAACGGGGGGCTGAATCAGACAAAGGTGGGAGGGAAAAGGGGCTTTTGTTGATGAACTTTTAACACACATCTGTTTTGACATATTATGCTAAATGCGGATATACTGGGTGTGGTGGCACATGAAGAGTTGCACAGGACCACTGACACACATTTTGTCTGCAACACAAGTCACAACTCAATATATTGAGTTGTATATTCTGTATATTCTCCAGTTCCTTTAGAACAGAGCATATACGTCTTTTCTCCAGGGACAAAAAGAAGGCAGTTCCTATGGCAGATATTTTCACTTGGTTCAACCTGTCTGCTAAGAAAATCCAACTCTTGCTAACATGCTTCAGAGGGTAGCACTGGCTCCATTTTTCACTGGAATACAAGTCACATTTGCAGTAGCAAAGCAAAGGAAATCACATCTGTTATATACCTGGCAGTGACAGCTGATGTACCTCCTTGCAGACTAAAACAAACTTGTTGCAATAATCTAAACTTTACTGTCAGAGAGCCACATTATTCCTTAATTTTGTTCCTTTCCTCCACTAAAATATGTTGACTTTCCCCTTTGATTTCAACAAATTTCCTTTAGCTATCAATTGTCAGGGTGCATAGGTCAGCAGGGACTGCTGAAGAACAGTGTGATGTAATCCTTCCACTCAGGGGCTAAGGAATAACTCTAGTGTTTCTTGCCAAGACACACAGACAGGTCTCAACTATGTGATACAGGATATCCCAGATTAGAGGGGGGGAAAAAAAAAGCACTAGGAGACTCTGGCACACTGTAAAATTGACTCTACTTGCAATCCTCAGTAGGTCTGATGTAAAATGGCACTGTGCTGTAAAAGCTAACACAAACGATCCATGTGCACTCTGTGGGGAGAACAGAGCGTGTGTGTCCTGGATCTGTGGGATGCTGATTACACTACCCAAATTCTTGAAGGGATTCTTCAACATTTGTGGCTCACCGTCAGTGAAGCAGTCCAGTCCAAATGTAATATTGTCGATAGCAATGTCAGCTTGGGAATTCCAGCCCCAGGTTGCCAGGAGTTGCAGTTGAAACCTTTGCAATAAGACAGAAGTTTTTAAAAAGACAGAAAAAGGGGCACATTTAAGAAAAAAAAACAAAAAAACAAAAAAACAAAAAAAAACAAAAAAACAACCAACCAAAACACCAAATCTAAAAATACAATGTTCCCTTATCATCAAATTATAATCATCACTATTTAGAATCGTTCATTCTTGGCTAAGCAGCCAAAAGGGCTTGCTAGAAATCTTAACCACCCATGGAGAGTTAGTAAGGGCCAACCAACATTCATATAATGGCACATTTCATGGAGAACAAGAATGAGAGCCCTACGTGCCCTTCTATCTGCACACACATGTAAGAAACACAAGCTACTGTGCCTCATTAAAACATAGACAACCCTCCTTATTCAATTGCTATGAACAGTCAAGGAATTAGACATGTGCAAAAGGGAAGGGAAAAAAGTATCTCCTTCTTTCCATCCCCAAAGAGATAGACAGAGTAAAAACTGAACAGAACAATATCCAAATAGGCAGGAATCTTGGGCCTGATCCTCAGCCATTGTAACTCAACAAGACAGCATGAGTTTATTTCAGTTGAAGGTCAGGACATTTTCAATTTAATCCATAACTCCCTGAAGGGTTTGCTTTCTGGGCTATCTAATTTTTTCCACCATGACCAGGTGCTACTCATCTAGGAAGTCTGTCCTGTCGCATGTGTATTGCCACGTTCTGAATTCACAAGGGAGAAAGAAAATGGGATGAAGTATCTCCTTCTAATGGATAGGACTGAATTGTTTTTCATTAAATTTCAGAAATAAACAGACGTCTGATGTCCAGTCCATTTAGAGCTTATTAAAAGCATATGGAGAGGACCTCTACTGCTGTCACTGTTGAAGCTCAATGATGATTTATGAGAGATCAAGCATTGACCTTCCTAACACATTAATCATTCAGCCTAGGAGCATACTTGTCCCAAATTAGTGGCAATAAAGTATGCCTGTGTATTCCACTCGTCAGCCAAATGTTGGTTCATATCCACAGTCAATATAATGTTCCATAGCTGCATCAAAATCTTTAGGGGTAAGGTGCTTTTTACCCTAACTCAGAGAATGGCCCCTTGTGCTTAAATGAAAGCATTCACACCTACGGGATCTGAGCACTCTGGGAGTGTTGGTGCAGCAAATGCAAATCTCTTGAACGACCACGCTCTTACCTATGGGGTTAGCAGGGGAATTCACCCTTAGATCCCCTTTCTACAGAAAGCTGTCTCTTTATTAGCAGATTTAGCAACACTTTTGCATTTTCAGACCTCATACATAAGTCCATTGACACAAGACAGTAATTCCCCCAGCCATTTGATGGAAGACAAAGTCACAGCACCCTCAGCCCAGGACTAGGGCACTTCTAGGACCCATAGCCATAGATACAGCACCACAGCCTACCCCTTCCTTAAGGCACCCCCATGGCAGCATACCCTTGGTCAGGTCAATCTGCTGTGTCTGGTCCACAGAGTCAGAGCAGGGGAGGGTCCCTGGCACTGCACTACAAGGTAGATTTCTGTCCATCTGAGTACAAGTGGGAGCCCCAGGGAATGCCTTCTCCCCCCAGTGCATGAGAATAGACACCTCATAAGCTGTGTGCTCCGTGTGCTTCCCCTCCCTCATAACTTCAGAAAAAGGGGAGGAATTTGCCTTTTGAACTCTGTGCTGTGTTAGCCAGAGGGGTTTCCAATGTTCCTGCTCACTGAGCTAATTTTGCTGACTCCAGCGTATTACGCACTCCAGCTCTCTGATGTCTGGTCTCCTGCCTGTCTGATTTTCTTCTGATAACAGCCTATTTCCCTGTGTGTGTGAACCAAGAGAGTGAATTTGCCAGCTGATCACCAGAAGCATTTTTCCAAGGAGCTAGATGTCCACCTAACTGAGAGGCTGATCAGCAAACTGTGTAGTTTGTCTTCCTTCTCTACTAAGAAATAAATCCACTGTAGGGAGCAGTTGCTAAAAACTGCTTATATATCCCCTCCATGGCTTCCTCCTTTTACCCACTAAGGCTTCATTACTTCTGGCCCCATCAAGACATTCATGTCCTGCTACAGCAACAATTTGTGTGGCAGTTCATGTCTACCCTGTTTCCTTGTGTGATCTGTCCCCTCCCGCCCACTTTGCTACTGGCTATCAACCCCTTCAAGGAGTCAGGAAGAAATATAGCCTTTTCATACAACAAGAGAATGACAGGAGTTTCCTGAAGATTCAAAATACCGGAAAATGACATGCCAGCCCAAATGTTGTACTAAAAAAAATTCCCTAAGCACGGCATTGCTGGAGTTTGCATTACCAAGGAAAGCTGCCAGCACCCACAAATACACAGAAAAATCATTCATGGAGATTTACACCAAACTGTACACAGAAGTAGGTGAGATAGGACAGAAGGAGCAGCGCATGGAAGGAACAAGGCAAGAGGCCTGGAATGGAGCCCGTGTCCTGGGAGCACAAAGACCAGGGTTTCCACACTTAGGGCAAATAGCTGCAACACCTTCCAGCAAAGCGTGTGCTGATTCTTTCTGTTATAGAGCAGTGCAGCAAATAACACCTTATTACTTCTGTTAGTCACTCGGCTAGCTCAGGCAGCATGGGTCTGCTTGCTAGATTGAACAGTTCTAGCCTCACCCACAATGATTGTCACTGTTGTGCCACATCAGTTTTAAATTTGTTTGAAAATAGTACACAAAAAGATTAGATGAAGTGAAACATGATAGAACTACTTAAAACACTGTCATAACACATACATGCATGACCCACATACTTCTTTCATTTTGTCTAAGTTCTCAACTCTTTCAAACATTACAGTATTTGAATATCAATGTTTCTCATTCAGTGCTGACTAGTGCTCCCTAAAGCCTTTTGCTGTTCATTCCCTCCTGCCACAGAAGATACATTTCACTTCAGAACTGAGGGCTGGTGCAGAAATCAGAGTCTTTCAGGGGACAAGCACAAGGGACTGTAATCAGAGGAGGCAGAAGGTCTTAAATACCTCTGAAGAGCCCCTAGGGCTCTGCTGTGGTTAGGTGCACATGAAAGTGCGTGGGGAAAAAAGAGCTATTCTGGACAAATTCACTGGTCATACTTTACATATGCAGAACTAAACAGATGCAAATCAACAGGGCTCCAGACTGTGTCAGACAAGAATATTAAATACACTGCCAGCATGCAGACCTATCCTATCCCAAAGGAATAATTCATGGCAAAGGTGCATATAGTGAACACATGATAATGCTGAGACCAAAAGTAATCGTGAAATTAAACTAGAAAGAGGGTGGCACAACATCCTCTCTCTCTGAGTTTTGATGTTGTTTGGGTCTGGATTGCTATCACTTCCAGATCCAAATCCCTTAGGCTTTTACACAAAGATGCAGAGAATATTTGAAGTTAAAAGGAATTCTCTCACACCTCCTGATTCATGAAGTTTTGAGACATTGTTTATTACCAATATTAAGTAGATACTGTTCCATTTATAATATTCACTGTATAGACCTTGAGATTTTTTTGTGTTGTCATGTGAAACAGGCCTCACTGAGGAACATGTAAAAAAACAGATTGGAGCAACTTAAAAATCGCTTGTGTTGTGTGAAATAACCAGCTGCCAACACCAGCTACATGCTTGAGATCAAATGACACTGGGTGAGGGAAGACAAGTACCTCATTAAAATTAGATTGGGTTGAAATTCTTTGAATCTTCAATATTTGACTTCATTTGAAAACCAGTGCCACACTGTATTTTCACACCTAAAACTGTGAAAACTTTAAGTGCAAGACTGATTTGGGCAACAGTCTTTTCCTGAGATTGCTGCACCGGTGATGTGGCAATGAATGCTCTCCAGTTGCCTAGGCTGCATTGATACAGATCCTAGACGAGACAGTTGTGTTGGTTAAACTGTGATTTTAACTCATTGGACTCACATGGCTGTTTTCAGTGTGGGAGCAGAAAGTACAGCTATGCTAATATAGCTGTTCCCCTACTGGGACCGCTTTGCCACTGTGAGTCTACTGGCTTTCTCAGATTGGTAGAATGTTTCTGCTACAGACACTTGCTATCCCCAATACCTGAGCATCGTTTGAGGCCGCATGGAAGTGCAGACTCCCAGCGTGGACTTGTGCTGAGCTAGGCTGTGTATGTGCATGAAGATACACATATGTGACAGAATACTTCCTCAGCAAGCAGAATTGCAGTACTCCTGTAATTTTTTCAGTAGAAATGGCCCCGGAAGGAGGCACGAATGAAAGTGATGCTTCACAACAAAGACAGTAACAATGTACTAAACCTCTAGGGATAACTCTGGATGCTGCCAGTGGAGCTCTTACCGGTTCTGAAGCACTGGCATTGGTAAGGTGATGAGAAACCAGTGGTCACTCCAGCTCCCTGCCCTTTCCCACATTGGCAAGGTGACCGGAGCTCCCTTTATCTCTTCCCTGACAGACAAGGAGACGGTACCATTATAGTTGCCAAAAACATGCACTGAGAATTGGATCTGTAACAGAGGAAGAAAAGAAAAAGAATAGCATCCTGTGATAAAAAGGGAAAGGTACTCACTTCTCCCCTCTCTGGGGATTTGAGACACCAAACCTTTGATCCTGAGTCAAACAGTTTAATCAAGCACACCACTAAAGCCCACCCCCCCACCCCCCCCAATCACTTGTGTATGACTCATCACTGTTCCTAGCACAGAATTTTCTTGGTGGAGACCCTGGGTGACTGATGCTCCTGTTGGGCAGCTGTTCCCCAACCACAGATGACAATATCCATGGCCATCAGGCACCATCCGGTGCCTGAGAGCACTGGTTTCCTTGCTTTCTCCTTCAGGAAGAAAAAGTAGTAAAGCAGAGGAACACAGGCTTAAATTCAATAAATGCTTTATCATTAAATGCTTTCACTAGAGTTACGTTATTGCAGAAAAAACAATCCTAACCACATTCCTCTTCAGTGTTTTCACCAGCTTAAAGATTCCCATGAAAGGATTTGAACCACAGTTTAAATCTTTTAAGGATTCCCACTGTAACCACTCCGGTTAAGGTGTTGCACTGGTATGGCTCAAACTATACCCAGGGACTAGGTACGGCACAAAAGGACTCCAAGGGGAGAGCTGCCCTGCCCCAAATGCCCTTGAAACAAGGAATTAGGCTGTCTCGAAGCAGGAAACTTCAATCCATATACTTGTTCCAAGTCATAGGCACCATCTGGATTGTAGCACCCATACGACAGGTGAGCAACCTGATCACCGGGCCAAAGAATATTTTGAAGCAGGACTCATTCCTCTGTCTTTGGAGCAACCATTTTGCCACACAGCAAGAGAGAGCTGCTATTTCCACCGCTGCTTTGAGCACTCAGCTGCTCTTCATGCTGCAGAGAGCACCAGCAGGAAAGGAAGCATGCACAAGCATGCGCTGTGAAGAACAACTGAAGGAAGTTCCTGAAATGTGGGTTCAGATCCTTGCCAGTGGAGGAGAGAATGGGCCCAGGTCTCCTGTGACCTGTACACCATAACCAACAGTTACTGCTTCTCCTCCTCCTGGTTTTGTGAACCTAGCCACAAGCACATTTTATTTGCTGGGTAGTTCCAACAAAATTTGACCTGGATTTATAAGTAAATACAAATGCTGAAGTTACATTTTTGGCACCTGCACTATATTTCTTTTGCCAGCTCTAATTAGGAGTCATCAAAGATTTCTGTTTTCCCCTAGCAGGGCTGGACTCCAGCTCAAACTTGCAGCTTAATTTTCCTAAGTGTTATGAGTACAATATTATTTAATATTTTTAATTCCAGCATCTCAGAGCTCACTTTATCTTTGTAGAGATTTGGGCTGAAGGCTGGTTATGTGATTTTACCTATGCCAGGTTGCCCTCACCTTTTGAAATTCCTGAAGACTGTGAACAGAAGTTTACTATCTTCATCTATTTCTGGAAAATCTAATGCTTGCTAACTTCACACTCCCGTTCTCAGTGAACCCATCGAGTTTGTTAACTCCCACAAAAGCACTGCATAATTTATGAAAAGAAGTCTCAGCAGCAAGTATACTGAATGGCTCAGCTCCCTTTCCTACAAACCAGGGCCACCCATACAATGCAGGTGCTGGCTACCCTTCAGAGGAATAACAGTCAGTACAGTCAGGCTGGGGAGTTTTCCACACTGAGGAGCTGATTTGGGGCTCCTGCTTTCACTTACTGGGGATGCACCTTGAATCTCCTTTCCAATTTTCAACAAGTAGCTAGCTAGGTGGTAAAGCCAACTCTTCTGCTTTCCAGCGTTTCACAGAGTGTGCAGAGACAGAAGATAACAGACTAATTGTGCAAACAGTGCCTACAGCCTGATGATTAACTCCACAACGGTGCTAAAATAGAGTGATTACCTGGTAGTCTTCAGTGGCCATACTGGCTGGCAAGCTGGTACTGTAAGCCTTAGCCATACTGCTTGTCTGATTGCTCTCTGCTCGCAGGTAGAGGAAGTGCCCTGTGAACACAGAAGTGAATCAGAAAAAACAAGATGATGTTTCACTTTTTTAATACTCTCTTGAAATAATTTCACATCATTGGTCTGAAGTACAGTGTGAGTAAGATGACAAGCATGGCTGGAGATCACATATCTTAGTGAGAATATAATAAGCACTTTGGCAGATTTCAGCAGCACAAAAGTCAACATCCCAAACCGCTTCCTGGAACATGAGTGCATAAACCTCAGATACCACTCAAGTAACTTCCCATACAGGAGCTCACACCAATCAGTGAAGTCCTAATCAGCCCTAATTCTTACACCATTTGGCATTAATGACTCTTGCTAAGACAAACCCTGGGCTGGAAGAGCTTATCTGTAGTCTCTGTTCCCAGGGACAGTTTATACAAGCTCTCAAGAGATGAAGAGGACACTTATATGGACACCCTTCATTTTGACAGGGAACTGTGAGGCAAAATTCATCTGTGCTACCACCTAACTTTCAACCTGAATATGTCTGGCCTCCCTCCTTATTCAACAAGCTGACAGTTCCAGGAATTATCTGACTTTTTTTTTTGTGGTATTCCATGGCACAGAATGTGTAAGATCACTTGGTCTTGGGATATGCTTGCATGTGATGCTCTTCCTAACCCACTGCGGAGTCTGGCAAGGGTCTCCAAAAGCATTTGTTTCTACAAGCTGCCTAGTTCTGTTGGATAATTTTTACTTTGTGATGCAGCAGCTATCATGTTGCTGCTGAAGTACTCTGCAATTGCATAGCTCCTAAGAGGAAGAAGGATGGAAGAAGTATATAATGAGAAAAGAGAATCCATTATATAATTTTTTTAAGGTGAAGGAAAATCCTAATCTCTGATAGTTTCATGTTAACTTTGTTGCAGAACTTGTTTCATATAAAGTTTTGAATCATGTTCAGAAGTTCATTTTAGCAATGTATGAAGTTGTTATAGGTAATACTGATGCTAAAGTTAATTTGGCATTGATGCCAAAAATTTTAAACTAATTTTAAAAAAAACCCTAAGTTCAAGGCTATTGTACATATATACACAGACACAGCGAGAGAGAACTATGAGGAACCTACCACCAGTGGCTTGTAAGGTAGACCCTACAAATGAGTCATCTTGAATCATTTCAGTAAATCCCCGAATAGACCAAGGAGATGCTGCAGTTTCATTCAGTGTCCAGCCACACAGACCCTCTTCAAAAGAGCAATGTGAGCCCTCTGGGAGACTGTCTACAACAGACAATAAGAAAAAGCAGGAAAACAGGAGAAACTTGATTATGGAACAACACAAACAGCAGCAAAAGTCAAAACTCGTTGTGGTTGTCTAAGCTACCCAACCTATGCTGCACACAGTTTTTCAATGTCAAAATATTAAATATGTCTCATTTGTTTACTTCCAGAGTCACCATCAGAAAGCCAACACTGCTCCTGGGGTTATTTGAGACTTTGCAGTTCTGTCCTGCTCTAGACACTGCGCAAACTGCAGCTCCCACAATCTAAGGAATGGTAAATCGCTGCCCTATCTTTGTAAAGGCCTTGCTGCACATGAAATTGCAGGCGTCACAAAGTTTTCTGTGTCCACTTAAAGGAAGGACAACCAACAGATTATTTTAGCTCTTTCCCACTGTACTTGCAAACAAAGCTAAATGATACTTCTCAGCTCCACATATACTGAGCCAGGGGATTTCTCTGTCATGATGTGCAATAAGAACTCTAAACTGGGATCTTGGAGGGACAGATTTATGATTATGTTTTGTGGGTGGCACTAGAAAGATGATCAGCATCTTCCACTGAAGGGAGATTCAGACCTTGGGTCCAGAAGGAATAGCTCACTCAGCTGCAGACATGTAAATAAAGGTTTTGCCTTTCTCTGAAGTAGCAGCAACTATGAAAGGCAAGTCATTGAGCTCCTTACTGCAATATTTGAAAACCAAACCAAAAAACTCATATCCATTTTATCCTATATAGGGTGAATTTTCAAAGAGAATCTTGATATGAAATTAATGTAAATAGGCTAAATTAATTCAGGAGGCAAAATACTGAATTAATCTAGAGATGGAATCAATTTAATTTATTTTTCACTCTAAATTATTTCTTCTAATGGGATGAAGGTTCCCATGAAGTGCCATGCCATATACTCACCACACCTCACTCCCTCCTGTTCTTTGACGGGGCAGTCGCTGATGAATTCACAGATTTGTAGGTGGCTGACACAGCCTCCATGAAGGCAGGGGAAGGTGGAGCCTTTGTCATATATAGAGAGACCTTGGCTTTCTTTATCTAAAGAAAAAAAGGGAAAGAACCGCAGAAATGAGTTGTCAGAATGCATATGATCGTTCATGTGTATCAACCTTCACGTGTAGGACCTCAGAAGTTGTCCTTTGGGTGATAAATGATACTCACCTCTGCTTTTTACTGTGTAGGTTTCTATCCAGCATGAGATTCCTGCAGATCACCTCAGCTCTCATGGAGACCAAATTTATTACTCCTTTCTCTCTTATGCACTGTCCTCTGCTGTGTTTGTGCTATCTTTAGATAAACACTTTTTTCTGTTTGTTTGTTTTGTGAAGGACCTTGACATTTCCTACCACGGTGTGCTCCTCAGTTCCGCACAGGCGACTGCGCGCCTGCCGGGCAGCTGTGGCAGGCTGCATGACACGCTGCTGCTGGAGGCAGAGATACCTGCTTCCCTCCCATCCTGACAGACACGTTGCTATGCCCTGCTGAGACTCAGGCTTAACTAACGCTCCTGCTGCTGGCACATTTGTGCCAAGTCGGTGGCATCCAGCCCATGCAGATAGCTGCTTCCCCAGTAAGTCGTCTCATTGTGCAGGAACTTTACTCATAGCCTAGTCAGCTGTACTCTGGGAGCATTTGACTGACTGCACAGGTATCCAGCAACCAGGCTGAACACAAGTTTTAAGTCTGATATTTCCCAATAGCATGGCTCTTAACGCACCCGGCCTGTCCTGTGGATGTGTGTGCACAGGTCTGTTATGGACCTGCAGGTTTGTGTAGGTCCCTTCTGGACCTGCTCCCCTTTAGCAGAGCTCCACACACAAGTTCCACTGGGATTGTTACTGCTCTGGAAAAAAATGCAAAGGTTAGGGAACCAATTCCAGACAAAAAAAAGGACATCTCTGCAGCAATCCAGGTGCACAGTCTGAAATAGTATTTCTTTGTGGCCCTGTGTTGTGCTGGGTGCATGCATCAGCTTATTTCAGGACTGAGTGTTTAGCATAGTGCTTCAGGCTGTATGCACTCCCTCAAAATTCCATGACTGACAAAAAAAAAATTACATTAAAAATACAACATTTATTAAATTAAAAAATTAATGACTGCAATAGAATTAAATCTCTGATATGATTTAAACCAGGCTCACGATATATTATGAAACAACTTTGTAAAACCAGTATTCTCTTTTTACAATTAAAGTTTTTACATTACATGCCAAGCTATTTCCACAGTGTCTGCAAAACGGAGGCGACAGCATTATATTAATGCATGAAAACCAGGAAGTGGAGATGATTATGTGTCTCCAACCTGCAGGCTGCCTGTGCTGACAGACTCCTGTACTTCCAAGAAGCCTAGATTACATTAGCAAGGTTCTGCACAGCTACTGAGGGTCATTTGCATGACATTCACAACAGGACTGTAAGTGCCAGGTAAAACTGATGATTTCTGAGCTGAGCACTCAGTACTTGGAGAAAATAATTACATTCCAGTTATTTCCATTTCAGACAGACATTCTCAGCCTGGCAGTAGAAAATAGACACTACAGAGTGCAGATAAATGTTTCTTTTCTTCATAGATTTGGAAGATAGAGCCCCAGTACAGAAAAGGCTTTGGTGGCACAAGGTAGTCTTTTGCTCTTGATTATTTAAGAACAAAAAATATTAAAGGCTAAAATAATCCAGGCAAATAGTTTTTTTCCATCTGTTGCTGGATGCAGCATAATCCCTGCTGTTTTCTCATACAAAAATTAAGCAAAGCAAAGCTGAAAAGCAGAGAGAATCACTTAAATCAGTGCTATAATTCTGAGCTTCAACCCTGCCTTTGGAACACGTATACATGTGTTCACACACAAAAAACCACATGCAAATGTGACCCTTGACAGGTAACCACTGCCAGAAACCCCATTTAAATCCCATCTAAAAGACTCCCTGATCACACTCACTAGTTTTGGTGAGGATGCTGCTCTCTTTTCTGACTGCATTTGGTTATTCCAAACCTGACTGTATTGCAACATACCATGAAAGCAGTTCCTGAGTTGCAAGTAGCCCACTGCCAGTACTCCAACCTCCTGTGCGCCACAGTTTGAATACAGCAAGGTGATTTTAAAAGGTCTTTCTATTCGGCCAATCTGGGCCATCAGGTATTTCCATTTCACCCTAGAAGACAACAAAGAGCTATCAGACATATACACAGCACATGGAAGACATGAAGTCTCTAGCATAAAGGTTCTGTGCTGTACCAAATAGAATAGTATATACACAGGGAATAGATAGGTGAATGTGAACTCCAACATAACAAACTGGTGTCAATATAAAACAAGTGATGTTCAACCTAACAAATTCATGTTCAGTTATCTTTGCTGCAGATCCTATTGCTGATGATGAAAAAATCCAACCACTCCCAATGATTAAGTTAAAATGGGGCTTAAATTATCACCAATTTTGGACACACACACACGCCCCTCATGTGCCTTCCACATATATGGTTGTGTCCTGTTTGCTCTTGTAAGTACAGATCAAGCAAGCAGTTGCACAAGTCTCTGGACGTCCTCAGGCTAACACTGACATTGTATGTTCTAAAAGTAAACGTCTGACCCTGAATGTTTCTTGGTTGTGTCAAGTGTGAGAACCTTTTCCTGTACGTTCTCTATCTAATCTCCCAGTTTAACAAACCAGAGTGCACCCACAAAGCAAGAGGAAGAAAAGTGGTGTTTCAGAAAATGCAGATTGCTCTGGAAATTTAAGCTTCACCACAGAACAAATGCCATAGCACCTAGACAGAATAGGTTTCTCAGTTGTGCAGCGCTTGTGGCAGTTCAGAGAAAGACAGATGGTCCCATGCACTCTAATTTTAAAGGTGGTCGTTAGGCATTGAAAGCTAGTGAGAGATACCACATGAGAATTTTCAAAGTACCTCACTCAAATCAGTCTGATGGAAGTCAGGGTATCCAGGTGTCATTTAAAAATCCAACAGGATTCTTAAAAATATTTTTATTTTATTTTTAAAACCTGTCCTTCTACCTCATGTTAACAAGACAATGAAATCCGGTTAAAACTGTATATTATTATTTTGTAAAGGCGTTGTAGAAAGGGCAGTGACAAAGGAATCCTTGCTCTAAGCTCTTTTCATACCCTATGTGCTGCTGATGTTGCCTGGGGTTACCCCGGACAAGGTGTCAGTGCCAGTGGGATGATTAGGAGGTCAGGTCACAGTGTTAAGATGTGTTGCTCAGGCTCTGCTTCCAGTATTACTTTTTAATTTGGGAAATGCCTTCAGCTGCCAAGAAATGATCATCTAGCCCTCATCTTGCACCACAAACACAATAGAAGGCAACACCCAGACAACAAACACATCTCTACTGGACGCAATATATTAAAAAAAAAAAAAAAAAAAAAAAAAAAAATCACAAACCACCTAATTTGCAACTTGCAAAAAACCCAAAGCAACTTTAATTTTTTATCACTTTCTCCATTTTTACTTGACACTGATTAGTTACCTAACTTATTCTTTCCTCTACAAACCAAATATATACTTATTTCCTGGTGAGAGCTTCTTACTATCCCTTCTATGGCATCCCCTTGTTTTCCACTTTCTCAATTGTACACATACACCACAGCTACCCTAAACTCATCTGAAGTTGAGCTCCTCTTATCAAGATGACTCTATTTCTCCTGTTTCCTGTCCCATAATATCATATTCCATAGTTCAATATAATTTAATTCAGCTTCAGAAGTGTCCAGCCCTGAACCACAACTGCACCATCTCTACTACCCAACAAAGGAAAATGACTGCTTTACCTTCATTTTGGACTATGGTGCAGCTTCAGGAATGCTCAGCATTTTTATATATCTTATAAATACACTTAGAAATATATCCCCCCCTGCCACACTGCGGCACAGCATCCAAGACCATTCAGCAGAATGACCCAGAACTGAATCACTTCTGCTACATGACACAGCTTTGTTCATCACTCCACCACATCCTGTTGGCCACAAATATCAATGGGCCTTAATCAAATTGGTTTGATGAGCCACTGAAGGTAAGGACAGCCTTTAAATCCTCTGAATTTATCTATTAAGCCTACTAGACCTTCCAAGCACTGAGACATAGTTCTAGAACCTCCACCAAGTTACAACCCACTCCAAAGCTGAGACATCACAGTATCACCAGTGTTATCACACCCTGAGTGCAGGAACTTGCAGCACACAGACCCTGATTCACAGCCAGTGTTACATTTAGTAGCAGCAACTAAAGAGACTACTGCCCCACAGCTGAAAACAATGGCTAGTTCAGCTGCTGCACCTTAATCCTACATTGTTTATAAGCCAGACACTTCAGAATTTGCCATTTATAGCCTGGTATATCAAAACAAATGAAAATCATTGGTGATCTAAGTCAATAAACCAACCTCTAAAGCGTCACTACTGAGAAAGACACACTGTCCAATCTGCCATCTCTGCTGGGAGAACTGTGGCATCTGGTAGGAAAGCAAGGCCACTATCTTAAACCATAACTTGTGTGAACTGGCAGCTCTTCTGAGTCAGAGCCTTAAGGCTCTGTGAATATTCTAGTTCTGCACTGAAATATCTCTAGTACTGAAATTTGACTCCATTTATAACACCACAGCAAAATCTGGTAAGCATCCAGAGACTGCAAAAATGACAAATAGCTTTGCATCACCCATAATACTTCTGTGTATGGAGTCTTGTCATCATCAAGGTATTCCCCTTCATAGAAACCCTCATCCCCAAGATCCAACAGTAGCAAGATTTCTAATGCTGTAAATAATTACGCCTTCTTTGCTTGGTTCCACTATCTAAACAGGGGCTAGTCAGAGCCAATTTAATTTTCTTAATGGAATCAGGAACAAAGCCCATTGTCAATCTAGCAGAAGATGGATCATTGCAGCAGGCTTCCAGATAAGCCAAGCTTGGCAATACCTTTACTATTGATTTTATGTCAAACCAGATCTCAAGTAATGAGTTCATATTACTCTTCTTCTAAATAGAGATGCTAAAATTGATTTATATGTATGGAAGAGCTACCAGAGTCTGACAGAATTTTGAGAAATTTGCATGGATAGAAAGTTTGGAGTTACAAGCAACCTGATGCTTAAGGCAAGGGACTTCAAGATTCACCCTGCAAACCTACAATTTCAACTTTTGATTTTTATTAGCCTCTCTATCTTCTCTGCTGAGCAAAAGTTTCTCTCCCCCTCCTTACCACTCCTGCTGTGCCATGCTTTTCCATATGCAACAAAGGTAACTAACTGATCATTAATATTAAGAAAGACTTTTAATATTAAGAACATCAATTTCTTCATTAAGAGTGAAAAAAGTAATGAGGCTGAACAGGAAAGCTGAAACTCTATCTGAATTAGGGGGACTCAATGCATGGTTTACTGTACTAAGGTATGTATGCTAAATGCTTCTAGGCTTAATCAGTGAACATACAAATTAGAAGCTTTACATTACTTTTCTACATACAGGAAGCTGTTGCCTACAAGTCTTCACAGACATCCAGTCCCAGCCATTGGACTTAAAAGGAAATAGGTGAGAGCAGAACACGTGCCTACCCCTCTTGCCTTCACCAGTCCCTTACAGGGTTCTTATTTGATCCAGTGTATTTTGGTGTGTGATTTCAACAGAAGCACGAGGAGCAGTAAGTCATACTCCCAGATTAATGTTCAAAAAACATAGTCTTATATAACAGCTGGACAGCCTCTCCTTTTCTAGCTGTATTTTAAAATCAAAAAGGCTGTGGTCATTGTTGTCAGTACATATTAGGGATTTTCTGAGGATGCTTACCAGACTACTCCCTTTCAAAGGCTTATGTAGTTGGACACCCAATTTACGAAACCCAAATGACCATACGTGTTTCTAGATGTTCAGATCAGCAATATGGCAATGTTTCCATGTACAATAGCAGAAGTTAAATAACTTTAGTGGATAAAATCAATCACATTAGTGCCACAGAAGTGTCAAAGACGGCAAGTTTCTACAAGTGTCTCAGAAGCTGGCAGGGCATTTTGGCACCACCCACCCAACCCAAAAAAAGGGGAAAGACACAAAAAAACTAAGCAATAATTGTTTTGTAAGGTTGGCTAACTGAAAACTCATGTGTGCGCATGGCCATGAAATTTTTGTTTTTTGACCTACCAAGACTACCATGGTCAGTGCCTTATACTTCAGAATGCAGAGCAAAATCACATTGACTTATTGACCACAGAAAGGGAAAAGATTATCCCTGCTCTGAATGATGTTTTTTTATTTTCACCGAAGTGTGAGCACTTAGACTTGAAAGAAACTAGCTCCTTACAGAAATAGTTTCTGCTGACAACACTGAAATAATTGGTTAACAACAAACAGAAGCATGTGAAACCATTCAAAACAAAAGCACAGAGAACTCAGAAGAATTTTCAGCTGTGATTATTTCTGGGTCTACATAGTAAAGAGAGGAAAGGTGGGATAAGCAAAATAGTAAAAAAAACATTAGATATGACCTGAACAAGCACCATAACTGTAATCCTGGGAAAGTCAAGGCAGCTGAGTCAAGTGCCAGATGAAGAAGACTTGGACTTGCAAGCAAAGCTACAGGCTCTTGATGTTTGTACTCTACTGAGATAATAAGAAATATAATTTTATATATTTTTGGTAAATATATAGAATTTCAAACACCTCACTCCCTTGGTGGTTCTCCCTCTAATGGTAATAACTCAGAATACCCATGCACTATAGGTGTGGTATATAACAATAAATACTGTGATTTTTCCCTACTTGTTCAGAGGACATGGTGTCTGAAGGTTCATTTGTTTCTTTGTTCTTTCACTAAGGTATATGTGTAAAAAAAGGAGTGGCAGCTTCAGTATTACCAATTTAATGATAAATCCTAGTAGTTACTGAGGTGGACAGCAACTTTCCCTCATCCTTGATACATCTAATCTTTTGGGGACTGTGTAGCTGATGGATCCTGAAAAAGGAATCACCATCAGGAGATTTCTAGGTCCAGAAAGAGGACAGTTCACTGAAGTGGCCTGATGCAGCTGGAATTTATGATGAAGGAATTGATCCTGGAATTGAGGGATGACAAGAGACTGAA
The DNA here is from genome assembly GCF_018691265.1 of Tyto alba. Classification (NCBI taxonomy): domain Eukaryota; kingdom Metazoa; phylum Chordata; class Aves; order Strigiformes; family Tytonidae; genus Tyto; species Tyto alba. The sequence goes on from NW_024881280.1 coordinate 7,818,726, forward strand.
GCGGGATATTCTGGAATGCCTGAGTGTCTGAAAAACTGCCATCTAGACTTTTTTCTTTATCTAAGTTTCTACTCTGATCTCAAGATGATCCCTTGGTAATATTGTCAATGGTTAAACTATGTACTACACATAGGCATCTATCTCAAGGTCATTTGCTTATTGTCCTTCTTCTTCTGCTCTAAATTGTGCAGCAGTGCTTGGTTAGCACTGAAAAGCTTGTAGAACTCCCACTCTCTATGGAAAGTCTCTGGAAAGTGGGAACGCTTCAGGATGGTCTCTCTTCTTAACAATTTAAAACAGGACCCAGTAACCTTCCTTCTTGAAAACCTTAATACTAAACCCTCTGAGCTTACCATTGCTTCATTTCACTCACTAAGAAAAAGTAATTCCAGAGTCTATGCCAACTTCCAGTCAAGCTAACGCCATTCTAATAAACTAAATTCCCTCATTATTAGAGAGATGATAATCTTGATTGCATGTAGAATTGTTTTGCAGTGCTCAAATAAGCTGTTAAACAACATATATGATCTGTTCCAGGGATGCTGCAGTGATTGCATTCAAAGGCTGGTCTAGCTAGCTAGGTATACCAAAAGGGTATTTTATGAGTTTATATAGGGGAATGGAGCTGTGGCTGCAGTTGCAGAGGCTTGTCAAATGCTCAAGGCAACAAGGGCAGTTATAGGTAAAAAATGACATTAGAAACTGATCCCAGAAAATGCAACAGATTCCTTATGAAATTGGCAAGAATAAGGGGAAGGAGTAGCCAGGAAGGAAGTGAGCAATAGCTAAAAGCTGGAGAGAGAGACGGATCTTAAAGAGAATAAATACCTTTTTTTAGTCAAACTCTGCTAACTTTGGCTGGCCAGGAGTCTTGGCTACAGCTCTCCATGGCAGCCTGGAGAGTGCCAAAGAATTTTAAAAAAACAAGAACTGGGATCTATTGCTGAACTTCCCTGTGGGAGTCAGTCAGGTGATGGAAATAAAAAGCTCTGTTGTGTGTCTGACCCAGGTTCTTACAAGGCAGATTGCAGGAAAGGAAAAACAAGCACATGGAAAATGGCAAAATCAGATGACACGTGGACTTTTATCCTTCTTTTCCTGTCTTGGTTCATTCCCTTTGCCCATTTATCCTGCTTACTGCATTCTGCTACACACAGGAATGAAAAACACTGGGAAGATCAAAGGGAAGAGAATACAGAACAAGATCCAGGGTTGCTGCACTTCCTTTTTTTTTTTTTTTTTTTTTTCCTTCACCTCTTCTCACCTCTAGCCTCTGTTTTTTACCTCCCTGAGCTTTTCAAATGAAGCAAAAGAGGATGCTCCTGAACTTGGCGGACAGAAGGAGGAAATTCCAAAAGAGGTAAAGTTAACTCTACCTAAAATGAGAAAAGTGACCCTTGTAACAATGATAGGACCCCTTGAATACTTACAGACTAGAGTCACATTGCCAAGGCAGCCTTTGGACTTTGTGCATTTTACAGCTAGAGTCCTAGCATCAGTGAGAGAGTCAACCACTCTTGACCCTTCCATATGTGAGGGAAGAAGAGTGAGTCCTAGGCAAGTGTGTTCTTTGCAAAGGGCACACACAAAACTTGGGTCTGTTACAGACATCCTGTCAGTCCCAACAGTTCTACCTTCATTTTCTGCTGTAACAGCAGCAATGATCACAAGAAGGGAGAAGACACTAACAGTGTCCTGGATGGACTTCACCCTACCCTGCAATTCAAAGTCTAAACAGCTGCAAATTGATTGTCTTACCCGGTATCCTCCTCATGGCCAACTCTCAGAGAAATTATTATATTTCTGTTTGTCTCCACATATCTGATTTCAACTGTGAACCTCTGGAGGAGAGGAACAGCGTCCTGTGAACATATGGCCAGTTCCAGCAAGCAAGAGTCCAAGCTCCCAGGCAGGATGGGGCTATGCAGGCTGAACTCACATCTGTCTGGGAGCCTACTGGTGTTCAGGAGGAAAATGTCCCCTGTGAGGAGAAAAAAAAAAAAAGAAAAAAAAAAAAAAAGAAAAAAAAAGAGACACACAGTGTGGATGGAAGAGAGATAATAAGAGAAACAGATAAAGACTTTGAAGAAAGCAATCATGAGAAGAAAGGAGAGGACTATGCACAAAACAAACCCTCCCCCCAAAAAAATAACATAAAGCAGAGAAAGGAGAATAAAGTAAAAATGAGGGAAATAAGTAAAGAAGTGATAGAAGGAATAAGAAGAAATCAAACAAAGCAGAGTGAAGACATGTCCAACAAAACAAAAGCCAAAGACCTTGCAAGTCAGACAGCAGACATGTGGAGCCAGCCCTGGCTTGTAAAGGATTGAGTTTCCTAAGAAAAATCCAGTCTCTGTAAGCAAAAGTAGCTTATCCTAAAACAGGGAGGTACAAAACAAGTATATAAAGGGGCTGGCTGTTTACAGAGTACATACATAGACAACTCAGGCAGCACACATATATATTATATGGCTCTTAGTGACTCTTGGGCACTGACAATGCACTTGCGAGCTGTGCACCAGAACCAGCCTATGGCAGTATTTTTAGTGACATGTGCCTGAGGCCTCAGCCTGCTGGCTCCTGTTGCTGCCACCCAAAGCTGCTCCCAGTGCCAGGAGAAAGCAGATGTCCATTTGAAGGGAACTGTAACTCTGCCTACCTTCAACATCTCCACGGGAGGAACTGTTTTCCAGAAGCAGCTGCTGCCTCTCCTGGGACACCAGGACACCAACTGACGATAATACCCAGTCCGGTTTTCCAAAACTGTCTGTAGACGTCACCCATGAACAGCTTGAGCCGATGACACAAGAGATTTCTGTTATGAGAAACCAAAGGTTTCATTGAGGCCTTCCCCAGTTCAAGGGGCAGAGGTGATGCAGGCACATGAATAAGCAGAGGTACAGTGTATGGGGACTATCTCTCCCAAGAAATGGAAGAGTTGAAGGGAAAAAAGAAAGTTTGTCTTGTCCAATAACAACAGAGTCTCTCACAAGGTGAGTAAAGGAACATGCCAGAATGAAAAACAACCCTGCAAATTCTTGGCAGGTGTAAATCAGCATCCTCCCACCGGTATGAACAGTGAATTTACATCAGTGGAAGGTCTAGCTCACATGTACATAAAATCTTGAATGAGAATAATACCTAGTGCAGCAAGGATATTGCAACTGTATGGATTTAGCATTTTGGCAGAGAGGAACAAATGAAATTCTAAGGTCAACCCTCTCTCATCAATAGAAAGAGCTTGACAAGGTCTCAAGCACAATAGCTGAGCTATGCAAGCTTTACATATTTTTTTATTTTTAAACAGTTTTTCTTTCTTCCAGAAGGATGGACAAGAACACCTTCTTAACAAACTCCAGAGTCCATTTGCAGCACTCAGAACACTAGATCACCCTGGCCAGAATTTTTCATAATCAGCATATTATAAACCAGACAAGAAGTAATTCACTGTTCTCTCATCAATCTAATATAAACTCCCTGAAGGGATGTTAGCTGCACAAAGATCTCCCACGCAGAGTGGGGCTGAATAGTTATGTTAAGCTGATATTAACTTGCATGATATTTATTTTCAGTAGTAATAATAATATTACAGTAATAACTGAAGGACCCCCAGGCCATATGAGAAATAATAAGAGACTAAACATTTGTATTGGGATCCTGATGTTCTGAGGATATTCAGACCTTGCAAACATGAATGACACAATGTTATCCCTTTGGCTGCCCTATTCCTGCGGAGAAGACAGGTATAAAGAACAGAACTAAAGTCAGTGATATAACAAGGATAGGTGTTTGCACAGGCAACACAGGTAGGGCAGAAATAAAAATGTAAGAGCCTCCAGAAGATTGCCTATACTTTAACTAAACTTTCAGAGAAAGAAGAAATGGAAGCACCTTTTGAATGCAACAGCCAAAGTAGACAAGTTTTCCCAATTTTCAAAGTTAATTGTAACTACGTTTTTATAAAACACCACCCAGTGTGCAGGGGTAACAGAAACACAGATGTTACAGGGATGTGCATCACTGTGGCTTGGGACAGGCTGTGAACTCCCACCTGAACACACACCCTCCCCTCCAGTTCCTCTGCACGCTCCCCAGCCCTGTCTGGCCTGCTTGCCACTGCAGGGTACTGCCTCTCTCAACCTACCAGCCAGGCCAACCACCTGAAGAGCTTCCCAGCCCACCTCATCAAATCCATACAGCTTAGCAAAGGTCTACTGCACTGGTCAGCCCACCGTTTTTAGATGGAAGCCGCAAGCAGCTGAACTGGCAAATTGTGCACAGGTGTGTGTGTGTGCACGCACACGTATGCAATGCCAGCTTCCAGCAGGGCACGGGAAGGAGGACACCAGCCACTCTCCTGGCTTTAGGGAAAAACGCCTGTGTGCAGCTTCAGGCTATGGTTTGATGACGCAGTGAAACAGCTTTCACGATCTCAATAGCTCATTAACTTCATGGCAGTGTGAGACAAAGCAGAGTCTTGATCCAGACCTGCTGTGCTGTTTCAAATTTATTAAAGTTTGACAGGTTAACTCAGTACCCACAGACTTATTGTCAATAGTAGAAATATTTTTATCAGGCAAAAATCTATTTGGTCATAAAACCCAGAAAGCAATTTCTCTCACAACAGCATGACAGTACAAAAAAGCAAAGTGAGAGCTCAGAAAAGAAAAAATGTCTTCTCTTTTTTAAATGGAGGGTTACCTGAAACTAATATTTATGAGAAAATCATTTAATTAAATCTTACCAATAACCCTACTTGCAGTAGCAAGAACCGTACCAGTGTAGACATAATCCTTTAAACGTGACTCACATAACAAAGCACTTTGCAGCTCAGATAAGTGAACACAACATTCTCCTTCAAAAGCAACTAATTCTCATACTCTCTGGGCTGTATAAAGCCTATCTGCCACAGCCTGAGGCTGGAGAGGATCTGAATGCCTGGAAGAGTCTGAAATAGATCAGGAAAGTCGTTGACATCCGGTAAAAAAAAAAAGACTCAGAGCTTTCTGTCAACAGATCATCATAGACTGGTTTGGGTTGGTAAGAACCTTAAAGACCATCCAGTCCCAACCCCCCTGCCCCGGGCAGGGCCCCCTTCCCCCAGCCCAGGGGGCTCCCAGCCCCGTCCAACCTGGCCTTGAACCCTGCCAGGGAGGGGGCAGCCACAGCTGCTCTGGGCACCCTGGGCCAGAGCCTCACCCCCCGCACAGGGAAGGATTTCTCCCTTATATCTAATCTAAATCTCCCCTCTTTCAGTTTAAAACCATTACCCCTCATCCTATCCCCACAGCCCCTGACCCAGAGTCCCTCCCCACCTTCCCTGCCCCCCCTTTAAGCACTGGGAGGCCACTCGAAGGGCTCCCCGGAGCCTTCTCTTCTCCAGGCTGAACCCCCCCAACTCTCTCAGCCCGGCCTCCCAGGGGAGCTGCTCCAGCCCCCCCAGCATCTCCGTGGCCTCCTCTGGCCCCGCTCGAGCAGCTCCGTGTCCTTCTGCTGTTGGGGGCCCCCGAGCTGGCCCCAGCACTGCAGGGGGGTCTCCCCAGAGCGGAGCAGAGGGGGAGAATCCCCTCCCTGGCCCTGCTGCCCCCCCCTGCTCTGGCTGCAGCCCAGGGCATGGGTGGATTTCTGGGCTGCGAGTGCACATTGTTGGCTCACAGGCAGTTTTCCATCCGCTAGTTCCCCCAAGTCCTTCTCTGCAGGGCTGCTCTCAACCCAGTCATTGCCTGGCCTGTGTTTGGGATTGCCCTGACAATCACATGCATCGCATTCTGATGGAAAGATTGATCAACAACAAGCTGTTTTTTAGCATAAATCACAGAGCAAAAGAACTGGGTACACTGATGTGGTAACAGTGACAGAGAACACTGAAAGCTGCAGGCTCTGGCACTACTGTGTACCACCTTACATATGTTTCAATCCGGCCTTGTTTAGCATCTATGAACTTGGAGAACTTCAAATGCAGGTCTGCAGAAAGGCATAATGTCATAGAAATTAAAAGGAAAAAAGTAAAATAGAGAAATACATCTATACTACTACAATCAGCAAATGACATATTTTAAGATGTTACAAAAGTGCTCTGAAGAAGCTTAGATTGAAAAAAGCTCATGGACATTCCAGAGTATGTCAGAAAGGAGAATCACCCTTTAAAGAACTGGATACCATCTGTAAGATGTTCTGATAAGAACTCCTCTCTGGCAAGGCTAGGTCATTTTGCCACCTTGTGAGGAATATATGTGACTTTTCTAACATGCATGGGTCTTTTATTATTGTTTAGCACCTTCATTAATGACCTGGACAAGGTGTCAGAGTGCACTCTCAGCAAGTTCACTAGGGCTACAAAACAGAGAGGAGCAGGTGACACACCAGATGGCTGTGCTGCCATTTGGAGCAACCTAGGCAGGCTGGAGGTTGGGCTGATAGGAATCTTTTGGAGTTCGACAGAAGGAAATGCCAAGTCCTGCAGTTTGGGAGGAATAACCCCTGGCACCAGTACATGCTGAGGGCTGACTGGCTGAAAAGCAGCTCTGAAGAGAAGGACTTTGGGGTCCTGGTGGACAACAAGCTGTCCACGAACCAGCAATGCAGCCTTGTGACAAAGAAAGCCAACAGTCTTCTGGGCTGCATTAGAAAGAGCACTGCCAGCTGAATGAGAGATGTGATCCTTCCTTCCTACTCAGCTCTGGTGAGACCACAACTGGAGTACTGTGCCCAGTTCTGGGCTCCACCATATAAGAAAAATACAGACTTACTAGAACAAGTCCAACATAGGTCCACAAAGATGACTGGGACTGAGGCATCTTTCATAAGAGGCTGACAGAGCTGGGACTGTTCAGCCTGTTGAAGAGAAGGCTCAGGGGCATTTTATCAATATGTACAAACACCTGGTTGGAGGGAATGAAGATGCCAGACAGTTCTCAGTAGTGTCCACAGACAGGACAAGAGGCAATGGGCACAAATTAAAAAACAAAACAAAACAAAACAGGAAATTTAATCTGAACACAAGAAAACACTTTTTTACCATAAGAGTGGTAAAAGGCTGGAACAGGTTGCCCAGAGAAGCTGTGCAGACTCCATCTGTGGAGATACTCAACAGCCATCAGGACACGGTCATGGGCAACCTGCTCTAGCTGGCAGTACTCGAGCCAGTGGGGTTGGACTAGATAACCTCAGGAGGTCCATTCCAATCTCAACCATTCTGCCATTATTCCTCTAAATGAAAAGGCATCACTTCAATTTCCAAGTTGTCACACTACTGATAACTGGGTCATTTCTCTTAGGCATTTATAAAGTATAGTGTTTGCTTCATCTATCCTAGCACCACAGTAAGACCAAATTCATCCTACCTATCTCACAAGCATTTTGTCAAGCTCACTGAGTTTCTACAATGCCTAGAAAAAGAGAATTCCAGTTGAAAAAAAACACTTCATTTGGTAACAAAGAAGGTAGTTTGTTCTATAGTTGCTGGAAAGCAGCTCCACTAATTAGCTTTTATTTCAAGAATTCCCAACCCCAAATCTGGTGGATTTCACTGTGCTGTTGAAGAAGATTATTCTTTTCCTTTCCTTTATTTATTTTTTAATTATATTTTCTTTTTAAATAAGGAAGTAAGGGTCTCCCTTAGGGTTACACTGGCCTTTCTGAGTCATTCCTCCATTTCCAGTCAGAAATTCAGTGGCACAACTTTCTGGTAAAGGGTCCTTGTGACTGCCAGTATCTATCTTGAACCTAGATTCTGAAGTAGAATTAAGGAGGATATAAGGAATGGGAGTTGTGGTACCTGGTTTAGAAGTCTGGTGCAATGAAACCATCCTGTTTTTTATGAGGGAGAGCTTCTGAAGTGGATTTGGTGAAGAGTTTTCTTCATGTGATCCAGAACAGGAGACAACAACTATAAAAAACCAAACAAACAAACAAACAAAAACAAAACCAAGCAAACAAAAAACAACAAAAAGAACAGGGAGTTTGATGTGTCTATACAAAATTATGCTCCCATATTGTTAAGCATGAACATATATTTAACAAAGCCCTGTTTTATTACACTCACTCTCATCACAGTTTACTGGTGCAGTACTGTCCCAATGATGTTTCAATATAGCCCTACCACTTCCCAGAAATATAACAAAATATTTTACTTAATAACATGTTCTTTACTATTCTTTATCCACTCCTGTTTTTACTAATATATAATGTCTAAAGAGACACCGTATATTCCAGTAGTGCCCATGTTGCAGTAACAGTACATCTAGCTGCCTACCAACAACTACACTTCTAAAGCATTCAGGTTAAATGGGGCTTTGAGCAACCTGATCTAGTGAAAGATGTCCCTGCCCATGGCAGGGTGCTTGGGCCAGATGACCTTTAAAGGCCCCTTCTTACACAAACTGTTCTATGATTCTATTACTAGCAGAAAAGCTTAACTGTAAAATACACGCTATCTATATAATACATGACACGGATTTATTAGCAATGTTTTGGGAGGACCTGAGTAAGTGCTCTCATCTTCACCACACAGGAAAACCCCATTTGAAACTAATAGTAATGAAACCTTTGTATCACTGCACAAATGCAGAGAAGAGAGTTCTTTCTTACTGCCAGGCATGAAGGCTGGGATTTTTTAAGGAATCAGGTAATTTTCCTGTATCTGATATCTAATAATACCTACTCTGTCCAATACCTTTCTTATTAATCCCCCTGCACTGCTCTATCTCAGGGATTGCTTTGTCATATATCTATAAAAACCTTCACTGGTAACTGTGATATTTAATCATAATTATGGCACCAACACACACACATTTGTGACTTTTTATTCAGTTCAAATCTTAGAGTCCTGATGTAAAGTTAGTTGAGCTGGAAAAAAAGACCAATATTCTAGAAGATATAAAAGGCCGTAGAAATTATGTTATACTTCACCAATATGAATATCCGATCTAGCATGCTAAGATTAGTTGGTTTTAAAAGGAGGTGTTCTTCTGGATCAAATTTTTGTTATTCAAAGTAAAACAAATTTACCAAAATTATTATCCATTGTAGTACTTCTGACAAGTAAATATTCAGTACCTTCTGACTTCTCTTTGGGACAACTCATACCAACAATGGCTTTTTTTATTTATCTAACCTGTGCATGTGAAAATACACAAGTCCCAAACTAAGCATGCACTAACCTCTATTTAAGATTGTTGCTGGTCTTTTCTTTTCCAGAAATCATAAACAAATTGACTAAAGCCAACATATTTATTTTCAAAAGGTGTTCAAAGACAAACAGGTGCAAAATGAATTGCTTTCAACCTCAACCATGTGAGTTATGAATTCAGCAATATAAAAATATGAAAGCATGTCAAAGGAGACAGGAATCCTATTCACATGAATTGCAGTTGAGATAAAGATGTATATACATACCATTGATAACAGCTAAGATATTCTCAGCAGAACTAATTTGAACAGTGATATTATGAAAATATTCAGAAGGAAAAAAAATAAAAAGAAAACAAACAAACAAACAAAAAACCCCAAACTTGAACATATCTTCGACCTTTGCAAACTTACCACTGCTTTCAGTTTTTCAGCAACATCTGGTCTGATTTTAAACTGTTAAAATTATGTTCATTTCAATATATATGACAATGCGCATCACTCAGTGAATAAAATGCTGTGAAATGTTTCATATCATGAGAATGCTGTATCCTTCCATCTTTTATTATAGTATTAAAGACAACCATCAGTCTTCCTGGGGTTCTCAGGAAAGGATAACTTTAGAACAAAACAGCATCATGCTGCAGCAGACACACGCAGTACTGATGGCAGACCTGTGGTCTCCACAATCCAGTTGTCAAACACTGCATTTTTCTCCTTCTTCTGTGTTCAAATATGTAGGGATGTTAATGCTGGAAAAGCTGATTCTGCACTGTATATAAGACACCGACACCGGTCTGCTAAGTAAGGTATCTTCAGTAATGGGATGAAATCCTGAAAAAGAACCTAAACTCTTATGTGGCACTTAGCTGGCCAAAGTTTGGCCAGCTTTATGAAAGGCTTGCCTTAAGAAAAATCTGTGCTAAAAATCAATCACATATTGCAAACGACTCTATTTCACTATATTAAAAGAAATTCTGCTATGGAAAGAGAACAAGAGCTTTTGACAACTTGAGTCTGCTCCTCTCAATTTATGTTGTGTGTCTGTTGAGACGTTGCTCAGTTCTATATCTCCCGATCTTTGTTAAGCACTGCTGTAGGTTCAATATTTACAGTATTTACTTCCCTCAGGGCTTTCTGTAAAGACTGTTCCACCCACTCACCTTCTCACACGCTCCAAGTTGCTCGTGTATTTTGGAAATAGACTGAATATCATGGGACCCACAAAACATAGTACAGTCATAGCAGAAGTTCTGCTACAGACATTCCTTCTGACAAAACTAAAACTTAATAAAAATATTTGACTTGCACTCCTCTCTTCCCCTCCCTCCTCCCCCATTATATAAACACCTTTGGGACTTTTCTCTTCTTTCTCATTAGCAAACACAAGTTCCAGTGGCAGACTACCATGAACAGAGGCCTAAGCTACTTAAAACATGAATTTACTGCTTTAGTGTGAAAAAAAAAAAAATCCATTGCCATTGGTGATGGCTGAGACAAACAAGGTACAAAAGCCTTTTTATACCATTGAGATAAGAGTCTACAAAGTTGGCTGGTCTGGTATTAAGATATATTAAAACTTAACTACTGCTTTGTCACAAAGTACACTGCATGAAACTTGATCTCCTAATTACGTTATCCACTGTGCAGACTGTCAGCAACATCCTATTCAATTCTGGCAAAAAGCCAAGAGGTTTCATTCAAATGCCTGGTAACAACCCTATTCCCCTTCTCTGGGAAGATGCCACTTACTGAACTGGGCATAGGAGAGGAAGGAAAGGCAGTAATTACAACTGAGCTCACTGAGAAACAAAATACACTTGGACAGAAGACCCTAGACTCAGTGATAGGCATGGAATTTGTTCATATGCACCCACAAAAACATGCCCTCATTCATTTGCTTCCTCATAGCAAAGAATTTCTGGCTGTGGCTGAGTAGAAGAGGACTTACAGTATGATGAATCCTTGAATGACATCTGGACAGTGGTTCTGTAACACTCCAGTCCAGCCTACACTCTTACTTTATATCTCAATTGTTTTTCTCTCTCACTCATTCAACCTCTCTTACTGACCTGAAAATCTAGTGCACCCAGTCACTAAAAGAAATTCTTTTTCACTTTCTTTTGAAGCTGGGAACTCCAGAGATGCTTCCAATAGCCCCACGTCATATCCTCTCTTACATGCTTGTATGTAATTCTTGTATGACACCAATTTCAGCATTAAGCAAATAAAAAAGACTATCGCTTATAAACTACATGATTTCCCTGTCTTGATCGGCAAAAGGCAATGATTTAAGTGAAAAGAAATAAAAGATAGAAAGAAATGAGATCAGTGAATTTAAGCTAAGTCTGCCATTGAGGAACATAAAATGATCAGGAAAAAAACAGTAAGTGTAACAATACTCAACTGTCACAGCAAAAATCCAGGATCTTTTAACAGCATAGCACAAATCCATCACTTTTTCTGCAATAAAACACAGTAAAATCTGAAGCCTCCAGCAATCAGAAGGTAATTCCATTTCTTTCAGTATCTTACAAAAAAAGTATCCGGACACCGGCAGAGCTGAAATTTTTCCTGAATCTTGGTGCTACTTTGCAGAAGAGAAGAAAACTACAGAAAATACTTATAGAACTCATGATGGGAAATTAATTCCAAGTCAAAGTCATCTTCTTTTAGAGCATTAAAGGAATTTCCTTTAGAGCATTTTCTAGTGTTTTTTTTCCCATCTAATATCAAAATAGCAACTCAGTACTTCTCACTGCTTCTGTGAGAAGATAAACTGATGTACAGACTAATAGATCTGACTGTCAGGAAGTCAGACTAGACAAAAAGAAGACTCTTTGTCTACTACCTATCCTAGTATTGTTCAATTACTCCTAAACCTTCCTCTTTCAGCTCAGTAAATAATCTCTCTCCTTCATTAGTATTTACAGCTTTAAGTTATTAACCTTTCACCTTGAAATTGTCACTGTGATCTCCTGCTGCTTGCTATTAAACTCTTTTATTTTTTGCTCATTAGTTGGTTTGTCCCCATGTCCCTTGCTTACTTCATCTCCCTTTTTGTACTCAGTCCAGATAAATTGCAGGTATTGGTCAAAAGGGAGTTGGCAAAAGGTCAAAAGGTATTGGCAAAACACAGTTTTGCAAAAGCTTAGTATGTGAGGTGATACTTCAGGATCTTCATGGAGCCTTCTCCAGTTTTTCAGGGTTCTTGGTGAAAGGCAGGCATCAGTGCACACTAATGCCATGCTATGCAGAATGGCCCTTCTGCTCCCTCCTGAGATCTCCCTGTTTATCTGTGCAACGATCTCATCAGTCATTTTGGCCAAAAAGAATCCTCTTAGTTGATCATCCACCATGACATCAAGACTTTCCCTGGCCTATTTCCTTCAGAATAGGAATTCCCACCCTCCATATCTATATCATTTCCCTTTCAGATAGCTGATTTTATTGCATTAGTGAGTTGGACTCTGCCTTATTTTTTCCTATCTTAATCTTTATGTTACCAGCAGATCACTAGTACAGTTTTTATGTTGTCTTCTGACTTACTGCTAAAACTATTAAATAGCACATAGCCTGGAATGTATACTTAGAGGAAACTTACAAGCAGAGTTAATCAACAGTAATTCCTATCTATACCTTTATTTTAAATCTACATGTGACACAGTGATTTGTATCATGCAGTAAAGTACGTATCAAGAGTTATCACTTTAAGTACGTGACTGAAGTTGGAATGTCCTACATCCACATTATGAGTTTTGTCACACTTGTAAGCTCATTAAAAAAAAAATAATTACACTGCATCAAGAAGTCTTTTCAAATAAGCCCTTTAAAATGACGTGTAATTATAAACCCTTTTCTAGTTCTTTGAACCTATATCAAGTGTTCTGATATTTTTACTCAGACTGATGTCAAGGCAGCAATCTTTGTATTACCAACAGATTTATTCACATGACTAGAGCATCTATCAGCAATGTAATTAAATACAGCCATCCAGCATATTCTATTTACCCTTTTTAAATACTAATGCAACATTAACTTTCTTTCAGTTCTTCAGAATCCCAACACTTACGGAAAAATTCAACATGGATGTCTTTTAAAGCTCCTTAGCTAGTCGTTTCAAAATTATTAAACAAGCTGTCTTGACCAGCTGTTGTACAAACAAGACATTTCAATAACTGCTTTCTTCACAATTTTGTGTTGCTATGAAAACTATTGCATTATTTCTATGTGACAGGGAAGCATCAATTGTTGTGGTTTTGGTTTTTTTTTCTAGAAGAGAAAAGTTTATTGAACTCTTTTTCTTTTTGCCTATTATTGACAAACCTACCACACATCTATGACAGATTTATATCATTGCTAAGGTGGTTTTGCTACTAATGCACTTGGAAAACTTAGACTTCCTAACTGCTGCTGGTTTCTTCTTAATTTCTTTTGCTTTCTTCATCTATTGGTAAATTTTCAACTTTTCAGTTTCCTTTTATTGTGAGCAATGTACTTTTTTCCTTATTTTTTATACCAGCATATCCCCCACCCTCAGCTATAGGCTTATGGCTTTCTAGCTGTTTACACAACTAACCTAATTATTATCTGCATTTTTCTGTCCACAACGTTTCTTTCATCTAAGTTAGTGTGACATTGTTTTAAACTCCAGGAGACTTACCTTTTCTGAAAGTACCAAGATATAGCACTTTGGATGTTATTTAGGCACTAAAGTCCATTTGTTTGAATATCTAGGCTGAAGTACATGTCAGACCACTTCAGATTTTATTCTGTTTCAAAGAAGTGTGTATTCAAGCCACAATCACTTCCACTTGTACATCTGAGTTTAGTTCTGAGCTCAGTTCTTACCTCAATTTTTCATTTGCTGAGAATAGGTCTAGAGACAATATCCTAACATGAGATGTGAAGATTTGCATTCATATGCTGTCGTCTACTCAACATTTGCAAAGATGTTCTCATGCTGGCACACTGAAACCTCTAACATGCCACTTGTATGGAAGGCTTCACACAGACAGACAGACACATGTGCTTTTTTCCTCTCCTTACACACAACAGGCTAATTTGAATTTCATCCAGCTCTTTAGCTGGATTTGGATCTAACAGCCATCAGCAAGCACATCAGAATTAATTTTGAGTATTAACTGATCATTCGGTTCAACGGTTGGAGAAAGAGGAAACGACATTTTTGCCATGCAATGCTGTTCCCAATCTCCTTCTGTCCTCTGATTACAATCACAGGAATACTCCCTCCTAGTCTGAGAAATTCCAGTTCATCAGCATTTAGGTTTAGAAACTAGTAATTCCATTCTATTGTCAATTGTTTATTAGCCAGCCTCATCACACTGGTAGTAGGCAATTAAAGAACTCCTCTTTCAGTTCTTGGTGCCTTGATTAATTTTATTCTTGACACCTTGACTCTATGCTAAACAAGTGACTGTTATTCCTCGCTTATCTATTTCCCTTGGTTGCTAATTTAATACCATCCAAACAAGTCTGGCTAGTGAGTCTAAAAGGTTGCTTCCCCTCCAGTGAGCTGGAGGCCAGTCAAATCACACAGTCTCTTTTCCCCAGAGAATACAGACATGAATTTCATAGACCCAAGTCTTATACAACATATCTCGCTAGCAGAATACTTACAGGTTTTTTTTAACTTTCTGTATTGTTTCACGTGCAGAACATGAATGGCACCTAAGAACACACCTTGTATGTCCTTTTTCTTTGGCACCATTAGAAGATTTCTAAAAAATAAGTTATATTCTGCAAAAATAAAACCAGACATTTATGCCAGTATGAACTATCCTTGTAGTTCCTTGTTTATTTACTTCAGAGAACCTACTCAGCTGTTGCAATCCTACCTAGTATCCCACTCACAAGAGACAGAACACCAGAGTAGATCAGTCTGAAGAGCTTTTCACGACCAGGCACTGAGCAACTCCTTGTTATACTGTTCACTTGGATTGCCAAAGATCATCTGCAGTTTCCATGACATACAGAATGACTAGGCATTTACAGTTGTACAAGATTCCTACAGTCCTCTTTCCCACTGCTCACAGCAAGCCTGCTTCCTGGCTGCCCCAAGTTACACAAAATGCAGCTTTGTCTCTCATTTCCTCGCTTTCTCTATTCGGTCACTCAGTGGCCAGTTCCTTCCCTGGATAGTGATGTTTCCTGAATCACGTTGTCCAACCACTCTTTATCCTCTCCAGTGCTTTGTATAGTGCGTACTCATCCTTTCATGCCTCAAATCTTTGTTTCTAATAAAATACCACACTGCACTCAAAAAAACAAAGACTCTTTAGGCGCTGGCACAAAATACAGTACATTGACAGGTTTCTACCACTGTGTTACAGCTATTAGACAGAACTCACCCAGAAAGAGTTTTGTCCATGTCATCTACATTTTTCTCACAAAACTCACCTATTGGATAAGAGGTGAGATGGAATTCTTGGGTCCTCCTCAATACTACCTCCTTAAATTGGCATACTGCCTTTGAATAGAGACTTGTTAATTATGATTTCTTATTCAGTTTTCAGTGTACATGTACATCTACTGAAATAGATCTGAATGACTATTTTAATTACAGTCGAGAAATAGAATGCCAAAAACGCTTCTCAAAATCCAAAAATATGCCATCTACTGCATCCTCCTAATCTACTAATTGTGTAACGTATACACGCGCATACTCATGTGTGCATATATTGTCACATTAACTTAGAAAGATTTCTCTTTTTATAGCACAGCTGCTCATTACTCACATGGCTATTTTTATAATACCAACTGCTTATTACTCATGGATAATAAGGACTAGGTCTTGCATTGTGTCTCACCTCTATTAAGGCTGTTGGGAATCAATCACATGCTATCCAACCGTCCGAAGGCTTTCCAAGGACCTCTGAGATGCTCTGTTCAGGGGGGCTCCATTCTCCCCTACGTCCTACTGTCTCTCCTCTGTTCAGGCTGGGGTGATTGCTAGTAGGAGAGGCATCCACTCCTTTTCTGCTAGCTGTGTACAGACATGATACTGACAGCTAACACAGGCTGTACCAGTGTTGGTTCTGAATAAGAGGGATTTGTCCCTGTGACATAAAGCTTCACTGGCAATCAACTTCTTGGTAGAATTTCATTGGTCTGAGCTACAACCTTGCATCTGAAAGTTTGCCATTCCTGGGGTGATGGCATGTAAAAAACACATTTGTTGCTTGTATCACATCTGTGTTAGAGATATCAGAATTCCAAATCCTTAACTCTTAATCTTGTATCTTTTCTTCCCTTGTTCCATATACATTAATGGAGAAAGAAAAATTTAAAATAAATTAAGAGAGACATAACTGTCTTTTTCTCAGATGGAATATGGATCTTTTTGGGTTCTTAAAAACTGGCCAAAACAGAGGTGGAAAACAGAAGGGGAAAAAAAAAAAAAAAAAAAAGTATCAGAAGTGTTCAATGAACCAAAAAGTGAAAAAAAAAATTTGTTTTCATTTTTTGAAACCTTTCATTCTCTTTTCAAACCTTAAAATGCTTTTTCATTTTTCTGCAATAAAACCACCGTCCAATTCTTAAGGAAAATTTTCCTTCCTCATTGGTTACATTTTTTAGATTAACTGCAATATTTTCAGTCTAGTTTACAGTCAGGCCACACAAACAGTTCCACTGTCAAAACCAGAAGCGTGACAAGCTGCGGGGAGAGGAAGGATGCAAGCCTTTCAAGCTGGCTTTGACATTAGAGGAAAGGGATATGAAAGTTCACCCTAAGATACCTGTTTGAAAACAAACTGTCAAAGAACCATCATCACAGGGGTAACATAGCTTGGATGACTGGCTTACATTGAACATATAACTCCGAGATGAATAAAATTAAGGGGGATGTGTCCAACTCTTAATAGAGGTTTTCAAGCAGCTCCAAAGAAGAACGGAGAAGGAATACATGATGGAAATACATTTTGTCTTCCAAGGGAACAGCACTTCAAAACTGTTGTGCTCCTGTGCATAAATTTAGAGGAAGAAATATAATTGTTTTATTCCTTCAGAACAGCACTCATAGGGTTTTTCAATTGCAGTTTAAAAGGAGATCTGTATGTGTGAATTCACACATGTAGATGTGACAGGCATAATTAGTCACAAGGGAAAGTGAAGGAATATGTAAAGCCTGTAGATGCAGAGAGAGAGTTAGAAAGCGGAAGAGAAGAGCTCCCTCAAAAGACTACCCACAGCCTCACTCTCTGCTGATGACTGTAAAATGCTGAGCAGTGATTATTTTCTCATGGCATGTTTTTATATGAAAATGCCAGTTCCATTACTTAATGGGAAATAATAACATCTTCCAAATATTCACGTGGAAACTATTATAGCATTTTGCTAAGGTTGAAACATGTCGTCTTTACTCTAAACTACTCCGAGTTCAGATTTTGTAGCATTAATGCAGTAAAATGGTATAATACCTAGCTAAAGGAAAATATTTTAATGCTTTCAAAACAGACTGTTTGCCATACTGCATGACTCATTTTGATTAAGTCAAAGCATAACTTTGGAACAATTTGGTTTGTGAAAAACGTTAAGATTTTGAGTCTTCTTCATGATTAGAAATGAAACAAGATTTCCAAAATCAGTTTCCCATGAGACAGAAAATTTAGTTTCCAAAAAATTTATACGCTAAGATGCCAGAAAACCCCTCTGTGAACTGCCTAGAGCAACCAATAAAACTAGGCAAAAGAGAAATGGGAGACATAATTAGACAGATGCTTTCTAGGAGGTGTTCAGCTACCAGCTTCAAGATGCCTCTGCATTTTGTGGCCTGGGGCAGGAGCCTTGTGTCCCTGCCCTTCAGCTTCCATGGCACAGCACTGCAACATTTTGCAGCAAAAGAGAAATTGTGTGCCAGCAAGAAAGTGAAAGAAATATAATTTTCAGATCCAGGTTTTGATTAAATTATTACAATGAATGTGGCACTGATCCTGTAGAACACAATTTAGTAAAAAAGAAAATTCTTTTCAATTACTTAATTTCACACAATACAACTTAAGTGGAGAGCACAAAGTGACTTCAAGCTGTCCTTGAACTCCCTTGATCTTTGAGGTTACTTAATATTCCTTTCTACTCTTGTTTTACTAGGAATAGCCTTAGGAATGCTCTGCTCCTAGAGTCCCTCAGGGGCTGCTCTGCTCACAGAGGCCATCCAAGCACAAAGGCACATTTCCTGCACTTCTTTTTTCTTTGATCTACTTCTGACACAAGGATGACTGCCAACAGCTCTTCATCATCTAAGGATTACCCTTTGAGAACTTAACCCTTGCATAGCAGCATAAGTCAGCTATAAGGATGCTCCATAAATCATTAAAAGCATTTTTATTAGATACACACCATTCTCTGGTAACTCTTCCCAGATAGGAAGAGAGGCTCTGATGCCAGAGCATTGTGTCTAGCAGAGACACTACTCGGGAGCAGGGTTCCCATTCCCACTCTGCTATTAGCCCTCTGAGTCACAACATGGTCTAACAACACACGTGATGGTTGGGAACAGTGCTTTTAGCAAAATGAAGTGCAGGTGTGATGTAAAGACTTGGTTAATGTTGTCTTACGAACACTCCCAGTTCACCTGAAGGAGAAGGAAGAACTATCACAGATAATGCTAATTTCCCTCTCCAGGACTCTTGGCTGTTAGATCCTACAAGCTTTCCTCCAATATTCAGTTTCTGTATGAATCTGTTAAGAGATTATTGGGGGATCTGAAACTAATCCACCCATGGCAGATAACTCCATCTTTTTGCAGTTTCATATCTGAAACAACATCATCTCCTAGTTTCATTAAAACCTACAAAAATCCAACTCTCTGCTGAAGAGCACATGACTACCAGTGAATTCTGCAACACTGAGAGGATACTGGCAGCAGAAGAGAAATGCCTAAAAACTTGCACGCTCTCAGACAGATTCCATGTTAATACTCAAAGCCCCGTGCACAAACTGCATGTAAAGTGCTTCTCAATACAGTTTTGCCTTGAAAAGAACATGCACAACTGTGCACTGGGCCCTCACACACAAATGTGACCTTCACACACACAAAGTCATTTGCACAACAGCCTGACCAGCAAAGAAAAAAGAAAAATAATTTGTCACATCTATATTTAACAATGAGAAAACACTCAGATATTAAATTAAATAGAGGATATATAAACCAACCAGCTCAATATATACAGTTGTTTTCCAAGATGTGGCAGTGACAAATATAGTAGAAAAAAAATGAAACTACCACTTTGGAAAAGCACCAGATGCCATGTTTTAAGCTGAAAAGTTCAAGTTTAGTCAAAACATGACAGTCTAATGCACATAATTTCTAAAGAGTAAGTACTCTCTTCATTTGACCATACCAATCTTTAAGAACATGGTGATTTCCTGCTATTAAGTATACTGTATTTTCTCTTCTAAATCACAAAATCTTCCTTATGGAATCAGTAATAAACATGTAAGACTGAACCTTTCTCTAGCTCCTTTGCTTTCAACATCCTTACCAATGATTGATTGATTGCTTTATTAAGAAGGTTAGACTATCCTTGCCTTTAAAATAGGGCTCTGCTCTCAGCTTCCTTTTAATGAAAGATGAAGAGGGAAGAAGGAGTTACACCACCCTTTTAGAAAGACAAAAGACAGAAAGGGATTAGGAAAAGTCTAAATAAATCTATCAAAAAGAAAACTCAAAGGGACTGCAAATTCATCATTAAATAAATAAACAAATCAAACCCAAGAAACCACTCCTGCCCCAAAAAACAACTTTAAAAAAAAAAAAAAAAAAAAAGAAACGAATAACCAACCCATATACAACTTGAGCAGAAGAGCAAAATAGTTAATAAGGGGGGGAAGAGGCAGAGGTACCAGCTATTTGTTTTTTTCCTAGGAGACTGTGGAAAATGCTGTTAAACCATCATTTATATGAGGACACTTACAGTTACATGGCTACATCTAATGCTGTGTTGGTACATGAAGAGCCTCTGTAAAGTAGGCAAAAATTCGTGCAGCAGGAAAAGCTCCCAGTTATTGTCCTATTAGTATTCAAATGCAGTCTGGTATCAGAAGCACAATGTGTGATTTAAAATACAGATCTGAGTATGAAAGGGTAAGGATGAGGCTCAAATCTCTTACTCTAACATAACACAAATACTCCTGTTGGAAGAAGGCGTCTAGAAAGTCAGCAGTAGGTACAGAGCATAGCGTGTAGAATGAGAGAGGTTTGCTAGAACCACAATACTCCTGGTTGTCCTTGATCTGATGCTGGTATAGATCTGTTCAGAAACAGTACCTATTATTACCAAGTTACTGCACTAATGTTTCTTCTGGAGTGGAGTTTCACAGTATTAACATAGCAAAACACTGTAAACCGCATTTTGATTATTATAGTTATGGCTATAGTTCTCATTTTGGTTAATTTGAAAGAGAAGTTCAAACGTATCAAGCTAATTGAGCTGGACAAATAGCAAGTAATTTGACCTGATAGTTATTGCAACGTATCATTAATCACTTACTAATTCAGATTCACAACAGAGAGGAGAATGCCATTGTTACCGCCTATGCTTTATGTCTTTACACCTAAAGAAAAATGAACCAGGAAGCAGTAAAAACACTAACATGCTGGGAAACCAAAACAGCAAGACTTTACCAAAAATGTCACCCAGTTATCCAGCTAGCAGAAGCAAACATCAGAATTTCCAAGAGATAGTCAATATCAAACTTTAATGGAGAGCAACCATACAATTTGCATAAATAACAAATGTCTGGAATTCTTAAAAGAGAGATCAGAATCAAAAAATCCAAAGTAAATTCAAGGATGAAACAGATTTTTGGTTTCTCTGCACCATCTAGAATGCTAAATACATTGTGATACATGGTGATAGAGACAGCCAGTCAGCAGCTGCCAGTGAAAACCCCTGTCAGAAGCAGAAAAAGCCCCCAGCTGAGCTGAAAGGGGTCAGGGCACAAGAAATGGTGTGATTATAAAGTCCAAAGATAGTTGTTGGCGCTAATGTACGATGAGGCAGACCTGCAGGCTGCTTTGCCAGGACACTTTCCTGACTTCCCATCTTGACCATCCAGTTCTGCATTCTCCAAAGTGCTAGGTGCTAGTCTATGAGTGAGGAGCTTTATTTGCACTGTTTTAAAAAGACGAAAAACAACAATAATCAGTAGGATTAGTTTTTAGTAGTCTCTTTCATCTAACAGGATTGCTATCTAGGACCAGGACAAAAATTGGCCTTTTATCAGCTCTTTCATGAAATTTCTCTTTTATCTCAGCTAGATCTACTGGCAAGCTTCCTACTCTTTCTCACAACAGCATCAACAAGGGTTTGAATAGAACATCTGACTTCAAAATGTTTCACAAAAGGTACAGCTACAATGTTAGCCTTTTTTGTCTATATGGAGAGGCATACCAGAAAGGTAACATATCCTAGACAGCAAATAAAGAATAAAGGGCATTAAAGTTCAGGGAAAGAAAAAGATGTGGGTAACGAGAAACTTGTTATCCAAACATGTCTATTTCTATAACCAGGAGAGGAATGTGAAAAACAACCAATGTTACTGTTTTATTTACTTTTTTCCTACTTGGTCACCCTCATGTGAAAATCACTCTGGGCTCTATGACTTCAAAGGATAATAGTTTGTACACAAGGAAAGATGCCTTCACCATTTGGCTTGTAATTTAATATTATGATAATGTTTTCTTTTAATGAAAGAGCAGAGAGTGTTTATTTGAAAGCTGGCTGCTGGCCACCTCTTTTTAAGATATATGATGCTGTGGTTTCTTAAAGCTGTGTGAAACATCATTTATGAAATTCAGGAGAGGAAGAGAAACCCTTAAGACCTGAAGAACTGCATCCTATTTTCAACCCTTCCATTGATTATTAACAGTTCATGTATGGGCAGAAGCTCTGATCAGTAGTACATTCCACACAGATAACACGGATAAATAGGACCAGGCTGTGCCTCATATAGAGGAAGGCACAATCCCACCTCAGAAGACCTCACGTTCTCAGACAAGAGACAATGAAGAAATGTCACAGCAAATGAAGGTGCATGGAGAGAAGAGGTATAAACATGTATGCTAAGAGAGAGGAGACAAACACAAGTGAATGGCACTCAAATTAAAATGTCTTTTTAAAAAAGCAAAATCAAAACCAAACAAAAAAAAAATAAAAAAAAAAAAAACAAAACCCAAAACAAACAAAAAAAAAAACAACCAACCAACCAACCAAAAAAAACCAAACCAAACCAAAAAACTTGAAGAAAGAAGCTATTCACCTTAGGCAGTACCCATTGTTTTGAGAAGACATCACTGGGCTCCCAAAGTCAGTATTCAGCTGTCACAAGCTGTGCTGTCAATTCCTATTTTACGAAGCAGAAGACTAGATATGGTACCTCATGGAAACTACAGAACATAACATGACTGTTAGTGGTAAAGTATACTTAATAAGACTTACTACTACATTGTAGCAAAGCTACTTCTTTAGGTTCTCATTCACCAGCAGCCAAATGCTGCAGCTGTATCTTGGGGTAATCACGTAAAGGAGTACAAGACCTATACCTTTTTAGAGGAGCAGCATTTGTGTTTTGCCAAAGAATACTGACTTTCTCAGAATTATTTTATTCAGAAGCCCCACTTACTACTCTTTATTAAACCCACTGATAAGGGAAAAATACCACACTATAATTATGGTGGGCTTCCACATAAGAAGGCATTATCTGAATATATACTTGATACTTACAGTTCACACATTACTATAGCCTTTATCTATAGGTATCACTGAGCATGCATGTGAATATACAGATGTGTGTGCCTTCATATACTAGTGACTGAGATGTGATTACATTCACTTTGTGCAAAAGAGAAAGTCATGAAAACGTGCTGTTAACCGGACTAATTTTAGTCATGTGATCAATTCTTCCCTAACTGATAAAACTGACTTTTCTTGTGCCAATGTAATGCTTTTTTGGGAGTTAGGAAAGCCTAACTGATCATTTTTTAAAACTCCAAAAGGTATTTTTTATGGCCGGAAGCTTAAACCTTGAACATGTGTCACTACAACTGAAGTCTCGATAGCAGTTCAGGTAACAGCTTCAGAGCTCCTTGCTCATTTTCATACTACCCTAGCACAATCCCCACACATCCCTGCCGGCTGTTCTACCTGCCATGTGGCCCCAATGTGCCTGACAGGCAGACTGTGGAATCTACAAGGGAAAAAGCTTACTTCTGTGAATAACATAAGCAAAGGCAGGTACAAAGCAGATCAAAAGTCTAAGTAGAAATGACAGAGCATAAGCAAAGGATGAAATTCCAGAAAGCTTTTATCCTTACAGGTGAGACAAATTTTTATATTGCAAAATCATATCCTAGAAGTTGTAAACACACAAGGGGGAGAGAATAACTTTTTCTACTGCGCATTCTCTTTACCTTGTGCTTTTGTCTGCTCCAAAGAACTTACCTGCTCTTCTCAAAGGGCCAGAGACTGCAACACTTCCTTATATGAAATAGTACATGCCCCCCAAAAAAGCATCTTTGGCAGAGACTTGCCCAGATACTGCTAAATGAAGCAGGAATATGAATAGCACAGTCAGCAGAAGTGTGGAGGGAAAAAGAAAGCAGAGGAGTTTTGATGGCAATACAAACTTCTGAAGTGTGACAGACTTGCTCTTTCCTGGGATACTTTAGTTCTAAGAAAACATTATATCACTACCAGGAACCTTAAGAAAAACCATCTGCCTGCAAAGTACAGCGGTCCTGGATGCAAATCACATTTCTCTTCTCGACCGAAATCGTGACCAAAGACATTCAGAATCTGCCCAACACTATGTATTGAAAATGATCCCCTGGGAATACAAAAGGAGAAGGAATATACAGGATACACTCCCCTAGATCATGTGAGAAAATGTCTCCCAATTTTACACCCAGTTGTGAAAGTGTGGCTTAGGCCATAAACAGGAAAAGACACTAAAGCCACTTGACTTGTTTGATCTCTTGGAGAAGCGCAGTTATTTTGTTAAGGTAAAGGATATATACTTTACACCCTTCTTCAACAGACAATTTGATTTTTTCTTCAGGGCACTGTCTGTAATTCCTGCCACTAATGTCCATCACATGTCTGACAGGCCAAGAAGCTTTCTCCCCCTCCAGAAAAATACAGCCCTTGTTCTGCCCACATTTTCTGAAGCCATAATGCTTTTAATTGATTGCTTTTCTCTCTTCCTTTTCTTGAGCATGTTTTTGAAGTCACTCTACAATCTATTCACACTCAACAGCCACTTTAGTTACCTTTCCCAGTATGCATGCATGTGAAAACCCATTGCCTTATGTATTAAGCTCAAAAACCCTTAAGCAAGCTAGGAAAACCTTAAAAAGCTTTATTTCTTAATTAGTTGGTAGTTGGGGTTTTTTTGTTTGTTTGGTTTTTTCTCCAGAAGACAGTGAAAGGTAGCAGGTGTCGCTAAAGAAATAAATGAAAAATAGAGTAAACTCTGTATCCTCCTACTTCTTAAAAAGATGTCCCCTTCCACCTAGTTTGTGAGCTCTGTTATTGTGAATCAGCAGAGGAGACAAAGCAATGACCATGAAAGAAGGTTCTGGAGTCCATGATGACAAGCTTTTTGTACGCCTGCTTCATTCATGAATTGCACACCAACGTTAGGTGGACTAGAAACAAGAGAGGCCCCTGACTTAAGACAAAACAAGGGAAGTCACAATCTGTTGATGTCTGTAAGACTTTGTGGACAATGACCTGTCTTGATGGGTTTTGCATTCAACACAGGACAAGACTGAAAAAAATGTCTTCTGCCCACGTTTCTTCTGCCATTCCCAGTAAGATGGTTATTTGAGATTGGGAAGGAAAGAGGCAGGTCAATGAACATCCAGTTGAACTTACAGTTCATATGAAGGGAATCAGCAAATACCCTTAAAGCACATCTTACCTTTTCACAGTGTTATGCCATTAGCAGAGACATCCATGGGAAATATTATTGGTGTTAGAACCTAACTCCACTCTTTCTTTAGAAATCAGTCTAGTAACTGAGTTACAGAGGAGCAAGGAAAGATAACTCCGGTTTCTTTATTACCTCAGAAGATGAAGGCAGCAGGCATGCTGAACAGTTAGTACTTCATTTCCTTGCTGGTAGGACTGGTACATAGGACAATTTGCTCAGAAAATTTAAAACCAGCATTTTAGAAATTAAGCAAAGTCATTTCCTTTCAGCATATTCCATTAAACAGGAAGAATCTTAGCATGTGGGATTCTGTTATTTAAGCTGTCCAAAATTGATTTCAGATGTTTAGAAAAATCAAGTTAGTGAGAAGGATTTATACTATTATTTTTTGCTGCACCCACAAGCATTTGAGCACATGTTCAGGTACTCACTTCTCTTTGATACCCCTGAAACACCGCAGCAGTCTTTGTGATATAATTCAAACCAAACCATCGTTTAATGAGGCAACTACCTTTTTCAGGTGGAATGATGCAATTGGCACATGGAAAACAGATCAGACTTAATCCTTGGCTCCCACACTTGGCCTGGGTCAGAAAACCCATAAGACAGCTCTGCTCCATTGCCACAGCTTTGACAGTTTAGCATCACAGTTAGCTCTTGCTTTTTTGTGATCCGGCACTCCCAGCACGGGATGAACGTTTTGATGTCCTTTCTCATCTAAATTTGCATGACAGGGCTGCCTGGGACTGTGGCAGGCTGTACTCAATAACCCAAGGGACCCAACTGGCCCTATAGTCCCCTGTCTTTTGCAGCATGCTTGGCTGCTCAAGTGAAGCTGCTGTCAGTAAGTCACACACTTGACTCCTCCTGGCTTTGGCAGGTTACACCACCACTGCATGAGCTCAAGTAGTCTGGCATGAACACCAAACCAGACACAAAGCCATGAAGAAATCAGGCTGTGAGGTTGCTTTAACATCAGTGACGCAGCAACGTTTTTCAACAGTGTTCTGCATATTCTCAAGCAATAAAGAGTCAAGGTGGCCTCCTGGGCTGTGTTTAGATAGTTCACATATTTCTGCTTCCTGCAGAACAAACCTTCATCTGTAGGAGCCTTTCACCTCTCTGCTGAAATCCAGTCTTGACTCCCACCCACAGTTTGATATTATTGTAGCTTTCCCTCTGTTCTAGCTCTTCAGCACTCTGTATTCATTCACAACTGTTTCAGGATTAAGAGACTTTCACTGAAGAAGCCTGTGAAATATAAGATCTTTTGACCTCCAACCAGGTCTCCGAATATGTGAATTTGATGAGACATTTTGAACAATATTATTATATTTCAGTGGAGCTAAATATTGGGGTGTAGATGTTTTATCTTTTGCTATTTGTATGGACATTTCTCCTAACTCAGTTCACAGTACAGTAAAGACCTGGTTTTATGCATGTGAACTCATGTATTCAAGAGACTTGCTGAAATGAGCTACTAGCAGTTTGTGAATAATTACCTGTTATTAGTTAATTTTGGATCTTATAATGAGCAAACCATAACTTACAGGGTATTATTTCACTGCCGCTTGAAGTATTGTGCAATATGTGGGAACAAAGGATTTAATTTAAAGAGAGCCAAATATCTTCCAAATACCAAAGCTAAATTACATTTTTTCCCTCAAGGCTTCTGGGTTTAAAAGAACAAAGAACATACAAAACATAGTTCTATGTGCTCAGCATAGATTTTCTTTTTGAAAATTAGTAAGGAAATATTAAGAGCAAACCAAGATATCACTAGGCCAAAACTGGTTTAAATTCTCTAAATTAAAATCTAACTACAGAGAAGTCTAGGTCACAAAGAATTTGGATCAATAAATCAAATGGGTTAATGGTGATGTCTTAAATAATCGAATTCTGAAATCATCAAATGAATGCATTCAACTAATCAAATCAAATCACAAGGTTAACACAGACAGAATTGCTTTTCATCAATCCTCTACCAAGAGATTGAAAGTGATGGCTGTTTTCCTTTGATCTGAAGCTGCACCTTGGTTCCTATGTAGCACAGTGGTCTTGGTGCAGCTGTTGCAGGGCATGACATTCCAGTCTGACTTTAAACCCCTAAACAATTTTTAAATGAGTACAGCAATCTTCTTTCTTGTATGATGTTGTTACACAAACTATTATTATTCCTCTAGTCCTCTGATCTTGCATACAAAACCCCAAACGTTTAATGAAAGTCATTATTGAAACATTAACTCACAGTACTTGCTCTGAATAACACCTTTTCACTTGCTTCCTAGTTCCAAAAAGTCCTATCCCATTATCATCTACGTGCAGGGAACTATTAACGGCATTATTTCCCATCATTTCAACCATGCCCACACTCTACATATTCTGTAGAGTAACAAACAAGGAAGTTTCCTTCCTTCAAGGTTAAAGGAAGAGAGAATGAGACTTAGGTTTAGGGGTTTTTTTGCTTTGCCATCTTGGAAGCTTTGATGCAGGTGAGTGCAATTCTGGCACCAAGCAATGAAGTAGCTTGTTAAGAAAACAAAAACTACTAGTAAAATTAGATTACACTTCTCTAAATGGAGAGGTGTCCAATCTAAGTAGGGGCTCCCAACACAAAGTAAGGTACCTCTAAGCAGAAGTTCATTGCAAGTCTGCCAGTCATGGGTTAGCAACATGACTGAATCCTCTCTGGGCAGCCTAGATGGAATGAATCCTAGTGATTCTGGATTGAACTGTTACACTGATATAGCCAAGGACGAGTGTCTTCACTTCCTAGCCACTCAAAAGTAAACTGGAGATATTTTTCTGCTCAGTAGGACTGGTGAATCATGAGAAAATGCCCCTCTTCCTAATAACCATATTGGTTTTTTGAAGAATAAAAATAAACTAGAAGTGTCAGGACTGCGATGGACTTCCACTTACTCAGAGATTCAGGGACCCTGTTACATCAGAAATCCAGGGACAGTTAAGTAACTTCTGCATCCTAGAAACAGATGGTGTGCTCTAATTTTCGTGTAAGGTGCATGCTTTTGGCTTCCCTAGCCAGAGTTTTTAAATACATTTAAAAACAACAAAACCACAGTACTTTGACATTTGCCTTTCAAAATTTGGCCTGTGTCCCCACAGAGAACCCCAATGACAGTGACACTCTCAAAAGAGCCCACAGTGCAACCAGCAGCAGTGATGTTACAAAAACGTTACTCAGCTGGGGTAAACAGGGGACAACGTCAAGGATGTTCCTTTCCTCCTTTCTTTGGGCTAAGAGTTGGACAGTATAGGTAGTATCAACTTAATTTAAAAGGATCCCAGAATCTTCACAGCTGTAACTCACAGCTGAACCATCACTTTCCATTCTTCACCCAAACTCAGTCTACTAGCAGCTCTGAAAATAAACAAACCACCACCTCCCCACCTCACCCCAAAAAATCCCATATGCATGTTCACAAACATCTTAACCACTGTCCTATCACTGCACCTGAGAAAATTAGGGAAGTAGAGAAAGCCTCATCTGAATTAAGTGAGAATAAATTTTGCCCTCAACTTTTTCAGTGTGAGTGTCATTTAATTTATGAAAATTTATATTTACCCAGATGCATTTGGATGGGAGTTATTCCATATTGCAAATAAACTGGAATAACAGCTAATAAAAGGAAATCTTTCCTGTTTATTTCAAGTAGACTAACACTGCTAGGAATTTAATGTGGCTTCCTGAATTGGCTACATATAAGTAAATATCAAGGTTAAGAAATAATGGCATCAGCTACACTGACAAAAGTTAGAAGTTTCTGTCTTTTTCGCAGTAATAAAGTCAGGCACTGAAGCTGCCACATGGGTTTTCTGATTGTATGCTATATTATGTTTTCACACAATCATATGTATACTGTCATTAAATATTCTGCAACTTAATAGTGCTAAGCACATTACATTTTTCTGCTTGGAAGTTTAGCCAGTTGCATAAAATACTCTCTTAAGCTTCTATATAAGACCGTTCTGTGTTTCTCATGGTGCCATTTTCTCCAGAAATGGGTACTGCTGGAAATAACCTTATTTCCAAGTCTTCTATTTAAATTCCTTGTTTCCATCATTCACAGATTTATTTTGGGAGGGAGAGGCAGGCCTGGGGGTGGGGAAGGAGAGGATGGGGCACTCCTCATGACACGATGCTTTTGGAGCTAGTCAGCAGCCTAATCCCTTTCAACCACCACAATTCAAACTCATGTTAACCCCTTCGTTATTTAATAGCTTATCTGTTGTCAAGCATGCCTCTAAGAAAACTTGAGAACTCTATTCCAAGTAGCAAGTATTTTTGCAACATTATGTTCTTTTTCTGAAGTGTAGATACTGCTACAGTATCTGTAACACAGGGTTTGAGTGTTTACTGCTATGTGATTTCTACTCATAAACAGACTCCTACCAATTAGTCTCTAAAGTTTTCTTTCCTCAGTATGGTCACAAACCTATTTTGCTATTGTCAATGATTAAAGAATCTACCCTCATGAAGAAGTAAACAGTTAATATCCTATCATCCACTCAATACTTTCCACTAATTTCAAAATGATCCCATTCCACATGTTTTGTGAAAAATAATAAAAAGATCACATTTTTTTCTTTAATCAGTCACATCAAAGCTCTCTTGTGCTGTCTGAACTCCTTTATGGAATTTTGATTATGGCAATCTAAGAATGAACACGCTTAGATGTTAACATGCACTGAGTTGTTGTCTCCTCCTTTTAAGCTCTTTCTGCTAATTCAGCTGCTTCCATGTAAACTCAATCAGGTTTTGCAACACTGCAGTCACAAAGTCTAGCGGGGGCTGCCTAACCATTCCCAGTCACTTTAAAGCTCTTTCGCTAGCATGCTGCAGAGCAGATTTCAAACACTCATCCGCTTCACATCAGTCAAGAATTAACATTCATTTCCATGTCACACAGCTTGTTGCTATCAAATACCTCATGTTTTGGTACACCTCAGGGGCTGGCAGAATTCCAGTATCTATTTGATCACATACGTAACAGCTGTATGCACTATCTGTCAAATCTACCAACATTTTTAATTAACCCCTCACCCTTTTCTTTGCTGGTGTATGCACAAAACTTCCTCAACTGATTTTAAGAAGTCACGGTTGATGGTTTTATTCTCATATGACAGTGATATATATCAGATAACCACAAGGGTATAGATGAGCAATAAAATAACCACAGTACAGAAATAAAAGAAGTGAACGGATGTTCTCTAATATAGAGAAGAAAGAGAACCTGAGGTCATTCAGCCAGGTTAGAAGTATCAAATTATTAACAGATATCCAGTGAACCAGCAACTGGTGTATGTGTCTCTGTAATTAGCTCCTGAAACCTTGAGATACGAGGAAAGCTGCTATAAGATTATAAATCTGTATAGGAAGGATAGGCTGTGTTAGAGAAAAGAAGAGATGAATCAGTGACATGCTATATTACACCACTGCTGCCTCAGTCCTGCAAGATTTGAATGCATGTGGCTTAACATTAATTAGCACATAGCACAAGAGGGAATAAAGACATGGCCATTTACTAAACAGAAATCATAAGGTTCTCAATAACAATGCTGAAAAGGTAAACTGTTCCATTAACAGTAGATTCTGTATTTACAAGGGAAAAAAAAAAAAAAAAAACACGTAGTACATGTATGCCATGTAAGAATGTAAGAGCATTACCTCCTCAGGCATAAACAATTTAAAAATCAAGAGCTCTAGTCTGCCTGAACCCAAAAGTCCTTAACAAACTGGCTGATGGTACCTCTGGCATAACATTAATTTTAGAAAGTCTCAGAATGCTGAAAGCATCTCAGTATGAAAGTGAGCATTTTCTTGATGTTTAAAAAAGGCAAAAGGGTAACTAAATGTCATGCTGGATCCTGATTACAATCTTGAGCAAAAAAATGGAAAAATTATGTTTGATTTATTAACAGGAGGAATACAGTTAAAAAGATGGTGCTTCATGGAATAAAAAGTTGTCTTACACCTACCTTGGTCTTTGGCTATAACAAGCACTGTCCACATGAACATTCCCTACAGGTCCTGAACTCTTTTCAGTCTTTCAACACACTAAAGTTGCAACAAACCCACCAATTCAAAACCACACCTGCACATAGTGATTTTCTAATAACAAGGACATGCTCCATTAGCTTTCCAAAACATGGTAGAAAACTATTCCTGAGATCTTTTTCACTAAATCTGTATGAAAACACATCCTTCCTTCCTTCATGGATTTTTCTTTTTAATGGTATTTATTAGTTTAATTTGTTGATATTGCATTCTTTACGATCCACTGTGTGGTACGGATATTAAAGAACATGCTAGGTCTCCAGGGAACAGCCCAGGAAGCGTTGGGGCAGCAAGCTCCCAGCTTCCACAGTGACATTCAGCTACTTTGCATGCAATAGAAAAGAATAATAAACTGATGTACTTTGACAGACTTTCTAGGTCTGTTCACAGACAGCAGGTTTCAGATGTGTACAACCTTTGCATTTTCTGTTTAATTTTTGAGAGGACTCTGCCATCATATTTGCAACAATCTGATCACTGACATTTATGTACTCTTGTTTACAGTCTGGGTGCCAGGAACAGGTTATTAATAGGTGTGCCACTGATTCTAGTATCAGGGAAATGCAGCTCTTCCCAACCTTACAAACAGCTAACTAGTTTCAGCTAACAGCTGAAAACAGCTAACAGCTTCTAGTGCCCAGCCTATTTTTCACAGTAACTTGCTTTTCACTTACGCCACAAGTATTTCAATTTATAATTTAGCTTTCCAGTTAACAGATCAGATTTATACAGCTGTATCAGTGATTGTGGGTTTTCTTTGTCAGAAAGGGCCATCTTTCTCAAGTTATATTTTCATATGAGACTATGAATACAGGAATTTTTTGCTAAACTTCATCTAGCAGTATGCCTACCACCAGCACCTTGGCAGCAGCTATACAGAGCAGCATGGAAGATTCCATCCTCTACAATTTCTCTTCAATACCGCCAGGAAAATATGGAAGTACTGCCACAAGTCTCCTCTCAGTATCTGCCAAATTCCTTTCCAGAAGGAGAGATTCCAATTGCTCCATGCCAAAATTTAGTTTTCATAGGCATAAGTTGTGAAAAGGTGGGATGCACAAGAGTACTGTTAACAGATTAAACTTATTTCTTACCATAAATTGTCCGGTAAATACGTAAGAGTGGGATTTATGACTTCAGCCACCTAGTACTTAGGTGTTAAATCTAAGCTAGTTAACAGAGAGAGAAAAGCACTGCAGGAAGAGTCTAGAAGACTAGTTTAAACTGCTCACCTCCTAAGTGGCTCAAGTTGGCCAAAAGGAATCATGTTCTAAGTGCCACGCAGTGAATTGGTTTGCACCTCTTAACATGGGCTAAAATTCTCTGACATGACAATAAGAGACTGCTGTCTGGATCAGCCCTTCAGTGACTAAACTAGGTTGGAGAAATTAGAAGATTAAAAACCGAATCTTCTGACAGTATTTCTTGCATTCTTCATGATCAAGACCCTGGATTAAATTCCCCAGTGCATTACCAACACTCTGTATTACCTAGGATTTGTTCTGTTAGTGCCCAGGCTGCCAAAAAGAGGGCAGAAAAACTTTTCATCCTGATCATTCTTTGGTGTCTCCTGTAAGTTCCTTCAGGGTCACATCATATTCTTTTTCTCCATACCACCTCCTTCCCTCCCCCTTCCAAAAAAAGAAAAAAAAAAAAAATCAGGGAAAAGGGAGAGGATGTTTATAGTATATTGTGGAGAACTTTGGCATCAGCTGGTAACTTTGAAGAATAATCCTGAAGATGAAAGATGCAGATGAAGGACCAGACCCTGTCCAGCTGTCAAATAGCATAAAAAAGAATGGTTTCCAAGGAAATTGATGTCTAGGAAGTAATTTGAAGTTAAAAAAAGATTTCTACATGCAGACCAGGGAAATGCAGACTTTTATCAGCACTGGCACAGCCTCTAGCGAAGGAATTAGCAAACCTGGAAGAAAAAGAGCTTGCATAACATCCACTGAACTATAACTAGGTAGATCACTAGGGTTAACTGCAGTGAAAAGTATTCCAGTTAATCTGCACTGACCCCTAGCCACTTAATGTCCAGGACATTCCTGTTTATTGAATGAAGAGAAGGGGATGGAAATTATGTCACGGAAGAGACAAACTAGTACCATGAAACCGAGTCATGACAATTAACAAAGAGACATAAAGAAGCAAATGCTAAGCACAAGTGCATAAGCTGAAAATTAGAATAGAGACTGCCTGGATCAGACATCTATTGATTTCTGTGCAAGGTAGGCTAAGACTAAACCAAAGTAAGTGAACTGAGAAGAGAGATGGAAAGAGGACAAAGAGAAGATGTTTGACGTTTAAATAAGAACAACTAATTTTCCAATTTTTTGTGATATGTAGAAACATACATGTGTATTTAATTAAAGATACAAAAGGAACAGCGTAAGACACATGAATAATATAATTGTCAAACAAGAGGACAATTCACAACCTCTTTAAATCCCAACCCAACGCCTGGAAAAGTCAGAATGAATTTTTTTTATTTTTTTTTTTTACTTTTAATGATAGAAATTATGTTAGCACCATGGGCTGCTACTCCAGCCTCTCTCCAGAAGTGGACATGTTTACATGAATTATAACTAAGAAATTGGAAGAATACTTTGCATAGTCTAGCACAACTGACAAAAGAAGCACCACAAATTACAGACCATGCCACATTAGTCCTAAATGCCACAGATTTAACTGCAAGGAATAATTAGAGAAAGATACTCCAAAAGCAACAGATAACTAGAAAGACAAAATATCAATGACCAAGAGGCAAAAAGAGACATAAGGATGAGGGCAAGCTACTAGTTGGTAGTTTTGTATCATCACAATATACCCTTTTAGAAGTAGAGAGCAGAAACC
This sequence comes from Tyto alba, assembly GCF_018691265.1. Lineage (NCBI taxonomy): Eukaryota > Metazoa > Chordata > Aves > Strigiformes > Tytonidae > Tyto > Tyto alba. The sequence goes on from NW_024881280.1 coordinate 7,852,750, forward strand.
AGTGAGCCCGAAGTATTGAGAGTGATCACTGTGGACATGGCATGCTGCAGCCCAGAAGGAAAGAAGATGGGCCCAGGAGAGTTTAAAAAAGGGAACTTCCAGGGTACACAAGCTGCCTGAAGCCACGCTGCTGTGGCCTTGCTGTGGAGCCAAGCATACTGTGCGCAAGTGAGCAGGTCTGTGCACAGATACAAAACAGGCTGCAGAAAGCAGTGGTGAGAGGTGGCAATTATGGGAGCACCAAGTTACAAGACAACCTCAGACTCCAAACAGCAACGCAGACAAAACTGAAGACAATGACAGTGTTGGGGCAGGCGGGCACCATTTCCAGACTGAGGACATCAAAAATCGGGAAGGTAAAGAAAAAGTCTCAGCCAGAGGGAAGCGTGTCTCAGAGAAGGACGGCAGCGACCAAGAGGATGTCCCTCCCCGACAGCAACGGGACAAAGAAAAAGTGGAAGACTAGTTCAGAGATCACACTTGATGTCCTGTGTCAATGAGGTCTGACGGGCCACAGTGGCATGGCAAGAAAGGCAATTCCTAGGGTATAGTATGGATGAGGCTGGCAGAAGCTCTGTTGGAAAGAGTAACTGTGACCTATCAGGGACCTTAAGAAAAAAAAAGGAGAGACTTGGAGTAGTCATGAGGAAATCAATCTCTGCAGACAGGGATAGGATGTTAACTCAAATCACAGCACCAATATAAACAGTCATCTTCATAATGAGACAATTTAATAAGTATGGAGCCCTGATGGTATGCTGAACATTAAAAAGAGCAATGTTTTCATTGCTTACTGTTTGAGAATAGCATGAGAGCCAAGCCTTCGGAAGAAGGTGAGTCTGGGCAGTGTCCTAGTATCTGCACGTTTCTCTTATGGAAAGGATTAGGACTAAGCTTGTTCACACTGTTTGAAATACTTGCCACCTGACAGATGACTCTCCAGTATAAATACCTCATCTCGCAGCCAGCACAATATAAGAGGTACAGAATCTTTTTTCAAGCTGCAGTTGGGATTACTGTTGTGAGCAATGAACTTTGTGTAACGGATTCTCAGCGGGTGGAGGAGCCTGGGTATTCAGGACTTCCTGAATGGACTAAAAGTAAGGGATGACTTAGACTACCTTATGGCTGTTTGGCAAATCATTTCTTTATTTTCAAAGACATTTCTGTCATTGGTGCCAAGATCTGAACTTTATTTTGGGATCCAAAAAAATCACCTTTGGGTTGAAAAAAAACACAACAGTTTTTGCTCATGGCCTAAAACAACATATCTAAGATTTATGAATTGTACCAGTCTGCTTTTAGTAGGAAACTGACTTTTCAAAGAGAAGAGTGGTCACCTGCATTTAATTTTTTTCACTTGTTTTCCCCTCCAGCAAATAAACATAAAAGAAAGTGGGGATGATAGCCAGATGATCCCACTGTTTTCAAAACACATAAAACAGAAGACAGTCATTCATGTTGTAAATAATGATTATGATGAGAAGGATACTTTTTTATTTTGGCTTTTTATTTTATTTCATTTTTGGCTTCCAAGAGAGTAAGGTATGGTTTAGAGAGGAGATCTTTGGGCTATTATACCACACCTCCCAACTGGAAAGCAGCTAAGGGAGGATATTTCATATGAAGGCTTTTATTTAACTTCTGATAGGAAGTCCTTAAATATAATGAGCCCTTCCTTTCCTTTAAAGGATCAGTGCCAAAACAGAAATAGTGAAATTAGGAATACCTTTCCTTCCAAGGAAGAGGGCCTCAGATTATTGTCTCTCATTACCGCAGGGATGAGCAGGGTTTGACAACTTTATGAATTACTCTAGTGCACTGGCACAGCCAACATTATCATGGCTATTCTGATATTCTTAACATCCCAAACCCGTGCTTTGAAAATATCCCCCAGCTCTTATATCCAGACAGCTTTATGGAAGGGAATACGTAGTAGAAAACCCAAATGACTAATAGCTAGACTGTACCAGCACTGATTTGATCCATTTTAAAACAAGGGGGCCTCTCTCATTCATTCCTTTTGTTTCAGCCTGTCTTAAGCTTCATGCTGAAGATGAGAATGTCACAAAAGAACCCCACCCCAGTGTGAAATCAGTGCAAGGACATCAAAGCAGAAGAAGCCAGAATGAATGTCTGCAAAGAAACAAAGATTCTTGGGAAGATTTCTGACTTCCTTTCAGACCATGGATAAATTGATTAAACACTAATGAACAAAATAGTGCTGAAAGAAAATGACATGACTGGGGACAGTCCCTCCCACCAGTTCTGAGCTGTTTCGTTCACAGGCAGTACAGAAACAACTGGATGCATTTCTGGATCTATCTGGAAAGTGTCTATATACACAAGAAACAAGCACATTGAAAACACTGGATTCAAACAAATAGAACACATAAACGTTGAGTTCTCTGAGTATCCCAACTCAAGCTCTTATGCTTGTTCAAGAGAAAATAAAACCATTTCATGAGACACTGGCCACTGGAGCCCAGACCTGCTCTACCACCACTTACCTTGTGAAGTACTAAGTTCTTCTGGAACCACAATAAGAGCCCTTAATCTCTGGAAGTGATTGGTGGGTAAGTGGTATGAGGTCACAGCTCCTTTCAGTAATTACTTGCTTTAATCAAGCCTTTATCAGACAATTATGGAAGAGACTGCACACCCCAGTAGAGTCTCCCTAAAGATCAGTGACTGACTACTGTTGGCCTGCAGCTGAAGTTTCTTCACTGGCAAGGGGTCACTCCAGACCTGTCCACACAAGGGAAAAAAAAATGAGGTTTCTATCCCTCAGCCCTCAAAGCCAAGACGAACAGCAGACAGCATTAGTTCTTTGCTCTCAGGACACCAGCCAGCACACATGAGCCAGCACAATGAGGAAAACAAACAACATGAGGTCAAAAGCCTGTGCAGTTTTCTTCTCTATTGGTCCCCAGTAAAAGCCTGAATCATGACAAGTCCTAAAGCAAACCTGCCTTTGCCCCCAGGGCAGTATATCACTGTGGAGTCTCTTAATAAGGCAACTTGAAAGGTGACAAAATGCCTCACAGTGGCATATAACATTTAGTGGTTAACACAGACACTGCTCAAAAGGTTCTTTAATTCCACACAACTCCTACACTTTCAGTGCACACTCTTTTGACATCCAGGAAGGAGCTACCAGACCAAGAATGGGTTCCTGGACTCATTGTGCCCACCAAATCAGCACACCTGTCACAGTTTCTGTACATTTAGATCATGCTTGGACTGCTCATCCCACCATCTCGTTTTACCGTTTCAGCTGTAAACAGCCTGAAATTGTGGCTGTAATTAGCAGATTATCATCCACAGGAAGAGACCAAATACATATTTGATTAGTACTGTTCTTTTCTATATATGATTGTCAAGAGTTCCCACTGGCCTCCTGGTACTTCACTAGATATTTTCCTAGAGGAGGAGAGAGCAATATGAAAAAATCATTGGTGTCACTTTGGTCTCTTATCAGTGCTCAAGAGAGCTTCTTCTAGAGCTCTCACAGAATCACACATCTCAAAATGTCCTTTCTCTGCCAGCTCCCCCAAAGAAGTCTCAACTCTTCTGCATCAGGAAGTTGCAAATGATTCTGTAAATACCAGAAATGTCCCAAGCACTTCCAAGAATCCCTATCATCACGACAGTCAGCTACCTGGTCAATAAAAGCTACTGCTTCTTTGCAAGCAGAGGATGAACTCCACTTTATCTACAGTAATGAGAAAATGTGACAGAGCATGCACAACACATGCACTCCGAGGGAACTGCACAGTCAATAGTAGATAGTATATTCTTTTGGAAGCAGATGTTGAAGCATCTCACTACAAGAAAGACACTGAGGTGCTGGAGTGTGTCCAAAGAAGAGCAATGAAGTTGATGGAGGGTCTAGAGCACAAGTCTTGTGAGGAGTGGCTGAGGAAACTGGGGGTATTTAGCCTGGAGAAAAGGAGGCTCAAGGGAGACCTTATTGCTCTCTACAACTACCTGAAAGGAGGCTGCAGTGAGGTGGGGGTTGGTTTCTTCTCCCAAGAAACAAGTGACAAGAGGAAACAGCCTCAAGTTGCACCAGGGGAGGTTTAATTTGGATATTAGGAAAGATTTCTTCACCAGAAGGGTTGTCATGCATTGGAACAGGCTATCGAGGGAAGTGGTTGAGTCATCATCCCCAGAGGTATTTAAAAGATGTGTAGATGTGGCGCTTAGGGACATGGTTTAGTGGTGGATTTGACAGCGTTAGGTTAACAGTTGGACTCAATGATCTTGAAGGTCTTTTCCCACCTAAATGATTCTATAATCCTGTGATTCTATTTGCATTTCCCTCCATCTGGGAATGGCTTTGACAAGAAGTCATTTCATCTTGTGTTAAGAGAGACATGTAACCTGCCATAGTGCCATAACCGCATCTTAAGTATCCAAGCTATAATCTGTTACTGTATCCTATATCACAATATTTTGGGAGGGCTCATGGAAGGTAGTTGCTGTTGAGGCACTGAATTCCTACTTCACTGTCTTCTACTCAGACTAAGACTAGGCTTTAAAGTTACTCTGAGGCATGATGGAAAGCCAGTTCAGTTCCCAGGACACTATTAAGGCACTGATGGAGCCCTGTGAGGGATCAGGCTGCAGCGTGCTGGACACAGGGAGGCCTGCCCTTGGCTTTGAAGGCGGTCGTGGCCACTGCTGCACCTCCACATCAACACACCAAGGGCACACAGGGCAGTGCCCAAGCCTGTGTCTCTGAAGAAGAGATGTGGTTACTGTCCCAGTGAAGGTGGACAAATACCTACCCTTATTATCCTCTCCCCAGCATGGCCCTGCCAGCTCTAGGCAAGAGTCAAACACCTTTCAAACATCTCACAGCCTCAGATAGAAATCGTTGCCAGCTTCCAAGGTAGGGACCACAACTTTGCCAGCAAGTGCTCCAGCAGCATGTGGAGTCTGCCAGTGCCAGCTGAGACTCCCAAATGGGCTTCCTAACAGCTGAGCCTCTCCATGCCAGCTGGACTCCAGAAGAGGAAAGCAGTCAAACAAACACTCAGAGGAGGCTAAGAAGGTGGAATGTGAAACTAAGCACAAATTTCAGCAGGGTATTTAACAGTTTGGCAGCCAAGATTTCAAACGTCTCCCTTGCATCATGGCTAGCATTCCCTGCTGCTGTAAGCAGTGCTCGCCTTCAAAGCACACTCACCCTAAGTAATATGTACTTTATTCTTTGCATACACTTATTTATTCCTCTTTCTGCATCTGAGAATCTGGGCTTTGAAACTAAAGGCATAGAGACACCAAGCGATTGCTTTGCATTCTTTTAAAGCTCATGCCACGTGTGAGTAACAGAAGCAAAGAAACAAACTGTGTACTTCTTACAAGACCTAAAGACACCAGTGCATCCTTCACTGAGCTCAGCCTGCCAGGTGCTCCTACCCACTGCGTGTAAGAGATACGAAGCCAGAGGAGAAAGAGCAAGACATGGCAGTAGGGTTGACAAGGTGCAGAGGAGCGGGAATGGCTTTACATAGCAAGTAAAATACTCAGAAAGGTTCCAAGACCCATAAAAACAAATTGGACTGAGTAAAACTGATAATGTTCAGCACACAGATCTGCCAAAAAGATGAGTGAGACGGAGAAAGAGAAGCTGATTACTGTACTTCAGTTAGCATTCACAAAACGTGTTACTTTCAAATAGCACCAGCATTTGGTTGCACCTAGAAACCCAACACCAGCAATTATAGGATATTCTCTCCTCTCTTTCTTCATAAGGTGAAACTATACTCTGAAAATCGACTCAGTGTCACAAATGACCCAGCTAGCATGAAGAATATCAATCACATTACCAGAGAAACAAGAGAGAATTTGACATCTATTCATCAGTGCTGTGCCTTCTCAGGAGCAGGTAAGGATACATTATGGAAAAGCGGTACAAATGCACACCTTTAAGGAGAACACTTTTACTTCCTCCATCAATGGAAAAGCCAATGCTGTCAGAAAGCTCTTATCAGTAACCCAACATTGAATGTAAAAGAATAGAATAAATAAACAAACTTTTTTTTTTTTTTCAAAGCAACGCATTTAAATTGCCACTGAAATTCAGTTATAGAGTCTCCTTAATTACTTTTCATTTTAAAAAGGCCAGAAAAATAAAAATAACTCTGTGCACTGGATCTATTTCAAGGAACTAGAACATACTGTTTTATGTCTCACCATATCTGAATAAGGAAGATAAAATAGGTAAAATAGGACAAGGATTAAGGCACCAAGACTAAGTAGCCTTCCCCGAATCACACAGAAAGCTTGTGGCAGAACTAGAAACCAACCCTTGGAAATCTGACTCCCCTTACCATATTGGAAAAGAACTAGATAATGCAACCTTCCAGTTCACTTTTAATGGGACTTTAAATTTAAGTTAGGCAAAGAAAAAATGTATTTATTCTGTACATTTACTTTTACTAGTAGGTCAGGACAACTGAAAGAACAACAAATGTCTCCAGTGCTGTCAGTGCTTATAATTCCATTCTGAATTCAGTTCTCTACAGTGTTTTTCTTAAATATGTAGTTTCTGGAGCCATGTAATGACATGAAAATTACAGCAACAGAAATTGCTTAATAGTTACCCAGGATAGCAAACACAAACTGGAAAGACTCAGAAACCAGATGGCTCATAAATATGTTTGGTTTAACTTGATGATTTTTAACCCCATCTTGTGATGTGAAACCTGAGTTTGGAGAGTTTAGGTACCAGAAAAACAGTGCTTTCTATACATTTACCCTCTGCCAAGCTCTGAAAGACTGAGCAAGGTACTTTCAGCTGCCATTTCTCATCAGCTTTGTTTCTTGCTCCTTTGTTCAACAAGGCCGAGTGCAAGGCTCTGCACATGGGTTGGGCAATGACTGGGTTGAGAGCAGCCCTGCAGAGAAGGACTTGGGGGAACTAGCGGATGGAAAACTGCCTGTGAGCCAACAATGTGCACTCGCAGCCCAGAAATCCACCCGTGCCCTGGGCTGCAGCCAGAGCAGGGGGGGCAGCAGGGCCAGGGAGGGGATTCTTCCCCTCTGCTCCGCTCTGGGGAGACCCCCCTGCAGTGCTGGGGCCAGCTCGGGGGCCCCCAACAGCAGAAGGACACGGAGCTGCTCGAGCGGGGCCAGAGGAGGCCACGGAGATGCTGGGGGGGCTGGAGCAGCTCCCCTGGGGGGCCGGGCTGAGAGAGTTGGGGGGGTTCAGCCTGGAGAAGAGAAGGCTCCGGGGAGCCCTTCGAGCGGCCTCCCAGGGCTTAAAGGGGGGACAGGAGAGGTGGGGAGGGACTCTGGATCAGTGGATGTAAGGATAGGATGAGGGGTAACGGTTTTAAACTGAAAGAGGGGAGATTTAGATTAGATATAAGGAAGAAATTCTTCCCTGTGCGGGGGGTGAGGTGCTGGCCCAGGGTGCCCAGAGCAGCTGTGGCTGCCCCCTCCCTGGCAGGGTTCAAGGCCAGGTTGGATGGGGCTGGGAGCACCCTGGGCTGGGGGAAGGGGTCCCTGCCTGTGGCAGGGGTTTGGGACAGGATGATCTTAAGGTCCCTTCCAACCCAAACCATTCTGTAATTCTATGATTTGTGCATTTGAGTCACCAAGAATAAAAGGGCATGCTTAAGAGTATTCTTAAATACAGCTGATCTTTTTTTTTGAAAACCTCATGGGAGCACTTCTTTGCAATTTAGAGCTTATAAAACATTTTGTGTATAAAATTTAAGCCTGGGCCCCAAACTATTTTACTATCTCCCTTTTAGATGATAAATATAAACCCCAGCTCGCCACCTTCAGAATAGATTGAGTCCTGTCCCTAATTGTTTCAGAACACCTCCTCTAACAACAGTCAATACATGGTATGGGTCAAAGCTGAAAACAGACTATTTTGTCTAAAGGGCCAAGGGAAGACTTGGCCACACAACATCATGGTGTATCACTTATTCCTCAGTACTGTAGCAGAAACTATAGGATTCAGACTACTAGTCTTAATTGTGTGTCCCCTAAAACTGTTAAGAGTTTTTGATAACTAGATGTCAAAAACTAGCAAGGTCCAAAAATAAGAAATTGCTATAAATTGAACTAGATAGCTAACAGCAATGTTTTTCTATTTAGCAAAACAGGACTGTAGGTATTTTCACGGTGGTAAAAATTCATGAGGAGGTTGTCAGCTCACTGACATCTAGTTGACAAGGCTGACATTGACCACTTGTTTCTTTGCAAGAGAATGGAAAGCGGACATCACTAAGCTAGATAAGGGTGCATTCACATAGTGTAAGTTCATGTTTCTAATCCTACAGGTTAATTTTTCAAGACACTTAATGACTGTGGAGAGAGATTCAGAAAAAAAACAGCAGCTTCAGAGTTTCCCAAAACAATTTCAACTCCCTTCTCCCTCCCTCTCCCCCCCTCTTTCTTTGGCCCCACTGGGAGACTGTCTCCCTTCTTGTCCTTGCTCAGCAATCACCACCTCCTCAATTGTACTTACACAAGCTGTATAGGGTCACACAGTAACTGGACCATTAAAAGGATTTACAAAAAAAAAAAAGCTAGCTTTTAACCTAGATAATTTCAAACTATCCCTTCAGTCTGACTGACACATCAAAGATAAGACCATGCTGCCATTCGGGGGTTGGCAGGAGAGGTCGAGGTGGGCATGAATGCTGAAGAGTTGCGCTAAACATCACCTGAATGTTGACCTTCTTCATGTCCAACTCACTCTCAAGAGTCCTAAGAAATCCAGTAGGAGAATCAACATTTCTATGTTTGAAATTCTACATTTACCTGACATAAGGCACCCCCCACCATTCTCAGTGGAAAAATGTCAGTAACATTATTAATTAGGCTGTTGCTTCCTGTCAATCCTCCTCCTTGCAGCCACAAAGCAGTTTCTATCAGTAATGAAATAACTTCCCTAGCTTACTCTGCATGTACCCTGGTACTGCAGTGAATGTAAATTCTGCAGAAGCTTAATTAAAAAAATAACTATTAGCTAGACTTACCATAGCTGATAGCCTGTACAGTCACATGCCATGTAAGTGCCTGCAAAATGTTAATCTATATATTAAATATATGATTAAAATATTATCACAAACAGTCATGAGCAACCCCTGAGTATTGTACAGTTTTGGATAGAAAACCAAGGAAAGTGTGGAACACAGCTTGTTTAAAGCAAAGATTTTTTTTCCATATCTTTTCAGGTCCTAAAGTAAGTGAAAAAAATTATTATCCATTGAGAAGGAAACCCCCAGATTTTTTCCTTTCATTCATTTTAATGCATAGATATGCAGGAAGGCATACAGAAGATGAAATAAATATTTGGGAATTACAGTGGGGAGAGGAGAAATCAGAAAAGCTATGCCCTGTCCAAAACTTATCAGAAAATCAAAAATGAAAATAGCTTTTAGAGGGGAGCTAAATGCTTGTGCCTAATCAGACCAATCTAGCTGAGTCCAGCTCTAGATGAGATGAAAAGAGCTAGATCTGCGTAAGTCTTTCATTTTTCTATCCAACTGCATAGCCAGAATACAAGCTCTTTTGAAATAACTAAATAAAAGCCAGCTTGATTTATTCACCTCGTTTTGCTTGTAATTAATTCACAAGGTTATTTTTTGCAAATTTTACTGACTTTCAAATTTCTTCTCTGGGATTGCAACGGACTGACAAACACAATCTGTCAAACTCTGGGAAAGTTTAAACTCTTCTAATAACCAGATAAATCTTGAAGGGCTGGGAGGCGTGTGGGACTTCAGGAAAGTTGGAAAAAAAAAATGGTGATAACAAACATTCTGTGATGACTATGCTATCAGGGCTTATAAGATTCATAAAGTTCAGTGTCTCGTTAAAATCTAGGCTGAACTGTTAGCCAGCATGGGGTTAAAGAAAGCTTCTTTCAGAGATTTTAAATACTATTCAGGCTCCTGTAGTGACTGTAAACACAGAAAATGCTCCCGTTGTGAATTACATACTTTAAAAGTGTTACTTATGTAAAGAGATCCAAACTCCAACATGGTACATATCAAATGCCACAGAGCAAACTCTAAAAACATGTTAAAGACCAAGGAAATTTCCAGCAGTCATGCTTTTCTATGATTCTATTTGCTGAAGTCAAAGTAGCAAATATGTATTAATCACTCAGAGGTCAGTAGGAAAAAATAACTATAAATAGCAGAAACTTGGAAAATTAAAACTGCAGTTAAATATAACAACAGAAACAGAAAATTTTTTTTAAAAATCAAGACAACTAAGGTATTAGAAATGCGTAAGCATAATCATCCATGCTCCTTACATTGTCTAAGTATTAGTCAGGACACCAGGGTCTGCAACACTGCCAAACAAACTATCTAGTAAAGCAAAGCAGTTTTTCAGTTCAGTTCCAGCTTGAATTCAGCTTGCCTGAGGTTGCTCAGGTTCAGGCTGACAGCGGCTAACCCTTTTTTTGGTGATCCCAAACCATGCTGGCTGGCAAACTCTACTGGAAAAAGAGTTCCTTCACCCTGTGCCTCTGCCCAGCCCTGGCCACCTCCCATCCTTCCTCCCTGTGTACCCCCACAGTTCCCTCAGGCCAGGAAAGAAAAGCAGAAGATGTGAGGCAGAGCTACAAAGGGGAAAGTCCAAGCACTCAGAGTTCACCCTCAGCATGTAGAAAAAGGTCTCGGTCACAGTCGCAGAGCCACTTCAACCAGCTCCTCATCGCTATGTGGAAGCAGGAGCTTGTGAGGGTCCCATGGCGAAGAGGAAACTGGATGCGAAACTGCTCAAAAACCCGCCACGGTTTGAGGCCTTTCCCGTGCCAACAGCATCTCTCCCCTGGGAAGCAAGATTTCAGCAAAGTGTGACTCTGAACCAGTGACCTATCAGGTTCAGTTCTCACTGAGGTTCCAATATGACTGCCATTATGGGGTCAGTTCTGATTCAAGGCAGGGATAAAAGTTCCAATTTGGGTTTCATTTGGCTCCTTGATAGCACAAAAACTCTTCACCGTGACAATGCAGGAACAGACACTTCTCACATCCTGCACCTTATTCTGTGCACCAAAACACCATCACATCCCTTCATGTCACTTCCTGGTGCAGCTTTCACTCAGTTACTTCATCACTCCTATGTTTTTAAATATAAATATGTATCTCCATAAACATAGACACAAGGGAGAGGTGTAGATGCTTGTACCCCAGAAAGTTTGCCGGTTTATGCCCTCAAACACATGCTGTGCTACAGACTGGGAAAAAAAAAGCACTAAGTGAACAACTGAAATGCATGAATAAATGCATCATTCTTGGCTGATATGACAAAGCTTATGGGATTTCAGATACCAATTAGCTGAAAATCTGTGATGTCTTATTAACAGACATGGCTCTCCCATTAGATAGAGGAAAAGTTAAGCTGAGTTGCAAGGCTAGATCTGTGGTTTTTGGAAAGACTTCAGCTTTTAATTCCATATTCAAGTCTCATTCTTGACTACCTTTAACCCTGATGAGTCTGCTATGTCAATAGGCATCTTTCCTGGTTTTTCAAACTCAGTCAGTACCACTGTCAGGGAGTTTCTTTCCTTCAAATAGAAAATAATAGTTCAGTTGGAAGGGACCTACAACAATCTTGTAGTGCAACTGCCTAAAAAAAATACAAAGCCAGTTAGAAATCTTAACAAGGTTTTCACTGACAAGTCAAAGACAAGATTGTACAGAATTGTGTAAAGTTTCATGTTTTTCCAGACAGCTTTATATTAAGGAGCCCGTATAGAAAACCAACCTGAAATTCTCCTATAAACATAAAACCTGGCCTGTAAATGATCATCTTACTGAAATTCTGAATTCTTTATTTCCTCATGTCTTAGTTTGGGCTGAAATAGAGTTAATATTCCTTTTCAGGGACTAGATGAGTGCTGTGTTTTGGATTTAGCTTTGGGTTTGGTATGGGAAAAATGCTGATAGCACACTGATGGTTTCAGCTGCTACCGAGTCTTCAAGGACTCTCTGACTCTCCATGTCCTGCCCGTGCGCCAGGGCACAGGGAGGGAGCACGGCCACAGCACCTGACCCTAACTGGCCAGTGAAATATTCCATATCACGGAACATCATGCTCACTATATAAAAAGGAGGGGTGGTTGGGAAGGAGGTCTCTCACTTCCAGGATTGCGATTGTGGGATCTTGGTATCTCGGGGTCGCCGGCCGGGAACGGGCTGGGGATTGGTCAGCGGGTGGGGAGCAATTACGCTGTACAGTGCCTGTTTATATATTTCTTTTTGTTTTCCCCCTATCATCGTTATTGTTCTCATTTTATTGCCATTATTAAACTGTTCCTATCTCAGCCTGCGAGTCTCCCTTCACCCCTCTAATCCCCTCCCCCATTCCCAGGTGGGGAGGGGGAAGGGAGGGTGATTAGCTGCGGGGGTTGGTTGCCGATCAGGCCCAAACCACAACACCTCAGTACATATGGCAGAGTTGCTTTTTCTAGCTGAGGAAGTCTAGAAGGTCATCCCTGCTTCCTTTCATGTCATTTCCCTCTATTTTCATTACTCCTTACAGGTCCAGTTGTGCTGTTATCACACACACTGGAAGAAGCTGCAGTGTGGAGGCACACCACCTTGAGGAAAGCTCTTAGAAACATCACACCTGAGGGAAGCAAAATGATTCAGTAACACCCTACTGCTTGCCTGGGAGCTGTGCAGAGACCTAGGAAGGTCCTGAAGCTCTGTTGTAAAGGTCCTGCACCCTGAGCTCCACTCTTGCACATCTGGCATAAAAAGGCAGGAACCTGGCACTCCCCAGGCATAGCCCCTCCATCCCCTCACAGTGCTGAACCAGTCACAAGCTGAACCAAAGGCTCTACACCTTCCTCCTGTGCACACAGAGCCCACCGGTGTGAGCTGTCACCACTCTCGCAAGAGATCTTGGTTCTCCCCACTTACTCAGAGCATATATGTCAGACTAGTTGCAAGTCACCTCTTATCAAACACCTCAACTCACCCCTTTTCCAAGCTGGCCTGCTATCCTGCCTGCCATGGGTTTCATCGTTGTGCACACCCTGTTCTGCTGATAACAGGCCACATCAGAGCACTGGGTTTGTTACACACCAAGAGAGAAGAGAAGCAGGGAAGTAATTATAATGGTATGGAGGAAGAGGAATTGTAAGAGGAAGGACTGATGCTGAGAGACAGGAAAAGACTATAAGCCTGATCCAATTAATTAACATAATTAATGTCATTATTTTCCTCTCTGATTTAAGTATTCAATACAGAAATCATGCTTACTCGTAAGAGTCTCAGATAAAAGTCTCCAGATACAGAAGGCAAGAGGTTGTACTGCTGCAACTATATTCCTGTAGAGGTCCATCAATTTGTGTTAACTAAGAACCCCATGAATTCCTTCCTCTCCATTTATTTCTGGAAAGAGCTCACCTGCCTCTTCTCTCAGCAGCTGATTTGTGCTCCTCCTTTTACTAAAGGTTTGCAAAAAGTTCAGGTTGTCTTTGCTTCCTTTATTTCTGAAGAATTCAATCCAATACCAAGCTACAAACAACAGTACGGGCCACTGTGTATATGTGCAGTAATGCACATCAGCCTGAGGACAACCACCTGCATGCACAAATCCGGGTACAAATTGGTATGTGATATTACAAGATAACTGAGCAGCTTTAATACAGGATTTTCCAAGTTACTGGCAAGCCCAAAGAAATTAAAAAAACAAAACAAAACAAAACCATCTGACACGGGTCAACCTGAACATTTTTCAGAAGTTTTATAAAATTGCAAAGATCAACACATTTCAGGAAGTGTTGAACATTTCATGTCTAAACTAAACATTTGATATGAAATCAGGTTTTAAATAAAGATTTAAGATTTTTGAATAAAAGACTTCTCTAAGCAAAAGTTTGAATTAAAAAAAAAAAATAACACAACCAAACAAACATTAAACCAGCTAGATTCATTTGAATGTCTCAATATGATCTAACTGGTGCACACACATAAAACAAACCTCCATACATAACAACTCACAACCTAGACCACTTTATAAAGCATTTTAGTGTCACCACATCAGCATTTTTCACTAAAATTAATTCAAGTTTAAAATTTCTCTCCACTCTAGTCACGGAAATCACAGTTGCACTTCTACACACCAGCACAGCCGGCGCGCACCCCAGCACACATACAGGCAGGCTGAAGACAGGGACCCTCCTGTGTATCTGTTTAGGACCCTGGGGGGTGGGAGAGGAATGCTTTTAAGTACCACTGGAGCGGGGCATCCTTTCCTCCAACTTTGATCTTACAGGCTAATTGGAGACTGTGCAACTACGTAACACTGACAGACAGATAGATTTCTCCTATGGCTGATCATAAGATACTGTCTTCAGCTCCAAAGTAACGGTACGCACGCCTCACTACCTGATTTCTTCCTCCTCCCCCTTAGTCCTCCCTCTTGATGGAGTTTACAAATCCCCAGTGTTTGCTGCATGTACTCCCTTACTGTGGGATTCCCATATATCTATCCTATCTTTTTCCACTCTATTTCAAAGGGTCCTCAAATTTGTAATGTCTGTGACTTAAAAAGAACTGTCTTCTTTTATTTCAAGGCATCTACCCAATGTTTGAATTTCAGTGGCAGTCAGTGCCTTGAATTGCATATCTGGACTGATCACAGTATCTGCAGATAAGCTGTCATTTGCACCGTAAAGGACCACAGACCCAGCTCCTATGACAAATTTTAAGGATCATTGGGGTGCTGTGTGGGTTTTAACTATTTAAGTGAAAATATTGAAACCACTACTGCACCTGTGTGCTACTTTAACTAAGCAGAGATAGGCACAAGAAAAAGAAAATGAGAGAAGCTCTTCAATGAAGAGGCAAAAGAGAATGTAGGATCCCATCCCTTCCACTATTGATGTGCTCTCCTCTAGACAGACAAAGCGATACACAAAGCAGTAAAGATTTATCTAAGTGAGATAGATGCACTGGTTTATTTTAAATTGGCTTACAACAAAATGAGGTACTCATGTAGAGGTATCTTCATGCATCTGTGGACTGATTAAACTTAAACAAGCTTATACTCACTCTGTAAAACAGGCCAGCTCAATTTTGAGAAGCAGACAAACACAGGGAGAGGAAGAAAACCTTCAGGGCTTCTGACAACAGTTTGTTAGACAAATGCAAGGAGGAAGTAACATCCAGGAATGGGGTGTTCACCGTTGCCATGCTGATACACCATTCAACAAATAAACAAACAGGAGGCTGGCTGTCTTACTCCTAAACCTGCCACCAACCTCCCTTTGCCTCTCTGCCTTAGAAATATTCAATGAAACCCCAAACCATTACCAATCCTCAGGCTGAAATGAAACATAAGTTATACTATTCTGTGACAGCTCCACTACAAGTGTTGGAAAGGGCTGTGAAGAAAGACTTGAGAAAATGCATCTACTAATATTATCTCAAGAACTGTAGAAATACTCAACAGCTAAACTCTAAGCAATGACATAAACATGACCACACTTTTGGAAAGGTGTTTGAGGTTTCCCCAGGACATATGTTCTGCTGTAATTTTGCGGACAGTTTGCCCTCCACACCCAAAGGCAAGAACATGACATCTGGCCAAGCACCACCCAGTTTTTCACAGAGGAGATAAGGACTGACCAACTCCCTCAACCAAATTCAAGTAATCAAAGGAAAATCATCCAATATGAAGACTCAAAGCAACACTGGTGCTGAAAATAAAAAGAAAATTCTCCCACACATTTATCTGGTGGCTTTTTTCACCTCCTTACTAGCTATCTCCTGAGATTAGCGTGTAACCTCAGCCTCCAAATGACTGTGAAGTTATTTTGACACTGAACAATACACATTTGTGCACTGACTCCTTTTCAGGTTTTGGTGGTAGTGGTTTTGGGGTTCTTTTTATGAGGATTTTTTCCTGCTGTTCTCTACAACTTTCTGAACTTTCTCATAGAGTCTTAATATTTGCACCAAAAGGAGTTCCAACCTCCTCCAATGTTTTGGTGCGCCAAAAATTTTCAATGAATGGGAACTCTCAAACTATCCTTTTAGGATACAGCTCATTAGAAAGGTACATGACAGGCAGTTAAAACAAGAGATAAAAGTGGAGCTGTAAATTCCCTCATCACCAAGACCTTGAGCTTTCCAAATAAAGAAGAAAATGTAAAGCCACACCAAGAATATGCTCCAAGAAAACTTCCTCAGTGGAAGCACAAGTGGTTTTTACAATAACTGTCTGCAGAGTCTGACAGCTGACCATAATAACCCAGTGAGACAAGCAACCCCTATGTGAAGATTGTGACAGCAGTGACACAGTTAAATGCTCATGCATCCAAGTCTCTCCCTGGGTGATTATTTTTGGCAGAAGATTGGACAGGGATTGTAAAATGTACATTTGTTTTCATTTAGCCCTTTACTCGCTCTGAAACACACCTTTTTTTATCTCTGTCCTAATACAGTCATGCTTCAAATCGCAGACTTGGAGATACAGCAAATATAATGACTATTCCTTACATTAACCTTACATGCATGTTAAAATTCACTCCACTAAAAACACTAGGATGATATCTAGCTCTTGATGAAACCATATGCCATGATAAATGAGGCTGTGGGGACACACAGCTCTGCTTGCATGGGGTACACTTGCCCAGGGACCCTTTGACAGTAAAGCAATCTCCTCCCAATGGGAATAACAGGCCAGAAAAACTCAGAAATCAAACTGTGTGCCATGCCTTGGCATTCAATTGTAAATAGAACTAAACGATGAAACCTGCTTAAAAACTGATGTCCCAGCCTGTCTTAGTATAAAAGAGAATACATACACATTCAGCATTTAGCCAGAGACAGAGAATTTCACTATGCTAGCATGAGCAAGTCATAGCACCCAACAACCTGTTTGCCTTGCCTCCTTCCCTGCCTGGAAGTACTGTGTTTTGTTACCTGAGAAATACAAAGGTGTCTCCTGATATTTTTCTAAGGGTCAAGATGACGTCTCTGTCTCTGCAGTGGGGGTACTATTGTAACTTCAGCTCTCTGAGAAGTTCAGCATGTCCTGATACAGGTTTTTCTCCCCTAATTTTCATAATGAGTTTGCTTACCACTGTGCACATATAGCAAATGTGTCCCACTCCTACCTTCTCCCACCATTGCTTGTGTGTATGATGCCGCTTCCCAACTTCTCTCCTGTTACTGCAGCTTCCCTCCTAACATCTCTCTCCCACTGCTATTTCATTCCTCTTGCTGCATTTCAGAACCAAAATTGACAATGACAAACCCAGCAACAAAAAGATTCCTTTCAAAACTCAACCTGAAGACCTCTCTATGTAGGAGCTTATAACTCCATCTTTCATAGTCCCAACACCTTCTCCCTTTATCTGTCTCCCTCATCTCTCTCCTTAGACAAAGCATCTTCTCCAAACTACACCTTCTCCTGTAAGCAACCCTCACTACTGCTGGAGCATTACTTTCACCCACCTCTCCAACAGTCCCAGGGAAAGCAATCCAGTAATCAGAGAAGCAAAGTGGTCCTGGGGTATAGCTGTTAATGTCACGCTGAGCCCTTGTACAATGACAGCGCCTGCTTCCAGCCTAAGCGCCTCGGTCAGCAGCAGCCTTTCTAAAATTATGGCTCACCTATTCATTTTAGTGAACAAAATTTACTTAGAATCAATAACAATCAAGATTTATCTTCCCACATGTCATCCACTTTATATGCCAGTGCTTTCTCCCCCCTCTCCTTTTATTTCCCCCACTGTTTTGAAAAGAATGCTTTACTGGTTTTAAAGGTAAAAGGGTAGGGGCAATGAAATAAGTCTGAATCCCTGGGCATAAGAGGGAGTTTGCACCATAACGAGATACGCGGAAGAAAAATAAGTTACTTACCCACTGTGGTGACCCACAGCAGCAGCGGTGGGAGCCGGCTCATGGCTCTGCGGGCAGATCCCAGCCTGGTGCCCGGCTCTTCCCGAGGGCTCGGCAGAGCTCTGAGGCTGGTCTCGGGCTCCTGCTGCCTCGGAGGAGAACTCCCACCTCCTGCTCGGGAAGGCTTGCACGGGTCCTAGAGGCAGCCTGCCTCCCTCCCTCCTCCTCCTCCTCTTCCTCCTCCCCCTTTTTTGCATGCCGCTCCTGCACGATCAGCAAAACTATAAGGCAGTTCCTTCAGACGTGAACGCATCCGTCTATAAATTTTGTAGGCATTAATATTCACTAGGAAAAGCTGAATTCAGCATCCCACTGGGTTGTTCCCCCTTCTCAATCTTCCCTTGCAGCTGCCTCAATGACACACACGAGACTCACGCACTGCCTGGACCAACCTCAGCTCGCATTTAAGATTACAGAAATGCTTCCCTTGGCCTGAAAGTCCTTGCACTGACCACCCTGAAAGAGAAATCAGACCCATTTACGCAGCCTAGATATTCGCCTTTCTTTCCTTAACTTAACTTACAACCACTTAAATCCTGAGCAAGACAGCCTCAGTTGGTCAGACATGCAACATGGACCTGCAACACTGTAAGGTGCAGGCACTGCCTGCAAGCTTGTGCATTCACTCTTCAATCGCTTTCCTTGTTAAACTCCTTTTTCTTCTGGTCCGTCAACATTTCAATTACATTAATTCACTCTGCCTTCATTTTGTTTGCATGTGGGTTTTCCCTTCATGGGGAATTTATTTTTAAAAAAAAAAAAAAAGCTATTCTTTCTATAATCAGGTACATTCTTTCTGATTATTTCTCCATGTAGATACCCTTACTCTGGATTAGGAGTGCTTTAGTCCAAATTAGCATAATTTATCGTGGCTGTGGGCTACAGTGATTCAGATTGGAAATAGTTGTGAATTTAACAGGTAGTATCCAAGTCTTGAGTAAAATACCATTCATGCTGTAGGCACTGGAGAAATTTGGAGCTGACATGAATTAAAGCCCTGATGGCTCTGGCACTTTCAAGACAGATGCCTGCATTCCATTTTTAATTGTGGTTCATAGATTAGACTAATAATTTAGTGAATTTACTTAACCTTTTGTGAATCTTCCACTGATATCTATGAAAAGTATGCACTGCTTAAGTGTAGAATTTGCTTTTGTGCTATAACCATATATTTGGATCTCCAAATTTGCTCTTTGTTCAGCAACATATTGCTTTTTTCAACAGATTTACAGAGGCATATTTCTGAACACAACCTGGATGATTTGGAAGAAAACATCATTCTGAGGCTTTCCTCTATGGCCATATCAATTACAAAAGTATGGTAACAAGAAAGACAGACATTATTGGTTGCTGGTTCACTAAGTTTATATAAACTGTTCCCCAAGCAAAGTAATAGACCATGAATAGTGTGTGTTCCTACCCAAGACAAAAAAAAAAAAAAAAAAAAAAAAAAAGGCTGCCAGCTTTCCATCTCTTCATAAATAACTTTCTTGGCCAAGGCTCTGGGACTGCAAAGCAGGTAATTTTTACTCCAATTTGTGAAAAAAGTAGAGGCACCTCTGAAATTTCTATACTTGCCTAAACCCTCATATGAACAGAAATGTAAAAAATCCGTATCCATAAGGAACTAGTAGCAGCAGCAGAGACAGAGGAAATAACATTATTTTTGACAATATTCAGTTTTAAAGAAGTTCATATTTTCCATGGTTTTCTGTTAGCTTGGCCAAGACAGATGAATTCTGAGGCTCATTACTGAAATGTGAGGCATTCTATAAAAATGAAATAGATGCATGTGATACTTTTAAGCAGAGAGTGAAAGCAGAGAAGAAGGTGACTAATCTCTGACCAACTGGCTCATTAGCCAGTTTTGAGGGTTTGAGTCCTGGCTCAGAAGAGAGAACCTTGGTCTACTGGAAGGTCCACAGTTAATCCTCAGTGAAGTAATCCCCATCTATCAAGCAAAGGAAGTCACCCAATCCAGACAAAAACTGGTATTTTAGAGAATCAAAGATTTAAAGATAAAGGACAGGACGTAGAAAACCAAATGTTTCACAATGAAAAACACAAGAAGAGATGCAAAGTGTGAAAACAACAGAAGTCAGAACAATGCCCAGCATTTGGAAATAGGTGCATAAACTACAAGCAAATGGCACTCACCAACGGTTTGCAAGTGGTACAAAAGCACGCACAGCAAGAGACAAAAACCAACATCACACAAGAACAACAGCAACACCACTAACTCAGAGGAAAGCTCTGTAGAAGTAATTAAGAGCAATGGACAATGCTGCATCAGCAGAGATGTGAACTGTCAGTCTGGAAGCAACTCTGACAATTACATGCTTTTAAGTTGGGCACTGATACACAAGCTAGAGCACTGCCAGAATCTGGATATCAGCAGTTGAAAAAAAACCCATTGGTTTTATATAATGATACCGTCTCTGGCTTAGCAACTCAGGAACAACCTACTGGAGCCCAGGAGATGGAAGCAGATATGTTTATCCTATTGGTATGTTCTTCTAAGAGTGTCCGTTATTGTCCACTGTTGCAAACACAACACAGAGGGCAGCACAGAACTTTGTAACATCTCAAAAACTTTCAGAACAGGTTTGCAGGATGGGTTCCCACCATACTACCAAGAAAATTCCTGAGAACTGAAGGGAGATGAGGTGGAAGCATTTACCCTCAAAGCAAGCAGAGACCTAGCAATGGGGGTCTAGTCACTGCCAGAAAAAAGATGGAATTTTCACTTACAGTGGAAAAATATTCCCTATATACAAGAAAGCATTGAAGTAGTTATTGATACCAAGTGCATTTCTACATGGGACACAAAGCAAAGTAAATGTTCGCCTAGCTTCAGCGCCTTCTTTGGGATATACTGTTCCCTGTTGGGCTGTGCACTGCATAAAAAGATACAGCACATTTCTGACAGCATATACAGTACAGAAGTCTGTATCATGACATTTTGATCTAAGAAAAATATGAGAAAAATGCAGTCAGAGACTTCATAAACCTTCCATGGAAGACAAGCTGTAGGGCAAAATCTAGACAAATACCACATAAATTCCTTATGATGGAGATAATATCCAGCAGAGCAGGGTGAATGTGGCAAGATGATAGAGTCTGGCCACACTAAGATGAAGGAGTACAGACTCATTTGAAACACAAAGTATGTAAAGAAATATGTGCTTCATCAACCTGCTTCAGCATCCTGAATGCTGCCGTGCAAAACTGTCTAACAGACATAGGATTTAAGTATTACAAAAACATCTGGAAATCTGAAGGCATTAACCAAAGATGGCCCAGTCAGAGATATGGTATCTAAGCATAAAATTAACTTGTCCTTGGATTATTCTAGTGAGGACATTGATATTTTTTTCAAAGTTCTATAGTCAGACTTGGAGAGCAGTCATTTATTCATAGAAGAAATTGGGTGTTAGTGTACATAAATAAAGAAAGAAGCTTTGGCTTTACTCCATAACCATTAAAGCTTCATGTCTTCACGCATGGATCATAAAACTCTTTACAGCCTAAGGGACCTGGCAATTCTCAGCCTAACCTTTCCCACAAGCAAAAAGGCTACAGAATTATTTTGGTTTCAAATATACAATTGCAATGTTGCATAAAAACTAAGCAAGATCTGATGATGGTTAGACACATGGTCTCTGGAGTACTTGACAAAAGAACTATGAAGCAAAAATATCCAGAACCAGATTTTATATCTGTTACACTCACGAGCTCTTTTAAAAGAAGTATCTGTCGGGTGTCAGACAAAATATGAACTTTGACTGCTGCAGACAACTGTTGAGGGCAAATCCCTACAGAAAGTAACTGTGGCCAGTGCCACAGATAACACTAGTTGCTCCAAATGGTGCATAATAGCTAATAAAGTGGATATAGCTCTTATGTTTTAATAGATAATAAAGGGTTAAGTTTAACTGTTAAATGCGACTTTGTTTCAATACATGTGAAATCCTGACACATCAGAGAAAAAAGTGCTAAAAAGGACACACAGAGAAACATTTAGGGATTTAAAATCTGAAAGTAGGACCAATGATATTTTACACCAGCCTCAGATAAGCAGTAGGATTAAGGAAATTGTCGTTATTCTTGTTGCACAGGCCAGAAGGAAAGGTAAAGATGTAGATGGTGTAAGGAGGGGAAAAAAAGTAATCCCCCAGAGGAAAGCAGGTATAGATTTGTCACTTCTGCCTAGGAGAAAACAAACTTATTTGTGTCCCAGACTATCAAATTCATTCCCGCATAGAAGAAACTATATCTCAGGAGTCACTTGTGCATGTCAGTACTATCCCTGCTGCACTTTAGAATACCTGTGTTAGTAACATCTGGCAACAGGACACCTTCAATGAACATGAGTTTTAGCAGTTTACAGTGAAGTACGTACAAGGCATGTCACTACAAGTCCCCATTATTTCCACTACAACAGGTCGGTAGAAAGCAGTGTCAAAATAGTAAAGCACCTACTAATGGAAAATGATAGAGGCCATATTCAGCACTGTTAAATCAGAGCATGGCACCAGCAAAGCATGGCTTGTCATGTGCTGACATTTCATTCAATGGAAAATTGAAAATGAGAGTGTCTGTGCTACTAGAAATTGATGTCAAGAGCCCTTGGGGACTTGTAGATATCTAAGGAGAAAGATGAGGAAAAACAGCAATACAAAAATTACTTGGAGTACCTGGAGCACCTGCCATTTGCCCAAAACAGAAAGCTCATAACTGTGAAGGCAAAAGAGCAGAATAGCAGCCAAGAGAGTTTGAAAGTCACATTAGTATGTCACAAAAGAAAACCAATGAAGAAAAAGACCACCCTGTGAGATAGTTACTGTGTAACAATCCCAGAAAATGGCACTTGCTGAAGTGCCTGTTGTGTGCAATTAGAATTAATGAGCCTATTTGACAACATATATGACCACAACTTAGTAAGAGTCTGGGGATGCAAAAGCACTCTTCATTCAACAGCACCTTAAACTCACAGACCACCTGACTGACTCACAATTTCTTAGTGAGATCCTGTGTTTCAAGCACAAGTCACCTCCCACAGCAGTGGTTGGACCATCTGCTCTTGCAGCAACATCACAGAAAGGCACTTGATGTTTCCTCTAAGGGCCCAATATCACCTAGAACAGGAACAAGATATAAGGGATAGCCGGAGTTCGGGGAGGTACCACAGCCTGGCCACAGAACAACTTTTCATTGAGCTGTGGAGGGGTTGAAAGAGCAACATGGGAATCAATATTTACCCTTCTCTTACACCAAGACACCACTTCATCTGGGGTTTTCACTACCTGACTCTTTCTCCCCCCTTCTGTGATCTATTTCAGGTGTTCCATTTCTGCTTGCATCCTACTAAGTATTTGCTTCCAGCTGCCGTTTCTGACCCTCCAGGTTAAGGCTGAGAAACTGAATCCTTTTGATGACCCAGAAGCCACAGGCAGGCCTGATTTATGTCCCACTCCTTATACAGCTTTTCTGTAATACCACTTAAGAAAATGTTTCTATCTTCCTCTGATTGCTTTCACTTTGCTATTTTTACTGCAATTTTTGGAAGCATTCCTTTAGAAGATGGGAAAGTCTCCTGTCACATCTGCACAGAACTTTCTTCATTTTAGTGCTAGACACCAGCTCTCCCTTAGATGCAACCGGAAACCGTAGTTCCACCGCTCTGAGACAGATGCTTTAAATAGCATAATTTCATAATGTGACTTGAAAAAAAGAAAAAAGTCCAAAATCTTGAACTTCTCCTAGGGGCTTCACCATCTTTTAGGAGTTTTATGACCATCTGATGTTTGTACAACAGTCTCTTCCAGACAAGATGGAGTTAAACAAAATAGTTTAAGGACCTTAATACTCATACAAACTTCATCTGTAGCCATGAGGCAACATAAACTGCATTCTGGTTCCTGAACATTCTCCTTCTTCTTCCCTGCACAGGGCAGCAGAGTTCTCATCCAGTGTCCAGATAGCTAGATAGCTCACTTCTTTCTTTCAAATTTACATTGGTTTTCGCAGGATACTCTCTGACATGGCTACAAGCTCGCATATGACAACATCCAATCTATGAGGTAACTCCAATTGTAAATTAGCAGAATTTGATTGTTATTTATGCCACCTAGACTAAGCCTGCAGGACCAAACCCAATCTGCTAGTTCCCTAACTTAAGGGAGAAATAAATTCTCCCTTAAGGGAGAAATAAAAAAGGGTTACCCAGCAGAGGAGCTGGGTAACCTTCTAGATTCCAGGCCAGGCAGAAATGGACCCCCAAACTGGTTGCCTCTCATATAGGGAGAGACTGAAGGAGCCCTAAGAAGCTCAGTTTGAAAAAACTATGCAAGCAAGTATCAGAAGAAATGGCTGCAGAATGGTATGTACTAAGAAGTCAGGGAAACTCTGAAGACTTTGTTGTAATTCAGAAAGTGACTAAAAATGACCAGACTAAGAGAAAGCCTGAAGGAAAAGCACTACAAGACTGTGTAAGGATGAGGAGAAATTTGTTTACATGTCTTTTAATTTTCATCTATCTTATTGAATACAGCTGAGATTTCTTTGTCTCAAATTTATCTTTTTCTAGTTCATATTCAAATATAACCTTACAGCGTGAAAACGCTTTTCATGTTTACCATATGGTAATGAAGAGACATGAGGATCCATCTTGAAAAAAGTTCCACCTCAAAGTCCTGTTGCAGAAGAATGTATTTATTGTGTAATTAAAATAACCGAGTCTGCCATTTCACTGCAGATATCTCCATTACTGTGTTACAAGCAGGATAAAGGAGAAAGCAGAATTCTATGCTGATTCTTCACTCATCCCTTATTTTAAGAACTGTATCATAAATAAGAGAAAAGTTAAGTCAAGTAAACAAACCTTTGTGGAATAACACTCAGCAGTGGTAAAGTGCTGATTCAGTATTTTTTCAATAGGAGGAACTCTAGCCAGTTAAGAAAGATGAAGCACAAAGCTCAAAACGTGGTTCCTTTCTGAGGCTGCATTGCACACCCAAGTAGAAGGCAAGATTGTGATCTTCATGTTTGAGACTCTGCCTGTTCAAACATTATTTTTGGCATGTGCTGTGAGTATGGACTTCCCTGGTAGGACTCTGAGTAACTGGATTTTGGGTATCTGCAATTTAATTTCTCTAAACCACCTCACGTGACACCTCCCAGACAAAAATAGTATATATTTAAGCTACGTCTTTAAAACCAAAGGATCCTAAATTTCTCGACAGACTTTACATATAGATGATATCAGTGCAATGTATTAGTCAAAGTTCTAGAATACCTATAAAGCACATTATACACCCTCTCTTTTTAATACATACTCACTATGACGTGAACACCAGCTGTGAGCAGCACAGTCTCCCAACACATATGAAGTACAGATAAGACAGAATAATTGTAGCTTAATGTTGAGTATAAGTATTATATTTACTATCTTAGCCGGTTTGTGCTTACCGTGACAGTGTCTCAGTGCAACATTCAGTTATGCTGAACAAAATAGAGCATAAGATTTTGTATTCTCTGGCAGAAGTGACGAAATGATTTTTCAAGGAGTGGTTAAAATAGCAACAAATATCATAAGTCCTACTATACTCCGCGTGAAAACAACTTTTTTAGTTGCTCCTTGTGGATTGTCAGATGAAAGGCAGGATACAAAGTGGGTCATGACAGTAACTCCTCCACAGCTGCAAAGCAAAGATTTCCTGAAAAATTTTTTTGTAGCCACTTCAAAGTAAAGGAAGTTTACCATAAAATCATCTATAATTACTCATATAGACTATTGTAGCAGGAAGTTATATGTGTTTTCCCTTGAGATTCATGAACAACAAAAATTATATAACTGATAGATCAAAACTTTCATATATTAGAGGCAGTAGATTGACTCCTCTTTTTGTTGTTAATTTATCAATTGAAGAATTTGCATAAGTATTTTTCTCTTTAACCTCTGACCTCTCAAGGGACAGAGTATCACAGTATTTGTGCTAACAGTTTTGTCAGCACAGCTGAAATAGAATAATCCATTATAACCTTGAGTATTCTCAAGACAGCAATAGAACTACATAAAGGGCATATGAAAATGTAAAGAATATGCTAAAATAAAATGGTATTAGTGTTGTCAATGAATTAGTGCTTATACTGATAAGTGTTAATTCTGTCTGTGGAAAATCCAACACCATGGAAAATGAGGATGAATGATTACTTTCAGCTTACAACCTAGGGCATACATGCAAACCAAGCAACAGGTAAGCCATCATTTGTTCTTGAAGGTTGTGCAGCAAGATATTATGTCATATTTCCTCATTTACCAAGTGTCAGAGTTACAGGTTTCAATTTTTCAGCCTTACACACATGCAAAATTTGAGGCATGTCCCTGAAGATGGTAATCATTATAGCATGCAGTTTAAAAGATACTGAAATACTTCTCAGCAACTAAGATGGTTTTTCTTCATGTTGGGTGAACATGGTTTAGTTGCAACCCTTAATTAAGAACAATGAAGATGAGTAAGAATGGAGGGACTTTTCCACTGATGAATGCTAACTGCTAGTGCTTACTTTTCTTTTATAGAAACTGTCAAGACCTGCTGTAAAACTATTTAAATAAGAAGATAGTGACTATAAACAAAACTGGCATTTCATTAGCAACATTAGCCAAGTGGTTTTGTTGACTGACAATGGGGATTAGGCAGGTTAAATGAGTTCAAAGAGATGTTTTTGTTCTCTATGATATAGTCACAAAAATTCATTCATATTCAGTCATTTCTATAACCAGTCATAGTACTGTTCAAGTATTTCACATATATCTTCTACAGTTTCAGATGATATGGTGCCATCAGCCTCCTATGTTAATAATTTATTGGGGTTTCATGCATATTTCTGATATTCCAGCATGCTTATCTAATCTACTCTTCCAGCTTTGGCTATTCTTGAATTGGTTCCGTATGTTACCACTTAAGCAGGTAAATGAATCATAGAATACCAGTTTGGAAGGGACCTCAAGGATCATTTGGTCCAGCCTTTCTTGGAAAAAGCATGGTCTAGACAAGATGACCCAGCACCCTGTCCAGCTGAATCTTAAGTGTCCAATGTTGGGAAAACCACCACCTCCCTGGGGAAATTATTCAAACGGCTGATTGTTGTCACTGTGAAAAATTTTCCTTGTGTCTAGTCAGAATCTCCCCTGCAGTAGCTTGTACCCATTACCCCTCATCTTTTGTATGTGACTCCTTGTATAAAGGGAGTCTCCATCCTTTTTGTAGCCACCCTTTAAATATTGAAACATGGTGATAGGGTGTCCCGGAGTCTCCATCCTTTTTGTAGCCACCCTTTAAATATTGAAACATGGTGATAGGGTGTCCCCTAAGCCTTCTGTTCTCAAGGCTGAACAAACCCAAGTTCTCTCAGCCTTTCCTCATAGGGCAGGCTTCCCAGTCCTTTGATCAACTTTGTGGTGCTTTCCTGGACTTTCTCCCTTTTGTATAGCGGGCACCAAAACTGAACACAGTATTCCAGGTGTGGTCTGACAAGTACTGAGTGGAGTGGGGATGATGACTTCTTTATCTCTTCTGGTGAGGCCCTTGTTGATGCAATCTGAGACTTTCTTTGCCGCAGTGGCACACTGTTCGTTCATGCTGAGCCTGTCATCCACCAGGACCCCCAGGTCCATTTCTACAGAGCTGCTCCCTAGCAGGTAGCTTCCTGTGCTGCACTCCTGGATTATGTTTCCACAGGTGCAAGACCTTTATATTTGTCTTGGTTTAACGTCATAAGGTTCTTTTTAGCCCACTCCAGCCTATCTGGGTCTTCCTACAGGATGGCTCTCCCTTCCAAAGTTTCCACTTCCCCACTCAGTTTGGTATCATCGTGATACTTCATCAGGGTACACTTGATCCCATCATCCAGATCACTTATGAAGATATTAAACAGCATGGGGCCAAACATCGATCACTTATGACAGGTTGCCAGTTTGAAAAAGAGCTATTTACCCCCACCCTCTGGGCGCAGCCTGGCAGCCAGTTCCTCACCCACCACACAGACCACTTTTCTAGATCATAACGCACCAGTTTCTTTAGGAGGAGGCTGTGGGGAACCATACTGAAATCCTTGGTGAAGTCCAGGTAGACAATGTCCACTGATTGCTCCACATCAACCAGTCATTACTCGCCACTATATTTCAGGCTGGTAAATGTTAACACTGTGCTGACTTAAACATTGTTTTATTTTTCTTTCACAGTACACTAAAAACATTAAGATAATCCTAAAATCCTAGAAAAAAAAGATCTTGTAGACACAGAAGTTTATGACGTGATCCATTTAACTTATGTGTCTAACAATGCAAGATTAATGGCAAATTTGTTTTAACTTTTTAAATAGTTTAATACTCTGCTTGCAAATTCTAGTTCTCTTAAATTTCAGTAATTTATTTTTAAAAAGAGATATAATAAAATTTATTCAAATGATATTTACCAGTTTAAATGATAAATTTAAGATTATATTTGAATGTATATGTTCAATATTTATACCTGAAGGCAATAAAAATAAAATGGCTGAAAAATAAATGCTATGCTATAGGAATTAGCATTTCCTTTAAATGTTCTTCACAGTATAGCACTGTTTCCTTTATTGATCATTATTTCTACCGAAAGATCATGTCAGTCCCTTATCCTTCAGTAGACTGTTAGCTCAGACTTTAAGCCCTTTAAATGTCCTAAAGCCCATGATTTTAGTCTCAATCTATTCCTTTAGGTCTAACAACACATATGATATTCAGCTTCTATTCTGAAAAGCCCACAGAAATCTGCTTATTCACAAATGGATAGTAGTAAAAAAGTCTAAGCAGCTGATCAAAACAAACCTTAACAAGTTAGACTTTCTCAGTGAGAATATCAATACCAAAATATCAGCAGTAATGCAGATATACAGTAGCTGTGTGCTGGTGTTCATGCTGGTGGACCATCAAGCCACAAGGCTCATGTCCTAAGGGTGTACAAGCCCAGCTTGGAGGCAGACAGCAGAAAATCTTTGCTTTCTCTCCCTCTTGATTAGGAGTCCACATGCCTGTCTGCCTCTCCTGACTGAAAAAAACAACTATGAGTATGACTGACTCTTACACATTGGGGTCCGAGGAAAAGCTGTTCTCACTTGCATCAGGTGATCAGGGACCAAAAGACAGAAAATTACTTTCCAATGATGGTAGTAAAAAGGGGAGAAAGAGATAAAAGTTTTCATAAACTTGCTGTTTTGAATTGGTCATGTGGCTAAGTGGCTTGTAATTGTGCACTGTTCTAAGAAATCAAGGCTTGTACAGAAATTTTCTTAAAGAATAACTATTAACCTCTGTCATGTCTAAATTCCTTCAGAAATTCTACTGGTGTTTAATTTCCGGGCAATGAAGCAACTAGCCACTTCACTCTTGGGTGTGTGTCTCGATATTTGTAATCGAGTCAGTAGTACTCAATCTGCTGTAACATCATTATGTGCACAATTCTGCCAAGAGACAGATGTGGCAGATGATCAGTATTCACAGCTTGCTTTGGGAGGACTAACATCAGCCCGGCAGAATGCAGTGAGGGCAAGGATCAGGTATGCCCTTGCCCACTTCTTGTCACTCCTACCTCTTGAACTAGAGCAAAATGTCTAGCAGTGATGCCTGTCTGTTACTACTGAGACTGTCAATGGTGCCTCTAAGGTGGCTCCTGGAGATCTCTAGAACATCCTGCCTCAAACAAATTGTTTCAGCAGCTTTAGTAATAAACACATATCCCTCTCAGTCCTTACAAGCTTTTCCCCCTAGAGTTTGTTAGTGCACTTGTTATTATATTAAGCACCCATCATAACAACAGTTTCTACACAGACTGCTCGTCACCTCCTAATGACATCACAGAGCTCACTCCCTGTATAGACATAAAACCAAGCATTTTTAAAGACTTAATTTCTGGGTGGAGTCATTCAAAATCTTTTATTTTTCTCCTTTGTTCTTTTTCCCCCTCATTCCACCAAGAGAAAGAAATATTCATAGTCCTCAAGAGCTCTTGTGTTTAAATGTGTGGTAGCAAAGTGCTTATTCTTTCTTGCACATTAGAAGAAAGAGGAACCTGAAGCACAGACAGATGAATCACCAAGTTTTAAAAGCATTCAGACACCTAGACAAACAGATGACTGTTTACAGAAGTGGTTCCATTATCACAAATAGGATTTAGACCTTAGAAAAAGCAAGCAATGAAAATGGACCCTTCAGACGTTACTACTGTCAGTTGATGGAAAGACTCCTTAGATTTTTTCCAACTTTTGACAGATCTTGTACTGAAGTATTGGATTGGTAGCCTGAGAGAGAGCAGCTCTCTACAGATGCTAGGACTGGAAAAGGATTTACCCTTCTAGACATTCTTGAATGGCACTAGCATCTTACAAGTTGTTGACTCTTGTGGTAATAAGGTGCACTGTTAGAGTGACTGGCAGGGTTAGTCTCTAGATCCATCTGATCACTGGTTTCTCTGCCTACTCTGTAAATCTGTAGTCTTTTTTAATATATTGGGTTGTTACTGTGATTTTTAATCAGTCATAGATATGTTTTACACTTTCCATTATAAATGCAAGGCACAGCTCTGCAACCTGAAATTAAATACAGGGAAATTTAGGGATGGAATAAACTATCCAGCCATGCCCTTACATGACATGTCCTGTTCATCTCCTGGGACAGGATAAAGGATGGAAAAATGTGCATCTGTCTGCATGGAGGAGACATCAGATGTCAATGGGTTTCAGACACTGTTCAAGTTCAAAGCCATTTCCTACACTAATCCTTTTAGCTGTTTGCATTCCCTCTGAGGGAAAAATTACATATATATATATATACACATACAGACAGACATACACAAGTACAGAGAATACACCTTATCTCTTACAGAAATTCCTTTATGGGTAAGACTGGACACAGGGTTCTTTTTACAATCTATAAATGCAGGTTTATGCTTGATTCTGGCACAGTGTCACCTTTAAAACAACTGATTTTTATCAGTGTACACTCTTGCACATCTCTTGTAGCATAGAGTTGCCTTTTGGTTCCTTAAATGTCTGCTTTAACTACAACAATCACATGGGGCATTAGAAGGGCTGTAGAGGTTTCTGGTGACCTTCAGAGCTTGGTATGGTCATGAAAATGCTCTCATCTACACTGAGAAATAATCTCTTGCAGAGATGGCCTTGGATCTTGTTGTCTGTAGTCTCAGCTTCATGAGATCTCCTTGGGCTTAGCTATCTAGGCTATGTGAGCAGGTAAGCAACAATGAATAAGATCCATTTGCAGCATTAGAGGGTTGTTTTCCATTTCTGATAGAAACACTAAATCTCAAAATATCACTGAGCAAGATTAATCCAAACACCATGACGGCAAGCAAAACTGATCTTATCCCACTGACATATAAAGTACTTTATTTTATAGAAGGCAGAGGAAACAGGCAATCCTGACGCTATTTTTGAAAAGGAAAAAAAAAAAAAGGCAGCAATCCCAAGAGGGAGACATTCGCTAAGATTTTATCTAGTCCAATCTTTCCTATTTCATTTAACATGCTTTTAGTTAATTAGCTCAGAAAGTCTAGTGACCTAATGGAAATTCTCAAACCAGTCAGCATGAAATAAGTTGGAAATAGTCTACACCACAATAAAGGGAATCTCACAGAGCCTAGCTGCTGCAACTTTTGCTGTGTCTCGTCTATCTTTATTCACAGTGCCTCTCCTGATTGTTCTTCCCTTCTTCCTGTATTTTATTATTTAATTCTTATCCACAGCCTTATGAACTGGTGTCATTGAGTATAGGCTGGCAGATTTGCTGTTGACTTTGGAATGTCCCAATCTTTAGCACTGAAAATGTTACCATATTAAGTATCTTCAAAGTAACAAGAATCTTGATGATTTTAGAACTAATTCAACTTCTCATAGTCTTGGGCAAGTCCCAAGACACTTTGATAATCAGAACTACCTTCCACATTCTTTCTAATTCCAAGAACTGATGCTTGGAATACTTTTGTTATTCTCTTTCAGAGATAGGTTCATAGCCCAGAAAGAGCAATGTCTTATGACTTTCTTCTTGAAGTTTTACAATTAAAAGAATGTCTACTTAGCTTCGCCTCATGACAAGACAAATCAAAGGAAATAATAAAAAAAACAAACATATAACTGTAGAAGAGATGAATGATAATGTTTTATACAGACTGACTTCTTTTCAAGAGAGGGCACAATGGCAGGACTCAAACAGCAAAGAAGTTGTGCTACAGAAGTCTGTCTATGCATAAATTTTTATCCCAGATGGGCATAAAGGTGAGTTGGCTGAAAATTAATGTTGAGATGCATCTTTCCCATGACCACTGTTATAGTTGTAAAAACACTGATTCTATTTGCAATTAGATATATTTTCAGTGCTTTCCAACTCCTTGAGTTTGGGACTGAATCAAAGACCATCTTGCAGGCTACCTGCACAATCCCTAGGTTTTCTGCACTCAGAATTCCTCTTAACCAGCCTAAAAAATATTTATGCTAAGTTGGCTTGCACAACAAATAATAGATAACCTGCTCAGTTAATTTCCCTACATAATTTTTTGTTTGCTGTTCCCTTACCTTGCCTTTTCTAACTCACAAATTTTCTCCCATGTATTTTTCTTGTTTTTTACAGTGGTGTTGAGGGGCCATAGACTTCTGCTGTGTTACCTGCTGAATAGCAAGCTTTTTCCTACCTTTTTCCTTTTGGTATTTTTTGTATAGTTTTATATCTCCTTATTCTTCTTAAGCTTTTATCATCAGTTCTCTCTGGTGTGTGTTTCCTAACCTCTTCCACATTCCTTCATTTTTCTTCTGACATATTTTAAACAAATTCTTATATTACTACAAAGTAACCTTCTATCATCTGTCTTTGTTTTGGCACTTTCCACTGAGGGAGCTCAAAACTCTCGTCAAGTGTGAGTCCATCTATCTTCTCAAGTCTCCCCTGCCATAGGAGGAAATTTAAGCAAAACTCTTGCTGGTTTCATATTGGCCTAAAAGGATTTAGGCACTAAAAGATTCCTACTGGTCTTTATTTGGAACAGGACACCTAATTTCTAGCTAGAGGCAGGCTGGGAGTCAGTTCTGCATTTTCATTATGACATCATTCCTTCTTCATAGATGGCTAATCAATATTTTTCACATAGTAAAACCCACTCTGGAATAAGCATTTCAGAGAACATAGTCTAATGTCTTCAGCTAGTACGAACTGACATTGCTGCACCAACAAACTTGATAATAATTTACACCTAGCCTTTGATGATCCCATCTCAATATAGCGGCACCTGCAACCTTGACTAGGCTTCAGAAAAAAACCAGACAGAATATTTTGGGTTAAAAGTGTGAAGACTTTTAAGAACGGCAGAAAAAAACATGACAAGTCCCCATTTTGAACACTGCACTATACCAGCATAAAAGTGGATATAGAGAAACAAATTAAAGAAATGTTCTACAGAATAAAATGATGCCAGGCAGCATGATAAATTCAAGCTAAGGAAGTATAAATTCAAGCTAAGGAAGTCAGCCAAAGGCAGTAACAGCTGCTGTCATTCCCTCTGTCCACGTTCTGCACAGTACACAGGTAGGTTGATACAGTTTGGTTTATAGAGGTAAAAGTGGCAAGGCAGTCACCAAGCAATGCTGTGCTAAATGAGGGGGGAAAAAATCCATGCTACATAAATGAAGGCCAGGAGTGTCCACCACAGATGTGGAGCAGCTTGTCATGTACGCCTCCACCACACTGAGTTGCACCAGATTGCTGGTGGTTGGTTGTTATGGAACTGTCAATGTTTCACTGACATTACACAGAACTTTGGTCTGATGTACGATTGCTGTTTTCATGGCTACTGAGGATGCTCACTTTCCATTTGATGAGGAACAACATTATAGCAACCAACAGTCTCTATCTACATAGCTAGTAAACTACAGGCTGCATCAGATGATTCCATGCTAAATATGCTGTCAAGAAAGAGCAAGGTACTCAGTTTCAAGACTGAAATTCTAAATCTTTTCTCAGCTGATGCTTACTTCGGTGTTGTCCAAGCTCTCCCAAAGCTTTATGCTGTGTTAGACACCTTTACTTTGGTTGGGAGAAACTACCCTAATGTGAGCATACACTCCCTGTGGATCCCAATTCTTGAGTTCAAGTGTGCATAACACAAGATAAGCTTTACTGAATATAAATATAAAAATAAAGAGTGGAATGCAATATAAATGACTGATAGTTGATGTTTCTGTCTTTGTTAAGACACACAACTCATTCAGCAAAAACTTTCAGGGACCCACCTTCTATCCCATGACAATTCCGTGCTGCAGCAACTTTCCATTTTGTCAAAAGTTAATTGCCAGCATTCTTCCAGTGAGCTGCCAACACTGACTGTTGTTGTCCTCCATTGTAGGCCTCCAGTTTTCAGAGATAGTGACATTGCCTGTATAACTCTTGTAAACCAGTGGGGAAACCTGAAAATGCATGGAAAATTGGCTATTAGTACAGATTATTGGAACATATTCTTAGGGTAAGTCATTACAATAACCTGGCATCCCCCCTGAATGACACCAGTAATTACTCTTATACTTCAAATACTTGGTGAACATAACAACATATGTTTATACTTTATATGCTTATTTTACCAAAATGTGATGCTCAAGCTCATTAAATAAATTCCAGAATTTTCTGTCATGCCAGGAAAAGACTTAAGTGTCAAAAAGAAAATGCAGCTGGCCATGAGGCCAACTTCTGTTGTAACTTCTGTTTTTTCATGATTTTCTATTCAACTTTCTTTTCAGATACGTTGTAGAAAATGTGTGTTAAGTCTGGTTTGTGCTTTGCACAGAATAATCAGCCACAGTCTCTCTCTAAAGCTGTGAATATAAAGCAAGAAATCATTTGGCCAAGAGTCAAATACTCAACAGGTCTATCTCCTCAAAGAGGAAGATGCCTTGCACAAGACATGCTTGGGCATAGATTCCGGCTATAGCCAACAAAAAATAATTTTCTAATTTGCATAATCCTGACTTTATAATAGAGTTACTGTGTGTTCTTTTTCAAGGACCAGAAGAATGCAAGGGCATACACCACCACTCCAGCGCCTCCTTTGAATCCTCTCACAAAACAAAGCCTGCTCCTGCTCCATCTTTTAAAAAAAACAATTTTCTGCATACCCACAGACATTACAGGGATCTGTGTTGCAAGCTTGGTTTCACTGAATTTACACACGCACTAATAATAATACTTGCTAAAGGTCACCACCTGATTAATGGGAAGCAACAGACAATAATTCATGCAGAGGAACCACAAAAAGTAGCTTTACCTCAAAAAACTATCTGGTATAGGTAAGTCAGGCAGGGAAGAACATGCATTAATAAGCAAATACAGTGTTGTCTTTTAAGTCTTCAAATGCCAGGAAAAGCAATAATGGCTGGGAAATGTCCTCAGAAACTCTATTTATGTGCTTAAATTATATTTCCTGTCAATGGTATAATACCCTGGGTTAAGTGTTTTCTTAAATACTTGGGATTGTATCTTCTTCAGCATTTCGACTGCAAGCAGCATGCACCCATACCTTATAACTTCTTGATGACCTTGTCACGTATAAATGGCGATGGTTTAGGTATAGTATAGGTACTAAAGTTAGAAGATACTTAGGTACACTGTATTTCAGGCCAGTTAAGAAAATAATTGTTCAGCACCACTGAGGCAATCACTTACAAAGACCAAGTCTTCCTGAGACTTTAGTTTGTCCAGAAGACACTGTTCCACAGTTAATGGCAGCAGACAAGGAATATAGACCAAAAAATGAGAAGTGTTTTCTACAGAAAAGACATCTGTGGCCATGGCACCTGAATATGTAGCAAATCAACACCTCACAAGCAATGCCAAATGATCTCCTGCATGCCCAGCTGCAAGTCAGAGCATCTGAAGTTACAACAGTCTGAGGGGTCACATCAGCTGCTGCCTGTGGACATAAGCTACTGAAGATCATCTCCTAAATCAGCTCTGGGGAAGAAAGCTGCAGGAGAGTACTAAAGTGATATCAGCTTGGTCAAGTAACAAAGACAAGGGCGGGGACATAGACTCAGTGTGGAAACTCGTAGGGAGTTGGGACAGCAAAGCTGCTTTCAACAACAGCTAGCTGAAATTAGATGGCTTTTCTGGACTTTTCTGATGCTGCATAGTCCAGGACTAACTGAAACAAGAGTGAAACTTTACCTCAGCTTCTCTGAAGATGCTTTATGCTTCACTACATAAGACTATAAATACTCCTGCAATCCCTTATAATTTACTGTGGAAGGATACCACAGTGGATAACGTTTACAGAATTACAAAAGTTAATTATCTGATTCAGCATGCAAAAGCCAGGGTTCCTTGCTGCCTGTTGCAGACAAACAATTCCCTTTAGCAAGATGTTTAAACGCACATTTAGGATGGGTTTCATTCATCTCGTCTTGTACAGACTACCTTTACTGTATAGGTTTATCCATACCAAAGGCCTCTGTTCTGAAACTGACTTTGGTATAAGGTTTCTGTCCCCATAACCTAATTACTGCATGGTCCCAACAAACTGACTTCAACAGCTGGCCAGGTTTCCTCTGCAGCTCCTTCTATAGTTTCTACATCTGTAAGATTTTCTTTTCTCACATTATTTTAACGTCTTTTGCAACAGCCCTTGCAACACCACATCCAAATCTTACCACTTCGAACAAAGCTCCAGAATTTGTACTCCTGATACCCCCTGTGGTCTGAGGCTGGTGGTAGTGGCTGTGTGTCTCTGTCTTTACATAAATAAATCAAAGGCAAATCCAGGCTATACTACAAGTTTGTACAAACTCACATTGCAGCTTTTACTCCTCATGCCCCCCCTGCATTTCCCAAGGCCAAATTTCTTTCTGATGCAATTTCTCTACATCTGACAAAAAAATCCCACCGGAGATGTACCAGATCTGCCTTCTTTTTCTTCTTGTGAGTGGGCTTTGTGGGAAATAAAAGAAAGCAATTAGACTGTGAGTTGTTTTGTTTCACATCAGTAGAGGCAGAAGTGAAGTTCTCTTGCAGGAGTACACCAAATAACCCATGTAACTGCAATGCAGTATAAGTATATTCTTTGCAAATTATTAAACTTCACAGTTCATGGAAGCTTTGCAATGTTAGAAAATGTAAGGTGGGTACATGGTGTTAATGCACTTACATAGACAGGAAAAAAAACACACAAAGATCATAAGAAATTTTTCCCAGCTCAAGTAACAAAAGGATCATGAAGAGAACACAGAAATAGAGACTTTACAAATACATCTCTAATTTGGTTCGGGCTTTGAGGTCCAGCCCACTACTACTGCCATGGATCCCATGCAAAAGCAGCAATAACAGGAAAGACAGAAAAGCTCCTGTCAGATTTTCAGTCTTTCATCATTTTCTAATAGGGAGTAAAACTTTTATGCTTAAGGAGATATTTTCAGGTTTGAGGTTTTTTTATTAGGAGTGCAAATTTTATAAGCATTGTTTTCAGGTGAGAAAGGTGATCTGGTCATTTATTTCTTGGTCATTTTCCACTTAATACACAAAATTATAACCACATGTTCTGAATGTTTAGCATATGACAGATGGTTCTACTTTAGCTGAATGCAACTAAGTTTTATGCAGCAAGGAAGAAAAAATTACTGGTGGGGTTTTTTTACCTCTGTGCTGTCTCTAGCTTTCTCTTAATTTCTTATCGTTGAACCAGAGCAACACAATAACTTCCCCAAATCATTACGCTCACTGCTTAAGAAATGGTTGACTGTAGTAAGAACCTAAGCTGTTTAGTCACCCAAATACTAAACTAAACATTTGTAGCAGTTCTGATGAGTTCCACTAATCTTTGCAAATAAGCTATTTTTACATGCTTTTGCACTTAGAAGCAAAAGTGCCAAAATATTGTGAGAAATGCTCTACTTGTGATATTTCCTGTTTTACCTGCCTCAAGAAGTAGTGGATACTTCCCTGGAAAGCCTGTTTTTATGATCAGGCCAGCTGACTTTGCATCTAAGAGATGACAGATACGCTTCCAATATCACTGGAGACTAACAAGCCAGCAGCATGTGAAAGAACTTTCTTGGCAAAGATTGTCTCTCTTGCAACTGGATTCTCAGGTGTAACAAGTCCACAAATGCACCCTTCTGGCAGACCAGGGCTTTTCATTGCTACATCATTCAGATGCAACTAGCTGCATTTTCCCAGACTGCAGAAGTATCTGGGTTTGGTGCCTAGGGCTAGCCATCCACAAGGAAGGAACTCCAGCTCTGAGGTTCCAGTCTAGTGCCAAGGTTTCATAAACATCACTAGGGGTCAAAATCAGAGCACCAATATAGTCCCCAAAGTTAGTGGAGTGCAGTAATATAGATATACATGGGATGGTGTTTCTAAAGGTACATCACAGTGAATTAACTTTGTTCAAAAGAATATCCCTCCACTCATCCTCACTTCTCAAAAAAAAAACCTCACTGGTTCTGGGTAGCACTGAACTTAAGCATTTTTTGGTTTATGAAGAATAAAACTTTTTGTACAACTAACTCCAAAAGCACATTGCTTTGATTTTGGCCATCCCTTAACTCTTTGCGTACATTGTGCTATCCTCAACAATGGTCACAGAACCCATGAGGAGCAGGCAGCAGTTTATATCCTCCCAATAACATTATCAGAGAAACAAAGCCGAATATTATGTAGTCCAGTTGTCACAATGCTTCTGTGGAAGACACAGAGTCACACTTTCAAAGGCAAATACAGGATTTGAACTCAGGTCTCCAATATCTCAAAAGCTGGGAGAGACAATGCCATCGCCTTCAGTACCTCTTTCTTCTCCCAGACTACCTAGCTTAATTTTTTATTTTTATCTTTATGACTGGTCCAACCTTTGTTTTTCAATCTTTCTTTAGACACAAAAGGTAATTAGTGAGTTGAGCTGAAATTTATGGAAACCTAAGGTGTATTCCCTGTTGAATAAAATCTTTGCTGAAAAATAAAATCACTCTAGTGAAACAAGATGAAATGAACTAGAGGCAATTAAAAAAAATAAAATGGGGGCAGGGGGAGCAGGTCTGAGAAAGGATACGGAAAGCTTTCATCATTCAATACATTACTAATCAACATGATTAAAAAGTAGTTAACATTCAAGTGCACAGATGTAAAAAAGAGTCTTGTATGTTTTTGTTAGGTCACAGGCAAAGTAAAATGTGCGGTAGCACACATACTATCAAGAAATTTCACTAGGGAATCAGCATGAGTTTATAGACTATTAAAAAAAAAAAAAAA
The DNA here is from genome assembly GCF_018691265.1 of Tyto alba. NCBI lineage: Eukaryota > Metazoa > Chordata > Aves > Strigiformes > Tytonidae > Tyto > Tyto alba. The sequence goes on from NW_024881280.1 coordinate 7,891,990, forward strand.
AAAAAACAAAACACAAAACTAAAAAGAACAGCTTTTAAATTCTTCACACCAAATGTACAGTGCTTCTTGAGGAGGGTAAAGACATTCTGAATGGGTTGGTGTTAAAGCCAGTCAATACTGCTGGGAATGGTCCCTTGACAACATCTCCCTTTTCCCACTCCAGATGCCCCTTCTGGAAAGTTCATAGAAGAGAGAAGCATGCTTGTGCCTTGGTCCCACAGAAAACACTTATCTCTTTTAATCACACTCAAAATAGGCATAAAAGAGCACAGTAGTGCAATGGAAAGGACAGGGTAAATCTGGTCAGAGAGCCTAAACTTGTTTGTTTTCTCAAGGCTCAGATTTAAAAACACACCTGCTTCCACAGACAGCTACGCTGACAGCTTTGACTCAGTGACATGCAGGCACTGGAGCCTGTACCCTTCCCTACAATCCACAACGTAAACCCCAGACCACAGAGCTAGGTTTAGGACCCTTTATTTTAACAAATGATTGTGGCAAACACAAGGCAAGTACAACTATCTAACACTACGGTGAGATTATGGTAACAACCTCAAAGATGATTCTATAAAAAAAGACGACTGAGGTTAGTATAGGTGATGAAGGATTTAACAAGTCACTTCAGCATCAATAGGCACTGAAAAATATACTAGAAACACAAAATTGTTTTCCATCTTTGTGGGGGTAAAATGCATCACACTGTGGATGTGCGAAACATTACCAATCCTTCAGCTGGTTTCCTACCTTCTATCTAGTTTCAAATCAAAGCTCACATTTGAAGCCAAGACCCAAGAATTTGAGCCCTGGGACCTAAAGTTAGAGCAGAATATCCCTGAAGGCTTTGAGTCCTGTCTCAAATAGGAGACCTTCCAGACTTCTGGCTACCAAAAAAAAAGTGTAAACAAAGTGGTGTCAAAAAAAGTAAGATCCTGAATCCATGGGAAGAGGCCCAGAAACCTGCAGCATGCAAACGTTCACGAGTCACGTACACTGGAGGCTGCAGAGTTTTGTAAGTCAAAGCCTGTCGGTTTGCCTGAGAAACTCATAAAGGTGTAATAGAGTTATAGCCACCGAAAGCCCAGGCTCCTTGGCAGACTGTCAAGAAACCGAACACGCCTCACCTGTGATCCTCCTAGTCAGGGGGCAGAGCCAGCGTGAGGAGCGAGGCCCAGCGCACACGGGAGCTGGGCGGGCTTACCGGTGTGGGCTCCACACAGGCACCGCTGAAACCCACCGCCCAAGAAAGGAGGTTGAGGTAATAGCAGCACCATGTCCCTCACCTCCGAGGGACAAAAATCCCAGCCATGGATGTTGTGTTTGCTGCTTGCACGGTGGCAAACACTGTGGTGGCTGCCCTGAGTGACAGAGGTCTGGGGGTAGTATGAGGGAAGACTGCTTGGGCCAAAAGGCTGTAGACTACACTGTGCACTGTACACAAGAGGCCATTTAAGCCTCTGGGAACAGGCGGAGTTACCAGGTACCTCATTCGCCTCCAGACAGGCCTCCCTCCACCAAGTGTACGTGCAGAGCCAGCATCAGGTTTTTGGGGGAAAAAAAAAAAAAAAAAAAAAAATAGTGCCATTGTCTGACAAGTAACCACCAGAGCCCTCACTGAATTGGAAAGCCGTATTAAGGCCATATATACCAGAGGACCATAAACCTTAGGCATGTAAATCCACCTTTGCAATCCATGTTTGAAGATTTGGCTTTATCCTGCCTGCAACTTTAGGTATCTCTTTCCTTTAAATATCTATATGCGTTTTACAGAGATGAGTACACCTGCAGGTGAAAAGCACAGAACAAGCATTCTCATTTGCAGTAAGTAGGAGGTAAGCTGAAAATTCAATGAAAAATAATTCTAAATAATCCTCCCACCTTCTCCATTTAATGCATACCTTTTCCAGTGACTTTTGCTGTAGGGTGGTATTTGCATATGAAGTGCGCAATTATGAGCTCAGAAGAGACAACTGAAACCATCTACCAGCTTTCGGAAAATTACTTGAAAATGTAGCTCTCAAAAATACATTATTATTAGCATAAGGTACATCCAGATTGTCCAACAGCATTATAGAACTATTTCCTTCACTGAACATTACCCTTTTAAAAAAAAACCTGATAAATTGCAAAGAATCTATGCAGTTGTTATTATTGCTATCCCACTGGTCCTCATTTTACTGGGAATTTGTCTCTAAAGCAAAAATGATGCAGATTCAGCCACCTCATTGTTCTGAAGAAACTTAATGGATCTTTAACAACATACTGACATGGTTTCTCATGCAAAAAAAAACCTGCTTTTCTATCCTAGTATCAGTCTGCATTAAATGGTAGTTCCTAAAATTTCATCCATGAATCATTTAAGTTACTAACAGGTTTGCACAACAGATCTCTCAGAGGAATACCTTACAGAGAGTCTGCACACCAGAGACAGGCAGACAGTTGTTTTTCTGCTGGTTCATGTGTGACTTTTTCAGAATCTATGAATGATCAACATCAAACTAAACTAAAACTAAGTTTGTGAGCTGAAAAACAAGTTTTCTACCCAAGGACACTCTTTCAGCCACAGGTATCTTAGACATGATTGCAAATCCCTACTGACAAAAACAGTCCTAATGAAATCAGATCCTTTAATTGGAAAAATTATATGGATTTAGGACTTAAAATCTCTTTAATTTAAAACCTATGTCTTCAGGACTACTGTTAAATACTGGACCACATGCTCGCTGGGTGAAACTACTAAAATCAATAGGAAAGACCTATTCTTACTTCTAGCATTTAAAAGTCCAGTTAACCACATTTAATCTAAGTAGATGCACACTCTGTTTTTGCTGAAGTATGGCCATCAAATTTTGAAATTGTGACATTGTTTCTGTTTTCTCAGGAAACACTTGTGACTAGAGCTAATTAATTTTTAAAGTTATGTTTGTATCAACATTTTATAAAAAATGAATCCAGAAAAAGTTCTTCTTTACCCAAGTAAAAAAATGAAAAAAAAAAAAAGCTACATATAATACACAAAATCTAAGGCTTTCCACAAGACACCAAGTTCCAGTGTCAACTGCAGTTAAAGCATTCATGAAAAAACAGCTTCTCTGGTACACTAGAGAGCAGTGAGCACAGTGGCTGCTATTCCAGTGCCAGAAACCAGTCATCATTCAAAATACATACAAGTAAGGGAAGAGGTTTCACTAAATTATTTTCCAATAATGTTTGTGTCTGTAGAAGAGGCTGAAATGCCAGACAGTTCAATAGCTTACAGACATCAAATAACGCACACCACACAAATTGAACAAATACAATAACCAGTCCTCAAAAAACCCCTTATGAGTGTTCCGGCATTGGAGGGCTGCCCACAGAAAGTTACCCTTAAACTCTGATATTTGCCCAATGCTCAGTAATATCAACTTTGAATTGGAAATGGAGTGCTTTATCCTGTACAAAGTGAAGTTCAATTCAGAGCAATGGGCACGTCCAGGCACCACTGTTTGACATCTGTCCCAAAGGCACACGGCAAATTGGTGTCCAGAACACAAATAAATTAGGTCTTCCATCTTCTAAGCTGCTGCACAGTCTACCATATTGATATTTACTCCTAGATGCCCATAATCAAACAATCAATCACAGGATTCCCATCTGCTCACCTAAAGCACAAATATTCCAGACAGCTACTTTTTAAGCTTCTTCATATTCTGACTACTGCATCTTTTGCACATTTTAAATACAGGACAGTACTATGGACCTTTGAAAAAAATTTGCTAAAAGTACTTGCTATATACAGCAAAGATTTTCCATGAGGGGAGCATATATCAAATGTGCTTCCAGGAAGGAAAATTCTTCTACCCCTACATTAAATAAGGAAGAATTTTTCAGTCTGTGACCTGTTTAGCACTTTGAGACTGAAGCATTTATCTGTATGTGCTCCTGCTGATGTGCTAGCTAAAATTGATATATTATCTTGTACACTGAGTATCATGTCTGGTTTGACAGTGGAGCTGCACATATAGAAAAGACAAAAGCTATTATAAAAGACTGGTTCTCCCTAAAACAGTATTTTTAAGATGATACTGTGCTCAATTAGCTTGTTACCTGAAAGGTTATGCATGCTCTTATTTTAGCTCTTAATCGTACAAGACTGTCTCCTGTGGGCATGAAATGTCAACTCTTCCTAGCAAATATCAACATATTATTTCTGTCATATACTCATTTAAGAGTTACTCTTTAGCAAGGTTTTAAATTAACTAGTTACTACACACTGCAATTAAAACTGCCTTCAGAGAGACATGTTTTCATAGGCACGTGTGTGACTTCACCCTTTAGAAGATATTTCTGCTATTTGTCCAAATCCCTAAAGGCATCTTCATGACAAATAGGGATGAGCAGTGACATTTCTCAATGGTTTTATTCAATTATAAGAAATTGAGCTTTCCTCAAACATTGGTTTTATTTAATACTGACTGTATCAATTGTCAAATTCTTCATGGAGATCTTTAACCCATTAAGTAAGAGCCCAAAATTCACATAAATTATTAAACGGTTTTATTCATCCAGGCACAACCCAGTTTCCTTTACTTTCTCGGCAACTGAACAATTTTAGGAAAGTGTAGTAAGGAAAATTGAGAAACTTAAGCAAGTCTCAGCTCAGCCTACCCCCTGGCCCTTTTTCTGTCCATATAGACCTCACTGAAAAGAGTAAATAAGCTAAAACTAGTCTTGAAAGCACACAGAGAATCACAGTGGAGCTCAGTGAGTTAGAAGGAAATCACAGCATCTTATGACCTTTTGAAAATCAGATTAAATAAAATTTGAAATTCATGTAACCTCTATGAAACTTTGTGAATATTTCTGATAATCCCATTCAAGAGACATTGATTCTAAAGTCAGTGTTTGTATCACCTGCAGGCTTCTGCTTTTACCATATACTTTGTTTTAAGATCAGTGTTTGATGCAATTGTTCAATTACAGTGCAATGTAATTAAGGCAGGAATAGTTCCCAAATATTCATCCAAAGCTACCAATTACAGACAAAAGTTAGTCAGGACATCCAGCAGCAAGAAGTCTAAGAAGCAACAGATCAGACTAGACATACCATGCTTCTGGGATGGGAGGCACAAATTGCCCTCTCAGCCCACACTTGGCCTCCGTGCCAGCAGAGACAGTTGCTTCTCCCGTCCGTACGAACGGGGGTATGGCGAGGTATACAACCACTCCAGTGACACAACAGCTCCAAGGCAGACAGCAGAAAGCACCATCACCGCAATCAGCTGAGCTCGGTGGAAACTTCTGTGGACCATTTTCCATACAGACGTGGAGACAGCTATTCTCCCAAGTCTTTATAGTGCATCCAGGAAATATAAGAAAGAATAGTTTCCACACTTTTGCATTTGCTGCATTTTTAGGGAGAATTGTATCTTGTAAAGAGCAATTCTGATACTGGCCTTGAGTCACACAAACACCACAAGCATCACTTGCTGCTATTCTCTAGAGCAAGAGGCTCAGTGAATGGAAGAGAATAGACAAGTTGTCAAGGTGAACATTTAGCACCTAATCCAAGCTGTAACAACAGCTGCCAGAGAAGCTGGATCCAGCAGCTGTGTGGAGATGTGCCTTGCACATGCTGTGCTATTTCTCACATTCCCTTGGCTTGAGAAATTAATCCAGACTGCATGTTGATGGGGATGTAAATTAGCAGTGCTAACAGGGAACTACTCTTCCTGATGTTTTCTTACTTGCAGAATACCATCTTGTTTTGTCTTGCTTTCTCTGACATACAAGTGAAAACGTCTGTGTTAGAAAGCTTGCTCATAATAAATATTTTGAAAATAAGTTATCAGGATCAGTAGCATCAATCTTTTAATTTCATGAAATAGAACTTCTCAGCCTAAATAGAGACAGTGTGTGACCATCCATTCCATATGCTTATAATGACACTAATCTTGACTGATCAACTTTCGCTATTAGCATCAATGGGAGCTAAACCCGGTTTATTGCTAGATTTTGTGGGCATAAATATCTGCATGGCAACCTACAGGAAGAAAAGATGCACACCCTGAATTCATCCTCACAGAAATATAGCCTAGACATGGCCAACAAGCCAGTGAATTGATGGACTCTGATGACCTAGAGGGTCCCTTCTTGTCTCCAGGAAGTACTCAGTAGCTCAGGCATGAGGTTTGCCCATCACCCCGAGATCCTACCCATCCACACAGCCCCCTCAGCGCTAGCAGTGCTTCCGATGGTACTCTTGGCCATAGCTTGCACAGTCTCATAGGCTTCATTAGTTTACACAAACAACACTACAGCAGAATTTAATATGCTGTTTGTCTACAAGCAGCTCAAGGCCTAGCTGCGTTTTTTGGTGTGCCAATAAGCAAAATGTAGAAATGCTTAAATACAGGTGCTGTCTCTCTGCAGAGGCTAAACAGAATTACCTTTTTGCCACCTTCTGGACAACAATAGTGGTACGGCTAAAGAGATGGTGCCATCTTTTGGGTTTTTTCCTTATTTTTGGGGTGCCAAAACTGATCTGCCATTTTCCAGTGAGAGCTGAAACCATGGTTGCATGTTTTCTTACACTTGGGAGTGGATATGCTAAGTTTTCAGCTCTCTAGTTGACTACTGTAAGAGGCTGATGAAGGCTTTAGGCAAATATAAACCCTGTCAGCTAAAGGTTTCTCTCCCTGTTCCCATCAGAACTTTCTCCCTTTGTCACAGAAAGGAACCAAGATTGATGAATACTTTATGACTTCTCATCCTCATACACCACAGAGGGGGGCAACAGAGGTCATCTCAAAATTGAGTAACATATTTCAAGATCCTTACTTACTTTAAACAACTCCATTAAATGGATCACTAATACATAAATCACAAGGAAAGAAGACTGAGTTAAATCAATTATTTACCATGTCAGAATTTAAAGATAACTCTTAGTAGTTGGGACATTTTCAACACACTACAGCTCCAGAGGACACCACAGCTCAAGATAACGCCCTGCATGAGCAGATAAGCATATCATAACGATGAGAAGTAAATTCTACAGAGTACTGCACATTGTAACATTCAGGCCAGTTCCCCCAAGTCTTCAGCTACATTGCTTGTTTCATTTTCTTTTGGCTATCCATGGAGTACCAACAGAGAAGAGGAGGCAACAGGGAGTACACAGAGCAGCCAGCCTGACTTTCTCTCTCTCTCACATTCCTGCTGATTTCACTTGATTTATCATTCTTTCCTTCCTGTTGCTCGTGTGTGTGTAATCACTCTCTTCTATTCCTAACTTCTTTCTTTGACAATGCACCAAATAGAAAGAAAATACAAAGACAAGCAAACCACCTCTAACATACGCTCTAAATTACAATCACCTTTAAGCTGCTGGAGAAGGAGCTAGAAGCATTTAGGGTAAGGTACTGCATTTCACAAGTATCTCAAGGATTTGAGCTAGGTTTTCCACATCTTTGTTCACCAGAAGTTGAGGACATTAAATAAGAATAAATTGATTTAAAGAAAATGATATTGCTAAGTTTCAAGCCACTATCAGAATCCTGAAGCGGATTTTGCTCTAGGATACAGAACAGTTTCTTTTAGAATTGGGACACAAGGTTACATTAAGTTAGAGTGACCAAAATGACGTCTGAGGGACCTAATCCAGCCCCAACTCAGCCTAAAGCCATGTTCAGCTCAATACCAGTGCCAGTCCACAGCATTCATGCAGTCCTGGTGTGTCTTATTAGGTTCTATAAATTAATGAGAGACTTTTATTCCAAGACCTGTGCTCTTTCTATAAATGCTTTTCATGCTAATGGGAAGAAATATGAAATCCGTTATTTACAAAAATTAGTACAGCCAAAAGACCCCAACAAAAAGCAGCATGCTTTATTTTTATCTAAACAACTTTTAGGCTGTTCTATGCTAAACATACAGAAAAAAAAAAAAAAACAGCTAATGGTAACAGTAATAATAAAATACCTATTTAACACTGTTCATGCATGCCTGCCTTAATGGAAGACAGTTTTCAGAAAAAGCCTTCTTTCCAAGCTCTAATTCCTTGAAAATATGTTCCCAACATTCCTGACCACTCATTTAAGAGAAGTAGAGAGTTAGTTGTCATGAGGAATATAAACTAGAAATGGTGCATGCTAGGACAGAAGTTTTAATTAGTTCCAGACTGATCACAACAAGGTGTATTAAATAGTTTTGAATTCTTTAATACCAATTCTTAATTAAAGATTTCTGGCTGTAACTGTTTATTCTGCAGCATGAATGCCTTGCAATCTCTATTGTGGTCATCTTCAAAACATTTCTACAAGGCAGTCCAGAGGAACACAGCTTATAGTGGAATAAGGAACTGAGCTTAAGGTCTCTGAAATCCTAGGTAGCTGCCTCATCCTTATATCACCTGTGCCCTCTGGTTACTATACATCCAGCAAGTCACTAGCCTGTACGATGTTGCCGAGAAACACATGCCCACTACATATACTTTCATCAGCGAAAGTTTCTTTGCTTCACGTTAAAGCATCTTGATCATTGCCAGGGGAAAGAACTGCAGAAACTGAGGATGAGGGACTTGGTGTACAAGGCCCAATCAGCCCCCCACATCAGTGCCGAGGCTAACTACGAGAATGCTGATCAGTGGAAACTGTGGGCTAAGAGCTTCCTGGACACACGACCAGCACAAAGTTAAACTGAACCTCAATTTATTTTCAGAGGAGGAAGTTTATTAGCCAAGAAATAACATATCTCTGCTTGCTTTGCTGCTGAACAATTCTCTTCTGCCTGCTTCCCTCATCAAAGCATAGCTTCTCTCTTGCCTTAAAAGGAACAGCTTCTTAGAAACTAACCTCATAAATATACATAGAAAAAGAGAAAATCTCATTCTGCCACAGATCAGTGGAATGCTGCTTCTCATTTTCTTTAAGTTACCTCCTTTTTGTCTGTCTGCAGAGACCCTCCAGTCTGACTTCGTCCCCTTCTCAGCTCCTAGATGCATGTCCAGTACTGTAAATATTATCTACTCTCATCTGATGCACATCTTGGTTCTATTTATTTTTCTTCAGACCTTAAATAGAACATTGATCCATAATCATTCAGCTTTTCCTATTTGCTGCAGTTTCCACTGTGGTGGGAGATTTAACAAAGCAGGAAAAAAACCCAATGATTCATTGAAGAAAAGAAGTGACATTCAGAACTTCGACATAATTTTCACATTTTACAATCCCATACAGCTGAAATCCTGTCCTTCAGCTGCAGTGAAGGACCCTAAGAAATTGAAACCATTTCTTTTGTACAGGAAAAGTGAATTTATCTTGAACAACAGCACCTCTACCCTCAATATCCTCTTCTGCTTGATGTCTGTGCTGCAGGAGGTGAATACACTGTATGTAAAAGTAGAAACCAAGAGCAACATTTCAATCATTTTCTGTTGGTGTAATTTGAACAGTATCATTGAGTTATGTCACTGTACTCGGTGGATGTAATGATGGCAGACCGGATGGTGAGGCTTAAACTGCAGATGACATCTCCATTAAAATGATTCAGGTTATCACGGGATTAGGTCACAATAATAGGGCTGCAAATGCCACAGTACATGTCAGAACCATCTCTTGCTGCATCCTCTCTGAGTGGTGCCAGTGACACATTCAGGACTTGTTCTGTGATACTTCAAGTGTTTAAGGACTACAAAATGACGCATGAGATAAATGGACATCCCAGGGGATCATTAATAGGCTATCAGGCTTTCACTTTTCATTTTGAGTTGACATCCAGGATACGTCAATGGTAGCCACTAGCCCTTTCTATCTGGCCTTGGGGGAACAGGCAGGTACTGCTAATGGGTTACCAGAAGTACAAGAAGCCACAATACAAAAAAGGCCCTTCAAATAAGAAGTACGGTAGAATTCAAATCCTAAACAAATGAGCTCATGCTCCAGACTTTCAGATATGAAAACTTTTGTCACGTGCTGTACACTGCCAACAAGTGTAGGCAATACTTAGAAGTAGGAAATTCTTAGAAAGGCTGGGGGCTACAACTGAAGGACTGCCACCCACAAATGAGATCAAGTGTCTCGGTCCTGTCTTATCCTGACCCATCCCTTGCATGTGCTGCCCTAGGTACTCTCCAGCTTTTATAGAAAGGAAGTTCTGCTCCCTAACAATGCACAGGTCTCTCTACTGGCTTATTCATCAACCCGTGGTGCAGATGTGTAGCGTCTTAGTTGGCATCTCCTACATGATGAATTAGTAAAGGTAAAAAGACAAAAAAAGAAGCCTTCAGAGACACTTCATGCTTTTCCACCAGCATGTTAATATCATCTGAATCTTTCCCTTGCACACTTGTAGCATTAATCTAAATAACTTTCAAGAAACATAAATGAACGTGAAAAAGAAGCACAGAGGTACTGAGTTTTGCCCCTTTCCTTATGCCCATATGCATTGAAAGAAAAACACTTCTTTTACTACTTTTACCCCAGTGGTTGTGCTGCCTTCCTTTATTGAATCTATGGATTATTTTGAGTAATTCCTAAAGTCAGGTATTCATAGCACCATGGATTTACATAGTGGGTTATTAATGCAGACTTATTTTCCACCTTGAGTAGGATTACAGACTAAAAATAAACATCTCAAGAAAACACAAAACAAATCCAAAATAAAGCCATTAAAAAAAAATACTAATCAAGAGATTAAAACAAAATTATTTGGGGGAGAAGTCATTTTTAAGCTAAAATAGGTGGAAGGGGCAGATAGGTGAGCAGAAGGAGTATCTTTCAGGAGTAGGGGAGTCTGGTGGGAGATTAAACCAATGGGCGACTGCAAAACAGAAGGAGGCATGGAAGAATACAAGGTGGGATGAGAGGTCAAGGGGAGGACTACTACAGAAACTACATGAAAAAGAGAAAAATGAAGCAAAGCTGGTTGTAAGAAATATGCAAGCACACACTTCTCTCCAGTCAAACACCAGTGTACTTGCAAGCCATATGGAATGGTACATATACACACAGCAAAATCAGCCCAGAGAAATCCACTCTTGCAAAGCCAGAACTCTCATATGCACCTCACAAACAAACAAACAAACAAAAATTAGTCTGTTTTTTTGAATGTAAAGATAGCCCTCAAAATCATACACAGAATAACAGGGACACAACAGAATAGCACACACCAGACACTCAAATGAACTAAGCAATCAAAACATTACCTGGAAAGAACCAGTAAACTCATCTCTTGGTGAAGCTACTTGATCTCTTTCTCTGTGACCTGCAGGAGAAGCTGCTATTACATCTCCATAACCTAAGCTGCTGGTGGCAAGGTCAAGCATCAATAATTGAGCCAGCTTGCCCACAAGAAGAAAATGAAAATCATTATGTGACAGTTTTCTTCTGCTAGCATCTGTCTGGTGAGGTACATAATAACATATGCTTGCCAACATACCAGCACTGGAGCTGGCCTAAGGAAGTTAGTTCTTCTATCATTCAGGTATTCCATGCAAATAAATATACTTACATATATATTTATATATCCTATACACAATTTTTTATGTACAGGAGTCTCCATAATATGTCTAAACATTTAATCCCCTGTGCACGGTTTCTCTCTGGAAATCGTTAGTTACTCTAGCAATGTCTAGAGGCACTTGAAAAGCTCTTCTCCCAAAACAGGAAAGCTTCCTTGTTTCTTGTTCAGTTGGTTTCAGTGATTTGATACTGGGTATCAGGGTGCTTGTCAGGGTAAACTGCCTCCCAGCTAGATTTTCTGGGATTATATTAAGTCAGGTAGCAACAGGAGGTGGCAAGGTATCAACAGAAGGTGTAATAAGAGCAGGCATAACTTCTTCCGGTATTTTTTCTTTTACTTTAGATACTCCTAAAGTCCAAGAAAATATGAAGTAAACAGGGCTAAACCAAGGGACTTCAGAGGAAGCAGGGTGACAAGTAGATGTTGGGGTAGCTGCAGTGAGGCTGTACGGGAAGACTATTTGTTTTTTAAAGTAGATTAACAACTGCAGGGTATTCCATCACTGTTCCTCAATCACTTTAACATTCCTCTGATTTTAGCTTCACTGAAGTCACTAGGAAAACTGTTCCCGATTGACTAATCTATGAGGAAGAAGAAAACCAACACACAAGCAGAGTAGTGTGGCTTTAACCAGCCATTGGGATGGAGTCAGCAAGCCTCTTCAGAGCATAAATCACGTTTGAACAAAGATGAGACTCCCAAACAAAGTTCTGAAGTACAGCGATAGTAACTTGGAACTACTCAGAATCACAATACTGGGGAAAGGCAGAGAGGGAGAAAATGGAATTTTGGGTCCAGATCTCCTTGATTCATAAGAGCAAATTGAACCTCTCTCTCATATTCCGGGAAAATGCCTGAACAGTTCAGATACCAGATATGAAATAATCTGTTATCAGGCAATTCTATAACATACTGAGTTTGTATTTCACTGGATTTTACCGTAATTATCTGAAAATAAAAATACTTTTTGTAAATTAAATTTTCCATCAAAGCCAAATGAATATTTTTCTGGTTTCTAATTTATTTTTTTTGGGGGGGGGGGGGGGGGGGGGTGTGGAGGGAAGAAGAATTAAAAATAAGTTACTTCAGTCCAGTGTCTGGCTTCATGAGATTTAGGATTTGAAAGCAGTGTTAATCAACAGACCAATTTCTATACACCCCTCCTTAGAAACTGCAGGATTGTATAAGGTTTATCAACGAAGCAGCACATACACCCCACTTCCACTATACAAATGATGAGCAGACTACACTGCTTGGGCCTCCTGTGAGCCTTGTAACTCACAAGTTACAGAGGCACCACCTAACAGAAGCCCACTAAATGACCAAAAGTAACACAGGAAGACAAAGATGTTAAGTCTAGTATTTCTTCTGTTATTGCTGTAACCAAGCGTTATCAGGGCAGGGCTACTCTTCAGTTAGCTTGCATATTCAACTCCTCGCTCATGTTTATTATTTATGGACTAGCTGACAGCTAGATAGGTGGGTAGCTAGCGCTGCCCACATATGCACTCTAAGAAGACAAGGAGCAGATATTACTGAGAGCTAACTTCTACTTGTTACCCATTGGGAACATAATTTGTAATCAGTCTTGGCTGCTGACAGTAACATCACCATCATTTTTAGAAACCTCTGAGAGATAATCACAGAAGACCAGAAGTTGCTGAGATAGATGCTCGGGTCATAGGTACATACAGTTGTCAAAATCTCTACTGTAAGAGCAGATAGGTGATGGCAACACCCTGCTGCGACACAGTCAAGGACATGATCTGCCTGCATACAGGTGTCCCCTCTTGGCCCAGGTTCCACGAAAGGCAGTGCAACTCAGAATGGTGTGAAAAAGTCCATGGGCCATCTTCAGTTATTTCAAGAAAAACCACCCACCAAGTTGGTGTTAGTTTTGGTCCTGGCAAGAATACAATGGGAGGGTAAAAAGGGAGAAGGACGAAGGCTCAGGGACACGCTGGTCTTTGGCATGAGCAGGATTTGGCTTCCAGTCTGCTGCCACCTGGAATGAAGAGAAATTGCTTCCACTTCACCTCAGGATTTTCCATAAACAAGACACAATTATATATGAAACAGGCTAGAAAAAACAAAGGCAGCACTAATGGGGCTCTAAAAGCATTTCGTTAAAGTGGAGAGCATGAGCTTAGCTGTTAATGGCAAAGCCACTGGAAACAAAATGTCAGCAGATTCACACCTGTCATTTGCTCTCCCATCCTGCATCCCCCCCAGCCCCAATCCCAGGCAGGCACAGAGTCAGCAGAACTCACACAGGCACCGTGCTTAATTCAGTCAGGCAGCTGGGACCATACACTTCCAACAAGTCCTTCTCTCTTCTCTACCATTTTTTCTGCTAAGCAATGATGCCCGCCGGTAAATGCTACACACTTCCGCAGGAGAAAAGCTCTTCTCTACTTGCTCCCCCAGTGAGAAGGGGAGAGCCTGAACAGTGAGAGCTGTCAGTTCCTATCTTTCTTTGCCACTCAGCTTATTTCCTGATTCCTAAAATGAGGCTGCAGCTGCACTGGATGGATGTGCTTAAATGCAAGCCTCCGGAGACAGGGAAGTGCTGACTGGTGAATTGCCTTCTTTCGCCTTGTTCTGATGCCATCCTCTACTCTCAACTTTTCTCCCTGGCCCTTTTCAAACGGGAATCAGCAGCCTCTTTACTTTTAATATTTTGTGTGAGTTGACCCAGATGAATACTCTGCCATATGCTTCTCTAAAATGACATCTACTCCAGCTTCCTTGATCTTAAGGGATTTGAAAGTCCAAGAATTAGGGCCTTGTATGTATGCAGTTAACTGTTCCCACAATTCCCACCCCACAACAAAGAAATACAGACTAATTATTTCATGTTCTCTAGTCCCCAAAGGAATTATTTCATTTAACCTGAAGAAAGCAGTTATACTGCAGCCATAGTCCTTCAAGGCATCAGCCTCAAGACCAGAGCCTAGCTATTATACTGGTTTCCCAAGTAGTATCTAAAGTACTAGAGATTTCCAGTCTGGTATCAATCCTTCCAAGTGATCTGACTTACTTCTTTACCTGTAGTTTTATAATCATGCAGCAAAGGGATAATATTGGGCCTTTATTTTTAAACATAACCTGAACATTTTCAGCGATTGCCAGAAAATAAATAAATAAATAAAATGAGCTATGAAAAAGAGGTAAAAAATAATAAATATTATTTGCAGAACTTAAAAGAAGAGGAAGAAAGAGAAATTTGGTCAAAACTACAATCTTTACATGAAACCATATGAAAGTTGGGGGTTTTACAACACCTCCTCTCCTGCCACTTTCTTACATGATTAAAATCATACATCTAAACAATCTGTTCTTCCCTCTTCCCTCCCCTCTGCCAGAAGATGTAATTCAAAGATTTTACTCCTAGCTGTCCAAACAAAACGTTGCACAGCAACAGCCCCTACTGCTATCACTGGACCAAAATAGATCTGGGCCATGAAATCTCAAATTTGAGCTTTTCCCTGTTTTCACATTGTACGGGTGAGAAATTCAGAGTCCACAGGTCAGACACAGCTTAGCTGCATTTCAGATAGACCCAGTGTCAATGTGGTAAAAGTGAGCCCCAGTAATTTCTTGGATTTTAATGGGAACAGCTCAGTCTGCTACATGTGTTACACCTTCAAGATCTGAAAGGTCTATAGGGACTTCAGTAAGAAGCAATCTACCATGCTTATCAAATAACCAGTTCCCCATCCTTATTAAATATACACATGATATAAAAATTTACAGTTTGTCAGTCCTGGAACCAATTCAGCCTCCAAAAACCAAGTGCTATTCTAGTTCTAGCATCTACTTAACCAAGCCCAAAGTGAGGTTACCCTGCTACCAAAAGCATCAGCTGACAAAATGGTTAACGCAGCCAATGTACACATGTGGGAGCAAGCAACAGCCTGCACATCCCATGCTGCTTCCTAAGTCTGAAACCAAAGGCCTTGCTGAACCATCCCCCTCCCCAGTCAGACACGTGCTGGGCCATCACTGGAGTGGGTTGGTCACAGTGTCCTGTCAAACGCACCATGAAGTCATGTCCGATCAGCCTCTTGCCTTGGAGCTGTGGGGTGCCAGTCTCTTCTTTAGAGCACCAAGAGGGATATTAATTCTCTGAGTCACGCTGATAAATTTATGGCATCCTAAGCTCAAAAACGAGAGGTTAATTCATGCAAAAAAGAAGAAATAAGTGAGATAAAGATGACAGTAAAACTGAGCCTTTCAATCACGAAGCAGTGTTGGGAGAGAGGAGGGACTCCTCGCATTACGTGCTGGAAACCTTTTGGCTACGGAAAGCACAAGGCCCTGGTACCTCCATGTCCTTCCTTTAGGATTTTGGAGGTGGCAAACCCCCTCAGAAACATCCTAGAACCTTCTCTTTTCCCACCCATAGTTAAAAGCTTCCCGTTCTGCCTCTAGCTAAATCAGCTCCCTGCCTCAGGCTTGCACATGTACACACATGCTCCTATGCAGCTTTGCTCTCTTTTATGAGTTTAAGTTTAGCATCTACCTATAAATTGCACTGTAAAAGGGCAAAATATTCTGATTTTCCTCTTTTCCTACCTGCCTTTATACCAGGATTTTCAAAATAGCTCAAAAAAAATCTTTTTACTCTCAGTATAAGTCTGAAAATTTTAAAAAACTTTATTTTCATTTTCATATTTTAAAAATCCTATGATGAAAAAATGCAAAGCCATAATCATTCAAATTTTCTTCATCTTTGGCTCACTTCATAATGAAACTGAAGACTCTGGCTTGGCAAAAAATAACACAGGTAGAAGCACTAAACTATAGAATATAAAAAGCCTTACGAATTAAATATTCTTATGTTGTCTCAGCAGAGGGTGGTATAAAAGCTAGAGCAGCTGACATGCAGTGTGTCCTAAATAGCCTTCTAAGAGGGAGGCTGCTGTACCCAGCCCTTAGATACGTGCACCCAACCAGAGTAAAACAAAATGCAACAGGCTTGCTTCAGGAACCCAGTCTCCATTAAGGTTTGGCTGCATTAACTGAACCCAAATGCTTGGAAAACCACTTTGAAGTTAGTATTACTGCTGGTGACACTGGCAAAAGTACGTGATTGTGCCAACAAGTTAAAATTCAGAGAAATTTTTCCTCCAGCTCTTGTGCAAGCCAGTACTAACCACACTGTAGCAACACCAAATAGAGATCTGACAAAAGCATTATGTAGATGAGTACACAGCTAGTTTCAAGAAAATTACTGGAAAAATATATTTGATTGCTATCAGTACCACTCAGACTTCTCAGAATTTCCAATCACCTTACAAAGAGATTGAAAGAAAATACTGAAGTGTCCAACTCTTATAATCGTGGCCAGACTTCTCACAAAACAGACATTCTGTATTCATATACTCCACCGTCAACACACAAGTACAGTTCACAGCCAGAGGTTAAAGCCTAGGAATCTTAATGAATATACATGAAAGAAAACCAATACATTCAAAATCAACAAGGAAAAACTGCTCTCAATGCCTTTTGGAGAGCCCCTATTCTAGTTCTGTTAAGAAAAGGGAAGGTTCAAAGTTAAACTGGTTGAAAATGAAGGCTGAATTCAATGTATAGTAAAAAAAAAAGAGGGGGTGGTGTTTTCTTAAAAAAAAAAAAAAAAAATCAAAAATGGGTCCTTTGTTCAGTCAGAATAAACTTTAGATAAATCAAAAAATTATAGAAACCACTATTGCAGGTAGCTGGGACTGAAAAGAGCTTTAGGGTGTTAACAGAGCTGTCATTCCAAGAGCCATACCAGTATCAGCAGTGTTTAAACCTCATTTCCTGCCAGAGAAGACCCAAAATGGTTTCAGATGTAGGGGAAGCTGTCATTCTACACAGGACAGATTTTATGTTGTAGGTGATGGTGGCAGGAAAAAAGGTAGGTACTGTAAACAGAAGCACAGACCATTTGACTTAAAAGACTTCAGAGTCTGACCAAAGCAGGCCAACCTGGTACACAGGCCACGCATTATCAGTAGGAAATTCTCTGAATCTCATTTCCGAGGCCTTTCTCCCAGAGTCATTAAGGTCTAATTAATGGCTCTGTGAGGCGGAGGGATCTGCTTTGGCATCCATTAGGATGGAAGCTCAAATGTCAGACCAACAATGGCACTAGGCAGGCTCTGGCATTTTGCCCAATGCAGGATTAGCACTGACGCATTCAGCATCCTTTGAAATCTTTAGCCCTGTAAGAAAATCTACAGGTTTTCTCTCTGCCTGTGTGATGGATAACAAGTTTAAGTAATCTGCTGGTCCATTACCAGATATCATCTCCCCACCCCAACTGAGCAGAAAGAAAAGACTCAGGGTGGCCCAGCTGCAGAGTCCCTCTCAAAAACAAAGTTAAAAACAGCCACAACCTGAACCCTGGAGATGCCATGGGACTAGAAAGAGGAATACCTTCATGGGAAGCACTCCCCACAGTTTGGGATCTGGCTAAGGGGGTAACAGAGGAGGAGAGGGGGAAGAAAATGTCCTAAAGTGCTGGGACTGAAGTGCTGCACTGTCAGTGGGGGCCAGCAGTGGGAAGTTAGGAAGCACCCGCCTGCAAGCAAGGCAGAGAAGCATAGAGGAACCACAACTCCCCTCGTACCCCAGCTGGAGGCGAGCAGGCTGTTTTAAAGGCACTGGCTATGAATCACCAATTTGATGTTCATTTTCATGGAAATCTGCCAGCCTGCCAGAAGTCACTGTTAGGAAAGGTACAAAGCTAGAGACCAGTATGCTGACAGCTTACCCTCTTCCACACCAATCATGCTCCCTCACTCCCTAGCTGCCTTGGCTGTCTGTCCTTGGCCTCTAGATCCTGTGATACTTCCTTCTTCCTACTTTACAGAATTTCATTAGTAAGTCACTCACTTTTAATGAGAAAGCCCATTCAGAGTTTCATATTGGACTAACCTACATAAAAGAGCTGCCAGTTCACTTCTGCTCCCTTGAGTAACAACGCAGTGGTGATGTTAAATGTATTTTCCCCTACAACTGACATACATCACTTAGAGTTTGTCAAAATAACTTTTGTAACCTCTGTCCAACCACATTTTCCTCCTGGGTCTGCCTGCCCCATTCCCCCGCCTGTAAAAACGTAGGTCTACTAAATGAAGTAGTGCATCCAAGTCCTGGAGAGAGAGAGAAGAGGCTGAAACCTCCTGATCCAGATGGATTGTCATTAACTAAACCCCAAAGGGAGTTCTGGCCAGTCATGCTGAGGCAGTGATAAAACAAAACCAGCCCTTGTGAAAGTTAAAATACATGACCTTGCATCTCTCTCCCTTCAACAATCTCAAAGTACTCACCAAATACAATCACAAAGCAACTATGAAATACCATAGAAATGTGTTCTACATGGAAATGTTTACCAGTTTTCTACATGGAAATGAGGCATGGAATGAGTGAGAGGTTTTTTTCTCCAAATAAAAAAATGCAAGTGGTATTTCCAATGTAAGTTCTAGACAGAATGGCATATAACCCATTTTTCAACACTGGTCAAAGCAGGAGCAGAATTCCCATCTCCTGATCCTAAGTCTTATCTTTTAATTCCTAAACTTCCTTCAGAGTTGAAAAAAAAATCAAATTATTAGTTTAAAATTCATGACGACAGAAACATTTGTGAGTTTTACCTACTTTCAGGTTTCTGATTTAATTTCAGTTCATAGTCATTGTGGGATCTTTGAAAGAAAAATCTTTCTTTGTCCCTTTGTTTTCTCATTTGTAAAATGAAATTATAGTATCTCCCCTGTGCTTCAGAGGACAACTATAAGAGAACAGCACCTTTGTTCAAATGCGGAGTCACTAAGAAAAATGTCTGTGGCAACAAGTACAACTTTCAACCTTTTCTAAACTAGTTTCTTCCTTGGGGAAGCTGAGCACCCAACTTGTCTATTCATGATACAGAATTTAACAGACTAAAGAACTCACTGACAGCAAGGAAAAAACATTTCCACCATCAGGGGAAAGTATCAGAGTAACTGCATGGACATACTGAAATTCAGTACAGGCAGCCTGACAGTTTAGCTCAGTCTGTTGTTTCCACATAATACTTAACAACTGCAGAATCAGCTGAGTGCATTACCAGGTTAAACACCAATCAAGTATACAGTGGTACGGACCCAGTAAGCAAAAAAAAAAAAAAAACAAAACCCACAAAAAACACCAAACAAAACAAAAACACCATCAAAAAAACAAATTATATTTTCCCCACTGTTCATACTTTCTGCCACCACATAGGCCTCTTGCTTGCGAGTGGAGACCATCACATCTTATGAAGGATTTTTATCCCTGCAAACAGGACACTGCCAGCAGCCAGAATGAAGCATCATCCAGCTTCATTTATTTCAATTATTTCTCTGTCTTCTCCCCATTCACCACCACTGAAAATAAGTGTAGATTAGGCCAGGCCAGCAGTGAAATTAGACAACTGGCCCTCAGATATGCATATGCAAATGCCAAGCTGTGCCGGCTGGTTAAGCAAATCGATGCTAGCTGGGGAAAGGGCTGTGAGGAACAAGCAGAATGATTGTTATTGCTCTTGGAGAAAGCGAGGCAGTCAGGGCAAGGCCTGGTGCCAGTGGCCCCTCAATTCAGATGGACACCAGTCAACTCAGGGACATAAGGTTTTACCTGGCAGAAAGTAGAGCATTTTTGCAAACATTGGTAACTGCTGGTACAGCCGTGAAAGAGAGGCAGCAAAGAAGTGAGGCAGTCAGTGAGCTGGACATTGTTTTAAAAGGCCTAGACAGAGCTATGATCAGGGTAACAGTGATGGGTAAACAAAAACCCACACAGTCACCTCTGTCACCTGACACACCGTAACTCTCTTCCACACCAAAACACACCAAACCAAATCAAGATACAAAAATATCTGCATGTGGTCCAAGCTTGAGGAAGGACAGCTATAAAGCCAAACCAAACTTCTTTAGAATTGTTCTTTAAAAACAGAGGTACACTGGCTGAGGTAAAACAAGACCCAGACTAAAACATCACACAAAATACAAGCCAAGGCTGTAGGAAGGTCCTGCAGAGTTTTGCTTTATGTGGTAGCAGTGATAACCTCGAGACCAGAAGCAGAATGGAGCTACACCTCAGTCTAGGCAATTTTCAGCCTTGTTTTGGTCCTGCATGTCTCTTATTTCCTTTGATTTCTTCCCTTTTTCATGCCTCCTCTTCATACCTGTGCCTGGAATCTGCAGCAGAAAGAGGCTGACAAATTTAGCTGTGGAAAAGTTTCCATGTTGCTTTGTGAAGCAAAACAGAAGCAGAGAAGTATAGAAAAAATATATTATCTAGCTGGATTTTTAAAAATATATTTACTATTAGTTTGAGCAGCCATCAGCTTGTGATATTATGTGCATATCGACATGCAGAGCTGGAAAGCAGATGAGTAATCAACAGCAGTGAGACACAAAGCCAGGAAGAACACAGTAAGTTGAATCATATTAGAAAGAATCAACTTAAAAGGCAACAGCTAAGCAAATAAAACAAGCAGACAGTGGGGTCATGGAAACAGTAGCTTTGTTGCACAGATTTACAAAGCAGACACAGAGAGTTTATGTGACATGCCAGAAGCTGCACAGCCAGAAGCAAGGCTGAGAACTCAGGTACCTGAACCAGTCCCAGCATTCTGATAGCATATCTCCTCACCATTGAACACCTTTTTTTCTTTCCTGTAGAAACTGGGTTTCAAACTTGAACAGGCAAATGCAAGAGAAGCTGTGGTGGGAATCAGCACTCTCAAGTTTGCACTGTTACACAGGGGCAGTGTGTTGTAACAATCCACTTTCAGTAAACAGAAAAGAAGGAAAACAAAACAAAACAAAACAAAAAAAAAACCCAACACAACAAAAACCAAACCACCAAACCCTATTTTAGCTGAGTTCCAGAGTCATTTATAATGCATGTCTTGATCTAGCCTTCATGGACCTATAATTTGCCTCGAAGGAAACAAGATGGAGGCAGGGAGGGGAAACTAGCAGGTGGTTGCATATGACAAACACAGCTTTCTAGCATTCCTATGGGCCATACTCTCCTTACCTCACAGACTGCTTTGCATTCTCAACTACATGGTTCTTTCAAATTGTGCTATCTACCAGCATGCAGAAGCTCTAACTCCTTTGCTTGAAGACAACAGAATTCACCAAGTCTCTCATTTGCCTGCAGTTAAGAGGCTGTGCACCTGGGAGAATAGTCAATTAACTGATGTGTTCATTCCATTCTTCATGAGCATCAGGGATGATATCCAATATCTGAATTTCCCCAGGGAACTAAAATGGAGCTTCCCCGATAGAAGCTGCAATGGCAGGGATGAGCAGAAGACCACTCTGTACCATGAGACAGTCATTCGACTATTCATCATTCAGAACGTCAAAATCTTAAGCATCTGGATCAACATGCTAACAAACCTCTAAGGGTTGTGCACTGGTAAAAAGAAATCAGTGTCATGGAAGTCTAGTGCCTATGCAAGAAATCAGCCAGTTGCCACAGCGGAATAACCTTCTACACAACCAGTGTGAGCATGCACAACACACAGGTCACCAGGCAACTCAATTTTCTTTTTGAAATGATAAGCAAAGATACAGTATTACTGGTTCAAGCATCTTCATGAAACAGTTTTTCAGAAACAAAAGCAATTTCACAAATGTTTCAAGTTTCTCCAGCTAAAAGCTAAGCATGAAGACCATCCCATCACACTTTTTGCACTGTCTCTTGACCTCAAAGCTATTCATGCAGTCTTGCTCTGACTCATGACACAGTGTACTGTGCCATATCCTGCTATAAATTTAATCTCTGTATCTGCATTTGAATAGGAGACACTTAGCTGTCCATCAACGCAGAGATACACATGCTCTTGGTTTGGAATCAGCTTTAAATCATTAAACGGAAAAAGTTGGTCATAAAGTACAACCATTTTCATATAGTTGTCATAGTTGACACTGCCTGCCCTGCTGCAGACGTGCCTAAATGAATGCCATCACATTTTTCATAACTGTAAATAAGCGTGCTTTCTGCACACTATCCATTGCCATGTTCTCTCTATACTGGCAAAGTTACCAAATCTTTTAAACAACTCTGAATTAATTTGAATCTCCCCATTTTTATGCAAATACTGTATATAGCTTCTGATGATGATATTCAAAGAATGTTTATTATGCTTTCCTAATAAAATTAATTACCTGTTTTAAAATATATCAATTCAGCATACAATACAAAGGAGATTAACATTCAGCACTAACTTACTTTCCTTTTGTTGTTCTAGCAACCCCAAGCAACATCAGCCTTTTCAGAACTTGTTATCTATTTGGCAGTAGAAACTGTCAGATCTTTTTCCTCACAGTTTTTGTAGCAAGAGCTTTGGTACATGTTGGGCCGCCCAAAACAGATTCACAGAATAACTGATGCTGAAAGAGACTTCTAGAGTCAACTAGTCCAATCTGCTCAAAGCAGAAATAACTCTGAAGCTAAATAAGATCACTCAGAGTCTTGTCCAAATTATTGGAGACCACAGACACAAAACAGCCTCCCGTAGGGAACAGCATGAAAGCAAAGTTGAAACTACACTACAGGACAAATACTTCAATTTTTTACACGTTCATTCTGATACTCTTATTCCCCTTTACGACCCTGTCTAGCATAGTTCACTGAAGAACTTCCACCTAATCCAGCTCCTCAGATGAGACAGGATTGATATGCAAAAATCATCAGACAGATGTTCATCTCACTGGTACTTAAAAACCTCAGATTTCATAACCTCCCAAGGTAGCTCTTCTTCTAGTGCTATCTTCCTAACTGTACAAACAGCATTCCCTTAAAGTCTAATCCAAATCTCTTCTTACAAATACAGCTCATCACATTGTTACCTTGTTAGATACTGAGAATATTTGATTAGTATCTTCACTGCAACTGCACAGCATATATTAATATTTTTTAAATCATATTCTTTTCCACTCAATCCCTTTCATCTTTCTACGTAGGTTATATTTTCTAGAAGTCTGATCTCTCTCCCATTTGTCTATCACTCTCAAAACATAGTGCCAAAACTGGATACCTTTGTACTTGTGTATTTAATTTTTCCCTTTTCTCACCACTTGTCTTTACTGAATTTCATCTTATTGGATTTTACATCATTTCTTCAATTTACCAAGATCATTATGAATTCTAATTTTGTCCTCCAAAAGGCTGACAATCCTTTCTGGCTTGGTATTATCTGAAAATCCTATAAGCATGCTTGTCCTCCCATTGTCAAAATAACAAATGAAAATATTGAATAGTACTGGACCCAGGACAGATTTCTGATGACCACACTTCAATGTTCTCTCAGCTTGACAGAGAAGTATTGACAGATTACTCGGGCTAGTTTTTCCACTGGTCGTGCCAATCTTATGTGGGTTTTGCTTCCCGAGTTTGTGTACAAGAGTGCCATGCAGCACTGTGCCAAGCCGCACTTAAAATCAAGACGCATCACAGCTGCCACGTCTACTTGTCCATTAGGCTGACAGTGTGAACATGGCTGGTTCAAGCTTTGATGCTAATTAAAATATAACAGATATGAGTTTGAATATCATGTTTAGAAGTTGATCTGAAATGGTTATTCCCACAGCTACACATGGGTTCAGCTGCTCAGCATGATGTATTGCAATATTTCTGCAGAATTTCACCCTGTGCCTAGCAGGAAGGAGTCCTGCATCAGACTTGCTTGCCTCCCCCCCCCATACTGGACACTCACCAGTTGTTGGGAAACCTCTGTTGCATCCCACACGCTCCAGTTTGCTGGTAGTAGGTGAAGCCTAGACTCCCATCACTTCCCACTTCAGAACATAGGAATTTGGAGTTAGGTGCCCATGAAGCTTATTTAGCTGGCAAAATTATAAAGGGATTTTGTTATTTTTGTGCATTTTGCTTTTCTTAAAGGAATTTTACTGTGTTCCTTGTGTCTTATGACTTCCTCACTCCAACCTGCTGTACAAGTCTGTTACTATTCCCACACATTCAAAAACAAGGTTTTGGTCCTTACTGCTACGAGTGCTCTCTCTTCTTCCCTGCCTTCTGTCTCTTGTTGCTCTTCCAGCATTGAGTTTATCCCTCAACCTCTTAGTCAAATACTTCCTGCCTGTGCTGGCACTGCCCCTTGCTCTGTTCTACACAGCACCTTCCTACTCCAAACCCCACCAAAACTCCTGTTCTCAGCACACCAGCTCACTCCCACTGCCTTCCAGTTCACTCTTTGCCCAGTGACCATCAGAAACACATGAGATATCACAACGGGCACTGTCCAGAGCTTTGGGACTTCAAGGATGACCTTCAGTGCAGTATACCTGTTGCATCTTGAAATATGGACTGAAAGATGCCGTGATTCAAATTCTTAAGTTCTCAGATGTGTCACATCTCCCTTTAAAGTTGCCACAGTGACTCCCACACGTTAACTGCAAGTGTAAACTCTCCCATCTTAAGTTTAATTCTTCAGGGATATAGCACAGCAAAAGCAAACATACAGAGTTAAAAGGAAAGTTTTCTAATCTGGTTGTTATTTGCTTAAGGGACAAAGGAAAGATAATGCAAAGAGTGAAAATTAAAAAGTGATTTCACAGAAGTTCACTGTCCTGGAGATTTTCTGTGTTCAGATAAGCAGAAGAGCTTCTACTTATCAGGCTCCTGCTGATGTGTCCTCAGCCACTTTCACAGCAAAAGCTGAGGGAAAGGCAGAACAGCTTCTGTCCCAGGTAACCTTGTAGCCCTTCCTCTGATACACTACTTTGTCACAGGTGGGGCCAGCCCATTATCTAGGAAAGTCCAGTTTCAGTGAAAGAGCACCAAAATTCACAACCTCTGTTGTACGTTGCCACTACTGTCTTGGATGTACAGTCCAACACAGAAAGAAGAAAGAGTCAAAGAGAAGGCAAAAAAACACAGTATTTAAATTCAGTTAGGTAGTCAACATGCATGCAACAAAAAGAACCCAACACCAAGCAGAAGTAAACAGATCAAGGTGGATCCCCAAGCTGGTGCAAGCTACTACAGATGCTGTGATATCAGTATCTGCAATGCAGATGTAATTTCAACAAAGATCCATGGCACTCCACAAAGAGGAACAGCTGAAACCAAAGATATTTAGGAGGCTAACAAACAAGAGTTTCCACAAATGCACACTCTCATTTAAAAAAAGAAAAAAAAAAAAAAGTTCCTTCCACTGTAGACCCTGCACTTCAGCATGAAATAACCTTAAAAGCATAACCTTAAATCTCACTTTTACGTATACATTTCTATTCACCCACTTCACAGTCATACAAGGCACCAAGTACAGCTAAATGAAACTTCAGTGATTTCTAAACGCAAACCATATGCTCAACCTTTCTGACCTCTGTCAGATTCTGCCTGGTTTTTGCTGCAAAATTGTATGCAGATAGTATTTGCATGTAAATTATGGTAAAACATCCCAAAATTGGACTGCACTGAAAACTGGGTCTAGGGCTCTCCAGCGATGGCTTCAATTTAAGTGAACATTCATATGCACTTTAGAGATGGCCTGAAACAATGTCAAATGTCTTAAACGCATCAAGTAATATTTGCAGTTACATACCCTCGGTATCTGCTCTATTTGTGCTATTTCCTATTGCAATTCTGCAAACACAGCTGTAACCTGACGTTTTTGTACATGAAACTAATAAGTTTAAACTGGCGGGTAATTTGACTTGTAGCAAAATACAAAGCCAGCCAAACTGGTTCTGGGTTCAGATTTCTCTGTAAATATTGCATGTGCAAGGTTATAGCTTAAATCGTAATGTGAGGACAGTCACGTGGCACCACTTGCTCATTGTCACCTGCACAAGTTCCCTGGGTGGAGATGACAGCTGAGCTACATGCTCAGCCTGTGTATTTCATACTTAGTCCCTGTGGAGACTGCTATAAAGCCATGAATTCTACATCAAAATTTAATTGTTTCCTCTGAAACTAGTAGCCTGGTACATTTCAAACCAGGAGAGAAAATGCAGAAAAATACAAGAGAACAGATTTACATTTAGACCATTATGTATTTGAATATCTTTTTAGCCTTAAATGTGGTAAGCAATAGTGATGGCATAGTTTTGAAAGAAATTAAAGATCTAGAATAATAAATGGCTTAAGCTAGCTAGATCTTAGCTGACAATCATTGCCCTAGGATATACTTTAGAAAAGTGATTTGCTGACACTGTAAAGTGACTAATCCTTGGATAGACCAAGTTGTGGAGATCATGTATTCACACTCTTGCCTAAATGCTTAAGTACTAAATAACAGACAGGAAACAATTAAGACCATAACTGGTGTTGATGCACTAAGTAACATTAAACTTTAAAATCATATTCCTAATACTCACATTGGGACCAAAACCAAACACTAATCCAAAAGCACTAGCACAGTTTACTAAAAATATTCTTTTTAAATACAGATCTTCCTCAGAGTTGGGAAAGCCTCTCAAAAGAAATCTATTAGGACATTAAAACACCTAGCCAAAACATCCAAGACTGAAATAAAGAAGCATGTATTGATGCCAGTGAACAGACCTACCCTATTTCTCACAAAAAACGTGGTCACACTCCTGCTCTGATCCATCCAAACCTGTTCAGGAACCACCTTACTCTCCAAGAACTGTACTGCCCTGTGCAAGAGCTTTCCCCATCCCAACTCTTCTCAAACTTCTTTCCTTAACCCTCCTTTCACCCAGCTCTCTCTCCCTCTCCCCTTTCCAAGCTCCCTCACCTCTTTAGCTGTCGCACTCAGAGATTCCTCCTTCCTTTCACCTATTTGAACTTTCCAACCCATCCAAGCAGATGCTTCTCAAAACTGTCTCGCATCTCAGTACTTCTCTACCCCTGTCCCTTACCAGAAGCAGCCAGACGTGCTTTCCTCATCCCTGGCTCTCCTGCAGGTTCCTACCTGGAAAAGGTTTCACTTTCCCCTATGTGTTGCACTCCTTGAAACCCCACACACACACCTGACCACCTCAAAAGGCAGTAAAACCAAAATTGGTGTATAGACATCAGAAATACTAAAAACAGGCCTTAAAAAGCTTTGCTGTATACATAAATAATAAAGCATCTATTTAAATAAGGGCAAGGAGAGAAAGAAAGAATCCTCCAGCCTGGCTTGAGATGGGATGGGGGTGGACCTTTTCCCCATGGGCTGACATTTGCAGCTTTTAAATCTTCTGCTGATTGCAGACCCAGTGTGACATTTCCACTCTCCATAAACTCCTGTGAAAATGTTTCCACTCAGCCTAATGAAGCTTACCATGCTTCCTCTTCACCCGCGGTCTTCAGCTGCTGCCTTGTATGGAACTAATGAGATAACCGGCTACATTTCCTGTGCATGTTTGCATAGGAAAGCTTAAGCACCTAAAGCAATCAGGTACAGATGCTCTGCCAGAGCACAGCATCTTTGAATAGGTCAAAGGCACCTGAGAGGAGTGTGTTTATATAGGCTGGGATTGTATATCTGCGTCTCCAAGGGACTCAAAGACTACTTTGTATTTTATTGGAATATATGGGGAGGAGTAATGTGCCTTCACTTTGTTTTGCTGCTTCCATTTGCCTTCCTGAACACTCATCTCTAAAGTTCCACAGGACAGAGTATAATAAAGGGCACGTTACTGCCAGAGGACTTCTCCCAAGCACACATCTAAAACACAGCATGCTTAAGGGATTCTAGCAAGTCAGCTACACATTTGGTGAAATAAAAGGTCTTCATTTCTACGAGCTCTGCCTCTTCCTGGTAGGCATGGACCGGGCAGGAAGGTGGGTGAAACTTTGAGAAACTGCTGGGAAGGAGCCAAGGAAGAGCAGTAGAATTTTAGCTTGGTATTGCTCTAAATCTCCTTTTGCAGCTCCAGAGAGACTCCTTGGGAGATTACTTCATGGTCGTGACTGTGTTTGTTTGAAAACTCTCCCAGTGAGAGATAATTGTTTCCGCAGCCTGATAAAGGCAATGTAAATTAATCAGGCATATCACTACTTACTCCTTAATAGTTGCTAGGGCAGAAGAAAGAGGAAAAAAAAAAAAAAGAAAAAAAACACTCAAATCACTGTACTCATGACACAAGATTACAGAAGTGTCCCGTACTGCAGCTAATTAGGTATGACGATGGATCAGTGCTAATGAATTTAATTTCTTCCTTCTTCTAAATGAAGATATGAAGAGAAAAAAAAAAAAAGAGGGGGGAGGGGGAAGGCAGCAGGGAGGAAGATGTATTTCCAGCTAGTTTATTTCTGTGGTGTATTCCTCCAACACAAGAATTTATTATTCTTACTTATGATATTTTTCAGCAATCTCTTTAAACGCTTCTAAATTCTTATGAAAATGGGGAGAGGTTGCAAGTTCAACTTGAGGACATTGCAACTGAGTCAATATCTATTTCAAGTCTCAAATCCAATCTGTTCACACAGAAGAGTAGGACCTCCATGAATCTGAAGTGACAGACAAATGGTCCTATATGAAACTCACCTACAAAGGTACTAGCACAACTTGCACTCATGACACTGGCAATTCTCACTGGAATTCTGATAGAAAACCTTTTGAACATGACCAGGGGAGGCTGGTAAGATTTTTGATCAGGCTATTCAGGTGCTGTGCACATGTACTCTTGAATGATCCATATAAATTGGGTACATTCAATAACAGAAAACAGAAGTGAATACTAAAAACACACCCCATATTATATATACATGTTACACCATTCATCCAGATGGACAACACTATGCCAAAAGTACATAGCTAATCTTGAATCACAGACAGACTAAAGCTTCCCTCACAATTAAATGAGAAAATGAGTTTCTTTTAATTAAGCCAGACTTTGCACTGATCAATGTGAGCCTGTAATTTACACATCCTCTTTTTCTCAATAATTAGGAGACAAGAAAAGCTGCTGCCAGGACAGACAGCTAAATACTATCAAACGATTTGTGCTTGGGATTCACCTTTTCCAGCCGATCTCCACCATGCTGCCATGTTTACTGCTGACCATCTGAATTCCTAATGAGCAATAGCAGCATTCCATCTTCTGAAATAAAAAGGTGGAGCTACAGCCCTGAAGAGAAGTGTCTATCAGATCCATGTCTGAGTGACAGTCAAGCCTGGGGCAGAAGTAAAAGAGAGTAAGAGGGTAAAGTTAAAATTCCTGAAGATTCTTGACTTAGGTTACTTAGACATTACTGAGAATCCTTTCACATATGTTCACTTTCTCCCTTCCCTTATTCCCCAGTACTGACTTGTCCTCTAGTGATGACCCTTTCCAAGGCATGGGTATGTCATACTGATCCCTCCCCTTCCTGCATTCTTCAAGGAAGTCTCAGTTCGAACATGACAAAAGTAATTGATGTGTCAGAGCCTCGTGAGGATAAGCACCAGGAAACCCTGTTTTCCCCAGTGAAAGCAGGGTTTTCATAAGCATCTGCACGTGCCTTCAGATGAAGTTGCATAGGAAAACATAAGGTTTACGTTTGGACAATCTTTATTTTTACTTGCCTCTAGCATCACCAATTTGGAATTAGGTTTTTTTTTTGTTTTCTTTCCCCTCCTTTTAGCACAAATGGGTCAGTGAACTTCACAGTTTGAAACCTTGACAGAACCATCTGTTCTTCATTAAAAGCCATTAATGACAATTATAATGGCACTAATTAGGCTGCATGCAAACATATACACGCTTCAACTGCTCCAGAGCTACAGGCAATCAAAGGTCCAAATTGAACCAGCTGCTGTACAGTATCGATGAGGACTAACACTCCCCACCCCACCTTGTCCCGAAGTACAGGAACATGCAACCAGCATCCAGCTGGACACATGGACCCAGAGCTTCTGATACACTCACGGGTCAGGGTCTTTTGCCTTTGTTTCCATTGTCCTTCCACCATTTTCTCTTTATTGTCTGTTAAGAATGATTAGTAAACATCACCACAGCCTGTGTGCATGTGTACTCCATCACCATCTGCCATTTTTAGTTCTCCTATGGACAGAAGTCAGTGTGCATGCAGGGCTGGAAGCAGCACATTGTTGTGTTACACCTGGAATATATTCCCAGAAAACAGCACTGATTTATTACTTCCTCCAAACCCAATTTCTGGAAGTCACTTTGTTATTCCCTGCCTTGGTTTCCTAGTCTCTAAAAGTAGAGACAGTACAACTGCACAGGCATCTGTCTGAGCTGCCTCAGAAAGGTTAGTGCTATGAAATCTTTGACATGAACAATGTTTGGAACATGAAGCTATACTAATCAAAGTTTCCTTCTAATATAACAGCTAGATCACAATAATCAAATTATCAAGACCCCAAAAAAGGCTGATCCATAGAAACACCATCCATCTCAGCAAGGCCTGCTGGGTCAAGTGGTAGACTTGCATGTGGAAAACTGGAAATCTAGGCCTGCCTCTGGTCTCAGTTTACTCTGTAACCATAGGCAGGTCCCTTCCCTGCTCTTACCTTTTAGAATAAACATCTGTAAAAGAGAGATGATGAAACTAACCACCTTTTTAAAATGCGCTGAGATATATTCAAAATCGGTATTTTATAGTAAGAGTCAATAACAGTACTCCTGGGAACTATATCCAAGCACACTCTCAACAGATGTATAGCATTGTTCATGTATCTATACTTAAGGTATAATGTTCAGGTATGCACAGTAGTGAATGAGGAACACACTATTTCCAACACAACCATCCACTCAGCACATTATGCATTCAGAGTCAGCATAGCTGCTGAGACCCTTCGGACAACAGTCACTATGGATGCAGAATTGGCAGGGAGAATAAACCAGAGCAGCACTCCTATGTAACTGGTGGGAAACCTGGTATTTCAAACTGGGATAAGCCCAGGCAGTCAGTACCAGGTTTTAAAATTAGTTCAAAATGTGGAACAACCAAGTGCCTTGATGAGGCTTTGAGCCAGAACTGAGAGAAGAGGGACCCGCTTGTCCTCCTGCCGTGTGTCTTTCTCAGAGGTGACGGTTTCAGACTGACCACACTAACTCTTTACTCAAGCTTTTGGTATTATCAAAGTCCTAACTTTTATGGTCCACTGAGACAAATCAAGCTTCTGGCCTCTTCCTCACCTTCCTGTCTTAGTTTGTTAAGGGAACAGCAGCACATTTTTACCTCATTCATAACAAACTAACTACCCCAAAGAGAGGAACTGAAAGGAGATTTTAACACCAGTGAATTTTTAGCATAAAGGACAGGGACTTCTTGGAAAAATAAAGATTCTGATAACAAATCAGATAATGTCCCAGCTACAAAGACAAAAACCACCTAGTCCCATGTTTTGAAAAATTAGAAAGTTCCTCCACTTCTATTACCATTCATTTTATACTCTGGGGATTATCATCTCACCTGAACAATCTTTCTCTGACAGAGGCTGTTTCTTCAACTTTTGCTGCTTAGTCTGTAGTCTCATATCCTCCAGACAGGAAGCCTTAAATTGACTAATCCATTCCTACGATTCTTCCATGATCATAGCATTGTATCAGCCAGGCTCCCTCTGGTTTTACAATGAACATTTTTTTTTTTTTTTTTAAACACAATGTGCAGCATAAACCACATGAGAACGCAGCATGCACGGGCTATTGATGCTAGATGACAATACTTTATGAATTTTTCACACAACTGAGTACAACATATATCACCTAGAATCATGTCTGCTTAAACGTGAAGCTCAAATAAAACCAATAGCTTGGTTTGAAAATCTTCATGTTCTGACCTCCAGGCAACACAAAATAGAAATTTTTTTTTTTAAATCATTCTTCTAGAAGGCAGGAGCCAGGCAGCACCACAGTATACCTATTTTAACAGCCTGGGTCTCCCAAAATGTAGTGTCATTTATTCCAGTGGTAATTTTGTATGCCCTGTGCTTTTTTGAAAGACACATCCATAAGCCTCCCGAATCTGTTTCCACCATACACCATTGCTCCCGCCCCTTCTCAGCCCTGCCCCAACCCATAGCAATATTTCTTTATAGTCAGATATTAATAAAATGGTGTCCTTCTCTAGAAGTAACTCATTACCCAAGCAAGTTGAAGGAGGTTATCAGGAAGGCGGTATTACTGCACAGTGACCTGTGAAGGTTACTACTCCAAGATGGGAGATCAGGAGGAGGGAGTACATGAGGAGATGCCTGTGGCAGAGCAGAGTCCTGGCACTATGCAGCCAACATTTGCTTTTGTACAGTTTTATTCCTCAATTCCCCTCCTTCCCCAGAGGGTTGGGATGAAGCTACCTGCTGGTCTGGAAGGGGTGCCCCACGGCAGCAGGGTATGGATGGGCTAATTCCCCATGGGCAGCAAAAGGTGAGGCCCGTGAGCAGACTGGCAGCACTTTACTGACAACATCCAGCTTACAGGAGCAGCAAGGAACACACATGTGCTAGGTAGGAAGGGCTAAGCAAAGAGAGCTCTGCGACCAGACCACCAACCACCCCGATGCTTTGCGGTGAGGGGAAGTAACCTCGGTTCTGTCGCTGCAGGACTGGGGTCCCAGCCATGAAAAGGCCAGGCTGGCTTAGGAGGAAGCCCACGTGAGTTGGTACTGCCAAAGGCTGGTTATTCTGGGCCAGAGGAGTGGTCACAGGGCAGGCTAGGCACTGATTGTAGTGATGAACTCTTCCCTGGGCCCTGTGCTCTGGTGTTGAGAGCACACACGGAAACAGCCAGGGAACGGGACTTACTGCTCTCACACAACTGAGCTATCAGACAGGGGAGTGCTGAGGAGCGAGCCCTTAGTCTCACCACTGTCAGTTACTGGTGAATTTAGGTCTTTCAAACAACAAATCTAGTCAAAAACACATTGGAAAATTCAGACAAGCTGACTAATGAAAATACTATGAAAACAGCATCATTTTTTTTCAGTTGATTCATTATTCACAAAAAGTTTCCACACAGTTGAAGTCAGGTCTCGGTTTATCAAATACCTCCCCTCTCCCACTGCTTTTCTCTCTTGTTTTGCCTAGACCACAAGCTCTTCAGAACAAAAATCTGCCTCTTCCCAGCCTTCTCTATAGTACTACATGGATTCACCAAACAACCCGGAAAGCTCTTGATTTTCACAAGAGTCCCCAGGCACCTCTCTAATTGAAGTAACTTTGTCAAGCCACAGAAATTAAAAGGAAACAAAACAACTCCCATTCGTGTTGCAGTTTCGAACACACTGAAAGTATAGATCAGAAATACTTAGAGTTCCTGTGGCAGAACCAACTCAGTGATCACCTCTTACAGTTTATATATACGCTTTATGTTTAACAGGAAAAGTATAGATGGGAAGCACTGCATAACCCTAGGGTTCCTTGCAAGTGTATAGGAAAGGGACAGTGCTGCAACACTGGTCAGGGTTGCCCTAAGCTCAGGTGACATTTGCAAACAGTTCACCCAGGGGATGCCTCCACTGAGTACAGCTGGCAGATGTTGAGCTCATTTTTATCTGTACTCTGAGACATCTCAAGAATCTGGTAACTGCATTAGCACAGCACTGAGCTTGAATTGATTAACATAATTCTGGCTTTTAATTCATGTTTTGGTTGACAATACAGGAATCCTGAATTTTGGATTCCTCATAGCAGGTTAGTAGTGGCACAACTGCATAACACAAAATGCTGAAGTGGTATGATAACTCTTTGCTAGTTCACATTTTATACTGCTGAGACCCAGCAAGGTAGGAGGTATAGACTACCCAGTGGGGAACAAGAGATTCAGGCTCATAGCTGGCTAACAGAGACATAATTCATTCACCTTAGAGCATGGACAGTGTGTACTCATTTTAGTCCGAACACTGTTATTACCCGAAGTAGCAAAATGCCTATCCTGCTTGCATTGGAACACTTTCCTCCTCCTGGTGGAACAGTGTAACCATGCTTATGGAGTTTAATGAAACTAAGAAAGGAAGTCTCTGGCAGGAGAAAGGATTGCAAAGTCTAATCTGCTGTAATGGATTAATGCTGTCCTGAAAAATCATGCTGGGCTGAGCTTTCAGACCCTTTCCTCTTAAATATCTAGGACAGTGTTGAAAAATGCATGTGTCACCATCTCTGAGAAATGGACAACTTCTTTCCATTCCTCTTCCATTTGCTGGGTAAACAGGCCAATCGCAGAGTCAGCAGCCATGGCAATTTCTGAATCAATATTTATCAAGCCCTTCTCCAACTGCTATTTCATGCCTCATTGGTCAGAGAGCATCCTTTCCAAGTGAGCCAGAAAATCCTGACCTTGCAAATGACAGAGGAGCTGCTTGAAGATTGCAAAGTAGAGCAGCTCCTCTAGCTAAAGGAAAACAAAACAAAAAAACAACCCCAAAACTACAATTCATGTGAGTGTCCTCATAGCATTACAGATTCTTCCTCCACCCTTCTCCTTTCTCCCATCCCTTCTTTCAGTGGCAACCCTTGAAGCTAGAGATTCATTTAAGAGTCCTAAACAAATACCTTGTTCATTAGCAAAAATCAAGCTACAAGTAAAGGACATTAAAAGCCGTGGATACCCGCAAGGGCATCTGTTTTGAGGCTTTTTTGGTCTGTAAT
Organism: Tyto alba; assembly: GCF_018691265.1. Taxonomy (NCBI): domain Eukaryota; kingdom Metazoa; phylum Chordata; class Aves; order Strigiformes; family Tytonidae; genus Tyto; species Tyto alba. Next base: position 7,927,028 of record NW_024881280.1, read on the forward strand.
TTTAATGACATAGAAGATTGATTTCTTCCTGCTCTCCCCTAGGCATAGTGAGCTCACAATTATTCCATCAAATAAAACAACTGCAACAATCGGGGGAACAGACTGACAGAAAGTAAGGTATTTGGGGCACAAAGATGTGATCCTCGATCCTAGCACTCCAGAGAGGAGACTAGAGAGGGCAAAGAAACCCAAGAGAGGCCAAGTTCTGTATGATCACCTCTGGAAAACAAATTGCCAAAAATCAGCCAACAGCTCAGAGACATTTGAAAGGAAAGAAAGCATTGCACTTCCTAGTGAGAGAAAAAAACTTGTTATAAAAACAAATATGTCCACAATTCTTTGAAAAGATGAAGGGGTTACTTACCAGCACACCCTCTGAAGTCAATGGATTGCCTCCAGGACCTATTCAGGCAAATTAACATTAATGTGCACTTTAGTTCAGAAGGGATTCACAGTGCCACACATCTTGTTCCACAGCATGTCCCTCTGCTGCAGCTTGACATGCCTCAGGTTTTCTGAGAAAACAGATGTGTACCTGAACACCCCATCAAAATATACACTGAAGGCGAGGAATTGTTCCTGCCATAAAGAGACTGAAAAAAAACCACAATCAAAGTGCAAATGTGAAGGACCAGAGAAGAGTCATCGTTCTTTTTTTTTTTTTTCTCAAGCAGAAGAGGAGAATGCCTCAAAGCACAGAAGGAAATTGCGTCTTTGAGTTTTCTCTGAGTCCCAAGCTAAACAGAGAATTTCTGGATCTTTGACCACTGTAGTGTAGATGCCTTAGGCCTTCTTTGTACAAGTCCAAAATTCAAAAACAAAACAACAAATAATAGGGATGATTTCTGTGCACATTTTCCTCCCATTAATCCCCATTATTCTTCTGGGAACACTTCTCCCAAAACAGTTTCTCTCTTTACTATTCTTGCCCCTCTTTTGCCTACAAGCTAATATAAAACTTCTTTATAATTTTATTTTCATTATTTTTTGTAGGGTCTAGCAATAACCTACTTTGATCTTTTCAGCTGTTTGCCTAAACAGGCCCTCCCAGTTCTTCAGTCTCTCTGACTCTTTTCTGAGCTCTACTCAAAAGATCACATCACCACATTTCAATATTACATTGTACTCTGCACCTGAAACTCTCTCTACTCATTCAGAGGGAGTCTTGTTCACGGGAATTTTGCTGTGGGACATCACTTGGATGTCAGTTCCAAATTGCATGCAGCGATACAGCTTATCATCACTTTGATCCCTGGAAAGAGGCTGCTGTCTGTGCACACACAAGCCCAACAACACCAATTGGCGCTTTGCTCCAAAGGAGCCCAAGCTGACCTCTCTCAATATCTCTTGTACAGGTTTATTTCTCCAGCTAATCCATGTCTCATATGATTTCCCCTGTTTGAATTCTGCTGAACTAACTTCTGTCCAGATTTCGAGACTTTTAGTTTCCTTTGTATTTATCTGGTACTCACAATGCTTTCCACATTAGAAGCATCAGTGAACTAATGGGCTGTTTGTTATTTCCCAGATGGTTAGTCAAAGCCTTGAACAGAACAAGCCCTTCAGCAATACTCATCTCTGCCCAGGACACTGCTCCTCAGCTTCACTGCTACCATTTACCATTTCCTTACATATACAGCCCTCCTGCTCACTCACAGACCATGTGATAGCACCTTCCTGCATATCAATGCAAATGCATTTTTCATCACTTTCGCGGCGTACAAAATGCTTTAACAGAATCTCAAGTGTTTGGGATTCTTTCTTTTTGCATTTCTGCCAGCCAATCAATTAGCACCATGCTTTACTTGAGATATATATATGCCACAGATATAAAAGTTACTGCAATGGCAAAAATAATAATAATAAAAAAATCTTATTCCATAAACAGTGAATGGAAGAAGTTCAGGTTCTTATGCATTATCTCCTGCTACATTCTCATCCACATCTCCTAAACCTGACTTGGTAGTTTCAGGCTCCTGTGCCTTTCCCTGTTTCACAGAGCACATGCCAGAAGGGCAGGATGCTCTGTGGCCAGTCTGGACCTGCAGAGCTACTGAAGGGCCTGCCAGTAGGCATGTGTTAACTCGCCAACTGGCTCCCACCCATCTGAGCAGACACGGGCAGAAATAGCCAAGCTGTTCTCTCAGCAGAGGCACTAACAGATGCCTACTTCTCTTCTACTCAGCCACCAGTTCCTGTGAAACACATAAGCACTCGATATATTTACTTTCTGTTCTGTTACATTGGTTTCAAATTGACCTGTCCATTCAAACATTATTAAAGAAGGTCTGAAGGGTAGCAGGATTCCCCAGACCTCATTCCTGAGGGAACCAGCCTAAAACCGTATTTGTGTTGGTCTGCACATGTGCGCACTTGCAGCGACAGTCATTTGGGAGTCAGTCATGGTGGCAGATGAGCCTTGTCAGGATCCTAAAGGCTCAGCAAGAACAGTCCCTGCAGTCAAGCTCTGTGCAAGGTCAGGGACTAAAGTTTGAAACTCCATTGGATAGACAGTATATTTTAAAGGTGAACGTTGAGGTGAGGTGGTATCAAAAGACCCTATTGAAGCTTCCCAGCCAACAGTCACTGGCAAGTCCAAAAGCTCTGAAGTCTAAAACTCCACACAAACAGTGAGGGGGACTTGGCCACACTAACAGGAGAGGAAAAGAGGGAAAGGCTTGCATAGGGATTACTCTCCCTCTGTCACATACTTCCAGTGAGACCTTGGGCAACTACCTTCACAGTCTGTGCTGTACTTTCCCATCTGTCAAACAGAAGAAGGAAACAGACTACTCCAAGCAGACATCAGGCTGTTCAGTGCATTAGCATTTATAGACTGCTTTGAGATATACAGATGAGGGAAAAAATCCAAAAACTCTGGTGGGGCGGGGTGGGGGGTTCAGGGAGAGCGGTGGGGAGGTGGTGGCAGGGGGAGACTTGAAGATCAAATTTTGAGGGATCAACTTCAAAGGTGTTCATCAGGGTTCAATTCTAAGGCCTGTTCTGGTCAATATACTTATCAGCAAACTGGATGCAGGAGTTAAATGCACCATTAACAAGTTTGCTGATGGTGCCAAACTGGGAGGTGGTGTTGACTCTCTTGAGGGACAGGAGGCCTTTGCAGAGGGACCTAGATAGGTTGGAGCATTGGACTATGATTAATGGGATGAAATTTAACAAGTCAAAATGCCAGATTCTGCACCTAGGATAGAGTAACAGCGGGCACATAAACTGGGAGTGTCTGGTGAGCCGCGCTGCAGGCCGGGCCCTGGGGGTGCTGGTGGGCCGCAGGCTGAGCGTGGGGCAGCCGCGTGCCCCAGAGGGCAAACCCCATCCTGGGCTGGGCAAACCCAGCACGGCCAGCCCGACACCAGCGGTGACCATCCCGCGGTGCTCGGCGGTGGGGCGGCCTCGCCTGGAGCCCTGTCTGCAGGGCTGGGCCCCACGAGTTAAGGAGGGTGTGACGGGCCTTGAGCGTGTCCAGAGGAGGGAAACAAAGCGGGCGAGGGGGCCGGAAGGCACGTCCCGTGAGGAGCAGATGAGCCCTTTGGGCTCCTCTAGCTTGGAGAAAAGGAGGCCGAAGGGAGACCTCATGGCTCTCTGCAGCTGCCTGAGGAGGGGACGTGGAGAGGGGGGTGCCGAGCTCTTCTCCCTGGGACCCAGTGCCAGCACACGTGGGAATGGCTCAGAGCTGCACCAGGGGAGGTTCAGACTGGACGTCAGGAAGCATTTCCTTACCGAGAGGGTGGTCAGACACTGGCACAGGCTTCTTAGAGAGGAGGTCGATGGCCCAAGCCTGTCAGTGTTTAAGAGGCATTTGGACAATGCCCTTAATAACGTGCTTTGACTTGGCCAGGCCCAAAGTGGTCAGGCAGTTGGACTGGATGATCGTTGTAGGTCCCCTACAACTGAAATAGTCTAGTCTATTCTAAACAGTAGAGTGCACAGGCAGCAAAAGCATGAAGCAAGTCTTTCAAGTTTACTGTGCTAGCTTGGAGCTCTGGGACAAGACGTTTCCCCTAGACAAGTGGGCCTTGCTGACTTACCTCCCCCAGATGATTCAGAAACTCTAACTGATGTACAATATCACCAGTGATATTTTCATTTTTTTGTACTTGGCTTGCTTGGGAAAGGACTGATTTGCTCCTACATTTCACTACAAGCTCATGCATCCCTTTTCACTGCTGGTACTAACCAAGTCCCTCAAACAAGGCTGTTGCATTTGACCTTCAAAGTCCATGAGTCAAACACTGCAGTGTGACCAACTCAGTCTGCCATTCATGGGCACATCAGCGATGAGGCTACCCAGACTTCCAGCCAACCGTACGACTGCAGCATCCTAAATAGCTTCCAAATCAAATCAAGGGTAATAATATATTGGTGACTCGAGAGAGAAAAGCCTTTTGTCTCTGAACAAATTTATTTCTCTCTGAAATTAAGACCTTCTGATTTCAATTTCACTTCCTCTGCTGTTGCTGAATTGAAGCTGCTAAAAGCACAGATGACACGCAGCAATGTCCTCTATGAGCTAAACAAAACTTCATAATAAACAGATGGAAGGACTTGACACAGCTCATTCCTTGGGCACCCTAAAATAGGAGAGAATTTTCTTTTAACCATTTTCTCCCATCTCAGATAATATCTGTCTCAGTCAGGGAGATCTTAACTGCAGAGACACATTTCCTTGCTGCAGGCCAAACAGGCCTCTGACACACTCCTGTGCGATCAAACAACACTACAGCAAGTGTGCTTTTGTGGGTAGCATGGAAATCATGTGGCCACATATGAATGTGTGTGTGAAAGGGTGGAAATCAGATGGCCACACCTTATAAACAATGAATTTGTGAGCTGGGTCCATGCTCTATACCTCCACTATGAAGAAAAACACTTGCTACATGGTATATAATATGCTAAGAATAGTTGGGAGAGAGCACTTTTCTAATTTCCTCACACATGCCTTTTCAGAGTGGAGCTACCCTATCAGGAAGATTTTGCTCATGCAATTCCTAGAGGTTTTTTAACATACATACAGATGCACACAGAAACCAGTTAACTGTGAAATGCTTAAAGCAGGACTGGTATGGTATACACACCTGCTGCATTTATGCAGTTTGCTATGGCTGTGGTTTAACAGTAAGAGGTAACAAGGGGCCTTACAGAGAGGTGGCCACGTAGACAGAAAAGTGAGCTCACCCAGAAAAAGCATTGGGAGCTGGATACCCTCCTGAACAACCCAGGAATTAGTTGATTTTCAGGCCTAGACCAGAGAGCAGTTCTGTGCATAGCAGCAAATGACAGACATGCAAACTGGAAAATATTCTTTGCAGTCTCACTTTAGCCTGGTGTGAAAGGGGAAAAACAAATAAAAAAGATATATCTTAACAAAAACTTGTTAGAAACCTCCTCGGGCAAGGAATATGGCAAGGACTAAAAGCTTTGATGGCATTTAGACTCCTGGCTACACAAATCTCTTCTAAAATAAAGCAGTCTCTCGAATAGATAGTCAGATCAGACAATGATAGATCAGTAGTTATAAGTTCACAATCTTTCAGATGAGACATAAAACCGGGTCCTGACCTTGTGTGATCATTAAAGATCCCATAACGCTTTTTGCAAAAAGAGGGTTGTTAATCCCACTGGTCTGGAAACAATCCAATTCTGGTAACTACCTAAATCAATCTTACAGATTCATCTAAACACAGTACTCTCCTCTGTTCTCCAGACTAAAATAGCGTGTGGCATTTCTGTGTGCTGTAATACATGATTAAAAGAGTCCTCCCTATCTCAGCACTGGGAGAAGCAATTTTTGTATATGCACTCACTGCCATTCCTACAAGGGGGTTATGAACCTTTAAGATTGCTAAGGAACTTGGAGATGCATAGTGCAATGGATAAGAAATTTATTACTGTGTTCAACACGGTTCAGTTTTCATGAAACCATTTCCACACTAGAGTAGTTAGAAATTACAGCTTCCCAAATTTTGAGTGTTAACAGATAAACTACAAATGCAGAAGAGTAGAATGCTTATGCTTTTGTCATTGAATAAGCCTATCAGACAACATTCACAGAGAGACGGGGACAAGACTGGGACAGCTCGATATTGCCTGAATTGTGGTCACTGAACGCGTCGGTGGTCGGCAGGTGAAAATAGAGGTGGTCCAAACCAGCAAATTTTCAAAACATAAGGATAGAGCTCCTCGATAGGCATTAAAAGAAAACATACCCTTTCATCCTAAGCACAGCTTCCACCCAGGATGATTCATCAGCACGTCTAATTTTCAAAACTTTAACAATTAGCATCACTAGGGGTCCCAAAGATCCTCAAGGTTCATTCAGTATGGAAAATCCATAGGAGCGGATGGGAGAGCAGACAAAACCAAATCACAGAAGCATCAACTGTGCTACTCAGTAAGGAGTTAAGTCACCCAACACAGTCAATAATTATCTCTTGGAGGAATAAAGTAGCAATAAAATCCTGAAGGCACACACAGCCAGAGCTACATAAGATGCGAAATGTGGATGTAGTGAAGTAGTGTGGAATTTTTACTCTAAGAAAAACCTAAGAGGACAATCACATCTGTCACCAGAAAAATTAAGCTTTGAGAGACATAGTGTTTTAACACGAGCGTACCTGCACACACGTAAAAGAGCTCCTGGGCCAGGGTGTGCCTCTGGATACGAACAGCAAAGGCTGATTTTGACAGATAGTTGTGGAGAACTCAATTCAAGGCAAGCATGCTATTATTTTGCAGCTAGATGAAAAGGAGAGCTTGTTATCAAAGCAGCACTCAATTATGGTTACTTACAGCACTTAGCTCTAGTGATCCTTTGGCATTACTAAACAGAGGCCATGATCCTACTCCCATTAAAATCTAAGAATAGATTCCCTGGGGAAAAGTAAAGCTACAGATTATTTCAGAGGTGTTCTCACCTGCATCTTCCCAAAGCAGAACATTCAAGTTTTCTTCACCAGGTTATCCTTTTCCTCGTTGGCTCTATCCATTTATCTCAACAGTCTCACTGCCTAACCAAAAGCCAAACACAACTTGCGAAAAAGGATCCAAAACCAAGTTGTGCGTGGTGAAGCTTGCTTCTTTGATGAGCCTGCAGAATATGGGCACATGACAGCTTTTTAAATGCATGTAACTTCCTGGTAAAACATTGTGTGCTGAAGTCGAGGGAGCACAACCCCAGTAGGACTCTCGTGCTCACTCCTTCCTGTTCCTCTCACACTGGGAACAAAGCTGGCAAGCCAAAAAGACACCAGTGAAGTTTAGCTTACAGTATACAGTAAAGAGACTGTGGGAACATTTTCCAGTTACTGATTTAGTACAATGTTGGAACAACATGTGGTTACCAAAAAAGGAGCCTGAACTAAACCACAAACTAATTTATTACACTCTAAGAACCTTTTCCTATAACAATTAATTCTTCATAAATAGTCTGTTGAGGATGAACGAGAATAAGAATTCAGTTTTGTGTACAATTTTGACACCGTCACATTTAAGTTCACTGTAGCATGAGAATTGAAAACATCAGAAAAATTGGGGAAATCTTTCACATTAAAACAGCTGCTTGCTCAGTAATTGGGGTGTCCCATATCACAAGAGATCACTGTAACCTCAGGCTATTGGTATTTCTGGGGTGCATCACATTTTCTCTCTAGTTTAGACCAGAAACTGCATTCTGGAAAATGTTGCTGGCAAGGGTTTACTGTGACTATAAAATTGCATTTTCTGTTTAAATAAAGGCCAAGAATTCCATGCTAGCTGTAGGCTTATTGTTTCCTTTTTCCATCTTCAGCTAGCTATAAGAATTACAAAAATAAATAGCTACAGAAAGAAGTAAGCAAAGATTGCTAGCTCAAAGTGAAAGTTAGGTTGCAAAATTGAGAATAGTTTCTTAATCTCAAGAGTATATTGGTAGCAGAAGAGACTCATACAAGGATACAATTTATTGTCCCTAAGACAATGCTGGCAGTTACATACTAATTCTCGAGGAGATCTGCACAATGCACATGGGCACACCTGCTAACTTTTCCAACAGTGCAGTGCTTGGCCATCGTGGCCCCAGTGCATGCTGAGAATTAAACCATTTGACTTGTGATGTGCAGGAGTCACTGTCGAATACGAATACCTAAAGTTTTTCATCCTATTTTTGTCTCGCAAATTGTACTGTTACAAAAAATTATAAGCCCCTCCCCCCCAAAAGGAAAAAAAAAATTAGCTTCAGACATAGCTATAAAATCTGAAACTTGCTGATAAGAGCTCATTGCAAAGAATCATGGTCAGCAAACCCACACTTTTATCCATGAATATTTTAAGTGTTCACAAAACAGTACCAGGGAAAGACACTAAAAAGTATATTTTACATCCCCTTTCCTCCCACTTCTTTTAACAGTGGACAGACAGGAGAGCAATGGCAGCTCCTGCCCAAATAATTTCATCGATCCAAACCTAATCAATCTTACAGCAGACAGTACCAAGAGGAACAAAAATGAGCCACCATCTGTGGTGTCTTCTGGGTGGCAGCACAACTAACATTTTGTGAGTGAGCTGACGCTCATGTCAGAAACAGAGATGCATGATGCTTTAGCAGAAACTTTTGTAACATTCTAAATTTATTTTTTATAATCTATATTGAAAGAAATATTGATGCCAGGAGTAGCAAGCTGGTTTTTGTGAAGGATGCTAACCTACCTTCACAGCTGCACAGCACATTTGTGGGGCTGTCATTGTGTCCTCGTGGTGCAACACAAACCAATTCCCCCTCACCCTGAAACTACAATTCACTACTGGCAACAGGATACCTGAAGTTAATTCAGAGCTCTTTGCACCTCCTGCTGCTCTGAAGAGATCAAAGAGCCACCCTGAACATGCATTGTCATGGAAGCTGCTAAAAGCCCACGTGCACTGAGGCAGTCTAGACTATTGGTTTGGAGACATGCTCATTCATTTTGTAAGGCAAAAACTTACTATGGTGGAAGCAGTAACAGTGAAGAAAAGTCACTTGATAAAAAAGCACCAGTCTTCCTTTCAGCAGACAGATCCAATAGATTAATTGCTAAAGTGCCATCAAATATCTGACAGATCAGACCCAAATGGCATGGTGTATTTACACCACCTATGCAGCAGGCAATCTGAGTCTTGAAAGTAAAGTTACAGCCTTCTTTGCCATAAGGTTTCCAAATGGGCATGTCGCATGTGTTATTTATGGACATTTGCCCAGACCTTTAGATGAACACCCTGAGACAAGAGCCTCCATCTCAAACTCAGCAGCAGCATCTCAGTTCTCCAGTTTAACTGTGGAATTACTGATTGCTTCTACAACCAGCCAAAACAGTGCAAAAAACCAGAGAAAACCTAGAAGTTATTAATGCGGGGGAAAACTCAAAATAAAAAGGTAAACAGAGACTGGAAGGGAAGGAGAGCCTAAGTGAAGGACAATCGGTACATAGAAAAAAACATGAGGGGAGTACTGGGGGAGGAGGACATTGTGGAGAAGAGGGGGAACCACAAATCTCACCTCAATATGAGAGGCCCAGAAACAACGGCAGTCAAAAACTGAGCCACCCTCTGCGCTCACTAGCTCTCTCAATCCTTCCCTTTGTCCCTTCCCAAAGCCTCATACTGGTCACTGTGGTCGGGGAGCGAGGATGTGCTGTGGTGGGACCTCCAGCACCTACTTTCCTGCTCCCCCAGCCCCAAAGTTGCTACCAGGACAGGGCTTTTCCACCTCCACACTCAGCAGCTGGAGGAGCCCAGGGCCTGCCAGAGCCCCCTCGGTTACCCCAGGGCCCTACAAACCACCCCAAAGCGAGGCCTCGCTGAGAGCAGGACAAGCACAAGGCTGAAGACTCAGGCAACCCTCCCTCCTCCCTTGAGGGAAGCATGAGGCAAACGTCAGTGTAGCCCCAAAACCACAGCAATCCCCTCAGCCAGGCAAAAGCCTCAGACCCAACAGGAACGCATCAGCCCCAGCACATCAAACACACGGTTTAACACTACCAACCTGGTCCGCAGCCTCAACAGCCCCTGCCAGCCACCCAGCGCTCTGGAAAAGCAGATAAAACGGGTGAAACACAGTATTTTCCTCTTGCCTGGGATGCTGCTGCTGGCCCCTCCACAAGCTCTTTGAGGGCTGGTGCTGGACCCAGGTGCCCCCCGTTACCTGCCTAGCCCCACAGCTGCCACCCCTCAGGATGGGCTCCCTGCACCCAGATTGTTCCAGAAAACTTCCCTCCAGCCTTCACAATCAACTAATGAACCAGCCTCAGGTTTTAGCATACACCACCACACAGGTGTCTGTGCTTTGACATCAGTAGTACTCTAGGTCAGGGTTGAACCCTCAGCTGTGTTCAATTAGAGCTCCCTATGCTCTTCTTCGGGCTGGGGCTGGCTAGAAATCCACATACGGCATTTTTGCAACAGCTGTTTTGAGACATAAGATAACCACAGAAAAAAAGGGGTGAGGAGCACAGAGTGGCTATTTTACCCCTGTGTACAAACACTGCTCATCACACAAAACAGCAGCAATTCTGAGAGTGTGTCTTCACTGCGTGTTCTCCATTCAAAGCGTGGGGGAGAGAGGCCTGTTTTTAAAAACTAGGGCAAAGGCCAGTGAATTACCATTAACTTATTTATACAAGGGATATCAGAGGGCCAGCTTTGTGAATGGATACCTTATATGAGCTTCTGTAAACTGAAAGAAACACGGTTTTGCCCTCAGATTTGATTAACACCTGGAGGTAGCACCACTTCATTGATGAGAGATTTGCAAGAACTCTGCAGAACTAGGAAGGAGCAAAAGTGAGGATTAACATGCCTTTCTGCTCTACTTTCTGACACCAAAAGAAATGCATTTGTCTGACCCGTAGTATATTTATACACACACATCTTATGGCTTGTTCTTTCTGTCCATGACTTCATCAGCAAAAGGTGTTTATAGTTTGCCTGATATTAAGTGGCCAGACAGAATGCATTAGTCTAGAAATGGATTATTAAATTCTACTGTCAAACTGAAGTAGTCAATAGTGGAATGCGAGTGCTTTAATCCTATACTGCTTCATGTGTACTTTACTGTTAAAAAGCTAACATACAGTGGAGTTTCAGTCTTATTTTGATTTCTTCCTTGCCTAACCCTTTCTTCTGTGAGGCTTTGCCCCACCTCGGTGTGTAGTACAGGCAGTGACTGAGTTGCCTACATCTGCTTTGGGAACTGCCCCTGCTCAGCAAAGTGGGCCAAGTCACCACATAGAGATCCTAAACCCAGGGAATTCAAACCACTTACACAGTTAAAGGATCGCATATCAGCTTTGTTTCTTCTAGGTACAAAAGGACATGCTTCCAAGGTGATGGGAAAACTCTCTCTCCCCTTTAAAAATGCAAAAAAAGATTCAGTAGAATGCAGAAAACTAATGCCATTAAAGTTACGGGATGCAAAACTGTGACAGCCCCACCATCTTACCTGCCAGATCAACAGCAGAGCTAGAAGGATTATCCTCCACTCCAGTCCAACCAACCACTTGTTTTTGAAACGCCAGTTGCTGCCTTTCAGCACAGCCCCTCTCCCAATTTATCCTAATATTTGTCCCAATACAGATTCCCACAGTTCCTATATAGGATAACATCAGTAACTTGGATGAAATCAAGCATTTTCTAGCCACATAGGACCAGATGATGTATTCTTTTTCTTTCTAAGATTTAAACGACAACATCTGTGGGTTGTTGTTTTTTGGGGTTTTTTTGTTTGTTTGGTTGGTTGTTTCTTTGTTTGTTTTTTTTTTTTTTTCTTTTATTTGGTTGGTGATGGGTTTTTTGTCTTCTGATTAGTTATCAGACAACATATACCTGTCTGAGTTAGAAACGCTTTAATATTAGAAACCTATTTGTGGGTCTTATTTCAGCAGAATTATTTTCTTCTCAAATAAATCATAAGCTTTTGATAAGGAGTTAAGAAGCCAAGAAGTCACATCCATTTTTTTCATCTCCTCACTTACTCTGATCAGCATTAAACTGGATTAACAGAACAGGCACACTTTGGTCCTGCTTCAGGCTGCATTCAGTTTAATCTTTAAGCTTCCATTCACTCTACCAGGATTTTTCCAAAATGCTCCTGCTGGCAAAGCACTGAGATTCTTAGCAATCAATCCCCCCAAAAAGTATTTAATTCTCCGCACCTTCTCCCAAGGTATATGCAAAATTAAAAAAAATGCAGAAAATTCAAACCAGGTTGGTTGTTTCTTCTTTTTTTTTTTTTTTTTTTTTTTTTTTTTAAGTCCCACTAGCACTGAAGCTGAGAATGTTTGTATTTAAACTAGATAAAGCAATGCCCTCTAGTGTTCTGTGGAGAAATCTGGCAGAAGGTTGCCCAAAGCCTTAAAAAAAAATTGAGATGGTACAGCAATTCTAAGTTTATGTGACAGCCAAAGTTTTAAAAGCTTATGGCTCACATGCAGTGTCCTCAGAATGCTGTGCACACAACTGTGGCCTGCAGAACTATTTGGGATCCTCTCCTTCCCTCCATTGCTGATGCTTGCATCAGAATTTCATATCAAAAGGTTTTCCATGTTTGAGGAACATCTGGGAACAAGAGAGGCTTTTGAGAATCAGGCAAAAGCCTAATCCTTTCCTTCCCAGATTTCACAAAATAACTTAAATCCACCTCCTCTCTCATCACCTATAAACATCATCAGTGGACAGTTTTTATACTGTCTTCCCACCTGTGGCACATGACAGATCACATAATACCCACCCTGCACCTTCCCCAAGTACACACAGCATTTGGTACCTTGTGTGACTGACCCACCACACAAGCAGGATGATGCCTTTTGGCTTGAAGAGCTTTCCTACAGAGCTGCAAAACTCAGTGGATTTCATCACACAGTAGCATTCCCAAGATGTTGACAAACTGCAAACAGCTATCCAAACTCAAGAAAGATTTAAATAAAGGAAAACATTCTCAGAAGTCTTTGATGAAGGCTGATTTAAATGGGCACCTAAGAGTCCTTAAATTCTACCATCCATTGCTCTTGAAAGACAACTGCTGGTTCTCATCATCTTGACAGAATAGAAACTTGAATGCCTTTGATTAAAAGTTTAATCACACCAAGTACTTTTAAAATAATTAACAACAGAAAAAACACATTGACCACGGTGCTTTTGTTACTTTATGTGCCACTGACCTGCAGCAGAGAGAAACCACAGATCAAAAGCTCCAATAGAGGGGGGAAAAAAAAAAAAAATAGAGATTAAAATGAAACATCAGGTCCACCCATGTCCTATCTGACTTAAGAGGTGAAAATGATGAAACTATTTTCTGGCAACCTAAGGGGGACTGGCCCATTTAGAAAACTGCCAATGCAAAGACAACGCCACAGCCATAAAGTTGCTAGCTAGAACTTGTTTCTTGTCTAGAACAATTTCAACAGTTACAAGCTGGCCTATTAACAGTGTTTCACACTCATTAGGACATTCACTGGAGCAAGGTTTATATAGGCATAGTTTCTTTGGAGGGAAGCTACCTTGGCCTGTCTGACAGGTAAAGAGAAGTTTAGGTCTTCAGGCTAGGCATCACCCTGCACCTTCCAGAGGAATTTATTCAATAAGAACAAAACAAGAAATAACTTTAACAAGTTTTGTTTACAGAAGTAAGTTCTCTGAACAAAAGCCTGCCAGAATGACTATTGTTCTGCAAAAATTATTGGATATAAATTAAATATCCCATGAGATCACACCTAGGGTAAAATTCTGCACTTGACCTGGCAGTTGTGATAAGCCTTTTAGGGCACTATATTTGTAGCCCTTGTGTCTGAAGCTGTAATATAGAATTTTCATGTAGAAGAGGGATCAAATTAGGAATTTTTAATATTAGGTTGAAGCTTAGGAACTCCACTTTAAAACTTAAAATACATTCCTTTTTTTCTTTAATGGGGAGTGGTTACTGCCAAGCATCCAGCCCTACAAATAAATTATTTTTGATCTTATTATATATGTAACCAAATTAAGGGACAAAATAAAGCAGTTTAGAGACTATCCAAAAGACAACCAAGGGAGGACATCCAGTGTTTGCATCAGTGCACTGGGAACTATTATTTCTTAGAGGTCTGACACAACACGTCTGTGTGACTGTGTGCATAGAACTCTGTCCTAGAGAAACTCCTTGCATGTATTTTTTTTAAAAAAAAAAGCTCTAGGGATCAGCTTCTTCCCTGTTGTGTTGTCATTTTATTGACAGGGATAGCGTGGGGAAAGGATCGATTTAAAATTCAGGGTACCAAAAAAAAAAAAAAAATACAAGGGAAAGATCTGGGGAAGACAGACATCATCTTGAGAACCCACAGTCTCCAGCCTGACTGAACAAAATAGCTGTTCCCCTTCCTTCAGTTTATTCAACAGTCCAGTGCCTTTCAGACAGTCTCACCTTCTCCAGGGAAAAACAGAACCACCTGAAAGAGAATGGAGAAAAATGCTCCAACGCTCATCACACACACATATTGTCGTATCTTGAGAAGATGCCTATTGTTCTGCAGGGCTGGGAGCATTCTAGTAGTGCTTCACCTCACAAGGATGCCACGAGTGTCCAGGTAAGACACTGAAACTGTCTGAAGTGCACGTAGCTTCATCAGTGAAGCATAAACTGAGCTCCTCCGTTCTCCACCGTGGTCTTCCTCTTGCACAAGTGTTTTGCTATGAGACTAGCACTGGTGCATTCTCCTTATTTTCTTTCTGTGTCACCATCTGCAGGTACTTCAGTCGCATGGGAGGGAGTTGCTCATAAAGGTCAAACCCCAAGGGGCTCTCTGCATTCGGCAGTCTATAGTACAGTAGGTGCTTTTTCAAGGTCTGAAGAAAGAAACAGCAGCCATTAAGCATGTCTGAAAAGAATCTAATTTTTTCCACCCTGTCTGCAACACAACATAGCAAGCTGGCAGATAGTACAATTCCATCATACTAAACATATTTATTTGCTTCAACAGAAGAGCTGTAAAAGTCAAGCTTCTTCCGAGAAAATTCACTTTTGACTTGCATGAGATTTCCTCTTTTAAACACAACTCCACCTTCTCCTTAAAAACCTTTCACAATGGACTTCTTGCCAGAAGTCCAAATGGGGTTTTGAGTGAGATCTAAGAATTTACCCTGGACGCTAAACAAAGGACCAAATGACCCAGCTCCATCACACAAGTGACAGATTTTGGCAAGCTCCCTGAGGAAAAGAGAAAACTTACATTTGTTTTGTTCTTTCTGGGAGAAACATCCAACTAAGAGTTAAGGGAGATCAATGCTGGCCACCTATTCATAGATGTGCTAGCATCATCCCTCTAGGATCTCTCACTGTCCAGATATAATGCTGCTTGGGCAAAAGGTGTGGGAATACAGTACAGGAGATTCACCTATGTTCCAATGGGCTCAGTGTTTTGAGTTCAACTACAAGAACTGGGTAACAGTATTTATAGACATCGCAGGTCAAAATCCTGCTGCTCATTCTTAAATTAGCAAGGTAGCTAAACGCAAATTTCAAAAGCCAAATGTAAATCTGTAAGAGTATCATGCCTGAAAAACTTAAGTCCCAGTGGCATAAACTGAACCTTACAGATCATACCTCATCCACCAACAACCACGTCTTCCGCAGCATGCTTTTCCGAGCAGCATCAGTCTCCTAGGAACAAAACACATACTTTTCTTGGTATGGCACAATGCTACCTTTGCCCACAGGCATACAACACTCCAGGAGGATGCTTTGCTCATTATCATGATGCTCCAAAGAAGAACTTATTCCAGCAGAAAGGGCTTGAGATGGCTATCACTTGGATCCTGCCTCTCTCCTCCTTCCCCTGACCTGAAATTCAGCTGACTTCTTAACTTCCAGGTAGAACTGTAGATCAGAGGTGAAGTGTTAGCACAAGTAATCATTGCTAGAGGTCCCAAGGCCACTGGAGGGCTGCTTCTTGGTTATTCAAGCAGAGTGAAAGGGAAGAGTATTCTAGTCTTCAGATTGTCCCAGGCAGAGACTAAGTTTTTACAAGCTCTCTCTGCCTGATCATCCTCTCTGCTTCATTCTTCCCCTGCTGTACCATAGCTCATGTAGTTGCCAATTTTGAAGGTTTATGTAGGATTGGCTACTGTTAATGCAAGTGCTTTAGGGTATAATGTGGATTCTCAAACAGCTGACCAGTCCTCAGAATATTTGCTTACAGTTTTTGTTTTCAAGCCCAGGGTCAGTGATTCACCACAAGCCACACTGGGCCCTTGGGAAGAGCAGGTGCAAAACCCAAAGCTTCCAGCCCTGAGGCTCTGCTCTCCATTACCTACCTGTGCCGTGCTGTCCTGGGAGAAAATAAAGCTGTTCACATGGGCCACAGCCACCACATAAAGAACAGGGCACCAGGTGTGGCGCAGTGCACCAGTGACCAGTGTCCGGAAGTAGAGTCGCAGGAGGTTCAGGTCATCTTCAGGGGGGGAAGTGTATCGCTCCAGAGGCACAGGAAACTGCAACAAACCCACCCAGAAGCAACGTTACAATTTTTGACAGGGTCTAAACAGTAAGGGGAGGTTCACAACTTTAGGGTGCCCTTCCTCAGCTGTTTGTGCATGCGCTCCTATATAACAGGATGTACCTCAGTAGCACGACCCCCATTTGGAGCAGAGCTGCTACTGCCCACACTGACTAATGTGACATGCCTTTGACAAAGCATCCTCAAGACCTCTTCAGCTTTATGAAGAGTTTTACTGGCTACATCGCTGCAGTTGCTTTTTAGCACAGGTAAGAATAGTGGTTTCCAAGTGAGGAGGCAGAGTACTTTCAGCAGCACCTCATCCCGCTAATGTACCAGAGAAGCTTACACTGACCTACACATTTAGCCAGAAAAGCAAAGCAGATGCACATGCCAGAGTTAATGTTGTTAAGTGAAGTTTTCAACATTTTCTGACTTCACTGTCTAGCTTTGAAAGATAGGTTAGAAGAACTTCAGGTAACAACTTGGTTTTGTTTGTCTCTCCCCTCACCAGAAGTCCAATTTTTATTCTTCTCAATTTTTAGATAAATTCTCTAGGGCTAAAATTACATATCTCACTTTAATTGTGCAAAGAAGATGCTCCAAAGACAATTATTGATTTTACTCAATTCAAAAAGCAGTCTGCCAGCTAGGGTATTCCTACTGCCCACTAGGGTGTTTTTAACTCAAGACAACAAGGGAAAAAAAAAACAAGCAAACACCACCTCCTCAAGTGATCTTGCTCATATTTTCCAACAGTTGGTTTTCAAGCAACACAGCAATGAAAACATCGTTCAAAGTATTTGGCATTTAAAAATTTCCTAAGCACATTAAAACCAATCTGCTTTGAAGTGTTCTCCATTGTGACACATGCCACTATTCTGATGGTACTGATGGATCTGGGATTGAGGGATCAAGACAAGATAAAGTAAGTGACATAGAATCAAGGCTTGCATCTGGAATATGGTGTTATGCTCTGTTCCTACGTACATTTGTGGAACTGGAATAGAGACAGGGAAGGGCTACCAGGAACATCAAGAGAACAGAGAGCTTACCATAATATTTTGGCTTACACGGCTTAAGAAACAAAGGCTCATCTGGCCATGAAACAGAAAAACTGGCCGCAGGGCTGCTACAACCAGAGCAAAAGCGCTGCAACCACACTGTGGAAAGCACTGATCTCACATAAACTGCTGGTTCACAGTTGTTTGGAAAAAAATTTTGAAAGGTTATCTTTGTATTAGCAAACTTTAGGCTAGATCAGGTATTGTCTGTCAACTGACACAGAACTTAAAGCCTGGTAAATTCCATCTCTTGTGCTCTCCTCATTCAAAAGAAATGCAGTCCTGTGCTTGACAGATCAAATTTTCTTGCTGAGTTATCCAGCAAAGCACAACTCCAGTATAACTAAGTGTGAAAACATGGTTGTGATGGAAAATGACTGTCCACGCACTGGGCAAGGAAGAAGCTCTCACCAAAGTGAGAAAAGACTCATTTAAGAGAAAGGTAATTGCTGGCAGAAGAACATGGGGTGTCGACTAGCCCTTCATATATACAAGCTATAAATTAGAAGAAGGTTCTCAATCATTAGACCAAGCAGGGTGTGGGACAGTTTCCACTGAAGACTGAACAATTTCACAGCTCCTGCCCTACACACTATCTGCTCTCAAAATACAGTTCAACAGATTTCTGAAAACGCTTATGTGACAAGGGCTTGCACCTACAGGGGCTGGACTCTGCTCTTCAGACTTACAGTCAGTCAAGCTGTTTAAAAAAAGATAAATAACAACAGCAAAAAACCACGTATACACTACTACTGTCACAGCCCTTAATCAAAAGAACACTGCTCTCAGTTCCTAGTCTACTCTACATTCCATGAACTGGAGTTTCTTCAGAGAGAATTAAAAGCTTCTAAGCAAAGAAAGCACGATTATTCTACTGCACAGGGAGGGATGAGGAAGAAGGGGAAGTGCTGGGAGGATGACTAAATCAAGGTTGGAGAAACACAGGCAAAAGCCCAGTAACCCAGAAATATGCAGTGACAGCCAACTACCATAAACCAGGATTACCTGCTGGAGTGGCACTCCCAGCGCATGCAAGATACTTGTGTGCTCCCCAAAAACAGAGAGACGCAGATGAACGCTGAAACGTTTCTGTAGAGGTAGAAGAACAAAGACTCCAAAGAGCGGATCTCCAAAGGAAACACCTTCAAACTGCTCCAGGAGACTTATATAGAGATCGTGGAAGGATGCCAAACCAGGGAGAGGAGCATCCAAGTTCAGGGAGTCCAGTGCCTTGGGTTGGCAATACACAGAGAGAAGGGCAGCTGTGTAGCGGTGGACAGGTGCTTCTAGAAAGAGGTCGCTGCCTGTGAGGAAGACACACATGAGGCGTGCAAGTTTGGCAGCAGCAGGGATGCTCTGAAGGGTTTTAGCACGCCACGTTTCTAGCAACAAGACCCACTGCAGGTTCCAGGTCACAGTGTTGACGAGATCAAGAGGGAGAGAGTTCAGTACAGCCCCGCGTGTCTCTGCATTAGTCACTTTGTTGTAAAGGCTGATAAGCGGAAAGAAGGGCCAGTCTGAAGGCAGGATGGGCCCTTTGACCTCAGGAAGCAGCATTGACTGGATGAGGTAATTCCGTCCTTGATAGGATGCTTGGGAACGCATAAGGGTAGGCTGTAAGTGGACAAAATGAGAAAGGTAGCAGGAGCGGATGAAAGGCAGGTTCTGGTAGGATTCTCTCAGCAGGGCACCACGAGAAGCCTTTGAAAAAAATGCTGCCGCAGAGCCAGGCTGTGCCAGTTTGGCACCAGTACCCAGATGCAGGATATCAGAGAAGTCAGCTGCTTCTGGCCCTCCAGCTTTCCCTTCGCTGTAAGATAAAGACAAACATCAGTTTAAGAAACAAACAAGCAAACACCCCAAAAAAACACCAAACAAACAAAACACCACAGAAATTCATGTCTACAATCTTCCTGGATTGGAAAGAATAGTACTCACAACACTTTCTACAGCATTCAGCTATGATAATACTGAGTGTCTGTAAAGCATCAGCTATCTTGGTATTTACAGGGAATTCACAGAACTACATTTGCAGTTAGCAACACTAAGGCCTTGCTATCAAAAACCTCCCCACAATGCCAGCAGTCTGGTGTGGAGGCTGCAAGCCCTTGCCCAGGGGGGCAGACTACTTCCCAACGTGGCTGTCAGGGTGCAGAGATGAAATACCACATATCGTAAGGCCTACATGAATCAATAAGACAATTCTCGAAATAGCAGCTTTGCAGCTGGCAGTGGCAAGGTCAGAGGAACCATACAGACCGATAGTTAGAAACTGGGAGGTGAGAAGGGGTGTGAGTGGGGAGGGCTGTGTTTGTCAAATCCATGTGCCACGATCTCAGACCAGAGACTGACCGTGGTCTCAGATTACTTGCCAAATTCTCACAAAATGGTAGCTCTAGAGCAGGTATTTGTTTAAAAAAAAAAACCACAAAACAAACAAACAAAATTAAATCAAATCACCACAAAAAAAAATACACAAAACACACACATACACACAAAAATTTTAAAAAAACACCATAAAAACCACCCAAACAAACCCACTCACAACCTTTGCTTCTTTCTGAAAAACTATAGTATCTCCTTGGTCCAATCTCCTACAGGGAAGCACCACAGCAAATTTCAATGAGATTGTGATGAACAAGATAAGCTGCTACCGTTTTCTTGGCCAGACATGGGAAGCTTCACATTTGAGATGCTCATGATTTCTTACAGTGCAATGTGGAAGAAGTCACAGTTGTCAAATCAGCAAAAACATGTGCGAGAACTTGTAGAATAAGGGTTTGAGGAACATTTAATAAGCTTTTCACATTATGTCAAATTCCCATATATTTTCTAGACATACTACTCCCAGGACAGCAGATGCTGGGCCTCAGTGAGAATCGGTTCTATCAGGAATCACAGGACTCTTGCCACAGAGATCAAAAGAAACTTGTCACATTTCTCAACATTGGTACATAGGAGAGAAATCTGCAACTACACTGCTGGTCTGATTAGAAGCCTCTGTGCTTCTAACATGCCAATTAGTAACTAAAATTTGAATACAGGCCCTACTAAAGGCCAAAAATTATGACAAAATTGCCATGCCAACATGTGCTTTTTCAATTTTTCCAAGCTTTCCCATGTACCAGACTATACAAAGGAAAAAAAATGCAAAGCTTACGGAAGAAATTCTGGATTAAAGGCAAGATCCAGTAGGACCTCGTAAGCCAGATGCTCACTCCCTGGCAACAGACGGCTTAGCAATGCCATGGCAACACAGTGATGGAGCGAGGCATGCTGGGCGTAATCCGGACAAGTGCCTGCCTGTACAGGAAACAAAACAACAGGTAAAAGCACTGTATCATCTGCCAACAAGACAATCAACAAGGACAGGAGGGTCAGCCAAGACATAGATCTCACTGGGAAGGGAGAGATTGAGGCAGACTGCAAAAACTGTCAGCATTCATACCAAAAGCTTTCTGCTTCCCCTGATTTTTTTGATAGCCAGACATCTTTTTTAGCACCACACTTGAAAACTTCGTTCTCACTCTAGCCCAAAGACGGGCAAAAATATAGTTTTGCCATCCAAAGTATTATGGATCTAAATTCCCACATCAGTAATTGTAAAAATGTTATTTGCTAATGGGGCATGAAAGACAGCTGAAGAGTCATCAGACTTAGGTCAGGTGTGAGAGAGAACATGGATGCAAAGACCAGTTGCCAGTCTGATGCACTGAGTTGGAGAGGCCAGGGTGAAGTCAGTTCCTCAGGTGAAGGAAATGAGAGGACTAATAACAATACCATTCTCCGAGCCAATGCTAACACGAAGTACTGCAGATGATATTCATGGCGCAGGATCCACGCGGATGAGGGAGTTACAGAGGGAGGTCCGGTCTGCCAGCTCTGATGCAGGTAATCCTTCAAGCCCCTGAAGTCCAGCAGAGAGCTGTACTATAAGGGAATCAGAAATGGAGACATATACTACAAAGACAGTTCATGCTTGGAGGAAAGTAAAACATAGACCTCTCCAGGGCCTACCCCCTGCCTTCTCACAAGAGTTCCTGTTGGCTACTCCAAAAGGGATATTTTCAAATAGCCTGACAAATATCTGTTTTTCTGCCTCAGGGCTCACCTGCATCCATCAAGACCACCCCAACTGCAGGTAACCACTCGTCACTGCCTACATTTTCCATAGTGCTTCATAAGACAGTGCGGAGCCGCGGACGAACGACACGCCGAGACGGGTTCAGTGTGGGAGATAGAGCATCAATCAACGTGTCTCTTTATTGGTCCAGGGTACATATATTTATACAGACAATGATAATTATTATGCCTACTAGTCACTAGCTGATTGGCTTAAGCTCTAAAGGTCGTATTCGCATGGTCCACCTACTTGCAGTTAGCTTACAGCCCAAGCTTCTCATAACACTAAGTTTCTCATGCTACTATTTCTGATTCCTGTTGACTTGTTTTCAATACACGACAGTACCGTAACACAATGTTTCTCAGACCACCGTTATCATAACACTGGGTTTCTCAGACCACTATTCCTAATTCCCCTTAACCTGTTTTCGACACACCACGGTACACAGGGCCGAAGCGTCCTTGACATTCCTCCTGTATCAGCAGCTGTGAGCAGCTGCAGGCAAAACCTAGTGAGGCCCAGCATCAGCAGCTAGAGCAGGCTCTGATCATACAATTGCTCGGTGGGCTCAGGACCCTTGTCTCTGAG
Source organism: Tyto alba (assembly GCF_018691265.1). Taxonomy (NCBI): domain Eukaryota; kingdom Metazoa; phylum Chordata; class Aves; order Strigiformes; family Tytonidae; genus Tyto; species Tyto alba. The sequence goes on from NW_024881280.1 coordinate 7,949,296, forward strand.
CCATTCTCCAACAATTCCCCCTTTTTCTTTTTGTATGAGCAGAGCCTGCGCTAATGTTCGTTCAAAGATTTTCTTAATACATGACAAGGCACAACTTAGGCATGCAGGCTTACAATCTACTGGCTAAAGGCACAGGACCCTTGTCTCTGAGCCATTCTCCAGCAAGACAGAAGTCTGGCCAGTGACTTCAGATGTTTTCCTCTCATTTGACCAGATACTCCTCTTAGTAACCAGTCAGTTAATTCAACATAAGGTGAAAGAGGAAGGCTCTGAGAAAACTTATGCTAGGTACTCCACCTCTCTAGGGCTCTACCATTTCCTCTTCAGAGTTTGCAGTCTTCCACGGTGCTCTCATTCTAAAAATTCAGGACAGTCAGAAGTGGGAAGAAACTTCTTCAACCACTGTGGCACTCGTACTCGTTTAACTTTCTCCTGTTATTCTTTGTTATACATGCTTCAACCATCCCTCTCCTCCTCTGACACTCAGTTATTTATTTTGCTTAGCCAAGCAACAGTTATTTAACACTCTTCAACATTCTTTATAAATCCATCCTTTAAGCACCATCATCATTCATCACCTGCTTTATAATTCCAGCTTCATAGTGACAACTTGATATTGGAATTCAAAGACAGAAGCTATTTTTCAGATCCTCATCCCACCTCTTCTAAAAATGGGGGTATTTTTCTCTATAGTACTTATATATTTTTAAAATAAAAATATACAACAATTCCTTTTTACTAGTCCTACTAACATCACTCTTAAGCCTGGGAAGTCACAAATACTAACCTCCCTTACAAGTGTATCATCATTCACCTAGAACTTACACTGAAAAAGTCTATTCTCACCTTGCTGGTCAGGCCCTTATGAATGTGAGTGATGCTATTGATGAGAAACAGGAGGGCAGTGAGGAAGGGGAAAGGTGACTTCGAGCCAAGCAGGCTCAAAGGAGGTTTGCCTCCCGTGCAACTCAGAGATGCAATGCTGAAGACAGATTCTGGTGCTGGGGAACACGACAGAGGGTTGCACAAAGCAGAGCACGGCCTGTGTGAACATATAAAGGGAGACAGGTCAGGTTAAAAGCACACAGATTGCTGAAGAATTCTCTTTTAGGAATGTTACTATCTGAACTGTACCACACATTGCAGTAAAATGGAAGCCCTGAAGACTGTGCAAGAAAAAAAAAAACTAGTATCATGGTGTCAAGTAAGTACTATTGCCATACAAGCTAATGCCAGTGAGCTGTCACAAATTCTCATCTTCAGCTAAACTGTTCATGACACGCAGCAATACTGATGTAGTAACACATCTCTGATGTCACACATTTGGAAGTATTGGGCCTTTGATTTAAAAAACCCCATAGGTTTCCCCATGTACATACGTAAACCAGACTAATAAAGCTGCCCACCCACTCAAGACATTTCAATAATAAACTGGCAGGCAAAGCAAAAAAGCCAGCTTCTGTCTAAAATCGACATTGCAAAAGTGTTGCCCCTTACATACTTATGAAATACATATTTTTAAAGTCTATTCAGAAAGAACCTAGCTTTAATGTACATGAACTTGACAGCACATACCACTTGGTATGTGCGTGCTCACTCTCTGTGGGCAAAGCAGAACTCCCCATTCCCACCCCAGACGTATCATGTCTGCACAGGCAAAACCACTCCAGGGAATATAGCTCAACAGTAACGGGACAATAGGGCAAATCCTCTCAAAGACACATATTGTTGCTCTAGGACAGAGACCTAATTCTTTAAATGCGTTGCTCCTCATTCCACTGGCATGACCATGGAGGAGATGCATGAACACACCTGAGGCTCACAGAGTACCTTGAACTCCTGATCTTAATCTGCCCAGAACATTTAGACAATTGTCAAGACATTAAGGCAGAGATTAGCTGACACTTCATTTTTAGCAGACAGTGTTAAGAACAGCCTAGGAGAAATCTTGGTGATGGGATTTTACATCCTGACCAAACCCATTGTTTTCAGACCTCAAGGGCAGGCAGGAAAGGATCTAATGAGTGCCCTTATGTTGGAAGCTTTGGTGCTAAGAGTTTCAGATCTCAGCTCTCAGTCATGAAAGAACATGCCCAAACTGTTTGGTGATGATTCAAATACCACTTACAACCAAGGATTCCAAGTACCCCTTATATCAGATGTTCTCAGAAGCAGCTAGATATCTCCCTGACTACAAGTTAGGCCTTTTAGGTTCTCCCTCTATGTGGGATTGATCACAGCCTAGTAGGGAGGCTCCCCCTACAGCAGAAAGACAGAATATCTGCAGTGCTTAGCAGTTCCCAGAGTCAGAGACAAAGCTTGTTATCCAAATGTCTGAAAGAACAGTTTGATATCTGGCCGTTCACTTTCCTGCAGGGGCTCTTAAAGCCTCCGTGAAGCTCTGGCAGGAGCATAAAAAAGCAAGTCTAGCTTAAATTATTTTATATAAGCAGCATCACACAGAGCACATGAATGGTACATGTACACACACACACACACACACACACTCATCTCCCCAAAGTAAGAGGGATTCAAACTGATGTACTTTTTTTTTTTTTTCTTTTTTTTCTTAATCCAGTGAAACCGAAAAAGAATCAAAGGCAAGAATGACTAAAATCAATTTGAAATGTATATGACAAATACAGCTACATGGAAGGGCAGAGATGCTGACCTTGCAGCATCACCAGTAAGAACGGAAGAACTGAAGAACCTCTGTGCCCATCATGCTTTTTGCTGTAAGGGGAAAGGACAAAGCAGGGTGTAGACAGAGCCCTGCAGCTCTCTAATTCACACATATGGGGCACATATGTACAGGGGAAAGAAATGAGAGGGGGAAAACTGCCACACAGTACAGTATAGAATTGAGGCTCCCTTAGCTTCTGGCAACAGCATCTTAGCAGTGAAATGGTTTTACCTGAGCAAGTCCCACATGCTGTGTATGGCTGGCTGGCTGAGAAGGGGCTGCAGCACCTCAGATGTCAAACGTTCCAGTTCCTCTAAGCAGTCAATTGGATTGACTGATGGCTGCAGAAGACAAGGAGAAAGACAGGAAAATACGGTGAATGAAGGCATTCCAGTGAGGGCAAAAAGAGAGGCTGATTGGATTGCTTTCTCTGTATTATTTTTTTGCCAGATCGCTTCATCTGCATAGCGGTACTGCCCTAGGTTAAAGCTGGCCTCACTGCTGGTAGTGTGGAAGCTGAGAGCTGGCACCTCAAGGTGTTCTCGCACTCAAGTATTAAAATCCTTCACAGAGATTTTTTAATTGGCTGGAAGTAAGGTATGGGATCATTGGGATCAAGATTCCCTAAATGAAACCTGCTCTAAGTGGCTAAACCCCCCACCTCCCCATACCATCCACATGCTGATCTTTCCATTTAACTTTAAGATGACACAAAGGTGATCAGAAGTACCTTGAGAAAGCAGGGTGGCACCGTGAGGGTCTCCAAAAAAAAAATATTAATTAAAAAAAAAAAAAAAAATCAACTGTATAAAGTGTGATTGACCTACCCATCAAAGCATGACTGTGGATGAACACTGCACAGAGGAGGATCTGTGGCTTTTAGAGAACCATCCAAATTCTTCTGACCCTAGTAAGCAATATTCCAGGTTGAAGGAACATGCTGGTGAATTTTAACGTTCTCTCCATTCATTAGAATGCTGCTTTAGGATACAGAAACACTCATTTCTATAACAAAATCTAGTTTTCCCCAAGGTGAAATCCCCCTCCATAAATGAGTAAAATCTACATGAAGATGTTAACCTTAGTTCTTAGTAGTCTAACAAAAAACATTCCAAGAAAGTCCCAGTATGCACTAATCTAGTTACTACAGAGGCTGATTAATTTTTTTTTTTTTGCACTAGTCCATTCAAACGTGCTACATGCCATTTTATTTTTATTTTTTTTTAAATCAGATTAGCTAACCACAGGTAGATGACTGAAATTCTTTTTAAGTGAAAATAAAAGAAATCTTATGTCATAGTTCAAGGTCTTAAGAAATTATTTTGTTAGCCACCCTTCTGGAACATCTATAAAAGTTAAAAAGAAATATCTTGGTTATCCTGGTTTTCTAATGCTCAGGACCTAATGACAACATGGGCAGGGTACTACCAGTCTTTGGGGCACTGAAGACATATTTGAAAGATACTGGTGGTTTCCACCCCAGCCACAACTAACAAATTCAGTTGCTTTGGGCAAGTTTCAGAGGAGTTGCAGAAGTGTGAATAATTACAGCTATTAAATTACCCCTACACCTTGAAGACAGCTCTCCCAGGTCAGAACTCGGGCATGTCAGTTGGGCAGTAAAGAGGAAAATTGCATTTATCTTTAGAACATGAATCTTTAAGGTAGCTAAAGACATTATTCTTCAACAGCATCACACTGATGTGTCACCTTCAGAAAACTCTCTTTAAAAGATGGTCCGATACTACAACTGTAACTGGATTACAGAATTTGACCTTGAATGTCAGTGGGGCAGCAAATAAATTTATTGTTTCCTATCCAAAGTTCATACGGCATGACGCTCAATACTTGGTCTTCCAAACAGATTATTGTAGTGTGGCTGTCCACATGTAAACTCTCAGATTACAGCAAATGCGAAAATGTGCAACTCTATTTAGCCCACAAGCAGAAAGGACTGCCAGACTAAATTAGGTCATATTTGCTTCATGCTTTGGATCTCTGCAGTAAATCAGAACAGTCACAGTACTACCACGTGCCTTGAATGAGACTCTGAGCCCAAAGGAAGAACGAACAAGAAAGGAAGATGGCGATATTTGGCACTTCTGATGTGAAGGATCAAGCAGGCTTATTTGACCATAAATGCCATGCAGCCTAGATATGAGCTGTGGTAAGCAAAATCTAGTCCTCAGCTAGATGCCTCAACATCTGTCTTTTTTAGCATTGCCTGCAAGTTCAGGTTTTCAGAGGTAACACACAAACTGATGCTGGTGAGATGAAAAGACAACCTGAATTTTCAGGCCTTACCTGTTGGCTGCAAGCACTGTAATAAACTCCCAAGTAGATCACGTAAGTTGTGGTCAGAGGCTGGAGAGTTTGCCAAGTTTCTGTCTGGGATATCTCCTGGAGAAATTTTTTCAGACTGGTCTCAAGGAAGGGCTGTAAACCTGACACTTGACTCCACACTACTGGAGGAGGTGGAATCTGCTCACTATCTTCTGAGATATTACTGCAACACAATGGAAGAATGACACAGGATAGCAAATATGTCTCAGAAACAATTGCCTCTCTAAATCATAATTTTTAATAGCATGATTTCCAATTACATGTAGTCTGGAAGCAATACCCGACAACAGGCAGTAGGGGAAAAAAACATCTTTGCACATTCCCACAGACCAGACCAAATCAATTTAGGCAGAAAGGACAAATCCAGAATCTACTCATGAAAGCTGATGTTTCTTCACCTGCACTACTCTGTTCTTGAGCTATGCTCAAATTTTACCAGACATGCTACCTCAGTATCCAGCTTTAGTTAACACTTCTTGCTTTTCACCAGAAAAAGTACCTGTATCTTTAGCAAATCCAGCTGCTTTGATGTATATCAAAATCAGCCGCCTCTTAATCTCAACCCATCTTGGTCTCTGCAGAGAAGGTCTTTCCTCCAAATCTCAGGGAGGTTATTTTGTTTTCCCCAAAGGGAAGGTCAAAGAAGTTTCCTAGCTCCTTTCAGCAGAGCACTTGGCCAACATTGCCCTTCTGCCCCATGCTGAATGCAGTTTTTTACTCTTGCCTCTTACCAGGCTAGCAGGTGTAGCTGTCAGACTAGATACCACTTCTGATCTTGTGTTGGAGGGAATACCTATCACTGTGCAGGGATTCACATGTGGGATAGTAAACCATCCAAAATGAAGAGCAAGGTGATAGCCAGGTCTCCAAACCAAAGAGAGGGAGGACTACTCAGATACACAGAACTGGTGACAGAGAAGGACTACCTGCTCAGCTTGGCCTGCAGCTCTGCCGCGTAGCCTGCTGTTTGCGTCACACGTATCAGCAGAGTGACTACTGCTGTAGCTCGCTGGACAGACAACTCAGTCATGGGGCTCTTCCCATGGCAAGTGCTGAGCAACTCGGGCAGGGACTGTAGTATCCTCACCAGCACAGGGTAGAGATCCCTATAGTAAGAATAACAGAACAGATGAGGTTGGAAACGGTGTCTGGAGATGTCCAGTTGGATTTTTGAGTATTTTCAGGGATGGAGAGTCGACAATCTTCCTGCACAATCTGCTCCAGTTTTTGATTACCTTCACAGTAAAATAATTTTTCTTACACTTAAGGGAAATTTCCTCTCTTTCCACTTTGTGTCCACTTCTTGTACTTTCACTTCATACCACTGGAAGAACCTGGTGCTATCTTCTTTATGCCTCCCCACTACATATTTATACATATTGCTAGAATGAGATTATGAGAACCATCACCACCATGAAAATAACAAAAATAGACAGACATGAAAAGAAGGTGACAAAGGAAGAATACTACTGTTCCAAATTAATCTGAACCTACCTAATGCTCTCCCTTCAAGAACTCTGATAATCTCTTGGAAAAATTACTTTTATTTTATTCTTGCTTCCATAGTTGTCAAATTCTCAGCCAGAAACTGTGGGTTTTACAGCAGGAGGCCAGAGAAAGGGAGGTAAGACTCCCTGAAGGGAGTAGAGACTGAGCCTGGAGATCCCTGTATTTGCCCCCTGCAACAGGATGTCCATTTTCTCTATTGTGCCCTCCACCTCCATTTCTCCAGCTTTGGGCTGTACCTGTAGAGATCACAGGCCTGACCATAGCCAGCAGCCACAGCCCACAGCCGGAAAGCTTCGGTGCTTAGCCTGATGGCTTCTTCCCTTGGCAGGAGCAGATCCAGCGGGTCTTCAGCTATAAATCTACTTAACCGACTTTTCATTTCAAAGTTGTTAAGCTGTAAAACAAATAAAGAACAATAAAACAAAGAACGAGCAATAAAAAAAGACAAAGGCATAAGAGACATCAGTTGCATGCATCATTACCTCATTACTCTGACACACCAAAAGAGCTGCAGATTTCAGTTCAGCCCATTCTAAACTCCTCTTGCACTGTTCAGATCTGGTTTTATGTTGTGTAATCTTAAGGAGCATACTACAAACTATCAATAAATGGTCAATGGCTATTAAGAAAGAAGTATTCCAGGAAGGGAAGCCTAGGTGTTTCCTAATCCATTCCTAACTAAAATCAACTACACCTAAATCACTCCTGATGGAGGTTTTTCTAGCCCACATACACTCTTGGTTTGGATGCGGTCTGCAGTATTTAACTGATTTTTTTAAAATATAATCATCCTTCTTTAAGTAGTCATAAACAGAACTCTATTAGTCAAGGTTACATGTAAAGATATATCTTAAGACAAACACTGTATATAAAAGTACTGAATTGATGCTGATATTCTTCCGGGGAGGTTCCGCTAAATGACTTTCAGAGGTCCTACAACCTAAATCTTTCCATGCTTCTGCGTTTGTTTTATAAAAAGGGTACCTCCTGCCTATGACTTTTATAAGATTATAGAATTTTGATGCCTTGGAAATGTTCTGAGGTTATTTTAGTATTGAATTAAGCATGACATGACTCATTTGCAGTTCTCTAGAAATAATTTTTATCCTCCTCAACAACTGGGTATTTTTGCTTAACCATAAAAAAGAGCTTCCCTCTCCCTCTCCCACACATACAAAAGCTTGCATGTGCTCTGTCTAAACAAATGAGATAACAATGTCTTTTTTCACAACACAAGGACATATTATAGATAATTTAAAATTCAAATACTTTAGAGACATCTTGTAGGGAAATCAGTGTACACCAGCAAGAAAGCAAAGGAGCTGATGAATCAAACTATGAATTCTGACACCCCTCCTACAAAACAGAGGGCAAAGTCAAATTTACTTCCAGAGGAAGAATTTTGTTGTTGTTAGCTAAAATAATTCCTACATAGATGACTGGTTTTGTTTTTTATCATCTTCCATTCCTGTGTCTAAGTGCCTGTAACAAGCCACATCAGAGTGCAACAGAAGCAAAGCCCAAGTGGCAAGAACCTTGTGAGCAATTTTTGCATACCTTGAAACACCTGGAGTATACAAAGCCTGAAATAGAGTAAAATTCAAAGATTTTCTATTATGTTCCTAGCACCACTTACAGCCTTTACATATCCCAGCATCCGTTATCAGCACATTATTCTATGTGTTTTATAGCACAGACTGGTGTTAGCAATTTCCTGGATGGCAATTTATTAGATGCCTTTAACGATACTGAACCAAAAACCCTAGAGGTGCTCATTGCGCTATGATGGGTGCTACGTTATGCATTTATAGCACCAGTGTGATGACCTATATGAGTGAATGCAATTACCTCTGAAGTGAAAAACCTTTCCAGAAGTAGATAAAACGAGTTAGAAATACTGACAAATGACCTCAGAGTTATTAAGACAAATTAACGGCAGGGAAGTTCAACAAGGGTTGCAAAACACAAGGATAGCAATTAAATCTCTGGTTTATACAGTCCTAAGCTGCCTATCACTGGAACATGGGAGAGTACAGAGCATCACACGCCAATGTGTGCTCTAAATATTTGTTACTGGTTAGTATCACTGAGCTGTGCTATGTCATTTTGCATAACTGCGCTACGTAAAACAAAAAAAAATGGCATAGAAAAGCTTGAGACAGCTCTTCTGCTGGTATACAGCAGAAGGCATCATTATTATGATGCTGTCAACAATTCCTGCAAAACTCATACATGCACCTTCTTCACAACAATTATTTCAGCTTCAGCTCAGAGTCACCTCCAATTAATCTTCTATCTTTACTCTGAAATTAAGGCATAGAGAACAAAGGCCCCAGCCATCAGAAAAGTTTTTCTGAGAATCACTCACCAGCCTGGCTGTTGCATTTCGGCCTCCAGATGCCAACACTCTGATGAACTTCATAGCAGTGGCGCAAGCAACTCCATGGAGGCTGGTGAGTAAACAACCTGGTTCAGCCACCTGGGGATCCCACTGAGTAGGGAGAAACTCCCTGACAATGGTCTCAATCAACCGAGGACAGTCAAGCAGCTGCAGAGAAACAGCAGGCAGCACAAATAACTGAAGGTATGCAATTATGCAGACATGCAGAAGACATGCAAAACACAGAAGCTTGTCTGACCCCTTGCCATAACTTTACCTGCTTCTTTCTTCCCTTTTCAAACATTTCTCTACCATTCCCAAGCTCCTGTGCAGTGGGAGATTTACCTGGATGCATGCTTCAGAGGAGTGCCTTGCTATGTGAGTAAGAATGTGGAGTATATCCAGCACTACTGTTGGAACAGGTCGTACCACCTCCAGGATGTACCTCAGCCGGTGCTGGATCCGTGTCTTCAAAAGTCCCTGAAAGGAAAAAAAAAAAAAAAAAAATTCCATTATGCTCTTAACAATTGCTCTCTGAACTGCAGTTGCTGGAAGACCAAAGCAGATTCAATTACATCTTCTGTAGAGAGACAGTTTTAAAAGTACCGGTGGGGAAGCAAAGAAATAAGTTTCCGCAGATTTGCCAGTATGCTAGCAAATGAGCAAGAGTTAGCTTGAGAGAGTAGGAATAACTGAACTTCTGTTCAGAATCAGACCACTGGTGGGGTTTGGATACTTGTGTCTTCCAGAGTATGAAACTGTAAGTAACAGGGGATAGGAAAATAACCTTCCCTACACAGGACTGCTAAAACTTCATGTGGCTGAAAAGGGTGCTCATGCTCTTTGAATCATTTTGGCTAGACACCACCTCCAGCTAATGCAGCACTCTGTCTGATAGCACCTGTCGTGTCACAGAAAGCTGACAGAAGTAGAGAACATTATGAAATTCTATTTTGCAGTAGGAAAAGAGACATGCAGAGAGATGATGAGATTTTTACTTCACGGTTCAGAGTAGAAGACCATGACTGGTGGCGGTGCAAGGACACAAATCTTCAGTTTAAGTGACAGCATTATGCAGTCCTAATTCTGGGAAAAGGCAACTCCGTAACACCTGAATTAGTAGTACTGATACTCTTTAAAAGTTGCAGCCAAGCAAGGTTGTAGTTCTAGGCCTGACTGAATTCAGGTGCTAGTTTAAATACTCCTTTTCCAACTGTGTGGAGTATTTGTGTTCTAACAGCTAATAACCAGGTGTGAAATGGAATTTCACAACTGGAACAGTAGGAGAATTTTATCCCAAATATCTTCTGAGTTCAGGCCACTTGGAACAAGTTAAAACCCATTATGCTGAACCACACAACTGTTTCCAGAATCAAAAACTGATCTCATGTCTTCTATCTACACCTCTTCTGTTAAGCTTTTTGAACAGTGTCACCTACATCTGAGATCACGAAGCCTCTAAACAAAACAAGATGCCAAAGTACAGCAATTCATTTGCCCAGTGAAGCTTTCAACAAAGTGCCATTGGAACGGAGGCTCAAACACATGGACTAAGTGATGGGATCACAGGTTTTAACAATTGCAGCAGGCAGGAGAGTTCCATCAGCTCCACCAAGGCTGAGTTTGAGAGAACAAAAATTGATATTTTCAGATCTCATATCAGGAATGTGGTATTCGGCTTAAATATGTGAGGAATTCCTTACAAATGCTGTAACTCTGCAACTGAGAAATGCAAATATGAAGAATGAAATCAGGGAAATGCTAAGTAGCCACCTTCTGTCAAATACAAAAAGAATGTCATTGTACAAATCTAACTAGTTCTGAACTATCTAGCTGTAATGCTCATGTTTAACTTCTGTAAAGTGCATACAAACACTTTAATAATGGATGGAACCTTTTCACTTTTAGCTCAAGTAAATGAGCTTGAAAATTATGCCTGTATGTAGTCTTTCAGCAAGTCTTACAAGGTCATCAGCGTGCTTGTTGACAATTTCTCTAGAGGAAGTTAGAGATACTTAATGATACTGAATTCACACAGGTCAAGTCTCAACATTTTTAGAGATGAATAAAATCACCCTCACGATAAAATATGAGAGAACAGTAACATCCAACAGCCAGGGAAGAGCTCCAATTCTTGTCCAGAATGTTTTAATAGCATACACAGCAGGGCAGGCTTTTCAACAGCACATACAGCCACTGTGTGGAGCCTATTTTCCTAAAAAGATTTCAGGTCTAGCTCTGTGCTTACCTTCACAACATCGTATCGGGCCACATCTGGATCTGGCTTGTTTTCATCCTTTAATTTTTTATCTTGAGACTTCTCTGTTCCATTTAATTCTTCTTCTTCCTCCTCTTCTTCCTCCTCATTGTTGGGGACAAAGGGGAATGCAGCCATCCCCTGGTACCATGAGAAAGTCCAATCGAGATATTTCTGTAAGGAGAGTAAAAGCACATGCAATTAAATTCTCACAAAAAAAATCATGGAAGACAGAAAATTTTCCAGGATGCTTTTGATTACAAAATGCTTTACTGATTCCCACCTAACCCCAGGAAAACAGGAACACAATAAAGGGTATTCTAAACATGTACAAGCAGAATGCAATGTTTCTTCGGGGAAGTGATTTTAACCCATAACCCACACACACTCGGGAAACCATGAAAAGCAATTACTGTGAGGTGAATTAAATTCTCTACACAGGTAACAGAAATGCAGCTTAACTGAAAAACATTTAAGATAAAAAACGATAATCAGACCAGCAAGGCTCAACAAGTTAAACTGGAATTTGGTATTTATTGGCTCTATTTCCATTTCTGGACCTGTGTGGAACTTAGGTTACATAATACGGAATAGTCATGTAAAAATTCATATGTTAAGATAAAGACTGCCTGATGTATTTGCTCATTTTTGTTTGAACACCCTCAGCTTCAACAAGTAAAAATCCCCTTTTTGGTTCACAGTTAAAGACAGTATCAGATTCTCTCAAGTTCTAGGGCAATGCTGCAATAAGTGAGATTTCAACTCTTCAGAGAGGGGATTGCTCCCATAGCAGACCTGTTTCCCCAAAAATATTTTGGAATAGAAAAGACAGTCAAATTGAACGCTTGCACTCCTTAATAACTGCTTTAAATTTCCATTTCCTGAGCTGCCAATCAGAAATAACTACCACATTAGTCAGAAAGGAAGTGTTAGACTTCAACTAAAGCCTGAGCTGTTTTGAAAAATTTCAAATGCAAATGCCAAGGAAGGACAAGTTATTAAGAGACATGAAAAAAAAAAGGTGGCGATATTAAAAAAAGTTGGCAAGTGAATGACATGGTCAGAAGAGGCCTGACTTTAGGAGATGAAGCTGAGTCCATATGGAATACAGTTTGGGACTGTAGCTTTCCTTCCACCAAAAGAACAAAAAGCACAAGCCACAGTACTTTGGTCATCAAAGGAAACAGAGAGAAAGGTGGTTCCTTCCCACAGCCATTGATGAATGAACAGAATTCTTTAGACAGAGCAATTTTTATGTGTGTTGATCTTCTGCATTTATAGTGGGGATAAATCCTGTTTGTCTTACAAATCCTGAAGCAAAAGGCTAGACTCCCAGCCCTGTCCCTTCCTCACAGACCTTTTGAAACTCAGCAGCACAGGACTCTAGGACTCTCCAAATGAGAAAAATATACTGACAGAGCACTCACAGTGCTCCTTTTGGCACTGAGAGAGTCAGCAATCCTCACTTATACAAGACATCACACCACAGGCTTTAATCTGAGAATCAGAGCACTGCATATGGTTATAAACCAGAGTAATATCAGAAAAAAAAGGAAAGCACATTAAGAAGCTGATTCATAGTATTAATTACCTACCATGGGTGGGCAGGACTCATCTAGCAGAACACCATTAAACTCATAGCTTAGAAAAGGAGCAGGATGTGGAGAGAGATAAGCTAGTCCTTCATGTCTATTGCCTCCCCACTAGAGATAGCTCTAGAGGCCTGAGAGAAGTTGCAGGGGGTTTCTTGAGATCTACCCACTCTTCTCTATCACCAGCCCCTTTGCAGTCTGCCACGGGAGCAGCTCTCACGGAAGCAACTTGAAAGACAGCCCACAGCATGCTTTGCCTATAATGGACTGCCTATGTCCAACCAGGAAGACATCTTAATCTTGCTGCTCAGGGCTCTCCAGTATCTCTGAACAGAAATTTCAACCTTCTAACAGGAGAAAAAGCATGAAGGAGAAGATAGACACATGAGAATGTGAAATTAGGTATTTATCAGTGTAAGAAATGCACATGGGAACAGGAGAAAATGGACAATGAGAGAAGGAAAATCGCATCATCATGAGGCATAAAAGAAAGGAAAGTGAATATTCAATCTGTTCAGAAGGAGGAAAGCTATAAAATGAGAAGGCAACAACGTAAGAGGCCATATTAAAAAAAATAAATTATAGACACACATTAGTAGTGGCCTGATGTAGATTGTAAAGATGTCAAAACAAAAAGAACCGCAACAGCCTGCACTGAATTTAATCATGGGCCAGAGCTAATTCAGAGAGGAGAAAAGACGTCTGAATCTACCAAACTGGGATAACACACTCCCTTGTCTGTCCCAAAGCACAGCAATGGCATTCTATTGACCATTAAGCTAACCCATCAAGCAAGCCTTTGTTCAAGCTACTTACCACGTCTTCTCATTCCAATGCCTGTAAACAGCTCAGCATGAATTCAAACCCAGGCACTTAATAACTGGTCTCACCTCATCATCGAGTGACACCAGCAGAGCCCGGAGAGCACCAACAGATGCTGCCATGACATTATCCACTGCATCATCCAGTGAGAAGCGCAGCAAGAAGAGAAACCCAGCATCAAGCAGCAGACGCAGAATGCTGCCCTTCAAGGAGGAAGCAAACTCTCCAGCCCTGGCCTGAAATATAAGCCACACAGCGCCAGTGTTAAAGTTGTCTCATTTCAACTGGATACATCTCAACATTCGGTGTGTTTACCTCCTCCCATATCTACTGTCAAGCAGCTAAACCGTGTGCAAGGTTTTTTTCCTTTATTTTCTTCTCCTTTCATTCTAGAGAGGCACACAACTCTAGTTCTTTAATGCAGGACACCTTTCTTTCTAATGCCTGAGGCCATCTTCTTACTTCACCCTGGTCTTCCCCATTGTTCTCAAGATCAAAGTTTCTTCTTCTCTGCCTCCACTGCTATTGGAGGAAAGGTTAGCACTTCCCTCAAGAGTCAGGTGGAAATGTGCACAGAAGTAAATACTCAATTTGCTTTATGCTATTGGCACATCGCTCTATGAGTAGGTTGGTTCATTCTCACCTCCTACAAAAAAGCACATCATGAAGCTGGCTCAAACAGGAGTGGAAGGGTCATTGCCAAGGATAGGTTTGTCACAAAAGTAACACCAAAAAAATAACTTGTGCCCAAAGCAAAAACAGAACTGAAGTTGCAGCACTGCTGCTGAACAACGTTTGGAAGCATCTCCCTCCAGAGAAACCTGAAACTCAGTTAGGTCCCAACATCTACCTTTTCTAACAGTAAGGAGATCCTCAGTGAAAAAGAATGCCCTGCCAGCAATTTTGCTCACCTTCATTGAATAGTAGAAAGCAAACAACTAATACCACAAAATCTGGACCCCGATCCCCATAATTCAAGTTTCTAGTGTAAGAACTCCATGGAAAGTGACTTACCTTTTGAACAATACGACCCAAGACCTGTAGAGCCAGTGTCCTCTGTTGAATAACTTGGCTGCGAGACAAATGAAAGAGCTCTTGGAGGGAATAACCAGCCCTCTGAATGGGGGGGAGGAAAAAAAAAATAAACCAAACAACAAAACCACAAAACCACTAAGCTATAGGTAAGAACAGGCCCCTTACAATAAGATTAACTGTAAAATGCTACATAACAGGAGATTAACTGCACTGCAATGTTGTTTGCTGCTTTGTGGCAATTGCAAAGGAGATTCTAGTCATTGATGCAACAGGATAAAACTGAACTTCTTAAGAAAAGGATTTATGTGCACATTTTTCCAACACCACAGATCCTCAATGGCATTAAAGAGAAAAAGCATTAATGGAGCTTACTGAAAGTAAAGCAGCTAATGCATGCTGACCCAATTTCTCTTCAAGAGCTTGTTTCAAAAGAAAATCACCCATCCACACTTTCCTAAGGTTTTTGTCACTAAAAAAAACCTTGACACAAAATGAGTCTGCCAAATCAAACACCAAACACGGAAATGGGTGTGCTATACCATACCTACCTCTGCCTCTTCTCCATGGTGATGCAGACCTAGATGTGTCGGTAAATCAGCATCTGCAGGAATCAATTCTCCTTTTAAACTGAAACGAGCTTGCATTCCCTACAACAAAAGTGTGGAGGGAGAAAAAGATTATTTCTATTGTCTTCAAATCCATTCATCACTTAAAATACCATTTCTTACATCAACTGCTGGAAGGTGAAAAATCCCACAGGTCAAGCCTCAAATTCTTAAAAAAAAAAAATATACTCCTCTCTTCCCTTTTTTCTTAGCTTTCAGACCTGCTTCATCCCAGATTACAGCTGATAGACTCTCACTTCCTAGAGTTCTTGAGCACTACAGACTGACTTGACGACGAATCATCCCACCCTGTGGAAGAAACTGGAGAATCTCTCAGCCCGAAGAAGTCTTACAAATTGAGTACCCAGAGGACTAGCCTTTGAAGCCTTCTAAACTGTTACTGTTGAGAAGCATGATCCAGACGCAAACATGAAAAATATCAGTTTCTGCTTTCAAACCTTTCTGGTTTTCTTCTGTCGGAGTGAAGGCAAATCCTTCATCCATTCCAGCTTCTCAAACTCCACATTGTCCATGTGAATCCATTCCTTCTTAGGCTTCACAGGCAGATCATCACCTTTGGGGGGGGGGGGGAGCAGAAAAATAGCAGTCTTACCTTCCAAGGCAGAGATGAAGAAAATACTATTCTCTCTTTGCCAACCTACTTGGCTTAAAGACTGCATCAAATATAAGATTCATGTAAAGTAAGAAGAAAACAATTTTCAAACTGACTGTTGGCTGATGCATAAACATCAAAGGTTTAAAGCTATTTTCATCTTTCATGAGAGCTAGAAGAGGAAGTAAACAGCACTCTAATGAAATTCACAGACAAGGCTAATTTGGGAGAAGTTGAACAGAAGTCAGGGCACAAATAATCACAGAATCATAGAACGGTTTGGGTTGGAAAGGACCTTAGAGATCACCTAGTCCCAACCCCCGTGCCCCGGGCAGGGCCCCCTTCCCCCAGCCCAGGGGGCTCCCAGCCCCGTCCAACCTGGCCTTGAACCCTCCCAGGGAGGGGGCAGCCACAGCTGCTCTGGGCACCCTGGGCCAGCGCCTCACCACCCTCGCAGGGAAGAATTTCTTCCTTATATCTAATCTAAATCTGCCCTCCTTCAGTTTAAAATGGTTACCCCTTGTCCTATCCCTACACACCCCAACAAAGAGTCCCTCCTCCCCATCTTTCACGTAGCCCTTTAAGTACCAGGCGGCAAATAAGGCAAAGTGATCAGAACCAGGGCAGAAAATTAGCATCAGCCCTACTTTTGAGAAAGCAAACTAATATCATCCAAGGATGGGGAGGTGTTAGAGATGTGAAATGATTCAGAAGTATTGATGCAGAGAGATACAAGCAAATTATTGGAAGCCAGTATGATTTCAGCTTAGATACACTGGACAGAGCACAAGCACTACTATTCGTGCTTTTGTCGCATTTGCAACACTGCTCTTCATTCTGTGTCCCCCTCTAAAGGCTTGAGGAGATCAGCTTGGAAAGAAAAGATCAAAACAGCTGAAAATTTACACAGCTTGCCTGAGGAACAGCTCAGTGGGGAAACCAAACAGTTGAATAAGAATTTCAAAGGTGCAAGAACTAAAGGAAGAAATTACTGATTTAACTTTATAAAGTGCTTTGACTAGAAGAATTTGATAAACAAGACGTTTGTGCCTGACATCACAAGAGTTGCCCTAGGAAGAAGGCAGGTCAGCACATGGAAGAACTTCACAAGTGAAGGGATGGGAGAAATGTAACTGGACATGATCTGAACACTAGGACAGATAATGCTTTGCTACTAGGATACTATCCCATACCAGCACGAGACCAGATGAGCTAAGAAATCTTTGCTATCTCAAGAAAAATCAGACATAAGGACAGGAAGAGACAGCCTGAGGGCATGAAAAGCAGCAGCATCACTCCTGCTGGAGCAGCCCAGAACTCATTTGCACTGCAGCTATTAATATAGTGCTCTGGTCTTCTCTTGCAAGGAACAATGAGTCCCACTGAGATGCTCTTCTTTCATCAGATCTTTTCCTCCTGATAACTGGCCTGAAACCTAACCTTTTACTTTCCTCCAATTAGCAGATAAACTTTCAGGAAGGGCACTCATCCTTTCTAGGATGAAGCTTCACCCTTATGATCTCTGTGGTATTGAGCCAGGCAAGGAACCAAGCACAGAGTTATCTTCCTCAGCCAGAAAGCTGTTCCACAGAATTTCAGCCAAAGGCTCAGCACACATTTTAACTGAAGAGAAGGGAAAAGCATCTGAAATGTAAGAAAGTGGAATGTTTGTGGGTGGTAGGTGCAAAACCAGAGGAAATAAAATCAGAAGAAAAATGAAATTTATTGACATTTGTAACTCAACAAATTGCTTTCTCCATTAATCGCTACATTGATAGGGTTGAGACAGTCATTCTATGAATAGGATTACGCAGATTACCACCAGCCCTTAGTATTATGATCTTGTCAACAAGAAAAGATGCATATATATTCCAAGGCATCAGCAGATTGTTCAGTTACTGAGAAATCCCTTTACAGAAACACAAGCTGACAATGTGAACGCAACATTTGCACTAAACTTTTTCAGACTTGGATTATATTAAAGGCCACCATGCAACCTATTTTCTGCTTTGCTTACCCTTTTGTCTTGGTGCCAGAATTTACTTTTCCATTTGATAAGATTACAAGTTGCTGGATAAAGGCTTCTCCATCTTGTTTATTAGAAACAGTAGCCTTTTATCTCATTAGAGAGACAGGTTTGACTTTTGAGCAATCTCACTGCTCTGTGTCATCATCCTCTCCCTAGGTAAATTCAGAATAACCACTTCTGCTAGGTTATTCATGAGGAGTTTACTTTTGAGCACAAACAGATGCAAAATCCCAACACTAAGTGCTAATGTCAAATTAATATTTTACATCTCCTGTTGGCCAAGATGGGCTGCAGGCATAGACTCAGGTGATGGAAAGGCTTCCCTTGGTTTTATAACTATGTTTCAGCTCATCCTTTCTTTGTTATTTCAAATATCCTGGGAAAACTCTTCTCCTTTCCTGTGCAGTCTTCCATGGGAAGCAAAAGTTGTCAGCATACGACGCTCTGAACACTGAGCTACTCCCAAAAGCACTACTACAATCTTGTTCAGCCTTTACAGGCTGAACAACCCACTTCTATTGCTGCCAGGCTGGTAAAAGAATGTCACTTAACCTGGTGCTATTTGTGCACTCGATTGTTCTGGAACTAAAAAGAACTAAAAATAGTCCTTTTGATTAAGAAGGATTCATGAAAAAGTAAAACTTGGGGAGAAACAGCAAAAGGACTGTTCGGTGAAGTGTTTTCCTCAATAACAGGATAATCAGCTTTCCTTCTCCTGCACGTGTACACACACATATACTCACAGACTCATCCCTCTCATCAAGAAAATTGTAAACGGTTGTTATCTCTTACAAACACCAAGCTGAAATCCAGGAGTGACTCAGAGACCTCTTTAATCAGTCTGCGCGTTGCACTGAGACACAAAGAATGCATCAGAAGAGAGGATCAAAAGATGGAGAAAGCCAAAAATTGACATGAAATTGGGGGAGAAGCATGCTAACAAGGGAGAAACATGCTATGAACAAAAATGTGGGGAAGATGACAATGGGAGCCTAAAATCCCAACAGAGAGAAAAGGCTGAAGAAAAAACTGCAGTGAGAAAAGCAACAATAAGAGCAGCAGAAGCTTAAGAGGAAAACACTTATTTTCTCTGCCATGAGAATATATAGGTTGCTCTAGCTGCTGGGGATAAAGCAGCTTTCTCCTCATACAGGCATATATTGAGTATTAAAGAGTTCTGTCATAAGAGCTCTGTACAATTCTTCCAAAAAATCAGAACAACACTCTACACCTTAATACTTTCATCCATCCACAGCACAAAGAACAGAACTGTATTCTGTGGAAATCACCACGTGGGCTCTGAGATACAAAGCAGAGAGTGGGGCTATCAGGAGCAGTGTCACGAGACATACATGCACTATAGGAGCAATTTCCCTGAAGTGAGATTGATTGTCATCTCCATGCTATCCTGTGAGCAAATCACTAACTCTTACCTACCCAACACCCTCTTGTCCCCAACCAGTCCCAGTTAAAAGAAATTATTCAAGCAGCAGCTGAATCTCACTACCACACTCTTCTGTTTCCCTGTTCACGCAACTGAACAGAAAAGCAATGCTGCCTAGTTTTTCTATTTTAACACATTTTCCCTTTAGAGATCTCAGAGCAAATTCCAAAAAGAAAGCAAGACCTCTCACTGAAGAGCTCACCTCCGTTACATAGAGTATCACCCCTCTAATCTACGGAGCCCAACTACAAATAACAGAGATGTTCTTTCTTGAACCCAAAATATATGTATTTTTTAAAAATCATGATAAAATTCTGAGTTGGATAATTAACAAAGTGTCACATCAATCCCATTTGGATCGACGCAAACACCATACAAACCTTACATTTATGTTCACAACATTAACAACACACACTTTGGTTCTTACCTGCGATTTCTAGCTTCGTGTTTTCTTCCTTCCTTACAGATTCTTCCAGACCTGACTCCTGCATGAAAAGAGATGATCCTACACCATGCTGAGCCATAGGCAGAGATTCCACAAACTCCTCCGTTTTGTTCTGTTCCATTTTTAATTCCTTTTTCTGGCCTTCACTGCCACTACGTCGTGACTTTAAGAAAGCAACTAAACCGGAATCTGCAAGTATTGACAACGAGACAGACAGAGAAGTGACAGAAAGTCTCAAAATACTTGATAAGCCTATAGCTCCTGCTATTTTTGTTTTAGCCTTTTCATTCCCATTCCACATGCCCTCTTATTTTGAACCAACTGTCGCTCCTTTTTAAACTGAGGCATTTAACTGCTTTATGACCTCTTGAGCACATAAGCTGGGTACAACTGACAGGTGCGGCGACACCAGAGAAGGAGCTGATAAATGTCTTTCAAGGTAAAGCAACCACAAAAATTCCAGTCATTCTCCCAGCTTACAAAGAAAGAGATAATTGTTTCTTTCCCTATGCTGCCATTGAAAAGGCACATCCAAACAAGACTATCAATTATGCATAGAATTCTAGTCAGGGATTTATGGGGGGAATACAGGCCTGACAGTTTGCCTACCTTGCCCATGCACTGCTCAGGGGCATCAATCTGAACACTATGTGAATACATGGAACTGACATCACAGAAAGAATTACCTGCTCTTTATTGAACTGCACCAGAGCTGTGGTGTATGGTCTAAATATTATGTTAGGAAAAGGAGATCTTGTTCGTTCTGAACTGATTCCCCATCCTGAGAATCAATTATGGTCTGATAACATTCAAAAAACAGACATGGCCATTCTCCTCATGCTCTGGAGGAGAGAAGAAATGTTTGGGAAGTAGGGGTGTTTTGAAGGACAGATAATATTCTTATGGTTCTAAAATAGGAAAATGTCAGATGGTCATCATTTTACTTTCAGATCTGCTACAGATATCCCACATCATTTTTGATGGAGCACACTTTCTCTCTGAATACTCTTCATCTAGAAGATAGTGTTGGGATGCTTACGCCAGAGGTGAGGAGTAAGAGCTTGTGCATTGTGCCTCTAAAAGGTACAGAAATACTCCAACAAGAAGTGTCAGAGATGCATAAAGTAACAGAATATAACACCTATATTATTTATTTATTCTTTGGAGGACAAAGGACAAGCAATTCAGAAATGCTCTGCACCTGAAAGAAGTCACCCTAAGGAGGAAACGACACCCATGTCTCTGAACAGTTCAAAGAAGATGCAGGGATCTATCCCACGCTTGTGACTGCCGCACACTTTCCTCATGATACAGTTTAAACCACCCTTGGTGAAGGAGAAGCATTCAGCCCGGTCTCATTAAAGCACACGTATTTTCTCCTGAATGCAAGCAGAGCTCTTCCTTTCTCACACTTCACTGTACACAGCAAGGAAAAGACTGTATTCATTATTTCACACAATGACAAAAAAGTCACTGATTATGTCAGTCTGTGCACAGTATGTCCAAAAGTAAGCCTATTCCCGCCCAGAATCTCCACGGGCAAAACCAGAATAGTACTAACAAGACCCTGAAGACACTGCCCAGCATGGAATTGTCTACCCACTCTCATACTCCACACCATGGCGTCTCATCTACTTCATAACTGAGAGGTTAATTCAGAGACTGGGCTACATTAAACACACACAAATTATTCACACTCCCGACTATGGAGAAAAAGTCTCCTTAATCCACATCTCTGTGCCTGTCCAGTTCCCAAGTTAACCTGTAAGCCAGCAATTTAGTTTAGGAGTTGCTTCATCATGCATAATTCCCTAACCATAGATATTTTGGGAATGCCTAAATTACTCCGAGTTTCCTTAATGCCTCAAAGACTGAAAGATCTACAATTTCAACCCACAGGGCACATAAACAAATACATTGTTTAAGAAAATAATTTAGTGCTCAAAAATACTTAAAATATATCCTATCCTTTTTAAACTCCCTAAGTATTCACTTCACTAATATCCCAAAGGTCAGAGTGGTGTGAACAAATAGCAAAGATGACAAGAAGAAAGAGCAAAACCAAGGTATTTTTCATACTCATGCCATTGTTAAAAATAGTGAAGTTAGGAAAAATAAAAAATATTATTTTTTTCACCTCAGGTATTCGAGAGCTCAGCTCTCCGAATGAAGGATGTACCTAAACATTCTGTCTGCAATTATTTTGCACAGTTCCTTTGCCACCTTTCCAGTTATACCCATGCTGCTTGCAATGAAGTCAAGATCATTAATATGATCTTTAAAGCTAAACCCACAAGAGACACATCTAAAATGCCACTCACACCTAAAATTTGATGCTAAAGAATATGAAATGATGAGAATTTCAAAAACCCTTGTCTGTCACCTACATCTGCACATCTGCTCTTGAGCACCCAAAATCACCGAAACCAACACCACCAAGTTCCACAGTGCCCTAGATCACACGAAGTCTTATCAAACGTACCACGTTCAGTGTTCTCCCCCATCCTGTCATTAGCTGGCAGTGACAGGCATTCCCAGAGCACCACTGTGGACAGGTCTCCAAACCAAAGACCAGACCCCTGCCAGAATGCCTGCACCCAACAGCCAAATTATTAAAATACCTTTTCAGGAAGTTCAAGGTTAGTTGTAAGTTTTTCTGCCCTACTAAGTCCAGATTTGGACTGAAATCCCCCACATGCCCCCACACGATTCCCCTATCCGGGTATTGACAGTTCTAGCCCAAGACTTAGGTATTTTGGAGGGGAAGACCAAGGGTTCTCTCTCACCTCAGCACTGCTACGGCCATCCTAAGAATAGCTTTGCTTTCTTATCTTCTTCAGAGAATTACACTTTAGGACCTCAATACATACATATGTAAAAAGGTATTTGGTCTGCAAAGTAACAGAGTGTATGGACCATCTTATCCCACAGCAAAGGGGAGATGAGACAGACTTAAGCTAAGCCCCCTCTCACTAAGGAATAAGTGCTCTTTAATTCCTTCACACTTAATTCTTATTCATAAGCTACCAACCTGACATGGAAGCTAGATTAGCCACATATGCAATGAGCAGGAATCCCAAGCTCCCATCTTTCATCCGTGAATTTGGACACGTACACTTTCAGTAAACTTCCATGTCTCTAGAATTCACCCTGGGAAGCACATACCCAGCTGAGCCAGCAGCCTTTCCTGCTCCTGCAGGATCTCTTCCTCAGACATGGACCTCAGCTTCTCCAAGTTCTCTCTGTGAATAGCTTGAGCTTCCTGCTCACTCTTTTGGCTTCCAAGACCCTCTCCCGTTATGAGACAAGGCCACTGAGAGTTCGAAAAGTCAGCAGCTTTATCTGCAAGATCCAACAGAGAATGTAGTTAGTGATTTAAGTGACATCATTATGAACGCATCTCAATATTGTCATTACCGGGCTTGCATAATTTAATTTTTTTTAACCTTGGTAGACAAGTGAAAATAGGAATAAAGATGTTTAGTTTAACTTCAAACAGAACTAAAATATTTGTGCTTTCATCCCATGTCACAACAAAACATTATTTCCATCTTGTTTATTTAGGAGTTTGAGGAGGGATGGGAGGAAAAGGAATTTTGTTTTTTAATGCAAAGCTATGGCAAGAAAAGGTAAATTGGAGCATAATTCACTATTGATGAGTCAGAGCATTCTTCCAATTTAGTGAATACTAGATTCTTTCTCTGCCCAAGAACACCTGAGCCCACATTTTTATGTCAGCTGAACCATGACCCAGTAAATATCTGTTGAGTGAGACAGAGAATTAAAATTATTAGATAATCAGTTTCCAGAGCGATACAGGATCCATTCTCAACATAGGCATTTTTGATTCTATGTCCTGTATTCACCTTTAAGAGTTAAACATATTAGAAGTTCCAGCAAGGTGGAATTTTTCCTACCCTGAAGAAAATCAAGTCTCCTTTATCACCAGATCTAAATCCTTTTTAGAGGCTCATTTCATTTAACTCTAGCAGCAGGGTAAACATGTTCCTTTGGTCAGAGTGAGACCCTCCAGCTGTCCTGTAGCCCGATATACAAGGACCTGACATAAAGTTTTATTCTTTATGTTTTGTTCATATGCTCCATATAGTGATTTGGAATGTTCCTATGACCCTAAACCAGCCAATCCTAAAAGCATCAAACCTCTCTTCAAACAGCAGCAATGACACTCCTCATAACATCAGTAAAGTTTGATGTCATTTCCACAGCAGCAGCTGTCTTGCATATTAAACAGAAAGAGATGAGAAGACAGAGTGACCTGGTAAAAGATTCAGTAAGCTTCCCACCATCAGCAACTAAGCTGAGGGCTACCAGGCACAACCACGTTGTTACTACAAAATCTAGAGCTTCCCCCTCATCTCCTCTTGCTTCTAGAGATCCTGCCTCAACAGTCTTGCTGAGGAGGTCAAGCCTTTTTCTGATCCCTCTGTTGTGCGTTCTGCTTCAAGATCACAGTTATGGGGCTGCTGTATTTCCCTTAGAGATTTCTCAGACAGAAGTTCACGTGCACAAATGTCACAGGATATACAGTAAGCACAGTATATTGACCTGGAAGGTGGATTTGTGCACACGCAGCACAGCACGTCTGGGTGTTCTCTTACCAATTTTCTGACAGGGGTCAGGGCAGATGGAAACCTTAGCCAAATGGTGATAACCTTCAAATGACATCTGGACTCTATTTCCATGTGAAAAAGAGGATGTCAGGGAAAAACCCAGACACACAGTGGTCCTAAGCAAAAAAGACTGCCCAAGGCAAAAATTTAAAAAAAAAAATAAAAAAAAGGAGAGAAAAAGCCTAGAGATGCTGGTACCAGTTGAAACAGTTTCATCTTTCCTTGTCACGTTGCTGTCAGACAAGTAACTGCTGGAGGTGGCACTGACTCATCAGCACTGCCTCACAACATTCCTTATGTAGCAAAGCCACGGTCTCATGGCAGCAGATCTAGTGATGGAAGACTCAGCTTTGAGCTTCTAGGTAGGAGTAAGAACCTGCATCACAATGGTCTCAAACACCTTCATCAGACACAAGAACCACCCTCTTCCCAAAACTGTGGAAATCAACTGTGAAACAAGAAAACCTTTACATATAACAGAGAGGAAAAGAGCCTTGAAAAATCAATCTATTGGGCCCTGTGTAAAGCAAAAATGAAATCAGTGAGAAAGCTAACCCAATTTTTACAATGTTAATTTGGGTCTCAGACCACTTCAAATCCTTGTCACACCACAGACATTCCAAGTGACCTTGAGATTCCTAATCTGAGGACAACGGTGCTGCCCTAATTTAAAACTAAGGTGCATGGATGCTGTGGTTACTCAGGCTATGTAAATACAGTAGGTTGGAAAAGCAGACCCTTCTCCACTTACCACCCCCGATGCCAGAGAGAGGAGCCTCTCCCGCTGATCCCTCGGGATCCAGGGCATCCGGAACAGCTGATCCTGTTTGCACACACTCGGCAGCAGAGGGAGACGTTGCTGCCTTTTCAGCAGCCCTTCTCGCTGCCATCTTCTGTGCGAAGATGCTTTTTCTTCCAGAACCCACCTTCACCTGCAAACAGGGAAGCCATGTGTCACCACCTTCCTCTCCAGACTCCCCCGCACACCTGCCACTAACAAATGTATAGATCTGATCATAAAGACACACTCAGATCAGACTTTGGGACATGACAAAAAGAAGCTGCTGGCAGCCACCTGCCCTTTTCTGTGCTTGTGCTATTCTTTTTTTAACACACAGTTTAATGCTAGGACAGAGACACAAAAACATAAATGTTTTTCCTACCTAGAGGAGGAAGATGATTAATTAGAAGTGAATTCAAGCCAGGCAAGTACACCTAAAATATCACCAAACAACAGTTCCAGCTTTCCTGCTGTTTGGAAACTCTGAATTAGCTGAATACTTTGCATTTCTGAGGATAAATGGGGCTGTACTGCACTGTGCTCACCACATGCTTGGAACAGGCTTCTTATAAGGTGATTAGAGAGCAGCAGGGTGAAGGGATTTACACAGTAAGAAGTGGGCAAGCGGTGCTAAAATAATCCTGACTAAATTACTGTGCTGTTTGCCTATGCAGTGGAAGGGCATCGCTCTGAACAGTCTTGCACAGGATGCACAGGAAAACCAAAGCAGACCAAGCAAAAAAATTCTTGCATGTCCCCAGTTCAAAGAAGCTTAAAAGGCAGTCTGAACATTTGATAGCTGCTTTGTACGCTCCCTGCATCAGGTGAGCATAACTGGTAGTTTAAAATGTATCACTCTTTCCTTTCAAAAAAGCTGTCCTTCAAAATAAGCTACCTCTTCAAAGCAACCACACCTATCAATCACATACCAATTCCCAGCATCTGACTCCCACTCAGCTAGCAGCTCCTGCTACTACAGCAACAACTGATAGCAGCCATGGCTTCCAGTTTTAGACTCAGAAAAAAATTATGTCAAATTCCAAAAAGCTGCAAAAGAATCTGTGCAACCATACTCAAATGTCATGCCAGGAGATATCAGGTACGACTTCAGTAAGGAGGGACTTAATCAAACCTGGTGGACAAATTAACAGAGATTTTTCATCAGAGAAAAACAAGAACAGGATCAATTCTATTACAGCAGTTCAGATTTGATCCATCTCACTAAAGTTAGCTGAAAGGGATCACCTTTTTCCTAAACTGAAAGGATTACAACATTATTTAAGTGCAGGGTATCGAGTGCCTACTTGATGGCAGCTTGGTGGGTAGTCTCTCCTACACTAAAATGGCAATGCCAGAGGTGTATTGAGCTAGCTCAATATCTCCAGCATGTCAAGTCACTTATTTTGAGCCCTACCACCCACCAAGCATTAGGCTTTGCTGTGGGGAAGTTTTAATTGTTAATGAAGGTAGCCTAAAACAGCTGCTCCCAACCTTACCTCACTTTTTATCTCAGAGCGGTGAAACGTTCTTGGAAATGGGTCTGCTGTGGGCACTGGCATAGTCACTGCCACTGCACTCGTGTCTCGTTCCTGCAGCAAAACATGTAGAAACCATCGCAACAGCCAGACATGTTTATATCATTTAGCTAAGAGTGGTCTCAAAAATATCTCAGCTCTGCAGCTCACAAGCTTTCTGCTATGTTGCTGTCAGGCTGAGAATACCTTGTGCTTATTTAGAGCCAAAGTAAGGCTATTTTCCAAAAGTCTGGGCTGCCAAACTCCACACACCACTCAAAAAAAAACAGATAAAGGAAAACCTGGGCCAGTGCAGAGCAATGAGAACATCCCTCTTAGAATCCATAAACTCACCTAAATCCACACATGCCTGCATGCAAGCAGTGTGACCTGTAGGCAGTCTGGACTGGAGAGCAGATTCAAACCCATATTTAACTGACAGCAAACATATACCCAAAGAGCTTTTTCTTTCAAAGTGCTCCAGAACACTGGCCTACAGTGCTACAACTGCTTCATCACACTGTAGAAATAAAAAGCAGCAACAGAACCCTTCATCCCTGTCCACTCTTAGTTCACAGCACTCAAAAAAAAAACACTAGACCATCACATAAAAAACAGACATACAATAATTTTGCTGAAGACTGCTGTAATGTGTTGATCATGTCTCTCCAGTCTTTCCTCTGGATCTTCATCCTCAAAGTGGACAGAGGCACTTTTGATCTTGGACTTTTTTGGAGGAGCTGGAGTTAGAGCTGGGAGAACATCAGGAAACTCTGGGGAGGGGAAATAATGAGGAAAAAAAAAAGCAGTCAAGTTACTCATATGTAACTACTGTGCAATAGGTACAAGACCAAGGCTCCCTAATAGCACCTATTATTGTTCTGATGTGAAACAAAGAAGATGAGGAAGCAATAAGACAATTAAGAATCCTCTGTCTCTGACTTGCACTGGGTAGCAGAGAGAATCATGCTCAAGAATTTTTCTATTTAGGTATTGGCACCAAGGTCTTTTCAAAGAGCTGCAAAAGCAGGAAAGGGTACTGAGGCCTGACTGCACATATTAAGGGAAGAAGCAAGGCTGTACAGAAACAAATAGTGTCCTTGCAGGTTATGTTCAGGCAAAGAAAAGCACATTTCTACTGACAGCTCTAGCAGTGAGTGATTTCTATGATCATGAGATAGTCAAGGCTTCCTTGTCACTACCTATAAAGTAGGATCATATTTCCTTACCTGGAACCAAGTGCTGCAAGATTTAAGTTGTTGCTTTTAATAAAGCACCTTGAGCTTCTGAGACTATTAAGCACATGACAGAAGTGTTACGGTTACACCCAGTGTAGGAAAACAAAACTGCAGGAAGGAGGCTTATCAAGCCAAATCTGCTGGCTGAAAGCTGGAGCAGTTGGCAAAGCTAAATCTCAAAGACACTGAGAACAGGGTCCGGATAGACAGCAAAATAAGCAGTGAGTGTCCAATGGGTACAAATCAGAGAAAACACCTCTTGCATTGAGGCTGGCAAGGTACCATGGACAGCTGATAAATGTAGACAAAGGTGATGTGTTGGAAAGGTGGTGGTGCTTCATTTTCCAACAATGGTAAGAACAAACAATACTGCAAGGATGACACACATGCAGGGTAAAAGTAATCCTGGTTTGAGAGGGAGGTGAAAAGGCAAGCACTGAGGAACACTGAAAGGGACCAAGAATCCTAGTAATTCAAAGAAGCCCACAAGGGAAATTACCATCCAACATGACGACATCCTTGCTGTTCTGTAGCCGGGGTCTCTCAGCATCGGTGCTCCCTTCCTCCCCTTTTCTCTTGTCTGCTTTCTTCACAATCTTCACTGCAGGTGAAGCTCTGGCTGCCAGGAATTGGTTTTGAAAGTGGAGCAGGTCTGCCTCAGACTCCCCAGGCTTCGGTCTCGACAACATCCTGCCTTCTTGCTCTTGCAGCCCAGCCCTGCGTGCTATTCACATTAAACCTATTGAAGACATGGAAAACTGGTTACAGAACTGGATTTCCTGGGGATAGGAAGGGGAGAACAAGGGAAAACTATTCATTTTTGTCCCACCCTACTGTTCCTGTAAATACTGTAGTCACCCTACTTCAGGATCACCCCAGGACACAATTAGTTGTACCAGAGTCCGAGACAAACTGTTTACCTTGTTTTTCATTGATGAACAACATGCTACTAGACAAGCCAACACCTGGTCTACCAGCCAGCTGGGAGAAGAATGGCATCCATCCAGCAAAAAAAACAGCCAACAAGTGCAGCACTGCCAGAATGCTGACAACACGGCCTTGGATTTGCAAAGCCACAGAAGCATCTGGTCCAAGACAACCTGGTCCAACACTTACTCCATTAACAACTCCAACCAAGAACATCAGAGGCACAGTATCATGCAAACCTCCCCCCTCCAGCATAATGTCTTCTCAGAATTCTAGCATTAGCATCCCGTCAGGATGAAAGAGCTTGCCCATGTAGATTTGGACAATGCACTCACTCTCACTAACTCTGCTCTCTTTCTCACTCAAATCTCCAAGCAAAAAAAGGTTTTCTTCCGCACTTGGTCCTCCCGCTTTAGTTCTCTCACACTCTTTCACTGCCCTCTTATTGGCAGAAGTCATACTATGTCCAGGCATTTTCATTCACCGCCCAGGCCAGTTTTGGTTTGAAAGCCAAGGGTGGCATTTATAAAGACTTTTACACCTATGCATATGAGAACTTACTAGGAAGGCAACTATTCCACCTCCCACCTACTGGGCATGAAAATATTTGTGATCATTACTCTCCACCTCTTATTCCCAGAGCCTGGGACCATCAATCTATTTCTCGCAGGCAGCAAGTAAAGTGTTTGCAAATACATTTCACACTAATTGAATCACTGATCAGCACTAATGCTGCAGACTTGACACCCTCCCACACTTGGTATGTTGAAATATTTTGTACATATTTGATCTCTTCCACTTTTAAAAGCCCATCAAGACTCAATGATTTATTGTGAAGTTGGAAAGTGGATATGAATTTTAAAAACTACAATTATCTGCCATATAGATCAGCTGTACACATGAGAAAATCCAAAGCTTGGAAGTGAATCTCTATCTTAATCTCAGACCAAAACAAAGTTCAGTCATTGTGCAGGCACAGCCACTGTCCCAAAGCCAGTGTTTTGTCTTATCCTATTATCACAGTTTATTGTAAAATACATGGTGATATACTTTGTGGGAAGGATGCTAACAGACACAAAATTACTTCATGCAGTATTTATGACCTACACTTGGAATATTTATACTACTGTCAGGGATCTCATTCTTGACCAATATTGGTTAGATGTGATGCTGCTGGTTCCAACTGCACAAAGAGGTTCAGGGAGTTTAACATTTGGTTGTTGGTTCCTTTGTTGTTTTGGTTTTGGTTTTCTGGGGGTTTTTTTATATCAATGCCTTAGTGTAAAACCATGTAAGACTCAATGAAATTCTTTTTCCTGCCCTCATTTTGTGCAAAAGCTGGAATAAAACAATTCAGACTTAAGAGTTTTGTGTACCAAAACAAAGTGGATTTTCAGAGGTTTCAAGGTTTCCAGGGACTCCATTCACTTCAGCACTTCATGACTGAGGAACTAGATCTCTTCAACCAATGCCAACATCACGAGTTAGTTGCTCGATTTCAGACATCTCCAAACACTGACCTTAATGAAAGCTTTCAGCTCAAGAGTCCCAGAACAACAACTTCCATTTACAGTGAGCCTACCTATGGCAGAAACAGCAGCAAGGGGAATTTCCCTGTACCCTCTGAACAATAAAACCCTCCCTCAGCACACGGGGAAAATGCCTGACTCCTCTACCAACGCTGTCAAGGACACCTGTGGAACACAGACACTAGCAAAGGCTACTCCAGGGCAGGAAGGGAAGGGAGCACACTGCTACGGTGCCTTGCTACTGTCTGAGAAGGACTTAACACAAAAACACCTGGGATGTCATTGTGAGTCTAACCGATGCTGAGAATGCACAAACACTCCCTTTCAGCACAGTTCCCTTGCAACTGCACAGCAAAAACTGCAACTTCTGCAGACAGCTCCTTTTTTTGTGCACTCCTAGCATAAGCACACACCCACCTGCTGTTTATTTATGGAGCTTTTTGCCACAACAGGGGCTCCAATAGTCATACTTCAGCTGATAGGTCCCTCTTTGATATGCATAAGTAGCACCACATGCATCAGAAGCCAAGTGTTTCATGCCCTATCATCACAGGCTTCAAAGCCCAAATGAGGATGATGGTAGGATTAACAGACACAAACCACCCAGTTATAAGCAAAATCTGCTGCTAATCTTTCTGCAATAAGCCTCTTCCACACAGGGCTGTACAAACTTCTTTAATACACAGAGACCTGGACAGGAGTAAATCAAGAAATATAGCAGGCCTTGAAACTGCCTTCATTTGTCTGGGGAACTGTAAGGCACAAGCAGCAAACTATGCAGTCATTATCTAAAAAGGTTCTATGTTGTTCCAGGAAGCATTTCCTCAAAGTCACTCCTTCCTCCATAGGGATATAGAGGCCACCCAAATGTAAAGAGTTAGAAGATGGTAACGCAGGGATGGGCATTTGTCTGGTGCAAAAAGAGATAAAAGCTTTAAACATGTTCTTTCCACGTTTTAACTGGGTCTACAAATTTAGTACAACCAAGGCCTTTGACTTGGTCCTTCTACAGCCAAATGAACTAGAAATTGCTTAAATACGTATGGGACTTGCAAACAGACAGAACATAGTGAAAATAGTTTGCTTTCTAGTAGTACCTTTTTCCACGCCCCCTGGAAGCCATGTAAGCACCTTAGCAACACTCACCTAGCCGTAAGAAGTAATTCTTATCTACCAGAGCTCAGAGAAAACGTGCAAGAACACATTACTGATGATCAGCACTAACCTCAGCATCCTATGGTCTGGTTATCTGCAGTCTTGCAACTGGCTACTTAAAAGCTAACCACACACCAACTGTTTGCCTAGAGGGACCACCATTTAGCTGACATATGCAACCTGCTGAGGATATTGCCCTAGGAATGCACGTAAGGGACCAGAAATACTGTCAAAGGATCACCAGCACATAGTGATTATTATGCAAATACACTATCATCTGCTGATATTGTCTGCACTAAAAGTCTCAATAAATAGTATTCTGCCATAATCTAGACTTTCCACGGATACAGCCTGAAACGCGCATCAGCATTGCAGGAAGTTTTACAAATGCATCTGGGACCAGTGCTGCACGTCAGACTAAAAGAAGACACAAAAGCCGAGAAGGCAATAAAGCCACAGACTGCTTCAAATGCCAAGATATGCTTCTGGATTAACGAAATTCAGCTCAAGTGTAAGCCTGAGAAGGAAGGCCAGTGAGGACAGTAAGAGACTCTAATCACCAACTGATACAGCATCAGTGTATCAGAAAGAATGGCATTTACTTTAGAGAGAAACTGAGGTCTATAATAATCTTCCAGTGCTTTCCAGAAGCAGCATTTAAGCTTCTGAGGCACATTACCAACCTCTGCCACTACTCTCAACAGACATAAAACAACACAAGTATCAGGCACAGCACTTGTTTGAGCAGAGTACCACTCCACTCCTGTCCAAGGTTTTTACAGGTGTTGCCAGGCCACAAAAAACTGTACTCACTTAATATAAACTAATACCGTTATGACTTTTATTTTATTCTACCTCATCTGCATTTACAATGCATTTTTCTTCTGCAGCAGCAGAGCCCTACAGCCCAAGGGAGACACTTACATCACAACAGCCACCATTAACTAGGCACAGTTAAAAAAGAAAAGTTAGCAAGTACACGTAAAAGCAAATAATCATCTCTCTCACTGATTTCTGAACCCTGTCATTCTTTTTTTCCCCCATCCTCGAGTCTACAACTTTACATTCTTTTCCTAAAGTTATCAGATTTGGGTCAAAAATACAAGGTCCTGCTGTCACAATAAGTGCCTCAAATTAAAGTATTTCTTCAGACCTTGTTGGCTGAGGTAATGAATCAAAAGGAGAAGCAGAGAGCTACATCTCGGCCTCGCCTGTGAGGCAGCTCAGCAGTCAATGGAAATGTACAATTTCTCTCCTCTAGGTTAGCAGTTAGTGAAAGCCTCATTCAGGATTCTTGGCTACTTTGCACAGTGGTGATGTGCATGCTCTGCTCTGTCACAAAACCACTTCTGTGCACAATATGTAATGACCGACAGTCTAAAACATCTAGGCTCGACAAGCAGCAACTCTTATCAGCTATAGCGAAGACAGATACCTGTAAAGACCCTGCTCCCAGAAGAAAAAAGCCCCATGTCAAAAGCTGCAAGAACATCTCTTCAAAGAGGCTCCACACCTCACGCTGGTCACCTAAGACACAGGGATTGTTACTTCGCCTGCCAAGCACACAGCACCTTGCCTCCAGAAACGCCTCTGTCCCCAGCTCGCCTGAAGAGTCTCTGCAACAAAGAGGCACCAGCATGGCACAAAGAATTAAAAGCAACAAGCTGCTAGCAGCAAACTCAAAGCCTGATGAGTCCCGACGCTCCCACCGCCCTCATGGGCTTTCCCTAAATCCCCAAACAAGCCCGAATCGAAGTCTGAAAGACGCAGAGTGCAGGCGAGGCCCCAGGGCCTGGCGAGGCCTCTCCCTGAGAGGGGAGAGACCCAGAGAAACGGGGCCCCGCAGCACGGGGGGCACGGCGGCTGCCCCGGAGGAGGCCGCACGGCGCCTGGCGCCGCACTCGTCTTCACGCTGTGGTAAAGGCGAAGCGTTGAGGCCCCGCTTACCGCCCCAAGCGAGGCCCGGCCTGCCGCCGCCGCCCCGGGGACCCCGCACCCCCGCGGAAGGGGAAAAGGCCCCACGGCCCTGCCGCCACTCACCGCCAGCACTTCCGCCCTGTCCTGGGCAGCTACTTCCGCCCGGCTAACGTCACTTCCTCCCGCTCTTGCCACCACCTCA
This sequence comes from Tyto alba, assembly GCF_018691265.1. Lineage (NCBI taxonomy): Eukaryota > Metazoa > Chordata > Aves > Strigiformes > Tytonidae > Tyto > Tyto alba. The sequence goes on from NW_024881280.1 coordinate 7,982,947, forward strand.
CCCGCCGGCGGGGGGGCGGGGCGGCGCCATTTTCCCTTCCCTGAGGGGGCTTCAGCCGCGGGTTGGCGGAGGTTTCCCCGCGGGAGTGGGCACGTGGAGGGGCACAGCAGGCACGGTCCCGCTGAGGCAGGTTTCGCCGGTGCTGCTGGTGGCTTGCCTCTCGTAAAAGAAAATCCCGCTGCTGAATTGCTGCTCCCAGTTTCGCTCTGGGCTTGTGCAGCCCAAGTGCAGGTTTCCCCAGGCGTTTTCTTTGGGTCTAAGTATAGGGCGCCCGCATCCAAAAGTGTGTGTCTGCATATACAGAAATACGTTTGTGTAAATGTAGGATCTGTGCCTTTTCATTAGTAGAGGGTGTCAATGTGCCTGAGACTGGAGGTATTTCAGCAGAGCAGATACATAAAGCTATAGGAACATGGCTGTAATTTATTATTCACATCTGATTATTCTTTTATTATATATACCAAGCTTTATTAAAAACTACTGGAAAGCTGCCAGAACTTACAGAAGCACGGATTTTAATACCAGTCATTAGTTTTAATGCTTGGCTGCCTTTCAGCTTTTTTACCTGGGAGATGGCTTCTGTGAGTGAGAGAACAGGCCCAAATGCTCATCTGGGCTTGGACTGGACCAAGTGGGGCCACTGTCTGGGAAGGACTCACCAAAAGTGCCCTGATGCTGTAAGAAACGCAGCACTTTGTGGTCTACTGGATCTCACTGGGGTTTTTTTATCGCTTCAGAAAGCTGTGATACTACAGCAAAATTACGGACAGAAACAACTTATATGCATTATGAGCACTGAAAACACTTAAATCTGTAGAAACAAAGATAAGCCTTCATCCTGTCAATGGACAACTAGTCTTAACCACAGTGTCAAGGAGCTAGGGCTGTGATGAACTTGTACAAGATTGAAATTCTCAGTGAAAATGCTGGGCAGAAAACATCTCCCTCAGCTGTGTGCCTTCTGATGAGCAACCGTGTTCCTGAGATGGTGAAGTTGACAACTGCACTATTTTAGGTCTTTGAGCAATTCTTGGAGTAGGAACCACCAAAATCACTTGAAATTGCCCCACTAGACCAACTGACTAGCCAAGAGTAACTCCTATTCTAGCCTTATGAGTTGACGTTTTTCTACCACTTGTTTCTGCCACAGGTGTTTCAGCAGTTACTACTGTTACATCTGGTGCTTATAGGTGCCCCTAGCAGGAGGAATAAATAGAGCTGCTCTTAATTACATTTGGAGTTTCTCAGAAGGGAGCCTCAAGAGTGTTAGGAGCACTTCTATGATGCTGCCCTGCCAGACTGCACTTCATCAGCTGGTGGAGCTCTGCTTTGCACTCCCTAAAGGAACAGGAATCAAATTAAAGTCAAGCCTAGTTCAGGAATAGCAGTGACTGCTGAGGAATACAATGTTCAATTCTCTATTTCACTGGAATCAACTGTTACCCTACCACCACCGTTTGCCACGTATGACATTTTTGTCATGACAGAAGTGCCATTCCCAGTTTCTAGTGGTTTGGGATGCAAGAAACACTTGTTCAGGTTTCTTGCATTTGAGCTTCAAGAGCACCAGTAGAAACTGCTTTCTCTCTGAAACTGCCTGACATTGCTGATGCCTCTGGGACTCTGTTGCTGCCACAGGCCTGGCTGACCAAAGGGGGATGTTTAACATTCCCTTTGGTACCTTGTTGGCTTTTGTGTATCATTGCTTGTGGGTCAGTGAAGATTGCGTAAGGCTGCTCCAAAATCTATTGAAATCAATGGATTGTGCCCCTGCTTGAGGCAAAAGGTAGAACTGGAATTTTAGTTTTTTGCACCATTCATGTTCAGACCAGAGATCACCCCTGATTTTAGAAAAGGGTTTGACAGATGCACTGGTGCGAGCAGAAGACCTCTCACACTTCAAGGCTTTGCTGGTGCTGAACTTAGGAATGATTTTCCATGGACCCTGATGAAGACATTGCAGTTCGCTTACATCGACATTAAGGTAGGGAGGCCTTGGAAGTGGTTGCGTTGGAACATGTTTGGGTTAAGTGTTGGAACTGTTTAGACTGTCTGATGCCCACTTAGGAGGTTGAGCTGTTCAGACTTCAGCGAATTTAATAACTAGCTGTAAGGTCACTTTGACCTTACTAACATTGTTAGTATGGAAATGCATGTAAATGAATGATTATTCATGCAGTGAAAAAAGATACCCTAAAGGTGTTACAGGATATGTGACGGTATGTATCTTAAGCTGAGTCAATTCTGTAAACTATATGGCCTGAGTCATGACAGGGCCTATTTGAGTTATGGCTCTTCAGGGTGGCCCACCCATCATCTTTTCCTCCTAAACGCAGGAGAGATGCCTACAGAGACATAACCAATTGCTAGCTGCATTTTGCTTTGCTTGAGTAGTCATCTATTTCTAAGAATAAAAAACATTAACTTTGTTTCTGTCATACTTCTCATGTGAATGGTCAGTACTGAACTTTGCAAAACTAAAAGGTGTTATTTGAGGTATATCTAATCGGAAACTAATCTGAGGGTCAACCAGGCAGAACTGGTCAATACCCACAGAGGGTAATCCTATCCTGAGTGTGGCGTGGCATTCAAGCCTGACAGCCATAAGCATTTTTCCTCCCTGATTTCTCTCATGATGGCTGCACAGGTTCTGCGGCCACACGCAGTTTCTCTTAGCGTGCGTATGAAGTGGGGAAATAATATTTTTTTCAGAAAGATATAAAATTATAGTCAGAATATATCAAATTTTAATTACTGCAAGACAGGAATGCTTCCCATCAAAACTGCCAGAGTTTTACGTATCTTCATTCCATTAATTATTTACCTTCAGTTTTAATAATACAGTTAAGGGCACTATATATAGCTTATGCTCTATCAATAAACCATGCTTATACGTCTTCATATTTATCTTATAAATTATAAGTACCGACACACTCGCGTGGACCTGCTAAGCTATTCTAGCAAAGAAATTCCCACCAGAGCATCTCTAAGAGTCTTTGGAGGTGAACTCAAACATTCCTCACTTAAGGAGAGCTCTTTCATGAGATTTTAAAAGGTCATCAGTCTTCTCACAAACCCTGACAATCTCCCTCATGTCCTTCTTTTAGCTGCCACAAGCAAATAGTTTCATGTGACTTTCTGGAGGATGGTTTTGGTCTTCCAAAGCAGAGAAGTATGAGAGCCTAGAGCCAAATGTTTTCTTACTGGATTACAACAGGGAAGGGATCAGAACAACAAAGACAATATGGCAGTGGCCTTGGTGGGATTAGAAAGGGCAAATCTGTAAATGCAGAAGTATTATCTGTGTTGTAGAGGTGCTAAACATTAGGATGAGTTGTTTCAGAAGCAGGTGACCAAGGAGACAGATAATCCTAGTAGTTTGTTGCCAGAAGACAGAAACTAAAGTAGAGAACAGTGTATCTGGAGAGCAACATGGTGGGCAGCACACAGGTCTGCTTGGGAATGGAGAGCAGATGATAATAAGGGACCAGTCCAAGATACAAGTCCTTACTTGTATTCCCTTGTAAAGAGTTAAGTCTGGTAGGACAAAATGTTCAGTAGTAAATTGTCACCTGTGCTAAAGGTTCAACTCTGCAAGGGACTAAGCACTGAACTCAGAAGGAATGGTAATATATCATGCCTCAAAGGACTGGTTGCACTGCACATCAACACCAACGTCTACAGGAATCCATCTGGAAGAGTGAGAGCCCTAAGCAAGGCAGAGCAGGGGCTGACACACAGTGGTGTCATGCACAGCACATCGGGACTCTTTGTGGTAGTAAAAAAACTACACGTGTTCTTAAAGAAATGTGCATGCATGAAGAGCAAAACTGGATCGTGACCAATCAATGGCGGCTTTCTTGCTGGTGGGAGAACATGCTAGGTGAGCAGAGACCAGGGGTGTGTCCAAATATCCTCAGAGTACACCTACAGAGCCTTGAGTGGCTTTTCTGCAGCTCTGGTCTATTTCTGGCGTGGAACCCTGGGACTCTGTGGCAGTAACATCTCACTGAGGAAAGGCTGCTGCGCATCCCTGGGACTAGGTGAAGCAGGGATATTTTAAATCAAACCTCTACTTACTCACCAATAAAAAGCATGTACCCATGCCCAATGTGAATGGATTTAACCATGTAAGTGTGGGGGAAGGGTTGTATATTTTAAAAGCCCAAAACAGCAGAGTATTTACTCATCTCTAGCAATGCATCTGCCAAACATTATGTTGGCTTTTGACAGTTAGCATGGGATTTTCTCTTTGTTGTTTTATCAATTGTTTCTATAGAAATGCTATTTTTACCAGATTAAATGAAAATATCCTGAACATCTTCAGCAAATAAAGATATTTCTCTCTCAGTCTATATAACATATCTGTATCACACTGGGTTTTCCTCCCCTCATTGCAACATCAGAATAAAACCCAGCTAAAAGCGAGCTGCCGTACAGCTGAGATTCCAGAAAACAGACTGCTGTGGAAATTAGAAGGGTCAGTCAAGCAGAAGTGTTTCTCAAGTCGGGTCATTTAAACACTGCCTCTGAAGAGTATTGCAGGTGAAAATCAGTATTTGCACAGATGGTGAATGCATTGTCAATGACAGTCACAGCTTCACAGAAGCTTAAATGAAAATGTTCTCTGGGCTGACCCTGCCTGCCAGTGCCCTCTGCCCCTTGCTATCACTGAGGAAAGCAACATTTCTGAAATTTAGCTTCTATGGGCTGAGGACAGTGTCTCTCATGGCTGCTGCTGTGGGATCTGCCTGCCAAAATCTGAGTGATGTAGTGGATGCATTCAAGTCTACTGTCACAGATTTTAAAGGAAGCCTGTCAAAGTGCCTAAGCCTGATATTTTATGTAATTTAAGACAGTTTAAAGCACTGGATATGCTTAGATTATTATCCTCCATGGCAAATCTCCTGAAGAACTGGCTGTTTTTTTGGCAGTTCAGGATTTGTTCCTTTCTTCTCTTGAGATTATTTACTGTTGTATCATGAGGAAAACCTTATACTTCTGCACCTGAACAGGATGAGAGTGATGCATACGTGCTTTATCCAAATCCCATCTGTACAATCCAGAATGTATACTGAAAGGAGCACCAGGAGAAGCTCACCTCTCCCAGGCTCCAACTCTTGCACCCTGGGAATGGAAAGCATGGCCTCTGTGATACACTTGCTTTAGGGTGCTCAATATTCCGTGTAGGTGCATGCTTGGCAGTTAGCTCGTACTGCCAGTGGACCCAAACCTGAAGTGCTTAGCTCTAAATAGCCATGGTAGTGCTGCTAGATCTGCCAGGAGTTTTTAACAGTGATGATGATGATGTCCTGATGATTTAAGTAGTCTGGCAGAACTAACTGCAGTCACAGTGTTGGGGTTTTGCCTTGATCTTTGGAAACGTAAAGAGCTGTGGTGGGTAGCTGTGCCTCGTCCTTGTGAGTCCTTGCCCATGGAGTCTTATGAGGCCAGGGCTATTTCCCATCTCCTTGGGAGTGACAGGAAAAGTTGTGGGTTCCCCGAGGAGCATGCTAGCGATGTGTATTTCTGCTTCTCAAGTAGCAACACACACTGCTTCACCCAACTTTCTGTTGTCACCTCATACATTGTGGAAGGTGGCTTTGCCAGTCTTCCACAGGATAGGAACTTGAACCCTGTTTTTCCAGAGGCTTAGTGCTTGTGAAGTTTGGTGCATGCCTGGCCCCGGGACAGGAGTGTTCCCTTTCCGGTAGTACTTGGTGATGGAAGCAAAGTCATCAGAAAGCTTCAGCTCTACACACTTCTCTAGCAGGTTGATATGAAAGCACCTTTCTAGAGTACTCTCTTATGCTCATTATTTGCCTGACAACATGTTCTCTTCAGTGTTGTTTTTTGTATTTTATTTTCAGAGGTATTTATAGCTACTGTGATCTCTCATGACAGTTGCCTACATCAGGAGCAAAGAAGTTGACGGTGGCCAGAGGAAAGCTCACAGGCAGAGAGCTTCCCTCCTGTTAGTGGCAAGCAGTACCACTAGCAACACCTACATTTAAAAGCCATTTTCTTCAGTAGTACAGTTACAGGGGAAACAGCAAAGATCACTCCAGTGCTTGCTCAGTGTCACCATGTGGGAGCATTGGTTGCTCAGATGCAGGCATGCACCTCTTCAGTTTGGTTTGTCACTGAGGGCCGTGCATTTTAAAAGTGTGTTTGGCACTAGACAACAGCCCTGAGCGCTGGCAGGCTGCCTTTTAGAGACATACAGCAGCAGCAACTGCCCAGCTTTCTTCCATGGGAAAATGTTGGGAACTCTCCAAATTATGGACTTGGCTCTGGAATGGCACTGCCCAGATGGCTGTTCTGCATCAGAAGTCGTGAGCCATGGAGGTCACTGGATAGATTTGAGCTTCTGAATTTAACTTGGGAACATGGCCCCACAATAGTTAGGCATGTCCTGCTAAGCACCAGAGGTGTTTGCTCTTCTTCCAGCCACACATGCCATATTTTGGTGCTGGTGATTTGCCTAGCCTAGGATTGCTCCTCTGGTCAGCCACTGTGTCTAAGGACCTCTCTTTCCTATTTAAGATAACAAAACGTTGTGAACAGATTCTTCCATTGCTACTCCCTTTGATTTACAAAGCCCCTCAATGCTGAGGAGAGAGAAACTGGGGGCTGAAATTCCTCATCCTTGTCTGTAGCACCCCATTAGAATTGGGATGCATTTACAATATTTGTAAGAAGACTTTTGTCCTCATTTGCTCCAAAGCAGTATGTGGACAGAACGTGGCTAGCATTAAGCTGAGCTACCAAGTCCCACTGAAAAGCAGGGTACATCAGCTCAGGCTTGGAACAGCCTGAGCAGCAGAAGCAGCCTCAGAGGATGCTGGTGGACTATTGTAGGCATGACCTTTTGCTGCTGCCTGTCTCTCAAAGCATCTCTCTGGTTTTATTCAGGTATGTTCCGCATACATGGAATAGGAGATGTCAGCACCTGCAGAAAAAAAAAAAAACCTCTGCACAGAGAAGGGCAGAGCCCGCTTTAGGTCCCTCATGCTGCCTGTGGCCCTTCATGTCCTACCTGGGGCCGAGAGGACAGTATCTGTTCTGTCTTTGTCAGTGGAGGTTGAAGATGTCCTCCCTCACCAGCAGCCTCAAAAAGGAAGAGCAACAGTTTGAAGAAGCATAAAAAAGAGAGGTTGGATTCTGCTCCAATACAGTTAGCAGAGAAATAGCCTTTGCTTATTCCTAAGTGCTTCTTGGGAATGACTCAAGAGAGTGCTGTAAGGGGAGATGAAGCCCTTGGTGACAGTGATAGGGACAGAACTAGGAAAGGTTTCTCAGGGCTTAAAGATTGAAAAATCTGGGAAATAAGTTGAGGGGGGTGGTGATTGTTCAGGTATTGGAAATAGCACATCAGAAGGAGCAAGATAAGGGAAAGATAGAAATAGGAGACAGGTGCCAAATTTGAAAGGCACAAGCCAGAGGAATGGATGAGAAGGGAGAACATTTTATTCTGAAAGGAAAGAGCGAATGTCAGTGCAAATTCTGGCATATCTGTGCAACGTGGCAATAACATTACTAAGCCTAGAGCTTGAGAATAGACATCACTGCCACCAAAAAAGAGATGGTAGGAGGCAAGGCAGGGACATCTGACAGAATAGGAGGGAGAGAGTATGGGAGCAAAAAACCTAGAGTGTAGAGATGGATTGAGAAATAAAACGATAACAAGCGGTGCCAACAGATGACGATGGCAGGAGATGACAAGGAATGAGGAGCATTTCACCCCTCTAGAGATGGCCCCTGTCTTGAGCCTCATGTCTGTGTGGGTGTCACCCATGCTTTCCAGCCACATCGGGTCCCCAGAGGTTTTGTACGTTGGCTGTTAAAGCCCAGGCCTCTCGGCACCAAGCCCACTTTTCACCAGGGTCCCTGTGTGCTGGGGTGGTACCAATACCACCCGGCTCTTTCCATGCTGTTACTTGGGAAGGTATCACACAACAACAGGCTGGTGGTCCATCCCATTGCGGTCCCTGGACCTATGACCATCACTGAGAGTCAAAATGCCCCTCAAAATGAGGCATCCTTTGTTAACACCAACATATCAGAGTATGCAAAGACTTTACAACAACCTAAGAGACAATACTGCCTTTGTCCTCTTTTCCTCCAAGAAGGCTGCAAACTACAAGCACTGGAGGATGTAATCCAAGTGCTAATAAATAATTGATGTCTCCCTTTAGCTTTTTACTTACTAAAAGGATATCAAAGCTCATTTTGTGAATGGTCCAGACAGATTCTCTTTTGCTATATCCACAATTTAATTCACAAATATTGCACTAAGCGTTAATGTTGAAGCAATGCAGTGTTCTCTCTTTACAGGCTTTGCAAAAGATAATAGACATGTTTTGGATTACACAGACTCATAAACAGATACAGTGAAGGAAATGCCACTTGTGACTTCAACAGATGTTTGAATTTGTAAATTAAAAAAGGCAGCACTTATTATTAACTAGGAATGCACTTCTTTTTAATATTAAAAGCCTGATTGAAAGCCTGTTGAAATCACTGGACTTGATCCTTACGGATAGTCTGCGTAATTCTTTGGCAGCTCACACATGTCGTAGGACAGTATGACTTACTTTATATTTAGCTATAGCTCCTCTCTTCCAATATGCCTATTTGCATAAGTCAACTAACGAACCATCTGTATTGGAAATACTCTTTCCATTACTGTCAGCTTTGGGGCAGCATGTGGCAGTTCCTTAACAGCATACATTAATTTATGCTATTTTTTGGAGCAGCAGAGAAGTAATTTGAAGTCATCATACTGCAGTTTCCCTGGTAGGAGTCTCCCCTGGACAGAAGGCTTAATGTTTCTCTTTCAATAAAGTGCTCTGCAAGTTTGATGGCCAGAAATGCTCAGGATCTTAATAGCTGTTTCATCTGAAAGACAGACATTCGGCTCCCAGGTATATCTTAAAACAGTACCAGATCTTTGCAAATTTTGCCCAAATGCCATGTATCGCTAAAGAGCAGAATAAAAATCTGCCTGTTACATCGGTGCAATGGCCCAGCCGAGCTCATGGAAAGGATTAACAACATTTTAACAGAGGCACGCTCTGAGTGACAGGGGCCTGATCTTAAACTAACACAAACTGCAGTTCCTGACTGCACCAGTTTCTTCTTGCTCTGAATAGAGGCGGCAGCACTACAAATCCATGTTGTCTCTGTTCCTTGCTAGCTATTTAGAAAGAGTGACCAGGCACAAAGCCCAGAAGAGAGAGCTAATTTCTGCAATATGGTATACATATTTTGCAAGCCAGCCTGCAAACTGCTTATCACATTTTTGGCGCTATATACATAAATATTCATAATTAATTTGTGTTGGAGTAGAAGGAAAAGCTTCTAAAGAATAAAAATAGCCCCTTCAGGCAGCTCATACCAGTGACACTGATCCTCTGCATTTTGAAATTAAAAAATGAGCTTCTTTGCATAGATTTTGCAGTACGCTGGCATTCAAGCTTCCTTTTTTCCCCTGTTCCTTCAGGTTGTGAGGGCAACCTTGATAACAGAGATTAATACCCTGAATCTGCAGCTAGAGAGGTGGAAATAAAGGCACCAAGTGAGAGATGACATTTCCAGAGCTTAAATCGCAGGGATAGCAACCTTAATTTTCCCTTCTCCAGGTCTCTTTCATTTCTAGGCTTCTTCCCACGTCTTGTTTTCAGGTACCAGCAGGGCAGGTGGGAAGATGCACACGCCCGTGCCTTTCAGATTGAAAGCCTGAATTCCAGTGGGGGCTACATAGCCTCAGAGACAACTTCATCCCCTAAAGGTGGAAGGGCCAATTAGCCAGTCCTTGGGACTGCTTGCAGCCATAAGCCCAGAAACAGTCAGGATTGGTTTAGCTGAAATATATCACAGTTTATTCAAAATCAAAAGCAGAATGTCTGTGGAAATTAAAATAAATTCAAAACCTTCATGAAGCTATCCAGGCTGCCCCAAAGCCCAGTGGATATTAAATGTATTTATTAAATAGAGGCGACTCTTCAGACTGGGATGGCAGACAAATCTGACAGGCTGAGCTCTGCCAGGTCTTTGTTTTTCATCCTTGCCTGACTCAGCTTTTCACTTTGATGCTCTTACTCCTGGGCTGCTGGGTTTGCCCGGCTGACACCTTTCGGGTGCACAGCCTCTCCCTGCTGTCTGTACAAACAGGGCCCCCAACTTCAGAAAACTGTCACCCCTTCTGCCTTACCAAATGGGAGTGCTTCTTCACAGCTGCCTTGGGATAAACTGAAGCCCATTTTTACTACCTCCCTTCATGGTGTCTTTAACTGTTGTTTTTTAACAGTCCCTATAGGTAGAAATTTGGCACAAATATGATGTTCAGCCCATATTTCTCAGTGCACAGTTTTCTGGCTTGGCACATTTCCCCTCTAACCACAGCACTTCATCATGCCCCAGCGTGGCCACAGACACCCGTTTCATAGTGTATATAATGTCACTGGAACCATCTAGACAAATATACATGGGCTGACCAAGGACAACAGGGTTTTAATTTCTCTCTTCCCCTATAAATCTTGGCGGGTAGGTCACAGGCACTCCTTATGCATTCTTTACAGCTCCTTCTCATGTCCCAGATGTGACCCGCTTGCTGCCCATCTGCTGGCTGTCTTATCCCCAAGAGATCATTTACCATTGTGCCACTAAAGGAAAGGAATTTTAAATGTTCATTTTCATGGGGTTTAGAAACCTGCATTGTACTGCCTTCCGCTATGTGCATCCGGCAGCTCCTCTCCAGGGCTGAGAGGAGCAAAAGCCAGACTACTTTGTACATATATATATTGGGTGCAGCCAAACAAATGCCATTCCTGCCAGAAGGAGATGTCAGAGGGGAGGACAAGGCTCACGTGGCTGTAGCTACAGTGGCAGTAGATGCACTGCAGTGCGATCCAGAGCCACGGGAGGCAAAGGGAGTTTGTCAGTTGTCTCTCACAGACATCCTGCACCTCCAAAAAATGGGTGGGTTTCTCCATCTGGCATCAGCCAAGACTTGTCCATTGCAATGAGTATCCTGAAACTCAGATTTAGCAGACCCCAACACTTCTAGAAAATCCCAACTCCGGGGCTTTTTTTCTCTATACATTCACACACCAAGCACTGTTCCCCGCTCTACAGTCCTTCCTAATCAAACCTCTTAAGCAGCCTGAACGCCTTGAAACTGGAGTTTTCCTGAGCAGCACGCCTGGAAAGCAGCAAGCATGTTGTGGCAGGAGTTGAGGTGCGAATATTAAAGTGAAGGTTGATGCTTCAAGCATGCTCACTTGCCTATTTGCAAAATTTTATGAAGCATTTAAAATATATACTGCTCTAGGGCACGGAGGGAGAAACGGATGAAATGAGATGAGCCTCACAAGGCAAAGGGGGTAATGAAACATGAAGCAAACATGCAGAGATAAGATGGTGCAGTACACCAGTCCTGGTCAGCAGCAGAGCAGATAATGCCTGGATGCACCGAGCGCAGTGTGCAGGCCAGAGGAAGAAATATTGACAGTGCAGGGAGTTTGCAGGAGGCTGCAGTTGGGGGGGGGGGGGGGGGGGGGGGGAAGACCTGTGCTGGAAGCAGATGAAACCTTAGGAAGGGCTCAGGCAGCAGGGAGGGGAGGAAGGGGCTGGAGCAGAGGGGTGCCTCAATTTCCTCGGCCAACTGCTCCTCCGGGAGAAAGGGGGGTGACGGCAGGGCCGGGGTGCTGGGGCAGCTCCGCGCCCAGGCTCCTGTCGCAGCGCAGGCAGCAGAAATCCCACCGCGGGGGATGGAAGGAGCGAGGGGGGGGGGCCCGGCTGCCGCTCCCCGGCTGCGCCCGGAGGGGCCGGGACAGCCCCGGGACTTGTGCCCCGGTGCCAGCGTCCAGCGACCGCCGAGGGGAGCGGGGCGTCACCGGGCAAGTTGGTCTGGCTGCTCCGTGCGGGAGCGCTCCCCCGGGGCAACCTTTCTCCTCCTCCTCCTCCTCCTCCTCCTCCTCCTCCTCCTCTTCCTCCTCTTCTTCCTCCTGCTGCCGCTGCCGGGCGGAGGGGGTGCCGAGGTGCGGGCTCTGGGGAAAGGCGGGAGAAGCGGCCGGGTCCGAGCTGCGGGCGGCGATAGGCGTGAAGATGCGCTGAGAGGGGGGGTGGCCGGCGGCGGGGGGGCATCCCCAAGGGGAGTGGGGGGTGGTGTGCGCACCCCGGGGGGAGGAGGGCGAAGCTCACCGCGGGGAGGGGTTGGGAGGGGGCCCCCCCGGGAGGGGAGAGCTCACCCCGCAGCAACCGGCCTCCCGCAGAGGCGCGCCGGGAGCCGCCGGGCGATCGCCTGCCCACCCTTGGGGGGCCGGGAGCGGCAGGGGCACCCCCCACCCCCCCCACCACCACCACCCCCCCACCACCCTCCTCCGCCTCGTCTTTTTCTCCTCCCCTCTGCCGCCTCCCTCCCTCCCTCCCTGCCCGCCTAGCTTGGGATGGTGGACGGAGCCGGGAGCAGCCGGCAGGGCGGCCCTGGGCGCGGGGGGTGGCCCGCGGGGGGCTCCGCCGTCTTGGGGGGCTCCGCAGTCCCCGCCGCCGGTGATGGCCAAGGATGTCCTCGGAGGGGGAAGCCGAGGCGGCTGCTGAGAGCGGGCCGGGCAGCACCTCCGCGCCGGGGGCCGCCGCCGCCGGGAGGGAGGAGGTGAGCGGCGGCGGGGGCGGCCGCCCCGGGCCGAGGGGTGGGGGGACTCGGGGGGACACCGGGAGGGGCCGGGGCGCGGTGCGGGCGTGGGGAGAAACCGGGGAGCCGCGGCGGGAGGAGGGTGCCCCGGCTTGGGGGTGTTTGCGGAGCGGGGAGGGGGGAGGGAGCCAGGCACAGCCCGCCCGGCTCCCCCTGCAGCCGCGCGGGGGGGGGGGGGGCGGCCGGTGCGGAGCCCCGCAGCGCCCTGCAGTGTCGGGCACACCGGTGGCGACACCCCCACCACCCCTCCCCAAAACACACTCACCCCTGATCGGCCGCGCCGAGCCCCCCCTGACCAGCTGGGTGGCCGCTGGGTGCGGGGTTTTACCGACGGGCCCCCGGCGGCCGGGCTCGGGGCGGCGGCTCGGCCCGCGGCTCCGCGCCGAAACGGTGCAGTGGAGGGGAAAGGGGGGGCTGGCCAGTGGAAGTTTGGCTAAATGAGCCCCTCAGGGTTTGGCGTAGGGGAGCCGACCGCTTCCCTGGGACTTCTGAAACGGTCAAGAACATTGCCGCTCTGCGAGGCGCTGGTGGTAGTGGCGGGAGGGGCACGCTGAACGGGAGAGGGGGTTTGCAGCCTGGGGCTCCGTGGCTTTCAAATGTTTTGGGCCAAAAGAGGAGGTCATCCTTCCCCTCTTTTCTTGAGGCCTAGGCACTCCGGTTGCCTAATCTGCAATAGAAAACACTACAGAAAATACAGCTTAATATGTTTCTTTTGGATCAGCTGTGAAGCGCTTACCGTGGCCTTGCACGTCATGGGGATGTGTCTGAGTGTTGACACAAAACCCTGAGCCACGGAGCATTGGCCAGACAGAACTACAGGGCTCTGTGGCAGTAGGTGACAATGCGGATACAATCCTGCACACTCGGGACAGCAAGCTGTCCTGTTTTAGGAGTGCCTGAGGTTTTAGGAATGCCTGAGGTTTTCTTCTACGCCCATGCCTTTGCTCCCAACTGTTTTGACAGGTCTGCCATTTACATCGTGTAATCCATGCACAGATCATGGAAGTGACTGAACTTTCTTCATAATACGGAGTTAAAACCAGATGTATGTGCTCCCAGGGATGCAGAGAGCAGCCTTAAAACAGGCAGAGAAAACTGAAAACAGAACTGAAAGCAACCCTGGAACACAGCTCTGTGCAGTGTCTGCTTAAATCTTCTGTTAATGGGTCCTGTGGCTTATCAACAGTCTCATAGTCCTGTAGTCAAAATCTCGTAGCCTCAACAAAGCCTAAGTGAACCTGCAGTATACTTAGGCTAACACCAAACAGCACTTGTTAAAGTACCTGCAATAGAAAATTGACTTTGCAGCTCAGGTTGAAATAACTGTTCTCCATGGGTGAAAATTAGGGTTTTCTCTGGTACAATTGCTTTTTAAACACCTGCAGCACGGTTCACCGTGAAGAGCTGTGGCTGGATCCAGGATACAACTGCTGTTCCAGCGGTAGAGCTCCCCAATGTAATTACTGCCCTGTAGAAGATCAATAGATGGTTAATGCTGGAAGGGATTTTTTGATTTATTTGGTCTATGACCAGGAGCTACAGAAGGCTTTCCAATATATTAAGTCCACCATAAAAACATCCAAGCCATTTCTAGACATGAGAGCACTTGATCTTTCCACTAAACACATTATATCTTGCCTCACTCATCTTGTTCTCAGTTTTTCTTCTGTTCCAACACAAACATTTGCACATTTGAGTCTGTATCTCAAATGCCTGTAACAGTGATATCTTAACACTGCAATCCTACAATATCGGTCTTTTCCTGATTCTTTCTCCATCTCCATCTAAATAGTCTTTTTGCACCTGGACCTGCAGTTGCATTTAAATGCCCGGTATTAAATGGGTGTTTCATGGACTGCTCTCTTAGTCTTGTCATTTATGGATTTCACTTAGATCAAATGCATGGGCTTAAATCTTAACAGTGACAGAAAATTGCCTTTATTGGGTAATAAATCAATGTGACATAAAATCCTGAGCTAATAACAGAGAATGTGGCTGAAGTCTTAAGTTTTTACTCTTGAAAACAGGACAAGGGAAGGTGCAGCTGTGGCTCAGGAAGGAGCGAGGCAGTTCGCTTACCTGCTGCAGCCCTCGTCCTCTTCTGCCAAGGGCCACTTGAGTTTACTGCTGACTTTGCTGGATGTCAGAGCAAACCCTCAGATTACCTGCCCGTATTCTGGTTTGGTTTTTTTTCTGTTGAAATATCGATTGCTCAAGGTGGATGACCTGGAACAGCCGTGCTTTTGGTGGTGGTGTAGGGTTTTACCAGCAAAAATTGCAAAAAATAATCGGGATCTTTGAGGGGAGGTAGTATAAAAGATGTGGTTTTCCAAATGTTTCAGCAGTTATTGCTGGAGATTGATTATCTGGACATACTTTCCTTTACTTTCCTCCCCAAGATAGCAGAACTTGCTGCTCTGTACTGCCCCAGTTAAGCTGTGGGCTGGTGGTTGTTCTTGTCTTACTTATTACTGTGACAACCTACACCTACACTGAAGAGTTGGTAGGGACTTTCTTGCATTTCTGCCAATTTACACCTCAATCGGGAAATGGTCTTGACTAGTTAGATCTTTAAAACTTAGTTGGAAATTGTTTTTCTTTTTCAGGAAAGTGAAGCTGGTGAGTACAAACATCATTTATTTGCTACCATAGCCGAGTAATCACTGAAGAAAGCTGAAAGCAGCAGGCACTTGGCATTTTGAAATGCATATTTGTCTTTTCTGTACCAGCAGAATCAAGCAGCGGTTGTCCATGCTCGGTTTTATCTTCTCTTCCATATTTAAGAACTTTAGTTGGGCGTGATATAATGTAATCAGTTAACCTATTCAAATAAAAGAGGGAAAACCTCATGGGTTGATGTTCCTGAAACCCGCAGTCATCAGCTCACTGATGGAGATGTTAAAGAAGAGACAGGCCACTTAAAACTGTCTCATCTGCCTCTTACTGCCAATGCGAAATGCAACAGGAGCTCGTTTCAAAAGCGCTATTTGTGGTCACAGCAGCACCAAGGGGTGTTACGAGTTAAGAAAATACACATACTGCTTGTTTGGAGTCTACAGCTTTACAGGCTGCCAGGTCAAAAAATAGCTGGGTCCTTTCCTCTTAAGCATGACACTGGAGAGACATCTTCTGCTTGAGGGATTGCCTCCATTTAGTTCTCCAGCTTTTTTATCCATTTCCCCCAATATGAATGTCAAACATATATATTTTGTTTGTCAAGGCTTATTTTATGGCATAAAGGCCTTCATAACTTCAACTGGGTAGCTTTAAATTGTCCCCACCTGTGGGTGGAGTTGTACTCGTGGCTGAGCGGCAGTGGAGGAAGCGAGGCAGGCGACCCTCTCAGGTTTATCAGGCCTGCTGTAGGTGCACCTCACTCACCAGCAGATCCTTATGGTCTGATGAAACCCGCTTTCTCACAGATCCACAGGAGCCTGTTTGCTACCCGCTGCTTTTCCAGCAACCTCTTCTTCCTCTAGAGGCTTGCTGTCATCCCCAAGCCTTCTGTGCTCAAGAGAAACAAACCCAGGAACAGGGGATGGAGATGGCACAGGGCCTGTGATGGAGGTTAGTGTTCTTCCCTGCCACCTTTTAAGCAGAAGCTGTGGAGGAACCGTTGGGTACCAATCTCCAGAAAGGGGCTATTTCCCTTGTAAACCTCCCCCCCAAGAGCTACGTAGGGTGCTGACCCGACAGCCAGAGCAGGGCAGGAAACATGAGACGTGGCTCCTGGGGAAGCTCTGCTTTTCCTTCCCCTCACCTCTTTCAAACCTCTTGCAAAAGACCTGCTCCACTAACACCTTGAATGATAGCTGCTGGTTAGCCTGGTGGGAGACTGTCACCATCTCAAGCAAGTATGACTGACCGAGCAGTTATTTCATATGCAGTGCACGATATTCCCTGTCTTGAGTGAGGGTCAAACAGGACAAGCCCCTTTCTACCCCTCCTGCCCATGCTTTATTCAGCAGACATAAACCAAGGAGTGTATCTCCTTCCTTGATCCAAATGGTGCCCCTCATAGAGAAAAAGGAAAAAGTCCAGCAGTAGTGGAATTGGAGGAACTGGAAAGATTTTTTTCATCATCCTGTAGTTGCAGGCAATATTTGCATTGCAGATCCTGTCAAGAAAATCCATGCTGCGGCATCACATCCTTTTTTCTGCTTTTGTTCTTTTCATTGTCCCACTTTAACTTCTGATCACGTGTTTGTTCTTCATGTCCTGAAGTTGTCTGCCTTCTCTGCACTTCACACAAGAAGCTGTCAAGAGTTTAAAAAAAATAGATAGGAAACATCAAATGGATGTGTCTGAGCTCTGAAGGGCAGCCTGTGCTCCAGCTGCGTGGGATTTTATGGGCAAAGTCTTCCATCCTCTCCGACAGAGAGTGCTCCCTCGCCACTGTGGCTGAGACTGAAGTGAATTGCTCCTTCTGGCTGACTTTCCCAATTCCCTCCAGCAAGGGAATTTTCTTAATGGAGCATCGAGCTGGAGCAACTGGGGAGCTTGCAGAGTTCAACCACTGAAGGGCTATAAGGACAATTTGGGCAAAGAGCTGTTAAGTACATAGATGTTGCCTCCTGGCGGAAGGAGAGACTAGGTGACTTGGTGGTAGGTCCCCTACAGACCTGGTTTCTAATGCTGTTCTCTCAAATGCACAGACAATCAGCTGATACCAGTGGAAAAGCAATGGGTCCCTGCACACTGATCTGAAGCCCCAAATACTCTCCTTGTTCTCCCTTCCTCACTTCAGAGACCCCAGGGGATGATCTCCCTCCAGAAGGGAAGAGTGGATACCAAGGATGCTTTTTCATCAGTGCAAGCCATTGCAAGAGTGAGGAAGGAGGTATCTTCTCTCTGGGAACTGAGCACGAGGCTTCCTCTCATCTGTTTCTACACCTTGGAAGAAAATAGCTCAAATTATTGCCAGTGACCAAGGACACTGTGGAAATGGAGATTAAAAAGAGTGAAATGTCCTCAAATAGTCCATAGTGAGTGGGGCTTGTTTCTAGGTGTGTCTTAACACATGGTAGAGAGTTAACCCTAAAAGTAGTGGCTGCCGAGCTATCATCAGCACTGTAAGGCCCTTCGGGTTGTTACAGAGATGCTGTCATGACACTATAGATAAGGCTGTGTTTGATTTTTCACTTACAGCAGGAGTTCTACTTTTCGGAAAAGCACGGTTAATTAGTTTTTAAGTTCTAATCACGGAAAATATAGTTCACTCCAGAGTTCACTTTCAGACTTTAATCATTCACTGGGATCCTCTGAGCTTAACTGTAAAGTTAAAAGTAGTGCATCGTGACACTTTGTTGAGGGCACAGTTGTTATACCGCCTTTGTTAACTACCCAAAACTATAACGGGGTAACTTTGTTTAAGCAGCAGCATGCCGAATAGCTGACGAGCTATTACGGCAGCGATGTTTCTGCATCCGAGGGGCCCGCGGGGCAGGTCAGGGGTGGAGGCTGCCACCCAGAGCTGCCCATGCCAGCTCCTCCCTGAGCGCCGACCGCTCTGCCCGCGGCACATCTCGTCCACCACTGCAAAAGCGAGGGAGAAAAATGCCTGGAACGGGCAGGACAGATGGCGAGTGGGCAGGCTGGAGGAGCCTGGCTGCGCGCGGCGCCGGCAGCCTTCCTGGAGCGGAGTTAAGGTTGTGAAACGGTGTCTGGTGTACCTGGCAGCCGCTCTCATGGTGCCACGCGGGACACCAGGGGAGGACAGAGAGGATTACAGCCCATGAAATGTCCAAGCTTTTAACTTCTGTGACTTTACATCCGCTGAATAACGTACAGGGAATCCCAACTCACACATAGCACTGTTTCGCTATGGCTGAGGTACTGCACTTCCCAGTTCAGCATCCAGCCAGTGGAGGCCTTGTTAAGGAAGGACTGGTAATGCTGGACCTCAGGGAAGACAAGGGCTGGAAACAGCCGGCTGGTGAGAGCGGGGACTGGTGGGAGCTGGTGGCAAAGGGCAGAGAGCAGGTCACAAAGCGTCATGCTCCTGGCAAGAAAGCTAATGGTAAGTAACTGGGGTGACTTGCAGATGTGGAGTCTGCATAACTTGACCTTACCAGGGAAGAGGATGGGCTCAGTCAGAGATTTCTCCAGGTCACAGTGAGTTTGGCTGCAGGGAAGGAGTGATCGGTAGCCATGCACTTATGGCTGGCGGTCTTCTTCATACCCATGCTGTTAGGAGCTGGACTGGGAGTTGTGGAGTACAACATTCACTTAGTGCGGTAACAGAAGTGATTCAGCACAAGGCATCGACATCTTTAGGTTGAGTAGCTCTCGCAAACCAGCACAGCGTGTCCTGGAGGACAAGAGCTGGAAGAGCCTGAGTGCTCACAGGCACAAGTGAACCATCTCCCCAACCCTGCGTTGGTCAGGGGAAGCACCACGGAGGCTGGGGTGGGAGCATCTGCCTGCATCGGGGTCCCTCTGAGAACCACAAAGATGGAAAACAACCCCCTTTGTGGCTGCCTGGAGGTGAGGTGGCCAGCCAGAGGTGCCAGTACCTGGTGGAGGAAGGGGGGGGTAGCAAGGGCATGTGCTGAAAGGGTGGGAGTGGCAGTCTGTCTGCAGGCCTGCGGTGTGCCGTGGTTCTCTGCAAGGGACTGTCAGCAGGCCAGGGCAGGAGCCAACCCCCCTGGGTCTCACCAGCTGGCACGGGGAGCGGCAGGACGCCACAGCTCACATGCAGATGAGATGCCTTCCCAGAGAGTGCTGCTGCAATGCTTACGTGAAAGCACTTTATAAATGCTATTTTTTCAGTGTCTTTGGGAGGTATAAAAAGGTGTAATGAAGCCATGCCATGGGTCAAAGTCAAATCAAGAAATAAAATCCAGGTGTCCCAGCTCCCAGGATCCCTTTTGACCATTAGGTGTTTAAATGAATTTCCAGTGAAGTTTTCACCTGCTGTGCTGTCACGTTATTGCAGAACGTGTCGCAGAGGGAGGAGAGAAGCGAGAGGGAGAGAGAAGTGATATTTATGATGAAACCTCATTTCTCACAGGGAAGCATTAGCTGGGGGGATACTACCTCATCTTAACAGGAGCACCATTATAAAAAAAAATGACAGTGATGAGGTCCCAGCTGTGTTCAAAAAAAGGCACAGAGATGGGGAGACTCACTCCCTGAATCTGATGGAGCAGCTGAAGCCTGAGGGGTGCCTGGGTGTTGTGAGGGATGCTCAGCTCAGCAGCACGAGGGACCTGGCACGGCTGCAGCCTGAGCTGTGGCTGCCCAGCACTGTGGGGCTGGCTGGTCCTCTGCTGAAATGTGGCTGGCAGGCTCCAGTGGGGAGATCACAGGTAGGAAATGGGAAGGCTGGGGGTTGAGAGGTCAAATTGCAGAGCCACATTGGTCTGATTTTGCTAGGTAAAAGGACGGAATTACAAATAAGTGAGAATAAAACCAAAACTTCATGGTTGTGAACAAAGCGTGATTCACAGTTCCCTTTGGAAGACTTCCTCAGACTTCACTGGAGCTTGGATCATATTTTAGATGTTTCCATCCCTCATCTAAATCTCAAGGTGTTCCTTTAGAATAAGCAAAGATTAAATAGTATTCATATTAATGAACTATTTTTCTCATTTGCAAAGTCTCTAAACAGAGTCATTCAATGAATAGGATGCAAATAGCTGGTGAGGAACTAACACTCCTTGGGCTTCCTCCTCACGAAGCTGTCTCCTCACGGCTCCCCGCTTTCCCACCCCTAGAGAAACCAGTCTGTGGCTGTCGCCCAGCCCAGCTCCACGTCAGTCCCTCACTTCCCCATGTGGAGACTGAGGGGAGGTCGGGCAGGACACCCAGGACCTGTGGCAATGATGACAATTCTAAGGCACAGGACACTCACTCTTCAAGGATGGGGAGAGCTCCTGCGACTAGGGACCCAGGAGTGGGAAGGGACAAGCTTTGGTACACCACTGAACTATGGCTTTATCATCCACTAATGCCGGCTGCTCGTTTGCCCAGCACAGGAGAAAACCACCTGCTCGAGCACCACCAGCCTCCTCTCGCTGCTAGCTCCTCTCCCACCCCTGGAGAGCTGCACCCTGTGAGCAAAGGTGGGTGTGGAATAGGTATTGCAGGATTCTTGTCGAACCCAGCTGGGACATAAAGTCTGGCAGGTAGCGACTCTCCCTTTCTCCCCACCCCAGTGTCCCCATCCCTCCTGGACTGAAGCAACGGGAGCTGGTCCCACGGGCCCTCCTGTTTGCCCTTGGCCGGTGTCAGTTTTCCCTTCGTGTCAGCAATGCCGCCGGTAACACCAGTGCCCTCAGCAAGTTCCACCCAGCTGATCCCCTGGGGCTGTGGTACCTCCGTGTCCCCTGTGGCTTGCCCAAAGGTGCGGGGAGCTGGGTCTGGCTTTCACAGGCTGGAGCACACCGGAGCCCGCTCCTGCCAAAGTGAGGATCGCTCCGCCCGGCAGCCGCAGGATGGATGGACGGACGGATGCATGCTGCCGTCAGCCCTTCCAGGAGCTCCCTGCAGTGCAGGAGCAGGGTCAAGGGCACCTGCCCAGGAACCTTCATGCAGTGGGCCTGGCCACTGGTTGGGGGTGGGGGGCAAGTGACGGGCTAGGCATGAGGCAAGCTGCCAAATACTGAGTGGTACAGCCATGGCTCGTGCCAGTCACTCAGTCTCGCTAATCTGGCAGTGGCTGGGATCTGCATCCCAGGAGCATTCCTGAGGATATGTGATGCTTTTATCAGTTGACTGCTAAGTGTTGAGGTAAGCCACACTGTTATACCTGTAAAATTTATCCTGTGTCTGCTAGGAACCTCTGATACTCAAGGCAGGGGAGTGGGTAATATGAGCTAAGTATGATGGGTGTTTAAAGTATAGAAAAATGAACTGTTCTTGGAGCGGCTCTCTTGCTCTGAGGCAGCTCAAATCCCAGCTTTTCTTTCTTGATGAAATCATTCCCAGCATTGACATTACTGGGAAAAACCCTGTGCCCCTAGAATATTCTCTTTGTGTTGCTGCTAAATCGAAAGCCGGTGGCAGGAACATCAGCAATTTGGGGGGGAAAGGGATAATTTTATTAGGGTAGCTATTTTTGTGAGCTTGTAAGAAGCTGCCATTAAAACAGCCCTGACTTCTATTTTGCAAATGGTGACCACTTTGTCACTAGGATTCCTTGGCACTGAAAATGTAACTGCATGGCTTTTCTTGGAGCGGCGTGTGGAAGCGTCACCTGTGGATGTGTCTAGGGCCCAATTCTTCACACCACTCGCATATGTACCCTTGTATTTTAGTGAGTGGCTTTCCCATCCTGCTGTGATGTGCAGCATATATATTGGCTGGGATCCAAACGCCTTTCTTCTCTGGGATTTCCTTTATTTCTGCTTGAAAACTCAAAAGCATCCTGCAGAAACTAGTGCTGAATCTGACATTTGAGAGGACTGGAAATTCCTTCTGTCCTGACCCTCTGCTTTCCTCATCTTCAGATGGTGGCTTGAATTCATGAGGGTGAATGGTGTGAAATAACAGTCTGTCTTTGTCTGGTGTTTCAGAGGCGTCCTAGAATCTGAAATTCAGGTGAATCAGTGATTTTTGTGCCTTTTCATGGTTTGTCTTGTCCTGCGATAGGGTCTACTGGGGAGAGGATATAATGCTACTCTTTTGTGCACCTTTGCACCCTGAGATGTTGCCCCTGACAGCTCTGTTGATGGAAGGATGAGATTAAATCTCTGCAGGGATTTAAATGAGAAACCAAGCGATCCCTGCTCACCGCAGGAGGGCAACTGCTGAAGCAAATGCCTGAGTCTGACACCATAAACACGTGGAGTGGATGCAGGTTATTCGTTTTAAGCCAAGTAACAGCATTTCTGCTGGGCATTGGTGTCATGGCCTGCGCCTGCAGGAAGTTTTAATTCTCACAGGAGTTTCGTGTCAGAAGAGCAAATGGTGCATCCAAAACATACGTGCAGCAATCGATGTGCTATGTGTTCAAGGACTGGAGGGAAATTCTCTTTGATGCAAAATGGCTTTCTCTGTTGCCTTCTATCCCTTATATTCCCCTTTCCCTCCGTGCTGGCAGCCACGCGGAGAGCACTTGCTACTGGCTCAGCGTGAGCTAGGGGTAATGGGCTTCTTGCCGTTCAAGATGGATGGCAGGAGGGATTTTGTTTCAGGCTCCCCAGGAGGGGATTTATGAGATGACTGTTGTAATATCTCCCTTTTCCCTCACCAGGCCTTATTACTGATGCCTCATGCGGTGCCCAGATTGGATCACATGGTGGAGGAACACTTCTACCCATCATACACGGACAGCCCTAGCACAGCCCTGCAGGCTCCTTCCTCACTGCACTAATGAGTATCTGACCTAGGAGTTAATTTGGCAATGGAAAGCAATAAGAGGTTGTACTCTGACTCTTCTCCTGCAGTTGTCTTCTCTCTGGTCACCCCAGACTTCTTGGGCCAGTCTTTCACCAGGATCACCTCAGGAGCTGGAAGATGATATCTGCACCCACATCTGTTGTGGCTGCCTGGGACAGGGGGTAGAGATCTCCTTGCTCTTCTTGCATCATCCCTGTCCACTGCACAAATGGTGAAGCCTTTCTCAGCACCAGAGGTTGGTCCTGGTGGCAGAGCTCACCTCAGTTACGGTTAATGATACAGCCTAGGGCTTGCCTAGCGAGGGCTCAGTGGTCCTCTCTGTGTTATGTACTGCCATGTCCATCAGGAGGTGGAACATTCTCTCCTGCCCTGCGTTGACCAAGATGGAAGAGTGTCTCATAGTTAGAGACAAAAATGTGCTTTCATTCAGGCAGGTCACCATCATCCAGGCAGGTCACCACCTGCCAAAGTGTGGGACTTGTGGTTATTGATTATTCTTTCCCTTTCATGTATCTCATTGGTATATATTCATCACAAGCATAAATCTTCAGATACAAATGCAATTACGACTGGCATTAGTTTATCCACCACTTTTAACTCATTCTTCTCTTTTCTTCCAGTCCCCTTTCAGTGTTTCCCCCACTCTTTTTTCCCCGTGGACGGGAAGATAATTCTTACTAAATAAAAGAGGAAGAAAGAAAAATACAAGATTTACTCTTTGCTCACATGAGTAATCCTGAGCTGTGGGGTCATTTTGTTGCTGAAGACCATGATAAATTCACCTTGTAGCCCCAAAGCCAGGTCTTGGTAGAGAGCAGGAGCACGCTGTGATGCCGCACATCTTGCTGAGACACAGCTGCAGCGTCAGCCCTGCAGCACACTGCCACCTCCATGGGAGTCTCTGCCCCAATTTAGCACAACCTTACCCCACTCCCCCCAGGCTGTGGGGAGGAGACAGAGGCATAGATCTGGTTTTTGGAGGAGTTCCCAGCAGCGAGAAAGCAGCCATTCAGGAGTAGCTGCTTTCCAGGCTGTGGATGGGCTGGGAGGACTGCTGCCTCGTACGATGCTTTGGTGCTGTCAGGCTCAGTGCTTCTCCCGTTGATCCTCACCCAGGTCTTTCCTCTGGTCCCAATTCCCTCCTGCCCCTTCCCAGGCTGGCTGGTGACCATCCCCATCTGCAGGCGCCCTCCCCCTGCCTCGGAGGCACTGGCATTCAGAGAGAGGGTGTCTAGGCTAACCTTTTCTTTCCTTCAACTCTTCCCACTCCCCGCCGTGTTTCCCCCTCATTTCTCTATTTCCATTCAGGCCACGTCTTCACTACCCTCTGTTTTCCCTCATTCTTTCATTTTAGATGTGATAGCATTTTGCTTCAGCAAAATTGCAGCTCCTGAGGTCAGCCACCAAGGGTAAACACACTTACACATGGGGTTTAAAAGGACAGGAAATGCTTTTGGCATGATTTCTCCAAAGGAGAATTTTAAAATTGGGGAACCTGGATATCTGACTGTGAACCTGACACGGATAGTCAAACTTGGGCCCAAAACTGTCCACAAAACAAACATTAGGATAAATTCATGCTGTGGCAGCATATTTTCTGCTTAGACAGCTCGTGCTGGATTTTTCAAGGAGACTGAAGCATGAAGTCTGACAGAAGAGGAAAAAGCTGTTTTGTCAAACATAGAAAGCTATGGAGAAATAGTAAGTATAAGGCAAAATTATATATAAAATTTTTAAAGACTATGACTCCAGAATAGTTCTGTCCATTTTCTTTGGACTTCACAGACCTATTTCTCCCCCTCTATTAGAACAGTTTGGCAACTTTCAGTTCAAATTTATTTTGCCAGTCAAAATCAGAAGTGGACAGAACAGCAGGTTTATCATTGTCACTGTAACCATGTGCATACCTTAAGCAGTACTGAGACGGCTAGAAAAAGAAGAGGTGCTTCAAGCCCACGCTGCCACACAGCTACTTCTGGAATAAAACACAGCTACTGATGAAAAGCGTACAGCAACAGCAAGGAAGGTGATAATGTGCTCCACTGAAGCTTTGGGAGGGCTTCTCTTAGTATTGGATGTAGAGCTGCATGTGGGATTACTCCTGGGAGCGAGCACTGGAAGTGTGAGGAGCACCTTGATGTCCACATAATGCCCACAGCCTTGTTCTTATGATTGACACTTAGCTTTGTGAAGACAGTCGTCTTGTACAAGTTAAATGGGTATTTAACCATTAGATTGGCAGAGTTCTGCAGGAATAATTACCAGATTTGACACTATCCACTGGAATTAAGCATAAAATCACTGCTGGTAACATTTACAATTGGCACAAACATTAGCAGGCTGGTCTGTCAAGCACAGTCCTACAGAGGGATCTGCTTCATTTGATAATTTCATTATTCAATCCAAAGCCAAATCTGAATTTACACATTTCAGGGTGGAGAGTGCAGCCAACCCTTCAGCTGTACTCAGAAACAGGGGCTCAAAATATACCTGGGAACAAAGTGGGGTGAGTGGTTGAACATGAACTCCCAGGGTGGTGCTGAGCAAAAATCTACTAATGCAACTCCTGGAGACAATAAAAAGGGGGAATGAGTGGGAATGGGAGGCGATTTTATGTTTTGGTATGATGCCAATGAAATAAGTGCTGAAGTCCTGTATCCACTTGCAGGGAACACATTTAGGAAGGATCTCAAGCACCAAAAGAGCTAGGGCAGTGCAGTGGAGGACTTCAAGACCTTGACCCATTCAAATTGTCAAAAAGAAGGCCAAGAGGTGCATAATTAGAACGGAGAAGTATCTTCAGAGAGAAGGCAGTCATATGAAAGAAGTCTTTCATCATCTGGAGAATGGGCATCCCTGCTCCCATGAATGGGAGCTGAAGTGAGACATAATTACAATGGCAGTAAAATTTCATCACCAGAACAAATTACAGAGGGAACTGCAGGTTCTTCATTTGTTTTACTTTATCAGTTAAAGCGGAGTGTCTTTATGGAAGATGAGCTTTTTCCAACCACTAGTTACTGGGCTGTACATCAGACTGTAGAGTGAAACTGCATTGCCTGCGAGATACAGGAGCTACAGGGAGAAGGTGTAGTGTCTCCCAGTCTTAAAGTGTAAATGTAGTTTGAGTTGTAATAGTTGCTGAACCTCCCTCAGCCAGAACAGCCTCGCAAAGTTGTTAGGAGAAATTTCTGTGACTACCTGTAAGTGCTAAAGAACTGTCTGGCTGTTTCTTGTATCATAAGGATCCCTGCCGTCACCGAGGGACAGCCACGTGGTTAGTGGGTGAGTCCTGCTATCAGGCCTACTCCTATCCAGAGGTCAGCAAAAGCAGCGAGTCATCACTGGCAAAACAGAAGCACTGGAGTTTCAGGTTAGGCACCCAGAAACCTGGGCTGGTGGAATCAGTCTGGGCTTCTCTGAGCATGGCCCTTCCTCCTCCTGCTAATGGCGGGGCTTCCTTGGAAGAAGGGGGACAC
Source organism: Tyto alba (assembly GCF_018691265.1). NCBI lineage: Eukaryota > Metazoa > Chordata > Aves > Strigiformes > Tytonidae > Tyto > Tyto alba. The sequence goes on from NW_024881280.1 coordinate 8,009,467, forward strand.
CCAGACCACCTTCACCTGTGCCCCAGGAAATTCATTAGTTCTTATGTACCTGTCAAGAGGAAGGGACCTACACACACAAGCACAATTTGCTCACCCAGAAATATGCTTTTCTGGTTCTCTAGCATCCATCTTACATATCAAATATGCCTTTTAAGGAGAAATTGGGGTTTGAGGAGAGGTATTTTTTTGTATTCTTGGCTACCCCCGATGCAGTTGCTTGCAGGCTCACTTAGGATGGTTACCAGCTACAACTCACCTGCCCACGTCTTAATGTTGGTCGCTTGCAAGGAGTCAAGGGATTGGTCAGAGAGCCAAAAACCTGGCCACCAGCCCCGTGCTCTTGCCACCAGAGCACGCTCGGCTCCAGCTGCTGAGCAAGGGACATACCAGGCTGTGCACTCTCCCTCTGCTTTCTCTCCACCCCTTTACACTAGGCTTGATTAACAGCCAAAATCTGCATGCTGCTACAACACAGAGCACGTTTTAATGATTTTAATTATGGTTGCTGCAGCCAGAACCCAACCTGGCTGCCGTTGAGCCAGGACGAGGGCTGGGTGGGTGTGCCTGTGCGAGGGAGGTTCCACTCCAGTCCTTCCATACCTGCTTTTGATCTTGGGTATCTGCCATGCGAAGGTGTCTTTGAAGACAATTGCCCTTTCAGCCATTGCCTGGATGTTTTATCATTTGCAGGTTTTGCACAGAACTTTCTTGAAGGAGAAATAATCGAAATGTTGCCAGCCTGGAAACTCCTGTCTGCTACAGGTGTCAGTTGAAATTCCAGTTCTCCATCAGCAGTTAGGGCTTTCCAGACTATTTTCCAGCAACTGCTGCAACAAATTAAATAGCATCTATCATTTAGTGTCTCGGAAGGCTCCACGCCACCAGACAGAAAACAGACCATGGGAGGATGTGGAGCTGCCTCTTCGTTTCACTCTGCCTGAGATTTCTGGAAATGATGGGCCAAAAAATCCCAATGCAGACATGGAGCAGCGCTGCAGGGCTGACTGCCTGGGGCCAGGGACAGCTCAGGGCAGGGCTGTCCCCAAATCTTAGCCCTCTCCACCAGGTTCCCAGCACGGGCATCTGCAGCCCTCCTCATACTTGCCACCTCTTGCCCGTGGCGTTTTCCTTACTTGTGCTGAGATCTACTAAAGAATTTGTGAAATACTCTTTTGTTGTTGTTTATAAGTGTGGACGAATAAAGTGAATGTTGGCTTGTGATTATGGGTAGTTTGGGTGAGAGTTAGCAGCAGTGTCCAATCCAGTCAGGTGCAATGAGAAGGGAGGCCTCTGAAAGCTGTTCAGCAGCATGCCAGAGTGTAGCAAGACGTTATTTACAGCATGTGTTTTTAACATGACTTGAAATTCATAAACAATAATATTCACAGCTCAGTTGTGCTTCTTCACAGCATTCCATCTGAACCAGGAGATTTTTACAATTTGTACTGTCATCAGAGCTGGTCAGGACCTTTTGGGTGAAACATTTGATTTAGCAAAGCCATCCCTCTTGACAGAAGTGGTTGTAGAATCACAGAACAGTTTGCGTCGGAAGTGACCTTCAAAGGTCATCTAGTCCAACTCCTCTGCCATGGGCAGGGACATCTTGCACTAGACTGGGTTGCTCAAAGCCCCATCCAACTTGACCTTGAACACTTCCAATAATGGGACATCCACAACTTCTCTGGGCAACCTGGGTCTCACTTAATCTTCTGTCAGGAGGTTTCTCAGGTCAAAGCTGGAAGCAAAGCCCAAAGCAAAGCCCCCAGCAAGCAGGAGAGGAAGGACACCTCTCTTGATCTGGGTTAGAGACCCAAATCCGCAAGTCCTAGCTCGCAGGCAAAGTGCCTGGTGACTGAATCTCCGTCTATTCTGGGTCAGTCTCTGTTTGGCTTTGGCTTTCAGTCAGGCTCTCTGTCTTTGCTTTCTTCAATTATGTTTCTCTATTAACATTTTCCAGATGTTATACTTTTGTTCCGCATCAAAACAACACAGATCCTGCAGCATTCCTCAAAGGACACAACTCCCGTTCACTGGCTGGCCCAAGTTATCATGGAAATTATTAGTTTCCTTAAGCATTTATTGTACTCATCCAGAAATACAAGCTTGCCCTGTTTCAATCTCAAACACTACACACAGAAAGGAGAAAATTCCATGTAGTACCACAAACATCATGCTTGCAAGAAGGTGGTATGTTAATTAATAAAGTCTGGGAGCCACTGGTTTAACATATTAATGAATTTGTTATGCAGAGAGAGATGGAAAGATATATTTCCTTATTAGATTTTTGAATGTCTGATACTTTTATTGTAATTATGTTCTATTTCATGTCTTTCTTACAAACTCTCTCATAAGTGTTTCTAATAGTATAATTGTGTTAGATAATTATTTCAGCAAAGGAAAGGAGAAATAAGGGTATGTAAGCCAGATGAATGTATTCAGAACTTGAAATAGGAGAGGCAGATGTGGGGGTAGACCCTGCAAGAGAGATCCTTTTATAACCGAGGACCTGCAGAGAGTGGGATCTGCTCAGGAACAAAGGAGGGTATGAGGCAGTGGGTCAGAAGAGCTGAGAGAAAAGAACCATGTTTTTCCCAAAGGGTTTTGAACATGAAGGCTCTGCTGAACTGGTCTGGTAGGTGTGTGAATCAGAGAGATGCGGCAGTGGGCTCTATGGCTGCATGTCTTCACTGACGCAGGGAGGAGAGAAGCAGCCTTTTTTACAGGCTGCAGTGAGAATAGTGGAGGTAACCTGGCTCGGTCTGATCCAGCCCTTTCAGTGCAGTGGGTTGAAGAACATTTCTGAAGTGTCTCCAGAGGATGCACACAAAAATGTCATCTTAGGCCTGTAAGCCTCTGAGCTGCTGCCAGCCCGGTCCGGTGCTGCTCCAGGTCTGGTGAGACCAGAGCCATCTCTTCCCCCGAAGGGGAGATGGCATTTCATGGAGCTAAGCACATTAGGAGGCATTTGCCCGCTCCGATATGGCCACTGACAGCCCTAACCAGCAGGGCTGGTTGAATCACCCCTTGGGCAGAGGCCAGCCTGTGGGTTGGAAGTTGAGCCACAGAGCTGCAGAGAGCAGAGGAGTTGTTAGTCAAGGGCAGCGAGATAAAGAGAAGGTAGGGATTGCAGCGCCTTTGGCAAATAGTACCTTAACTGACATGGGCCAGCCCTCTTGCATGGCTGTGCCTGGGTCCAGGCTGACAGCGCTTCGAAAACCTGGGTTCCCAGAGCTGCATGGAGGACTTAAGCACTTGCCTGACATTAAAACTGACTGCTGGGCATCTTTTGCTGGGTCCACTGGCATTCTTCACAGTATTAACCTTACGGAATTTTACATGAGAAGTACCTGTGGAAACCTGAGTCTGGACTTAAATTCCTGTTGTCCTTCATTACAGTCTGTATTTTTGCATTGTTATAGCACTTGAAAACTCTAGTTCCATGTCAAGAAGAGACAAAGAATAGAAGACTGTGATTCCCAGTGGAGTTCCCACGAGTCAGGAGAGCCTAGGGCTCTGACCTGGGCTCCAGTGTATGGCTGAGGCAGAATCCTACATTGAGGCAGTAACCACATTGGGACGGAGTGATGGGTGTTTGATAAGAGTTTGAGGAGATTGAACTCTCCATGACTGCACGTAGACCCAGACATTCACCCCCCAAAACTCCCATAGTTATTTTTTGGCTGATCTGGGGGCAGCCTGAAGCCACTTTGTGGCTTTCTTCAAGGTTTCCTGCAAAAGGCTGTGGAAATCAGCCTTATTCTTATCCATACTAAGGTCTTTTCACTTCCCTAGCTACAGAAAATTTATGCAGTGTCCCTTATAACCCACTTAGCTTCTCTACACCTATTTTGACCACTGTAAAGAGAATACAGCCCAGTATAATTATTCTTTATTCTGACATACACACATACAAAAGGTTTGAGATAAGAATAGAAATTCTGTACAGACTCCTGCTGGATGCATCAGGAAGAATTGGGGGCCAGATTCTGTCCTTAGTCCCTGCAGATTAACACTGGTGTAGCTCCCTAAAATCAATAATATTACTCTGCACTTACACAGTGTCAGATTAGAAGCTGCGAAATCAAAACCAAACCCCAAGAAGTCCAGTTTGGCAGTGCTCACAGCAAGCCAGAAAACCCTCTATAGTTACTTAGAAATGGTTCTCTGTCCCAGGAACAGGAAAAAAAAAAAAAAAAAGCAGTGTTAAATCTGACCTTATAGCCCTGCAAGGTTAGATGCCAATGCTTCCATCTCATGAGAAGACAGTAAACTTGTCTCTAGTGGTGCGATGTTATTATTTCCTGAGCAGTAAGATGCTGTTCCTTAAATTCCTTGCTGGCTCAAGATTAGTTACTGCTGTGGGTCCAAGATAAGCTATACTAGGGGAATACTTTATCCATGGAGAAAGAAAGAGAAGACGTTTCCCAAACCTGACATCTGTTGGCATCTACGGAGCAGTTGGATGCATTAGAGGTGGCCCCTTGGGAGAAGGAGTAACAGTGTGCTTCTATTTTTGCATGAAATCAGTCTCGGCAGAGGGCATGATGATGCATGAATATCAGTGTGTATCTTTCTTCTCATTGTCATTTCCTCAGAGTTAGGGGGGAGGCAGGGGATGGCAGTAACAAGAGGGATGCAGACAGCCCTCCGCGTTACCTACCAGGGCAGCGGGGGGTCTTGCTTTACGCACTTTCTACAGACAGGCGGCTGCCAGCCAGTAATGTAATTCATGCTGCTTGCTGCTCTTTGCAGGGAGACAACTCCGTTTCTGCTAGCTGCTTGGCTCAATTTGGCATTTTTTATTATAGCCCAACATAGCATGACAGTGCAGCTGATTCACTGCACCGTGGCTGGGGTAAGGACCGCAATCATGCCATCTCAGGGGACGCAGTGGGAGTACGAGAGTGTGAACTCCAGCTCTACTCCCAGCCCGACTTTCGGAACTTGAAAGAGAGGGATGTGCTAAATATTCACGCATACACCCTTAGCTCCAAAGCTTAAGCTTTCAGGTATTTTAGGTTGGAGTTAGTCTTCTAACCAGCCTGAAGCTATGCTGCACTGTGCTGTAATCCTGACAATTTTTTCAACTAAATGTACTTGAATCTAGTAATTTTCCCGATGGCTCACCTCCAAGGAAAATGGTGTCGATCATTTGGTAGGTTTCAGGGTTGGGTGTGAGTCAGCTCGGAGTCAGGCAGCAGCTCCAGCTCCACAAAGTGCTGGTCCCTCTGTGCTGGCACAACCCATGGGGCTGCCGGACGCTGCTCCTGCATCTCCCCAGCAGCACTGGGTGGGAACCCCGGCGCTGGGCACTTGCAAAGCAAAGGGTCACATCCACAGCCCCACACTTTCGGCTGTTAACATTCTGCGAAGCCCTCTCAGCCTTGGAAGATGGCAGGGTGCGTAGGTGATGCTGGCTCCAGGCACGGAGAAGGAGATGGGGACCCATCTCGCCCGCTGCGGATGGGCCCGTCCAACTGGGGCGCGGGCACAGCGAGTCGCTGCCGTGCAAACAATTTCTCTCCCCAGAGCCAGGAGGAAGCAAGGAAGGGGTTTTTTCCAGAGACCTCTGTCCCTGGCACGGTGATTCTGTTTATATTCACATTTATATTAAGTAGGGTGGTGTCCCAGTCCTCAGGCGGTCAAGAGCAAAGCCAGACATAGTCTTGAAGGCAACAGTCACTGTGTGCGTTATGCAAAGCGGCGTGACTGACGGGTTCCTCGCTCTCTCTTTGTCTTTCTCTCCCCCTCCCTGGTGGTGTGATTGAAGCAACGCCCCGTGAAGCAGTCCCTGAGCGCCTGCATGTGCCGAGAGTCCCACTGGAAATGCCTTCTCCTCTCCATCCTCATGTACGGCTGCCTGGGTGCGGTGGCCTGGTGTCAGCTGGCTCGGGTCACCAAGCTCAGCTTTGATAGCTCCTTCAAGGGCAAGTCCATGGTCTACCATGACAGCCCGTGCTCGGATGGCTATGTCTATATCCCACTGGCCTTCCTCTCTATGCTGTACGTGGTGTACCTGGTGGAGTGCTGGCACTGCCACGTCAAGAGAGAGCTGCAGTACAAGGCAGATGTGGACAGTGTCTATGAGTGCATCAACCGCATGCAGCAAGCCACTCCCTGCATCTGGTGGAAGGCCATCAGCTACCACTTTGTGCGGCGAACCCGGCAGGTGACCCGGTACCGCAATGGAGATGCCTACACCACCACGCAAGTCTATCACGAGAGGGTCAACACCCACGTGGCTGAAGCTGAGTTTGACTACTCTCACTGTGGATACAAGGACATCTCCAAGGAGCTCCTGGGCCTGGAAAGCTACACAGCCACCAAGCTGAGGTTCACTAAGTGCTTCAGCTTTGCCAACATTGAGTCTGAGAATTCTTACCTGACTCAGAGGGCTCACTTCTTCACAGAGATCGAGGGGCTGGATGACTACATGGAGGTGAGGGAAGGCATGCAGCTCAAAAACGTGGACTTTAAAGACCTCATGATGGCCTACGGGGACCCGGATCACCTCCCGTGGTACGTGTCCCACTATGCTTTCTGGGTGTCAGCCATCCTGATGATCTCGTGGCCGCTCAGGGTACTCATAGAGTATCGGACTGCTTACGTCCACTACCACGTGGAGAAGCTGCTGGGCCTGGAGTACACGGCGCCCGTGGCAGCGGAGGAGCCCTTGTACCGGTACCGCATGCCCCGAGATGCCACGCAGGACAGCACCGAGCTGGAGTGGCACATCTGCACCAACCGGCAGCTGATCCCCAGCTACTCGGAGGCCATGCTTATGGACCTGGCCGACTCCCCGGCCTACAACAGCTACACAGTGTGCCGGTACGGCGAAACGGCCCACGGCTGCGAACGCTGCAACCGTGCCTCCAGCACCTCCTCCATCTTCTCACGCCACGCTTTCCACAGCTGCAGCGGCAACTCCCGCCTCTCCCTCAACACCAGCCGCTTCTCCCTCTGCCGCGTCCACGGCTCCCACAGGACAGGCCTCTGGAGGAGCCGCAGCAGCAGCATCGCGGAGCGGGGCTGCCAGGACGAGCAGTGCTGCTCCTACTCCAGCCAGCTGGCTGTCAACGAAAACCCCCCGACCTACCACGACGCCCGCTTCTTCCCCGTCCTGATTGTGCACAGGCCGGAGGGGCACGACGGGCGGCATTTCTACGTCAGGCGCTCCTCCTGTCTAGAAACCTCTCTGTGACAGGCCTCCGTGGCTTTTCAGCTCCTCTGCCCCGGGACAGCGCTTGCAGAGGTGCCGCCGGCATGGAGCCTGCACGCCTTGGTCTCCACAGCGAGTCAGCAGGACGAGCTTCAGCTCTTCCCCCTGCCATTGCAAGAGGACGTAGTCGCTCTCACCAACAGCCAACCTCATTTCCAAGAGCTTCTCGCCCTCCTTCACCTGGTCTCCCTAGTCGTTTGTTCCCCTCTTCCTTTCACTCTTTCACTCCTCACCCTTTCTCTGCTCCTCAGCTCCCTGCCTCTCCTCCCATCCCACCCACAGTCTTTTTTTTACATTTCAGTCACAGCATTTGACCGCTGTTGCCGCTGGAAGATTTATAAAGCCTGTGCTTTGCAGTATATTTTCCCTCTTGGGTGCCCTGCAAGGTAAGAAACCCAGATAGAGCAAAGCAAAAGGCACACGGCCAGGCAGTCAAGTCAGAAGGAGAATTCAGATCTGCAGGCGCTGAGTCACGTCCCGCAAACCCCAGACAAGGTGCTTTTAAAGTGTATTTTATTTACTCCAGTCTTTTTTCTCTTCTTCTGTCATTTATTCTCTCCTTTCTTCATGTTCTACTCCTCTGGATTTACCCTCATCTTCCTTTTTTTTTTCAGTTTTCTCACTTTCGCTTCCCAGTTTTTCCAGGGTTTTGCCCATGAGGATGTCTTTCAGGGTGTAATTGCCTTCCATTGGGCAAAAATAAGGTATTCACGGCACAAATGTCACTAACTGCTGACACAGCCACAGACTACACCCCTGAGAAGTGCTGAGGACTTTCTTTCCAGAGCAGTGACATACACCAATAAAGCCCTTTGCTCCCTTTGCCTTGCTTGCTCTGCAGCAGAGACACTGCTGCGTTTCCAGCTGTAGTTAACCCTGTCCAGCTCCACCCCTGTTAGTAATCGTTGAGAGCCGTAATGTAGATCAGTACCCTGTTAGTGCCACTATTTTTAGGACTATGGGTCTGGTTTGTGGTCGTTTCATTCCTACCACTTGCTCAGAGCAGCAGGGGCTGGACAAAGGGAAGGGGCTGGTGAGGGAAAGGTAAATGTGGTAATAGGTAAATATAGCATTAACCCTCCCACTGACAGTCTGGAGTTGTTAGGAAGCTCTTCCACCCACAGCGTCTATTAGAGCAGTTGCAGGACTGCTCTGTGTGATCTTTCAGCTTTTACATGTGCCCTGGGGAGGGCTTTTGGCCGGTAGCCCACTGCCGCCTTCCCCCCTTCCCGGGGCGAGATGCAGTGCCACCCCAGCCCTGGGCAGGGAGCACAGCTGGGAGACAGCCCCACTGGCTGCTCCTGCTGGGGCTCCAGGCTTTTCCCCCGGAGCAGGTACAGCACCTTCCAGAATTAGTCCCAGCAATGCCAAACCCAGAAGGTGTCCGGTCCCAGCGGAGCGGACTGCTGCACTCTGTGCCTTCCTGGCCCACCCAGTGACCCCCCCGACAGCCAGGGACAGACCCAAGAAGCTTATGGCCACACTGAGGAACCCACCAGGGACCTCGCACCTGCCAAACCTCCGTCCCACAAGGGATGGTCATATGCTGAGCAAGCCCCGTACCATTTTATCGTGTGGATGGTGGAGAATATTACCCACCGTGACTCACAGGAGAATGCAATATGATCGCAATACAGTCACTTTCAAAAGCAAAGTGTTGTCACATCCTACAGCAAGTAGGTAAGAAACCCAGCTCTCAGAGGGGCTGCCAACACATGCTTCCTCCCAAGTCTGTTCTGTGTGTATCTACATGTAATACAAGATTTGTAAAGTCATATTAGTATGTGTAGATTATATATAATTCTGCATACTTATATGGTGATTTCTTACGGCATTGACTGTTGCACCATGTTAAATACATTTTGTTTTGGTTTGATGGCTCTGTTTTGACGTGCTGTGTTTATTTCGACTCCAGAAATTGAAACAGTGTCAGTACCTAGCTAACCTGCTGCAAATGATGGCACCATCAGAAAGGTCGTTTAAATTCGTATGAGTCAATCTGTTTTAATGTAAATACTTTATGTATGATTTATGTGACATTTTCATTCTGACAGCTTGGCATTTATCACAAAAGATAGATAACACAGATGATGTGTTAGTTTATCACCTCTAAAAAAACATAACCATCCCAGACACATGGAGGAACCAGGTTTGGGCTCAGGGTAATGATTATGGTTGGGCTGGGGCCAAACTGGATAACATTGAAACTCAGAGAAAAATCCAAACTTAGATCCACCCTACAGTGACCCAGCCCTTGTCCCCCATCTACACCGTGCCACCTACCACCCCCAGCCAGAGCTGGGAGAGTTTGGGAACTAGGAAAGGATCAGGACTGAACTCAGAGCTCAGACTCATCCCTGATTTACTTGTATGCTGAAGTTGAAGTAGATGCAAGTCTTTAATATGGTTCCCTGTCCTTATCTTCATTCACACAGAAAGTTAAAACCAGCACATATGGAAGATGTAAGAGCTGGAGGAGGCTGAAACTTCACGAAACAGAGAGGCTGGAAGATTTCAACACGGTTTCTTACTGAAGGAGGTGGTAGGGAGGAAGACAAGAAAGAAGAAAGGAAGAGATGGTAGAATAATACAAATTAAAAGAGAACAGAGTTCAGCTGCAGCTAAGATAATTCCCAAATGAGCAGCATAACTCAGTTATGTCAAGCTGAGCCCAGACACAGGCAGGATGAGTTTCCGTCTTCTTGTGAGCTGCTGCAGCCACCTGTGGCTTTAAATACTATGTCCAAGGTTTTGGCATGGCCAGTTAGGTCCCATACGTGTTTCAAGATGGAGACTTACATTTGGGTCCTCAGAAGTGGCCATGTTAAACAGTATTATTATTTGACATGAGCAAGCTCTGGAAATCCCATTATTATGATGGGTTGGGCAGAGAATGGAGACAGTTTATGCCTGGTTTTAACCTTTTCAGTATCCTCAAGAGCCACTGCAATATCCAGCAACTCTCAAGCTGTGTCCTTGGGAGGGTTTTGAAAGCCCAGAGGGTTTCTGCTTACTCACACCCTGTGTTCTGGCCCAACATTGGGGCATTTATTTGAGAAGCCATCCCTAAGCTGCAAAAGTCCCCCCCCACATTGGGCTCCCTCCCATCACTTGTTGTAGCCTCTGGTGGACCAGGCAGCTCTAGGAAACCTCCCTGTACAAAACACAGGGATTTGGTATCTGACTGCAGACTGGCTACTTCGACAACGGAGTAGTGGCATGCCTCAGCAGCTTGTGCTGAACTTTGAGGGCTACGGCTTTTCATGTGGAAATGGGTGTTTTGGGGTGCTGTCTCACTGGGATAACCCATCCTTGCCCTGTTGGGTCTCAATAATTCGAAGAGGCTGAACAGCAGAGGAAAGTGAGCAAGTCCAGCAAATACTTCTCTCCTTCCTGCTTTCTCTCTCCCCCGCCTCTCTCCCTTTCTTCCTTTTTCCTTCTCCCTTGTCTCCAGAAGTCTCCCAGCACTGGGAATTCACCTCTTGATTATTGTGCAGCTCTTCGGGCATTTTCTAGAACACGCCTACACTGCCCAACAAGTCTGGTGAGATGTGACAACACACTACCACATCAGCAGAAGTAAAAAAAAAAAGGACATAAGCCAGGAAGGCACCGGCTTATTTACAAGCCACTGTGCATGTGAGCAGCAAGCACTGCCACTGGTGTTACAGCCTGTAGAACAAAGCCACATTGCTTAATTCAGTGGCACGAGAGGCCGAGAGAGTTTTTTTGTCTTCAGTTCCGAAAAGCATTTCAGATTCACCAGTTCCTTTGGTTTCTGCATGGCGGTATTACACTCCTCTGTAAGTTTTCCCACAGCAGTTTGCACTCCAACTGGCAGTGTGTGCAGGATTTCAGTCCAATTTTCGTATGGCTCTTCCTGCCTATCACTGTTGACACAAAGCCCTTCTCAGAAGAGCTGAAGCCAGATCCCCCGCTGGGGAAAATTCCCTTTGGTCTACTGCTTCCAGCAAAGCTTTGCTCTCTTATACCAGCCCAGAGTCTGGCCTGTGCCGCGCTACAACTTTCTGTTGGGTACTCCTCTTTGCAGATGAAAGCTCCCTTCCCCTTCTTCCTCTTCCCAAAGCCTCTGGGAGCATCATATATGACATTCAGATGAGGCACACCATGCTCATTGAGGTAGAGGCGTGCTCCGGGCACGCAGCATGCAGTCAAGCCTCTCTCAGCTGCTGCCTCCCTGGACGGGCTTGGCCAAATCACAGCGTTTGCCCATGCCTCCTCTCTCCTGCTTGTACAGCGGCGCGTTCCCTGAGCCCACGGGGCCGGTGTAGTGTTGTAAGCCTCTGTAATTACATGACTGGAAGAAATCCTTAGAAGGAAAACGCAGTAGAAACGCAGCGTTATGCTAACGGCCACTGTTTTTTCTCATGAGACAACCAAAACCTGCAAAAGTAGCTGCTTTCTGGAAGGCGCTATCGCTATGAGTAAGTGCAGAAACACGCCACGCACCCAGATAGACGGGTATATATGGATACACGGGGGAGAGCGAGCAGCGACGGCAGGCAAGTGCGCGTGAAGCTTTTAGCAGACACCGGCGCAGAACCAACCAGCCCCAGAGCCGTCGTGATCCCAACGAGAGCCATGTCACGATTTCCTGGCCCCGAGAGCACCCAGGCTTCCCGCAAGCTCTCGGGTGAATGGCTAGTCAGTGTCTCCTCCCGGTCACCTCATCGCATCGGGAGGCACTGGGCAGGGAGTGACATTTCCATTCCAGTCATGAAATCTTCTTGGCGTTGCTCCAGTCGCTTAGGAATTCCTATAAGAAATGCATATGGCTGGGGGGCTGAGGGGGGGGAGGAAGAAGATCAGAGTTGGGGAGGGAATTACGTGAGCTTGTTGTGCCTCAGTTTCTCCATCCCGCTGATGGGGATAATGCGGTTTCCCCGCGCTGCTCCGTTTAGCCAGATTTACGGAGCATTGCAGGAGTCGCTGGGCAAGTGTTGCACACCGGTGGCCGTGGCAAAGCTGAAAGCTGCATCGTGTCGTAATGATATTGCTCCTCATGGTGCCTTTCAACCCAGATTCTCACTATAACTCCTACAAAAAGGCAGTGTCAGATTTTTTTTTTTTTTTTTTTTTTTTTAATTGCTTGTCGGTGACTTTTTCCACGCCGTGCTAGTAACTCTGTGGCAGCAGAGATCTCCTTCCTCAGATCTCTCCCTACTTTTCCACTAGCGGAAAAGAGGGCAGGGCCAATCTGATCCCGCTTGAAGGGCAGCGGGTGCATCTCCTCACCTTGCCGGTGCTTCTCCACAGATCAGGCACCGGGATGGGGTGTCCGGCACCCCCGGAGCCCGGCTCCAGCTGGTGGGGAGAGGCGAGGAGCCAGAGAGGGCCAGCCAGGGAAAACGGGGCCGAGGGTGCCGCGTCCGTGAGGCGAGGTGCTGCTCATCCGGGCAGAGCCTTGGTTTGGAGGGGGCCGAGCCCCGGCGGTGGCCCCAAAGCCCCGGTCCCCCGGGGGGGGTGAAGGGTGCGCGGGGGTCTTCTGAGGAGCCGGGCTGGCCTCCTGCTCCCGTCCACACGCAGGTAGGGGAATAACCGACCTGGTTTCCCGCCCCCGCCCGGTGCCCCGGCGGCTCCCGCGGATGTGGGTCACCCGCTCCCGGCGCTCTGGAAACCAGGCCGCCCGCTGGAGCGGCCCCGGGGGGGGGGGTGTGGGGTGTGTGTGTTTAGGGGGGGTCACCGCCTCCAGAAACCCCCCCCTCCCACCCCCTACCCCCCACCCCCCTGCATGGCGCGGGGCGGGGAGCGGCGGGGTCCGGTGTCCTGGGGGGGCTGCGGAACGGGATGGGGGTTGGGGGTTGGGGGTTGGGGGGGGGGGGGAGCGGGCAGGGGGGGTGTTGGGGCGGTGATTCGTCGCTTTCGGGGGCGGCGGGCGCCGGGCTCCTGCATATTCATGAGCGTGATGTCAGAGGGGGAGCACAAGCGCGCGGTGACCGCCCGAGAGCGCCATTTCCTGGAGGAGAGAGGCTGAGGAGAGGGCGGGCGGCGGCCGCGCGCCGGCAGGGGGAGACCGACCGACCGACCGACGGACGGACCGACCGACCGACCGACCGGCGGCGCCCGGACCCGACCCGACCCGACTCATTCGCGCCGTCACCCCCCCCCCCGGCCGCAGCATCAGCCAGAAGTTTGAGCGTCCTCGCAGCCTCCCCTCCCTCCCGGGGGGTGTCCGGCTGCCTCAGCCGCTGCCGCCGCCTGCGCGGGCTGGTGGGGGACACCCCACCCCACCGCCACCGCCACCCCCCGCCCCGCCGGGAGCTGAGGTGGGGGGGAAGGATGCGGGAGCGATGGAGCTGAAGCGGAGCATGGCGATCCCGCGGCTCCTCTGGCTGGGACTGTGGGCTGCGGCGCTCCGGGACATCGCCGCCGTGGCAGGTGAGAAGAGCCGGCAGCTCGCCGGCGGGCGGGGAGGGGCGGCGGGGCCGTGCCCCCCCCCCCCAAAAAAAAAAAAAAAACCCACAAACCTCCCCGAGTCCCCCGGGCGCGGCGGGAGGGGCTGCGGGGCACGGTTCCCGCCCGCCGGGCCGTGAGGGGTGGGGGCCGGGTTCCTTCCCCTCGCCACCTCCACAGGTGTCGGCAGCCCGCTGAGGGACCGGGCACCGGTGGCCGGGCAGGAGCGGCCCGGGGGGCCGCCACAGGAGGGGGTTGGAGCCGCCCCCCCCCCTCACGGCCGGGCGCGGAGGGCTCCGCCGCGGCGGTGGGGCCGGCGGTTGGGCCAGCGACGTGGCCATCGGCAGCCCGGGCAGCGCGGGGTGCTGCCAGCCTCGCCCGCCCCGCCTGCGAGCGCCGAGGAGTAAGTCGCAGCCCAGATAATCCTCCTCGTTGTTTGCGGAGGCATTGCTCCGGTATTTGCCTAGCGCGGGTCGTCGCCGAGGGAAGCCGGGTGCTAACGCATTCCTGAGTGGCTTTTGTTGTTTTTTTGGGGGCGGTTTTTTGGTGTGTTTTGTTTGTTTGTTTGTTTAGGGTTTTTTGTGTTGGTTTTTTTTTTTTTTTTGGGGGGGGGGGTGTTTTTGTTTTTTTTTTTTTTCCCTCCTGAACTTGTTTTCCGAAGTTCCCCCTCCCCCGAGTCGGCAGGGAAGGGCAGGGTGTGAGAGCCTCTCACACGAACCGCCCGCAGACTTCACCCGGAGTTTGGGCTCCGCGATGTGCGTGCGGTGACACCGAGCTGGGGAGGCTGTGGTACAGGTTGGGTCACTACATCAGGGTCTGGAGGAATCTGAGGAGAGAAAAACCTTTCCCTTGGCGTGCCTGAGTAGGCACCTTCCTCTCTCTCCGCTCCCAGAATAACTTCACAGTAAAAACATACTTCTGTTCCTAGGAATCAAAATGCTCAGAGGTGGCAGGTTTAAAAAACAAACAGACAAACAGATATGTCACGTATTTTGACAACTAGCATGTTGGCTTGCTGTCAATTCTGTCAGTCAACTGCTTGATAAGAAATTTAATACAATTTTATTTCCTAGCTATACATTTCAACTCCTGCAGCTCTTACAGGTAGGCTTGGAGGAACATATTTGGATGAGATAACATTCTTGCCAGCACAAGAAATAATCAGATGAGAAATCGTGAGTGGGAGAGTAGAAGGAGGAATAGGTGGAAATTAAAATCCATATTGCCTCCTATGTGCTTCTTCAGATACCTGCAGGAAAAGATGCTGCTGCTAAAACAGGGTTTTTTTGTCGAAAACCTATGAATTTATTAAAAATCCTTGATCTCTATTTCTTCATTTCAGTTGATCTGGTGGAATGATTACACTTGGGTGATGTGGAGAATTACAAATCAGGCTGAACACTTGTATATTAATTTCCTACATCATTAATTTGTATGGGAACTGGAAAACATGAAGGGTCTCTAACATCACTTCTTTTGTTTAATTTGTGGCACACTCTTTCAGCAGGGCAGTCTGAGGAAAGCCGAGTAGTTTGCTTTCCCGTGAAGACACCTGTAATGAAAGTGTCTCTCCATTTGTGCGTGTGTTCAGCAGCCTGGCTACATCAGTTTACTATAAGAGAGAGAGCTGCTATGAAGCTTTCATGTTTTATTCCAACATTGTAGAGTGGTGAACGGGAGGCTGCTTTCTGGCATGCACTGGGACATGTCATTTGTTTTACAGATGAGTTAAGTAATGTGAGGTTAGATCATCCTCACCCAGGGTGATTAAATCCTTAGCCCAGCAAACGAGCTGTAGCGACTAAACTGAAGTGATCATCTTACCCGCGTTCCAGTGCTCTCTGAATTTGCTAAATTAATAACAGCAGACAGAAAGGCGAAAGACAGAAAGAGTGTGGGAAACCAGCTGCTAACGGGCCGGGGGATTTCAACGGGGAGAGGAATAAAGTCCTTCTGTCCATGTTCAGGGATGCTCCCGGACCACTGGTGCTCTGCCCGGTACCGGCTGCCGGTGGCAGCGTGCCGGCTGGTCCCACAGCGCTGGCTCCTTGCTCCCAGTTAGGCCCACGCAGCGAGCTCCTCTGCTGTTGCTCTGCCCTGTGAGGTGGTGCCCTCCTGGCTGTGGTGGGGCGGTGGTTTGGCAAGAAGGGAGGCGGCACGTGGGAAACCTCTGTATTTGATCACCAGGAAGGCTGTAACAGAATTCGAGAGCAACAGGGCTGCTTACTTAGCAGCGCTCTGGATTTCACAACTGGCGTTTTTCTGTCTGGCTCTGTAGTCTAGCGAGGTGTCCTGTGAGAAGCTGACCAGCCGGTGAACTGCGTGAAGTTGTAATGTACTGTGATAGGTGGCTGGGCAAGAGTGATGGAGTCTTTTTTTTTTTTTTTTTTTTTTTTTCTGAAGGGGTGTGGAGGCCACTGCCAGGGCATAATATTGAGCTAGGCTAGATCTGTTCTGGTCTGTCAGTCCTGTGCCACTGCATAGGAAATGGCCACTCTCCCTAACAAAACTAGCTTTACATTTATTTTCTACCTTCCTGCTTTCCCACGGTCTCCTTTGATCCTCTGGTTCCTCCTTTATAAGCCTCTCTTTCTTAAACGCGCTTATATAGTTGGCTTCCGTGTTTTCTCATGGTAACACATTCCATATATTCACTTCTGCTTGAGGGAAACACTCCCCATCCACCCACACTTCTAACAGTGGTGCTCTGGGCCAAATTCTGATGGCTTCTGTGTCAGTGTAAACCTGAGCAGCTCCACTGACTCTGGCCCTGCTGCTTTGGGGTTGCAACTATACAGCTCTGGGTACAACGTGGCCCTTCAGCTGGACTGAAGGGTCAGGGAGGCTCCTTTGAGCACACGCCCACGTTACTCGACAGAAATATCTGTTCTGTAAACAGTTCTGCTTCTCGGTGAGGTATGCTGTGGAATAGGCTTTGCTTTCATGGGTTTTGCAAATTGCAGAGAAGCTCTCTGTAAGGCAGAGGAACAGTGTACCCTGAATAACGAGACATAATTGATTCTCTCTCGTATCCCAGCTCTTTACAAATGCATACAGTGGAGCAAGCACGATGATTTTTTTTTTTTTTTTTAAGCAGCATAGGAACACCGTAGCTGAAATTCAACCCCGGGGAAAAAGAGGGAGGTGTGGTACTGTGTTGAGCAAACGCGCTCGGCGCTGCTGGATCACTGACGCCGCGAAGCTCCCAATGTTTCTGTCTGGTTCTGCCTGGGCACTGCTCTGCAGAAGCTCACCCTGCTGTTACACGAGTTGAAAAAAGCCCTGTGTACACACTGAGCCACCGCTTTTCTCCAGCAATTGTGCTTTCAGTGCTTGCCTTTGACTATTGCTTAGCAGACATAGTAGAGCAGTGCTGAGACTAACAGACCCCTCTGCAGCTTGTGCTGGTAGGGTATGTAATTCCAGAGCACCAACCTAGAGTAATTTGCTGTACTCCAACCCCCCTTCTTCTGGGGGTGGGGCGGAGTAGTATTTTTTTTTTAGGTATGAAATTTACAGGATCTCCAATCAAATTAAAGGTGTCCCAGGGTCAACCCGTGAAACTAAATTGCAGCCTCGAGGGAATGGAAGATCCTGAGATGTTGTGGATCAAGGATGGAGCAGTGGTGCAAAGCGTAGACCAGGTGTACATTCCAGTAGATGAAGAACACTGGATCGGCTTCCTCAGGTACAACAGACGCAGAGAAGGAAGAATATCGTGGAAACTGTTGCACAGTTTTCTGCTATCAGCTATATCTATGCAACTGCAGTGCCCTTGGCAGGGCAGGGTCCTCAGGCCTGCAGTTCGGCGCATGGCAAGGGCATAACTGAGAGCAGAACTGAAGCCACTGAGGGCTGAAATTTTATGCACTAGAAGCATATTAGTTTCCCGACTCCTGTGGTGACAGGTGCTTTGCTAATGCTTGTAATGCTTGAGACGTGACTTCAAGGTGGAAGGACGTTCTTGCCTTGTTTGTTCATCTTGTTCTGCCGTGCAGCAGGAAGACTAAGGTCTGACTTGTATAAATAGGTTTTCTCTCTCATACTCGTTCCGTTCTCTTACTCTCTCTCTTGAGCTGTCAGTCTGACTGAAGGGTGAGGATAGTTAATTGAAATGAGACTCCCGGGACTACAACCCCCTTCCTTTCTTTGGGGAGAAGTGTTTGCCACCTGAACTATCCCCTACTAATTTTGCAGAGACTTTCCTAATACATTTACACTACATGGTATCAGTCCTGCCCCGCTCAGAGGTGCAAAAACTCTCTTCTGCAAAGCAGCTCTCTCTACCTTTATTTCAGCAGAAGAGGGATGCCAGCTAGTTCTGAAAGTACCGAGTTAAACAAGACCCAGAGTACTGTTCGGGCTTTTTCTACGCATAAAGAGAGCTTGTACAAGCAGACATGCCATCACCGTGAGGGCTTGAAAGTGTTGTCTGAGAATTGCTCTTCCCTGAGCTCCGGCTTCATCTCCTCTTAGGTTTCTTGGATTGACATTGCACGGAGTCTTCAATTCCAGTAACTAAAAGTCCCCGTGTGAAAGCTTGATTGTAAGAAACATTCCGATAGGAAAAAAAACTGCGCCCAGTAGAAGTATTGCATAATGTTACCTTGTGGAAACAGTTTGACCTGAAACTATACCATTTACCAGTTCCACTAGTTAACTCTCTTTGCTCCTCACAATCTCACAACCTGATCTCCTTTCTCACCTCTTGTTTTCCTCCGTTGAGAACTTTCTACAGCATGAGGGCTAAGTTAAGGTGCTAAATCTAGATGTGTCCCTATCTTTTTCTCCTTTTGCCTTTCTTCTAAAGTGATCATTTCTGCCACCCACTGTGTGACTCTCTCCTGCGATCGCTGTGTTTCAGAACATGCGGCTGAACGGGCAGGACAGCTGATGCCGTGTGAAGGTACAGCTCTGAAAATCAGGCTGTAGTGGGTCCATTTTGTGCTTTGCAGCAAACACTCTCCCTTTTCTGTCTTTCCTTCCTGAGACATTTCTTCCCCTTCCCCAGGGCGGACTACTAGCGTTAGAAAGGCGGGCATCAGATCTGCTGAGCATCCCTGCATGGCAGCAGACGCGTGGCTGCACAGCCCGTGGGGGGAAACCAACATTGGTACGTTGACAGGTGCTTAGAGTCACACTGGTGCCTTTGGTAGCTGAGTCCTTGGTGCTTTGGGACCAAATTCTGCCCTTACTCGCCATGCTAACCTGGTGTTGCTAACGGCAGTGAGGATACTGTGGCTTTCCAGCGGGGGAGCAAGGAGCAGAATTTCTACCCCGAACTGGAGACCTACGACTTGAATGGGGCTCACTCCCCGTGGCTGCCTTCCCCTGCTTGGATGCATCTTCTCAGAAGGGGAGCTGTCGCTGAGTGAGGGAGCACACAGAAGAGTTCATAGGACGAGGTCCTGTGCTGGAGTAGGCCAGCATAACCCCTTGAAATCACAAATCGAGAGGCCCAGGGAGTTTTGCAGTGGGAGGCGCTCTTGGGATAAGAATAAGACTGAGTGCAGTTGAGGCGAGGGCAGCCCTTTTCTGACCCATCTGTTCCTGTACGAGGCTGTCACCAGCCCTGTCACCTACCAGAGGCAAAACAGTCGGGCTCATTGGAGGTTTGTGATTTGGAGTTTCCTGCTAGCTCAGACACTGTAGGCCAACCTGTCACTCTTGAAGGCTAGCTAGAGTCACGATTCAGGACTGAGGTGACCAACCCCTTCCTATCCTCAGAGGGCAAAAGTGATGGGTTTTCTGCAAGGTCGTTTCAGAGGAAGGCTGTCTGCTCTGCTGAGGATTCCCTCCACCCACTTTAGAGAGGAGCCACCTGTCTCTGCTGTATAGCCGCGCGCTTGGTGCTGGCTGGCTGCTGTCTCCTCCCCAGAGCTGGCTGCGTCTCAGTGGGTGTTGTTCGTGCATCTGGTTTGCCAAACACTGGAGAGTCCTTTGGGGCAAAACCATGCTTTATCCACGTAAAATATCGATATGGCTTTTGACTTTTTTCAGCTTGAAATCCGTCGAGCGGACAGATTCTGGGAAGTACTGGTGCCAGGTTGAGAACGGGGGGAAGAAGGAAGAATCACAGCAAGTGTGGCTCATAGTGGAAGGTAAGGAGTAGTAGTAGTGTTGGTTTCTTTTCAGGGCTGACCCACCAATATGCTGTAGGTGGAAGTGGTGAGAGCAGATTGCTCCAGTGACAGGCTTCTTGGCTCTGAACCATTGCTGATAACTGCAGTGAAATCACTACAGAGCAGGAGTAAGAAATAGGGGAGTAGCTTCAAGGAGAGGAGCTGTCAGTTTATTACCTTCTGTTTTTACTTTGGCACATTAGAAAACAAGATCCTTTCATGCACGCACATGTCTTTCCAGCCCCTCGGTCCATTGTTGCTTTCATCTCCAAATAATTTGTAGAATGATGGGATAGTTCAGGTTGAAAGGGATCCATGGGGATCTTCTGATCCAACCCACTTCTCGAAGCAGGGTCACAGCCTTGTTCTGTGTGTCAGCCAAACAGGTCTTTGAGGGCAAGGTACAGTTTTAGCCCAATTCAGAGTTTTGGGAGAAGTGCTGTATGTCAGTGCTTAATAGCTGTGGCAGTTCCATGTGGCACTGTTCTGTCCAGTCTTGTCTGGTACAAGTAACTTCTACATGGTTGCCCAAAAGTTGCCCAAGGCAGCATGGATTGGTGGCTTCTTGCTGTCTCTAGTTTCATTTCCCTTGAGCCGTGATTGTGTTGGATCCTCAGGAGCTAGGAGTCATAGGATGGCTTAATACTTGGTGAGGAAGTTGACAGGAATGGTGCATTTCCAGCACGAGTGGCTTTTTGGATGTAATTGGTAACATTTTGGGCCAGAGCTGAATCAACAGTCTTAAAGAGGGGGAGCAGGGAGGGTGTCGTGGGAGGTGGTGTGGTCTCAGTGTTCACAACAAAAGTTTCACTCACTCAAAGCCTTGGAAACATTCATAGCAGTTCTCACGGGAAGAGGAAGGCTTACCTGCTGCCTTCCATAAACCCCAGGCTTTTGTCCACCTACATTTTCAGGTGCAGTTTCAACTGGAAAATGTTGTTTACAGCTTAAAATGCTCTCTATTGTGAAGAGTTTCTGTTTCTATTCCAATACCATGGCCTGCTCCAGAGGTGGCTGCGTTTGCATGGTGGGTACGTTAGGAGTGATTGGGTAGCTCAGTGTGCTGAGCCATCTGAAGAACCAACGAGCCCTTCTGGATAGCACAGCTGAAAAATATAAAAGTCACAAAAACCAGCTGCAGCTAGATAAGGGGCAGTGTTGAGAGGGAAGGCCAAAGCTTACAGTGGGAGTGTAAGCTAAACAAATACAACTAATTGCCTTTATGAGAAAAGCAAGTACGGCAGAAGGTGGTTAAACTTGAATGAGCATGTAATCATGTGAAATGGGAGTTAGTGGAAAAAAAATTAAACATAACAAGTAGTGATAAGGGGTGGATTTTTAAAAATGTGCCAGCTGTTAGCGTAAGAAAACACTGGGGAATGCAAAAGCCTCTCAGTCGCACTTTTGATGTTACTTCAGTATGTATTTCTTCCCTGGATGTACCAGCTTTGTCTAGAAGTGGTTTCTGTATTGATAACAGCTGTTGTCCTCTTTGGCTGAGAGAGGATCTTTTTTTTTTTTTACTCTGGTCATTTGTATCCTTCGGTAGGTGCTGACACCCTTCAGCATGCCACACAAGTGTGGGCTGATAGTGATCTAACTTAGTGAGCTCAAATGGATTTCTGTGCTGCCTAATATCTGCCTTGAGATCCACTTAAATAGTCTGTGTCAGGCAGAATTTGTAGCAGTGGTATTTGAACTGTCTTTGTAATACAGTTAAAATGTTTGATTTTATGAAACACTCCTCAGAATTTACAAAACCAAAATTATTTTGTAACTGTTTTCTGGTTTAGAAACTAGACTCTGACCTTACCGAGAACGTGATAGCATTTGACGCCCAGAGAGGTAATGTAAGAGGCACCCTGTGGAGTGTGACTGTCTTAAAAATACGGATTATGCTTCCTGCAGAACTTTCCCTCTGAAATTACACCTCTGATCGTGTGGCTGTTCCCAGGGCTGCTGTGAGCCCCTGTTGTGGCTACAGTCAGCTCCAGCCACACCTGTATGGACACGTACCCTGAAATTAACACTGTTTCAAAACCGAGCTGTAGAAAAAAAATCAACCCTGTAAGTTGGATGCGGGCTTGGAACAGGGAACAGACAGGCTCATTTCCTTGCTTTGCCACTGATTTCCTGGCTGCTGGCTGCTCAGTGCCTCCATGGCACATCTGTGAAAGCGGGGTGCCAGCACTCACCTCTTGGAGCAGGAATGGGGAGGCTAGATGTGTCGCAGACAGTGAGGTATCCAGGTAACACGTACAGGGGCAGTGCAAGTTCCTGAGCTGGATGAGTCAGCTGCACTCCCTAAACTATGAGAGTTTTTAATTGTGGCCTTGTCTGATCTGGTTAGCTGCTCCCAGAGTGAGAAAACCTGCCAAGCTGGCCAAGATCCTCCCAAAAGGTTACCTGGGGTGCCATGGCAAAGGGACAGGAGGCAGGGATCCTGCTCACAGATAGAAGAAATGGTGTTTTCCCTTCTAATCCTTCTTAGAGAAGGAAGGCAAAGCAGGTGGAGGTGACGCAGCTGTTATTTTGAAAACTTATTCACTTTTATTGTTTATGTATGACTGCAATAAAAAAATGAAACGTAAGCAAAAAACAGCAGTAAATCATGATGATGGATATACCTGTTCTGAGCATTCACCTTTGCACAGATAGGCGCCATCATTCCCAAAGTGACCTATTTTTAGACCTGGTTTAGTTTGTGTATTTACTTGCCACCCTAAAAGCAGTGGAGAGGATGCGAGGAAGACACGAAGAAACTGCCACCTGAAAGACACAGACAGCGACTGGATGGTCAGTGAAAGGCTGAGGACACCACTTTCAGCTGGAGTGTAGGGGAAATGTCAAGCATTAGGCTTCTAAATCCCTATTTGGGCAACCTGTGTTAATTGCCTGCTGTTGGAGGTGCTCAGCATCTGCCACGCCAACCGGAGCTGCTTGGGCCTGTCATCTTTGGCTGGGGCAGACTGTGTAATTTAAGCATCTGAATGCACAGCATTGTTGGTCTCTCTGTTTCTGTGGGGTAGCAGATCAGCATTTTCCAGAACACTTTCCAGGGGAGAATACTTCAGCTTGGTGTAGACACAGTTGGTAGCAGTTGTACTTGATACCCAAAGTTTTGAGTAGAAGAGGGAACTCAATGTTTCTCTGGGCCTTGAGCTCCTCCACCAGCCACCAGAAGCACACGCTGGCTGTTCTGCAGGGTCAGCACTGGTGCTGATGGCTGGCGAATTTTGTGTTACTGGTTTGGAGCACAAACCACAAGAGTTTTGGTATTGCTCATCAGAGGAACCACATCTCTTGATGTCTTGAGTTACACTCAACTATTGCCACTTAGAGATGACCTGAGGTAGTTAGCATTGCAGCTGCGCTTTCCTCCCTGTGGACCTGACCTAAGACCTGTTGTACCAAGCAGGAGCCTTTCCACAGTGGGGAACAGATAGTTATCAAGAGAGCTGTGCCCATGGATAGCCTTCAGCTCTGAAACAAATTACCCCTAACTCTGAGGCAGCCTGGTTCTTGTGGTTTCAGAGTGTGCTGGAAGGCAGCTCCAGCCAATTAAGCTGTGGCGAGAACATTGTAAATGATCCCAGTCTCTCACCGGGGGGATTCTTTCCTCATTCATGGGTTTGTTACAGACGCTGGTTTAACACATTCACAAGCTTCAGTTTTTAATGCATGGCAGGAAGTATCTGCAGCTGGATTAGGTATCTTTTAAAGTGGTGTCTGCCACTGCTGAAGTTACTGACTATTACCTCTTTAAAATCCAATCTCTTCAACTGAAAAATTGAGCAAATACTGCCACTAAAAGCTGCTTCATAGCAGAGTCTTGAAGGAGACTCTGTGAAGGAGGTTTCTCAAAAGCATTTGGGGAAGCAAGCATTCTTTTCTCTGACTTCTTCCAGTGGGGGTATGTAGATATTCATGCCCTGAGGTGATCCAGCATATCTGACGCTTCGTTCTTGTGAAGGGCTTAGAGGGAGTTGGATTAGGCATAGGGGCAGGGCAGATGGGTGTCCAGTGTTGGACGCTGGTTTTAGTGGAAATAAATAAGAGACAGAAGGAGTCTCTCCAGTTATTATCATTTGTCTGTTGCTTTTCTAGGTGTGCCCTACTTTACTGTGGAACCTGAGGATGTGTCCGTGTCCCCTAATGCCCCATTTCATATGGCCTGTGCTGCTGTTGGTCCCCCTGAACCAGTGACAATTGTCTGGTGGATGGGAGACACTAGAGTGGGGCTTCCAGACATCTCCCCCTCCATCTTAAATGTGTCAGGTAAGGCTGCTGCCAATGCAGGGGATCACTTTGAGCATCAGAAGAGGACGAGAGCTCTCTTCTGACCATGCCTAGTGACACTGGGTAGCCACATAGTGTGAGAATGGTCTTTGACTGTACGTTGAGGGTTGAGAGATCATGATCGCATGCAAAGCCAGAACATCTCAAAGGGTGGTCGCTGCTCTGTGTGTTTTCTGCTGGCTTGAGGCGTACAGGCTCTTAAAGAGCTTGGGTGGGGCTGGTGCTGTGGTAAAGATGCTCCTGGACAGATGATGCATTAGGCGTGTCTTTTATTCCAGCTCGTGGAGGGTGTTCGTGGTTATATTAAGTGTCTCTGTTGGTGA
This sequence comes from Tyto alba, assembly GCF_018691265.1. Lineage (NCBI taxonomy): Eukaryota > Metazoa > Chordata > Aves > Strigiformes > Tytonidae > Tyto > Tyto alba. Next base: position 8,033,844 of record NW_024881280.1, read on the forward strand.
CATTTAGCTTGGAAATCTCCAAGCGTTCACATGTAACAGATGCCACCTCCTCATTCTGCGCACAGCCATGCCACGCACTGCTTTCTCCTCTCTTTCCTTCCCTCTCTGTTCTTGCAAGGTTACTGGATGCTCTTGTCGTTAAAACCTGCCTGCCTCATGTAATTGTTTGATGCTTTGAGAGTGGTTGTATCAATGCTGATGTGGACTAGTTGATATCCTCAGAGACCAAGGTTTTCCCCAGAGTGGGCACTGGGTGCATGGTGGTAAGACTGCCTTCCCCAGAACTCAGGAGCCAGGAGGTGCTCAGGTGTCTCTCCTGCCCACTTCCAGGGAAGGGCGATGTATCTCTACCAGTACCTGACCGCAGCTATTCTTGTAGTTACCTGCTAAAGGTAACTTTATTCTAGGTAGTTGTCCAACAGCTTTGTGTTACTTCTTCTCTGTGCTGCTGTTTTGTTATTCTCAGCAGCCCTGAGCCAAAGTTGAACTTAACTATTCAGAAAGAAAAGGTTTTATGACTAAGAGTCATCTCTGGGGCCTCTTCATCAGTGTTAATACAGTTACACCCGGGGGAGTTTCTCTCTGTACATCATTGGCCATCCTTTGAGCTATCCAATCCTATTAAGCCTTCCCTTAGAACCTAATTTATATGCAAATCAAAACCTGGTTTGTGATTTGCAGTGGTTTTATCATCTGCTCCTTCTCTTACCTAGCCACTCGATGCTGTTCCAAGTTGGAAATGAAAACTGCTCCCTTATGATATAATCTGCCTGCTGAAATGGAAGCTGAAAAGATTGATAGGGAAAGATAATAAAAATGTCTCCTTTCCTCTGCTGAACTCATCCCACGGTGCTTCACAAAACTGTCATGTGGGGCAGTGGCACGGGGGCCTGAAGGGCATCGGCTCCTAGTGAGTCTCCAAACAAATTGCTATTATATATATTTGTCACCAGCACCTTTCTTTGCCCCTTTCAGTGTTCTTTGGGATGTCCCTTGGGCAGATCTTGTCTTTGCAATGGAAAAAAGGTAGGGGGACACAAGCGGCATGGTCAGATTGCTAAAGTATGTCAAAAAAGATGATTGTTAAGAAAACAAGCATTACTAGCTAAAGAAAGTATCAAATTCTGAATAAAATAATAATAAAGTACTGGCTAGAAAGCAAACATTTGAAAGGTTCAGCAAGCAGTTGGTTTGGTGAAAGGATTGTTGTATTTGGAAAGCAGTGCTGGCAGTGGTGCTAGAGAGCAAGGAGTTCTTGGTTTGTGGTGTGTTTTATGTTTTCCTCAGGGCAGGGCTGTGTTTGGTTCTGTCTTTGGGACATGCCTACCGCATCAGGTGCTGCTCTGCTCTGCTGCCTGGCCTTCAGCCTGCTGGCAGCGTTTTTCTCTGGTTCCCTGGGGTGGGTGGAAGAAGCCCAAATACTTTACTTGTTCATTTTATAGGAGTTCTGCCTCACTTCCACTACAACTTCTTCACAATGCTGTTAGTCTTGGGCTTGGGAGATGAATCAAAGGGCAAAGATGAACACTGTGCAAGCTGCTCCATGCGGCTCTGAAATCTTTTTTCCTGCCTACACTGTATGCCCACAGCCTGCCAATCCTTAACTCTTCTCAGATAGAGCCCTATAAGACAACTGAGGGCCAAATTGAGTGAAAACTTAGGCTGGACACACTTTTCCAGGCAGGTTTGCAAACCTGTCTCAATACTGATGAATTAGCAATACCTATATGCATCTTGGAGCAGCTGGACATCGTTACGATGCTGTGTTTGGGCCCTGTGGGATGGATGGATGCTCACAGAGAGAGAGAGTGTAATCTTCAACTGTATCACCCCTGGGAAGTGCCTCAGTGCTGATGCAGTAGCGTTTTACTTCCACTTCCTTCGGGTGTCTTCAAAAGTCAGATGCAAGGTGAGGGACAGGTGGGCATTAGCTTGAAATCTGCAGCATCTGGTTGGAAGTTCACCCGGGCTTGTAGCCCAGTGAGAAGATGGCGGTTTCTCAGGTGGCAGGCTGAGGTCCAGAGCACTGGGCGTTATGTATAAGCACACAGTTCAGCACGATCCTTGCTCCAAAGATGCTCACCAGAATGTGAGAAGTGGACATCTACTAACTGAGCACTGTGAGCTGCTGTTCTGCAAGATTCATCCTTCTTTTTCAGTGCTTTCTGAAGCTCTCGTGGAAGCTTTTCTACATTGCCACACTCTCTCTATTAAAAATATGTTTAGCACGTTAATTACACTGAAATCCACATGCCTTTGATAGGCACCCAGCTCAGCCCTCCAATTGCCTGTACAGCCTGAGCTGGATGTCACACATAATTGAAATTCTGCTGAAGGTTGAAGCTGGATTATATAGCTGTTTGTGTTTCCTTTCCTTTTCTTGGCTGATCTCCAGGTATTAATCAAAGCACAGTTTTCTCCTGCGAAGCTCACAACGTAAAGGGATTGTCTTCATCTCGGACAGCCACTGTTCAAATTAAAGGTGAGAGAGTGCAAGACAATGGGCAAGGGACTCGGGTTTGCTCTCTGGGGAGGGAAAATAGGGCTCCTTAATGCAAGGGGTTGTCTCAGGCTGCCAGCAACGGGCACCAGTTGGAGCTCTCAGCGGTTGAAACAAGCCTTGTGCTCTGAGAGGTTCCTGCTTGCTGTGCAGGGCTGTATCCCAGGCTGTTGAAAAGGAACCACATCTGATTCAGGAGTGGAAATGTGTTGTCAAATAACAGTTTTTCTTTGAAAAGGAGAGAGCAGTCAAACTGTGAGAGATGAAACTGGATATGAATCTGTAGCTGGGGAAATCTTTCCGTCTTGGAGATAGATGGGTCTTGTTAAAGAGGCCATTCCTTCTGCTTGCTTCTATCAGCATCACATTAGATGCTGAAAAAAGACAAGGCAATTGCCAGTGGCCAGTAAAGTCTGCTCATTCACACTGTTTTTATGGATTTTATTTTTTTTTTAATTCTTTGCTCTCTAAAAACTCTTTTAAAATAAATAAATCCTACCCTTTCCATGACCAGTTGCCATTTGGAGGTCCTGACATTGATGTCACGTTTCCCGTGTTCTTCCAGGTGACTGAAACTGGGATAATCAGAGCAATCAGCTCTTCCCCTCCTCTTCATGTTGAGATGCTTCTGCATTTGAATTTTTAGTCATGCTTTAATGCGCATTAAATGACGTGATTATCAGTTCCAGGAGAGGCATGTCACAAAAATCGTTTGTTCAGGGTGGTAGCTTATTGCTCAGCATGAATAAGAGCATTTATGTCTGTATCGAAACTCAGTTGTATTAGCGAATATTCATTAAAGGATAGCTTAAAATCCAGCTACAGATCTACTGCTCTTACAGTGTATTTTTCTTCAGGACATTGTGGTTACTGCTATGCCAAGAATGCAGTATGCTGGACTAGTAAAATTTATAACTTAATTTAAAAATGTTTGGAATTGTTGCCTTAAAGGCTTGTCTACACAGGGGAATTAGTTATTGTGGAATATATCTTCTATGGATATTTTTATCCTGGGATAGAATTTGGTTCACAAAGCTATTATGCTTTAAAAAAATCTCATCAAGCCGTAATTTGAAATGACACTTAACATAAACAAGCTTTTTCTCTTTTTTTAACGTCGACGCTTTTTGTTTTGTTTTGTTTTTAACCATTAGTAAGATGATGAGGTAAAAGCCATGGAATTCTCACATTTCCCAGCAATCACATTTAGCCAAAAGTGCTCCATAGGGGTCAATCATCAGCTAATGAATCCACACAACCTATCTGGGAGGGACAGATTGCCATCGCACATTTCTGTGCACGCACACACACTTTTTAAAGCTGAGGAATAACAAGCTTAAGTGATTCGGCAAATGTTTCACCAGTATGTGGCATGTCCTAGAGATAAAAAACAGGTTTTAAATAGCAAGTCCAATGATGTAGTTGTAAAATTTCTAACTGTAATACCTCCAAGATATGTCTGAAACAGTAGTTACAAACTTAGGGAAGTGATGAGGTTCTTCTAAAGAGCAAAAATTTTGAAGATCTAGTACAGCCCTTGTTAAAATTAAAGCAAAGCTCCTAACAAGGACATTGGCAGGAACAGGAGCAGGCCCAGACAATATTTATTTTGTCCTTGATCCTATGAACGTGTAGACTTCAGTGAAATTACTTCTGGGAGTAGCTGTCTGTACATGCATGATCTGGGTCTTCCTCTCTTACGCAGATCCATCTGCTAATGAGAACTCTCAAGTCTTCCTACAATTTATAGAACAATTTGTTTCTTCTGTGTTTCCAGAGGCAAATATTTTTGCTAGGACGTTTACAAACTGGTAACATTTCTTCCTATTTGCTGCTGTTGTTGTTCATTATCTATTCTCTGTAGTGCCTACAATGTGCTGGGTGTACTCCAAGCAGAAAATTACTGCCCACAGCCCCCAGCTGAGTACAAAGCCTCATTCTTCCAACCGTGCTAGAAGTACAGAGGAAGTTACCTCGGATTATATTAACACTCAAGGTCCTATTTTCAGACCGGCTTTGCTCTCCTCCATGTGTGTGGCTAAGACTTCTAGGGTCGTATCCTGTGTTTCAGAGCACAACAGGAAACAGCCACCCAGAGTTTTTTCCCAGTGGATGATGGGGAAACCCATCTGTCTCTTCTACAACTTGCAGAGTTAGGGGAAGGTGCTAGCAAGGTGACCCTCTTCACTGTCTGTCTTCATTACAGAGTGGGTGTGTTAGCAGTTGATTATTTATTCTCGCTGACACAGGTATAGCCCATACCCACTTTGGGCCTGCCATCCAGCGTTGAAAATTACACGTTGCTAAACCCAGGAGTTATGAGTGTGTGTACAAAAGGCTTGACTTAAGAGCAATGTTTCAGTGATACCTGAGTAGGCAGTGAAAGCAAGCTTTTTCTCTACCCCAAATAACTTACAAACCTGAATAGTCAGCATCAAAAGGGAAAGAAACCAAGACACAGAAAAGTCTGGAGTTAACTCGCAAAGACCTTTCACTGAAAGGCAAAGAACTTACTGCCCATCTTCTGTCCCAGCCCTGGGCTGTGCTGCCCCACCTCCCACTCACCCAGGCTGTTCTTATGAGGTGGCAGCCCCCTGCCCTGGGTCCTGATAACTAATTAACCAGGCAACAAATGCATTATAGGGTTAATCTGTGGCACCATCTCTTCCCTGCCCCATTGTCTCCTCTCCACCCTTTGCAAAGACCTGGGAGGGGGTTTTTGTTTATGCATTACTCCTGCAAGATGGCCGTGGGGAGGTGCTGAAGGCAGTACTGTGGTTGTCCTGGGTGCAGTGAGAGACAAAGGTGCTCTCTGGCAGGGTAGAAGGTGCAGCTGGAGGAATCCTGGTTTGCAATCACTGTTCCACTGCTTTCCAGTGGATTTCAGGAGAGGTGGAAAATTCAGTCTGTAGGCAGAGCCTTGTCCTGAGGACCATTGGGTTTTTGAAAGAGGACTCCTGAGGGTACAACTTGTTGAGGTGCTGCAGGAAAGGTATTACTCATGGCAGCAGCATAGGATTTTTTAAAATGCGCAAGAGGTTAGGGGAGAGGTTAGTATTCATGGAGCTGGGAATTTTTTCAGGAGTGAGGTGTCTAAATAAAACCAGAGACTCAGGAGTGAAAAGAGACAGTGAGGGGTGTATTGGGAACAATAGGAAGTAACGATGTGGAATTACAGTGGGAAGAAAAGAGAAGGCAAAGGGAAGCATTGAGGATCTTTAAAGGAAGCCAAAGACTTCAGGTTGATGCGACAACATATTGGAGGCCCCTGGGGTGATGGGGGTGTCTGGTCAGAGCGAGAGCAGCGCAGCAGCACTGGTGCTGCTCTGTGGTGGTAGGAAGCAAAACCATCGGGTTCCGTGGCTTGTCTGGGAATCCTGATTTCATTCCTGTCTCAGCCCTTAATTTGTAGCATGGCATCAGCCATGTGACAGGCACTCCTTTGTCCTCGAATTGCCCCTCTGTGAAGTGGAGTGCTTTCTGAGTTTATTCATCCCAAGCCTGAAGGAGGCATGGTTTTCAGTCCAGGCTCCATCCCAGGGTGTTTCAGGAAGAGTTTGTGATGGACACCTGGAGGCAGCACCTTCACAGCACGAAGTGGTCTGCTGCAAATCCGTCTGCATTCGGGTCACTACAGCAAACCACCCTTCCCCTGGTGCAGGCAGAACTGGATTTGGGGGCTGGACTGGGAGGGATTTTAAAGTCTTGATTTAAAGACTGACCCAGGGGAGGGATTTTAAAGCCCTGATTTGGTTCACAGTGTAGGTCCACGTGCTTGGGGCTGGGTCATGCATTGCAATGGGGGGGTGCAGGGAAGAGGGCTGAGTAGTGAAGGTGTAAACATCACACCTTGGCATTGCTATCAAAGAGATCAGCCACTGCCTGTATGCATCAAGCAAGTATGCTGGACTATTAAATAATGGATGCCAATAGCTTGTTCAATGCTAAAATAATAGTTCCCTTCACAACAGACAGGGACACTCTAAAGATGTGATAATGTGCCATTCCTGTTAGTGACTTCATTGCATAATTTCTAGTCTCAAGCCTCTTCCATTTTCATGTGAATACCTGCTCAGTTCTGTGTATACTGAAAAGTCTCTTTGTTTCCTTTATAGCCATGCCTCTCCCGCCGCTCAATGTAACTGTAAGCCAAGTCACCAGCAGCAATGCCAGCGTGGTCTGGGTGCCAGGATTTGACGGCCGCGCACCCCTCCATTCTTGCACTCTTCAGGTATGGCCCCTCTGGATTGTCCCCCGTCTGACATGAAGAATGGGACTCCTCTGAGCCACAGCACTGCTTGGGCCGTCTTTTGCTCTCCTAACCGCTTTGAACACAGAAACTTAACAGGATGCAACTCAGGGCATATATAGGTGCCAGAGAGCAGGGGTCTTTGAAGTTTTGAGCATGAAATTTCCAGCTGAGAATATGAGACCAGCTCCGTTCTCCCTCCCGGCACGTTATCACACCAGTTGCTCCGTGGCAGCTATGCCATGCAGAGTGTTACACCGCAGCACCTGTGAAGCACGTATTGCTCTGAAGGAAGTGCCTTTGAGTAGCTGCAGGGTGCTGGCGTGTCCAGCTAGCATGGAGAAGCTGGCCCGTGATGACTTGTCCCAGGGCAGTGCAGTGGCCTGTGACTCCCGTGCCAGCTCAGCCCTCTGTAGTGCCAGGGGAAATGCTGTGATCCGGACATACCAGTGAGCCCAAGGGATGAGGAGCTTGCAATGTGTAGTATATGGTACAGAAAAGGTGGGAATGATGGAGGCAGAAGACAGATTGGTCTTTTTGATACAAAGTCAAGCCTATTTTCATATTTCAGAGTGATTTTAAGCCCTTCCTCTAAATTTTGATTGGTTTTCCATTGTCGAAGACTGATTCTGCCCAGAAAATCACAGGTGATAATATCCTTTAGCTCTACTGGGTGCTGAGTACTCAACGTCTCTGAGAAACTGGACTGCTTCTTTAGGATCCTGGGAACAATGATACGTGTCCAACTTCAGGCAGAGTTAGTTTCTAGCATTGGACACTTAACTGTAAATCAGATCAAACTGCTGGTAACCGAGTGTCAAAAAGAAATGGTGATTCCTGAAGCAGGCCGTGCAAACACAGCTAGGCACGTTCCCCATGGATTTATCTGCCAGGTGTGTATACTGGGCCCCTGTGCTTTCCTGACCTGATTACAGCAGCAATGTGAGCTGCAGTGGAATTTCTGTGGGGTGTTGCCAACTATATAGAGGAGGATTATAAACACAAGATATGGTGGAATCAGCCTAACTAATTTACTTGCAGAGCTGTTTTTATCTGGGGAAGAAATCAGAGATTTCATGCTCTGATGTTTATTCCCTTTCATAAGTAAAAGAAACAATCATCTTGTTTTAACTCACTGACAGAAAGAATGCCTGAATATAGCTGGCCCGGTCTCTGGATTTTGTTGCTTCTTCTGTTCTTGTTTGCAATTGAAAATGGGTTTCTTCCTCTGTTTTACAATGCAAGTTATCTCAAGTTGGAACAGCCTATTCTCTCTGGTTCGCCTGCTACAATGCTAATCACCCTGGGTTTTGAGTTCCCCCTCTCACTTTTGGCAGGGGCAGGAGTTGGGGGGATGGGATATCTGGAAAAGAGGCTGAATCAAAGCAGCTCAGTTTCTGTCCACTCAGCAGTCTCTCACCCCTTTTCTAAGCCTTCTCTGTTCTAGTTGGGGAGGACAAAGTTCCTGGGTTTGGATGTGGGAGCAGGATAACTTGGCAGTAACCTTCCACCAACAGAAAGCCATGCTTCCTCTGTCTCCCACATTGAGAGATTTTGAGAGACACTGACCCACATTTCCATGTGAAAATGCACATGCTCCTGGCTCCCCACAATTCCACTTCTGCTTGCAGCCTCCCGGAAAGAGAAAGGGGATTGAAACTTGGCTGTGGTTTTCTGGCACTGGGGAATTGCAGTGGGTGCCCCAAGAGCACCATGTTCAAACAGGCGGATTGCTGCTGGGGACAGGGTAGGGAATCGCCGTGTTTGCTGGCTGTTAACATGAGCCATGTTCCAGGGCATAAAGGGGGCAGATGTAAGAGCACCGACTCTTCAGGGTGTTGAACAGAAACACATCATCAAACTGACAGGGTTTTACACAAAAGTTTGCTTGGTTTTTTTTTTTTTTTTTTTCCCTGCTTTGGATGACACTGATAATGACAACAATATGCTTTTCTATTAAAAGAACTTGAGACTCTTTATTAGCCACATAAAACAGTGGGCCAAAAGTGTGTGTGACAGTGCGCAGGAGGGCAGGGAGAAAGGCTGCTATATAAGGAATATAAAGTCCACATGAGTGTTTCACTTTTGTCAGTACACCTTGCTTTTACTCCCAGCTTCGCTATTTCACGTGCGCTTGAGAAGAAAGATAGTCTGAGCCTGGGTGCTATGCAGTGATTTTCTGCTATTGTCAGTACAAAAGCAGGAATGGTGAACTTGTTTGTGCATTAAACAAATTTGTGCACAGTGATACCAGATTTAAATTAACAGTCATGTTGCTTAAAAGTTCGGATTTGGAAGGAAAAAAAAAGAAGGGTTACAGGAGTGGTAAAAGTTTCTTTTCAGTTTAATTTGAAACAGTTTAGTTGAACCAAGCCAACAGTGTCTACCGTGTCTTTAATCCACTACAAAACTGAAAATATATAAACTTCTGAAAAAGGAGTTGAGAAAAATGTGACACTAGGCAACAGGGAAGTTGGGCTACCAGTTGCCATTGCCCAAATTTACACAAGCCTCAGAGCCAGCTGCTAGCACTCGAAGCACCAAGCACATTTAGTTTTCTTTAAAAGAAATAATACTCATTTGCAGAATTTGTAACATAGATAAGGAAATGTTTTAAAATAAGGAATCCAGTTTTCAACTGGTAGAAAACTGTTGTACTGCCAGAGTTTGGAGAGTGATGTCACTTAAATTAATAAAAGCATGGATCATGAATCTTAGTTTGACAAGTCCCTTTTCAGTATTTTCAACACCACTGGTACCATATCTAGTCTTGCACATTCCTAAGCTAACCATGAAATGGATTCTTATCCCTATGAGCCTGCTAGTCATACGGCTTACGGTAACAGTCTTTTCTGTTCCACTCTTGGCACAGGTAGCTGAGTCACCAGGCGGCCAGGAGGTCTCCACTGAAGTCACCCCCGTGCCGCCCTTTGCCTACGGCCTGCAGGGCCTGAAGCATTCCACCAACTACAGCGTTCGTGTGCAGTGCAGCAATGAGATGGGCAGCTCCCCGTTCACCGACAGGGTTTATTTCCAAACCCTGGAGCTTGGTAAGCAAATAGCAGACAAGAACAGGAAAGCAGTTCTGAATCTGAAAAAGAGACGATGATAAAATTCATTGAACTCCTCCTTGCTAATTTTGAAAAGCGGGAAACGTCAGATTGCTTGTCCTGGCCTCTCTAAGGGTCTCCTAACACCTAATATGAAATAATAATATGCAGTCAAATGTGGTTAACAGCAATGATGCATGATACACAAGTTGATCCAGCCACAGGGCTTCTGTGTGCTGGGCATACGTCCCATTTGCTATCTGAGATTCTTGGGGTCTTGGAAAGAAACCAGAGACACTGACCAGCCTTATCTTCTCCACTTGAAGCAAGCATAGTGCTGGTGGCTTGCAGAAGTTGTTTTCCCCTCACACTTTCTCTTCCGACTGATCTGAAGAAAGGGGGTGAAACTGTCTTTTCAGCCATTTTCAGTGTGGATACTGCCTTATTTTCCTGCACAGAGTGATTGTGTTCTGTCCTCTGCTTTCAGCTCCAAGCAGCACCCCACAAAATATCCATGTTATCCAGAGAGATCCTGGTCTGATTTTGGAGTGGGAAGGTGTAGCTCCAGATGTGCTGAAAGAAAGTGTCCTGGGATACAGGCTGGAGTGGATTCAGGATAATGTGACTCAGGTAACAAATCGAGAGGGGAGCTGAGCCATTGGGCACAGAGCTGGAGAATGTTCACATTAAATTTTCTAGGCATTAGGGTCCCTCATCCCGTATCCATACCAAAGGCCTAGCTTGCTGGCATTGCTTTTGTGTAAATGGATCTATTCTGATTTGCAACAACCCCTCAGTATTTGGCCTCAAGATTGAGGCCCATTTCTCCCCTCCTGGCATATTCAGAATTCCTTCACTTGAATGTTCTTCTGCAGACCGACAAGTTCTCTGCCATTCCTGATACAAGAAGGACAACACAGAATTCAGTTTGTCTCTGCCTCTTTCTGGTGCTGTCCCAAAGGCAGCTCAGGCAGTGCGGGATCTGGGCTTTCTCTCTCCTGTGACTGGGAATTGGTTTTCCAGATCCTAGCAGCAAATGTGTATTTAACAAGCAAATGAGTTATACTGTAAATCACAGAAAGAAGGTGGTGGATTCTTTTATTTCATTTACAGTATGTAGGGAGTTGAAAGGACCTTGTCAGGGTAGAAGGCCTTTCATTTGTTCTTCAGCACTGACCTTTCCCAGGTATCTATCTGCCTTTGAAGTTCACAGCATTTGTTATGGTTTCTTACTTCTTAATATGTATTTAGCCAGTGCTTATTAATGATGAACAAGCCTGTAATAATAGACAGCTAGAAGGAAAGGAGACTTATTTCCTTTTTTGCATGACCCATTTCATATTAGGTTGGCGTCGTTGACTTTGAATAACAATGTTTAGAGTTCCCATTGAATTTACACTGTGTCAGTGGTGGCAGCTAAATCTCCATGGATTTACTGCAAATGATGTGTATGAAGAAGATCCACAAAATTACTGAAAAAATCTGTTGGCTTTGCCATCCTAAGTGAAAAAAACTGGCCATGAAATTCACAAACCATTTGGGCTTTGGTCAACAAGTTAAAACAGACAGACTCTTCCCTTTGATTAAAACTGTCAGATGCTTTAGAGTATGTTAGCACATCTTTGTGTTTAAACCACAAGAAGGAGGTGTATCTTCTAATAGCCAAAAAAACCCCATTTCTGTAGCAACTTTCATGGAAGGACCTCAAAGGAAGAAATCATTAAACCTCATATATTCCCTATGCCCTGGGAAACTCAGCAGTTTTTGAGAAGAGAAACCCACAAAGACAGCTGTAGTGGTAAAACTGAGACTAGGACCCAGGAGTCACAACTCCCAACCCTTGTTATAGCATCAGTGAAGTATGCAGTAATGTTTTGGTTTAGTTTTAAAGGTGAAGTTTTTGACTAGATCCCTTTTAGGATGGCTTACAGTTTGTTGCCATTTGCTCTCAGGGGGAGATGATTGTACAGGATACAAAAGCTAATCTCACAACGTGGAATCCTCTCAAAGACCTGATCATCAGGGTGTGTGTGCTGAACTCTGCAGGATGCGGGCCCTGGAGTGACCTCTTCCTACTTGAAGCCCAAGAGGTCATGGGTGAGTGTCCACTGCCCTCCCTTCGCTTTGGGGAAAAAAAGTCAGAAGCACTGGGACTGCTGCTTTTCTCTGACTCTTCTCCTTTCAGTACTTACAACTAGCTGAGCTACATGGCTTTATACAACAGCACACTTCATCAGGCAGAGTAGAAATTAAATGTTTACAGAGCAGATATAAACAAAACAGCTTCTGGCCACTACGGTGTCTTCTTAGACAGGCTTTTGCTGTGCTTAGTGCAGAGCAGGGCAAGGGGAGACCCAACAGAAAAGGTGCAAGTGAAGGTTTGAAATTCTTCATTTAGGCTTAAGCTACATGTAATTACAAGAGTAAATGTGTCAGAAAACTCCTCTAACATAGGTTCTCTGATTTATTTTGAAGCCATTACTGACTAGTTTCAGTTGAGCCTGATTTAAACCATGGCCACATGAGGTTTTGTAATGGTTTTACTGGATGTGTTTATATTAAACCAGTTTAGCTCTCTCCATAGCACAGCTGAGCTACTGGTGGAAGAGGGAGGTGATGGTACAGAAACTGTACCATGCAGTCTGGGCCATGTGGAAGGGTTTGTCGGGAGCAAAGAGCATGCATGTGTAGAGTACATTCCTAGTGATAAACCGTGGTTTACGCTGGTTTGCTTGCTGCTCGTATTTCACAGCGAATGGGAAATGGGAGTCAGGCTATGCAGATGGGCAGGACATTTATATGGGGACATGGGTAGGAGGGAGAGAAGAATGCTGCTTGTGGAGGAACCTAAAACAACTAAGAGATGCGAATACACATACGGATTGGTGATAAGAAGTCAGTGATGTGCAATCATGCAAAAACCCCACAATCTCCTGAGGTTTTGTTCCCAGGGCCCGTGGGAGGACGAGACAGCGACTGCAGTCTTACTTGTAGTAGTGCATCTACTGTTGGTTTTAATGTGCACGTTACTCAGAAAGGCCCTTTGGACACCCAGTTCGGGTGGTGAAGTTGGTACTGATGGGTACGTGTGAGCACACAGTCACTGTGGGATCCAAACCCTCAAATTATTTAAAGCAGAATGAAGAGGTGTGGAATTCCAGAGCTGACTCTACTAGAGGTTGGTCATTGGCTCCATCAGGTTTTTTTCTCTCCTGCTTTTTGCTCAGGTATTTTCTGTGGCACCCAGATACAGAGAAAAGTACCTGAAAGGACTAGAAGATCCCTTTGGGAAGTGGCCAGCACTGGCAAGAAGCCCCAGGGCACATATAGGGTTCACATTTTACAGGGAGCTGGAATGGGATGATCCTTAAAGCACAGTGTATTTGCTTGTTTTTATTCACAAACCACTTCAAAAAAGGTAGCATCAGGAGTGGTGCTTGTTTTGGCCGAATGCCGTCTGAAAGCACATACATTTATTCACAGGCATAACAGGCTGGAAATAAAGGTTCACTGTGGAAACACTGACAGGCCTTAAACAGCAGAACTGCAGAAAGACTGCCGTTTTGTTTCAGGCCTGGTAGAAAATACAAGTTGCTTCCTTTCCTAAAATAGCAAACTGGCACTGGTTGCTTTATGTGAGAAATGCCAGGGGTGGTTTCTGACCAGCTCCCACTGTGGCAGTAAGAATGACTAAGCCTGTATAAACTTCAAGTTGTATTTGTCATCTCAGCAAAGCTAGTGGGAGCTCCACCCTGCGTATGCAGAGATCTTCTGCACTATTAACAAAGATTATTTCAATATTTTCAGGAACATTCTCAGTAGAAACCTCTCACTTTCATTGCAGAGAGAGGAACAGAATTGTCTAATAGCTATTTCCTAGCTGTAATCTTCATGATTGTATGCAGGAGAAGACTCTTGGATTAACAGTTTGCACACCTTTGCGATAATAAAACCTGCTACAGAAGGAAGGGGTGTTCTCATCATCAAAAGGCTCCTAAATACTCATTTAAGCTCATCTAATAGTAACGTCTTGTCTCTGCCTTGTGCAGTCTTAAGGCATATGCTGGTTGGAAAAGGGGGGTGCAGGAGACAGGAGAGAGACAGAGCTGGGGGAGGAGAGGCAACTTGGCCTTTGCTTGGGCTGCAGCCATCCTCTGGCTGAGTGGCATGAGTGGGAAACAATGATCTGTGAGGCAGAGGAGGAGAAGCAGTGAATTTCCACATTCATTTATATTTCTGACACATTTGCTATAAACTGTGGGATGGGCTCCTGTTTCCTAGCAGTTCAGAAACAGGGAGAATAGTTTAGTTTTGTTTACATCTTCCTTTCTGAGGGACCCCCTGGATGGTGACCTAAATCCCTGCTCTCTCACCAGGCCAGCTAGCAAACAGAGACTAGAAAAATAGGCCAAGAGAGGTTTGTGTCACCACAGGGGGAAGGAAACCTTATCATTAACTATCAGAGAGGACCTTTTACATCATTGTTGTTAATTGCTGGTACCCTGACTGTGTGGCAGGAACAGCCCGAGTGATTGGCTTGGGAGTTGTGGAGAGGGTTGGGGTTACCTTTCCTTGTATTTTCATTCAACTTCTGTTTCTGCTCCCTCTCCCTCCTCATAAGCAGCCTTGAAGGCCAGGTCAAAAGGTGCAGCAGGAGAGAGTGTCACAAAACCCAGAGCCTGTAAAACCTTCTGGGTGGGAAAAGAATATGTGAGTCACTGAAGGAGATAAGATGCTGTAAAATAGGTGCTAAAGCTCTGATAATTAGTTTCAAGTAGAGAAGTACTAGTCTGCTTCCTCAGTGGTCCAGAACTCAGTTTCCTTAAGCTTTACCTATTAGACTAACATTGCATACATCTATGCAGAGGTTCATCCAAATCTCAGCCCATTAACCCAACATCTCTTTTAAGAACATATTTACTTATACTCTAGTGATATATAACATAATAGGATTACTTATTTCGTCAAAGATGATTCTTACTTAGCTTCTGGTAAAGCACAGTTGAGTGCTGAAGGTGAGCAAGGAAGCATGAAGATGAAGGAGGTACTCAGGGACCTGTTACCTGTTCTTGTTTGCTCTTAAACAATTTGGAGATATGAGGGCTATCCTAGATTTTAGTAAACCTATTCAAATTCACATTTAATCTTTAGTAATTGTATTTAGAGAAGAAATCTCTCAGGGAATTGGATTAATTGATCTGCTGTTTGCCAAGCATAGATACTATTCTTTTATTCATAACGTATTGCTTATCTTCCTTCCCTGGTAGCTTACTCAGATTGGCAGCATCTCCATTTCTTCTGTAGACAGTTTGTAGTCAAAAGTATACGTATTCTGGGAGCAAATATTAGACCAGAATTGGAACCTGCATGCTGGCTAACTTATTTCTTGACTCACAGAGCACTTCTTAAAATTCACCTTTTCTTTGGTAGAGAGACATTGAGAAGTTACAACCAATCCACAACTTTGGGAAGTTACAGCCAATACCAAGTCCCACAGGGTGCTTCTCTTTGTGGGAGGGGTGAGAGGGGAAATGTAAATATTTTCAACCAGCTTTTGATGAGGCAATTGTCTTTCTCTGTTGTCTTTCAAAATGTTACCTGGTTGGCATTCAGGCAGTACTGTGTAGCCTGGTCAGGGTTCTGCTGGCTGCCTCAAACAGGACAGAGTGAAACCTGCACAGAGAGTGCTCATATTAAGGAACCTTTTTGTCATGAGACTCTGGTTTAAAGCACCCCGGATCACGAGCCGATGTAAAGTAGTATAATCTGGAGCAGTGCCTTTTACGTTCTTGAGGCTCAAAACTAAGAATAGGTTCTGATAACTGGATGCATGTGCTCTGCCTTTTTTGTGTGAAACAGATAATTTTTCTGATGACTGATTAAGTAGCTGTTTATGCCAAATTCCAGTGTACAATGATCCACTGTGTACACCAGATCCAGCAGCATGGATTTTCCATTTAAAAGTAAAAAGCAGAAATATCCCCATGTGCTCTGTTTATCATTGACAGTCTTCTATTTCCTGACTGGTGTTTTCTCCATCATCTAGGTGGCCAGAGACAACCTCCTTATGGGACGTCCTGGGTTCCTGTGGCATTGGGCATTCTCACAGCTCTGGTCACAGCTGTTGCCCTGGCTCTTATTCTCCTTCGAAAAAGAAGAAAGGAAACTCGGTTTGGGTAAGGGAGGTTCTACTTGTGCTAGTTAGGGAGATCTTTGCTCTCTCCTCTAGTGTGGTTTCTGACTCAGATATTTTTCGAAAAGCGTTGTGGGTTGAGTACTTCTGGATAACTGTTTTTTCACAATTTTGTGGGTGACCCTGGATTAGAGACTAGCAAGAAAGTACCCTACCTTTTCCTCAAAATGAGAACACAAAAAATACAGTAGAAGAAAATGTTATGTCAATAGTTGGGCTTTATTGAAATATGGAAATATAAACTAGATCAAGGTACCTCTGTAAGTCCTCAGCGCTACTGCATAAGAGGTTCAAAGAGAAAAGACCCACAGATGAATCATCTTCCGTACTCTTATGGGCTGGACCCTTTATCCCATGCTGTTTTTCAGTCTAGCTGCTCATAACTTCCTGACTGACCAGAACCCTCTGGACCCCCAGGAAAGTCTCCTTTCCACCACCTCTGGCACTTGGCTGTGGGTTGCTCCCTGCTGGAAGCAAGGTTCCCTCTCTTTTCAGAGTCCCTCAGCTGCTCCCTCTCACAACAGCATCTCTGTGTGACTCTTACAACCTGCCCCAACCTGCAGCTTCTCCCAGGCACTTTGGACAAATGATTGTTCTCTTTCAGAAGGCTCCCACCTCCTCTGGGTGCATCAGCAAGGCAGCATAAACCCATCCTTCCTCCTCTCCAGCTACACCCTCTTTAACAAAACAGTCTGTAGTATTTATATGGCAACGGGTGAGAAATCAGCCATACTGTTCAACACACCCTTGTAGAAGTGAATGGCCTGTGTAATCGTGGCCCTGTGTGTCTTTTCTGCCTTCTAGCCACGCCTTTGGCAGTGTGGTTGGCAGAGGAGATCCAGCAGTCCATTTCAGAGCTGCCAGGTCTTTCAACAGGGAGGGCCCAGAGCTCATTGAAGCAACATGTAAGTAAAATGACCTGAGTGATTCTGCCTGAGAAGCTGTGTTCATGCATGTACTATGCTCTCCCTTTGTTCTCCCTGAAACTGATGGGTTTGGATCAAGAACATGGGATTAATTTGCAAGGAGGCTTAGACACTGTGGATGGCAGAGGGGAAAGGCCTGAATTGCTGTTGCCATACCAGTTACATAGCACTTGCTAATTACAGCTACGGTCATTGTGTGTATTAATGCAAGGCATAAATTTGCCACTCCCCTGCCCTAGTTTCACACTACAGGGATTCCTTCCTCTGTAATATTATGCAACAGTGAGATAAATATGGCTTAACAATATTAGCAGTATGCTTTAAACTCAGTGTGCTGAGCTGTGCTACAAGCATGAACCAATTAATCAGTCTTGGAAGGCCAGGAATTAGTAACTTCTCAAACAGGAGTCCTGGGAATGGCCAGAGTTACGATGATCCATTCCTGTCTCTTGGTTCAGCAGGGCCATGGCTCTCTGCAGCAGCGCTGCACGGCTGGGTTAGGATTATGCTTCAGCTGCCTTTGACTTTGCTTCCCTGGGTTTAAAGGTCTCTGCATTAAATCTAGTGACCATAAACTGTTGGACTTTATGTTACCCTCTCAGCCACGTACTGCGAGACTCGTACTGTACTTTAAAATAGTCGTGAGAGCCAGTTGTTGAAAACTGGTGCAGCTCCATCAGCTGAAATGAAGCTGTATGAACCAGTGTCTATCAGTGCCCCTTCTGATTGGATTTTGTCCTCTCAGCGTTATTTTCAGTAGTTCTGTATTCCTGTTGCTCTTGGTGTGTTTAAGGGTGGTGGTATCACACCCTCTGCCTTTCGGTACTGTTGGTACACTTTCTTGTGGTTGAAAGTTACTGGCTTCTTGTCTGTGATGAGACTAGAGGACATGGAAGGGAACGCCATCTTTTTCAGGTTTTCCTGATTACAATATGGGAACCGTATTAGAGGTGGAGATTAGAACAGGTGACTCTTGATGTTGTGGCAGAATATTTAAGTATCCCTTATTTGACTCTGCCTTTGTTTTTTTCCAGTGGAGAGTGTAGGGATCAGTGATGAGCTGAAGACGAAACTCAAAGATGTCTTAATCCAGGAACAGCAGTTCACCTTGGGAAGAATGTTGGGCAAGGGTAAGAACCAAAACTGAACAAAGCTTTACATTTGAAGTCCCGCTTGTGTTACCTTTACTGTTGAGTAGGGAGAAACAATTATAAGCAGCCTGTTTTCTCTCCTGCTTGTAGATTGCAGTTTAAATGGAACTTTCCCTTCTGCTGGGATAAAATGTTTCAAAGGTTTAGTATAACTAAGGATATTGGATAAGCCATTCCTATAATATGGCTCTACAGAAACACAAACTGCAGTCTGCGCTCAGCTTTCCAAAGTACTATTGATTCACTGGTGTGTGGATTTATTTCAGAGATTTAAACCAAGGAATATTCAATTAAGCTTCTGCTCTTTCAACTAACAAAGTGGTGCTACAGAATTCCTTCTGTTCACATAAGCGTGTGTCAAGTATTAAACAGGCTGAGGCAAAAGAGAGACAGAAATGATCTACCTCAAACACTCCAGGCCCTCAAAAAAAATGTTGACTCAGTTTCAGATATTCTCAATGTCTGGGGTGGTTCAACTCCAGATTTTAGTTTGGGCTCTTACAGAGGCACATTTGGAACAGGTACTGAATTTTGCTGACATTTGTCCTTAGGCCAATTAGTTCAGGTCCTTAAGAGCTCTTCTGACTATGGATCTCCATCTGGATCTCCCACACGGGTGCTCCTAACATTTCTCTGAGGTTTCCAGGTCAGAAGGGATAGGCAGAGTAAAGGTGGGATGCTTCTCACTTAACTTCAGCTAAAAGATTGGCCCAGAAATTCTGTGTGAGAAGATGGTTTTGAATTTAGGTTTCCCAAAAGGCAGGCCAGTGTGCTAACTGTTGAATCATCCTTCCCTGCTTCTCAGGCTGAAGGCAGTCTCTAGAAATAAGTGAAAATGTGTAATGGTAAAGTCAATAACTAAGAGAGGAGCATAAGTCAGGGGTCATAAGCAAAAGGAAGCTGAAGTTTTGTGCTTCCTTTTTCTTTATAAGACTAGTTTTACTGCAGTTTTCTTTGACCCTTTCCCACTGGGAGCATTCTTCTGCTCCATCCTTCCTAGAACAAATGCATTTCTTCCAAAGCAAGAAGATGACCTTCCTGCAGCAGTGGTCTCGGAGGGCTTAACAATGCTAATTAAACAGCTGTGTCATCTGTTTGTGAATCTTGGCTAGTTTCTGGGATCCTGCTTCAACCCTTCTGGGCTATCCCCATGACAGATAACAAACTGGAAGTCGACTGCAGCGGGGCCTCTGGGGATAGCCTCGGTGGGAGGATGCTGGCCGGCAGGATCTGGTCTGTGTTGTCAGCCCCATTCCACCGACCCCGCGCTCAGCCTACAGGTTGTGAGGTGGTGTGACGGCATTATCTTGGGCTCTGCTGACTCTGCAGCTGAGCAAGAGCCCCATAATACGGCAGCAGTACAAAATGCCTTTGCTCCTTCCCATTTTCTTCTTTTGTGGTCAGCTGCACTGCTTCTGGTTATTGTGAAATAAGCATGTGCCATACAGCAGTGAAGGACACTGGTGAAAAGCTGGTGGAAAGATAATGCTTTTGGGGTAGGTGCCCAGAGTGCTCTATTTTGCTTCCTTTTTGGTACTAGAGTTCCTCATACTAATTCATTTTGGGTGGGGAAAGCAGTTACAAAATTAGGGAGATCAAATCTAGAGCCAGATCTAATGCAAAGAGGCTGTTATGCTGTGGCATAAAGCCACTTCAGGCTAAAATAATTTGAAGTGGGTTTGTCCAGTTGGACTTCCTCTGGTCTCCCTTAGAGAACACACCAGGGTAAACACCTTCTGTAAATTAGCATATCATGCACACACAAGTCGGTGTTCTATGTTTTGTCTGATCAGTTGTGATTCATAGAAGCCATTCCCTGAGTTTTGACAGATAAGGCCTGATTGTGCCTCAGACGGTTGAGTCCTGGCACCGTTACTCAGCTCTGATGGCTGTCAGCACTGAGAGCTTCCTCAGCCAACCCATCCACTCCTTGCTCCAGCTAACAGCCCCTCCCTGACCAGAGCCTCACTCAGGCTCAGCCCTCATGGTATGACTTCCCCAGAAATGACTGCCCAGGATCCCAGCTTATACCCTGACTCTGCATCATCCATCTGGTAGGGGTTTGCTTTCTTTCCCTCTTGTTTTCCTTTGCATTCTGGACTGCCAGCACAGTGACGTCTGTCTTCTGGTAGTGCTGCCTCTTCTAGGCATACATATGCTGAAAGCTGCTGGCTGGAACTGCGGATGAAAAATGAAGCTGGTAGCTGCATTTCTTATGGTTATTCAGCTTCTTTGCCAGCGACCCCTGGAGTGAACCTGCTGTGAATCACGCTTTCTTCACAAGAAGCTGTTCCCTCACTGCTTGCTCTGGTCATTTCACAGGGGAGTTTGGGTCAGTTCGAGAGGCACTACTGAAGCTAGATGATGGCTCTTTCCAGAAAGTGGCAGTGAAGATGCTGAAAGGTAAGCAGGAGCAGGGCTACTTAAGTGCTTAAGAGAAGAGAGCTTGGAAAGATTAAACATCCTGTTCTCCAGCAAACGTCCCCCCTGATGTTCTTTACTCCTCCCTGAGCTTCCTACTCTACCTGTGTTGCCTCCCATCCCTTTCATGTCAGCCTTTGTAGTGGAAGCTCTTCAGAGAAGGACCTATACCGCCTTAGTTGCTTGTACAGCACCTAGCACGTGGTGAGTGCAGCCAGAAGCAAGTCATAGCTACAGCTTCTGTGTATAGCGGATCTCGTTCAGTTGCTTGATTCAACACAGCACTACATCATGTGGCACAGACATCTCAGACAGGACTGCTTCCTGTAATAATTCAGCAGTGAAAGACGGTATTCCTCCAAGCATATATCCTAGAATAAACAGAAGAATGTTTGGGCTGAATGCGGTGACAAGTTAACTCATCTCAGTCGGGCATATTTGACTAAGTAGTCTAACTCCCTTGGGATTTGTCATTTGATGAGTGTACATAACAAGGGCAACTAGCACATTGATCAGGCAGAAGTCTGTAACAAGAAAAGCAATTAATGGAGAGGTGTAAGTCAAAGCAAGTACGTGCATATATGCATGCCTATATATGTTAACCATGTTATTTCACCTCTGTGGCCTGTAAGGCAAAAATTAACTGTGACTGACTTAAAAGCAGGGTCACACTCACTTATCTCTGGAGCTGAGTTTGGCTGCCACAGAGCACTGGTTTCTACTAAATACACTAGTACCACATTAGTGTAGGTTTCATCATTTTATCCAGTTTCAACGATAATTCTTACCAGTTTGCAAGCTTCTGTGTAGTGAGACTGTCTACCTTCAGGCATCTAACTTGGGAACTCTGTCACCCTCCAGAGGCACCTTCCTTTCTCCTTTTACTGTAAAACGGGAATATACTTTTGTCTTCTGAATCATATTTAAATTACTTGCCTAAAGCAGATAATGTGAATACTCCCCTACAAGTCTGAGGCTGATCTTGCATCAGGACTGGAGGACTCCTGCTAAATGCAGCAGCAGTAGTGGGGAAGGTAGTCCACTGGGCTGATTCTTGATTATATTGATATACTTCCATAAATCTGAAATAATAGCAATGAGAAATAATTTACTCCAAATTTATGATGATATATGTCAGTGCTGAATTTGATCCAAGCTCTCCAGTAGTGTGGTTATTTGAGAAATCTTAGCTCTAGCGCCATAGGAGACTCAGTCATGCTAAGAGATGTGAAAATGTTGATCTTCCATGCTGTCCTTATCAGAGATGAATTGGGGTCTGCTGTGCCGGCCAGGGACTCCAGGCCATCTCCTCAGTCTCAATATTTTCTTTAATTTTGCATGAGGTCTCCTCCCCCTGACGTTGTAGTTTAGGTCCTTTTAGCTCATTAATTCTTACATCTTAAACCCACACATAATTTGCAGGGCTTCCAAGAAAGGTTGTTACTGAGAAAAAAAGCTGCTAATCGGCCGGTCTTTACTTTGCCAAGAACCAGTTTACCAGATGTGCCTGATGTGTGCTTATTGCCAACCATCCCAGGAGAAAGCGTCAGGCTCTGCTTTGTTGTGAACCGGCTTACCTAGCTGTAGCTCTGAGAGGATGTGCTGTGCCACAAAGAACAAGCTTGGGATAATCATTATCTGTAAAGTCCCTTGGAGCCACCCACAAAGGAAGAAAACTTACAGTCACTTTTTTTCCAGCGGACATCTTCACCTCAACTGACATTGAGGAGTTCCTGCGAGAGGCTGCGTGTATGAAGGAGTTTGACCACCCGCATGTCACTAAGCTGATCGGTAAGCCAGCGCTGCTGCTTGTGCTGCAGAGCACGTCCTGTTCCTGCACATTCCCACACAGCCTCACGTACTCACCCCCACTCCTGCCCAACAGCAGCGCTAGTGCCACCACTTCTGTGCTGCCTGGAGCCCTGCATATACCAGCTTTGCTCCTGCCCGGGGCTAGAGGGAGTTGGAATGGGTGTAAGCGCTCACAACACTTGCCCTCTGTTGTGGTTTGAGCCCAGAGGGCCACTGAGCACCGTGCAGCCATTCTCTCACCCCTTCCCCCTCTGGAATGGGAAGGAGAAAATAAAGTAAAAGGCTCTGGAATCCACACAAGGACAGGGAGGAGTGACTCACCCATTACCTCATGGGCAAAAGGCAGATTTGTTAGGGGAAGAAAAAGAACAATTACTTTAATTCAATTACTAACAAAGATAACACTTTACAGACAAGGTGAGACACTGAGAAGTGCCACCACATCCAAAAGCACCTCCCTCACCCCTCCCCTCTTCCCGGGCTCAGCTCTGCTCCCCATCTCTCCCCCTCCTCCCCCAGCAGGGCAGGGGATGGGGGTTACAGCCAGCTCACTGCTCCTTCCTTCTCTGGATGGGGTAAACGATACACACTCCTCCCCTGCTCCGCGGGGCTCCCCTCTGACTGCAGACAGTCCTCCATGGACCTTCTCTGGTGTGATTCCTCCCCATGGGATGCAGCCATTCCCAGGCTGCTCCAGCGTGGGTCAGCCCTGCGTGTTGCAGTCCTCCCAGCATTGAACTACAGCAGCGGGGCTGCTTCTCCCCTCAGAGTCCTGGCCTCCTTTAGGCACAGACAGCTGCTCTGGTGTGGGCTCCTCCACAGGCTTCAGGTCAGCCTCTGCTCCACCCTGGACACCCATGGGTGGCAGGGGGGCGGCCCTGCTGTCTCACCACGGGATACAGGGGGGCTCTGCTCCAGCACACCTCCCGCCCTTCCTCCTTCCTTCCACTGACCTCGGTGTCCCATAGCTGTCCTTCTCGTAACTCTTCCTCACAAGTCCCCCCCATGCCCCAGCCCTCTCCCAGGTTCCCCTTCTTAACTATGTTATCACAGAGGTGCAGCCACCATCATTAACTGGCTTGGCCCTGGCCAGAGGTGGGTCTAGCTGGGAGCCGGGGGAGCTTTGAGAAGCTTCTCACAGGGGGCACTGCTGTGGCCCCCTGCCCTGCTACCAAAAACCCCACCACACAAACCCAGCACGCCCTCATACACCTGTAATAAGCATGTCTTATTTAAGCCATTTCTTTGGTTCTTGCAAATACTACAGGGAGAGCCTGGCTGGCTGAGGTATGTCTAAACTGCTGTGAAATGTGGACAAGTGGGTTTGTAGACAAATAGAGGGAGGGGAGACTGTGCCTTTCCAAAATACTGAGTAAGAAGCAAGACATTTGTGGGTGGGCACTATGGAACACAGGCAGTTTCCAGAATGTGGAGATTGCTCTGCAGAGCTTGGGGTTTGAGGCTCTCTGGTCTGGAGTGATCCTAGAAACATTTACAGCCAGTCCTGCAAGAAGAGCCAGGAGGCACTAAGCACTTAGTGCTGCCTCCGAAGTAAACGGGGTTGGAGGTATCTTAACACCTCCTGGCCTGGTACCATGGAAAGGAGCTTGGAGCATGGAACCTACCTGCCAAGACTGCATATTTTCCTCCAAATGTGTAAGAGAAAGGCACAAGCAGCCCATAAAATTCCCCTTGGGAATGTCCTGTTTGCTAAACCCCCTTTGCTGTGTGTGTCCTCATCAGGAGTCAGCCTACGGAGCCGTCCCAAGGGCCGTCTCCCAATTCCCATGGTGATCCTGCCCTTCATGAAGCATGGAGACCTTCATGCTTTTCTGCTGATGTCACGGATTGGGGAAAACCCTTTTGTAAGTCTGTCTTCCTGTAGAATTCATTCTGGGAGAATATGGATTTTCAGAGGGTGTACTCAGATCAGTTCAGGGCTGGTCTCCCAAAGGCACTGGCAGATGACTGGATTTTAATGCCAGAGAAAATTGGGAGATGTATTGTTGAAATATTTCATTCCGTGCATGTTGAGGACCAGCTCTTCCATTCCATTGCCTCTCTCTATCCCCCATCCCTGCTCAGTAAGCTAGCAGCAAACCTTGCAGCTTTGCCATATTGCCTTGAAAGTTTCCAGGAACCAAATTTAAACTCTTACTTCTTTCAGAACTTGCCTGTTCAGACGCTCCTCAAGTTCATGATTGACATTGCCAGCGGGATGGAGTACCTGAGCTCAAAAAATTTCATACACAGGGACCTTGCAGCTCGGAACTGCATGTGAGTGACCCATGAGTTTTTAGAGAAGAAAAGAAGACCAGAGTGGTGAGAGGGATGAGAAACCTTTTGTGTGATGGAAGTGGGGAAGAGTCCTGTCTGAGAAAGCCGGTCCTTGCGTTTAATTGATGACAGGCCTAGGAGAGCCCTTGCCATGGGGGTGTGGGGGCGTGTGGTGGTGGTGCTGGGAGCAGGGAGCAACTCCTCATGTCCCACTGAGCTTCCAAATAGACCCCAGTTATAGGGAACTTTTCCATCACTGATCTGCACATATAGTTTCATAGAGTTGATTACAATATGTGTTTGCAATCAGGCACTCTAATGGCTGTGTGTCAGCGTGGGCTGTTTGTTCTGCAGTGTAATGCAACCAGCAGGAGAGAATGGGTTTGGCTGTGTTAGGAGAAAGGAACTTTCATTGTAGCCTGAAGCCTGTATTTCTTGTATCTATTTTAAGCACTTGATTATTACAGTATAGGAAACGTAGAATTTCCCTGAAAGCTTGTGGAGAATGCCGTTAGAAATAATTGCATGGTGAACACACTGTATGATCCCACATTGCTGTTCTTGTCCCCAGACTGCCTTGCCTGCTTTGAGGGGAAGAAAAGTCCTTTTTTATCCTTTCCATTCTGCTTCTTCCCTGAGAACAGAGTAAGGAACAACCCATTCTGGCAGACAGAACTCTGCCTCTGAACAAAACCACGACAACCAGTAAAATCCACAATGTGACACAGATTTCCAAAGGCATTTGAGCATCCAGATGTACCGACAGAAGCCTGATAGTCATAATGAAAAATGATGTGTTAGCCTCCTTTGACATTTACAAGAAACCCATACTGATTTCCTATTTTTAAGCATCTGAAAAATACAGACTTCCTCCAGAGGAAGCCGAATGCCTATTTCAGCACATCTTCTGGGGGAAGCAGGGGATCCTTTATGAAGCCTGGGAGCGTGAAGTCTTTGTGGGCTTTACCTGCGGTGTCTACCAACATGCCTAGGTTTAAGCGCGTGACAGAGCAGTTTTGACCATTAACCAGGCCTGGAGGGAAGATATTGCAGATCTAGTCTGAGCAGTTGTAAGAGGCAGCCTAGGCAAGCACCCGATGGTTTTTTTGATTGCCTGTGCAGGGTGCAGGCCTTAGTGGTAGCAATGAATGCTGAAGAAGTCCTCTGATAATCTTGGAAACTACAGAAAGTGTCTGAGTTCACTTTGCATAATGGAGCGGACCATCTCGAGCACAGCCATTTCCTTACTTCCTTGGTCCTAATTATCTCCCTGTTAGTCTCAAGGAACCGATATGAGACCACTGAACTATTTCACATTGGTCATCAAGTAGATTAAGTCATTGTCCTTCTAGGTAATACTTGGTAAACTATATACCTCAGTTTTCTGGATGTGACTTTTTTTTTTTTTTTTGCCTGAGGTGGCCAGTACATGCTTTCCCCAGTCATGAAAACTTTCCCCTAGGTTGGATGAGAACATGAACGTGAGTGTCGCAGACTTTGGGCTTTCTAAGAAAATCTACAGTGGAGACTACTACCGTCAGGGCTGTGCCTCCAAGCTGCCAGTGAAGTGGCTTGCTCTGGAAAGTCTGGCAGATAACTTGTACACGACACACAGTGATGTGGTGAGTTTTGCTCTGGTGCATTTGGGGACCGCTTGTATTCCTGCTGAAGTGGAGGAATCCTTCTGTGTTCACTGAGGGCGGGAAGAGGCCCTGGTGATGGGCGTGGGAGTTTGCCTTGTGCTGAGGGACAGCGCTGCCTCTGCCTTGGGTGCTGTCAGGACTCAAGACGAAAAATATGTGTGAGTGCTTTATGGCAGAAGACATGAGCCCATTTCCTCTTGTCCTTTGATTCTCGTTTTTCAGTGCTTATCCCCACCCTCTCCTTCACCTTTCCCTTTCTCTTCCTTTTCCTCTCCCTTTATGCAGTCTCTTTTTCCTTACTCTTACTCTTTTTCCTTTTTCGTTCTCTTCTGCACCAATCTGCACCAATTATTTCACCAGTTTGAAGGTGACATTTGAAATGCATGTAACCCACACACTCATGTACAAGTGCGAGAGAGATACTGTATCCTACAGAAGGCATTGGTGGGACTCCATAGATTCTGAATATATCAGTGCTTAGACACTCCTCCCCCTAACTTTGTCCCTGAGGAGTGAGGCTAAACCCACTAATCTGAAATTTTTGCTTCCTATCTCTTTGTTTTTGTTGGTGGTTTTTTTTATTATTATCATTTCTGATACCTTCTCCCCTCTTGCTTGCTGCCTTTTGATCTAGTTTCACACTGGTTTTGTCCTTCAGGCCTGTGGACCTGCCTCCCATGTCACAGTGTCCCTGAAGAGATCACCAAGAGTGCCTTGTAACTTGGCTGCTGTGTTGCCCAGTGATTGCTGTAACCACTGTAGGCAGTGGTTAGTGATTGGTGATTGCTAGTTCAGCCAGTTTACAATAGACATTGGACAGGGTTTTGCTTGTGAAAATAATAATTTTTTGCACCTAACAAACCTTGCAGTTTAGTTTAAATGTACAACTGTTGCAGTGTAGAGCAAAAGAACCCATGAGCCATAAGCAGTTTGTTCCTTGCCCTGTTTATTGGCTAAACTCTGCTTTCATTTGTGCCAGTACATTTCCAGTAACTTAGAATCTGGCTCAATGAATTAAGAAACTGCTTTGTGAGCCGCAAGCCAAAAAATCTTGTAGCTGGGAACCACAAAACGGATTCCACATACCTTAAAGAGCCATGAGTAGGAGATGCCTGGCAGAGGTCTGCAGGTGGAAGACAGCAGAGGCTCCCAAACCTTCCCCTGCTCTGCTGCAGGACGGGGCCAGGCAGGGCCTTCACCTGCCTCCCAAGATGGTGCGTCAGCATCAGTGGCATCTGGTGGCTCATTTCTTTGTTTTCTAGCTGGAGTTTGGATAGTCCTTGCATAACTGCGGCTCACGTGCCGTTACCCCAGACTGGGAGGGTTGGCACAGCCTGAGCAGACTGAAACCCCACCCCGGCGAGCAGGGAACGGTCTGTTCACTTGTTCTGCGTGCTGTTCCCTTTCAGTGGGCGTTCGGGGTGACCATGTGGGAGATTGTGACCCGAGGGCAAACCCCTTACGCTGGCATCGAGAATGCAGAAATCTACAACTACCTCATCAGCGGGAACAGGCTGAAGCAGCCGCCGGAGTGCCTGGAAGATGTGTGAGTACTTCCTCGCCCTGCTGAGACGTGATTCCTTGAGAAGTTTGGCTGGCTGGAAGGAAACAGGGGCAGCTGGCTGGGATGCTGCTCTGAATCTGTCCGCTTCCCAGTACACAGAGGCATTCACTAGAAAGTCTCTGGGTCAGCTACCAGATACTCTCCTGGCAGAGCTCCCTGGGACCTGGGGTAGCTACACGAGCAGCTAACTTGGCTCAAGGGTTTGAGTGGTGTCGACATTAGCAGCTCTTGGCTTTGTGGAAACTATAACTGTGTTTCCAGAAACTCAGCGCTCCCTACCTTCTCAGGCCAGCATCTGAGACAAGAGTTTTGTGACACACCCTGAAGTCTGAATAGTAAAGTGATCTAGCAGGATTACAAGGAAACTGGATTGCAGAGGCAGTGGCCTGCATGTGTCTTTCAAAGCTTAGCCCAGTTTTCAAAATTGGATCTGCTACTCTCACAGAAATACCAGAAGAGAGCAGATAGGAGGATCTAAGGCTCTGTAGATCAGTCTCCCACCTTAAATTCCAGGTGAAAACAAAACGGGAACAACCTTTCAGGTGCTGGGTTTGGACATCTTCAGGCTTGCAGGAAGGGCTCGGGTAGCCCACGGGGGAGCAGGCAGCCACACGCTGCAGCCTGTGCTCCTGCCTTAGTCCTGTGGCCAAGGGGTCGCTCCTGGCCAGCAGGTTACCTGCAGTGTTTGCTCAGGAGCCCTTGCTCCATGGGTGGTGGCTGGAATTTCCTGGAGGCCACACACAGAGCTGAGGTCCTCCAGGGTAACTTCTCCCAGCATAAAAGCTTTCCTAGCAGTGAGGAGGTGAAGTCATTTCACTGAGTGCCCGCAGGCAAGTCTCTGCTTTCCGAGACATAACGATGAGCACTGACTTCAGTGGCCTTTTCAAGCCACTCCTTGTATGTAAAATGGACAACACGAAGTCCTCTTTCCTCCCTCTTCCCTCCAGCTCTGATGGTGGATTATTTCATGTGGTTTCCTTTCTCCAGCCTCTTTTCCACATAGGGAATAATCTGTACGCTTGTTATTAGAGCTGTACACTTTTATCTTCTCAGCAGTTCATTTTAACTGTTCCTGAGTTGAAATGAAAACATCGTTATACCACTGCTTAAATTCATTATATGTCTGCATCTTGACTGCTGTGAGTAGCTTATGGCCGTAGGATGTTACAGATGCCCAAAATAGAGAAGAGATTGAAAAACCTGCTAGGCATTGAAGAAAAATCCATCAAAAACTACTAAAAAGGTACAACCTCCATGTCAAGAGGCCCTTGAGCTACAGATTATTGAGATCTGAGTGAATATACCAAAAAGATCTCACTACATGCTCGCCCTCAGCTTATGTGCTTTCCCCAGGCATCACTTCTGGCCACTGTCAGAACCAGGGTACTGGGGCAAATGGACTTTTGGGTTGCTTCAGTACAGCCAGTAGCATTCTACCTTTTTTTCACATTAATTTCTGCTGTTTGCCAGCCAGGCTCAAAGAAAGGATTTGATTTGGTGCCACAGAATAGGAAGTTTCTATTTTTATCTGGAGCATTTAGAGTTATTTCTACCGTTTGTGAGGGATGTAAATCAGGATTAAGACAACTGAACCACAGAAGCTTTCTGTAAAACTGGTGTGGGATCGAAAGCATTCTTGTAAAGCTGATAGCAAGCGAGGGACACAAAAAGTGAAATAAAAGCCATCATGAAACGTTTTGCTTCCCAGTAAAGGCCGTATCAGATTTTTTCCATTTACAAGTGTAACTGAGGTTCGTTTGTCTGTGGTGTTTTTCAGTGCCAGCTCTGTGCTTTGTTCCCGTTCCCTGCAGAACTGGCAACAATAACGCCACAGGAATGCAGCTGCCAGTCTTGTGGGTGATGCACAAAGAGGAGGAGGAGGAGAACGGCTCTGTCTGCGCTCCAGCCCCGTGGGCTCTGGCAGGAGGCTGGCTGGCCCCGGGGGAGCCCAGCTCCTCGCCCCCCTTGCCCCGAGCACTGGCCCTTGGGCAACCAGAAGGCCGTTTCAGCATCCCTCTTCCAGCAGTGAAGCCACTGTCCATTGCTCCACACCCCTCTAAACAAACCCACTGCGCCTTTTGCCGGTCCCGCTGGAGACCTGTCGGGCAGCAACGGAAAAATATTATTTATTCACGCCTCCATTACGCCGGGAGCGCTGGGTTAACACGGTGTGAAAAAAGAATATTCTGGAAATATAACTTGTATCTCCCACAGCTGGGTCTCTTTTTTTTTCCTTTCTTCCTGTGTTTCATCTGCTCTCGAACTAGAATTTGGAGGGGTGACTTTAGCCGTGGCAGGGGTTGTCAGGATGCTTTTTGTAAATCATTTCAAGAGCTATTACTAAGTGGTGTCACGCTCATGGTCTTATTCTGGAGACGGTGGAATGAGGTTTTTACCAAGAAGTTCATCATCCTTTGACAGGGCTTTGGGGCTTTTTGGTACTGTCTCGATAATTATTTTGACCAAAATGAGAATGCCTTTGTAAATGGAGAGGAGCAAGGCATTGGATCCATAATGGCTGTCCACGTGCTGTCGCCTGCCCAAAGCCCAAAGGTTTTGGGGAAAGTGTCTGTGCCTTTCCAGGTGCAAAGCCCCTGTGCTGCTCTGCTCCTCAGTGCTCTTGTCTCGCTTTATTTTTCAGCTACGATCTCATGTGCAGATGTTGGCATCCTGAGCCCAAGCTACGCCCCAGCTTCGGAGTGCTCCGGTCCCAGCTGGAAATGATTCGGGGGAGGATGTCCACACTCTCTTCCAGCCAAGATCCTCTCTATGTCAACATCGGGAAGGACAAAGAGGCGTCTGCGAGCGACCCTGCCCTGCACGCCTCCTTTGGAAACACGGACGGTGAAGAGAGCGTTGCTGGGGCAGCTGCTGCTGTCACAAGTGACTATCGCTACATCATGAGCCCCTTGTGCCTTGGAGATGATGCCGAGGGTGAAAGGCATCCAGATGGGCAGGAAGGGGAGGACAAAAGCCTTCTGTATGAGCTGGAGACAGAAGGAGAGAAAAGTTGTTAGCCTGTACATAGCAGTGACCCTCTGCTTCCCTGGGAAGGGATGCGTGCAGCCGCGGTGCTGTGGCGCTTGGGGGCTCCGGCACCAGATCTAAAATGGCTTTGAACAGCACTGGCCAGAGCTCTTGGGCAGCTTTTGTAGCTGTCAGCACCTCGGTGGGCTGCAGCGGCGGACGGCTCGGGAGGAGCGCAACCCCAGCGACCCCTTGGATTTTGGGGGGGGGGGTAGCGGGGTTACAGGTGGATCGCATCCTGCTGAAAGGAGGTCAGAGCTAAGGCGGGCAGTCAGAGCCTGTGCTCTGCTCCTTCCCACGGACTGCTGGAGCAGGGCTGAATGCACCCGTCTGTTCTGTCAGTGCTCGCTCTTGTGTAGATGTTGTCTTCGGTCCTGGCTGCGTGACTTCGGGACTGGTACCTCTGAAAACACTAGTGGGTATTTACACCGTCATTCAGGACAAGAGGGCAAAATTCCCCTTGTGTTCACTCAGCAGTACTGCCTAGACTTGTTGCCTACCTCAGTGGTTCTCAAACTGATCTGCGGATCTGCTCCTGCCCAGCACTGAATTTGAACATCTGGCTTATTTCATGCAGTGACGCTTGCTGCTTCCTCCGTCCGGGGCTCTTTTAAGAGTCTCAGACGTTTTGGTGAGCGCTGAAATTAGAAAAAATGAGAATCCAGCATCCCTCTTCACCCCACGTACCTCTTTTATGTCTTTCTTTTTCTTCTGTTTGATGCCAATCCAGGCCTGACCAGACTTGCAGCTGGCATTAAAATGCGAAGGCAGGGAGAGCAGCTGGCATGTGTGAGGACAGAATCCAACTTCAAAAGGATAGAAAGGAAACAGAGTAGAGAGGCCTTAACAGCAGTGTGGGGAAACAGTGCTAATTAATGCTAAGTGCTGCCCTCCAGGAGAGGAAGGAGTCAGCTTAGATTCAGAATGCTTCAGCAGGAGCAGGATTCAGCATTTGCTTTAAAATAGGATTCCTTTAAGCTACCACTTCTGCAGATAGCCAAGTGCTGTAGCTGCTGTAGTGAAGGTGTGAGATCGTTGGGGGGAAGGTGTGTGTGTTGGGGGGAAGGGATCAACCGGGAGATCTCGTTCTGAAGAGAGAGTCCTCATGTTGGAAAAGCTTGAGAACCACTGGCCTTCCTATTTAGGAGGTCTTCTGGCACACTGTAAAAGTCACATCAGAACACAGACTAGTTATCACTGCAGCCTTCCAGACAGAGCAAAATTAATGGTTTTGCTCTTCAGGTTTTGTTTTGTTTTCCAATCAGCATGTCTGACTCACTATAACTGCAAGTGCTTGTGTGTTTTTTAATAATTTAATAATTTACTGTAAATCAGCATTTGTTTTGTGCAGTGGTTCCCAGCAAGGAAGTGCAGTTACATCTTACTCTACTTATCCTAAATATTTGCTAGATCTTAATTTCTTTTATTTCCAGTGTGCTGAAAACTCGGCTGTATCACAAGACTTAGGATTCCACATTGCTCTTCTTCAGAAACAAATACCACAAATGTCATCATTTGCTGAGTTGGAAAAGGTGGGACAAATAAGTCAAATGAGATTGCAGTCTTGGTATCAGAACGCTCCACCCTTTGATGCCCAGTATTTGCTTATTGTATGGTTTGGGGCTAACTACAAAATTCAGGTCCAATTTCAGCCCTTAGTGAGAACACTTCCTAGGGAAGGGGAATTTCAGCCTGGGGCGTGGGCATGGGTCCTTCCTGTGAAGTTTCCTACTGAGCAGCAATGTCTCCAGATAACTCCAGAAGTTCAGTCTGGTTTCTCAGTCACAGATAGAAACTGCACCATCTTCTACCCCAGGCGGTACAGGGTTTTCTCTTCACTTTGCTGGAGTGCTGTAAATGCAGGTGAGAAGATGACACCTAACAAAGGGTAACAAAAACCTGTGCGGTGCACACTTGCAGTGAGGGCAGAAGGCTCTGCTCCCTGCAGCTGCCTGGGAAGCGCAGATGTACATAGAGACTCGAACTTTGGGAAGCATGTCTTTAGTTTTTATGCATTTTTTTAATAATAAAACGTCCTGTGTCTGAGTCCCAGCCTCTCTGTGTGGCAGAGTTTGTGATGATGCTCACTTACTGGGGGGGGGGGGTCATAGTGAACCCGGCAGCCCCAGCTGAAATCTGGCTTTCTCCCTTCACCGAGCACCATTCGGCTACTTCTTGGAGGCAGAGAATATGTTTGCCCCCGCCCCCAGGTGGCAAGTTACTCTGCATTGCTCCAACCTTGAGACTCTGAAGGCCAGAATCAGGGGCACGGGCGGGTGGTTCCACAAAGAGACGGGCTCTGCCACCACCGCTGTGCGGGAACCCAGGGAGGAGCCCTCACTGGGACCTGCTGCATCCAACTGGGGAATGCAAAACCTCTGCATCCGTCCCTGCCTGAAAGCTGTCGCCTGCACCCACCCAAGTACTGGCAGCGCTCTCTGTGGAAGAGAGGTCTGGAGGCGGTGGGTAAAATTCAGCTGCTGAGTCAAATGTTCCAAGCACAACATAAAAGAGCCCCTGGATTTCCAGCTCGCAGAGAAGAAAAGGTGTACCTCATGCTTTTATTCTTCATCCGCAAACAGCACGTTGCACGCCCTCTGCCTGCCAGCTCACACAGAGAGGAAGACTGATGGCAAATGGTACAAGCGCTCACCCCCCATCTGCAATGCAGGAAAAACGACTTCCGAAGCACGAGGCGGCTGATTGAGTTAATATTTGAAGGTTCCATTGCCCAGTGATGTCCCTTGGATCCGGTTCAAATGATGATTTAATGCTTTTGCACGCAAGCCTGGCCAGACCAGGTACAAACGAGGCTGTGTTGTGGGTGGGAGAAGCGACGCCAGAAGAAGAGAGAGTGAGAAAAGAGGGAGGGAAGGAGCTTGTGAAATGGGGACAGATGGGCCGAGCTGTGAAGATGGCAAACAAGGGAGTCGGAAAGCAGGGACGGGGAATTTTATATATGAAATCCCAGACCAGAGAGGGTTTTGCCCCAGCTGGGACCAGGCAGGGGGCTGGGGTGGGGGGCTGACTTTGTGTTTCGGTAGAGGGTGCGATGCTCCGCTCCAGCCCGGGTGCCCTGCAGCGTGTCGCTCTCACACCCCCGTGTGCAGCCCTGGCTCTGCGGCCGCTTGGCACCCCCTGGCCCCGAGGAGGCTTCAGCCAAACAGCTCAGCTTTAGGCACCCGTAAGCCTGACCGCACGGCTCCTCCGTCCGCATCTCCCTGAGGATGGGAGAGGGCCTCCTGCCGCGCTGGCAGCCCAGCCTCCAGGCCCCGGGGATGCTCTGGCATCGCGGGGAGCAGCGTGCTTGGGGCTGAGGGCTCAGCGGGCGCGTGCGGTGCGTGGATCCACCTGGGATCGCGAATGCGCAGCCACCCTGGGACCTGCCACCTCCCTTCTGCACCTGTGTTTGGAGGGAAGTCTTGCAGTCTTGACTCTAAAAACATTCCCTGAAGTCCAATGCAATTGATTTTGAGGAAAAGTTTGAGTCTGGCTGACCAGAGAAAGGAACGATATTTGCACATAGCTATTTTCCCGATTTACGTTTTGTTTTGCTGGCACTATTCATTCAACCCCGACGCTCAATAGCCACCAACTTTTGCAAATTCTTGTATTTTTTACCAGGGATTTCTGTGAGGGACCTTCATACGCAGTCTCCTAATTTCATACTGATTTGTTATTTAACACCCGTTACGCTCCCTTCAAATAGCAAGCTGTTGTATGAACACTCGGAGTGAACGAAGCCTGAGCTCCTCTGGATTTGCATCCCATGGGTGATTGCAAGCCCTGGGTGAATCTTGCCCCTAGTTAAGGCATTTACAAGAGCTCTGTCCCTCCGGGGAGTCTCTGGTGTCCAATGCAAAGTCACTGAATTTCCATCTGCGCTGAAGGTACCGATGTGGCACTAATAGGGTCTGCCACACAGAGCCCGTTTTCTGAAACCTTGTAGGAACTTAATTATCCTTCAGATCTCAATCTTGCCATCCCATTTGGCTGAAATGAAGCAGTGGATTCAAAAGCTATTAGGGCCAACACGTGCAGCTGGTGATCAGAAAGCCTTGTTACCATGGGAAACCGAGCTAAAAAATCAATTACTTGGTCCAAGAACAGAAAAGACCGACGGACATGGGTTTTGATTGCATTTGCTCTGTCATATAAAAGGAACTCGGCGTCAGTATGAATCAGACCTCAGTCACTGCACTGAGGTCTAGTGACAAAACAAAAATGATCGACTCCTCACTTATTAATTACTCTGTAGATCCTCCAGCTCAAGGCACGCCAAGCCAAGTCGTTCCCAAATGTGGTTAGGCTGGGGAAACAGCATCTTTTGGTCACATTTGACAATGGGACTGAAATTAGGAGCCGGGTATTTCAGCGGCACGGTTGCTGGTTCCCACCAAGCCCAGCTTTCCCGGCGGTGCCCCGATGAGCCACCAGCCACAGCTTGGAAAGTATCGAAACAGCTGTTTTTTACTCCAGTTTCTTTTCACTGGCTTAAAATAGAACTGAAAGAAATATTTGACCTCATAAAATAGAGGGTACTTGTTGATTTAAGCTTTGTTGAGTTCAGTAGGGATTTTACGGGACCGGACTACATTCCAGAAGGGTCTATAGAAGCTGGCTCTTGCCAGCCTGCAGCGTGAGGAAGCAGGAATTTGTGAAGAGGCAAGAGGGTTTGCATGCATAAACGATCTAATTGGGAATGTAAGGTATTGCACTACATGCTGATAAACACGGTGCCAGTAAAGGTGACAAAGGGGGAGCGGAGAGAAACGGCAGGGCTCTGCGCGCTGCAGCGTGGCAATTAGGGCAGCAAATAAATACAGAGGGTCGCTGCTTCCTTAGTTAATACATAAGACAACGATCCCAGCTGCTCCCCTGCTATTGCCCGAGCTGCGTGGGAGACTGCTGCTGCCTCCTGCTTCGCTCCGCCATGGATGCCCCTGCCACAGCCACGGCGGCTCGTGCGACACCGCTGTTAGCTGGGGAAGCGAGCCCTCTGGTCTCTCGCTGCCGCCTCTCCTTGTTTCTTCTTATTAAATCACCCTAAAAGAAGCTTAAAAAGCCAAGGTTCACATTGCTAGACAATGTAAAGCGGCGTGCCTCCACTAACATCAGGTAAGGTTCAGACCTAATTAATACATTTCCTGGTATTTGTCTACATTACCCCTCCTCTTGCACAAAGATACACATGGAGAAACAGGAGCAGCAGTATTTTGCAGGCTCGTGGCTGGGCGTATGAGGAGGGACTGAGCTTTAACATCTTCTTGGTGCCCGTGAACCTTGTACCCGAGCTGCAGGGTGTAAGGGCAAAGGAAGATGCTGGCTTGGGGGTTATGCAGGGGACAGAAACTGCATCCCAGAATGAAGCAGGCACTTAGCTGTTGCCAGAACCCCCGGTAGTAAAAAAAAACCCTGCGTCAAATCCTGACTTCAAGGCTCAGCACTGACTCA
This sequence comes from Tyto alba, assembly GCF_018691265.1. NCBI lineage: Eukaryota > Metazoa > Chordata > Aves > Strigiformes > Tytonidae > Tyto > Tyto alba. The sequence continues at coordinate 8,070,111 of NW_024881280.1, forward strand.
GCAGACAGCTGGGGCAGGTTCAGAGCCATGTCCCCAATATTTGTTTGCTCCCCCTCTGCCGGAATTGGGGATCCCGGCAGCCGGGGCCGGCGGTGCTGGCGCCGCTGAAGGCAGCGAAGACGGCAGACGATGCACGGAAAAGGATGAAGCACGGGCACATGTTCCCACCAGCACTGCTGTGGGGGTGGAAATCTCCGGCAGAGCAAACAGCCGGTGACTTCTCACAGTCCCCCCAGCCCCCCTGCCTGATTCACTCCGGCTTGTCTGCCAACGCTCCTGCTCACACCAGGGCACTGTCATTGCAGCCGACAGCGCTGGGCTGTACCCGAGGCAACGACGGGGCTCGCTATGCAAAATATTTCCCATACTTTCCACCTATTGATGAAATCTCTTGGGGTCACCCCTGAAACCGCTCGGGGCTGCTGCCCTGCCAGCGGGCCGACTTTTTCTGCAGGCATCATCGGGCAAGGATCCAAATGGGAGGAGCTGAACCTATCTATAGCAGAAAATAACATGGCTTGCTCGCTATTTCTCCTTTTTCTCTCTTAATACGCTCCAGGAGATATTGCCAGCCTGCTGAGCTGTGTCAGGCTGTAGGTGGGGAGCTGCAGTGCTGTAACTGAAGACAGTTTTCCTGCAGGGACTTTATTTGGGGAATTATGCTGTCGCATTCGACCACCGTTGTCTCAAGGGAGCAGACCTTGTCCCCAGAGGCCTCCTGCACCGCGGGCCGGAATCGCCCGCTGCTGGTACTGGTGCAAATCAGTGAGCAAGGCACCGCGACTGTCGGAGGTTGGTTCCCTGGCATGAAAAATAGCACAACTGAGTGAAAGACATAATCAGTAATCTGGAAATGCACCCGCCCCACTTTTATACCATGCCCTGACCTCTCCTGGGTGAATATGATTTGCTGGGATGACGTTGTTTTCCCTCCTCGTGCCTGTTCAGCCGCTGAAGCGTTATTGAGCACCGCCGAGCCCTGGTGCTGATCCCACAGCAGGGCCAACGCCCAGCAGCTCACAGAAGTCCACGGGATGATGCCGTCACAAAGCTGGCAAGAGTTCAACATCGTGCTTTACAGCTTGCCTGTTTCTAGACTAATTTCTGTTGGCATCAGAAATCTGTGAACGGAGAAAATCTGCACTTGCCTTCATTCCAGGAAGGCTCTAAACTTTCATGAGAAAAAATTAATGGATTTATTTTCTCAGTAAACTTCTGACAAATGGTCTGGGCAACACAGTGTCAGACAGTGAGCTTGGCAAATAAGGAAAAAGATGTTCTTAGCTCAATTAGTGCGAATGGGGGTAAAATCCAAAAGAAGACAAGGCTTTCTGTGGTCTTCCCGTGGTCTCCCACGCATTAGCAGCGTGAGATGTATCTCTGTCTCCCCCACGACTCTTTTCCTGGACCTGCTATCGCAGGCGGAAGCAAGGTGCTGCCTTGTTTTCACCAGGTGTGGTGGAAGGGCACAACTTACCCTTCCGTCGGTGCAGACGAACCCACAGACTGTCCTGTTCCTTCCCACTTGAGCTTTTGTTTGCAGGGGGGACGCTGGGAGCAGGGGCTGAGCTGGCTGTGCAGGTGGTGGTGGCGGGATCCCTCCTGAGCAGCACAGAAAAGCCCCAGGGCAGCCTGAGGCGGGCGAGGTTTGACTCTGAGGATCTTGGGGATCAAATTCAGTTTTGGCCCCCCAGGGCTGGCTGCAGAGGGCTGGCCAGGGAGCTGCTTCCTCAGCGAAGAGCCGGGAGAGCTCAGAGAGGGAACATTTTGTCCTCTGCAGTGTGACATTTATGTCCCTCAGGAGCACCAGCCTCCTCTCCTACAGCAGGAATCAGAGCTGCTCTAGGGACTCAGCTGACAGCAGACTTTGCCCTGGTTTTTAAAATCCTTCACATTTCACTGTTTACATTCCTCAGCAATGTGCCCATAAAGGCGGTTGAACATGAGCCCCTCAGAAAGCTGAAGACATTCATCTAACGACTTGCAGGTCTATAGGGGAAACCTTTCACCATTTGCCAGAAGGTTCTGTTTCCCCCCCCAGCAATCCTTCCAGCCAGCCTTCCTGCCTGCCCGGCCACGAAATCCTGTTTTGCACCCTGCAAACGCGATTTCAGTACCTCTTCTCAGCCACATTCTCCTTCGTGTCCCTGCCCTGACTCGGGCAGAGAGCTGCCATCCTGCCCGGCCCAGCAGCCGCTCCTGAGCCCCGGCAGCAGCTCCACTCATGAGGATGCCGTGTGTGCTCGGCTGGATCCTTTGCCTTGCTAACCAATTCAAGATCTTTGCCCCCATGCCACTGAACTGCCCTGGGGGTCTGAGGCAGCGGGCACGCTCCCCTCGGCCAGCCTTGGTGCTCTACTCTGCTTAGCAGCCCTGCTGGTGAACAGCGAAGAGTAATCCTGCTTAAGTTTCTGAATATATATTTTAACATGATTCAGCTGTCGAGAGGGAGTAGCAGATTGCTGACCGAGAGAAAATTCTGGTCTCTGGCTCCACACAGTCTGAGAGTCGGGAGATTTTCTTGGCCAGATTTTTATTTCTGCTCAGTTATACCTATTGACTACTGCAAAACTACAGAAAGCAATTGAAATGAGAATCTGGCCCCAAACTAGTAATTTTTGCTTTGCATTGACATTCAGCATGTGAAACCTGATGAGATTTCCAGATGTACAGTTGGTGAGTTCCCCTGTGAAGCCAAGAGCGAAATGGGCCCAAGGAGAGATGCAGAAACACCTTCGACAAGTGCCAGCTCTCTGTCTGTGCAGAGTTTGTTGCATGTTTGCTCCTCAGGATGTTATGCAGTTTTGTGATGTGGTTATGTCGTTTATCAGCAGAGAAAGTGCTCTGCATATTCGATGGTTGCCTTGTCTGTCCCATTTTGTAATTTCTCTGGATGCATTTCAGTGAAATACATGACGTGCGAACGCTGGCTTTAAGCGGACATCTTAGCACGTCCTTGCTTCGGGTAAGGATGCCGCTCGCATAGTGAGTGTCCCGACGATCCCTCCCCACCAAGCACTGGGGGGTTTTGGCTGGGAGAAGGGCTGGGCTGGGGGAGTGCACCTCCCACTCACAGGCTGCTCAAGGGCTGCTGGTTCCCAGGTCCGGAGAGGAGCTGGAGCGAAGCACCCATCCCTGTCCCAGGTGGGTACAGCGCAAGCGGTGGGTTGCCAGCACCGGGTTTGGCTGCACTATTCACTGATGCAGCCAGTTTTGAGCAAGTTTCCTCGCCTGGGGCGAAACGGTGAGGGCTGGTGCTCTGCTGCCAGGTGCCTGAGCTGCTCTCTGGGTTATGTGTGCTTGCCTCAGGGGCTTTATTTTGACTCTGCATCAGCCACTGAGGTAGGACATGGGTGGCAGCCAAGCAGGCAGGTGCTCAGGGCAGCGAGTTGCTTTGAGCGGCAAAATTTCCCGTCCTCCTGCTTAACTCTGCTGAGGCTGGGAGACAGGGCAAGGGAGAGGGTGTGCCCACACACAAGTGGGGATGGCTGATGCCTTGGGCTCCCCCCCGGCCTGCTGTTGGCCTCTCACACACCTTTAGGGAGGGCAAAAATTTGGCAGATGTGCAGGAACCTCTCGATAGCCTGCAACGTTGTGAAGATGGTTTCCAACCCATGCAGCAAACTTGGTGCCCCGCTCTGCTTCCCCTCTGAGTGGTGCCCCAGCCCCTGGTGCCTGCCCCTTCCCTTTCCCCTTCTCCTCTCTCTCCCTTTTTCCTTCCACCTCATTACCCCCGGGGGAGGCCTCCTGCTTTTTGGACAGGACAAAGTCTTGGCCCCAGCATGCTGGCAGGCAGCAGAGCTCTGGTCTCCTTGCACCCGTGTGAGGCAGGATGGAGAGGCTGTGGGGCAAGGATGTCCTCCACAGTACACTTCAGGAAAGGTCTATCCTCCATCCCCCTGCCCCCCGGTTTCTTAAAAGGTCTCAGATTTATGCTGTTGGGATAACAATCTGCCCCCGGGGGGGCTGCGCCTGCAGCATCCTTCCTTGCAGCTTTGGTGGGAGGAAGGCTTAACCCCTCGCTCTTTCGGTCCCCCATTAGGGAAGGGGCAGCGCAAGGCCAGGTGCCTGGGGCCAGTGGTTTTTAGACATTCAGGCAGGAAAGGGTTTTGTTAGGCTGCAGTCCCTTCCTAAGGGGAAAAAGGAAGGAAAAAAAAAAAAAAAAAAACAGGCTTGGCAAGGCTTAGTGCAGCAAAAGATCCAAACCTTTGGTGAATAAAGCAGCTGGGAGAAACAGTAAAGCTGGAAGAGCAGCACGGGGGATGGTTGTTCGGGGGACGGTTGTTCGCTGTTGCCTCAGGAAGGGATGATCTTGAGCCAGATCCCAAGGGTAGCTCGTGCCCGTTAGGAACTGGCCCACAGCAAGAAAGCCAAGTCCAAGCGCCTCACCACAGATGCAACCGCAGGAGGTTTCTGCCTTAAATAAACACGGCGCTGGGAGCGAACTGCAGAGAGGCGCTGCGCAGCCAGCAGCTCGCCTCGCTCGGGTGCTGCGGCGCGTCTCCTCTCTGCAAAGGCAGAGGGTGAGGGGGTGAAGTGCAGTCCTATTTCGGCCCTGCCTTCTTTGGGCTGGAGAGGGCAACAGTTTGAGAATTCCAAGGTTGTGGCTGTCCCTGCTCCCTGTGGGGGAAAGCTGGGACAGGAAGATCCCTGTGGAGAAGAGGATTTGGCCATCTTGGAGTCTTCTGTAAAAGAGAAAGCAGGAGCCCAGGCTCTCAAGTGTGTCCAGAGACAGGGGGGTGCCTTCACCACCACTGACCGGTCAGGAACACGTAAGAAGGAAGGCAGCTAGGGGAAGCAGTCTGGAGAGCTCAAGTGAGCTCTTGGTGGGCTTTATGACATCTGTGAAACAAAAATAACAATACAGCTAGGGGCAGGCCTTCTACTCTGCCTGCTGTTTTTCCTTGCAGAATTATTTAAGAAAATCTGGACAGGTCTCCCTCCTAACCTTACCTCTCCAGTCCCAGCGGCAGATCCCTCAGGCCTTGGAGAGAAGAGCCTTTCCTGCTGTACAATTACACCGCTACTTTTGCAGCGCTGGTGACAGGTATAGAGAGAAGGTTCAGGCTTAAATCGTGACGATGATACACAACAGCAGTGTGCTCCAAGTGTAACCAAGACAACTGATCTTTTGTAAAACTTTGCCCAATAAAAATAACATTAGGGAACTCTTAGAAAGCAACCCCCAGCAGTGAGCCCTTTCCATGTGTTCAGGTAAGAAAGTCCTCGTTTGGGATGTAAAATCGACACCAGAAAGCTGGTAAATGCCAGCTTTACAATTACCTCAGCAATCTTTATCTGGCTCCCATGTGCGTAATGCTGATTTGATGAAAAATTCACACATTATTTCCTTCACATGATCCTGACTCATCCAGTGCCCAGGAAGTTGCATCCTTAGTTCTGACATTTTGCAGACTTTGAATGATTGATTAAAGCATTTAAATAACTTACTTCAGACGTAAGGGCGGTGGTTGTTGTTAAATGTAATTATTGTTGTTTAAATGTAATTATTTTTACATTATGACTAATTATAAATGGATATTGTTAATGGAAGAACAAAATTTGTTTATCAGGGCTTGAATTCTGCAGTCATCGGGAATAAACACACCAGGTAATGAGTTTGGCAATAAAATGACAGCCTTAGGCATAGACCAGATTTAGCGCCGCCCTTTCTCTTTGTATCACACTTCCTTCCTCCCACGAGCTCAGCCCACTCAAAACCTGTGTAATTTCTTCCTATAAAAGGATGTGCCTGTTTCTGCTCAGATTTCTAAAGCATATGCCTTTATTTCCTAAATATGTTCCTCAGTGGGAACTCTCCTAATGGATTTACAGGCCCATTTTATCACTCTTTCTGGGATGGATGGGACTGAAAGAGCTGAAAAAGTTGGGGTTTGATTTAGAGTGAAGGGGAGGAGGCCTGTGGTGAACAACCTGTGAACAGGGGAGCAGAGAGAAGTGGGATAGGAGTGGGAGCCTCTGGGTGAGATGATCATGTGGCAGCACAGTATGGTCTCTGGGCAAACACGCCCCAGGTCAGTATCTGTTCTTCCCCCAGTTTCCCCTTTTACAGGTTTTATTCTGAAAGGAAAGGAGTGGGAGAGGAGGAGTATTCCTTTTCCCGCTTACTTAAGCTCCCCAAATCTCTAATGAACTCTAGCTTACCAAGACTCAGCTTTCAAAAAAACCCTGATTAGGTGAAAGAAAGCAGAGGGAATTAGCAGCAAATAATTTTTTTTTTGCAAAAACTCACCGCGTAATTTGGGCATCTCTGCTTCAAAATACATGCACATTTTCAAAATGAAGATTTCCAAACCTGACTTGCACAAGAACTTCTTCAGCAGAGCTGTCGTGAGATCTGCCTCTCTTGGCTAAAGGATGTTTTTTTGCACTTAGAGACCAAACCACTTTTTGGTTTGTTTTGTTGTTTTGTTTTGTTTTGTTTCTTTGTTTGGTTGGTTGGTTGGTTTTGTTTTGTTTTGTTTTTTAACCATATCACATTGTTGGCTCATTTCTGCGACATTCACAAACACCATCAGGTTTCCTTCAAAACCACTCCAGTCAAAATGTCTTTTTTGCCCGAGAAATAAATACCAATGACCTACTTCCCCTGCATGTGTTATCTTTCGTTTATCCAGAGCCCCAGCACCTTCAATTGCATCTGCGTTACTTCTGTATTCTTTCCTGGGTTTTCAACATCATTACATTTAATATCAAATGATAAATTGAATTTGCGTGACGTTTCCTCTGCTTGGGCTGTTAACTGAAGTGCATCTTGCAGCTGGGAATTGGGCACCGCATCCCGTAGAGTAGCAGGAGTTTCCAAGAAGCGGTTGAAACTTGGCCATCCCTCGGTCTGGTCGTGAACTCCAGAAAAACGGGATGTAAACCTGCTGTTGCCTACTCCGCTAGCTGACACCCAGATGCTTCCAAACTTTGGCTGCCAAACTGCAAAAGCCCACCAAAGGTGTAGCTTATGCACTGGTTAACATGTTTGTAACCTCTGTATACGGAGTCCACAAAAATCTTTATCTAGTAGGTGACGGAAAGTATTTCTGAGCTCAGTGATCTGGAAACCAACGACTCGGTTCGATATCAATTCCAAAGGAATTTCAATTTTGGAAAAATATAAATTTACGTCTAGACATCTCCTCTTTTATTCCCCTCATGGACTCCCAAGCCATATTGTCACAAATTCTCAGTAACGCCACCGTGCCTCAGGAATGCTGATTGCAGCCATGACTGAGCACCTTTCGAGGCCAAGACCTCCATCGCAGAAATTTTAGCCCAGGGCTACGTTGCGGTGCTGTTTCCCATCACCTTTTGTTTGCCTTTTTAATTAGTTTCCACTACATGGGATCTGCCTATACCCAAGGCAACCTGAAATTATTTTTCAGGGCCGCGTAAGATGCCTCTCCTCACTGCCCACAGTTACAACCGCTGCCGTGCCCACCCAGCCTCGCCTCTCTTTATGTGCGCGTGCTGCCTGTATCTTGGTGTGTGGGGGGGTTGTTTACATATTTTTTTTTTATACCTTCAGCATTTGTTGCATTATTTTACTCTGGACTGAACAGAGGCTTTCTGGGTGGCGATCTGCAGATCCACCTTTTGTCTAAGCCGCGCAAGGGATATGTTACTGAGTACGTCTCCATGATGGAGGCCGTACAGACTCTGTTTGTTAAACTCCTTCAGCTTGTAAAAGACCACAGCTCGCTCAGTAACCGGCAGGCGGCTGGGCGCAGAGGTTTGGTGCGAGCAACGTTGAAAAAAGGCGGGGAAGCGGTTGCGAGACCCACGGCAGAAAGCATCGCGCCGCGGGCGTTGGCTTGTGGGGCGAACCGCCGTGGGGACGGCGGCGAGCCCCCCTTTTCCCGTGGCAGGCAGCAGAGGGGAGGGCAGAAGAAGCCACCCCCCCGCGGGAGCCCCGGGAATGCGCCTTTTTTTTTTTTTTTTTTTTTTTTTTTTTTTTTTTTTGCGGGGGCGGCGAGGGGGGGCGGTTCCCGGCGCCGTGAGGGAGCGGCAGCGGCGGGAGGAGAACGCGCGGCCCTCGCGCGCGGGCGGGGGAGGGGCGGGCAGCGGCACGGCGTGGGCGGGCGGCCCCGGGCCAATCGGGCGCGCGCCGCTGGCGGGCGTCGCGAGGCGGCTTCAGCACGACCGACCCGCCGGCTGCGGCATCCATCACACCCCACCCCCACCCCCCCCCCACCGCCGCTCCGGTACCCGCCTTGCGGGGGCGGTGCAGGAGGGGAATATTATAAAAAAAAAAGAAAAAAAAAAAAAAAAAAAAGGGGGGGGGCAGGGAAAACGGGAGCGGCCCACGTGATGGGCTGCCGCAGCCAATGAGGGCGGCAGGAGGTTGCGCGTGGCAGGCGAAGGCCGCGGGAGCCGCGAGCGGGGCGCGTGGGCCGGGGCGTTGCTCGGCGCCGCGTGGAGCCGCGTCGGCGGGAGGCAGGTAGGAACCGACACCCCCCCCCCCCCCCCCCTTCCCGCTCCGTTCTTCCATTACCCCACCCCCACACCCCAAAACGCTCCGGTTTTGAAGTTTTATTCGAGGAAGGTGGCGTGAGGTGTGCGCGTCACGTGAGCGCGGCGGGTCCAATCACACGTGCGCGCTCCCCTCCCCTCCGGCCGGCGGGGCCGCGTTTGAGGCGCGGCGGGGCTGACCCGGTCCCCTCGCCCGCCCCGGGGTCGCGGACGGACGGAGGGGCGGACGGGGCGGGGGATGCGCAGTGGCTGGCGGTCACCTGACGGGGAAGGGGTGGTGGGGGTTAAAGGGACCGAGCAGCCCCGCCGCTCCGCATCCGGGCTCTCCGGCCGGGAAGGGTCGGGTGAGGCCCGGCCCCGACCAGTTGCCGCCTCCCCCCACAGCCATCGCGCTCCCGGGGACCGTCCCCCCGGCGTTGAGGGGGGGCTGGGGAGGGGGGAGGCGTGGCCGGCGCCAACCGTGTGACGGGGCTGGGCTTCCCGCCGCCTCGCCTCGCCCCGCCCCTCCCCGCCCCGCCGCGGTGGGAGAATCCGTTCCCGAGGATCTGCCCCCGGGTGTAAGGGGGGGGGGGGGGCGGGGAAATGGACGGCGCCCGCCCCTCCGCCCGCTCGGTGCCGCGGGGGGGGTGAGGCGGAGCGGCCGCGGGGGTGGCGGGCGGCGCGCGTGCGCCTGCGGCACGTCGCGTGAGGCGGCCGTTGGTGGCGGGCGGACGGCAGTGCCTCCCCCTCACACACACTCTCACACAACCTCCGTTCCCGCCGCAGTACCCCGCCACCGCTCGTTTATCGGCGGCCCCGCGCTCCCCGCCGTCGTTCTGGTATCTTCCAGCTTTTCCTCCGGCGCAGGCCCGAGCGCCGCCCGGGCCGAGGACGCGCCTGCGTGGCGCGGGAGGCGGCTTCGTGTGGCGGGATCGAGCGCTGGGCCGGGTGCCGCCGAGGGGAGCGGAATAAACAAACAGCGGCGCTTTCCTGGGAGGGCGAGGGCGGTGCCGGTGTTGGGTTCGGTGGCTGCCGGTGGCCTTAGGTACCACGCTAGTTGATAAGCAGTTTAAAAAGGGGGGTTTAAAAATGGTAAGGTGAGCTCAGTCTGTAGATGGTAGGCATGAAGGCTAGCAGTTATTTCATCAGCCTGGTTAGGTGAGTGGTTTCCAATCATGCGGTTTGAATTTCTTGCCGAGCTTCTTAAGATGTCAAAGCTTACACAGTCACACTGCCTTACTTCTAACTCAGTAATATCCAAACTCATGGGTCGTCTTTAATCGCACTTGGTGAAGTGGGCTAAAGCCCTGAAGATTTGCAGTTGCCTCAGACTTTGAAAACCAAAGGTTGTGTATAAAGAAGAGGGCAGGCTGAGGATTTGCTCTTACGACTTTAAGGTGTTTTGCCCGATGAAGCCACTGGCTCTGTGGCTGCAGCACCCTTTCCATGTCTTTGGGCACAGTTCCCAGGGAAGTCTGTACTGAGAACTGGGGCAGGGAATGGATTCTGCCAGAAAAATGTTCCTGTGGGTAACCATTTTTGTGCATGTATGTGTGTTTATGTGGGGAAGGTCTGACAGAGATGGACAGCACTCCTTCGCTTGTGTATTTCACCTGGCAGCAACAGACCATTAATCTCACCTACTGTTTGCTTAGTGTTGGTAGAGATGCTGTTGTGCCTGCCACGGGAGAGAAATGTGCAACTGGAGGAAAACAAATGGAAAACCAGTTTGTGAATAAACTTGTTTGGTCAGCTAATCAGGAAAAAAAAAAGAAATTCTTTCTCTTTGAGCCTATGCTACTTCTTCATTCACATTCAAATCAACTAGATCACTTCTAAAGTATGTGGCTGTGTATGTTGGCTTTTTAAAACCTAATTTCCTAAGGAATGGGAAGTCCTAGACATTCTTTTTACAAACACAATGAAATAGATCTTTGCCTAGGGGAGTGAGAAGGAGGCTGTCCCTGTCATCCCTTTGCTGTTTCATAGACAGCTGAGAATCTACTGAAAAATTCCTCCATGGTATGCACATAGGAAACTGCCGCTAGTGTGACACCAGCAAGGCTTGCTTGATATCTTGTTCTTCCATAATTAAGGATATGTTGGGATGTGTGGGTGGTTTTGTTTTGTTTTGTTTGTTTTTGTATGTGTGTGTTGTTTGTTTGTTTGTTTTTTAATACTGGATGACTTTAGAACAAATAATCGAATGATGGTGGTGGAGTTGCTCTTCTCTCTCCGCAGAAAGATGGAATGTGCTTTTACTGTTGGTTTCTGGCAGGTTTTAGTACTCGTGATGAAGCCTTGATATATCTTTCTCTGAACTGGATGAGGAAGAATGCAGTGAGAATGATGATGGCTTGTCATGAGAAGAAAACAACCAGGAGAAAATACTATTTTTTTTTTCTTTATTTTTTTTTTTTTTTAATCAATCCTAGAACAGAAAGGCAGTAAGGGATGTGAACAGCATAAGACAGAAAATGAATGTGGGAGTCAGATAAAACATATCTACAATAAAAACGTTTGCATTCATTGCTACAGTCACTATCTTCAGGAAAAAACAATTTGGAGAATGACAAGATAGTGACCTAATTACTGTTAAACAAATACTTGTGATGATGGAATTGTGCTGTTTTGCTAGCTCTTGCAGTACAGTGCTTTCTGCAAATATGGTGTGGTCCGCCTGGCCACTGGGTAAGTCGGTAAGTCAATAATGAAGATGGATATAAACCTTTAACCCGTCACCAACAGTCTGATACTTTAATTGGTGTTACTCTCCTGTTTACCATAACTTAAAAGGGGTTCCCTGGCATTTCTAACTTGATGAGCCATAGGTGACTGTAGCAGTGAGTATTGCTATAAGACATCAGCTGAATGAATGGGATAGTCCTGAGCTTGAATGAGGGCTTTTTTACTTGTCTGACTTGTTTTGGTGAATTTTCTTTTTTTTTTTTCTTTCCTCCTATGATGCAGACAAGATCTCCAGCTGAAGATTTATGTATGTGATAAATGTTCCTCATGATGGCCATAAAGGGACTGAAATTCATCAAAATGGTGTTATTCCTGTTGATTATGGCTTGTTTCTGCCAGTGTTGCATGGCAAAAAGCATGACACATTGCTTTATTCTTTTATTTTTTAATTTTCAGTAGTTGAAATAATAGTATATTGAAAAAGTTACAGTAGTCATTGAACGTATGAGTAGTGAGCATATCCATGACTTTCTGATAAAATATACAAAATACTTTATTTTAAATGTTGAAATAATAACTTATTGTATACAGATAAAAAAGAACAATTATTTGTAGTGAACTGGCTTCTCTCCCTGCCTTCTCACCTGCACCTCATGCTTTATATCAATGGATTGTGTGATTCCATTTTGCAGTCTTCAGGGTTTGGGAAGATTTCAGTATTTCCCAGAAGATCAGGTAACTCATGGGAGACGGAGAATATTGCGCACTGTATATTGCAGGATCAATGCTGGTAAACAAAGCACCAACTTTCCGGGGGACTGAAAGTTTGGGCTTTTGGGGCAAAGTGTTAGTTATGGGGTGGTGAAGCGGGTATTTCCTTCCTGCCTGCTCCCCCCCCCCCCCCCCAAGTGTTTGGCCTGTTCCTCCAACAGAAGTGCTGCTTTTGCAGGGGTGTAGCTGGCACTAGGTGAAGCGCTTCCTGAACCACCGCCTTATTCATCCTGCCACAGTCAGGGCTCTGAGTGTTAAGTGAATTTGGTTTTGGTATAAAGTAATTAAGTTAATTTGGTTTTTGTATAAAGGAATGCTCTGGGCTGAAATCTGATGGCGCACGAGCTGTGTCATACTTGCTGTTGGGATAACGCATTCTGTGTGTGGCTGGAGCATGCATTTTAGCATGTTTGCAATCATCAAGAAAACCTGAATCTGGAAAAGCAGATTTCTTGCTCCCCCTGCCCCCCCCTCCTCAGCAACAGTCCATTTCTTGCAAGACATTTTTATTTAATCTCACACTTTTTAGCTAGATTCTGCTGCCACTTAACACCTTTAATCTTCTTGACACTGGATTATGCTTCCTCACTATAGCTAAAGGAAGGATTTAAGCAACTTCTCTATCATAAATAAAATGATGTAAACTTTTTTTTTTTTTTAAGTAGATTTGGGCTGGGATTTTGTTGCCTAAGGACAGGGGTCCAGAGCTGTCATAAGTGCTGCAGGTTCTCAGAGACATCTGTGTAGAGAAAACATTAAGCTCTGGGGGGACAGTATTCTTCTGGAGAAGCACTTGGTGGCCAGTGGGGCCAGTTATGTAATAGAAGATGGGACTAGGTACCTTTCTATAAGCAGTTAATCCAATCCAGAGTTTCAGAACTAACAGACTTTCTTGTGGGGTGCTACTGTGTTAATCATTCTCCAAAGTGGCAAAACATTGGCTAAAGAAGGTATGGGTTTGTATTTTAACCCTTCTGGCGTGCACCACGTTGCACAACACTTCTAACTAGAACATAACTAGATTTTCAGGTCTTTGAATTTTTTTTTTTTTCCAATGACCAGAACTTGAGACTCTGTATGATTGTCAGGGCTGCCTGGCTGTAGTTAGTAATACGCTTGTAGGCTCAGGTCTGCTGACTGCCTGCCGCTGTGGGTGTATTACATTGGCACAGTTGGTTTTGATAGCTGTTGTTTTCAGCCGGTGAGTATAGTTTCAGCTAGTGTTTGTTTTTAGCTAGTGAATTTGGGAGCTGAAAGCCTCCTTTATGCTCCAGTAATGCTCCAGTAGTAGCGCCTGTCAAAGTATACTGTATGACAGAGATGTCCTGTCGTGTATCTACTTGTGTAGTACAGGTCTTTGTATTTGAATGGAACGGGTATTGCTAACAAAAAATGTAATCCGCACCGCTTTTATGTTTTCCACAGGTTGGCAACTGTTACATTCTGCTTAACTATGTCTGTAACGTTGCTTTCCCAAACCCAAATTTCTAGCAAAGCCTGGGCCTTATGACTGTTCAGCTCATGATCTGTTACTGAATTTTATTTTGGGGGGGGAACAGGTTAGAAATAAGAGTGGCTGAAGAACACAGTTTTTTGCTCCAGTTCCAACTAGCAGTCTCTGGGCTGCTGGGTGGTGAAAGTTACAGGCTCTGCGTTACTTGTGTGTAGGCTTGAACTGGAGCTTTATGCTTGTAGGCATTACCAAAAGAAGGAATGGGATTTACTGGATACTGAAATACAGTTTGTAAAGACTATAGTTCATACTTGCAAGATGCTGCAAAGCAGGGAATATGTCCAAGACACATTTTGGGGAAGAGGGTCTTCGTGGTAGTGAACATCATTTCAAATAGGACCATCACATTGCTGGTTAGTATAAGGTAACTCCCTCTGATCATGAAGGGCAGTATTCAGCTGGTGCAAACCAGTTCATTTCTATGCTGCCAGTTGGTGTTTGGCACAGACAAGGCCTTCAAACTGGTGTTTGTACTGATGGGGTTGCAGCTTTTTATTGCAGTACTCCTGTTTCTTGTCAGCTGTAAGCTGCTCAGAACCGGGTTATTTAAGCTGGTGGGAATCTGTGGTACTGCTCTGACTTCTACTGGTGAATCTATTCTCTTGATAAACTAGAGGTGGTTCCGCTTTTGCTGCAGGCAAGGATTTCTACCTGCATTAGGTAAAATGCTAGCAGAATTCCTGGCAATGTCAGCAGCCTCTAGTGATATTTCTTTTATTGTCAGTGGAACATGTGGCTTGTGGGCCATGAACGTGGCACTGTCTGCTATTCAGTTCTGTGTGGCTGCTTTTAGTCAGTACAAAATGGCCTCTTGCTGAAGCAGAAAGACTTATTCCTGTATTGGCACTGTTCAGAAACATACTGCTTGATACGAAATAGAGGGTCAGTGTATCCTGTGACCCTAAAACTTGGTGACTGCTATACCTCATATGTGATTGCTGTAGGTATAGAATGACTGTTCCTGATCAATCTTGGACAAAGCGGCTTAGGTTTTTTTTTAATTGGTGTAATTATTTCTGATTGAATTTAAGGGAAAGATACTGTGCTGGATCCAACAGCGTGAGACTGCTGCAGCTCCGTGCCCCCAGGTATAACCGACAGCAGGGCTGAAAATGTATTCCTGGTATGCACAAGCGTATGGAGCACATGTATAAGTGACATATACATGTATACATGTCTGGCCATACAGATCAGACAGACACATAGATACAGGAACACAGACAGCTGCGACAGCCTCATGTTCCCTGCCTTATCTGAGCAGGATGTAGGTCTCCATATTTTTATACACACACACATATATATATGTACAAGGTAGATTTCCTCCAGCAGCTGGGCTTGGACACTCAGCCTGCCCAGTAGCTGGTTCCTGGATCCCAGTCTCCCTAGTTGCTGGCTTCTAGACACTTAGGCCCTAGTGGCCACTGCTGTGCTACAGGCACTGGTACCCTTCTGTCTCTGGGCTGGCTGGGACCACCCCGTGTGGCCCTGACCTTTGGAGATATGCAGATGTGCATATGCACACCAGGCCGCCGGCACTGCCCTGGGCCCCCAGTAGCCAGGTCTTCTGTTGAGCTGCACACCCCCCACACCCCCCAGGGTTTATAGCTATACTGGAATGCTTTCTTGATTCCATTCTTCCCTTTCATATTTTCTGTATGAAACATGAAAGCACTGTTAGCCTTGGCTTTTTATTGTGCGAAGATATTTTAGAAATTACCAAGAGAAATGTCATGTGAAGCTGTTTTAGGGAATGGCTGAATGTGTCCCTTAACAAAAAGAATACCATCTCTCTGATATTTTTTTTTGTTTTTGTATCTCCTTCCTTCTAATTCCCCTTTTTCTCTCCACATCTGCTACTGCAAGCATCTGGGGTGTTTCCTTTCCACCATGCCGACCTCACACATACGGGTGTTGTGGTTTAACCCCAGCTGGCAACTAAACCCCACACAGCTGCTTGCTCACACCCCCCAGGTGGGATGGGAAGAGGATTAGAAAGGCAAAAGTGAGAAAACTCGTGGGTTGAGATACAGATAATTGAACAGGTAAAGCAAAAACTGCACACACGAGCAAAGCAAACCAAGGAATTTCTCCAGCCCTTCCCCTGGGCAGGCAGCTCAGCCATCCCTGGGACAGCCTGACTCCGTCACACGTAACGGTGACTGAGGAAGACAAATGCCATCACTCCGAATGTCCTCTCCTTCCTTCCCCAGCTGTAAATGCTGAGCATGATGCCATACGGTGTGGGACATCCTCGGGTCAGTTGGGGCCAGCTGTCCCCGCTGTGTCCCCTCCCAACCTCTTGTGCCCCCCCCAGCCACTCACTGTGGGTTGGAGAGCAGAGAGGGCCTTGACTCTGTGTGAGTGCTGCTCAGCGATAACAAAAACATCATCCCTGGGCCATCAGCACGTTTTCAGCACAAATCCCAAACGTGGTCCTGTAGTAGCTACTATGAAGAAAATTAACCCTATCCCAGCCAAAACCAGCACAGTGGAGCTAGAGCTTCCCTTTCATCTCTGTCCATACCTCCTTTATAAACTGCTAGAAGTGTCAAAATCACAGTCTTACGTTCCTCCATATTTGCAGAAGTTTGTATTTAAGTAGTTTGTCTGTACAGTGAATGTGTTCAACCCTCCTTTTTTTTTTTTTTTTTTTTTTTTCAGCCTGAGTACATTCTTCTAGTTAAAAGGGAAAAAATACTCTGTGCTCATCTCCTGCAGACCTATGTTACTGTTTTGATGCACGTTTTTCAAGTGTCTTGAAAGTATTTCAGTTACGTGCTTCTGAGATGATCTCCCACCGCATAAACTTCTGTTGTGGAGAAACCTCTGAAGGGGTGCTGGCCTTTGTAACATTGATCTTGTTTTGCACTTTTGCTGCATCCTAACAGCAAAGGCATGCCTGTGTTAGTGAAGCTGAGGAGCAGCCCGAGGGAAGTTACTGTCTCTAGTAGGCAGCAGTCGGTACAAAATGTTGGTGTGCAGGTATCTGGACCTTGGTGTCAGCCTGCTAACGCTGATGCCTTGACTTCCTGGCACTGTTGTGTATCTGTCCTTTCATAATGGCTGCAGTGTTGTAAAATAAAGATCCTTAACTGAAAAAAAGGGAGTAGGGGTGCTTCATGGAGGTGCTCACCTGCAGCCGTGCTGCATTTTGGTGGGAATTCCCTTACGGTTCAGCGTTTTGTTTTAGTGGGCTGATTCTCAGAAGCGCCTGGTTTACAAAGCGTGATTTTTCTCGAGGTATGTGAAGGACCGCCAGCCTGGGCGTGGTGCACTTGGTGAGGTGCCGGCACGGAAAGACTCGGGTGCAGACTGTGCTAAGCCAGGTTTTGGTCGTTAACTGGTTTGCCTCACCTCACAGGTGATGAGGTAAACCGGGGCCGTGGTTTGACAAGGCTGCGTTAGCTGCGGGGACGTCACGGGGTGCTCGGCAGCGGAGGGTTAGGTTCCGATTTGGTGAAAACTTGCACGGACGGTCGGGGACTAAGGGCGATCCCGGCCTTCGCGGTACCTCCGAGACTGAGGATTTCCCCGGGGAGGCGGGCGGTGCGGGTACCGGCGTCCGTGTCTCGAGTGAGTGGGAGGCGGGTGCGCCTTGCCCTCGCAGCGGGGAACCTTTTCCCGGGACAGCGGCGGCAGCCCGTGCCTTAACGCTCCCCGGCGCTCAGGCTGCGTCCGGGCTCCGCCGACCCCGGGGCTCTGGCTCTGTCCGGCCCCGGGCGCGTCCCGCCGGCGCCGCCCCGAGGCCGTCGTCTGCCAGCGCGGGGGGCGCCGCCGGGCCCCGGGCCGGGGCCGGGTGGAGCGCTGCAGCCGGGCGCCTCGGGGTCGGGGAGGGGGGGAGTGGGGCGGCGGCGGGGCCTCGCCACAGCGGCGGGACGCTGCGCCCCCGCTCCGCCTTCCAGAAGCTTCCCCGCGCGCGGCGCTGCGCTGCGCCGGGGCGGGCGCCGGGGCCGCCGCGCGCGGCGCGGGCCACGTGACGGGCAGGCGGGAGGGAGGGAGTGGAGTGGGGTGGGGCTGGGGGGGGGGGGGGGTTCGGGACGGGACGGGACGGGGGGGGCGCGAGCTGGCGGCGCGCCTGCGCGCGCTGCGGCGCGGTGACGTCACCGCGGTGCGCACGCACGTTGTCCCCAGCTGGCGGACACACGGTCCGCGTGAGGAGAAAGGAAGCGGGGAGGCCGCCTCGCCTCGCCGCACGGTAACTGCCGGGGAGCGGGGGGATGGAGCGGGGTGCGCCGGTGACCGGCGCCGCGCGCCTCTCCCCCCCCCCCCCCTTTCCCCTCCCCGCGCCTCCCGCTCTGCCCTCCCGAACTGCGAAAATTAACACCAGGCGTAGCCACGAGGCGACGGGGCCCGGGCCCGTGGGCCTCTCCCCGGCGGCGACGCGAAGCGCCGTCTTCGCGAGCGCCGGGTGGGAGCGCGTCGGGTGCCGGCGACGAGCGGCGGGGCTTCCCCCCACGTGCGCCGGACCCGCTGCCCTCCGCCAGCCACCCTCAGGCCGCGGCTCTGCCCCCCCCCCCCTCCCCCCTACGCTCCCGGAAAGGCCCGGCGGCGGCGGCGGCTGCCGCCTGCCCCCATGCCGGAGGCTTCCGGCTGGGGGCCGTCCGGCGGAGGGCGGGGGGAGGCGGTGTTACAAGCGACAAGTGAGCCGCTCGGCCCGCGGCCGTGACGCCACCTGCCCCGGGCGGGGCGCTCGTCTCCCGCCGCACCGAGCGCAGCTTCCACCCCCCCCCCCCCCCCTTCCTCCTCCTCCTCTCCTTCCCTCTCCTTCCCCCCCTCCCCTGGTGCACGGGCCGGGGCGGCCCCGCTGCCGCGGTGTTAAACGGCAGCACCGCGCCTTCAGCGCTCGCTGCCATTGGAGCCGGCGGCGGTTGGCGGGCCGTGCCTAACGGAACCCACAGCGTTGCCTTGTTCGCGGGGTGGGGTGTTTTGGGCTTTGTGGGCTTGGGTTTATTTTTTAAATTTATTTTTGGAAACGTTTTTTTTTCACATCCGATTAGCTTCCTGCTTTTAGCACACCTCACTGCAACTTGCATTTTTGGCCACTGCTGTCTAG
The DNA here is from genome assembly GCF_018691265.1 of Tyto alba. Taxonomy (NCBI): domain Eukaryota; kingdom Metazoa; phylum Chordata; class Aves; order Strigiformes; family Tytonidae; genus Tyto; species Tyto alba. The sequence continues at coordinate 8,088,599 of NW_024881280.1, forward strand.
TTAGATGTTGCTTCTCAAATATAAGGTCTGCACATGGGCAGAGAAGTGAAGTATCTGAAGCTGATTGGAACTTCAGCTTCCACAAATACACACATCTTCCTCGAAATACTGGATTAGAAACTCCATACGAAAATAAAATAGGGTAGTGTGTAGGACCAAGGGTAATAAAATGTGTGAAATTGTTCTTGTAACAGACCACCTTAGTGCTGAAATAATGTAGCTTTTGGCTACTGTAATTGCACATAATCACATTGTAACCGCACGCATCTTAGACTGACTTGGTACTGTGGGCGGCGCTTATGGTAGAAATAACTACAAGAGTGCCATGTAAGAACTTTAAATGCTAGAAAACGGAAACTGTGACTCAGTAGCTCTTTGTATGCATAGAATTTTTGCTGAATGCAAGGTTGTTGAGCTTTTTTGAATTTATTTCTGGCACGTGTATGTTCTACCTCAAGTGAATTTAAAGTTACAGGCTTTCTGCATATCTTATACCACCAAAGTGATTTTAAATCTGGTTTATTTCTTTCATGAGCAGCTAATACAATTTTGATGTATATTACACAGCATTAATGTGAACTCACTTTCTGAATGTATGTTCAATATACGTATAAACTTGCTGTATGTGTATATGTAGAGGATAAGTTGGTGGAAAATCATATGCAGTTTAGGGTGTGATTTCTTTCTCACCATTCCATGTATCTGATTCTTAGTAGAGATTTATATTTCTACTGTGCTTTTATAGATGAACATGAAAAAGCTTTTCTTGGGGAATAGATTTTTGTGTTGCTGGGATTTAAGATGTGTTCTATTGAAAAAGCAGGGCAACATTCTTGAAATAGAAAATATGAAGTGGTCTTTGAACAGCTAACTCATTTTGTGTTCTAGACTTGTTAACTAGTCCTTGGTGGGTGGTTGTGAGTGTCTTTGTGGGGAAGTGTTCCCTCCTCAAAACTGAAAACCAGATTTTGTAACTTAACTGATCTTAAAATCTGTGGAGAACAATTTTGTGTTTTTCCTCCAGTTTAACTTTTACATGAAATTTTAAAGTGCCGAGTTGAAAGGATGGAAGTAGGTCTTGTATTTCCTAGGTGTCAAGAACATTTTGTGGAGTATGAGTCGCCTGCCTCCTGAGCTTTGAGGTCATTTCCCACAGGCATGTGGCGGCTGGTTTGCACAGAGGAGTGCTTCCTCCTACAGTAACCCCCTCCTAACAAAATAAATATGTCTTCTTGAATAACCAGTTCACTTAAAATTCATGAATTTGAGTTAATTCTCTGGAAAGAGACATGATTGTTTTCAAGCAGCTAACTCCTAGTGGTGGTGATTTACACTTGTCTTTGGTTCCCACCAACTAGACACTTGATAACAAGAAGCAATCATTTTTTTTTGTCAGTGTTGTATTCCATATCTAATAAGGATCAAAATATAAGCATCTGAATGTGGGAATGGCATTCTTGTGAGTTACCAGAGGCGCTTACTTTAAATTTTCACATGGCAAAATGTACAGGCTGTTTGAAGAATGAAGCTGTTGATATTTTGTTAGAGTTGACATAATGCTTAACCTGTGAGGTAGACACACAAAAGTAGAATAAAGCAGATAAACATCAAGCAGTTAAAGGTAATTCTTTTAGTTCCGTAAACAGCGATCAGGCTAATCATAACAGTACAAATGTTTTCTTATTTGATTTAAATTATTTTCATAATTTAGAAGACAGGTAACTAAGGTTGCTTGGTGCTTCACATCCATCCATTTAATCTTAGCTGCATAGCACTTTGGGGGGTTAGTTTGTCTATTTTTCTCCAAAGTTTATCTGTTTGAATTTTTTTTTTTTTTTCCCTCCCCTCTTATTCTTTGTCTTTGCCTTTGACAGATGTTTAGAAGTTCTTTGGATTGGGGAGCGGGCAAAGAAATCCCAACACACAAACAGTCTTTTTTAATAAGAAACTTGGGGAAAATGTGTTTTGTTTTGTTTTGTGGGGGTTTTATTTTTATTTTTTTTTTCTTTTTCCTTTCTTTCCCCCTTTTCATTTTTGAAGAAGTTTTGGGCCTCTGGGAACTCTTTCTTTCTGTCAGGACCAAATGACTTCTGCTTTTGTGTTTTGCTGTTTGCTCTTCTGAAAGCTGCACGTTTTACCAAACGCTGTTTGTTAGGCAAATGATCTGAAGAGTTGAGGCAATATGAGAACAAAGAGCACTTTGACACATCAAGCAAGGCATTAGATGAAAATGCAGTTTAAAGTTGTCATAGCCCCCGTGTCTGGAAGGCCTAAATTATATACACACAGGCAACCTTGATTTGATATATCCTAATTGTGCTCGATTTTATAGTACTGATTATCATTTAAGGTTTTTAATGTGGAAAACTGTTACAGAAAGGATTTTGCATGAGACTTATTTACTTTCTTAGACCGTATTTTGAATAATTTTAACCAGGTTTTCCTTTTTTCCAGAATGGTGAACACACATAGAACATTATCAGAACTCCATAGAATTTGCATTTGATTTGAGAGCTTGTAAGAGCATTCATCATGGAGAAACAGCAGATTGTCCTGGGTAGCCGGGATGGTGGGACTGTGTCTGGTGCAGCACCTGCTTTTTTTGTCATCTTGAAACAGCCGCAGGGAAACGGTAAAGCTGACCAAGGAATCCTAGTAGCAAACCGTGATGCTTGTGCTCTCGCCAGCAGTGTATCAACTTCAATAAAACCCGAAGTCAAGACCTGCCTCCCAGCTGAGTGTGTCTCGGGGGGCATTACCGTCACCCTAGATAACAACAGTATGTGGAATGAATTCTACCATCGCAACACAGAAATGATTCTGACGAAGCAGGGGAGGCGCATGTTCCCGTACTGCCGATACTGGATTACAGGTCTGGATGTCCATCAGAGGTACATCCTAGTCATGGACATATCCCCTGTGGACAATCACCGATACAAATGGAATGGCCGTTGGTGGGAGCCCAGTGGAAAGGCAGAACCGCATGTTCTCGGGCGAGTGTTTATTCATCCAGCATCCCCTTCCACTGGCTATTACTGGATGCACCAGCCAGTATCTTTCTACAAACTCAAACTTACCAACAACACCCTGGACCAGGAGGGGCATATAATCTTGCATTCTATGCACCGTTATCTGCCACGACTTCACTTGGTGCCTGCCAACAAAGCCACAGAAGTCATTCATCTCAATGGCCCTGATGTCCATACATTTACCTTTCCACAGACGGAGTTCTTCGCAGTTACAGCCTACCAGAACATCCAGATTACCCAGCTGAAAATAGATTACAATCCTTTTGCTAAAGGATTCAGAGATGATGGGTCGAATAGTCGACCTCAGCGTGATGTGAAACAAACCAGTAACTTAGAATTGGAAGGAGGTGGTGTTTTTAGTGCTGCTAGCGTTCGTGGTCGCCCTGCTGAAGTTGCTGCATTAGATTTACATCAGAGAACTTTAGATTCTTCATTCATTGGTCAAAACCCATCAGATGCTGATCTGGACAAAGAGTCCTTTAACGCAGAAAGGGAATTCCTGGGTTTCCTGGACACTGACCTGTCTTCACAAGATATGCCAAAGCTAAAACAAGAGGTCTCTGAAAGGTGGGTTAACATCCTATTTTTAGTACAAGTACTGTTTGAGTGGGGTGTTTGATAAAATGTTAAATAATAGGATGCTCAGTGTAGAGATTTACAACTAAAGGTTGCCTGACCTGAAATGGCAAAACATTTAGCATTATTAAAAGCTTTTCTTTGTTTAAATTGTCATCTATCAGTCTGGACTTTCTATTGTGTCTGAGGAGTGTAAGTCTTCAGTATTTTTTCCTACGTTGCTTTAAACTCCTTTTGCAGAGAAGTGTCGAGGGATTTCTCTTAACCCTCTTAACATTTTAGAAGATTAAATTTATTTTTTCAGAGTTTTAAGCAGAGCACATTGCCTTTCTTTTTAGGGTTGCTTACCACAGCGACATGCTGTCTCTGTCTTCAGTTTTCACTAGTGGATGGGTGAGGATGTGTGGTATGTATGGATATTTAGGTTGGGTATGTGTAGGGATTGCTACAAGGCAGTTATAACTGGCAGCATGCCACTGTTTTGTCAGTAGTTGCTTGTGTGAATTCTTTTATTCCACAATGTAGTATGAGGTAGCCTGCCAGCTGGTAGTCAGTTGCCTCATGTTTGCTGTGAGGCAAGGGAATCTGCACCTGGGGAAGTACTTCAGAATAACTGTTAGACTGTTCAGACCTTAATTTCCTCTGTGGTAATTTTATGTTTATGAACTTAAGCGGTATTGACTTTTTGAACCATTCTATTCATAGCATACAAACAGTAGTAAAGCAATCTAGTGTATATTGAGAGCCTACCCATAGTATGGAACCTGCTGACCAATAAGTCTTCGTGTTGGTAAAGCAAGCCTGGCGAAACCTGTTATTTTCCTGCACTTTCACTCAGTTTCCAAAATCTAAGCAATAGAATAGAGCAGATTTAGTCAATCTGTGTCAAGAGATGCTTGAAACACTTTGAACCTGAAGAAGCAGTTTAAAAGAAAAAAAGAGGCTTCTCTCCTGTCATGTTTCTTCATGTCTGTCTGTGAATACCAGACTTAATCTGACAAGGATTCAGTGACAAAAGCAGCCTTATGTAGATCTGTACACCAAGAAACTATTTAACTGGAGGGTCTCAGGGTAATGTTAATGGTGTAATTAGAGGTCAGTTCTTAGAGGAAGAAAAGTTGTATTTGTGACAAAATTACATAGTTTGTTTCAAAGGCTATATTACTCTACTACTTCAGTGTGTTTTAGAGTGGCTGGAGGTTTGTTCTACTGTGCTTTTTCCATGCAGAGAGCATCTCCTTGCCTTTTGACGAGCTGAAAAACTTGAAATTACAAAGTTCTCCATTCTTTGAGATTTTGAATTTAGTTGTCATAATTCTTAACAATACTAGAATTGTTTTGTGATCTAGAGTGCCCTAACCGTTCTTTTGCAGTATTTCCCAGTGTCAGTGTATTAGGAAGAACATCATCTAGACTTCTTATATTCCCCAAAAATGTTGTTGTAAATTCTAGAGAAACCCATCTTAAAGACTCAAAGTACGCTGATTTCAGAGAGGATGGGCTTTCTTTAGTTCCTAAGAATGCAGTCTGGAGAAGTGTTTAGTTAACTTTGCATATTGGAAGTAAAACAGTAAAACTCTGAAAATAATTACTGAAAGGTTTATTTTGTTTTCAAAGAGATGCTTTTTTCTTCTTGGGGTCAGCTACAGTACAAGAAAATCAAAATTTTGATCATTTTGTTTGTCTGAGAAGGGTCATTGAAGCAAGTTATTTGGAGAACGGTTTGAATTGGACAGCTTGAGGTTTTTTGGTTCTCTTTACCAAGGAATAAAAATCACTGTTTTAAGGACTTAAGGACTTTCCTTAAGAACAGATGATGCAAATTGGCAGACTTAATTTCTTTTGGTCCAAAGCATGTTAGATGCCTTCCCTGGCTTTACCTCCAAGACAGTTTATCCCTGAAATGTGCTAAAAGTTGCACAGATGGGAAAAGACTGTAAAGAGTTTTTTTCTATTCTGGGTCTGGAAGCCGCTCTCATTTGATAAATAAATGCTACCAACTATTCCTCAAGCATTGTCCAGCTTTTTGTTTTATGTTTTTGTAATCTATGTGAAAAAGTCAGATTCTGTACTTGGAAAGAGAATTGATCTCATCCAAGAAACGTCAGAACTATTTTTTTATGTGCTGGAGTTTTTTCAGAACATTAGTTCTCCTTTTTCCCTCAGATCTGTTCATAATGTTTTCATGCTGTGCAGTTGAGATCCGTTCATAAATATGTTAGCCTTTCAAGGACAGTGAGTGGCATTTTTCTTTATCAAACCAGACACATTAATACTTATGTATTAATGAAGACTGGACAGTTTTTTAATTTTGTCATGGGCAAGCTATTACTAGTAGCTGATAGACATTATCATGTTTTTATGCAGTGTAGTGATTTTTGCTGAGTTTAGATTTGGGAGAGAGTGAGAAGTTGGGAACTCCTTCCTCTGGGATAACATTCACTAAAGGAAGTGGAGTTCCTAGCGCTGTAGGGCATGATACTTTCTGCGAATGCCTGATTTGTCTGACGCTTTTGAGAATGGAACTATGTAAAAGATTGCATATACCTGAGAATAATTTTAATCTTGAGTTACTGGTGCACTTTGGAAATAAAGGACTATTTTCTTTATACAAGGTGTAGTATGTTTTGGGTTTTTTTCCTGCAGCCTTGGTAGTCTGTTTAGTTTCATCAGGTGTATTATAAAGAAAATAAATGTTTAATTTGAGTTGTGGACCCTTCTGTAGGAATGCTTATGCCTGGCACTACTCAGATGTTAGGGCCACAGAGGAAACCACAAACAAACTTTACTGGTTCTTGAGTCTTACAGGATAACATACCCCTTCTCCCTTCCAAGATCTTTTGAATTTTCTAGTTCAAAAATACAAGTACTGTGGGATTTTTAATGCTCCAGTAGTCTTGTTTTTCTGATTTAGTTGTGTTGTGTTTAGTCTGACAGTTTACTTTTCTTACCTCCTTTTGGAAGGCAAGTGATCATCCTTCAAACTCCAGACACAGATTGCTAGATTATTTCCAAAAGAAATATTTTTTTTCCATGGTATATTTTAAAATGATCTATCTAAAAAAAAAAATCCACGGATGTCAGTAATTTCAATAAATGAGCAGCTAAACGGTTTTTAATTTGGCAAAATGCAAGGAAGAGATTTCTCTGTTTTTACTGTTTTATTATGAGGGTATCAGATACATTACTAGAGGTATAAGGAAGTTTGCTTAAATATGAGCAGCATTGTTGCATATCAGACAAAGAAAGAGCTAGTTAAGACATTCTTTCACCATTTTTACCTGATGTCAGATTAAGCAGACAAGGATTTTGAGAGGACAAACTTGCATGATTTGTCTTCCCATAGAATATAGGAAGAGAAGTTTCTGTGACTGGTTATTATTGCACATCACAAACTGAGGGCCAAATGAAATTACTTCAGTGCTAAAAAACAACCTTTTTATTGTTTGAAAAGTTGATAATTGCACCCGAATTTAAAAAAATGTAGAAAAATGCTGTGCATCATTTTGTACAAACACTCTTGTCTTCTCACACGTACGCATACATGGGTGATACCTCAGTCTCGTTACCATCTGGCTTTTACTCTGTATATTGCAACCATAATAACATTTGTGTCCAGAAATGTCATTTTTACAGCAGGGCTTGCTGCTTTATTTTGGATACTGTCCAGATCCCTAACAGAAAGGTAATTCTTAGCTTCAGTATACATCTTGCAATAGGTAAAGGAAAATGGCTAGAGAAGTCCAGGCTTTACTGGGTTTCCAACTGGAAACAGTAGAACTCAGATGTGAAATTTATTCCTGGCCAGAAAATTTACTAGTTTTTTTTTTGTCTCTTTATTGTAGAGAATTTTAAGAGAGAGGGGCAGGTGACTCGCGTCTTCTTAATAGCATTGACTGTAATTGTGGATCTGCTCTACTGAATCAACCTCTAGCTGTAACGTGACAGGATTTTGAGTTGCCCATAACCTCTAAGTAGATTGTCTTAGAATTTAGTTCACAGTAAGCTCACTGAAGAAGAAAGACTTTTTATCTTATACCTGACATTCTTAATTAAACGAAAGCTAGAAAGTTTTTAATAGGAAACTCACTGGTCAGAGAAGACAGTAGACAAATCAGAACTGGTATGCCACTCTCCTTCTGCCTGTTACTCCCTCAGAAAGCAGGTTTTTCCTTCAGGCTTAATTCTAGTTACTTAGTGTCCTTCTGAATTACAGCAGGTTTTCTAGATAGGTTCTGTCTTGTTCTTAGGAATTTTGTATGTAGATGTATAAATCTGTGTCTTGACAGTTTGCTCCCTATTTTAACACTGCAGTCTTTCTTCATGAGGTGGAGACTCACAACTCCATGCTGTGACTTTTTGTCCCAGCTTTTCTGCCTTAAGTATGTTCTCAGTCTACACAAGGCAGAAGCAGCCTCTTCCTCCACATCTTTTTCTCCCTCAATCCCAGCTGGGGGTTCAAGTGAGCATAGTCATTCTTTAAAGCTGGGGGGATGGATAATAATGAAGTATACACATACACACACAATATATAAAGTAATATTCCCTTTATATGCAATATATTGTTAGTAAAATTATGTTAAGTTACTTTGAAGTTGAAATGAGGAGCCAGCTTCTGATGTACTTAACAAAGCTGCCGACTGCTGTTTTCTGACTGATGTGTCTGTCCCTCAGAGAAGCCCATCATCAGAGAGTAACTGGCTGTACCGTTAGTCTTCAGTATCTAATGCATGGTATGTCAAATTCTGGTTAGGTTAATACTCAGACTTAGTGGAAGACAGAGCATAATTCAGTAGGATATTAACTTCTGTAAGTGTTCAAACAGCTGAATTTAGAAATTGTCTGTACGTGGCCTCAGGATGAATTAAAAATATTTGTTGAGTCACATAAAGTGAAGTGCATTAACTGCTCTCCTGGCTTCTTATTTGCAAGCACAGTGGCTTTAGTATGGTGACTTAATGAGATATACAGCAAACTAAGGTCACTTCTGGGCATTTAAAACGTAGCTTAGTCCAAGTTCATGCCGAGTCTTAAATAGGAAAAAGTGCCAAAGTCACCCTGATACTACTGGGGAAGGAAATTGTGCTGCTGCCTTCAGATAAGAAGTTGGATTGTTTTTAATTACAGCAATTTTCTTTCTTTTTTTTTGAGTGCTTCTAAAAATGTGAGTTTGTAAATGACAGCTTATTTAGCAGTCTCATGTCTCGGAGCATTTTGAAAGTTTTTAAAAATATGTAACCAAGGATTATGGGAGATGATGGAATTTCAGTAAAGGAAGAGATTTGATAAAGAACTTGTGTTGTGTTTGTTTTTGTGTTCCCCCTCCCACCCTAGTCCCATTGCTAGCAGTTATGAAAGCGGCTCCCGTGTGGCATCCCCACTGGACCCAAATGGACATTTTAATGTGCTCATTAAAGAGGAACCAGTAGATGACTATGACTACGAGTCAAGTATTTGCACACAAGGAATAAGTGTGAAACAGGAAGACACAGATGAAGAAACTGATGAGTATTCCAACACTGATGATGATGATCCTGTCCTACAAAAACACTTGATGAGACGCAGTGAAATAGATGGAATTGATGGAGAATTCAGGTTTAGGAAGCGTATGCTAACCAGTCATTCAGGTGTTGCCAAAGCAAAAATGTTAAAACTGGATAGTGGGAAGATGCCTGTGGTCTATTTGGAACCTTGTGCAGTCACAAAGAGCACAGTAAAGATATCTGAGCTGCCGCAGACCATGCTCTCCTCTTGCAAGAAGGATAAATCCCCATTGAGTGCAGTACTGGATACCTTGCCTGTGTGTTTTGAAAATCACAAAGGTTGTTGCTTAGGCACAGCCACTGTAACTGAGGAGTTAGTAATGAAAAAACAGTCATCTGGGAGTAAAATGTTACAGAAATACTCTTCAATCAGAGAGGCCCAGTGGGCTCTCTCTAAATCACCTAGTTTTAATCTCAGGGGCTCAGTAAGTTGTCACTTTTCAGCTAAAGAGATCTGTGGAAGAAAAAGGCCTGGCATACTGAAGAATCCAGTGTCCCTGAAGGGCTCTGGTAGCAATCAAAACAACCTATCATCAGTTACAACTAAAAGAGGAAGGCCACGGAAACTGAAAATTTCCAAGGCTGGTCGACCACCTAAAGGTATAGGGAAAACTGTAATAACGACCAAGAACACCTCTCTGGGTCCTGGGAGTATCCTTCCAGATGTTAAGCCCGACCTTGAAGATGTTGATGGAGTCCTCTTTGTGTCCTTTGCATCAAAGGTAAAACCTATTTTGAATAGAATTCAAAACCTTTTCTGATATCTCATGTTTAAGCCCTTTATACTTATAAACTGAAGGTATATTTTCTTTTAAATGGAGTTTTGAGGTGTATGGCCTATTTCCAAATCTGTATGTCCCAATGTTAATCAGAACTTTTTCTTACTTCTTAGTAACTTGGGGGGGGGAAATAGTGGGGTCTAGAGATGCATACTTGTTTATTAAACAATCTTATGTTTTGAATATTTCAGTGGTATTTTGATGTGGGCTAGTTTGCATCTGAGTCAGCGTTTTAAGGTATCTTGTACTTATTTGAGGCTCTTTATGTATGTAGGAAGCTCTTGACATTCACACTGTTGATAGAGCTGGAGGAGAAGAGTCGCAGAATCTTCAGGCTCCTTTGCTGACTACAAATGATCCAGGTACGTTTTTGTATTTTTTGTGTCTATTCCCTGCAATAAGGGAATTTGTGAAGACACATCGAAAAATAAATCATTGAAGTAAATTTTTTTCATGGTTAATGTTTTCTATATGTTCTCTCTTTTTTTATGCTTTGAGTAGATTGTCAAGCAAGAATCCAAGTACTGGAAAAGGAATTGATGGAAGAGCTGAAGACCTTGAGGCATAAGCAAGTAATACATCCCAGCCTTCAGGAAGGTAAGCAGGCAGTGTACATTTTGTTGCACCTGGCTGTATATTATACTTAATCATACTGAGTTGATAAATTCCGACTGGATGTAATAATGTGTATGTCCAACACAGCTGGGATCTGATTTTTTTGTTTGTTTGTTTTTTCAAATGCAGGAAAGTGTACAGGTATGTATGTACAAATACGAGAGTATGAAAGGAAATTTGTGTGAAACTCATTTTCCCTCTTGCCACTTGTGGCAATGAGAGAGAATCTGGTGTCTGACCCAGTTTTTTTCTTACAGGCTTTAAAAGTAGTTTCAGCCAGCTAATAAAGATGTTTTCATTTTCACACATTTATGTTGCAAACTGGAAGAGGTAGAGGAGGCAAAAGATGAATCCTGAATCTCCATCGGCAGAGTGAGAGGCTGCATGTCATTATATGCCTCTTGCAGAAGATGCTGAGCCTTCAGGCAATGCCTGTTTTGTAATGAGCTAATCCTTGTAGAGAGCAGATGGAGCTGATTTTATTCTTCCATAGAAAATAGCCATTTCCTGGTAGTAGAGGAGCTAGAGATCTGGAGACACTTAAGTAAGACTACATTTGCTATGTTTGAGTCTGTATTTCTTTGCGTTGCTGTAGATCCAGGTTCACTAGCCACGTAAGAGGGTCAATCAAGGTACTTCTAGCTTGGGATCTTTCATTTGTATACAGTATTATCCTGAGGTCAGATGGAAGAAAGTCAAGGATCAACACGTAAGGACTTAATGTTCTCTCTGCTGCTGATGTTGAAGGTCTTCAGCAATAGTAGTCCTCAGAGAATTAAAGATGAGCATGTTAGAAGGAAAGCTCCTGCTGGAGTACTGCAGTGGTGTGGGATGCCTCTTCTATTATAGCTAGTTTGAATCTTTATCATATACCTGAAAATCAAAGGCACTGTTGTCATGCATCATATTTCAGATTTAGTAGCTGCATCTGATGTAGAGGAGGAAGTTCTTAAGGTTCTTCATTTGCTACTACTTGACTGCAGCAACTGGAATTTAGCAATACTCTGGAGACGATAGAAATTAATAAAAGTAGTAGTTCACCTGTCATGTATGGTGATATCTGTACTGACATAATACTTACCACAACATCTCTTAAGGCTGTGTTCATTTCACGTTGCACTTGTTGGAATCATCCTCTTGTTTTTTGTCTGTGTGGTTTTTACTTCATGATCCGAAACTGAAAGAATAGATATTGTGTATGAGTGATGTTCTTATTTTTGTTTGAGTGTTAAACAAAGCTAGGCTTGTTTTTGAAGATGACAGAATAATTCAGATGGAGTGTCAAGAAAAATAAACTGTGTACTCTTTCAGTTTCATTTTAAATAGAGTCTGAAAATAAATGGATTGTATCTTGACATTTTGCAGTTGACATGTTTTTATACAAAATGCTAGACTGACTTGCTGCTCATTTTCCCTATGTAGATTTGAAAATTATATCTCACTAGACTGTCTTGGATAATAGTTTCTGTTTAAACAACCATGTCTGAGATTTGTTCAATGTCAGTTGTTTTCAGGCTGCCAGTAATCAGGTCACTGTGTTGCCACTTACAAAAATAAATGTGTACCGCCAGCACAGGGTTTTTGCTCTACGTGCAAATACTACTTTGTGCCCTGAGCCTTGTGAAGTCATACATTTTCAATTTCAAAACTCACATATTTAGTGTGAGTTTCAGACTTGCTGGCAACAGGAGCAACATTTGTAGGTTTCTATAGCTAAAAACCAAAACAGATGTTCTCAACTCCAGAATTTGATTGACAACAATAATTTCTTGAATTCAGTGTTTTCTGAAAAAGGTACCAAGTAAAATTTACTGACTGTTATTTATTTTCAGCTTTTCTGTATCTGTATTTTTTTTTGCCATGGATAAAGATAGCTTTTGTGACCTAGTAAAGTCTTTCGATTTGAGTATTTTGGGGGAGCTGATGAAGGAAGTTGTTATAAGCAGTTAAGCATTTGTGGTAGCATCATCACCAGTTTCTTTATAGCTGTTTTTCCCCGTTGCTTCCCCCCCCCCCCCCCAAAAAAAAAAAAAAAACCAAACCCTGAAGTTTTATTACAAAGTGCCAAGCCTGGAAAAAAAATAACCTACTGAGATCTGGATCATGTGATGAACTAGTCCTGAGAACACTGTCTAAATACAACTTTATTTGTATCATAATTTCCAAACACACCCATATTCTTCTTCAGAACTGAGATGCTGTTTGTTCTTTTCTTTCATTGCTGGTTGAAACTGAAGTGTGTGTGGTATATGTTCTTGCACAAGATTAGCTTTCAGTAGAGAAGGGAATGTGTAGGTACCACTGGCAGGACTGATAAATTATGTAGCAATATGAAATATCAAATAGCTGAATTGGGTTCAGGTAGTAACTCTAGTCTTCAGTGATGTAAACAGTTCTAAAATCTTCAAAAAACAAACAAAAACTTTTATTATGAGAATTATTACAACATTGGCACTTTGGTTAATAAATTTCTGTGGAAACTTCAGTAGTAATTAAGAAAACTCTGAAAAGTAATTAAATTTTTTTTTCTTGGTTTCACATTCCTTAAAATGCTCTTTAATTCTTACCTGCTGCCAATCCAGTGAAAGTAGCAGTTATAGCTGCTAATGTTCTTTTTCAAGTCTCTTCAAATTGTAGGGGAATGTTAGAAGAGCCTGTATATAACTTAATGGTTTATTTTATAGTAAATATCTTGACTTTGATTTTCCTAACATCGTGCTGCATTGAGACATTTACCGATACTTGCTTTTCTTAGTGGGACTGAAGTTGAATTCTGTGGACCCAACAATGAGCATTGACTTAAAATACTTGGGTGTGCAGCTTCCTCTTTCCTACTCTAATTACTCTTTGTGGAGCTATCCAGGAACCAATCCCAATTCTCCAGGTGGGTAGAATATGAATTTGCTGAAATGTCAAGTACTACCTTTTTATTATCAATGATCAAGAGGAGGGAATAGTCATTTAGTTGAACTTGATACGTTAAAGGGATTACAGCAGTTTTAAAGTGACAAAGTGTGAGAACTTCCATATATCGTTATGTGGCTATTGACCAAGGAGTCCTGAGCAATTCTGGTCAGATTGTCTTCAGCCTTCTCTTTTTTGTGATGGTTGTGATCCAGTATTAGTATCTGTTGAGTTTATTTTATACCAGTATTGGAACTGGATTTTCTAGATGTAAATATACACACTAACTACTCCCAAATTGCTCAGAAAAAGCCCAAGCTATCTAATTTCTCTGATGTTACTCACATGCTGTTGTGGTTTGAGCCCAGAGGGCAACTGGCCACCACTCAGGGAATCACTCACGTCTTCCCCCTCTGGAATGGGAAGGAGAAAATAAAGTGAAAGGCTCCAGAATCCAGATAAGGACAGGGAGGGGTGGCTCGCCCATTAAGTAAAAAGACAAAACAGACAAGTAAGGGCAAAACACAGACTCGTTAGGGGAAGAAAAAAAAAAAGAAAACATTTTAATTCAAACACTAACAAAAACAACACTTTACAGACAAGGTGAGACACTGAGAAGTGCCACCACATCCAAAAACACCTCCCTCACCCCTCCCCTCTTCCCGGGCTCAGCTCTGCTCCCCATCTCTCCCCCTCCTCCCCCAGCAGGGCAGGGGATGGGGGTTACAGCCAGCTCACTGCTCCTTCCTTCTCTGGATGGGGTAAACGATACACACTCCTCCCCTGCTCCGCGGGGCTCCCCTCTGACTGCAGACAGTCCTCCATGGACCTTCTCTGGTGTGATTCCTCCCCATGGGATGCAGCCATTCCCAGGCTGCTCCAGCGTGGGTCAGCCCTGCGAGTTGCAGTCCTCCCAGCATTGAACTACAGCAGCGGGGCTGCTTCTCCCCTCAGAGTCCTGGCCTCCTTTAGGCACAGACAGCTGCTCTGGTGTGGGCTCCTCCACAGGCTTCAGGTCAGCCTCTGCTCCACCCTGGACCCCCATGGGTGGCAGGGGGGCGGCCCTGCTATCTCACCACGGGATACAGGGGGGCTCTGCTCCAGCACACCTCCCGCCCTTCCTCCTTCCTTCCACTGACCTGGGTGTCCCATAGCTGTCCTTCTCGTAACTCTTCCTCACAAGTCCCCCCCATGCCCCAGCCCTCTCCCAGGTTCCCCTTCTTAACTATGTTATCACAGAGGTGCAGCCACCATCATTAACTGGCTTGGCCCTGGCCAGAGGTGGGTCTAGCTTGGAGCCGGGGGAGCTTTGAGAAGCTGCTCACAGGGGGCACTGCTGTGGCCCCCTGCCCTGCTACCAAAAACCCCACCACACAAACCCAGCATACAAATAAAGCAAGTATGAGGAGGAGTTGTTGAAGAATTGCACACATGCAAAATAAAAAAAGTTTTCTTTTACAGAGCTGAGTATCAGGACTTTCTGGAAGAGCTTGAGGCACCACTTGGAGGCTAACCTGTAACTTCATGATAATTACATGTGGTGGCCAATTGTGCTTTTTTTAAACTCATTTGGTATCCAGACAAGTGTATTTCTCTCTATACTGTGACTGTACTTCTAATCCTGTTGGGAGATACTCTTTGATAATAAGCTGGTTGGACAAAGTATAGGGTTGCTTATCTTCCATTTACCTCTTTCTCCTACTTTAATATTCTGATTCCTGTGTCTTTCGTAATCTGCTGTGCTTGGGAGCTGTTAAAGAGAGAGGTATTGTATCTCAGCTTTATTTAAACTGCAAAAGAGGCAGATTCAGTTCAGAAGACCTCAGTCAGATCAGTGTCAAATGGAAGTCTTTCTAGCCTAGCAATAGGTAAAACAGCCACACAGATCCCTATGAGTGTTTTTACATTCCGATTTAGCTCCCAGAGCTGGTGGATAACTTGACAAAGGTGTCGCTGTTTGCCTTTTTTCATTATTCCCTGTCTCTACCCCTAATTGATACTCAGCTAAATTTGACAGAACACCAGCCATTAAATGAAGTTTCTACAGGTCTTTTAAAAGTCACTGACTCTTAACTGAGGGGAGAGACTCATTACTTTCCTCACTGAGAGAGGTTGTGGTATCAGCTCAAAACCTGCCTGTTCTGTTTTATCCTACTAACTAGCTGATTCACCTGTTTGGGTTTTGGAATCAATTGCTTGCACCGTTGTTAAGGAGACTAAAATTGAAAGAACAGGAGAAGACGTCTTTTGTATGGGGGAAAAAAAAAATAAAGTGTCTTTATTCAGCCTTTTGATTTACTGCTGTTCACCTCTCCCTGAAAAGGAATAATCAGAGTTTGCTAGGACATTGGTACAATCAGGGTCATCTCATAAACTGAGGCTAGCTTTTTTCTTTTCCAGATACTGGATTTCCTTTTGTTTCCAGGACAGGAAAGACAAATGATTTCACAAAAATTAAAGGCTGGCGAGGGAAGCTTCATGGTGCTTCTAGAAATGAAGGTAAAAAAAAAAAAAAAAAAGAGATCAGTATACTTATTTCCAATACGTGGCTTTTTCTTGACTTGCTTTGGTACTGCTTCCATGGGAAGAAAGAAACTTATTCCAAGTAAGATAAAAATACATGTATTGTGTTTTACACAGAAGGCTTGAGTGAAGATCAAAACTGTAATAGTTTTGGTTTTGTTCGTCAGTTTTGAATTTACTTGAAAGTATAATTCCAGATTTCTGGTGTCCCAGGAACCCTAATGAACTAGAGTAATTTTCATTTATATCAGTGTATTTTTAAGTCTAGTTAGAGTGGATATTCCTTACATATTTGATTACTTTGCTCTGCCTCAGGGAGAAACGGGTATTTGACAATTGGACAATTTTTACTTTATATTTAGATCAAATATTTATATTGTACCTTAGGCACTTTCATACAGTGTTGTGTTGAGGCATTCCAGATGTGTTGTGGTTTACCAAGTAGGCTAGATGTTCAGGACAAAGTAAGTTACATAAAAACACTGCTTGCTGAAGGCTTACTGTTTTTGAGAACAAATACATGTGTCAAATCTCCACAAAAGCAGTTGTTCAGACAGCTGGTTGTGTTTCAGAGTGGGTTATATTTGGCGTGCCTGTGTTGTGCTCTTCTACAAGAATTGTGTATGTCTTTAGTTATTTACCTCTTCTATGTTGTGTAATTATTATAGGATTTGTCAGTATGTTTTCCCAGGAGCCTAGTTAAAGTGTTCTTTATTTAGGTGGCAGTTCAGAAGGTTCCTTGAAGAATCGCTCAGCGTTCTGCAGTGACAAGCTGGATGAGTACCTGGAAAATGAAGGGAAATTGATGGAAACGAGCATGGGATTCTCTTCTAGCACTCCCACTTCTCCAGTGGTGTATCAGCTTCCCACTAAGAGCACTAGCTATGTGCGAACACTTGACAGTGTTTTAAAGAAGCAGTCCACCATAATTCCATCAACATCTTACACGTTCAAGCCTGTTCCTTTGTCATCTACCTCTAGGAAGACAAAGACTCAAACCAGACAGGCATCTACAAACAGTAGAGTAAAATACAAGCCCATACTGCCTTCACCTTTTTCTGCAAAGCAGAAACAGAACTCTTCAGCATCAGGGGAAAAGGCCGCTAAGTCTGTCTCAAATAGCAGTTTGAATAACCAAGCAGATGGTTTCATGGTGCCAGCTCTGGATGAAAACATACTTCCAAAACAGATTAGCTTGCGCCAAGCACCACAACAACAAGGAGCTCGTCCACCAGGTTTGTCTAAGTCTCAAGTGAAGTTAATGGACTTGGAAGACTGTGCTCTCTGGGATGGCAAACCACGGACCTATATTACAGAAGAACGAGCAGACATCTCTCTGGCAACCCTGCTTACGGCTCAGGTAGATCTGTAATACTTTAATTTCTTTTATACCGCCGCTTTTCCAAATCTGTACACTTGCTGATTTTGCATACAGATGCAGAAAACAAGACTGAAGCTGCGAAGGAGCATGACAAAGCACGATGATCCTTTGTGGTGTAGTCTTTGCAGTGAAAGTTGAGAAGTGCTGACTTAGCAGTATGTGAAAAAACTAATTGTGATAATAGCGTGTTGATACAGATCATTAATAATGAGTTATTTCCCATTTTCACAATTAAAAATTCTGGTTAATGCAATTGCTATTCAGTAACTGCATTTCCTTAATATTCATCAACTTTTTTTTTTTATTGTTAGTTGAACTATCTGCAAAAAAAATCCTGGTCATGTGACTTGGTTGTCACATGATAACCTCTTTTGCTTTCTTCACATCCTGCTTGTTGCCAGGATGGTTTAGCTGCCTCAAAATTTCCACTCAGAAGACTTTAAATGCAAACTTGCAAACTCTCCTCTGTTCTGCCTTTTTTTTTTTTTTTTTTTTAGTATAAATGACAAGTTATCATATGTAAACTGTGTAGTTGGAGGGGCTATTCTAAATGAACTTTGAATAGCAATTTTGCATGTGCTTGATTTACTGAAATGTCCTCTTACTAAAGTTTGAAGTGTATACTTCTTTAAAACTTTTCCTAGGCTTCTCTCAAAAACAAACCTATCCACAAAATAATAAGACGACGAGCACCTCCTTGCAATAATGATTTCTGTCGACTGGGTTGCATATGTGCCAGTTTGGCCCTGGAGAAACGTCAGCCTACCCACTGCCGCAGGCCAGACTGTATGTTTGGTTGTACTTGCTTGAAGAGAAGAGTGTTGCTGGTGAAGGGAGCATCAAAACATAAGAAAATAATGAAAAAGGGTGTGCGTGGAAATCTTGCGTTCTATGGAACACAGGAAGAACATCAAGAGGATGAAGATGTGGAAGAGGAGGGTGATGTGGAAGAAGATGAGCTGAAGCAGAAGGATAAGAAGAAGAGAAAAAGAGTGGAATACAGTGAGTATTGCTGAGCGAAAGTGATTACTTACAGCTTTGCAGAAAGCCCCTATCTTGGTGGGCATTTTTGTTAGGATGTAATAGTGATGCCATTTCTAAATCCAGAGAATGGGAGTGAATTCCAAAAGATGTCTGCAGCATCTGCTTTCATGTAGCTGACTAGCAGGAAATAACACCTTTTTGCTTTTTTAACTCTTAATTATCTGATTGGCATTTTGGGCACTACTTAGTTGTTTGTTATGCTCAATTAGCTGGAGTTTCTTTTTGATAATTTAAACTCTCCAGATACCTTGAAAGACTAAGGCTATGAGATAATTACTGCTGTCACTATTGGTAATCTTCACTGTTACAGTGCTCTTTTCTTTCCCCTCCTATCAAGTGGGTATCTAGAGCTGTATTTTCAGTTGCTGTACGTAGCTGCATAGTTCACTGACTTCAGTGGAAATACAGTGACTGATGGTAGTTTCACATGTGGCCTAACATATGCTCAGGAAAGCAAACTGGCAGAGGTTGATCATGGATTTACACTTTCAGTTTCTTGCTAGTAGTAGTTTTAGTAATAGTGAAAACCAAACATAGTGTTAGCTGTTGTTCCACTGGAATAAATTAATTCTTCATAAAGCTGTGGTATAAAGTCTGTTTTTTGGGGGGTGTTTGTAATTTTTAAGTATATAGTATCAGTGAAGATCACTAATTTTTCAGTGTCTTTTTGTATCCGCTATCACAGTACAAGTAAAAAAACAATGATTAGTGTAAAATACTTATTTTCATTTCCTGTTCCTTGTGGACAAATCCCAGTCACTTTTGGCTAGAATTCAAAACAAGAGAAACATTCAGCAGTATTTTCTAGTAGTATGAACTAGTGATTGCTGCATGGCTAAACTTCAGGCTCAAACAAAAAATTCTTTTACTGCCGTGTTAGATGATGTTTCATTCACAAGTAAATTGGTTTTGTTTTTCCTCTTTTTTTCAGCTATCTGTGACTCGGAGCCAGAACAGCCTGTTAGGAATTGTCCGTTGTGGGTGAAAGTAGAAGGTGAAATAGATCCAGAGCCAATTTACATCCCAACACCTTCTGTTATTGAACCAGTTAGATCTTCAGTAGTGCCCAACACAGAAGTCATGCTTTCTAGTAAGCATAGATCTTCCAGTGGAATGAAAACAGGCAGAGTGTATACTCCTAAACCCAATCCAGTGGTAAGAAAGGAAAAAAGATGTATTTGGTTTTCTTTGTATCAAAAATTAAAATAAACGCTGCCAAAAGCTTCTGTGCTAGTCCATTTTAAATGAAATTTGGGATGAAAGCCTAAGATTGACTGCTTGTAAGTGTGTTGATAACCTAGGGTGAACTGGGTGTATATAAATCTTTAACTATGTCCATCTTCTATTGAGAATTTACTGTAGCAGTACTCAGATGATGAAAGGTGGTTGTGATTCACTAATAGCCTCATTTAAAAAATGAAATAATACATGCTACTCTTGGCAAAATGTTTGCTGGTCCTATAATATTTAAGTTATAGGCTGCATGATGTAACCTAAGTAATGAATTACTTTGAAAAACATCTGGGATACAGACACACTGTTCAGTGTAGTTCTGGAGTCATTTTTTTGTTGTTGTCGTTATTTTTTGAGGTTTCACTGCCCACTGAAAGAATCTGCATTTGCCTCTCCCTTCCTCTTAATATCTAACAAAAGCAACAGCAGCAGTAGAGGAAGAACAGTGGTAGAGTTGAGTCTAGTTATGTCTGAAGAACAAACATACCAGAGTTGCTACTTAATGTATACCAGCTAATGTTAAACCATGCATGATACTTAAGACTCGTTTCCCCACTTAGAAGAGTATCTGAAAGGGTTGGGGTTTCTGGGGCTGGTGGTGATGTTCAATTCCTCTTCTCCCCCTGCCCTGACCATGTATCTTAGAAGCAAGATGTAGACTGAGCTATGCAATAGTAAGAGGGCAGATTCAGCTCTAAATGCTAGACCTTTCTTTTGACAGTTACTATTGAAGCATTAATGTTGAAGTGTTGTTAGAAAGCAGAACTGTTTCATTAATCTAATGTGCATCTAGAATGGAGAGGTTTTGTTTTCTCTCTTTTTTTTTTTTTTTTTTGTAGATTCGGGAGGAGGACAAGGATCCTGTCTACTTGTACTTTGAAAATATGATGACGTGTGCCAGGGTCCGAGCATATGAACGCAGGAGAGAGAACAAAAAGCAACAGAAACTTAAAAGCGAATCACAGAGTTGTAGCATAAAGGTAAGAAGTCACACTGTAACTGGCATGTACCATAGAGCAGGCAGAAATATTGAAAATTTGGAAGTTAATTTTTTCCCCTAAAAACTCCTATGTGACATGAGGGCTTGACTTATATTTGGTGGTGATAGGGCTGTGGAGCCTGGAGCCTAAACCACCTAGCAGTGCTGGTAAACTTACCCTGTTACTGTGATAGAAAATGTCATGTCTGGGAATTCCTGGCTGCCAAGTGCATTATCGTGTAAGGTTCAAATGTTCATTGTTAAAAGAGCTGTTCTAAGATGAAGATTGTAACTTTGTCAAAGTTAGTGGATGTTTTATGATTCGGGGTGACAGTATGATAAATTAGTTTATTTTGTGATGTGACTTTTTTACTATGGAAGACACACACAGGGTAAACATTTTTCTTGCATTTCTTTTCTCCTGCAGGAGCACGAACCAGAGCTTCAGTCTTTTGAGAAATCAGCCTGTGAGGTAGACAAAGACAATGATAAATCAGGAGGTAAGAGCAGAGTTTTGAGTGTAATTGGACTTCCTGGTAGTTCCACATTTTTGTGGGGTTTTTGTGTTGGCTTTATTTTTTAAAAAAGTTGCAGCTATTGATGAAACGAGTCCATTTGCTGGGGGAGTTATTATGGTTGTCAATAAAAATCTTACAATGTGCTTCCAGTTTCCTGTTTTCTTCAGCAGTTGTGTGTGTGTCGTGGGAGATACAGCAGACTAAATATCCAAGTACTCGCTGCTATTCTAAGGTTAAAATGACCAGTATTACAGTAGCTTGTTTAGCAATAAAAGATAATACTGCACAGCAGACTTGTCTTCAAGAGTGATACTTGGGAAGGAATGGAGATCACTGGTTTTGGTTTGGTTGTGTTTTTGTTTTTGTTTTTTTTTTTTTCCCCTTCCCCCTTTTTTTTTCCCCTTACTATTACTTTGTAGTTACTGAAGAATTGATAAATATCCAAGTGGTTCTGTGAGGACATGATCCTCATGATCTCCACTTTAGAACCATATGGGACAAGGAAACGCCTATATTTTATTTGGAGTTATTTGCTGTTGAATTCTTTTAGTTCAAGTTGAAAGGTTGAATTGAAGATCTGCTACATTATATATACCGGCTCTGACTTTCTAGTTCATAAAGAAGTAGGCTAGGCATCTGTGTTCTGCTTCAGTCTAAAGTGGCCCTAATCATGTTGCGAACTTTAAAATGAGACATATACTAGAGGCATTGTGTCATCCACTAATGAAATATAGCTGCCTTTTTGAGCTGAAGTTTTTCACTGTTTAATGTTTACAAACAGCGCACTCTACATTTAAGGATGGGAATGGAAAAATAATACAACTAGTTGAAAATTCTGGTGAATTGGTAGATGAAATTAAAATGGCCAGGACACAGGGCTCAACATCCTTACAGTTTTGCAAAAAGTGACGTTGGATCTCTAATGACAACAAAAGGTCATGCTTCTGTTACACATCTTCTGCAAAAGAGAGTTCTGCTAGCAACATGTTTGCCCCTCATGCCATTATAGGACACTGGTCCTTTTCTGACTCCAAGAGAAAAGTGCCATCTCTTGAAAAACCAGCGATGCTTTCTACTGCATGTTGGTATTGCTTGGAGATCTTTCATCCATGCACTGAAACAACCCAGCTTTGTTTAGCTTGTGATGCAATGGGATACAACATGAGATGGTATGGCTGCAGGGAATGAACTGTGAGAAATAGTTACATTAGTTTTGCAGTGAGTTTTTGCTTGCTTGTGAAGCTCTGCAAGGGGAAGTGATGCTTTGAGCAGTTCTTTTACTTGTTGTTGCCCTGCAGCTGAGACAAGGGTGGAGGTGTGGGCAGAATAAAACTGTTTGAATATCCAGGTGTTAAAAATGCCACAGTATTGCAGAAACCTATTTCAATTCTTTCTCAGAGAAAAGCTGGTGGTCTTCCCGTAGTGAGGGGGACTCTTCCTCCACCTCCTATGTTCATCACACCACTCCGGGTGGACCAACCAAACTTATCGAGATTATCTCTGACTGCAACTTGGAGGAAGATCACAATAAGATCTTGACCATCTTACCACAGCAAATCAGCAGTAACGCGCCACAGTGCCTCAAAGTCGGTAGCTTCATTATTGAATTGGCTTCGGAACACAAGGCCCAGGATGAGAACCACCCTCCTGTCTACTCCTCCAGAGTGAAAATTTCAGTGCCGTCCTACCAGGACAAGGACAAGAAGCTTGAGATACCTGTCTTGGAGACTCCTGATAGCGGAGTGCCGTCATGCAAAAACCCAGAAAATCTAAAGTTCTCGCGGGCAGACACATTGGATGAACTGCAGGAGAAGTTGCATGGGGGCAAAGGCTTGCCTTTTTATGCAGGGGTTTCTTCTGCGGGAAAGCTGGTCGTCTACAAACGCAAAGCTAATGTGAGCCCCTCGGGCTTAATTCAGGTGGGTCCCTCTGCCTTTACTGTGGAGATTAGATTCAGTTTCATCCAGTATCCCAGAACTCCTTGAAGGGGAAAACACTCTTTTTAATTTGTCTACGTAGTCTTTTGCCTGTCTAGACAAGGATTCTTAGTATCTGGTGGCATTTCTGCATCTCCGTAAGCTTGTCCCTTTCAAGACTGACTCAGTAACAGGAAATCTGATGGTTTAGCTTGTCCTTTTGGCCATTTGAGTCTTGGCAGGCCAAGCACAGCATCTCTCAAGATTTTTGGTGCTTTGGAAAACTCCCTGCAGATGCATTTGATAGATAATACTTCTAAACGAACGGCTGTTAGAGGCCACAAAAAGAATATTTTCCGTGGAACTGTACACTGGGACAAAACTTTAAAATGAAACTGTAAACATTTAATTGCTTTTTGCTACAGTTTACTATTAAGTGTCACTAATAGCCTGCATCCTCTTTGCAGAATAGATGATGTTCATCAAGGGACTTCATAATTCTAAATTCAAAGTGAGTCCTTTCCCTGTAGTCTCATGCTGCCAACTTGGTATTATGAATTGGCGGTAGGAACTGTAGGGCTATGATGAAGATCTTTTTCAGTCAAAGGTATTTGTGGTCATAGTAATTCAGGGAAAGCATATGAATTAGAAAATGAGAGTAAAATTTATTTTCATGACACTTTGCAGATATGGCACCCTCAGAAAGAGAAGCTAGTGGAGAGAAAAAATGTAGAGGGAGATTACTCTTTTTACTGATCAACTTTTATAAAAAGAAGTAAAGACCTTCTTTAGTAGTGTGTTAAATATATTTGGATTTTAGAAGGTATTATCAGGCAACCTCAAAGTAAAATGCCACACTAAAAAAACTTTCCAGTGACCACTAGGCATTAAAGCCTGACATTCAGAAAGGTGTTCTGTTTTTTCTCTCTGCTGCAGTCAGTTACCACTACAACTTTGAATTTGAAGTTAGTCAACTCATCATACCCTAATTATACTATCAAAAGACAGTACGGATAAGAAGAAAGCTGATAAAGCTTTTACAAGCACTTCTAGAGTTTTGTCCCAATGTATATGACTTAAGTATTCTTTCTTCTGTGATGCTAGGTGTTAATTAGGTTTGAGAATTTTATCCAAAATTGTCCTTGAATTTGGGAACCCATTTTTATTCAAGACTGTAGCATAAATAAGGGACAGAAAAAATAAGTGCTAGCTTCATTCTCATGTCAGTGATTTCGTGCTCCTTTGGACCCTGTGGTTCAATGGGAGAGTGAGTGGCATCTAAAATCTCTATTGTAAAGTTACAACAGAGCTGTTTGAAGTTCTCCTGGGCAGTAAGGAAATGAGGAATTCCCATTCTGAATTGCAATGTTTTTTTGAAAAGGACACTGGGAAGTCCCATGGAATGAAACGCCTCTCCAGAGGTGGTGAATTAGCATTCTTTTCACAAAATTTCCCTTTTCCACTTTTTTCAGGTTAATGATAAAAGGTATCCTCAGGCCAAACTGCTTTTGGGACAGATGGGGGCATTACATCCTGCCAATCGGCTAGCAGCTTATATCACAGGCAGGCTGCGACCCACAGTACTTGATATCTCAACCCTCAGTACTGTGATCTCCAAGGTAGCAGCCAGTGCTAAAGCAACTGCTTCTGGGACACCATCAGTCCAGGTGCCCACAACATCAGCTCCCAAAACTACATCTTCCACCAGCACTACTTCAACCCCCACTGTGACGACTCTGAAAACCCATGTCCCAGCACAGAGACAGATAGGTAGGTTGGAACTTATTACTGTGTTTTAAATTGCGTGAAGCTGAAGTAAAAAGTGAGTGTACAGCATTGCTGTTGATTTCTATGCAACAGTGCGTGCTGCCTCTGGCTGCATTGCCTACCTACACTGCCTTTGCAATAAATAACATCTTTAAAGCAGAAAGATTTATTTTGACTTCAGAGTAGATAACAGATGTTGACTATTAGTTATTTTATTAATGCTACTAGAAAATATTTTCAAGAGGCAAGAGTGGATGGAGACACACTGAATGTTAAGTTTGGATTTTTGTTTTGAGAATTTCCTTACTATGATTTTTCAATTGCTTTTCATCAAACATCGATTTTAACTTAAAATGAGTAAAGGATCACTCTAACCTGTGATTCTTCGCTGTTAGTTTTTCTGATGATGTTGCACTTCTAATTGGAATTCTTGTGACCACCAAAGATGTGTGAAGCAGCAGTGAAAGACAAGATGGTCCAAATCTGGATTAGCGAAACAAGAGGTGTGCAGCCAGTAACCACACCAGCCTGTAATCTCATTGGATTTCACAAGCTAAACAGGGTTGGACTTAGTCAGAACTTTGAGTGGAGAAAGAAAAAAAAAAAAGTGTCAGAAGAAGCATGTGGTACTTGTGTCTCAGTTGGTGCTGAAATAGATACCCCAGCATGGCAAGAGAGGAAGTTGCCTTTAATAATTACACTTCGCGTGAGGTTTGGTTTTTTTTTTTTTTCAAAAAAAAAATCTAGTGCCCAGCCACATATTCCCACACATTAATTAAAGATCTGAAGAAGCTTCGCAGGAGAAAAGGATGTTACCTGTGTCCTGGTAAAACTTTAATTTCTGATTGTTTGTTTTGTTTCTTTCTGCCTAAATTTTCATTGCCATGTAAATGGGTGTGTTGTTTTTCTTGTCCTGTAATAAAACTTGTTTTGTGCGTTTATGCAATGTTAAAGAGCTGGCTGCATTTCATTGATGGGTGAACTGATTGTTGCATATATGATGTAAATGTTCTGGCATATTCTGGGTTAAAAATGCTATATGCATAAATAACTAAAATATTTAAGTTGGGTTTGCTCCATAATCTATGCTGTTGTACTTGCATGTAGGCATCTGGAGTGATGTAGGTGCAGTATTCTGATCCCTTGGGGATCAAGGGATGAGGAAAAGGATCTTCCTTTTCTAGTGAACTTCCTGTTGGTTAAATTTGTCCCATCCAGTCCTCAGTTGCACATATGTCACTGCAATGAGAAGGGGACATGGCAAACTCTTTTATGTCCCTGCTGCCCCTTTCCCCCATGGCTAAGATGTGGATACAGAAGGGGGATGAAGCTGAGAAGCAGTGAAAAGAGGAAGATCACACAAGCTGTTACAGGAAGAATTGGAAGTTTAGAAAATAGTTTGAGCCCATTATTTCATTTAGGTGTTTGTTTTCCTGTACTGTAATGAGAATTGTCTGTTCGTAGCTTCACGATAAAGAACAGCCCCTTGAAACCTGATTCTTTTGTGTGGCCAGGAAGAAATGCAACAAAAAGCTATAGAAGTGGAATAAAGCAGACAGATTTCTAATGTGTAAGGCATGTTTAGGATTGCCATAAAGGTTTCGATTTAATTACGTGGTACAAAGAAGATGGAAGGTCAACTTCATGTTGAAATTACAATTGTAGCACCTCATGAAAGGCAAAGAGGAAATCTGTTAAAATTTTGACCTGCAAGTTTTTATTTGCAGCTGCCCGACCCTCACCTGGTGGTGTGTTCACACAGTTTGTGATGAGCAAAGACGGAGCTCTACAGCAGAAGATTCCTGCAGCGAGCACACGCCAGCCTCTGTCAGGGCCACAGAAGTTCAGTATCAAGCCTACGCCGATAATGGTTGTTGCTCCTGTGGTTCCCTCAAGGCCATCACCAGCTCAGTGCACAGTCTCTCCTGGGGTCAGTACAGTCACCACCACTTCTTCTGTTTCTGTGGAAAGTACCAGTGTGGCAGCATCTACTGTGACCACTCCTAGCCAAACAAGAGCTAATGAACCTGCCTGCTCTCCTTCTGCAATTACAGTCACAGCTGTTTCTGCAACACCGGCAATCAACACTTGTACTGCTCCCTCATCCACCGCTCCCACTGCCACTGTGAACATAACACAAGCAACAGGGACTGTTGCACCAGTAGCAACCGCACCATTCCCTAAAACTGTAGTAACAACACCAACTGTTACTTGTCCTGTTATCACAACATCCACTTCCACAGTTGTGCTGACAACAGCTGCAACAACTACATCCGTGGTGGCCACACCAACTTCCTCTGCTGGCTCTGTTCCGATTATACTGTCAGGAGTTAATTCAAGTCCTTCACTGAATCCAAAAAGAGGTAAGGCCTAGGTGCTTTGGGCTATTACTGCAAACACTTCCTTATTTTATTCTGCCTCCTTAGTAGCTGGAATAGAGCCTGCAACTGTAGAACCCAATTTAAATATAGCTTCACTTGCCTCACCCTTCTTTCCAAAATAGGATACGAAATGTCATCTCTTAAATTGCTTGTTTTATTCCAGCCTGAGCCAGTAGAGGAGGAAGAAAATGTAGCTATCTGTTCAGTGACTGCTGTGAAATTAGCTGGAAGTCTCACATCATTTCTTGGCCCATAGAAATGTATAGCACAATTATGATTGCTAGAATATCATGGTTGGTATAGAGTCCAAGACGTAGATTTGGAATTACTCCCTTGTCGTTGACATGGAAGTCTTCTCAGCCATGATTGAGAAATGTCAGTGGAATGGCATGAAAAACACTGTTCTGGCCTGGTTGTTTGTTTGTGTTTCTGTGAATAAAAAGAGAAAAAAATGCTTTCAAACAAATTTGGTGAGATCCAGTTGTTTCCAGAATATTTGTGCTTGTTTTTATTAAGCATAATGCCTGGTTTGTAGGCTGTTCTCTTAAGCTGATTTTTATATGACATTTGAAATGTTTCAGAAGATGCTGCTCCACAAGCTGTAAATAAGACCCCTCAGAAGATGTCTCCTGGAACAGAGAAACGTATAGGACCTCGACTGTTGCTGATTCCAGTGCATCAGACATCTCCTGCTTTGCGACCGCTCAACAATGCCCAGCTTGCTCAGAGGCAGAGGATGATCCTTCAGCCTCTCAGGAGTCCTGGTGCTGTGAACCTCTTTAGACATCCTAATGGGCAGATAATCCAGCTTGTCCCTCTGCATCAGTTTCGAGCCGCAGGTGCCCAGCCCAGTGTCCAGCCAGTGATGTTCCGCAATCCAGGTACAAAGTCCAGTGTTTACTTTCTTGACTGACAAATGTGTCACCCAGAAATTAACAGTATAATAAATGTCTCTGTGATGCTCCTTTTCCATGCTGGAAGTAATTGAACAGAGTCTAGTTTGGTTCTTGGTGAGTACTTGAAGAACATAGTGTAGCTGTTCGGATGTAGTGCAACTTAAATACCATGTGTCTAAAATACAGAAAGTGCAGTTAATAGCTAAGTCGCTACAATTTGGGAGCTCTGTGCAGCAAGGAAAAGGGCCTCTGTGTGTGTGGCAATGGAATCATGCCCATTGTACTGTCATCACTTCAAAAAAATCCTGCTGATGTGGCAATTCAAAAATAATTCTTGTTGGAGATTCTCTTAAATGAACTGTTACCTGTGTCTCATTGGATGTGCTGCTTTGGGTTTTTTTGTTTGTGTGCAGGTTTGTTAGTGCTTTTACAGCAGATATTCACATCAAATGTTATACTGTAGTACAAAATTGCTGGGTTTATTTCCTCCTTAGAGTGTGAGAAGAAAGATAAGTTTGATTTTCAGCTGTTTCTCTAGTGCATAGTTGAAGACAGGGTTGGAAGAGTTAGAAATTGCACATATCTGATGGGAAATAGGATAGGATGCTTGTTGAACATACTACTGTACATATTTGTAATAAAAAACCAAACATGTTTATAAACAAAATATATTTCAAATGCATGTTTACTTTCCAGTAGGATTTTTCTTCTGTTCTCCCTTTATAAAGAAGCATCTTGAGAGGGAGGCAGAATGGTGTTGGAGAGAGGCAAGAGCAAGTACAGTAAATAAGAAAATGTAGGGAGGAGAAAAAATAATCCGGTGCCTTAGTTGAGGTTTGAGCATGGACTGTAGTAAAGATTCGATCAAAAAGTTCATTGAATTCCTTTCTGGTTTGGGGCTTTTGCTGTATAAGAGACACTGGTTGTGAGTAGAGGTATTTTTCCTTTTTGTTTTACGGAGTTACGAAACACCGTAGAAGAGTTCATTAATGTGAAAAAGATTGTGGTATAACCATGTAATCTTGTCGTTTGTGGAAGTCTTTTTCTGAGAGGGAAAAAAAGATTTTTTTATTTTTTTTATTTTTTAATGAAAATCCCTATTTTCCTGTTTTCCAGTAAATGGGAAAGTAAAATGCAGATGACTTCAACTAAAATACAATGCCTTTTTTGATTAAAAAGCTTTATGCTAGAACTTACCATTAAACCTGCTAGTTTTAGAGTAGCCACCTCACGTATTTTATTGGGATGTTCCATATAAAAATTCATTAGCTTCTATGTCTTTATGCAGTACCAGCTCTGTCACTGAGAACTAGTGGTCAAACACATTGTGATCCTTGAGAATGCTGGCTGCTTCTAATACAGCATGAAATACTAAAACTAAAAGAAAAAAAGTGCTTTGAGGAAGTATTAGTTGATGTTTTGTTTTCTTCACAGGATCTATTGTAGGAATCCGCTTGCCTGCACCTTCTAAGCCTCCAGAGTCACCCGTGTCTCCCACTTCCTCTGTGTCTTCCACTTCTGCCACAAATTCAGCTGTACAAACTGCAGTACCCAAGTTGTCCCCTACATCTAACCTAACCACTCAAGCATCTTCTGTTCTTCCTTCAGTAGCAAGTTTTGTGTCACAGGCAGGCACTCTGACCCTGAGGATCTCTCCTCCTGCTGCGAGCAGCGTGACAAATCAAACAGCTTCCGAGTCTAAAATAAGCTGCAGCTCCGGTGGTCTGCCAGCTACCACTGCTAATCTCATACCTTTACAATCTGGTAGTTTTGCTTTACTTCAGCTCCCTGGACAGAAGACTGTGCCAAACTCCATTCTTCACCATTTTGCATCTCTTCAGATGAAGAAGGATTACAGGAAAATATGCAAGAAAGAGGACTCGGGTGCTGCTCAGCAGAAGGAGAATGGAAAGGCTTCACGCTCAGGTGACACTGAAGTTAGAGCGTCTGAGGTCACAGTGTCAGATAGGAAACAACAAAAGGAGTCGTCAGTTAACCGCTCAAATAATGTTGAAACGTCAGCATCTGGCACAGTCACACCCAATAGAAATTCTGCTACGTTAGAGATGGTGGAGAAGGACTCAAAGGTGCTGGAGAGTTCTTGTGATGATAGCTCTTCTTCTCAGCATGATGTTTCTGCAGATGTCATATCATCTGATCATTCGTACATCAGTGAGAAGCCAAATGATGAGGAAGAAAAAGAGGCTTCTGAGGAGAAAGAGCATTCTCTCAGTTCTGAAACTGTAGCGGAGGCTGTTCCATCTAACTCTGAAACTCTTTGCGGGTCATCAGATCAGTCTCTGATTGCTGCTCTGGATAATGCACATCCACAGAGTCTTGAGAATCAAGAGACTGCACAGTTGAAGAACCGTGGAAAGGAACAAACACATGCTGAACAGGAAGAGAAACCAGTGAAAGAGCAGGAGGGAGGTGCACAGACACAGATGAATGAGGACAACAAGGCAAGTTCTGGGCAGTCACAGCATCAACAAGAGCAAGATACACAGCTGGAGAACAAGAAGGAACAGAGAGGGACTGAACTGTCTCAGAACAAACAACAACGCCAGGGTGATGCTGTGCAGCCAGATACTGAAAGGAAGGAGTACAAGGGCTCTACAGAAGCAGAAAGTGTAAGAGAGAAAAAAGGAAGTAAGTCTGAAACAAGTTCTGTGAAAGAGCAGGATAATGCTTCAGGAGAAGAGCATACAGTCACTACTGAGGAAGGCAAAGCAAACATGGCTAGGCAGGAAGGCAGTAACAACAAAGAACAAGATGCTTTTGATTCTCGTGAAGAAATCAAAACAGGCCATGATATTGTAACACATGTCAACAGTTCCTGGAGCAAAATATCTAGCATTGTACCCACTTTAGAAAATAAAAGTGAGGTGGATAACAAAGCTGATACATCTGAGAAAAGTGACTTCCCAACACCAGAACAGAGGGCACAGGAAGCTAGGCATGAGAAAACGGCTTACATGCCCACTGTTGATATAACTGCTGATGATTCGGAAGAGGAAGAAGAGGATGATGATGATGAGGATGAAGAGGATGAAAAAACTGATGATTCTGCTGATGAGATGCTGGATGGTGCTTCTGACTTCCCAAGTGAAGAGGAAGTGGATGTTGAAAAAATGGTAAGCATTTAACTATTTATGAAAGGATTTTTTAAATTGACAAACTAACATGTCACAACCCATGGATTTGAAAGACACAGTATGATGTTTGTGTTCTGGACTTCAGTTTCTTTAGAAAGTCTGAATCAGGGTCCCATGTGGAAATGTCTTTTATTTCTTCTTAGTTGCTTGGTTTTTTATAGGTAGCATTGTAGTGGCCTTTTAGAAATTGTCCGTTTTTCAGATAACAGGAGTTATATTAGGCAAACTGTGATAGAATTGTTTCATGTTGTTTTCCTTCAGCATTTACTTAAGCAACTTCGTTCCTTGTAATATGACTTATGATCCTAAAAAGTAGTAGCCAGTCTACTATTTCTGATATTTTAAGCTGTCTCCTTCTAATTAATTTTTGTAGCCCTTAGCTAACGTTTACTTCTGGAAGGAATATTTGAATCTCTCCTTAAATTCCTCTTGAAATTTAGTAATGCATTTCAGAAGTGTGTGAAAGCTGTTATTCCGTATTCAGCAGAAAACAAATTGCTCTGGAAGTCACAGAATAAGGGTAAAATGTTGTTAGTATACTTAAGATATGTTTAGATTTTAATACTCATAGAATTTCCATTACTTTTCATCCCAAAATTAAAAGAAAACAATCTGATGTGTAACTCCTTGATGCACTTTTTATACATCAGCATGTGACTTAAGAAACAGCGTGTTGTTACTTAAAATTTACAAAGTTGTGGTTTTGTGAGTCAGTCAAATGGACATAAGAAATGTGGTAGCCTTTTATTGGGATGAGATAAAAATGTGAAGAGAAAGATTAAACTGCAGAACTGAAGGACAAACAGAAATAGGAGAGATGATGTGTCTTCAGGAATTTGAAAGTATATAGTTTTTCAAGCCGCTTTGTGTTAATGTAGTCCTCTTGGAGTTGAAAACCAAATTATACTTCTTTTTCTTCTGACCATATCCAGAGTAACTCAACTGAGTCAGCAACTCTGGATTTTAGAGAATCTATTTAAATTCCAGAAAAATTGACTAATTGGTTCATATTCTGGCTCGCTGTACTTGGGCAAGATGCTAGCATCTCAGCTGCATGAAGGGTGAGGAAACTGAAAGCTGATGCAATTTTTGGAAGTTCTTTCAAGCTGGAAACTGAGCTGTTGCTGTCTTGTCTTAAGTCAGGCTGTGACAGTTTGCTAACTCCTGTATCCTTCAGTAACTTTAGCAGAGTTACCGAGTTTTGAGAACCACAGTTAATTCATGCCTGATGCCAGATAAACTTTCCAGACAGCATAGCCTTATGAATCTGTTGGTAATCCAACAGGTAGTGTCTAGGTCACAGAGTATCCTGTTATCAGGGTTGATGTTTTAAAGATGCATTTTCTTTTGTCCTGAAAAAGGATGATGAAACAAAAAAATTATTATTAGAGATTATAAGAAATGTTTGTTTTGGAAGAAACTTGCCATGCAGGTTTTGACTAATAGGGTTTGGTAAAAGCCATGTGAGGGTATGTGTTCACCATAAGCTCACACAAACATGAGTAAGCTAGCTTTGGTTCTAGAGCAGGAAAGCTGAGGAATGAGATCTGAGAGGACTGTAAAAACCTGTCTGGAATTTGGGTGAGTTCTTGGTTTGTTAATCTGTGATGCCTGCAAGTTAAGTTAGCATATCAATGCCTAATGGGCTACTCACTTTTAAGTCTAAATATCTAAGTCTCTGTTATTTTTCTCTGGGATGTACTCTTTTATCAGCGTAGTGCTTACAGGACAAGCTGCACTGGTGTTGTTTGTCAGACTGGATGAAGTCAGATCTTAAAAGCAGACTGCTAGAGGATGTTTATCTGTTTCATTAAGCTAGTGGAAACATAGAGTGTACATGCATGTCCACTCATACTTTTGTTTAGTGGAAATACTAATGACAGCTCTTTCACTACTAGTTTGGAATATGGACTGTTTTCAGTTGCTGAGGAAGTAGCCATTTAAAAACCTCAGAAAACTCCAGTGAGAGTCAGGATGATTGTGATGATTGCTACTTACCTGTAGTAGCTATTACTGTTTCTTTTTTTAGTACCTTTCCCCATGCTGGTTCTCCTTGCAGTAATGACTTAAATGTTCTTAATTTTTGCATATCGATGGTCTTCAAATTGCCTTCCTACCTTGTGCTAACTTTGTGTACTTGACTTAAGAGGCTCTTGTAGAGGACTCCTCAATAGAAAGAGAGAAGCTTCCTGAGATGGTATCTTTGCCTTTTTGCATTTCCTACCTGAATTGCCTCAAGAAAAGCTTAGGAGGGTTGATGGTCCTTGTTTTGGTGATACGGATAAACCCTTAAATATCTCTATAAACAAACTCATTGATATCAGGACATGTTGTCTGAACAAATTCAAGTGCAATGGTCTGGGACATGATGTTAAACTCTTAATCTTCAAGGCATGATGATTGCACTCAAAATCCTTGTTGAGAATGACTTCTTGGCGTGGGCTAAAAGTCACAGGCTGTGTCTGTGAATTGTTCATGTGAGTTATTGTTGGGTTAAGCCAAAACCATGCCAGGGATTGTTCTAGTATTTTAATGTTACAGATAGAATCCAATGGCCCCTTTTAATTTACTAGTCTAAACATAGCTTCTGTGTCTGGCAAGTTATTTTATTTTAAATGTTGTTAAAACATGTTTTTCAATCATTCTTTTTCTGAGCTGAACTTTAAATTGTAAGGAATTACTATGAATTACTATAGCGTTGTAAGTTTAATAAAAAGTGCAAGTCACATATTTTGTGGATGATTTAAGTTCTAACAATCTGTCGCATGTTCTGAGCTTTTGGTACAGGCTATGTGTGAAATCTGCAGACATTGTAGCATAGAAGGCAGATCCAGAAATGAGGCATTTGCTTGGGTAATTCTAATGACAATTGTTGTCATCTACCCTCCTTCTTTCTCAGTGCAGTTGCTGAGGGACTCTCTGCCGTCAGGCAATTTGGTCTTCAGGAATCAGCAATAGGGGTGTAGGCTGCCAGGAGCAGACAGATTAGAGGAGAGTGCTTAGAAACAGGCGCTGAAATGCAGAGGGAAAAGTGCTGACATTTCTGAAGCAACTTTGAGACTTCCACTGCAGTGCAGGATTGCTCCTCCTTTGTCTCCATTCCTTAAGATAATTTACTCTTACAAGCTCAAAGGCATTTTGTAACTACAGGACTTGTGGAAAGACTGATGGTAGAAAGGTAGGGCTTCCACAAGCATTTAGACAGTTTTACACCCCAACAAGAAGTCATGCTATGCTGTGAATAGGGTTCAACCGATGGCAGGTTGGCATTACTTACACATGAACAGGTGTTCTTATGGCAGACTTTTGGTGGACCTGCTTCTGACAATCTTTGTGACTGATTTTTTTTTTTTTTTTCCTGTTGTTAGGAAGTCAAGGGTAGAGAGGAAAGATTTACCATCCTGAAGTATTTTTCCCTTTGTTGTTAGATGTGAGAATGAAAAAAAGTAATGTTTTCTGCTTTACATATGTCCACATTCAGAATTTGTAAACTTAAAGATGTGAAATTCTTGGGGGGCAGTGGAGAGTTTTTTGCTGCTATTGTTTTTCCCCTCGTCTTCCATGAAAAAGATGACATGTCTCTGGCTTTAAATACCATTTTTTCTGGTACAATAGCATGTAGATAAGATCCAGCTCTGGCTGGATAATCATTGTCAGCCCTTTGGGTAGCCCAGTGTAACATGTCAGCACTTAAAAGCTTTACCATGGTGGTGTTTCTACAGTAAGTTAATTTCCTGGCATTTTTTTCCCCTCACTCTTGATT
Source organism: Tyto alba (assembly GCF_018691265.1). NCBI lineage: Eukaryota > Metazoa > Chordata > Aves > Strigiformes > Tytonidae > Tyto > Tyto alba. The sequence goes on from NW_024881280.1 coordinate 8,123,601, forward strand.
GTAACATCTTTTGAACTACCCTGCATGTCCCCCTTCCCTGCAGTGTGATGATGCCCAAATGTAGTTTAGACAGAGTAGTCCTGCCCACTGAAGAAAAACAGTATGTACCTCTTGCATGTAGAACCACAGCAATGATACTGTATAAAATGGAAAAACTAGAGAAAATATCAGGACGCTTCCAGCATCAGGGAGGCTTTATGGATGGCCCAGGAGAGCAGGCAAGAATGAGAAGTGCTCTATGTATAATGAAATACAACTATGTTGTCCTAAAATGTGACTTGTTAAGATTACACTTGTAATATTTTCAACATAATGATATGTATCTATTCTGTGGAAGCAGCTGTGTTACATGTTTACACCACGTGTTGTAGCTCAGCAGAAAATCTGCATCTGGAGAGGTGGTGCAATTTTGATAGCATCCAACTTATTTTCTTTAGCTTTTCATTCCCTCCTCTCTTACCAGTTAGTGGACTTAAATTTTAGTTTCCAGCTTATGTCCTTCTCAGCTGAAGAGTTCTTGGAATTTCAGCACTCTGGGTCCTCTAGTACATCTTCTAGTTCACTCTGTGAACCCCAGCATAGCAGTTAAGGACTTCTAGAGAATTTGGAAATCCTCAGTTGTGTTTTTGATTTTCCTGCCTTTCCGTGATCTTATACAAATGGGTCAGTTTCTGCTTTTCAATGGGGAAGCTACAGAATTGACTTGAAGGCAACTTGGCTGCAACTGTTGTCTTGAGAACAAAGTGACTTGATAAAAAAATGCGTCCAAAAAGTTGCTTCTGTTAATTAAAACAATCTTGACAAAGTCTGTAACAAGTTGTCTTGTTGCTGGTTTGAGCCCAGAGGGCAACTGTTCACTCACCTTTTCCCTTCAGGAATGGGAAGGAGAAAATAGAATAAAGGGCTCTGAAATCAAGGTAAGGACAGAGGGAAGGGATGACTTGACCAATACATCTGGCAAAAGATGGACTCCTTAGGGGAAGGAAAAGAACGTGACTTTAATTCAAACACTAACAAAACCAACAAACACAGTCTGACACAGAGAAGCATTACCATATCTTAAAAACATCTGCCCCCACCTCTCTCTTCTTCCTAGCTGCAGCTCTGCTCCCAGTCTCTACCTCCTGCCCCTCCAGTGGCACAGGGGGCAGGGGATGGGGGTTGTGGTCAGTCTGCTGCTGCTTCCTCCTCAGTGGGGGAGGACACCTCGCATTCTCCCCTGCTCTGGTGTGGTGCCTCTCTCAGGTGAGACAGTCCTCCACAAACTTTCTCTGGCATGAGTCCTCCCCCTAAGATGCAGCCGTTCCCAGGCTGCTCCGGCGTGGGTCACCCCTGCGTGTTGCAGTTTTCCCGGCACTGAACTACAGCATTAGGGGCTGCTTTTCCCCTCAGAGTCCCAGCCTCCTTCAGGTGCAGCTGCCTGCTCCCGTGTGGGCTCTTCCACAGACCTCTGTGGGTAGCAGGGGGCAGCCCTGCCATCTCACCACGGGATACAGGGGGGCTTCGCTCCAGCACACCTCTCCCCTTCCTCCTCCTTCCTTCCACTGACCTCTGTCCAATAGCTGTCCTTCTCGTAACTCTGCCTCACAAGTTCCCCCCTAACCCTCTCTCAGGTTCCCCTTCTTAAATACGTTATCACAGAGGTGCAGCCACCATTGCTAATTGGCTTGGCCCTGGCCAGAGGTGGGTCCAATTTAGAGCCGGGGGAGCTTCAAGAAGCTTCTCACGGGCCACCACTGTAGCCCCCTGCCCTGCTACCAAAAACCCCGCCACACAAATCCAGCATACAAGTAAAGCAGGTGTGAGGAGGAGTTGTTGAAAAATTGCTGACTGGTTGCATAAGTGATATTCTTCAAGTGAGATTTTTATAGTAAAACTTGGGTTTCTTATGTTTCTCTAAGCATACCGAACAAAACCAAAGCTGTGTACTGGTCGCAGGCAGTGTTTGAAAATTATTGAAATACCTATACTGAAATGCAATGTAGTCTTAACTCAGTCACAATCTCAGTAGCCTCTGCATAGGTGTTCTGGATCTAGACTGCAAGCAGTATTTGGCTGGACCTCGCCAAGGTCCCAGGAACAGGGCGGCTCCTGACTTCCATTCTCCTGCTGCCCTGGGGAGCAGTGGTAAGGTGTAGCTCCTGGCCAGCTGGTCAGGTTCAAAGTGATGCACTGCTTCCCTGGTGTAGACAGTTCATTTTCTCTGTGCTCTACCTGGTCCCTGTGCTAATGAGTCTTGCTTTGTGGGAGAATATTTTACAAGATGGAACAAATAAGGATTTTAGGGGCTTGTGTGCACAGAGAGAAACAGTACTTCTTTAAGTTCCTGCCAGTGCCATACTTCAAAGTCAGATGAGAATTCGTTTTACCTCCATGCTGCTCTTCATATGCATAACAAGAACTGTAATGGCATAATACAGATTCACAGCTGCTCTGAAGGAAAGCTGCAAGAAACCCCAGAAGTGAATAGTAGCAGAATAACTTATTTATCTCCTTTCCACATACAGAACTCAGCAGAGATCAGAGCTGCTGTCTTGGGCAGAGTGGAATGGTGTCTTTAAAGTCAGCATGTGTGCCGTAGTTTAACCCCGGCCAGCACTTCAGCACCACACAGCTGCTCACTTACTCCCTGCCCCAGTGGGATTGGGGAGAAAACTGGAGGGGGGGGTGGAAAGTAAAACTTGTGGGTTGAGATAAAGACAGTTTACTAGGACAGAGAAGGAAGGGAAAATACTAATAGAACATCCAAAACAAGTGATGCACAATACAATAGCTCACCATCCCCTGGCCGATGCCCAGCCAGTCTCTGAGCCGGGGTGTGCCCTGGCCAACTTCCCCCCTGTTTATATACTGGGCATGACATGACATGGTATGGAATGCCTGTTTGGGTCAGCTGTCCTGGATGTGTCCCCTCCTAACCTCTGCTGGCAGGGCGGTGTGAGAAGATGAAAAGTCCTTGTCTTACTGTAAACGCTGCTTAGCAACAACTAAAACATCAGTGTGTTATCAACATTACTCTCATCGTAAATCCAAAACCCAGGACTATATCAGTTACTAGGAAGAAAATTAACTATTGCAGCTCAAACCAGAACAAAGGGTTAAAAATACATTTGAAGGAAAGAGTGAGATTGTTCTCTGAGGCTCGTAATTTCTCACCTAAGGTCACTCTCCTTGCTCTTCTATTTCTCTTTCAAAAGACATGTCTTTTTAGAAGCATAGGGATAGTAGGTCACATGAGAGTATGCACAGCAATTTGTAGAAGTAAGGATGCTTTTCTGTTCAGATCTAGCAGCTGTAGCTGATCACCTGAGCATTACTTTTCTTCGTTTCAGCAGTAATATCTTGATATTTCATAGTACAGGAAGAGCTGTATGCTTCTCTGCAAGTGAGCAGTTTAGAAGTTTATACCTCTCTCTAGACAGAATCTATAGTACCAACACTTTGTAAGACCCCTCATGATGTAAATGGAAGGTGATGGAAGACTTGGGAGTATTTGAGAGTGGTTTTAGGGAGAGGGAGAATGCTGCATGGTTTCATTCTTCTTAAAAGACTGGAAGATTCTACAGGTATTATTGCATATGTGTGTAAGTAGACACTGAAATATATGTATGATATTAACAGACACTTTTATATATATATTTTTATACATGCACGCATACACTCACTATATACTTTACTAAAGGCAATGTTGCTACAAAGTATACATTGCTATACTTTACAAAGGTTATATCCCCAGTGTAGCCTTTAGTAAAAGAGGGCTTGCTGAATTTTTCCTACAGATTCTGTTTTCAGTTTTCTGTAGCCTGGATCACACAGCCATGGGATATGATGTATTACACAAGGTTAAAAAAAATACTGATAATTTGATCTGGCAGCATGATTCACAGTGGTGGTTAGTCTGTGGTGTCAGTAACTAAGGTAGCAACTTTTATGTTCTTTGGATTTTACATAGCCCTGGTGTGAGTTGTGGGTTTTGGGGTTGTATTGTTCTTCCTTTTTTCATTTAGAAAAGGTTGTGTTTAGTCAGTATGAAGAAGCTAAATACTATATTGAAACGTTAGGTTATTAGAGATCTTGCTGCTTTGTTTATCAAAAAGGAAATTATCAGCTAAGATTTACTGTCTGGTTATAAATTGAGTCCCTTTAAATTAACACAGCTGCAAATTTCACAGGTCTAAATTTGAAATGTGTATCCTTAACCACATAACTAACATAAGTTGGTTATGCTTGTGTGGTAATTTAGGCTGCTCTTGTTTGTTTTCATTATAATGCTGTATTTAGCCTAATCTATCGTCAGCTAAGTGCAACATTTTCTCCTTTCTAATCAGAGTTTCTTAAAACAGCAGTGAGTTGCAGATAACTACTTTAAATAATCAGTACCATGAAAAGTGTTTATTAGAGACTACTTGCTGATCCAGTATTGCACGTTGCTTTTTTTTTTTTTTCCTGTTCTGCACTTAGGGTTTTTTTTGTGATTAACTGTTTGTATCAATTTCAGGTAAGTATTCAGTTTGGAAAAGGACGAGATTGCAGATTGTGAAAAAGAAAACGACAAAGAGAAGGAAGGAAGGACAGAATAGAATAATAGGTGGGGAGGGCAAGATTGGATTAGTTCAGGGAACTGGGTGAAATAGAGTACAGAATAGAAATATAATTACATTTTCTTAATTAAGGAGCAGAAAGAGTTCTGCATTCTGTAAGCAGACCAAAGATTATAATATAAAAACTGTAATACAGAAAAATTGGTTGAATAAGGCTTGTTTTGCTTTGGGGAGGGGGGGGGGAATCACCTGGTATTACAAATGGCCACAAGACTGATATTTAACTCTTGTAGTTGCTACAGCACTGCAGTTATTTTCTATTTCTGTCTTCACAGATAGTAGCAATTTTTCTTGATCAGACAAGCATGTAGAAAAAGTACTCTTCAGAATATCATAAATATTTAAAATAATTATTGGGCAGTGTTTTGGAAGAGCCAAAGTGATACTTTTCTTCATCTAAGCGGTTTACTGTATGACCCAAAGAAGCCTGGCTGGATGATGTTCTGACTGTTGCTTTCTTGAGTGTCAGAGACCATTACCAAGCTGATAACTATCTTGACTTGTGTCAAAAAATGTTAATTACCAAGAGTCTACAGCAGTAGGTTGTAAAGGCAGTTTAATCTTATTTGAAGATGGAGGCAGGAATGCTCTGTCCTGTGAAAGCTTTTTGTCTCACCCATAGTAAAAGCATAAATGACAGAGATGGGTTTTGCCCTTACCAAAATTCATTTTGCAGAGTTGCTAGTGGGAGGAATTCCTAGAGGTGACAGTTAAAATAAACACCTGCTTAGCACTGTTTATTGGCCAGCGTAGCTGGAGATGTTGATTCTTTAATGGTTCTTAATGTTATAATGTAATCTCTTTTGAGACTGAAGTGAAACTGTTTTGGCCTGAGCTCTATTGCTAAGTAGATACTCATTTTAAAAAACAAAACAAAAACTGTTCCAGGATGCGTGTGCATACAGTGAGGATGACGAGCAGGTGGACATTGAGACCGTGGAGGAGCTTTCAGAGAAGATTAACATTGCCCGTCTGAAGGCCACAGCTGCTAATATCCAACCTTCCAAACAGAAGTAAGCATCCTTGGAGAGCACTACAGTTTTGTATTTTATTGATGAGCTGGCGCTGAATGAACCCATTAAACAACAGGTTTAATGTGATGGTAAGATAAAGCAAGGCTTGTGTCAGGTCTTCCTGAGCACTGGTGCTTCCCAGTGTCTGTGAGGATGGGGCTGTCAGAACTAAGAGTAGATTTGAGGTGTCCTAGCCTTTTTTTTTTAACTCCCCTCTAATTAATTTGTTCATGGGGATGTGTATCTTGTAAAATTATTAAGAGTGAATTGCCTCCCTTCCTACAAACTAAATGTGAGCAGGGTCATCTTTGTTTTAAATGTGATTTTGCAAGCTTTGTTTATTCTTGCTGGTGAACTTGTTATTTTTAGGCAGGAGCAGTCATTGGCTTAATCCCTGATCCTGTAAATGAAACCTTTGTCTTTGTGACCGTTGCCCCAGTGAAGAAAGTATTTTCTTTTTTACTTATAGTCTGCCATGGTTGGATAGCTTGGCCTGGTTTATTTTTTTCTGTTCTTTTTATTTGTTTGGTTTTGTTGCTGCCCTTGCATTTATAATGACAAAATACAAAGTAAAAACATGGCTTATTTGAGGTACATAAAGATGGTCATAGCTATTTCTCAGTGGCACCAAGCAAAAGAATGGGGAACACTGCATCCTTAGTTCTTTTTGTTTGAAGAATTTTTTTGTAGAAACTTTGAAACATCTGATTGGTGATATTATATACCTCCCAGATAGTTCCCAATTGTTTTTTTTTTTCCTTCAGAGATACAGCTCAACTTTTATCCTCAGATGGTGACTTTGCTATAAATCGGGAAGATCTTTTAGTGAGAGAAAAAAACAGGTGTCATGTTTTGTAAAAAAATAATTCTTCCAAATGTGTGTTGTTCTTTGTTTTCTTGAAGCTCCTAAGATATGAGGAAGCTGCTATTTTATATTAGGATAGTAATAAATGTGAGGGGTTTGGTTGGTTGGTCTTGCTGGGGGAGGGATTGCTCTGCCACCTGTATTGAATCTGTGTTTTTTTAAAAAAGAACCACAGCATAATTAAAAAAAAAAAAAAAGTACTTTCTGTAGCTAACAGTCACAGGCTGAATTTATTCTCTTTGGCATATAGTGGAATAGTTTGTCTTTTGCACTATGGGTTAATTTTGAGCTGTTCTGAAAGCTGTAATTTTTTCCAGGATGATGGCGTTGGAGATAGAGTTCGTTTTCTTGAGAAAGCTCAACAGTATCCTGCTTTCCTGTAGTTTTTTAACAAGGAAGAGTTAATTTCAAGGATAAGAATGAGCAATTATAGGCTGTTGGAATGTAGTTAATGAGGATAGAGTGCATGAGATGAGTAGTGTTGGGAAAAACTTTTTACCTTTCTTCCAGATACCATGCTCGTAATTCTTCGGATGAAAAATTATCAGAAAAACCTACGAAGGTATATGTTTGCTCTCCTCTTTCCTTTTGGTATCACGCCTCCATTTTAAAGATAACTTTCATCTCAAGTGCAACTCTTAACGCGATTTATCTACCTTCCATATATTTATGATTAAATGAGAGAAACCAAATGTGTATATGAGGGGGGAAGGGGCTCAGTCCGAATGTCACTAAAGGACTGCTACTGGCATCAGTGGGTTTCAGATTCAGCTTTATGTGTGGGAGGAATATCTGCCTTTTATTAGTACGTTTGCTTAGGTTTTGTGTTCTTGGCGTAAGTAGTTTTTACAGCAACATAAAACAATGAACAACTGATATGTTTTCATGTGTTGAGGAAGACAGTGTGTAGGATTATACAGGCACAGCACTGGGCGAATGATTTCTGAAAACAATGGTTTAAGTAATACATATTTAGGCAAGTTAAAGATAACACAGAATCCTTTCAACCCAAAACTTACTGCAATCCTTCCGAAGCTTGCGCTGTATTTTGGGGTGGCTTTGAAGCCAGTTTTACTAACTATCCATGATAACTATCTGTGATGCACTTGATGTCAGATCTAGAGCTACCTGCTGGGGGGGTGGCTTTGAGGCGGGGTGTGAGCCTGGTGTATGAGCCTGATGTATGTCTTACACATTAGAGCAGACTGGTATGTATGCTTTTGCCTGGGGTGGGGATGGGTTTCAGGATGCTCTGCCTGCCTTGCCTCCTCCATGTATTCTCTCTGCCCTTGAAGTTACGGCATGAGGCCCGTCCTTGAAAGGAACCTGATGCCCAACACAAGGGCAAATGCAGTTGCAGCCTTCCTGTGAGGGCAAAATGGATGTCAAGAGCCAGGTTTCAGGAGACAGTCTTTCAGATTCCTCCTAAGGCCAGCAAGCGCATAAATAATATCACTGGACCTGAGGAGTCTTTCCACTGATTTACTGGGGCTTGGAGCAGACCTAAAACAATGCTAAAAACCTACTTTTTAAGTATTACTTCATTGTGAAATAAATAGCATAATTGTACAAAACCTGTAAGAGTAATGATGAAATAACAAACCTTCAAATCTGTAGAGATTAGTAATTATTGCCTGTCAGCCTTTTTGGAAACTTAAGCAAATTCAAAATCAGAGCCTGTCTTTGAAACTTTCTGTTTCCTGGTAGATGTCTGGGGTGATAAGTTTCCATGCCGTCTTTCTCATTCTTATCTGCAATGTCTCTTGGCCCCAACTCGTATATACTCATGAAACAAAATAGAAATCAAACTAGTTTAACTCTGGGGAAAAATTCCAGCGTCCGGTATTTGATGAGATTGTTTCATTCATTACTAGGCCTTTCTGACAATCAACCAACAAAAAAAATTTGGCTCAAACATGCGTGGTTTTGCTGTAATCCTGTGGTTTACCTAAGTAGTCTTGTATTGCGAAAAATAAAAGCTTATGAGTAGAAGGGACTGCTCATGATCTTTTCCTTTAGGGCTGATGTGATTATGTTGGTCATTTCTTGTTGGTCAGCATTTCATGCTTATTGCGTGTGCTTCTGACACTGAACTTTCATGAAGACATTATAACAGAATAGCATGACATGAAATCTTCAGATGTCTGTAGAAACCTCGTAAATCAGGCATGCCTTTGAACATTGATTACCATTACATTACCTTTTTTTTTTTTTTATTTAAACTGGTCAATACGGTTACTTCTCCAGCAGAAACGTCAATTCCGGAACAAAAAGCTGAAGACTGAGGCAGAAGCCTTTGCTCATTACCGCCAGACACACACAGCAAATGAACGCCGGCGACGTAATGAAATGAGAGATCTCTTTGAAAAGCTGAAGAAGACTCTGGGCTTACACAACCTTCCCAAGGTCTCCAAATCCTACATTCTCAAGCAAGTAAGTCTTTTGAAGCTTAAATGAGGAGAATCGTTTAGTCTGGACAGAGTAATTAATCTAGTATGAACTCTTTGAGTGAGTCTCAGTGATCCTGTCAATAGAGAACTTCTGTCACCTTTACAGGCCTCTCTAGAATAAAACAGTAACTGAAAGAATCTGTATTCCTAAAAGCTTCATCTTGATGACCCAAATGCATGTTTTCAGATTTGCCTTCTCCTTGTTGTATTCTCTGTGAATTTAACCATGGAGGGTTATGTTATGTCTTAATTCCTTAGCGGTTTACTGTGTTCAGTAAGATCAGGTAATTTTGAAACACATTGAAGACTTACTTTTTTTAATGCAGGAGAAGATAGCATTTCATTAAATATTATACTGGCATTAAAAACTTCATTGTAAAGATGTAAATGACAGGAAACAAAACATAAGTTGAAGATAAATAATTATGCTTACCTGCTGTACATCAAAATTGTGGGATAAAAGTTGTTTTCTTTTTTCTTTAAAATAGCTGAACTTTGGGGGAAAGATGAACAAGATGCTTATCACTTTTAAGCTTGCATTTAGGGAAAGCTGGCATTACATATGGTACTTCATATGCTTTCTCTGAGTTCTAGTTTCTCAAGATGATGAAAATGTCTAAATAAATTTTGTAAAGGCTTCTGGGAAGGAAAATTATTTTATAATTTTGCGTATCGTTGGTTTATAAATCAGTTCCCTGACACTTCTCTAGGCCTATGAAGAAATACAGGGATTGACTGATCAGGCAGATAAACTTATTGGACAGAAGAACTTACTGACACGCAAACAAGATGTTTTGATTCGGAAAGTATCCACGCTTTCAGGTGAGACTGTTTTTGCATACAGACTAACTGGAATAATGAAAGAAAAGGAGTGGAAGTGAGTGGAGTAGTCCTCTCTGGGTCATTAGTTTGCATAAAATTTAGACTCTTGATGCCAAACAAAGCCCTGCTGAGCTCTGACTCAGTGATACTGTCCTCATGCTGTTAAGAACCTCTTTTGTTTTTCTTTAAGCCTAAAGGAAGTGTTGAATGATCTCTGTGCTGCAAGCCACAGGTTGGGTTCCTGTGCATTAATGGGAAGGAAAAAAAGTCACTTCATTATGTCTTTGGTCACTGCCTGAGACAGCTTTTCTGCTTAGTGCTTCTCATGGATACACAGCTGAGACTGATCAGTACCAGAGCCTCTGGCTCCTTTGGTCAACTTTGCAAATAACAATCATCGTGCTGCTTTTCTGAGAACTAGTGTTAGTGGCGTAGAGATGAAGGCAGCCCTGTCTGTAGAATAAAACTGCTGTATATTCTGAGCTGCTGCTCATCCAGGCATTTTGGGACAAAACCGTGTTGTACTTATTGTGCCTTTCTGTGTCATTTGGAGGTGTAGGAAAGCTGTGACGCATGTTCAGCCAGTGCCAAAATGTGTGTGAACAAACAAAACATTAAATTATTCTTGTAATCTTCTTACTGTCTGGAAATAAAAGCAGGAGGCTACCCGAAAATTAAAAATGAAAGATACTTAAATATTGTGTACTTATGTGAATCAGTTCATGTATATTTGAGGTACTTGATTAAAAAAAAAAAAAACAAAACAACAAAACAACAAACAAAAAACAACCCCCAAACAAAATCGGAAATTACAAAGTGTTTTAGTGAACCCTCATCTTAATCCAGGAATGTATGATAGGCCTTTTGGACAGGGAATGAAAGCAAATAACTTCACAAAATAGTTTTCTAACCTTTTGCATTCCTAGTGAACTACCTCAAAACTGATGAGGAACAAATCCTCTCTCAGGAGTGTTAGTTAAATATAGACTTAATTAAAGATAGACCATGATGTTAGAACAAAAATATTAAGCAGGAAAGAAGCCAATATAGTTATTTCAACTTTGATCATATTAAATTATGTGCATCTACAGAAAACAAATTATTTATAAAATCGTTGTGTTTGTTCAAGGTTACAATTTTCATGTCAGTGGTTACACATGTGCGAGTTTGCCTCTCAATGTTGTTTGAGTAACAGGGTCCATTAGTCCAAGAAATTTAATACCAGGTAAATGTAACATTTTGTCTGGTAGTCATAAATTTATAATTAGGAGAGATGTGAGGTTTTATTCACAGCTGTGGATATTTTCCAAATGGTATTTGTTCAGCAAGAGCTAGTGCTTGTCCAAGCTGATTTCTGCTCATCAAAGCTGCAGATAAATTTTAAAATGTATGGATGTTTCTGAAGGAAAAAAAAATCTCAGAATAAGTAAGTAATGACTTCCCTCCGTTATTAAGTATGATACTTACTTAGTGGAGGTGGTGGTTATCTATTTTATAGTAGCTAAATGGTGTCAATTTAGTAGATTTTTAGTTCTGCTGTTTAGTTTTGGAAAGAGAGTTTGAAGATGGGTTGACTCTGATAATTTTTCTGCAGGGAAAACAGAAGAGGTGGTCCTGAAGAAGCTAGAATATATTTATGCCAAACAAAAAGCAGTAGAAGCACAGAAAAAGAAGAAACAAGCTGAGCCGGAGGAACTTGCTGTAACCTCAACTGCTAGCACACAGCAAGGAGGATCTTCTGCTCCTTCCAGAGAGCTGGCCCAGGTGGCTATGACAAACAGAAGAGGCAAGCCACTGATCCTCGCCAGAAAAGGAGTCCGTGCCACAGGTGGGTGGAAAGAGAGGCACGTATTGCCTAAAGGGGGGCCAGACATTGAAGCAGCACCCATAGGAGGGCAAGAGGCTAGCCCGCTGCTGCAGGCCCCTTCACTCTTGGAGCAGAACTGAGTATAGGACCTGGGAGTGTCCATCCAATAGGTGTGGGAACCATTTGTTTTCGGTAAGGGTGAGACCAGCGCTACTGAGGTCTTCAGATGAGCCTGACTTTTGAGTTTCAGAATGATGGGTCGTAAATTCCTATTAAGTTGGCCTTTGGTCTCATGGAGTGATTTCTGAGAGTCAAAGGTGGTTTCTGCTGACTCAGAACCTGAAGCTCAATCCCCAAAATACTGGAGTTGCTAGAACAGATTCAGGTTTTAACATATCCCTCCCCAAGCAAGCTAGATCTCAAGGTGGTGGAAGACTTGCTCTTAAATTAAATGACAGAATTGTCAGACACTTGAGAATTTTTGGAGCTGAGAACTTGGGCAGAAGTATTTGTTGTTTATGGAGACTTTCACACCATAAATGCAGGAAGGAACAAAAGACTGGCAGAAATCCAAACTTTCATGGTAGTGCCACTGTAATACTCTAAGTGATGTTTCTTATTTTGGTAATAATAAATAGACCTCACTTGAAGTGGTCTTGGGCTTTTATAAACAACTGATCGTTTTGGTTTCCCAGGCCTCATTTTTGTCCAGTCCTGGGCAAGTTTGAAATCAGAATTTGAATGTGGTGGGAGAACTTCCTTTCTTTCTTCGGCCTGAAAAGTCTCCTTTGTAATTTCAGCAAGACTGCTCTGATACTTGGTCAGGAGGCTGCTCTGGAGGGTCAGGATTGTTACACTGCACGTAGAGCTAGGACAGACTGGCGCTAGCTGTGTGGTTCCTGGAGCCTGCATAGCTTCCGTAGCCGCTTTCTACTCTAGTTTTGAAATCTAATCTAGTCTTGTAAACCTTCTAGCTGGAGTTCCTTCCACAACTGTACTTAATGCTGGATCGCAGGATATCATTTGCCATCAAGGGTGCTATGCCAGAATAAATTACTGATTTATATATTTCTTTTTTTAACAGAGGACACCTCATCCTCTCTTACACTAACTGCTGCGAGCCTCGTGATGACTCCGCAGGGGCAGGTGCTTACACTGAAGAGCCCGCTGGTGCCAGGGCAGGTAGCAGCAGTTCCTTCCACACTACTGCAAGCTGAATTAAAGCCTCGAGCTCTCAGTACCACCATGACAGCACAGCCAGGTATGAGCATGTGAGAACACATTAATGAAAATCAGTATAATGCTGTTCACAGATGTGCATGGCAGTTTACAAAGTAACATGTTATTTAACTTTTGCTTTAATTTTGGGGTTTTTTTTTTGAACTTAACTGACTGAGGTAGAACCTGACTCTGGTAAGAGATTTGATATAATTAACTCAAACTATCAGTTTATCAACAGGTAAGTACAAACTGTTAAATTTTCACTATTCCCAAATTAGATAAACATAGGAAGGATTTCTTAATCACTTAACCAATCTATATTTCTATTTTTACCAATTTCAGATGGTATTACAGTGCAAAGTCTCGCATAGAAGCTCAATACTCTTATTTTCCAGGCTTAACTGAGTATCTGAAAGGGTCTTGTTTCTACCTTCCCCTTTTCTTGGATAAGGTATTGCTTCTGTGATGATCCAGCTGCCAGGATCAACGGTTCCTGTCCAAGTAAAAGGAATCCTTACTAACTCTACCATTCCCATTACACTGTCAGCTGTAGCTGGAAACCTGCTGCCCTCAACAGTAGTATCGGCTACAGAGCCCCGCTCAGGTAGGCTCTTTGGTTTTCATGGATCTTTTTGCTTGCATGCAGGGAACATTATCCTTGCAAAAAGGTGAAGGCAAATTGTTTTCTCCCTAGGAAGTAACGATAGGTATTTTTGTGTGGGTATTCAAAGAAAATCACTATTTAAACGTTTTGAACAGCTTAGAGGGACCTCTAGGGGATCATAGGTGAGAGCTTCACCTCACTGAGCCTGCCCGCCCCCAGCAAAATCAGAGTAAGCTGGGACTGGAATGTGTCTGTGGTGTGATGCATCCCACTGGGGAAGCTGGAGTGCAAAGTGGTGGTGGGGCTGTAGAAAACCTTTCCCTGTTACATCCAGGCTGTTACTCTGGCACAAGCCCTGCCCATACCCTGCCAGCTCTGCTGCCTGCTGGAGAGAGGCGTTTCCAGACCCCGAGTACTGCACAGTGGGTCTGGGCACGGGGGGTTCCTGCCAGTAGCGTGCTGCTTGCTGCCTCTTGTGTTAAAAGCAAGCCACTCGCTTTCTGCTTCCTTGTAGGCATTTGGTCATAATGAAAAAGGAAAGCTTACTTCAGATTTGGGGCTGGGAAAAATCTGAGGGCTATAGATAGGAAACTGCTTGGGGGCAAAAAGTAAGTAATGGTGTAGTCCCTGAAATACCTGTAGTATTGTGCACAAAGCCAGTATTGCAAAACGTGAGCACGAAAGTAAAGCATGAAAAAAATGTAAGGGAGAAAACTGTCGTTCTGTTTTCCTTGTGCATCACCATCAGAATTGTAAGCGTTACAGTCACTTGCATTTGTGCCAGCCTGCTGAAGGAAGGGACTGGGCAAGTGGTTTTGGGATCACAGATGCGGAGCTTGCTCTTGTTCTACAAGTTGAAAGTTAAGCTATCAGTGCTTTAAGGCTTCACTTGACCAAAACTGTGCAAGCAGTTTAAATTGTGAATAGTAGTATCGCTGAGGAAGACCTGGAAGTGAGCAAATTATATTTAATTGGGAATTATCGTGCAGTTAGCATGGATCCTGATGGGTGCTGCTCTGTTTGGTTTTGCAGAAAGCGAAGATTCGTTCGTGATGCCAAAGATTGTTAATGTAACATCACTGGCTGCTGAAGGAAGCATGGGTCTAAACCTGAACAGAAACAAAAATTCTAATACAACACCAGCTGCAGGTACTCAGGCTCCTGAGAAATCCTTGGTTGTAGCACCCCTTGAAAGTAGGAAGAGTGATAGTACCCTTTCAGAGGAAAAAGCCAAACCATGTCCCGGAGACAGTGGCAGAGATGGAAGGAATACCACAGGTCCTACAAAAGTTTTCTTTGAAAACAAAGATGGCTTTCCACAGCTCCGGAACGTACCGTGTACCAAGGAACCTCCAGAGTCCTTCAGCAAAAAGCTCTGCCTTGGTGAGTTTGTAGGAAGCCAAGCTAGGAGGACAGTCAGTGATCCTGGAGGGGAAAGATTAAAATCGAAAGAATTGCCATTCCGCAAGCTGCAGATCAAAGATTCCAGGATAGAAATGGAACTGAGGAAAGTAGCATCTGCGATGGAGGAAGCCGAACTGGATGCGGGCGAGTTACTGAGCAGCATCGAGGACAGCGACGACACTGATGAAACCCTCACTTCGCTGCTCAATGAGATCGCCTTCCTCAATCAGCAGCTGAACGATGATGTTTCAGCTATGTCAGAACTGCCCAGCACTCTCAACTCGGATTTCTCTCATGAAGGTGCAGAAGCTCGTCGGGGAACAGGCGGTGATCTCGCCGCTGCAGACGCATCTTCCTTCCAGTTCGGCCATTTGGGAGGCAGTTTTAAGGATCTTTCCGAAGTTCCAGAGGGTGGTGGCTCTATAAGCCCTCTCCTGCTGCACTTGGAAGATGATGACCTTACTGACGGGGATAAGAACTCTGGGGAGCCTTCATCCGAAGCAGATGTTTTAAAGATAGTAATAGGTGCTGAGATGAAGGATCCGCTTCCCAGTCTGTCTGCAACCAGTGGTGGGAATGGCAAAACCGTAACAACCTTGGCAGAGACCGCTAGTGTGACTCCACCAGTTTTGCAGATGAAAACTAATCCAGAAGCTAGTAATGCTGACACTTTGTGGAGGCCCATGCCCAAGCTGGCACCACTTGGCTTAAAAGTGGCAAGTCTGCCAGCAGACTCAGAAGGGCAGAGTAACAAAGTGATGCCCTTATTGGCACCTGTAGTTGCAAAACTGGCACCCAGTGGGGTAAAAGCTTCATTACCTGCAACTGGTCAAGAAGGACAGGATAACAAAGTGATGCCCACTTTAGCACCTGTGGTTATGAAATTGAATACTACTGGGACCTTGCCTTCAAATTCAGCAGGAAAATAAATGCCTGTATTTTTTATCAAAGACTGGAATGAAGATCTGGAGCAGCGTGAACCAGTGTCAGAGTTCAGCAACCTCCCTTTGTCTGCATCACTTGTTTTCTGTACGGCATCAGCACTCTGTTCATCTGAGGGCAGGCCCCAAATTGAGAAATAAGTGCTATGAAACTTTAAGCATGTTGACATATTTTTACCTCACTATTGTATTCTGGGTGTTCTCCTTCCCCTTCACAAAACAAGGAAGATGTTCTATAACCATTGCTGGGCACATGGTATCCTTCCAAAATTGGGTCCTTCACAGAAATAGTTTGTCAAAGGACTGAGAAACCTAGGCTATTGAAAGAGATTTTTTTAAATTTTTTTTCCCTCCCCCCAAGTAGGGAGGCAGTTGTTTTGTTGGGGAAAAAAATCTGAATTACTTGTCTTTGTACCAGGCAAATTATCTATGCAGAAATGGGATTGTTCACATTTGCTGTTTTTAATGTTTGCGGAATAGGATGAATGTGCAGAAGTGAGATTGTGGTTACTCTCAAACTTGTGACCTAGAGCAGCAGAAGGGAAGTCTGAGACTCTGCAGAGGGCTGAAGTGAAAAGGTTTTGTTCTTTGGTGCTAGATAGTTCTCTTGCCGAGACTCTTTTTAGGAGCTTATGCACAGAAGATTTTAATAAACACCTGTAGTTCTCACTACATGGGGAAGAAAATTATATTTCCCAGTGTAATTAGAAATAGGACAGTATGTTAACTGTAATAAAAGTACTTTAAAAAAAAAAACAAAAAAAAACAAAAAAAAAAAACAAACAAAAACCCCTCACTTTTGCCTCCTGCCCCTATACAAATATACAAATACTCCCTGCTTTGATGCTTAGAGCATCTGGAAGGAAAAATTACAGAGAGTAGAAAGAAATTTGGGCACCCTATTGCTACATCTTTAAATACATTGCTGAAGTAGCTTGAGTGTTTTCCCAGTTGTTGTTTTCTTTCCTCCTGTCATTCTTTAAGATGTATGTGGTGGCTAGGAATGTTAATAGGAAGTGTTGCTTCATAAAAATACAGAAAGCTTTCAGGACTGTTGTAGCCAAGCATAAATGAGCGAGGTGTATATGTGAATGTATATATGAAAATATGTGTATATCTTTCCAAACTTTCAATTTCTTTATAAATTCAGGAAAGGTACTCAGAGGTTTCTCACTGCATTTGCACAAGCTGTGTATAGCAAAAAAAAGTCAACAAAAATGCTCATTACCAGGGAAATAGGGCAGTATTGAATCACAAGATGTATTTTTTATTCTTCTCTGCCACTACTTACTCAATAAACCTGTAGATACTCTTCACTGTTCAGCTGTTGGATGTGAAGGGCCTACAGGCTGTAAAGATATTTATATTTTTGTACACAATTTTTGTTTTCGTAGTTTTCTTGACAAATGAAATTTTCAGCCTAGGAGAGATGATTTGTTAATGAGTGTATACGCAATCTTTTCCTGTCAAGTTTGTAAACATGAGTTATGGTGCGCTTGAGGGGCTTCTTGACTGCTCCGAAAAGGTAAAAAAAAAAACAAAAACAAAAACCAAAAACATTGCCATGAAAATGATACAGATTTTGGTGGCGCATTTTGCTTTATGTTTAGAAATGTAATCCTCTGTCTTACTGTTCCAGCAACAGCAGATGGGATTCTCCCCCCCCGCCCCCAGACTTCCCCATCCTTGGTGATGCAGTAGTGCAGGAATTTCATCTTTCCCAGCAGCGAGGTGGAGCAGGTGTCGAGGGTGCTGTTGTTCCGCAGTTGGGGAGCAGCGTTTGCGCACAGCGCAGCCACGCGCCCTGCTCAGTCAGCTGCACTTCCTGGACCTGCGCCTCGCTCAGCCCCCCCGGGCACGCATGTGCCTCGGGTGTTTCCTCACCTTTTTTACAATTTTATATTACGCTGCAGAGGAGAGAAGCCCTTCAAGCTCGGTATGCGTAAAGTTACTCCAGAGCCTACATAAAAAAAGGTTCTTCACCTGGCTATTCTAAACGGTGTGGTTTAAGGCAGTTAGGTATGAGTCTTTATTGCTTTTTGCATATTTGGTCTTTTAATATTTGATACAAGTCCTGGTGATTTGGAAGAGAAAGTAGAGATCAGCATGAGAATCATGCAGGGTCTTGCAGTTGCCACTGAATGCCTTAGAAAAGGGAATTTACAGTGTCAATAAGTATTTAGACATACGTTGCTTATTATTAAAGCATTTTAACCTTATTTTAAACCAGTGGAAATATGGAGTAACTGAATTAGTTTAGTAGCACTACATCAGACTTCAGTTTTTTTACCTGGGAATCTGGTTCTGAGCATTTCTAATAGGCTGAGGTTGCTTATTTTTTTACTGATGGCAGTTTGTTTCGCCAGTAGATTTCATTCCTCCTGTATGTGAAACAGCAACCAGAACTGTGCCGTGATTCCTTTCAGATTCCTAATCACTGACGTTTCTTTCTGCACCTTATCATTTTATGGTTCAAAATGTCTAATTTTAGAGTTGTGTGCTCATCGTATCTGAATACTTTTTAAAAGTATGTGTGCTTTGCACACTTTGATGGGACGGAGAAAGCTGTAATATGAAAACCATTCAAATATTATCTAAAATAAATGCTGTAGTTCTGAGGATGTTTTGTCCATTATCAAGGTAATGGAAAATGCCTGGATGTATTTACTGTTTGGCACTGGGCAGTAAGGAATGTTACTGCAATAAAAACGTACTGTGTAAAGATGACAGCAAAAATTTTCAGTTCCTGAACATGAGTGCTAAATTAACTAAGAACAGACCCCAAATTTGGCTGCAAAAGGTGGTAGTTGGTGCAGTTCCGAGAAGGATCTATGATGGGTTCTACCAGGCAACAAAGCATGTTCGAAATGCTCTTGGTTTTTGCTCTCCTTGTTGCACTGTCTCATGTCTGCAGCTTAATATTTTGCCATGAATTTAAATGCCGACTCGTCTTTTTTCTTGCTCTTCCCTCAAGCTCCCATTGGTTTGGAATAAACCTTTTAGAAGTTACATATGCTGTCTTTTGAGGCAATAATGCAAGCATATGACACGTAATGAAAAGGTTTTAGAATCGGGAGAACAGAGGAAACCCCTGCAAGGCGCACGTTCTCACTAGACCAAGAGACCTGGAGATTTTCTTTGTTTTTTACACATCTGTAAATAGACTGGAATGTTTTTAAGAATATAATGAAATGTCAGATTTAGCTTTTTTCCTTTTATATATTAAAATATATCTTTCCCTCTTTTCTGCTTTTGAAAAATTGATATTTTTGTAGAAATCTAACAGTACAGGACTCTGAAATAACTGTATGTGAGGGACAAAGTGTAAAACTAAAATAAATCAATTGAGGTCGACTAGAAACTGGCTTTGAAAGTTTATTGTCGCAGGGAGGGAGAGGGAGCAGAAATGATGCGGTGGCGTGCCACTGGTGACACGTGGCGTTGGACCTGAGCACATCACACACGCTCTGAGGCAGAAGTTTTGGCAACACAGACACCTGGGGTTTGGTTCAAGTAATCGGGCAACTCGGAGGAGATGTCTCTCTTCAGTCCCGAGCAGTATGCTGGAAATGTTATTGATTATAAAAAGGGATTCTGACTTGCTAAATGCAGAAAAGGTACCGAAGGGCCTTGATTCTCCCCAGAATGCATCTTAAGCAGGAAGTCAATGGGGTTAACATTTGGTCATGGCATAAAAAGAAGAAGAAAAAAAAAAAAAAAAAAAAAAACAAGAGTTAAAGATTAAGTCCGCATAAAACCACTCTCCAGTCTCCTTCCCCCAACCCCAAATGTAGGGTAATCCATTGTATCTGTTTCCTTCAGGGAAGCTGTACAGCCCAGCTGTCCTCAGGGGAACAAGTCTGAAGCTCTGTCCCCAAGTGATGTGGCAGAGGAGATGCTTTTTTAGAAGAAACAGATAAAATGCCTGTAATGAGCGACTGTCTATTGCTTCCATACCCCTTAAATGGAAGATAACACACTTGCTAAAGGTGTGGGGTTGTTTTTGTTTGTTTATTTGTTTTAAAAAGTAAATGTCTACAAATGAGCAAGTTTGACTTACAGGCCTGAGGAAAGAAAATACAATGAAGAGAACAATTAGGCATGAGGGTAAGTGATGGACCGGAGAAGAGATGTTGCAGATTTTTTTTCTCTCAAAAAGGAAGATCAGATCTCACAGGAGAGAATGAATAGAAATGGGTGATACAGTCAGGTAATGTATTTTTGAAAACTTCTGATGAAACCCTTCAGCGAGGCCTCATCCCATGACTCCTTATTTCAAGGGGTAAAGTTACTTACTGGAGTAGAAAGGACCATGAGCTGTGTCCAGCCAGACTTGCAATGGAAAGGACTTACCGATCAATAGAATCCCGTGATGATCTGTGCCGGGGACCTGTGTTTCCCAGCACGTGCATTGTGTTCTTGGAAGCACAGCTGATGGTACAAACAAGCTCAGTTGAGCCTGAAACGTTACAGGAAGCCTTTGCGCTACCTGATAGGTGGCCAGATTTGAGTCCGTAAATGCAGCCCAAAAATGGGTGGAGGACCAGTTTGTCCATAATTAGCAACGAATGGAATCTAAATTAATTACTGTCGTTTGGGATCACGGTGGTGAAGGAATTGTGGCGCTACCTGTGATCACTTAAGCTCAGCACATCATCCGTTTGCCCTTTTAACTGATGCTACAGACCGAGGAGGCGGTGTTACACCGCTCTCTGCGTGGTTACTCCTCTGCGTTGCAATTTTGTGTTGCCTCAGCTGCACCTGTGCCTGTCCTGGGCCTCGTGGGAGTTGGAGGCCCGTGGCAGGTGACAACTCTTGTGGAGATGTCCCTCCCTTCTTCATTTTGAATTCTACCCCTGGAAAGATTAGGGGGGGCTCCATTTGACTTGAGAGTCTTTCCTGAGAGGGCCCAGCTCGGAGGAGGAGACAGGCTTTTCTGCGTATTTTTTGGCTTTTCTCCTCCCCACCGGCCTCGGGGCCGCTGTAGTTCCCCCGTCCGACACGGAGGGGTGCCCCTCGCCAGCGCCGCAGCGCGCCGCACCTTGGGGGCTAAAGCCAGGCAATTAAATAGCAGCTAAAAAAAGATAGGCAGACATAAACCGTATGCCATTTTTAGTGGCTTTCAGTTGTGATTAACTCCTTAGACAACAGCTGTATGAAACGACACGCCCGGCTCCTCAGCTCTTCCTGCCAAGCCGGGGGGGCCTGAGGGGCTGCTGGCCACCGGCACGCGGCGAAATCCGGGAGGCGTGCGGCTCTGCCTCCGTTTCTTCAGTGCACGGGGCTGCACGGGCACAAAGCTTTTGGGCACGGTCTGTAGGCTGGCGTGGGTCTGCACAGCTTATATTAGCAACGGGCTCCAGCTGCAGCTGAGCCCTGCAAGGATATAAAATACCCCACGCCACTGGGGGACCTGGAAACGGGACTTTGGATCCCTGGGCCTTGGGGTTCAGTCATCTGTGACTGCTATTAGAAAAAGATGTAAAATATCCCCAGTGTTATCACCAACCAGCTTTAAAAAAGCTGTGCTGGATCCAGTCTACATAAAAAAAACAAATGGGGGGGTGTGAATGCACGACAAAAGCTCACTGGTTTCTGGAGTAGCACAATGTGTTTTCAGCTCACAGGGCCTGGGGTGACCCATGACCCCTGCTCCTCCCCTGCACCTTCTGCAGTGTCAAAATATGATCGAGACTTGTTTGATTTTTAGCTACTGGATTGGTCTGATGAGCAAGAAGTCCACGAGCAGGACAGGAAGAACTATACAGCTGTTTTTAGGACGGCGCGCTGCTGTTCCTCCGAAGGACTGAGAAGGGCTGTGGCAGCTGCAGGTGCTGCTGGAGCTGCCGGTTCCAGGCCTGGCCAGGGTTTCCTGCAGCGGTAAGAGGAGACGGGTGGGTCTGTGCTGGAGGTGACAGGGTAGTTTGGCAGCAGCCACTGGGGAAGCTGCCGCCAGCTTTTGCACCGCCTGTCCCTTGGCCTGTCCCTTGCTGCCTCGGCGGCGCCCCGCGTGCGGGAGCCGCACGGGCTGCCCATGGCCGGAGGGGCAGGGGCTCCCCCTTCTCCCCAGCTTCCCCCCGTCCTTCTGCCTGCTGGGGCCTGGATCTTTGTGTCCCCCTGCATCACCAAAAGGGGCTCAGCCCCTGCTGCCTCCTCTGCTCCTCCCTGGCCTGCCATGATACACACACCCCGGCGCCTCAAAGCCCAAGCCCGTGGCTATGTTCACCTTCTGGCTCAAAGACAACTGCAAAGCAAATGCTGGGGTTTCCCTTCTTCTGAGAGCAAGGCTGGGGCAGCCTCCCGGAGCCCTGCTGGTCCCAGCGAGTGGAGCTCCAGTTAATCCAGTAAATTCTGAACAGCAGGCACGTAGCACCAGCCTCCTCTGTATTCTCTATCTATCCAGCTAAATCCTGGTTTCCTTCAGGTGCCACCTATCGTGCCTAATCCTGCGGCCAGCACACGCACACCTCGCGTCCCTCCGGTCGCGTCTGCGCAGTCAGAGCTCAGCCGGGCAGCAGTTTTGTGGTGAGTCCTCTGCTCCCTTCTGCTTCCCCCCGGCTCACCCTGCCCTCGGCGTGACCCAGGGCTTGCCAGTCGCGCTCTTTTATTCATACAACCTCTTCCACCCTGAGGTGTCCTCAAACCACGATAACATTTTTGAAGGGATCCTGCAATTCCTTGCTGAGTTGTTCTTTACCTGAGGGAAAAATCCCAACGGTGACCAAGTATCTGTTTTCTTTTGATATCAAATGAAGCCCGGAGCTGTTAAAAGCAGCTAAGACGCTTCTTCCTGCAGGAGCTGCTTGTGGCTTGGTGTAGAAGAAGCTGTGCTGTCCTCAGCCGTGAGCCCTTGGCCCTTTCTGCACGGAGGCAGAGCTCCCCCTTAGCCCTCTCCGTCCCTGCCTCAGCCCGAGGCGCTGGCAGGCGCTGAGCTCTGAAAATGTGTTCGCTAATGCCACGCGTTATTTCTGAGACGTGCTGGACCTGGACGTTCCCATAAAACAATGTCAGGCGGCTGGAGGAAAGTGTGATTCGATAAAGCGTCGCCGTCCCTCTGGGGCCTGGCTGGAGCCACGTTCTGTACGCTCGGCCTTGTAAAAGGCAGCGGGGCCGGGACGAGGCGGGTGGGAGGCTGGTGGGGAGCCCCCACGGCAGGGGCCCCTCGGACACAGGGTTGGGGGCAGCTGCTGGCCTGGCCGGGCATCGCGGGGTTTGGGGTGGGTGGGAGGCGGTGGTGGGGCCCGCTGAGGGCCTGCGACAGGTTGTGGGGCTGGAGAAATCCGTACCGGCCAAGCTTCAGCAAAGTTCAAACATACAGGAGCGTTTCCAGGTACGAGGTGGATAACACAGCAGATAGGATTTTCCTGCTCTGGTTATCTCAATTTTTTTTTTTTTTTAATGATGCAGATCTGGTGTGATCGTGTTATAACTTGTGTTAAGGTGACTGGCTGCAAAAGCATGACAGAAAAAGGAGGTGCCTGCAAATCGTTGCAACAGTAATGATTAACTCCTGCTCCTCAACCGGTGCTCTCACTTCTAGCTACAATGACTCTTTGGTTTTAAAAAATGGCTCAAGCAGACTCGCAGCTCATGACCGCTTTGCAAAGCTTTAAATTTGCTTCCTCAGCTTTTGAATGTCCGTGGCAAAAAAACCATATAAGTCTTCCTGCAGAATCTCACCCCGCAAATGTTTTGTGACTCTGACATACGGGGCAATCAACTTGAATGGGGAGGCTTAGTCTGCAGGAAGAAATTTTAATAAACGGCTCCCACCAGGCAAACTGAACTGATGGCAGCCACAGTGGGAATTGTTTACTACTGTGCTCCGGCGTAGACAAGGCCTCATTGTCTGGCTCTGACGGGGAAAATGTCCAGTTTCACAAACTTTGCTGAGCAAGGGAGAAAATAATTATATTGCAGATCAGCTTACAAGGGACACATTCATGTTTGAAGGAAAACTTGATTTTCGCAGGGCGAGGAAGAGAGGCACAACTGCCAAAGGGAAAAGCCAGCGGCTCTGGTGACCTACTAAAATTGCCTCGAGCCAGAAGTTATTCCTGGCTGAAGGTGGGTCCCGGGGGGCCGGATCCTTGGCTCTGGCAGGGAGGCAGGCAGCGCACCAGCGGAAAGACGCCGGGAAACAGGGCGCTCCTCCGCCGGCGGAGCCCTCGCCGGGGCCGCGGCTGCCTCGTGCCCGGGCCCCGACACCCTCCTGTTTCTCCAAGCTCCCCGAGAGGGGTTTGCCAGGGCAGAAGCGGTGCCGTCAGGCTCGCGTGGCCCCGTCCTCCGCCTGCCGCCGCGGGCTCCCCGCTGCCGCTCGCCGGGGGGGGGGGACGCGGCGCCCCGGGAGCGCCGCTGCCTCAGGATTCGCCTGTTTTCAACCCCCCGGTTACCGCAGCTGCAATTTGGCTCGCGGTATTCGAGCGAAGCGGTTGGCAGCGTTGGGCTTCGCGTGTTTTCACTTAGGAGGACGACGGGGCGAATGCTGAAGGAGTCTGTTTCACGGCGCTGGGCTGGCTGTGATGAGCCACGAGCAGCGGGCCCGGGCTGCTGACTGGTCGCCTTCCCCCCAGCGCTGGGAGTATGAGCTGAAGCCATTTCAGTTGTGTCCCCAAGGGGGAGGATGTAATTATCTTCTTTTTTGCAAGATTGCATGTTATTTTCTCCCCTCTATCTTAAAAAAAAAAAAACCCCAACCCTGAAACAGAAGCAGAAATTAATTGTGTAAGCAAGCTGATAACCTATTAATACTTTCATCAGATTGAAAGCAAAGCTCGAGCGAGTCTGGTGCTATAAATCTCCCTGTTTTTTTGTGAACATTGCTCTCAAGGAAGCGTGCACTCTTCGCATGAAGCCGCAACCCCAGCATAAACCCAGTTTGTTGTCATGGCAATGTCAGTAGTCGCTTTATCTACACGCCAAATCATTGGCACTCATAGAGTCACAGGAAAATTCAGGTTGGGAGGGACCTCTGGAGATCTGTAGTCTGCTCAGGGCAGGGTCTGCAGTGAGATCAAACCAGGTTACTCGGGGTTTTCTCCAGCCAGGGCTTAAAACCCCAAGGAATGGAGATGGCACCACTTTCCTGGGCAATATTTCTAGGCTGTTGCTACCAGCCTTCTAGCCTTTCTAATTCCAGTCATTCTGGGAATAATATTTTGGGTTTGCTGTGTCTTGGACATTTATTCACTGTACTCTCTGTTTTTCACCACCCTGAGTCTATCCAGAAGAATTTCCCTTCCACTTTGGTTTCTTCCTCTGTCTGCAGGGTTGTTACACCTCGCTTCACTGCTCATGAGCGTACTAGCGCAGGCCACACCGCTATCTTGCATTCTCTTACCTGCTGAAGTGTTTGATTCCGTGCTCATCACCATGACGTCCAAAGAGTTTCTCCTGTGAACTTAAGATCTGGCTATAACTTTTATATTTCCTTCTCTTTTGGTCAGTCATCTTGCCAGCTGACTAACTGGCTGTGTTTTGTTGCGTTTTCTGCCCGCGTTGGCGCTGCTGTAGGAAGTCATCCCTAGTCAGGACAGCATTTGCCCGTTAGCAATGGGAACAAATGCATCCATACGTACAAGTTAAACGTGCGCTTGACTGCTTTTCAGATAGACTTACAAGCAGGCAAACGTTGCCATTAATCCCAGTCCTTTCTATTTGTTGTCATCTATGTAAAGTGCGCTGGCCTAAAGAAAGGAGACCCTGTTGCGTTTGTGTGTGTCCTTGTCCTGAAGGGACTTGCCAACTCTCTTTTAACAGAATTGTTTCATGAGTTTTGTGTTTCGCTCGTCTCCTGCTTGTACCATATTTAGTATACTGTGTCCTGAGGGCAACTGCTGTGCAAGGTTTAGTCCTGTTTAACTGAATTATGGTTGCCATGGGTAGTGGAAAGGTCAGATTTCATTCTGCATGGTGAATTCTGCAGGCCAAGGTATGTTACAGAGGAAGGGGGAAACCTGGCTCTCAAAGTCTGTGTCAAGGAGCCAGCGGTTGAACTGACAGGGACTTTAAAAGGGGTTTATGCTAATGGGTTGCCCTACTTCCCAAGGAAATGCAGTTGGAGTTTGGTACTAAATTTAGGCTTATTGGAAACCTCCAGTTCCACAGCCAAGCACCACAGCTGTTTTTTTTTTTTTTTGTGCCTGTCTCCCATGCCGTCTCTCTGCTTTCTGGCCAGCCTCTCCTCTGGGACAGTTGTGCTTTGCCTCAGACACCTACCAAAGTCCTTTCAGAGAGTGTCTCCAGAGAACCAAGCACGAGCGAAGGGACTGACATAAACACTTCTAGGCAGGGCTGGGCAGGGTACCGGCAATGGGTCTGGAAAACCACAACTTGTGTAGTGCCAGCTTTTCTGGCATTTGGTTTCCAAACGGCGTGAAATGTAGTTTGCATTTCAGCCCCCGTGCCTCATTTCAGCATCTCTGAGGTGAGAGGAGGATGGAGCTTGGCGCTCAGGGAGGTCACAGTGCTAAGCCCTCGCCAACGGGCTCCGCACAGACCTCTGTACCAACCCAACATGCGGACCCCGACGCAGCCCTGCCTGCAGGAGGGGGACACAGAGGGGGGAGTCTTGGTGGGAAGCAGCAGAACATCTCTGCAGGAGGGTCTGGGACACAGCAGGAAGCTTTGGAAAAAAACTCTCGTGCAAGGTTTTGTTTCGATGTTTGCTTTTTGCTTTCAAGGATGTGAAAGGCAAGAAGCAGAGCAAGTGAAGCGAACGTTCACGAGATGCCATCCTCTAGGCAGGGCTTCATGAGAACAGATGGGGAAACTGAGGCAAAAGGCAGAGCTTGAAACCTGGCCAGCTGAGTGTTGCTCAACAACATGAGAGAAAGAGAGAGAGAGATAACTTGCCCGCTCAAACGCATTTGATTTTCCAGCATTTCATACTCGAGCCCTAATGGGGAGGGCAGGGTTGTGATGTGAGAGGAAATTTAGAACATCGTCAGCGTGCAAAGTGTGATTGCAGGAGACATAGCGAGCAGCTGCAAAAACTGGTATAAACGGGTGAACTTCATGGCTTGCAATCGAACGCTCTGACATCACTTGTCATCAGTGGGGCTTTCGTTTTTGCTTGCTCACTTGCAGTTTTGCTGTAGGTCTTCAATTTTGCTAACAGTAGTAATAATAAAAGGCATCTGTGGAGGCCAGAGAGCCGTACAGCACATTCAAGCTGTAAGATCTGCCATGCCGTCTCCTCAGGGCAAAGCCCAAAGCTGGTTGAGTTCTGGTTTAAACTGTCAGCTTGCTGAGGATCACCAAGAGCAAGACTAACCCCAAGTCAGGGCACTGCCTGCTTTGGGCTTGCAGGAGATATTTGTGCTGCATTGTTTTCCTTAATTACTGCTCTCTGGAAACATAAGGCATGGCACGAAGGGGAATGAAGCAAAAAGGTTTATTTAGGTCAATCACAAAAGTAGGGGCTAATCGCGGGTGGTAAAAAAGTGGTAAAACAGGAGCAGACGGGGCTCAGGAAAGCAGTGTCGACAGTGACCTACCTAGTGTCGGGGAGGGGGGGAGGTTAGGCAGCAGGCGGTGGGGAAGGCACAGCTCAGCACCCCTCGGAGGGGTCTGCGCGGGTCCCTGGGCCGGGGCCAGCCTGCGCGCCGCCCGTGAGGACACCCAGGGGGACGTCAGCCCAGCCATGCAGAGGCGTCGCTGCCCGCCTGGCGCTTAGCCCTGCGGGAAGCTGCAAGATCTCTGCCCCGAGCCTCGGGGCAGACCCGGAAAATAACAGCTCCGGAGTGAAACCGGTGTCGTTTGTACGCTCCCGCTTACGCTGCAGGACAGGGGAGGACAAGTGAAGGACAACCAGCTGCTTAGATGCGTGCTGGGAAACGTATCTCGTGATCCCTTTCCGTGCCTGTACCGGTAAGGAGCTCACTCTAACCTAACCAGAGCCAGCATAACCCAACCCAGCCTTTCAACAAGGAAACAGGCCCTCGAGTGATCTTAGAGCAGCAAGGCAGCAGCTTTCAGCCTCCGCTCAGCGAGCCCTTGAGAGTGCTTGTGAGGTGGTTGTGAAAGGCAGCTGTACTTGACTACCTTTCACAGACCCCCTAAACCCACTGCCAACAGGCTGAAGCGTGTAGGCGTCCACGCCTCCACTCACTGCAAAATGTTTATGGGCCCAAAACCGGGAAAGGTATGAAGTGACTGCTCTAAGGGAAACCTTTATCATTCCTCTCAGAGTTCAATGCTAAGGTTCATCCTGTGCTTCACATTTCCAGAGAGCAGTAATTAAGGGGAACAATGGAACGCAAATTACTCCTACAAAAGGGAACAAGGATTCGGCATCCCTTATTTAAGTACCAGCTCAGTCAAACGCTTTCCTCTCATGTGGTTTTCAGCTCTGGACTCCCCGTGCAAGTCAGGATCTCCGTATCCAACATCCAATCTCAGTGTGCCTGCCAGCCCTGGCGCCTGGCCAGTGGATGAGAGACAGCCCTCCCCTGTCCGCGCGCCGCTGTTCTGGTCTCTGCCCACATCTAAGGCCCCAGCTAACTACTCTCTCAGCATGGCAGGGTTCATGCAGGACTGCAGTTCTACTGGTGGGCTTTTGAGACTGTCAAACCATTTGGTCCTGTGTGTAAATGGGACCAGACTCAGTTAGATCCAAGCTCAAAGAAGCGCCTGTGGATTAGCCTGGTCAACGTGTCGCGGTTTATCTGAGCAGCCAAGGCTGTGACGGTGGGGACTTCACAGGACCCAGACACTGTCTGGGATGAGTTTTGCCTCAGTACTTGCAGCCCCCTCCCGTAGCCTCCACGCAGACAGCAGGAAGCACAACACGTTTACGCTCAGCAGCCACCGCCTGGTATGCTGATGCCCTGCCACTGAAAAACAAACAACACAAACAGCTCCTGCTTCTGGTGAAAATTCGATGGGGTTGTAACACAATTTACCTCCCTTCCCAAGCTGGCTAATGCACGTGTGTGTGGGCCAGGCCACAGCTAGCGGGGATAACTGTTCACACGTAGTGCTGTACTAGCTGAGAAGCTGGAGCAGACGTAGCTGGGGCTGCAGCATCGCCCTCGGGGAGCCGCCGGCCCCGCACAGCCATTCTTCCAGGCTTAAATCAGTCGGCCCAGATGTTTTTTTGGGTTTTGTTTTCTTTTTTTTTTTTTTTTAATCAATCAATCACATCTGCTACCTGACCGAAAGCCTGGAAGCATACCTGCTGCACACCGGCCATGCACGTGCCTCAGGCACCGGGTGAGTCAGAGCACGGCCCGGTTTGACAGCTGAATGGACACACGTATGCGCTTCGCCAAGGACATTAAAAACAGCTGTAAATGAGGGCATGGGTTTTGTTGATCCCTTGAAAGGCAGGGGTGAGACATAAGTGGACCAGTTTACCTGTTACAACAGCAGAGCCAAAATTTAAATGGATTTGTAATTTTTTCCTTCAGTTTAGGGCACGTTCTAATTCAGGAAAAAAATGACTGTAGATGTGCTTGGGATTTCCAAGTACATCTGTGCACCTTTTGTCTTATTACAGAAATTACCTATCCTTGGTGGATACAAGCCTTTTCCAAGCAGCATTTTCCTGTCTTCATCTGGCCTTTCAATACTACGCGTTTTGTTTGTACTCCCCATGGTTTATCAGCACAATTTCCTGGCAGCCAGCTGAATGGCATTCATGCATGCATATTTTTGCTTTTTTAAAGCTCAGCTGGGGTCTGTGATATAAGCATATTCTCCCTAGATGCATTATGAACTATAGATGTCTACATGACATTTCCATGGGGACACATGAAGAAAAGATCCTGTGTAGCTGCTGGCTGGAATCTAAACTTTTCAAGTCAGGTACCAGGAGCCTGATAAAAAGACCCAGGCTATGATTGGAAGCAATTTCCAGAAACTTATTCTGCTTTTCCCTTGTCGCTGTGGCGGTAAAGGAGAGAGAGGAAGGGACAAAGCTCACTGCGGGAAAACAAGTCAACAAAACCAAGTCACTCTGGTTGGGTTTCATCACCTGACATGCTGTACATTGAGCTTTGGAGACCTTGGTGTGTCCTGTGAAGAATCCTCAGTGTATTTTGCCAGGGCAAACTCATACCTAATTAAGAGGTTAATAATGAAATTATTATTAGGTTTGCTGTCATTTTCATGGTTGGAGGAAAATTAAATGTAAAATGCCCTCTATATACTGCATGGTAGCTGCTTTACTCCTCTTGCCCTCTGCCCGTCTAGTTTCTCATATAGTTATTTTTATTCTGGACTAGACCAAATCTGTTTATCTTTCCTCCTCCACCCTCTCTCCCCGTCTGAGTGCCTGCTGTTCACTGTTCTAACAAGTCAACAGGTGGAAAACGGCATCATGACCCTGCTGAATCAACATCCTGTGAGGCTAAAATGACAGCCGTTAGCCTAACTGGAAAGCAGTGCCATGGTCCTCTGGAGGTAGAAGTGTAGACAACCCTTAGAGAGGAAGACTGAATGCTCTTCTTCCCCAGGGTGTCAAAGTTTGTGGGGAAAAAAAATGTGTTCTCTGCCCTTCACTTGGCCTGAAAGCTGCTCAGGAAAGTGGCAATGAGGGCGTGGAGCAAAATGTCTGTCCCCACTATTCTTGCAGATACATGTGAGCGAGTCCAACCCATGCTCTAAGCTGTCCGGAAGCTATGAATCCGCGTGAGTGTGACGCTGATCCCTGACTAATTCACCTGGTGTCTGAGCTGGCCTCAATTGCTCGTGCTGGCTGCCACAACTTCCAGTTCGGAGCAGGTGAGCTCCAGCACGTCGGTGTCTAGAAAAAAAAGAAATCCTTTCTCAGATCAGCTTCTCTGACTAAGAAATCGATTTAAAAATGGCAAAGCCAAGCTGATCAAGCAACCAGCCTGGGTCACGGCTGCCCAGTGGTACCGACACGTCAGGGTTTCAGGGGCATGGAGCAGCTTGCTGCTGGTCCAGTGACGGGACCACGGCTGCCCTCACCAGTCAGCACGGCTGGCCGGCGTCACCTCCCGGCCCCTGCCTGGCCGCAGGAGGTGAGGAGAGCTTGTGTGTAAGGAGAAAAAGTTCAAGGAAAGGTTTTCATATCACACAGAGAAGGCTCGTGTAGCACTTCTGCTCTGTTGCTTTGCGTCCTCTTTTACATGGTCTTTTTTATCATGGTATTTTTTGACTAGGAAAATGAGTTTGTTTAAAGTCACTTCTAAAATGTTCCTTTTGCTTGGAGCCCTAATAGGAAGATTAGGGGATTATTTGCAAGATGTTATTTCTTAGAAATGCAGAGGATTTCTGCAACAGATAAAAACCTTTCAGATACTTCATTACCCAATGCTTAAAAATAGGGCATTTAATTTATTGAGGCATCTGTTCTCTCTCATTATTTATGGCATCCCTCAGAAAACTACTTTAAGAACACATCATTCAAGACAAAATGCCACAAATGCCAGAGAAAAATAATACATTTTATTCATGGTACATTGTCTTTTCTGGCAAGGAAGAACTCACAACCTCTAGAGTGAAGCTGAAAATCCTGTTGCCTTTGGTTATCATTAACTGACCTCAGTCACGGTGTTGCCCTGTGGAGATGGGTCCTTCGGGAGCATATTGTAAAAGACCAGCCTTGCCCTGAAGTAAAGGCAATCTACAAAAAGGCGAGAAATAGTGAGAAAATAGAAGTACAACAAGGGGAACAGCAGTAATTGGTGGGGTGGGTGAGCACAGCCAGAAGCACACATACTATCACAAGCCACACGAGTATTTTTAATGAGCTTCCACAGAAGCAGCAGCGAAGGGCTGGCCAGCACATCACCAGTTTGGCTGCTGCTGTGGGAGAGCTTACTTGGGACACCACAAGCAAGAGCAACATCAGGAGGCACGTCATGGAGCAGTGGGTTTGCCAACTGCTTCTAGACATGCCACTGGATGAAAAGGAGAAGTTTATTTCTCTTCATTTGGCATTTATTGGAAGATGGGACTGGGAGCGCAGAAGCTGTGCAGGTAAGCATCATCTATTCCAGTTTCAGCCAAACTAAAGCTCTAGTAGTTGTAGACTCAGCGCAAGGATTTTGCACTAACCTTTCATAAATTTGATACTATAATTGGAAAATTGGACCCTTCTAACGATGATATAAGTGTGTGATAATACTCGTACTGCAATACCTGGTGATTCCTCCTTGTTTTCCTTTTGTATTAATAGGATCAAAGGAAAAAAGAGCAAGGTTTGTATTAATAAAACTATAGGAAAAGTTTCTTTTAAAACCATTGGCAAGATCCTTTTCTTTAGGATGAACTGAAGAAACTGTGACATTTCATCCTGCTTAAAAAATAACTAGAAAGGTAGTATGCTTTAGTCAGAAAATCAGAGACATCCATTCCCTGTCCCAGTTCCTTTCCACTGAATTTAGAAGTCCACTGATGTTTCAGAGTTAGCCTGTCTCTTCAGTCGCTTCACAGACACAAAGAATTGTAATCACAAATCACATTATGCTGTGCTCAGCTTTCAACAAAAGAGGAACAGTGCTCGTTGCATTTAAACAGCGTCTCCCAAGCAAACATCTCAGCTGTCCCTTGTTTTCAAAGACATCCCTCAGTTCTTTCTCAAATGTATGCATGTTTCTCTCAAATGTGATGACTCTGATGTTTTACTGTTGAACAGCAGACATTTAAGAACTACTGACTGTATTTTTTTCCCCCCATGCAGTCCCAGGTCCCAGTCCCATACAGGTTGGTGCACGTTTTTAACTCCATGTCCAGTGTGAGTAGTTCCACTCACTGGAACTGATAGTCTGGATAAAATTTAGCACACATGTAAATCTTCACAGAAGGGGGATTTTTATTTTTTCAGCAGCAGCTCTGGTTTCCTTCATGAATTTCTCTTCACCCTTAGCAACGGGGCACTGTTATTCAGCAGCAGGACAATAGGGTTGATAGGAATGGACAAGATTCATATTTTCTAGAAGAATCCTCTCTTATGTGCCACCTCTTGGGTTGCAGGACATGTCTGGGGCTGAAAGCTAAGATACCTAAATGTTTCAATACTTATATTCCTAGCTCCCACAGACTTCAATTACTTTTAAGAATAATTGCAACATTACCAACTCTTGCAATTTTATTGCATATCTCACAAAATTTGGTATCTTTCAGAAAGCCCCGCTGCCTGGAACCCTGTGACTTTTTGACTCCGCAACAAGCATGGGTTTCTCTGCGTATCAAAACTGAAGCCTAACAGAGGTTAGAACCTGACATTTTAAATTCACTTCCTGCAGGTTACTATGACACGACTGGAGCTGACAGAGATTAGAAAGATGTCCTGTGTTATGTCTCTGGGCGTTTTCATCAGTATGTGCAGGTTTCTGACCAGCTGGGCCTTAAGATCCCAGTCCTGCAAGCCCCTCTGTTGGCTCAGTATCCCACTTTGAATGCAAACAACCTTTTCCTGAAATTCAGGCTGTGCAGGTCCACATAGTCACAAGCTGTGATGGTGGCAGTGTGCTCGCCTCCATGGGCACTGTTAAGGGGAAGACCAGAGCCCCCGTGGACTGTCTGTCATGGTAAATCCGTGCCTGAACTTCATCACATTTTCATGGGCTGTATTTTGGAATGATCATCTCCAATCGCTATGAATACTCTGGGTTTGAAATAGTCACTGAAGGTGGGGAAGGGGAGAGGGTACCCATAATAGGAAATGGGGAGCCAGAAAGATGCTCCAGAGACAGAGGATAGATTGCGATAAATGGCAGCGCACGTTAAGGAAGGGGGGTGCTAGAAGGACTTCTCCACCCTAAGAAATGCTGGTTTCCTTTCTCCCCTTTAGGGCTTTGGGGTGGAGATATACGTTAGGCCAGTGTGGACACGTACAAACTCTTTGAACTCTTAGAGAGAGCGCTACATCCTAAATGTACGCCCTTTGACAGCAATTCTGGCTCGGTGGTCTGTGGAATCTGCCTCCTCACCTCCTCTCATGTGGTTAGTACCTGCCATGGCATGGTAGGGCAGCTGCATGTCTCCAGCCGGGAAGCACAGGAATTAGCGTAGTGGCCTCTGAACTCTTCCACGGGGAACAGCTATTAGGCAGCTCCAGGGCAAAACCTTCTTTCTGGCCTGGTGTATGTTTGCTTCTAGGCTCTCGCCGCTATGAGCCAGCACACAAGCGTCCAAATTTCTGGCCCCCCCGGGCTCCATCCCCGCATCTTGGTGTGACAGTGGGCTGCCAGACTCCTAGGGAAAACTTTGGAGAGCTGAGGGGAGAAGGCGCTCCAGGACCTCATCATAGGTGGGAATCTATGGGAACCCTCGGCAGTGAAGTTCTACCGTGCTGTTGCGGGGCTGCAGAGTCCTGTGGTCATCCAGTAACACCCAGCTCGGCTGCTCCGGGTTTGGCTTTGCCCCCGCACCGTGACCGCTGTAGTGCCGGTAAAGGATCCCAACACCCGGTGAATGGCGTTAGCAGATGCGCATCACCCAAACCAGGCGCTAAGAGGGTCGCTCAACAACCTTTCCCCCCCCCCGTCCACCCCGCAGCGACACGCAGGACCCGCGTCTTTCCAGAAGCGCCCTCAGCACCGCTGCCCTCGAGGAGGCCCGGAGACCCCACGGGTGTCACAGCCAAGGCCGCGGGCGGCAAGCCCACCCCGCCTGTCCCACAGCCCGCGTCAGGGCAGGCTGGCCGCCCCCGGCCCCTCGCCCACCCCAGAGCACCAGGGCGCAGCCCCCCGCCCCGCCGCTTCCCCGGCGGGGTCCCGCTCGCACGGCTGGGCTCTGGCTCCAGAGGCAGCAATGGCCGCCCAGGCGTGGCGGGGCAGCCCCCAGCGACCCCACCACCGCCCCTGGCACCGGGAGGGGGGGGGGGGGGAAGGCGGCGGCGGGGACACCACTCAGGGCGCCGAGGGGCGGGTCTCTCCGCGCCCCGCTTGTCTCTCGGCGCGGGGGAGACACGCTGATGGCTTCCTCCTCCCGGAGCGCCGGAGCTCGCCCAGCGCCGCTTTTCGACCCGCTCGGGCCGCCGTAGCGCGGGCGGGCGGCGCGGCGGCCGCGGGGAGCGGCTGGGCGGGCGGCCCTGGGCGGCCTGTGCCCCCCGCCTCCGGCCCGAGAGCCGGAGCCGCCACCCCGCTGAGGGAACGGGAACGGGAACGGGAACGGCCCCCCCCGCCCCGCCCCGCCCGCGGGGGCGGCCCGCGCCGCGGCCCCTCCTCGGGGGAGGCCGGCTGCATGGGCAGGCGCTGCGGGGCACCGCGGTGGCCGGCCTCGGCTCGGCTCGGCTCGGCTCGGCTCGGCCCGGCCCGGCCCGGCGCGGCGCCAGGTAGGAGAGGTTTAACCCGGCGGGGCGGAGGAGGGAGGCGCGTCCCCCTCAGCGCTGCCGCCGCGGGGAGCGGGGCTGGCGGTTGTGCTGACTTGGAGGTTTCTCTCTTCTTCTTCTTCTCTCTCTCCCCCCTTCTCTCCTTCTCGCTCTCTCTCTTCCCCCCGCCCCCATTTTGCACGGAAGCCGGGAGGGTAATTTACTGCAGGCTTTGACTGGATCCCTCTTTCCCATCGGCTACCGCCGGGGCTTCGGGAAAGGTGAGGGCTTTGGCCGGGGGTCCGTGAGCGTTGGCAGCACTTACAGCTCCTCCTTGCTCCCCTTGATCAATAGGGGGGTGCGGGGGGTGTGAAATATTAAACGCCTTTTTTTATCAGCTGTCGCCCACCGTGTGTGTACTTAAAGCGGAGCTGAATTTGTGAGAGTTAAAAACTCCCTCGTGTTTATTCTCGGTGTGCTTCTGCGACTTGGCGTTTAATAATCAAGTACAGCGCTGTGCTCTCCAGACTGTGAAGCCTAAGGAGGAATGGACGCGTGTGGAGTGGAAGCAAGGGGCTGGATGGACACCGTTAATGGACCCCAATGGTGGGGATTTTTGTCTTTGTCATAAGATGATACTGAAGTGTAAAACACCCGCATTTTGGATCTGGGAATGGGCTTAGATGTGCTAATTGATGCAAAAAGGGATGATAATTTTTGTGGAAGCCTCTGAGAACAAGTATTACTGCACCCATCCTTATCGTAAATTCTTGCATTTGGCATTTCTTGCTAAGAATGAGGCTGGAATTTATTGTGAATGTCATATTGACCCATGGGTGCATCTTTCAGTTTAGATTACTGCTGATCTGATCCTCTGGAATCTGCAAAAGGAAAGTCTGCCAGCCTCTGTGAATAGCTTTGCAGTGTAACAGGAGTGGAGTTCCCGAGCAGAATCGCTGAGAGATATGTGAACGAGCGTAAGCAAAGCAGAGCACGTCGGTATTTCTGCCTCAAACCTGGGCTCGTTCCACAGGCACGGTCTGTGTGAGGGGTGAATACCCTCTTGGCACCTGGAGATGATGTCGGTTGAAGGGTCTACAATAACAAGTCGGATCAAAAATCTACTTCGCTCCCCTTCCATTAAGCTGAGGAGAAGCAAGCCTGGGAACAAGCGTGAAGATATAGGCAGCAAGGTGAGTGCTGTGTGGTATGGCCAGCATGCTTTAACTTTGTTGCCTAAGGTCCATCTGTACTAACAATGCTGCTTTGGGAGACCTGGTGTAACTGTAGAGTGATGCAGAGCAACTGATACGTGACTGTACTCTGTCTTTTAGTTGGGATCTTCTCTGTGCTGCAAATCCTTGCTAAAGCCCAGGTCCCAATTCTGAAACACTCGTTTTGCTTGTGTGGTATGTACCCAGTCTGTATCAGAAAGCTTTTGGGATTTCCCAAAAGCAGTGTGTGGAGTTGTTACAGATGACTGACGGGATAAATATAACGCTTCCTCTTCCTCCATGTTTCCAACTGCTCACCCGCATTATCAGCAGCTAATGGTACACAAAGACCTGTTCTGTGTAAGCAATTGCTCTCAGCCCCGCAACGGAGTCTTCTATGAGTGTGTGGGGAAGGGTAGGGTGGTCTGAAAGGTGGAGGATACGAGATATGTCTTAGAGGTGACTGTTTAGATGGTGTCTGTGTTCCACAGGCTGGGATGTGCTTTCCTCTGTGTTTCTCCTTCGTGTGCCTCTGACCTCCCTTCTCTTGGGATGTCTTGTCTGGGGTATAATTGCTTCTACCAGAAAAATCCATCATTCTTGGTGTTGTGGAGAATTCCTGACAGACAGTCACTCACTGGGAATTAACTGGTGTCATGAGGAGAGGAGGATGGCTTAACCCCAGCTGCAGGGAGAACAGGAGCTGGGTGGCATTGCTTTGTGCTGACAGCAGGCACCTCTGAGTCAGGGCACCTCGTTCTGCCCCTGCCACTGATTCACTTGTAACCCTGGGCAAATCATTCAACTTTTGTGTAGCTTGCTCTCTCCATACATAGAAAGCTTAATCCCTCCCCCCCTTGTGAAGACTCGCTAATAAATAAGAAATGTTTGTAACCCATGACTATAAAGTGCATTTGTTTGTCTCAAAACACTAGTGCTTCAAAATTTATTTATTGGAGTGAAGAGTGTGTGTAAAATGTCAGGGGAAATAAATGACACCTTACCTAAATGGCCTGTCCCCAGCATGAAATCATGTTCTCTGAACTCTGGTTCAGGTCAGAGTTTCCCTGAGATGGCTGTTTAATACCAAGGAACACAATATTATTCTTTTGCCAAGCAAGAGAAAAACCTGCTCAGCTTCCTCCAAGTTGTCTAGAGGAGAGCCCATGGTGTTTGTGCGTGACCTTGGTGTGTGCATGTGTGGGCTGCCAGTGAGAGGTGCTTTGTAGCTGTTGCTGAAGGGCAGTTTGAACTGTTTTCTGCAGAGATGTCTGTCAAAGGAGCCAAAAACCACCTGTACCACCACGTACAGTGGGCATAGGGTTCTGTCTCTGTGAATCAGAGCTGAGGTCTGCACACTCCTTTCAGAGCTGGAACCTGCTGCTACACACCCCAAGGTATTCTCTGGTACCTGTTTTGTCTTGTTTTCCTTGCACATGCCTTTTGGAAGAAGTCTGTTGTATCCCTTCTGCTGTCTCCCAATGTGCAGCCAGGGCTGTCTGATCCCTTGGGGATATCATGGATTCATTCCACACCACGAAATTAGGGTTTGAGGGCTGGATTTTGTCTATCTTATTAGTGAAAGGAGTTAATCAGTGAGATGTAAAGGAGCTGCTGGGGAGTTTGCTGGTAGAAGCAATTTGTCATGATGAGAAGTTAGGTGCTGGTGTTGGTTTCCTAAAGCGATCTGCTCTGAATTTCCCTCAGATGAGTTATGGCCTGCCTTCAGTGGGACAGCTGGAGTGGGCAAGGCAAAAAAGAGTGGGCCCCTTACCAAAGATCCGACATATGTTGGATATCTGTGCACATGCTCCCTGTGTCACGCGTGTGCTCCTCTGCCTTCCAAAGTGAGAAGCAGCTCTACTTTTCTAGAACAGCAGGAAACAGAGCCTCTCAGTCTGCTGTTTGATGCGAGTGTAAATCCCTTGGGGCTGAAATTGAGCATCATACACATCGCTCCTGAAGGATCTTTGCTGACCTGCAGGGAAGGGTTTTTCAGGCATCTTTGTCTCTTGGACTTTGACTGCTCCAGAAGATGCATGTGACTCCAGTCACATGGAGGTATGGAAGGGCCCATGAAGCTGGTAGCTTTGGTTGGTCACCTCTGCTGAATTCTGCTTGGTTACATGGGATGGAGCAGGACTGTTGCCCTAGGTTAATGCCTGAAAGGTGATATTGTGCTTTGTACCTGCAGATGTAGGTGAAGAGCGAGCCCTCAACAGCCCTGCGGTTCTTCTGAGTCCCCCGAGCTTTTATTGCAACTGGCTGCTCAATTTAAAACAGACAAGCACCCTCAGTGGCACTGCCTTGACTTCCATGAGCTGGGATTTTCCCCTCCAGTGGAAAGTGTCCCTGGTGTCCCTGCTCTCTCCTAAACAACCCTCTGGCGGGGTGAGGCCTGCCAGGCTGTCTCCATGGTTAGGGACAGGCCCCTGGGGCAGTTTGTCATGCTGAAGGGAAGCCTTGTGAAAATTGGTTCCTTTCAGTGAAGCAGCCCTTCGATGCTGGGCTGGACGTGGGCAGGCTGTGGGAGGCCGGCTCCGCAGAGACCTGTTTGTGCATTGCTCTGGAAGGGGGAGTGTGGGTAAGTAGAGATATTTTGCATGACGTTTATGCAGGACATGCAGTGTGTTCCTTGGGAGCTGTACAAGAGAGAACTTGTTTTGTGACTTTTCTTAGGACTTACTTCTTGCCTGTAATTAATGCATGATTTTACTGTACAGCTCCAGGAGATCTCTACAGGAGTAAAACTGAGGAACCAATGCATAATCATGGCTATTTAAAAAAAAAAAAAAAGGGGGGGGGGGGAAGGAACAGGAGCTCTTTAAGGAAAGTTTGTTGACAAATTGGATGTAGTGTTCATGTTTTTTGCTGCTTTTTGAAAACAACTTTTGTTTTGTGGGAGTCCTGATTTTTGTTGCTGTCTGACTAGCTCTATGTTTAGACTTTATTTTTTTTTTTGTCTTCCAGTGTTCATGGCTTGAATGCACTTTTTCTGTCCTCTCCAGATATCCGTTGTGTTGAACCAATATAGACCCAGAGTACAGTGGCTTAAGTCTAGGCCTGTTGATTGTTGGAATTGTAACATGTCAGTGTGGTGGCTGGAAGCTAAAATTTCCTCAGAGAAGTTAGTTGGCCCGCATTCAATTTCTAGAGGACTACTAGCTCTACCAGAAACGCAGCCGTGCTTCTGGTCACTGTGCTTGTGATTTCAGTAGAGACACAGAATTAAACACTGGGCACCAAGTGCCTTTTTGAAGCAGCATTGATTGCCTGGAATGAACGGCACTATCAGGATAGCAGGGAAAATAAGGGTTGAAGCATCTCCCATTGCTAAAATTTTGGTCCTGATTGCTGCAGTACCCGGCAACTTGGCTACGCAAATCTCTGCTCACAGCAGTAATTCACCTGAGCAGGTACAGTTGCTACAGGGACCGTTCATATTGTTAAGCTCTACTCTTGTAAATATAAGCATCTTTTTAACTGATGTAGCTGTGCCTTTTTTTAGAGGGTGTGTGGGGGCATCCTCAGTCAGACCAGATTATGAATGTCAATGTAGAAACAAATTGCTACAAAACCTGGTACAGGCTTTTCCCTCAAATAGTAAGCCAGTGAGTCAAAGAAACACGTTTGGAATTTGCTGCTTGTTTCTTTGATCTTTCCTGTTTTTTCTAAGCCAGAAATATTTCAAGTTGCCAGATTAAAAGAGCTCTTTGACTAAAACCTGACATTCCCCAGCAGGAAATTATTCAGCACAGGGACTGCTGTAGTGTGGTCTCCCCCCTCCCAAGTGTTGTGCAAGCATGTGCAGCTGGAGTGCCTGTTCCTGCTCCATGATGCTGGGTTGGACTGGGTGGCTCTGCAAAACCTTTTTGAGAGTTTTTGTTCTGAAAATGAGGCCTAAGTTCCTCCTAGTGGGACAGGGTTTTCTTGTCCTCCTTTGGCAAGGCGTGCTCTGTTCTCACTTGGAGCCCATGGGCTCCCATCAGCCTGATGGGATCTCCCTGGTTAGGGCAGCAGAAACAGGTATGGGTACCTATGTGTCCTGCTGGTGTGCAGACACAGATTCAAGAGGGGGAAGCAGATCCATGGAAGCTTGAGACCCCTCATGCCTTGTCATGCCCTTCACGTTCCCAATGCATTTCTCCAGCTCCTCAGTTCCCTGAGAAGCTGCAGGGCTCGGCTAGGACCACAAATTGTCCTGCACACAAGAGAGTGGAGTAATGTTTCTGGCCTGGCTGTAGCTCCCTGCCTTTAGTACACAGTCCTTTTTGTTTGAAAATATTGTAGCTTCCAACATGAATCAGTGCAGACTGCTACTGGTCTTAACCAGATCGGCTGAGAACTGCTGAACCTGAACTGGAATAGAACCAAAAACCACACAAGTTTGATTCACTGATATAAATGCTTCAAAAATCATCACCACTTATTAAATCACTTCAGGTGCAGCTGAGGTTTGTTGCAGAGTGGGATTCTTTGTAAATCTTTGGGAACAACTTGGTCCTGCATCAGCAGAGCCTGCTGGGTTCCTCGTGGGCAGAATTTCCCAGGGAGCTGGATGCGGGCTGAGCAGCCTGATTGTGTGGGTGAGGTAGAGAGCAGCCTGCCTGATGCTGTCATAAGCTTTTGTTTTGTCAGGATTTGGAAGGATCTTTTACATAATGATGGTCCTTTTGAGGAGCAGTATTATCCTATTCCTCTTGTGCACTCTCCACTGGAGTCTGAGCAGTGCGCAGCCTGAGCAGTGCTCAGCCCACCAGCTCTGGGACCAGTGCAGCCAGTGGCACAGCTGAGACAAGGTATTCAGCCCTGGCCTGGCCTTCTGCTGCTGTGCCTGTTCTGCTTCAACATCCGTGAATGTTGCTTGGCCCCAGTTGATAGCTCAGGATCTCTCTCACAGCTCTGCACCGCTTAGTCTAAACACACGTAATTGCTTCAACAGCTTAGGGGGCTGCTGTCCAGAGGTAGAAGGGATTTCGTGTCTGTTTCTGCTCAGGCTTATAACAGT
This sequence comes from Tyto alba, assembly GCF_018691265.1. Taxonomy (NCBI): domain Eukaryota; kingdom Metazoa; phylum Chordata; class Aves; order Strigiformes; family Tytonidae; genus Tyto; species Tyto alba. The sequence goes on from NW_024881280.1 coordinate 8,164,779, forward strand.
GTCCCTTAAAGCAGAGGACAAAGGCTGGTTAGCTTCTCCATAGCCAGACCTGCATTTCAGTGGCACATCTGTATCTGTGGATAGAGTCAGTGGAACAAAGGAGAGTGTCATAGCTCAGGGGCTGAATCCTTCCCTGCTGGGCTGCTTTGGTCCCCTCTACTCCATCCTTAAATACATGGTGCTCAAAATGACCCTGTGTTTGTTAACAGTTTCACACACAGGTTTTCCTCATTCCATTCCTCACTCTGTGGATGTTATGCCTTGTCCTGAAATTACAGGGTGATCTGGCTAGCAATCCTGGCCTGAATTGGAGTGGAACATGAGTGCTAAATGTGATTTACGGCCACAGGGCTTATCAAAGCTGAAGATTTTTTCTTCTGGTGGACTGCAACACCAGTTGCTTTTGGTTCTTGAAGTATGGTGGATATAGAAGCATACAGCAATTCAACATGTTTGGTTTTGTAGTCTGTAACTGTATCCATGAACCACTGTGATCCTTCTTGCCAATCTCGAGACCAGATTGCTGGAAAGATCCACCCTTCCATCTACCCCTAAATAATGTGCTGTGTTTACCATGAAAGACAGCAGGAAGACCTTTCCACATCAGGGGGAGTGATGATGTGCTAACAGCTGGAGTTCAGTCAGCATAAATAACACAAACCAGGTCATTTGCCTAGTGGGTTTAAATGGTTCTTGCTTCCCTTGGTCATATGCTGCTTACCTGGATGGTCTTTCAGAGCTGTTGAGGTCTTGCCTTGCATGTTGTTCACCTCCTTCAGATGAGCTGGATATTCTGAGGAGGCATGTGGGACTTAGCAAACCTGGCTGGAGAGACTCGTAAGCAGGTTTTACTCTGTCCCTGCTGTGCTGGATAAGCCATATGCATATGGACCGACAAGCCCCTGTTGCTTGTGGGCTTTTCTTCTGCAGGGGGCTGTGAAGCTTCCTAGTGTTTTGCCAAAGACCTGACTGGGATGGAAAGATGGCAGAGGTCAGGGCTGGTCAGAGGTGCTGCAGATGGTACATTTGCTGACTGCTGATCAGGGCTGTTGTTCACTCTGGTGCAGGCAGGGCTGGTGGAGAAAGGCATCCACAGACACTGTGGAAAGAGACCTCCTCCAAAGTGTGCCATCTGTTACGCTAGCTGTGTGCTGGTACTATCTGTGGTCTATTACCTCATTTGTTTCAGGAGGGCAGAACAGTTGAAGTGATGGTTGGGAGTCAGGCCAGGTTGGACCACTATCTGCTTTTGTATCATCAAGGGTCTGCACATGCCTGTAAAATGACTTGTATATTATTTCACTCTCCTCTGTGACTAGTAAACAGCAACTGCAGGGCATCACCTCCATTTCCAGCTGAGAAAGTGGTGGTCAGCATTTTGCTGGCCTGGAAAATTTGGGTAGATATTTTGCTTCCTGTTGATCAGGTCTTAGGAAGAAGTTGCTTCATTAGTCTTGGTACAATTGTCTCTGTGAAAGCAAACACCATGTGCTAGCTAGTCTTTGGCTTTTTTATAAGGTCTCTTGTCTTGATGTTTGGGGCAGGGAGTGGCACTTACATGGTGCTCAAACAGTGCTTAGCAGAATGTAAGGCTTGATATTAGTGCTGAGTGATTCCCAGCTAAGGTCTGAATAATTAATTAACACCAAGCCCAGTTTCAGTCACTTCAGGCTTCTGTTTGTGTCTGATGTACTTGCCTCCACAGAGCTGGAAGTTTCTGAGGGCTCCTGTATGTGCGTAGCAGGGTTGCAGTGTGCTCTCTGCTCTGGTTTCCAGTACCAGATGTGGGCTGGTTCCTGGCCCTGAAACCCTGTGGGCTCTGCTGAGGCTGTACCCACCAAAGGATGGCTACTGCAATTCAGAAAAACATCCCACAATTTCCTTTCACCACAGCGCTGCTAAGCCTTGCCTGCACGTCTGCATGTTGTGTGAGGAAAATACAGCTGCCTGCAGCTGTTGTAACCAGCAGTGTATCTGTGCCGTGTGATCTGTCTTCAGAAATAGTAGTGCAAAGACGAGCCATTGCTAGTATTTGTATGACCATAGGCTGGAGGGATGCTCTACCTTGCTTTGGTGAGCATTGGACAGACATGTGATGAAGTAGGCCCAGCCCAGAGGAGCTTCGGGTTTAAAATACCCCAAAAGGTGGAGGGGGAATGGGACATGCTTTTCCTACACAGACATGGCTCTAAGCTCCCACAGGAAGTCTTAGGCAGACCTAGAAATTGAATCCTGATCTTCTGAGGCCAAATCTTAGCCTTAGCCACAAAACCCAGCCTCTTGCAGATTATCAGGAGTGTTTCTCACCTCTCCTATGTTTGGACTGTGTGTTCATCTAGGATTATTTGCTTAAAAGTCCCCAAACTGTGCTGTTGTAAATGCTTGGTTCCACTATCACTAATGAATTCAGTAGCTCTGGTGATGATGACTTTCCAGCGGGCTCAAGCAGATTAAGCACCATATGAATTAGAGCTGTGGAAACCCCAGTAAGCCTTGTAATTTTGCTAGTGTCCCAGGAGAGCAGTACTGTTGTTAGTTACTGTGGGGAAGCTCTGATTGAAAATAGTACTATAGAAAAGTCTATGAACTGCTGATGTATTCAGTGTTTCCAAGCCAGTATCAATAAAAGCCAGTCCTGCTTTTTACTGTAAATACAGTATTAAAATTTACAATTGGTCAAGAAGGTTAATGTGATTTTACAACTACTCTGAGATTTCTCACCTGGTGGAATTTGAACAATGATATTTATTCCTTACAGTGATGGTTCTTCAATTTCTGCGTTTCTCAAACACTTTTCATAGTTAGGCTGAAATTTCCCCCATCACAGACCTAGAGAGACTCCTTTCTCTGGAAGAAAGTAGATTATTGGAGGTTGCATAGTAGTAGAGAGTCACAACATTAACAAATGGCTTGAGAGCGGGCAGGTGGAGGAGTTTCTGAAAGAAGGAGAAAGCAACTATGGCAGTCAACGGCTTCAAGGAGACAGACTTGTAAAGCTCTCTACTGCTGTTTTTCTTCCAAGCAGGCACTGTGAAAAACAGTGCTGCCTGTTCAGAAAACCCTTCCCTAGCAGCAGGCACCCCCAGCATAGGCCAGTTGTTGTTTCAAGGGTCAATACTGAAGTGTCTCCTGTGCTCAACAGTGGTAGCCTTTGAGCTCTCCCAAGGGCTTTGAAATTGGTTGCTTACCTTTGAGTAGCACATAAGGGGCTGCTTGCCTTTGAAGTCTTGTTTGTACTAGGGATCCTTTCATTTGCAAAAAAAAAAAAAAAAAAAAAGCACCATTGCTCAGCCCAGGACTTTCCACCACAGGAGCTTGAGTGCATTATGCAGTCCCTAACTCAATCTAGGTGCTGGAGCTGCTGAAACATTGAATAGGACTGAGGGTGAAAGGAGTGTGTGCAAGACCTGCCTCCTTATTTGGTGGCTGCTCTGGGTGCTCAGAGCTTGCTGTGCTCTGTGCTTCAGCCGTGGCCTGGACCATAAGGGGATGGGGGTAGTGTCCGAGGTACCCAGAGTTGGCATGAGGGTAAGGGTGTGCTTGGCCAAACACTTGCCTGTGCTAGAAACAATTTGCAAGCTGAGCTTCCACGACAAGCTGTCCTAATGGTGACACAGCATCAAAAGAGTCTATTGAAAGATCCTGTCCCTCAAAGAAACAGGCTATACCAGTAAAAGGACTTCTTTTTGCCTGTTACATTGCATCAGTATTAGCGTCTTTTCTGCAAGAGCTTTGTCTGGGCTAAGAGTGATGTTTTTGATGCTCCTGACCAATGCTTCTGTGCTGCTGTAATGTATAAAGGTAGAGTGAACCTTGAAACAGAGCTGTGTATTTTTTTAAAAAAATGCAGTTAATGGCTTTGGGTTCTGTGCCCTGCTCTTCAGACTGTCCCTGAGCCTCTTTTTTCCCCTCAATGTAAAACAGACAGGATACTTACCCACTTACTGCAAAGTGTTCCAGCATCCAGGGCTTTAAAACAACTGCATAATTCCTTGCATTTGGCTTATCTCCCAGCTTTGAACTAGATATAGTGGTCCCGAGCACAGTTGTTTCAAACCTGCTTTGGGCTATCATCCTTCTCGAGCAGCTGGGTCCAAAAGCATTGCTGACTGTAAACTGGAACTGACAAATTTGGGATCTGCTCTGTTTGTTTAAACCCATCTGGTCCCAACTCAACTGGATTTCTTGGACTAAATCATGGCCAGACAGGCTTCCAAAATGGTTCTGTGTATCTTGCGCAACCATGAGGGCTAGCTGGAGGGTGTTTGCCCAGCCTGAACCCTGCCATGGGAGTGATGGTGGAGGGGCATGAGGACATGACATAAAACACTCTTCATGAAATGCATTAACAAATATTTCCAATGAGCGTGTGGTGGGCCTTAATGGACATAGCTGTTTCTAAAAGCCTGAGCTACTTTTGAGGCTGGTATTGGGATTCTACCTTCTCCTGCACCGGGAGGATAATCATCCTCCCTTGATAATCCATGGTTTGTGCTCATGTGTCTGCAGGCTTCCCGGGCTAAACTATTGAGATGCATTTTACGCGCCATCAGCAGTGTGAATAACTGGTGCTGGGGGAGGATGAGGGTGTAGGGTGCTCTGGGCTGGAGGTACTGTCCTTCAGCTTCCTCACCCCTGTGAGCGTCGGCTGTGGTTTTGGCTGGAACTAAATACTGGGGGAGGGGGGATCCTGCATCACCGTTGTGGTGAGTGGCTTAGAGATGTTTGCATTGCAAAGTTCTTGGCCCACTTTCTGTAGTGGAGCTGCAAATAAGCTTTCTGATGTCCAAGACCCGTGATAAATACTTTTTTGATGGAGCCATCAGTGGAAAACAGAGCGCGGTGGTGGGGGAGAAGGTGCAATGCCTGGACTCTCTCTCCTGTGCATCACGGCTGCTCCGGGTCCTTGGAATGAACATCTCTGCCCAGGAGCATCTGAACATGAACATGTTAATAGAAGGGCCGGTGGGCGGATTTATGGCCCTTCTGCAAGGCGTGCCGGAGCGGAGGCGGGAGCCGGTGAGTGCTGCGGTTGCCGGCAGCTCCCCAGGGCGGGCTGGCATCCTCTGCCCTCGCTTCTTCCCAGGGTCTGTACCCTTGGGTAAGCCCATGCCAGTTAATTTAAACACAGGTATTGGAAAAAATGGACAAACCAAGCTTTCAGTCTAGACAAACCCTATACAGTATGCTCAGAGTCAGCGTTGTCTCCAGACAGCATCTGCTCCTTTGCGGTGGAGCTCTGGTGACCAAGGTTCCAGGCTGACTGGCAAGGCTGGAAGAGGGCACCAGGTTGCCCTGGGTAATAACCACTGTCCTCTGTGGTAGAGGATATGGTTGCATGAGATGCACTGGGCGGTTTCCAACTCTGCATCTCTGCTGAGGTAACCAAATTGTCTTGTTAGTTCTGGAAAATCTGCCTTCTGTGAAAGAAAAACGTTTTTACAGGGTCCCTGGCACCTGGGGAACTCTGAGGGCACCAGGGGTGGAGAAATACTGCTCACTGTAGAGAATCCTGTGATGACCCAGTGGGAAGAGGAGAGTGCTTGCTCCAATAAGGCATTTAGTTTTGCTGTCGCTGCTTTCCAGAGATTTAAAACAATTGGGAACACTCATCACCTACTGCCTAAAGGTTTGTTGGCAAGCAACAGAAACTCTTCTACTGGTAGTTTTTTCTGGCACTTAGGGCCTGTTGTGCTGGGAGGAGCAACCCGGCCCGCCTTAGCCAGCAGCCTTGGCTGGGGAGGGGAGGAGGCTACGTAAGGGTGCTGTAACTCTCCAGGCAGAGAGGAGCTGCTATTCCTGCCCTGGGCTGCGGGGAAGGGAGCTGTGGGCCTGAAGCATGTTGGTGTAGCATTTGGGGTTAGTTGAGCTGGGGAGCTCTTGTGCTGAGGAGATGGCAGAACTGTAAATCATCAGCAAGCTGCGGAAGCAGTTAGGGCCGAAGGAAGGGATTAGAAGCAAAATCCATTATAAAATGTCAACGTGGGTGATTGCCCTTGCTGGGGAGGGGGTCTTGTCTCTGGGCAGCAGAGGGAACACTGCCCTTGTGTTGTGACCATCCCTCTGGAAGGGAGAGTCACTTCCAGGTCTGCTGCCTGGATTCTGTCCTGTGTCCTGCCCTCCCACTCTATAGTGATTTAATTTGGATGCTTTTCTCAGATCCCCAGAAAGGAAAGTGCTGTAAACAGCTGCCAAGCAGGATTTGGCATTGTAGAGCATATTTAAATGCTGGGGCCTGGTTGGATGATGGTACGAGAATGTTTCTATATTTTTTTGTGTGTGTATGTTTAATAGGAAGAACATATTCTGTTCTGGTTGAGTGTATGTTACTTTTCTTAGTGTGCCTGTTAGTACAGTAACTTACAACCCACTCTTTTCCCCTGCTTCTAAAGTGGCACTGGTATTGTGTTACAGCTGTAATGTATACAAAGTCTTGCACAACTCTCTGTGTAACATTTTTACAGTCGTGATGACCTTGAAGGATTTAAAAGAAAACTGAATGCAAACTCTGGCACCATTCCTGCGGATCCTTAAGCATGTGCTTAATTTTGTGTGAGGTAGTATGAGCATGAGTAGTTCCATTCCACCCAATGGATGTAAAGATAAGTGTCTCTGTGGCTGATTGCAAGATCCGAGTCTACGTATGATGATTCATTTCGTGCACATAACTGTATGTGTGTGCATGCCTTATACGTATATCATGCAGTTGTCTTTATTATGTTGCTTTGACCAGATCAGCTGTACTTTGTGCATTAATCCATATTCCTTGGACATGCTGCTAACTAGTCCTGTGAAGCCTGGAACAGAGCTGTTTCTCTTTCCCACTTTCCCATCCCCCAGATAAACAGTGAACCAGAGAAATTCCATTTTTCTTTTGTACCCCCATCATCATCCTCAAAGTGTGGACTTGTTTTCCCCTTTTCTCCCCAGCTAGAGGCTTCCTGACAGAGCCTCCTCTGATCCAAGCAAGATGCTCAGCTGACATGTTCAGGAAGGGCAGTTTCATCCCTGAAGTTACAAACAGGTTTGTTCAAGGATAAAGCTAGGATATTTATACCCCGGGACAAGAGACACCAAGCTCTGCAGAGGCCCGAGATGGTGGTCATTAACTTTTCCACATCACATAGCCAAAGATGCCATGCCTTTTTAGAAACTTCTGAAGTGTTGATTATGCTTTCCTCCTCTTTGAAGTCCAGTCCTATTGGATTCAGACATGAGAAAAGGCAAGATTTTTTTTTTTTTTTTAAAAAACATGTTAATCCCCCCCCTCCCCCAGTATTTAGCTGGTGCAGAGAAAAATATGATGAAAGGTTGTTTTAATGTATTCTGGGAAGACAAAGGCAGAGCTGTCTTTTCAGCCCATGAGAGGGACAATCTGGTGAAAGGCATGGTAGTTATCACCAGGTAGTTGTCTCTGTGTGGTAGTGGGAGCACTCTCTTTTAAGAGAGGGAATATAGCAGAAACTGTGTCTCCCTGTGGGCTGCTGCCTGGGGTTTGGCTCACCTGAGGTCCTGTTAAAAGCCAGGCCTAGCACCGTGAGCAGTATCCTGTGGGTTTATAGCAGGCATCTCTCTCATCTACGTGTCACTGAGGTCCCTGCAACCAGTGCTGAGGGAAGTACATTTTGGATGTTGGTCTGTGGCACCTGCACCTTACCTTTCTTGTTTCTTTTCAGTGCGTGATCTTAGGGGTATTGCAGTAAAGTCAAACTCATTAAAATATGATAGCACTGCTGATGTTTTCAGTACGAGCAGGGTTTGCAAATAGAGCTGTGCAAATCTGTCTTCTGTTTGCCCAGCCCTTAAGTTTAGAAGGTTACTTTAAAATGCAAGTGGATAGTGGCAGATGCTCTATGTAGTGCATGTCTGCCCTCATGCTGGCCCACACCCTGGTCACCTCTGTGTGGTCTCTTGGCAGTCAGACATTATATCTTGATGTGACAAGAGTTGGTTGTTAACTTACAGCTATAAATCTGTTGGGACTACAGTGGAAGTCTGTCAGTGCTGTGCAGGTGGCGAGTGGCTTGCTTAGCTATGACTTTTTTTTTTTTTCCTAACAGCTTGTATTTCTGCAGTGGTAGAGCCTGTTCTGGTCACAGTGGAGCAGCAGAGTTAGCAGTGTTTATGGGGCATTCTTTCCAATTGCTGTGGTCTAAACACATGTACACCAGCATTGAGTTACTTCTGCCTGGAAGCAAGCCACAGAGCTATATATAAAATATGTTTGAACTGTTGCAGTAATATTGTTGGTATAAATAGGAGAAAGGAGTAGCACCAGGGCTTCCCTTCCTTAGAGCCGATTCAAGAAGACTTCCCAGTGCTCCATCTTCAGTGGAAAAGGGTTGGGAGGGTGGCATGAAAGCAACAACAAAATGCCACACGACTAACGTTCAGGGAAGAGCATAAAGTATGTGGTACTTGGGTCTGGAGCACCGGCTTCCTGCTTGACAGTTGCTCAGCTCTTTTCTCTTGTGGCGGAGTATCTGTCAGAAATCCCAGAGGGTTCAATTTGCAGCGACCTGGTCCCCCGAAGCCATGGAGTTTGGTCTGTGGCGGTCTCTTGCTTTCTTGTGACTCCAAAACTGTTGCTGAGTTTTCTTGAACTCCTTCTGGCAGATGTTTCCCTGCTCAAGCTATCAGACAATTAGTTGGGTTACTTGTGGAGCTTCTAGTTGTCCTGGTCATCATGTTGTGACATATTATAGGGTGCAGTATTTTGAAGTGACATCATTGTGTGGCTTCACAGATGCACTGGGATGCTGCTGTCATCTTTGAACCGTGTGAAGCATGCACAGTACTTCTTCCAGGCAGTGCCTGGACGCAAAACAACTTCTGCAATTTCTAAGTACTTTTCTGGTTCTTTGTATGAGATTGTTTAGTGCAAGTCTTTTCTTGGTCAGCTTGGCTGCTGGAGCAGATTCTGCCAATTTCTGTGGTCCTTTCTGTTACTAATAGATTGTTATCTCACCCCAAAGAAATGTAGGAAGTGACCTCTATAGAAATAGCAGAAAGTGGTGAGAAGCACTGGGCAGCCAGTGTTAGTCTTGTGGCTGATGTTAATTCCATCTTTAAACTCTTAAGTGCAAATTTGTAAACAGATCCTTTCACAATACTGTCTCCTAAGTGCTTTATTGCCGGTATCAACCTGTGATATTCCAAGGACATAAGAGAGGCAAGGTTTGCAGGTAGAAGTAATGTCTTTCCGTAAACAGACTGATACAATTAGAAGAAGAGTGGCAAGATTGTGGACAGGTGGGAACATTTTCAGGGTTCAGTACTCCGTGAACGCTACAATCATTTCTTTCTGCATTTTTTTTTTTTTTTTTAAAGACTCTCAATCATCAGTTGCATTCTTAGAACTCTGACAGGCAGTCAGCTCCGTTGCATCCAACACCTCTTCTCTGGTTGGTGGTGGGAATTGCAGCCTGCGTTCATGCAGGGGCCAGTTCTTGTGCAGGCATGACAGTAAAGCTTGTATCCAGCAGTTGCCCACTACCTAGCTGCCAGTGCATCACAGCAAGGAGTAGACACAAACTGCATAGAAGGTTTATAGCTATCTTTTTGCCAGAGGACATAAAATACAGTTTGAGCAGGGTTGGCATGGTGGTTCAGTACAAATAACAGTCAACAGCGATGTTCTGACTCTTTAAGCCTTGCTTTGCTGTTCAGTCTTACTGATTGCCCTTCAAGTGTTTATCCACTTTGTATATCTTTTGTTTAAACTGTAGAAATGTACTTCGGTTGTGTAGTTCAGGTATTTCTGAACTACGTGTGTTGCTCAGAGTTATTCTTACCGAGAGAGATTCTAAACGTTTCTGAGTAGGTGAATGCATCTAGAACTGTTGATTAGAAAATCACACATTGGGAGCACTGACTCTTTGCTGAAGACTGGAGTTCCATAATCTCTTGTTTTGTGTTCTGCTTTTTACAGCAGCAATTTTTGCTAAGAACTAAACATGTAAGAACAGAAGTGCTTTGTGAAGTGCTGAGGGAACAGAAGTTGGTTGTGTGCCTGGGTCTAGGTCCTTCTCACTTTCTAAACAAGGGCAGTAAAGAAATGGTGGTCGTTGTAATGGTTTGTTTTCTTGAAGTATGGTAGGAGCTAGGTGGTAACAAAGACAAAGGGGTTTTTAAGCCCGTGGATAAAAATTGCTTCCTCTGTGCGTGGTTTTACTGCTTCGGTTCTCACATTTGGTAATTCTACCAGTTGCCCATGCTCCTGAGCCTAAATGTAGGCTACAGGAGACCTGCTTTTCCAGTGTTACTCTTTCTGTTTCAGGGTTTTAAGCCACTTGGATGGCAGCCTTCTTCTTTTTTGTTAAGTCGCCTTTAACGAACTCCTCAAATAAATCAGCTTATGTTGGTCTATTGTACCTCTCATTTACAGATTTTGCTTCCTTCAGGAAAAGAAACTGAAAAGGTCCTTGGGAAAATTCGCAGGAAGAAGTGATTTAAGGGCAAAGTATGTGAAGGAAAGCGGTCTGAATGAATGATTTAATGAGTTTGTTTAGGATTCCTTTGTAGTTATCTACATAACCTTTAATCTCTGTGTGCAGCTTATTGTCTGGTGGTGGTTTCCTCTGTGTGTATGTGCGTAAGGGAGAGAGGATCAATGGGGTTTCCTGCTGCGAACTTGCAGGGGGAGTTATTCAGGTCTTTGGGGTGCTGATTCTAGGCCATAAAACTCGCAAGAAATTCTAACTGTTTGGAAAAGACTAAACCAAGTTATGCATCTGGGACAGCAGTGGCTGTGAATGATGTCTGCCTTTTCTCTAGTACCAGTTTGCATCTTTGAAGCAGAAGGATGACCCAGCGGTGCGTAGCTGGGTGGGCACATGTGGGTTTGATGGAGTTGGCCATGCCAGTGGCTGATGAGCCAGCGCAGTGATGCGGACATTGTATTACCAGTGAGGGACTGTTCTCTTAAGTTTGTTTTCTCAGTCTTTGGCCCACGTTCCTGTGTATCACTTCTCCTGCAGGATGTAGTCTCCTTTCTGGCTGACAGGAGAAATCTCTTGGGTGTTCAATATGCATGTTGACTGACAGATGTGAAGAGCTTCTTAATTCTAGGATGCACGAAGGGCAGATGATGGTAAAGGCTCTTCTGTAAGAAGCTTATTTCTCAGGACAGAAGGCAGGGAGGAGTGCAGGAAGGGATTGCTGAGAGCTAGGCAGTGAGTGGTGGCTGGGTTGGCTATTCAGGAAGCTTGGGTGGCTCCTTCCATATATCCTGATTGGTTTTGGGGAAAAAAAAAATACTCTCATGCCTTCCTTTAGTTAATTTTTAAGCATTCTTTAAAAATATTGTCCCTAGCATCAAGAGGGAGTGAGATACAGCAATGGTGTGGCATGGTCCATGCAGTAGATGGCTGCTGGAATTTGGCAGGGAGGTAAGGTTATCCCAGCTCTGCTGCTAATTTGTTGCATGACCACAATCAAGACGTTTTACCTCAGTGTTTCTGTTTTTTTGCCACCTAGTCCTCTTGTATCTGGTTATAGATTGCAAGCTGCGTGAGAGTACATGTTGCTACCTGCTATAAGCACAGGAGGCCTTCATGTTCCCTGGGACTTACTGCAAGTACTGTGAGATGAATACTGAATAGCCCAGACAATGTTTAGGGAAAGACTGAATATTAATCTCTTTACTACCTCCCTCCTGTAGGTATGGTGTCTGTGTGATAAATGCTGTGTGCTTGCTCTGTCCCTCCGGTTGTATTTATTCCAATCTTAGCATCTTTTAAATTGCTGATAAGTGTTGGGGTTTTGTTGTTTTTTTTTTTTTTTTTTTAATATAATTTAAATCTGCTTTAACCAAAACCATTTTCTAATCCCCTGAGGATGCAAGTATGTACCTTCCCCCATAGCATCACTGCAGTCTTAGGGAGATGCACGTGTAGGAGAACAAGGTGTCTATTTCTGGAGTGGTTCAGGTGTTAGACAGGAGCCTTCAGGCACTGGGAGAGGTGAGCTCTCTGACCTCCTGTGAAGGGGACAGATACCTATTCTGTCTAAGGAATCTGGGCATAAAAAGGTAAGGCTTTTACATACAGAGAGTCTCTTTAAATCTTTCCTGGGGACTTAAATACAGTACTTCTCCAGAAGACCAGTGTGGCTGCCTTCATGGCAATGAGGGCTGGGTAGATAAAGCTGCGACCTGGAGACACAATTTAGAAGTAGCAGTCGATGACTTTTAGGACAGAACTGCTGTGCACGTCAGTGGTGAGGGATAAAAATAGATTGATTTGGCATGGGGCATTATGTGTGAATAAAGAAATCATGAATTACAAGTGTCACCTCAGGCAGGCTGATCAAAAAGCTTTTCTTCATCCTGCATCGCTCTAGATTGTGTGTTTCTACTCTTGGATTTAAGGTTGACCACCAAGATCCCCTTCCAAGCCTTGTCAAACAGTGCAGTGATCCATTTAAACCCCAAATAAGCCCCAGTGAGAAGAAACGAAGGGGAAGGGGATTGTAACATGGTGCTTTTCTTCAAGCACTGAGAGGTGGCTTTCCTTCTCTGGTTCCCCTTGGCAGGGTTAACTGTGGGGAAGGCTTTCTGCACCCTCTCTGTCGGTCTGGCTTCCCCATGTCCAAGTTTAGTTTGAACATATGCGTAGTTTATGGAGTTCAACGGGAGGTGGTTTAGGATGGAGCTCCTTGCCACGGCAGTATCAGTATTAGAAATGCCATGTTACAGCCTGTGTGACTTCTCCAGTGTCAGGAGTTCTGCAGAGCTGCTGCTGTTTCCTTGGGGGGGATGCCCACCTCTGACACAAAGCTGTGGACTTTTCACCGTTGGCTGTTTGTATTTAGGAGCGGGCCCAGCTTGGGGCCGGGGCTGTGGGGAGGGAGTTTGGCAGAGCTGCAGAGGGAGCAGCCTTGCCAGCCCGTGCCCACATCCCTGTTTGGCTCTTTTCCTTGTTCTTGTCTCTTGCTTCTCATGAGTGCTAAAGCCTGGGCGAAACAGAGGGGAAAGAGCCTTTCCTATCTGGGAAGTGATGATTAAGGATGATAAACAGTGACCCTTATGCTGAGAGAATCGTTTGTTCCTGCTTGATTTCAAACCCTTATATGAGTAACTGAAATGCTGCCCAAGGGAGCTGTATTTACTTTTTTTTTTTCACTTCTACTCACTGAAGCACTTTCTTTGCCTATATTCAGGCCCTGTGCATGGATTTGGAGGAGACCAATATCTAACACTGCCAGAAAGTCAGAAGTTGCTTCCTTTGATCTCCACTGTTGGGACAGATTGATGGGGGAGCATTGCAAGTCCTTGCTTGTACCTAATCTGGTTACAGATAGTTCTCTGTGCAGGGGAAGGTGAATTGGTTTCTTTTTCTATTACAAAGAAAAAAATCTCTGGACAAATTGCCTGTGTGGGAGGGCAAAAGCACCCCCTATGTAAAAGTCTGGTATCTTGCCTGCTCTCTTTCCTTATGAAAAAGTAATGGACATCTACAAATTGAAAAAATCTGTTTCTTGTGAAGAAGTGATCCTGCACAATTCCAGGTCCTGAGAGCTCAAGGAATGGCTTCTTTGAAGCCTGCCCACACAGGATGTGTGTCTCTGCCGTGTCCCATAGGGCTCGCCTGCCCGTGGAGCTGGTCCATTGACTTCATGTGCAGATGCTTAGTCTGGAATACATCAGGATTGACTCTTTATGTGCCAGCAAACCTGTGGCCTTTTTGACGTCCCTTTTTCTTTTTTAAAATACACATTTTTCACACAATCTTCACAAACTTTGTTTACATCAACAAAAAGAATTCCCCACAGCAAATCAAAACAGCATCATCACAACACCAACAAAGGTGGACAATTTACACATACTCCACCCCTTGTCCCTTCACCAGATTTGTATCTCTGAAGCTCAGATATTCTGAAGGTTTTGTGAAATCTCATGAAAATAGGAGTCGGGCCGCTTTTACGGTGAGAATGATGGCTGAATGGGAGAAGGAGATGTTACTGCTTACCATGTCTTTAGGCAGTGTTGGTAAGGTTACACGTGCCTCTCCTCATCCCTGTAGTATTTTAGAAGAAATTGAACCTTGGTGTGGAGGTGGGGGAAGAGAAAACTGGGGGGTCAGGCTAGTGTTAAGTGAAGAAACAGAAGGTAATTATTTAATGCAGGTCATGCTGCAGAAACTGGTAGGAAATTAACCCTCTGTGTGTCTTCTTTTGCAGGCCAGAGACACTTGCAGATGTGTGCTGCTGTCAGTTCTGAATTCCCTCACTATGGTTCCTGGTAGAGGTGCTTTAAATAGCCTCCCACCCACTTCCCGGGGGGCTGTGCAGTGGTATTTATGGCCTCCCTGGGACTGCCTTACTCCAGGTGCACGGGGAAGGCAGCAGAGCGCAGATTCAGCACGTAGCCCCCCGACAGCTGGGGCTGACGGGTCAGGAATGCGGTCCTGACAGCTGGAATGGGGCTGAAGGCAGCCAGCACGGTGGGGAGGCCGGGAGGGGAGAGCAGGCGAGGGAGGCTCTGTGGGGAGATGGACGCACGCACGCACGCACGCGGTGTGCAGGCGCGTGTGGAAAGACAGCCTGCCTGTTTTGTTCCCTGTTCTCTCAACTGCCTGGATCATTTTTAATAAATGTGTGCACACCCCTGTGTGCAGCGGCAGCTGGCAGAGCCATTAGAGCTGAGGCTCAGCATTTCCACCAGAACATCCCCCCCCATCCCACCTCTGCTTTTGTGCAGGCTCACAATTGTAGTGTAATGCTTCCCATAACCCAGGGATTCAAAACCTTTGGGCCAGTTGGTTTCTACCCTTGCCATTCTTGTGCCAAGGTGTGTCATTCATAATTTGTGTTGCGGGAGATTGTTCCCTGATGTTCTTAAAGTGGTCATCTTGAAATCAAATCGCCTAGAATTGGGAGCTGTTTGTTGTAGATGATGATGTTCCGGACATAGCTCTGAATCCTTTTACCCCATGAATGCTGCTTCAGATTGAGCATTGGCTGGAAACATCTTGAAATGTTGCAACAACTCTGTGTGGTGAATTGCATGAAACCAGTTTGATGGTCTTGGAGTAGTTCCTAGAGGGTCAGTTAGGCAATTGGTATGAGTCTGAAGTGGTGGCGGTGAGCAAGGCTTGTGAGACTTACTGCAAGAGACACGGAGACTGCTCTGTCAAAGCAGAGACATTCTGAGTTGGTCATGTATTGGAGCTTGGCTTACTGCTGGTGCTTTTGCAGGTGGAGCATTTTCAGTCTCCAGGCTTGTCAAGAGAGTACTCTTTGCTAGAGCTGAGTGGTTTTGTTGTTTGTGTGTGTTTGTAAGTCAAACATCCTCTGCAGTTAATTTCATCCACCCGTCTTCAGCCCTCCCCCTGCCAGACCAACAATAAAAACCCCAACTCCTGAAAAAACAAACAGGCAGAGGAACCTGGGCCAAAGCCAGACCTTTGCATGTCAAGCTCAAGTGCAAAATGAGTATTTCACAGCTGTGTTATAAAGCCCCGAAATGAAGGCTTTACAGTGGAAATGCTGACAGCCCTTTAAGCAGAATACTATACTGTAATTAGTGTTCTGTGTTTAATGTGCCAAATGAAGCACAGCAGAGCTAAATGTAAAACTTCAAGCCTTTGTTTTTCTGCAGCAGTAACAAGAGATCAGACAGTATGTTCAGACGGTGGATTAGAGCCTCTAACGTGTGCATTGGTCCCTGGAGGTTAAATGTGTTTTTTTGCAGTGAGGCTCAGGGGCAGCAGGAGAGATTTGGCTGTGAGATTTGGCTCTCTGTATCAAATTTCACTTATTTAAGAAATAGCTATTTCTTAAATGTTGACGTTGACAATGTACAGCTAAGATGCATTTTCACGTATTGGATACCGGAGCGCACTGATACGACTTTGTGGTGTTGCAGCATGGGAAACACATTGGAGTGTGTGCAGCAGTGCTGGAAACTCTGGGAGCAGAATATGGACAGATGGACATGAAAACCACAGTCCTGTTGTGGTACTTGGGCCTGATGTTGGAGCTCCCTGTGTCAGTGGATTGTCAGGACCAGAGTACTGGGGTCTCAAGTTGAGATGTAAAAGCATTTTTTTTTTTTTTTTAAAGGCAAAAGAACAGATAATTATGTAGACACTCCTCAGACAAGTTGGTAACCAATTACTTGATGTGCTAGGGAAGGCTTTCCAAAGTAACCCTTATGGGTTGTGTATCTCTGGGATTTCTGTGTCTGCTGTTTTCTCAGGAGCACATGCCTTTGCACATACATTATTAATATGCCCACATTCAGGCAGGAGAGGGATAAGGGCAGGCACATTGTGCAGTGGATGATAGATGAATTCTGATGGATGTTGTCTTTTAATGCTGACTCGATGCTTCTAGTTAATTAAATGGATTCAAACCTTAACTGTGTTATACACAGGCCCATGGGAAAGCTTTTAAAATAGAACTTGTTTGCATGTGGACAGTTATTGAAGTAGCCATTCTGGAGTGGAATGGAATAATTGTGCTGCAAGTACTCCCTCTGAGGATGCTCTTGTTCATGAATAACTGCTCACAAAGGCATGGAGAGGGAGGGGAAAGTTGAAATAAAACTGTTGAATCAAGAATAGGATTTCCCTTTCCATAGGGGAGCAGAGGGGAGAATGGGGGATAAGTTTCCAAATGCAGAGCAGCAGGAGTTCTTATCCGTGACTTTGTTGAGCAGAGTGACCCCTTTGCTGTAAAGGATCGTAGATGTCAAAAAGGCAGATCGAGTGTAAGGTACTAATGGGAAAAAATAATGGAGAACAAACCAGAAGACTATTCTGCTCTGTAAACATTTGCTGTGACCACACCTGGAAAACTGCACGTAGTCTTGGTGTTTCCTCTTAATCTCAGAAAGGATATAGTAGGCCTGGAAGGTGGTCCACAGGAGAACATCAGAGCTGACCAAAGATATGAAATGGCTTTCAGTAGAGCCGTAAACTGAGTAAGTGAAGACTCCTATACTCAGAACACAGATGACTTGGAGTGGTAGCATAGCTCCTTACAAAATCATGAGCCACCTGCAGATGGTAGGTGGGAACTGACTATTCACTCTCTTCCTGTACAAGAACTAGGGCACATCAAATGAAACTAGTAGAAGTGAGGTTTAAATCAAGCAATGGAAGATGGTTCTTTTTGCAACATATACCAGACTGGTGGAATTCCCTGCCAAAAGATGTTTTGAATGCTAAGATTTTATAGATACAGTGGATAAGCTCATGGTAGAGAACTCTACTGAAATAGGTTAAAACCTGACAATATCTATTTTGAGACTGGGAGATTGACAGGAGGTGAGAAAGAATCAGATTGGCTTTCCCTGCTCTTAAATTTTATCCATACATTTGTTTATGATACAGTTCTTCCTGATTTTTCTCCTTCACTTATGGCTGCAAATGGATAGTGGGAACCAGGGTTAGATACTGGTGGCTGATCCAAGATGGCCAATCTCCTGCAGTCTGGAACTGACACCTTGCTTGCTGGACATGGGTTTCCCGGGCTGTAGCCTCCTGCCTAATGCCGTATGTACTGGGACATACGGGCAGCCCTGTACGATAACACCAGTTTTCTCCTCTTGGTGGTCTTTTTGAGCTCTGGAGAGTTGTATGCATCCTTTCAAGTACTTTGCTGCTTTATTTCCAGGCTTAAATAAATTGCATTTGTAGAGAATGATGATTTTTTTTGGCCCAGATGAGAACGTGAATAGTATTAGAAGGCAGGAGGTGGGGTGATCGAGTCAGAGAACTCTTTAATTTCTGGAGCATATGGGGAGTATGGGGAAGAGGGGCTGAAATATTACTGAACTCCTACCTAGTCTTTTGCTGGCCTGGGGAGGGTGATGTAGCAGCAGCATTTACCCTACAGTTGAAACTCTTTGGGAGATGCCTGGTATTAAACATGGCTTTCTCTTGAAATTTTCTTTTCCTCTCTTTCTTTAAGATGAAGTCAAACTGCAGAAATCTGCTGGTGGGCAAGCAGACGTAGACACGGGAGCTCTTACCCAGCAACGGTGGCTCAGCAGAAAACCAGTGCAGGTGTAGGGAGTGAGCTCAGGTCAGGCAGGACTGTTACTGTGGCTTGATTGTCCCCTTTGGCACCTGTTTTGGTGGAAATTATTACTGTGCTGGGTGTGTTTACTACTGCCTTCTAACAGCGTGCTGCCTCCATGTGCAGGCCATGGTGTTTGCCTCCTGTACCTCCTGTGTGGCTTTGCAGTGCAGGTGGTCCCAAAGGGACACAAAGGATGGGAAGGAGGAGAGTGTTTGCAGGGGGGTGAAGTTGGGCTGACCCTTCAGGGGTTTCTGTGTTGTCCTTTTAGCATGTGGAAACAATCGCTTGTGGTAAGTTCCTCAAAACAACAAAGAGCTCACCCAAGTATGAAACTTACTCTCAGAGAGCTGGGAGCAGCTGGATGTACATCTTGTTTCCTGAAAAGACAAACAAGGCGGGCAGGGGCTGTTTAGGCCAGCCTTTCCAAAAGGATTACCTGCACCTCAATAGTAAGGCAGAGGTGGCTTGGCTTTGTCATGGGAGCGTGGGCTTTCCCCTTGTGCTGCGTGGGACCGTGCCCGAGGGAAGCAAGGGCTGCTCTGCTCTCAGGTGTGCCCTTTGACTCCCAGGTGGGATTGGGCTGCAGCAAGGCCCCTTGCCCTGGGAAGGCCTGGCTGCCATGAATACCTGTTGGTATCTCAAGTCCTGCAATTCAGGACTCTGCTGGTCTGGTCCTACCAGGTGTGGAAACTACCTGATGATCTTGGGATCTGATGTGGAAGGAAGAGGGTAAGTGATCTGCTTAGTCACTAAAATTTCTTTACACGTTTGTGCAACTCCAAGCAGCCAAGTTTAGATTTAAGCCTGTAAAGTGGGTGAATATCAGGTTTTGCAAGACGGGTGTTAGCTGCACAGCTGATTCTGTTTTTAGTGCCTAAGAATGTGTATTGAAATTTGAAAAAAAGTTGGCCTTAAAGGAATGAAGATGGGGTGGTTACAGGTAGCCTAGTGGCTGTGCAAAGTGAGCTGCAGAAGCATGTTGTGTGTGGATCAATTCAATAACACTTGCAAATCACTTAGAGAACCTTGACTGAGAGTGCCAAATACTATTAATAGAAGCCTTGAGATGAAGTAACAAATGTGGATAGCCGGCCTCTGCTCTGTGCCTCTAATTTAGGCGCACAAAATGACAGGTTTAATCTTGCAGTTGTTTCCAGGCTTGGATGAGGGTGGTGAGATGGCCCATTGATTGCCTGTGAAGGTCTGAGCAAGCAGTGGCATGTCTGATGACTATGGGGAAGCAAATTGGGCCAACATGGGAGCTATTGGTAGTGGACACGGTATCTCAGATCTGCAGGGGAACTCTCCAGGTCCTGTGGTTAGCTGAAATCAGACTTGAAAGGTCTGCCAGGGATTTTATTTCTGATTGGGATGAGCTGAAGTACAACCTGGGAGACCTGTATGAACGGCAGTGGTTATGGCTGTGTAGAACTGGGCGACTGTACTTGCCATATGACGAAGTGGGTTTTAACTTCAGAAGTGGGATAATGACAGACCTTTATTGACAAATTTGCCCTTTACTGACAAATCTTAATTCCAGATTAGGAAGCTAAAGTTGGTATACTTCTGCCCTAGTTAACTATATTAATAATTTATTTGCTTTAGCTGGCAAGTTGAGAGGGATCCAGTTTATACTGTATTGTTGCCTATTGTTTCTTCCTCTCTGAAATATTTTTCATTCTTCTGTCAAGTTTTGTGACAAGTGACTATCTCTTGCCCTTATGTCACCTAGTCTGGAGTTTGGTCATGGGGATAAAGCTGTGGTATATGGTGGGCAGGGTAGTGGGAGTGGAGCTCACAAGTGTCAGAAGACCAAATTTTAAATTTGCGTGTACTCCTTTTCGAAGCAAATTGTTTTTAACTCAAGGATTATCATGTGGAAGTGTTGTAAGAGCATCCATTGGATAGGCTCATGGGGTTGCCTTTCAGATTCTTTACATTAGGAAAGTTTTAAAGCTAAGACTAGGAGCAAAAGAGGAGGAGCCTTTTTCAGAAAGCTAGTGATGAGTCTCTGGACACAGGTATCTGTTTCTGTGGCGCTAGGTCTATCAATACCAGTGGTATGGCCTTGATAGTTGTCTTTTTCTAATGGAACGAGTGATCTGTTAGAGGCCAGAAGATGCTTGCTGGCAATAGAATAATTGGGCCTGAAGATGAAGCTACTGCTGTTGTGTCAAGCTGTGTGCTGACCATTGGAGAAAGGTAGACTTTCCACCTTCTAGTATTGCCACAAATAGTCTATTGGCAGAGCAGTGTGGGGCCTCCACAGACCCTAGAGAGAGGAAGCTGGAGCAAGCGTGACATTTTGCTGTTGGTGGAGAGAGAGTGACAAGATAAATAAGTTGATGCTGTTGTTTGGTTTCTCTCCCTCTTAAAGGCTAAGAGGGGGCAGAATTTTCCATGCCAAAGTACAGGGTGGGTTTTAGAGATGGCAGTTAAATTGATCTAGTTGCCAGTGAAAGGGGACAGTTTTTCTCTTCCTTGGCTTTGAGCTCCCTGTGGCTTCCTCAGGCTAGCAATCAGAAATCAAAAACTCCAACATGTTTTTCTGCTGGTTTGGCCTGCCGGGCAGGCAGTTGCCATGCCAGTGCTGGAGTGAGGGAAAAGGTGGGGAGTGTCACTGGGCTGAGTGGGCTGAGGGAAGAAGCAGCTGGCCCCTCCAGAGCAGGCAGCGGTAAGCTCAGCTCAGCTGTGGCATAAGACTGCACACTGAGAGGCTGGAGATGCAACTTTGCAGTGCAAAAATGTACCTGTTGGTGAAAGTAGGTTGCTGCATTGCTGCTGAATAGCTGCATAGCCAAGGTCAAGTAGTGCCTTTTAGGATGGTTGCAATTACAGCCAGCCTGAGCTAAAGCCTGTGCTGAGCAACATAAGCACGGCATTGCTAAATTGATGTTTGCTGACAGCATCAAGTAATTGGTGTCTTATCTAGATTGGAGTACTTGAATGGCACATGTCTCTTCCACTTCCTTCTTTGCTGTCATGAATGCGGTTTCTATGGGGATTTAAACATCTCTTAGTTTGATGGGTTGGGAACTGCTGATACAAGCTGGAATCTCTGCAGTAGAAGCATTGAGTTCTTCTTTCTGTGTATTTGTGAGGCTGCTTTAAAAATAAATGTGTTTTGAAGTATTGTTAAAAAGTCTGGAAGAGTCAATATCTTCCTAGCCTCCCTCACTCCTTCCCTGCCCCTCACCCCAACATTTTTGTTCCAAAATTAAGTTGGAGCAAAACTATTTCTTTTCTTTACTGGTGGATTTGTAAATGCATTTTTAATTGTACGTTCTTATACTTAACAAAAATCTAGTGGACTTTTGTAAAAGCCATGTTTCTAGAGATACTCATTTTGCAAGGGAAGGGGACAATTTGGTGTTCTCTCGTACTGCCTTGAAGTATCTGGGGTATATTATTACTAAAAGAGAAAAAAAGATGAAGTTGTTCTACAGGCTGGGATATGAAATCTTCCACTTTCCATGTCACTGGTTTGAAAGCAGGCCAAATTTGAACCTAGCTGAAGCGTGGACGGCTCACTCTAAGTGGTGGCGCCTCAGCCCTGCTTTACCTGTGGAAGCAAGGTGGTTCTCTGCGTGGGGTTGCTTCTGTCACCTTCTCTAGTAACCTGGGCCATGAGCTCAGTGAGACCTTGTTTCTTCACCCTGCAGCTGAACTCCTCAGATCTGGTAAGCTGTATGGTCAGGGTGGCGTGGGGAACCTGCCCTGCCCCTGCCTTTTCTGCGCCATGTTGGTATAAATACAAGATGTTCATCTTCAGGGCAGCTATTAAAGATAGTAGTAATTATTACAATAGTAACTTCTTATGCCGCGTCCATGCCCTTAAGGCCTTAACCAAATATAACTTAAGATGATAATAATTAAAACCAGAAGACAGTGACCCAGTAAAATCTTTGAGTTTGGCAGGGACAGCAATGCTGAGGAGGAATGTATGCATCAAATATATAATATATAAAATCAAGCTGTGCAAATGTAAAGGAAAGAGAATAATTTTGTGTCGGTCAAAACAACCCCAGGGCTGAGAACTGGTTTGTGCTCAGAGGTTGCATCCTTTCATGCCACAGACCAGATTTTCTTCACTGTAATCCTACTGCAAGCTTTTGCTTTGAGGTAATTGCTAAATTCTCATGCTTTCTCTGCCAGGGAAGGCTCCCCAAAATATTGTGTCATGTTCATCTCTCCCCCTCGCCTCCCATTTTGTTTTTGCTTTTCCCAGCTTCTTGCCACAGAGGCCAGGCTATGAATCTTTGTCTCTTCCAAGTAGCTCTTCCCAGTTGCATTTCTTTTCTTTCCTAAAAATAGTTGAGATCTTTGCTCAGGGCGGAAAGCAAGCATTTTGGATTAGTGTCTCCTTGCATGGGTCATTGGTATATGGGCTTGTGAACCCAGTCATGTAAGCTATTCTGTCTCCTGAGACATCCTCAGGGATGCCCTAGTCCACTGGATGTGGTTTCCAATTCAAGCCCTGTGGGAAAAATTGACTGTTCAGTTCATAGGAATAGGGATCTGGGACCAGGCTGAATGGAAGAGATAAAGAGGTCAACCTGGAAATGATTTTTGGTGAAAGTTCTGGAGAAAGTGGTTTGCTGCTCTTGCTGGGAGGATGGGAATTGGTGGGCAGTGAATGTGCATCCCAGCTTTTCACCAGTACTATCTGCTGCTTGCAATCCTTTGCCTTCGCAATGCTTTGCAGTGCTCTGGCATAGACAAAGTAATCAGCGGATTGAGAACTCTCTTCTCTGTACCCCAGCAGTGTTTTACTGTGCCTATGCTGAAAACTGAGTAGGGTTGCTTCTGTACCTGGGTGCTCGTCAGTGAATTTCTAGGACCTGTGATTCTTCTCAGTGTCAGCGTGAACCAGCCCATCAGCATCTGTGTCTGAGTCCATTTGAACTGCATTCATATTTCATGATACTTCTTTTCTTTTTCGTATGCACTAGGTGACTTTGGAGAAGGTGTTGGGGATAACGGTGTCGGGAGGCAGAGGATTAGCCTGCGACCCCAGAACTGGCCTCGTTGCTTATCCGGCAGGGTGAGTCACTAATCACATTCTTCAAAGCTAAGAAAAACCAAGGAACTGATGCATCAACATAAATATTCAGGGTGTTTCCACAATGGTCTTCTATAGGGATGCTATTTACTGCTCTTTAGTCTTTTAACACCAGAGAATGACGAGACTCAGCACTGTTAGTGTAATGGGCAAGGGAGAGGGATTGCATTTTACCTGTCAAGTTTTAGCAGGATCCCTTTTAATGGAACCCCTCTTCGTCCTTGTGCTCTAAGCTGGGAGGTTTTTTCATTGTGGGCTTTTTAACTACGCTCTTTAGTGTGGTGACCTTACACATAACTCAATGCGATTTTCAAGCCAGTGAGTACCTAATAGAGCAGATGATGCTTTCAATGAATTGACAAAAGCCTTCTTGTATATGCCCTGCAATTTATGACTTACGATGTTCCTCATCCAAACATGGAGAAAGGTTTCAGGCCGACAGCCCCTTGTATGTGGGCTGTCTGGAGTGCAACAGATATCCATCAACTAAGTCCAAATAAAGATATCCCGAAGGAGAATTTGGTGGACAGCAGAAGAGCTATCTAGAGGGAGACAGCTGAGGGCTGAAGAGGTGGCTTTGTAAGTTGCAGGTTTAGCAAAATCGCAGAGATTTGGGATCAGATCCTGATCTTGCTGAAGATAGAGCTCACCCAGAGGGTGTGTGTCCATGGAAGAGAAGAGCATGGCAGAGTTGCTGGTCTGTGGGATGGGACTTGTCTGAAAGAACGTTAACGCCTGAAAAACTTCAAAGGGACTGAGAGAAGTGCAGATAAAGGTTTCATAATGGATGGCATTTTGGAAAACCTGGGAAAGAAAAACATTTTACCCTGCCAGTGGGATCATGGCTGTTGCGATGGGGTATATCTCTGACTTAGATGAAAAGATATGATACTGTAGTGGGAATAGATTGGGGAGACAGAAAAGTGACTCTTCAGGAGAAGCCTTCACTGCCTAATGTAGCTTTATGTGAGGATACTCCAGCTGGCTGGGTTGCAGAAGTCCATATGGGCTTGGCTCTTCCTCTGAGCTTGTTTATTCTGCTGGTCAGCAAACTAAAGGAGAAGGGTGGTATCTCCAAGTGGCGTTGTATAGACATACTTCTAAGACATGAAAGCTGGAATTGGCAGAAAGGAACTTCCACAACAACTGTAGATGATGTTTTCAAGCATATGGGAAACAGGCTAGCAACACTTAAGGCTTCTGTGTTTGTGGCCAAAACGAGAGATGGGGTCAGTACAACTGGCTAGGAATTTTTGCCCATCTTAGCAATATCCTAGTTCGCAGAATCACCGAATCGTTGTCGTTGGGAGGAACCTCTTGAGATCATCTAGACCAACCCTTACGCTCGAGCAGGTTGCCCAGGACCATGGCCAGGCAACTTTTGAATATCTCCAAAGATGGAGACTCCACAACCTCTCTGACAGCACGTTCCAGTGTTTGACTACTCTCATGTTAGCACAAAAAGAAAAAAAAAAAAAAAGGGGTGGAGTGTGTGGGTTTTTTCTTTTATTTTTCCTTTGTGTTCAAATGGAATTTCATGTGTCTTAATTTCTGCCCATTGCCTCTTTTTCTGTCAGTGGGTGGTCTGTTAAACTGCAGATAACTTGAGATTCACATATGTGCTATCCTTTATACTTGAATTCTTTGGAGCCCGGCAAATATATTCCAGTGTGTGTTGCCTCTTCCTCTGCATCTTTTCTGACACTGAGTATGTTCATGCTTGAAGAGAGCAAGGAGAGAGAGAAGAAAACAAGTGCAGTAAAC
The DNA here is from genome assembly GCF_018691265.1 of Tyto alba. Lineage (NCBI taxonomy): Eukaryota > Metazoa > Chordata > Aves > Strigiformes > Tytonidae > Tyto > Tyto alba. The sequence goes on from NW_024881280.1 coordinate 8,189,635, forward strand.
AGATGTTTTGAGCTCTTGCATAGCTAAAGATAGATTTGTTTTGTTAATAGCAATATCCTCTGATGAGCTTTTGCATGCCTAACATTGATTTAATCGAGCATGAGGACACCTGGGGATTCTTTTGGGTAATTAGAAGGTTATGTGGTTCCTTAGGGCTTTACAGGGGAATTACTGTTCTTACTTGTTCATGGTAGCATCTCATGGCCTGGGCAGGAAAGCTATGGGATATACCAGATGTGTGTTGTAACAGTTTAATAGCTTATATGACCTGCTGCTTTTGTGCCGTGGCTGTCCTGTTTTGTGACTCTGTTGTGATTTGCTGCTGTCAAGACAATCTCTAACAAAACTAGCATTAGTTAAGGAGTCAAAATATGAGAAGAGTACTGGTGTAGACCTTACTAAGTTGATGCAAGTTCAGTTTGTTGTTGGTTTTTGTTTGTTGGTTTGGTTTTTTTTTTCAGTGAATTTCTCTTGATTTGCAAGAATCTTGGCATTTCTGGTACATTGGCTTTATTTTGTTTATTTTTCTTTCTATTTGTTTGAATTTATTGGACATCGAAGCTCCTTACATGAGGCTGATGTAGGAGCCTGGGTATGGCTCATGCACGGTTGGTTCATGACCTGTCTGTGCAACTTAGTCACCTTCAGCTGTGCTTCGGGTGTTCCAGTGATTTCCTCAGCCCCCTGCTCAGGTACTGAGGTTTTGCAATCCTGACATGCAGATGCTTTGCTCCTCCAGTCCATCCTACCCCTAAAAGCTGAATTTACGTAACAAGTCTGTATTTTCCTAAGAACACTTTCAACATACCTAGATTCATTTGGTTGAGATCAAAACAGTTGCCCTGGGCATCCTGACTTCATCCACACCAAGCATACGAGTAACTATGTGAATGAGGACGTATGCACAAGAAGCTTTGGTGTTCTTTGAGCAGAATCTTAACTCTGGTCTATGGTTTACCTAAAATAATTAAAAAAACCCATCTAAAACATGATTGCTTTTCTGAATTTTCTCCTTCCTGGAATTTCTGAATCTCCTGAGAAGTGTCTGAATCTCATGAAGGAAGCAGTTCCCAATGCACCCTGAGCTTGTGCCAAAGAACTGACTATTATTTCTAACTGATTATTATTTCTTTTCCTTCTCACTGGCTTTTGAACCTTTTATACTTTCTCTTCTTTGATCCTAATGAGGCTTTCTCTCCGGCAGTGTGAGACAGCAGTTCTACTGACCCTGGTACTGTTTTGGAGGGGATTCTTGTGTTATAGGAGGCTTTTTCTTCATGCCTGCCATAAAGGCTAAAGGCACCTAGTGGTGCAGATATTCTAGGCACCACTTTCATGTAAGGTTGTTGTTTTAGGAGATGAGACAACACAGGAGAGAAAATTACATCCTCCCTGAAGGTCTTACATCTGCTGCTTGCACTCGCCTTTTCCAATGTTGGCAAGTGAAATAAATCAAAAGTTGCTTAATTTGATCTCTGTTAGTGTTATGCAGTGAGTAACAAAGTTGGTCTTGTAAGAGGAGTGAGGAGGATGGAAATGTACTGAATTTTTTACTTCTTGTGGCAGGAGTGGTGCTCTGTCCTTTTTCTTTCAGATTTTTTTCCCCCTTTGCTTTGTCTCTTTACTTCTCTCATTTTGCTTTATTGTCTTTTTTTTTTTTTTTTTTTTTTTCTCAGTAGCTAGTTGAGGTTCTGTTTCCTAGAAACAAGAAGGGAAACAAAGCTAAGAAAATCCTCTGAGGATGACTAGCATTAAAAAAGTGGGGGGAAAAAAAGGAGGGGGGAAGATGAAATCTCTATGCATGTAAATTCTAAACCAGCTGCTCAGAGAACTTGAGTAGCTTATCTGTTTTTGGTTTTGGGCTTGTGTTTACTGTTGTTTTTTAAGCCTTGTAGGTTGATGTGACTGACTGATTTATTTTGCTTCTCTTTATTCTCCTTTCCTTGTCTCTCAGTTGGTCATGATAGCTGATAGAGAACCTTGTCTTCATGTGAGGCACTAGCCTGCCTAAGGGAACAGCCTGTGCTTTTTCTTCTGTAGGAGCAGGAAAGTAGTGTTTCATGCTGTTCAGTCTGCAGTGTCTTTTAAACACTATTCTGGTATGCTCTGCCCAAATTAAGCCTCTTTCTAGCTCTGCCTCTCAATTCCCAGCCCCTCTGATAGACGTCAGGGATTTTTCACATTAGTGTTCCTTGCTGGAGAAATTGGTATTTGATACGTAGCATGTGTGATGAGTTGATTGGTCTTGACCTGCATATTCTTCCCTCCCTTCAGCTCTCTAGCATAGCTCTTTACATACAGCAACTCCTGCTAAAGGCAGACAGATTTAATATATGAATCCTCTCAGAGACATAGTATAATGAGTTTCTTTGGGTTTCTCTCAGAAATTACTGTAACCAGTGCAGACACAGCCCCCTGGCTAGCTCTGTGTGTTGAGTAGTATGTTTGCTGAACAAATGATTTTGATGCTCCCATATTCTGTACTATTTCAGAATGAATCATCCTTGTTTCTACATAGATAGGAAGGGACGGTAAAAGGAGCTATATGATTAAAGTTAAGATAAAGATATTAAGTCTTTTTTCCTGCTGCTTTTTGCTGCAAGATCTTGTTGAAGAGCCAGACTTGTTCTTGCTTCAGCTTCATCAGCTTAAGGGACTTTTTTTCAAGATAGGACAACTAATATTCAGAAGTTAATAGTGGTATGATATGTTCAAATTCAGAAAAATGCACAGCTGTCTGGATCAAATTTTAATTTAGTGCTATTGTGCCATGCATGTTGGATGCCAGTCAGTGCAGCAGCCTCTCGTGTGCCAACCTGTGCTGCAGCAGAATCAAGCCATGGTTTCTTCTCATTTCTCTGTGTCCCAGTAGTGAGTGGAAGCTTCTTAACTCTGTCAGCCCTTCTGAGTCATACCCCTGTTGGCTCCCTGTCCACTGATCCAGGGAGCTAAGTGTCAGGTCCTGCACTGACAGGGCAGTGACCATGGTCTGTGTCACAGCAAAGGGAGGAAGGGGATGAGCACAGCGGGAAATGAGTGAATTGGTTTTAATCGAGCCAGGAGTCTGCTCAGCACGTGTGGAGCTGTCTCACATAATTGAGTGGTAAATCCCACTGGAAGCTGAAAGAACAAGGATTTTTCTTTTCCAGAAGTGGTTGTTGGCTTGCTCCCAAATACTTCTTTCCAGTTCCGGCAGATAGGCTGTAAGACTAAGTGGTTTCCAGCCCATCCACATGTGGATTCTCTTGGAAAGTTTTAATCATAATTTTCCATCATTATATAGATAGATTACTGCACAACATAATAAATTATCACCTTAGAACAACTTCCCTTTACCTTAAGCTGCGTATAACACACAATGGAAGAATAACATTTAGTATAATCGTTGCGTAACTTTACCAGGCATGATGGTGCCTTGCTCTTTCTTTTCTCTTTAAAGTGGGAGGTTTTGGTCAGTGGGGTACAGGAATAAATTATGAGAGGCAGATTTAGTAGATAACTGCCAGAGAATAAGGCAAAATGCTGTTCTGAACTGGGATCTTTTCAAGACTTATGACCATTGTGGCCAGGTTAAAATTGGTGGCTACATAGACAATGAAATCATAATTTGTAAGATGACAAGTATTCTGGCCTTATTTCAGAGCATATTTTTCTTAACCAATTGATCATTTTGCTTGGATACCACAATGGTAGTTGCCTTTAGAAAGCTGTAGGTACACAGAAGGAATCCACTTCTTTATAGACCCAGTGTTCCTTTTGGTACACGTGCAGTTTGTGCACAGCTCTACTGCTCTGTGCAGGTACAGTTCTGCACAAATTTTTCCCCAGAATAAATGCTGATGCTGTTGGGCTGTATCCGAAATGCAGCTTGAATGGGTATAGAGACATTGAAATACTTGAACTTCTGGGTTGCTAGTAGATAAATCCAATTCTGCTGCTGCTGGCTCCTTTAAGTTTACTTCACCCAAACCTTTGAAGGAGAATTTCTGGGCCTTCTTTGTCTGCTGTTTTCTAAAGGAGAATCCTGTGGTGTTGTAAGGACGGTAGATACATACCCTAAAATGAAGAGAAGTTCTCATCTATGGTTCAAAGCAAATTTCAGCATCTCTGGCCACGCCAGAGGCAGCTTGCTTTGTCCTCTTTAAAATGCGACAGTTGCATTTCAAGGGTTAAACCTCTTTCCCCTCTTTATCTCCCAGGAATCTGGACTGTTGTTAATGCATTTCTTCTGTGAGGCTACTGTGCTTGTACATGCCATCTGGGGAGATTTTCCAGCTGGCACAATTGTGGTGATGGACCCGGAGACAAAGATAAGAAAATCCCCTTCATTGAGATTGTTAAACACAATTTGAACTGAAGAGCTGTGACTGCAACTGGGTTTGAATTGGGCCATTGCAACCAAACTAAGCAAATTTTTCTGTGCCAAGAGGGAACACCACCAGGTTTCAGTGTCCTGAAAGTATCCAAAAAGTTGATGAAAAGTAGCCAAACCATTCCTTCCCTTTCGTTCCCCAGCAGTAGTAGATTTCTCAGAAAGAAGTAGGGATACTTTGTTTAACTCTTAAATCTCCCTGTCTTAAATACCTACTGGAGGGAAAGAAGCATATCTGCACTGAGGCATGAAGACCTGAAGTGTAAAATATTTCCTTTTACTCCTTTCTTAATGTAGATTAGACAGGGAGGGTGGGCTGAAGAAGGCTAATGCAGTCTTAGTTTCTGGCAAGTGATCAAACTCCTTGCACTTGGGACAAGAGAATGGAGATCCCCTTTGCAACAGTGCTTTATTCTCAGGCCAAAGAATCATAACTTTGATATTTTAATTTGCAGAGGTGGATTTAAGGGGGGCTGTGGCCTCTCCCCTGCTCTCTTGCTGTTGGCCTGTGAGATTCACAGGTAACAATCATGCAGTCCTGGAGCAATTGGCCTCTTCCCATCTAGGTAGCAGCTGGGTCCAGTCCCGAATCCCCAGCATTGCACTTCAGACAGAGGAGACTCTGCCTAGTGGAGTAGGTGTAGTCTTACTCGTCTGAGCTGTTCCCACATGCCTGTACAGCTAGACAAGAATTTCTGTGTTGGTTTTTGCTTGGTGTCCCTTTTTGTAAGTGTTGGAGAATCTTCCACATTGAATCCATGTCTCTGTAATAAAACCACACCTGAAAAGTAGAGTTGCTTGCTGAACGGTTGTGTGCTGATCCAGTTCAGCTGTAATCTCACTTGGTTTGGCAGAAGAGGAGATGAAGAAGCAAATGAAGCAGTGCTGGTGATCACCTAGAGCTGTGGGCAGACTCCCCTGATTTAAGTCCCTAGCAGAGTGGAGTCAAGCCTGTCACATTGATTTCCAGGCAGTTTCCATCAGCCAGCCCCCAGGAGGGGTGTGTGTGTGTGTGTGTGTGGCTTTTGATGTCATGTTTAATTAATTTAAAATCTTTTTACCTGTGACAAACAACTAAGGACGTAACATTTGGTACAATCTTAAATAATGAGCAAAGCTTCAGACGTGCAGCAAACCTGCCGCGCGGCAGAAAAATAGGACAAGACCTCAAAATAGTTGGGCGGAAAATCTTTGCACTAAACCAGAGGTAGACTGTGTCAAGCCTCTGCCAAAAGTGTTGCTGTGTGTGCTGAAGACTGCAGCATTGGGGTGTTGTCAGACTGCTGGAGGGAAGGTGTTGGGAGCATGAGCCCTTGACTCCGAGAGCTCAGCTGCTGGCTGGGGAGGTGGCTAATGCCATCTTCGCCAGCAGTCGAGCAGGTTAAAGCTCTTGTGGTGGACAGTGGGAATCTTGTGGGCTGCTTGGCTTCAGTCCCTGTGTGACTTTGTACCTTGTGTCACACTTGGTGTTGAAAAACTCGTTAGGGCAGTGCTGATGTTTGGCTTTGCCAGCTCCCTTTGAGACAAGCTGCTGTTCTGCCATACATGGAGCTTCTGGTTACTTCTCCAGAGTGCCATACACTAATCCAGCCTTCAAGTTACAAAGGGGTGGGCTCCTGCAGGTGTAAGCTAGCTGCTACAGCCTTAGGACAAATAGAGATGAAATGTGATGCTTTGTCCTCACAGTTACTATTTGAGGATCTAGCAGCAGCAATACATCTGACACAGCATTCTCCCTCAAGCCATCAGGTACCAATGTGCCTGTTTATCCCATCTTTCCACAGAAGCCACATGAGATGAGTTCTTTCTCCCAAAATGCTTCCTTTGTATACGCCATCCTGTCTGAGGTGAGCCTGTGCTCATCCATGCTTCTCTGCTCGCTCCTTTCTGTCAGGTACTTGGAAAGGGCTGGACTCTGCAGCTGTGCTCAGCCTAGGAGCATGCTGCTGCATCCCAGTGTCACTACAGAAACTCTCCCCAACCAAGGAGCAGCAATTGGTACCAACTCTTGAAACCCTTCCAGTGGGAGAACCCACTCTGTTGACAGGTATTACCTGCTCTCTACGCTCAAGGATGAATTGAAGTCTGGTGACCCTTGGTAGCAGAGTTTGCTGCTGTTTAAAAAAAAACAAAGACAAACAAACAAAAAAACATACAAAACAACCCTAAACAACCCCCTAAAAGCCACGACAGGAAGCCTTGACCTGTTTAGATTGCCAGATGGTTTTTGACATTTAGATAGAATGCAGTATTTTGAAAGGGAATGGTCCAATTGCAATAAAACATTTTGGGAAATGTTTCACAAAGTTGTTCACAAGGACTTCCGTGGAGAGAGGAGGTGTATGAGCAGGAGCAGATGCCTTTCCCCAGAACAAATTGCCTGAGATCCTCTCCTTGGGATGTGGGCAACCCTGCTTTGAGTTGAGCAGAAATCTGGGTTCTGGTAATTCTATTCCTCCTTCCCCTCCCCACCTTCAAAATCACAGGGTTGAGTGCAAGAAAATCATAGAATAGTTTGGGTTGGAAGGGACCTTTAAAGGTCATCTAGTGTCATTCCGTCCTGTCCCTGTCCCCCCCGCCCAGTGAGCAGGGACATTTTCAACTGGATCACATTGCTCAGAGCCCCGTCCAACCTGGCCTTGAATGTTTCCAGGGACGGGGCATCTACCAGCTCTCTGGGCAACCTGTGCCAGTATTTCACCACACTCACTGTAAAAAATTTCTTCCTTATGTTTAGTTTAATATCATTACCTCTTGTCCTATTGCCACAGGCCCTACTAAAAAACTTGTCCTCATCTTTCTTATAATCCCCCTTTAAGTATTGGAAGGCCACTATAAGGTCTTCCTGGAGCCTTTTCTTCTCCAGGCTGTACAACCCCAACTCTGTCAGCCTGTCCTTGTAGGGAGGGTGCTCCAGCCCTCTGATCATTTTTTGTGGCCTCCCCTGGACCTGCTCCAACAAGTCCTTGTCTTTCCTGTGCTGAGAACTCCAGAGCTGGACCCAGTACTCCAGGTGGGGTCTCACCAGAAGTGTGGTGTTCTGTATTTGGGGTGATAGTGAGAGTTTGTCTGGAGGACATGAAGACTTTTCTGGAAAAAGCCAGCAATGGGAAAGAGGTAGTGTATTGTAGGGCATGGAGAACTGAGACTTTTTTTCTCTATTTTTGGTCTGCCATGGGACTGGGTGGTAGAGAAAATCACTTTGCTTCTCCCAGCTTGCACCTCTTTCTAAAAATACGAGTAACAGTTTTCTATTTTCTCCCTTACAGAGCTGTAGATAATATGAGCTGGATATTAATCAGATCACTTTCAAAAAAAAAAAAAAAAAAGAAAAAAAAAAGATGCCTTAAAAAGTGCTGTCTTGTACAGCAATCTTTACCCTTGATAGTTTGGATGCTCTTCTCCCAACATCACACATTAGGCCAGCCCTCAAGGTGGTAGAGTCCACAGAGGCATGCTCTGCTGCTTCTTAAGAGCCTCCGCAGTGGGCTGCTCCTGCTGAATGTCCCACAGCCAGTTCCACACATGGGATGTGAGCTCAGGTGATGGTGTGGTAGGTATATGCACAGAAAGTTAAGGACATGATTAAGGCAAAGAACACCAGATGCTGTCAACTCCACTTGCCTCTGTGCCTTCCTTTGTACCTCTTCCCAGCGCTGAGCAAGCCTGGTTCTTGACAGAGAGAGGAGAGCAGAATAGGGCAGTGGTGGTAAGAAATGCTCTCAGAATGGTTTTGTAGAAGGAAAATGGATGGAGGTTGCATAGGTGTCTTCAGTGGTGCATTTTGCATTTTTTTTTGAACATCAGAGCATTTTTACATGCAATTTCTTTGATTACTTCCAAGAAATAAGTAAAAGCTTTTATTGTTCCACCCCTCTCTTTCTATACTATATACATTTGAACAATGACCCTTCAGTACCACAGTATGGCACACAATTGTGTTAAATATAAGCAACCTCTGTGCTTAACTGAGAATGAAGTTGGGGATGGCTTTTAGTGTAGGAGTGAATTGCAGGACACTTATTCTGGCCCAAGGAAGTAAGTGATGGAAAAACTGGAGAGGGGGTTTCTTCCCGTGTGTGATGCTGGGGGAGCGTGAGCGAACCGTAAATAAAGTTTAGTAGTGTGGGTAGGGCAAGTCTAGTTAGGTAGCTTCAGTCCTGCACTGCCTCACGCAACTGGTGTGGCAGGTCCAGGCACTGCCTGCGCGGTGTGTGTCAGGGGGGCAGAAGTATTTGCTGAGCCCTCAAGAAAGTTTATGTTAGAGTGTGGATTCTTGCTGTTGCCAAAAATGTTAGTGGTGAAGAAGGTGAGAGCAGGGGAATGGGAATGCTTTTATCTTTGCAAGGCTGCAATGAAAATTTTTGTGACAAAGAAAAAGCACTTAACTGCCCTTGAAGCTTCCCTGCGGTGGATTCCTGAGGCTGTGAGCAGGGAGAGGTGAGGCTTCTTGGACGAGTCCTGCGAGTTTGCTGCTGTTTGGGTTGCCTGACAAACCGTATGAGGGAGAACTATATAGTACATGCTTGTTAATGCTTCCATCCTAGTTCTGCAGCAAATATTCCAGTTCCTTCAATGGGAGAGTGTCTGTCAGAAGAGCTACAACAGTTGCTGTTTTAATGATTATATCAATCACATCTGACTTTAACCTGTCTTGTTAAGAGCAACGCTGACTGTCCTGAATCTTTCACTGTGCCAGTTGTAACAATTTGATTTTTAAATTGGGAGGCAATTTTAGAAATAATCCCACGTAGATGGTTAGTTTGTTTGTGCTTTGGTCTGGTTAACCAGCATGTGAAGTGAAGGGAAGTCACTATCTTTAAAAAAAAAACAAAAAAAAGGTAGTCCTGTGGTGAGGGTCACTTGCAGTCTATGCGTAAAGAAATGGAAGCGAGAGAACATGCATGTCTGCTTTATTTAATAGCAGAGCTAAACACTCTGGTAGAGCTCTGCAAGTGGAAAGCTTTGACAGGTTTGGAAAGCTACTGCATGCTAGGGAAATAGGGAAGAGGAGGGGTTGCAAAGCTCCCGCTGCCTTGGCTATTTTGGAACATGTAGGCCTTTTCTCAGCTTGAAGCTCTGCAACTCCCCCGGGGGTTCGCCCCTCGCCTGAGAAAGGAGGGGGATGGCGTAGAGCAGGAGTGCCCGCAAGCTGGTGTACCTGCAGGTAGCAACCTGCTCTCTTCTCTACCTGCTCTGTATCTCCCCAGCAGTTACACCTCCTAGCAACCAGTGCCTTGCTGCCGCAACACGACTTGCTTGTGAGCCAAGTCCTGAGCTTGCATAAGAGCAAGGAGTGGGGGGGGGGGGGGGGGGGCGGGGAATGGGGACTGAATAGGAAAGTCTGGGTTGAAAATGAGATACCAGCCGCCTCAGCTGGGCTCCACCCTTTCTAAGAATCTCAAAACAGGCATCGTGTCTCCTGGCAACCTTGACACAAGTCAGAGTTTAACTTTAAAGGAGTACATACAGTCCGAAGGACGTATCCCATCACCAGGTGTGAAGAACAGGGAGTCCGTCCTTTCCGTTTTCCTTGGAGATCTGGCACTGCAGATGGTCTTGAGTTTCACTCGGTGTCAGAAGGGCAGCAAGTTAAAGTGAAAGAGCATCATGTGAGGATAGCTAAGAAGCGCCAAGAAGGGGTGTATTTTGTTTCTTGTAAGCATGCCCAGAAGTGCCCTATTGCTCAGGAACCAGATGTAGGACTTGGCCCTCCCCACCGTGCCCTGTGCTGGGAGCAGCCGTGCCCTGCAACACGCTCACACGTGTGCTGACCTGTTGTGCACCTGAACCCGGTTCTTTTGGCTGACAGTCAAGGACCGACAGAGCTGATACCAGCCACTTCCTGGCCATGTTTCTCTGTGAGAAGAGATGTAGCTGTATGAGAAAGGAAAACTGAGTTTTATCATGATTGCTTCTCTTTCCAGGAGAGCTGTCTTTTCAGATCTCCTGACAACTGATGCTCATCAGCTACTCTGAAGAAAAATCTTAGTGCATTTAAAATGCTCTGTCTTATGGTGTGATACAGGCAAAGCAGAGGTAAATGTTCATCATCCATTAAAGCCAGAGCTGTCACAAGGCTCCTAAAAAGGTAACACAGGCAGAATTGAATTTTGCCAGTCTGGCAACATCTGAGCTGTTCCTGCGCTGAGAAGCGGTGGGGCTGGGGCAGGGAGCTGGCACGAACTCTGGACATTCGGGCCCGGGAGCCGCAGCAGGCTTCCCGTGGGTTGTGGCACCCACAGCAGCTGTGGGGAGAAGCAGGGTACCGCCCCCCCCCCTTTCAGCATCTGCCAGCCTGGCCTCGCAGGGCTCCAAATCGGCAGGGCTGGCAGGAGGCTTTATGGGCTCTTTGCTGGCCCTGGCAGCCTGCTGCCTGATGCAGCTGTGAGCTTTTCCCGTGCCTAGAGGACCCAAAAATAACTGACCGTTTAAGCCATTGATTCTTTAACTCTATGCTTTCAAAGAAGTGGGGTAGGTTTGTGGTTTTTTTTTGTCTCTGACACGGTTGTGGAGATACAGCAAGGATTGTGCTTGCTGAAGCGTTCAAGGGGAAAAGCTGCTCCAGTTTCTCTGCTGCAGTGGGGGCTTCTGCTGTCTGCTCTGGAATGCAGGAGAGACCAATCGTGGGTCAATGGGCACTGGAGGGGACTGCCCAGCAGCTTACCCCCTGCATGGCCATCCTCCCCAGGGAGATGGTGGTGGGGAGAGGGCTGGGAGGCAGACCTGCCTCAGTCTGCTTCTTTCTGACGGTTAATTAGATGAAAATGGGGAGAGAGTTAAATTGTATTACTTTTTGTTTTGCTCCTTTGATTGATTCCACTTTAATATTGACTACGCTGCTTCCTCATGGTGAAACAATTAAAGCCCTGAGGCATCTTATGTGAGCTGTCATGTTCATCTGCCCCAGATGATAAATTTGATGTATAGATCTTTCTCCCTGCTCCTGAGCTGCTCAGGCACAAAGAGCGAATACTCTGGCTGCGCTTGCTACTGGCAACAGAGGTGTTGGCCAAGTGCTTGTGAGTGGGATATGTTTTTCCTTTGAGACTTAATTTTAAAAGAAGACACTTATTCAGCTTTTGAGGGTTTGTGGCATGGTGGGAACTGCTCTTGCAGAGGAGTCAGGGCAGACCTGAAGTGTAGAGCCAGATGTTCCCGTGTAAGCCCAGCTGGGTCTGCGAATCTCTGCAGGGAACTGCTTGCTCCTGGGAGGGTGCCTTCAGAGAGAGCTTCCATCTTCTCTTGTTATACTGTTGGACTGGAGAGCTGAATTTGCTCAGCATTTTATGGCAGATTTGGTTATTCTGCAGGAAATTTATTGTAAACTTTGATTCTCTCAGTCTCCTTCTTGCCTTTCCCTTTGAACTGCTATTTGCCTGGGGGGTTTAAACATTTTTTTTTTCTTTTTTCCTCCTTCAACTTGTCTTTCATTGCTTCTTCTTCCCCTAGATTTGTGCATTTTCTTTTCTCTGAGGCACTCCCCTTGGGCTTTGTTACACTCAGTGTTGTTCATGATCAAAGAGGAAGAACACCTGATATATATGGGCTGTGTCTGTGTGTATAAATAAAAAAAGGCAAGAAATTATTGTTAGCATAACTGAATTCTTAACACTCTAATTCAAGAATCATTTTACTCTACACTAATTATTACAGAAAAAGAAAGAATAACAATGCATCAGAATACTTCTATATAGAAAAAGTCTCAATACTTGTGATAATGCAACTAAAAACTGTAGCACATTTCTTAATTTCTATTTGTTTTCCCTGGTGTTATGTTCACCCTTGTGTTCCTCCTCTGGATCTGAAAGTCAGTTGTTGAAGGGTAATACTGTAAATCTTCAGCCTTCCTAGCCCTTCACTGTGAGGAATACGATGTGGATGTTGCTGGATTCTTCCTCACTCCAGGGTCCACCTGAGTCATTTTTTATATGTCTGCTAATGCACTTTCACACCTTTCTCAGTTGGTTTGCAGCTCCACAATGCTTCTGAATTCTCTGTGTGGTGTCTTTCATGCGTGTTGTATATTATTTCTTTGTTATCCCTAAAACCTATTTTGTTCAGCTCCAGGTCTGTATTTCTTTAACAGACCATGGGTGAGTTGTTCACAGCCGTGTGGTCTCCGCTGCCAAGCATGTGCCTCATCTCTTGCCATCCCATGCCTGCACTCCTCTGCACTGCATCTCACATCTGTGCTTCTCAAGGCCTCTGCTATCACACCATGCCTGCATTTCTCCCCACTACCCTGTGTTAGTTGTAAATATCTCAGTCTAGGTAAAATAACTGCATGTTACTGTTATTTATCTAAAACTATGGTTGTATCACACAAAGATAAACAGAAGTAAAACAAATTAGCCATAGACATCTGGTCAGTTAGAGAAATTGCTGTCACAGCTCAACCAAGTAAAACGGAGCTACAGGCAGGTCAAGAAAAGTTCAGAGCGAGCAAGCCCAGGAAGCCCGAGGCCTTTCAGACTCGGACAAAGCTTAGGGCCTGTTGCTGAGAATGGCAAACCTGGGGCTGTCAGCCAGACGCTGATTGAGGAGGGACTGGCTCTTGAGAGCAAGCAGAGGGGTGGAGCACAACTGGGGAGCAGGAGATCCCCAAAGCAGGTGTCTTGGCTGGTCTGTCAGGACAGAGAGTTGTTCTTTTCTACTTGTTGATATGTGCTTGTGACAGCCGTAACTTTGGGAGGAGACCTCCGTGTACTGAGACAAGTCCTTTCCCAAGAATTAACACAGCGTGCTGTGATTCTGTAGCAACCATCCTGGAAAAAGTTGCATTCCCTGCCTTGTGCAAAGCTCTTCAGGTTTTCAGCCATGTGTTCTGGCTGTTCGTTTCATCCCTCTTGGTTGCACCTGGGACCAGCCAGATTCTGCTCAAGGCTCCATTTTTTACTGCTTCTCTGTCTCTCCTGTCTGACTGATCAGCACCTTTTCTTGTCATGAACTGTCTCGGTGATCCTTTAATTCCTCTAGCCTTCCTATCATCAGTTGCCCATTGCTCTAGCCCCTGGGGCTGCTGCTCATTTGCAGTGTTCAGTGGGTGTTTGCCAGGAGTGCTGAAATAAAACACAGCTCTGCAACTCCTACTCCCAGCCCAGTTGATTTAATGCTTCATGTAGGTGTATTGCTGGCATTGTTTCCCTGCTGCTGCGGGAGTGAGTGGTTCTGGAAGGAGGGAGGTGTATGTGTGTGTGTTAATAGTCATCCATGAGCCATATGCATGCATGTGTGCATATATATATATATATGTATATTTATGTGTGTGTATATGCACATGCCTTTGTCATCAGTGCCTTATGTCCTTTGAAGCTTGTCAGACGTGCAAGCTGTCAGGGAATTCACTGTGTGTACACGCAGCTGCTGCTTTGCGTGGCTTTGCTGTTCCACCTACCTTTGTTGCAGGCTGGAGGAGAGAGAGGATATTCTGCAAGGCAGGGGAGATGGCCTGTCCCCAGTTCTCCTGGGGCAGGGTTTTATCTCTGTTTTCTCATCCATGAGGTTTTTTTCCTTTCCTGGCTTTGGAGTGTCAAAGGGAATCAGGATGTTTTGAAGGTGAAGTTCCTGCTGAATCACTGGTGACTAGGCAGCCATGAGCCATAACAATTAACTGGAATCATTTTCATCTTCCTTGCAACTGTAATGATTCCCAGTTGGTAAGCTGGTTTTAATTCCGTGGTTTTCCTTTGAGCCCGTTTCTCCCCTCTGCTTTCCCCACACACTCTTCTTGCCCAAGTCTTTCACAATCTCTGTCTGGCTTAGCTCTTTGCCTCCCAGAAAAGGTGCCTCCTTATTGTGCAGTTCTGTGAAAAGCCGCCACTCTCCTGAGGGCACCACCGCTGCATCTCTGGCTCCAGCGTGGCTGCTGTGGAGTTGTGTACAACTTGGGACCCAGGCTGTCTTTTGTCCCTGCATCCATTTCATGCGAAGCATAAAGTCCAAGTTTGCTTTCCTGAATTATCACTCTGACTTCTGTTTGTCCAGTGTCAGAAGGTTTGCTGGTTTTAAAACTCTTTCTCCTCCCTCTTCTGCCTTGCCCCTAAAAAGAGACCTTGAAATAACCTGGCGTTGGAGGTTTCCGTGCTAAGATGGAGTTTTCCATGTTTTCCATGTTCCAGGGGGGTGAGGATACCTTGCAGTAAGATCAGCTGGACCAGCTGGAAATGACTGCAGCCTGTCCTGCAGAGATCTGCTCTGTGTTCCTGGTAAAGCTGGAACATCACTGGTGCCTGTGCGTGTGCAAGCAGAGAGGCCCAGACTGGTTGGTGTACAGTCACAGTCTGTGCTCCTTATTGGCTCTTTTCATCCATTTATGTGTTGGGTTTTTGAAAGCCTTTTCAAAGTGTTCTGGGTGTCTCTTCAGATCTGTGCATCTGCTCTTTGCCATCTGCAGCTTGAGGTCAGATACGTGGCTGGTTGTTTTAAAGGTATAGTCTGGCAAGTGTAACGAGGCTGTTGAGAGCTGCTGGTGGAAGCTGTCGGCCACACATGGCAGGAGTTTGTGTTGGCCCTGTGAAGGGCAGGAGCTTCTTGGGCCCTGTCCTCTCATCTGCAGCAGACCCTGGATCTGTTGGCAGGCACAAACCACCCTGGCAGCAGATCATGAGGATGGCAACATCCTTGCTAGGTGGTGGGAAGAGCAGTTGCCTGGTTTTCTGGATGTCATCAAATCACATAGGCACTGGTAGGTTTTTTGGGTGTGTGGGAGTGGGCATTTTGAGGCTTGCATATTTAGGGATATAGTATTTGTTCTCTTGCATGGTTTGATCTTCCATCTGAGTCCACTGAGGGTTGAATGGGAAGGGAGTTGTCACTGGTGTTACCCTATCTCAGCTGAGGAGAGTAACTGGAGCACTATCCTATGGTTATGCAAAGCAAATGACACTGGGCAGAGACAGAGGCTATTTGGCTCCTTCATCTTGTGTTCCCTCATACTGAACACGTCTGCCCTATCAGTCAATGCAATGGGCAACATGAATTCAACAGGCTGAAATGGTGGGGGGAGCAGAGGGTGTCGTTGTCCTTTTGAGGATTATCCCTACAAATCCTTCTTGTCAGTTCTTCTCTGCCTTCCTATAGACTCAATTTACTCTGCTGGCGTCCCTCTTGTGTATGGGTGCCCACTGGCTTAAGATAGCTGAATTCCAAATTTCTGGAGACTGGGGGAATACTCTGGACAAGTATCTCTAAAATCTACCCTGTTCTTCCCTGGGCCTGGGCTTCTGGAAGCAAGATATTGGATTTCAGTTTGGCCTGGTGTGACCATTCTTCTTGCGCTTGCTTTTTCACAGTGGTTTCTTGTTCAGCATTTGTAGCTTTTTGTTAGCCTGTGCTGGTTTATGAAGTGTGAATTTAGCTGCATCTCTCAGACTCCCACCCTTCCAGTCTTTTTGGTCATGATGTGGTGCAGGGAGCTCCAGGAGCTTTTCTGCTCAGGCAGCAGCACCCAAATCTTAACCTCTCAACAAATACATCTTTCTTCTCAGCATGCATTTAATTAATATAGCTTGCATGAAAATACCTATTCAGTTATACAGTCAGTGTGCACATCCTCTCTCATCGCTGTTAACCCACTCCCAGTACTGGCTGTGAATTAAAGAAGCTTTTTGCGAGGAAGAGTTGCCACAGAGAAAATTAACACCAGCTTTTGTAGACACTGCTTCACTCTGATCAAGCTTCCCTTGGCAACCAGTGCAGTGCAAAAAAGATTTTGTTCTTATCAATGTCTTTTTTCTTTTTCATGCATTTAGCGCGTAGGAAGCTATTGTGCTCTCATTTGAATAGCTTTGGGTGGGGGTAAGAGAGCAGAGTATGAGCCAGAAATTGAGAAATGGACCGATTTTCAAGGGATGGGACTGTTTGCTCTTTTCATTTATTCTTGCAGCAGCGTGAAAGGAATATATTGTGGGGAAAAAAAGAAAGCCAGCGTTTGTTTTGATGTCTTAATGGAGTTTTCTTTCCTCTATACAGCATCCTCTTTATAGCGTAGGTTGCACGCATTTAGGAGAGGAGGACTTGACCTGAGGAGGACTTGATCCATGAACTCTGCCTCCAGTCATGTGTCCTACAAGATAGGGCAACACTAAGTTGATGGATAACTTGGAAAGGAATGCTATCATGAGCTTTTAATTTTCCCAACTGCTCTGGAGGGGAGTGTGGCCTGTAGGAGAAGGAAAGATGAAAACTGACTTCTGCAGAAATCTTTTTTTTTATTAGCTTAGTGAAGAAGGGTGAGGAAGGAGGTGGCTGGGGGAAGGCAGCTGAGACTAGAGGGATGGGATGTGCAGGGAAACAAGAGAACAATGAGAAGAGTAAAATGCCCAGGAACTAGGATTTTGAAAAGAGCAGGAGTGAAGCCAGTAGGAGAAAAGGCAGAAGTAAAGGTGGGGGGAGCGTCTTGGAATGATCCACTGCTGCTGACTTAGTGAGTCAGATACTTCGTGTAAATGTGATACTGACGTCTGATTCCTCTCCATTTCTGCTCCTATATTTAGCTTAGGGAAATTGTTGCTTTTTTATATTTTGCCTTTTTTTTTTTTTTTCTTTCCTCTTGTTGGAGCCAATAGAAACTGCTGTGACACTCCCTTCTCCCCCCTGTCCTCCCTCCCTTTGAAACAACATCAGCTTTTTATCTTCATATATGGTGCACAGCTGTACATGTCTAAGATAGGGCTGTGCCTTCGTGCAGGTTTGGAAAGCTCTGCAAGGAACCTTTCACCACTTCCTTGTCGGTTGACCCAAATGGGCTCCCTCATGGAGAGAGCTCAGGTTGTCTGCAAAAACCTTTGACGTTGCTGAGGGAGCTGATTCTGTCCTTCCCTTGTGCTTGAGGTTACCTGAATGTCCCACAAGAAGGAGAACTGGGAGAGAATCCACAGCCAAGTTGTTCTTAAAACCTGCTTGCATCAGGAAGGCGTACTTAAAGGTTGTGGAGTGGCATCATAGACCTAGAAATAAAACCTTTAAATACGTAAGCCATTGCCAACAGCCTCTGCAGGAACCAGCATGCAAACAAACAGGACACTTGATCTCATCTGGCTGGTAGATAGTTTGTACAGCAGTAATCCATACAGCAGTGAATAGTTTCTATAAATGTCTTGGAAATCAGCATATACTTGTGGATTAAAAAGGTGCTGTGGTCATCAAGCCCTGCCTGCAGCTGCAGAGGAGATGGGGTTTGTGCTGAAACAAGGGTGCTAACAATGCTGACCTGCTAAACAACTAGGGTGCACCAGGGTCAGGTTTTCTCTCTGTAGGTCCCATGTGAGGTGCTTGTGGAGCTAGTCTTAGTTTGCATGTTGGCACTAGCATTTAAAAAGGTCTCTTCAGACAAAGTTGTCTCGAGAACTTGAATTTGTTTCGAAAGCTTCACTTTGGGAAAGGGGTGGGGCAGGTGAAAGAGGTGATGTGACCATTATAGAAGTGCAGGTTTGAAGTACTTTGCTTGGTCTACATGCACAATTGGAAGCTAGGAACAAAAACATCAGTGCTGTCTTCCCTTGTGCCATTTCCGTCCCTCTGGCTGTAAAATACTGAATGCAGTCTTACAAAGGAGGAGACAAAGGTGGAGTACGGATAGATGGGTGTATGCTCTTGTATGCAATTAATTATCCAGTGTAATTATTTTTATTAATTTAGCTGCGGTAAGATTAAAGGCAGCATAAATGGAAAGGAGTAGATACTTTGAGTCTCCTGAGGGCTTGGTAGCCTTACTGGACTTGAAGGCAGTGTGGAGTAGGTGGGTCAGCGATTTGACCATTTCAGTGTCTCCATTCCCTTTATTTTTCTAGACCAGTTTCCATTGCTAAAATGGAGCATGTCCAGAGTACTAATGGGCTCTGAGCAACTTCGTTTAGGAAACGGCTGCAGCTTCAGCTGGAGAATGACTTGCTGGCTGCATGGGGTGGAAGAGCTGCTCTGGGGCCACACTGAGCTGTGGGAGTCTGAGCAGGCAACTGAGGCTGCCCTGAACACTCAGAAGACATTAAAGTGCTAGAAATGGCTTATTTCTGCTTGTTGAAGAGATGTGCTCTCTAGGATGGAGTGGACTAGAAACCTTCCCAAGCATTTTGAGAGGCAATCAGTTGTCAAAGGTGGGTGCTCCTGACTCCCAGAACAGTATCTGTGTCTCTCTAAGATTGGTGGCTTGTGGCCTGCCGTCTTACTGGATAAGGTGTCTTTGGAGTTGGTTGGAGTCTTCATTGCCCTTGTGCATGGTGGACAGGAGAGTGATGGTGGAAAATCTGCAGAGGACAGCAGAGCAGTGGGGTAGCTTTCATTGGATAGCAGCTAATTTAAGAAAACAAGTTTACAAGACTAGTTTATCCTGGCTAAATTACTAGCATAGAAAGTCATAACCAATTAGCAAGTTATGCTAGTTACTAGCTTACCACTCAACAACATACAACCTTGTTTCACTGAGTCTATGAGTTAAAATTACCTTTTTGTGGCGTAAATCAATGCATGCTGACCAGTAAGGAGATACTGTGATTTATTTCCGCCCCTCTCCAGGTAGAGTTTGTTAATTAAGTGTCAAACACAGGGAATTGAACATCAGGTTGTCTTAAGACGAAGTGAAAATATCCATGCTTGTGACAGCTGCTCTGGCACTGGAAGCCGTGTGGCTCATGGAGGGGTTTGCTGATTTGCCTTGGTGTGTGAGCTGGGTGGCTCTTACCTTCACTGTGGGCTCTGGCCTTGGCCAAGGGCTGGGAAGGGGGGAGGAGGCCTACTGGCGGACAGCCCACTGTGGAGTGCAACTGAGCTAAAAATCATGATTGTAAGTTCCAAAGGCTCTGTCATGTAAATTCATAATGGCAAAGCTCTGGGCCTTCGTGGTTCATTGTACTATTCTAGGAAGTGGTTTGTTTGCTTGCCTGGTTTGAAGACCATGATTTGTATTTTGCATCTTTCTTTAGACTGTTCACTTCTCTTAAGTCCTGTTTTTCTGCAGAGTTCCTCACAATAAACCAGAAACTTAAATTTAAGAGAGGCATAGGAAGGTCTTTGCCAGGATTTAGTGTCTTTCCTTTATTCTTTCTGGTTTTTGGAAGCTTATTTTGAGCACAATTCATCCCTGTCATAACTCAGCAGGATTTTGGTCCATTAACCCTATCCAACTCCACATAATGGGGTTTTGCTTTGCTTTTCTGATTAGCCAGATGCTTGGGATTAGACAGATTTTTTACATCTGCTAACTTCCTATTTCATATCTCGTGATTTGCGAGGCTTAACCTCCCCTGACTTGTTAATGGATCACAAACCACCTGCTTCTTTACACTAATCCCTCAGAAATATATAGTATAGCCTTGACTTGAAACTCTCCAGATCAGTTCCCCAGGGTAAAAAGTGCAGAATGATCAATCCCAGTCAGAACAAACTGCTTATTTACACTTTCCCTGCTCTTCCACAAAATTACCTCTCCAACCATGGCTGTCTGCCTTAACAGTCAAGAAAGTTTGGAGCCTTTATTGCTCTGGCCTCCGGGTAGGCTGTGAGTGGAGAAGAGTAGGTGGAATGGTGTGGGTGGAGAGGAGTAGAGCAGTCTAAAGGGGTGTGGGGGGGTCATATCTTGTGAATGGTTGGTGCTTTGGTACCCTCTCACGGTGTCTGCTTTGAGCTAGCGATGTTAATGGAACGTGACACCTTCAGCCAAGGACTCTGAGCTCAAGGTCTTGCTGTGTCAGGCCTCCCTCCTGCTCTTTTTTCCATTTAAAAATTTACACTGTTTTTGGCAGAGTCGCCTGGTCAGACCAAGGGAAGGGTCAGCTGCCTGGGCTGGGCAAGGAGATGCTAGAGACGTCTCTGTCAACCCTGAGCTGTGCCCGCAGCACTGCTAGCCCTGCCTGCTGCTGGGGACATGGAGAGGGGCCTGGGAGGACACGGTTCTTGTCCAGTGCCAAGGTGTGCTTAGTCCTGTGCGTGAGTGTGCACTGCCTTGTCTTGAAAAGGTGGTGAGGTGCTGCAACCGGTTTCTGTGATGCCTCAGCTCTCGCCTTTCTGCTCGGCTGCTTCAGGCCAACTCCTCTACTTCTCCGTCCTGCGCGTTTCTCGCCCTGCCTGCCGTCTGTAGCCTGGCACGCGGTGCGGGCAAGCCCCAGCGCGATGGTGACGTGAGTGAAGTCCCCGGCGCGACAAAGGCTGCTGGCAGTGGAGCAGGGGTATCCTGCAGTGCTCCCCTGGCACCGCAGCAAGGAAGGAGCAGGGACTTGCCAAGCTCTGGCAGTGTGTACTAGCAGAGGGACAGGCGAAAACCACAATTTCTATTTTAGAACTGAAGTGAGAGATAGGGCACAAGATCATCGGAGCAATTGCTGTTCTACCTCCTTTTATTCACTTAACAGCTGCGCATTTGGGAGGGGGCAGTAAGGACCGAGTGTTTTCTGTTACTGCTTGCTACTGTGCTCTGCTAGGAGACAAATGCTGTTACATGAGGATTTAAAAACTGTGTGTAGGGTGTTTGTGTGGAGTGGGGAAGGCTCTGGTTCCCGGGACTGCCCTAGGCTGGCTGTGGTGGGCTGAGGCATCGAGGCAACCTGCTATGGGCGAGATTAGTGGGGAAGTGGGGCCTCTTCTCCTTCCCTCTCCTCCCAGTCAGCGTTTGTGTTGCTCCCAGTGGAGGTGATTATACTGCTTACCAGCTTACTACTGCTTGCTTTTGCAGTTCATCTTGCTGAGAGATTTCTGCAAGGCCCCCGAGCAAGTTGTTTATTCAGATACATCCCTTGGGTCATAGTTTTTGACATCATATGTCTCACTTCTCAACTGACCAGCCACTACTTGTGCTATACTCAACAGTTTCTGTCCTGTCTAGTGTTACGGCCAGGCACAGACATTTAGCCCCTCTACTTCCCCTTCTTCTCACTCTGCAAGCTTTTGTGAAAGATCTCCCTTTGCTTCTTCCTGACCTCCTTACACTGTTCTAGACATGCTGGTTTGGTGCCCAGTACATAGGGTCACTTTTATGGCAGGGGACACAATCCATTAGGGCTCTTGCACAAACTTTCATGGCTAACCTTTCTGTCCAGCTTGAGTAATCAGAGACTCAGGGCTCCCAGATGCTAGGAAGGTTGGTTGCTATGGTACTAGCACATGGTACTCCTCAACATGGGAGAGACTTGTGATTCCCCTCTGGTCTGTTCTTTTTCTTTGTGATTTCTGGTTAGCCCCAGCTCAGTCTGTGAGGTTAGGGGATGAAACAGCTTTTCGGGGCTGCTTTTGCTGCTGCTGTGCCAGCAAGGATGGCTCTTTGGTTTTCTCTATACTCATGGTCATGTCAACTCTTTTTGTTCTTCTGTTTTCTCCATCTAGGTGTGTTGTTGTGCTGTTCAACCCTAGAAAAAATAAGCAACACCATATTCTAAACAGTTCCAGGTGAGTGAAGCCTTAAGCTGGACCTGCTTTCTGTGAGAGGTGAATTCAGGGTTTTTATTGCTTGAGTGAAGTGCAGGAGCTGCTGTTGCTTCAGGCTAAATCCTCTCAATGAGAGCTGCCTTGGGGGGAGGCTGCCTGCCGGTTTGACTCCAGCTCCTTCTAATGTGAGGTGTTACAACTGATGAGGTACCACCTCATAAACATTATGGTCCCATAAGGAACTGCTAATAGGCATGACATGGAAGAGATCTAACTAGAATTCCATGGTGTCTGACTTTTTTTTTTTTTACCTCCACCTAAAACTATGACCTCATTATTGAAGCCAGGACTGGGACATGGTCCTGCATGTGGAATAAAGACACAAGGATGAACCTTGACTTTTGGAGCTTTCCCAGTGCTGTAGGCATGCTGCTTGAGACTTGGGCAGCAGGGAGTTCCCATGGCAAGTGTTAGACCTCTGGTAAAGCAAAACCTTTGTGTCAGACTATTATGTGTGATTTTAGCCTCTCTCCAGTTCGTCCCAACCTACTCCCCAGTCATGACGTATTGAAATGAAATCACATGTTGGAAATGTTTCTCAGTGTCATTTTCTCTGTTTTAGGAAAACAATTACAGCACTTGCTTTCTCTCCAGATGGAAAATATTTGGTTACAGGAGAGGTAAGTGTGAGAGGAGAGAGGACACACCTTGTCCATTGCCTTTTGGAGCAGGTCAGATGGTGTTAGGAAAAACAAGCCAGTGAGCTGCCTTGTCACAGACAAATCCACTTCAGTGTTGCATCTCTGGGTGGACCTACTGGGTTCTGGGTGGCTCTGGGTGCTCTTGCTGGCGGTTTTTCAGCATGTTGTCTCTCATCAGCTTGGGGGAATGGATCTTCTGGGGTGGCATCTGTGGGCTGAAGTGAAAATGAGTGGAAGGGCACACAGCACGGCTCTGCTCTATCATTGATGAAGAGTACTTGGATGGTCCTTAATCTTGGTCTGAGTTTAGCATTGTCCATTTAGGATTTCAGGAAGTAACTGAAGCCAGTAACAGTGTTGTGGAAAAAGTGAAAAGTGCACGCGGAATGGAGCTTTAGGAATAGTGACAGAAGATGCTGGTGCCTGTGGTTTGGCACTGTATGTTTGGCTGGGGGTGGCAATTGCTTCCTCTTTCCAAACATGCCCAAGGGGGAGAATAAGGATGAGTACGCTGTGTGTCTGTTCTGCATTAGAAGTTCAAGGCATGGGCTGTGTCATGAGGCTGGAATTGCTGGATGTTAGAAATCCACAGAAATGCTGACTGTCCCCCATATGGTTGGCCTCAGTTTGCTCTTGGGTATGATTGATGGTAATTTACCACTCGTGCCTGTGCCTCTGAAAGACGTGTGGGGGGGGGGAGCACATGTGAAACAGGTCCCCTCCTGAGCCTCAGCCACAGAGAAGTGTGTCGCAGCCCTGTGTGGGAGCTGTGGAGGCGGAGGCAGCTCGCCCCAGTGGTCCCGAGTGCAGCCGCCATGATGGCAGCTCCCGAGCTGGGCCCGGGGCCTGCATGCACCCGCGCAGGGAGGCAAACGACAGTGGTGCGGGGTGGAGGCCACCTTGACGCAGAAGAAGTAAGCACAGGTTTTCCATCAGAACATCAGAGATTGTTGATGTTATTCACTTTTTAGTGAAAGCACAAGGCTTTATAGCTGTAATTTGTTTTAATGCCTCCTTACGCTCTAGAAGTCCTAATGTAATAGAAAACTTTTATTATCTATTTTTTTTTCTCCCTGGTGTTCAGTTCTGATGATTGTGGTGCCACCTTTTTTTTTTTTTGTTTGTTTTTTTTTTTGTTAAAAAACCTCTGGTGCTCTAATTCTTTTCATGTGGGGTAGAAAAATTGGTGAAAAATGAAACAGGTATTTTTCTTATTAGCAACTCAAGCTTTCCAGTTCGAAACTTAATTGGGGTAAATGTCAAGTTCAGATTTCTTTTTTTTAAAGAAAAAGCTTTTTTCAGTTATACTTGAAAAATTTTTTTTGCCTTGTTGCAAAACATGTCTCCTCTTGCCCTGTTGTAAGACCTTTTCTCTTTTCGGTATCGTCCCACGTGTCTGAAATTTGAGTTATTACTTAGTGTAGCAGTGTCCCCTGCCGGTGTCAGCGGTTTTGACCTAGTTCAACCTCTGTCCCAGAGGGGAATGCTTTCTGAGTCCACTTTTTCAAGCAGACTCATGCTAATTCCGCCTACTAACACCTTTGTTTTCTGTGTGGCTGGCTTTCCGGGAAGGAGAGCATGGAGATTAGTCCTTGGCCGCCATACATATTAAATGTCTTTTATATATTCCAAATCCAGAATATTTTTTTTTTTCTTTCTTTTTAAAATTTTTATCCCTCCTTCCCATGGAGGCATAGATTCCTCATCCATGAGGATCACACAGAGCTCACTTTTGGTGAGCATTTCTTAAATGTTGAAATACAAATTCAATTTGTTAAGGTCTTGGGGTGTATGCTAAGATGCTGGTTAATATATATATATATATGTATATATACACACATATGTGTGTATGTGTTTTAAGTACGGCAATTGATTTGAAGAACAGCTGATTCAGCTCATCACAACATCTTGCCAGCCACCTTGATACTTGAGCTCTGCCTTGCAGGAGGGAGAACTGTACCAACTGCAGCAAAATACGACCACAGCGTTTTTCCAGGCCACAAGCAGTTTCTTGGTAAAGCTTTTGAACAAGACAGTTAAAACATGCGCAATTCTGATTTTTTAAAGCTTTGACTTCTCCTTGTGATCAGACTTTCCCCTCCCACACAATCAAATGACTTACTTAAAGCTGATCAGAAAAGGTATCATTTTGCCATGTTGCCATGGATATGTTCTCTTGCAAGCTACTGTTTTGACAGACTTCAATGAGAAATCACAAGCGGGCTTTTGAGTAGGATTTGCCCATCAGGCACATTTTTGGCCAGCATCTCAGCTCATCTTGTGTGCCTGGCTTTATTTTGGTTTAATAGCAAACAATTAAACAAAAGAATAGGATTGCCTGGCAGAAGGTGCTGAATTGGCTTTTCTGAAGTCCATGACCTTCTGTTTCTCTGGAGAACAAATGTAAAACCAGAGGCTCTGCTCTCTCCATGTCTTTTTCTCTGACGCTAGCCTGCCCATACTCTTTCAGGCAGCACGCATTCATGTGTTACCTTTGTGACAGAAGTGATGCTGGTAGTCTCCCCGAGGCCTCCCTCAAATGGTGCGTGATAGTTATCGCAAGAGTCATGTCATGTTTTTGTGTTGCGTGACCTGGCTTGAGATCTTGGGCGTCCACACTGTGTTAAGAGCAGAGGATGTGGGGGCCTCTTGGTTCACTGAGTCCAGAGATAGAATCTGTTACAATCCTTTTCATGAGCTGCCTTTGCAAAGATCAGGGGTGTGCATCAAAAAGTATTGTTCTAGTCTCTGGCTGTTTTGTAAGTAGTATAAGAAAATTATTAAAGCAGGGGAGATTGTATTAATTCTTTCAGACACCTGTTGAGATGCACATACTGCTTAGGTTGTCAGTCTCAACCTGGGCTTTAAAGAATCAAAGGAACCTCTAACCTTATTGCGAATGTACCATCTAGACATCTTTTTCCAAGCCCCGACAGATTTATGTGCTCAAATCTGTCAGAACTGACCTCGAGCGTAGTTTCCTGTTCTGTGTCTGTTCTTGTCCCCTCCAGAGTGGACACATGCCAGCAGTTCGGGTATGGGACGTGGCCGAGCGAACCCAGGTGGCTGAGCTCCAGGAGCACAAGTATGGCGTGGCCTGTGTGGCCTTCTCTCCCAGCTCCAAGTACATCGTTTCAGTGGGGTACCAGCATGACATGATTGTCAATGTGTGGTCTTGGAAGGTGAGTTCTCTAGGAGGTTGGGTCGACCACGGGGTGCTGCTAAGTTAAAAAGAGTGGACAGCCTGACTGTAAACGATTTCAGTTCCATCTTGCTTTCTGCTTTTTTTTTTAATTCCGTTGTTGTTGTTTGTTTTTTGACATTCATAGACACAGATAAGTTTGGACATGAGAACGTGCTATGGTCCCTTAGGGAAGGTCTAAGTCACTTCAGTGAAGGGATATTGTTTATACTTGGAGACGTGTGACATCTTGCTGTCCAGTCAGAAAAGCCTGGTCTTTGAAACCTTGTCAAAACCTTGTGCTTTTTTAGAGACTTGTTAAAAACTGATTTGTAAGGTTGAAGGAGGAAACCCTCATCAATCAGAGATTTCTTTTGTGGTGTAGTGGATGCTCTTGATTTATTTTGGTTTTGTTGTGTCAGGTTTTGTGATACTCTGATTCCATACCTGATTAAGAAAGGGAACATAGAGAGATCACAGTGGGTGAGAGCTGATGGAGGTCACTCTGACACTTGATTGGGGCACCACTCCATGGAAACAAAGCCAGTGTCTTATCCTCTAGAAGACATTTAAGCGTGTCCTGTTTGTAAATAGGAAAAGAAACATTTATTGTCAGTGGGCTTGGAGTCTTCTATATTAATAAATGGTAAGCACTTATGCAGCTCCTGCTACCTCTTCAAGTGCTGTAATCCTCTCTAAAAGAGATGTGATTAAAGAAAGCACTTTAATGTATCTGTTAAATCTCCCATGATCATAGAATGGTTCGGGTTGGAAGGGACCTTAAAGACCATCCAGTCCCACCCCCCTGCCCCGGGCAGGGCCCCCTTCCCCCAGCCCAGGGTGCTCCCAGCCCCATCCAACCTGGCCTTGAACCCTTCCAGGGAGGGGGCAGCCACAGCTGCTCTGGGCACCCTGGGCCAGCGCCTCACCCCCTGCACAGGGAAGGATTTCTGCCTTACATCTCATCTAAATCTCCCCTCTTTCAGTTTAAAACCGTCACCTCTCGTCCTATTCCCACCCCCTGATCCAGAGTCCCTCCCCACCTTTCCTGTCCCCCCCTTTAAGCATTGGGAGGCCGTTCGAAGGTCTCTCCCGAGCCTTCTCTTTTCTTGCAGCTTATAAGTCTGTGCTCTTTTAGTATGTTACTCTTTTCATCATATTTCCTGTAGTGTAATTTAAGATCTCACTGGTAGTTCTTTCCTGCATGAGCTGAAGTTTGGCATTGCTATTTTTTGGTATAGCTGAACTGTGTAGTGATAAAATGTATGTGTGTACATCAGTGTTGGAAACTGAGTACTCAGCCTTTTGTTCTTTCTAGTTATACAAATGAAAGTGGTGACTTGGAGATGGTCATAATGCATGGCATGTATAGGACAGTACAAGTAGCTTTGTTTTCCCTTGCTTATGGAGGTTTTTCTGTTCACTGTGATCCTATTTATATTTGTGTGCATGAGAGCTTGTGAAGTAAGGATTATCTTGCTCTTCTGTGCTGAAGAACTCACACTTTAAGCATACACTCCAGACTCTGACTATTGGGATGTTCAGCTAGCCTTTATTTGGCAGACTGAGTACCAAAGCTAGAGAAACTTTACCTGACCAAAGTCAAAGAATAATAAGAGACCAAGATGTGAAAACAGATCTCCCAAAGTGCTTTCCTGCACTTTTAACCACAACCTTTCTTCTATCCACTGTGCTGTTGCTTCGATTTCCCTGTTTTTCCTGGCTGGGAGACTTAGTCATTTGATTGTGATGGAAAAGAAAACCCCTGCTGCTTCCCTAAAGAAAGGCCACAGCAGTGATCCAGCTGTTGAGGTCTGCAAGGGCTTCTTTCTCCGTGTGCTGTCTTGAAAGAAGTTACGTTAATGGCTAACCCCCTTACTTTTCCCCCAGTCTGGGTTGGGGGTTCCTCCATGGTGACAGTGCAGCAGCCTAGTCTCCTCTGTTGCTGGTTTCTTCAGTTCTATCAGCACACAGCGTGATGGGGCCCTCAGAGTGACGTTGTTTGTGTGCTGAGGGCATTGCATTGGGACGACTGGGAGCAACCGGGTCCCTGAGAGGAAGGGTAAAGGAAACAGAGTGAGAATAAAAAGTGGCGCACTGTTGTCAGCCATGTGCTGCACGGTTGAAAACCCACCACAGGCAGAGGGGAAAACTTTTTCATTCTCACTTCTACCAATCCCTGGGATAAGGCAGGGGGAGGAAAACTGAGCGCTGGTATTGTGGACAGGGGGCTTCTGCCATCTGATCATTCTGCTCGGGCAGTGTCTGCTCCTGTTTTCTGTCCCTGCCATGTTCTTTCTCCTTGGCCAAACTCTTTGACGTTTTGAGGTGCACGTTTGAGGTGTAGCAGATTTTGCTTTGTCTCTTCCGATAGAGGCATGGTCTTTCTGTGTTTTGGGTCTCTGAAGAGAAGAGAGAATTTATGGAGGAGCCAGTACTGTTTTCCCTGCAGAAAATACTGTTCCCCATCTTGAGTGCCTTGCCCTCATTGCTGCCTGGAGGCCGGGAGAGCTCCTCCTTGTGCTAGCCTACATATGCTTTTGCTGTTTAGAAAGGGAAATTGATTTGCTCTGAGCTCCTGGTGATTGTGAAACCAACATGTTTGTCATGGCTCAGACAGCAAGTTTCTACAGGCACTAGTGCCTGCTGATTTTTTTCTCTATTCCCAGTCAATGTGGAAGTGGAATTGAATGTAAATGTAAATTGTACTATCTGCCAAATCAGTGCTCTCAGCTAATGCTGGGGAGGTTGTATTCAGGGGTAGATGGGGAATAGTTTGGGCCTCGTCTTTTCCCTGCTGCAGTGCTTGTACTGGATATGTGCCTGTAATTGAAATGAGTTTCCTTTGCTTCTGAGCAAAGAAATTAAGCTATCTAAACAATTATGTTTCCAGAAAAACATTGTAGTGGCAGCCAACAAAGTCTCAAGTAAAGTGACAGCTGTGTCATTCTCAGAGGACTGCAGTTACTTTGTCACCGCTGGAAATCGACACATCAAGTTCTGGTACCTGGATGACAGCAAAACCTCCAAGGTGAGAGAAGGTGCATCGAGACCAAGCTGTGAACAGGCATTTCCATCTTATGACAAGGTGGATTTTGCCCCAGTGAGCTGTGGGAAGTGGGAACTCTTTGATTTTGCTGGGGTTCAAGGGTAGCCCTCCACCCCTGGCTCTCAAGTCTCAGTTTCCCCATGGGCTGGTAGTACCAAAAGTGCCAAAAGCTTGTCTTACCCTGCGCTGAGGTAGGGGCATGGCTCCTAGAGTTGTATAGCAGCATGCTTGTTCTTTAGTAGTCACATATATTGAAGGACAAAAAAACTGGAAAAGAGCTGCAGTCAGTGAACTCTGTGGAGCACAGAGGTGGGGGGAGCTGTTTGATGTTGGTATGAGTATTTCAGAAGGTTGTGAGTATTATTTTCAAGTGTCAACTAAAGTATTTAAACTTTTAGCTATTCTTCTCTGGGGGACAGAATCCACATATGATAATTTTTCTGCGTTCTCATGAACAGATGTTCCTGCTTTATGCTGGGACATGCTTTGGTATTTGGTATAAATCACAAATTGGCCATGGAAGGATAGTTCTTTCAGTGATTGATCTGTTGTCTCTGGGTCATACAGTTGGACGCGCAGTTTTGGTGGCACTAATAGTGTTCTCCACTGCTGTGCTAATACTGATGGTCCCGATACACTATGCAACCAGTGGGTCTGAAGCAAGTAAAATGTGTCACTACCTCTCTTTTTAGGCTGTTTGTAGCTCTCTTTCTTTGAGGCGCTTTAGCACCCAAGGCTTGATGTTCTAAAAAATGTCTATCTGCCTGGAGTGCCTCACTGTATTTCTAACAAACTGTTTTTTACTGGTAGGTCAATGCCACGGTCCCCTTGCTAGGTCGCTCAGGATTGCTTGGAGAACTGAGGAACAACTTCTTTGCAGATGTGGCTTGTGGAAGGGGCAAAAAAGCTGACAGCACCTTCTGTATCACATCCTCAGGCCTGCTCTGTGAATTCAATGAAAAAAGGCTGCTAGACAAGTGGGTGGAGCTGAGGGTGAGTTTTACATCCTCCTGTCCTGCAGTATTTGTGCCTGCTGAAGCAGAGCAGGAACAACAAATAATAAGGGCACTTGGAGCACAAGCTGACCACCAGCAGTGAAAGTCATTGGGCCACTGCCACTCTGTGATTTACTCTGGAAGGCCAGGCAAAAATAGCATTGCTTCTTGGCAAAGAGATTTTATTAATCATTGAGGCACTTTCATTCTCAAGCCTCAGCATTACAGCTACTGCTCTTCTGGCAAAGCAGTGTCCTTATGTAGCTTTGGCAATCCCTGTGTTGTCCCTCCTGGCTTGGCCTGGACAAGTAGGAGTTTTAGAAGGATTCTGATTTCTACCCATTCAGCAGTGTCTTATTTGGCTTGTGCATCTCAAAAGCAGGTTCCCAAGCTACTAGTTGGTTTGGCTATTGTAAACCACCAGGTCGGTCCATAGTTAGGAATTTAGATCGTGCTTATTTTCCTTTCAATTGAATGTAAGACGCCCACCTGAAAGGATCCAGTGTATTAAAATCAAGGGAAAAGTCTTTCCACGCTTTCACTCAAGTGAAACGCCTCTTCTTTTCTTTCCTTTCCTCTCTAAAATCTGCCTTTCACTCTTGCTCAGAATACAGACAGCTTCACAGTAAGTTGGAAAAAAGTTTTACATTGAACTCATCCCTTATCACCACACTTCATTTTGTACCATTTTTTGCCATTTGTACAGATCCCAATGGGAGGGAAAGAAAATCCATTTTTTTTTCTTTTATTATCCCCTTGTGACAGGTAATGTATTGGCGTGCTAGTACAGGTGAGGTGCTGCTTGCCTGCCAGTGGTGCTGAATGTCACAGAGGAACAAAAAAGAATGTTTAGTTTTAGATTCAGCTGGAGCAAATGTGTAGCTCTGCTGGCCTCCCACCACAGTGGGTGGCAGAGGAACTGGGCTTTTTCCTTAACCACCTGGAATCTGCAATGGACCTTGGCTGGGAAGCTCGTTAGAAAGGAAAAATGGATTTTTAGGCTTTTCCTTACTCCCAGGGCTCGATTTCACTTCAGCTCTTCTGACCATGACTCCTCTGTCTGTCAATTTGCTATTCTCCCTGTCGTGTGTCTGGTGACCTTTGAAATGAGAGTGCATTGCTTATTTTCCTTGGTGTGTGCTGTGTCCTCCTCAGACCACTGTGGCAAACTGCATCTCTGTGAATCATGACTACATCTTCTGTGGCTGCGCTGATGGCACCGTGCGGATTTTTAACCCTCTGAACCTTCACTTTGTCACCACGCTGCCGAAGCCGCACTTCCTGGGAACGGACATCGCGAGTGTGACCGAGGCCAGGTACTGTGGAGAGGGTGGAAGGGAGAAAGGGAGGCTTGTGGGGGTTCGAACTGTTCCCCAGACCTTTGCCACCTGGAGTGTGCTCTTTTTATGGATTAAAATCGGCAGCCTGTTGCAGATCTCCCTGAGTTGTTGCAGCCTTGCCTTGCGTGGCTGGGCTATGGCCCGGAGCTGGTTGCGGGACTGCACAGCATGTCTTGCTCCTTATCTCCCTGGGATTGCTTGGATCCGGTGGCCTTTTGACATTGGTCACTGTGAGCAATCAGGCAGGGGGCACAGGATGCTGTGGCACACTTCAGTTGTTCCTGTACCATGACACATCCTTTGCTTATCACTGGTAAGGGAAGAAGACTCTCCTCTGTAGCACTGCAATGATGTTGCTAAGAGATGCCCAGGCTCTCATGGGGCATTTTTCAAAGGCTCCCTTGCAATCTTTTGTAGGCTCAAATCTACTATTGTCTGTAGTCTTTCTTCTCCCTCATTCTTGTGCATTCTGTTGTCTTGTTTTCCTACCACGCTTCAGTATCTTCTACCTTGGCTCTCTATTTCTCACCTTCTGAGGTGGGTAATGTTATTTCCATACAGTTCTGTCTGTCAGCTTGCGGAGGCTTATGCTAGAAAAAATCCCACGTGTGTTGCTGTTTGCCAGTCCTGGTTGGAGGCTTTCCCAATCTTCTTCTGTTGTCCTCTTTCACTTCTGTCACTAGTGGGGAAATAAATCCAAAAGTGTATGCATCCACCAACCATCATTCCACTGGATATCTGGAGTTCCCATGACTACAGATAGAATATTTTGGGGGGGGTGTTTTTTGTTTGTTTTTTTTTTTTTTTCTCCTTTTGTCTCAGCAGATTTTGTCTAAACTTTTCTTGGGAACTTGAGGTTCAAACAGTGCACTGTATAGTCCTCTTCCAGAAGATCAGTGGGAGATAATGATATTCCAGTAAGGAAGCTGGAAAAGGAGCTCTCTCAATTTAAAAAGTTACCAGTTTCTGGTAGTGCTAAAGTTAAGCAATTGTATACATGGACCCTTTAAAAATACTCTCTGCTGCTGGCATGTATGAGTCAAGCAGAAATATTAATGTGATTCTTAAACATGCATTTGTAGTGCTGATGACAATCGTAACAGTTTGTTTTGTTTTTTTTTTTTTTTTTTTTTTAATTACTTCCAAATGAGCTTGAAAACACAGGACTTCTTATATTCCCATGCATGCCAGAGCCTCTCTGTGGGATGCCAGCTGCCCACAGTGAACTGCCCACAGCTGTATCAATGACTTGATTTTTCGATAGGATCTGGGCAGTGCTCTTCTAGCCCTCAAAGCTTTGCAGTTGCAGAAGCAGGGCTCCCAATTGTCTGGTATGCTCCATGCACTTTGTCCCTCATCCCTGCATCTCCATCAGTCCTTTTAAATTCCCTGCTCTCCACACCCTGGCACTCTGGCTATAATTACCATACTTGATATCACTAACAGCGTTGTGGGATGGCTGTGTTCACCTGAGGTCAAGAGAGCAGCTCCTTCTTTATGTGTATGGCAGCAGGACTTAACAGAGGACCCTGTAGAGGAGGTACAGGGTTCACATGGCATGATCTTGGTCTGATTTGGGGAAAGAGGCATTTCCTTGTTCTGCAGAATTCTTCTGGTTTTAAGTTTGCATCAGAGAGATTGCCTATCTAGAAAGGACTGTACCCATCTGCAGTTGCCCATCTCTTGAGCTGCTGGAAGCAGCACCAAGCTGGCCTACGTGTGGGGTTGGAGTGGAAGGCAAGCATGTCAGACAGGCAGTCACTGAAATGAATCATTCCTTTGTCCCTTGTGCTGGTGTGCTTCTGTTTTTTGAGTGCACTACTTAGCCTTCTGCTTGGTCCCACACAAGAGCAGTTCCTGCAATCGGTAAACATCTTTTGGTGGGTACTATAATTTGATCTTCCCCTTCTCCTTTGGTTTGAGATTATTTGACTTGGATTTTACCACTTGGTTATGCAGGGGTGAATGATGGTGATCTCCAGTGATGATCACATGTCCTGTTTGGTCCTTCTTCAGGGAAAGTCAGTTGCCTCTCTGTGGTGGGACTCTGAGTTGGATGGCAAGGAGAATGACTTTTGCCATGGGACTTTCAGGCTTCTTTTGGGACTCTGGTTATTCAAGAGACAGGGCTTCCCAGCCAGCTATTCTCTCTACCTGTATATGCCACAGTGTACTTTTCACCTCTTCAGTGCCCTGTGGAGAATCTGAACTCTCATGCTTCTCCTTCTTGCTCTGACTCCAAGAGAGTGGGAGTTAACCAGGCTGTTGTTCTCTCTTTGTGCAGTCGTCTTTTCTCTGGTATGGCTGATGCGAAATATCCAGACACGATTGCCTTGACCTTTGACCCCACCAACCAGTGGCTTTCTTGTGTGTACAATGACCACAGCCTGTATGTATGGGATGTCAAAGACCCGAAGAAAGTGGGCAAGGTGTACTCCGCTTTGTACCACTCTTCCTGCGTGTGGAACATTGAGGTATGTTGTCTGCAGACACAAATGTTGAACTTCAAGTTGCAGCTGAGGAAGTCATCTGAAGAGCTGACAAATTTGAATGCAAACACTTACTGCAGAGAGAAAGAATTGACTCAAATTTCCTCCTGTGGTTAGTGTGGTTGCTACAGGGCTTGAGTTGGAGCTGGGAACAGTTCTTTGGCTGCACTGCAATGGCCAATCAAATGTGTTAGATGTAGCATGTTACTGGAAAGAAAATCTCACCATTAAAAGGTGAGAGGTGGGAGAAAGAGCAGAACTGGAGAAAGCTGAATGCAGGGGCTCCTTTCACAAAATACACAAGAGTTTACTGCTGACTTCAAAAAAATGTATTTGAGGTCTGTGGTGAGCAAGTGCTCCGAAGTCAAAGGAACTGAAACAAGTGATAAGATCTCAACTCTGATCCTTCTTAACCTATTTACCAGGACGTCCAGAATGAGCCTCCCAAGTGGCTGTCATCTTCCAGTCTGTCTAGTTAGCTTTCCCTCAGAGGGAAGGAAAGGAGGTATAAGAAACTATTTAATTGTTTATATGTTGAAATATGTCCAACAGTGGTCTGGAAAGGGGGAAGTGGAAAGAAAGTGGGAAGAGGTTGAGGACTCTCTTTGTTATTATTTAATTGCGTCTCACCCTTTTCTTCTGGATTAGAAATTGGCAGTAATAGTTGAAAGCTGCAAACAGTGGTGCAAGGTTGTTGTTGCATGGTTGAGATTCTCTCTTTGAACTGTTAGGAACAAAGGATGCTGGCTTGTTGCATGCTTCTTAAGGAGATGTTCTATGTTCAGGGAAGCTCAGTGAACATTTGTTTGAAGTGAATATGAAGCTCTGGTCTGCAAACACGTTTTCAATAGGAGAACTGGCTGGCTCTTCCCTTTACAAAACAGAGAGAACAGCCCTTTTATCTCAGTTTGTTTTGAAACTTGCTACCAGTGTCTAGGATGTCAGGTGCCAGATAATCTCATTCAGGGTTTGATTTTACTTGCCTTTAGATGTATCCGGAGGTGAAGGACAACAATCAGTCATGCCTTCCCCCTGGTTCCTTCATCACCTGCTCCTCTGACAACACCATTCGTCTGTGGAACACTGAGAGCTCCAACATTCATGGCACAGCCCTTCACCGCAACATCCTCAGCAATGTAAGGTGCTAGGTTTTGATCATCTCCTTGCCCTGGGGATTGCTCCTCCTTATGCACAGGGTCAAGTTAAGGCCCAAACTTCTTTGGATCTCTAAGTCAACAGAAGTTTCTCTGTAAGCAGAGCACAAGTCTGATGAAATGTATGAACCTGAAGAAACATGAAGGGAGTATCAGGTAGAAAGAGAGTTTGTCTGAAATGGTCCTGGGGACTATTGCTTTTTCCATAAACCACCCAAGAGTTCACCAATGTTAGTCTCTTCCAAAATGGCTCACGCCATATGCTTTGTCGTGGTTTAGGCCTGGTTGGCAGCCAACCACAATGCAGCAGCTCTCTCTCCCTTCCCCTCCGGCAATGAGAAGGGACAGAGAGCTGGTTCGAGATAGGACTGGGATGGGAAAAAAATTCCCCTTTATGATCACGAGCAAAAGGCAGACTCGTTAGGGGAAGAAAAAAAGAACATATATTTATTACAGACACTAACAACACATAACAGAGTAGGACAGTGAGAAGCATTGCCACATCTTGAGAACACCTTCCCCCCACCCCTCCCTTCTTCCCGGGCTCAGCTCTGCTCCCGATATCTCTACCTCCTCCCCCAGGGGCACAGGGGCAGAGAATGGGGGGGTGCAGTCAGTGCTGCCACTTCTTTCATCTTCGGTGAGGGGAGTGTCCGGAACTTGTTCCTCCTGCTCCATCGTGGTCCCCCTCTCACAGGAGACAGTCCTCCACAAACTTTCTCTGACTTGAATTCCTCCCATGGGCCGCAGCGTTCCCCACACTGCTCCATCATGGGTCACCAACTTTCTCCGACTGGACCCCCTCCCACGGCTGTAGCCCTTCCCGAGCTGCTCCAGCGTGGGACTCCCCCGCATGCTGCAATCCTCCCAGCGCTGAATTACAGCAGCGGGGCTGCCTTTTCCCATGAGACCCCGGCCTTCTTCGGGCACAGAACCTTGATCAGGCAAGCAGAAGCCACAGGCCATAAATCAATGTCTGCTCCACCGCAGATCTCCATGGATGGCAGGGGGGGCCGCCCTGCCGTCTCCCCACAGGATACAGGGGGGTCTCTGCTCCGGCACACCTCCCCCCTCCTCTCATCCTCCGTTCCTCCACTGACCTTGGTGTTCATGCAGCTGCAGCAACTCCTCCTCACAAGTCCGACTGCCCATCACCACGTCCCTTCTTAAATACGTTATCGCAGAGGCACAGCTGATTGGCTCAATTTCCCAAACAGAAGTGGAGCTGACGTGGAGCTGGGGGAGCTTCGAGAAGCTTCTCACAGGGGGCTGCCCCAATAGCCCCCTCCCCTGCCACCAAAAAAACCTCCACCACTCACTCAACCCAGGACAGCTTTAGGAGAGCTGTTTCTCTTTTGTAATGTATATCCACTTTAAGATTTGTTTGGCAAAGGCTCATTAAGTGAGGCAGAGGTTTGGAAGAATTGAATGAGAAACAGTTTAGACTCACTTCATTTATATAAGAGTGAGGATACTCATACAGAACAGTGATTACTTATGGACATTTGCTTCCATTCTCAGTTGTGTTGGAAGATCCGTGGGCACAGCAGCTCTGATCTGCCTGTCCTCAGCAATCTGCTCACGGTGGAAAAAGGTTCTGCTTTTTTGGTCAGTTCTCAGAAGGCATGGGCTGACCTGGATGATCCCTAGAAGTCTTTCAGATTCCTGCTGTGTCCCCCACTGCATTGTAATCACTAATCCCAGAGCTTGTCTGTTGTGCGGGAGATGCGGTTAGTTTCTAGCTTGAAGGGGAAATCTTTTGCCAAGGGTGATGGTGAGACGCAGCTGTGAAACTTTCATCCTACAATAAGAAGAGGCCAAGTGTTTGCTCCCAGCTAAAGGATCCCACCAATTACAGCAGTACTGCCAATGAAGTGTATATGTTGGCCAGGAGCCCAGTTTCTAAGTCAGATGCTTCACTTCAATGTTTTGTAACTATTTAATATTTCTGGGTATATTGTATCCCCAGGACTTGATGAAAATCATCTATGTAGATGACAACACTCAGGTACTTCTGGACACTGATTACAACTCAGCAGGAAGTGCAGACAAAGCTGATGCACAAGTGATGGATACAAAGGTGGGGATACGCACTGTCTGTGTCAGTCCCAGTGGGGAGCACCTGGCCTCGGGGGACAGAATAGGCACTCTCAGGTAATCCCATAGAGCCTCTTGTGCAGACTGTTGGCAGGGCAGTTGTGAGAATCAAAACCAGGTCTTGCTAATTTTATGAAACGTATTGAAATCAGCTATATTGTGTCTTAGGATATATGAGTTGCAATCTCTGAGGGAAATGCTGAAGGTGGAAGCCCATGACTCTGAGATCCTATGTCTGGAGTACTCCAAACCTGACACGGGTAAATGCAATTAAGCTTCTTTCCTTTTGCATGTGAATGTAGTGTTGAGCAAATCAGAGTGTTCAGCCATGGTATGGCAGAACTTTCAGTGGTGAGCTACTCCTGGGTTTCAGAGCAGGCATGTAGTGTTGGGCCAGCAGAGCCAGACTTCGAAAAAGGCTTTCCTGTACTTTTCCTTGAAATATTGTAGGTTGAGATTGAAACTTGTTCTGTTGTTACAGTATGAAATGCATGCAGTTAGCTACAGTATAATGTTTTGCCTCTTAAGATCACTTGAGAAGCTGTTTTAAAATAGTGATTGGAAGAGCAAATGACTCTTTAGTAATGGTCTTGCATTCTTTTTAACTTTGACAGGATTAAAGCTCTTAGCCTCAGCCAGTCGGGATAGATTGATTCATGTATTGGATGCTGGAAAGGACTACAGCTTGCAGCAGACCCTGGATGAACATTCTTCTTCCATCACTGCTGTGAAGTTTGCAGGTAGAGAGTCATGACGTCCATCCAAAGCTGGGTTTGAGCCCTGCTGTTGTCCCACTGTGGCTGTAAAGTAGTTTTAACTGCTTAAACAATGGGTTAGGCCAGGCTGAAGCTGCAGCTGCTTTTTTGTCATCTGCTGTAGGTGCAGTCCTAACAGAAGGTGATATTTGATGATACTTACCTTCTTTTCCATTTTGTTTTTTGCTCCTCTCCTTCCTCCTCACTCAAAAAACCTCTCCTGATGGAAGTCCTCAGCGTTTCTTTGGAAAGCTGGTTTCTGTCATGATTTACTCCCTTTAACTGATATTAGATGGCTACACAACTGTTCTTAGTGAGGAGAACTGTGGAACAGTCGTCCTCCAAAAAAATCCCCAAACCCACAAAAGTCATTTTGGGATTAACTAGTCACAAGTAAATCTGTCATTGCAAACCAGTGTAAGACTTTGCATTCATGGTAATGGAGCACACTGCATCCCCAGCACTCAGTTACTACTGATGGTTAGATATCAGTGTGGTGTATTGTGCTGTTGCTGGGGAACAACAAGAGTTGGCTGCTCTGCCAGGGGAAGCCAGTAGCCAAGGTAAAGCAGGTGAAGGCAGTGGCTTCACTGGCAATGGGAGAGTCCCCCAGCAGCTGAAGAAGGGGGAACAGATCAAGTCCAGCGACAGTAACTACATCTAGACAGTAGTCCAGATCACCAGACAAATCCATAGTGATAAGATAGATCAGCAATTCAAGGTCGGAATCAGTCTGGAGACAGCAAGCAGGGTCAGCCACAGTTCAGTGCCTGCCACAAGCCCGGAGCAGCAAGGCAGGTTCGAGTTCAGATGAGGAAGCTGAGTCCATGGGCCAGGGTCGGGATTCAGATCAGTAGAGTACGTGGCCAGGCTCAGGTGTGGCTGCAATGCTGCTGTGGTGTAGCTCACTTGGGGTTCAAGGATGAGAACCTCAGCTTGAAAGTAGCTCCCAAGTGAAGGGACCTTACTGAAGCTTCATA
Source organism: Tyto alba (assembly GCF_018691265.1). Classification (NCBI taxonomy): domain Eukaryota; kingdom Metazoa; phylum Chordata; class Aves; order Strigiformes; family Tytonidae; genus Tyto; species Tyto alba. The sequence continues at coordinate 8,228,103 of NW_024881280.1, forward strand.
GCAGAAGCTCCCTGAAGCCGCTGTGAGGCTTTTTCAGGGTTTTTCTCAAGGAGCTGCAATGCTGTTAAAAGTTTTCTCTGAGAGGTCTGTCTTATCAGTGAGCTGGCCTTGAATGCAGCCAGCTAAACTCCTAGGAGATGAGGGAACTGCACTCAAGGCCTGGCAGCAAAGGCCCTTTGTTCTAGTCTGTGAGCTAAGTGCAGTCGTGCCCTAAGTGGGTGCAGTTCAGGTAGGCTTGTGTGATATTAGATCCGTTTACATGGAGTTTTATCGGGTGTTGCTTTACTGAAGGAGCAGATTGGTTACAAAAGGGTGCTAAGGGAAGAAGGGAAGCCTGACCTTGCAGTAAGAAAGGGCAGCAGGAAACGTGACTGTGGACTGAAAAGCGCCTGTTGCCTATTTTCAGCTCATACTGAGCGTGAACTTGTCATGTTGTCACAGAGTGCTGTGGCATGTAGAGAATAAGCTTGTGAGCGTACTGTTGAAGGAGAAGACAGAATTACATCCTAATCTGTTGTGTAAAGCCTCTGTATTAAGGCGTTATGCACTCTGAGCATTAACAAATGCTGTTCCTGAGAAGGGGCTTCTGTTTTGCTGCAGTATCCTGCTGTTTAGGTAGGAGTCAGTCTTTGCTAATCAGGACTGGAGTAAAGGAGCAGTGGTATAAATTGAAACATTTCCTCCACCTTGTGTCTGTGTTTACCTTTTAATCGGCTCCTGCCTTTTTGTTCCAGCCAATGATGGGAAAGTGCGAATGATAAGCTGTGGGGCAGACAAGAGCATCTATTTCCGCACTGCGCAGAAGGTAACTTTATTACAGCTTTTTGTGCACTTTTTAAAATAATCTCTCCACAAAGGAACTACTTTAAAGAGTGATATCAGACTTTCTGTATGAGCTTGTTGCTATTTCAGCCTCAGTATCTCCCACTGACTCAATGCAAGAGATTACATTTGGATAACTAGTTCTGTGAAGCATGCGGCTGCTCCCATCCTGACCTCTCTCAGAAAGATGCAACGTAGAGAACTGTTAGGATATGTGCTTTTCTTTCACTGCCAGGGCTATTGTGAGGAGTGGTAAAAGAATATGGGCTGGAGGGAAGAGTTCGTTGAACCTCCAGTCCCAGCTGCTCCCAGCAGACCTGGTTAGTGGGAAGGGTTAGTTTGAGCTGGCTGTGTGAGAAGACTCATCTGTATTTAGAAGTTTTTAATAATGGGTTGACTACTTGATTTTGACACAGTCTTTACCCACATGCTTAGACAGGAGAAGGGGTTCAGTTTACCCGAACACATCACATCGTTAGGAAGACCACTCTGTATGACATGGATGTGGACCCCAGCTGGAAATATGCAGCTATTGGATGCCAGGATCGTAACATCAGGTGAGTTTACTTCTTGTCTTGAAAATATTTTTGCACTCACAAATGAGTTGGCCAAGGCAGCCCCATCTCCATCATTGTTCCTCTAGGTTCTTTGACACAGCATTTTCAGACAGATCTGAGGCCTCACCTCACACTCTGAGGTTGAAATCTGCCTTTCCCCTCACTGATAAAAGGCTGTTGATATATGCAAACGCCCGTGGGACTCTTGGCTTGTTGCTGAGTTGCTCTGCAAAACAAAGCCTTTCTTCTGGGAGAGCAAGTGTGCCTTCCTTGGCACATCATTGAGCTGTGGGGCAAGAACTTCTGCACTGTGGCAATTTTTGCTTTTAAAGGTATGTCTAGTGAGAAGCTGTGAGGTCCTGTGGAATATCTGGGACTGTAGGAACCTAAAACTGAGCTAGTTGTGACTGTCTTTGGGCAAGTGGAATCCATTCTCTATACCTTTTTTATCTATTTCTCCGATCTGTCCACTTCTACTTTCAAAGCAAAAGAAACTTTGTAGTTGTGTGTCTCCTCCTGTTGTATCTGGGTGAGATTTGAAGTTTTGGTCACAGCTAAATGCCACTACTGAATGTCATTTGGGTTTGTATTCTAATGGAAATAAAAGGTCTGTTCTTTTAACCCTTCCCTTTAGTATGAGGGAGCCACGGGTATTGTTATAGCAGGGAGGGCTGACCAAAGCTTATTAAGAGCCATTCCTGCTACATAACCATTAGCTATTACAAGGCTTGACAAGGTTTTCTGCCTTCCATTTGATCTCTCCTTCAGTGCCATGATGCTATATGAGTTTTTGATTATCAGCTTGAGAATCAAGCCTCAGTTTGAATTTGGATAATCAGCTTGATATCATACCATTCAATCTTGGGCCTCTACATTACTTTTGAGGTTGTTTCTTGAACCATTTAAATGGTTGGTGGTTATAGTTCAGAGAGATCATTTCTCTGCTTCCTGTGGCTTGGCCCTGTTCCTTGTATCTCATGTAGACTGAGGAACAGAAAGAGAAAAGAATTCTAGTGACAAGAGCCACAGAGCAGTACCCGGGCAAATGAGTGATGTTGTCTTATATCATACCCCTCAGGGTTTTCAACATAAGCAGTGGGAAGCAGAAGAAGCTTTACAAGGGATCCCAAGGTGAAGATGGCACCCTTATCAAGGTAAGCTGTTTTCTTTCTTTCTTCCTTTTTCCTTTTTTCCAGCTCTTCTGAATGCAGCTCAGAGCTAAGAAAATGAAATACATATCTGAACACAGTAACTTTTATTTTTTTTCTTGCTCTATACTTTGTCCTTTATCCTGCTGCTGCTTTCTCCTACCTCTGTCCTTAAGGGCTGGTAATGTATTTGGGTTCCATCAGGCTAAAACAGGAAAAGAGTCAATGAATGCTGAAATTAATGTATAACTTCTGTCTCTGTCCTGTTTCTGAAGTGAGGCACAGGCCCATGCTGTAAAAACAAGTAGAACTGCACCAGTTTCTGTCAGGAGATGATTTAGTCCATTTACTTTAACCCTTTACTTTCTGCTCCAGAGAGCTCATTCTTGCTTTCTTGACTATTTTTGTTAAGATTTTTAAGATGGAGCTGCCTGTTGATCAATATTTGAGAAATTTGTGGTTTCCAGAGGACAAAAAGAAATTAAACTCTTTATGAGTTGATGAAATTAAGTAGCATCTGCCCAGAAAAGCTCATATTCTTTGTGTCTTGGAGTGCTGGACAAACCTGGGACTGCTTAGAGAGAGTCTGTTCATGTTTCCCAACTGCTGAGTGCATCCAGGCCTTGGAGGAGGGTAGCGTGCCTGCTTCTGCCACTGTCCTGGGCTTCCCCTGGTAAATAAGATGCGTTAGAGGTTCAGCGTTAGGAGTGATGACAGCACATTGTGATGTGGAAGAATTGCACTCTTGTCTTTAAAGGGGGAGGACCAATTGATACAACAAAAATCTCTCTCAAGTTAAGTTTTCAAACAAGTTTCTTCATTGTGTTTGTTTTCACCGATAATTTTTCTACTTTTTAAACCAAATATTTGTGCTCAGGTGCACAGGCCAGCAGTATTATTATTAAGGGCTGGAAGGCACGTCCTGTGAGGAGCAGATGAGCCCTTTGGGCTCCTCTAGCTTGGAGAAAAGGAGGCCGAGGGGAGACCTCATGGCTCTCTGCAGCTGCCCGAGGAGGGGACGTGGAGAGGGGGGTGCCGAGCTCTTCTCCCTGGGACCCAGTGCCAGCACACGTGGGAATGGCTCAGAGCTGCACCAGGGGAGGTTCAGACTGGACGTCAGGAAGCATTTCCTTACCGAGAGGGTGGTCAGACACTGGCACAGGCTTCCTAGAGAGGAGGCCGATGGCCCAAGCCTGTCAGTGTTTAAGAGGCATTTGGACAATGCCCTTAATAACGTGCTTTGACTTGGCCAGGCCCAAAGTGGTCAGGCAGTTGGACTGGATGATCCTTGTAGGTCCCCTACAACTGAAATAGTCTAGTCTAGACTATTACTGATGGGTGTAAATAACTGGGTAAAAAGGGAGAGGAAAGCAATGTGCTTTGTTCAGTGTCACCTATTCTGTTTTATAGAGAAAGATAAGTTCCTTTTCTCTTTGCCTATTGTAAGTCCTACAAAGGCTTTTATAAACCTGAGTAATGAAAATGAAAAATGGATGCTACACTGTATTGCTGGTAAGATCAGGTACTTGATTATATCTTTCTCAGACCACATATCACGAAATGTTGCTGGGAGCTGGATCTTTTGCTTTTAATATCCTTTTTGCTGTTTTTTTTCCCATGTAGCTCAAGTGGGGAATCTCAATTATTTTTAATGTTGTTTTGTTAATTTTTAGAACGATTATGTAGCCAAGGAATTATGGTTATCTCTGGAATTTAAACTTGGCATGTTGTTCTGAGATGGTAACATTGCAGTTTAACAAGTAGAACCCAAACAGTGACATTGGAAGCAAAAGATAGCGCAACAAAATAATCAGAAAAGGTTATTGTTATTTAAATACCATGACTTCCTCAAAAAATAGATGTTTTCAATCTCAGTTCTTTAAAGTTCTGCAAAGGACAAAGCAGGACACTTGGTGACAGCAGGTGTGTTTGCTGTGTAGTGCTGCTTTAGAACTAGTAAGGCATTTGGAGAAGGTTTTATATTTGATCCAAGGTAAAGAAACAAATGGGTGTATATAAAAAAAAAAAATCCAAAAATACAAGTTGCAAATGCTAGAGATTTGACAGCATCATTATCAAAGACAATTTATTGGCAGTGTTGAGTTATTTTTTAGTTTCTCTCCTCAAGATTGGAGTCTTTTAACATTTCACTTAACTCTGTCATCTCTAATTTTTTTTTTTTTTTTTGAAGGAAGGATGGTGATTTGTTTTGTTTTGATCTTAAGGTAGAATGAAGTAAGACCCAGTTAAAACGAGGTAGGAGAGAGAGGTGTAAATCTACCCACTGGTGGTGGTCCCTTCACAGTCATGAAGGCACTTACATCAAGTGCCTTTAGTCTCTGGTTAGGTTGGAGATAGTTTTAGCAGTTTAGTCAGGTTGGAGATTTGTCCTGGGATTCTAGATAGCCTGGTACTTGATTGGAGTCCTGAGAGAGCTCCTTACATTTTATTCTGTTAACTACTAGAACTGTCCTGGGTATTCTGGACCATTTTCATGCAGTTTGGAGGCACTTTCTCACCTGATCTTTGCACTTCTCTCATCTCCTAAACCAGGTGCAAACAGATCCCTCTGGTCTTTATATCGCAACCAGTTGTTCTGACAAGAACCTCTCCATCTTTGATTTCTATTCTGGCGAGTGTGTTGCAACCATGTATGGACACTCAGGTAAGGCACGTAAACTTTTGGAAATGCATTTTTTCTGCTCTTTGACTATACAGTAGGGTCTGATACTAGTCAAAGCTTTCTGAAGTTTCCTCCCCTCCAAAGTTTACTCAGTGGGTATATTGGAGTAGTTTGCAGTTGGATGAAGTTGTAATAGCTTATTTCATTGCAATTTCAACTTCTTTCAGACTGCATTTGCGTTGCAAAACACAAGCACGCACATGCCTGCCAGGCCATGCATTTGTTTACATAGTTTTTCTAATAGTCTATGAGGTAGTCTGTGTTTTTCAGCATATAATAAGTTTCATTATGATATATCCTCAGCTCCTAGCATTCAGAGGCTATTCTATCATAGGCAAAAAGAGACTTCAGTTTTTGTGATTATTTTGCTGCAGGACACCCTTTCCATGTCATGTTTAGATTCTTTGTTAAATGGTTATGGTAATTGGGGCATATTGACTTGTGAAGTGTGTTGACTTTAATCAGAATTTGAGTTACTGAGCACAGATAGGCTATTTGGCTAATGATCTCTTCTGCTCACTGGAATAATTCAGGGAAGGCTTTTTTTTTTCCCCCTTGTGCTTTATTTCATACAGAGATTGTAACTGGGATGAAATTCAGTAATGACTGCAAACATCTGATCTCTGTTTCTGGTGACAGGTAAGAGGGGTTTGTTTATGATATCAGCTCATGCCATCTCACACTGGATTTAACATATGTCCTGAAGGAAGGTAGTTTGTTTTTTTTTTTAGTGAGGAATGTTTTATGAATTCCAAATAAACCTCAGAGCTTTCAGAATCCCAAATGTGTGCTGTTGGCAAAGCTCACAGAATTTATATTATCCTTCCATGAATGAGACACCCACGTGAGTTACATCCCTTGTGGTTTTCCGAGTGTAGGTTCCCTACTGAAAAGGAGACAGGGATGCGGCCTGTTTCCTTACCAGCCTTCAGGTAGGTAATGTAAGGCAGCTTGTGACATTCTGACCAGTGTTGCCAAAACTTTGTTTTATGGTACTCCTGTAGGTGAGGTTTCACCAGGTGGATGAGCCTGCCCAGTAGAAGAAGGGGCAGGCCTGTCCCCACTTTTTGCTCCTGTCCATATGATCCTCACTCCTCTAAGGAGTTGGTTCAAGAAACAACCACCACTCCTCTAAGTCAGCTGTGGTGTGGCTGACCCCTCATTAAGCTGATCAGGTCACTACATAAGCACCCCCTTCACCCCCAGTTGGGTTTTCTGCTGATTTAGTGAGCAAAATCAGCTCACCAAAAGCTTAAATAATCACCGGACTGAACCCAAGGGGAAAAGGAGAATATATACCTAATATGGTGATTGTAGAGGTGAGTGGGCACACTACTTCTGGAATCAGTGAATGCTTAAATCAGCTGAACCAAATAACATTTTTCCTTTGAGAAAGATGGTTCCTGGAGTGCTATTTCAAGACCAGAGCAACCCAGATTCTTTCTCTTTCTTTCTCTTTTCTATGAATAAAACACAGTTGAACCAGAAAAAGAGTTTTAGAGGGTGAGTTGTTACAGAACATACAATATATCACCTTACATTGCATCAGTTGGTTATTTCTGTCTTTCAGTGTAAATCAAATTATTTATTTTTCTTCTGTCTTTACCTTTCCTATGTGTAGATTAGGGGAAATTTGCAGAAGAGAGAGTCTTTTTGTTGTGGATTTATGATAAATTCCAGAAACATGGAAGGTTTGAGGTCCCCAGTGATCCTTGTGAATTAGTGCAATGTTCCCTTGTTGACCCCATTTCCGTGAGTGAAAGGGTCATTTTCTTCACTAAGGGTATGGAGGAGGTGGATAAGAAGTGAGGAAAGGATTCATACAGAACTTTGCTGTAAGAAGATGAGAAAGCATATTTTTCAGAGGAGAACAGGGAAAATAGTCTGTTCATGCACAGCAACATGTGCAAAGAATAAAACTGAGAATAGAAGGAAAAATGGAGATTAGGAAAGGGCACAAGGACTGGGAGACCCATGTGAGAAAAGTACTGTAAAGGAAAAAAAAAAGCAGCAAAAGGGGTAGGTGGGAACATGCTTCTGTAGAGCTTTGTGTTGAATGCAAATGTATTTACAAGTTCATACTGTTTGTTACAGATCTCCAGGTTTGATAGCTGTGGGGGTGGGATAAATGAACAAGCCAGGTTTGCTTTCTGAATTTTGTTTCCTGCTTTTCAGTATTTTCTCAGCAGCAGATTATGTTTGCTGTTATGTTTGAGAGAGCTGCTGCTTGAGGGGAAGCATCTGGCTGCCCCAGCTTGCCATAGTTTCCAGATGCAGTGCCTCACCACTTTCTCCTGGGTGAAAAGCTGGGTCAGGAAGATGACAGTGTGTTCACTGTTGATGGGAAGTGTCTGTGTGTGACTTCAGGAGCTGGGAGTGATGCTCCTGAGCTTTGTCACAAAGAAAGTGGTGCTGGGGGCAAGAAGGGAATTTTTAGTTTTTCATTAAAATCTCCACAATCTGCAAAGTCAGATTTCTGTTTTCTATTTGTGTGGTATGGAAATAAAAACCTTTTAAAATGTCTTTTCATGAAAGGAAAAAAAATGAAGAAGATGCAGGTATTCAGGATCCTGGTGCTTTCAGCATTTGCCTCGGGCAGGGAGACCGAAGTTCATGGTCATTGTTCAAAATGACAGAGCAAGTGAATTTTTAGACTAGCAAGGAAGACTAGAAAGCCTCTTACTGAAAACTCCTTTGTGAATTGAAGTACCCATGAGTGTGGTGGCGCTAATGGGTCTTGAAGAACTGGATTAAATCCTCTTTGGATTCCAAAGTACGGTGCAAGATTTTGTAAGTGATAGCAAAAGCACCACCTCTGTTTCTGCATCAGTGTAAGTATACCCAGCTAGACAGGAAAGATGGGTGAGATGAAAAGAATTAGTTAGCACTGAGGTTAAATTTCAAATAAAATGCTGGCCATTTTACTTTCTAGTAGCTGAAGATGAGACACACTATTCTCTAATGCGATGAGGGATTTTTTTTTATTATTTTTATCCAGATTTCTGAAGAAAATGAGACCAATGAGATCACACTGTTTATTTCCCTGTTTTAAACTCTTTTGAATCCATTGATCGAATTCAGTCAAATTCCTTAGTAGTTTCCTGGAGGGAGTCCAAGTAAAATATTAGGAGCACCCTGTCTGCAAAAAGTACTGCCACATAAGTTTAACCATTATTGCACCACAGAGACTCCATGGGATAGTAGGCACTAGGAAGGCCTTGCCTGTGGGGGTAACTTCAATCAGAGGCTGCAGTTTAGCCACTGTTAGAGGATGCAAAGAACATCTGTAGGCTCCACTTTTCCTGCTGACCACGGAGGGACTTGTTATGGCATTCCCTTCAGTAGTTGGTCAGATAGTCAAATAAAGGTATGGGATCAGAGATGAGCCAGTGCAAACACCTCTGCAGTTGCTCTCGCCCACAGGGAGTCTTTGCCAGGCAGGTTTTACCCTTTTGTCATGAGGCTTGTGATGGGATTGAGTTTCTGTGAAGCATGTGTCTCTCCCTGCTGCAGACAGAAGGGTGCTTGTTTGCCTCTGCAGTGGGAATTGATAATAAACTGAACTGAGACTTGACGCCAGCCTCACCTTTCCTTCTTTCAGCTGTATCTTCATCTGGCGTCTGAGCTCCGAGATGACCATCAACATGCGGCAGCGACTGTCTGACATGAAGCAGAGAGGGAAGCAGGCAGAAAAATCTCCTCCACACAAGGCAGCTGGACTCATGAGGTGAGCAGAGTAGACCGAGAAGAGGTGGCTGACTTTGTGGGGTACAACGTGAAAAGTGTGGCACCGGGATTTGACTGTAAGGTTCCTGCTGTCTTCACTGATAGTGTCTTCCCAAAGTTCTCTTATTCTTCTGATGGATTTGCCATGTTTTTTGAGTCCCCCTTCTTTGGATATAGAAGTGATCTTCCAGGCAGACTGACTTAGTGTTGCTTCACTGACTGCAATGTGTATGCAATGCCCCTTGTGTCTTAATTTAGTTTAATATTGATCAGAAACTTTAATAAGCAGTTTACCTAGCAATACTGAGACTGGTACACAGCATCCCATCAGGGAGGGATTGCTTCTTCATGAATAAAGTTCTTTCGATCCAGATTGAATGCAGTTTAAAGGCTGTTTTCTGCAGTGTCAGTACTGAAGTGTACCTGTAAGCTATATGAGTTTGCTGTGTTTATCATAGTTCTGAAAGAGTCCTTACATGTGTGCTGTTTCTTTGTTAACTGTTTTCTGAAGACTCTGAAAAAGGTCACCTAAAAATAATTCTAATATAAACTATAAATATAAAAATCATTTCCATGGGAAAAGTTCTTGGCAGCTAAATCATATTATTATTTTTTGCTTGGTAAACAACGTATCTAAAAACAAACTACCACAGCTTACAAACTGAATAGATCTAAATTTATCTGGTGACCTTTCCATAAAAAGCGGTGCTTAAACACAGACCCTGTTCTTAAACAGGACAAGTGTGACAGGAGATTGTGGATTATTAGTGTAATGTATTTGGTTTCTCTGTAGTTAGTAAGTAGCTGAGACTAATTTGACTGTAAGCAATGCAGGAGCGAGTCCTGATTGAGCTGATACAGGATCAAAGTGGGGAAAAAAGGATAAACACAGATTTTTTGATGCTGTGTCCCACAGTCTTCCTCTTCCAAATGACTACAAGTTGAGTTCTAGATATGGAAGTAGCAAAGCATTGGAGGACTTACCACACTGGTTGTTGTGTTGAGTATCGCAAGGACCTTCCCACTCCCTTTGGGAGCAAGTAATGTTGAAACAAGTCTGTCTGCATAGTTTCATTTGGGAAAGTCTTGATCTGTTCATTCTTGGAACGAGTCTTGTCTAATATGTGCTTTTGGTAATGATGCTGGGAGAACTCAGGAAACTTTTTTTCTAGCCAAAATTCTGGAGCTGTCAAGCAATGTGCTTTTTATAGCAGACTCTCCATTATTCCAGCAGCTGCAGCCTTACCCTACCGAGGCTCAGCCTGTGACAGATAATCCCAGTCCTCTTCCGCATTAGGTAATTCTTGTTTTCATCACAGACGCTTGCTGAAGGGCGGTGTTAGTGCCACGCCAAGCCCAGAACTTTATTAAACTTGTTTGGTAACCTCTTTGCAAGCCTGGAATCTACTTCTTTGGTCAGATTTGAAAGCTTGTTTTCAGTTTTGATCGACCACTGGGGTCACTGGAGATGAGCAAAGACGTAACTCCAGAGCATTTTGGACTGAGACTGAATATGGAGGAAGAACCTATTGGACCATTACTGAGGTGGGAGAAGGAAAACTAATGAACTTGAGTAAGACTGGTGTACTAGATGCCCTGTACCTGTTCTGGCTGTGTTTCCACAGTCTGTCTTTGTAGGTTGCAGTGGAGAGTTGGGTTGCATCTTGTGATGTAAAACTTGTCTCGGAAGGACTCATAGTAGGATAAGAAAGCTCTCTGCCTGGTGATATGTCAAGTGCTCTACTAGATTTTCTCTAGAACAGTATTGCTAGAATTTGGTGGGGGAAGTTATGTGTTCTGCTAGTTCCATAGTATGACAGCATGAATAATCAAAATAATACTGGGGAAACAAAACTGAGCTGAGGCAGCAGTGGGGAGCTGAAGATTTCCAATTCAGGACAGTGCTGTCTCCACCGAGCTGTGACTAGCAGGCAGGGACTGGCCCAGGAGAGTAACATTTGGAGCATAAACATAGAGAAGATGCCTTTCTGGGTCAAACCAGTGCTCCGTGAACCCCAGTGTTCTGCCTGTGACAGTGGCAATGTAAGATACTGTTAAGTGAGACACCGTGTGAGCTCTGCTATATGAACCTTTGTGGTCCGTTCGCCTCATGCTCAGTTGTTATATCAGAGATGTTAGGAGGTACCTGTTTCCTTTAGTCTTTAGTCATGGACCCATTGTCCACTGAATTTGTATAAATCCTTTATGAACTTTGTAATAGTGTCTGCCTCTGCAACCTCCTTTGGTGACAAGTTCCCGGAGTTCACTGCTTTCTGTGGAAAGAAGGACTTTTTTTGTCTCTGTTAAAGCACAGACCTGCTAGGTTCATTGAAAGCTCCCTGCTTCTGAATACTGTGAGCTTTGATGAACTATCGTTCTGCATCCAGCTATTTGTAGTCCCCATGGTTTTTTAAACCTTTATCATAACCTCTCTCCATCCAACCTCTCCAAAGTGAAGAGTCCCAGACTTTTCAGTCCTTCCAAAAACTTTTAGAAAGACTAAAGTTTCTCCTCTGAAGGATTTCTCTGACTCGCCTCTATGGGACACTGGATTATTTAGGAACTAATCTGACCTGTATGACCCATAGTTCTCCATAGTGCCCCTGAGAGCCTTTCAGTTCTGCCTCTGGCTGTGATAATTGCAGATGTGTGCCTCTCTCTCATCTGCTGAACATGAGGAGCTTTGATTGTTCGGAATAATAGAACTTGTAGTCAGCTGATATTGCTGGTACATTTTGGTTTTGAGGCATTTGTGTTTTCAGAGAAGGAACCATGTAAAGGCCTTTTAATAGGGTTTTGGTTTTGATCCAAGTATGCATTTTATTGTTCAGAAAAGCTTGTGTGAAATTTTTGGAAGGGAAGTTTTAAACTGATTTTACTGTGGAATTTGCAGGGCTTATAGTCATGTTTTAGCTGAGAATTTTTTTTTATTTTAATTTTAAAAGTCACTTTCTCTGTGACTTTCATTGAAGCTCTAGTATAAATAGCAGGAGATAGAAATGTTATCCAAATCAAATTGTCTAAAACTTATATATGTATGCTGAAGAAGCACTGTGTGCCTTCAGATATATTTGGAAAGAAGCGTTCCTTATCACATTCTCATTGAGGCTTTGGTCCAGTCCAGGAAAGCTGTGTGGTCTCTAGGGCTCAGGATGGGGCAGGCTTTTGATGCCAGATCAGAAGTGGTGCCTGAGTCTTTCCTGAACTACTGCAGTTACACCAGGGAAATTCTGAAGTCAGCACCACTGTGATCTTTTGGTGGGGAAAAGCAAGGTAACTTTATTTTTAAAACCCTTAGGCATTTGGGCAGGGTGGATGCCATCTGCCAGTGATCCCTAGCACATAGGATGTTTCATAAATATGCCCCTAAAGCTGAGGGTTTAAGTAGCACAAGATCAGAGTGGGAATGCTGACAACGTGCCTCTTTAAATGGATAGTTGCCATTCCTGTCTGTTTGCTTTGTTTTAAGAAAAGAAAGAAGGGTTGAATTCAGGACATGCAAAAGAATACAGCATACCTAATATCAGATGTTTTAAGACTAGAACTCCATAAAGGCATCTGGCACTTTTAAGTCTATACATGTGTCGTGAAGACTTTCTAACTGAAGGTCCTTCCCTGCCATTGACCCCATACGGGCAGACCCTTCAGAAGCTAGGAACTGAAGTGCAACTGACTCTGCACATGTGTACAGAACAAGATCCAGGCAATGGGGTAATTCCTCAGCAAAGGAAGAAGACAAGAGCAAGGACAATTAAAATCCTTGCTCTAAGTGAGTCACATGTATCATGAGAATTGGATGTGTCTGTAGATGCTATTCTGGGATAGCTACTCTGAAACATTTATTCTGGTATGATGATGCTTTGTTGGGGTTTGGCTGAACCCACTCTCAGCAGAAATTCAACAAAACCCAGAAGTCTTACTCCTTTGCTTTCAAAATGCTCTCATGTGATGCTTATTTGGAAGCAGCTTCTGTGCTTGAAACCCCACCTTACATCACTCTGACTTCCATCTAAGCATGAACAAGAACTGAGGAGGAGTTTTGAGGAGATGTGTGCAACAGAGGGGCTTAGAATAAAATCCAAAGTACATAGAAGAAGGCAAGGCAAGAAAGGAGAAAATAATAAAGTCTGAATTGAGAGACTGACTTGGACAAGCACAACAGTTAAAACTCTCAAGAGCTTGTGAACCTAGGTTTCATTTTCAGGAGTATCTCAGTTTCAAGTCAGAATGATCCTTTTGAAAATCCCATTCAGTTATCTCCCTTTAAGTCACAGGACTGAGTTTGAAAAGCATATTTGAGTTGTAAAAAGGAAGATGTGGAAGCGGGGCATGAATTTTTGCTGGGATAATGCAACTTAACCTTACATTTGTATCAAGCACATGTGACTTCATAATTTGTTTGGCACTTCCTGTGAGGTATGAAAAAATGCCTATCTGACTTCCAAAATATGTTTGGATTCTCTTACTCAGCTCCTTTGAGGATATCAGAACATACTTTTTTCCCCTTACTAATTTTGTCAGTCACCATCTGATGGACAGAGGCTGTCTTTCTATTTGTAGCATAAACCACATTGATAGCAATCTTCACTTCTCCATTTACACCAATGACAGTACATGCAGGCGTTTAGCAAACACATAACTTTGCCTTGCCAAATCACCTCATCATAGTGAGATACTCAACCAGTTAGATGTTAAAATATCTAATAATCCAACCCTTCTTCCTCAATAAACTCCTCAAACACCCGTGATGAATAGAAGCAGAAGGATGCTATCCAAGTTAATATTGCCTACCATGTATAAATGTAATATACCTCACAGAATGAAACATGGTATAACCTCAAATGGACTGTGGTGCTTGAATTTTGTGTGGGCTCCCCTGCTTAGACATACGAGGCTGAGATTGACAAGATGGACACACAAGGAGACATTAGAAAAGATGAAGAGACCGACAAACTCAAATGTCAAAAGTAGATGAAGACAGCCAACATGAAACTGTTTCACTGGAGGCCTCTGCAGACTACAATTAGTTTCATGTTTCTTTTTGTCAGAATACCTCAAAGTTCATCTGAAAGGGTTGGGTAGTTCTTGCTCATCTACTCCTAATAAAAAAGAAATTAATGTTCTGCTGCTATATGGAACGAGAAAAGATAAAGCTACCTTAACCACTTATCATGTTTCAATACTGCCTGATCTCTGTCAGCTGCAGGCAAAGTCGGTCCCTCTCCAGGCTGCTCTGTATTTGGTGGATGAGCTATTTTTATTTCATGAATAATGCTCGGCACTCAACACCCACCAGTGATATCTTACAAATGTCACTAATGATGAGTTTGGAACTCTAGCTCAGGGCCACAGAGTGGGTGCTACTCAGATTTTTTTGTTAGGGATTCTTCATTTGTTCAATTATTGTCCAAAGTGGGTTAGTTCTTTTGGTTCTGTTGACTGAAGGGGTGAGGGGAGGAAGGGGAAGAGGAAAAGAAAAAGGGAGGATAGAGTTTGGTGTTGGTAAGTGTCCTTGATTGGTATTGGGGAATTCTATGCTGGGAGTGCCTCTGAGGTCTATGTGGGAACACTTTTCCGATCTACTTTGATTAAAGATCTGCCCCAAATATGTTTTATATTATTCCTTGTGCCTGAAGGCTAAAAAGGCAGCACGGTGCTCTTATGGTGTGTGGGCTGTGCCTTCTGGTTCTGCGTGGTGCAATCCTTGATACAAACCTGTCTCTTATGTGGTAATTTGCCATATATCAAATTGCTCTCAAACAGGGAGTATCTGTTAAACATTTTTTGTGTGTAAAACAGTTCCAGGGAAGAAATGCTTAAGGGTTGGAAAAATATTTGCCTTTCAGATATGCTCTACCATCTTGACCTTTTCAGTTGATGGGGTCTGAAATTGAAGATGAAGTTTCATTCTACTTGACTTTCTCAGACTCATTTGCTTCTGTTCTGATTTCTGCCATCCTTCCACACATATGAGACGATTGCTGTGGCAGTCTCTGCACACTTTTGTGCAGGGTTTAACTTGCCCTGTTTCTCAGAGATGGGTTTTGTTAGAGTGGGGGCTGTGTGGGCGAGTTGAGGCAGCCTGCCAAGTGTGGATGGAGACGAGGTGGATAACTGCCTGGTCTAAGGATTGAAATAGTGGGCAGTTCTTGAGATAGACCATAATATTCCTTCCAATTCCTGCCTCCCAGGCACGAGTCCATCTCTGCCCTGTCCTCTGTGCCTGCACTCTCATCAGACAGTGACAAGGATGGTGAAGATGAAGGGAATGATGAAGATGAGTTACGCGGGCTGCAGTCTTTCCATATTCAGTCCAACTGCAACACTGAGAGAGACTCAGGTATAAATGGCATGAATGTGAAGTGGGGAGAAGACGAGAGGCACTGGCTAGGGGTAACAAGACATGGGCTGAAAGAGAAAGACCAAGACAGAAATAGATAGATCAACACCAATGGATAATGTGGGTTACCCATTCCTGCACCTGAAGAGTGGGGCACATTTCAGAGTTCTACGATTAGAATCAGTTGCTAAATTGCCAACTTTCTTGCTAGTTCCAACTGGCCAAACAAATTTTGAATTAGTGTCCTGGGCTTGGGTCTACAAGGTATTAGAAGTCTACACACTCTGCACTGTGGCAAGTGTTCTGCAGTGGGTCTGCTGAGTCAGTGAAAATCTTATATAAAACAGTACATCTCCATTAAAATTTTGATACAGTGATTCAGTAGTCTATGGGAAAACATGTGTTGGCAGCGGTCAGATGATTCAAAAGATGTAGGAATGCTGCCTTTGAGGAAAGATGGGGTAAGAGGTCTTTAAAAAGCTGGACTGCTGGCCAAGGATGTCAACTAGGTACATATCTTTTTCCCTTTCCAGATCCAGACATCACCCTCTCGAGAAGCCTTTCCCATTGGGAAATGAGAAGGGTGAGTTGCTAAACCTTCAAATTGTATTTCTTGTCATAGAGAAACTGGAAAAGAAATTCCCATGGAGATTAAAAACTGAATTCACACTGGTGGGAAACCATTGAGAAGAGCCTCTCTGAAGAACGACTTGGGGATAGCAAAATAAAGCCTAGTTTAAAAAACAGTTTCACTTGGGATTTTTATATCAGCATCCTTCCATCAGATGCTATGCTTTTTCCCTTCATATCTGGCCTAAATGTAGTTCTGAAGCTGACCATATATTTGGATTCAACGAGGCATTTAAATGTTCAGTTATGCAAGAAGCAGCAATGGAAGTATCATCTTTACTTGATGCTTTATGATTAAGGGAGAAATTTTAAGCTGTCTCACAGACAGCTTTGGGGCTTTTATGGAGATGGACATAATTGTGTTTTTCTGTGGGTCTTGTGTTCTCTCTCCTGTTTTGCCATCAGCAGAACTCAGTCCCTAAGAATGTCTTTCTTTCCATTTCCTTCAGGCCAAAGAGATAGCAGCAATCCAGCGCTCAGAGGCACCAATGAGCAAGATGCCCCGGCAGCGTGGGCGCTGGTCCCAGCCAACCAGCAACATAGAGATGACTGTGAAATCCATGCTTGATTTGCGTCAGTTGGAGTCTTTCTCCGTTTCCCGTTCTCCGAGTCGAGACTCACTGTCTCAAAACAGCAATGGGGATGACAGAGAAGAGCAGGCAGATCTTCCTGTGCACATCAACAAAGTAAGGGCAGTACTACTCTGTGGAGGTGAATCTACTCTGGGTGCATCTGTGCTGCCTCTCTTTATTATTACCTACATTTATTACTACTTGATGCCGTTCTTTATACCTTTAGAGGTGGCTCTAAATGTCCCCTGAGAAACTTGTTTAGATAATTCTATTGTAGTTAGTACTCCTGCAGTGTGTGACTGCCATTTTATATCAGAAGCCATATGGGATCAAGGTTTCTTTCCAATGACAGGGAAGACCTCATGTTTCCTTTTAGCTCTTCAATTATTTATGGCAAAAATAAGCTGAGAAGCTGAGCTTGGAATTACAGCTTTGTACCCCGTTACCTGTTAGCTCACGCTGCTGGGGTGCAGTTTCTTGACTCCAGTGGCCACTGAAATGTGGCTCATATGATACCTTTAGTTGTGGGCTGTGCTAGATTATAAAGTTCTCTTAATCTTTATATCAGTGGGTCACAGCAAGTAATGCATGCTCATATCTCAGAAAGCTAATGCATGTTTTCCAGTAGCAGTCTGTCCTGATGCCTAACTTCATTAGAGTCTTTCCTTCCTTTGTAACTGCGTGACTGAGAAGAGGATTGGGCTTGTTGCGTGCAGTAAATCAGTGTTTTTCAGCTGTGGCCCACAGACTTCTCTGAACTATGTCTGATCAGCCTATAAAAGGTAATGGAAGAAGCTGCTGCCACACGGCTTACACTCCTGATGTGTGGTCAGAGAGGGATTGGGAGTCCAGTACTTTACCAGAGAATTTTAGGGGATTGCAAGCAGGAAGCTGCCCAGGAAACCACAGCAGTAGTCTGTCAAGTTTAGTAAATAAGGAACAGTAAAGACACAGGAGTGCTGTGTTTTCTGATTTCAGATTTCTGATCATATTCTGTGCTGTAATGCATACTTTCTAGCTCTGCACAGCACTTGCTGACTTAAGAAAAAACACTGGTAATATCTAGGTTTCTCTCTTTTTAAACCAGGTTGGAAGCTCAGTACCTCCCCAAGATAACCGGTCTTGTGTGCGACCCCAAGTGATTCGGCTTGTGTCTTGTGAAGAGGGGATTTTCTCTCAGGAACTGGAACCTTCTGAGAGTGAGGAGTGTGTAATCTACCCTGAGCAAGATGAAATCCACCCCACAGACCCTAGCAGGTTAAAAATAAGCTCTCTGCTGTGCATGGCATAGATGTTTCTATTACAGTTTGCTTGCAGCTTGTGTCATAACTTGGATGAGTTGACTTACTGCCTGATTGATGCCAGGCATGTTTAGTTGAGAGTTTTATGCCAGCCTGATGCTAAAGGAATCTGAAACTAAGAAGGCACCTTTAAAATAATCTTTCCTCTGTGGAAACTGTGCATTAGCAGCCTCCTCCAAGTTGTTTTGTTTTTTGGTTTTTGTTTTTTTTTGAATAAACGACTTGGGAGCAGCCTTTTTGCTTTCTCCCTTATCTGGTTTGAAATAAGTAAGCAAGGGAAAACTGGGAAGCTGAAAAACCACCCAACAGTGACGTATACGTGGCAATGAAATGTCTGCCCAGGAGAAATGACAGGACACTATTATTTATGACAATTTCAAGCCTAATTAAGCAAGAATTCAACAAATGTACTATGTGATGACCCTTTTGTGGGAAATAGAATGGTGTGCATGAGATGGATGGAATTGAAGAGGACACTGGAAACAGTGGAGACCTTTTTTCTTCTTCTGCTATTTCTTTTGCTTTAGTTTCACCTCACTTAATTTTCTGTTTCACTCTCTGCTCCATTTTTTTTTTCCTTCCCTGAATTTTTTTCTTCCATTCTTCTCTTAATCTGATGCTAATAACTTTAATTTCGTCTGTCTCCTCCTGCTCTGTCACAAAGAGTGGGCTGATAGCTTTAGACAGGCTTTTATGCAAGAGTGCATGCCAAGATTTTGCAGTTGGAGCTGCTAGGTTTCTCCTAGTTTCTCTTTTTTTTTACATTTTTAATTTTATTGTGATAACATTTGGACATGTGCTGTTCCATTATGTAAGAATGGGAGGCCCTCTAGTGATGTTGGATACAGACTGGACACATCTCAAAGTATCCAGTTTGCAAGCTGCCAGGGGTAATTGCCATTCAGTTCTGTTGAGTGATTTCTGCATCCTGCCTTTCATTGAAGTACATCTGAAACCGAAGTATTTCATAAAGTGGAAAACCTAAGTCCTCAGGCATAAGGCAAAAGAATGGTGCTGGTGCCGTTTGACAAAAGCAGACTTGTGAAATTACAGCAGAAATCAGGAACCCTGTCCTACAAAGTTGTATGACATTCTTCAGTAAATTAGTCTTGCTCAAATCCAGAATCTTCTCTATTTTGCAACACAGAAGTTGCCCAAAGCAGGAGTTCATAAACATGGAAAAAGTAGTATATTAGGGCTCAAATCTAAGGCAAATTGGAGTGTCTATCATGCAGGTATAGGCCTGGTTTTAGTCCCTTTTTCATTTTGTAGACCTCTACATTTGTTCCTCACCTGTGCTGGAAATCAAGCCAGGGAAGTGCTGTGCTGGTGCATGGTAATCATGGGAAACAGACAAAGCCCAGAAAATCAGACAGTCCCCTTGAGACTTCACTGTCCAAGCTTAATGAAATGCAAAAAATATACTGTATAATGATGAGAGAAATCAACTTCTTTTTCTCTTTAAAGCCTTACTTTTGTAATCAAAGGTGTTACTAACACAGGTAAGGCCTTATTAAAGTTAGAGCGTGCTTCTTTACATGTGAAACAAATATCTCTTCTAGTGCTGTATCTTTCCTGTCTCTCTTGTAGTGAGTTCCAGGTAAAAGCATTGCCCCGTGGGAAGCTAAGTAGAGGCTATCACAGTAATGGATGCCCAGACAAACACAGTCCGGACAGCGCCTGCTCTGTAGATTACAGCAGCAGTCGTCTGTCCAGCCCAGACCATCCGAATGAAGGTAAGATACAAAGACAATATAAATGGATTTATATGTGCTGTGTAACGCTGCAGAAACTTGCTGGGGTGGTTCTGTGCTGTGTTTGTTGGTTGCTATCCTGATCTCTAACACTTGATCTTCTTCATGAGCTGCACCGAGGTCACGCTCCTATTAATCTCACTAGTGTTGCTGTAAAGGTTCAGGTGCATTTGAACAGGCACTTTAGTGAAGCCACTGTAGAAGCAGGAGTTGGTTAAAGTGCACTTTCCTTGTGCACCTTTGGCTTTATTTTACCTTCCTAGGTAAGGAGGCAGGTTCAGTATTGACTATCCTATAGGCCATGCTGTTTGTGGGATATGGTATTTAGAGAATTACACTTAATGCTGACCGACGCTTGCTTTAAAGCTCTAGGCTCAGTTTACCGTCTTTGCTGAATATTTTTTTTTTTTTCAACCTGGCTATTGTTACTGTGATTATGCGATTAGAGCACTAGGATTTTTTGCCTCTTCCCAGATTCTGAAAGCACCGAGCCCTTAAGTGTGGATGGCATCTCAGATCTGGAGGGAGAGGAAGGAGAGGAGGACGTGGGTACTAGCATGCCAGAGGGAGAAATACCCCAGCCACCAGATCAGGAAGAGTTCCTCAAGCAGCATTTTGGGACCCTGGGCAGCGCTGATGGAAAAGGTACAGCTCTCTGCTCATGGGGGCACTTTGTACAGTCACTCCAGATTTATCCCCTGTATAAATCAAGCCAGGCTATAGGTTCTGCTAGGCTTTCGTGGGTGTGTGAGTACGAGGGGGCAAAAATGGGAAGCAATGTAGAGAGGCCTGAAGAAGAATGACACCTGTTAACTCCATTGGTCTCTGTGTAAGTTTGTGTGGATGAGATCGGGGTCTGTGTCAGTTTGGGCTAAGTATTTTCCCTGGAATACTGAAGAGCCCATTCTCTTGTTCCCGGACTAGTTTTCCCTGTTGTACATGAAGTTATTAGCTGTGTGTTCACCCCCCTCCACCCCCCATAGGTAACATGTAGTGGCCTCTAGTGGTATATTAAGGCATAACAAATGCCACAAAAGAAAAGGCTGAAATGCTGGGTGGAGGGAGAGAATAAGAGAAGACATCAGAGTGGCAAAGGAGCTGGTTAATCTTTATCCACCAACTCCAGAACAAAGCGTATCTTTTTAGAATTGATAATGATTGCAGGCAGCAATATCTATGTGAGTTGTCTTCTATTTTTTTTTTTTCTCCTTTGATTGGTTTGTTTTCTTTTTGATGCCAGTGCCTCAGTCCTACAGGCAGGATAGGACACAAAGGGAAGAGAAAAAGGAGGAGGCATACCCTTAGGGAGAGTAGCAGTTTAAAGCAGACTAATCTAAGTAGAACAGAAAAGGCAAAAGCAATGAAATTATTTCATTCTGAGTGGGTGTAGCTAAGAAAATCCCCTTGGATATGCGGGAACATTTGATAATCTCTGTGATAAGAAAATGCATGTGTCAGAATGTTTGTTCTGTAACTAAACTGCTCCCTTTTTCTCTCCCCTTTAACCAAAATTTTTAGGTGGCTCATGTAGGAATCTGGAAAGAACTGAAAACCTCAGCATTTCCTCTCGCTTTCTTTCCCAGTCCCCGGCTCTCAGGTATGGCTCTGCTTGTTTTGAGTGTTTCTGTCGGTCTGTTTTTACTAGTGTGAGTAGGTCTTGTGCCAGGCCCTGGGCCAAAATAGTTAAGCAAACTTCTGGCCTTGGTGTGCCTAGGCACAGCAAAGTGTTAGCACAGCACCTGGCAGGCTGCTGCTTGCAGACCCTTGTGATTTGGACAGGCCATCCTGTGTCACTTTAGCTGTTCTATTTCTTCCTAAAGCAACACTGTTGTTTTGTTCTTTTTCTTCTTTCAGCAACGTGCTTAATTGTTTCATGATTAATGCCTTGACTGAGGAGTCGTTAAGCATCTAATTTACTCTTCACTGTTTATGCTCTGTTTATTCTTTTGCATTTCATTCAGCTTGGACAATGAAAGTAGGCTTGTCAACTTTTTCTTTGTTTTACAGTCCTTTCTTACACAGCTTTGTTTCTCAGCCCCATGGCTTCACAGGGTGCTCTGGTGTCTCATACAAAGCCCAACAGGGAAATTACTCTTCCAAAAAAACCTCAACCCTGAAGCACCCCAAAAGGCCTCTCCAAGCTGTTTCCCTTGTTGTTTTAAAAAAATCCCAACAAAACAAAGAAAGAGACAAAAAAAAAAAAAAAAAAGAGGGGGGGGTAAAAACTTTTGTTGATTTGGGTTCATAAGTGTTTAAAACAATCAAATACTCCTGTATGCCTCCAAAATGACAACCTGAAATCTCAGCTGATATTAATTTAATTGTACAGGACTGAGCAGATTTGGGTGCATCTATGGTTCACCAGCTGTGTCTAGATTCACCATGTTAGGGAATTTTTTTTTGTCATTGCTGTGTTCAGCTGCTGTTTCTGCTGTCAGGAGTGCCTCTTAGTGTGTCTTGCATTGGGACTGTATGTTTTGGAAGAAAGCCAGTGGTTAGCTATTGTGTAAGCTTCTGGAGAGTTACAGTGGTGAGTGAAGGAAGTTCCTGGTGCTCTAGAGATGTAACAAGAGAGGTAGTTTTAGGTTATGAAAACCTCTGGGCTTTTAATCAGTTCAGCTCTTTAAGCATGCCGGATGTTGGCAGAAGTTGCCTCCTTTCTGAAGTAAGCCCACTGTGCTTGTCCAGAGTAGAGAGGAAGAGGAAATTAGGCTTTGCTCTTGAAGATACTGACCAGGTTTCCTAGTAATTACACTTTCATAATGTTAGGAAAATATATTTATTTTCTCTTAGGATATATTGGAATTGAAAAGATTTCAGTGTTAGTAATGAGCTGAGAGAAGAGACCTGACTTGACTTTGCCCAGTCTTCCCTCTGCCTGGAATTTTTCCTTCTCTTTTGCCTTCACCTTTTACAGCGTCTTCCCTGGAAACAGTGACCCAATGTTATTTGTGACTGTGCAGCTGAAGGTCCCAGGGATGAGTAGAATCAAGTGGCAACAGCCTGTGGCATTTTTGACTTGAAAAAAAACAGATAGGGAAGGGCTTTTTATCCCAGAAAAACTGACTTAAGGTGTGTGCCTGTTTGTCCAGGGCAACATACTTATTTGTTTTAACTGGGATTTCTTTATCATGTTCTCTAGACGATTGTCACTCTCTTCGTCAAATCTGATACTGGATTCAAAGCCCATCGAGCTGCCAACCCAGACCAATCGGTTTACACCAAACCTGTTGAAAAATGATGGCAGCAGCCATCCTGGTGATGCACTGGAGAACAGCCAGCTCTTGGAGAGTGTAAATTCAAATCGGGCTGTTTATGTCCACAAAAAACACAGATCATCTTTGGAGGCCAGCAGAGTTGGTATGGCTCCTGGACGGGTTATTGCGTCTTTTCCAGAAGGCCCTGTGAATGCAGTGATGAGAAAGGCGCAGTCAGTTCACGACCTCGTTCATGAGGGTAAGGACACAGGTTGGAATGATGGTATAAACCCAAGAGTGAAAAGGGGAGATTTGAGCTTGAGTAGAGATTTAAATTAAGCTTATGTCTTTCTGCGTTCCGAGCTACAGGCTTTGTATGTCTTCTAATTCTTAGCCTGTCAAGGGAAAATATTTTTAATTTGTAATGCAGATGCTGGTCTCCTAATTGTCAGTCTCTGAGATTTGTTTGGCAGCTGTGGGAGGAGCAATGCCAAGGGTGAAATGAACTATTTGCAAATAAATTATCTGTTGCTATGGGTGGTTGCTCCAGGCCAAGACTGAAGCTCCCCCGGGTGGGTAGGAGAGAAAAAGGGAAGGAGGGGACAGTAACAGGGAGCTTACTGTGTCCATGCCCTCTGTGTGAAAGAACTCCATTTTTGAAACAATCAACTCCTGAACCATCAATAAGCACTTGGTTTGTTTTAAAAGAAATAAACCTCATCACCGCGACATCATGTATAAGTTTTTGCCTGCTCCCTCTGGCCTCTCAGTTAATGGTCACAGTGGTCTGAGGCCTTCTGGCCATACACTTTAAGAACAAGTATCTCATCAGGTAAGCAGCAGTGTGTGAGCAGGATGAGGGATGGGCAAAAAAGCAAGCTGCTGAGGCTTGGTGATACTAACCTGAAGTAGTGATTCTGTACACCTCTCCCAGGGGCTGAGCTGAGGCACATAGGCTGGAGCAGCTCTGTTACTTTCCAATTTTGGAATTCACTGCAGGCTCTTGTCTATTTTTGGTATGTTTGTCTGTTTAATTTTCACAGATAAGGGTCCTGGAGTGATATCCTCTGCCAAGCAGCATCCTCAGACTCTTTTGGTGGTTGAGAAGGATCCCAGACCTAACAATTGCAGGGTGTTATCAGCCAGTATGTTGAAGATGGATGGATCTGGTGCTCTGCTGGCCAAAGATGTCAGGGCTGCAAAACCAAAGTCCTACATGAACCCCACAACCAGCTTCCGGGCTAAGATGTCGAGGAGTGTATCTGTAGGGGAAAACCTGTACCTTGGTTACTCCACCGAAATGTTGACTGATGGGAGGACTAGCCCTCCAGTGGCAGAGAAGACACTGTTTAGTTCCACAGCAGATGCTGAGAAGATTAAGCTACCAGTGAAAGAAAATGTTCCAGTGAAGCCAGCACTTCAGCCAGTTGTAAACTGCTCATCTCCCAAGTCCTTCCACAGCAAGTTGGCATCATCAAACCGAGCACATCTGATTCTTGACATTCCCAAGCCATTGCCTGATAGGCCCACGCTGGCCTCCTTCTCACCCACTACCAAAACAAAAACCCTGCTTGAGCCACAGTCTCCGCAGTCACCTGCTGGGGCCTGTAAAAAGAAACCCTCTCTTCCTGAGGTCCGAGCCTCCAAGAGGGAGAATCAAAGTGCTGGGCCTCTGGTTCCTGGCAGAGAGATCCCAACAAGACTTGCTAAGGAGAGCCCAGTGGAGAGTCCAGTCTCCAAGACAGGTTGCCAGGATGAGCCAGGGGTCACTAATTCAAAACTGAGGGAGTTGTCAGAGGGCCGGCACCTAAGGTCTCCTGAGGGCACACTGCCCAGGGGCAGGGAGTGGATCACCAGCATCGCCTGTGTGCTAGACAGCCAACCTGGACTTTGCCCACTAGACCCCATCAGGCCGAGGTCTCCTACATCCATAACTACCTTGGCACAGGTCTCAGGTGTGCATGGATACTCATCTCTTATCTTCCCCCTTCTGTCTCCTGTCTTTGTGAACCGCCTCACGATTCCATCACATTTCTTTACGTCCAGCTTCTGGCCTGTCTCATCCTGTCTGCACCTGTCTCGTTCCATAAGCCATCCCCTCAATGGTGAGACACTTCTTCAACCTGACATCTTTTTCTCAGTCTTTAATTTCCATTTCCTCTGGGTCTTATGTCTGAAGGTCCTTTTTAGCTGAACGTTTTGTAGACCCTGGCACTCTCATGTTTTCAGTCATACAATTACCTGTAGGGGCTCAAACCTGTTTCTGGTCAATGCTAAAAGTTGATGTGCTGGGAATCCCCATGAGTTGTGTAGGTTACAGCCCCCACACCAGTCGTGGAGCATATCTGACCAGCAGATGAAGGTGCAGGCCAACATGTGCTAGCTGAACCTAGCAAGCACAGATAATAGTGACCATGAAGTTATGCCAGGCAGCTCAGGCTTTACTTCATTAATGTGAAGGTGTGCAGCGTCCAGAAGGGTTTGCATACAGTTTTCTCATATGAAATAAGACTTGACCAAGGTGAGTGCCTTGAAGTAGCCACCTGTGAGAGTGAGAATGTCTCTGTGCTGCTATTACTCTGCTTTGAGAACGTGTCTGCAAACTGGGTATGCAATGCACATGCAGGCCTAGCCTTTGGGTTTGAGCATAAAGAACACAGATTAATTTTTGAACCATCTCCAGTTTGGAGAAAAAGGTATGAGGTGGGAAACTGTTTTACCTGATGAATACAGCTCTTGTTAAAGGACCTGGTTTAAAGTACTTCAGTCAGATGAAAACTAGCAGGTAACTTCAAACTGAAGCAAAAATCCTGCCCTCCAAGGCAGGAAAGCCTCCAGTGGCAGAGAAGACACAGTTTAGTTTCTCCAGAGATTTTTCTTCTGTGTTACAACCTGAAAGGAAATACATCTCCCTGAAGTACTCAGCTTAGTTGTGTAGTAGGAAGCTGGATGTTAACCACTGCATTGATACCTTGTACCTTCAGAGGGCTATACAGTGCACAGTTTTTAAATCCCTTTTGTGATGTTGTTCTTATTCATATCTGAGAAGGGGCACCTCTGTAATCCTCTGATCAGTTCCTTTCTGTGGTGCCAGATTGCTCCACCATTCGTTGCAGTGGCTAAGTGCAGTACCTCTGCACTGAAGCATTGCAGAGGGGTAACGTGGTTTTGATGCGCTGTTACTTTTCTTTCTGCATTTCTAAAAGGGTCAAACACCCTAAGATTAAAGCACTGTTATGTAAAACAGGAAATGTGGTGTTTTGTCTGAGGGACCTGCTGTCCTTATACCATAGGGTAGCTGCTCTACAGAACAGCAAGTGTGTCTGAAACTTTCAGACCCTACCCCCCCAGTGGTAAGGTTTCCTCCAACAGAAGTTGCAGCCTGGAGCTGTGGAATCACATTCTACAGCAGAGAAGTAGCAGACCAGTTGTCTGTACTCCTTAGGCTGAGTTTTCTCTTCCAGACTTGGGAATCAAGCTACATATCACATGGGTTTTGGTCAGTTGCTAGGAATCTTTGTTTCCAGAAAAGAGCAATTTTTTTTGCACCAGTGATTTTTTTTTTTTTTTTTTTTCAAAGCAGCTTCCAATACATAACACGCCCTGACAGAATATGTAGCAGCACCCTTTAATGAGTTAGGATGATTTAGTACAGTGGATCTGCAATTTCTTTTTTTCTCAGCAGACAGCTGTCAGCCATCAGCTTCTTGCAGACCATGTTTCCCAGATTTTTAGTGGTAGATGCTGGAAAAGCTGTTCAGATCCAAGCTAGCTATTGCTGTTAACAATTTATTGTGGCTTCTGTGGATCACAGCGTGGCAGTTTAGATTAGAACTGTAGGGTTGACAGAGACCTGTTCTGCTTCTGCGACTCGCACTGTGACTTTGGGTTTCCACTTAATTTTTCCGTCCTTCCGTTTTCCTGCCTGTATAACAGCTGCAGATAAAGAGACTTAATTGGTTTTGTTAAAGCATTTTGACATCTACAGTTAAAATGCTGTAGATGTGCTTAATACTGTTGCTGTGTTTAATATTCTCTGCTGGTTTCTGAAGAGCTCTGCTCTGCACACCCAAGAGGCAGAAAATGCCTATTACTCAAGTATTTATGTTATGTTTGTGGCCTTTCTCCAGACGGGCAGCTCACAGAGCTAGAAACCAGCATAAAAAGAATGAACAGAGGAGAAATCCAGAAATAATCATGAGAAGAAGCATCTGGGTTTAAAACAAAAAGAAGGGAGGAGGGAGGCAGCAAAAAAAAAAAAAAAAAGGTTAAAAAAGGGCAAGAATCTTGGACTACAGTGAAGCCCACTGTGCTGGGAACAAAAAACGCAGATGGAAGGACTTGTTCATGCCCCTTTGTTCTTCTAGATGTGTTTGTTTATGTATAAATAAATGTTTTTGTAGGTGTATTTGTTTATAAATCATCTAGATGTATTCATAAAATTAGCTAAAGTTCCCTCCAGCCTGTTCAAAGATGACATTCTTAGAATTGCAGAAATAATAGTGCTGATGTGACCGAGTTTTGTTTTTAGGTAACTAAAGGAAGTTGAATCGCCTTTGTCTAGGCCTTTGCAAATTGAAGATAACAGCAGGTTGTGTGTGTGTCTATGTCTTTGTTCATGGTTTATGTCTAACTCATGAAAGTGTTTATTTTATTAAGACATTGCAGGCCTTCAACTCTGATGCTTTGGACATAATATCTGGTGGGGACAGGCAGAAGATGGTGTCCTTCAGCTGCTTGCTTTTATTTTTCATTTTCAAATTATGGTGTATCAGCAGTTCATATCCTGGGTTGCTCAGAAATGTGATTCTGTTGTGATTAAGTTTGTTTGTCGACACTTCTCTGGGCCTCCGTCCTCACTAGAGAACACTGTAATAATTCAGTATAATCCTTCATCCTCAGCACTCAGTTGTACCCTGTACAGAAGGATACATGAGGGGGAGCGTGTAGACTTCTGACTAGGTGGAGGCTAAATTAGAGGCTCCTCGATCAGTCTCTTTTGCCACTGGAAGCCTTCATTCAAACTTGACTTTAAATATAATGGAGAATGACATGGGTAATCTGTGACTATCCTTGACTGTAACAAAACATGTGCAGTCCAAGAAAAACCATTGCTGACTTTGGAGAGGCTAAAGAGTGGAGAAATAGGAATGTTTGAAACAAGCAGCATCTCTAGGTAGTATGAAGGAAAGCTCATGTAGAACTTACCAGTTTAATGAGTGGCTCGAACCAGCCCTAAAAATTCAATGAGAAGTGTGTGCACATAGTCTTTCAAGTATCTATTAAAAAAAACCCATGATGTTTTCTTACCTGACTGTGAGATGGTGGATATTGGAGTGTGTCTGTGCCTTAGTTTGTTTTTTTATTTTTTTCCTCCCCTTCAGAATCGTGCATCAGTGTAGAGCAGTGTGAGCACGTGGTACTGGAGCTCCAGGACAGCATGCGCAAAGCCATTCATCTCTACCGCATGGTGAGTGCCCTCGGACACAGCGCAGTTGCAGCAGGCTGGCTTTGCAGCCTGCGGGCATCGGATGTGTGGGCTCGCTGGCTCGAGTTGTTCTCTCTTGACTGGGTGTTCAGCGACACAAGCTGCCTGCTGTCCACTTGAATGCACCTTAAGTTTGAACTGGGGAGGCAGGAACTCCTGATTTCCCACTTTTGGATTTTCCAATGGCTTGCTATGGTTCTTTAAGCAAATCAGTTCACATTTCAGTCTGTTTAGCCTAAACTGAAGGTAACAGTATGCTCTTTTTCAAAGGGGTATTAGGGAATTAGTTAATATTTATACAGTGCTTGAGAGATACAAAATACCACAGGAGTTTCAAGTTTTATTATCCCCATCTGTTCTCTGTCTTTGATGCCTGGGAAAAGGATTAGTAAATGAGATACCATGGGAACCCAGCTGTGAGGGGGAACATGCAACCACTCACCTGTCTTTGTCACCGCCAGACCGGAGTCACACGCAGAGCAATGTAACAGCTCTTGGCTTCTTCGCTTAGCTCTGGTCTGTCAGGTCGGCTGTAATGAGTGTGAAACTGCCACAGTGAGCTGCTGCCCTGTGCTGCTCTGCGGCTCTGGCCTCAGCGCTTCCATTAGCTCTCGACCTTGCTCTGTTCCTGTGACCAGCCGCATCTGGCAGACAGGAAGAAAAAGAGACTGTGGCCCTGTGCTGCAGCTGGGAAACATAGCACCTGCTTAGGCCTAGTATATAAGGGGAAGACTACTCAAAAATGTGCTTCCCAGCTCTATCATGTTGGAGTAATGCCTCTGGATGTTATGTGACCAGCAGTATTGGATGCATGCTCTGATATGTGACTAAATCGGCAGTCTCAAATGTTGGAGAAAAGGACACTTGAATAGTCTGCAAATCTTCATGGCTTTGTTTCCCCAAAGGGCTGAAACTGCTTACATGGTGCTCTACCTAAACCCCAATGCATTCTTTGTTTTTTCTTTTCCTTCTCTATTTTCAGGTGTTAAATGACAGAGAGTCTTCTACTGACAAAGATAAAATGGCGGGCCTCCTGACAGAAACATTCTCCTCAATGAAGAAAGAATTGGACTCTCTGAAGGATGAAGAAGAGCTGCCAGCAGTCAAGGAGGCACTGGCGAAGCCACAAGATACCACTAGCCCACTGAATGAGGGATGTGGTGCCAATCTACCAAGTCCCAAGAGTTTGGGAGATGAGCAGACACTAGCTTTGCTGGAACAGTACTCAGAGCTGTTGCTACAAGCTGTGGAACGACGCATGGACAAAAAACTCTGAGGGGTGGCTTTCAGGTGTTTGTGAATACACAGGAATAATCCCAAGAGGAGGACCACAGAGAGAGCTTCAGACTGATGCTATCATCGCACTGGTCTAGGGCTGGTGGGGAGACCTTTTAAATTTATTTCCTCAGGCCCCTACAACTGACTTGCTCTAATTCTTAGCAATGTGCTGGCCACAATTTTAATATTTTTTTTCCCCAGTGGTCTTCAACTTCTTGTCTCTAGACAAAGTCTTGAAAGAGGAGTTTGGAGAAATTGCCTTGAAATTTCTTCATAGCCAGGAGGTCAGAATGTTTGGCACCTAAATAAACAAGGAAAATCCAGTTTATCCAAGAAATTCTGAACTGCTGACTAAAAACAAAGGAGTCCAAGTGAAGCCAATCCCTTCCTCACCAAGGCTTCATGAGACTCAAGAAGCAGACTTTTTATGGGTTTATTTATTAATTTATTTTTCTGACTGTTGCTCTACGTCACATTTGTGGCCATTATCTTTGTCCTTTAACAAAAACTGTCAATCCCTTTGCCATATCCCAGCGAGAAACAATCTCTGTATTATAAACCCCCAACAGGGAGACAGGCTGGAGTGTCTGTGCAATTAATGAACTGTTTTCTGCTTGAATCTTGTCTTGCTGTTCTTTCTTTTCCTGCCTTAGTTTTGTTACCTGGAGTAGTCCTACTGTTGTCATGACGACCCTGTCTGCTTTTCTCTTGTTTCAAGACAGTCCCCACACTGTATTTTATCTGCATTCACCTCCAGGGGAAGGCTCTGCAACCCTTGGATCATGCTTTGGAGATTACTTATTTAATTCGGCAGTGATATTTTTAATCTGGAATTTGATGTTACATTGATCCTTCAGACTAGGTTTTCTGCAGACATTTTAAAAACAGGATTTAGATACACATGTGAAAGTTTGTCTCAGCCACCTTTCATGATTAGGAATTGGATATTGTCTTTGATGTTATCATTACTGGGAAATTTGGGATGATGATTTATTTGTTGAGAAGTGACATGGAAAAGCTGGTTTCCATCTGTTACAGTGTAACTCTGGATTTGGGAGATCTTCAGTGCAATGGCTCATCCATGTAATTTGTTCATTTCACTGTGATAGGAAAATGTTTTCTTCTTGCTTTTCCAGGAAAACAGAATATTTACATCCCAGGAAAGATGGGATTCTCTTACCTTTTATAAAGCTATTTCAGCTACCCACAGAAAATGGTTTCTTAAGAACATCAAACAAGATATTTTGGGATGTGATTACTACCATTTCCCTTGTCCCCAAACTCTTTGCTTGTCATTAATTTCTGGTCTGAGAAACAGAAAATCTTCCCTTCTTGCATTCGTGTGTGCAATACTCTTCCCACCCTCCGGAGCTTCTCTAAGCCTATGCTAACTTGTGTGTGTTGTGGCTTAAAACTGTCCAGTGGTGGTTTTTTGGTCAATGATAAGCTAAGAAAAAAAAATAATTTCAAACCAATGAAATTCTTCAGCACCTTCCCCTATATTCCCACTCCTTTCCACAACAGGGACAGACACACAAAATGCTTTATTTCTCCCTTCATCTCCAGTCAGCCTTGTATTTATTTTAAGGCAGAGCAGTATAATCCCAGTTTATAAAACTAATGCAAGCAACAAGCTTTCAGTGGGAGAGAGACCACTAGCATCTGTGGTAATCACTCAGAGGCAGCCACGCTGCGTCACTTGGTTTCGCAGGTTACAGGCTTGAAGCAGTTTTCTTTCATTTTACTGTCCTGGCTGTCATCTCTTTGAATCCCCATGGCACTCAGAAGTGTGCTCTGTTGACTTCTCTGTCTTTCTGTGACTGGAGATCTACAGTGCAGCCTTTTTTCTACTGGGTGGGCCAGACTGCTGTAGAATGACCTGTTTCTTCCAAATAACTCCAGGGCTGAATAATCTGCAGTTCTCTATCTCCCCCTGACAGGTTTGCTGGCTGATCACCACTGCCGAATGCTTCAGGGCTTGGCAATATGGGGAGCACTTTGAGAGCTTTTCAGCTACTTCTGCCTGTAATTTAAATCTGCCTAATCACATTTCAGGTGTCCTTGCTAACCTTTCCTTCCACGGGCCTGTACTGAAACTTTAAAAGTGTTAATTTTCTAGTCCTCTGTCAGCATTGCACTGTGCTGAAGCAGCTGGAGTGCTCAGTCCCATGGGCAGCTTCTCATGCACAGGCAGCTTTTGCAAAGGAAAGCAAGTTGAAAACCAGAGAGGAAATTTCTGGCAGTTTTCTCAAGTGAAAAGGTGTGCTGGAGATGCTGCGAGTGGAATGTATGATGGCAGTCATGTTGGGTCTGTGATGGAGTTGGTGTGGATCAGGCTTGCTTTTGAGGTGATTAGTTCCTCCACTTTCAGACTGTGAACATATGTCCCAGCATACAGGAAATTTCTTGCTGTACTGGGACCACAAGACACTCAGGTAAAATAGCAGTCCCTTCAACCCAGGTATCTTTTGGTACTGGCGATAACGGTTTGAGGGTCCTTTATATTACTTCCCTGTGCAATTTTATTCCATTTTATTATTTAAACTTGGAGGTAGTGACAAAAAGGGTCAGAGATGATACAGAAGAGCCAGTGGTGAGAATGAAATATCCATTAAGGTAAAGAGCAACAACCAGTGAAGCTGGCATAGAGATATGAAACAAAGCTCTGCAGAAACAAGTCATGTGAAGCAAATCTGATTTTTAAGCTGATCAGAGTGGGTTTTGCTTCCTGGAATGGATTTTGCTTGGGGTCACGGCTGCATGCGGGAAACCAGAGGTAAAATCTGATCAGAGTGATGGTAAAGAGAAGTGTCAGGCAAGTAGATCAGCTGGAGGATGGTTGCGTAGTTTAAAATAAATTAGAAGAGTATATGTAGGACACTCAGGAAAACAGAGTAGAGGTAGACATGGTCTTGGCCTGAGGGACACTGTTTGGCCAATACCTGTGAAAGGTAGATACAGAAAGGCTTCCAGAAAGTAGATTTAGGACTGAGATGGTGATCTGTAATTAAGGAATAAATTGGGAGGGTTTGGGTTTTTTTTTTAAAATATGTCTTATTGGGCCTCTTGTTTCTTTGCTTGCTGTCCTCTAAGCAACTACTTTTTCTTAAACAGCAAACTCGTGAGCTTGTTTGCCCAAGACTTGGATGTTACAAATTGAGTAGTAGAAGTCCAGTAATGGAGATGCTGGTGCCCCAAGTTTGTTGCTGAGAGGGGTGAGGAGATGGTGTTGCTCCTTGTTATTTGAAACTGGTCCAACTGATTCTTCCCTGCTAACTTCCTATTGCTGGCAGTAGGAAATACTCCTCAAAATTCTAGTTTACAGAACAAAGAGAACATAAATGTGTTACATTTTGTTGCACCTTGTGAATATGTTTCACCACAGGCCAGGTAGAGAAATACGGAATGGTAACTGCCTGGGAAGTGAAGAGGCTTGTGGGAGGAGGTAATAAGCTTGAGTCTATCCCTCTTTACTGGTTTGTGTGGGTGTTAGCATAGGCACAACCAGGTACCTGTATTAAGACAAGTTATTTGTTTAACATAAAGCCTGAAAAAATAATTTGGATCTACCTATCCTCTTTATATATATTTTGTCCCCTCCAACCCAACATTCCTGGTCAAAATGAGAATAGTTGTTGGGGGTTTTTTGTGTGTGTTTTTTTTTTTTTTGTTTGTTTTGTTTTTTTTTGTTGATGGTGATGGTGGTTGGTTGGTTGTTGTTTTTTTTTTTTTCCCATCTTGTAAATAGTATTACTTTGCCTGTGGGACACCCTGAGTTCATTCTTGGGCTCTCTTGAACTGGTGCAGTAGGAAGGGCTGCAACCTGAGAGGGCAGCAAACTCTGTTTTGTTTCCTGCTGCAGGCAGGTAACACCTTTCTCCTCCCCGTCCCTCAGCAGCACCCAGGAGCTGGGTTAGGGGGGTTTGCGTTTCCTCCAGCTCCTCTCTCAGGTTGTCGGCTCCTTTCCACGGGACCTCCCAGGCGGTGGTTGGGGCAGGCCTTACAGCAGCCCCCTCCCCAGTCCCCCCTTCTGCAGACTTCATTGCTACTCAGAGGAATTGGGACGTTTCTTTCCGGGAGTAGAAACATACAAACTTAATTTTTTAAAAAGAAAGAATATGTATATAATTATATATAAAGAAAAAAATGGAATACAGGTATTTAAACACCATCAGTAAATTCATGCATGTATACGATGTCTTCCCCCCCCCCCCCCCCCCCCCCGGTTGGATGTGTAGCATCCAGGATACTAAATGACAAAAACCTCATTAAAATAAAAGACTAGAAGCCCCCGAGTGAGCAGGTGCTTCCTTCTCTGGGTAAGACCAGCATGTCCCAGATCCCAGACCCTGTGTGTAAATAACACGGGGCTGGGGGGCGGCTGGGGCCGTATTGGTCTGGGTACCTTGCTGTAGAGCATGGAGGGGGAAAGGCGCGGGGCAGCAGCAGCGTTAGGAAAAAGCCATGTCCACTCCGCGTGTCTTTCGTGCACCCGGCAGGCAACTCTTCTCCAACACTACCTTTTTCCTTCAGACTTAAAAAAAAAAAAAATCCCTTCTCCTTTATTTATAAATGTGTGTTTTTATACTTTTGGCTTTAGGTAAAATAATCCTTTAAAATGTCTTTTTTTTTTATTTTGAAAAAACTATAATAAAGATCATTTGTTGGGTTTTTTTTGCACTGTGAGGCTCCCCCTCCCGTCCCCGTCTCCCCCGGGAGCTGTTTTTAACTCTGTATTCATTTGTACTCCGTGTCTTAAACTGTTCCAATAAAAATGTGACCATTTGTTACCGAGCCGCCGTGGAGCCTGCGCGACCCACTCGCGAGCAGCGCCCGGGTGTGGGTGTGGGCGTGTGTGAGGGGGGGAGGCGGCGGCGCGGGAATGGCGGAGGCGGCGGCGGCGCTGCGGGCCCTCAGGGGCTGCCTGGCCGCCTTCCCGCGGGAGGCCCGCGGTGAGCGCCGGGGCCGCGGCCCAGCGGGGAAGGGGCGGCCCGGGGGAGGCGGAGGGGGCGGTTGGCCGCCCGGAGGGAAGCGGGGAGGCCGCGGAGGGGTGGGGTGGGGTGGGGGGAACCCGCTTGCAGCGGCGGGCGCTGCGGCCTGGGCCGGGACCGGGAAGAAAAACTCGGGACTCCGGTTGCCTCAGCGCGGCTGGGCCGCAGCGAAGGGCGTCCTGCGTGGGTTCAACCGGAGCACCATGTTTTCAGCTTAAATGTTTCCCAGGTATAGAAGCATCAGAACGGCTGCTGCAGAAAAAAAAAAAAAAAAAAAAAAAAAAAGAAACCAAAACCTGAGAAAACAGCCCTTTTAGGTTATGGGGCTTTGTATAAAATAGCAAAACAAAGCACTTCCAAAAATCTTCTTGTGGTGTCATCTCTGTATCCCGGGTGAGGTCTGTGCTCTCCTGTGGGCCCATGGCGTGGGACAAGCAGTGGCTGACAGCAGGAGAGTGGCAGGGCAAGGGCCCGAGGCACCAATCTGGCACAGAAACCCTCCCTGACAGCCCCTGGGCTTTCACAGAGCCATTTCTGGAGCTGGGGGGACACCTCTTGCCGTCAGTGGGGGTCCGGTGGTGTGGGGTTGGAAGCCAGCAGGTGTGCTGGCAGAGCCCTTCTCTCAGGATGCCAAGTGAAACTGTTTTCTTGTTTGCCTGGACAGAGCTGGGGTGGACAGATTCCATACCCTATCTTGATAGGCCTCCGTCCCCGCTGGAGTTTTATCGAGAATGGGTGAGTCCGAACAAACCTTGTATAATTCAGAATGCCATCAGCCACTGGCCGGCTCTGAAGAAATGGACTTCAGCTTACCTCAGGTATGAACAAGCTTTGGAGCAGGGCTGGTGGTCAGTTTTGGTTGACCTCAGTAAAAGGCCCATGTTAATCTTCGCTTTTACCTGTAAAATTAGCTCAGATTCCTCCACGCTGCTCTATGAAAGTGTTCAGTTTTGCCACCGTGTTTAAAACTGATGTATAGATTTCTTCTGGCAAGCGTACTGTCCTGTCCGGTTCCGATGCAGTCAGAGGGGTGGGTGTTCTGGCTGTGTGCAGCCAAGCTCAGGCTATCAAAACCCAGTCTGACTGCTGTGCTCTGCCCAGTGCCTCCCAGTTGGAGTGGGGCTGCAGCTCTGTAAGAACAGACTGACTTGTTTGTCAGAGTACACCTTGTTTGCTCTGTTGTGAGCTCACCTGTTGGACAGGAGAGAGTTGAGAGGTAAAAGATACTACAGTTGCCTTGACTGCAGGGAGCAATTGGAGCAAGAGTCCTTACCAGACGGTAGAAACTCTAGTCTAGAGACACCCATCCATGGAAAGCCAGGCTTCTTATTTTTGCTGCCCATGAAACCTTTTTAAAGTAACCAGTGTCCGATCTGTGGGCCAATCACAGGTCTGCCTATAAACCTATGATTTATTTTGCAGGGAGGTAGTGGGTCCCAAGGTAGTGAGTGTGGCAGTAACACCAAATGGTTACGCGGATGCGGTGTTTCAGGACCGTTTTGTCATGCCAGAGGAGCGCCAAATGCCTTTCATGGACTTTCTGGACATTGTAGAGAAGAAAGTGACCTCTCCCAGCGTATTCTATGTGCAGAAGCAGTGTTCAAACCTCACCAAGGAGTTCCCTGAACTTGTCTGTGATGTGCAGCCTGATATACCATGGATGAGTGAGGCACTTGGTAAACCTTCTGTTTCTCCTGTATGCAGTAAATATTTTGTATGGATCTTTAAAATGATCATGCTAGGTACATGATAAATGTTTGTCCTGTTTCTGGGTGCCACAGCTCAGTTTGGTTTTATCCCTTTAGAAAGCAGAAGTGGTAAAATACTTAATAATAGACTAGTCTAAGTTTTGGGTTTGTATTACTGCAGAATCAGTATCTCAGTTGTGTATTAGGACCATCACAACTGAAACAATGTGGTGACAGTGCCATATATCACTTCTTTATAGTGGATTTTCTCTGATTTAGAGTCATTTTTCAGCTCAGATTCATGCTGTTGCTAGCAAAGCTAGCATAACAAATGAGCAAAACAGCACACAGCCCCCACCCCCCTTGGTAAAATTACAGATGTTTGTTTCTAGTTAAACACTGTTCTATTTCAGCTGTTCTCTGTTTTACAGCATGCCTTTCCTTAAAATGTCAATAAAAATGATTTACTGTGATCTCACCTTTTTGCGACTGTAGGTAGATGTGCTGCAGATTTTTTGTAAACTAAGTTTTAGGGATTAAGAATGTGGAAACAAAGGCTTGTAACTGTCGATTTGGGGCTGGATAATGCTGTGTCCTGAAGTCTGATGGGCACCACTGTGGCTTCCAGTGCAGAAGGAGGTTACTGTTGCTCAGAGTGCTATTTGCAATAAAACCTGTCATAGTTACACAGGAAGTTGAAGGACAGAATTTGGCAGAAAATTATTTGAAGTGCTTTTAAACATCACACTTCAAATTCTGTTTTTGTTGACAACATTCCTATATTCCCTAACCATACAGGGAAGAAGCCTGATGCTGTGAATTTCTGGCTTGGGGAAGCGGCTGCTGTGACATCTTGTATGTATCGTATGACGCTGTATGTCTTCTGTGTGCTTTCAGCACAGGTTTAAGCGGGCTTGTTTTGAGTTAGTGGCTCAGTAGGACTGTGTGTTTTCTCTGTCAAGGCAGTTCTATTTGAACATGCTTTTTTTCATTCTTTCTCCTGCGCTTCTGAAACCTTTTGCTGCTGTGTCTCTGGGTGCATCTACCTGGCATTGTGTCAAGCAAGGCACTGATGGTTTGCTTCCTTGAATACGTTTGCTATAACATGATATTGTTACTTTCCACACCCACTGGCCACAAGAGGAGCAAGCAGCCTGATAATAAAAGCACAAGCTGACACTTCCAGTTTACTGTAGTTTCTGATATAGAGAATGAAATAACACTGATTTTCATTCTTTCTCCACATCTCTTTTTTTTTCTCAATCCTAGTACATAAAGATCATTATGAGAACTTGTACTGTGTGATATCTGGAGAGAAACATTTTCTGCTGCATCCACCGAGTGACCGTCCCTTCATCCCATATGGTACTTAATTTACTATGCAATATGTCTGAAGGTTGGAAGGAAGAGAGACTAAAATATTGTCAGGTTTTCCATATTGTGTAAAGTAATAGATTCGTTGGTACGTCAGTCTCTTCAGCTTTAGGATATTTAAATTATTTAAGTATCTTGTCAGTATTGTAGCATGTCACCTTTGATGTTTAACAGGTTTGGATTCTGCCTGCTTGTTCTTTTCTCTATAAAAAAAAAAAAGCCAGGAAGCTGAAAAATAAGTTGTAATTTAATGAAATATTCAATTACAAAGTGAATCTCTGAAAACTGGAGAAATGAAAAAAGAGATTATGGCAGCATTATTTTGCACTGCCTGTTTTCTATTTCTTTATTTTTCTTTCCTAAGTGCACAGTAATGGTTTGTTATATTGCAGTGTCATCCAGAAGATGGACAGCTTAACTTTATGGCTCCTAAAATAAGACTTTATTTTCCCACTCCTTGACTTTCAAACCTTCAGATTAAGTGAATGCAGAGTGCTATAGGACACTAATACAATTTTGCCTAGATATGTGTGCTGCTGCAATATTTTATTTATACTGGCTTTATTTTGTTTACATCCTTGAAGTCACAGAATCACAGAATGGTTTGGGTTGGAAGGGACCTTTACGATCATCTAGTCCATCCCCCTGCCCTTCACTAGACCAGATTGCTCAAAGCTCCATCCAACCTGACCTTCAACACTTCCAGTGATGGGGCATCTACAACCTCCCTGGGGAACCTGATCCCGTGTCTTGCCACCCTCACCATAAAAAATGTCTTCCCTTTATCCAGTCTAAATCTACCCTCTCTCAGTTTGAAACTGTTGCCCCCTGTCCTGTCATTACAGGCCTTGGTAAAAAGTCTTTCTCTGTCTTTCTTATAAGCCCCCTTTATATATTGAAATGTCACAATAAGGTTTCCACAGCCTTCTTCTTCCCCAGGCTGAACAACCGCATCTGTCTCAGCCTTTCTTCACAGAGAGGTGGTGTCATATGTATGTGAATGTATGAAATACATGTATGTCATAAGAGTCATACTTTGTAAAACAAGTTACTGTTAAAGCATAGAAGAGAAATAATGCTTACTTTTTATGGAGTGTAGTAAAAAGATGACTTCATCATTTTGAACATCGTGTTAATGAAGGGGAACTCTCTCAAGGGAGGGCTTAGAAAACTACATGGTGAAGCAATGAAAGAAGAGCAACCTGCAGTATCTGAAGCAGTTGATGAGCCCTGCCAGATAAAATTAGAAGTGAAAAGCTTGCCACAAGTCACTGATAATGCTTGTGAGTGCTATCTTGTTAGACTGACCTAAGAAGAAATACCAGAATATATAACAATGTGTAAGTCAGGGATGCATTTATGACTTCTGAAAGGGAAACAAGACAGTTACTGGAACAAAATAGGACCAGGAGTAAAATGGGTTTTGAGGAGAATAATTTCTGTGAAGAAAGAAGGTTGGAATTCCAAACAGGAAGGCAGCTCAGTATTCAGACTGACTTAAAAAAAATAAATAAAAAGTTAAGAAACTGGATAAAATTTGAAATGGCCAAAGGGAAGGACAGTGAGGACAGTAAGTTGAAAATGATTTTGTCTTAATTTTTCTTTTACTTGGTGAAAGTGTGACATGCCCTGCCATTAGTTTCTCTGAGCACTACTCTGAGATGTGTCATTTAATTCTTTCTGTGGTTCCAGAGCTCTATCAGCCAGCAACCTACCACATATCAGAAGATGGCTCATTTGAAATTGTGGATGAGAAGAGTGCAGATAAGGTAAAAAGTATATGAAAAACACAGTCAATACAGTAAAGATAGTTTTGGGCACTTCTAAGCCCTCAAACCGAGCATATTGACAGATACTTAGAAATCCTTCATTACTGGAAAGAGAATGCCCAGATATTTCACTTCTATTTTACTATTTGCAAAGGATACCCAGCTTCCAGAAAAGTTTCTTACTGCACACCTGAAACCATTGATATCATAAACTGTCTCCCTTGCACCAAACATAAATAGATCCAATAGAGGACTTTCAAATGAATCAACAATAAAGGCATTGATTTCATTAAGACTGAAATAGACTCCTCTGCATTCATTTTTGGCCCTCTGCTCAGGGCTAGATTTTGCTCTACAGCAGTATCACCCAGTGCAATAAAACATAACTGTCTCCGGAATAAATTATGTTTTCTTAGTTGTAGCAATGTTTATTTGATTAAAATATATAGATCTGGAGGCACTTTACAAAAACTCAGTAGCGTTTTATATGTAATCTCTCCCCTTTTGCCTCTGAAATGTGTGACTAATGCTACAGCTGAATTTATGCTGGGGCTATTTCTCTGTTTCCAAAGTGGTGCTCATCGAATCTCACGGAAGCTTTCCTGTAGTGCAGTCAGGTGGAGTGCTGAGGTTTGTAACTCTGTACAGGGCACAGAAGAAATTAATGCAGGCAAGGGGGATTTCCCAGTAGGAAGGGGGGTTTTAGCTGCTGTGAATAAAATAAGACCAGAGAGCTTTAGAAGAAGAAAGGAGTTTCTAAAGAATGGTGCAAATAAAATACTCAAGTACTGAATGTAGGAGAAACAAGCGACTTAAGGGGCCGGAGGTGTTTTGAAAGTATGTCACAAGACTGAAATTTCATGGCTGACATGTAGCACCTTTTACCTAATTAGAAATGTTTCACTGAAGGAGGCAAGTTTTTGCACCCTTGACCTACTCCCAGTTGAATGTGGAAAGCTGTGTACCTGTGCTTGTTTTGCTAGGCAAAACACATGTTTTGTAACCTAGTAAGTTTTGTTATCAGTTGTTTTTTGGGAAGCTTGCTGGATTTTTTTGTCCGGGTCAGTACCATATAGATACTGTTTTGCTTTTAGGTGCCCTGGATCCCCCTGGACCCCTTGAACCCAAATCTGGAACAGTATCCAGAGTATGCTCAGGCAAAACCTTTGCAGTGTACAGTGAAACCTGGTGAGATGTTATACCTGCCTTCTCTCTGGTTCCATCATGTTCAGCAATCACATGGCTGTATAGCAGGTAAAATGCACAGTATTTCCAAATATGTTTTTGAACTGTGGTGGGTGTGCGGCTGGATATCCCACAGCA
The DNA here is from genome assembly GCF_018691265.1 of Tyto alba. NCBI lineage: Eukaryota > Metazoa > Chordata > Aves > Strigiformes > Tytonidae > Tyto > Tyto alba. The sequence goes on from NW_024881280.1 coordinate 8,268,744, forward strand.
AAGCATAACTGGGACCAAAGGTCTCTTAAGATCATCTGCCTCTCCTTGGGATGAAATAATAATCTTGTCAATCTTTTGCATATAATTCATAGCCTCGTTGACAAGTGCTAGGGATGTAGCAGAAGAAAAAGTCTTTCTACTTGTCAAGTCTGGAGAAGGATAACTAATTCAGTGATCATGATCCAGTTTCTGTTTATGACATGGAGCTAAGCAGTTTGTCTGCCTAGCCTGCTAACAGCAAATTGGTCACCTTTCACAAAGAAACTGCATGTTTTATGTGTTGTCATCACATCTGCAAAAAAGGATCTGGGGGATGAAAAGGAAACCAGAAAGTATATGAGTTTTAGGCATGGATGTAGACACAATGTAGAAGGTACTCTGTTGTCATGTGAGCTGGAATCTGCTCTGACCCAGTCTCTTACCTTGCTAATAAGCCTATGCTTGTGTTACTGTTTCCCTGTACTTATCAAAAGTCTTGTCATTTCTTTCTTTGTAGGATTTATCGTCATCTGTCTCTATCTCTTTTTTTCCTTCCCCACAAGAGTTCCAAAATGTCAGGCATTGCTCATTTGGTGGAGGTAGAGGGGTGGGAATGGTGCAAAGTATTATTGTCATGTCATGTAAGTTTTGCAAGGTTTGAGGAAGGGCTTGTTGATGACTTTACCTGGAATTAATCCTATCTGCCCAGGAAGAGTAAATATAGTATTTTGAACAACACAGCATTAGTATTTGTTGTAACACTGCAAATATTGCAAGCCCTTTTTTTTTTCAGTATTTGCGATACTGTAATAAAAAGACAAGCTACCAATAAAGCAGTATTTCTGATTGTCTTTTCCCAATACTGCTGCATCAGTCCTTAAAGATTTTTTGGAAGTAGAGTTGTTTCCAGTTGCAACCCCCCAGCCACTCTTTGACTAGCAGAAAAGCTGAAGTGTTGATGAGTTTATTTGGCATTTAGTCTGTTAACTGCCCTACCATCTGTATACACTTGAAAAATCAATATTCTCTGGGTCTGGCTCAGTGAATGTCTGAACCTAGAGTATATCCTTCTCCAAGAACTGTTGGTACAATATTGTACTGCCTGGCTTATTTTTTCTAGGAGATCTGCACCAAAACTAAATTGAGATGCAGAATTAAAGCACTGTCTAATTGATGACCACTGCGAAGTAGTGGTGAATTTGCCATCCTTTACGCATTCAGAGGAAAGGAAGTTCCTGTCCAGATATTAAACTTTTATTCCTATCTGGTTCCTTAAACCGGTTCCTATCCAGCTATTAAACTTTGCAGTGTATTTGGTATTTTTGGTCTAAATAGATGCATGTATTTTCTGTTCCTAAACGTTTTGCCAGCTTCTGCTCCAGGGAACCCCTGCTACAGAGTCTGAAGAGGAGTTGATTTGGGTTAAGACAGAGTTGCACTGGCAGCACTGTTAAAGAACTCTAATGTTTGCTTACGTTATTTTTGGCTGTTGTCAAAGATTTGCTCATTTCAAAGTTCAGTCAGTAGTAAGGAAAAGCCTGTACTAGCTGAACTGTGTAAAGCAGTCTATGAACACGTTTGTAAATCATTACATGCTAGCCTTAGAAATGTTCTTCCCTTTTCTTCTCTCCTCAGTGAATTATTGGTATGACATGGAATATGACCTTAAGTACAGCTATTACCAACTACTAGATTGTCTCACAAAAGCCATGAAAGTGTCATAGCAGAGGTGGGAGACTCGAGCTTGTGATCTCTGTCTCTGATGTGGTACAACCATCAGCATCTGTGACTGGAGTACAAACATGATTCAGGTGAAAAGAACTGAACATTAAATTATCCTCAGCAACATCTGTCAAACAGATCATGGCTATTTTGCTTGATTTCAGAGTCCCGATCAATTGGACAGATATTGTGGCTTGTAATTAGAAGGTTTGATAATAGCGTTTTTAAGTCTTTGCATGTTGCCTCAGTGACGGTGAACAAAATAAATTTGGAAGAGAGGCAGTCCAGGTTTTGGAAGTCCTGAACCAGAAGCCATGACTGTTCAGATCTACAGGTTGGTTTTGTAACAACCCAGGCAGACAAGGAAGAATCTGCTCTGCCACCCACCTGTGCATCAGGCTGCATCAGTCCAACATCTGCCTTCCGCTTAAGGCAAAAGTCCTGTCTGGTTGTAATTCACTAAGTTCAGTGGCTGTGGTGTTTTGGTGGTGAGAAATTACAACTCCTGCAATAAAAGGTCAGTTTAAAAGCTTACTTCTGTACTAATTTCTTACTTTTTTTTTCAAATGATGTGATGGGTGGAGGACATCTAGGAGGACATGCAAAAGTCAGTACTGGCTGTTTTCAGTGTTAAGCTACGTGTTTTTATTGCTGGTTTTTATTTCTTTCCACCATTGTATTTAAATGTAGCTGCATCCTCTTACATCCCGAGTGGTGATTTTAGGGTTGCTTTACCTGCACATCACCTCTTGTCTTGTGGCATGACATGTGATTCTGCAGCTTGTAGGCTCATTGATTTGTTCATTCCTTTGCCATTAATTGCTGCCTAGTGCATGATCAGGCAGGTTGAGTGAACCAGGAGCCTATTTCTTCAGCCTTAATTCCCATTTGTATTTCTACAGAATGGGATGAGACTACTCACATGTCCCAGACCCACAGGGTAGGACTAGAAGGCTATTAAATACATGAACACTGCAAACAAAAATGTAGTAGTGTTTTTTATTAAAACCAAAAGTTGGTATTTATTGTAAAATCTTCAAACAGTTCCTTAGAAACATTAGTGATATGGGGGGAAATTTATTATCCATGCATTAATTAGGAAAATGCAGATACTCTTTAGACAAGGTTGATTATTATGAAGAAAAATATAATCATTCTTTTACTTTGTCTGTTTTTTTTTTTTTTGTTTTGTTTTTTTTTTTTTTTAAAGAAACATAGTTAAAGGATAAAGCATCATCTTACTTTGTGGTGCTTGTCCAAAGATTGCTGAAAACTTAAGGGCTAGCTTTGTTTCACGGCTAGGTTAGGATGTCATGTTACTTAAGGCTTTCCAGCTTGTTTGTGTTCACTGTGCCCTGGCAAAAGTGCCCAAGCCAGTTCTGCAGTCAGATCTGGACTTTCCCACAGTCGGGGGGAAAGCCGATTTGTGTATCTCTTTTTGTGACTTTTTTTTGGATTTAATCTCTCTCTCTAATCAAAAGTAAGACGACATGCCAGGAACAAATGACAGCTTCCGTCTGTGGAAGCAGCTGGTGGTGGTGTACAACCTCTGAGCCGGAGTGTCTGGGTGGAGGCGTGCTCTGAACTACCTCTCCCGGCAGCCCGTGCTTGTTGACCGCAGGAAGCAGTCGCAGTGGCTCCTCCTGGACTTTGGGCTGAGGTTTTAAGCCTGAGAGGTGACAGGCTCCTGGCATTCCTGTTCCACGCAGCCCCACAAAAGGGCAGGTCACCTCCCCGCCAGCAGAGCTGGGATGGCGGTGCGGGTGGCGGTTCTGCCTTCCCCCCGGTGCCTGTTTGACGACCCCGTGCAGATCTGCGTGGCCGGTCTCCTGCCGCAGCAGGCGGTCACCCTCCGAGCCAGCCTGGTGGACGAGACTGGGGAGCTTTTCCAAGCCCACGCTCGGTACAGAGCGGGGAGCGACGGGGAGCTGGACCTCAGCCGCTCCCCAGCGCTGGGGGGCAGCTATTTGGGAGTGGAGCCGATGGGGCTGCTGTGGTCTCTGCAGTCTAAAGCGCCCTATAAGCGCCTGGCAAAGAGGAACGTCCTGACCCCTTTCTGCGTGGATTTGGAAGTGTATGAGGGCCATGGGGACATGAGCCGCTTGCTGGGAAAATGCACCAATGAACGGTGGTTTTTAGGAGAGGGGGTGAAGAGGATTTCAGTCAGAGAAGGTCGTCTGAAAGCAACCCTCTTCCTCCCTCCTGGTGAGTTTTAATTCCATTCTGGTTTTCCAGGTGTGATATACACCACATGTGCCACATGGCCCCTGGATGCACTTGGCAACCCGGAGCAAACCCTCAGCTAATGGTTCCCTTGGCCTGTGCTTGGCCCAGCTATTTGGGTCCTCACAACAGAGCAGGGAGGAGCAAGTGTTGCCCAGAAGGGTCAAGTGCTGGAGCAGGGGGGTGCAGGCAGGGCATCAGCAGTAGGAAACGAGGTATCTCCTGTTTGTTCTAGCTGAGGAGGGTCAGGACCTCTCCTGCGGTGAGATTTCTGGGGAAAGGTGTGTTTATTTCTTATCTTTTCTGTTTAGCTAATGGGACAAAGAGGCCCCTGTTCTCTGTCAGAGCTGTGTGGTGTGACAGCTCTGTCTGTGGAGTGAGAAGTGACAGGGTGTGGTGGGAGCACTGGACTCGGGCTGCAGCCAGCCTGGGCTGCTCCAGCAGCTGCCACGGATCTTCCTGCAGGCTCTGCACTTGTCTCTCTGTCTCTCTGGCTAAGGAAAGTCTTTACCTGGTTGAGCAGTTTGACTGCACAGGATACTTAGGAAGATGATAGACAAATGAGAAAAGCAAGGTCTTTAATTAAACAGGTGTCATGTTCCACAGCTCCGTACAGAGACTGGATCCTGTGTAAAGCTGCTCTGAACCCTAAACTGTTTATGTTCCCTAAGCAGTACTTAAACGTGGGTATCTTGCTCTGTAATGAATAAAAAGTCCCTTGCAGCTGCTGTGACATGAAATCTTCTAAGGGAAGTCTGACTGTAAGAATGGGCAGAGCAGCATCAGGAGAGGAAAGTCCTATGGCTGCAGGAAGAGAACTGAGAAGCCCAGGCGTAGTTACGCAGATCATACTGAAGCCTGAATCAGTGCAGGTCAGTGCTGGCCTTTGTGGGTACATTTCATAGCCCAGCTTCCTGGAAAACCTGCTAGCACAGTTCCTATGGAAGCACAGCTCATGCAGTGATACTGTTTGTTCATCGATCCCCAATGGCCTGAGAACATCTAGGCTATCATCAGCTGAAATTCCTGGTGGGAGAAGGATGCCCAATATGTGAACTTACAATAATGAATTCCTAAGAGAGAGAAGAAATATCCAAATTAGTGTCCTTACACTGACTGTGTGCCTGAGAATGACAACCTATGTTGAAAGCTTCAGAGGATGATTTCCTTCTGATATCTACTGTCCTGATGTGTGCTGGGGGGGTGCTACTGAAAGGACAACTGTAGAAACTTTTCTCCTTGAGTATATATATATATATATATATGTATATACATACCTTTCATTTCAGGTCCTGGCCCCTTCCCTGGACTTATTGATTTGTATGGATCTGGAGGAGGTCTTGTTGAGTACAGAGCAAGTCTCCTGGCTAGCAGAGGCTTTGTGACTTTGGCTGTTGCTTACATGGCCTTTGAAGATATCCCAGCTATGCCAGACATTCTTGAACTGAGCTATTTTGAGGAAGCTCTGAACTTTTTGCGAAAGCAGCAGCAGGTAAGAGGCAACTTATGGTGGTCTTCCCATTGGAAAGTTTTCCAGTTTTCTAATTGGAATGCTATATGTCACTGAATGCAACTAAGTTTCTGAGATGTTAGAAGGAGACAGCATTGTCTGAAAGACAGCATGATCTGAGAGATGGAAAAGCATGTGCTTCAACTCGCATTTTGCAAGTAGTTGGATGGCTGGTTTTGCACAGCATCTTATGTGCAAACCAGTGTTTGTGTAAGATTAAATCAAAGCACTTCTCAGACTAGAAGCACAAAACTGCTTAAGCAGGAAATGTTCATTTTTTTTTTCCCCCTACTTTTGCATCTTTCAAAATTTTAGAAGGGAAAGAAATCCATTGACTTCTACTCTTTCTGAGATGTTACAGGCTGTTGATTCAGAGTAAGTTTCACAAGACAGTAATAAAACACTGACAACAGAGTCCCTTACGGTTGTAGCACTGGAGAGCGTGCCATGCTTTAAGAAACTGGGACTGTGTTTGAGCAAGTATGTAGGATGAGAAAGACACTTTATAGCAACAGATCCCACTTAAGCCAGAAGAGACCAAGAGAAACGAAGTAGCATTTAAACTTTGAATGGAATGCTACTTAATGTAGTTCATGTCAGCAGGGGGACACCAGGAACCTAGCCAGTGTGAGAGCAGAATTCAGCCTCTCTTGTTTGTCTTGTTCCTCATAGAGCTTTGAAACTTCCAGAGTGTCTTATAAGACACACATTACAAAATGAATATGGTATGAAGAGCCTTCACTATAAATAAGTTGATTTAAACAGTTATTGGGCATACTCAGCCTCAGGTGTAATGAACCTTTTGTGTTCCAAGACAAAACAGAAGGTAACAGGTCAGCTGCAGGAGAGTATCAAAAAACAATGGCATCAAAGAAAATCAATGCAAGTAAATCCATGAAAAAGTCATTTTCCAAAGAGGACCTGAGGAGAGAAGATTGAGAGTGTTTGAAGACTGGAGCAGTAAAAGATACTGAGAGCAAGTGTCTAGCCAGGATGTGCAGGGAGCAAAGAGGTTTTGTCTATAGAGGTCATTGGAAAGAAAAAGTGTTACAGGAGGACAAGTGTTGAGGAGATGTAGAATTCATAGTTACTCTTGTGGAGGCTCAGCAAAGGGATAAGATATGGGAGTGATATTACATGAACAGAGAGAGGGAAGGGGTAAAATATGGGTGGTTTTATTTAGATAAGGAGTGAGCAGGCAGAACTGGAGAAGTTATGTCAACCCAGGAAATGAGGATTAGTTGATAATGGTTGTTTTCATAACTGTGTTTCAGGTGAAAGATACTGGGATTGGCGTTTTGGGCTTGTCTAAAGGAGCTGATCTAGCCCTTTCCATGGCCACGTTTCTACCTGGCATCAAGGCAGCTGTCAGCATATCTGGAAGTGGTTTTAATTCTTTCATTCCCCTGCAGGGGGATGGCTTCACTGTTCCTCCCCACCCATATGATCTGGGGAGGATGAAGACCAGTGAAGACTCTGGCCTAGTAGATTTTTCCGATGTCCTAGATGATCACAGGGACCCAGCAACTTGGGGTTGTCGCATTCCCATGGAGAGGTCCTTGGCCAAGTTTCTCTTCCTGTCCGGACTGGATGACAGGAACTGGAAAAGTGACCTCTACTGCCAAGATGCTGTTCAGCGCCTTCAGCAGTATGGACGGGAAGTGGAGTTTTGCTTCTATTCTGGAGCAGGGCACCTCTTGGAGCCACCATACTTGCCTTTGTGCCAGGCTTCAATGCACAAAGTGCTTGGGGTGTTTGTGTATTGGGGAGGGCAGTGGAGGGAACATGCCAAAGCCCAAGAAGATGCATGGCGCAGGATACAGGCCTTTTTCTGGCAACACCTGATGGACTCGGACATCCCTAAGAGCAAGCTGTAGGGGAAGCTGTCAAAATGATGACCAGGGTTGCTATTTCAGCTCTCACTGAATCTTTTAAACTCATTGGAAGTTTCCTGGCCTGCCTTCCTCTAAATCCCACTATTGCATAGTGATTTATTGTAATTCCCCAAATAATTTTCTATTTTTTTTAAATGAAGTTTAGTTGCCAGAGCCCCAGCTGCACTGTAGATTGACACCATCTTATCTGCCTGTGGGCTGTAGTCATCTGAGATAAAAACAGCATCCTGTCATGCAGATTGTGTTTGTACTGAGCAGTCTTTGCCCTCAATCTCCAACCATCTCCTTTGGTATCAGGGAATACACTCACAGGAGTTTTCCGTTGAATTGCTTAGTATTGCATCTCTAACTAACCTAGATGTAAACAACAATTTCTTGGGACAGCACACCAGTATATTCACCTTTCATCTTGGTATATAATTTTCTCACACTTCTTAGCAAAAAGATTGCAGCAGTTCTGATCTCAACTAAGTGAAGAGGCACTCTTCTGACTTGACGTGTGGTGGTAACATTTTTTTTCTGGTACCTCAAAAGGCAGAGGTGAATCTTACCCAGGTTACACTGGTTGTATCTCCTACTGACTCTGGATGTTACATATCAGGGTAAAGTTTCCACTGCACTATTCAATAAATACAATGTGTATATGTGTATGCACAGTTTAAAATTATCTGAATGAAGCCTTCAACTGTCTTTATGCCTATAAATACATAGGCAGCAATCCTGCTGTGGTCACAAGATGCTGTTTTGCCTTGCTGAAGCGCTTACAAAGAGAAGTCCTTACCTCCCATCGGTAAGAGGAGTGGTGGAGTTTGCAGCAGAGGTCTGTGCAGTGCTCAGGATGGGGGTGATATAGGTGTGCTAAGTATCTGTTTTTGAATGCAGAAAGTCAGTTTGTCCCCGTTTTGGGGAGGAAGAAGAAAGCCACGGCTGCTGCTGAGTTCCCAGGAGCCCTGGGGAGGGGGCTGTCTCTACGGCCTTGCCAGCTGTGGGATCAGTGACAGCTAGGAAATACCACTCCTCAGAGAGGGCTGACCTTGCCTGCTGGGGAGAATGTGCATTATCTCACCCTTCACTGAGGTCCAAATCTGCCAAGGATGACTGTGATCTACCTCGTGCATTTGTGAGGTGGTGGCACACAGCAGCTTGCTGGCATTTTCTAGATATCAAATGGCATCAACTGAGCAGAGTTTGATTACTGGAGAAATCAAGGCTTCCATTCTGACCACAGAAGCCAACAGGAGCTGGGGTGCTCTGCCTTCACTGAGGAAGCAAAACCTTGCCTTTGAAAGAGCAGTAGTCCCTCATTTCCAATTCATGCTGAGACGTGAGCCCGGTAGGAGCTCAGATCCTGCTGAGGGCAGAACCATGCCCTCAGTTTTCTTACTTCAGGGAGAAATGGCTACTGAAAAGGAGCATGTTGGGCCTCAAAGGGCTGCAGATTCTCTCATGCAATGCATCTAATGCAGAGTGTGCCACTTCTGATTCTCCTGCCCCAGCCATTCCTCAAAATGGGAGATGGGTACCACTTAGCTCAAGGTGTAAGCAATTAGAGTGGGGAGATCTCGCTCCTGCTCACCTGTACTGGTCATCCACCAAGTTTTATGCTATTACCTCTTCATTATTTTTTTTTTTCCCTACGTGTCTACGTCCTGAATGGACTGTGGTTGTTTCAGGTGTTTAGTGAGTGGGTGGGACCTGGCAGAAGAACAATGTTTAGCAACAAGGGAAGTCAAACACATTTAAGGAGTTCAATCTGAATAAGGGACGTTTTCTTTTCCCTCGTTTTTCTATTTTATTGAAGCAGTCAAAAAAACCTGGCTTGTCCATTCACATTTGCCTCAGACTCAGGGCACAAAGCTGTGGTATGAGTAATTCTGTTCTTTTCTTTTTACTGAACACAGTGAGGCTTATGCAGTACACTCTGTTCTCCAGCCTGTGGGATAACTTGCATCCATTTTAATCCCTTCTGAGGGGAATACAAACTTTCTCAGCCTTCAGTGGGCAGTTTACAGATCTATACCTTGAATTACAAAATTGTGAGCTTCTGAGGAAAGACATTTTCTTTGTCTATAGGAAACTACTATTAAAAGGAAAAATACTTTCCATCAGTGAATCAACAGTGTGGTTAGTGATGCTTTTGTACAGTCTGTTGCATTGTCACATTCAGCAATCAGGTTCAAGGAAAACAGTGTTGAAGCCAGAGGATGAAGGGAGCTGACTGGTGACTCCATCGATGATAATAGTATACAGGGCCTCTTTTTCATTGCTCTGGAATGAAAACTACCCAGTTAAAAACCCCTTATTTATCACTTGGATGACAGCTGTCAAGAAAGACCAAAAAAGCTGATTTAGCTGAGCACCTCTGTGCCACACACAAACGGGAAAATATGCCAGCCAACCTAGTTGCACTGGGAATTATTTTTAAATCAGCTGGCCTTTTAAAATTAAACTCAAATTTGAAACTTACCTTCAGGAAGTAAAAACTGGAAACTGAAGGGAGACTAATATCAAATAATTGCAAATGGCCTAACTTCAGTAAAATGCTTTTGCTTGTTCTTGGGCATGTTCTTCAGTGATTTGCTGTAGACTTTGACTACTTAATGCTTCTTCTGCTCAAGAGGTGATTTAGACAGATGGGGCTAAGATCACATTTTTTTCCAAGTTAGTAGCAAAAATTCTATTAATTTGCAGCCTGTAGAGTCAGAGTGCTTTATATAATTTCTCCAGGCTTACAGAGTACAGACATTTTTCAAGAACAATGTGAAAGTTGTTATTTAATTAAAGATAATAAACCTTTAGCTGCAAAAGAGAGCCTATGCCATGTACAACTGATAAAACTAATAAAAATTGGATGAGGAAAGCTATTCTTGTAATCCCCTTGTAATTGAAAAGTGCTTCAGATAAAATAGAGCATCAAAGGATTATCTTGAACTGAAAGATCACGGTTTGATGCTTACATCAGTCATCCCTTTGTGTAGCACTTTGCACTACATATCTATTATGAGAATGAGAAATTCTTGTGACAAGTCTCTTAAGAAACTGAGAAGCAATTTCCCTATGCTGCTATAAGCAAATTTATTGTAAGAGAAAATTATATCTTGCAGTGTTTTTTGGTGCAGGATAATTCCCATAGCTATTTTGGAATTGGGCAACAATAGAGATTGCTGATTTGCCAGTGCATACTTAAAAATTTCCTTCTTTACTCTGGTTCAGCTTGTGATGTCTCTACACAGAAAGGAGATTACCCCAAAAGGAAGAGAACTGGTGTGAAAAAGCATGTCCTTGAGTGAAATGTCTCTAAACTCTACTATAAGCTTACTGCTCAGACCCCATGAATCCAAGGTAATCTGGGTGAATGTGATCTAAGTTATATGAAGTATATATAGCTTATTATTGTAAAGTAATTGTCCCTGAAGCAGGCTGTTTGCATGCTGTGGGGCCTTGGGACACAGTTTATCCTTTTCATTGTGGGCTGTCTGTATCACAATGTCACAATGCAGATGATTTCCTTTACATAGCTCCATTCTGCTGTCCTATCTATTTAGTAATCCTGCATGAAAAGTTCCAGGGACTCCTAACAGTTTGGAAGCATTTGGACACTGCATGAAGCAATGTCCTCTGTACTTGTCAGGGCTTCTTGAAAAATGTTACAGGGTTCTTTCCGAATACTTTGCCATATGTGTTGTTAGGCTGTGTATAGCTGAGGAAGAAAGCTCTTGATGTTCTTTACTGGAGACCTAGATGTACCAGTACGTGTACAGTGTAACTTGGAGGAAACTGCAGAATGAAAATTGGCAAAATGCCTTTATTAGAGAAAAGTGAATCACAGGTACAGAAGAGGTGAAACATCTTTGGGAAAGTAGCTATGGATTAGGCACTGTGCCTCTGCAGAAATCGTGGGTACTTGAGGCTTCAATAGAATTTTACTGGGGACTGTGCTGAACAAGATTTCATGCAAATGTGCTCCTCTAACACTAGTAGCTTCTTACCCAGGAGAAGCAGTGTCTCTGGATGGCTTCTGCAAGTAAGGTTGTTTCACAGCCACAGGACAGAAGGAATGTAGTGAAAGATGAGAATATACGTTTCGCAGTGTAATTTAGATATGACCTATCTCCATTGCCTGTTTCTGTTTACTGTCTGTATTTGGAAGTCTTAAGATGATTGGGGAGTTTGTTTTTTTTTTAAAAATTCAAATCTTACTCAGTTCTCTAATACATTATTGTGGAATGATTTGGGTTGGAAGAGATCTTAGAGATCATCCAGTCCCAACCCCCCTGCCATGGGCAGGGCCCCCTTCCCCCAGCCCAGGGGGCTCCCAGCCCCGTCCAACCTGGCCTTGAACCCTTCCAGGGAGGGGGCAGCCACAGCTGCTCTGGGCAACCACCCTCATAGGGAAGAATTTCTCCCTTATATCTAATCTAAATCTCCCTCTTCCGGTTTAAAAACATTATCCCTCATCCTATCCCCACCCCTCTGATCCAGTTTCCCTCCCCACCTTCCCTGTCCCCCCTTTAAGCCCTGGGAGGCCGCTCGAAGGGCTCCCCGGAGCCTTCTCTTCTCCAGGCTGAACCCCCCCAACTCTCTCAGCCCGGCCTCCCAGGGGAGCTGCTCCAGCCCCCCCAGCATCTCCGTGGCCTCCTCTGGCCCCGCTCGAGCAGCTCCGTGTCCTTCTGCTGTTGGGGGCCCCCGAGCTGGCCCCAGCACTGCAGGGGGGTCTCCCCAGAGCAGAGCAGAGCAGAGGGGGAGAATCCCCTCCCTCGACCTGCTGCCCACCCTGCTCTGGATGAGATTACCAGACCATATGTTATCAAGCTGTGGGATAAGACCAACATTTAATGAGAAAACAAAGATGGTTAAAATTTTTGTTATATTTGTATTTTGCTAAGAAATTTATAATCCCACCATTTCAGAAAAAAATCACTATTCAGCACTTTTTATTGCTCCATACACATGATTAAGAAATGGAATCTGAGCCAAATGTAGTATTAGTGCAGAGAAAGTGATATTTTGGTTGAAGTTTGGCTAGAAGGAAGAATAATGTTTCCTATGAACTAATGCTCTGTGCAGCATTTACTGTAAAATATCACTGCCATTTGTCATTGTCCAGGACAAAAAACAGAAATGCTAAAACTCACTGTTTTTCATAGTTTTAAAAAATTGTCCATGCAAAATTTACATTAAACCTTAAAATGCCTGGGCCCTTACTCTAGATGACATTTAGAGAAAAATAATTAAATGAGTTACATTCTATTAATTTAGGTTTGTATCTTTTCAGTAACTTAAGCCACTGAACATGTAACATCTTGTATTTAGACTGTAAATTTATGGCTGCATTAGTCACTGTAGTGAAAGGTATAGTTTTAACTGTTCTAAGAATATCTTGCTTCTCAAAGTGACGGTCATGACTTTTTGTTGCTTGCTGATCTATCTGAGAGGTAATACTGTGCAAAAAAAGAAACCAAAACCAAAAACAACACAAAAGATTAAAACGTTCAGCTGGATCAGAGAAGGGAGTAGCAGGAGCATGCATGGGGTTATCAGGAGAAGCAGAGGTGAGCGATACTGTGCCTGTCAGCGTCAGCATGGCCTTATGCCAAACCAAGGTAATTGAGTAACCCTAGCAGAGTTTTTAACTATGTTTGTAATAACTAATCCAGCTGATTCTAAATTATCATCTGTTTCTGTATACCATGGAGTGAATGCTTAGTGGCTCATCGTGTGCTGCCCCTGTTTACAGTGGATCTGGTCCTGAAAGAGTAAGATATTAGATAGTGGAGAGAAAATTGTGAAATGTGAGTATCAGATAAGAGACAAGCTGAATAGATGGTTCAAGGAACATGTCCTACACAGGAACAGAGTATGTGTTTTAGATCTCTGTCTTCAATTAGAAGAGAAAGTTCAAATGCACTGACATCATTTTAATATGCTGTGAATTCAGTGAGGCAGTTTTGAATCAATAAACCTGTGCCATCCGCAGGAGACTGTCCCTGGATAGTGTCAGTCTGATGTTCTCAAACATCAAGCACTAACTCAAAATGGAATAATGTTTCTAGCCTTGGCATTGGCTGCAATGTGCTTTGGCTCAAGCCATCCTCCTGTCTTTGGATCATTTCGGATCAGAGATACTTGTCTTCTGGATGCATGAAGACTACTTTAATACCTGACAGCATCACTGCTGTTGTAGTGGAAGGGGAAGAGGTCAGTGGTCTGTACTTTTCGTAAGTAAATAAGAAATATCACATCCGATTGCTGGAACAGCCCAGCACGTACTGCTTCCCTGACAGTCAGCATCCCACTCCCTGTGAAGCTGAGACCTCCTAGGCTCCATTTACATCAGCAATGTGCGGGGGCAACTCTGTACTTTCATGCCTCCTAGGAATCTTGTTCTTTCTATTGCCATCTGTACCCTTGCCATAATGTCTGCTTTCTCTTTTTTCTCTACCTTTTTCACAGTCTTGCTCCTGTCCCACTGGCCATGACTTAGGCCATTCTGATTCCAGGTCACCCCAACACTTTGCATGTTCTGCTGGTGGAGGGGGACCACTCTCAGCAATATATAAGGCCAAAGCCAGAAGGCCATATGATAACACTGGCAGTGAAGAACCATGATGCTTTGACTGTTGAAGAACAGATAATATTGTTGCCCTGTTGAGAAATGACCTCAAACTGGTCTTGTTGCTGGCAATTTACCTTTAGGTCAGTCAGAAAGACAACTTTGCATTGGTGGATTTGGTACAATGAAACATCTCTGCCAGTCTAAGAGCTGTAAAACTACAGGGGGATACTCTGCTACTAGCACTGAGAGTGGGACGTATTGCAATACTGTCTTAGTTTGGGCTGAAATAGAGTTAATATTCCTTTTCAGGGACTAGATGAGTGCTGTGTTTTGGATTTAGCTTTGGGTTTGGTATGGGAAAAATGCTGATAGCACACTGATGGTTTCAGCTGCTACCGAGACTTCAAGAACTCTCCGACTCCCCATGTCCTGCCCGTGCGCCAGGGCACAGGGAGCAGGGAGGGAGCACGGCCACAGCACCTGACCCAAACTGGCCAGTGAAATATTCCATATCACGGAACATCATGCTCACTATATAAAGGAGGGGTGGTTGGGAAGGAGCTCTATCGCTTCCAGGATTGCGATTGTGGGATCTTGGTATCTCGGGGTCGCCGGCCGGGAACGGGCTGGGGATTGGTCAGCGGGTGGGGAGCAATTACGCTGTACAGTGCCTGTTTATATATTTCTTTTTGTTTTCCCCCCATCATCGTTATTGTTTTCGTTTTATTGCCATTATTAAACTGTTCTTATCTCAGCCTGCGAGTCTCCCTTCACCCCTCTAATCCCCTCCCCCATTCCCAGGTGGGGAGGGGGAAGGGAGGGTGATTAGCTGCGGGGGTTGGTTGCCGATCAGGCCCAAACCACAACAAATATATTTATATTGGCTAATGATTGTATTCAGCATGTTTTGTATGTGATGAAGAACACTGGAAAGTTGCAACATGTGTGGAACCTCAGTAGCAAAAAGTGTGATTAGAAGAGTGATAGGTCATTCAGATGGGTCATTCAGAGTGTGCTAATGGTTTACTTGAAGTATTTTTTGTTAGCTTAACTTTTGGTCTAGTGTAGTGTTTAGTATTTTAGAATTATACCAAGGGAGCCTGGAGGTGGCTCTTGTTTGCATGTTGTTCAAGTTGAGTTTGCTGTTACCAAAAGGAAGGCAGGTGACACTGATTAGGTTGCACTTAGTTAAAAGTAACACCTGCAACCATCAGCTAGTTTGACCATGTCTGTGTGTAAGGGAGGTGTAGGTCACAGAACAGCCAAGGCTGGGTACAGAGCCAAGTGCTGGCTAAATACACCAACTGTTGTGACTGAGCAGGAACAGAAGTCTGGGGAAAGCCATCAGCATCACACTAGCAGAACACAGGTATCTGCAGAGCATTCTTGTTCAAACCCAGTCAGCCCAACTTTCAATTTCTGGTGATAGAACTTGAAAAATGGGAGACATCTGTGATTTGGAGGTTACTTCTCTGTGTGACATCAGAGAAGTACACAGGCGACAGTGCAATTTGTACATAGTGGTGTATGGAAGTGATGCAGTTTGGCTTGGAGTGAGATGAAGGGGAAAATCTTTCAATCATCTGATCTAATTCTTTGTGAGAATCTCCTACGCAGATTAGGTTGATGTTATACTGATAAATTCATGCACTGATTAAGCTACATTTGTTTATGAATTCTGGATGCTGAGCCTAAAAATTCAAGCATTAAGCAGCGGCCTAGAAGTCACACCTTGATGCTGTGCTGAATTTGAGAATGATTGTATGAGCTGGACTCAGTGCGTTTGGCCTGCTGACCAGTCAGCGGTTCCCTGCCAGGCACTGAGTGCGACATGAATACTGATCTACTACTGTACTGGTACTTTGTGCTACTGACAGAATATTGCTAATATTAGATTTAAATCTGCAAACAGATGAAATATATTTGTCGTTCTCTTCAACCATGTCAGCCGTGTTTTCCGTTGGCCTTCAGAGAGTCCTTGTTGATGAGAACGAACCCCACGCTGACTGATGCCACACAAACAAGCCCACTTCACAATGGATTATCATCTAAGTATACAAGGTACTGATTAGATGCAATAGAAAAGCATCAGACAAAAGTTTGTAAGAGGAATCTATCAAGATTAACTAAATTCAAAGACACTACCTCTGCCTCTCAGAGTCCCAGACAAGAGTCTGGAAGAGTATTCTGGAGAATTACCACAACAGACTTGTCCTGTTCTTGCATTCTCCATTGGACTTCTTCTTTGGTCACTGTCATAGCCAGGATGTTGGGCTAGATGGTCTGCTGGGCTGAAGCAGAGAAATCAGTCTTATTTTTGTGAGATGTTTGCTATGAATTTGGTTATTCTTGTAATGGAGTCCTATTTCAGACTTCTAGGAGTCATATATCAAGTCCTGCTTCAACAGACAAGGTGCACTCCGGCTGCCTCCCTGTGTTCATGCTCTGACACATATCCCCTGCCTACTTGTTCCTAAATTCTGCACTTTACTGCAAAACGAAAAATGAAAAGATATCTCGGCAACTGCAAAGGAGAAAATAGGGCTTGCTCATTTGCAGTGATCATGAACGGTTAGAAAATGCAGTAATCATGCAGTGATTAGTAAAGAAAGCACACATGAGCAAAGTGGAAGAGATTTTCCTTAAGACACATCATTTGCTTCTTGTGTGGGTTAGGGGTTTTTCTTTACCTACATATAACACACCATGAATGAGTGTTAAGATCTCTTTGAATGTAGCCTTAAAAAGCTCAGCAGACTGTGACTGTATAAAGGGGAAATCCTCATCCATTTCTAAACTGAAAACAGCTATATATTGTCCATCAGTTACATCAGGGACTTAATCTATGCATCTTTCTTCTTTCCAGGGCAACATACATGATGCTGATATTCCTGGAGGCAAGAATTTCTAGATGAGGTGTACACAAGAGAAATAATCTTTTTTTCAGTTTTGGACATGAAAATGGCTTAGGAGCTGCTGAACTGTGCAGACATCATGTAGCATTTAAGAGTCAGGACCAAGTCATGGGTCTTTCCATGCAGCATTCCCATAACTTGTGACAGAAGCAGCAATGCCTAAAAGAGGAAAAATTAATTATTTTTTGTATCTTTCTGACTTGACAGAGACCTGATTGCTACATGTGGGCACCAACTCTCAGTAAACCCTCCCTTAAATCCCCAGCATGCAGCTCTGGGCTGCTGCCAATAGACCGAAGAGAGAGGATGCTGCTTTAGCTTCGGGGATGTTCCAGTGGAGCGTGCGCTGTTTGTTAGAACATGGAGCATGACAATGTTATTTTCCAGTGAAAGGTATGTTTGGAAGGCCCTTGTTTGCCAATAAGGGCTTTTTTTTGTCTTGCAATAAAAGTTTGTAAGTGGTAATTCATGGGGGGGGATTATTCTCTCAATTGGACTGTTGTTCTGAATAACTCCATGATGTCCTTTCTTACAATATATGCAGATGCAATTTAAAAAAAATCTTTGTGATGTATCTGTCAAACTATATCTGGCTACAACTTTAGGGTGAATATTCATATTCCTGTTTGTAATATGAAGTAGGTAAATGCTAATGCTGTAAAGCCATCTGAAGCCTTTCATTGTTCTGATAGCCTTTGTAGCTTTCCTGAGTGTTTTCTATAGGATAGATTATAATTCAAAACCACAATCACATGCTACCCTTCCCTGTAAGTTCAGGATCAATGTTAAAATCCTCTTATGGGTACATGCTTATAAACAAACACAGGAAACAGGCTGTGCAGGAGTGTGTGTTGGTAATTTATTATTGTGACAGTGTTCAAGGCTTTAAATAAGAAAGGTCACATACACAGGAGATTCCTACTGAATACCTGATCATCTTTTACACAATAATTTGCATGCTAGAGCCATGGTGGCTGGTAGACACTCACAACTAGTCTAGTGAGGAGGGTGGTAAGAGCTACTTCATTCAGTTTTTGGGTTATCTTACATCTGCAGGTAGGCAAAACAGTCAGACCTTGAGACAGAGTTCATCTAATTAAACCACTGACACCTGCTGAGACACTATTGAAGGAAAAAAAAATGTCCAAATTAAAAAAGTTATACAGACTGAGTGTGCTCTTGTGCTCTATTCCACTAGCAGGAAATGCACAGTGCAAGAACAACACATAATATTCAGAGTTTGCAACATGGGAAAATTGGGAAACAGAGAAAAAAATTCTTCACAGTGAGAGTGGTTAACCACTAGAATAGGTGCCCAAAAAGGTTGTGGAATCACTGTCTGTGAACACCTGACTGGAAAAAAACCCCAAAAGATCAACATGATCTAACTTTGGAAGTTAGTCCTTCTTTGATCAGGTGTTTGGATGAGATGACCTTGAGGGCCCTTTCCAATTTCTTGAGATTCTAAGAAATTACATATTCAGGTTCTCTTTCCCCAGCATGAAGTGCACTTGCCTGAAATAGGCTGGTTCATGAGGTGTTAAACACGTGGTTGTTTATCCTTTTAAATGATATGCACCACTCATGTGTTATATCCACAGTCAGACAACAGGTACAGGAACCTGTGGCTTCCTTTACCAAATGTATGAATACCTTAGGAGGGGATGCAGTATCTCCTCTTGTATTCTGGAATGTGCACATGCCTTGTACATCATTTTTGATGGAAATTGAGGAATAAATTTAACCAGGCAGCAAATGACACAGTTCCAGTCAGTTCTGTTAAGACAGATGTTCAGGAAATATTCCTCTTTTAGAATAAAAACTTACATACTGGAACTGAAGTATTTTGTGTGGGGGGGAAAGAAATAGATTGCAGTCTGAGAGGAACTAGTAGAGTTTTGAAAAGATGCTACTTTTGGACCTAGCAGTCAAATAATTCCGTAGAGCACTTGGGGATCTTAAAGATATCTTTAGGATGGTTATAATGAGTGAACACTGTGAGTACTGTAGATAGAAGTCAAAGGTTCAGCTAAGTGGTGGAAGAGGTTTGTTGATTTATGGAAAGAACTGCAGCTCCTGTGGAGACACCAGTTCTTACTTTTGTGTCGTTCTGTTTGTTGTTCCCCACTGAAGATTTAGAAACTCAGGAGAAGCAGTTGGCACGTGGCAGTGAGTGAAGCTGTATATGCCATCCACAACACATCTTCCATCCATATGTGTGCATATTGCCACAGAGTGAAACCCAACCCTTGCTTCAAAGTGATGAGAGATTTCTAACAGCTGCATGAAACCCTGTTGTAGTGCAGTTTTAGTCAGCTTGTGCCGGAACAGTTCAAAAAGGTGATGCTTGAGAAAACTGGATGTGGGGCCAACTTCTGATTGATGCTTCGTTTTGTGTACCAGCTTATTTCTGTCCTTCTTATCAGACTAGATATTGCAGTCCAGGTCTCCCTATAAATAAGTGCCTCATAAGTAAACAGAAGGAAAAGGGCAAAAGAGTATCCTGCAGAAGAATCTGTGCATTTAGTTTGTCAGGAGCATGTCAAGAGCATCCCCATAGAAAAGGGAAAGTTATTATTTCAAACATGCCTAGATTTTATCTGGTACAGGGTTTTTGCCTTTTAAATCAAAACTCAACGTGAAAGCCATTGTGATAAAATGTGACCATAAAAAATTTGATTGATTGCCATTGTAATATCCCTGTCACAACTCCTGTAAGACTTCTTATCCTCCTCAATCTCAGTTACTTCAGAGGTTTGTTCATAGTTCTTGTGATGAGTAAAAGATTGACATCTTCAGCCTGTAGTCACTGACTGATTGCATCTTACATTCTTACAAATGATTTCCAATACTTCTTATCAGCAACTTTTTATTATCTTCCTTTCGCTCTGTGGAAGAAAATATTGTGTAGCTCAAACATGGTGGCTCTTTAGAAGTGATCCATTACAAGCCCTGTTGCCTGCTACGGTCTCA
The DNA here is from genome assembly GCF_018691265.1 of Tyto alba. NCBI lineage: Eukaryota > Metazoa > Chordata > Aves > Strigiformes > Tytonidae > Tyto > Tyto alba. Next base: position 8,288,517 of record NW_024881280.1, read on the forward strand.
CAAGTGGTTTTTTTACTAGTTTCTACTCTATGGAGGGAAAATATGTAGAAATATTTCACTCCAGTCCAGTACATGCAGTGGAATTTCAGTATATGCATCATCCAAAGTCAAAATCATAACCCAGCTAGGCAAAATCAAAAATCAACTGAAATAGAGGTATAAACTGGACATTTCTAAAGAAAATAAAGGAAAAAAAATGCATTCAAGGAGTATCAATTCTTAAATTTCTCCCTTTCATAAAACGAAGTATGAGACCATGTGTGTGGCTTTGAGTGTATATAAATGTGTGTTGGAAAGGAGGGGAGGAATGGAGAGTGGAAAGAAAAACAGAATATTAAAAAAATCTGTTTTGTAATTACTTGTACATTTTTTGTAGCATGTAGGGTTCCCAGCAGAAATCTCCTTCTGCCAGATGACATACATATGCAAGTGAAAGCAAGATGGCTCAGGTCCCGACCAGACAGTCAGTTTCACTGTGCAGTGCCAGAGATGAGCATATGGTAACCACTGCCTGCTCCAGGATTAGTAGAATAAGCATGGTTATGAGATGCCAGTTGTTTGGCCGCAAGGTGAATTCATTTGCCTCTGTAAGACAAGGAATGACAGTATCACTGGCTACCACAGCACACAATACCTACTTAAAAACAAGCCAATGAAATCTGTATTTTGCATACTTTCATAACTAAGTGGTTTTGCAATCAGTTATTATTAGTACAGTTATTGTCTCAGGACACTGACAACTATTTCTTTTATGAAGAGGTAATAACTGCTTTCCATCACCGAAGCTCTAGTGACAGGTTATAGAAATTTTCTCAAGATCTCTCACTTCGAGGTCAATGTAGAAACCAAGGAACAAATTCTACTTACTTCATTTCTTGCCACTCCCACTTAGATTTTTCAGTCACTAATGAGACATGAAAATAACATGGTCCTTTTTTTCTCTAACTGCTAGAGTCCTGAGGTAAGAAAGGTATTTTTAAAAAATCGTTTTTTCTCTCACTAGGGAAAAGATTAGCACTTAGTTGCATAACTCTGTTTTATCTTCTTAGAGAAAGGTGGTAAAAGTCTCCTTGAAATAGCCGTTCAGCTAAAAGTTGAGGGTCTCCATGGACGTTAGGAGGCTGAGACTCATGCCTTGGCTGTGTTTGATTAGGTTGTCCCACTTTCCAGACTAGTGCTCTGATCAGCAGGTTGTTGATTATTGGTACATGGGGGGTTGTGGTGAGTTCATAGGAAAGTCTTGATTTTTATTCCGCATTAGACCAATAAGTTTTGAAATCTATTTTTGCATGAGATGAAAGCTTTCTTTTATCAACCATTACCTTACACATCATGTGATGTGAAGTTAGTCTTTTGGTAATTTAGCTTCCTTAGGATATATGGCTCATGCTGTGCCATGTCTGTGTTTCCCTTGATTCATCTGGAATACTATGCCCAAAAGAGAGGGGAGGAAGACTAGAGATAATAATTCACTTCTCTGTTTTTTTTTTTTCCTTTTTGTTTTTTTTTTTTTTTTTTAAGTTGTCTCTGGCTGCTAAGTGCATTTTGCATAGCCTAAGAATCACTATCCATTACCAAAAGAACTGCTTGGAAAAAGCCAGCCCCCTTCACCTCCTTATATGGCCTCTTCATCTTCTGAGGCAGAAAGAAAGCTTTGGTCCTGGATGGTGCTGGTGCCTAGTAGTTCCTAAGCAGAGAGAGCTTAGTCATACTCAGGCCAGAGCTGACTTCTCTCTCTGCTTCATTTTCTGCTTTTTAAGAACTTTTTAAGAACATGGAGAAGCATTTGCTCCCTGTCCTTTACATGTGCAAATTCTCCCTTCCTCTGGGTTGAGAATAGAGTAGAATTTTTAAGAGAGTAGTTTATTATCCTTCTTCATTCCTTGCAGATCCCCACATAAGGCTATTTGACTCCCCAGTGCTTCTGCTTTGCTTCTCTTCTCCCTGCAGAAGGCATAATTTTGCATTATCAATGAACATCAGTCCAGACCTCAAAGGAATGCAATTTCCTGGGCTCAGGAAGGGATCCAGAGGTTAATCTCATAAATCCTATGTATGCTCTGTGACTGTTCCGGCTCTTAGCCAAGTTTGGCAACAGGGCCATTTCATCTAACGCTCACATAGTAAAAAGACGTTTCTTTTATGACCTCCTAGCCAGCTGTTCAGGCTAAATCATTGTACATACAGTCATGACTTGACTAATGCCTTTGCGTGTCTCAGCTGCTATCCTGTTATTCCGTCTGTAGATTGGTGCAAAATTCTCCTTATGAGGTGGTGTTCCTGGAAGACAGAGCCTCCTGCTACATGTGAAAAATAGAGAGTAATTTTCTGTGGGTCACTGCATGCACAGATCATAGAGTCAAGGGGATTCTAGCTGAAGGGTGACTTAGTATAAGAAATTTAGTTCTTCTGGGAGTAGATAAGTGTCTGTGGCCTGTAAGGATGTGGAACCAAGTTGCTGTGGTCCCCAGTTCTCCAGTGCAAGGTTCCGTGTGGAGACAATCATGAATGCTTTTATTGCTGTGAGATTTTTCTTCATGTGTTTTAGGTTTTCATTAAAGACGTGTAAAAACTGAAAGCATGTTTAAGCATGTTTTCAAACTTTTCATGCCTCTGAAAGTGTTAGTGACAGGTCATGTGCCTCCAAACTGACTTTTCAGCACAAAAAGAGAAAAAAGAAGAGAAAAGCTCTCCTTTCTCAAAAGCCATTCATCATCTAAAAAAAAATTTCACTGAAACAAGAGATGCTTTGGTGAGCTTAGATCTCATGACATTGTTTGCTTGGCTGGCAATTCTGCAGCACCCTCAGCTCTCAGTTCTGGCAGGCACAGCCCAAACAGCAGGCACAGCATGTACCTACCTCCACTTTCAGGAAAGAGCCACAGACCAAACCACCAGGCTCTTCTGCTGTTGCTCCCAGGGCAGAAAGAGGCCTGAGATTCTGCTGTTTCTCTTTCCTTTGTCCTCAGTCCTTTGTTTTATTCTCCTTCTATTTTAGTGTGTTTCACTCTGTTGGGTTTTCTGAATTCTGCTTTTCTTTCTTTCCTCACGTCTCTCATAAGAAGAATGTCAGCTTTATTTTGAGGTCTCATTGTTGACAAAGTTAATAAAATGAGTTCTGTATCTCTTATTATAAAACAGATGATCAGATTATTGGGATGAAGTAGGTTGAAAGGGAAGGTATTATCAGGTTTCAGGCTTTAGTCCAATTAGCAGGCTCTCAAACTACAACATATTTCAGTTAACACTGGTAGGGATTTACGTCTTTGTGAGCCCACTGGCTATTTGGACTGCTGCTGCAACCTGAATCCATTCTGGGAGCAGACTGCATCAGAGAAGGAAGAGTCTGGTGTATTACTGTAACAGAGAGGAAATTATCTATTAGAAAGATTTAAAGATGATACTTGCTTTAGGACAGAGGGGCTTGCTTGGTGCTTATTGTGCCTCTTAAGCCCTCCTTGTGAAATGAGGAAAAAATAGCAGGGCCAGCACAAACTCTTGTTGCAGAGGTGGATTTTATCTAAAAATAAAGTACCCATATGTCTGGAGCTGGGCTTTAAGAATATGGAGATGCTAATACTGCCATGGTAAGGATTCCTGCAGGGAAATAGCACCCTTTCTTACCTTTATTGTTAACACGTGACTATTTCCATATGTGGATTAAGTTTGCCTGAGAGAAAGGATATGTTATTGCCAGCTATGGATGTACAATGGTATCCTTGACTTACTACGATCCCACAAAAACCACCAGCAATCCCTGAGAATTAGTCTGGATTCACAGAGGTTTTCTGACAACAGAATACCTTTTGCTCTCGTAGGTGGGTCTTCCACCCCTGTCAGAGGAAAGGAAGGGTCTCTTTAGCAGTATGTGTCTGCTCTAAAGACTTCCTGTTTCAGCTCACCAGGTGGACTCCTGTACACTATCTCCAGGATTTTTGACCACAAGACTGCTGTGAGACCAGATGTCACACATCCTGAAAGGCTTCCAGTTGAAATCAATGGAATTTGACACATCCACAAGTATTAGATTGGTGCCAGAGTGATCAGCATCTTACAGAAATGAATGCCAAGTGAGTACAGAGATTCAGCTTTCCTCTTTCTATATTCTGGAATCATGATTTACTGAATAGGTATGAAGTCAGTAATGGAGCTGTGGGCGCTTATGGACTGGGGCTAGAGCATTTCTCTGCGCAGAGATTAGGTATAACAGTTGTTTGCCATTGAAACTCCATTCTGGTTGTAGTCTGAAAGCTGCTCTGGAGTTTCACTGGTACATTGCCTTCAGCTGACCTTTTGTACAAGAACACACTTCATCCAAACCCAGTGGAAAGGTTAAATACTTTCTCAGCTGTGGAAGAAGGTGTCTGTAAAAGAGACAGTAATGAAAGATAAGGGGACAGGCAAAGATCAGTAGAAACATATTTATACTTATTTATATAGGAGTATATCAGCTCTGGGTATGTGCTGCTGAAAGGAATATTTGTTCCCCGGACAGTCATCAAGATCTGCTTTTAGCTCCAGCAGACTTGAAATTATATCCAGTTGATACTGCATATTTCATTATATCAGTTGGTGCTTGCTGGAAAGGAAGGGAAAAGAATGAACTCCATTCTCTCACTTGGATACAGCATATTAAAGATAAGCTTTGATGTGAGATGATTTCATTCTTCTATTGCTTACTTAAATAGTATATTGTGTTTTTGCAAAGGAGGTGTAGCAGTTAGTTGTGAGAACTTGAATTCGCTTCTGGCTCTGAGGAGGGGATCAGAAAGTGGCTCTCCAGAGTAAAAAGCATTTACAGTTGCAGCAACAACAGTATACACATCCTTTCTCAGCCTTTTCAGAAGGCTCAGCTACCCCAGTTGGATCTCCTATGGTAGGTTTAGGCTTTTGCAATTGGCCCTCACCCTTCGCTTCTCCGGCACACCAGCTGTGCAAGCTGCGGCATCCCTGCTGCACCCTGCTGTGCCACGGCAGATGAGTTGCTGCTAACTTGCAGCACAGTGTCAAGGGCTCTCCTCCTGAGGTGACTATACCAAATGTCTCCCCTGACAAATTGCTGACCAGAATGTTGGAAAGAAAGAAACTTGAGACACCTTCCTTCTCCTCTGAATGAACAAATTCTGGTGTTAAGGAAGGTCTATGCCTATCATCACAGACTCACTGAGGAACGGTAACCACATGCTTTCACACTCTTCTTTTTTTTTTTTCTTGACTTAACTTTGCAAATGAATTAGCTGTAAGTCTGCCCAGAGCTTTGCGCTGCCACAACAGTAATAGTTATTTTTATGATTGTTGAAATATACTTCTAAGTGTCACAGAGATGGTTCAGCTGGCTGTGCATTTGCCTGAATATTTTAGTATTATAAGGAAGTATAAAGTCCCCATTGTCACATTATTTGGTGTTCCACTTATACAATCATTGCAATGCAATTAGCCTCCTCAAAAACAGGGAAGAGGCAAACATAACCTTTAGCTGCTAGCTGGGAACCTTCATTCTGCTATACCATATCCTGAAAAAATTGCAGCATGTCCTGGAAACTCTAATTGGAGTCTAAATGCAGGATGTTTTGGTTTACTTTGGCATACAAGGATTAGAGAGAAAATACTTCAGTGATTTGGATGTGTAATGGTTGAGGCTTTGGTAAGGAAGATTTGTCTCCAGTCAGACGTGTTGAGGGAACCTTCTAGCTGTGCATGCCTCCGTGGGCTCTCCCACACACGTGTCCGAGCTCAAAGCAACTGCCTTGTTAGCTCAGAGCTCTCAAGCCTGCTTGCAGCTGGTGTGTCCCTGTTCCTTCCTTGCATGTGCATTTCAGATTGTCAGCATTTCAAAGTTTGATTCTTCAATTCACTTCTGAAGTGTCTTGGGAGTGAACACTGATGGAAGCACATGTAGTTGAGGTTCACTAGCAGAGTTGTTCCCAGCTTGCTTTTCATTGTGATTTCAGCCATACTAAGCTTTTTCCAGGTATTCCAAAATGCTATGTAAGCAGTCACTGCAACTGAAGTCTGTGTTGTTTCAAGGGAACACTATAACCACCTGAACATACAGCTGTTATATTTAATTTCACCAGATGGAACAACCCCATTTAAATTCAGAATACAGCCAATCATAACGTTTTTTTCAAGCAAGAAAAATTCTACCATAAATATACAAGCTTTACACTTGGAAAGATGGAGAGGAAAATGTTATCATAAATGTACAAAATTGTACAATCATTTGTAATAATTCTTCTTCCCAGCCATAAAGAGTATATCTTTTTTTCAGTGTATGCTGTCATATTCAAATGCTGGCTAAGTGTGTGTTTTGCTTTCCGGTATGGATAATTCTCTTGGCAGCAGGGGAACATTCTATAGCTTTTATTACAAAACCCTACTCCTTTAACCTATGGGTTTCACCCTCTCTGCAGGACTGCCTCCAGTCCTTATCCAGGCCTGTCCATGGACAGCACTTCCATTAGCAGTGACAATGACCTTGAAGGGTGCAGCCACTGAGTCACAGGTAAGAAAGTTAAGCAGAGAAAACACGGGTGTGAATATAAAAGAGGTCTCAGCTGCTCAAAGCATGGCCATTGCTCCTGTATACCGGGGAGACATGTACACTGTCCTCCCAGTTTAGGGGAAAAATTGCTGCCACGATAGCAAAGTAGAATTTACAGGTCACAAGATGGCAGCATAATTTCACTGGTCAGGGTGACAAAATTTGAGGGATCAGGTTACTAATCTTCCTCAACTCAAACTCCTGTTTGAGTAATCAGAAAGTTCTGTGACTAACTAGCTGGTGCTTCCTGGGCTCTAAACTACTGTGTATATAGGTGAAACTATTATGTATGTAGGTGAAAATCCTGTTACATTGCTTTTCAAACTGATTTAATTTAAATTCAGATGCTCTGTGATAGTGTTGAAATAAACTGCTCACCTGGATTTCAATACTGTACAAAAAATTACACCAGCATATTATCTAACTAACCAATAAAAAAGGCAGCTTTTATGGAACACTGACTATGCAAAGCCTATGCAACTGAGTGTCATGTTTTGTATATTTTCCTTCCTTTCTGCTCTTGCGAGCAAGATATTCTGAAACCTGCCTCAGAATATGCATTTCTTACTGAACATTAATTTTTTTTTATAGTAGTACTGAGTGAGTATATTCTCTGTGAAGAGCTTATTTAATGTATTATTCCCTTTGTGTTTGAGGGATATGTAAGTCATCTATATTCAGTTTTCATCCTCCTATTTGCCTGCCTGTCTCTGTCTCTTGTGTCTCTCTTTCAAAGAAATCTGAGCATTCTTACCATTTGTCATGAGCTGTACCTTTCAAATGTATACTTGAGCTGGAAAAAAAGAACTGTGCTAGGGAGAGATGATTCATCACATCAGTCACCATATTATGTAACACAGAGTAATAACAACTACTGAGAACATTTCTAGCAGCAATATTCCCACTTGTGAATTTAAATACTTTCCCCAGGAATGTCTGTAAAAATAAACTGAGGTATCTGCATATACTTGGAAGGAAAACAAGCCATGAGAGAAAAGCAAAAATCTATCAATTTTCAAAATTAGTTGCAGTATTTTATGATATTACTGCAGAATTAAACCATAGATAGATAGGTGCGTCTTTGAGGTGCATATCTTTGAGAAGAATATAGAATCATAGCTCTACCTGTTGCTTGCATCTACCAAGTGAATATGGTATTTTGGCACATGTGCAAACTGTGCTTATGGGTATTTACTTGCTGAACTTACAGTTATGTTTTCAGTGGATACTTCTGCAAACATTAAAGTTTTGAATGTATGCTGAAATCCCAAATAGTCATTGGCTTTGGTTTTGCCTACCTGTTCAGGTGACAATTGTTCTATCCAAGTTTACTCTCTCCAGTCCATATAGTTGCATCTGAGCATCTCTAAATTAAGTTTAATAAAGCAAAAGAAAAATGAGACAATTGTACACTGCTCATCCCGTTAACATGTCGTTTCTGGGCTAAGCAATTGGCCGCATGGTGTCACTGTATCTTAAGGCAGCAAAACCTCTAGCACTAAAGCCTTTAGCAATTCCAGGTTTTCAAAGTATCCCAACCGTGTGATATTATCTAAGGTGATACTTCAGCAAAAATGGTAAGGTCACGGAAGCTTCACTGTAGGAGTGTTTTAGGAAGATATTTTATACAAAGAATATGTTTCCCAGCTTCTTGTACCTTCCTGGAATATATCAGATATATTTTTAGCCCAGATGCACTTGTTCTCCAGATGTCTGCATTTGGGAGCATGCTTGTATGCAAAGCTTTATCTTAAATTGTTGCGAGTCAGAGATTTAAAAAATCAGTGGTACTGGACTCATCCTACACTTTCATCATAGTCGTTCACTTCTCCTTCTGTGTTTGTATATTTGAATGTGCAACATCGTTTGGCTCTGCTGAGCAGAGGAAACTTGGCCTTACTGAGCTCGGAGCACCATAAACTGCAGCTCCTGAGACCCACAAAATGCTGTTTAATCCCTGCTAGTCCTAAAGAATTCTTTGCGCAACACACCTGCTCAGCAGACCTGTGCCAAAAGCATGTATTAGGCGTTTAAGGAGTTTCATAATGTACAGCTGTAGCAACACTGATAGAATAGTTGTGTACAGACACAGTATGAGTCTTAGCCAAGAAGATGATATCTGGCTCAGGGCATATTGAAAGACTGCAAAATCTCATGCAGTAGTAAGTGTTGGTGTGTGCTGTTTCTTCTGTAAAATGGTAACTGAGCCTAGAGTAGCAGGCCTTATGCTAACATCCTGATAGTCTGCATAGGTTAGATTAAGATTTTATAGCAAGGATAAATGTCTGAGAGTGCAAGGTGCTTTGTTTTGATTGCTAGGACATGAGGCAGTTGCAATGCTTTTCCTAAATCAGCTGCTCTGCTTTGTATGAAGCTTACTCTCTGCATAGCTGCTAAGAATGATAGTGCTGTTTTAAGATGGGTATTTCTTAGTGATAGTTTTGCTACTGATTTTGTTTGGGCCAGGAATTCACTTGTAATATACCTGTTTTGATGACCATATCTTCAATTTAAGTGCACAGTCAAGTCATATTTAGACTTATTAGGTCTACAAAGCATGGCTCTGTGAAAATTGTGGTGCCTCGGTATGAATTTTGGTGCAATAGTATGAATTGAGTAAATAGCTGTGTTAGTCTGGCCTTGAATGTGACATGAGACTAAGTGCTAAATAAAACCTGGACTATCAGATCTCACAGGCTAGCGTAGAGCAGAAATGCCCTGGAATATGTGACTCCCTTGAAGAAACAGCAACAGCATACAGGATGAGTTTGGAAGACCAGAACACAATTGTGAGTAGCAGATTAAGTTGTTTCCTCTTGTTACTTGCAATGTAACAACAGCCTAGAAGTATGTTCAATGATGTTTATTTAGGAACACTTACTTGAATATGATTTTGGCCTATGATTCCTTCCCTTTGCCCCTCACCATTGCTTCTGGAATTATCTTAACTGGAAGAGCTCTCCATTGGCCTCCATGCTGGTGGTGGCCCTTAGTATGAGAGCTTCTGCAGAGGGTAAAACATGATATGGTTCATTCTAGGGGAAGAGGAGTGTGAAGCAGAAAGTAGTGTCTAACATTAACGCAGAAAAGCAGATGAGGTCTGCTGTAGGAGAACATGGTACAGGGAAATCTGGGAGTAAATCAGGCATGTTGCCAAAACAATTTGTCCTTGTTCCTCAAATCTTGGAAATTTCTGACCTCATTATCTAGACATAAAATGTCTCTTGGTAGTGTGCAAGGGAGTTCTATCATAACTATAATTATCCTAATGGCGCTGCTGCCATGATGGTATATAAACTATAAACAGGAAAGGCTGAAACCCACTGGCACAGATGAGATGCAAATGAAGGGCTGGTGCCTCTACTATAGGAATATGTGTAAGAAATGGAAACTGGCTGAGGAAATCCCTCAAGATTTGTCTCCAGAAACTGCCTTCAAAATGTTTGCTCGGGAGAAAAGTGTGAAGAAGGGGAGGATGTGTGTTTCTGTGGTTTTATGAACCCCAGGCCCTGGAACCAAGGCTCCTTCTGAGAAAGCTTTTATATGTTGTCCTGTGCGATGTATTTTCTGAGAAGTTCTGTTGCTCCATATTTGTTGGAAGAGGTACACTGTATATCAGTGCCAAGGGTGTTTAGTTTCTAACACTATGAGACTACAGAGTGAGTCTCCTTGAAATAATGGGAACATCTTGCCTCTTCCTGTGAACCTTTTTTATAAAGCACATAGACCATCACTGCCTATGGATATTAGTCAACTACAGGCTCCTAATATATGTTTGAGATGTAAAGAAAAGCTCAGTGCATGGAAGAAAAAGAGATTTTTCAAGCTACGGCCAGCTATGGTTATTTAGTCTGACCTACTCAATGCATGGATTTTTCTCAGTAATTCCTGAATCAAGTTCCTAGAGTGAGCTATACATAAAAGACAATCATCCAGTCTTGATTTAAATTTAGCTATCATGTGGGAGGGAAATATGGTGTGGAGGCTGAGAAAAGTCAGGGGTCACAACGTGAAAGGAAGATGTAGGAGGGAAAATATGTAGTTTAGCTATAACACAGGTTTCAAGGATCAGAAATGGAATTTATTGTAATTTATGGTACTGTGGCACTTCAAAAAGTCAACAGAGAAGTGAACCCCGTTTTGCTAAAAGTGATAGAAGTTCCCAGATAAGCTGTTGACCTTGCTCAGAGCAAAACGTGCAATCTAAATAGATTACATGTACACCAATCTAAACGCCAACACAAATGAGAAAATAGAAGTTAAAGGTCAGGAGTTAAACGATAATTAAGCCTATGAATAAAATGTGATATGTTTGGGTTTCATGGGGAGCAGAGAGGTGAGACTGGGCTAATGTTTTGAGCATATTCCTTTGTCTGTTGTTTGTTTGTGCTCCAATTCATCAAACACTTGTACACCTGAGATGGCACCTTAACTGTGAATTATCCTATTAGTATCAGTAAGACTCTTACTGAGAGAACATATGCAAGTGTCTGAGAGGATCAAAGCTTTTTGACTTTTTAAATATATAACTACTAAATGGATAGCAGAAAAGCTGATACTGTCTAACCACAAAACCTACTAATGAATTGCCAGTAGCTGCAGATCTGGAAGGTGTCTCTGAATCTTTCCAGCACATCTTTTTCCAACAGCAAACAGGCAACTTTGAACTTTCAGAATTTTACTGTAGCTTCATTTTTGACTAGCTGAATTTTGACTAGCTCCCCTCAGTAATCTGGAATAATGAGGGACAGGAGGAGTGGTGTAAGAGATGAGGATTTTAGTCATGCTTGGCACTACACAGGTAGCAGTAAAAATCCCAAGATGCTCTGTTGTCAGTATGTTTTGTGTTAGACACTGTCCTGACAGACAGACCGCATAATGGAGATGACTACATATGTCAGAAGGAAGGAAATGAAGCTCGAATGACCACAACCAGAACTAGAATTAGGAAATCAAATAGGTGTTCCTGTCTCTAGAGGCTGAAATGAATTGGTGTGGGTTCACCTGTACAGTTCTTCTTTCCAAATGTTAGGTATAAAAAGAGTTGTTAATAAGCAGCTATTACAATCTGTACCCATTTAGGAAAGCATCCAATAGCTTTACAGTATCTTTGTTTCTTGGTTTTGCAAGGGATACCGTAATATATTCTGTTGAAGTTATTAATATAGACTTCCTAGTACATGAGTGTATTGAGTGAAAATTGAGCTGCCCTGCTCACTACTTCTTATAGACTGTCCATGGTGCCAAGTGAAACCATTAATTAACTTTCTGACTCCCAGGTTATTCCCCACAGACTTGAAGGGTGTTTTGCTGGGGACAAGTGAACAGCATTTACCTGCATCTGTAATAATGCAATACAACCATTCATTTAATTTGATTCAGAGCCACATAAGGCTAGACAATGTCCTATGTGGAACAAGAAGCGTCTTCAAGTATGAATTCAGAGGGTGGGACGCATTTCTGACCCATGCTATGGCTGCTGGATGTTTTGGTGCTCTCTGAACCGTGTGTAAAATGATGTCTCCCATGATACAGACACTTAGTGAGGAGTACACTAAACTTCTCCGAACATTGACAATGTCAGTATGCAATATTTGGGTTCATAAGTGGAAGGTGTCTAAAGGGATATTTTTGAAGTATAATTATTTGGAGGAGAGGCCAGTAATATTCTATAGCAATAGAATCACAAAAATTTTTCTTTGCATTTCTAGTTTGTCTTTCCTCTGAGTTGCTCCAGTTTCCCTGATCTCGGGTGAACTGGCTGTTGCTACTTTCATTTCACACTACAAATTGTTTGCTAACTTGCCTAAGATGTCCAGAGGATTTATGACAAAGCCAAGGAGTATTCAAATGGAACAGGGGGTACATTACCATTTTAATTCTCATTTCCTCTCTCCTCTTTTTCCTGTAAGTAAGAGCATGCAGTTGTTGCACAAGGCATTCTGTGCTCCACATATCTGTTCATGTTGTCAGCTGCTTGTGTATCAAGTCTGAGGAGGAGGAAGAAATATGAGGTGTGTTAACAACAGTCAGGTACTTCCAATTCACAGTTTTAGCATACACGAGGAAGTGATGTCTGATGAATAGAGCTGATCATAAGTTTTCTGATGCAACACTTCTCCTTTTGAAAATGTTGATTGGGTGTTCTGTATTGCTGGGTTGGCTGGTTCACCAGCTTCATGGAAACCTGCTTGGAAGGTTGTCATGCTGTCGTAAACCTTGTGGACCCACCTGGCCTGTTCCACTGGCTACCCACCGTTCTGTGACGCTGTGACACTGCTGGCTTCTCCCATTTACCAGGGGCTGCCCTCTAGGCTAGTCAAGAGTTGATTGAATGCCCATTAGATGTTCTTCAGCTGTTGGCCAGTTCCTTTGCTTCCAGCTTCCTGGATCTCTTAGCTTCAAAGCTCCTAGCCTGCCCAGGTAACTGCCTAGCCACCCATGTGGTAGCGAAACAGCTATGTAGACAGGGTCCTGGCACCTGAACTGAGGCATCAGCCCAGACATGTTTCAAAATCTTTCTTGTGGATGTGAGTGAAATCTTTTTGGGAAGGGTGAGGGGAGGTGTGCCAACATGATTTCCTCTGTGGGATGAACAATCCAGTTCCCAGCACTGGTGCAGGCAAGTCACGGGACATTTTGCCTTTTTGCGGTTTACAGCTTGCTTGTTGACAAATGCATTCAGTATGTGTGTGAGTACACATTAGGGAACACCAACAATTAGTGGATTTGAATCATACAAGGCAAGGGTCTCTGCCATTTTGCAGCCTCTCTATTGCATGGGGAGGGATTGCAGAGTACAAATTGCATGTGTTGCAGAGAAGGCACCATTACTGGTTTGTGCTCCACTGCATTGGCAGGCTGTGAGTGAGGCTTGATTCCTGGAGGCATTTATGGGAGAGGTCATCATCTGAAATCTAGTATTCCATCACATCTCTACCCCTGGAAGCTAGAGTCTCTGAGTGAGTGCATCTCCTCCAGCCTGGACTCTCCCTGACTAAGCCCAGGAGATCTTTGGAAAATAGATCTGGATACTCTGGCAAAGGAGGCAGTGTAGGTAGCTTATTTTAAAATTCTGCTCTGAACAGGCTCAATGCCTCTAATGACCTACACAAAATTTTTCTGGCTTGTTGGCCCTATTGTGTCTCACCAGCCACATAAACCATGAATGTTGGAGGCCTAAGGTTAAAAACATCCTAGTTCACTGAGATGCTGAAGGCTATAAATTTCTGTTGGATTTGGTATGAGTTTATATTCTGGGTTCTCAGGTTTCAAGAAGCATTGTACAAAAATCTTAAGAGCTTCAGAAGTCCCAAGGTATTATAGGAATCAAGAAGTTAAAAAAGATCATTGCTTGTGAAAAATCAGTTTTCTGCTAGAATGAAAGTATTTAAAATTGCAGACAAGCGTTATGTTTTATGTGCTGCTGAAACAGAAGAATTGAAACAGACCTAATATACATGCATAGAGACAGTCAGAGATAGTATCAGGCTCCATGGATGACTGCCTTGGCACAGGTTAGAGTAGGTTTCCTGAGTCCAGCTGAGATGCTCAGAGTGTTTCAGGTGCCAGGTTCTCTTCTCACACGTCTCCCTTCTACATTGGGTTAAAGGAAAGAAGTGACAGAAAGCTTCTTTCGTGGTGCTGGATTACAGCTGAGAGTGCTCTCAGCAAGGTGAATTCCCAGTTGCACTATTAGGAAAACTTTCCAACTTCTTTTTGCCACAAGAATGGTAGAAACATGGGCTAGAATAACAGACACATACCTAAACAATAAATTTTTCTTATCACAAATATTTTCTCTTGGGGTAAGTATCAATGCAGAAGGAGGTCTTCTGTTAAAATCCTCATGACTGTAGAGCCCATGAAGTCCTCATGAGTAGTCTTCTACTGTCAGAAGTTGTAATCCATCACGAGTGAGTCACAGAGTTCTTAATTGCCGTAAATAAACTTGCAAGGCTCATAACTCATGCTAGCTCTAATGTCTAAGTAAAACTCTGGTTATTCTCTTTTAAATTGTTCCCATAGCTTGGTTGATGTCTTGAGATTTTGCATTTGAAAAAGAAGATACAATGATGAGTGTGAGGGAGGGGAAAAATTCAGTTCTCCATTTTACCTTGCAGTAACCTTAGAAGAACCATACAAAGAGGTAGTGAAAAGCCCCATGACTTATTGGTACTGGGGTCAATGAACTGTAGCAATCCACTCTCAGGGATGTGCACTCTATTGTCAAATGTCTTCTCCACCTGTGATTCTCATTTCCCTGTGAGTATTGATGCTTTAGGCAGCTCTTATGGACAATGCTATTTGCCCATGGTCAGGTTCCCACTACTGAACTCAAGGTGAGTTTGTATGTTCTAGTAAGCTGAGGTAATGGCTATATGCCACTAAAGAAAGTCAGTCAGTCCTGGAAATTCCTCAGAAAAAGGAAAAGAGTAATTTTCTGTTGCTTCAGCTCCTTAGCATTTGGCCACAAGAGTGGAAGAACCAATACTATGGGGTAGGGGTGGAACTCTCCAAGCTTGGGACTGAGATGGGAGCAAGACCTCCTCTTTTAGTGACAGCTAGCTCTTAGATGAGTTTTGCTGCAACGTGCAACTTTGCCCTCAGACATTTGTAAGTCATGAGCATTTTTAGGTATTTACCAAAGATTCTGTGCCAGTATTCACTTCTTTGCGATCAGTATGCCTGCTACAAAGGCATACTTTGCAGGTATTTCCAAAACTAATGGTGATACACTTGGATATATGGAGTTCAGCCTGAATTTGTTGTGTCTGTATTTCTTTGCCCAGTCTCTGTGCTCAGATGAGTGGTTTTCTTACGTTTACACTTCACTAAAGTCTTCCAGATTGCTTAAGCTAGGACATAGGTTGGCTGATTCTACCTTTATTTAAAAAGCTTACCCATTAACTATACTAACCTACAGAATAACATATGGAGGATACCTGCTACTGTCTTTAGTTTTGTTAGTTTTGGAGGGCTACTTGGAGGCTAAGTTACTGCCAGGAATGAACGAACTGAACCCTTAATGACTTGCATATCATTTGAAATAAATTCTTGTGTATCTTTTATACCTTTCTGAGCCAACATCTAAGGGCTGTGCTCAGGTAAGTATAGAACCTTGAATAAAATCACATACAGGGCTGAAAAGAGGATTTGACACAGCAACAGGGCTAGAAAGGAAATACTGCTATGTGTGTTATACAACCACAGTAACCTTTGGTTTTTAATTACTCTCACCCAGTATAATAACATTCAGTAGCAAACATTTCCTTCATAGGGCTTGCCCCAAAGAACTTACAGTCATAGAGAGTAAAAAACAATAGGAGTAAACAAGAGTTACTCTCTTGATTCTAAAAAAGTGACTATTAAAAAATACAAGAGGTTGGTGGCAACTAAGAAAGAAACCCTTCTCTTGATAATTTGAAGCTAAATACCATAACCATAAGTCAAGTCTTCCTGTCAGCCAAGTGGTTAAGTGTAATACTTACCTAACTCTTCTGAGGTCTTTACTCAAGCAATTTCATACTGACATCAGTGTCAGACTATTTGAATAAGATCTGAAGATAAAGGTCTCAAACTGGATTGAGTGGAAAGACATTGAAATATCCTACTCAATTATTTCAATTAGATGCTCTGCAATCACTTGGTTTAAAATAAAAGAACAATTTCTAAACATAAACACAGTGGGTTTCAATGTGTGGCTTTACATTGACGTGTCTTGGAAAGATAACACTCCAGTCCTCAGATACCCCAGGTCAGTAATAAGCAGCTTCCTCCCATCTTGAAGCTGCAAAGATCACTATCTTGCCATATTTACAACCACACCTGCAAAGTATCTAAGGAAATTAGTAGCTCTCTTACTCTGGCCAGGAAAAAGATCCAGTGATACTGGCTTTACTGAACGATATCTTTATTTAAGATTGCAGTGGTTCAGGGGATAGGTAAGAAGATATAGTACCTTTTACTTTTCTGAAGCAGGTTTAGATCTTGATAGCCAGAAGGACGGTTCATTTACAAGTGCTGCTATCACCTGACTACTAGTTAGACAGACATCTTGGTATTTTGTTCTAATTAACATCAGGTTTGCTGAAAATGGTTGTCTGGAAAGCATTCAAAGATCTAAAATAATTTCAAATTAGCTGTGTTGTTTTGCTCAAAGAGAATGGGTTGTGGGGAAAACAGTGAAAAATTAGAAAGCTTTTTTTCAAAATTAAATGTTTCGGTTTTGAAAGGTCCCCAAATCTGGCATTTCTGAAGCTTTGCTTTATTGCTTGTAGTTTCACATGGCAATGCTGAATTGAGAAAAGGAGAACTATTTTATTAATGTGGGGTTTTTTTTAATTAATTTTTAAAGTGGTTAAATAATCCAAATATGAAAAAACCCCTCTAGTTTGGGGATGAGCTAGGGAAAAATTATTTTTTTTTCCCAATTTCTGAGAACATTTTGAAAATTTCTGGTTTGAATTTAACTATATACAATTATTTTCTTAGATTACTATAATTTTTCTAACCTAGCCACTGAGCTGAACAAGGTATGAACTGATTTATGAGGCAAAGAGAAAGCAACTGTCATGTCCCATTGTCATTGTGTGGCACCAGAAGAAGCCTCTGCAAAGCTGCACAGTTTTCCATCTCCTCAATGGTGTGGCTGCATCTAGCCCTAGGAAGATCCATCACTTATGCCTACTTAACAGCTTTCATGGTATGAATAAACAAATGTTCTCAAACAAAATTACAGGAGATTTATATTTATAGGAGAGTGTTTCAGTAATTACCATGCTTGCTTATGAAGCTGTTAGGATCAAGCATGGAAGGACTCTGTAGGCAGTGCATCACTGAGGGCAGCTTTTTGTACACCAAAACAAGTAATTGACTCTACTAAATGAGTCTTCAGTACCTTTTATAAGTTCTGTCCCAGTTAGCTTTTAAGTTTATGCCAGCAGTAGGATGATCCAAATCACAGACATTTAGAGTTGCTACCACTCTACTGCTTGGTTTCTGGCAGCTCAGCTGTGACTCCGAGTAGCTTCTTGCAAGAGGCTGTTAGTGAGCAGTCCACTGGGTACATTGCATGAAGCTGAACACTGTATTAATTATCTTTTATTTCTTATATACTGGGAGCAGTATTGCATTCCTTCCGTTCTGTTTCACATAGTCTCTCGTGTGCATTAACTGAGTGCCAACAGGTAGTGTATGAAACAGTTTAACGTCAGTGTAATTTGATATATCTTTTTATCTCATTTTTCCCCTTCATAGCTTATTTCCAAGTACTTTCTTAATATTAATTCTGAAAAGAACTAAGATTCAGTCATAACGTTGGAATGAGACCGGCTTAATTAACCCGTAAAATCATTCTAGAATCCCTCTTCTCTTTGTCTCCTGAACAGCCTTTTACAAACTGAAACCGCAGATGTGGTGGTACATTTTCTGAATCTAACACCACTAGTATAAGCCTGGCATGACTATGTCCTCCCTCTAAAAAGGAGAGGGGAGGGACTTTCTGTGCCCCTTTGAAGATATTGCCTACTATTTAGCTAGTTCACTAATGCATTGTTCTGTCCCCTCTTTGCTTTAGGTTTAACCATTTAGTTTTGTCCTTCCTTCTTTATTCAGTTGATTTTATTTGTCTTACTTTCCCCATGCTGTACATTTTTTGTGTCTGTAGTAAGGCCTGACATCACGTAGCCCATCTCCCTCATGTCCAGGAGGAAATGGATGTGGTACTTGTCAGCGCGCTTGTTGACAAGCAACACAAAATGTTTTATGTATTTTGGCTATGCTGATTTACTGGAAACATTAACTTCTTGGAGGGGCTACTGGAAAAATTAGTTCCATAGCTTTCCAAAATAACTTTTGCACATTGATTTGAAGACATTCTGGGACCTTTTTTCCTCCTTTCCTGTTCCATTAAGACCTGGGTCTCCCTGCTGCAGCTGTTCTGTTTTTAGTGTGTCGCTCCGTTTCCAGACTCTTTGAATGCAGTTCATTTTTCTCTGGCTGTTTTTCCATTTGCCTTCTCTTTAGGAGGCAAATTTGTCAGCCTACTATTTTGGTCTCTCAGTTCACTACAGCAGCAGAACCTGTGATCAAAGATGCAACAGCAATATAAAGGAGGAAAACCAAGATTCCACTCTGAATAAGAGCTTTTTTCCTTTTTTCTCTGCTTGTTTTTCTTATCTCTGGAAATAGGATGCTACAGACTCCTGTGTCCAAGGAGACATGGTGAAGAATGCTTGCACCGCAGTTTTGACTGCTCCTATAAAAATGCCCAAGTGAGGCTGTCAAAACAGTGTTACTACAGGAGCACAAGACTTGCATAGTTAATTGCTCTGAACTCCAGATTGCTTTCTGATGAGTTTGGCTTATTTTTCTGAGAGTTTTGTAGCTGCCCTTTCATTTGCTGCACATACACAGCAGACCTTTATTTGAGATCACTTTCTTTTTTGTACTTCAAAGATGGCAACCTTACTAAGTAGTCAAGTTCTCACCCTGCTGCTTGGGTAAGCCTGCATCCAGTTCTCACTGCTGCATTGCCAGCCACAGCAAAGTCTTTGTGAAATGTCAATTTGAGCTGTTGGTTCTCACTTGCATAAGCCCAGGAGCATCTATTAGAATTTTCAACTGGTGACAGTTTTTTGTGGAAAATGCTTTAAAAAGTGATTTGAAGGTGATCCACAGTGTGCATCTGAGTTCTGGGAAAAATCTAAAGCCAAAGATTTCAGGTAAACCTATTTTCCTAAACAGTTATTGTGGTTACATTTCATTTTTTTTTTCTTTCCTTGCCAAAACCCAAACTCATAACAGCTATTTGATGAAAATTAACTCTTGACACTCTCCATTAGTGTAAGGTATCTACTGGTTGGTTGTTGAGGCTTGGTCCTATCTGATGTTACTGTCCCTCAGTCAGGACATGTCACTGCAAATTTATGGTGGCCTCTAGGCCTTTTCCAAGTCTGAGTCTACACAACATCCAACATGAAATTGTAAGTGTGGATTAAGGTACAGCCAGAACAGCTTGCCTGGAGCAATGTCCTGACAGGTACCCCACGGGTTGTCTGTCAGCAGTCCACGGTAGGCCAGGGAGAGGTGGAGGACGCTGTGCCTTTGCTATCTCCAGAGGAGGCCTTAGGACCCATCATTGTCACCAGCAAGCTGTTAGGGGAGTAGGATGGGAAGCCAGGAGATGTCAAGTTGTCATGCTCTTCTTATAAGAAGTGCGTAGAGGGGAAAAGCCCAGAAGGTATGCAACTTTCCCTTTCCCTACCAATATTTATCTCAATTTCGCCAGCATCTCTGCATTGGCCAGGTAGTCATCCAGTAGGTACTTCAAAGTAAGGAAATGTGATTCACTGGTTGGCAGAAAGATTCCCAATAATATATTAAAACAAGTCTCTATTTCGGTAAGGGTTGAAAAGAGCGTTCAGAAGTAGGTTGGTATCCCACCAGAAATTTTAATAGATAAGATTCGGCTATCCCCTCCTTTTTATTTTTTTTTTATTTTTTTTTTTTTTTTTCCCTCTGGAGTATTTTGTGGAAGAGCTTAAAAGCTACTGAAAATTTAGCTACTGACTAGATAGGTGGAAAAATGGGGAGTGAAGGAAGACTTTCTGAACATGGCAGAATCCACCTGAAAACGTGGCAGGACAGTATTGGGGCAATAGCAAATTGTAAGGGGTAATAGTGACAGGCAAAGATGTGGTAACTTCAGCTTCCCTCTCACCTCTGACATTGCAGATCTTTGCCTCTCAGACGTGGGCAGACTCTTTTCCACACGGAGGAGGCAGAGGGTGGAGCTCAACGCCTGTATAAATTATATGTGTCCTTCAGGTTATTTCAGCAGCAACAACAAGCTGTGAGCGTGTTTGTCAGCTGACAGATCTGTCACCCGAATTGGGTTTTCTCTTGCTGTCGCCATCTTGTGTGTCATGGGGAGCCCACCAGCCAAGGTAAGAACTGCAGCTCGGCGCTTCGCTGTGGCCCGGCACCTTGCTGTTGGGACCTCCCTGCTCCCGTTCTCGTGAGCAAGCTCCCTCCTCTTTGCATCTGCTGCGATGCAGAGACAAGCTGCTGTTGGTGCGATGTGGCAGGGTCATCCTGAACTTTGCAAATTTACCATTTTCCCCTTTTGCCTCACTGTCACTGATGTGTAACTGAGCTTCTGTGAAAACGCGGCGAAAGCGTGGCCCTTTTCTTTTATTGTGGGGTGTACCTGCTGGAGGGAACACCGGGAAGGAAGAGAGGGCTGGCCTTGATGAGTTTACCTCACTGTGAAATGAAAGTGCTTTAGCCCTACTGCATGCATTTCTCAGGATAGCACATGTTGGTTGCTTGCCCCAGCTGAAAAAACCCAACAGCTTTTTCTAGCAACAAAACATATTTTATATTACTTTAGCTGCAGGGGAGAGTTCTAATGAGGTATTTGGCTGATTTAGCTATCTTTAATGTAATGTTTACAGCATCTGTGATCTAGTGGAAGTATTTCATGTCTGGGCTCGAGTTTTCTAACAGTTCCATTCAGAGATTTTAACTGATAGTTTTTAGTATAAATCAACAGAATTATTAGCTGAGAGTTATTTTCTCATGTATATCTTTAAAAAGTAATGGATGTGGTGTCTGAAATGCAAGATGTGAATTATCTATAGTATGTATCAAACCCGTTGTCAAATTTTGGGGCAAGTAAAAGAAACACCAGCATTCATGGGTTTTAAGTATAGTAAGAAACAGCGTTACATGCTACAGCTTATAGAGAAACATTAATCATTAAGAATGAAGAATACTTACTATATTTGTGCCATGGTGATATTTGCAGGTGAAGTTAAAGATTCAGGAAAATATCAGTAGCTTGAACAGATGTCTCAAATGATAGACTAAAAATATTCAAACATTGGATGCTCAGGGAGAAAAATATAAATTGTAAATGTAATTTGTATCTAATCTATCTACCTGTTAGATCCAGAGCTATCTATCTTATATATAAATATTATCTATCAATTTTAAATATCAGTGTTGTATCTAATAAGATAATTCTGGATCTGTTAGATGAGTAGATATCTTACATATTATTTTATCCAGAAAGTCTCAACTACAGCAAAAGTTCTTACATTTCATCCTAATGCTGCAACTGCTATTCCACGAGTATAGACATACTCAAGGTTAATAGGCAACACTGTCAAGCGGTTAGAGTGCAAGCATAGCTTCAGGTCAGAAAGCTTCTATTCCCAAAGAAGGGGATTCGTGCAATGCTGCAGGTAGCTCTGCCGTTCTGTCAGTCAAATGCATTTTTCAATATGTATATTTTGGTAAATAGATAAGGAAATCAGAACAGAGTGGGTTTTGTTTTGTTTTGGTTTTGTTTTTTTTTTTTTTTGTTTGTTTGTTTTTTATATTAAAAAAAGCAAGTTGTTTAGAAAAGTGTGGATACTTTGAACTATCTAGGAAGACCTACTAGAAGTCTCCCAGTTAATTTTTTGCAGTTTATAAAAGCTACCAAACTGGCACAGAAGTGATGGACAATATTAATTTTCAATTTGCTGGGAATGCATTTGATATTCACAACTGCGTCTTTTCTTCTGATCAGACAAGAATAATCATCCTTCAGCAGTTTTATTTTGTGAACTATGGAATAATTTTTATGTGGTAAAATACTCAGAAATTCTGTCGATACAAAGCCCTGAGGGACCCACTCATATATGTAAAGAGGTGACTGATACAATGTGAACAGGGGATGCATCCCAAATCCACAATGACTCTTGAAACAATCCATCAGTGATAACATAAGATGACAGTAAATGTTTGTAGGACAAATTAGATTTACTCACTAACTGTTCAGCTTCCAATTATAAGATTTTGGATAATTGTAATACCCAAGGAAAATGAGGCTTTCATGGTCATTCTCTCTCCTATTCCCTCTTCTGGTTTTGCCTATTTCTTCAGTCAGTTGCTTTTTCAAGCAGAACTTTGCATTTCTCTAATTTTAATGAAAACAGGCAGCTGGTTGGAAGGACAGATTGCTAGCAGTATTTCCACTGATGGAGGGGCTAACAAACTCAGCCCATATTAGATGTGGAAGAGAGCGCTTTGGAACCAGGATGGTCATGAAGCTTTTTCATAGTGTATAAGTTCATAGCTTCAACCTTAATTTGATAAATTGCCAAGTTGTTGTTGTACCAGATCCTCAGTATCTAAGATAAAATACATGGTAAGAATATGCCAAATGATTACATTTGGTGTGAGAACTTGTACATAAGATATTGTACGGATTCTGGTACACCACTGGAGAAAGAAAAAGTAATCTATGAAAAGAACTAATTATTCATGTCTGAAAGATATTGATAAAGCTGAATGATAAATCCTACAGCTATTTACAGAATGCCAGAAGACAGAGAGCAAACTCTCATATAAAACTTCATATAACTCAGTGTTATCCCATGGTGATAACTTTTCAGAGAACTGCTTAGGTTTGGTGCAGGGGGAGCGAAATGCTAAGATTCAGATTCCAATCAGCCTTCCAACATGTACAAACCAAAAAAAGAGGTGGTGATGGGAGGAGGTTCCTGGGTTGCCAGGCTCTCGAGAAACTACCCTTAGGAGACTAACTTTCTAGTGAATGTAGCCATGAAATCTTGTTCTAGGAGCAGCATGGAGGAGCAAGAAGGAGTGAAATCAAAGATATGAGCTGTTGGTAGTATTTTCTTCTTTCACTACCATCCAAAGACTGACTCAGTAGGCTCCTCATTATTAATGAGCTTTGAGAAGATTCCATACTCTCAAAGTTGTTTTTTTGGGGGATGAAACCTCAAAGTGACTAACCGCCTGTAAACAGGAGAATTATGTGTCCTCCTGAAGCTGACTGGCGCATGACTATTCTCTGGAAGCCAGACAGTGGCTAACAAATGTGTATTATTACAATCAATGAGATGTTGGCAACAGATTTGAATTTTCAGTTTGTTAAGGTTTGACACAGCTGTGGCAATTTTGCCATGCTAGTTTTATCTCCTGTTTATTGACTTTTCTGTATTTTAGACCTGAAATGGCTCCCCCCAAACTTGCTTTGAGAGTACAGAAATGTAGTTTAGTGCTAAATGCTATCAAGTGAAAAGAAGTTTGGTTTTGGCGGGGTTCTTTTTTACGTTTTTTAGCCTACTCTTTGGGACTCTGGACATGCTACTATTTATTGGTCTGAAGTGCTATTGTATAGGATGCAAACATACACAGGTAGCTGAATCCTGCACTCTGTCATCGGCCTCAATGTGGCATTACTAATTTTCCAGCAAAAACAGAATGATGCACTTCTGGGAAAGCTACGTTTGACTCTGGATATTTACAGGCTGGGTTTGTTACTCTCCATGTGCCTAAGCGGGAAACTGTTTCTCCCAGGGAAGTCAACTGAAAAGAGCAAGACCAGTACAGCTGCAAGACTGTCATGAGCTGTATGGATATGGTATCTGTGCTTATCATTTTCCATTAATTATGAAATTACACACTGCTTTTTATGTTATGAAAATAGCAAATGGTATTTCTAATCATTTTTTTCTAGAAGGGCATTCTAGAACGCCAGCACTTTTGGGCAAAGATCTTATTTTAGACCACCCAAATCAGATTCTAATAGTCTGCTCTGGACCATTGTAGAAGAAAATTAGCACCGCCTTTTTCTGATGAAAAAAAGAATCAGCCCGATTCTGAATGGTTATCAGAGGCTGAGGTAACTGCAGTCATAGGAGCAGGATGGCTTCTGGCTTCCCCTGGGGATTTGCACAGCCCGTAAGGTTTATTATGGCCACATTTACCCATCTGAACCTGTTTATCTTTTGCCCTGCAGCAACACAAGGGCTAAGCTGGCCCAAATCAGAAGTAGTGATCAGTCATCTTTGGTGATGTTTCTATTGACAGGCAGATTCTGACATGTTTAAGAGAAGTGATTCCTGTTGGAAGGGGAAGGGAGGAGGAGTGAGGCTCTCTGGCTCTTGTGGGAGAGGATGAAAACATGACTCCTACCACAGCTGAGAGTACTCTGATGATGAACTACAGATGCACCATTTTTATAAGCAAACAGGAAATTTTAATCACAAAAGGTTTAAAGCAAATTGTATAGCAACATCTGTTTCTCCAGTGAAGGCAAACTCAGAATGGTTTGAGCTTCTGTCGAGCAAGGGGGAAGTTGATTACAAAATAACATAGAATTAACATATTAATTAAAACAAGTCAGCTCTGTAATTGGCTACATAATCCAATATTTCATGCTAATGAAACCCACTAGGAATGCTGAGTGTTCCAGTTGGTACTTCTATGTTAAATAACTATTTGTACAGGAAAATTAAAGTCAAATTCTTTCAGTGAGCAACTGGTATAGTACGGAAGTGTCCCAACTGGAACTTGCAATGTCCATAATGCAGACTTAGAATGTTTTAAATGTCAGTTTCAAATTGAAGGAAAACATAATAGAAACAGTTCTTGTCACACAAGAACAAATGAGTCTTGCATTTTTATACAAGTGTTTCAATCAACTATTAAAAGGCCAAGAGACAAAGCAATCTGTGATATTGTAAGTTTAAGAGCAGGGTTTCTCTGCCTAGGGTGACTCTTGAATATTAATCTGAATTTTAAAAAGGATGTAACTTTAAAAGTGACATCATAAAATTTAATATTAAGCCTTTATTTGAACGTGCTAATCCACAGTTCAAATGGTACCCATTTGATGTAACGTAATTTACCTCTAAACAAAACTGAATGAAACTGAGTGAAGGCTATCCTCATCCTAATAAACATGTCCAATAGTGTCCACCCTGTTTTAAAAGAATTTCAGATTAAGTATAGTGAGTGACTCCTTCTGTAGAGAAGTTCCTTCTTCCCCAGCTCTTTGTATCTCCAAAGTTAATAATTTCAGTGTCAGGAAAATTAATCATGGTGCTAACTTTCAAAATAAAATTGTAAAATTATTTCGTTAGTGTAATGGGATACACTCATTTGGACAAATAGATATGATGCTTCAGTTAGTGTGTAGTTTAAGCTACCATTCAAACTAATGAAACACATCCAACACAGTGTGGCCCTGCTTTAATTTATTATTAGTAGTAGGATTGTATGTTATTATTGCTAATTATTGATGACAAGCCCAGCTGATATGCAAAAAAATAGTTAAAACACTCAACAGAAAATTAAAAAGAAATTTAAATGTTCCAATTTGAAAAAAGAAGGAAATATTTTCCTGTTTTTAGTATTAAGATTGTCATGTGTTTTGTGTGTTCATTCAGGCTTATCAGAATGTCTTTTACAGATGGCAAATATTTTCTGACCAGCTTAGATTGAGAAGCTTAATTCTTTGTTAGAATTAGGAACAGGTAACTTGAAATAAGCTTTAGAATGATAGCTTGCCTATGATAAAAATAAGTCTCATGTCTGGAAGGAAAGTGGTTCCATTCTCATTAGGTATTTTCAAGACACCTGATGAGGTGGGATTCTGTGATGTTACACCTCCAAAGCAGGGCACCTTTTTCTTCATCTAAAGGGTCTCTGCTGGGCCTATGGTCCATTTGCTCAGAGTCAGTAGTGCTTTCCTCTAGATGCCTTTTGGTGAGCTTGGCCTACTTAATGAGCGTCATGAAAGTTTAGTCCTAGTTGGGATACAAAGTAAAGAAGTTTTTAGAGCACTTTGGTAACTACCATGTCCTGGCCTAGTGTCAGTGCTGTGCCAGGACCCAGGCAGGCAGCTGCAAGTTCCTGGTATTGTCTTCCAAAGGCCCATTTTTGACCTACTTGTGGCACAGGACCCTCGGCAGATCGGCGGTACAGCCATCACCATGGCCATGCATGCATCAGGTTGTATGACAATAGGCACCTCTAGGGTGACTGTGAAAGGTTTCCATGCCATTGTCAGAGTTTGTGTTTTCTTCTCTGTCTTCACTTACTCAAGTTACTTAGCAAATAGCCCAGTGTGCGGTTGTGCTATCACCCTTCCACTGCAGGGTGGTCCCCCCACTTTAAACAGGCAGACAGAAGGACAGACTGTCCCCTATACTGTTCAAAATACACATTATTTTTGTATTCTGAGCTGATAAAACTAATTGCATTTGTTTTCTCTGCAGATGAAGTTTTGCCCCATCCACATGCTTTCTGTAAGAATCATACAAGCTAAGAACATCAAGTCAAGAGACCTGTGTGAGTTGTGGTTTGATTATGTCTTTAGTCACTCCCAGAGTTTATAGTGAACAATGTTGCTAAGATCTGAAGGTATACAAGCAACGTAAATAAAGCACAGCAATAGAAGTACGTATGCCAGGGCTATAATTAGATCAAATGCCTGAGGTATCATTAGATTGGACGACATAGCTAGTGGCATTTCAGAGAACTGGTAAAAACCAAGACTCGCAGATGAATTTGCTGGGCCAACAAGGGAAGGTAGACATTGTGAGGACACCACAGTCTGTAAATCTGCTTGGAGTTGTTTGGGTTTTGATGTTTGTAATTGGTATAAATCATATATTGGACTGGAATTTTGCCACACAGGCCACATGCTTAGGGACCTTTTATTGAAATTTATCAATTATACACAATAATCAAAGAAAAATTAGACTATTTCAAGCCTTCTAAAATACTGTGTCATTCGGGGTATTTGCTGTTCTCAGATGACCAGTCACATTGAATTACATTGCGAGTTTCTGGTCAAGGAGGGCCTCTGCAGATCCAGCCCTAAGCACATGCTGAACATGCAGGCAAACCAGACTTTTCTGTGTACTTTTGTACTGAGATTTCTTTAACTCATTATCTCACTCTCTCAGTCTCCTATGGCTCCTTCTCAAGGTGTTCTATGGACCAGCCATTCAGCTGCCATTTTTGCAGAGGTCTCCTGTGCGTTCCTCAGTCGGGACAGACACCTTGAGCTGCCTTTTCTCACACTCTTGAAACCTCTGGCCTGTGTATTCCTCTAGTGAAAAGTGACATGTACAGCCAAAAAGCCATCACTTTGCAGTGAGCTGTTTGAGTTGCAGCTGAGACCATTCGCATCTCACCGTGCAGGGCTGAGCACAACCTTGGCCAAGCCCGGACGCGAGGGAGACCAGAGGGGATGAATCCGCTGTTGGTTGAGGGACTGCCTGCTGAAGGGCTTCCTGTACTCCTGTGGCAGAAGCCATGTAGCAACGTCCAGAGGTGGACCCTAGAAAGGTGGTAGTGTGACAAGGCCTGTATTTCTGAGTTTCAATGATCTCTTCTATCTACTCTATTGAAGGGACAGTTCCACTTTCCTGCCAAAACCTTGCGGGGCAATGTTATTCACTGCTTGATACCAGTCTGAAGTATTTAGGCATCTCGGGCTGCAGTAGACATCTTCAGTCAAGTCCAGACTCCAGCTCTGAAAGACATCACCTTGGAGATTTCCTTTCCCACCGTTGTCAAGCTTCACAAAGTAAATGCACTTTCCCACCCTGGCTCTTCCCAAACGACGGCTGCTCGAGGCACTGACTGCACTAACCATAAGGAGTAGATGTAGGCTGGAAGTGAGATGAAGATTTCCGACTTGCTCGTGCCCTCATGTTCTTGGCCCCCCCCAGCCTTTAGCTGCAACAGATCTTCTTCCCTCGTACCTAACCCTTCTAGACAGCCACCATGTCCCCTCCGCATGTTTGTGTTGCTAGACTGAACAAGCTGATCCCCTCTGATCTTCTCTGTAATATGCGTTCTTCTTTCTTGTAATCATCCTAACAGCCCTTTTTGGGACTAGTTCTAGTTTCAGTTAAACTTTTTTAACATCGTGACTGGAATTGTAAGAAATATGCCTGATGAATGGTCAGCGAGGTCTTTTATATCTCTTTCTCTTCACATGGGAAAGATGGCTCTTAGTGTACTTTGTGTGTGCATGTGTACGTTTGGAATTTGTAGTTACCCATGAATTAGATGGTTCTCCTTGGTTGCTTCCGACTGATGGTCTCTTTACTTATTTAAAAACCAGTAGTGACATTTGTTAGTCCCCAGAATCATGGCCTCACCCTACTTTTCATCTACAATATTGGCATCAGATTTTTAATTTTTCTCTGCTGCAGTGACTGCTTCAGACTGTTATGTACGCTTGTGGCTGCCATCTGCTTCAAATGGAAAGCTTCAGACCAAAACCATCAGGAATTCTAACAACCCCGTCTGGAACGAGACTTTCTACTTTAGGATCCAGAGAGAAGTTGAGGTATTAAAAAAAATAGAAATTTCACCATTTTGAATAGCTGAGAATCATCGGTTGACACCCTGTTGATCAGCTGTGCTAAATAACTTGAAAAAATGCTTGTGTAACAGAATCTGCAACTGACTGGTTAGCACAAAACACATAGGCAGTAGTGATCCCCTCAGCTAGTTACAGATGTCAGTGATATAAATGTCTACATCTGAGCTAGTCCAGAATCACTTTGTTGTCACCTGAGAGAAATAAGCACTGCTGTAGCATGCTTCATCTGGCCTGTTTTGGATGATTAATTTAGAAAGAGCTTTCCCTCTTGGTTGTCAGGGAAGGGTAGGGGAGTTGCTGTGATATAGACAGAAAACTTAATCCTACCATAAGCTGTGTAGTTAAGAGAACTTCAGGGATGAAGAAACTGAGTAAGTGTGTTCTTTGGGCAGGTTATCAGTTTGGTGGAGAGCACTGACATCTTTTCTGTCTCAGGATAGTGGGAGCTCTCTGTTACAGGTAGTTGTTTTCTATTTCATGATAAGTTTCCCAAGGTTGGGTTTAATGATGGTGTTCCACATTAGCAAACTCTTGAAGGAAAGCACATGTTTCTTTATGTGCTAGTCGAGCAGCTGCAAAAAAAATTTTTTTTTTTGGTTTCTGTGTAATAGCAGCTCAATGAGAGTTCTTATTTATTTCCTTCTACTACCAGAACATTTTAGAATTGGCAGTGTGTGATGAAGATCCACTCACCAAAGATGACATGCAGTTCACAGTTCTTTTTAATGTTGCTAGAATCAGACCTGGGGAGACACTCCGTGAAACATTTGCTCTGAAATCAGAGGTAAGGACTGAAAATACAGGAAGAGATGGACAAGACCTCATTGTCCACATTAGCTTCCATGTTAAGTGGGGTTTGGGTCTGCATAAACAGATATCCTAATATGTCATTACTACTATCTCATCAAAACAGATATCATTGTGCTCGATTTTTGTGACATACTTAATCTCTTTTCACAGATTCAGAAAATGTAGCAGCTTCTCTCTCATGCCCACCATCTTTGTGGGGGCCAAAATATGTTAACAGGGAGCATCTGCAAAGAGTAATTTTTATCTTTTATAATCCAAATAAATAACTTCCTTACCTTTCAACTTTATTCTGCTTTTGCCATGCTTAGAGGACATTTCCTCTTAACTGGCAACTTTTTATTAAAAACATGGAGACAATTCACTCGCCAAATGAATTAAGTGATTCTTTCAGGCTTCTCCTGTTGGTGTTCGTGCTGGGTTTCCTTCTAGGTGATTCAGATTTCTCTAGCCCATAGTAAAGGGATGCCTGTTCTGCTAACATCTTTGGTATTCTGCTAAGGAGACCATGAAAGAGAGTTGTCCAGAGAACAAAGCTGGGATAGGTCTGTGACAACCCCTGGGCTTGTCTGAGCTGTGGCTGAGGTATTGCTACATGCTCACTGCAGGAAGGAGGCAGTCCATACCCAAAAGAACAGCTGCTTCCCAAATGCTGAAAGTTGTTGACATGGATTTTCCCTGTGACTCTGCAGGCTGGTGCCACTCACTTCTCAGCCAGTGGGTGAGTCACTGGGAAATACAATGATTCAATAATCACCTCAGCCCTGAGTACTCTTGCCTACTTCATCTCTGCTGGGTTCAGTGTGAATGTGATTTAAATGGTTTGTACATAGAAACGACTCTGACACTGGTTGCATTTGTTGCTGGGCTTCAATGCCTTTCCCCCATGCACACCACCTTTGCAAAAAGCCATTCTATTTCAGCCAAGCTTTCCCTCTTTGATTGTATCTTTGGAAATATGTATAATTCTACATAAACCACAATGGAACAATATTTATGTTATGTGCCTCTCACAAGCCTGTGATTTCCATTGCAATCTCAGTTTTAGAAAGAGGTAACACACAGCTTTTTTGGTAACATTAGCAGAAGAGATGTCAGCCATGGAAGTACTTTTTAGGTATATCTGTACTGCCAAATTCTTGCAGCCTCCAATAATCCATATCTATTTTACCTTTTATTTTTTAGAAAGAGAGGTGCATCAAGAAATGGGAAAGTTTGGAAGTGGAATTCTGGATGGAAAGAATGTGAGTAAAATTCCAAAGCTGAAAGGTATAGATCTGACAGGGAGTAATAATATCTCAGAGAAAGAGGAACTTCTTTCAGCTCTTCCTCCTCCCAGTGAGCCAAAATTACAATTTCAATTTTTTTTTTTTTTTACCTTAACTTCCCCAGCTAATTCTGCCTTTCAGTGTATTTAATACAAATTTTAACTTCTGTTCAACATGTATATTCTGATTGTGGAAATGTAGTAACCTTGGCATGATGTGATAACTTGTATAAGAGGTGCATGTAAAACTTAATAGAGGTGCTCTTCAAGTTGTTAATATTAATGGAACAATGCCTAGAACACTGGTGTTTCTAAGAGTCCAGAAAATTTGTCTTGTATTGTTGTCGCAATATACATAAAGTTATGTAGACAGTAGGAGAAAAGTCACCCATTAGGCGATAGCTTAGTTAAACTGAAAAAACATATAATCAACAAATAATAAAATTAAGACCATCCCCCTCAAAGTGGTAGTCAACATTGTCTGGAGGAGAACAAATCACATCAGATAAACTTTATTTCTCTTTTACATACTATCACAAGTTTGGTTGAAAAAGCAAACCTTAAACTACACATTCTGGCATATTTGAGCTTAACATTACCAAAAAAAAAAAAAATATAGTCCAGTTAAAACTAACTGCATGATTAGAAGAAGGATCTGTAAATGAGTCTTCTTATTCTTAAACATGGAAAAGCTGCAGAAGAAAATCACTGGTGTTCTTGATTAATGGTGAAACTCAAGAAAATCTATATAATTTATCTATGACATATACCATAAGAGGTGGTACAAGCATCTCCTGCAAATGTGGAAGCAGTCACAGCCAGATATATAAAAAGGACAGAAACTGGAAACTGGACTGAGTAGATTCAGGCTAGAAATAAGAGGAACATCTTCCACCATTTGTGTTATAAGGCATGTGGGGGATTCTCCATCCTTGGAAGTCAAACCTAGCTATTTACATTAAAATACATTCTACAGCTGAAACAGAAGTTTTAAGTCTGGAAGTGGTGCTTATTAAAATACCCTGGACTTTGCAGAAAGTCAAAGATTACATACTACATAACTTTAATGGTCCTTTCAGATATATGAAAGCACTTATGAATGTGTGTAACATAGTGATGCTGGAGTATTGGCCTTCATGAGAGATGCCTTTTGTAGGCTATAGGTTACTCATAGTATTAAATAACTATATCCATTCAGTGGCAAACCTAGGACTTACAGGGTAAAATGTCTGGGACAAAGACTTTCTATTACTTACCTCCATGTTTTCCAGTCACACGCAGTGGGAGGTAATTCTCATTTGCTGTTTATTTGTGATCACTTGAAAATTATAATCTGGAACAGTCAGAAATATTTTACCTAATAAGTATTTGTAGAATACATTAATAGTAGTCTTTGCTTTCCATAAGTCATATGGTCATTTGTTAATAGCAGGACATGATTCCACATAGACCAATAGGTCTTTGTTCTGCTGTATTTTACCATATAGTTTTAAGCATTGGTATTTTTATGACCTCTCCTGCCTTTCTTCTTGTTTGACTACTACATTTTGGTCCATGTGCTTAGCAGGTGATCACGTATTATGGCTTTTCAAAAACAGGTTGTGATACTAACATAACTATATTCAGTTTTAAGCAGGAGAGATCATAAACCTACTATTTTCTAAAAATATCAGAAACACAGCTTTTGTTTATTTGTTTTTTGATTCTGTCTTTTCAGTCCTGGCCCTCCGGAGCACCTCATTACCAATGATGTCCTTGTGGTAAGGTTCACATATGAATTGAGCTTGGAGTGGCTTTTCTGTCATTTGGATTCTCTCCTCTTCCTGACAGCCATCTGACATTTTATAGAGAGAACAGAATCTACCATGATAGATAAGAGTATGGTGTGCATTATAAAGTGAAAGATCTGGGATGATTCCCATTTGTTATGGCTGAACTGTTGCCCTCTCCATGCAAAAATAGAAGCTGTGTTTCTTGAAGTCCTCAAGTATTACAGATGTTAATATTTTGCCCAGCTGTGGTTCGTTAATGTTGCAGAACCCTGTATTTATTGGTGTTCGTAATGAAAACTTCCTGTGTTTCATGTAGTACAGTATGACAATTGGCAGGAAAAACAAAGGTTATAAAAGGGATGAGTCTGTAGAAGGCAATAGTAAGTATTCAGTATGCTTATGAATGGAAGGTTATCAAATGTAACAGCTTTTTGGGAAATTAGGTTTTTAATAAAGAGTTATTTTAGTCATTGGAACACAAAGTCCTCTTTGGTATTAGTCAGCATGTGGTACATTACCAATCACCTTGGGCTGGCCCAGCAGCTAAGGAGTACAAAGTACTTCATACCAACCACTCCAAGCCTGCACATGATTTCCAGATGCTAGCCTTCAATACTCCTGAGGCAAAGTAACACATATTCTGTTCTTTGCCCCTCATTTTCTGTGTGAGGCATAAGAGCTGTAATGATTGGCATGTGTTGTTCCTGAAATGGCTTGGAAAACTGTTCTGGCATGAGTTATTAAAGGTGAACTGGAATGACTCAGGTGGAGAGTAGGGTGGAATAAATCCATGATCTCCCTACTTCAGGACCAGCAAGAAGATGCCTTGTAGACTAATCACTGCCACAATACACAGAAATAAATCATCAGGTGTTTTCCCCCATGCTTCCTAAATAATGATCAGATATATGTGTAGTTGTTTGGGCAACAGTGTGTTGTACAGAGTTTCCTGATTTGGGGATAACTTGTGTGGGTATAACAACCTCTGGCAATGCACCACTGCATGGACAAGCTGGTTCTGAAGCGGTGCAGCTGGGCTGCTGTCCTGGGATAATGAGCTCTGAATTGACTCTTGTGCAGCTGTACTGCTTCCAGCACTGAGACCAGTTTAGTTGGCTCTATATTATAGGTAATGGTTGTCTGCATGGTGTTTCATTATTTGCTGCAGATGTGGCATTTGTTATCTTCACACTTTTCCACTCCTATCTTTTATAGTCCCGTGAGGTTTGCTGCTTGGAAGTGCAAGTGGACATTAATGAAAGCAGGAAATATTTGAAAGGTATGCCAATTTCTCTGTGAAGCAAGGACATGATCAAATCACAGACCCAGATGGAGGCACTTTAGGATACAGAGATGACTAAAAATGTTCTAAAATCAAGAAAATATAATGCAGTGAAAGTCCCTGAACTCCCTCCAGCTATAATGCTTCTCTCTGTGTCTTTTGCTATCAAGTTGGGACACAGTAAACTTTGCTGGTGGAAGTATGAGAGAGTGCTGACCCTGGGAGCACTCCAGTCTGTGGGGTAAAGGCAGGAGTACCAGTTCCTGTGATGTAGGAGACTTGCCAGTGTGGCAGCTTATGGAGGAGTTACCGCAGAGAATGACTCCAGCAGAAAGTCTGCCAACTTTGTTAGCTATTTTGCCTGAACAGCGGTATTATTCTCTAAACAAATCTGTTTTCACTAGAGGGTAAAAATCTCGTGCTTACGGTGCCTGCATCTCATGAGGGAACACAGAAAACTACAGAGGACACAGATACTTTCTGCTTCCATTGTGTGAAGTCTTGGGAGCCAGTTCTAAAAGTCAGGCTGCAGGTAATGAGGACTATACAATACCACTGTTCGTACTGCTTGCTTATATCCAGTGTCACCAAAACAATAAAGAACTGGATTGTTTCTGTTCTGTGAATAAAACCCATGTTTTTTTCTTCCCTGTAGAAAGTTTCTGATAAGGAAGATGACAATAGCAGTTTAAGTGACACCTTAACAGTACCACTGAAATTTCTCCCTGTTGGACATAAAGTGAAAGTAACCCTCCCTGTAAGACATGTAAGTGCTCCACCATTTATATGATCTTTTGGAGAGAAGAGTAGAGTAACCCTCAGTATTAAACACCATAAGGGTTTTGTTTTTTTAAAAAAAATCAATTAGTAAGTGTGAGTGAGAATTTTTTGCTAATACAAGTTTTCTGTGAAAACGGTTAGTTTTCTCAGAGAAATAGCAATTTTCTGTCAATAAAATCAATAATTCGGAATTCATCCTGGCCAGTTTTAGATGCATTTCAGGCCAACCTCTGCCGTCCTTACACAGTTAAAGGAGAATATTCAATACCCCTAGCAAGGCTTTGGGATACCCCACTGCTCTTTGTCAAGCCTGGGTGGCTAGCTCAGTCTATATACCTAAATTTTAGATGGCTAAGGTTAGATGAGTTGAATCTTACCCTCAGAGAACAATTCTGTTATATTCTTCTATGCGTACAGTCATGATGGGAACTGGTGGAGAGATACAACTCAGATGTTTCAAAAGCAGTACTAATGCTACTGTGTGGCTAGAGGAATCTGTTAACAATAGCCAAACATCCTTTCCCACACCTTGCAGCAAATGAGAGACAAAAATAGGAGGAGAAGAATTTCTCAGCAGCATTTTCCTTAAAGGGAATGGAGAATTAATGTGTGTTTCACCACTACTGGTTGCTCACCCCTCTGCTTGGACTCTCTTTTACCTCCAGTATCTTTTTTGGAAGGATGTGATGACTTGTATTTCCTCTTTATCACTGTCTTTATCTGGCGGCTATTCTTCATCCTCAAGAACAGGAGGGTGGCAATGTGATGCTGCTGCTGGGTTAGAATGGTTCATGGAGGTATATTCACAGTGTGGAAAAAATCCTGTTTCACAGCCACTTAAACTCCTCCTGCCTCTTTTGCTTCTCTGTAGAATATGTTTGGTGTCTAGTTGCTTTCCTTCTCCTTCCTGCTACAGTTTTCAAAAAAACTGTATGGAGGCTGGTAGTGGTGGGGCATTCCAGGAGGCACTGAAAACCTGGATTTCAAAACTTTTCTTTTTCCCAGTCATTCATGTTCCTGCTCTCATTTCTCTGTTTACAGAATGTGCCGCTGCAGTTGTACCTCCAACTAAATGATTGGTAAGAGGACTGTTTTTTTCTCTAAAGGTTTTATTGGTCTTTGAACTGTGAATTCTAGAACAGGGTATCCTTTATTTAGATAAAAGGAATGCACAAGACTAGGGGCAAAATATAACAATAGTTAAGTCACCATTAAAGAGTCACCACAACAGATCAAAGTTAAATGGCCTTGGGGCCAAAGAGTCATGCCAAGATGTGAAAAAAAAAAAAAATTATGAGAATTTCAAGCAGTGAGGGACTTAGTCACTGAGTGTCCTGTGCATCAAAGAACCAAAGACTGAGATTGGAGGCTTCTTCAAAAGGGACACAGAAACGGGAAGGAGTCACAGGGAAAGGGGAATCTGAAATAAGCAAAACATCCAGAGTCCATACATTATTCAAACCACACTACCTGTGTGGTTTTCTTAAGAAAATAGGTTTGTGGCTCTGGTTGATATCAATAGAAACAAGCACAAGCTAGGGAAGATGAAATGTTACACCGTAAGATAAAGAGACAGACAACAAATAAACCAAACTTATCTGAATATCTTTTTCACTGTACTGTTTCTGTATAAATCTATGGTATAAATCCCCGTGAAAGACCTTGTTAGGTTCAAGTCACCATTTGCTCAGAAATTACGTGAAGCAGAAATAGAAAGGATTTAGCTTACAAAGCTAGTGAAAGACACCAAGAAACCTTTTTTTTTTTTTCATATTTGCTTTCCTTAGTTGGCAGTAAAACTTACACCGAAGCATCAGAAAATAAAGAGACCATGTAGAAACAAAGCAGTTGATTTATTTGAAACTGGAAGCTGCGTTTCTGTCTCTAAATCTGAACAATGAATCATGATTTTTTATGATATTTAGTAGACTGCAGTTGGTGAAAATAGATCCATACACATTTTAAACACCAACCCTGTGCCTCTGGATTTATTTATGTTTCAGCACAGAAAAACTAGATGTGCGCTTAGGGTATGATCTGTGCCAAGAAGAGCAAGAATTCTTGCAAAAAAGGAAGAGAGTGGTTGCCAGTGCCCTGAAAAGGATTCTTCATCTGGAAAGAGATCTACATGGACACGAGGTCTGTGAGTTGCAATCCAAGCATGGGGTGTGGGTCTATTGAATTAGGGTTGGCACAACTCCCCACAAAATTTCTGGTAGTTTTTGCATGTTGATGACAAACACACTGATTTGAATGTCAGTAGAACAGAAGTTCTCAGTGTGGCATACCCCATACTCATCTAAAATTTCAGCTCAGCTATTCATGCCTCCAGTCTTTTCAGTGGGTCAAATTCCCAAGGACATAATACACCACTCTTCAAAGCCAGAGTTTCCAAGTGTGATGCAGTGGGTCAGCAAGACATGAGGCATTGGCACATTGTGTTAGACACAGCCTAGCCAGGCAACCCAAACCAAGTAGGAAAGGAAGAGTATTTGAAATTCACCTCACATTGATATTTATGAAATCATTGTAATGTCCCTTCTTTAGGCTTGCTTTTTTATTTTTTCACTTTCAGAACACTTTTCACAAAAAGTCAAAATTCCCTAGGGTGAACATTTTATAACAAGCTCCAGCTGAAGTATGTTTTGTTGCCAAGATCCAGGGTAAACTTTTAAGTGAACATTTATTTTCTTGCTGGAATTACATCTGATGAATGCATGCTGTCCAAAGAATCATTTTGTTTGCTTAATGTATTTTTTCTGATCTCTGCTCAGGACTTCCTTAAATCCATTCTTAATTACATTCACTGCAATTTCTGTTATTTATAATAAAATCATATCATTATCTGTTATTAATCATTGTCATTCCAATTACAAAGAACAAGCGAAGGAAGGAAAGTTAAAATCACTGCATATTCAAACTCATCCAAGCTTTGGGGTTAAGGGAACCCGCTGAGTATCTGGAGGTTATTTTAAAGAAGATACTGGTAAAGACTGGGTGAATGTTGATTTTAATTTCATTGTCCTCCAGTGAAGTCTGCTGAGGAAATTATAAGAGCTGTAGTTACACTTTTCCAAGTAGGCAAGTGAGTAATCTTTTAAAGATAATACTTGTGTTTTGAACAGGTCCCAGTAATAGCTGTTATGGCAACAGGTGGAGGCCTCAGAGCAATGTCAGCTATGTTTGGCCACC
This sequence comes from Tyto alba, assembly GCF_018691265.1. Taxonomy (NCBI): domain Eukaryota; kingdom Metazoa; phylum Chordata; class Aves; order Strigiformes; family Tytonidae; genus Tyto; species Tyto alba. Next base: position 8,326,371 of record NW_024881280.1, read on the forward strand.
TCTTAGCTCTTCAGCAGCTGAATCTGTTGGACTGTGTTACCTATATCACCGGGGCTTCTGGCTCGACATGGTGCGTAAAGAAAATGAGATTTGTATTTGGGATGAATGTGACACTACGTTTTCCACACGGTGAAAAGGATGCATCTCTTTCAAAGTCTTACATTGTTAATAAGTGAATGTAATTCCCTGGTAAAGCTATTACTGTTGGCTCTCAATCATAACTTCAGTTTAGGCTTGCTGATTCTCTTCTTTGATAAAAATGGTTGGGAAAATATAGTAATTTTCCAAAACCATTCAAATAAATGGATATTGTTTTCACATTTCTGTTCTTTAGGACCCTAGCAGACCTGTATGAGCATGCTGACTGGTCACAGAAGACTCTGGAGGGGCCACTTAAGGATGTAAAAGAACAAGTGACAAAATGCAAGCTCAACCTTATGTCTATAGAGCATCTGAAGTATTATCACAAGGAACTTGCTGAAAGGGCAAAAGCAGGACACGTGTCATCTTTTACAACTCTGTGGTCACTTGTTCAGGAAATGTTCTTACATGAACGGGTATGTACGTGGTCCTACCACACAACTGGGAAACATCCACTCATTTTCTTTAGAGCTTTACTCTTTGAGGTCATGATGTAATGTGTGGAACAAATCCAAAGTGGCTGAGGCATCCCAATATGATTTGTAAACAAGAAGAGAGGGTCTTGTCACCAGGATTTTCCAGGGTAGCTAATGGTTTGAAGGTGCCTCTGTACTAGAGTGCCCAACAGCTTCAGTAGGCAAACTTTGAGAAAGAACAGAGTAATCTCCCCCCTTAAAAATCAGGTCTTTTAAAGTCTGTTTCTAGTTGGACACTTAAAGGCTAGATTAATCTGTCCTCGTGTGAACATTAGTCTCAGCCTTAGTAAAGATCTGTGGGATGTAGGCAATCAAGGTACTTAGATATTAATGAAGAGGTTGCTAGTTATCCAAAAGGCAACCAAGAGGGAAAGTTCAGGAACATGAAGGAAGAGGTCTCATAAAAACATGACTCACAGATTCCTCTGGGTTGTAAAACATCTGTTATCTAGCCACACTCCGGTAGATTGTGTCAGTGTTTTTACCTTATGCTCCTCCAGAGGTTTACTGTGATTTTTTAATCTCTTTGATTAGCCAAGAAAGTACAAACTCACAGACCAGCGCAAGGCATTGGAGCATGGGCAAAACCCGTTGCCTTTCTATTCAGTCCTCAATGTGAAAGAGGAAAAGTTCAGTACTTTCAAATTTAGAGGTAAGTATTCCTAGTTTCTTCTGACTCTGAATAGGGACAAAAGAGAATTTGGAGGGAGGGTGTGTGTGTGGAGAATAAAAGGGGAACACATCTGTTGCTTGCCCTGACTCAGTATTCATCTTTTAATAAAATGTTTGTATTTTTTTTGTGAACTTCTGGGTGTTGGTTAGAAAGAGCAGATCTGCTGGATAATATCATCAGGCACAAACAGGGCATTTCTGAACATCTGGGCTGAAGTTCTAGTTTTGCTACAGACATTGTGAGTGAGTGTGGGCAAATGATGTGATCTTTTTCTGCCTCAGTTCCAGACCTATAAAATGGCTTCGATGGTTCCTTAGTTTGTAGAGGTACTGTGAAATGTAATTCTCACTTCCCTAAATACTACACTGATGAGGGTATGAAAATGGAGTGGAGTATGATTGCTATGATAAGTGTGATATGACACCTTTTAAATGGACACAGGCTACATTCAACAGAGTATTAAAATGAGGAGATAGTGGAAAGAAAAAACAGTACTTACATTTGGTTAGGTTTATAGCTACTGTTTTGCTGCAGTACCTGTATGGGACAGCTTGAGTCAGGAAATTGCACGGCCATGCCCACACTTTCTAGTTTGGAGCTAATGATGTGTTTTCAGGCTGCCTTGTTATATCATGTAGACTGACAGGTTTGGGTTAGTAGGGGTTTCGTGCCAGTCATTCCTTGCAGGTTGGATCACACTTCCACGTTGTACGTTTGATGATCTTGATTTAGACAGGCAAGTGGGATCCCAGAATCTTTGTATAGAAATAAGTATCTAAGCTTTTGAAGCTAATGTTAGACTCCTTCTGAGGTGAAAAAGCTAGTTCCTTTTGAATGCAAATCATCTCTCAGTTTGTATGGAACTAGACAGTGTAGTTTGCAACACAAAGCTACTGATAGCACAGAGCTGCTTAGACAGGCAAGATCCATGGAGCCTGTGGATAACTTTATCCACAGGGAAAGGTTTTGTTTTCTTATTTTTATTACAGTAAACATGCAATGTGTCATTTTTTTTGTAGAGTGGGCAGAGTTCTCTCCTTACGAGGTGGCCATACCAAAATACGGAGCCTCCATCTGTTCAGAATATTTTGACAGTGAGTTCTTCATGGGAAGGAGAGTGAAGAAGCTGCCAGAATCTCGAATCTGCTATCTGGAAGGTGACTTAGCAGTGCAATATAGTTAATCACAACATGGTACAAAGCATGGCACTAGCTAGCCACTGGTCTGTGTACAAGTCTCCTTGCCAGCAGGTCTGCTCTAGGTTTTGATTCAATGGGCTTCTTACCCCTTTTGTACACTTCTGCTCTTTGTAAAGCTTCTTTCCTCCTGTCCTCCCTTTTAACCTGGGCAGCTCTGGGAAAGTTGCTGCATGGTTCCCTTTCCCTGTTTCTGAACCAAACAAGAAGGTGGAGAAGGCAAGTTGATGAAATAATAAGCCTTTCTTCCCTGATCAGTTATCAACTCTTCAATTTCATCAACTGTATTTCTAGACAATGCATTGCTGGGGTAGAATTGGAAGGCACTGAAACTAAAATATAACTCATCTAGAACAACCCACAAAGGTGAGAACCATCTGAGCTTTGTAGGTTGAGAATGGTGTCACTAATCTTCCCTGCTCATAAGGATGAAGGAAGCCCTTTTAACTTCCAACAACTCCTTTGACTGGCTGTTCTGCCTATAAAGGTGAAGAAAAGGGGAAAGCAGCTAGTCACAGGAATCCATCTGCCCCAGGAAGATTTTAAACCCTTGTCAGAAGTTTAGCTTTTGATACCAAAACCAAGGGTCCAATGCAGATAAAAACTGCCTTTGTCTCACTGTGAAGCCTGCTAGAGATTGAATTTGTTCCTCATGTGAGTACCTGGCACGGGGCTTCATGACAAAGGATAGGTAGTTCTTTTCCAAAAGGAGACTCACATATGGAGCCAATTCTATTTTGATCCTGGACCAGTTGAACTCCACAGAAACAAAGCATGCCTGAATTGAAAGAGTAAATCTGTTTAAAGAAGGACCTTATGCTTATAAGGCTTTACCATGCTTTCAAAGACTGCTTTCTTTCACTAGTATACAGTAAACACTGTAAAACATTGTTTGGGTGACTGATACCTCTTATTTGGTTACTCTTTACTGTACAGTGAATGGTCTGTGTGTAGTTATCTCTTGAGAAATACCACTGAAGTGCTGACACCATTACGTTTGAACTCTGTGAGACCTACTGCTTAAGATGTATCATGACAGGGTCAGTTCATGTGGGCCAAAACTATATAACATGGATACTTGTAATAGTCAGTGGCTAACATGTGGTGGTGCAGTATTTCTCCCATGTGGTTTGACTTGCAGGTCTTTGGACAAACATCTTTACTAGGAATTTGCTGGATGGCTTGTACTGGTCCTCAAATTCAAATGAATTCTGGGAACGCTGGGCCCAAGATATGGTAGATATAGGTAAGACTTTCAAAATCAGAATTTGTTTTTGACCAGACAGTGCTTCCTATTCTGGAGAGGATAAAGAAAGAGACACTATTGGTAGTGTTTGTGAATAATCTCTCATGTTCTCCCTAAACTGCTGCAGGTTGTGTTGTCTCACAGTGGATCTTCCAGCATGATTTTCACCTGTGTCAGAATGATCACTATGTGATGTTCTAATCTTATTCTATTTTATTTTACTTTTATCTTATTTTTGACCCAGAGGCAAGCTTCATGATAGTTACAAATGTTTTTCGTTTAAAATTTGCTCATGATCTGTTAAACAGCTCCTCCCATGACTGTAAATGAGAAGGGTGGCTTTTACTTGTAGGCAAAAGTACAAAGCCAATGTGTCATTTGAAATAGTAAAAGACAAAAGCTGTGCTTGCTTTAAACAAAACTAAATATCTCTTTGTTTAAATGGGATTGGTCGTGTACATATGTTTTCAAGCAGACTGCAAGAAACAGGGAGAGGAGGGACCCACAGGAGGACAACAAGGGTAGCTAGCCAGTAAAGGTGACTGGCAGAACAGATTGCTGATGTTTTTTCTCACAGTTTCTTCTCTATTTCAGAAAAACATTCACCTGAGGATGATATCACTATCATCGAGCCTCCATCTTGTTTGTCAGGGAAGTTGTATGAAATGTTTCAGGACATTATGACCAAGCGTCCACTACTGGGAAAGTCTCATAACTTCCTGAGAGGCTTAGAATTTCATAAGGATTATATCCATCAGAAAAAATTTATTGAGTGGAAAGGTAACTGCAACAAAGAGTTAGCTGCAGTGTGCAGGTAACATCTCAGATTTATTTTTTTTTTAGACTTTGGAAATCTCACATTTAGAGATATTTTCTCAGGGTTTGGAAATCTGCTGAGATGGAACTACGTTCATGGTGCCTGTTCCTTTAGGGTAACAGGTTAAAATGAACAAGTCCACGGGACACTCTTTTTCATCCTGAAGATATCTGTAATTTGTGTCAAAGCATGCTCTTTTACAGGAAGTTTGTCACTCTGCGTAGGTACAATAGTCAAAAGATTCAGAAAGGGTAGAATCTTTTGAGGGCGAGAAACAAAGGTCACACTGGAAGCATAAAATAGCAGGTTATTATGTGGATCAGATGAAGGAAAGGACTGGCTGCAAGCATGTGGTTGCCTATGTGTGTGGTATTTCTGCCTGATGCTTTATCCACCCGGAGACCTCTCTTTAACCATTCAGAAACAGAAATACCAAGATCCAACAACAGAAAGTTAAAGCCACATAGGTTTAGACTGTATGTTAAACAAACAGAATGTGTAGACTTGATATAGAAGTTGAACAGCAGTTTTCTATGGCCTGTGCTCTGCAGGCAGGCAGTCAAAACAGTTTTACCTCCAAATCTATGAAACAATCTGTGAAATGATAGCAAGGTGACGGAGCTGAGGTTTTGTGCACCACAAACCTTCCTGTAATCCCAGTGTCCTCATTTATTTCATGAGCAGGTAGCAGTGTGGGAGGACCCCACATTATTAAGATTAATCTGACTTCAGCAAGAGGACATGTGTTCTCTGCCTTCTCTGAGTCCTTCTCTTTGGCAACTTGTGTTTTCTCTCCCCTGTTTCATGCAAGTTACAACATTTTTTTGTCCCTGGCTGGCTGCCATTGCTACGTGGTTTGCTGACAATGGCAAGAGATGATGGAGCTTTTTTGTGGGTTAAGGCAGAGCCCACAGTGTGCTAAATGCTTTCAAAATTTTCAGTAAGCAAAAAGTCTGTGTCCTAAAAGAATCTGCTCTAAGAAAACAAGTGAGAGGAGAAAACAGGTAGCATAAGAAGGGTGGGTGAGAGAACGAGCGAGTGAGTAGCTTAAAAAAGTGGATGAAGGATAAAATTGTCAGTCAGTAAATGCTTAAAAAATCATTTTCCTTACATTTGCTGACTAGCAATTTTGTAAAGGCAAATGGGTAGAAGCAGATTTCAAGGAGGATTTAGAGGAAGAGAGCATAGGGACACTAAAGACTACCTCAGGGCAGATATTCTACAAATAGAGTAAAATAAGTGGAAAGCATGAAGTCTGGAGTGGGAAAGACTAGCAGATTTTGTATCCTCTTTTGGCTGCCTGCATGAGACCAAGCTAAAACCAGGTATGGATCCATCTCTAGGAGCAAGAGGAGATGCCAGCTCAGTGAGCAGAAATTATAGTCTCATGGTAGGTGAAGTCTCCAGAATATAGCTGTGTTTTAAAGGCTTCCCTGTAGATCAGGTTATCTGACATATTAAAACTTCAAATGACATGTGAAAAGCCCGATTTTCAATGTGAGAAATTTGAGAACTTGTAGCCTGGAATTAGTGTAATGCATTTACAGTAGAGCTCATGTTTTCAAGGGAATTCCTGAGGCAGGACTTCTTTAAAGACCCTTTTTGAACGTGGATGGAAGAAGAGACTCTCCCAAGGAGATGCCTACTTCTAATTCCTATATCCAGCCATGAATAAATGCTGCACAGTTCCATCTCTGTGATAAGAAAATGGGGGTAACGGAATTTCAACCAGAAGTATTCACCAGGTCAAATAAAACTAAAAAGTATGCTCTGTTTCTTCAGTGAGGGACTGCAAGCAAATGTCTCTCATGACAGCAGAATCCATGAATTCCCAGCAGCCATGAATACTAAAATAAGCAAATAATTTTGTAAAGACCTGACAGTGAGGGAATGGAAAAAAAATATAAGTTATTACTTCAAGCTGCTGTCAAACATTCCAGGATATGGAACAAGCCAGAGTTATTCTGCACGCTTTAAATCAACACTACAGAATGAGGCCAAGGAGGCAGAGAGATCAAAAGAAGTTAAATGCTGGAACTTACCTGCAGTATTTCTGTGATCAGCAGTTTATTAAAATACCTAAGCACAAATGATTTAAGACTCAAGGGGTCTGCTCTGGGTTTTGCTACCTCATTTTGTGAATTTGAGGAATACTCTTAAAGCACTATTTTGATATTTAAAACCATGGCAAAATTTGTTCCATGGGACTAGAAATGGTACCAGGGGAACAATAGCAGACTTGCTGTCTACGGGGCAGGCTGGTGGGATTGCTAGCAGAGAAATAAGAGTCCAGCTATCAGAAACTGTCTTTAGATCTTGACTTGCTAGTTGATACAATCCCCTTTTGGCGTTAATGTGACGTTTAATTAATTCAAGCAATATTTTAAGCCGTAGGTAGGGAATGATGTGTGTGTGATGTGGTATTTTTTTGCAGCAAGGCTAAAATAATTTATATGGAAATCACTGAAAACAGGCCCAAGTCAGATTTTTCACCCTGGGAGAGGAGTTTAATCCTGAGAATGAAAAAAGCAAACAAAGAGCAATGCAAAAGTGCAGTGATGTACTGCATTTGTTAGATTTGTTGCTACACTCTGAAATCGTTTTTGTTGTTTGCGTTTTTCCTAGTTCTTAGGGGAAAAAAAAAAAAAAAAAATTGGCTAAAGTCTGTATTCTGTGAAAAATCCCTCCCCAGGGCAGTCTGTGTCTCACCTGTCCTCTGCCTGGCTGCCCCAGGGCCGGCCCTTGTGAGTGTGCCTGGGGGAGTGGGGTAACGGGCCAGGCGTGCTCAGGCGCTCGCGTGATGGAGGGAGGTGAGCCTGGCCCTGGGGGCAACCAAGGGGCTGCCCTGAGCACGTAGCACAGACAGAATTACTGACTTCTCCTTTCCTCCCAATGCACCACTAACTATAGTAAAAATGTTTTTCAGACACTGTGCTGGACTCTTTCCCTAACAATCTGACACCGCTGCAGAAATATCTTTGCCTGATAGATGTTGGCTATTTCATCAACACCAGTGGTGCAGCACTTTTCAAGCCAGAGAGGAATGTAGATGTCATTATCTCACTTGATTATGGTTTGGGGAATGTGTTCAAGGTGAGAAGATTAACCATGCTCTGCTCCTTGCAGCCCTGGTAAAACTGGTGGTGTGTTATTAAAACTTTTAAACAAGCGGCTGTCTAAGTCTTGATCATATAGTCAGGATGGAGGAGGAAAGAAACTTCCTTCAAGACCAGAACTATAGAAACTGTTAGGCCCTTTTCTCTGTAGTGGATTGCAGCATATACTTCTTAGGATCTTCAGGGAATTGCAGTGACAATTGGTTGCTGGAAACAGGACCTTGATCTTTCCTGGTCTGTCCTCGTGACAAATTGTGTGGCTTTTGGTCATTCCCTCTAGCTGTAAAAAACATTATAGGGTGATAAGAAGTATATTCTGAATTGTGGTGAGTGGTGGCAGAAAGTAGGTTTGTACTGTGGCTACTTTGGACTATACATTTATTGCAGAGTGATTCTAGGGACTGAATTAAGTTGCCATAGTATTTCTCAGTAAACCTGATTCTTGTCTCGGTGTTAGCTTCAAAGCAATGATATTCTGTGTCCACAGCAATTAGAGATGACATACAAATATTGCAAGATACAAAAAATCCCATTCCCCAAAGTGGAGCTAAGTAAAGAAGAAGAGAAGAACCCAAAGGAATGTTACGTGTTTTCGGATGCGGAGGACCCCAGAGCACCCATAGTAATCCATTTCCCCCTGGTGAACGACACCTTTAAGGAATTCAAGGAGCCTGGTAAGTTCAGTCAACAAAAATATCCTTTCTAGCTGAGTTCAGGCCATTTATCTTTCCACAGCACAGATCTTCTTTGTCCTTTGTAGCAACAGTTTTAAGCGAGGGCAGAGCCTTTGTGTGAGTGAGACCATCCTGACTCCTACCCATCATGGTCATACACATATGTTTGCCTTTGGGCTATGAACGAGGACGCCCACTCATCTGTCAGGCCAGGTTTAGGTTACTGCATTCAGCTCAAAGTACATGAGTTTCCACCATGGCAGAGGAGAATGAGGTATCAACTCTTTTCCTGTTAACTGAGTCACGTTAACCTTCTCACCAAAGCTGGGTTTATGTTCCCCATGTACAGAGTGTAACCGTATCTCTCATCCAGTATACCACGATGGAACGGAGGCAGCTGAGGCAGATCCGTGTCACTGCTGATTAGCCTCCGCCTCCTGCTCAAGTGGCAGGTTAGCAAACCACAGCAGACTCAGAGTAAGACGCAGGACAGAACCAGGCTTTAAGCCACAGCTCACACCACAAGGCATTTTGGAGAAGGCAGCACTTGCAATAGTAAGATGTTGTGGAAACGGTAGGGCCAGAATTCCTCCTCGGACTAGAAGAGACTAAGAACATCTGCCAACTGCTGCTTCTCTCACCTTCCCCCTATGAATTTAAGGGCTGGCAGTAAGCAAACAGGCTGGGCACTGGTTGCTTCTCCCACGCTCTCATGCCTTTGTGCCAACCACCATCTAGATGGAGAGACTTAGCAAGCCTCTCCAGCAATAATAAGAATGATGTTTGTGGCCCAAGAGTCAGAGCAGAAAGATCAGGGACATGGCTGCTGACAGCTGGGACAAGTAATTCTGTTGTGAACACGTTCAGAAAAATAAGTAGCAGGAGGTGGAGGGGATGCAACGTTTAGCTGGTGTAAGGGTAAGAAGCATAAAAGTTACTGATCATCCTACCTCGGCCTAGCCATCCCATGGTGTTGGTACAAGCATTGTGGGAGGAGGAGGTTACTTCCTCTACGAAAAGACAGTGAATAAAGAGCTGCCAGAGCAGCTCTGTTAGTCTGCGGTGTACACAAGGGGAAGCCCGTATCAGCTCACAGAGAAGGGCCTTGCCCTGTGCTTGCCGAAGAGCTTTGCACATGGGTTTGGCAGCCCTGTACCCGTGAGTAACGGCCAGCAAGACCCAAAGTCTCCTGGGTACCACAGCTCATATCCTGCCTCCGTTTCTCCAGGGAATGCAACGGCAGACGGGGCTTTGCTGTGGGACATACACAGCCGGGTTGGTTCTGCGTGGGGGCCCAGCGGGCCCTGGGTGATGGGGTCTGCCCTCAGGTGTTGCCTTTGAATGCAGGCACGAAGCAGCAAAGGCCACGTTAGAACAACAGAGCCTCAGTACAGACCAGGTTTTTCCAACAGCTTGTGGGATACTCTGAAAAAATCAGTCAGGTGGTATCTTGTTGGTGCCTCTGCTGTCTGACTTCCTTAACCTGAGACCTTCCTCTGTGTTGGAGCTCTTACAGCAATGAACCCTGAAGTATCTCACACACTACCTTTTGAGTTACCAGGCCACGGGGAACTTCTGCTCTCCCTTGCTACTGCTCAACACAGCAGACAGAGCATTCACTCCTTCCAGTTTTACCCAAAATTATATTGTGGTTCTGGGACCACAGCAAAATGGATGTCTCTGAGGGAACATTTGGGGAAAGTTATGAACAGCAGCAAAATAAGTTAAGTAAAGCTCCCTTTCTGCCATGATGTTCGCCAGTGCTCAGAGAATATGTGCAGCAAGAGATACACCAGTAAAATCACATTTTGAAACCCTATGGATGAAGAGAGGAGATAGCCTGTAGAGGGAACTTTGCTTCCTAGGTGGAGGCTAGAGATGGCCCAAATGGCAACGCGCAGTGAGATACGGCCACTGAGCAGTGGCTAGCAGGTAAAACAGGTTAGTGTTTTAGAGTCTCTCTCAATGAAAGATGGATGAGAGTATGCAGAAAAATGCAGCTGCTGCAGCTTCTCAGCGCTTCAGGCTGAAATTCGTGAGCTGTGATGCTCACCTGCATGTCTCTGATTCATCCATCAAGCTGACAGCCAGCAACTGAGGTGGGTGGTTGGGGGAGGAGGGACCTTGGCAACCTGCTTGCGTGGATTTCAAGTTTAACAGTGGAGCTTTTCATTTCTAGATGGCTGAGAGACACCTTGTGGAATGTGGGTACATATTTTTCTTGCTTTAAGCTATGTAAATTCTAGAAAAGAGGATCAGCTTGTGAAGTACCCATTTACAGTGTGACTATAGACTGTGCTTTCGTGTCCCTGAGGCAGATGCAGCTGTACCTGGATGTGGATAGCACAGATAATACAACTCCTTGAATATTGGGAGGCTCATTGAGGCAGAACCCGGACATTTTTAATACAGCCACTTCTAGTGAGAGCCTGTGCCCAACACCCTGAGATCACACTGCCCAGAAACCACTAGGTTAGACTAAAACCTGCAATGTCTCCAGCAAAATCTATGTGTTGTTTTCATGCAGTTCTAGTAGACATCATAAGGAGTATCTCAGCAGTCTATTTGTAGCCCTGCTGACAGCCATCTCACAGTACATTTGTGGTTTGGGCATATTTGGTTCAGACTGCAAGGAGGTAGGTAAAAAACAGAGAAGAAATGTAGCTCTCAACATTTTATAGTCATAAATATGAGGCTGCTGAAGTCCCTGGTGGAGGTAATTACGGTGTCCTTCGAAGCGAAAAGATTGACCTAACAGGGCGGATGGATGTTGGCGGCTCCAAGAGGTTGGGTTAACGCGAGGCTGAGTTGAAGGACGGGAGGTTTGTTGTGGGGTGCTCTGTTCCCTCTGCACCTCCACACTCCGCAGCGGGCAGCCCTGCGCGGTTAGCCTCAGCGGGCCTCCCCGCACGCCCCAGCTTGTCCTCTCGTTCTAGCTGGCAGATACACTTTCATCACGGCTAATCGAGGTCTGGTCATGGATTTTGAAAGGTCTTCCAGGTGTGTGGCTTGTGTGAGGGCCAGATTTGCAGTGTTTGGGAAAGGATGTGGGCCCAGGGGCACGCTGACTGTCTGCAGGAGCAGGACAAGGGGGAAAATAGCGATTCCTGCCGGCCCTGCTGAGGGGTTTCCAGGTCTGAGCTTTAGCAGGAGGGGGAAGGAGAAGTGCCTGGGAGACCTGACCAGGAATGGCCTTTCAAGCCTAGGGGAGTGTGTGCAATCTTTCCTGGAGGCTGTTTTTAACAGCGGGTTCTGCCAAGTCCCCTCCACCACCATGTGTTTTGTGCTGCAGGTTCGGCTCACTGTGGTGGCTTTTGTCTTTCTCCGCAGGGGTAAAGCGCGGTCTCTCAGAAATGGAAGAAGGCAAAGTAAATCTGGAGAACAACTGCTCACCCTATTACCTCATTAGGCTAATCTACTCCTCTGAAAATTTTGACAAACTCGTGAACCTGAGCAAATACAACATCCTCAACAACAAAGACCTGCTCCTCCAGGCAATCCGGAGTGCTGTAGAACGGAAGAGAAGCGGCAGGACTGGGAATTTCCCCAGCCACTCTGGAGCTGGATACCCCTAGGCTGGGTTTTTGCACTCTTCCCCACTGAAGGCTACAACAGTCACACTGCAACACACCACAGTCACCTTATAACGTGTCGCAGTCACATTACAGCACATCCCAGTGTTCATTCTTTGCAGGAAACTGAGGAAACCTATACATTTCTCATCTTGCCTTGTTCAAGTTCCTAGCTTTCAAAAGGGTTTATTTAATCTCCATTCCCTACATTTTCAGACCACGAGAGGCTCACACTGTGGTCTTCCTTGTTAAGAAATTAAGGTCCTGGTTAGCAGAGACCTTCCAGGATCTCCCTGATGTTATAGAACATGGTGGTGGTAATAGTAATAGTTTTTGTGAGTGCCTGTCCCCTCGACCCTGAGCCCGTTGTCGGTGTCTTTCAATGCTTTGTTACAAACCAAGTCCTGGCCATTTGCATTCAGTAATGTCCAGATTTTCAGACAGGCTGAGCAACTAGAATTTGCACTGAATTGGTGGCCTCAGCTTTGAAGTCAGGCCAAAGAGTCATGTATATCTGTGAACAGCGGCCAAACTGCAACGTGGACAACTGCATTCTGTCTGGCCGATTCCCCTTGCTGATTTAGAAACTATTCCTTTTTTTCCATTCCCCTGCAAGAGTTTGGCACAGAAACGCTGCTCCAGACTGCCACGAGGGGGGCAGTTACATTTCGAGGAGAGAGGACATCAGCCGCAGAGCAGGAGTACGGTTCTTCTGAGTGTTGGCTGGAGGAAAAATTCTGCGTAAGGCATGAGTGGTTATATTGATTTATACGGGTAACGCCTGTATGCATTAACGTGTCAAGAGCCTGAAACAAGCTTTTGATACCAGAAACTCGAGGGGAATAATTACCATAGATTCAAGTACATTTAATTTAATAATCATGACCAAGACATAAGCTGGTGCTCCTTACATATGTAAACTGAATGTAGGAGAACATAACTCACTAACAGAGTGCATAGCCATTGTATTTTCACAGCCAGAAGATTTTTTCCCTTTACGGTCTTCTATCCCTAACATCATAGGCAAGGTATTTTTAATAGGTGCCGCACTAAAATAGAACACAGAAAAAAAAAAAAAAATTCTTTATCACACCTCCTTGCTGGAGGAAAATATTTGGAAAAATCACACCTGGTTTTCATTTGCTTTGGAGTCCAGTGAGAGACTTTGCCTTGAACTAGGAGCTTGGAACATCTTTATAGCCCTCCACCATATTAAAAAGATGGCAGAGAAGGATGCTGACCGATACAAAACAGAGCTCCACGCAAGTCAGAGAAGTTTCCAGACTTCCTAGCACTGAAGGATTTGGACTTGCTTCTGGCTTATTTAATCCAAACACAGCATATTAATCGGGACCTCCAAGGAAAAAATCTTATACCCTTCTTCTGTGTTGGAAATTTACTTGATAGCTAGAATTAGTTCTACCTGAAATCCAAAATTAGATAAAGAGAAACAGGGATCTGCCTTTCTGGTATCCACAGACAGTATCAAGCTCAGAGGGAGAGCATTTACAAAAGGCTTCAATGCCTGAAGCGTGCATCTACTAAATGCCTCTGCTGCCACAAGCAGTGGCAACGAATAAGCCTCAGCAATGCTTATTTACTGAGCCAAGGAACACCATGCAAAACCTGAGGCGTCTTAACAGCTGGAATGCAACTGTGCAAGTGAAGTCAGACCGTGAGCCGATGAGAACTAATCGGACACTGGCTGCAAGAAAAAAACAGCGAGCCATTTTGAGTTGAGGGGTGAGATGGCAGCAGGGGGCCAGCTCCGAAGAGAGCGTCCTACCGGCGGGAGCTGTTCCCCGCGCAGGAGAGCGGCACGTCCCGGCGCAGCGTGCCGTGGGGCAGGTGTAGGCACCCACGCAGGCACGGGGGGCGCGCTGCTTCCGCGCTTCTCCGGCTGGTCCGGTAAAGAGACCCCTTCTGACAGCCCGCTTGAACGGACCAAAAACCGATTCCATCACGGCTGCAGAGGGGCCCCGAGCTCCCACGTCCCGTGGCCCGGCGTGTCCTGATTCACCCGGGCTGCAGCGCTGGGCCCCACCAGCCGGCGTTGGGCCCCCTGCTCGCCTCGGCCGGGCAGCGGGCAGGAGGGACAAGGAGGGCGTGATGCCATCGTGCTGCCCGTCCCTGCGCCCTCCCTGCGTTGGGGCAGCTGAGGCATCAACTTATTGCTTGTGCCTGCCGGGAGGGGTGAAGGGCTGAGCTGGAGGAGAGGGCTGGGGGCTGAACAGCTCATGGGGGGTCCCAGGAATAGCGGCCGATAGCGCCTTTTCTGCTGCAGTGGTTAAAGGGCTCGGCTCAGTCAGGGACACTGGTGTTCTCCACAACAGACTGGGATTTCTTTTGACACTAAACCAATATCTAACTGAAGCTGGAAGACTTGGCCAGTCAGGGCAGACCCCACTGAGATACAGCAGATTTGTCAGGAGGAAGCCCACCAGTGATGCTGTGTAATTGCCGTTTGTTTATGTATCAGTCATCCCTATTGTAAATAGGAACGCTGTTTTACCTCATCTACCTAATTTTTGTGCTCTGCTGCAAAAACATATCCCTGTTTTGTTCATGGGCTGCAGTGAGTGATCCATAACCCTCGGCAGCACGTGCCCAGCAGCGAGGCGGCTCGGCCATGCTGAGAAAATTGGGTCTCCCTCTCTAAATGCCCCACAGGCCAATAACTGAGGCGTGTTTGGTGCATTCATAGTGCTGCTAATGCAAAACGGAAATGCCCACTAAAATGTGAAAGGGCCAAAAGACCCACAGGGTTTTCAGGTAACCCACAGTCCGCGGAAAAATAACTTTTCTGAGGAACTGTTAAACCCTGTTACGGGGGGAGGGAGGTAGCTGTGGGTTGGGAAGGTGGCGTGACGCTCCCTTTCCCAGGACAACTGTCACCCAAGGTTGTTAAAGTAGGGCCAGGGACTGCTGGTTAATCCCGCAGGCCAGAGGCACAGACAAGCACGTGCCCCTTGATGGCCTTGGGGCCCCATGTGCTACCCTGTAGCCTTAAATGAGAATAGATTTTTAAACCACATTTTTGTATTTCAGCATCTGAAATTCTGTGAGGGCTGCATCATTGCCCAGCAGAGTGGTGTGGGGTTTTTTTTTGTTTGTTTGTTTGTTTTTGAAGCATGACATCGAGGGGGTCTGTTGCTGGCCTGACGGTGTGTGTGGCCGGAGGACCTTGGAGGGGCTGCTGGAGGACCCTGCCGGGTGGAGGGACCCAGGCCTGGCACGGGCCTACCCACACACCTTGTTGGGACGTGGCGTCCAGCACGGGCTGTCCCCAAAGCGCAGCTGGGCTCTGGCGCAGCGCCTGCCACCCTGCACAGCCCGACAGCCTGGGGTGACCTGCGGCTGGGCAGCGACCCGCGCTCAGCCCTGCTCCTTGGTTCCTTTCGTCTGTAAGGGGACAGACTACCGAAACGCCCTGTGTCTGTTCCCCAAAGGGTGCACGTTTGTTTGTTCCCTGGCCCCAGCCCTCTCTTCATCACAAAAAAAAAAAAAAAAAAAAAAAAAAAAAAAAAAAAAATTGCAAGTGTGAAAAGGCACATGGCGTGCTTATAAACCGGGCCTTGCTGTTCTGGTGTGATGTTCGCTTGACCGCTGAAGATGAAGGCATGCGTGCTAAAACCTCAACTGAAATGCCCCCCAGATCGGTGCTTTCAGGTGAACGTTTTGCTGGAAAACCCCCACAAATACAGAGCTTGCTATCTGCTGCCAGACACGTAGGAAACAAATGTTTGCTCTCATAGCTGTTAGCTTCTCTTCATAGAAATTGCTTGCTTGTGTCTTTTGACCGTTTAATAATAGATACATTAAAAATAAAATATTGCAAAGGAGCACCAGACCCATGAAACTCTTTATGCGCTTAAACCCAAGACTACATTTTTTTCCCAGTTGTATTAGCACGATGTGTGCTAGATGCCTGCTGAGCACTTTGTAGGGCGTTTACTGGTTTCAAGACTGAGTGGAAAAATCAGAGAGAAGATGTTCTGGTTTACAAAGGCACTGAGAGCCTGGAAAAAAGTGGAACGAAATCTACCTCTTGGGGTAAAACCCTCTTCAGTGGAATGGCACAAGGCAGGGCAGGGGGGCAGCTGTAGTGAGCCACAGCCAGGGCACAGCTTTATTTTGCCTCTTGGTGATTTGATTTAAATGTGTACCTTTCACTGACTTGTGCTGTTAGCAATTAAATGGTGAGTTTAAAATACCTAAGTTTAAAAAGAAAGTTGGTGGTTGGTTGGTTGTTTTTTGGTTTTGTTTTTTTCTTTTTTTTTGTAAAGACAGTTAAAAATGATCAACAATAAAGGAAAATGCATCACTGTCCCATTACTTTAGTTGATTGTATTTTTTGTGGCGGACGGCAGCTGCAGTAGCCCCGTGCTGAATGCCTTTCTTCCAGGCTTGGACTTCTCCCTGCAAGAGCACTGGCAGTTGCACTTCTGCTCATGGGGAGGAGCCACATTTCTAAAACCACACTAATTACCAAGTTTCCCTCTCTTGAAGAGAAAGGAGGTTGTCTACAGCTGCTAAAAATTTCCAGGCATCGTACAGTGCTAATGCACCGTTCAGATCGGAGCTCTTAAAAGAAAAACTGACCTTGAGCAGCACTGGTGTCTAGACAAATTGGGTTTGTGGTGGCAAAAGGGAAGAGTAACCCGCATTTCAGGTGAGAAGCGCCACTTCCCCAAACGACCCAACCTGCCTGACCTACAGTGTATAAACAATCCTGCTCCGTTGTCCCCATCGGCATTTTCAGCTGGTTTGGGTGCTGGTCACCTGCCCCGGCACTGACCCTGCCAGGTGGGGCCCCCACCAGGGACACGCGTGGGCTGGGGCTGGGTGGAATTAGGGCGTCGGGGTGGGCAGCTGGGCTCACTGCTGTGCTGGCAGAGCTTCCCTTGGGAAGTAGGAAAGCTCGAGGCATTTAAAGGTAGTCTGGGGGAAAACTTGCTCTTTGTAAATATTTCATTAGATACCTAGGGTTTGGGGCTGGGCAGGGATGGGAAACAGGGAACAACCTGCTGGCTTCACATCTCCGTAAGTTTCTTCATTTTGTGTGTTTAGAGAGCTTGGAAACAAAAATAAATCTCCACCTCTTGCCTTTCACCCTCCCAGAACAACAGTTGCTAGGAATTGTCATTTTGTGGGAGCCCAGGACTGGAGCAGTCACATATATCTAGTCCTGATTCCCCTGCTGGAAATGTGTAATAAACATTTATTCTGTTGCACCACTATGATGCCTCACCTTTAGGGACACGAAGGTTTTCCTAAAGCCTTAGGACAATTTACTGTTCGGTACCAGAGGTGAGAGGAAGTAAGCAAGAGTCCTTCCCCTCAGAAATGCCACGTGGCTTCATATTATAGTCCTGCTGTGGGAGAGCTCAGATATCACCCTGTGTGACCAGGGCTCTTAATGCAAATACCAATCTATTCTATGCAGGCAGCAAGATACCCTGGGCAAGGATTTTAGCTTTCTGCTTCAAGCATTCACAACTAATTAATTGATATCAGTACTGCAAGTAGCACAAAACTGTAACTGTCGGTAATAAACTACCGAGCGGTGTGTACTGCAGTGTGGGAAATCCAGGGAGAACCTTAAAAGACCTATGGGCATACGGAAGCAGCAGTTTTAATAATGGTAATGACATTGTTAACAGAAAATATAATCCACACTCACGGGATATAAACCAGCTCCGGAAGGTAAAGGAGTTACTTGCAGGAGGGAGAAGGAGAGCATCAAGTATCCAAGCACAGATCACAATCAGATTAAGCCTGGCAAGCCAAACTGAGCTCAGTGCCTGAGCTAAACCACTACCTGACCTTGCTTCCGTCTGTTCCTACCCGACTCCCGGCAGCCAGCGCTGTTGGAAGATGTATGTTCAAAAGAAGTCGGGTAATTTTATCTCTGAGCACCCCATCCCCTTCTTGCTGGTGCACCCCACCACAGCTCACATGCGTCCCAGCTCCACTTTCAGCAGCTACTGTTGGAGTTTATTGGAGTTTTATTGCACAACGGCAGCCTACGCCGCGCGGGAAGCGATGGCTCGGCCACCCGAGCTGCCTCCCCAGAGCACGGCCCAGGGCCGGGACTTCGGGGTGCCAGTAAGGGCGCGGGACTTGGCTGGTGGGTGTCTGGGGAGGAGGAAACATGGTCTGTGCGGAGGCAGCTGGGCCCCTCACTTGGGCTCACACGAGGCTTCTGCTCTGGGAAGCCAGATGTGGCCAGCCGGGCGGTGAGCTCAGCAGGCCGCCACGCTCTGCCTGGTAGGAAAGACATCGAGGCACCCGCGCTGCGACGTAAAATGCTCTAAGGCATCACCCCTGGGGTGGCTGGTGAGCGCCAGCTTACCTGTGGGTGCGGATGCCTGGAAACCCAAACCCCACTCATTCTGCAATTAACATTTACAATACCGCAATAAATGCTTACATATGATAATGACAGGCTTCCACCACATGAGCTGTTTTTTTCAAGCCCTCCCCCTCCCATCCTTCTGGAAAATGGCAAGAGAGATGTCTACCTCTTTATTTGCCCAATATAGTGATAGATGCAAACCCTTTTTGTAAAATTGCAGAAGCTACCTTTGAAAATTGACTGTTTATACCTTAGCAAAAATAATTTTGCAAATGTGCCTTTTGCTTAGTAAAGCCATGTTTTCTAACCACCAAAATTACAGCCCACCCAGATCTGATGATCATTTCCATTTTTTTTTTTTTTTTTTCCTAAATGTTGGTAATGATTTACAGTGGAATAACATAAAGTGCATTGATACACTGGCAGGTGCAGAAAGACAGGCTTACACTCAACAACTTAATCCCACAGCATTTTGCATTTTTAATGTGTGACTCACTTTTGAAAGGTTGAATGTCTTCCCTGCAAGAATATGGCAAACCCTGAAAGTTCATTTTATTAGGAAATAGCTGCTCTCTTACTTGCCTTCTTCCCAGGAATGTCACTCAGGTGGCTGCCAAGGGATTTTTGTTGGATTATAGAGTGAGGTTACTGCTTACGTCCAGCTGCTGTGATCTAGCAGAGTGCCATTCAGAGCACTACAGACAAATCTGTTACGCTGAGGCTGCCCTAACTGCGCACGGCCGAGTCAATGGATCCTTTACATCAGCACCTCAAGGCAAAAATAAAGCACGAAAACATCATTAGGTGAGACAAAACATTAAGTGAAATTATCTTTCATCTGTGGAAACCGGGGATCAGGTTGCTGTTATTCTTAGTCTGATCTCATCTAAGACCACAGCAATGCCGTTTGGCGTGACTGACGAGCCCCGGGCGCGAGGTACAGACCTGACGGCACCTAATTCCGCTCGCTTGTCAGTATCAAGCACAAACAATTTAAAGGCTGAAGGCTTTCACAGGCCTGCAACTCCTGCCACCTGGATTGCCACAGTTCAATTTCTGAAAATAGGGACAACTTTTTTCTGCAAATTGCTTCCGTCATGATTAGATGATTGTTCCTCTCTCTCGGCATATACTATTGATTTGCCATCTAGTTTCCAATGCAACAAAGTGTTGTGAAGATAATGAGACCATTTCACCTAGAAAAATCTGTGTAGGTCACGTTCTTATTTCACAGTAAAAATCTTTTAAAAAACTTTTAAAATTTCACTTGTTTCTCCACCATTCTATCAGGCTCTATAATTTCTTTAACTGGGGTCAGTGGGGTAACCCGGTGCGGGGCCTCACCTTTATGCTCTGGTCCTCAGTCAGCCACTGAAAGGGAACTAGTCATACAGCATCATTGTTGGGATGGCAATTTTGGAACATGAGTGTCTCCTCACACAAGTACACACGTGTGCAGGCATGTGTGTGGGCATGCACACACCTGTCGATCAAGAAGCCTCTGGCTAGTCCCCTGTAGGAAAAGATTCCTTTCAACATACCTATCCACTTAATCCAGCAATTTCACAGCATTATATTGCCCAAGTCTTCACTCTAATTTGTTCCAATTCCTTATCTTGGCGTTGACTGCCAGAAGCTGTGCTGAGGTAGCCCAGAAGCTGACAGCCTGGCCAACGGGGAGATGAAAGGGGACCCTCACGGTACAAGCTAATGAAGTCTCAGACGGGTCTTCATTGCTCTGATTCCTCTTCATATGTCGAATAAGAAACCTGAATCAAAGCGCATTGGTGGCAGGAGACTGGCTCCTGTGTGGGACAGAGGCAGCAGACAGATGGCCAGACCTTTGGTCCTGGATTCTTTACTCCCTGTCTCGAGCCCAGATTTGTGATGTTGCAGGACTTGCTAAAGTTAATTCAGCTACTCTTTGCTCTTCAGCCACGCGGATATCAATGACATAAATGTTCAGAGTAACTGTGGGGCTGTTAGGGAGAGAAATGGAGGAGAAGTCCTAGTGATGGACAATATGGAAAGGCTAAAGTATTCCATATTTTTTTTCCTTCTTTTTCTTCGCAGTACTCATAGGTAAAGCCTAGTCCCAGGCCTCTCTGTGTACCGGCATAGGAAAGGAGTTGGGAGGTCCAACATCGGGGAGGCAACAGATCAGGGTCCACTTAGAGAAGCTAGATGTTGCACTAGCAGGCTGTGTGACTCCGAGACTGCTGCTCTACTACCTGTGAAGCATTATGGGGGCTGGAGGTCCCTCACGGTGAGATACAATCTAATGTGAAGGCGAGAGAGGACCCGGTAAACTATACACAAGGCCAAACAGCCTCACCACAGCCACTGGTGAGATCATGCAGAAAGTCCTCCTGGACTTCGTTCCCAGCACATGAAGGAACATTGAGCACGGATTTACTAAGGGGACATCAGGCTTGGACGATATGACTGCCCTTCGTGGTGAAATGACTGGGCACGTGGGCACGTGGAGAAAAGTAGATGTAAATTCAGCTTTAGTAAGGCTTGTCCCTCGTCTGTAAGAACATTTGCATTTGGAAGTTGTGGAAGTCTTGCTGGATAAACAGACTGTTAGATGGCTTGAAAACTGGCTGAGCTGCCTTGTACAATGGCAACAATTAATGGCTTGACTTCTAGATGTTGGCTGGTGAAAATGGAATATCCTGGGGTAAATACTGTGACTAATATTGTTCTACGATTTCATCAGAAAGCTGTACAGTGAGGTAGAGAACATCCTCACTACATTTGGGCACAATACTAAGGTATCAGGGCGTCGCTGACATGACAAATGGCAGCTCTTCAGTCCAGAAGGACTTTGAGAAAACTTGAGGATTGGACCAACAGGAATCTCACTAAGTTGAACAAGGAAAAGTGTAAAACTCGTCACCAGGTGCAGGATACGCCCCTTTGTCAGCACACAGCAGGAGACAACAGGCACAAGTTCTGGCTTTGGCAGGTTCATATGAAACTTTAGGAAAATATTCACTCAGAGCAGAGCAGCCCTAAACAGGTCACTCAGAGAGACCGTGGAATTGCCATCCTCAGAGGGTTTTTAAGACCGTACCTGATCTGATCTAGGGTTGATGATTATTTGGCTTTGAGTAAGACACTGCATTACAGACCCCCAGAGGTCCCATCACACCAACACTTCTGTGTTTAGCCCAAGGGGCGACATCTTTTCAAAGTAAGTGTTATACTACTTGCTAAAAAGAACAGACTCCTACTGATGTGGTCACCTGTCTTTATTGCACTGTTGCTGCTGCATCACGCTGAGTCTTTGCTGCATGCAACTGTGGGGATAAAAATTTGGTAATTTGTGTGCACCTGACACACTGTTCAGCTATAGGAATTTAGAAGAGTGAAAAAGGCCAGTAGTGATGAGAACAAGTCAAGACTTCATACAGATAACACACTATAGGACAGGGTTTTTTCCTTCCCCTATATTTCCCCCAAAGACTATTATATAATTCCTACTCAGTCCAGCTTCCCAATAGGCTCCTGTCAATCAACCTAGTTTCAGTGGTCTGGGGACTAGACTTCCTCCTTGCTGTCCTGCTTTTTCTCTCCTTTTACACTGAAAGACTGATTGTTCATGCATTATTTTAG
The DNA here is from genome assembly GCF_018691265.1 of Tyto alba. Taxonomy (NCBI): domain Eukaryota; kingdom Metazoa; phylum Chordata; class Aves; order Strigiformes; family Tytonidae; genus Tyto; species Tyto alba. The sequence continues at coordinate 8,348,261 of NW_024881280.1, forward strand.
TTTCAGGTTTCATTAAAAATTAGTAACACTGCAGAACTTCTTTCCCTGGTAACCTCATCCAGAAAGAATTGGCAAGTAGTTAGGCAGTTGTTTGTTCATGTGTTGTAGAGATGAAAGACTGTGGAGACTATAACACACTGCAGGAATTACATAATGAACGTTCTCTTTGAGCCTTCTGCTTCTGTGGTGTACAACCTTCTTAGATCTTATCCACTGATATCCGCAAAGCTACTTGCAAGAGGCTGCTGTTCACTCACAGCTGGCACCTCGTGCTCTGCTCAGTGCTCCCCATTTCTGTCTCGCAGAGTCACTTCACTTGAGCTGTCTGGCTTAAAGGCCTCTCTGCTCTTCCATGAGGTAACTTGGAGCAGGTATCACTTAGGTGATACGATGAATGACAGAGTCGTCGTATACACAGAAGTATACCAGATGCAGTCCTATTTCATTATATTTAATGGCTTTACCAGATTTAGTACATAATTAAAATAAGTTCCAAGGATAGTGATTAACTTAAAACATATCAAGACATTTCCAGGGGGCTGGGTTAAGATAGAATAGTGAAGGGTCTGGTATTCATTGAGGCAGATGTCATTTTTCTCTTCCTACTTCAAATAGAGAAGGAAGCAGTCTTGGTTTATTGCCACTTTGCTCTAGGCTTAGGGTGGTGATGGAGGCTCGTGTCACTGCAGTCACATCTTCCTTAAAATCTCTGGAAAGTTCTGTAGATTCTCTCTCGGGTTTGATTTTGAAGGAAGGTGTTCTCCTATCAAAAACATTCATCACCAGAAAATCAGATACTATCTAGAGGAGTTTAAGTCTCTCTGTATATGTAAGAACTTGTTAGGCATCTAGCTCAGCAGCAAAAATCTACCAGGCAGAGGGACTAGGATTTCACATCATAGCCCGTAAGATTTTTACAGACTCCAAATGCAACAGAAATTGATTTACACTACAGGCCAAATTTCTAAGCCGCAGGCTGTGGCTGTGTTTTCCATGACTGTGTTTGGATTCTCAAAACAGCCTTTGAAGAAAGTATTCAAACAGTGCAACTTCAGACAACTGGTTTGGCTTCTTAAATTAGAGGCTGGTTCCTTTCAGACCCTGCCTGGAGAGAATGTTCAGAGAAAAATCCAAAGTACCTATTGTAGACTCCTGCTCTGTTTCCCTCAAATGTTGGAACAAGTGTCTCTCTGTTGAGCATACAGGTAGCCCAGTCTTTAGATCAGATACTTTATTTCAGTAACTTTGGTGCCTACAATAGGCAATAGAAGAATTCCTCTGGGTGTCCCAATTTTAAGTCATCAGCCACAGACAAGATACGGCTGACTATAGTGTGGCTTATTTTAAAAAACTGGCCGTAGCACAACATAAATGGCACAAATTAATTGAGGCAGGGTCATATTCAAGAATAATGTATTCTACTGGATTAAAATCATAGAACTGTTTAGGTTAGAAAAGACCCTTAAGATCATCAGGTCCAACCGTTAACCTAGCACTGCCAAGTCCACCACTAAACCACATCCCTAAGAGCCACATCTACACGTCTTTTAAATACCTTCAAGGGTGGTGACTCAGCCACACCCCTGGGCAGCCTGTTCCAATGCTTGACAACTCTTTTGGTGAAGAATATTTTCCTAATATCCAATCTAAATCTCCCCTGGTGCCACTTGAGGCCATTTCTTCTTGTCCCGTTGCTTGTTACTTGGGAGAAGAGACTGACCCCCACCTTGCTACAGCCTCCCTTCAGACAGTTGTAGAGAGCAATAAGGTCTCTCCTCAGCCTCCTTTTCTCCAGGTTAAACACCCCCAGTTCCCTCAGCCTCTCCTCACAAGACTTGTGCTCTGGACCCTTCACCAGCTTCATTGCCCTTCTCTGGATGCGCTCCAGCACCTCAGTGTCTTTTCTGTGGTGAGGGGCCCAAAACTGAACACAGTATTTGAGGTGCAGCTTCACCAGTGCTGAGTGCAAGGGGATAATCACTTCCCCAGTCCCGCTGGCCACGCTATTGCTGTGACATTAGTGACAGAGGAGTGGGACTTTTTGACCTCAGGACAGTCTCCCTTCATAGGTGACAGCTACGTGAGCACAAACAGCGCTGAGGTCTGTTCAGCCTTGCGGCACAGAGCCCCTACCTCAGGAGTGAGCTTTTGCTGGTTAGTCTTTCAGCAGAGTCTCTGTCTGGAAAGTCCCACAGTCTTGTCTGGGAGGCCTCTGTGTTTGGAGTGAGAGGCTGCACCATCACTGTGGAATGTGATCTGTTACTGTGTCCTGCAGAGTCAAAGAACACAAATAAAAACCTTCTGAAATAATGTTAGAGGCAGAGTTTGCCATTTCTGGGTCCATAACAATTTCCTCTGAACATCATTGTTATAATTGTGCTCTGGCTTCCTCTCCAGAAAGCCACTGCCTAGTGAGGTGTCCAGAAAGAGATCTAGATTCAGAAGAAAAGCTGTTGATCAAGCTCCAAAGCAACTCCTTAATAAAAGGATGAATGCAGCCTTTGGGCTGCCCCTCCCTGTGAATAAGCCGATGCTGGACACAGTACAACTGAAAGGCTGCTTTGCAAGTCACCCTGAGCATTCTCCTGCCAGGCCACTACACTGCAGGGTGGCCGGTGACTTGTGTACTGCTGTCTAACAGAGCCAAAAAGCTCAAAATGCCCCACACTAAGGACACTTTCTCATTCTCTTCTCTCACCATCACTTGCTAAAACCACAGTTCATTCTTGAAGGAAGTGAGAATGAATGTACCTATATTGTTCTGTAGTGATTGCAGCCAGTCCTCCATCAGTGTCTGAGAAGGTGCTGCGAAGAAATACTCTGCCCCATCTCTCAGCCTGTAAATAAGGGTAAGCGAAGATGAATTCTAGTTAGTCTTGCCTTAAACATTCTGTCCTTGTGAGTGGGCAAGCACTGTTAGACATTTCAGTTATGCCTCCTAACAATACACAGTCTTAGGTGACAGTAGGCAAATACAACTAACTGTCCAGGTAGCTGTGTGGTTTTTTATTAGTGCACTTCTCCATTGGACTTACCGCAACACGAAGGCGTTCTCTTTCCTGATGTAATTTACCAGCCTCTCACATTTGGCACCAGGAATGCTGAGGGACAGGAGTGTGGATGCATTCTGAAGGAGGATGTAATGAAAATAAAATGTCTTCTGCATCTTTTCTGCTCGGATTCAATTCCATATCAACCTCCAGGCTGACTACACACCCACACTGCCTTTTTCTGCTTCTAACTTTAGGATCACTGAATAAGAACCACCACAGAGGAACAATGGACATTATATCTTGAAGGTAATTCTTGAATAAGATACTTCTTTTAAGAAGTATGTTTGAAAATTTCTGAAAGCTTGTTATTCTGCAATAATAATAATAATAATTCTGAAAGCTTATTATTCTATAAGCTGGTATCAGCCGAACAACTGTTGAATTTTCATTCAGCTAACATTTGAAAGAGAACTGATTATCCCAGCCCCAAACCACAGCAAATGCAACTCTGTTTTCTTTTAAATGCATTTTTACATAGGTAAACACAGAGATTACTAGAAAGATTGAAAAATCAAATTACCTTAGATGCTTCTTTTTCATCATTATAGAAATCAAGCTTTAATCCATCAAGTTTTACGTAGAAGGATTTCCAAGACCTTGAACCTGGCTACGTGAATAGAAATCATAATAAAACCCAGTCATTAGCCATAAATTTTATTGGAGTAGTGAAATCTTGCATGTGAAACTCTCACAGGAAGTCAGGGGCTGCCCATATTATGGTCACAGAAGCTCTCTTGGTCATGATTATCTCCCAGAAAAACAGAACCTCCTGTAGCTACTGGTGTGGGTGATTCAGGAAGGCTCTCTCTGTGAGTCAGAACTGAACAAATGACATAACCTGGTGCAAGCAAGCTCTATGCAATGTTGTGGTCAGCAACATCTTTGAGAGAAGGTGGGTAATCAAAGTTATGTCTATTTTTGGCCACTAAAAATTCTACTTTTTTCCCAGCTGGAACACTGGTCCTTGCCTGATAGTCACAGTCTAGTTTTGTTAAGTGTGTGGTTTCAATCTAATGTGGCTGCTGAATTCTTCTTCATTTCCTAAATTAACCCCAGCAGAATGCTACTGAACACTGTGCAAAAGTAGCTGCTATTTCCTACCCCAACTACCTACCACTGAAAGGTTAGCCTAGTGCCATGACACCCTTCTGGATGAGGGATCCTATTACTTGTGTATATTCCTATCTTGTTATGCCAGTGAATCAAGTTGACAATTTGGTCATTCAGAGAAAAGGAAGGAAAAAGTCCTGAGGAAGGTGTCAGTTTTTCTTGCTTGGTAATATGGAAGTTCAGTATCACAATAGACTAAATTTAATGTATCCAAAAGAGAGGAAAAACTAAATTTCTCTTCAAGAAGATTAAGTCCATACCAGATTCAATTTTTAAAGTGGTCTTCCAAGTTAAGTGTTTCAGAGTAAATATTCTACGTGACAAACAATTGAAGATAACTTGTTTACATGCATTACCTCAGCAGACAGATGTCTACAGATCGGTGGCAAATATTAGAATATTTTCCTGCCCTGTTGTGATCATTAGCCTACTGACCTGTAGTGATATTCTTTCCCAGGATGAGAATTTAGATATCAGTTTCATTTGGCCCTGGATTAAACAAATCACTTCTTCACAGGTAAACAGAAATCTTAATTCTCTTCTAGCACAGTTAGAAGTTATAAGCATTTGGAGCATCAGAATGAGGGCTTCCTCTGACAGCCAAATATCACATGGTGATACAGGGTCTCAAAGGTTGTATTTTTATTTTTTTTTGAAATATTGATATTTTTTTTTCCCAATTCAGTTGATATATTGAAATCTGTATTTATAATTAGGAGAACATAACTAACATGTTCATACAGCCTAGGCTCTGGTTCATAAGTCCATTAAATGTAGACAGACCCTGTTCTTCACGATTCCCATGACATGCAAAAATTCCATTGTCTCTTTCTCTTAAGGACTTGACCAGCTACTGCCAAAATCAGTGGACACTTCACGCATTTTACTGGTAACTGAATTAAATCCACAGTCCTGAGCTTCTCTTCAGCAAGAATTTATCCTGAAGAAGTCAGACCAGATCTGGACTCTAAGTCAAGGAAAGATGAATTAACCCTGAGTGGTGGCATTTGTTTCTAACCTGTTGTCTTCCTGGAAGAAGTTGGTCTCTCTTTTCTAGGAATCCCTCCATGTGCTGGAGAATTGAAGAAACCTGAGACACAGAACACTGCTGTTTAAACTGAAAATAGCCCTTAAATATATGTTATAATTTCTGAAGGTCATTATAAACAAATTCCAGAGAGAAATTGATCTCTACTGCCTCTAGCCTTTACACTCACAGCACAGCTAGAAATCCTCTCAAAACAGCAGTCACACCTCTGATAAACCTAAATGAAGAGAATTCATGTCCTTCTAGAACAATTTGCTCATGGAATTTGCTCTATCATGGTGCTTTAATTAATTAATATTATTTTTATATTATTAAATAAAATTTACAACTTAAATTGCTACAGTTATTCATACCACCCCTGCAATAATACTGAGTTACACCAATGTGTAGTATTGTACTGGTACACTTGGGTATCTAACAAACACATTCCTCTCAAAGTGCAAGAGGGGAAGGGGACAATTTTTCCCTGTCCATGAGTTAACTGCATTTCCTGCCAGGGTGAGGAAACAGCAGTTGCTGGTTCTAGTCTTGCACCAGCTCAGCTCTTTGGCAAGGGTGCCACTAAGTCCTGCCTCTCTAACTTCTAAACTCTGTGGACGCTCAGCACCACCACCACCATACATAGAGGGTACGGGTACATCAGCAGTCTTGCCTCTGTGAGACAGCATCTCCTGGCTCTTGTTAAGTGCTCTGCTGAGTATTCAGCAGTATGAACAACCTCTGATTTGGGAAAGAAAAACAGAAATCAATACAGTTTTCAAGACCTTGGCATAAAGCTGAGCAAAATAAAAATGCTTTTAAGCTATACCTAGCTGCATAAGTCAGCTATCTTTTTGGAAAGTGTATCAACTGCAAAGGCACATAAACGCCTCTTGCTGTTTGGATCCACGAGTGCATCCACTGAATTGCCCACTATATAGTGTTCTTAGTGATCTTCACACAGAACTTGCTATGTTTCCCTACTTTAACTAGCACAGGTTAGCAGTTTCGTGAGGAGAGAGATAGGAATTCCTGGGACTTACCGAAGATGCATTCTCTAATCTCTCCCAAGAGGAGTGGGACAGCAGTAAATTTGGTGATTTATCTAGTGACTTTTGGCCAGGCTCAGGTGGGGTTGCCATCAGTTTTGTCTGCAGGTTGGAGAAAGAGGAGCCTCTAGCACTTTTTTCCTGAGGTGTTAAAAGGCCTGTGGCATAGGATTCTGACAAACTGCTGCTGTGTTGCTGGTTTATGGGAGTAAGAGATAAAGGAGAGCTTAAAGAACTGTGACTTTCCAAAGGTGCAGTTCGTGGACCCACCTCCTTTGGTGTAGGTGGAGTGGTAACCTCACTGAGCCTCCTCTCAGCTTTCATTTCTGTTTTGTTAACGCTCAGCACATCTGGGACTCCCCCAGAAATGAATTGTTGGAATGTAGATGGAGACTTTTCAACGGGGGAAAAAATAGTTTCAAGTGGGGCCATCCAGGACAGGCTGGGTAAGGGCACAGATGGCAGTGGCATTGTGTTCTTTATCTCTGTCACTTTTGGCAGTGTATTCCTTTTGTCAGATGCCTTTCTTTTCAGAGAGGGGACTCGTACAACTTTGCCTTTATCCTTCTGCTCACTCTCTTCTGTGTCTACTTGTTTCAGAAGATTCATCTCCCTCTGTAGAACACAAATATTAAATTTTGTAAAATTACCTTCATTGCATTCATGGGTACTTACCTAATATTCTTTATTTTAAGGAGAAATATTTTTTCAAATACAATCTCTCATGGTGCTGAATTTTAAGGCCTGTACCTCCGTTGGCATTCTTAGAGTTAGAACTCAACTTAATTGCTATGTGCTGACCATTGTTTTGTTGCCCAAACCATCAATACTGATGGCAGTTAATCTCAAATATAGTGGATCCTGCACTTACTAAGTTCTCTAGAGGCCAAGTCTTTAATAAAGTCTAGAGAAACTGTGCTTCTCTTCTGTGGAACTGCTTCTTCAAGTTTGCTGTAGTAACAGTGAGTATCCAGGGGCGTTCTCATGGAAAATTTTCGAGTGAAGGACCTTTGTCCCTTCATTTAGCCAATTTGCAAGTCCCTGAACAAAAGACAGACTCAGCTAAGCTATTTTTTAGCCTAAAGCCAAACACAAAAGCTAAGTTTTGCCATTATTTCAGGAAATTAATTTTTAAAGCAGTATCTGGGAGACTGACTGACTATTTTTGACACTTAATACAATCCATTGTAGAACTCTGACACCAGAAGGAAAAAGGCCTGTCTCTGCCTTGGTCTCCCTTTATTTTCAGCCCTTTGCTATCCTCCAGCACCATCAAATGACTGCAATCCTAAATGAATCAAATTTCTCTACCTGTGTATCAAGGGATCACCCTGTTTCTCACACAACAATGCACACTACACACCCTTTTTGCTGCTCTTGGCAGAGGAAAGCTTCCACTTCTCCCCTAGAGCTTTTGCAAGCTAGTTGTACTCCTGATTCACATACAGGTCTTATTCTTAGCTACTCTATCTGCAACATCTCAGCTTTGGTCACTCATTTACTCCATCTCAGCACAGGAGTTCATTCTTACATGGAGTGACTGTTCCCCAAACATCCAAGGACCCACATCATCCTCTCTTATACACAGCTCATCAACCTTCTACTTCTTACCTTAGTTTTCCTGCTGAGCTGAGCAAATTTCTCCTCTTGAGCTGCAAGCATCTTCTCAAAATCATGGTGTTTTTTCAGTAATTCCTCTACTTCAGACACTGAATCCTGAAAGGAAAAATTATCAGATATGGGAGACGAAAATCAAGTCCATCAGAAGAGATCATGCCTAAAATTTTCAGATTTACCCATTCTATTTAGCCAAATGATGATTCTGGAATTTTTGCAATTGAATCTCTAAACCCCTAGTGTTGTGTCAAAAATCTTAATTTACATGTAAAAAAAAAGGCCTGTAGCTTGCAGTCTGTCTGCTGCACGTGAAAAAAACAGCTCAAATAAGTCTTCTTTTTTCTGCAAAGCCATGTAGTACTATGGCTTCCAACTATAACTGTTTATGTACATATTAAGTAGTTGGATTCCAGCTTGTGCTAGACATGAAGTTTACTCCTGCCCTACAACACATGCATCTTAAACCTCTGTCTTGCTATCTGCCTGGTTTTTGATACCTCCCTTTGACATTGTTTTCCCATCTTATAAACCATCAGAAGACAATCAACAATGAGAAAAAGCCAAAACTATGGATGCTGGTCTTTAAATAGAAATTTACAAGCTAGTTAACAAGCTGTCTGTGCAAAACACTCTACCACCCAACATGAGGTGAGGAAACCCCTTTTTTCCTTTTGAAACAGGCTCTCTGCATGACAGGGAAGGTTGAACCATTTGCAAAGTTATCTTCTTACGTGAAAAAATGGTCTGGAATTCTCCCCGGCAAGCCACCGCCTCCTGGAGCCCATCGCTGTGTAAAATGCAGCAGCTGTCCTGGGCTCCCTTCTGTAAGAGGACAGAGCTCCTGTCCTCTGTCTTCTCAGGGGTGCTTTGCTGTTTAGGTTGTGATTAACTTCAGGCCTGAGCTGATACATGCTCCAAGCACTCTGTATATGCTAAAAGGCATTTCAATAGTGTTGCACTGTTGGTACTCACCCCATATCTGGGATCTGAAAGAAAGCTCTCCTTGGCAGCCAGCCATGCTTCTGCTTGTTCTAGCTCTCTGCGGAGCAATTGTATCTGCCAGTTTTCTTCATATAACTCTTTCCTCATGTCCCAGCTCTCCTTTACCTTCTTCATCAGCTCTGACAGCTCTAACAGTTTTTCTTCAATCTAGAAAAACAACATTTGCAATGCCATGAGGTGAAAAATCCAGTCAGACTTTCATGTGACAGTCAACTAGCATGTAATCTGCCCTCATGATCCAGCAGATGAGCTCTGGATAACTTTGTGGTGTTAACATAGTTTATAAAGGATGTCCAAATCCTCATTTTTCTTACTTGAATTCATGTAGTTTGTACATTGTATAGCTATATATTATAATTGTATGCATATTCCACCTACTATATGACCAATGTTCTGCTATATGCTTTCCCATGATGAAATACTATACCCAGGCAATTTGTATTCTAGAACTAGTGAGAATCTGAAGATTCAACAAATACATCCTTCTGTGGCAAGGCAACAATGGAGACCCTTAAACTGTGAAAGTTCTACATTACTTCTGTTGTAGAAAGAATCAGAATCTTTCATAAATTCTGAAGATGCTTTTGACGCTGTGATCTCTGGATCTACAGACAGTACCAAGACAAGCTTGAGACCACTGCAAAGGTCAAAGTCTAAAGGTACATAGATAACAGCATCACAGGAAATTTTAACATTCTTGCCTCTTTGGCTCTATAACATTTCTGAAGATTTACATATCTTCTGGTGTACTCAGGGACATCACTCCATCCTATAGTTGATTGCATTTTGATGTATTTTATCCCAGGTCTTGTGTAGTTAAATGCTAAAATCTCATTTATGTGGCACATTTTTCTGTGGAATAGCAATACCTCCCTACCCTCCCACATAGACATAATCAATCCAGTGACTATTCTTTTATGGTCAGCTTCAAAATCAGTTTTTAGAGGAGTAAGAACTTTAAAAGGTGTTCTTCTTTTCTATGTGTCACACGAAGTCTGCAGCTTCTAATAGGAGAGAACCTGATTGCCTTGTTTAGTTCTTCTGTTTTGAAAGAGAGACAAAGCTGCAGCTCCTGCCTGTTCAATGTCTTCTTTGTTCACTCTTGTTTGTAAAATATTTAATTCATCAACACACCTCCACAGACATGAAATGTCCATTCTTCACCAGGTCACCTCCTGCCTGCTGCATTTCCTCATATTTTAGCCACTGCTTCTCTATCTCACGCTTGTATTCCTCATGACGCTTGATAAGCAGTTCAGCTCCCAGGACATCATTTGCCAGTTCCTCAGATATCACCAGTGCGTGCATCTTGTTGGCCCAGGCCCTACAGAATAGAGTCAAAAGGGTAAAAAGGGAGGGAATCCCAGTCGGCTGAATACTCCGGAATGCACATGGCTGTGGATACATTTATCCAGACTATTATTTCCTAACCAAAGATATGAATCTACAAAAACATTGATGAAAGTTCACTCACACACCTATGGGTTTTTATAACCTGATGTAATACTCCCAGTGCCGTTTCAATACACAGCCTGGTAGAAAGGCAGCTGCAGCATCTACACGTACTGAAGCATTGCGCATTCAAATCCTCAGAAAGAACTGTAACTGCAAATGCTTAGGCTGCACACGTGTGGTACTTTTATACATGGTACAGGGACACAGAGACTTTCAGATGTCCACCCAACCGTATCACCATGTATGAAAGTACTTCATACGCGTACAGAGCATTCATGCAAAGAAGCATATTGATAGATACTTTTTAAGGAAAATTTTCTACTCCATGAGTCTCAGCTGGCTTAAACCAATGCATCTTGATTTACCTGAGCTCAGGATCTATTCCTTGGTGTAGTAAATGTCCAATAGTCAGTGGTAACCACTTCACTGTCTTTGTATTTCTACTCCTGTCATGGATTAAATCTTTTATTAACTACACTGAATTAAAAATGCCCATAATTCTTCTGTGAGAAATCCTGCTTAAAAAATACAATTTCCATCAAAAATGTATCAATTTTGAGGAAAATTACATTAAAATGATAAAATATAATATTTTAATTATAGTCTGATCATATGAGTATAGCATATTTCCATTAGTTATTTCAATTTTTACATTAAACCTCTGCTTATAGATACTTTCGCATGATTGATTTAAATGAGACATTTAGCTCAGCATATTTTTTTCTTTTTTTTAAAAAAATATGTTTTGTAGATGATTTAAACATTCAGAATTTTGTTCTACTTAAGATTTAAAAAGGAAAAGAAGTAATGGAATTTCCCAGCAATTGAATTATTTCAAAAAAATGACCCCTAATAAGAATGGACAGAAGAGTTTATGCATATGAGTAATGGCATTAAGTACATGTGTGGAAAATATTTCCAGCACTTGAATAAGTGATAACCTATTCTAGAATTCTAGAAGGTTATCTTTAATGTAGTTGCTTTGACTCTGAGAAAAATGGGCACTGGTGTCTGCACATGTGTACCAATTGACTATCTAGCAGAGACTCCCCCCATCTTCCTACAGAATCAACAGTATTTTCAGCTGGAATTGTGAGACTACCAAATCTCTCCAGAGTGACTGAATTCTCCAAGACTGTCTAGGAAATAGTCTGAAAATGTGGGTTTGTCATGCACACTGTGCTGAAGTGGAGTGACATGGTCACCTCTGATGTGTGGTAAATTCTGTGAAGTGCTGTTGAAAAGCTGCCATGTATGATTATTCAAAAAGATTTGCAAGCAAGCTGCAGAGCACCTGGGACAGGAGTCAAATAACTAAAATGTGCAATTTACAAAATCCTATATGGGAAAGACAAGAAATAAGGCCCACTGCCAAACTCAAGGGGCCAACACATACATCAGCTCCCTGCAGTCATTGAAGTAGAGCTGGACTTGTTCTGCCTGGCTCAGTCTTGCCTTCCTCTCCAGGAACTTCTTGTCCAGGTTTTCCCAGCTCTCATCCACATCTGTGAGCCTCTCCATGATGTTTTCCTTGACTTGAGGGTATGTGCGGCTGAGGTGCCAAGCCTCTCCCCGAATCCGTTCCAGCTCTTTCATGATTGCTCCTAGATCTCTCTGGAAGAGAGACAATGAATTTTAAGACCAGGTCACTACTTACATCTACCAAAAGCAGATTTTAAAGATGGTGCATATCTTTTATAGCCACTGGCTTCAAGGAGGCTGGAAATATGACTCTGTCAAGACTTTTCCTCTCAGTTTCCTCCTAATGCCTTTTAACATTCATCATCAAACATCACAGAAGCTTCTTTAGATGTGACACACTGATTATTTTCATAAGTATAGAGCTGAAGTCTCTTGTAGTTCAGATGACATCTTTGGAATTATAATAACAATTTGGAATAGATTTTTAGAAGAGAAGCTCATTCTTAGAAGCAAAAGCAATAATAATATAATATCACAATGTTAAAAACAGAAGGAAAAGGCCCCCTTCTGTGACGCACAAAGAATATTTCAGGGTGCAATATATTTATCTTTTGTTGGCCTGCAAACAAGGCATTTGAGAGGATTTCAAATCAAGCATCAGCCACCTCTTTTTTTTTTTTTTTTTTTTTTTTTTTTTGTCATTTATGCTTTTCTGCCACTCCTTCATGACAGATCGCCTTACCTCTACTCCCTCAAGCTGGTTGAGAAGTGTCTGTACACCTGGAAGATCATATCCATAATCTTCTATATCCACTACTGCCTCTTTCTCCTGCATCCAGCCCTTTACTTCATCCACATCATGATCATACTGGTGAACTTGCCGGGCTGCTCTTAGATTCTGGGATAAAGAAACAATTTAATGGTAATACTATATATCATTTCTGAAGCAAAGAAAAGGGCAACTCTAATATGTCCTAGTGCAATACAGACTGAACAAGAGTGGGAGCAAAACACCTTCCCGGTTAAGTCACCTGCAAGTGAGGTGTTCAAGCTAACCTCATTTCCCCAAGTTGTCTTTGTCAATGGAAAGGAACAGATGTCTTCAAAGAGCAATTTATCCCTATGCAAGATGACTGATCAAGATGGAATACATGAATTGCCTTCTAAATGTAACTCAACCACAGAAAGTGTCCTAAAAAACTTGCTTGGAATAGAGGCCTACACAGCAAACAGTGAAAATAAGAGGACTTAAATGAAAATTAAGTTTTCTGAAATGAGAGGATTAAAAAATGTTCTAATACTATTTTACATTCAAAGTATATACTAATAATTGTCATGCATTTCCTGATGCTAACAGACAATAGTGGTTTTGAACTACTTCATAAGCAAAATGTGTATGTAACTAGTCAAAAAGAGTTGAAGACATCTGACATTTTATGTTCTCCTTAAAGCAAACAAAAATGTTGAGTTCTACATGTCCTCTCTGCTTTTCCAAACACATTTGTGACTGCAGTTTCACAAGAGGAGGTGGGCTGATTTAACAGCTAACCGCTGCCAAAATGTAGGAGTTTTGGCTCTATGTCCTCTATCGCCTTCTCTCTCATACCCCTTACCCCTTCTTTGACTTCAAGTAACTAACTGAGTAAAAAAATCTGGAGAGTTTTCATCTTGATTAATAAGTTGAAATAGTTCAATAAGGAGTCCAGAGAGGGACAGAGCCATCCTCCTGTTAGTGGTGGTAAATTGTTAGATTGGCTTAGTTTTTCAAGAAACCAGATCTAGCAGTGAATTAAGGAAAATAGAATTACTCTAGGCTGATAAGTATCTTTCAAGTATAAGCTTTGCCAGGAACAGTAGTATAAGCAGTGGCTATAAAAGGAAGTGGATCAAGAAAGAAAAGAACAGAATGCACCCATTTCTCTTGTAAAGCTTCTGTTTCAAGATGAACAATGCACTGGTTTGGGAAAAGATGAAGGACAAGGGAAACTGTAGGGAATTCAATGCCCCAGTTTTTCATGTATTTCCTACCTCTGTTCTTGTCTGGATGGCATGACACAGTTTCTCCCACATCTCATTGATTTGCTTTGTTCTCTTCTGGATAATGTCCATCTTGCTGTGGCCCTCCTTCTCTAGTTTAGATGCTAACTCATTTAAGGAGACAACTTTGGAATGTCCCAGAGGTTTCACCTCATTTACAAAATCTTTAAACTTTTTCTCCAGCACCTGAAGGATAAATGGGGACATAGACTTAGATGTAAGAATTTCTATCTACCTCTGTGAGAGAGGCAGAAGGAATCCCTTTCTCTGTACTGTATCACACAAAAGCTATGTATTGCAGTCTACAAGTGCAAATCACTTGATAAACCCAGCTGATCTAGAGTCAGGTGGTGGCATCTATTGTTTTGATAATTTAACATCTTATGTCACAGAGAAAAATCACCCACATCCTGACAGACAGATGCTGACCAGATCAAAAGCTAAGAAACATAACCTGTTAGGCGTTTACATATGTAGCAGTTGTTGAAGAGTGGACACTATGAATTACACCTCTCTGCACTGTGTGTCCTGAGGAGAAATTTAGCCTTAAAATCAGCAGCTAGAGGTGTGAATGCTGCATCCCAGTGTTTTCCACTGAAATTGTTACAAGACCATGGCCCTGGTCGTGTCAAATATTTTAGGCCTGTCAAATTTATAATCAGGACCAGCAGTGAAATGTGCTGATCCGACATCCAAAGAAAAAGCTAACTTTCTGATGCACCTACTTTTTTTGTTGGAGGGTGCTACTGGAGAGCCCTGTATAAACAGACAGAAATCAGTCAGAGTTCTTGCTGCAGAACTGGTTTGCTTAGTTTTTGTCATTGTAACATGCTTCACTCTGTCAGCACCTACACAAAAATTGCAGCAAATATATTCCTGCTTTGCCACTCAATACATACAATACCTTTTATTTTCTTTTACCTCAACATCATCTAAGTCCTGCCCATAGTCATCAGACTCTGCTACAGTCTGTTTACTGGAAAGCCATGCATCCACCAGCTGGAATTCTCTTTCAAACTGATAGAGATGGAATTGTTCTTGCAGGCGTTTTCTCTGGGTCTCAGCCTTCTGTAGGAGAGACTGATAGTCTGCTAGGATTCCCTGGAGCTTTGAAAGTATGGCTGGACTGCAAAGAACAAGAATCAGAAGGTATGTCTTTGTCTTACTGTTCTTTTTGAACGTTGTCTTTTCTGACAGGTTGAATTTGAAACACCTTCAAACTACAGAACAAAACAGATAACATCATGGGGTGAGTTATGCCAAGCTGTTGAAACCAGCTAGTTCAGGAAATTAAAGTATCTCATGTGAATGGCTGTTCTTTTCACTTCCTCCTCCCCAGATATAAAAGCAAACTGGCAATGAAAAACAGTGAACTGTCAAGAATGCCCATTACCTTTTCCAAGCACAGTGTTTTCTGAACCTTTATGGTAAATGAAACCTAGATGACAGTTCCTCGGAATAGACAATGGACAACAAGGCTGATCTGCACTAATTGGCCTGCTGCTAAAAAACAACAGTCATGAAAACATTGAAACAATTATCAAGCTTTCTGGGGCCTGAATGTGTGTGATGGTGGTGAGGGCGGGATTGATGTCCCCTGAGGTCATACTTCTGAATGAGATATCAAACAGCCACTGAAGGTTGAACTTTTCCATATTTGCCTTCTCCGGGCATTTCTGTTACACCTGCAGAAGAAGCCTGTTTTCACTTTCATACCTCTCTGGGCTGTCTTTGTTTATTAAGCTGGCACCTGTCTCCTGCACTTTCATGATCCGGGGCTTGAAACCATCCATGTCCAGCTTGGTAGCTTCAAGTTTACGAAGTAAAGCTTGTGTGGATTCTTCATTCTTCCCATAATCAGAAGTCTCCAGAATGAAGCTTCTCTCTGCCAGCCATGCCTCCACCTCCAGTAGCTGTATAAAACACAGGGATGAGCCTAAACACAGCTGTGATTTAGGTCAAGAGAAAGAAAACTGAAAAGCAGTGGTGCCCAAAGAGACACATCAGTGAAAACAGAGAGCAGCTTAGGTGCCCTCCTGTAATGCAGTCTAGCAGACACTACTCTAAAGAATGTTGCCCAGAAGCCGGTAATTACAGCTACATGTTTATCCCTCAATTCAGTTAGTTGGAAAAGGAACTGTTATTTCTCCACTGCATCCATATTTACCAGAAATGAAAAATCAGGACAGCATGAATTCTGTTCCTATCTCAGCATTTGCATCCATTCAACAATGTAGGTGTCGGATCTTTTAAGCAAAGACAGACCGAAATAAATTTCTCATGAACCATCTTTACCTCGTTCAGGAACAGATGGGCCTCATACGACTGCATGAGCCGCTGTCTCCTCTCTTGAGCCTCTGCCTTCAAGGTTTCTACAGAAGTCTCAAGCTCTTTCAGATGCTCCATAATTTTGCGAGAAGCTGAGTGGCCTCCCCTGACCAGTTTTTGCCCTGTGCTGAGCACTGCTTTGGTCAAAGTATCCCGACTGCTTATCTCATTCTCCAAATTCTAGAAAGAGTAAAGAGTAAAATGACAGACCAAAAATAAAACCTATGGAGATTTTTATACCAGATAATGTAGTCATCTAATTCCATTATAAATTTGTTTTCTCTATATGAAGACGGGTCTGAAGTACAAAGGCTGACTAAACACTTGAAGTGGAGTGAAGGAGTTTTTTGGGGTGGAGGAGTGATTATAGAAATCAAATATAGCCATGAAGTTTGGACCTTGATGTGTATCCACCTCAGAGTGTGGAGGAAAGAGATAGTAACCACAAACCTCTTATCTGTAGATTCCACTGAAATTTAGCCACTTCCACCCCATTACACTGTTTCTTGAATTAAAACGTGTCTAGGGAAGAACGATCAATTCACCTGCTCATCAGTACGTATCACTTGCCAACACCTTTGTAGAAGATGCAGCTTTAACTAACAGCCAATGCAAACACTGTGGGTACACATACTACCAGGCTGCCAAGAGGAAAAGGAGAGAAGAAAACTACCTGAACCATTTCTTAAAGAATTTACTTGAAATTAATTTTAGAAGACTGGTAGATTTAAAAACCATATGCATACTTTCATATACCCCCTTATATGCTATTTTCCTGGGTGGGCAAGGACCATGCCGTCAGTTTGTCTACAGGTAGATGTGCATTCCATGGCTAACTGTGCCTAAGCATCTTGAGCACAAACAAACCCCACCATTTTACAATTGTTCTGTTTATTTTCATAGCTATGAAACAGGCAGTTTCCGAGTTAGACCGCAGTGCTGTGTTAATGTAGAAGAGACGCCCTCTCTGAGGAGAGGAGATGCTTTTTCAGCTTAAGTATCTGACTTGGCTGGAAAGGAGCTCTGATTCTAATCTAGTCTTTAACTTCTCCCTATTAATTTCAAGACAACCACTATGTGATTGGAAATTGACACCTTATTTGACCCCAGCAGAATGGAATCCAGTGGCAAAGATTATAAAACCTCTTGTACTGTGTATTAATAATAATCTAGCAGCATGAAGAACATCTCTGTAGTTGAACAACATGTATTCACAGTACTTCATTTATAACAACATGAATTAAAAAAAAAAAAAAATAATAGGGAGGGTGGGTAGTGAAGGGAAACTCTGTTCCAAGCCAAGCAGATGGGCATACACATATTATATTTGTGTGTAAATGCAGTTTTGCAAGACAGTTTGTATCAACCTAAAAAACTTCAAACATTTCATGCACAATCTCTTTTGTGGTAACAAACCAAGGACTGAATTTTGCCAATCTGGCTCATTAATACAAACAATAGAGGGTGGAACTAATAGTATATTCAATTCTTGAGTATTATGTTATCTCTGACATTTGTTTGCCTGGAAACCAACATTAAAAAAAAAGGTGTAGAGACTCTAGCTACTAAAAGATTGAGAATTCAAAACTTATATTTTAATTCTGCTTCCAGAAGAGTTGGCATTTTATTATGCACTGGTATTATGGTCTATGTCTTGCTTTCTTACAGTTCACTGAGAAATTTTGAGACCCGGCCATTTAACACAAAGATAATCGCAGCCTAAAGCAGTATCCCCACTGTTCCTTCATTTATCCCACATATTTTCTCAGATTAATTCAGCTCAAATATTCCTTTCTTTCATGAACCTCATTACTTCCCTACCACGTCAATCAGCTCATAATTTTTAGGTGTAATTGTACACATAACAACATTTATACTTTTAATCATGATGAAACAAGCTTTTTGTTCTTACTGTTTAATCTCAAAATCACCAACTGCATCTTATTTAAATACATAATTTTTACAAATATGAGAATTACACAAAATACTAAGGACGTGCAAAATATTCAGAATATACTCATGGTTCTTACTCAGGAATATTCTGGAAGATGGATTTTAAAATATTTTGCAATTCTTCATTAAATTGTGAGTATACCTAGGATAAATCAACTTTTTAAGAGACTTCATCTCTATCCTAATTATGTCACCTGTAGCAGTCTTGACTTTTTACCCTGGCAACATTTCAGATTTTTTGTAAATTCAGATTTTTATTTGTAGACAAGTAGATTGCACCAAATGCTTACTCTGTCTATATATATGTATATATATCACACACTCTCCCACTTTATAAGATCTTCTGTCTTTTCCAGCTCTATTGCAGATTGCACAGATTTTCCCCAAAGGTACTTGACCTGACACTTAAATGGGCTGTCATTTTCTACACATTAAATACCAATAACTGCTGGCAACTTTTAGCAGGAACTTTTTTCTTTTTTATTCCACCTCGTGTTTGCAAAGAAGCAGTGCTCTTTATTAAAAAACAATTAGGAAGGCAGATGCCTTACTGATACTTGGGATGACAGTGTTCCAGGCACAGCTTTCTCTGATGGCCTGTCTGAATGTTGTGAAATAATTCAGCAGCTATCTTGAAAGCTGCCACTGGAATGAAGGTCACCTAAGGGTCATCATAATATCCTGTTAACTCCTTGCCTGCAGAGTAGAAGGAGTTTTGGGGAAACGTTTTCCTGGGAGCTTATCCTGAGACATCTGAGAAACGAGCTTGCTTGGATGTACTTAATGAGTTTCAAAGCATATTTGTTAGGACATCTGTTGCCCAAAGAAGTTATGACAGCATGCACAATAGTTTGTAAAAAATTATTGTGTATTGCAAAGGCCGGATTTTGAACTCAGTGCACAGAAAGAGCCAACGTGTCCACAGAAAAGTATATGGTGTGGCACCTACACCACTGCAATGATAAGTAGCATGGAATCCCACATGTTGCCAAGTCATGAACATATCCTTTGAAGAATGTCATTGTTATCAGACAAGGATAAGAGTAGTCCCTCGCATCATGACTCCTGTTAGCCTAAACACAGCAGATGAGGTTTGCCACAGGCAAATCGAATTCCTTGTTCTCTCTTTGATTCTAAAGACTGAGAATGGTTCTTGTATGACATTACCTGGTGCTTTTCTTGTAGACTCTGAACAGTTGCCAGGGATTGGCCGTAATCCCTGGATGAAGCCATGGGGAGCTTCTCATGAACCCAGGCCAACTCCTCATCAACGTCTCGGAAGAACTGATACTGAAGTTTGCTTGCCTCCAGACTCCCACGTCTCTCTTGCAGAGGATCGCGTAGACTTTTGTATCTGCAGGTTTTAAAGGGAACCCAGTGAGGACAGCAGATTAATACGGAATGAATGCAGAATGTTATTTTCAGAATGATGTAGAGATGGGAAGAAAAAAATATGCAGGGAAGAAAAAGGCTGATAAAAGTAGGAAAAAGATGTCAGGAGACAAGCCAGGCACTCACACACCTCTGCACCAGTTGATCCACTCTCTCTTCTAGTTCATCAGCAAGGAAATGTTTCTCCTTCTGGAATTCCTGGGCTGTGACCACAAGCTCTTGCAGCCGGTCCCTATGGCCAGAAATATCTTCCTCCAGTTCCTCTTGTTTCTTCAGATGACTGTTCAAAACCACCAGATCATTGTTACTATATGGTGCTTTCAACTCATTTTCCATATCTTCCAACCATTTCTCCATATCCTCTACATTTCGCTGAAAATGAAGACCCTGAGGACAAGTAATAAGAAAAAGTCATTTAAACCTTTAGGACAGACAATATGATATAAAAACCTTGACCACTTTCAGTAAGAATTACACACAAACACGGAAAAGCTTCCCAGTGCTCAGTGAGCTCTTCCCAGATGTGATGGAGGTCCAAATGAAGAAGAGAATTCAGACAGAATGATGCAAGAACAGATGCAGAGAACATCAAGAGCTAATCTTACTTGTGTTGCACAAATACAAATGATGGACACAGAACCTTAAAAGGAAGCCATTTAAAGGTAGAGCTCTATTTTATAACCACAGAGTGTCTGGTAGCCCATGAAAAACTCAGTCATGAGAAGTCATGTGTGTGGAGCTAAAAGAATAAAAAGCAGCTGTGGGTCTATCAATGTGTTGGAGAAAAGATGCCATTGAGACAGGTGCAGAGAGTTGACATATATGAATGAATGCATTTTCCTTCAGTATCCCTCTCTGGAATCCTGATTTAAACCAGAAGCAGAAAGCAGAAGGAAACACAGCCAATAAATCTTTTTCCTTCCATAGAGATTTCCAATTCTCCCACTGATTCTATTCAATCAGTGCACACTTAGTAGTTTCTTTGCTCTAATGGTCTTGAGGAATCAGGTCTGATTGTATCAAGTGACACACTCATAGATGAGATGTGTAGCAAGGCAGCTGTGCTATCTCTGGAAATGACACCAAGTCCCAACCACTGGCATCACTGTATTACCTTGTAAGCATCCTGCAGCTTGGCCTGCTTATCCTGGCAACTTGCTAGCAGTTCCTCCCATAGCTCTTCCATCTCTTGTAGTCTGGACTGAATGGCTTCAGGGGCATAGTGCTTCTCATGGAGCATCTTCTCCCCTTCCTATAGAAAGAGAACATCCAAAGTTTTCTTCCTTTGTTGTATTCACCAGAATATACCACTTTTGCCTCCATAAACAAAGTCTACTGGCACCGCTATGTAAAGGGCCAGCTGCAGCCATCACTTCCTGACATAACAGAGACAAAGAAAAAAACAGATGAAGGCAAAATGATTATTGAAACTAGGGCAGAGACTAATCTTCCTGTTTTTCTGGCCTATAAAATTATTTTAAATCCTAGAAGACAATATTAGAAGACAAAGAGTAAAGAGCATTTTCATTATGCAACAGCTGCATTGCCTAAAAGCTGGCAGGGAGCCTAGTTTGTGAGCACTCAGTTTTTTCTGTGGTGTCCCACACTCTATGATCACTGTTTGAGATTGCCCAAACACGTGTCCTTTTCTATTCCCCTTCTTGCACGTTAAGAGAGAACTACCTCATACAAGTGATCCACCATATGAGATAATAAAACCTCTTTTAAACACGTACTGTTGTACCACTGTATTATGTAAAAAAAGCCTATCTGCATTTCTAATCCCTGAGCTGCAGATGGGTTTAACAGGTTGGCAGAAGAAGAGGTAGAGGGGGCACAGCAAGACCTCTATCAGATTGAAGGGTCTGTAGTTACATCCTTAAGCTGGGACCAAGTTTGCTTCAGAAAGCTAACTGAGTTATTTTTACATTTTTCAATGAGGAAGAGGAGGCACAGTAAGATAAAGATGCTATACTGGGACAGTACATGTTAATTTTCTTCTAAAGAGCAACAACTAAGGCTATTCTCAATGAAAAATACAAGGCATCAAAAAATAATGAGAAAGAGATTGTGCAAACAACTCTTTTGAAACATATTAGAGAGAATTGTAATTCCACACTTTAACCTCTCTGTTGTGTCTGCACACAGAGGGGTTAATTTTTTTTTTTTTTTTAAAAAAGGGGGTTCCACAATACTGGATGCAGGTGAGTCTGAGGAGGGAATCTACCTTTAATGCTTACTTATCTATTGCAAAATATGACTAGCATTGCTGAAGTTAATAAACATGTAACAGTCTGTCCTTTCAAACTCATCATCTGACCACAGCTTCTGCCAAGTATCTGACAAAGCTTGTCATATTTCCCTTGTATCTCTCCTATTTGCATGGCTCTGCAAATGCAGCACTGGAAAACTCTTCTAGATCCTTTTTGTTGGATACATCTCATCTGACTTGTTGAAGTTGTGCATCCAATCAGCTAGGTTCCCAGCTGGAAAGAAACAGGTATGCCTCTAAAGTGGCATTCACCCCAGAGAGAAGTCACTAAAGTCAGTGGATTGAGTCTTTCATTGAAAGCACTCCTCTCCTTCCATTGTATGCACGGTGAATATAGATAGCAAGCTCACACTAGACAACAAGAGAGAAGTTGAAAGAAACTGATGGACACAGACAATTCGTGATGGACTAAAAGAATAAGCTTCCCAGTCCCCTCAGAGACAACGTGAACGATGTCAGTGAGAGGACAGTGATTCCCCCTTGCTTGTTTGAGGTCACTGTAACTCAATCTTCAGAACCTTTAATGCCAGTTGCCCACCCATGCCACCAACCCCGCTTCTCTCACAGATCTGATGGAGTCCAGGCGATTTCTATTGGCCATGATCTCTGCTTGGAAAGTTTGGTGCTTCTGCAGTTTGGTCTGCAAATTGCTTGGATCCTTCCAGCTATCATCCTGGGCAATGCTATTCTTCTCATTGATCCAGGCAGCCACCTTTGGGGAGGACAGAACAGAAGTAGGCAAAACCTTCAGTGTTTCTTCAGCTCCAACCTCCCAGGTTCTCCTCTAATATGTATAAAACATGGGACTAGTGAGTGGGGACACAAATGAATTGTGCTTCTGAGGTTCTGCTTCCCTAAGCTCCTTCTGTCTTTCATAATGACATCAACCCTATAACTCTGTTTACCAGCACTGTTACCTGGAACGGGGGCTGCCTCCATGAGATAGTCCCCATGCAGTGAGAAAGTACATGAGCACATGTGCGCGTGTACACTTGTGTGTGTAGGGGAGAAAGGGTAATTATCTCCCTATTTCTAACCCACTGTCAGTATCTCACAAGAAAATAACTGATTTGTCTCTTCCTCTGAGCTTTAAAATGTTGGCACATTCCCTTTTAATGCATTTATTTCTTCTGCATTTTGCTGGTATCCAAATGCACAGTAGATCTTTCATCTGGTGACTGGAAGGAAGCTGTGACTTGAAAGCTGAAAAATATCCCTTCACTCTTATCCTCATCTTTCCCGATACCATCTCATTCCAGACTCAGTTCCTTGATTTTTCTCACAGAAAATCCCTTCAGGGATTTAGATCTATGCAGTGCAGTATGTTTTAAGAAGTCATAATACCATGAATCCTGTGTAATTGTACCTCAAAGGAATTCCTCAGCAACTTCTGCAGAAGCCTTGATTCTTCTAGCAGACGTCTGCGAGCAGCAGCATTTTCCAGCAGTTTCTCTTTTCTGAGATGAAGACAGATGTGTGAGGTAAAAGCCACAAAGTGAATTAGATAGGATAAAGGGTTTCATTTTTCATCTCAAACACATGTGATCTTGCACTCCATTCTCTGAGAGAGAAACATCCATAATATGCAGCCTCCCATGATTTGGACAGTCAGAGAAGATGCTCAGGACAATATAGGAAGGATTACTAGAAGATAGATATGTTTAAAGTACACACAAATTCTGTAGATGTGATATCTGCCTCTAGGAATCACCACTGTTGCCTTTCAGAGTACAAGAGAACATAAACTCAGCATGTTTCTCATATGGAAAGCCCGTGAGCATGATTGTTTTTGTCACTGGTAAGCCAATGCTATACCATCCTTTCATCTTTTTTCCAAATGTGGACCTATAAAACTTTATTCATGTTAATGCAGGCATGAGATAGTTTGATCATATTAATAAATTCATATGTTCGCTTTAATTGTAAGGGATCTCCAATCCCTCTTCATAAATTTTATGTGCATCTTTTCATCTACTATAGCACCGAATACAACTGCTTCTACTGTCAGCATTTGTTTAAGATTAACAATGTGCAATGTGCTAGGAGAAATAAAGTAATTCACATGAAAGGGCAAGGTCTGATCAGAAAAATTGCAAATGCCCTAATAGATAACTTGAGCAGGGCTTTACAATCAACACCATTAGAGCAGTGAAAAAGCAGTTGTGTAGAAAAAGATCTTTCCTGATGGTATTTAATGATAATGAAGTATTTAATGGTGCAGCAGGCCTCTGTCTTTTGTTTGCAGCACTGTCCCTAAGGCCAGGCCAGGATACAGAATTACAGTAAAAATGCCTTTTTCTGAATCTCACTCTGCCTCCATTTAACTGTATTTTGGAAACCTCCTAATGAAATATTGACTAGACTAAGGCCAATTTGGCAAGACCAGAGTGTAAAGCACAAAGCTGAGTAAATGCAAACCAGTTTATGATTCTCTTAAATCATTTAAAGATATTAGTCACATGGGGAGAGTCTCATTGCAAAAGAGAATGAAGGCTGGCATGGGAAGGGTTTGACGTCACCTCCTCAGAACAGCCTGGCATCTGTTGGTGATGTTGTCCGAGTCATAATGCTTGTTCTGCGTTAGCTGCTGAGCAAATGAAGCCATCTCATCAATTTTCTCCATCTGAGCTTCCAGGGCTTTTTCAAACTGCATGTGTTTCCGCTGTAGGCTCTCCACACTAGATACTGAGTCCTGGAGAGAATTCAACAAAGAGAAGCTGCTTTCAGAGTTTTTCCATCCACAACACTGATAATCCAGAAGCTAAATGGCATTTACCCCACATTTGCAAGCTGTCAAGAAAATTTATTGGTCTTCAAAATTTATTGGCATTGAATCTGAGACTTGGGGGTTCTATGCATGTGTCCTGGTTGGGGCTGGAATAGGGTTCCCGTCGGTCTGGCAGCGGGAGGAGCTGCAGCCCCCTGAGACCCCAGGGGCTCCCCAGGGCCCAGTGCCCTCACCTGTGTGCGGGGGCGGGGGGAGCACAGCTGGAGGGCTGGGCCCGGATTGGCCGACAGTCCATGTCATGTGACATTGTGCTCACTATATAAAGGCAGGAGAGGGCTGGGAGAGGGGCCACTTCTGGGAGTGTGGCTGTGGGGCCTTTGTGTTGGGGATCGCTGGCTGGGAGCGGGCAGGTGGTGAGCAGCTGTATGGTACGTTACCTGTTGATAGTGCTGTCAGTGTATTATTCTGTCACTGTTATTAAACTGTTTTTATCTCAACCCGCGAGTCTCCCTTTGCTGTGCCGATTCCCTCCCCATTCCCCAGTGGGGGGAGGGTGGGTGAGTGGCTGTGTGGCATTTAGCTGCTGAGTAGGCTCAAACCGCAACAGCATGGTCTGAGGGCATTATTCCAGGGTCAAAACTGAACTAACTGCTGGATGCTTACATTCTGCATATGGTGGTGCTGCATAGAACACATCACTTCTCAAGAGATAAAGAGTCAGCTCCTAATCACAAATCAGTCTTAAAACAGATGTTATTTTGGAAGCAAATGTGGGATGTCAAACTGCGATCAGAGTTAAGTGAACAAATATGTCATAGAAAGAGATTAAAATTAGAGCCTTGGTTTCAACCCATGGAATCTGGAAGAGCTCAGATCCAGATTTCAATTTGAGGACTGGAGTCTGACATTACAGTTAATCCAGAGAGAAACACAAATTTGACTTCTTGTAACATTTGTGAATCTTAAGCTTAATGACTCAGAGTTCTCTTTTCGGCACCCCTCTGCACTTTTAATTTTAGAATCACTGGTGTCAAAATGTTGTTACCACAATAAACTCTGCTTTCCCAATGTGCTAAAGGAAGCAATGAAGCTCACATTGAATATGCCAGAAAAAAATCTAAACTTCTGGGTGCATACATGAGTCATTGGAAGGGAAAGTACTCAGAGAGCAGAGCACTTTCTGTACAGTGCTGAGCTAAATATGACTGGAAAATGGGTGTCTCCTTCTAAGTTTCATATACTTCAGTGGATGGACTGTAAATACATACCTCCAGGCTAAAAATTACAGAGACAGACAGCAGCCACTAGCATTATATGCTTTTCAAACCATTTGTACCAGTTATGTCTACACTGAACTCTGAGATGTAATTGTAGTTCCTGCAGAGACAACTAATTTGGTAGCATTGCCTATACAAGATGCAGGGTAAGCTAAACATCAGAATGTATATCCAGCATCCTGCACCACTTTTGCAACCCATGCATCAGTCTGTGGTTTCAATTATTGCAGTGTTACTTAATTTAAAGTAATTTAAAGCTACACTGGGTATGTCAGCAGTGACGGCAGTGACTACTTGCGCACTGCTGGCAAATGTATTTGGGTCAGATGTGACAGTTAGAGAGACACAGTCTCATTTTCCTGCTATAATCAGAGTAGTTGGACTGATTCATTACTGCTGGTATCCTGTGTAAACTATCAAGGAAAGAAACCTGATCCTAAACTAGACAGAGCAGTAAGTTCAGAAGGAGAAAGATCACAGGAAGTTTCAGAGCACATCACCATACTTCACAGCTCCCTTTCCTCCAGACTGATTGCATAGCAAAATACAATTTCTCCGAGCACCTACCCCTAAGTCCTCATTAGCCAGGAAAGCCTCTTTGCTGCTGAGCCAGCTCTCAGTCTGTTCCACATAGCCATAGAATTTCTGCATAGGGAAAAAAAGCAGTCATAAACATGGTATAAGACAGAGTCAAACCTGACTTTGGCAGAGTATGCTGAAAAAAACAAAATTGCAGGGCTATTTGAAAAATCAGCTACATAGCACTGCACGGCAATAAGCAACAGATGCTACAAAAACCATCTGTAACAATTATTATCGGAACTTTCTCCTTTATAATATGATTATTGCTTTTTGTCTAAGACATAGGATACAAGTACTTGTAGCTTGTTTGCTAACAGTGTAGAGAGTGCTGTGTAAGGTAAATGGCCAACAAAAAAGATGGTAACATAGCCTGAAATAAGCAGAATGTAATACATAAAGAAGTGTGAAAGCAGCCCTTACCACATGGTTTAAGTTCTCATATATATGAAGCTTTTTCGATGGGACTAGTAGCACCAGATGTTATTTAAGGTACTTGACAGTCCCCATTGTAAAATCTGTTTCAGTTATTTCTAAGTTTTGCCAACAAGCCATTTGAGCCAAATTTTTATAAGTGAGATGACTGTTACAGGGAAGTATTTCTGGAAAACTGCAGCCAAAACAGTTATTTTCTTAGAAAAAAAGCCAGGGAAAAATACAGTATTCTGTCC
Organism: Tyto alba; assembly: GCF_018691265.1. NCBI lineage: Eukaryota > Metazoa > Chordata > Aves > Strigiformes > Tytonidae > Tyto > Tyto alba. Next base: position 8,375,233 of record NW_024881280.1, read on the forward strand.
ATGCTAAACATTTCTTCCAACCATTTTTTAAAAAAATACTTGCCTACCTCCGTGGGTTTTTTTGGATGTTATAGAATTTGGTAGAGTAGCGAATGTTCCATTTTAAGTATGTGCCTTTTGCCATCTGCATGAGAATTTGACCAAATTTTGCGAAGTTTTATAGACTTCGAAAAACATATGAGCACATATTCCACAGAAATTTCTTTGGTTTGTAAAGGTACAAATTCTAAAAGCCCTACTACCACTGAATGTGCTTGGCCTTCCAGAAACTGGTGAAATATACATTAAACACTGGGTATTATTAGCATATCTTTCATTAAACCATCTTATAAATTTGCTGTTTATGCTGAGGAAAGTTGTCAGTGGCATGTGAAATCTCTGTTGATTATCTTTCTACTCACCTGTAAATCTTGTGCCTGACACAATTTTATATATTGCTCCTGACATGCTTGGATCAATTCAGACCAGGCTTGCTGTAGTCTGGAGAGGGACCGGTTAATCTCAGGGGTTGCATAGTGACCAGAATTGGCAAGTTCTTGACCACAGTTACTGAGAGACTTGAATCTTTCCACTCGTGCTTGAATCTCCTCCTAAAATATATTACTAGGTTGATGTCAAGGGTTTATAGAATGCCAGTTATTCAGAATATAAGCCTTAAGGGGAAGAATATGGGTTGTAACTTTCCAACACTAATATTTGCATGGAAAACCATTCATCTTTGAGCTATGTTACTGAAAGAACATAGAATTTCCCAAGAGAAAATAAACAACTGGTCTCCTACAACTAGGAACAACTGATCTCCTACAAATCAAAATTGGGATTAAGTTAGAAACAGATCAGAAAATTCTTAGATGGAAACGAACACAGTTTTGAATAGCCATAACACCGTATCTTTCGCAGTCCTCCTGCATAAAGGTCGTTCTTACGAGAAACAGTGCCTAAAATTTTTCTTGTCCTGACAAATAAATTGGCATCAGATTATTACATTAAAAACACCATTTTACTTTATTTTGCAGTGTTAAAATGAAATACATTTAACTTTTTCACCTGGTCTGAGGAATAAATTATGCCCGTATACTGAGTGTGGAAGGTATTATAAGCAACTATGACCTCTACAAACTGAATGTGGAATTCCTAATGTAAACAAATTGAAAATAAAAATAAATATACACTGAAATAATACCATGTATTAACTCGTAAATCACCTTACAAGCTACACCATGTACTATTAAATGTCTGAAATTGGAACTGATGTTTTTAGGTCTTCTTCAGTGGGTGATGTTGCCCAATCATAGATAACACAGCTGCAAGATAGCCATTCTAATTTTTTAATTCAGATTAGCACCTTGTGCTCAACTCTAGTCTTTCTTAAGGACTTTGGTTTAAGCCACTAACCTGAATAAAAAAAAAAAAACACCTTCATTTTTCTTGTTTTGTCTATAATTTTCGTTTAGTTAGCCCAATACAAAAGAATATATTGCCTGGAATCCTCCATTTCTGTGTGATTATCTCCTTAAAGCCATTTGGGTTGCTTTACTAACAGATATTGAAAACTTAGATCTTGCTGCCATCTAAATTTGGAGTACACTACGTCAGTGGTTTGGCGTATTTCCATTGTGACAAGAGTTATTAGCAAAAACATTGTTAAGTTTGTGACATGAGAGAGCATTGTTAAAATGGAAGATTGAAAAAGGAGGTGACTTCAGGAACTTCATATTAAATTAAAGTCTAGAAAATAAATCAGAATCTACAAACTTTTTGTGCTAATATTGGGACCCATAAAGCACTGCATATTAGTCGTGATTCTAGCAACATGATTTTTAGAAAAAGTAACATAGCTGCAAAGAAAAGGTAACACAACAGCTGAAAGATAGCTATGACACATGGGAAAAAGTAAAAGATAAACTTTTTTCTAAGGTTAATTAACAATATCATTACTTTTAGAAAATCCACCAGAAATATTAGCCAAATTAGCCACCAAAAGACTGTGTGGTATTTAGTGCTGGGATGTGAAATGTTTCAGAACTGAATGTGTAGTACCATGCAGTGGTTATTTACTGCCCTGTGTGAGACAAACCGCTGTTTTTATTTTTCTCTCAGGCAGATGGAGTTTTCATGACAAAATCTAACTCAAAGTAGAACTAATTGGCATTAACTTTTTGACAATCTGAATAAAGAGATCAGCAGTGAGCATGTTTTGATACTGAACCAGCTTTTTACCTACAGGTTTGGACAGCGGTACAGGTGAGTGCTAATGGGGCTTTCTGAGATGTTTTGCAGAGACACAAGCTGCCAAACAGCTCATGGGATAGAGTTCTGTCAATACATAGGTGACTTCTGTCCCTAGCCTGTTATTGAAAACAATATTTTCACCATGTTATTGACAGATGTGTGCAGTAAAATTCTGTTGTGTCTGCAGCAATTAATTCCCACGGGAAAGATTCCCGGTATGGTCAAATGGAAGCAATGATGATACTTGCCTTTCTCTCCTGATGCTCCTCAATCATGCTTTCTGCTTCATTTGCACTTTTAGGAAGTCCCCCTGCTTCCATTAAGCCTCTGATGTTTTGGGTCCAATCTAGCATCTCCTTCATCTCCAAGTTAAACTTCTGCAACTGATATGAGGCTGCCAGCTTCTCTTTCCTGCCATACAATGTGCAGTTCAGGATTAGCCAACACAGAATTATCTAGTTGCCTCTTCCTACTCATTTTCAGAGGAAGGTATCCTAGGTGAAGCCAAATGAAGTGAATTCAAGTCTCCCAGTCTTCCGTTACAGCCCTCGTGTTAAACCAAAATCACTGGAGATGCACACTGCCTTGGAGACAACATGCTTACCTTATTATCTACATCTGTTCTTTAGCACAAGAAAGGTAAAAAAACCTTCACAGCTGTTGCTTCCAGCAGTGATTACAGCTAGGGCCTAAGCCTTTCTTGTTTTGGAATGATTCAAGAAAGAAAATAAATCTTCTAGAACCATCCAAAAATAAGTCTTTCACAAAGGCTTCATAACAGATTTAATCTGATAGTCTGTAGGTGTTTTAGTAACATTATTTAGTGAGATAAGCCACAGACTCATTGTATTAGTCTTCCCAAAGTCACAGCAGTGGAATTTTTCTTGTACCAAGTCACACTTGTTCCAACACAGGTGTCTTAGCTGCATGTATAAACTTTGTAAAGGATCCCCAAAAAATTTTAAAAGTCCACAGTCAAGTAGATTTGAGACCCCAGGGAGCAGCTTTGCTCCTGCTGATAGATATTCAAACCACTAGAAAGTCTTTACCTTTGTTTGGCCTGTCCCTGGAGATGTAGCCAGTTCTTTTTCATCTCCTTTTGCTTCATAGTCAGTTTGTCATTTATGGATGGATTCCTTGTGGAAAGGCGGAAAGATTCCAATTCCAATGGCTGCGAAGAGATTTATAGTGGGGTGAATTTATGCCAAATGCTTTTATTTGTTCCTGAGTTTGCTGTTCAGGAAAAGTACTTAATTTTAAGATCTCAGTTTTCTAAAGCAGGTACTTAAATTACAATAAAAAAATATACAAAAGGACTTGTTTATATCCTCAGAAAATATATATGCATTTGCGAGCAATCATCCATGTGAAGAAAGAGATGTGTGTGTTACTTCACATGCACAAATGTTTAATTAAAAAAAACAGTTCTGCAGAATAGGGACAAGCATACAGAAATATGAAGTGCTAATTGTAACCTCTATTAGCTTAATCTAGCAGAAAGGAGAGTATGTCAGACTGGCTTTAATCCATAAGAAAAGTACAGATACTATACTTTGTAGATGGTATTTATGGTAGCATCAAAAAACCACCCAAACTTCAACCTTGATCATCATTCTGTTTCCATGCAGCACTCCCCCATGCAGCCTTGCTAATGCTATCTGTGGAATGCTCACTAGTAAATGGTCAGAAAACTACATGTACTGTGGGTTTTGCATTGTAGTTCTAAACAGAACTAGAGTTGTGATTTTGGTTCAAGTCAGGACAGAAACTGGAGGAAAGATGGAGAGTTAAATTTAGATTCCGCACTTTCCAAAAGATATAGGACAGTCTAATCTGGCTTGTGGGTGAGGGTCACAGAATCAGCTAACATGTTAAAAAGGAACACCTCTTCTTAGATTCGGTGCATCAGGAAGAATAACATTTGACACAGGTAGGATTAAGCAGTACAGTATTTTACTGAGAAGAAATCTGTGCTGCATTTGCATTGCAGTGCAATTCAGACTAATGAATCTGAAGAGTCATGCTGATCTTTGCACCATTTCCGAGAAGCAAAAATGAACTTTTTTACAGTATCCTCTGTACTTCCCCACTTCTTACCTCCATTTTGGACTTAATAACACTGATTTCTCTCTCCATCTTTTCATGCCTTCGAATCAGGTTTTCCACACTTTCCACATCTTTCCCATAATCCAGTGCTTGTATGAGTACACTCTGGAGGAGGTAGTAGGATGTGCAAATGATGAAGAAGACAAAAAGCAAAAGGATCATATCTTAATTCTTTCAAATAGTCTCCTCCTCCACTTCTTTGTATGGCCATCTGAATGCTCTTATTGTCTTTTAAAATATCAACAGGGCACCTTGTCTGCACTCCTTACAGAGATGGAACAAGTATTCACAACTCTTTGAACAGCTGAAAGACTACTTAAGGTGCCTCTGGATGTTCACATATAAAACAAAGACAGGAATGCTTCCCTGCATTTCTCAGTCTTCCTTTTCTCTTTTTTCCATATATGAAAAACAGCCAAATATTTCCTATTAAATTGTAGCGCAGAAATTTTCAAGTGTGTTTGATGAAAATATGGAAAATAAAATTGACCCTCAGAATCCTGACAGAAATGAAATTCCATACAATGAAGAAATAAATTTGTAAAAGTTATAAAAATTTTAAACCAACAGCCTTGGAACCTTAAGTAATACCACTATGTATCTGCCTACTGACTTATCGTTACATTAATATCATTGGTTATGTGAATGAAATAATTAGGCTTTATATAGCCTTTTTCTTTTATTAATCTCAAAATTATAATACAGGATAGTCATTTTTAACCTCAATTTTCTCAATTAATAAGATTTTTATGCTACTTTTCAAAGTTTCATATTTAACATCTCTGCATTGCACAGCAGGAGAGATGCAAGCTAGTGTTGAATGAAACAGCTTTGAACTTGGAACACTAGAAGTTGCTATGTTCAAGCTATGTAGATAATTCAGAAAAAGCTCTATGGTAGCTCAGCTAAGTGGCTTTTGCTATTCAGAACTGGCTTGGCTCAGCACTGTCTGAATGAGATGCATACCTGTTTCAGTAACAGAAAAAAAAAAACAAAACCAAAACACCAGTCCCTTAGCTTCTTAGATTTGTATCCTACTTACTGCATCTTGCTGTGTTCCTTTCTTGTGGAAGGATTTACTAGACCACATGGAAATGTCTACAAATGTAAAGACACTGCAGCTTAGTTACTTGTCTAATTCTCCTTACAGTTAGTGGAAAGAGTCACTGCTGGAGCATGATTTATCTCGTTCTCGAGAGGACATCTAAATTAGGTCTGATGCACTGAGCTCTCTAAGTATCTGCTTCTTCCTACTGACTGTGGAAGAAACCATGGATGACTGCTTTGAATATAGTAACTAGCCACCCAGTTCTAAAAGTACTATTTAATAGGCAATACCATTTGTCTGGAGACCATTAAGTAGAATCATAGAATCACAGAATAATTTAGGTTGGAAGGGACCTCTGAACATCATCTAGTCCAAGCCCTGCCCAAAGCAGGGCCACCTTAGATCAGATTGCTCTGGGTCTGATCTAGCTGATACTTGAATGTTTCCAAGGAAGAGAACCCACAATCTCTCTAGGTAATCTGTTCCAGTGCTTGATCACTCTCCTGCTTTTTTTCACTTGACACTTAATTGGAACTTTTGTTGCAATGTGTACCAAATAACTCTCACCATTTCACTATGAACTTTCAAGAAGTCTAGCTTCATCTTCTCTGTAACCTCTCATTAGGTAAAGACAGCATCCACTTTTATTGGAAATTCTAATCTGTAATTTCTCACCATACATTTAAAATGTACCTTTTAAACTGTGAATGTCCTGTAGTTGGTAATCTGCAAAGCATTTAATGACATTTCAGTCTTCCTAAAAATTTGACACACCCACAGCTATCCACAGGAAAGGTCACTGCTGGATACACAGTAACTCTCTAGGAATCTGCATGCCTGGGTTTAACACTGCTGGCAAACTAGAACATTTCCCCATTTGAATTAATCAAAATCTGAGAACTCACCTTCTCGGCAATTCTCTCTGTGATGTCATCAATTTCTCTGATTAAGGCATGAATCTCTAGTGCTCCCTCTAACTTCTTCCTGTATGCATTCAGGTTACCATGGAAACTGTTCCACCTTTTATTGAAAAGAATATTTTAGAGGTGTATTTCAGAAGTGAAGATTTCCACATCTGAGTTTCATGATGCTCAGATCTAAGTAAAAAAACAGAATTTCTGATCTACCTTATGTATCCCAAACTCCCCACAATAGGGAACACATCACAGGGATAAAGCATCAGACTGACAAGACTATCTGATTATATTTATTCCAAGTTTTCAGGATGGCATAGGGCTTAAAACCTAAAAAGTTCTGATCCAGTTTCCTTAAACTCTCAATAACCTCACAATGCCTATCTTCATGCTTTTGGTTCTTAGCTAGTGGGCTATGAAGTGGAAAAATCAATATGCACTTCACTAGGACAACTACGTGAACAGATGGGAGTATCTTAGCTCCATGGATCTACTGTGTAAAGTGCTGTGAAAGAGCACATGTGCCTCCAAGGCTAGAAACATGACTTTGGCCCTGATGGTTTAGAAATCCTTCTGGCTAACTGCTCTGAGAATCTTGAAAGGCAACTCCAGCGTCTGATGTTTGGTAGTCATGATGTTAAAGAAGAAATGTATGTTGCAATTCCTGCATTTATCCCAGCCCAAGACACCTAATCTTTCCTTCTTGTTTTTGCTTTATACAGAAGCTTTATAAGCATCCTCACTTCTCATTGAGCTGCTTCCGGCGCTCATATATTGTCTTTGTTTCCTCCTTGTTTTGTCTCTCCAGTTTCATGGCCAGGGCATTGATAGCCCTGATGTGAGCATCATCCACTGTTGTCTCCTGTAAAGTGGGAAAAGGAACAAAGGTATGTGTTTGAAATGCTCGTGACTGAGTTTTCCACTGAGATGTGAAAAACAACAACTGCAAGAGTTTTACCTCACTACCAAACATTTCAGACACACGGGATTTGCTCTACTACAACTAATGGTGTTAGCAGTTCCTGATGAGAAGACAATAAAGGCAATAAAGAATGAAATAAACTACAAGAAAGAACATGCAACAATGATCTAGGTCTAGACAAGGACCTTCACAGCTTCATTTAGAAATACTAAGTATTCCAGCAGGGGCTCATTTGTTGAAGAAACATAGATGTAGTCGCTGGTTACACAGGTTACATAGGTGGCTGCTGTGGAACAGCTTGTGTGTGGCAGATTGTTCCTCTGTCAAACAGGCAGCAACTTGTGGCCCCTAGGCCTACTCACTGTTTTTTCTAGATATGCTTCTGTCTATAAGTGCCTTCTGTACTGTGGACAACAGGCTTAAAATCCATACACTTTGGGAAACCCAGACAACACATGCCATTGTGATTTCTTCTAAAGCAACATCACTCCTTTTTAAAAGGTATGTTAAGTCTTCAAGGCAACTTGCTTCCCATGTACATACCATAGAGAGCATAATATTTGCACATTGCACATATAATCTGGACTATAGTGGAATAATTGTTCTTTTGGAGCATGATGGATGGCCAACACCTAACACTCCTCCAAGATTCAAAAATATTCTCTGTTTTTCTAAGACCAGTAAATCACAAGCTTAGGAGGGAGACATTAATCACTGGTGTAGTGGAAGCACAGCTGCAAGATGCCAGCACACTGTTTATAGAAGTATTGACTCCATTTCTATTTTATTTGTGTTAAATCCATACCAACGTGCATGCTTCCATATGTGCGTTACTATTACACCCAGCCATAAAGTAAACATGAGAAACCAGTAAGACAGCCAGATATTCTTCAGAAACCTTGCAGTTTCCTCTCCTGGGAAATAATAGCAGCACAATGTGACAGAATATGAGTAGAAAATCTGGCAGCCATCAATGCAGGATGATTGATCCCTACGCTGATCTCAGATTTGTCTAGTGGGGAAAGCTAGACTGAATGGATGCACACACTATGCCAGGACTGGTCTGCTTCTGTCTGTATGAGCCTATGAAGTGCTGTATAACTAAGCATCAGCTATGAGGGTATCATTGTCCCAGCCTTTTTCTGCAGGAGTGGTACAGGAGCAGTGGCTACAAGCTACAAGCTGATAGTATCTAAGGCCAAGAGCTTTCTGTGGCACATATCTACCTTAGTTTATGGAAAGACTTTTCTATTCAGAGTCTTATGCTTATTGGGACACTGGGTTGTTTCTGCCTCCTTCAACGTCCTTCTTTTGGCTAGTACAACCTGTAGCAGAGCCCTTGCTCCATCTCTTAGCTAATAGTTCAGGTGGTGAGGACTGAAGGGCCAGTGAAGGTCTTTTCACTTCACTAATTCCCTGGTGCTGAAGTTTGAGTATTTTGTCTCTCTATCCCAATCCAGTACTAATGCAGTGTCACAGGAAATTCTGCCAGGCTCTGGAAAGGGAAGCTCAAGGTTTTCTCCCAGGTGTCAGGCACAGCTATATTGTTACTTTGCATAGAAGAGGATCGTCTCCTCCTGCTATTAGGCAAAGAAATAGAAGATGGAAGCTGCCATAACAGGAATTGTCAAGAAGATAACCGACGAAGGATAAAGAATATTAGGAAAGAACATTAGCGTAAGCCTCACTCACAAGGTCCCAATACACCTCTTTCCAGCCCTTCCCCACAGCTTCCAGACTAGCAAATCAGCACAGTAAGCTTTCTGGCATGACACTCAGACCTGTTAGTCCTCATCTATAGAAGTTCATACAAACAGTGAGAACAACAGGCTGCTGCAAATTCATCCCCTTGATGTATGGCCTCATAGCTCTCACAGTGGAAGCTGAAGCACATCACAAGGAAGCCCTTATTGTGGCAGGTCCTGTTTCCCAGTATTCCCAAATTTTGGTGCTCAGATTAGCACGTCTCACTGGGGGCAAGAGAGGCAGCTGGTGTGACTCAGCACCACAAAAGAGGGTCAGAGATCTCAGCACAGAAAGGTGAACTATACAGCTGTCTTGTCACATGGCTGCTATCCAAAGTGTAGACCATTGCTCTGTTTTACTAAATGTCTGATTATTAATGTTATGATTCATGACTAACAATATGTTATAAACAAAGGCCCCCAAAAATATGTGCTTCATTTGGACGAAGGAATATGAGAAACTTGACTGTTCCTCAGGAGGAAGGGAAGGGAGAAGTAAAGGCAGGAAATGGAGAAAGCAGTCAATTTTGTTTTATGGGCTTGTTCATGGAAAGTCTATATCAACTTTCAGATTCAAACAAACGTGACTGAAACAACCATTTTTAATCCACTTTTGAGCGGAACTCAATGTGACTTCATGGACTGTATAAACCGATCTGTAATTCTGCTCATATTCAGGCTCACACATCCAGTTTTCCAGTCATGTAATGCAAACCAAAATTTTAGGTTGTTGTGAACACCTGACAGCTCTGTTTAGACATCGTCAAAGCAGAAGGCACAATGAGGGAAAAGTCTATCTTTTTTAATGGCTTCTTATGAAGTGGTAATGCTTCCTATTCCCCTGATCTTTCACCTCCTTGGGGTACTGGAACCGTATTTGCTATAAGGATATACTGCTGAGCTGAAAAATTAACTGATCCTTCCAGCCACACAAGGAATGTGCATGGAAAACACCTCTTACCCCTGATGTTGCTCCACGGAACTCATTCAGCTTTTTCATGAGCTGCAGGCAGTGTTCATAGTCATTTCCCATATCACCTACATTAATCATGACTTCCTGAGGAAATAAGCATCAGACAGGTATACATTCAGGCAAAGGGTACAAGAAAACAGCACGTCCCAGTGCTTATGCTGATGCAGTAATTTCTGTGATGTGCCTGTAAATCACTTGACCTACAGCTTCTGAAGTAGTCTCTTCTGATCTTTAGATAATTATGAGACTTCATCCCAACTCCCTCTCCAATCTATTACAGATTATGGAAAAAACCTCTGAATGAAAACTTAGTGGATCAAGTGTCTCTTCCTTCACTCTTATGAAGAGAAACTTTCAGATTTGATACACAGTGAGCATGAGTGCCAGTCGTCAAATGCTTCAAGTCTCCTCCATTCTAGTCTGCTTTCATTTCTCTGTCTTGATAGAGACACATGAAACAACCATCAATAATCACAATCTCTTTATGTGCACATTTTACATGAGAACATGTAGTAATATTGTCCAACTGATCCTGGCATGGAAACACTCCAGAAAATTTTTAAAATTTGTTGAATTATTCCTTCCATATTGTTTGTAGAACATGTCATGATTCTTCCAGGCAAAAGCCACTCAGAAAATATCCTGGAAGATGACACATTTATCAGAAGTTCACTGCTAAATAGCAAGTCTCTAGGATGCTGTTTGGGTTAAATACTAGAATCAATTTACCTTTTCCCTGATCCAGGCTTCCACCTGGTCCACCTTCTGGAGAAATTCTAGGAAGTCCCGGCTGTCCTCCAGCATCTTTCCACGGGCAGCTACAGCTCTCTTCAACTTATCCCAACGTTCCTGAAGCATGCAAACTTGGCGACGGATCTCTCCTGATTTTGGGTGGCCTTTCAATAACAGGGCTTCTCCTTTCTTCACATTCAGAAGAAGAAATTAGAAATGAAGGTTGATACTAATTTTTAATGTGATTACCATCTTAGATAACCTTTCTAAGGACTCTTACTTTCCTAGCCTGGACTGCACAAGAATTACCGCCCAAATGATACTGCTCGGCTGGAAAGCTTTTACGTCTGAAGAGAATAAAGAACACCAGGATTTGAGTATTTCCCTGCCAAGAATGACATTCATGGAGTGGAAGCACCAAGAGAAGTGTTACAGATGATTGTGCCCTTCAGCTATGTGATTCACCCAGTTTCAACAAGAATCTTCACAAATCGGGCATGAAATCCTTTTTACCTTTTGTAGGAGTAATTACCCCAGGTAAGGAAGAAGTGTGATATCTTTCTATTTGGGCAATAAGGAGATATGGAAGTTTCCTGGACAGAACAATTAACAAATCTCTCTGTTGTAAATTAACAGCATTACATTTCCATGGCATAGCAACTGGGATATTGTTACACAAGTAGGATAGTTGACACAGAAGCAGTGAACAAGCCACACTTCCTTTTCATTCCATCTATCTGTCCTTCTTTGGATAATCAGCAATAACCTGTAAAAACACTAGCAGAGTAAGAGTTACCTTATTAACAGCTGTGATAATTTCTTCATTTGCTAGAATCTCTGCCTCAAAGACTTGATGTTTCTGCAGCAGCTTCATTTTGTCCTGCAGACTGCTGGGGTCTTGTATGGAAGGATCCTCTAGCTTCTGCATGCGCTCACTGATCCAGTCTTCTGCCTGCAGCAGCGTGAGGCATTGGAGTTAGCATGACATGCTGTCCTGGGGCCTGCTCCCAAGACATGTCACTGTTCTGTGAAACTGCCTATGCCCGGGCTAGGCAGATTGTGCTGGGAACTGACAGCCAAGGTGGCTCTCCAGTTTCTGAACCATTCTACTTGATAGGAAATAAAAGCAGGTAGGAATGAAAATAATTTTTATCTGACTACAAGAATAATGAAAAATTCCTTGAATATCCCAAATTTTATCACAAACCATAAGCAGATTATACAATCTTCTAGATCAGATATAGAGCATCCTTGAGCAGATATGCAGCCTTGACATGGTAGACATATTTAAAGTGAGATTATGACAGTTGAACCCTGGATTTAGGACTCTTGACTTTCATCTTCTATCTCTGTCATTGACCTGCCTGTAAACTGGGTTAAGCTGTCTCACCTATAAAACAGCACTAACATTTCCCAATGTCAGCGATGTTGTAAGACCTAAATGGAAAATGCAAAGCAAATAAAGCCTTACTGATGGGGCCAAGCACTAGACAGATTAATTGAAAGCAAATACAACTCTGTTTGCTTTTACACTTCCTAAAATTCAAAATTGTCTAGTTGGGAACATCAGATTCAAGCAAGCATGTGAACCACAAGGACTAACAAAGCAAGGGGTATGTGTTTCTCTTATGAAATTATTTTTTAGGGGATTTAAATGCATTCAGAATAAAATGGACAATAGGATAGTGAGTTTTCCACAGTTTTCTTTAAAATCTGCTAAACATTAGCCCTTAGCACTGAAGGAAATATTTTCTATCCATCAAAACACTGAGAACTGAACACTTGACATATGTTGTAACTGATCCTGTTTTCCTCCGACCACTGAAGTAACCTCATGTTTTGACAACAGAAGAACAGCAAATTGAAGCCAGCTTTATCAGTTTCAAAGCATCTTGGCTGTCCTTGTGGAACTGTACTACATGCACACAAGACTTGACAACTGGAGGATTTTCTCAGTTAATTAATGATTTGAGGTGTTGTTTCAGCTGCTAAAATTCTATAAACAATAACAGAAATAGCTTTCACTAGCTGCATGGTCTCCAGAAACTGTTCCCTCCAAAGCACAGTTAGAGACTCAAACAGGAGCCTTATGTCAAGGTTGCCCCCGGAGAGCACACTGTCATCTGCTGTTTTCATTTCTGACACCCTCCTCACAAGCCAGGGCCTTCTCCCATTACCCAGCCACACATTAACACTTTAATGTCACTTAACTGACTTCTCATTTGTATGGGAGAGGCTCATCCGTACAGTTAGGATGAGAAACAAATTAATCCCCTGTATATAGCCACTGAAAGGGCAATTTCACTCCTACTTTTCAATAATAAGCAATGGCTTAGTGATAGACTGAACAAAGCCATTTAAAAAAAAAAAATCACATCTGAAATCTTAGTGGCTTGGTTTATTTGAAGGCTTACTTAGGACAGCTCCTGAGAGTGAAAGATCCTTCTGTTCCCATGTCCACATTCAGATGTGAAACAAGGCTGATCTGTTGTCCCGAGATCTTTCTATGGAAAGACTTATGGTTGTCTGGACAATTTTCATTTAGTTGAAGACAACTGTTATGCTCAGTGAAGGCATGTGGGTCCACTCTTATTTCTAAGTGACTCATAAAAAATGTGGGCACTATCAGTTTAGAAACCTACATTTTCAAAATATCAGTTATTGTAACCTCAAGAGCACAAACTTTTTGTAAATTACACTGATTTTTAATAACATAAATATGTAAAGCTTATAAAGGGATGTGCCTGTTGTAGACATTTAGAGATAACAACTAATTTTCTCTCTTACTCCTCTGAGATAAAGTGGTTTTTATTCTCTTGTTCAGAGGGTGAAAGAGGAAGGAAGTTAAGTGACACTAACATGATGAGCAAGTTTCAGAGTTAGCATTAAAACTCAGAACCAGCTTTAGAAGAAAAAACTTTAAATTTTATAATCTTTCCTCTGCAATAAAATAAATACACAAATTTCTAATTAGCAACCTATTAATTTGCCTTCCATGTTGACACTGAGGTACAGGCTCTGTGACAGTAGGATAGTCTATAAGTCTGTCTCACTTCTTCAGGACTAGAAAAGCACCCTATTTCTACTGTAGGAGAGTGTGGCCTATTCTGCAATCTGCATATGACCTCCTGAGTTAGTCATTGCAGGTTTTGTGCAGAAAAAACAACGCCCTATGTCCTGAAAAGGGTACAAACTGCAGCAGCTAGCATTCTAAGCAGACCATATGATGTTGAGCTCTCCATCCTCTCATCGGTAATCACAGACTGTGTTTTCTTTGTACTGATGTGTGTGGCGCTCTGTGTAATTGCTTCTAGAGAGTGACTAGGAGACTTAACAATGGCAGCAATCACCATTTTCTGCCGACATAAAAAATTCTGTTTGATCAATAGAAATGACTCAAGATGATTGCATGGGGGAGAGTTTTCAGGGGAATGGGATCTGAGCTATGGGACTTGCTGTCCTAGTAAGTAAGAATAAGCAATGATCTCATTGATTTCACAGCTATACTCAAAACTCATCTCTGTAATTTAACATCACTTTGGGGACTATTCTCATATATGAACTTGTACACACCCAGAACATCATTAAAATCAAATTAAACATTCTATTTTATCCAACAAAGAGGAAGAGTGATATTACTGTAAGATTCTTCTTTTTAAATTCCTTTGTGGCACACATTCCACTGCGGTAGGCAATGAATCTAGATGGGTGATGTAAATGAGCAGGTAGTTTGAGAATAAAAACTCCCTGTAGAACTCTTGGCTGAATTTTTGTGGAGAAAGTGGATGAGAAAAGGGAAATGTTCCTCATTATACAGGGCCAGATCCTCTGCTATAGTTTGATTCAAGAATGAAGGGATCCCCTAGCCCAAGAACTGATTTGACAATTACAGAGATATGGGAAGAAATGCATAGGTTTTTCTATTAATTAGTTGATTGTATCTCTAGGAGGTAGTTTCTCTATCAAAGAGGGTGTTGGCAGTCCTGTGACCTTTCCATCAGAGGTATTTCGTTCTTTTAAAAATATTAGCAATGTGCAATGCACTGTCCACTTCATCCACTCCCATCTGCTAGGCCACGAGGTGGACTGGCCATTACTGGTAGACTGGTTCATGTGGTAGGAAAAGTATAGCCAAATAATACATGTTAATATTTTGTTTTGTAAATAATTTCTGATAAAGTTTAATTTAAAAAATAGTGTGTGCAGCTCTGGCTCTCTCATGTGGTCAAAGAAGAGGGCATTTACATGTCTGATTATTCTGGAAGGGGGTGGGGTAGAGGTAGAAATAAATTTGGTTGTCAGCAGCCGATGTGTTACAGGCATTCATTCTCCTTGGTGCCAATCATGATTTGACCTGTGTCAGGACCTGTGTCAGGACATTTTTCATTAGCTGGAAGGTGACAAGCACCTCCAGTTTTTTCTGTAAACCATGGAGGATAATCCATGGGATGCAGCAGCAGAAGGGGTGCATACCAGACCAGCAAGAGTGTTTGCAAATGTCGCTCTGGGCCTGTGTGCTGTTGTTTATGCCAGCACACTGGATACTAGCACATTTTTCAGTCACACACACTGTGCTGCCCTTTGAAAGACTGACCTAGTATGTCTTTCCAGCAGTAGTTCCAGGAGCAGAGCTACTCTGTTACAAGACTAAGGCCAGAACAGGAGACAGAGATGAACATATTCTGCAGAGACCAGCCTACAGTAGCTGAAGAGCTATGCTGTTACAGCACTGCTTTGAAGGCCTTCAGTAAAGCTCGGAGCCCTCGACATAATGCTTTCTACTTTGCATTCACCCTGATTTGAAGTATCTTTTCTTTCCTACCAAATGAAACATAAACCAGTAGCTGACTGTTTTCCTTTTACTATTTTTATTTTAGCAGAGCTCCTGATGTGTAAAGCAGCTGTAATGGGCACAATGCCACAACAATGGTATAGTAACAGCAATGGCATTGGAGCACCCCTTTGTGTGTGTGTGGCAGGAGTTGCCATACCACAGCAGATTATCAATCCACCTAATCTCTGGCAAGGGCGAGCACTTCATCCAACAGAGGTAGGCAGCTTCTCTGTCTTCCACACCCATCCCACCTTAAAATCCTCTTACCTCTTCCAAGTTCTGGTAGAAAAGTGCCAGAAGAAGGGCAGTTTGCAGCTCCTCTCTCCTGCTCTGGCATAGATCCTTGATTTGCCGCTTCCTCTCACAAATGGCATTCAGTTTGTGCTGGATCTTTAACCCTTCCAGTCCACCAACCTTTTCTAGCCTGCTTGCCTGTTCTTGAAGAGACATCATCTGAGGAGGCAACAAATCTGAAATTACTGTTATGCTTCCAAGTGGTGTGAAAGAAACAAAACCCAGGCTCCTTTCCATATCAAAAAGTTCCCCCTTTTTTTTGCTATGAACCAAGAACAGCAGGGACAAGTTAACCAGCATTCTCCCCACCCTCACCCTGTACTATGTTACACTGATGATGTCCTTGTCATTGGTCTCTGTAGTGCACCCTGGCTACTTAAATGAACTAAAGCTGAAGCTCCAGAGTCCCTGTGACATCGATCATCCAGTGCAATGATCCATGGAGCAAGCCTGACACCCATGAGTGCTCAGGTTTTATTGCTTTGTGGAAACCAAGTGTTAGGAGGTAGCTCTCAACATGAGCAATCAGTCTGGCAGGGAGCCGGCACAGGTTCTGGGAGCTCATTCCTTCTGGGGAACCCAGGCATAGCCCCAGGTTTGAGTTTATCCCTAGCTGGGATGAATTATGGCAGTGGCCACCAGCCAGGCAGATTCCTTTACATGTGGGTGAGCAATTCAGCATCTATTCCAAAGATGCAAAGAGGCTAGCCAATTTGGTACAGACATTGTATACCAAATGTATATTTAAATAATTAGACAAGTCATCCCCTCTGACCTACTATATTTTACTTGCTTTAAAAGCCACTGATCTTTTAATGATAAAAGCAGAAACTTCTGATATCCATAACACAATATGGCCTGCTTTAAATATTTGTTCTGTAAATCCCACTATTCAGTTTACTAAGAGGTTTTCCTGTCTACTGCAAGACAATACAGGCAGGACTTGGACATGGAGTGTTTAACACTTGTTCTCCATGGCTCTGCCTCTTATTTCACTAAGCTTCCCCATTTTCTCCTTGGTTCAACAATATCAGGCATATCACACCTGTCAGCAATATAATGTGTTGCCATATTTAAAAAAAAAAAAATAAAATAAACCATTCTAGCTTGTGGGTTGATAGAATATTTGTTGTTGATTTTTGTACCTTCTCATCCTGTGATGCCAGAAGCTTCTCAAAAGCCTCATGTTTCCTTATCAGTTGCTCTACTTCATCTACAGATCTTCCGAGGTCACTGCTTTTCAAATAAATCTATAAAAAAAGTTTAGTATTTTTTCTCAGTGGATTAATTATCACACAAACCCGGTTCATAAATGTGAGAAGAGGTATTAACTCTGCAGTTGAGAGTATACTTGAGAGGAAAAAAAAAGGAAGAGAAGGCAACTGAAACTAGAAAATAAATAGAGCTCCATGGTCTTGAGCAAGAAAGAGAAGCATTAACAGATCCAGCTAAGGAAAGTGACTTATCACTGGTTATCGCAATCACTAAGTCACAAGGCTGGTAGTGAATTCCAGAGGTCTAAGCCATCCTTGTAATCCAAAGCAAGATCAACACTGTCATGTCTGACAGATGTCTGTGTGATTCCTTCTTGGAAGACTTCCAATAGACTTTGCAGCCTCCCTGGGCAATTTATTCCAGTGCTTCATTACCTTTACCATTAGCAAGATTTTCCAAACATTTAGCCTGAAAATGCATTGCTAACTCTTCACCTCATTACATACTGCCCTATTCACCACACTGAGGAAATAATTCCTTTTATATTTGCTTCATCCTTGTACATGCTTATAGGCTTTTTGCATACTGTGATTTCTATCTTCTCTAGGCTAAAACTACCCTGATCTGATCAATCATTCTACAAAGCCAGTGTCTTCTTGACTCTGATAATTCTTATTGCTCTCTTCTGGGTTTTCTCCATTTCCACTTATTTTGAAACAGGGTTCCTAATACTTGATGCAATGAATGGCAATAAGCAATAAGGCTGCCAGAGTGAAGCTAGGGAAGGCAGCAGAGAGCTTATGTGTGCCTTTCAAGCTGTAATCTTCTGCAAGTATCTGTGTATGGTGCTTTTACATGACACCATGAACTCAAGTTCACCTTGCAATACACTATAAGCTTCCAGAAACCTTTCAGAAGAACTGCTATCAGACCCACTTGTCCCCATCCTGTATTTATGTGGCTGATTATTCCTGAAAAATGTCATAGCTTGCACCTGTACCAAGTGCATTACATCTGTTTTTTGTTTTTTTCAGGCCATCTTCCCAGCTTGCCTGTATTAATTTTATTTACTGTCTGTTTTGTCAGTGTCTGATGAAGAAAGACCTTAGTCTAAAATAACAAATGCAGTTTCAAGGAAACTGACCTCTGCACTATTTGCTCTTAACACTGTGAGGACCTTTTCTAATCTGTAAACTTCTCTAAGGCACCACAGTGTTTCTTGACTCCTGGTGTTAAGAAAGCTGGCTGCTCAATTACTTCTCCCATGCATTCTGCTACATTCATTTTTGTCAAATGCGTAAGAAAAAACAATGGAGTTATCTATTATTAACAAAAAAATAGGCTTTTCTGCAGGCCAGTAGGAATTTACTCTTTTCCAGTGGATTTAGTTGCCCACAATTTCTTCCCTTATTCAGTGATGAGACAACAGCAGGACAAAAACCCCAATCAGAGGCTCTGGTGGGACATAAGCAAAAACTACCTGTGGGCAAAGTTCACAGTGGAATAAATATGACAGGACAGACTAGGAGCTCATGCTGCTACGAGGTACTGCTTTTATCTGCTAGGACATAGCACTGCATAATCCATTTCGTGAGCTCATGGTATTGTAAGTATTTGGATAAAGATAAGAAATTCCAACCAGTAACTCTATGTGGGTGAAGTGCAATTAGCAGAGATGGAAGAAGAATTTGACATCAGTGATATAGTGTGAAAGAATTAAGAGGCAGGAAAGAAACAGGATATAATCAGTGAAACAACACAACCACTAATAGTGTCAGAAGAGGGCTTGTAAAGAACATAGGTAAATCTGTGCCTTAAAACCACAGATGTGCACAGGAAAAATAACATCTAGAGCGATCTCTTTTGCTTTGCAAAATATTACAGTTCTATAGCAGTCTTACAGGGTGTTTTTTATAAGAGAGAAAAGATATGTTTAGGCAGCTACTTTAGAAAACCAGTAATGATGTACATTGTCTGTGCAGAAGTATTGGGTGACTGCTTGACCCCACAGGGCACCTTCTGAAGGAGAGGTTTCCCAGGCATGGGTGATGTGCAGGGGAACCCACACCTATTTGTCAGGGTCTGAGTCCACCAACAGGCTCTGGCAGCCCTGACTGTCCCCTAGACAGCCCCTCTGCTCTCACCTGGGGGTCCCTCTGAGGCTCAGCTCTGGCCCCAGCCCTGGGCCTGAGCCCTGCCCTGATCCCCCTCAACAAACCCCAGATTTCAGTCATTACCTCGCTTTGACACCTTGATCTCCAACTGGTCAATGGACCTTGTTACTGCTGCCACCACTCAGCCCTCCTTGGCAGCTGTGGCTAAGAGGACTGGCAGCCAGACTTGGCCTGACTTTCTGGTTCATATTTGGGGAGTTAGTGAGAGGAATATTTTGCATATACAGGCAAATGCACAGAAGAATATAATGCCCAGGCCAGATACTCAAACTGCTCTGTACTAATCCATGCTGAGTATGAGAATAAAAGGTGAATAAATCCCAACACAGTAATCACTGCCAAGAAGAGGGGAAGGCCACTGTACAATAGACCTAAATTTTTAATAAGTCTGTCCCATAAATCACCAGGATGCTTAAAGTAATACATTAATGCCTCTGTTATGCCTCTGTATGTTAAATACAACCCGCGCCAGAAGGCAGATATTCTGTCATTAAAACTTTAATCCTTTGATTTATCCTACTTATCAAGTGTATGAAATTATGACAGATTTTTTTTTTTTCTGAGTGTATTTGGATTCGCTCTTGTGGAGGAAGACCTCCACATGTGCAGGCTCCAGGTCTGCCTACTATAATACTTTGTTAAACCACTTATAATTACCATCCATATTTACACTGCTGTTACTAACACTGAAATAAAAAGTGATCAGCTGACTCTAACTCACTTCTCTTTGGGGTACACAAACATACAGCCACACACTGCATCTCTATTTTGGTGTTTTAAACACTGCTTTAAAAGCACGGTAGCTTCTCTGTCACATTTGGTGGATTATGTACCATTTTTGGTCAAAAAATATTTACCTGAGGAAACAGAAAATTCCCATAATTTTCCACATATCACACCAGGATCTTTATTTAGTAACTGTTAGCTGTGAAACTGCAAACTCTGTGAGACCTGAAGAAATGGTCAGCTATTAGTTCTCCTGCTCATATATCTGTGGTGGAAGAAAAAGGCAAGGGACATCTACTGGTAAAGATGGTTACTTTCTTTGGAAAAAGATAACAGAGACATCTGAGAGCAGGGGTGTGGGATGGTGAGTCATAAGCAGCTGCCACTGGAGTGCTCAGTGACTTGCTCCCACTGAAAATACACAAATAACACTGAGTGTTCAAAGCCCCATTCCTTCAGCTGTCACTGCAGTGGGAAAAAGTCTTCCTGACTCCTGAAAGCTTTGGACTAGGTCCTCCGAGTAGAAGCCCATGCAAACGCTCTTGAGAACCCAGGTTTTAATATTGAGAAAGAAAACTGGTGCACAAAAAGAAAACTGGGTGCTTACATTACAGGAGAGGTGATGGCAATACGCTTAGAAGAAAGAGCCCCAGTAGCACTAACAGTGCTACTTGGAGAGCTGGTGAGGTAAAAACTTTCCATTTGTCTTTTAAACAGAAATCTTATGACAGCAATTGCTAGATTCAGAACTGCAATATTTTTTTCATTTACACATTTGTTATATGAATCTGAAAGCAGAATGGAAACTGGCTCCCACAGCACAATGCTGGCCTGTGGCCAATTACATCACTTTTTGGCATATTTTTAGACAGGTCCCCAAATGCCTGCTTTGAATGGGACATGTTGATTTCAAATACAAAACACTGCATAGCTCTCCTCAGGTAACCTGCCAGGGCCTCCCACAGCACGCAACAGGTATAAACTTTCTTTCAAGTTTGTTTCTGCTATGAATCATGGCCCATCATCAGGAATTTTATGCTCAGCCACAGAAAACACCAAAGACTTGACCACTTGCTATAGCATGGACCCATTTTTAAGTGAAGACTTGCAAAGTCACTTAAAACCACAAAACAGATTTGGCACATTTTAAGATTTGAAATGGAGCATATAACAAATAGCCAAGTTATTAACAATGCAAAGCACAGAAACAGAGGGTTTAACCCTAATTAACTTGATTTTTTCACTATTTCTGATCTCATTGCACAAATTTAGCCACACTGTTATAAAACCTCTTATGTATTAATGCAGAACTAAATGCAAAGTCCAATTAACAAAATTTAAAATGTTCATTTAAAATAAAATAGTACTATATGCACACTTATGTGACAGTACACACCCAGCTCTAGCTTTTGGAGAAATACTGAATGAAACATTTTAGTCATTAGGATATCTATGCTCTCTGGATGCCACAACTACACATTTATACACACTGGAAGCTGACACAGCCCCAAAAGAAAGTTGTCTTCCAAGAAGTGTCATCTTTATTTCTCTAGAAGAAAAACTATTTTAAGTATTTTTGCAAATCCACCCTCTTCTCCTGCTTCTGCTTGTCAGAGTATAACAAGCTCCACAGATTTTGCCCCTCATTGCCTGCCCTTAGCTTGCTGCTGAGATTGCTGGAACTCCACTGAAAATCTTTCAGTTCTAAGCATGTGCTAAATGCCAGAATTACTCGAGTTTTAAACGCCTCCACTTAAAGCATGTAATCAAGTCCAAACTCTCTGACCAGATAGATAACAATAAGGTTTGATTTTACTTACTTCTGATAAAAGTAAATACAAAAGAGAATTAAGGAACAAAAAAATAAATTTGTTTTAGTAGAGTAAATAAATGTGCTTAATATCATGATTATATATGGTTCACAAATATGTTGTACTAGGTTTCATTTCAGTAAAAGTTATAACAAGGTATCATACTATAACCATAAGTGGAATAAAACACACTGAAGTTGTTTATAAAAAAAACCTGCAAACATACATCTTTTCTATCATACTGACATCGCTGTATTGGCCTCTGACCTCACAATCTAGGTGTAAAATTCTAATGTCAAATGTACTTAAAATTTCCTTCCCCTCTCCCACTGCATCCTGTCCCATCGACATAATACAATTACCTGATATTGGAAGTGTATATGCGAATAACACAGAGAGAAGTCAGTGTCTGTTTTCCCATAACTGCTACGATCCCTTCCTCTCACCTATCCCCTCCTTCTTCAAAATTCAGAAGCTCGACCCCTATCAAGTAAGTAGTAGGTGTTAGATCAGAATTCTATGCCCATACATCATCATCATTAGAATATTTACTTATGAAACATTTGTCTGAAGGCAGACTAAATTCCTCTTAAATTCTCCATAGTATCACTGCCGAGATATCCAAACTTGAGATGCTATGGAGACTAAATTCCCTTCATTTCCCTCAGGAAAGGGTGGTGTCTCTGTTTTGCTAAGGGAAAAAAAAAAAAAAAAAAGTGATTTTTTCCTGCACACTTAAATATTTTGGGTTTTGAAAACAAGTATTACTTTTAAAAGTTACAAAATCAGGAATTAACCATTTAGAAATATAGCATAATTTGGCAAGTAAGAAAATTAAAACAGTGAAACAGAAAAAAATAAGAAAAAACACACTGAGGATTTGTCCCAGGTCCCAGACTGACTAGCAGAGAAGAAAACCAGTTCTTGGCTCTGAAGTCTTAAACCTTCAAAGTGCTGAACACTATGGCCCAATTATGCAAAATCTGTAAGCATATGCATAGCACTGAGCATGTCATGTTGACAATAGTACTCTAATGGTCAAAATTAAACACTTGTTAAGTGCTCCATCAGATCAGAGTGCTCAGCTTCATTTAGAATGGATCAAGCTATAGCTGCAGCCTCGGTGACAGCAGAACACAAGTAGCTTTCTGATTGTCCCGTAAGTCATCTCTAGGGAGTGAGAACATGGCAGGATGCATACAAAAAGAAATCCATGTGGCTTGATTAACACAACTTAAAAATTCTGTTTGTGAATGTTACTAGAACGGAATGGAAATCTTCACCACTCTCCTCCCAGATCCAAAGGACGCAATGTTGACAGCAATAGATGGACACCATGCACCCTCCATGTCTCTGTGAGTTGAAGACGTGGTGTGAGATGGTATGTTTGTCAAAATGTTGTCAGGACATACACTTTTTAGAGTACACGTTTCCTGGGAAGGTCTCAAACTAGATCTTGCCCAATGACTAGAAAGCAATCCTGAGCAGCAAACTGGATTCACTGACAGAGAGAGGCCGGTCCCAATCTCCACAGGGTGAAAGGGTGGACCAGCTATATCTGAATCATGTGTTTTGATAAAGATTGCTGGACTTGAGCTTCTTCTAAATTCTCTTACCACCTGGATAGGCATAGCAGTCCAAGGGGTGGCAAGTATCAGGGTGATTTTGGAAACCTTGTGGTGAGCAGGTGTTAGACCATCACATGGAGTCTTCCTAAAGTCTGGCCTAGATGAAGGGTGGTTCTGAAAGACAACCAACTCTGGATTTAAATCCTTGCTCGTGACCTCATTCCCACTAGCTGAGTTTTCTCTTCTGGTCAGCACAGCTGGGGACAGCCATATATCTCTGGAGACCGTCTGTTGAGGAAGGCCATGATACTTAGAGGAAGTCACATGAAATCTTGTGATTTGAAGGGCTGGAGACCCACCTGAAGGGAAGCCTTGTTTTAGTTTCTGTGATCCTGTTGGAAGACCAGACGGACTTTCAGGCACCTTTTCGAATTTTGGCATGAGCAGACTTGAATGAGCATGACTGCTTCCATGGGAATCTGCTCGAGAAGGCTTTATCGTCAAGCTGCAAGTCGAAATGTAAAACTTCACTGAAGCATGGAGGTCTGGCATTTGGACATTGCATTGGCCACAGCCTTGTTGGGGTGGGAGAGAATCACAAGGTTCCAGGGGTGCATGCAGCTTTTTTCTGTGGAGTGTAGAAACAGCTGGAATAGCAGACAGATCAACATCGAGGCGTGATGTCCAGCTTGGTGGAGCTTTGCAGGAAAGGACATCAGAGGGCAAAGATACAGCAAGCTTCAAGGGATTGTTTTTTACAGGAGAAATACGATGAACACTTTTTTCTCTTTCGGAATATTGCTTGTAAGATGCAGATGTTGACCGAGTGCCAGAACCCTCATATCCATGGCCCCGAGGGTCCTTGGGAGGACTGGAACACCTGGATGTCTCATCAGAAGGACTGGCACAGTGACTACTGCTTCTGAAACCTTTTCTCCGGTCTGTGTGTGCCAGGACGACATCTAGCCTTGAACAGTAAGCTCCAGAAGACACACTCTTTGGTGGTGAGCTGGCATTTCCTGGAGCAAGCTCTGCAACTGATTGACCAGTGGGAGGATGCCATGCTGATGCTGGCATCTTTAGAAAAGGCCTGTCCCGCACAGCAGATTCAAAAGGAGGAGGTGGGGTCATTCTGCTGGAAGACAGCATCACTTCCGCAGTGGAGACATAGGTTGCAGACGAAAGTTTGCAGCGTTGGTCCCTGCATGACATTCTGAAGCTTAGTCCTAAACGATGCAAAAATCAAAGCCACAGAAGCTTGCCTTTCCCCCTGTTTTTAAAACCAACTCCTAATCCTTTTTCCTTTGGCATTGGAAATTTCCATTCTTCCTCTGAAGCAAAGGAATGAGAGATGAATAAACATTCTCCATGAAAAAAATTACAAACAAAAAATTCCACATTCAAAATAAAAATGCACAGCTCTTCTAATACTGCTACCACCGCCTGTCACGTCTGCAAAGTGATATGAGTGTGGGATGGTCAGAAAGATAAATTACAGAGCATGAGGCTCTGCTCCCCGAGTGTTCTGACAGTGAGACTGCAGACAGAGTAGGAGGGAGCCAAAAACGCCTGCCAGAGACAGCCTGCGAGCTCGCTGTTATTTCATCTGTGAAAAAAAAAAAAAAAAGGAAAGCAGCTAACCTGAGCAATGCATCTGCTGCTGTGAAAAGGTTAGAACGGAGCAGAGTGTACTGGACACTGCTTCTGCTCCAAGTAAAAATTATTTTTTTTCTTCTTTCTCTTTTTCAGCTGTTGCTTGTCTGTTGTCCGAATGGCAAGATCTTAGTTCGCAGGTCTTAGGAGAGTTTCCTACAACAGTTCAGTGCAATGGCACAACTGAATCCATAATAAAAAAATATTTAAAAGATAGATGTTTGCCTAATTTTCTCCACATGTGTTCTGTTTTCCTGAGCATAGAAAAATCCTAGACTAAATTCTGCAAAAATCCTTCAAAGGTTTAAGTAACTTGGATGTAATATAAGATGCTGGCATAAAGTCAAACCTGTCACACTGGCACAGAGCAAATGAGAGTGCAGTTCTCAGTAGTAGTTCTCAGTCTAAAACACTCCTCTGATGCCTTCTTCCTGCCCCTGTTCCTTGCTGCTGGGGAAGAGACTTGGTCTAAGACATATGAAGTACCAGGAAAACAGGATCAAAAAATCATAGAATGGCAGAAGCTGCTTTCTACACACATATTTTGAAGATGTGCAAAGTGAAATGCACATGAATGAGCTTTACCTCAAACACAAAAGTCAGAAGAAACACAAGAGGTGGAAAGATTGCTTATATTCATTTGCCCGATAGGAATCCTTTCTGAATGTGTGTTTGTTCTTGTCCTTTCTGAAAGCAGCATATGACAAAATTCCCATTGGGAAAGTGGTTTTAGAGTCTTCAATCGATGACTTGGCTGAATACTTTTTGAAAATGTGTTTGAAAGGACTGCTTTCCTACCATTTTGTCTGTGTCCCTAGGGAGCAGAGCCTGCAGCACTGTGCAGCCACATTTTAACTCCATGTAGTAGCAACAGAGCTCCATTCAAAAGGAATAGATTCCTATGCCAATTGTTCTTTAAACTGAGAGAAGTAAAACACAAATAGTGACTAAGGAACCTCAGTTCACTGTCAAATTATATATACTGATCCATAAGGCAGATGATGGCAGATGCAAAAGATAGCTTAGCAGTTCTTGATATTTCTCCCTCATTTAGATGGGAGTCCTGCAGCATAGAAATTACCTGTTTGAAGAACGATCACACTTAGAGATGAGAGAACAAAAGCAGTGGGGGATATTCTGGGAATACAGGAATTCCAGCTGTAGAGGAATCAGAAGAGTGTTGCCGTTTCTATTCAGGGCCAGGCTGACGCACTGTATATGAAGGAAGGACTAAAATCCAGTAAAAGGTAAATTCCTTCCTGTTCTTCCATGAACAGCAGCAAGTGAGCCTCTCCTTGCAATGATTTGCTTTCTGTATTGATTTAATTCCATAAATTATTCAAAGATATGGTTTATTTTATATGTAAACACATATAGTCTCTCTCTTCTCAGCAGCATAATAGCTTAAACCTGCATCACTCTATTTATACTCACTGTGGACTGACACTACTCTCGACATTGAGGTGACTGCCAACATTACCAGGTCTCAAATCAGTAAAACTGACTTAAAGACAGCAAAATATGATTTAAAATGAACAGGTAGCAGTGGAATTTGTGAAGTACAGCTGAGATGTGCTTTCACTAATACTCTTTAGGTCTGAGGCAAGCTGCCTTTCCTTCATGGTACTTTTGCTCAGTGTCAGCTGTGGGTTAAAATCAAGATGACGAGAATAAACAACACAGGAGTGAGTCATTATAATGGAGGAAAGTTAGTAATTCCTGACAGGAAAGCTGTTCACAGTATTGGCCTAATTGGTGCAGCCAGAGTAGTGAGAGTGAAACTCATGCTGAATGTTCACAGCTCATTGAGGATCTATTTGTTTGCATCCTTGCATATGAACAAATGCAGCATCTCTTCTTCCCACCTAAGAATGCTTATACATTTCCTGGATTAAATTTGAGCACTAATCCGTAACAGTCTCTTCTAGGATTTGTGGTAGTTTGGTGATGGTAGGGACTATGTCAGTGAAGGAGGAGACATATGGCTGACTGTGATATCCAGATTAGTAATTTAGAAATCCATGGCATCCTGTATTTTCCCTGGTATATTGCAGGTAGATACTTGGTCACTGATTGCAATATCAGACACGTTTGTCTACATGGTCACACCATTGTGACCTACTTTTCTATTTTATAGCAGTAACTCTGTGACCATGCAACTGTAATTCTTTACATGCACAGATCTCTCACAAAAGGAACAGTTCTTCAATCAGTTGTAATCTTCTGAGAATTAAATATACCCAAAAATGAGAAACAAAAAGTTTATGAATCTTCTTTTCATAGCTAGAGTGTTCTTCTCAATCTGAATGCTCTTTTTTTTTAAAAAAAAAAAAAAATAAGATACAGAGGGTGGTGGAGGGAACATAAGACCGTATGACAACTATTGCTCCCTTGTTCTCTATACCTGCATGGACAAGATCAACTTGCCATCATTCCCATGTCTTTATTTTCTTGTCATTATCCCTGACTGTAAAATGTCATCTGTGCAAAGGGGTTCTGGGAGGGACAGCCAAGATGCCACACTTTACTGTTCCACCTTCTGAACACTTAGTCACAATGAGAACAACTCAGTATGAGGCTCCTTGGAAGCTCATTGAGAAAATACTATGAGAGAAAGATTCTGATAACAGAACCGTCCTTTGTGGTCCTCAAGGTCAGTCTTCATTCTCAGGCTTTGCTTTGGCTGAAGAAACTTGTGGCAGGAGGAAGGCATTGTGATCCTACCAAGAGAATTTACCCAGTCTATGATAAACACCCACTCCTTTTGTGGCAGTTCACCTCACGGCATATGGCAATGGTAGATTCATCTGAATAAAGAAGTAATACAGTGTGCAGTTTATCTGTATAGAATGTGCTGGGGGCATGCTGAAAATGCCAGGTGCAACCCCTTTCATGTCTTTTGCAACCAGGACTCATGACTGAGGTGCAAGAAGAAACATTAACCCATGGTAGCTTTCTATGCATTTATCTCTGAGATATATAGCAAAGCAGATTAAGGGTTAAGTATCACTGCATGGCAAAGCTCAGGGTCGGTTTTCCAGAAGTTTTAATGCCAGTGGCAAAGCACTGGTGGAAAACAGAGCTCAGCACAAACCAAGAGCCATTATATTATGCTGCCAGTGGTCTTGGAGAATTAAGAATTATTTTTCCTTAATAAGAAATGATCCAGAGGTACAACCTCCTTCAGCTTTGCTTCAACCCTTCAGTTTGGCAACCTTCAACCCATTGATGTGGTTTGCATGCCAAGTCTCAGCACAGTTACAGCAATCTATCAATCCATGAATTTGCACGGTGACTGGAAGACGTCTGAATTTTGCACTCAGTTTTGTAATAGCAAATGTCAGACCTCAAGCTGGAACATTTTAAAATAGCTCCATGAACCCAGGGAAGTGCAAGAAAGACAAAAGATAACTTAATATCGGTGAAAACAAAAATCTATTTTAAGAGCTGCAAAATGATGATAACAACATCCTTCTGTCTTGTTACATTATCAGCCCCCTTTTCAACTAGCTCATCTTTCTCTACTGCATCAAAGAGAAACTACCAGTCCTTACAATCAAATTCTTTCATAGCTGTTCTCCACACTGCTTTCAACTCCCTTGCAGAACTGAGAAGTCAATTCCTTTTTGTGGATTAACTCACACTGTCAACATCCATTTTCTACTAGTTGCATTTCCACAGCACTAACCCTCAGCCTGGGGTGAGGTTTTCCAGCAACACCTGTAAATTAATCTCACTGTCCTCCCTCAAACCTGCTTTACAATTTCCCTTCTCTCTGAAGCCTACAAAACAATTTGCTGTGATCAAGCATTTGGTATGCTGAGATCTATTTGTAAAGCGGACTAACACTGGACTGTTGTCTCCCTCTGTTGTGACTCTCATCTGATAGCCCTTATGTTTATTTGCAACGAATTATCCTCCAGGAAAGAATCATCTTTTTGTTTCTGGTTCCACACCTAAGCCTCGTAAGAAAGCGGGGGGGTCTTGTACATTGCTACAGTCTCCAAGTGATACCACAATGCAAATAACAACAATAAAAAGAGTGTCTTGTCTATACACAG
Source organism: Tyto alba (assembly GCF_018691265.1). Taxonomy (NCBI): domain Eukaryota; kingdom Metazoa; phylum Chordata; class Aves; order Strigiformes; family Tytonidae; genus Tyto; species Tyto alba. The sequence continues at coordinate 8,404,241 of NW_024881280.1, forward strand.
ACATAGGTGAACAGTAGTGCCCCTTCTAGTTTGGAAGAGTTCAAATGCTTCAAGAGTTTAACTGCTTATTTCAAGCTTATAATTTACTCACCTCCTGTGAGTTCAGGAGCATGTCTAGGTGATCCCAATCTTTGTAGAACATTTGTTCTTGGTGTATTTTCTCCAGCCACTCTTTCTTCTGTTTCCATTCATTGTATACATTTTCCTTCTCTTCCAACAGAGCCTGTAGCTTCTGCTGAATCTGAACACAATTTCCAATTAAAAACTCATGTTGGTCTTTATACCCCATAGACCGGGGTGAGGTGGGAGGAGAAAGGATAAAGTGAAGTGGTGAATAAGCCCCTTAAATTGGAACAAAATTATCAAACAGAAAAAAGTAGAATGAGTTCTAGTACTTATGTTTGGTCAGAGTGTTAATCAGAGGTACCTCATTTCAAGAATGAAGGATTGCTACTTACAGTAGATACAGCAGCCCAAGCCAAGAGCAAAGAAAGGTAACTGTTTCTCAAGTGTACTTTCTAGAATCAGATCCTAATTATCCATTATCTTTAGTCATAAGAGGGCAACTAGAACACTTCAAACTGGGATAGGACAAATGCTTAAATAAATTATCAACATAGCATATTCTGCTAATCAGTGAATACATGCCTCAATGTTTGACTAAATGTAATTTCAGCTTCCAAATTCTGTGTATCCACAGGCCTTCTTATAAATAATTTTTCCCCACATCCTTCTACAGACTTTAAAGTCAGGAAGATTTCTAGTTACTATAGTAAAACCTTGCAATATTCTACAAATTTCAGGAAATAGCTTGGTCAGATGGAAGAGTAGTTTGCATGAACTCTGCAGGTTTTTGAAGATATTCAAGAGATGTTAATGAACTGTCAGGGGAAAAGTAAACTAGTAGGTGCTGGAAAAGAAAGAAGGCTGCGACAATCTTAGAAGCTATTTGTCTTGAGTAAACTGACATGTTGCTTGCCATCTTTCATTTCCAGGGTGTTAAATATACCAGCATATTTTATTACTAAAGAAAATGTTTCAATTAATCTTTAAACTCTCCCATACATCTAGGTGTTTTCATTCTTTGGTTGGTAGATTTTTTTGTCCAGCCTGTTCTGGCCTGGATATAGCACTGTAATGTGAAGCACAGTATTTGTGTGAAAACTCGGTTTGGGAAGTGGGTAGAATTATCTCCATTTCTCAGAACACAGCAAACTTCTCAAATAAGCCCAGCCTTGCTGCAGTGGGCCCTCAGGAGCTGTCAGCTCTCATCTACTGCTGAGGTAGGAAATGGAACAGATGTTTTTGTGCTCAAGATAGGTAACACACTGAGGCAAATGTAGGTCATGCATATGTAGTATAATGTGTGAGTGCACACACGTATCTGTATGCTTACAATGGGATATAATATAGAATGATAGTTACACTAGTGCTGAGTAGCTGAATGTGTGTGACTGAACTCAAATGAGTTTCTGTTACCTCTTTTGATCCCATTTCCCCATCTTGCAAGAGTGACTGTCCTAGCTGTACAACATGACTGTACTTCTCTTCCCGTGTTTCAATCTCTGCCAGTAGCTGTTGATGCTGGGTAAGTCTCAGGCTGCTAGTAGATATGTCCCGAATAGTCTCCTTGGCTCTCATTTCCCTTATTATTTCTGCTGTCCATGAGAAATAGTCCCACACCTAGAACCGAAGAAAATGTGAAAGTCGAGGTTGGAGTTCAAGCTTGGGTTATCAGGCAGGGAAATCATAGGCTGACTGTTCAACTTTAAGTGAATAGTAGGTAATAAAATCACAGATAAGAAAGAAAATATTTCATTAGGGCTTAGAGTACATCTATGAATTTTAACAAGGGTGGATAATATGATTGCAGGAATTCTGCACACTGTAAAATCATACATGATTTATAATATCATAATCAAACCGTGTCATATCACATCAATGACATGATAGCATTTATCGACCATTAGTCCATCATTCTTAAAGTGTTTTCTGGTGTTATTCCTTCACAGAGGATAAAACAATATCATCCTACTTTTCTGTGACTTATGTTTGACTAATACAAGTCTATTCAAAACTTAAGTTTTACACATTCTAAAATGAGAGTGAGAATTTTCAGGTGAAAAACAAATGCACTCACTCTAATAGCAGCGAAAAAAAGACAAATCACAGATCAGAAAAAATTGCTTAAACATATCAGGTATGCAGATTCAGCTCTTGATTTGTGGCACTATGTGACTGAGATTGGCATAGAAACACAATTCTGGAAAGAACAAGGGTGGAATGCTAGTTTACTTTCAAAATATGATGAATTGATAAACATATTTACAATATTTTAAAATGTCTGAAGCATTCAGCTGAGAAGAAACTTGTGCAAGTAAAAATAATTTTACGTTTTCTGTATGTCTTTTTCTGCATTTGATTCTGCACCTTCACCAGTCTGCTTACTTTAGGCATCTCAATTGAATCTGAAATAGGTGTTTGCTCTTATGTCAGAGCTGGTAAAAAAAGGACTGCAAGGAACTGTACTGGGGATCATATGGGACAACTAATTAAGTTTTGTTATAATTTAATTGTGTTTGGATTAGTTGGTTCAATTCTGAGGTGGTAAATGGTCTTTCAGTTCTTAAGTGTATTTTAAAAGACTGTTGTGGATAGTAAGCACTGAAGAAAAATGTTCTTTTACTGCAGAGAAATATTTTTTTCTCTTGTGAATGGTTACTGGCTTTTCTGCTGAAGGAAACTATGTAATGGAAATAGCTTCTTCCCTGTTCCATTTTACCCATGGATTTTTATCCCTATCATCAAAATTTTGTGCAGCTCAAAGCTGGCTTGTGAACAATCCATCCAGGAAAAAATATTTTCAGAGAAGCACCACAAAATTGAAATTGGCCGATTTGGGATCCTAAGAGTTTAGGCTTTAAAGCCAAGATACTCTTTTCTTAAAGCCAGGGAACACAGCTACTAAATGACTCTAAAGGGGCCCAAGTAGTGCACATGCGTTGGCGTAATTTTGATTTGCAGAACCAATTCACACACAGCTGGATGTCACTGCAGACACTGACATTGCACTTGGCACTACAAATGTCTAAGACTCCCTGAGATTTTAAGCTAAGCATTAGGAAAAAATCCATAAACCTCAGGATATTTAATGCAATGGAACAAATCAAGATCCAATAAGAGGTTATTGGACTGCCACTGCCAGCAACACTTATGGATAGACTAGGCATCAGTCTGGAGGAAACTCCTAAGCAGTGCCTGACGGAGAACCATGCAGGTCCTAGCACAAACTTCAGAACAAGAATTTCTGATCATTCAGACATACAGTCTATGTCTAAATTCCTCTTACTTGACAAAGTTTCTTGGAAGATTTGGAGCCCTCTGCTGTTACTATGTGTTGTCAGAGCCAGCTCTGCCCTAACTTGACAGGATTCAAGGAGATGCATTGCACAGAATTCTCATTTCATGGAAAGGCTGATTTGTTGTTTTTTCACTTCTTAGTTTGTGTACAATTTCATAATGAAAAAGCCCCATGGACTGCATATGAACAATACTGATGAAAAAAGCACACTGAACAGCTGTGACTGACATGAATTTTGTGGACCTCTTGGCACAACTGAAAGAGGAAAGGGAGGAAAGTTGCCCCTTTGCGCTCAGGAATCTGGGGGATGTTCTGCAGCAAAGCTCTAATGTACCCTAGAGCTTCTGAGATTCTTTCATTCATTAGACGTGGCTGTAATAACCCTGCCTTGTCCCATCTGGGCAGAAAGATGAGTTTACTGAATTTGTGGAAACAGCCGTTCACTTCTTCAGGAATTATTGTCAGGAAAGGAGGTGAAAATTTAGAGGATCAAGAATGCTTCTTGCCAGCAGACTGACATCAAAGAGACAGGGAGATGCCTGAGGCATAATCCCATCTAGTCACATCACTGAGAATAGTCACCTGGAGTTGTTACTTTTTTTTATGATGTTAAGAAAGCACCTTAATGACTGTCTAGCCCTCTATTAAGCACTGCCAGATTTATATATATTTAAGGTGTTAATTGCTTGTAAATTTACCAATGCAGAAAGGACACACTGCCAGAGTAAGAAATGGGCTACAGATTTGCCATTCAGATCACAGGAAGCATCACAGATTTCAGATAAAATTAAAACCAATGGTATTTTTTATGGTTCCAGCAATAAAAAGAAAAAAAGCACTCCCACAAATGGGACATTTTCTATCTGAAGTCAATAACTAAATTTACGACATAAGTTATGAAACAAATCAATAACAAAGTGAACTCTGAGTGACTATGTTTTAATGGATAAATCCATCAAGGTCCATCTCCTGATGAAGATGCCCCCCCAGGCTGAAGATTTCAAGATTCTAATATATATAGAATACATACTAGAAGTTTGCCTTGTTCTTACTACCATACCTAAATACTGTCAGAAAGACAGTGGACAAATGAACCTTTCACCTACATCAGTAGAGCCACTCTAATTTTCCTTAAGTCATATTCCAATTCATTTTATTTCACCATCAACAGTTCTGCATAAAATAATGGATTCTTAATAGTTAAAAACCAAACTCTCATGATAACACAAAAACATTGTGTACATTCTATTGGGGTCTTGATCCCTGCTCACAACTTTAAGACAAACTTGTGGGAAGGTTTTTTCCAGGTGAGCATACCTTGGATATTCACTGCTTGTCAGCAAAAATGGTAACAGAATGTGTACTACCAGAGATATCTTTAATTGACACTGAATTTATACCTGGAACAATTTAAGAATACAAAAGAAATGTAAAGGTATTCTAGAAATCTACGTTAGCGATTTCCTTCATGATAAAAGGGGGCACCCTTGCAGTTTTAGTACCTGCTACTGCAGTACTCATAGCAATAATCTACTAATTTGCAGTGGTGTAGCTCAAATGCCTTCACTGAGACTACTGACATTCACAAAGTATTCCATGGCAATTCATAGCTCAGTGACCTACTGAGTTCTTTGGAGACAAAGCTACTGTGCACTGCAGATGATGATATTACGCTGATATATGCATGTCACTGTGTTTAAGCAACTTGAGAGGTTACTGCAAAGACCAGTGAGTTGTACTTGATACATTCCATAGAGTAAATTAACTGAGGGTTATTGCATGCTCTGAGAGAGGGAACAAACATTTAGCTTTTATAAATAGGAGTCTAACATCTATTTTTATCACTCTTACTCAGTGGGAATTGCAGAGTCTTTGAAAAGACTACTGCTACTCCTGAGAAGTGATAACCATTTCTGACAACTATCAATTATCCCATACACAGTTGGATACAAGCTTTCCTTCCTACAGAAAGTAAATATCCTTATCCTCTAGCACCTTTCTAAATAGCTACAAGCACTTACATATTTGATTAATAACACAGATAGCACCTGCAGCCTTTTACATCAACCTTTGCAGCTTGGAAGTACACCTATGTTTCACACACACTGAAGGCAGCTTTCCCCTGTGCACCAACAGACAGAAGGCAGAAGTGCTTACATGTGCCTGAAACTGGTAAAGCCTGTATGCTTGTTCCAGAAGTTTCTTGCGCAGTTCCACTTTAGACTTCAGGGCCTTCCAGTTGGTCACTATAGCCTGCTGCTTTGCTTTCACATTTTCCACCTGCTTCTTTGAACAATGGGTCAGCACATGATCTGCAGAGTGGATCAGCTCCTGCAGCTATACACAGAGACAAAAGAAGAGGGTAAGAAAGAGAGAACCATAGAGATCCAACTAATATCATAGAAGTTATGATAAGGGCTATGTTAATTGTACATGAGACTACAATTCATGCAACATTTTCTGACCTAACCTTATTCAGGCTAAACAAAAGCTTCCCCAATTTCAGTTCTATGGAATAACAGTGACATCCAGTGTTTGCTAAGGCTCATCACAACGCTGTTTTTTCAAATAGGCAGGCAGATTTTGTTTCTCATTTTTGCTATACCTTTTTCCTTGCAATCACCTGGAACACTTTGAAGATGGCAATAAACATATTATAAAGCCTGGCATAATCATACATTTCAAACTGTGATCAAAAATATCCTTGTGAAGCACTTGAATAGACAGCATTTATTGTAATATGTCTCTTACCTGTAAGGTTTTAACTGACCTACTTTATCATTGCCATCAAACCTTGAACATATTAAAAAAGCTGAAAACTAAGGAAGATCGTTAGAGATTTCCAGGCTCTCACAGACAGCCTGTAACAATTTGGTTCACAATACCAAATTATTACTATGATTGTCTCGGAGACTTGAATTTTGGCTACACATTAAAGACCACAAATGGCTTTCATTACCTGCTGCTCATTCCCACAGAGCTCATGCTCCAGGGCCACGTGGTTCCGGAGCTGAGTTTGCACACCTCTCAAGTCCTTAGCAACACCATCTGGAATACTTTTGGACTTCTCCTAGAAGGAAGAAATCAGAGACAGCTTTGTTACTTTCTACTTCCAAGCAAAACGCACTACAAGCCTACTTCAGTCATTTTGTGTAGTGCAGCTCGTACTGCACAGTTAAGGACATGACAGGTAAAAGAAAGCAGGAAAACTCACTTGTAAGTATCTTAGTGATTAAGCTACCTAATTGGACTATGAGAGATGAACGTTCAAGTATTTCCTTGATCAGACAATGCAGGAGAATGTCTTACAGGCTCTGAGTTGGGAATTAATCTTGAATAGCTACTGCACTGACATATAGTGAATTCTTAAAGTAACATTAACAACCAACAGTTTCAGGCCACTCTTTGGAATACAGGTGATCTATCTGTGAACCATCTTTAGATAAAAGTTGTTACACATGTTCAGGAAAGATGAGTTAAAAATGGCATATAAGCAAGGAAAGATTACTGTAAAGATGAGAGAAACAGAGAAACCATCACATAGAAGGAGACTTAAACACTTATTTAGCTCAACAAAGGTTCTGAGGGGATCTAGTTGTTACACAGACATGCACTGGGAACAGAGCAAGCGAAGATAAAAGGCATTTCAGATGGAGTACAACACTGTTGCTAGAATAACATTATTAGAAACTTGCTCCAGGCCAATTTAGGTGAAAATTAGATGAACATTTCTAACCATTGGAGAAGTGCATTTTTGTAACAGATTCACAGGCTGCTTTGGGGTACCAAGAGTGCGTCTTGGTAAGGCACTGTAAAAGGAGATGAACGTTGTAGTTGCCTATGATACGATGGCACTGGAGTTGATGTCTTAAGCAAGATCTTCTAGTACTATATTCCTGTGAGAAATGGCTTTCCTTGGTAGACATCTGACCAGAGTACACAGAAAGGTGTGGGCAAGATGACTGAATTACTCTTCCACTCAAGAGTAAAGCTTATTAACAAGGTACGATGCAAGAAGTGTGTCTTGGTTGCCTGGGCCAAATTCAGCATAGGGGTAAACCAACAGCTGGTCTGTGAAGTGTTTCTGAACTATCACTTGTCACTGCCACCACATTAACTACTTCTTCACTGAAGTTGAATATGCACCAGCTTCTGAAAATCTCAACTGGTATATAGTGAAATATTATGATGTTTGATTTTCCATTCACGACAGGGAAAGAAAACAAGAATAACATATTTGAATAAGGCAGCCTCTGCCAGAACAAGCAAGTAGAAGGTCTACCACATGTAACTTAACAAAGCTCTGTTGCCTTGCAAACAGTGGAAGCTCTGTTGGATTGCCACCTCCTGTACACATCTGCATTAGGGAAACTACACCTCCCAGTACAGAAAGGATGTGGTTTCTCCATGAAATTCTTCAGGATGCTCAGATAAAACAGAAACCTGAAGATTTTCATTGGGACTGCTCCCCCCAGTTTTCACACTGGGACTGTTTGAAATTATTGCCAGTACTGGGCACTGAAATGAGAGGAAAAGATTCTGGGCTCAGAAAACAATTCAATCATGATTGCCTGAAAACCTTCCAAGATACTAGTCACTGTAATCCAGACAAATGCCTTTTTCACAAGACAGTTCTTTCTTCAGCACAGAAAGTTACGGTAGTATACAGAGAAGAACCACAGTGAGGCAGTAAACAGTTTCTTAGCCAGGCCTAGTGAATATATGCAACTGTGTACTGTGAATATATGCAACTATATGCACTGTGAGGCAACCTAGTTCAAGCCCTGGTCTTCTTGCTTTATCCCACAGATCAGCAACTCTAGCTGCACCTGGTTTCATCAGTGGTTCTCATCAAATGGCCAGTTAGGCATCTAAGGATTTCCTAGGATTATTTTTTTTAACACTTTGAGTAATCACACAGGTTTATAACTGAGATCTTTTTATTTTTTTTTTTTTAGAAGTCAGCAGTAAGCATGCTTAGAATTGTAAGAATACTCCACAAACTAAGATGAAATTAAGTTCTCATTATATGAGACTTTCTCATTATTTTTTACCTCAATATGGGCCAGAGCATCTGTCAGATCTTGGTAACATTTGTGAATCGCTTCACCATCTCTCAACCGCTCACCTCGTAATCTGGTAATTTCCAGCAACTCATCCCAGGAGTTCCTACAAGGGAGGATGGGGGAAAAATATCACGTAAAACATTCAGACTAGGAGTAAAGCAGATTAACAGGCTGAAGAAAGACTGAAAACAAGACCTTCTCTTTGTTTTTCATTCCTGCCATTAAATTCTGTTGGAATGATTCTCTGAGGGGCAGCATGTCTCTCACCCTACTCTGTCCTTGTTCTGTCTGCTCCACACACTTAAATAGATGGTCCTATATAAGGGTGTCCCTGTCCAATATGCTTTTCAGGTGTTATATGCAGGACTTGGAGGACTGAGTCAGACCCTACTACTTCTTCATGTTTCTCTTCCGGGCCAGCTTGAACCGATGCTAGACATAAGAAGCTCAGAACATATTAACGTTCTGCAGAGCAGTCAATGATATTCAAACTTGATAATCAGAAGCAATAAAGAAGCAACTAAATGCCTAGCCTTCCAGTTAGATGATCCTGTTTCAAAGGGCAAAGGAAGTTCACTCGTCCCTTACTTGTAAAGCACCTCTGATGCAATTTACAAGAAGCAAAATCAGCAGGCAGATAATGTCTTCGTTATCATCGTCTATTTTTAAATTAGACATGGCAGCAGCTCTGTATCAGTGAGCAAACCACGTATTTTGCAGGTAGAGAATCGGGAGAACATGCTTTATCCTTTTCTAATTCCTTTTCACCTCCTCCTTAAGAGTGAACTGAAAGGACAAAGCATTATAGGGCTAACACAAGTCTCCTACCTTAGCTCTTTCTGCTTCTGCCGAATTTCCCGGGACTCAGAATGTCCACAGTTCAGCAAGTTGTCTGCCAGCTGGTGGCAAGCCACAACCCTTTTCTCAGCTGCTTCCAAATGGTGTCGGAAGGTGTCATATTTGGCACAAAGTTGCTTTTGAAGGAAAAACAACAACAACAAAAAGGCATTTTGAGTGCTCTCTTTTCCCAAACTTAACTGCTCAGCTATCAGAGCACAGCCAAATGACAGGTAATAAGCTGATCATATCCGGAGACAGAGAAACTTCACAGAATGACTGGATTTTACCTCCAAAGACCATGAGGAGATACAAACTATTAGCAAAACATGAGGTTTGTGATGTAGATGGGAGGCAGAAACACTATTACCAGGGATAGAAACAAACATTCAATATACAATGAATTTCAATTGTTAATTTATGTTTTCACTTCATAAATGCAAATGTGTATTCAACACTATAATATAACTCAATAATGTAGTCCAATTTTAAGATTCAAGACACAAGATATTTTGAAATAAATTATAAAAATGAGGATTCTGAATGGCTATTGATTTTTAACAGGCTGGCATTAGATTAGTTGCTGTGCCATGTGAAGAGGTATATCTATAGATGTCTGTACATCAGCATTTGTGATGAAAACTATCTTTAATGGACACCACACTGAAATATCTGGTTATTAAAAATAGAAGGGAGTTGTTCTCTGAAGGCATAGACATTTTAGCATGCATTTGTTTCACACAGCTCAGCCCCCATGGTAAGAGGATGTAAGTGTTAGGCAATGCTGCCAGCCTGTCATAATGAGTCAATCCTTCCCACCCAGTTCTCAACCTTTTCTCTTCCCATCTCCCAGTTATTTTTACTTATTTCTTACTCTGTCTTACAAGTTTTCAAGGACAACCCTAGAATCTTTTTACACTCTCACTGCATACAGTTTGGTTGATTTTCAATCTGTTACTCAAAAACTCACCAAGACATGTTCATAATCATTTCCAAAATCTTCAGAGCTGGATGTCTGTTTCTGCTGAGTTATCCAGTCTTGCAGATCTTCATATTCTCGTAGAAACTCATGCAAGACAAGAGTCTCATCCAGCTTCTTCCTTCTGTTTGGGGGAAGGAGACAAGACAATAGGATTAGACCAAGGCAGTATAAGAGGAAGGCAAGAAGTAACTTTCTTCTTATGAATCCCCTAAACCTCTCACCATCAAGAATCATTCTCTCTAATGGAGTTGACTTCATTTCTCAAGATTGGAAATTATGTTTGTAGGATGACAGTTGTCAGCCAGGTCAGAGGTACTGGCTGAATTTCCCAGAAAAGCACTGTGTCTAGCTGAGCTCTCTCCTAGGTTTTGAGTTTTTGAGTTTGTTTTTGTTGGTTTGTTTTGGCTGGTTTGTTCTTCCCATAAGACTACACTTCATTTTTTTTTCCAGATCTCTCTTTCTAATGATTTCTAAAGACTTATGAAAATGAGAAGGAAATCTTTCTAACTGAGGACGCTGCATCAGGAAGACAAGTACTACGAAAGCCACTTTATGCAATTCTGTTCATACTTCCTGTTCAGCAGAACTGCTGCAACCTGCTGCATATTTCTGATCATCAAGAGTATCTTATAATATAGCCTGACATGTTACAGGCCTTCCACAGTAAACAAAATACCAATTTTCCACCAGCTAACACTACCTGGCGACTGTGCAAATATTCCAGGAAAGACAAACCTGGCTTCCCTGTTTGAATCATAAGAGATGTAGCCTGCTGATAGAGTTCAGCCCGCCAAGAAGAATGCAGACCAGAGGTACAAACCAGAGCACCAATAAGGACCTGTGAGACTCAGGTTAACATTAAGCATGAATAACACATAACATTTATGTGTTCAAAATACACAAGCGTTTTGATATTTCCAGATTAAGTATTTATTTTTCTGAACTTTTCATTCACAAGATTTTCTATTGATGCTTTTACTTTATAAATATAAACAAGAATAAAAACAAAAGGTAAAACATCAGCATTTCCTCAAGGCTTAATTATTCTAGTACTCAGACTCATTTATTTGTTATTCTACTTGCAGATCCCCATTCCTTTTCTGACTGAAATTTTTGTGGAGGAAAATCCTAAACTGTTCAGACATTTGTTCCTTCCTGACAAGAAACCAGAAGTATTTAGAAACCCTGTGTACAAGCAAACCATCCTGTTGTAAACATCTTACTGTAACAATAACGGAAAAGAAGTGAAATGAAAAGTAAACGACTCATTCAAGAATAAAGCCCTTCCTATACTAGCACAGTCACTGGGCATAAATGTAAGTGTAACTATAATTGTCTCCCTTCTGCTACATAATGAATTAAGTAATTTTCAAGCAACACTAAGGAAACCTTTTAAAAACATTTTTTTTCCTTATGTTAGCAGATTCAAAACACCACAAAGGCAAGACAGAATCTGGCATCTCAAGTCACTTTACAGGAGGATGATGAAGGGTAAAGAGGAAATTTGAGGTCTTCAAATCCTTAACATATAGCAAAACTCCCTGAATAAAATGTAGAGTACTTGCCTAGCAATAATGAAAAGCTCATAGGTGCACAGAATTCTAATATAGAAACAAGCAATTTCCTAAATGTAATTGATAATGTATATGATCTAAATTCCAGTGAGGTAACTGGAGATATCCTTTATTGACTTCAGTGGGCTCTGAATCAAAACTGGGATCCAAGGGGCAGTTCTAGTTTATACCTTGCTGCTGCTAGTTCCTGCAGCTCCTGGAGTCTTGAATGAACTTGTTCCTTTGGTGCATCAACCTCAACATACTGGATGGAGCCCACAAGAGGAAGAGCTTGGGCACTTTCACTCAGTTCTTTCATAAAATTTTGGTAAATAACAATCTCATGCTCCAGTGCCTGGCAGAGAAAAGAATAAAAGAATGGATTGAGAGCCAGTTGTGCAAGATACTCACTGTTTCAACTTTTGCACCAGCCTATGGTGTAGTCATTGAGTCATTAAAAGAGAAAAATGTTCTGGAAGCATGTGATGTTTCCAGTCAGTTTTAGAATATTTTCTAGTAACAATTTTTTGAGAAAAAAAAAAAAAAAAAAAAAAAAGCGTACATAAATTCAAACATATTAGGTGAATAAAGACAGTTAGAAATTCCTAATGTTTTATTAGGCGGAGGAAAGTATTCCTGGAATAATACTCTACGTGTATCTTTGATTCTAGGAAAAAAAATAAGGCTTCTGCATGCATCTGTTGAGACTGAAAAGCAGACATCAGATCATAGTCTGTTTTGGCCTCAGAAAAATAAGATGAGAATATTCACCATTCTCCTTTTTCCCCAAACTACATCTTTTCCAGCCATATTAGTAATCTCTTCTATCAGTCCATTCACATGCAGACATACATCAATGTGAAATATCTTGTAGATGGCTGGACAATGAGATAGAATATTTTACAACCATAGACAGACCAGAAGATCCGGCCAGCATACAGAACTCAAGCAGATAAATACCTTATGTTTCTTGAGGAGTTTCAGTGTTCCATCTTCATCCTTACCATAGTCCTTGCTTGTCACAAGTGGATGTTTTTCTGCTATCCAAGCCTCCAGGTCTGAAGTATTCATTAAAAACTATCAGTTCAAGAAAAAGCAAATTAGTTTCTACCTCAACTTCAAATTACTCACACCATTTTTTTGACCTAATACATTCTAAATGGAGGGCACACTGTAAGATTTACTATGAAGTTTTATTAAATAACAATTAAAGAATATTTAATCTCAGGAACTACTATTCCACACTGTTGTTCTGTCAAATCATACAAAGGTGAAGGAGGCCACAGATGGAAGACTTCAGTGCAAGATAACTAAGGTCTTCTCCAGGCATCAAAGCTCTGGCAGTAAGTTTCAAGTTGTCTCACTTTTCTTTCTTCGCATCAATATCCCTTCTCAAGTCTTCCTTTACCTTATTCACTAAGGGTAGGGGCTAACTGTATAATATCAGTGTGATATTTCTCCTTCCCCTTTCTGAGAAGTTCAAATCACCTATAAAGATCAGGCTTCATAAAATGTATAGTATGGAAAGCTGTTTTTATAGATGGAGGAAATAAGAGTCAGATGATCAAATTCCCCAGGGAACATACTTTAGGTGGGCCTGTGAAATCTGTGCAAATGCTGTTTATGTCTACAGAACTGCATGTGTTATCTGAATAACTTCACTCCTACATGACCTACTGATGATAGAAAATTTGATAAATATTTGCATGCAATTTATTTTTTAAACAGGCTAAACATAAGGTCCAGTATCCTGTTGAAAATAATACGGCCAAAATTCCTAACTTGCTCTGATAATGAAGGAGTGTTATCAGTTTCTCAGTATAATTTTGTCATCTGGAACAGGCAAAGATTGGATGGCACAAGAGATCACTTCTTTTCTGATTTCCTTGTCATAATTCTCAAGTATGAAGGGCCAGTTCAGAATCCATCACATTACTTAAGTCAAAGCATGAGACTGTGTAACAATATTGAGAAAGGAGCTACTACTAGGAGAAATCTGTGTTCTACACACAACTGTAAGGGATGAGTTCAGAGTCCAAGGCAAACCTCTAGAGCAACATCCCTAGTCCAGGGCCTGCATTCAGCTATGCAACCCAGCCCTCCATTCCCATGAGCCTGGCCTCAAGCAACTGAAGTAAATACCAGTCCCAGCAAAGCTGTTTTGTTATTCACTTTAAAACTTTGGTCCTCTTGTCTGTCTGTAGAAGCTACTGTGTAAGCACTTTGCTGCAATTTGTACCTCCTGGAAGCCAACTGAGTGCTGAAGCTGCTTCGTCCTTTCCTCACAGGCCTTCTCCAAGACCTGCCAGGCAGTCACAAGTGCCTGGCATTTCTCACTTATTTTCTGAGATGATGGGTGCTGGCCTACAACCATTGTCTTTCCTTTATCCAGGACTCGCTGGACTTGCTGTTTGTGGGCATTCACTTCTGCCTGTAGTTCCTGGCAATGAGATAAAATAAAAAACAGGAATAAAGGAAGGGTAAATAAAGGAAGGGTATGCAAGGACACAGAAAATCTGTGTGCTCTTAGTCCTAAGCAAAACTGGAAGCTGGTGACTGTGGGCAGAGTATAGCCAGTGGACACAAGGGCTCTCTGCAGCCTGAGCCACTGGTCCCAGCCCTGCCTGTATAATGCTTTGCTCTTGTGCTGCTACTGAGGGAGGAAGTAAGAATCTGTAAAATGGCAGCAGACATCCTTTAACTTCCCTACACCCTCAGCATTACTCACCAAAGTCCTCAGCCTGGTGCTCTGGACTGGTTCTACCCCTTCTCCTTACCATGCACCTGCCCCTTTCCCTGGCCAGCAGCCAGGGAGGTTTGGGAGATGGAGTAGGAGAAGGGGTGACACATAAAGCTGGGGGATTCAGAAAAGAGTGTTGGGCTGCTGATGGGAAAATAAAACATCGCAGAGGGTGAATGGGCTGGAGGATGATGGGAAGAGAGACTCTACTGACAGAATTGTCAACAGTGGCATAAAAATCATTACACTCCTGCTCCATAAAGCCTCCTCACTGGTCTTACAACCTCTCTCATGGAACTTGCAATCCAGGTGCTGCAAAATCGTGTTGCCTGTGATGCAGGGCAGCTCTGATGTGCCCTTCTGGCTGTGAGGAACTGGTAAAAGGAATCAAACTCTCCAGAAATCAGTGTTAAATTGTTGTTATAAATACATTGACTGTGGTTTGTTCAAATCATTTTGCAAGCAGTATAGAACTAAAATGAACATTAAAGGGTTGTTTTATGCTCTCCTAGAGAATCTAGCATGCACATACCTCAAGACTGCATGTATAATGAAGCCATAAGCATATTACTAAAATAGGATGAGCATATAACAGTCAAAATGTTCAACCCAGATCAACTCACAAAACAAAAACTTAATTTCTTCTATTTAGTGTCAGGTACACTAGCTTTTTATTCACTTTTAATGGGAAGAGCTACAAAATTTCTCTGAATAATAATACTGCAAAATATAACAAATTTTGCAGTTCCCACAGGAACTTCATGCTTGCTTTGAAAATCATCACCACATTGCTGACTTGTCTTAATCCACTGGAACCATTTTAGTTGGGCTAGTGCTGAAATTGGTGAATGTACTCATTGAAAGTGTATCAATACATTTTGCTTTTAATGGCCTTCCCGAAGGTAAAGGAGAACTATTCAGGTGCTGGTTTGCAGGCTGGGATGAAATGCAATGTGCCAATATCATAGAATCACAGAATGGTTTGGGTTGGAAGGGTTCTTAAAGATCATCTAGTTCCAACCCCCCTGCCACGGGCAGGAACACCTTTCACTAGATCAGGTTGCTATATTACACTCGATTAAATGAGTTACCTTGTGTTTTTGCAACAGGCTTTGAGCCACATCCAAGGACTTCCCACAGTTGGTGGAATGGACAATGGGTAATCGCTCATTAATCCAGTTCAGTTCCATGTCATGATAATGATAGAACTCACAAAGATCCACTGCAGCTTCCAGCAACTTACGCCTCTCATCAAGTGGTGCTTGCAAAGACTCAAACCTAGGGGTCATCCATTAAATATATGTTAAAACAAAGCTTTATCCTGATTCCTGTCAAAGGAATTAGGCTGATACCACTGTGAAGATTAGAAAACACTGGACGCTTATTTGCAATTAAATTTCAATGGTTAGTTCTGGCTGCGCATACAAGAATCCCTTCTCCAGAAGGCTACTTTTGGCAAGTAGACTTATATGATAACACTATATGAAATCAGAGGAAAAGTGATTTACACTTTTGAAGTCCCAGGCTTGTCCTGTGATATTTTAAGGAACTAGTCACTATTGAATGTTGGATCACTGCACCTCTTGGAAAGCAGTGGATGACCTATCAATAAGCAAATGACTAGAGAAGGAGTGCAGCGGGCAAGAAGCAAGGTCCTGTAATAAAGGTTGAGGTGACTCAAGAGGCAGCTGTGTAGGGGCACATGAAAGTATAGTTGTGGTACAACAGGGAGGAGAAATCATTCCTGAATATGGGTTAAATCTAATCAACTACAGGACATTTTCTAGAAGGTAGAACAAAAAAATGATATTTGTCACAAGGGGTGGAGACAAAAAGAGAGTTGCACCTCACCTTTTCAGATATTTCTGTGTTTCATCCAGAATCCTCTGGGAGTCAAAGTGATTGGTGGCCATTTTCCTTGCATGAGATACAATAGAGTTCATTTTCTCTGCCAGCTCACGCGTCTCATTTTCCAGCTGTCTGTGCTGCTTCAGTAGATCACGGCTGGAGCGCAAATCATGGCCTGTCTCAGATTCCTGAAGAACTTTCTCAATTTTCTCTATCTTCTTTTTGGCATCCTGCCAGGAAGAGATTATGGCACATTCATACTGACCTTTCAACATCATTTTAATTCACTCAGCCCCTCCCATGACAGCTTCCTGGACACAATTTTTAAATTTACATGTCCTTTTTTTGGTAGCATGATGGCCAGGTGTCTCTAAGAGGTATCTCCTAGGGATATTTTGTTTTGCACACTATTTTGGAGTAGTCTTCTCTCTGACACACATGCACATCATTAAAAACAGTCTCTTTGAACTATCTTCAGTGACATAATACAAAATAATCAATCAATCTTCAAAGGCTTCAGATTGTAGCTACAGCACAACAGCAGTTCTATGACATACTGGTATCAAAACAGCTTCACAGCACATTGTTCCTCTTACACAATTTGCCCGGATGACAATGTACTTAATACAGTGCTATGCCTCCAACCCCCAAACTGACTCCAGCAAGAGGTTATGTTTGCACAGCATTGACCCATGCAAAGAGTTTTGATTGTTTTCCCAGCACAGGATGGCCAAACAGATGCAGTGCTGAGCCCAAGTTCAAGAGCTTTGTGTCTCGGTGCTTTGCTGGCACTGTTACCCTGCTCATAGCTTTGGAGAGAGCTTGGTCAGCATTATATTGGGTTTTCTCTCCTAAGACTGTAGACAAAATGGACACCTTAAAATGCATTTTTATCTGGATGGTATTTTGTTATTTTCCTTTTTGTGAGGACCACACAACAAAGGAACCAGGATCCTAGGCCATTCCTCCCCTCTGTTCCCTATAACCTCCTGACCTGGAGCAGTTCCATGAGCTGTTCTTGCTGCCCAGCTTGTCTCAGCTTGTCACCTCGCTCTATCATCTTGCCATACAATTCTTTCCACTTCTTTTGAAGCTCTGACATCTTCTCCTGGATAGCAACTGCAGCATAATGGTTGCCTTCAATCAGTTGATTTCCTTTCTGGAGAAACACAGCACATCATTTTTTTGAGCAGATCAGCATCTATGAAGTTTGGGACAAGATAGAAGGCTTAGCTCCAAAACTGCCTTCACCTTTATCAGTGTTGCAAAGTGTTCATCATTAGCCATCATTTCCTTCTCAGCAGCCTCATGCCACTTCAGCTTGCGTAGAACATTTGTTGGATCACGATAGGATTCATCTGATGCAATCTTGTATTTCTCTTCCATCCATATCAAAAGCTCAGCAGCGTCACGATTAAACTCCTTACACAAACAAACAGGATTAAATTGATTTAACTTCTGGTTCGGTGTAAGTTTGCAGTGCATCCTTGCTGTTAGGATCAAGCCCTGATATCTTTTTTCTTCCCTAACAGTTACGAAATGTGGTATATTTTCATCTAAAAGTTGTTCTAGGTATTCAACAGTCCTAACTGAAGATGTATGACCTTGAACCATTGACAAGCTTTTAAGCTCTCAGAGTAATATCTCTTAGTCCCTTTTTTTACCACATTTAGTAATCTGTTGCCTTTAATTGTCAGTGAAGGTTTGCATTTTTAATAGACTGTTTTAACCATAAGTGGTCCCATCCTCCAGTCTAACTTTGTATCAGCACTGGAAACTAAATGTGGTGCCAAAAGTACAGTTACCATAAATAACTGCCAAATTATTAAGGCCCAGAACAATAATTAGTAACGAACAGAATAAACATCCAGTTGAAAAGATATTCTGTTGATATTTTTCATTCAATATCTCCATTTTTGCTTTGGCATTTTGCTATGGTTATGGCTTTGTAAGATTTATCACCAATGCATCACCTGCTCCCTTGAAAGTGAAATTCTCTGTCTCACAGCCAAAGAGAAAACGAGCTACAGTAGGAATGTTCAGCAGTTTGAGATTTGTGCCATATTAATACAAAGGGCAAAATTAATTTACACATGCCTAACCAAATCTGCAGTATCAGTTCTCTTACCTGCAGCTGTAGGGAATCCAACAATCTCTGTTTTCTCCTGGCATTGCTTTGTATCAGCCGCTCCCACCTTCGCCGGAGAGTGACCAGTCTCTCTTCAATACTACCAAGAAAACCAGGAAGCCCAATACAGTACTAGTCATATTGGTTCTCCTTGGTTGTATTGTAGTCATGACTATGATATAAATGGAATCTAGTTCAACATCTCTGTTGACAGGATGATGGGAGATACAGCTCTGTCCCACAACCATGCTGGGCTCATCTGGAAAGCAGCTATTGATTGCCAGCTGCTCTGGATTTTCCTTTTGTACAGCTGTGTTACATTAGTGAATTGCAGTCATGTACATTTGACTAAAACATCCAGATCTTTCTCTTTCCCAAATATTCTACCTTAACTAATAATTTTCTCTGTAAGTGCAATAAGGCTCTGGAATGGCCTAATGGTAGTAGTGTTGGCAAGAAATCAGATTTTAAGAGCAGTTTTATAAGTTTGTGGAGGGAATTTTCAAGACATTATCACCTGTGACCACAAGAACATGGTCTTTTTGACCCAAGAGGTCTATTCTGACCCTATATTTCTAATTCTTGTTTATGCAGAGATCCCCTTACTAGATCGCAGTGGCTCTAGCACAGTAAAGGAATTACAGATGACAGTTCAGCTTCAGCAAAAACATGAAGGAGCTGCTCCTGATGAGTTATTTCCTTGTGAAGTCTTCTGTAACTTTTTAACAAAAAACATTCATTCTAATAAGTGATATGGATAAATGAAGAAAAAATTTTTTTTATGTAGGCATTTAACAAGTATACATTAAAGAAGTTTTAATGATTTATGTAATTTATGATACAAGGCAAATTTTTGTAGCATTCTGTCAAATGCCTCTTTTTACCTAAGGTATTTCACTTATTTGTCCTGAGATTACAGGAAGTCTGTATTTTTTTTTTTAATCCCTTTTTTCCACACCTCATCCAGAAGATCACAGCTTGAAGGTCAACTAAATGCTGGCTCAGAGAAAGTTTTTCATCTCATCCTAATCACATTGGGTAATTTATTAAAGCTAAATAAAAAAGGAAGTAGTTTGGACTCACACATGAGATGCAAAGTGCCTGCTTTCTATTAGGTTCACGCCATTTTCATTAAGTGCTTCAATTCTCCTCTTCAGAACCATCAGTAGTTGTTCAAATTCCTGATGTTGCTTCAGCAGGCTTCGAACTGCATCTACATGGTCCTGCATTTAAGAAAGAAAATTTGATCAAGTTTCTTCTTAGTCATATGTTGTTTCTGTAACAATGAAAAAAAAATATGGACCTTATTTTCCCCCTTCTTTTTCAGACAGCAGATATAGTATACATTTTGCATCTGTCTAAGGATGATCAGGGCTACAAAATGCAACAGGTGTTTAGGTTTATATCATATGTGGTTCTTCTGTTTTACGTTCCCATTCTGGTTCCATTTTCACCTTTTAAGAAAATCTGCATTCTGAATTTATGCCAGCACTCTGGCACATCTAGGTACATGCAATACAGAAGTCTGTAACTAAGTAAAATTTTATTCTACTTAGTTGATCCAAAAGTATTAAAGTTTCAGTGTCAGCTGAAAATATAAAAGATGGTGAAATACCACAACCTTCTCCTTCACTGATCTTATGAATATTGCCTGCATTTGTTTTTTTATCTTCATTTGCTTTAATGTTCTTAAAATACTCAATGAAAAGAAAAAGCTTTATTTTTTTAAAGTCAGGTTTTTACTTCATAAAAAAAAAATATTATGTTCAAGCCAAAACCTTTTTTTAATGATTAGCCACCAAACTGATGAGTCAATTGTGTATAAACCATGTGACATGTACAAACACAGCAACAAATCACAACTCTAGCTGTTTAAAAAGATTTTTTTGAGAGACAATGATCTTCATTCTCATTAAGATGAGTAAGAGCATAAGAACATTAGTAAGAACCTGAAAGTCTAGTTTTCAAGTATTAAAATGCCATGACCATAAGAATGAGGAAACAGATCTGATTAAGAAAATTATTGCCATTCCCTGGTTGGGGAGATGAAGTAAGAAAACAAAATCAGCTGCTATACATACCCCAAGGTCATCCCCCCTGAGAAAGGCCTCATGGCCAGAGAGGGCTGCGTTGATATGGTCTCCCTCCCTATTGAACTTCTGCAATTCTAGGCCATCCTGTAGCTTTTTCTGTCTCTGTTCCCATATTTTCTCCAGCTCTTTTCTCTCCTTGGCAAGCCTCTCCATGGACTGGTGGACATCTACGGTCCTGCTGTTACTGGGTTGTTCGTGGATTACTTTGCATCCTAGCTCTTCCAGCTGCACAAATCTTCCCAGAGTCAAAAAGAAAAGTAAGACTTCACTGCATGAGGGAACATTAATCTTCTTTCATCACAGCTCTTTGCTCTCTTGGCAGTGCCTAAACATTAAGCTTCCCTCCCTCCCTTTCACTCTTTTCCTGACAGCCATGGCTGTGCACTACAAAGTGCAGCTGGCTGTTTGCTCAGGGATAAATGCTGGAGGCAGCAGGTGAGATTTCCCCATTTGGATTGAAAGCCTGTATAAGCAGGCTTTCCCATTAAAAGGGAGAAGAGGTATCAGTATCTGGAACTTCATAACGGTGCAGAAGGAGAACTGAAGATGATGGTAACTGGAAGCATAAGGCCAGAGAAGGGAAGGACTGGGGGAACTGAAATAAAGCACAGATGGCACTATCCGAGTGTTGGGAGAGCTCATGAATACTACTCCAAACAGACAGCTCCTTCTTCCCCCTCCATCAGCCATCAGGTTAAGTATGCAAAAGCTAACTGGACTCTGTGTTCCAGTCTCCTTTTGACACCAAGTTTCAAGAACATTTGAATAAACTGTTGGCGTCACTTTCATACACAATTTATGTACACGATAGACGTGTTTCATCTTCCCGCTACCACTGTCATATCACTCCACTCTGCCCACCCTGACATAATCTCTCTACCTTTCTTTCTGAGACCTAATTTCTTTCAGCAGGTCCTGATGTTCCTTCAGCAGTTGCTCTGCAGAAGCCATGTCCACACCCATTTCTTCACTGCTCAGTTTCTCCCGAATGCCTTCCACCCACAGCAGGAGCCTGCGGCTCTCCTGCAGGAAGGACTGTTGATTTTGGGCCCACTGCAGAATGTCTTGCTTCTTTTGGGTCTCCAGCTTAAGCTTTGCCAGAAGCCTCTCCATGTTCTCCACCTGCTCAGTGATGGCTCTGCTCTCTGCAGGGTTGGTGTCCTTAATCCTACCAGAGGAAATAAAATACATTTAATTAGATAAGCACCTCAGGCATTTCAGCTTTAAGCAATACTCTTTAAAAGGAGTGGATTTGGATATTTACACTTCCATTGAAAAGAAAGCAGCTAAGGCAACAAATGCTCCACACTAGCAAGAAAGATTGGTGTAATTATGCTCTAATGCAGAAAGTGCATCCCTGTGAAAGACTGGTAATGCTGTTGTAGTTCAATGATTCGTTCCTATTTTGAATGTACAGAAAACTTAAAGAAGTAAAAAACTTTAAATTCATATTTCAAATTCAAACTCCTGTGCACAATTCTCTGCTATCTTTCTTCCTTAATCTTTGCTTCCCCTGATTACCCTCTTTCAGGACCTAAATGATACCTAGTTCAAAATGTGTAAGTAACTCCCGTTAGTAGAGATAATTAGAGCCACAAACAATCTTGTGGTATTTATCCTCCCACAACAGTGACGTCTGGAAGAAATCACTTCATGAATCACCCAGCCATACTCAAGACAGATGTCCTCAATCCAGCAGGCAAGACAGCTCTTCAGGTTGCTACAAAGAGAAACTTCAAGAGAAACTTCACAAGCTGCTTATTCTCTTTATAGCCATAATTTACAACATGATCTTAGAGAACTAGCAAAGAGCATGGAAACAAAGAGCAGGTTCCTTACGATTTTGCAACACTCCTCAGGTATTCAATTTTCCTCTCTATCACCAGGACCTCTCTCTCAACTGCAGACAGTTTGCGTTTGTCTGACTCCAGCCCAGCAGGTGAGTTCCCTGGTTCCAGATCCCTGAGTTGGACCATCTTGTCTTGCAGTAGTACTCCTATGCTCTGACAGTCCTGAAGAAATGTCCTCACGTCAGCCACTCCAATCAGTTCAGAGCCCTTCTCCTCCTTCAGAGTTTCCAAGCATTCCCACCTTAGAGAGAGATAACCCGATTACTTGCATCTAGCCTCAGCCACTACCTCACAACTTACCTTCACCTAAAGAGCAGATTCTATTTATAGCCTTCGTTACACATATTCAGAAAAAGTCTTGTGTAAAGATTTCATCAGGACTTAAGTGGGCTGAGGGGGTGAACACTAGCACTCCCCCACAACCTCAAATTTCATCTCAGTGCCATTTCAAGAAAGGGGGCTCTGCTTAGGTGACCAGAACACACTGGACGTGATGCCAATAAACAGAAGTGGTCAGAATCAGGTCCTGGACATACCTCTTGGTTCCAGCTGGGTGGCATGGTGCCAGTACACATTGGATACTAAACATACTTGGTGAAGGTAAATAGGGTTTGATGTTCCTTCCAATATTTTGAACCGCAGCCTCACCCTGATGTTTAAGTAACCAAATCAGCTGCTGCAGTGCAATACAGACAGAACCACTCTGAATCCACCCACCTGTGGGTGGACTCAAGTTGTTCTTTAACACACATACACACACACAAATTGCTGCAGTTTAAATAGTTCAGTGTCAAGGGAGTAGAAGCACCCCCCAGTCCCGTAGGCGTGACATGAGGCTCAGGGCCAGCCTAGAGACAGTGCAGCTGAGGGCTGCCCCATCTTCCCACTGGTGACAGTGAGAATAGGCTGCTAGGCAGCTCTGAGGATTGGGACTCACCTCTGGCCCTCGCGACCACCCCAGGCCTGCCCTGCTCGCCTCTCTGTGGGACCAGCCCTGCCTGCTGAGGCCCCTCTCCCCATCCCAAAGGGAGCAGCCAACCCTCACTGTGCCATGACAGTCTGGCCCAGGCTGAGGCCTCATAACAAAATCTGGTTTCTCGGCTGGGCAGCAGCTCTGCCCCCTCACCACAGACTAGTTGGGCTGCAGGGACAAGGGGCTGCCCCTGCTGCCTGCCCTGGTCCCTGGCTGGGGCGGTGGGACAGGCCCTGGCTGCAAGGCCCCAGGGAACTCCTGCCCCTTTGCCCCCCCTCCCTGCTGGTGACGGCTGCACCTGAATACAGCAAACGTCAGCCACACAAGAAAACCTCCCCTCAGGCCAATTCTGGGAGTTAAAAACCTATCACACATGTATTCTTTCAGTGTAATCTAGATCGGGTGTGAAAAGTCAGCTCTCCAGTTGCCCCCATAAGACAATCCTCTGTTTTATCAGTAGAACTTTACCTGTTGTTGATCTCTTTCAGCCAAATCTGGATCTCAGAATATTTGCTGGGACTGATCTTTCCATATTTAACAGCTAAGTTTTCAATATCTCCCAGCTGGCCTTTGCCTGCAGCCAGTTCCGTTAAAAAGCTCTAAACCAGGAAAGACACAAGAATGCAGAACTTGAGTTTTTTCCATTTCTATGGACATGATTCTCAATAATCAGTCCTATCTGCTCATTTCCCACTTTAGCAGTTGGCTTCTCCATTGTCTGCTGACACCATACACACCAGTGCACGTAGTTCCCCTATAACCCTCCTGATCTCTTCTGGTGTGCACACTACATCTATGCACGTATGTCTCACCCCACTGGGATGCAAGTGAACTGCAGGGTTTTTTCATCTGGCATTTTTCTTCAAGTGGCATAAGAAAAACCACAGAAAGAGTCCTTTTGTACCATGATAGTTGTACAGGATACCATATCCATAGGAGAAGTTATAGGGTCATAATTGCATCAAGTTTAAATAAGCTTGACATAGATATATGAAAGAAATATCTGATCTATGCACAACTCCATAAATTGAAATGACTTAAAAGAATCTCAGAACTTAAGTTCTTAACTTTAACTATTCACCCAAAGTCAACCTGATTTAAAAGGTGTCATCTGTGAGCAGGGAAAAGGGGTACCTGATATTTCTGTTGCATGACCTCCACATTGTCTGCTTGAGGCTGGAGAGTCCGGAAAATGTTCTCTTTCTCTTTCATCCATGACTGAAATTCTTCGCAAGAGCTACAGAAGCGGTAATATCCAATCATCTCCTCCAGAGCTTTTTTTCTGTCCTGTAAAACAGATAAAGACATAAGTATTGCTGTAATACCTCCTTGCCATTTGAAGAGAGACTAAGAAAATCCCTGCATTTAAACTACAAAACACAGGTGGTGGTTTAATAGATTTGACAGACACTGCTGAAAGAGAACACAACATGTTATTTCAAGATCACAGTACTTTCTCCCAGAGCAACAGTGGTTTACAAGCATAAGAGAAGCAGCTGGAGAGTGCTCAGCCCCCAACAGGCAGCAAGACCACTGTGCTGCTCGCTGCTGCTAAGATTTACCTCTGTAATCTCAGGAATATATAAAAGTTCTGTACAACATGTTTCTGTTGGTCTTTAGGGCAGGATTGTGTCAGGTGGGAGGGAAAAGTAATAAATGGAGAATGCAGATTATGGTTGTTTATTTTTTTTTGGTATCAAATAAGACAGCTCAAAGATTTAGGAGATGCAGCAAGTAAACATTACAGAAAAAAAATATTACACAAAAGAATTTGCTCTTCATCAAGCAAAAAGACTACAAGGTAAATGGGAAGTTTGCAAGTATAAAATGTGTTTTAATGCAAAACTTCAATGATAATCTCAAGCCTTGAAGTCCCACAGGACTTAGGCACAGTAACTGAAAAGCAGAAGCCAGCACAGCACTTAACCTCACTTTGCATTGCTTTGGACCTGACTATATTTGTGAGTTGCAAAGCATCGGAGGGGATACTATACCTCAGCCACGCTCTGTAGATTTATGTAAAGTGAATCTATTTCATCTTGGGTCTTCCAGATGTTCTCTGGAAGAAAATGAACATCTGGACTGGAGGTTCCAGGGAATGCAGTTTCAGATGTTGCCCAGGTTCGACTGAATGATAGCTTAGTTGTCTTTTGATTTAAATCACTTGGAGTTTCTGTCTTCACCATCTGTGAAGAAAAATTTAACAGAATCAATGGATGAATATTTCTGATTTGGATAAAAATTTCACATGGAAAGAAAATTTGGACTCGCTAGTTCAAATCACAGTGTTTTAACTCTTCAAATAAAACATTTCCAGTATTTGTTTGAACCTGTTTCCTTTGTTTTATACTGAAAGAATGAACCAAATAGCTGAAAAATATTTCAGTTTTGTTTAAAGAAGTTTGATTTAGCTCATTTTAAAATATATTGATTAAGTAAAAATTCTCATTTTGTGCCCACATCAAGGTTATTGGTTTTTTTGTTTTGTTTTTTAACTTTTACAATTGCCAACAAACTAAGGAATCGACTACGCTCACAGTTCTATTCGTAGTGACGTTTTAGTACATGAACATTTCTAATTTCAAAGCCTGCAAGATCCCTAGTGAATAAATTCTTTTATTTGTACATCTATACCATCTTGTCACGTGCTTTTTCATGTTTAATAACAAAGCAATGTAATTTTTGTTCTAATAAAAATTAATGGTGGAATGAGGTAAAGGAAAGACCCAAAGTGGCGCTCATAGCTCTCAAACTGGTTTGGCTAAACATCACAGAACTCTGAAGGAAGCAAGCTGTGAAACATGTCATTCATGTCCCCGACCTCTGCTGTCAAATGAGCTGATCTCAGTCAAAATTCCCTTTCTAGTCAGTGAAAAAGAGGGGCATCTGCGGAAGTTGACTTCATCCCATGTGCCCTAAACATCCATCCTAGGATGGTATAAATTCCTCCTGGAGCTCTGGGGTGGTTCATCACTACATTAGGATGCAGAAAGAATATAAAGATGTTTAAATGTCTGCTTTTAGAATCTGAAATCAATAATGTCATGAAAATATAGAGCGAGAAGGTATTTGAGAGGACTGGTAGAGGGAACTAATGCAGATGAGCATATTTCTTGCATTTCAAAGAACGTTAACTAGGTGGGCTATGAGTGTCAAATGAACTTCATCATTTAAAAATTAGCCTCAATTCTAATTAAAAATTTCTTCTGAATTAAAAAAATGCTCTTGTTTAGCTCATTTGGAATATTCTATTCTGGAAAAATCAAAATAATTTATATAATTAAAAAACATTTCATTTACATTCTTCAGCAAAATGTGACACAACCCCTCATCTACTTACTGCAGCTGGAGCTTGCTCTGCTGCAATGTCAGCCTGCTCTTTCAGGCGTCTCATCTCAGAGGAGTAGGCTGCAATCTCCTTCTCCAGGCGCAAGTGACGATGCAACAGCGCTTCGGCACTCGATTCATCTTTTCCATAGTCCTTGCTGGCCAGAAGGGGCTGCCTTTCTCGCAACCATGAATTTGCTTCATCGATGTCAGCAAAGTACTGAAGGGACACAGGGAAGAAAACACCTGTTTTAATCCTGAAAGTATCCTATCCAGCTCCTTCTTCTTTTGAAAATATGAATAAGGCACAAATGTCATTAGGTCTGTAGCTATAAGGCTACTTCCAGGTATTGAAAGCGATGAATAAGGTAGCTCTAAATCTGTGATGTATTTCATGATCACATCAGGCACAGATAATTCACAGAGTCACAATGAGTAAATAGATTAAAAAATTTCCTATATAACTCTTTAAAAAATCCTAGCTAGCTAAAACTATATGGTGTGTAACAGCAGTGGTAAAAGGAACCCACAGTACACAACACTGGTAGGCACCATGTAATTCCAACAGATATTTACTAAAAGTTCTAAGGAATACAATGAACAATGAACTCAGTCCACAACAAAAGCTTTCTTCTTTTTTCCAGAATTTGCAGTCTGCCTGGATATGATTGTAAAAAAAACAAAACAAGATTTTGAGATATAGAATAAAGATACAACAGAAAAAAAGAAAACACATATTAGTGAATGAAAAAGAAAGAACTAAAACATCATAATGGTGTCATACTTACTAGACAGAAGAGAGAATTTAGACTTTGTCAAGAGCAGAGCTGTTAAGTTTTGTTCAAGCATCTTAAGGGAACAAGATTGAGCAAAAAACTTAGGAAAGGAAGAATAAGAATACCTGAGATAATGTTATGTGATTTGTGAATGCTACTTTTATAGGAGTTTTTTATTTGCAAATGTGTGAATGTTTGTAGGTGCAAAAGTGTAGATCAGAATGGCAGGGCAAACATTGCCCAGGCTTTGAGAAATTCATGATCAATCCAAGTCTTATGGCATGTTTCTTTTTGTTGTTGGTTTTTGGGTGGGGTTTTTTCATGTTACAGAAACGTCACACAGCTACCCAGATCCCACCCTCAAGAAAGACTGCGCATCAGCACTGTTATGTTAGCTATTTCCATTAGAATTTTTAACTTAGAGCAACTCCCAAATGCTCAAATGTCCCAGCTGGCTGGCTTGCAGGAGGATTGAGACTTTGCTGACAGAGATCTTTTTGAAGACTGACAGCTGAAGGCTTCCTGCCATTACTGCCCTGCATGTGGGGGCATGGGGCAGAACTGAACCACATCTGTGTCCCCCATACCACACACCACAGGAGAGCCCTGCTTACCTGTTTGATGAGAGCTGCTGCCTGCAGGCGGCTTTTGCGATCAGCCACCTCATCTTGGAGCTGCTGCCACAACTTCTGGAGGTTGTCTATCTGCCTCAGCATCTCCTCCTGGCGTGCGGGGTTCTTCTGGCTCAGCTCCCAGCCCCTCCTCATCACCTCTGCACACACGGCCCTGTGGGAATTGCACTCTGCTTCAAGAGCCTAGCAGAAGGACAGGAGACATGTCAGCACAACTCATTCCCCACCAGCTGAGAGCAAAGAGGGGGTCTTTTTCTCCACTATTATAATGCATACGTTTCCAAGAGCCCTGTGTCTTATCCATGCCTATGGCTTTTCCCTGATCCCTGAGATGCTTGCC
This sequence comes from Tyto alba, assembly GCF_018691265.1. NCBI lineage: Eukaryota > Metazoa > Chordata > Aves > Strigiformes > Tytonidae > Tyto > Tyto alba. The sequence continues at coordinate 8,432,747 of NW_024881280.1, forward strand.
CCTTGGTTCCCCCCACACAAATTACTGTCCTACTTTTTGCCTTTGATGTGAAGCTTGTTATGCAGTCTTCTCTGAAGGAGATACTTGTTTGTCATCCACCAATTCAGCTGTCTTACGCCTTCCAGAAGCAACAAATACACAGATGCACACAAATATACCTTAAAATTATAAAAGAGGCTTCTGATTCAGTTTTTGCATGTAAATTCTCAAGTCCACAGGTCTCTTCACTTGTTCACAGTGATTCTTTACCATAAGGAGGTAGTAGCTCATATAGCTAAACTTTTAATACTAGCCCACAGCAAGCTCTTAGAGAAAGTGGTAACAGATTTGTAAGCTCACACAGTGTTATCCATCCTGACTGCTAATATCTGTCTTCTTTTCACCATCTCTTTCTTTCCCTGTATCTTTCTTGGCCAGAAAAGATGGGTGCGACAAACAGGAACTAGCAACCTTCTTTCCCTCCTATCCAAAGTGAGTTAATATGGAGCACAGTGTCTTCACTAGAAGCTGCACTTGTAGTCCAGTATGAAACATATTCCTTCTCTACCCTTTCCTTTCCCTCTTGGGGAAAAATCCTTACCCCATACATTTGTTAAAAATTCCAAACACTGGTCATGACACTTGAGGACATAGATGCTTTAAAATCTTGCTATAATACAAAGACAAGGCACCACCAGCAAAATAAGATACCTTGTGCTTCTGAATAGAGGCTGTAATCTGGCTGACATCTTTCCCTAATGTTGTTATTCTTGCTAGCTTCCATTTCTCAGAGATCCATGATTCTTCCTCTTTGCAGTCACGGAAGAATTCAAAGAGCTTCAAAGCGTCTTCAAGCTGAGATTTTCTGAAACAAACAGTGTATCTTAGTCAGAATTAGGATTCCATGGAGACAACGGTAGCATAATCAAAAAATTTAGAAAATCCAAAATCTGAATGCCTTTAACTCCTCTTTGTCATAGATTAATTTATTCATGGAAGAAGACAAAGGAAACAAAATTACATTTCCCTCTTCCTTTAGGAGATAAGGACATAACCACATGCTATTCAGACTTTGCATAAAGCAAGTCATAATAAATGCTGAGAATGAAGCTATTCTTCATCTATGAAAGTAAGTGATCCCTTTCAGTCAACTGCAATCAGGAGACTCAAGTTACTTGTGCTATGTCTTTATAAATGGAGAAATGAAAAATTTCAAATGCTGGGAATCTGTGTCTTCTGATGAAGGGAGAGATTTTCCATCCTAATCAGGAAGAACAGAGCCATAAGCACAGCCCTACCGTGACTTGCTCAGAGCTGTAAGGTTCTGATACAGCTGATGAAGCATCTGAACTTTTGCATAAAGCACTTCTGGTTTAACTGTGCTGTCCTTGCCAATTTCTGCTGTCCTCTGTGTGATGTGTGTCAATCTATCATCATAGGAAGAGATCTGTGAGTCAACCAAATTGTGCTTCTGCAGCAAATCTACTACTTCCAGGAGCTGCTTCCCACAGTCCTGGGAATTCACTAGCACCTGCAAAGTGAGAAACAAAACACATTGGCAGAGCATGCATCCAGGGGCTCAGTACAAAGAAATCCATTGAAAGGATCCTGTTGACTGTCATAGCTTCTAAATGTGAAAGAATGATGTCAGCTAGGCAAAGCTGAAAAGCTGCCTAATTAGAGGAATCATATTTTTCTTTCAGTTTCACAAGCTAATGACAACAACCCAGAGTTTCTGTCTACTGCAGTGCAAGTAATGGTCTCTTCAAATAAGCACCTGTTTTCACATGTATGTTATTTCTATTGATTAAGCTCTCAGAATTCAAGCATGCAAGGAATAGCCCTTTGTTATACGCCCATCTGTAGGCAGACTGATTCACAGTCTGTATTTGGAAAACTTTACAATATCACATTTTGTGGTATGTTTTGACTGCAATGTTTTTTTGTTTGAGGAACTTACTTGTCTTTGCTATCTAAATAATGAAAATAAATACTTCATAGTATTTAATTGGTGGCTGCATGAAGCTACCAAATGCTTAAAAGTCTGTCCTCTTTCTGATTGTATCAATGGATACAATTATCAATCCTCTTTTAGGATGTTATCTTTCCTTACCAATCTTCTCCAAGATCCTCAGGCTATCATGGTTCCAACAACATTACTACACTTAGGTGTTCTTTGCTTACTAACACTAGGACAGAAATATTCATAACTTACAGAGAGCTCATCTTTAATTTGAAATTCACAACATCATATAGCATGTTGACTCTTTCAACTTAGGTACAAGGCAACTCATAGTCATAAGGATTTTTCTGTCTTTGAATAAGACAAGGCAAGACCAAAAGATGTATACATACCTCCTACCATTCCAAAATCAATATGAAACCAGTTATTTCCTATACTAAAGAGAAGACCTGGGGCTCTGACACTCTGATAACACTTGGAAATTCTTGCTAAAAGCAATCACTGTGTATTTACAGTGGAACTTTTCTCTCTTACAAATTTAGATACCTAAAAGCCAGACATATACATAAGCTACTCCCCACCTGGATAATCACTGGAGGTACTTTCAGAAGGTAATTCAGAACAACTATGTGGAATGGGAACTGGAAGCTGGTTTATTCTACTTTTGCTATTAAACTTCTAAATTTAGATGAGGTTATTTCCCATTTTTATTTTACAACATAACATGAACCTGTAGTGCACTCCCTGTAATTCCGTATCTGCCTTTCTGATTAGGGAGAGCCCTTGCAGCAAAGCTGTTTTTTCTCATGTAGTTACCTGCAAATGATGAACTGAAACGCACAGTTAGGCACCTAAGTTAAAATGGTGTATTTTTTCCTGAAGCTGATAGACTTATCTTTTGTTGGCAACAGGCAGTCCCTGGAACGTGGGAGCTATTTTTAAGGACGTGCACTGGTAGCAGTGCAAGGTGTGCCAGTGGAGAGGGCTCAGTACCTGCAGCTCTTTCAGCTCCTCTGTAATCGCATCAGTGTCCCTCAGGAGGCCCAGAATTTCCTGCATTGTACCGAGGGATTGTTGTCGTCTCTGCAGCTGATCCAAAAGATCCTGCCATTGCTTTGAAATGCTGTTTTGCCTACAAAGAAAGGGAGAGAAATGACCAATTTGGACCAAAGACTTTGGGCAGCACTGGGAGATTCTTAGTGCTTGCAGCTTTAGAGGAGCTAAATGAGCACACACAACTCTTGCCACTAGTGCAAGGCAAGAGGCCGTGATCACAAAACAGATCAAAGCAATGTTGTTATCTAATTAGTGTGATCATGGAGAGGGATTTTGACTAGCACATCAACTGTCATTGACTTTTTTAAATTTAGACATTGTTTTTATGGATCCTCATACCTGGCATCACACATTGCTTTCATCTGATACAATGGAAAGGCTTGGGAAAAAAGAAGCGGTCTTTAAGTGGCTGCTTAAAGTAGAAAATTAATCTAAACCATATATTGAATCACAGTCTGATCTCAGAAGGAGTTTGGTTTACTCTTTTATAGCTGTTTTTCTTAGTTTTCCCACAGGTTTCTGATTTTGCCTGAACTTAGAAGGGCATTGAAATGCCACAAAAGAAGTTATTTGTATGGTATTCTTAGCCATTCCCAAATCAGGCTATAATGATAATCAGAGAAGTCATAATTTCTCAGGATTTGCTCCAAAGTGGAGTCAATCTGAGAAGGCTTTGTGCCTTACCTAATCTATATCTTCCCAAACATGCTGAAAAAGAAATGTGTTGGTTTGGAAAAAAAAATGTATCCCTCTAAACATTTTTTGATGGAAGATAGAATTTTCAGCAGAACAAGTATTTTCATATATAATGAAAATATCTTAAAACTATTTTTCACCAGAAATCAGTCTGAGGGTATGATCATTCAAGAAAAAGATTACAATTTTAAAGAAGATGAAGCATTTGCCTTATCTGCTGAAACTGTTCAGAGGTAGAAGAAATTCCTGCCAGTTCTACTCATGAGGAGCAGAGCTATGATTCACAGCTACAATTTATTTTCTTCTACCACACCACAGAATTTTAAGTAATTTCAACCTCCACCACTACAGAGTTTCATGACCGTCACTCACTTCTTCATGATTTGATCTTTGTCATGATAGTTCTCCTCACTGATGACTCTGGCCATTTCATCCAAAGCTGTGAAGCGTTCCCTCCTGGGGACTACATCTGCCACAATGGCTTCCAGCTTCTTACTGGCAGCCTCCATCCTGTCTGCGCTCTCCGGCCAGAAGTCCTGCTTCCCAATCACTTTCCTCATGTCTTCCAAGTAGGACTCACGCAGGGCTGCCTTCTTCAGGAACCTCTGGGCTAGTTGTTCCAGCCTTTCTAGCCTCAGCATCTCCTTCTGCAGTGCTTTTCCCCGGTTGTGCTCTGCCTTTTCCAGGATTATCCAGTGCTTTTCCACATCCTGCAGCATTCTCCCCTCTGGGGGCAAGTATGGTCGTTGGTTGTTGGCTCTCTGCTTGGTCCTGATGTTGAAGAGATGAGCTTCAATCATGCCCTTCTCTTGATACTTGGGGGGCTTCTCCACAGTACGGAAGGTCTTGAAGTTGGCCATGAGCAGCCACATTTCTTGAAGAGAGTTGGGGAAATGACGGTCATCCAGTTCCATCACCTTCTGCTTAATCCATTTGAGGAGGTCAGAGACCATCTGCTCATACAGAAGCTTCAAGTCATCTATCTCCTTCAGGAAGAACACAATCTGTGATGGGAATATGAAGTTACAAGCCACATAAGAGGCAGAATGAAGCAAGGTGGGTGGAACAGACAACAACATCTTCATAAACCAATCTTAGGATTCAAATAGTTGAATAAGTGTCTGGAAAACAGTTTTTAACAAGCAGATTGACACTGTCTTCTCATTTTAATACCAATGATAGCTGTCACATCTGAGGCTGGGTGAAATCCTAGAATAACCTTTCATAAAACACAGATAAATATTATTTAATGTCTCATTTCAGTTTTTATTTAAGAAAAGGTTAATTTTGGAATAAATAGCATGCATGTAAAGACTTTCAGCAGTTCCTATGTGGGCTGACTAGAAATCAAGAATCCCAGACTGAGGGTTCAGATTTTTTGTTTTACAGTGGAAAAACAGATTTTTTTTTTCCATTCTCATTCCTAAAACTAAAACAATTCTATCTCATCTAATATGTAATTATACTCTTTTAGCTTCACCACCTTAGGCTGTTGGGAGACCATCTGACAAGATCCTGGTTCTCTCACATGCCCACAGCAGACTGTGGTTAAATAGCCCCTTTTCAATCTCTTCTGTTGGAGCTGTTTCTCTTTATATAAAAAATTAGAGAATATCTTGTAGCTAAACAGGGGTTTGGTAAGGATGTTAACTCTGATTCAACACTAATTTTCCAAGTCCAGGACATTTATCTGTTTTATTTGTGGTCTAACCTGCCTTTATTTCATGTTCAGGAAAACAGTGTAGCAAACATTTAGAACGAAACCCACACTGAAATAAAGAGTGTTAGAATAAAATCAGCCTTTCATTCCATTTTACATTTTTTTCCATCTTTGTCTTTCTACTTTATACAATTTTTGTTCCTTGCCCTAACTTAGTAACCCTCCTACAAATATCTAGTTTAATGCTGAACAATGTTTTCTGCCACTAACCATTCCCCTGACCTGCCTGCTCTGGCCAGGCAGATTAGTAAGGGAGATGGCAGTGAGCAAAGACCCAGTCCCTGCAAGTGGTAACCTGCTTTTACCTACCAGAAAATGCACTTGGCAATGAGTAAGTGTCACAGCATTGGAAGAGGAGTAAAACAGCACCAACCTTTAGTGCAGGAAAAGTACCCCATGACATCAGGGCTCCCATCTGAATTTTCTGCCATCGTACCCAGTTCTTGCTGAAAGATCCCAGCAAACGCATGGTCACCTCACATGGGAGGTGGAAAGGAGATTTACCTCCCTGAGCTGATTCTCTCTGCCATCCTGGTCACACACACACAGAGTCTGAACTCAAAGGCTTCCTTGACACATTCAGGCTTCCCTCCCCAATCCTCTTAGTAAATTCAGAGCTGCCTATTTCATGGGACTAAGGACATGAAAGGATTAATATCTGTTTTGTTCTCCTTCTGAATGTTTGTGTGTGTCAGAAATGCAGGAAGACAGGAACACAATATTAGAGACAGACTAAAAATAGGGAAGGAGGCAAGGAGAGAAAAAGAAGCATGTAAGTGGAAAGAGAGAGAGAGAAAAGAAAGAATAAATATATCTATACAAAATGGAAAAAAAACAGTGGAACAAAATAAGAGCTGAGAAAGGACAGAGTAAGAAATACTATTCCTGTTTTTTTCCCATAATACAGAAGTTATGGCCTATTTAGTCCTTACAGTTCATTTAATACATGCTTGGTGACTCAAGGACTATTTCAGGTTTATCAAAAGAAGAAAAATGGCTCCTGGCCAAGATCCAGACACTCAGTTGTGTATACCAGTCAAACCCTACTGCCCACTCTCCTCACTGACATCCAATCTTTGACCAAATTCCAACTTCTGTTCTCATCTAATGCTTCTCTTCAGAGAACATCGCTGTTACTGAAACGTGTTTTGGAATCATCTCGTTCTGGTCCCAGGCCACTTTGTTAGCTGAGCAAACCCTGCTTTGCAAAAGCTTTTCACTTTGTCTCCACCAGGGATGTCTTAGTTTGGATTTTTGTGTCTCCTATTAAGCAATATATTCCCTCTCTTAACTGCACAGGCAGTTCTCCAAGTCCAGATGCTCATATAGGACCCGTCATGGGTGTGTACGTTTTCTGTGGTCTGTTTGGTTTGTATTTTTGACAAAACCAAAATAGATTATTCTGAAGGTAGAAAAGAAATTTTCTCTAAGGAAAGTGGTCTTCACTAGAACAGCTACAAAACTCCTTCATTTTTTCATCAACAGGATGCAAGTAGTTTTTAATATAGCTCATGATCATAACTGAGACAAAAATATATATGAAAACTGAAAAAATATTTTCTTTAGCTTTTTTTTTTTTTTCCCCCCCTCCCAGGAATGTTTTCCCTTCTTTTGCACTCCCTCATTTTTCATGTTTTGTTTTATTTGTTTTTCTCTGTTTTGTATCTGACTAAGGAGTTAGAAAGAAAGGATGAGGATCTTCACAGAAATAAAAATCCAAAGTAGTCTCATAGAATAAGGGATCATCTTTCCTAGAAAATCTGAAAGTTGTTGACTAGGTCTGCTTTTGCCTAGCCATAATCCTCCCAAGATTAATGAGATCTGTATGCCTCAATCTGCCCTGGAGTCACAGCAGTTCTCAAAGAGAAACTGTGAGATCAAAAAATAATTCATTTTCAGTGAGATAAATGCAATCTCCTTTAGAGATCAGAGAGTCTACAGACACTTTGCAAGATTCAAGTGATGATAAAAGGTCTTTCAAATGGCTGTGCCATTTGATTCCCTTCAAATGCTCCTGAAGTTGAGCTTGTACAAAAAAAAACCAAACAAACAAACAAAACCAAACCAACAAAACCCCAAACATTTCCAACATAAATTTAGCTTTATATATTTAACTTTTAACTGCTGAAGATAGCAATGCACTTACTTTGGTAAGTCGCTTCTGTATTGTCTGACCTTGTTTCAGTCTGGAGAAGTAGAGGTAATAGAGTGACACATAAGTCATGATGGATCTCTCATCTGGGTAGGGTACTGCCACATCCTCAGCATCAAGCAGTTTGCTGATTCCTAGCTCTTTCTCAGCAACATTAAAGGCGTTGTTCAGGTTTTTGATGGGCTGATCCTGCCGCAGTGAGCTATAGTGGATAAGATCAGGTCTGGACAAGGAGAATAGGGTGTGGAGAGGAAGAAAGATTTATGTTTGTTATAAATTCTTTCAGATTACAAACCATAAACTGTTTATTAGACTAAGGAATGTGACATCAACACAAACTACTCTGTCTGACCCTGAGCTTCATTCAAGAGCATCGCCCCTTGCCTACATACCCGAAGAAAATTGTCCCTTATGAAACTGAAGTACCACTCCCAGCTAATCTCTGCCCTTTCACTTATTTCTCCTCCTCACTGATGGGTGAAAATGAAGGCTCACTAGAGAGGCAATTCTGAAAAGGTAGGTGACTCCTAGCTGGGGAAGTTACAGGATTCCACTGTGGTATCCTGCCAGAAGATGTAGCAGAACTGTTAATGGGAAAATAAATGTTCAAGGTCCTCCCAGGTGGTTTCTCTCTCCTGCCTCAGGCTGTTTTCTCCACACTTTTTCAAAAGGCCAGAGAGGGGAGAAGGAAAGACACTGAGAGGTTGCTTAGTCTGTTACAGCTGAACCAGAAGTTACACATGCTTACAAAGTTCATACAATAAAACAAGTCTCTAAATAACTTTTGAACAAGAGCAATGGGAACGTGACTGAGGGGCTAAGATCAAATAATGAGCAGCAGTGTTCAGATGTGTGATACTCCCTTGGAAATTCGATTTTATGCCCAACTAAAGGAACTACCAAGCAGGGGCTTTTGGTCCTTCTTTTCTCAGAGAGAGAATATCTATTTAAGAAAGGAGAGTCTTCAGTGAAAAAGGGCCTAGAACAACATGTGCTAAAGCTAGAAACAGGAATGAGCAACTCCTCCTGAACTGATCCATCAGATCTTACCTGTGAGCATGTATGAGTGCATTGAAGGCGAGCCCATCACTCCAGCTTTTGGAGAAGTCCTTCACATTCACATTGGAATAGCTGGCAGTTTTATGCTGACACCAGAGTAGTAAGGCTTCATTAGCAAAGAGAACATCAGCTTTGCCTCCAAATTCTTCCTGTGAAGAGAGGAGGGAAAAGAAAAATCAGTGTGAACAATAATATAGAAGTAGCATCAGTGAGTTTACACTTATGTTCCCCAAAATTGTATTACTTCTGTCCTATTCACAAATTCCCTCAAAGTCATGACTTGCAGACTGTATCTGCCCTGAAGGTAGAATGATTTAACATGAAAGTATAAGTTTTCTATTAAATTAAAAGTGAATTGAATGAACTCAGAAATTATCATGTGAAATGCAGGTATTAAAAAGTTTTAAAATGTTTCTCTTCTGCAAGGTTTGTAGAAATGAAGTGGAAAGCAAATATCAGTTTATTTGCTTCTTTAGCTGTGAACTAGAACTCAGAAACAAAATATAATGTATCCAGGTCTAATGTTAGAAATTATTAACTTTGGTTTGGTAATACCCTCATAGGATCTTATCTTTCATGCACTTAGAGTACATGTTAAATAATTTTAAAAAAGAATTATTTTCTTCAGAAAAAGAGCAAAGGAGCAGCATGCAGTTCAAATCTAGAGAGAACGGTTGTCAGAGAAATTCTTTTTGGAGTCAAATTCAGTAAAAAGTCTGTGGAAGAGAGTGAGGAACATGAATATCCTATTTATCTTCAAGTTACTGTTTCTGTCTTTGAGAAACTATAAAGTGGATTCCATTGCTTTTAGAAATTGCTGGCTGAGTACCTGTGTAATATCATAAAAAACGAATGATCAAAGTGGTTGGGAAGCATCATCAAAATGGTGCTTGCCAGCCTGAAACTGTACAAAGTCTCTGAAATACTCTGATCAGGCAAAAAGACAAAACCACTGTTTTACCTTGTCAAGTTTGATAGACGAAATCTGAAATCGAAGTATAATGATCCAGATAAGTCCCAGGATTAATGTTCTGTCACCATCTACGATATTCTCAGGACCAATCACTTTTACTTGTACCTGCTAATAAACCGATATCTGTTCAGCATGAAAGTACTCACATCCAGCTCTCTGAAGGAGGTACCTGTATACCAAGATGTTATTGAAGAGGGTTTTCAGGCTGTTTTCTTAAGGAAACAGGCTTTACGTGATTTCTTCATTTATCTAGATAACTACAAGTTCCCATGTTCACACCCTAGCTCTCACGTGCACCAAGGATGAGTTCCAGTGAAAACCTGGTAAAGGCATGGTGGTCTCAAAGATTTAAAGTTCCTATAAGGGTTTTGAAAAATGGTGGTTAAAGAGAGATAAAAAATACAATTCATTGTTCCTTTCCTCCAAAGAAGTGACAGCACTCCTCTGAGGCAAACTCAGAGACCATCTCTTCTGTCTGGTCTCCAGTCAGCGAGACAGTATATAGCTCTTGGGCTCACCAAACAGTACAAAGAAGCCATGGCTGCCTTATACACTATTACTTGAGTAGTAAGCAGGTTTGTAGTTTATGCCAAGAAGGCGATATCTCTTCGAGAGGTCTGATCATGCTATACTGGCTCCTGCTATCTGCATGATCCCCTCTCTGGAGGCTGGACTTGTGACCAGTGATGGTTGGCTGGTCCAGTGGCAGAGCCTGGATGTGCACGTACCACTGGGCCTTACATAGTGTGTACCCTTAGCAGGCATGTGTTAGCTGGAGCCCCGTGCAATATTGCATTTTTTTGTAATTACCAAAAATCCGTATTTTTCCATGTCTACTGCTATGAAATCCCCTTGCTCCTTTGGAATTCATAGCACAGTTTTGTGTGAGAATTTTCCAGAGAGTTCTACAATAAACTGTTTGCTCAGAAGAGAAAAAAAATTACATGCTAACTTGTACCTGAAATGAGAATACACAGCTAGAATAAATAAAACTACTGCAATGACTTGCTGAAACTGTTAGAATCAGAGCTCTAAAATTGTCGATTTTTATACCAGGTAGCTTCCCCTTTGCTTAATGATGTTTGCTCTCCCCCAACATCTGGGAAAACATAACATCTGGAAAGATATAGAAATGCAGTATGTTTTCATTTAGGTGTGACTTGTTTCTGGGGGACATTAGATGTTTATAAACCATGTTACTCAAATAACAAAGAAATTAAAATCTGATGAGTTTTTTTTTTCTTTTAATAAAACGCCTATTCAAAGAGTACCTTACAGTGTATTAGAGAGGCAAATTATAAGTAACATAATACTATAATTAGTAATATACATAAGATGTTGTGATCTCTGATATCAATATTAACTTACCTTGGATTTCAGAAATGTGATGGCTTTGCTGTTGTTCTCTAGAAAATGCACTCTCATCTTTCCCCGATTTGGTCTGGGCAAAGCTTCTCCAGAGAGCAGCTCCAGGAGTTGCATGAGAGAGATGCCATCCTTCAAGTCTGTGTATATATCTTCTATTTCAACCTTTACCTGTGAAGACCAGTCAGACAATACAGACCCTGGCTGAACTTTTGGCCCACAGAATCCCCTACTTCTGATACTAAACGAACAACACCTTCTTGCTGTTTCATTGAGTCTTCTGTATGTTAGATGCATATATGCAAAAAGTGTTGAATCTTAATTCACAAAAAATGGACTTCCAGGAGGACTGACATAATGAAAGTAGACTGAATTAAAAAAAAAAAAAAAACAACACAGAACCAAAACAACAAACAACTAAACAAACAAACAAACAAAAAAAAACAAACAAAAAACCCCCATAGCTGAGCAAATGTAGAAAAAAGCAGATTTTGAAAAATTAAAAAAATTAATTGTTTTCAAAATAAAACATTTTGGGAGAGCTGACATTTTAAAATTCAATTCAAATTAATCTTTTAAACTTTTTATTCTAAGCAATGCATTTAATTTTAAAATTGAGCTGACGATCCCATTCAATGACTTTGTTTTTACTCCAGTCTCAACAATGTCTGTTATATCCTGCTTAGACCTGTGCTACCACCCAGTCTCCATATTTTTAGCCAGAGTCTTACACTAAGCAAAAGATTAAGATCTTTTACAAAAATGTATTTTATTGCTGCCAGTAGTGAGGTCACCCAGTGCTTAGGTGATACCATATGACATAGTGTGTACTCTGACCTAACAAGAACTTGCCTTGGGCGTTTTCATTTGGCCTTATGCCACTAGCCATCAAGAAGTGACATTAAAACCATACCACACACCCAACAATAATTTAGTGTGATTCTGCAATCATAGTAAATAATCTTTTTGTCTTCAGAAAAAAAAAAAAAAAAAAAAAAAAAAAGAAGACATTCTGAAGTTATAGCTTTTTTAATTCAAAGAATAGTAGGGGGAAAAAAGGCAAGTAACAGACATGTGCTTTTTCATTCCTGACTAATTATTAATCAGTTTAACAGATCTTTTCTCCAGAGAAAGAAGAAAACACTGAACGTGTAAAAGCAGCTCAGAGAGACTTTAAGTTTGTACTGTGTGTGGAACAAGAATTTACAACATTCTCTTACTAATTATCTCCATGAAAATAATCCCTGTTTAGTTGCCAACTTTTTTTTTTTTTTTTTCATATTAGATAAACTTAAAATTCTGCCTATGGTATATTACCATTTAAAAAGTTAAAGCTGTAATATTCTGCGACACTTCTATAAATGAAGAATAGTTCCATTTAAATATGTAAAGAGACAGTCTTCATATATCTGCTTTATGCCTCACCCAGCAATAGTTGTAATAGCTTTGTTGCATCACTCTTCTCATAAAGATACCACAGATTACTTAACAAATTCAATCCAGTGGCATCCTTAGCACCAGACCTGAAGTAGTCAGCAGTGCAACTGAGAATACTGCAGCGTCCTGCAGTGTGGTCCAGCCACGTTAAAGAGTGTGTTGAAAAGCTGAGACTACATTGGTGAGACAACCTAGATAAGCTGTCAGTCTCTGCACCATTTCTTACCATATATGGTTTGGAATGCTCTCACAGGCTTTTTTCCCCATGCTTTTATGATAGGTGATCAAGTACTGTGCAGGAAGTTAAGACTGACATTTTAATCTTTGAATTTTAAAGTGTTTTTAAATTGAGAATAAATATATATTTATCTGTAGCTAAACACAAATGATTTCCTACACCATAAAAACATAACCTTCTGCAGGTGGCAAAATAAGAACGTGTTTTGCAGTTCCTCTCTCACAGTAAGAAAAATAAATTTGAAAGTTTGTTGTGCTCTGAGGCTGTCTGCACCAATCACTAACTTAAAACATTACACTGAAAAAAAATGCATCTAGTACTGAAACATCATATAAAAGTGATGAGCTAGAATGGAACTAAGAGGCCTGGTCCTGCTTGGTGTCGCCGAGGTCCAATTTCATTAATATCAGCTACGGACTCTAGAAAAGGGAATTGGTTTTGCATGATGTAATTCCCTACTGTGACACAGCTACATCATTTGTGCCTGATATGAGTTTATCTGCAGTAAGTCTGGAGACTTCTGGAATATGGTGGAGTTACCTCGAACACACAAATCAACAGTACACTAACTCTGAAGCACTTTGGAAGTCTGAAACTTACTGAAAAGAAGCTGGTCTGTACTTGCATGGTAGTATGACTGATCAGGCAAAGCAGAAAGTCTTAAATTTTGGCCAGACAAATAAGGATTGAGCATTGTTTGGGGAAATCCAGACATTTGCAGATACTTTACTTACAGGAAAAAACAGAGCAAATTAAGATCTTGCTCTGAGATGATCACCAAGATACAGTGGACATCACATATTGTGATAACAGGGTTACAAAAATGAACCCTGATTTCAGGGAAGACTGGTAAGGTAAAAGATAGAGGCTGGAGCACTCTGGTTAGTCAAAGCCTTCCTTGTTTGCATATATATGTAATGACAACGCTCGTGAAAAATAACATTAACAAAGAATACAGTGGGTGAAATAAGCAAAATAAACAATAGAAAAGAAAAAATGTCCAAATTTAAGGCGCTACCTACATTATTCCTGAAGAAGACATTGTTCATCCAGTTGGTGAAGGTTTTCTTTTGCATGGACATACGCTGCTCCTGCAGCTTTCTGATATGATCTTTTTCGTATTCAGTATCCATGGTCACCTAGAAAGTCAGAAATCCCAGTGAGGTGCTCAGTGCTGAAGACAGCTGCCTGGCCAGCTACAAAAACCAGTAACATGCCCAGTGTATGTAGCGAACCCAGCCCCAACAAGTACAAGATCGAATACCGCACCCAGTAGAATACCTTAATTTCCTTTTGCTTCAATTCCACTCAACTTTACTTTTAACTTACTAGAGTCCTCCCTTTTAAAATGCATCTCTAGTTTCAGGATGAAAATGTGACATGTATCTATGCAGCTTTACTTTCTTTCTTTCAGTCCCTCCCCAGTCACTCGATCCCATGAGGAGCATGATGATCTGAAAGCTGTCAATAACTTCCTTGTGTGTGCCAGAAGCACATGACAGAGAACCGATCTCAGACCCTGTCAGAAAGAGGGATCTGCAAATCACTTCCAATGCACTGCTTGAAAGTGTGTTATGTTCTTTGAGGGCTGGTTGAAATGCTGCTGCTGCTTGCTTTCAGACCACAGTATTTCCCACAGAAATCAAATAGCTGCTTAAAACGGAAATGGAACCAACTTGGTTCTTTCCTCTCACAAGTTCAGTTTTGCATATCTATCTCTGTAAGGATGGTGGTGCAGGTCCATAATCACATGGACACAGTCCTAGGCTGAGAGTCAGGAAGCATTATTCTTCTTCCCCAGGCTGTCAGAGACTTGTCTGCCTCATCCATATCAGTGAAAGATCAGGCTTGTAATTCATCCACAGCACCCAAGCTGAACATTCAGGAAGATTAGAAAGGACAAGTCTTCCCTTTAGAGCCTGTGATACAATAAACTGGATTTCAGCTCAACTGAACAACTCGTTTGGAGTCATTTTGCTTATGGTATAAATCCGTAAGAGCAGTGACCTTGCTGTTATGAAGGCAAGATAATCACTTAAAAAAAAAAATTTAAAAAATCAGTGTGAGATCTATAGTTACAGTCAAGTTTAGTGATCAAACATCATCTGCTTGGACTACTGCCATAATTATAAGTATTGCCTGGATATCAGCCTAGCTGTGAAACCAAGAAACCTGTTGTAATGGTGGAAGAGGAGAGAGGTTTCTGCTGCTGTCAACCCACTGCAAAGAGAGAAGGGAATGAAAAAGTAAAACCTCTGACAAACTGCAGAGGTGTGGAACAGGGTGACCAACTACCCAAATATTCTGTGCCTGTTTTGCAAATGCCCAGTTCTGAGCTATTCTGGGCTCTGTGCCCTTTTAATTCATAAAACATAAAATACTGAAGAAAAACATTGTCTGTCCTAGTGTGAGAAGACAGCAATAGGGAACTAGCAACAGCAGCTGCTGCAAGTGGGAAGTTGCTTGACTGTTAGTTTACCATGTTCTAATAAATCCGAAGAATTTTGCCATATTAGAAGATGAAAATGTGTGCAAAATGCAGAAGCAATGATTTGTTACTGCATTTTCTTTTTTTTTTTTTTTTTTGGCAGATGTTTCTTAACTGCCAGTGCTTGACTTCTACAAAACAGGGACAGCATTGAAACCTGACAGTTCAGCAACAACGCAGGGAAGGATCACAACCTTAGATGAAAGCCTTATAAAAGGAATAATTTAGCAAAGTTTGAAATAGAACTATAAAGAATATCCTCACAATATTTTCTTATCTTTTGGTCTAGTTCAGCATTGCCTACTTTCTCCATCTGGAGAGCAGATATTCAAAGAATTGTCTTTCCCTGCCAGAGGGGTGATATTAACTCACTCCCATGTAATAAACCCATATAGTTAACCCATATCATAATGACATTTCTGAATTTCCCACATGGTTCTCAGAATGTCTGCAAGCTCCTTTTTTTTTGAAAAGGTTGTTATCCAAGCATTGCAGCCACCTTGAACAAGGACCAAACTGATTTAATTTAGGTGCAAAGGGAGCTTATTTGTTGAGCTACTGCCTCATGCATCTCACCTGTTTTATTAAATTAAGCTAGAAATGCTCCCTGCGTTGCTAGATGATTACCTGAAGACAGATCTGTAATAGATTATCTGCATTTGCAGGTTGCAAAGGCAGTGCTAAGAGCCAAATATGACTATAATGATACATTACAGGAAAAAAGATCAAAGAACATGAAAAAAAACGGACTCACTCAGGTTTGGAGGAACTCCTTTCTGACATTCAGCAGTTGGTCATTCTGGAGAATGATTTTCAGTTGTAGATCCACTCCTATTCCTATATTCAGCTCGCTGCTTTCACGCAAAGCGACCTTTGAATTTGGGAACAGAGACCAAGTATTTACGATCTACCTATGAACCTTTCATCTGTTCTGAAGTAAATAACCCATCAGAACACAATGAGTAAAGGTTGTCACAGGCCTCGTCTGATTTTTACACTAAAAAATAATGCATGAGTGGCACCAAAATTGCTGTAAAGTGGTGAAAATAGTCATCCACCATGCTGATACTTTGATAAAGAGCATCCTTCAGAATTGCACTGAAGGCTCTAACTGATCACAGGCTGCTCTTTTGAAGAAATTCTTACCTGGGAAATTAAACCCCACAATGGAGTCTGAAAATGAAAGCACAGCAGAGATTACAAAGACCAGAGCAATTCACAAGTAGTTAAACTGGGATACAGCAAATGAGAAGGTGAAATTGTGAAACATTAGGAATTTGCAAGTCATTGCTTTGAGGAAGCTCATGTGCACGGATACCTGCTGCTGGCAGGGCAGACTGGGAGCAAGCTGGCAGTGCCAGAAGCTTCCAAAGTTTACCATTGATGGACTTATCATTAATAACAAAAGGGAAAATAATTCTGGTAATTTATACAGCAGTGAGTCCTTTCTGTCACTTACAAGGTTGCACAAGCACAGAACACATTGACTTGGCACCATTGCCAGGAACTAGAGGGGTGTTGCTGGGCATCACTGCTAGAAAACGGACAGGCATCTGAAATCAGAAGCTGTAAGTGAAGACATCCAGCTCAGAGATGAGGTAAGGGAATAGTACTCTTTTCCCTTCTGGAAAGTGTAGTTTAGTTATCATCCAAAAGTGACAGGAGGAAACGCGTAAGAAGAAATGAACAACCCGCCCCCAAAACTCAGTACAGATAAAACTTGATCAACAAAATCTGTATCTTCATACATACCTGTCGTGGTTTCTGTTGGGATAGAATTAATTTTCTTCCTAGTAGCTGGTACAGTGCTGTGTTTTGGGTTTAGTGTGAAAATAATGTTGGTAACACACTGATGTTTTAGCTGTTGCTAAGTAGTGCTTATCCTAAATTAAGGATTTTTCAGTTTCCCATGCTTTGCCAACGAGGGGGTGCACAAGAATCTGGGAGGGAGCCTGGCCAGGAGAGCTGCCCCAAACTAGGCAAAGGGATATTTCATACCATAGGACATCATGCTCAGTATATAAGCTGGGGGGAGCCAGCTGGGGGAGCGATCAGTGCTCAGGCCTTGGTCAGCGGCTGGTGAGCAATTGCATTGTGCATCTCTTGTCTTGGGTTTCACTTCTCTCTCTTTTTTATGATATTCTTTTTCAGTACAATTATTGTTGCTATTACTATTATATTTTATTTTAGTTATTAAACCATTCTTATCTCAACCCACAAGTTTTACTTTTTTTTCCAATTCTCCTCCCCATCCCACTGGGTGGGGGAGGAGTGAGCAAGCAGCTCTATGGTGCTTAGTTGCTAGCTGGAGTTAAACCACAGAAAGACTCTAGAGAAATACCATACATAGTGTCACAGAAGACAGCTACAAAGAAAAAAATTGAATACATATGTTACAGGTATTATTCAAAATATTCCCTCCGAATTCCTAGTCTTGTGTTCACCAGCCAACTATCACAATGTAATTCTTATTATCATTAAACAGGAATAGGATGACGGAAGAGAAAGGACATAAATTCAGCAACTGTTTACAACTCTTCTGTAAGCTTATTGCCTGATTATAATTCCACTCTTTTGTGTCTTCCTTTTAGTTATACCTACATTCTTCTATAGGCAGGATTATAGGCTGTCAGTTTAAATCTTGTACAGGTTGTCTAGGTTGAGTGCTTTGAGAAAATGTCCTTGCTCTTATCAAAGAGAAGGCAGAGGACCAATAAGTGAATTGGCCATGGATGCAGGCATTTCTCCCTATTGCAAGTTAATTATTATCTAAATGATTAAATGTGTGAAACACTAACTTTACTTTTTATGACAATACAAGGCAATCAAATATCTGGTATAAAATTTCACTAACTCCCAAATATCCATCTCAATTTATTGTATCTATCTATCGTTCAAAGTTAAAATGGCGGACATTTATGTGACACTGATAAACATTTCCTCAGTTATTTATATCCTAACAAGGTAAGAGGAAGGGCATAATAATATTTGTGTGCAGTTTCCTGGAGAGACCAGGAACAAGAAAATCAGCCCCCCTGCCTAATTATAGGCCCTCTCTTGCTGCCTTCTCAGAGAAGGGGAGCCTTGCTGCTGATCTCAGGAAAAAGGGCCCAAAGTCACCCTCCCCTTGCCCTGTTTTCAGTCTGAAGTGGTTTACCGCAGTGGCATCAGTGTTTTCTCACTTCTTAACAGGAAGGACCCTGATGTGGGATTCCTTTCTGCAGAGTAGCAGCCACGAAACACGTTAGGTTTTCTTAGCACCCTTTCTTATCTGCCCACAATCTTGTTCTACGTGAGAGGGAAATGGAGGAGACTGTGGAGATCAAACAGACCTCATGCCCATGCAGCCTCACGTGCAGCCCCAGAGCTCCTCTGCTCCCAGCCCTTCCCCCACTGCTCTTCCCCTCCTGGCAACTCCATGTAAAACAGAGGGATGTGACACTTCATTTCTACCTACCTGAATTTTATTTTTAAATATAGTTGCCTTCTTCCTCCCACAACATGTATGTGAATTCCCAGCTCCTCTCTATGGCGGGAAGAAGCGTTTAATCCCCCTGTCACAAAGAGCTTAGAAGCGACAGTCACAGGAGGGGCAGAGGGTCGCAGATGCAGAGTTTGCTGCTCCCGCTCCCACCCCTGACCTGGCTGAGGGCTGGTCGCCATCAGCTTTCCCAGAAGAGCCGATCCCTGCGCCTGCCGAGGCCTCCCTGGCCCCGCTCTCCGGGCGGCAGCGCTGGCTTCCCCCCAGCATTGCCCTTGCCCTCCAGGGCCAGAGAATACATTCACACAGGTGGGTGCAGATGCCTTTGCGTGCCAAAGTGTCCCTATGTAAGGCCATTCACAGCTGACAGTCCTGTAATTAAATGAGCCCTTCATCATACCAAGCTACTACACCTGTGCTCTGAGCTGTCGCTGCGCAAATCCAGCTCCCGCTTAAAAGCTATGTGGCCTACTCCAGCCTGCTCTTACAGGCGGGCTGACTTTGTTCACATGGCTCAGGTAAAAGGTTTGGCACAGCCTGTCACCCTACGTTACATATGCTTTGCATACGCACGTTCCTGAAGGTACGTGGAAAGCCTGTCTGATCTCCACTGAGAAGGTTTCCCAAATCTCAAAGAAAATGAGTACCTTAAGTGCAAACACGTGCAGGACAGCTCAGCCCTCTACCCCCCACCGTGTCTCCAGCCATGTTGCTTCCACATGTCTGCGTCCCAAAACAACAAACAGCTGGGCCTTGACCCTGTGGAGCAGGAAGGCAGCCCCCCCCCCTCAGCACCATGGACTTGTAGCCCACAGGGTGCCAAGCGCAGGAGCTAGCCTGCTGCCTGGGGCCAGCAGGCCCGGTCCCACAGGTAGCCAGCCCTCCCCAGCTCCAGCAAGCAGCTGGTGTTCAGTCTCACCGTGGAAGCGTGGACACGGGTGAGATTAACTGTGATCCCAGAATATTTCCTGACTGTACCCCGAATGACAGCAAATCTTAAACCTCATTACGGCACAAAGGAGCTACGCTTTGGATATCGAGAACGCCGGAGAGCATCAGGCAGTAGTTATTGCAAGAAGCTGCTCGCTCATTTGGGATATTAAGGCTGAAGAAAAGCTGGGGCGTTAGTCAGAAGCAGTTTAGGAGAAGCATGGAGACCTCCAGCTGTCAGTCCGCACTTTCACAGGCCCCTCTGCTGGACTTTGTCCCTAAAGAGCCAAATACTTCTCTCAGCTTCTATCCCTGAGGACCCCCAGCTCAGCACCCCGGGGCACACCCCCCACCCCCCCACATACCTGCCTTCCCAGTGCCACCATCACCAGCTGCCCCAGGTGCAGGGGGGATCCCGGTGGATGGAGCCCCAGCTCCTCTTAAAGCTGAGCTCTGCCTGGGAGGATCTAAACTGGCATCCTGGGATGCTGGGTTGTTATAAACCTCAGCCTCCCCACGCTCTAGTCTAAACTAGAAGTTGCTTTTTCTCTTTGAACAGTTGGCTGGCGGCGACATGACATCAACAGGGAGCAGAATTCAAGCAGAACAGTCGAATTACATCATCCAAAGGAACTGGAGCCCCTCGCTGAATTTGAAAAAGAGGACAGCTTAAAGCAAAATCAGATGGATTTATTTTTCCTGGCACTAAGCAGTTCAGTCATCTTTTTGAAACACAAAATATACATTTGCTTGTTTAGTCATGAATTAAAGACATTTTCTCCTTGGAGTTGTTTATGTTATCTTGAAATTTTCCTTCTGTTTCTGAACCTCAAATTGTTAACGTAAGAGCTTCAAAGGCTTTGTGGGATGAACACATGGGACAGAGGACTTTAATTCTCTTTCCATCTCATACCAACATAAATAAAGGGTTTCAAGTGACAGAACAGCCTTAGTATTTTGAATATCAAACTCAAAATGGGCCTTAGAAATCACTGCATTGGCAATGCCAGATCTGACTAATATATTTTTATCATCTAGTTCAGATGTTTTCATTTTTATTCACTGCTACTAACGAAAACCACTGCATGAGGGCAAAATTCTTTTACAGCTGTATTTCAGGGGGTTGTTTGTATAGTGGAGTGATAAAGCATTACTTCTGTTTATCAATGACACAAAATTATGAGGCTTCCATGCAGATTGGTTCCCAGCACCCGTAGTGCCAGAGCACTGTACCCTGCCCAGAGGGACGGTGTTTGCCATGGTGTGCTCTCAGGTTTTGGTCCCCCACTGCCACAGCCTGGCTTGCTAGCACTGCTACGTACAAACCCTTTTAACTCTGCAGCAACGTACACTTGACAGTAGTAGGAGCAATAGCTAAACTGTAGGATCCTGGTGGCACAGATGCATCTTTGGAGATGCTTCAAGTTGTGTGTATACAGGAGATGAAAGGCAGAAGGAATTAATTTAAACACAACATTAAAATGAATGTTCTATTGATATAATTGGTTATTTTTAAGTAGTAGATAGCACAGTGTAGATGTCCTTGGATTTCTGGGGACAAACATACTGAAGTACTTTTTGCTAAACTGCTATTTAATCTATTTTTCAAGGTTAGTACCCCCACTGAAGTTAAAAGAAGTGCCTCTCAGCTCAAGTTTCAAGCTTTCAAACTACACAGGAAATTTTTGATTTACCTTCCACACTTGGACTTTAAGGAATTTCCACGCTTAGACATTAAGAAAGTCCAAAATTACATTCAGCTATAAAAAGCTAATTACAGAGAGTGCTATAAAAAGCTAATTACATAGAGGTGCTGGAGGTTTTTGCGTGGTGTTTTTTTGTTTTTGTTTTTTTCTTTTTTAAATATAAATTTAATTCTGGAATCAAGCCTTGGTGTGGGCAGTAATTTCAGCAACAAGGTCAAGGACACAGAAGAAAAACAGCTATAACCTATTATGGATACATAAACTGAGGTGGGAAAATAAGCAGCTTGCCAAATAGCTGCTATGCCTATAAGCCTTAAGTAGCAGGATTACAAAATTCTAGTCACTAAAAGATTACTTTCCAGAAACCAGCTTACAAAAGAAAATCTCAGGTAGTTCAATATTAGTTTATTAAATCAGCAATTTTTATCACACCTTTCTAAAAATGATTACAAAGCATATTAAAATATATTACAGTATCTGCAAGGAATTTATTGTGTAATAAAAGTGCAACAATAATAAACTTACAGCTTTGCTTGCCTAGTTGGACAAACTGAAGCACACTGCACAGATCAAGCCTTCCCTCAAAAGTCAGAGTGCCTCTGAAGTGAAAACACAATATTTAATATTAGAAAAGGTGAGCATGTGAAGTATAAAACAAAGTTCATGTTCATTCTCTCAGTGCTAAGTTACACATACCCATCAAACCATACACTTCAAACTCTGCTTGAATTCCAACAATATCAAGAGCCAAAGTGAGTGCACATTGTGAAGGGACGAGAGTGAGAAGAAAAAGAGGGCACATTTCAAGTATTGGGGATGAACGATGTTCTTGAAAGTCCGGGACCAGATACTGCAGCTTTGAGACCAGGTTCCACACAAATCCATACCATCCCCAACTAACAACTGAGACCTCACCCTGACCTAAAAATCTTTGTAAACTCACAATTTTCAAGCTGTCACAGCTTTAAAAGGCTCTTGCTGTCCTGTAGTGTGGTTATGAGCGGTAACCCCATGTTTTCTGCTCCAGTCTACAGCAAAATTCTAATTAATTTCTGTGGGAACAGAACTAGGGTTGGGAATTAAAACTGTTGCGGAATACTTGGAAAAGAGGTAAAAGCAGCAGCCTCTACTTTGGTTTATGGCAGCAGACCACACCTGTGGGCACTGATTTAACAGGATGAATTACTGACAGTTTTGAACAGTCTCACAACAAACGTAATCAAAATCCTAGGCATGAAGTGGCCAACAAATCCAACATCTTAGTCTTTGTTCAGCAGAGATTAGTAACATCAAAGTGAACACCAAATGTTACATCATACTGCTGTTCCCAATAACCACCTAGAGCATAATTTCATGAGAGAAGGTAATCCTGCTCACTTCTTATGTTCCTAACACAGGGACTCACTAACTCCACAGAACATCACCCGAACTGGTGCGTGTGGCTGGTTTAACTAACTGAAGGGGCTTGCAGGATCTGACAGCCAGAGACACAGCAAGGCAAATGGAGTAGGCCCACGGGTCTGTAAGGAGGTAGTGAGAAAAAGAGATCTCTTCCCCTGAGCAACAGCAACCTACTGTATCAGTTTAGCTGTGCGAGAAACTGCTGTTTAAAGTCCACATGAAATGTACTTTATTCCTGTCAACAAAGTATGATGCTAGTGCACTGCACCACATATCTAGAAATACATTTATGCATGTAGTTCTACATGCTGATCCTGAAACACTTCTATTCCTCCAGATCAACAGAGAAAATCCAACTCTACTCTTACATACACTTCATGCATTCCCCTTCCAAATTCTAAAGGAAAATAAAGCAAAACATTCCAATCCCATCTAGACAAAATATTTTAACTTATCAAAATGATGCATTTGTCTCCCCTAAACCCAAGTTAGCACACTGTCACGGAGATTGAAGAAAAGGCTGTGTTCTCCGTTTTACTACCAATAAAGCTAGAAAAATAAAATAAAAATCACTGAGAAGCTATCCTGCTCCTCTCACTGAGGGAGGATATTCTACTGGCAAGGGATCACATGGCTCTAATGCATCCAGAGCATCACCCTTGGAAGCTACACGCAGTAGGAAGTCAAACACAGGTCCACCCCTGGAATCCTGTGCTGCTGAAAAGCAAGGTAAGGCAGGCAGCAGCAGAGGATCAGCAACTTCCCAGATCCTCTCAGCTTTGCCCACACCACAGCAGTCACACTACACAAGCTTGCTTTCCTTCTCCTGGTGGCTTTTATTACTAAGCTAGTCAGGTTGGTCATTAGCGTATGGATTTGTTACTGACTGCAGGCACTACACACGAACAAGCATGCATTACTGCTTCTGCAGCCTGTTTAACTCCTGCAATGTCTATAAAATTACTTTTTGTTCAAAAATAAATTATACAGAAAATCAAGTTACTCTGCAGATGTACAGTCACATAGGTAGACTCATGGTCAAGTTTCACAGCTCTACTAAAGTACGCAGAGATGCACTAAGGCTAATCTGGCTCCTCATTTAGTTCTAAAGTTGATATGCTTGAATGAAAGGAAAAACCTAAGAATTAAAAAAAGCAAGCAAGTCCTCAAGACTATGCTAGGATATCCTTGATACAGGCCGAGAAGCCTGGCAAGGTAAAGGCGTTGTTCTGTCATTATTTATAATAGCTTCATTGTTTTCTCACAGTAGAGCCCTGGCAAAGTTCATGGTAATTTCACATCAGAACAGAACAGATACAGAAGATAAAAGATCTGGAAAGATCTGAAGTATTAAACCTGCCTGACAACCTACAAATATTTGATCTGAAAAAAGAAGCTGAGGCCCTTAGGTCACCTTCAAATCTGAACACTTAAGTGTGACTAAAATCTTAAATGGGAGACAATACCCAGACTACTTCCCTCCCCACTCCTCCTGCAAGGATGCTGAAACACTTTTTGTCTTGCTCTGTCTCAGTAAGTGGTAGCAACAGTGTCTTCTGAGACTCAAAAAGTGCTCAAATCTACAGTACCTTTGATGTGTATGATATTTCATACTACAAAGGGAACACAAGTCAATTCCTGATTACATGTGTAGAGCAAAACTGACTGCCAAGTTTGATTTTAGAAAAGAATTGGCCCTCCCTGAAAGACTCAAGTTCACAGGTCCAAAAATTTGCGTTCTTTTAAGGTAATGATAAAAATCAGTTGTAAGCAGCCAGTATGTTCAACTTTGATTGTGTCAGAAAAATGAATGTTTATTAAGCATCCACTCTTTTCACAGATTGCTTTCAATAAAGGAATAATATCTGGAGGGACCAGTCTATCATTTATTACAGTCAGTGTAAAGATTCTTGTTAGCCTCCTCATCTTTCAAATCTGCCACCAGAGGAATCAAATCTCTCTTTTGCGGTTGTCAGCTACATGTTGGCAAAAGAAAGTTAAGAACTTTTCTTAAAAATACTGTAAATGAAAAAAATATACAGAGATAATTGTATAATTACCTGTAAATAGAAATTAAATACCAATGAAAATTTCCCGAGACAATCTGATGTGTATTGAAGATGCTGACTTTGAGCAATGCAATTTTTCTTAACAGTAAGGCTTGATTTCAATGGAAATGCGCTTTAATTTTTTTTAAGTGAAAACATTCTGCTGTCACTTTGAACAATTGAGGAATTGTCTGCAGAGCAGCTAAACTGAAACCTCAAAAGAAACTCCAAATTCAAGAAACAAAGGAGATTCAGTTCTTCTAATGATAATACTGAGTATATAGTGTTGTATAAATTGAAGGAGCAGTTCTTCAGATAACATGACACAATGATAGATTGAAAGAATCATTTTAATATTTTGCAGTTCTAGCTATAACCAGTAAAGTTTTAAAACAACTCTGCTCACATTCTGAGCACTTAAAAGACTCTCCCTGCTACTCTTTTTCTAATCCACTTAAATAATAAAAAGAATAAAAATAAAATTTCCTTTCATATCAGCCTTTTCTTAATCTATAAGGATGTTGACATTCACTTGATGCCTAAAGCACGTTTTTAGCATAGAAAATGTTCCCTGCATAGGCAAGTGAATTTAGCATCTAGAGCTTCCTTGCGCTAGTTAAAATAGCTTGGAGAAACTTATGGTTGATAAGTATTGAGGTTTGGTGGAAGCCAGTAATTTTTATGCACGGACTTTTCTGCTTCATGGTTGTGAAGGCAGCACGACATGGAAGCAGGACTACAAAAACATTTTCACCTTACAATAGAGCTATACAAGGCACTTGTGACAAGCATGTCTGAGTGAAGGTGCAGGGAGAGCTACATGAATGTTTCCCTGCTACCATGCTTCTAATTTCAGTAACTTGCATGAAATGTGCTGTGAGGTTTAAGGATATAAGCCTAATTTCAAATTTTGGTAGTTTCAACACGTCTGTTGAAAGATTTCCAAAATCCTCTTTCTTTTCCTTGTGTTTTTCACTCTGCTGTCTGGAAAGGTTTCCTGTGAGATGGTGGCACCAGATGGGAAGGTAGCGTGCCAGGCAGTTCATATCCATCCAGTTTAATCTTGATGAGATGTTTTGCTAATGCAAACTCCTCATCATCCAACATCCCATCGCCATCACAGTCTGAAAGTTTCCAGATCTTCCCCAAGACACTGTTGGGTAGTTTAGAAGTCACCATCTCCTTCTTTGCACTAATCCCAGATATTTTGCCATTGATTGGTGACAGAGTGTAGAAAATCTCATCATAAGCAGGTTTATCTTTGGCAACAACCCATTCGTCTTCATCAGCTCCTTCCTTAGCACCTTCTCCATATCCGTGGCCAAAAGGTCCTGCCATGGTGCCATCAAAGGCTCCACCTTGTACGATCTCTGTGGGCATATTGCTCTCTTCCTGTCTGATCAGGCTCATCAGAGAGGCAATTTTGTTGGCCAGCATGTTATCCACAGCTTCAATTAGCTTTGGTTTCAAAGAATGAAATTTAGTGAAGTCACAAGTCTCCAACAGCTCCTGTCAATAACAAAGGTTTCAGGGACAGTAGTTAGAAACATTTTGAATGCATTGAAGAGGTTAAAGCATGGGCTTAAAATCAACATAATCTGTTATCTTCTGAAGCAATTTTCATAACTGAAACACCTCTTGAAGGAGAAACAAAGCTGACACATGTACTATACATCCAACATATTGATCAAACACCCTAAGACAATTTTATCAACAGTGTATGAGCTCATCTATTAAATTACACTTACAATACGATTTTCAAAACAGCAATGCATAAAAACATGACAGTTGGTGAATGTTACCCAACAACTTTCTGTTCGGTGATTTTCTTCCAAACATAAAATAAAGCATGAAAGTAGGTCCTCAGTCCTGCTAGCACTTAAAAGAAATCCAAGAGTTTGCAGGACTGATCTGATTTTATTGATTAATCTTCTTGTTTGTGGTTAGGTCATGAAGAAGTATCCTTTATCAATAAAGAAAAACTGAGTTGGGATAACAGCAGCAACGTTTTTATAGAAGTGCTGCTGGGTTCATGAAGTCATATGGTCCCTACCAAGTTTTCATCCTGTGCATAAACTCCTACTAACCCCAGTGAGATGTTTAACTGGGTGATATGTGCTATTCTAACACAAGCCCAAGCATGTTTTACACCAGAGCGTTAGAAAATTAAAAATGTTTTAGGAAATTATTAAATGGTTTCTACAGGAAAAATGCTAGCCAGGAAGAGAGAGTTACAGTGGAAACTTAAAAAACCCCAAACACCCTCACCCCCCCAAAACCCCTCTCAAAATGGTGTTAACTACTTTAACAAGTCACACCTATCACCCCAGTAAGCTGCCCCCATACACATCAGAACTAAGATGATATGAACCCAAGACACCTGAAGCACAGGCAAGCGGCTTTGCCCATGCACACAGATCTTCGGATTTCTTAGAGGAAAATCACCAACCAACCACCATCACTCTGTTCAGGTAGTATTTATACATAATCACGTGATTTACGGCAACTGATCAGTATAAATTTATGATATGCAATAAATCTTCGAAAGCAAAGGTCAAACCTGCTATCTGTTTTGGCACAGTTTTGTTTTCTCACAATTTTGCTCCTCATTACAGAACTGACTGATCTCTCATGTATATATTTGCTGCCATCTGCTGCTAAGGCTTAGTGACATCCACTACTAGTTTGATAAAGTTCTATTCAAATTTTGTTTCAGTATTCAAAGTGACAACTGATCACCCCTCATTCTCTCCTCTTGCATCAACAACAGAAGTGGCAAGGGAAAAGACAGTCAACTTTGTCCACACAACTCCCTTTTAAAGCCTAACTCATGAAACCCTTCTAACAATCCTGCCTGTGAAAACCTAGCTGAAATAGATGTTGTGCTTGATCTGTAATTTACTGTCTCATGCCAATAATTGACTCCCAAGTTAAATATTTCAGTTCACAAAAGAAACTTGTGCATCTCTATAGATAGGTTAATCAGCCAGTAATTACCCTGATTAGCAGTGAAAGTGTACCACAAAGTGTCAGAATGATACACAAGTGTCAATCTGGAAAACATCCTCCATCATATTCATCAGTAGCCCACAGTCAGACCAAATCACAGGCTCCTGATCTCATCTTCCTCAGCTTCCAAGCTGTATTACCTTCTAACTCAAAGGCCATTTAAGAAGCCTATGATCTGAGATCCAAAAGCTGCAAATTGAGGCTTGAGGAATAAATTGAAAAGCGTTGCTAACACAGCATTAGCTGTTCTTCCCTAAGATACACTCTAAAACTCACCTCAAATCAGAGGACATAAATAAAAAGGTGAGAAAAATGTGACAGAAAATTGGTAGTTAGATTGCATCAAGTTCAAAAGAGGAACAAGAGATAAAAGGCATTGAAAAATTAACGATAAGAGTACAAATTCAGAACTACCTCTTCTTCATAGAATACAAGCTCAGAAAGACAAGAAAAAAATGAGACACCACCTTCAGAAGAGAGAGGTTTTAAGTTGGACTTTTCAGGTAACACAGTACCTTTATTACTCACTGGCAAAGAGCATCAGTAAGAGCAAGAACAGAGTAGGGTAAAAATTAATAATATGTAACTAAGGATATCTTCATCTACACAAGTATATGACAGCATTACAAAAGCAAGATAAATACCCCCATTTACGACACAGAACAAGAGCCAGCTTAACCCGCTGTCCTGGCTTCAGCTGGAATAAAGTTAATTTTCTTCCTAGTAGCTGGTACAGTGCTGTGTTTTGGATTTAGGATGAAAATAATGTTGATAACACACCAATGTTTTAGTTGTTGCTAAGCAGTGTTTATACTAAATCAAAGACTTTTCAGCTTCTCCTACTGTCCTGCCAGCAGAGATTAATTAGGAGGGGACACAGCAAGGACAGCCAACCCAAATGAGCCAAAGGGGCATTCCATACCAAATGATGTCATGCCCAGTATATAAACTGGGGGGAGTTAGCCAGGACACATCCTGGCTCGGGGACTGGCTGGGCATCAGCCAGTGGGTAGTAAGCAATTGTATTGTACATCACTTGTTTTGCATATTTTATTATCACTATTATTAGTTTCCCTTCAATTTCTCTCCTATTAAACTGTCTTTACTTCAACTCATGCATTTTACTTTCCTCCCCTTCAATTCTCTCCCCCATCCCACTGCGAGGGGGAGTGAGCAAGCAGGAGTGTGGTGCTTAATTGCTGGGTGGGGTTAAAACCACAACAACCCTAAGTGTCCACTGCTATTTTATTTGCACAAAACCTTTAGTATCATCTGCCATGAGGGACCAAATATTGACTAAAAGGACAGAAGGTCTGATTCCTTATGGCAATTTCTATAGTCCTGCATCAGGGGATGAACGCTAAGCAAGTTACCAATTTTTTTTGTTCCACACTGCTTCCAAGTTGTGCTAACACCACGACACATGATTGACTGTCACTTCAGCTGCTACTGCTGAAGACCCTAAACTATAACGCTGAGATACTCTGTCCTACCTTTTCCAATTTGGCAATCCTGTTGTAAAGTTAGTATTATTGCAGTGGAACTGCAATCTATCATCTTACCTGCATTTTATTGACTTCAGGGAAGTCCCCTGCTGAGATATGGTATTCCCTTTGCAGCAGGATATATATCTCTGGTAATCTGCTGATCAGCTCCTTCTTCTTGTTCTCTTTTCCAAATACAGAGGGCATTTCTTTTTTCAGATAGCTGATGATGTACGCATGAACCTAAGAAGCAGCAAAACTGAAATCAAGCCTACTGTTTATCTACAATTAACATTAGTGTTCTTCACCCAGGTCATAAAAAGAAACAGAAATAATACGTTTCCTTAAATCAGCTCAAGGATAAGGTACTACCAATGATTGTTTCTGGAACATCATGTTTACATGAACAGTTACCAACTAACTTTTGCCACTTTCAGCATTCCTTTGAGGGGCAGAGAAAAAGCAAACACATTTAGAAGAAATACAGATGCACACCTGCAGATTAAGGAGAAGCATGGTACAGCATTCTATCAGGACCAACAGTGACAGAAAAAGCAAGGCCCCGAAACCACTGACACTACATGCATGGATCATGCAGAGCTCCAGCCACACATGTCCATCTGTCTCAGGGGTAGCGATCTGTAACTCCATTTGCCTCAACAATTATTGTGGGAAGCAATGGAATAATGCCTCAAGTAATCCAAGTATGCTAACCGGCAGGGCTATCTAACTGAAGTGACACCACATTCCTACCTATTTACTCCCAGAAAAGCGAGCACCTGTAGTCTATATTTACGCAGCCACCAGAGGATGACAGAGCAGTCAGTGTACTGTAAGAACAGCATGCCATGGCTGCTTTAAGAAGCCTTAGGGAGAAAAGTAGAGCCTTTCCAGCATACAAGGAAAGACACAAATTTAGGATGGCAAGTCCTAAAAACCACACTGATACTTGCAGAGCTCAAAGTTTCCCATCTGCCGTGATCAAGATAATCCATCGCTGCCATCCTGAACCATTCATCTCTCCCCTTTCCCACCCTCCCACCACCTTTCACGACCAAAGCGATCTGCTTGGCCACACTGCAAGTGACCTGGACCAGGACAGAAACTGTGGTTGCACTTCTTAACCGAGGTCAGTTCACTTACCCAGTTCACTGTGTGGACACGGATACTTGTTCTGCACACAAGAGGGAAGCACAAGGGCAGCCTTTTAGAAGCAACGCACATCTATCACAGCTTGACATAATCAAACTGCTTTCCTAAACTCAGACTCTGACCGCTGAAGTCAAATGATCTCCACAACAGGATAAATCTTTACAGAACTCAAGCCCTTCATTAAAAATGGATGCAGCTGTTCCCAAAGCAGAAGGTACTTCAAATTTTCTCACACAGAGAAAAAAAAATCATTATAAATACAAATGTCTGCCAAACTGTTGAGCAGTAAAAAGCAGAATTTTTGAAGACTGGGGGGAAGAGAGACTATCACAAAAATGCATCAGTACAAAAAAAGTGAATACATGGATGTGGTGTAAGTATAATACTTAATACTTTCCAAAGCATGACAGAATATGTCTTTACAGTACTCTGTACAAACCTTACACAACCAGTACAGGGGAAGTGCTCTCCCGTTCCTTACTTATTTAGGAGGCTTACTGGAAAAATATCTCTTAGTTTCTAAAGGAAAATGGTGTCACCAGTTGTTATTTGCACATCTTCAGATCACAACTTTCACAAACATCACTTCCTCATATCTAATAAGTATGCATGCATTTTAATTGCAGATACATTTGAATTCCTACTAAGGAGAAAAAAAATAAACAGTCTAAAGAAGTACTGTTTCTACATAAAACCATGACATTTTCTAATAAGGTAGATATGAGTATTTCTCCAGAATGACAGCACTGATTCAACAAGGATATTTCACTTCACTTAAGAGAATTTAGAAATAGTTGTAAGTAATTTTAAGGATGTTTAAAATAATACTTCTAGCAAAACCAGAAAAGTATGTTTATAGTTCACAAGCACTAACAGTTTCACACATGTATGCTAAGTGGTCTAAGGTCTGCCAGTATGCACATGTGTTTCTTGAAGATAAGAACAGTTCTCATCTTCAAAATTGGATAGTGAGTCACAGGACTTAAAAAAAGAAAAAAGCCTAATGCCCAAATTTGGCAGCAAGTTGACAGTTTGCTTTTGTTTTTAGTTACTGCACATGTTTTAGAAGATATTAAGAACAGAGTGGCACAGAAATAGGACCAAAAAAATTACCATGCAAATCTGTAAATAATTATTTTTGAGTGTTTGTATCTTAAGTCCTTTGGAAGACAGGAGGATGACACTGGAAATATTACATTGCTTCTTTCCTGAAGATAAGGTTTATTCCCCTTCCATAGCTACCTAATTAACACGTCCCATGAGCACTGTATTTTGTATTCACCTTTATCCATTTTACATTACATAGAAACACCTAGAGACAATCCATCTAACTTTTCCACTTCCTAAACGATTGTAACAAATGAAAGCAAAAAGCTGTCAACAACATCCACAACACTGATTGAGATTATAGCAACTTTTAACACATCATCATCAGGAACGTGAATTTAAATGAGGTTTTCAAAGAAACAACTGCTACGGGGTGCCCTGAAGCTCAGGCCACAAAAACCCCCAAACTTTAAGTGTATCGTTATATCCAGAGAGTTAATTAAGCCAACATAGAAAGTGGTATACACCCCCACATTACTATTCTTACATCAATTTAAGTGCAAGTCCTCTTCATTTTTACTTAGAAGTCCACATGAAAATGTGTTCCAAGACAAGTGCATTAACTCAACTCACATTCTGTCGGATAACTGCATAGGAAATTAGAATTTCTGTCTGGTAACACCAGCTTTCTCACCAAGTACTTCTGAGACTAGATTTCCTTTTCCAATTCTCCAAATGACAAATTGTAATCCTTGAATCACCAATTTTCATTTTATTCTTGAGCTTTTCAAAACAAGACGCTTGGCAGTGCTTTTAACTATTATTCTAACAGCAGCTGCAGTGCTACAATAAAAGAAACTGCAGAATCAGAGAAACGGGCAAAGAAGTATTTCAGACTGCAACAAAACCTTATACTATCCAGGCTGTGAGAAGACAGGACAGATTAAGCTAGCGTTGCTAAGCAGGGAGTCTGAAGATTAGTGTAAAATATTACTAGAAGGTTTTACAAATAGGTAATTAAAACTTGGTGATAATTCACAAAGTTTTAAAGTGACATCCACTCAAAGATAACTAGAGACCTATCAAAAAAATTAAACAGGTTTTCAACAGTCAGCTGTAGACCATCACAGCACTGTCACACACATCCTGCCCATGCACACCAGTTAGTGACTGTAAGTTGCACACAATGCATATCATATAGTCCTTCCAGACCCAAAACCAAGGGGAATGGTGATAGTGACTGTCTACACTGGGGCACATAACTCATGTTCCTGGAAAACAGAAGTAGGTTTTTCTGTATATGAGAACACAAAGTCTGTATCACCCAAGTGTCTCTGTGACTCTGAATGAAAATGATGTAATGTGAGAAGCTCAAGCGTTTCAATTTAATGACACAAACACCTCTCCAATTCATCAGTATCTGTGCTTCAGCAAAAGTGAGGCTTTTATGCAGTCTTGTATTCCAGAGTATAACATAAACGCATTTAGTCAAAATGTTTTTCCACAGCAACTGATTGACAGCATGTATTAAGGCATTAACATGCAAAAAAGCATATGGAAGGTTGCATGTGAATGTATTTGGTTGTGGCTTTTTGCTCCTCTACTCCCCCTACCCTTTTTTTAGTGTTCTCCACATACCAGATATTGTTGAAAAAAGTGTTTCATCTTCAAAAAGTAACATTAATATTACCTCACCGCGCAGTGTAAAAAAACAACAAAAAAAAAAAAAATCACTCCCCTATCAAATCAACAATAGCTTTAATGGTCTAAAAAGCATCAAATCCCCTCGCTGAAGTTAGGGAGGCATCCCAGTACTAATCTCAATTTCCTCCTACTTGCTTCTATATCCTGAGTGGCTACCTCTACCTTAAAAAAATGACAATTCAATCCATTTGTTGAAAACCACGCAGTTTATAAGTATAGAGAAAGAATGGGAAGGGTGAGAAAGGGCATACTGAAAGAGACACAAGAGACTGCTCATTCAATTAATTTAGGTTTTTTATCTTTTCTTACCTTTGCAAGCCTTGCCCTCTTAATGAGATCATTGAGTTTCCGCACAGCAGCCTTCTGCGGGAGACTTTGGATATCCTTGAAAAGATCCTGTGCCTCAGCCTCAAAGAGTTTTCGATTCTCTGTGTTTCGGAGCGGGTGGGCCCAGAAGGAGCCAATGTAGACCCGCAGCACCTCTGGAGTGTTGATCACCTTTCCCAGGGACCACATGAGTGCACCGTAGACCCTCATCAGCTGCTGTGTGTCCACTTGGTCAGCCTTATTAAGCACCACTCGAATCTTGTCATCCTGGCCCCGGAATGACTTAATAGCCTCTGAAAACTCATCAGAAATATCCAGCTTATGGGCATCAAAAAGGAGGATGATGCGGTCGACCCTCTCAGCAAACCACTGGAGGACTTGGCAGAAGTCGTAACCTGAAGGAAGAATAAATACACTATTACAGCCCTACCATTCAGAGAAGTGAGTCTCAGAGAAGGTAGGGCTGGGGATAGAGAACAAGAAGATTATAGCATCTATCTGGGGGAAAAGAAGAGATGGAGCACCTGGAGGAGAGTGTCTGTGGACAATGAGGTCAGGACAACTGTATTCTACATTTCCTTAGGCCGGTCTCACTATTACTGCCTTTTTTTTTTAGCACTACCATTCCCTCAACCTTGCTATCCCTCTCATGTCTTTTGTGCTGCTGTGAGTTACCATTTCACACCCACATTTGCCTCTTCCCAGGAGTTCTGGCTCCAGCAGAGCACTCAAACTAAGGAGGTCTGTGAGGCTCTTACCACAGGCTCTCCATCACTGGTAACACTGGCCACTTCGACAGCACTGCCTATCTGTGCTAACAAGGAAAACTGCAGGTGCAGCACTGCAGCTCAAGTCAGCAACCAAAAATATATGAATTTAAAAACCATTTCCAAATTCACCTCTCCTTTCATTGCAGCACTTGCTGTTATTTCTGCCACTGAAGACTGAGAGATACCATTTACAAGTAACATGTCTTGCTGATGGCTTTGGGGGTGTGACAGGTTACAGAACACGAGCAGTGACCTTTCTGATCATCTGAAGCCAACTTTTTGGTATTCTAGAGGAAAGTCTATTCATAGCACCTGTCTGAATGCTTTTATGAGTGCAGCTGATACCTAATCCACACCGTAGTATCAAGAACTCATTACTCAGGAGTGACACATTTAATCTGCAGAGTCACTACTAGTGATGTGGCACTGGGCTTGGCGTGGATGTGACTCATCTTGTTTGAGTAAGGAACAGCAAGGTATGAGCTGGCAGCTGACATCCCACCCCTCCTCTTCCTCTCAGAAACAAATCAGAGGTAAAAAGGGAGCAGCCAAAATGCAAGGAATGGTGTAAAGTAACCCAAGCAGAATCAACAGTTTTGCTCCCAGCAGCATATATTTAAATTCCAGCAGCAAAGAAAGCTCAGTTACCACCAGTGATCCCTCCAGGGTGTCTTTGGTCATTTCTTAGCTGTGCAAGATGAGCCTTTAAGCCTCCAGTCCCACAGCAAAGAAAACCCACTTAGACTATTCATACAAGAACCAACTATCCAAACACTTCATACATCTGGTCCAGATACAAGCAAAAGACTCTTCACCACTCCTCATTCTCCTTAGCATCTTTTAAACAGTGTAAATAAAGGGTATGGGAACATTGTTAAGTTGCTTAGCTTTTCTTAAAACAATGCTGGTTCAGTCAAGTCATTATACCTTCAAGTTGTTGGTCTTTTAACAGGGAACCCAGAAAATCAAATCAGCTTTTTTTGCTTTCGAGCAGAACCTGACTAGGGCCAACATACATGAAATAGGAAAAAAATGTGAACTCCAGACTTGTCATGGAGCATACTTGTGTGTGTTTAGCAACACAGGAAAGAATTCAGTCTTAAATATTTTGTTTAAATGACATGAAATCCAGAAAATGTCCCCAGTTATCTGTCTTCTGCTCTACCACTCTTGTCCCCCCCAAAAATCATAAAACCTCACTAAAAATCAAGCACAGACACATCAAACTGAAAGGAGAGGGCTATGTTAAGAAGGTGTTATTAGGACCCAAAAGGATGCAGGTCACACTCATTAAGTGGCTATACAAAAAAAAAAAAAAAAAGCCATCATAATCTTTCCCATTAAAAGGATTACTTTGTGAGGAATGTAAAATCCAGCCCTTTTCCAGATAATGCTGCTCTGGTACTGTCATACCTTCTCTCCTGTGACCAGTTCCTGGAGGGCCGAATGCAAAATGAAAGGTGCAGCAAGAAGGAAATCTGCATGAAACGCAGCTGGAAGCGCTTTTCCCTTTACACTAACAATCTAATCAAACCCAGTATGAAAAATTTATCTTTACAAAAATTTAGCAAGAAAGAAAGGGAGAATAGAGATCTTCTATGTCACTTGCATATCACAACATAGTTGCAATAGTGCACCAATCTGAGCTATGCAATAAACTGTTCTGATTTCCCTTATGCAGAAGGAAAGATGCTTGAAATGAAATACATAAAAATGCAAAATGAAGCATGTTAAATTCTATGAAGTTTTCCACAAACAGATGTGTGAGAAGGTGACTTATAAGGCTTGTTAAATAAATACATAAATTCCCACCACACATTTGATGGATTTTGAACTGTAAAAACAATTGTACAGTCACCAAGTGTATGTTAACTAGCAATAAATTTATTTCAAATATGAATTAAATATTAACGAAGCATTTGCTTTGAGAAAGAAAAGTCCACTTATTGAAAACAGGTAAGAAAAAGACCTCAAAAAAATCTGCAAAAGTCTAGTC
Organism: Tyto alba; assembly: GCF_018691265.1. Lineage (NCBI taxonomy): Eukaryota > Metazoa > Chordata > Aves > Strigiformes > Tytonidae > Tyto > Tyto alba. Next base: position 8,468,928 of record NW_024881280.1, read on the forward strand.
ATTTTAAAGTCACTGGAATTGAACCTATTCTATATACAGAGTCAGTGGTTACACATTAGAGTGTATCTGAAGTACAGAGAAGTGATATATAGTTAAATATTTCAGCACTGAGACGCAACATACTTAGGATCCTGTCACATACGGTACACGTGTGTGGATTAGGGCATTCAAACCTGAGCAGTACTAGGTCAACACTGATCAGTTTGGAAACCTTGACCAAAAAAAAATTTGTTGTTGATACTTCTTAGCCTCTTGCTGCTCTACTGTTGCAATTTCTTCACAGGTTTGTTCTCAGTGACTGATGTGAGCAATTATATCCAGCCTGAGGCTCTGTGTCTCACCAGGTACATCATGTACTTGCAAATGCATGTTAGAAAGTCACAGGTCAGCCCTGTATGCAGCTATAGGACGGAGGAAAGCAGCAGCACTGCAGAGCTCTTGAGCTCGTCTCAGGCTGCAGGGAAGGAGCAAGCCGGTGCCTCCAACAGAGGCATTAGCTGTCAGACATCAGTTAGGGGCTGAGCAGAGACCACACAGAGGAGAACAAAATGAAACAATGCAGAAGAGATGAACAGCTGGAGAGAAGCTACACATGGTTTAGCAGCCCTTGAAACACTGATGAGAGGAATGATCACGAGCTCTCATAGCACAGGGCAAAGTACCAGCCCCATGCCCCTTGAGCCACACTCAAGGATGCAGCTGTGCAACCATGCAGGATGAGCGTGAGTCAGTTTTCTGTGCCAGTTACTAATAAAGATTAAAACAAACTTGTGGGCCCATGGTAAATATCCAATTTACCCTAATGTCATCTCCCAAAGCTTTTACAATTCAGAAAGCAATTAGGGAGGCTTGATGGGCTCCACCCATCCTCTGTGAGCACGGACTGGCAGTGTCCAGTTCTTCCAGCCTTGGGGCTGGTGCTGCTGGGACAGCAGAAGAGAGGCACCTCTCAGAAGAATGCTGCAACTAGGAGCAACCAAGCTCAGGAACAGTACCCACCGACCAGAGCAGAGCAGGGCAGAGTACTGGAGTGATCTCACCAGTCATTACTGTCTGAGTACCACACAACCAAGGCTACAACACACAATTTAGATGTGGACAAAATGGTCTCTCCCTGCCCCACCCAATCTGCTGTTCTAATGTTTTACCACAGGTGAGCATCTAAACTTCCCAGTCTCCCATGGGGAAAGATGCATTTTTTTCTGTCTGGGGTGGAGGTTGTCAGTTATGCTAATGAAAGGCTGTCTCAATCCAGCACTCCTGGTTAACTCTCTTACTGCTTGGTGGACAGATCCTGAAGAGAATGTAGTGTCCCACTGCAAAGCCTGACACAGCGCTGCAATTATATACACATCACCTGACTTAATCCACGACTACATTTTCACAAGTCAGATTGAACTGACAAAATTACCTGTATTTAAGTAACTCCAGTTCTAAAAATGCAAGCTAATCAATATCCTCCATTTTCCTGTGAGCTCTTTCGCCACACTTCTTGAAACCCTTGCCTTCGTGCCACTCGATCATGAACGAAGCTCCCCCTCCCTTTCTAAAAGCAGTTCCTCCCCACGCCCTGTCAGACGTTGCTTCTCCTTCCTCCTCCTCCTTGTTCCTTCCAAATCTTGCAGACCATACGCACATTTCTGCCTGACACAGGCTTTGTGAACGTCACCAGTGATGCTGCAGAAGCAGCACAGGGACGGGCATTGTCTGACCAGGGACAATGCTGGCACATGTCTGCACATTCCCCCTCCAGCCACTTTATGCAGCCCCTGACCTGACAGGCTGGAAGCTTCTGGCACATCCTCCTGCTGACAACAGGAGCTGGAAAGCTGTGTCGAGACAGCTTTGGATGTTGCACTCTGTGTACATTTTTGACCCTTCAGAAAACGATCAGCTCCTTCATCCATGGCCTGGATGCCTTCAAGAGTTATAAATAAAACATACTGGGAAATAGTGCATATCCTGTATTTTTAGAGTCCCTTTACTGTTTTCCTGCATTTTAAAACTGAAAGTTAACATTTGATCGCTTTCTTGGTCTCAGAAGGCTTTGCCTTACTCCTACTGATACTGTCAAATTCTATTATTATGTAGGCATTACGTCCATTCATAGGTAAATAGTTAAGCAGTTGCTCATAGGAAGATGGAAAAAACACCAACATCCAGTAGTGAGGGTTTTACACTGAGGTCCTCTAATGTTATTCTTCCATCAAACACATTAAAACATCACCAGTAAGAAAAGTTGCTGCTCACCAATGTTAGAAACAAGCTAAACTTCTAGAAAGGTAATTTAAAAACTCAGATATGAACAGACACCAATAATGTGCAGAACAGAAAGCATCTCAGAATACTTACCAGGTGTTATTAAATGTCATATTTCATTACTGAATTATGAAAAACCTCATCCTGTGTATATTCTTTGGAAAAATCACAGCAAGATTCATAAGAAAAAAGTTTAAGAGAAAAACAGAAAGAAACCAAAAGCTTAAAAAACTTGCTGAGCTATAAAATTTTGACAAAGTTGTGAAATTGTCAGAAAATAAATTCTGAAGAATCACTCTCTATATTCAGATCTTTCCAGGCAAGCACAGGAGAGCACCCCTATGTTTAAGTCTGTAATCATCTTCACATTGAAAGGAAAGGGAAGTTCCCATAGTGAAACACACCAGCTGCAACCTTTTTCGGTGAGAAGGAGACAGTAAATTTAAGGGTTAACACCATACATTTTGTAGGCAAAAAACATTTGTTGGTCTGAAGGTGTACAAACAGAACCTTCTCTGATAAAGACCCATTTAGGGATAGCATAAAACATCTTGTAGAATCCTGCTTACATTTGCACGCAGTGATTTAAAAAGTAATCTAAGCAGCTCAAACTTCAAAACATGTTAAATTAGACTTGTACCATAAATGTGTTGAAGTCAGTCCGACTGCTCAGGAAGCAGGTCAGACAGACCTTGCTGCGTGCAGCACCACAGGACAAGTCAACTTTGTACTCCATAAAACCACCTGTATGGGAACTGCATAAACAGCCCGAAAGTCATATACAGGAAATGTATCTGGCTATGAAATATTTCAGACATGGGTAAGCGCAGTATTGTCTAATCATAAAAGCATGCAATAAGCCCATAAAGTGACTTGTAGGTACTTCATGTATGCTGATGCCTAAGTACATGAAATCTTAAACTTTGGTAGCAGTTGCCCCACAAGCCTGGGGCACAGAGAGAACAGTGTTCTAACGCTGACTCCCAAAACCTTATTTATGGTGCAACCATACTGGTTAAAGCTAAACACCATACAGCAGGACTGTGTTTGTGATAAAAGAACTATGTCACATTATGTATTCAATACAACCCTTAACATATTGAAAAAAAAGAGAAAAAAAAAAAGAAATGCAAACTAGTCAGTGTAAAGCCTGTAAGGTAAGACTGTAAGGTAGGAGTTTGAAGTCATCACTGAGCACTGTTAACTTATGTGAAAATCTACCAAATCAAAAAGCAGGCCAACTAGGACATAAAAACAACTGATAAGACACATGTCACTAAGAAACAGAGTTTCTGAACAATAAGGGAACAACAGTTGTATGTTTTAAGTCACAAGAGCAATTACAGATGGCAGTGAAAAGCCATGGTCTTTTAACCAGCACAGGATTGCCAATGAAGCAACCTGGAGTGAGACACAGCTCTGTCCTACACATGAAGTCCAGGACTTACACAACCGTCCCTAACGGTCTTGAATTTTGTCACACAATTGCTCACTTAATCGGTGACATATTAATATGATGCTCTAGTTTTCTGCTTATTTCATGTTCATTTCCATACTGTTATGAAAGTAGCAACGATACTTGAATACTGCCAAGCATCATTTTCCCCAGAGAGGGAGAAAGATGAGCCTAATTTTTATTGGTGGAGGAAAAGGGGGGCTGGAAGCCACAATGGAGAAGCAGAAGTAGGAGATTTAAGGCCATTTTTGGCTTTATCAGACTCTCTGTGTGAACTAAGACTTAAACATTTTGTGGACATCTTTTGAGAAGATTTTTCAGGATCAAAGATCATTAGTTATACACTTGGTTACTTCTGCCAATAAATAAGAAGTCCAACGTGAAGTATTTGTTTTACTCATCTGGTTTCACAACATTCAACCGTTTGCTTGCACAGATGTAGCACTCATGCTGTTCACCTCTACTAGTTCACCAATATTTCACATATAGGAAAACACAGATCTCTTCCCATGATGAATGCTTTAACATGACTGTATGAGCAATAGAGGGGAAAAAAACCCACACATTGTCACTTAAAGACTCAAGAAACACCTAGTAGACCAGTTTACTAAGCAAGCATAGTTTAGTTTACAGTCCTAAGAAGTTAGTCTCATATTATATCAGTGCAATGTAAAAGACAAGACTATGGCTGTACAGCTGCCATATATTGTGCTCATTCCATGATTTCCTTGAAACATTCCAAGTGTGGTATGTTAAAGAACTGATTATTTCCCCTCCCACAGACATGGAACACACAAGTTTCCCCTTCTTAAGCAAAAGTCTGAAAACAGAGGGCAGCACAAGCCATGCACTGGACCACTACCATTTATAACTCCAAAGAAATCTGACATGCACTTAAATGCAGCTGATTATTTACATTATGCTGTTTCAAAAACAGTTTAAATTCTTAAACAGCATGTTAAAAACAGGGTTCAGTTCTTTGCAGAATTTTTGTTTTATTAAAAATATTCTCATTCCCTCTTCCTCCTGCTACCTTAACTCTTCTGACTGAAAATCATATTATGGCATGACTGAGCAACCTTAAGAAGCAACACTAGCAGCTGTGCCTACAATAAAAACACCTTTATTTATAGCCCAAGCCCCTAAATTTTTAAACATGACCAGCTTGAAGAGCTATAACTATTATGAAACATTTCTTCATTCATGAACTTCAATAGTATATATAACAGTCTTCATTATTACTTTGTGGAAGCAATTAAAATTATGGAAATAAGGCTTTTTCTCAGGAGTGTCAAAGTACTACTTAGTCAGACCATGCAGCCATAGCCACTTACAGCCACAGCATCAGGATGACAGAAATCTCAACACAACCAGTTTTCAAGAGAAAAAATTCGAAACCCTGCATCCAGCCTTAAAACATGGGTATAATAGGTTTTGTAGTCAGAAAGTTTGGCAGACACCACCACTCAATACCACTAAAACAGGCACTCAACAGATAAGGATGGTGAGTTGTCCAGTATAGCAAAAATAGTGAGCTCTGTTATTTTCAAGCCCTGTAACTCACCTCTGCTGATGCGCTGCTTCTCTCCAGAGAGAATGCCAGGGCTGTCGATGATACTGATGCTTTTCAATACCTGGTTAGGTAACTGAGAACACATGAACCTGCAGAAAAGGAGGAGAAACAAACCATTAACAATAGCTCTAGCTCACATGTAGATTGTTCCTTGAGAGCTCCCCAATTTTAAAAAAAGTTCCTTAAGTCCTAATGAACCCCTATGTTTGGCAACCATACATGTTTAAGAAAGCAAAATGTAAACAGAGAGCTTCTCATAAAAAAGAAAAGACAGGAAAACCTTGTAAAAATGCATGTCTGAGTGCTGACAAAATTCCAATTTTTGCAAGAGCTGACATGGGCCATATATGCAACATTAAAAAGATTCCATGGAACAAACATTGTGCTGGGGCCAAAGTTAGTATGCATAAGAAACAATTCTTCATGTACTCCAACCTTTGCCCAAATGTAAAGAGATACAAAAGAAAAGGGAAGCAGACAGAACGCCATACTGACAATATTCCAGTCACTGGCAAGTCACCCTCTCACTTACTCCAGCAGCAGTTGAGCAGTCCCTGTCTCTCATCCATCACCCTCCTTAGGTGGGGCTTGGGGAGGACTGAAAACAACAAACAGTATTTCTCCCACAAACGGAGCAAAAGCTTTCACACTGCCAGAACTGAGAGTTAAAATTACACACAGCATGCTCTAAACAATAACCTCCTGCCTCTGTGACGGAAGACTAATTCAATGGTGGTATTATGAAAAATAAATAATTCACCAGGCCTCTGAGTCTTGTGCAGAACACTTTGTGTGCTAAATCCAAACTACTCTGATGCTTCTGGGATAGTTCATGACTGAAGAGCTTCACCTCCCTTCATCATAAACTGCCTTTAAGAGATTTGCATAAGAGTTTAATCTTCTTACTGGGTAGCAGCTGAAGACCATACGAACAAGTACACAGCGTAAGCTACCCTCCTCCTGCGAGGCTGCCCAGAGGCGGCCTAGCAGAGGGCTAAGCTGCAGGCTCAGGCTGTAAGATGGCCACCCCACATTAACCCATCGCTTCAGAAGGCACACTACCTCAACAAATAGGGTATCACAGACAGCAAAGTTTAACAGTGCCAAGGTCAAACAAGAACTTTAAGACCAAAGATAACCTGAGTTAGGCATAGTTCAGGCAGTCAAATAGCAGATACAAAATGCAAGATATATAAAAATTTGGAAGCTACTGTTGGACAGATAATGAACCAGGTGGTTCAAAGGAAATCAGGAAGAAAAAAAATCCTTACACTTCACTTCACCTTGTTTTTCAGGTGACCTTGTAGTAATGAGTCTAACAAAAGCACATAGCATCCCTTCTTGGGCACAACAGAAACACCAGCATCAGCTATGCTTCTCCCTGAAAACCAAGAGGGGATAAGGAAACAGCAGCCATGCAGCGATCTTGGCCTGATAAAACCTTAGGGTATGTAAACAGCACTACCCTTTTTAGTTTGTGGTTTTGTTTGTTTTAAGTGGAACACCAGGTCTAGAAAATACAGCATATCTGAAGCAAACTCTTTCACTACGGCTAATTTGGTACTAGCTTAAGAGATGCTTTTTGAAAGAGCAGTGAGGTATTATTGAATAAAATAACATCTTTTGAACTTTCCAAAACCTAAAGCAGACACAATGTTAAAGCAAACACATTTTGTGGAAGCATAGTGGATGTGCACAAGTGAGAAAGAAAATATATTTGACAGTGTCAACCATTACAGAAAACACGTAACCAGTATGTACAACATGAGGTAGTGTTCATAATTTTGAAAGTGTAAAGACTGAGTTTTCATCTTTATTTTTTCTTATCACTTTATTTCATCTCTAGAAAGCCTAGAGTTTCTTTAGAATCACTGAGATGTTTCTAGGCCTATCTTACAGAAAGACAGGCACCATTATTTCAGCTGAGCAATATGTCAGTATTTTGACTTGGGCATCACCTGAAATGGGACAGCTGGAAAAGGCCATGCAAGGAAATGGAGAACTACAAGCCTCAGAATTGTAAAGATGCTGTGGTCTTCGCAGCAGTCATTAGTGGCAAAGGGAGGAAGAAAGTATATATGAAAAGGGTATGAAGTAGGAGGATAAACTCTGAATTGACTGGCTGTAGCTTTTAGAATGTATCCATAGTCTAAAGACAACAGATGGGTTAAAAATCTTACATCAAATTAATATTTCAGACAACTCAAAACTGTAATGCTAGTTGTAGCTGAACATTTATTTTCAACGTTGAGACATGGCTCTAAACTACTATTTCTTACATGACCTGTATTGTGTGATTAAGTGCTGCATCACAAAAAGCAAAACTGCATACTGTCTACCTAAATGACAACAGACATTCACAAAAAAAAAGCGTTACAAAAATAGTTGTGTGAATGACTGTAACTGCTTATAACACATCAGACCTTTGATACTGTCACGTTTTTCGTATTATCATAAAACTGTTGTTAAAGAAAACCAGCAATATTAAGACTACCCCTCCAAAGAATAGTTACATTGTCTGCAGAAATTAAATCAACAACCTTGTAATAATCTGTTGATTTTATTTTTAGATTAACTTTGGATGACTTAAAGAATTCAGTAAGAATGTATCCTCCTTTTTGTGTCCATTCAGACACTCATTAGAATAGAGCAGGACTATGTATTTCTTCTCATGGTCTTCTGGTACACTGTGATATTCCTTCCTCACTGACATTAACCAACATCCAAGGGCACACTAGGTCCTGTCCACATCCTCTTCCCCTTCAACTTTCCTTAAAAGTATGCAGAAGAAATAAGATACAAGTTTCTACACTCAGGAGCCTTACAGAGACATCTATCACAAGCAGCAAGATACAGGGGGAAATAAAAAGGGGTCATGGAAAACAGAGGAAAGGTAACATCAATAAATTAATGCAGCTAATTAGTAAGTACAAGCCCTGATTGTGATACTGTGTTCTTATTTGGTTTTAGTTTCATCGTTACCTCAGTCACGGTTTCCTTTCATGTCACATTTAGATGAAAAGGGCACTTAACTTTATGGTTTAAGTATCCATAGCCTTAAGTTCTAGGCTTGGGAAATCATTTTAAAAAACAAACCCAAAAAACCTACCAAACAAGGAGAGGCAAGGGGGAAGGATTAGAGAAAAATCTAATAAGACAGGAGTGAAACGTGTATTTGGGTATAAAGGACTGGCATGGCACATGAGAAAATGCAAAGTAAAATATGTAATATGATTGCAGGTAAAAACAGGGGACAGTTACTCAAAGATACTGAAATGAAGCCCAAGACATTTTCAACTAGGTGAAGCAGGAAAGAGAAAGGAGTTGGACAAATTTTGAAAAAGCAGCAGTATGATCAGAGTGGCAGGCCAAGGGTGATGCTAGGGGAATAAAAGCTGCAGAACTATGGAGCAAAGGAGACTGCTGCGGAAAATAAGGTTGCTTATAGCACTGCAATATAACAGTATAACAGCCACCAACAGAACTGGAATAATTTAGTCAGTGACTTGAATGTACATCTTTTTTGCTAGCAAATAATCTCTGCATGTTTCAGGACCTGACACAACTAGCTACACAGATGATTTAGCCAAAAAGTTATGTGTATACCATTCACCCAAACAAACACATAGCATTATTACATGATCTGTATAATTATTTGAATATTGTGCAAAATACTATTTACAGCATAATTATATTAACTTTTTGTGGAGAGGACAATGGTGAGGCAAGAGAGAAACAGAATAGTGATCTGGAGGACAAGATTTAGCTAGTAATCTCACAAAAAGGGGTTCTGGACCACAAACTTATTATTTAAAATGGGACTTGACTGCAACTTCCCACAGTACATATTCTTATCTCTCAGCAAAGTGATAGCCAAGCCAACTATGAGCAGTTACAAACTTTCTTCTATGAATAAGCACAGCGAGAGATAAAACCATACATGATGAACTTTTAACACATACGCCAGTGTTTATCAGCTAAACAGGAAAGTTTATTGTTAAAAGAGAACCAATTTAGATTATTTGGCTTGCAAAGCCAGGCCTCCATGTCAAGCTACCATCAAATACAGGAAGAAAACAAGGTGATTGCTCACACAATGTGAACAAAGTTATTAATAATTTTTAACTGGAAATATTTAGCCTGCTACTTAACTTACCTACACCAATATTCACAGTCCCTGACCAACTCTTCCCTTTTTTTTGCAAATACACTGCAGCCATCCAGAAGCTAACACTATCATCCTGCTCTATGGGACTGCTTAAAGTGCAGTTAGTCAAAATTAAACACAGAACAGCTTGAATACACATTTATCCAGAAGGCATATTCAAATATTCTCCATTCTTGTGAGCCTTTTTAAAATTGTGAATTACTGGAATATGTAAAGAGCTATACCAAGACCTCTGGTGAGACCAGTAGAAAAGAACAAGACAGCAAAGGGAAAATATTTTTTTTCCTTTTTTTTGAATGGTACTTTTTAAATAATAGTACTAATCTACCAGTTTACCGAGCAGGAGAATTTGTGCCCAAACTGATCCTGAGTTCCAGCTGACATAATGCCTTACAAGGAAGTTAACTGGTGGAGCATTTCAGCAATTTTCCGTGAACTGCTTTTAACAATGATTTTCTATTCAGATAACTGAATGTATCTGTGCTAGTGCCATTCTACCTAGTACTGCCTTTTTTTTTTTTTTTTTAATTTCACTTGAACTGCCACTGCTCCTGCTTGTATTTGAATATTTACTCCACGCTGTTCAAAACAAATCCAGCAGACAAAAACTTAGTAAAAAACATTGATGCTTGAAGATGGTATCAAGTAGAAATTCAAACATAAAAACCAAAAGACAGCAAGCAAACAGATCTCACCTGTTCAGAAAAGCATTTCCAAAGCGGCTGAGTTTGCGGAACGGCTTCTTAGGATCAACAACTAGGGCATTTCCAGGAATGTTTCCTTCTGAATCTCCGTACATCACAGCAATAAAAGAATCTGTAGTAGGCTCTGGACCAATACGCATGCCTGGAAAGTCTTGTTCGAGCAGGTATCTAGTGATGGAGAATACATAAAGTAACAGAATGAATGACTGGGAATTATGGCAAAAGCAAGTACCTATAATTTGCTTGAAAATTCCCAAAGATATACACACTCTAGAATAATAAAAGTACACTTTTCCTGTATTTCATTATTTCTGTTAATCTGGGGGAGGTGGGGAGGAAAAAAAAAACAAAACAAAACAAAACAAAAAAACAACACAACAAACTGAATTCCAGGTTTTCACAGCTAAGTTTTTAAAGACAAAGTAAATCCCTCTACAAGAACCGGGTGGAAAGTATTCCTTCAACCATAGCACCTGAACCATTCAAGTGGATGCTTCTACCAAAGTTCATCCCAATGCTGTACGTTACAATACAATACATTGCTGCTTTTGTGCATGTTTTCAAGCCTATACAAGTGCTGCTGGTACTAAAAAGAAGCAGTACTAAAACAGCATATGAGCAGCATCAGTTTGCCGACAGATCTAACCCTTCAATGAACTCAGTATGATTTTACTAACATTAATTCATCTCACTACAGGCAGAGATAACACATTTATGAGACAATAATGTCCCAAATCTGTTTGGGAGTGAAGAAAGGATCTTTTTTTTTTCATTTGGCCCACATATCAAAAAGTAATTGTTAACTAAGGCAAACCTGCAGAACTTGAGGCCTAATGGTAACATACTTCTGAGAGGCATCAAGTCAGGCAGTGCTGTACCAACTGAAACCATCTTGCATCTCCCTTTGAATAGTCAGACATGCAGACAGCACATACTCAGCAGACGAAGTCTGATACACAAAGTCTTGACTTTCCAGACAAGGTCTCAAGTGAAGGACATGCATTAATGGAACTGGAACATGTATTTACAAAAAAAGCCTGTCTGCATCCCTTTATAAATGGCAAGTGAGAAGCCCCAAGACTATCAAGCAAGACTCCAGCTTACAACATTCCTCCAGACTACACTATGACAACTGCCACTTTTCAAAAACAGAAGCAGACAACCCTACTTAACTTTAAAGCATGAGTGCTGTTGTCCTCATTCATGACAGCACCATCTTGAAAATGTTCACATCAAGACTAAGACCAAATTGTTTAAGTATGATGTAATGTGACATTACAGAAGCATTAATATTGTCCAGTCAACTCAAGTAATCTTGTACTTACTCATTCCATGGGTTCCAGTCACCCTGGAGTTCTTAAACCTCACAATTTTAACCAACTACAATTTAATTTTTACATCATCAAAGCTGGATTTAAATGAGAATTCTCTTTCAGGCACAGGTGATGGTCCCACATTCAGTGACAGCACCAGTTATGCCTGAGCACTTCTACATTAACATCAGTCTTTGAATAATAGGTTTGTTCTGGCCCTTAATCCAACAGCACCATGCCTGTTCCGGTACCATTTCATAAACCAATACTGATTTGAGAGGACTTGCAGGATACTTCTACTACAAAAAGACATTTTACAAAGTGTCTGCACTTGCTGAACAATCTGTCTTTAAATTTAGTACCCAAACATTCACAGACTTTATAAACCAGTACACAGAAGATGAATTTAAGGAACTAAATATATACTACACATTGCAAAGATATTTTTCCACTATCTTTAGCGAGCTGGTTCCAATCAGCTCAACTGGGAAGCTTAAAGTATATAACCATTATTTACATAATATTTCCTGCAGCTCTCTGTTTCCAAACAAACAAAAAACCATGCCAATGCTAAAAACTGTGGGAAAGGAGGAACATAAGAACAGTCATGCCAGAACATGCCAAAGTCAATTTGTTCTACTTCTAGAATAAGCTGTACCTAATGCACAGTAACAGGGAAATAAAACTAACCCCTCTCCAAAAGCAAAAAAAAACAACAATCAAGTCTCTCTGCACATGCAGGAGTGCACAATGCAGCAGATCTCTCATTTTATGAAGTAGATCACGTAACAAAATGAAGACAAAAGTCCTTTGATAGCTCAGCAGTTGAACCCTTTACGTATGGAAACCCAGGACTTTCAACTGTTGTAGCGAACAGCTAAACACCTGAAACACAAAAGTGTGTTTCTGCCTCCTCACGGAACATCATTGCAGGCCAGAGCGATCTAGAACAGGATGCAAAGGCTAACTCACAAGAGCCACTACAATCTTCCAGACTGGACTTACTCACAGCATTGATTTTGAAAGATCAATTCTACTTTTATCTTCTAAAATAATATTTTTAACTTGCCACGGTAAGACGTTCTACTTCAAAGTCTCAATTTTGCTATTCCTCGCTGCCCTTCTTTTTTAAAGAGAAAGGACCCCTGTGAGACTCATAACTAACCAAGTTCTTCTCTTGATATGAATTGTCATTCCCTACTTCTGCTGACAGAGGCAGCAGTTCATAAGATGGCAACACATATGACAAGAGGCTCCCAGAGCAGCAGTAAAGAACATTTTACTGAGTCAAATGCATGAGAGAAGTCCCAGGTCACAGAAAACCACATGATGGGATCTGAATGCAAGGTAAGACACCTCCAGGGTAACAGGATAATTGCTATCCATCATAAACTCATGAGTCTGCCAGGCATGGTTATGGACATTCAGTGGTGGCGGTCTCTTAGATGACTGAAAATAATCTCATGGCCTGCTGATGAAGTTGCTGCACATGGAACACTTGCAGAATTTACAAAGAGCTGTCAGTATGGAGCACTTGTCAGGATCTCCAACATCTGTTCTTATAGTTCGGACCTCAAACAACGCAAATTCAGATTACTTGCTTATTGAAATGACTAAACATGAATGAAGTGCTACTGAACTGCAATGATACTTCCAAGTTAATGTCACAGATGCAGCTTTAAAAACCAGGCTTTTATGGTGATAACAATCCAGGAAGGCAAGATGTCCTTCCAAATACTAAGTCCCACCCAACAGTCACAGAGCTGAGCCTGACACAGCTATCCAACAGACATGGGAAATATTTTGCAAGGCAGGTATTTTCCATTAAGACTTGCTCACAGTTGCACATCAAGAATCAGTACAGACTAAAATAAACCCTCCTTCTTGAGCACTGGCTGTACAAGCTATATGACACTTCCTCTCAACTGAAAGTATCAGTTTCACTTAGCCACAAAAAAGAGATAAGCACTCTTCTGTAAACTGAAAAGCTGCATATGTTTTTGTATGCTATGCTATATTAGCACAGGGAAATACCTGGATTTTTAGCATCTGCAACTGCATGCCCTTCTCAGGAATTTTCAGCAGAGAGGGAGTTCAAAAAGGTTCACAGGAAAAATGCTTAAAAATAGCGAACATCCCAAAGACAGTCTAGATCAAACAACAGACATCCTGTTGATTCTTCTCCCTTTGTTTTTACCTGGACTATAACCTTTCTGCTTTGCCAATAAACATTCATCTATGTTCCTTTGCAAGATCTATAGCCAGACTAAAGGGAAACTGGTTTAGAATGTTCTAGAGATAGCAAAGATTACTCACAGTTTCAAACACTGATAATCATCTGAAGTCTAAATGCTTTAGCTAAGCCATACTAGCACACGAACACAGGTGAGCTGGATGGAGCAGCACTGGGCAGGGATACTGTGTGATGCATGGGGACACAAACTCAAGTCTCCTTTTGTAAGGCTGCTCACCTCCATACTATATACTACACCAAATCCTGCAGGTTTTGTTGGGTTTGTTTATTTGGTTTTTTAAACACAATAAAACTAGAAGATGTTTGGTTTAATGTAAGAATTCTGCTCCAAATAACTCACATAAAACTTCCATGTAGAGCTAGTAGCAAAGTTCCAGCTTTCACTCAAGGAAATTAAGAGGGGCCTTTTCCCCCCAGAAGAAACAGATGCAGCTTATTCTTACCATACACATGATTGTATACTAGTTGCTGACTCCAGATACTACGCATACAAAAGGGTGCTTTCACAAAACCCAGCTCTGGTTGAGCTAAATAGAAGGAAGTTTACCATTTTAACCTCTGAGTAATACCTGTGAGCGAAGTAAAAGCACAGCCTGGCAAGCTGAGGCCTTTACTTCTGTTTTTCCTCATCTTGGTAAGTTCTTTAAAAATAAAGTCAGTCTCTTACATTTTTAAATACATGACAATTCTCCTCTCCTGTCCCTCCTTTCCCCACTTCTTTCTCTAAAGCAGCCAGGAGAAATTGAGAGAACTACAGAAGCTGCAAGGCCAAGCAGCTCACATGCAAGATAAGCATTTGGCTCTCACCCATCCCCCACCCCATTAAAAACAATCAGACAAGTATTAACATTTGGGCCTGGATATATTTCTTTGAATTGTCAGCACTGTCAGGTACTTGAATAAAACAATATCTCTATGCTACACCTTAGATAGCAAAACTGGCTGGTTCCACTGCATTGTTCCAAGTGCAAAGAGGATAAACAGCATCAAGTGAAAAACCAGGCCGCTGTTAGAAACCTGGAAGTGTTTGTTTGCGTATTGTGCTCCCCAGGGACATTCAATCATTGCTGGATCAGTGTTTTCCATGAAATCTTAGTGGAAGGAACTGGGTGGATGTGGATGTGTCAGAGGTATGAAAATGTGGAGTTCTCACGACAATGTCTAAATCAAAGTAAATCCCAAATGAATATTTGTCAGCTAAACAGAATTATGTTCACACATAAACCTAGTAGTAAACTCTTCAGTATATTTAGTATGCCCTTCTGACTATGAAATAAATGTGGAACAAAAAGCAGTTTTAATTAAGATTTAAAATAATGTTTGCTTGCTAAAAGGCTAGCAGGAAAAAAACTGTAGTACAACTTAACTCTAAGAAAAACTATCCATAATAACCTAGAATTATAACAATGTTGAGAGTGTATGACATTTTTCCATGGGAAATTCAGCCTACCAGAGGGGAAATTTATTCGTGGCTGACTTGGACACTATAGTATTTTCTCATGTCTTCTTCTAAGTCATGACTTCAGCATACAACCACTTCTCTTTTTTGCTTTTCTTTTTCTCCTCTAAATTGGATTTTGAGTAACAGTTACTGTGACACCATTGTCTAAATTGCTGCCCACCTGTAACAGCAATTTCTCATGTTGATTGAGCCAATTATTATCTATTCTGTAGCAAACACTGATGTAATGAATGTTCATCATGGTGAGGTCAGGCTGTGCTCCTCTAGAAGCAGTAACAGCTCAGCTGTTAATGACTGGGGCTCTACAGTCAATTCCTGCCTTCTCCAGTACCTAGAAAGGGATTAAACCACTCTGCAATCTACCTAAAACAGGGATGGGAGAAAGGGGTAAGTGGGTGAAGAAAAGGGCACATCACAGAAGATGATACCTCCTCCATCGTGTCAGGTATTTTAATAAAATGCATGAGAAAACATCTTTGAAAACTTGTCGTGGTTTAACTCCAACCAGCAACTAAGCACCACACAGCCGCTCGCTCACTCCTCCCCATGCCCAGTGCAATGGGGAGGAGAATCAAAAGGAAACTCATGGGTTGAGATAAAACCAGTTTAATAACTAAAATAAAATATAATAACAATAATAAAAATATAATAATAATTGTACTGAGAAGGTATATAGTAAAAAGAGAGAGGAAAACAAAACCCAAGAAAAGACAAGTGATGCACAAGGCAATTGCTCACCACCCACTGACCAATGCCCGAGCAGCCATCGGCCCCTCCTGGCCAGCTCCCCCCGGTTTATATACTGAGCATGACATCCTATGGTATGGAATATCCCTTTGTCTAGTTCGGATCAGCTCTCCTGGCCAGGCTCCCTCCCATCTTCTTGTGCACCCCCTTGCCAGCAGAGCATGGGAAACTGAGAAATCCTCAATTTAGGATAAGCGCTACTTAGCAACAGCTAAAACATCAGTGTGTTACCAACATTATTTTCACACTAAACCCAAAACACAGCACTGTACCAGCTACTCGGAAGAAAATTAACTCTATCCCAGATGAAACCAGGACAAAACTTTATCTCGGTCAAATGTGTCTGGGCACCTTCACCTAGCAGTGACCAATGCTAAAGAAAAGCTGGAAATAGCTGTAATAAATTACACTTCTTTTCACATTCAGACTGCACATTACTATCAGTCAACCCTATTGCTCAGTATTTTATGGTTAAGGTGATAACAAGTTACTCACAAATCAACAATACCAAAACCAGATTTAAGGCATTGCTAGGAACATCAACATTTCTAATCGCAGTATTAACTTGCACTCCAGTCAAATATGGACAACTGTAAAGGACAGAAAAGTTGAATAACCATAAATTAAGAATGTATGTTCTCATCCAAGGGAAATTCTTACAGGAGTGGAAAAAAGTTTCTTGTGAATCACAAATGACACAGCAACTCAGCTGACAGGCAGAACAGGTTCTGGTACTTACATACTTGGGACTGTTCTGTCTCTGTATTACCCATGCTCTCACTATCCCCAGTCCATAAGCCAAGTAACAACACTTATCTGGAAATATATGCAGACTAACAAAGCAGCTTTAATTTTAAAGAAAGTGAAACAGCACAGCTAGAGAAGTGTTTGGAAAACCCAAATCTCACTCCCCACAAACACAGGGCTTCTTGTGACTACCTTTGGGGATCCTGAAACTGTATCTCTTTTAATTATAGCCCTATTTCTATTTTCAGAATATTGCCCTGAGCAAAACCCCTCTAAGTGTTTGCAGAAATTTGCTAATAATCAGTAAAGAATCAAGTTCAACTTCAGGCTTCCAATAAGCTAGTTGTAAAACCACAAAAGAAACACGATTAGCTCTGCAAACATCTGAAAAGCTCTCTGAGTAAAAGTAAATATTGCTCTTTGATGGAGGTCTTTTGCACTGTAAGAAGAAAACAGTGTTATAGCAAGGCTGCCTGCAACCTTTGGAACCGAAAGAGAAACATCTGTAAAATTTATAGAAGGACGGACTACAGTGAACTTCAGCTAGAATAAATAGGTCAAAATTTGATACAAATGCCAGCTCAGTGTTTTCTGCAGTTTTGTATAACCTTAGACTGATTTGTAAGGGGCATATGAGAGGCAAACACACTCACATGCATGCAATACATTCACAGGCCCGTAACACCCGGGGCACACTTCAGCTTCGTAAAATCAGTTACAAATAAAGTTGGCAATAAGGAAGAAAGAAAATACTACAACAGCAGCAACGTTGTTAAGCTGCCTTGTTAGTGCTATTGCTTGTTCAATGCCTTTGGCTGAAAGAGGGGAAAAAGGACTTTTTAGATAACGTGTTTTTGCCCAATAGTGTTGCACTTCTCGCTTCACATCAAATCTATGCATTAAACTACATTTGGGAAAGAAGAGGGCGGAGAGAACGATCTGTGACGGCTGATGCAGTTTTAACGTCGCGAAGAGCCTGATTTTCCCTTTTAAGTAATTCAGGGATTAAAAAAAAAAAATTAAAAAAAAAATAAAAATTAAAAAGAGCTAAGAGGAAGTAGGCAACGAGGCTCCTCTTTCTCACCAGAACACAAACCCGAGGCGGTATCTCTGAGGGGGAAGCTGGCGGGACGGGCGGGAGCGCTGCCGAGCGGGCAGCGGGCTGGGCCGCGGCAGCTCCCCCGGCGCAGCGCGGCGGCGCTGAGGGGGCGGCCGCCCCCCGGGCCCCGCCGGCGGCCCCGCCGCCCCCCCCGGCAGCAGGTATTTACCGCGCCGCAGGACCGGCCCGGGCGGGCGGGGAGCGAGGATCGGCGAGCGGCGTTCCCCGGGCGCCGCGGCCCGCGGAGGGGGAACCGCGCGGTTACCGGCGGTCGCCTTACCGTATGAAGGTGGTCTTGCCGGTGCTGTACTGCCCCACCAGCAGCACCATGGGCTTGTTCTCGAAGTCAGCCTCCTCCAAGGCGGGCGAGTGGAAGTCATGGAAGCGGTAGTGTTCCTCCAGCGGCAGCAGCTTGCGGAGGTAGAGGTCCCGCAGCCCGCCGGTCACCGTCTGCACCACGTCGCCGCCGCCACCGCCGCGCTCCCGCCCGCCGCCCTGCTTCCCCAGCCAGCTGAACATCCTCGCCGCCGCCGCTGCTCCGCCGCCGCCGCCGCCGCCTTCCCGCCGCTGCTCCGCCGGGGGGGGGGGGGGCAGAGCCGGCCCAGAGCCGGCCCCGGCGCGGGGGCGGTGCTGGCCGCGGCCGCGCAGCGCCTGGCTCCCTGCGAGACACACCCTCCGCCTCGCGTGGGGTTGGGTTGTGGGGGGGCTGTCCCTTATTTTTTCACTTTTTTTTTTTTTTTTTTTTTTCTGAGGGGGATGTTGTTATTTTTTTCAGAATCAGAGGATTTTCTTTTCTTTTTTTTTGAGTGGGGGCACCCACAAGAGTGCCTCTGGAGGTTAATTGTACCTGCTGCTTCTTCCACTCTAAAATTTCAGCCCCTGGAAGCGAAACCCTGTGACAGCTCCGCTCCGAGCGTTGAATCGCCCAAATGCTTTTCGTGTTTTTCTGATGATGGTTGCCGCCTTCGGATGCCAAGGGAGCGCGCCACTAAGCGCCCTGGGGGTTCGCTACGACGTTAGGCAACTGACTGAAGCAGCAGTGTAGCACAAAAATTTTGCTGTGGGACGTGTGTAGCAGATGGAGCCATTAGTTTTAACCTCAGGCCTCCATACCGTGTTAAACCCCGTGGGAGGATCGCCTTTCCCTTTGATTTTACAGGAGATTTAAATTGAATGCTATACTGTATTATGTGAAACACTGAAGAAAACAGTAGCATGATTTTTTTTTTTTCTCTGACATCAAAGTTTGTGCTCACTCACAACTTTGAAAACAAAACCTGAGGCTCTCAGTTAAAGAAAAAAAGGAGGGGAGGGATTTTTTTCACTGAGTATGTGGATAAACTATGTTAGAAGTGTATCTTTCATGTTCCGTATTTATGGCCATGGCTCCTTTGCAGCATCCTTATCATTTAAATCATTTAAATCCCTTTTTGCTGGTCCAGCACACCTACTGATTCATATTTTTAGCTATGTACCTTTCTTCCTCCTAATTTCCATCTTGACTATTACCTTTTCTCTACGTCAGCAGGTTTAGCAGTGCCCTTTCTCCCCCCTCCCCATGCTGTTCCTCAAAGGGCTTTAATCATTCTTAGTCCTGAGCATTTAACCACTCTGCATTTTCTTGGTTCTTTGCTTTGCATGTTATTTAGGGCTGTACACGTGTTTTGCAACTCTCTTGTTGCAACTTCCATGCTGAGTCTGAAGATTTTATACCATTTCGTGTAGGGTCTTGGTGACTGGCTTCCTCATTTTTTAAAATCCCCTTTATATAGATTAGTATTGTATTCCTCTCATTTTTGTGATTTTTCCCTGTAGGTTAATCCATAGGTGATCAAATTATCCCTGCAGTTACTTACATCTTCTCCATGTTACTTAAGAATTTTCTTTTAAACGAGTGTTGTATCACCACATCTTTAGGAGTTCTGACTACTCCTAATCATTTATTGTCTGCAAAAATATCTGAGCTGTGGAAAACCTAAGCACTGCCAATGGGGGTGAGACCTCTTTCCCACTTGTCCTTGATGTGCCCAGTATTTAGTGACTGGAAAACATCACAGAAAGAGAGCAGGTACAGTATTGTCTCAGACTGTCCGCCCAGCCTCTGGGATTTGATGATTCAGTGCAGGGCTGAGGAAGATGTGAAGCCTTTGTATTTTTTAGCCCTTAAAATATTTCCAGTGAATGCATCCATCAGTTTTTCTGAACTCATAAACGTTTATCAGCAACAACATCTGGGGTGAAAGAGGCCTGTAACTCACTTGTATGTTGTGTGCAGAACTACCTTACTTTGTTAACTTTGAACCTGCCGCTTGCTAGTTTTGTCTGATCCAAGTCTTGTGTTAGAAGAGGTGCACAGTCACTCCCTGTTCATCTCCCACAGGGCACTCCAGATTTCATAGGTCTCTCTCTTTTCTGCCTTTTGCTCCTGTTGTCCTTTTTCTAGGTTGCAGACTCCTTATCCACCCCTTGTGTGGAAGCTCTTCCACCTCTTTGATCAGCCCTGGCATTTTCCTCTGTATTCTTGTTGAGAAGAAGGAACTCAGAGATACCGAATAATTATTTCTGTTCCACTGTATGCTTTTTGAAATGGGGTAAAGCATTCATTGTTCTCTGTGACCCCTTCGTGGCTGCTGGCAAGCTGCAGGAAGGGCAGGGAAGCGTTTGCACTCACACACCTCGTTCTGCTTGTCTTTTGACTTCCTGCTGTCAGTGGGATAATTTTTGCCCTTCAGACAATAAAGCTCTAACTGTATATGGGAACCTGGGCGTCCTTCCAAATTCCCAGGTCTGGCTGTGCCCTCTGGTTAGACCCCGTCCCATATTGCGATGAGATCCGGCATGCGTCAACACGACTGCCGTCTTTGCGCTCTCGTTTCTGTGGGGCGTACAGCCCGCACGGGAGCTGTATGGGCTCCTGTAGTGTGCACCACAGGTAAGTGTTCACTGGCCAAACTGGGAAACCGAAGGATTATGTTTCTGTGCACCACCTAGGAGGGGACCCTCAGCCTTGAGGGCAAAGGGATTTGTAAGGCTTCCATTTTTGGCCCACAATAACAGGATCTCTTGACAAAAGACACTACAGCAGATCTGAGGAGGGGGGAGGCCTATAAGAAAAAATGGGCTGGTAGGTACAAGACATCTAATAAATAAATCAATAGCACTGAATACAAGTTAACATAGAAAAAGAATAAATAGAGATCTGGAATTCCATCTGTCAAAAAGACAGACCGCTTGCTTGAAAGGAGCCATATGAATGTCACGACCAAAGCACCAGGAGGTTGAAAATTAACGTTCTGTTAACTTCAGTTGTAATATTCTACACCAAGTTTAAAAATCACTTTTGGGTGAGTGATATTAGGTATACAATTTTAGATCTGGTCTGTCTGCGTTTCTTGTGTCTTGTCAGATGTAACATTCTCAAAAACTTTAAGGCTTTAAACCTTTGGTATATATCAGTAGCATTTAAATCCAGCTTAATAAAATAAATTAGCATGAGTTAGTCCTTGTAGAGATGGCTCTTAAATGTAATACTAAACTCAAGGGGACCCAGGATCCTGGGGCAGTTCACATCTAGGTCTGGAGCAGGCATAATTTCTTCTTCAATTATTGTTCAGTACTTATGAAATAAACCTGGATGTTGTCTTTAATTGCCTTGCTAGTAGAGGATGAAGCACCTAAAAGAAATAGCTTTAACATGTATTTGCTGTGAAAAATGTTTATTTGCTGTAATGACTCCAAAAAAGTGTTTTATTATACAAAGTTTAATATTTATTTACATTCACATAAAGACTCCTTATTTCATAACTAAGCTTCTTGATTTTGTTTTAGAGACAATGGATTTTGTGTTCTGCTGCATTTCTGGACTGACAACCCTCTCTTCTTATAGCACAGGTAGAGCACAAACACACCATAAATATCTTCACACTTCCTTCTCCATGCATTTCGGCCTTGGCCTGAAAAGTCATTTCTGCAGGCACGAGTGGAGCACAGCCTCACTTAGCCACACTCCCGAGGTTGTCAACGAGGGAAGCACATTAATTCATTAAGGAAGAACTCTGTTTTTTGTGTTTATTCCCTTCACTGACAGACAGGCTGTAGCATTTTCAATGACAAACAAAGTGCTATTCTTAGCATTCTTTAGCTTTTCTTCACTTCTTAATCAGATTCCTTTTTTTTTTTCTTCATTAACAGGATTCATAGTTATTTTATTTCATATTCCCTGGTGCTGAGCAGTCAACCAAATGGTGGGCTCTCTCGCTATCAGGCACACACACACCAACCCCACTGGATGGTTTTCGCAATGGTTGCTCTTTCTTATGCTGCTTTTTCCGCTCCACAGCAGTATACAAGGCCTGAAGAATCAAATCTTTATTGTTCTGGACATTGTAGTAACTCAGGTTCACCAGTTTGTCAAAATCTTCCTCTGAATAACTCAGATTGTTTATGTAATATGGACCACAGCTGTTGGCAACATCAACATCACCCTCTGCCATCTCTGAGAGACTGCGTTTCACACCTAAGGGACAAACAATGGCTCGGTTAATCAGCAAAAAGCAATTAGGGTCTGGGTATTTCTCAGGCATGCACACACAGGTGGATAACAACCCAAAATCTTCCCGCCACAGATGCTTTATTGCTGGGATATTTGGTTGACAGCAGAGGTGGAGAAGCTGGTGCTGGTGAGGGGAGTAGGGGTTGTCCTAGGTCCTCTTGGAAATGCCAAAACAAGTAGAGTAGCTCCTCTTTTGAGCACAGGAGTGTGAGTCTCCCTGCCCCCTCCTCTAGCTCTGGGGTGAGCCATCAGCATGGTCCCCAGGTCCCCCTCGGCGCTGATGGTCTCCCAGCCTTGGCCCACTTCTTGCTGCTGTCTCTCAGCCATTGCAGCACCCTACACTTCTAGCCAAGGTGCAAGTAAATGACAACTACTCCTCTTCTTCTCTTTCCTCCTCTTCTCCCAAAGCAGACAACTATAGCAAGGATCTCGTGACAGCATGGTTTCTTCCCGGGTGATGGTCCAGAAGCCACTGCCACTTTCTTTGCCTTCTGTCTTCAACCCTACATCGTTTTATTTTCCTCACTACCGTGCTTTCATGCTTTCAGAAATAGGCTGCTGAAAATCCATGTATTTTGGTGGTTCAAGCTTTCCAAAAGCACACCTGCCTTCTCAGCAATCTGACAGATGTTCTTTCACCCATCACAACCTAGTACATCCCCTGGCACAATCTGCTACATCAACTCTTACTTCCTACTGGGAAGAATTATCAAAAAATGCAGAAAACAGACTTAAAAACCTAGATTCTACTATATAAACTGAAAGACTTCACAGAGCCATTATCCAGATATATCCCAGAAGCAGATGGCACAAATATTTACTGTAATTTCACTGAGCTACATACTACTATAAAAATCTACAGATTTTATATAACCTCAGCAGTGAGAGTGAAGCTGATATTCCCTGAATCACTAATATTTGGCAGGAATACTGAAAGAACTTTTCATGCCCATTTCATCATCCCATGATAATTAACATATGCATCACAGATCCAGGCAAAATAATTAAGCAGGTAGTCCCACAGGTGTCATCTCTAGAAATACTAGATTCATCATATCTTCTGATCTGAAGACAGATTAACTTATTTGGTTTAATTCATTTGATAGTAGAAAACAGATCCAAAGTTAATGCAGAAGTTTATTTGCAGGCTATCACAGAAAAAATATTAATAGGGACCTCCACAGTAGGTTGCTGGTACAGGGAGAAAAATACCTGAGGCTTACCATGGGAATTGAAAATCTCAACAGATTTATGGATGCAGAAGATGTAAAACACATCTCCTGACTTGTTTTTCTAGGACCTTCGTAAGTCACCTGTGATTCAAAATAACAGCTGCTCTCGGCTTGGTCCTGGCCATCTGCTCTAGACAGTGACACCATGAGCGTTTTTCATTTAGCTGCTCCTTTGGACACATGGCCACTTACTGAGTTGGTGGAAATACATCTGAACGCTAAACTCAGTAGATGCAACATGCACCGTCTGAGCTGAGGGTGTGTTTAAGTGATGTACTCAAAGCACAGTAAGAAAACTTGCTCTTTCTGAGCTCAGTAAAAGTGAGCACTCCCTTCCTGCACTCGGACCGTGTAAGAAGCCCACTTGGCCATATCAGTTTTGGCTCGACTCTGCACTGCTGGGACACAGCACATGGACAGGCTGAACTTATAGCTGCCTGTTAGTACATAGAAGAAACAGGGTCTCAGAAGGGAAAAGGTCAGTTCATTTGGTTACATTCTGCAGATTCCTGTGCTCCAGTATATGCCTTTGACTGCTAAAGGACAGCTGGGGCTCTCAGCCCTGGGCCAGAGACCTGAAGATGCAGAGATCCACTGCT
Source organism: Tyto alba (assembly GCF_018691265.1). Taxonomy (NCBI): domain Eukaryota; kingdom Metazoa; phylum Chordata; class Aves; order Strigiformes; family Tytonidae; genus Tyto; species Tyto alba. The sequence goes on from NW_024881280.1 coordinate 8,493,093, forward strand.
GTGCACTAGCCTGTACGCCTGACATGAGGGCTCACGCATGTGTTTTCCTTCCCCGTCATTACCACAGACCCCTCAGTTTTCTAATAGCTGGCATGAGGGAAAGAGAGCAGTAACAACCCCAAAAGGGGCACTAATGGTAGATAATACCGTCGGGGATAGGTAACACAGGTGAACACAGGCAGGAATTAAAACACTTCATTCCCCCTCGTCACAGATAAGAGAGCATCAGAGAAGGGAGAATTTTTCCATCAGCCTCCATTGAGACCATCATATTGGCAGGAGGTTGTTACTGTAGCAAAAAATCCGCCTCCATGGTCACAGATACCAGCAGCACCTGTACCAAAGCAGGCCAGTAAGCTTTGTGAAAAGTCTGCATCTCTCTTACTGACAGGACCACGTTTATTTGGGGGATCTTCTCTAACAACAAACACTGATCAAAGGGTCCTGATTTTCCTGGAGGGGTCTCTCCAAGTTTGACAGATGTTCTCCTCCCGACTTTGCAGAGAGTTTTAGGCTACTGGTACTGCTTGAGTGAAGCAGTCTGAGCCGCCTCACACAGAGGATTTCCCCTTTCCACTCCACTTGTGGAATAGTCTAGCCGGTGCAGGAGTAACTCAGTTTGAATATGTCAGTATTGTTCATTTACTATCCAGGCTCTAAATTCCCTTCACTGAAAAAGCTGATGGATGAGCTAGCTATGGAAAAACTGCATGTTCGTGTAGCTGAACTAATACTTCAGGTGCTGTACAATCTGGATCTGGGCGAGGGCATGGTACTGAAACGCTATAAATTAGGCTGACCTCTGCCTGTTGCTAGCAAAGGGCAGACATTCATCTCCAGCCTTCAGGTCTTTCTGCAGCATCTGTCCTGCCACGGTGGAGGTTGGCTGTCAGCTAAGAGGTGGCAGCCCTCCAAAAAACTGCAGGGGCTGAGCCCTTCCATGTCAGCTCAGCTGAGACTTCACCTGTGGAGGCCCAACAAGGACCCATTCTCTGTTTTCTGTGTAGTCTCAGCTTGCAGCTACCAGCTGAACCGGTCAGGCAGCGTGGGCTTGCCTCAATATGCAGATATTATGCAGGTATTCTTATACATCTTCTACATACCTAGTAACACCTCTTTTAGATTCCCTGATGATTTATGTTGACATGTAGCATCTGCACATCATCTGATGTTCACCTGATATTAGATAGCTGAGTTAGGAATAACATCCCAGGGATCTGGAAGTTATTGAAAGGGAGAGCAGAGATAAACTCCCTCACAGAGCACTACAGAAACTAATTCTCAGTTGCTGTTCTAGTTCTTTTTCCATTTCTCCTTTTTCTAGTTCTTTCTACAAAGGGCAATGACAAAAAACAACCTTTCAGTTATCTAATCTGTGTGACGAGCTGGAGTAGAATAGTGTGTCTACCTGCATAAATACCCTTGGACTATTTGAATCCTGTTCAGAACCACAGCTGCATACCTCAAAAGTGAAATGAACTCTACCCAGAATATCTACAAGGCAAAAGTACTGTATGACTTTTAATGACTTGTTTTTAAAAAAAGAAAAATAAATTAATACAATTGGGACAGTAGTTTCTGCACTTGTTCTGTTATTGAATTTAATGTACCGTATACAAGCCCAGAACTTTTGGTTTTCAGTATACTGTGGGGCCTTGAAGTGTTTTAAAAATAAGCATTCTCATAGCATGGGTTAGGAATTTTATCATCTGGAGAAGTAACTGAGACTTTTGGAACCATCAGAGATAGTATGGAGTCGTGGAATATGGTACCAGGACTTAGAAACCATCTGGTTTGAAGTGAACAGCAATGTTCCTATTGAAACTCTTCTTAAATTTCAAAGTAGGACTCACTGAAGTGAACAGAAGCTGTCGGCATGGCTGTTACATTTTCATCATTTTGCTAGTTCACACTTTTCTTTTCAAGGATATCTGCTTAACCATAAGCCTGGACATGATTTTAAACAATGAAACCCTTACATTCCCCAGAGCATTCTCTAACAGGAAAGGATGACAAGTATGAGGAGAGGAAACGACTCTGCTAACTTCTGCCACTGCAGATAAACAGAATATACTTTTAATCAGTAAACTCTACAGTCTACCTATGAAAAGCCCCCCAAAAATCTGAAGAGGGGTATATGTGTCAGAGGCTGCTGCTCTACTGTCCAGGAAAGCTTCTTTTTTATTTAATTCTTTTTTATTTTAAGCTTCTTGATATGGTTCAGATCTAAGCAAAGGCAGTCTGAATCTGTGTTTACATGATGATCTGAAGAGCAGATATTGCACAGTAAAAAAGAGAAAGAAGGCAGCCACTGCCTCTGTTAACATGAATGGTAGCTGTCGACTTACCAGGTGCTTTGTAGTACCGGAAGGTGTCATTTACTAGAGGGAAAAATATCACAATAGGCGTTTCTGGGCTCTCCTTGTCACCAACAATGTAGCATTCCTTTAGATGCGGAGTTTCCTGATCATCTGGCACCTTTGTAGGGAAAGGAATTCCCTGTTTTGCAAAGTATTTAGAGGCTTCTTTCAGGGGCTGGTTGCCACAATAGGAAAACAAACCAAAAGAAAACATCAGAACATGTGGGAAGCACTTGGACTGAATTTGGCCAAAACCCAATTTCACTGGGAATGTTTGTGGGGTAAGGGCCAAGTTCTGACAGATTATGGCATGTACCCAACTTAGGTGTTGTAGACTGTATATGGAGCCAAGATCTGGAAGGCCAGAGTTAAATGGGATGGATGTGAGTCCACATGCCTGTCTTTGAAAATCTACATCTGACATTTGGGTATTAAAGATAATGCCTTTAGAGGACTTTTTATTTCAAATGTGTATAAAGTTCCTAAATACAAACTTTGCTTGCACTTATTTGCATCTCTGGCCTTCGTCATCAAGACCTTCTATTGTTATGTTCGTGTTGTCCTGAATGTACATTTTCCCATGCGTAAGAATATGTATGATTGAATTGAGAAGTCACAGACAATTTTAAAATACATTTAGCTTCATTCATTTAACATCTGACTGCCTTCAAATCAGCTAAAACACATTTACACATAAAAATGGGCATATTTAATTTACTTAACTCTTACTTCCTGATAACACTTGTACTGTTCAACAAAGATATGTGGCCCTGGTAAATTGTTAGCTTATTTACACTTGTCAGATACTGGGGAAAAAAAAAAGCTTCAATGAGTAGAGGATAAGGCATTCTAGGAAGTCAGTGATGAAACAGATATAACAAGAAGAATGCACAAGGCTTACCCCTGTCTGGGAACCTGAGCTGTAGTTGAAATGCAAAATGACATCCACTTTCCTTTCTGGCCTCATAAGGGGTGGGTAACTGGTAGCAAAGGCAAATGCCGTGTCGATCAGGATGAGGTAATCTGTTGCCACTGTCAGGTGGTTGGGCTGAGTGTCAAGCTCGCAGTCTAGAAAAGAAGCATTTTTTTTTTCAGGGGTGGTGCTCAATACAAGAGATGTGCTGAGGAAAGTCAATTGCTAACAAAAAGAGAATTCAGCTTTTCTTGGGTCTTAGACCTACCTATAAAGCTGATAGCTGCAGTTCAGTCATTTCTCAGTTCCTCATCTGGCTTCCTCTTTTCACTATTTACTCTGCAATTTCTTTGGCTTTTGTCTAATTAAGAGGGATTAACTTGGAATTCAGGAGTTAATTCCATCTCCTGGTTTTGTGTGTGACTCTGATCAGGTCGATTTTTTTTTTCTTAATCTTTTTTTAATACAGAAAAGGTTAAAATGGTACCTCATTGTCTCAACATACTAAAAATTAAAAATGTTTTGTGCCTTGCACGCTACAAGAACAGGCACACAGCTACTGAGGTACACAGCCGAGGCAGGTATAACCCCTTGTGCAACATGGCAGAGCTGCTACCAGACTGAGTACTAATTCCCAAACTGTGTAACAGGCAATATCTTACTTCTAAGCAAAACAGTAACGTGAAACAGAGCTCCCTTGCACACCCCTTGAGTACTGGCCAGGCAAGAGACTGCATACGATGACACCAGTGCTGTGCCACAAGCGTGGGGGCTGGCTGGCTGGCTGTCACATCAGCAGACATACTCTGGTTGACTAATCTGGGTCTTTCTCATCTATCGGTTGCCAATCTTCATGAAGTTTGTCAGAACTTATTTTTGAAGCCTCTTCTGCTAGCTAGTTTCATCGCTTGGTAACAAAAGGTTTCAAATATTATCAGAGGACAGGAACAGAATGAAAAGGCAGTCGGCTTGATAATCTTTTAAGAATTGTTTCTTCTTCACAAGGATGGTTTAAAATATAAAACTGGGTTGCTATTACCACACCTTTCCATTTGGAAAACTCGCTCTCTAGGTAGCTGTTGTTCATCTGGAGGCCCTTCAAGAAGTTATGGATTTCTGAAGCTGCTGGGCGTAACATGGCAACATCTCGGAAAATGTCTGAAAAGCTGTCAGTGGGACAAACCACTCGAGTATCCAGCTCATTTGGTCTTGCAGGGAATAGGGTTTCATCATCTGCAGAAGAAAGAATAACAGTTCTTATATGTGGTCTCATTGTTGAGGTTAATCTGTGCAATCATAGCCTGTTTTAACATGTTTGACAAAACTTGGACTTCTTTCTCTTTTTACTTCCAGGATCTCCACAAATCTCAGTTTTTCAGCTACTCTTTGAAAAAATCTTTCTTCTCCTCAGTCCACAGTGAAAAAGGCATTGTTTGTACTGTAAATTAATCTGTTGCATCTACTATAACTTCCTTTCCTTTTCTATGATTTTATCCACTACAATATCCTGCACTTATCCTGTCTTCCTTTGCTGCTCCATGTTACGGTTTCTCTCTCAGCCACACACATAAAAAAGCCACACAACCACAATCTCTTGGCCACACAAACATAATTAAGGTTCCTTACTAGCAAAGGCAAGCTCCATGTTTTAATAACCGGAAACTGCCCCCTACAAGTGGAAGAAGATAAAATAAATCACCCTTTTTGCTACATTTCTCTTCCTTCTCATCTTTTTTCTTTACAATACTTCTGTCTTGTGTGTTTCTCCTTGAAATCTCATCCTGTGGATCTTTCTTAATTTGGTAGTGTGTTTTGCAAATCTCATCCTTAGGACTAGTTTGGGTTGACTTGCTCCATGCTTTGTAGACTCCAGAGAGACAGGGATGGCGATTGCTCTTGTTTCTCTGTGAAGCCTCATCCCATACTCCAACTTCCAATAGAGCAGCTGGAAGACTGGAGATCACTAGGGGAGGCCTATCCTAGTTTGCAGTGATATTTTTCTCCAGTTTTACCCTTGTTCTCTGAAAATGGCTCATATGAGGGCCTTTCTGTCTTTTTTTTCCTTGTGATTGATCCCATGGATTATTTTCTCATACAACTGAAATGATTGCCATACTGCAATACATGGCATGAATTTCCTCCTGGTTTCCATGTGGATTACAGGAAACTCTGAAGAGGGTATTCCAAAATGGCTTTGAAAAATTCAGTGAGATAATAGAAGCACAGAAGGTAAAAGGAAAAACAAAAAAAAAAAAGAAAGAAAAAAGAGAGACAGCAAAATAACATAATGGTGTAAGAGTAACCCACCTATGTCAGCAATTTTGTCTCGGGTCCATTTGTGCCAGAAATCTTCTGAATTAACAGATATATACCAAGCATCCATCAGATTCAAGGAAAATACACTACTCCAGATCCCTGTGGCGTAGGATATATTTGACAGACAGTAAACTGTTAAAGACCTGGAAGTATTTTCACCCACAGAACCTTTCAGTACCGCCTGCATTCTCCATCAAACTTTATCCATTACATTATCTTAGTGCACAAATAAAAGAGAATGTCTTTATGAATTGGTATATGAATCCATAAAGTATCTAATTTTTTGGAGTATATGAAGAGGACTGATAGTACTTTCAGTATAGCTGCTAACATATTCATTTTTTTCATGTGGCAAGTAACATTTTGCCAAGTACATATTAATATTTTCCACCTGTCCTCAACTTAACCTTATTGCCCAAGTTCTCAGCATTTGTAATTCTAAAGGTTTTATTTTTTTCTAGAATAATCCTGTTACAGGTATGCAGTTATAATTCAGAATTGTCAACCACAAAACATTCAGGATTCATACACTAATAGCTCTTAGAATGAAGGAAGCTGACTTAAAGTTTTGAAAATAGAAAGTGTAAATGTATGAGTCTTTTGATTTTCCTTCTGATTTTTGAGGGTTTAAGGCACGTCTCAGTGAGATTTTCAAGTTCTTCTAGTACAGATGTAGCAAACCTGATGGCAGCCCAGACGGCCACCTCCCTGCAGCTGTCTTTTCAGGCCGATAAAACGCCGTTACCTGGTATGGTTGGCTGTGCCGGCCGTGCCGCGGCGCCTTGCTGAGCCCTCCCGAGCACAGAACTAAACCCGGAGCTCTTGGGAGGAACAGAGTGGTGGCCAGAAGAGGCTGGACACAAGCAGCCCGGTGACGGCCTGCCCCAGCAGTGCCAGCCCACGGCCAGAGAGACGGGCCCAGCCACGCAGGGAATTGGGGCAAGACCCGGGTAGTCAGCGGGGACACTGCCCACACTGCCCAGGGGCCGGGCTGCAAAGGAATTTGCTGAAAACCTTTTGAATAACTGTGTCACTGGAGTAAGTAAAACCACCTGAATGAGGGGACCCTGGCTTGTTGGCAGGGGACAGGGACAGAAACGTCCCAGCATTGCTCTAGAGAAGGGAGGAATAAAGTGCCAAGGTGGGAGGCGTAGGGAGGGGGCTGGTGACCTGCTGGCATTTCTGACCATGGAGGGGGAGACCTGGGTACCTTGTTTGACATTGCATCCAGGGACAGAGAGATTCTGATTTGCTTCTTCACACCTCACCACCAGCTGTAGTGAAATCTCCATACAAGCAGAAAGTCTTAACTTCTCAGAAAAAACCCTGAAACTTCATTGATGCAATTGGTGGAAGCAGGAAGAACAATGAGGCAAGAGATTGCTTTTGCAAAGGGAAAAAATATTTCCTTACTGCTTTTACTGTTCTTATGCAAGAGGGAAAAAAAGGTGAATATTATGACCTGTTTGCACTCTGAAATGGAAGCATTATCCTGGAGGATTAATCAGAGTTAGCTGTGGCAGGAACACCGTAGATCAAAGGCTGTATATTTTAGAGACTTGGGTTGCAGAAGAGACTGATAATTTAACTTAGCAGCAATGTTACACAACTTTTGTTGCTGACAAAGACATACAAGTATTGCGAAGGCCTCATGTCAGTAAGCATAACCACATAAGAAATCAAAGAAAGCTGTTCAGCTGAATAAAAATGCAGAGAAAATAAAAAATCCTGCAGATAGTGACCCATTATCAGTTCTAATATTTTAACATATACTGCTCCTGGCGGATAAAAAAAATATACTAACTGCTTCGTTTCAGAAGAGGGGTTTGTGCAGGAGTGGATTATATTATATTACACTGCATTTCCCCAGAATAACAAATCACCTTCCAAAAAGCAGATTCTGGATTCCGGGATTTTCTTCATCAGGCGACCCATGAAGAACTCACTACCAAAATCTTCTGCACGGATGAAGGTGCCATATTTCGGGAATCCTACCTCGTAAGGGGTGAATTCCACCCATTCTGAAAGAAAAAAGCACAAGGCAGACTGATTACAGAAGCAGAGACACAAATTAGTTGAATAAAACGTGATACCGGCCAGGTTAAGGCAGACTGTTTTCTAAATAGCACACTTTGCATGCAGACAGTTATTCACAGTGGTGAACATGAAGAGCGAATTATCCTCTCACATGTAAATTTCGTTACAAACTTTGGATTTCTGAAGCTTTCTACAGAAATGCATAGCAGGTAATTTCGTGATAATGTCCTCCATCATACTGCTTTTGATACTGAATACAGCTGACTATACTAAGGCCTTTAAAAATTTAACTATCACATTTCTACTCTTAGGTGTATTGGCCTTTTAGAGTATTTGTGCATCGAATTGATTTCTTTACCTCATCCTAAATTGACCCCTGTTGAGATAAATGTTAAATGCAATTCTGGAGTATTATTACCTCTAAAATCCTGGTCACTGATTTTGTCCTTCACGTTGAGAGAGAGGTAGATGGGCAGGGGATTCTGACCCTGATTTAATGCCTGCTGCTGATCTGTGAGCTTATGGGAGTCCTCCTGTTTGAAGAAAGACAGTAGCTGAGGAGAGTTAGATGACACAGAGAGCCTCCCACTTCATCTGAGCTTGAGCTCTGACAATGCAGTGCCTACCAGACTCCAACTAGGATGGTCCCCACTGGTTTAGTTGAGAGAGGTGCTGCGAACCCTTCCTCTGACCCTCCCCTGCCTCAGCACAAATAGTCTTAAATTGAGCTCATATACTGAAAAAAATCCAAGATTTCAATGGTAGGAAGCAAATGTTGTTATTCACATTATTTATTTCAGAAAAAAATATCTGGATATATTTGAAAAGCACTCCTGGCAGGAAATATTTATTTCAGAAAGAGTAACCCCTTCCCTGAGTGCCCAGAAAATCATCTTTTCTTCAGACCTGTGACCGAGCCAAGGCTCAGGCAGAGTTAATGTTTGGCAAGCCTTGACTCTTAGTGCTTCTGCTGTGGAGCATCTTGCATACTCAGGCAGGGTGGAAAGGGCAGGATGGTTTGGGGACAGTACCAAGGTTTGAGAGGATGCTGAGTTCAGATCCTCCTCAAAGGGGAGCTGCAGGTGCTCCTCCTCACTGGGGCAGCCCTTGGGAGGACAGCTGTGCCTCCCTTGGGCTGTGCTGGTCAGGGGACAGGGCTGTGGCAGCGTGGGGACACTCTCAGTTCCCTGCTGAGCCCACCCCAGGCAGTCCCTACTGCTGTGCTGTGCTCAGGCAGTAGAAATTTGGATGTGTGTGGGGTTAATCATATTACAGGGGGAGTGTTTCCTCTTTCTTAAGTAAAAACGGCCTGTTGTGAAGGAAATATACACAAATGCTAAAATAGACCCTGAACGTTGCCTTTTGGTGGAAATGTTTACGCGGTGACAAAATCCCATTAACATCTCAGAGATACTGTCTTTGGGATTGTGATTTTTCTTTGCCTTGTCACACTTGCAGCTCTTTTAGAAGAGCAGCAGGATATTAATTTAAATATTTATATGTGACTTCATTTAAAAGTTGTTTGTACTATAAATCTCCCATTATTTCTCTTAATTCCCACCCTTTCTGTACCAGGTGTGAAGTTAAGATCTGCATAATACATCTAACAAACACAAAGAATGATACTTCCAAGGCACAGGCTTTAGGCACCTATCTGAAAAAACAAAACCAAAAACAAACAAACAAGCAAAAAACCCCCTTTTCCATAAGGGTGATCAAACACTGGCATATGTTGCCCAGAGAAGTTGAGGCATATTCACCTGTAGAGACATTCAAAAGCTCATGGTTCAGGGCAGCCAGCTCTACCTGATTCTGCTTGAGCAAGGCTGTTGGACAAGACAACCTTCAGAGGTCCCTTCCAATCTCAATTATTTTTTGATTTACTGTCTGCCCTCACTGCTATATTCACTAAATATTAAAATCTTAAGGGAAAGGTGCTGCTATTGTACCTTTTCATGTAACATGGTTTCAATGATGAGTCCCCATAGATCTGTAAAACATATCTGATGCCCTTCCTGTTCTCTCCGGCACAACTCTTTCAAGTAGTATTTCAGACGATTGGGGGCAAAACAAGTAAAGAACTTATTTTTGAGCACATGTTTTCGGGCATCATTGAGTGTTTCCTTAAGATCCTTTTGGGACCAGTCAGGATCTTCATACAAGTTTGACATGGTCCTAAAAAAAAACAAAACCAAAAACAAACCACAGAAGAAAAAGTGTGAGTTCTGAAGCAAAGCTTTGAGAAGTTATGAGGGTTCATGTATCATGCCTTGATTTACCTTAAAAAGAACATGTGTGCATGGTACCATCCCCATATTTAATCAGGACTAAATTAACTCCAAATGTGGGCAAATACCCACTGAAGGAAACAAGAAAAAGCCACAGCAGAAAAAGAAAGCCCTTTCCTGATACTAAAGATGATACAACTCTTCAGATCACTTCTTGACGTCACATATAGAAAATTCCTATGAAGACTTTACTTATCTTGGTCTTACCATGTTGTGCCAGATAAACCAGTGATGTATGAGACACAATCCAAGACATTCAGTTCCTGTACACTGAGAAGGTGAGCGTACATAGCTGTCAGAGCTCTGGTTCCACCACCCGTTGTCATGATTGCCACCACAGGTACCTGTTCAACCCCAAAATACATGTATTTAGTGACATGGTCTGAGAAGGGAGAGAGACATCTTGATTAGAAAAGAGAAAGTTACAACAGCGATAAAACAATAAAGATTCTGCATGCCACCAGTCTGTACAGAGATTTAATAATGGGGCATAGAAAGAGTAAGAAATACTTCATGTTACCTTTTCCAAGCAGCTGTACATTAGGACATAAAAGCCATCATCTCAAACATCACATTTTCAGTGCTCTATGGCGAAACCAGTAACACAGACCAGCAAAAAACTAGAGGGAACGGTACCTCCTGCCATCTGAACCAGATTTTTAACAGATGCAATAGGCCAGAAAACAGGTGCTGTCTCACAGTTTCCAAGTGCATAACAATAATCTCTTACTGAAGTTTGCTAAAACCAATTTCTACTATTGTATAGTTATTTCACAGGCCATACTAGGTGTATCATGACTGATGGGTTTAAGAGCATAGATCAGTTCAGGTCCCCTGAGACCAGAAGCTGGTGACACCATCCCTTTTTAGAGTTGCTGGAGGGAAAGAGAAACCGTATTCACTCCACCTACCACTTATGTACGTACAATACTGGGTATGAAAGTGAGCTGCAAATGCTTCTTTCTGCGATAATACAGAAATCCAGGGTCTGATACTCTTAGAAGAAGGATTAATCCATAAATATTAATTGGCTCCATTATCAGTAAAGTTAGCTACCATGCATTGGGGTAAACTAATCTCTTGTGCAAATTATCAGGAGACTCTAGGGAGATTGTTCTCCAGGGAAGTGTGGGTGCCTCTACATCTGAGGGGAAGGAAATGGCCCATGGCTTAGTGCTGGCATTTAAAGGCAAGGTCTTGTGTGTGAAAGGTCCAGCTGTGCAAAAAAACCTGCTGAGCTCAGTTTAGGGCAAAATGAGGAGAATCTGTCATCTTTGCATCTGGGTTCAGGCCTCACACTGGCAGCTGTGGGAGTATAATTAAAAAAGAGAAACCTGACTTTTCCCTGCCTCGGACACTGTTATCATTCCCATTTGCCAAGCAAGCTCGCACTCTAACTGCAGCTGATGAAGCTAGACTGGCATCATGCTGTGCTCACACAATGGGTGCCTAAATACCAGCACAAAAGGCACGATAAAATAAAGTCCAGTTTGAACCGTGTGGGAAAGAAGCGGTTTAAATCTGACCAAGATGACTGTGAGGTCTAAAAGAAGCTTTGGCTTTGGTCCTGAGAGCACCTAGCCCTTCTCTGCATTATTGTGCAGACTGCTACTCAACACAAAACTAGATCCTGCAGCAAAAGGGCTGCAGGTTTTTATTAATGTTTTCTATGAGTACTCATTTCTTCCCTAGAATAGAGAAAAAAAGCCAGCCATATCTGGCACATGAAACTTTACACTGTTTCCAGGAAATGGGAATTGAACACAGATGCTACATTTTGACATTCAGCTGTGGAGAAGGCAGAGAATAATTATGCCTCAGACACCTCGTCCTCCTGCAAGTCCTCCTCCAGCTGGAGAATGTCCTTCAGAGCGGCTGCAACCACCTTCTTCCTCTTGCGAATGAAATCCTGTTCCTGGGCACACAGGTCGAACCCCAGGCGTATGTCTAGGTCTTCCTGGCTGGAACAGAGGATCAGGTATCTCACACCGTATTTATAGTCTAATTCAGCATTTTGATTGCTTCTACTGCATAAATAGACATGCCTTCACCATCAGGTCTGTGTAAAGCAAACCAGGAAGAGGTGGAATGTTTTAGTGTGTTCCTGGAGAACAACAGTACGTCTTCCTTTGGACTGGGAGGTTTGGGCTTTTTTTCCTCCTTGCTGAAGATGCCTGAAATTAAACATAGCTACAAGTAACAGAATTGTTCCCTTTCAAACGTAAAGCCAAAAGCCTGAAGAGGGCACTGTTTTAAAGGTGGCTTTTAAAAGTTACACAAACTTCCACTGATGCCTGCCAGTCGTGGACTGCAGTTCTGAAATTCAAGTTCAGCTGCTTATTTGTGGGGGGGTTGTATATAGTCATTTAGGGATATTTATAAGCACTACAGTTGCAGTTTGGAAGATGCTGTGAAAACATTTCCTAGGTGTGGTAAGGAAGAAGTTTTTAAATGACAGCTGTAAACTGTTTGTATATCTTATAGCATATTTACTGAAAATAAACAGCATGATAGAAGATGCACCTGCTTTTTTGTAAGGGAAGTTCTCTTCCCTTACAATATGTTACATGATGTACCATATTCTCCTTATAAATTTTACTAAGGCCTTAACCATATCTCAAAACACACAATGTGTTTCCTTGGTTTAGAAAAAAGCAATCATTTGGCTGAGTTAGTTTGCATTTAACTCTTTGAGTAGACATTAAAAAACAAATGCAGGTGCATTTATTATTTCAATTTGTTCATATCCTAGAGTGGCCAGGCACTCTGACTTTGGTCTTTTATTTTTTTTCTCTGACCTCGGGAAACAGAAAAGTTTCTTTCAATTAGTTTTGAAATGCTGCTTTTATTGAAAATCTGCATTTGACAATAATTTGTAGAGGTATCAGAGTGTCTACAGTGGTTCTTAACATATAATTTTGATTGCAGCAATATATCAATAGAAAACCAGTGTGTTCTTTATAAAACATTCTCTTAACTCATTGTATAGTCCCATTACATAAACTCATGGCCACTGAAAATCTCTGTATTGTGTACTGTGTCCATTTTATTTTATAGTCTGAAATGAGGATGAACCAGCATTCAGGACACAGGCAGTAACAAAGGGATTGGAACTTACAACTGTCCAAATTCAAAAAACCAAGGGGAAAAACACAGAAGGAAGAGAAATATCTTACCATTTTTTCACCTTAAAGTGCAAATCAAATTTTCTGTTCTGAAAATTAAAAGGGTAAAATTATTAGTATTGATGTTTTGTTTAAAACGGTGCTTTTACCCCACTCAGAGTGAGACATAGCTCATTTGGGTCATCCTACATCTACAAACTCTGAACCTCAGTAAACTGAGATTGGGAGATAGGCTCTCACCTCCCATTGTTTCATTAGTACCCAGAGATGCACACTGATTTAATAAATTAAGACTTTGGTATTATCATCTATCTCTCTGCTGTGAAACTCAGGTGTAGCTTGCTCTGGTACGACTTAGCGACACAAATCAATAGCATAAGATCTTCAGTGCTACACCTCACCTCCCTGGAAGGGCCCACCATTAAGCGTGGGTCTTGAAACTAAAGTCTCTCGCACAATGGCATGAGGTACAAGGGGAAGACAAACAGGCTGAGCACCCCGCAAGCGTGGCATGGGTTTGTCTCCCGTGGTAGTGTGCCAGGCTGCAGCCTCACCCCTCTGTCCTGGTGGCACCCAGTGAACTCCAGCCTGGCTAAGCACACAGAAGGAGCATGAGCAACAGCTTGGACATTTTTCTTCTTCCCTTTCTTCCCTGGATTTCTCCTTTTATTTTGCTCCAAATAATTTACTTCATTATGCATCACCCTAGATTCAAAGGAGGTTAGAAAACAACTGGCTCTGTATAAAGAGAGGTGGTCTTTGGTTTCTGCTTCTCGGGAAGCAGCAACAATTTTTACAAGCTTGCGAAGGATTCCCCATGGCCAGTAGATGCTTACCTCGCCAACTACTTCTTGCTCGGAGGGGAGCGACTTCAGAGGGAAGGTCAGGGGGATGCTTCTCCTTGCTCCACATGACACACAAGCACACTGAAAAGAAGCACGGAGTGCCTTTTGGTTAAGACAGAAATGTTCTCCTCTCGCTGCCTACTCACACGTAAAGATCAGATCATAGGACTGTCTGTGTTGTCCACCATGTTCTGGGGTAACGTACAAAGGTGGGAAGCCTCCTCTTCTTTGTGAGGGCAACATCCAAGGACGGTTGCTTGTATTTGGCATAGTGGAAGAAAGTGGGATCTGGGAGAGGGGAGCAGGAGTCACAGCCCACTGAAACTCTCTGGGTTTCTTCAAAGGATCCTCTCACTGTAAATGTTAGCTCATTCTCTAAAACAATGAGATAAAATGCACACAAAATGTGACTTCTAATCGTAAAAAAAGAGAGCAAGGGAAAGAAAATAAGCAAAAGGTAGCTTTGAACAAACCCCTTCTCCTCTTCCTTTGTATTTGGAAAGCTGTCTTCTGAAAGTGATCCAAGACCCAAACATTACAGGTGGTTGTATCTTTATAATAGGCCGAGCAAGAAGCCAGATGGGAGTGTGAAGTGAATGACGCTGAATTTGACTGCTGCATTTCTATTGCAGTTGCATCATGACACAGCAAATGCAACCAAGTACTTTGCATTGTAAATCATCCTCATCCCAGGCCAAATAACGAGCAACAAAAGTTCTCAGTCCCCTAAAATAAGATCTGACTCTGCAGCAGATGACCCTATTTATACAAAGAGATCAGCTAATATTGCCGGTGTGTGTTATGCGTGCTCTGAGGTTGCCTACCAGATCCAGCCCCTCAGGGGATGTGGGCAGAGGAACTTCTAGATTCTGGATCTTGATCAGGGTCAGGCGGGAGCCAGCTGCTGAGTGGCTAACCCCTGCAAAAAATGAGGTGTTTCTGTGCGTATGCAGAAGTCAAACTGTTAGAGATCCTGAGGAAAGTTAAGGCCATGGAGGACTATTGTGCCTAAGGAAGTAAGCTTCTTCGGGGTTTAGCAGTATTACAGCAGAGGTTTTCAGGATCTCAGCTTGGGGTTTAGAAACATTCTGTACAAGCATCTGATGTTGTTTCTAGTCTGGCACAAGGCTCCCTGTGAAGTCAAAACCCTGAACTCACACCTGCTGCAGAACTGGTAGAGATCCCTACTGCAAAGCTTTTACAAATCACCTTAGATATGGTCAATTAAAGCCTTAATATTTGGATGACGCAATTTCTAGGCATTAATAGAGAGGGTAAAATCACTAATACTCCATTAAATAAAATAAGCTTACCCAAAAAATGCTTGTTTTTCTTCCTGCTGTTCATGTGAACTTCCAAGCAGGCTACTTCACGACACTGGAATAGATGTGATGGGGACAGAGAATCAGATTACTCACCCAGCCATCTCCCCACCGGTGCTGGCAGATGTTGGAAGGGTCATTGTAGGAAGGGTCATGGCTTGAATGTGGGGGCCAACTGTGTTGGACACCTCTGCCAAATCCAGTGAAAGTGAGAATTAACTTCATCGTCAAGTGGGAAGATGGTGCTATGCTAAACACATTGTAATTTTCAGTGGATGCAGACAAGAGAAAATGATAGCAGTCTGAAGGCTCTTCTGAGGTCATGCTGGCCTCCTCTAAGATAAAGCTCCTAAGAGAAAAAGTATCACTAAAGAATGAAGACTTGTATTGTTTCCCTCACAGCTATCACAGTCAGCTAAGGAGCGATATGGGAAAGAACATATGAAAAAACAAATAATATTTTACCACTATCGCCCCATTTGTGATGATGGTTTCAGCAGGACCCCAGCTACAAAACAAGAACAAACAATATGTATTTTATAAACAATAAACAAGACACATTTTTCTCTCTTAATTTTTTTTCTATTTCCTCCTTCTTGTTTGTAGAAGTATGCTCCCTTTTCACTGGATGTCACATAACTACCTAGCAGAAATGATTCAACTGCAATAAGGCACCTGGAAAGTGCTTGTAACAGCCTTAATAGCACACGTATGTCCCAGGTAGGGTAGCAACATTCTTCTCAGCCATGAGCTGGCCAGAGAATGCTCTCCAGAAAATCTATAGACTTACTGCAGTGGGATTTACCAGTTCCAGAAACCCAATTCTGAACTATGTGAGTAATATATACATTTTAAGAGGAAGTCACAGAATTAAAAATTCTGAACTCATTCTCCACATTGTGGCATTTTCTTTTCTTACAATGATTTTCTGATGCACACATTAAGTTTGGAAAATGAGTGAATCTGACTATTAAGATGATACTGGGTGTACATGAGCTTTCCCTGCACTGATGCAACAATCCAAGCTGCTGCTCTATAATAATAATGGGGTTTTACTCACATTCTCTCCAATACAAACTCAACTTCCAGCTCCTCCCTCCTCTGAAAATACAAAAAAAAAACAAAAAAAAAGCAGTCTCAATTAACATGTGCAGAGGTTTGCAAAGTGACCTTAATTTTTGCAGGCAGTTTCCTTTATGCTTTAATAAGTAACAATATTCTGTTTTGTGCTTGCTATTGTCATCATTAAATGACAGAGTCAGCTTTTTCTTCCCCAAGGAAAAGAAGATCTCAATTGTACTATCAGAATAAAGAGTATTTGGTGCTTACCAGTCTCCCTACTAAACCTTTATTTTTCACACTTTCTTCCCTGCCAGCTTCTATGTGCTGAACACGATATGCTGAAACTTAGCATTTAGTAAAATGTTGTCAAAACAAGCCATTTCCCTGTCCTTGCATTGTTTTTCTTTTTATAATCTGTGTGAGGTTTAGATAAACTCTGTCATTTTCTGTCAGATTATTAAAGGTACAAAGCTTCCCTAAAATTGCATCTGCACAGGGGCTTGGGGATTTGGCCACAATCTGTGCCAGAGAAAGCCAGCTGGAATTTGAGAAGGCTGTCTGTTTTGTCACTAGTGTGCAGTTTCCAAGGTGTTAATAAATTTGTTATATTTTTACTACCAAACTGGTCCTGATGGTAAAAGACAGCAGAGACAGCACACCGCGCTAATCAGAGGGGATAAAATAGATGTCACGATGTACTAAACGTCTGACCAAGCTCTTACCTGTGGATTTAGTGGGAATGTCGTAAACACTCTTTCCCCAAGGGGGATCTTAGCTACATCAAAAAGCACAATTGCATGGTCATCATCATGAATGATGTCATCATCACAAACAGTAATTTCCAGAATATTCTGGAGAAAGAAATAAAAAATATCCAATTCATTAATGTACTCAAGAAGTATGTCATTCTGCAGCTCTTCCAGGTTCAGTGCCTGCTTTACAGAGAAGAAACAGAAAAGTATTGATGACAAACAAGGAAAGAAAGCAAGTGTAATCCTCTTTATAATAAACAGCTTCTAGACCTGTCAATTAAGGCCAAACTGAGATTTCTCTTGCGTCGCCTTTCATGCCTGTAAGTAGCTCTCACCAAAAATGTGATCTTTTAGGAAGTAATATGTATAGCCACATATCAATAACCACTTTTCTGTGTTCTTGGGCTTTCCCCTTTCAGCCACCTGTTCACAGGTATTTAGGTGTAGTGTAATTAGCAGTACCAAACTGAATAAAGATCTTAATTATAATAGAATTTAGCAGCTTCCTGGCATTGATATACAATTATTACAAGTCCTTTCAGGGAAGGATGTGATTTTCTGTTATAATGCTGCTTTTTAGTTTTATTTTGTTGTTTCTCTGTGTTGTCACTCTGACATTGGTCTCATCAGCCTTCTGCAGGGAGGTCAGGCTCACATTACTGATATATAAATAATAAGAACTTGTTAGGAGAGAAGTGGATTCCAGCAATAGCCAAAAATATTTCACTCCAGATTGCTAGGGGAATTTTAAGTAAACTCAGAAAGGCATTAGAAGACATGACTTTCTATTTTAGGCTAAACTGAAAGAAACTGCACAAAGCTGAGATGAAAAAGAGAGTTTTTGGCTTGCATACCTTGACTTGTTTCTGTATCCGGAAGTAGAAAGTTTCATTCCACACTGGATTTCTGCAGTTTTTGATGGTTTTGGTGTGGAATTTTTCATCTGAAGCAGTTGGCAACCAGAGGCTCACGTAGCAATCAGGTTGGCTTACTATAGGAACATAGGCACAAACCATATGTAACGGTGGAACCACAACAAAAAAAGTGGAGACACTGAAATGCCCTGTAGCTTGAACATGGGTAGGAAATGGTCAGTTCTTTCAAATATACATGAGCCAAACCAGGAAGACAGAAATCATACAGATTGATGAAATTAATTTGTTGTTCAACACAACACTATTTTAATAAGCAGAGTATTTGAATGACTATGCACAATCCTACACATTTTTAAAAATATAGCCCTAGCCAGTGGATAGAACAATACAAATAGCCAGGAGCCTTATATTGCTCCTTATCAACATCGTTTCAGCTCTCTGGGAATTTGACAGGAGGAGAAACTGCAACTGATGCAGCAGAGAGCGAGCCTCAGGCCCTGAAAGGAACTGGGTGCAAAAAGTTTCTGTATCAAGAGTGGCCATTGTCTCATCCAGCCAGAGACCAGAGGGCACCAGCACTGGGTGGTCCAGGCTGGCACTAGGACTGAGCAAAGAGAAATGGCTTTCAGGTGAAGGAGAGAAACAAGAGGAGAAGCAGGTACCAGTCCCAGTAAAGGAAGCAGCTGGGAAGGCTGTATGGGCTCATGTACCTAACAGGAGCAAACTTAATCCCAGCTTTTCCTAGCTTTACCTACCTTGCTTTGTAACTGTCAGGATTTTGTGCAAGTATAACATTTTGACATGCTATGTTTATTTGTAGAGAAAAGCATGAACAAGATGAGAACATGATCTAGAAAACTAACTTTCTTAATCCTCACCTTTTGTCTGCAATTTATCTTTGTGGGAAATCTTAAACAAATTGGGTCTGAGTCTGATTCAGACAATAAATATCTGGCATACCTGGTTATTAACCCTTCATGATGGAAAATTAATTATTCCATGTACCTATTGTCTTCTTAGGTGGGATAAGAAGGGAGAGTCTTACTAGCAGTACAATTGCTTCTTCAGGAGGTCAGTAGGTGGGTGGAGAATTTTCTTGGTGTTTGCCAATGTCTGAAAGACCTGGAAGCTATTTTGTACTCCACATCTCTTCCCAGGAACAATGAAGTGTCAGAAAGCGTGTGGATCTTGTGGATGAAGGAAGTGAGCCTGCATTTACTATAAGGGATCCGCTCCCATAGGTCATGAGCCAAACAAACACCAAAGAGACTCTCAGACTTTGAACAGGAACTTTTCCAGAGGCTACTGAAAGGGCTGATCCGTCCTGTTGTGTAAACACAGGCTTTGGTGAGAAAAGAAAAGGGGAGAAGTCTGGTCCCGTGGCAATTGATAGAGATAACTACCCCACGAACAGAGACTAACACCTTCTACCTGTGAATACGGGGTAAGTCTTGAGTCAGTTCCTCAAGGTTAAAAGAGTCTGCCCTGTTGTCTTTCCACAGCATATTGGGTATATTGCTTTGGGATATTTTGCCTAAGTATAAGATGTTGCTTGAAATCCAGTGGCCCTGTGACTGGGACATCCCCAAAGAAGGATGACTGTCAGGCAGGGAGGTTCTCATGTAGCTCTTCACACTGAATCTGGAGGAATTTCTTGACACTGATGAGAGTTTTCCTTTACTAAGAATATAGGTTGCCTTTCTGTCTGAAATTATTTCCACAGGCAACATTTCAGCATCTCAGACTTTTACATAATAGAAGTGATAGGATAATATATTGACTTTGGCAATTAGCAGTGTAATATTCAATTTACAACACGTGGTAGGGCTGTGATTACTGATCTATCTGATAATTAAAACATCTCCCCTCACTGTGCTGTCTGATGGCCTGCCAAGCTGTGACATACTCATCCTGATAAGTGGTGTTGCTGCCTCTGATCTAGAGTTTCTCAAGGGCACATAGGAAGCCTGTACAAAAGCCAAGAACCAAACATGGCTTCAGGCCATCTAGACCATCCCTCCTCTCATTAGCCCACTTATCACTGCTGATCTCGTGTATTCCAAAAACATGAGTCCAGCATCCCCAAAACTGACAAAGTGGCTGAGATGGAATGTCCTTCAGAAATGTTAAACTCACCTGAGACATAATTTCTTTTTGGTTTCTGGCCATCATAGGGTACAGGAAGGACACGTTTATATATTTTTGCTGTAGTTGCAAAGGCCAATTCTTTTATTTTCCTTCTTCTTAATGAAAACCAAAATGCTCTATCCTTTTTTTAAATTCCAGCTTTCAACCAGAGAGTGTATAAAACAAGACTGTGAAAGCTGGCAGTGCTAAAACTCTGAGCCAAGCATGAATGAACAGCCGCAGCATTTATGAATGTCCTTTGCCACTGTTTTATCTGGAATTTACTGATTTGCTGGAATGTTTTCTTTGGCAAAACATTTTCATGAGGCTGTTTTCTAAACTTATTTTCCCATATGTGTGTTGCTTTCATAAATTTTTATTTAAAATAAGCTATTGACAATTCTTTGTCAAACTGATGAAGCACAGGCTAGATAAATGGACAGTGAGGTGCATTAAAAACTGGCTGAACTGCCAGACTCAAAAGATTGTGACCAAGAGCACAAATTCCAGCTGGATGCCAGTCACTACTGGCGTACCCCCAAGGGCTAATACTGGGGCCGATGCTGCTTAACATCTTTATTAACAATGTGGGTGATGGGACAGAGTGCACCTTTAGTAAGTTTGCAGATGGTACAAAACTGGGAGAAGTGTTTGACACACCAGATGACTGCACTGTCATTCAGAGGGACCTGGACAGGCTGGAGAACTGGGCCAACATGAACCTCATGAAGTTCAGCAAGGGAAATGCAAAGTCCTGCACATGAGGAGGAATAACCTCATGCACCAGGACAAGCTGGGGGCTGACTGGCTGGAAAGAAGCTCTGCAGAGAAGGACCTGTGCATTTTGGTGTCGACCAGGTTGAATATGAGCCAGAAATGTGCCCACGTGGCAAACAAGGCCAACAGCCTCCTGGGCTGCGTTAGGAGGAGTGTTGCCAATAAGTGAAGGGTGACCCTTCCTCTCTACTCAGCCCTGTCGAGGCCACAATTCTAGGTTCCCCAGTACAAGAGAGGTAAGGACATACTGGAGTGAGGCTAGCAAAAGTCCACAAAGAAGATGGGAGGTTTGGAGTATCTGTCATACGGGGAGAAGCTGAGAGAGCTGGGACTCTTCAGCCTGGAGCAGAGAAGGCTCAGGGGGTTCTTATCAGTGTATGTAAATACCTGATTGGGGATATGGAAGAGGGAAATAAAGAAGTCAAAATCAGACTCTTCTCAGTGGTGGACAGTGAAAGGTTATAGGCAATGGATACAAACCCAAATACAGGAAAACCCATTTAAACATAAGAAAAAACCTTTTTTTTACCACAAGGACCATCAAACACTGGCACAGATTTCCCAGCAAGGTTGTGAAGTCTCTATCCTTGGAAATGTTCAAAACCTGACGACATGGCTTTGAGCAACCTGCTGTAGCTGACCCTACTTTGAGCAGGGAGCTGGATTAGATGGTCTCCAGAGGTGCCTTCATGCCTCAGCCACTCTGTGTGCTTCTGCAATATCAAGGCTAGTTGGTCACAGACAAATTACATATAATTGTTAGTAACTACTGAGTGTAAATTTGACCTTGAAGATGAGGTGAGGTGAAACCACTAGGACAAAGCACGTCCTTTTCCTGTGGAGAAACAAAAAGGTATATGCCATACGTGTTTGTGCCACAATTCATCTACAGTCACTACTGATGAGCAGAGGTTATTGTTTCCCATGAAATTCCTGTGATTTTCTATATTTTCCTTGAACTGTACAGACAGTATCAGCTATTCCCCATGCTATGATTTTAACTGAGCTTATGTATTTCTGTAGAAGCAGCAGTTCACTTGAGGCCAGAATAAGCTGTGAGGGTAACAGGGGGGCAAATAAAAAATAACAGGGTAGTTGGATGCCTGATGAATACTGTGAAAACTATGATACCCTTGAAATGACTAACCAGCTTTTTCTGCTCCCACTTATCCCTGAAAAAAGTGTACAAGAGAGATAGTAAAACTCTTCCAGTTTCTTCATTGCTATCTGGGAGCTAATACAAAAAAAAGAAATATTTGAATTTTCCTCATTCTCTAATTTTAATGCAATTGCTAGGCATCATTAGCAATTTCATGACATGCTAGGCCCTTACTTCAGTGCACGTGTTGCAAATTCATTCCCTGATGACATAATGTCACGCTAAGTGGATGCTGAGACATCTGAACTCACAGCCTTTTTAGAAGGCAGCACTAAGTAACTCTGATATTCTTTCCCAATTTTTAACTTCTGATTCAATTGCATTTGTGTGTTGATGGGACTATTTCTCATCCCTGTCTTCAAGCTAAAGATGGGCTAAAAATTAAGGACTGAATCAAGAAGTTCAGAACTGCACCCAGCTGTTTGCTGCTCTTTGAGAGTACAGTCCTGTGATACGTTCCCGAAATGAACCATCACATGCTAAAACTATTCACCTCCGTCACAAGTAAGAAGAAAATTACAGCATGGAAAAACAAAGCATATAAGAAAAAATAGTCTAAGAACAATGAATGTAAACTATAAAATCCCATCTGTCCTGTTACTGCCTTTCATAACACTGAAAAGAAAAAATCGTTTTCTCCTAGTGAACTCCTCTCTACCTGCACAGACAGGTTCCCCTTGAATCCTAGTTTACTACAGTTCACCTAAAAGGAGGAGGAGAGCCGCTCCCATTTCTCAATCATTGGACATGGTCTCCAGGGACATTTTCCCTCACCAGCATAGTATGATGCAAACAATATTAAGAAGTTACCTCTGGTTGCTATCTATCTGAGAGCCGACTTGAACTGAACTTTGTCCTCTACAAGTATCCAGATGCAACACTTGTCTGTAAACATCATGTTACTCTCTATAGCTTGCTTGTGGAAATAACAAAAGTTCATAGATCTACTGTTCTTAATCAGCAGTGTCCTCTACCAGGGATGGACAGGGTCCCTGTGTGAATGTGCCCTTCACCCTGTCCAGCTATTTACGTTGACTGGCAAAGTAGGTTTTTCTCCCTGGAGAACAGATTCAGTGGGTGCAGTACCTGCTGCAGACACAAAGCAAAAATTTCACACCCTGGGTCACCTCTACCTCCTGGGCCACCAGCACGGCTTGTGTTCTTGGGACAGGGCCATGAGTATCACCTGCACCAGGTGTATTTTCCCTAGTTTGCTCGTGTTTATTTCCTGTAGCAAAAATAACCCCTGGAGTCTCTGGAGAACCACTCTGATTTGCAAAGACTCCAGGTGCACCACCCCAGAACCAACTCATTTCTTCCAAACTGATAAAATAAGAGCTTCCACAAAATAATTTCATAATCTGGTAGAGGAGAAAGGCTCTGAGATACTAGTCTATAAATATGCAAGTTCTCTCTTCATCCAAAGATGAAAAACAAAAGGAAGATGTGAAAACAAAAGCAAGGGTAAAGGGAGCAGCATGATTGTTCTGACCTCCCAGCTAAGACCAACGGGTTTCCTTCCACATCGGAGACAGCTTCCACATGATTTCTCTAATTAGAAAACATACTTGATAAGCACAATCACGTTTCAATCCCCCCAATATTTTGCCTTGTCCTACCTCAGCTCTGACAGCAGCATCACAGGGATGCCCCTACCCACAGCCTCTTGAACTGGCAAGACACTGTCTATCAGGGAAGTTTCTGTGTCTGGAAGAAAACCCCTGTCAGCCTTAAACACACTCCAAGTAACTTCTCACTGGGACACACAGCTCAAGTTCACCTCTGCAGTCCAAGCAGAGTGTTGCGAACCAGCATCAGTGAGGATGAGTATGTCAAGCCAGACCTGACCCCCTCTCTGCGTTAACAAGCCCGAACGTGCTCTCTACCAGCAAAGATCAGCTCTTGGTATGTGGTATCAGATGGTCCCCATGTAGGCTGCCACAGTTTCAAGGAGCAGCCTGTCACAGAGACCTCTTTACTCAGATCTTCAGGGTTATGTGAGATCCAGTGGAGTCCAAGAGTTTCACTCTTTTACATTGTGCTAAATGGTAGCGGGGAGGGCCACATCGCTGCGGGTCTGTGTCACCGGCACCACCTGAGGACCTGGGAGAGGCCTCGTCCACTTGCAGCACCGCAGGGCCATTCCCCTCTCTCCATGCTTGGGTTTCAGGCATGCCAGATGAGGCAGATCCCCTCACCAATCATTTTTGTCCATGGGATCACGGTAAGGGTGTCAGATCTGGCTGCGGGCTTGAGGGGCTGCCATAAACCAGCAAGTAAACACTGATGATGGTGAAGGGGGACCAGGCTGGGAGCTTGGTGCAGCTCTGTGGCCACCCAATAACTCATTTTTTTAAGGAGAGCAGGTGTTAGAGATCCTGTGCCACCATGGTCCTCCTCTCCCATTGCCTGGCTCCTTTCTCATCCTTTTGGGAAACAGAGTCACTGGAATGTGTGTTAGCAGTGAGGAAAGGAGTTAATACACCATTCCCCACACCACCTCGTCCTGGTCAGATATTCCTCCTACATGTGGGGAATTCTCTAGGAGTAGTTGACTAATAGACAGGAAACGTGAGCTTTTGTAAAAGCCTCTGGCACTAGCCTCCAGTTGTAGAGGAGCAAATGAACACACCAATGACCAAAAAAGTCAGTCTTCTACCCAAGGCTGTCCACAGTCTCAGACTGAAGAGAATACCACTGCAAAGCAGATTCCAGACTGTAAGAGTCTCATAAGCTTCACCAGAATTGCCTCCTTTCCAGTGTGCCCACCACCTCCCCAGCCTAACTACATATGAGCATTGGAACCTGATGATGACACTCAGTACCTGCAGGGCAGCAGGATGAGTGTAAGTGATCTTATCTGGGCACCCGCCTCTCTAGTGCTCACAGGGAGTTCAGGGAGTGCCAGAAATGTGTGTTTGAGTCTGACCCATGATTGCAAATTGGCATAAAGGTCAGTTAGGAATACAGTAGAAACTAATAAGCTCACATCTATCAAGAGCATTTGCATGATAGAACAAGACAGAAACTTGTTATATGAAGTACAAAGCAAAACTTGGTGTTGAATGTTACCTAAGTATAGAGAAGCCCACAAAAGTGGTGGACCAACAGCAGGTATATCATAGAATAGTTTGGGTTGGAAGGGATCTTAATGATGATCTAGTTCCAAAACCCCCTGCCAAAGGCAGGGACACTTTTCCACCAGACCAGGTTGCTCCAAGCCCCGTCCAGCCTGGCCCTGAACCCTTCCAGGGAGGGGGCAGCCACAGCTTCTCTGAGCACTCCATGCCAGCACCTCACCACCCGCACAGGAAAGAATTTCCTCCTTGCTTTTCATCTAATTCAGCCCTCTTTCAGTTTAAAACCATTACACCTCATCCTATCCCTATACTCCCTGATAAAGAGTCCGTCCCCAGCTTTCCTGTAGCCCCCTCTAAGTACTGGAAGGCCACTCTAAGGTCTCCTCAGAGCCTTCTCTTCTCCAGGCTGAACCACCCCAACTCTCTCAGCCTGTCCTCATAAAGGAGGTGCTCCAGCCCTTCAATCATCCTCACGGCTCTCTTCCAGACATGCTTGAGCCAGTCCATGTCCTTCTTATGTTGGGGGCCCCAGAACTGGACACAGTACTCCAGGGGGGGTCTCATGAGAGTGGAGTAGAGGGGAAGTCTCATTCCTCAACCTTCTGGCCACACTGTTCTTGATGTACCCCAGGAAATGGCTGGATTTCTGGGCTGTGAGTGCACATTTCTGGCTCACAAGCAGTTTTCTGTCCACCACTACTCCCAAGTCCTCCTCCGCAGGGCTGCTCTCAATCCACTCATGGCCCAGCCTGTATTTATGCTTGGGATTGCCCTGGATCGTGTACAGACCTTACCTTTGGTCATGTTGAACTTCACAACATTTGCACGGGCCCAGCTCTCCAGGTCTCTCTGGATGGCATCCCTTCCCTCTAGCATGTTGACCATACCACACAGCTTGGTGTCATCAGCAAACTGGCTGAGGGTGCCCCCAGTCCCACTGTCCATGTCATCAACAAAGATGTTAAACAGCACCAGTCCCAATACCAACACCTGAGGAATGCCATTTGTCACTGCTTTCCACTTGGACCTTGAGCCGTGGATCACAACTCTTTGAGCACAATCACCCAGCCAATTCCTTTTCCACTGAGTGGTCCATCCATCAAATCCATGTTTCTCCAATTTAGACACCAGGATGTTGTGAAAAAGGCTAATTGATCCATTGAGGAGGAGAGGGGCATTTTGTTTATGTTTTTAATTTTATTTCTTTGTGTGAAAACAAATGCAATCTTTGCCAAGCTCCACTATCATGTGTAGTCTACAGGCAAAGGTGTAACATCAGATTTCAGGATAAACTGGGACTCCATCCCAGGCTTGTGAAACACACATCCCACAGATCTTGAGGTGCACGTTTCAAAAACACCCAGGATTAAGTTGGATGCACACCATAGTGAGTAATGTCAGTGAAAGTATATAGAAAGTGGTGTTCTCTGAAGCCAGGATTTGTCAAGTAAGTCAAGGAAAAGTACAAAAACCCTATGACCAAAGGACCTGGCCTGACTGCACTTCCAACAAACAGAGAAAATCAGGGAAATGGAGCATGTTTTGGCCAAGTGGAGGTGAACAGAAACTTGAGCAAGCAGATAACTGTGCATACTTAGAAAGACAGGAAGCCAGCACACAGGCAGTAAAAGCAAATCATAGAAGCTGCTGCACATGGTCAGGAAGGTGGCTTGTTCCTGACTTTGATAGTTGGAAGATGAAAGTCTAGAGAAATATGAAATATTGTCACAACAGTTGTCAGCCTTCTACTGATATCTCACAGTCAGATAACACCTGTATCAGCTGCTGATAATCTGTTTTTCAGGAGTAAAAGATTGTATTGCTGAGACAAGGCTAGGTAAACATAATTTTCTAATTCTCATCAGCACGTTAGCATGTGTAGCTATTTTAGTTTTCTGATACTTCAAATACTTTCAAACGTTAAACCAAAATATTAATCTAAAAGGACATCAGTATCAGTGCAAAATCAAGATTAATCAAAATGAATCAAAATTAAAAATTACAAGATATCTTTTTTTGCATTGAACTGAAGTATTTAAACTATATGGTATCACACTGTCTTTTCTGGGAGACTCCAACTTCTTTGAAAGCACAGACAGGTTGCTGCTCAATCAAAGAGCTATTTAATATTTACTTATCTTCCTTGTTCAACAGCATGCTGGTTTACAGTGCTTTATTATGGAATGACATCCTTAAGAAACAGGCCCAAAGTCACTGAGTACCTGGGAAGTTACCAAGAGAAAGGAGAGAAAGGCATCCTTTTCTTCACCTGCTGGTCCCCAATTCTTGTTTACTGGTAGTTAACAAAAGAATCTGAAGATACTTCTTGCTGTTTCTAGGACTTGCCTCTCATCTTAAATCAGGATCCCTCTATACACATAATAAGAGACAGCCCCTTTCAAAATGATCACATCATCTAAACAGAGGAGAGAACGTGTGTGGGATAAGATACTCTATTATCCATGTTTTATAGATAGGGGAACGGGAGCACAGAGTGTTTGGATGACTTGCTTAAACCTATACAAGTCTGTTGGCAGAGCTAGAAACTGAGCCCACACATCTTGACCCTACTCCAGAGATGTACATTTTGGTGATAATGTGAATTTTTAAAACGTCTGCATCTTGTTATGCAAGACTTCTGAAATTTCACTGTCCTCAGGATGGAGGACAAGGTCATAACAGTAACACTGTTTTCTGAGAACACAGAATCATTTTACTTTGTGCAATCCCTTTGCATAAGCCGCTGAATCATGGTTCTTATCTTGTCATTCAATTTCCATTCTAGATCAAAGATGATACTAAAAGAAATTTAACCAACACTTCAAAGGAACTAAAGTGAGGTCTTGCACGAATGTGCCATGTTTCATAGCTGTAAAAAAGAATAGAAATTAATTTGATCCCCTTTGCTATCCTATGATATTTCTTCTACTCTCTGCAACCTAGTATTACAGAACACATGAATTGAACACTTCTTTTCATTTGGATGGAAAATTGACAACAGTGACATCCATGTTCTTGAAACACCAGAGTGAAAAGCGAACAGGTAGGGGAACAATATTCTACAAAAAAAATTTCTCATCAGAAGATGAAGATAATAAATGGTAGCGCTTGTGGTCAAAACGTTGCAGTCTCTGAATTACCCAGTGGAGGGCTAGTAGTGCTCGCTTAGAGAAAACAAGGAAGTATCCTGACATGTCCCTGGGCTTCCTCAAAGTCTGTCTCATGGCTTGCTGCCTCATGGAAAGATGGACTTTCAGAGCTGCCTGTCCACTAGTGAAGAGTCTAGTCCAAAGTAGTCTTCTGAGAAAAACTTGCTAGGGTTTCCATACCAAAGCGATCTGGAGCAGAGCTGCTGGTTTACTGGTAGCATGGGGCACCTCATCTTATTTCTTTGGAAAGGTTGTGCCTGTCATAGATATTTTCTAAGTTTCTAACTTCAGGGAGTGTTTCAGGACAAGCCAAGAGTCCTTGACATGCAATGTACAGCCATTTCCTCTGACAACTTTGATAACTGCACAAAATCCACCACATTTTTGGAGTACCATAGCTAAAGAACTGACTCTTGCTTGGTCTGTGCAAACAGAAATTGTAAATGACTTTTCACTTTGATGGATCCTCTACCTATACTAAGAATATTAAGAAGTGGGAAAACAGAGGGGCAAGGTAGCATTTTATATGAAATGTTGGGCAGTGGAGAGGCTGTGGTGCTACTGAACTTCAACACAATCTCCCAAAAAGGAAAGAAAATGCACAGCAAAAGGAGAAAGAGCAATATGGTCAAAGGATATGCAAAACTGTAGTTACTACTGACCTGCCAAGTTCATGAGACACATGTAGAAATGGAAGGAGAAAATTCTGTGGAGAAAAACCTCTGTGGAAGTTGAGCACCAGGTAAGGGCTGGCCAAATACCACTTGTTTTCAGAATACTTTGCATGTAAGTTGTAATGTACCATGTACTACAGTCCCCAAAAGATTTCTGTTATACATCTTTTATCCATAACAGTGTGGCTGCTCAGGATGTACATTATACACCTCACTGAATTTTAGAGATGTGGCAAGGCTCTTCAGAGCAAAGAATTAAGAGCGACTGATGTGTAAAGATTTCAGCTCTGAAATTCTATGTATTTGTTATAGATATGGGATATAAACACTTTGATTTTAAAACCAGTGCTAGGATATTTTCACACCTCTGAAATATCTAACTAGTCTGTGCTTTTCTGACTGATGAAAGTCTTAAAGATTTAATCAATACCTACCTGGCATTGACCTGTTGCTGCGTTCTTAAAAAAAATAACCAAACAAACAACAAATGTATAGAATTGTAAATGTTCTGTGGCAGAAATTGGCTTTGATTGTGATTTCTTAGCTGGTATGACTTCTGTGTTTTTCATTAGTGCAGTGGCTAGCACAAACAGGGGCTGATTGAGTAATTTTAGTACTGTATAAGGTCAGTAAGGAAATCTGGTACTTACAAAAATCTGCCTGATGAGCATTTCTCAACTTTATGATTCTTACTTTGAGCAGGGAGTAAGGTGATATTTCTTCCTTCTGGAAAAACAAAACAAAACAACAAAGGAGATGGGCTTTACAAGTTTGGGATATGTGTATTTATTGTAATGACAACCAAACACTGAAAGGAACACAAGTTCTGCTGAAGCCATCTCTTCCAGCTGGCATGACAGCAAAAATACAATAGGCAACAAAATTCACCTTCTCCACAAACTTCATCAACTCCTAAAGTCTGCAATCACCTAAGCATACAAACAGAAAGTGTGGAAGGAGAAGATGAATACAAAAGTGGGGACAGGAGGCTCTGATTTTGGTTGAAAAAAAAAGTGATTTTTTTAAGTTTTCTCACTTGTTTTTAAAATAATAATTTTCACGATGGAGAGTTGTCTAAGGATTAGTATTAGCACCTTTGGGAATGCCTCAGGCCACCAACGCAATACACAGCTTTGGACAAACACTCCTAGCTTGCTTTGTGGGAACAGAAGTTTTCCTTATGAAATGTGGTTATCTGATGGATAGACATGGAGTAGTATGATAAAGTACGTGGTTCTTGATTACAGTCTGTCTCAAAGAAGGCTATCTCCAATTCCTTGTTGAAGATGCCAGGCCTGACCAACTGGGTCTGTGAAAGTTGTGCCAATCACATGTACTTTAGGGATTTTACATCTTCAGAGAATACATCCATCATGTCCAGCAGCAGCTGCTAGAGCAACTAGGGTATCAGCAGAAAGATGAAAAAAATGGGCAAAGCTTACTATGGCTGCAGCATGGATGTCTGTCCAAATTCCCTGACTGCTGGAACAGTTGTGGAAAATTTGTCAAAATTGCTGAAGTTTATAGAAAGGAAAGTGCTGCACCATGGTTGCACACAAGAAACTGAATGAAAAGGGTAAATCAGCACTGGGGATGGCTACCTAAATCATAGTTTAGACACAGAAGCAGAAGAAAGTGAGGAATTTCAGAGATTATATTGAATAATAAATTCCCAAGCTGATGTATGATTATAATAAGAACGGGTCTCATTAGATAGTTGGGGTAACTCAGTAAGACTGCAGTGAATGCCAGAGGACGAGGGTCTGCATGACAAAGAATATACTCTTTCAAAGTCTGTCAAATCCTGAGGGCTGACAGCATACAAAGCATTATCAGCATGTTCTGAATTGGCTATCTCCAATAAGAGGTGAGGATATAAATAGTATAACATATGTACTAAAAAGTGACCTTGAGAGAGTCAGGTTATGGAATAATAATAATTTCTTAAGGACTTTTGAGTAAAGCATCAATAAGACTGAAATGTTATAGAAATTAAATGAGGTAGATTCAGGAATAGGGAAGCATTAGTTTGCCTTTCTAATAGCAAGGGTCTGTGGAAGTTATAAATTGACCAAACTAATTATGATGACACTTGTAGATTTGCAGGAAGATATTGAGCCAAATAATCACTGAAGGCACAGTATGTATCAGAGCCAAGGAATAGGTGGCCACTGCAGCGACGTGAAGGCCTGATGGTAGTCACTGATGTTCAGGAAGAGCTCAAGGAGGAGTTGAGATAATGGCAAAAGACAAATAAATCATTAATTCTTAGTAAAGTCACCTCGCGAAACAACAACAAAAGGTGACTAAATTAGGAAGCTGTTGTGAAAGCTGATTACCAAAAATTTTAGAAGATTATTTGAAGTGAAAACGGAGGAGTGATGGTGGAGGATGATGAAATAATTATGAGATGTTATCTATTTTCTGAGAAAATTCAATTAAAATAACAAGGAGAAACTCTCGAGTGAAATAGAGAAAGCAAATTCACAGATGTTGCTACTGTGACAAAAGTCAAAGACAGCTAAAAAGGTCAAAGTATAAGAAGTCAGTGAGACAAGACAGTACATCAACTGAAGTGTGTAAAGCATTGGACCACGGGGAATTCATCATGACAAAATCAAGCTTAACATGCCAAATAATTTCCATCTCTACAAGGATGAAATACATGAAGGTCATAAAAGAAATTTGAAAAAAATTGCAGTAATTCTCAAGCTATGAACTTATCCAGTGAAATGGCAAGAGTTATTTTTTGAAAAAATGCTGGGTAATTTAAAGTCATATTAAATAAAAGTTAACCAGTGCCTGAAATAACCATAAAGCTTTGCCCATGAGTTCAAGCTTATAACCAGGAATCCTAATATCAGAATGTTTTCAATAAGTTGTCTAGTTGAAATGCTAATAATTTTTGCTGTGAGATACAGAAGCAGCACACACAAAACAAGAGGACTATTAAGTGCTGAACAAATTTCTCTTTATGAGCCTGCAGCAAACAGAAGATCTTGGCTTCTGGGTGGGTGTATTCTGAAACTAAATAGGAAATTAATCACTGTTGCTTGAAGTCATATGTAGGGCACAGGATATTTTATAGGGCTGTTCTAAACAAGGGAGGTAAGATCTCAGCATTATCAGAATCTAGGCTGAGCCAGTTCCACACTATTTTTTTCAACCATGATTGTTAGACCGTTCCTTTTTCATCAGCAATGAATAACCGTGTCTTCTTACCTCAACTGGTTTGTTCTTAAGGAACAAACACTCACTGGGTTTGCCCATTTATTTCTATATCTTTTTCAAAAGTAGTACCCAAATTACAGAAACACATAAAAACTTCAGCAGACATATTTAAGGAGACATAAAGGAAAGATTTAAAGGAATTGCATTTAGTGTGGGGCTCTCTTAGCCTTCTTTAACAGCATCAGTCCTTCAGCCAATATTTTGGAACACGTGCTTTTAAAGATTGTCAGAGACATGTATGAACTACAATGACTTTTTAAGAAGTAGAATGACAGAAACAGAAACAGGCGTGGGTTCTGCAGAGACACGTTTACACCAAGGACCGGTTGTGCGCTCATTCCTGAGTGCCATTGCAGCAGACTAGAGTAGAGGTTATGTGAAGAATGCATCACAAGAACCTCATACTTTGCATGCAAATGAGGACAAACTGATAAGAGACTTGGAGTATGACAGGGCTATATTAAGAAGGAAAAACAAAACCCCAAAACAATAGAACGTACCCAGTGTTTCCACGAAGAAGTCAGATACTACACAGATTAGATAGTGTCAAAGCACACACAGGGGTTTAAACACCTAATTTCATGTGGAATCATGGTGAGAAAGTGGAAGAGGATATTTGGTGCCACAGGAAGATGGCTTGGTGCAAAGATCAGGAGTTTACTTAAATTTGAATAACATGCCAAGGGAACAATAGGTCAGAGTAACCAGTCAGCCATAACAGACAGATTAGAAATTTGATTGAATGAAAAGCAAGAATTATTTCTCACCTCCAGGAGGAGAGCTCTGAGTAGGTGCTGGGTAAGAGAAAAGCCAGTGAGCTGTGCTTGGAAACTGCATACCAGGATAAAATCTCACTGGGTTGTCTGAGAAATCTGAGTACTGTGAGACAGCAAGATACAGGCTGTGTCAGCCAGAGCGCACCCAGCATTCAGTCATGGAAGAGAGACCACAAGAGAGAGAACAGAAAAAGAGACTCCAGGAATTGACAACAGAGGGAAGAGCTAGTGATGTGAACCTGAGAGGTGCATTCAGTAAGTGAGTCTGGTGGCAGAGAACATACAGCCATGAGCTTCCCTCAGCCTGAGCCACACACCCTGGGTCTATTCATCGGGTCAGCATCGATTACTAGCAAAATCCCTTCTGGTATTAGCCTGCACCCAAGAACAATTATTACTTTAAATTTGAAGGAATAATAAAAATGCTAGTTTTGTCTCCATATTCCCAACATTTTAACCAGTTAGAAAAGGGATTTCAGAGCACTCAGAACCAGTCTGTACTCTGAACCGCTCTTGCTTTCTCTCCATATAACACCCAGATAGCTGTATCACACAAATCAAAGTCCTTAGGGAAAAAAAAAATTTAAAAATCCATTCTAGAAAATATTTTCATCCCCTTGTTAAGTCATCAAAGGAGGAACAACATTTAGTGGTCATCATAATAATCTGAGACACCAATTCCTTTGAAGAGAACTGCTAACCGTCAAGTGAACTATTAACTATAAAGCAAATCTCTGAAACAAATGAAAAGGAAAGACTTATCCTCCTTAGAGAAGGCAGTTAAGGAAAACTTACTTCACATAATACTTTTCTGATGGCCAAATGCTAGACATGAAAACTACTCCAGAAAGCTCAAAGAGCAAAATAACATAACTGAAGCTCAAGTCCTTGGTGCTATCAATGGAAGTCCTGAAACTTATCATCTTTTCCTTCTAGTCATCGTTTAATTGCAATTATACATTGAAGAATGCTAATAAACTACAAAGCAAGTGTGTTGCTACTGATTATCATTTGTGTTACATTAAAAAAATGGTTAGTTCAGTGAGTTGCTAATGTAATCAACTATCTATGAGTGACTAATTATCACAAACAGCCATTTTCAGCACAAAATTTGCATTCCATATTAAGCCAGGAGCAATTCCTGATGCCTACAGCAAATAAAGTATTACCACAATTTGAGAATGCACAGTACACAGATGAGCAAATCCTCTTGCAGTCACCTCTAACAAAGATAAATCTGTGTACCCTGAACCTCTGAACTTATCCCTGCAATGACACAGTGATGTTCAGACTGAGCAGCCTTCCTTAAAGGCTCATTATTATCCCTGCAAAATGTAACTTTACATGCCACACTTCAATCACAGATTCTTCTTTTTTAGGAGGGTAGGGGATAGGACCCTTGGTAATGTCATGGCCTTTTCTAATTTTGCAGCAAACTGTTAAGGAATGTACATCAGTTTATGTGTATCACTTATGTAAATCAAAATCTGATTAAAATTCTCTTAGTTCTTTTCTGTTTTCTGATTTTCTGTCCAGCAGAATACTTTGGTGAGCCTCCCCGCCTTATGTTAATACTAGTGATCTTGAGCTGAGATTATGCTTCCTAGTTTCTTGCTCTCTGCATTACTGTATATGTTTTCAGTGCATTCACAGGTGATGAACCAACAACTAGTGTTTTAAGCTGATACTTTGACAAGAAAAATACCCTTGTTTTTTTCATTTTTGGGAATAACGAATTATTCTGTATAAGACAATGCCCTAACAAATAATATCCAGTGACAAATTTTCTAGATATATTGCAATTATGGGCTACCTTACTCACAACTATTTATGATCTTCCTTTAGTATGTTTCATCTTTCCTATATTCACGTGTAAGATGCTAGAAAGAAAACTGTCAACCCAGGACTCCCTGAAACAGCTAAAGAGATGCTCTCTTAATGCTCCTATCCACTTTAAAATATGAAGGAGGTTGCACAAGGTTGTTACATTTTCCTGTAAATTTAGTGGTGGGGCATATTTGGCTTTGCATTGTAGGTAGGCAACACAGCTAAATTCCATGCACAGCCCCTGGGCATGTTTTTCTAAACCCAATCCAGTAACTATTCAGTTTATCACACAGCTATGCAAATTCCTCTCAAACTGAATCAAGTACTCAGGCAAATATTTGAGTATTAGCATTAGGAAAGCTTTGCACCTGTTTACTAGTTCTGAGACTCAAAATCTGCTATAAGCATGTTATCTTTCATAACACCTCTCTGCTAATGATTATCCTCCTCTTGCAGATGGCAAGCTATGGCTTGCAAAAAGCAGGGGAATTGTTGGAGGCTGTCCAGGAAACTGAATGCCAGTAAGAGGCAGAAATTGGCCATCTTGCACAAGTCTGTGCCATTAATGCCAGTTTTCTGCCAAGCTTTATTACAGAGGAGAGAAGATGTTCAAAAGCCAGGAGCAAATAAAGAGTGTCTGAGCATGTCCTCGTTGTGAAATACCCGTGGATAGCAAACAGAACTTTCGGAGGTTCATTTGATAAGGAGAAATTATGACAAGAACATCAAATTAAAGCTATAGAAAGGGTCCCATAGCCCCTATATGTAGTGGGTTTTGGCCACAGGATTTTTCTACGTGTAACTACCTTAGTCGTAAAGAAGGGTTGGATGCTTTTAACCATGGATAGTCTAGACAAAAACACAGCTTCAGCATAAATACAATAAATCATTACAAAAATGCTATAGAGATCAGGTCACTGCACTCCCCAATAGTTACTTTTCCTGCTTTAGTACATTCTCTTGCTGAGCTTTAGCACATACACACAGAGAGCAAATCATGAATGCCTAAACGCCATGTCAGTTTTGGTTATGCTACTTTGCCATTTACAGCAAGTTCCACACCCCACTGATAGTCTGTCACCCGTTTTGTACACCGATTTCCATAGGTAGGAGCTGCCAGAATACTACTAATAACAGATCAGTTTGATCAATCGGTTTGATAAGGTTGTGACATACATAAGTAAAACAATGTTTGTAGTTTTCTACTGATTTGGAAGTCTGGTTGCACAAACAAGAAATTAAACATACAGATTTCCTATGAGCTATAGACATTTGAATCACACACAATTTAAGATACCATCAAAAGTAAGTTAGCTTTTTGTTTGGAACCCCCCTGGTTTTATTTTGAGGCAGCTTAAAACAATATATAGTCAGCTGCAAACTAACTGAAAGCAGAGACAGAAAGCATCACTGATACAGCTAGTACGTGTTTGATGCAAATATATCTCTGCTACAAGCCCTGCAAAGGTTGCCAGAGTTTTCTTTTGTTGAGCTATACAATGTTCAAGGTGGGCATTTGTTCTGGAAACTGGCATTAATGACCAAGACCCAAAGGATCACCAACAGCCATGCTCTAACTTTCCAACACTAGCAATATTCTCCATTCATGCAAGGCTAAGACTCCATTAAAGTTAATAGAGATAGATAGCATTAAAAGAAGGCCAGTCAGTCCCATTTTACCAGTACCTTGAGAACATTCTCCCTAAGGAAATTCTCTAAGGAATACACCCATTAAAATAGCACATTTTGTATAAATAGATAAAGAAATGGTATAAAAAAAATAATGGAATGCAGAATTTTCTTTCATTAAATGTTCCTATTTCTAAATAAGCATGTGGATCTTTAATAACCTAATTTGGTAAAAAAAAAATAAATCTCACCCATCTCAAAAAAACATTGGCTTAGTCCCACCTATTTTTACTTTGCCAAAGTTGGTACCTTAACACCAACGTTGCTTGGGGCTATGCACTGCATCATCCATTTTCTTTCTTCGTTTTCCAAGAGGCTTGATTTGCTGCTTGAATGCTGTTGAGACAGGAAGAACAAGGGATGAAAAACAGTGTAAAGACCAATCTTTCTACTTATTTCAGCTCCTCAACATGGAATTGCAATGTGGAATGGGCAATTCACACCTCCTCATTGTTTGTGGTGGATAAAATGAATGTGCCAGGAAAGCTGCAGCTGTTTCTGTGCTATATGGAAAAATACTGACTCCACGTCCTCATAGCACAAATAGCCAATGAAAGACAGTCTTGTTTTCTTGGAGATTTATGTCTACATGTAACAGTGGACTTGACTTGTTTATAGTCTGGGGACAAATCTGAATCAAATATTCATAGTCACCTGCCAGACTTGTTCTGTTTTCCACTTACCCGAGGGAAGGCAGAGGCTGATGCCATCGAGATCACTGCTGCATTAAAAGCAGGTGCTGTGCATGGCCCCTGAGTATTATGCTCCACTGTCACCAGTGCCTCCTGAAACAAATTTACAGCCTTGAAGAGTGTCAGAAGTTGCTGCATAGGTGTTTTATTACATTGAGTCAGAGCTCCACCCCTCCATGATTTCTGAAACAGGAAAATTTCCCACCCACATTACTTGTCCAAAGAGCATGTCTGTTCTAAGGTGTGAACGTCCATATCTGCAGGTCTTGTGATGGAGCAGAGTCTGCTGAGAGGCCAAATTGTTCCTACCTGGGGTCTCTGGGAAATGTAATAACAATGATAGCCTGATTACTGATCTGATAGAGATCATCAGTGAGAGGTAACCTTTCAGCAATAATCTAAAAGTGATGATAATAATAGCCTAATAGACACATCTACCTATTTTTTTCCATGCAGAGACACTGAATTCCATGCACTATTGCCTCCATAAAAAAAAAATAAAATAATAAAAAAGATGGGGATGATCGTTAGAAGGAATACATTTATGTGTGAAGATATTAAGAGTTCTTCTGAAGGAATATTTTTCACTGAAAAGTTCTGTTGCATTGTGATTTGTTCATATGTGTTTGTTTTTATTGCAGTGTTCAAAAGGAATGAAAGAAGAGAGAAGTTTGAAAAGCAATATTTCTGTGCTCACTAAAACACAATGTATCACTTTTCCATTTGAAATGTTTTGCTTATTTCTGGGGTTTACATTTAATACAGTATGCAACCTAACAAATTTAAATGAGATTCAAATATTTCACCTTAAAAAATCATGAAACATTTCAACAAACTAAAATAATTTAATATTTTAGGAGATGTTAATTCTTCAGGTTTTTCCCCCCAGTTCCGAACTCTAATTTTCTGATGCAAAAACCATTCAGATTTCTGAGCAACTTTATTCAACCAGTCAGCTGGGAATTACTCTCAGATTATTAGTATTTGATAGACTGATCTTGTATATTTTATGATTTTTTTCATCTAATAAGGATCTGCATGTGTTCAGCACACCTCTAGGAAGCTCGGTGATTAAATTCTCTAATCCATTATGCAAGCATTATTAGGCACTCATACATTTGTATTGAAAGTCCTCCCAAATGATGAAAAGTAGTGATTATGGAAGGATTTGAGATTAATAGGATGACAAAGTATGATGCTTCCTATTAGAGACCTGAATAAGTATGAAATCACAGCCACTCTGTGGCAATGAGTGTTGTTGAAGGACCTTGACTGACAGAAACTAGACACAAACCCAATCACTTCTAGCAGTCTCATTACATACTTTTCTTATATGCACAGGGAAATCAATATGAAAAGCTGGTGTTACAAGGAGAGCAAGTTAAGACAACTTGATCATATTACCTGCAGTATTTCATTCTTGCAAAAGTTTGATTTCTTAGGTTTAATTTTATGCCTATATTTTCTGGGGTTTTGGGGGTTTGGTTTTGTTTATTTTGTTTGTTTAGTTGGTTTGTTTTGTTTTTTTTTTTAATTAAATAAGCTCATCATTTTATCACATTGTGCAAGGGAAGGTTTGCTGTGAACTTCCTTACTCACCCTCATCGTATTGAAACTTTTTGATGTAACAGAAAGTGCTTAATTGAAACCAGAATTAGATAAACTACAGCAATAAGCAAAGGATAGTCACATGCCTCTCGCATTCTTTGACCAATGTTTTGCTTATGTACAAGCACTTGCACTTCTGTAAAAATATTTGTAGAATCTGCCTTTTTTCTTTTTCTTTTTTTTTTTTTTCTGTAAAAATGGTGACCAGAAACAGTTTAGACAAGAGTAACTGTACACACAATAGCACATACATTTTCTATTTCTTCTGTAACAGCCTATCTGTATCCCTGATTGAAGTGTCTAGAAGAGGTGCGGTACCACAACAGAGGAATGAGAACATTAACTACAATTTCTTCATAACTGTGCCTCACAAAGGTTATCAGCTCCAGGTCTTGTTTCTGCAGTGTATGGAAGCTAATGGGCGTGAGGTTTTTGCATGAGAGCCGGTTTTTATTTATGTGTGTCATACTGCACCTTTGGTTTTAAGACAAAAGGAAATGGGGTGGGGGAAGAAGCCTCCAGCATCCCTTAGGAAGGTGAGTAAGAGTTGCTTGTTGCCTCACAACTAACTCTTCTTTCCCGACTCAAGCCTTCCTGATATGAAATACCTGTTCTTTAAGCTCAAGGCAAAGGCAGTCAAAGGTACTTTTGACTCAAAGCTGGCACTGATACTGAATTTCTTAAATTAGTTCAAAGTTCAAGTTGCTTTTTGCTATGAAGTACTATTCCTTTTGAGACAAACACAGCCCTTTCACAAGGCACACATGTAGGACAGGCTTGACCTCACCTAAATTAAGTCATCTAAATGTTAGACTTCTAGTTAAAGCTGGTTGCCTGTGTTCCCTGTGTACTGAATGGAGGAAAAAGCAAGCATGGCAACTGCAGGTAGTGACTAAGCCCATCTATATTCGATTCTTCTGGAGAAGCCTAAATATCCAGGTTGCACTTGACACCTTACTTCTGAATGGCTGAAGGTAGGTGAGGTGAATCCCACCCTGAGTAATCAGTATATCCTCTTTAATCCCTTGTTTCCAAAGTTACTGATGCTGAAGGAACCTGACATTGAGGAACTTGGTTGTGTTGTTAACATGTGATTCACCCTGTTGCAATGTGAAGCTGCAAAACACCCTTGGCAAAAGCTCTATTAGCACGTAAATGAAAAAACCTCTCATGGATTCATTCAAATAACAAAAAGGCTTGGGGAGAGTGTGGAAGAGAATGCAAAATGCATTGCTGCAAGTACCAGTACAAATTTCCTGCCATATTGCAGTTTGGGACCACCTAAAGCCCCTGAGATAATGAATGGGACAGCTTGACTTGGGACTGCTGTTCATAAAGCACAGGCTGTACAGTGGTAGCTCATGCCCAGGTGTATTGAGGGAGGAATATGAAGTTGGGTTTTCCATGAAACCCCAGGCTGTAATCTGTGGAAGTTCAGCAGCTGCTTCATAAGCATCTGAGACTTCTTTGGGACAAATGGGGAATGTCAGAGGGAAGGACAGAGAGGAGAGGACGGGTACAACTATCTGAAAGTAACTCACTCTTGACTTGTGGGGCAGAGCTCCAGAGGTCCAATGATACATTTAGTGCAGCTCAAGGAGCAGAAAAATTATGCTGGGCCACCCTTAGATACCCACACTCATGGCAATTTTGGGGTCTATCTGTCAGCTGGTGAGCTACTTGTGAGAGGCAGATCAGCCGGAGTTGCTCCTCCTTGAACTGATTGTCATTTGAGGTTTTTTTTCTGTAATATTTTTCTTCTTTTTCCTGAATAGTTTGATGGTGTCTAAGTCTATAAATTAACATGATCTAAGACTGCAACCCATGACTGAGCTAGGCCAATTTTAACAGTAATGCTCAAAGACATGAGTTGGATTATTCATTATTCAATTTAGTTAATTATTCAGAGATTTACTAAAGTGATGCCTAAGGACAAATAAAAGATCAGCTAGATTGTGTGTTTTCTTTTGACTTTTCTCAATTGTTCTCGATGACAACCCTCTTCAGCCTTTTCCCCATCCTTTCCAGCTCCTCTGCAGCCTACAAACTCTTCTTTATGTCTCATCCCTACACCTTGGGCCTTTTCATATCATACCCTAGCAATGTCATCAGCCCCTCTTGCTTCAGCACATCTTCCCCTCAGATTTCCCAGACCACCATTCTGAACATAAGAGAAAAGAAGGGGCCAGCTTCCCTCAAAGTCCTTCTGGTTTACTCTTGATTAGTATCTACTAGAAACAGCTATCTTTTACTCTTCAGGGATACAGGTAGATGCAGTCAATGTGACTCAGCAGTATGATGCTTCAGGCTTGTTAAAAGAAATAATACATAGTGACCCATCTGAATAAAAGCAAAAATATTCAAGTTCATGTCAAAAATTGAGAGATCATAGCAAGCTCCATGACAGCAATGCCAAATATAATTCAGTTCAGAATCAGGCTTTAATATAACAATGGCTGTACAACTTTGCCTGATCCACATTGTTGCTGTTGGTGACCCATATGTCCTTTATTTGAATGAGATAAATATATTGATCATCATGAGAAAGGTATATATATATATATATATATATATATATATGCATTTATCTGTAATTCAAATATAAACATGTTAGGACAGAAAAAGTGAAATGGCTTGAGAAAATTTAAACAATAATATTCGATCTGCAGAAAAAAGGTATGTTTCTGTCCACCAGGAATGTTAAATTGCTTTTAGGAGGGTTCTGTATGCTCCTCCCCATGACAAATATGGGGTACAGATATTTGTTGTTACATATATACTAACTTTACCCACACTCAGAGAAAACTTGAATTCAGAAAATATTTCAGAAACAGTCCAAGAAGTACTTAGTGTCCCAGACAAATACTGACAGTAGCTCAGATTTGCAAGGTTACTTCTTCTGTTTTTTCTTACACAGAACATAACCTCTCTTCTGATAGATCTGACTTGTAGGAGACCTGTGCATGTACATAAGTGTAATAACGTTTTATTACTGAGCTTATACATAAAGTTCTTAAATCAGTCTTTCTTTTTGTAAGGCATGTCCTGCGTAGGATCCTAGTCCTTACCAGCATCACTGTAGTCTCCCATCAAACACTAAAAGACATTGGGACTGCTAAAACAACTTATCCTGAAATAACTGGTTTCTAAACATCTTCTGCTATAGTTAGGTAACGGTATCGTTGTATCTTAATAAAATCATCAAGTGCTGGTGGGTTATGCCTTTGAGTTTTCTTTTCTTCTCTAACATATGGGATATCATATGTTATCATCAACTTTAAATTTCCAATGTTCATTTCAGTTAGCTTCAAGGGATAAAGTACATGACAAGAATCTAGTCCATGCATAAAACTGTTGGTCACCAGAGTGCATTTGCTGACTATAGAGACAGAAACATGGTTTCCCTTGAGGACTGCTATTTGAGAGTCCCAGATAGGATCAGGGGACACCAATGTAGGTGATGGATTTGCC
Source organism: Tyto alba (assembly GCF_018691265.1). Classification (NCBI taxonomy): domain Eukaryota; kingdom Metazoa; phylum Chordata; class Aves; order Strigiformes; family Tytonidae; genus Tyto; species Tyto alba. Next base: position 8,535,248 of record NW_024881280.1, read on the forward strand.
ACTGATTCTGGCAGTTCCTCAGAGACTTCTCCATCGCTAAGGAGGATCTCTTTTGCTTCCTTAGTGTAAAGGCAAACATGGCACCTTTCCGACTGCATTGCCTTTTCAACCAAGAGTGACATAACCGGAGTGTTTCAGCAGACATCAAGAGACTGCTTTTCTCAACAGGGCAATGGCTCAGGTTTTGGTATGATGAAATTCCTAACTTTTCTGTCATTTTCTAGGTTACAGAAGAGGATAGGACAGTGCCCACGTCTGATGAAGTACTACAAGAGAATGAAGTCTCTCCCTCCGAATTAACTGAGAGGGACAGCAACAGACAAGGGATTCTGCCCTAAAAGATGTAGCTCTCTTCTCCTCCACAACCTGGGGCAGATGGCTGCCTCCAATATGAGAGCCCTGGTGAGAAAACACAAGCTATGAGAAAAGGAGATCATTAGGGAAGGCTTACCCAAGGAAGGAAAGGCTGCCAGCACGGTGGGCATTTCCCGTCCCACTTGCACGCTAAGGAGGAAGAGGAACAGGAAGCACAGGGTTCGGTGATGCGCTCGCTCCAGCTAATCTTGCAGTGCTGAAATTCCTGGTGCTCCTTGCTTGCATGAGAAAGGCCCGGCTGTTGCAGAAGCTCTTGCATCCAGTATCTCTCCACAAGTGCTGAAGCCATGTTCCCATTGCCATGTTGACTTCAAGCCTTGTGACCCATTGTGCAATCTGAAGAGGTGTGCATGGCAGCGTATCTTGCCCTATATACAGTGTGTTGTCACTGGGAGGATGGAGTGACAGCCTTTCCAGGGCACCTGGTAGGTCATGCAAGCAGTGCTTAACGAGTGGGGAGTCACACGGACACCCCACAAACCTGCATTTTGTGCCACCTGAGATTGATCTATCATCCATGCCTCGTGCCAGCTGCCCATGGGATGTAGGGTCAATACTGCTACATGCATAACTCCACACAGCTGCTAACAAAACAGAGATGTTTCTCAGGGAATCCCAAAAGTCTTCACAGTTGTCTGGGGAGCCAAGTGTGGGAGAATTTGGGGCTGATAGGCTAAAGAGTCCAGTTATCATTCCTCATACTCCCGCTGAACAAAATGCAAACCTGTGCAGGAATCTAGTGTGGCCACTTACTCACAAAAGGGCTGGTCACAAAGATTAAACTATGTTAACAGCTCCACATGGAAAGACTTTAAAGAAACAATTGCAAAACATCTTAAGGAAGTGTTTCAGAAATGCGTAAGGAAAGAAACATTCTCCAGATCAAGATAGGCAACTATGTAAGTACATCCTATTACCTGCTAAATTAAATCACCATTGCAACATGATACTGTACTAAAACTCACAGACATCAAAGACAAGCATGACTCTTAGGTCAGGTCAAGAAAACACAGATTAAAGAAAGGCAAATTTGTAGTGGCAAACATTGCTGAATAGCCATTATAATAAATGTAAGTGAGCTACACATGACTAAAGCATGCGGAAGCCTGTCTAAACAGCTATTGCATGCAACTCTCACATGGTTTTGATATTTTGACCCTATGTGATGTAATGACTCAAACCTACTTAATTAGATCACATTGCACAGATATGACATGAAAGGAAAATTAATTATTCCCTGTATTTTCACGAGTCCAAGAAAATGATGAGGTTAGACTAGCCATTGGTAAAAATAAATGTGTGATTGACAAAGAAAAATCCCTATTGCTTTGGAGGGTCAACATTGCAGCTTCATGCTAAAAAACAGCGAGAAAAGTCAGGGTGGGCTAAAAGATGTCTCTGCAGGCATAACTGTCTGTTCCTGCTGTAGTTGAGGAAATCTCAGTGGTATGATATGAACTAGCCCAATTTCACATTTTTGGCTGAAAGCCCGACATCTTTCAGAGCTGATAAGAAGGCAGCAGCTGGATGTGAAAAAGCAGTGCACAGTACACGGGAAAATGGGAAATACAAGACTTTCAGCATAAATCAAAACTTACAGAATACAGAAAAAACATTACCAAGGGCAACAATATGAAGTATATATTTATACACATATGTATGTATGCAAATATAAAGGAAATGTATATAAGGAGAAAGCAAAATCCGGTCAAAGGTCTATACTTATTACTTTATAGTGAGGGCAAAATAATTACTAATAATGCAACTAAACCAGGAATGCTTATAAAACACTTATGTTCTGTGTTGAGAAAGAAGAAACTTTACATGTTTTGTCGATTAATATTATGAACTGTTTTGCAACACATAGCCATATAACACATATTAAGACAGAACAGAGATAATTCTTACTAATTAGTTCCAAAAGTGTAGTCTAGGAGGATTCTTGACTGCCTGTTGTTCAGCTATTTTAATTCTTGCAATACAGCAAACTGCAGAAAATAGAAAGTGAATATTGTGCCAATATTCAAAAGTAGCAAGAGGGATATGGTAAGGTGCCAGTAAATTGGTTATCCTGGCTGCCATTGCAATAGCGGGCACAATATCTGATTAATTAAAAATCAGTTATCATATATTACCACCCTTGGTTCTCTTGCTATTCCTCAAAATGTGGGCTTGTAGTCACGCACACCAAATGTTCCACCATCCCTGAAGTAGTTAATAACAACACTTAATTTAAGTCAAGAGTTAGTTTCAAGTTACATATATTCTCATTTATGTTTTGTATGTTTTGTGCAGCATTTGTTAATGTATGCATGTTTATATTATATACAATTTTCAGCATACAAATCAATTATATACTGAAAACTGCACTCCACCACACAAGGGAGTGTTTTCCTCAAAAAAGATTGATGACGTGTAATTAGTTAGCCTTAGGACAGTCATTAACTAATACAATTACTGTCTGGACAGAAGATGGTTCCACCCAGTCAAATTGTGTGTGTGTGTGTGTGTGTGTGTGTGTGTGTGTGTGTGTGTGTGTGTGTGTGTGTAAAAACACCCAGGGAGATTTGGAGTAAAAATCATGTCTGAAACCCTTTCAATGAAAGCAGAACTAAGGGATCTAGTTGACTTGCATATGAACTGAATGCCAAGCCATATGGTTTGGTAAAGAGCTTAAGAACTATATAGGTAGGAAATAAAAGGACAGAAAAAAAGGACAGGAAGACTGCTGGGAGCTGATCTGAATAAAGATAGATATAATTGTACTAATTGTACATATTTTTTAAAATTTTTAAAAATCTAGTTCTATTATGCTTTGCAAATGTCTTATGTTTGGATTATGCACAGAGCACAGATATTCTTCTTTAATGTCCTTATTTTATCTATGTACTAGAGGTGATGCCAGTGTACTGCCAAAACTGAAGTGTGCTCTTCCTATGGATGCATTGATCTTACAAACCAGGGTACTGGTGCTGTCTTTCAGTGATCAGAGTGCAATAAAGCTGTAAAAGATGTCAAAGCAATTACAGGGTGTTCCACCAATGAGGTGCATGGGATAGTAAAATGGTGATGCAAGGTGACTGCATGGAAAATAAATCTTTCTGGCATTAACATTAGCCAGTTCACTGTAAGGTGATGAGCAGTTCTGGTAAGCCCTGAACTACCTTCTGGAAGCCAGTCAGTATAAAATAGTGGGTTTTAAAGTAAGAATAAATTGATTTTGTTCTATCCTGCCTGCAGTTACCAGGGTTTTTTACTTATAGTCTATTGTGCAAAGATAGTAAAATTTTGTTATGAAAAGATTGAAAAAAAAGTATATATTGTTAAGGTTAAGAATTTGTCAGCTAACTGATTTCAGAATTAGTCCTTAGTGAGAAACATCACTGAAAAATAGTTTTCTTCTGAGGAATTTTTAAGAGTTTACCAGACTCAAACTCTATTCAACATTTTGATGAGTGATTTGGAAATAAACATGACATCCTGACTGCAGTAGAACAAAGATTGATGGAGTGCTGAGTAATACTGAGAACAAGGCAATCATACAGAATGATCTGACCTGCTTGATAAACTGGCCTGATTAACCACAGTTAAGTCTAACACACTGAAGTGGGAAGTTATGATTAAAGGAAGGACAACTGTATGTTACAATATACTCCCCCTTACGAAAGGGAAGACTGTAGTATGGAAAACACTAGCTTACCAGCATATGAAAAACAAACAACTCAGCAGAATTCTCGAATGGCAAATGAGGACAACTGGATTCTGTATCTAGAAACCAGAAAGTCATTTATATGTAAGAATAGAAGAATAGAAAGGCAAAGTTCATCTCAGTGTATAGCAATAGTGGGAAGTGTACTGGAGTCTTCATTTGATAAAGGGACAATGAAGAATTGGAGGGAGTGCAAGAACAGAGATATAGCTGGGTACAACAAATAAAGGGTTTTTTTTTTATAATGAGAGCTTGGAGGGCTGAATCTACTGATTTGACAAAAAAGACTGTGATGTAACCTTGGTATATTTTATAAAATCAACCCTAGTGAAGAAAGAGTAGTTATGCAATTGTTTTTAAGTTACTAGGAAAAGATTGACATGAACTAATGTCTGGTCTCTGGCCAGCCTAAATGAGGCTAGAAAACTGATGCATATGTATTGCTGGAAGATGATCACCCAATAAAACATACTTCCATGAAATGTGGTAATTTCACCATTCCTGATACCTTTAAAAGAAGAGGGCTCATTTTTCTTCAAGAAATACTTTGGTCAGCCACAGGTGATCAGGACTAACATTTAAGTAACTGCATGGCAGGTAATAGGTCTGACATTTAAAAAGTCTGACATTTAACAAGTCTGACATTTAACATGATCTGATGGTACTTCTGGCTTTTATAAGCCTATGGGAAGAAATAAGATGAACAATCTAGTACAAATACAAAACTGTATTCCCTGTTTTACTTTGTTCTTCCACCGCCTAATAGGAGCTAACCAGAGCTAAGCAATTAAAGAGCTCCGTAGAGTGTTATAAAATGGACTCATTAAAAAAGTGCAAGCTGGTAGGACCATTTAGCAAGCAACTCTGGGAAAACCATGCCCCAGAAAACTGCTCCTAAACATTTTGTTAAAGGTTTATCATTATGTACTTGCAAACATGGATTGCAAAGGCAAAGGATGCAAACAACCTAAATATCCCTCCAGGCTTAGCTTTAGCCTCCAAGAATTTCACAGGCTTTCCTCACCTCTCCTAAGACCTTACAGTCTTATTTACAGCAGCCTACTTCTTCTCCTTGCTGAATGTCCTGTTTTGGTTTCACATGTGAAAGATGTAAAAAGCCTCCTTCAAGCTTGTTGAATCTTGAGTTAGGCCTGACTGAGCAAAACCATGCCCCAGAAAATTATTAAAATGAGACATTTTGCAAATGACCGCAGTCATTTAAAAGAGCCTATCCATTCTGGGGGCATCCTACAGGAAAAGGCAAGCACAAAACCACATGGGACATACCCAGCTCCCCACTGACGTGTGAACAGCTGAAGCTGGAAGCACTAGTGATACTCTGTAAGGAAATTACATCTGACCTGTTTGTACCTCTAAGAACCATCCCTTAAGATGTTCATACTGTGCAAAGAAAGTGAACTTGTAATGAAAAAATCAGTCCAGGCCGACTACAAGAAGACCAACTCTCCAAGTTTCATTCTGGAAGGATAATTACAAAGTGTAGAAGAGCTGAGTCAGAAGCTGTCCATAATCCACAAAAAGTATCTTCTGTGAATCTACCCTGGACAAATCACATTGTTAAAGCTACAACTTTTCAGCAGTACAGAAATAAAAGCGTGACTATATGCAGAGAGCTCCCTCACAGGAACAAGGCAGGCATTTCACAGACAACTCTTCCAGCCACTGACACCCCTTGTCCCCAGAATTTTAAAATAGGGAGCTGCACAGAGCACTCTTGTTCTTGGCTGGCGTATCATTACAGAAACACTGTGTCCTGCTCCCTCTGATGATGCTTTTTAAATCTTGGAGTGGCATGACTCAGCCAAGCACGCTGTGGATACCTTTATCTACTCATTTGTAAAGCAGAGATAAAATCCTGCACGTGAGCCTTGAAATATGGTTGGAAGCCACCCCAGAGCACCCCACCCTGTTACCAAAACCTCACCGTGTAAATGCAGTACGGAGTCCTGTACACCAGGCAAAAGTATGAACTGGGAGAGGAGTGTCTGGTGAGCCGCGCTGCAGGCCGGGCCCTGGGGGTGCTGGTGGGCCGCAGGCTGAGCGTGGGGCAGCCGCGTGCCCCAGAGGGCAAACCCCATCCTGGGCTGGGCAAACCCAGCACGGCCAGCCCGACACCAGCGGTGACCATCCCGCGGTGCTCGGCGGTGGGGCGGCCTCGCCTGGAGCCCTGTCTGCAGGGCTGGGCCCCACGAGTTAAGGAGGGTGTGACGGGCCTTGAGCGTGTCCAGAGGAGGGAAACAAAGCGGGCGAGGGGGCTGGAAGGCACGTCCCGTGAGGAGCAGATGAGCCCTTTGGGCTCCTCTAGCTTGGAGAAAAGGAGGCCGAGGGGAGACCTCATGGCTCTCTGCAGCTGCCTGAGGAGGGGACGTGGAGAGGGGGGTGCCGAGCTCTTCTCCCTGGGACCCAGTGCCAGCACGCGTGGGAATGGCTCAGAGCTGCACCAGGGGAGGTTCAGACTGGACGTCAGGAAGCATTTCCTTACCGAGAGGGTGGTCAGACACTGGCACAGGCTTCCTAGAGAGGAGGCCGATGGCCCAAGCCTGTCAGTGTTTAAGAGGCATTTGGACAATGCCCTTAAAAACGTGCTTTGACTTGGCCAGGCCCAAAGTGGTCAGGCAGTTGGACTGGATGATCCTTGTAGGTCCCCTACAACTGAAATAGTCTAGTCTATTCTATTCTCTTCTCTTCTCTTCTATTCTATTCTATTCTATTCTATTCTATTCTATTCTATTCTATTCTATTCTATTCTATTCTATTCTATTCTATTCTATTCTATTCTATTCTATTCTATTCTATTCTATTCTATTCTATTCTATTCTATTCTATTCTATTCTATTCTATTCTATTCTATTCTATTCTATTCTATTCTATTCCTGTTCTGTTCCTGTTCTGTTCCGTTCCATTCCTTCAGCATTCCAAAGAATTTTAAATTTTAAATGTAAATACAGGTGGGTTTAGTAGACTATAAATTGTGGGTGCTGTAACATTGTGTACACTGAGGAACTCAACACAACCTAAGCTTCATCTCCCAACCTAACCTTCTAAAAGTATTACAGCATAAAAAAAAAAAAATGCATGCATATGTTGAGTAGGCCTTACTTATTTTGAGGTATTTGTCATGTGCTGTAAAAATAGGATGATCCTATTTTTATTATTGCTTTCAAAATTACTTTGGTTAATAAAATAGATACCTATGAAGAACTAGGAAATTTCTACTGTCTGTTAGTAACTGAGAAGTGAACATTCTGGGAGAAACATAAAATAACTCATTTGGTTTGTAAAGTATTACTGTATTTTTTGTTATTAATTCAACCTAGAGCATGGGTTACCTGCAATGAATTTAATCAAAATAAGCTTATTTGTGTTTGGAAAGAAATTCTCTTGTGTACTTGTATTTCTATAACTATGTGATCTAGGTTTGCATGTTTTTTAGTGTCATGAGTCTATTTCTCCACTGTTTATTTTTTTTTCCATTGAACAAGTAAAGCATTTTAACCCTAGAGAACAAGTGAGGTAGCGAGACCCATGCAAGAGGAGCTGGAGGATCTTTGCTATGGGTGCAAGCAAAGTGCTCCTCTGTCTCCTCCCTCCTGGGAACAGTGACAGAAGCCTAGGTTAGACAACCTCTCAGATGCCATGCACATACATGCCTGCCCAAATGGGCAAATTATGTCATGTATGTGCATGTCTGTGCTGGATGTAGTGCAGAGCCAGTCCAAGAGAAATTACAGCTCAGGAGGCACAGATCCTCCTGCAGCAGCTTGCTGTGCAGAAGGATGTACTTGCTATAGCAAACCTTCCCAAAGCTTCCAGGGATCTCTACAGGTCAGCACCTATCTCGTCTTCTTCACAGCTGTCACAAAGCTCATGTAAATGCTGTAGTTTAAATAAATTTTTGCTATCTCAAGATGGAAAAATAACATTCCTGGATCAGGACATCCTCTTTAGATGCCCTACTACAAAACACAAAATCTTCCTTCTTGCACCAAGACCACATAAAGCCCTTTCTCCCCCATGTGGGTGTCTCCTAATTCTGCAGGTGCCAACCTCATGCAAGACCCAGCCAACAACAAGGGCATGCAGAGCTAATGAATTCAAGGGCCTGCACGTCTTTTCTCTTGTTTGTAGGGGATTTAAAGCCAGCAGAGTGTTGCTCTGTTCAGCTTGTATTTCTAGTTACTACACTACTACTACTCACATTAGGAATGGGAAGAGGAACAGGGAGCCAAGAAGCAGTGAGGAAGTATACAGAGGAGCTTGGTGGTCAAGCAGATGAGAACTTCATCAACGCTCTTCTGCTTTTTCAGCTGATCTGGTATCCTTGGCCTGTGTCTCCTCTGCCTCTGTCCAAAGCTTCCCTTGAAGGTGATCGGTGCCCACAGGATGCCATATGACATGTCCCTTTCTTTCTCTAAACAGTTGCCTACAATGTGCCATAGTCCCAGTCACAAACCTCTCCCACGGGCTGCTGCTTGCCTCACCACCACCTTGCAAATACAAAACACAAGCTGAGTTAATAAAATGTGCTTTTAATGTGGTCTGTGCTGAACATGTTAGATTTAAATATTTAAAACTCTTTCTAAAAGCAATTAGCACCATGGTCATTGTCATCTTAGCACCTTCTTCTTCATGGCTGCTCATCCTCTGTACGACACAATGACTTGTACTCCACTGTTGTAGCTGAACTACAATGAATTGACGCAGTGAAATTATTTGGAGAAAAAAGTTTGTGTTTGGTCTCTTCTTTGTCCATCTGAGATTGCCATTTAGTGGGGTTGAACAGGAATCCTTTGAAGCCTGCTGGCTGATTGTAAAGGAGCTTCAGACTCTTGGCAGGTTAAGGGACACAAAAGCATCCTCCCTCATCTCACATTATTTCTTTTTCTGCCTTTTCCTTGTCACAGCTGTGTGCAAGGCCTGAATAATGAGGTCTTTGTTATTTAGGATGTTGTATTCACCCAGCTGAACCAGACGGTCATACACCTTCTCAGTGTATTGAATTGAGTATGTTGAATAAGGGGAACAGCAGCCATAGAGATCAACTTTTCCATCTTCCATCTCTGACTCTGAGCGTTTCTGGCCTAGGAGGAAGGGGTGATAAATCACTGCTGAGAGATGGGAATTACTCCGGTCATAACCAAGCAAACTCTTAACAGAGCAGGGAAAGAAGGTATCTCTCCAGAGAGAGAATTCATAATCTAAATTACTCTTGTGAGTTTAAATTTTATTTTTTTTAAACAAATAATTATTTTTCAATCTGACAGCTCAATCCCTGGCTCAGGTGGATATCAGCCACTTCACATGATGAGGGGAGAAAAATGGTGATTATTCCTCTTACGTGGGTCTACACTGCAGTTCTGAGCTGTATCTGTGGCTCACATAGATACATCAAAGCTACCTGCAAACTAACTAGCTCAGGGATTAAAACAGCACAGCCAGAGCATCAAATCTGACATGGTAAAAAAAGTAACTTTAAGCAACAGGGAGGTTTGATGTATTGAAGTGAGCCAACAACTAAATTCAAGGGTTGGAGTATTAAATATACTCCCTTTAATAGTCTGGTCATGATGTCAACCTTTTCTTAGTATGTTTGATTACTTACCTGGTGCTTTGTATTTTTGGAAAGTATCATTAATTAGCGGGAAAAATAACAGTACTGGTGCTCCTGGGGTCTCAGCGCCATCAAAGAGGTAACACTCCTTTGGGTTTTTCCTGTCTTCTTCACTCAAGTTCACCCTGGGAAAAAGGATTCCCTGCTCCGAGCAGTACTTGCAGGTCTGGTCCAGAGCCTGGATCAATTAACAGAACAGTACTAAGTCTTAAAGAGGATTTCAGGGTTCAGGATTTCTTGGAGTCCAGTAATGCAGCATTTTCCAAGCTAGCTGTGTGAAAGCTCTGAAACCCTTGGAAAGCACTGCATCATTTGAGAGAAGGTTTTTGTCTTCCCCAAGACATTAGCACAAAACAGTTGTATCATACAAGAAAATCAAATGGGAATATATACATCCTATAAATGAAGCACCACACTGCAGCATTAAGCTGAAAATGCTAATGGTTAAGAATTTTAGTAGGAGCAATATAGAAAGGGTCTGAGTGTTAAAAACTTCAAGGTATACAGCTGTTGAAGAAGAAATAGAGGCTGTTTTTATTCCTCTCACCTGTATCTGGGATCCTGCACTGTAATTTAAATGCAGGATGACATCTACCTTTCTCTCCGGTTTTAAAAGTGGCATGATGCTTGTATTGATGAAAAATCCTGTATCTATCAGAGACAGGAATTCCTCTGATGGTGTCAGCTGGTTAGGAAATGTGTCTAACACAGTATCTAAAAGGAAAGATTTTTCTTACTGTAAGTGCAATAGTGCAAAACCGGTTACACAATGACCACAGAGCCCCAACTGGTTACCATCTTTGGGGAAGAGAGGTTCACCATATCCCTTTTTTTCTGCCCTCCCAACTCCAGCCACATGCAGTTTTGGACCTGCAGTGGTGACATTCATGAAGTGGGTTTCTTGTGCCTCCCCACTGATTGTGTCTTCAAACAGAGAAGGGGAAAACCACCATCAGGACCTGGTGCCCTTGCCTCGGGAGGTGTGTGCCGCCAGCAAAGCACTGGCATGGAGCTCAACAACACGCCATGCTACATCCCAGTGTGCCACAACTGACTGATCTAATAGCAATTCTGCCCAAACACGGCCTCTAACCTTTGAGAAAGGGTTTAATATCACATCTGGGTTTTCGTTTTGTTCTGCTTGTTTATTCTCTCCCCAGGCACACAGGTCTTCTGTTACCTTTCCATCGGCAGAAGTGCTTGTTCTCCAGGTAGTCGTTATGCACCTGGAAGCCCTTTAGGAAGTTGTGCTCCTGGGCAAGGCAGGGGCGGTCGGTGAGAACGCTGCGCAGAGCGCTGCCGAGGGGGCCGGGGGGGGTGAACAGGCGCGTCCTCAGCTCGTGCAGCTTCAGCGGCAGGAGGGGTTCCTCCTCTGCACAGGGAAAGGCTGTTAAACTCTACCTGCCCAGAGCAAGGCAATCCCCCAGGATGTCAGAGTAAGTAACAATAATCAGTGCTTTCTTTATTTAAAAGGCCTAGCATGAAAAGACTCGATGAGCACAAGTGACCAAATCAAAAAGAAAATAAAATGCTACACGCTGAATGAAGGCTTTGGAAAAGGATAACCGTGGTACTTATATGTATTACAGTAGCTCCTACATAATGTAATCAAAATCTTTTTGCTTTATTAATCATTTACAGATCAGTCTTACTCCTGAACATTCTAATCATCTGCCAACATCAGTGTTGAGCCCTCAGTGAGCACACAGATCACAGGACCAGAGATTTTAAAATTACCCAATTATGCTTTGCAGTATGAGACTTTGAAATCAATTTTTTCCAGAAAGGCAATGCGGCCTTTGAAGAAACACTCCAAAAAATGTGAAATATACTGTGCACATTTCGCATAGCAGATGGGTGTGATGGTTTATTTAACATTAACTCTATCTAACATAAATACACGGTAAGGAAGTATGATAATTTACCTATATCATTGATTTTGTCCCGGGTCCACCTGTGCCAGAAATCTTCTGAGGAATGGGACAAATTCCAGATATATAACACATTCAATGAAAATAAACTACTCCATATGCCTGTAAAAGGAAAAAGCTTTCTAACTCAAACATTCACACATCATGAATCATTAAACTGTTATCATGGGATGAAATTTGTGACGTTTATGCATTTCCTTAGTTTGTTTTAAATGGATGATGTGTCATTTTTATTTGGCTGATGGTTTTTCAACATTATTTTGGTATCCAGTTTTTGTCTTCTGGTACTTAGGGCTGGCTATATATTTTAAGGCTATATATTTTAACAACTGGTGAGATTTTTGTGAATTAATATAATTTAGGGAGCTTGGGTTTTCAGAAAAAAAAAAAAAAAACAAACAAAACAAAACAACCAAACCAAACAAGTATCACAAGACTTGTATAAAAGGAAAGGATGAAAGTTTGCAATCTGAGAGATTTAATGGGGAATTGTATCGTTAAGGGTCTAGCTACAATGTCTTCTTACAGCCTCTGCATTTGTAGACTTCCTTTTTTGAGAATAAGCCTGTTAACACAGTTTTGACCATGTATTCTTGACCTTGAGAAAGAATTCTTTGGTTATCCCATAGGGCACAAGTTCTCACTCTTTTTTGGTTCAGGAAGTGCAAATGTATGCACATCCAGCATTGGCTTAGGCTAAAATAGGACAGTGTCTCCCTCACTCTAAGTGACGTGGCCAGTCAAAGAGAAGTTTGCACCTCGAACCAGACACAGTCTGACAGCTGGTCTCTTTGTCTGGAAAACATGCATCCATGCTCCACTTCAGTCAATAACAAAAATGCTTCTGGGCATGACTATGCTGTTTTCTGCCCGGGCTTGCCAAGGCGATGTGGAAGCTGGAGCCAGTGATGTGTGGCCAAAGCAGACTCTGCGGAGCAGGAGCCACTTAGCACACTCAAACACACCCCGCTGCAGTAGAGAATCAGCATGAAGGTTCATGTAAACTGTCCATAGGAAGCACACAAATTACTGACTTCCCGTGAGACAGGCAAGAGGCTCTGGAGTTCACCCTTCTGGAGCAGCATGAGAAGAATGGTGGTTTCAGAGAGACCTGAATTTTTTTGTTGGACTGGAAGCGATACTATGTTTTTATTCAAAACTAGCTTCAAAAATGAAAATAACTATTTTCATCAAAAGTCAAAGTCTCTTTGACTTTTTTACAGTAAATGGAATCGATTATAGTAAGAATTAATTCAGCAATGAGATATTTATTCACTCAGGTGAAACTGGCCTGTCAGTCATGCACCAGTGCTTTATTAGTGCTTAGTTTATACAGCCCACAATTAAAAAAAAAAAAAAAAAAAAATCTTTCGGATGTTTTTAAGAACTTACCTTCTAAGAAGCAGATCCGGGATTCAGGGACCTTTTTCATCAACCGACCCATGAAAAACTCACTGCCAAAATCCTCAGTGCGAACAAAAGCTCCATATTTCTGCAATCCCACCTCATAAGGGGTGAACTCCACCCACTCTGTGAAAAGGAACACAAAGAAGAGAACAAAGTTTTACTACAGCCCCTTAACTGTAGATAAAATTGATGTTGTTATCATGGGAATGAAAGTAGTTAAAAATTAAAATAATTTCTGCAGTTGTCTAATGTTTCAGACTAATAGCAATGAGTTGTACACATGATACAAATGAAAACGTGTGAATGTGAAAATTCTTTGGAATATTTTTGAGTCTGTTGCACTGACAGTCAAACTTTTCTCTGACCACAAGGATGTTATACACATACACGTCAGCTGAGGTTCTAGTCTTTAAATGAGAGGGGTTTTTTTTAGGTTATCTAAAAAGACTGTCCCAGGATTTACCAGCTTAGATATAAAGACAAATGGCTCTCAGAAGTCTCATAATTACCTTTGAAATCCAGAGTGCTATAGTTGTTCTTGACATTGACTGCAGTATAGATAGGCAATGGGTTCTGACCACGATCAATGGCCCGTTGCTGATCAGAGAGTCTATGGTTGTCTTTCTGTGATTCCAGAAATATGGTTACACTGAGATGAAAATTAGCACAGGAACGTTTTCTCTGCATCTAAGCTTGTAGGGCAGAAAAATTTCTCCCTCTAATGTATAATGTGTGCTGGGCTTAAATTCAGAAATGTTCCATATTTTTCAAAATTCCTGCAGGTAATCTGTTACTGAAATATCTGCAGGCATCCATTTTGGTGCCAGATTATTTGATGACCCATTAGGATGAAAAATGGAAGGAAATTATAAAGAGCAGAAAACAATATTTTTGGTATAAACCAGCTTAACGTGTTATGCTGCAAGTTTATGTAAAATCTCTCACGTATTTCAAAATTCTGCAGGTCCGTTTGTTAATATCTCCCACGGGCATTAAGATAATGTCTGTAATTTTGCTATTTATAAATAAAATACTTGCAAAATATGCAAAAAAATCTTAAAATATAATATGTTTTCAAAATGTTAATCTTGGAGTTTTCCCAGAAGACCATACCCAAAATCTCACAGGCAAGAATGCTGATTTCCACCATGGTTGGATATCTAAAAGACTGCCACCAAATGTTTTGGAAATGGCTGTGCATTTGCATACATACAGTCTCATAGCAAACTACTTCTCTCAGAACAAAAAGGAAAATATCTTCTCCAGAAATTAATTTTCAGAATATTGTAAGCCACTGTAAATGCTGCTTTATGACATACTGTACCCCATCATGCAAAAAAGATTCCAGGACAAGCCCCCAGAGATCTATAAAAGATGTTTTGCGGCCCTCTTTTTTCCGTTGACACAGCTGCTTTTTGTAATACTTTAAATACTCCAAGGAAAGGGAATTTATTTTGCATTTTGTCATATGTTTTCGAGCTTCACTGATTTGCTTGTCGAGATCCTTTTGTGACCAGTCAGCATCTCTGTACAAGTTCGACATGGTCCTAGGAAGAAGAAAAATATATTGAAGAGGGAAAAAAACACACCAAGGTTTGAAGTAGGCAACGGCTACATTTTACGTTTCTATTTTACATTATTGATTTGAAATTAAGTAAAGGTTTCCTGTCTTCAGTTCCCTAAGAAACTGTTGTGTTCCCTTTGAAGTCACAGTCATTATCCCTGTCAAACGGCTTGAGCAATTTTCCATAAGCTGTTCTTAGAAAAACACTTGTTTTCATGTTATTGCAAATTATATTACTTTCCCTGTGAGAAGTCTTTAATGTGCCAATTTTGGAAGAAGATCAAAAAAGTAGGACTTCTGAGAAGGTATTAGAGGTAGACTACTGCATGTCAGCCCCAGACTACTTCAGCGCATGGGTGTCGTTAGGAAGACTCCAGCCAAGAACTGCCCAAGTCCTACTTACCATGTAGTACCAGACAAGCCAGTCAGGTACGTGGCACAGTCCAAGACATTGAGCTTCTTGATCCCCCGCAGACTGCCGTACAAGGCAGTCAAAGACCGCATCCCTCCTCCCGTAGTCATGATGGCCACCACTGGGGTCTGTGCAACACACGAACAGAAAGGGCTGGCGTCAGGCAGCGGCTCTCAGCAGAGACCTCTTACTGGCACCACCACGTGTGCCCAGACACAGGCTTCTTGCCAAATTATTTCTGCTGAAACAGAAGCTACCATTGATTTTATAAAGGAGAAGAGGAATAAAAATAATGACAATTTTTGCTTAAGATAACTGTCACTTGTCTCCAATGTGTTCAACGCAGATGTCTGGTAAAAAACAAATGAAAACACATTAATTCAAGCTAAAAGAGATAGGAAGAGAAAAAAAAAATCAGTTGTAAAGGTATGAATTAAAAAGAAATCTCACAGGTCAAAGAAAGGAGGAAGGATTATCAACAAGGATAACAATCATAGGGTGGAAGAAGCCATTTCTATATATAACGAATATCTAGCCTGGTTGGCAATTACAGTGTAGCAGGAGAAGAGTTAAACTCAGGAGAGCAACTGCAAAGGACACAAACAACAGGATGAGATTAGAGGTATGGGGCAGTATTGGAAGTGTACATAATTTTAAAGATGAGGAAAGACCAGAAAAAAATTAACTGGGAAGAAAAAGAGGACGTATTACGCTGTTATTACCCCACTCTTAAGCACTTATGAGATGTTTTGAATGTTTGCCTTACAGACCTCATGGTCCTGCAGATCCTGTTCCAGCTGCAGGACCTTCTTCAGAGCAGGAGCAACATAATTCTGCCTTTTGCGTAGAAAGTCTTGCTCCTGCACACAGAGGTCAAACCCTAAACGCACATCAAGGTGATCTGGGCTACAGCAGAGATCAGGAGAAAAGAATATTGTGTTTTATTGTTGGTAGACAAGCTCAGAGTTTCCAATACAAGGAAATAAACCAGTTCCACAAAGTACTACATTTACAGGAAGAGCCCTTCCTACACTCCCAAACAATACAGTGCTGCATGAAAGAATGACAGAAAAAGGGATCAATAAATTTCTAAGCAGTTATCAAAATAAAACCTAAGGAAAGACATTCCCGCGGATAATTTCTGAAATATTTGCTGTCTGGATTCTCTCGTGCTTTAGCCTGCACTGAGAGCTATAGTAAAAATTTCTCACATTTGTCTTGAAGTAGACAGCAAAGTTTACCTACTTCATGATCAACAGCATCAGGTGATCTGCTACACTTTTACACAGTGTTAAAGACAGTCCTGAGCATAGCACTGACTAGCATAATTGGCTTGTAATATTATTTCTTCTATCTTATGCTTTTTCATTATTCACGTTTCAGTATGGATTACCTACACGTATTGTTAATTTTTCACATATAGCTTTCAGCTCATGTGAATTCCACATGACTTGGTCACACAACCTACTGTCCTGTGAGTGCCTCCTCCCTGGTGAAGAGCCAAGGGTGAGACGAGTTCAACTAAGGAAGAGTTAGCCTCCAGGAGTGGCCAAGTCTCTTACCAGTCTTCTGCCTTCGCATATAAATTAAATCCTTTACCCTGGAAAACAGGAATGCAAACAGTGTAAGCGTGACAACCTGCTCTAGCACCCCTCCCCTGCAGCCCCAGGAGGAATTTTAACTTGTGCCATCCTAGCAATTCGGCTACAAATCAGGAGCTCTGAATAATCCAGCAGCGTATGTGAATAGAGTTTAGTGGCTTACTGTCAGGGAAGTAGTTCAGTAATTCCCAATGTTTTCTAGTGAATGCAACATATGAGGGCAAGTGGTGTTTACAGAGGAAAGCAGTGACAATGTATACCCTACCCACCTCTACTAACGTTACCTCTCCCAGGCAGGCAGCAAGGCTGCAGCCACACTACTGTTCTACACAGAAGCATTTGCTCATCCCTTTCTGCAGCTTATACCTCACAGCAGCCGTGATCCTTTCATTCTATATGGATTTTTTAAAACCATGAATCTAAAAGTGCTTTGCAAAGCATGGTCAGCATCAGCAAGAGACTGTCCCTACCACAGTTAGTTCAGGTGCCCTGCTGGTGTGTGAGAAGGGGAAAAGCAGAGCCTCAAAATCTAGCATGAAACAAGATCAGGATGGAGTAGGAAGATCCTCTGTATTCTCACACCCATCCAAACAGAACAAGGCACAACCCAGCCTTATGTCCTAAAGACCTACCACTATTAGACTGTGGCATTTTTGTCTGCAGGCTTTCATCATCAGAAAGTACCCTGGTAATCATCAGGGGGATGCAGACTTCCAGACTTCCACCCTCAGGTTTCTCAACCTCTCCCACAGAAGAGCAGGCACTCACCTGTGCCAAGATCATGTTTTTTCCACTTGGAAGGGAATGAAGTTCCACATTTGGAGACCCTGTATCATACACACGGGAGCGCTGAAAAAATACAAATATATCCAAGTTTCTATTGCAAGGAATGTTACTCTCTTTCCACAGTGCAAATTAATGTTATTATTTATGGTACATGTTACTTTACATGTCATTATTATGTTTTATAAAGTCCAGTTATAACATACGAAGGAGGGGTGTTGTTTCTTCTCTGGTAGTGTTACATCCAGCATTGGCTGCTTGTATCTGGCATAGTGGAATTTGGCAGGAGAGAAGCTGAAGACCGGATCAGATCCCAGCATAATGTCTTGGGTGCCCTCGTAAGAGCCTTGCACTTTAAAGGAGAATTCTTTCTCTGAGGAAGCAACACAAAAGCAGACACAGAGTAGATTTCACATCAAAATTGGAAACAAAGGTTATTATAGAGTCTACCACAAGGCTGTTCTCATGTTTTGGATTTGCTGGTTTGGTTTTTTTTTTTTTTTTTTTCATTCTTACATTAAGTCAATTGCCTTCATAATACTAGCTTATCATGATTTTTAAAAAGATGATGGAGAAGTAACCTCACTTGATAAAGATTTCTTCTTCTTTTTCTTTTTCTTCTTCTTCTCAACCACCTGAACTTCCAAACAGCAGATTTTGCGAGACTGTAAGAGACACAAACAATAAAATACCTCATAGCAGGGAATTGTCCAGTCTGAGATTGTTTCCTACTCTAAGCTCCTACTGATGATGATAGGAATGCTATACAGGCAGTGCACTTTGTCCTGAGGAAAACATTTTCTCTCAGCCACAACCTCAATTTCAGATGCTGGCTGGAACAGGAGGAGTCTCTGAGAACTGGGTGCAGCCAGGGCAAGGCTGGGAGTGCAGTGTGGATGAACAGGGCTTGCAGAAAGGAGAAGGTAAAGGCAAAGTGGAAAACAGCACTCCCAGGATACTGACAGAGGTGCAGAGGACTGATTTAAACAAAAATAATGAGGAAACAAAGCTAATGTCATAGTCAGAAAGTCTCTGTGTAAAAAGCGCAGCTATGAATGCAGGAAATGATGTGTGCCTGGGATGGGACAAACCCTGTCGCTTTGGCAATACGGGAATTTTGAGGAGTGGTGTCCAAGGGAGACTTCACTGCTGCACCAGTGTTTCAGACCTAAGGTGCTTCCACGGGTTGCCCCTGCAGCACCGGAGGCAGGCCAGCGTGGGGGGGTCTCCCCGCTGCTCCAGCGCAGCCTCTCCGCAGGTGCCACCCATGAGGATGTGGTGTGAGGCAGGGGATGAAGTGGGAAATCACAGTGTTTCAGTGCTGGCTTTGCTCAGTCAGAGGGCATGTTGGCCTGGTGACTGTGAGTCAAGTGAAACAAGTGTGGCAACAGGACGAGAAAGGTGACAAAACATAACACTCACCACTAGTACTCCATTAGTAATGATGGTTTCAGGAGGGCCTGAACTAGGAAACAGAAAGAAAAATACATTTTTAATAACTCAGTATAACTACAGTATAATTAATGAGCTACACCCTTCTGGATTTTCCTCTTGCTTATTTTTAGCTGCACATTGGATTTGAAAGAAAATTCCCAGGAGGCTTACAGTACAAGTTTCCTCATATTACTCTGTCAAGGCACAATCATCCTTGTACTAGCTCATCCAGTCCTGGAGCTCAGCAAAAAATAAAGGTACTGTGGCATCAAACTGTGCAGTGATTTTATGCTGAGCCCCAGGCTGAAGCTGCAGATGGTTTCATGGGATGCAGTTTTTTAAAAATTGCAGCTTGTCAAAGGATGGGACAGAAAGGGTTCTAGGCCAGAAATCCAGTGTGTTATTCCATGTTGTGCTTTGAAGGGAGGCAAACACCAAGCTATCTCAAAGACAAACACGTAAGAAAACAGCAGTCCCAGTATTCTGGTGTTAAATAGTATTCATTACACTAGTCAAAGAAAAAGTTTTAGGGTGTTGTCCCTGTCTACCTGAAGTTCATGGGAGGTCATCCTGGCACTCACCAATTTGTCACACAGCTCATAGCACAGATTCCTTGGGAAACTGTGTTCATCATCAGCATCATCAAGGAATGATGCACTCTGGACAATTAGACTAGATTATTTCATGCCTCTGAATTGCTGTTTCTTTTTGCTGCAGATTATGTTGCATTTCATGTTTACTCACATATTATCCAATGCAAATCCCACCTCTAGCTCCTCTTGTCTCTGGAAAATAAAGAAAGGAAAATGTTTTTGTCACTAGTCTACTGGCAGTTCTCATAATGCAAGTTCTCACTCTCACAATATAGGTACGCATGCACTATTTGTGACTGGCAGAGCATTTAAAATAGAGGCACCCACCACCTCACATCAGTGTGTCTTGAGCCTCAAGATTCTTTATTGATAGGGAGTTTCTGGATGGCTGTGACAGCAGTTTTTAACAAAGAAAGTAGTTGGCTTGCCTGCTTCTGCTGGGACACAAGGGACAGACCCAGGTGGAGATGCTGTCTCATACCGAGTCTGTCGGCAAAGAGAAAGAGGGTCTGCTGAGGGGAGCAGCCAGAGCTTTCTGGTGTGAGGGGGAGAAATAGTGGCCTGCAAAGCAGCTGTGGAAGAGGGCAACCACTTTGTTTGGCAACTTGTTGAGGGCATTGGGGCACAGGTAAACCTGACATTAAGGCCTGGTCTGTGGGGTGATGGAGAAAAGTGTAATCCCTAGGAGGAAGAAAGCACAGGAGAGAGGAAAACAAAGGTGGGGACAGAAAGGGATGATGAACAGAGAAGTGAGATCATGCTGTATGTTACTTAGTTGCTCAAATTACTTATTGCATTAAACACACCAAAAAGTTATTAATATAGGACAAAAAAAAATTTACAAAGGCTTGAAGAGTATGAACCCTAACTACTTTAGCTGTTCAAATGCAGTAATGAAAGGCTTGCATATGGCACCTGTAACCACCCAGATGGTAATGAGCTGGGTTAAAACTAGCCAAATATTTTTATTTTACCAAGGGCTAGTGGAAGTCCACACACTACTCCTCTGGTATTTTGCAGAGAAAGAAATGGTCAAATAAGGCATTTAAAGATAATGAACTGCAGAGTGGAGTTTGGGTGTGTGTAGATAAGGTAATTAGTCAGCTGAATGGTGCATGACAGATGCACAAGAGACTGGAAGAGAACTGGAAAAGGAGAGGGACAGACAGAACATACCAGGAGGTGGATGTACAACTTTCAGAGCCTCCCTGGATGTTCAAAATAGGAATATTTCTTGTTGCCAAGCTGAGTGGCATGACTTAGACACCTTATTTAAACAGCCATTCCACAGTCCATAATTAGCAACTAGTCTGGTTCGACACTTGGTTCCGATTACAAAGTTATTATTTCCTAATTACTAGGTTAAGTAACAAGTTATGACAAAAAGCATCACAGACTGGAGTGGACACACTCCTCAATGGGGCAGGCCCAGCAAAGTGATAATTTTGCAAAAACACCAGGAGTTTGTAAGCTTCTGTGGCCAACATAAAACCCTTCAGTAGGCCTACAGATCCAAGTGTGAAGAGGCTTTCCCACATCAGAGTGAAAAACAACTCCTTTTTATGTGGCTGGGCAGTCCATACACAAGAAGGAAAAAACCCAAAAGATTTTGCAAATAACATTTTAGACAGAAAAGCAGACAAACATGTTCTTGCCACCCTATTCCATTTCTTATTTCAGACCTCACCTGTGAATCACATTTGAAGTGCATGAAGACTTGCTCTCCCAGGGAAAGTTTGGCTATATCAAAGTACACTGTGAAGAGGTGGTCATCTTGAGTAACCACATCCTTATCATAGAGCGTCAGCTCCAGCACATTCTGGGAAGGGAAAGGAAAGGCTTTAGAAATGTGTCAGGTTTCATTCAAAGCAGGAGTTCCTGGGTACAGCTCTTTAGAGTCAGCTGTTGTGAGGAGTGGTAGGTTGTAAAGAAAAAGAGCAGGAAGGGGAGGAAGCAGAGGGGAAATCAACTCCATGCAGGCATCTGCCTACAAGGAGGAATGAGAGGAAATCACAGACATTGTAAAGGTCATATTCTATCCGTGGCTGAGAGAGATACTTGTCTTTCATGGCATGGAAAACCAGCATAAGGATATGTGTTATTCTCACACCTTTCTGCGTATTTCTTTGCCTCTTGAGAAAATTACTTACGTTCCCTTTGCAAAAGGATAAAAACCTGGCAGTTGCCCCCCAGGTCACGGCTAACAGGGAAGTCCCATCTCAGTACCTTGACCTGACTCTGGATCCTGAAGTAGAAGGTTTCATTCCAGACCGGATCTTTGCAATTCTGTATGGTTTTAGTCTGAAATTTCTTGGTTGAAGCAGTTGGCAGCCACAGGCTCACGTAGCAATCAGTCTGACTTACTGTATGTTAAAAAACACAAATACATCTAAAATGAGGATTTACTCTAGAAGAAAGAGCGAATTGAATAACATGATGCTTTGTTTTCAAAGAAAGACACTATGATACATGATGACATATTTGTCCAACATAAACATTACAATTTAGGTAATAGGAATGGAGAAAAAGCAAGAGGGACATGATTCTTCTCTGAATGAATGTGATTAGAGATATAATAAATGCATTATAAACAAAGGGGTTTCTCCTCCTTTTATCCTGGGAAATCAGTCTAGCCCAGGATAAAATAATTCAGGACAACCATAGCATCCTATATCCACAGGGGTTAAGGAAACAAAATGACAGCTTCTATTTTAGCCAGACAGAACATTTTTTAAAAAGCCCAAAACATAGAAAAAAATCCTTCTTGATTTCTGCATAAGTAAAGCTATAATCTTCTTTTATATTTCAGTTGCAGGCCATTGGAAGAGAACCTACAAAATGTAACAACACCTAATGGGGATTTGTCTGTGAAAGCTGGTACACAGGAAACTGTGGTATGGTAATTTGGATTACTTAGCCTTGAGGAAGCTTTGAGTACAAGCCGAATTTGAGATAAGACTACTCCATTTTCAGTATTTGCTCCATTATCCCAACTAGCTCGTGTCCTTTGTTATATAAACATACTCCAGAGGAAAACAAAGGACATCTTTCCACATTTCTTGTTTCCAAGAGACTGCAGAGCTTTCCCTGCTCACTTTGGGGATGCAGAGAAATCTGTGCAATAGGTACAGCTGTGGTCTTATAGAGTTACCTTTACACAGAACAAGGTTAATGCAAAGAAGAGCAACACACTCTGTTCATTGTTGGAACCAGCACGTCAATGAGAGGATATTCTCCATCCAAAGAAGAATTCTATAAAGCACTTTTTATTGGATCAGGACTAGCTAGTACCCCATGAAGGTTAAGGGGACCATACAGAGCATTACAGATACTTACAGACATCTGCCCGATGGATATTTCTTGCTCTTATGACTCTTACAGTCAGTAAGTAACACAGAGATGATTCTATCTACAAGGAAAAAAAAAAAAAAAAAACCAAACAACAAACCAAAGAGTATACAAAGGACAGGAAGGCATGTTAATGGTAGATAGCGTATTGAGAAGATAGAAATGATCTAGGGAGAGAAATACCCAAATCATGAACAACTTCAATATTTCTATGTGGCTATGAAATGGCCAATAGATTTATTTTCCTACTAATACCTAAATCAAGTACTACACTGAAAAACTTCTTGCATGATATGTGGATTTGCATTATTACAGAGAATTTATTTGCTTTCTAACTAAAATCTAGCTGCACAGAGTGGTGAGGTTCAGACTCAGCTTGATAGAAGATTTACTTGTTAAATTTCAAGGTAGAAAATGAAAAGCTGACTTAGGCTTTTTGCAAGTGATAAAATCGTCATCGTGTGAATCATCTCCCATCTAGTCATTACACATGTTCAGTCTCCTGGGCTATGGGATATGATTTTCTCATATTCCCAATCTTTTAAATGTACAGTACTGCCCAGAGTTAAATACTGACCTCTGATTCCCACGCTGCTTTTAATGTCACAGGAAGAGATTGCTGTTTTGCACTTTCACCATGTGAATCCCTATGCATGTGTTTTTCATTTACAGGGACATAACTGACCGTCTTCAGCTGAGCTCACCTCTGACTTTTTCTTCTGAGAAGTTTTTCTTTAGTTTTGAACCATGTAAACTCTTTGTGTCTGGAGTTTCTTTGCACAAAAAGTGCAAACACAGTGTTTTATGCCTGATAAGAAACCCTTGTTTGTTCCCTTTGGCCTCCCTCTTTCATATTAGCCTCATGCTTCACTTCTTAGCCATTCATATTGCTGTTCTGGTCTCATGTTAGAGCCCAAACATGAGTTCATATCCCTTCTCCTTTTACCATAAAATAAATAAACAAATACTATTAATGTCTATTTCCACCTAACCTTTTATTTCTACAGTTATAGAAAGGAGGAAAAGACACAATATGCTGGAATATATCAGTAGGAAAATTTTGCTCCAAAACTTCTAAAATGCAAAAGGCATTTAGTGCAACTACAGGGACAGCGACAGGTAGTGATACTATCTGCTCACTTCACCTGTACTGTAAAATGACTATAAAAAGACCATTGCCAGTCCTGAAGTGGCATTAGCATGACATTAGTCCCCCTGAGAAGGATGTGTGACACAAGTACTGCGGGAAAGGAGAGCAGGACTTTTGCTCTAGTTGGCCTGTCTGAGCAAAACAACTTGGTGTGCACTGTGTACTAGTGTGCCATGCTTACCATCTGTAAAAAGTGAAGTGCATCAGTATTCATGGGCTCGATGGAATATATGTCCATATGATGTCTCTCATAATGTTTAAACTAAGTGTGATGCATGCAGCCAGAGCTAATGAGTATATGTTGTTGAGATTGGGGACTAATGAAGAAACAGGTAAAATTACCCTCCAGGTAACCAAAGCACCCCGTTCCAGGAAAAGGCACCAACGATATTCATGCTGTTCAGCTGCATAACAGGTGACCAGGTGTGCAAATCAAGGATGTCAAACCACTGCTAAGAGTAGCTGTGGATAAGACCATCAAAGGTGTTTGTATTCATGTCTAAAACCCAACTCCCAAGGCACAGAAATGAGGCAGGTACAGGTGGAAAGTGTTCAGTAATTACAGAGCCAGTAACTGGTGCTGCCAGTGGCTGGCTTTGGGGAAGTCATTTTCCTGGAAGGGCTCAACTCAGCTTCAGGGATCGGGCCCCCTGGAGCCACCTTTGTGGCTTGTGGTGATCCCAAAGAGCCAGGGAGGGAGTGCAGATTAATAAAGTACTCGAGCATGTGGATGTGCCCTGTCATTACCAAGGACCCTTGGTATAAATAACAAATGACCAAAATCCCATCAGCGGTGTGAGTTTTGCCTAAAAAATTTGAGAGGTTTGGTTTGTTCTTCTGAACCTGCTGTGATCCCTACAGTGTAGAGAGTTGTGGTTCAGGGCATATTTGCTCATCTTTGGGTATTCCATTCAACTAATCAACAGGTTATCTATCTCTTAAAGTGTAAGCACAACACTTGTTGCTCAGCAGCTTAACTCAGCTCAAAAGAGAACAAAGGAGAGATCCTAATTATTACTAAATGGTCTCAAAATAGAGAGAGCAAGGTTAAAAAATCTTTTTTAGCACA
The DNA here is from genome assembly GCF_018691265.1 of Tyto alba. Lineage (NCBI taxonomy): Eukaryota > Metazoa > Chordata > Aves > Strigiformes > Tytonidae > Tyto > Tyto alba. Next base: position 8,560,256 of record NW_024881280.1, read on the forward strand.
GCTGGTCCTCTCATTTCCTAGAGGAAAGATTTCGTATGAGGTATCTGAAGTCCCCTAGAAAAGCATTAGTTTTTTGTAGAGGCCAGAAGAAGGATTAATCCAGGAAATCAGGTGTTGAAGATCCACTTCAAAATTGTGCCATACTCTTTGTGAAAGTGGCACAATTTCACAGCTATTACTCCTATACTGGCAGTAGATTTCCCTTTGTGTTTTAGCAAGACATATGTAGCAGAGAGCCTATTCAAACCCATCCTCTTAAAGATACTAGTCTTGTTAAAACAGGGTACATTTCTCATGTGCCAAGGACAGAAAACAGCACTAGGACTTTAACATGAAGCAAGACTGCATAAGTGAAGTGATCAAAATGATAAGCGGGACAATGTTTCACAGAGGCAGCTGGATGGGTTATGTTAGTTAATTAGACTGTTTGGCATGTGCTGTACCCTATCTGTTCTCACCCAGGCTCCACCCAGCAGGAAAGTCTCTTTAATAGGTTGTTTTGTTTTTTTTTTTTTTAAATCTCTTTTGCAGTACCTTTGTAACAGCAGTCCCCTGTTCCCCGTCAGGATTGAGCCGCATAATTCCTTCTCCTCGCCAAGTGGCTTGAGGGATCAGCTCCTGCAACAAGAAGGGCCAACATTACCTCTGGAAAAAAAACATCCCGTCTCTTAAAAGAAATCCTCATCTGGAAGCGAGAACTGCAGGGCAGGAGCGAAGGGAAGCCCATGGTCAGTGCTGGCCACAAAGCCCCAGCAGATACAGGTGTCTCCTGCTGTGCCCAGTCCCACTGCCTGAGCTGGGCTTGCTCCAGTAAGCCTGAGCAGAGGCGCAGCAGCCAGGGAAGGGCCACCCTTTGCCTGACACACTGGGAGGGAAGGCAGATCCTGTCCCTGGTTGTTAAAGGAACAGCAAACCTGTCTCCCGTAAACACACCCTGTCATTAATCTTTCACCTTGAAGCACATCTCTATGATATTCAATATTTATTCTAAGGTTGCATATATCACATCTGTAAAATAAAGAAATCTCCTAAATACACAGAATGCTCCCTTTGTAAATAAACTCTTATTTCCCAAGTAGTTTTCACTTCCTTCCCCTGTCTTGCTATAATTTTTAAAATTTCCATGATGAGTTCTTGAAGTACGGACTTTCTTCATCCTGTGCAGAGTCATTCATATTCAGTAGTGGGTCAAGAAAGTAATACCACCTTTGCACTATGTGCAGCATAGCCAGCTCAGATCCCAGATGCCTTGTTTTGCTCTGCACCCTTCTTACCTGAGACAAAATGCCATCTTGCTCCATTGTGGTCGCTGTCATGTACACATCCAGAGTTATCTGTAGCAATTCACATCTCCCAGCTTCCACAGACACCAATAGTTTAAATGTTTTATATGCAGGTGAGCAGCTATTTTATAAACTGACTCAGAGCCCCACCTCTGCCTGATTTCTTAAACCCAGTTATTCCCCTCCCATTTTCGTATGCTAGGAAGCGGAGTCCTGTGGTCGGGTAAGTAGGAGAAAATACCTTTGCCTGTACAGTAGATGGAAGTATGCTGAGTCACTTTGCCCAATGCTGCCCAATGGCTGGTTTGTAACTAATGGTAAGAGAAGGATGCCCTTTTATCTGAGCACTGAACTTTCCACTTAGAAAGACCTCAAAGCCTACAGAAATACATACTCTGCAATAAGATGCAGCAACAGTACATTTACTGAACTTAGGTTATCTGTGACAGTAAGCAGATAGGATAAAACAGCTAATGAAAAAAAAAAAAAAAAAGAGGGACAACACTATTGCTCTGAGACTAAACTGGTTCCTGCAAAAGCCAGTTTGAGGCTTTCTGTACCACGTCATTGCAATCCCAGGTCTAGGTGTACAGAGCAGACATACTTATATAGTGGTTTCTATCTACTCAGCCTTGGTCCAGCAGGGCTCGGTCTCTCCTCAAGTCATTGTATTCTTTCCCTTTCTTTCTTGTAGCTCGTTGTTATTATTTTCGTTTAGACGAAGAGTCCTAAAGCAATGACTTTCCTTAGCTTAGCTCCACCCCCTGTAAATACTTCTGCACCACTTTCCAGCTCAGACTGACTCTGGCTGTAATCTATCTGCATTTAAGTGCCCATGTATGACCCAGTGAACCCTGCCAGCCAGAGGCCAAGCTCAGCACCGGCCGCACGCTGCCCTGGGCACCGTCCCCAGCACACCTGCGAGGCCACGGCTGCGGCAGGACACCGATGCCTGCCCCTGTGAGCACCCAGCTGGCTCCTATGATATCAAAACCAGCACAGCTCCCAGCTCACTGGAACAGGGTTAAAAAGGGCAGACAAGGACTGCTGTAACTTCAGCAGGTCATAACAGGTCAAAATCTCTGGGGGAACAGAATCCCTTGGCTTCCCTGCTCTCCCAGTATATTGTCTGAGCAAAAAGCTACCCATTCTCCAAGCATTCCTGATCTTACTGGTTAAATGTTGCTACCAGCCAGCACAGTTCCCCTTTGTGCATTCCTATGCAAAATAATATCAACAGTCATCACAGTCAACTTGGTAGAATAATTTTTTGCCATAGGCTACGTTATTTCACAACACCATGAAGGGCTGTGTCTACATACATGGCATGTTTCCTCTGTGTGCCAGCTGCAATGATGTAGCTTGATGAAATGCATTTTTCATTAGGTCACAGAGAACCCTTGGCAACATCAGCATCTTTCAGTCATAGCTAAAGGCAGCGCCTCATTACGACACCCCCTTGGAGGGCTAAGCTATAAACCAGACTGGGACTGGGGCTCTGAGGCTGTTGCTCCCACAGTGGCAATGGCCAAAAAGCTCTCATTTTCATGAATAATGTTTGCAATGCACATCAAGGACAGCCTTTGTGGGAGGAAGGGACCGTGGCTTGCTTTGTACCCCTGAAATCTGTCACTGACATTCCTTCATCCCCAAAGCCCACAGCAAGTATTTGGTATGCTCTTATGCTCTTTGCACAGATAACAACAGTTTTGTTTTCCTGGAACAAGGAACACACTGTGAACCTGGAGCATATTACTGAAATGCCTGAATATGTGGAGCAAGGCAAAATTTTAATTTTGCGAACAAGTCTTTATTGTCCAATATTGTATACATGGAATATTTGCATGTAAATAACATTTCTTCAGAACTAGAGGTGGCATGAGTTTATGGCCAAGAACTGTGTTTATTTTTTCACACTGGGGAATTCAGGTTCAAATGGAGGCAATTCCCAGGGTTATATGCAGACCACATAGCACTGTATTTCTGAGTATGATGAGTAAAACTACCACAGAACAAAAAATCCAAGCAGAAGTGCATACTCATTCAAAACCTTAAGAGTTTCAAATGTTAATATTTATATTCTGATCTTTAGGGTTGCAACATCAGGCCACAGTTTCACAAAAAAATAAGGTTTGGTTTGACTTCATAAATGACAAAATGTTGGCAAAAGTAATTGTGAACCAATTTGTAAAGATAATTTGTCATTGCTTCTTGCCAAAATGAAAATCCTTAGTGTGCCATTTTGCACCAAGCCAAACATGTTATTTGACTGTAAATGAAACCTGTTATTTTCAGGTTGGGTTCCTTGGGCTGACGAGGTAGGCAGTCTGTTAAAAAGAAGCTATGTTTCAAAACAAAGACATTTTGTAAAATATCAACATGAAATGTTTCAACTTACCCAAGCATTTCCCCGGGTTTATTTTAGCCCTAGATTATGACATTAAGGTGATAGATTTTTTTTTCACTGAATAGGCTCTTTGTTCAAAATTTTCTCAGTTGTCATTAGGACACAAAACTTCTTAAAAAAAAAAAAGTGTATTTCCAGTTTGACTTGCTCCTAGAATGCAAAGTTTGTTATGGATTTACAATTTTTACAGCTCACCCTAGCACTTTCAACAGTTCAGAAAAGAGACTTTTCATAAAAGGGAAAATGAAGAAAATTTAAAAATCCAAACCCACGACAAATGTTACTGTTGGTTTTGTGCTAGATCCCATGAAGGGTCTGTTCAGATTGTTTTAAGATGGTCTTAATTGTTGCAGACTACTGACAGTCCTGCTTATCTTCACAGTTTGATCAGGCAGAACTAAACAAATAAGCATTTTTGTTGATGAGCATATGTTCTAAACTGTTTAAACAAATTACATTGAGTAAAACAACCGTTTTCAGTGTTTAGTAAAAGTATAACTTTTTTTCAAGAACTCTTTGATTTAAGAAATGAAGTTTAATATGAGAAGTAACTCAATTGAGAAAAATATTACAGGGTGTTTTATTTTGAAAGCTTCAAAATAAAATGTTGACTCTTTTGTATACTGTCTCAACACAAAGTAACCAAAACTGACATAAGTTCACAGGAAATTTTGTTGTGCCTGAATTACACCTTTGTCTTTAAAAAAATCTTTACGTGAAAAATCTTATGCCACTTCCTCCTAAGTTGCTCCTTCCCATTTATGTATGATTCATACACAGCCCAAGGGTGCCCAGGAGGTGGACATGATTCACGGGGCTGGCTGTGTGCACACACTTGTCCCTCTTACATTTCCAACCTCTGCAGCTTCTCTTCAGGACACTTGCAAAACAGAGTTGACCCAGGGATCCAATGCCAGCTTCCAGTTGTGTCTCAGGTTTTCTTCATTTTCCATGCACCTTGTGTTCCACGAGGAAGAATTGTGGGGAGCAGAAGTTTATGCCCCCTTCTTGCGGCCTGTAGGTATGTTGGCTGGGTTGTATTACTGTAGCACTGTGGTGGTAAAAAATTACTTTCCTATATGTCATACATTGTAATAAGTTAGTCTTAGAATAACCCTACTTTTAAAATCTAACAAGGATTTTAGGTAAGAAGTGTTCTACAGACAACCTCAATTTAGGGAACAAAGCATGTATACAAATTTCCCAGGCAATGTTTTTGCCTATAGAGGCCACTTCTTGGGAATGGAATTAAAACAAACCAAACCAACAAAACACTGAGCCACCTGGGGTAGTTTCTTTCTGTAGTGCAGAGCGGCCAGTGTTCAAAAAGCTATGTCCCTTCTGTGTCCTAGAGCATGAAAATCTCCTCTGAGAAGACGGGCAGTTGGAGGGGTGATTAGCACATGTTTTGCCTTCTCCTTTGCATCGCTATCTGCAAGGCCTGCATAATCATCTGTGAGTTGTTCAGGATGTTGTATTCACTGAGGTTCAGCAGCCGGCGGTAATTCTCATCAGTATACCTGACCGAGAACATGCAGTAGGGAGAAAAGCAACTGGTCAAATCAAGTTGTCCTTCCTCCATCTCTGAGCAACAGCGCTTGACACCTGGAGAGAAAGAGAAGTTGCTGCTGTGACTCAGTGTTTATCTCAGTCAGTGACAAGCTGTCCAAAGAGGAGGACTTTCCTCTGGAAGAAAATTCACGGGGGTTAAATGCATTAATAACACAGACCTTGTATCCCCAGCCCTAGTGAAGAGAACGTTGTGTGCCTGAAGTGATGATGGCATTGTAGTGGACATCTACAGCTTACTCATTGATATCTGTCTCATTAAAGCCATGCATCAGTCAATGGTATCAGGCTGAAAGGGCTCTCCAACTACTGCCAGTGCACTGCAGATCTTATCCTGAACAGTTGGGACCTCTGTGAACCCCAAATGTGGAAGGGAAGTTGCTAGTGACAGAATAGAAATTAAGTGAGAAAGGAGTAATAGAAACATATGGAAACTTAAAGTTCTTGCAATCCTGAATTCAGTCTCAGGGGACTTGCCACCAATGTCCAGCTCTGACTTTCCATTTCTTGTGTCTCCCAAATTCTACAAAAGCAGAATTTAGACTTTAGCTCCCTGCTACCAAGGAGCAAAGCAAATGCATCCTAGTAACTTGCAGTAAAGGAGAGGAATACAAAGCAGGTGGCCCAACAGAAAAAGAACAGGCCCTGAGCACAACACAGTGAGCAAAATGACCCCTGGTCTGATGCTGTACCAAAACGAGACACACTGATCTTGACATTGTAGAGTTCAGCCTGAAAGCCAGGTTCCTGTTCCTCCACCATTCTTACATGACACTATGCTTCCTCAAGTGTAGAATGAAATCCCTAGAAAACAGACAGTATATGCAGATGAAAATCAGCTGAGTGCGCTACACTTTTCCCAATGAAAAAAACCTTTACTATTAGCTAGCAACACTTTATGTTACAAACGGGAGAGAAATTAAGGTAAACACCATCCAGAAGACAAGATCTGTGTCTATCCTCTTAGGGCCACAAGGATGACATGAATGAACACAGTGGCTTTGACAGGGATGGGGAAAACAAGTTTAACTAGTTAAAGTGCTCCCCCATGAACCCAGCCAGCAAAGATAGTCAGACACAGAGAAAAAGGGTCTGTCTGAATCAGGGAAGCAGGTAGTGGTGTCTCTTGTTTAATTCTTTGCCACTACTTGTAACTTACCAGGTGCTTTGTACTCTCGGAAGGTATCATTCACAAGGGGAAGAAAAATCACGATCGGACATCCTGGCAAGTCTGAATCGTGGAAGATGTAGCACTCCTTCAGATTTTTCTTATCTTCATCAGTCAAAGAAATTTTGGGGAATGGGATTTTCTGTTCTGAGTAGTATTTATACGCCTTATCTAGAGACTGGAGTATCACAGAAATGGTCAGCATTGGAATTCAACTTGGTTGTCTTAAAGCCCCCAAATTTTTGTCTAGTATTAAGGTTTAGTGACTCAGATCCATAGGGTGAGTTTCTTCTCATCAAAGGTTACTCTACACATAATTACCATACATAGTAACCAGAATGCTAATCACTAGCTGTAAACACAAGTTTAGAGTTAGAGAATTCATCCAGGAAAATGCTTTTTAAAAAATTGAAGCAATTTGAAGAAGTTTAGAGTAAAGCATGTAGTTTTAGTAAATGAAAGAGCCTGTGTTTAATATATTGTATGGAATTAATTAGAGAAGAAAACCACAGGAAGAGAATGTTTAATGGATGTTATTACGTGCTTGGAAGCCAGGAGATAAGAAAGTTAAGTTTGAATGTGCAATTATGTCTCTGCCTGTGCAAGCATTATGGCACAGTGTCAACTGAGATTGATATATTAGTGAGAAAGTCTGAAGCACAAAAATATACTGTACCATTCCCCTGAAATGTTTAATAGAATATCATGTCCTACTATGTGCTGTGTTATTTACTCTCCACCATCTAATAGTGGACACTATCAAATAGGAAACAGTTTCTACCAAAGCGCTTAAATCTACAACAGCCTTTCTTCATAAAATTAATCTAGACAATGTATGAGGATGAAATGAAACTTAATTACCTGTATGTCTCATGCATCATATGGCTTATTAGCAGTAGCACAACTGTTCTCATTCACAAAAAATAATTCCACTTAAGCAGACCAAGCGAGTTTCTCACTAACGTCAGTTTCTGAGATGTAAAGACCCAAATTTGCTTTCAGCAAGGTCTTATAGACAGCTAATTAACCTTATCTCCATGAAACTGGAATTTCTGCAGGAAGATGCTTGTCATTGAATTTTCCTAGTCTCATCTTATTTGTCAGCCCAGAAATGATCTGCCATTGACTACCCATTTAACCCCTTTTATACTCTAACTTAAGTCAGGACAAATCATTTCCTCATCTTTATGCATATTCCTGTGCAGGGTCTGGAAACCTGCTTGATTCAGCATAAAGCAGAAGAGGCTCTTCCCATCATTCTGGAAGAGACCATGCTGATGTCCTCTTGAATAATTCAGCATGTTCATAAACCAGCAAGAGAGATTCCAGGAGGGGCAGGAAGAAATAGCAAAACTATTAATCACTACAGTGAAAAATGTAGGGGAATGTTGTAGTTAAAAACTGAACAGCTGAGATAACTAGGAGTTTTATGCACTACAGGCTAGGTATTTACAAGCAGAAGGAGAGACAACACACAATAAGAAGATCCTCCTCACCGATGTATGTGATCCAGTAGTATAACTCAAATATATGATGACATCCACTTCCCTCTGCGGCCTTAAAAGTGGTGGACTGCTGGTATTGATGAAAAATCCAGCGTCTATCATGCCCAGGTGATCGGCATTTTGCATCAGCTCATTGGGACGTGAGTCTAACACAGTGTCTAAAAGGAAATTGTTTATTGGAATAAGAAATGATATGTAGGTATTTTGACTGGAAAGGAAATGCAAGGTGGAACTGACCATCCCAGAGGCTTGATTTAATTTAGTTGCACACTACTGGATTGTCCAATAGGCATGGGAGGGACTGCAAAACACCACCTAAGTCCTTGTTCTGAAAAATATTCTAGTTTGAGATTCCAGGCAATATATTAGAGTAACTTGTCATACCTATTAGTGCCAGTAATCTACTTCTAATACTTAACCTAAATCTGCCTTGCTTTATTTCAACCACTGTTTCATCTTTTATCCATCATTGATTAGGAGAAAAAAAATATTCCCATCCCTTTTTACATTTGGATTTAACCCCCCAGTTCCCTCTTTTTTGGACTACAAAGCCCCATTCCTTTCCAGCTTTCTCTCATATATCATATTTTCTGGGATATTCCAGTGGCTTCTGAAGTTAGAGGCATAGTCCTGCCAAATTAAGCTTTCTTCCATGTTCACTCTGCTCTTTCCTACTTTAAATTTGGTTCTGTTGGCTGCAAGTCTACCACAGAGATCTCAGCTAAAGCACCTAAACATATGATTATGTTTAAAAACAGCCGTTTGAAAACAGTCTTAAATACCTGGCAACACTGAAGTCTTAGTCTCTTCTCTCAGTTCAGAGAAGAAATGTTATTTCAGGAGATTTTTTTTTCCCCTGCCAAGCCTGACAAGGTTCTTTCCTAAATTCTCCACCCCAAAACCTCCTGAAAATAATGCCTATTAAATATTGGTCCCCATTACCTTTCCATCTACAGAACTGCTCATTCTCCAGGTAGTTGTTATGCAGCTGGTAGCCCTTCAGGAAATTGTGGTGCTGGGCGACAGAGAAGCGGTCGGTCAACGCTCCCCGAAGGGCGCTGGACAGGGGGCCAGGAGGAGTGTACATGCGAGTCCTCAGCTCATGGGGTCTTGTAGGCAACACTGGGTCTTCATCTAGAGGAGGGGAGACAAATTGGTGAACTGTCTGTTAATTCGGGTTTATTTCTGGTTGCCCTCATGTGTAGGAGATCTCAGGGGTTGTTCTGGGATGAGTCACTAAACACACAAATACTATTCTGAAGGAGAGGAGTGGCTGCTGGACAAAGCTCTGGTGATGGCCCTAAGCTTTGGCCTGAAGGCAGTTCATCAGAAGCAGCCTTTAGTCCTAGAAAAGGGACACCTTAAGGGAACTAAACAAAACAGAGAACGGCCTGTCAGAAAAAAATAAAAATAAAAAAAAAAAAAAAAAAAAGTTACATATCCTCACAGGAAGATAGCATGAAACAGAGGCAACCGTGGAGAAAACAGGACTGAAGGATATGCTCCCACTCAGTCAGATGGGCCACAGCAGGGCATGAGGGGGTCTATCGCAACAGGAGCAGCTTCTACCTGATAGTCACCCATGGCCACATGAGCATATGCTTAATCGGTAGAATGAGAGCACCTCAGGACAGCCTGGGAAATAGATTCATATTTAGAAACTACAGGTAGTTTTCAGGGTGGCTACATGGCAGCATATGTGGGTGAAAAGTAGAAACAACACAAGGCGTGGTTTCTTGAAATCACAACCTGCTTTGCCAGACCAAGTGGCTGTCGGTGCAGCAGGAGAGACTTGGTGGTTTCCGTGATTGCACCGGCGTATTTCTTTATTTTCGGGATGTCTGTAATTATAGTTACTATCATATTAAATTATTTAGCAATGAAACCATGGTTTCTGTATTGCTTCAGAAAATACCCTCTGGGCATCATTTATCTTTGTGCCGGGATGTATCCAATGCAGTAATTACTGTACTGAGTAATAAAATAAAACCCCAGGAAATATTGATTAACCAATTGATATTCAGGTTTATTCTCTGCACAGGCAGTAAAAATAACTTTATTCTCTGCCACTGGTTCTTGGTTCTGTATGGATGAGTGAGAATGAGCAATGCCAAAACACTTCCTCAGAAATGTGTGACCCCTCTAAAATTTCCTCTTAAGGACAGAGGGTTTTTAATCAGTAGGGTTTTAGTAAGTCTAGTAATTACAGCAGCATTTCCCTGATTACCCTCTTCCTTTTAGTCTTTACGGAGGGAGGGGAAATTGCTATCTCTTAGGAGGATCCCAGGATGCTGGCTTCAACATAGTTGACAGGATAATGCCAAAAGGCATCCAGAAGACTAAGTGACCATAAATGAAAGGCTTAATAATCTCTTACCAACTTCTTCTATTCTGTCTTGTGTCCATCTCTTCCAGAAGTCCTCTGAACTGTGAGACAGTCCCCATATTTGTAATAGGTTCACAGAAAATATACTGCTCCACATACCTGTAAAAGGAATTAGTGAGCACAAGGACACATTCTAACAAGAAATTGGCCTTTTCCTTCTATTTTGACCTCCTGGATTAACTTTTGAATGGGCTTAATTTAAATATTTCTGAACTTTTGGGCTGTTAAATTCCTCTTAACTTTCTATGCCATTGGTTCAGTCTGCTGCTATCAATTCTGTGCCTAACGTATCACATGGCTCTGTCCTATGGTAAGGAGAGAGAAGAATGGGAGAGTAGTAAAGGAGAAAAAACCACTTGTTCAAGAAGCAAAATAAGAGCTCAGATAGTGAGACATCACAAAAACATCCTTTCTTCATCCCTGTCTTCCTTACTCCAGCTTCTTTTCTTCTACACATGCTCTGGTCAGCTTTCACGCACTCTGAATTGTTTCACAGTGGATGAACTGGCTCTTCAGCCATTTGGTTTGTGAGAGAAGATCTCACCCGGCAGCATGTAAAGGCTTGCAGATGCACTGGGCTCCCGCAGCACTGTGCACTCCTTTCTTCATCCAGGATTGCCCCGCTCTGCCTCCCCACAAGGGCACTGGTGGCTTTGTTGACAAAACACAATGACACCATTTCATCTGCCATTGTATATTTAAATATGTGTTCTAATTAGTCTAACACAATTGGACTTCCTAGTTTTCAGTGGTGCACAGAAGCCAGTAGAAATAATAACAATATGTAGAAAACTAATTTCCCAGTAGTGGACCAGGTAAAAAGGGTCAGTCCAAGAAGTACCATTTTAAATTTACTCCTTGGGATTACGAATTATTAAATGTCACAGCACATTTACTGAAATCGAGGAGCTTCTAAGCAGCATGAGTGTAAGAAGAGATGACTGAAACTGAACTCGCACAGCTCTGTGTTCACCTGCCAGTGATCCTGGCTCCTTGGTAAAAGGATATTATTACTTTTACAGACAACCCGTCAATGCAAGTCAGGGACTGACCAGAGAGATTCAGACATCCTTTGCTTCTGATCTAATTTTTCATCCTAAGCGGCCTGCATCTTTAGTAGATGGGATTCTCTACATGGAGTAGAACTTAAACCTCACAGTGGAAGCACAGCTGCAGGTTTCCTGCTGTCTCAAAACTTTCATAAGTTGGTGTGTATTCAGAGAGGAATTGGAAGAAGTGGGAACTATTCCTTACAATTAAAGAATTAAGGAGCTTTATCTAATCCACGTTAAAAAGCTTGTGCATACTAAGACAGCGACAAGAAACTGAAAAAAATATGTGGGATTTTTTACTATTTTCTTTTGTACAAACTACCACAAACCCCCATTTCCCTGCAGGTGATATCATAGCACTGTTCAGTATGTTAAACCAGAAATATCTACCCTCTGGTTAATGGTGTTGCAAAAAAGTGCCTCTGTGCCAGGATAATGCAATACATCACCTTGAAGGTAGCAGATCCGGGACTCGGGGAGCTTTTTTAACAAGCGTCCCATGAAGAACTCGCTGCCGAAATGCTCCGTGCGAACGAATGCGCCGTACTTCAGCAGTCCCACCTCGTAGGGGGTGAACTCGACCCACTCTGCAACACAGCCACAGCGGGACACTCAGAGGGCTCGCGGCCGGGGGTGGAGAGAGCGGCGGCTGGGGCACACGCTGGCCTGAGGTGTTTGCTACGCTGCCGCTGCACAGCCTTGCTTACCAACAGCCGCCCCCAGGGCTGAGCTCAGACCCTGTGACCAAATTATTCAAGGGAATTCAACCCTTATTCAACCAATAATTTGGTTATGTACAAAGACAGGTACTCAGCTCTTCAGAAATGAATATTTTTGTAAGAAACCAATTATACTCTTTGTGTGTGGTACTAAGGAAGACAGAACTCATCCTTGACTCTTGGATATCCTCTCCAAAGGCAGTGCAGTTGCCCAATATAACTGCAGTGTGAGTAAAGACTGGGACAGAAAGGTCATGGACCACCATTTCTTTTGTGTTCAGAAGTGGTTCATTTTTTCACCTCAACAATAAAAAATTTGACCTGAATTTCTCCTCTGCCTCTTCTTCTCCTCCAGCTACTTCTCCTCATGGAAAAAAATAACCAAATAATGAGCAAAGCAAAAGATTCAGTTGAGAGTAAGTTGGATGTTTTTCCAAACTTTATCATAACTATGTGGTCTTTCTTCATATTGAAACTATAACTGGGCATTGACAAAAAGCAGTATCTAATTCTCGGACAATTCCAATACTTCTTATTCTAGATGGATCAGATAATGTTTCAAAAATGGTCTTTCTGGCAGTATTTCGACTGTGTATGTCTAGACCGTGAAATGCTGATCTCAAAAAACTCTTGTATTAAAATTGTAAGGCATGGAGGTGATGGTTAGTTCTCCAAAAAGCAACTAACACACCAGGATTGTTTTCTCCAAGTGATACCAATCAGAGAAGAGCGAAACACAGGAATTCAGTTGCCGGTTTTAGCCCCACGGGATCTGAAACATCATCCTCACCTTTGAAATCATTGGTGCTGTAGCTGTTCCGGACGCTGACCGACACGTAGATGGGCAGTGGGTTCTGCCCGTCACACAGTGCTTCTTGCTGCTCTGAAAGTTTGTGGGGGTCTTTCTGGTTTTGAAGAAAAACAGTTATGTGAGAAGAGATGGAAATGGTGCACGGTGAATTCGATGGCCTCAGTGCTGGAGGGGCCGGGCGGCTCTGCCCCCAGCACGCAGGACGGGCCACGGCAGATCCACTGCTCAGAGCACTGCAGGCACCCACCCACCCACCAGTGGCAGACCAGTCTCCCACGGTCTGTCCTGACTCTGTACACAAGTTCACAAAAAGATGAGGTAAAGGGAAAACTACCTCTGCATGCATGTCTGTACATCCTAGAAAATACTGCCCTGGCACGTAGGAGAAGGGGCAAGCTGCCCCTTCGGATGAGGAGAGTAGTGAGCAGTCCTTGCTCTCCTGGGGCTGAAGGAAGCCCTTGAGCATGCTGGCACTGAGTTTCCTTTTTTAGTACACAGCGGCTTCCACAGTCCAACCTCTCAAGGGGACTGGAACTTGGCAGCAGATTATTTGCATCCCACCCAGCTTCTTTACTGGAAAAGCATATTCTCATTGAAGAGGTTCGTAAAAAACACAAAATCTCATGAACTGCTGACAAATTTAAGAGAAGCTAGTTCTGGAGAGGGTAATGGTTATATGGCAATTTTCAGCACTGCACAAAGGGAAAGATACTTGGCTAGATTGTGAGGGGGACCTCATCTACCTCTTCAGCTATATATCTTTTTTAAATATGTAGTGTTCCTCTCTGTATGTATTTATTTTCTGGTTACATATATATAATACTATAGATATATTATATAAAAATAAATAAATAAAACCAAATGAATGGCTGAATGACTGCGGCATTTCTGCCCCCACCGGAGGACCCTTCCGTTCAGTCCTCAACCACTCGTCCCTTCCCACTTCCCAAGCACCAAAGCACACATCCTTGAGCTGTTGTCCAGCTGGAGAGAAGAGGGAGTGGACTTCTGTACTGTAGGGGTAGAAACCACTACAAATAACAGAAAAGCAAATTTTTGTAAAAATTAATATCACTTAAACCGCCTACTGTCTGAGCAGTCCTTCTCAGCAAAGGTAAAATATACACTTGCCTCCAGTGTACCTGCAGATCAAGTTACCTGACAGTGGATGCAAATCACCAAGCACTCTAGCTGTTTCATGATTGCTTCGGATAGTTTTCACACTGTTGAGATTCTCTGCTTTGCATCTTGAACTCTTTTTGCATGCGTAATCTGCATCTTAGGCAGACTGCCCAAGGTTGCCTCTACTTCTATTTAAATACCAGCCAGAGTTCAAATGACTGCATCCACAACCAGATTTATTAACATATAGGATGCATTTCTCCCTAGTCAGACTGTTAAAGGAAATAAAATGATCTGAGAGATTGCTGACATGGAGAACTCCACTTTGTTTTAAGGTATGTTCTCTGAAAAGATGGGCTACTTTCCTCTCTATTCACTAAGAGAACAATACATCGTTCTCTAAGAAATGGAAATACATCATACCCCATCATTTAGTAAGTACTCGATCATGAGTCCCCAAAGATCTATAAATGATGTCCTGTATCCCTCTTCTTTCCGCTGACAAAGCTGCTTATCGTAGTACTTCATGCGATCCATAGAGAAACAGCCCATCTTGCATTTAGTTGCTTGTTTCTGGGCTTCACCAATATGCGAGTCTAGGTCCTTCTGCGACCAGTAGGCATCTCTGTATAAGTTGGCCATGGTCCTGGAGAAAGATAGTACAGACATCAAAAGTCAACAGAAGTAAAAAAAGACTTGAAATTTTGTGCCTTTGGGGCCAGAGGTTTACATCTAAGGATTCATTTCTACTCAAACACGCTTTGGTTTTGCTCCTCTGTCCAGCAGAATGAACACTCCAGAGTTTCTATGACTGTTTTAAAGATGGCCCAGAAGGATAGGAGGATTTTTTATGTTGTTGATTTTTTTTTTTTTTTTTAAACAGAGTTGGTAGAAACTTAAGGGATAAATTGCCCGGTGTGAACGTAGGTATATTTCTGAAGCACAAATTAGTCAGAAAATTATAAATTTACATTGTTTGTCTTCTAGAAACCCAAATCTGTCACACCAGCTGCTGTCTCTTGGCTTTGTATCACTCAGTGTTATTCTTATGGTATCACTATACTTTCTTTTAACACCATCCTTGATTCTACCAGCCTTCCCTACAGGGGACCATCATATGTTGGGTGGTTGTGGGTCCTGTGAACAGGGAATAACGCTGCCCAGGGGAACTCAATCCTTTCCCAAACTGGCAGGTTGCAGGGGTAAGTGTGCACTGTCCTACAGTTTTCTCTGTGTGACCAGTCAGAAAGCAGAACCAGCCTCAGAAGTTACTGGGAACAACAACTGGGACATCAGTGGAGAGAGGAAGAGGTGTGATGCTACGGGCATCCACAGTTACATCCACAGCAACTACTTACTTAGAAATCATTTTGACAACTGTAATTGTCATATATATATTTAATTGCTGTAAATGTGGAGCTGAAAAACACTGTAAAGAATTGCTAATAAAAATTCGGTGCATCAGATCAAGTTAATATTTAATGGCCTGTTACTGAGAAACAGCTTGTTTCTACGAAGTTTGAATAAAATCTCCTGATCTTGTCTGCCTTCAGAAGCGCCTCTCTGCAGCAGCATCACCCTCAGAAGGCCTGGTCAAGCCTCCTGAATGAGCTGGCTTACCACGTGGTGCCAGACAGCCCACTGATGTACGTTACACAGTCCAGGAGATTTAATTTCTTGAGTCCCATGAGGCTGCCGTATAGTCCTGTCATTGACTTCAGCCCTCCACCTGTCGTGATGATAGCCACAACGGGGACCTGTTGGGCAGAGGAGGATGGAACATTCACACTGACAGCGTTCAACGTCGCACCCCGGACTGCAGCGGGGCCTGGCCCCCACACCCGGCCCGGGTCCTGGCTCCCTTTTTGGAAGGAATCAAAACCAAAACCAAAACCAAGCAATGACTGATAATGCTGCTTCCCTCTGGATAAACATGGGTTCAGAGACTAACCCAAACCTGAGTTCTTGCCCATCTCTAGGGCGAACTAGGGTATAGACAAACAAGAATAAACCCTTCTGTGGAGGCAAAAATGTATTTTCTCTAAATTTCCCACTCCTTTGCCACTTTTTTCTTCACATATCTACAACTACTGTATGGAAGTCCACATGCCCACCCCATGAAGAAATACACTCAGTTCACAACCACTGTTGTTAAGCTACCCTCATCAAGGCTGTTATTCTTCAGTGTTATGAAGTTACTTTAAAATAAATTATATTTATTTTAAGGAATTTCAAAACTGCAAGAGAGGGAAGATATTATAAGAAGTACTCAGAGGTGTTTATACTAAACTCTCACAAAATGATGAAATTCGAACAAGGGAAGAAATCTTTGCTATGTAATGTATTTAATATGCACACAGTATTTCTGACCCAAGCCAGTTCTAACATAGGATGGCAGGGATGAACACATCTCAAATATGACAAATTCCAAATTGGCAGTCATGAAGGATGCAATCACTGCAACTACTGTTTCTTTCAATAACAAGCCTTGGCAGCAGAAGCAAATGTACTTAAGACACATGGACAAGCTGGTACCTTCACAACAGATACATGTGGCCCATTTTGCCAACACTCATCTAGAAGAGTACATGAAGGCACAAGAAATTCAAGATCTACCCTCCCCAACACACACGTACTTCAAAATCCTGCAGGTCCTGTTGTAGGTGAAAAACATTTTTCAGGGCACTTGCAACATATCTTTTTCTTTTCCTCAGGAAAGCCATCTCCTCTGAACATAAGCCAAACCCAAAGCGCATGTCCAGGTCTTGGTGGCATGAACAATTACTAAGATAAAAACAAGCACATATTCTACATATTAACCCACCCATATCAATCTTAGGACTTTGATCAAAGATAATCTACAGCAGCCTTCCCTTCAAACAGGGTGATGCAATATGACAGGGGCAAGAGAGAATATTCTACATATTTTTAAAAGTAAGAAAACTTATTTCAATTAGCAAGCTTAACCAGTAGCATTATACCCTGTTACTACTATTTGATGAAGAAACAATGTACAGGATTTACAAATGAAACAAAATATTTAAATGAATATTCTAAAACTAGAATAATTTAAAGTTTAGAAAACCTGTGCAAATAGTCAAAAGTGAGTGTATTGATTCCTGCTTCACAGGGTATTCTCTCCTTCTAAATCTAAACTAAAACCCAGTTTTCAAACGCTGGCGTTTCCAACCTGAAGGGAAGTTCTTGTTCTGAGCAACTCGAGTGGGAACGCATCCCCCTCTAGCGGTGAGGATGGCTGGGGAGGGAAGCCACCCACCCACCCACCCCCCGCCAGGCACGAGTGGCCGTGTCACCCTGATGGCTCGGGAGATGGCCTCGGTGACATCCAGCGTCACTGAGCTTCGTGGGGCAGGGTTTCACACCCACAGCTCTGCTCTGCCCGCACTCGCACAAACTAATCTCACAGGTCAACGCTGGCAGTTGCATTTCACGTCAACCTTGACTCAAAAATTGCAAAGCCGTTCCTCAGAAGAAGATTTCATTTGCATCCATTTTGAAATTTAATGAGTCATTCCTTAAAACTCCACTGTTGTAGCTTATTTCCTGGACATTTGTGCTCCTCTGCTCATCAACATCCCTCCCGTCCCTTCCCACTCTGTGCCTACAAGACATCAGTGGGCAGGAGATCTGGCGTGGCGTCTTCAGGCCAGAGCTACCTGTGGGCCCCGGGCTGACCAGCTAGGCCTGGTCAGACACTCTAAAATGGGAGGGTTTGCTGCTTCTTTCAGTGACAGAGCTTCTCTCTTCTACTGACTCCATAATTTCAATGAAACTAGCGATTAAATTTATTTATGACATTTCTCCACCATCAGATTTGGATAAAATCAGTCAGATGGTTACAACTGTATTTGTAAATGAAGACACACAAGGGAAATTGAGTTAGGTGGAGCTGCAAAAGCCAGATTCCATTGTAAATCAAGAGTTTTTAAAGTTCTCTGAAAGTAAAATAAATAAGCAGGAAGCATTTTTCCTGTCTTGGAATAATGCTGTTTTTCCTGTTGTCATTGCTCACTTGCCTTTCTGAAATGAACAACAGAAAACTCAGTTTGAATTAAAAATTATTTTTCCCTTTTATTTCCTAGTTGGGCACACACGAAAAGAACAGATCGGTTTGCCCAGTTCTATGTGTTACGTATAGCTGTGGATAACATGAAACATCTTCATGTTTACTGATGAGTATTAATTACTCAATATACAGTATAACTGGATGTAACATAATTCAAGGTTTATTGCTACTGAATATTGAGAGTTTTAAAAAAAAATTTCATAGTTTTTGATTAGTGTTCATAATTTCTGATTAGTTTAGTGTTTACTTTCTTTTAATGTTTACTCTCTATTCTGTTTTTTTAGTCAGCTTTTTCATTTTTGTGAATTTCAGAGACTGACATTGATCAAAAATAATATTCTGTGATCAAAAGGGAAAGGATAATGCTAAAATAAATACATGTTTATTAACATTTATTGATTAAAGCCGAAACTTCCTAAGGTTAACTACATATAATACACTGTGCCTGTATTTAATGTTTTATTAAAAGCAGGTCTGAATTTTCAGACTAAGAATGCCTCCTTGTGTCATTTCCATGTGGCTAAAATAATATCAAAATCAACAACCCAAGACTTTAGGAATAGAAGATCTCTTACCAGCTTTGTGTTCTCACATTCAAGTCAAATCTTTTCTCCTGGAAAACAAGAATGTGTACTGTAATTTTTAAATTTTCGTTTTAAAATTTCTTTTTTTCTCTTTCTGTCTTGGGGTCAGAGATTGATTTAGACCCCAACAATGGCAAAGTTAGATGTCAGATGTCAGCATATATTTCCAAAAACATTAATTTGTCCTTAGTGGAACATCCCTACCCACAGATCCCAAATGGGGATCTTCCAGGCTGCAGAAACCATTAACTCTCTTGCTATAGGAGGTTCTTGAGGCTCATGCAGTAGGTCCCATTTCCCATGTTATTCACAAGCTTTCTGCAACATCCTGAAACACAATTTTTTGTACATTTCCTGTTCTTTGTGCTCTAACATACAGCAGCTCTTTGACATCCTGGCCACAGTCTCACAGTGAAAAGACTGCAAGTCTGTGTTTGATTCTGCCAAGACTTCATCCTGTCTATAAATCATTACTGTCACCTTCATATTAACTGACAAAAAGTGTTCTGTTCTGAGAGGATATTTTAATGGCCCTGAAATATTATATTCTCCTACTTCTTCACAACATAACAATTAATATTTGGACAAGATTGTCCCTAATAATCTGGACATCTGTAGATGTTTTTTAGCAGAAACACATTTTTCAATAGTAAGGATCTTTTTCTTCTACTAATTTCATTTAAAATTATACAACACGTACATCTATTTCAAGCAATATTCTCATTACATTCTTTAAAATCCATATGCTATGTTTAATATTTTCAATATATTTTCATGTATTGTCCTTTGAAGCACATGGTTTACTAAGGGCAGGTTTATTGACTTTTTCCTAGCTTGTGTCCAAGGAGCAACTTTCAAGTTGGACCCTAAGCAAATAAAGGGTCACTGAGTCTTTGGATAAAGAGGGAGGGATGTACTGAAGGAGATATCATATTTTCTGACATCCCTGTTGGTCTCTGTATCCACTACTGGCACATAATGGAGACTGATGGAGGGACAACCTGCTTCTGTGGAGAAAACATCTGGAGATACAAGGCTTCTCTTTGTTCAGTGTCTGAGAAATTATCAGAACGTTTCTGATCCTCTTAACAGCCACCTGGGACAATATTATGGGGAATGGATTCTACCCCAGTGACCTTTTATTCCTAACAGCCAGTAGCAATGCTCACCTCTGCTACGGTGATTTTCCTCCCCATGGGCAGCGAATTCAGCATCACGACTGGGGACCCCGTCTCTGTAGTGTACTTACAGGTCCACTGGGAAAACAACATGCTTTAGGACAAAATCAGTAACGGGTTTACCCTCTCCCCCTCCTCCCCCTTCCTAAAGAGGCACTCATTGAGGCCGCTTCCAACATACAGGGTGGTAGCGCCTCTTCTTTGGCAACATGACGTCCAGAGTTGGCTCTGCGTACTTGATATAGTGGAACTTGGTGGGACCCGATGGGCTGGCCACTCCGTCGGGGCCCAGCGTGATATCCTGAGTCCCCTCAAAGGAGCCCTTCACAGTGAGGGAAAGCTCTTTCTCTAAAAAAGCAAGACAAAGGTCGTGAGAAATATCATTATTATTTAATTGGGAAATTGTGCTAGCTTGATTAAAAGTGGGGTGCAGGTGGCAGAGCTGTAGTGTTTGGACCACGGTATTGTCTAGTGGAAAGGGATCTGAAGGGATGGACTGCTGGCAGCAAAGGGAAAGGAGCAAAGTGGATCCTGTTTTTATAGAAGAGGGACTGCATGTTCTTGCTGTTATATACAACTGGAGTTTCAACTTTAATGCAGGCCTAATAGAGCTTATTTACATATACCTAAGGGAGTACAAGATGCAGTCACTGAAGTCTATAACAAGGTAATGTGTTTACCTGATGTTAACTGCACTGAATACTATAAACACTATTTATTCTACTAATACATTATATGAAAGGGGCATCCTTTCATCAGTAAATATGCAATTATTGATAAATAAATAACAAAGCAATAACCTTACTTGATTTTTGCTGCATCTTCTCTGCCACTTCTACTTCCAAGCAGCAAAGTTCACGACACTGTAAAAGACAGAGAACAGGGATCTGTGATAAGAGGTGGTCATATCCCAGCCTCGTTACTAGAAGCTGTGAATCACTCAGCTTTTGGACCTGTCTAGTTACCTGAAGTGCCTAATTCCCTGGCATTTCTGGGATTTTGCCCAGTAAACCCTGACTAAGAAAAAGGAAGACCTTTGGAGGTAGTTATAGAGCATCCTCCAGTGACAATGACATACAATTAGGCACAGTAAGAGGAATATACAAAGGAAGAAAATCAGGAGCATTTTCAGGATGGTAGCATAGATAGAAAGGATTAAACTGGGAAAAAAATAGTAGTAGAAAGGGTTTTCTGAAGAAACATTGCTGTTAACAGTTTGGTTTGGGGTTTTTTGGTGGTTTTGTTTGTTTGGGGTTTTTGTTTTTTTTTTTTTTTTTTTTTTTGTTTGTTTGTTTGTTTTTTTATGGTACTCACTCTTCTTTCACATAATGTAATTATGATAGGTCAATACTTAGTGTTGAGCTTACCCACCAGGCATGGCTCATCTCCCAGGGGAGGAAAGGGCTGGGTAGATTATCAGCAAGTGGGTTCACAGTCTTTTTACTATTGTGCTTTGATAGACAAGAGCACACTTTTTGAAAGAGTACTGATACCAGATGAAATCTTTGTATGTGTGTGTGTCAAAATACAGGACAAATGGGAAATAATAGGCTATTACCAATGAACAGGGCAATAAAACATCTTATTCTTGAAGTATCTAAATAGGAAAGAGGGAAGAAAGAGAAAGAACTAGCCTACTGGCTTCTCTAACACCCACTCTTCCTTCCCCTATATATTAAGCAAACGCTAATAGAAAATTTCTTGAGAAAAAAGAGACATACCACTAGGACTCCATTGGTAGCAATGGCTTCATGAGGACCAGAACTGGGAAACAAAATGAAAAACATGGATTTTTTAGATCAAACAAATTCCCACTCATCTTTGCCCTTTCTCCCCATTTAGAAGGACGGCCAGAGGAACACCAGCAGGTTTCTCTGCTGGGGTTTTTGCAGTGCAAACACATGATCATCTAAAATAGAATCTGCGGTTAGCCAGTCAAATTCTTTTCCTCACTAGAACATGTAAAGTACATGTATTTCAGCAGTAACATGCTAATATTCCAGCATATCCCCCCTGGGAAGCCCAGTTCTGTGTGTTCACCAGTATGCAAATACAATCAAAGAGGCACAAGGCAGAGGGTACCAATTATATGGGGGGAAAAAAAGCTTTCCAGATCATTCAGGTGAAGTCAGGAGATGATGTGGAGTGACTTGAATTCTGCTCTTGGCTCCCCACTACTACGAGGGCTGGTCACTTTATTTCTGTGGTGCCCTAGTTACCTTGTGGCAACACAAAGACAAAAATACTGATTCATATGGATGGCAGGCTGACCATGCTGGAGGAACAGCCCTGCACTAGAGCTTCCAACACATTGTCATTGTGTCAGGCAGAAAGAAAACAGAAATACTAGGTTGAGAACATTGCTGCAGAGGAAAATCAAAGGAGTCAGAGGTACACTGGAAACCTAACCAGGGTGGTCCAACATTAGGGGTCTGTCCAATGCATAAGCTGAAACAGTCATGGGAAGATTGGTGGACATGCATGCACACACAAGCGCATGCACACACACTCAGAAGTCTTCTGAAATGTCCCCAGGTAGACAAATCCAACACTGTGGATAGAAGACAGAATGCTGGGAGGTGCATCTTTGAAAGCAACTAAACTACAGAACAAACTGACTGAAGGGATCAGCCATGTGTCTGGGACTGCAGAAATGATGTAGAAGTCTGGTGCTTTTTTACAGAAATCCCACAAAGTGTAACTTCTAATGCTATTTCTTTGTTTTAGCATCTAATGATTTTTGCATTTTTAAAACAATCTGGATATCACTTACGCGACCTCCAATTTGAATTCAACCTCTAGCTCCTCCTTGGCCTGAAAGCAAGAACAAGAAAGTAAATGAAGTAGCTACATAATGCTTTCTCCCTTGTCTAAATCCAGGTCCCTGGTATACCATATTGAAGTAACTGGTTGCAATGCACAGCCTGTGATAAGTATCTCAGACTGGAAGGTCTCAAACAACATTTGAAACCAGACAGTTAAATGATTCCTTCCTCGGCTCCTTCCTTCTTCAAGGTATCATCAAAAATAACCTGTATCTTTATCTCCAAGTGTGAAGCTGCTGCAGAAAGACAATTTGCAACTTGCTTTGTCTTCTGAATTTTACTTTTTTCACCTCAATATTCCTGGCACTGTCCTGCCATGACCTATTGTCCCTGCTATTATCTTGGAAGTTAAAGATACTTTCCACCTATCACTTTAATATAATAAAGAGACTGGTATTATTGAGTGAGTCAGAGTTACAGTTGTGCAACCCCTTGTAAGGCAGCACTGATATGTGTGAATTAGTTGTGAGTGACCTAGTTTGGGTACTAGAAGCAATCTGCCCATGAAAGCAAGAAGTTGCATGTGAGATATTTCACTGATCTCATTCATAGATCTCAAAGGGAATCAAGACCCTTTCTCCCATTTTATAGATGGGAAATTGAGAAACAAGGTAAACCAGTCATTCAGAGCTCCAAAACCTCACTAATTCTGACAGACCAGTCAGCAGACTCAGCCCTAGCTGGGATATAATTGCTGAGAACAGTGCTGGGGTACGCATAGGGGCAACTTCAGCTTTGCCTTTGGGGTGAAAGGAGATACAATCAAAGGGGCAGGGGGTACTGGCTATGAATCACATGGGAAAAAAGTTACAGATTATTCACCCTGCCATAGATGTGGAGCGTTGGTATTGCTCAGAGATAGTTCACAGTCAGATCCCTCCCATACCTACCACACTGTTTCAGTCATATGCTCTTTAATAATTTATAAAAATACTGTGAAGAGGGGCTCTGGGTCTCAAATTCATATTTTTTACCATATTTTTTGTGTTTATACTTTGAATGGGAATTCACGTACCCATTATTGGGATAAGTCATCCATGGCAGATTCAGAAAGCTCACCCCAAGATTTTGAAAGTGTTGTATAACTCTCCACAGGTTTCTTAGTTGTTTTATTTTTTGCTCTCACCTGTGGGCTGGGCTTAAAATACAGGAGCACTGTTCTTTCAATTGGAAGTTTAGCGGTATCAAAGAGTGCACAGAGGAGATGGTCATCTGGAGTAGCAAAATCCTCATCATACACTGTCAGCTCCAGAACGTTCTGGAAAAAGAAGAAGAAGAGGTTTTTTATAGTTCCTGCAGCGTGGACATCATTAGCTCTAGGGAATAAGGAGTGTTGGGGATGTACTTGAGAAGAAAAATGGAGAAATTAAGTAACATCCTTCTTTGGAGAAACATACAACAAATTGAATATTCATTCTTCCCTGGTTCAGTTTAATTGCTGTAACATGAGTAATACATTGGCTATACCTACATAACAGCTTAGTTAAGTCCCAAATTCTGTATCCATCATGCACTGATTGACATGAGTTTCTAGTTTTCCTAGAACTTCAATACTGAGATCAGTTTCTGGACCTCCTAAACAGCACCATCAAAGAAGCATGGGAACTCAGTCATCTCTGCCATTAAAGAATTTGAACTGTCCCTTATCATGTGCCATCTCTTAAACAGCTCCTGGGCACAGTTCGGGAGATAGATTGGAGTCACCACACACAAAATCTTCAGGCTGCCTCAAGCAGTTAACTTTGGCTCCTTACCTTGACCTGACTCTGGATCCTGAAGTAGAAGGTTTCGTTCCACACTGGATTGTTTGAGTTTCTCACAGTTTTAGTGCGGGATTTTTCACACGTCGCAGTCGGCAGCCACAATGACACATAGCAGTCAGCCTGGCTGACTGGGTAGGGAAAGAGGCAAAACAGTTGTTATTGTGGCAAAATCAGCGGTGCTGTATGATACTGGAAAGATTATTGTGTGGCATCAACAGCAAGTATGAATTATTTAAAGGCAGAAATGCCTGATGTAATGTAACTCTTTCCAAGACATCCTTCTGAGGGGGGTAAAAGCTCAGACCACAAGATGACCTAGAACAAGAGGTGGTTTCTGTTCTTCCTTGCATGAGTTACAGACAACAGTGATGTTGTGCATACAAGAAAGTGGTGAGAATTTCCTCTTCTAGTCAGCCACTTTCTTTAGTTTGTCAACCAACAAGCTTTTCTGTGCTCATGTATGCATGCACACACAGGTTAACCCTCAGCTGCCATAAAATGAGAGGGGCCTGTGAGCCTCCTCCACCTTTTGAGAACAACTGCCCTTAATAACATGCTTTAACTTGGTCAGCCCTGAATTGGTCAGGCAGTTGGAATAAATGATTGTTCTAGGTCTCTTCCAAATGAAATATTCTATTCTATTCTATTCTATTCTATTCTATTCTATTCTATTCTATTCTATTCTATTCTATTCTATTCTATTCTATTCTATTCTATTCTATTCTATTCTATTCTATTAATAAACAATGCAGAAACCCTGAATGATGCATGTCGCAGCAGACTGCCAGGAGACTGAGTGCTAACATTGAAAACATTGGCTGCTCATACCAAATGTCTCCCCAGTAAGGATAGGTCTAGTCAGCCTGGCCAGTCTGTCTGCCTTACACACTTTACCTTGCTTAGACACATCAGTATCTTTTTAAAGGAGGAACAAAATGTCTCATCTGGACCTTTCCCATGAAAAGGAAGTTGCTTGTGTTTGTTTCATTCATAGACAGAGTTGATTTAAGAACTAGATTTAAGGCTGACCTCCTGTCTTAAGACAACGCTTTTAACTGCCTGCTATTTGTCAAATTCCAGTACTCAGTCTATGTGTTTCCAGGGAGCATGTCTATCTTGGACTGGGCATTTCGGGAAAGTCTCAACTGGAAGAGTTTAGCTTTTTTCCAAGTATGAGACAGAATAAAAAAACATAAGGCTTTTTCATGTTAAAAAATAAATTCTTAATCATTTCACTGCCAGGTAATAGCCCTTCTACACCTTGTTCCAGAGCAGAAGAAACAAGCTAATTCTAGAGCAGTACTGCACCTGATCCACTGTCCATCATTCAGGCAATGCCAGAGTAACAATCTCCCAAACCAGTTTGCACTGGGAATACCATGGTTAATAGCCCTTGCTGTACTTATGCTCCATGAATAATTCCTTTTTGAACAGATATATTTTACCATCCATACATTCCCATGACAATGAGTTACATAGTTTACTTATATATTCCTTCTATTTGTTTTGAACTGTCTGTTTGATAATTGTATTGGGTGTTCCTTTATTTTCGCACTGTGAAAAATAGTGAAAAATGACTCCTTATTTTCCTTCTCCCTCCTATTCCTTTTTGTAGAGACAGTTTCCATGTCCTCAATAATTTCCCTTCCACTCTTAAAGCCAGTCTAATTAATCCCTTTGGATGTAAATGTTATTTCAGATCTGTCATCATACTTGGTACCTTTCTACAGCTTCTTTTGTTACTCTGTTCCCTCAAATGTCAGAGGATTTTGCAGTGGACCTACCAAATATATCCCTCTCAAAGAACCGTGTGGGCATTGATTTGATTCTGTATGACTGGTTTGTTTTTGTTTTTGTTTTTTTTTTTTTTTTCCTTTTAATCTGGGAAATTCTATGCAGGTAATAATGCTTTGAAGAATTTTGAAACTGCAAAAATAGGTATTCAAATATGTTTGGAGATCCTAGAATTATTGATACTTATTTTAAAATGTTTTGAAAGTAATTCTGTATGACTACTGCATGACTTCAGTTTTATCATTGGAGATCAATGACTGTTGGCTCTTTGGCTGGCAAGGTAGTCTGTTCTACTGATGTGATTTGTCATTCTTGTATCTTAACTGTACTTTGAGATACAAAGCATATCAAACAATCCTTAATTATATGAGTAGATGCAGGCAAACTAGTCAGCTGTGTATTTAATGCAAAATATTGCTTCAGTTCTGCTTGCACAATCTCTTTCTACAACCTAGTTATTTGTGATTTTGTCTTGTCGCCTGACATGCAGAAGTTCTGAGATGATTCCTTGATGAAACCTTTCTGTGTTATTGCATCATCATACATGTGCCACAGCCAGAGACCAGGAGGGAGGTGCAGGTGCAGAGAGTGCTACCCAATGATATGACCTAAGATACAGCTAATATGTCTCTGCGTCGCAGCTCTGTCACAGGGAAGTCCTCTGAGACACCCTCCAGAAAAACATGTGATAGCCACAGGGTAAGATGGGAATGGTACTATATGGTAAATCCGCATCTTCATCTTCCAGAACATCTTCCCTGGCTCTTCCTGTGCATGAGAATATAGTGCCGATTGCTGCTGCTCACGGTGAAACAGGACGATCAAAAGAGATGTCAGGGTTACCCCATTTCCCTTCCACGCTCACCCTAGAGCTAGTTTCAGTATCCTTTCACAGATGGTCATGTAGGTGTATTGACTCAAATAAAACCAACTGTTAACTTGTCCATTTTGTGTTAAATGCCTCTTCTCACTGCACATGTGGGTAGTCCATGTCCTTTAACTAAACAGTGCTATTTTTCTTCCCTGATCACTCAACTCCCACCACTTTCCTGCTGTGTGACTCACAGGCTTGCACAAGTGTAAGACTGCTGCACAAGCGTTAGAAGGGACAAGGTGTCCAGCTCTCAGTCAGCAGCTTTTTGACAGTAATTTCAGGGTAATTAATAATGGCACTAGCCTGGTGGTAATGATTTCAGAAAGTTTTTACTAGTTCATTTCATCTGTGTCAGAATCAAGACTGGGGGGGATGAAAAAGTTTGCTCCTCCCAGCCACAGTTCCCAAGGTGCTACAACCCAACAGCAAAATTACCTCTTGCTTTTGAAAACATGGGATGCAGTCTTTTTCATCTACCTGTGTCAGAAACTCTCCTTTCTTTCAGAGACAGTACTTATCCTCAGAAACACATTCAAGCCTTAAAACAAACCAGAACACACAGGAGTAACATTCAGTGAAACAGCAGGAAGCAGCAAGGACTGACCTGGTTTATAACAATTACTTTACACAAACACTGGCTAATTTCAGAAACACTTGGAAAAGGCTGCTATACCATTATAAAAGAAAACTTGTGGCCTGTACCCTGAGACACCACTAAAAATAGAGATACTTACAGGTGTCCACTCGCTGGAGATTTCTCATCCGGATGATCCTTACGGTCAGCAGATAACAGGGAGAGGATTCTATCTGGAGGAGAGTGATACAAAACGGAGTATGAATAAGCCTTCAGTGGGAAAAAGTATCAAGTGTGCAAACTAACTGAATGCTACAAAACAATAGTACAGTCAGTAAAAATTATGTCAACTATATCACTATTCTGCAGATGACAATCTGCAACATAAGTTCCTGCTATTAAATGAAGACATTTTTTTTTAACATTTTATACATTTCATTGTCTTTTTGTTGTGTTACTCTGAGAGTTTGGGTTGGTTATCATATCAGAAAAGAAGGGGATAAATCCCTGGCAACTGATACTGTCTGTGAGACGCTTCCAAAACCTATTGCTCTGAAATTGCAGAATTTGGGTCTACAACATAGCTACAATAAATCTCTTGAACAGAGTAAATGCACTGGTGAGCACCATGGTGGAGCTGTCAAAATACCAGCAATTACAGTCAATCCCCTTAGTAAGCACCCATGAGGTCCCATTGCATTGAAAAGAGCACTGTGGAGTCTATGTGTGGTTGCTGACTCTAGGGGCATAAACCCAAAAATATCCCTCTCAGAGAGGTGGTTTAACCTTTTTTCTCCGTTTTTGCCCTTTACAATTGTACAGGAAAAAGAGTGACAATAATCTGAGCTTTTGTAAATTATAACTACAAGATAAACCAATGGCTGAGAATTGTTTCCAGAGGATTTAGGGGGTAAATAATAAGTTATGGGTTGGCTTTGGGGAAAAATAAAGAACAATACCCTCTAAAAAAAAAAAAAAAAAGAAAACAAAAAACACCTTAAGATTGAAAGTATTTAACTTCCTCTGGTCCCTTTGAATGTCTCAGCCATAACCTTCTATAAAACAAGTCTCTTCAGATTTTGTGACTGCAGGGACTTTTTCCTATTTATTATTAGAGGATAATGTGATTTCCTTCTTCTAAGGAAGGCGATTTCCTGCTGGCTCATTCCATAAAGCTGTCTCTGGCTCAGACCTATCTGCAAAAGGCTACTCTGACAAAGCCAATAAATAAATCAGCATTTCCTGTGGCTGTGACACACGGTCATTTCCTCACACTCCTAGAAACATTTCCACCTGCATAAGTGGTTACAGCAGAGCCCTCCAAATCATTCTTTTTGACAACTGCTATTTTTATCGATTGATTTCCTCTCATTTAGGAGCATCCTTCTATTTCTATAGCACTTCAGAGACTTCCTAGAACGACTATAGACAAGCAGACAAAATAGATGTTAAGGCCAATAAAGAGAAGCTGGAAGAAGCTCACTTAAAACAATATGTGTAATATTGCCAACTTTTTTTTTTTTTTTAAGAGAACAGAGCAAAAAGGACCTTGTTTTCAGATGGGAAGACAATTAGGCCTTCTTTGTCACAACAAATTAATTTTTCAATGTGTGTTTAAAATCCTCTCTTCTCTCTCCTAACACATCATGTTATGTTAAAATGTTTTTGCTGAGATCTTAAGAAGGGTTACTGCTTTCACCCCTCTTATATGTATCTCAAGAATTCTTTGTTTTCTTCCTTTTTTAGTACTTCTGCATGAAATTCACCCTCAGCAATTCATCCACCTTCTATTTCCAGTGTTCTCAAAGGAGAAAAAGCCTAACAGAGGCTGCAAAATTTGCAAACAACTGATGGAAGGGTATGTCCTCAGAGCTACCCCATGCAGGGACACTGGTTCATATTTCAGAAACAGTACAGCCATATTAATACAGTCCTCCACCCAGTTAATTAACCCTTCCTCTCAGCTGGGTAATTAGCAAAGGTGGATCACCACACTCACATGTTAGGAATGAGCCTGGGCACCCCAACATATGCCCTAGAAGGCAGAAACTCATGGTTCAGTAGGATCTGCATAAGCACGGGGCAATTCTTGCAGCCATTTATCTCTAGAGATTGCGCAAGGCACTGCCAGCTCCTGGATCAGCTCCAGCTTCACTTCCTCAGGCAAATGGCATCTCTTGAGTGAGAACCGATGGATTCAATATTTGCAAAGCAGACTGAGATTCTTAGATAGGAGACATTAAGGAAGTGAGGTGAGTTGGGGTTTATTTTTAAATTATTATTACATGGTTTCTACCATCTGATCACCTGTCTCCTGGTTCTCATGTAATGACTTTCTAAAGTGTTAGCCAAATTTACCTGTCTGGCATGAGGAAATCTATTCTCAGAGATGCGGGTTTCACAAAAAGACTTACTGAACTTTCACCAAAAGAAATCAGTGGCTTCACAAAAGCTACAGAAATCAGGACCCGTGCTTGCACTGGGGCAGATGCCACCAGCCATATACCCGAGGAAGAGGCAGCAGCCAGGCATTAGCCATGGTGGCAGCCCCAGCACCCGCCTGTGGGGGTACCAAAGACAGCAAGGAGAGCAGAAACCACCCAGGGATCAGACCTCACTAGTTCTACTGCTCCCGGGAGGATTTGCTATTTTAATTAACTCCAGTAACATACTAAACAAAAGAAATGTCTTTAACTAACAACTGTGACAACCATAACATGATGTACTAGGGTCTAGTTACACAGAGGAAATAACAGGTATGCATGCATAAAGCAAACCATTGAAGCTCTGTTATTCTGTTTACTTAAAATCTATTATGATCTCTTTAACAAAAAAAAAAAAAAAAAAAAAAGGCTGCTGCTATGTCACGATGTTCCATATACGGAGAGTTTTCCACCACAGTCTTAAGTGGGAGACCCCAACCTGGGGCTAACAAGGGCTAACAAGGACTTGCTACAACAATGCTGTCACACTGTAGCTTCACTTTTGATAAAATCAAGACCGATGTATTCACCCTGTGACTGTTTCACCGATTGTCAATCTCTTGGCTTCTCTTCAGTTTGGCGCTTCCCAAATTGTGCTCACGTCTGCTTCTTGCACACGTGTGTATAGCACAGCTGCGTGCAGTGTAGCACACTGCGGTGACAGTGCACGAGTGGGGTGTAGACTGATAATTTCTCTGTACTCCCAGGGAAACAAAGTTTTACTGGGATTTTCCAAACAACAGCTCCATCAGATGTAGAGCAGACCTCA
Source organism: Tyto alba (assembly GCF_018691265.1). Classification (NCBI taxonomy): domain Eukaryota; kingdom Metazoa; phylum Chordata; class Aves; order Strigiformes; family Tytonidae; genus Tyto; species Tyto alba. Next base: position 8,591,209 of record NW_024881280.1, read on the forward strand.
TAGTCTCTTCTTCCAATTCTCCACCAGCTCCCGTAAAAAGGAATAACATATTATGATACTTGGCACTAAGTTACTACGTTGGTGGAAGTAAAGGATTCCTCTGTCAGGTGAATGATTCCAACTTTCTCCCCTCCGGATGAGTAAACAGAATTTTCTCTATTGTGATCACTCCAGTGATGCAGGCTGTCTGCATTCCTGGCAGATTTGTGCCTCTATAGGTCTATCCCAGCCCTCTTTAAAGTCACACTTATATTCAGATGTAGGTATGTGTGGCATGCATCCATCTCGAGAAGCACTGCTGTAAATTACTTCACTAGTTTAGCTGCTTGATACATCCTGTCACATCACAAGTGGTTGTGGAGCTCCCAAATGACAGTGGTCCTTAATGAGACAACAGTCCACGAGACCAGAGGATGGCTATTCTTCTTTACCTTAGTTTACTTGCTTTTGTCTCAGTACCTTTCTTCAGCCTCTAGGCTTCTTCATCTAGCAGACTCTTGCAGCATGGGTTGTTGTTAGCAGCATCTTCCCAGCTTGTGTTATCAATGGTACATTAACCCCACCACCATGCCTGCTATAGACTACCCCAGTCTCACAATTCCACAACAGTACAGTCAAATGTATGGTGGGCCGATGCATATTTTAGTTTTCAGTGTTAGCTCCTTGTTTTACCACAGATTTTTGATCAGGTGTCAGAATATTGTAACTGCCTTCCCAAAACAGAAAGCGGTCATCCAGCAACACTGATCCAGAGAGGAGAACTTATTCTTGAACCTCCAGGTACAGCCAACGTTCTCAGTCTTGTTTATTGCCCCTTTTAGATTGGTATTTATTCCAAAGTAATCATAAGCTAACAGGAAAACAATGCAGAGATCCAGAAATTCACCTCCAGAGGGTGTGATGAAAACCCTGTCACCACCAAAAAGCAGCTGCCCTCCAAGAAAGTGCTCAGGTGTTGCTTTTCTGCATGAAATGTGGAACACCTTCCATCTGGTCTTGTGAGAAGGTGGCCTTTGCCATGCTGAATGAGACGTTGTGATGAGGAAGCAGAGAAAATTATGTGCCACAGTGTGCTGGTACCATTGCCTATTTCAGTGTAACCATACTGCATGCTATTCCACAAGCCATCATGCAAAGATCAGACAAGTCCTAAAAATAACCTTAGGACAAACAATTTACTTTTGCAATGGTTGAAAAAGGCCATTTACACAGGCCAACCTGAAAAAAAAAATTGTGTTATCTATGAAAATCAGGAAAAGAGCTTCCTTTCCACCCACACATTTTTCCTGCAGTCACACAATAATAATAATGCCTCTATCCATTTCTGTGTCATCTACTGGCAAAGCAGCCTTTCCTGGCAAGGACAGCTTCCCTGCCTTGACTAAGGTCCCCCCGCATTCCTGGCCTGGAGAAGCATTCTGCTGAGATGAAATCACACACAGGATGTCACCGGGGCACTCCTTTCTTCATCTCCGGGTGTTAATTTAACTAGATGGTAGCCAGGGACCAAATCAAAAGAACGAAAATACTTTGCTACTGACAGTGTTTCTAGAGCTGGTGGTGTGTGAAGAAATGCCTATCCTGAGCTGTTTGAGAGTCAGGTCTCCTTAGGGAACGAGCACCCTCAATTTTTTAAGTAATCAGGATGCTTCAGGCTGTGAACATCACTGAGCCAAGCCCTGCCCAGGCCCCCGGCGCCTGTCTCCCACTGTGGTGGGGGGTGCCAGGGGACCCCACTCTGGCACGCTGCCGGCGCTGAGCGAGGTCGGCTGCTGCGTTCCGCCACGTCTCCGAAGGTCTTCCTCATTCTCAACAAACCCGGGCTCCACGCCGGAAAAGCAGCCGCTCTAATTGCTTCCTTCCTTCCTTCGCCTCCTCCAGGCGCTGGGGCTGTGGCACCTCCACCGATGGCTGCAGGGATGTGCGAGGAGGGCTGGGGGTGCCAATGAGCACTGCTGCCACTGGACGGTTTTTACAAGCCGTGTGTTTCACATTTTTTATTAGTAACATTACTACTTCTAATCAGATCGCCTTTTCACCTGAATTAGCAGAAGTCTTGGTTGGGTATTGGTGAATTAAAAACTCCCACAGGTGGATGGAGACACCTCTTTCTTGCATATGGCCACTGTAACCCTGGTTTCAGCTGGGAAAATTTATCTGTGTCCACGGGAGCATGACGGGTATACGCGAGACCACAAGAACCGTGTCCTTCAGATCATTCCTTCCTCATACATATATCCACCATGGGACTCTGAACACCTTCAAGGAATAAGACTGTGCACATGACACTGTGCATGAAACACATTTCCAAAAGGCAGAACTTGGTCAACACAACATGGATACTCTTAGTGCACGGTGATTCCAGCTTCTGCAGAGATTTATTATTTGACTGATAACTCAGGCTAGTTGAATAGCCCTTTCAGTACTGTTAACACTGTCCTCCATCTTTTAGTGTTTCCAGATGTTTAACAACTGGATTTTTTCTGATTTTATAAAATAGGTCCATTTTATATGCAAGTTCTAAATTATTTCCGTATGTAGAACTGTAGCCAGGGGAATAGGATAGTCTGTGAGTAAAAAGACAGAGCCCTCTTATACTGCTTTGCCCTTCCCAACCAGAACAAATATGAGAGAAAGAAACTAGACTGAGCATTAACTGTCTGAGGGTTGAGACTTATTACACGTAATTCCAGATAGCTGTAAAGTAGGTGTTTACATGTGATAGCTGTTAGGCATTTTTGAAGTCTCATCTTAAGATAGACATTACCAGAGGACATGCATCATACTCCAAAAATCTCTATTTCTGACAACTGGTTCTCAAGGGAATCTACAGGTCCATCTCATATACAGATGTTTTACATCTTTGATGTCAAATATGAATAAGACAATCCATATTTCAAAGTGATGAGTTGATGGAAAGCGGCCTCCTTTGACTTTGCAAGGTTCATTTTCGAAGTGGGACGTGCCCTGGAGCATGCCATTTCAGCAGTCTGCATTTTAAGCATCCCCCACACCACCACTCAGGGTGTCAGGGGAGGCACCCGGGACCAGGACATCTTCTGCAGCCGAGCAGAGCTGGTGCCATGTTCCTGTAAGCGCCACGGGGCTGGGAGTGGCTCAGGAGTTGTTGCCTCCAGTTGCTGCTGAGCTCGGGGCTGGAGCTGCTGCCAACAGCAGGCTCTTGTCCTTGCAGGAGACAAGGACCCCGTGCCCAGCACCAGTGGGGACCCATCCTTCCCACCTGTCCCAGCTCTTGGTTCACGTGCCGGCATCCCACCCGCACCAGAGGCAGAAGCTGCAACCCCCTCATAACCTCGCCACTCAACGTGGCACCTCCCCACTCTTCCCGTGACCTCAGGAGCTGCTCCCAGCTTCCAAAACCCAGCAGAAGCCAGAGCTCCTGCTTTGTACAAAGATGAGAGTTTAACCTGCCCCTCTGCTGCTAAAGGGCTGCTGTTCTCCCAGCTGCACAAACCCTGCAAGAACAAGCAACCCGTGCCTGGCAGGGGAATGAGGTATCAATTGACCTGAAGTATGAGGCATCTTACCCTTGTTAAGACATGGCTCATGCTGAAATCAGAACTATGCATCCAAATTTTCCCCTCCCCCTTCCCTCACATTAATTATTGTATGAGACCTGCTGCAATCCTTAAGTGTTTTAATATAAGCACTGATGTCTGAAATACCAGAGCTGGCTCTGCCTGCTGCTTTAACATGGGGCAAAATACCAGCCAAGGCCTGAATAATACAGATTTCTTAATGCAGATAAAAATCATCATGTGTAAAGGTGTAAAGGTACATGCAGTTGCTGGGATATGCTGTGGTATGTTTCCAACAAATGATCCCTACTAGCAGGCAGAGATCCTCATATTTAAGTCTTCTGGCAGTTTCAGTGATGAAAAAATTACATTTGAGAAAACCTGAGCAGAAAATAAGAGCATTTATGCGTCCTTCACATAAACACAGGACGTGCTGCAGTAATCAAGTCATGATCATGCAAGTGCATAGGATAGAGTGCTATGTTCTGATCTTAGAAGAAAAAACAGTGACTAAGTAACCAGATGCAAGGACAACTCAGTCCATCATCAATAGATTGTCATGAATTTTTTGGAATTATGAAATCTGAAAAATAATCCTTCAGTGACAGACAGGGTCCATACAGTGGTCTAGAAGAAGGTTCTGGTCCCATACACATAAGGTGATTCTATTGGTCCACTACTGTCACACTGGCCCCCTTGAAATTACATGACCCTTAAATGTCTTTGATGTAAACCTATATCCCAAGCAGATAATGGAAAAACAAACGCATCACCATGTGGGATTAAGAAATGGAGACAAGAAGTTACATGTCATATCTATAACTATCATAGGTAACTATAACCCAGGAGTTCAAAACTTTTTGCTTTCTTTCATCATGATTTTAGGTTCCTTAACCCTTGTAAGGAGCAGACATTATACCAAAGACTGATCAATTATTCAGTTTTGGGCTTGTTTTTACTATCTACAAAATTCTTCATCCTATACATGGTCCAAAATTTAGGTATCTCCACAGGCTGGAGATACCAGACATTGTAAGCTAAATATTTGCAAGATGAAATGCCACAAAGACCCAAGACTGATAGAATACATCCTGAGAATACAGAGAATACAGTATAATCTTTTAATGCTACTGACTTTTTTTTTTTTTTTTTAATAAAAATCCTAATCCTGGGCAAACACAAAAACTAAACTTTGAAAAGCATATATGAAAAAGTAAAAATACTATTGATGTGAATAAGAATTTGTTTTAATTTCTCAGTGCCTAAATTGCACCAGGACTACCTTGTAACTGGTTTATCACAAAACTCACCTGTCTGTCTGTTTACAGTATCACTTTAATTTCCAGATAAAGCTCATTTTCAGCTTTATTTTGTCTCAGTATAACTTGTCTGCATGGATTATTATGCTAATTTCCATCTGCCTCAGAAGTAGATGCTTCTTGGGACAACATTATTATATGAGTCACATATAAATTTCTCTAATCCTGACAGATAGGAAACAATGCCTGTAATTACTGCACAGATAGCAAAGTGGCAGAATGAGAACCCCTTTCAAAATCAGTAATTTCTAACAAAAATAAACCTGTGACTGATTTTTAAACACAAGAAATAGTTCTAGCATGTTCAAGCATCACTCTTTTCATAGAATCCCCTGTTACAGCTTTTTTTTCTGATGGAGCACAGAAGAGGTGAAAATTAGGGTTCAATAATGCAGGACTCCCATACATTTCTAGGATAGAGATGGCACTGCCAAAGCCAATACAGCAGAACGTGCATCGCTGTTACTTTTGGCCCTTACAAAAGCCATTATGCATTAGAAAGCTCACCATTATGAAAAAGAAAGATTTTATAAGTAAGCAAGGGATTAAAACAGTAGATATTCTGCATGCTCCCAATAAAACATAATAGAAATATAACAAGCAGTTCCAAACATCATAAACATAAGTGGAATAAAATGATCAAAAAAATAAATTTAAGAGTGTTTCCCTTGTAACACTCTAACTGTTGTCGTCATTATTTATCTACCTGAACCTTCACCCCTTTTGAGCAAAACAAAACCCCCAGCCCTCTTTGATTTAAAATGCTCTTGTTGATAATACCTTGAAATCACCTTTGCCTGGTACAGTACTTCCTTCATTTTTTTCTTGCTTTTCACGATCTCCCAAAGAATCAAAGTCTGAGTCTTCATCCTGAAGAAAGAAATAAATGATAAATGGTAACATTAAAACAACAACAGCAGCATTTTCAGGGTAAATAATTAATTCCTACTTGCAATAACTTATGCTGAAACCCCAATTAGAACAGCTGCTGGTTATACCCAGCAGTGTTACAGTGCTCAGCATAGTGAACAAAGCACCATGTGGTTCAGCATACGCTGGTATAAAATCCATGCCAGGGGTACCCTTTCAATGTGTCAATGATGGAAGAGCTATTTCAGCTGTGAGATACCCAAAAGGTGCCTCTGCATTTATTCTGTGAATAAAGGTTTGCTTTTTGTTTCAAATGTGATCTTTTGGTAATCTGCTGCTGCTCTCAGAAGTATTAAACCTCAATTAAAAAATCACAGAATCTCTTCTCTGAGTTTGAATCCAGAACGTGAAACAAGTTGCAAATGTAAAATTTTAAATCTAATATTTCAGCTTTTTCAAAAAACAGAAGTTCCAACATACTTCTACAAAGTAGGGTGCCCCCTTTCAAAATGCTTTGTAGGAGAACACCATTAAAGGACAGTCCTTATAAAAATTTTCGAAAGTATTCCGTTTCTGTTTCCAGAGTACTTCCTGAAGTAATGTGCCTGCAGCCAGTCAAAGAGCACATGGAACAATGTATAACATACTACAGGTAAAGTTAAATGCAAATGTTGAAATGACCCAGAGAACGCAAAGCAAAATGGAAAATTCAGAACAAAAATGGGAATGTGAAAATAAAATCTAATTCCCTATTCCTATTCTCTCTCCTGTCCTTATCCCTTTTCCAGTAACAAAAATTGGGATCGTCACATTCATACTCATGTCAAAGTTTTGCTATTGATACATAAATATTACATTTTTTATAAAAGTATATTTAATTATAGAAGAAAAAAGACTTTTTAAGTCTGGGTTCAGGCCGATAATTCAAGTCCCCTAAAAATTGTTTCCTTCCCTGCTAATTTTTCCCACTTTCTCTTCTTTTTATGTTCCCTTGTTATGGTTACTTCTCTTATTTTGTCTATGAAGTTAACATCTTTGGCTCCAGTGGAGTCAGGAGGACTTTTGCCACCGACAGCCCCAAAGCAAACATTTCACCTTAAACTCCTTCACGCAGAGACTTTGCCGCCTAACCCCATCAGACAGTAAGTTTGTACAGTAGCTTGTATATAAACATGCTCACAAAGCAGGATTTTGTTTTTTATCAAATTCAGTGGACCTTAAGCAGACTTTTAAAGCTGTTTTCTTACCTGTAGTCCTTTTGCATGCCATAGGTTCGTGGCCTTCCCTGGATTCATGTGATAGAGTGCTTCTGGCACCTTCACGGGCAGCACTTCCTGAGACATGTTTGCAGGATTTACTCCTGTGGGAGTCAATGACAAGTTATTTTATAAAATGACATGGGGCCCCACCCATCTCATCTCTATAAGTAAAGGCCTCCCCTCCCATTGCCGAAGACGGTGGAGCGCCAAGGGTGACTGCTCCGGGGAAGGACCTTACAGCGCCAGGACAACACCCAAAAGGGATGCGATACCTTCCCCTGGCCGGGAACTTCTCCCCGCCTGCACTTTCCCCTTGGGTCCCAGGCTGCTGCCACCCTTCTTCCGTGGTGAGCAGGGTCCCAGGCCGTCCCACCAAGCAGAGGAGAAGCACGGAGGGCACCACCACTGAGACCTGCTCCTCCAAACCCAGCTGTGCCCCACCTGCGGCACAGGGACGGCCCTGAGCAGAGAGCGATGGCAGCTCCTGTGAGGGGGAAACTCAGCCCTCGAAAAAGCCTCCGTGTGTAAACAACTACCAGTGACCCGCCTGCATGCAGGCACACCCCCGAACGCTTCGGCCAGAGCCTCCGTAGAGGCGCAGGGGGACCCAAACTGAGGGTTTTGCAAAGAGGCACTGCCCTGCGCCACACAGGGCCCCCCCGGGAAAGGGCCACCCCCACCACCTCACAGGTTCCTGCGTGGGCCAGCACCTCCCGGCTCCTCCTGGGATGCTCCCATTTCTTCTTCCCAGGGGAGCAAGGTCAAGGCGCGGGCACGGGGCTGGGTCTTCGTTTTGCAGAGGTGAGCTGTAGGTAGGAGGGGGGAGTGAGGGGCACGGAGTATCAGTACCAGATCGGGCACGGTACGATGGCAGTGCAGAAGGAGGTCGACGTTTGCAGGGGTCAGCGCAGATCTTGAGGCCTATGGCTACAAGCATTACCCAGGACTGCTACTGCACCTGGCAGTACCTTAAATTCCAAAAAAAAAAAAAAAAAAAAAAAGAAAAAGTGAGGAAATAAATAATAGCTGTGCAAAACAGGTAAGAGTTATGCTTTCATACATTTTCCAGAGAAAGGCAATTGAACTTTACATGGCAACTACAGGAAACTTTTGTTAAGGTGAGTGGAATATAGTATCGAGTGATTTAGTTTTACTACTTTTATTTTACAGAGATTTTTTTCAACCAAAGAGCATGAACAACAGAGCACATGAATTCCTCCAGGCATATCCAGTGGGAATTACGATCTTCAAATACGGAAAAACAAATGAATAACAAAGTAGCAGCTCAAGTAACAGTAGGCTGTGTCATAGCATCTGCATTTCCAGCATGAAAAGTGGCTCTGGCCACACTTGAAATACAAGAGCATCTTTCTGCCTCAGGTCATGGACACTCTGAGCTGCATCCTGGAGAACTCCTCTTGCAGCTTAATTTAGAGAACAAGCATTTATCTTTTTTTTTTAGCCTCACCAGAAAAGAAGACCTGCCTGACCTTGAAAGACCTGCCATGGGACACTTAACACACCAGTATACTTATTAGAGCAGGCCAGCTTTCCCAAGGCTGATTAGTTCAGAGGACCATTAGCATAAGTGATTATATACACCTAGAAACCCCTCTAAAGGTGACAAATCTTGAGAAAATTGAGATTTGCTGTCCTCGGGGAAATCCATGGAGAAGAACAGACAGATTCTGTGTACAGGCTTCCACATCTGTGGAATTAATTCCCCATTATACACACACTCGGCCATCTGGAATGATCTGTATGGCCTTCAGCTAAAACGAGGTATTCTGCTCCCACATGGGTGACTCCGCAGTGAATGCCACAAAGAAAGAAAATTCCGAGGCTCTCATTAACAACGGAACTAACGTTATATAATATAAAATCTGAATGTACAGAGCCAGATGGTCTCAATTTGTGGAACAAAAAGCAGAGGCTCCAAATGGAATTATATTATTTCTCTACATTTTATATTTCAGTAATTCAAGCATAGATGAAGCAAAACAACCTATCTGCTTCAAAGATCTAACTGTAGTTGCCCTGGCTGCAAACAACACACTGCTTTCATCCTTCAGTGCTTGCTAGACCTTGTACTCCCTCTAACAGTTAGATTTCTTATTCACACTAAAACCCAGTTTGTAGAAACGTCAATCACTTGTCAAAGGTACCTGTATTACATCTGACTGTAGAGACAGGCTGTGGAGAAATGTAGCTCCTTGACAAACTTGAATTTTTTTCAACATGTTCAAATATAGCTTTGTGATTTCTTTTATCGCAGTCTTGAACTGGACTAAAACTGCTGATGGCTAGTGTCCCCCTAAATTCCTTGCAACAGTATATGCTTGCCTAGCCTTTCTAACAGGCCAGGCAAAACAAGTCTGGGGTTATTCTGGCAAGCTGGAAACACAACCAAGACTGGCTGCAACCGCCTCACTGCTCTCAGACGTATAGGTACTTCTATATAGAAAATAGCATTGGAAAGCAGAGTTAAATGGGCATTCTGTCCCAGCTATATCCTTTTCCCACAAGAGGAGTGGTGTCTTAGACCATCATTTGTGCAGTAGACATGTGGAGCAGGAGAGGAAACTCACAGGAGGCAGGGGCACTAGTGCTGTCTGTTGTCTTACCCTTGTTACAGGTATGAAGGAATCTTCTGTGAAATTAGTTTTTAAGCAAGTCTTTAACCAAAGAGTTTAAAAGTACTAGAATATATTCCTGTTAGGACATGATGATCATACTGAGAAAAGTATGCCACTTCATATCCATTATATATATGCATCAGCATTTGTATGCATCTAGGATATAACTAGGACACAGTTTTGATACTGACAGGTATTAGTTTCCCAGTACAGAGACTGGCATCCTTAATGACTTTTTACATCACTGCGCTCACAGTTAAATGCTTGCCTATGTTTCTTTCATGTTACAGTTACTGATGCACCGGATAAAGCCCAGTACTTACCATACCGGTCTTAGAGCAGCCTAATTGAAGTGGAGATTTATGCTCCATTTTATTATCTCTCTCAGATTTTACTCATATTGTAAATGTATAGTCCTCATTGGACTGAGAAAGTCCTCTGTGCCTGGAGTAGTCTCACTGTGGGACATTTTCTGTACTTGGAGAAGGTTTCCCGGGAGTATAGTAAACTAGAAGAGCAGTTCACAGGGTTTTTTGAATCACTGCTCACTCTCCACATTTCTGCAGACTACATGCAAGTTTAGCATCTCCTCCTGAGCTGGAAACCAGTATGAGTACAATATGACCAGTAAGGTATTTCCTCCCATGTCCCAAACCAGCTGCGTCTTACAGGCCATCAGCTCCTGCACCAGCAGCAAACATGGACAAGAGCTTGAGAGTGACCAGAAAAGGTATTTGTTAAAGGTCTACAAAGGATTTTCTGAATACTCTTCTGTACACGGGACCAAAACATTAAATCTGTAACAAATTCTAGGATATCATATAATCTGTTAAATCTCAACAATAAACTACAACATGTTTACAAAGTAGATACCAAAACAACTGCAGCTCAGGGAGATATTTGGAGCATGGCTTACTTTCAAGACTGGTTGGAATAATTTTGGATGTCAGCCAGCTGAGTAACAGAAATTGCAAAATTCAAGAAACAACTATCAGTTGCTCAAGATTTAAAAGTGTGTATTAATATATGTAGAAACTTGCAGCTCCTTACCTGATAGTTATCAGGCTCTAGGGATGCTTCATTACCTCAGCAAAAGAAAGGAAATAGGGAGCAAATATTTCATATATTTACAACTAGTTTACAGATTGTTATCTGAGAGAGAGAAGGGTGCAATAAGCAGCAGCTGGCCGGAAAAGTCGTACTGCTAGGGGCTGCAGGACCATCTTTTCCTGGTGTTTAAGGGCGCAGAAAAGCAGAGACCAGGGTACTAGAAAGCAATCACAGTATGCCCATCAGGCACCTGTAAGCCCAGAGCAGTCAGAATCTCAGCAGTAGAATTTAATGCCATCGTGTTTTCTGGATAAGGTTTTTTTACTTGCTATTCTTTTTAATGGAACAGCCTATCAAGACTGCTTTGAAGAAACTAGAGAGGGGATATACCTTTAGTTCTATTTTAAATGTATACGTCTACCACCTTTCTGTTCCTGATTTCCTCTTTCTTTTCTTCTTTCCATTCTCTGCCATCTTTTCTTTCCCACTGACTTCTTGGCTTCCCAAAATATCCATTTCCTTCATTTGTCCATCTCAGTACAACATACCTATAATTCCCTTTTCCAGTTTTATTCAGGTATTATATTTTTTTTTTTCTTTCTCCCCTTCCCTCCTCTTCCCTCCCTTGCTTTTCATACCATCTGTTTTCTTAGTCTTTCCCCTTTGTCTCACCTGTCTCCTTCACACTGCAATGGTACCTCCAGAAACTTCAAGTCTGAATTATGGAGGTTTGATCATATTTGAAACAAGCATGAATACTAGAAGCATCAGGGCAGCTGGGATCAGGCCATGATATCTGGGTGACACACCAAACTACACGGAGGAAAGGGGATAAAAGCAATAGTGGGTTGAAGGAAGTGCAAAACAGACCTCAGGACTCGAGGAGGAAGAAACTGGAGACATGATAGTACATCCCAGAGTTTCAATATGAAAAGCTGAAGGGGTGGAAGGAGCTCTGGGGAAGTGCTTTATGAATGCTGCAGGTGTGCTGGGCTCCAGTGGGAACCCTGAGAGGGGCAGACTTTCAGGAGGACCTCAAAGGTACAAAAGTTCAATGGCATAAAAGACACAGAGCTCTCACCCCTTGCTACCTGTTGACCAGCATACCATGATCAGGGCATGAGAAAAGCAGCCCTGCTGAAAATGGGGCCCCAATGGCTTCCTCTGAAGCATTATCACTCTAGTAAGATGGTGGGATATTGCACATACACAGAAGAGCTATGAACAGGTTTTGGCAGAGGGTTTCTTAGAGGGAGTCCTGCTCTACCACCCACGTTCTCCTGTATCCTCTGTGGCAGACACAGTTCCCATCATTCACATGGTGCAACCTGTAATCTCACGGGCAAATAGCTCACTTCACTCAGGCTGTTTGCAATCATCTTTTGTTCAGTCACTCTTAGGGCTACAGAACGGTGTAAAATGGTGCTGTCAACCATCCCATTAGCTTCTGCTTCCTCAGCCGCACCTACCCAACAGGACTGTCCGAGCACTCACGTGCCCTGAGAGGGGCTAAAAGATCCCACTGCTGCTTTCCTTAGGTTCCAGCTGGCTGACTCATCTCACTGAGCTGCCCAGTTCTTTGCACCTTTGTGATAATCAGAAGGGCTGAGGCAAAGGTGCAATTGCATGCTAATCCCTTCACTTACCTACAGATAATGAATAGGTAAGAAGGAAAAGCCAGACACAGAAAAGATGCAGAACATATTAATTACAATTAAGGAGGTCACCGTGTTAGTGTTTGTAGTTCCTATTACCATGGTTACCAAGAGTTCTGCCTTTTAAAACATTTAGGAAAAATTATGCTAACTCCTGTCGGTACTAACACTGTGATACAGCATGGGCCTGGATTTTTGCAGTGCTTCTCCCCCTCTAGTTTGTTTCCTCCCCTGAAGGGATAATTCCATTAAATTACTCCTATTTCCTGTAAAAAGGGACACTCCCAGCCTGCAAAACCAAAAGAGCTTCTACATGCCCACATCTGCAGCTGTTACCTACATTCTTTCAATGCCTCAGTACAGCCCAGAGGCTGAGCATGGGAAACATACCCCATTAGCAGCTGAACCAGAAGAAACACCAGAAGACAAAACCACACAAAGCCTCCACGCTGCTGGCTTGCAAGAAGAACTGATGACCCAGAATCTTCTGCAACTGTTCAGTGCAATTAATTAATAATTTTAATGCTAAAAAGCAAGGTGAGCCCAACAGATTAACCAACCCCCTAAGTCACAAACAAAGCACCTCTACTAAACATGGACCAGGAGTGCTGGCTAGATGGGAGTCAGGAGGACACACCACTGCTGAGGAGCAGTCACCTGGAGACATATCTACAATATCTCAGAGAGGAAGAAACCAACTGCAGATGGCATGATGAAGTTGGTGTCCTTCCCCTCAAGTCGAGAGCATTACTATGGGGTGGCTACATATCTCTGGGTAAAGGCCCCCAGTGCCCGAGGAAAAGGATGGCTGGATGGAGGATTAAACCAGACCTTTTTCAGAGTCTACAGGACGTTTAGGTATTTTCTGGGTAACAGCAAGGACCTTGCTGTGGGACTCAGGTGTCTGTGGGTGTATCTGAAATAAGACAGTCATGGATGTTTGAGGATCGCAAGGAAAGAATTTATGAGAAGATTCAGTTCTTGTCCAAGAGCTTTACCCCTACTGAGAGCACCACTAGGAGCTATTGTGTGGGCCTGGCCAGATTGCTGGGACGGGCTCAGCCCCTGGCAGGTACAGCAGAGCATGCCTTAGTGGCACACTGGGAATAAGTGGGGCTTCCCTCTGTTAAACCATCAAACAAAAAGACAGTAAGGGAAGCAAAGGGATATAGGTAAAGGCAGGGATGGGAAGAGAGAGGCAGGGTTTTCCGAGTCTGATGTCATCGAAAGACTTGGATGGCAGGGGTGAGAACTCCATTTGCAGCTCTTGAAGATGCCCAAAACCCCAGCTGGAAGATGGGCATGTAGGAGAAGTAACAAACACATGTGTCACCCCAAATGGGTTTGCCATAATGATAAACAGAGACGCCTGGGGAGGGAGTTAGATCTGGGGCAGAGGAGAGGCAATGCCGAAAGGGACTGCATGACTCGGCAGCAGAGATCACAAGGAGAGGAGCCCTTGATGAGCACCAGCAAGTAAACAGCCACTTCAGCACACTGACGGTTTGAACCAGGGCTGCAAATCAGGTGGAGGTGTGAGGGCCTGGAAAAGCAGCTGGGGAAGGACACACTATCCCTAAGGGGACTGAGGTCATCAGAGGTGAGTGTGGGAGACTACAGATGGCAAAGGCTAGAGGAAGACAAGGCATAAAGGAGTGCTTGAAGGAAGAGAGAGAGACAGATGATGGTAACAAGAGGGGAAATTTATTTTCAGCCTTTTAGAGGTTCACATTGAATTAAGGATTTCTTTTCTATTTTGGCTATGATTTGTTATCCATAGCTCTATGTTTGCCAATACATGTTACTTCAGCACAGACAAGTTACTGCATTTTATTTAAAATTAAAGTAATTAAGGGCAGTTGATACTGACTGAAGAATTATATCTTTTTTTAGATTAGCATCTTTGTTGTAATGAAACAGGCTTACAGAGTATTTGCATTATTAAAATCCTTCATAAAGCAAATAGTTATTTTGGTCTTCATCTCAAAAATAAGCAGTTTCAACAAATTGCCTTGTGCTATTTATAGAAGTTGTGTAGAGCATGTGTTGTTTGTATACAGTCAGGCACTGACAAAGTTAAGCAATTACCCATGAATTACTCATGGATATCAGTGTAAAGCACTTAGCTCACCTTTTCTACCACAAAATCTGAATGTCTCTCAGTTTTTGATGTTTTTATTCTCACAGCATCCCTTCCTATAATAACAAGAAATACTATTAAACCTGTTGAAATTAATGGGACGCGGATGCTGAGCTGGATCCTCTAAATACCATGAGTGCACAGTGAAAAGCACAACCCCGGGTTAGGTACCTACACATGCACCAGAAGAGCTGATCCTGACTCACAACAGGGTTTGAAACCGTCACTTCCAAGGGATTTACCAAACCTAAATATTGCTGGTGTAATAAAACTTGCAAATTTAGAAGTATAGAAGATTTGTATTTTCCATGTGAAAACTCAGGTTCTCGGTATATTTTATGTTTAGTTTTGCATGTTATTCTAACAAAATTTCTCGCTGACTCTATAGGAAAACACAGTTTCCTCTTTTTCTTTGAAATTGTCCACATTTATTATGTATTTTTCTGTTGCACTAGATTTGGAATAAATCAAATATCTGTAGCTCATTTGTCTTCACTTCACATGCAACACCTATTAGTGTAGTAAATTTTGATAGAATTTGTATTGCTATCCCACATTCATGCATTTAAAAAACTTGTCAATAAGCCTAACTTTAATAATTTCCTAACCTTTGATTTACTGCATATACATGTATATACATGAAAAAAATTGTTCACCAGCAGTGAAATCCAACATAAATATAACATGAGACTAATCATTATTTTTTCAATCGGTTTATCTAGGATTGCCACAAGGTGGAGAGGAACTACAGGCTGAGACAAGTCTTTATACTTTCCCAAGTCTGTCTTGATCATTCACAAAGAGGTCCTGATTCTTCTGCAAGGGAAAAAAAAAGCCAATGAAACAGGTATCTTTCTGAAACTCAGGACGGCATTTATTTTTTGTGCTGTCGTTTTCGCTCTATGGCTGAATTCAAAGCCTGAAGGATCAGCTGTTTGTTGTTCTGAACGTTGTAGCTGGTCAGTTCTACCAGCTTGTCAAACTCCTCCTCTGTGTAGGTAAAGCTGTTTAAGCAGTATGGGGAAAAAACACTGGAAACATCCACATTGCCCTGCGCCATCTCAGCGGGGCTGCGCTCCACACCTGACAAATAAAGAAACATCATCGATGGGGTACAGATGTGGTCCCGCGTCCCGCTTTCCAGATGGGGTACAACAGTGCTCCTCACTACCCGGACACCCGCATTTCTCTCCCAGGGGAGCCAGGGCAGGGAAGGGAGGGAACCACACCAGACCATTTCTCCCACCCTGACCCAACCAAAGGGCGGCCAGGTGGTGGGAGGGCCGTCTCTGTCCCATGGCTTACCAGGTTCTTTGTATTTTCTGAAGGTGTCATTCACCAGTGGGAAAAACACCACTGTCGGTGCCTCTGGGGTCTCTGTGTCTTCGAAGATGTAGCACTCCTTTAAATTTTTCTTTTCTTCTTCACTCAGGTGGATTTTGGGAAATGGGATTCCCTGCTTCAGGAAGTATTTGGAGGCTTCTTCCAAAGGCTGCATTCAGACAGAAAAAAAGAAAAGGTCGGAAACTCTGGCATTACCCCCCCCCCCCCAACTTTTCCTAATGCACCACATGTCCATCAAAGCCCCTTCACAAAGATCCAGAAGTAGCATTCGCTATCAGTATTTCTTCTGTCTCTTGCATGAGATATTAAGCCCTCTTAACCCAGCCTCTAACTCGCACTTCTGATGGTTGTCCTACCTCCTACTCTTCAGCAGCCTTTATCTGCAAGATAACTAAGATGTTCATGGCTGTGGGCAAGATTGGCCTAGCCGCTTAGGACACAGAAACATGCCACTTACTCAAGAAAATCCTGAAATGAGCACAACGGACAGGAGTCTGAAATGGTACGTCTTTAAAATAGTTTCACAAAGGTACAAACATTTTGTTGACTTGACATAAAATATTTAAAAGACTCTAACTGTCTTACATGCTTTAAGATGGTTGTGAAAAGTGATGTAGGCATCTTGGAGTAAACATTATCTTGACTGAAATGTTAATTTAATCTTGTGGGTGTCCAAGTAATTTTTTAAAATAGGAATTTTGTTCCTGAATCTGGTTGACACATGAAAATTTTAGCCTTCAAGAAATTCTGCCTTATCTATATCTAATAAGGAGAATTATAGACCAGGTTATTAGCTGGTATTTGAAACAGCAGATATGGCATCAAACGACAATTCATATCCACAAATTAGAACAACAAAAAAAAAATCTAGTTACTGTTCCAAAGACAACTGGACAAATTACTTCTAATTCAACTGCATGTGGATATCTTTAGATGGATATCACAAGACAAATAGAGTAAGTTCATCAGTGGTGGTACTAGTTCCAGAGAAACATTCCATATGGAGTGTAGCCTTCATAGCTATATCAAGATCCCAGGAGCACATAGGTTTAGGAGATAGCATTTACCCATCAGAGGGTTAATTAAAATAAAAGATTTAGAAAACTGATTCTACTTCCGTTCCCTTTGGGATACTACTTCTGTTCTCCTCAGGGGATTTGCCATGCTATACCAGCATCACTGAGAGAACTAGGCATCTACAAAATAGTAGCTGTACACCAAGAATACTTTTCTCCCAGAAGTGGTTTCTTCTACATAAATTATTCTGACTCCTTAGGAGTTAAAGAGGGCTAAAAGACAGCAATCGTTATCAAAGAAAATAGAGTGGTCATCGCACCGATGTCTGTGATCCAGAAGAATAGTTTAAGTGTAGGACAACATCCACTTTTCTCTCCGGCCTCATGAGTGGTGGGTAGCTGATATCGATGTATCCTGCTGTGTCTGCCAGGCACATGAACTTTGCTGTTTCTGTCAGCTGGTTGGGGAAATTCTCTAGTACTGTATCTAAAAAGAAATATTTGTTATGATGAGTAATTCACTGAAGAAGTGGTATATCTGTTGTTTGGCTAATAAGGGAGGACAACATACCTCTTGTCTCTCCGTTATTTTTGCTTTCCAAGACCCTGCCACACTATGGAAGCTCAGCCTTGACACAGAAAAGAAAGACCTGTCTGAGGTAAAAAGACAGAGCTCCTTCACTTCTCATGTTGCTCTTCTTCCATCCCCAGTGAGCACTAGTTGCCCTTCCCTGGATTCAAGAGACTTCTTGAAGCTGATTTGACTGGATGAAATTTAACTAGTTATCTTGAAATTTTTGTTTCCAAAGTGACGAATAAAACCTGTTCATCCTCTGCATTCTCTTCACTGATGAAAACACTAACCATCTAAGCAGATAAAAATTAATATGTAGAGATGTTTACCTTTCCATATACAGAAGCTTTTGCTCTGAAGGTATTCATTGTGCATCTGGAACCCCTTCAGGAAGTTGTAGAACTTTGAAACCATCACCCGCTCTGTCAGGATCTGACGAATGATGCCCATGATGCCACATTCAGGGGTGACTAAGTAAGTCTCCAACTCATGGCTCCTGGATGGTGGGGAAGGCTCATCTCCTTCTGAATGGCATTAGAGATGAACAAGCTGTTGTTTTGATATTTTGCAATACTTAAAATACCAAAAGGCATATAATATTAGATAGAGGAAAAAAAGATCCTAATAAGACATGGAAACATGCAATCAAATCTATATCAAAGTAGGAAGAAGAAAATCAATCTTAAGTGAAGCATATTCTATGAAAAACAAAGTCAGAGTGGCAACAAGCTTTCTAAAGCTGGAAGAAGTGATCTACTGCTTGATAGAAGTCATAGATGGATTCCCTGTGTGAAGGTCAGCAGGGTAGGCTGAGAATCTGGATCAGTTTATTTCAAAACTAGTCCAAACACACTTTGAAAAAAAAAAAAAACAAAACGCTGTCAGGAGACATCCAGAAAAGAATAGAGAAAAAGGGTTGTTCTAAATGGCACCTCATGAATTTGGGAATGAGGGCCAATGACTTTCTATCACAAGCCTTTTTTGAGCTCAGCTTCTGCAACACTTCCATGGAGAAAGTGATGAAAAGCCCATAAACCAAACTCACTAGCCACATTTGAACACAGGAAGGACAGCCAACACCTCTAAGGAGAACACAGGTTTACAACAAGATCAAAGAAAATTTAAATGAAGTTCCACGTAATGGATATATCCAAGTCTTCAACAACAACACACGAAAAGTACCATCTGCCAAGGCAGACAGAGAATACAGAACTGAGATGTTTGTTACAACATGTAGGTTCAATGAAAGGCCGCTGGCAAAGATGATCTGTTTAAAAACTTCAGTGGTTTTCTATTTGGTGGCAAACCATCACTTGCATGAATTCAATCCAAGGGAGACTAATGGAAATAATGTTGCCATGAGTAAATTCAGAGAGGAAATCTAATTAGATATCACTAGCAACATGACAACTCTAGAGAAGAAAAGAAAAAAAAAAAAGGCAGTGCAGCATTGGCCTCAGTTTTAAGTTTATACAAGCCTTCAGAAAGATTTCACACTATGTGCATCTGAATGTAACATTCATTTAAAGATTCATAAGAAAAGAGGTAAAGTAGAAACAGAAACATAACCAACCAACATCAACAGTCCTGTGTTGGGTACACCTCAGTGAGCACCTTTCTGTCGGATCTGATGAATGCCAGGCATCCAAGAGGTTGTAGGAAAAGACATTGCTCCACAGGCCTGTGTAATGGAAGAGGACATGGAAACTGCTTTGAAACATCTAAGTGGAAAATACCCTTTTAAAGAAATACTCAGCTTTGCAAGGGGTATCGGAAAGCCTCAAGGCTTCCAAACTCCCACCAAAACTGTATTAAATTCTTTTGTGGCAACTCACATTCTATCCTCAAAGGGGAACCTGAATAGTTTTAAACACTGTGTCATGCCTTCAGCCACTGTAATTCATTGTCACATACAACTACGGATGATACACTACAAACCAACATTTTCTGTCCTATAAGCAGTTGTCATCAGAGAGTAAAACCACATCATATTGCATAAAATAAGGGTTTGGTCTACAAAGTATGTCATACACAACCATAGGCTCAGTTAAAGGTTTGGAGGCTGCTCCTGACAAGCCATGATTCAAGTGGCTAGAGCACAATTTGGAATAGTCTTCAGAGCAGCCCTCTAAAACAAGACATCTTCACTGTTCCTTGTAAGATTTCTCGTCACAAGTTCTTCTGAGTGAGAATCCTCTCCCTCTCCTTGTTGTTCTCATCCCCATGGTCCTTCTTCCACTTTTGCCCTCCCACTTAAAAGAACATATAAAAATGTCTCCCCAGTACAGAAATCTCCAGAAGCCTCTTGGGTCTCGAGAAGTATTTCTTCCTCCACAACTCTGCCACAGGCCCTAAGAGGAACCCTGCCAAAAAAGGCAGTGCTGAACTTTGCCTTGAAATTCTCTACCCATGAAAGCTTTGCAAAAGCCATACATCGCAAAGGATGCAATAATTTGAATTGCACAGTAGAATAATTATGTATTCCATAAATTAACAACAGAAATACAGTTCCCTTTTAAACTTGGCTTGTTTGTGGAGTGGGACAAGAAGCCAAGAGCCTTCTGCTTCACAGAAAGCCCCCATAAGAATGGGCCTCACTTCAGAAACATTAGAAATACATAATTAAGAAATCATTTAGGAGCTCTCTGGCTCTACACTTAGCTGGTAACCAGAGTTCATTTACAGATAATTACTGGCCAGTTTCCATCAAAACAACCTCATCTCCCTGCAGCTTGAGAAGCTTCTGTCCAGGCCTGCTGTGAGGAGTCAACTCCCCTCATTTCGCCTGTCTTCACTTGGTGCCTTCTCACTCCATAACTCTTCTGGCTTCCCAAGCCCCAGGAGTTACACACCGCTTCTGCATTTTAATATCTTACAAACACTGTTGTCCCCCCAGAACTTGGTCGTAATTACATAACAGTGTTTCCCTAAGCTCTTTCACTGAATTTGCATGGTACCTGTATTTGCTGAAGTAAGAACTATGAGGAGAGATGGTATATTTTACTAGGCTGTCACAGCTGAAAATAGCAGACAAGCTTTCATGCATCCCAGCCTTTCTTCTGGAAATCTGAGAGTCTTGTATCACCCATAAGCTTAACTAATCTTTCCAGATCTAGCTATTGCTTTTATAAAAAGCCTTACCTTTCCCTGCAAATGAGACCTTGCTTTTATCCTTAAACTACCATGCTGTAACTAATAGTGCATCTTTATCTCAACCCAAGAGGGCATTACACGTTTTATCACTAGATGGCAACATTGCTTTACCTCTCCACACTATCCTTCCTAAAGATACACCTATGGCTTCGGGGTCACCAGCCTAATTCAGGTGCTGAGAGTGAGAAAAGAGGTCAGCCCAGACTGGATGTGTTGGGTGTGCTTGCTACCTGGCCGCCACGGGTATGAGCACACTACACCACTGTCATCACGAAACTGCAACGGAGGCTCAAAGTTCTCAGAAGGCTCTGTAGTCCCACCTAGCTCTGTAATCTATCTCCTACCTCTGGCAGTCAGCACAGTGTTTAGTGGAAGAACACAAGAAAATTGAAAGCATGAAGGGATCTCTTCTGCAGTGCACTCTCACGCATCTTAATATTCTGGATTTGGTACTTCTACTGCTGGTGGGTGCATCTGAACTACTGTGTTTCAGAGCCACCAATGGGACTATCTTCTATGAATTTGTCCTCCCCTTTTCAGACCTATTTATACTCTTGGATCCTGTGTTTATCTTCTTTTTCCTCAGCCACATGTTTTCTTAGCTCATGACATCACTGAAAGCTCTAAACATAGCCATTAAAGCTCTGAGATTTAGTGTCTGTGTGGCTAAAAACAATCTTCTGTTCCTCATGCCCACCTATTCCCTCACGATCGTACTAGTATGACTCTGGACTCCTGCATCATACATCAAGGTGCACAACTTCCCTGCACACCAAAGAAGGAATACCACAGGGTGTTGCTGGTGGTACAGATTTTTCAGTTCCAAGTAAACCCTTTCTTACTGGTACCTTTGGTGTCCTGTTGTGTGTTGTGCTTCTTTACATGTAACACATCTGTTCAGGGTTTAAGAGAAGATGGACTCGTCTGCGGACAACTTCACCCCAGAGAACTAGCATATAAAGGGGTGTGGCAGAGAGTTCTAACATTACGCAAAATTAAAACAAGAATTGCATAAAAACTGCAAAACTGCCTTTCAGTCATTACTGGCAATTACCCACTTTACTGAAATAGGAATGACAAAACTCACTGATTTAATCATGCTGGAAAAATTACAAAGGATTTAGAATACTATTAAACTTGCAAAAATATCAATAACAGCTCAGAAAATTACTCAAAATCACTATATTTTAGAACAAACTCAGTAACAACATTGCTTTTTGATATAAAATCATCCCAGTCATAGACAAATTTAGTTTTAAGACTCCAGTTTCAAAATACAAATGTTTTCTGTGTGGAACTCTGCTGGTGATCAGTTCAAAACACACCTAAGCTCTTCAAGCAGCCCTGAAACTTCATCCATGAGAGTCACCACTCAAGACAAAAGCAACAGTGAATAGTGTTATTTCAAATTTCCTCTAAAGTATTTTTTATCCCATCTCCAATCTCTAAGGAATTCAGCCAGAGGTGAGAACAATACTTTGTACACTTTGCTTCAATCCTGCATGTCGCAGGGCACTGGATGAAATATTTAGAGTCTGTATTATATTAAAAATAAAGTACACTTTTATGCAATTAAAATTTTCTCAATAGAGCATATCACCTTTCATGAAACAGATGCGGGATTCAGGGAGCTTCTTCATCAGGCGACCCATGAAGAACTCACTGCCAAAATCCTCTGCACGAATGAAGGCGCCGTATTTTAAGAACCCGACCTCATAAGGGGTGAACTCCACCCATTCTGCAGAGGCACAAAATTAACATCTAAATTTCAATCCTATCCCTACCTCCCTGCAGGAAGGGCTCTGAAATGACAAGGAAGCAGCTGCAGGACAAACCCTATCAGCAGGGTGATCACAGACTGGCCTTCCTCAGGGTAGGGAGTTATCATTCAGCTGGTCTCAGCTGCTCAATCAGTAACATTTCCCGAACTTGTTCATTCAGAACTTTCCAACGAGCCTCTCCAGATAGGATATAAGTGAAATTTATACCAAATGGGGTCAGCCTAAGTTACCCTATATGTGGAGCTAAGGCTTTGACTTGTGAGTACCTTGGCTGTCTTTAAGCACCTGCCCCAGACTTCTCCTGACCCACAAAAGATGGGTTCCTCCCAGACCCTAGGCACAAAGTCTAGAAATGGAGGAGGAAGTTAAGGAGGGAAAAGAACTGGTTCAGCAATGCAAGGGATTGCAGGACATGAAGTAACGGATAATACAGATTATATGAACACTGGTTGAGTGCAGACACAGCTTGGTCATCACCTTTGAACTCTGAAAGGCTATAGTCTTCTTTGATGTTGAGGATCATGTAGATAGGTAGGGGATTCTGACCCTGACTCAATGCCTGTCGTTCATCTGAGAGTTTGTGGTTGTTTTTCTGTGAATTGACCAGAAGCACAGAAAGATAAAAACCAAGAGACCTTCTTGGCATGGTGTATGGCCTTGAAAGATTACAGCAAAATAAATACCCATTTCCATCTCCATTTTCTTATTTTCTTCACTCATTTTGTGTCCAGTCTTTTTTTAACTAAAGAATGATCTAAACATTTGCACATCCACATAAACTTATTTAATTATAGGTGAGCTGTAGGATGCTTTGCGGTTTAATAGTCTCTCATTCCTCCCAGTAAATGCATCCACTTTTCAGGGATTATTTAGATTCTCACAGGGAGGAACAGAGCAAAAGAAACCAAGAGAAGGACTCTGCTGTTAAGTGCTCAGATACTCATACTAATAGAACAAGATAGGTTTTCTGACTCTACAGAACACCCCTTTGGCTGCTAATTATGTGTTGAGAGATATGTGGGGACAAATCCTCTTTGTTAGTCAGCAGAAATAATCTGCTGGATAATGCTGGCATGCTCTCAAGCTAGCATCTGTCCCTGAAGCTACAATATTAGTATTGTATTCCATACAATAGTATTCAGTAGCTGTTAGGGAAAACACAGACACGCTACCCCATCACTTAATGCTTTTTCCAGCAGAAGCCCCCATAAATCAACGCTAGAGATCTGGTATCCCTCTTGCTTCCTCAGTTTTAGCTCCTTGTCATAGTACTTCAAGCTCTCCAGTGAAAAGCAGCTTAACTTGCACTTGGTCATATGTCTGCGGACTTCACCAATCGGTCTGGACAGATCCTTCTGTGACCAGTCAGCATTCTGATACAAATGTGACAAGGTCCTGGGGAAAAGAAAGGAAATATAATGCCATATGCTCGAGATGCTTTCACCTTTTATTCTTGGATTTAAAGACCACATCAAATGAACTAGCTGACATTCATTAAAAACATCTTTTGGGCTTATTTTATTATTGAAGAGAAAGGATTTTTTGATTTAGAGGACTCCCTCAAATTACTAGTGAAACCTGAGGACTTGCAGAAAGCCCGTCCATGCTATGTAGTTTTATACACAAGTCTGTGATTTGCACCAGGGCCACTCACTAGGAAAGATCCTAGAGATGAAACAAAGGGTCATGCAAAATGTTGTTCTCCAAAGGCAGCGCCCAGGCCATAGGCTGGCTCAGGCAATGTGTTCCTAATGCAGCAATAAATAAAGCTCAAGACTGAAGAAGTACACCTGCCTTTACCAGAACGAAGAGAATAAATCTCTCACACAGCAGACTATAGAGGTGATTAATAATGTCTTTGTTCAGAATCTCCTTACCATGTTGAACCAGATGACCCAGTGATGTATGAAATAACATCTAAGAGATCCAGCTTCTGAAGACCCAACAGGTTGCCTAACAGAGATGTCAGTGCCCGGGTGCCACCTCCTGTTGTCATGACAGCTACAACTGGTACCTGTTTAAACACCAGCACAGCAGTGGTTAGCAACAACTTAGTTTACCAGCACATGTGATCAGAGTTGAGTGAATTGCAGCATTTCTTTCCCATAAAAATGCCAACATTTCACCATTTCACCAAGCAGAAGAGAAATAGATTAAAACCTGGTATTTTGCACAGAAAAATAATTTTAAAATATATTTGATAATTAGTTAATTTTCACTTTTTAAATTAAAACCAATCAGTTTTTATTCTAAATTTTTACACGTTGGCTTATCAAAACAGCTGAAAACTTGTTTTTTGAAGACATTTAAATATTAGGCAGCATTTTCCTCAGCAGAACATCATCTCATGAGAGCTCTATTTTGAGAACAAACAGAGCTCATCCTCTCTTGTAAGTCAAGTATAATGACTAGATTACATTTCCTATGAAGTATCTAGAGTATATAATTGAAGTAATGAACCACAAAGCCTAATTGCATGGAAATCTAAATTGTGGTACAGGAAGACAAATTCCTCCAAGAAAGCCACTGAGAGAAGAAAAGCCAAATGACATTTCCCATACATATTTTCAGACAATTGCATCAAGGAAATACTCAGCAGTGACCTGATTCAAATCAAACATTTCAGGTCAAAGCAAAGTATTCTGATCTGGATTTACCTGACTATGAGAAAACATTTCTCTTGCTGGAAAATTTGAAATCAGTAGTTAGAAATACTTCCCCTAAAAATTTCTTATACTTAATAAATTGCTTTTTTTCCACTGAAAAAAGTGCACTAGTGAGAAACAATATACTGATGTGATCAGTTTATGACTAGGGACATCATTTATATCATCCAAAGCCATTCTGTCATATAACGTTGAATATGACTTTGGTCCATCTATCCCCGACAAAGGGAAAAGCACAGGTAAAAAAAACCCTCTCAAAATGAAAACTTTGTTTCTGAAATGTCTGATCACAGACCATACTCCCTTCCTAAAGCACCAACCATCCCCATGCCAGCATGGACATGAACAAATACAAAACCTAATGCAGTCAGACAGATGAGAGAAAAATGTTGAATGTCTTTGTGCTGTCAGAGTGACAATACAACTGAGCTGAAGAGCACCAGAGGAGAGAGTCTGTGATAAGAAACACTCTCGTCAGTCGGTGATGTGTATAATTTTAACTGTTAGGTTTTCTGCCTCCAAAATCTGATAATGTAAAATGCCTTATGGGGTGTTGGTGACTGAATGCTCAGCTAAGAGAGTGGGACTATCCAGGTCTATAATTCACAGATGAAAAAGAAATAAGACAAGGAAAAAATAATGATTTATGGCATGCTGTTTTCTGAGCAAACGTGTAGCAAGTGGGTCTGATACTACCCATGCTCTCACATTGTTTCAGCTAAACATTTCTCAGTGCTTTACAAGGGGCACTGAATGCATCAGGGCTGTTTAGGGAACAATAGGGCAACAGCTACAAGCATAACACATCCCTGTTACACAATCCCTGTGGTGCTCCCCATACCTCATGGTCTTGTAGGTCTTGCTCTAAATGAAGTGCTTTTTTCAGAGCAGAAGCCACAAACTTCTTCCGTTTCTGTAGGAAATTTTTCTCCTCTGTACACAGATCAAACTCCAAGCGAACATCTAAGTTTCTTGACCTCAAACAAAGTCCAGCGTTAAATAAGATGCATATGATCACTTACAGTTAGTGTCTGGATCCATGCTTGCAAGTTGCAAACTGTACTATTAGGCTTACAAAAGGTGCTATTGTGGCCCCACAAAAGCAGATCACAGACTGTATAGCAAGGTAGAGAAAAGGCTGAGAAAGTTACACAGTTGTAAAAATTTACAGAAAATAAAAATCCCAAATATTCGTTATTGCTATATTGATTTTCAAGAAATATCTAACATAAATACTGCAATCCACATACAGATACTATAAACAGTGGAATATTTAGGATTTGTTGCCTGAAGACCTCCAAGTTTTATAAATACAAATGCTCTGGATTCTTTAGAAGTAAAGAAAGTGATATATAAACATATATTTTTCTAAACTCGTAGCCCCATGCATTTTGCAGCCAGAAAAGATTATTCTCCCTGTCCAAACTGACCGCCTGCAGAGTAGCATAACAGGAAATTTCACCCAGCACAGTTAAAAATGTTCAACTTATGGACATGGGTAAGTAACACAGGGTAAAAAGGGGTAAATATAATAATTGACTACTTTCTCCCTTAGTTACAGAAAAGGGTGAGAAGGCAAAAAGGCAAAAAAGATGGGTAGCATCTTTTTTTCACAAAACCCAAGACAGAATTTCTTACCAGTCATTTGACTTCACATATAAATTGATTGTTTCATCCTAGAAAACAAACAAACAAAACCCACCAAAAACCAACAGAATATAAGCACTAGAGGTGATTTTATGTCCTTTCCTTTGTCAGCTTTGAAGCCCTTCACTTTTTCTAAGAGCAACAAAGCAACAAAAGAGCAAAAAAGCCATAACTATCAGAAAAGCCATCCAATTTTTAAAACTTCTCCAAGTCCACTTTATTTTCTTTAGATTGTTTTATACTAAAGATACAAAGAGCAGTATACAGTAAAAACCAGCACCAGCTCTGCCAGTGTGCTCTGTCTTGACTCATCGTTTGCATTTCCTCTGACCTGCATTAGAGCTCCAGCTGGCCACAGAAATCCCTCTGTCTAATGTTTGGTTGTGGGGTTCGGTTCTGCTCAGTTTATATGAGCATGTGCATAACCCTCTGTTAGGAACGTAAGGGCACTAGCAGTTACATACCTAAATATCTACTTCACACCGATACAATTAACCCATGCCCACTGCTATGTGGTCCGTAGCTTCATATTTATTCTAAAAAGTTGGTATCAATCACCTTTGCTACTGCTACTTTCTCCTTGAAGGGAAGTGAATCCAGAGGAATAGTGAGGGATGCATGGCAGTCTTTTTTCTCATCACCTGAGGCATACTGAAAAATAAATCATAACGTAGAAAAAATTTTCATGTATACACCACAAAAAAACCCAAACCAAAACAAAACAAAAAAAACCCACTGTCACCAACTTATTTTTTCAAATGGGGTCTCTGTTCAGCAGTTTCCAAGTAGGGATCTAATATTTAGGTGTCTTAATGCTCTTCCAGAGCAGAAGATCACAAAAGATGGGTTTTAATTAAAAATACAAATTCTCTCAATTTACCTCAGTCAAGTATCGAAAACCATGTGCTTACTCAAGCTAACGATCACATACCGAGCAGAAATGAGGCTTCTTCTCTGCCAGAGCCACGTGCAGCTCTGACAGGCTGTACTTGATGTAATGGAAGCCCAGGGGCTCCACGAGTTGCCAGGAAGAGCCCAGTGACAGGGTCTGGCTCTCTTCGTAGGATCCCTTCACTGAAAACAAGAAGTCTTTTTCTACAAAAAAAAAAACCAAACAAAAAAAAAACCAAAACAAAACAAAAAAAAACAAAAAAAAAAAAACAAAACAAAGATGAGGAGTATACAGAGAAGTTAATGACTACGATCTCAGAAATGGAATATTAAATGGTCATTCAGAAGTTGTCATTTTTATATACAAAACATTCAGCAATGCTTAAAAACTCCCAGACTCTATTTATCCAACCAGGGAACATTACAGGAACGGGAAAAAAAACAAAAACAAAAACAAAAAACCCCCATAACAACAACAAAAAATCCAAGCAAACAAACAAACAAAAAAAAACCAAAGAGCTTATAGAACAGCAGTAGCTGTTTTAAAAACTCAGACGTACAGTTCAGACAACAGGCAAATTGGGCAAAATGTAAAACACTGAGATAAAAATATACATTTACCTCTATTTTACAGCACTAACAAGATACATTATAACTAATAATTCACTCTAATTTCAAAGTCCAGTTTCTACAGCTAGTTAGCATAGACACACTACAGTTGTTGGATCTATGATCCTAATCATCCAGATCCTGTGCGCTAATTGTAAGAACAAACTAGGAAAATTATTGGATAAGAAAATGACAAAAAAATGATGAATTTTCAGTTTACCATAAAATAAGATTTTTTGTTTCTAGTTGAAAGTCTAACCTGAAGGTTGTTTCTTCATCCATCTATTGTTCACTAGGACTTCCAAGCAGGAAATTTCACGAGACTGTAGTGGGGATGAACGATGAGAGAATTAAGTATACAAAACATGCCATACCTGAGTCACTTCACTGCTGTCTCTGGTCACCTGGGTCCCTGAGGTCTGGAAAACTGTCCACCCTGTCTGTGTTAGGCTGATAAGAGAAAGACCTTGGTACTCTGAAGGTATGCCAGGTTTCAGCTGAAAGAAAAATGGCTGTGGTGCTGCGGTACATCCACAGGGATGGGGCTGGGAAGGGAGGGGAAATAACAAGAGAGGGAATGGGAGGGGGCTGAGGCCTCCTGAGTGCAGACTGATGGGTTGGCTAAATCACAGGGATGTCCTTGTAGCCCTGCTTTGGTGAAGTTGGACAGCCAAGTGCTACGTCCTCTAAATAGTGAGTTAGGGGCAGTGGAGAAAGCAACTTCCATATCATCCTATGGAGGTGTGGAAAACAGGGTGGCCATGAGTGGGTCTTGAGAACAAGTCCCCAGAGGGAGTGACACAGGAGCAAGTAAATAAAAGAGCTTCATCAGGAGGCTTGCTATTAGCTGGTGGTGCTGGGTAGGTCTCTTGGTATCCACAATGACTGTTCCCTCTTTCCCAATCCATCCTCCCATAGGGAGCAGCACAAGATAGCTGCTAGTGCCTGACCCCCCCATCTCCCTCCCTTCAGTCCTGCCTGCAGTGAGGTGTTGGGGCACCTGCCAGATTCACCACTCCCATCACTAGCATAAAAATGAACACAGAAGAGAAATAGTTTAAAATTACCACTAAAACACCATTAGTGACAATCTTTTCAGGAGGGACTGGACTGAAAGAGAGGGAGAAAAATGTAATCAGAACTAATATGATCTAAGTACATCCTTAAATGAAAGCTAAAGAAAAACGCTTTCCTTAAAAGTTGCCTTGTCCAGCAGAGTCTTAAATACGTCACTGATTTTTAATTTTGGGAGACATTTGAAATGTGGCTTCATCATTTGTTTAATGATAATGATAAGCAACAGTAGTAATAAGCACAATGGCTGTGGTTCTTATTATCCTTCTCCCTTTTCCAGCAAATAATGGCATGAATTAGTGTCCAGGATGATTCTTGGTAGATAATGAACACAGTGCTTTAGACATTATGCAACTGATTTGATAAACACCAGCTGTTGCTGTGATGCTGAGCATTTTAAACTATATTATACTAAATGGTAGCATGTGTTTGACTGCTTAGTTTTACAAAGTACTGTTCTTTGGTCCCATATGGGCTTTACTCACATGCTCTCTGATGCAAACTCAATCTCCAGCATCTCTTGTGTCTGTAAAAGATGAATTCATTATAAGCATTTTAATTCATTTTCTTCCTCACTAGCTATGGTTGTCAGTGATTATGCTGGCTCTAGAAACAGCTCTTAAAATCAGGATTCCCCCCAGCTCTAGGGTATGCTCAAATGAGTGAAAGCAATCAAGTTAGAGAGATTTTGGAAAGTATTCTCCCTCCTTCGTTAACGATCAGTCCTCAGGCTGACTGCCCTTGTCCATTTGGTGATGAGGCAGAGTAAAATGGTCACATAGGCAATCCCCAGCACTAAGCCTGCAATAATTGCTGACTTAAAACTGTCCAAATCCTTGTTTTTTCTGGGTAACATTATCAGAAGACTGATAACACTGAATAGCAAAGAGCATTCTCAGTTCTTCTGGCCAAAAGGACTCCTATAACATGGACAATAGAGTGACCAGTCACCAGACAAGTTAATATAGACCACCTGCTGATATCACCCCAAAGCTGAATACCAATACATACCTATAAGAAAAGTCAGTGAAACAACATATTTATAAAAGTACCTAAATCGAACACCCAGATTCAATGTTGAAGTCATTGTGTATGTGTCCAGGTACACTGAAGTAACAAGAGTTACAGTATTTGGTCATCAATTGGTTTTAACACCTCAGCATGGATCATTATGTTATATCCAGGTATACACAAAGGAATTATAGGGCAGGGTATCAGTTTTTAAGAGAATATTCCAACATCTGTGCCAGAGTATATACAAACTTAAAAGTGCTAGTCCCAGGAAAATAAATTCTAACAGAGAAACTTTGTGCAATGATAATGACATGTTTTATCTCCAATTAAATCTATTTGAGCAAGAGTCAAGAAAGAGGAGAAAAGGGGAACTCTGCTGTCAGAGAAACCCTGCTAAGAGGTTTGAGGAGCTAGTAAAAACCTTAATTATTATATCCAAGGTAGGGAGGTAAGCCTTGTCCACTTTGCTGAACAAGGTTTGAAAGGTATTTTACAGGATATATGAAGTGGAAACCAATAGGAAATAAACCGTCCCACCTATAATTGCTTTATAAGAAGTTATTTAGAAGGCAATACCAAAAATGTATTTCCTTTCCATGGCCAAAGCAGTTTTATTCCTCACCTTTGGATTTAGCTGAAAAGTCAAGTGAACAGTTTCTCCAAGCTGGATTTTAGCAACATCAAAGAGGACAGTGAATAGGAGGTCATCTTTAGTGACTGCATTTTCATCATACACTTTCAGCTCAAGAATATTCTGTGAGCAGAAATACAGGATTAGGAACATCTCTATTTTGAGACTTTATGGAGGCACAAGATGATGTCAGCATGTTAAGGAAGGTGGAGAAATAATGGGGAGAAGTGAGAGAGCATGCACAACCTTTTCATCCACACGGAACAGATGGGTTTGTTGCTGATTTTCCCCTTCAGAGCAATATAAACGACAATGGCTAGTAAAATCATTGAATGTGTAGTTGAAAAACATGTTTGACCTCTAATTTGGTTTGAGGTCACCACTTTTTCCCAAATTGTAGGAAACCATCTAGTGGTCAGGACTTTATTGCTATGGGTGAAAAAAAAAATGTCCTTGGATATAAATAGTGATTAAAATGTGTTAAGGAAGTGCCATATAACTACTACACGGTTGCATAATTATATCCTGTAAATTATTAAAAAGAATGCATGAAGATAATTACCATGGACTCTACAGAAACTAATATCTTTTTGTTAAATTGGTGACAAAATGCACAGAAAGCAGCAGAACAAATGTCTATTTCCATCAGACGGTATTCTACACCTCTCAATCTTCCTTCCTCCCACTGCACGGATCTCCTCCTCTCCCTCCACCACCTGCCTGTTTGGGTGGGCAGGAGGGGTAACAGCCCCTGCTATATCTGCCTGGTAGCTTCACACGGGCTGGCTCAGGGGTGCCTCCCAGAGTGCTGAGCAAATTAAGATTAATGGCTGTTTTCTCAGTGGGGAGATAATACAGGACTTTCTCCATACATTCAGCAGCTCCTTTTCGTGTAAATTACAGGGACCTCTTATCTCAGAGATTCCTACTTATTCATCAGATTTAACTGAAGCTTGCTGGGAGGTACAGTGCTTACTAAAGACACACAGATAGGCACACGGTTTCATGCACAAACATGTGCCCAAAAAAAAAAAAAAGTAAGCACGTGAGCTTTGTTGCCTTAAAATTTCATAATGAATCACAGAAAGGCCCATAACTATATCTGTGAAGTGACTGCATATACAAATATATTGAAAGGAAGATGATCCAGAATCCAAGTATTCAATTTTGACATCTGTCATTTCTGTAAGAAACCAACAAGTGGGAGATAGCAAGCTGTAGTGAACCTGAGTTTGCAGTTTGCTGTCAGAAGACAGAAAGGCTGCCGCCCTTTACGGCTGTACGTGTAAATGCATCGCACTGTGCTTCACCCAGAAAAACAACTCTTTTGGGGGCTGACAGGGTCGGCAGTGGGTTCCTGCCCGCCACACTTGCTAAGAGAAACATACTGACAAGAGGCAGAGAGAAGCAGCCACAGCAATTTGGTTTACAGGCCAGCCATAAATAGCCTGTAAAGGATTATGAAAAGTGATGGAGGGGATATGCTTAAAGCAATAGTTTGCAGTGTGTAGAATGCAGGCTTAAACTAAAGAGCAGATCAATTTTCCTAGCTGTGATATGGCAACAGACCATCCTCATTTGGCTAAAATGGCTGACTTATTTTCTTAGTGACTGTTTCGAAGTCCCTCAGCTACTCCCAGCTAGCCAGGAGGGGCATGTGCAGCGTGCTGGCTGGCTAAGGGGGGTCTCTGGCTGCTCCGTTGGGATGCTGTGTGGGAAGCAGCTGGGGCTTTCTGGGCAGTTGACCTTTTCTATCCGCTCCTGACAAAGGACGTGAGGACAGCATCGCTGGGAGCCGGGCACCGAGCAGAGCCAGCCCTCGGCAGGGCTGCGTGCCACCAGCTCCGGGCAGGGTGGCCCTCCTGAAGCTGGGGGAGCACTGCCCACAGTACCAGCCCAGGAAGCTCTTCCTCGCCAACTGTGCTTTGTCAGACGTTCATCAAAACAGATGCCTTTCAGTGAACACCCCTGCTCCTGAGGGGAACCAGCCCGACATACCCAAACAAGTTTTTCTCTTCCACAGAGACAGTGTATTGAATGATTGTACTGAGCTCTGGCTACCATGATTTAGGAAGATGAATACCTCAATACACAAGGCAGGCAAGGAGAAAATAACCAGACCAGCAGACTTTGGCTCTGCTCAGAGGGTAATGAGCAGAGCAATTACAGTGTATGCAGAGAAATCTGTGAGAGCCTTAACTTAGTCTGCTGAGCCCAGACAGCAGCAAGGCAGCAGTGACAGACATGACAGAGATCTTTGGTTGTCCCAAATCCCCATGACATATTGAGGAGCCCATATTGAAGCCACAGCAACCACCACCACGCTGCTGCTGCCAAACACTGAAAATTACTGGGGCTAATACCACGTGTTTTGTCTCCTCCTGCAAGCTTACTGAAAAGTAAACGTGAAGTCTTCCCAGATACTACTCTATGAAGAACTAGTTCAAGCAGCTTCCTGTGGCCAAGATATTTTTTTTTCAGCTGTGATGTGTGGTATCACAGCTTTGAAAGACCTGTCAGCCACGAACCATTGCAAGGGGCAGTTGTTCTGGTGCAAGAGTTGCAGATCAGTGTGTGTTTTTTCCCATACTGCAATGTTTGTCCCTTGCCTTTCACCTCACTGATAAACCTGCAGGGCTCAGTGGAATTGTGCCCCACTGATATTTTGAAAGAAGTTGGAATTTTTTTTAGGCCTGCAGGGAAAGCACTGGATGTAGGCCACAGATGGGCAGACGTGTTAAAGCTGAAAGCCATACCAGACAGCACCAGTAGCACCTAACTCTGTGGAAGGAAGCCTGAGAACTTGTACCATGGGCAACTTCTTCAGACAAAGGCAAGAGGGATTGTTCATTGGCGACCCTGTGGTGTAACCACACTTTGAGCTATTCTGAATGATCTTTTGGATGAGTTTATTGATTCTTAAGAGAGCTGGGAGACTGGCCTTCTGCTTTGGCACTTGTCAGAAATGCTCTTGTCCTGCTTTGCCGTCAGCACTAGGAAATGAAAGGTGAGAGTTGTAAAGCAGAGTTTGACTGCCCCAGGTGAAGTAAGCTTGGCTTACTCGGCCTATCACTGATCTTTGGGGACTCAGACTCTGAAGATTCTGTCTTTTGGAGGGAGTTGATAGTGGGACTTCCAAATCTTCTTAAGCTCTAACATTTACGATCAAGGTAGAAGTTCAGCTGGTCTTCCTTTGCAAACATGAAGTGTTGTTTTGTGGGTCTTTTTAATTGCAGGTCATTCCAAAGAAATAGTAAAAAAATACAGCACTGTGATGTTTCCATTACTTAGCTCATCCGTGTCTTTTATGCTATTCAATTTACTCTGAAATTCTCACCTTTACTCTTAAAAAGTAGTGACTAAAAAAAAAAAAAAGAAAATAAAAAAGAAAAAGTGAAAAGTGGTAGAACATTATATGAATAGTTGTAAAATACCCTGGTTATCTTTTATATATCAGAAAATAAAATTTGATTTTGCTGCTGCATGCTACTCCACATCTCTTTACCCATATCCTCGTAGTCCCTCACACATATTTACTTTTACTGTACCTTACATATCAATCAGACAATGAGATCTCTTCCCCAAAATAAAATCAAATGCACTTTGCATCTTACTTTTACTTGGCTCTGGATCCTGAAGCAAAATGTTTCATTCCACACTGGATCTTTGCAGTTCTTCACAGTTTTGGTCCGGACAGCCTCAGAGGAAGCAGTGGGCAAGGACAGGCTTACATAACAATCAGTTTGATTAACTGTATTTGAAAAAAAAAAAGATATTGTAACTAACAAATTACTATAAATATCTTAGAGCACAGCCTTATAACACCACATAGACAGCAATCTGCAAAAAGGAGATACTGTTTCTATCACTTTTCTTACAGGTCCTTATTCAATAGCACTCTCTACTGTTTGTTTCCCCTTGCAGCTGGGAGCTCTGGTCATTAATGGAGATTCAAAGAAGCTACTGCAGTAAAGACAACCAGTAAGAAAAAAATATGCAGAGCTAGTTTTACTTAACAACACCTATTATTGGTATGTGCCATTTGTTGCAAATCAACAGATTTCCGTGACGGAGAAGAAAAAGGTTTACATTTTAAGAGAGCCTTTTTAAAGGGTAAAATACTTATTTAACTCTTTAAGCATTTAGACAAGGGTCTAAATTTGTCCTTTGCTCTTGAGAGAGTAACAGAGGGCTAAAGAGGATCTGGGTACAAAGGATCTTCCCCCCTCTGGACTGCTGCCCCCATGTAGCTGTGGCCCTGTCCACATAACGAGCCAACTGCGTCACCCAACATGTAGCCACATCCCTTCACCACGAAAAAATATGCAAGAATAGCAGCACGCTTTTATCTTACTGATTTAAACTCTGAGCCTTGATAGTGAAGAAACGTCTAACTTCTGAGAAAGGTGTTAATATAACACAAGGTTGCACAGTTAGCTACAAGTGTGGCATTAAATCTTCATAATACAGGGGTGGCTGCTTTGGGGTGGGCTCCCAGGAACCGCCCCCAGCCCCAAACTGGGGCAAACAGCCTCCCAGCCGGGTGAGTGCAGCTATGCTGGGCACTGCTGCAAGGTGCTGGCGAGTTGTCTCTTGGGGATTGCCAGAGTTTTCGGGTGAGAGGCAGGTTGGGTACTTGTACATCTGTGCAACTAGTTTTCCTTTGTGTGCTAACCTGGTGTGTGTAGAGTATTTCATGGTTAAGATGCTCTCTGATACTGCTAAGCGGATGAGTTTTTTAGCAGGGAGCGGTGCTGGGCATCTGTTCCTAAGTGCCTAAAAGAGTCTCATGAACCTGTGGTAATAAACCTGAAAATACAGTGAAGAGGGGTGGGACTCACTTTCTCTGTATTGTCACTCATGCTTTCCAGTCCTCCCATTTGGAGCAAATCTGCCGTCCTTCAGCCCTGTGCTCTGTTTGCACTTATTTTCAGACAATGGACATTTCTTTGGTCTGCTGGGCAATTACAGCTTTCTCTAACATCTCTAGCTCTAACAATCTGTTTTATAATCACAGTAACAGGTCAGATTTGGGTGTAATAACACCCAATTTGGTACTGTGGGATACATGCTAAGAGGCAGCATGACCAAGTCAGTAGCCTGCTGGAAAAGGTCTCATGACATCTTTGCTCCAGTCCAAGCTCTGCTCCAGACTGCTAGGTCATCCTATGCAATTGCTTCCACTTAAATTTATCTCGCCTCTCAGTATGAATGTCCCCATCAATAAAACAGTGATATTGATCCTTTCCTCTTTTGTAATCTTCCTTGACATCCCGTGATTAAAATCATTATACAAAAAATAACTACTGTTATTAATATTGCTGCATGACCCACAAGAAGAGAGTGTCTTATCAGTAATTACAGTATTCTTTCTCTACCAGTCTCTTGGTTCTCATTCCACACTTTCTTTAAACTTGTGGTGTAACCCATGTGGCAATGAATAGGTGTTTCGTAAAGCAATTTGTGTAATCAGGTTATGTATGATTTATCTTTCAAGTCCTCTGATACTGTCTGAACATGAAACATCTTTCAGTTTTTCAGCATGCATTTGATAGTTTTCCCCTTACTGTCCATATCAGGGAAGAAATTACTTAAATGTTACAAATGTAGATGTCTATAATTCTTGTAAATAATATTAGGATATTCTTAGACTTATTAGTGCAATTTTAAAATGCAGAATATGTGCAATGTCCCTGCAGATAACAATTTATTGGTAAAGGCGGTGATAAAATAATTTCTTTAGCTCTCTCCCCCACAATATTTTCTACAATTATTCCATTGATTTTTAACATTTGAAAAAAGATAATATGAACTTTACATAGTTACTTCTTCAGATGCAGATAAGAGTGAGAATATCTGTTTCTTCAGCATCTGTATCTGTCAGTTATGGACTACTGATATATGTGCATTTTAGAGAATTAGTTCTTTTATGGTCTGGGATATCTCTTTGTTGTACATAGTAACTATGAATCCTGATTTGGAAGACAGGCACTGGTTATTTACACAGTATCAAAGAAGCTCTAAACTTGTGATTTATAATCTTGCATCAAGATAAAGCTGTGGTGGGATCTCTGTTCAGCCTTTTATCCTCTCTAAACACAGTAGCACTATAGCCAACTTGAGAAGCTAGTCTAGTCTTTAACAAGGCTGTTCACCCTTAATAAGAGTAAAAACAAAGTCCCACAACCTGATGATCCACCTGTAACACCAGATCAGTTAGCAACCAGTGAGGCCTCAGTCTCAACATAGCCCAAGAAAAGAATGCAGATAGAGACGAAGATATCTGAATCTGAAAACAAGCAATTACAGCTGGGACACTGCATGAAGAATAACAAATTATGCCCCAGAACTATAATGTTGCAAGACTTACCTGATAACTTATATATATAACACAGATTTAGATAAATTTTGGACCAGATCCCAAATATACAATGATAAACTTAAATGTAGGTGATGAGATTCAGCATTGCAATCTCTTTGTATACACTCCCAGCCCTGGACAGGAACAAGTGGATGCTCAGTGTCTTCCATGCTGTAGCTCTCTTCCACTCTTTTTCTCCCTGCACCGTAAAAGGCTTTAACTGTTACCAGCTACTAAAATTAAACACGTCCAGATTGAAGAGGATTGACTTAGACATCCTGGCATATGAGAAAGAGCTGAAAGAATTGGGTTTCTTAATAACAACAACACAGATTCTCAGATAACATGGTAATAGTCAGTTCTGTAATGTCCAAATGATTGTTGCAAAGAGCATAATGATCTGTGGCTCTGAGTGGCCAGAGGGAAATAAACTAATATAAGGAAAACTGCTCCTGCTCTAAGAGAGATAGCTCTACTGAGAGAGATTTTATACATTTTCTAGGTAACTTGTTTCAGAGGGTATTGGTATCCAGATATGTATCAAAGGGTGGCAGACAAGGTAAACTTGATCCTACTTCAGGAGAAGAGGACCAGCCCAGGTGAACCTACAAGGTGTCATGGAATTACTGCCACATGATGCCTGTGTTTGTGCTGGAAGGCAATAAACAGGATAATCATGTCATGTCAATTATATTGCATGGACATCAACTAACCGGTCTCCCTGCTAGCCTTGACTGTCAGGGAAGGAAGTGATAGGACATCCTTATATTGTACACCAGCCCAAGAGATCAATTCCCAGATATCTGGGCTCTGTCTCCAAAACAACTCCAAATCTTCTTTGACATGTATAAACTAATGCTGTAAGTTCCTTGGAAGAGTTGCCCCCTTTCCAAACAGATTCAGCGTCCAAGTAACAAGGCCTAAACCCGTACTAGAGCTTCTGTGTACCATCCCAATATAATCACACAAAGGAAGCAATAAAAAAAGCAACACAACATAATGCAGAGAACAGCTGTGCCACAACTTCTCCTATCCACCCCAACTCCTTCATGAAGCAACAGGGGATAAATTATACTGCCTAAGTGGCATATTGGGTACATGTAGTTGTTCTTGCAAGATTCGTGCATGCTAACAGAGGCACAGATGTCATTAGATCACACTCAAATATGATCTCTTTTGGCAAAGTGGAACTAGAAATCATGTACACCCTTTTTTAGACTTTTCGGAAGCATTGCCTTTATTTCACGGTTCCCACTTTCAATATGTCAGCCAGTAGGAACCAAAAAGATGTATATTTTTGGCCAAGAGGTACTATAAAGTGGTCAGACTTCCTTTGTTCCACCACAGACCCTCTTGCAGTGATATGTGGTAAAATCTTACATCTATCACTGGAAAATATTTTTTAGAAAGTTCTTCTATTTCCATTTAAAAATATACTAGCCAAAAATTAGATCTTGGCCAGACATCGACACTGTTGATGCAGACACTGTGGGTAGTTAGGACTGCTGAACACTTGAAAAAACATTATCAAATGGAAATATCATGGAAGTAGACTTGGAAACAGGCTGCAAGCAGTACACATAAGTGCCTTAGATTTCAAAGAAAATACAAGTGAGATCAAAATCAATACCAGAAACAGCTGAACCAACACATTAACACTCACAAATTTTCTTTCTTCAGAAAATATTCCCAAGAATGTTATTCACCCAGTAAGAAAAAAAGAAACAAAAATGTTTTTAACATGTAACTAAAACTTAACAATTATTTTGATGCAGAAATGCCTCTTTCTTGCTTTATAAAAACATGTAGTTATGATACCTTTTCTTGCATTCTCCTCTAGAGGAGTTTTTCTGAAAAAGCAGGATCAATACATCATGGGAGTTGTAATCTTGTGCAGGAACTGAGGCTAAACTGCAGCACTGACAGTGCAGTGCATCAGTAATTCCAATTTGAATTTTTAAATTGAGATTCAGAGTATTGAAATCAAAACTTTGTTACTAAATAAACTTTATGACAGGGACACTTCCTCTAGATACCCTTTCTTTCAACTAAAATTTGGTACTGAATGGGAAGCTACCAGAAAGCTGTAGCTCAGTATGATAGCGAGAAAAAGGTCAGCTGACTGGTATAAGGTGCTTCTCTTCCACTGGGTTTGGAGTTTCTGAAAACTAGAAAGTGTTTGCAAATATGATGGGTGAGGCTTAAAATATTCCAAAGTCTCACTTACAGGAAGCAGCTAGCACTGATAATCCATAGAAATTTACTGTAGATTCTGTACACATAAACATAGATACCTGTAGGGGTTTTTCGTTTGGGTTTTTTTTTTTTTTTTTTTTTTTATGGTGGAGATGGAAGGGTTATGCTAAGGAAACAGCACAGAAATAATAAGGCACATTGTTATAACTAAGTAACAGAAGTGTGGTGCAATAAGTCACCTCATTCCCTCACATGATGGTTTGCAGCAGCCAGTATGAAGGTAAAGATGTCGATCCTGATGGGTTAGTTACTTTGGTAAGAAAAATTCCATAATATACCAGAACAACTCACTGGAAGCAAGAGTGTTCACACCACAATATAAAAGGGTCTTCGTGTGCCTAAAAATTCAGCCCGAAGTCTGTAAATGTCAGTCACCATTTTGTGAACTAAATTTTGGACCTACAGGGCATAACACACAGCTGAAGACTACAGTTTGATTGTTTTGGTTTATTTGTTAAAAAGAGTTCATCCAGCCTGGATTAAAAGCTTACATTGCAGCAGTGGTTCATCCTGACATAGATATTACAACTTGGAGTTGTTGCCATTCACATTTTATATGTCTTTTCTACAAAGATGTCACCATCAGTTTCTTTCACATCGAAGTAAGCCACTGATAAACACACAGCCTCCAGACTGTCTTTTATGACAAGACTACAACTAATCCTATTTTCACAGTGAAATTAAATGAGCTCATATTCTGGCTGGAGTCCTTCAGGACTCCCAACTGATCTAGCAGTCTGCAGCAACTTTCCTGCCAATAAGAATGAATGAAAGCATTAAGGACAGATATATCTGACTTACAAGGAACATT
Organism: Tyto alba; assembly: GCF_018691265.1. Lineage (NCBI taxonomy): Eukaryota > Metazoa > Chordata > Aves > Strigiformes > Tytonidae > Tyto > Tyto alba. The sequence goes on from NW_024881280.1 coordinate 8,631,505, forward strand.
TATACCCAAGACCCCTTTTCCCTAGCTTTCATTCTTGAACTGAAAGGGTATTCAAGGTTGGTCCTGAACAAATAGGAGAAGATTAATACCTGTGCTGTACAGACATTCAAAAAGATTGCCAGTTTAATAGCAGAATATGATGCAAGCACCAGCAACAACATTTGTGAGTGAACCTTACTTTTAACCTTCACTGGCTACGACTGCAGCACTACTTTATTGGCTCCCACTGAGGATACCCCATCAGAGTGTGTAGAGAGAAACCATAGTCTCACGTGGACACTCTCACATGTCTTTTCAGCAATGCAGACTATCACAGCCATGTCAAATCTAGCCTCTCTACTTTACATTGGCCTCCCACATAATAGCAAATCACATTTGGGTTCTCGGTCCTTATCTACAAGGTAAACAATCTCCTCAGTTCAGCAAAAATGTTGCCTGAAGCTCTGCTCTGGAGACCATTGCTGATAAAGGTCCTCAAGCCCTGTGAACCTCGCCTCTGGGCAAGGCCGTCCCTGGCACTGCTCTGAGTCTTCAGAATAAAGCTCCATGGGGACTAAGACATACCACAGGCCTTATCACATTGTACTTTTATTGTAGAGCTCACCTCAGACCTCAGCAACATCCATGTAGACGCATGTGAAAGAGCACCAAGGGAGCACAGATGCATAAAACAAAACAGATCTCTGCTCAGAGGGTGTGGGAAAGAATGAATCACTGATTACAAATATCAGTCACACTGCTTAATGCACAACTGTATGAACTGCAGATACTGCTGTCTTGATGAAACCAGACCAACTAGGACAGAACTATAACAGAATCTGCAGGTTCTTTAACAGTGTATAAGAAAATCCATTGGGAATCAATTAACAAAAATGCATATAAATGTATTTTTCACAATAAAATACTAAAGACGAGAAGTTGTACCTTCTTCTCATCAAAGAAATGCCTCAAAAATCCAGAAGTTCTGCAATAAGTAAATACCTGTATCAGTCTTCATATTTTTTATTAACTTATTTGAATGTCCCACATAACAACTAATAGGCTTGCAAACACAGATCTGCTGATATTCAATTTGTGGTTACTGTTCAGTGTCAAGCAAAGTATACTTTGGTCTTAAACTCAATACATCATTGTGCAATAGTAAGCAGGATATAGAGGAAAATATGGGCCTTATCAAGGATGATCAAAAATGCCAAGGCATGACAACATTTAAGAAGATGTGGGAGACTGTAAGCATGGGAAAATGCAATGCTCAGCTTAGTTTCTTAAGTGGTGAGAAGGTGTTACACAGCTCAACCCAAAGAAATTTGTAAATATAGAAAGCCTATTCAGAAATCAAAACACATACTTCATCATCATTATCTGTTGACAATTGTTGGGGTTGCTTACATATGTTTGAAAGAAACTGCATGCTAGTCTTGTGCTATCTGTGTCATTTATTAGCACAGCACTTCATGAAATCTGGCTCAGCTCTTGCAGAAACATCCATCAAGGTCTGCTGGAACTTTTCAAGTGCAAACAAGAAAGTTGTGTCCAGATCAGTGTCTGCCACTGCCTTTTACCTCTGCAAGCCAAATAGCAGAGGAGAAGTGAAGGGTCATGAATCGCTGCATGGACCTGTGTCCTCTCAAAGCACCATGTGATTCTACATTGCTGCCATCATCACCTACTCATTCCAGCCTCTCCTCTCCACCCAAGCTTCTCCCTTCTTCATTTCCATTGCCTCCACCCTTTTCAAACCTGTTTAAAAACAGGTTTTGACATTTAAAAAGACTATAAAACACTATAAAACCTGTTTCAACCACTTGTTAACCAGAAGCCTCCTCTAAACAAGAAGTTAACGAAGTCTACTAGGAACATGTAGTACCACCACAAAAGGCTTTAAAGATCATCCATGTTCAATGAAAGACAATAGCTGCAATACCACCCGTGCTGGTATGGTATTAGAGCACAGTAGCTGCTCTCACCTTTGCCTTTGAGACAGAGATGAGCCTAAAATTTATCTAAGTTTGTTTACTCATTTTACCAGTCCTACAGCCAGTAATCAGTCTATCCTCCTAATGCCCTTGCTGCATTCCTTGCTTTAGAGACGAGGAATTAAGGATTTGAGGAAACTCATCGTCTTTGACCATTGCACCAAGAGTGTGGAGAACATCATGGGGGAACATCACACATAATACCTTTAACCACTAGAACAGCATTCTGTTCTTGCACACAGAAGTACACAGAGGGCTGCAAGAAGATGCATGCGTACCTATGTACAAACCATTGATACCTAGTAGTAGAGATGAAATTATTTCCACAGCTGTAAGGAGGTGCCCTGACCAAGATTCTAAAGAAATAACATATTAATGAGCATTTTGATTATACATAGTGTTGTCCTTTTTAAGTGACAGTTTATGATAGTATGAAGTCACAGCGCAGGCTTTTCATTGCCACGCATTTTACCATGTATACAACACAACACATTGCATACAATACAACATACACTGTGCTCTATACAGTACCCTCCATCATGGCGTTTCTGCCAACAATACATTAAAGACTTGAGAAAGGGAAAAACCTCTAAATAATCTCTTAGACTAGGAAACACAAAATGGGTGTTCTGAGGTAAACCAGGTTTTTGCATGTGTTTAGACATGAACTGATGAAGAGTGGGAGCAGAGTTGTGTGACATGGGTGGATAAAATCAGACAGAAGATTGAATGGAAAGGAGCAGTGGTTGTTAACAACTGCAACTGTGAAGTTGATTCACATAATATTCATTGAGATTATCCATTATTTTGCTAATCATATTATTAACTGAGGTTATGACTTTGTTATTATAAACATCAGTCAGGACCAGGGTTCCACTTTGACAGGTACCTTAGTAGTTATGCAATTAGCTGTTGATCCTGATCTAACCAGCTTACAATTACGGTAAGAAAAGCCTTGCTTCAGGATATGACATCACAGGGAGGAGCTTCTGGTGATTAACACTTGCTTTTATACCTGTTTGTTTCAGTTTCTTAACCAGTGAGGAAATCCTTGTTTACAGGCCTCATTGTAACTCAGCAGATATCCACATAACTACTTCTCTATCCTTGTGCAGATTCCTATTGCCAAGTGTTTGTCCTGGGCTGCTTTTAGGATTTCTCTCCATTAATGCAAACACAGCCTGAGCAGCCAGTGGCATCAGAAGCTTAGATGAGGTGCCTTGCAAAGACATCAGAGCTCTTTTTCGAAGGCCCACATCCCAGGATTTCTCTCAACTGTGGAAAAAGAAAGTGACCACATCCATTTTGACAGGGAAGTGATTTCACCCTAAAAGCAAACATGCCATTGGCGCTGGCCAGCCCAGGCATCTGCCTGCTGGTACTGCCCATGCTGCCCCTCACATCAGTGCTACACTCGGTGAAAAAGGTAAGAAGTAGCATACACAGATCACTGTGTGCACGTCTTCAATCAGTCCTTTCTGCACACAATAGTTCCTTTTGGAGAACATGGCAATGAAAGGGAATTCGTTATTATGATGGCATCACAGAGGATTGAGGTCATATAAGAAAAAACACTTGTAATAGTGCTTTCCAAATTTAAAAGCAATGGACACTGTAGAATTGGGAGTTTCCTATGAAATTACATAGCAATAAGGCCCACATTTAACAAGAACCAGATTTAATACTATAGTTAAAGACAAGACTAAGGTTTTATCTAATGAGAATGCTGGTTGAGATTAGCTTGTCATATTAAAGAAAAAAAAAAAATGTAGCTGTAAGGCCATTCCAGGAAAAGCTTTCTAGAGCCTTGGACTTTGCAACATACAAAGTAGGGCAAGCCAATATTTTTAAAGACATTTTTTGTCTCTTGAAGGGAATATTTCTGTGAAATACATGTATGTAGAAAATGTTACCTTATATTTCACTACTAGCCTATGAAACAAACAGGATTCTCTCCCATAGGTGTGACTTTGAACTGTAAAAGATACTTATTTTCCCTTCTGGAAGACGAATGAACTCTGCCTCTGAGAAAAGGGCCACCCTGACCCAGATGTGCCAGCTGTGGGAGGCAGCCTGTGCCCTGCTGCAACTGCAGCGGTGGCCCCGGGGGCCAGCGGGCACCGGGTGTGCGCCGACGGGACTGTGCACAGCCAGGCAGGTCTGGGCAGCCACGCTGGAAACAACATCTACTCCAGGGAATTTGCACAGCGTAGGTCTAGTTCTTGTTATAATCAGCACACAGTGGGTGAAATGCAGTGGTACTTAGCCAGCACAGCAGTCTTCCCAGAAGGAAAGTCCGTCATGGTTAAATGGTGGAAATGCAGAGCCTTGCATAAAGGTGGCTGTCATGGGGATCTGTGAAGAAATGGGTGGGGGGACATGAAGATGAAAGCTATGCCCTCTTCCAGTGAACTTGGCTGGTGGAGCAGCCCTTAGGAAACAAGAGTTTTGCAACATCCAATCCCTTCCCACACATGGGAAGCCTTCTGAAATGCGATCTCCACTATGTCAACTGACAAGTAGAGTAAGGGAAGATTATGGGAAGTCACTGGAGGGCAGAACAAATTCAGAGCCTTTCAGCAGTGAAGGCAAAACTGATTGTTGCCACTACAAGGATGAGGTGTTGAGATTGCAGCAAAGGTTTTTGTGACATGGAATCCAGAGGGTAGACAAAGACTAATGCTCATGAATAGTTTATGTAAGTTCTGGAGGAGACTGGAGGTGTTGCTGCATTCATAGAAAAACTGTATTTGGCCTGGGAAATTACCAGCTCTGAAGTGATCAAATGCTGGCAGAACACATTGTGCAGAGAGCACTACACGCTTTTGCCCTACTCTCACACTCCTCCCCTGCCTTTGGCCACTCTCAAACACGGGGCATGAAAGATCTGATCCAGAGCAGCCACTCTTGTGTCCCTGTGCATTGCAATGGGGGTGCAGGAGCATGGAGAGCCCAGTCACCTCAGTTTGTGACCCCCTGCTCTGGATGCTGCCAATAGCTCCCTATTTTGCTTGTGCCTCAAACCAGCCTGGTTGGATGATCAGTGTTCAGATTATGGGCAATTACACACTTCTCTCCAAAATCTCATATCAGCCTGTATAGTTGCAGAGAAACAGCACCACCCAGGCAGTGAATCCAGATTTTGCAGGAATGGTGGATACATTTATGAAGGTTTGTGACTGCCACAAAACTTTCACAGTTTTAAAACAAGAGACAGCTGTAGTCATGCATCTGTTAATGATAAGTTTTCTGCTGGTTTTGGAATAAATACAAAGGGGCAGTTGTCTTTGTAAGACAATTTAGTAAGAGCTAACCCTAGCTAGTGTGCAGAAAAGGCATTCTCAGTCCAGTCTGAAAAGGGCCAGCTTTTCTCAAGCTGGCATTTCTGCTGCCCATGAAAGGCAAAGAAGAGAAAAACAAAATATCTGTAACTATTTGGTTAGCAAAATAAGTATACAGACCTCCCCAAAGAATAACACACTGAAAATGGGTTTGGTGTTTTCCTATGACACTGAGAAAGATCATCTGGGTCTTCCCAATGCAAAGTGAGCTGAAAAATGCCAAAGTAAAATCCCTTAGTGGCCTCCAAGTGCCGACAATTTTGGGTACAGCAATACAATGCAAACACTACTTTTGACTCAGGAGGCAGATCTCTGAGCCACAGACCTCATGAACCGCAGATCCCTTGGGAGAGCGGGGCAGGGAAAAGCACGCCTCGGTGTTTGCCCTGCCCAAAAGCATTTATTATAGGTCACTTCTGGGGGCATACTGTAAACCTGGAGGAGCCTTTGGATTCGTCTTGCATTGCTATTCTTATGACTTTTGACAGGGAAAATTTAGCCAAACTCAATTTTGCCCAGAAATTTCAACAGCAGTGTCTTGGGAATGATATGGACTACTCAGACTGTAGTTGCCTGATAACCTACATAATGTGGGAGCAAATCCTGATTCATGAGTAAGCCTTATTCATATCAGATTCAACACACATTAGTAGCCTAATTCTTGTTATTATGTTCACACCATGTACAAATACAACCTTTTGTCTGACACAACGGAAAAATGTCAGGAGATCATGATTATAGATGATTGCCACAGCGATCCTATAATAAAAAACCCAAGTCCTATATTATATGACATGTGTGAGATCTGAGGAGGCATGGATGCTGTGGGTTGTGGGTAGCGGTTCCTCTGCCCAAGGAGGACACTTTAACTGCATAGTGCCACAGCTGAAGAAAAACAAAGTGTGCTCATTTTTGACAGGTGGTCTTCCAAAAACCACAGGTTGATTTAATCAGACTCTGACTACAACAAAACACTGATGTCTCTTTGCAGTTTAAATTATTTCTGTGCCGTCTTTCAGGTCTCTGTACCCATCTCTGTCTCTCTTAACATCTTTAAGTTGCACAGAAATTGTGACTGAAACAAATAACTGTGAATGCAAAATACAACTGATTCTTTTCCTCCTAAAATATATTCTGAGATAAATATACTTCAAATATTTACAAATATTTGAATAAATACATGAATTACATGCCAAATACATTCCCACAAATAATATTTTAAAAAATAATTTTTGAGCAAAGATTAATTTTAGGAAAATAAATATCTACAGAAATACAAATATGTAGGCCTAACTAGTTAGCTTTACTTTCTTCTTAAATCCTTGTTGCTACTTTCAAGGGACTCTATTCACATGCAATGAAATGCATAGATTAAGATTCCCCCATTTCCTTTCAAAGACTCCACGGGTCTCACTGCCCATAAATGTACTTCAGCCTAATCCACTCTGAACTTGGTATAGACTACAAAGTGAGCTTTGCTGTACATGCCAATACCTCTCTCTTTCATGGCAGATGTTTTTAATGGGTGCCTTTTGATCTTTTCCTCTGAGGACTTCTCTTACTATTTAGGTATTAGAAGCTATCTACACATCATTTTTGTCAAGAATGGAAGGGCCGACATGTAAAGGTTCCTACTACACTCTCACACTGTTTTTCTAATTCATCTTAGTGCTTTTTAACAGTCTCATTTCTTGTGATCTGTATCACACCACCTGACATGGATCCACTAACAAAATTAAGTGCTCTGAGAGAACGTACAGGTACGGTGCAGATAAAGTCTTACTGGCTCTTTGCTGTGCCACAGGTAACTTGCTCCTGCTTTTCAGAAGGGAAAAAAAATGTGGTGCTCTGTTGCACAATAAAGAAAGGCAACTGGGATGGGGATGGACATGGACGTGGCTGCTTTTATCAGACCCTGACACCTAGCACTACTTCTTTTGGCTCTTGACAGAAAAGACATTCCTCCACATCTGGCTTTGGAAGCAAATCTCCAGTGACATAGTTTCATGCCTGCAATCAGGCAGTCAAACCTCTGCTCAAAATGAAGATACAGAACAAAGACTGATACAAGATAAAGAGCTAAGATAAATGACTATGGGTTTATGGAAGTTCTTTGGTCCTTAAGAATATAAAGGCTGCCTTTTCCAATCATTATAAAATGCTGAGAAAGAAATAAACATCCTGGATTTTAAGGCCAAAGGCAGATTATCAGGTTATCAACTCTGTAGGTGGTTATCTTGATGCTATTGTATATCAGAGCAATTTAGGCATTCCCTTGGGCTGGTATCATTTACGCCAGAAGACAGCTCAGCTGAAATTAAAAAGACAGAGAGGGAACTGAACCATCCTTTCATCCTTCTCTGAAGATATGATGTTTTCAAGTAAAAGCAATATTCCTGTGCTAGGTTTAACAGTAGAAAAGCAAGAATTGAACAGTAATCTCTAAGGAGGCATATACTCCTGTTGAGTTCACTTGGTCTCACTTAATACGAAAAGGTACCTATGCCCTTCCCTTCCATTGCATTCCTGCCTTGTTCTTTCTCTCTGAAGCAGATATTTGAGTTGACCTTCAGCTTGATTTCTCCCACCTAAGTAACCACTGAAATTCCCTCTCTTCACTTCCACTTCTACCAAGTCCCCAGAAACATTTCAACAGTACTGGTTTTGTCTTGAAAGTCTGATATTTCAAGTACATTTCAGTAAACACTTGACAGAAAAAAAAAAAAGCTGTTTGACAATAAGCTATATAATGCTCCTCTTTATTTTCTTTTTCTTTTTTTTTTTTTTTTTGATTGGGCACATAGAAATTCAGAGGTGTCCATATATATTTCTGCTGTCTGCAAAAAAAGCAGACAGGTACAGAAGATGATACCAAAGCTTCTGTGTTACCCCATAGGCTCTGGCAGCTGCTCATCAGTGCTGGCATTTTTGTTGAGAAGCAGAGGTGCAGTCTGCATTTCTGCACATCAAAAACTGCAACTGAGAATTAACACCTGAAATTGTTCAGCAAAACTGGCTCTGAAGCTTGTTAGCAGTTAAGATACTTTACAATATACCACAGTAGACCTTTGATATTCCCAATAATAGTAACATTCTCTAAACAGGAAGATATTGTTTATACAAAAATGTATTCTAAGAATAGTCTGAATTCAAATATGCATCAATATTTGAAACCACGGTGACACTTCATGCACAGATACAAGTTACAGTACTTGCTTATACTCTCTGCTTTCAGAACTGAACTACCAAGAACTGCAAGGCAAGATTTATACTCACACAGATCTGCCTTTCTCAGATTTCTCATTCTTACAATTTTTACAGAAAGTGAGCAGCACGGGCATTCTTCACTCTGCAAGAAAATGACAGTTATTACCTGCATGAATATTAAATTGTTTAAGCTTCGTAAAACACGCCTTTCCATATGAGTGTGTTGCAATTTTCAAAGCCATGAAGCAAAATTGGAAGATGAACTGTATGCATTTCTTTGGAAGTTAAAATCATGTCTACGTAGAGTTAAAAAAATGAGGCAGAAAAAGAGGAAATATTCCTCTCTCTATGTAGACTAATGATGGGAGAAATAACAGTATAGTGGATAGCACAGTAAAATGGTTTTAAATAAAATTAATGCTTGCATTACATGACACGATATTTTAATTTAAAATAAATCTATCAATAATTAAGCTGGAAAATAAACTAGCAAAGAAGGAGTGTTCATGAGAAACCCCTCCATTAAACATCTGTAGACAACAACAAAAGGTTTCAGTTCTCTTGAACAGTTGAAATTTCACATAGAAAGCAGATAATTGTCTTAGTTATGTTCAAAAGAATCATGACCCCAGAGGAAAATGAAACTGTTCGGTGAGGCACCACCAGCACAAAGGCAGAAGAATCTGCACAAAAGAAAACTATTTGGGAAGAGATGTTAACAAAATTTCCCCACCCAAACTAGATGCTGGATATTTACAAAAAGGATCATTAAGCACAAAAGGAAAGACAAATAATTAGACACAATCCAAACAAATTGCTAATTCTTGAAGATTTTAGTACCTGAAACTTCAGCTATTGCTCCACTAGAAGTCATTACCTAACCCCTCTCCCAGTCTCTGCTAGCAAAATGACTCTGTTAAATCCTTTAGCGGGGCTATGTCACTCCTTTTCCAGTTCAGAATTGACCCAGCTAAGAAGTTGGATGCAAATTCCCCTATCACTCTTGAATTATGATAAACCAACCTTGGTCCATATTTTATGTCTCTGTCCAAAACAGAAGGGCATGTTCCATCTGGATTCAGGTTCTGGCTGGAACAATTGTCCCACCCCCTGTCACCAAGAAGCCTCTTTCTCACAAGCCTCCTCCGGTGATAAAGGGCAGGGGGACAAGGAGAGAGGACAGTCCCATTCCTTGCTTTGTACATGTAACTTCTGCACAAAGACCATTGCCAGACTCTGTTCATTACACTCCCCCCCATTTCAAAAGGATGAACCTGTAGATACTTAGTGTTTCTCTAACCAGTTTGGTTAGACATTCATGCTTTTTATTTGTTAAGCCATGGGGATTCCACATCTGAGGTCTCCAAGCATCAGTGCACAATTACACTATCAAACATCCATGTTATGGAGAGAAGCTCTATAATCTCCATTTTACAGCAGGGGAAGCAGAGCACAGAATTATTTAATATTTTACTTATAGTCAAACAGCAGGTTAATGTCAGAGCTGAGGAGAGGACAGAGAATGTGACTCCCTCGAGCCCTACAGGCAGTTTTAGGGCTTCCGCCCCTCACACCCCCCTTCCCCACCCCCCACCCCCCAGTTATGTTACACACAAATAAGTAATAATAAAAAGTAGTCTCAGAGATTATGGACAAAGACAAATCAAGAATTTTGCAGGTGTCAGCCATGCACAAATGTCAAACAAGGACCATCTTTGTGTCCATGATTAATCACTGTTCTTAGTCAGTGACTTCCCTGCGTACATCGCTACCAGGCGGCTGGTAGCACGGCTACGCGGGCACAGCGTGTGACAATGCTCATAGCTGGCAGATGCTGTGCTGTGGAAGAGCCCAGCTTACACAGCAAACCACAGATTCAGCCCAAATCCTCAGCAAGCTCCTGTGAGCCCCCTCAGACTGCTTCCCAGCCTCCATGTGCATCACCCGCTGCAGCTGCACCTCCCTCCACATCAAAAGTGCCTCCACAGGGCAGCCAGTATCAGCAAAGCTATCAGTCAGCCTGACATCAATAAGTAAATACATACGTGAATTTGGATGAACAGTTCCCAAATCCTCTTCTAGACACCCGAATCTCAATCACAAACCCACCCCAGGTCATCTTTAGCTTCTAATGAATTACGGTCTGAATTTCCTCGCTCTTACCTCACGAGCACTCCAGTATGATCCCATCGTGCTCCCAGCTGCGTACAAGTCAGATATGGATGTCACTGTAGCATTAGAGGCAACAGCTGGTAGTGACTCACAAAGTACCTTTGCAAACTTTAAGGAGGCACCTGCTGAGGAGCAAGTGGCTTATCCACGCCCCACCTTCTTCATTGCCTGAAAGGGAAAGTTATGAAGAGAGAAGGGGAGGGATATTTGATAGCTAAACACCAGAGGTGTGTGTTGGGGGAAGGTTGTACACACCAATGTGCCAAATTTATTAGCTATTTGAGATAAGGGAGTGATAACACACAGCACCTATACATGGGTACCTATGACCTGGCAGCCTAAGCAACTCACAAATCAGAGAAAATGATAGCAGCTAGCTGTAGGCTGGAGGAAAGCAGAGTTCTACAACACCCCAATAAACAATCAAAAATTTTGTGGACAAAATACATTTGAAAGACCTTCTATTTCAACAGAATTTTATTTAGTTTTATTTTCTTGAAGGTAGAGGGGGATGAGTTGCTTGCTGGTAGATGTTTCCACATTTTCATTCATATAATTTTCAGGTGGATATATGTTTTCCTGCTTTCAGAACCCTTCCACAAACACAAAACTTCTTAGTAAACCAAGACAAAAAGAACAAACTATTCTCCAAACAAGGCTGTACATTGATTCATCCTAAATCCTAATGTCTAGATGTTTTAAACATAATGCAGTTTCATTATGCAGTTTATGGTATAAAAATGACACACAACTACTCCATTTTCTGGCAGAGAACCGTGCAGTAGCAGATATGCAGGTGAATAGCTCTTGCACAGGTCCAGCTGCTAATAGGCCCAGATATTTGATACGAAATGACGCCTTGAGAACTGCAGGAGGTGACACCATACACTCACAGTACCCACAACTTGTCTTCCCCTTCTACACACATCAGGAAAATGCAGAATAAAGGCCTTACGACTTTTCACTGAATTAAATTTACTTTTGTCATCAATGATTTTAAGATTAGGAATCTACCCTCAATGCTCTTTCGATTGAAGATGTGAAGTGACACAAGATAACATACTCCCATTAGCAGAAGTCTACCCAGTAGTAGTCTCAGCACAGGCACCTGGGAAAAGACGTCTAGTGAACATACAGCAAATGGAGAACCCAGTAATCCAAAACATTGTGCCGGTGTCTGAGAAACTTCTATCTCTGGTCTGGTTCAGATTGTCTGAGATTTTAGGGTGCATCACAAATTCTGAGAAGGGAAATGGAGAAGGTGAATCAGGCTGTAAGTGGGATCCTCAGAGAACTGTTTTCCTTGTCTCAGGAACATGTGTTTTCTGACCAGTCTGAGGCTGGTAAAACCAGGAAGGAGCAGATGCTCACCATTTACTATCAAAATTCCACAGGTGAAGCCAAGCAGAGTATGTAATCCTGACAAAAAAATCCCCAAAGCAGACCAACAGCTGAAAAGCAAGACTGAACCAGAGTACCTCAGGGAGCCCACAGAATTTGCAAAGCTGATGTAATACCCAGATCTTTGAAATAACAGGAGGACTCTGACAAACGTGAAGACATCCTCCCTGGCAAATGTTAAGGATTCAGTTATGATGCCTATTTTGACAGTGTGGGTACCTTATTTTAAGCTTATCAGTGGCTTCTCAGATAAAAAGAATGGATAGAATTTTAGAATATGAGGTGGAAATTGTTTATGCACCTTGTTGGGAAATTTGTGGCGAGAAAAGTCTCTTATTTCTCTTACCTATTTCTTCTAGGCCAGGCTAGAGAAGGAGGTGAGTGACTCCTGTGAGTCATCCTGGCTGGCCTTTGACAAATTCCCAGCTGCCAGCACCTGCCTTTGTTTCACAATGCTTCCATGGGACTGTGACCAAAAAGATGGCAAAAAACAACTTCTTAACCAGCTCCAGTTCTAGAAAAGACTATCTCTCTCTCTCCACTATCTCACCCCTCAGGAAGAATTCACACTAGAAACAGAAGCTACATGTCTCTCTCTGTTGGACCTTTCTTGGCCTTTAATGTGCTTGAGTACATTCCCTTCTCAAAATACTTGGGGTCTTGGTTTTATTTCTTTTTAATCCCAACAGTTAATATTTTTTCGTAACATCTGAAAAACTGTCCAAAGGGGCAAAAGATTTACTTATGAAATGTCTCATTAACTGAAGAGGAAGAAATGTAAGATATTTATTCTGCTGTATATCCATGTCCAGGTATGCAATGACGGTTGCTCAACATCCATGTTTTGGTGGACAAGACTCTTGCTTCTTGGGAGTGACAAACGATTGTTTCCTGCATTGCAAACTGGTCTCCTGTACAGCTTGAAGAGGAGTGTTGTTTTTTGCTAATGAGTGGCTTATCAGGTCCTTTATCAGGTGTGTGCACACATCATTTAGTGCATTCCCAAGTGTAGTGGTTTAGGCCTGATTGGCAGCCAACCACCACAGAGCAGCTCTCTCTCCTTTCTCTTCCATCAATAAGAAGGGACAGAGAGCCAGGCTTGGGGTTCAATATAGAACTGGGATGGGGAAAAATCCCCCTTTTATGATCACGAGCAAAAGGCAGACTCGTTAGGGGAAGAAAAAAAGAACATATATTTATTACAGACACTAACAACACATAACAGAGTAGGACAGTGAGAAGCATTGCCACATCTTGAGAACACCTTCCCCCCACCCCTCCCTTCTTCCCAGGCTCAGTTCTGCTCCCGATATCTCTACCTCCTCCCCCAGTGGCACAGGGGCAGGGAATGGGGGGTGCAGTCAGCGCTGCCACTTCCTTCATGTTCGGTGAGGGGAGTGTCCGAAACTTGTTCCTCCCGCTCCATCGTGGTCCCCCTCTCACAGGAGACAGCCCTCCACAAACTTTCTCTGACTTGAATTCCTCCCATGGGCCGCAGCGTTCCCCACACTGCTCTGTCATGGGTCACTAACTTCCTCTGACTGGATTCCCTCCCACAGCTGCAGCCCTTCCCGAGCTGCTCTGGCGTGGGACACCCCCGCATGCTGCAATCCTCCCAGCACTGAATTACAGCAGCGGGGCTGCCTTTTCACATGAGACCCTGGCCTTCTTCGGGCACAGAACCTTGATCATCCGAGCAGGAGCAACAGGCCATAAATCAGTGTCTGCTCCACCATAGATCTTCATGGATGGCAGGGGGGGGCCACCCTGCCGTCTCCCCACAGGATACAGGGGGGTCTCTGCTCCGGCACACCTCCCCCTTCCTTTCTTCCTCCGTTCCTCCACTGACCTTGGTGTTCATGCAGCTGCAGCAACTCCTCCTCACAAGTCCAACTGTCCGTCACCACGTCCCTTCTTAAATACGTCATCGCAGAGGTGCAGCTGATTGGCTCAATTTTCCAAACAGAAGTGGAGCTGACTTGGAGCTGAGGGAGCTTCGAGAAGCTTCTCACAGGGGGCTGCCCCGATAGCCCCCTCCCCGCCACCAAAAAACTCCACTGCTCACTCAACCCAGGACACCAAGGTGGTCATTTCTTCTTCTGTTCTTTGGCAACTGCACTGGTGTTCCAGAACTGTTATGGTTTTGTGCTATGTGTGTATAAATCAGTTTTTTCCCCTCAGTTACTGCACCTCAATGTACTTGTCAAATAACTAGTTAGGCTGTGGCAATCATATTATCTTAATTTGAACTATCATATCTAGCAGCCATATTTTACATTTTATGGTTGTTTAACAACTGTGATGCAGTGAACAGAGTATTGGTATCTTACTCCATTTCTTCGGTGTGATTCTGTGTGTGCAATTACCATACATCCTGCAATCCCCCTCACATGCTGCTTCAGTAACATTTCAATTCACTACACTGAACAAGCTCCAGATAATGCTGAAGCAAAATTGCATTTCAGGGAAACAACTGCAGCACATTCATGTAATCAGAAACAGAACATAGTTGATTGTGAGGAAATGGCAACGGTCCTTCAAAACAAATTCTCAAGTTTGATTTAATTTATAAGAACAGATGTTATCAAAGACCTAAAAAGCCACCATCCATGCATCCATCGTCCAACACAAGTTTGAAAAATTAAATATCTTTCATAAGATATATATATATTTCATGACAATTCACAACACAAAAGCACCTGGGAAACAAAAGTCTTAAAAGGTAGAACACCATTTAATTCAAGTTTTAAAACCAAGTAAGATTATTTAAATTGATACTGCATGGTTACCACCTTCTGCGTCTGAAGAGGGCTTTACAGATTTTCTGCCAATGGTCCCCATGAAATGTCAGGATATTTTGCAGATGAAAAAATACTAGTGACTAACCACCAACACAATAAGAGATTGCAGAGAGACCTAAAACTATTTCTCTATCAGTCACACACAGCTGAATCTTCACCTCTTGAGCATCATAGTGAGATGGTGTTAACAATATACACTGCTATGTTTGATATCACAACTCCTGATCAAAAAGTAACTACTGCTTAGTAAACCGAACCGCATGACTTTGAAATAAATGCTTCAAGTTTTCTTTTTTGAGAAGGTTACTTAGAATGAGATGGAACCTGCCAAGAACTGTGAAGTAGCTATTGCATTCGATATATAATTCTGTGCTGTCATGATAAATACTTAGTAAGAAAGAGGAAAATGCTGTTCAAGCAGAGAACTGTGCTTGTGATACTGTCTGGCTCAGAGCTTGTTTCTTCCGTGCCACAGCCATTCGCAAGGCCTGAAGAATCATGTTCTCGTTGTTCATGATGTTGTAATTAGTCAGCTTCAGGAGCTTGTTGAAATCTTCTGCTTTCAGTGAGACCTCCCTCGTTGAGTATGGAGAGCAGAAACTGGAGATATCAACCTTGCCCTGTTCCGTTTCGGCAGCACTACGTGACATGCCTGTCAAGGGAAGAGAGGAAGGTTTTGTATAATCCTGGGAAATTACAGTACTCTGATAGACTATGTCAAGAATAATTAAGAGAGGTCACAGATGTGATTGCTATGAAGACAACTGTAGAGTTATGATCTCTGAAAATTCTACTTCTGTGCAAAGTTTACTGGAATAACAAACAAACAAACAAAAACACAAACAAAAAAATAGTGTCACTAAACATTATTCCATTGCAACCAGCACCTTCTACTGGCCAGCTCATGGCATGTCTTTTTATGTGGTCTCAGGTGCTCATCTTACCCTGCAGAGTTCTTGAGTAGAATGTATATTAATGTTAAAAGGAATAATTAGATGTATAGGACAGGAGGCAGCAGAATATTAATAGCCTTGAAAATCATAATAAAAACAAAGCCTGAATCTCAAATATTGGTCCAAAAGGACACTGTGACTGTAGTAGTTTATGTACTATTGCTTTGATTTTCCAGCATATACAACCAACACATTGAACAGCCCAAATAGAAAGCACAGTGGCCCTCCATAGAACCATTCTATCCTGTACAGATAATTCTCTGCTAGAACTGACTGTCATAAAAATATGTAATCTGAAAAATATGCTTTGTTCCACACCCTACAAGTAAACTTCTGGACATCACAAGAAGAAATTAGTTTCCATTCCTCTGCTTCAAGAAAACATTTCCTCTTTGGCTGAATTGCACCAGCACCCAAACTAAAGTTATACCCAAGATTTCACCACAAATAGTTTGCGTCATCCAATTTTGCAATGTATTTTCTAGTAGAAATAAGCAAACAAAAGATTTTTGTTTGGGGATGAGGAAAACACATCTAGGGAGTAAGAAAGTTCATCGGGTCAATAAAATTAGCTGGGTACTGTTAACTTACCAGGTGCTACATATCTTTGGAAGGTGTCATTCACTAGAGGAAAATAAAGCAACATAGGAGCTCCTGGGGTGTCTGCACCATCGAACATGTAGCATTCTTTCAAGTTCTTCTCATCGTCCTTCAGCTCAATGCTAGGAAATGGAATTCCCTGCTCTGAGAAGTATTTGCAAGCCTGCTCCAAGGGCTGGTCATGGCCCAACAGCATCAGCATAAGGAATGGAGAAGATAACCAAGATTAGGTTGCTGCCAAAACCCAGTAATTAATGTCAAGTTGCACAAAATAAACTGATAATGCTGGACATCTAGTAATAAGCTAAGCACCTGCAGCCCCAGGGACTGTTCTGTTGCCTGAGGAGCTATTTGAAAATAGTCTTACAGGAAAACATCCAATGTCAAGATGGTAAAGAAGGTTTAAATATGGACAAAGACACACCTCTAAAATGGGAATATGATTTAGGAACAGACCAGAGAAATTCAAAGAGTGTTATAAAGCATCATTAGTTAAAGGAGAAATAAATCAGAAAGATTTAGAACTAAACAAAACTCCATTTGCAGCCCAAGACAGTAAGATTCACAATGAAATTATGGCACTTCATATAGCACAGCGTAATTTCTGAGTTGACCTCAGGAGGCTTTGGCAGGGTTTTGAGACCGACTTACCCATGTCTGTGACTTTGAATTTTAGAAAGAATATGAAATTTCAAGCTAACGTATTTTGGGTCTCAAAATATAACACTAAAAAGATTCATCAGAAAGCTCATTTGTGATGACCAGTTTTGTTAAATTATCTTACAAAACACTGAAGTATGACCTCAGTTTGTTTGAACTAAATATTTCCAAGAGACTTCCTATTACAAGAAAGAAATGTAGTGCAAGTTATTACATATGCTCTTTTTCAGCTACAGTACAGAGTCAATTTTTTTTTCAAATGGCATCACAGCGTAAGAAGAGCATTGAAGTATCTTCCACTGGAGAAAACTAGAGAACTTTAACCAGTGAAATTTGTGTTTTCTGTGGTGCCTTTCAGAGACAGACTTACAAGTATATATTTTGAAGTCTAAATATGACTTTTTATGCGGTGAATACCACTTTCAAAATCTATATAACCATTTTAACTAAATGAGATTTCTGCAAACATAGTAAATGCTTCTGATTTCTTGCTTTAAGCCCACTATATAAGGTGAAAAATTATATTTATTAAAAGAGATAAAGATGAAGAAATTCTTCACTTGCTAGGTTGTTCTTGGACAGTTAGAAAATCACATATTACAATAAAAAGACAAATAAAATTTTATATCTTTAAGGAAAAGTCAGATTAAATTCAGCATCCGAGTCACAAAATTTTTCCAGCTATATTTGTGCTATAAAATCTTCTATATAATTGTAATGGAAGTTGCAGCTCAACCATTATAGCTCCACTGTGCCACTCTGTGCTTCAGTGGTGAAGCATTTATGACTATTTCAAAAGTGGTTTGAGAATAATAGAGATATTTTCCTCTCACAATTTCCATTCTTTTTATAAGGTTTAGAAACTCCATGTTACTAAATTCCACTAAATTTCACATTTTACAAACACCTGTCTAAAAGTGGTGGAAAGTAAAGGAAAAGCCTTTACTAGACAAAGACAGTTTTGAGACTTCTCACCAAGGTCTGTGATCCACCAGTGTAATTTAAGTGTATGATGAGATCCACTTCCCTCTCTGGTCTCATAAGGGGTGGGTAGCTGGTTTCAAAGAAGAAAGCTGCATCTACCAACTCCAGGTGCTCCGAGTTGCCTCTCAGGTCATTAGGAGAGGTGTCTAGCAAAGTGTCTAAAGATAAAAAGATTTGGAGCTATTAGCAAACTGCAGAAAGGCATCTTTCAAGTTAGAAAGCAAAAGAAAGACGAGCTTCCCTCCGATCCAGGATTCTCCCTTTGCTTTTGTATAGCATGCAGCAATCCTAAAGCTCCCTTCAGCCTCTCCACTCACATTTGGTTGGTCTTTCCAAACCCATGAACTGCACCAAACCCGTGGCAGGTTTTCCATATGTGCAGAGCCCCACCCCAGTGATTTTCATCCCAGTGAGGACTTCCAGTACCAAATGAACCCAAAATTGAACAGTTGTGTTATTGGAAGTGAAAGATGTGAGGAACTACTTCATTCTCCCTCCTCTCTTCTCAGCAAACACCAACAACTAACCACAAAACCCTCTCACTTCTCTTTAGGATGCACAAACGCCCCTTGCTAAATCCCAGCCCTTGGTGCCTGCCCCAGTGACCGCTGAGGCACGTAGGCAGGAGTGCTGTCCACACCTTTCCATTTTGCGAAATGCTCCTGCTGGATATATTCATTGTGCATCTGGAAGCCCCTCAGGAAGTTGTGGTACTTGGAGACAGCAGGGCGATCTGTCAGGATGTCCCGGAGAGCCGTGGAGAGGCCGCTCGTAGGAGTGAACATGCATGTAGCCATCTCATACGGCTTCTCAGGCAAGTCCGGTTGTTCCTCTAGAGATACATGACATCAATGGCACGCAACTGAATTATAACCACAATTGAGAGGAGGCCAGTCCCAAAGAAGAGCAAAGGTCAGCAACTCTTCTGTACCAACAGTAATTATGTGTTCACAGCTCTCAGCATTGCTTTATTTTTCCCTATGGTCTGCAGTGAGTTCCGGTCAATCTTTTGACAAAACATAAAGTTGCTTTTTTTTTCTAAGGCCTGGTTGGCCATATCTGACTAAAGGAACATTTTTCTCAAAACAGCATGATCTTGGTACACATTAAATTCACTTTTCCAAGCAAACAAAACCAGGGAAAATAATTTTATCTATCTATTTGAGGGGATTACTGCTTTTAGATTCCACATAGGTTAAATCTGAAATTCAAAGGTTATTTATAAAATTAAAAGAAAAATTTGAATGTTTTATATTTCCTTTTAAAAATAAAATTTGTTCCATTTGGTTTGGGTTTGGTCAGCTGAATCCAACACAAACTTACAAATTATTTAAATAAACCCAAACATAAGCATTTGTGTTTTTTTTTCCAAAAACATAGTCTACAGAATCCTGACCCAAGTCTGTTCACTATGAAATCACTGGCTGTGCTTGAATTTTAACATGAAGATGCTCATGAGTATTTTCAAGGAATGGTCTTTCAGTATAGACCTGCTTTGTTCAGCTGATGTAATAGAACTCCACTCCATTGACTTCCTTCAACCTCCTCTAAATCTTTCGATTCACTCAGATTTTGAGAGAGGGATGTGCTATGCAGGACAAACATATTGGAAAAGCAAGTGCTCAAGCTTATCTCTAGCTAACAAATAGGCTCCGACATAAGTTCTTCTTTACAAATGTTTCAACACAATACTTTAGGGACCACTTCATGTATCCATCCCTATCTTCTTTCCATCAAGATCTGTCTGATGGTGTCTTTCCTTCTAGAAACAATCTCAATATTTTACTGAATAGACAGTGCCTTGCTTATATCAAATCACTTTTTTTCCCAGTGCTTCCCATACCCAGAGACTGAGAGCACCAGGCTGTCAATAAAACTCAAAACATGAGAAATGTGAACACCACTACCACATCAAAGGGGCCTGGACAAAGGAGGCCATAAGTCAAAGGGTGCTTGAGATTTACCTATTTCAGTCACTTTGTCTTGGGTCCACCTGTGCCAGAAGTCCTCTGAATTGTCAGCTGCATGCCAGGCATCCAAGAGGTTTTTGGAGAAGATACTACTCCACATTCCTAGGAAGTGGGAAAGGTATAATAATTAGTACTGAGGTAAGCACAAGGAAGTTCTTTTAAAAAATGCCCCCTCTTCCTTTCATAGCTCTTCTCTAACTTTTTTTCATTTCTATCCAATTTTTGCATAAGCCCTGAACACCTGTTTCAATGGTAGAGTTGAGTTAGAAGACAAACGTATTTCAGAAGAAATTGCAAATTACTTTTCTTTCCACCATGTTTTATCTGGAACAACTTTTTTTTTTTTTTGAGAAATTTTACATTGTCATTTTCCTATTTTCATTTCCTTTCTTTTTTGATAGATATATTTTCTGCCAGCTCCTTTCCCATTTCCCCTCTTTCTCGCCCTGTTTACTTCTCAACATTTTTTTTGGCTTCCACAAAGTTTCATAGATTTCCAATTTTCAAAATGTTTTGCAAGCTGTGGGAAATGGTGATGCTTCAAAAGCACACACAAAGGCACATAACTTATTTGTCATTTTAGTTTCATGTTATCTTAGCCCAAATGATAAAACCACCTCTGCTAGCTGGGCAGTTGAGTGAGTCTCAGGAGACATGCCGAATTTCAGCTGGCTGAGGTCCTGAACCATCTGACATGAGCCAGTACCTCTGCCGCCACATGCAGAACAACAGGTTGCTGAGGACTAATTTCCAGACTGATTAGTGTTTGCATTCAATTCTTGTCACTCTCCCAGACAAGTGAGTCACCTTGCATGAAGCAGATCCGGGACTCAGGGAGCTTCTTCATCAGGCGACCCATGAAGAACTCGCTGCCAAAATCCTCCGCGCGAATGAAGGCGCCGTACTTCAGAAAGCCCACCTCGTATGGTGTGAACTCCACCCACTCTGCCAAAACACACACCAGCAACGTTACCTCTGCTGCTAAAAACAGTCAAGTTGTCAGACATGGAATAAACCTTTCAGGCATCAGCCCCCACAGGCGAGCTGGGTTCGCATGGGCCCTGAGCAAATCCCACTGACAGCCACCTCTGAATCAGCTATTGCACTGTCTACAGATTTGTGAAGGAACCATGGTCAGGGCTAAGGGAAAACTTAAATTCTTCTTTCTTTTCATCTAGCAAGGGGGAAGTTTTCTCATGGAAGGTGGATTAGAACGCAGATTGACTTCTATTGCTTTCATTGCCTTTAGCCAACCATGAAAGACATACATTAAGCAAACTTAACGTTCCAGCAAATCACTTTCTTTAAGAATTCATAGGGTTCCTGAGACAGTTTCACAGATCTATGTTGTGTTATTAGTCTGAAGTTAATGTCTGAATATGCACAGTTACATGCCAGAAGATCTTACAAAATACTGAACTGTTGCTGTCTATCCTGCGGCTGCTCAGCTACTCTTCACATCTCTGAATGGGACCTCTCCTGGCTTGGATTGAGAATTTAAAACAATTCATCATTAATTACAGTATCCCTATGATGTCTCTCTCCAGGTAAAAATATAGCTCTTTCCAGAAATGAAACATTACCTCTAAAATCTTTGGTGGCAACTTTGTCCTTGACATTGAGGGCAAGGTAGATGGGCAGCGGGTTCTGACCCTGATTCACTGCCCGACGTTGATCAGAAAGTCTGTGGTAGCATTTCTGGATTTGGGAAAACAAAACAAAACAAGCAGTTAGCTGACAATCAGTCCCTTAAAGACATCAGCTTATAAAGTCTGAATATGAGATATCAATTTCCTCCTGAATTTAATTCCATGTGCTTGAATAACAGAGGGCAAGAAAATCGTGGGAACAGGAATAGTTGTTAAGATAACGAGCCATGTTTTACATTCAGTATACAACAACAGTAATGAGTTGCTTCACATGATATTCTAACTTTGCATTGCTAAATGTAAGTGAAAAAAATAAAGCTAATCTGAGTAATTTAGCTGTTATCACATACTTCATCTGCTACACATATGAGTTCTTCAAGGCAGCATGTTAATGACCCTTCTAGTCAAGATTTTTTTTAAAACCATATTGAAAGTTAACATCCACAGAGGAAAAATCCTTGAGCTGTCCAATACTCACTACTTATCTTATACATGAAATGGAGATGTTGAGTGTACTTCAGCCAAATTAAATTCTAGCAAATTTTGCTATGTGGCACTGATGCCAGAAATACAATGTAAAATATTATATGAAATGAGTATTTCATTTTATCTGTTTAACCTAGGCAAAACATAAACCATGTTTACAGGATTTTAAAATAAAATAACTTTTTCTCCAGCTATCATCGGTCTGCTAGTTTACATGGAAAATTTTGCTTGTGTCATTACAACAAAATTATGAAAGGGAGGTCCTGAGAGATCAAATCCAAAGTAGCTGAAAGGTACCTGCAAAATCACAGTCTCTGTAACAAAGATGTGCCAGGAACTCTGGATCTATATATTTTCTCATCATTAAATCACAAAGTGCAGTAACTATACGTGGGGTACATCTGTTCAGGATATGGTCTGCAGCTTGTGTAAACATTGCAACAGTAGAGACATAAAAGCATGGGGCCATAAAAAAACCCTAAGAACCTCAAAAATTTCTTGGACAGCTACAGTGTTTATTAGCACACTGGTTACTTTAGGGCTAGTCTGAGCATTTCTGTGTTACATTCAATCACACTTTGGCTCCAGTGTAGACATACGCTATGACTCCAAGTTTTCAGTGTAAATAAGTGGTGTTCTGCCTACGTACCAAATAAAATATTATTGGCCAGGTGTCCCTTCCTAGAGTTTTAGTTTCTTATAATTGTCATAAAGATCAAGTCACTTCTTTATGAGAAGACAAATGTATAGACATTACCCCATCATTTAACATGGATTCAATCATGAGCCCCCACAGATCAATAAATGATGTTTTATGTCCTGCTTGGGTCCTTTGGCTCAGCTCTCTGTAATAATTTCTCAGACTTCTCAAGCAAAAAGCCCCCATCTTGCACTTGGCTGCTTGCTTCCGAGCTTCGATAATTATTTCTCCAAGATCCTTACGTGACCAATCAGCATCTTCGTACAGTTTTGTCATTGTCCTGCAGTCAGGAAACATGATGGAAAGCAGAAAGAAGTGAAGATGATATTTTTGAAACTCGGGGTATATTCTGGAGAGCTTTGGGCACTTATTGTTTTATCTTTAGGTTACTTTTCTTTTTGAGCTTACTTCAAGCAGAAATGCAGTTCTAAAGACAATCATTCAAAAATCATTTGATCTGGAACCCAACACAAACAGCTACACCAGCTGTCTATGCTGCTTCCGTCCAACAGTAAATAACCATGAAGGATCATTTTGCATACCATTAAGGATGTTTACACTTCCAATAAAGTCTCATCTTTTGGCTAGAGATAAGTTACTTCACTGACACCGAATGTATGATGCACAATAGGCCTTTCATGGGTTACCCTGGCATTCATAGACCAAAGGTGGAAGCAATGATTCAGTAGACTCTTTTTACCCTCGCCAAGATCTAAAACCCTAGACAAAGCATGGGTTTTGCTCAACACAGCAAAATCCAAACAACACTATCAAAATGACTCCTCACCATGTTGTGCCAGAGGAGCCACTGATGTATGAAACACAGTCCAGAACACGCAACTTTTGAAGACCCAAAACGCTGCCATACATGGCAGTGAGTGCTCTTATCCCACATCCCGCTGTGGTCACAGCCACTATAGGCACCTGTTCAACACAAAAAGGGGCAGAAAGCATAGGTGAAAAAGTGGCATTAAGGCACATCCATGTCAAAAGACGACAGATGTCAGAAAGCAACACCCAAACTCTAGTAAAATAAAGCATGTAGAATAGAGAAAAAGCAACATTGTTCTATGAGTTATAAATAACACAAGTTGATGGACATCCCTATGGGGTAGACTAGAAGATCTTGGCACTTCAGGCAGGATTTTTAAGAAATACAGACCAAACTCATTGGTTTGAAGTTCCTTCAAATAATTCACTTGAAAGCCAAGTGGAAATAGAGACTGTGCTCATCCAAGCAGACTGTTGAGATCACCCTGGCTGCAAACAGTGCCCTGAAGGAGGAGCTGCTGACAGAGGTCCTCACTCCTCATCTGGATGGAGGTGAGAAATCACTCCTCATCTCCAGGGTTGAGGGAAAGGAGAGAGAAAAATCCCTCCAGCAGTGCTTTTCCTGGTTACCTCATGCTCTTGAAGATCTTCCTCCAGATGAAGAACATCCTTCAGCGCAGCAGCAACCACCTTCCTCCGGTTTTGCAGGAAATTCTGTTCATCGGTGCACAGATCAAACCCCAGGCGGGTATCTAGGTTTCTTGGCCTGAAACACAGACCCTGAGTCCTGAGACCAGGGCAAAAATATCAAATTATTATTATTATTCACTGTGGTCAACTCTAGCTACACCTGTGTGTGTTTACAGACCAGTTTGTGGACAGTATAATGTAATAAATGAGAAAGAGCAGCACCACAGACAGTCCTCTGCTAATTGATGTAGCTGCTAACAAGAATGCCAATGGGAAGGTAGAATATGACATACTCTTTTGGTATGGTAACAAGGTTCCTACAACAGAATTCTGTTTTTATTTGCTCATAGAATGCATTTTTCAAGTTTGAGTAGTACCTGCCATAAGTGCCTGTAACTAGATAATCGCTGTCAACAGGCACTGCAGTTCATTAGGGAAACAGCTACCACGCTTTGGTGTTATTTCGTTTGTATGATACAGAAAAATGATTTTTTTGTGGAGCTGCTCTCTCCATCTGTGGGCATAATGGTGCACACAAATCGAGATCTACTTACTGAGTTGCACTAACAGCTTGGAAACTTGGACAAAAGGGGACCCATGATTTAATCCTCCATCACTGAAAAAGGAGAACCTGACAAACAGAAGCCTGCAAGCCAAAGATGAACATATCTCCGCTTACAACTGAGCCTGCATGGATCCCTGCTGATTTCAAAAGAGCTTTGTGAAGGTGCAAAGGTCTCCCAGTAACAGGATCAGATCTTGCTGGAGACTCACTTACCATTCATTTGCCTTTGTGTACAAGTCAATTGTCCTGTCCTGAAAATCGCAATACAAACAGTGTAAGCATGCTCAGGTCATTAATCCTGCGCCTTCCTCCCCCACCTCCATCTATGGGCTGAGTTTCACTGTCTCTGCCATCAGCAACGCAGCTGCAGGATCTGGCCAGCAATGGTCTGGGGTTGTGAGAGATATAACGAGCTCCAGGATGGTCTGGGTTGAATAGAAATGGGCCTTTCACCCAGGCCAGGTGGGCTTAGAGCCCCTCAGCTTTTCAGAGCTGAACACTTGGTTTAAACTTCATTTTCTAGGAAGGTCATTGAAAGCTGGACATCTGATCCACAGGCACATGGATGTTCTATGTTTTACCTTCTGCTTCAGGCTTTCCCTTTGCAAATATAAGTCTTAATTATCATATCCATTATTGTTAGTTTGCATGCTATGCTGATGAACATGTTAGATATGTCCTGAGGAGATTAGTTTAAACTCAGAACAGGGTTGAATGGCATGCCTGGAACCACATGGAGAACAAAAGGAAAAAAAAAAAATATTGCATAGCTGCAGAGTGGCTGTAATTCATGCCTTACACTGTAGCATGTGTTGTGTCTGACAGGAACTGAATCGCTGAACTATGAGACTCTCACCACCCACCAAACTGAATGTGTGTTGGGCTATTTTTTATTAAGACTTGTTCTCACCTGTGCTATTGTTATTTTCTCTTGTATAGGAAGTGAGTTCAGAGCTAGAGTCACAGACTCGTTCATATCCCTTTCATTTTGACTTGATATAGACTGGAAAAAAGGGTTAAAAAAAAATAATGGCAGTTAATTATTATGCAAAAAAAGGGAAAACAAGGTAAAAGCAGTCTCCCCTGCCTCACTTACATACATGCAGTTACTAATTCCCTGCGTACACAGACCTAAAACACACACTCAGCCCTTAGAGGTCCCCAAAGAAATACAGAGCAAAGAGCCAGCTAGGAATTAGTGGGGGTGTCGTACCCTGCTGAGCCGCCTCCGCCGCGGCAGAGCCACGGTGAGCGCCGACTGGTTATACTTGATGTAGTGGAACCTGGCCGGGGAGGTCGGGCAGAGGCAGGAGCTCAGCGTGTGGGTCTGGGTCCCTTCGTACGACCCGTCCACAGTCAATGCAAACTTTCTCTCTGAAGCAAAGGAGTTTCAAACATAAGTTATTAAAACAAATGCGGCTTGTTTCTTTGCACAGTAACGCAACATATGTTTTTCTTAAGCAATGACTTCATTTTGATACCCAAATTACAGAATAAATAAATAGGCTCAATTATCTGAACCTTCTGGTATCAATTTAGAGCTCATGTACAGAACATGCTGTATAGTAACTGTTGCTGTAGTACCATTGCACTTCCATATATACCGTTACTGTTGAGACTACTGCTCTATTCATTAGATAACGATTCACAGCTGATAACAATTTGGGGGGAAAAAAAACTGTCTTTCTTGAAAGTTTGAAATTTTCAAAGCACCTCATCAGTAAGACAGTATGTGGTACTAAAATATTATTCTGGTATAATAACAAGGTTTTTTGAAAAATTCGGGCTTTTGGGAAAAAGACTTTTTCTTTTTTGGTAGCAGAGCACAGTTCTCTTTGGAACCAATAACATCTGGTGGTTTTTGGCCTTCATGTAATAAGCCACAGATATGTCTCTTCAAGTAATTGAAAAATGATCTTTATATAGAATGGTATCAACCCAGGGTCAGGGTGAAATATACTCTGTAAATCCAAACACTCAAATGTATATAGTCACCCTTCAAAGGAATTATCCCACTCAAGCATTTTCAGTCCCATCTAGCAAACTTCTTCACTGTGACAGGTGAATTCAACTGGATTATTTACATGCTAAAGCAGTTTGCTGGATTGAGGCCATCAGGAGATGTCAGTGTGATGTTTTAAAAATTGCACAAGGGATACACAGGTCCACAAGCATGGACTCAACATTGTAGTGATGCACTGCTTGAAATGGGTAACAAATGCCTTTGGTAATATACTCTGTGTGCTGTGTTTCGCCTAGTGGCACATTTAATATTGTTACTCCTAAAGAAATCTTAAGTAGTTAAATTGACAAAAGAAGTGCAGTCCTCATCCTGCTCATTTTCTTTACCTCTGAATCCAGAAACAGCAGGAATTTGCTCCAGTTTAAGACTCAGAAAATTTCAGTTCCCTGTGCAAATATTTTGGAAAGTTGTAAATATCTGAGAAGTTGTTATTAGAGAGGAAAGTATTTTGTGGGGAAACCAGACCACATGCTCATCACACCACATTCTGTAATGATTCATATATTTTTGACCAACTACAACCCCTTCTGGAGGCCGCTGACATCCATGGGATTTTGTCTTGCATCTTAATTAACTTTAAACCAGGGAGTTCAAGCATAAAACACCGAGCGCTTTTGCCATAAAGTGGCATCCAGAGTTGCTCCATAAATCAGCGACAGGCTCACCCGCACTGTCCTTCCTCAGCCGCCCGCCGTTCACCTGCACCTCCAAGCACAAAACCTCGCGGGACTGTAAGAGACAACCAGGGAAAGAGAAAAAGGAGTTTGCTGTCAGCAGAGCTCTGCCTCGGCCGGGCCCTCAGGCACATGTGGGGTGCAAGGGGTCAGGGGAGAGACGGTGACAGCCTATAACCCCCCCCGACCAGCTTCAGGGAGGCGACATTGTGTTTCCGCATGGGAAACAACGGATTGCGTAGAGACAAGGAAAGAGAAGGGGTTTGCTCGGTCCTGCCTGGAGAAGCGTCCCCGCAAGGGCACGGGGAGGTGAGGAAGCAGGGGAAGGGGTGCAGGGCAGGAGGCTCAGCCTGGCTCTCCCAGGGCGGGTGGAGGGATGCCGACCGCCTGGGCCCGGCTCCACTGCGGCAGAAGCGAGGGCTGGCGGCAGCTCGCGCCTTTCCCAGCGAGGGAAAACCAGCGGCGGCACCAGCTCCAGCCTGCCTCGTGGTGGCTGGTGCCTTCCTGCCGATGCATGGAGCAACCACCCAGGGCCTTTAATACCAGAGCTTTGCAATAAGCGTTGCTATACGGCAGGGAAAGGATTATGAAGCAAAAATTACCACTAAGACTCCATTAGTAACAATGTTTTCAGGAGGATCCGGACTAAAAGACAAAATGGAAAACAATCAATTAAAACCCAGCACTCTCCTTTTCTGTTTGTTTGGGTTTTGTTTGTTTGTTTTTTTTAAAAAAACTCTAATCATTATTTCATTATCCTTATCTTTAAAAGTCCATCTTTGGATGGGCAGCATGGGAAAACAGCATCAGAAATTCTAGATGGACATACAACGCATTTTTTTTCTCACAGGCTTGAGTCTAAACTTTACGTATGGAGATCTGATGCATAGAGGACCTCTTCACTACATCAGACCGGATTGTTTTCTGACACACTTAAGTAAATTTACACAGGGATGGTGTGATTACACTATTGCCCCATATTGTTCAGTTCAAATGTGGGGGATCAGAGCTGAAAAGACGATGAATTCATCCAACATGCATTAACAAAAAAGGAAAAAAATATTACTATTTACCTTAAAAATCAACTAACAGCACTAGGACTGAACTATACACCCATTCTCTCCATTAACTGTACAGTCAGCATAAAAACACAATAAAGATTTTTTTTTAATCTATTCCCACAACCAAAGAAAATTCCAAATATTATTTTCTCACACTTTTATAACCGAGTAAACATTTGACATCCTACAACAAGGAGCAAGGAGGGTTTGAAACTTAAAACTTCCTCCTGTGCAGAATGCCTCATGGAGCCTGGTGAGCAGCAGCCACCCAGGACATCTCTACTCTCCCATCAGCATCTGTGTTAGCTTCTCTGGATGCCTGGTGTAGATGCGCACACATCATGCACAGCCATGCACCCCTTCTACATTAAATGCCCCACACAAGCATTCCCTGAACACCTAAAGTTCCCCTCTGATTTATTCAGATGGTGACAGTGGTAGGGTGCTGCAAGTGTAAACTGATGTTTTGCGTCAGCAACGTTTTTTCTCTGGCTTACATTTCTATCGATCGCCTATTTGACATTACGCACCTGCTCTCCATTGTGAATTCAACCTCCAGCTCCTCTTTTCCCTGCAAAAGCAAACGAATGCAGTCACTGTAGGTTGATTCTGCTGTGAAGAGAGATACCCTACAGGAACCTGCTCTTTAGGGGACTCTATAAGCCAGCGTCCACCTTTTGTTACTGCACATGTAACAGATTTGATTTTCTTCATGTCCTATCCGCTATTCTTCTAGCGTCACATACTTCTGACGTCATATCCACTATTTTAGCAGACTCCTACTTCAGCCCCTGCAGGCCAAATGTAATACATATCACAGAGTCTCTTGGTGGTTGCTCCCCCTTTCTGCAGTCAAAGGTTCAACCCCTCACTGTTTCACAGGCCATCTGCAATTCCCCTTCCCCGTCCTCTCCCACAGGCTCCCAGCACTCCCCACTGATCCTCAGCATGAGCAAGGCTGGATTTCTCTGGTGCACCCAAATCACCCTGCCCTTCTCCCAGACCTCACCCCCAGCCTGTGCAGATGGGCCTGGTGGCACGTTAGTACGGTGGGACACTTGGGCATATGAAGTCCAGGGTTTTCTGGAGGGTGTGCTTTGGTTTGGTGGGGTCTGCACACAAAGACTCATTGCATGCTCAGTCTTCATCTTTGTCTTGTGTAATTCCCTTCCCCTGAGATTTCCTTTCTCCTTTGCAGGTTTTGGTGCAACTCCAGTTATTTTGTTGGCCCCTAGTGTGAGCACTAAGGAAAATACAGCATGGAGAGCCAGCCTTTCCAACACGAGTATCAAATCAAATCAGTACTCACTGAAGTATTTCTAGGCCTAAACGCTCTCCTTAAAATTTCAGTACAACGTTGTCTCAGCCTTATGGAACCAAGACCTGCTGAAAAACTCATATATTGAAATTGGGTTTGCAGCTTATGACTGCAGATCACCACTTCTATATTAACATAACATAGCGCACAGCTCAAACCCACCAGCTCCAACTGCAAAGGGATGCCCAAAACTGCTGGGGTAAACTCTCACTATTTTGACATCAAGGACAGCAACAAGACAATCAAGTCCAGTAATGTTGGCCAACTCTGTCTATAGAAGCAGCACCCAAAATTCGCAGTAATTACAGAAACAACAGCAGGTATGAACCCCTAAAACAAATGGACATACTCAGGTGACTAAATGAGCTGTAATGAAGGCTTGTATATGGGACACGTGACAGGAAAGATGAGATAACCACATTCTCACCTGACCACATCCCCTTATCTTTGTCCTTAAATTTTATCCATACCTGTGGATTCAGCTGGAAAGACAGCTGAATATTTTCTCCAAGCTGGATTTTGGAGACATCAAAGAATACAGTGAGGAGATGGTCATCTTGAGTTATGTTGTCCTCATCACAAACTTTCAGCTCCAGAATGTTCTGGAATCAAAAAAAAAAAAGATTGTATAAGGTTTACCAAACGTAAGGTGCCACAGATATTTAATTTTAGCCAAAAGAACTTGGAAAACAAGTTCATGAATGAAAGCAAAGGGAATGGTAAAACTAGAAATTTTGCAGTTGCACTCTTACAGATAATTGACTATTCAGGAAGATACATTCTTATCCAACCACTAAAATCTAAACAACTACAGTAAGAGAGTTTAAGTACTTCGTAAGGGAACTCAGAGAAACCTGCAGTGTGGAAGGGCTATAGAGGAGGTTTGCTATTTTGTAAGAATACCTGTTGGGAATAGCCGCCATTCATACCTTAACCTGGCTCTGAATTGTGAAGTGGAAGGTTTCATTCCATGTTGGGTTCTTGCTGTTCTGGACCGTTTTGGTGCGGAAATGCTGCACTGAAGCTGTTGGCAGGCTTAGGCTGACGTAGCAGTCCGACTGGGTTACTGTTGAAGAGAGGGGAAAGCGTGAAAGCAGTGGACCTATGAAACACTTCTAGTACCCTGTAAGGTGTTGCACTGTACAAATTTTTAAGCTCTGTACACAGGAAAATATGCAGATCACAGGCCAGGACACTAGCCAAGGTGCCCTCAAGCCAGCACTAGACAACCAGCTTACTTTACTCTTTATGAAAGCCTGGCAGTTTGCTCTTCTTGAGAACTATTTCTAAGTACTGGGAAAACAATAAACATTTACAATATGGAGTTACATTGCATTCCATTTCAAAGAGATAGATAGCCAGACTATCTATATTTTTCAGACTTCAAACTTTTTAACGCTGACAAGCCATCCATAGGCACAGGGACATGCGAGAGCCTCACTGGGCTGGGCACAGTGGGTGGTTCAGCTGCCGGTCAGGAGCATGGAGAAGGTAACATCAACAGCTCTGACGGGGGCTGCTGGAAGGCAGAGCCCAACTCACACATAGTGGGCTTCCACAGGGAGGCATGGACATGTCTTAATGTTTCTGGTGCAGCTCTGGCTGCAAGCTCCATCTTGTCTACTTTTTGGAGCATCCTTTCTTTTCTGTAGCACATCTGACTGCCAACGCAGTGGCGACAGGAGCTCATTTCACTGAAGGTTCCCATGAAGCCCCATTGCTGTCACAGAGGGCAGGTCTTCTACGGAGGCACTTGATCTCAGTCTGCCTTCTTCCCTTTTGGAAAGTTAAAGAAGGGAACACACACACACACACACCATAGAGCTCAGCAACAGAGATTTTAAAGAAAAAAAAAAATCAAGAAAATTTTTCAAGAAAAATAAATTCAACAGCTATGGAGAAAGATTAATTGCTTTTAAACCTCTGTGAAGTAGATTAAAATGAGCACATATAAGAAAAGCGTTGAAATGTTGAACAGTCTGATGGTGTAACATCTGGTTTGAGAAGCAGCTGTCCTGAGGGAGAGTTTTCGTCAATAAAGCTGTATAAAAAAATATTGCTTACTGTCACTATTTTCCCATGCGTCTCTGTGCCTCAGCCAGAGAGGGATAAGGGTATTTGCAACACTTGATGGGCAGGTGAAAGCCTGTCTGTGCTTCCCAGAACAGAGCAAGGTGACGTTGCTTCTTTGCACAAGATTGCATTGCTCTGGCTTTGGTGTTTCAATTAGAGGTGTGCTCAGGTCATAAAGTTCACCTATGAATTTTAATATTTTCAGATGTAGGGAGGCCAGATTTAGTATTTTCATTTTCCTTTCCCAGATGAAGAGGCCAGTTGTAAAATTTGGATTTCCACCTGAGCCCCCTTGTAGGTGAGGGCTGTTCAGGACCGAAGCTTAAGTATGAAACAGTGGTTAGCAGCAGTGTGCAGTGCTTACATCATCAGCAAGCACTTTCATTCTGAGGTCAGAATAATCTGCCTACAAATACATTTTGTCATAGTTATTAAGAAATAAAAGGCAAATGTGAATCATGAGTTTAGCAATCCTGAGGACCCACTCTCAACTTGGGGATGATCACCCTACAGAACACGATCTGTTAGTTAGGGACAACAACTCGCACAAGTGCCAAAGATAGCATGGGGAGGTACTGTCCATAAATGCCAATCCCATCATCATCATTGTATTTCCTCTATTTGTAACACCACCTACTCAAGCATTCCTGCCATTGCATAGCAGACACACCTTCATTTGAATAGACTTGGTCTTCTCCCACTTAGTGTTACTGGTAGACCTGACTTTGGGAAACACAGAATAATTGACTTAGACCTTTATTGCACACCATGTATAACTGAAGAATTAACAAAGCCAGACTTTTTTTCTTTCCTTACTCCATTGAGACTTAAGTCATCTTTGTCTGATTAACTCTGAGCAAAAAAAAAAAAAAAGTAAATCTGTTGAAGGTAGTTGTGGTATATATAAAGATATATGAATTCTAAAAAAAAAAAAAAACATAAAATAAAAAGATCAATACATATAGAAATCACCTGAATTCCTAACATTCCTAATCACTCCCAAATTTTTGCATATATACAGGAAATGTTCATATAAAAATCCTTTTTGGCTCTTGGGAAGTCCAGATTGATATTAGCACAGACTGCTGTCAGCTCTTGTCCCCACAAGGAGGAGGATCAGAAGGACCCAAGTCCATAAATTTGTGAATGATCCAAAGTTTATGTCATTGAGACTTCCCAAATAGCAATACATGCTCTGACTAGATCTGTTGCGAAGAACAAAGTATTAGTTCTAAAGTCCACCAATCTTTTCTGCCCGTGATCACTGTTTGCTTCTGCACTGTATCGTACTCCTTTAAGAAATAACTACTTGTCAGACAGCAGAGCTCTGACCTCCCCTTTCAGATCTCTTTCTCTGGAAGACTTCTGACACAGCCACTAAACAAGCACGTTTCCCTCTTCCCATCTGCTTGGTGATACCTTTTGTACTTCAGAAGTGAAACCTAATTGCCTCTTGTTCATGAAGTATTTTCCAGGTGTTACAAGGGAGGCACTTAAAATGCACAGGAATCTTTTTCACACCTCTCGCATACCTCAGCCCTGTATTCCCCAGGCGCAAGCAGGCGCGGGAACTGGGACTCCACAGGGTATCCTGCTCCCACACGGGTCGGTCACACCGCAATATCCCACTGCCAGCCACGTGCAAGCAAACCTTCCTCAGCCTGGTACGCAAGCCTAACCACCACCTAAGTACGGCGATTAGGCTCACACATGGTGCACACAGGGGAGCTTCACAGCAGCAACCTGCCGTGTCCCTCCCACGGCCCGCGACACGTGAGGCCACATCAGACATGCTTGGGGTGGCAGCCGTGGTATCACTGTGGGGCAATATCCTGCCAAAAGCAGGTGTGGCAGTGGGTGTTTATGACAGCACGGTCTCTTCGTCCAGTTATTACACTAAGTTTGTAATTATCTTTGAGGATAGCAGCAGGACTGGATCTTAATTGTGCTTTGCCATTAGAAAGCATTACAGTGACATGACCCATGCTCAGGCACACCATAGCCTCTGCGCCACACTGCACCCCAGGCAGGAGCAGGGCACCAGCTGTTCTGGCTTCAGCTAAAATCTCACCTGTCTCATAGACAGCCCAAATTTAAATAGGGCTAAACCAAACCAAACCAAACCAAACCAAAAAATTTAATTCTACCTCCTTTTTTGATGCTAACAGATACAACCTCCAGCCCACACATAACCTTGGCAGAAACTTGGACATCCACCTCCTCTTGGACTGCCTTTAAGTGCTCACATTGAGGCTATATTTCTAGGGGGTAGAATTTTTCATGACTGTTAGGGTATAGTTTTTCTTATTGTGTTGAAGGGATCTGAACCAAGAATGTAGTCTCGAACACTCTTTGTCCAGATCATCTCCCTGACCATGTGTCCCCTCACGTGGACCCATCCACTTCACAAAATATAAACTATCACCACCAGCAGAGAAAATCATTTTCCTTCTTCCTCCCTCACTGTAGAGATGATCAGACATCTGGCTGGTAGACAGGCAGGCATTGTAGTTTTACAGAGAGCAGAATATTAGATAATTTAGATCACTGGAACTTTTTTTATTCATTTTTAAATAAGAATGTGAGTTACTTCTGTAGAAGTAAATATCTTCCTTCTCAAGGCCCTTCACGGTCAGGCTATCAGAATTCATTCCATCTTGGGAGATCAGTTCCAGCCTCCAAGGAGCATTCAAGATTAATCTCCTAATAGCTAAACTTCAATAAAAAGGTTTCACACTTTCTCCCAGCCTGCCCTTCACATTGGGTGGAGCACCCTACAAGTATCCCTAAACCAGTGTCATTTACATCCCTCATTAAAACATCCCCTTGCTGAGATTAAATAACCTTATTTTTTTCCCCCTGTTTTCTCCATTGTTGGGCTTTATCAGTCCACTTCCTCCTATTTTATAATGAGATTTCAAGCAGCACCTAGAACAATAGGCTGTTGGTACATAATTGCAACTGCTTAAATGGTGAAGTAAGTAATAAATAACAATGAAACAATAACAGTACTGCAAGAGCAAAATACCAGAGCAATTCTGCAGGTTCCTGCAGTAAGTATCACATTGGACCATAGTTCCTCAAACAATAATGTATTTCACTGGCTATATTTCTTTTCAGGATCTCAAGGGCCTTTCCATGAGCTGATCTTGTATATGACAGAACTGCTACTGCAATGCCATAAAATATGGATTTTGATTAAAATCTAAACCATACTTAATAAATTCATAAAATATTATACCCCAAGTAAAATAAGCCTTATATTTAAAAAGTCCAAAATGTAGAAGTTTCCAAAATTAAGGAGCCTAATTAATAAAAAAAAAAATCATAAAAGCTTCAAAATATACTTTTCTTACTAAGAAAATGCTGAAGAATATTTTTAACTCTACATCATTCAAGGTTCATTTAGCCCAGGGTCCACAGACAGTGTCCACCAAGGGCTCTTGGATGTTTTCAGGAAACAGAGAATAATGGCTTAAAATTGCACAGCTCAGTGTTCCCATCCAGTTGCCTATTTTCACCTTTTTGTTTAACCCTTAACACTCTGTTTTGTTTTCTTTTTCATGCATTAATTCCACTTAATGATTTTGTTTCTCTCTGGTATCTTCTTCTTTAGACCCTTTGTCTTTTTGGGGGGAAGGATTTTCAGTCTTGTTAGGGTTAGACAGTGCCAGAGGAGAATATGCCCCACATCTAGTGGTGGGTACCTAAGGAAGAGTATGAGGATAAGCATCACGTAATGCTCTCTCAGTCCTCACAATTTAAGATTCAGAGACTTCCTAAGACAATCTTCACCGGATTTTTCTTCAGGAAACTTGTCCAGTCTCTGTCTGGAACCCACATAAACTTTTGGCACCCACGATGTCCTGCCATGGGGAGTTCCCAAGCTGAACCACATGCTGCAAAAAGACACATCCTTCTGCTTTTTCTGGAGATATGGTGGCTGTCCAAGGACTGTGAGAGGCTGAGCTTGAAATTTGAAATTCTCTGCAGAGAAAGACTTGTTTTTAAGGGTGGATTGGATTGGTGCATATCCAATTTTCAACCCAACAGGGAGTCGGGATGCAGATGGGACACACACCCAAACCTGGGAACTGGCAAGTGTTCAGAGGTCCAGGAACACCAGGAGGTCAAATGAGCCTGATGGGGACATGGGTGTGCTCAGTGGGAAGGGGGAATGTGGAGAATGCAAACAAGGCACTAAATTCACAGGTGATATCAATATCAGGTATGCATCAATACAGAGGTGGAAATTAGTGTTATAATTTACACACTGATGGATCAGTGGGAAGAAGAGACAGACAATAGCACAAGGGGGCATTAAAAAGATTCAGGGTTTAAAAAGCAGAATTAAACTATTTAAATTGTCTTAGATAAAAATACTATCTTATGCACTGAACTTCTATTGAAGGTCTTGTATTACCTACTCTGTGGGAGATGTTAGTGAGGTTTTGAGAGTCTGTTGTTATGGACTACTTTTCCCATCTCCATTACCTGGAAAGTGGAGCAGATAGATCAATAATGAAGTTAACCTGTGGCACCGGGAGACCTTCTAAACACTAGATGAGTATTAAACAAAGTGATCCAAAAACTCTACAAAAAGGGATCTTGAGAGGAGACAATAACAAAATGAGGTTCACTTCAGACAAAAAAGGATGGGCAAAATTAGTAATGGATAGGAGGAGCTGATCTAAAATGTTAAAAATAAGATGACTGAGAAATAGGTGACACTTGTCAACTTGTTCTATCTAGAAAAGTTTGCAGAAAAGGGAAAGTGATAAAAACTGGGTTGGGAAATGGAAGAATGAGGGAAAAAAAAAATAAAATCAGTGCTAAGAAAATGGTACTGTAAAGAAGTCTACATTGCTGGTGATGGAGGTCCCCATGCTTCTGGGTTTCCTAAGGCTGTGTCTAGCTAATCTCCAAGGAACTGTAAAGGTGACTGAAACAGTTCAACAATATTCCCCCCCAGTTTTCCACACAAGCCAGCAAAATTTTGTACAAGTGATACATTCTTTATCTTAATCCTTCCATTTTGCTGTTTCTCAGTGAAAGTCACATACAGTTACCAACATGCAATTTGCACTAGCTCTTACATTGCCAGTGGGATTAACCAGAGGTTAAACTGATTTATTAAAACATTTAAAACATAGGTTTATTTTATATGATAAAGAGTATGTCATTGAAATATGTGACTTCTACAAGTCTGACTGCATAGAAAACTATGTCCTGAAAAGGTTTAAAAGCAGATCTTTCTGATCAATGCAACTGACAAATTTTACGCTCAGCAAAATCAAATGTTACTGGAATTAAGCAGCTGTCAATCAAAATTGGATTCAACAATTAAGAGTAAGCAAGGCAATGCCACGAATGGTGTAATTTTCTTTTCCTACATGATGGAAGTACCCAGCAAGCAAAGCATTCACGTTTTGTAAGTATTGTTATTGTTTTGGTTTTGTTTTGTTTATGCAGATGCTTTTCCCTCAATATTCTGACTGATACTACCATTTCAAATAGTCAATAGCTTGGCAATGTTGGCGGTGAAGGCCTGTCCTGTTTTGCAGCCAACATCCAGTGTGTGCTTCACAGTGTAAGGCAGAACAGCCTCAGCCTGAAAAGCCCATGCTGTGGCTTTGCTGCTGCTCCAGACCCCGTGCCACGCTCCAAAAGTGCCTCTGTTGTTCACACTGATCCTCTAAGAAGCTCTACGGGCTGGTGGGACGTGTCTTGGAAGAAGAGTGCCTGAGCATTTCAGTACCTGTCCCTTGCCCTAGAAACTTTCTAGTGTTGGGAAGGACAAAACATAGGAAACTCCCTTCAGAATAAGAATAGTTTCAAGACAAAAATAAGATGCGCTGATCTAGATGAGAGAAAGGTGGAGAGGAAATTTGGTAAGCTCATTATCATGCAGATGGTTTAATAGAACTTGATTATGTGGGGAGATATCTAAGTGCTGTAGTTTTCCACACCTCCTTCTTTCAGTTCAGAATGCATGTTTGTACCTTCAGATAGGTTTAGCTGTAGCAGGGTATTTCTCTGCAGCCTATGTATGAGCTTGAAATCTCCTTTCCACACTTTAAAAGCAGTCCACTGGGAAGGTTCATACAGACTCTTCTTCCCCATACATTCAGCAACAACAAAAAGTCTTACTTCTCTTCAGTAAAAATTGGCGTGAGAAACTCTTACTCATATATCTTTGGTCTCTAGAGAAACTATAGTAGAACTCAAAGTAAATCACTTTGGAAAGGGCCGAACAGATGCCTTGTCTTGCATCATTTTAACTGAACAAATTTAGCTTGGTCTGGTTCCTATAGAAACATTCTGGATTCTTCTGTGTAAATTAATAAATTCAAGACAATCAGCCATCTCCTCGGATTGAAGGTCATTGTCATTTGCACCTTTTTTCCTAGTGCTTTGCAGTTCAGATATTTATGGAGCATTAAAAAACTTTTACATAACCATCATAACGGCATTTTGTAAAAATAATTAAGAGTAGAAAAAAGCTAACAGTATGATCCCTCAGCTAAATTTTGAAACATGGCTGTTCCTATGGCTGAATCAAATTTGACAGTCCATGAGAGATGTCAAGTATGCAGTCCTGAGCTCACATAAAATATTCTGTGATAGGCCCAGGGATGCACACACAGAGTGGACATGACTGTAAGAAGGAGCCATAGAAAGAAGTGCCTCATCTAAACTTCTTATTGCAGCCTTCCCTATGAATGCAAGAATCTTTCTTAGAAGATTCAGATTTCAAACATTCTATGCACTCTGTTCAAACTTCTTCTGATCTACAACTGGTAACTAGACTTCAGCGTTACACTGGCAAAGATAAGAATAAATAATATCTTTTAACTATGCTACCTCATCGTCATCTGCAGTCACACATCTTTTCTCTCTCTTGTTTTATAAATACTTTGTACTGTTTGGACAATTGGTTATATTCTGAGTAGTTTTACAAGCATGTGGATTCACCAGGGGTATAACAAAGATACTCACACAAGTCTGCTTTTCTGGCATTTTTCATCCGTATGATTTTTACAGTGAGCAAGTTGCATGGAGAGGGTTCTGTCTGTTGAACAGCATACAGAATGTGTGGGATGAACATGCAGAGAGAAAGAACAGAAGCACAGTTAGAGATAGCATTGAATTAAATGTTTCATTTCTAACCATCCAAAACATTTCTGAACTGAGGTTCTTCCTTCTGCGTTGTCTTCTTCTTCCCAGAAGGTGTGCAGCCAGGTGTGGCCAGACACCCAAAATGTACATTCAATCACAGACCAAACCTCTGATGGTCTCCATTTTCTATTCTGAGGAAACATGTGGTAACACTCAACTTGAGGTGTCTGACTCTTACAACACAATTACAGAGTGTGATAGTGACCCTTGCTGCGTTACTAACCCTGCTGACACACATCTTGGTCTGTGCAAATTCAAAGGATGTCATTTATATCCACTATATTTCACAACAAACAGCAGATAATCTAGCAGAGCAGGAATTAGTAACAATATCATGGTGTAACGATGCTGCTCGTCAGCTGGTTTACAGCTGTATATATAACTTCATTGTTATGTTTGACGCAGAGCAGTGCTGGCTCCCAATGAGGACCTTACAAGTGTCTTCCAGAGACCTATTCCAAACTTCTCAGAAGGGGGAGTGAAAACAACAACTCCTTAATTATTTCTCTCTGAATAATTCAGCTCATCCAATCTTCCTTTAAGAAAAAGCCATAGGAAAGTATCAATTGAAATCTTGGGAAATCAGCTAAACCTAAGTGGTTATCAAAAGACATTCAACAAATCTGCCAGGAAACTGGCTTGATTTTGTCATCCTCTCTCATCCTAAGCAGGGATCGGACAAATATATTACTTAATCAAAGGATGGGGACTGAAGATGAGTCTGTCTACTCTCTAGATGATTATTAAAAGAATAAAAGGAGGAAAATCTGCACATTTAATGCTCTAAATGACAAAAAAAAAAAAAAATAACAACCAAAAAAACCACCAAAAAACAAAACACCCCACAACCTACCAAAATCAACCAAATAACCTCAAAAAACCCTAAACACAAAAAAAAAAAGAAAAAACAACCAACCCACACCCCAAAAAAACAACCTCC
Source organism: Tyto alba (assembly GCF_018691265.1). Classification (NCBI taxonomy): domain Eukaryota; kingdom Metazoa; phylum Chordata; class Aves; order Strigiformes; family Tytonidae; genus Tyto; species Tyto alba. Next base: position 8,671,699 of record NW_024881280.1, read on the forward strand.
AAGAGTAGCAAAAAAGAAAGAGTAAAATTATGTAGTGATGGAACAAACACACATAAGAGACAGTTCATGCACACTACCTATAGAGCAGAGAATATCACTGCAGTGAATACATAGATCAATATTTAACAATGTGTCACCATTCATTCCCTTATGCCCAAAAACTCCCACAATTTTTAAGAGAACTATATTTAACACCTCACATAATATTAGTTTCCTGGCTTTCCCCATGCATTTGTTGACATTAGTGATACCTCCTTATTTTCCCTCAGTGAGTTGTTTTGTCTAGCCCGATGGATGGAATCAAAGGACAACAGCAATGAACAAAAAGATCACTTTTTTTTTTTTTTCTTTCCTTTTTAACTGGGGATTTTCAAAATAATTGAATCGCTGCAGTATTAAAGTCCTTGCATTCCTGAAGGCCAAAACCCAAAGCGGGCGCAAAACCCAGGCAGAAGCCCCGCTTTGCACCCAGCCTTGGTGCTGAAGAAACCTCAGAGCTGCAGACACAGGAGGTGGGACACCACCTCTCACAGCAGAACCCCTCTGCTGCTGCGGGGCTGCCCGCGCAGCTGGCTGCAGAGCCCCCTCTTTCCTTTCCCTACCTGGCTCTTGCTGTAGAACAGCCCCATCGTGGTCTTTCCCGAGCCAGGAGCGAAGCGTGGCAGCCGTGGGTGCAGAGGAGTCTTGGCCAGGCACCTTCTGGTGCTTTAAGCTGCCTGAAGCGGGCAGACAGGTGTGTTAGTGCCTGACTCAGCGCCGCCTCACCCCGCCACCACCACTTGAGCAATCCCCAACTCCTTCTCCGCCTCCTCCTCCTCCTCCTCCTCCTCCTCCTCCTTCTCCTCCTCCTCCTCCTCCTCCTCCTCCTCCTCCTCCTCCTCGGGAGGTGCGTGCATGCTGCACACCCGCAGCCAGGCACAGACACCCAGACCCCGGCGCTGCGGAAGGATGGTCTTTGTAGCTGTAGGGAGAGGGACACTGAGGCCTGAAAGGGATCTTCCCTTCACAGTTACGGGTGCTAAACAAATGTTTTATACTTTTCAGCATCTCCATCGCTTCTCGAGGAGGCCACAGTGCTTTTGCACACTGCAGGGCTGTTGGACTGCAGCCCCTCGTGTGGAGGTGGCTGGCACCAGCCAAGGTCCATCTGGTTGCCTAGGAGTGGGCAACAAGGACAAATTTGGCCAAGGACATCCGAACTATCCCACGTGCATAGAAAAGACTTGTAGCTTTTTATTGTCTATAGGGAGAGGTGGGTCTTTGCTTAAAGATACATCTGAAATAATTTTTTTATATACCCATCTCACCTTCCTTGCTCGACTCAGGCAGTAAGCTGTCCTTCAGTGTTACTTACAGTGACAAACATTTCACGAAACAATTCCAAAGTCATCTGTTGAAACTGTAAGAGAGTTTCTCTAGTAAAGGCAAAGCTTTAAAAGTTCATTTACTTTCTCAAAATTTTTTTTACTTTGTGCATCTGAATGTGCTTCAGTGAATGATCTCCAAGACATCTGGGATGGTGAAATTAATGTTAATTATTCTTTATGTTCTCATGTATTCTTTATGTCTTCACATTCATAAGGCTTCACTGTGCATGGCACCACACATCATGCAAGGTGGTCCCTGTTTCAGTGAGGGAGTACACAGAGTACACAAGAAGTAAAAAAATGGGAGATTTTGTTTTTAAAAAAACATCATCCTTTTTATTATGAAATTTAACAGAAAAAAAAAAAAAACAAAATCAAAATAATCTCATTTCATTTTGCAATGAATTGAGAACTGATTAAGGTAACTTCACGGACACGATATAATTCGAATTTCATAAAACATTTGGCATTTTAAGACACTCTAACTTAAGAACTAGATGCAACAAATGTCACCCAGAAAAACTTTAAACATGTTAAGGATGGATAACTAACAGCTCACAAGAAACAGTATTCAAAGGAAGGAAACCCAAAAGGAAAATATTCCTAGAGAGACTGCAAACATCTCTGTTATAAGCTTATTGCATGTTTTTGAAATATTGGGGAAGCTGAAGATGAGAGCTGCAGAATATTCTTGTAAGAGGAACTCCCTCAGAGAGGGAAAGGCAAGTTTCCTATCAGCCAGCAGGACACAATGCAGAGATACCCCAAGGCCAACTTGGGATGTTGCACACCTATGTCAGTACAGCAATTAGTCATGGTTAGAAGATGGGTTAATTAACCCTGATGAAAAGCAGGGTTGATGTGGCTCAGGCTGTGTCACGCACCTATCCAGCTTTTTTTCCCCTGTCCTGTTGTTAAGTTTTCCCTGTAAAACAGACTGAAACATCTTCCACCCGGCTCTGTTTCATTTCCAACAAAAAGGTCTTAGAAACCATGGTAGTAAACCCAAAGATATCTCCAGAAAAGACCCAGAGGGATCCCATGAGCTGATATTCCGGTGTTATGGAGCTGAACCACAATTACAGCTGCCTCACCTGTGGAGAGCTAATCATCTAGATTTAAATATGCAGTACTGTACCTGAAAAGAGGTACATGCCCTTTCAAGTGTTTCAGGTACATGAACACAATGAACATGCTCATAAGGTGAAAAACGTGGCCCACTCCTCCACTTTCACCACCCAAATTGCTCTAAGATGCACCACCAGCTGTTTTTTCCATAGGAGAAAATCTTTTTCTCCCATCTATTTCCTATAACTTTATTCCATACAAACAGATTTGTCACTTCTGAGCATAATCAAGACTCTCCTGATCGCAACACCAGTTTTGACCTGGTGACTCAGTCTGAAGTTCACTGCAACAGTAGGAGCCTTTTATTATCAAAAGAAAGGTAATCCCAAGCATTTTCTGAGCTGTTGGGACCAGCCTCTTCATGTACCGCATCTCCACAGTGCAGGGCTGCTACTGTGAAAAGACCAAGCTTGTAATGTGCCTGCTGTGGAGCTGTGAGAAGAGAGCCTTTGGCAGTTACCTGCCCCCAGAAGACCTCTAGGATTTTTAATGACAAGGAACCGCTCTCTCAGGACAATCCCTGCAAAAGACCATTTGCAAGAAAGTGTTGAACAGCTGCAAAAAGTATGTCTGGAAGGGATCTCAAAAGGCCCTCTTGCATTGCCCTATTCTATGCAGGCAGCCAGCAGCTACTTCCCATCTTATGAACCACTGGAATAAATTGCAATGCCATCTTTCAGGAATAGTCAAGGCAGAAGGTGAGTGAGACAGGACAGTCAGAAGCAACTCCAAGAGAAAAATAAAAGGAAAGTCGGGCAACACGACTACTACTTAGGCTGAATATAGGTGGTTCTGGGAATAGAAGCCCAGAGGATTTGTTTGACTACCTGAAAGAGACGATCTAATTCAGGGGTAATTTTTATTGATGGTGAGAACTGTATAGATTTTTAAAACACTCATAGTAACTTAAGAAACTTATTTTCAAAGATTAGTGAAGAAAGCCAGTGAAATAAAACCCCAATAGTGGACAGACAATCAAATCCAAGATGATAACCTTCAATAATTAAGATAAGCAAGACCAACACAATGGATTAGCTATTTACTAGAGAGATTCCTGTTCAAGGGATTGCTATTCTGACAGACAGAAAATACCCATATAAATACTGTTTTAATTCACATTTTCATGTATTACACATTTCATTATTACCTTACACAACACTATATTAATTTATACAGAATATATATATATATCAATTTGTAAAGTAACAAGGTAACAAAACCAAACACAAATTTGCTGCTTCGAAGTTTGTTTTGGATTAAACCACCGGTAAATTCCAATCTGTTCATCTGAATAACCATGTAAATAGGATTAATTGGAGTCCAGCATGTCCTTAGGATGATGCAATTTCTACTGCAAGTATCACTGGCAAGCATCAAACATCTTGATCTCACCAGGTAATAGACAACCTAAGAAATATCACATGTAAGGTTGAAGCTAGTGGGTGGTGGCTAATAATTACGCTGCTTCCTCCGTGCCACTGCCAGGCGCAAGGCCTGAATTATTAACTTCTCATTATTCAGGACATTGTAATCAGTCAGTTTCACCAGTTTGTCAAAATTCTCTTCACTGAAACACACTTCCCTTGTTGTAAATGGGGAGAGGATGCTGGAGACATCAACTTTGCCTTCAGCCATCTCTTCAGGACTCCTTTCCACACCTGAGGGACAAACCACAAGGAGATGCATCAATGAAGTTTTATTGTAACATGTTGCTCATATCAGTTATTTAAGTAATTACAAGTTGAAAAAGGAGATTGAGAGGGAAAGATATGATTTGCCAGAGAGACATAAAAGTATTCTAGTAGCACTGAAATTTCAGGAGAAATTATGTCACTCAGACTGAGGACATAGTTCATATTAAAAGCAAAGATCTCTGTCAAATGAGTCCTCAGTCTGGGAGATTACTTTTAAATATGTGAACAAAACCCAGATGAACAGGATAGCACCAAAACCTGCGGAAGATTTTGCCTCCATCTTTGTTTGCAAGCAGCAATGCGTAGCAAATCCGTACCTGTAGAGCAGAACAGCCTGTGTTGAGGACCTACCGCCCATGCTGCAGGTATGTTGGGAGTTTTACCTTCATACTATCTCTCATAAGACACGTGATGGAAATGCCTATTTTCATCTCAAATGTATTAGGAAAGCTTCTGGAGTTCTCACAGTTCAGACATACAGACACAAACCAGTTATTTTTGTCAGTGACGAGACTGATAATGTCAGCATTGGAAAGAAGGTCAGAGAGGACAGTGAGATGTTAGATGTGAAATGTATAGGACACACTAAGCATGTGACACTTTATTAAAATTGCTAGCTACCGATGACTCACCAGGAGCTTTATATTTCTTGAAGGTGTCATTTACTAGGGGGAAAAAAAGCACTGTTGGGGCTTGCGGACTGTCAGCATCTTCAAACACATAGCACTCCTTCAAATTTTCCCTGTCTTCCTCACTTATCTCAATTTTGGGAAATGGAATTCCTTGCCCTGAGATGTACTTTGCGATCTGATCCAGAGGCTGGATGAATGAATAAAATAAATAAAATCAATACAAAGAATCAGAACTCATAAAAGATCCAGAGACCTGGATTTTCTAAACTCCAGAAGCTAACATGAATATTCTAAGGCTTGAATCTTCCTTTTGGAAGGTGTTAAGTTTCAGATGGAAACAGCCATAATCCCATCAGTCATTGCAGCTTATCTTATTTTCTTCATTGCTTTAGGCAAAACAAGAAAACAGTCACTTCCTTTGAGCTTGAAAATGGAGCCAAAAACCACAGGACTGATTTTATGAGTCCAATGAAAAAGGTTCAGAAGGGGAAGGCAAAGAAACTGTAGGAATGGAGAAGGAACACATCAGTCCAGATTATTCTGTATCATTGTCCTGACTTCTTCATTATTTATCACTTTCCCAATCTTTCTGTCCTCTACATAGTTCATGATTGTTTGATAATAACTCCCTATTAACAAATACATTTATCAACGTACCTTATGACCTCATGAAAAAAAACTTTAACAGCTATATTTACTATAAGCCTATGTTTATTTTTATATTATTCTCATTATATATGCAGCACTAATTATATTATTTTTCATTATTAATCAAGTCTGGCATGAGCCAGTGCATTTCTTTAAGGCTGCTATGAGATAAAAAGGCTCAGAGACACATAGGGTTTCCCATTTAATCTGTTAAAATATTGTCAGGACCTTCCATTGCCTCTGTAACTTGCTCAGTTCAAGGATAACCAAAAATCAATATTAGAGCTCCAGAACACTCCTCAGTCAACTCTTCAAAAACTTGTGGATCTACTGCAGTGAAGACCTAGATCATTTTAAAATGCCTATATCCATCACTGCCTTCTAGTACCCTTTTTAGTTACTAAGAAATAAATCACCTAGTAATCTAAGCAATAAATCAGATAATAATCATCTAATTCCCATTCCAGTACTGGTAAGTTAGTTGGTTGAGTTGACAAGTACTGGAGACCAACAGACCATGAAGGAAAAGGTCTCAGATACCATGACTTTTCTTACCAGCGTCTGGGACCCTCCACTGTAATTTAAATGCAGGATGACATCCACCTCCCTCTTCGATCTCAAAAGTGGTGGGTAGCTGGTATTGATGAAAAAACCAGTATCAACAAGGGAGAGCTCACTGTCTGCTGTTTCCATCAGTTTATTTGGGAAGGAGTCTATTACTGTGTCTGAAATACAAACATTTCTCATTACAACAAAAAAACCCCAAGTTTGACTGATCCTCTGCAGAAAGTTAAAGAGGGAAGAATGGAGAATTTTGCCCCTCATTTTCCCTATGTGCCTTTGACTCACTAGCAGCACTGATTTACAGGAGTAGGCGACAAACTACAGTGTTTTCCTTCCTTCCTCCTTGGATACCTCAAGCAGTTTTGGCCCCGCAGGGGAGATCCATCCTGCCTCCTCAGGCTGAGCTCACCTTGTCTACTGGAGCACAATCCCCAGACAACCAAATTCAATTTCACACCTCAACCCCCTCAAAAAAAATGAAATGCTGTTCATTTCTGACTCCCACTTCTTCCATTTGTGGGAGGGAGGAGTGGAATTTCAGAAGTCAGTTTTGTTTCTTCCTTCTCACTGGAAATCCAGAATGAATTCCCAAACCTAAACCTCCTCAAAATGTTACTGAAAAATATGCTGTGATACTGTGCCTTTCCAGGTAGAAAATCCTTCACTCTCCAGGTACTTGCTATGCATCTGGAAGCCTCTGATAAAATTGGGATACTGTGCAATTGTTGGGCGTCCTGTTAAGATGTCTCGCAGAGAAGAGGAGAGGACACTCGAGGGAGTGCATAGACATGTGTCTACCTCATAGGGGTTCATGGACAGAAAAGGTTCCTCCTCTGCAAGAAGGAAAGAAGTTCTGAGTTTAGGACAGTTTTCTGAAATGATCAATATTTTTTAAAATGGAATAACTAATAACCACTGTTGTCACAATCCCCCACTCCACAGGTAAATCAAACATAGTCGTAAGCCCTTAAGGTCTATCCTAGTAGTAAAACTCAGCATTAGACACTGAATTAAATGGAAGCTACCTGCAGGCAGCAAGCTGCCACGTGGTAAGCACCACCTCCCACCCGAGGCTTCCTTGAATGCTGCCCACCTCTACCACAGCCTGGGGTGGAGGGGAGAGCAGAGTCCCAAAACATACAGGAGGACAACACTGGCCTTTGAACAGGACACCTACAGAATGCATGGGAATATCGCCCAGCTGCAAACATTAGCTAAGTTAGGAGGCCAGTCACTCCAGGTTCCCTGTGCAATCCACAGCAAAACCAAGCTTTTTCCAAGAGCAGTTTAGCGGAGAAAAAAGCCCTCTGGAAGAGGGCTCTCTAACGATGGTATCACTGGCCAAGGACCATATCAGTACTTAAGATGTGTTCTTAATACAGCATGACTTTTACATGTCTGCTGGAGACTGGGTTTGTGTATGTCCTTTAGAAAAAGGAACAGATTTGCAAAAGCAGCATGTTTAGTATGTTTAGTTCTTCTAAATCAGACAGAAAATTTTCTAAGCTGACATCTCTGTTTTGCTTTCCTCATCTCTCTGACTTTGACAGCTTCTCTCTAGGCATTAGACCTCTGCACAGAATATAAGCAATATATACTGGTGGTAAAAAAAAAAAAAAAAATCAAAAAAAAACCCCCCACACAACAACAACAAAAAACAACAACAACAACAAACCACAAAAACATCTCACCAATATCTTTTACTCTGTCTCTGGTCCATCTACACCAGAAGTCCTCTGAATCAGCAGCCAAATTCCAGACATACATCACATCTATGGAAAATATACTACTCCACATGCCTGTAATGTGAAAGAGACAGTGGAAACTGATTGGTGGCGTAATCTTGGAAGAATGTTAATTGATACATACCTTCAGTCCTTCCCATTGGATGCCTCCTTTCTGTCTGGATGGATATCTTCATAAGCACACTTCCTAAGTATATCCTTGCTAATGCAAATTCACACCTGCTCAACCTGTTTGCTGGTGTCTTCCCACTGCTGTCCACCAAAAACCACGTGCTCCTCACACCAGCTGCTTCTTGAGTAGGCCACCTTTCCCTCTAGGCAATAATCACCTTGCATGTAGCAGATCCGAGTCTCTGAGAGCCTCTTCACCATCCTTCCCATAAAGAATTCACTTCCAAAATGTTCTGCGCGAACAGATGCTCCGTATTTCAGGAGACCGACTTCATAAGGAGTAAACTCCAGCCACTCTATGGAAACAGCAGACAGATATGAAAAAGCAATAACACATTAACTACTGCTAAACAGAAGAGTACTAGAGAGCAGGAACAAATCAGGAGAAAGACACTGACTAGTTCATAATGTGCCATTCATCAGCTATAGCTGTATCTGTATTGCCTCCAGTGCTAATGCCATAAGGTCCTTTCACATCAAGGGAAGGCAGTTCCAGGCTGTGATCCAGCAATCTCCAGCAGAAAATCCCTGGTCTGAGTGAAACCATAAGCATTCCCTGCAATTAATTTTACACAAAAGTATGTATTGCTCATGTATAACTTGTTCCCTTTAAGGCACCCGTGACAGAGAACTTGGCATTCACTTGGTGTCATTTACTCAGCAACTTAATATTAAAAAAATACTGTGAAAATTAACACTAGAGGAAACAGTGATTCTCCTGTCACTGGACCCAAAAATACAAATTTTTCCCTTTAATTGTTCAAAATAAGACCACATGGAACCATCATAAGAGTTAATTTTGTTAAAAGGTTTCTGCGACCAGGATAAATTGTGAGGTTGGCATCTTCTGTATAACTATATTTTCTCTTGTGGCAATGTAGAGAACTCAAATTGTAAAGACTAAACATGTTTAGATTTTTTATTTTTAAGTGTTAGTCACTATTATCTGAAATTTTAAAAGGTCTTTTTTCTGCAATTAGAATGAAAGGACTATTGTACTATTAAAGCTGATTACATGCATTTAGTCTTAGTTCAGATTACTTAAATTATGAAGTTGTAAAGAAATCTAAATCATAACCCATTACCTCTGAATGCCTGAGCACTATAGCTGGACTTGAGGTTGATGGCCACATAGATGGGCAACGGGTTCTGACCATTATCCACCGCCCGCCGTTGGTCCGAGAGTCTATGCTCATCTTTCTGGTTTTGATTAAAAATGATTAATGGAATGAGGTGAAAACCAACTTGTACTTGAAATAATATAATGTGAATTATCAGTTTTATCCAGGTTCTCCTTCCCATTCTCAGCTCACTGGATTGTTCAGAAATATCTGCCATGTGATATTCCAAACTTGGCAAGTATCCCATAAGAAGCAGCTACACCCTATATGGGTTCTCAGATTTTAAGATATGCAGAGAGGTTGATTGTGGATTCAGCAAGGGAAAAAAACATTCCCAGGAAGAAATGTGTGGTTAAGTGAAAGGTAAGGCACTTTCCTTGGCTGGATGTCAGCAAACAGAGTTGATCATATTTTAAGATATTTTGCAAGCGTATGTTCTATTGCACATGACAATTTCAAACTTCCTTATATAAACATAAATCAGAAGGAAACTACTTAAGTTATACTATTTTTAAAGTAGCAAAATATCTATCACTCTTTCTTAAAACTTGGTAACATATTTAGAGAATGGTCTTTCTCACTATTTCAATCATCTCCATATGTAGGCTATAACTAAGTCACTTTATAAACGCATATCTTCATTTATGCTAGTGAAGTAAATTATTTAAAATTTCTAAGTGCCTCTTCTAGTCAGAATACTTAATGTACAAAGTGATTAGTTTACATTTCTAAGGAAATGTACATTCATTTCTCAGGATTTCTTTCTTTAAAAAGAAATAACATCTTTGACTGCAGTGCCATGGCTCCTTCAGTTCAAGGTCAACCTCACTTTAAAGTAAGAGTAGTGTTTTAAAAGTGGATCTGAATATACAGAATTTAATCAACCACTAAACTAATTATCCGCATCAGTAGTCCTGAATGGTATCCCAGGATTTATTTTCTTCTCCTTTGTAGCTGTAGAAGTTCATCAGGTTTCTGAAAAAAAAAAAAAAAAGGAGTAATACCTTATCATGTAGCATGGATTCAATGACAAGCCCCCAAAGATCTATGAAAGAAGTGTTATGTCCTTCTTTAGTCCTCTCCATCAGGTCATTATAATAGTACTTCAGACAATCCAAAGAAAAACAGCAGATCTTGGATTTGGTTACTTGCTTGCGAGCTTCATTGATTGCATCCTCCAGGTATTTTTGTGACCAATTAGCATCTTCATATAAGTTTGCCATTGTCCTGAAGAAACATTAGAAGAAAATAATGAAAAAGGAATAATGCTGTGGTTTGGCCTCAGAGAATTTTTTTGCAACCTGTTTGCCTGTTTCTTAATTCTTATGGGGTTCACAACTAAAAATTAAACACACCTAAAATACTCTCATTTCATGAGCAAACAAAATCTCTAAGCTTTCCTGGTTTTGATGCTAAAAGTTTATGTGGGCTGAAAAATGATCTGAGAAATTCAAGGGAGGAAAAAAAAATAAATCCAAGGCTATTAAATACAAAGACTCCAACAAGTCCTCAGAAAAACCATTTCTTGGAAGACGGAGAGTATTCTAGGGAGTAGTCACTACTCTTTGCTCTAGTCCTACGTTTGTTCCCAAGTATCTGCCAACAGCTCCTGCCAGCAGGAGAACTGGGCAGTTCTTGGGTCTTGGGCATGTCCTGGTATGGCCATTCTTACTTGTCTTCTTGAAATCATAACACAGACAGGTACACTCACATCTCCACATACATACAGAGAAGTTAAAAGAATTTTGGCAAATGCTTAGACAAACCCACCATTAAGGCTTTGACTTAAATAAAGGACTGAGATGCAATTCAGTGCAAAAAACCTCTCCATTTGCAACCCAGAGCAGAGAAGTAGAGCTACCTAGAAGCCACTTGATTAAATACTTATGTTATTCTAAGCATGACATCATCTGCTGTTTGCCCACTGGGAGAAGAGAGAGCTTCATAATGAGCAACCATAGCTGCAGTCTCTCTGAAATCAGTAACTTGCCATCATTTGTTGGACTCTTTGTGACAGTATTAATTCCACTAGCCCCAAATACATCTTTTACCAGAGGGAGATGCACTCTAAATCCAAAATGGAAGTGAGAATAACCAGCAAGTGGCAGGCATAAATTCTTCTTCCCATCTTTCTTCAATTTCCAGTCTAAAGACAAATTCGTTGCATTCAGTCTAAGGTATAATTGATAAAATATGAAAAGGTAATAGAGCATTTACGTTAAAATATCAGGCATAGACCGTGTCAGTGTGGTGACAAAAGCAGCTGATGAATGTGACGATTGATCTCTTATTCAGTATGTTTTGTTTCTTTGCTCTAGGTGGACACAGAGAAGATAGTGGGGGAAATGGAAACGCTTTTGCTTTACTAAGTGCCATACAATCTGATGGTGCTGTACAAACAGTCAACAGTGTGGAGCAGAGAGTACAAACGTGAACCTTGTTTGGGTCATTCTCACCATGTGGTACCCGATAAACCACCGATGTAGGAAATGCAGTCTAACAGATTGAGTTTCTGGAGACCCAGCAGGCTGCCGTACATCGCTGTCAGCGACCGCGTCCCTCCCCCGGTTGTCGTGATGGCCACCACCGGCACCTGTGCAACACAGCGAGGCAGAAGGGGCGAAAGCCATGCGTGCGTTAGAGACCGGCGACCCTCCTCGCGGCCGAAACCAGACAGCGGATTACGGGCAGCGATACGAAAAAAAGGATTGGATTGTTGCAAAAGGCTTCTGCTGCCACCGCCTGCCTGATGGGAGAGGGAAGGCTTAGGTCCTACCCACTCAGACTGGCGGCGGGGGGGAGGCTGTTCACCTAATGTGTAGTTGGAAATCAACCTCATCACCCTGGAATTCTCCAAGTGTGTTATTAGAAGCTGTCATAGAAAATACAGGATTTACCATGCCGGCGCAGATTAGGGATCCGTGATTCCACCTCTAACAATGACCAGTGTCTCAGAAGAACGCACAGCACCCCATAATCAGCTAGAGCCCACAACAGCCAAAGCCTTCCTGTCCTCAGGCCACTGATTACTTTATGTCCTGAAGCACAATCATCAACAGGGCTTCACCCCCTCCAAGGTCCAAGTGTAATTGAAGAGACAGCTTATTCTTCTCTCAATCTTTTCCTGATCTAGTACACCCTTTGCTTCTGTTAGCATCTTGAGCCGTGTAGGTGATTGCATGCCCTATGGAAAATGTCTATTTATACCTTTCAAGTATTAGCTTCTAATTTCATCAAGCAATCTGCTGTTCTAAAGTCAATAATACAGCTTGAAGAAAATATTTCTCCCATTCTATGAAATTTTTAAAAAGACCCTAAATAGATGTTCTTCCTACCCAAAATTCAATAAGAATTTAAAATCTAGGAAATTTTATAAAATAATGAGGAAAGATCTGATCATGTTAACTAAAATTAATTTCAAAAATTTATATTTTGTTTTTTATATTTTCTATCACTTTTCATTATGAATTAAAATTCTATTTTTTTTTTCTTTCAGTTCAAATGTAAGTCAGTTAACAAGGTAAAGGGGATTTTTTTCCACAATTTTGAAGAACAGGACAGCCAGAGTTATTAGACCTTTCTAAAAAACAGCCTTGGTATTACCATTTTGGCCTTACCACCTCAACCACTTTTCTATGTGTCAGGAAAATACTAGATAGTTCTGTAAAAACGTGCTTTCCAGCTTTCTTGAATACTTTATTTCCTGTAATATTCTCTGCTCTGAAATCCAAAATATGATTTTTTTTTTTTTTTTTTTTTTTTTTTTTTAAATCTGTACCCTATCCATAGCACTATTTCTTTTAATTGTCAGCTAAAGAGGATTCTTGTTGTTGGTATATTTGTACTTTTCTGATTTTCAACAACCCAGCTAGGCATAAGCAGTTACAAAATTTGTAACTGAATTATGGAGGCAGGAGCAGGGGCTACAGTGATAAAGCTACATTTCTAATCATCTATCAATGATGCTGTAAGAGTCACTCTTCCAGCTTGATGGTTTTATTCTAGTAGTCTGTTTTCCCAGCAATATACCTTTTCTGCTACATAAAAAACCCAAAGTATTTTTGTTCAGATGTCTGTGTGAAAATTCTTGCTTTATTCCCTCAAAATCCCTTACAAATGCCCTGACTACCACCTTGTCTCTGTTACTGAGTTAAGGCACACCACTTCCCAGGCAGCATCCCCCAGCTGTTCCGTGCCTGCCCACCACACATCTTCCTCCAGATACCCATGAGCAATATTGAGAATAAACAGGAATTGGCTGAATTGAGGAGCTGTTGAGAAGTTTTGGGGGCTGTAAAGGCATTATCATAGAATGGTTTGGGTTGGAAGGGACATTAAAGATCATCCAGTCCCAACCCCCGTGCCCCGGGCAGGGCCCCCTTCCCCCAGCCCAGGGTGCTCCCAGCCCCGTCCAACCTGGCCTTGAACCCTTCCAGGGAGGGGGCAGCCACAGCTGCTCTGGGCACCCTGGGCCAGCACCTCACCCCCCGCACAGGGAAGGATTTCTTCTTTATTATCCTGCCTCCCAGGCTCTGCTGCATGAATCAGCTACTGCTTCTCTTGCCCAAGGTGGCCAGGCCTGCTCCGGAACAGCAGGATTAATTAAGCTGGTTTTTTTTATTTGTGATTTCAATTTGTGAGCCAGGCCTTGGTCCCCAGAGAGGAGTTGCTACTAGGAACTGTATTGGCTTGCCTCATGCTCTTTCAGATCCTCCTCCAAATGAAGAATCTTTTTCAGAGCCGCAGCAACGTATTTCTTCCTTTTCTGCAGGAAGTCCTGCTCTTCCACGCACAGGTTAAACCCCAAGCGCACATCCAGGTCTCCTGAGCTAGAATAGACAATGGGACAAATCAATGAACATGTCAATTATAGCTGACTTCAAGACCACTAGGGCAGGTAGTCAGTAAACTCCACAAATCATCTGTAAAACAAGCTATTTCCAAATCTGCATATTGATCAAGGAAAAGAAGAAAAATGAGCGTTTCTATTGCCAGCAAGGAGTAGTAGCGAGGATGAAGAGGAGTTTCCAAGGTGGAAACATGGGCACAAAGACAAGATACACAAGCCAGGGAAAGATCATCAAAAGGGGTAATTTCAGGAGTAGTTTTTCTGTATCCATTTCTTTTTGTACTGTGACATCCTGGAAAACTGAAGTGATGCCACCGTCACCTGATCTCAGGTTTTGACAGCTCACTAACAGTATTTAAAGTGAAGGTCCTAATGAGCTATTTGGTGTAGCTTGAACTTCAGAGCAAGAATTACCCCCTGCTCAGCCTCTGTCCTGTGAAATCCAGCCTTTTACCTGTGTGCTGAACAGATGTCTAGATAAGCATTTGCAAGCTTCATTCTGAAAATATATAAGAATAGCAATCATTTCTTCCACATGGGCAGCCACACTGAATTTTCTCCCTTGAGAAGTGTGAAGCACAAGCCAAAAAAAATGCAGGAAAACTGGTACAAAACCAATCAAATTGCAGGTAATATTTTGTGCCTTCAACAAGACAAATACACTTGGTCCCCAGAGAGGAGTTGCTACTAGGAACTGTATTGGCTTGCCTCATGCTCTTTCAGATCATGAAAGAAGACCACTCAATATTGACCAAATCTTCTGGGACACATCACCCTCTGGTTGCTGCAAACTCTGTCCTGAACAGTGACCAATATTTCATAAACATTAATGTTTCAAGGGTTAATGTTACTAAATTCTGTTCTCCAGCAATTTGGTATACCACAGCGTAATTTCTGAAAATAGAATAAGGTCACTTGACTGACCTTATAAAAACAAGCAACTCTTTTATCAGTAGATTAAAATTTCCCTTGCTCTCTCTATAAAATTGTACATTAGATTTACATTTCAACATATTTTGCAAAGGGCCGAGATTGAGCAGGTCACTCTTTTTCCTGTGCTCTGAATTTCATCTACACAAACTACTCCCATGCTCTGAAAATCCACTTTGCTTCCCTTCTGTAGATCACCCAATGGTAAAGATGCTGTGAACCATACAAAGTTTCCAGCTGTACCATAAAACCTCACTGTCTTAAATTTAACCTATCACCAGTACAATTCTGTCCCTGCAAGCCGTTTGGCAGGGGTGCAACGGGTCAGGTCTCAGCTCCCATTCTGCTCAGTGAAGCAGGAGAAGGGGCAGAAGCCAGGCTGTCCTATGCTTGTTTGGGTGACTTTGCAAAGTTAAAAAGGGACGGAGTTTATTTCAGTCATTATGCAGATCTGACTATTGGCATAAATGGGCAACAAAATTCATATGTGAGTAGTGCAGTTTTACTCATGTCTAAGAATAGGGGTCGTAAAACAGGCTAATTTACTCTGAAGAAACCTACCAAGACTCATAAACCCATATTGAATTGCACCATCCTGTACCTGCAGCAGACTTGCACTTACCTCAGGGCACCACGTGAGTGCAGGACAACGCACTCACGCAGCATGTGTTCATCTCTCCATCTGTCATAGAAAAAAACCTAGATAACTAGTTTACAGTAATCCTGGATGATAGGACAAAAAGATGCCGTCTTACCATTTTCTTGCTGTCAAGCACAACTGAAAGGAATGATCCTAGAAATCCAGAAAATAAAGCTAATTACCACCAAATTTTAAAACATTTATTTCCTTCAACCTCATGCAATGCTCATTCAGTAAGAGACAAAGTTCTCAAATAATAATTCATATGGCTAAGGACATTATTGTGGTACAATTAATCAAAGTCTCACTCCCTGCTCTAGAATCAAATTCTCCCCTATCAAACAAGCCTTCCTGTTTGGGACAGTTAGTGTTCCACAAGCTTGCATGTTACACCAGCTCACAGAGTGCACGCTTAGAAGGAGCAACAAGAATGAGACAAGTTATACCTTACTCAAAAAAAAAAAAAAATCCATGCAAAAAGCACTCTCAATATCAATATTTAGACAAGATCTGATTTAAGCTTGTATTCTGGATTGGTTTTTTTCAATTACTAGCCATTCTGGAATTACTTCAATACCCAAAAATAAATTTTTGAATGCATGTACATATGACAGTCATTTTTATTCCCTGAAACCACTTAATTCTAGTTTTCAGATGCAGGTTTGCAATGATTTTCATATTATTATAATTATTGTTAATGCCTGCTTCCTTAAAAGTAAATATGACAGTTTTCAATTTTTTAACATTTTCAATAAATGGCTGTACAATTTTACAGAGGGATTTTGTTCACTTGGCAACTTTATTTCTAGCAGGACAATATTAAGCACATTTTGAAAATATTTATTTCAAAAGGTTCACAACACTCACCTCTTCTACTATTATTTCCTTTTGCAAAGGGAGTGAATTCAGAGGGAAGGACAGGACACCGGATTTCCCCGTTTCATTTTTATCTGCCATCTGAAACAATGTAAAAAGTAGTCCCGATGGGCACATGACAGGTTTGTCATCTCTAGAACTTCTCCTCCTAAGAGGGCCAGTTCAGTTCGCTGGCTATGTTAATTTCTTCTTCTAATTTCCCTGAGGTTAATGATAACATACAGAAGGGGAATGTACCTCTTCTGGTAACACGACTTCCAGTCTTGCCTGGTCATTTATGACGCAGTGAAATACGATGATCCTAAGGCCAGGGTCCGCATCCAGCGAAATCTTCTGGCTTCCTTCATGGGATCCTTTCACTGTAAATGTAAGCTCCTGGTCTAAACACAGAGGCAGGGAACAAAGAGAATTTTAGCTATTCCAAGCAAACACACATAACTAATAAATAAAAGCCACTTCTATTCTCCACACTTTTTGTCTGATTTTCCTTACACCATGATGATTAAGTAGACTTTGGGTGGCCAAAACAGGTTGAAAACTAATAGAAAAAATATTGGTGGATATGCAGAAATCATTAATATACAGAAATCACATATTTTTTAAAATACTGTAGTGTGCTATTTGGTAAGTGCTTTCCATGAATAAATAAAACCAAGAATTAGATTTAAAGGAGTCTCAGTTTAAAGGCATTTTGGATTATTCACATTGAACAAGAGAGTCATTCATTTGATGTCAGTCTGTTCTGGTGTGTATATTTTTTGTATGTTGTGCCTGCTACAACCGTCAAGTGATTCAAACCCAAAAATCAAGCAGACTACTTGACACATGCCCTCATGTCACCAAAACTGAAACAACCTGTCAACTCAAGGGCTGTGTTCCTTGTACAGAAAAGCCTTTACGTTTACAGAGAGATCATACGCTGTTCTCTTGCAAGATCTGGGCCAAGAGGCATGTTATTTTATATCACTAACCTTTCCTCTCTGTTACATTTCAGTCTGAAGCTTCCTGTAATGCAACCCAGCCATTGCTACCAATTTCTTCATAAAGGACAATTTTTTGTTCATGAATTATGAGCAGTTTTACACAGGTTACTGTTTATTTGAATGAATTTACAAAACTAGTGAAGTCCTGCTATATTTGTTAGAGCTACATTTTACAGTCAAAGTCCTCATTTGGTGGTGGTTTGCATTTTGTACAGAACCCTTTGATACAATTCTAAATATAAACTTAAGTGCTTAAGTTTATTATTTTTTACTCAAGCAGTCAAAAAACCCCCTCTTTTAGAACCCTGAACATGCAGAAACTTTGTACATACTGGAACCAAAAATAAGCATACAGGATAAGATTTCTACATATTATTTTAATTATAAGATAATTTTAAAAGAAGATCCTACTTAGTTAAAAATTTTCATGTTGAACAAGCAATAATCAAAAAGTATTAATATAATTTTTTCCCCAATTTTTAGTTCTACTATAGATATGGCTCTATTTTTGCATCATTTTAAGATTTACCTCAGAACTAAATACTTGACTAACTTGAATTTTGACAGATATAATCTTTCTGCAAGGTGGGGCATGGCGAAACTAAGTATTATGTGACACAGCTAGAGTAATACGCACAACCAATTACTAATTTTTCAACATCTGTTATAACAAGTGAATCACAACACAAAAACAATAGGGCAATGAAGCAATAATCTCACTTGTGGATTGCTGCTTCAGCTTCCCCGTATCCACTCTAACCTCCAAACAGGAAACCTCACGTGCCTGTAGCAAGAGAGGACAAATGATGATTGAGAGAAGTGTAAATGTCGTTGCAAATGATTCACACCGTTCTCAACCAACCCCTCTAGTTGGTCGATGAGGAACACAATTATTATCTATTACTATATGCCTTCAGATAACATAAGGGCAATACTGACATGGTATTTTTCCTAAGTTTGAGAGTAAAGAGGGGCAACTCATGAGCTGCTTGACCTTGAAGAGACAGTTGAGACCCATTCAAAGTAATAGGTGTATTGAGATATGGGACCCTTCTTATGAGCATTTTATCACTTTCTTCATTAATCCTTAATAGTTCTGGGTGTAATGTGGGAATAATGGGTAGGAAACTCAGGTTTATAGAAGAAGGTAGGTGGCACATGCATGCTGACAGCAGTCTCAGAGCATGCCTTTGCAGAAGGTGGCAACACACCGGAGCGATGGGAAAACAGTGATCCTTAGTGCCAACAACAGATCCTTTTTCTCAGCAGGAAAGT
Source organism: Tyto alba (assembly GCF_018691265.1). Taxonomy (NCBI): domain Eukaryota; kingdom Metazoa; phylum Chordata; class Aves; order Strigiformes; family Tytonidae; genus Tyto; species Tyto alba. Next base: position 8,690,322 of record NW_024881280.1, read on the forward strand.
GTAGCTGATAGTACCGGCTTTGGGACACAGCTCAAAGTTTCCAGAGTTAAAAATATAAATATTTGTTATGTAGGCACAGGAAAGATAGTAAGAAATATACATTACCACTAGTACTCCATTAGTAATAATGCCATCAGGGTAGTCCAGACTGAAAAATAAAATGGAAAAATATAACATCATGAGTGGGACAACTCAGATAATTATTTAAGTATATGAGTTAACCCATTACTCATTTTCCCCCCATCAACTCTGACATTTCTGACTTTAACATTCTCATCAAAAATACTTCGAAGTTTTTATCAAGAATAGTTTTAGATGACAAGCCGAGTTGCAAGTTCTTCCATCCACCCATGACAGAATATGAAGCTGGGCTTCTATTCCTGTGGTTTTTTCATACTTGCTTTAGTAAACCATGTAATGAATTCTGCTATGTGACATACTGAGTGTGAGGAGAGCTGGAGGCTGTTACATCCATCTTGATTGTTCTGATCATTTCACAGTTTGATCCAAGGTTTTATACTTGAAAAACTAATACACTCATCTAGATTTCCACAATTTTCAAAAGATTTCTGTAACAGTGTAAGAAATTGCATTCACCCCTATAAAGTGATTTGCAAAATGAACATGAGATTCTAATATATCACTGTATGTGTAGATGTGCTTCCACTTATCCATCTAGGTGCAGAAGTGCACTCATATACCACAGACACCAACTTTTATATTCTTAAATACTTTTTCCACAGAAAAATCAGTCAATGTCTCACTATGGATATCTTATAATTGAATTTTATTAAATTTCAGATGTAAATTTATACAGTATCTTAATTACCCAGATTAGTCCAAAAGGAATACATACATACATAGAATTATAAAGATTGGGCACTAACTCCCCAGCCTGCTGCAGACAGTATGAGCTGCTTATTCAGACTTTACAAACTATGGATTATGCATTCTGTAGTCTCACATAGTTATGCAGATGAGATATGTATTTCATCTCAGCTGAAAACAGGAAATATGCTTCCTTTAAAGTCAGATGAATTACATTATTATCCATTTTAAGAGCAGGTTTATCACAGCTATTAGATGTCAGTATAAACACACATGAAAATAACTGTGTAAAATTTCCCATGAGAAAGAATTTTTCCCAAATTTCAAAGCTCATAAAGAGTTTAAAGTTTTATTTCCAAATCAGTATTTTCCATTAAGAGAAAAATATGAACTGGCTAAATACAATGCTGAATATAGAGGAAAAAAATTCCAGCTAAAAACTAAAACAAACCAAAAACCAACACACACTGCCGCCCCTCCCCCCCCCCCCAAAAAAAAAAAAAATACACTGGAAAAAATAATTTTATTTAGGAATTTTGTGGGATCTTTTTTTGAAAGCATATTTTAAAAGAGTTCAAAGAAAATTGGTCAGGAATGGGCAAAAAATACACAGTGTTTCTACCTGCATTCAGGGAAATGAGTTTAAGCACCACTCAAGTTTTGTTTCAGACACAAACTTTTGCACTTAATTGCTATTTTGAAGTCAAATAGTTGTAACATTATATGACATATGGTGTCACTGTCCTCAAATACTTCATCAAAAAAATTAAGGAAAGCAGAGAAACAGTATGGTGTATATTAAAAGACCCCAGCCTGCATAGCTTGGTGAAAAGAAGGTGGAAAGACAAGAAAAGATGTCTCTTCACGGAGGTAAATATCCAGTAAAGTGTAGTATTATCTGAGGTATCAGTATAAGCAAAGTGTAAGCTTAGGCTGATAGTTAGGAGGTCCAAGGCATGACCTTCAAACAGGGTGGAAGAACCTGCACTGTTGGACAAAACGGCTTGGAAGGCTCTTGGGAAGAACCAGGACAACACAAATATTAAAGAGCAACAGCTGAGGTGTCCCTCTTGGGGTGTCACCTCTGCTGTCATTGCTGTAAGGAAACTGCCAGTTGTTGGCTGCTCTCCACACTGCACTTCCAACTTTTCTATCCCAAATTTCAAGGCTTCTGATGGTCACAGTGTAAGACAGATGGTTTTCATTTTGAGTTTTTCAACCTGGTGATCCATATGCTTGTTTTAAGAAGAGCAAAGGCACTCACCTTTCTCTGAAGCGTTGGGGATCAGCTGTGGCTAGAAGTACAGCTGAGCTGGGTGCAGAAGAGCTCTTACTATTCAGGTTGGCAGGGACATTTTAATATTTTTGCCTGTCTTTGGAGCACTGAATAACATCCACTTCTCAGGACTAGCTGGTAATTTCCCTAACAACCAACCTGCTATTAGAAAGCCCTTGTTTCACATACTAACACTCCCATCCTCTCCTCCATCACAGTTTGTGATCTGTAGACTTTTTTAATGCAGACCCCAGTTCTACCATGAGAATTTGGAGAATATTATGGCCTGTGGCAGGGGAGGCCAGGAACAGAGACCCTGGGCATTCTTCTCCACTAAATGTCTATTGAAGGGGTGCCTAAAACTGCAGTGGATTCTGTAAATCCGGGGATCAGTTCCCAACACCTGGTACGCATCAAACTGCCACCTTCTCATTTTTAGATCATGCCTGACTTATAACAAAATAGGCAATATTGTATGGGAAGTTACAGTCACACAGATTCTCGTATTATGGTTCACACTTAGAGTAGACTACTGTGTTCCATTTCACTGGAAAACCTGTATTTTTTGATATGTAGCTGCAAGATTTTAATCCTTTCATGTCAGATCCAGCTTCCACTTCTTTTCATACCTTCCACATAGTGCAGGCTACTTTTCTGAGCTTTCTGATGACCCAAGAGAATAAGGGAGATGGTTCTATTTCAATTTAAAAAAAATATATATTCCCCTCAAAGATTCTTTGGTTGTCATCTTTCTTAACTTAAAATTTTGCCTTCAGTGATCCTTGAGGCCCTATGGCTTCCTGCCACAAACACAAATACGAACATTACATTTGGCCCCCCCATGGATGGAGACAGCCTGCTCTGAGATTTTCCTCAGCAGTGCCCAAACCAAATGGCTAGCATGATCTGCCGGTCCCCCCACACATGGGGGAAATTTCTCAAAATAACACAGCAGAACTACAGAAAGAAAAAAAAAGACTTTTATTTTCTAAAAATCATGCTTTTGCCATATTTCAATAATTAATATTTAACTTTTATACATCTTTTTTTACACCTATTTACATTTATTTGTGTTAACTGGGCTTTGTTTCAAACATTGTCTTTCACATTTGAAAAAAAGAAAAGGGAGGGGGAGCTGAGATAAAAGGTTGTGTAAGAGTGGTCCTTCATTCTTCTAAGAGTTGTTTGAGATGCACCTCCACAACTTGGGACATCTGCAAGATAGAAAGAGGCCAAAAAGATCAGCAGACCCAGCAAACACCCTGGGGCCCTCAGACCTCTCCTTGGAAACTCCAAGTACCTTTTGGGTCATCAGAAGTCTCTTTGTGGCCCCTCTATATCAGGTGTGGGCTTCAGTAGAAGTTGGAGGGGAGGGGGATGTTGAGTGAGCGAAGCCACCTGGTCCAGCGGGACTCCGTTCCTGTAGCAACTCGTACAGGCTCGTGCTGATGCTGGACCCTACCAGTGGAAACACAGGGGAGAAAGCCCACATTACCATTGGTAATCACCAGAAAATAACACAAAAAGCACTGAAGTACGCAAATCAGCAACCTGTGTACAACGACCTTACCTTTTCTGTCACTGCTGCTCGAGGGCAGCAGCTCTCACGCCAGCTGGGCTTGTGTTATGGGCCCATAAAACATTGGGCAGGCGTTTGCAATCCCTTGGCTCAGCTGCTGGTGAAAAGGCACTTGGAGGAAGGGGCATGCCTTCCTCTCTGTGTCGTTAGGATCAAACATCTGGCTCTCAGTGCCTGCCACGGGTAGTGGCAGCAGAGAGGTGACCATTTGCAGGTACTGCAGGAGTGGCCTAAGATTGAGGCAAAACTAGAGAGGGTATTCATCTTGCAGTTGTGGAAACCAAGCTACCAATCTGAAGGTTTTCTTCCATTTTAAATAAAAGATAATGGGAATGAAAGCAGGAACCAATTTCACACAGCCCAACAGTGTATTGTGAGGGGATTTGATAAAAGTAACACAAAACACGATTTTTGCAGTGAGGTCAGTAGGCAAACAAAAATAGAAGTGACAAAGCCACTATCGTAGGTGCAACCCAGGAAACTTTCTTGGCCTGAGATTATACTTCATGTGTGATATTATTCATCTGAAATGCTAGAAAGAAAGAACAGGCTAATATAGTAAATTTTGTAATTGGTAAAGTCTGGAATGAAGATGGGGAACAAATGAAAAACTAGTTCAGATAGAGTCAGACAAAATGTTCTGGTGGGAATAATTATTAATTTCCAGATATAAGCTGCCATATTTACCCCTTAAAAAGTATGTTCTTACTCCCATCACAATACCAGTCCTACATGGTTAGCAATAATTCTTGTTAGCACTACGGTTGACTCTCCCCCTCCGAAAACTCTCTCTAATCTCTGTCACCACTTATTCCATTCAGCAATGCCAAAAATCCCGGCTAAAACCTGCTGAGCTTGTTCAACACAGGAGAGATCGACTTAGTCCATAGCTTTCTGGTCACCCATCTCAGCTACTTCATTTCAGTCTTTCAGACCTTTTCAGGGCTCTTTATCACAGATAATGTGATACATAGTCTCCAATTTTAGTGCACAAACCCTTTAATTATTCCTGACATCACACTTTGTTAAAGGAAAAAGAAGAAACCTCTCAATATCCTACCAAAATCACAATTTTTAATCAATTCAGATGTGATTATACCTTTATTCCAGACTCGACGGATGGGCAGAACAGCATTGACCTCTACACATATGCAAGAAATACAAATGAGGGACAGTAGGGGAAATGTTTATCTGCCTTTTGACAAGAAGTCCATTTTCCCAGGGAAGCATCTTCCATTTTCTCAGTCCTGCTGGGACCCCACAGGGACATTCTCTAAATTATGATCAATCAATTTCTTCCCTTTGCATCTGGAGTTCTTCAGGCTACAACTATTACAGTGGTCACCCAGGTACCACACTATGAATGAAAAAAGTCAATCAGATGTGTCCTTGCAACTTGCAACTGAGCCATGGCTGTAACTCTTTCTAAAACCTCTTCCTTGGGACTGTCAAGGGTCCTTTTTATTTGTACAGTCCCAATCATCATCTCCCAACCAGCAGAATTCTTACTCTGCATCTGCAGAAATGGCTAAATTTCTGACATTTTCTATTGAACTCATCGCCAGGAAAAGGCAACTGGCTGCAAAGTCCAAGAGAAGAGTTTGGACACAGAGCCAGTGCGCACATGCTCCAAGACTAATTCCAGCCTCTGTCCCCATATGCAAACCCACTCCTGCACAACATCCAAGCCAGACAACCTAGCTGGACCTCCCTCACCAAAAGACAAGATTATCAAGATTATGATTCTCTGTACCAACTCCATAAGCCATCCTCTAACTTGCAAAGGAAGGAAGACCCTAGACAGGCCATTTGAGAGGTCTATTGGAGCTCCCTTCTTCATTGCCATTACTAATGTTGTGACACTCCTAAGCTGTGATAGGCATCATTTGTCATGTTGCTGGGCCTTCTGCCAGTTTTGGTGCACATTAAACAACAAACAATCCACCCTGGCGAGTCTCCGTGAGTTGTAATAACAGATTTTGGAACTTCTTTATCCCTGATGGCTTTTTTGCTTTTGAACACTGGAAGATCTTTCCTCCTCCATTCATAGCACTGAGCTACTGCCCTTTCTCCAACAAGTCCCAATTTCCCCTTTTGTCAGGAATAAACACGTTATTCAAAGTCTCCACCAACATATTATCCTGCTAGGTCTCCTGAAGTGCCCTGGATGTCCTGATAAGGTCCCAGAAATACCAGCCCTTCTCTAAGATTGTTTTAACACTACTTTCAGATAAATAGCATGGATCAAATTGGTAACAGAAACCCTTTCAAGTAAATTCCTCAGAGTCATAAAGCATATTATGGGAACAGACTAAATACCCGTGATCCCACACCAGAGTCTCTCTCCAGTTACAGAAACAGGCTCCCAGATTTCTCCACAGCATGAATTACCTGAAACAATCACATCCCCTTAATAGTAAAACTCCACCAACAGCTTTCAAGCCTACCAAGTGAAGCTAGTGCTGCTCCCCCAGTTTTCCTCGTTCCTCAGCCTCCCACAGTGATCTTTGCTCCTTACTTTATGCAGAATAATTCATTCCTCTCCCTGTTGGAGCTGATACTCAAGCCTACCACAGCTCCCCACGTGTAGTCAGATGAGCTGAACAGATCAACTTACAGGAGAGCATTTTATAATGCTGTGGATTTGAAAAACTAGATTCCCCAAGAAGGGGGAGAATGAGGCATTTATTCTTGCCAGTCCTTCTTCTAAGGGTCAGAAGTTCCTGAACATTGTAATTGCCCTCATACTTCCTCGGGTATTGCTTCAGTGACAAAAACAGAACAGGAGGAAGTTGATGCCCAGGAGGTAGCAATCAAACAGGGCAAAAATTACATTTTCAGATATTTAAAATCTAAAAATATGTATTCTGAGATTCCAATTTACAAGACTCAAATGTAAACATCTAAATATTGCTTTCAGGAACTGTAGGTGTAAGAAGCACTGTCACATATGAACCAGATTTCTAGACTATTTTTATACTGAATACAACAGTTTATTAAGAATTTAGGACTCTACTCACGTGTTCTGCAATGTGAATTCCACCTCCAGCTCCTCACGTGCCTGAAGAGAGGGCAAAATGAAAGAAAGGTATATTACTTATTTTTCTTCAGAGATTTCATCATACCAGGTACATATAATTTGTAAAATATATATTTAGAATAGCACTTAGAAAAATTCCCAGAACATAAGAATAATTTGCCAAAAAAACCCCATGGTGCCAACTGAAAATACTGAATTTTAAGATACTGAAAAAGTAGTTACTAAAACTAGGTTTTTTGAAATGTGAATGCCATATAAGCATGCAGATGTAGGAACTGCTATTCTGCTAGAACAGCCATTTTTCATATTTTAATTCCCAACACAAAAAGAATCAGCTGCTTTAATATTATTACAGCTTAAAGCAGCTGAAAATTCAGAACTTATACCAACAGCCAACAAATATGCCAGAAATATTCAGAATTAAGGCACCGGGTAATTAATTCTAGCTGTTCCATCCTAGACTTTTATCAGAGAGATTTGTTCCTAAGAAAAATTAGCATGGAGCGCTCGTAGAGGGATTTTAAGTCTTATAATATCAGAAAAATACAGTTTAAGTAGATTTTTCCTATAATTCAACACTGTAAAAAGATATATTCAGATGGAAGGAAAAAATTTGCTTTTGTTCTCACTAATTCCACTGTTCACCTGTGGATTCAGCTGAAACTTCACTCGAACAGTACGTCCTACAGTGAGTTTATCTATGTCAAAGAGAACTGTGCAGAGTTCATCATCCCTGGTGACCGTGTCTTCATCACAGACCTTTAGCTCCAGCACATTCTGCAAAAAGAGATAAAGAATATCATGGAATTATTTCTGTATCTAAGAGCTCCATAAGGCAGGAAAATCTCAAAACCAGATTTTTCTCCATTCCCTCTCCAGTTTTAGAGGGAGAAGGAAAAAGGAGAAAGAGAAACAAAAAAGGGAAAGAGATTTGGGAGTATTAGACCTCATGTTACTGATACTGTACATAGCAGGCTTGTCTGCCTGGGGAAATGAAACAAGACAAGCAGGTCATTCAGAACATTCATGAATTTTTGATAACAACTGTATTAAATGTTTCTGCATTTATTTTATGGCCTTTGGCTCTAAGTATATAAAACAGACACAGGTAAATAAAGAATATTTAAAGGATTTCTTTTCCACCATACCTAGAACTAGCTGATCTTACTATTATTTTCATGTGATCTTTATCTTGGGTTTCACTTCTATATGTCAAGATCAGGAATAGGACAGTACGGTCATATTCTGCAGGGCATTTAATTGCTTCTCACTGCTTCAATACAGTAGATGTCTAAGTAACAAATATTGTTCTGGAACAGAACAATACCAAGGAGGATGTAAGCAACAGAAGCTTTTCTGAGAAATTAACACCTCCGGTGTTTGGAAACTAGCTATATACTTATTGTTTTATTGTAGTTTTGCATAATCTACCAACTATCTGCAAACAGCAAGTGGTGAAAACCATTTATCTTCAACTACCTTGACTCGGCGGTCGATCTTATAGCAAAAAGCTTCATTCCAGACAGGGTTTTTGCTGTTCCTGATGGTTCTGGTCCGAACCTTCTCTGTTGAGGCTGTAGGCAGCCACAGTGTCACATAACAATCTGAAAGGGTGACTGTATAACAAGATGAACAGAGTGATAATGTATCCAGAGAGAGAATTATTGCACTGTTCACATTTAACACTCATAAGACAAAGATAACATGGTAGGGAATTTCTTCCTGAAGTATATAGGCTGGGGAGTAAATAACACAATGAAGCACTCACAGGAAAACAGAAACATCCTCACATATTTGCCATGCTCACTCTCACCTTTTCACTTTTAGTCAGACTTACTCTTCTTTTAAAACTTTACTTTATATTTGAAATAGCACATGCAGTACCTGCACGTTTATCCATGATGCACTTAGGTTTATGTTCATGACTATCCAAAAGACTAGGGCAAGGTGATGTTGACAAATCATGAGAATATCTACCGATATATGCCCTCTGCCACACGCACTCACATCAGCTCTAGGATGGCTCCTCTGCTGACCAGGCAACACACCTCACAACCTTCAATCTGGGCTGCAGAGAGATTTGTTTTCTAGCACTGACTCCCCAGATTTGGTATCTCAAACTAATGGAAAGCCTTTATCAAAGTGCTGGCTTAAATGAAGAACAACAGATTTATTTTTTTTTTTGCCAAAAAGTAAAATGTTCCCCTGTTAAAGCTGAAAAGTTTTATTTCCTTATCACAAATCAGAATGTGCCAATTTCATATTCATTCATATATTTGACAAGATTTTTACAAGTTGTGTCTTTCCCAGCAATCTTCTTGGAAAACAAAGGCAGTTTCAGCACCATGGTTAAATTACTATTCATTGTATTCCTTCCTACTACTCTACCTGCAGACTGGAAAAATCCTGCCATCATTCATGTCTGGGGAAGGAAACTGTGAGTGCCACCAAAGAACATCAGCTCCTTCCATATGCTGACCCCTCATGTTTGGAGGGACAACCCAGGGAGTGAGACTTGCAGGAGCTTGATAGAGGCACTGATGGCCTTTCTCTCATACCTATAATGCAAGGCATATTCTCCCTATTTCATGTTAGCAATCCTCAACCAGTCATCTGGTTCTTACAGCGACCCTGTGAGTCAGAACAGGTCAAGTAATTGCACCCATAGTCAATTCTTGCCTCATGCTCAAAACTTGTGACAATATTATTACATCATATTAAGTACAATTTTCTTCACGTATTTCCTCTTTATCTTTCACTAACAATTACAGATTTAGGTTTTGCTACCAGCCATAATTTTCCCAAGCTGTACCTTTATGATGTAGTTAACCACGCTATCACAATCAGCAAAACCTTGAAAATGACTGTGGGAAGGAAAGCCTTCCCAGAAAGTGGCCTTATCCAAACCTGATCAGAAGAGCACAACTGGTAAGGTGTTCAGCAGAGGCACAGGTGTAGGCAGATAAAAATGCAAATGGTAAATGGTGATTAATGCTACAGCTTCCATTTTCAAAGGACTTGAGACACACTGATGAATTACTTCACAGTGGCAATAAGGATTAAGCAAATAAGTACATTGAGAAAACTCAGATGATCTGCCCAAGATCCCATAATGCAGTCAGTGTCAGTGTCCAAAACACATTCTAGATTTCCAGGCTTGTACCCAAATCTATTAAAAATTATTGTGCTCTGGAACAACAGTAGTGAGAAATACATTTAAAGCATATTTATTTTTCACTGGTGAAGTAAATAGGAATATGAGAATCAAAGACCAAGAAGAAAGATTCACTTCAATAAATTAAGAATGAAGGTTTCACTAACTAGAAAATATGAAAAAACAAAACAAAACAAAACACTGACATGGGGAACTGCAAGGTTTAATAAGAAAACCAGGAAAGCTAAAGTGGCAGAAATAAATGCTAAGTAAGAATTGTAACAAGCAGAATACTGTTACCATTACAAACTGGTAGAAAGGGCTGTTTTCCTGTAGTTGAAAATTCTGAGGTTTCAAGGAAAAATAACAGAAATGTTTGTCTTTTTAATGCTTCAGAAAAGGTAAAGACTGCCTGAAATATCTTTCCCACTGCAGAAAAATATTGAACAGGTTATCATAATTTGAGTTTCTTCAGAAAACAAATTTTCTTCTGAGACAATACTCTTCCTGAAAAGTTTTGAAATCTCTCTGCCAGATACACTTTAAACAAATCCTTGGGATGTCCAATTTCTGAATTCAGGGTATCCCAAGGGGATAAAGATATGATATTCATCTGTTATTGAGACCAGAATACAAGGCAGGAAAGCAATATGATGTGGCAGACATGCCAACAGGCTTCATGAAGAAAGACCGTACGATTCACTGCGGTAAGGAGTGACTGAGCAAGTCATTCCAGAGAAGGACAGCCACAACAAATTGAAGCATAAACAGGCGACCTGGTGGAGTACACAAATGCACATGCGATTGTGCATGCAGGTTTGATGCAACTGCAGTGACTGCCTGGCCAGATCACATATTTGGTTGGTGCAAGTCACCACGCAGGCATTTGAACACCTAGATTTTGTAAAATAAAAAGTCATGCATACAACTATAAGCCCACAAAGCGTGTGCTTTTCTACATAAAAATAGGTCCTTAATCTCTAAGAAACCTTAGATTTTTTAAGATGCTCTCACTTTGTCCAATGAACCAAATACCTTTTTCAAAATGACACAATAAATACCATAAAACAAAACAGTTTGATCATCTATCATTTTTAGAGTAAAAAATACTAAGGCATAAGCAGTAAACAAGTCATTTAGTAAATCAGAGCAGAATTTTTAAAGCTGGGAGATAAAAGGAAAAATATAAATATGCACAGTAGTATTACATTGCAGAAGACACAGGAGTAACCCAGAATGCCACAAGTAACTGCAGCAGGGATTTGTTCCCTGATAGTAATCACTCATTCAAAAATACTGTTGTTGTTAAGCACAACTTCCACGTGTTCCAACCACATCCCTCCTGCCAGAAACCACCAAATCCAACCTCAGATAAGTTTTCCCTCTACTCTTGATCCATCACACCAGTTAATATACTATATATTTTGAGATTTTTAACTAAAATTTTCAGCTGGTTTCCTTGGAAACTATGATGCACTGCATGAAATATTGAGTGTACCAAAAGAAAATTAATTTTGAGCCACATTCAGCAAGATTTTGAGGAATATACTGCAGACTTTTCTTTGCTTTACATCTTTCCATTTTATTCTTGTGGTCTTTATATTTGAATTTTCTTATTCTCTTTGTCTTTATTTCATCTTTTTCTTTCATGCCTTTCCAACCTCTTTAGCAGGATGTTTCACCATTCAAATTTCCCCATGAAAGTGATTCAGTGGCATAATTGCATTTTGAAAGGCACCTGAACAAGCCCCAGTGCACCCAGGACGGTGGGTTATTGAGGATCCACATCTGTGAAACAGAAGTTGTGAGAAATCTCCTCAATGAATTGAAAAATTCAGAATTAAACCAGTCCCTCCCCTGGGTGAGTCAGTGTCACATCTGGACAGCACACAAACTGTTTTTTCCACATATTGCAAGTCTCATTCTCCCACCAGGGAGTTTAATTTTAAATTTCCTACCACACTGGTTCAACAAGCCAATGCCAACTAGATATCACCAAACCCTGTAGACTTCCCTACAGTAGAGATTTATTCTATCTTGGGCTATTCTCACTATTAACCTTTGTTCTGTGATCCAGCTAAGACATTTTTATCCTGCAGTCTTTATTCTCGCTTCCTGTCACTATCCCTGACTTAAATTACTTTAAAACTCTCACAGCAGTTCTCTGTTTATTTTTTTCTGACTTTTAAATTGCTCCACTCCCTAGGTTAAACAAATTCCTAGACACACTGGATTTTATAATCTTTTATTGCATATTTATAAATTCTGCAGAAGCAATACAATGGTTTTGCTTGTACTTCTGGTATTTTCATAGACTTTCCTATTACTGCTGACTTGACATTTTCATCACTAGTCCTCTCCTTTCTTCTGTCCAGAAATTCTGTAGGGAATACTCAGGTTTTTTACTCAAAAGTACAAGCATTTTCATCATTTAAAGAGTAGCCCACTGATCAGCAGCTACGTCTGATGTCACAAGGGTAGGAAATACATCTCAGTGAGGTACGAAAGCAAGAGATCAAATGCATCACCTTGCTTGAGTTAGCCTCTTTACACTTAAAAGCAGAAAGCAATGCTTCAGTATTATAATAAAAATAATTCTTACAAACTTGCAGCAATATATATTTTTTTTTTTATTCCTACACAATTTAAGAGCAATAACATTGACCAAATATTTTCTTTACTTTAAAGAATTATAAGAAACGTGCAACAACAGTAGAAGTACTCACGCAAGTCTGCCTTCCGGACATTCTTCACCCTTAGTATTTTTACAGTGAGCAAGTTGAAAGGAGATACTGGTCTCTGCACGGCAATTCAAAAAAAGAAAAAAAGACAACATTGAGATTAATATTATAGCCTATAGTCACAAAATAGGAAAAACTACACAAATTTTTGGCACAGAACCCTTTTCAGGTCTGAAATAGAAGCAATAGATTTCAAAACCACATATGAATTGAGAATAGGTGCTGAGAGTTTGATTTGATAAAGATCAATTCTTGTTAACACCACTCCATTATTATCACAATAAACACCCACAGAGCACATGCACAGGTGTCCTCGCCTCTTACACACCACTGCCTGCAAGAGAAAAAACTGTCCCTGGGACACCAAACACTGTCACAGCAGCTGTGCAAGCAGAGCTAAGCAACCACCATGCACCAGCAAAAGCTCCTGCACCAGCACAAGCTCCTGCACCCAGCCTAGAAAGCCAAAAATGCAGCTGACTGATGACGTGACATATTTCTCATGAAGACTCAGATCCATCTCTGATCTTCAGCCCTGATCCCCAGAAGAAAGCTACAAAACTCTTTCCAGACATGATCTTGGGAATTAACTCACCACTCCACTAAATGTCAGACACCTTGGCCTCAGAAATATTAATTCTATAATACCTCGTAACTTCCATGGCTCATACTAATATGTCTTCATATTCCTTAGGCTACAAATTAACTCTTTCCCCACTTCACCTTGGAGATAACTACTTAACATCTTTCTCTTCTCTCCCATACTAACATCTCCTCTGTTTCATAGGTACCATCTTTCCTTTTAAAACAATGTATGTACAGATACCATTTCTCTCAACACATGCTTAAAATTGGTATTTAGCTTTGAGACTACTCATTCTGTTTTAGAACAGAAACAGGTGTTTTGAGCCAAAAAACTTGTCTAATCTTTCTATCTATACCAGTTGGTAAGAACAGATATTAAGTCTTCCCATAAGTACTCCTACTCCTGCATTTATAGACATCCAATACACTAGTAAAGTTAATACCATGCCCTAACACAAACAAGTTTATTACTTTGCATCTGAAGTGCCTGTATTAACCATAAGCAGCAAAAGTAAAAACGGTGTACTGATGTTAACTAATAAAATGTACCTTGTTACTATTTCCTTCATACATGCTACACATTTTGCTGGACCATTTGTCTCTCCAGCTGTAACATAAGGCTCACCCTGAAGCATTTCACAATGCTTTGACAAAGTGTTAATCAACTGGGACCACAGCGTGACATTGGGCACTAACACAATGTAATAAAGCAGGTCCTTGTCCTCACCAACGAACACCTCATCACCTCTGTAAATGCAGCAGAGGTGAACAGCTGCCTCCAAGAAACAGCCTGGGCAACCCCTGGCATATCCTCTTGCACTTCCCTTTGGGTCAGCAAGAGGCCTGAAGATGCAGGGCTGAAGGTCAGCGAGACAGCAGCAGGAGGATCAGAGCAGTCACCAACACAGGCACATTCAATGTACATTATTTTAACCTGTCCAGACTCTAGTGCAGGGCACAGTTTTATGGTGTACTGTTTGCAACCACTTGAATTGTCGGCTGTGAGACACTGCAGCTGTCTCAGAGTTTATCACACCTCTACCTGTTCCATTATCCCAAACATGGCCCTAAAGGAGAACTTGGACAGACGCATCTTGAAAGAAAAAAAAACAGTTCTTTTGGAAAAGAAAAATATTACCATCTCAAATCAAAAGCAACCAAAACACATCATGCCCAGACTATATAGTTGAACTGCCAGAAGTAGAACTGTGTAAAACACAGCAGCACTCTTAGGCACAGGGACCAACAGCCAAGGCCTGTCTATCCATGCCAAATCTACTGACAAGTTGCTTTCTCACCCAATAAATCCTAAATATTTTTGTCCTCAGCAGCACTATTTCAGCAGAAGAGGTGAGGCATGTCTTTACCCAGGAAGGATGGGGCTTGCATCCCTTGAATACAGAACAGCCATGAGCAGAAGTTCCCCATCCCAGGGAACTGCTATAACAACTAGGCCTGACACCATTTTAAGGGAATAACCTTTGCTCAGCTCTCTGAAAACAAGCATCTAGACCTCTACTTTGCACATCTCAAGTGGACAGTGGTATCTCCCTGCAGCCCTAAGTGGCACACAGAGATAGGATTTAAGAAGGGGTTTTCTTTGCTCAGCTGTCCCTGTTAGCTGGACATACTTATGCAGTTCCCTGCTCACCTGTTAACATTCCCATTCCAGTGTAACTCTCCAAACATACCGAATCAATCCTTAGTGCTTCACTCTGGGTTGCAGAGTCCATTCCCATACTAGACACATGGAAGTCAGACCTTATAGCTCCTAACTTTTAGGTGCATGAATGCTTTCTCAAGTCTAGCTGTCAGCAACTCACTCAAAGTCACACAGAAAAATTATTGAGGGGCATATCTTAAACAGGATAATCTGCTAGTAATAGGCAATGACTTCCACATCTTTCCTTTTAATGTGATGATGACCATATCGCAGGCTGGGTAAGTTCTGAGGCCAGAAGCCTCCCAGGTCAGTTATTACACACACTTCGACTTTCAGCTTCTGTATTTATTTCATCTGAGACATGATTGTTACCTCATAAACCGGAAACACAAGCCAGGCATTTTAATAACCACTGTTGAAACTACTTAAATATATGAGATTGCAAACGCAGGACTTGGTCACACTATCCTACGTCAGATAAAAGTTCAATTAAATCCTGTGGCACACTTGTGCAATCCTTACATATCTAGTCCCAGGGGAGTCAATAGGAGTGTTCATATATGTGAGTGCTCATCCATATGTATATGAGTTACGTAACTGGGCTCAAACCTGCTCCATTTCAGTAAAATTCCAAGCTTAAAAGTCTTTTGTAGATTTTTTTTTCTTGAGGAGACTACAGTGAAAAACATACAACATTCACACGTTACACCAAGAGAAAAGGCAGGTAAAGTAAAACACCGTCTCAGATTTATTTGGAGCAGAACACTCCTCTCCCTTAGCTTTCTCTCTTCAGAAAGGGATAGAAATCTCACCACTACTTTAAAAATCATGAAGATCAACAACAACAAAAAAAAAAAAACAACACTCAGCCCTGTCAGAAAGTGAGGCAGGACTTTAAAATACATATCATTGCCTTGCTTCTGACCTGAGTCAGGTACATGGCACCTTTTAATTTCAAAGAGTTTTGGAGCCTCAAGGGCAGGCAGGATTTCATTATGTTACTATGCCTAACAGCTCAGGCAAGGTCAAATGTGTAAGAAACACTTTTCCTTGTACTACATGTTTTGTATTTATTTCACCCATTTTAAAATATCCCATAGCTTGGTCTTATTAAGTCAGTAGAAGTCATTGGGGTTCTGGGAGAATAAAAACAAATAAAAAGCAGCAGTGACTCAAGGCCTGTTTCTTTCCAAGAGCTATGTAAAACTTCTGTGGCTTTTAACTGCCATTTTAATGTGATTTTTCTCTTCCTGTTTGCAGCTTCACAGCTGGACTTACAAGATTTGTATTTGTTCTAACATGCAAGAGAAACCAAGTCAAGCATTTCCACAGTTCAACATGAGTGTTTCTCAAGACCACACAAGTGTATTATTTTTAGACGATACAGTAATTTGAGTAATCTAAAAAGTACTATTTTTGTGCCTGTCAGCTTATGGGCACCACCACCATTTTCTCATCAAATATTTTACATATTCCCTTTAATTTAAATGGTCACTCAAGTTTAAATCACACACATCCCATGGGTTGCTGTTAAACTGATTCTGATAATGAAAGCTGATCTCCTTAACGGATCAACTGAGTAACAAAAAACAACTCAGATATACTTTGCACATATATTTATCATTGTAAATACCAACTTTCATGGTCAAAGAAAAAAAAGCTCAGGTCCTTCCTGAATTTTGCCTCTGTAAATCTCAAAGAGTCAGGGCAGAAAGAAGGGGCTCTGGGTCCTACTCTAAATTATATGTACTATATTCAGGTCAGTTCTGCCACCCTAAATACCCTAAAGACAAGAGACACAATCTTAACCCACTGAACTGTACAGGCCTCACACCTAGAGACCTACTAATAATGTAAAAAGCACTAAGAATAAGAAAAACAAAAACAAAAACAACACAAAACAAAAAGAAAACAACAAGAACAAATTTTTTAAAAGACAAAAAACATCTTGATCCTCTAAACAGAGGCTAAGTTAACAGGACCAAAATTAACAATTTTTATGATTCTATCATACTTCCTTAGGGCTGCAAGACTATACACAGAGGCCTAAACATAATTTTAAAAGCTACTTTTTGAAGAAAACTCTGCAAAGTCTTTATTTTATCACAGGACTTCACTTTGAACAGAGAAGGTAAGTGGCTCTCAGGCATAATCAGGCATGAGATACTATCAGTAACAGCAAGCCTTCATGAGGCAGACCAAATTTACCACCATTTGGGACAATCTCTATATCACTGCAATCCCCCACATGGAACCACCGCCCAAAACAAACCAGGCTGGGAAACGCCCTCGCCACTGAAGCAGGGGCAAGAGCCCATCCTTCCAACTACAGGTCCCCAGAGAGTTGCAACTGATACAGGCAGCCCCAAACCCATCACACATGTCTGAAACAGCCCCATGCTGTTGCCACTGCCGTTGTTCCTATTCGCTGGCTCATAGCAGCTTATGCGATATATTCTCCTTTATGCTAATAGCTGTTAACATGAACATCTGCTAATTGCCCAATGAGTTTTCATTTGCCTGTGCAAAGAATTCATCCTCATTTCAGCCCTTACAAAACACCTTGTTGCTCTTTTTTTACGTTCAGAGAAGTGCAGGCACTGCTCCCACTCCTACTGGGCTGATGAGTTTGGGCTTGTCAGGAGGCTGAACACAAGATGTTTTTTCCACAATTTTACCTGTTCTGATACAGTGTTTTTGAACGCCATGTTACACAGAGAATTGCAAGCTCTACAAAAGGTCATTACAGTGCAAAGAAAGACTATCAAGAATACTAGAGCACTAAGAACAACTGAAAGACCCACTTAAATGGAGTCTCCTTATGAAGGAATAACATATAGGACAAATGTGTGCTTCATCCAAAGAAATCAAAACACAAAAAAAGGGAGGAATTCAAAAATTAATATAGGTGAAGTACAAACCAGCCCAGATACAGCGCGACACCTACTAACAGCATCATAAGCATCAGACACCAATAGAGTCCAGACTATTTAGAGTTCACTGAAAGCCAAGGCAATATTTCATCTACAGAGTTGAAGTCGCAGCTCAGCTTTTCAGTGTTCAGTAAATATTGCAGTACAGATTTCCCCGGAGCCATTGAATTCCTAACATTTTTTCTGATGATCTACATTCAGCACTGGACAGCATATAATGAAGGGCCAGCTAATTACTACCTACCGTTCTCACCGCTGGTGCTGAAGTGCCCGTAAAAGTCTAGGAAAAACAACACAAGGCAAAGTTAAGAAAACTAAGCTACATGTTAAACTCTTATTTTAGGCTGACATTTAGAAATGTCTCACACTCAAAGCCATACTTAGAGCTATGCTCATTAACAACACTCATTAGGTGCTTTACCGACCACCAAACCCATCACAACTCCGTGCCAACATACTTTCTTGACATGAAGCTTTATTTTTAAGGAAGCACAATAAGTAACGTTGTTACCCCTAAAACATAGCTTGAAAATGCAGATATGCCACAAGGTTCTGTAAAAGACTAGACTAGGAAAACCATCCTTCCAACCATGAGATCTGAGGAACAGCAAACTTGCCTTCCATGGATTGTCCATACACCTTAAACAGCTTGTTCTCCTCTGTCATCAGCTTAACTGGAACATCAGACAGTTTTACCCACTTTATGATTGCTATTGGCTTCTTTTGCTTACCTCATTTGAACTTAAATTTGATCCCATTGCAGCCCCAGTTGCATGGAAATCCAATGTTAAAAGATACCGAGTCGTACAGCTGGCAGGAACTCCTCATGCAGATTAGGGGTGGAGGAATAGGGAATTTATGACCAGGCTCTCCCGCCCCACCCCTTTATTATTTCCAGTCATCAGACAGTCCCCTCCCTGCTTCCTGCAGCCTATTAGAGCACCTCAACTGAGTCAGCATAACAAAGAGCAACTTCTTTTCAACCTACTATGATGTTTGTGGGGACACTGAAGCTCCATTCTGCCCAGGGATTTTCTTGAAAATACTATTGCTGATAGAAGTTTTGCATTTATGCAACAACAATAACCCCCAAGAAAAGCATCTGTGACTAATTAAATCTTAGGTCTCAGAGTATCTCTACGCTGCCACCATCATACAGCAGGGTAGCGGAGAGAGATCTCAACAGCTTCTTTCCAAACCATGAACTCAAATACCTGTAGCAGTCTTCCCATAGCAGCACACAGTTCAGCAAGGTAAGTGACCCCATTGCAGTGCCACAACTAAGTGACTGCAGGGCCCATGCTCCCCTGAAGCTACTCTGGGCATCTCTCTGCTACTCTCAGTGACTTTGCCACGTGCTCAGAATTCTTTGCCTGGATATTTAGTGCATATTCAGAAGAAAAGTGAATCCATGTCAAGGACTCTTGCAGTTTGATTGTTAAGTGCAAGGAGAGGGAAGGGAGGAGTTATAAGTGGTAGGTGAAACTTGGGGGTGGAAGGGTGAGGCAGGAGAGGGTTGCGCGCTCTTGCGTGAGCCCAGGGAGTGCAGCAGTTCACCCCTACTCAGAGATTACTTCAGAGAGATCTTGTGTGTGCTGGCTCTCAGCGGGCAACATTGAGGCACAAAGCCCTCCCTGACTCCTCTTCACTCTGGAGTGCAGTGACTCACTGCCTGTAAGAGCAGCATATTATAGTAGCCCTAAATTAGCATATATGTGCAGGCTAGTAGATTTTGGAGCATGCAAGACCAGACTCCAGCTCTGCCACTCTCTTTCCAGCCTCTGTGCTTGATGACAGGAGGCAGCTAGTACTCACTCTTGCATCATGAGATCCAAGTGATTGTTTTTAAATCAATATCATTCATATTGATTAATAATTCACTCCATGCAGGTAAAGAAAGTAACCTTGTAAACTGCAGTGGATGACACCTAAATGTACTCCCCTGTGCCATGGAGGCCAGTATCAAAACAATTCTGCACAGAGGAAGACAGGGGGTGTTGTACAAGGAATGTCTCTAGAGTAAAATGCTTTTTACACACAAGTCGCTTCCTTCTCTGTTGATGTCTGTGTGATGCACATGTGATGACTGTTCAGAAGGTTTTATCCAAAACATGCAGCAGTACTACCTGCTGGTTTCCAAGGAAAGCATTTAACAGTCTGCTGCTCACTCCATAGTCACACTTTGCACAGCCTTCTCCACAGATATGGAAACAAAGAAAAATGGCTCGTAACCGTGAACCTGCAGCATCTGAAATGCTCCTTGAAAGAAAAAGCAAAAGATATTTCCAATGGACATGAGCATCTCTATCCCAAACACAAGATATCTCTCTTAACTTCTGTCTTTATTACTTTATCTCTGTGTTAAATACATATAAACAAATTCAGGTGGAGCAGTCACAGCTGAAAATCAATTACTTGGGCTCTCACAAAACTAGTCTTTTCAGCTTTTGAAAGAAGAAAATTCCAGTATTTAAAGTGGGAATCTGCTTTCATTTAAAAATATCTGTAAAACATCCTCTCTCAAAGGAAAGAGGGTAGGTTATCCAGCTCAACTTCCCCAAATAGTCCCAGAAGGTATATATACCCCACACCACTTTTAAGATCCATAAATGAAACACCACTTCAGAATATAGAACATTATTCCAGAGTCACTGCATCTTGCCCAATGAAGTCCTAATGTTCAGATTATGTTTTCCCTTTCTCAGAATAGTATCATTGCCATACCCAAAACATGTTCCTAAATAATTCTTCCTATCCTGCTCATGACCACTCCCAAGTTCTGTAGCTAACATTGTCTTCCCTTAACCACTGCTTGTCCCAGTCACAGAAGAAGGCTTTGGAATAGAGTATCTTTAAAAGCTTTGCGCGACTCAAGAATTATGGTCTCAACAGTTTTTAATTCATGCAGTAAATTCATGATAGAACTAAGCACTGAAAGCTCCCATAACAGGAAGCCCCTGTCATCACTGAGAAAATCGTAACTGTTGATGGCTTAATTCACTGATATCTATAAGGACTGGACAATCAGTCCCTACGATTATGATTTCAAAAAGATTAGTACTTCAAATGTTAACTATTATGTTGGGGCTTTTGCATTTTTCCTTAGTTCTTCCACAATTCAAGGAGAATTTCAAAGACAACCATCAAGCATGCAGTAAGTAAACTCATGGTTTAAGTTTCCCAGTCTTAGCAACCACATTTCCAGAGTAAATAATTTAAAACCAGTAGTGATCTTCATATACGTGCTACTTACACTCTTCCTTTGCTTTTTAAAGACTAGAGAGACTGTTACTGATGAGAGAACACATAGCAGTCTCTTTACAGCTCTGAGCAATAACAAGCAAAGTAGAAAGGAAGATATAATTTTGCTCTGCTCTCCATCTACCTTGTAGTGTGCATTTACATGCACATGATTTTGTATTTGTGTCTTAATTAAGGCAAAGTAGAGCAAATAAAACTATCTTGCTGATCTGAGGCAGTCAAAATTCATCTAAACTACCCTGTTGCAAACATTAGTTTCCCTAGCATGATATTCAGATAATTGTATCTGTAGCAATAACAGCTGCATCCAATATCCCACAATTACCTTATATACCACTTTGTCACCTTCTGATAATCCAGGACTACAGAAATGTACAACTAATGTGGGATTTCATATTATTGCAAGACAAAAGTATCCTTATACCACCTTTGGGATGACAATGGCAGTTGGTCAGCATATAAACATCTTGAATATAACAAGAAAGGTAAATACTCAAAACCATGCTAGAGGTGCTACATAATTATAGCCAGATGTCACATTAGAAAATAAATACTCAGAAATAACAAATAAAGAAAATTAATAAATAAGCAAAGATAGTGTCAAATCTATAGCTGGGGTATTTCCCTGTTTCTAGCCTTGCATTTTGTTTTCCTTTCACTTTTTTTTTTTTTTTTTTAATGATTCTGTAAGATACAAAACCTACATAGAATTCCAGTTACACAATGGACCTGAGGTCAATAATCTCTGCACATAAAAAGATTTACCATGGATTAAAAGTGTCACTTCCTACTTCCTTCCCTACGGTATCAGATTTCAGTCTCTGAAAAATTCAGTTTTAGGTAGATATTTCTTGGCCTGCCACTAATTTAAAGCAACTTTCTGGCATTAATAAATAAATAAATAAATAAATTTTTAAAACTTTCACATTAATATGTTGGCATTTTATTTTCATGTTTATACATGCAACACCTTCAATATACCTGTCCTTTGATACTCTACAATATCCTTGATGTTTTGTATCACATAAGGTCAAAAAAAAAACATGTAAGATGCAAAAAGGACTTCTTGAGAAAGCAATCTTGGAGAAGGTGACAGGGGGCACAGGTTAGAGAAAAAAGACTGAAAAATCTTTGTGTCATCCATTTGTAATCAGACCTTCAATCTGAATGTGAATTCAAATTCCTGAGAATTAAAAGTGCAAAATGAGCCACTGGAGAGAGAGAGATCACACTAGCTGATTGAGGTGAGGGATTATATTTTTAGTTAAGGCACTATTCTGATTATGACATATATGAAGGAGGACTTCTGCCTTCAAAAGACTATTGAGAAACTTAATTAAAATGATTCCTCATGCCTTTCATAAGTTTTGGAGAGATAAAATCTCATTCCTCCTACTCAGTCACCTGAAGCAGTTGGGCAGTTCTGACATCCAAAAAACATCAGTAAAGTACTGGCCCAGGTGTTCCCAATATATGCAATCCTGCCTTCAGTTTTGTTGCAACAGAATTTCAAATCCAGTCCTTGCCTCAAAAAGCAGTAGCTCACAAGTTTTATCTCTGCCTCTCCCTGTGCTCTGTAGATCTGAGCATCCAGCAGCATCTCTCTTCACCTTTGCAGGAACAGTCTGAGGTAGCCTGACCTTTCCAAGCTCATTCAACACTCCAGAAACTGTTCAAGCAGCTTTTTCTCTTTCCTAACCCCATCAGACCACAAGCATGAGGAATACCAGCACCAGCCTGTGTCAGCTAATTAGCCAGTAATTCCTTTGGAATAAATGTGGCAAGACACATAGCCCAGGACCTTTACAAGGAAATCTAAAGTCAATTTGAATCTGAACCAATTCTCAGAGTATCAGGAAGTCATCTCATGTTGCCAGCTAATTAAGGGGGTAACTTCATTTACACTCAGCCTGAGAGACATTTGAGTCCTAACAGAGACTATAAAGATTCAGAGCTAATTGCTTACAGAATCGTGACACTACATTTAGCAGAGCCTGTGTGACAGGCCACAAACATGTGCTTTCAGAAAAAAGAAATTGTTGTTGACCTACCTGGATCTTAAATAGAACAATTATGCCAATTCTGAATCACTTTGAAAAATTCAGTTGATACGTCACTGAGCCTCAGCACCTTCCTCGAAAAATAACACCAGAACATCTTTCCTTCGTTATTTTTGATTAATAGCTGGCAAGCCACTCGAACAAACATCTCTTATACTGTCCTCTTACACTGCCTTTCACCATCACATCATAGGCAGGATTCTGAAGCATTGCTGCAATGCAAACAATATGAACAGGTTTCATTAGGGCAGAAAAAGAAGCCTTTCCTTCCCCAGACAAGAAACCAAATGAGTCCATTGTGGAGAAAACTCACAAGCCACCAAGGTAAAAGCACCGAGCCTGGCGAGCCCATGGAAAGCATTAGTTTGATGCAGTGTTTGATCTGTGAAGCCAGGTTCCAGCTGGAGCACCAGCATTTGTCTGACTCGCCTTCAAGTCAAAATATCGAGCTGCTAAGCTAGACAATTTGGGCAGCCTAAGATTTTTTCAGTGGCTTGCTCAACAGGTCCATGTTGCTTAAAATGGACTCCCTTTCCTCAGATCATTCTAAGTCATCCTAATTTTCTGGGTCTGCTGCCAAAAATACACGTCATCACCCCACCTTGGGTGAGTAAAGCTGAAGGCCCACTGCCAAGTGTTGCAACCACCAAAAACCAGTTGGTAGAATATACCAGGCACAAACTGCACTGCCTCTGTTACATCTTCCTGGAGCTTCAAAAATGAATCCTGAAAATCTTTAAAATACTTAAAAGATACTTAGCAAAAAAAAAAAAAAAAAAATCAAATTTTTAAAACCCCATTTCATTATTGTTTAGAAATAAACTTATGAACACAACTGAGCTGTCAGAGTGACACCTTCCTTTTCTTCTTTGCCCACAGAAAACTACTGTTGTCTTACTGGTGAGACATAACATCAAATTATCCTAACCAATGGCAAGAAAAGGAAGTGAAAAACTGGCTTTCTGGTTAAGAGGGCACAGTTGTAAAAGAAAGATTTATCAGTAACGGAGAAGAGAAGAGTTGTTGGACTTGACCACCTTAGATCCATGAAAAGGACATGCAAAGGTTACTGCCAGTTTCCTTTTATGAAGGGAGACTTTATTGCTTTGATTCATATTGCAGCAAATCTTGACAGGAGATACCTGCTTGTGTTATCTCCTGTTAATCGAACGGATGCACAGGAAAAGGACTGTCTTAGAGGTAAGAAAGTATGATGTTATCTCCTGCTTAATAACAGAGATCTGTAAAACTTGATGACCCAGTCCATTATCTCCTGACCACAGCATATGAGAGGGAGATACACAATGCCACACTCCCAGGGTAACGTGGGCATACTGCTGGCATACAGATGGATGCACTTCCTTTTTTTTTCTTTTCTTTAATACTCACACCAGTGTAATGGGAAACAGAAAAGACTGATGGAAACATAGACACATACAGAGTGCTAGCCAAGTGCTGAACTCTGTGTTTCTGAATAAATTACCTTGGTGTTTGCAAATACCAGTATTTGGACTTGTACTCCTCTCATTATCATCCCAGTTGCCTGCACTCTTAAAGGCAGAGTTTCCTTCCATTTTTCATCTTCCACTGTTGAAACAACACCTTTTCTTTCATCCTTCCTCAAAGGTCACTAACAAAGCTCACGGATGCTTTTGTTCCCTCAATATTTGATTTCTTGGTATCAGAAGCAAGCAGCTTTTTCCCAGATCAACTCAGTAGCTGAGCTGAGTCCATAGAACTTAATAAAGAAAACATACTTCAGTGACTGCATCTGTAAGACTCTTATTTTTAATAATATTATGCATGGGTACTTAGTATTTGAAAGCTAGCTATTACACTGTTTGTACATCGATATATGCAAGAGAAAATAAGATCTAAGAATGATGAGTTAAATATATATTCTTAAACAAGCATTTATCTAAAACAAATATGAAAATCTCATGAACACTCCTCTGTGTGTTTTGGATGGCAATGGGAATAAAACTGGAGCAGCAGCTACACAATGACCACCATAACATTGCAGAAGTCAACAGAGTTGGTGTTGCAAATTTTGTTGCTATCATGAACATCTGTGAGCTCACAGCAGATTAATAAATGAAGAGATGGCTATGGCCAAAGGCTAGGCTATTAAAACTGTTTTTCCAAACCCACTAAGTATAGGATTTGAAACCTTAACTGCTATCCTCAGCTGCAAAATCTATTTGTTAGGTAATAATTCAGAGAGTTCAGAAAAAATGGATGCAGTCACATGATTTTTGTCAGAAAGTCGGCAGAAAAATCAGGCTATGTTGATCACCCTGGGGAAGTCCATCAAAAATGTAGACTTGGTGCAATGATAGCCAAACAGGTCAATTCATTGAAGGTTAGACTTCTGCCAAACAGATGGATACTGAGAAAACAGAAGACATCATTTGCAGTTCAATTCTTCAATTATCAGCCTACCTTTTCTTGGCCCAAACATTCTCAGTACCTGGCTTACTCCTTACTGTCACAAGCAGAGGTATGTGAACAAGACAAGGCTTTGCTTGATCTTTGGTTTGGTCTCTGGTTCAAAGACCACACACCATTGAGACTGCATTGAAGTCTGGCACAGACTTTTGTGAGGTTGAAATCTCATTCTTATATGGCTGTATATCCAAATAGGACCCTACAGCTCTACAACTGCCCTTCCATTGCCTAAAACAGTGAAGAGAACTTTTTTAAGTAATCATGATTTGCCAATGACTGTAATGCCAGAACCAGCATTAGTCCTCACACACAGTACTGAATAAAATACATAATTTTCCTTTTTTACAAGCTAACATGGTTGTTCATTCTGTATGGATTCATGTTCCCTGAATATTATTAGTCCATTACCAAAATATTTCTGTATCTCCTCCTGATGAGATTCATCAAAATAAACTTTAAGAGTGTTTAGATGACTGAGGTGACAAACAGTTTTTAAATTGCTTCTTTCGTTCCACTGCAGTTCGCAAAGCCTGAAGAATTAAATGTTTATTATTCAGGATGTTGTAGCTGCACAGGTTCAGCAACTTGTTGAAATTCTCTTCAGTATATGTAAGCAGACCAGTGCCATAGGGAGCACTGCAGTTGGACACATCTACTCTTCCTTGATCCAATTCTGTGGGACTGCGAGCCACATCTGAAGTAAGAACATAGCAAAGTTCAACCAAGCAGTGTTACTGAGGTGGAAGACTCCTACCAGGCAATGCAAAATACACAGTAACAGCCACAAGAAACTGAATTATCTCAGGAGAAACAGTACAAAATTTAATTACTGTATAGATCTACATCTGTTGCACTAAAAGTCCACTACTTTACTACTTGGCTACAGTCACGGCCAATCCAGAATTGACTGGCAAAACATCTCTTCCATGCAAAATGCTTTCCTCTCTAAATTAAAGTCTTCCATCAGTGTATTGCACTTGTGCAACTTCATAATTTTGTATTTTGAACTTTTCCATTGGGTACTGAGATGACAGCTTCTTATCTACCAACTGGTAGAAGATGACACCAGGAAGCTCCTGGATTGGGAAATCTCCCTCTCAGGTGGCTGAGATTTTAAGCACATGCAGCAGGACAAATAAGGTGATGAACTACATGAGGTCTTTTCCAATAAGCTGGTACATGGTTTTTTGTTCAGTTTTTGAGTAAAGTTTCCTGGATCATACTAAAATAGCAACAAGAAAATTCAAGTTGGTGCATGCAAAAGTATTTGTAAGCTGAAACTGAATTTGCCAAGTAGTTTTTATGGTGAAACAAATAAATCACTATTTAATCTATTGCTGAACTAAACAAAATAATCTGGCAACTTTTCAATATCAACAGATATCAAAGTAGCTTGTTACCCTGGCAAATCCTTTGCTTCATCATATGTTTTCAGCACTTTCTATTCTCAGGTTTTTTTCATGTAAATAAAGTAAAGAGAGGATCCTGTCTTTGTTAACAAAGTAAACATAGTATCTTATTACAAGACTTAAGTGACAGTGTTAGCTACCAGTGGATATAACTTAATAGCAGCTGCATGTCCTTTATTATCAAAGGAACATAAACTGCCCCAGATGCCAGACAAGGGGGGTTGCCTCAAGCTACAGCTATTCATCCTTTTAATTCTGAAACATTTCATTTCAACCTCTGATTACTTGGCCAACCCTATATCCATTGCAACAGGACTGGGAATACAATAACCTAGCCAGCTGAGAAGCTTGCCAGTCCTCTTGTTTTAGAAGAATTCAATGGATAAACTGTATGCGACCACCTCAGAAAAATATTGATTATTACTGTTAACTTACTCGGTGCCTTGTATTTTTGGAAGGTATCACAGACCAGTGGGAAATAGGCCAAGATTGGTGCCTCTAAACTGTCCTCAAACACATAGCACTCCTTCAGATGTTCCCGGTCTTCCTGGCTCAGCTCCGTGCCAGGAAATGGGATCCCGTGCTCCAAACAGTACTCTGAGAATAGGTCCAGTGGCTGGTTCAAAGAGGAGAGTTGCAACACAAGAGAGGTTGAAATAAGGCTAACAAGCCCCATAACTGATATTTTGCTGTACTAGGCGATCTGTGATTGATTTGTATGTTTACAAACAAGCCTAACTATGCACTCGAACAAGCATACCCTCTTGATTTTAATATATCCTAGGTAATATAAATTTGATCAATTTGCTAACACTGTACATTTTTAAAACAAGATTACTGTTTTCTGCATTTTATACAAAATTCAGATAATTTCTGTGATTTAACTGGCACAGTAGATGATTTGGATCAGGAAATTTTGATTTTATGTAGTATCTCAGATCGCAGGTTCTTGAGTGTTTGCACTCAGTGCATCTAACAACCAATGTCTTCATGTCCTCCTCCATATAAATTACATTAATTTCAATCATATACACCCCTCAGTGTTCCTTCAAACATAGAAAAACAAAAACCTGACTGAAATTTATACAAACATCAAGAGTCAAATGTAAAAGAAAAACTCCACATTTTCATTCAAAAATAGCAAACTGTGTATTAACTAATTACATTGTAAATGTTCTTTAATTATTGAGGAACTTGGTAACACAATGACAAATCTGCACAGATACACAGAATAGGTAATCTTCTATGTATCTGTGTCCATGTGTGTGTCCCAGAAAGCCACTGAAAATAG
Source organism: Tyto alba (assembly GCF_018691265.1). Lineage (NCBI taxonomy): Eukaryota > Metazoa > Chordata > Aves > Strigiformes > Tytonidae > Tyto > Tyto alba. Next base: position 8,718,590 of record NW_024881280.1, read on the forward strand.
CCCCGGTAAAGACAGGGACATTATGGTCACAGTGTTGAATAGTATCACTGATATGATCATTTAACTTAATAATGACTGTTTTCTGAAAAAAAAAGAGAAATGTGGTAATCCAGCTGGATGGAGTCATACAGATAAAGAATCACAGTTTCAAAACATCACCAGAGTCTGTGATCCTCCGCTGTAATTTAAATGCAAAATGACATCCACTTTCCTCTCTGGCCTCAGAATGGGCGGGCAGCTGGTGTTGATGAAGAAAGCTGTATCTATCAGCTTGAGGTAGTCACCCATTTCATTCAGCTGGTTGGGAGAAGAATCCAGCACTGTGTCTGCAAGTCAAAGACTTACATTATCAATTAATTACTGCAGGAACAAGTTTTTTTTTCCCAAATCAGCATAACAAGGAAAGAAAGAAAAGACAACTCACACTTACATTAGTCTTTGACACAAAGCCCACAGTTAAATATTTGTCTTGGACACAATTTTAGCATCTATAGTTCAACTCTGAGATCAGTAAGGGAGCAGTTCTAAGACTTAGCTTCATCCCAAGTGATCAAAGTGATAAAGTAAAAAGTGATAAAGCTGCTTTTTCAACTGGTGTAAATTTGTGCCTATTTAGCTTCAGTGGAAGCTGTAAGTCACTCTTTTGCAGCTTTTCCTAGGAAGAACAGAATTCAGACAAGCCTGCTGTGGCTTCTCCAAGACAGAAACAAGACCAGCAGTAAATCATCGGAGGCTCAGCAAAACCAATTCCACAGACATATTAGTCAAATAATATTAATCAAAATTTGCTTTTATGCTAAAGCTTATCAAATATTTGTCCTCAGCAAGTATCAGCACTCAAATCACCTTCAAAGATCCATCTAAAACAATTTACTATTACCTTTCCACATGCAAAAGCTCTCATTCTCTAAATACTTGTTATGCAGCTGCAAGCCCTTGAGGAAATTATGGTAAGTTGAAACCACTGGCCGTCCTGTCATCATTTCTCGAAGAGCATTGGAAAGGAAGCCTTTGGGAATGGATAAGCAAGTTGTCTGTTCATGAGGCTTCTTGGGCAGAGCAGGGTGTTCCTCTAGGATGAATGAGAAGAGGGTAGATGTCTGCATTTGTTTTGAGCGTTTCGCTGATACTAATAATAACAAAGAAAGAGGGGCTGGGCTGACAAACAACCACAGCCCCATCTGTGATGGAGCACACATACCAACATGCAGACTGTGCTGGGCAGAGGTGGGTTTCAGCATCACCTCATTGTTCCCCGCCTGGCCTCTCTCTCCCCAAAGGACTTATGGTAGCCCACTCATGACTAACAAAACTCCCCAGAGATGTTGGCACAGTGAGCAGCACAATGTTTTTTTCCAGCACAACTCTTTCTCTCCTGTTTTTCCTTCATTCCCAAAGGCTTGGCGTGCCCTAACCCAGAAACACTATACAAAAACAAATCCTTTACCAAATGACAGGTTTCACATTTCAGAGGTGTGAAGACAATGCAGATGCAAGTGAAAGACAATCCAAATAACTAACCAATGTCATGCTCAGTGTTTCGGGTCCATCTGTGCCAGAAGCCATCTGAATGACCCGAGAGATAGACAGCATCCATAAAATTCTGGGAAAATATATTACTCCATGTGCCTTGAAAGTTTTACAAGGGAAAAAAAAAAAAAGCCATACTTAATACTACTTTAAATTTTTAGAGCAGATCTACAGTAACCTACTTGGATTCAGTCCCTATGGTTATTAATTTATCACTGTTTTAGTTACAAAATATTATGAATTTTAGTACAGGTATCAAAGGCTATGCCATTCCACCTAATCTCTGGCTTATAACTAGGCCATTTTAGAAACTTGGCTGTCAGACTGTGATTTTAAATACTTCAGAAGTTCATTTGTAATGTGTGTGTCCTGTTTTGGTCTAACCTAAGAAGTTCAGCAAATTGTTTGCATTTGTCTCAAGAATTTGCTCCCTCTTCTGTCACTTTTGGCTGGTTCATTTGAGATTTAAATTGTATCAGATACTGGTATACTAGTATTGCTACTTGCAGACCAGCAGTTATTAGATGCCAACTCTGCGTAGCCAACTACATGGTTATAAAGGCAATGTTTTTCTGAGAGTAAATCACCTTCCAAGAAGCAGATGCGGGACTCTGGGATCTTCTTCATCAGGTGACCCATAAAGAACTCACTGCCAAAATCCTCTGAACAAACAAAGGCCCCATATTTCAGGAAACCCACCTCGTAAGGTGTGAACTCCACCCACTCTGCAAATAAGGCATCAAGAAAGATTTACTGCAGGCATCTAAGCACATGTTAACATAACAGCTTAGAGAATCAAAAGCTGGAAGAACAAGGCCTGTAGCTGCAGCATGTTGGTGACAGACAGTTCAAACCACCATGTTTTGAAATAAACAGGTGCCCTTCAATGTATTACGTGTTAGATTGGTGAACGCAAAAGCTAAATTCACCTCCTATGCTAACACTGTGAAAATCCATTTGGCTTGCGGTTCAGGTTCATTTTTGAACCAGGAAGCAAAAATTGGGGCTTAAAGACCACTGACTTCTAAGGCTCTGCGCAAGATGTGTTTTCAGTTCTTCGGAGTCAGCAGCGATACTAGCTACTGTTCATTCTTAGATTCTGATAATCATTGCCTTGTGAAGCTAAAAGAACTCTGACCAAAACCCACCCAAACCTTGGCTGAATACACCAGGACTGCAGAACTGTGCCTAGAAGCAGATGATCGGGTTCGGTTGAAGGACCTCCTGCTTTGTTTGGGCCAGAAAAGGCCATGGAAATAGATAGTGATCCGCATCACTGATCAGGGCACATGGCGCTGCCCCTCCTCAGATCCCTCTCTGCCTGCTGGGAGCTGCCTCCCACTCTCACCCCGCCTCCCATCTCCCCTTGTCCTCCCTTCTTTGTCCTCCTCCCCCCAGATCTTCACAGCTCTCTTGGTCTACTTCTGCCTGGGCAGGAACCCCAGCAGCTGAAATAGGCTGTGAGGAGTAGGTGGGGACAAGAGAGAGAAAGAGCAGCAGTGGAGGCTCTCAAGGCTGCCAACAAAAGGCATCTCCACCCCTCACAAGGCAGTGTATTTGCACAGGTATCTCCCTACCATAGTATTAGGATACATGTTTTTCACCCAAGTCCAAACCCAAATGTGAAAACAGGGGAAGAAGAAATTATTAAAATCATTTATTATCTTGGACTTACAGTAAAAGCTTGTAGCAATCACCCAGCATTAAGAGGAAATTTCTTTGATTTATAGAAGCATGTATAATAATCATTACCTCTAAAATCCAGAGTGCTAAAGTTATCCTTGACATTGAGGGACAGGTATATGGGCAACGGATTCTGCCCCTGATTTACCGCCAGTTGTTGATCAGAGAGTTTGTGAGTACTTTCCTGTTTATAAAAAACAGAAATCACTGTAAAAGATGAACATGATGCATGGCCTTAGCCCGGTATTTAGGCGTGGACTATTAATGAAACGTCTCCTAAACCTCAGCAGATTTTGTTCTGTGTACTTCAGTTGTCTGACCACACAAACGTGTTCACGTGCTATCTGTCATCAACCTTCACCAAAGCATTATCACTGATGCTTTGAAAATGTGAGAACCTTGTCAGTGCAGTCACTAGGATATGACTTGCTTTAAGGAGAGATAAAGATATTTAGCTACCTTGGAGGTATTGCAGATTAAAGTCTACTGGGGCCCATTTCATTCAGTACAGCTTTGTTTGCTGGTATGACTATATATCACTGTGCCTGAACTTAGCCACCTCTCCTCTGTATATTACTAGAATGCCCGTTTGATCTGAAATTAAAGATGGAAGATCAGTTTCATTAACACCTTGACTTTTTACATGCTCAGACATTTCCCCTAGATATTTACACTTTAGGCTTATTGTGTTATTTTTCTTCTAAAGAAACAAAGAAAGGCCCATCAGAAGCTTTGAGAGACTTCCCTATAATTGAATACAGAACTTAAGACATGAAAAGTTAGAAAACCTCTACAATAAGTGATGGATATATGATACCTGATGATGTAGCATACAATCAATGAAGAGCCCCCATAAATCTGTAAAGGACAGCTTGTGCCCCTCTTGCTTTCTTTCACAAAGCTCTTTCTCATAGTATTCCATATGATCCAACGAGAAACAGTGCAGTTTGCTCTTGATCACATGTTTCCTGATATCATCAACTGGCCCTCTGAGATCCTTCTGTGACCAATTTGCATCTTCATATAACTTTGCCATGGTCCTGGTAAAAAGAAAAATACCGTGGTTCAATTCATGGGCTTATATCACACATAACCATTCTGTTTCTGGATACAGAAGGCTCTCACCTTCCAACTTTTACCTTGGAAGAGCAGTTCAAAGCCCAGGCAGAATTTAAGACTATACAACGATATTTTTGCTGCAGGGATATATTCAGAATCATCCTAGCTTGTTTCTTCTCAGAATCAAGAGTAATAAACCAACACAAGCGTTTACTAGAATTACCCTTTGATTGTCCAGGTTTAAGCCACAGCTTCTGTTTCAGGACAGTTCTCTCAGCAGTTTCAGATGCTGTGTGAAACATTAAGCAAGAGTTTGGCAGCTGACATTGCCCTGGACAAGCGCGAGAGCTCTCCTCAAGCACACAGCTGGCAGGTCACCACAGACCCTTGGCACACACAGGGACAGTCTGCTTGAGATTTCAGTTCCCAGGGTTTGAGCAAATTCCAGTCATCCCTTCTCGTCCCCACCCCACTTGTTGCAGTTCTGTCTTGCATATTTTTTCAGAGCAGACCTCCAGAGCCAAAATGTTTTAAAGCCCTAGACCACTGTCAGTCATGCAGGGCAGCCAACATTGTGTGCACAACACTCCATGTTTCTCAAGTCTTTTCTTTTAAATTCTTCTTTTCAGAGCCATGTAAGAGTTAAGCCAAGCAAATATTACAAGAGGATCTCTGAAGTGTTACATGTAACTAGATAACCCTGAAGATACAAAAATGAAGGCAAGACAACATTCCCCTACTTTAATTTCCTCATTGGTCTCAAGCATGCTTGGTGATCATGTCTGCATCCTTTCAGAGATTCCAGTCCCCAGGCCTCCAGCTGCATTGCTTCTCTTGCACATCTGCAGCATCTTCGCTAACTTGTGATTATCATCTCATTTGTCTGCACTGGCAATCAAAAGGTTTACTACTTCCCCAGGAAGCAATCCCCATTTCTTACATTCCCAAGAAATGCCAGCTTTTTGGCCTACCAGGCCTTATTCAGTCCCTTGTAGGTAGCCATAAATAATCACCTTTCATTCACAGTGAAACACCAAGACACCTCTACCCCCCATCTTAACATAGGAATCTTTTCTGCCAGGTAACCGGGAAATGAGAAATGAAGCTGAGTCATATAGAATTTTCATCAAAAAATAACCACATTTCCCACCCATTCTCTGTGCCAGGCACTAGGTTTATGACAGAAACAAGTGCAGCCCACAGGAGAACCCATAATGTATTGCATGGCAGAAAGGCACGTATCCAAGCCACATAACAGCTGTGGGTGGGTTTGTCACCTACACTGAACTGCAGGGAGATACAGGTAAACCATACTGATCTGTGCTCTTTTCTTTTAGTTTCTGTAAACACTTCAGTACAATTATAGAAATACAGTAGTTCTAACTCAATTTGTTTCTTGTAGCTAGAAGAAATAAAGGCTACAGCATTGAGCAGTGCCACGAAATGGGTGAGCACTACAAGGAAGCCAAACCCCAGCACCAGGCTGAGTAAAATTCATCAGCAAGACAATGTGATTCACCAGGTTATCGCTCTGCTAACACGAACACCAAGCACAAGCCCAATGCTCCTTACCATGTTGTGGCAGATAAACCACTGATGTACGAGACACAGTCCAAAACACCCAACTCCTGGAGAGCCAGAAGACTGCCCAACATAGCTGTCATGGACCGCACTCCCCCTGCTGTGGTCATGACTGCCACCACCGGCACCTGCACAACACACAAAGGCACAGAGCTGTTCATCACCAGATGAAGTAGTGAAGGGATGGGCATGCAGAAAATGTAACAGCAACACCTTGATTCAGGTAGGTTTAGATTCAATTCACCATCTTCATGGCAGCACCTAGGTGTGTGTTCGAGTTGTGTAAACTTTGGTGGGACTTAGCATGTGTTGAAAGCATCTTCCTGATCAGTGATGCTTTTCTAAGTCAGAATCTGTGAGCATGGCTCTTGTGTGGCATAATCTATTTTCAGATTTGTAAAGAGTCTTCTCTGGATGTTCTTCATTTTCCTTCACGTCTTTCCCTCAAAACACATTTTAAAATCCTGAGTATAACTGAGGTCAGAGCTGCAGAGCAAAAGCTGCTTGCATAATTTTTTCTTCCTCTAAGTTTATACACAACATTTGCTATTCTCCAGGCAGATGGTGCCAAGCTTTATAGATTTGTTTTAACATCCTCTTTGTTACCCAGATGACCTCCCCTTTCCCTAACAATGCTATATGTAATTTGGTCTTACTTTCCTCGGGGATGCAGCAGTTCTGTTAGCCATCCTCCCTTTGCCCCATAGGTAGCACTTAACAAAAACTGAGACAACATATTTATTCAGTTTTAGGAACATATCTTGCCATTACCTTTAATCTTGTCTTCATTGTACTTTACCATCCACTTGGGAGTTTTGGTTTTGGTTTTTGTCATTAATACAACTCAGTAACCCTTTATCCTCATTTAATAACAAGTCCTATTCTACTTGTTATTTAAGTTCACGAACACTTTGACTTGGTTTACAAATGCTGTCCTGCACACAGCATCAAGGGATGGGTGTGCTGGGAGCCAAACAGGGCAGTGGAGCAAGTCCCACACAGGCACATTCTCCCAGTTGCAGAAGAGTGTGTCTCCCTGACTCTTGCTCCAAGCACCACAGCCCCGTAACAGGTACATTACAGTCCTCCAGTAACAAAGCAGCTACTTCTGAGTCCAGGGATCCCCAGGAGAGGAGAAAGCAAGAGATAACACCCTGAAAACCATGCAAGACAGATGCTGCTGTACCCGTGTGCTAAGGGAGAGTCACGGCCTTCCTCTGTGAGCCTTGTGAAGTAGCAGAGAATAGGAGAGGTGCCAAGCTGTGGAGAAATGGTCTCAGTCCAAGCAACTAAATTTCACCAAGCTTGGTTACACATACGTTCATCTCAACAAATATGTTCTTTGGGTGCCCCTGAGTGAGTAATGAAGGTTGGCAGAGAACAAAGGATCTAAAACTGACTTCCCGGCAGTTCCTCTTTCATCCTGTGCCAGAAAGTCTTGGATGTGGTTTTTGGTGCAAGTGACAATCTGGCCTGTACATTTTAGTCTAGAAGATGTGGAAGAGCTATATGGGTAGTCACACAAGTACATCACATCCACTTCATTCAAAGTGGGAGGGACAGGATACTTTAAGTTCCCAAGATGCTGTCCCACATACCTCATCCTCCTGCAAGTCTTCATCTAGATGAAGAACATTTTTCAGAGCAGCAGCAACCACCTTCTTCCTTTTACAGATGAAATCCTGCTCCTTTGCACATAGATCAAACCCCAACCGCAAATCTAAATTCTTGTAACTAGAGCATAAGAACAGAACAAGACACATTACCTGTAAGCCAATTCTAGAGCTACTGCTTGAGATATCAAGCAAAACCAACAATAAAAATAAGCCAGTTTAAAGAAAGGCTACTTCCATGCACATGAATGTTGCCCTATGTGAATGAAAGCAGGTATATGGATATCACAGGCGCTGTGTTTCTGCCTTCCTGTGAAGATTTTAAACCAGAATCATGTCCTGAGCTATTTCACACAATCATGAGGAAGTTAAATGAATCAAATTCTCTGCTGATGAAAAACAGGGAACATAACTGAATTCAAGCTGTTTCACTTTGAGCTCTGAAATTTGCACACCTCTTCACATTCTCTTGCTGTGTATGAGTTTCCTGAAGAGCAGAGGGGGCCCAAGCAGTCACTTAACACACTTCAGGCAAAACTACCTTAATACCATGTTAGGCTTATCTCTAGTAAGAGCTTGTGCTGTATACACTTGAGTCAGAATACATGTCTATGAAGTGCATCCCTTCATCTGTGTACATGATTACGAACATCACGTGCATCATTAATTATGTAAGTTCTATTTTCACAGGGTTACTGTTTCAGAGGTTTTTCAGCCAAGTTATTTTGTCCCTTCTGTGACTCATAATTAATATTCAGTAAAAACCTCTGATTTATCATGTCTGCAGTTAGTGCTTGTAATGTAGCTAACTAATCAGTAGGGGGTAATGTTGCCCTTTGAAAAATCACTGTAAGCCAGGCAATAAATTTATTACTGTCTGCTTGTTTAATTGAAAAACGACCTGCAAAGGACTGGTAAATGCATAACAGTGTTAGAAACATGATAGAAATGTGTTACACATAAACGTGTATGTATTATAGATAAAGGTTACAAGACACAGATTCTTAAGCATCAAAATTAGGAAGCATCAACATTAGGAGTAACACTGTGACTGATTATACCCCAATGACTACCTACCATCTATTCTATGCTGAACTCTTAACAACCAATTTAAAAGCATGTATCACTTTTTCAACACTTCCCCATAGTTTAGTCTTTTTTAACCAATTACAATCTTTATTCCTGTTTTCAAAATGAGCTAGTTCAAGCTGTAGCTTCCTTTCATCTAAAGATGATACTATGAAAAGATAGATGGCCAAAAGAAATAAAAGATTTACCTGTTGCCCTCCTTCACAGACACCTCATAAGATTCACCCTAAGAACCAAGAATGAAAACACCAGAGGTTTTAATATGAATTGAAATTTTGCAAAAGCAAGGTTTACAGTATTAGCAATTATGCAGATATATAGTCTAATGACAATTGTTTGGTCTCTTCTCAGTCCTTCTGCACAAAATCATCACTAGGATCCTACTTTTAAAATACTTTTAAAGCAATCAGCAATTCTGAATATGCTACTTTTTCCCTGGATAACAGTTATACTTTCAAGTGTATGCAGAGCTGAGCATGCATATAACTCAGCTAGTGCATTTTTAATAGCAGACCAGATATTACATAGACATAGCTTATACTTGTTGAAATAATACCAAATGCTGTCAAAGGTTACTCACTCTCATCACTGTCACTTTCTTTCCCAGGTCCAGAGAATGGAGAGGCACAGCCAGGGGACTACTTACACCCATTTCCCTCCTAGCTGAGCCATGCTGAATTAAAGTGGGAAAAAAACTGTTATAAGGAGAGAATTATTTACAACCCTTAGGTACAAATCTACCAGAGAAGGATTAATTCATCATGCTTCTCCCAAAAGTAACTTTAGCTGTTATCACCATCCACAAGCAAAACATACACCACAGAAAAAACGCTCCTTTGGCCGTGTCATGTGCAGTCTGGGTTGACTGTGCTTGATGTAGTGGAACATGGTGGTTTCACTGCTTCCCCGTCTGCAGTGTGGACTTATGGAAACATTCTGGGTTTCTTCATAGGATCCTTTCATTGTGAATGTGAAATCTCTCCCTAAGAACAAGAAGCAAACCTCAGAGAAATGTTAACATCATCTAGTCCTGAAAAATAACAAATAAAAATGTTCCAAGTTTCAGCCTTAGTGCAGTCAATTTTAATTTGGCCCCCAATGTTTTTCCTCCCCCATAAAAAGTGTGAACAAGGCCCAGACTGAGTAAGCAACAAAAGGCCAGTGCAGCATTGCAACTTCTCCCCTGCCAAGCAACAGAGAGCACGTGTTAAATCAGTGGATGCTACTAGCAGCGTTCTCACCCCTTGAGTTTCCACTGTAGTATTTCCCCTCCCAATAGCTGTGTCTCCCCTCTTTTTCTTTCTGTTCTCATCACAGGTATTTCCATTCCATCACACTGTAGTGATGCTTTTGAATCTCCCAGCCACCTCCACAGTTTCTCTTAAGCTACACAGTCACATCATCTCCAGCAAGTAGATAATTCAGGAAACACCCCAATCCCCAAGCAGCCCTGATACCAATAGAGACTAAACCACATCAAATATTTATCTAGATTCAGCTGCACCTCCTATAGCACAAAAAGACATGACAAATTATTTAAATCAGTAACCTCACTTGTGTAAGGGCTCTTCATTTTTGTGTCATTCACATGTACTTCCAAACAGGAAACTTCACGAGACTAGAAGAGATAAGCAGTAAAATCCCTCATCACAGAAACAGTTCAGGATCCTCACTGAGGATCTAGGGGTCCTCCTAGACATCAGGCCTGGACATGATGTCACTGTGAACATGAGGAAATTGCAGAGGCTGATTCTCTTTTATAAATCATGCAAGCAGTACTGTGGTCAATGGAGCTAAGATAGCTGGGAATCTGTCCCATTACATTTAAACACCATTCAATCCCCAACAGTCACCACAAGAAATTTTTCTCCTCATCTAGCCCACACTAACTTTTGTCTACAGATGAGTGAGCTGAATGATACCCACAACTGTGCAGAACAACAGGACAGATGGGCCTGTAATACCTTTGGGACGAAGCTGAAACTTCCCAGGAGAGTGCTGCATAGGAGGAAGCAGCAGCACAGGACCATCGCACAGTACTCTGGACATGGTGTGAAAGGGGCCTTTGGCTTCAAGGTAGAAATTCAGTAATAAACTCTGCAGTGGCACTGGATTCACTCCCTTCCCAAGTTTCCTTGTTTACTGCCTGACATTTCACCTGGGAGCAGCTTGCTGGTACTGTGGCAGAATGCTGGTCCAAGCCTCTCCCAACACAGAACACACCACAAGCATAACCAAATTAAAAACTTTACAATCACACCTGTGCCTCATCTGAAAAAGTGTAAAGGCTATGCCTAAAGGCATAGTTCTTCCAGCTACATCCTTCAGAGTTCTGCCCTACCATAAGAACATAAGCATAAAAAAAATGAAACAATTACCACTAGTACGCCATTAGTAATGATGTTCTCAGATACACCTGGACTGAAAAGCAAAAAGGAAAAGGTTTACTTAAGAGTGGGTACATGAGCAGTAATCTTTTATATGCAAATAGTTCTCTGAGCTCAATTTTTCTAGCTGCCAAGTACCATCAGCACTTCTATATTTCAGCTCTGTCTTGTGCCCACTGTCAGGTCACAGTCCCATAGCTTCTACAGGGACTCCCTCTTTCCTACCTCCCCTGATCAGCACCATCTCTCCTTAGGCTGAGTTACAAAATAAACACGCACCCTCAGCTATAAATAGTAAGTGAGACTGTCGCTCAAGAAGAGATTTCACCAGATTCAAGAGAGAAAAGTAACCATGGAGAAGATGCTGAGATGGGATGTCTGAGTACAGGTACATGGACCCACTTCTCCAGTGCTACATTACCGCTCTCTCTAAAATGCAGTTTTTTCATGACAAGTTCTATAACATTTAGGCTTTACTCACATGTTTTCCAGTAGAAATTCCACTTCTAGTTCCTCCTGATTCTGAAAATAAGATTTATTTTTCATTCAAGGAAAATGAACAAATTAACTTTTTCCTTTGATAGAGCTCTGACGATTTTATATAACCCTCCCTTGTAAGGTTTTGCTGTTCTCACACCCCCTGAATCATAATTTGACGGAGCATTCCTTGGCCACCCTTTCATTTCATGTCTCTCCACTGCTCTACTGTTTACAAGCCAAGTGTCCCCTCAAGGGGAAGAGGAGAGTAAGTATCATGGGATAGGGAGTAAAGGTCCCATTATTAATTTATTAGTAGGATGAGACATGGGTCAATCAATGCCAAGGAAGGGAAGTGTAACAGGTGAATGATGTAGGAGAATGTACTTGAGAATAAATGAACCTAGTTGATGAACCTAGTGAACCTTGGTCTGGGTTGAAACAAAAGAATTTTCAGAGTATAGTGACTAAACATAAAAAAAAAGTGGGAGAAGAGACCAACTTGGAGAATGAAAATTGTCAGGGTGAAGGGGAGAAGAGAGAAAAGGGAAGACTGAGGCTGTGAATGGGAATGAGGGGAAGAGTTCACAAGGACCAAATCAAGATGAAAAGGGGGGAAGAGTGTAAGAGCAGGGAACAGAAACAGAAGAGTAACACCTCAACAACATAAGAGGGACTGAATAACTGTATTATTTCACTGCAGACATTTGCTGGATCAGTCTATATGGGACACAGACAGTCCAGGAAATACCATACAAAAACATGTATCAGACATCTTCTGTATCACCCACAGAGAGGAAACACTAATTAGTGGAAGATACAAATCTCTGACATGTCATGGTAAATTTTTTTCATTCATATTCAGAAGAACTAACCTTTACTGCCAAATATCCCTTCTGTCTGGCTGTACAGCATACTTTAACTTTGTGAAAAGATTGTGAAAATCGTGCCAAATCTGATGATGTAGCTGCCAAGGCAAAGTCATCACTACAGTGAAGGTGAAAAGTGAGTATTTTTGTATTTACTAGTTCATGTCAGTAAATGAGACGTCTCAGGTGGCTTCCCTGAGACCTGGATCTGTGGCATGTAACTCAGCAGCAGGTGCTTCTGCTTGTTTGTTTCTCCCAAAGTCTCTGTTTCATGAGAATTAGGGTGGTTGCAACAGTTTGTAGCAGAAGGCTGAGGGATGGATTTTAGGAAACAGTCACCTTACAGAGATGCAAGACAGACTCTATCAAGCATCAGACTGTGACCAGTCTGTACTATCCAAACTCACTGACGGTCTGATCCAATTTTGTCCAAAGAACAGCAGAAACAGTATTGAGGAGACCCTGGCTCATGACATCTGCCTAATTGTGCCTGCCTTATCTTCCCTTCCTTATTATGCTGTTGTGTACACACTCACACAGATTATATTTCTATTAAGTCCCATTCACATTTTTGTGGGTGAGAAACCTGGAGTAAAGCAATGGAAAGACATGTTAGACCACACAGGGAGCAAGAAGCACAGCAGGAAGCAACCCTGATGCTCTGACGTTACCCATCCACCTCCTCAGTCCTGCTTTTGCGATACCTTGGTAGATGAAAGAAATCATTATGGGCAGAGGTAGCAGCACTGGTTATTATTAAGGTTGCCCAGCACGTTCCATTACTAAGCCTTTTTTTTTTTTTTTTTTTTAAGAAAATTAACCCTAAGCGTTGTAAAAATCCATGTACAGACCATAATCTGTGATGCCTCATGGGCACCTGAGTAGCAGTTGTGATCCAAATAAGGACGGCTTGACCAAAACATTCCTGAGACACAGCTCACCTTCTCTTATCTCCCCAGCTTCCACCTTGCCAAGCTAATGGGTTAAGCCAACTCTGCACACACCTCAGAGCAAACTCATGGCTTGAATCACACCTGTAATGATCTCAGTCACATAAGGTTTTTTCTAAGGAAGGTCTAATCATCTGGAGTAGGTATACTGAAATCCTTAGAAAGGATTGGCTTTCTAGAAGAGTAGTTAATAAACACTCTCCAAAGAAATAGTAATAGAAAAAACAGGCAAGAGTGTTTTCCCAACAGCCTGACACAGTGGTTTAGAAATAAACAGAGCACACACAATTCCCAGGAACTGTAAACTCAAGACCTTGTCAGAAGTGTGAAAAAGCCCTGAAGTCTCATTACTACACAGCCTCCAAGCAGAGAAGGTGGTATAATTTGCAGAAAGTAATCTGAGTACATACTTTGTTGTCTTAAAAGACGGGTGTGATTTCTCCACCTGTCCTCTCAGCAACTTCACCCACCAAACATTTCATAAGAAACTCTTAATTCTCTCTTCAATACAACCAAACCTAATATTCTCTGAGACATATGCAGCAAATAAAACTTCTAGGTCACACACCGACATAGAAGAAAAGAATTAAATACTGAGGAGATATTCATTCATCAATCCCTATCCATTCTGTGCTGGCTCTGCCCCCCTGAAAGAAATTTGTAAACCTGTAATTAAAGATGGTAAACATAATTGCTGAGAATTAAAAAAAAAAAAAAAGTTGTTTATCAAGAGAAGGAAAAAAATTGAGCAATCACAACAGAGGGGTGACTACTGTTTCTGACCCATCCTAAACCCTGAGCATTTAACTTTTTGCTTTAATAAGGTCCTTTAAACAAAGTCTTTGTGTGTGAGAACAACTCTAATGTTTAATATAGGTAGTAACTTGGGACAAAATTCTGATTAAGAGTATTATTTTATCTATCCACTTAATTTCACTCATCTTTTCATTTCTCACCTCCGGATTCAACTCAAAAATCAGGTGAACTTTTTCCCCAGGTTGGATTTTAGCTACATCAAAGCTAACAGTCAGAAGCTGGTCATCTGGTGTAAAAGTATCCTCATCACAGACTGTCAGCTCCAGGACGTTCTGAGGAGAGAGGCAGAGAAGGATGTAAATGACATATTCTGGGACTACTGAGCCCAAAAGAAAGGTTTGTCAAGAGTCAGCATGCAGCCCTTGCGTTGTTCAATGCTGACAGACTCTTGCAACAGCGTGGAGCTCAGTTCGCAGTCCCGGTGGCTCTGACTGCAAAGTCAGGGACTAACCCTCAGGAGGTAAATCATCAGACTTGGCCATGAACAAGAGCTCAAGAAAAAGGGAGTGTGACACGCATGACGGTAATATGCACTGGACAGTGTAGAGATGACACATGCTATTATCAGATCCTTTGCGGATTCAAAATTACTATCTTGAGAAATTTTGGCATAAGCAGAAATTAATAATAGAAAACAAACTCTTAGCCCTTTACAAATTAAAGGTAAAGCACATTAACAAACTCTCTTAACAGGCTTTAAATTGTAGTGATTCCCCAGGGCTTGGATTGCCCATAGCAGTGCGAGAAGGTGCGGCACTATTAAGCCACAGAAAGCTAACCCTGTCTCTAGACCTTGTATCACTCACACTCTGACTGTTAATCTATTCCTGCTAACTCTACAAACATTTTAAACAGTTTTTTTACAACTTCTCTGAGACAGAAAGAAGCATTCATCTTTATCCCAGGTGACCCATAACGCTATGAACTAACCATGGGATAGGCACGGTTCTATCATAAGCCTAAATCAGACAAACAGTTTGTTTTCCTATAGCCTAATAGGCTTTTGAAAATATGCCTGTTTAACAAAGGAATTTTTTAAAAACAGCATTAAGTTATGGTACCTCTTATAATTTACAAATGGCGTAACTGTTACTTTATAAAGCAGGTATTGCAAGCTCATGGCAACATACAGTGACAATGCCTTCACAGTTGCATATAAGAAAATTTAACTAAACCTCTGAAGAGTTTAAAACACCTCCCGTCCAACTCACAGGGTTCTAGTACTTAGAAGATGACAGAGACCAGTCAGGGCACTGGAGAATCCATACCAAGGCTTGCATATTTACTTGCTGGTAGGAAACAGCATCTCTCATGCTGTCTCTGATGCCTTCTGTATCTTTCTGCTACCATCCTCCTCATCATCATAACTGAGTTCAAGCCTCTACGTGCGCCTCAAGGCTCCCGTAAAAAGCCTGCAGGCAGCAGGTGGGGATGTCTCCTTTCAAAACCACTGGCTCGTTATCACATATGTAGATCCTACCTTCACTGCACTTTGGATCATGAAGTGGAAAGTTTCATTCCAGACAGGGTTCCTGCAGTTGCGTACAGTCCTTGTCCGGGCTTCCCGACACGAAGCTGTTGGCAGCCACAGCTTGACGTAGCAATCAGTTTGGCTCACTGTGTTAACAAAAAGATGCATAATTAGTACAGCAGTACTTTTTTATTATTTCTTTTGCCCAGTCAGGGGAAAAAAGATTTATCTTTGAGGGGTCCTAAATAGTCCATTAGACCCAAAAGGAAAACATTCTGAGTTTAGAGTTATTTAACTTTTATATCTACATTTATGTCAATACCAAACTAAAGTCAATTTTAAACCACTAATTATAATTGATAATAAAAGCCAAAATATTCAGTTTCAACAGCACTGAACTGAAGTATTATAGCCCTTCTGATTTTTGACTTCTATTTTCAAATATTTACCAGGCTCCAAGCAAATTCATATATAACTTCACTTTCTGAAACTTCACTTTCTCAAAAAAATTAAGAATTTATTTTGGGGGATTTTTTTGACCTGGTTCTAATTGTAATGCACAAGTCATCCACAGTGATATAACAATGAAGACACAAACACAGCAGCACCCAACACAGCTACTGATTTGTCCTGTATCTTTCACAAAGGTGGATAAAGGGGCACTGAAAATTTAAGGGAAAGGGAAATACCATGGAGCAGCTGGTGAAGGATAACTTCTTTCCCCACAGAGAAATTATCTTTTAGTTCTTTTCCATTGTTAACTGTTTTCTATATTATTTTAATTGAGTCTAAATGAAAATGAAAACAGATACAACTTCTTCAGCCAAAAAACCTGAGACATTACTGTAATCCAAGCAACAGGTTTTCAAAAGCATTAAATTCAGGTGACAGTGATTTTCTTGCTAACCTACAAATAAGCCATCAGTGATACTTACACAGATCTGCTTTGTGGAGATTCCTCATGCTTATAATTTTTACTGTAAGACAGCATAAATGAGGCACTTCTGGCTGCAGAACAATGAGAAAAAATACTTAATTATGAGAAAATAATGCAGATATAAATAACACAGCCTAACCTATAGTATAGCAAAGGCCATTATCTCATGAATGCAGTGAATATGTTTTCACTTTATTTAAGACAATTTCTGAGAAGAAATTCTTTCTTGTGATTTGACACCATGTAACACCAGATTCCATTTATATTTAATAACCAGTTGTGTTTCTAAAGATTCAAGTTTTGAAGGTTATGTTTTAATGCAGGGAGTATTAAGAAATATCACAAGATAATTTTCACAGAAGCAGCCATTACATAATTGCCCCTGTAAAACCCTGCTACCTTCAACTTACAGGGTTTCCTCCTCAAATTTCAGGCTGAGTGCAGATTACAGCACAGCACTTCCCAGGGTGCCAGCTTGGGGACCATGGGGTGCCCTCCTTCCTCTGGCAGGGACTGCTGCCCGTCTGCCATGTATCATTACTGCATAAAGGACAGATACCCTTCATTTATAATGCCTTGGTCAAGGTATCACTGCTACTGGCCAATCTGGCTGTGGGATACATAACACCATAACATCCTTTACCATACCAAAATAGCCAACCCTTAAAAGGAAATAAATGACTGAAAGAGGGTGAGATGGTTCTAGAAGTGAACATCCTAGCATGCAACTCCAGAGCTCTTCAGTTACACCAGCAGGAGGAATGATGAAATCAAAGGCTTGGGGTAAGCATTCTTCCATTCCACACGTAGGTCCAGCTCCCTATAAGGCAGCTCCGGCATTTCAGTGAGAATTTGACATGACATAAAGCTGAAGCATCTGTATTTTTATTTTTTTTTTTTGTCTCTGTGTGGCAGAGTAAAGATAACCTGCCATCCACAGATAGAGTCTATATTAATCAAAATGAAAACACATTACCACAGCATGCAGAACTGATATACATTCATAAACCAGGAGCTGGAGCAAAACCAGAACTGAAGAAGGCATGAATCACAAAATCTCTAAACAATCTAAGAAAATAGATAGTTGCAAACACAAACCGAATTACAGATTTGGTAAAATGAGAGTAAAATTGCCAGTGTGTTAGATTATGCAATTAAACATAAAGAAGCAAGAATAAAAATTATAATTGCATATGAATGCACACACACCAAAAAAACCCCAAACCAACAAAACAACAAAGAACCAAAAAGCACAAATAGGTGATTCAGAATGCCCTGGCTTATTCAGGACTTCTGCATAATAAATTATTTTTAAAATATGTTCACATGGAAAAACACTAGGCTGACCAGATTGATTTACCAAGGAGAAGCACTGAGGTATAGCAATATATTGACAACCCGTAGTGATCTACATGGGAATAGCTTGAAGGCTCTGCAACTCCCTCTATTTTTTGTCTTCTCGCTCCACTCCCCATCACAGCTACACACAACCCTATACTTGGTTACAGGAAAAACAAGACAGTCTTGAAGAACACCAGAAGTAAAATACTACATACAGAAACAGTAGCTCCAATAATTAGATTAGAAAGGAGCAATTAAATCTTGAAAGCATCATGATTTCTGAGAAACTGCCTCCTTAGGCCCTCCTCGTGTACATCTTATTTTGATATGCCAGTGTCCTGACAGGAACAGATTAACCATCTAAAAAGTAATAAGTCACCAGGCTAGATGCTATTTACAGCCCACCAGAAAAACTCTCAACCCAGTAGTTTTCTCTCAGAAAGTGCCATTTGAACAAAACCACCAGGTTCGGAAGAAACTCATCAACCTCAGGAAAATTTTTGGCAGCAATGTTTCTGGAGACAGATAAAATGACAGGAGTAGATGATCCAAATTGCTGAAAACTTAACTTCTTATCCCCAATATAGAGGATTAATTTTTCATCCTCAGCTTTAGTACCATCCATATTCAGGAGTTTGGAGAAAACTTATTCATGAGATGGTTGAAGTACTAAGAAAATGTGCAGACACAAAACCAAGTACTATTCCATATTTCTAGCAGGTAGCGAGTTTGCTGTTCTCCCAGATCTAGCAAAGAGTTAGCTTTATACTTCTGCACTGAATATATCTAGGGATCAGATTCAGGGAAAAAACCAACCACCACCACGAGACAATTTTTTTTTTTTTTTAAATTTACCATTTAATATAATTTTACCCACCCATTATGCAGAAGATGGAATAATTTGTTACATATCCAATATGTACCATATTCAGCACCTTATTTTAAGTGGCAGACACTGAATAACCAATTTTATCTGCTGATCTTCCTCCATAAAACAAAGAAAAAACAATTTGAAGACTGAGCCTTGGGTGTTATGAGGTACGACTACGGTCATATAGTGATGTCAGAGTAAAATCAAGACTAAAATCCAGCTCTCCCGGTTCCTTGCCCAGCATCTAAACCACAAGTTCATCACCTTCCTCAACTTCCCAACCCCTAAGTCATAGTGAATGTTTTCCACTCTAGAGAGCACACTCACAGAAGAAACAAATATTCCCTTAACTAACTGTTAAAAAAATGTCACCTCTCATAATAACAGTTAAGTTTAGGGAGATACGGGAAGACTGCAGGTCTCACGGCTGTTGCCACTGTTCACACCCTGCAGCCCTCTCCCTGCAACCCAGAAGCTGCCCTGTATACAGTACCTCATCTTCAGCACTGTGTGGTCTTTCACGATTCCTCCTGATTCCAATCTTCCCGTGCGGGTTTGCTCGGATGAACCGATCCTGGGGAGAAGGAGCCAAGAAATGGGCCAGCGATGAATCCCAGCACTCAACAATTCCTAGTTTTCAGCTTCTACTCAGATTCGCCATGGCAATTGCAGGGGGCCGTACCATTTCTCCTCCTCACGATGGGACACATCTCCATCTCACCAAGACCATCTATGTATTGATCTTACTAATAAATCTGCCCATTGCAGATCCATTTGACATTTAAGGATCAAAATTCCCCAAGCATTTGCTTTTGATGAATCTCAACCAAGATAGCCAAACAGATCCTCCCGCCCCAGTGCTGATTTTCTCTTACCAAAGGTGAATAGGCTGACGATCCCATTAGTATCTCTGTTTCATAAAAGGCAACACTATAATGGTCCAGTCTGTATGTCTCACAGCCGGTAGGTGCTCCTGGACCACGCTATTTTCCAACAGAGGCAGGGAAGAAGAGCTGTATAGATTGACTCATAGCTCCACCTCCCACTGACTTCAACAGCACAAATTATGCGCTTGTTCTGTGCCACATAAAGAGATTTTTTTTTTTTAATTATTTTTTTAATCACTACAGTGATTTAGGAGAAAGGAGGAGATGGGTCAAACATTTTATCATAGGCTAATCCCAAAACAAAATAGCTTTCCACCACTATAAGCCTTGAATAAACACACACAGAAGGATATCCTGGGGCAGTTGCAACCTTCACAAACTAGATCAGACCTAACAGAACATCACAGCTACTGATACTTACTGTTACTCTCTCTAGTCCTAAAATCCATACCTGCACTTTGGCAGCACTGAGTGGAGTGATCCAAACATCCCAACAGCAGCATTCCAGCTCCGGCCAGATGTGCAACTGCCAAGGGTTTTCACCAAGTTCACTACAAATTACTGCCGCAGCGCGGAGGCTGGCTCTCGTGGGCAGCAGCAAATAGTTAAGGAAAACAGCCTGTAGCTTTCCTTCTCTCTCATTTCTGTTACATAAAGGATGTTATGAGGTAAGCTGAGCCAGCAGGAGCTTTTGTTAATGCAATATTTTTTAGTGAAATTGATACTTTCAATTAAATTATGTTAGAAACCCATATAATCTTTAACTCAAATAACTACACATGATTTTTTTTTCCCCAAATGGGTAAGCATTCATGTTAAAATTGTTAAGTCTGATTTCTTTTGCATTTTAGGATAATTTCACACCATTTATCTGTAATAGCACTCAATACATAACAAGAGTACCTAGTACTATTACTAAAATATGACAGAAGCCTGTTATTGCATTACACATTTTTAAAACCACTAAAACCAGCTGTTATTCAACAGTGAGAAATTGGAGCTGAAATAAGTTTTTTTTTTTTAAACTGTTTATTTTATTTTTTAGAATTCTCAAGTTTCTCAGGCAGCAGGACTTCTTATGAAAAAAAATAAATCTGACTTTCAACCATTTCCAGTGAAAATATCTAACTATTCAAATCAGCCTGTAGAGGACATCTGTCTTAGATAAAGTTTCAAATGATCATTATAGTTAGTCTGGTCTTTTGTAGGCTCAGACATCAAATACATAAAATTTGCTGCTTCAGTTTGTACTGTAGTTTATGCAAAAAAAAAATTATGAGTTCCCAGCTACAGGTCTTTTTCTTGCCTTGTTTTTTTATTTTGTGGAGCAGCCTTATTACAGTAGAGATCTATTTCACTTTGATTATATGATAATGCTTTTGAAGTCATGCTCTCTGATTTGAAACAGGAGATTCAGCTCATGCTGCTGCAAAAGGCTGAACACAACAGCCATTGCACCACTTAGCTCAGGATCTGAAGTCATTTTATGGCTCAGTGTGATGACAGTGGACTCTCTCCAGCTCTTCAAGAATAAAAGTTACCCATCCAGTTAGATAATATGCCATGCTCCTCACTCAATTCCCACCCTTTCCACAATCCCCACAATTGGGCCTTTTGTGGATTTCATAAACTAAATTAAGCAACATTAACTGCTCAAGCAGCCATGTTGTTATACTATACATGCCTGATTTGCATATCATGAGAAAGAATAAATCCAGCTAAACAGCTCTCCCATGCAAAAGCAGACGTAGCTCAGAAACTGTAGGAAGTTACCTGATAACATGATATTGTGCATCATGAACAGTGGTGAAGGCAAGTCAGAAGTAGGGAAGCCGGAGGCCAGAAGACAAGCCAGTATTTCACCAACAGTGTTACAACAACAGAAGCCTTCAGCAGTACTAGTTGCACAGAGATATGAGGACTGGAGTCACACAGACACTTCACCTGGGCCACATAACTTGCAGCACGGGTGCCCGGGGTGGCAGAGGAGCAGATCGCTTCCAGCAGCTGGAGACTCCCTTTTGCCACCAAGATCCCAGATCCATTTTGACACAGACTCAGAATCACTTTCCTCCCACAGAAATTTGAGACTGGTAACTAGTGGTATCTCTAAACTGTCACAGGGTTTCTACAGCTACTTAACAACTAATATAAGGCAAAGTGGGAAAAGCCCTCAGAATCTGGCTCACAAGCCTTGAAAGATTTCTAACTTCTGATAGAAAGGTGCTGTGTTAAAGAGCCAAAGATACTTCTTGATCTGAGCTCTGAGACACCAATGCAGCCACAGGGTCCAACTTTATTTATAAAAATACTAATTATATTGTTCTTCATCACCCCCTAAATAAAAGCTGTCAGGCACCATCTCTAAATAGACTTCATTTACATGACCCAAATAAAACGGCCCAAAACTGAATCACTCATAATCCCTTTTTAACCTAGATTCTGACAACATCTGAAGTGGCGTTGATTGAAATTCGTAAGAAATTAAGTCTTTGTGTAATTTTCAGAGCATCTGTTTAAAGCATTCGGGTAAGATGAAGAACAAGAAACATATAAGCTGCATTTTCTGCTTTAATCCAGAGAAGACCGCAGGAAACATCTTTCTTGTGGGACAACAACAAAAAACCTGTTTGACTGAATATTGTCTGGTGCACATGTTGCACAATTGTGTTCACACCCTGTTAGAATTAAAGTTTTGTTCTAATACATGATTCAGTATGATCAGAAAAAAAATATTCACATTTACATTGCCAAGTTAGGCCTCATTTACAATTAGCTGCATCGATTTCTCATGTTATTTCATAAGTACTTCAGCACAATCTGAGGTGAGCTGAGACAAGGTGACAACGACAACAAATGCTGCTTTGTGTTACTGCTGAGGACACAGCTCCCACGGACTGAATTTCAGGAGCACCTTCCTCTCTGACAGCACTACCGGAGTCACCCATTCACTGCTGAGGGAATGCTAAGTCACAGCACCCAGGATCCACCTGCCTCTTCAGCTCAGACCAGAAGATACCACCTATTTGCCACTAAATCACAGGAGACAGGTTGCTCCCACACTACAGGCTCTGAAGTGGGATCTACACCACCAGCCAAAAGTGCCATTGTGCATGTGGGCCAACAGTCTGCGGGCAATGGAATTTACCGTGCTCCTAAAGCAAAAGAAAAGACTTCAAGACATCTTCAGTACTCCTCCATTGACACTCACTTTTATTACTTTTCTGATTATAACTGTGGGCTTTTCCTACAAAGACATGGGAGGACAGAATTGAGTATGAGTTTGTAATTTCAGCTGAGTCACCATCACTAATTAATTAAAAGAAACAGACTAAAATGCTTTCTGGTAGCA
Organism: Tyto alba; assembly: GCF_018691265.1. Lineage (NCBI taxonomy): Eukaryota > Metazoa > Chordata > Aves > Strigiformes > Tytonidae > Tyto > Tyto alba. Next base: position 8,741,503 of record NW_024881280.1, read on the forward strand.
CCTAAGGGCTGAACTGCTCTTTGGAAGTGCCCAACTCACTCCAGTGGCTGTGATTATCATCCTATACCACTCTGACACTTCAGTTATTTACCTACAGCTAGAAGCTTGCTTCCCTCCCCCATTTTTATTTTGGAAAGCAAATGAGGGCAGCTAGTAGGTGTGCAGCATCATCATCTATGAAATATTTTAAAAAGCCCACTAACAATGACCTCACTAGTCATATACTTTATCTGAACACTTATTTATCTGTGGCCAGCAGTGCACCCAGGTGGCCAAGAAGGCCAACATCATCCTGGCTTGTATCAGCAATAGCGTGGCCAGCAGGACTGGGGAAGTGATTGTCCCCCTGCACTCAGCACTGGTGAGGCTGCATCTCAAATACTGTGTTCAGTTTTGGGTCCCTCACCACAAGAAAGACGTTGAGGTGATGGAGCATGTCCATGTCCTGGGTTTGAGTGAGTGGGGGGATTTTTTTGGTGGCAGGGGAGGGGGCTCTAGGGGCAGCCCCCTGTGAGAAGCTTCTCGAAGCTCCCCCAGCTCCAAGTCAGCTCCACTTCTGTTTGGAAAATTGAGCCAATCGGCTGCGCCTCTGTGGTAACATATTTAAGAAGGGTCGTGGTGATGGGCAGGGGGACTTGTGAGGAAGAGTTGCAGCAGCTGCGTGAACACCAAGGTCAGTGGAGGAACGGAGGAAGAAAGGAGGGGGGAGGTGTGCCGGAGCAGAGACCCCCCTGTATCCTGTGGTGAGACGGCAGGGCGGCCCCCCCCGACACCCATGAAGATCTATGGTGGAGCAGACACTGATTTATGGCCTGTGGCTTCCACCTGCTCGGATGATCAAGGTGCTGTGCCCGAAGAAGGCCGGGGTCTTGTGGGAAAAGGTATCCCCGCTGCTGTAATTCAGCGCTGGGAGGATTGCAGCATGCGGGGGTGTCCCACGCCAGAGCAGCTCGGGAAGGGCTGCAGCCGTGGGAGGGAATCCAGTCGGAGAAAGTTGGTGACCCACAATGGAGCAGTGTAGGGAACGTTGCAGCCCGTGGGAGGAAGTCATGTTGGAGAAAGTTTGTGGAGGACTGTCTCCTGTGAGAGGGGCACCATGCTGGAGCAGGGGGAACAAGTTCCAGAAGCTCCCCCCACTGAAGATGGAAAAAGCAGCAGCACTGACTGCACCCCCCATACCCTGCCCCTGCACTGCTGCGGGGAGAAGGTAGAGATACCAGGAGCAGAGCTGAACCCAGGAAGAAGAGATGGTTGGGGGGAAGGTGTTCTCAAGATGTGGCAATGCTTCTCACTGTCCTACTCTGTTATGGGTTGTTAGTGTCTGTAATAAATGCATGTTCTCTTTCCTTCCCCTAACGAGTCTGCCTTTTGCTCATGCCCATAAAGTGGGATTTTTTCCCCATCCCAGTCCTATCTCGAACCCCAAGCCTGGCTCTCTGTCCCTTCTTATTGATGGAAGAGAAGGGAGAGAGAGCTGCTGTGTGGTGGTTGGCTGCCAACCAGGTCCAAACCATGACAAAAGAGCATGCAGGTATGTGTGTCAGTGCTCAAGTACAGACTGTACAATCCAGTCACTTTCAGGACAAAGTTTCACTCACCACCAAAATACCAGTGGTGGTGGTCCTAGCTGGGGGCATCTGTGCTAGGAAAATGAAGGGTCAATAGAAGTGAGCTTTGCTACCACTACTGAGATCTTCCCCCTCCTCCCAGTTTGATATTTGGGAAACCCACAGTCAGAAGCTATAGTCTCACAGAGAAAAAAGAGTTATCAATATTCCTTCATGCATTAAGGAATGTTTTCATGGCTTAGAGGAACAATCTCATGCTTTTGTGCAACTTTACTGAGCTCTGCTACTGTTTCACCAGGAAAGTCAGAAATGTAGGAAGATTTATTAGATATATTCTATAGAAATATTGGAATAAGAGACATTTTCAAGTGCACTAATCTGCTCCTTAGACCACAAGAACTACAATTTCTCACAGCAGTATCTTTACCCTTAGGAGGGAGCAGCACAGAGATATGCACGATCACATTCCTTTGGATAGCAAGCAAGCTTAGTAGTATCACATGAATTGCAAAAAATTAGGTCATAAATAAATTTACATTCAACAGCACTTGGCAGGCTCCTCACCTTTCTCTCAAAAGAAATTTCACATCCAACTCTTACATTTCTTCTCCTTTCCCTTCAGAGACATACATGGCTCACCTCAACACATAGTTCATAACCTCAGGGACCATTGGATTTTCCAGACAGTAACTGCTCAAACATGTCTTTATACTGGGTCTGGCCATCTGCTGGTGAAGCCCCACTTCTGACACAAATGTCATTTGACTTACATCCACGTCTCAGCCTGTTCTCATCAAGAGTATCTTACCTCCAAGAGAGGGAATGGGAAGGAAAATGAAACTGCCCTACAGTATTACTAGGTTAAAAGGTTTCCTCACCTTCATTCAGAACACAATACTTTCACCAAAAAAAACACACCCAGGCAATCTGTAAATACAGCACTCCTGAGGTTACCCTCATCTAATTATTCACATGCAGCATGGATTCTCTCAAGGTTCACTGTGCTGCAGGAGGAATATATATACCAGATTATCATGGCTATCATTCTTAAATAGGACTATCCTGGAGGAGACTGGAAAGAAAGTACTGTCCACAAGCTGCCAGAAAGTCTGTAGTGTCCTATTCACCATATCAGCACACAGTCAACTGAAGCAGGAGCAACAAGGTTTGTGACTGAACTTGTGTGTTACAACACAGTCATGTAGTGATGTAAACATTTACCTGAATTCCTGAACAAACCCTGCAGCAAGCAGAGACTTGCCCTAAATTAAAACATCATTATCTCTACCAGTGTGAGGGATTTATGTCTAAAGACCATTGCAGCTGCTGATGCCTGAGCCAATGTTCAGGCTTCCATTGACTTCATTTCACAGCCCACCTCTCCCAATGGAAGCTAAAAACTCTTGTATGTACACTGCTGACAGAAAAGACTACAAAGAAACGCGTGTGGCTAAACATCTCATTTCCGAAAAGTACAGTATCATATATGAAGGCTTAAGAGTGGTCTGAGTAAAACCTCATTCTCCAAGTCCCTGGACATCTACAGACACTAAGCATGGCTTTTTCCTTTCTTCCTCCATTCCTCCACTGACCTTGGTGTTCACACAACTCCTCCTCACCACATCCCTTCTTAAATATGTTATTGCAGAGGTGCAGCTGATGGGCTCAGTTTTGGTGCAGAGGTGGGGCTGACTCGGAGCTGGGGGAGCTTCGAGAAGCTTCTCACAGGGGGCCACCCCTATAGCTCCCTCCCCTGCCACCAAAAAACCCCACCGCTCACTGAAACCCAGGACAGACAAACAGGTCCATTCTCAATTTTTGCTGTGACAAGAATATTATCCTACAGTCACCTGGTGTCCTCTCAAGTGGCAGGTTCTCCCTCTCCCATACTTCCTCATCCAGGCATCTGTTATGAATTCGTTTTGCTCAGACACAGGTGACCAGTCAACATGCATTACTCTACATGAGACCTTACCAGAACTTTGTTCAGTGGTATTAGTATTTCCCTCTTTCCATGGGAAATGTTTCAACCTCCAACACCTCTGGATCTCATTACCTTTTTCAAAGCCATGTCATATCAATATCATGTAGATATTAGACATTCCTTCCTGTATTTGTCTTTTTCCCTTTTGAGGTGTTGAGTCGAGTGTCTTACCTGGGAGCCGAGCATAAATGTGTGATTAGAAGTCTGGCCTGGCCTAATATTTGCCACATTAAAAGCAATATAAATAGTACCACTTCTTCAATTTAAGATTTTTGGGTGTGACTCCAGACACATTTTTCATCTACTTATAGTTAATAATACTGTAAAGATTTTGCACAACACTATAAAGAGATAAAGTTCAACATAAATAATGTTTGGCTTGTAAATAAATTCCTTGGAAAATTTTCTTCAACTCTCCTGCTCCAAAATACAGCACCCTTAAGAGAACAATACATTCCCTTCCCTGCTCCAGCATCTTCACAAGCAATGTTTTCCCCTGACACTGAGCCCTTTAGTAACACTTCTGTTCCACAGAGCTGGCTTAAACACACACAATGGCAGGCCACCAGTGGTCTGCCCCACTATGCTACCCCTTATCACAAGATTCTGCTCCCACCTTTGCCCCAGCCCTGGTGTTTATCTGGTGATGCCCTGAACAACCTAACAAAGAAGCATAAATTTTACCTTCATAGTATTGTGGTGCTTGCATTTTAAATTTAATTCTACTTTGAATCACTGCAGTTACAGCAAGACCTGTGTTTGGGAAGTGACCAGAGATGCAGTCAGAACACCTGCTGCCCCACACCAGTTTGCCTTTGACACTGAAAGGGAAGACGAACAAGCAGTTATTTTCATATGAAGCCCCTGATTTTTTATTAGCATATGATATCCCATGAGCCATTTTATATTGTTTCTTCACTACTTCAGGCTTCAGAAATCCACAACAGAACTTCTATTATAAAAATCTTTCAATGTGTTTTACTTAAAAACTGTAAGAATTTGTTGTTTACTTACACAGTAGCACCAACAACCGAGTGCAATGAAATACAAAATCTTAGTTGCTAAGCTCTATAGATGTAAAGAAGCTTCAGCTGGAAAAGTTTCTCAACCGCTTAAAACATAACTTGGTTATCACCTGTGGAGGAAAAGAAACCCGTATTTTTTTGAATGCAAACAGGTCCTTGTCCACAGAAACCCCACAAAAGGCAGGCTACCTTACCTGTAATGCCTGTCTATATGAATATGGGGTCTTGCAGGTGCAGGCGGTGTGCTCTTTTTTAAGGGTGATCATAGTTGAAAGATCAGGTTGTTAGTCTGAAGTATTGGGTTAATTCGCTTAGTTCAAATAAAAACTGAAAGTTTTGTTTTAAATTCTTTTTAAAGTGATTCTGCTGTAGGGACAGCAAAACAAGGTAATTTTTAATTTAAGTGCGAGTCAAGTTATTTCACTAGCACATCTTCCAATTCTTACTAACATAATCAAAAACACAGTTCTTCACCTTGACAATTTCATCACTTTCAATTTTTCAGTGGAGGTGGGTTTTTCACATTTTTAAGGCTCTTTAGGAAGTAACTCTGGTATTAATCTTGCTCATCCTTCCCTCAATCAGGTGGCCTGCAATAAACACCAACTATGAGGTTTCCTTTGTTGGCTGGGCCCCTAATTTTTACCAACAAGCTGTCAACCTGTTCATTGCTATTTTTCAAAGACAGCTTTGGGCAATCAATCCATTTTTTAACATGTTTAAGAAGAAATTTCATTTACTATATATACTCAACCAATGGTGTTTCCAACCGGATCATCCCTTTGTTTCTCCCCTACCCTTTGGAAACTCATTACTGTAGGAATTGCTGCCAAGTCTTATTTTTCTGCAAATCATCACGTCATTTCCTACAGAATAAGTAGTTTAATGCTCCACGCTTTTTTTAAGAGCAAAATACGGCAGGAAGTTAGTAATCATGGCTTTATGTGTGTGTATATATATAAGAATATAAAAGTTTATTTTCTTGTTCTTTCCTTATTCTCCACACATTAGAAAATAATTATTTTATGGAAGGCTACAAAAATGTGTTTTACCTGGAGCAGAAGAAAATGCAATCCTGAAGAGCTGTTACTTCTTGCACATAAATTAAGCTACTTTGGTGTGTACATCCAGGTTTATTTAAACGCCTATCACTTATACAGATCATTGACTCTGAACATTTATGAAGAACTAGAATAACCCAAGCTATCCTGCCAGAGGGCAAATACAAAAGTGCTATATATAAAAAAAAAAAAAAATGCTGTTACTTAGGAGCTAGTTTCTCCACTTCAACATCTTCAGTTGACTCCAAGAGTGCAGTTAGTACGCCTTTGACAACTGTATGATGGTGCAAATCTCGTCTCTACATGCTGCTCTGACAACTGACTCTGCTCCACTCATAGATACCTTTTGTCTGCAAATGTTAAGTCATGCATGGCTCAGGCCTTGTCTGCACTAGAGCCTTGCTCAGCTGGACCTCGAGCCCACAGCACAAATAACAAGTACAGTAATCCAGCCAAGTTTTAGAGCACTGAATTTGTCTGGTTTTCTGGTAGGAGTCCTGTGATGCCCTTAAGCTGCCCCAGTAGCTTCTGGGAGCCCAAAGCCAACAACCAGAAGAATCAGTCAGAGACAGGACTACCCACAATGGCTCAGGGCAAGGACAACTGCCTTGTACCTGGCCTCAAGGTGTACTAGGAGCTAGATGCAATCACACAGGCTCACTGACTGTTGCAGGACACGGATTTTTTCCTCCAGCGTGGTTCAGACAGAGATTCTGAGCAATAAAATGCCTTTCCTCCATTGGCACTCCTTTCTGAGAGCACTCTAACCCTAGGTTTCAGAAAAAACAAACACTAAACTTACCTGCTTCTCATTTCTCCTGCATGTTCCTTTGACTTGGGATGTCAGGCCGATTCCTCCTTGATAACTAGGCTTGAATTTAAACACCAGGACAAAAGACACATTCCTCCTACAGGACACGAAAAATTTCAACATGACTGAGGAACATATGCTGTACAGTGAGCGCACAGACTTGTTGACAACTCTCCTGAAACATCAAGTTTCAAATGAGGTAGCTACTAACACGGCAGCTTCGGAAATTACAACTATTAGGGCCCCATATCTTTTTCCAACAAAGAAACTCTGCCACTGTGGAAGAACTTACAGAGAAGCTGTGCCTTAAAATACTCCATTGTATACTCCTGGCACATGTGAGTAGATACAGTTTCTGGAGAAAAACAGGTATTTAGATACCAGCATATAGATAGGAAGGTGGAATGTATCTCCACAGTGTCCAAGCATCTCTGGTAAGGAGAAGACATCAAAAACAAGAAAGTAGAAGTAAATTAAACCAACAGTCCAACTCAGATTCACATCCAAAAAAAAAAAAACCTACTCCTCAGGAAGAATAAAGACAACTCCCATCCTACTACAAAGAAACATTCAAAGGCATGGCATGGTGGCAGGCTGAAAGGCAGCTGAGACAAGAATACTTGAAAATCTTATGTAAAAAAAATAGACAGAAGTCACTCAACAAATATGAGATGTTCAAATCCCACAAAGAGGGTAGCTGTATGGCACCAATTACAAACATTAAATTGCTATTCTTCTTATTTCAGCTTAAGGTAAAACAGTTCTAAGGACATAAAGGATACATCCTTCCAGATATCAAGGAAGTTTAATCACCCAGATAAAGTCATTGGTTGAAATACATCTGAAAAACTCAGTTTTGAGCCATGCTTCCTCAAAGAGAAGTCTCACAATGACGAGATTACTTTCTACTGCCGTTCAGCACCAGTCCAAGATGGACTTGGTAAGTCACTTTCCCACTGTCAGGTATCTTGATGTAATAAACTATGCAAAATAGTACTACACTGACTTTTTTGCTTAGTTTTTATTGTAATAATTAAAAATGTATCAAGACAAGAAAGACTGTGAAAAGCACATTAGCAAAACTTATATTTATTAAAAGAGAAACACATTAAAAATATATCAAGATTCATGCCCGTTTACAAGCCTTAACATTTCAGGAAATACGAGTTTCCTGTCTCCAGTTTTCAAATACAGAATCAGTACATTCAGCTCAATGTAAAAACCACAAAAGTAAACAGTGTTTGTTTGCTGCCCTTTTGTATTAGTTATTTGACAACTGCATAATTCAGTTTCCTGAGCTTTCTGCAAAGTGAGGTGAATTCCATCCCACAGCATAGCAGCATCCGACATTTTACTCATTCACATTCATAAGGTGTCCCTACCTTGAAGACTGATGTTTCTTATATAGACACACCCAGAAATTCCTTGAACAAAGGTCTGGCTGAATTGCAAGTCCAAGTGTAAAGAAAAAATATCAGATTCAGACTCTTCAAATGAGCTTTCCTTACTCTTACACATGAAGAGAAAGATGACTTACAGCATTTTTAAAGTTTCATCAGCTTGCGATGAACAAACTGTAGGAAGAAGCAACACAATCCCACAATGTGTCTTTAATTGTCAAAAGTGAAAAAGGGAACTATTATTTCCTTAGAAACAAAAGGGTACCAAAGTAAGGTACTCAATGCCAAACTTCCGGAAGGCTAAAAGCCATTATGATCCTTGAGAAGGGTGAGACAGAAATATCACAGAGATCTTCAAAACCATGAATGGCAAAAATAGTAAGCAGATAATAACTGTTCAACCTTGAAAGTACACTAGCATCAGGCAGTAGGAAATTGAAAGCAAAAGGACACATTTCCTCTCTCAGTGCATAGTTACAAACTGTGGATTTCCCTGATATATGATGTAAATTGTAAAAGTTCATGGAGGGAGGTTCAAAAAGCAAGAGAGATAAAGGTATAGAAGAAATCAGTGTTTCCTCAAACACCTTTGACAAAAAGGGATGTTTCACTCAGTGGAGTTTGGAATACTGTTCCCCAGATGCTTGAACTGTATGAACAGACCTCCCTAGTCATCTGGCATCAGCCACTGTAAGATGAGATACTACACTTCCTCACATGACAAAGCAACATCCATGTTGTACTTATTGTACATCCCTTGAGTTTTCCTAAAAAAAACTGGAATGCATTTTCAGTGTCACATGTGCTACTCCCTTCCCAAGACAACAGTTTCCAGCTATTAGTTGTCAGTAGTCTGTCCTGAACCCCATGGCTTTTGTACACTGCAGTCTGTCTGTATCCTCAGCTATAGAGGCTGCTCAGGAAGTGGATGTATTCATGACTTTCTTCAACTTTCTCCTTTGCAGAGCCAAGTTTAGGGTTTTGAAGAGAGCGTCCTTGCTGTTGAGAACATTGTAGCGATTCACTTCCACTAACCTGCTGAATTCGTACGGCTCAAAGGTGAAGTTTAGTGTACGGTAAGGAGAATCTTTTGACTCAATGACAAAATCACCAAAGGATTTCTCTTCTTCTGACTCACGTTTAACTCCTGCAGCAAGGAAAGAAAAAAACAAAACAAACCACAAAAAAAACCCAGCTGTGGTAGACTCATTTCAGTTGGATTCTGCTAGGACGATATCACAGATAACTCTGTTGAACCTTAACTTTTTCCCCAAAGTTTCTCCTCAGAGATTTCAGCTCCTTCAGGATTCAAAGTGCTTGATAGCTGATGGCAAAGTATTATTACCCTTCCTACTTCCACTATATTCCAAAATACAGGACTAAAACACATTTTCATTATAATAAATCATTAAATGCATCCATGATTATCATGCTCAAAATAGGAAATATAAAGCTCAATTCTTCCTGGAAGTGCTGTTCTACACTAAAATAAAGACACTAATACCTTGAGTTCAACTGACCTTAGGAGGTTAGTAAATACTCTTCAAAATGTGGTAGCTCATGTTTTTAGCACCTTGCCACTTAAATACCAATCTTGAAAGGTGAATGTTGAAGTAATTTGCTGAAAACACTTTTGCTTGTTGCTATTATCGAAATAGTAGTCTTGAGCCATATTCAAGCCCAATACGTTGAAACTGTTCATCACTGATGAGGAAACACGGGCAAGGCCTGGCAGTCATTACAGTATTCATACAGACAGCATTAACGGAGTGCCTTGTATCTCGCTTGCCAGCATCAGTCCTGCACATTCTTTTCTATGTATTCCAAAGGTTTTCTTCAGGATGCTCTTACCTCCCAACATGGCAGAAATAGGACACTGGCTTTTGCCTGTCTTTTCTTAAAGGTATAGCTCTGTTTCATCCCTGTGCTCTTGCTTGATAGACTGAGGTAGGTCTTACAGTCTATATTAATCACATTAAATGAAGCCAGGTTCATTTATCACTTGACCTTACACTACAAGGGCACAGGCCATTTAGCACTGAGTTACATGATCTGACATACAGACTGGTCCCCAACACTTTCCTGCTTAGTGGTTTATTCATATCCAATAAACAAATGAACAGATATTTAATCTGATTTATAGTGCTTTCCTATATATTCAGAGTAACTAGAAGTAACAAAATTATGTATCAGATCAGAAAAAGCTCAAAAAGAAGTAAAAATATTGCCTAAATTTTGATTCTTCCAGCCTTTAGATTTTGTTTTAGCCTCTTCTCACTCTCACTTCCAAAAAATTAGTAGAAGCTGAATCTAAATTAGATGAAAGTAACAATTTAATAATTACAGGGTAAGACTAAGAAGAATGAAATGAGGGACACTGAGTCCACTGAATTTTCCCTGTCAACACACCCAAAGAATTGTAAAAATAGTTATTTGAGTTCCCTTACCTGGAGCTTTGTATTTCTGGAAGGTGTCATTCACCAATGGGAAATGGAGCACAATTGGAGCCTTTGGATTACTATCATCCACAAACATGTAACACTCTTTTGGCTTCTTTTCATCTTCCTCGCTCAGTTTGATTTTTGGAAAAGGAATTTCCCGCTCCTCACAGTATTTCTGAGTCAGCTCTAAAACCTGTTGTCAAAGAACATAAATATTTTGATAGAATACGAGCAACACCTCTAAGATCATCTGATTACAATCCCTGAAGGCAGAGACACTTTCACAAAGAAAAAAAGTGACAGAAATCCACCTTCAAATTGGCAGAAACAATTTCCCTGGCTGGTGATGCAAAAGAAGAATGAAGAACAGAAGTGAGAACTGCTACCAAACGTCAACAGTTTGCAGCTGCAACTCTTTACATTTTGTTACTCTAAATACATTCACCTTGACTTTTCTGCATTTAAAAATAATTACTCATATATACAGGAAATAATTTGTTTGTGTGAAGAAAATCACCAACAGCAACTTTTCCATTAGAAGCATACATCTAAGTAACAAGGATTATATGAGCTAAGCAAATATGCTTAATTTTAGGTAACAATCTATTTAGGCTTTCGAAAAGTTTTGAATCTCATTACAGTTGTTACTTCTCATCTCCTCATGCCATTCAGAGTAAAAAAGCATAGTAAAGTAGTATTTGAAAGAGGTAAGGATTTATTTTAATACATTCTTTCGTTAGTGTTTGTATACCACATCAACTGTTCTGTTGCCATTGTGAATATGATTCTGTGCTTTTATCTTCATGTAATAATGCTCAGCTTCATCTCTTACCTCAAATGGAGCTTCCCAGGAGAAATTGAATGACAAGATAACATCCACATCCCTCTCTGGCTGCAGTACCAAAGGAAAGGGAGAGTTGATAGAAAAGCCACCATCCACTAAATACAAGCTTTCTTCCATGGGGGTCAGTTGGTTGGGAAAAGCATCCAGATGAGTGCCTGGAAGACACTCCGAGTAACACAGCTATAACGACTGATTACACACCCCTCCATACAAGCAACAAACAAAGCTTATGCTGGGGCTAGAAGAAGAAAAAAGGAAGACATTCCAATACGTATGATCATCTGAGACTGGCCTGTTCAGTCTGATGGTGAGGTTGCCTTATATGAAAAAACACACACAGTAGATCAAATTCTCTGCTACGGCGTAAAACGGAGTAAATTACCTGACTTCAGTGGAACAAGGTCAAGCTCACATACGTTCTGTAACATTGACTGTTACAGATTATTAACACACTATTTTATATCCCAGATACATACAGACTCATTTACCTCTCCACGCCACAAATTTCTTGACGTTAACATAATCTTTATGAAGATACAATCCCTGCATGAAGTTGAAGGTTTCTCCACATGTGACCCGGGACTTGAAGAAATCCTGAAAAATTTGTAACAAGGGACCTCCAGGTATAACTAAGCGAGTCTTCAGTCGTGTTGGATCTTGGAAATGGAATCTTCGGGAGTCATCTGCAGAAGCCACAGAAGTATGTAAAACACACAGAAAATGCTTGTCCAGCTCCAACATCTCAATCAGACTTTTTTCTACAAAATAAACCAGTTGTCCTAAGGCTGATTTTGTCCTCTAATAAAAACATACTGTAATGAAATTTAAATGAGCTGCATGTTCTATAGCTGGATAATTTACCTGCCCTGTTTAAAGGGAATAGCATTACTCATAAACCATTGTCCATATTCATTTCAAACTCACACAAAAAAAAAAAACCCTTGTTACCAAGCGATGACCACTTCTGTCTCATAAGACCACAACAGTCATCCACACACAATCACTGGGAAATGCATCCAGATGAGTGCCTGGAAGACACTCCAAGTTACAGAACTATAATGACTGATTACATACCCCTCTGTACAAGCAACAAACAAAGATTATGCTGGGGCTAGAAGAAGAAAAAGGAAAAACATGCCAATACGCATGTCCATCTGAGACTGGCCTGTAAAGTATGATGTTGAGGTTGCCTTATATGACAACACATACAGAGTAGATCAAATTTTTATATTTGATTTTATAATTACAACATAAGTGTGGGGGGAAAAAAATTAGGTCTGCAAAGGCAGAGAAGAAAAAAAAATCTTTCCTCCCACTACTTACTATAAGGCTATAACTATAAACATGAGCAACTCTCAGCCTTTAATACACTTCCTTTTGACTGCTAGGGAAGCATTGTACAAATGGAGAACAATGCATAAACATACAACCAGCTTATCCATGATTACAAAAATAAGGCTGAGGAGGGAACTGAAAACCTATTTTCCACCTCCTGCTTAGAAGTCCAGCTTCTATTCTTCCTATTCTCTTGACTAAGACCGCTGCACTGCAATATGTGTTTATGACAGCTCACAAAACTCATCTGTAATTAGTCAGATACAAAATTTTAAAAAAGGAGAAAGTGTACTGAGAAACTATTACTTTCTTCACTGTGTGTGTGATGGAAGGGAATAACACACAGTCGAAGAGAGATCTATCCGTATCCATCCTTTATGCTAATCTTGAAAACTACATAAAGCACATCTTTGAGTCATATTATCTGTATGATCATTCCAAAACCAGGAATCTTTTGAAAAATCCTACTATTTTAATGTATGTTCTTACCTACAACTTTGATAACGTCTTTGAAAGAATCCAGAAAGCCCAGTCCTATACCAACCACCTTCAGGCAAATATCATCCAAGCTTGCAGCAAAGGCACTGCCCCACATTCCTGCAAGAGAAACGTGGAAGAATTTAATACTCAAAAGGCTTTTCAGAGTGTAACCAAAAGGCCTATAATTCAGCTGCCATTTGTCATGGGAGATGGCTGTCACTTGGCCCCTACTATTCCAACAGATGGTGTTTGAGTTGATACCATTGAGTTAATCATGTGACAAATTCTGATGTAAAATATAATGCAGAAACTTATCCAAGAGAAAAGATCCATCAGCAGGGGAAAGATGGCAAGAGAACAGGAAGAGCTGAAGTAGAAGTTTTTGACAGGCAGCTCATAATGGATTCGTTTTGTGGACTTAGGACATCAGACTAATACTATGAATCTACACCTAAACCTTTGGAGAAACATTTGACATCTTTCCCTTCTTGAAATTCTTTAGAAAGGAACTAAAAGGCATGAGTTTAAGTTGATGAGCCCCAAAAGCAGTATATATCCTTTACATCTCCCCGTTTTATTCATTATTGTAAGATCATACCTTGTAGGTAACAAATCCTAGGCTCTGGATGTTTCTGGATGAGCCGTCCCATGAAGAACTCACTGTCAAAGTCCTCTGTTCGGACAAAAGCTCCATATTTGCGAAATCCAACTTCATAGGGAGTGAACTCACACCATTCTGAGAACAAGCCAACAGAATATTTGCTCATCTCAGTAAACATTGGTGAAAATACTAATTTTCATTTCTATTCACACAAAGGAGACAAAAGAGTTTTCCTCCACTTTTCACCATCACTATGGATTTTCTTGCCATTCTTCTGAGTAAGCCTCCATCTTACACATGATTAATAAAAACTCTTGTACAGGCTTTCACTAACTAAATGCAACCTCCTTTTTTCCTCACTTTAGGAGAAAAAAAGTAAAATCCCATCTTGTTCCATCTTGATTTTGCTACCGCAGAAATAACCTGCCTATTTTACTTCCACTTTAAACCATTCTGATGGCTCCCTTCTCCATTACAAATGAAAGCTACTTCACTTTTCTCAGCCTTTCTTCACACTACTTACCATCACTCAGAAACTATTACAGTACTGACTTGAAAACTCAATTGACTCAATGTCTCAAGACTTCATTGTCTGCTTATCAATGCGTTCCCTCATGCTTGAAAGGTTTCCACAAACATGTACAAATCAAATTCATTGTCAAACACACACTCCTTCAGAACAAAATAAACAAACAAAAAAGTCCCATAGTGATATACAGATGGACACAAGCATTTGTGTTCCTGTGTCACTGTATCTATCCTCACTTGTTGCATCATATTGAAAGTTTCAAGTGATCTGGAACAGGCCTTCATTTTTCACTGTATTTGTACAACCAACAAGAATCCATGCTGCTAAATACCACAACTTTAATGATGCATGCTACAAGGTTTCCATTCCATCACTATATATGAATCCTACATAAATTGATTATCTGAGACTATAAAAGAAAGTAGGTCACCTAATTAGCAAGAACTTCAACTCTCCAACTCAGACACAGACTCGTGTATTATAAGAATCTTCCCTCTCAGCTCCTGAAAATTTCAGGCCCTTTCTAGCAAAACATGTGGAGTAGAAAGCAGAGTTGAATCTCATTTCTCTGTTCTAGCTATGATGAAGACATTTGCGATGAGGATGATAACACTTGGCCAATCAGTATCCTATTGCCTCTTACACTACCAACTGCTGCTTGAGCCATGTTTCCTGTTGTCAGCTACTCACTACCAAAGGAACTGGACAGGTGAAAGGAATTTATGGATTTTAGCAACCAAAAAAAAAAAAAAAATTTGCCATGTTCATACCTGCAAAGTCATCACTGCTAATATTGGGTCTCACATTGACAGCTGCATAGATAGGGTAGGGATTTTGGGCCCATTTCACTGCTGCTTGCTGATCAGACAGCTTAGATGCATCTTCCTGGTCACAAGCAAGGAAGGAGAAGCGCACTTTGGTCAGGGAAGTTCTGTACCCATACCTGGGTAATCTGAAACTGTTGCTTAGCATTTCTGACTAACAATACTACGAATTCAAAGTTCCTCTTCCTCCCTCTGTCCATGCATATGGTTAGATTTTGCCAGAATATTTCTGCAGTTGCATATTTTGAATGTCTGGTGTTATTAGCAAACTAGTTACCTCTCTGATTTCTGCCTTCAATTAGCTTAACAAATATTGTGCAAAACCAACATTATTTTCTCAGGCTTAACCTGCCCAATACAAAAGCTATTAATTTAGTAACGATCATTCCAAATAAACACTACATTTTTCTGTAGCACTGATCTATATGACTTCAAAATTCTTTATTAAAGAGGAGTGCTAGAAAACCCAGGGCAGAAAGAGATGAGAACTCCATATACTTATTCCACAACACCATCTATTCCAAAGATAGAGAGTAGAGTACTATTCCAAAGTAGCTCGCAAAGGTAAAGAGTAATTGGCTTTTGACACACAACACATGGGTGGACAGAGCTCCCGCCTGGAAGACAAACAGGAGTGTATATCCAAACATGAACTCTTTTACCTTCTGTTGTAGGAAATATTCCACAATAAGGCCCCACAAATCTGTAAAGGAAGCTTTCCGTCCACTAATCTCCATCGCATTCAGCTCCTGGAAATAGTATTTCAGTCGTTCTGGGGAAAATGCCCCTGCTTTGCTGCTGGATACAGTATCCTGAGCTCTTCTGATTGCATCTTGAAGGTCTTTCTGCGACCAGTCAGGGTCTTGATACAGTGTCGATAAACACCTGAAAAATGCTTACATTAATGTCATCACTAATAATGACCCTTGTGTAAACAATAATATTAGCTAATTATAATTAGCATTGCAGCACTGAACTAAAAGCTTGAGAAGCCTACCTAAAAAAACACTGTGAAAAAAGACAATAATAATGGATCTCTGAACTCTAAAATGTGCTGACAACCCTGATGCCTACAGGACAATTTCATCCTTATTGCTCACCTACCTTTCAAGGATGTTCCAAGCATCATATGCTATCACACATGAACCAGTTCATAAATATGAGTTAACTCCAGGCCATAACAACCCTGAGAGACCAGATAACAGCAAAGGTGCTACTGCATACAGCAAGAGGCCATAGCCTTCATCAGAACACAGGTCTGACTAAATGGGAAACTAGTTTGGACTGCTGGCTAGCCACATGAACAGATGCCTACATTTGTTTGAAAGCCTATCTCTGAATCAAAAGGGCAGGCCAGATCACAGGCTTAGTGGAAGAATACTAGGGACACAGGAGTTAATTTAACACACAAAGCTCTGGAAAGGAGGACTATACTGTGACACTGCACAACTCCTCAGTGAAATAATTTCACAAAAACAATATGTACTTATGAGGGATGATTTCACCACAAACACCAAGAACTGAGCTACTGAAACATTCCAGCCATGCCTAACATGTCAGCACATTGCTCCAGTCTACCAAAGGGTGAGCTGGTGCTATTCCTCTATTCAGCCACATACACCACTTGGGCAAGTGGTGACAGTGGTCTGTGTGGACATGGTGACTCGCACCACCTCTATCTTCTTGGCAAGAGGAAGGAAATAGGGAAAGTTTTTGAAGTAAGGGCTCTGAGGGAACACCCAGCAGTTTTATTCATGTAATACGTTCTAATATTCAACTTCCAGGCTTGCAAAAGCATATTCATAAATTTAGCCAGTAGCTCTATGGGTTAGAAGTAATAACGAATCTCTTGGACTCTTTAGTATTCCCACCAGAACTCAGAGGTGAGAACTTATAAAATATTTGACTTTGTTGTCTGTCTACAGATGGCACAAGTGCAGTTTCAGTCTTATTTTGCATCAACACTACCATATTCACCTACAAGTTTCTGGCATCGACACAGCATGTAACTTACCAAGTAGAGCCAGAAATCCCGCACAGATACATTGCAGCATCCAAAAGGCCCAGCTGCTGAAGCCCAGCAAGACTGCCATAGAATGATGTCAGTGCTCTCATCCCACCTCCAGACCCCAGCACAGCTACAACTGGAACCTGCAGACAGCAAACTCAGGAGTCACAATTACAGACTTTTGAATCACCAATAAACTACAGAACTAATCCCATTTAAGTCTCGTTCTTATAAAAATAAAAGAGAAAAATGTCTATTTCTATTTACATTTCAAATAATTGCAGCTTTGATTTCAACCAGAACTCTGTTGTAATTGAAATATATTGTTTACTATAAAAACATAGCACTGTCATCTTAGGGACAGTCACTTATTGAAATTGTTATGTATATTATCACACATTTACTTGTATGACATACAATATACACATAAGAACAAAAAAAAGCAACCATTCTTATAACAATACCCAAAGATCAGAGAGCAAGGTATCAGGCTACCTAAATATCAGTGTCCTCAAATCAGCAATTAGAAAGCTGTTCCTGTGGTCTGAGCTTCAATTTAACCACTCTGAAACAGACTTTCCCACAATTCAGAGCTCAAAGACCAAGATACAAGAGTTCAACAAAAGTAAGTACAAAGATTCTAAAATTTCAGTGTTTTGTGCTCCAACACACACACACACCCTCCCCTCAAAATTTTAGGAACATAACATTTGGACTCCAGAACTGGAATGTCACAGGGGTCTATCTCACGCCATGGTGACTGCAAATCATGCTTTCTGTTGGTTACCGGCAAAGAATCCTATAATACCTAATTATCACCAAGCACAAAGGATTTTACAAATCTCACAACAGCACTGTGCTCAATACCTCATCTTTTGTAGGGGATTCTTTTAAGTGAAGAGTCTTCCTCAGTGCCTCAGAAACTCTCTTCTTCCTTTTGTCTAAAAATTCTCTCTCCTCTTTACAGAGGTCAAAACCCAGACGTATATCAAGATCCCAAGTGCTGAAACAGAAATTAAAACCAAAAAAACCTAAATTTTGGACTATTTGTGATTACCAGGGGAAAAGAACGTCTATGAACACACAATCTAGGTGCTGATCTGAATCACTGGATCAAACTCTTAAATTAAGTCATAGTCTATACACCAGCTATTTTTTAACAACAGCTTTTGGAATTAAAACTGAAACCTCTCCGTGTCATATTACTCCCTTAATGTCTAAACACAAAGTTTCTGTCAAACAGTATTCAGATTAAGCTTCAGGAATTTCACAAAAGGAAAAAAAAAAAGGTTCTCTGTAGGTGAAGAAGATTTTATGAGGAGCAACTGAAATCACCGTATTGACATGAATGGAGAAATGAGAGGAAGAGTTACTTTAAAACAAAAGTTTCTGAACCTAAGAGGCAGAAGGGGACAACTAAATACCACTGAACTTGCTACGGGTTTGTAAAAAGGGAGCAGGATCTTCAGTTAATGACTATGTACCAAATGATCCTATGAATTTACTAGCCAACTGTTTGGTTTTGTGTGTTATTCTCTCCTTATTGCTCCCTTCTTGCACCCTTCCTCTACTTCATAGTTCAAGCTCTTCACTCCCCGAGATGTCCTTTCCTATTTGTCAGTACAGCACTGCACATTTTCTGGGAACTATGAATACCTAACAAAGCTACTTAATATTTTTCCATCAGCTATTTTACTCTTAAGTATTAGGAACACAAAATTTGTTCAGATTTCAGCATGATTAACACCAATCCAGAGTATCTGCCAAGTGAAGAGTCACAGCCTTCAGAAGAAAAATAACCGAGGATACTTTTCTTTAATCTACACCAGGAGATCAATGGAGACAACAGTCCTCCCCAGAACCATGAGGAGAGTCACTCACAGATCCTTCGCTATGAGAATAAAGGCCTTTGTTGATTTTTAGAGGTCTTTGAGAGTCCCACTCACCACTCTTCAGCTTTCAAACTCATATCCAAACTTTGTCCCTGTGAAAAGAGAGAACACATCTTGCAATTGATAGCAACCACACAGGTGGAACTACTAACTAGAGGTTACGACATCCACTGGGTCACTAAATACTAACCAGAACAGCACTCCCACCCACAAAACTACATCTCTGGAACACTTTCCCTTGCAGCTATTTCAGATATTTCCAGTAGTCTCCACTGAAAGTAAAAACATGTACTCAGCTATCTGGGGGAAAAAAAAAAAAATGTTTCTACAAGCTTCTTGCTTTTCTCCTCCTCCAAGATCTTCCTTTCACACTCTAACAGACTTTTTGCTTTGGAAAGTGATGAACTTTATACTTATTTTGCAAAACCCAACCATGAAAACATTTTTAGAACTGCACTGAGTAACCTCAGTACTTCATTCTAGATATCCAAGAAAACAGCACTCCTAAGAATCATGTGCAGCTTAACTTTCCAAATGTCTATAGACAATGGAGGAAAAAGTTATCCCAAGTGTGTTAAAACAACTGAAAAATGCTGACATTACCTCTCCCAGAGAAATGATTCTATCAACTTTTTGTCCAATAGGAAGGGAATTAACTGGTACAGTCCCTAATCCCAGAACTGTAGTATGCTTTTCAATATCAGGGTTCATATCGTCCTAATAAAAAAAAAAATGTTATTTGAGCTCTCCAGAAAAAGTTAAAGATATGACTGTCATATATGAAAACAGCAAACAATCCTTTAGATCATTATAAATAAATCTTTCCCACAAGTCTAAGGCTTTTCAAGATCATCCTGCTCTCTACTTGACAGATCTTTGCTGGGATTATTTCTGTTACTCAAATAGCTGCCTTTTTTAATCTGGGTTTTTTTTTTTTTTTTTTGTTTGTTTGTTTTTTTTTCCAGGGTGGGGTGGTAGGTTTTTTTTTGTTTGTTTGGTTGTTTTTTTTGTTGTTTTGTTTTTTTTTTTTTTTTTTTTAATATAGCTGTCTGCCAGAAGTAAAAAATCTTCATCTCCAAATATAAAACTTTTCCCTAAAACAGCTTGTATTCTGCCTTCAAAGCAGGATTTGGAAAAGATACCAACAAGGCAACAATGTTACACATACAGAAAAAACACCACAAAATAGGAAATAAGATAATGATCTTACAGACAAATGGGTGCATGTAATTAAAAAAACTTCATCACCTTTAAAGCAGAGCAAATTAAGGTTTGACAGGAAATCTTTGAGTTTTCTCCCAAATTGTATTAGGAAGTGGCAAGGTCTCTTAAACAGAGCTATGTACATATTCTTATAAAAAAGGTATATAAAAAAACTCCTCATATCACAGGGCCACACTCAAACCTACACAGCCTACCAGGTGGGTTGGAGGCTTTATACCCACTGCAGGTCTCAACCCTGGGGAAGAGACAGCACCTTAAAGAAACAACAGGTTGTCACCCTTCTGTCACAAGAAAGGAAGACAGACAAGGAACTACCCATAGATTTCACAGGTTTCTTCTAACCAAACCAGGTGTCCTGAGTCAAATGTCCCTCTACACCCACTGTCCTCCTCCTCCTCCTAACAGGGGCAAATAACATGTATTTAGGTACAGGGCAAGCAACATTACTCTGTCCCTGGCACTCTTCTGCCTCTGTTAAGAGAGGAAAGGTCAGACTGGATAGCTTTGTGCTCTATGCCAGCTCTTGAAGCATAACGTTCTGCTAGCTGCCAGGGATGGTTTGGTTGAGGTTCACCACCTGGGCCAATCTTCATGGCTTGACTTTTACCATGTTTTTGCTTGCCCAGCTCTGAGTTTTTGACTATCTATGGCCAGGTCTCTCTCTTTAGCAGATGTTTGCTGCCCAACCAACCCCATTGCAAAGCTATTCCTCCATATTCTTTCCTGTGTTCTCTTCCCCGTAGCTGCCTCAAGAGTAGTCAAGATCACTATCTGCATTCATGCTGCTCAACTGCTTGTGGGGATAAATAACATTACAGAATAGTAATTGCTCTCATTTTTGGTGTCGGGCCAGGCTGGCAGCAGTCATCACAATGAATATTCAGTCACTCCTATGGGATACACACACACTTCATGGAGTACCTGGAGAAACTGTGAAGTGACAGACAAAGCTAAATAAACCTTTGCAAGTGGAAAGTGCTCTACAAGTTTCCAATAGAAAAGTCTTGCTATAGAGATTTCTCAACAGCTGAAAGTGCAGATGTCTTCATGTAGCAAGCATGTGCAGATACAGATTGTTTTAATTCCCAAGTTTAAAAATATTTTGAAGTGTTGGGGAGGATATAACTTTTAAGACAAGTTCCCCTCCTTATCCAGTGTCAAAGAATCAAGGCAAAGTCTGACATTTTTATTTAATTTCTAAAACAGAAAACAGTAACGTCTAAAAAGCAATCACAGAGAAAAACTTATCCTTCTGCCCATAAATTGCAAATATATAAACCAGAAAAACAGTACGTCCACTTAAGACAGGCTTCTAGCCTAGAAAATTCTGATCTGAGCAGTTACAACATCGTAAAGTTTGATCAAAAAGGTGTATCTGGAAGTGAGTAGTAACCTTCATAACAGATGGTCCCTAGCACCACATACATACAGTACCCCATAAGAAACTTGCTTCCAATGCGAGTTTTTGACATTCACAGATACCTGAATAATTTATTCAAAAGCAGGCTGTAAACTTTGTAGCAGTCAGCACAGATGTTTACCTGTAGGACAGGTATGGTTTGTTCCAGCTCCACTCGCAGCTCTGGACGCATTTCTTTATTCACATGAAAGATAAATGAAGTTCCATAATCCTTCTCACTGTCTGGTCTCCAAGGAATACCTAACTGCTTCTGATATGCCCCTGGAACGGACACCTTGACCTCATAGCTCCCTGTGCATTAGAATAAGAAGTTTAGATCACAGGACCCATTTAAATAAATGTTGAAAATCAGATACTTGTTAAGTGTAGCTGAGATCATGAAAACACAAGCAAAAACTCAAAACTCTCACGTGGTACCCAGTAGAAGTTACCTGATATTATTTAGAACTAAAAATACAAGCAAAATTAACTTAAAATTAACTTTTTAAATTAAAAAATTAACTTAAATAAATTTTGTAGTCAATAAATAAATATGAGCTGTATATACAGAGAATCAAGTCTCCCCTCTCTCCCAAGGAATAAACATGATGAACAGTAGATCTGACAAACTGTGCAGGCAGCCCTACCTTGCCATTTCACTTTTGTTTTTTCCTCTTTGTTGACAGTGCCTTGCAGAGACAAGCAAGGATGAACCTATGAAAAGAAGAAAGCAGGTCTGGTTATGAGATTTTAGTTCACTTGTTTGTTGAAGCTTAATCCATCTACTATATTAGGTGGAGGTTTATGGCTGCAAGCCGTGAAAAAAACATTAAGGATTATTTTAATCTTTCAAATAAAAAACAAGTTTTGTTCAGCAGGACAAGATTATTTGCTGATTTCAAAATCAAAACCACCCTTCCTATTCCCGTTATTGGGCTTTTTTTTTCAACCAGTACTTCATAGTTGCAAGTTCTCAACACCTGGGGAGTTTTTGCTGTTTTATCTTTTTTTTAATGCATGTGTACCTATCCAGAACCTGTTCAGATTCAAGCAAGCATTTCATAAATTCTGCCATGTCTTTCTGTCCTGGATTGTCCATGTCCTCATGAAATTTAGTAATGAAATGTCCTCATGAAATTCAGCTTTCCGCCTAGGACAGCCAATGAGACACTTAATTGGCCATAATTGCTCTAAAATATAAGAAACTACTCCACTGTTTGAATGTAAGACTGATTTGCTAAGGGAAATAGGAACACAAAGACTTTTTCCTGTGAAACAGTTTGCAGAACTGTGCCGTTAAATGCCACCAATTTTTCCTGAAAAAAAAGTTAAAACTCTACATTTCAACAATGATTAACTCCTTCCCATTCTTTTCTCCTTATTACAAAACCATCACTCTGGTCCCCTTCCTTCGGGGGAGGGGAGAAAAGAGGTGGCAACACCTGTATTTTGAACGAACGATGTACTGATTTTCTTAGAATGATTGCCCCAAGAGAACAGACAAATCCCTCAAGATGAAAACACTTGAGTTCGAGAGCAGGAGACATCACCTACTTACTAATGGCAGTGATCAAAGCTTAGAAATAATCAGTGTTAAGATAAGAAGGGAGACTATACCTGGCCAGCATCTAGGCTAGAAAACTCAGTACAATATGCAAGACTCACTAGCCTCCTAAAGACATTTTTTGTTTACATCTTTTAAAACAGCCCCGTGGAAAAAACTAAAAAAAAACAAATAAAAACACCCTTTCTGTGAGTCAGTATGAAGTTTTAAAAATTGAGAAAGCTTTTTAAACCTGCTAATTAAAAGAGAGGCTGATGCTGGAGAAAATAGGAGCTATTTGGAAGCAGGAGTGGAATTCTCAACAACTCTTGTCCTCTTGCTACTAAAAACCTACCTTCAGGAATAAATCCCAACACGTATGTAATTGACTTCCATGTACTCACCACAAGGACTCCATTGGTCAATACCACTGTAGGGGGATCTGAGCTGTGAAAGGAAGAGATTTAATACAAATGAGTTTTGTTTTAATTTGCTTCATCCTACTTCACAAACTAACTGCCTGGGTAAGTGGTGGGGGAGAAATGTCCTCATTGTGAGAGATCTATGCAAACTAGACTCACACCAAGTATATTTCCCTTCAGAGAACAACAGGGGAAAAAACACTGAAGAAAAAATTTGTTTGCAATTATAAGTATGTGCTATAAGGTCTCCCCATCCCAGTTATTTTGATAACCTAGTATATCTAAGCTCAGCTTTTCTCTATCAGATAAATAAAGTATTAATTTGCTTATACTGCAAGGTTAACCGTGAAAGCTTTCCGCTCTTAAGTAACTCATCCACAAAATGTTAATTTCCCTTGCAGTGCTGCCATCTCCATGAAGTCCAGCAAAATTTTATTTCTTTTTTGGTACCCCAAAAATTTTGGTGATTGGAGCTTTAATGATATTCGTGATCAGCCACTGGTGAATCAACTCAAATACCCCAGAGAACTGTAAAGCATTAGTCTTTTTATGAGCAAGACTGTCCCTGCACAGAGAAAACAACTAAGGTAACGTATCTGCAGAGCACAAGTTCATTCAGCTCTTCAGGTAGGACTCACCATTTCTCCAAGTAAAACTCTACATCCAGCTCTTCATTAGCCTTTGAAAATAAAAGTTGGACACAGGTGACCCTTGATCTTGAATATAATAGACAAGTTTCTCCAAGAGGTTAAGCTTTCTTCCTGTTACAAACTACAGTAACTATTTTTGTTACTTTTACAAAAGCTCCAGTTAGATCTTGGAAGGTCTAAATTTATGCCTTTTGTTGTTGTTGTTCTTTAAACATTGCCCTCCTCCCAGACGTATCCATATGACCAGATACATCTATGTTTGAGGACACAAATGTACAGCAGTGAGAGTTGGCTCTCAGATACATTACTCTGCTAATGAGAAAAAAAATCTCTATGGCTCAAGTACCACTGCAGCATCATCTCTGCAAACAGCTTCTAAATGAGGCTTTGTGCCTCCTCCCATTTATTATTTCAGCAGACTGCACTTTTAGCTCATTGCTGTCTTTGTCTTGTACAGACTTTGATCCAGCCATCTTTTTCCCTACCATAGCGTACAGTAAATGCTTGATACCAGACCTAAAACAGCTTTTAAAATAATCAAGTAGAAGCAAATTTGAGTAATTCTCTTCACTGAAACTGTTTCCAGTTCCATAACTACTGATCAAGATGACTTCAGCATTCAAAAAGGATGAAGTTAGGGGGAACAAGGAAGTTACTATGCCTCTTTCCATGATCACAAATAATTTAGTGTGCCTATGACACTGACCAACACCTCCCTGCTAACTGCATACCAGTTAGTCTGCTTCTGACTGCACCAACACCGAAGCCCGATTTCTCAAAAAAAACATAATTAGCTCACCTTTAATCCACACCTATTGTAGCAATGCCTTTGAAGGAGTTACAAAAAAAGATCAGACTGGTGATGTGGCTTTAGCTATGCTACATAAAACAAGCTGTCTTGTTGTTAGATCATAAATAGGTGCACAGGGACTGAGAGCAGCTGATATGCACCAATGTCACCCACATGAAGCAGAGGTTATATGTAACTGAACATAACTCTGGGAAAGCAAGCTTTTCTTAGGCTTTTGACTTATTAAATACAGAGGTAATCATTGCAGCAATAGATTTTTTCACTGCAAACTGATGATGATCAACTAAATAAGACAGTCTGCAGTTCCCACAACGATTGCTGACTGCAGATGCCTTTCATTTTAAGCCCAGTTTAAACCCCTCCTATCTCCTGAAAAATCAATTCCCTTTAAAGGTGTTTTAACATCTTCTGAAAGAAAGCAGTCATCCCAAGTTTCATTTAGCTGGGCATCCCAAAGACTGTGGAACACACAAAATCAAAAATTCACTAGGGATTTTAGAAACATCTGAGATGACAGTAAAACCATACATGCTCTTATCACCTGCTGACGCGTTTTCACCTTTGGGCTTCTACAACACAGGTAAATCAACTAGCATGTACTGTCAGATTTCTGGAATGATGAGCTGCAGCTATTCACAGTTGACCTGTAAAGAAGCCAGGGACTAACCTCTGGGTTTAACCTGAAAGTGCGCAGCAGGGGCTGACCCAGCTTCATGCCCCCTACATCAAAGACGATAGACGTGAGCTCATCACTGACGAGGACATCCTCATCATAGAGTGTCAATTCCAGAATGTTCTAAAACCAAACAGAAACAAACAGTCTCAGATGATGAGACAGAAACACTTCCACAAACCTGAGTAATTGTATACAATAGACACTTCATGCATTGATCAATACCCTTCTCCTTTTCCAATCCTGAAGAGAATTCACTATTTCCAGCAGGACTTAACAGCATAGTTAAGCAAAAAGCTCCTAGCTGACAGTGTTGTTGATTTTCTGAATTTCCCAACTAGAGAGAGGCCCCAGCTGAATGCATGTGGCAGTACGCCCCACCAGCTCCAAGCACAAATTTGTCTGAGGAAGCAATAGCAATTTCCACTCTTTCAGCGTGATTCAGTCCAGGATGTTATAGGGATCTACTGCTTCTTGCTCGGCGCTGTATCAGAGCAGGTAAGTCCAACAGAAACTCATTGAAATAGACACAATGAGTACATATGGCACCCAAAAAACAGCCCTGCAGCAACTAGTTTTCAAGGAGACAAGACTGAACTTAGAATTGTGCTGGCATAGCCTTGCAGCAGCAACTAGACTAAGGACTACTGGGGAAGAGAAAGCTCACACACTCTAAATCTTAGTTTGCAGTTGTCTTATCATTTAAGTCAATTACCATTCCACCTTTGTCTCCAACCATTATGGAAAGGTATTCCAGTGAGGGGGATGGTTTCTTCTTAATACGCACCTTATTCCAATGCCTAGGATGTTACTCAAAGCCACAGTGCCATACTAAAACTAATATTTTAAAGTACTTTCCTTCCCTCTACCAGTAGTGTCTACTTTCAGAATGAATAGTGACACTTTAAAGACTTTGCTCAATACTCTATTAGGTCCTGCTCAGACAGCAGACAGATATACTGTCTCCAATAATTTGAATTTTGTTTTTCTTGCTCAGAGGAACTGGCAGCAAAAATTGACTGAATAAACTAAGTGGCAAAGTGACTTGAAATTTAGCTCTTATTATCCTCGCTCAGCCACTTGGCTGTGTAAGGCAAGTAGAACTACAAGAAGGCAAACAGCTACTCTGTGAAAGTAGAAGCAATCCTCAAGTAGAAACTCACTTTATCAAGGAATTTCCCTGACCTCTACCACGTAATGCCATAAATTCCCTTTCCTGAGTCACATCACATGAACATTTATGGAAAATTCTAGCTGCAATTTAATTGAGAGTGCAGTGACAAACTGCTGTGGTTATCACTGGACATGCCTTGTGCAGCCTTTTGTACCACTGAAGATGACTGACACCTTGCAAGCAACACTGGTTTTGAGGGTGATAAAAATCCCTTGGTTTTGAATGAGGCATCAAAACTAAGCCAGTACAGAAAAGCAGGTCACCCAACCAGCTCCACAAAGCGCACTCCTTACCTTGACAGCACTATGGATTCGATACTGGAAAGTTTCATTCCATTCTGGGTTATCAGAGTTGTCTACAACCTGAGTTCTGGAGACTATGGGAGATGCAGTGGGCAGCTTTAGTTCCACATAGCAGTCTGCCTTGGACACTAGAGCAGAGAGTATAGAAGCAGACATCAAAACAACTTTAAACAAACATATTCTTTCCTATGAGCTCCTCATTTTCTAGGTCTCACTGCATCACAGAAGCATGCAAATTTAAGGCTGGACTTGTAAAGCAAAAGTCTCTAACAAAGCACATGTCTTTAAACAGCAGCAAATTGAACATTAGGTAGCTATATTTATTTTTTCTGGTTCATCCAAACCATTAAGTCCTTCAAAAAGAGACTACTATTCCAAATGAGAAAGATTAAATTTT
Source organism: Tyto alba (assembly GCF_018691265.1). NCBI lineage: Eukaryota > Metazoa > Chordata > Aves > Strigiformes > Tytonidae > Tyto > Tyto alba. The sequence continues at coordinate 8,768,901 of NW_024881280.1, forward strand.
CAAAAAAAGATTACTGCTGATATCAGGCCCATTGCCTCCTGTCCTGTCACTGAGCACCACTGAAAAAGTCTGGCTTCATCTTCCTAACACCCTCCTTTCAGATACTTGTACACATCAGTAAGATGCCCCTGAGCCTTCTGTTGCAGGCTACGCAGTCCCAGATCTTCCATCCTTTCCTCATACGAGAGATGCTCCAGTCTGTTCACAGTCTTAGTAGCCCTCCACTAGACTCGCTTCAGTAGCTCCAATCTCTCTCCTGGTGGAGAGCCGAGGACTAGACACAGTACTGCAGACGCAGCCTCACCAGTGCTGAGTAGAGGGAAAAGATTGCTTTGCTTATCATGTTGGCAGTGCTCCTCCTCCTAACACAGCCCAGGATACCATTAGCCTTCCTTCCAGCAAGAGCACGCTGCTGGCTTACAGTCAGCTTGCTGTCCACCCAGGCCCGCCAGGTCCTTTTCTGCAAAGCTGTTTTCCAGCCGATCAGCCCCCAGCATATGCTGGTGCACAGAGTTGTACCTCCCCAGACGAAGGACTTCCACTTCTTTTTGTTGAACTGCACGGGGATCCTGTCAGCCTGCTTTTCCAGCCTGTGGTACCAGTTACTCCTCACAGTTTTGTAGTATGACCAAACTTGCTGAGGGTACACACTTTGCCCCATCATCCAGATCATTAGTGAAGACACTGAACAATATGGGACCCAAAACTGACAGGCTACACCTCTAGTTACTGGCTTCCAACTAGACTCTGTACCACTGATCACCATCCTCTGAGCTCTGCCATTCAGCCAGTTTTCAATTCAACTCCCTGTCTGCTCATCCAGCCCACACATCAGCTTCTCAAAGAGAATCTTATGGGAGACAGTGTCAAAAGCCCTACTTAAGTCCAAGTAGACAACATCCACCACTGCTACACTCTCATCTAGTCTGGCCAGGACCTGAGCTTTCTGTTTCCATTCCTTGAAAATAACCAATTCTCTCAGAGTCCCTCCTTCTTCCAGTTAGGGCCCCTTTAGTAACACAAGTTCGGTGTTGGATGCCAGATATAAACTTACAGCAGGCAGACTACCTTACTGTATTAAATCTGAAGGAATTAAATCTTAAACGAGTTTTAAAGATCCAAATGACCCAAACAACCCTGAGAGCTTTACTCAACACAGATATGTAAGAGGAAGGAAATCTATGCCATGCTATCAAAAACAGGAACAGGTTAAAAGCAGTTTATCTTGGAATCAGCCAACCACCTACCTCCTTAACAAACTTCAATGACATAAACAAAACAGCAGGCACAGGAAAGAAAGCACCAATACAACTGAGAAAATAAACACTTGGGAGCTAGAGTTGAGGATTGCTGCTTCCAGGTGCAAGAAGACTGTTCAGTGGGAGCAAGGATGAAATTTGTCATGACTGGAGGGCTGAATCCAGACAAAGGAACATAGAATGGGCCATAGTAGGACACAGGAGCAGGGAAGTAAAACATTCCCAGGACTTACCTGATCTTGTTCTGCAAAGCAGCCAGGTTCATCTGCAGCTTGGTCTCACATCAAGCTTTTAGAGTATCTATAATGCTTTATAAGAGAAGCCTTTGTTCAGACATAAAGGCAATACACTATGTGTTGGTAAGAAGTTCCCATAACAATGCTACCTGTGATGCAGGCATGTACAAAACAAACCATCTGTTTTAATAATACCTTGACTAAATACTTACACAGATCTGTACCCTTGATGTTTCTGGCTCGGAGGACTTTTACTGTTAAGTTGTAGCAAGGGTGTTTCTCCCACTGCAAAGAGAAGAACAAGCTGGGCGTGCAACTCAACAGCGATGCCTGTTCTATAACCATACTAGTATCAGTCCAGAAAAATGGATCAGATCAGCCAGCCCAAAATAAACTATTAATGAATCCGTCTAGGAACATACATCGCACTTTCAGTGTCCTGGAGAAAAATTAAAGGAGTCTAGGAGGAAACTCAATTCCCTTTCAGCATGGCAACGAGTCATGTCTTAGGGTAACTCTCCACAGACTTATTTTTCTAAGTCCCTTATTTAGGGTTTCCCCTAATTATAGATCACTTTTTATTTGCTTCTTCAGCTCATTCCTGCTGAAGTACAAACAGATACTGAAGCTGTTCAAATAATTTTAATCATGACTTGGCTAGTTTAAGACTACTTGTCAAGAGCAATTGCATGCTCAAGTAATAGCAGACATGGCAAGAATCTTGACGGCATGATCTGAAGACATAGAAAACATACACTGTTTACAATGAGGAAAAAACCCACCTCCTTGTAGGAACACATGCTTCACGGCAGTTTGAGCAAAAAACAAACCTTAAATTCCTTTTAATTCTGGACTGTTACTGGTATCAGCACTCTAAATGTGCATGCCACTTTACCAGCATAGATCAAAATGTAATCCTTGCTCTTGAAAGCTTCTGGGAGGCTATTTTTGGAAAGTAATATTAATATCTAAATGCCTGGATGTCAAGAGGAAAAAAAAACCTGGCTGAATCCTAGAAGATCATGAAGGAGAAGTGGGGGGAGGGGAAGACAAGAGAAAACAAGACAAAGCTTGAAGGGCTTGAAGTGCAGAGACTACACAGAAGCCATTGCGTAAGGCTCATGAACAGAATGGGATCCTGCCTTATTTCAATCAATTAGGACACAATCCTAGCCAGCTAATAACTTTTTCTATTCTTAAATCCTGTTTCAAAATGCTTCCCACAAATGGTCATTACTTCATGTTCATCATTTTCTACACTATTGGCTTGAGACCAGAGTTCAATTTCAGATATGCTAGGTATTCACCTACAACTGAATACAACAGGATCTTCACTTACAACAAAATGCTGCAGAACCAAATACGATATAAAAACAGAGGCCCTACATATCACTAACTAGGATCTCAAAGAAACCAATAAGCCCTGAACTGTCAAACTCTCCTTGAACATTCCTTATCTGATAAATGGAATTGTATTATGTTTGTGAAGCAGTCACATACTTGTGGAATTTTCCTTATCACTTTAAGATACTTGCCAACTTTTGCAAAACAGGGTTTCAAGAACACGGTAAAACCAAGGTATATGTAGTATACTGAACATCTTTGTACTGATTATCATCCACCCTGACCAAGTGAAGGGTAAAAATTACACATCACCCAAGGTATCTCACATGCAGTGTCAAATTAAATTTGTGCAAATAAATTGCAATTATACTATTTTACTCTTAAAGGGCTCTTATTTACAACATCAACATGTTGAAGATACTCCTTCCTTCGTTTGTTTCTGGGAAGATGACCTGTCTTCACATTGAATTTTACCATGAGCTCTATGCTTCACAGATGGTAGTTTTTCTTCCCTTTTAAACCTTTCCTAATCACCTCTATTTTGTTCAATCCCTGACACTAGTTTCTCAGGCAAAGCCTGACCTTCTTTCTACTTCAAGTTGGGGAATGGCCTACAGAGCGAAATTAAAGATTGCATATGTTATTCTCACTGACTTCCTAAAGGTGCTGCAACTCTTCAGGTTGTTGAGAAATTAAACTACATAATCACACCTCCACTACTGTCAATGCAATTTTCACTCATATAGCCCGACTATCACCTGGAATTCAGACTTTATCAGCAGAAGAAGCACACAGAACATGCTGAAGATAGCATATCCTTCTTTTACCACACACCACCTGTCAACATATAGTTAACATGTTCAAAAGAAAGGTCTCTAACAACCTTTGATTTGCAGTCAGTCATTACATAGCTGAGGATACATTTTCCACACCCAGATCATAATTTAAGGGCATATAACACAACAGCCATTTCACTGTGCTCCCAAGTCTGTGCTATCAATTATGCCAGAACCTTCCCATGGGCCTTTTCTACTTATCTTTTAGTCAAGGCACAGCAAGGTCATAGCATGTTGTAAGATGAGTTTGCACAGTAATGAAGCATGAGAATATCAGATATGGTCTATCTGAATGCATCAGGGAAAAGGCAAGAAACCGGTATGGGAAGTGAACAAAAAATAATGACAGTTCTGCCTATATCAGTGTACATGACACCATACCAATGTATGCAACAGATGCAAGCAATTGATTTCTAGTTGGCAGTTTAATGATTTTTCAGAATCATCACTTTTCCAGAGCTCAGGAGGGTGCATCTGAAGCAGAAAAAACTTGTAATCCTTAAATGAGGGTACAAGATTGAATTTTCACACACCCAACCCTGCTAACAACTGTCTGTAACTTTCATCTAAACTGCAGGTGCTCACACAACAGCAAATGACTACAAAAGAGGCTATCCCAGCTACAGGACCCAGTAGTCTTTACTCTCGTATAACACCTGCCTTTATACAGTGGGATGTAAGTGCTGGGATCCACTCCACATCTCTCAGTGGATGTGGAGGACCCATCGTAAGCATGGCAGTTTCATTACAAAAATGCTGTCACCAGCAAATAGAAATGTAACTTCTAAGCTATATTTTCTTTTGTGTTCACAGCTACCAGGCAAATCAGGCAGCTGAAATGTCCCTTTTCCCAAGGGATCACTTTCTCCCCATCTAGTTCCTGCTCCCAAGTAAACACTGCTGCCCATAACTGCCTTCCTTGTGGCCAAAGAGCCACAAATTTTCCTTTAAACCCCAAACCAAAATCCTGGCTTTCCTAGGCATCCCTTGCACCTTCCCTCCTCCCCCAAAAGTGTGCACTCACAGTCATGAAAGGAGACTTCAGACCCAGCCCTAAGAATCACAGACTTTGGGAGGACAGGTTTTATAATCTTGGTACCGAGTAGTGCTAGCAGCTCAGCCTCACAACAGCAGTGGCAAACATTGAGCTCACCCCCCAGTTTACTGTTGTTTGTCTTCAGATGTGTGAAACTAGGGCTAAACTTTGATAAATTAAAGACATCTGATCATGTTGAATTCACCTACAAAGCCAAAAGGGTTATCTTCTGCCCCACCCCTTGCTCAATTGCTATTAACTAGTCAATACAAAATCTCTCCCTGCCAGCCAGCACAACTTCCCCTCAGTACTGTCGAATTTTTTCATTTATACTGAGCACCTGAGGGGAAACTTCACACCCAGTAGTTTACAGATCAATGGAAATCACAGCAGGCTAACTAACACTTGTCTCTTCTACTCTGATTTCCTAAGTACTAAACAACAACATAAAAAAAAGTGGATACGGTAATATTTATCACACAGCAAGCAGAGGTGCAGAGAGTCATACAGGCAACAAGCCATCTTGTGACATTTAAGTCACCTCAGTTGCAGATTTGGGGGAGGGGTGAGGGGGTAAGGTGGACAGGACAGGATAATCAGATGACAGATCAGATCACCTAAACAAAGGCTCCCTCACAAATACTTAGTGTAATTCAACTCGAGATTATTGGCCAGACCATTTTATACTATGGAATGATTATACACCAGTTAAGGGACAAAACACATTGAAACCACTTTATCTAATGTGATTGCCCTGCATTATGAACAGGGAATGAAATCATCATTAATCTCTGCCTACTTTACATTATTAAGCCCTGTGGAATGAGGTACAGAGCAGAAAGGAAAGGAATGGTAATCAAGGGTATTTTGCAATAAAAAAACATTAGCACTATTTTGTCTCTACCGATGAGAAGCACGGTATTCTGGACTTTCCCACCCCCAAAAAAAAAAAACAAAAACAAAACAAAACAAAAAAAAACAACCAAAAACCAAACCACAACTACTTGTCATCAGCTTAACTCTGCTCCCCAAAACCTAAGGAAACAGACACCTGCTCTCCATTGCCTCACAGAGGGACTCTGAATTTAATAAAACCCTTCAATCTCCATCAGCATTACTGTTATCGAAAATTTTCCCCTAACGATAAACTTTCTGATTCACTCCTGCAGAAGTGCAGGGCTGGTTTTCCACACGTGCAGTAACAGGAACACACCGGCTAAGTAAGGCTGTCTCAAAGGCAGCGCTACAGGTCTGTCTTACCCGCCAGTGATAAAACCCAGTCTCCTTCCTCTCCTTCCTCTGGAAAAGCACAGCTGCCAGGAAAGGCAGCGCTCTGGGTGGAAACGGGCCCCGCAGCACCTCATGGAACATGGGAGAAACGTCCCGTCGCCTCCGCAGAAAACCCGGCAGGGCGGCGCGGAGCGTGAGGGCAGTCCCCGCAGGCCGGGGCGCGCGCTCCCGCCCCACAGGCCGGGGCGCGCGCTCCCGCGGCGGGAGGCGGAGGTGGGGCCCGCGCTCGCCGAACAGCTCAGTCCCAAACCTCGCTGGCAGGTTTTCCCGAGGCTGGTGAAAGATCCGGGCAGTAAAGCAGCACCCAACAGGGAAGCGCTGGGGCGGAGGAAGCACCGCTCGGTGATTAAGCCACGGCATCAAAACCCCCAGCCCAGATTTGCTTGGAGAGTTCCAGGAACCCAATGTAGGAATTTGGCCATTTAAAACCCTTTCAGAGTTTCAGCATATGCTAAAAAGTGTTTTTAAAATAAAGAGAAATTACCATCTTACAGGCCTGAGGAAAATCCAAATTTGTCATTGTCTCTACCAACAAGTTTCAGGGAGGCCTGAGTGGAGTCTCCACAATTTGGTCTCCATTAGGATGCCTCAGAGAATATTGATTCACCACCATGTGCAGGCTGCTCACATAGCACGAGGTTGGACAAGTCACCCCTTCATGCTTGTTTTCATGTAGCACGGTCTTGATTCTTCCACCAAATGTTCTTGAAAAATTGTACAACAAATAGGGCAGACTTTTCATGAGTCTGCTGTGCCTTAAAAAATATTTAAGTAGGAAAGGAAATCGTTTACTAGAAGTGATTATTTTATTAGCAGCTGCTGACAGCTAGCTTGTCTGGAGCTTCTTAATAAAGAGCTTAAACTGAAGCAGCAGACCAAAAAACAAACTTAAGTGTTTCAACAATTAGAAAGTGGCAGAGAATGTATGAAAGCCAGTAAACCAGCACGGCACCAGCTCTACACAAACATGACATTCTCAGCAAAGTCCCATTCATTAATCATTTCCTGTCATTAGTGTCAGTCACTAGATCAGAATTTAAGAAAATAAAAGCATAGGCACTAACATTTAGAACACAAACAAGTCAGTACTAGTTAATGACTACACAGACTTAGCGTCAACACACATGCAAAAAGCAAACATGATGCCATTGCAAAACAGCCAGTAACTGATGTAAAGCTCTCATATGATACTAAATAGTATGGTAAACACTGGGCTGAAAAAGCAATTTCTTTGCATTTCTGCATGCCACTAAATTGAAGGTGAAGGACTGTCATATTAGGTTTTATTTATCTTCAAAAAATTGCAGAACCATAAGCATAATTTATTTATATTTAATATAGCTCAACTATAAATTACAGGAATATTGAGGTGGCCTCACACAGTAACACAGCGAAATCACATCTGTTTTAAATAGTTTATTACAGGCAGTATGTAAAGCCTGCATTTTATCTTGTGAGTGCCCAATTGCATTTAAAATCAGGCCTACCTGCCTCCTCCTGAAGTTCTCTCTTCCAGTGAAATCCCTGCACAGGGATCACGTGTTTATAGATTTTCTCTTGAATTTCTCTCTCAAGAAAAACTGAAAGTTCTTCAGAACATATGCTTAAGAATTGTTTCATAGTCAACAAACAGTGTCTGTGTGCCATTTTAGATATCTACAGATGCTGATGACAGCCAACTTAATATCCAGAAGAGAAGCTACTTGCTTTGTCATTTCCTAGCAAATGCAGAAAATAAGCAAGCAAAATGGCATCAAAACATAAGGCAACCAAGATGTCCTCACACCTGGTAACTTTACTTCTGCTTGGATTAGCACTCCCATAGTTATAAAGGTAGATGTGAATCTACATGTCAATCAGTTATTTTTCCGTCAGCAAGCACAAACAATGATACTAACTATATTATACAGTTCTTAAAACGTGCATAGATATCACAAGGGACCCATCTTGCTCCAATTAGCAGCACTAAGAGGAGAGCTGGGATGCAGTGCATAATCAGAAAAGATGAAGATTTAAAAAGATGCTATCAAAGTTTCAGTCTGAGGGTTTTTTTGGTCAGTTGGTCTTCTCCAGAAATACCAATATACTCAGTTGTCCAACAAGGAGACAAAAGACTATCCTTCACTGCTGGTTTCTCCCATTTCTATAGAATGGGAAAACTGAAGATCTATATTCTACTTCCAACTCTAGACTGGTCTATGATCTATAACTCAAGAAACTGCAAACCTGTGAATCTAAACATTTCCTGAGTTGGCCACACAGAGCATTCTTCCCCATCCCAAAATAGCATGCAACCACTCAAAAAACATTGTCAGTAATTTTAGTGTTCTCTAATAAGTACATATTTAATGGTATAAGACTTTCAAAAACATTATTCAAAGAGAGAATACAAAAGTGATTTTAGTGGGATTTTGAGAACATTCATAAGTATACTATGAACTTGTAGATTTAAAAACCAAAGTTGAGAAGTGATGACAGCTCTCATATCACATGGCCTCATTTGAATTACACATATTAAAGCAGGAGTGATACTGGGAGCCTCTGCATTGGGTCTGACTTCCAGGAGAAAGTGACTACTAATACATAAAAAAGAAGATTAAAAAAAACAAAACAAAACCAAAACCAAAAAAAAACCTACAGCAGCCCAGAGAAGCTTAACTGCACAATGACCGAAACACACACTGGTTCCCAATATTTATTACAATCTATTGCTTTAGATAAACCTGCTATATGGTTAGTAAACCCAAACCACATTATAAGAACCAACAAAACAAATTACAGCACGAACCACATCTCTGTAAAAGGTATGCAGTGGAGGTGAACAGAGACACAACCTTAACTGTGTAAGTAAAAGCACAGTGAAGATCCTTATATGTGAATACAGCTCTCCTGGCAACAGATGATGAAAGTAAATAAAAATCAGACTAACAGTAATAAACATAAGATAAGTAAAAATCAAAGCAATATTGTTATATCTGTATACAAAGAATACAGGGCTTTTTTAAATACCCTTATTTCATTCTCAGTGACCTGTAAACACAACTCTCCCAAATCATCTTCCCTCTGTACCTGAACTAGTATAAAGATCTATACAGAATGTGCAAATCCAGTAAGTATTTTTAGGCTCTCTTCTTTAAATAGAAGAAATACAAGGTTAAAAACATTAACACCACAGATTCCCTCTACCCAGCCTCTGCAGAAAGACATCAGTAGCAATACTGCCCGAGACATCCAAGTACAGAAGTAGCAAAACACGGGACCCAAGAAATCTGTAAGAATGCATGGCATATGAGCAATAAATACAAACATATGTGGAAAGGGAAAACACAAATAGTTACCAAGGAAACTATTAACACTGGCAAATGAAAGTGAATTAGGACTCTTGCCAGCCTCCAGCAGATCTGTTCCTAATAAACACGTAACAAGGGCTTCAGTAAACCTGTTAACTGCGATCCAAGTACACCTTAGGCAGACAGAGTTTATTCATCTACTTGTTTGTTAAGAGGTGATATCTGGTAGTTACATGCCATGTTCCATACTATTTAATAATTAAATATTTATAGGTGTTGCTAGAGCAGGATGTTGGGAGCCACTCTATTGGGTTATTTGCTACTGCTGCCTTTTCATTACCACTGCACAGATCCTTTCTGCACAGATCAAACATCTTAATACCCTCATACCAATCTGCTATAGGTTAAAGTCTATGGAAAAATAAGTTAGACAAAAATATTACAGCCTACAAGGAGTATGGTACAATCTCGTTCTTGTAGTTAAGACTTCTGGCCCAAGAGTAACTTCAGAACAGTACCAGCCTGAGCAGAACACAGTTCTAGAGCATTTAAAATAAAGAGATGTTGAAATAGTCTGGATTTTACTTCAATGCTGCAACACGAACCAGAGACCAAAGAACTTATATACACAAATCTCAAGTGTAGTCTAGAAGCTCAAGCAGTAACTGTAGTTCACTCCCTTCAGAAGTTGCTTTACAGGGTGTTCATTGCTTTCTGGTATGAGTGCAGACGTGAACTTAGAATAGTCTCTGAGCTTCCACTCGTGCTAAGAGTGAACATATTCAGTGCAAATAACACACAAATTAATTCCATTTACAGCTCTCAAACTAAAGTAAAAAGAAAAAAAAATGCTTACTAGTGGTATCTACTCTTCGTCAGACTATCTCCTATAGAACTACTTCTTATCAGAAGGTCAGGTGATAACACTGAGCATCAATAAAAAGATTACTTTGGCCAGCACTTAAACATTCCCATTACTGAGATGAAAGTAAAATTTTATTTTCTAGATCTAGAAACAGGCACAGAAGCCTTCTCTATACCAAACACCTGGTGATCTCCATGCAACACTGATACAGCTGCAAAGATTTTAAAGGTATTTTCTTTTTTTCGAAGAATTATTTACATACAAGACCAAATCACAACATTGTCACCCTAAGGAGGTAAGTTTTAGAGTAAAACTTGACTTGTGGTGAACGCCCAACAGTTGTCTAACAACTCATTCGCAAGGTTGGAGTGCAATACAAAATTCACTACAAAAATCAGTTTCTATTCTTCATCTGAGTACTGAGAGATTCAGTGTAGTTGCCAGCACTGTAACAACACGGTTAAAGTCATTTCCTAGTAAATCAATATTGCCATAGGTACAGCCAGTCCACAGATACAAATGACTTCTACCCATTGTGAGAGAACCTAGCAACAAGCCTCAAAAATCTCAGAGGTATCAACTTCTGAAGTCGTCAGTTCTGAATTTCTTATGAATGTTGTGATTATTGACCGTGACAAGGTCAGGTGTCCAATGTGTTGACTTCTTTGGAGCAGAAATAATGCACAACTATTGCATTAGGGTATCGGGCAAATGCACTGTAAAGAGACAGAACACAAAAATCACCTGTCAATACAGTTTCCCCTATTCAAACAAGAACATCCATGTTGTGCAGAATCAGAAAAAGATGCTTACATGAAAATTACACTTTCTTGTTTAAATTATAGCCTGAATATTTCCTTGAGAAAACCAGACAAAATAACTGTATGGATTTTCTAAGAGTTTCATTTTAAAAAAATAGTATCTATTTTCATTTCTATAGGCACACTTTACTTGGAGGTCTCTGGTAACAAGACTGGATGACATGCTGATGTGCTTGCCCTTCAAAACGTTGTTGAATTTAACAGCATTAGAAAAATCCTAGACAACCAAAACAATACTGCATATGCAAATTTAAGTTCTGATGGTACGTGCTACACACTAACAGCAAAAAACCGAATATGCACAGCAATAAGTATATTTAGACCTATATTCATTAAAATGTTTTGGAAAAAGAACCTTTCCCTATCATTGTGAATGCTACTGGTATCTCAGAAGGATTCACATCAACAAGAGAAACAATGAGTAAGCTAGTCATGTGGCTTTTCACTGAAGTTCAAAGAGGAAAATTAAAAAGTGCAAATAAAATTTGCATTCTATACTAATCCATAATTACTCATTAGGAATAGCAGAAGTTATTGGCATTTGGGTAGCAAGTAAATTAGTTCTACTTTTAGATGTCCTAAGACCATCAGGCTATAACATGTAAATCAGACAGGGAACCGCAAAGCCAGCTATAGAAAACTATTACACACGTATCTTTGTTCAATATTCTTTATATCATCCTTCTTAATTCTAGTTAAGAAGTGGGTAGCAGGCAGTGTTCTTAGAAAATTTACCAAATTCACTATGAGAACCGATTTTCTGCCTTCTAAAGCTGTGAAGTAAGAAACGTTATGAATTTCTGAGGGCATTTTATTCTCCTTTGTTGAAAGCAGGATTAAAACTCTTGCAGTAAACTTTACTAAAGCTCTGATGTTTTCCCAGCCACTCAGCAGAGTGATGTTATGCTGTTCTCTCTGTGTATATACCCATTCTGAGTTTTGCAACATTCACAGTTTAAGTGTACCAGAATCATATGTGATTTAGTTTCCCAAGCTTTAAGATATATGCTCTCTCACCTGTTACCTATCTTCTTTTTACATACAGTGCACACCTTCTCCTCTGTAATAATGCACTTCACTTGCTGATGCAAGATCCGCTCCTCCTGGACCTAAAGAAGAATTAAAAAAAAAAAAAAAAAACAAAACAAACTTGCTCAAAAAGCAGTGCCACACCACAGCTCCCTTTTAGTCTGGTGAAACTGAGAACTCTCACCACATTTCATTTTCAGTGGCTATATCTACATTAGCAAGTTGTACAGCATCAAAGAAGCAGGTCCGTAGAACAGAGCAGGTGGTACTGAACACGCAACACCCACAGTATATGAATTGCAGAATTTTACTTTCAATTAGCCTGGTCTACGGACTAAGGCATTCTAACTGCCAAGGGGTGTTCAGGTGAACTATTGAACTGCATCATCTGATTTAGTTTATTTGAAAGAAATCCAATCCATGCTCTCTGAGATCATCCTGTAATGCACACGAGAGCACAGTGAGTCCGGAAACTCACAAAGACACACACCTCATCCAAACTAAAATGAATGTACTTGCCATCTCCTGAAAGAGGGCCATTCAATCTACCTGATGCATACCTAGTAATTCCAGGTGCACTGCAGCACCATCTAGAGGACACACATTCCGTATAAGGATCAGTTAAATACTGAGCATCTGTTTTAAAACACCATTCCAATAAATGACAGTTGGTGGGTAGTTACCCTCAGAAACTCTGCATGGAGAAGGTTCTTGAGTACTTGATTAAATCTTTTCTTCTGAGCATTTTCTTCAAGGACTTTCTCTAAGAAGATTCGAATCTCACTAATCTGTGTATTTGCTGGGAGTAGGTTTATTGCCTGGAGCAAAATATACTTAGTTAGGAAAAATTATAAAGGAATAGAGAACAAAACAGAATAGAAATTGACACATTTAGCTTGACACTGTTACCATCTGTTCACTTGCCTACTCCAGTACCTACTGCCAACAGTACAAACAGAGTACATACAAGTCTTTATTACCTTGGTGGTATCCAGTTTGCTGTGATGTAGTTCCAAAACCTGCAGAGCAGCCTGCAGATTGGCTTGGGGCTCCAGCACTTCCATCTTGATTGGTCCCAGGCAATGAACACTAGGTGGGGAGAGATACATCCGGAGCAGCGACAGATAGACCTGTTGCACACGAAAGGCAAGTGTGAAACCAACTACACAGAGCCACAATTGACAGTGCTGGTAGATCCCAGCAACCGTACTACTAAGTTGTGCCCATGCCATTCAAAATTCTAAAGTGTTCATTTAAACAGCTCTTATCTTAAAACAACTAAAACTGAAAAGTGTCAGTGATGTTCAAGGCATTTTAAGACTGCATTCTACATGAAAGTTTTTATAGAAAAATAGTTTGAATCACACCTCCCTCATTTATCTTACATAACTCATAACATTTAGAAACCAACACGCCATTGCTTTTTACCATTAACTTTTCTGTAAATCCATGTGGAATAAGCACAGAGTATTTTGTCTTCTGAATTCCATCAAAACTTTAGCTACAGAATATATGCTCCACTCCAGTGAGATTCTGGTTCAGTAACATTCTCAACAAAAAACAAATTTAAAAAAATGGAAATAGAAAAACTGCAATCATCTAGTAATTCCTAAATTCCAAGAGCTTATACACAGATTCCTGTTCACCAACACAAGCCCTGAAAAAGTCTACACAGAGCAAAAACTTTAAAGTCCCTAACATGTTATGAATAGTCTAATACATCCTTATTGAAAAGGAAGACTGCAAAGATGAAGCTACTTACATCTTTGTTGCCATCCTTGTTTCTGTCATAATGTTTACAGCAGTAGCTAGAACAGAGAAGAATGAAGTGAAATGCAGGGCCAGTTTTGGAACCCAGAGAATCAGTCCACAGAAATTAACATTTAAATACTTCGATTACTGAAGCCAACCAAGTTAGGTGGCTGTACATCCAATTTTGATCAATTAATCAAGTTCCACAACAAAATTACACCATTTACTCTGCATTACAATGCTGAGAAAAGGGAGGTTTTGTGCAAGTCCCCCACTTCCAATCAACTTAAAAAGCTTTAATGCAGAAACTAAATTTAATTCAGCTGTGTAAAAAAAGGGAAATAAATGTCTCCAATGAACACAGAGCATAAAAATGTATGTGTAGATATATCTAATTACTGTATTTGAATCACAAAGAGAAGCTGTTCATTAGTGTACACTGCAAACCAGGGTTGAATGTCCTCTAACTGGCCTTTGTTGAAACTAGCTCTAAAAGACATTATGTGGAACAGGCCCCAATGTTCAGATATACCTGCCAGTACCGGCTAATTCTATTTTCACCTAAGTACTTCAGATTTACCCAGGTGGTTCCCTGACACAGTACACCTAGCAAAATGACGTATGTTTACTACAGAGGATTCTGCTAACTGAAGGAGCTTAACTTTGCATCTGGGCTAGTGAATGTCTCTCCAAAGAAAAAGGAAGAAATACAGAAGTTCACAAGCTAAGAACAGGTGGAAATAAGGAACTTAGTGACAACAGTCATATTGCTCTAAAATACAATGACAGAAGAGCATGAAAAGGTAAACCTCAAGGGGATGACATCATCATCTGTAATGAACAGATACCTGGAAGAGCCTACCAGTCAAGAAAACATAGAAACCCAGAAGATACTGAAAGTTTCCAGCATTCACACTCCACACACAGCAACATTTCACTACACATTCAATCCATAGAACAGTGAGCAAACAAAGTCCCGAAGAAAAAAAATTATAAAGAAACCCTTACTTTTCAGCCATGTTGGTATCCTTCAAAATATGAACATAAATAAACAGAGCTTGCTCATGCTTCCCCATACGACCCAAGAGGAGAGCACGTTCTTCTAGGAGACCTAGAGACAGCATGAAGGATTAGCCAATAGCTACACACAGAAATGACAACATAAGCTCCATTAGTGACCAGACTAAGGGAAGGAACTATAAGCTGTAGTCTGAGCCCAGGCTAAAGTTACACTGAGACTGTAAATCTACTTCACACTCGCCTCAGTAACATTTTTTGAATTCTTAAGTAACCTTAAGAAACAGCAAACATCAGGTATGTTGAGCAACTCAGGTTCATCAGAAAGTTAGGCTAAATATTTAAGTGATGGGAGACGCTACAAAGTCTTAGGCTAACAGCTACAGGAATCCTGCAGAGAATGGTAAAACCAACTGTGTAAGCAAAAACAGAGTTAGTATACACACCAGTGGCCTACAGCTACAGCCATCTCCTCTGTTTCTAGCTACCATGATACTACAGTAAGTGAGGAGGTTTTGCTGTACAAGGCAGTAAGCTAGTGTTTAATTAACCTATCGAAGCTGAACTCACCATCAAAGGGGAAGTCACTAATTAGTCGACTAGGTTCGTACCAGCTAGACTTCTCCAGAAAAAGTAGAAGCTTTTTCCGGTAATCCCCCAAGTCTCCTCCTTCCTCCCCAGCAGGCACTGGAGTTTTATCTATATGGAAGAAAAACAACACAAGTTACGGTATTACAACTATTTCACTACACTAGTACACCGAAGAAGAGGAACCAAATGCTGATGAAACTTTTACATGGGCTGGGATTCTGGTGCACCTGCCAAATTACTTCAGCTCCTTAAAACACATCAAGTGGCTGGTTAAACAACAGACTCAGTTATTCAAGACCCTTAACGTGCAGAATTCAAGAAGCAGTAGCTGTCATTCCAATTAATCATGAACAATGTGTCACTTGGTCCCCTAGTATCTCTAGGAAGACAATAAACTAATCTTCCCTACAAACCCACAACTTCTGGTGTTCCAGTTCCTTCATCACTTGGAATATCCTCTTCTGGATGTGAACAGGGAAGGCTTACAGCAATATACTGTGAAGGCTCCCCTATGCTGCCCCATGCCCCTGGTCCTCCCATCATAAAAGGCTAAACATACCTGCTGGGAAAGAATTGAGATATTCTTTCATTAAGCCCTGCACTTTCTCACAGTACAGCCGGATCAGACAGTTGTGAAAGTCTGCACCGGTCTCTTCCCAGACGTGAATGATGTGTTCCTGTAAATACATGTTCAAGGTTCAGTTACGGACACTTCCTCTGGGAACTAATTTGTTAGAAGCAAGCAACAGTTCCATGCTTGCCTTTATCAAGCTTGACTTGAGGATTTCATCTATTTAAATTATTTTTTTATTTGCACAAATTATGGCAAAGCTAGCACTCCCTGAGACAGCATCAGGCTCCCACACCTGGAGAACTAAATCCTTACGTGTAACATACCGAATGCAATGCACTAGTAGAGACTGAGGTCTTACCAAATAAGGAATAGTCAAGCTTTCAAAATTTTCTATCAAGAAACTGAGCACTTTGTCTCGTGGCAAAGCTTCCACTTCAGGGAGGTCTTCTGTAAATATCTGTTAAACAAAATTTTATTCACAGAATGGTGATTTTTTTTTTTTTTAATTTAAATGCCACAGTGTATTTTCTCTGAGGCACTAGAGCCCAGCGTATCATCACACATGCCCAAAGAGTAAGCACAAGAAGCATAAAAAATATCTGAGCAGCTTAATCAGGTACTCATAAGCTATCTCGCATCTGAAAGAATTAACATCCCCACTTCTGCCCTAGTTAACACCCTTCTTTTACAGTGCCCAATACCTCCCAAAGACAGGAAGTCATTTCTATAGCAAAGAGGAAAGGGAAAATAAGAAAGACAGATTGACATTTTTCATTTAAATACTCAATCAGGCTCTTGTGTAAAAAGTGTGACATCAACATCATTAAATGTTGTATCAAAGGTTCCTAGCTACTTATTCCACGATAAGGTATTTCAGCAATGGAAAAGCGTAAGGAAAAGTGAAAGGCTGTCCTACTCTATCTACTGCTGATCTTACCACAGTACTGAACACAGAAAATATAAATGATATATTTATTTGGATTTAGCATTAAGACATGGTTTCTTACATTAAGTTCTCCCAATTCCATACACTGTACTAAGAATCTCAATTGCGAGGTGCCTGTTTCAACCACACTTACCTTCAGACCATCTTCAGGAAAATCTCTTAGCACCCAGACAGAGTAGGAAAATACCAAGTGCAAATTCTCTGTACCTGGAATACAAAAAGCAGCAGTGGTCAGTGTTAAAATCCTAAAGATCTACCTACTCGCAATACAAGCAGATACTTTCAGAGACAGCAAAACTTAATCTACAGGAAGAATCCAGTTTGGCTTTTTCCCTGCTCAAGTCAAGCAATTCACACATTCCAGGCTAAAACCACAATTTCATTACTTTGCAAACATGATTTCCAACAGAAACAAGAATTAGCTCAAATATTAAGTGCCACTTAATGTAAACAATTCAGACCAATACCAAGCTCAGTTGTCTTTATCACATTCCAAAGTCTTCCCTTACAATTTGTTTTTATTAGGGTAGAAAAAGCACTGTACTTTTCACTTGCGTTCCTTTAGTCCATTTCCACCCTGACAGACTAAGGACTTCAATAGGAAGTGGTCAAATACTTCAAAACAGGTAGTAAAGCATCATAGTACTGAAGTAACTGGCATAGAAAGTACATGACAGGTAATAACTTCTCAGCTTTTAAGAAAACTTAGGACTTGCCTCTTTGAAAGAATACTTTCATGTGGACAATTTGGTTCACAAAGTTTATAAAACCTGTTAGGAAAATACGACTTTGCCCTCACCCTCCTGATCAGAACCACTGAGGCATTCACTGCCCGAACAATGCAACAACACAACTATACAAGAAACAGAAATCTATACAAGTCATGGGAGTAAGTTCTCACGTAGAATGAGACAAATCTAACTCCTTATAAACAAGTGGGAGATTAACTAGAATACCTCCTTTCCCAAGTACCACTCGAGCTGCCTTTACCGAAATCAAGACCAAATCAAACATGAAGTTACAACCTACTCAAAACACTCGAGGTGGGAGGAGAAGAAGGACTCATCAAGTAACTATCAAAGCTTATAGATCAGAGACTAAAAAGCCAACATCACATCACACCACAAAACAAAACAAATGGTTCCCTCAGCATGTAACACACAGCTACATGGGGATTTACACTGAAGGTCACAGGCAAGGATGTTTTGTGCTGCTAGAATCAAAGCAAACACTGAATTTTTAAACTTTCTCGGCAACAAATCCCTAATTTAAATATGAGCTACAATAGGAAGAAGTTCTGCATAACACTATTCTAGCAGATAAAGAATGCTGTAATACAGAAAACCATCTGCCACCTGATCAAATACATATTTCACTTGTGCCTACTTCTGCACAGATGAAGTACATTTTTGATGGACGTGGCCAATCACAGAATTAACAATATTTGCTTGGATGTAATAAACAATAAGTGCTTACTCTGCTGACATATGGCAAGTATCAAATACAAATCAGTAATACATATTTGCTGACTTAAAAGACCACAGCTACAAGCCTGGAGGAAATTTTCTCTAATTGCCTGAGAACTATTTAAGAACCTTTCATTAAATGCCCAAAAACCTATAGCCAAGAGATGACTAGAGAAGGGGTTCTACTTCACTCAGAATCTAAGTGAAAGCAACTAAAAACACATCTCGCATAATTAAAATTTTTAAAATAATTAAAAAAAAAAATCAATTATTACTCAGATTAGAAGCTCATAATGACAGAAGCCTCACCAAAGGGGGGGTCAGAGGAAAAAAAATCTGTAGAAACCCCGTACTCTGAAATGCTTTTATCATCTTACTTAAGGGATTCCCAGACATAACACTTATCAATTAATCAAGGCAGAATGGGCAGTGCGGTTAAAAAACCACTGCCACATACACTGTTACATTTCTGCTATTTATTTGGCCAGGGGGAAAAATCTGCAAGTGACACTAGTGTAGAACATTCCATTTATCATCAACAGTTAACCGTCTAGGTTGTTTCCACTGTGTTTCATTACTCTGAAGTAAACAGACTCAAATATACTTTATCAGTTTTAAAGAGCTGAGCAGGAAGCATACAGAAAAACTGATTTTCAGGAGGACCTGAAACAGAGAAGCTCCAGAAGCCTAGAAGAAATTTAGCGAGCTGCCAAGATTTTAGAAAAGCATTCCAGATAACTTGGATAATTATAGGTCTTCAACATCATCAATCTCAGGTAAAACAAGTGAACAGGTGACACAGGCCAATCAAGATGAATTTATTTAAAAAATAATTATGGCATTTTCTTAAGATTAGAAGTTTGGTTTGTAAAGCTGTATGCTGAATACAACATACCTACACTTCTCTGAGAAGACTGACATTACCAAATGACACCAATGAATAAGTGTAAGAGACACACATGGCACAAATGAGAAAGGTCTCAGTGTCATTGTAGGTAATGTATCACCATGGAATAAACATGTCGCTAACAGAAGCCAGCAGTTCTAAGAAGTAATTATAGGAAAAAATACCACTTTGCCAACAATATAAGGCTAGGAAATGAACAAAGGTATTTCCCTCAACCTACTCACTCCCAAACAAGTACTGTGACACTTCTAAAGTGTTGTGCATTTAGAAATAAGTAATATTACTGGATGGGAGAGAACTATTCTCAAAAGTAGCAAAACCAAAAAAGGACTTGGGAGTTCTCAATGAACAGTTAACCAAGCAAGTTCCTACCATAATGCTGTGACCAGCAACAGTCAGGTTATTATCTAGATCTACCTAAACACAGAAAACAAACTTCATATAGGATTCCTCATCTCAGGAAAGATACTACAAGCCCCAGCAACCGGAATTGAGACTTTCAGCTGGAAAGCCTAACCCAGAAGTTAAGACTTCCCTTTTGTCAACGATGGTAAATCATCAGTGGAAGAAAACTCAAAATACTATGGCACACTTTCTAACAATGGAAATTTTTATCAGAAATAAGGAATGTTTTCAAATAAGATACTCAAGTTTCAACAAGACGCTTGTCTGAACTAATCCTTGAAGTTTGCATTGTGCAAGGAACCAGACAAGATGGCAAGGATACCCTTTAGCTGGATGATCTCTAGAAAGTTGCTGAACAGTAGAATAACCACTAAGCCCAACAAGAGTAACACCTTCACAAAAACAACCCTCTCCATCACACTCACCCAAATGTTGCAGATACTGCACCGTCCTCTCATGACCCTTCAAAGGTGAGTTGGCTTTCTTTGACTGATCCACCAGTACCTGTAATGCTTTCAGGACAATAAAAAGGTTCATTCCTTTGTAGCTGCAAGTGTCATTCCAACTCGAATGACAAAAAAAATTACATCTGCTCCCAAAAACAAAACAAAGTTTTGTTTTAAACACATAGACCAAATGGGTAACAGAAACAGAGACAGATTTAATCACAAGACAGACCCAAAACCAAAGCCTCTTCAGAACTTTGCTTGCTCTTTGAGGACAGGTTAAAACTCAATACTAGGAATACCTGCTCCTATCCCTTCTCCTCTCCACACCCCAACTTCAAACCTACCTTTCTCATGCAGACCTTTCTTCTCATACAGTATTATGAGCTCACTGTATTTGTGTGCCTTCTTTAGTACATGCTCACTCTCCTCAATATGGCAGTGATTGTTCTCCAGACGTAGCAGAGGTGCCACCAGTGCTACATTTGTCTGCAAGCAAAAAGGGAGCATTTAAACATTCTTCTGCTGTGCACCTCGTAAAATAAGGAATGACAGTTTAACATCTTAGAGCAAGGCCTATCTTAATTTCCATAAATTGTTTGGCCAAAAAGAAAACAATATATCAGAGCTAATCCCCTTCAAGGATAGAGGTCAGCTTTGAAAAGCATTGTTGACAGCAAAGATTGTACTTTCCTGCATCTAACAGTACAAGGCAAGACGATATGCATTCATTTGAACTTCAAAATACACAGGCATGGCCACGTTCTTTTGACAGAGGCAGAGACCAGAAAGAAACACATCTCTATTCCACGGAACTACCGCCTGACCCGTGAGCACGCTAGCTAACACCAAAGGTTCACAGACGGTTTTTAGAGCAAAAGACAGACAGTTGCATGAGAATTTCTGAAGTAGCTCCTTATCCTCCTCCTCAAAAGTTTCAGCCTGAAATTCCAACAGAGCTTGCATGGTAAAGGAAAGGCTTCTAGGTCAGGCAGAAACTCACATGGAGGTAACACTTTAACAGGGTGGTATCAATGATTTGCAGCAGCTTCTTTTTGGATTTGATTGTGGGTGTTCCTTCCATGAGGGGTGAGGTACTGGACTGATGGTCAGAATCATTTAGCTTCTTCACCAGCTGACTTCTTTTCTGCAGGACATCAAATGAGATTTTAACAGGAAAAGGACATGAATTTCTCCGTGCCACCTCAGCAAACATAACCCACCAACTAAATAAAAGCAATTTAATAACTTAATCAATTGTTTTGTAAAGAACTTTGTTACTAACTATTCAACACATCACCTTTACAACCACATTCAGGTGTACACATTTGTTTTGCAAATTTATAGTTCTGCAAGATGTCCAGTCCTGAGAAAATAGTCAGAAGAAAACTCCCCTAACCTGAACAGAAATATTGTAGAGAAGTCAAGAGACATTTAAAACATTTGAAAAACAATTTAGATTTTGAACTACTAGGCACAAAAACTATCCTCCTTCAGACACAAGCTTCCTTTTAGTCTAGTAAGAATGGCAACAGAACAATTCAGATTCCAGTTACAACAAAATAAAGAGAACAGGAAGTTAGAGTACCCACTACCTCTTGTTCCACCTTTCAATGCATGCTTTTGACCTGTCTCCTGGATAAGCTGTCCACCACAATAGAAAACAAACAAAAACAAAAGATCAGGAGCTCAAGTCCTCTTCAGAAGACTTCTAGAAATAAAATACTGGATTCATATTCAGATCTGGTCCAAAAGAAAATTTTATCCAGTCCTCACAAAAGTCACATGTGATGTGTCCCACATACTTGTGGGGAACCTCATGTCTTCCAGTTCCCCTGTTTTCTCAGGAGCTGCTGCCACAGTTTACAATCGTGAAGACAGACCGTTAAGGCTAGCATGACAGAGCTGGAGTAGGCATACTGCTTCCTGCATATCTAAGCTAACCAAAGTATGCTAAAACTTAATAACCTTGCTCTTAAAACAGATATAGCAGCACTCACTTGAGTTAGGTAGTCTATCAGAGCTAAATGTGCCTTCTCCAGCTCTGCCCCAGAGAGCCCTGGCAGTGGGTTGGGATACTGTAGCTGTTTCCTGTAATCTGTGGGCAGGAGGTCAGGATACAGACCCATCACATGTGTGGGATCTAAGCAAAAAATAACTAGTATTAGTAACCATTCATAACATTATTTTTGCAAACTTAAATGTATGTAACCTTTGAACAAGCTTAGCTTTCCAACAGAGCTATTTGTGGTCAACTTGCATGTCCACAAGGTTCCAGATAACAAAATTTGCTTATTACAGAAAAAATAGCTAAAACAAGGCAAAAGAAGCAAGAGAAAGACTGTTAGAAAGTCCAAGCACAACAAGTTCTAACCTGTGTGCTAGGCACACCTGGAGGACAAGCCATTACTACAGTCCTCTTCCTGCTCTTCTTGCAGAATCACAGCATTAACAACTCTGACAGTGAGACAGTATTTCTAGAATCAGGCAATGTTTTAAGAGATGATTTACTGTGCTTTTAAAACAAGAACTGAGTTCTCAGTTTTCTTTCATTGTAGTTTTCAAAAGTATGATGTTAAATGCCATCAAAATAAGTAAAAGTTCTAGGTTTAAGTGCACAAGGAATGTGCAGTCACCAATAAAAGGATCTCTGTCTGAAGCACTACTCTGTGGTACAGTCCAGTCTCCAGGTGTTCTTCCAATAATTCTCGTATGAACCAGAGGAATAGCATCAGAGATTATTTTGACTTCCAAAACCACAAAAAAAGTTTTCTGGCTTCAGCAGCTTGGTCCATTAAACTAGAAACAGGGTTAAGGGTCCTCACTTTGGTCTGAGTCCAAGGATTTAGCAAATCTGCAGAGGTTCCTTACTTTTCATTCCCAGCTACAAGTAGGCTTTTGGCAGCTACTGAAACCCGCAACTTCAAGGGTCTGTGTACATGTTACTCACAATGTAAAGTAGTCTAGAACACTAATGCATTTTGCACAAAGGGCAAATTCATTATTTAACTCACTAACTGAAACTAATTAAGTTTTATAACTAGTTTCACAAAAAAGCTCTATATAGCTGCCTAGACTATTTGCCATTCACAGGGGACTGGTCTGCACAAGACACTGTTTTAAAACTAAAACAAAACAGAAAATAAATAAAAAACCCCACACAGTGGTCTGTGAGCTTCATTTCATTCCTTCTAACCTAGGTATCTCAACGCCAACCCAAGCATTTACCTGTACCAAGTTTGGCAAAAACTTGCATGGATTCATCAAAGCGCTTCTGGCAGAAGAGGTTGAAGGCAAAGAGGTTCTTTATGTGGTGAATTTGTTGTCGCTTCTCACTATCTGAATCATCTTTCATTTCCTACATACACACACACAAATTAATGAACATTCAGAACTTGGGCCTCGTAAATGAGCAGGAATCACTCCACAGAAATAACAAGATTATTATCCTTTGGACAGAGTAAGAAGAAATAAGATCATCATCCAAAGCCAACATCTCTGATGGTGATTCTCAGATGCTATGCTTATTATGTCACTGGGATAACCTGGAAGGTTTGAAAGCTACCTCTGGTTATCCTCTAGTTATCTATATACCCATTCTATCACAGCAACTATCTCTTCACTCATTTGCCTTTTCAAAATTTTTTTTTCAAGTTAGCGATACAAAATGCTATTAATTCATTTTCATGTAGCTCCCAGGAAGTATCTGGAAACCAGAAAATAACAAACACAGTAAGAGAAATGTAATTAAATGTACTGCTTCATCTTCTCTAATAAATTACTATGTTTCAGC
Organism: Tyto alba; assembly: GCF_018691265.1. NCBI lineage: Eukaryota > Metazoa > Chordata > Aves > Strigiformes > Tytonidae > Tyto > Tyto alba. Next base: position 8,792,804 of record NW_024881280.1, read on the forward strand.
AATAATATGCAGGACCATTACAAAAATACCTGGACATTTGACAAAACATGCACAACTTGAAGCAAAACTGTTTACAAGCAGTCTAAAGAAAGGTAACCGACTGAACCGCTAAGAGAGGTAACTTTTCACATACAAGATGGTATCTCAAAATCTAAACCACAACAGATCAATACAGAGAAACAGCAGCACAAACCTAAAACTTAAGTCAGAAAAGGCTAGAGTTTACCAGGTTGTACAAAGTGGACAGCAGGGAGGTTAAACTCTCCAAACTAGCTCCTGTCAAGCAGAAGGCAAACATCTTTCCATGCACTTTTGCACAAGTGCATCTGCTGCAAACCCACAGGTTTTTGAGTACTTACTGCCAACTGCAAAGCCAACTCAAACTGCTTGTCCTGCAGAAGCTGCTGGATCTGTGTGGCTATTGACACCGGAATGAGCCGCCAAACAAAGTGATTACTTGCCACGTATATAATATTTGTGCTGTAAACAAGACAAAAAGATCAGTTCCTAAGTTCCAGCACTGAGAAGGAAGCAATACTGTATCTGAAAAGAACAATCCTGGTTCATACACAAATGAATCAATCAGATACAGGGGCAGCTTGAGCCATATTGAAAGCAGAAGGGAGGAGAATGTATCTCCAGTGATCAGAAATCCCCAGACACTCAACTCTATTATTTACTCCTCAAGGTATGGTCTCCACCCATCTGTTCACAAAAAACAGACTGCTTCAATGCTACTCCTTACACCAAGGGAGTTAGAAAATCTCTTGTTCTCCCAGTTTTTCCAAGTGCTACCATACACCCAGGCAGCCCGACAAAATTAATCATTAGTTATACTCAATACCCTCCAGAGGTGATGAAACGTGGTCTGTGCAGCTCGATACTCTGTACCAGCAGCCGGGGTTGAAAAGTGCGGACCTCCACATACCTTGGCAGAACAGCAATGATGTAGGGAGGCTGGTGTTCTGTTAGTGAAATAAGTGCAAAAATGTAAGTTGATTGTTCTCAAGTATTCCTTGAAGCAAGCCGTGAGTTAAAGTAAGGCTTCTCTGCAATTATTTTTTTTTCCCCTCCTTGAAATGTGTCTCTTTTTTGCTTATTAAAACCAAAATACAATGCCCAACACAGACAACAATTTGCTAACAGACTACCACCAGGCTTTTGGTTCCTCTTTCAACATAAGGAATTTCCGTGGCACTCAGGTGATTTAACACACTACCTTCCATTTCAGATCTTGTCCCTTTATAAAAGATATGCAATATGCCTGTTTTCTGAGGAGGAGATAGGCATACAGACTACAAGCAAAGAAGGGGAAGAAAGCAAAATAAACACATAAAACCTTCCACAGAGTACAACCTGAAATACTTCAGAAACTGTCACTCCAAACCCAGCTAGTTTATAAATACCAGGAACGTAACAAATTTGTCATATACAAACAGATAAAGAAGAAAATTTTTAAAAAATTGCTGCTAATTCTCACCCATGGCTATAGGAATATCTGTCCAATTCAAGGCACATTTCTGAGTACAGAACCCTTCTTCATTGAGCACAACTGTTAGATCATCTTGGCCAACCGCAACTTTTCCATCTGCTACAGGAGCTACTAACGGTTCCAGCTGCTTCCCTGTGGGAAACAGTTCTTTGATGGATCCTTTTCCATCCACCTACAATAATAAAGAAAATTTTAAAAACTGGTTTTGAAAATAAAGGTTATTTCAAAGCTGCATAAAACCAAAGCCAAACCCCACCTTGGGGGATTTACAGCCCAGACTAATCACTAACAGGACAAGTGCAATTTTAAAGAGTAGCAATAAAGTTTTCGGTATATCATCACTTATCTCACTTATACATCATTTGGAAATAAAGAATTACTACTTCTGTGTCCGAGATAATGTATTCCAGTTACTGTGTCCGAGATAATGTATTCCAGTTACTGTAACACTATCTGAGCACATATTTCATACAGGTTTATAAAAAGCATAGCACAGTAGCAACATCAGTTGGAGTGTCCAAACACTTCTTAGTGTAACCAGAGGATTTCATTTAGGCCTAAACTTTAACATGGTTTTATTCTGGCATGAGTGAGCGCTGTCACATAAAAAACAAACTAAAAGCCTAGCAACCTGCCGAGCCTTTTCCCCCTGCCCTAGCCACTCAGTCTTGTGGCCACATGCTGTCCTGGGAACTGAACCCACACAAAAAAACAATTAGAAAAAAAATAATCCAAAGAGCTGTTTCTTGAGCTAATCTAACAAGTCACTGCCACCAAAACAGAGAATACTTCTCCTTCAACTCCAGCTACGTATTCCTGCTGCTTCCCTTGCATTATAGCTCAAGCATTCTTGTAAATCAACAGCTAGCCAGCAGAAAACAAAACCATAAAAACGTGTATTTTTTTTGTCTATTTAGTGAAATGAAGCCACTCAAGGATGGGTCAGCCAAACATCAGAGCTAACCCAAAGTAGACACTTGGACAGCAAGTCTCCACTCTGGTTGCTTGGTCAGCTGCACAGCTACACATATCACTAGAATGGCAGGCATCAACATCTAGGAGAGGGCTGCAGAAAGGCGTCCCTTGTGAGCACTGGCAGTTTGAAATGACTGTAAGAATTACTGTGCAGCTTTCCTGTCAACTACAGATCAGTCCTGCCACCCATGTTAATACACATACGTATGTGTGGTGCACCTCATCTTCATCTCATTTTCCTATAGTATCAGCAGAAGTCAATTGTAAAGGCAGAGAAGATACTCAAAATATAGCTGTCAAATGAAGCGTAAGTGGAAACTAATACTAAGTTAATGACAGTAAATTTAGAGACTTTCAAACTGGAACGACTACAATTCAGCAAGAGAATCAAAAAAAAGAAAAAACAGTTAAGCTCCTTATCTGGCAGACAGTGTCGATATTCTTGGTCTTTTTTCCCTTCTAGAGCTATCTCCTTTCTTAATACATTAAATAAAATGCAAACTGATCTTACAAAGGCTGCTGCCAAACCAAAATGTATCTTTTCCAATGCCTTTTTTCTGCAAGAGGTTCAAACACTGATTTCAACAGCAAAAAACAGAAGATCACTCCCTGACAAAACATCAGTTTAAAAGGACAGACTTAGACTGCCCTTTCCAAAACCACATACAGCAGGAGTACTAGATGTTCTTTTTCGTAAGTGTCCGTTATCTAAATCCCTGAGCACAGGAGCAGCCTCCATAGTGTCTCTTGCTATCCAAATCTTCTTAAAACACTGTATTCCAAACTCCAGTCTTACCCGTATCAGGTAATAGTCCCTCTTGAAGCCTACACAGATTGAGTTCTCACACCAGGCCATAGACTTGGGCACATCAGGTACACTGAAGTCTCCCTGAGGGAAACAGGTTAAAATGGTTGTTATAAGAGAAAAGCAAGAAGTCAAATCTGGGAACACTGAGTTTAACAGGCAGTACTGGTGTTGACATGGTATTCCCCACCATACGTGCCTGACTTCTGCTGGTCAAGGAATGGCAGTATTCAACTAACAGGCTAGATTTGTGCACAGTAAAGAAGTGCACTCCAAGTTAGCTGGTAAATTCCTAGAGGAGAAGCACGGCTGAAAAATTCTCTACCCATTTCCATTGGTTATTTTCATCACTCTGGTATTCACAAGTGCAGTTCTCTGCTGTCAGTAACCCCCTTCTGACTTAATGCCATACCTGGAAAACTTTGAGTAAAAGTAAACCCACTTCCATAGTGCTGTGATAGATTTAATTTATGAAACTGTATCAATGCCATCAATTATGATTGCAACCATGTATTTTCACTTTTATTTGCTGCTTCATTGCTAAATCACTGCAGAACCAACCAGAGTCAATGCCCTGAAAGTCAGCAGTGCCTCTAAGTAACAGGGACTGTGCAGCAAGCAGTAAAGAGCAACTACATTCCCTGTTGAGACATGCTAGACTACAGAAACAACACAACTCACCTGTAGTTCATGGAACTCTCTGTCCTTCCAAAAATAAAGTTGTAGCTTCTTCCGAACTGCCACACACATTCTCAGCACTTCTTCCCCTGTATCTGACTGCTGTGAAAATAGACAGGTCTAACTTGTAGGCATTCAAACTAAGACGCAAATAAGATAATACAAGGTCAAAAGAATCTTGAAGTAAGCTGAAGAGCAGCTTTGCTCATCCATGCCACAAGGGCATTCCCTAAACAAGGAAGCAGAGAAAGGTGGTGGCGAGATACTTAAAAATTAACTTTGGCAAGGATTATGACACCAAGGAAATACCAAAAAAAGTGAAGGAGTACCGAAGACATACACACACACACACAAACAGAAGATAAATAGAGAGCTATCAGCCTGACCTGAAGACTAGGATAAAAAGCTTGAACTCTATGCAGTATAGGACAGGGGAAGAAAGAGAACAATGCAAAGAACGTGTTATACTGACAGATAAAAACATTAATAACTCTAATATTCTCGCCTATTGGAAAAGTTTCCTGACAAGAAATACTAGCAAAGCTAAGTGCTTGCACACACAAACAACAAGGCACTTTGGAATGACCAGATTTAAAGGTGCTTGGAAAGACATCACTAGTTTTAACACCTAGAAAACCCTAAGTACTTATTAGAAAATATTTAACACTAAACTGCCATGGGGCAAAGAGATAAAAAGTGATGAAGAGCACTAAGGCATCTCTTCTGGTTATGAGTAAGATTTCTGAACAACCTGGGTAGGCTGAGAAACTCACTTTGATAGAAACAAGTCACTTAATAAACCACAGCATATGAACAGAGAATTGCTATACCTTATGGAACCATTTTATGGGCTTAATCTACCACAACTGCTCTGGGACTCCTTGAGCCAATACAGTTTAACAGAAACAAAACGTAACAAAAACTGTGATGGAGATGTTTGGCAAAAAGAACCACTGTGAGCTGTTGCACTGGTAATTTAAGGGAAGAGAGTGGCTTTTATGGTGAAGAGGACCTTTCAGAAAGGCAGTCAAGTTACTACCGGATAAAAATGCCTTGAAGTTTTGTATCAGAAGGTTAAAAGCTACAACCACAACAGGCACAGGAAGATATCTTATGCAGCACAAGAAGAAAAATAAGGTCACTACGTTAAAAACTGTTGCCTTAAGCAAAGCTTCAACATCCAGTAGGTACTAATTTTAAAAAGCACTAGTACCCAAGCAATTTCTATGTAAGACAAAATTAGAAAAACTGATCTATACAGCAACATAAAAAAGTTATCTTTATTATAAAGAGTAAGGACATCTGTGCCATTGTGTTCCTCCTCTTACCTGAAGATCACAAGTGAAGAGAGATGCACCTTTTGCCTTGGAAACTGTGGTGATTTGTTGAAATGTCAACAGGTCATGGACATAAATGTTATTTTCTGTTTTAAACAAAATTCCAATTATTATTCAATATTTAATACATGTCAAGATCATTGCTAATTCAAGTAAGTTATGATATTTTACGTTTACATAAAAAAAGAACTTGTGAAACTAAGAACTGCGAGAAAGGAGAAGGAATTTTTTCCCAAAAGCTGAGAGAAAGTGCTAAGGCACGTACAAATACAACACAATAAATGCAGAAAAGAAGACTAACACCAGCGTTGGTAAAATTACACGAAGGAACCGAGAACAGCTGCTAACCAAGCAAAGGAAGTGATGGTGGAAGGGGCAGCAAGCAGGCTGGAGCTAAGCAAGTTCATAATGGAAGATTGTATGAGCAAAGACCATTTTTGAACCGGCTCCTGAAATTAGTGGAAAGTGAACGGTTGCAAATGGAGGATATTATGGTCAAGTTTTCGTACGCACGAGGACGCAGGCAGCAGAAATCTGTGCATGCTGGAGTCGGCAGAGCTGGGACTTAAGAGATCATAAAGAAGGGAGTAGAAACATCAGCAAAAAAAAGACATCGGAAGATCATAAGGTTAATAGCCAGGGACAAGCAAACTTAGATCTTCCTCGAGATGGTAAAAGATTGACATCTGCATATAAACTGAATTTGGTGTAACACGTCAACAGTAAGTTGCATACATCAAAAGAGTTCTGACTGAAGTTTTCACCCCTATCCTATCATGCACACACATGCATGCATGTATGTATAGAAGTGTATATACACCTGCCAATACGGACAAACCAAATATATATATACACACACACACACTCTTTAGCACACATATATAACTTTTAACTTTTAATCACAAAACTTAGCATTAATACTGTGTTCTCCAAGCTGGCTTACAACAAGCAAAGCTGCTTCTCAATCTATACTGCATAATGCTTCCTCTACAAAATGAAAAAGCCTAAACACTACACAATGACTGTTCAACAACTAGACTACTATGCAGGTGTGTGGAAATGGTGCCACATTCAACCAAGTAACTGCATCAAAAAGAGCTCATTAAATATTAAAACATTCTCTTCACTTACCTAACAGACTGACCAGAATTTTAAACTGAGAAACAACATGAATCTGAAAGAAAGAACTCTATTAGTGACTCCATTCATACACTAAACCTCTGAACAAGGCTTGATTATAAGATAGTCTAGAAAACGCGTCTTAGATACTCTCAGAATAATGAAAACAGCAAGGCAGTTATCTATGCACAACCTTCCTCCAGCTACTGCAACCCCTTTCACTTACGCTCAGTTTTTAAAAGTTAGCACATAGAGCTTAAAAGCTATGCTGGTAAAAAAATGCTGTAATAAGTGGTGTATTAGTAGTACAGAAATACTTCTAAAGGATCTGCAGAGTGTTGCTGAAAGAGGCTGCATAATCTTTGAGGTAAGTGCTTTCCTGAGTATCAGTATAATCAGTGAGCAAAAGTTCTCAAAAAAAAAAACAAAACAGTTGTAAGACTGGCAGTACTTTAATTCTAAATTTCAAATAAGGGGAATTACATTCACATTCACATAGCACTTTATCCAAGAGTCAACTTATATATTACAGTCTGTTGGTGTATTACGATCTTTTTTACAAATACTCTCAGGCAGAGCAGCTGAAGATTTACTGCAAACAACAGCACTTCCATAAAAGCCAAAAATACACCTCAATGTTCCAATTCTTTGCTTTCTGTCTCAGCAACCAAACCAAGCTTATTCCTGTTATGTGAAGCCAAAAACACCAGACTATGCTGCCTCTAGAAGAGTCTATAGTTCTGGGGTAATTATTTGGTAAGCTTAGCAGATATTCCAGAGGTACATTTGGTATTTCATTTCTTGGCTGAAAACACTGGAAAACTGTCCCCACATCAAGAAGATGGTATTTCCTACCTGCTGGATCTTTTTTGAGAAGTTCTTGTTGGATTTCTCCAGTGTCACTTCAAACCTATTGCAACCTACCAGAAAGATACGAGAGAGTATGTAAACTAAAGTTGCACTTAAATTTATGCCTGAATATATCTTACACTAAATAGATTACAAAGAATTATGAAAGCAAACTTGGCCACTTAACACCAGAAGAATGACTCTTCTAACATATCTGTGCTACCTTTTACTTAATAGCTAAATGCATCACAAGGTCAGATGAAAATGTAAATTACACATCTTGTACTTATTCAAGAGCCTCAATAGTTACATTTTTGCCTTGCTGGAATTTTAGATTACAAGAACTGTATTTTTAAACCCAGAGACACAAAGGTACCCATAAAGATTATCCACACCAATCAAATATCAGCAATTTAAATTGCTAGGAAGCACACCACTGCAAAGTAGACAAGGAATAAACACTACACCACAATGGTTTAAAAGGAGTTTTATGGATAGAGACTTACAGACACTTTCTGATGACATAACCTCTCCTGGCATTGATGCAAAAAAGGGGGAGAAATTTACCATGTGAGATAAGACACTAGCAACTCAAGACTAGCATATTCTGATTGGAATAGACAGCCTACAAGTTTCAGAAAAAGCAAGCTAAATTCATTCACTAGAATCCAAATAGCTACAAATGAATGTCTTTCCATGAGCTGATGAACTTGAAAACTGATGGTTTTTTCTTTTCTGTCCCAAACTACATGACATTACCGTGTTCAATAACATCAATTTCTACAGAATAGCAGATAATGCAAAATACGAATCTGTTTAGTGGAAATCGATTTTAACTACACTGAAAATAGAGTAGTTCTATTTGTGGCATCTCTAGAATAGACTACGAACACTTATGATTGTCAAAGAGGCAGGGAGAAGAGCGAATACATGACAGAACTACTTAAGAGGAATCCTTCTTCTCCATCCCTTTGATGCTTATGGACCCACTGAATAAAGGTACTCTTTCACTAATCCAGTCCTTCATTAACAGAAGACAAATATCAAACCTCTGGCACCTAGCACACCACATTGCCCTTGCACATGTGTGTGCACTGTATTCAAAAAGTTACAGTAACGGTAACTTACAATAAATTCAAGCATATGGAAGCCTGATATAAAATATACTTTAAAACAGAAAAAAAGTTGATACTACTTGCTAACTTTCTTGCACATCTGATAGATGGTTTGTACACTTTCACCAAAGATCCCACACAAACAGTCATTAAACTCTATGTAGGAAAAAATCAGCAATTAAACATGTTTGTGTTAACATCACTACAAGCTCTTAAAGTGCAGGAAATAAAACTTTTTGTGCCGTTCTTAAAATCAACTTACCTGTGTCTTTCTTAATCCTGTAAAGCAGAAGATGCCCTTGTTTGGTACCAACAAGGAGCCATTCCTCTACAAAGATGGGGAAGAAAGAGTGTCTCATTAGTTTCAACAAACACTGCCCTTCCCAGACAAGTTACGTTTATCAGAACAGTTGGAAACTAGTTTCAAATGCCAAAGACGACTTTCTGTGGCGACCACATGCATGTCTCCTACCAACTCTTTGGTGGAAGCATTCGGAATTAGCTTTCATTCTCCAGAGAGGATGGCCAAAGACCAAGCAGTAAAACAGAGTATAGCCTAAAAAACACATCCCACTTGTTTATACAAGGCAAAGAAGCAAACCATTGATTCTTTTGTGCAATCAAACGAGGAAATAAACTATTCTTCAGACATTACTACCTCCCAGAGAGGAACACTGCTGCATAATGGGAAGAAGTGTCAGGAAGAAAACCAAGGAATTCTCTGTGGGTTTGTTTAGCTTTTTCTTTAAACTAGTCAAATTTTTATAAGAACTCTTTGAAATAGTCAGCTATGCCTGGAAGGACAGTGGCAGCTTTGCTTAGTGGCATTTGAATTGCTTAGATGACCAACAATCATTCAGGACTTATAAAAGAGAACATTTTATATACAAACTCTGTGGCAAAGTTTCAGACTCTTCCTAGTTACAGCATTTATATCATACAAAAGGCATAGAGTCTTTTATGGGTCATGAAATATGACTGAAATTCTTCTTCCTTGCTGAAGATCATATAGGAAAGAACCACACACAAGTATTTCTTTCTACATCTAGTATTCCCTCATTACCAAAAATACTTGTACTTTAATAAAATCTTTCTTCCTGCAAGATCTTTCTTCAACTATTTGGTAGAAAAGTTGTAGAGACAGAATTACACCTCTTTTTACACAACCATACTGTCACAGGCCTTTGGGTTTAGGCTTGTTTTACTTCAGAAAAATAAATGCTTTCAGAGAGATAAAAGCCTCAACACAGGAATAAACCATCCTCACATCTTCTCTACTACCTAACTTAAGCATAAACAAGTTGTGTTTATATGCTGCACTAGTATTCAGGCTGTAATTTTGCTCTTAACACAGATTAATGGGGTGACAATTCCACAGTTTCTGGCGTTTTTTTAATTACCAATTTTGTGTTGTGGTAGTACATCTAATGGAAACCGCTCAAGCGGTTTGAAAAGCCTTTATCAGGCCTTACCACTAAGAAAACCAGTGCAATCACCTGACCAAAAATCTCGACTGTCAAGTATGCCGAGAAATATAACCTATATTTATATACCACTAAGACACGCAAACAGATTCTCAACCTAAAACTTGAACGCACCACCGCTTTTGCAAGATAACTTTTAGTCAAAACACAGGGTAGGCAAGAAGCTCGCCGGCCCAGGGTTACTGCCCTGGGGAATCGTGGCAGCCTCCCCCGCCACAGCCCGGCTGCTGCAGCCACCGAAGCCAACGCGCCCAGCCAAAACATGGGGAAACGCTCCCGCGCCCCTCGCCCGCCCAGGCCTGCCGGGCGGCAGGGCCACCGGCCGCCCCGGGGAGGGCGCGGCGGGCCCCCAGAACGGCTGAGGGGGCGTCCCGGCCGCCCGGGATGGGGAGCGGATCGGGCTGCGGGGCGGTAGTCACCCCACCCCACCCCCCAGCTCACCCCAGGCCGCCAAGCAGTCGATCTGCAGCGGCAGCTTCTCCAGGATCGGCACATGCTCGAAGGCGTCGTGCATGGCGGCGGCTCCTTCGGGGCCCGGCTGCGGCAGCGCCCGGCGGGAGGAGGGAGGAGGCGGCGGCTGGAGCAGGGCCGGGGGCGGGGAGGGGGGTAGGGGGGAACGGCCCCACAACGGAAGCGCCGCTGCTGCCGCCGGCCCCCACAGCACCCCGCCCGCCCTTCCCGGCAGCCCCCGCGCCAAGGCTCCGCCCCGCGCTCTGCCCCCTCAGCGCCCGGCGGCGGGCGGCACCGCCACAGCCACCGCCCCCGGGACCGGGACCAGGACCGCCCCACACCGGCAGCCCGAAAAAACACGCACGCTCCCCGCCCCGGCTGCTCGGGTCCTAACGGGAAGCGCGGGTCGGCACGGCCAGAAGCAACGGCCGCGGGGATGGGGCGGGGGGGCGCGTCCCGGCTCTGAGGGGACGGGACGTAACTGGTGCGTCTTCATACGGCCCGGAAAGGGGATGGACTGTAAGGTAGGTGTTGGTACCAGAGGGGTGAGGTTGCCACCTGATAACATAAACCATAGCAGGTAGGAAAGTCACACTGTATGCAAAAGACAAACATGAGAACAGCAAAACACCTCATGCAAGTAAATGCCTATTTACAAAGATCCTAAATTCTACTTCAATGAACTTATCCTATTAAGTTGGCCGGTGAAGTTCAATCTCCAGGACAAAATCTTTACATGTTAACCTTGTCCTTTCCAGAATAAGCCACGCTTGCATTTGCTTGGGTCGTGGAAAGGCACAATGTTCACCAACTAAGCCCACTGTTTTAGAAAACAGGGACTGAGGACATTCAGTGCTGGGCAATCGAGAGAGGACAAGGAGAACAAGAGCAGTACTCTTGCATCCAGCTTCCTTCCTGCTCAGGAATGAAGCCTTGCTAAAGCACAAAACCGTGCTAAGTCACATCCCCTCTGCAGACACCAGAACTGCACACTGCCAAAGGAGTTAGGGCCCAGGCATGTATCTGGTCTCCTTGACCAAGGATCCCTACAAAAGGAAGAGGGACATAGCACCTATTTAGTGAAAAAAAAATGTAAATTTCAGTAACACCAGGTAATAACAACTTCATTTGCAAATGGCTGTAATCCATTTTTACTAGAATGCAGATTACGTGCAAAGCTTTGGCCTCTTCAGGTTTTAAAAAGCATATTTCCTCAGCACACAACATAAAATGCCGTGTAAAGTGAACAGGAGGATAAAAAAAAAAATCCCACAAACACACACACACCTCTACATCTGCAGAATAAGACAACCATAACCTTCCTTATGCCAGGTCTTATGATCCTGACTCACTCTGTGCCTACCAAGCCTGTTGCATTTCTTTACCATGCCATGTGATCTCTTACTACTCAGTCCCTCCTTCAGAGCTCCTAGCAGAAACATCTTGTCACCCTCATGAAAAGCTGGTCAACAACATAAGCTTCACTATTACTTTGTTTCTACTTCTCTGCATGGCATGTGCATACTACAATACCACTAATATCACAGCTACTTCTCACAATTATACCTACACAAACAGAGCTACTCGGGCACAGGAACTCTAAAAAACTCCCTCTGTATTTGACTTCCTGGCAGATGTTTATTTTGTTTCTGCAAGTTATCTCAGTTAGGAACAGATTATTGAAGACAGCTGAAGACAACAATCAGATTTTCTTAAGAAAATTCAGCTTCTACGCACCATTCTAGTCACTAAAAAATTTTGCAAATCTCAGACCTCAAAGTAACATGTTTTCTCCCTCCTGTTCATAAAGTCTTCAGGTTAGTCTGTACTGCTCTAAAATTACAATATCCGTTTTGAAAGAATGGGTGTAAGTTTTAATTATGTCTTCCCTGTCTACATAATTAAAAGTAACTATCCTGCAGGATTTCTGGTTTCATGCATTCTAGCAAGCTAGCTTGCTGGCAATCCCTGGAACTCACATCTTCAAGAACAAAACCAGGAATCAGGAGAGGTGAAGATCTCCTCAGTAGAGCATCTAACAAAGTGCTGTGGGGGAGAGGCCACATTGCTGCAACTCCCTGGCGCGCATACCCTTCACTCCTCACCCACATCTCAGCTACTGCTTTTAGCCACCTCTCCTGCAGTTGTACTCCCAGCAGTAGCTGTGACTGACACTGTGGGAACCAGGCTCCGATACCAGCTCTCCCTAAGACTGCAAACAAGGAAATCACAACACATGCCTGCTGCATGCTAGGAAGCAGATGCTACCTTCTGAGAACACAGGAACTCCGCCAAACAAGTGGAAAAAGCAAGAACAGCTAACTAAAGGAGCAACAAGCCCCCTGTGGAATTCAGGACAATTTCAAATACCAATGGAAGTTACTGCAGGGCCAGAAGGGTAGAAGGCGGAGAGCACTGCCCACCACCACTGTAGTTGTAGGCTGAAAGCACCACACTGCTACTACAATTACTTTAGTCTTTAAATTATTAACCTATGAATGCAATTTGGGAAACTGTCTAGATCTTTCACTTTTGCTCAGAAATCTGATTTACTTGATCTATGCCAGCTTTTCAAACAGGCTTCCACTCTATTGCCCAGCTTAACAAGAAAGAAAAGAAAGAGCTATTGGGAATAACTGCATTAAAAATACCATGCAACAAAGACAAAGTGAGGGAGCCTTGTGTAGATGTTAACACTTTCTCATGTATGAGAAGAGGTGGTAAGAAAGTGGAAGGACACAATGTAAGCCTTTCTACTCTTTGCCTAGCTTTTATTAAATAGTACATACAAATTTCTTTTGTGCTTCCAGTAGAGAATATTTTTCCCTATTTGTCTCAAAAAAACCCCAGACAACTCAAAACAATAGGACTTCAAAAAAAACCTAAAAACAAAACAGAAAAAAAACATTAAATAGAGTTTTGTGTAGCTTTATTTCACAAAATGTCCTCTCCCCGAAAGGATATGGAGGTAACTTTCTTTCATCTATATCAATCAAGCATAGCAAATAAGAAGTATTTTCTAAGTTTCTACCTGTGGCCTAAAGGGGACAGCAGAAGAGCTCCAGCAACTCTTGCAGAGGCAGACTGAGGTGTTACAGCCACAACTTCTTTTTTAATCTGCCCCAGCTGCTGAGGGTTTGCTGCCCCCACAGCACAGCTAGTGGAAGTTACTGTGCACTTGTGCCTCAGCTACTCTACTGTAAAGTGCCATGTTTCAGCATAAATTGCTGATAAAGATGAGCTACAGCAAAACTACCAGACCTTACAGCAGAACAAACGAAGCACAGGCACATGTTCACTTCTGCTGACATAGCTATGAGTGATGAACCACAAAAGCTGACTCCCTGTGTCATTCCAGCAACAGCCACATCAGCTCCTGGGAAGTCCCACTGTGCTGCTGCTTGCCTGATAATTATTAGTTGTAAAGGTTATAAACCCATATTAGAGCTTCTGTCATACGGTCCACAATGGGTTTCCACGTTATTGCAAATGAAGCCTCTACAGCCAAGCATAGAATAAAAACAGAACACTGTCCAAAAGCTCTCTTTCATTTGAAAAGGAGAAACAAAATGCAATTATATAGAATAGAAATCTGCAACTTTGACTGAAACAGTGATCTCAGAGTACCTCCTGGCCACAGGGACCAACTGGGACAGGAAAGCCCATCATCAAATCACTTACATGGGAGGCAATTCTAAACAGATGCTGGGAACAGAACTATCCCAGCACTGTGGACTCCCATTAAAACATCTTTCAAGTAAGGTATGCAGTGCTTGCACCCTATAGAGAGCAATGTTGTCTTCTCATAGAAGAGTGCCAACTTCGTGGCGGGAGATGTTACACGTGCAGGGAGAAGAGTTCTGCTGAAGCATCTAGTTAATATCTGCTTAACGGGAGTAGTCAAGCACTTGTGGAGCACTGCAAGAGTGGGTTTGGTGATGTTTGGTTTTGGTTTTTTTAAATTAAATCATGCAACACACAGAAGGTAGGGGCAAATCATTTTTCCAGGCAACCACCACATTGCCGGCAATGAGATGTGCCACAACAGCGAGTGTTAGCTCTGTGCAGCTGTTACCTACAGGTCAATGGCATTTAAAATAGAAAAATCTTTCTTACACAGTGTTATGAATAAAATTGCACTTGATTTTGTTAAAAACTCGTATCACTGTAACTTTTCCAAATATTTCCTTTCTGGCATCTTAATTTTCTTCATTAACAGAGCTTCTCTCTGAAAACCTCCCATTCATATTGGGCACATGACATACAACAGCAGTAAGCCATTATCTACCAGAAAATGGGCCCGTTGTTTCTCCACCTCTATCTGTCCCCACCCTCCCCACAAAAAGGTACAGGCAGTTCACTTCTAAGTGTCAATTGTAACATTGAAATATAAACTCCTCAAGCAGACATTAGGAATTTTAGTTTCACAGATTAAATATTTGAAAAGTTACAGAAGGTGCTGGAATAGTACACATTTAAATTGCTTACAAATCCAAACTTGCAGCAACTTTGTAAATTCAAATTTCAAAAAGGTTTTTATAATGTCCTTGTGAACTTCTTCCACAGCAAGACGCCCTCATGAGAATAAAGCATCAAACTTCCAAGGCTGAGATCAAGAAACAAATCAGCAGGATGCACTTGCTCCACCAAGCAACTTTAAACGAGGCGTCTCCACTTCCAATAGCAAAAAGCTACTCCTTCATTCCATTTTGGACCTTTCAAAGTGTGTAATCATTCTTTCCTGGAAAATAAGATACCAAATGTTGTAACTTCCCCCAATAGGTTTATATTATTCAGAAACAAGGTAGTATGGTTTGGACATTCACAACAAATGCACATTCATATGCATTTTAAGTCAGGAGTCCAACTGACACAGCAGAGATACCACTTCTTTTGGAATACACATTTGTATTCTAAGAAGTTGTATCATGGTTGTCCCCACTACCCCTTCCCACCCTCGTAGTATTTTTCTGATCTTGCCAGTGCAGCAGTGAGTCCAGTTCTAATAAACCAAGCCTTAACAGCTGACTCATGACTCCTTTGGCATGTCAGAAGACTAATTTGAACTGAAGATTTGTTTACTGACCTCATCTGAATCCAGAAGAGCTGGAAGAGCACTGCAGTGGTGGGGAAAAAAAAAAAGTTAAGAGAATTCGAGCATGACTGAGAGCATATTATTGACAACGATTTTCAGCCTTATGTTGCACCTTAAGCTTTTTAGGGCACAGGAGAGCAGTAATGAAGATAGACCTCTCAATCAAACAGATAGATATTGGCAAAAGACACACAAAAGAGCCCAAGGAGCATCCTCAGTGACCTTCACAGTTCTAAAATTGTTTTTTTTCTAAGAGTCTCATTACCAAACGAACAATTTCCAAGTTGCCATGAAAAAAGCTGCACATTCATACAGGGACACTGCTGAACTACACTGAAGACATTTACAATATGGGACCATATTGTAAAAACACATGCCAGAAATCAACCAAGTTAGTGGTACCATTTTGAGCTGCAATAAACCTCCCATATACTGGGATCTCATCTCTTCACAACCCTGATCATACTTTGAAGAACAGAACACCCTGCAGCAGACTACCTCAAAGTGCTTTTTCCCAGATTATACCATTCTAGTCCTTGTTTTCCTAAGGAACCCTATAATTCTTCAAAAAGTAAGTACTAGAACTGGGAAAAACAAATTCAATTGAGAAACTGCACTTTTTCATCCTCTTAAAGGTTCACTTTATTTCTTGTCTTGAACTAACTTCAAGCAGAGTTTTGTACTTAAATCCAGAGCCTCTGCCAAAATTACCTGTTCAGGTCTGTGAACATAATTAATCTGTGAACTTCTGTTTGGCTATGAAAAATGTAGATACAGACACTGATGTTTTCAGGATGTAGAACTTATTAAAGGCAGAATAGATATGGACTGCCTACATAGCTGACTATTGCCAGAAGCATAAAAACGACTCAACAGACATTCCACATAAAGTTGAGAACTAAATGACATTATTTAGTGGTTTACATGTGGCAAGATATTGGAAGGACTTTTCAGAGCACTAAACAGAGAGAGTTCTTTTGTTCATTGCTTTCTGAACTGATTTATTTAGTTTTAACTCCAATGAAGTGCAAACAAATCAGACTGTGGTTTCACAGTCCAAGACTGTGTTCCTTAAGTCAGCATGCGCTAAGTGGCATGAAATGTAAGTATGACAAGCCACACAAAGCCAGGTGAAAGCATGCTAAGAGGTTAGAGGCCAATTCCAGGCTGAACTCAGTATCCGCTCATGTAAGCGCAGCATACAAGTTATAAGACATTCTAATGTATTTGTGCTCCTGTGTCCAAGGAACCTACTTTTAGTGTGACTATAAAAATACTCACACATCTGTCACTGACGAAGGAACATTCTCCTCTACCCACTTCAGGTCATCCTCCTGCTACAAGTACAGAAATTAAATGCAAAACAAAAGTCAGTTTTCCCAAAATGCTGTCACATGCAAGCCTTTTTCTTCCCAGCCCATTTGACAAAAAACAATGTATATATAACATTAGTTCAAAAAAAAAAAAAAAGACAGAAGAAAACCACCTTCAATTTGATTTCTGGGTTACAGAAAACACATTCCAAGGGGGAAAAAAAAAAAAAAAAAAGCCAAAAACACAACACACCACAAAAACAACAACAAAAACAACCCACCAAACCCACAAAAAAAAAACAAAAGCCCACCTATAACACACTGTCAATTCTGTAATAGTCTGACAGTGATTGGGAAAAGCGAGCCCTCGGGACACTTCTGTTACTTACATAATCTAGTTTAGTCTCCCACAAAAGAGCATTATCTTTAGATGTTATAGAAGAAAACTGATTATAAAAAGCACAAGCTAGATTTTGCAAAAGTGAAACTGTATTGTCAGGCTTTCTCATTTCTGAGGAGCACACTCTAATTCATAACACAAGCACACTAGTTTTGAACTTGGCAAACTGACACTTTCTCATCTCCTCCCCGTCTCCAAAACAGAAAAGTTATCTTCAGATAAGTAGTATACAGTTGCAACCAACCTTTGAGAAAAGTTCTTTTAGTGACAAAAATATTACTACTATTATTGTTAATTCCTACAGGCTCTTTCCACTTTTAAATTTCTGCATTAATTCCATGAAAAGATTCTGAGACATATTTTCTACCTCCTAGCTCAAAGTGAAACCACCTCTCCTTATAAGCCACATGGAAAAAGAGATATATTAAAAATTTTTCACCCAAACTACTTAGGTGACTACCTAATAATATATACATCACCCCATTTGAGTAATATATCACAAATCTCAAAATTAGAAGGAAATTAATTTATTTAAAATATGGCTCAGCCTCCCTCTCAGCCTGACAAACTTTCTAAAATAATGTATTATTCATTATCAGAATACAGTATTATACAGTTCTATCTATCCTGCAATATTCCTAAAGAACAGACTGAATTCTAAAGCTTCCATGGCATTTACAGGAAATTAGATGAAAAATCTGTATTTACTTTCTTTTCAGAAATACTGTAAGTATACGATACTTTGACTTACTCACACTTTGAAGCAAACCAGGAAACTCGCTTTTACAGGCTGAACACTTACATACTTATGAGATACCACTGGGGAGCAACCAAACAAGAGAGATAGATCTTTATCTTCTGAGGTAGGGAGGGTATACTCACAGCTTTGTTTGCTTTTGCATTCCCATTTGGTTCTTGCTTTGTACTTCTCATTTTCATTCCCTCTGAAGACAAAAGAAGGAAAAAAGATTGGGACAACAATTATAATTGTTCACAGACTACGTGAAAGTGTTGAGTGTTCATTCAGAATATTTCATCAAATCCAAAGAGACAGAATAAGACAGACAAGTTAATCACAGAATGGTTTGGGTAGGAAGGGACATTAAAGATCACCTAGTCCCAACCCCCCTGCCCCGGGCAGGGCCCCCTTCCCCCAGCCCAGATTGCTCCCAGCCCCGTCCAACCTGGCCTTGAACCCTTCCAGGGAGGGGGCAGCCACAGCTGCTCTGGGCACCCTGTACCTCACCACCCTCACAGGGAAGAATTTCTTCCCGATATCTAATCTAAATCTGCCCTCTTTCACTTTAAAACCGTTACCCCTTGTCCTATCCCTACACTCCCTGATCAAGAGTCCCTCCCCATCTTTCCTGTAGCCCCTTTAAGCACTGGAAGGCCACTATATAAATACTCTTTCCAGGAAAGAACGATTACACACTTTGAAAGGTCTAAAATGGAATAAAGGAGTAGCTTTATGCTACTGGAAGTGGAGACCCCTCTTTTAGCATCATAGAACTCAGACACATAATTTCCCAGAGAGGCTTTGGAATCTCCATCCATGGAGATACTCAAAAGCCAACTGGACGTGGTCCTATGCAACCTGTTCTAGGTGACCCTGCTTGAGCTGGGGGTCTGGACAGGATGACCTCCAGAGGTCCCCTCCAGCCTCAGTCATTCTGAGACACACAACTCCCCAAATTTATGTTACCTTCCAATTGCTGACCAGCTACTTGGTTCACTTAAAAGCTGAGAGGCAACATGGATCTCCAAGTCCGGCAGACAGCCAGATATAGCTGATTTGGCAAATGCACCTAAGGGATTACACACTGCTTCTCAGCTCCTGGACAACTCAAACAGCACTGATATATCCCAGCAGAACTGATTTGTGGACTGACAGCTGCAGCTGGTATGTCACCCTACCTTTTACACAACTTATTAACAGTAGTGTTACAATATATATAGCAGGGAGATAGAAGGCAGGGAAGAGTTTTGTAGTAGGAGGGGCATGAGTAGAAAGATGCGACCTAATGTTATAGAGAAGGACTCATATGTAACACTCATTCATATGCAGTTTCATTAATATGTAAACATATTCTTCCATATGTTTACACTGAACATTCCTGAATGAGACTTAAGATGTAAAATGAAGAAGATTGCAGAGTTCAGAGAACAGATAATAAATGAAAATCACTACACTGGATTTTAAAAAAGAGAACGACAAACTAAACCACTGCCTAGCAACAATAGCCGAGATCCTTGTCATAATGACTGGATCCAAACCTATGACTTGACTTATAAAACAAAAGTCCAGTGAACATGGTAAAGCAACCACAACAGCAACAGTGAGTTCAGTGTCATCTGAAAACCCCAGAACCGAACAGGCAATGTAAACACCACACAAAACCAGTTTTAGCTCTACTACTGCATAAATCAATAGCAACAGAGAGGCACTGACTCTGCTTTTACAGCAGCAATGAAATTTCTGCCAGAGAACAAGAAACCTCCCTCCCCAGTAGTGTCCATTCAACACTGAAATTAGGTGGAAAAAAAAATTTTCTCTTACCAAAGCTTTCCTTTAACATTGGCTCTTTTTGCTCATCATCATCCTCTTCTTCAGACAGTGGTGAGAAAGCAAACCTTTAGGAGGGAAAGAATGAAAGCTAACTTAGAATATTGTCTCTTGCTGTCCAAGAGTTTCATTACCTCAACATTGATAATGACTTGATTGTAGCTCACTGTTCTTAAGATGTATGCTAAACTACATAATCAAAAATTTACAAAGTAGTGACTCAAGTTCACCACCGGGAACAGACTGAATTTTATCTATATGACTTCCTACACTTACTTTTCCTCAAACCCCTAAACACTGCCTAGTATCCTTATGGATCAGTATACAGCAACTAGAATCACCCACCAAATACTTCTTTGGATAAACTAGCATTCCCAAAAACCAGTATTTTTAGAAAGAGGTAAGAAAAGCTCAACCTTTGGTTATTAGCAGATGGTCTCCACAGAATCATGATGACAAAAAGGATCATTGAAAACAATAAACGCCAGATGGCATCATCCACCCACAGCTCCTGCCAGTCCTGTCAAGGAAAACAGCAGAGCAAATAGAAAAAGTTGTGAAGAAAAAAAGTTGTGTCCTCAGCCCTTTCCAAGGGTGAACTACAGGCATCTGACAAAGAGGCTTATTACGCACAACTGAGAACTTCAGCATGTGGTATATTACTCTTGACATGATCCACAGGAAAATCTGTAACCGAATGCCCAATCTCAGAGTTTACACTGCCAAATGTAAGCTTAGCAAGAGGCAGCAATTGCAGAAACCATTCAGTATAAACTCACCGACTGACAGTCCACCAGCCTGAACTTCATGGTGGTCCAGATGATAAATACAATAGATGCTGCAATATTAAAAACAAACAAGCTGCTTATCACTACAAAGTATGCTAACCCACTACTAATAGACTGTGTTTCCCAAACAGAGGGCAGAGGCCTAGGGAATTCTTAGAATGCAATCTATTAGTTTTGGAAAACAAGAGATTGATTTATTGCACTGACCTTATATAGTAATTTAGACAGACCAGTATATTTTGCTCTTGGTTCTTCAGACACAAAAAGGCATAAATCAAGTGTAAAATATTTAGCCAATTCCTAATCCCTATTCACTATTCTTACATTGCTTTCATCTAGTCTCTAACCATGGTTTCATTATCAGTTGACAAATAAAGCCTATCTTGAAGTAACTGAACCATCTGGTCTGCCTGAATGCTTAAACATTCAGATCTTGACCCACGACATTTGCAAAGCTTGAACTATGCTCTCACCACAGTTTTAGAAGATGAGAATTCCCTCCACTAAGGTATTCTATGATGACTAAAAGCCAGATGCTGAAAGGAATTTAAATCAGAGCTGCTGATTAAAAGGAATGCACTTTTTTGTTTGTTTGTTTAAATAAAAAAGCACAGTCCTTAGTAGTTTTCTGCTCATTGCATGGATAGCATTCCCAAATAGATGATGAGCTGAGCACCTGAATACACCACAGATTTATTCTTGAAGTTCAGTTCATCACTACTGCAAATGGAAAGAGAATCCAAATCTGTATTCTTCCAGAACACAGAGGACATTATGTTACTATACTAAGAATACTGTATTTCCAAGAATCACTCTGGTCTTCAGCCATCTTAAAAATCCCATAGTACCCCATGATACTGTGATTTTGGCAAAAACTACCTCTGTGACATTAACAGCATAGGATAATGTTTTGTCCCCAGCAGCTCTAAGAGGGATGAAAGTGCTAAATTAGAGGAGCTGCATAGAACCACTGATCTTATTAACATCAGGACTAATAATCCACTGCCTCTGAAGTATTAACATAACACTTAGCATAGACCCACTATTAGAAATGGGTCAAGTGTTAGAAATAACAAGTATTTTGCTTGTATTTACAGAAAGGTCACCAAATTAAAAAATATTATTTAGGGATCAAATCAAGCCATATATAGAAATGGCAAGTGCTCTTATTTGATTGATGTAATTTTCTCCTTACCTGCTACTGCCAAGATGAGTGTGTTGGTGAAGTGCCGATACAACGACAGTTTCACAACATTCCTTCGAAGTTTCAGCAGTTTCATTGTTTGAGTTAAGCTGATGAATATGTATGAAAAGTCAAGGAAAGCCTCTGAAGGGACAAGCTGGTCACAGTCTTAGGAGGACACAGATCTTATGAACAACAGCTCTACCACCCACATACTCAGCCCTCCAAAAAGGTGGGCCAGACTCAGCAAAAGAAAAGTTCATCCTGTGACAAAGGTACCAAAGAGCAGGATCCAACCCTTTCATGTTATTTAGTCATCTACTCCCAGAACTTGTCACACAAAGATAGTATCCAAGCATCTATTTTGGACTATGGCCCATTCGTCCAGAAAAGTGTCAGATATACTTCTAATAAATGGAAAATCAAGTCTGAACTAGAAGCAAGTTAGTGCATCTAGTGAACTAGAATTCAATTAGTGCATGTAACTGTCTCCGCCCTTTAGCCTACAATTTTATTTCCGTAGTGACAAAACAAGTTCTTAGGAGAGACAACATAACAGGAGAGACTTGGCGTTATCATGGCTGGGCAGCAAGGTATTCAAATTTTAAACAGTTTTGTGATTGACTTTCACTAAAAACACTTTATAGGGGTTTTGCTATACATGGCTTAGAGTTCAACATTTGACAGCAGTTGCTGGAGTCACACAAGTTTATGATTATTTGTATGTATGTCAAGACACCAAAAAGTTCACATTTCCCCATTTTATCACCTACCTCAGGATGAGTTCAAACTTCACAGAAAGAATTTTAGGCTTAATGTTACTAAACAACCTTCTCCCCAAATCATAAACTGTTCTCCAAAGGCTACTACTAGAGTACTGTTACAGAGCTACACTAGAATAGACTGATAACAAACTGATGACAGACTAACTAGTCTATGTTCAGGAGCTGCTCTAACACAAATATCCACTGGTTACCTAGTTTTCCTTGCACCAGCTGTAGCAGAAGCTTACCCGAACACTGAGTTACAGCGTATTAACTTTACCAGAAGCAGAAAGA
This sequence comes from Tyto alba, assembly GCF_018691265.1. Lineage (NCBI taxonomy): Eukaryota > Metazoa > Chordata > Aves > Strigiformes > Tytonidae > Tyto > Tyto alba. The sequence goes on from NW_024881280.1 coordinate 8,815,511, forward strand.
ACATATACTTGAAGCTGATTAAAAAAAAAAAAAAGGTCAGCCAAGAAGAGTCACAAAAAAAAAAAAAAACAAACCAAATTTGAAAGAAAACACACCCCACCAACTGAAATAGTGAAGGATATCCACCAGCACAGGGCAGTATCTAGGAAAGCCAGGGGAATAAAAGCCAAGGAGGCAAGATCATTCTGGGCCTGGAGACAAAGAGAGAGCCAATAAGAACAAACTGAAAAGGAAACAGGGTACGGAAGAAGTGAGGAGGGTCAGGCTTTTTTATGAAGAACCACAAATACTCCACCACAATACTGCTGAGTTTTACTACAGAAACAGAGGGTTTGAATGAAGAGTTTAGCCCAATGCACAGAAGGGAACTGACAATACCATACTGCCCATTCTCAGTTTTCCACCAGCAAGAGAAGAAGTAGTTTTCCGGATTAAGTCAATCTAGTATCATTAAAAGGAGCCTCTGCTGAGGCCACTGCTGTGATGATGTGCTCTGGCCAGTTCCCTTACAGAAGACTAACAATCAGCATGTGAGAGATCTAGTAATTAACTCTGTTACACTACCCATGGACAAACTGAATGCTTCGCTGACAACCATGTGTCTGACTGAAAGTGGCAAAAATTGCATCTCTGTGTACATCAAAAACTATCAAAATCCCAACTGAAACAAGCAAAACACCTTTTATTCCTTTTAAGTGTAAGGAAGAAATAGTAAGCCATGAATAAGCTTGTAACATTGTGCAGTTTATGAAAGGATATCCACAAAATAATACAGGCATCAATCATGGACAGGGCCAAGTTTGCTATCAGAGCCACAGTGTCATAGAAAAACTGAAAAAGTACCAAATATATGTCATGTTAAATACCTTATCCCAAAACACCAAAAAACAGAACAACAGCAATCTACATCCTGAACACACTCCTTAATGAAGCAAGTACCAGCACCACTTACACACACTACCCCAGGTACAGACTTCAAAACTGGAGTGGTGGTGGAGTTGTTTTGTTTGGAGGTGGGGGGGTGGTGTTGGGTGAGCACGGCACATGTTTAGTTTTCTTTAGGCTCATGGTCAGGTGATCCCAAGCTGCACGTTTCTGTCTGCAACTAGACCTACCTAATCTGAACTAAGTCTGGGGAAAATGTAGCATCTGAAACCTGACTAATCAGAAAACTACTAGAATTATTTCAAAATACAGAGAATTACACCCTGATAAATAGAGAAGACACCAAACTTAATAACTGTTAATAATCTATAACCACAGTTTCAGAGTTCCACCACTTCACTTCCTGTTCCCTTCTTTCAGCATAGCCCTGGGATTCTCTCTTAGCATGTAAGTCAAAGACAGCAGCATCTGTGGCACATGAGGAAATTCAATCAGTTATTACTGACCCCTGTGACTCTAAGAACACCTTCCATGCCAGAAAATAACAGATAAAGGGCTCCAGCCATAACCACTTTGTGAAGAGTAACTCCAAGGCGAGGTCTGTAGGAAAACAAAGTGAAATTTAGATTAAGTGGGGATAAAAAAAAACATGTCAACTTGAGTCTAACATGAGGCATGAAGCATGTGAATTAAAGGTCTTTGTGACAAGCCATCTCTAGATCCAGAAATAATTTTATTACACTGCCTGAAGCTTACTATTCATCCTGTCTTACGGTATAACGTGACTAAGGAAGAGATTGGTAACAGTCCTGTTTCCTAGTTAACCTGTTTAGCTTTTTACAACCATTGCAAGAAGTCTCTGCCCACCTCTTCTTCACCAGTTCCCCCAACACACCCACACTTGCTAGAAGCTTCCGCTGCAACACAGCATGTTGTTTTACCATGGCATACAGCTGGGGACAGACAGATGAGCAGCAGTCTTGGCAGCAGAAGCCTCCTAAAGCAGATCCCCTCCCCCAACAGCGATTCTTGACCTCCCCCATTTCCAGAAGCTCCCCCCTGCCCACAAGGCAGGCATATAAAACTCCCATTCCTGTCAGTGGAGTATTTCAACAGTGACTCAGAAACCTACCCAAGAGTGGTACAAAGAAGAGGATAGGAAGGAGAGTCATCTCCATATGGAATTTTATGTGTCTCTTGCCTAGTGAAGTCTACATATTTATAGCACTTAACTAAAGCACCTACCTTTTAGGTAGCAAGAGTACAAGGAGATGAATACAGCCCTACGTTACTCAAAACCAACAGTGAAAAGCCTTTTAAGAAAACACAACAAACCTGTAACACAACTACTCACTTGACTATCCCATATCCCAGGCTGACTATGATGACCAGAGTTCGAGCCAATGAGCGCTTCACAGCAGAAAGCAGTTCTGCCAGTATTACTGCTCCTTGAACTACCAAAAGCAAAGAGGAGGAAGCTAGGTTATTAAAACAGAATTTCTGTTTTATTAACTACTGCGTGCAATTGTAGTCTGTAAGCAGACATCATTATTTTCAGAAAGTAGGCTATTAAAGTGTATAATCTTTTTATTACCTGCATCTGGAGTAAGCTTTCAGAAAAGATAGGTCACTTAGCTTTAAAAAAACTACTGAAAAAATCTATATCCATAGAAAAGGGAGTAAATGATCCATAAAATTTATCCGCAAGATCAGCCTGGATGATCTTCCAAACAATTCAGCCAACAAAACGTTCTGTTCTGTGGCTGTGGCCAATTAACAAAGTCATAATGAAGTTTTACTTGCAGGGTTTAATTTGTATGCATCCATCCTAAAAACTCAAAACCAGAGTCCCCCAGTTTTACGTAGAAAGAATAGCTTAAAATGGATTATCAGGCTAAGGGCTGAACACTGAAAGTCATCTGCAAGGCTGACATGTTGAACAAGGCATTTCAAAGTCTCTTTCCAAGGCCAATACCAACTGTCAGAAATTAATTACAAGCTACACTGAAGTCCTACTTTAAACTTCAAACCAGCGCTACAGTGAATACTCTCCAGAATCTAGCATTTTACATCCCTAAAACACTACACTCAAGAGGCAGAGAAAGCAACAGCATTTTAGCCTTAGAAGAACAAAGATCATATTAACAATATATTCAAAAAAATGCAGAAAACTCTGGTTCCCTGTTCTTTGTTTTAGAACAATCCTCAAGTAATCGTATACTTAATATGCATCGGTCACCCCAATTTAGCAGAAGCCATTAGTGCTATGTCCCATCAATTAAGCTGCAAGCTGGAATTGCCACCTACCAGATTCCCCTGTGTAGCGGATATTCTGGAACTCTGCATAGAAAACTGCTTTCTCGAGCATTCCCAGGAAGATAACAGCACCAATCCAGAACTGGATCCTCAGGAGATCCCGCCAGTAACAGGCTGACCACGCAAGCCATAGAACCCCGAAGAATACGTACACAATACACATCACCATGAAAAACTAGTACAGAAAAGAAGCAAGAAATAGGAACCTTAGACCCAGAAAAAAACATTTCCTTGTTTCCATTTCAAAGTTGTAAGACAACTCTATTTTCTCCCTGAGTATAGCAACTTTTGACGTTTTGATATACAAAAGTGACTAGAAACAAGTATTCCTTCATTTGTCTTCTCTGGACTCTTTTACAGTGACAGTCTAATTTCTCACTGTCGATAAAGGGAATCAGAGTAATTGAATTTCTGAGCAATTTCTCTCTTGAATAGCAGTCTGCCAATTTATTCACAAGCTATATTTCTAAGGAAGATAAAGTGCCAATAGCTTTCAAGAACTCGGAAAAGACCTCAGGCAAATCATCAAGTACTAGAAACCCTGTCCCTTCTCACATATTCTTCTGTTACTAATTTTATCAATCATACATTTACATTACTCTGCAAATAAACTTAACAAGTCACCTTTACACACCATTGCCCAGAACAGAGATAAACAACTGATGGTTTCAAGCCCTCTGTTCAAATAATTTGACAAGTTCTCTCAAAAGCTAATTTCCAGCAAACCCAGTTTTTGACCAAGCTTTAGCTCAGCCAAAAACCTGGAATTGAAAAAGAAACCCAGCTCTTCATTTAAATATTATAATTTTGTGATTTTTTTTTTCCCCACCCCAGTCCAATGTTACTTGCTTCAGAAGAACTTTCCGAGTACGTCTCCTGTGGCGAACAATAAGCTTGGCAATGCTACTCAGTGCTGAATTTTCTAAATGACAGCACCATAGCAGAGCAAGTTAAGTTTTCAAAAAGGACACTGAGATGAAGAAGAGGGATAAAAAATAGAAAATAAGACATTATATGAATAGCAGGAAGAACTTAGCTAAAGCATAGCACTGTAGTAATCAAGCAGTCTCCTCCTGCAGGAGGTAGATTTTTTTTAAAACCAGGCAAGCACTTAAGTTAGCTGCACAATCCATTGAAACTTTCACAAACTGAAATCACCTTCCTTAGGACAACACCTTACTGATCCTTACAGATTTTCACATCTGACTAATATGCATGCAGCTCAAATGGTAAAGACCTAGGCATGCTAGTTCACACTCAAATGTTCCATTAGACACATTCAGACAGACCTTCTTCTGGACCTGTAACATGGGGATATTCACACTAGCAAATCACGTCAGTAGAGCTGCTGGAGGCTTTTTACTTCTCCAGGAAGTAAAACATGTTTCAGAAATGCCATCAGGCTCCCCTGTTTACAAGCCACTCTTGCCTGTACAGTCAGACTAGAGACCTCACTTGTCATTGATCCCCAGCTAAAGTCTGCCTACACTACATAAATATTTAAGTTCATTTATTTCCTTAGCCTCCTCAACAGAGGCAACTAGCAAGCAAGTCGACAGCTCCTTTGAATAAAAAGGGGATTAGCTCTTTGTAGTTCAGTTATGCTTTCACTGTTAGGCATTTCTAAGGACCTCCTCCTGGGGTGTAAAACAGCTGGTGAAGGAAGGGAGATTAAGCTGTAAAAGAACAAAGAAAGCAGTGACAAATTAAAGGGTAGGCTGTAAACAAAAGCATAGGATAGCAAATTTTCTAAGATATGAGCTAAGGAGAAAAACAGCTGTTTAGTTCAGATCAGAGCGAAAGATACCAATAACTTCTAGAACTACAAATTGACAGGCATCAAGTCAAACAATCAGAAAAGGACTACATTAGTGGCATATGCAAACATCCAAAATCTATGCCTGGTTTCTCTACCCTGTATTTAATATAAAACCAACAACAGAAAAAAAAAAACCACACCCAAACAAAAAAACCCACCAAACCAAAAAACACCCTGTGCTAAATTATTTTTTCTGAAACACTGGCTTTGTGTTTCCAAAAGTATGAAAGGAGAGTATTTAACTGTGATTCAAATCAACTGACAACTTCGTAGGTCAAAGAAAATCTGGTTTACTTACAATCATCAGAGGATAGTCTGCAAGTGAGAGATACTCATACGGCCCCTTCAGTTCTACCATCACTGTCAAAAGACAATCCAATAAGCAAATCGAACAAGAACCAGAAGGAGGAAGCCAGGATAAAGCATTTAACTGATTTTTACTCAAGCACAAAATTCCAAATCTTCACATAGCTTTTAAATCTAACTTGCACTTTAATCAATGAAAGTTGAGACTCATAACACACTGCTAAAAGCACACAATTAAAATTACATGCTCCATTACCAAGTAACTCTTAGAAGTACTTAAAGTAATTTGAGCTGGAGATTCGCGTGTAACAGGAAAGTTCAGAAACACAAATAAGTTAACTTTTTAAGGAGATTCTCAAACTTCTCTAGAATTTGGATAGGTTATCAATGTGCTGTTAGATATACTAGAATGTAATTTCAAAGTGACATTTGTGATCGTTGTATTCAACATAATTTGAGCTTATTATTGTAAGTCACTATGCGATCTAGACATTTTTGAAACAAAACATCAAGCCTCAAAATTGAACTGCTTGGGATTCTTCTTTACTTCCATCATTAAACCGACAGACTAACAGCCTTAGGATCTCCAAGACACTAACAATCACCTACTTCCTTATAATACGAAAGAGCTACAGTAGGTAATACTTTCATCCATGTGAAGTGAAAGATAGTGTCTTATGAAATTGAACCATCCAGTATATATTAAAAGTACCTTGGAATACACTTAAGATTGGCATACATAAAAAAGGGCACTATATTTTTAGCTTGTTGTATAAACAGCTATCTTACTTGTAAAGGGCTTTTGATACGAGGAAGGTGTCGTTCTCTCTGCTTTTTTTGATTTGGTGGTAGAATCCTTTGCAGCTGTAATTCCAATTTGCACAATAAATATATATGGCCCATCTCGCCAAGTTTTGATAACAGCATTCATTGCCTGAAAATAAAATGTCTACATGTAGGCAGTGCATAGTCAAGACAACATGAAAAAGACCGAAGTAGACTCGCCATACATAAGTGATATCTTCCATGTAAAAATAAAGTTCATCTCTTCCCAGGTCTAAAACTTGTTAATAAATACTTGATACATAAATTTTAAGTCTATTTATTAGACATAATACTTAAAATTTAGTAGTTCGAATCCTGAACAATCCTCAAAGACCCGGGAGGTGATCATGGTTTATTTGCAAATCTAATACTAGCTTACCACAAGAGTCATCTCAATAGTATTGCAAAAGCTACAAAGAATTTCACAAAACATCCTATTCCTTGTTTCCAGTCTAGAAACATTAGGACAGTCATAGATACTTCTTTCCTCCTGAAACCAACTGTTTGGCAACAGCACAGCTACATATAAAACTCAGCTCCCTGGTGAAGGCTGAATTTTATAGTGTAAGGTAAGAGGTAGCTGAGAAGTAAAAAACTTCCATAGCAATTTCCTGTGGAAACTACTACTGTCCCTGAAACAGCTCTCATACCTGTAAGACTCAAACCCTGCCAATGACTTAAGAGAAAGTTTGCCCAGATAAATATTTGCACCATAAAGCAAATCAAGAGATTTTTTCTGAGTTCCAGCATACAAAACTATTAATTCCACAACTAAATAAGTTCCAGCCATCTCAAAAATTGCAAATTTTACAAAAAGCTTTAAGGTTAAAACTAAGACTATTTGCATGCGTGCCACTCACATAACCACTGCAGAACTACCACAGAGACTTTTACAACAGCCTCTCCAAGACAACTTCAGTACTTAAAGCATGCATTTATTTTAAGAAACCTCCTGGCTACAAGACCTAATGCCAACAGAATTTTAGGTATCAAAAAGAGTTTATGCTGATATTGACTGAAATTAAACTTAGTTAAAAACACAGTAATGTTGAAATAAAATTAATATTTTTTTATACCAGTTTTGCCTATAAAACATCTTCATCTCTTGCTGCATTGATTCCTCATTTCACAATTGCACAATTGTTTTAGCTTTAAGGTAAATAACTCGGTAAGTACACAGGGAGTTAAAAACATTTTCTTTGTTGGCACCCAGGACATTCAGTTTGAAGCTATTTTGACAACCATTCCTGATTAAGGCTTAAACATAATATATACTAAAAATTCTAAGATTTGAAAATAAAATGTAATCACCCGACTTTGTAGGTACAATGTTATAAAAGACTGACTAGTTAAAGATAAAACCCAAAATCTCTTAGTCACCACTTAAAATGGATCATATCAATGATTACTTTCAGTTACTAGGAAAAAATAAATTTATTATTTAATTTATATCATCAGTTTGAATGGTATGAGTTCTGTAGGTCACATATAGAGGAAGCAGCTACTGTTTCTGTTACTATTTTCTGTTCTTCCACACAGTGCTACCTAGTTTCAAGGGAAAAAAAAAAGTCTGGGTATCAAAAAGAATTGCACCACCCCCGTAAAAGCTATCAGTAATTTCCTATACAAAGAAATATAAATTTAAAAAAAAAACAAAAGAAAACCCAACTGTTGGATTCCAATACATGTTTAAATTCAATATACATACAGTTTTATCTGCCACTGTTGTGTGATTTCCTCCACTCTCCTTCTTATCTTTTAAGCCCTTTAAGTAAACAGAAAAATGGATAAATCAATATGCCAAAACTCTCTCTTCCAAGCCTATACTCATTAGAAGGAAAAAAAAAAATTACCTCTTGTTTCTCTGGTGAGAGAGGCTCTGGATGAACAAATTCTTTATAGAAAATCTGAAAGATATAAGGAAGGTACAGTATTTGTGGGCACTTAACATGACATTACCAGAATAGCTTCCAGTAAACCTGATTATAAGGATTCTCTGAACAGCTGTATTAGAGCTTTCATTTTTCTAAAACAAAAAACTGACCATTTGTGGAGGGTGTCTTGAATACTTAGATTAATATTTTGTCATTTGAGAGTTGCTTTTCCTCCCCTCAGACAACATGAGTCTTTTTTAGACCTGGACCCAATAGACATGACAGTAGTGAAGTTAATTTTATATTCCAAATCTGAATCTGTTGGGTATCTCCATTACTAGATCAAGTCTACACAGACAGAAACAGGATTTGGAGATTTCTGCCTTCGTCTATGCAAAAAAAAGTCCCTAGATGAGTGAGTGTCCATTAGAGATCCAGATTTTGCCGGCTCTCTTGAACTACAGTGAAATCTAGTATAACTGCTATACCACAAGAAAAAAACTGATCAAAAGGAGAAATTTATGTGAAACTTCAGAAATTAATATCCAAGATGAGTACCTTTTGTTAGCTTTCAGTAGACTTTTCAAAGGAATTGGAGGAAAAGTCACTTAAAGACTTTTAAAACCTGTTTCACCAACCTGAACTTATAGTTAAGATGCCCAAGTTCACATTACACAGCTAAACCAACAAGATCTCTTCTATAAAACCAAGTAAAGTAGAACTGATACTTCTCATATTATTAAACATAAAAAGCAGGCAGCATACAGATTTTTTAAAAAAAACCTCTCAAGCCATCTTCGCATATCAAAGGAACTAGAGGCATACAAACAGATTATTAAAAACCCTTTTCCAGTCACCTTTAGGCATGTCTTTTTTCTTAAATAAAAACGAAGCAAAAAAACCCACAAAAAAACCCCAACAAAACACAACACAACATTCAACAGTTATGAGACATTTCCCAGTATTCTCTATCCAAACCCCTTTGTCTAGAACAGGAATGGCTCAATACAGATGCAACACTGCATGATTTACATTGAGTTTTTAAGTACACCGTTAAGGACAGACAGCATGTTATATTGTCACTGGTATGGCTGCACAGCTTCACCTGGCGATATACAGCTGGGGTAGAGCCTGTGTTTGCACATTACTTCCCTATGCTGTTTCGCATTGTTTTCTCTCTTCCATTTGATTTGTTTCAAACACATTTTAGCACTACTTATTTTTCATTTTTAACCTGCTATCAGTACTTAAGTGACCAATTCTCAACACACTTTCATTTCCATTACTGTAAATTAGCATTATCTGAGCAAAAAATGCCAGTCCTTTTTCAACCCAAATTTAGTGGGAGCTTCACTCCACTGACAGAGATTCATTAACACTTCTACTCAGCTAGCAGTAGCCTTCTGTAGGTGAAACAAATTTAGAACATAGAACCACAAACAAAAAGAAGCACTGAACTTAACATAGGTTTGAGGTTTTCCCCCCTCCCCATGATGGGCCAGATGTTGAAGAGCAAGCCAGAAGTAAAGCAAAATTAAGAAATCATCACTGCAGTTTGGTTGTCATGAACAGAACAAACTGTGAAGTTTCTACCCATACCTGAGGCCTGAAGAGCTCGGAGCAATTTGGGAAGAGGAGAGAAGCCGTGGCATAGTACCCTGACCAACCTGGATGCTCTTCAGATGTAGCCCCAAAATAGTACTCTGCCTGTTCATCCTGCCAAACAGAGTAGAACTTAGGTTAGCATCCAATTTGTCAAATGGTTTATCTCAGTAGGCAGCTGCAAGACCTAGAGAGCACCATACCTCCCCTTAAGGTCACCCTCTTGAACAGAATTTAACAGGATAAAGGCCACATCAAGAACACATAAGACTACAAAAATGAAGGCCAAAAAAAAAAACCCGTACAGGCTTTGAGTAATAATTAATATCCAATTAAAAAAAAAATATATAAAATATATATATATCCCAGGATTCCTACAGTGGAGGTGCAGCAGCCAGCATAAACTTCAGTATCCTCAAAGATATCTACATTATTATATTAAAGACTAAAGACCCCAGTATTGTGTTTGGTCACTAGTTACAACTCTCACAATATTTCAAGTAGACATGGAAAAGGTGTTACACAGTATAAACCACAGTTATGTTCTACCACATTTGATAGAAACACTATATATTTTGTATACATTGCTAATACTTGCAACATGCATCCATAAAAAACAGAATTTAGCCTAAACCTGAAAATATTTTTATTTGTTGTCATTAAGCACTGTTGTAACATTTTCACCTACCATAAACTCACACACTTCAATTTAGAGTTGATGCACTTATTTAAGCTTTTAGGTTTAGAAGAATTCTGACAAACACTTCCACCTTACCCAAAACCCAGAAAAGTCAGTAATTCCAGAAAGTTGTGGATCAATTCCTTTCCATTCCATCCCTAATGATCCAGAAATTTGTTATCTTCCAATGGAGGTGTGTGCCTTAGGCCCAAAGAGCAGTGAGGATGCAAATGAAACATTTCCAATCCTTTCACCCCCTGACCTGCTTACCCCTAAAAATCTTAACCCCTATTTTTCCATACAATTCTTACCCCAAAATTGAAGACTTCATTGTAGCAGTCAGAATACCTTAAGTACCAAGTCACATTGTAACTTTGGGAGGGATCACAAGTTTTTTCATCCCCTTCAACTGGAGAAAAAAAAAAAAAAAAGAAAAAAAAAAAACACATGTAAGACACCCTTTACCTGACATGCTTTTCCTCCCATCCTGTGCTAAACTACCATAATTAAATGTATTTGAAACATGAAAATGAAAGCAAAACAATACAAAAACATTTTCCTCTAGTAATCCATTACTGTTCAGTGAAAGAAAGAAGCACATGGAAAACAGAATCCCATTGTAACGTTACAGAATTCTATTAAAGAGCTGAAGATCATTTGGAAACTTCCTATTCTCAAGACAATCAGGGATGTTTCAGAAACTGCAAATATCAAACAAGAGGAGAACAGCAGTGCCTCCCAGTGATTACAATACCCCAAATAATTTCCCCTTTCCAAGGGATATGGGACACATAGGAGAGAGAGAGAGAGCTAGGAACAGGTTAACACTAAGGGCAATTTGCACAGGTAACTTCAGTATACCAATACTATCACCAAGAAAATAAATAAAAAGGTAAGATTTTGTAAGTCTACATCCACCCTCCACTCCCAAAAGACAAACAAGCCATCTACATTAGCACACTCTGACAAAGCTGCAGTGCTACCTAAAACAGCAATAAGACAACATTCCACTTTGATTTATTACAGAACAACATGTATGAAAAGTAAAAAACAAAACTTCTCCCTCCTCCCACCTCAGGAAAGATTGTGTGACTTCTGTGTTTCAAATCTCATTCTGAAACCAAAGCCTGACGAAGAGAATTGGACATTAGGAAAGTAAGCTCCACCCATAAACAAAATAAGCAGTTATATTGAGAGACTTGGAAGAGCCATGCAGAGGATTATGTTTGGGTTTTGCCAATCAACAGACAGCAAAACTCTTGAGTTGACAGGTTTCTTTCTAGTGGCTAACAAGACCTCACAACTGTACAGGCAACATTCATCTCAGACTAGACACCCACACCTCTGTCACACATACTGAACTTTTAATGAATATTTCTGTATTGACCACTGCAGGTAAAAAATGAAATTAGAAAAAAAGACCCTGTCATGGAGTCTTAACAGGCTAACCTCACTTTAAAGCACAGAACTACTAAAGCAAGTATACATCAAGCTAAAAACTCAACTGACTCTCTCATATCAAAGATAAAAAAAAAAAAAAAAAAAAAAAAGAGAAGATTGGAATGGATGCAATCACTGAAAATTAAATTTCCTTATGACACCTTCTGATAAGCATGAAAACAAGGCATACGTTTTCCATATAGCCCTAAATGTTGCAGAGGGCACAACAAAAACTAAGAGGCAACACAAACACCGCAGTGACATGAGTAGATGGCAAATTCTTAGAAGCCAAAGGCTCTTCTGATAAAATTGATCAAATGGGGAACATCTCAAAAAAGTGCTACCAAAAAACAGGATTCAAAAATAACTTTTAAATACCCTTTAACATATTAAAAATAAATAAGATTATTGAAACTATGTTCAGCAGTAACACCAACTAAAACAGATCATGACTAGAACAATATGACAATATCTGCAAGCATCAAAATTACAGGAACCTTGAAAAATAAGTACTCTAAAAGACAGAAAAGGCATCCATGGCATTTATTGAATTCAGCAACATGGAGATCCAAGTCCCTTAGCCTTCAAATAAAAACAGCAACATTCAATTCAAATGCAGGCTTTGTAGTTATTTACAGAGAGCAGGATTTCTACTGTGATCCTAGACAGGAAACCAGATGCCTTCTAGAATAGCACTTAGGAAAAGTAGTAGATAAAAATAAATTCATTATTGACAATACTAAAGACCAGTGGCAGTGTTCCCAGTCAGAAGCAGAAAGAATCAGACACCAATACACCACGCACACACAAAATCAAGAAGGGGAAAGAAAAAGGAGGAGGAGGTAGAGGAAGAGATGCAAGTGCCCACCAAAAACATTAACAACCCATGAGCAATCACATTTGGGAAGGAGGGTCATATTGTCCACACAAACATCACAGAACAGATGCAAAAGGCAACAGACAGCAAACAAAAGAAGAGAGACCAGTTTCCACATAGACACGGGCAAAAAAGAAACAATATGTAAAGTTGGAAGCTTCCCAGTATCAGATGCAGTTTAAGTATCAACTAGGCTGAGAAACTGAAATTAAGTTCCTAGCCTTTGTTCCTTCCTTCTTTCAGTGATTCATTATCTAAATTCATGTAAATCTTTTAATCATGCTGGTATTTAAAACAGGTGTCTTCACTAAAGAATTTTAAGGCTTAATGACTGTTTAAAGGCTGACAGCACAGTGTAATTGAAGCCCGTATCAAGAGCTAGGGGATTCAATTACTGCCAGATCTGTCTTGTAACAAACTATTTTCTCCATGCCTCAGTTCCTTCCTTCTCTTGGTTATTTCACCTGTACACCTCACGATTAGTTTTGTCGCACACTTCACCGTAGGAACATCTTAGATGACACATTAGTATGAATACACAATTTCTACTAAACTTTAGACAGGAAAGCCCAACACCTACCAAAGCTCCAAATGGCCTTTCAGATGCCCCCTCCTTTTTCCCAAGCGTCAGACTTCTACATTTTGATCTTGCAATGGTCTCACTGCAAGATGCAAACCTCAGCATTTGAGCTAGTAAGTGGGCAAACCTTAACCCTGACATGATGGACCTTCACTAATAACCCCTCTAATACTGATTTCCTATTTCAGATTCATGTGAGATTAATGGAGGCACTTTTAACAAACTGCCTTTGAAACAGTGTCCCAAGAAGGGCAGGTATCTGAAATTAAATCTGAAAAATCAATAAAGTACTAAATGTAATAAGGCACAGTAAGATGCAATTTTATCAAGAAGCATCAGCTAATCCTCACCATACTTAAATTTTCTCAGTTAACAAAAAAGAGCAACCACTGCAGCAACTGAGTCTTGAAGCAATAAAGGCACAGATCCCACTGATGGTCTCTAACGTTACTTTATTTCCTCATTTGACAGAAGTGCAGAAGGGCATTTGCAGGCACTGCACCTGTATAACCACCCACCTAGCAGCTAGTGATCAAACAGCTTCCCCCATTTCTCCCCTGGCCATGGTAAGAACTGGTGCAAACAACCCCTTAAAATGCTCAAAGTGCATGGGAAAGATTTCAAGCCTTTCTACATCAACTAGTCACTTCCACAAGTCACCTGTATCAGCTCATTACCATTTAAATGCTGTCTTCACGTCCAGAGATAAAAGGGTATTTCACAGAAACTCTCCTTTGAGCAGTAACCTACATAACCCATGGCCCTGGCCAGATCAGCAAAGAGCAATAAACAGAAAGAACAAACAGGAAGGCTACAAACAGGTTTGCTCTGTAGCACACACACACTGTGATCAGGAAAAGAAAACAACTCTCAGAAGTGCTCTGCCATAGTGTGCAATGACATTTCCTTACCACCCCCAGAAGCACACAACTAAAAAGGAGCAGTGCCTCAAAAAGCACTGTCTCCTGCACACTGGCATCTGTCACCCTGCCATAGAAACAGCCCCTGTCCCACTCAGCACCAGAACTCCCAGCTGGGGGAATTTAGAGTATCTTAAAATGGGAAAGCACACCTCATAGCAGGACTCAGCGTATCCCACACCCGATTACCCACTATCCGAAATGAAGTGGTGCTCCCATGGCTCATCTTGCCCTCTCCACAAAGGGCCTCAACAGAACCACTAATTTCTGCTACAGCTTAAACAGAACACTGTTGGGAAGCTTCAAGGCTGTTAACGTACCCAACCATATCAGAGCTATGGCTTTCATCCAATGCTAGATTAACTGTCACTGCAACCAGTGCAATTAAACACTGCACAGTGTTTTGAGTGCCAAATTAACATAGGGACAGTGTCAAACAGCAGAGAGAGCAGGTTAAACCCTCGTAACCACTTACATCTCAAGAAAATGGTGGTGTTGCTGAAGAGAATCTTCCCGAAGTTAAACTTCTTCCCCTGCAACAGCACAAAAAAAGAAAGAAACATTAGTGGGCTTAATGTCACTGAGCTTAAGTAAACATCCTCTATCCACTTCAAGTTTTAAGTCAATACAGCAATAAAAGTGAAGGCCAAATCAGGAGCCAGCCTTGCTGGAATTTCCAGTCATGCTTCACCACCCCTTCAATTGACTCCTAAAGATGGCTTGTGGCGCTCGGGGCTTTTTTGTTCTGCAAAACTGAACAGTTTTATCGACGTTTGTTGAAATGATCAGCGCTTTCTTGCTAATGAGAAGGTCTGGACTATCCAACAAAAAATTTTTTTGTTCTAAGAATCAACAGGAGTGTTCACCGGGCTCCTTTAATTCTGTTCCCGCAGCTCAAGCGCCTCACAGAAAGCGTATGTTACTGCCTTCCACAGCCCGGTAAAGGCACGCCGAACGTGAGGCAAGACAGCTTTTTTCCACACAACTTCAAACACGCCCGGTATAGCAGAAGCGCTGGAAATCCCTTCACCTTCCCGGAGCCCCACCTCTCTCCCGGCTCAGCCTTTCAGGGGCCCAGCCCCCGCGGGCGCCCGCTCCCCGCACAGGCCCCACCGAGGCCGGGCCCCACTCGGGGAGGCCGCCTCCCTCCCCACGGGCCTCCCAGTGGCCGCGCTCCCTCCGCCGCCCATCGAGACTATTTCCCACAGAAGCCTCCTCTCCCCTGCCGCCGCCGCCCAGGCGCGGGACTCAAGCCCGGCAGCGAGCCCCGCACCAACCCAGGCCGCGGTCAGGCTCCGCAGAGGCGCGTCCCACGCAAGGACGCCCCCGACCCCAGCGCTCTGCCCACGGAGAACGATCCGAGCCAGCAGCGGCCTCTTCCCTCCCGCCACGCACACGCGCGCTCCAGCCGCCGCCGCAGCCAGCGGGGCCGAGACTTCCCCCACACCCCGCAGGGCCGCCCTCCCCGCACTCACCACGAGCACCGGGAGCCGCCATTTGGAGCGCTGCCCGGCGCCCGCCGCGCCCGCCAGCAGCAGGAGGGCCAGCAGCCACAGCAGAGCGGCCTCGGGCCGCCACCGTCCCCCGCTCCGCGGCCCCGCCGCCATCCCGCCGCACGGACGCCGCCGCCGCCGCGCTGGCCGCGCCTCTTCCGCTCCCCGTGGGGCGGGGACGCGGGCGATCGTGGGGCGGAGCGGCTGCGCCCGGGCTGTCACCGCCCCCGGGGACCCAGCGCCCGATCCCCCGGGTCCGGGCGGTTACGGGAGGAGCGCCTCTCCGTCTGGGGAGCCCCCGCCGGGCTCTGCCGCCATGGAGGCGGTCGCGCCGGGGGGAGTCAGGTAACGCTGCCCGGTGTGGGCTCCTTGGCCGGCCCCCTCCTCGCTCCCGCTGCTGCCGGGGAGGCTCGGCGGGGCTGTGGGGGCCGTGGCGGGGCTGTGGGGGCCGTGGCGGGGCTGTCCCCGCCGCCGCTGCCAGGGCACAACCGCCCTGCGGGGATGTGGGCCGGGTGTCGCGGCGTGCAGGGAAAGGCGGGTGCAGGTAGGGCAGCGGCCCCACAGCCCCGGTGCAAAAACCTCAAGGCGCCTTCAGGTAAAAATGGGAAGGGTTAAATTGCTTGAACGCATGGTTGCTGTGAGGTCTCTAATAATAATCCAGGTCTATTAATATTTAGTCCACGGTAGTTGTGTCCGAGGCTTTATGGCTGCCATCTACATTTTTGTATGTGGCGTGTATGTAATTAATAAGTATTTTATAAGCATTAGCTCTTCCTCTGCCAGTACTAATACCTTATTCCACTTGAAGAGTGCCATGAGTCTTCTGTGAGTCTGAACTCGTCATGTTCAGGGAAGTGTTTTGATGATAGACACTACTGGCAGTCCATTTTTTCAAGCAAGCCACAAGTTTTCTGTTGCCTGAGGGATCTAAAAGTTACCTCAAGCCTAGAGGTAACATAAAGCTGTCAGCAGGGCCATCAGAGGCCTTCTCCCACATCAGTCCCGCTGCAGGTAGAAGAGAAGGGTGCAAGGTTTCCCCTTTTCTGCCAATCCTGCCTCTTTCTCCCTTTTTATTACTGGAACATAGTATTTGACTGTAAGGACTGCAAAGAGAGATCTGGCTTCAAAATTCAAAGCCCCAAGAATTGACTCCTGCTGAAATTCAGCTCTGTTAGTCACAGATTCAGGTTTTTTGCCAAAATTATCAAAGTTCAAATGAAATGGTTTAGCATGGAACTAAATGTGTAAGAAATTCTTTCCATATCCAAACGCAGTAGTTCAAAGTCCAACACGTCACCACAGTTGTCTGCACTCTTTAATCCTTACCTCTCCTGAGGACCCCTACCATCTGATCATTCAGCAGGTGTTTGTTAAATATATTTAAACATTTTCTTTTTCTGCTCTTTTTAGTGTCCAAGATGAGGCTGTGGACAAAAGTACCTTTAAGGAATGCAACCAGATTGCTTTTTACAGGTAAAAAGAAGAATTGTAGTGTAGGGTTTTTTTTAAAACATTCGTAATATTAAAAGATACAGGAAGTAGTTACATACTGATTTTTAATCACATGAAGTCTGCTGCTTTTAGGATTTATCTTTCAAAGTGAGTGTTCCACTCACCTGCCAGCAAGCAAAAATCAGCGTATTTTAAAAGGTTTTGGATGTAAGAGTCCACCTCTTCTGTTAAAATTCAGACGAGTCAGTACTCTCATCTGACAAAGCCCCAGCAATATTTTAACTACAGGTACACTCAGATGCAGGTTGTTTTCTTGTAGATATTTCTTGAATATCTGTGGTTCAAAACAACAGAATTCTCACTAGAAACTGTTAGCCTGTGACAATGGCATACATGATTACAGTCCTGTTGAGCAAGTACCTTGCCCAGAATTCAGCATCAAATCTAAATTCTATCTCTTTAGTCTCTTGTCTTCTATCCCCTGCTGCCTGAGTGAAAGGAACAATTGCCCAGTGTTATGCCAATTAGTCACTGGCATACTGGGTTACAGTTTCAGACAGTCATTTCTGTTCTGCAGGAAATTATGTTCAGAAAACCCCAAATAAAATATTGCCAGTGGGAGTAGGACTCCTTCCTCTTTCCACACCAGCCCTTTATAGCCTGTCGCAATTTTAACTTAACACATCTTATTTCTCAGCAGGACGTTGCCACACATTGGCAAGCATCAGATCCTGTCTTTGCTCTGCTTTTAATAGAAATCCTGTATCTAATTGCTCACATTTGTGCAATATCTGTTTGCAAGGAAACAAAGACAGTTTACTAATGAAGGAGCTTCCCTTTAAGGTAGCCTCCAAGACACTTATCTTCAGATATTTCATAAAACCTGGGCTCAGCAAGGAGCATTCTACAGAGAGTTGAAAGAACCTCTGTTTCAGGGTCCTTCTCCTAAAAACATCATCAGGGCCAAAAGCTGTAGTCAAAACTCTGTGGTCAGCAGACTTGTTGAAAAACAATTTCCTCAGTGCAGTTACAACCTCAGGCAGTTACAAATTACAAACATTTACTGCTTCATCGCCACAGAATGTAGAAGCTGTTCCCTGGGGGGACTGCAGACCAAGCAGGGGTATATGGCAGAAAGTGAAAACTAGATTATTCGGCTGAAATTTCTGGGATCATGGAAGGAATAAAAATGTAACTGTATAACTGAGAGTTGCGTTGGACACCTGAATTAAAACTATTACTGTTTAAAGAAACCCTACAGAGTGGTGATGGGTGACCACATCTCTCTAACATCTCATTCATAAAAATGTATGTGTGCTCAGAACTATATTCCTTCTTTTCCTCCTTGACTTGAAGCACTGATAATAATTGTATTTGAAAAAATTCAAGACGAAATTATTAAGTAAACATGTCTAACTATTATGTCCCTCTGTGGGACATAAGCTACACCAATTAGGGAGACTAAAAATAATTTTCTGTCTTGACAGGCGTCAGAAACTTCTACATCCTGGAAAATCCTTGTATCGAGCATTGTTGGACTCAGTCACATTAAGTGATGAGAATGTCAAATTCCAAATTATTCATAAGGAGAATAAGGTGAGATCCGGCCTAGCATAAGAGGGTGCTTACAGAAAGAGCAGTGAATATTAGCAACAAGTCTGATAATATTGTAAGGTTTTGAGATTCTTCAGTGATCGATATTTAAGATATGATGCAAAGTATCAGCCTAAAGATGTCCTTATGGGTCAGTATTTATTTGACAGCTTGAGGCTGTGCAAGGAGAACAGATATTTTAAGGAACTTTAAAAAAATCTTCAACAACTTCATGAAAAATATGAATAGAACTCTTTTTATCTGAAAAAAATGCTTTTAATTCAGAGTTTCTTCCACTATTCCAAAATAATAAATTATTTTTCTGTAACGGAATAAGACCACCTATGTTCCAGCACCTCCTAACCATACATTTGTATTCCTGTGTTTGCTCAAAGGCAGTTTTTCAGGAAAAAGAAGTCTTCACTTTTAAGACATACAGGAAGAGGGGTGTCTTCTATTTCTCTAACAGTGTAGCAGGTATCACATTTTCTCAGGGAATAGGCAACCTAGCCTGTCCTCCGATTATGGGAGTTTAGAACTACAGCTCTCTTCTATCCTCTAAGCATCACACTATGTAGATACTGTGCATAAATTTATTTTCTGCCTCTTGTTAATCCTGACCTTCCCTGCAGTCAGCACAGAAAAAAGAGCCTTGTTTTTGTCTAGATTTTATGGTTGATGAAAAACTGAAGGCTCTGTGGCTTCCTAGACTATTTGGGGGTTTATACAAAGTTGGCATAATATAAAATATTTGCTAAGAAGCAGGATCTGGAACTCCAGATTAATCTTTTCTCTCTTGCCCGCTATCCCTCTGGTATTACAGCTCTTTCATTCTTTCATGCCCTTGAAAAGAGCAGGGCTGATTGACTTCCAGGCAGGGGGAGAAGGTATCTGGCCAAAATTATCGAGCCAGTTTTGTGTCTCATGGGAGGAGAGATTAAGAAAGGAAAAAACAGAAAAAAAAAAAAAAAAAAATTAGACTTGTGGTGCAGGGATCCTCCGCAGAGCAAAAATTAGTTACTTTGTATGAGCTAGGACAGAGTGACTTCCCAGTTCCCTGAACTCTAAAACAGCAAGTTACAGTAGGTAGGGCAGTATTATGCATTTTCTTGAGGAGTCTTTCTGACACAGTTCATCAGTGTCAGCACCACTGTGACTACTAGTGAACACAGAGCACTGACATTTTTGCAAAAAGCCCACATCTCAGTAGCATCCCGCTCTTACATTGACAACACAGTAGTGAAATTGTCCAAACTTCAAGATTAGTGTATACTACCCCTGTTTTCCATACTGCTTATGGGAAGGGCTGCAAAATCCTAGACAGGATAGACTTGAAGATAAAGAGTCCACTTAAAAAGAGTTGCTTCTTCAGAGGGGAGAAGTAGAATTTGCTGCTGTAAATTCATATGGATGATGATTGTTGCTCAGCAATGCTAAAGAACATTAGATCAGAAAGCAGGCTTCTTTTTTTTTTTTTTTTTTTTTTTTTTTTTCAGACAGTAAGTGTTTGGTGATGTTGAGTTGAAAAGTAAGTTGGTATTTTTATATCACTACCAGTTTATCTGTTCGCTTGCTTCCAGGTTCTTCTACAAGTAGAAATCTGTGAAATAGAAGGCAATATTTTCAGGCTTAAAATTGATGAGGTTTCTCCTCTCAGAGCAAGATACAGAGTTCCTGATGTTCTTATAAAGGAACCTACCACCCAGAGGTAAGTGATGGGAAGATGATTTAGCACCTTAGTAACTAATACAGCTTCATTTGCAAGAGTGTTTTCCCTTCTTCCTCATTTGTGCTACACTACAGTTGTCTGTCTACAATACAGCGTTGTTACAGGAAGAGAAAATAAAATTGCATGTGCTTAATTTACTTTCAAAAATTCGTGTTAAATACATCGGAAAAAGTTTTGGCATATACATAAGAAACTTGAGACTATTAGACCCAATCAGAAAACAGCCTACTTGTTATGATGCATCATTTTTTACCTATGGCATTACCTGTTAATGTGAAGGGAAAGCAGTTCTGTAGCCACCCGTTGCACTGTGCAGTGATTCATGAACACAGCATCTATTTCTGTCATCCTTTGCCCCAGTGTTAGCCTTGAGGGTTTTATAATGTATGTGGATAGTCTCAGCCCATCTTTTCTTTCAAATTGTTATTTAGTTACAGTGGATTTCACATGCTGCTGATTCATATAAAGCTGTTGCTATTCATTTGCCAGACTCTTCGTATCCCAGAAGGAAGCAGGTATTTTGACACTGTCAAGTGTCAATGAGGACTACAAACTTCAAGTCACAGCAAACCCCTTCCAGCTTGTGCTACAGTCCAAGGGTGAGACTGTTCTGAGCATAAATTCCAATGGGTTGTTATATTTTGAGCACCTACAACCACCTCCCAGTGATAGGTACAGTATCTGTCAATTGCATCATAGTATGTACTGATTGTGCTGAAGCTGAAGATAAACAGCTCTATGGAATTGCAATTTCTGTGATAGAAGCTCTTAGGGATTGAAATATCTTATTTTTTACTTCATACCAGTAAGTACAGTGGTGACATTTTAATAAAGAAATTCTAGATCAATTAACTGCAGACTTTTAATCCCTTGCAGCAGCCATGTGTAAAATGCTAACCTCATTTTTAATGGCAAATTCTGTAAAATACTAAAGTATCCTGGTACTTCTTGTCTTTCTTGGGAATGAGTGATGGAATATGATGAGGTTCTTAGTTTTGTCCCCTTTTATGTCTAAACTTACGTTTTAGGTAAGTTTTATTCACCATATAAGCTCCTGAAGTAAGCTTTGTTCAATTTAGGATGTGCCATATAGCTGCAAGATTTTACAGGTCAATCCCACTGCAAAGGGTGAGAAACCACAGTGCAAGATGTGTCACAACTAGAAAAAGAGCATAGCAAGCATCTATCCTGAAGAGTATTATTTCAAAAATTGTAATTAACAGGGAGCCCTTAACAGAGAATGACAAAGAAGTAGAGATCTTCTGGGCAGGTAAAACACTGATGCAGATAGAAATAAATGTGAAAGGCCAAGATGTCAACCTACTCAAATACAGAGTGAAGGTTATTTTAAGACATTGAATATTAAAATTATTTGCCTGTTAGAGCTCTCCCCTATGACATCAATTTTCAGAATAGTCACACACCAAAACGCTTGTATAAGGCAATGCATAATGCTATATGAATTTTCTGTTTGAAATCTTTCCTTATGTTAACAATAAACTGATTATTTCTATGTATTTGGTTTTCCTAGAAAACCTGCAGCAGAAAATGAGGCAGCAGTGAGTGATTCCTCTAAGGTAACCCATGCTTACTGCAATTTCAGCATGAATATTTTGTAGAAAAGATAATTAGAATCACGTGTTCATTTCTTCTGGTACTGTTTAGAAACACAGTCTAACCACCTTCCAGTGAAATTCAAAAAGGACCTGGCATTTCATAGTGAGATATTTTGCAAATTCATAGTTGAATTAAGGTTTATGTATTTTACCAGGGGTGTAGAAGGCATCAGTCAGGTAGATCTAGCTCAAACGTGCTTTTTCTGTGGCCTTTTTATTTAGAATTTCTCTCTTGTTCTCTCAGTTGATTTGGAGTAGATGTGTAAAAGGGAGTTTTGTGGTGATATTTGGTCATTTTCAAATTCCCTGTTCATTGCAAAGAGAATCGCAGAAGAACAAGACTTGTTTTATAACAGTCAAAAAGTATGCCTCCGCACACATTCACGCTTAATACAGAGGTAAGATTCTCTCTGAAAGAAGACCAGGTCTTGGCAGTACATAAAGGTACATACCATTTTTCTCAGGACAGGAGGCTGAGTTATGTCCATGATATCATTTTAACCTCCTGTGGAGCAGATGGCTGCTTACTCCACTGTCCTGTTATAAATGGCAGGAACTATGCTGCCTTCAGCATACTTGAGTCTGAATTCTGAGTTCTGCCAGGGAGCATGTATGCTGTGGGGGAGTCACACAGCTGCAGGAGGCCACGTCCGCTTATTCTGGGATGAAAAGAAAACCAAGAAAGACACTGCAGAAAGTGGAAATTCTAGGACAATGAATGGCAGGGCACAAGGCTCAAAATTTGAAGGAGGCTAAAAGTACCAGTTACACACACAGGACTCTCGAGAGTATGGAGAGATTTTTTGTTGTCTTACTCTTTAGAGGAGTGGGCTGGTTTCTGTTTGTATAGGTTTTCCTGTTTGGTTCCATCCATACAGTCCTTTCATTTTATAATCATGTTGAACATCCAGAAAAACGACATTTTTTTACAGTGAGAGCAATCATTCAGCAGAACAGCCTCCCCAGGGACATGGTAGAGTCCCCATCACTGGAGGTTTTCAAGATGCAATTGGACAGGGTGCCAGATAATCTCATCTAGGCTCCCTTTCCCACAGAAGGTTGGACCAGATGATCTTTTGAGGTCCCTTCCAACCTGGACTATTCTGTCTTTCTGTGATTCTATCCAAGACCTCAGGTATTACTTTTATGCTGTAGCAGAGTATGTGTGTGCTCCACTAGCACATCAGTTCTTCAATGTAAATTCCTGCAGCAGGATCTGAATTGCATTTTGGATTTATTTCTATTAACCGCATTTTGAAAAAAAAGCAGTTAACAATGTACAAATCTCATGCAAATAAACATATTTTTCTTAGAAATACATGGTGTGAGTAGTTGCATTTGCTAGGCTTAGCTATTTCTGTTTATGCAGAAGAAACAAGAGGACCTCGGTCTCTGGCAGGAGAAATTTGGCACTTTCTTAGACATCAAAGCTCATGGTAAGTCTCAGTCTAGTTCTGAACATAGCTGTATTGCTTTGTATATATCCGTGTTCATTCATATTTCTGTCTACTTTCAGTTTAGCTGCTAATGTTTATCAATGTCTTGCTCGCTGCTGCTTTTAACTTGCCTACCAGATATCTGTGATGGGTAAAACATTTGATGACAGTACTGGAAATATTAATTAGATTACAGTTCAGGAGGGAGCACATGAAATGTGACCCACTTCGTCAGCTCACTGTGCCATTTCTGACACAGCATAACCCTATCTGCATTGGCTGACTGGTACATGATACATTATTTCCTTTTTCTGTTCTTTTTTTTTTTTTTCTTTTTTAATATTGGCACATAACATTGATTTCATTTACAGTTTATTTTCACGACATATCAGAGATCATGATGTCTAAGTATTAATAATTGTCACAGAGAAACTACTGAGCAGTCTTAGGGGGTAAGAAGGTTATAGAAATGTGTAGGTCAGTAGCTCAAATACAATTGAAATTATTAATTACCAAAATTTATGACCATCTGCTTTCTGTTCAGTTGTATTCTACATTGATTGAGATGGTTGGCTTTGTCCATTACCACTATCATGCAGACTTTTATAGCAACCAGCACTACCCAGCAGCTGCAGTAGGGAGAAGGAAGTCTGGAAGAACTTCCTTTTGGTAGCAGAACCTTCTTCAGTTCACAGCCAAGACACAGAGGGGCGGGAAACTGTTGCCCTTGTTGTTCATGTGGTATCTGGTGTATTAGGTCAGCATCGGATTTTTCTGGTTCTCTGTTGGAGGAATAAAGTCTGTAGGGACAGGTTCTGATCCTGAAGCCACTGCTTGTCAGTCTACAGGATCTCTGGTCACCTGCCAGAAGTTTCTCTGGATTCAGTAGTGTGACAAGATGATATCCCTGGCAGAGGCTCTTGTGCATGCTACTCCCCCGGCTGAGGCTGAAGAGAGGAGCAGTAGAAAACAGGCAACTCTGACTCTAAAGTCCACTCTGCTGTACCACTGTGCTGCAAAGCTTGGCTTGTAGATACAGGGATAGAAACAGGAGGTATTTTTAAGCAGTTTCACTACAGAATAAAGAAGTGACCCACTATTACTTTTTTTTCTATGAAAGTGATTCATTTTATCTTCTTAAGCAGATCAAACTCAGAATAAATACAATAAAATGTTTAAAACATTACCTCTGTAGCGCAGAAGTAATAATGAAAGTGAAGTTGAAAGGAAGTATGAAAGAGCTAATTATTAAAAGCTGCTTTTTGATATTTTTTTTTTCCAGGTAGGTTGTTCTGCTCTGTTGCTTTCAGCTAAGCCTGAGAATGGAACTCTGTGGTGTTCTCTTTTAATGTTATTCCCACAGGTCCTAGTTCTGTAGGCATGGACTTCTCTTTACATGGATTTGACCATGTTTATGGACTACCACAACACGCAGAAACACTTCTTCTCAAAAACACCAGGTAAAGGTGGCAGATTGCTAGTGAAAGCAGTATCAGTTTTTAGAGGAGAGCTATAACATTGCCTTAATAATTTAATGCCAACAATAGCTTGAGATATGTATATTATATAATGTATATTTTAGTTTAATGATGCAGCAAACTGAATCATAGTCCCTGTCCACATGGAATAAGTTGTTCTGCTTTCCCTTTCCACTCTGCAATTTCATGAATGACCCCTTCTGTTCTCTTTCAATTTTCCATACAGTTTTTTTTTCTGAATTACAGGATTGGTCATGTTTAAGCAGAACTCTTAAAAGAGCAACTCCATGGGAGGATGGGAGACTTCAGAATTCATATTTTAGGACTTTGAGCAAATGAACAGTAGTCTCACTCACAGCAAAAATGCTGTTTGATTCACATAGCTAGGACCAAAGCAAAGAAGTAGTAATCTAGGTTGTCCACATTTCAGCTCTTGATGCTAAACAAAGACCATAATACAGTGTTTACTGGGATGGCAACAGAGCTAAAATTGACCTAGTACAGGATGCTTGCATGTAACAAACGCATCTGTTTGTTTGTCCTAGTGATGGTGATGCCTACCGGCTTTATAATTTGGATGTATTTGGCCACAAGATACATGACAAAATAGGCATTTATGGTTCAGTGCCTCTTCTCTTAGCACACAAACCTAACAGAACTTCGGGGATCTTCTGGCTGAACTCTTCAGAAACACTGGTGGATATTAGTACAAAGGCCGTAGCTGAGGTGAGAGTTGTTCACGTTCCTCAGAATTTAATAATGAAAGAAGACACTTTGGAACAGGACCAACAGGAACATAACAACATTACTGGAGGTTTATCTTTTGCTCCCTAATGTAGAAATGTCAGTCTCTTCCTCCTGTCTTCCCTACTACTAAATTTTTTGTATTAAACCACTGAGCATAACAAGGAGATGACTCCTTATCAAATTCTAGAACTTGTATCTTAACATCTACAGGAGAAGGCAGAAAGGAAATATGTAATGTTGGAGCAGAAAAAGTCTACACGGGGATGTAGCAGGCAGAAAAAAGGGTGGACAAAAATCTTGACAATCTCTTGGATACAAGGAATTTTTCTGAGGTTTTAAATTCTTGGAATTGCCATACATTTCTGCCTAGCAGGCTCATTCTTCTGTGAAATGTAATTGACCATCAAGAAATTAACTCATTTAACTCTTGAAACACAAACATAGGAATTCTGTTAAAATTGAAACAGTGAGAAAAAAAATTATTGCTTTATTCCAGCATATCATTATGTGGTTAATATTATTAATTTTCTTTATTACTTACGATATAGTTACAGATATTACTCAAAGATCTTGCAGAAAATATACAGTTTTTAATTATTGAAAAGCTTTCATTACTTTGCCCCTTATTACCCATTTTTCCTCATTAACTACTGCTCTATCTTGTATAAGCAGTATGCAAGGTAAAGGATTTGTGAAGGATACGTAAGAAACATTCAGTGTGTATTCTTAATACTGGCCAGGTATGTGTTTGTGAATTTTGTGGGTTTCCATCTTTGCTCCTTCACTGAACAAAAATCTGATAGAGCTATTCAGTTTTACCTTGGTTTCCTTCAAAGCACATGCCATCTGGATCTGCTGCAGAAACTGCTAAGCAGAGAGCAGTGCCTCGAACTGATGTGCGCTGGATGTCAGAAAGCGGGATCATTGATGTTTTCCTGCTGATGGGACCCACTGCTTTCGATACCTTCAAGCAGTTTGCACAACTGACAGGTACTAACTCCCATAACTGGAGTCAGTGTGGCACATTTACCTGTGAGGTTCCTGAGGAACATGCTGTACCTAAGGGTGGGTTAATGTTTACCTAGCCCATTGTGTGCAGGAGGCCAGTTGTTCTCAACCTTCAGTTAGTAGAGCAAAGGCTGGTGCTTTGTGAAGACAAGCCTCCCTCCATCCTTGTTTTCCTTGGCATCTGCAGCTGGTCAAACTTGGCCCTAATTGAGAAGCCAGCGTAATTACTCTTATCTGAAACTGCTCCCTTAGATAAAGAGATGAGAGAAAGGGGGCTGGAACTGTCAGTGACCATCAAGACAGGCTGCGTTATAATGAGAAAAGACTGAAGTTATGGAGTAATGTATCCTGGAAAATAGAGAAAGAAGATAGGTAATTGTCCCATGTGTCCATCAGGGAAGGGAGCAGAGATAGCATGTGGATATGGGAAAGAAGCAAGAGGCTCGGGAAGAGACTAAAAAAAAGGACTAACATTTTATGAAAGCAAAATTCTTTATGTACTAAAGAGAATTAAAAGCACAGAAACACCCCTAGTAGTTCTTCAGTGTGTTAGCAATGATTGTTTGTTGTTATGGACAGAATGTGGTTCAGCTGAGCAGGAATAGGAAAGGAGCCAGATCGCAAGAGGATCTCGCCAAGCAGAAGTGCACACTCAGGAAGGTTTTCTGGCTCCCTTTTGTCATCTGCGTACATACATACAGGTCTTCTAATTTTAAGAATTCCTAACAATTGCAATTCCATGGTTCTCCTTGTATTGCAACACCTGGGGGACTGCTTACACTACTCAGGCTCAAGCAGTCACAGGAATTGCATTCTACTGGTTAAAATCTATTTAATTGTTTGCATTAATGACGGTTAAGCTAATCTAGAATATTTTTACATCAGAAAAAATTGAAGAATAAAATTATATTGGTTTCTGAAATAACACTTCAGTATCATGGAACAGCACGTTCCTTCTCATTCTTGTATTATCGTTACAGCCCTCTGCTCTTTCTGGCTGTTATGCTCATTGTCATGTTTATTGTTTCAAGAGTTCAGTCACTTTGGTATGAAGAACATGCTCTAGACTCAACTTAGGCCAGCATTCCCTAGCTCCAGACAGATACGTATCAATCATGTTAACTTTTCTAGAGTCTCGAGATAAAATCTTGACAGGCATTAACAGTGTTATCTTCATTCCTATACTCTTCCTAGGCACTCAATCCCTGCCCCCGCTTTTTTCACTGGGTTACCATCAGTGCCGGTGGAATTATGAGGATGAGCAAGATGTCAAGGCAGTAGATGCTGGCTTTGATGAACATGACATTCCTTATGATGTGATATGGCTGGACATTGAGCACACAGATGGCAAGAAGTATTTTACTTGGGACAAAAAAAAATTCGAGAACCCCATAAAGATGCAAGAAAATCTCAGGAAGAAAAAACGCAAGGTAAATAATATAGCAAGAAGAAAGAAAATATTTCTTTTCAGTGTGAAGCTGCCCAATCTAGCTTTAACCAAGCTACTTCAGATACTGGAAACAGTTTACTACAGCAGAGAAAATTAGACTGCACTGCAGTCTGGTGATTCTTCGAAGCTATCTTGTTTAATTGAGGTCCTTGTGCTGTTTCACTGTTTCATAGTTTGTTCTGTACCTTGACCACCAAGCTAAGTTTGACCCATGTGGAGCTCCATCTTACAGAAGCTGTCCAGTGTTGTCCTTGATGGGCACAGTAGAAAATATTTCGCTTAACGTGAGCTTTCACCATTGGTATTTGCTATCCTTGCTTCAGCTTTTCTTTGTATTGATAATACTTTATGTTTTCTGTTTATACCAACTGGGATTTGTCCTTTATGTTGATACGATTACTTACCATAAACTACATGCTTTTTCCTTCTGGTGAAGTCCTGGTATGATGTGCAGTTAGCTTACTCTATTTCTGCTTTTACAGCTTAAATATTTTCCTTGGAATGAGAGAGGTATTAAAATGTACACGTTTAATATCTAAAAGCTGTAGAATTGCTTAATGCTTTATCTTTGCCAAAAATCAGTGAACGAGGGATGTTGAAATAGCATTTAAGTTCTGTCATCTCTTAGTTGAAGCTAGTACTTTCCCAGCTTTAGAGCAAGGCAGTTAATGGCAGCAGAAAGTAACTGCAAAATGCAATGCCTGGCTGTTTACAAAAAATAGAAACTTGTGTTTCTGTTGTATGCTATACAAACTAAGATATATTTAAATGTCTTAAGGCAAATTATTTTAAGTGGGGACATGAACATGGAAGTCAGATATTTTCCCAATCACAAAATACAGCAGAAAATTAAACATAGTGTTTTTATCTGAAACAATGGGGTTTTTGCCCTCATTTCAGAGGAGTAAGAGTGAATTCATGCCCTCCTTGTAAATTCAGCTGTTGTACATAAGTCTAGCACAGTATATACAAGAACTGGTAACTGATTTCTAAAATTAGTGACCCAGCTACCTTCTTTAGCTGAAGTGAAATCATTATCTGCCTTTTATCAAAAGTGAACTCTTACTGTTTTATTCAGTACAGTTCATGCTAATGATGTGGTTTATTTTCTTATTCTGGCAGCTTGTCGTCATTGTAGATCCCCACATTAAGGTTGATCCCACGTATACCCTGTATTCACAGGCAAAAAGCAGGGGATATTTTGTGAAAGATAGAAATGGGCAAGATTTTGAGGGCACCTGTTGGCCAGGTAAAAAACGACTCTGTCTCTACATTTCAAGCTGTTTATTTTAAAAATCTTGCAGAATAGTTTAATTGGGACCCATGGAAGTGGAATTAAATTATTGTATTCCTTGCACTTTTTGTAAATATTCATAATTTGAAATACTTTGTGGTTTGTTTGGTACAGTCATGTTCTAATTGCCTCAGCTGTTCAACTTCCTGTGTTATGTCTGTTGGATCTGAAGACAGTCCCAGTGTCTAGAGCTAAAAAAGTTGGATTTGTTGATCAGAAAAGCCATCCCACTTCCCAGCTTGTCTTGGGTAACAGAAATGCAGTCTGGTCTGTTGCAGTGAGCACGTTATGTAGGCTGGATTAAACTAAGTGAACCATGATACTGAAGACTTTGATTCAATCATAATATAGCAATTTGACATGTTATTTCTCCTGAGAAGATCTCACTGTGGGGAGGAGAAGGAGATTGTCCCCCTTCTTTACAGACAGAAAGCCCACAATCCTGGCAAAGAAACGAATATGGGAAAAATCAAGGACATATTACAACTCCTAGTAGCATGGGAAGATGTAGTTGTTCAGCTTCTCAATGACACTTTACTGTATTTAGGTGCAAAGACAAATGCATGCCTGCTCTTAAAATCAGGTAAATAACTGTGTTCTGCCACATCCACAGGGTCCTCTTGTTATCTGGATTTCACCAATCCCGAAGTGCGAAAATGGTATGCAGATCAATTTGCCTTCAAAACATACAAGGTGTGTATTTATTTGCTCTGATCTACATATCCCAGAAAGCCTGAAAATGGGAAAACTAGAGAAGATAAACTACTGGCTAAACAAGTTGGTGGCTTTTGTAGATGTATTATCATAACGTAGAGGAAAATATCATGATAAATTGAAGTACCACAGAAGGATTTTTTCCATGGACTTGTCTACCCTAGGAGAATTGGAGCCCATATGCCACCAGTGAACCTGCTCTCTTGGTTGCAGCAGTAGGATGGACAAACTGCAGGTGTTTTAGCAACCAAGAATCTAACGCAGCTGCTACAATTTCAGCTTTTACTACCATGATAGCACACAAGGAGTGATGTGGAAGTGCCCTCTCATAGCTCACGGTCACTTCAGCCTGACCTTCCTAGTGCTGAAAGTGTCTGGGTGGACACTGCTGGACACCTCCAGCTCCCCCCCACCCCACCCTAAAGTTCTGCTTTGCAGTCAAGTTGTTGAAACCACTCGCCTAGTAGACATTGGTAGTGGGCATTTCCCATGCTGCTTTTCCTCTCCAGCTTTTCTCTTCTGGCCTTCTGATTTTTTCCTCATGGCTATTTAATACTTCTCTTTTCCCTGCCTCTTTTCCCTCACCAGAAGGCAGGAAGAGCAAGTACCTACTGACTTCTGTAAGAACTGCAAAAATCAAGTGGGCTTGTAGGCTGCCAGCCTGACCAGAAGGGTCACCATGAGAGTTCAGATGAATGACTGGCAGCTTTCAAGTGACCACAGGGGTATAATTACCATGCTTTGCTTTGCTGCTGCAGTTTCTACTCATATCCCAGGCTGGTCTGACACCCGCTAGAGATAAACACACCAAGTCACAGAAATAGCTCTGTTATGTCCTAATTGCAACCCTGTGTCATAGGGATCCACCAATATCCTCTTTGTATGGAATGATATGAATGAGCCTTCCGTCTTCAAAGGGGCAGAATTAACCATGCAGAAAGATGCTGTGCACTACAACAACTGGGAGCATCGGGAAGTACACAACCTCTATGGATTCTACCAGGTAGGGTATCTGGAAACACAAACCAGCAGTTATTCTCATGGAGTATGTCTAATGTGGTAATTTAGACAGTAGTAGGTGTTCTGTAACCTCCATCAAGGACTGAAACTCTGCTGTGCTGGATATTGCTATATTTGAAATAAACTCTGTGATTTGTCACGAGAAAATGTGACATCATCTGTGCCTTTCTACCATAACAATGTAAATGACAGTGGCTGTTACCATACAATATTAATAACTTTTTATGTTCAAGTATATTCTAATAAGAAAGTGTTGCTTGAATAATAGGTATTATTTGTGGGTACAGATTTCTTAAATTTCCTGCCTTGGAAGGGCTAAAAAGGCAGTAGAGCAAATATCCTAATGGTAGAATTTGTCTTCCTGTCTTTTATATTCATGAATTTCAGCAAATGGCAACTGCAGAAGGACTCATCAGACGTTCTTCAGGAAAAGAGAGACCATTTGTCCTCACACGATCTTTCTTTGCTGGATCACAAAAATATGGTAAGTAAGGACTAGCTGGATGCCTTCCATGCTGCTTTATTCTATTAAATTTGGCAGGTAGTAGGTAAGTCTAGAGAGTACAGAAACTATCTTAGAAATACTGGCATGGTGAGCTCCTAAAGTGCAAGCGATTAAAAAAAATCAAGACAGGCTGACAGTGTCTACAAGTTAAAGGCAGAATAACAACCTGTATCCTGTGACAAACCACTGCCTGCTTTTTTTGCATGTTTCAGGAGGGTGCCTGTATAAAGAAAAAAAGTTGCAGTGAACAGCAGTTCACCAGTACTTCATGACTGTTCTTGTCTTCTTTCCTTAACTGCAAGCATAAACTGAAGCATACGCCTAACCTTCCTGTGTAATGCTGAAACTGGGTATTTCTAGGGGCAGTGTGGACTGGAGACAACACAGCAGAGTGGAGTTACTTGAAAATATCCATTCCAATGCTTCTCACCATCAGCATGGCAGGGATTTCATTCTGTGGAGGTAAGGTGTTTAGCTGGAGTTTCTCACTATGCATAAATCACTGGTGCTACCAACCTTGTATCCCAAGATAGACTTCAACACAGATGGTGAAAGCTTCACAGTCCAGTGCATTTCCAGGCAGTTTCACAGATAGTCTGGTTTCAGAAGCCAATAACCTAGCTCTTGCCATCATTTCCCCTCTAACTCTTATGTAGTGTTCGCATCTCATCTGGAGCAGCGGTCCTCAGGTGGTGTTCTGCAGCATCACTGTGACAGCCCCTCTGTCACTGGGGAAGGCACTCACTTAGGCTCCAAAAGCTCTTTTGAGATTTTTATTAAAGTATAACTTGTTGCCCCAGTTTTCCACTCGTATTTGGACAAGGAGCTGCCCAACAGCAGAACTGCAAGCACGCTGTGAAATGCATGGATTAGTACACTTGGAATATTGGTTAAAGGAGAACTTCACATTTTTCAGAATCATTTCCAAAAACGTGTATTTTTATTTGTCTGCGCAATATCTAGCTGATGTGGGAGGGTTTATTGGAGATCCAGAACCAGAATTACTTGTTCGCTGGTATCAGGCTGGAGCCTACCAGCCCTTCTTCAGAGGTCACTCTAACATGGAGAGTAAACGGCGAGAACCATGGCTCTTTGGGAAGAAGAACACCCAGATCATAAGGGAAGCCATTAGAGCACGCTACATCCTCCTGCCATACTTATACACCCTCTTCTATCGGGCACACACAGCAGCTGAACCGGTTATGAGGTAAGAGCATAAGTCCGGAGGTTTAGTGATTATCTTCAGAAAGTTACGTGGAAGAGAGAAGTTACATTACCATCTCGTATTTTTGCAATTACCTATTTAAATATTGAAAAAGAAAAAAAACACGGAAATTACCAAATTCTGTTTTCATGCATTCTGCAAGCTTTGGTACAGTTCTTGCAGGAAAACTACTTTTTGGTTTTTTTTCCCAAATGACATCTGGAACACACTAATTCAGTAAACACTGCACAGTCTTTAAACATATTTTGAGAGTACTGTGGACTGCAGACTTCTCATCATGATAAAGAACATGTAGCATTCCAACCCACACTTAAAACAGCTTAATGGACTCTGAACTTGCTAACCTAAAAACATAAAGGCCAGTTTGCCCATCATGGAAGTTTGTTACTGCTGAATTGTTACTGTTTAAAAGTTTATTTCATCTTGGTAATTAGATCGTTTGCAGTATTTCTTACAATTTTTCTTTAAATAGAGGATATAATAATCTAGAACGGAAATGAAATTAGAAAATAATCTTATTCTGCTGCTCTCTAGCCTTGAAGAAAGGGCTGAAGTGGAACTGAATGCAATAGTCCTTTAAGCAAGAGGTGAATGTGATTAATCTGCCTGGTATTGCTGTGTCTTTGAGGTTGCCCTAGAATTGTCCTTTTGCACCATATTTACCTTTACTGCTTGTTGTGCAAATACAGTACATCTCCTACATTTTAAAAACACAAAGGTCTTTCTGACAAGGGTTGAGTGATTTGAGTTTTGAAGATGATTTGCATTACAGACATAGTGGAAGCATCTGTCTGCACATGTATAGGTATAGATACCCATGTCGTATGCACTGACATAGACAGTGGGTTTCTGTCTTTCTTGAAATGAAGCTTATGTTGACAGGTGCACTGCCCACGAGATTAAATAAAACTACTATTATGTTAAATTTGCTGCAGTAGGTACAGAATTAGAGAGGAAGCACGGTATTTTTCTCACTGAGACAAACAGAGTGGAAAATGTGTCTCATTAGCAAGCACACGAACAGCAGGGCTAACCGTGAACAAGTGGCTACCTATGAGTGAGCGGGTAGGCCAGGCTTTTTGTGTAAGGAAACCCAGACCCTGTCTCTGAATGAGCTATTACTGTCATAATCTCTTAAACTTTAAATATACAACTCCTGTTCTGTAATCAGATCGTTACTGCACTACTCTTTTTTTTTTTTTTTTGAGGAGAAGCAGAAAATAAACTTCTGGTGCAGCATTTTCAGACGTGACCAGGAGGAGACATGCTGTAAAGCAGTAGTGAGCTGCTGAGAACAGGAAGGACTGCGCTGCAGGGACTAGCTCATCAGGTGTCAGCATTGCTGGTAGACTGTGACAGGCTTGTACATCTCTCCTTTGCTAGAGGGAAGGTATAGTGTAGTTCACCTTTGTAAGGAAGAAGGCAGGAGGGAAGAAAGTAAGGCTGTAGGAGGCCAAACCATAGGTATATTGGAGTCTCTTAACCCATGTTGTACTGTGAACTCTCAACAGTGACTCAGGAGTACTCCAAGGCAGAGAGAGGACCTTTCCCTACCTGCAGTTCTTGATAACTGTACCTTGTAAAGAGAATGGGAAAATAGAGCCAGAAAATGCCAGGTGGCCTTGAACAGGCTAGTAGGAGAGGAGAAACTAACTGAATCCCACTATCTTTCTTTCTACAGGCCTCTCTGGGTAGAGTTTCCAGGGAAAATAGAAACTTTTGGTGTGGAAAATGAGTACATGCTGGGTAAGCAGGTGTCTTCTCATATTTTTGAGGTGATAAGAGTATTGCATGACAAAAAGAAAACATGAGAACTCTGCCCAAGACTTTTACAGATTACGCTGTAACTAAATATAGAACTCGAGACCTCTTTAAGGGACCTGGTTTTAACAGCACTTTGAAATTAGGGGTCATAGGAGATGCAAAAACTGAGTTCAGTCTCACTAGTCACTTTGAAAGAACATGACTGGTTTTGACCTGAAACGTGGAAGTTCAGTGTAGCAGCTAAGACCACAGTTTGCTTCAGAAATGACAGTAGCAAACAACTACCAGCCAAAGCTGATGTTTTTTTACTCTGATACGGCTGGCTGCTAAAGTCAGTTTTCTCAGAAATTAAGCTTGAGAGAGGAGTGTGTTTGTGTAAAGACCATTCAGCCTATACAGGAAGAGAGAATGGCAGCAGAATGTTGCATTTCATTATACTGTTGTTACTTCTGGGCTCAAGAGTGCCTACTACTGGCTTTCAGATGAAGGCACATTCACTTCTCATGCAAAAGTCTGACCAAGGTCGGCAGAACACAACAGCAAAGCTAAGTGGTGAAGAAGAGCATTTCAGAGGACTCTGAGTTCAGCTTGCATCACCAGTGGGCAAAGAGAGAAGAAGTTGATCAAACTGTACTACCTGTATACACGCATGTATTTTTCTAGGGGTAAAATAGAACCATTGCCAGTGCAATAACCTTAAGCAGGTTTTGGTTTTGGTTTGTTTGTTTTTTTTTGTTTGGGGGGAGGGGTTGTTTGTTTGTTTTTTCAAAGATATTCCTGTATTCCACTCTTGGTTAGAAAAGCTCATTTTTTTTGTTCAACTAAAGAGCAAACAGGCAGTCATCTCTTAGACTATGAGGGACCCAGAAGTGCCTCCAAGCTGATGGATATATAGTGTAGCCCAGCTGCATCCCACTGTCATAACAGAACAAGACCCAATCAGCCACCAGCTCACTACACATGCCTTTTTTTCCAGTAGAAAGTGAACCTAACTAACTAAGCCCATGGCATGCCCAAGTAAGCCCCTAAAGTAACTATGGGAGGCTGACAACCCCAGAGCATATAGCTTCTGCTCCAATGAGATGCAGCCTTGAGGATCACAGCCATGTTCATGTTTTTCTCCAGGAAACGCTTTGTTGGTACATCCAGTCACGGAGAAGGAGGCCAAGGCAGTAAGTGTTCTGCTTCCAGGATCAGAGGAGGTGAGGATGAACACGAAGCTGCTCAACTGTTCAGTGCAAAGAAATATTCTGTACAGCAAGCTTCCAGCTCAGCATCTCATAACTGCTGAGCCTTGCCACTCTATCAGGTGCTGGCCAGTCATTCTGTGCCGCTCTGAACCTTCCTTCCATCTTGATATGTCGCATGCTTGGCTAAGAGTAAATTTACTTTGTTACTTCTTCAAGAGCTGCTACACAAATCTCAGGTCTCTTATGATTTAAATCTCCCCACAAGGCTTGCTGCTTCCCATGGAACACCAAAAAACAGCTTCACTGAATTGTCAGTTCCCTTTTTTCATGTATTTCTCTTTGGGTTAAACTTCTCTTTTATGTGGAAGAAAAGGGATCTTTGAAGAAAGGTCATAAGAAAATCAGAGAGAAGAGGTGGGGAGAGAAAATTATAACAAGGAAATACAAGCCTCAGTAGCCTGGGATGTGTGTAGCAAAGACTGTGACATGTAGAGATCCATTCCTCTCTGAAGTTACTTATCCACAGGATGGCACCGTCCTCCACTCCTATAAAGAGTATTTGGCTGCAGCAGCCGAGAGGTGGAGGAAAGGAAAGAATTTGGGGGAAATAGTTTATAAGGGAAAGCCTGAGACTGGAGAGGAATGAGAGGAAAAACAGCAGCAAAGGGGAGTGTCTGCAACCATGCAGAGCCTTATGACTCCACTAATACACCTGAGGCTGTATAGAATTCTTATCAATACAAGGAGAAAAACTGACTAGGTTCTCCAAACAAGTTAAAAATATTTTTATCAAGACCTCTGTGGTAATTGACTGCCTGGCATGCTTAAAGCAGTTAAACCTGCTGGCAAGTGTGGTGCATGGGAAGTTTCAGATGTGGCTTTTTTTTGTGACCTTGTTACCTATATAAAACTGTATGTCCAGATAAGTACCTAGGTAATAGTGACACTATTCAACTTAGAGTCAGATATACTGCATTTACTCTTCTAAGGAGGACAGGAAGCCATGGCTTTAATATGTAAGTCTGGGTACTTTGTATAAACAGTACAGGCCTTACTAACCACTAGGCCCTTGAAGGACTGATAACAGGGGAACATCCTGCCCAGAAGGTGCTGAAAGTTGAGTAATTTCTAAAGAAGCATTAAGTCAGCAAAAAAATCTACAGTAACTAGGGGAAAGGTAAAGGCAGCAGAGGGAGATCACGACCACTGACTCAAGACAAAAAAGATTTGCCCCCACCCACCCTTCGAGCAGAAAAATAAGACACTAACTTCAAATCGAGACAAGGCATGTTGTTAAACAATGAGGGACAAAGTGATAAGAAAGAAACCAATGGTCACTACAACAAACGTATTCTTGTAGTCTGACATGTATAAATATGTCTGTTGCCAGTGTACGGTGTGCTGGCTTTGTGGAATTACCACATAGCACCCATCTTTGCACAAACATGAAATAAATAAAATACCTCTGCTCTGTGTGTATATTGGCATGTTGCACACCAGGTAAACAACCCTGCTGTCGGGACAACCACCTGTTATCAGCAACTTTTTTTGTTAATTTTCACTCCAATTTAAATATGCTTCTTCTGGAACTTAGCATATCTAGACTGAAAAAAAAAAAAAAGGTATTTCATTGTTTTGCACTTCCAGATGCTTTAAGATGTACATGATGTTATGCAAACAGTAAAGATCAGCTTATTTTTGTGCCTCAGGAATGATAATTTCTTCTTTCCATCTGGAAGGTCATTTGATTTAAAAAGTAAATGTGATTTCTTACACATCAAATAGGCTGTTAGGAATAGTGACAGTAAGGTTAAGCAGAAGAGTAACTGCATCTGCAAAGGGAAGAGATCTTGCCATATATGTCATGCTCATTCTTTTTTTTTATTTTTCTTAGATTTGGTATGATTTCCGAAAATTTAAACGAATGGAAAATCCAGGCACTCTGAAGATCCCAGTAACACTGGAGAATGTATGTTTTTGTTTTAAAATACTAATTCCACCGAGCAGGAAAAAAAAAAAAAAAACCAAAAACAAATAGGCTTTTGTTTTGTCAACATTCAAAATCAGGAAAGTGACATTTCATTTTCCTTATAGGAACGTAATCTAAAGTACCTTTTGTAGAGAAGAAAAGTCCCATCTCCTTTGTTGTTAGATAGAAGACTAAATGTGTCCTGGTGGTAGAGAAAAGTGAGGTGATGAGACGGTGACTTCGAGCAAAGATATTTTGTTTGTACACATACAGGAAGATTACTACTATTCCCATTGTTACTTGAATAGTTTTCGTTATGTACTTGTGGTAAAAGGTGATTTCTGAGCTTTGGTAAAAGCAAGCTTCAGTTATCCCCATTCCAAGTTAAAATTACAAGATCAGAGTACATGAACCTTTCTACCCTGGCTTTGTTTTTTGCAGATTCCTGTATTCCAGCGGGGGGGTACTGTGATACCTCTGAAGACCAAGGCTGGAAAATCCACTGAATGGATGGTAGATATTTCTTACAAACTCCACGTGGCCCTGGACACAGAGGTACTCTGAGATGGTGTTCCCTTTACAGAGTTGTCTTTTACTCCATCTGAACTTTTTAGGTCCTTGCTGCCTGTTCAGGCTCTCTTCCACTTCTCCTCTGGGGGGGGGGGCTCCCACCTCCCTCCCACTGCTCCCTCAAAGTGAGACTATTCAAGTATAGCAGAGGCAGAACATTTTTCTGACCTTTCTCAGCCCTCCTCTAGTCCCTTGAAAGAAGAATCGAAGAACGAGCAGGCCACCACCTCCCTACTGGGGACACAGAGAGAGCTTCCTACAGCTGTCTTTTCTAATAAATGAGGTGACACCTGGCACCCACATCAGTTTACAAAACCAGGATGTCCAAGTCTTCAGGCACTCTCAGAGCTGGACTCTCTGAGCCTTTGGGGATACAAGTCACTGAAGAAAAATAAACACACACCCTTCACTATGAAGCATAACATACAGTGAGACATTTTTAGTATCGTTGTCCAGCGCTAGAAGCTGCTGTTAATTTGTACTCCATCTGGTGTGTTTCACAGGCCTGTGCAATAGGTGAGCTCTACCTGGACGATGGGCATTCATTTCAGTATCTCCACAAGAAGCAGTTCCTGTATCGGAAATTCACTTTCCACAAGAACGTTCTCTCTTCCAGGTAGCAGTAACTATGGACTAAAGCCAACAGCACACTGTCATTGGAAATGCCTTTTCTAGTTCATGAGGCTGCCTTACAAATGTAGAAGTATTAGTCTCATCTAGTGCTTAGTGAAATCACAGAGCATGCAGCATCTGTCATAAAATGGCAGAGG
Source organism: Tyto alba (assembly GCF_018691265.1). Lineage (NCBI taxonomy): Eukaryota > Metazoa > Chordata > Aves > Strigiformes > Tytonidae > Tyto > Tyto alba. The sequence continues at coordinate 8,854,657 of NW_024881280.1, forward strand.
TAAACAAATGTTCCACGTAAGTTAAAGGGCAGCAACACATGAAATATTGAATTGTCTCATATTGTTGTAGTCTAGTCAAATTGGAGATTCTTTGTATTTGAGATCTGCAGAAAGTCATCAGCAAGAGTAAAGCCTATCAGAGAGACAAAAGAAGGTAAACTGGGAGATTTGCAAATAGGCAACACCTGGAGTGTTTGTATTTTCTAAGGTCTTCTCCACTGAAAGGGTGGTCGGTCACTGCACCATGCTCCCCAGGGATGTGTGGTCAAGGTACCAAGCCCATCAGAGTTCAAGGACTGTCTGGACGATCCTCTTAGTCATATAATGTAGTTTTAGGCAGTCCTGCAAGGAGCGGGTAGTTGGACTTGATGATCCTTATGAGTCCCTTCCAACTTGAGATATTCATGATACTATGTGGGAACCACAAACGGACACCATTACATGTGGTCTCCAAAAGTCATCAAATGCACCATATGTATTAGCATGGTAAAATATACAAGAAAAGCACTTGAAAGGAAGAACAAGGAATCACAGCCTGCAAAGGTTGAGTGAAACAACCTAAAAGCCAAAAATACCCATAGCTGCTTGTAAGGAAATAGGTAGTAAATATGTCACTGTGACACTTTCGCTATTGAGGTATGTTGCCCATGGGGCTGTGCAGTGCATAAATGGTGATTTTACAGGCATTTCTTTATTCCTTCAGGGTTCAAAAATATTCAGGAGGTGGTCCTAAAACTACAAAATTTAACACAGAGCAAATCTCTAGACTAGCTTGGATAATGTAGTTAAAAGTGTGCTTCGGATCCCTTATCTGGAATATGAAATCTGAAAAACTTAAAACATCGGGATGGGGGAGAAAAATGTTGCTAAATTACGAGCAAATCCAAAAGTTGGAAAAGAGTAATTCTGAGATCAATGATACAATGTTCTGTTCACTCTGGAAATGAAAGTTTCATTTTGATTTGAGTTTTTTTTAGAGCTTTTTGATAAACATTAAAGCAGCTACAATATGAAAGGTAATTGTACCTCAGATTAAAACATCTTAAAAAATGCTAACATTAGCTTTACACTTAGGAGTTTTAACTACTGTTTGGCAAAAATTCAGAACTTTTATGGTTGTCAAAGCCATGCTTTTTGCCACAAAATATCTTCTAAAACTTTTTTTCCTTTAACTTTGTGAAATCTTCTATGCAGTAAAAAATTAGTTGATAATGGGATAAAGTTTTACTTGTTTCAAGAGAAAGGTAAATAGAGGAAAGGAAACCAGTATAGGGAACTTCCAGAGTGAGGCTGAAGTAGTACTTTCTCTGTATCTTGCTGAACTTCTACTGATGGACAAAAATTAATGTATATGCAATTATTTTCTTTTTTCAGCTGCAGCGATGAAAGCGGACAATACCACACAACGTGTGTGGTTGAGCGGGTGATAATTCTGGGATTTGGACAGCAACCTGCCTTTGTGACAGCTTGTTCCAAGGGTAATGAACTGACTTCTATTCTACTACCATTTTTTGAAATACTGTTGCTCTGCTCCCATTCACTAGAGGTGGCAAACTGACAGCTCTATAAATGAGGTGTTACAGTGTAGGGAGCATCTTTGTTGTTTTCTTTTCTACTTTTATGATATCAAGGACAGAATTTAGTGAAAGGAGCCAGCAGCTACTCACCGCTAATATTACATGCAGAACTGAAGAACACTTCCTTTGTAAGTGAAAGAATAGAAACATCAGTAAAAGCAGTTCGGAGTTAACAGGTTCAGATAACTTTGTCCTGCACAGAATATGAACAGAGACAGCATTTCAAATGAAGGACCGTTTGCTCAGATCTGTAAGCCTGCCTGGTCTAGAACAGGAAACTTGCAGACAAAACCAGAATTCCTTTTCAGTTCTCTTGCTCTTTCAAAAGTGTCTGGAGTTCCTGACTATATGGGGATCTCTAGAAGTTGTGAGGGATCCCATATGGGTAGGTGGTAGCATCTACAAAAAGGGCTTGTAATTTCTGGCTGCTTTCCAAGCACGTCCCTTCACTTTGGGAATCATGTGGACATGGACTTTCTGCCTCCAGCTGTCAATCTTGAGGACTTTTAGGGTGTTTGGAGGAAAACGTATGCTGAAACAAGGGTTATTTTTTTCAGAAAAATCCTTGACTAGTTCCATAGTTTGATAGGTCAGGAAAAAAAAAAAAAAATAGTTTTTCCACTTCTGCTGCATTCTTATGTGTATACTGGGCAGATTTTACTACTATTTCTTTTTTGATCAATCCTTTCCACCAGTGGCAGGGACAGTCTGAATTAAAAATGGGAGTCATGTGTAACTGTGTTTCAGAATGATTCTTCTTAAATCATATAATAAACATTCTTGTCCTGTCCAGATGGGAAAGAAAAAGAAGTGGTTTTCACATACGATACGAAGACCTCTGCACTGACACTGGAAAATTTAGCCCTGAGTGTTGGTGCCGACTGGGAGATTTGCATCAACTGAAAGGAGACGCAACTTCTTCAGAGAATTCATTGAGAGGTTGAGGGGAAATAAGTTTGGATGACTTAAAATGTTCACTTGAATCCAGTCAAATCAAGGAACATCTTTCCCACCCACACCTCCAAACCAACATTTCCTACAATTTTTCTTTTAAAGCACTATTTTAAACTTGGATAGCTTTTCTTTTTGGCACAAGTAATAGCCCTAGGATTGTATCTTTGGGGAAAAAAGCCAAATACTATCTGCTCTGGGCTAGCTTCAGTTAGGCATTAATCTTAAGGTCTGCCTTCACTTGCACCAAAAAATCATAACTTGATGGGGAGAGACTGTGGCTCACTGGCGTGGGGTTTAATGTAAGTATTTGGAAATGCCACTGTTATGAGACTGGACTACTTGACAAGAGCGGATCTGGGCCAGTTTGACAAGCAGCATCAGCAGATACACCAGACACAGAGGTTATCGTCAGCTGCCTCATAAAAGCAAACACAGGAGCCACCACCCAGAGTGATTACAGACACTTCCCCTTCCAGCCCTTATGACAATGCGAAATGAGGCAGTCTGTATGGGAAGGTCAACAGACTAGCCAAACAGTCCAGCCATTGAAGGTCAGGTTTGAGCAGGTTGTGCCAGTCAGTTGTGCAGTAGTAAAAGGCTGTCGTGTGGGAGCACGGGAGTCTCTCCTATAGCTGGTTTTGAAGCTGGTGTTTAGGTTTTGAAAAGGCACGGGTCTACTTAAGTGCAATACTGGCTTAGGGCAGCAGCTAGACTCATGCAGAAACATTTTCTATGTTATTGCTCCCCTCTCTCTGCAAGTACCACTTAAAAAAAAGTCTTTTTTTACAAAAGAATTGGCATTTTTCGATGATTGAGTGTCATTGGTTAAAGCCAGACCAGTGAAACAGCTCTGCTTATGGAGAGATCTGCTTCTCCACATCTCCCAACTCTTGCCAAGGTTTGTCTTCCTTTACACGTATTTTAGTAATTTTTTCTTCAGTATCTGGCTAAGATTTGAGCTTGGTATTTATAAAGCAAGTTTTTAATTTTAATGGGATTAATTCTGCATTTATCCATCCCACATCATGTTTACTCCCCCATGCTCTTACAATTCACCTTAATGTTTCCTTGCCTCCTTTTCCCACCATCTCTGCCAACAGACCTGGTGTGTCCTGATGCCTTCTTCCCTTTCAAAACTAGGAGACATCCCAAGTCCCACATCCCTTACATCCTGCCTGTTCCCACAGCCCTTTCCATATCAGTCATCGCTTTTCACAGCTCAAGTTGTTTGCCCTTTTCATTTCCTACACTGGTCAACTATATTATTTTATAACCAACTCTGCTTTGAGTCGAACCCGAACATGCCATCAGTTGGGGTTGTGGATATAAAAGGGCAAAATTTACTTAATTTCTTTTAGCAAGATAAGGAGGTATTTAGTAAATAATTCAGTAAATTAACTCTTGGGCAACAGAAGGATGGTCACCATTTTTGCCAACTGAAGGTAACATAACAGCCCATTTGTATGTTCCTGCTGACGCAGCCCCCACAGTGCTTGGTCAGTCGTTCCCGCCTGCTGCTGTGTGTCCCCTCCAGGGCAGATTTCTGGGAACAGCAAGTGTGAGAGCAAATCATGGCTACTCCACTCTTGACTACCAAGTGCATACCCACTGGTTTCTTTTTCAATCTGGAGAGCTGTTTGTCAGCCCCTTCTAGCAGGCAGCATCAGCCTCCACGCCAGGAACTGGCAGCCTAAACGCTGCCGTGCTTAATGCAGCCGAGTTAATCCAGGTAGAACAGTAGCAAATAGATCTTTCACATCTGTGAGAAGAGAGACAGACCCTATTTTTGAGATAGATGCTATTTTTTATCAGCTTCTAAGCTTTAATTGATGGTTGCTTCTTATGTTTAAGCCTAGCACTGCTTCTGACAGGATGTAATTATTGTCTGAAGCATTTTAATGAAAAGTTTTAACAGTTATTTCTGAGGTTGGAAAGTAAGTGAAATAAAGTAACAGTGAAGTGAGTTACATGCCTTACTCCTTCCAACCTTCCTTCTGCTGTTGAGAATCACTACTAAGTATTCTTCCAAGGATATCTGTTTAAAGTGAATTACTAGCTGTTCTACTCTGGTGCTTAGTATGTTATCTGCACTATAGTAAGTACCCATGGATCAAATTGTCAGTGGTATGAAGTATCTAACTTCTATGAATTTCAGTAGAGTAATTCAATCAGTGAAAACAACTGGAGATAAAACTTCATAAAAATTAAATAGAAATATTATCATCCATGTAGTTCACTTTTGCTCTGTCTGAACAGATCGGCTAGTGGGACATTTCTGCTTGCAAGAAATTCCATCACAAAAGGTGTTTTAATTCCCAACTGACGATGGGTTTATTTTGCTGTTTGTGGCAGACAGCACATCCATTCTTCTCTATGGTCAGTTATGTTTCTTTAAAAAGACACCATTTGTCTTTTACTAGCAACTGCTGTTTCTCACATAACGTAACAAAACGCTCCGTCCAGTAAAAAATAAGAAAAGGAGAAGCAGTTTTTTGAACAGGTATAACAACAAAATACCCCTGAACATCCATAAACAGCAACATGGGGTTATAAATAATGAGAAGTGCATGTCTACCTGCCATTCCCTACGCAGGCACTAGCTGAACTGTTTAGCTGTAGCAGTAGGTTGTAGCCTGCCACTTGCTGACCATCCCAAGGAAAAAAATAAAAAAGTGAAAAACACTGCTAATGCTTCACCACTTGATGCTCCCCAGCAGCCAACAAGAGTTTGTCAAATATCACATCTGTACTACTGACATTCTTCCCAAAACAGAGCTCTGTGTACGAGATGCAATAGATGAATTTTTGAATTGGGCAATAAGGGAGAATATGAAAGAAGGAACATACGAACAGCCTCCAAAACAAGCACTTTTGCTGAAGCTGTGCAGCAAGAGGCCGTGCATCTCACTACTTGCATTGCTCTTGAAATACCCTGGAAAGAGTGACACATGGCTCTGCCAAGCTGTCCTGCAAAGCAATGTCAAATATGAGACCTGCAATCCTTGCATCTAAATGTAATGAGGAAGTCATCAATTCTGCATCTGGCCAACCCACCCTGAAGCAACTGCATTCCTGCTTCCATGAACACTTGAATCTGTCCTTTCCAATTACCCTGTTGATTCCAGAAGGCCTGTATTCGTGATAAAAAGAAAAGGATTTAGGCCACCATTAGAAGACTGAGGATTAATACTCCTAGAGGTTAGTCAAGCTTGCCAACTATATTACCTTCTTTAAAAGATCTCCTAGTGGAATTTTTTTAATGAGCTGTAGAGATTGTCCATTGTACTGTTCGTTTGAAATGTGTAAACCAAGCAAACAGCTGAGAAAGAAAAAAGAATCCGTACTTTGGAGAACACCATAGTACTAGGGCAGAAGGTCAGCAATGTGTACATGAGCCAGAGTCCAGAGACTACTGTCATTAGGCAAAAATAACACTGATGTCATTGTGTGATTTAAGACTTCCCAATCAAAGAAAAATCAAGGAGTTAGGAGGCTTATCTTGGCACAAACAGTGTCACCTTTTAAAGAACGGGGTTATAAAGAAGAGTAACACGTTCAGATTTTATTTCATGGAAACCGTGAATTTGTCCCTTACCCCCCTGTTGTGTGATAAAATAAATGTGCAGTCAGATGTCTCCTCTAACATCAGTGTATCTTAACACACCCAGAATAGCCCAGCTTCCACACTGAGCCCTTTATAAAACTTTTTTGTCCCTCTATGAAAAGGTGCCTTTACACAGGAGGTAGCTATCACCAGGTGAATTTTAGTGCTGGCGAGCTGCTCTCCAGAGGAGCCAAGCCCAGCTGGCAGGTATTGTCCTGACCTCAGCAACGCGGAGTAATTACCTTTTTCACTATTGGGAGCATATCTTCAGATAATCTTCTCTATTTATCTTTTCCGCAACAAAAGGTAGAAACAAGTCGAGTGCAAGAGTTCTTTTGGGAGTGTCAAGACTAGTGTAATGGCTGACAGCACTTCATAAGGAAGTTCCCAAACGAGCAGGAATTTAGCTTCCAGTTTCACTGTTCTCTCTACTTCAGGAAAAGATGAGCTGCTTGCACCAGGAGCCAGCCTACGCACAGAGCCTGTCCCAGGAGGCTGGGACAGTGACCTGGCCTTGGCACAAGCTGCGCAGAAGACTGACACCGTCTCACTAACCCCCTCCCTCTCACTTTCTCACTCTTTCCCTGTAGTTATTTTTAGATTTCACGGGTTAAAGCTTGTCCCTTCTGGGTGCTTATATGCACAAGGCAGGCACACACGCATGCTGTAGATACTACAACTCAGGCACGGGAGTTAGCCAACAGATCATCTTGTTCCACTTCAAGGAATAAATTCTGATTTCTTACAACAAAATACGGCCCTTTGAGAGAATGCACAACACGCTCAACCACATGGAATTTTGTTGCTTGCAAATTTGACTAGGAGACTTTCAACGGATAGAAAAAGCGGTTTAACACAGCAACTTCCTCTTCTCTCGAATTTCCTGCCAGTTTGCAAGATTTTGCCTTCTTTCAACATTTGCTTTAAGCCTGATTCCCATGCCGACCGCCATAAATGCAGCAGTGGCTCAGCAGACAGCTGCTGGGTCAGCTCCGAGCGCTACTATTGGCACTACAACCGAAGGTACGGGTGGGGGCACAGGGGGGATTTATTCTGCCATTATAAGTCGCAACCAGCCCATTATCAGAGTAAAGGAGAAGACCTACGAAGAGCTCCACAAGAAGTGCCTGGAGAAAAACATTCTCTATGAAGATCCTGATTTCCCACCAAATGAGTCCTCTCTCTTCTATAGCCAGAGAATCCCCATCAAGTTCGAATGGAAAAGACCACGTGTAAGTAACATGTTTGCTGAGTGCCTTTTACTTTTGGTAAATTGAAGTATTCACCCTGAATTTACGTATCTGCAGAAAGCATGTGTTGGGGGAGGTGGGGGGAATAAACTGGAAATATATTTCCTTTGAGTTCTCCTGGAAGATAACTAGCTAGGGCTGTGGAAGCTCAGAAAGTGCGGATATAATGACTAAAATACAACAAACCAAAACAAAACAAAAAAAGAGCTGGAATGAAATATGTAGAAAAATAAATAAGGAATTTAATTTTCTTCTTGCATGATTTGCTAGGGATTTTCTTGTCTGAAACCACCAAAGAAAAATTCTCATTCTGCAGCAAGTTATTTGGTTTGCTGAAGCTTAATTTTTAAAACTACCTTATTTCACTTACAACTTTACTTTAGTAGTCTGCTGTTTTCCTAATCTGTGAAAATAAAGACAGGCTATAGGGTCTGAACCATGCTTTTATTCAGTTTGTTCCCAACATCGCTTAGCCAACTTACAAAGGTTGTTTATCATATTATCCCCTTACCATGAATGTGGGTGTTGTAATCGTCATGAGCAACCACTCCTGCCTAATAACCCCATTTCTTTTTCCTATCTTGTGGGCATTCCCCAGCCACCTTTCCTCTTCTTTCCCAACCTGAGTCTCTTCCACAGTCAGAGGCCTAATTCCTCAATTCCCAGTTGATTCCCCACCCTACCACAGGAAGAATTACCCCCTTCCCCTGTCATTCCTGCTGGGCAGCAGCTCGCCTCCAGCAGAGCACCCCCCGAACACTGCCTTGGCCCCTGCCGCTCCCTGTCTGGCAGCGAGGATGTGGTTCTGAGGAGTTTCCCCAGCTCGCTCTCTCTGGCAGTTTTTGGCCGCCACCAAAACTGCTTCAATGGCAAAGCCAGTGGTGATAAATAAAATTAACCACATGAATGTAATTAAATAGCAAAAGAGCAGGAGCTCTCACGTGTGGCTGTTAGAGGCACAGAGGAAGGCCACGTGCTGCTGTCACAACAACCACATAAGCAACATGAGTCTCCCATCTGCCATGCCTTGGGCATACATGCTCTGACATTCCTTCATCATCACCACGGCTGCATCAGCCCCTGGAAATGTGTGTGGATGAGTTAAATACTGCCACAAGTCAATCATCTTAAAGTGATGGGATTCACCCTACTTTGACAGAGAGGAGAGTGCGATAGCAGTACAGTGGATGAGTGCCAGCACTCTGGATCCAGTTGGTCCTGAGCCCGATAGAGATAGCTGTCCTGACGGGGACACACTGGGCCCCATTTGCAGAGATGCCTGTGCCTTCTGTTGCAAATGTTTGTTTTAAAACAAACCATGTAATTCAGGACAATGCTGTACCCAGCATGTCCCCAAAGAGGAGACACTCACATATAACACCGCCGCCTTCTATGATCTGTCCCCTACTTTGTTATCCATACCACAACTCCAAAGTGAGACTTCTCTTGGGCGCTGATGCAAAAGACCCATATCTATTGATGTTAATAGGTTGACCCAGGACTTTGCTTCACTCAACTTTGAAACTTGTAGGAGAACTTGTCTGATAATTTTAGATACATGAATAGCCACAACAGACGTGTTAACAGAGCATCATAAAGTCAAATGTATTTGAAGTAGTAATACTGGGCTAGAGTATTTTGCTAAGAGATCAGAGCAATTGTTGAAGCACCAAATGTGAAGATTCAACTGCATAGGCCATATTTCTATAATAATCTGTGAAGATACAAACAACTTCTGTTCTTACTAAATTGCAATGGATTTTTTTTTTTTTTGGCGAAGAAAGCAACTAGCTTATAAAATACAGTCTTATAAAGTCGTAACTTTTAATCACTTTGAAGTTCAGGTTAAACTTGAATGGAATCAGACTTGATAATATATTCTAAAAGAAAATAAAACACTAGACAGATATCTTACCATGGACTGCACTCAAGCTCCTTTCCCTAATTTCTAGAGCATATTGTATATGCCACATACCCCTGGAAATAGCAAATAAACAAGTGATCAATGTACTCTAAGGTCTCATTTAAAACAGACAGCTGGGAAATAGGCAACCTGTTCCTGACTGCCTCTGGCTTTCTGAGTCACCTTAGTCATGCCACCTAATCAATTTGTTCCCAAGCTCCCCATGCGCTGCATGAAATTAATGTATGAAAATATAAAATACATGAAAGATTAATGCTGGCCTTAAACGAGCATTATCTGCGATGACATGAATCCACATGGGATTGCTGAGTGCAAGTTTTTCCAGAAGCTCCAAGTATTCTTTGAGGAATCACAAAATTAATCTAAAAGGCATGTGTTTGCTGGTTACCAACGCTATAACCAAGCACTGATGATGGTGCCGTTCCTCACCTGAACGGTGCTTCTTTGCTGTAGCTCTTAGCATACTGTGCTGACGTATGGAAAGGCTACGAATCTGCTTTTGCACCTGGGATTTACGAGGCCCCCACAGCAAGCCAGACACATGGATGACACTTCCCCTGTCCCTGGCTCTGAGCTGAGGCATCTGCTGAGCCTGGTCTGGGCAACTCCAGCTGCTGGGACCTGGGCTCTCTCTGCTTCTCCAGCAGTGGCCGTGCTGTGACTGGACCTTTTCCTGCGATTCATTACTCAGACAGTGAGTGATCATCCCAGCCCCAGATGTACCTCTTGCTCTCGTGCATCTGGCCCTACAAGCTCTCTGCTTTGCAGTCAGTGCTACCCAGAGGTCAGGTTCTCTTCCACCACCACCCAAAATGACTGGCCTCTGCTGTTGCGAGGGCACGAGGACTGGTCTTGTGCCTTACCAACAGAAGTATGGCTGCCCCACAGGGCAGCTGTGAGCCTTGGCATGGGGGGTGGCAAGAAGGCCCCTGTAATTCTACCCAGCTAGTGACTGACGTGCCATGACATGAATGTGCAGAGCAGCCCTCCTGGTACTCAATTTGGTCAAAAGCCAAGTGACAGCCTTGCACATTTCCCTGAGTAAAGACTGCAGGATCCATCCAGTGTTTCTGTTTAGAGTATGCATGGGCATGGTTTAGGTATGCAGAGGGGAAATAAAATCCCCCTCAGTTAATGCATAATACTAAATCATTCCCTCACCCCTGGAAGATAAGAGAAGCCCAAGGAGCCGTTCTCACCTGCATCAGGTTATATCCAGCTTAGTGAGCGGCTGTGCTGAGATTTCTGAACAGCCTGACCCTCCCACACCTATGCCGCCTGCAGGAGCTTCTCTCAGCAGAGAGCAGGGATGAGGTCGCCAATCTCAGAGTTGAGAAAAAGTCATATCATAATGCAGAGTATTGAGAGGTCCTGCTGCAGTCCTGTTTGGATCTCGTGACACTAGGACGTTAACAGGAAGGCTCTGTCATGACACTGCTTTCAAATGCACCATTGTCATTCTCCTTGCTCACAGCCAGGAGGTCACAGAATTAACCACCAGTTTCAATGAGTTCCCTCTGGTGATCCTCTCTAGCCAAGAAAACCAGCAGGAGGAGCTTTCTTTTCATCACAGATACAAATAAAATTAATTCAGCAGACTTAATGCATCAGAAATGCATCAGTCAGACCATCTGCTGCACAGGTGTGAAGCTGTTTGAATTTAGTAATTACAAAATGTGTGCCTCTGCAAGCAGTACCACAAATCAAAGATGCTGTTTAGCGCCACCAAGGCAGGACTTTCAGATGAGGGTAATCCAACTCTGAAACACTAAAACCAGCTGAGTGTCTGACAAGGTCGAGCTCTGCCTTGAAGTCAGCAGCACCGTCATGGTCTAGACTGTGAGAGGCCAAGGGAGAAGCATGAGGCTACAAATTGTCTTAGGCATGCCAGAAAAGATGTTTCCTTTACTTGATAGGATCAGTTTAGGGAATTTCCTTAGAATGCCATAATTTATTAATAGCAGTTTTTAAAGGATTTAATGCCTTTTTCTGCAACAGTATAAACTTACTGGAGGATTTTTCCTGACACAGAATAAAAGCTAATGAAAATACAACAAAGGTCAAATGCCATTTTTAGTTGCATGCTGCCTTTGCATTTTCCAGTGCTCCTTTCCATCTGACTCATAAGTACCTTCTGCCCCGAAAGCAGCATACACTATTAATGGGTTTTCCCTAGGATTCTCTGTCTCCCCTGCTGTAACTTCGGACTGTAATTTCATTACAGAGTTGAACTGAATCAACCCAGCGAACACAAAGCTCCTTTGCATAGCATATACCAAGACAGTCTGAGGCACTCAGATCAGAGGAGACTCTTTCTAGATGAATCATTGCATCAATGAAGTGCAGCCTGTTGGGATTCTCAGCGATAACTTGACCTAAGAGTTGAAGAGCATTCCCCTGCTCAGCCAGAAAGACTGGAAAGACAGACCTGCCACCTGCATCTTGAACACCAGGTCATCTTGCTCTGCTGACTGAGTAATTTTCAGCAGCCTTGGAAGACCTTGAAACCTTTCCCTGTAACCTCAGCAGTAGTCAGCACAACTAGCACAGCTGGAGATGAACTAAAGTAAAAGCATATCCACAGTATAATAAACGCACCTGGCCACCATAAAGAAATGCAAGAAAAACATTTTTGTCATAGCTAAATCTGTCCATACGACAGCTGTACGATTCCTTCCTTTGCATTTCTTTATCAACCATCCTCCAAACCACATGAGCTCAAGATGCAATAAATTGCTCCAAGGAATAATCATCACTGTATATTAAATAGCTGGAAGCACTTCGGTGCCATCTAACTACCTTCATCTAGAACACAGCATGCTGGATTTCAGAGCTTGTTACTTCAACAGGAGCAGAATCGAGCTAAAATACAGTAATAGAGGTTGAAAAAATAAAATCCAAAAACCTGACAACCCACAGTTAATTTCCAGGAAAGCACCACAGCAATGTGAAGAGTATTTTTAACAAAGCAAGTGGGCAGTGAAAAGCATGAAGGCATCTCAAACACCTGCCTTGTCAGAACCGGACCCTGGGACAGCTGACTGAGGCCCAAAATAACAGGACAATCCTGCCATTCCCTCCCCCGAGGAGAATAAGGAGACTGCTGGGGGGAGCAGGGAGCTGGTTTCTGTCTAGCTATATGACTAATCCAAATATTTACATCAAAGCAACTCTGCTGATTACTGTGAAGGAGCAAAAGAGTGGGCTGAAGCCAAGTGAAACTACTAGGCCTGAAACATGAGTCTGGGAAAATTCAGGGCTACCCTGATGACACGGGAAAGAAGCTTTAGAGCAGAGGTAGCACCAGCTGCCTGTACTGACACACAAGCAGTTGTCATTTGTTTCTCCTTTCTCCTTCCCCCTCCAGCCCTGCCATCTTCCATCAGATTGGGTTCTTGGACTGTACTTTGTCCTCTTCCCCACTTTCAGCTCTGCAGGGAAGTGGTCCTCAGGTTGCAATATCTTTCTTTCCTTACCCTCACAAGAGATAGGTCCAGAAGTTAAGTGTCTTCATTTTCTTCCCCGTAGCAATGAGTATGACAGATGTGATAAAGCACGGACTCTTTTTTTTTTTCTCTGTAGGACAGGTTGTACCTATTTCTTCCCTTGGCTTTCCTATACCCCACAGTTCTTTCTCCCATATAGAAAAGATTCTGTGTGACCCTGCAGAAGTCTCACCTCATTTGCTGGTAGTTCCTACATAGTCCTTCCCTCCCTACAGCAATTCCTTAATTATTTATGCCTGTACAGCATCTTGTGCCCACTCTGTATTAGTATAAATACTAACAAACCAAATATATTGTCCTGAGTGCTGGACAAAAGACCTTTCTGCCCTCAGAGATGGATGATATCTGTATATATTTCTAAATGCACCATTGGCAATTAAATACTGCAACATGAGGAAAAGAATAAAAACTCTTAAGCAGCAACTGATTACTCCTGAGAATTAAACATCTGATCCTGGGCAAATTTTAAGGAGGAGTATTACTGGGGCTCATTCTTGATGAAATGCATTCTTCAACCCTATTAATGCCCCAGTGTATCAGTTACTTCAAATTGGACACCTTAAACCTGCAGTAATTCTTAAAGAATTTAATTTGGTCCCCTGATGCTCTTTCAACCTACCCTCTCTCCTGTCTCCTCCAGTGTTTTGGTGGGTTTGTTGTTTGGTTTTTATTTTTGGTTGGTTGGGTTTCATTACTGTGTAGAAAAATATTTTTCCCTGTTCTTCTCATTTTAATGTTGTTTTCACCCTCTACAGAGAGAGTCCTTCAGGCTGGCCATTAGACCCTGTAGATACATGGAGAAATCTCTGGCTGAAGTCTGGAACATTCAGATTCCAAAATATTTTCATAGTGAAATTCTGCAGCTAAACACTCTGCAAGAGATTTTGATACCCACAAACTATCGTACAGGAAAACATTGTCCTAAAACAGTCTTTATTTCTCTGGCAAATAGAAATCATAATACATGCTTCTCCTGCTCATCCATCTGTTTATATTTTGTAGGAAATCTGTGAGAATCCACGGTTTATTATCGGTGGAGCCAACAGAACAGATATCTGCCAAGGAGAATTGGGTATGAAATTCTTACTTCATCTCTGCACTTTTTGAAATCTGCATCATAGTTTAGCTCTCACTTAATTTTCTCTTGCTTCCAAGGTGATCTTTGAAATCCTCTCTCTCGGTTTACTACTACATATCTACCGATTCCTTCTCTCTATAGCAAATAATTGATATCTGCCTGGTAGCAATCTGGGGAAGAACTTTAAGTGAAAGAGGTTTTGCAGGGTGTTTTGCTTTTTATGAACTAATATCATGAATGTGTTACAAAACACCATTTGGCCTGTCTTTTGGGCTTTGAGGAGGGACAAAACTAATAAAGACAAGAAGAAGAGATAAAGAGCAGTTAATTGACTGAGAGAAAAATCTAACTAGCTGCTGTTCTATTTTTCCAGGTATTTAGTCCTATTATTTCCATACAGGAGCTTCTGAAGGTCTCCAGCTAGGTGTGCCTTGTACTCAAGGACAACTCCTATATTGAAGACCTTAAAATCAGATGCTCAAAGATACTTTGATATAGAGAGCCACTACTTAGATACAAGTGATGCCTCTGCAAGTCATCCACGCAGCACTCGCCTGCACTGCTTTGTAAAGTCATTCCTCACTCAGTTCTTCCATGTCTTTCATGGTTTTAGAACTTCTCCTGTGTACATCCTAATGTGTATTAATCTTTTCATTTAAGTGTTGTTCTGTGCTTGTGACTTCCCAGTACTTTTTTTTTTTATTATTTAATTTATTTAAAACTGCCATTCTTTTTGAGGTGACCAGGACTTCACAGTTCCCAAGGTGTGGACACAAGTGAATTTACATGCACAATATGTTCTCTCTTTTGCCTACTATTCCTTCCCTAACTACTCATGGCATTGTTTACCTTCTTGACCTCTGCTGAACATTGGATAGTTTAGAAAACTCCTGGTCACAGTAGACCCCACATCCTTCCTAAGGGGAAATAGGTAACTTAGAATGTACTGCTGTATGTATAGAGTTGGCCTTCCAAAATATATACACTGTTTCGTTAATTTCTTTTACAACTCCCTGCAACCAGGTTTAGATTTCACTACCTTGTATAATTCTCTCACCTCACTAATTCACACTGTTCAGGCAAGGTTACCTGATAACCTCTCTTACAGTAGCAGCTGGGAGGTTTCAGTTAAGGGTTGAGACATCCTTTGCTGCACAAAGATGTACTATGGAAGAAAGTCACCTTCCCAGAGCTCCCACAGAGGCGGCAAAGTTGTGCAAGAGTCTGAAGGAGGAACTGAAAAGCACTGAAGGGGACAGTGTTTACAACAGTGCGGGCACACATTCAAAAAGAGGAAAATGCCTCAGAGCAATGAAGCAGGAAGGAGGCCACACAGAACGGTGACCAGGACAGTGGATTATCATGAGAGCAGAAAATGGCAAAGAGAGACTGAACCTCAGCTGTACAGAACTCCACCTGCAAGAGAGTTATCTCAGCTGGTCACTGTCCTAAGCTTGGAAGGAGAACTAATGTGGCAAGTCAGATAGGCATTCACAGGGGACAGGGCAAGCTTAACACAGGTAACAGTGCTCATCATTTTTTAAGGTTTTTTTCTAAATTACAGGGAACATCATCTATTTACCAGGCATGTACCTAGCCATGAATGATGCCAATGAGCATTTCCAGAGCACAAGTAAATACAATGCTAAAGGACTGCAGAACACATGGAGAAGAGCCCTTTCCTGAAAGGCAATGGCATGCTCTGCTGAGAATTACCTTTACAGTTACTCAGGTTTACAGTTATTGTAAAGTGTCACTTTACAGTATCTCAGGCTTTCTCTTTGATTCTAGTTGCTCTGTCCCTTCATTTTGTCCGCCACTTCTGCTCGTTTGCAGGTGACTGCTGGTTCCTGGCTGCCATTGCTTGCCTGACACTGAATAAAAAACTACTCTGTAGAGTCATACCTCATGACCAGTCCTTTATACAAAACTATGCTGGCATCTTTCACTTCCAGGTGAGTCCCTTCATTTAGTGGTGAGCAGATGTAACTATTTACCCAAGAAAGATCTCAGCACCCTCTTCCTTCTCCACCTTTTGGAAGTATGAGCAACAGCAGGGAAGGAGGAGGGATTGAATTGCCTCACCCCAAACTCTTCCAACAGGGCAGTCGCAGAAGGGCCAGCCCATACAGGCAGCGAGGGAGCATTAACCCACCGAGGAAGCATTTGCAGATTGCTGTGTCCTGCTCAAAAGGGATAGCAGCAGGTGCCTGGTCCTGCCTTGCTGCTCAGTGCTATAGGCAGCAGAAACAGGCAGGCAGTTGGCAAGAGCTTCTATTTTTAGGCTCACAAGCAGCTGATCTGTCAAAAACAAGTTACTGAAGAACTGCTTATTCAGAAGAGATTGACTGCTTTCCACATTTCCCTTGGATCTCCTAAGGGACCTCTCACTGTCCCACACACATTGCCCAGAGGAATCCAGTACGGCTGCCCCCTTCCCAAGAGCCATCACTTTTTGCCACGTTACAAAGCAGTTAATTTCCACATTTCTCCTCTGTCAGCTTGTCTTTTCAGTCAGGCTCCCCTTCCCTGCACCAAGTCAACCCAGTGGTTTTTTTTTCTGTTTGCCTTTATTCAGTTCTGGCGCTACGGAGACTGGGTGGACGTCATCATCGATGACTGCTTACCCACGTACAACAACCAGCTGGTCTTTACCAAGTCCTCTCAGCGCAACGAGTTCTGGAGTGCCCTCCTGGAAAAGGCCTACGCAAAGTAAAACAACCCACCGGATCGCACTAGGCTCCCCACCAAGACTTTAGCTGGGGAGGTGGTTAAACCACTGCATACAGGACTTACAATGAGCATGTAGAGAGGCTCTGAATATACCAGAGCCTTTTCCCATAGGTTCTCATGCCCCAGAATTGGGGATGGGGTAAAGAATATTTTCTAGGGGGGTTTGCTACTCATCCAGAGGTCTACATTTGATTCTCAATTTTTTTTTTTTTTTTTTTTTTTTTTTTAGTGTGTGCAGGGGTCACATTTTAAAACTTTTAACTTACGGATTACCAAACAGATGGTTTGTGGGATTTCTTAGTATGTGGGTTTACATATCTATATTTACACGTAGAACTTTAGAACTGACTATGAGCCAGCAATGTGCACTCACAGCTCAGAAAGCCAACCATATTCTGGGCTCTATCAAGAGAAGTTTGGCCAGCAGGTTGAGGGAGGGGATTCTCCCCCTCTGCTCCACTCTGGGGAGACCCCCCTGCAGTGCTGGGGCCAGCTCGGGGGCCCCCAACAGCAGAAGGACACGGAGCTGCTCGAGCGGGGCCAGAGGAGGCCACGGAGATGCTGGGGGGGCTGGAGCAGCTCCCCTGGGAGGCCGGGCTGAGAGAGTTGGGGGGGGTCAGCCTGGAGAAGAGAAGGCTCCGGGGAGACCTTCGAGCGGCCTCCCAGGGCTTAAAGGGGGGGCAGGAAAGGTGTGGGGAGGGACTCTGGATCAGGGGGTGTGGGGATAGGATGAGGGGTAATGGTTTTAAACTGGGAGAGGGGAGATTTAGATTAGATATAAGGAAGAAATTCTTCCCTGTGCGGGTGGTGAGGCACTGGCCCAGGGTGCCCAGAGCAGCTGTGGCTGCCCCCTCCCTGGAAGGGTTCAAGGCCAGGTTGGACGGGGCTGGGAGACCCCTGGGCTGGGGGAAGGGGTCCAGTAGGGTTGGGACCAGATGAAATCCAAGGACCCTTCCAACACAAACCATTCTATGATACACACACAAGATACATATAAATATATAGGTAGGTATCTTCAGCTGTGTAAAAGAAAATATTTTTCTTTTCTATTTCCAAGACTCCATGGGTCATATGAAGCTTTGAAAGGAGGCAACACCACTGAAGCCATGGAGGACTTCACTGGAGGAGTCACAGAGTTCTATGAGATCAAGGATGCTCCTAAAGATATCTATAAAATCATGAAACATGCCATTGACAGAGGATCCCTCATGGCCAGTTCCATTGATGTGAGTTCATATAAACTTTGTAGATGAGCTGTAAGAAATGGCAGAGAAGGACCTCTCCATCTATAATCAAATATATGCCACCTTTTGGAACTGCTTGGTTTAGTCCACATGGCAAGCATCCGTTTCTAGGAGATGGAGTAACTAGACAGCACCCTCTAGCTATTGGTAAATAGCAAGTGCCAAAAGAGAAACAAACAGAAGCAGAACATGGAAATGGAGAGAAGGGGTGCAATCAGCAAAAGAAGCACCCCCCACGCTCAGTGCCTCACCCAGTAAAATTAGGTTAGTATGGGGGTGCTGCAACTGTTAAGACACAGATCTTCATGTCAAAGATGCTAAGTGTGCAAACACGTAGGAAATTAACCCTTTGGCTGCCAACATAGCCTTAGATTGCCTTCATTTATGGTGAATACATGTAAAAAAATTAGTTTCAATAACCATTACGGAGTCTGAATTTGCAGGAAAGGCAGGAAAAAAACTGGTGCTATCAACCACTGTAGATAAGTATGGACATGATGAGAGAGAAGTTATCTAGGCTATCTTTTACCACTCACCTTTCTTGTAACATTTCTGTTTTCTCTCCCTGCATGATACTTTTCTCCCACTCTCTGTACCAGGATAACCTAGGCTTTTCCTATGGATCAGCTCCTCGGAGCGACATTGGGGAACTGATCGCTCGAATGGTGAAGAATCTAGAAAACGCACAGATGACTCACTCCACTGTAGACTACCAGGGGACAGATGAGAGGCCAGCCTGGGTTCGTATGCCTCCAGAAGCAGTTGACTTCACAGTGCTTTTATTTACAGTTAGAGAAGCATATCCCCTTTGCTTTTAAATCCTTATTTGGCTTGACTGAACTGTCCCAACACTAAAGACCTGTTCTTATGGATGCTATCTGACATATGTGTTAAAAGACTTCAGTGATTTCAAACACAGTGACTGATACTAAAGGGCTTCACTGATACTGAGGCAAAGGGCTGTTGGTTTGTGGCACAGGCTTATAATTTCCAGAGCAGGAAATGATTACTGGATTTTATCAAGTCCCTTGCTTACAAAGGATGTGGAGAACAAGAAAATTAAAATACTAGAATAGAATAAGATCCTCAATTGTGGAGGGAATGTGAACGAAAGAAAAAGTGAGTTCTGCATGGCTCCAGGCACAAAAACACTTGGTGCACTTATTTTGAGGCAGATTGCTATTGACCTCTGCCCACAGATAGAGGGGAGTCTGCACTCAGGATGCTCCTTTTAGATTAGTGCCATTAAGATCCTCCTTTAAAATGCCTAACAAGGAAAAGGGAAAACATGCCGAGTTTTACACGTGTGATGAAATACAAAGTAACTCCAGCATACCTAAATATCTAGCAAAATAAAGAGAGAGGTGTTAAAACTGTTTAGGAAAAAATCCTATACTGGTAAATTTAAAAGCTTTCAAATCTGTAGAGAGACACATTGCTGCCTTCTCTCAGGCAGCTGTCATACCTTCCCCTTTAGGGACCTGCATTTCCCTGACAATGAAATTAGATCTCTCGCTTTACAGAGAAAAAACCCAACCAACCAACAACCCTCCAAAATGACATAATCTAAAACTTTTGGTTGTGCAAACCATCTTCTGCATTTTCAGCGGAAATAGCTGATTTTTCCTTTTTTGACATACATATTTTAGTCTTCCCAGAAGACTGAAATGGTGTCATTCTTCAGGAAAGCCCAGAATGAATGTCTTGTTTTGCAAGCATGGCTGCCCCAATCACGCATATTTTGGGAGGAATTTCCTCCCCAGTGACTGTCTACTGAAAGGAGGTTGCAGAACTCTTTCCATAGTTGCTGCCCCAGCAGCAGTTGTGCTGCTGTTTTGGTTTTTTGTGTTTTTTGTTTGTTTGTTTGTTTTGTTTTGTTTTTGCACATTCCTGAACCATCACCAGAAAGAAAATCAGGACCTGATAGAAAGAGGCACATAGTGTAGCCTTCAGAAGCATTTCAGAGAAGTAACCCAGGGTACCACTAGAAGTTAATATTCTTAAACAGAAAAGAGAGAAAGGGGTTCTGATAAGTAATGATGGCAACAACATGAGTATAACCGAAGAAAAAAGGAAATAGGTATGAGGTTATAGGCATAAAAAGTATGGAAACAGGAGAACAGGAGCAAGAAAAAAAAAAAAAGAAACAGGAGGGAAATAATGGAAAATAATTGCAACAGCCAGGAAATATATGCAAGCTGAGAATCTGTCTGTGTTACCGTACTAATCCTCCATTTCCAGCCCTGCCTTTGTCATGCCCTCACACGTGTCAAGGAGGGATGGCCGAGTTACTAGCAGGGCCTTGCTGTCACATCTCAGTGACAGGCATAACGGAGGAGGGGAAGTTTCACACATGGTCCACCTGCACTTAGCAGACCCTTCCCTCCCCACCGATCTCGGTGATCTCTCTTACGAGTACAGCAGACAGTGTGCACCTGCCCTCTTGCTCTCAATGCTTTAGCTGCTCGACAAAGAGCATTCTGAGATTTGCAGATAAAAATATCTCAGACACACAAACGGTTGGTTACCAAGACAGCAAATGTATTTACACCTGAGCAACACATTGCTGAGGAAAGCTAGGCCCTTCCTGAACGTCAATTGGGAAAAATTTCAATCATGAGGATTTTAACAATTATGGACTAAAATGTACATCTCCACATGAAATTAATTTTCTTTTAAAAAAAGTGTAAGTTAGTAGGAACAGTGTATTAAACAAGGTGTTTAAATGTCATTGTGGTAAGATAGCAGCCATGTGTAAAGATGAAAGTATTCTTCTAGGTGTTGATCTGCTCTGATGTTTTCAGTTAATATGTAATAGTCTTACTGAGCCATACAAGAACATACTATCCCAGAAAGGACTGAATAGTCCTACTAATAAAAAAACCTAACTATTTTGATTAAGCATGCTATATACCAGTGGGTTCCAAGAGCAAAAATTAACCTACACAAAGGGAAGAAGTAAATCACAAAATATCCTTTCCTACTGATATTATTATTTTTTCCCTTTTTTAGTTCATGCTTTACTCCTTTCTAACCAACAACATTAATTCGGTGGGCACTAAGCTTGGTCACCTTGGCAAACAAACACAAAGAAGAGAACGAGACAAAAAAACCCTGTCACCTGAACAGTGTAATCCTCCCTCCTAAAGCCCTGCGTGGCAATACCTGCCTTAGAGCAGCCAGCTGAGCTTTGTATGACTCTTACAAGTTTTATCTTGTGTCTAACAGACCATAATGCCAATGCAGTATGAAACCCGGATGTCTTGTGGGCTCGTCAAAGGTCATGCCTACTCTGTCACGGCCGTGGAAGAGGTATGTACAGTCCCTTTCCTCCAGCCATGGGGAGCTGTGGTTTACACTGGCCTAGCACAATGCATATCAAGCAAAGCTAAGAGCAGGGGGAAAAAACCAAAACAAGTTATGGGCTAAGGAAACAAAATTTATATTTAAATAAATTAAAGCCTTGTGGAAAAACAATCCTGTCCAACTTTTGGCTTTCTGGGGAAATGGATATTCCACTGCTTGGACAAAGGTGGCCACAGCTGGCCACCTCCTGGTCTTACAGCCTTCCTGCACTCATCCCAAGCAGGTCAGCCTGAGTGACGGCCCAGGAAAGCACCATCACTGGCAGAGCTGGTATCAGCAACTTGACAGGCAGAACAATTCCTTTTGAACCTACTC
Organism: Tyto alba; assembly: GCF_018691265.1. NCBI lineage: Eukaryota > Metazoa > Chordata > Aves > Strigiformes > Tytonidae > Tyto > Tyto alba. The sequence goes on from NW_024881280.1 coordinate 8,876,208, forward strand.
TCAGTCTTCTCTTTTTGCATTCTGTTTCAATTAGACAACATTTAAAGGGGAAAAAATACGTCTGGTAAGGCTGAGAAACCCTTGGGGGCAGGTGGAATGGAACGGACCTTGGAGTGACAAGTGAGTAAACCAGAACTTCATGTGATTTGAAAAAAAAAATTGCAGCTTGATTTGCCCTTATGCAGCTTGTGCATGACCCGATCATTTAATGATGAGGTATCTGTATTGTCTTTGCTGTCATTCTGACACAAGCACTTTGAAGTTGATCATAGTTGAAAGCTTAGCTGAAGCTGTAAAAAGAAGAGAGCACCTAGAAAAGATGTTTAGAGGGGCTCTAATCGATGGAAATGAAAAGAGAGCCCAGTCTATCTGATTTTACTGTCTAGCAAGTTCAGCAATGTCTACTTTCAAAACAAGATGTGACAGTAAAAAAAAAAATCTTTTAAGTCGTGAAAGAACAGGATGAAGCAAGATGCCAGTACATGAGCGAGTTTGGATAAAGCTTCTTATTAAGTTTTACTAAAAGGAATTTCAATAGCTACTACAGAAGTGAGAATCTGCAAATGCTTTTTTCTTCAAGCTAAATAAAATGAACACGGTTCAGCAGATTTTGACAGGTGCTGAGAGGAGGTCTGAAGGGAAGGCAAAGAGAGGTAGAGTAATTGCTTTTTTATTTGGACACGTGGAGGAGGGTAGCAGTGAGAACAAATGTTTACAGGGCTCACAAAGGGAAAACTATATGGATGCAATAAGATGACTCTTGACTTCCTGCTCTACAAGGCTTATGGTAAAGAGTAAAAACGTTAATGAAAACGGTATTGCAAATTGTAATCTAACTTGTGTACTCCTTTGAAGGTCAGAAGAGTGGAACTTCATTAATGAAGCAGAGAAAATCCGCCTGCAGCACAAGATCATGGAGGATGGGGAGTTCTGGTGAGAATATCACTCAAAAACCTACGCTTCTCTAGGAGATACACAGCCACAGCAAAAATTAATCACACTGTACTACTTAAATCTGCTAAAAACATTACAGTAATCCCTGTTCCATTTCACATTCCCAATAAGCCCTGCTCTGTGATCCCTTCATTCTCCCACCAGGGTTTATTTATTGAGTGCCACCAGAACAGTTCCTTCTAATTATGCTACACTTCCACAAGCTCTCCATCACCCTCACTATGTACCATCCTCTCAGCCCAGATTCTCCCAGTTTGGAGCTGTACCTGCATTAGTTGACCAACGAACAAGCCAAATGCACTAGGAAATAACGGCACTCCCACTGCAAGCTTGCCCTGGCAGTGGCAGTATCGTTGGTCACCCTCCTCCCCCTTACCAGGATCTTTCAGACAACCACCCACCACGTATACCCATTTGGGTTCACCTTCCCCTCAATTCCTCCAGGATATCATTTGAAGATTTCATGAGGCACTTCACAAAACTTGAGATCTGTAACCTCACACCTGATACTCTGGAAGCCGATAAACTCCAGACCTGGACAGTGTCAGTCAACGAAGGGCGCTGGGTGAGAGGCTGCTCAGCTGGAGGTTGCCGCAATTATCCAGGTGAGCACCGGGTCTCAAGAGATACGGCCTCTTTGATGGGGTCTGTGTTAGATCCCACAGGCAAAGTCATACCTCAGCCTGATCAGTGCGCGGCCACAGGAAAAGCCTTGCTTCCTCAGTGGGCGAGGCATGTGATTTTGTAGCTGAAAATCTTCTGTCACTGTGATTGTGATGGCACCTCGTAAGCCCAAGAGACAGGCCTGGCTAAGATAAAACATTGTTCAAATTCTTCACAGTGCCCCAAGTAAGATAAAAGAGAGAAATCCACTTTCTGATAGTTTTAGGTGCTTTGGAAGTTTGTCAAATGCCAGTTCTTCATTCGATATCCTCCTTTGCTGTGCAGTTTTGTTAGAACTATGTAAAACCCGTAAAACATTTAAAAAAAAAAAATGTATTAGCCAATTTTAGCCCTTCCCTCAGGAGCCACAGGCAGGGAACTTAAAAGTTCTCTTTGATCATGAGTATCGTTAGAAAACTGAAGATTTACATGTTTGCTTTGGGTTGTTGGTGGAATTTCACAGACACGTTTTGGACCAATCCCCAGTATCGCTTAAAGCTCCTGGAAGAAGATGATGATCCTGAGGATGAAGAGGTTGTCTGCAGCTTCCTCGTTGCACTGATGCAGAAAAACAGGAGGAAAGAACGCAAGCTGGGAGCCAACTTGTACACCATTGGCTTTGCCATCTACGAGGTACCAGCTCTAGACTTTGTTCTTCACACCACTGTTGCAAATCCTGACAGGATGCATTTACTAAGAGAGTCACTGAATAATTCAGCCTGATTACAAGAACTGCAATTTTTACTTTGCAAGGAACTTAGGGGAAACCTGGAAAAGAGGAATAACAAGGCTTTGCAACCATTCCAATGATAGTCACCTCAAGGTTTACCCCATCTATAAGTAATACACTTTTTAAGCTTTTATAATGACTTAATGCCAGATTTGAACATATTCCTTCCCATATGTTCTTCAGTCTCCCTTTCATCCTTGCTGAAACTAAACATTTATTTGGCAGAATGCTGTAAAAAAAGGAAACAGACACCCAAGACGCATACATAGTGATTAAGCTCTGTCCCTGCTATTGACTTAATTAAGCCAATTTACTCAGTCCTTTGCACAAATACATTTAGTTCAGATCTTAATGGATCTCATGTAGATCCCAAGAAATCTAGAAGAGAAAATTTCTTGGAGTATTTCTCTAACTTGGGCATTTTAATTACTGGCTGTGTCCCCAGAAATCTGTGCGAATGCCCTTCTGTATGATGTACAAACAAGTAGGCTCACCTAGCAGCTCTGACTGTTTCTTCTCTTTGTTTCTCCCCAAGGTGCCCAAAGAGGTATGAGCAGACCGGAGGCAGATTGACATCTTGGTGTATACTCACAGCTAGTGTTACTGTTGTGCCTGTCTGTAAGTCAGCAGGAAACTGTCCAGTCAAGTTTATTCTCAGGGATGTAACAGAAGTGAAACTGCTAACCTTTCTATTTCGATCGTTTATTAGTAGCATTTTGCGAGTAATTTTTAGTTCATTCTCACCCGCACCCCGTTTTCACTTGCACCTTTTCCTCAGTCCTTCTTTTCTATTCTGTACAAGACCTGGGCATGGCTTGCAGAGTCATCCAGTGAGCCAGGGCTGCTGGAAGCAGCATCAGCAAGCGCTTTGCCTTTGCACTCTGTGCAGAACCACCCTAAACCACTTCCATTTCCTACTGCAAATAATGCCAATGGCCTATAGCCTGCAGTCACAGAGTTTTCTCTATAGTCTTAGAATTTGTGGTATTTTCAGCCATTGAAGAAAACACATTAAAAGTACACAGGTTAAGTTTTCCTGAGCCTGCCAGGAGCTGAATCATTGGCATCACAAGTTTTGCAAACAAGCTCACCTGAAGGTTATGTTACCTGGAAAACATGAAGATGACAGTATGACTGTTGTCTTTGCTGACTATTTTACAGGTGGTTATTTCTGCAGCAAACAGCCTGCAAGTCTTCCTAGCCCACAATTCTTGACTTAATGTTCATATTTGAACAGATGCAATGTTTTATTATCACGTTTCTCTAGCAGATACAGAATTCATGTTTTCTCCAGGCAAGGACATGTTTCCACTGAAAGCTCCTTCACCTTACCACACACTGCATGTAGGAGATTGCATATACCATTCCTTGCCATGCCACTCTCCAAGGACAGTAGCTAAACTTTGGGTACATACAACTTAACATCCAAAAAAACCAGTAAGGTAAAAGCACCTACACAGCGGAATTCAGGCAACGCTCTGCAGGGGGGCCCTTGGAGCAGCCCTCAGCAGCCAACCAGACATAGTCAGTAGGAACTTAAAGGAACTCCCTATCTGTTACCAGCTAGCATCCCTCACCAGCTCCCTGCTTGCTAAGCTGTTGCTTCATTTCTCTTTTCTGTTCCAACCATGTACTGCCTGTGTGACAAGCCACCTGGGGAATGGGTAAGACTGCCTTGAATACAAATTGACTTATTTGTTCTGCAGATGCATGGTACTAAGCACCACTTGCAAAAGGATTTTTTCCTCTACAATGCCTCCAAAGCTAGAAGTAAGACCTATATAAACATGAGAGAAATCTCTGAGCGCTTTCGGTTACCTCCCAGCGAGTACGTTGTCATCCCATCAACATACGAACCCCACCAGGAGGGAGAATTCATCCTGAGGGTCTTCTCAGAGAAAAGAAGTCTTTCAGAGTAAGTTACAGATCCACTTACCTGGCCATAAAGCTGGAGGTGAGCTTGGTAGTCTGATATAGTCATGCTCCCAGGTTGCTACACCTTGCTTTTAATTGTCTTAACCTCATTAGAAACTCCAAGTTGCAAACTCATTTCCCTGAGCTTCCCTTATAGTCTAACAAGAGCCTGCTTTGAATTGTCTTAGGAGAAGTTTACTAGTTGCAGGATATCCTTTGCAAATGTATCATTAGCCATTTTTAATAATGAAAAATCAACCTGTCTGGGTTTTATTGCTATAAGCCACTGGCTGAAGTCTTGGTCAGATAGATCACTGAACCAGCTCTAATTTCACTCATGAATGAAACAGAGAAGTACGTAGTTACATCTTTTCCATCCTGCTCTTCAACTGGTTTATCAGAGCTCAGCAGATTGCAGCCAGTATTGCTCTACCTAGGTCAAATGGCTTCTGCTTTACTCCCAGCTGTCAAAGTTCAGTGTTATCAAGGCCCCAGGCAGCAGCCCTCCTGGAAGTGGTACTTGGGATCCTTGGCTTGAACTGGGAAAAAGCTACATCTAGAGCCAGCAGCTGTTATGTTTGGAAGCCAGCCCACACTACTGGCTGCTTACAAACCAGCTACAGAAACAAGCAACGTTGAGAACAGTGTCTTTTGTGATTTACTTACTTTCTGCTTTCTTCTAGGGAGGTTGAAAACATGATTGAGGCAGAGCGTCCATCAGTAAGTACTGTCCTGGGCCTCTTTGTACATGAATAGGAGTAGGTAGAGCAGGAGCGTCACATCTAGGGCAGCCTACAGCAGAAAACCATTCGCAGCCACATGACAGCTCCTTTAGCATAAATTCCAACATTTTTTTCTCATCAAGTTACTTCTATTAACACTTGCTTTATATAAATTACTTTCTGATTTTGTCAGACCAAAATCTTTTGCCAGATTTAAAATCTGCTCCTGGCATAAAGAAGCTGGATGCTAAGCATTGCCCGTGCCTTCATCAATGGAGTTTATTCATTCACCAGGGGAGGCCTAGCTCTGTACTCCAAGATATTTTGTTTGTGAAATTGGCATCTCTTCTAATAAAGAGAAAGAGTACCTTATTTTGAAATACATGCTTTCTGGAAAGGGATCCTAATGATACTCTGATTCAAACTAGCATCCATGACAAGCTTTAACTCTTCACCCTCTTCCCCAAAACATCTTTGTGGGAGTATACTAGAGCTAACAATACAATTAACTTTGAAAAAAAATCAGAGGAAATGCTCTTGCACAGAAGTGAGCTCTATCAAACCTTGCTCAGAAGCGTTCCCCTTTTGTTTGCTGTCATGATAAAATATCTGTCCAAATCCGGTGGAATTTAATTGCCACTTCAGATAAGATTGATCTGTGGGCACAGAAGTCCAATCTCTACTACACTGACAGGTGGGAAAAAGAAAGGGAATAGACAGTACTAAAGGTACAATAGAGATTTTATTCAAACAGACAAACCCCCAGACGAGATGGGACACTGTTTTGCTATGGTTTCTGCAGTTTCTGTCCTTCAGTATGCCAGACCTTGGTGGGTGCATTTTCCCTCATTTTTGGAGATTTTAAAACTATTAACATAGGAAATAGTTTACTTTTTTCATCAGCTCTGCATAATCTGGGTAAAATCTATAATTCTCTTTAAAACAACCTTTTTTTTTTTTTTTTTTCCTTAAATTTTGTCTCTTTTTGTACAGAAGAAGAAAAAGGGCAAGGTGGGTAATTGTGCTATGTGCTGAGTGACAGCGAGGCAAAGAGCATGTGCAATGCACGCAGCAAGAGCAGAGTTCCTTGGTATCATGATTTCTCTGCATCTGGAAACTGATCTAGTTAATGAAGGGCACTGGAAAAGAGGCCATCTGCAGCCAGCAAAGATACTGTATTCCTGCACTAAATTCTAAAGAAATAACGTTAGCATCATATACCATTCTCACTCAAGAGGGTGGGCAAAAGGGTAACAGAAACTTTTCAGCTTTATAAGCTTGATTCTCTGGGTTGCTCCAACTGCCCTTCCTTCCTGCCTCTCCACAGGCACCCTGATATCCCTTTCTAGTGAAAAGCACCCCCTTCTCCAGACATGTGCCCTCATATTTGCTTTCTATTGTCTAACACAGCTGCTCCTCTTTCCTGAAGTTTCTGCTCACCAAAGTCCAGGATTCTCCTTTCGATTCTACACAACACATTTAGGACCTTGAAAATGTAAAAAGACATTTTAATCTCAAGACAGGCTAATTGCAATTAATACTCTAGGGTAACATTTGCACCTTGTAGCAGATTTCCTTGTTTTACATGCACTAAAACAGAACAATTGCACGTGGCTGCTTACAGCTGAATGCTTCAAGAATTAATACAAAGAAAGAACATCTGCTTTGCATAACTAACAAGCTCCTACACATATGCTCTTTTTCTGTGTAGGATTCAGATTCTGTTTGTTTTCAGTGCTACTGTCCTTCATAGAAAGGGGCAAGTTCATCAGTTTAACTGAGAATCAAGAATCTGGGAGGCTTAGTTTTATAAAACAAAAGCAACCCCCCCCCCCAAAAAAAAAAAAAACAACCCTGAAACATTTAAACATTTTTTTTTTACTGAATTTTACTGAAAAGTAAAGCTAGATGCCAGAGATTCCCTTATCTTGCAAAAAATACTTTTGCAGCTTTTTTAGCGTGAGGACACCAGTAACTTGAGAAATTTCCCCACCTTTGTTTTCTTTCTTTTCTTTCATTCCCAGCTCTGGCTGCTACGGTCACACTCTTCGAGGCGAGAGCTGTTGCTGCATGTGCTTTACCACAGAGTACTTGTCACTAAATATTTTTCCTTCCACTACTTCTCACGTAATTTCCATTTCTCTTTTGGTCTCTTCCTTCTTCTTCTAGCCTATCATCTTTGTTTCCGACAGAGCAAACAGCAATAAGGAGCTGACAGCTGATGAAGATGCTAACAAAGATGGTGACAAAACCCACACAGATGAGAAAAAGGTTTCTGCAGGGGGAAATAGGGCTTGGGCTGGCTAGCATGAAAGAGTGGCTGGGGAGAACACAGGAATGGGGCAAAGAAAAGTCCTAAAATAGCCAAGAGCTTTTCATCAAATCTTAGTATAACTTGCATCTAGCTTACGTGGATCTAATGAGCATGCACAAACAGAGATTAGCCTGTCAGTTATTTAACACTTGTGCTGGAGGATTTAGTTGCTTGAAAACAACATCTGGTTGCTCTCTCATACAAGGATCCCGTCTGTGAAAGATCTGTTCCCCATGAGCAGCACAGTTCAATCTGCTCTTGCTCAGCTCCCTGCAGTGGTTCCCACTTTACCCTGGGCTCATGCGTAAATGGCACCCGAGGGGCTTCAGGAGCTCCTGGCAATGATCGCAGCATCTCCCCTCCACTTTTCTCTCACTACCAGAGAGGAGGAGAACAGGGTAGTGAATTCAGAGCTCCTGCCTGCAGGTGGGCGAGGGCTGTGAGATGCAACAGCCAGATCCCACACCCAGGCTCGTGGCAGCTGGAGACACAGCTGGAGTGTCTGCTAACCGGGAGCGCGCCGTTCTGCTGCAGGGCTGCCAGGGCATTTCGGTGGCCAGGGGGGAACCAATCTTAACTTTCCTCTGCATTTAGACCAAAAAACAGAACAAAACAAAACTAAGGCAATAAAATCAGTTTACAGGGGTGGGGAGGGGATAAAATCATAGAAAACCAGGTTGAAGGGGACCTCAAGGATCATCTGGTCCAAGCTTTCTTGGCAAAGTATATTTTCCTTTTTAAATATCAGCCTGAGTCCAGGCTTGCTCTTTGCATGTGTCTGAAAAAGCTTCACTTCCACCCTTTTCCTGTCTCATGTGCTGCTTGTCTCCACCAATAGGTACCCCACATTACAAAGAGCTCTCCAGCCTGTGTCTCTGGTCAATTCACAGCCTACTGGGCAGCTATGGAGCAGATACCTCTCTTATGCTCAAAACTTCTCCTTTACAATATTTTGAAACAAAAAAATAGAAGATAAACATCTGTCAGTGAAAGTAATCATTTAGGGTCCTTCCAAGAGAAAAGAGAGCAATGGGATGAAGTTAAATACTCAGCAGTTTTGCCAAGGAACGCATTTAACCAAAAAAAAGGGGAAAGGGACTGGGGGAAAACCCATTTCTTCAAAGACCTCCAGATTCACTGAGAGGCTCTCTTGCGCAAAGGTGAACGAGCCATCTAGGCTCCTTCCCTTCCCTGCTGGGCTAAGGATGTATCTCTTCTTTGCTTGTCTCTTTTCAGCGTCCTTCAGCAAAAGCTCGAGATGGGAGTGAAGAGGAAAAACAGTTCATGAATATTTTCCGACAGATCGCAGGGGATGTGAGTGTGCAACCAATCCCTGTCTCTGCCATCAAAGTAGCCTAGCCCCAGCAGCACCGAAATCAGCTGCTTCACAGAGTCAAAACACTGAGTTTTAAAATTTCCTTTGAATTCCCTTCCATCAAATTTCCTCTGAGATCTGAAGCTAAGCAAAATCAAATCAAAATCTGATTAAGTATACAGCTATCCTCATATGTACATATAAACTATTCCCATCGTGTACGAGGGAGCCTTATTTAAATTCAGGCTTTTACTTCTACCACTACGACAAGATGCTATTTTGCGTACCACATACAAACAAGTTAGAAATGCAATGCCTTCCATTATATGCTTAACGAGGGAAGTTAAAAGTAAAAACAGATCAAAGGATTGCATAAATCAAGAGGCTGCAAGTAGGTTATAGGGATTTTTGTATTTTGGCTTATACAGTGGCTTGAAATTACTGTTTGTTCTTCTAGCCGTAGTTTACTTAGCACTCTATGTTAATTTTAGACCTGCCTTGTACTGCAGCATCAAGAAAGGTTTGGACTAATATTTGTATGAACTAGAAGGCTCTCTAGTTTGAAGCACATATATGCCATACTGAAAAGTGATCAGAGACTTCATACTTTTAGCATATCCATCCGTAAAATGATCCAATCAATAAGGACTGTTGTAATTAATGATATTCTCACCCCATTTCCCACCAGGACATGGAGATCAATGCTGAAGAACTCAGGAATGTTCTCAATAATGTCGTAAAAAAACGTGAGTTTGAGCATGTTTTTCAGTAACCCTAGACAAAGAAATCTGTGATATAATGTAACCCTCCACCCCTGAGTTGCCCTCTAAAAATTATTTATGGTTTCAAACTCACAAATTTCCTAGTTACACTTTCATGGACTTTGCATCCAGGGCTTTAGGAAGCTGAATGTTTCATAGAGATTCCACAAGTGATCAAGTACCGATAATGCAGAAATATGTCAATGTTCATTGGAAGCAGCACACAGGATAATATAGCATTTCTGGCAGTCTGCAAATGCCCTTTAAATATACATAAAATCATTCTGATGGAGAAGCAGACCTTTCTCCCTATTTAGCAAACTTCAGGCTACAGACCCTGGGTTTGCTTTGTTACCTGGAAGTTAGTTTGGAGTTTTCCAGATATTTTTATTGTATGTAACAGGTAAAGAAAAGCAACTTCTAATTCACAAGCTGTAACACTACTTAGAGTCTCCTCAGATTTCTCTTCCTCACTGAATGAAGGAAGTCGGTTTGGCTTCTACTTTGAGTGGAATTACACCTGAGATGAAGCAGCCCTTTCTGACCTGCGTGATCTGTTTTCACCTGGGATCATTTATTGCAGATAAGGACCTCAAGACAGAAGGATTTGAACTGGAATCCTGCCGCAGCATGATTGCTTTAATGGATGTATCCTTTTCTGGTAAAAGAGGAGTGCTTGATACCGCACTAGTCCACTTGGGTTGTATTTCCCACCACTACACACACATAAGGCAGGGCAGCAGAACAATACGTTATAGTCTGCGGTCAGGTAACACAGCGTTCCTGTTCGGCACATCTTAACTCCAGTCATCTCAACGTTAGCGTAGTTGACAGATGAAGACACCCCAAAACAGAAAACTAGAGAATAAGTCAGTCAGTATGGTACCCTTACTTGGGTATCAGCGACTGGCCAGCTCATGTACTAAAGCATGATTTTTTTAAAGCGTTTTTTAAACCAACTCAACATAACTACAGTTCTCGCCAACAAATTTACACGTACAGAAATTTTCTCAGAGGAAGTATAATAAAACACACTATGGGATGCCATATGGGGTTACCTCTGACACAACATCACTCAGTTTTCCTATTTGACATAATGCATGATTTTGAGAGGATATGAGTGCATTCAAGCATAACCATAAGCAAACTGTAACTACAACCCGGAGCCATAATGGTGGGAGCCTAAACACATTTTTGTAAATGGCTTTAGTCAACATTTTGCTTAGTTCTCAGTTCATTTTAAGCAAAGTATAAAGAGCTTTGCTCCATGGTAAAACTTGGTTCCATGGTAAAACTCGGTTGTCTTAAAAAAATGTTAGACAAGCTTCACATTTGGTGATATTTGGAAAAAGCCCACTAAAACATCTTGCTCAAATACTTTATAACAGCTCCAGGAACAAGCGTCTCTCCTGTACCAGATGTTTGCTTCTACACAAAGTAGAAAGTGTTTCACCCTCCTCAAACAAAATTCTATGCACAATAACCAAAACATTCACAAATATTTTATTGCACAGCTCAGCCAACTCTTAATGCTGAGAAAATCCTGAACTCAGTTTCACATTCATCCCTTCACCGGTAGTTGCAGATTTAATTAATTTTCTCTTAAAAATATTGTGGTTTTCGTACCTGAATGTTTGCATCACAGACAGATGGCTCCGGGAAGATAAACTTTGATGAGTTTCGACATCTCTGGGACAAGATTAAAAGCTGGCAGGTACTGTTGGTATCTACAGTGCTATCTTTCACGGCTTCTGCAGCACAAAAGCTTGTATAGAAAAAAACCCAGAACTCTACATACACTAAGCAAAAAGAAAACCTAAAAAAGTTGCAAATTAGCTTCTAAAGAGTAATGTCTCTCCTCATCCTATCCACAGCCTAAATAAATAGCCTGAATCTCTGAAGCTCCAGCACTCAAGTAAAAACTTCCCCCATGAGAATAACATGGAGGCATACAAATTGGAGGAGGAGGAGGGGAACTAGAATCAGGCCTCACAAATAGCTTAATTAGGGCAATCAAGAGAGAGGATTAATAGCATAAACTCAAGTCAAACAAAAAGTGTCTCTGGGGGAGAGCTTTTTGCTTCTCATGGTATGGATCTAAATTATTTTGCTCTGTGATTGAGAGGAGCTCTGTGCTAATAACCCAGACTGCCCAGCAGCAGCAATGTGAGGCAAATGTTGAAGCCTCCAAGTGCCTGAGGCACACATCCCATATGCAGTTAGTGGGTACGTTCAACAGAAGTACAAGCTTTTATTTCTCCTGTGTATTTATTTTTTTCTTTTTCCAGAAAATTTTCAAACGTTATGATACGGATCATTCAGGAACTATTAACAGCTACGAGATGCGCAATGCAGTCAAAGATGCAGGTAATTCCCCCTGTGTCCAGTGCCCAACAACTGAAGAAACCTTATTTTGTTCGATGTATCACAGGGTGAGATCAGGAACACAGCTGTGATTTTTAAAAACAGATGCTAAAGAAATTAAAAAAAAAAAAAATTTTCCCCCAGAGCTTCTCAAATATCTGAATGGCAAGCCTTGTGTGTCCTGCCAACCAAACAGACCTCTTCAGCTCTTTAAACTTTCCAATGCTCTGCTTGTTTAAGGATCTCCCACTAAGGGTCCTGCTGTTCAGAGAGACCAGGGAATGCTGAAGGCATTTGCTCTCATTTAAGCTGTGGATTCTTTGTGATTGTGTAAGTAACAAAGAACAGTGGAAAACCTTCAACCCACATGTACAGGCACTGAAACCAAGGTGGAGCAGGTCAATGTACAGGTTTGCATCAGAGGCAATTGGATGGATATTTCTTGAGTCCTGCTCATATTTCTTAGGCCCTAAGCCACTGCAGGCTCAGTCTCCTCTTCTACTCATGCAGTGAGAAGAAAGTATTTTTGCAAAACTCGCAAGTTAATGAAATTCAGCCTGCAAAGAGGTGCTTTTGACTTTTCTTGCTTCTTGTCTCAAACATACCGGCGTGCTTCTTCCCCTGGACAGCAGGCCTCCCCCAGCAAATGTCTTGACCAGCTCTCTAAGAGAGCAAGATGACTTATTTAATCAAAAAATCTGAAGTATCACTAAAACCTAGATGAGAGGTTTTTAGTGATATTTCATCTTCAGGAATATTTTGGCACATCAGTTAGCAGTTCATCAAGGAACAGAAAGAGATGGCTGTCTTCTACTTTACAAAACATCAGTGATTTGATCCTTTGCTAAGCATAAAACTACACCTGAATTTGGACCCCTGTTGCAACAGAAATACACATCATTTCTATTTTCCAGGTTTCCATTCTCAGCAGGAAAGTTATCAATGTAAAAAAAAAAAATAAAAATTTAAATACCTCCTGCCCTGACTTTAGAACTAAGAACACATTTTACAATAAGAATTTCTCAGTCCTACAGCATGTAGGCTATGCATAACACTGCGTTTAGCCAACAACCGGTAGCACCCAAATCATGACAGACCCTTTACGCAGTGCAGTCACACACTGCAGCAGTCAGTGCCACAGCTTGGTAAACCCACGCCAAATTATCACATCAATTTTTTGACCGTTGTGTAATTGTGCTTTCAAAGCAACTTCCTGCTTCGTTTCTCTCGCCCAGTTTTTGTTGCTTTGCTCTTAGGCTCAGTGAAGCTGCAGAGTCTTTGGTGTGGACCTTTCCTCTTCATACTCGCAGCGTGAGGTAACTCACGTGCTATTTGCCCTCCCAAATCGTAATTTCAAAATGTTACTCCTGTTTTAAGCAAGCAGATGGAGACGGGGAAGCTTCTTATAGCTTTATTTCATTTCATTTAGTGGCTGCAGCAGTACCCTCCAGCCTGAGCCTGGGCTGGGCCTGGGAAGCCTCTACGGCCAGGCCGCTCCTGGAGGCCTGACGGGCACCGCTGCCGCCCCGGGGCTGGGGCCCAGCTGTGACCCGTTTCTGGTCCTCTGCAGGGTTTCGGCTGAACAACCAGCTTTACGACATCATCACCATGCGCTACGCCGACAAGAACATGAACATCGACTTTGACAGCTTCATCTGCTGCTTTGTGCGCCTGGACGCCATGTTCAGTGAGTGGCTGGCCTGGTGTTACTGGGCTGCCTCCCCTCCTCACCCCCAAAGCACCCGTACTCAAAGCAAAGGTTGTTTAAAGCACTACTGCCTATATATAGTATTAACAATTAAATATATGTGCTTAGAGAATCTAAAATGTAAGTCATCTCATACAGGCACAGAAGAAACCACTGCATTTCTCCTTGTGTTAGCTAAGGGAAAACACAGCAGAAAAACTTGCTGACCACATAAGTAAATACTTGCACAAGTGTGCATAATACAGCAGGAACACAGTTCGGTCTGCTATCTGGGATCATCTTTACATACACAGTAATTTAATCTACTCCATGTATTTTTATTTCCTTGCTTTAGGGGCATTCCACGCCTTTGATAAAGATGGAGACGGCATCATTAAGCTCAATGTCCTGGAGGTAAACTGCTTAGTGCCGGTATTTCTAACACAATGTCACAATACTAAATTTTAATCATATTATTTGTTGCACATGTTCTCAAGGGAGCCTAGGAAAGTTGCTCTGAAACTGTCAGCCAATTGATAAGAAACTGCAAAACCTCTTAAAAATTTTGGTACCGATTTTACATAGAAAACATCCATGATCTGCCAGCAACAGCTGCTCTGTACAACTCCAGTTGGTGCTGAAGGGCACAGCTGCAGACTCTTCATATCATATTTGAAGTGTTTCAAAAAACTTTTGAGATTTTTTTTTTAATGGGGCAATTTAAATCTAACATACCAATATGGTAATTAACTGATAGTGGGGCTTAACATAGTTCTTTACCTTTTGAAAATCTTACTAAGATGACTTAGAAAGTTTCAACTTAAAAACATGTCTTCTGCTAGAGCGACCACAAGAAAAACCCTTCACTTTTTTACAAGGGAAGGAGAAATAGGAGCAAGAAGCTTAAGACAAAATTCCCTACTACCACTATGCTTCCTACTAAGTGTCAGCAAGTAGCTGCCCTCTAGCTAGAGATGGTGGTGTCTCCATAGAGTTTATTGGAGGATGCCAACAAGTCTTCCCTCCTTTAATTCTAACTCTTCTTCCAGTGGCTGCAGCTCACGATGTATGCGTAACAGTGGAGTCATCGGCCACCTTCATCAAGAACATGCTTAAGACTTCTGTTTTGAGTAATTAGTTCCATTCATCCCCAAGTGTAAACAAGAGCGTTTCCTAATTATGTGCTTTGCTAACCAAGACAAACAGCGCATGGGAAGAAGCCCTTGGAAGAGATAACTGCAGTCCAGTAAGCAAACCGGTGCAGATATTCTGTAACTATTTTTATAACTTCCTGACATTTTCCTTTGGGCAAGGATTAATTTACTGAATTGGCTGAATTAAGCTTTTTATGCGTAGTAAAGACATAGAGCATGCACCGTGATTCTACTTATGCTGACAACTGGAAAAGTCTTCACTCAAGTCAGGCAAAACTGGGACTGCACCTTAACTGTGAAAGTCAGAGGTGTTTACTACCACCTTGTAATTAGTCATTAACTCGTGGTCCTGCTTTTGATACTGTGATTTCAGTCTCTTCATAATGTTGACTGAATAGTTCACATGAGATTGTGCTAGATTAGTATTATATGCATGCCAGTCACTTCTGCTGTTTCAGATAGGGTTGTGCAGGTCGGTTCTCTGCTATGCTAGGAAGAAGGCAGTAAGGCACAGCAGCCTGCAATACCTGGGTACGGCTTGGTCCAGTGCTGCAGCAAACGTACCAGAACCAAGCAATTTGCTCCCAGTTTTAGCACCCCCAATACTTGATTGCACATTGGACAATTTAAATGTTTTTTGTTGTTACTGTCGTCTCTGTCACATGGAGAAAGCTGTTTCCCATTCAAGACAGAAAACCTCTTCTACATACAAATTTATATATTCACACACACACTTCCCTCCCTCCTCAGGGTCCCATTTCCTGACAGTTTGATGTATTTCTTTATTGGAAGCAGTGACTCATAGCAGAATCAGACACTATGTTGGCATGACCATGTTGGGAAGATTATTAGAATGTGGAAGTACAATTAGTTTAATTGAACTGAAAATAAAATCAACTGGATTTTGGCCTAACTGTTAAGATTGTTTTTATTTTGAAAAAATACTTGCCAGTTTGCTCCTCAAATGCATTAAAAAAAAAAAAAAAAAAAAAGGGAATTAGGGAATTGAGCTTGAGAGGTTCCATCATTACCAGGTTTAAGGATGACACGCTCTCAGAACTGGTCAATCGTCGATCAATATAAAAATGGAAGGAAAATCTAAATCTGCAAGAGAAACTCTGGTCTCTTCACACCTTATCAGGAGAACTTTCTAGCTAGTTCTCTAATGGTCAAAAGTAACAAAGCAATCCACCATTGTAAAGCAAAATTGTGAAAACAAATTGTAGCACCAACTCAAAGTTTTTCTGTTAAGTAGTACATTTAACTGAAAGGTTACTAAGAAACAGAAAACTTTTATAGTCAAAAGTTCTTAATGGGGTCTTGCACTGTAACTTACTCTGGAAGAGTAAGAAAATCCTATAGTGTATCTAAAGAAGAGTTAGTCTCCTTTATACTCAACTTCTGTTTTAACCCAAATCACATTTTTAAGATGACTGGAACACTAGGAGTCCTAGGTTCCAGCCATGTGTTATCTCCACTAAGTTACTATTTTCTATGCAAAAAACACGTCGGAGGTCCCCTTAGGTGGGAAATTCAGAGAAAACCAAAATCTATCAGTCAAAAGATCAAAATCAGGATTTTTGATTGGCAAGTCAAACCTGGTCCTTGAAGTCCTGGTGAGTGAACTACCGACAGCTCCTGAGAACTCCCCTTTGCTGTGGGTCATGAAGCAAGGGAGTCAGGATGTCGTCTTGGAGGCACCAGCTGTGTGTGTGGACATTCGCCCTGTCAAAGGACTAGGTCTGAGATTCCTGCACGCTGGGAGCAAAAGCCTGCAGTATTCCTGACAGCGCTGGAGCTTCAAAGTGTCTAGTCTGATTTTATCCAGCCCTCTCATGGAAGGAAAAAATCCAAAAGGAAGTCAAGTTCTACCAAATCCTGTGAAAGAATCATTGTATTCATAACAAAGAAGAATCAGACTGACAAACCATAACAATATAAAGAACTTTTATTTTTCTTCTTTTTTTTTTTTTCCCCCCCTCTTATTTTTTTATACTTTTGCTGTGTAAAGTTTCATTACTATGCTCACAGCTTTGTACCAAAGTGAGAGAAGAAAACCAAGGTCAATCTGTGCACATGTTCTACACAGCTTAAATTATTAAATATTCCATCATGTTGTTTTATTCCACTTGCATCCTTCAGAAAGACTGTTTAACATGTAGAGCAAAATAAAATTTGAGAAGATGGCAGGCACATGTAACAGAATATATACCTACACAGTTTGCTCTTTCACTATTAAATATTTTACAGTCAGTAGCTGAAACTGTTTCCTTATCTTTCCTCACATGTTCTGCAACTCTGGACAACTTCAACTGTTTGAATGATAGTACCATACAAGCCTGAAAACCAAGATCCATCTGTACCTGTGTTTTAATTCAAAAGAAGGGAAAAATATTTTCTCAATACCCCATCCTTGTTGCTGGGAACCTGCAGTTTATTGTGAGTTTTCAGTTATCGTTGACCTTGATCTGGCATTACTGTACAGTTTGAAAATGTGCATTAAGAACTGCATTACTTCAAACACACTGCACAGCCAAACTCCTGCTATTTTACAGAAGTCAGCTCATGCGCTGCTGATACGTTTAAAGTCTGCAATTCACACCTAAGTGGCTCAAGGCAAGCAGAAGCTGGGATATTTAATGCACCTTCGTACCAACTGATGCAGCAGTTGTCCCTCCAGCCCCATCCACACACAGAAGCAGCAGCTTTAGGCCATAGAGTATTTTGCACTGTCAGTTAGCTGTTATTTTACCCTGTGATTTGAAGGAGAAAAGAGCAACAAATATAGACCAGAGTGGTGTCTTATCATTCAATACACGTGAGGCTATCGGGGTTGGTAAAGGTTAAGCTTTGCAGCCCACTTGAACTTCAAGTGACCATTTTAGGCTACTCACGCCCTCTTTTTGGAGCTCAGGCAGGGCTTGGTATGCCTCTGGCACAACAATTTCTCATGCTTTTGAAGAGAATGATGTAACTGGTTTCAGTAGCACCTGGCCCATTCTTCATGTCATAAAAGTGTACAATGCCTCTGAGCCCTTTCTATCTGCCGAGGAGACTCACAGATTAATAGGCACAATGTCAGTTCTGCTCCTGCCAGATGTTGTCAGCCACAGAGCAAGTCCAGAGCTCATTATTTAACATTTGACTAATAAAATAAACACAGCTAACCACAAAAATCAACCCTCACTCTACTCACTCTTCCACCCACAACGTTTTACTTGCGTAACAAACAAATTGAAAAGAAAAATAGTCCTGAAACAGGCTTCAGTTGTGCAGTACTGCTTTCCAGGCAAATGTGACTCTTAAATTTCACAAACAGTCCACCTTTCCAAAGTTATTACACTCTTTGACCTGAGGTTTATCAGGAGTCAAAACCCTAAGTTGCAAGGTCGGAGAGGACCTCATTAACGGCCACCAAGCCAATACATTAGTGTGTCTCTTCCACAGTTGCCTCCAGAAGTGAACTGCCAACAGCGAAAGCTGCACCAGATTCCTGATGAACAAGTAGGAAACCTCCTCACAGAACTCCAGAGAGGCCTGGGCACTTCCACGGCTGCACAGCTTCATAGCAAAAAAGAGATCCTCAGGGCAAAGCAGCACAGCATTTTCCTCTGAACCCCTGAGCAATCTTAAAAGTTGTTTTTAATTTGTGAAGCAAAATTTTATAAACACTTGTGCAGCTCTGCTATTTTCCTGCTTGTTACCCATTTTAAGATTCTTACAATACATCTGAAATGATGCAGAAATTTGGAAGAGATGCCACTGCTAAAACTAAAGCTGGATTTCAGAAGTCCAGACTTTTCAGGAGAACTGTTTTCAAGGACAGATAAGAAAATGTCATGGAGTACAAGAAAAAGAAGCCTGCTTTCACCAACTAGAAGAGATAAACCCAACAAGCAATCAGGAATGCAAATAAAGTGTAATAACTGTGTTTGTTGCAACACCTAGTGAGAAAGATCTTTACATGTTCCTGAAAACAGTTGAAAGAACGTGAAGAATCACAAGAAAGAAATAACAAAATCCACTCTCACACACCATTTTTCAGAATGCTACAATCACTCCACATGCTTGTCCCTAGAACACACACCTCCACTTCAAGCACAGCCCATGAAGGACAGCTTGAGACATTCACATTGTTTATGCCACTTTTCTAGATGCTCCCTCGCTGTGGTTCAAAAAAAAAAACCAAAACCCAGAAGAACTCTTGAATATCAGTAATTTTGGAAATGGTTTAAGTATTATGCAGCCTTCTGCTTTTCGGTCATGGGAAAAAAAAAAAATGTTCTCAGAGACTTTAGAGCAATAAAGCCTGCATCAGAAAACATTTACACTGCTCAGAGATTTCCCTGAACTGGATTCTCTCTTGAATTGTTTCATCCACAGACCACAGAAATAAAGAAAAACAAAAAAGAAAAAAAAATCCAAAACCACAAACACACACCCTCAAAATCAAAACAAGAACACCCTCAAAAATAGCCTAGGGCTTGAGCCACA
Source organism: Tyto alba (assembly GCF_018691265.1). Lineage (NCBI taxonomy): Eukaryota > Metazoa > Chordata > Aves > Strigiformes > Tytonidae > Tyto > Tyto alba. The sequence continues at coordinate 8,895,280 of NW_024881280.1, forward strand.
TATTGGGTTTTTTTCCCTGTCCACAAAACAGCTTAATAAAAAGCCCCAAATCACCACAAAAAGCATTGTAACCTCAGAGATTCGCATGTCTTTGAAGTAGGATGCTATTGCATCTCGTTCCTATTTTACTCCTGTCTCTCACAAAAAAATTATTCATGTCAAGCAATTACAGAGAAATTATGTTTAGCAGATAAGACAACAGAAAAATAGGGTGCTTCAGAGAAGGCCCTGAAGTTCCTTGATTTGATGGCAGTGGAACACCCATGGGCATTCCTCAGTCACTTTCTTGGCCTAAAAAGGCTTCTTTATAGTCAAAGAATGAGGCTATAGAACTTATTTGGTCTACGGTTGGTATACAGATCCTCAAAGTAGTGGTGAAAGAGATGCCCAGTAGAAGTAGCACATCCAATTTGTTTGGAACGTGCTGAATTCATTTATAAGCTGCTCAGTTTGGACACTGGGCTGTCCTCACCTTCTGGTTATAGTTTAAGGAAACCTCTGCTTTTTTGTCCTGAGCAGCAATTTAGGCAAAAGTGAACACAAAGCTCCTTGCTAGATGAGCCTCGTGGCTTAGAAGAGCTCTTTGCTAAATGAGCGTCATTACGGGAGAGAGGATTGCAAATGCAGGTGTGTTTCACTGAACTCAATGGGTAAAGTTTTCCCACCTGCAGAGGAATCCTGACAAGCTGAACAGCCTTTCCCTCTGCACTGGCTTCTTTGTGGCATCTTCTGTGCATTAGTAGAAACAAGACTTTTACACGTGATATGCATTTTGTATCCTCAGGTTCTGCTTGAGAGCTTTAGACTTTAAAATCCTGCTCCATTCTTTCCAGCTGAGATTTTGTGAACTTGATATAGCCCAAGCCAATTAAGGCAGCTCACAACAGGAACTAAACATTACTTAAGTGGATGCACTTAGACAGGCAGTGCCTTTGCACTTCTCTTGGCTTGCTATGCCATCAAGATAGGGGACTGCAAAGCTCAGTCACCACAATTAAAAATAAAATCAGGAATCGGTGGTTATGCTGGTATTTAACTAAAACAAAAGGCAACACCACTTACTTCTTTCCTATACATAAGGACCTATATTTAAAAAGACTAAGATTGCAAAGCACGTGAGTGGGGCCACTGTTCTGGATGTTTTGCTGCTACTGGCATATCTCCCAAGAAAGAACTGCTTTCCTCCAAATAAACCAAATGCCTCGGGAGGTACGGTATTTAGTCTGTCACTGTATATATTGTGCCAGTTATAGCAATTTTTACACAAGGAATAAAAAATAAGTTACAATTAACATTAAAAAAATTGATTTATTCTGGTTCTCCATAAAATAACTTTTCTTTTTATGAAGAAAGTCAAAATGCACCCTGGATATTCAGGTTGCACTGTTAGAATTTGTGATATCCTGATTTGCAGAATTTTATTAAAATTGGCTAAAAAATTGGATACAACATGAAAACAGAGGTGTCTTAGACACTTAACAGGCTTCAAGCTGAGTTTGCAAACACCAGCACCTATTGGATTCTAAGTTCTCAACACCCCTCTGAACTTACCAAAGATTCTCAGACTATGCTTCTTAAAAAAAAAAAAAAAAAAAAAAAACAAACCAACCAACAACTAACAGAAAAAACAAACACCAGAACACCAAGGCAAAGGAGAGGAGGGAATATTCTTATCTGTAAATGAATTAAACACTTGCAAGAACATCCATTTGGGCCAAGTCTTAATTGACCAGCCTTATTTCTACAGAGTGCAACACAACGTGCAGTCTCTGTAGCAAGGCATTTCAGCCCCACTCCATTTTTGCATTCCAAGTGGGAAAAGAAAGAGGAAAGACTGAAGTAAGGAACTGATGTAGTTTGGAATAATTCTGATGTATAAAATTACTTCCCAATGTGGGAGGTGAAAAGCTTCATGAGTCAATCCTGCTGTCATCCTCAGCATGTCTTTCAATGTGTCCTACAGCATCCTAGAAAAGAACCAGAGAAGTCAGTTAATAATAATAAATAATAATAACAAATAATAATCATCACCATAAAAAAAAAAAAAAAAAAAACAGACAAAAAACTGCAAAAGATTCTTGAAGCTTCAGTGAAAGTGACATTCTGGATAATATAAGTTTTCTGGCTTAAAGCTTCTAAACAAGCAAAAAAAAAAATCCATGCCAAGCTATGAAACCACATATATAAAGTATCTCACATACGACATGATTCAAGGCAAATAAAACCCAGCTTCCTTTCTAACTAGAAGAGTGTATCAAACAAACATATCCAAAGCCAGCGCTTAAAGAGAAATTAAAGATTCTACTTCTGTTTCTTAGTTTTCAAAGAAACCTCCCTCCATTGCATATTTTGAAAAAGCACTCAACAGGAAGGCAGTTTATACTGACAAGAAGTAAAATGTGGATTTTACCAATCAGTCCAGAGGTAACAACCCACTTCCCACCCACCCCAAAAAACCACTTTCCACATCACTTAATCCAATTCTTATGTCTTTTTCATTTCTTTCTTATCTGTGCTAACATTTATTCAGAAATTCATGCACTCCTTATTCAAATACTGTTAGCAAAACCAATCTCATGTGAAAAATAAACAGCATCAGCATCTACAACAATGAAAGGGAGTAGTGATGGATAAAAATTAAGAGGATAAACACCTGTTTCAAGATTGATGTTTGTTCATCTTGAAAATAATTTTCTCCTACAAAAACTTAATAATATCTTCAGTATAGTTGTCAGAACTTCTTATAGTATTTCAAGATTTTTACCATTTCCATGTAATATTTTAGGATCAAACCGTTTTAAATTGACCATATCTCAAGTTATCATATTTAGCTGCACTCTTCATCTGTCACAGGTTGTACTGAAGTCTATTAGCCTTGTATGACTGTAACTGTATGCAGCTAAGCCTGTCAAGACTAGAAGAATTTAACCCTTCTTAAGAAAAACAGGATCAAGTCCCACAATTGTGGTGACATAAAATACTTCATACTACAAAACACAACCACACACCTGCTTGGAACCTTTCCTAGAAGTGAAGAAAGCATCACAGTTCTTCCAACGACATTTCAGAGTCTGAAAATTTGGGTTGGTGTGGTCAGTTAGCAAGTGTTGTTTCAGATGGTCCACAACTCCAAAGATCAGTGAACATCCATGCCACTGGTAGAAAAAAACATGCCAGAACATGACAGGGAGAGAATTTTAGCTAATGCTTTCCTTCTTGCAACTTCACAATATTCTACTGAGACTGTTCACATACATGCCACGTTCTGTAACTTTTAAATGTTATTCCATTTCCATTCTCAATGGTCTCTATTCCTTTAATTACAGCTTTACAGTGATTGTTTTTGCCTCTAGCCTAGCCTAGACCTTTAGCAAGAATGGCAGGAGGAAGGCAAGAATTAACCCTCTGCAAGATTTAAGTTTACCCGGGACAGAGTTACTGGGAATTTAATTCAACTTATTTAGAAGAGTAAATTAACTTTTCACCGTCACTCAGATGAAGTTTTTGGTGTTAAACACTTACATGTCACTATCTAAAAACTGCCAGAAAGAAAAATAGTTTAAGATGCTACCATAAACTTGCCTCAAAGCATATGCATATACTAAAGACCATGAGAAAAGGAACTAGTGATACATACTTACATTTAAAATGTACATATACATTTAAAAAATATTACTGAATTATAATAAAGGTCAAGATATCCAAGACTGAGTAGTGACCACCCCCAAAAAATTAGTCTAAAAACTATAACAAACCAAGGCTAAAAACATTTTGCTCATTACCCAGCAACGATAATTCTGCATCAGATTAAGCCTCACAGCTCTGACACTGCCATCATAGCATCCAGTGTAGATCTGTAAAAGAAACATTTATGGATAAGTAACCTGGGAATAATAGAGGAAAAAAAAGGAAGTAAAATTTTGAAGGAGGCTTCAGTGTAGAGTCTATTAGGTGAAAAACATAGTATCAACATGCAAGGCTTCTAAATAAAAAAAAGTCTAACTTAATTCTTTTAAGATTTGCATTCATAAATTACAAAAACCTACTAACAAATAAGAAATGTTTTCATAACTTCTACTATGATAGCATCATGTGTATAAAAGTTCCCAAAACTTTAAAATATGTTGCTATCCACTGAAGTGAAAAAAATTTAGGTGTAAATGTCAAGTTGAATATATTTCCGGGACTTAACTACTGATATGTAGATCAAAAAGGGATGGAGAGAAAGGATGAGGAGGAATATCAGAATTTCAGAAAGAGAAGACTGATGCAGATTGTGAAAAGGTAGGCAAAATGGCAGCTTAAAAAACACTTTTGTTAAGCAGATGCTTCACATAAAATTGTCTTTTGGAAAGAAAAGCATGTCAGACACTCCTAATCCCATAAAGAACATTCATCATTAAAAAATGTCCTCACATAATACAGAAAACTCCGCAAGCGGAAGATTTGTTATTTTTGTTCAAGTCTTTTTGTCTCTTGGAAACTCATCACTAGGATATAACAGACTATCTGCTGCGTGTTACAGACTACACTTTACTACTAAAACTACTCCAGCAAATTATGATCTTTCACTCATCACTCAGCTTCTTATCTGAACACTTCTTTGATTTGTGAATGCCCAGAACAGATGGCTGCTGGGGGACAGTTCAAGCCTCAGGCTGTACGCACAAAGCCTGAGTGCCCTTAGCTCTCCACCTCACTCACATGAGAAGTGAAGCTCGGGCCAAATCTATTCCAGCTAGTAGAAGATCAGTTATGTTCGACCTGATTCTTCTGTTAGAGGTCATTGCTATACCACTTATTTCAGAACCTGAAAGAAAGTTTGCAAACAAATTCCTACAGATGCAGGCAAATAAGTTATTTTAATGACTATTTTAAGCAAGTTAATATATTAATAAATACAAAGCTGTTATATCAACTTTTGACTAAGTTCTTCTTAGTCAGACAGCAGGTTGGTTTCACTATCTGAAAAAAATTAGATTGCCTTGTACATTCTTGTGGAAATTAGGACCTTCTCTTTGAGATCAGTGAAAAGAGGGAAGTTACCATGCTCTTATGGATGGTCATACACATGATCATGTCTGTGTGGCCTCCATAGACTTGCAAGCGGTCGTGTGACTTGAAAGAAACAGAAACAGACATTTAATAGCATGACAGTTAATAGCCCTTTTTCACAGAAATGCAAATCACAATGCTTCCAAGAGCAGTTTCCTGGGTAGTAATTAAACTCCTCTGGTGGTTTCCAGACTTCACAGCCCCCATGAAAGCTCACTTTTGCTTACATTACGTCTGTGAGTCTTTGTCCAAATAAGCACTTTCAGCAGGTAAAACTAGTATTTACCCACTTTTCTGAGCTGTCATTGTTTTAGGATAACCCAGGTTCTAAAAAAAAAAAAAAAAAAAAATTTAGATTATATTCTTTACATTCCATGTATTTTGGCTGGTGAGACAACTGTATATTCTGAGTCACAGGAAAGAGGGGGATGGGCCAGAGACCAGAGAGCACAAAGATGACTTCTGTTTGATTCAAAATAATTAAACACATCCTAGGTAAATGTCATTAATAACCATTTATTTTCTTACCTGCAGTTCATAAACACGAACAAATTTATCCAGACATGCTGTCACCATCACTTTCCCAAGAATGTTCACAACCGTTACTGCATGGTTATGGCCTTTATAAATCCGTACCAGCTCTCCAGTCTGCATCAAGAAAAAGTAAAGGCAAATAGGTGTTTGTTGTGTTTTTTTTTAAAAAAACAACAAAACAAAACAATTCTACCTAACCTAGATAGGGTAGCTACCTTCAATGCTCACTACTAAAGAAATGGAAACACTTTTATTAGGCTTCCATTTCCTGTGAAGGCACTTCTAGATTATTATCAACTACTACTTATCCTTTTCTTTGCCCATGTTTGTGGTAATACTTGCAAAAGCATGATTCCCAGATAAAAAGACATTGTATATTATATTACAAGAGTCAGCATGTTTATGTATCCTCTGCATGCCTCCTTAATTAGCCATAGTGCATAGCCACATTAACAAAATCATATGACTTTGCTTCCAGGAAACGACCTACCCCATCAGTCAGTCAAAAATTCTGGTAATACTGATTTTATAGCACAGGAATTCTGTGCCTTAATAGGAAAAGTCATTCCAACTTTATATATGAGACTTACATGAATGTTGTGGGCATGGACAGACTGATCGCTGGAGCCACTGAATACCAGATCATTCACAACCTTACAAAACAAAAAAAGTGGGGTTTTTTGTTACAGATATGGAAATGGACAAGGAAAACTTCAAGACACTGTTCAGTTTAAAGTTGTAGTGTAATATTTCCTAAATTTGACAGTCTTAAAATCAATGGGGAGCACGAAGAAAAGGCATGCATTGAGTTCTTTACGTAAGATCTAGCAAATGTACCATGCTATCCTAATGACTTTTGACACTTCACAACCAGCGTGAGAAGCTGTTAACCTACAGCCCACCAGGCTAACTCATCCTGCCTATGGACTGTCGTCAGGGGCAGCTCAGCAGCAGTTCATGGACCAAGGAAACCGAATGCAGAATGCTGCTCTGCACATGCACAGTAATGCCCATTACCTCCTGAAATACTGGATGTGCTGTATACTTATATTCTGGTTATGTAAGGAAGACAGTCCTCCTGACAATTACTAATCTGGAAAGGAAGATTAACAGATCTGTCATGAATCAAGAAGGGACCACAGCACGCTGTCATGCAAGCAGGACTAGGATAAGCCACAGAGCAAGAAAGGGGGTGCCACTGCACCATAATATCTAAATTGACAAATACAATTGATGGAAGTCATCCCCTATCTGTTACATGATAATGGTCACAGCAAAGCAGTCAGACAAGCACATGTTCCATCTTCTAATCTCAGGAGCCAGAAACCTATAAATAAGTGCTAGTGATTCTTCCGTTAAAAAAGAATACTTCTCTGGAGTTACAATTTTTCCAGTTTCCTCTGAGGTTTGTACAATCGGGGTATGTGAAAACTAGCTTCAGCTTTTCTCCAACTTTCCCACTGTTGGTAAACTCCCATTTCAAGATTCCCTGAATCTTCTAACAACATGAAATAAATATGCTTCCTACATACACATTCCCAACAGTTTTGCTAGGAACATCAGATATGGCAGTGAGCCAGAGACAGTTTTCCTACCAAATTACTTATTTTTTATAAGTTAAAATAGGTAAATCCTCCGTTTCCTATCACAATCTGCTCACTAGTAGAGGAAAGAGAAAACCCACACCATTTTAAGCATTCTTTGTCAAAAATGTGTTTTCAGAAACACTTGCCTTCATGCAGAGTATAGTCTTGCTGTGACCCTCCAGGGTTCTGAGAAGCAGCCCATTCCGTGCATCTCGCACGCTGATGGTGCAGTCATAGGAGCCCACTACCAACAACTTGCGTGCTCCTTCCTGAGCTGTGGCTAGACAGCTCACTGCTCTAGGGCCGTGGCATTCAAAGGTATCAAGCTGCTTGTTGTTCTGTTGGGGGAGGAAAAAATGGTATTCAAGAATTAAAACTTTGCTATGACACTGACTAGACCACTGAGTCCTTTCTGAGCTGTACTTGCTATAGCATCTCATTTCAGTTTAGTGACACACCATTTCAGCAGTGGTAAGAGTTGCATCTTAACAACTAAGTTTCCAAATCAAGCAAGTAAATCCTATGTTAGGTTTCCATTGTCTGTCTTTTAAAAAACAATTTAATTATTTCACAAAGGTCCAGTAAATCCTCCTTACAAGTTCAAACAATGAGAGGAAATAGTGTTGTAAGAAAAACACAAAACAAGATAAGTTTGTAAGGGTAAGTTTGAGAAATTAGTCTAGGATCCATGAAAAGAATATTCAGAAAAATAATTTATTTAAATAATTATTTTTGTTAACTTTTAAATATCATGGGGACTGCTGACTAAGTCTCTTTGCCAGAAAACCACGTAAATGAGTCTCTTCTGTAACTGCAAATGGAGCAGAAAAACCAGCACCGCATGGAAGTCTCTCACACTACTCTGATGGGCAAGAACAGAGAATTCACAAATAATCAACTGTGTCAGAAAACCCTCATGACACATGACTGGCAGGCCAGGTGGAACCTTAAGGAAAAACATGACAACAATAGAGCAACTCAGAGAAAGGGAACCCAAGAGAAGGGGAGATGGAACAGCTTCATGCGCTGACAAAATAAAGGACCAATAGGGACCAACAGTGAGCATCTATACCAAAGTACTTTAATTACAATATTACTCAAGAGAAAGAATGGAAGGAAGCACAAAGTGGAGAGAAACAGCACTGCAACAGACTTTTAGGTGCCAGTATTTAAGCAAACTAACCTTTATGCTGAAAGTAACCACGCTGCCATTTGCAAGGCCTGCGTAAAGGATCCGCCATCTACTGTGTAAACAAAGCACTCGATCTTCCAATTTAAACTGTTCCATGCGCTCTTTGGACTGGCAATAGAAAAAAGTATTTAAAGCTTTTCAGTAACTGAAAACAATTCAAGGAAAAAAGCCTGAAGTGAATGATGATTTTCACCTACCAGCTGCATTTTTTGAACCAACAGAGCCGGCAAAATACATCTAAAAGTCTGGTGTCACATGGCAGTTTGATCCTGATTTTAATCAGCTCATTCCCACCTCCGAGACTGGACTGTACTTTAGCAACCAGTTATAGCCCTAAAAGCTTTATTCTTGTCAGACCTTTAATGTATGCAGAAGTTTATACTACAGGCTATATGTATGTATCTATGAAAAACACCCCGTTACATGCCAGAGTTTGAGGAATCCCCATGAAGTCCCCCACAGGGAAGTGCCACAAATCATCAGCTTAAGAGTTGAAAACCTCTGGCAGTTTGCCCCCCGAAGCAGACATTTGCTTTTTAGTCCTTCAAGCCACAGGTTGTACAAGCCTTCCTATCATTTATCCTTAAAAGTCTAGCTTCAGAAGGTCTCAGTCTGCTCTTCCACCTGCCCTCAGAATAACAGATACTTCTTCCCTCTATAGCTGCTCTACAAAGAGAGCAGTGCCTTCCAGAAGTAATGAAGTTCGAAATACAGCAAGACAAATGCGATACTCCTGGACAGACAACCATCCTACACTTTGGTGTTCCCAACATTCAGGAACCTGTCATGCCATTCTGGCAAAAACTCTGCTGACAACCTGGCCAAAAGATTAGGGTAGTAAATCACTTAATGGTTTGCTAGGTTGGTTGTGTTTTTTAGTTTGGTTCTGCCACCCCACTCTAATGAGGTATGAAGTGGGGCTCATGTCCAGCTCATATGGGTTTAAAAGGCTTTTTTCATTTATATCTGCAAAGAAACACTCGCATAAAAATGCAGTACATGTTAATCAACACGGAATTTGAGTACCTTAATATTGTAACAGTTGATAGTGTGGTCGCTTGAGCCAGTGTAGAGTGCAGCATTCTTCCCATTTGTCTGAGTGACCAGGAGACAGTTCACTTTTGAAGTATGTCCTTCAAAGATGGCCACACACTTCCTGCTCTAAAAAGGAAAGCATATGGTCAGTCAACATAAAGGCCCATAATGCCTCTCAGGATCTGCACCTGACAGAGTAGGGTGGGACAGCTAACAAAAGCAGGACACATGCAGTGACCTATCTCCCCTTGCCCCTCTGATAGGGAGGAGGAGTTGGGGAAAGGGAGAAGTTTGAAGAAAAGAATAGCATTAAAAAAAAAAAAAAAAAAACAGGCACTTGAAAAAGCAGCTGCTTCCTTAACTACGTAGTAAGGCTTTACAAAAACAGAATTGCAACCCTGTGACTGCAAATAATGCAACACCATTCCCACAACCTTACTTACAACCAGATTGTAGGCACAAACAGTTTTGTCCGCTGAGCAGGTATACAACAAATTCCCAAAAATCTGAATAGCATTCACTGCAGCCAGGTGTCCCTCAAAGTTTCCTTCCGTAGGTTCTTCATCCTCACCTGGCTCCGAAGACACTTCTGTAGGACAGAGACACATTTGGTTATGAGAACACACTCAACTATTGGGTGGGCTCAGCATCTTAAAGTCAGATTTCATTGTGGGTCCCAGTTGGAGCCTGTAAGTGGCAGAGGGCAATATAAAATGCCAGAAAAACCTTTATATTCACAATGATCTTTAAAATAGCAAAAGGATTGTATTATTGTTTGTCCTACAGCTCTACAGGAACTGTGGAGGAGAAGCATTCGTGTGGGAGGGGATGGAGGGATGTGGAGGGGTCAAGGCACAAAGCATTCAATGAGTCCTGCAAGATACTATACACAAAGGATCAGAAGAAAAGCTTAAAAGATATACCTGATGAGTTCTTTGATCCTCTTAATGATGATATGGAAGTCTGCGTCTCAGCCACACTGTAAGACAGAAATGAAGAACAGTGAGATTCGACTTTGCACACTCATTTTCAGACGAAATACTGGTGAGAGTAATATTGCAAAATACAAGACTCTGCACTTAGTTGAAAACAGGCTGTGACAAATAAGCTCAAAACAAAACTTCCCACGGAGGGCAGCCTTGTTCTTGTATTAGAGAAATTAGTATGCAACAAGACGCATTCATTTGTTGGACGAAAAAAGCAAATTAAATTTTCATCTTGCCTCTTATTTCACTCCTGAATGAAATTAAAAGTTACTGATGTTGTAAGACTTTCTGAGTAGGAAAAAAAAAAAAGTAAAGAAAAGAAGAGAGGCCTCTTCTAAATATTGTACAATGATTTTACTTTTGAGAGACCTACAATCTCACCTTTTTTTCCCACCATCCCTGCAATTTGTTCCAATCTCACTGGTAGAGCTCACTTCATCATAACCAGAGCAAGACGCCTCTAGGACTGCTGGATCCACAGAGCTGCGTGAATCTGTCTTTGATGGACTGTCTGGTTTCTCAGCTCCCGACTCTGATGAACCAACGTCAACCACCTCACACTGAGGTGCTGGCACTTCCACCAGTTCCAGAGAAGCGTCACTGTCATCCTCATCTTTGTTTCTTGCTGTTTGAGCAGTAGCTCCATTCTCCTGTCTTGGAGGAGTGGATGTAGTAACCTTTTCTCCCTTAGGAACCTTTCCACCCTTGACTTTCCGGGCAGGCTTAGAGTCAATTATATCCTGTTCTGTGTCACTGTTCTCTGGCACATGGGCTGCCCTCAGAGTTTTTTTCTTCCTTAACCTTCTCCTCCTCCTGTTCCCTTTTTCTGCTGGGACTACAGCGATTGCCGTCTGTTGCTCAGATGGTTCTGCTGACAGTTTGGGGGTTTTATCCATTGGCATTTCTAGAAGGACTGAATGTTTTTGAAGAGAAGGGCTACACTGATCCAGTAAAAAGCTTTCAGTCGCTGTATCATTTGCTTCTCTCTTGCTGAAAACAGATAGTGAATGAGGAGAAGGGTTTTCAGAACGTCCAGCCTTTCCCCTATCCACAGCAGGCTTGTGAACATCTGGATTAGTGTGCTGCAAACAAGCGGCCAGCTCTGACAGGGATATGGTTGCAGAGATAACTGGATACACTGAAGTCTTCTGGTGGCTCTCTTCTGAAGAAAACAGACTAGTGTTATATTCAATTTGTACAGCAGTAAAATATCTACGTAATTTGCTTTCCCCACATATTTCTGTTTATACTTAATCATGCATGTAAAGGACGTATTCCTACATGCTGAAAGCTGTGTGGACATGCAGATCTGTTATTTCAATCAGCTATCCAGCCTTTGAAAAAACATAGCTGGAGAATAAAATGCTTATCTGTGTACCCAGAAGCAAATCAATGGGGCACATCATTCAAGCTGCTGGCTGACTATATGTTTTTAAAGTTCCGACAAACAACCTTTGGTGAATCCTGCATGGTCAGGCTAAGGTGCTCCCAGCCTTCACTGTGTGTACTCCTTTACCAGCTGTCACCGCAGTCACAGGACTGGTATTAACCAATGCATGCCTAATACATCTCAGCTGCTCAGTGACACAGTTTGAAGACCTTGTGCTTAACTCATCTGCACTAATTATTTCTACCAAGTTACTGGGACCTAACCCAGCATAGATGAGGGACACACAACCTACTCTGCAGCACTGTACCTTCTACCCTGGGAATGGCAGCACTGTAAGCCATCAGGGTAAGCTGCGTTACTTCATCTGTGGTGGACTAAGCGATAGAGCAAAACACACTCTCCCTGTCATTTTCATCTGAAGCTAATACGAACAAATTAATCCAACCTCTCAACTGAGACAGGCTAAGAGCACAGGCAGCACCTCACAGCTGTGCTTCCCACACCCTGAAATTCCCCGGCTGCATGTGCAGTAACTACAACCCAGAAGATGATGTTTCAAGTTCCCTGAATTTATTGGGTGGGATCCCTCAATGTGAATGGGAAGCTGGCAGCATCTGAAACACTTCCTGGTTCAGTCTCTTAAACCAACAAATTAAACCTACAGCAATGCTTAGACAAAGCTGTTGGACCGTTCAACACATCACAGTACTAATTTGATGCTTTGGAATTACACATCCAACTAGAGACAGATAAATATGAACATCTTTCCCCACACCCTCCTCAGATGGGAAGTTCCAAGATAAAACTAGAACTTGCTGACAGCATAGGGTATATTGTATTTAAAGTAAATCAACAGAAAACTGTTTTTCCCCCAATCCATAACTGTCATACACAGCTGCAGCCTGTTAGAAAACCCTGTAACAGAAGAAACAATTGCTTAGACAAGGTTCGAACAGTTACTGTGTTGAATTATACTGGAAAGAATGCACACAAGCACTTAAATTCTGAATACACCTCTAACATTGTGCGTCTCTAATTTCCCACAGGATGGGAGAGGGAAGGAGCTTAGTCACTTAAAAACAAAACGAACATGAAAATAACAGTAACTGGCAACTTAAACTGAAATTTCTAAAACCGTAAGTTATTAATTCTCAGCACTTGGAGTACTGTAGGTGTTAGAAAAGGAAGTAGGAAATCACCATGGTAGTGCAAGAAAACAATCACTCAGTTCTGCAAGTGGGAGAGATTGCTGCTAATTAGGGGAAGCTAAATGCAATCAGATCCTTCAAAGCAAGGCTGAGCTGACAAGCTAGATGTTCCACCCCCAGCAAGCAGACAGTCTGCCCCCAGAGAGAATTCCTCACCCCCAAATTACAGAATTTATCTCATAGTAAATGCCTATTTCCTCCCCAAATTACCAAATTCATTTGATGGCAGACGCTCATTTTACATGTAGCACAAAGTTGATCAATACCAAAACCACATTAATTTGACAAACAAACATCAAAAGAACATTTTTGCTTTTAGTATGTTGAAAATAAGTTCATAGGAAACTCACAAATATGCTCATGTGATAAAGACGTTTTCAAAGTAATTATTTAAATAATAAATACAGCTATACATTGAAGGTTCATCTTTATGAGAAAAAATTTAAAAAGCCTTTTCAGCTTCTGTCGTGCCTGCAGACAGACACCAATAAAGTCTGAAGATTCTGCAAGCAAGACTCTTCATGCCACTGCAGCTAGTGATCACTACATCTTTATTCTGAATTTTCCAACTCTAACATTAAAGGAAAATGACACTTCTCTTCAATGATGTTTAAACATCACACAATGGCATATGACAATTTTCAGATACGTTTTTACATATGTTCACATGAGCAAACAGTGCCCAATACCCTTCTTTCAGTAAACTGTTTACTGAAATCACAAGTAAGATTGCATGAATTTTGAATGAGTGTCTCCAGACTAGTGGGATTTAGAGAGACAGAGAGGGGAAGAAGATGAATCTTTATTTTTAATATCACAAATTGTACTCTTTGTGCTTATCCAGCAGTGCCCAAGAAGAACACAGAATATTCTTAATGTAGTTGGTCATAATTTTTAAAAAAGATCTTCAGGCGTGCATTTTTCCCTTGTAGGCAGATTTTCAGCTACCAGTGTCCATTAAATGATGCAGAATAGAAGACAAAAATTACAGGGGAGGTTTTAAGTTTTGGGGATTTTTTAATTAACTAAATTATTCTAAGAGGATGTAACCTTCAAATTCATGTTTGCTGTAATTTTAAATTGAAACTAGAAAACCGTAGGTGCATATGACTACAATTTATATGTACTTAATTTCAAAAACATGGAATCCATTTGGACGTGTTGCAAAGAGGGTCCCAGTTTCTAAGACTATTAAGATGACCAAGTCCTACACTAGTTAAGGGGAGATCAACCCTGCACAACAGGCTGCAGATTTGAGACCCAACTTACATTCCTTTGGGAGAAAAAAACATTTTCCTTATTTTCTTAAAGCTAGTTCTCTTAAAACAAAGAAAAGCCAACGTACCATCCTTCTGCTCCACCTCTTCTGATCGTGAAGCACATCGAGAGCTTTGGATTACAGAATTCACATTTTCTTCTGAGTCTTTTGGAGACACAGGTTCTCGTTTAACTTGTACTGAGGAGTCGGGAGGAACAGCAGGTGTGATGCCAGAAGACTGGAATGGTGACTGCATGTTTACTTGAACAGAAGCTCCCAGTGGAGGTGCAGAAGAAGACAAAGTGTCCAAAAGGGGCACGAAGGAGCCTGCAGGAATTAAGTTAGCTGCCATCTGAGATTTGCTATTTCTTCTCTCACTTAAGACACTGCCAGAAATCTGCTCTGACAGTTCAGAAGGTTCATATGTTTCTAAAGGCAAAAGAGGAGAGGAAAAAACCAAAACAGAAGTGTTCATGTTTTACAGTAAAATGTAGTGGTGCTGAAAGCTCATTTTCTGTGGACACAGACAAGGAAGAGAAGAACTTGTAAAAAAGCCACTAGATGGCACTACCAAAGATGACAGACCACACCTGAACAATGAAGGCTTCAATATTGAAAACCTACAATTTCATTGCACATTTTAAATGAGTGAATTCAAGTTAAATGCAATTTTTACAAGATGCTGAGTTCAAAGAATATGAGAATGAGCATTCCACTGTTGTAGCTTTATAGTATGTCATACCTTGTAGCCCCTGCAAGATCTGAATTCTCTGACTTCTCAGTGTACTCATTTCCATGGTTATCTGCAAAACAGTTGTGGTTTAAATCAGTCCTGCTTAAGGCAGTTTTTCAGGCTGCTAACTTGGCGTTCAGGCAGTCTCAAAAGCCCACTGTTACCTGTTGCTTTAATACAAGGAACCGCTGAACCTCAACATAGGCAGCCTGCAGGGCAGCCCTAGCCTGCAAGAGACTGCTGTCCACACTATGCAGCGACTTGCTTAACTCTTCTTCCCTCAGCGAAATAGCCAACAAGTGGTCTACCTGAGAACGTTCTGAAAAACAAAATGTAGAGTATAATTGTACTTGACAATACGTTACATGATACCTCAACAAACACTACCGCCTCAGAATGTAAAAATCCCACAAATTAAGTCAAACATCAATAGTCATCCAAGAAGCTGAAAACAAACATCCATGCACAGGAATAGCCGTATCTACATGAAAGAAGAGCAAAGCTGAGTATTCCTTTTTACAGAATCTCAACCTTGACTCTAGTAACTACTTCCATCATAGCTTTGCCAGCACTGATTTAGTTAGTTGAACAAAGTCATTCTCTTCCACTAAGATCTTTTTTGGAAGTACATGTGTACATAAAGTACAAATACACATTTTCCATTAATGTAATAAAAAGGGCAAAGGCAAATCTAAGCTAAACAAGATTTAAATTATTCAGATAACCCAGAAGCCAAGGAAGGGCAGCTCAAGAGAAAAATAACCCAACGATAAAAAGTCATTTACTATCCAAGATGATTTGGCGCCATGAGATTCATGTTTGCAATCTCTTGAGAAAGAGTCTCTGAGCACTGTACGCAGTAGAAGATCCTCCTATACTACTTTCTAAAGTCCCCTGGCACTACAGAGATTCTCCAAGCAAATTAAGTTTCAGTTTGAATACTGCTTAGTTTCATTCAGGTTATAGTTTCCTTTAGTAGATTTATTACAATAACGATGATGATGAAGCAAGGTAATGGGAAAGAGAGACTTTACTAAGTTGAATGTATTATTAGTCGCCATAATAGACACTAGTCATTGAAGACAGAGGCTGATAAAGACCCCCAACTTTTCAAGTAGTGAAATATTAGTTCCCACAAGAAGATCTATATTAATTGCTCTGCATTCCAAACAACTCTTAATACAAATAAATAATTTTAAAAAGAGAAATGGAACTTTTGAAAGCTATCTTCTGGACCCCAAAGATCCCAGATGGTGATGCAATGATTTAGTTCCCAAACAAAACATTCTGCCTAAAACACAGATGGTTCATTTTGATGTGTGGTTATCTGGATGCATTAGGCATCTTTGAGAAAAACCTGCCTAATGCCAGAATAAGAGTTTTCTTTGGTCATAAGCAGGAAGGAGTGAGGCATTTCACATTTATTTCCATTGAGGACAGGGAAGGAGGAGTCAAAAAATAAAAAGTACTGCTGGAGATGGCAAAATCAGAACACAGCCCAAGTTATGCAGAGTACAAGCTTTCTGGTGAGACTACCCAGAAGTAGAAAGGGAAATCTGCATGGCTGAATTAGAAGGGAGTGATGGGTACTTCTCCCTTCAGAACTTCCATCTGAAGAGGTAACAAACCTCCCTTCCCTGAGCAGGGGAAAGCCAAGGTCCCATCTCTGCAACCAAGAACATGAACTGCAGACAGAAAGGAGGCACAAAGTCTTCTCTTCGGAATAACTTCTGACAAGTTAAGATGGGACTCTTCTGAAAAGTATGTTTTGCAGACTTGAGAGCAGTCCACCCTATGATCTTCAGTAAGAGCCCAAGAAGCACCAAAGTAACATTAAGGAACCACCATTTTAGCCAAGTCAAAATACTACCAGGTATTTATAACCTCTATACCAGATATACATATATATGATATTCACTCACCTTTTTTACCTTTGATTTTTCTTCTCTTATTCTTTCTTTCTAGACTAGGGATTTCAGGAGAAGATCCCTCCTGTAAGTAAAATCATTTATTAGCAAAAGGTACAAGCGCAATTTTGTCGAAATCAAAAAGTCAAACATCCACTGTCTTTTCAACCACTACTTGTACCCACCCAGAAGAATATACAATTAATTCTGCACATTCTCATATCACTGGTCCTTCACTCTGCCCTCAAAAGGGGAAGTGCCATGTCTGCATCTCAGCTAGGAAGAAATATTAAATAGGCTGACAACCTTCTACTTGCTCGGATATTTATGACCACACTTGGGTCAGATTTCCTGCTCTACAGTTTTAGTTGAAGGTCTAGAGGATTAAATCAGTGAAGAATTAGAATTACCACTTTCTGCATATAACAAAACCATTTGGAAGATTTTGATAAGAAACACTTTTTTTCCCCCTTTGGGAAAGTCCAAGACAGAACAGTGAAACAAATTCAGATTTAGGGACAACATTTTAAGTATATAATTTTGTAAAAAGGGTTGTCTTTCCTTAGTTGACCATAAAACCAGTAACATCTAAGGAAAACAAATTTCTAATTTCATTTAAGTCATGAAACATCAAGATTCTTGCTACAATACCAAGCACTTCCACGGAAATATTTTAGTAGCTCTCGTTTACCAGCATAGCATGCCATACCAAATCAAAATTAAAGAGCATTTGCCATTCATACTAATTAAAAAGGATTAAGCAGAAATCCTGCACTACCAAGGCAGAAATAGAAAAGATTCTTAAAGAAAATTCAGACAAACAAGCAAATTAGTTTGAGGCTATGTACGTACAAGACAACCAGATGGAGAAAGTCTTCCTTGCAGAGATCATTCCAAGGTTGAATGACCACTGACAAGGAAAAAACATCTTTTAGTGCATCAAAAGTGGACAAAATTGTACACTTACTCCAGTTGCTCTTCGTTTCTTTCCAATTCCTTGGCTGTCATTCTGCTCAGTACCAGACGTGCAGCTACTGTCTGTAGCTGCATCTATGTTATTAGACACTGCAAGAAGTGAAGCATTATTTGAAGCTGGGCGATTTTCTTCTGAGACTTCTAGTACATTTTGTTTTTCAAGAAGAGGGGTTCTCTTCTCTGGGCTCTCCTGGTCTTGTTTTGTAAGGCCTGTGACCTCAGGGGTGGCCTGTAGGCTGTGTCTCCTTCCACTAGTCTCAGTTCTTTCAGACATAAATGGTGACAAAGGAAGAGAAGATGTCTCCCGTTTCAAGTCAACCTCAGTGTCAGCACTTGCCTCGTACCCAGATGTTATGTGATGTGAGTGGTTGGCTGCAATTATTTGCCTTTGCCCACTTTCTTTTATTTTGGCTTGTTCACTGAAGAAGCTATAAGCAGAAGGATTTCTGTCTGCAATGACACTGCTTTCAGAAAAGCTACGTTTTCTGGTTGAGCCAGGCACTGCTAAGGAAACCCCTTCCCACTGGAATCCTTCCAGAGTAGACAGATCAGATTCTTCACCGAGTTCTAGACCCTCTTGCTCATTTTGAACAAGAGGAACCATTTCTATGCCAAACCTTTAACAAGATAAAAAGAAAAATACACACACATGTAAGAAGTCAGCTAAACCTAGAAAAAAGCCTCTCCTTTCTCCAAATGTAGATCACTGCTTTAAGAGATCTGGTAATTCATTACATTGGTATTCTGTGCTTTCTGCCTCATCTGGCAATGGAATATCTTCTGTGTATCATAAAATTAGATTTAGTGGCTAAGAACCGACAGCACGGTTTCCAAATCAGAAATCATGTTATAACCATTTCAAACCAAGTTTGGAATAAGCAAATATAATATCTTCTCAAGACTCTTTAAACCTGAAGTTTTTGAATCAAGTTTCAAAGGTGATGCATTATATAACTGCTTCTTCTAAACACAAAACCAAACTCCTTATCATATTAAAAGACTAACAAGTGAATAGGAAGCATTTATTCTGCCTGCAGCAGTGCAAGCATTTCTTGCAGTCCTGAATACAGGAAGAAATAAGCAACTGTCACGGCACTGTTCAAATCCAGATTGCCTTTCTACATTCTTCCACTTACTAGAACTTGAAAAGCAAATATATTGCTAGTGTCCATATTCAGATATTAAGCAACCATTATGAACTGATCAGAATCTTTTCTGAGCTGCAGACCAGTATTACTTATCTATGGATAGACATCCACAGCAGCAAGCAATCATAAAAATTCTGAAATATTTGTATACACAAAAGACCTTGGCATAGCAAACTACATTCTGAAGTCTTAGTTTTAGGATCACAGAATTCATTTCAGATTTGGAGATAAACAACCCTCCCCCCTCAACACACACATAGAGGCATGGTTAGATCTGAAAGCTACCAACCTTGGTAAACCTTTGCCAAGTTCCTGTTTCTTCTTGGTTACCTGCTGGATGACTTGATCCCAGTTTACATTTCGCCGGGAAGCACTAAGAATCTGCCTGAGAGTGGGTTTCAGCCCTGACTCCTTCTCAGTCTCACTTCTCCGATGGCCACTCACATTCCGAATGCGCCGTGCATTATTGAGATTGGGCTCTGGAAGATGCGTCCCAACTTTGCTCTTCAGACTAATATGCCGTGTCAGGTCTCTTTGCAGAGAGGCAGGGAGGCCAAGTTTGCTTAAATCAGGAAGAAGGAGGCCTAGCGATTGGCTTCCTCCTTTTTGCAGCTCATGATCCGAAGGATTTTCAAAACTTTCCATTTCAAAGTGATCATGTGACTTGACATGCTCTTCATCCACTTCTCCATCCTGTGAGGATGTTTTCAAACCCACATGTGAATGGTCCTGACCACTTGATGGAGAAACTGTGGGTTCCATCTTAAATGTAGAATCTTTTAGATCAGAAGCAATACTTGAAGCAGCTGGCTTTTCATCATCTTCCTTCTCAGAGGTGGCAGGTTTACCTTCTGGAGTGTCATAGGGTAAACAAGAACTAACAGAAGAACCCAACTTTTCACCTCTTGCTTCTGACTTCTCACTTCCTGTTAAATCTTCATCGCTCACATCTTCTAATGAATCTAGTCTGAACTCATTTGGCAATGCTTTTCCAGCTTCTTCCATATTCTGGTCACTTGTAACCTTGCAAGAGTTTAAGGGAACATTTTGCAAGGAAGGGTTGGACTGAACATCTTTGGGGTTTTGTTCTGCTTCACTGAAGTTATTAACAGGCTCTCCAAGATTTCTACCAAGCACATCTTTATTATCTTGTAAGTCATCAGCACATGCACCAGGCAGCTTCGATGAATAAGAGGAGAAACTGTCTGCTTCCAAGTTTGCTGCATTCAAGTGATTCTGCTCTTCGCAATTAGTAGAGGATAACAGAAGCCTGACATTTTTTAAGAGACTGTTTGTGTCCTGCTTTGGGGAAGATAACTTCATATCTGTGATATTCAGAAGAGGGGATTTCAGTGATGGCATCCTATTACTTCTGCCATCATCTCTGTCAGGCTTTTCACCACCAGAACTGTCTTTTGTTACCTTGCAAGAATCAAGGTGATCCGAGGTTGCATTAGAAGGGGAAGATGACTGTTTTGAAAGGCTAACACTGACTTCACAAGTTTTTCCTTTCATTGATGAATCGTTAAGATGCATAAACACAGAATCCATTTTATCTGGAGTTTTAGAAACATTATCTTCAGCACGTGGTTGCTGCTCTGCAGCTTTCTGGGATGGGTAGGGGGTCCAGCGATACATTTTATCTCTGGAAGGACTGACACTTTTTCCACTGGCTCTTGAAGTTTTGCTTTCTGCTTGCGTCAATATAACAAAATCTAATGCCCCCTCATAAGGAAGTTTATCACTGGTAAAGTCAAGCAAGTCAGTCATATTTTTTTGATCTCTGTATGGCAGAACATCAGTGTCTTTCTCCTGTTGCTGCCATGCATATCTTTCCTTATTATATTTGCTTGGCTCTACTGAGTACGTATCTCCCGAGCTTCCAAAGTTCCAGCTATTTGCACCATGAGGACTAGATTTCCAGTTTCCTCCATAACTCTTGGAATTCCAGCTAGAAAAATGACCTGCTCCTTCTGAGTGCCAAGTAGAATTTCTCTCTCTGGGACTGTGATGCCAATTTGATGTTCCTCCTCCCCGCCCTCTTGGATGCCAAACATTTCCTGAATTCCCATAGTTATGCCGATTTGAAGAGCTTCCTGAAACATTTTGGTGCCACCCAGAGCGTCCCCTTGGGCCACCTGAATGTCTGTTTATATTAAGGTTCCTCTGAGAGTGTGAAAATTTGCCTTGTCTAGGACTAATATAATCATTCTTTTCCCACTTCCAATCCCTTTGTGATGCATTATGATGATGCCACGATGACTGATCATAAGCTTCTCTTTCCTTGTAAGCAGTTCTTTCTTCTCGCCTTCTCTGTGGTCTCCTGTCTTCACATTCTAATTCTTGGTTTGCACAGCTTGGTTCGTCTTGCCTACAAAACAATTGAGGAAAACCTAAATACTGATGCCATTCCATTGAAATCCAAGAGCACACAAGCCTCATGCATTTTATTTGCACTGGGAAGAAAATAGAAGTGTGTGTGTATATATATATTTTATAAAAAGAAACAGAGGTAACTTATTTAGCTGCTTTACTGTTCAGGTTTCTGTAGTGTTTGACTTTCAAAACTTATGTTGTACCTTTACTTGAATATGGTATTTCAAAACTGCTCTTACAGGAACAACTGATTTGGTACAGGGACAGTTCAATAGATTAATTCTTAAATAGTTCTGTTTAACTCAGAAGATAATATTCCTTTCTATTTACTAGTTACTGGACTAATAAAAAACAAACAAAAAATAAAGCTTCTTTCTGTTGTATAATCTTTGTAATTTGAATAATCTTGACAGATGAAAAATTAGTGGCAAGGTTCTAACTTGGTCCATAGTTTTTTTCTGAAGACTATTCCATTGGTGTTAAATGGCATAACCAGAGTGAACTGATACAAAAGAGAAGCATAGTTAGGCTGAGAAAAGCAGTTTTTCTACTTCGTGGAGAAAACAACTGAGATTGTGTCTGTTTATAAAGCTAAACTTAAAACACGGATGTAAAACATGCACAGAATTTGTACCTCAGATACAAAAATCCAGTCTACAGCATGCAATGCTGAGTCTGTATGAGCCTCCCTGAAGAACTATCTACCGTCCTTTGGATAGTACTTGTGCTTGGCAACTTACCATGAACACGTGGTAAATTATCACATGTACATTTAAAGATAAATGCTACCTTAACACTGCCAGCTATTCCCAGGGTCAGCAGTCTCAACGCTTTAAGTATTTATTCTATCAAATGAGGGGTTTTTATTAAAAGTCTTTCCAAAAATAGATTACAGAAATGCTTCTTTATGACATTACAGGAATACATTCACTCTAGATCCCTGGACAAGCAAGACAGGAACCTTTCACACTACTGCTCAGAAACAATTCATTTGAGTAAACTGAACATTCATATTGTACCACCATTCAAGTTTTTAACACATTCCAGTTTTGTTAAAAGATGTACAAATAATTATTCTATAATGGGAAATGGTCTACTGCATAAGATTAAGTGAGCTCTAAAACAAGAATTCGAAGAAACTAAGTGATACCGTAATGTTCTAGAAGCTGACTCAACTAGATTATGATCTAATGGAAACAATTTTGCTGTACTAGTAACTTAATCCACGTACTTTCTTTTTTTCCCCACTCTCCAAATCAGCATGTAGCAGAGATTTTCTAAGATTTTTAGTTGCCTCGCTGTTCTGACAGCACTACTGCTTTTTATCATAAAACTAGGAAAAGTGACATTGTTGCTAGCTACATTGACCAATATGAAAAACATGACTATCATGCAGTATGGGGACACCCTCGTATGACAGAATGGTGTCCAAACCAATTAATCTCCACAGATTCATGCACTTGGAGATGCTAATTGAAGTTTCTAGCAACAGCAAGCAAGAGCTTCTTTCAAAGATCGTATGCCCTCTTAATACCACCACCATGCCATATATCTATTCAAACAATATATTCCCAGCTGGAACATCATATTAGCAATGCACATTTGCAGTCACATGGAAGATAAAAGGCAATACTTATTATTCTCTGCAGCCTTCTATTTCATAGCAAGCCACTATAATTATGTTTAGGTAACGGTAAGCAGTAAAATAAAACAGGTTATAAATTTCATTCAAGGATTATGGGATTTCAGTGTGACACTGACTGAACAATCCAATTCTTTTTAAAACTAGGCAGATTAAAATTTCATAACAAAGCATGTTCAGCAGCAGTTTCTAAAAGGCCAGGTTCCTATAGACACCCCCCACCCCAAACAATATTAACAATAATGTCACATTTATTAAGTTAACCCCTTTCAGTTAAATGGGTATCAGATATTAAAATAAAAACATGAGGTCTCTCAAAACAGAAGATTCCACACTGGGGAGTGTTTTTATCCATAATGGAGAACAGTTGTACTTCCTCACTAGTAACAAATCAACAAAAGAACATTTGGCAGAATCATGTTCACATGTTGAAACTACAGTATCTACATAAGTTTCCCGGATTGTTCTCGTAAGTACACTGGCTACAGGCAGTTTATGTTTCACAAGCACCTAAGCCTTAGGAGTGTATCCTAAATGTGTCAAAAGCAATTCTATGACCTAGTAGGAGAAAGGAACACTCACCGGTTCTGTTCTTTCCTTTGCTTGATTAGTTGAATGAGTTCTTTGTCAAGGTATTCTTCTTCTGCCTCTTCTTTCTCTTCCTCTTTTCTGTCATAGGCATCAACATTGTCTTTGTGCAGCTGGCTCGAGATGTGCTTGGCATATGCTGACAAACCCACCAGGGTCACCCTGCACACCCGGCATTCATGGTTGCTGTCCCTAGGAAGAGAGGCAGACGGTGGGCTTTCAACTCTGCCAACAGGCATGGCAGGTATCTCTGGTCTTACTTTGTTTCCTCTGAATGTGCTTGAGTTCAAGGCAATTAGGTTTTGCTCAGTATATTTAAATTACTTGAATTCTCTGGCTTTTTCTTTCAAGGTCTAGTTTTCTGATGGCCAATTTTTAAAAGATTTTTTTCCAACAATCAAGAGGTAAAAGACTTGATAATAAAGCTGTGTTAGCGGGGAGGAGAAATTCTTCTTGAATTGTTGTACTCAAAATCTTTTCAGAGGAAACATAGTGAGCGAGGAGGCAGAATGGAAGGCTTACAGAGCTAGCAGGAGCTGCTCTGAAGCCCATCCATGGTGCCAGCTGCACTGGGGAAGCCTGGTGACAGCTTCTACTTTTAATCCTTGCCATGAGCCTTCCCCCAGTGAAATTTAGAAAAGGGAGGAGGCAGCATATGGATACAGCCAATCCTGATACAACATAACCTAAACTGGGACAGCTGAGACTGCTGCCTGGAATCCAAAGACTCCACAGCACAGTGAGTGACTGGAGGGTGTCTTCAGTTCACTGCACTTTATTTGGTTCAAGTGTGCATGAGGTCTGCTTTCTACTTTAGAGGACTCATCTTAAAAAATACAGACATTATTTTAGCTGGAGAAAGTTGACAGCTGTTTCAGACAAATGGCTTTACTCATGTTTCAGTGACTACTGGATTAAGGTTACAACATTTTTTTTACTTTTTTTTTTTTTTTTTTTTAAGAAATTCAGATTTCTAAAAATACTCAATTTTTTCTCTTGACAAATCCATTCAATACTCCACCATTAAGGAAATATGTTGTTAATAATAAACCTAAACAAAGAAAGTATGTTCACCAGTTAAAAAAAGTCAGAAAAAAAAATGAGTGAGAACGTAGTCCACTGTAAATAACTCATAGGACCAAGTTAGAACTCACTCCCTGCCTCCACAATGCTTTCCTCAAATCTGCCATGTAATTCACAAAAGCACATCTGCATACTTGCAGATGGCATACTTGAGACTGAAGTCTTATAACAGCAGCATTATAACACCAACACACAGTTCACGATTGGGGTCAAAAAAATGGGATCCATAAAGGAAAAAGAAAAGCATGAATCCCTGTTTTTTAAGAGAAAATTTAAAAATAAAATGAGAAGAAGATCAAAAGATGCACCTTCACTCAAGATAGTAAGCCAGCATCCTTATCAGAGTAGTTAACGGAACGTCAGCAACTATGTTTTACTGATGCTGGAAATCTGTGGTTTTCCTATTAACGTACTTGAGATATATAACCAATACAGACACTCAGGCACAGCTGGGGAGGGTTTTATTTTAAATAGACTAATTCATAAAATTTACTGTTCACATTTAATTATTTTGTGTTTTGCAGCCTAGCTGATTTCAGATGAAACATTTGGATAAATTTAATTTACAAAGTCAGAAGCTTACAAATTTAGACTGTATTTTCCAGAGAGGGGTGTGCTTCATTTTGTACACTTCACACTCATGAATAAATATTCAAAGCCCAGATACTATGCATTGTACTTTGGGCTACCTCATTAACCCGATAAAGATAACCAAATACAATCAGTAAATTTTACTAATGCAACTGGAAGAATCCTCTTCACGTTCATAAATGGCACAGCTATGCATTGCTAATAAGAGTTATCTTTAATGTGGGTAATCACACAAGACAAACTGCAAATGGAAAGCTGGCTTCTTGCTGAAAAAGGTGTTCTTTTACATAACGTTCTACTTCGACAGTAAGGACACTTCAACGAGAAACATACCTCAGTGGTACTGATTAGGTTTTAAGAAGAATTCTGATTGTTCCCTAACACCTGTATTTAAACTGTTTCATAAAACTTTCATCATCCTCATTTATAGACTGACTAAATAAATGCAAAGTTTTACTTACTTTGGACAAAGCCAGTGAGTTAGCAGACGGCCTAAAGATAAAGAACTTGTTTCAATCACTTCTAACTTGCAAGTTACTAATTACAAGGCTGCGCCTCTTGTACCAACTGAGAGTCTGGAAAGAAAACTCAAGTGGGTAGTGACTAGACTTTTCTGTACTGCTCTTAGTCTGTACAAACCTACAGAAAAAACAACACTGTTTTTTTCTATATGAGCAACCGCTGTAATTCAATATTAATTGGCTAGGAATTCAGATAGTTACACTTAAGGAAATTTAGATTTCCTTCAGTTTTTTCCTTTCCCTATCCCCATTAATATCAGCCACAACTGGGCACACTCCACAACACACGCTCATCATGTCTATGCATTTCCCTACTACACAGGAACACCACACAATCTTAGTTGTTCAACAAGAAGGCCAAAAGCGGTTTGAAATAAGCATGACAAACGTATCCTCAGTATGAAAACATCCAACGGTTTTATTTACTGGATGTGTACTTCAGATGGCAGACTCAACATCCCTTATACAAGAGCATTATTTCACTTTCAATTTAAAAATCCCAAACCAAACCAACCGAACAAAACAGAAGCGCTAAAGTTCTGTACCTGACATACAACTCTCCTCATATATCACACCGGGTAAGACTTCAAGAAGAGAAGAGCCTTAAAATGTTTCAGAAAATTATTCTACCCTTTGAAATTACTAGATTAGCTTTAAAAGGAGAAAAGCGTGAATCAATGTGTGCATTTCCTCTACCTCTTCCCTACAGGAAGTCTCAAAAGTGACTACTAGATGGATGTTAATTTTAAAGGTAGTAAAATGCCGATACTACACACTTTAACAGTATCATCCTCTGTTACGCAATTCAACCACACTCAAAAGGCTGTTGCTTGTGGTTCACATTTTCTACTTAGAGTACCTTTTCCTTTATAAGGCTGTAAGACTCTTAAGAGACTTCTGCTAAACTTAAATGGGGAGAAAAAGGAGAGCCACAGGGGAAAAGAACAAGGCTGCTGCTGCACAGTGATAAACTAAGTTCATTATTAATTTTGAGAACATGCATCTTCCATGAATTCTTCTGAAAGCAATGAAGACAGTTACTGTAATAATAGAAAACAGAATAATGATGAAACAAATTTAATTTAATTTCAGTCTTACGGAAATGGAAAACCAAGAATTATCACATCACTTGCAAGCCACTGCGGAAACAATATCTAACCTTTAGAAATTACTGTTACCTTCAAGAATCACAAAAAGAAATAAATAAATGCATAAATAAATAAATAAACAAAAACCAAAACAAAAAACAAACAACTCAAACCAAACCAAACAAAAAAACTTAGAAGGCCAGAAATAAGATGCCGAAGTATGTGAAATGTTAAGCTGATCTCAGAACCAGTCAGAAGAAGTCCAGAAGAGAAATGCTCTACAAGTTAGCTGACCAAAAGCCCTAAGTCAGCTTCTAGTGCAGAGAGCCTTCTGGTTTTTGAGCAACCCCTTCCCAGCTATTGAGTAACAGAAGAAATCCTTCTCACGCTCAACAGGACAGATATCAAATAACATGATGTGCGTGATCCCAGGCACATTTTCAGAATGTTCCTAGCTCCCAAGACACAGTTGTGTGGGACACAGCAGAGAAGAAAACATGATTATCTGGGGTTTTGTGGTTTTGTTTTCTTTTCTTTTTGAAGTAGCTGAATTCAGAACAAAAAAACCCCCAAGAAATATAGGGCTGACCAAGGGATGGTAATGGCAAGGGTAAACAAAAAAAGAAGAGGTTGGAGAATGTGAGGAATTCATCATTTTTATGCCATCCATCTTTACCACAAAGCAATTTTTATTTGAAAAAAAATAAATAGCTTCAAAAAAGTTGCTGTCATACACTTTCTCAATGTGACACAAGAACAGCTTTGTTAATCTTGACAATTTGAAGATTTTCTGAATCTCACTAAAACAAATCTAGCTTCAAGAGGGAAAGATTATTTAATTTTCTTTCCAATATGTTTTAATATTTTGACAGTCCACACAACCCCTACCTAAAGTCAGGCTGATGATGAAGATTCTGAAGACAGAAGTTCTTTTCCCAGTTTATTAATCTGCTGTGAAGCCTCAAACAAATTAATCAACTCTTAAATGGAAGTAGAAATTAGACAGAGGTTTATTTACTGACAGTTAATCTGCACGTCAAGGTAAGCAGCATATTTTTACTTACTGTCCTGCAACAAGGCTTTTTTTTTTTTTTATTTTAGAGAGAGAATTTAAGCAGATGTAAGCAGCATACACATATGCTACAGATTTTCTGGAAGTCTTAACCTAAAAACATTTTAAGGTGCAGATTTAGACAAACTAGAGCAATATTTAGCAATTATACACAACACTAGTATAAAATACTATACAGCTGGCTCAAACAAATGTCTTCATCTGTGGCATCTATGTAATATAATCTTGTACTCCAAATGTGAACATATGTCTGCAGCTATATGTATGCTTTGCATATAAAAAGTTACTGAAGAGAAAGAAGTTTCTAATTTCCTCTAGTGTTGAAACATTATAAAACAAAACAGTTTAAGAGTTTCACTAGAATTCAGCCTGGCACAACTGAACTACATCAGCAGTAGTATCTATCATAGTATAGATTAGAACCTTCATTTCACTCAGATTTTCTTTAATACTTAACTCCTTAGAAAAGGGGCCTCAAGCCCTAACCGCTGCTCTCACCTTACACAAAACAGAATAAAAGCTACAGGAACGAAAAGATAGCATGTGAACAGAAGTAGTCTGCAATTTTGTTTCCCTTAGTGCAAGACAGATGTCCTGACCAAATGGATCTCCCACACCTCTAAGAGTTGCAAGAGGATCACTTCTTAGTCCTTTAAAAGGTGTTTAAAAATTATTTTCCATTTACATATGAAGTGTGTGCTGCAAGATGATTAAAAATTAGTCTGTAGATCAAATACTTAAGTGCAGACAATCCGATCTCTCTGGCTACCACAAAATCTGTATGTCCAAAAGCACTTTTAAGTGCACTCTGGTTACAGCCCAATTCCATATTATCAGGATGATATTTGAATATGCCTTAACTCCCCCCTCCTGCTTTCCAAAGGTTGCAAATAAAACCAAGGAAACTAGAAGGAAAACACCACCCTCTATGCTTAGGTCCCTTAACCAAACTGGACCAGGGTGGCAGAAAACAAGACAGTCACTGAAGCAGATGTAGACTTTACATCAATGACACCAGTTTTCTCACAGTGGTTTAAAAAAACAAAACCAAAACCAAACCAAACCAAACAAAAAAAAACCAACCAAACAAACAAACAAAAAAAAACCCAAACAAGCATACAAAAACCCCACAACAATTGTTTCTACATCATTGAAAACTTTTAAAAAGCATTTCTAAAAGGAAAATACCAGTGTTTATAATTCTGCCAAAAGCAGAACCGTAGTTCTTCCAAGATACCAAGAATGAAAGTGGCAAGACCTAGAAGACATGCTATTTAATTTCATTTCACTGCAGTCCAAGAAATACAGGAGAGCTTTCCTCCACATCACTGCTTGCCTCTTGAGCTTTTGACATTAAGAGAGCATGTTCATTGCCAGATTTATCACAAGGCATGCAACTAAGTGATGCATAAAAATAAATTGTGCAATTCAGTTTGCATGGGAAACAGGACATGAGTTCTTCCAGAGTGACACACAAAATGCACACAGAGGGAGGATGCAAGATTGCTATCATTCATACCTTCCCTTCAGGTTTTCAAGCTCTCTGTGGTGAAGCATGCTTCTCATGTGTTCCTCCATCTCCTTCAACATGGGGAAAAAAGTAAAATTGGTCAAACAAAAAGGTGTATCATATTTGAAAAGCTCACTCTTGAGACCCCTCCTGCCTTGCAGGAAGGTGTACTCTACTCCTGTAGGGTTACAGCAGTTGCCATTCCCATTTCTATGACCAAAAAAGCACAAGTAGTCACACTCTCAGGAACTCATATAATGTTACTTTCCTGAAGAAGGACACACAGGAGTCATTAGAATTTAACAGAAGGGGACCACAATTCCAGGAGAAAGACAAACAGGAATGCATGTAGCAAACCTTAGTAAACTGATTGTTGGCAAATTACTGCTGATCATAATTTTTACTAAGTCTCTCTCGAGAATTTCAGTACTTAAACCACAGTTTTCCTGGGGAATGTGAGCTGTCTCTTTGTTATTTGTATTATGACACAACTGTAATTGCATCAACACATACTATTTTACTCTGCTAGATGCACTTCAGAAACGGAGCTGTACATAACATGTCAGTTTGTTGTTTACAGGACCCTTGATCCATGAACTGCAGTGATGTTGTAATTAATTGCTACTGAAAGAAGGCTATTGGAAGAGGAAGAAAGGTCATAATTCAGCAAAAGGAACCAGTTCAAAAGATTTAACTTTCTCTTGGTGTTTGAGCCAAAGTGGTTGGAAATCTTCAAAGAACAGATATTAATCACTATCCTCCTTAGTCCTTGAAATCCCATCTGCAAAGGGAAAGCAACATCTTCAGCCTTGAAACGCTGGGTGAATTTATACACTGGCATCTGCAAGATACCCATTTGCCACGTGGCTAAGCAATAGATGAAGGTCCATTAAGAAACACTCAGTTTCAATGCAGCATATGCAGTACTCAGAAGATACACATCAGACTGACACATAAATGAAAACACATGCTGTGCTGCATAATGCCACATTCTCCTTCCATAAGGAAACACAGATCTCTCAAAAGGAGTAAAAAAATGGTGTACTGCAGTATTTTTAACATATCATGACTTAAAGCCTAACTGAGTTTGAGTGCTTTTCACTTTAGTATCTTTATACAATATAAAAACCTCAGAGCCCTCAATATTTTTAACACAGTGAATCAAGTATGATGCACAGCTCATTTCGAGAAAGATACTGTAAAGCATATGCAAATAAATTATTTCATTTGTGTTAGACCTAGGTCAATATATTCCTGGTAGAGGGAAAAACCCTGATACTTTGCACAATTTTGAAATGAAAGCATTTCTTATACACATTTCATTAGTATCTACCAAGCGATGTAAGGGACTCATTATTTACCTTTTTTGAGTTGTACACAGTGTGACATAATAGGCATTTTCGTTCTCGAACCATGCTTATTACTCTGGAAAGATCTTATCCCATACCTGCAAATAAAAATAATTTGAAAAGAATCAACATTCAGGATTACTTCCTCCCGACCCCCATTAATCTATTTTACTAAGGAAAGTAAAAATAAGTTACTATCAATGAAATCGCTTGTGCTGAGTTTCTTTCAGAGAATACGTACCTCTTGTCTATAGTCAATATTCTTTAAAAAAGATACAGCAGTTTTGAGTAGTCAACTAAACCAGCTATAATAAAAAGTAGCTTTCCCTTCCTTTCATTTTGTTCCTTGTCCTCCAAGACATGACACTCAATCTACAAGCAAACACAGATCTATAGGAACCCTCTCAGCTACTCAAATCAGATTAACAAAACACTTTACAACTAGGATGATGAGAGGGAGATATGGAATTGGGGAAACCAAGCAGGGCAAACTCAGATCTTTATTGTGGTACACAGGGCTGCTCAAGTAAGATATTTAAGGCCCTAAGAAAGTGAAGCAAAGGCCTGTCATGACAAAGACTGTCAGTCTTCGAGGTTTATCAGTCCATTTAGTTGACATAAAATAAAACTTTAAATGATTTAAATTCAGTATTTTTCTCATTAACCTCCATAAGAACTACACACATGCATGTGCTGGAATACTCAATTTAGACAGCATTTAAGTTACATTCTCTAACACCATGCTCTACTTGACCACCTTATGTATTTGAATCATAAATAAAAGCTATGCATTTTCATTAATTATTCCTAACAGCATAAGATTATTCAAAACTTTGCATGAGAATACTAAACACTTTAGCACTGATCTACTTAAGACTTGCATATGCGCAAATGAAAGCTGCAGCAGGCCAAATTAAATACCCTATGTATTTTATCATAATGTTTCATTCATAGGGACAGCAATTAAATTAGAAAGGTACATGGCAGTCTAGGTTATAATACAAAGACGGACATGTCTGCATAAGTAACTGGGTATAATCTTTACCCTTTTCTTTCTCATAAAAGACACTAAGATGTAGAATGATCAAGCATTACAGTAATTTTTTTATTGACTTGGGAAAGGCAGTTCCTCACCCTGAAGTGGAAAGAAATGTATCTTTAGTACTAGGCATTTCTGTGTCTCCACACAAAAAGACAAATCCTTCCAAGCTTTGCTATTTTACATTAGTCAACTTCAGAGCTAACTTAGCTAATAGCATCAAACTTAACCTACAAGATCCTTCTTCAACAGCTCATCTCCACAGCTTACCCTACGAAGTTAATTTTAATTATTTAACACCAACCACCTGTACCAGGGGCAGCAAACCCTCCAAATCTGGTACTGACTGGGGGATATAAGCAAAGTGCAAGAACTGGATTTTTACGAAATCCAGATAACCTAAAGTAGCTCCGACACTCAGTGCTACTGTCCACCTATAAACAAACAAAAATAAGCAAGTAAACCCACACCCACGCTAATTCCAAAACGTGGCTTTCACAAATAACTTCTCCTCTAGATTTGCATGTCCATGTACAGTCAACATACACACCAGCTTCTGTCCAGCTTACAGGGGAAGGAGCTGAGAGTTGCAATAGCCCTTTCACCTTTAGACAACAGAGAAAGTAGTTTCCTCCCTAAAAAAATTCACATCATCATACCAAAACAAACACAATTAAAACACAACAGGAGATTCAATCATCTTCTTATGTTCCCTAACCAGCATTCCTAGGGTGCCGTTCTTGATCTCACTGAAATACCTGACAGTGTTTAAATATGCATTCTCTAGCTTCATCACATGGGCATCTGATGAACTCAAATCATCAGTAAGAGCTATTTATCTTGACAGATCACTCCCAACAAAGGTACAAAATCATTCAGAACTTTGCATCAGCCTAGGTCTTGTAGAGCACGCATACAAATTCATACTATCTCAGTGATGTGCATGCAAAAGCACCTGCCTTCATGGAAAGCCAGAATGCAGAAATACCAGGTTTTGGAACAAATTCTTCTGAAACCACATATAAAGAATATAACTTGGTTTTATGGCATATTTCAGCCGAGACAGCAGTTAAGGAAAGTTTAAGCTAATGAGTAGACACAGAAAATTAGGTATTTCAGCCTCATGATTTTCCAGTAAGTTATTAGGTGAGTATAGGAGCACATCATCAACATACTGTTTATACATAGATCTGTGCAGCTGCAACAGATCTAAGAGAACTATTTATGATTGTACACAAGTGACAAAGGTTTGGATGCCTACCCAATATAGGAGAGCTGTCTTAATGTGATTAATACGAGGTTACTCCTGAAAAGCACGGGTGCATCCATTTCAGACACTTCCTTTTGCATTAAAATGTTCTGTACTCCCCCAACATTCTTCATTAGCACTACTTTGTAGTTCAGTGGAGTAATACCCTACATGTGCTCGAGTTCTTGTTCAAGATTACTCAAGTATTTACAGAATTCATTCTGCACAAGGGTGAAATATCAGCATGGGACTTAAATCAGGAAAAGCAGGCTAGTAAAGTATGGTGACTTGCTGACACCAGTTAGCACGTAACATGAAAAAGCTTTCACAAGTAGAGCTAACATTACACCTGTTTTGGCTAATTAAAACATATAGTAACTATACACGATTACAGGAAGAGTTTTAGGCCAACTGCCCAATCAACTAGGCATTACTTAAGGCAGAGTACTAAAAATACTAATGGAATTCAAATGCTATTGGATGTCACTATGGAAAGTGAAACTTTCACCTTCACAGAAAGAAGCCCTTAGAAGCAAGGACTCAGAAGTAAAGAGATGCTGTAGATGCTACAGGAACTGGGAGAAGACAAACCCATGTTCTATTTCCAGATCACTGCTTGATTTACTGTCTGCAGAGAAATAAGTCACTTCCCTCTATCCTTAGCTTTTTCCCAAATCCTGCTGTAAAACCCACAGCTCACTGTAATGAAGTACTTCAATTTCACTGTAAAAGAACTCTCATGAAGTACTCTGAAAAACATTATAAATTCAAGGTATTCTCTCACTCACTCTGCAACAGCAACAAGAACCAGACAGCTTTTGAGCCATGCAGTCAGTGAAGGCATTTCACCTCATCACCAAACTTTCATACCAAGAAACTTCAGAAACAGAGCTTCTCTTCTTAACAAAAAAAAAAAAAAAAATCCATACTTTAAACACCTAACAACCTTCAAGCTTTTATCAGATTTAACAGTCTGTGGTTTTGAAATCACCAACTTGCTGCATAGCATAGGAAATTACTTCTTATGGGATGTTAATAGCAAAATGAGCTACTCTTTAAAAATAGAGCAAACTGCAAGCAATGATAAAAGTTTTGCCAAAAAGACCCACCACCATATAAAAGATAAACACTTGTCAACAGCAAAATGTAAAGCCTTTGCAGCAAATGAGATGTTATGGTATTTTTCTACTTTGAGGTAATGTAACTGTTCAGTGGGTCATTTTTTATTTGTTTGCTTTAAAGGACAGGGATGCATTTTACAACTATGTGATGTAAATGCAACTTGCCTGTAGTCTGCACCTGCCCACAGCTTGGAACACCACCCAGTTTTAAATAACTTAGGCATGTCTACTACAGAGATTTTGGAGAACACTTCCCGCTAGTAAAAATAGTCTACAAAGAAAATAAGGCATTAGACTACTTCCTGCTACAACATCCATTTGTCCACAGTTATTCAACCTTACCGGATAACATACATTAAAAATGTACGTCAAGGTTAAATCTGCTACAGATCAGTGGCTGAACACTGACTATATAAAGCCACAAGTGCCATGGATTGGGGTGGGCAGCCTGGCATTCCAGCTGCCTAGAAATCCTCAGGAGGCCTCAAAGAGATCAGCAGTGCTGCCCTGTCTAAAGGCCTGCCTGAATGCTGCGTGTCCTACAGACAGCAGTGGAAACTCTACTCTTGACAAGAACGGGAGACTAAAAGTTCGCCGTAGCAGAATGCTCTGCAACAACACGCTCCTCAGCTCCTCACGGGGATGTCATTCCTTTTGCTTTAGTGACTTCTCTCCTGCAGCAACCGATTGCCCACGTCCCCGCTGCGCCGTGGAACAGTAATACAGCTGCCACAGGCACGGGACAGGAGAGGAGAGCAGAGGGGAAAGAAGCAACTCACCACAAAGTGCATTCATGAAATCTTTAGTTGGTTGATGGAAGTGGTGGACACAAGGTCATTTTGACTGGGAGAAAAACCTCTTGCTCAGAAGAATCAGGAATGGAAGTGTATTTAGGCCCTGGAAAGCACTTATACAACCACTGCTAGGCTGGACCATATGTGGTTTGGTTATCAGCACAACCTATTTTGATGATGTTCCAAGAAACCTGGTCTTTTCACAGGAAAACCCAGAGTACCCCATATAAGTCTTTGAGAGCTGTATCCAACCACCTATTGCCATAAATGAATGCTATAAAGCAATAATGATTGCTCATCTATAAAGCCTAGTAATAAAGAGAGATTTTCTTAGGGAAAAATTTTATTACTGTAAAATCACTTCCCTGTATTACACACTGCTCCAAACATCAAAGCCCTGTACCACTGTGAGAATGCTGTACAAAACTAAGTAATTCATCATAACAAAACCGAGGTCTGTACTCAAACTTCATCACCTCGAGCAGAATTTTTGTGGAATATAGCACCAACATTCAAAGACTATCTTTCCTTCCCAGATTCATTGCCCTGAAGGTATCTGAATTCATTATGAATCTCCTTTCTAGATTGTAACTTTTACCAAGCACCTTAACATTACTTCTGGGCATATGTGGGAGGCACTTTAACCTTCCTTCAGAGATGCTGATCTGTGCAACCCAACCCAGTCCACAGACAGAAACTTAAGGACTTACTAAAGTTAAGCCATGACTAACAGCATTATTCTCTAGCACACTATCATGTCTATACAAACTACATTGTAGTCACAGGGCGTTTTTTTATAATGTGGCAAAGGAGGTAACTATATTACAGCCCAGTAATTAAAATACTTGTACCAGAAGCAAGACTTCTGAGGTAAATTCCTCCCTGTTTTCCAATATTTAACTTCATCCTCATGACAGACTGAGGGTATTCTAGCCCCCTCAGCACTGAAGCAGCACTACTGCACAGCAAATGTTATAACTGGGAGGTCAAGTGCTCAACTGCTTTGACACTGAGCCAAAAGGAGAGACGAGTTATTTCACAGATCAATGTTCTTTAAGTTCCTGTTAAAAGCAATGAAGTTGACTCCACTAGCTAGCCTAGAAGACATCTAGCAGAAACTGTTTGCATGCTATCCCATGAGTACAGCTGGCTTTTTACAACATACAGGGGAGGTACACTGGAGATAAGGAGACTATAGAGAAATACCTTAAACAGACCAGCTGACATGGTTTAACCCCAGCCAGTAACTAAGCCCCACACAGCCGCTCGCTCACTCCTCACCCAGTGGGATAGGGGAGAGAATCGGAAAAGTGAGAAAACTCGTGGGTTGAGATAAAGACAATTTAATAGGTAAAGCAAAAGCCCTGCACATAAGCAAAGCAAAACAAGGAATTCATTCACCGCTTCCCATGGGCGGGCAGGTATGCATCCATTGCCAGGACAGCCGTGCTCTGTCACACGTAACAGTTACTGGGGAAGACAAACACCCTAACCCCCAAACATCCCCCTGCTTCCTCCTTCCTCCCCCAGCTGTAAATACTGAGCACGACACCATATGATGTGGGATATCCCGTGGGTCAGTTGGGGTCAGCTGTCCTGGCTGTGTCCTCTCCCAACTCCTTGTGCCCCCCCAGCCACTTGCTGCTGGGGTGGGGTGAGGAGCAGAAAGGGCCTTGGCTCTGTAAGCACTGCTCAGCGATAACAAAAACATCCCTGTGTTATCAACACCCTTTTCAGCACAAATCCAAAACACGGCCCCATACCAGGTACTATGAATAAAATTAACTCTATCCCAGCCAAAACCAGCACACCAGTGCAGGCACAGGAACACCTGGCATGAACAGTGTTTTGACTGATGTCTGTTTTTACTTCAAGTAAATCTAAGAATGGGGTATAGACCAGAAGAATGTATACACCTTAAGTCACAGTCAAGTTGCATCTAATTCCCTGTATATAAGCAATGCTAAGTGTTTCCTAATAGCCCAACCTAAGCTTTCCTTGCTGTCAACTGTGATGATAATTCCTCCCTAGTGAAACTAAATACCTTATTGCTTATGACAGCTTTTTACGCACCAGAAGATTCAGGGATATACACTGTCCCAATTGGAATGGAGAGCCGTTCAGCATCATTGCTGTACACTGTCAGTTAGGACACCTAAAATCCACACACCTGGACAGCTTCTGCTTTCCCCTATATTCCCAGTTTGTTTTAGACACATGCAAACTTTTTTTCTTCAGATATATTCCTCAAACACCATATCTCCAAATTTGCCGTTCCTCTTTCCAAATTACTCACAACACTCCAAGAAACGTCTAAAGCTATCCCGTGAGTACAGCTGGCTTTTTACAATATACACTTACATGTATTTCTATAACATTTAGCTGTCTCTTTTTTTCCTTCCTTGGGTATTTAAGCTCATAATACCCTCCACTGGCATGCATACTACGGCTCCTTCACCAATTAGAAGTTAAGAACAGGGATTCAGAAGCCAAATCAGATTGCTCTATACATCCCACCTATTCCAGATCCACAGAAACAAGTACCTGGCTTTGTCAAAAAGACTCAGATTCCCAAAGGAAGATCTGCATAGACACAGGAAAGCATGCAGGAGAGCACTGAGTCAGTCATTGGGCTTTTTCTATTTATACAGTCACTACAGAGTATGAAGAACCACTGGAGAGTGATTTAAAGGACTCGAACCAGTGTAGTCAGGTCACTCTTCAGTATACAGAGCTTTGGTGCCAAGTAGTTTCAAATTAAGGATCCCAAACATTAAGACAGCAACAGCAGCCATTAATGATTAAGTAATAGGAATACCAGGGTTTGTCTGAATTTTTACATCTCTGGAAAGCAGTTTGTCCCAGGGCTGAATAGTAGCGGCTCGGTCAACTTGGGATCAAAATGGCTGGGACTAGATGAGAAAAATCCCTTACACTGCACAAATATGAAAAACATTTTTATAAAAACAAGTAAGTTATTGGTAATGTACAGTATCCCCTTATTTTCCTACAATCTGCTCGAATCAGACAACATTTCAAATCTTATGACACCATCTGGTGGCAGAGTTCACAGAAGATGATCACCAGATGTAAAAAGAATTTTATCAATTTAAATTGGATTGCAGATATCGTATGAATTTGGTCTTTACAAGATACAGTGGAAAAAAAATCAATGGAAAAATACCTTAATTTTACCTAGATGAAGTTATACACAAGTTTTAATATCTCTGTACACAATTTTGATGTGTACACATAGGACAGTGATTGCTGTTATTCTTCGTGCTGGATATCACAGCCCTGCATAAATTAAGATGCATTGAGACATCTTTTCAAACATGTGACATTTTTGGACATGTGGGCTAGAAGTTACCCAAAGTTTGGTCACAATGACTAAACTGACTCAGGTAAGAGACTAACATAGTTTGCCTAAAACCAATGACTTGTTCTGAATTGAAAGCACTAGAACATAGCACCTATTTAACAAACTCTACAAGCAAAAATCACTCAATCATGGAACATACGTGGTGGTACAATTGCAGTTGCCTTGTACTTCCGGTTCAGTTGAAGCCAAACAAAGACTAAAAAAAAAAAATAATAATACAGTTGCTTTTAACAGAAGAGACTTCAGGATAGGAATCTATTCTCTAAGGTAAGAAGTTACAAAGGCACATTGCACTGACCCTTAGAACCTGCAATGTTCATCCAAATATTGCAAAACTATTAGCCAAATTTTTGGAAGGCTTAACTGTTTTGTTGGGTTTTTTAGGCTAGGATCTATCAGTTCAGCAAAGCAGTCAATTAGTTTAATTGAGGCTTGACTTAAAAGTAGTAAAGAAGAACAGAAATAACCAGCCAAGATATGGAAAATGCAGCCCCATGAACTCATGTTGAAAACAAAGTCAATCAAACCTCAATCCTTTTCTCTCTCAGATGATACCTCATCTGTTCTACAAAACTCTTGAAAGCTGCACTTCAGAAGACATAGGAGGGAAGGGGAAAAGGAAAGTTTCTTAATTGCATGAGACCATTGTTATCAAACCACTATCAATGAAGTACATTGAAGTATAAACTTCAATCATCACTGCCACTTCTATCCAATGTTCATAAACGTAAGTTAAATATCATAAGCAGCCCTGAACAGTTCTTAATAGAATTTTTCATGTGAGCGACCCTCCTTGCAATGGTAAATAATTACCTCATATTTCACTGTACTATTAAGACTTGTTTCATACTACCAGTCCCACTCCATTTAGGTTACCAGACATTTATCCCACATCCCTACACGCTTTCACTACGACACATTTTTAGCTGTGCGTTGTGAGGTCGGTAACCAAGTGACTCTGTACCCGAAGCCACACTCCGACCCGGGAAATGCTTCTGGCAGGTACGAAGGGACACAGCACGGACAGCTACACATCTGAAACAGAGAACCCGCTCTAGCAAAGCGCGTGTTTAACAGGGAAGCTCAGAGACCGCTGCAGCAATACGCGACACTCACAACGCAGAGCAAAGCGTGCGCCCGCCGCAGCCCCCCCTAGGCCGGGCCTGCCCCGCTCCCCCCCGCCACCCCAACCCCGCAGGACTCCCTCCCCCGCTGCCGCCACAGCGCTGCCCCAGCCTCGTTACTCACACAGCGCACCTCTCGCCAGGGCACCCGCCCGGAAACCCATCCCCGCGCCGGGACCGAGCAGACCGGGCCGCCGCCAGCCCCGCCGCCCTCACCGCCCCAGCGCCTCGCCGGCCCCACACGGACCCGCGGTGCGGCGGGGCGGGGCAACCGCGACGCCCGGCCAATGGGACCGCAGGCCGGCGGCCGCGCTGCACGCCGGGAAATGTAGTCCCGGCGGGCAGGGCGGCGCGGCCGGGCTTTAACCGGAGAGCGGCGGCACTCCCCCAGCGATGGCCGCGATAAGCTTTGTTATTAGCTCTAAGTGTAGCGCTGAAAACACACCCGGTGCCGTGTGCTACCGCCGTAGAAAGCGGGCACTGGAGGCCGCCGGCCCCGCAGCGCCCCGGAAGCCTTAGCGCGCCCGGGCTGTGTAGGGAGCCAAAGCCCACGGGGGTCCGAGGGGGAGGGAAGGGAAGCGGAGCCCCCGCTCCGAGGCCGCAGGCGGCGTCCTTGCAAGAGGGACCGGGAGCCGTTCCCCGGGAACGGGATCCGCCGGCGGCAGCCCGGGCAAGGATGGAGTCGGGCGCACACCGGCTGCAGCCGACGTCAAACCCCGCTGTTCCCGCCGCCCTCCCTTTTTTTTTTTTTTTTTTTTTTTTCCCTTTATTTATTTTCCCGCCATGTTGGGAGTGGCGCGCGGCACCGCCCCCGACAGGCGGTGCCGGCTCCCGCTTCCGGGGCGTGGGCCGTGACGCGCCCCGCGGGTCCGCGCGCGGCGCCGGCGGCGGGCGGGACAGGGGCTCTTAAAGGGGCGGCGTGTCGCGGCGCGACGGAGCGGCGGCGGCGCCGGTAAGTAGACGGGGACCTGGCGATGGCGGGCTCACCGCGCTCCGGGCGGGGCAGCCGGAGGGCGGGCCCGGGCTGTGGCCGTCGCCCTGCCGCGGAACGCTCGGGGCGGTGGCGGTAGCTTCGGTCGGACGCGCCCGGGCGCGCGGGCCCAGCGGGGGCCGCGGGTCTGCGGGGAGGAACGGGGCGGCCGGGACTCGGCCCGCTGCGAGTCCGGGCGGCCCGGGAGGGCGCTCCGAGCCCCCGCCGCGGCCCCGGCCTGTCCCCTCGGGTGCGGGGAGGCCTCGCCCGGCCCGGCGAGGGGCGTCAGCGCCGCTTCCGGGCGGGTTCTGCCTCCCCTGGGGAGGGCGCTGGGATGGAGCTGCTGGCGGCGACAGGAGAAAGCTCTCCTCTTGCTTCAGCTTGTTCTGCTGCCTTCAGACTAATCGGCGAGATGACGTTGTGGTACGGAGTAAGCAGTAAGCGTCAAAAGTAACCCGTGCTTTTGTGCTTCTCTTAATTGTACGTCTTGCTGCCCTCGGCATTTCTGGGAAGCTAATAAAGTGTTAGCTTTATTTTTCACTTTTTCTTTTTCACTTTTTCACTTTCATTTTTGCTTCACGCAACACAAGCTATCAAATGAACGCATAGGATTTGACAACTGAAGTAAAGGAGTTACAGAAACTTTGGAAATTTATTTATGCAACTCCTTCAGCTCTTTACCTTCCTCTTTTTCACTCACGTGGGCAGCAGATGCTCAGTGTTCAGAACTAAGCATCTGGGTGTTGCTTTACTTCTCCCTCATAACCACACCTGAATCCGTGTTGGAGACAACAGCTGGGTAGGAAGGTGTTTAGTGAAGAGAAGCCAGTGATGTCAATTGCTTGATTCACAGACATGAGCAATTAATTGCTTACTGACAGTCTAGTAAGCAGTCTATATGCCTGACCTCCCCTGCTCTACAGCTGTTGAAGTAGCTTGCTATATTGCAGAGTTTGTGCAATTTGAAGAAATGGGATCTGTTACTGTCTGTATGTGGCTGTAGGGTTGACTGTTAATTTGTGTCGGCTACTAACTAATTTGGAATAGGTATCACGAGGCTTTTATCCAGGGATAAAAATGAATTGTTGAGACGAGTATATAACAAAACACACTGCACAGAGGAGGTGGCGTTGCTAGCACCTATTCTTTGTGTTATCGCCTCTGTGCAGTGTGTTCAGGAAACTGATAAGAGAAAGCAGGAAGCGTGCGGAGTAGTGCCCTGTTCTTGGGCCCTGGCCTCTTCCCCTAAGGTCACAGATGCTTTATTCATTTATCTTGTAGGCATAATCATATGGAGGAGTATATTCTGGTACTGGTACCTTACACCACTCTGCATTAGCTGGGCTGAATTTTAGCTAACTAAGAAGTAGGGTAACTGTTTGTGCTAAGGAAGGGTTTTTAAACAACTTTTTATACATTAGTGATATGAGAAATTTGAAGGAATAAAAAAAAACAAACCCTCAATATAAAGCCTTCTAATTTGTAAACTGTTGAATTTTAATCTTTGCAAGAATGCACCGGTATTTATAATTAATGTTCACGTTTTTCTAAGAATATAGTTTCATTAATTTTTCCATCTTTTGCGAAAGGCAACAGTTCACTCTGGTACTGAAGGGAATGAGAGAGCATCCATAATCACCTGAGGCTGTACCGATTTGCTGATGGCTAAAAGTATAGCTTGTGAGATACTGGCCTTCAGTCAGATGCTGCAACAGCAGGGTTATGTCATCTCCTAGTTCCTACCCTTGTGGTAAGATTACCGACAAGGATGCATAGGCTGCATTTCTCAATCGTACTTCTAGGTGTACTGGTTAGTAGCTATTTAAAATTTCTTTGCTGGTATGTATATGTAATGTCCAAGGAAAAAACTCGTGAACAGGTGATTGTAGGATTGTAAGGTTTAATACTTTATTATACTTACTAGTGGATTATATTAAAAGGATGAAATACATGTATTACTTCCTGATTTATCAGAAATGGAGAGGTAGTCAAATATAGTTATTTGGAAAGAAGAAGGGCAGGATTC
This sequence comes from Tyto alba, assembly GCF_018691265.1. Classification (NCBI taxonomy): domain Eukaryota; kingdom Metazoa; phylum Chordata; class Aves; order Strigiformes; family Tytonidae; genus Tyto; species Tyto alba. The sequence goes on from NW_024881280.1 coordinate 8,937,812, forward strand.
TTTTGTATCATGACTTTATAAGAATGAGTACCTTGGACATACATACAGGAAAGTTTTCTACTGAACTCTGCTACATTTAGTACTAGACTGCCAAAAACTTTCACTGGATTTTGAAGAGGAAAACAATATGAGGACCTAAGCATGGAGTCTTGCTAGAACACTTGGTAGGAGTTGTGTGGTTTTTATTCACAGCTTGGAAATAGCTCTTCTGAGAGAGAGAAATAAATTATTCTAGAAGGCAAACTTAAGATTTACATTTTTTGCATTAAAAAGAGAATCGTATACCAACTTCCAGGTCTCACAACTGTTTTCTTCCACGGCCAAAAGTATTACGCTGGTTTATTCTTCTTTCACTTCATTTCATACTCCTAAGAAAATTACTTATTTTGCATTTATGGAACCAGCCTGCTGTGTGTTATTGATGTTATCAAAATATCTTTAGCAGAAAAAAAGGAAATGTTTGTGCTTATCTTCCAGTTTAAAGTTATCATTGAAGGAGGAAGAAAAGTTTGTGATATTCATTAGAAGCATAACTTGATAGAGAAGGGGCTAGGTTCAAATGGAGGACCCTCAGATGGTAAGGAATTAATTTATGATATTTAGCAGATGTGATGGATATATGACAAATTACTGGAAGTCATTCAGTCTGTTAGAGGCATGAAACTGCTGCATGTCAGCCAGAGATGCAGGACAAAAATCTTACGATTATTCAAGGTGGGTTTGTGAAAGTGTAAGCAATCAGAACAATTTATTGATCTGGTGCAAGTAGACCTTCCTGGTTTAAGAAGACTTGTCACTTTTGACAGCCTGTCCCTGCCCACACCCCTTTCCAGATGTAGACTGTGTAATTGCAGTTGAGCAAGCACTTGTTTAGGCCTTGTAGTACCCTGCAGTTGGTTTAAATTCACAAAGATCAGTAAGACAAAAAATTCATATGGGTTTTGAGTGCTTAGGATAGCACAGCCTGAATATGCCATGAATATCATAAAACAAGTAAATTTTCTTTTTTTTGTAGGGCTAATAAGCCTTAGAATTGCTTCTCGGCTAATGCTGAAGAAAACCATGTTCAAACGGCATGTAAATGGCCTACTGTAGATTTCATTGCCTTGGAAGTGTTTTATAAGCCTCAGAAGATTACTGGGATTGAAAAACCCATGAAAAGACTATGCAACCCCACAGTTACAATGGCTTTTGAAACTTGTTTACATTGGAAACTGAGTGCTGGCACAAATAGCTGGCATCCAGTTTACAAATAATTCTGAATGAAAAAGAAAACACATGTAAGAAAAATCTTCAGTGGTGCAGAGGAGTATCTTCGACTGATGACAGAGACAACCAAGAAAGATTTCATGTTCATTTTTTTTTTACTCTGTGCTCTGGGAAGGAGGATGGCAAAGATGATTATGTTGTTTCTGGCTGCTTAAAATAGTACTTTGATCAGGGGGCTCTCTCCATTCAAATGTCATCTTTTTTTCCCTGAAGGTTTTTACTGTCCCCGTTGTCAGGGAATCCTAGTCAGAGAGCTGCTGTTGGAGAAAATAAGACTTAGTTTTCTGATCACAAGCAGATAATTTAAACTTGGAGACGTAGACATGCAGACAGTAGGCCACTGTGGGTATTACTGATTGAATTTGCTCCTATTGCACTCAATCTTATGGAAGTTATGGCTTGGCAGGTGTTAGCTCTCAATTCAGTAGCTGAGATTGGGGCAGAAGGCTGATTAAATACTCATGACTGATCCACCTGAGATTTGGTAATGTGAGCAGCACTTCCCCTAAGTGAATACTTGCACTATAGTCTCACAGGGTCATCCTACTGCTAATATAGACATGGCCATAGCTCACACCAATCTGTGTCACCTTCCAGTTTTTTGAAGTTAGACAAAGAATCTACTAAAAAGCTTCAGCTGCTATATGTGTGTGTTGATTAACCAAATTAAAATCTCTGAGCCACTGGTGCTTTGAATGGGTCTGGCACCAATGCTAAAATCAGCCCAAAAGAGCCTGTTATGTCCCTCATTCTGTTGCAGGAAATACCTTAAGGTTTTAAACAGTTTTGTAAAATCACTTTTTTTGTCTTTTCCTCAGCCTTCTCCAACCTAACAGCCTCACGCAGGAGAGTGAAGTGCAGGTTTTTCAGGGGCTTTGGAGCCATGACTAAATGCATAATAAGTGGAAAAAAGTCTGTGGAGACATAAATTTATTTCCCTTACCTCATTGCTCCTCTTGTCCAGGGGAAAGAGGTAACTTATGTCTAATCCATCCTCACCTGGCTTGGCCCATAATATCCTAATTCTAATGTGCATCATAATAGTGAGTTTATAGGGTGTTTTAGCACAATATGAATAGTCATGTGAAGAGATTACATCTTGTCAGAATTGAAGTTTCAAAGAACTTTTTCTGCCCCCACAATCTTCAAAATAAAACATGGCAGAGAAGACAGATTCTTATGATTTTCAGGACCTGCATTTGTTTCCTTGCTGTTCTTGTTTCTCAATGATTCTTCCTTTTCATAAGGCAGCAATAGTTATGATGATTGTGTTGTAGTTTTCTAAGTTTCCTGGTAGAAAAGTTTCATGAGGCCCGCTACTTCAATAAACTGTGTTTATTTAGCAAGCTTAGTTCTGCTTTGCCTGTAGGTGCTGGGTTTTCCTATGCAATGGGTAGAGGGGGACACTGAAATGTGTTTATTCCTTGCGGTCTGGTAGCTGAGTAAATAGTCAAGAGTACTTTTTGTTATCAAACAGTAAATACAGCTGATGTTACATCCTTTTTTTAAAGGAGTTCTACTTTATTTAGGCACATTAGTTTCTTGCTTAAAACTTACCACTCTAGAGAGAAAAAACTAAACCAGCAGAATGTCATTGTAGTATAATTATGAAGTCTCTTTGTAGGCTGTCTTTTTTTCTTTGTTTACTCTGTGGCTAGGATTTTAAAAATGGTAGGAGAGAGAAAGCAGAGAAAATAAGCACTGAACATTGATATTAAAATAAATGCTTGCCTTGTCAAATCTTACATTATAACAATAATACCAGGACCACTTTAACCATATCAGGTATTTTCTCCCTGAATATTTTGTCTTTATTGGGGAATCTTTGTCTTGGCTGTAAAACCATTTTGTCCTACACTATTAACTTAAGAGCTGGTTGCCTCAGTGGATGCTTTATGATTCCTAGGCAGGAAGGTAGGGGAATGAGTATCCTTTTTTATGTATGTACACAGTGTTCTACTGGAATAGCTCAGCTGTTACTTCAGTACAAATGGCCTCATCTTGAGTGTTTTAACTCATCCTGTAGAGATATCTTACAATAAAGGCACCTGCTATGTTCATGCTGTTCCAGTTACATGTAGCTATCAAGAGTGCATCTCCATCTTTGGAAACAGGCTTTTTTGGAAATGTTTGGTTTCTTCTCAATTACTGATTTATTCAGTGTTAGGTCAATTCATAAACAGTTTCAAGACCAAATACCATCAATTGAGGGGGAAAGTGGGAGGAATGCTGTGGGTTCCAATAGAGTTTCTTGCTGTCTGGTAGCAGAGTTGTTCAGGAAACTGAGCAAGATGGGGGAGCTCAAAGCTTATATGTCAGCTGAAGTGTTACCTTCCAAACTGTAGCATCAAGATTTACTAGCTTGGGAGTTGGAAGTGTTGACTGTTGTCTCCTTCCTTTGCCTTTTGCAGCCTTACTGCTGTTTTGTTTTTCAGTGGCTTCTCTGTGAACTTCTGGTTCTAGTAGCACAGGATAATATTCTGGCAGTCTTGAATAAAACACAGAACTCAGTATCTGGTCTGATAAAGTATACATTCTTCAGATTTTTTTTTGCGTTTTTGGTATGAAGGTAGTGTAATGTATTTACAAACATCTGTTCAAAGATAAGAGTCTTATTACCCATTAAAGGCTTACTTGATAAACCAATTCTTCTTATGCATGTTTGAGAATGTTATTGTCATGCCTTTGCCTCAAAGGCAAAGAAACTGTTACTGTATTGTGTAGTGTTGGCTGTGGTATGGCTCTTGGCTAACTCAAATCCAGCCTCTGAGCTAGGGTGGTGTCACAGGGCCTGCTGTGTGCTTATGCTGGTGTGCAAACTCCTGGGCTGCCTGAACCCACGGCTGCGAAAGGTAGTAGGACACCGGGGCTGCTGAAAAATAAATCTCCGGGTCACTCTGGGAAGACAGGGACATTTCTGGCCCTGTTCTTCAATTACAGGGGGCTTATTGGGAAGCTGCTGTGTTCACAGGGTAGGGATATGACATCCCTTTTGCTGTCCAAGGTGAGATGTGTTTTATGGCTCCAAGTTGCAGAAGTACCTGAGTGTGTGGCACCCAAAGTAGGGAAAGGCTGGCCAAGTCTGCAACAATTACAGTAATCCAGATATTGCTTGTTTGGTGCAGCTGTGAATTGAAACTTCATCCTGTTTCTGAATATCAAGTAGATGTGAGATCTTCACCCAAAGAACCTGTTGATCTCATTTTCCTGTGCTTAATCTAATTCAGTGAAAATGGGTCCGTCCTTCCCTGTCCCTGCTTTACCAGTCCTTAGCTGTGCAAACGAGCTTGAAGGGCTTCCCAAATTGAAAGATGGGACTGAGCTGCCTTAATTAAACTTCATGAAACGAGCTTAAACCCATGAAGAAAAAGTCACTGATTGTATAGTGAAATAGGACTACTGCAAGCTGAGCTGTTAGAGGCCTTGTGTGAGAATGTCTGACTTTTTACTGATGGCAAAGAATAACTTGTGTTGACAGCCACTTAGAAAAACCTCTTAGAGCCTTAGTCTTAGGCTGAGGAGGTATGTTAGGTGCTAAAAACCAGACCTGCTGAGGTGTTCTCTAATGGTAAAGTACTTAAACTGTAAGGGATTAGGTGTCTTGATTTGGGTTCACCGTCAGAGGTACGCGTGCTTCCTGCAAAGAGCTGGGAACGGTGTCTGTTCAGGGAGCAGTTACTAATGTTATGTCTTCCAAAACAAAGATCTTGTAGGGAAAAATGAGACATAGTTCTGTTAGTCAAGCAGGATGTTTGGAGGAATCTCAGTGGATAATGTGAACTTAATTGGAAGCTACTCACATGAAAGAGCAAGGATTAATCTAAAGGGGAGAATTCATATTTAAAAGTCCTCTTATTGCTCAACTTGTCTCATTAAATTCTTGTATAGCCTGGGAGCTCTGTTTCACCACTGCTAGGAGTGCTGGCTTTATTACTGCTCTTCCAACAAGATTCTTATCTCTGAAAAACTTGGATCTGATAAGAATACATTTATTGATGGGCTTGCTTTTTTCTCTTGCTTCTTCAGTCAAAAATATATCTCCTGTTTATAGCAGAAGTTAAATTATGGTGTGTTGGAACTTCGGATATGAAAATGTTGATCCTGTCTTTATTATGAGAAAGGAACCTTTACTAGAGCTGCAAACATACCATTAAAAACTTGAAGAATCTCTTGCATTTGAGGGATGCATGATACCATAAGAATGACTATTATGCTACTGGAATAATTTTAGCTGGTGCTTGATCTGTGAAAGTGTTTCCCCTTCTTCTGATGGTCTGTTGAATACCCTCAAAGGGGAAGAGCACTTGAAGTTTATGCTAGGAATTTAAATGCCTTAATTTCTTTCTGAATTACTGGGGAAATCAATGTGCTTTTCCAATATGGAGAAGCTTTTTATTTTAAGACTTCACTTCCTGATTTTTACCTTAGACTAACAATGGGTAGAATTCTCAAAAAATGTTTAGGAAGCCAAGTCTTGGAAAGGAAACTATTTCATGTACTGATTGTTCCTGCATTTATCTTAACTCCTTAGTTATGTGATACTAGCTGAATAATTATTTTAGTGCTTTGTAGTCCTAACCAGGTATATTAAGCAGAATGATATGTTTAGGCTTTAATTCTTTGACCTGTCTTCTAGTTTCAACTCAAAATACTGATAAAAGGATAATTCTGATGCTTGACTGGTATCTCTTATTACAGGGGGGGAAGATTATCTTTAACGTGATTACTTGCAAGTAATAGTTCTTCATCATGGCTGAACTATCTCATGAAGAAATTCAGCTGAGGGCCAACCAGGTCACTGATGAGGTAAATATAGGAAGCCATCTGGGTTTGCAATATTTATCTGCCAAGATTACAATATCTTTAAAAAATAAAGTCAGTCTAGGGTAGGGATTCTGCAAGGGTATAGCTGGATGTTTCAAACTCTCACTTTACTTGGTAGATACTGGAGTGAAGACTACCCCTAAAAGTAAGAATGAATTGAAACTTCTGAATTGTAAAGCCACCTATTTGACTGAGTACTGATCACCCAGTCATGATTATTGAGACAGTGTAGGCTGGGTACCTACACTGTTCTTAGTCATGTTGATACTTCATGACTTTTTATTTAACTAAAATTCATTTGAACATTTTTTTCTTTTATAATGACTTTCCAATGGGATAAGCAATGTACCAGCAACTACTAAAAATCAAGGGTTCACTAGCTATTGAAAAAACTCTAGTATGCTGCCACTATGACTGTTGTGTGTATTACATATAGACAGGCTGATGAATTTTTGTATACTAGTTGCCTTACTGTAATGAACTGGTAAAGATGACTTTCAGACACTGATGTATACTTACTGTTAGCATACTCATTTTAAAATTCTTTTTCTAGTCTTTGGAAAGCACAAGGAGGATTCTTGGCTTGGCCATTGAGGTAAGGAAAAGCTTTAAAATTCCCTGGTTGTTTTTTAATTTAAGAAACATCATGTTAACTATCACAAAGTGACCTTAATCACTTTTTTTGTCTTCCTCAAAGTTTTTTTTTTTGAGACACACTTCATTATTAGAGGTTGCTGTTTTAATTCAGTAGTAGAGTTGTGAAAAATATTGTCGTTCCATTATGTAAACTCAGATCACAGAAGGATCGGCGTCCTTTTTACCTGTTCTCCTCTTAAGCAAAATAGCCTAATCTCCGAATGCTACAGAACAGTTATAAAAAGTCTTCTGTGATGATCAGTTATGGCTTTAGCTGCTTCATCACTTCTCATAAAATCTTTCATTTGTCTTTTAGCTCACTTTGCTGGTGGACAGTGTGAAAATGTCTTGCTTTGAGGAGGAGGGTAGAGCTCAGTTGGGTGGGGTAGTAGAGGGTAGGGCTGCTTTTGGTTCTAAACAAAAGTAGTTCTACATACCTTACGATCTGTACATCAGTTTTAACTTTAAAGATAGTTAAGTATGATGATGAAACTCTTAACACCCTTGTACGTGACTTGGAACAAATCCGTGTTTCAGGTTTATCTAGATGACATTGTGTGAGGCATCTGTTCCTCTACACTGTTATGGCTTGGATACCCCATTGTAAAAATGACTGAAAGCTTACTTCTGTTATTTCAAAAAATATAGAGCATCCTGTTGGTAGGGAGTAAGATAAGATCAGATGGCTGATAGTCAGATCTGGTAGACTTAAAGCTTAACTGGTTCAGCAAGACAATTTTTCTGGTACTTGGATATGCTGAAGAGAAATGGGAATTCAGTAGACTAAGCAGTAATGCCTTTCAAAGCTAATGCCCAGACTTCTAGTGCTGAAGACTTGAGACAATGTATTGTCAGTATGAGAACACTAAAAAAATAATCCAATAAATAAGGACCCTGAAGTGTTTAGTTTCTACTGCTTCAGAGCCTGTACTCACTGCCCATATAGTAGCAGGCTGCTGTGGAACTGAAGATGCTGCTGTTATTATTGAGGCATTCGAATCATTATAGCCTAATGAATACCTCTCAAACACAAACATTAAGAACATTTAATGAGGTGACATGATTTCTCCTGGTATCATAGTTCGGTGGTTCATAGAAGTGAAAATAACTACTACCATAGACAGTTCTGTGCTGGCAGTTTACAGTAAATCATGAGTGCAACTTGCATGCTAGATTCAAGACTTTGAGCCAGCAAAGAGCTATGTTGTGGTATATTCCTCACTGCTGATTTCTTTTATTTGGTTCTAAAACTAGTGATGGGCTATTTGCTTCCTGAGATCTGCTGAATTCTCAGTAATGGTTTTGCAGGATGTGTTTTGCTTTCTTTTATTCTAGCTTCCAAGACTAAAGGCCTTGTCAGCCCTATTGAAGGGTGTAAGGAGAAAGAATTAACTAAAAGCTGCTTTTCAAAACAAGGCACAGTTAGGTTTCCTTTTATTAGCTTGGCATTGTCATCATTCAATCTGAGTCTTGCAGTAAACTTTATCACCTTGTTGTAAAGTAAAAAAAAAAAACCACCTCACAAAATCAACTGACTGAGGTAGTGTAACAGGTTAGATAATTATCAGCGTGACACAGGACCTAATTTGAAACTTAGCCCAGCTTTACTACATAAGTTCTTCCTAGCACAGTGTTTTGTTATGAACTTGGCTGGCTTATTAAATTCACCATAGAGACCTTGTGATTCTGGTTTTATATCTGCAAATAAATTTCTTTTTGTAGTCGCAGGATGTTGGCATCAAAACTATCACCATGCTGGATGAACAGGGAGGTGAGTTCTTTTTTTTTTTCCACTCTAACACTAAAAATTCATTTTATGTCTGTAAGGAAAAGGATTATCATTCAAGAGTTGTTGCTGAAACTAAAGGTTAATCAAAGACTACATATGTGAAAATAAGATTTAATAATCTGTTAATCCCATGTGTTTGTAGTACTTAAAAGAGGTTTTAGAGTAGTTGAGACCATGTTGTTTACAACGTAATACAGCTCTGCTACAGAAGCCCTTGCTTTCTACCACAGCATGTATGTAACTGTCCACATTTATTCTAAAAGCAGCAACTGCAGTGCTGCCCTAAGGATAGGGAAAATATTTTAAATGTAGTAAACAAAACTTATCACTTAACCTTTCTTAATAAAAAAAAAAAAAGAAATTTAAAATCCCAGAAGGCAGTAAAGAAAAAAGGCATTAGTCTTGGTGTAAAGATAGAAATGAAACTTTTAAGTTCCTGCTTGAAAGAAATGTTAATATCCTACCCCCACCTTTCACTGATCCATGTTTATTCAGGTCACTTGTTTCTCTCCTAGAACAACTAAATCGCATAGAAGAAGGCATGGACCAGATAAATAAGGATATGAGAGAAGCTGAGAAGACTCTGACAGAGCTCAACAAATGTTGCGGTCTCTGTGTCTGTCCTTGTAACAGGTCAGTTAAATTGATACTTGGGTCTGAAGTTCTAGAATATTCCCAATAACTACTCTACTGGGAGATGATCTCTCATAAAAGAGCTAATTAAAAAATGCTGAATCTCAAAGGAAGTCGACTGGTTTGGTTTGTAGTGGTGCATCCTTTTGAAATTGTATGAGAGTAGCTAAAACTTGCTTGCACCTAACCATACATTGTGCCCCTTTCAGTGTACGTATAGCTGCTGTATAACATCACACACAATTGCGCCCTAATCTCCTTAAAGCTTGTATTTAGTAGAATGTTACCAAAGTCCATACACAAGACCAGACTGGACTGCGAATAGCTATAGATAAGTGCCTGTCTGTTAGAAACTTGATTAAAAAATATTTTTTTCACAAAAGTAGTTTTGTATTAACTTAAAAAGCAAGAAAACCTCCTTTGTGGAGGATGAAAGTAATACTAGTTCTCTAGGCACTTAAAAAATATTCATGCATTAGGGAAGAATAGTGTAGGAGAACAGAGTTTGGTGTCAAAACTTTAATATTTCGCTAGTGATTACATAAATTCTTGCAGATGTGCTTCACAGTCTCTTTGTAACATGAGTGTTATGGCTACCATATCCAAGCCAGTTAAGAGCAACCTGATATTTTGTATGGTGCTTGATTTGTACTTCTAAGTAGCCTAAACAATGATCAGAAATCAGTATTATAAGGAAAACACTATTTATTTATTTGGAGGTGTGCTAGCTTTTTCATTAAAGCAGCACATTATCAAATTGATTTGTATGAATTGGATGTGATTATAGTTCTTCCAAGTGAAGGAAAAATAAGTTATTTTAAGAGTGTGACCACTGAAGTGAACAGTGTGTGTGTGTTTGTTCATTTTTAGCTCTTTAGCATGAGCAAAAAAACACAAATCTCATCATTCAACTGAGAGGTAGCAGAAATTTAGGTGAAATTTCCTTGGAGTAGTGAAGTCTGCTTATCCAACAGAATAATACTTGGAGGGTTGGTTAGGACAGATATTAATGTGGCTTCTAAGGCTGATGGTCTTAAAGCTCTAGTACCTTAAAAAGGCAGATAGTTCTGTGCTGCCCTCTGGATAGAGTCTTTATGATTATGGCTTTATATTAGTGTTGTCAAGCTGATGAACTCTTGAGTATTTTGACACACTCAGTCTTTGTTCGCTGAAGCTAAGCAGCTTACTGACACTGAGCAAGCTCAGAATTTACCAATTCTTATGGCACTCCAAATACCCAGATAACAATAAAAAGTAATGAGCTGTGTACCAAAATGGGCAGTAATGTGCAGAAAAATTTACTAGATAAGCAGAGGGCAATGAAGAAGTAGAAACTGTGAATGCCTTTCAAATATCCAATGGCACATCAGTTTTTCTGTCAATGTCAGAGTTATTTGTCAACCAGTTATTTCCAAAGCTTTTCATTTTGTGCATAGTTACATCAGAATACTTGCAGAATTAAATATTGATTTTTCTCCTTTCTCCTAGGTTTAGATTATTTATAGAAGTTTTGTGAAAACACAGAGTACTGTCAGTACACTAATAATCTATGTTCTAATAACAATTTAACCATTTGCTGGTCTTTACTATTCTTTCTTCATTCTCTCCTAACACTGACGCTTGCTTTCTAAAAATGAAGACTAAGATAAGAAGCTGTATTCACTTAACTGGTGAAAGCGGATTTTTAGGACAAGGTCAGTCTTATTAGTGCAGATGTACATTTAACCAGCTGTCTGAAGTGATGTTTCTATTGGATTTGTGCTTGCATGTGCTTGATGTCTGCATGCAGGCCTCCTTGTGACTGTGATGTATTGTAAGACTTATGTGAATAGAAAATGTCAATTGCTATCAAGTGTATTAGCTGTGGAAATGTTGAACTGTTTGTTTGAGCTGTTACTGGTTTGACAGGTAGTATAAATTCCCTTACTCGTACAGAAATGGAACTTGAGAAAAGTGAATGTATAGTAATTTGAAAAACAGCTCTTAAAAAAAAACAAAACACAGGTGCTGAGAAACTTTGTTCTTAACTGTGCTTAGTTTGAGCAATAAATCTGTTTCTATCTGTCTGCTTCAGATGTGTAGGTAGCTTTCAGGCCACTTGTTTTTGTGTGCAGTAAGTTCATCACAGTTACCTCTGGCACCTAAGACTTGGCTAATTCAGAAGCAAAGCTTACAGATCTTCCCTGCTGTTTTGCCTTTAGCATGAATGAGAATGAAATATCATGCTTAATCTAGTTGCAGTAAACATAAAGATGTTTTTAACCTGTTTGTATGCACAAAGACCTAGAATTGAATAGGTTAGGTTTCTTTAGAGTTCTGCTGGGTGCAACAGTTCTGTTGTGAACTCAGAAATTATTCCATTTCTGCCTCTTGATGTAGTCATAGTAGGCGACTTCTCAGAGGGTCTGACCTATGAAATGCCATTTCCCATTTCAATTACATAAATGCCAGAAGAATGAGGAATACTTCATTACAGTTAATTTCACACCTCCTCAAAAGTGCAACATCTGAGATCCTGCAAGGCACTATAGACATAGAAATTGATTACCTGTAATTGTAAAGTTGGATATACTGAAAGACACTACAGATTCCCCTTCAGATTTATAAAGAAGCAGAAGAGTAGGAGTGCTGTCGGGATTATCTAGCTCAAATCTGAAAATGCCAGCGAATAAGGTGAACATGAGAATATTCTCCTCAAATACGTTCTTTAGGATTCATGAAAACTGACCCCAATTTAGATTAGTTATTTTTCTGTTATAGTCCCCTCTTGTTTTTATGGGTCTGTGATTTGTGAGATTGTTTCATGTCCGTATGCTTTACTTATTTTTTCCTCTTCTGAATCATGTAGTAGAAGTTAAATGGTAAATTAGTTTGTCACTTTAATGGAATTAGTACAATTGAATTGCAGAATGAAGGAGTTATTTAAACATGATTACTGTTATTTCATAATCAAAATTAACCTGAGAAACATTTTAAAAAAGAAAGGTGGGGCAACAGAAAATGTTTGACAAAAAACAGTAAAGATTAATGGTTTTATTGGATAGTGTAGCTGTTTGTATTTGAGGAAATGTTTTCCTTCCTTCCCATTTCTTCCCTGAAAAGTAACTCATCCTGATTCTAGAATAACTCCTGTTGTAAATGCAACTTGTATCTTGTAACAATGTAACCTTTCCTGTTACTGTCATAAGCTTCCCTTCTGGTAAATTATATTACCTTAAGGAAATTACTGTGCTTGTATTAAATATTAAAACCAAATTAGTCACTGCCCCTAGAGTAACTCAGTCATGTTTGTACTATCCCAATATAAGAAATTTTATTGTATAGACAAAGCTTTGTATATATAAAATCTAATCTCAGGTGCTAGACAAATGTTTGAAAATCCTAGATTAATACTTAACTTCAGTCAGGAAGCCATATTTCTGATGCAGCAGTTCAGATTTCTTATTTTTATGGAGTAGGACGAAGAACTTTGAGGCTAGCAAGGCATACAGAGCAACCTGGGGAGATGGAACGGAGAACTCGGCAGATCACGTGATTTCCATGCAACCAAGAAGCTTAAATCAGCAGCAGCCTCAGACTTCTGGAGGACCAAGTGGCAGATATATTACCAGGTTTGCTGCTTCATATTTCTCAGTCTCACGTGCTAAGTTACCAGTTGTCAGCTTCTTTCAGATGTGTTTTTGGTGAAGTTGCTAAATAGTTCTCCGTTACTGTTTGGAGAAGAGAAGGCAGACACCTACAGTTTCAGTATTGTAGTGCTCATCTTACACTTCAGTTTTTTTCCTAGTGCTGGTATTACCAGTCTGTTTCTGGAGGTGGGGACTGTAGAGCTTAGTGCTCAGTTATTGAGGGGACTGTTAAAAATATCAAGGACTCTTACTGGTCATAAAGCATATTTGAGACAAATTCATGTCTTAAACTTCCTCTGGTAGCTGTTATTTTAAATTCTAAGGCTATTTTTGTAATAGTGGCTAGCTTAGCACTTTTTCTGGTGGGCTGCTTGCTTGGAATACATGGGGTTTTAAAAAGGGAAGAACATACCTTGGCCTGCATACATTGCCTGCTAGATAACTGTGCAACAACAATTTCTATTAAAGTGAATTTAGCGTAGGGAAAAGCAAGTTCTTGAGTCTTGGAAACATTGTCTTAATTATTTGAACAGGATAACAAATGATGCCAGAGAAGATGAAATGGATGAAAACCTTGCTCAAGTAGGAAATATTCTTGGGAATTTGAAAAACATGGCTTTGGATATGGGCAATGAAATTGATGCCCAGAATAAACAAATAGACCGGATAAATGTAAAGGTACGTGTTAAAAGTGTTCTCTGCCTTCAGGTTAGAGGTTGTAACTGGGAAGTTACAAGGAATGGGGTCACTGTCCCATCTACCTGTATTTTCAGTAAATATGCATTAAGATTATACCATCCTCTAGGTTGCAGTGGTTTGAACAAGAGATAGATCTTGGTGCGTGGGTATGTAGCTGAAAATTCAAGTGCTTCAGAGGGTCAGGAAACCTAAAAATATACAGCACAGGTCACTGCTTGCTCTGAAAACAACTAAACTTGATTGGATCAAAAGGCCAAACATTTACTGAAGGTGTAGCCAGAGGACTGTTGCTTGCCAGGGAATCCTGTATGTGGTAGGGAATTGTTATTTTTAACAATAGCAAGATTCTTCTGGATTTCCTAAGAGATCACTAGAATAATGGAATGTAAAATAAAACACAGGTAATTCATTGCCTGAATTCTTGTGGACAGGTTAATATTGGGGCTGGGAAGACTTTGCAATAATAGGTTTTGCAGGTGCATGGGGATATGGTCAGCCCTCATCTGCACATGAAGTCAGTCATAGCCAGTGACATATTTTTAATTATTATTGCTTTAAAGATGAACTTCTTAAAACAGATGAATCCTATATAAGTATGTCTTGGGGGTTTTCTTTCAGAGAGCAACTTATGAGGAAGGTAGCCATATTTTAGAAATCCCCACATGCTGGAATGAATAGAAGTTTTTACAGGCATCCTGGTTAAGAAAGGAAATGAAAGTTTTAATGAATAGCGTATATTGAAGTTGTAAAAAAGAAGTGAACACCAATTGCTGTAAAATTATAGAAGTAAGACAAAATGGGAAGGTAAAGATACCACTGTAATGCCCAGTAGGGTTAAAAGCAAGAAGAATGGCATTTTCTCAAATACATAGAGCTAGTCTGATGTATATGCTGGCTGTACCTATGTCAGCATCTCAATTTTGACTAGTAATTTAGGGGCTATGGTATTAATAAAGCCAATCAAGACTGTCTTATGGAAGATACCTTAATTGTCTTTCACTGTTCCCTGAAACTGCGAATCTGAGGTGATTTTCAAGTAAAAGAAGTCAAACATTTTAAAGAATACTAGAAAATTTAATTGGAGTTTAAAATGAGTTTATGAAGTGGACTGAAAATTGCCCGGTCAAATAAACTCCAAGTGGGAATTAATGATTTTAGCAGTAGGGTTTCTGGTAGTTTTAAGGACCTGTTTTGGCTGGATGCTCTTTCATTTTAGTGGTCTGAAAATATCTTGCTGATCAAGTCTTATTAACTATTAAAATATGATGTAAACAAGTTAGAATTGCTTTACAAAACAGTGCAATTCCTGCCTCTGAGACTGGCAACCTATCTCAGGATATTCAAATTACTACTTTCCTGCTGATAGCTGCTTCTAAATCTAGTGAACAGTGTGGAAACCAAATCAAAATGTTGAAGATAAATATCCAAAGGACAATATTATAAAGAAAAAAAAAAAAAAAGCAGTATTAAGCTTAACTTCAGAGTAGAGTTGATGCTTTTTTTTTTTTTAATTAAAAATTTCAACTCTTCTGGGAAATATATAGGCTTGACTGGGTGACTTTTGGTAGACTGCAGTTGTTACGTGAGACTTGCCAAACCTGGTGGGAAGGACAGTGAGGAAAGAACAGGAGGGAAGGGCATGAACTGTCAAAGTTCTCTCTCCAGCCCACTGCAGTGTGAAGGTGTGAAGTGGCAAATACTTGGCACAGGTAGAGTTTCTCAGGACTTCTGCTACTCATGGTGAGGGCAGAGGCTAGTTCTGTGCTCATTACCCCTCCTGCTCATTCCCCACTGCAGGCTGGATAATCAGGGAATTATTTTGAAACTCCTTATCATAACTTGCAGTCAAACTGTATTTTGATACTTGTTCAGCCTAGATGCTGTGGCTGACTTGATGCCTTATAATAGTAAAACAATTATAAAATAAAGTGCTTGTATTACGGACACCATACTATTACAACGTTAGGACACTGAGGGGTGTGTGGATGAAAAGCAGGGATTTGCAGTAAGCAAAGTAATTCTGACTATGCCCATAGGTCACTTGTAGTTGTGACTATCACTTCTAGTCCATAGCAGGAAAGCTGCTCTGTAGAGGTCCTTAAGATATCTAAACATTTGGAAGGAGGGAATTTTTATCCCGTTTTTCTGTTAATATTCTACCTGACCTGCTGAGTCAAGCTGCTGTATGTTTTGAGGGTCAACTGAAGGCTAAAAACTATTCCTCCAGGTTCTGTTTCCACCAAAATTAACAGCATATGCTCATTAGGGAGGAAAAAAAGTACTTCTAGTTTATAGAAGTTGAGCAACTTCTGTCTACTGTAAGGATAATACTTTGCAATTCAGAAGTTCATGTCAGTTTAAATTTCCAAATTGTTTTGCATGAAGTCTGCAAATGACCAATCAATTTCTCTCTTTCAGGCTGATACAAACAGGGAGCGCATTGAGCAAGCCAACATCAGAGCCAAAAAACTAATTGACAATTGAAGCCTGCTGTCATTGTTCAATGACACGGTCTCTCCAGCTGCAAGCCACCATATTCATGGATCTGTGAAACTTATCCTATTCTGAAATAAGAGGGGCTGGGAAAAATGAAGCAGTACCCTTTCTATAGGGATTAATTTTCTCTTTTTTTTTATTGCTTCATGTAAATGTGGCCTTGATTCCAAGAAAACAGCCAACATAACTTCTTCCTACTCATCTGCCTTCACTTTCTTTAAATTGCTCAGGGCTAAAAGTGTTACAGCTTTGAGAATCTTCTCGCATGTTTTATTCCCCTTCCTAGTCTCTTTTTTTTTTTTTTTTTTTCCTGCACCCAAATTACAGTCCTTTATTGAAGTTGAACAGGCAGGGTAACATGATTTCACAGTTGTGGAAAGTTGGAGAGGGCACTTTGCACTGTTTGAAATACCTCATCAATTGAGTGTCTTCACTAAAATAGGAACTTGGTGAATATTGTCTGAGTTGTGTCTTTAGCAGGCTAACCATAGTTTCACAATTCAAACCACATGATGGGTTTGGGGGTTGAGTTTGTGGATTACAGAATTGAAGAGGCCTGCTACTTAGTACTTGTGGGTTGAGGGCTTTAAAACACTTGCGAACCACATGAACTTTAATGTAAAGGTAACATTTTAATGTAAATCGACTGATTTGGAGGTCATGACTAGGAAATCATGCTGCATTGTTCTGATAATGTTATGTGTGTATGTACGTGATCTAAACCCCATGCGCATGTGAGTAGGAGAAAACAAATCTCTCTGAAGTATTTATTTGATGGAAAATCCCCTCCTCTGAAAGTTAACTTTTAAGTGTTTGAATGATGCATCTTGACTGGAAGAAACTGAGTAGAAGAACATGAAGCTTCCTTGCATCCTATATCAGATGCAATTTTGGCCGGTTCTCACTGGAGTTCGGTTCATGCCTTTATCCAGTGCAAAATAATGACTGAGCTCTGGTGCAGTTTGCTCTCAGCAGTGACTTTGGGGGAGCTTCTTAAATCTGAGAACAGAGAAGCTTATTATGAAACTTCCTTGTCACAAATCTGGAGGAAGCAGTACCTTTTTAAGAAATGGATGCTGTTTGTAAGTAAACTAGTTCTAAATAGATTGCTGACTGGTTGATTATTGCAGACTTTGGGATTGGCAATTGGAAATATTTTATGTCCAAGTTGCTTGTACCTAAAATATTCCTGTTCTGCTGCAGAATAGAAGAGTTTCTGACCGGGTGAGGTAAAGGTCTCTTCCTATGAAGAAAAGCATTTTTGCTTTACTGTAATGTAATCAGATTTATTTCCAGGATTTTCTTTAATTTTGGCAAGTAAATTCCAAGTGACCTGTCTAATTTTAACTCCATCCAGCAGTATATTATGCCTGTTTTAAAGGTAAAAATGATGCTTTGGACTAACCTGTGACACTTGGTGTTGGATGGCAAAAATCACTTGGAGGAATAATTAAAACTAATAGCATTATGGGAGGTGTTTTTGAAAGGACAGTTCACAAGTATCCTGAAGCCATTAATAATGAATCCCAGGGCTAAGGTGTAGACACTAATCTGCTGAAATGCAAGACTGTAAAGTGTTTTGTCTTCTTTTTGGTAGAAACACACTCAGTATTACTGGTGTATTCTCAGTTCACAAGGACAAGTTGATACTTAAATGGGAAAAAAAAAAAAAAAAACAAAACAAAACAAACGAACAAAAAAAAAAATCCAGACAAACCCAAAATCCAAACAAACCTGACCAACAGATGAAGCTCTACGTGTAAAATATGCCAGTGGTATACTGTCTTATGTGAATAAGGTGAAGTCATTTTCTAGGGGAGTGGATACTTCAGTAATGTGTGTGGTTTCTGTCTGGCTTCCGTTAATTGTTGGAAAGCTGATGAATTTTAAAAGCTCATTACCTACTCCATTAGTAAATTAAGATTATGTGCTTAAAACCATGACTAGAAAAGAAGTACTTTCAAGAACAGTGCATAATAAATTTCTAACCACTTGCATGGGAAGGCATAGGGGACTTGTATGCTTTTTTCTTCTTTCTTTCTTATAAACTTCAGGGTAACTGAAGGAGTATTTGCTGCTGGTTGTGAAAGCAAAGTAAACATTTAATTACGATTGTCTCCTGGAACAGAAGACTAAAGCAGTTACCTTACAACAGTGCAAACCTGCTCTGTAGCATCTGGACATTCCAAACATGGGAATATTTTTCTCCCTTGCCATTATAAGTCCATGTTCTTGACTTCCCTGAGCTCTAACAACAAATTAGCATGTTGGCTGAGAGAATGCTGTGATGGGTGTATCAGAACAATAATATTGCAATGAATACCACAGAAGAAAATAATTTCTGAGATTCTAAGCTTGAGTATTAGCAGAATATCAGTACTATTTTCTGATGCAGCAAGAGCCAAATCCATGAGGGAGTTGGTGCCTTTATGTTAATGAACAACAGTCTGCTTCTTGCGTTGTCTTACTGTTGTCTGTAGAGTAGATGCTTAATTTCCCTATCTGTGGAATGGAATCAACACTTGTACACCTTTGTATTTCTGAATACTATTAAGAATGAAGGTTTACAGTTTCTGCTTTTGATTGTTAAATGATGTATTGTGCACAAAAACACGTACTTCTACAACTTAATGTGTTTTAAAACTCTTTTGTCTTAAAAACGTCAGTTTCCTGTCCTTGAAAAACTTGGCAAAAGTAGTTGCTACTATGCAACTAGGAAGTTTCCCTTCTATTTTTATTTCACAGAAATCCTAATATGAACAAAGGAATGGGTGTGGTTGGGAAGAGGAATATTGTGATTTATTTTTTTTTTACCATGCTAGTTCTCATCCTTGCATAATCAATGTCACTTAACTTCAAACTGTGAAATGCGTCCATCTCTGAAAGACTGCGATTTGATACGGGACTGTATTTCATAATGATAATGGAACGAAGTAAAATAACTTAAACCTTCCAGTCAAGTATCAGTAATGCATGCCTAGCAAATACTTAGTCTAGTAGGTGAAATCTAGTGATTTAACCTACTGCCAATGCAATTTTATTTGAGTCAATTTAAATTGTATTTTTTCTGATGATAGAGCATCAGATTCCCAGAATGCTCTTAGCAGAGAGGAGGTAGGGGGGAAATACAGACTTGTGTTGACTTGCAGCAGTTTTGAGCTGCCGGAGATAATAGCATATCTGAGAATCACTCAGCAGAAGCACTTTTCATACAGCATCTTTCAACCACTAACTAGAAAAAAATAGAGGGACAGCCTGCATATTTGACTTTTCTGAGCATGCAGCACACATCCCATGGATACACTTCAGTGATGATAATTGGTAAATTCAAGCTAGCCTACTCCTTGATAAAAGATGAATTAAGAGTCTTAACATGGGGGTAGCTATAGTATGAACTGCAGCACATGCTGCTTGTGCAGCAGCGTGTGGAACTTACCCCTGTAAAGGCTACAGAGTAAAACAATTTGCTGTTTACACAACGCAGTGCCTTGCAGTTGCTAGTTCACCTTTGCTGCACTTTAAACAGCAATGTACCATCTAAACATTGATTAAATAAATGGATAAAAAGTATATTTTACTGCAGTAGAGAAGTGGAGACCAAGTGACTAAGGTGACATTTTACCTCAATAGTTCCCAAACTAAAGAGCTACAAGTGTAATTGTGCATGGAAATAAAATTGTTGTATCGTGTCACTTACAGAGTTGGAGTCATGAGAAAGCTGAGAAACTCCCGCTATAAAACTACCAATAGATTATGTAGTGCTAAAATGTACAGAGCAGTGTTCTAAGTGAGTTGTCATATATTGCTCTGAGCTAAAACATGAGCTTAGCAGCCCGATATTTGTCTTGAAACAAATAGTCTGTTCTAGAACAAATTTGCTTAATCCAGGACTAACTCAGCACCATTCATTATTTTGGATGATATTTTCTCCATTTTGCTTTACAAAATTTTTGAGAGCTGTAAAAACTCCATAGTAGCAAAGGAGCCTAATAATGAGTAAGTGAAAGGTTTCTAAATATACTAGTGATCAGAAGAGAAATCTTGACTTTCTCAAATGCTTCCAAAAGCATTTTTTCGTTAGCAATGCTAACTGCATAATTTTTACATGTTCTGATCTACTGTGTCTTCTACCATAGTTCTGAATAAGCAAAAGAAGCATGATACACAAATGTTAAATGAGAGAAGCAGCATTTCTGAGCACGTATATTTCCAATTAAAAAAAAGACAAAAACCACCTCCAACCCCAAACAGCACAACATTGGTAAGTGCATATTTATTGATGATAGACCATTCCTTTTGTAGTTGTCAGAGTTGGTTCGTGCGAAAGATCAATGTGCTAACTGGGGGGCTCTATTCTGTGGATGTTTCATGTATGGCACATCTCCAGGAAAAACCTAATCCTTCAAGTGGTGTTGAGGCATCAAGTAGAGGGAGCTAAAACTTATATCACACCTGTGCCTTTAAGCTATTCACTGCTGGCTTTCCATGTCATAAACTGTGGAGTCTTGGTATGAAGCTCAATAGGTTTCTGACTATACAGGGCCTTGCGTTATGGTAAGGTACAGGTTGTTTTCTTGAAGCACTTCCCTAGTTACATCTTGCAAAGTGAAGTAGCCTCATCAACATTGTCTGCTGTAAGCTGCTACTTAGAGGAAGATAGTAGTTTTTTCAAAAAGTAACACCTGGAATGGGGGTTATTAAGCAAAACTGGTTCCCTCTTCAATGACTGATCACATCCATCCTTGGAATAAGAAGCTGATGTTCCCTAAAACACTCTTACAATAGGTATTACTATGTAAGACTTGAAATAAAACAGCAACAGGGTCAGGGAATGAGATAGATACCTTTTCTGAGGATCTTATAAAAGAACCATTTATCGCTAATACTGTAGTTGTTACATTGAGGAAAAAGACTGTCACAGAGGTCATGTTACTTTTCTTAACTGCAGATGGTATAAGATGCTGAATACATTTGAGAATTACACCAGCAACGTTAAGGAATTTGCTGTCCCAATGCCCTTCTTGTCTCATGTAGGAGAGCTGAAGTAGAGAATAGTAGTGAAGCTGAGAATTCAGTTTCAATAGCTGTAACAGCTACTCAGCAGGTCTTCCCTCTTCAGTAGTTAAGGTAAGACAGTCTCATTAGGAAGAGATGCATCCATGCTTATCTTGCCAAGTGTACTTAGTACAGCTCCTAGTTGACTGTTTTGAGCCCACAGTACGTATTAACTGAACTGCTACCCAGGGCTTGACATACTCAACTCCTCTGTGGTCTCAAAGCAGTTGAAGAAGAGCTGTTACCAACAACTGATGGAACCAAGTACCCAAGCGATGGCTTTCCATGACAACTTCATACTTGCTAAAATGACAACAGCAGCAGTTACACTAAGTAAACTTGAACTGATTTTTTGAAAATAATTTACTAAAATAAACAAGTACATTTTCCTTTTTGGTATAAGTTATGCGATTGCATCCATTTTTAGCTCTTTCTAGGTGCTTTTGGTAATAAGGCAGCGGCAATAGGCTAGCAACTAAAACTTTCAGCGTTGCTCTCTACACAAGGAGTCAGTGCAAGGATATTGTATTTTCCAGCAATATACGTTTTTACTGAATACATTGAAGATGAAGCTCATTTTTCATTTGATACAGCTCAAGCAAAGTGGACTGTAGTGCAATTCTTGCTTATGGGAGAAGAAAGCCCATACAGTAAAATCTGAATGAAGGATGCTCAAACCATGATTTGTTTACCGGAAGCAGTTAATAAAACAATTAGCCACAACTATTTGTGCTTCATAAAAAACTTACACAAGTTATAAACTAAAACCTCATCTGTAAAAGTTCTCTGTAGAATAGCGCTTACTGCAAGACACAAAATGTTTCAGATCTGCTTTGGTGGTAGACCTTCCATGTGCTAGCATGGAAAAATGTTTCTAGAAGAAATGATCCTCTTACAAATCAACAGCCAGCTTCCTGACAAAAGGGAACTGGCAACATGGAAATGCTCATTCCCTTTCTCTGTGAAAGAACAAGCCCTGACAAAGGAGAACATGTATTGTGTTAAAAGCTATAGTGGCACAAAAATCAAAACTGGCCCCTGGGCAGGTTCATCAGTTCAATACCCATGTTCTCTAGTTCAAGTTTATTCAATATGGCCTTAACCGACCACATCAGACTACTAGAGGAGGAGTACTCTGATCATCTCCTTCACCAGTCTTGGTTTAAGTCAGTGAGGCAGGTGCTTCAGTCACTGGCTCTTCTTACTGGGAATACACAGGGTCAGAATAAAAGTCATGCAAACTTCTTTTTTGTAGCTGTAAATCGTTCCATGTACTATAAAGAAAATTAATACAGGATTCATTAATATTGAAAGCAACTAAGCTTCTGCTCTCAGACTCAAAAGCACTCTGCATCTAAAGCGTATTTTCATTTCCTAGACATAACCATTTAACTTCAAACAAACAAAAAAACCTCCAACAATTTTTTGCCAATTGCTCTAATTCAGATTAATGTTCTAGAAAGAAAGCCCTTGCAGTGCTGAACAGTCAAATCTCAAGTGTTAAGGATGAACTAACATTAAACAGTTAAGAATGCTGCATAATAGGAAGCATCCATTATTTTTTATCCCATCAAAATGAAGACATACACCTGTCATAAGCTACTCTTCAAAAGATGCTGATGAAAGAACCCTGATTGCGAATCCTATGAGAAAGTTCATCTTTGAAGAACTCTTGAAATTCTTTTCAGTTAGTTATGAATCCAGTACCAGTGACAATACCAATAGACTGCGCTTTTATTCACCAGCATAAAAGTTTAGTATTCCGAAAAGGTACTGGGTAAGGACTTCACCAGAAGCTTCTTTAAAAAAAAGACAACACAAACCTTGTCATAACCTTCCAGTTCTCTGAGTTTCTTGATTTCAAAGAGGTTGCCTTCTACTGCAAGCAGTGAGATCTGGGAATCACTGAGGATACTTTGAGGAAGCATGCTGAGTTCTAGACAGTTTTCTTCTAAACGCAAGACTTTGAGGCGTGGACAGTGGGAGATCTGCACAGAGATCTGGGAAATCTGGTAGAAATAAAAAAACACAGAGAAATGGGATTAAAATGTTAGTGATCCATGATTACTTAAAGTGATTTGTTTCAGACTAATATGGAACAATTACTGTGTTGTAAATTTAAATGACATTAACAGCATCTACTTAACAATAATGCATAAGGAACGATAATAATGATCAAAAATCCAAGTAACTTTTTTTTTCTTCCATAACAGGCAACCTACACATCTGTTTATCAGATTCTTACTCAAGAACTGTTCAAATAATTTTCTGTATGACTAAATGCAGGATTTGTTAGTAAATCGGGCAGTTGGATGTATAAGTACATAAGTTCTAGTTATGATCCCTCGTTTCTGTTGTTTGTGGGATATGTCTTTTAACTATAAAGTTTTGATGGCTGCAGCTTATGTTCTGTGCATGTCCTATGTCCAAGATAAACCATATCCTGAAATCTATATGCCCGTAAAATCTGTCACCTAACCTGATTCTGATTCAAATTGAGTTCGATAGCCTGCAATTCTCCCACAGTGTCGGGCACATTTTGGATCTGGTTTTTGGAAAGATCTACCACATCCAAGTGGCGAAGACCACAGAGCTGTGCAGGCACAGTCCGAAGCTGGTTTCCAGAAAGGCTCAGGGTTTTGAGAGCTGAAAGTTGTCCAAACGCAGCTGGTAGCTGCCTCAAGTGATTGCCACTCAAGTGTAATGTTTCCAGTTTTTTCAGTTTACACAGCTCCTCAGGTAAAGCAGCTAGAAATAAATGACAGAACAAAGAGCAGTAAGCATTCATACCAATTTGATTTAAATAACCTTCTGCATGGAAAATGGTGCTACGTTACAGTAATTTCTCACAGGATTCCTCCCCATTTCCCTATGAAGGCACAGATCCCTGCACAGAAACTTCAGCCCAATGACAACACATGCTTTTTAACCATCATCCATAAAGATCTTAAAAATGATCAGCAGATAAGGCAAACCTTCAAATCATAGCCTGAAAACACTACTCTGAAAGGATTTTAGCCTATCAGTTATACTCCTTACTAACTGCTTTGCCAATGTATTCTGTGACATTTGAAGTACCACACAATTCACAGCTTCAGGTATGCTTTAAAGGTATTACTTGACACACTCAAAGGTGTTACACAGCCATACTAAACCATCTGACACTATTAAACCTTCAGATCAGACAAGTCACAGCACAGAAATGTTACTGTTTTAAGTCCTTACATGTCATTGCAAAACTGATAATACAACTAAGTTGGCAACTAGTTTTGAAGAATTTATGGTTTGTTTGTTTGTTTGTTTTTTTTTCCTGTACATGAATTCCAAAGATTTCATTTAGGTGACTAAACTCCCAAGTTACATACCAGGAGAGTTAAATCATTAAATTTAGTTTCTGATCAGAGCAGTCAGGTTATTATTTTTAAAATCTGTGGAGATATTAATTAGCAGGCATACTCAGTTTGTTGTTGTTTAGAACAAGGCTCTTCAAAAAGGAAAATTTTCCAATGAGTGGTGGCAAGAGCTCTATTTTGTTGTTCGACAAGTCTATTGTCCTTAAGTTGCTTGTTAGCTTCTGCAGATCTTCAGGAAACTATGGGGGAGAAAAAGATACAGCACTTAAATTGTTGATACAATTTCAAATGTTCAAGTTACACAGCTTAGAATTTCAATTGAAATTTCTATTGCTGTGACATACTGTCATATGTATCACAATGTCCAAGCACTACATTGTGCAACTAAGTTGGCAAATTGGCTTAATACATATTTTTTTAAATATTTTTTAATCAGAGGAAGAGAAAAGGGATATAAAGGAGACTGTCTAACATCTAGGAAGAGTAGGCTTTAATCCAAAGATTTTAAATTAAAAAGGGACAATGAAGTATACCATGACATGGGCTCACCGATATTTTAGTTCTCTTGTCCATTCCTCTTAAACATGCCCATCATTTTAAAATATTCTACAGGTAGTTAACAACTCTTACATTTTAGCAGAGTAGGATCAGGATATTTTTCTCTTGCTTTCCTTTCTAAATAATTATGTAAACCATATTCCTTATTCTCATTGACGTCCCGTACTACTTTAATCTGAACTTGGCACTGAGCTGAAAAAAACGAAAAACCTGACAATCACTGTCAGCACGTCCTGGTCGATAGGCCAGTAGTTTTAATTCTCCTTTGGTTTGGCAGAGGAAAAGGGAAGAGAGAATGTAGGACAGTGGAGAAGATACTTTAGAAAAATCTTGGAAAATTACTGCAATATGGAGCTATTTTGGCTATCCCACGAATTGTTATTCGACTTATGGTTCCAGGATATTCCATGTTTTTCTGCAGTTGAGTCCAAGTCAATTTCCAATACAATAAACTTCAAGATGCTTGTAGCCCAGTGAGCAGCCTGTACAGACTATTCATATGACTACAATTAAATACAGCATAAATATCGATACACGACAAATTGTGGAATGTCTTTCTAGGTAACAATATGGTTATAAAGTTTACGTTTTTTCCCTCAAGCTTGCAGCCCTTTTTATAAAAAGCACAACATCGTAACTAGTACTTCTTGAACACACATGCACTCTTAAGCATAAGTTCATAAGCATACAAGTGCCCTAACAGATAAATCCTCAATCAGAAGACAATGCAAGCAAAAATCTCCTCTGCAAAAACGAAAAAAATAATGATGAATAATATTATTTCAATATTTATGAGAAACACCTGTGCAGTGCATTATGAGAATGAGGTAGGAGGAATCGCAGCCTTGCACACAAAGTCACGTTTCCCCTGCAATTACATTACCTCTGTAAGTCCCTTTCCCGTTAGCTGAAACACACCAGTTTTCTGTGCTGTCTCCAGGTGGGCTTTTAATGCGCTATTTCCCATCCTAACTGTTCTGTCAGGCGTACAGAGTTTGAGCGATAGTCTCAGCCAGCTTCTCTCAGTTATTCTGTGCTAGAGACTGCAGTCCAAAGTCTCTGTGATAAAGCAAATGTAAAAAAATCACTTTATGTGTATTGCCTTTAACAAGCATTTCAACATACTGAACCCTTTCACTCCTGTGTTTTCATCTCTCTCATAACTAAAATGTAGAACTTAAAAGATTGACCAAGCTTGAGGAGCCTTTGTTACAGCAGTCTGAAACGATGAAACAATGATAGTTTAAGCAGAAAAATTGCATACTTTCCACATTTCACTTCTTTCAGGGCCCAGTAGCATAAGAAGATTCTCCATGGAGACCGACTGTGATTTTAGTGGCATCTACCAGCACCGACCTGCCGTCAACACTACAGTTTTATTTGCCTTTTTGAAAACGCTTGTTTCATTTAGAGACTTGACTCCTTTGCTGTGACTAGATGCAGACAGAGGACCTCCATCTCCCGCAAACTTCATTAAGGTTTAATCCGCAGGACGAACTAAACCGGGTCACAGGCCGAGGGCTTAGCGTCAGGTTTTACAGCCGGGAGGTGGGGAAGGAAGCCTGAGAGAGCACGCAAACAGCCGGGCCGAGGAGCCCAAGAGACGCGGCACTCCCTGCCGCAACGGCGAGAAGCGGGTCAAGAGGAACCCTCGGCAAGGGAGGAAGCCAGCAATGACCCGTTACAGCCACCGCCCCCCCCCGCCTCAACCCCGCCCCGGCCCCCTCCAACCCACCTGCACAGACGCTGGCCGACCCTCCCCGGCGGCGGCGGAGTCCCCCGCGGTGCTCCGCCCTCGCCGTTCGAGAACCGCCGCTCCCCAAACAGCCGCCGGCTCCCCCGGAACCGGACGCGTCTCACCCCCTTCCCTTTCCTCTCACACCCATCATGGCGGCCGCCCAACGGCCACAGATCCCGTCCTCCGCCGGGGCTTCCGGAACCCCCGGCATGGCGGAGAATCCCCTCCCTGCTCCCGCAGCCGAGGCGGCGGAGGCTGAGCAGAGGGAGCCGGCGGCGAGCGAGCAGCAAAGCGCGGAGGACGGCGGGGAGCGGAGAGGCGCCGCGGCCGCCCGCTGGCTCTCGGAGGTGGGGCAGCCCACGGCGGAGGCCGCGCTGCTGGAGCGGTGCCGGGCGGCGGGCATCCTCGGCCAGGTAACGGCGCGGGGACCGCGCAAAATGGCGGCAGCGGGGCAGGTCGCGGCGTAACTGGAGCCGGGCGGGGGTAAAGGTTGGGGGAAGCGGTGGGGCGGGGCAGCTCTCCGCCTCCCCCGGGCCCCTCTGTCCCGCCTGCCTCGGGCACGCGCAGACCTTCGCGCTCGCCTCGGCGGCGCGTCCTCAGGTGAGGGTGCGCTGAAGGTGCTAAACCGTGTGACTCGTGAGGTAACCGCTCGTTACTTCGAAAGGCAGGGAAGTTTTCCCTTCTGCGATGGGATTTCTTGCGGGTTTGACTGGTGACAGCCTTCCCTACTAAGAATAACCGTGCCTTCGTGTGTGTGTTTTCCCGGAGCGGGGACGGGAGGGGCCGTGGTGTGCCGCAGCAGCATGCGAGCCGGTGTCGTTGAGAGTGTGCTCGTACTGCCTTTTGTGAAATTTCATTTTCGCTTATGTTAATTTTCCCCGAATAGGGCATCTATTTTGTGAGTTGTTTAGATTAAATTTACTGTATTGCATAGTGCAAGCGT
The DNA here is from genome assembly GCF_018691265.1 of Tyto alba. Lineage (NCBI taxonomy): Eukaryota > Metazoa > Chordata > Aves > Strigiformes > Tytonidae > Tyto > Tyto alba. Next base: position 8,965,434 of record NW_024881280.1, read on the forward strand.
TGAACAGTAACTGTAGACTAGTCTTGAGGATTTGCCTGATACGTTCCTACTGCTGACTGCATTTTTTTTCCATTGTTTTCCTTTCACAGGATACATTAGATTTAACCTGTAGAAAATCCCTGTGCTTTGTGAAATTCTCAGAGATGGAGAAAATGGCAAACATGAGAGCTGAGATCAATGAGGTACAGCCTGTACTGTTAATGAACACCCAGCATTTCGATACTTAGAGATTATACATGGCACCCGAAGAAGTGTCAGACTGCCATGTGCTATTGTTTCATATTTTGTAATTTTTTTAACAGTTTAGCACTTTAACAGTTGGCACATTTTCCCCAGTGGACTGAGTTGTTATAAAGAAAAGAACAAAATTATGAAACAGAAGTTTTCGGTATTTTGGTGTAACTGGAAAGATGTAGCAGCCCGCATCTTTGGCTGAAGCATTACCTGAAGCTTTCTGAAGAAACTGAAGAACAAATAAGAATTTGTAGTTGACTTCAATTCACAAAAATGTGTTTCTTTATAGGCAACTAGACTGTTTTGTTAGTTAGCAAGAGGTAACCTCAGTCATTTCCTACTGCCTGAATTGGCTGGTGGCTTGTATTTTATGATCATGTTTTCTGAGCATTTTCTTGCTGGTACAAAAACTATGCTTGTTAAGTTACACGATGTGGGCTTCAGCAGCTACAAAGCCTTACTGCAAAGCAGCGTGACAAATTCACCATTTACTTTTTTGGAGAATGAGTTAAACAGCTAGTATCAACCTGTATTGATAGGCAGAAGGAATTAATGGTTTCCAGCTCCCAGTAAAGTGGCTTCTTACCTTCCTTTGAAAGGTTTCACATACAAAGTACTCTCTCTAACAATTGTTCAGTATGCTGTGAGTGAAGCAGGTTTATTTTTGTCTTCTCCTCAGTGATCAAGAAAAGCAAAGCAGCAGTTCTGTGTGTCCCGAGAGACTGATATGTCATCCTTTTCTGTACTTTCCTCTGTCTTCTCTTGTCTAGCCGAAACAACCACAACTTTTTCAGCCACAGGAAGGTATCTGCTGCTCTTGTGCTGATTTATCATTAGAAAGAATTAAAGCTGAGAGTTTCACCTGAGGGAGCTTTTCCCACAGCAAAAAAAAAAAAAAAAAAAAAAAAAAAAAAAAACAACCCCACGCAAAACAACTGACAGAACACAAACAAATCTTTGCCAGAAGGAGGAAACTTGGGGCTGTGAGAGGTCTTTAGTAGTTTATAGACTGAAATGGCTTTGCAGGAGATGTAAGTTTCTGTGGTTTAGGAATTAAGCGCAGGATCTGTTTTTTCTGGCACAAATTCCCAATAAATCAGCACATTGTTTAGTTTTTTTTAAAACAAGCTTTCATATTGGCCCCACCTAGCAGTAGAAGCACTCTAGAGTGCTAACATGCTCTCATGTAAATTCTCACTCCTTCCCATGTGCACTCTCCCCCATGCTCCCACTTTCTCCCTTTCTACTTCCTCTCCCACCCCAAGAGAATCAACAATATCTGGATAAGTATGTTAAAAATGCATTTTCATTTGATGTTATTGTTATTGTAGAAGAAACTGAAAGCTGAAATTCTGCAGTTGGAGAAAGAGACAGCAGACATTGCTCACCCTTTTTACTTAGGTAAGTGCAGTTGTACCTTAGAAGAACCAAGAGTGGTAAATGGCTTTATCAGCAGATGAATGTTTCATCTGGATACATGACACTTTTAGAAGTTATTGCAGCTGTCTCCACTGGATAACGTGTTAGAGGTGGCATGTGTTTTACTAGCCCCTAAAGAATGCTTCCATACTGATGAACTTGCACCCTCTGCTGTCTCAGTAGAAGCTCCGTGTGTAACTCATTCTCCAAAAAAGTTGTGTGAGTGGTAAGTAGAGTTCTGAGATCATCAGTAGCCCGATGTGCTTCCCTTGGCCTGTGTGGTACTTTGCTGCTTTTCCAGTAACTCAGTATATTTCCGCTGTATCTGTATGCCCCTAAAATTACTTGGATTTTTATTTTAGTATTTGGGGATCATATGTTATTAATTTCTCTATTATTTCACACTTTTTCCACTGTGATTTGATGAATGCTTAAAAATATTCTAGCTTGCTACTACTGTGTTAAGCCAGTATGGTACAGTTTAAGTCAGTTTCATCTCAAAGACAGTTTACTTAATACTATAGATAATATAAAACAATTAACAAAGCTATAACTCTAAAAAGTAGGTGTTATGACTTTGAGGTGCATGCTGATATGAAGTCCTATACACTTTAACAACAGTCATCCTGTTTAATGCTATCTTTCTTGAGTGTAAACTGTCCAGTGCAGTAGATCAGAATTTTTCTTTCTGTCTGTCTCTAGAAGAAATTTTGCTCTTGAATTAGCAGGACAATAGGTTGAACTTTGCAATTTTATTTTATAGGCAAAAAATGTGAGATTTTGCAAGATATGAACAGACACTTGGAAGCTGTACTGAAAGAGAAGAAGGCTCTTAGAAAGAGGTTGATAATGCCCAGATGTCAAGAAAGCCTGCCTATTGAGGCTACTTTTCACAAGTAGGCATATAGAAAATAATTGTTCTTTGTTTATATGAGTCCAAATCAATTTGAACTAATCAGCAGTAAAATTCACACGCTTTCATTCACTTTTCCATTGATAAGAATAGAAATAAAACATGCAAACAGAACCTTAACTAAATGCTGGTAGTTTACCTATTGCTAAATCCATAGAAAGGTGGTGATACTTATTTTCATGAGTATTTGCTTAGTTTATTGGTATTGTCTTCTGAAGATTAACAGATGTGTCAAATGCTTGATTGATTATGCTTCCCCATAGGCAGGGATTGTTACTTCAGCATTTAGTGTTTCCCTTCCACTGTGATTGGCTCAGAACAAGTATGTGAACAGTTCCCAGACATGGATAGTACATGTTTTTAGAATGTAGTCCTAAATTAATTAGATGGTTTGGAACTTGCATAAAACTGGAGAAGAGGACTAAGAAAACCCACAGGGGAAAGAAATAAGAGCTTGGAAATAAAAAATCCTCATTGTTTTGCACAACTTGTGAGTAGGGGGCTCATTCTTGATTACAGGTATGTAGTACAATTGTTGAATGAGGCTGTGACTTTCATTGAGAAGCTCGAAAGCCATTTGCAGACCATAAGAAGCATGCCTCAGGTACCAGGCATCATGAGGAATATGGTGAGTAGCAAAAGAATTGAGCTTTCCGTCTCTTCCAGCATTAAGAATTCAGTGCTGTTTGGTTGGTTTAGGTTATTTTTATGTGCTGATAGATTGACAAGATGTATAGAGATGAAATCCAACTCTTTTCTGCTTCAGGACATTGCTTTGACAAAAACAGAGGTGCTCGTGGTGGAGTTGGAGGAACTGACAGACCAAATACTGAAATGGAGAGAGTGGCAACAAGAAGTGTATTCTGACAGCATCTGTGATACTGCTGGATTGGATTTTGGCTTATCTTTAACCTAACAAATCATTTTTCCTCAGATAGGATGGCTAATCAAAGAACTACCTTTTAATGGTCTTCTGTGAAAACCACAACATAGTGGTGCTTTAATCCAGCAGGGACTTTTTAGGTAATGTTTCTGTTCTTATGTAACAGTTCTCCAACTATTAAAAACAAACCAGGAAAGGACAATGAGTAGTAGCTCATAGGACAGACTACTGAGGAGACTGTTAAGGAGTTCTGTCTTGAAATAGTCGGACAGGATTCCCTTGGAGCCTGTATCTTCAGTGCAAATTTGTTTTGTTATTTTTTTATGCACTTGCTATAGTGTCTTTATTAATTTTTATAAGCGTCTTAATAATACACTGTATTTTATATGTTGTTATAAAATGTCAATAAAAGCATTAGACTTCAAGAGCTGTTTCTTGCTTTTTATTTTGTGATAAATTCTATAATTATAAGAACAGTGTAGAGTCTTAAGTGCCAGCTTATGCTTCCATAGGAGTTCTAACCAAGAAACTAAACTAGTTTAAAGTTACAGTTTATTATGGCTGACATGCTTTTGTGGGAAAGTAGGGAATGTACTTGGTGGTACGTGGCAGGGTGTACTGATTTGCAAGCCACGCTTCTATGATAGTGATGATATATTCTTCAGTCTCATTTTCTGTTGCTTGCCCTGTTTTCAGTTGTGTGTGTGTGTGCGTGTGTCCCTTCCCAGTTAAAATAAAACTTTTTCCATGAGCATGACTGACAACTTAGCAAAAACAATGATTGTTCCAGTCTGCAACCTTAGCAACTTTCATGTCATGAAAATACTTGTCGGTAATACATCAGTGGCAGGACATCCATAAATCAGGATAGTTGGTTGTCTTTGGAGGACATTCAGTTTTGTATTCAGGATACAGAGCAGGCGAAGTGGTGTGGGTGCATTCCTTTCTACCGTTGTATCGTTTAAGTTATTTGAATTCGTATGTCCAAGCTGTTGGTTTCTGTTTTTGGAAAGAAGAGCCCTTTATTTTTTGAAAGTCACCACTAGGTGGCTCAGTACTACACAAAGTTCACTGTAGTTCTGATTATTGCATAAAAAGGTAGAATGAAGGAAGAAATCAACTTTGGTTCTTTGTTGAGCACACTGTGATTTGACTTGCTTGTAATTGGTCTACTCTATACTTGAAATTTTTTGAGTATCCCATTTTTATCTTTTCAGACTGCATCATTCTGCTGGGTTGAATGACAAGGTACACAGCTAATGACAAGGTATATAGCTTAACAGTTCTCCAGTGTGCTACATAAGTGTAGCTGATGCTCCTCTCTGCTGCTGTTGAGAAAAGTAAAGAGGATAGAAACAATTTCTGTTAAGTCAAGCAGGATGTCACTAGATAGGATCTGAGAATATAAACTGGCATTTGAGTCCCATAACTGTTAATGGGGTCTTTGTGTGGACACTTGCTCCATGTCATTGCAGGATTTGAGTCCAAAGTCCCGTGTCACAGTTGTTGCAGGTGTGGAGACAGTCTTCCACATAATTGCAGAGGAACTGGCATTTTTACTGAAAATGCTTTGCACATTCTGTGAAACAGGAAGAAACAGGGTCCAGACTTCTGGAATTGTCGTCCTGTGCATCTTATCACAGGCTTAACCTCTATCTCATTGTCTTACAGTGATAATTTAGGTCAGCTGTTGTCATCCTACTTCTGGACGCATTAAATTAAAACATTTCTAGTTAGTTTGTTCATTATAATTTCTTGAAGGCAAATATGAGGTTTTTGCCATATCCCAAAGAGTTTCGCCTATCTTCTTTCCTGTATCCGTTATTGGAGAGTTGGCTGTGGAGAGGGTAGAATTTAGCTCATGTCATTTGCCGTTGATGTACCAGCTCATTCTTCGGGATAATTAAAGGGATAGATCTATTGAAGTAAAGAGTGATTCGCAGCTTGTAGGTATTCATTTTAGCATCTCTATGGTGGGTCTTGAGTTGGGAAAAGTGTTGTGTCCAAAGGATCCATCCCATACCTCACTCTAGCAGGTTTCTGTATTGTTGTATATTTTTAATTTAATGTTTTGGGAGCTTAAGGCAAATTGTCTCATGAGGAGAACTAAAAGTACAAGTAAGCAGTACAGGTAAAAGGCAATTTAAACAGAAGTTGTTTAAATGAACTGTAAAATACTCCTATGTGATATTCAGATATAATTCAGAGCTTCTTATATTTTGAAATGCAAAACCAGAAAAAGTCCAGTTAAGTATGAGTAACAACACTGGCAAAAACCAAACAGGAATTGTCTGGTGAGCCTGGCATCTCACTTACGCCAACGCTAGTTGCTCTCACACTTCCACAATAATGTCAGTGGCTGACAGAGACAGTATTGTAAAAGCACGGGTTTTTAAACTTCTGGTGTTTTTTTGTATTAATCTGAAGTGCAAAACTTTTATCAGTGCAGTAGTTTGACATTGATTTCAATTGTAGTTCTGTGGAAGTTTCACAATTTTATTTTACACCATAAATACAGCCTACATAAAGATGGGAGGTTTTCAAAGGAATTTAAAACACTTGAGAGCTTGTCTTTAGCCCTAAGAAGGAAGGGATGCTTACCTTCCTTAAATTACTGTCAAATTAAATTTAGAATGCTTTGCTCTTTAACGAGTGCTGGTTTTCTGATTGCCTTGGCGTTACTAGGAAAAGAAATGGGATCAAGCATACGTAGTCTTAGACTGGCGGTTCTTCACTGGTGCGAGGGGGGTTCTCAGGGAGAGTCCCTAGGCATTAGCGTCGTGGCAGCACCCATCTAAATGGGACTGTCGGCATTAAACTCTGAAGTAAAATCCAGGTTGTTATGCTGCTGCAAAGGAGAATTTGGTGGTGCTGCCCGTTTTAAGCGTGGAAACGGCGTCTTTTGGCCTGGAGGTCCCGCTCTCCCTCTTCTAGGCGGAGAAACCCCGCGGTTTGGGTGCCGGAGGCGGCTGGGGGGAGTGTTTTCCCGCCCCCCCCCGCCCCGCGTGCCCGGGCAGGGGCCGTTTCCCTCCCGGCCGGGCCCTCCCCTCGCTGCGGGGCGGGCGGCTCCGCTCCTCCCCGGGGGCGGGATGCGGGGCCGGGGCGCGGGCGGCCGGGCCTGAGCCGGAGCCGAGCCATGGCCAACGTCAAGGTGGCCTTGAGGGTCCGGCCTCTCAGCAAAAGGTGCGGGGCGGGGGGGACGGGGAGGCGCCGGTGGGCAGCGGGGCGGCTGAGGGGGGCGGTGGGGTGCCGCTGGTCCTGGCATCGGGAGCGGGATCGCCGCTGCGAGGGGGCTTATCTGGGACTGAGGGAGGGACAGCGGGTGCTGAGGGGGCTTAACGGTGAGGTACGAGGGGTGGCAGGACTCCTCTCGCCGGCTCACCAAATAGCGTGGAAAGTTTTCTTGGAGAAGTCACCCGCCGGAGCTGTTCGGCTGCCTTCCCTCTTCCTGAGCTCCCCAAAATAGGACAATTGTCATCCAGTGTCAGGGAATCTTCCCTTCCCCTTCTGTTGTTGCTGTTTTTTCCAGCGAGAGGCAGAGCCGGAAAATCCCATTGTCGCTCAGCTCCGCTCCCTCCCCGCCTCAATCGGCTCCAATAGAAATCCCAAAAGCTGAATGATGAGGCTTGAAGACATCTCCCACAAACAAAAAGATACTGTAGCACAGTGCTCTGGTGTTGTCTGCATATAATACATAGGCAAAACCTCCCAGACTTTGGAAATTTGAAAAGAAAAAGAAAAAGCAAGCAGCCAAATTTCAGTGGCTGGTAATTTACTCCTCCTGTTAGAGAAATGCTATAGCACTTCAACCCGAAATGGTATGAAAAGTGCTACAAGCTCTGAGGGTCAGTCTTTGATTTGATGCTCTTTCTTTTTAGCATGAGTCCCTCACATTGTTTTCTGAGTGCTTTGACTTCTGTGATAACTTGCATGTAGTAGAGAAAATGATTCTTGAAGAGTTGCCCAGCCAGAAAGCTAGCCTAGTCATTTAGTCGTCAGTACACTAGGGTATTTTGGACTATTAAGTTCTTATTTGACCTTTTTTTTTTTTTTTTGCAAATAAAGATACCAGCGAGTGTTGAATAAAATTAAAAAAAAAAAACAAAAAAAAAACAAAAAAAAACCAAACAAACAAAGCAAACCAAACCTGCTAGTCTTAATAGAAAAGGGGAAGGTAAAAAGTAATTTACAGGTTTTGAATATATTTTACCATTGACTCCAAGCTAAGTGATTTAAAAATTACTTTGTTCATAATTTAAAAACATGTTTGGGTAATATAGTTCTGATTTGTTGTACAGCTGTGAATGGAACAGTTTTTAATAGATACTGGCATATTATAACAAGAGTTGCAGCATTGAAGTAAGCTGAGTTGAACCTTTCATTGCTTAACGATGCTTTAGTGTTGAAAGTATTATTTGATTTTTATTTTCTTCCATATTGTTAGTCATTCTTCAGTTAAATAAATTGCCATTATGCTCTCTAAAAATAAAAAGGAGTATATAAGTGCTAAGTATTAACATTAAATGATAATTTGGTAATGATACTATGTGATACAGACTATAGGACCCTTTTGTTTCAGTCTTGCAGAGCTCACTGGAGTCTGAAAGTATTTAAAACTTTGACTTGGAGATATATTTCATTGTGCAGTCAATGACGTATTTGTTTCTCCCACAATAGCATTTGGCTGCCTATTTGCAATTATGTAGTGGACCGAGTAGGATCTCCTGTAGACATAAGTTTAAATGAGTGTTTCCTAGCAGCTGGGGAAGAGAGGCCAAAGACTGAATGGGCAGGGCTGTAATCTTCCCTTGCACCAGATCCTCCTCGGTGAGGAATTCTGCACCACATCTGTCTTAATGTTTTTTTCCCCAATGGGAAAATGGGTGGCATTACATAGTGCATATATCATTATAGCATTAAACAGCTCCTTCAACTCTGCCAGATAAGGTGTGATAAATGGGAAGACACTTCGATACGGTCAGTATGGGCCAGCTGTTTGGTAGGGAATGTAGTTTGGAGGGGAGGGTAGGATCTGAAAGGTGGACAGCCTCCTGAGCGTGGGAGAAGCTAATCTGGTGCTGAAACAGAAATGTTTGTATGAAGGTGAGAGTGGAAACCCAGGCTCTAATTTGGGAAGGGACTGTTAAGTAATCCCATGTGCTCAACCTGTGACTGGTGTCACAGATGGGATGGGGAGGCAGAGGCCACTCTTGTGGTGTTTAACCCCAAAGGGAATTGGCCATTTATTCTTCGTACGGTGTTGCCACAGCTGAGGTCAAGGAAAGCATTTCAAGATGGATTTTCTATTTTATAAATGGGAAGGGGAAGTGATTGAATATTTCTCTGTGAAGACTCTAACCTGAGAACTTGCTTTCTAGCCTTGACCAAAATTGTCCAAATGTAATGATATCAAGGCAAATATCAAATATATGAAGGCTTGAAGTAACCTTGATAGGCATTGAAAGGACTAAAGCTCTCAGTGTTGAGAGAGACCTGCTCTTTCTGTTCCAGCTTCTTGTAGCACTTCCATATTGCGGTCACACAAGCCCCTCACCCTCTCTATACACACACACCGTGATTGCCTCTAACAGGTACCCATGTTTCTAGACCTCTTAGGTTCTTTAAAAAGAAAAACTTTCTGCAGAAAAATTTCAGTTCAACTGGATTGAAGTACTGTAATGTGTACAATCATAGTTCCAGCCAAAAATATTAAGCTTGTCTTTTTAAGAGTCCCAACGACTGAAAATCTGTGGCCAAAGTCTACAACTAAAGTGTTAGTTGGTTGTTTCTAGACTGGCATACAAACTGTACTTGCTCATTGCTTCTTTTCATTTAATATACAATGTCACATGAATGTTGGTTTTGCATCTCAAAATTTACAGAATAGTCAGATGTTAAAAGATGTTAATATGGGAGTTCATAAAATCCTACCTTCTGTTTAAAGTTTCAGTTTTTTATAAAACATATTAATCACATCTGCAACTTGTTATTTAGCATAAGGCAAAGAGTGGTCTTTTTGTTCTGTGCCTGTATGGTGCCCATCACAATGCATTCTTTGACAGAGAGCTCCTATGCACAAATAATCCCTGATGGTTATAAAGTGAGTACAGTTATACAGAATGCAGAAGTTTTTCCTTTGCCTAAAGTTTAAATAGCTTGTAGCCAGTGTTCATCATAATGCTATCAGTCATTCTGTAACAGACTAAATGATTTTTTTATCACCCAAACGTTGTCCCGGGAGTAAATTCCCTCAAATATGTTCCCTGGAGTGACACTGCTTTTAAAAAGCCTTTATTACACATTTACTGTTCTACATACTAAAAAAGATTCGTTACTTTGCTGTTACATGGATATTTGTTCTGTGTAAATACATTTCCCCCTCAGAATGAAACATGGAAGCTTGAATGGGTGCTATAAATTGACTATAGTGATAGGTAATAATCAGGTATTAAATAGGAGCTTGGAACTGATGAAATCCCTTTATGATTTATTTCCGGACATCTTAATGCTTGGTCTATTAGATACTAGGCTTTTGTAAGGAAAGTATAATGTTATTTTTGGCTGTCATTCAGAAGCTGTTGATGGAAACACTTTCAACACTAGCACGTAACTATGTGAACTAGGAACGTTGTTTCTTTTTCTTTCTTGATTTCTGCTGTGGAGTATGCCAACACCAGGGTCTGCAGTGTGGTGCTGCGATAGCAAAACTGACCCTCCAGACCTGGAAATAGTGTGACTGGCTGAGAAAGAGGGTACATTACCCTTCAAGTATTTCAGTGCCGTGTCTAGGGCTCTCCTTGAGCCTGGGTAGCTCTCTTAAAGCCGTGTTGGGTGTCCCATCACAATTCCAGTACCTGGCTGTGGCTGCTCACTGCTCTTAGGGTGGAACTCAGCCCTGTGCTGTGTGAGAGGAGGAAGGGAGGGCTCTGTCTGCATGGGAGGCCCTCTGGGAGGGGGGGAGCAGTTGGTGTGTCCAGGACAGTATCGCTGGGATGAGGATGGGGCTCAGCTGCCTCAGACCTTTTCCTCCACGATCTGCTTCCATTGCATCTTCTGCTCTGCATCCAGCTGGTCTCAGTTCACTTCTGCAAACCCAGGACACATTCCCTTGTCACGGTGTAGTTTGAGAGCTGCTAGGTAAGCAGTCTTAAGGATGGGATAGAAGGATTTTAAAAAACAGTGCTCTATACCACAATGAAAAGCCACATGCATTACTATAGGATTCTCTTTTTAGCATGTACCAGTGACTAGAAGATATTACATTCCTTCACGGATTGTGGATTGAGGCCTGGGTAAAATCACAGCAAGTTTGTTTAATGGAATTGTAAAGCTATAGTGGTGTTAAAAACTTGATGCTAGGGCATGCAAGTTGCCCTGTGACACTTTTTGAGTTTAAAGTAGTTTGCTGGGCCCTGAAATTTGGGAGCTACTTGTGCAAGACCCTACCCTGAAAAACAGAAGACATACTCTGCTGTTAGAAGTATCTTCTGCGCTTTTCAGCTGCCTCTGTGGCTGGGAAAAGGAGAGACTGGCAAGAAGCTCTTAGTTGGAAGGGTCTTTCCTGGTATCTTTAATAACTCACAAACGAACTCTCTCATCTTCTATGAAACTCACAGACACGTCACCTGAAACAGTTGCTAAACAGATTTATTAATCCGAAAACTGCCCTTTGCCTTTTTTTGCTTTGCACTGTTTCCAAGCTGTAACTTGAAGCCTCCTGGCCAGCTATTTCCCAATCCCCCCTCAGGAGTTCCTGAGCTTGTCCTCCAAGTTCTGGCAAATGAGAACATCAAAGAAATGTCTGGGTAGCCCCAAGAGGCAAAGCTGAACCACCCTTCCAGCTGTGCAGGTGTTTACTATCACAGTCTGAGCTGCAGCAGTCATTTTCCTCATTACTGCTGCTTTGTGTGGAGTAGTCCTCTAATCACTTTCCTGGGATGTAGCAGGTAATGAAGCTGGAGGATGGGGTAGTGGTGGAGGAGTTAAGTCTGAGGGCCTAAGAACTCAGGTGATGGGGTTGAGCAAGCCTGAGGTAAGGAGGGAACAGTAGGAAAAGTTTCTCATTTTCCAGAAATCTGCCTGGTGTGCCAGGTGAACCTGAGCAGTGTGTTGAGCACAGCTGCAGTGAATAGGTGAGAGGAGCTCAGAAGACTGATGCATTGTGATATGAACATTTAAAATTACTTTCTATTCATTACTTTAAAAATCATTCTGGAAATGATGCAAAGGAAATCACTATTGGTTTTTACTGGGCATGCCTTTATTAATCTGCTGCAGGGTCAGCTTCGTAAACTAGTGTCTCTGCTGTGCTCCACTTCCTTTGTTCTTTGTAATCACCTTGTGGTAAATAAAAGGAAGGATTCTTTTGTAAGCAAGACTTACTGCTGTTTTATAGGCTGTGCTATTAGCTATTTTATACGCTCATGTATAACCACAAGAACTTAGATACAGCAATATGACCTGCTGCTAAGAGTAATAAGTTGTAGGAAATTTTGTAGAAAACATTCCTTGAATCTTATGCATAACAGATGTTAAATGCCATATAAAAAAAAAAATTATAGCAACAGCAGATTGGAGATGCTTGTTGTTCTCCTTCCTATCCCCACCAAAACAAATTATTCAAGCATATTCCTTTTTAAATGTTTATTCTTCACTAGTTGCTCACTGCTGCCCTTTTTAAGCACTTTCTGAACCAGCTGTGTTCAGGTTGTTATATCTCTGTCTTAAAAATTCATAATGCCACTGTGAAGAGGAGTGTATTCTGAGCAAAGATAGACATAGACATTTAGGTTAACATTTCAAAAGGTTTTCCAATTATAGTTAAAAAAAAAAAAAAAAAAAAGCCATGACCCTACTTTATTCAAATTGTTGTTGTGATACACTACCTCAAATGTCTTTGATGCAAAGGTATAATGACACAAGATATTGGCATCATTAGTATTTGTACAGTTTATTTTTGTTTACGACTTCTGCTTAAGTTAGCTTCTCTGTGCTTTTTGGATAATGTTTAAAAAGTGTTTGTATTTAACTTTCTTTGGAAAAAAAACCCAGTGTTTGCAAGGGGAGAACATTTATTTTCCTTTATATTTCTAAAGGGAGATGCGAGGGGTTTTTTCTTACTTTTGGTACTTTCCTTAAGTTGACTTAAACTTTGTGCTGTGACTCAAGTGTGTGTTGGATAAATTAGCTCTCCATTAATGGAGTATTGCTCTAATCTCCATTAACTGCTTTACTGGATGTAATTGGAAATAACTTCCTTAGAAAACTGTGTATGTTTTATATTAGCACAAGAAATATACTACAGTCAAAAAATCTCTCCAAAACGGACACAGGATAATTTGGCTTTATAAGGCATTCAATATACATTCTGAATGGATGTAATTTTCAAATACAAAACAAAATACTACTCTCTTTGAAGAAAATTACAAAATTGTCTTTGATTTAAAGGGGGCCAGAATGTCTCTGTGAAAAGAAAATGTGTAAATATGGGAAAAAAACAGGTAACAGGCAAGAGCAGAAAACACCTTTAGTTTGCTTAGGACTGTTACATACTTCTCATGATATTCCACGGTTTAGACTAAGGCAGGCCATTGAACACAGTATAGTGAAGTGTCTTTCTTCTACCCTGACCTTGTTTCCTTACCCTTCTCAATTGTATATTTTAGTATATATATTCCTTGTTATCTTGGTGCTGTCGTCCTCTTGAACCTAGAGAAGTGGCAGGCTTTTATCTACTGAGATAGCTGAGTGAGTGTTGTTGCTCTGTGTCCCTCTGTTACACGACAGTCCCTTTCTGCAGGTGGTGGTAGTTGAACTGTGTTCCAAAAGCCATGGGGTCTGGGGTTGGTACCTGATGGTGGGAAAGAGCTGTCTCAGGCCTCCAAGAGTTGCAGTCTGAATATCTGTACAAACTGCACTGGTTATGGATTGCTTATGATTTCAAGCTTCTTTTCCACAGAAGAGCTGGATTTTTTTTTTTTTCTTTTTAAAGTTGAGACTCTAATTTTGTGTTTATAAAGGAGGACCCTCTCCCAAACAAATATGTTTTAACGTTTGTGTATCGTGTTTTGTAACCTAGCCTATTTTTAAGCTTACCTTGACATCTTTTCCTCTCCCTCTCAAATTAGGTATTTTCCTTTGCCTAGTCTATTATTTAAAGTTTCATGTAAACTATCATTGAGGTGGCTGCTCTTTTCTCTTAATATCTGTACTTGGCCTTAGCAGGTGGTTTTCATAAGCCACATCTGTGTTTTTATAAGGGTACTGCATCAGCAACCTTTCCCGGATATATTCTTGCAGTTGCATGAAGCAAGTTTTCTAACTTTGGGGAAGGGCTGACTTTCTAGCTCTTTTAAAGGGCAGGACTCACGTCCTGAGTGGCCACCACCACCCATTCCACAGAAGATGACGCTTCTGCTGATGTTATGTGACAGTACTGTGCCTGTACTCGTTAAAGCCAGGAGCACAAGGTGCTAGCTGCTGGTGGTTTACTTCCCAGAGTGAGAAGCTAACTGTCTTGTCTCTTTTTTCACTTCCTTTGTTGCCTGTGCAAAAGCAGCTACAACAATATCCTAAAACATCAGCAAAAGCAGCTTTTGAAAGCCTTCTAATTCTTATTTTGCTGTTTCATAGAACACTTTTCCTCCCAAGTCCTAAAAACACTTTATGAGCATCAGAATGTTTTCAAGTAGGGATTAAATTTTTTGTACGCAGCAAAGAAAAAGGGGGCACAATGACATTCAATAACCTGGACAGAACCATGTCTTTGCTGGGCAGTTTCATCCTCTATGACCACATACTCTGAGAGAAGTCATAGTAATGTAAGATGATGTGACTGCCTGCAGAGATCGCTGTGCATCTTCCCTGGGTTGTGGTGCAGTGGTTCCATGCTAGTCTTGTGGAACCTCTGTGTGATCCATGGTGAGACACCACCACTGTGTGCAGAGAATTTAAGCGTGCTTTGAGTAGGATTTCCCCAGTTCCCTTTCCGTTAGTTCAGTGCTCTTTGTAAACTTTAAAAAGCAGTGCATTTCTAAAATTTTCCTGCCATCTTCCTATCTGTAGCATAGATTTTAAACAAAATAATGGAGTTTTTTTAGAATTTAAGGGTTTACTGTAGTAGCTGCTTTTGATACGATGAAAGAGGTACCTAAGCAAGAGGGATGAGGCAGTGAATCGCAGCATTCACTGTCACAGTCGTTTATTTAACTATGATCGCAGTTTGAAGTTCTGTTCTGCTAGAATGAAAACTGACCACTGTATCCAAATTCTGGTTTGCATGGAAATTCTGACATTTGCACAGAATGTCTTTGATGCAAAAGGCTGTGAACGATACTATCTCGTTACTCAATAAACAGTTGGGAAATCAAAGGTGGATGAAACTGGACTGACTGGACTGTAGCTTTGTTTTAAATCCTCCTTATTTCAAGCTTCTTAAATGTTGGTGGTATGACAGATGAAAAGACATTTTGCTCTCCTCTTCCCTCCTCCCTTCAATGAGTCTGCTTGAAAGAAAGCATCGCTATTCCACAGCTGTTCAAAGCAATGATGATTCATCAAGAGTATTTCTGACTTGGATTGCTCAAGGCAGATGCCCGGTGCTCATGTTCTAGCAGTACAAGACTTCAGAGATGGTGCAGACAGAAACACTCTTGTACTGTCCTATCTCATGGGCAGGGTTGCAGAGCTTATTGTGAGTGGAGGAGGCCATCCTGTGCTTCCTCTCCTAGCTCATCTATCTATCTATCTATCTATCTATCTATCTATCTATCTATCTATCTATCTATCTATCTATCTATCTATCTATCTATCTATCTATCTATCTATCTATCTATCTATCTATCTATCTATCTGTCTATCTATCTGTCTATCTATCTGTCTATCTATCTGTCTATCTGTCTATCTATCTGTCTATATGTCTATCTCAAAAGTCTGTTAAGATTCTTTAACTGTTTGAGCATACCTGTATCTGAAAAGAGCACTGACAATGCCTCATGTTTATCTCTGCATGAAATATTCCTATTTTTATTGCTATATAATATTTTCAAGGAAGAACAGGGGGAAACCACACAAGGATGGGGACAATCTCTAGAAATGGTGATTTTTGACTATCAGATTGTGTTAGCCGTTATCCAAGCCAATTAAAGCTCTTTACAGCTGGGAGTAGCCTTGAAAGATGACTTGAGCAGCATGACTAGTACAGCATTGTGCTGTCTTGGTGAACTCTGTGTACTTGGCTTCAATATAGATTTTTAAATTATTTATAAACATCTGTTCTGAATTTGGTAGGAGGATTGCTGACTGGGTGTGTGCTCAAATTTGCCAGACAGTAAAACAATTATGACTTAAAGAGAAACATTCAGAATGGTACTGGGTAGTACTAAATAATGAGAAACATTGAAAACAACCCTGAGGTAAATTTGCTTGATTGTTGATGGCTTTTTTTTTTTTTTATTCCACTAAAAAATCCTGCATTAGCCAAAGTGAAGATGTTCATACTATTAACAGCTTGACTTTCTCAGGTTACAGCAGTAGAGATAAGGATACAGATTATGCTGGTGTTGTGGAGGGATGCTGTGTTTGGGAAAGTTGCGGTTGTAGGTACCTTAACTTGTCAGTAGAGTGCAGAAAATTTAATGGCTGAAGTCTTTGACATTCTCTACAATTTCTTATGTAGCAGCATGGACTCTTAGTGATCTTCTCATTGCACCTTTGGTCCCTCAACAGACATGACCTCAAGCATTTTGTCTGGACAGTGTTCTCTGAAGACTCCCAGAACTTAGAAAATATGCCCTGTATTGTTTCCATGGCCAAAGTCAGTCACTCAGGAGGTGCAAAGATGGCAGTTTCTCAGAGATACCTCTGCCAAGGCCACCAAGAAACAAGAGGCAGAGACACTGTACAGTATACTATTAATGGAAAGGAAAAGATGTATCTGACTACCTGAAGGTTTCCCCATAATACCTTTAGACTTTATGACCAAGAAAAATCGTGTGTTAGATTTGCCTCAGGATTGTACTACAGCTGCTGGCATGGTGATTGCATAGGTGTGCCATTAGATGGCACAAAGTGTCCCAGGTACAAGTGGAGGTAGTTTAGTAAATGTTGTACCTTACGTATAGGCTATCATAGTTATGGGTGACATCCTGGGAAGTGACAGAGTCCTGGAGACAGCAGCAGTGGCTGCTGTCATGCGTCCTGCCACGCTCTCTATGGGTGTGCTTTTGCTTGTGTTTGTAAGCAGAGTGTGAAAATGCTCCCCATCACAGTAAGCCACAGAAAGCTACTTTTTTTCTAGCAAAAAACTATTAAAGGAAGTTGTTCCAAAAACCAGAACCTACACAATTACCCAGATCATCAAAAAATCTCTCTGGAGCAGAGGGATTGATACTGTTGCTGTACTGCTCCTGAGGTCCTCTGTCTCGTTGCAGGTTGAGACTGGGTTTGGAGTTAACTTAAGTGATGGGAATTGGTAGGAAATCATAAGTACTTGTAATGATTATTTGCAGGGTTATTTTCAAAGTTCATATGCGTAGACCCATATTCAATTCTTTGAAAAATTATTTAAGATTTCTCATGTTCCTGAGTGGTATATATTGGCTTAGGTATCTCTGAGTACTTTGGTGTTCTGTATTTGTAGAAGCTGTTTTGTTGCATGACATGACTACTGCTAATGACTCTAGTATTTTTGCCTTATTGCATATACTTGTTTTTAAAATACACAGGCAGCTTTTTAAAAGTCAGCTCCTTTGTTCTCCAAGTGTCTGACTGTTATTTGAGAGGGTGAAGTGGGGGGAAAATTTTATAAAGTCTAAGATAAACAACTGCCCCCTTTCTTTCCACCCACTGCTTCCTCTGGCTCTTTATACCTCCTTGCACTTCTGTACTCTGTGTCTGAACTCATCTCAGTGCGCTCCAGCAAGCTGTGGAAATGTCCCTCTCGGGGGTCCTGATCCTCCCATGATTCTTTTCCACTGTCTCATTCTTCTACGTCTTCCAGAGTGTCTGCTGTCTCTCTGGAGTTGCATTATCTTTCCATGTTGGCTGCAGAAATCATTTTTCACAGGAACAGCAAACAGTATGAGGAGTTTTCCTTTGGGCTGCCTCTGTTTTTTGGACTGCCACAGCCACTTTGCTTCTGTCGGGTCCCTCCTGTAGCTCCCCATTACAGCCCTGCCACTGCATTCTGTACTTGCATCACTGTTCTGTTGTTGGGTCTGCATTTCTCTAAAACTCTGCGTCTGAGAAGATCGAGGTCTTTTCTGGGACATGCACCGTTAAATGGCCTTTCTACAGCTCTGTCTCTGTACAGATAACTTGTTTTCATGTTAAGTAATTTGTAAGAAGAGAGGCATTTCCCAAACATAGCATGAGTTTTTCAAGCAGTGGGGAAGAAAGGAGGATGGGGAAACTAGGTGTTAGGATCACTGTGACTTCTGAGCAGCAGAAGTCAAATGCATTACTGGAGAACTCTGATCTGGAGTTGATTTTATTGGCACAAGGAATAAAGCTTTCATACCTGTGGGGCAGAGCACCCATTGCTAACGATGAAGGATTGTTCTATTGGTCAGATGCAAACTGTTGTGCACATATATAAAAGACTGTACTGACAAACAGATGTTTTACTGACAGAGCTTTCATAGCGTTTGCCATCTGGAGTTAAGGTCAGAACATCTTAACAGCTGGGAGTCTGCTTTGCCTCCTGGCCTTTGGATATTAAACTGGTCTTTCTTTCCCAAAGTTCTCTGCTCTGTACTTAAATGAAGAGTGATATAAACACACATTTACGGGGAGGTTGAATGTACAGTTTGTAGAGCTGGGGATGGTTGCAGGTCCAGCTTTGTTTATGCTTAGTGCTCTCTGGCTGTCAGCTGCTGCAGAAAGGAGGGCTCTCCATTCCCACCACCCTGTTCCTGCCCTTTTTCTTGCTTTTGGCTTAACAACTCTGTGACCGCTCTGGAAGGGCCTAGTGGTCCTGTGACACCTTGATTATTTATTTTGGTGTGTTTGTTTTCTGGTCACAGCTGATCTGAGTCATTGCATCGGTGTGTGATTGCTAGATCAGATGCAAAAGAATTGGGAACACATGGGGGATGTTGGAGCAGCAAAGAGAAATTGCCTCTTGCAGCAACAGCCTGTAGTTAAGATAAAAGTTTGGGTGCTGTGAAACAGCACCAAGAGCAAGAGGAGATTTGAGTTCTATACCTGTTTGTTGGTGGTTTTTTTGTTGTGTGATACTTGAACAAAGCTATGTAACAGCTGCATAGAGCTTTTTGTCTGAGTAGTGAGGAATCCGTGTTAACCTGTGGTAAAAGGTGATGTGGTAATTGTATTTTGTGTTGTATTTTACTGTTCTTATATTTAATATAAGTGTATATATATAAAAGTTTATATACTCATATATATCCATAATTTTTTGTACCTTAAGTTTTATGGTTTGAATTTCTTCTTTATCTTGAGTCTTCGGTAATGACTGTGGCCTAGGAGAACATCAAGTGATGAGAACCCACAGCATAAAATCGGCTGTTCATAGGGTTGTGGATAATGCATGTGGACTTAAGACAGTGAGTTTTATGTAATTATCCTAGGTGGGGTTTGGGAGCATAGCTTGGTGTTGAGGTTGCCTTATGTCTGCAATTAGAATACCCTGGCCTTTAAAACTATTAATAGCTTTGCCAGATTTCAACCATTTGGGTAGAAATTTTCCATTCACGAATGCCTGTCTTGGGCTAGATATTTTGAATTCTTTTTAAGCTTCATCCAGAACAGTTCAACAGATACAGAAGATAAGGTTAAGGGAAAAACTAGGTTTTGAAATATTTAAAAGCGACTTAGGGTGACCTTCTATTTGACTTTCTCAATTTACTTGAAATTGGAAGTCTGGTGTGCATTTTTTTACATTTCCCATCAGAATATACCCATTTCTAAATAGCTAAAAAAGCTCTTTAACATGGTCAGTGAAGACTCATAAGAACTTAGCAGGTAAAGGTTTTAAGGCATCTGTTTTCTGAGTGCATCAGAGCTTGTGTTCTCTAGTGTTGACTAAATCGTGCTTGCGCTATTCTTTTAAGTCAAAAAACTTATCAGCTGAGCACTGCCTTAATAAATTGAGCTCAGTGTTGTCCACGTCACAACTGAAGCCTGGGTGTAGGAACTGAGAGCAAGGTCTTCTGTGCCCATTTATTCTCAATAATATGTTTGCTGGCCCCAGCTGGTGTCCTGGAGGAAACACTGATTCAATTGTGAAGTGTACAGGTAAGCTTGGGATAGAGACTGGAAGGGTTGATCAGGAGAGTAGGATTGTGTACCTTTGGAGCAGAGAGATCAGCCTAAAACCAGCTACAGTGCAGTAGGAGAAGGGAAACGAGACCTGCAGAGCAGTTGACAACACTAAAATTGAACGTGGGCCCCTGGACAAGATGTCAGAAAGAACAGACAGCAGGTACTTGTAAGGGATGATGTGTGTGCACAGGGGGAGGAGGATGGGAACTCCATGAGGTGTAGATAGGGTGATAAGACTGGAGGGTTGACAGTAGGACTGAAAAATAAGGAATGATTGGGGGATTGGGAAGCAGGATAAGGCCAAGATCATATTGAGGCAGTGAAGGAAAGAGTATGTGTAACTGGAGCAAGCTCCCTCCTAAAGGATCCCTCTGCTTTTGTCTGTTTTCTGGTGTTCCTAAATTCTTGTGAAAATCTCTGTCAGAATGTCCCATTTCCTCTTGCATCTGATTTGCTGTACCATGTAACAGTGTAACAGCTTTGTCCCTTAGCTCACCTGGCAGAAGTTTGTGTGTGGATATGCAAGTCCCCAGACTTGTGTTGGAAAACACTTGCTTTTCAAAACATCTACAAAGTTGCACATGTACAGGTTAAATGAAAAGTTGCAAATTTTTACCTCAGATACTCATAGCCTTTATCCTTAGGCACTTGTCTTTTATTTGTTCTTTAGGGAGCCTTATGAGGCCTCTGTTCAGTACCCAGCTGTACATCATGCAACATTTGGTACCCAGATGTATGCGATGCAAATTCTCTCTCTTGTGAGTGTTCCTCTTTTTCCTGCGGTTTAACTCAGGACTCTGGTGACTGACGTGTTGAACTGCTGAACATGCACAGCTTAATAAAATCTCTGGGAGCTGTGTGTGTATTTTCTATGTGAGGTGCTACATATAAGTATGCATTACAGAAAGTACTAAGTTCAGTCTGTCTTGAGGCACGTGCTCAAAATTAGTAATATGAATCACAGAGACTTTATGGTAAATAAAGGACAGCATTATTTCTATCTGCAAAAAAGGGACAGCCTATGCTCAGAAATGTTTCTAAAACTTCTTTATTCTTGTAAAGCTCAAATACAACAGTGATTGTCTCTGTGGAAGTCTTGAATGTCCTAAGGCATTGTTTTGAATGTTGTTTTGCTACAGAAAGCATGGGGTAAAAATTGAGAACCGTAGAGGAGAGACCCCAGAGGCAGTGCACATTGTGCTGTGTGCTGCCTGGAAGTGCAGGGGAGTAAATACTTCTGTACACATGTAAGGAAGTCTGTTAAAAGACGGACCTAGGGCCTTGAATGAACAGTGGTCAACTGGGTTTGAATTTTCTAACTCTTGTTTTGTCTTACCTAGTTTTTAACTGACCTGATGATACTGATCTAATTGATTATCAGGCAATGTATACACAGATAATCTCAAATGACACAGTGTCTGTGCATTCAGCTTAATTTTAAAGAAAGTATGACAAAACTGCACTAAGGGCAAAATTTATTTTATTTCAAAACTATTTTTTTCCAGCTTTACAGAGGCATTAGGTTTCATCAAAATAAAACTTAACCAGAAAGTTGCAGCTTACAAAATGTTTCAGTATCGGAGTGCAAAGAAAAATATAGAAAAAATATGAAGCATAAAAAAAGAAAAATTCTCCTTTTCTTAGCCTCTCAGTACCAAAGGGTTTATTAATTCTTCTCTGTCAGAGAAGTAGGCCACTTATGTCTTCTTCCTCATTTCTGTCTTGCTATGTATAAAAAATCCACGATAATTATTGAGAGGGGTGTGAATCAACACACTTATAAATAAGAACATCCTTAAATTCAAGCAGCTATCATGCTGTCAGCCCAGAAATAAGTGGTTTTTTTTGCTTTGACCACATAATTTTTCCATTCTTTTCTAATATGACTCATTTTGGAAGTGGAAGTTGGCTGTAGTAGCCAGTCATAGCTGTGTTCAGTGGGAATTTTAGACAGGATATATGACTGCGTGGTCCTTTGCACTTGGGGGAACAATCCTAATCATTTACATCTCAGGACAGTTTTGCTTTTCTAAAGGGTACTTTTTTGAGGACTACAACAAATGCTTTTGATTATGTGATGAAAATCAGGGAGTGCAACCTGACAGCACTTGCGCTTCACAAGTCTGTGGTGTGGATCCATACTCCACAAAGCATAGCTAGGCTACTAGTGCTCCACTCTACTTCCTTGTAAATGTGATTTAAAACAATTCACCCTTAAATAAAAATAAAATACTAACAAAATATTTAGGACAAGCACTTTGAAACTGTTTAATTACCACAGTCCTGTATTTTTTCCCCTCTCACTACTGAGATACCTGGCTGCAGATCTGCAAATGCTACTTCATGTCACAGAGTCTCTTATAAGCAAAAGTATCTGTTCTATAGCTCTGATTTGCAGTTTGTTAAACGCAAATTTCTGGGGTTTACAAATTTGCCATGCACTTTTCTGTGTCTTTGTCTTTTAAATGGATTTTCTTGTGTTCTGTTTCCAGAGAGAGTTCAGAAGGAGGAAGAGTGATTGTAGAAGTTGATGACAAAGTGGCAAAAGTCAGAAGTATAAAGGTATGCTTTTTGTCTTCTCTTTCTCAAATAAGGACCCTGATATCTTGGTGCTTTTCTATGTCTGCTTGGCTATTGGATCATTCTAATAGAAATATTAAGGGGGAAGTTTAAACTAGCACTGCTCTAGAATAATTGCAGCAAAAGTGTGAGGGAGGATTCTTTTGGTTTGGGGGAGTTGTTTTTTTTTGATAGGGGATGTAATGTATAGTTGCACTTTCTGTATTTTATATCTGTCAAAGCTTCTGCAATCTGGCTGCAAGCCATCATTCAAAGCTGTTAGTAAATTGTTTAGGAATTTATGCTAATCTTACTAACATCTGGATAATTTCTTTCCCTGCATCTCTCCTCCTCTTCTATTTACAGTCAGAGTTCAACTGACTTGTATGAAATGGAGCAAAATGTGTTCAGCTACATTTCAGGCCTTGGTAAAAGACCAAAAGCTATAAAAATAAACTGAATGTAGCTGTTGTCCTCCATGAGAGCTCTGGAGCCAGCATGCATGGGAACCAGCCCTCTGGTTTAGACTCTTGAGCTATGTAAAGCTGCCATGGTCCTTCACTAAATTAGTAGAATGGGAGCAAAGCAATTTTGTGTTGTCAAATATGTTCTGCTTGAAAGGCAAATAAATGAACCATGAGATTACTGTGGGGATCCTAGAAGATGGATGCATTTTCTATTTCTTGTCTTTATTATCTGCAAGCAACCCAGTGATTCTAGATTGCTGGTTCAAGAGAAACAATGCATTAGGTTTTGAAGATAAACCTTGGCTGAAATGGAATGAAAGGATTTGAACTATTTACCTTTTTCCATTAGAATTAGTTTTGTATTGACTACAGGTGCTTGTTTTTAAAGAAAGAAGAGGGAAACATATCGGGGTATGAGAGGTGTCAGGGATGTAAAATGTTGTTTATTTCCTGTGTATTTCCTTCTCAAAGGCTGTATTTGCAGTCTGAGACTCACTGCTTTGTGAAATAACTCTCCCCATTTCCTTATACAAGTGACAAAAACTCTTGAAGAGACGTTTACGCTAGGGACGAGAGGTCCTTGGGCAGGCTTTGGTCCCTGCCATGGGGCTGTGAGGGTTTGGGCCTCAGGCTCCCGGCCCTGGCAGGGAGCCTCCCTCAGCAGGTGGAGGCCTCAGCCGTGCAGCTGCCTCGTTGGGTTCAGCTGAGCCTTGTTAGACCTGGAGGGTTGGCTTTTTTTTTTTTTTAATTGTTTAAAGAGGAGCTGTGGGTCTGCCTTGGTATACTGGGGAAACCGCAGCAGCAGGGCAGTCTGCTTGTAGCAAGCTGAGAAGGGTTATTTGAAGAGGCAATGGCAGACTTGTGGATGTGCTCTCTGCTGAGGCTTTGTAACTGGTGAGTTTTGTGAAGGGATTGAGTTTGCTTTATGCATAAACTAAATTTAGACAGTCTTTGATGTATCCAAGTTCACTGTTGTATCTGGGGTAGGTGTGCTTTGTAGTTCAAAACACAGCCCTTCTCATCAGGAAGGTAATCACCTCTGTGATCAGAGGCTGCTTTTGCTGAGCTGGAGGGCTAGGGTTTTTTTTAATTTTTACACATTGTAATAGGAAGGCAGTGCTCCAAGCTAGCTTCTACTTATTGCTGCAGAAAACCTAAGGAAATTAAATGTAATTGCATAAAAATCTCTAAATTGTGGCATGTTGAAAATGTAATTATTGAAGATGATAAATAGCCTCATTAAGATGTTAATTCTGACTAAAGGAAACCTTGGTTGTACTCAATTTAGTGTGATAACTTTAGAATCACGCAGGGTTTAAAATACATGAAACCACTTCAAAGATAATTTAGAATTATTTCTGTCTTCTTGCTTTGTTCTTTCTTGGATTTTTTTAAAAAAAAAAAACAAACCACACACATGTCCGATGGGCCTGTAAATTTATTTTTCCTGTAAACTTCACAGCTGGTGGCAGAGTTCAGTACTTACAGTGCCCTTTATTCAGTAAACTGGCAGACAGCCCTATCACCCCTGGTTTTTGGGGCCATTAGTGAAGTGGTTTGTTTAGGTACTAAATTATTGTGAACCTTTTTTTCTACTTGTTATTGCAAAGGTGAAGGTTATGATAAAGTTACCAATTAGGTCAAGATTATATGTGGATGGTGTTAATTTTGTGTAATGTTTTGACTTTCTACTCTTCTTTGAGTAGAACCAACAGTTTCTTGTTCGTAAACTTATGTGTTTTAATAAAAATCATTTGGGCAAGTTTATACAGAAAGACTTACACGATGCCCATAATTTCAGTCACCACTTCTGACTCTTATGCTAGAAAGGCTTCACTATTATTATTACTCATCTGTGTATGTTAGGTTTGTAGTGGGCAGTCCCAGTGACAGAAGTATTAGCTTGCAACCGTGACAAAGCAAAGGAGAAATGGGGGAAGAGATATGCATTTTCAGCTATGCAGTGAAAAAAATTGATTTTTTTTCTCATTTGGGGCCTCATTCCTGTGATGTGATTCTCAATGAAACAGAATAATGACAGAGAAACATCAAAAAGGTTATAGAGCTTTTCTGCCAATGTTGTGAAGATTAACTAAACTATGTTTATTGTATACAGCCTGGAGAACATTTGCTGTAGCAAAAATGCTTCAGCAGATCTGTTGTGGATGTCTTCATCTCACTCTGAGCATCAAAGAAAATTGAATAAAGAGGATAATATTTGTCACTTCTTTTCCACAATACAGATCCTAGATAAACTTCCTGTTAGTTTTAAAATGCTTACTTTTTGATCAGCTTCAAAGTGAATTGATTTTTCTGACTTTTTTGCTTTCTGTTGTCAGGTTGACAGTAGGCTTGATAGCACTTGGGACTCAAGGGAAAAGACTGTGGCTTTCAATTTTGATTACTGCTACTGGTCAGTTGATCCTGAAGATCCAAAGTATGCATCTCAGGAAATGGTAAGTGATGCTGTTCTTCATATCTGTTTCTTTTCCCTTATAATCACATCTACAGAAAGAGATTGAGATGTAGGATACATGAAATTTCATTTTCTGCCCTCATCTTTTTCTCATTTTGTTTCTAATACCAGAGTACTCAGTCCTTTTGTCTTAAGTAGGTGCAGTAGAGCTGCAATGACTTTGTTTGTCAACTAATGCACACTTTCACTAGATATATTAACTTTGGTAGTGATCATTAATTGTGATGATCTGAGGACAGAAGCTCTGAAGTGAAAGGAAGAGTTTTGAGGTGATTCTGCTGAGAGGATCAACAGTGAAATAATCACATCTTTAAATAACGGTAGCAAATTTTACTTATCGTTCTGAGCATTTTTCCTTGTGACTAATGGAGATTCCTCCTAGCTTGAAGATTTAAGGTTTGATTAAGAAAGGAAGTTGAAGGATTCAGTATTAAAATAGGATATGATTTACAAATTTTTGCTAATAAACAAGTAAATTATTAAATCTACTGCAAATAAATATAATGCACAGCAAACCTATCCAAAGATTTCACTATGCATGCATATGATCACATTGTTGGCATTAAAATAAGTCCTTACTGCTGTTTTGTCTTCATAATTGTATGATTTCCTTTTTGTCTGTTGTCAGTACAATTGTTCTGAAATTTTAACCTGTATAATTGTGTTGTTTTTCACAGCAAGTATCACTTAGGACTGGGCTAGTCCTGTGAAATTTGTATTTCTGGTAGCGATGAGCACATGGTTGTTTTACTTTTAGGAGTCGATATTTGAAAACTATCAAACTTGGCAATTACCAGAACTGTAGGTGAAATTCTTGATGGTGCTCCATTTCCTTCGTGGTACAGTAGTTTGGAAGAGGTTTGGGACACTTGGGAAGTATATTCAGCGTTTTAAAAAGTTGTATTTCAGAAGTACTCAGCAGTAGATAAACTTCCATTTTAGGGATTACAAATAAGAAATCTTTAGATGTTGAACTGTTGGCGTACGTGTGTGTCGTGTTTTCCACCCCCCCCCCTTATACTGTCTTATTTTGATTTTGTGTTCTTTGTGAGTTTCTCTCATAATACACTTAGAAGCACGCTTCGTACAACTGTTGACAATACAGTTGGCTTTCTATTGACAGTACAGTTGGCTTTCTATCTGAAATGATTTAGCAGATGAAATGTTGATAAATGCAGTCTGCCGAGTCAGTTATATCTCTGCTCGGTATGAAAAATTATCAGAACTGCCAAATGGAAAATATAAATATTGGCTACAAAGTGTAAATTTTTGTTCTTCTTGTTATTAAATACAAGTGCAATTGAAAAAGAATGTAAAATGCAATATAAACAGCACAGCTTCCTTGCTGGGACTAAGTAGGTATTTCAGACACTGTGGAGAGCCTTGTGTTATCAAACAATACAATTTTATCCAATAAAAACACTGAGGGGGAAACATGAACTCCCTGGACATAGAAAACTAAGTAATGGGCCATAGTTTCTTTACTGGTGCTTGATGCTGGCTCTAAGGATGTCAGTGCTGCTTCATGGCACTGTTGGGTTACCAACCCTTAGACAGATGTGTTTCATGAGTTATGAAAAGTTTAGAGGTGGACAGATGTTTTGAAAGGCCTCGAGTTACAAATGAATTTCTTGGGCTTTTTACCTGTCTTGGTGATTGTAGAACCAGTAAAGCATACTTTAAATGTCCTTGAGAAGAGAGGGCTGCTGGAATACACAGTCTCACCATGCTCTTGTGCATTTGTCTGCCTCCTTACACTGTATGAATTAAGTTTATTGTACTAATTCCATGTTTTGAATCATTAGTTCAGTGCTGAGCTTGAAGTTTCTAAGCTTCCTTACAGAAATGATGCTATCAGCAGCCAAAGGAGGTTGGGTAACACTGTCATCCGATAAAAGCTTTCTTTCATGAGCTGACCTTGGATTACTTTTTCCTTGAAGATGTCCTGCCAACTGTTATCATACATGACTGGTGTATTGGTTGAGGATGAAAAGTAGATTACAGTATCTGTATTCAGGTTCAATTTTGTAGAAAGCTGTCTTTTAGTAAACAGTCTTTTTTGTCCTCTGGATGGACGTATAAAAATTAAATCCTAACAGTTTCTTCAGTTCTTAAGAATTCTGTGACAATTAAACAATAGTGGGAGTGCTGCAGATCATAGTGTTTAGCTAAAAATATGATTGTAAAGACAGAAATCTGCTCTTCTGAATGCCTCTCACAGTTTCTTCCAGATGTTAACATTGTTCACTTCAGGTTCTGGTCCCTTGCATTCCAGAGATGACTACACACAATGCATTTTATTCCCTGTATATTTTGATAGTATACATCACAGCTACTTGTGACAAGCTTAAGTCACAGATGTGTGAATACTTTCAAATGTTTGAATGAAAAGTTTGGATTTATTGTTCTGTTTATAAAAATCATGCTTTCTGTCACCTGGATTTTACTTGTATTTGACAAAATGGAAATACACGTTACCCACCCTGCTTGTTTTTCCCAATACATTCATGTTAATATTTTTTCTCATGTCTTTTTTTAATTTTAAAAAAAGGTAGGGAAGGTATCTTTTCACTTTAATTTGGGGAAAGCACACCGTGCGATACAGTAAACTGAAGAGGAACTAAACCAATTTAGTAAAATCTTCAGTATCTGTGTAACAGATGATATGCCTTTATTCTTTTTTTTTTTTTAACAACACTGGAACACGAACTGCTTTTCCCTTCAAAAAAAATGGAGAAAACAGTCAAAAATATAGATTATTTAAAAGAAATGTTATGGTCTACATTTTTTTTTAGGGCTCAATTTCAAAAAATTATTCTTGCTTCTTGATATATGCAAGCTTTCTTGAATGGCATTACATAAATAATGTAAGCCTCTTCATATCTCTGAAAAGAGGAGAGTGCTAAATTAACAAAGCTGATTTTCGTGGACTGAAAGATGAACTTACCACTGTTGATGTCTGGGAAATAGGCTTCTTAGCAGAGATAACCTGTTGGATAGTGGTTGGTTTTGGAAGATGGTTTCAGGTACAAGAGGCTAGTCTTTGTTATTCAAGATTATTCTCTCATTTAAAACATTTGTGGAAGTAGATATGAGCCACATATGAAATGAGAAACAAAAGGAAATTCTAAAAGATTACAGGCCTTTGAGAGGGAAAAGGTCATGCATGGTTTTTCTGATCCTAACTCTGCAATTTGTTACATGCATTTTCCATGGCTATAAATGAGGGAATCATTTTCCAAACCATCACTGTCGAGATATAGTTACACTCTTAAAAAAAACCCCAAACAACCCAAAACAAACAAACAAACCCAAAAAAGAAAATCAACCAACCAAAACACTCAAAAAAAAAAAAAAAAAAACAAACAAACAAAACAAATCAAAAACAAGCCTACAAGAAAATGTAATGCTGCTTCTGGTGCTGTTCCTTTTCCTGACATTTTTGTGACTGATGATTTTTCTTTGTGCTCTGTTGCTGCAGAATTTGCTTAGTCTTGTAGAGGGGAAATGCTGAGTCTGCACCTGGGCTTTACTGCTTGCATACAATGCAGTAGTTTCACCATGTCTCCCTGCATTCTTGTATTAAGGCTTTTTTGGGAAGAGAATTTGGTACTATACAAAACTTTCTTTAGTAAGGGAGGACATTCTTGTGTAAAAGTGACTACAGCTTCCTTGTCCCCCATCCCCTTCCACCACAGGTGTCTTCAGGAAGTTTTGTGTAGTTCGGGATAGTTTTCCAAAGACAATATTGGAAATCCATCATTCTTTGGCCATTGTATAACTATGGGATTATCCTTTAATAGAGGTTCAGGATATATTTCCATTCTGCAGTAAAAATACTGTGTGATAATGATATTGTAGTCATATTTAGGGTTATAATTTTTATTTTTATAAGCATATTTAGGCTTGCTGATTCATTCTGTTGGTTGAATATGATAGTTAATATGTAGATGCTTTGAGACCTTTATAGTTGTCTTGCAAAGAAACATCTAAATTTAAACTTATTTAAATTTAATTTTTTGTCTGGCATAGAACAGTCTACTTCAGTCTTTTGAGTTTCCTTTGTAAAACCTAAAACAGCTCTTAATTAATCTTTCCTCAAGTCTGTTTTAGCTCCAATAAGCAAAGGAAAGTGTTTAAAACAGTTAGAGTAAATGGCCATTTAAATCCTACTGACCAAAAAAAAATATCAGCTTGATCTAATGCAAACACAGTTAAACAAAATCTTATGGGTGTTCTGCACAAGAGTATGCTAAAGGCTACATGAATACATGCAAGCATTAAGTATTCTTGTAGCTGGTTGCTATAGCTTCAGTCCTCAGCTTCCCTCCAGCCATCCTACCCATCCGGTCATTGTGTGTGCACAGCAGCCGCGGTGGGCAGACTGACCCACAGGATGTACAGGCAGGTATTTACACACAGCAGTTGCCATAGATAGCTGATGTGTAGCAATATGTTCCTTCTGATAAGAGGAATACATCCCATGATTAACAGGCTTTGAATGGTAGAGATAATGAACTCCAGAAAAGTGTTTAAGTGCCCAACTTGCACTCATTTCAGTGGGATCCAGATCTCAGACAGGGTTTTCTTGAAACACTTTTGTAGATCTCAACCTTAGGTTTTGTACCTCAGTGCTTCAGTTAAATGGAGATGATAATGTTTTTAAGGGACATAATAATTTAGAATTTTTACCTCAGGCTTTCAAAGAATTAAATAAATGATACCCATTGGTCGAAGAATTTCATTCTTCTGGGCTTGACTCGATAAGGATTTTATTTTGGTTTGGCATAGTGTATTAGGTTTATGCAGGTATGAATATTCTTTCAGGGTGTCTCTCCTGAATATTATCCTTGTCAGTAATGCTGTGACATTCATTCAGCCTTCTAAGATGCAATCATAAAAGCATTGATCAAAAATGCTATGACCAAACAGAAAGATTACTGTCTTTAAGGTAAATCTAGGAAATATGAGAGTGCACAGAGGTGGTTGTAAACAGCTGAGTGATGGTATACTCTTGCATTTTTTTTCCCTGAAAGATTACATTGTATTTTTGAAGAAAGTGGCTGCCTATCAAAAAAAACCCAAACAACTTGTTTTCAAGGTTTCATACAGATTTCCCTGTATGTGGAGACTGCACTGTGGTGTGTCACATGTGAAAAGCATTAGCTTAACAACTGGGGAGGGTTTTACAGTGAGAAAGCAGCAAGGGTATGAAAATAAGTCTTATTTCAAATGTCAATAACTGCTCCTAATTTCTTGATCTTCTCACCCCCCATTCTTCAGCACTGGCTTACAAGTGGAAATGAAAGAATAACTGTGATTCTTTTTTTGGTGAGTTTTCACTGTGTATTTGAACTGCTGAGGGTTTTACAAGACTGTTCAGAAGCAAGATAGTGCATTAAATTAAAGGTTGTTTATTTCTAAACTTTATATAGCAAGTGACACAGGTTCTCTTTACCTGTCTGTCCATTGTAAATGAGTGCTAGGAATGACACTTTTCCATTCAAACACATTATTTGATTATTACTGTCTTTGTTTACAATTATATTCATTGGGAAGATTGGCTTTTATTCTGTGCTCTGAAGGCAGAAATGCCTTCAGGGGTTACTGATGGCTCATGTGAATGAATGCACATGATGCCAGTAAACAGATTTTTCCATTTCTTATTTGTTTTAAAACTACCATAATGGCTTTTTATCGCATCTGACTTCCCAGCATAGTTGAGTTTTATACTACTTCCAGCTAAGAAAAGTAGTTGGGAAAAGGGGTAGAGGGGCAGATGATTTTCCTACCTCCTTGTCAGAGTGTAAGGGAAAAGCAAGTAGAAGAAGGAACAGGTATGTTTGTTTTAACATGAAAGATCTTCAATATGGCACTATGTTTTTTGTTTTGTTCTTAGAGGGGTTTGTTTCACTTGTTAATTGAAAAAGTTGAGAGAAGTTACACAACAGTATTGTTTGGAGGCAAAACATTGCAACATACTTTCCAACCCTTCATTGAACTAAGTCACTGTACTTGCTCCTCATTTTTTTTTGTTTTGTTTTAAATGCAAGCGTAGCCACGCTTCTGAAGAACTTTGACTGTGAGACCTTTCCTTTCTAACCTGAGTTTGTGACACTTCCATGCCTCCATACGTTCCCTGTGAGATTCCAGTTTTTAATTGTCTTGTGAATTCTCAAGACAAATTCAAATTCTGTCATCTGGCATATGTGCTTAATTCTAAAAATTATATTACAATAAAGCTCAGTTTAACTCTCTTGGAAAAAATTCTTCAATTTGTTCTCTTTTTCTCTGTCCTGTGTCCCTCTGCCCCCCCACCCCAAAACTTGTCTTGGTCTAAGAGGAGGGAGAAAGAGGAGGCGGCGGTGGCTGTGGGTGTAAATGGCATTTTTGCATGACATATTTGAAAAGCAGTAAGCATTCCATCCACAAGATATTTTTTTCCTCCAACCCAGAGCAAGACAGAAGTGAAAAGGAGAGCGTGCTATAAGAAAAAGGCTTTTTGTGCAATAATTGGATCAGTATATAATGGATTATGATCGAGAGAGGGAAACCACCATGAGTGCATGCTATGTATCTTCTGCCAGCAACACAGCTGCTGTGTTCAGTTCATGATGGAATAAGGTCATTCTTTCTGATTATACCAAGATCTCTTTGCAGAAGACTTCTCTGAGAATTATTTTGAATAACCACAATCTTCAAAGTAGGCTTTATTGGAAGATAAAGGAAAATCAAGTTGATTTTCAAATTACCATATATAACATTAAAAACACTGTATTTTGAAGAGACAAAAAGTAGTTTTCAATAACTTGAGGCATTGAGTTAATGGATAGAAATAATTATATAGTCATATACAACAATAATTTAATGCAGATACATTTCAAATATGAAGCCCAAACAGGAGTACACAAGAAAGGATTAAGCTCAGTATTGGCAACACAGTGAAGGAAATCAATAAACTGTTTCACAACAATGAAATGAGACCTTTTCCAACTGTTCAATCTGTTAGTGCTCATACATGCTTATTCTGTTTCCCTGATAGGCACTGACCATTGCTTATGAGACACAGAGCACTTTCTTTACAACAGGCAGGCAGTATAATTTGCTGAATAATACTGAAAGGATCTTCGAGTGTATTCAGCAACTTAGAAGAAAATGAGAGTAACAAGTTCTTTGGGTTTCCAGTTGTTGTGCATGTTTGCAGTCTGTGTTACTTCTATAAACCTTGTGATTTTTGTGTGTCTTACAAGTAAAACCGAAAACTTGGTACTGGTGACCTACAAACTTTCTGAAGTAACTTGGATAATTATTTTTTCTAAAATAACTTCTAGTGATGGAGATATATTTAAAAAGCAGTCTGTTACACAGACAAGCTGTATGAAGGTATTGATTGTTCTTTCTTACTTGCAGATAAACACAGTTTAAATTCCTCTGTGTAATCCTACCACAGTCTTTCCTCTGTGCTCACAGAATAGTGATATTTTTTTTCTTCTTTTAATCTAATACGAGGACCTATTCCTTGCTATTTCTGCTTTGCAAACAGGTTTACTTGTTCATCTGCAAGTATTTCCACAGCATAGCTGAACACAGGATAGAAGGTCATATTCATGGTGCTTCCAAGGTAGCAGACTGATCTACGATTAGTTTTTAACCTGGGGTGGTTTTTCTCCAATCTTAGCAATGTTGTGTGAATAATTTCAGTTAGCCTGATCTTTGGGGAACTGAAATTGCTGAAAAATGAGTCTGAAGTTCAACTAAGTCTCCAAGATCATACTGGTCTGCAAGTTCTATTGTCACTGGATGGAAGGATACTGATAGGCTTTTAGTAGGAGACTGGGCCAGGTTTGGGGGTTTATTTGGTTTTATCAGGCAGCTGGCTTATGAAAGATTTTCCTGGGCAGTACTGTGCTAGCATTGACTAATAAGATATGTTTATTGCAGCAGCTGTGATCAAGTTCAGTATGGCCATTTTGTTTATTTCTGAAAATGTGCCATGTTTCTGACATGTTGAAGCCATGAGATGGGACTTGCATGCATAAATAGCTAAAGCCTGAAAGACCTAAATAATATTCAAGTGTCCTGTATCATTGTTTATTAAAGTGTTTGGTATGAACAGCAATTTTTCCTTTATTATAGCCAAAAATCAGCCCTTCCACTTTTTTTATAGATTTGTTCTTGGTTTATTTATTTATTTTCGCTAGTAGCTAACTTCTGTGTTTTTCTGCTAAGTAAGATGATATGCCTCAGAGATGTGTGTGTGGCCTTAAACACAAGCAGAATGAATCATCCTTTTGGCTGGATCTGAGCCACCTGCATGTTGACTCTTCTGTTTTGTTTTTAATCAACAAATAGTCTGCTTCTGAGAGCTTGTATGTGAAAAGCAAAATTAACATCTCTGTTCAGTTGTGGCTCTTCTGCTAAAGAGACTGTGGGCAGTATGCCTAAATTGGACAAGAAAGAGTGAAGATGAATAAAATTAATTCAGTTTAGCAATGTTTACAGTAGCCTCAGCACATGGAAAACAAATTTCTGAGTGTCAGTTCAGGGTTCCTTACCCCCAGATGTACATGCTATTATGGATAGGTTCTCACTGTTTATAACTTCAGTGTTATAACGTTAGGATATTCTCAGCTGAAGCCTGGGAGATGATGTTCTGTATCTTAAATTGGCAAACGTATTTTGAAGTGTGTTTTACCATACTATATCACTGTCACATTAAATAGTTGATTAATAAGTTTTGGAATGGACCATTTGAATCAATCCTTACTGTATAGGTTATATTCCCAAGATGCTGCATGGCAATGAATGTTTTCCTGGATTTTTTTTTTTTTTTGTGCCTGTAAGGATTGACTTGCTTTCAAATTAGATCTATTAACTTCAAGATAGGTCTCAACTTCTGCTCTACTGTCACTTCAGGTTTTCCATTCTGAAATCCCTCTCCTGCACACATATACATCTTTAAGAGTGTGTTTACATGGATTGTATCATCAATAGTATGTGCCTTTAGAGTATTGTTGGCGGATTTTCTTATGAAGAAGAGTCACTTTCTAAAGATTGTGCCTCACCCCATATGACAGACCTACATATAAAACATCAGGTGTGAAACATGAATCTAAGGAACTGTGAGGATCCAGCTCAGAATTAATTAATTTGGTCTACTTCATTTCCTTCATATTTATAGATTTTTTTGTTGTTGTTGTTATTATTTCATGGACAGAGGTGAGTAGCTGGACATCAGTGGGTAAGGAAGGTCTTCGTTAGTTAGCACTGGAGAAGCAGAGATGGAAAATTGCAGGGGATTATTCAATTTAAAGTGGGCATACTTTCAGGGAGGCTATATTTGTACTTCATATGTGGTTTTGAAAAAGAACTGTCCACCTCTCTAGGATTTTGTTTTGTTTGGAATATGACTGAAAAGGAGTTCAAATTACTGGTGCAAGACTGCTTTATGCCTTTTGATTTTGTAGATTTTCTGGGACCATAAATGTTTTGCAAGTTTTGCCCAGATCTGTTGATTTTAGAAAAAGCTCGTTCAAGATAGGTTTAAATTGGGCTTCAGCAAAGCAACGTTCAGGAAAGAACCAATTGCTTTGTAGGAGGACAGAACAGAACGACACGTCTTACCTTGTGCTAGGCTTTGCTGAGTGTGTCCTGTTATGATAGGAGAAAATGGATTTCAGTAACTGCTCATAGATTTAGGAATAGATACACTTTTTTGGGGGGTAGAACAACATTGTTGAAAGCTTCTAGGGTAATACTTTTTGTTATCCTCATTGTGGAAGAATGAGATTTCCTGATGGAATTTAAAAGTCAGAAATCTCTTGGAGCAATAATTTCCAGTCTTTTGAAGCAAGCCCTATTGGGGCTGTCTATGACCTTCACAGTAAAGACCACAATAATAATTTTTCCACATGACCAATAAATGTAACCTAAGATCTTGGAAGTATGATCAAAAGAGCTTCTTATGTAGTGCTCTGAAAACACATACCCCTTTGGGACAGGAGAGGTGCATCTGCAAATTCCATCTGCAGAACAGAAAAGTGCTTCCCCCTTTAGCTGTTGGTGTTGTGACCCACGTGCTTGGGTTTACCTCACTTGGGCTTTGGATTAGTGCACTCCCTCTCACATATAGTCTCCAGGACACTCTTGCACATAAGGCAATGTTATTGCTGACGGTGGGTAACGCAGCTTACCCTGCATCATGCAGGAAGTCATCATGACACTCTAAGTGACAGTGCATGCTCTAAGGCCATTTTCTTTTCCATTCTATTTTGATGCTTAGTTATATCCTGTTTCTTAGTGACTGAAAGTAATGGCCAGGCTAGTTCATGAATGGTTAATATATATATTTTTTTATTACTGCATGTTGTAACTTCTTTCCTAATAGAACACAAGTTCTGCTTTGAAATGTATGAGTGTCTGAATTCACTGACCTTTTCTTTAACTAAATAAAATGTGAAGCCTATTTGCTTTTATCTTTTTTCTTTCTTCCTTTTTTTTTTTTGTGTGTGGCTTACCTTTTGATTAGAACAAAGAGCATTTCTCATAGCCACTTTGAAATAGGAAAACAAGGTGGAATCATGTTAAAGATCTAGAGAGAGAGTTGATATGAATTTATCCCTGAAGTGTAAGTTTTTCTCATATTCTAGCACTTCAAAAATTCCAATTAAGTGAAAGGATTTGGTGGAGCTAGTTAGCATTTTAAAGCCAAAAATCATCTCACTTCTGTAATGATTAGGAAATGTTCTAGTCAGCAATCTGAGGCTGTTACTTGTTCCTTTTTAATTTTTTGACATCTATCTAACATTGTTATATCTTCAGTGTAATTTTAATGTGTCTTATGGCTCCAAACCAAGAAATTAACATTGAATTTTCAGCTCACATTCAGAAAATTAGCAACCTTTTTGATTCCTCTGTCTGGAGAATGAGATAATTGAAAGCCTGGACCTAAGTAGCTTTTAGTATTTTTAACTTAAACTCGAATTCAGCAGAAACTCAAAAGGACTGTGAATGTCTTAAAGATACATTTAGTCTGAAAACACAAAGATTTCAGAGGATTGTAGAAATTTGCTTCCAGCTCTTCACATTGTCCTCCATCATTTCTGTGTGTTAGACTCTGCTGGATACAGCACAATGTTTTTATTGTCTCACATCCTACTGCATGTCATTTGCATAAATTTATTGCTTATTACAGTATATGGAATGTAATATTTCTCTATTCCCTTTACTGTGAGTGTAAGTGGCTTTTTACAACTGAATGTCATTGGCATGTTGAGTTGAAAGAAAGCAAAAGAGATTAGGAGGTCATCTGTTGCTTCTTGTTTTATTAACCTCAAGATGATTCTTTTTACCTCATAACAAACTGAAGCTGTATCTGTTGAAGTAATGACAATGGCCCCATTTAGTGCCAAGGGATATTCCTTAGGCAGTGCAGCTTGGTCATCTGTACTGCTAAATTGCTGGAGTTGCCCCTGTTACTGTTTGGGCTGGGATAGCTGGTACTTCTTGTAGAGTTTCTAGGTGCGGTCCAGGAACCGGCAGGGACTGTGACCATCCCTGACTGGCAGTTTGCATGTGGCCACGCCTGCTTTGGAGGCTGAGAGCACTTGATAGTATGAACGTGGGATGAGCTGGGCTGGGCACGTTTAGATTGCTGGTGATGTTCTTCTGGGGCTGATACAGTTGGGAAAGAATCTGGAGCCCCTCTTACAGCTAGACTCTCTATAAATCCTTTTCCTGTGTCTGTAGGCCAGCCTTTGAGAGTGCCTGCAGCTTCTGTTTTAAAGATGGATTTGCCATTAGAGCTGATTCTGTACAGCACACCTTCTGCACTGTACAGTTTTGTATATTTATTCACTGATTCAGGTACCTGACATCACATCCCAGAATGAGGACCTATTCTTTGGCGTATCTATACAATGCCAAGGATCTCTGAAAATTTTTACAGTATTGTATTCATTCTGTATTGTTCCATATTCCTGATGGTTGTTTTTGCTACTGTTACTGATACAGAAGTATTTCTCAGACTCTGTCTTGTTTGCCTGAGAAAACGGGGATGGGAGCCAGGAAGAGAGATGAGACAAAAATCGGACATACTTAACACATCTGAGGTAGTGAATGGCTGCTATTTAAAATAAAAATGTTTGTTCAAGAAATATTAATAAGTGTTAAAAGTCTAGGCAGGTCATGGACAATTTATCACTTGAAGGAAAGAGAATATTCATTAGCTATTTTTCTTGTTCTTCTACGACCTAGCAATAGAAAAATGTTACATAAGCTCAGGCTGCAATGTAAGTCCCTGCAACCATTTCCATCACACACACAGCTTGTAAGTAATCTGCATAACTTGTTTTGAGAACACAGAAAATGCTGAAGTAACTCTGCATAGAATAGACTCCACCCCCCTACTCTTCCTTCCAGAAGGAGTTGTAAGAGTTCTAAGTCGCTTTTAATATAAAAAAGTATACTGCTTACCAAAAGGTTCTTACACTTCATAAATTTATTACAGTCAGCAGCATATTTGAATAGCATCAACAAAATTAACTTTCAATTTGCAGTGCAGTTAGCAACTGTATAACGTTTATGAGGCAGCATGAGAGATACACCTTTATTTTGAAAAATAATCCACCTAGGACTTGGAGGATGTTTTCAATAGACTTGGCTGAAATATTTTCATGTAAAATGTTTTCTTGCTGAGTTTAAAATGGTATAAACTTGGTTAAAACTTGTGACATACAAAAAGTTATCTATGCTATACTTCCTAAACAGCAATCTAATAACTATGCAGTTCATGTATATTGCTTTTTCACAATAAAAATTAATACCGTTTCTTTTCAGTCTTTCACCTGAGAATACCTGCTAGAATTGTACATGTAATACATTCAAAATGAAGATGACATTTAGTAAGGAAGCATCTTGAAATAATTAAATTATTAATGTATTTTTAAATAATGACAGGAAAGAATGTAATTTTAAAATATTTTGGCATAATCTTAACTATTTTTTCTGTTGTTACACACCTTAGAATAAAAGCATGCTTAACAGAACATAGTTTCTAAAAATGAGGAAAAGGACCCAAGGAGAAAAATTTCGTAATGGAAATCTGGAGGAAACTGTGATATACCTAGAATAATAACAATAATAATGAGAAAGCTTTTAAAAATCCTTTTCGGATCAGGCTTTGACTTTTTAAAAATGGTTGAGGGACTAATAAAAAAATTGAAGTGTTACAAAGGAAATGCTTTAATATGTACAGAGCACTGTGCTACTTTGACCTGTTTGTTTGAAACAGCATGGTTGTCTGAAAATCCCCAAGCATCTTCAGCATGTGATCATTATATTCAATACTCTTTTGAAACAGAAACAATATTTTCCAATAACTGAATTTCTGGTTAGGTCAATGATGCGAGTGTTCTCTATCTAAAAGAAAAAATAGTGGAGGTGGAAATACAAATGATTAGGTTGTCATATTCCAGTACATCCCCAGGTTGGGTGTGAACCTGTCTTTTGCTGAATCAGATTATCGTAATAAGGCAGTTCTATTTAAAAAAGAGTTAAGGGGCATGTATTTAAAATGTATTGATTTAACATATGCTCATGTTGTGGTTTAACCTCAGGTGGTAATTAAGCCCCACACAGCTGATTGCTCACTCTCCCCTGGTGGGATGGGGGAGAGAATCAGTAGAGTAAAAGTGAGAGAACTCACGGGTTGAGATAAAGAAAGTTTAATAGGTAAAGCAAAAGCCACACACAGAGGCAAAGCAAGGAATTCATTCAGTGCTTCCCATCAGTGGGCAGGTGTGCAGCCATCACCTAGACAGCTGGGCTCTGTAACGGTGACTAGGGAAGACAAATGGCATCACTCCGATATCAATTCAATGTTTATTGATATCGTGAACCATCAGTCAATTCCCCAAGCAAGTTTCCTGACTGTGGTTCAGCTCTTCAAAGATTCTTGCAGCATATAAAAAAAAAAAAAAAAAAAAAAAAGGCAGTCTGTGGTATGTTCCATAACTTAAAAAAAAAAAAAAAAGTTAAACTCTTTTGGAGCTGTACAAGATCCTTAGGAAAAAAAAGTCTTTTCTAAATTGATCTGGTTTTAGCAGTTCCTGGGAGAATCCGAACAACAGGAAGTAATTTAAGATCACTTATGAGTTCACAGAGGGAGCTCTTAGCATCTTATTCTCAATAATATATTAATAACAAAGTTTGCCAGGACTAGTGGTTGAGTAAATTGTTAATTGTGCTCGTTTGCCAGGTCAGTGGCCTCTGTTGATTGAAGTGATACCTGAATTCATACAAGTGTGTAGATTTTTCCTTCACATTCTTTTTGTGGAAGCCAGCTGCACATTTGAGCAGTCAGGTAGGTTCTTTAAAACAGGCAGAAAAATAGTGCCGCTGCTGTAAAGGCATTTACTCGGTGGAAGCATGACTGTTTCCTGCTTATTGCAGCGGGGTTGGACTAGGTGGCCTTTAAAGGTCCTTTCCAACCCAGACCATTCTATGAGTCTATGTATGTCTCAGTGCCTGTGAGAATGGTGATAGCAGATCCCTGCCTAGTGAACTGTGCTTAATGAAGATAGCTGGTGCTTCTTGTGAGTGAGGGATGAAACGTGCATGTATGGAAGTAGGATTGGTGGAATATCTGTTTCTCAACATGTTCTTTTGGCAGTAAGCCCTGCACATATTCTAAAAGCTGGCCAAACTTTCCTATTAGAAGGCATTTACTTTCATGTCTTCATTTTAGAGCAAATAAGCAACAGGGAAAAAACCTTCTAATAATTAAAACAGATACAGTCCTAAGTCTATTGCCTGCAACTAGCAGGATTACATTACTCTACTTTTTTTTTTTTCTCTTCCTGTGAAAGACAAAAGTAGAAGCAACTGCTGTGTATTACTAATAAGTGTCCTTTAAAATCATCTCTCCAATTATGAAGACACAATGTCTTTTAAATATAGGAAGTTCTGTCTTTAAGTGGCAACACTTCTGGTTTATATAATAACATCATAAAAAGAGTTGTTTATAGATGACCTGAATTGCTTTATTAACAAAAAATACCGCTACATCTTGGTTAATATCCCAATTATAAACAAAATATGTATCTATACTATATGTGATAAATAATAGAAGAATTTTGCTTTCGCTAAAAGTAATTAAACAATTGCTTTTATTGAATTAGGCTGAAGCTGTTATTAGTACAATGATACAAATTTTAAGAAAAGTAAAATAATTTACTAGTGGGAAAAGAGAAGAGAGGGGGGATTGATCAGAGGAAACACCAACCCAACAGCCCCCCCTTTTTCCTTTGGAATGCTCACCAGATGGTCCATATCAAAGGATGGTAACTCCTTTGCAATGGAATGGGAAAGAACATGATGGGCCCTCTCTGTTATCTCCTGTTCTTGAGATAAGAGAGGAACTGGAGCCGCTGAGCCATAAAGACAAAAGAGCTACAAATTAGCCCAGACTTGAAGGACAAGGTGTACGTGACCACAGGACTGAGTTTGCGCATAAATAAGGGTCAACGAGCGAACACAGTGAAGAAGACTACCAGCCTTCATCTGAAGACCCCTGCCCACGACCACCAGGGAGCACTGCGCAAGCGCGACGGGAGGAATTTGGGTTGGGGGGATATGTTAATGATTTCTCGGAACTAATTGTAATATTCCCTCCCTATCCTTAGAAGTAGTGATGCATATGTATTAGAGTAGATGAATATGTAACCATTTATACAATAAAAGGGAGCCCCTTTTGGCTCCAGCGCGCGCCATTGCGCCCAGCGCTGTATTCTTTGCTCCACTGACTTTGTCCCCAATAAAACTTTTTTTATATATACGTGGGCTTGTTTCTCACAATTGGGGGCTCGTCCGGGATGACAGAAGCCTCACCGCCATGGAGCCAGAGGGCCCTGAACGGAAGGCGCGCCCCGCTGAGTTCAGCGGTCTCTTCGGTTCCCTCCGGCGCCATCGGAGGTTGACGGTGACGATCCCGGCGGGGGACTCGTGGACCAAAGAGGGGGTAGGGCTCCCTGGAGACCGCGGCAGCCATTAAACCTTGTGCACAAGATCCGGGCAACGAAAAGGGGACTGTAAGTAGTGTCCGGATGGCGGGATAGGGGGAGGACTGAAAGGTGTGTGTGTGAGACGCGAGGCGCCAGGTCGCACTTGCGAAGCGATTGTGGAGTCTTTCTAACCGCGGTTCCGTGCTCCCGCGAGGGGGACGGCCGGTGAAGAGACGAAGCGAGTGAAAAGGAGTGAACGGCTCCCCCGGGAGGAAAGGGGAAACAAGATACTTCAGTTAGTCTGGTTGAGTGAACAAGAAACTGGGAGCTAGGCAGTTGAGTTTCCCGGTATTGGGAAACAAAATACTCCAGTTAGTCTGGTTGAGTGAACAAGAAACTGGGAGCTAGATAGTTGAGTTCCCCGGGATTGGGAAACAAGATACTCCAGTTAGTCTGGTTGAGTGAACAAGAAACTAGGAGCTAGGCAGTTGAGTTTCCCCGGGATTGGGAAACAAGATACTCCAGTTAGTCTGGTTGAGTGAACAAGAAACTGGGAGCTAGGCAGTTGAGTTCCCCGGGATTGGGAAACAAGATACTCCAGTTAGTCTGGTTGAGTGAACAAGAAACTAGGAGCTAGATAGTTGAGTTCCCCGGGATTGGGAAACAAGATACTTCAGTTAGTCTAGTTGAGTGAACAAGAAACTAGGAGCTAGGCAGTTGAGTTTCCAGGGTAATAGGGAGCCAAAGATTGCCATTTCCCATACAGTCCATTAGGGAAAGGCTGGGAAAAAAAAAAAAATAATAATAAAATATATATATATATATTTATATATATATATATATATATGTGTGTGTGTATATATATATAAATTGGGATTATAGCCCATGTACCAGAGGGAAGAGTAAGATCAAGATGGCAAATTATTGTATGTTCGAATGGACTAAAGGACCTATCAGGGAAGATTCGGTGAATTGGCCAAAATATGGATCAGAAGAGGATTGGATTTGTCAAGCTCTTAATATTTATGTTAATTCAAAGGAACCATTTAATCAAGAAGAAAGTGAATATGCCTCATGTTGGAGGGGGTCGCAGAGATTTGGGATTTTTTTAATTGAAGCAGGAGGAGCAGGTTGAAGAAGGTGAAAGGGAAAGGAAGGAAAAGAGATGGGACCCTTTGGATAATTTACCCCCCCCATATAACCTGGCACACCTAGGAAATCAAGGGGTGCAGCAGGAAGATGCGGGTGAGGAGGCCCCTGTTGTTAATATCAGACCTGAAACCGGGCAGCAACGAAGGGGGGGGGGAAATCGTTTAAGGGAGCACGGGGCGGCTAGGGTTAATCCCTTGCGGGGAAGTCCCAGCGGCAGGAATTCAAGGGGGGATGGGATTTGTGGATGTGCCGCTCACTAATGTAGAAGTGAGGGCGTATAAGAATGAATTTAGGAGGTTTTTAGAGGACCCTGTGGGGCTGTCAGAGAAGATTGATCAATTTTTGGGACCCAGTATATATATACATGGGAGGAGATGCAGTCGATTACGGGAATTTTTTTTTTCTCTCCTGAGGAAAGACAGATGATCAGAACGGTTGGAATGTGGATATGGGAGAGAGAAAATCAGCAGGGGATACCCGGGGAAAGGAAACTCCCTGTAACCCCTCTGCAGTGGAATCAGAATGAACAAGAGCGGAGGAGAGATATGAGTGACTCTAGGTCATTATAATAAGTGTCTGGAGGAACTCCTGAGAGAAGCACAGAAAGTAGATATTAGGAAGGATGAAGAAAAGGCTAAAACTAAAGCTAAAATTATGATAACTGCACAAGAAGCTGTTAGAAATAAACACAAGAAATCTCAGACGGGAAATCACAATTTGAAACAGGCAAGGGAATGAAAGGGAAGGTGGAACCAAGAGGCACCACTGGCTAGGGAAATCACAAGGGAATGTTTTTATTGTGGGGAGGGGGGGGCATTATAAACAAGAATGCCCCCAGAGAATACGGGACCTGTTGGTGTTTGAAGTAACCCAACAGGATGAGGGTGGTAATCACTAGGGGTGTCAGGGGCTCTACCTCCTGGGGGATATACCAACAGAAGAGCCCTTGATAAATTTGAAATTAAGACCCCAGGAGGAAGATTATGTAAAAGATACAACTTGGGCTGTAGGGGTTAAAGGTGAAGGGGTTTTCGGTCCCAGTTATAACGAATGTGTTAATACAGGGGGAGGATCAATATGCTGTTAATGATCTGTTAATGCCAGGGGTAGGATGTAATTTGCTGGGTAGAGATTTACAAGTGCAATTAGGAATAGGTGTGGTACTGGATGAAGGAAAACTAGTGGTTAAATTACTAGAATTATGGGAGGAGAATCGGGGAGGATATTTAGGAACCAGAGAGTAACTGTTTGGATTTTATAAATTATCAAACGAAAATAAGAAAAGATCTGTTAAATAAACCTTTGCCCTATAGAGAAAAACTATTTATTGGTGGGTCCTCTCGATGCCTAGAAGGAAAAATATTGGGTTATGTAATTATCGAGAGGCAGAAGATGGAAGTGTTTGAAAAGGGGAAATTACCTGCTGGGTGGTTAGCACAAGTCTGTGAACTCTATGCCCTAAAACAGACATTGGTATATTTGAGAGATAAGGAAGGGACAGTGTACACAGACTCAAAGTATGCATTTGGAGTGGTCCACACATTTGGAAAAATATGGGAAGAAAGAGGGCTTATAAATACAAAAGGGAAGGAGCTAGTACATGAGCGGCTGATCAGAGAAGTTTTAGAAGCCCTGAAGCTCCCCACAGAAATTGCAATTGTGCATGTGAAAGGACATCAGAGGGGAGCATCAATGGAAATAAGGGGGAATAATTTAGCAGATTAAGTAGCCAGAGAAGCAGCTACAGAATCATCATTGGTAGTTTTATTGGTAATAATACCAGGGGATTATGAGAATTTAGCCCCAAATTTCACAGAACAAGAAAAGGATATACTTAAAAATAAGGGGGGAAAAGATTCAGAAGGAAAATGGACTTTAGCAGATGGAAGGCAGATGTTAAATAAAACAAGATCATGAGAAATTCTGTCATTAATACATCAGAAAATACATTGGGGAACGCAATCACTTTGTGATCATTTCCTTAGACAATATGGGTGTATAGGAATATATATATGGTGGCTAAACAACTAGTTGATCGATGTTTGATTTGTCAAAAAGTGAACAAAAAGGTAATGAGAATAATAAAGGGTGGCTGGGGAACAGGAGCTAGCCATACAAAGCCTCCAGGTAGACTTAACAGAGCTACCTTAAATACAAAGGTGGAAGTATTTGTTGGTATTAGTGGCTCACTTAACTCATTGGGTGGAAGCAATCCCCCACACCAAGGGCAATGGCAAGCATGGTATCCAAGGTGTTACTGGAAAACATTATCCCCAGATATGGATTAATAGAAAGAATAGACTTGGG
This sequence comes from Tyto alba, assembly GCF_018691265.1. Lineage (NCBI taxonomy): Eukaryota > Metazoa > Chordata > Aves > Strigiformes > Tytonidae > Tyto > Tyto alba. Next base: position 9,010,126 of record NW_024881280.1, read on the forward strand.
CGGAGGAACACATTTCATTTTAAAAATTATATACAACAGCTATCTGAAGCCTTAGGGATCGAATGGGCATGGCACACCCCATGGCATCCTCGGAGTTCTGGAAGAGGAGAAAGAATGAATCAAACTTCAAAACAAACCTTGACTAAGTTAATGATTGAGACTCAGATGTCTTGGATTAAATGCCTGCCATTGGCCTTATTAAGGATCAATACTCAGCCACGAACAGACCTGGGTATTTCTCCCTATGAAATGATGCTTGGATTACCATGTATGAGTAATGACAGGGATATTGTCATCCCTGAAGTAGGAGATCAGTATGTAAGAAAGTATGTAATAAGAATTGGTAACACTTTAATGAAATTAAGAAAGAAAGGACTTCTGCCTCAAATACCACTATTGGCTTTTAATATCCACAATGTAAAACCAGGTGATTGGGTATTGATAAAAGTGTGGAAAGATTAATCATTAACTCCCGAGTGGGAAGGTCCATTTCAGGTGCTGCTGACCACCGAGACAGCGATCCGAACAAAAGAAAAGGGGTGGACTCTTGCCTCCTGAGGAAAAGGACCGTGGAAAAGCCTCAGGAGTGGACTGTGGTACCATCAACTGACCAACTACAAGTCACCCTCAAAGGACTAAGTAAATTCATCAGGAGGGGATTGAATGACTCTTAACCAGTGGTTTGACTGGGTTTTTAACTGGGTTCAGAGGTAACACTGCGAAAATTTACTTATTCATTTGCTTACTTGCTGTATAAGGAAACAAAAACAAAAAACAAACAAACAAACAAAAAAACTGTCAGGGAAAAGCTGGCGTTTACCGAGCATTAACTGACAGACATGTTACAGAGTGGCTTTTGGTAACAGATTATGAGCATTTTGGATTCAATTAGGCATTGCTAGAAAATCAACCTAATAGGGTAATACCTTGTCTCGAGTGTATGTATGGATGTTATGAAGCGTGGGTTTTGTGTGAATGTGAAATGTGTTACCGGATGTGGTATTTCTTGCAGATGGAGAAAATTGTCTTATAACTGTATAGGGAAGGGGCATGAACTGTAACCTTGATTTACGGGGAAAAAGAGGTTAGTCCCCAGAATTTGTGATGTCCCTGAGAGTTGATGGGAGGACACTATCAGGAAGTGCCAAAAATTTTGCTTTGCTTAGAAACAAAGGAAGTGGCTACAAAGGAGCTGCACTTGAATTGACTAACTCTTAACACATGGATTCGTTAAATAGTAGAGGGCAAGACCGGGTTAACCTCTGTGCTCGCCACCAGGAAGACTTGTATCTCAGCTGTGGGCTGCAACCCCATAGGCATGAGAGGTGGGAGCATATGTTATACCGGACCTCTGCTAATCATCCTGGTATGGTTTGCTTTAATAGTGGCAAATTTGTGCAGCAAGTGCTTTACTGTTATGTCCAACATCAGAGTGGCTTTGCTTTCCCAAAGACAGAAGGGTGGATGGAGATATTTTTAGTGGGAAGAAGAGAATCCAAGTAAAAGATGTGACAGAAGTAAAACAGTCAGTACCAAAACCGCCGAAAAGACCTATAACAGAATTTTCGACATGGTTAACCAAAGGAGATGGTGGTTTACATAAGCAGATACAACTACATGGGCACTTGAAAGAGGAACATTTACAAGGGCAAAAGATATGTAGTAAAAAGGCAAACAAAGTGAGGGCTACCAACATCAAGGCCGCACAATAAATTGCTGCCCATGCATAAGCACGCTCCATTGTTTTCGCGGTATCGGAGGTACAAGAGTGAGAGCGCAAGTGGTGAACCTGCCTGGTCCGTAGGGATCAGGAGTCAGGGTCCACATACGCAGCAGGAAAATGGATTTCCACGCCCCCAGTCCAAAGCGCATGTGTTGTTGGAGGGTCTCGAAAGTTCGGCTATACCCGGATGGCAAAAACAACTGCCAGGCCCGCCCAGATCTAGGCAGCACAGGCATTCTGGGTGGAAGAGAAACTTCCGCTCATTGCGCACTTGGACCTTCCTCGGTCAAGCCGCTAGCCTGGGGCTGGACTATCCCACTAATCTTACTGATCCCACTGGATTGCAATCTTGGGAAGATGGGAGTAGGGGACGATCCTGTGTGCGCCGGCCTGCTGTTGGGATTTTTCATTATATTGGTGGTGACTGTCGTTGCCATCGTGGTATGCGAGGGAATGTCTCGTGGCTGGTGTCGGAGAAGATCACCTCCTCCCCCCAATCCTCCAAGATCACGAAGACAACTAAGACGCCCTCGAAACCTTGATGAGGTGATGGAAACAGACTTATAGTTCAAAGAAGAAAATGTTGTTGATCAGAGGAGTTACCACGCGGCGCATGACTGTTGTTCTTGGACTCTTTCTATCTTTCTATCGCTATCGCCCCCATGAGTAAGGGTAACAAGACATCGAAGGACAACATCCAAAGGACAGTGCTGATATCTTTGGTTCTTACTTTTTCTGATTGTGTCGCGTGGGACTTTGCTGGATTGTTATACAGTTAATTATTTCAGGTTCTTGTTTGCTAATAAATTGTTGATTATTGTTTACAGAGTGTCTGATAGTACGGTTGACTGTGCAGTTCGGCACACAGCTCGAATTTGCTTAACGCCAACAGGTGAAACGGTAGTAGCAAATTGCATGTTGGTCACAACATGTTGGATTAACTGAACAAAGCAAGGAATAGATAACACACAGCAAAAACATTAAGGCGACAACTGCACATAGCAGATAGAATAAGAGCTGTTTTACCTATGGTGCTCTGAAAACACCCTCAATGTTAGACTCAGAATGGTGGGATGATCTATTAGGAGCTTCCTGGTGGAAAAGATTGAATTTTTCTTCCTTTTGTGCCGTCGCGGGCTTACTATTTTTACCATGTTTAATACCTTGCTTTATACAGCTAATATCTCATGTTATTGAGGGGATGCAAATAACAGCAATGCCGGTAAACCCTGAGATGGCAGCAGTGGCTGGTGCCCACAAAGTTATGATATTAAGAAAAGAATGAGACTAAGTGTTAGTAAGCTCAAGCAAAATATGGTATTAAAAAAAAAAAAAAAAAGGGTGGATTGTGATAAATAATAGAAGAATTTTGCTTTCGCTAAAAGTAATTAAACAATTGCTTTTATTGAATTAGGCTGAAGCTGTTATTAGTACAATGATACAAATTTTAAGAAAAGTAAAATAATTTACTAGTGGGAAAAGAGAAGAGAGGGGGGATTGATCAGAGGAAACACCAACCCAACAGCCCCCCCTTTTTCCTTTGGAATGCTCACCAGATGGTCCATATCAAAGGATGGTAACTCCTTTGCAATGGAATGGGAAAGAACATGATGGGCCCTCTCTGTTATCTCCTGTTCTTGAGATAAGAGAGGAACTGGAGCCGCTGAGCCATAAAGACAAAAGAGCTACAAATTAGCCCAGACTTGAAGGACAAGGTGTACGTGACCACAGGACTGAGTTTGCGCATAAATAAGGGTCAACGAGCGAACACAGTGAAGAAGACTACCAGCCTTCATCTGAAGACCCCTGCCCACGACCACCAGGGAGCACTGCGCAAGCGCGACGGGAGGAATTTGGGTTGGGGGGATATGTTAATGATTTCTCGGAACTAATTGTAATATTCCCTCCCTATCCTTAGAAGTAGTGATGCATATGTATTAGAGTAGATGAATATGTAACCATTTATACAATAAAAGGGAGCCCCTTTTGGCTCCAGCGCGCGCCATTGCGCCCAGCGCTGTATTCTTTGCTCCACTGACTTTGTCCCCAATAAAACTTTTTTTATATATACGTGGGCTTGTTTCTCACACTATATTATAGTCATGTTAGAAGTTGGTTCTTCCTTTAATGCATCTGTAACAACTTGAGTCAAAAGATTTGTTTTTCACTGGCTGAATCTGATGAGACATCCACTGCACCAGAATAATCAAACATGGTAAGCCACTCCTTTGCTTAACTACTGCTGCATGCAAACTATAGGTTCTTCAATCCCAACCTTGGCAGGTAAGGCTGCATTTACTTGTACACTTAAAGGCAAACAAATCATTGCAAGAAATCCGAAGCCCCTTTTTATATATGCTAGTAATAATACAATTGAGTAAAAAGTGGAAAAATTTATAGTAGTTGCTTTTTATTTGGTATTTAATGTTCTGAGCTTGGACAGTGAAAAATTTAGTTTAAAAATGAAACTGTATTCAAGTATCTTTCATTGCTTCATTTTGTGCCCTTGGAAGTCTTTTAAACTCTAAAGGGAATATTTTTTTTACACACCAGCTTCCAGTGGAAATCTTAAAATCAGTACTTTTGGATTTTCAGTTTTTCAAGATTTGTCTTTTTATTTTTTATTTATCCCTGGAGGTATTCAAAAGATGTGTAGACATGGCACTTAGGGACATGGTTTAGTGGTGGATTTGGCAGTACTAGGTTAACAGTTGGACTCAATGATCTTAAAATTGTTTTCCAAACTAAATGATTAGAAAGCTATGATTAGCTTATAATATTTATGTAGATGAAAATCGAGACCCACTTTATTGAAACAGTTACTGTATATCTTTCCAACAGCTGTCATGATTGTAATTGTCAAAAACTGAAATTTGAGGTGTAATTGAGACCAAGAACTAGTGGACTCCTTGAGTGCTTGCAAGGTTCACCCACATTAAACAATGCAAAATACAGGAAATTTACTTTCAGAAGCATGAAGTGAAGCCTGTCAGTTTTGGGTTCTGCTGAAATTCTACTATTTGTTGCTGATAGCTTTACAAATGGTAGAATTTCTACTAGTATTTTAAAAGAACTGTTGCTATAAATTAGTATTTTCAATGTCTTGTCATCTCCTTTGCTTCCTTTTACTTTATTCTGAAAATCCTGTCTTTTGAATGAAGGTGAACAAATGAGCTTGTTGCTAGGAAAGCATATTTTATAGGCTTACAATTGTTTTCCAGTGTAGTAATTTTAAGAGCCAATGATCTAACAATAGCTGATACCTGAAAAAAGAATACTTATTTCTAGCTGAAGAGAAAAAAGAAGAAATCTAATCTTGATAATGTATTTCAGATGATTGTTAGACCTTACTGAATTACTGAAAAATTTGGATCACTGCTTTTTCTTCCTACCTCCTTGTAATAGTGTCAAGGAACAATCTTTTTTTTTTTCTCCATCCTCTGTCTTCTCACAGAATTAATGGGCAGTTATTTTCAGAGTCACAGCTGAGAATTGGTATTTGTCCCTGCTGCCTTAAACAATAAAACTTACTAATTTTATGTTGTTGTTCTTTACTTTCCTTTCACATGGTCTCACAGACATCTGCCAATGACCTTGGGATCCTAGCCAAGAGCTAGCAGTGGTGGGAGAAAATGCAGGATATTTATAACTTCATTATAATCCATTATTTATTCCTTGCCCTTTTCATTGCGAGACAGATATAATTCAGTATAAAAAAAAAAAACAACAACTCACAGTATTTATTTTGCTCATTTTAAGAGGATATCAGTGAAACTGTTCAGCTTTTTTTCTTTTTGCCTTTTTTTTTTTTCCTTTTGGTAGACATTCAGGCACAGATAATGATGGTATCACAATATTTAAAATGACAAATTACATTATTTTTCTGGCATGAAGTAATATCTGGGCCAGGGGAATGAGATGTCTAAAACATTTTCTGGTCCTGGTGGAGTAAACCAGTATGACTGCAGAGGACATTGTGCTGCTTCTTCCAGCTGTGACATTAGCCTTTGCTAGACCTTTAGAAAAGCTGGTTTTTCGTTTCCCCTGTGGTTCCATTCTTTCATGGTTTGGCACAGAATTCACTCAGGAAAAATCTTCATTTGCTGCATATCGCTGGTGCTGGTGTACGTCAGTGTGTTACTATTCTGCTGGTGAAGATGCACAGCACAGAAATTAAATCTGTTCCTCTGACATCCAACCCAGCAAACAAGCACCCACATGGATAGAGCAGCACTCACCCAAACCTGCAGTCCCGGGTTCATGGGACAGAGAAACAGAAGCACTTAGTTGTTCCTTTGCCTATCAAGTGGTTTACAGGCAGTGTTGCATGTTGTGTGTGTCTAGCTATTTACTTATAACTTTCTCCTTTGTTTCCCTAAGGATTTTTATTTTAGAGTTTTCATCTAGTTTTATAGGGCTAGATAATACAGTGATGCTATACAGAATAGTCTTTCAATGCTTTCTGCAAAGGAGTCGTTCAATTCTTTGCATAAAGTAGGCACAATCAAAAATTTTCTGTGTTCTTTGAGCATGTCTAATCTTTTTGATATGTATTTTGTTCTTAACACATCATCAGTTTGACTCCACCCCACCCCCATCTTTTATTGCAATTCTACCCTGGCAGAAGTTCTCATACTGAGGGAAGAATTGCTCAAAATCAGGCAAGGAGTGTTCTTTAGCTGGGAAGTAAGCAGGATGTAGTCCTGAAGCCTAGGCAGGAGATCCAGAATTAAACAACTGCTCTGAATTTTCCCTTGACACGCATGAGAAGTTGTGTATGTCCAAGTAACTGTAAGGACTGTTTTACATAAACCGGGCTCTTGGAAAAATGGAGCACCTGTGATAATTCTCTTTTACAGAATATCTGTACAGAAAGAGGATTCAAGTCTGAAGTTGGACTTCTTCCAGGTGATCCACAGGTTTAGATCAGAAAAAGAAATGGCTCCCCAAGACAAACAGTCCTTTTCTTGCAGTTCCTCTTAAATAGTGAGAGTTTGTAACCATTATCTTTTGAGGAAAAATGGAGGATGTTTGCACTATATCTCCCTAACAAATTTTGCTGTTCTCCTGGAGACGATTGCCAAGCCCAACACCTACTTCACAATTCACTAAACAAAAGGGGGTTCATTCTTAATGGATATGATTTATGTATGTTAATTTAATGGGTAGATGAAATATTAGAATAAAATTTACATAAAACACAAAATGTAATGTGTAAATCTTAATTTTTGGCTTTATTAATGAATACTTTATGTCAGTGGTTTTTTTCTTCATAGAAAGCTTTACTATGACATGTATAGCGGGACAGAGCTATGTCAGATATTGATACAGTGACAAATGTGGGATTTGATTAGTATGGCTGTTGCATTCAAATTCCTCTTCTATAATCCAGTGGTAACACAATAGGAATCCCTGTCCAGCAGGAAAAGAGGGATCTGAGGACAATGTGGTTTTGTACAGGTAGATGAAAACACCGAGTGTTATTTTTGCAATGGGTATCAGATCTTTCAGGTCAATGTTTCCAGTAGAATATCAGCGATTTAATAAAAAGGAAAAGAAAAAACAAACAAACAAAAACAAAAACAAACAAAAAACAACAATAAAAACAACAAAAAAAAAACAACCAAACAAACAAACAAACAAAAAAACCAACCAAGTGACCTGTGCCCTTGGTGAAGGAGCACTTCAGAACTTTTAAAAGGTCAAGATTTCTGTCAGGACATTTAAAAATTAGATTCATGTAGTAAGCACAGAGGGTTTTTTTCTTTTCAAAATGAGATAGATTTTTTTTTTTTTTGATGAGCAGATAAGGTGTATTTTCATGGTTGTATAATTCAGTTATAAAATGACAGGAATATAAAGCTACCGCTCAGCCTAGTCAGTGTTTCTCATATTCTCCCTGAAGGTACCCAGACGAACAGTACATATTTGTCACACGTGATTTGAGACTTTTTCTAGTATTTTACAATTCCACCTAAATTCCTTAATCTAGATTGAACTTTAATGCTGTTAAGCATAGTGTGTGTGTGTGTACATTTACCGCACAGAGCAGACATTTTTCTACTACAAGAAAATTACAGCTGATAAGATGAACAAAGAAATCACTGTTGTCTCTCGCAGAGAGAATTAATGCACAAAGGGATTTAAGGACATGCAGGAAGTCTGTTGGCAGAGCCAAGAACTGAACTGTCTCTTAAGTTCTGGTGCAAATGCCTCTGCCACAGGCCAAGCTTTCTGAGCTGGAGAGAAGCCGTCCCTTTCACTCCACTGCTTCCGGTTTCACTGGGAAAAGAAACTAAAAAGGCTGGATAGAGAGAAGGAAAAGAAGTAATCCTAGTTGTGAAGCTGTGGCCTCTTAACAACAGAGAAGAAATGTTCCCAAACTAACTAACCGATGCTTTTTTTTTTTTTTTTTTCCCTCCTTCTCTTTATCCCATTCAAATCAAAAAGTAATGTTGCTGAAGTAATCCTAATGTCACAGTAGAGGGTTCTGTGCAGCTGATCAGCATAATGTGCTTCCCTTTGCTTGTGCTTTCTCTAGCTGTGTACAGAAAGCCCTTCAGCTGACATTTGTTTAATATTCTTTAAGAGAAAACGTGCAGAAAAAGCATTGCGTTATTGGAACAAACCCCTAGTTTTGTTTTCAGATATTTCTTCCTTGCATCCCTTTCTGCCTTTTTTATTTAAATTGATCTTTGGGGTTCTGTTAAGGTTTTAGAACCAAGGCTTTAATTATTTTGTCAGGAATTGTTTAGTTCTGCATAATTCTATTTCATGAAATATTTTTTCAGCTTAAATCCGAATCTTGGATGCTACATCTGAGATGTAACAGCAATTTAATTACACAGAATTTGGTCTTAATCTAAACAGTAACAGCTTGAGTAGGGCAAGATTCTGCAAGGAAAACACACCAAATATGAGATACTGCATATCTGTAGTTCATAGTGGAGATGGTGGCAAACAGATACTGCAGGACTGAGCCTCTTAAGTTTTATGCAGTTGCTTAAACTGTCCTGACCTATTGATTGAGAGCGATTTTGTTTGTATAGCAAATAACAGCACCTTTCCTATAGTAAGTTAATTTTATACCTGGATCTGCTGCAACTGTCTTGATGCTCTGAATCTTTCTATTTACTGATGAGGAAGTTTTCTGTTTTCTTGTTTGTATGGTAAATCTTTATTGGAAATAGAGCTGTTGAATTTTTTCAGCATTTACGAAGTCCTGTGTTGGTTCTATGGTAAAAAAGCAGCTGTTGGCTGTAAGTCTTTTTCATTAAATCGGGGGTATTTTAAAGGCTATTTTTAAATTGTGCTGTGCAAGATAATTTTCTTCTGGTTTTGATCCCAGTTTTTTATCCTGTGGGAATTTATCTTACTATGCTAACTTGAGCCTAATGTTTTACAGTGCAAGTGGTTTGTTTTAAGTGATTTGTTTGTTGATGTTGATGCTTGTGGACTATGTCTGTAACAAGTAGCAATTTATTCAAAAACCTTTTTTAAAAATTACCAGAGGTTTTTATTCCTGTCTGGGTTTTTTGCCTTGACCAAATAAACTCCTTTGAAATTTCCAGAGTTTCCAAGATTAGTTTCCTTTCCTAATATTAAATATTTCCTAATATTAAATATTGACCATTTCAGACACTTGCAAATGAGAAAATAGATACAGTACAAATAAGACTTAATAACCTATTCTATTAGCTTGTTGTTTTTAAAAGGTGTAGCTGCCTCTCTCCTATTCATTCTGGTTTCTCCTCCCTTCTTCACTTCAGAGTTGGTCCCAGCCTGTTTATTTTGTCTAAGCAAAATACAAGTATTATTTACCAGAAATAACTTGGGGGGGGAGGGATGCAAAAAAACCCCACAACAAAATTGATAATTTATCAATATTGTTCCCTTAAATTTGCAAAATTGTCATTACATGCTGTCCCTGAAGGTTTACTGGATTGTTCTTTTTTATCATGTCACTCTGAGACTTGGCTTGAGTGACTTGGGAAAACACTCAGTTTTCCAAATTATTAAACTCCAAAGCATAGCAGACAATTTACAGTAGTTTAAAACAACTGCTTTTTGTTTCCTTCTGCAATTCAGATTCTGACTGGATTAAGAAAGGGAAGTTTTATACTCAGAAAATTCATATTGCCAAAACTTCATTTCTGCTTGAATGCCCCCATTATCTTTGAAATTACAGCGTTTATTAGTGTGAGAGGGCCATTATCACAAAATAAAGAGGGCCCATTGCAGTTACAGTGTAAAATACATATTTGCTGTCATCGACTATCCTAGTTGCATATCTATTCAATGCAGAGTGATTCAATGAAAAGTCAAAGATACTGATATTAACTGAGCATCATGTTATAGTAATCAATAGCATTAATTTGAATCTTCTGCATTAAAGGAGAGTTTAATTATATCCAACTTCTTTTAGGATCAAAAGAAAAAGCAACAGCTGACACTTCTGTCTTTCTTTGTGTGTGATTGCAGGGGTTATCCACAGGCCATTGGTTCGACAGTAAGAAGTCAAGGAATATGAAAGGAAAAAAAGGCTTCATAACATAAACAGGCAGTTGGGAGAAATAGAATATGGTAAAACTTTTGTTACAAAAAAAACATATGCCTTTTTGAAAAAGAGTTTAAAACCAAAAAGTTTTAATATCCAAGCAAATATTTCAGTGTAAAATAATGAAGTCCCAAACCATCACTGTTAATAGCAATTGTCTGTCACTTTTGGTGTCTGACTGGATGTATTCCATGCCATATTTTATTTCTTCTTGGCACCAGCACAAAAACATATGTTTTCATTCCAGAAACAAAATATAGTCATCTGTCTGCTATGCATATTTATACACAGGCATGCAGGTCTAAAGTGATATAATCTCAGGCTAATAAATAGAGTATGTTTCGGTGTCTTAAAAATTCATCATTTAAGATATGGAAAAGCTGCTATAAATTTTGACTTTTAAGCCAATGAAAGAGAAGATCTGAGATTTTAGCTTCAGAAGTGTTCTGAACATATTAGAATAGAATATTACTCCCCTGTTACAAATCTGGTAGTGAAAAAGGTTGTTTTGCTTATTATTCACAAATCTAATGCAAAACATACTCCAAATTTCTAAAGAGGGAGGGGTTTACTGTTTTAGTGTTGTGAAACTGTTTTTATAAATGTTCATTCAACGGGGAGAAAAAATGTCTTTTGTTGATTGGTTATTGCTGTTTCTTTAGACATGTGGTATGCTTTCATTGAAATCTCTTGGACTCCTTCAATTTTTGTATCTTTAATTGGAAATGCACCTTGCATTACTAAATGTTCCTCATATGTCATTTTAAAAATGGTCTGCATGGAAAGGTTAAAATTCTCAAGTATTTTTGAAAAAGCAATCCAAAAATGTGTCTCAGTTTGTTCTGATTTGTCAATTTTTTTTTTGAAAGGACTAATAAATCCAGACTTTCTTATCAATGATGACCTGATACAAATGACATGTTTTACTTCGTGTTCTAAGCTGACTGCAGTTTGCACTTCATGATTCTTCACTTCCAATAGAATTTCAAAGTTTGATTGCAGTGGCACATTCATTTGACCTCTAATATAGTTGGATTTTAAGGAAAATGCGCAGTCAATCCTTCTAGCTTTTAATTTTAAATAGGATTAACTCAATAGTGATAATTAGGCTGCACTAAGTGACAACTATTTTCTTTGTTGCTTCCCTACATAACAGCAATTAGAACCTGAATTTGTCCTCATTTTAATGTTTTGCTTATATGTCATGTGAAAATTCTTTTGTCTTTGATGTACTTGTTTGGTTATATGAAATCAAATTTTTAGGATTTAGATGGCCTCAATTTGTCATTCACAGAAATATTTGGAAAACATACACTGCAGTGAGACTTCATCTGAAGTATTTTCTGTTTGTGCCTTCAAAGTTCTACAATCCGGGTCTAAACACCATGTATTAGAATTGGCTAAAAATACCTGTTGATGTTCACATGTAATATGTAGTGACCAAATTAAAAGAGCTGGTGTGCAAACCAGAGGAGAAAAAGGAAGGTGGCATAAATTGATGGGAAGTGGGCATACTAATCCCACACAAGCATTTCCTTTGGCATGATTGCCAATGGTAAATTTGACTTTGTAATTCTAGACTTAAACTGCTGGACTTCAGATGCATAAAATCTCTTAAGAATAACCTTTTTTTGTCTTTAAAACAATTTTGAATGAGAATAGAATCCTAAAATGATTTTAAAACTTTGTTAATTTAAAAAATTATTGTATTTGAAGAAGGAGGCAAAGAATTTAATCTTTTGTGATGAAATAGTCCACCATCTAATAGGTACTTAAAGGCATTTGTCAGGGCTGTTAATACCAAGCCCAGGCTTACAAAGCATTTGATTTAAGTCTGTTATTTACTTGAATGGTAGTTTTCCTTGGGTGATGTGGGATTTTGTAAGACCACAAGACTTTGTGCTGCAGATTTGTTGAAGCAACTCATCTGAAGAGAAATTATGCTAACTGAGGGAGGGGAAGAGACAGAAAAAGGAGATGTTGAGCAAGTCACCAGTACTTCAGTGCACTGGCTGTGCACTTAAGAAATAGTTTCTCCACTCAGAAAGATGGTGTAACCATTGGAGCCGTTGATGATCACAAGGTCCTTCTGCACTAGTGGGCCAGGATCTTCCAAGTCTCTTGAGTTAACTGTTGCAGCTTGCACTTATACTGCTCAAGGATTTGAAGTTTGCCTGAGTAGCAATTGGATATCTGGTGTGCCCAAGTTTGATTTGTATTTCAGTCTGGGAGTATAACTAAAGAGGATTTTAAAAGTTTTATGTGTTTAAAGGGTATAACCATATGCATTGTACAAATGGCTTTAAAAAGTCATCAAGAAAACAGGTAAAGTCAAACTGAATATGGTTATATCTTTAAATGAATAATAGTAGAAGTAGTCTCCCAGTACATAAATCAATAAACCTTATATTTAAAAAAAAAAAAAAAAACCAACAACAAAACAAACAAACAAACAAACAAAAAAAAAACAACAAACACCTTTCAGTTAAAATGGTCTGGTTTTCTAGTATGGACAAGGGCAAATTACTAATACTGTAATTTTCAGAAATTAAATTCTGTGATTCTTTATGTTAGGACTGAGTCATAAAACTTAAGTTGCTGCCTAAGAGTTTGTAAGCCTTGTACCTCAATAGATACTTAGGTTGTCGTTTTTATACTTTCCAGTATGGTTTCTTAAGGGCAAGATTCCTGTTGTAATCTTTCTGTATGCTTCTAAGATACAGTTACACAACTGCACAACTTCTTATGTAAGATTTCACAGTGAGCTTCTTAACTTACCTGTTCTGTTCTGCAAATATTTAGATGCTGAACTCTTTGTTGTATCTTCTAATGGATCATTGAAATAGGTTTTGAAATGTGATTTGTTATTATACTTGAGGTAGATGGTTCTTATCTAATATAAAACAGCTTTGATCTCAAATATGTTCACATTGCAACAATGTGGACAGCTTTTTGGTAATCATGCCTTAACTGCATGATTAGGACATTTTAACTGCATTTTAGACCAAACCTTTCCCTTTCTCCCATCTGTACTGAAAGTCCTGTAATGAGGCCTAACTTGTACAATTCGGGATTTGTTAGATTTGAACTGGAACCTAGCCACTTTTCAGAGAACATGCCATCAGAGTACCTTCAATGATAACAGTTGTCTTAATACCCTCTCATAACTTCTTCAGAAAGGAATGTTTTTTTCCACTATTAGGACAGTTGACAGGTAATAAATTGTAGAATGTTTCACAGATCACCATGGGATATGAACCAGATACAGGTGGGGAAGTGCAGAAGGCAGCACAGTAAAGCCAGTCAAGGGTTTGTTGAAAGAAGTCCTTCTTGCACGGAACAAACTGAACAGTGCCAGTCATGTAGAGCAGCCATGCAGGGAAGACACAGTTGTGTCAGCCAAATGGCATGTTCTCTGCAGGAAGCCATATCCAACTTGTGTTCTTTAAAAAAGACCTCATCTTCCTGAAGTTTCATTTCAGAAATGAGGCTTGGAAGAATCCCAGAAGAGTCTGGGGTTTTTTTGGTTTTTGTTTTGTTTTTTTTTTTTTTTCCCCCCCTCCTCTTGATCAACAAATACCCAGATTCAAATCATTATATCATGAAATATGTTAGTATATATGTCCAGAATGCTTAATTGTTGTATTTTTTGTATAATCTGCAGCTGTTAATGCTGATGGGTATTTGGACTAATGCCTCTGATATTAACACAGAAAAAGCTTTGATTTCAATTCCTCTCCTTTATTTTTAAACAAGCTATAAATTCATTGCTGTACTTCTGCATTTTTTTTTCTACAGTACACTAGAACAGAGGCTTTTCTGACTAAATTGAGACTATATTCAATTACATGAACTGTAATTTATTCTCATAGAAGGAGAGTAATTTGCCAGAAAGAGTAAACACAAAACAGTACAAATCAACTTTTAATAGGATTTCAGTAAATATTTTTTGCAGTTCTCATTCATTATCATCATAGGGTTATGGCACTGTTTTCAGAGTTAACCCATTTTGTTTGTAATAATAAATCTTTTTTTCAAGGCCTAATTTAAAGAGGACTGATTTGAAACATATTTGAGTTGAAGCGTTTGAGTAGCCATGCATATTTAATAAAGAGTATATGTAACAGATTTGCTTAACTGAGACTTCGGAGTTAGATGTTCTTCTGTGAGAGACTCCAATCTATGTGGAGAGAGAGAGTGAGCACGCAGTAATTTGCACAGTTGGCTTAAATTGCTGTGGATCTTCTGAGATCACAAATTTTATGAAAACTAGTGAGAACATCCCTCTATTTTCTACTAATGGATAACATTATTCCTACTTTATCTGTATAGCAATTGAACTGCTAAAATGTTAAATGAGTTGCACAATGGCATATGAAGATTTCAAAAACAAATCTAGAAGTAAAATGCAGTTCTAAAATTCTAACTTTTATGTCCAAATGACATTGCTAGCATTGCTTTCCAAAAGGCTTGCCACCTCGTGAAGATTTTGATTTATGATATTTAGATCAATTAATAACTCTAAGATTCATCATGAACCTTCAGAAAAGAGGACAGTTCTTAATGAGAAGACTATCATAGAACTAAGATACCTCTCTAGGCTGCATTTATCCCTGTTGCAAGAGGTTCTACCATGTGAAGTACGGATTTCTGAATTGATAGGGAGGGCACAAGCTGGTTTTTAGGCTGCTTCTGTGTACAACAAGGCATGCAAAATTCCTGAATTTATTCTATGTTGTTACTCTGAAGGGAAGTGGGCACAGACTAGCCTTGCTCCTATTACTTCCAGATAATGTATCCTGTCAATTCATAGTGCTGTTCTTTATATTGCTTGACTCCAATCCCATTCAGTTTGCCCCAAAATTCTGCCCTCTGGGCTCCAGATCTACAAATGTCTGCCTTTCACACTTTTGTCCCTGTTCTTTGTGCTCCCTATCAACCCAACCCAAGGCCTTAGGCAGATGGTTTAGGTGACTCAAGCATTATGTTATGATCATCTTGCTTTGTGGTTTTAGGGTATTCTGACATCTAAGTGAAAAGTAAGAAGCAAAGTAGAAAAGCTGAGAGTGGAGAAAGGAGGTGAATTCTGGAAGTTGGGGTGCAGGGGCCAGGCAGAGTGGGCAAGAGGAAGGAATGGCTGTTTAGTAATACAAAAGAAGTTTGAAGGAGGGTGCCATTTTTCCATCTTTTAAAAGGCTGTATGACATGCAGTTCATGCCACAGATTTAAATTGTAAGGAATGTCTTTGTGCCCTGCCAGGACTGAGAATCAGTCTGTGGTATTTGGTGCAAGGCTTGTATGCATCTCCACTGGTAGCTGGCAGCTGCTGGAGCAGCTGGCAGTGTCCCGTGTTCTGACTGGTCAGTCATAGCCTCTTCCCCAAAGCAGTACACCTTGTGTCCCAGCTCTGGACCAAGGACAGCTGAGAGTGAATGTGAAGATACATGAGAGGATGGTAGGAAACAGGAGAGGGGTGGTGGGTGCTGAAGTATCCTTAAGAGAATTGTAGTAAGCACAGGAGGGTGGGCGTTATGTATAAAGCCACTCACTGCAGTTTGGGGTAACTGGTGAGCCTTTAATTGGCTGGCAGGGTCTTTTGAGTTCTGAGCTTCTGTCTTGTCCTTGCTCAGTGTACGGATTTACTGTAAGGGATTAGTTAAACAGATTTCTGAACTAATGAGACTGATCTACGGGCTGTAGTTACATCAAGTAACTTGACTTACTTCCTGCACTGATTGATGACTCCTGCCAAGAATCGGTTGCAGTGATTTGCATTGTTGCTGTTAATGCTCAGATGCTTTCCTAAATATCTTTATTGAAGAAAAAAAAATTAATCTGTTATAGCGATGCTTTAAATATGGGGCTGACCTCTTTCTTCACTGAGACTAGAGGGAGAGCATCAGTATTACTGAAAGGAAGAACTTCAGAATCATTATGTTTAGCATGTAGCTTGCTCTGTTTATCACTGTGCTCTGAAGCAATGGCACGCTTATGGTCAAATGTAGTGTCCTGTTCAGCACTGGTTGTTACCTGTGGCAGCCTCTTCAGTAAGAAGATTGACATGACTATTGCTGAATCACTGGAACAAATAGTGATTCTCAGTTCAGAAGCAGGAACTATGCTAGGACAATAAAGGGATACACTGCATACCGTCTACACGCTGCCAGATGCAAACAAGTTACTAAAACAGTAAATTGGGAGCAATGGAAGACTCAGAATGTGTTGTAAAAGGCAACTCTGAAACAAATACAGGGCAAATTTCTGCAGACCTTCTTCATTTAAGAAATGCCATTGCGGTCAGACCCACTGAATCCTACTGATCAAGTAAAATAAAAGCAACAGATCTAATTATTTTTAAGTGGGGCTCCAGTAGATGAAGGGATATAAGTAAAAACAGATGTTGCAACACTGCTACAAGCAACCTCCAAGAAAACCCAACCTCCAGCCTAATCCCTGCAGTTACGTTTTCCCACAAGTCAGAAAGCAAGTCTTATGGACAAAGTGCTGCCTATGATCTTATTTTCTAATTTCCAGTATGTACTTGGTTTATAAGGAACAGTTTTCTCTCGGTTCTCTTTGTGGAATCAGGAAACATTTGTATATGAGGTGGGTAATAGAGCCACCACTTTTGTATTGGCTCTGAGAGAGGTTAGTAGTGGTAACCCCATTCTGCCACTGGAAGAAACTTCTTCTTCCCCTTACCATATCAAATGCAACTTTTCCTCCTTGTCTACAACGTTCAGAAACTGCTTTGTAATTGTTGCTCTGTTTTTTTTATCTTCCTTTTGCCTGGTGCTTTTAATGTATAGCTAGTTTTTCTGTGTGAATGGCAAAACCATTAATAATATTTCTTTTGAAAGGCCAAAGCTGTGCTAAAGGGTTGGCAGCCTGCCTACTGGAACCTTTTGCTCCACAATCTACTTCCTGGCAAACTTTACCATGTGTTCTTTCAGTTGGTCTATGGCATGGCTTTGATGTGCTGAGAACATGGTCACAATGTGGGGCAGCTGTGCCTCCAAAAAAGGAACAGGGAAAGAAGAAGAAATGGCTGTTCAGATCTTGCTGTATGGGTAGTCTGGCTGTGATGGTCCAACTTTAGCAGCCTCTGTGGGACCAGTGCGAGCTTTGGAAGTCCCTAGAGGCTGACACTGATTTGGTAACAGTTCCTGGCTGCATTACAATGAACAGAAGGCATGAACAGAAAATAAAGCATTTAGCCTTTGGTGGTGTCACTGACCAGACAGGTCAGATGGAAGCGTTGCTTGGGTGAGGTCTGCTTGCAGGCTATAGGCTAGACTTAGCTTTGCTTTTGACCTGTAGTTCTGATGCCTAATGCTCCTATTAATGTCACTGCATCAAAGAGCCTTGATCATGCCTTTATCAGATTTATACTAAGGACTGTAAAACTTAACCTTGTGTCTGATAAATCAGAAGGACAAATACTGTGAAGATCGTTATTCCCATGGAGTTACTCAAACTGCAAGATCTACAAGTAATGCAGAGTGTTTACAGGGAGACATATTATTCATGGACCATTTTGTCTCTTTTGGTCTTTTCAGGTGTTTCAGGACCTTGGCACTTCCGTGTTGTCGGGTGCATTTAGAGGATACAACATCTGCCTCTTTGCATATGGACAGACAGGTTCAGGAAAAACATACACAATGATGGGAACACCTGTGAGTTACACCATTTATTTTACACCTTTTTTTTACATTTACATTTTCCATTTACACTACAGCAGCATTTGAGGGCAGGATGTCCAGCAGAAGCATCACTTTATTTTTAAACTGTGATTATGGTGCTTGTTGAGAAGAATGCTTATACATGTTTTACTTGGTATTTATATATATAAAATGAGAATCAAGCCTTTACATTTAGGTAGATAACGTAGCATCAGCTAAAAATAATAGAAGATATGGTGTAGTTGAAATAGTTATTTTAGATGACCTTCATCTTACTATGTATGAATCTCACCACAATGTTAGAGGACAAAACAAAACAAAAAAATCTGTACCCCTGAATAGTTCTGGTTTCCAGAAACGTATAGCTCAAGATAATACAAAGTATTCATTATCATGGTATTTTTTGGCAGTCTGAGCTATGCTGAAATTAAATTACTTTTAATAAATAAAACTGGATACAATTCACAGGAATATTTTTGTAACAGGCTTCATTATTTATTTGGGACCTTTATCTGTTGCAGAAGTAATCCTTTGGCCTGTGGAAACTGATAACTAACTTTACTTCCAGTTTTAAAATGTATTTGAATGGTGTTTGTAGAAGCTGTTACATTTTAAGATTTTTGTCTACTGGGAACCACTTAAAGTACGTTTTAATCTTGGTACTCAGATGGATGGAGTCAACTGTGTATTTCCTGTGTTCTGCTGCAACACAAGGCAATTTGATCTCTATCCATAAATATTCTTGCCTGTTGGTGAAACATGCCCCTAAAGAAAAATTTTACTTAACAGTTTGCATCAGTGGACCTCTATTTCCTACGCCCATGGGATTCAAATTTTAAGGTGAAATGAGGGTAAAATTTGTTCAAACCCTGAATATAAGAAAAAAGACTGCTCTATCATGGTTTGTGCTTTTGACAAAGTTTGGATTTTTGAAATTTTATTTTCCCCACAGACATCAGCAATAGGGTTTTGTTAAATCATGACATGGTTCTTCATTCATTTATGTGAAATCAAGCTTAACTCCAGGAAGGCCTGAAGAATTGTTAAAATTGGGGTTAGTAAGTGACGAACTAGGATGTTTGTATTACATTATTTTGAAAATATCTTAGCAATTCAGAATGGCCATATCTTGAAATTATCATTGTTTCCAACAAAATTTCCAGGTGTAGTGTTTCTAAGAGATTTCTGGCTTATAAAGTGATTTCTTTCTTCAATGGAACCCTGCTTTGATCTGATCTTTAGTAACATCTAGTCACTGTGAAACAGTGATCAAAGCTAGGAAGAAACAAGTATTTAATATAAACTGAAGTTTTGTCCATGGTGATCCACTTGATGAACCTGGACTTTCTCCCCTCAACACCCTTTCAAGTGCGCCTTCTAAAAGCATTTCATGCTATTCAGCAAGCAGATTCCACCCAAGCCTTAGAGTCTTTCTCAGGGTGTGTTGACACTGTGATCACTAAAGTGCAAGCAATCACGTCATAAGAACAGTTCATCACCCAAAACCACACCATTACTTCAGTGCTGTGTAGACTGTTTGGGCAAAGTTTAAATCCGCTAGTTTGGGTACTGTTAGCATCCCATATCCTGCTCTCTTTGAGAGACCAAACGTACAACTCTAGAACGTAAGGCTGTTCTAAGCCTGTTCCGTGATGCCACAGCATAAAAATAAAAATAAATAAATTTAAAAAAAAAAAAAAGTAAAATAAGGAAAACCCAAAATATTCATTGACCATGTCAAGCTAGTTTCAGTGTTGGCCTGGCTTCATCTAGACTGCAACACCTCTGACATGGACATGTCCAGTATCTACATCAAACACCTCATGGATTTAACCCAAGCCTCTAAACTTCTCAATGATGCTTTATAAGTTGCTCTAAAATGAATTTTGCTATAAATAGCATTTGCACTGAAGCTAAGACAGCTGACATTACACAGCACACAAGTCCCTGCAGTGTTTCATGTGCAAGATGCTTCAACTGGAGTAGCAGAGCATTGCCATGCTGTTCTGAACTACACTCCAGGGCTGTTTGTATTGTAAACCACCGTACAGCCATTACTTTGATGCTGCACTATGATTCTAGCCTTTTCTTGCAACTTGGCTTTTATTTTAAAATAAGTTTTGCAAGAGTGATAGCAAGTATATTGTTTAATATTTTTTTTCTGTTTATTATTTCCAGGCATCCATTGGACTGACACCTCGTATATGTGAGGTACTTACTTTTTGTTTCACTTGCATTTGTTTAAGCAATTAGACTTTCTTGATAGATTTCAAATTAACATAAACTGGTTTGTGCAGGGCCTCTTTTCAAGGAAGGATGATTACTCAGACCAGACAGCATCTTGCAGAGTAAAGGTCAGGTAAGTGTGTCACCGTTTTAGGCAATGCTATGAATGCTTTCAATAACAAATTCCCATAATCAAACAAAGTAAAGACTAGCTTATTTTGCTTTTGTTTTCTCAGATGATAATCATTTTGCAACAAGGGAGAGAAAACGAAGGATGAGAAAGTGTTAGTTTTTGTTTTCCATTTCAGTATAATTCTTTAGGTGCTGTCTGTTCACTTCTGTATAAACAGCTGAAATGAGAGTGTATTAAAAATTTTCTTCCTGTTTGTTTAACTCTTAAATTTGAACCACATTGCTCCATTCTATTCTTATTCATCGTTCCCATTGATTTAATGAAGCATTATGTTTGGAAATCGGGGAATTTGAACTAACTAGTGTGAAAAAAGCATAATTTATGGATTTTAAAATAAAATAAAGAATGCCTCCTGCTTCTTGGAAATCTGCTACTATGAGTTCTTTCTACATGCACTGCATGGGAAGGAGCCAGTAACAGAGATAATGAAAATTAATTCATGAACTTTATCATGGAAGGTCTATGTAAGATTCAGGTAGTTACATTGTCTAAATAGATGCTTGCTTTTTTAAAAATCATTTGCATTTCACATTAGTTCTTTTTCTTTTGCTTTTCAGCTTTCTTGAAATCTATAATGAGCGTGTCCGAGATTTGTTAAAACAATCAGACCGAAAGAAACCTTATACACTTCGAGTCCGAGAACACCCTGAAACAGGACCATATGTACAAGGTGAGAGCAGGCTTCACAGCTAGCATCGGAATTTCAAGTGAAAATATCATGTCTGTATCTATCCTTGCATATGTTCCTGGCATGATCCTAATTGCTTCTGCTCTTCCAGAGTTAATTTCCTCAAATATTTTGCTTGTTAAAATGAACATGTGTAATACACTGAAAGCTTTGCCTCTGTTATGCCACTGGCTGGATATCCTGCTCTTTTCTATTTGCTTTCCAGGCATGGGTCATGTGTGAGCCATAGTGTGTTGCTTGCTTTTGTTTTAAAGAAATCTTAATTTAATCAAGAAATCCACCAACAACAGCTCTAAATGGGTTCTCCAGACCAGCCTAAGGTCCCTCCATACCTGTTTCAGTCCTTGGCAGCAGTATATATATAAAATAACAAAGTAGATAAACTCAACCATTTGATATTGCAGGCCAGGCCATGAGAAGCAATTAAAAGCTGTATTACCCAAGTGAGAACCAAGTAAGCTTCATTTTCCTTCATTAAACTGAAAAAGAACAGAGTGGGTAATGTAGGTGCATTATATGATTAAAATCATCACACGCTATTTAAGTCACACTTGCAACAGCAGCCCCTCATGTGGCTTTGTTTTTTCTAGTGAATCATGGCTTCCAAATTAGGTGACACAGAACAGATGGGAAAAACCCCACATGTATTTTTTCCATTTCAGTTATCTTTCTTATTTTAGTTCTTATCTTCTCTCATTGTTTTTGTACTTCCAGTTCATTTTCAGTTTTGATTTGTGCCTTCACTTCAGGGTCTTACATGTCTTTAAACTGGAGTTTGGCCATTGGTACTTTGTAAATCAATTAGCTCCCAGTGTAAAGTTTGCCTGCTACGTTGCCATTTATCTGACTAACAACTGACAAAAGGCATGTGTCTCAATCACTGTACCAGTGCAAAATCATGCACAGTAGCTTTACAGTGGAGATAGAAGGAAGAGCCTTTTCCAAACTGATGCAAGTTTTGAGAATTAGTGAGTTTGTGTAGAAAGTAAACACATACGTTTTTTTTCAGTGGTGGGCAGAATTCCAAGGCTGCTTCTGGTATCACTCTGCAACTGCTTAGCTGGCCACCAAGTGTGCAGTAACACCTTAGGGGTATGCATTTAGTATACAAAATATGTATCACATAGAATTGTATTGGTCCTGTCACATCAGATCAAATACCGATTTGTTCTGGCTTTTAAATAGAGTTCTTGTCTCTGTTTTGTGAATTCCTCTTGTTCTCCCTGGTTCACTTTTCTCCCTCTATTTTTCTTTATCATGGGATTACATGTCAGATTGTTATCCTCACTTCAGAGATTAAGGCAAGATGTGACAACAGATAGGGTGACTTGACTGTGTGATTGAATGGAGCCTGGAATTCTCAGCTCTCATTCCCTAGCCACCTGCATTATTGGTCATAGCACATCAAACAACCAACAGTTGTTACAAGTTCCTCCTCTCAAAATTTGAAATAACACTTGGGAAGAGTTGAACTTGCATGGTACTATACTCAGGGGACTGTCTGGCATTCTGATTATTTCAACTGTGCTTTCCCAGCACATCAGCATCCTGTTCAAGGAGAGCTGGAAAATAGATGAATTGTTGGTCTCATTAGTATGGCAAACTTATCATTCTTTGAAAAGCAGATTCATAGACATTTGGACTTTATTGAGGTCTTTCCAAGATTCTCTTTCTACCTGCTTGTTATCAGAGAACTTCATTGTTGATGGAGTACAGATACTAATTATTTTCTTTTAGCAGCTGCTCATTCACCACACAAGAAAAGGTCTTTAAACTGCTTCCTTCCTTGGCAATTTCCATCCCTTTTCTCAGGCCTTATATCTCCAGTGATTCCTTGGCTGCATATAATGGAGTTTCCTTGTTTTAAAAGAAAATGAAGTTATAGCTTCTGCCAATGGGCTGGCTTGCCTTTTGTCACTATTTTGTCTTCATCTGGAACCTTCCAGGCCAAATCTGTCACTTCTTTTCCAGTTCTGGTTTGCATTTTTTTTGTTTGTTTGGTTGGGGTTTTTTATTTAATTTTAGCCCTTTTGAATAAGGATTTTATACTTGGACACAACTAAAAATTTTAAGTGGAACAGTTTTATGCTAGAGTTCTGAAATACCCTGTAGAAGTTCCCAATTGGTTGGATTTTGTAAAATAAGAGGAAAGGATAATGGAAAAAGATTAACCTAAATAATACTTACCAGCTTTGGCTATGTTTGTAAATCCAGTATAAATACTTTAGTTTAGAAGATTGTCTCCCTCTGTATCTTATGACAGCCTCCAGAAATAATTTTTTTAATGCCCCTAAGAGAAATTGTAATGATAAATGTGATTCGCGTTTTTAGAAAAACTGATCATATGTGTGAAAAATGAAGTAATTTCTCTGCTGAAGGCATCATGGGGTGTAGTTAGATGATTTTGTGAGAGCACGTGAACAGAAGTGATTTCAGGCTGATGAGTCAGTGTCTTAGGGCAACAGTCAGATGACGTTGTTTGTTTTTTTTAATATGTATATATAAGTATACATTAATGAATAAATATGCTTACGTACAGTTTATGCAATTATGAACTTAAGTTTGCTTTACTTGAGACAACCCTGGTGTCTTTTGCAGAGAGGGATTAATAAAGGTGCGATTACATAGCTCCTTTTCGAACTGCACTCATTAGCTCCCATCAAAAATAAGTAGTAGTGAGAAAGTCCAGAGGTCTTTTGAATGCAGGTGAGGAGTACAGTCAGCTTGATTTTAATAACATCAAAATCAAGAAAATGAAGTGGTTGACAACACTGATACAAAATGCCCTTTTCTACTGCAGTAACGTATTGTTGAAATCAACAATTGCTGATCTTTAATGAGGGCCTTCTGCATGCTAAAGTAGCCTTTGGCAGTTTTATATGTAGTCTCTCCGTGCAGGATCAGAGTACAAGAATATTGTTTCCAATAGCTAGAAGGCTGAGATCAGAATTATCAGCAAGCTTACTAGAAGTGGATCTTGTTTTGTATTCCGCTTCCAGGCAATTTGCTGTATGCAAGAAATAAAAATTATGAATGTCAGCAAAGCTCAGAAATGTTCCGTTATTTCCCATAGATCCAGTATGTTAAGGACTAGCATCTGTATTTGCATCATACTTCTTGTAAGCCATCAGTAATTCTAAGGTTTACTGACTTTGCAGGAGCTCCCCAGTGTACCATTAGTTTGTCAGTTGTGTGGTTGGTGTCGGTGATACTCAGAGTACAGTTAGCGCTGGATGAAGAACAGACAGAGAGGAGAATCAGAAAACTTAACCCCTTTAAGGATGCTTAGATGCTCTGGGCAATGCATTTTCCATTTGCAAGTCCAGTCAGGAAGTCCCAGCTCTGAACACTAAGTATTTTGAACAGTTTCCAGCCCATCATTTTTCCATGTAGGCTGTGAGATTGTAGCCCTTAAAATGCTGAAGTGTTTCAGTGCTTTGGGTTGGAATTGTTTCCAACTTCTCCCTCACAGATGGTTGCACTGTTAAGGAATCGGCCTCTCAAATCAGGAAATGATGCAATCTGTTTTGTTCCTCTGAGACAGATTTCTCAGGGAGATCCTTTCTTACTCCAAGGCAGATTTCTAGACGAGCAAGTGTTCTTGATCTTTGTATGGGACTTAAAAATGACTTTTCTTTTTCTAGCAGCCAACGGAACACTTTGGCTTTGCTTTTCAAACAGCATTTACAATAGTTCATTTACCTCATTGAAAAACTAAGTGTTTTGAACTGTACTAGATTGACTATTCCGGTATTTATGGAAATGTAGGTAGGTAAGAATTTCTTCCATGCTTCCATTTTATAATTGGATTTTTATTCAGTTAAATAGGACCCTGAAAAAGGGTCTGGGAAAACAATATAAGATAGTTTCCATATTCTGAGCTTTCAAGTTCCCAGTGCTGTTGGAAAAATAATGGGCCTCCTTCTCAAATGGAAAAAGTGATGACTTCTGGAATTAATGTAAAGGGACACTAGAGAGAAGAATAAATGCTTTTGTTTGAAAATCATCTTATACTTTGTGTGTGTGCGAGTGTGCATGCGTTGCACACTACAGGTTTTTTTTTTTTTAAAGTGTGGGTAATCTTTTTTATTTAATTGGGTCTCTATGCCTATCAGTTGTTAAAGGACTAAAATAAATTCCCATCTTTGGGTTAGATTTTGCTTTCATTTAAAAGAAAGCAAGCTGTTATCATGTAAAGACAGACTTTCTCTAACAGTGTCAGAAGTACTTATTTCAATCTTGTTGAATTTTATATTCATCTTGACTTACATTCTAGCAGCAGACAAATTATTTGATCCAAATCACATTTTTCCATACTCTGTCTTCATCCACACTCTTACGGCCTGCAATAAAACAAAACGAACCTAAATCACTGCAGGAGGAAGAAGTAGCCCTGGATTCCAGCTGTCAGAGAAAACGTTCTGGAAAGGAGTGTTTTAGTAGGTGTTGTATGAAGACTTGCTTCACAACTCAGGTGTTTTTTTAGGAGTCACTGCAGTACAAATGATAACTAATCATCACCATAAAATGCAAATGAGGCATATTAGACTGGATTTATGTGAAATACAAGCCTGTTGAGGTTAATTTTGTGTGTCTGCTGGAATCTGCATTTTGCAGGGGGCTGGCAGAGCTGCTGCAGCACAGCGGCACAATGCCCTCCACTGAGGCCCTCCGAGTCACAACCACCGCTCCGACACAGCAGGTTCTGCAATGCAGCATTTCTTTCATTTGTTTTACAGTGGGTTTTTTGCCCTTTAAAAATAAAATCAAAATGAAAATAAGACTCTGAAAGCAGGAGATAGGCAAAGGCCAGATGTTTCATATCATTATTTGGGTACCCTCTGGGGAAAAAAGTGTGAAGACTCCTAACTGTTCCAGGCTGAAGCCTAGTTAAGTAAATGGTAAATATTCATAGGAGTGGGTTTCTAATTCTGTTAGTTGCGTGAGCAGAGCAATTATCCAGAGGCAATGGCAAAAAGCTTCTTTACAGAATCTGTACCCAATTAAGAGCAGTGACATAGCTGAAAATTTCTTACAGAGTTTCAGTTATGCTGGTTCTTAAATAACATTGTTCTGCAGACATGTTGGGAAAAGGTCTGTACTTTGAAGGTACAAGGCATTTTTTAGTATTGATGTCACTGCATCTGAAGGATGGACTGCATTTTTTTTTTCTAATAGGGTTTTTAAAAAATAGAATAGTTACTCTAGTTGAGAGACTACTTGTAGAACAGATTGGCTTCCCAGTAGAACATCCTTATGCTCCTAATGTTGGGTAAATTGTTGGGTAAACTGAAACTTCCTGAGAAAAATATACATTTAACTCTTTTTAAATCTTTGGCAGGATTGACTCAGCATTTAGTTACAGACTACAAGCAAGTTGTAGAACTTCTAGAAGAAGGAATAGCTAAAAGGTATTTTATAAAACAAACCAGATCCATCTTTAGCACTTTTTTCACCATGTGTTGATTTCATTGATGTTTATTTTACTGACAGTGTTGCCAGTGCTTTGTTGTGCCAGGATGCCAGATTTGCTGATCCTATATGATGTACACATAAGATGTTATGTATCCTTATATTATCTAAAATAAGAGCTACAAGCAATCATGGAGTTGTTTCTTCAAAACTGATCCCCTTCTGACTTATCCACAAAATTCAGCCAGCTGTCTGGGATAAAAAATACATGGCAGGAAAACATTTTGCTGTAAGCAGACTTCAGTTTTTCTCTTTTGCTTGCTCGTGACACTTTAGACTGTATAACTTTCAAATCACTTGTTAGTGGAACTTAGTGATTTAAAATTGCTGAAAGCATAGTGTGTTTTTACTTAATTTCTAACAGTGTTTGCTTTATAATTATTTGGTTTAATTTTTATAGATTTTTTTTTTTAAGTGCTTGGTCCAAATCATGCATGTTTGCTACAAGAGAGCTGTGGGAATTGGCAAGCAATGAAGCCAATCACTTCAGCTCTCATTAGTCAAGAAACTTAGTTTTTTGACAGGGAGCCTTGGATATCAATACAACTTTCATTACAGTAATGGAAAAGTTATATTTGAAAGGATCCTCCAAATACAAATCACGGTTCCAAAATTGATATTAAGACTTATCATAAGAGAGGTCAAGATTTTAGAATATCAGTGATGCTAGGAAGTAAATAAAAACTAAGCTGAGTTTTCACAAAACCTATAATATACATCAGGATTAACTTCTGTTTGTAGAGATCAATAGATGCAACTCTTATTACCATAGACACTTTTTCAGAACAACAGAATTCCAGTCTGTTTACTACTGTAATCCTACAGTTGTCTCATTGCTAAGCAAATAGAACATATAGAGAAAACAAAATCAGAGGTTCAATAATTTGTGTGTAAGGTCTTTGTGATGCTGAAGTTTCAAACTTTATCACTTGCATGAAACCAAATAACTTATTTTTCTGAGTAACTTGTCAAAAACTTTTTTGGAATATACATGAAATGCCTCTTTATCTATCATCTTTATTTTTGTGAAATATTCTGTAGAGTATTTATTAGCCCATTATAACTGCAAACAAACTATTTTAAAACACTTGCAGTCTGGGAAATTATGCCAAATGAACATCAGCAAGATCTTAGGGGTAAAGAAGTTAGGGAGCCGGTTGCAATTGCCCCATATGGCTGGAGGCAGGAGAAGAACAGAATAGCACAAGATGGTTCCAGGTCAGACTATACTAGGAAGGTGGGGGAGGAAGCTCCCCTTGAGCATGGGTGTTGCCTTTCGTGGGGGAGAGGGCAGCTCCTCAACTAACAAATGCCTTCAGTAAACTCAGCTTGGTTTTCTATCAGTTGGTTTTCTTAGGCCATCTCCAGCCCTGCTCTGGCTGCACCTGCCCATTAAAAAAAAAAAAAAAGTAATTTCCAACATGCAATCATTATCTTTGTTATAACTCTCAGTGCTCTTATTTTTTTTTTTTCTCTTGACACTTTGCAAGGCTCAGTCTCAAATGCTTAAGAATAAAATTTTTAAAATTCAGGAAATACAAATTTCCAAATTTCCACCAGCATAGCCCTGGTGCTGTGTAAAGCAAAACAACCAATTAATCTAGATAATATTATTGGAACAGTTTAAAATATTAAGATGTACATCACAGGCTGTGATGAAATAGAATATATGAAAAACTAACACATGCATTCTACCAGAAAAATGCTCACATGGCTTGTGAGTAGTTGAGATGTGTAATTTGCCCTCCAATTACCCTGTGTATTGTCAGAGGTGAGAAGTGAGTACTAACACTTTCTCCTCCAAACCCTGGGGTACTTTCACTTTATAAACTTCAAGTGCCATTCTCTGCCCACTATAGAGCTGTTTTCTGTCTTCTGCTCTTTACCTAGTTGTTTGCTACCTCCTCCAACATCTGGATACTAGTTCACGTTCTCCTGCTTCCTCAGCTTAGGCTCGCTTATAACCGCGGTGCGCTAAGCCGCCTGTAGCTGTTGGCAGTGCCCACTCACTTGGCTGTGGAGGAGCAGGGAGCAATAGGGAGGAGAGTCCTGGCTTTGGCCTCCTGTTGTGGGTGCACAGCTACAGCTCCCTGCTCTCTAGTGCAACTGGTCTCTGCAGTACTCTGATAGCTGGGCTCATCACAAAAATGTGGTTCCACAGTCCTTGTCTGCACTACTGAAATTGCCTGCTGTTGTTGAGGGTAAGCTTGGCAAAACTGATGCTAAAGGCTGCACAAATAGCCAGTATTCAAGGCAAGCCACAAGAGTGACAAAAGAAAAGACCTGTGACCTGGCTTTTACCCTAGGCAAAACCCTGCTTTCTTTGAGTTTGTCTAATCAAAACAATGACAAAGTAGAGTTTCCAAAAGTTTATGTTACAGACAGAGTGGGAGAGTGCTGCTGCTGTTCCTCCTCCTAGCCAGAGGGCAGTGGTCAGAGGGCTAGAGTCGGATGACTGGTCTGTCCACATAGTAAAGCCAAGCAAGTGCTACACAAGTGAGTTACAGTATTCATCTGGTACTCATATGAGTAGACTGGCTAATCTCATTGGACTCCTCTAACAGTGTAAAACTACTGTATCGGCCTTGTGACGGAAGGGAGCCCTGGAAGTGGTGTATGAAGCTTTTTGAACCCTTTGAAATGCCAAGAAACAAAAATGGGGACAATATACTGGGCCAGTTCATTCAGTGGTGTTGGGGGTGAGCTGTACGATGCTGTTGCAGGCTGTACTTCTCTGATGTATTCTACCCTTACACAACACCTTACACCTGTGCTGTAAGGCTGCTTTCAGATATTTCTTCAGAGTGCTGCTGGTGGACAAAACCACCTCTAACTGAACCTTGGTTTCCACTCTTACAGGTCCTCTACCAAACTCTCTGTGATCAGATCCAAGAATACAGCCTATCATATTCTCCAAGTTTTAAGTTCTGTCATCTTCATTTATCTGCTGTATTTGTTACTTTTGCTTTCTGTAAACACGGGGAAATAAGCCGTTGTACTTGAATGGTTTGTTCTTCTTTCTAGAATCACAGCAGCCACACATATCCACAATGCCAGCAGCAGATCCCATGCTATCTTCACCATCCACTACACTCAGGTTAGCTAAAAATAATCATACTTCCTTTTTTATTCACTCTCAAAAAGCATTGTTCAATATGTTGTGCATTTTTTACTTGTCATTGTTTTGTGCCGTTCGTAATAATGGTGGAAGCTGTTACTTCCTTTGGATCACACTGCAGATATGTCACACTTCCTACACTGCCTGATGTCTTTGAGTGTTTACTTAGGTATTCTTGTTCCTTTGTGCAAGCTAATAGTCAGATGTGATGCCAAAGACTCACTGTAAAAAGAAATGTTTAAGGTTTTAATCAGCCCTTTGAAATGCAATACCACCTTCTAGGATGCTGTGAAAATTATGTGTGAATGTGTTTGAAGTTCTGTTTTGTTACACTTGTTTAGGATCCTTAACTGAAGTATGGCATTAGTTTAACACTTACCAAAATTTTGTATCTGTACAGCTTTTCAGATGTGCTCATCTCTTTAGCATTTGGCATCCAGTACTCTCCCAGAGACAATGCATCCTTTCTCTGGAGGAATTATATCTTTCCCTGGCAGGGAAGTCACTCAGTGATCCAATAGACCTTTTCTATCTTACACTTCTAACATCCTGTAATCACAGAACATTTTGGGATATTCTTCAGTCGTTTCACGAAAGACCTTTGGAATACATTAGTGGAAAATAACTGCAAGTTCTACAAGAAAGCCTTTCACAGTCACTAGGCAGTAAAGGTTTTTTTTCAAGAGGAAATTGGCATATGAGGGCAGTTTCTCTGTCGGGTGAGAAAGCTGTTGAGTTAATGGATTGAACATAGTCAGTGGGTCAAGGTCACAAAGAAAGGCAGCGAGACAGTCAGATGAACAACTTGATTTCAAACAAAAGAGCATATCTGTTTTATTTTCATTAATTAAGAGGAATAGTCTTCCTTACTTATATTTTTCTCTACAGGCTATATTGGAGAATAATTTCCCCTCTGAAATGGCAAGCAAGATCAACTTAGTGGATCTTGCAGGCAGGTAATAATATATTGAGGAGCAAAAAAGGTAATTTTATCTGAAGATGCTGGTAATACTGCCTTAAAAGATGAAGCATAATATTTTTAAATTTCATTAAATTAACAATAAGCCTCTATTCTGTATACAGTAACAAGGAATACTGAGATAATATTGCCTCTGTTATCTGTTCTTCTGTACTGAGTATTGGATTTCATTGGGGAAGGGAATTCCTGGGTCCTCAGATCCAGTACTGTGTTGTTCCATACGTTTAAGGTAGTTCCATTCAACCCTGTATTCTTAAGTAGTTTTTCCAGTAACTGTTGGTGGAATTACCAAATCTAAGCTTGAAAAGAGAGAGGGGGGGAAAAAATGAATGTATTCCTCATCGCTGCCTAGCATGGGAAGGAGGAAATATTCATATCTCGCTACCTGTGTTCATGTTCCAAAAGTTCCAAAGTCTCTCATCTTAGCTACGCATTTTAGTGAGGAACACGTGGTTTTGCTGGACGTGACAGAGAACAGAAAGGTGGAAGTTGTGCTGAAGAGTTATAGAAAAATGTCCTATTCTCCAGTTGTTCTTTCTCGAGAATGTCAATCACCATGCATGTCTGAGCAGAGAAAGTAGTACTGAGAGGATATACAGACTTCTGCTCTGAGGCAGCCTACCCTTGCAGAATTGTGAAATGTGTGTTGAGTTTTTTTTTTAATTCAGAACCATTAGGATTGTGTTGCCCAGTTCAGGCTTGAATTTATGTTTTGATGGGTTTTTAACAGTAGTTTGCACCAATGGCCTTTGCTTATGGTTGTTAGGACTTTATGAAACAGAGAGCAATGTAAAGTATTCAAAGCATATGTTGTTTTTAATTGCAAAGCTTGCAATTTCTGTTTTCTTGTATGTCAGAAAAATACATAACACTTTCATATTGATTCTATGTTAATAATTGAGCATTTTTGTTTAATTTGTATTGTCTTTTCCATGCTTGTGTTCTACAGTGAAAGAGCTGATCCCAGTTACTGTAGAGATCGAATTACAGAAGGTGCCAATATTAACAAGTCATTAGTTACACTTGGAATTGTCATCTCCACTTTAGGTAAGCACAGTAGTTCTTTATATTGAAGGGCAGTGATAAAAGCATAGAACTGTCTCGCCGTGTGCTGTGTCTTAATGTTTATCTATGTTTACAACAAAAAGCTGAACAAAACAGCTGTGTGGTATCTTCATAAACTGTAATAACACCTAAGAAAATTGAAGAGCCATGGCAGAAAAAGATAACCCCTTTCCTGAGCTCTGTGGCATTTCTTCTTCAGCACAAAATTCGCAGATGTTCAGCAGCTGCCAGAGCATAAACACCATAACAAGTGAAGGGGAGAGCAGTCATGCGGACAGTCCTTCCACAGGCAGCATCACTGGGACCAGGCGACCAGCTTACATCCCATACCGTGACTCCATCCTCACCTGGCTGCTGAAGGACAGTCTGGGGGGCAACTCAAAGACCATTATGATTGCCAGTGAGTTGGGTTTCTATTAATTGTTAACATTTTATACTACATTACCCCCCTTAAAATACATCTCTACTGCAGTGAGAAGAGAGCTATATCAGAATTTGTGCTTATACAGATTTTCATTAATACTTCATAGGGCACTCAAGGAAATGAAAAGGCATGCTGATTGTGCATGAAGTTAAGATTAAGAGCCTTTTCAAGGCGATAGCTTTGATTTAAAGTGATTTATTCGGTTATAAATACATTCTTGAGAAGACATTCTCTGAGCTTGATGAAATATCTCCAAGGATGGTGGTGTTTTTTAAAGAAGCAAGACTGAAAAAATCCACCTTTTTCAGAAGTGATGGGTTAAACTGATTGCCTTTAAAAACAGTGTTTCCTTTCTATTTGTTTTCTGTCTGTAGCTATCTCTCCTGCCAGCTCCAGCTACAATGAGACCATGAGTACCTTGAGATATGCTTCAAATGCCAAAAATATTATTAACAAGCCCAGAGTAAATGAGGTGAGGCGTTGAGTTCTGCTTTTCATTCTTGTTCCATCTTGTGGTGTGTATTATTTATGGTTTATTCAGTATATCTGCTCTCTGAATAAAATTCATACCTCTTTTTTCCCATGTTAATGAGAGCTAAATAGGAGCCTGGATATTACAGAAATAATTTCCTTGATCGCCTGCAGCTTAAACCATTTAGAATTTCACACCTATTTTATGTTCTTCATCTCTGTTCATTGAGTTTCAGTCCTCCTTGAATTGTTATGACATGTATGTTTACCCTATGTGGTTATCCTAAATATTGGCAGGGTTACAGATCTGTTAGGATTATTTGTTACTATTTAACCTGTTACTGTAAATGCATAATCCTTGCAAGCCTTTCTTTTGGCATGTTAAATGAACTCTGTTAAGGATGCAAAGTTGAGAATTCAGAAGTTAATATGCCAGGCCTTAGGTAGCCTATGTAGTCTTAATTTGTTTTCTTTTCAGTACACAAATTGGTGAAGCCTTTAAATACATGGGAATGATTTTTGCCACAGAAGCCCAGCTTCATTCATTGCACAAAATAGTCCTGTTCCAGGTTTGAACTCTGACTGTATGGCAGATTAATCTGTTCAGTTGTGCAGGAGTGCTTCACAAACTGCACAAGCTAAAAGGTGGCAGGGTATTAAGGGGAGTCAGATGCTGCCTTGGAGGACTGGGTCTTGTCACTGCCCCTGCTACAGCATTCTTGTTCAATGCTAGTCCAGGTGCTTAAAGCAAGCTTTCAATGTGTGCTTGTTCCTCATTTTTCACCCTTACCCATCACTGACATTTATCAAATGGAAGAAATGTAAACTGTCCCAATCAAAGACATGCTGTTAGAACAGATTGATTAGCAGTTGTGGTGGTTTTAGACACTATAATGATGAGAATGGGCATAAAAAAAAATCCATGGGGAAAGGCATAATTCTGTCTGTCTTCACAGTAAAATTCAAATGGTACATAATAATCAAGATCTATGATCACACATGCTAGAAATATTAAAACTCTTGAATTGCTGCTCTTTAACTGAGCATTCTTCACCTGGCATTCTGCATGAGGCTGCCAACCTACAGTGATCATGAAACTTAAGGACTGAATCACAATGCATCCATTTAAGGGGACTGAATTTAGTTTTTGAACAAACTTAATTCCAGCATTTCCTAATCTTTGCACAGTTGACTTTACAGCTTTAGTAGTGTTCTTTTGTGATTTGGCCTGGGTGTATCAAGATTTTATCCGTAGATAAAAGGATAGAATGTTAGAGATGTACTTCGTTTATTTACCTTTCTAATGACACTATTGAATCTTGGGCAGAAGGAAACCCTTCTTATACAAGGTTTTCCAAATCTAATTTGCATCCGTATTACCAGTGCTTCTAACTAGTTTTTAGACATCACTAGTGGCAGCAATAGTGTATCTGGTTTTGGCAAGTTCTCAACTCTGTGACAGGCCACAGGCAAGTAAACAGTCCTTCTGGGTTAGCCTTTTGTTACGTACCGCTTCTCGGGTGCCCATCACTCTCTTGCACAAACCATACTAGACCCTTAACTCCATCCCGTCAGCTAGCTGCCTTCTTCCTCTCACTGCAAATTGACCTGAGCCAGAGTGTCACTGGCAGCCCAGAGAAAGTTGACTCTTGACTCAAGAGTTTCCCAGAACAGTCAGCAAAACGCTGGTTTCCAGAATCTCCCTTTGCAGAGATGCTTACTCTGAAAATGAGAGAAATGCCACCGCACAAGCAGGCAGGAAATGCTTTGTATATCAGCTGCAAGGGCTTTTTAATACCATGGTTGGTGACATTCTGATATAGTCTCTTTTAGCCTGATTTTCTCCTCTGCATGACAGAAATAACAACATTTTTCTGACCTGATTGGGATTATTTTGAAGGTAAATCCGTAAAAGTAGTGATGCATCCAGCTATTGTTATGATGAGAATAAATACTATGGTGGGTCTGTGTTCAGAAAAGAGATGGAACAAAGTTTATGGGAAAAGAAAACCTATCAAAGATGGGAACCCCCCTGCCCCTAGGCAGTAGATCCCAGGGGCCTGTCAGAGTGGAGCAAGGACTACTGGTGTGACTGTACCTGTTCTCCTCCCCTCCTGGCTCTTGGAGAACAGATCTGCACTGATTACTTTAGCTAGAATTTTTTGAAGAATGATTTTTCTAATACCTGTGTCTCAATGTTTCAGGATGCAAATGTAAAACTGATCAGAGAATTGCGAGAAGAAATTGACAGGTTGAAAACTATGCTGATGAGCTTTGAACTGGTACGTAGGAACACTTCCCAACTGGATCTCTAATGGTGCTTTAGGTAGTTACAGTACCTTACTTTTGATCTTATCTGTTTATGTTTCCATGTTTATTGTAACTGGAGGGAAATTAAACTGTTCTCCAAGTGATTTCATAATGATTATAAGTCTAACTGCATTTCTGTTATTTATCCTTTTTCTGGCATTATATTGATAATCCTAAAGCATAAGCAGTTATGCAATGATTAGAAAGGTTGGGGTTTTTTTTGCCTGTTGTTCATGAAGTTGGATGGTTTTGTTGTCCAGAAATACCGTGAAATAGAAATATTTTATTTGTAGGGATATGAAAATACCAAGACAGTAAAAAATATTAATAATTGATGTGATTTCCCTGACAGGCTTGTTACAATCCTCTTTCCCAAAAAAGTGAACTAGTAGACCGCAATAGTATTTTGGGTGTTTCACCAAGCCTGCACACTCTGTCCCTCAGAAGAAGTTGTGAACGTCTGCGAGCCCTAACAATACAGCTGACATTCTTTGGGTTTTTCTCTTTTCGAATAATAATAGCATCTTGGTTTTCCATGCCACAGAGAGCATGTTTTTGCTGGGAGAGACTGGAACTACAGCCCAGGAGTTACTTACACAGACATATCTCTCTGTTAATATTCTTCCACTAGTTCTTCACAAAAACTTGCATGCAATAGCTAGAGAGGTGTAGGCTAGATGCTAGAAGGCAGCATCAAATATCTGTGTATTTCGTCCTTTCTTCTCCTGAGTTCATCTCCTTGAAAGCTGGGAGAATGAAAGAACATGACTGCTAGTTGTGAATAAGGAAACTAACATGTAGATCTTGGTGACTGTTGTTTGTACAGAGGAATTCCAGTCCTTCTTGGAGCGATGACAGGGATGGAAATCTGACTGAGCTCGTTCTTCAGAATGAAATGAAGGTGTGTATGATTTATTTGATGCTGCAACTCTCTCCTGTTTCACTGGGACGGAGGGTAGCATTGTCATAGTTCTGAAACCACAGTGAAAATGTTTTTGTCCTAATCCTTTCCTGTTTGCTCTGAATATGCAGAAAACTTCCATCCTTAATACAAGTTAGGTGTTCTCTACCAATTTGTGATGAAAGTCTCATGTCCTTAATGGGATACTGTCCCTTGTGTATCACTAAGTCTGCACAATCTCCTTGTTTGAAAGCTCTCAGTATATCACAGTAATTCATTATACAGAGCCTCTCTCTTCTAAGATTAAACTTCTCCAATTTATTCAAAGGCAATTATTGTGCAGTCACCACATAACTAGGAAGATTTGATCACTGGTGACCTGGAAAGGTTTTGTAGATCTTAAGTTTACTTGAAGACGAGCAAAATAAGTAGCTAGCGTGATCATATGTCTTTCTGACATTTTGGGAAAGAGTCTTCAATAGATTAAACCTGCTTCACTAGGTGGCAGTACAGGTTTTACCCGATTTTTTTTTTTGGTGCTTGTTGCCTCAGAAATAATACTGCAATTAGAAATATACCTGCATTGCAACTGCTGAAACAATTTTGCATCTAGTAACTGGAAAAAAATGCTGTTCTTTCTGAAGAAATTTATGTATGAGAAAAATTAACCTGCTTAGTAAGTGAAACAGTTTCCTCTCCTGTTCTTTAAGATTGAGCAGTTGACCAAAGACTGGACAAGTAAGTGGACAGACAGGAAAGCCATCATGGAAGAATACAGTGTGGACATCAACAAAGAAAAAGCTGGAGTAACAATAGATTCTAGTTTACCTCATCTAATGGCCATGGATGATGATATCCTTAGCACAGGAGTTGTGCTGTATCATCTCAGGGTGAGCTATTGTCACTTGTCTTATTTTTCCCTTGAATTTGAAAACACTTGTTTTCTTTGGAAACAGAGAACAGTTAAGGTGGCATTACAACAACAGCTATCAAAAAGTCAAGGCCACAATCCACAAGACATGAATAACAGGAAAAAAAGCAGAAAAGGATATGTGAAAATGGAGGAGAAAAAGAATTCATGTATGGAATAATAAGTTGACCTTTTATGAACGCATGTGCAAACTATTTGATAATGTATCATAAGCAAAGTAAAATACTCAAATTAGACATTAGTAGTTTGTCCACAAAGCTTGAGGACAGTGGTGTGTGTGTGTGAATGTAAAGGATGGTGCTTAAAGTATACCAGACGTACTGGTCCAGATTTTCCTAGGTACCTGTATACTTGAGACTGGAATACTTGTGTATGTGTAGATCAAAGTAAGCTTTAACAAGAACAAGCTCACTTCAGTAATGACTTCTTTATATTGCTCTTTTAACCCTACCAGGCCTGCCAAGTAAATTCCAGGTGTGTAACTTGAATGCTAATTACTTGTGGTCCCAATTGAGTGGCTGATTTCCAGGATCAGGTAGAAATCCTGGCTTCGTAGATAGTGTTTTCTGTGTAGCTGCTCATCTAAGGCAACGTTTTCACCAAGGAACTTTCATAACATTGGATGTTACTCCACATCATGGCTGATGATGTGCATGGCTAGGTCAAATAGTTTTAAGGGATTTAATTTTTATTTTATTAAGTCAGTGATGAACTGGACTTTAACTTTTTAATGTTTAAATTAATGGAGATTACTGAAATATTGATGCTGTTTCATGTAAAAGGAATGATGGATGGGCACCTTTACAGAGGTGCACTCAGCAAAAAATACATTTAATATGGCTAAAAATTATATATCTGTCTACTACTAAAATATCTTAATGCAAATCCAGGTTTTCTGTGGCTTATATAGTTTAGGGACACAGGATTTTTTTTTTCCTGTTAAAAAGCTGAAACAAATATTTGAAACAGAAATCATGCTGTTCTTCATCATGTTGAAAGAGAAACTGTACTGATTTTTCTCATGCCAGCACAAAGACATTGTACCAGGTAATAATTAGGGACCAAGTCATAATGTCCAGTTCTGATCAACATATAACTTGAACTACTCAATCCTACATTAACATCAAATATTTATTAAACGTAATTGCTACTACTTAAATGTCTATCCATTGTGCGCCATTTTGGAAAGAGCAAGTATTTTCACAAACTAATTTTGACAACACCTAAAGTAATTTAAAGATATGCATTCATTGAAAGGTCACCATTAGTGTCTCTCCGTCACACTAACATCTTTGTCCCCTCTTTCTTTGCTCCTAGATGCTGCCTTTTCTTTTCTTTGTGCTTTGCATCTTTTAGACTCTGATGTCTATTACCTTCATCTGAACAGCAGGAAGGTAAAATATTAGTGGTTCCTTACATATCAGGGCTTCAACATATAACAGCACTTTACATTGTACTTCTAGAGAGAGGTCATGGCCACAGTTTTCACACCATGTAGAGTAAACATTGTGTTACTCTTTTAGTCTCTTGATATTCCATAGTATTAATTGCACTAATCTATACTCTGCCTGTGCTTAAAGAACCTTTCTTAAGTTCTATTCTTTTTTTCTGGCTTTCATTAATGAAAATATGTTTTCCCTTTAACTGACCATTTTGCATAACTTAAAAATATGGGATTTGCTTATATTGTTTTAGAAAAAGATATACTTTACAAACTTTTTTGAAAGTTGGAGTATTCCCAAAGCTGAAGGGGAAAGCAATCTCACTCTTCATGGTTCTGTAATGCACCTTGGGAATTCTACCCTTGGTCAGGAAACGCTGCCAGAAGAGGGTAGCAATTTTATAAGCACTTCAGATATGAAGATGTACATTGATACGTTAAGGTGAAGTTGTGTGATCGTTTCCTCTGAATCTTTCACTTTTTCAGGTGGAATACTCAATATTAAATTAGGAAAGAGTATAAATATTTTAATAGCTCAGTAATAGCATTGGAAAAAATGAAATCAACGTGGGCCTGCGTTATGGCTATTTTTGTTTTGTTTTCTTCTTTAGATTGAGTGACTTTCTTTGTATTGCATCTCTACCCTTGCTCTCAGCTGCAATTTTTAGTTGTACTTACCCAGAATCACTCCACTAACTGGGGTACTGTTGTGAATTTCGTGAGCCAATACTGCTGTAATGTACTTTCCTGAATTGAATTGTATTATCACAGTTATTTCAGCACACTGGAAAGAAGTTTCTTTTGGAATTACAGTAACTATTTCTTTTCTTAGCCAAGAAGGTAGTTGATAAAGAGGTCATTTAGGAGTTGGTTTACTTCTCATTGTCTAAAACACATGTTGCTAACTCACTTGATAGTGTGAGTCAAAGGCCATATGGATCATAAGTTTTCTACAAATTGTGACCAAGCCAGATGAATATTTTGTGGTGGAGTCCACTGAACATTAAGCTGACATATAACTTGATAATTACTCCAAAGCAGGGACACTGGGCACAATCCAGTTTTCAGCCTCTCCAGCAAGGGAGTCTCAGGAAGGTTTGTAGCAGAGGCCTCTGTTGGTTCAGATAGCTGAGCTCTGTGAGGAACTGAATGATAATCAATCCCTTTCCATCCAATGCACAAAACCCTTGTGATTTACCCATAATTACACATAACACCATCATCTTACAGTAATGCACAGCTTCCCTTTTCCCAGTCTTCAGGCTCCAGATTACTACTTCTTGCTTCATCTTTAAATCTAGGTTATAATGTGCTTGGAGCAGAAAGCATATTCAGTTTATTCTAATTAGAATGCAAAAATCAATCAGTTTAATGACCATAATTAATTTTAATATGACTGAAAGAGTTGGCACTAAAGTTGTTTTAGAGTTCATTCACACATCAATTTACTATAATCAAGTATAGTGTCTGTTCTGAGCTGGGAAATGATCTTGCTTTGTTTTCTTAAGGAAAAAGATAGAACCGGTAATGGAACATACTAGACAGGTGGTAAATATATTGCTTTTTTTGGTAGTTTTTTCTCATAGTACTGATTAAATTACTCTGTTTTACTGATATTTGCATTGTACCATAAGAATACTGTCCCACTTCCATCACTGGCCCGTAATATGGTTTGATTCAGCTTGTTCTGGAGGCTTTTGTTCCAAGGCAGGTATTTTCTTTGAAATTATTGAATCTTTTAAGTTTGGGAACTTGCCCATATACCATAATCTCCTAGAAGACATTTAATAAATGTCATTTAAGTTTTGGAAAAAAGTTCTCCTTTAGTAGTTAGTTGGACAAATTCATAATCTATGACAAAGTTCCCTTAAATAGAAATTCTGTTACTTTTATATCTGAAAAACCTAGTTAAGAGAATAATCATTTTGCAGCTTCTTTCTTCCTGCATGGATATTTATAAGAATTATCTAATTTCTGCAAACAACAAGTCTCACTGTAAAAGTTAAAAGCATCAGAACATGTGTTCATGTTCAAAATGCTTATCTCGGGCACAGTCCAAAAATCATCCACTGAGGGCTACCTCATCTGCTGGAGTCATAATAGGAGAAGCGGACATAGCTGCGGGATAAGAAGTAATTGCACTGCTATGGGGCACAGCAGGCTGAAGTATTATGAAGTAGTAGATAGAGTTTGCTGTAAACAATTTGGTCATTCAGAGGTGATTTATTTCAAGCATTTGCTAAGATGCTGTACCAAAGATTTTTTTTAAATGTAATATATTATCCACTTTCAGTAACCAACTTTTTAGTTTTTTCTTGTTTTAGGAAGGAACAACCAAAATTGGAAGAAGTGATTCAGACCAAGATCAAGATATTGGTAAGAGAATGATGTTACTAATTATTTGATGATATGGTCAGGTTAAACCAATAGTTTTACATCTGTTGTGTTATAACTAGGTAATGTTTCTGTTTGCCAGCTTTCTTTATGGGAGAAGGGTAATAGAAGAGAATAATTAAGTCGGATAAAATCTTTCAGTTACTTCTTGGTTTTGTTTAAGAGGTCAAAGACGGTCTTGACCACATTGAGATTTCAGAATTTTCTTCCCACTTGTGAAGTGCTGCACTACTGCTCAAAAATGTCTTCATCTAACATCCAAATCTTGGTATGTTCTATCCTAAACTTGTGGCACAAGTGGTCATGAGACATTGAAAATGCTTTTCAACTCTACTTGGGCAGAGTATTTTAGATAAAAAAGCCAAATTATTCAGAAGATTTTTTATTTCATTTAATTTCTGCTTTTAATTTTAACAGTCAATCTCAAGAGCTACAAAGTATGAGAGAGAGTTGAAACATTATACTGAAATTGGAAACTTTGCGGTATCTCAGCTTTCATTAGTTCTGCTAAATTTGATTAAGTTTGATGATTTTCTGTCAGTAGCTTAGTAGAATATAAACAATTAATGCTATAATAGCAATACGAAAATTCAGCACAAAAGAAGAATTTGCACATCAGCTGACAAATCAGAGTGTATAGTTTTCCAGAACCAGAAAAACTTTAAAATAGCAATCTCGCTACTTTGTATCAAGTAAGTTTTTCTGTATTGGGTACTTGGCTAGCAGTCAGAGGTGACAACTTAATCTGCTTGCTCTGCACATCACACAGTTCTCTGAGGTATGAAGTATGCAGCCATAGTGTCAAACAGTGCGTGGTACTTCGTTCTGAGGAAAGTAGTGCAAACCCAACCCCTTCAGCAGGTGAGATAAAACAAATCTATACATTCTAGTTTTGCAGGGACGGTGGATTGAAAGGGATCATTGTATGATCGACAACAACTGTGGGATTGTGACACTGCGGCCAGTTCAGGGCGCACGCTGCACTGTGAATGGGTGTGAAGTCACTGGATCGTGTCGTCTGTCACAAGGTAAGGCTTGCTTTTTCTGTGAATGATGCATTATAATCAACTTACCTCTGGAGTTTGGAGACAAGGATTTATGGAACTCATGCAGATCTAAGAAATATATCTCTGTCTCCTACTGCTGCATATCACAACAAGGTTTAATCCATGGCTAGAGCTTCCAAAGTGGGACAAATAAATTAAGTACCCTACAGAAAGTGAAACGAAGACATAGGTGACAATATTAAGGCCCCTTTTGGCAGCTATAGTCTGTAGCCTTCAGAAAAGGGAAGATGTGTAGTCAGAGGCACTATTATGGAAAGTAGTGGAGACTGGCTCTAAACCAGTTGACCACGGGTAGGGTTTTTTGGAAATTATGTAATATGGTTGAAATGACCTTCAACTTTCACACAGTATGTTTTGGTGGGCAGGGTACTAGGCACTGAGTCACAGGCTGTGGTGAATGAACTCAGATGAAAGGGATCAGACTCCCATATTTTCAGGTTGCTTAAAATAAATAAATAAATAAATAAATAAATAAATAAATAAATAAATAAAAACAGTCCGGTTTCTGGGAACTTGTGGTAGTCTGTATTTGTAAAAAGATAGTGTAAAAACAAGTTTCCAGCAGTGCATTAGTTACGTTTTTGATATGAAGTCACAGTGATCTTTAGTATGAACAGGGAATTTACTGTTTATGTTAAGTTTGCAGAGATCTCCAAGATTAGTTTGCTTGGATGCTGTCATTACAGAATGGTAACTTTTCTGTTCCATAGTGGCAAATTCTAAAAATAGTTCTCTGTTGTGTGACGGTCAGAAAGCTGTTGGTCAGAACAGTTTGGGATTTTTAGCATACTATTCTGTAATAGTTAATATATGCTGTAGTCTGTATGCCAGAGTTAAGAAACTGACAACGTTTTAGTGACCAACTGTTTGATGAATTATGTGTCTCTAGATTTCTAATTATTTTTTTTTTCACAGGGGCCCTTGTTGTCCTTGGCAAGTCTCATAAATTTAGATTCAATCACCCAGCAGAAGCTGCTATCTTAAGACAAAGAAGATCAGTAAGTTCTAACACTGTATTTTTGTCTCTTAGTTCGTCATTGATTTTCCTAATTATTTTCCCTCTTAAAAGCAAGCCTGATATAATATTTCTTCTCATCATCATATTCCCTTGCTTCATTTCCTCCATCTAATGGTCTGTAATGACAGTAAACCTTTTGTGGCAGGACGGTAGCATTTCTTTCAGATGTGCTTAGCAAAAGATGATGCAGATCCCTTGAATAATTTAGTGTTTCCTATTTATAGTCATTACTACAGTAGCATTGAGCCAGAAAGGCAGAATGCCACAGTGAAAAGAGTAGTTAAGATTTTTCCACATTTGATAATTTTACGAATTGTTTTCGTTCTCTGTCATGTCACCATCCCGAATGAGATATACTAGAAGAAGTGGAATATTTCTGGGATTAAGTTCTTGAGTATTGTTGACTCTGAAAGCACTTAATTGTTACATACATCAGAAATAGATAAAACATTTCTTGGTATGTTAATCTCAGGAACTAACTACTGCAAGATACTATTTGGTCAGCTAGTTCAATAATGTTTCAGAAAAATTTGATAATTCTTAAAATGACTGGCATGTGTAA
Source organism: Tyto alba (assembly GCF_018691265.1). Lineage (NCBI taxonomy): Eukaryota > Metazoa > Chordata > Aves > Strigiformes > Tytonidae > Tyto > Tyto alba. The sequence goes on from NW_024881280.1 coordinate 9,053,348, forward strand.
CTAAAAAAACCTAGCTCAGAGAATGTAAATTCTTTGGTTTAGGACATAACCATATTACCAACTGATACTGGCAAGAATCTACCTTTTAAAGTGGATTTTCACATAGTAACATTTTATACTTTCTGCTCAACTGTCCTTTTGTACTCACTTCTGTCATTGAAATAAGGGGCTTAACTTCCATTTGTTTTCGCTCTTAATTTCTTGATTAATGAAACATGCAGTACATTAAAACAGAGCTACAAGAAGTGCACTCAGTAACAAATACTTGGCAATTTTGCAAATTGTCAAAGACTAAGCAGAAGTGTAAATGAGATTATAAACTCACACGGGAGGTATTATGCAGCACTGCACACAGTAGTTAGCAATGGTGGTATTAATGGTAACTTGGAAGTTCCTGAGTTGCTATGATATTGCTTCTTCCTGTTCTCGTGTTGCCTGTTCTGTAGATTAATGAAAACCCACCGGTTCTCAGCTGTGGAACTTTGGACTCGCTCAACTTGGATGGAAGTTGCACCCATTCTCCTCACTATATCTTTTCTTCTCTTGACAAGTAAGTTTAAAAAACCCAAACAAACAAACAAAAAAAAACAAACAAACAAACGATTTCTCATGTGGGATAATGTCTGAAACCAGGGCTTGGTTTGGTCAAAACTAAGTTGTATATAGAGTAGGTTCCATCATGTTCTCAAGTGATCAAATAAAAGTGTCTGAGAAAATTAATTGGCCAACAGATTAATATACAGTGTTATGATATTCAAGAAACAAACTTGAAAAGTTATTTATTGATGCACAATGAAGAAAATGCCTCATATGAGTGTGTCAGCCTTAAATCAATTCACTTGCACACCTGCATTAGAGCTGTTTTGATTTATGAGCTAATCTATAATTTTTATAATAGTAAAATTACAAAAATGCCCAGAATGGACTTTTCTAGATATGATTTAGCCAAGGTAACTATTACCAATTCAGTTCCCCAACTGATTTGTTGTAGAAGTCAGGTTTGTTTATTCAGGTTTGTTTATTCATAAATTCCCTTTAGATCAAGGCTTCGTTGAGCCTTTCAACTCAAAAAGCCATTGTGATTCTTTTTTTAAAAAACTGAACATTAAATAAGGCATAGGCTGCTTCCAAAATGTTGAAGAACTGATCATACTCAGTGTCTAGTGTATGCTTTTCATGTCAGAGTCTTTCAGAAAAGGGAAAGGATTGGTGTAATGAAGACAGTGTTTAATATGTATGAGGAGAGTTAAGATACCTCCTGTGTTTCAGTTCATAACATTAAAAACAGAATATCACAGAATTAAATGTAATTGAGTTCTTTCTCTTTTTTAATTCCTCTCAGCTTGGCACATTCAATTGACCTGTTAAAGGCAAGAAACAGCCATCTTCTCATTCATATCTGTTGATAGTTCTGCTTCTTGCTAGAGTGTTTTTGGTGTGGTAACACAATGGGAATCTTTTATCTCTTTCTAGAGGAAGTATCTCGTCTTTATGAGCATAAAATATTATCTCTGTTTTGGACATCTCTTCATACTTCTAGTCAAGTGGCTTGCTTTCCACCTTGGAATAGTGTGTTTTCTGTGTGTTCTCTTTAATGTGTCTAATCTCTGCATTTGCGTTCCATTTGCTGCAGTGATACATTTGTGTACAAAATGTATTTCATTTTGTTTCTTTATTGAGGTACGTTTCACACATCACCGCTGTTATTTTCTTTGTAAAAATTGCAAAGCATTTAAATATAAGGGTTTGTCTAATGATCTTCAAAAGTAGATACCAGGTTGCTCTTTACATGAGTGTGAATGTCAGACATGGAGCTTTTGACACAGAAATTTGTTGATGGTCCTAGAAAAACCTGCAGGAGTCCCAAAGCATTGTGAACAGTTTAGCACAGAATCGCACTTGGTTTTCTCCCGTTTAACTGACAAAACTGAAGAACATTTCTGATTGATATATTTTTTTTCCAGACCACGTTCAGATAGCAAATTTGTTTCTGCTGATCAATTATTTAATCATTTGGACAGTACTCTGCATATTATACTGCTTAGCATCATCCTCATATTTACCTAGAGTGTTTCAAGTTGTTATTTCAGTGAAAATGTAAAGCATTATAGAATTGCATTCACTTGATTTTTATGAATGTTAATCTCTTACAGGAATAAGCTATAAACTATTTCTAATATTAGTTGGTTTTCACTTTACATAATCCAGTGGTCTTTTTTTCTTTTTGAATAGTTTTTTGACAAAGGTAAGCTGAATTGGTCCATTCAGCCTTCCTTTACAGTAACCAGTAAGCCTGTGTTTCTGTCCAGACAAGTAGTTTTGCTCATGGAGAGGGTTATGATTGAGACATCTAGCCAAATATCTAGAATATAAGAATAAAATGAGATAAATGTGGTCTCAAATTTCCAGCTTTCGTGAAGAGAAGTCAATGTCAAGTACTGGAAGTTGTGTCTGAGGTACTTTGCAAACAGTAATACAGGACTAAGTGGCCTACACAGAGTGCTTATTTGCTCACCAGTAAAAAGCCCACCTAGTTCAAGGTCTTGTCTGTCAGAAATAGATCCTTAGAGGAAAACACAGGAACAGGGAAAGCTATATGTGTCTGTCTGTCTCTCACCCTTTATCTCCCCCCTCACACTTGGTAGTTCTTGATGCTCTCCAAGCTGCTAGCAATCTGCATCTTAGAGTCTTCCTGTACTGAAAATTACAGTAACATTTCTGTGTATAATAGGCTTCAGTGAAGTTTTCTTGCCTTCTTTTTGAACATCATTATGATTTCCTATTTTTATTTTTACAGTCAAAAATGTAGAAACTGTAAAGAAAACAAATTTTCTTCTGAACTAAGGTAAGACTATTAATATGTCTAAATCATGCTGAATTTTTTGGCCCTTCTAGCTTTGTTGCTCTTCTGTGCTACACTGATTTCCTCCAGAAGCGATGTAAACTAGGCTTCAAGCTTTAATTAGATATCATCATATTGCAACAAGAATCTCTACATGCAGCTGAGTTATAGGCAAATCTCTGCAACAGTGTTCGCTCTCCATACTTGGTCTTGTGCAAATGATTTGCACCTTTGTTGCAGGTGTAATCTATGTTTTAAAGCCATGACTAGAGTGGTGTTCATGCTGAAGTTGCCACCAAATTACAGTATATAAGAATCCTAAAATATATTACATTTTATATCAGTAAAAGGTACTTGAAATTTGAAAATATTGTAGTAGGTATATTGAATGTTCCTTGGACAAAGTAGCTTCCCCTCTGGTGAGAAGAAAATGGCTTTATGGAAGAGTCAGGAAAAAAAATCCTAGCACAGAACATGATTCATTCATGCAAAAAAACACAGCAGCAGCACACAAAAACCATTCAGAAATTGTTGGGCTTCCATGGGTTTAAGTACTCTTTAATCAGAAACTGATGGTACTTTGCTTTCTTTTTTATTTCAGAATATGTGAACATATATATCATGGTAATGATTACTTTGTCTTATCTCCCATGCTTGTCAGTATGATGACATTTTTCTCATCTGCTTTTCATGAGTTGAATTACCAGTTCAACCTCTAATTGTATGTTAAAATGAGAGAGAAAACAGATTTCTACCATTGCACCCAAATATTAAAGATTTAAGCATGAAACTTTTCTTGAAAAGGGGTGTGATTCATTGTACTCTTGGCTGCTTGCTTGTACACCCTTCTCAGTGGAGCCCCAGCACTTCGAACTTCTGATACTTGTTGTCAGCCAGCAAACACACAGGCGGCTTGTGACTGGCATCAGACATGTGCTGGCATCACCACAGATAAGCAGATAATGAAGTTCTTGCTGCTGTCATCGCCTCAATAACTTACTGCATATAAATGCAAACCCTGATTTTGTTCTTTAGCTGATTTGAAAAAAAACAGGAGTTGTTACATTAGAGTCCAGCGCTATAGCAGTACACTGAATTAATTTTAGCTGCTTGGAACATGTGTAAGCTTTCTTCCCTGGAAAATACCAACATTATTAAACCAGAAAAAAAAAAAATCTTATAAGAATGTGTGAAATTCTACTGAACTGGAAAGGAAACCGTGCCCATAGATATGGCATTTGATGCTGGAGAACAAAACACAATTACTATTCTAATGTGGTACAATTAACATGTCCAACTAATATTTGTAAAAATAATACTCTGAGTTCTTACCAACAGTTTTCATCTGAGAATTTTAAAGTGTTCTATAAATATACGGTAAGGGAATCTTTTGCATCTCTTAAAAGTTCCCTCAAATATTTTGTTTCACAGAAAAAGGCACTGTGTCAATTACAGCAACTTTACAACTTACAGCAGAATCATGTACAGTAGCTTAGCAGGCAAACTAACTGATTCTATATATAATTGAAACTGTAAGGGGAAAACCTGTGATAGATTGTAGTTCCAGCTGAACTGGAATTTATCAAGGCAGCGGTGACCTTTACTGGAGTGCGTGGCAGTGTCTTGTGCCTGTGACTCCTTGCCAAAGAGAGGCCTGCTTTAGAAGTGTGTTTAAAGGGTTGCCTTAAATAAGTCATTGCCTTACTGTTGTTTTGGGGGCTTAGGCAAAGAAAAAAATGAGGGTTTGCATGGAAAGTCTAAAAGAAAAACCCAACCAAAAAACACGCACAGGTATGCTGTTTCTGTAAGCAAACCAGCTAATCAGAAATCCAAATGATACCTCACCCGACTGTAATTTCTGTGAAGGGGATTACTCTGGGTGTACATTTCCAAAGATCCGTTATTTCTAAAGGTTCCTGACTCTGCTGGCCATTTTGACTGATTTCTGGTTCCCAGATCCTGCCAGCCACGCCCCAACTTTTGCTCTGAATTGTGAGTGGCATTGCTTTGGGAGGCTGGAGAAGGTGATAATACAAGGTCTTTGTATCTCCTTCATCGCTCTCCCCTTTGCTTTAAGGAGGAGAAGGGAGAGGCTTGAGCCTCTGCGTTAGGCAGAAGCAGATGTCTGACCTCATACTGCTGTGTGATGCTCTGAGGCCCTGCGGGGAGGGCCCTGGATTGGACACGGGTGGAGGGGGGGAGGATGGAGTGGGGGTGGAGGTGTATCAGTGAATAGGCTTGTAACCCTGACTTGTGATTGCTCTCAGTACCGGGATTTGCAAGGGTGCGAAATTCCTTGACAACATCTTTTTATTCTGCTTTATTATTAACTCTTCTTCCCCTGGAAAAAATATTTAGTAAAAGCAAAATGAGACTTGAACACTAGGCAGATAGAATGATGAAGATGCTAACTTGACAGATGTTTTCTTTGGGAAAATTGTGAAATTTCAGCTTTTAGCAACAGTGGTTATTTTCACTTTAGTTTGTCTATTTGAGCCTTAAGATTTTGTTGCAGAAGTCATTCAGCCTCACCACAGAGCTATTGCTGCCATAGTTACTGTAAAACTGCATTATGCTGTAGCAGCCGCCAGCCTCTGCATCAGCAGTAGAAGTGTTTGGGGAAGAGGGGAGGAGAATTGCACAATAGGATCCCGGAGAGCTGACGACAAAACAGGCTGGAAAAAAAAGGGGATTTATAGATGGTTCATTTAGCATGCGTCATGCAAACTTTGTGGAGAGAAAAATGAGACGGAAAAACAATCCAGCAGTATTGGTATAATATGAAATTTTTCTCAGTAATTTGTGATTGTCCTTAGTTTAAGGTTGGTGTCTTTCTGTTGTTGTAATTTTAGTAGCTGTTTTTAAAGGTTTACTTTGGAGGAGGGGTAACTGTTGACACTTATTGCTGCATTTGGTACACTTAGAAAAATCTGCATGCTTTTATGAAATTATATAGAGGGTTGCTTTTTTTAATATGCTATATGCCAGTCCCATGAAACCAAGATTTTATGTATATCTTGATACCTAGAAAAATTAAGCTTTTCGTCTTATGTTTGTCCTGTGGTTATATTATTTTCTGCCAGAACTATACTGAGCGTAGATTGCTTATGTGGGAAGGCAGGAATGCAGGCAATAGCAGAAATGGGTCTGTGCTTGCTTCCTGTATCTCATAGTATTCCTGTATTTCAGGTCTAAATTTAACAGCACATCTGATTTAAGATGTTTTACATGAAAGAATTAAGTGATTTTTGTCTACCTATTATAGAATATGGCTAAATCCTTATGTTAACTGGATTGATATTTGGTTTTAGTTTAATCATTCAAACATGCATTGCGCAAACTGATGGTTCTTTAAACCATCTATTAGGTGATTCGGTTATGAAGTGTGTGTGTGTGTGTGTGTATCTTATTTTCTTCCTGGGCCATTGTCACCTAATGTTTTAGTTTAGTTTGTCGTGTTATTTCCATAAACAGCAAGAGTGTGTTGGTGTGACATGGCATGTTTGAAGGTAGAAAGTGAGCATTCTTACTTCATGCTCATGGTTTCAGCAGTTTCTGTGAGAGATCTGCATCCCAAACCCAAATCAGCCAGTTATTTTGCTCTGAGTCAGTAGTCTGACAGCCAGAGGAAAAACATCATCTGGCATACCTGTATTATGTAAGTGGCTCTGCATGCATTTTCATTGTCTTTTTGTTCTGCTTGAGAAAACCATCTTTAAGAAGCAACTTCAAAAAAAGGTGGTTAATGTTCAATCTCCACATTCAGACCTGTCTTTATTTCTCTGCCTGGTTTTTGTTTTGTGCTGTAAAAAATTAGAAGATGAAGCAAAGAGGCACTGAAATAGCAGCAGAACTACAGTTCGTATATATACCTTCCGCAGCAGTATTTTATTACAGAAACTTTAACTTTAGAGAGAATTGTACCAACTAGCTCCATCACCGGAACAAAAGCAGCAATAATGCAATGTAATACTTCAATGGTTGCTGTGCCATGTTAGTTTTCCAAAGGTTTAAAGTGAAGTATGGGTATGTCTCTGTACTCTGCCTTTTTGGGGTGTAGCCATAGTATGGAGCTGTGATTAATAACATCAGTTTGGCCTGCACCGTGTTCTGCTCTGTGTGCAAATGCACATGCCTGTTGGAAAGGATGTTACAGTTTTATGTTAGTTCAGCAAAAAGCCATTACCACACACATGAGGGAATATGCTAGTGTTGCTGAGAACAGCAAACAACACACTTCCATGGGCATTGTTTGCTTTGCTTATTCTCTGATACTTTATAATCTATCAGGGCGTGGGGGAGGGGGGAGGTTCAGCATTGTTGGAAATTATGAGAAGAGCTTGTGACCCTCTCCCAGCTGTAAACAGATGTGTACCTAACCACCTCTGCCAGCATTGTGAGGTCTTTGGCTTGAAATGCAACACTGAGTTGTTTCATATACTTAAGTGTTCTGGGTTTGAACCGTTTGAACTCTGATAGGTTGATTTTATGGAAAGGATGGCTGACAGCTAAAAGTCGTGGTTAGGAAGAATATGAGACATTCTGGAAGAGGAATTTTATTTTATCTAGTTTTAGTCAAAAGTTGCAGAACAAGAATTCTTTGTTTGCTGTTTTACTGTCATGCTCCACTTTCCAGCCTTATTGGTAGTGATTTACTCGGTTTCCTCAGTCTTATACAGAATGGTGATAATAATGTTAAAGTAATAGAAATCAGTATGTCTGATACTTGACTTTCTGATAATTGATAACGTTAATGGATCCTCATCACTCCTCTTGCATGAAGGTAGTTTGCTTCTTTCACATGTGTCTCGGACTAAGTGACTTGCCCAAGGTCATATAATTGTCCAGTAACAGATTTAGACACACATTTTTTAACTTTCATACCACCACAGGAATCATAGCTTTTATATGTCTGTTAGCAAAACAGGTTAAAGACTACCCCATCGTCAGAGTATGTGCAGAGACTTAACATTTAGAGTTGATATTAAGGTTTATTAGTTCTAACATATCAGCAAGAAGACATCAAGGTTGTTAGGTTTAATGCATAGGCATCCAGAGGCAGTCCCTGCCCTGAAGACATTGCAATGTACATGAAAGCACAGAGGTGATATAACTGCTCCATAATCAGAGACGTTTTGTCTCGGATCAGTACTTTAACCTCCAGATTATACGGCTGCTCCATTACATTTCCCTTGGAAAATATGGAAGATCACCTGGAAGCCACATTCTGGGAAGGCCTCCCTCAGAGTTACCATTAAAACCGTGGAAGCTTTTCCTAAATTAGATGCTTCATATTTAATACTATGTTTGAAAAGTGATTCTTGTTTAGTTAACCAGTCTGGATTTAACCTCTGAGTTTGTCCCCCAGTAGTTGGTGGCATTACAAATACCTGAACAGCTGGAGACCTGTAATGGTCCCACAAGTGTTTCAGTGCTGCAGTGAAGTGTCAACTCAAACCTACCTCACCTGAATGAGAAATGAGGCATCCTACTCCTATTTCCTGGGGAGCAATTGAAGTTTATCTGAGAGGAAAAAAATTGCAAATCACAGATTGTTGGCATCTTTGTAGTCAAGCCAAGGACAAATAGATCTTGGAGCTGCCTATTGTTATAATTTGTTCCTGTGGGCCCCAAACAGACATTTAGCAGATGACAGTAGCAAAGTTTGTACTCTGATTGTTTGCACCATGCCAGACAATTGAACAGAAGATGTTTCTATTCAGTTATTTTCACCACGTTACATTTACGTAAACATTAAAAACAAACTGTTCTCCTCAGGTGAGCAAAAGAGTCACAATAATACTGTAAATTATTGAGAATCTTAATGTTCTTATGTAGTGAGGCTTTCCCACTGCTTCTTAAGTGAGATTGTGTTCCGTGTGAAGGTACTGCAGATTTGTAGACTTTGGCTGCTTAATTGTTTCATCTGTTTTGTCTGATAATCTAGCACACAGAATCAAAGTTGTTGCTGTAGAAATGGTTGCTTTGAACACATGCTTACAGTTCTAAACAGAGATGTCAAATTAATTCCTATGTAGCAAAGGTCAAATGTTCTTTTCATACAGGTGACCTTGTATTGATAATGAATTTACAAACAACGTGATGTTTTCAAAGCATTCCCTTTGAAATTATATTTTTGTTTTCTTTTGACTTTTGGGGACTCTTTAGAGTTTTGACACCTTTGCTCTCTTTAAAAGTATAATAAATACATCACTTACTTCATTAGTAAAATATATTAAATATTTTTTCCAAGACTTCAAAATTCAATTTTCTGAGATACCATATAATAATATGGTATTTAGAAACAAAAAATCAAAGCTCATATATCACCTTTATATATATATATAACTTTAATGTTAAATGTTTCTGATTATAGTGTATAGACAGGTTGAATATATATTCCTTTCAGAGAGTTAACGCATTTTGAATATTATCATGGATCATGCTAAGAATAGATATTATTTTGATTGTTACTCTGTGTGTATGTGTGCGCATGTAAAATTTTAGCACACAGTCAGGAACCAAATGTCTTGGAGGGGACTGTAAGGCAGTTTTTTTGACAGGTTATTCACTTTTGTGATCACAGTTCTGCTCCAGATATAGGAGCAGTAACCTAATATAGTTGTTGCATCCAACAGAGAATTGGGTGATCAAGTTCTTTCCTTGGTACTGCCAGAGACTGTCTGTGTAATCTCAGCAATACCTGTAACCCTTTCTAGGTTGGGGATTTTTGATTTGAAAACAAAGAAGAATGCTTGTCATTTCTGTAAAGCACTTTGAGTACTTAGATGACAAATATCCTATATAGTGGTTATAAAATTTTATAACATACAAACGACCCCCCTCCCAAATTTCATTTTTGGAAGATCTTCAGCAAAATGAAAAAATATGATGTTTTTTAAATCTTTTTTTGCTATTATCTTTCTGGTGATGGAATTTTCTGCTTCACAATGAAAGCTTTCACGTTTGCTGGCATTTATGATACTTACAGGATTGTAGCCTGCTGTGACAGGCATGTACACAGACACTTACCATCATGAGTTTTTGTCATAATGCACCCTTCTTGAACAAAACAGTATCTTGAATGTTGTCTGTCTTTAGTAAGATGACTTGTTTTATTGCAAATGTTTGGTATCCGTTTCTGGTTTTAAATTCACTGTCAACATTTCTAACAGCAGAGAAATAGATGCTGTGCATGAAGAATACAAGCAGAAACTGAGAGACCAGGAAGCTTTCCACAGAAAACAAATTCAACAGCAGCAGCTCTATGTTGAGGATTTAAAGCAGCAGATCCTGAGAGGACAGATCAAAGCTGAGCAGGAACTAGAAAATGACCAAGCACTGATCAACCAACAGATCCAAGAAAGTGGGTACCTGCCACTTCCCCTCTCTCGCTTCCATTATTGCATTCTTTCGTCCTCTTCTTGTTTTTGTCCTAGTTATGTTTTATACTAGGGTGGAACTTCTGTTATGGCTTATTACTAGTTTTCTCTTACAATTGCCTTTCCCTTGAGAACAGTTACTGAGTTTTGATTAACAGGACTAAAGGGCCTCCTTCGCAGTGCACCAGTAGCACTGTTTAATTAGCTCTGCAGGTCACTGCTGGGAGAGACAGCACCAGCTCCTTGTTGTGGCACTGTACTCCCCTGTGGCACTGAGCCTCTTGTCCCCCAAGCTGCTCCCTGCAGTTTTGCTCTGCTTGTATCAGTAGTGCAACTCTGCCACGTTGCAGTGTAGACAGAGTCTGCTACTGTGTTTGAAGTTTTTCTCGGGATATACCTGTGCTTCATCCAGTGAGTTGTTCTGGGAGATTGAAACTGTGGTAGCTCCTCTCATAAGCTTTCAGGGGAAACTGCTCTAACAACGGGAGGTGATGGGAACCAAGCAGTGCTTCCAAGGCAGGTGACGTGTGTCAGTGGAGGTGCTCTCTTTACACATTTCATTGACGATGTCACCTGTAACAATATAGACCATTGTCATGTGCTTTTAATGAATTTCACTCATTAGGAAAAAATAGGGCCATGACAAGAGCATGGCTCAAACTGAATTTTCTGTGGTTGCTATGTGAGTTTTAAATAATGAAAACAAAGAAAACACATCTGAGAAGTAGGTGGGACACTGAAGTTCAGAGCTAAAATCCCAGCCCCAGGTATAAGGGAATGAGAGTTTCACTGGCTTTTATAGAGTCAATATTTCCACACACCCCTGCCATTTAATACATTTTGCTTCATACTATAAAGATATTCTGTAGTAGGAACTGAAATGGGACAAAGTAAGACTAAAAATAAGATGTGGGGCTTATTTACCCTAACGATGATTAATTAGTGGTATTGCATTCTCGACTGATGAATTTGTTTTAAATTAAAACTGGATTTAAAAAAGAAGCATGCTTTGGTTCAAATAGGAGTTATTTCTAGGAAGTTCTACCATGTTATGCAAGAGTACTAAAGGCTAGATCAGTGATCAGGTTTTGAATGGCAAATAGTTAAGTCAGAAGGCGGAGCCACAGTGTATTTGGAGAGATGTTTTTTAGTGTCAGTGGCTCCTGGCCCCCAGAGGTGCTGCTTTGCATGCAGGCAGATATATCCAGCATAGATGTCTTGGTAGGCTTGGGCTGCCCCTTAATGAGTTAATAGACGGATTTGGGAATATTTTTAACCTTGAGACATTTTTGACCACTGAAATTGGGTGGTTACAGTGTTCTCTAGTTTGTCTTGAAATTAATGATTTTATCCAGGTTTCTTGATAAGAAAAGAGTGCTTATTACAAAGGCACCATTCCCACCTGGCAAAATCTGCTATTGGTTCCCAGAAGAAGAAAACTTCTGTGAATTTTTGGAAGCTTCTCAGACCCAAACTTGTGCAGTCTGCTATCTTTTAATTAGGCCAGCCACAATGAAGAGATTAAAAGGAAATTGTGGTGATGGGAGATAGCAGAAATGGATTTAGGACGTGTAGATAGTACAGAAAACCAGGAGAGTTCCCCCAAAATATCTTTATTTCATGGTTCTGTAGACTTGTTTTCTGCTTCCACCTAGTTCTGTTGGTTTTGCTGTGTTTATGCAAAGCTTACCCAGGGAGGTAGTTTTTGCCAGCCAAATACAATTCTTCACTTGGCAACACACCAAAGTTCTCCACCTTTTCTGCACCCCCAGTGTGTCAGGTCCTGACCAAGGCAAGTTTGTGAGCAGAGATTAATTAGCATTTTAGAGCTTGCAGTTCTGTTGCTTATCTGCCAAATATTCTGCTTGCTAAAAACATGCTAAAGAGGACAGATCTGGAAATAAAGAGTTGAGAAAAAAAGCTTTGTATGTGAAAGTTAAAAATGTTATTAAGAAAAAGTTAACTAATGACTAAAATGCTTCCCTTTTACCATAGAGTAACCATAGTTAAAATTCCTACTTCTATGCATGTGCTGTGTGTAGAGCTGCCAACATAAACAGAACAGGAGACTCATTGTGGTAGGCATTACTAATGAAGTATGTCTAACAAGATCATTAGTCACCAAGCAAGTGATGCTGACAATGCCTATGCACTAATGATTTCTTAAATTAGGGAAACTTCCACAGCCCAGAATTCTTCTCTTGCAGCTCAGCTGTGCAGAGCTGGGGGTAGCCCTTGTTCATGACATCAGACTTAAATACCTCTTAACTCCTAATCCCCTGAATAAGCAACAAAATGTTGCTTATTCAGTAGAGGACTGCAGATGGGAGGTAAGCCTAGCCAAAAAAATATTACTGCTAGTAAGACAGAAGGGCTCTGAAAAGCTTTGGTCCTTTGAGAAATGCTCTACTTGTCAAGGACCCTGGCCTGTGATTTTTGCATTGCTTTTTCAGCTAAGGATATTTTTTTTGTTTGCTTTGTGCAGCTGAATATGTGTGTGTTTATAACAGCATAAAAATGAACAAACTCTGCTTCATTAAGACATGTCCAAGCCATCAGACACAATCTGGTAGTAGTGATCTCAACAATCCCTTCTTTTGGTTGTTACAGTTCATCATAGCTCGGATTGAAGCCAGTGCACTCTGACAAACCTCCACGCACATCATCTACATAAAATAAAGTAGACTTCCATCCAGGGTTAAAAACTAATCAACCTGGTGTTCTGTGTTCTCTACTGCTTCCCCATTAACTGCAAAGATCAGGTTCTGAATATTTAGAGAAGACTGTGTAAGCAGAGGTAACATTTTTATTATCAAGTTAGGTTAATCAGTTGATTTGTGAGCATATTTAGTATTCATTAAATATGGGGGATATTAACAACAGCAGAGAAGCTAACTGTCTTTGTGGAGTGGTGCTTTTATGAAAAACATATGTTGACTGGTGGTCCGTTCTTTGAATGATATTCATCCTGATAGCTAAAGGTTGTGTTGGCTTCACTGCATCCTTGCCATGAGAGTATTTGATTTATTTCAAGTACATTACATGTTAAAATGCTCATGTACAAGATATGTGGGCTCTTATCATGTTGTTTTGGCAAGTGATTGTTGGAGCAGCCATAGTTGCAACAGGTAGTAGTACATTTATGGTTGTTGCTCTACCTTGGTCTGGTGCCACACAGGGTTTGTGTTGCTTGGGAAGTTTCAGTCTGATGGTTTTGGAGAGGCTGGCAGAACTGTCCAGCAGGTACCTATACCGTGGCTTTTCAGTAGCCTTGTCTTCAACCCACTTTGAAGGTTCATGCCCTATCCACAGGACTGTCCCCGCAAACAGGGCACAGCCCAACTGGGGCGTAGAGAGGTCTAACCTTCAGGCTTGCTGAACTTATCACTGATAAGGGTGAGCCCAAAAACTGCCATTTTCTGCGCTAAGGAAAGTTCTTTAATGTGACTCTGGGCTCCCTCATTTTCAGCATGCTTTGGTAAGTGAGAGAAAAGAGTTTGCAGGTGTTTTTTGTTGGCTCAGTCAAGTTAAAGAGGAAAGGATAGGAGCAGAAGGCACAGAAAAATGTTTGGTTTAGAATAGTTGTAAGACACTCAAATGCTGTTTTGAGATTTCACGAACATTTTATGATTGCACAAATGCTTTATTTTTTACTTGAAATGTAGGAATTTATTAGCCAAAGGCTCATTAGTGTGTTCAGGACATTCTGTTAGCTGCATTAACACAGGGATTCTGTTTAGCTCTGTACAACTTTCTCTTCTAGTTCCCTTTTTAACTCTGCTCCTAATGCACATATATTCATTCCCTAAGTAACCCATACAAAATTTAACATATGACTTAAGAATAATTAAAGCAGAATTAGTAGCATATTTCACAGTAAAAAGGTAATTAACTCATACTTCACTACGGTGAATATGTACCCTATGTCTGAAAAGTGCACAGAATTTAACTCAGGCCTTTTAATGTTTCCACTGTATTTTAACGACAAAACCGAGGTGACATTTGAGTGTAATCTTTGACAAATTGAAATGTGTTCTACTTTTTGCTTACAAACAAGATCTTATCCACCAGTCTCCTCAGCTGTAATCAACCAAGCTCCTGCTTATATCTTGCAATTGTTACCCTGATGGAGAAGCTTTCCGTTACTAATAAAGCGCAGCAACGATACACTTTTCTCCAAATGGTTTGTCAAGACTTTGCCCTACATCCATAGAAATTCCGTTCTCAAATGAGCTCTCAAGGCTGATTAAATTAAGAAACAAGATAGTAATGAACAATGTTTTTTCCTATGATTTTTACTTTCTTTCAATCACTATTTTGTTTACAGACCAGCAGTGGCTTATAAATGAGAATAAACGACTGGCTGCCCTTCAGCAACAGCAGAGGGAGTTTGCAGTACAAACAGAGTCTACGCTGTATGCAGAGGCTGAGGTGCAGAGTACCATTGGGCTGGAGATCTGCCCTTCACTGCTGCAGCAGAACAAGAAGAGATTGGTGCTTCTGGAGCTCTTGCAAAGGTACTCCTTAAAAAAGGCAGAAAGAAATATAAGACGGAAAAAGGTTAAATTCCAGCTAGAAAGGATAGTCAAGAAGCAGAAGTTGTTGGAAGCCAAACAAAATCTAGAACAGCTGGAAGCTCACTGCTGGCTCAATGAAGAGCGTGTGAATCAATCCCAAGTCCTAAACGAAAATAGTGCTGTACAGTCGTCTTCAGATCACCAGTTGCAAAAGAGAAGGAAGTCATTGGTTTCGAGTTCCTTGCAGCACAGGCAGCATTCATTCTGTAACCCACATCTGCCCCAGGTACCCAGGTAAGTTGACATCTGCCAATTCCTCTGCGCTTTCAAAGATAATTTAAATTCAAGGTATTTTTAGAGGCCACCTATAATCCAGAATGCCTTTCAGTGTATTGAAACAATCCCAAAACTTGCAATATCAGTGAATTTACTATGTTGTATGTCACAACAGAGCTGCTTGTCCTTTTTCCTCAGATCTGTACAGTGCATTCCCTGCTTAGATCTTTGACATGGTCTTTCTCACTGTTTTTCACATTCCCCACTCAAGCCTTTCTGCACTTTCTACCTCTTTGTGAATGCTTTCCAGAACTGGATTAACTCTTGTTCTTACCTTAATCAAACTGTTGGTAAATACTAATTTCTGCATCATTTTATCTTGATTAGTGTCAGACTCTTCCTTCAGAATATTTGTATCATTGGGGTGATTGTGGATTGGACTTTTAAGCTGGCCAGCCTTTCTCAAGCTAAATAAACATAGAATCATAGAATTATAGTCACAGATTAGTTTGGGTTGGAAGGGACCTTAAAGATCATCTAGTTCCAACTGCCCTGCCATGGACAAGAACACCTTCCACTAGACTGGGTTGCTCAAAGCCACGTCCAACCTGGCCTCTGTACAAAGCTAAGAAGTTGGGGTGCTAGAGTGTCTATCACAGCATGGTCCCGGAGGCAGGAAGTAGCTGAACTCTGCCAAGTGGATTTCTGTGACTTAGAACCATCCTTTATTTTTAACTAATATTTGCAGATACTTGAGCCTACAGAGGCTAAATACCAATCTATACCTCATAGCATCAAGCTATTCCTTTGTGTTGCAGAACATATTTCAGGATATGGTTACTGACAGAATTTTTTTGTTGCTTCATGTATTGTTACTTTTAACTACAAGACATTACTGATGTGGAAGCGTTGTTAAGTACGTTATTCAAGCAAGGACTGGCCTTTATTTCTTCTTTATTTCCACAGCTGTTTGTTGAAGAGGCAGACTGTCTCAAAGTTATCTACCTCACCAAATATTGATCAATGCTGTGAAGGCAGTACAACAGGGAGACTGTCATCTGTAGAATATCTTTACAGAAGAGGTAAAGATGTTTCTGGGAGTGATGACCTTAATGATGAAACAGGGATCTCCTTTTCAGTCCAGAGGCAGCTAACTGAAAAACAAAAAACATCTTCATTTGGAAATAAAAAAGGAGCAGAAAAAGACTCTAATGATTCAGCTATCATGGCTTATATCAGCAAAAACGATCAAAAAATTGAAAAGTCGGGTGGCAACCCAGGGCAAGCTGGATCTCAAAACCAGACCTCTAAAGGCTCCTCTCCTGATCTTTTTAAGGAGGAAGGTGAGCCTGAAACCTTTATTACAGGGACAAGAATGACAAAAGCAAAGGTGCTAAGAGATTTAAGTCAGCCTGCAAGTAGCAATCTAGAACAAAACAAAGCTCAGGTATCCAGTAAAAAGACTAGAGTGGATATCAATGGAAAAGGCCACAGGTCATCTCCAGAAAGCTTTCCTAAAGAAAAGAAGAAAACAGTCTATGGAAACCCACCATCGGTGCATCTAAACCAAACAGCTAAGAACTGGAAGAGGGAGCCAAACTCAGCCTTGCCAAGTCATGAGAAATCATCAGTGGAACAGCAAGAATTTCTGATGGTGGCAACATCAGTAGGAAATCTCACTAAGATAAACATACAGGCACCACTCTCTTACATTGAAAAAAAGTGGCACAGTGCTGAGATGCTAAGTGCTGGAGTGTCCAAAACAGCCACAGATGTGCTGGAGAACTGGCAAGAGGATGATGAAAATGAGATTTCTGATACTGACAGTTCCTATTCTGTAGATTCTCTCTCCTGTACTTATGCAAAAGCTTTCACAGAGAAACTGAAACAAGAAGATTTTGACAGAAATAAATGTCTTGCTAACCCAGAAGATTCTGAGAGCGATGACAGTCAAATGTCACAAGACTCTCTGGTAGAAAAGGAAAATAAAGCCAAAAATCAAAATAAAAACCGATTTCACAAGTCAAAGTCCCACCATGAGCCAACTAAGCTTTGCAAAAGCAGAACCGATCACCACATTTCATCTTTGGTGACATCATACACAGCTCATAGGACACTGGGAAAGCCTGAAAGAAGCTTTTCTCTGGACAGCTTAGCTGATGGAGAAGAGATGCCAGCAGAAGATCCAGTAGAAGAATCCAAATCTGA
Organism: Tyto alba; assembly: GCF_018691265.1. NCBI lineage: Eukaryota > Metazoa > Chordata > Aves > Strigiformes > Tytonidae > Tyto > Tyto alba. The sequence continues at coordinate 9,070,573 of NW_024881280.1, forward strand.
TTCATCTGATGAAATACCAGCAGAGATTTTTTGGAAGTTACAAACTCCTAAATCACCAACTCTACAGACTGAAGAAGACCATGAGTCCAAGACCTGTGACAGAGACACAGAAGAGACAGATTATGAACTGAAGCTGAGCAGTTCCTTTTATTTGGACAGTAAACCACAGCCTCCCTCCAGTAGTGCTTGCAAGCAGTTGCTGAGGGGGTCGAAAGTCTCCTTTGTAGAACAAGAAAGGTCTCCTGATAGAAGAGTGTATTATGCAAGTGGGAATCCTTTGCTTACTACTGATGCTTGGTCCTGTGACTCAAAGGTTGACATCAGCAGCCCCAGAATAACAGCACCTTCTTCCCATGAAAATTTGGAATTTCAAGAAGCTCACCTGTGCTCTTTGCGCAAACCAGAGCTTTGGCTGAAGAAAGATGATCTGAAGCAGTCAGCTGCTGAAGTTTCTTTTGTTTCTGGCTCTAAGCAGATACGTAACATTACTCATTTATCACATCGTATAAATGAAATAAACACAGTTTTCTCCTCTGACGCGTCAGAAGTACCTTTACCTGAAACAACAACTGCAAGCAGAGCTTCTGGGAGTGGATCATTAAATGAGATTCTTAAGGGATGGACAAACTCTAATGAAAATTCTTCCTTAGAATCTCAAGATGCAGTGTCCTCATTTGTTAGCTCAGTAGGACCAAGCTCCTCTTTTGTTCCTATTTCAGCAAAGCACGATTATTATGAACATTCAAGGTCAAATCATCCTGAACAGGAACAACTTAATGAAATATCTACTTATAGGTCTACCACTGAATGCACACAAACATTCAGCTGTTTGGAAGGCACCTCCGCCACAGACTGCTTGTCACTGGTGTCTAGGAAAGAGGAGGATTCTCTCCCTACAATTCATCCAGAACTGCCAAAAGATCACAATCTGAAAAAAAAGCCTTTTATTTCTGCGTTGCCTATACACATTTTGGAGCAGAGAAGTGGTTGTGTAGATGCAGATTTAGAAGATGATTTCTTCAGAACTTTTGAAAAAGATGACCTCGATGATGATTACAATAACTTCACGACAAAATCGAGTATGACAGATTCAGGCAGCAGAAGTGCATCTGTCAGTGCACCTGCTGCTGAATCTTCTACAGGACTTGCTTGTGATATGACCTCAACACAGACATCCACATTAAAACAAGTCAAATTTGGAAACCATGGGCAGCTTTTTCCAAGAAGGGAAATACCAATGTGTTGTGATGAAGGTTTCTTTCTCAGTGACTTAACAAATAAAAACTGCTCTCTAGTAAGCAGTTACAAGCTTCAGACATTGTCTGAACAAGAAGCAGAATCAGCTGTTACAGCAGGTCTCCTCAAATCTGGGGAGAGTAATTTGGAAACAATGCAAGAAACGGATTATGAACAACTATCTGCAGAAGATATAACAAGAGAGACAGGTTTTTCCTCACAGAAGACAACATATCGATGTAACCCTTTAGGTTTTGCTCACAATGCAAGTTACGACCAATCTGCAACACCAATAGAGATGGCTCAAAAAGAGATTATCTGTATGGAAGCAAGCACAGAGAGTTTGTCAGAGATTGTGCCAGAGGTGCCTTCATTCAGAGATAATGAAGAATACGAACCAAAGGATGAAGACTTGTCTTCACTGAATCATTACGAATTCAAAAGCAAACCTGTTTCAAAAAACTATTCCCATGAATATGCTTTAGCAGACAGTCAGGCAAGTTGCTTATCCCAACAAATTTCAGAAAATACTACGTTATGCATTGATAATATAAGAGAAGAAAGCAATGAAAGCAAAGAACACAGTGTCTTGAATTCTCAGGCTATAGTTCAGAAAGAATTTTCATCCAAATTTGAAAACTTTGTGGCAAATGAAGTAAGTTATCTCATAATGAATGTAAATGAGAAAGACACAGAGTCCTTCCCTGCTGCTATTTGTGAGAGTACAAATGATTTTCTCCCAGAATCCAGTTCAAGCATATTTTACGAAGCTTCAACAAAAACTGATCTTTTTCAAAGTGCATCTGAGACTGAAAATTATGATGAACTATTGGAGCACGTCACAATATGCAATGCTACATCTAATCTTACTGTGGAAGTCAGTGACACGGAAAGTTGTTCAGATGTACATTCTGACTGCCTTTGCACAACATGCTCTTCAAAGTCAACAGGGCAGAAAAACAGTACACATAAGACAAGTGACATTTCTGTGGAATTCGATGCAGCCATTCTCTTGGAAACAGAAACAGAGAACAAATCTTTATGTGAATCGAGAGAAGAGAAAGAAGCCTTTTTTGAAAGTGATTTCCCAGAGGATATCTTGCTTGTTGAAGATGATGTAAACTCACAGTCAGTAAGAGTATTTGAATACGACACACATACATCAGCTACTGTTTCTCAAGAGGAGACTCCGTGTATAAATAAAGAATCCAAGTTTTTAAGAAACCCAGAAACAGATTCAGAAGAAACTGTGGTTCCTTATGAGAATACAAAAGCAAACACTGGTGAAGAAATAACACAATTAATCAATAGTGCAATCGACTTTAAAAAAAATGCATTGGAAATAAAATCCAGGCAGATTGAAAGTTTACCTCACTACCCAGTAGCCAAAGTCCAAAGTGTAACTGAAGACAGGAGTGGAGATGATTTTAAAGGCATTAGTCTATCTCAGAATCCAAAGAACCCCATTGATACTGTAGCTTGTGAAGTTCAGTGTGAGTTTTATACAAATCTGTGCCTGACGCATGAAGAGGTGGAGAAAGATGATCTGCAGGTAGCCAGCACCAGGGTAGAACACACTCAGGAATCAAAAGCACGTGTGCATTCTGGCAGCCACCTTGAAACAAACAGCTTTTGCCAAAAAGAGAAAAGTGAGAAAATAGAAATAGGTGTTTATTCACCAGAGTTTTCTGTTGCTCCCAAAACCACTCCATCAGCTGTGTGTTCCCCCACAATAGATATTACTGAGAATACTTCAGGCTTCCTTAATGCTTGTGAGGGGCTTCTACAGACTAACAGAACAATAGAAAATGTCTTTAATACAGAGGATGTAGCTGCAACGGTACTGATCACAAGTAAGCAAGGAAATAATTTAGCAAAACGTGAAAATGAAGGACAAGTAAATTCTAGCAATTTAATTGAGCATTGTGTACCAAACTGTTTGCCCCAGGAAGATGAGGTTAATGAATGTGAAGTGACTGGGAGTGAAGAACAAATTATCATGACAAACACTGAGGGGCTGATTATTACAAGGCAAGAAGCCATATGCTCAGATGAAAATGGTTTGTTTACTGAAGAGTCTCGAGCTCCATATCAGATGTATTGTGACAGAGATGACAAAGAGGAAATTTTAGATCAATTTAAGATCCCTGAAAGATACCTGACAGCTTCAGGACTAGAACAAAATATGCTCTTAGAAGATGATTCAAGATACCATGATCCTACTGAAACGAGTGAAGGTGGTGGCTCACTGGACTCTGTTACTGATACAAGAAATGCAGTCATGAAAGATACTGATGCATATTCAGTTGATGATAGTACTGGTATTGACCAATATAGACCTGAACAAGAACTTAAAAGTCTCCACATTAAAGAGGACAGCCATACGTATATGAGTTGCTCTGTGCAATATCCTGAGTATGGCACCTCAGGAAACTTGAATGCGAGTGTCGTTAGAAAAAGACCTGATATTTGTGAATTGGATCCAGTAGGCTCTAGAGCTGAGGAGGAGCAAGTGCGTTTGATGAATCTAGTACAAGTGGCCAAAACAGAGAAGGAAAAGCAGATGTTCGTTGAAAACACGGAGGAGGTAGAACTGATCATTTTACAAAACATGAATGAACTATTCCCTGAAAACAAAGACAGCTGCCAAATGACACGTGATGACAGCAGATTAAATGAAATCTTAAGAGAAGGCCAGTGGGTGTCTACAAGCTTTCCTAGAAATAATGAAGATATCAGCAAGCAACAAAATCCACCAGCAACACTGAAGTCTACTGAAAAAACCCAAGAAGGTTCATTTAAAGACTCCCCATTCCAGTCTGTAAATCACCTTTTGTATCTTGGAGTAAGTGATGATTCTCATCTTGTTCAAGATGTTCCCACCACATTGAAAAGACATACAAAACCAGCTAACAGCAGTGTTGGAAAAGGAGCTGTTCTGCCTTACTATGAAACACTAATGGAGAGTGAGGTCTGTGTTGTTACGCCTGTTACAGCCAACAAAATGGGAGAAGACAACTATCTTTCTGATAAAACGCAAAGTAAGAATGTAGCTTTTCTGCATGCCAGGACCACACAGGACAGGCAGGAGGAAGAATCCTTTGTATTTAACAGTGCACCTGATTATACCTTATCTGGGCAACCTGTCAATGAGAACAGCTCTTGCACTCCCTGCAGTGCAGGCGGTCCCGAGTCTGAAACTGCTGTCCATCAGCAAGGGGCCGAAGGAAACTCATTTTCCTTGGAAAAATTAGATTCTTCTGAAGATGTAATTCAGGATGTTAACAACGCTCATGAAGAACACGGTGTGGATTTAATAGTCAATAAGCTATCAAAAGACTGCCTTAATTCCATAGAAGATACAGCTCAAGAGGAAAAGGGTACCGTTGCGCCTGATTCACTGCTCTTGGATAATTCAAACCTGATTGCTTCTTCAGAAAAAGAAGAAATGGAAGTTATAGGGCGGGGGGAAGTGCATTCTTTACTAGAACTCTCTTCACAAAAAATGTTTCATGATAGTAATACAAGTCAGAAAGTACTTCATTTGGGGGGTTTATCACAGCATGATGAGAAGGAGAAAATTTTAAGCAAAAGCTATGCTACAACAAACAGTAAAAATGAAAATGCAGAGTTTCCTGGTGTAGCTGGTTATCAACATGAGCCCAGGCAAAATCAGGAACACGGCACTTCTGAAAAGCGTTGTGTAGACCACCTAGGCAGCACTGTTTCTGAGAATGCTTCAACCCTTTCAGGAGGCCTGACCAAGTCTTCATGGAAAAATCCACATTACAATAAAGAGTTTCTAAATTATAGTAGGAACTCAGACACTTCTGAATGTTCTCCTGGTCTCCTGAATCAGCCAGCATTATCTGCAGATGTTTTGATTGCCAGCAATGGAGACAAAGGTAAAAACGATGCGGTTCTCTTTGAGGAAACAAAATACTTTGAAAGTGAATCAACTGATTTAAGTGTATTTATAACTTTTTCTGGTGTTTGTCAAAAAGGAGACGAAAGGAAAAATAATTCTGCAGTTGCAGAAGCCACATATGCTCAGAATAATAAACTCCCTGAAAATGTTGCAGGAACAGATCAAATGGAGAAAATAATTCAAGATTCTTTCCAGAATTGCAATGACATAAAAGAAAATGAAGTTAATGAGTACTCACAGCACTACAGTAACGCTTCTAGTGTGACTGTACCAGAATCGGGCTCGCTTGCTGTTCAGAGCCGAGGACAGACTGGCAGTAAAGAATCAAAGTCTCTTCCATCCTACTTTGCAGCAGATACTCCAACTGATACACCGTTTCAAAGCTCCAAGAACTTCGGTGCCTTTGACGCTTCTTGTTTACTTGATGACTCAAAATCTCTAATATTTAGTCAGCTTGAGGACTCACTTGAGGACATGTTTTTGACTGAGCAGGTGTCGTCCAGTTCTGCAGGTGTGTGCTCTGTAAAAGAAGATTTTCCCCAAGCATTTGCAAGTGCCAATCATCCATCCCTAGCACCATTTTCAGAATCTTCTTTAACTGCAGATATAGACCATGTTGAAACCGGCACACGTGATATTGCACATGTGAGTATATTGAAATGTTCTCCACTTGCTGTTTTGCAAATACAAGACACTCAGTCTGATAAGGCTGTGGTATTTGATGAGCCAATACATGCCTCAGGGAGTATTTTACTTTCTCTTGCAAAAGAAAACAGGCATTGTCCAGTATCAGACACGGACTCCACCTCATATAAAAGTTCTGCTGTAGATGGGGAACCTGTGTATGGAAGTAATCATAAAAAATTTGACAATGATATAGAAGATGATCAGCACTACTGGGGTAAAGTTCCACCACAAGAAGCTGGAAGAGACCACAGAGATAAAGTACTAAATCGTAATTCTCTTCTATTACCATCATTACCTTTTTGGGATAGTGGAAGGGCAATTCTTGCTAGAGAGGGACAAATGAGAAAAGTACTTAACAGAAATGAGGACGAACTGCATTCAAGTACTGAGGCTGAACATTTTGCAGTAAAGACAGAGCAGGGAAAAACATTGAGTAGAGAACCAGTTGAAAAGCAAACTAACGTATCCTCAAATTCTGCAAATGAATTAAGAGGCTCAGAAGTTACAGTGTTGGAAAACCTGTGTCCAGGAGATGGGGATGCTGAGCACAACCGCAGTTCATTTAGTCCAACATATCCCACATACAGCAGAAGCACCGATCCCAGACGACTGTATCGCACTGTCTTGGGCTTTGAAAAAAACCCTGCAGATCTGCAAGGTAATTGTCACAATGTGCCTACAGGTGAACAGATAGAACAGGTGCCAGATAGAACAGATTCAGATGGTAGAAGAGAGATTTTACTTTGCAAAAATAATACAGGTACAAGTGCCGATAGCCCTGCTGATGGTGCTGATGCAGACAACTGTTCAACAACAGCAGACACTATAATGAGGAATAAGACTCTGAAATCAGAGAGACTAAATTTTTCGGTAATGAATAATGAAAGTACTTCCGGAAAGTTTTTACCAGAAAACCATGATCTGCCTCCTCAAGAATCCAAATCGGTGCAATTCAGGAACAGAAGATTATATTCTACTACACAGAATACGAAGAGCTGTAAGCAAAATGAACAGAGACCTTGTTTACAAAGTCACAGACTATCAGCCCCAGCTATTGCCATCTTCTCTGATACAGAATATATTTTGGAAGCTTCATCTAAGGCAGATCCTTTGTTATATTCTGTATCTAAGTCACTACAAGATTTAAATATGAGTGTAGAGCCTCCATCACCGACTGAAGATGATCTTCACGGAACTGAAGGATTTTCAAAGCAGGAATCAAAGAGCTTTCTACAGGTTAAATCTAAACCCAAATTTCAGCAAAGAATGGCACAAACCCAGAAGCTTGTGAACTGTGATCCCCAAAATTTTGCAACAAGAACACAAAGCAGCCAGTCTTTAGAAGACTGTACTACTCAACCTCCACCATCCTTACTTCACACAGCCCATAGTTCTGTGGGTGCAGAAGCAAATGTCCATTCAAAGAGTAGTTCTGTAGCTCAGTGTAGTGAAGGGAAAGTTGAAGAAGCTGGATACCAGCCAGAAACAGATATATTTTTGCAAGACCATAAAGATACGATGCATTTTAGTTCAAGTGATATCAACCCATATATTCATCTATGGCAACAAGATGGGAAGTGCAAGATTGGCTGGAAACAGTATGTTTTTGGAAGTGCAAGTGATGTCTCTTGCAATCAAATTCCTTTAAACCTGGAAAATGGTAAAGTTATGAGATGTTCCAGTGTAGACAATGGATTGAATTCTCACAGTTCTCCTTTTCATTCTCATCTCAGTTCGTATGCTACAGCAAAAGTTTTATCGAGCACTTTAAGCAGCATTAAAGGTCTTCAAGGATGGGACAATGTCAGACAAGACTTTCAATCTGCATACTCAAGTGACAGTACCAAGCAGTACAGCAACATATCCAGTGAAACATTGGAAACTAATCCAGAAAATAACACTGCTGAACTTGAGAATCCTTCTGCACAACCTGGCACCTCTTCAGTGCAGGTTGATGAAATCGTACTTTTATATCCTTCCGAGTCTGAAAGGTCTTCCAGAAAACTTCCGGGGTTTACATGTGAGCAGGGAACGCAAACAGCAAGTACAGGACGGTATAAAAGGCAGAGAAGACATCAGAGAAGCTATACGGATGTTTCTTCAAGAAAGCAGGAAACAAACAGAGATTTATTTCATCAACCTTCCTCTTGGACAAGCATGCAGAACCTATCCATGCATCTGTCACAGCTTCTTCAGAACACTTCTGAGCTGCTGGGAAACCTCTCCCAACAGAGTATCATAGATAATGAGCAGAATGCCAAAAGCAACCAAAGAGGAACTGAAGAGTCTGCAAAGGCTACTAGATCAGATAGCTGCACTCAGACTACAGCAGATGTAGGCACTCAAACTGAGATTTTGGAAGAACCTCAAAGCAAATATGAAGAAAAACAAGTGGAGGCAAAATTGGAAAATGAATTGAGGGTAACTCAGGCAGTAAACGCTGATTGGAAAGGAATAGGTGCAGGGGCAGTGGGTAAGATTACCAAAGGGAAAGGGGAAACACTCTCTCCTGAAGAAAGACCACAAGAACAAACAGGGATGAGAAATCTGGGTGATCCTGACTTCCATGACAGTCTTGACAGCATTTTGGAAGACTCCTTTATGCGCCTGCCTCTCTTACCCAGAACCTCCACTCCTATTTTAGATTTTCAAAAACCTTCATTAAACATACAGCAGAATGTTGCTTTTGCTGGTACCAGAGTTTCATCTGTCACATCATCATCACTGAGTTCAGGACAAGATGGTTCTTCATGCACTGTAGTTAGCAGCCCTACTAATAGCATTTCTCAATCTCCAGCATCTTACACTCAGGGTAAAAGAAGGCTCAGCGAACTAGAGGTCCCAGCAGAAAGGAAGTTTTGTTACAAAAACACCCTGCTAGTCGATAGGGCTTCTTCCCCTATTCTTACTCTTAGTGCTAGTCCCAGCAGCCAGGCTGCTTTTAGCAAGCCTGTCTGCCCTGTTAAGGAACCTCTGGGATATTCCAGCGATGCTTCAAGTCCCCTTCACCACCAGAGAAAGCAGAAGGCAGGTCCGGAGTCGAGCACGCAACCTCAGGTGGACAATTTTTCACAGACAGAAACGGACAGTGATTCTAGTGCTATTAGAGAACTTAAGGGCATAAGAAAGAAATCCAGAAGTTTCTCACATGAGAAAGCAGCCAAAGAGCTTTTAGGACAGGATGGTTCAGAAGACGGGGAACAACAGCGTAGACGCCCGGTTGACACCCACACTGCCATTTGTGCGGAACGGCTGTATCACTCCAGCAGTATGTTGGAGGTGTCGGGCCACGGGGGAGTTTTCACAGGCGATGCCAGAGACCGCAGTCCCCTGGCACGTTCACTTCATTGCATGTATGTTACGAGGGGAGGAAGAGGCTCTTCGGCTGGAATCGGACACATAAAATATGTTGGTAATTCTGATACTGCTTTGATTCATAACTACGCACCTCCAAATGCTGACTTACTTTATAATCAAAAAATTAGTGCCACTTGTTCAAGAAAGACAAATGACGGCACATCCTCGGAACCCCTGGTAGAAGCATCTTCTCTACAATTTCATGATTTCTTCTGGAAAAATGAAAACACCTGCCCTCCCCCGCTCTCTGATGTAAGCGATGTGCAGACTTCCTTCCAAGATGACAATACAGGTTCTGTCACTGAAAGCGAGTGTGACACTGAAATTCCTCTCAACAAAAGCACTACTTTCACAAAGCCTTACAGGCCTCGGAGCTACAGCCTCCGTGACTTACCCATACACAATAAATTTAGCAACTGGTGTGGTGTTAAGGGCAGCCCACCTCCTTCGTTACTCAGCTTGAGTGGCAGCGTGACCGATTTACCAAGTCAGGCAGAGAAGAAACCTAGAAGCACACGAGCAACAGAAATGGAAGGGAAATCCCAGCTTTCTGACAGCAGGAGCAGAGAGATCGAGAGGCTTCAGAGAGAGCGCGCTCAGATCATGTCTGGCATTCACCTGGACCTGCATCAGCACCCCCTGACCGTGGAACTGGCCGAGGCAAAGCTCAACTACGGCATCGGGGAAACGGACGCGCTGCTGAGGGTCCTTCAGAGCGGGACTGCGGAGGACCAGGTGGCGATTCCAGTGAAGCAGCAACTTTATGAAAGGTAAATTACTCTAAAGTAGTGTTGTATTAAGTATTTTGACGCTTCGTGTACGCTTCATGCAACGTAAATAATGTAGTAATGAGCACTTAATCACTTAGTTACACTGAGCGAACTACATGTGAAGAGATACAGTATTGCGCTTATTTTATATGCAGTCAAGGAATGCATTTAAGAAAAAATTTGGGAAGCACTTCAAGAAAATAGGGAAAAGTATAAGATTTGATACAATTCAAATCTAGTGTCACCCCACTCTTAAAATTTCTAAAAGCTATGAGAGTGATTGTTTGTACCTGGTGATTATGGGAAAGTGTTTCATTGGTTTATTGCAATGTAAAAATAATTGATACATCCTGTTTATGGGAATATCTCGTTCATGCTTCTGTGAATAAATGCTGCTGTGTGAATAGGCAAAACCAAATTTAAAAAACCCATAAATACACAAAGTAAATTATTTAAAAAATCAAGATCTTAGATTCGTGTGATTGGATTATAGAACTCAGTTTACGAGGCTGTTGCAGCTAAAAAAAAATCAGCAGTAGCTCCATTAGTCTCCATTCTCAATTTGCCTCTCAGCCATTATAGGCAGTAACCAAGACTCTTATTTATTTCCTACTGTTACAAAAGCAGTGGAGTTGTAAAATTTCTGCATCATCTGTTAGCGTGTGTCTAAAGGGGTATTTGCAGGGGGAGTGTATGGTACCAGATTCCTATAAATTTTACATTACAAAGCTACCTAATATTTAAGTGTTTTTAAAAAATCAGAAACGGTAATTTTGCAGGGTGCGTTTTTGTCACCTCTAATCATGTTTCCCTGACAGACACATGAGAACTATTGAAACTCTGAGGAAGGAAAGAGAAAAAAGGCTGCAAAGAAGCCGAAGTCTGAGTCCTCAAAAGCATTTGAGTCTGTTGCAGACACTGGATGCAAGTCAGAGGGATCTAGATCTCCCCAGCAGACGCCGAGAATATCTGCAACAACTGAGAAGAGATGTGGTGGAAAATACCAGGTAGGGCACAAGAAACCCTTCTTTTGGCCAAACGTACATCAGCCGTGTTCGCAAGGGGTGCAGGTCAGTGGCTCTGACTGGTGCCCAAGACTTCTGTGGCAAAAGAATTCTCAATGTGGAAGTGTTAAACTTTGGTCTAGAAAGGGCTGTCAGGAAAAACATGTGCCTGATTTTAGAAAACTTTCATTAAAATCTTCCATGTAGTTTATTTCAGTTCATAACAAGTGTCTGATTTATTTTATGTGTATGATGTATAGGGACAGCCGAGTATTCGGTCTTGACTCATTATAGAACAATCTGTCGTCTTATTCCTTCACTAACATAAAAGCCACATGAAATAGTTAAGTTTCAGGTTAAGTATCAAAAAACTTCTGCAACCCTTCACCATTTAGAATTTGAGTTTCTCATTCTCCACTATGTCCCCTAAATGACTTTTGCTTCCTTTGCAGTAGGTCAGGAGATGGTTATTTTCCCAACACAATTATTTTGCCTGTGATATGCCAAAGCGGTGACCTTAGATCATATGGAGAGCTGACTTAGAAACCAGTGCAGTCGCTGGAGTAATCTCAGTGGTAAACTGGATTTTACAATCTGGATAGTTTTCCAAGGTTAATGTCCATGCAGCCTTTAGTGAGCAAAGACAAATTTTCCGGAGGCTAAGGGGGTGGTTTTTAATTGCTTTTCTGGCAAGTTTTCCTGTTGCGTGCTGAAAAATGATTTCCTTGCAGCATTTTGACAGGTGACCCCATTCCAAGTAATTATGTGTGTTTTCCCCCACTTACAGAGTTCAAGAACCGAAACGAAGAAGCATTCAGCATCCTTCAGACATTGAACTGTTGCTCCAAGACTACCAGAGGGCACGAGAGGAAACCAAAACTGAAATTGCCCGAGCTAGGGACAAACTTCGGGAGAGAGCTGAGCAAGAAAAAAGGCGTATACGGGAACAAATATTTTCTCAGTTACAGAAGGTGAGCGTTACAGAGGAAATCGTTATGCATTATTCACATCCATGCATTTAAAAAACAAAACTTTTCCATGGCCAAGTAATTAATTCTCCTGTTTGACACACATCAGTGTAGAAAACCCAAAGAACTAAATGCAAATTTGTTCTTAAGGAAATCTCAGTAATACTGAACTGATACTGTTCATGCCTCTGAACTTACATCTTCCTGAAGCCACATTGTATGTACGAGGAACTCGTCATGTTTCCTCACTGGCTAGAGCTTGCACAGCCATCCTGTGGGGCATCTGCTCAGTCTGTGGAAGAGTTTTGCTAAGGTAAACTGAGTTTATTTCAGTATATACTTAAAACACAAAGGCCTTTATTTTCTTTCTTCTATTTCTCTTTTTAGGTTGTCCTCCGTGTGTGTATTCGTCCTGTACTTTTGTTTTTTTCTTCTACACTTTGTTACCTGTCGTGCAGAGTCTGGCAAGTGTGTGCATTTCTCTCCCAGGTGCAAGGACACCACCTCGCTGGGCTGGGTCTGTTCTGCCCAGGTTCAGGCTGTACGTTTCTGCTGTAACCTTTGTCACTGCCTGACAACGCAGCTTCAGTCGTGGCTGCAGGCCTCCTCTCCTCACACCTGTGTACCTGGTGGGAGAAGTGGTGAACACTCCTCATTTCACTGCTCTGCACCCTTTAAGGCACCTCAAATTCAGGCACCTCCACTGGGTGACTGTATCTTACCACATCTGCTGCCACATTTTTCTTGTGAAATGTAGGCGTGGTTCACCTGAGTAGGAAAACCAAACATAACACCACCCTTGAAAGTATAAATAATATTGATGTTTTCAGAATTTTCTTATTACGTAATTTTTATTTCATCTTCTGGGCTGTCATTGAGCAGCTGCATCCATTAAAGAAAAATCTTCAGTCTTTAACAACTGCATTTGAGCAGCAAGTTAAGTCTGGGGCTACTGGAGAAGTAAGCAAAGAGCAACAAATGGAACTGAGAAGTGATCTTTTTTTAAACTTCATTTTTCCCTTAAAAACATCCTAGCTTTGGTTTCATAGCCTGGACTCTCATCTGTAAAGAATAACAACAGCAGAAGCTGCATTTTCTCAGACTTCCAGGTTTTACGCGGCGATTTGCTCTATGGCTTATATAATCTTAGTCTTTCAGACGAGCCTGCTTATTTCATACTTTCTTTATGACAACAGCTGTTGCCCTGTGAGCATTCCTTGAAAGAAACTGGACTTCAAATTATTCCTCTTTCACCTTTCACTGCAATTATCACTGATTTAACTAGCTGTTGTGCAGAGTAAGTTTTTCGGTTGTAATATTGCGATACCTACTGCAGGAAGAAGCGCGGCTGAAGTCCCTCGCAAGCACAAGCACTTTGTGCACAGACTCCAGCCTCAGCCTCTCCTCGGGCCCGACGTCTGGCTACAACAGCAGTAATACCGCTACGTACACTGCAAGTAACCTCAGCAGCCAGGACGGGCAGGTGAGAAACTACTGGGCTGTGAGACTGATGTCTCCTGATGCTTTGACACGACGAGAGAACGTAGGAACAGAACCTTTTTCTGAGATGGTTTGTATTCTGTCACAGCTCTCGAGCAGGACAAGTTGGTGTCACTCGTACACAGAGGGGTGACATGGGCTGGAGGGAGTATTACCATGTAATGGCAAAGGACAGCAACACACTTATTTTTATTGAGTGCCTTTTTTTTTTTTAAATTCATAGATAAAAAAGATAGTGTTACCATTGTCAGTAATGTCACATGCTGTCAAATGTTTTAGAAACAAGCCTGTTCTTGTGATAAATCAGCATCTGATCTTCTCAGTGCGCTTCCCTCAGTGACGCACCGACTTAGGAGTTTGTGTGAATGTGAACTTCCCTGCAGTTACTTTTTGCAGCGTGCACTTGTGCTAGCTCCTCACACTTGGTTTGCTGAATTTCCTGAGTCATGGTATCACTTCATAAGCAGGGGCAAGGCAAAGGAGTCACCTTATGATAAAGGGAAGCTTCCAACCTTGTAAGGCAGACATGCTATCAGTATTCCTCTTGCTATGTAACATAATTTATTTTCCCTGGTTCACACCAAAAGCTCTCACTTCTATTCTTTCTTAAATCAGGTTTATTTTGGAAATGCTTTGCTTTCAAGAGATACACGAGGTCGTTCAGCTGTTAGAAAGAGTCAGCTGTATGTGTTAGAGCAACTACAGAAGGATTCAGAGTTTGGTAAGTAGAATATACATCTGCTTGAGTTGTATCCCAAAGCCTAATGAGATTTGCCATTTATGCAAATCAAAATCTTATTAGATTCTCGGCATTTTGAGGATGACCCTACCATTACATGACTGCAGAAAAATACTGTCAACCAGTAGCCAGAGCTTGCTCAGAATTTATTGAAACAGTAAATGGTGATTTGGTCCCTCTGAAGTTGGTCTTTCGATGTGGTGACACCGAAGTACAGTGTTCTGAGAGATGAGGATGATGCTCTGAATGAATCAAGGGAGCCTGGGGGGGCTAAAGCTGCAACAAGTACAGGATTGTACATGCAAGTTCTTATTTTTATCCTCGAGGCTGATGTTGCCTTTTCTTTTTTAGGTTATTTTATTAGCTTGTATGTGGTAGTAACTGTTAAACTTGAGTAATGCAAGATGTACCTGCAGGAACCAATACACAGATTGTCTGGATGTCGTGGTTTGGGCCTGGTTGGCAGCCAACCACCACACAGCAGCTCTCTCTCCCTTCTCTTCCAGCAATAAGAAGGGACAGAGAGCCAGGCTTGGGGTTCAAGAAAGGACTGGGAGGGGGAAAAAATCCCCCTTTTATGATCACGAGCAAAAGGCAGACTCGTTAGGGGAAGGAAAAAAGAACATACATTTATTGCAGACAGTAACAACACATAACAGAGTAGGACAGTGAGAAGCATTGCCACAGCTTGAGAACACCTTCCCCCCACCCCTCCCTTCATATAGTGAGCATGACATTCCGTGATACGGAATATTTCACTGGCCAGTTTGGGTCAGGTGCTGTGGCCGTGCTCCCTCCCTGCTCCCTGTGCCCTGGCGCACAGGCAGGACATGGGGAGTCGGAGAGTCCTTGAAGTCTCCGTAGCAGCTGAAAACATCAGTGTGCTGTCAGCATTCTTCTCATACCAAACCCAAAGCTAAATCCAAAACACAGCACTCATCTGGTCCCTGAAAAGGAATATTAACTCTATTTCAGCCCAAACTGGGCTGCTAGACAAGGGGTGGCACCAGTCCTTCATTAGGACCAGGTGCACTGGGTGCTCCAAGGGAGGGTTTGAGTCCCTACACCTGCAGAACAGTGATGGGTTTCCTTTTAATTTTTTTTATTCCCCTATGGCTTTTTTGTTTCCCACAGACACCAGCACAGTTCAGCCACCCCTTCCTTCTAGTAGCATCAGCTGTAGGTTCACTCATGGATTAACTATTTCTGTCAGCTCCTCTTCAACAAAAGGATACCAAGATTTATCCAAACGTATCTTGGCTAATGCTACTACCGAGGTAAGTAAATAAGCAAAGTTTTCCACCTGTTCCTATACCTTCTACTGGAAGTTGTAGCAAAAATGGGTGGGACAAGCCTCGTTGCACTGCACTGCCAGGAGCTGCCTGCAGCAGGGGGATTCTGAAGAGCCTCTCGCACCTTTCTGAAATGTCTGAGTGAAGCTGGTGAAAGTGCTGAATTCCTCCAGTGCCCAAGAACTACAGCCCAGGTTTTATGTATCCGTGCAGGGCAAGACACAAGAAGGGAACCACACCAACTGCCAATTTCAGAGCAGGTAGAATCACTTCATCATTGCTTGGAGATGTATGTTCCTCCCATCTCCCATTTGCTCACAATAGTTTAGGGTAGTATATCAGGCTTAGGTCTGTGTGTGTATATATATATATATACGTGTGTGTGTGTGTATATTATACACACATATATATACACGTATGTGTGTGTATATATATGTATGCTCCTTCAGCAGAGACTAGGACAGGCAAGTCAGCCTGGCTGTTAATACTAAGAACTGCTAGCACTGTGAAACTATTTGTGGTAAAGCCATTGTAGTAGATTAGAGTAGAAGATAGTGTAGCAGCCTGTAAAAGCTGAACACAATTTACAGTTTATACAACTTCCTCTTACCTGTACATTTGTGATTGTTTTCTAAGGTAATGGCCGCATGCTCTCATAACCTGAGGAATCTCTACACATGCCAGGCAGCAGCTGGTTGGAAGTAAGTTTATGGCAGGGCTTTATAGTGGGAGGCCACCTTAGGTACTCGGCCCTCGTGTGTGCAAATACCTTCCATTTGTCTTCGACAGATACCAATGCACAGAAAAAGAGGTGCTGGTTTATTACAAAGTGTTCCCTTCAGCAACAAGGCACGGGTTTCTGGGCGCGGGAGTGATCGAAAGACCTCTTCCCTGTGTGTGGGGACTAGTGAGGGATCCTGGCAAACAGCACCTGTACAACAGAACTATCAACACAGCTCGAATACACAAGAAGGTAACCAGCCATATTCAGCTGGGTGAGTATCAGCACACCTGACTGGCCACCACTGTCACCAGGTACTTTCTCAGCTGAGCTTGTCAGCTGGGAAGAAATTTAGAGGCACCCTATTTCATTTGCGAAAGGAGGATAGTATTAAACACATCTCACTGCAGCACAACAGCTCGAGCCGGGGGTTTAGAAGTAAAAATAAAGCTTAAGCAGCTTGAAAAAGCATCTTAACTAGAGCTCTGCTCTTGGGCAAAAAGAAGTCAAAATAAAATATGCATGTGCATTTAAGGGGTGGGGGGAAATTGTGACAATTTAAAGTTATCAAAATCTAATTCCCCTTCTTTTGGGTGTTTTTTCACAGTATATTTAGTGACCGACACCTCCCTGTGTTACCTGAAGCAACCGCGGGACTTCTGCTGCATTACTGTAGAAGCCAAAGAGGTAAAGTAAATGTTCTCTCTGAAGCACAGAGGAGTAATTGTTCAGAACTCGTGGTCCAAGGACAAAGGAAAGAAGGAAGGAAAACCCATGCTTGTATTTCCAGATGTGACAGTGTAATAGGAGGAAAAGCCAGGCTGATACAACACAAGTGAACTATGTATAAAACCTTCTTGTGAGTGACAGTTGTCAACTAAGCCCCATTAGGCAGTTACACAGCTTGTTCTGATTACAAATGTGCAAGATTATGACAAATTATTTAATAAACGAAAAATATTATTTCTTCTTAAAAGAGCTCTTAAGTACTATGAGAAATACGCCTCATGGCAAACAAAGAGAACATGACTATATGCAGAAAAGTTTTCTCAGACTGTCATTTTCACACTCTGCCCCGTGCAGGAGAACTTGTCTGTCTTGGCTATCCAGTCTGTCTACGACGCATCCATGCCTCACCCTTGTGAAGAAGTGGTGCGAGGGGAGATTTTGCCAAGTGCTTGGATACTGGAACCTGACGTTGTGAATGGAAGAGACATCACCAGAGTTATTTACATGGCACAGGTAGGATTGCGCTGTAGGTCCAAAAGAGTTGTTACATATCCGAACACTTATGAGCTGGTAAACTACAAAAAATCTGATGGTCCACTCCATGAAGTTTATGAAGTGAAAACACCTAAAAGTCACCTCCCCTTCACACTGTTACTGAGCATGATGTACTGTAATCAGAGAGAATCTTACTAGGATCGTGCTGAAGCACATGATCCCACGTTTGTAGAGCATCTGAAGCTGCTCCCTTGGATACCTTCTGTAAAGGCTTATTAGCAATTCCAGTGTAGGTTCTGTTCTCAGACGGTGAGCCAGTAGGGGTTGGGTTTGCATTTTCATCTTGCTGGGGACACAGGAAGCCCACCTCAGGTTATGCTGTTTTCAAAATGCACGGAAATACTCGTCGTTAACTTCCCGTAACTGAAATCATTAATTCTTCACACTTAACAGATACAAAAGAGGAGTCAAGATTAGGATTCCAGTTAAGAAAATCCTGCCATCCACTTGTTACATACTCATCTGAAAAGCAGGTGCTCTCAGACAGTGGTACCGAGTACTTAAAAGTGTCCAAAGAGGAAACCATGTGTGTAATTAATTTTAAAGTGCTCGTCTGAGTGCTAAGTGGCATTAGTCCTTTCAACTTACATATATAAAACATGTTTTTAAGATACAATTGTAAAAAACATTAAATTGTACTATAGTGCATTGTAAAATGCATATGCTTTGTACAGGCATATACATTTTCAGTTGCACTGTATCTGTCTCAAACTAGTAATACTTAATCTAAGCTCAAACTCAAAAGCAGTGTGGGCCACACCTGCCTGAAGTAACGTCAAATAGCAAAGCTCTGGAAAGTGTCGGGAGGGAAAAGATACAAACTGCCCAGTACTGCTAGCATCAGGCTGGGCGCTGCTGCCGGGCTTACCATCCCATCCTTGGAGCAGCAGCGGCGCCTCTGTTCACCCCGTGCCCTTCCTTCTGCTCCCTGCAGGTGGACCTTGGTGCCCCGGCCATCCCCGCCCGGCTCCTGAGCTCCATTGCGAAGCGCCAGCCGCTGGTGATCGCCCGCCTGGCCCACTTCCTTGCTGGGTAACGCCCGGGGCGCAGCCGGCCCCTTCCCAGCAGCTGGAAGTTCACAGAGAGCCACAAGCATCCGTAAGGGTAACGCAAAACGGTGGCTGCTGCCACGGTCACAGTCAGGCCTCGCTGGAGGAGCCTGCCTGCTAACCTTGGACTGTACAAAAGTAGAGTTAGGAAAAAAAGGATCCTTTCTTTTAGCCAGCGCTGCGCGGAATAAACCCAGCAAGTTTCACGGGGAGCCTGTCCTCCTGCAGACAGGCAACAGCACACGTAGGGCTTGAGACCTTTTACAAGCTCCCGGGTAGAACTGCAAAGCCACTTTAATGCTGAGATAAGTAACAAATGCAGAATTCCTAACAGTGTAGATAAATCATTATTTAACTTAGCCAGCTGGCTGTACTTCCCCTTGAGAAGGGGAGTTAAACCAGCACGATACCCACTAGTCATCCTACACCTTGGACAGATTTTTCTCATGTACTTGCCTGACTGCTTGCAGCCCGTGTCAGGTATTTCAGATGGCCACTACTCTATGCAGCACCCGTGGAAACCACCACACCTCAGGACACAGTTTTACTGCACTGCAGATTTAGGTGCTTTGATACAAAGAAGCCAAACTGACAGTTGTAAACAGTGACACTTTGTCATTAATAGGGAGTAGTACCGAGACATCAGCTTGTTTCTAGAACAAAGAGTAGCTCCAGCATTTTTCCACACTGGCTTTTTCCATCAGCCCTCCTACACTTCTACCCAAATGCATTAAGAGTTGGAAATCCAGCCTGAGCCTGGTCTTACCGCACTTTGTTCCTCACATGAAACGTGACCAGCTGTCTCGCTGCAGCGACTACAGACTCTTCCCACTCCCTCATGGTATTTCTGTTGAGCTTAGTCCAGCCCTCCTGCTGTCAGGCTTTACATGTTTGTTCAACACACTCCCTCGTTTGGTCACACATTCCTAAAATATTAAATAGCTGAATAACTTCATTTAGTTCTTCAGCACAACAGTAAAGAATCACTTTAGATATCTAAGCAATAAAGGCTGCTGTGATATGCTTGCTTCAGCTCAAAAAAAGCCCACGTTGCTCAAGAAGCTGTTGCACTTCAAGTTTGTCAAGTGAGAGATACGTAGTCAAGCAGCCACCTTACCAGAGTCAGCACCTGCTACTTCACCAGTTACTTTCAGTAAAAGATGCATTTTCCCAGCAGACAGGGAGGGCAGTGAGCAGCACTTCCCACCTTTCAGCTCAAGAACCAGGATCTACTTTTACTAGATCTTTGCACTGGTGTAATTTTGGCTCTCAGCTTCTATGTTACTTCTTAAGTTTTAAAAGCAAAGATAATAGCTATTTTAAATGGATATTTAAGAAAATAGCAGTTTTGAGACATACTGGCCCCAAGGCTTTTTTTTCCCCCCCTAAACTATGCCGGGGAGGATAACAAAACCTTTCACTTACTTACAAATTTACTTTGTTTTATCTTTAGCCGGTCACGGTTACAATCTTACCACCACTCTGTTACCCATCTCTCCGGGTGGTGCTCAGCCTTTTCTTCAGAGCCTGCCCAGCTGGGTCAGGGCACGGATCACACCAAGTGGCACACATCTGCCACAGCCCCGCAAGGAGAAAGGGGCAACCCGCCACAAAGTTTTCTGCAACTGAGCAAAAAGGTCGGATTTCCAGACAGGCAACCTGTCAGGCAGTGCCCCCGTTTGGTGGAAACCGAGAAAGGAAGCGCGAGCAAGGCAGCAGGTAACAGCCCTAGGAAAAACGAGCAGAACCAGCCCCACAAGGTATTGGCTTTGTCCCTAGTGCTGCTTCTGGATTTCTGGAGGAGGTAGGGGAGGTCTTCATACGATCCACAAAAGATTTGCTCAGTGCTTCACTTTTTTTCCCTTTTATTTTTGGACATGGCACTAGTGATAAAGCAGTTTGCGTAGGAAAAACATCTAGGGGGACTCCTGTTGATCAACGATGCCAGTGCCTATGAAGGATAATGTCTTATTGTACAGTGCATCAGATGTTTATTTTTATATATACATAAGATTTTTTTCTATGTTTACAAATTAAGTTATTTATATATGCTTGTTTTGAAGCGTTTTTATATGCTATCAAAGCTAAGTTTTATTTTTATCAGTATTGGAATTAATGTAACTTTTTTTTTAATACAATCCTCAATTGATACTAAAAAGCCTATTTATATGAATGTTTTCCTTTGCAAATATAACACTTTATGGTACCAGTTAATGTACGGCATTGGTTTGTTCGGAAGGCAGAAATAAAAACCCAGCAGCTCTCTAATTTGTTAATCTACAGTGGGCAAAACCCAACTTCCAGTAAGTTACTGCTGAGCAGTAGATGATCAAACCAATTGAATTGTACCACCTACTGTTGCATCTCTGCTCTTAATCAAGATTGCTATTTTCATACCCACAATAAATGATATTTTCTACACAAGAAAACGTGCCCCGTGTTGTTTTGCTCCAGCTAAGGTAGATACCCACCTGTGGAACTATACTGGACGGAGAAGTAACTCAGAGGTGAGCTTATGGTGTGAGATGGAGGTCTCCTACTCACCTGCTGTGCGTGGAGTACGGAGTTGTGGCGCAAGAGTCAGGAAGCCAGTCACTGCTTCGAGTGTTTGGTTTTGGTGACACAGGGGGCGTCGTCCAAGCAAAGGTGATTTTTGTTTTGTTTTGAAGCAAGGCACTGGCTGGCAGCTCCTTCTGGAGTCCAGTTACACAACTCCCCTGACCTGCACGTCCAGACAGAAGTGAACGGAATTCCATTTTTCCTCCTTTTCTTTTGAGAGTTAGGAGCTTGCAGTAGGACAGACTGACAGAAGGGAGCCACGCGCTCCGACACTGTGGGCTCTGCTCTCCTCCTCGCTTGCACGACAGCTAGAGGAAGAGGTAAGATGCCTGAAGCACTCCAAGCAGTCTTCCAGCCCCGTGTGACTGCAGCGAGTCACACGTCCTCACGGGAAGGGTCCCGCCGCTGCCTCTCCCTGGGCACACCACAGTTGTTCCTCAGGTTTGGGTACCGAGCCGGGTGTCCGGCTTTCCAGAGCAACCGCGCGCTGCCCAGGAACGAGAGCAACTGCGTGGAGATGCAGGAACATGGAAACAGAGGTGGGGGCTGTTTCTTACCTGCTGGTTTCCCTGGAAGAGCTGACCTCCTCCTGCCCACTGCGGCACAGCTCTGCCCTCTGGAAGGAGTAAACTGCTCCTGGGGCTTGGTCACCTTCTAAACAGAAATTTCCAAGCATGTTGTGTTAGAGAAAGATAAATCAGGTAAGTCGATTTCATGACCACAGTGACCACAGTATCTGTGCAAAGTTTTCAAATACCCAAATAGCATCAGTCCCAGAGCTGAGTGCGCTGTTTGAACCGTTCTTTGATTCAGGCTTCTTCCCCTCCCCTCCCCTCCCCACCCTTACATAACAAAATGAAGTTACATTTCAGTATAAGCCAAGCAGCAGCAGGCCGCTCAGGAGAGATCAACGTGCTTTCTCTGCTCCACGCTTCGGGGCAAGGCACCTTTTTGTACTCAGCCCCAGTCCAAAGAGGTTACGTATCAACAGCTTGGACGCAAACCAGGACATTTAATCATGTTTATTATGCCAAACAACAACTTAAATGAGATCTGCAGCAAAATGTCACATAACACTCAGGCTCAGGAAGCAGCTACAGTACAAGATGGTGTACTTGCTATTGTAATTGGTATTGCCCCGTCCTTGCTGCGCACACAGACACCTACCTCTAGGGACCCTCTGCTTCAAGCACAACAGAAAACCCCTAAAATAAGGTGTGCAGCTGGAACGGGCCAAGTCTTTCAATGCAGTGTTAGCAACCAAGTCAACAACAATCTTAGTACAGTTCAGACTCTGATGTTTCTGTCACTGTAGTAGATATATCTGAATAGAAGCCAAAGTTCTACCTCATACCATTTGTTTGTGGTTTTTCCTAAATCACTGACTCCAAGATGTTACCTTTTTTCTTGCCTTATACAATGAAGAAGTAAGCTAATCAGCAACCTAAAAAGCCCTGGCTGACACTGTCCAGCTGTTGTTCTTACATAACACAGTATTTACTTTCTGGAAAAAAAAAAAAGCCAGACAAAAACCAAACAAAACCAAAACCCCAGCACTACTAGGACACTCCTAGACAAAAGGAAATAACAGCCTCACCTCTACAGGGGGGAAATCCCATCAGAGAGCCACTGGGCAGCCAGTGGTGCTGTGCCACAGCCGCTATAGGCAGGGGCAGCCCCGACCCCAGCCCCAGTTTGAGGAGATACACGGGGGGTGAACAGGAGGTCCCACCCCTGGTGATGGTCTGGCCACCCAGGCAGGAAAACCCCCACTGCCCTCCACGCCAAGGCTTCCTTTCCAAGCCAGCTCTCTGGGGCATGGCACAGTGCTTCCTTTGCTATGTTTCTGTCTGGAGTTTTTTTTTCCTGCAGCACATCCTGTCTGATGAAACCCAAACTCAAGGCAAGAAGGATTATATAAAAGAGCGAAAAGCAGTCAGATGCCCTTTATGCTCACAAACTATAAAAGTGTCTTAAAAATACTGTCTTCAGTAAAAAATATAAACAGATATTTTCTCCCTTATTGCTATTAAAAACCCTGGGAAATTACAAGTTCGGTTTCCAACAAGAGATGGAAAAACACTTAAGCATCTACATCCTTTAGGAATAATGCCATCAATGTTCAGGTGTATATATTTAATATGGTTTAGCTTTTAAAATGAGTCTTAGAAAAATTAAAATTAAACCTTTGAAATTGACCTTACAATGAAAAATAAATATAGGCTCATCTCCGCCACGCAGGTTCACCTTTTCCCTCCCCTGCCAGTACAGTCTGTGTTAGAAGACAGCATGAGAAACCACATTAAGTGAAGAGAAGAACCAGCCACCAGGAAACTCTCCCTGCTCACGCCGTATCCCGTCCCCTTGAGCTGCCACCTGGGCTTGGTCACAGGCTGTTGCTGCGCCAGTACAAAAAAAGGGTCAGTGAGTCTAAGCCACAGCTGCTCCGAGCCACGATCAAGGTGCTTAAAGGACTTTTGACTTGGAGATCCATTTGCTGATGTGAGTCCTTCAGCATAGTCACCACGGCAAAACGCCCAAGAACAGAAAGACCAGTGCAGGTTTTGCAGACAGCGACCCCTCGCCTGCGCCCAGCAAAGCTCACCGCGTGTGCAGAAACACTCTAAATGCCCTTGGCATCTTTATGAGTGACGTTTGTTCTCAGGGAGTCCACCTCCACTAACTCTGTGCTGTCACAGTACCTAGAGATTGTCTGGCCAGCTCACATGGGTTAGTCCTGGGTTCTTCTAGGTGATGTTCTGATACAAACACCCTGGACAGCATTTCCAGTTCTTTTATGAAATCCTGTAAGACACACACAAACCAGGGAACCCTTATTAACAAATGACAACAAAGAGGCTTATTTAATTTTTCTTGTGAAGAACTTTACAAAGTTGACCACATTGATGATTTTCCAGTGCAGAAACCTGGACAAGCTACAAAACTGATTGCAAAGGTGGATGCCTGTAGGTCTACACACTCAGTCACCCCTCTGACCCCCACACCCTTCTCAGAAAAGATCACTGCCCCAGTTTCAATGGCTGAACACCTCCAACGTACAAGTGCTCACCAGCCTTGAAACACTGTCCGGTTTCAGCACAGGAGTTGGGCGGTTTCCTGCATTCTGACTCTGGTCAGAAGGTCTGACCCCTCTCACGTTCTGGTGGTAGGAGGCCAAGAGGTTTAAACACAAGCCTGGCCAGTTAAGACCCTTCCCAGCATGGCCCTCCCAGCTGGAGCACAGCCAACTCCTTCAGGCTAGAACTGAGCCCTGGTGACCAAGCCAGCTGGTCTGCAAACCGGTTTACAATCTCACTGGACATGTTTGCACTGCACAGGCAATGCTGGGATTCCCACAAGTATGGACTTCGGCCAAATACTGCCTGTAGGAAGCCAGTCCTGCCGCTGCGTTCTGTAGAACTGCAGAGAGGGAAGGTTATGGGCTTCCCCTACATGGAAGAGGACTACGAGGACTGACTGTTTATGTAGCTTTATGTTTGATTTCACTTACTGTTCAGACACATCTAATTACTTACTGAGGGCCAAGGGAGCTCTCTGAGGCCTTGCAGGCAGCTCTCTACTTCACTAGTTCTCATTAGTTCGTGTTCTACAAGACCATGAAGTATGAAAAGGAACAAATCCCACTGCAGAAGAGAAAAAAGGATCAACACCTCAAAGAAATGGATTTTGTGTTCTTTCCTTTGTCCCTAATACATTTTGTATTTTTCTTCTTGGATCAGAATGTGGAGAAAAGGAGCAAAAGATGAAAGCACGTTATTTATCCGGGTGTGGCAAAGAACAACATCCAAAATGAGTGAACAAAATTCCTTTAGTTCTTGCATCGTATCCTGCCATAATGTCTCAGAATTTCTAATTCTCAGTTTCCAAACACACCCAAGTATTTAGTTCCTGTGTGTTCAAGAAGGGCTTGAAAAATTATTTTCTTACCTTCTGAAATAGGCTGGGTTTAGTCTGCAACTAAATAGGGTGATTTTCAGCTTCATAGTTGGAGAATCTTACAACACCGATACGCATGCAAAAACGAAAACTGATAAAAGACACACGAATGCAACCAAAGTCATGGGTGTTCAGCCCTCAGCCCCCCAGGCCAAACAGGCCATTTTACCATTTGCTCCTAAATTAAACGGTTCCTCCCTGACAGCCATCGAACACTGACTAGCAGTATGCAGTCCTCTTCTTCTCCACCCTTACAGAAACGACGCCAGCTAACAGCAGACCAAATCCTGCTGGCCTCATTCACACAAGCAGCTGGTTAAAACATTTAAATCTCACATGGGCGTGTCAGACCAGAGCGGATAACTGGCAGCTCCACAGACTGCAATAAACTTTACCTCTCGCTGCTTAACTTCTGCCAGATAACCCATGTTCTTCTTGCTGAACATCAGCTGCACAGGCACAGGCGTCCCAAAGTCCTCCTTCCAGACAGACAGCAGCAGTTTTAGAAGGCCACAGGTGGGATTATTCTTTACACGCAGCCTCTTGGAGCTCTTCTCTGGGGACTTGATCCCAAGACTCAGAGGAACACGATCTGAAACTGTAAGAAAAGGAAGACAGGTGAACTTCTACAGCTGCATTATTTTCCTTTTATAGTCACCATCTTAGTCCAACGGCACATTTTGCACAGCTGGTATCTAGACAATCACTAAAGTAAAACACCTTAGTGCGTATAAACCCGTGAACCTAAGAGGACTAGAGTTTAGAAATACACAAATTGATAAGCTTTGAAACTGTACAAACAAGTATTACATGGAAGAGATTTATACTACTCAGATAAAGAATACCATTTGGTTGGTGTATAGTCCCAAGCCTTGAGAGACAACTGACTGAATAAAAGTCAGCCTAATGTTTAATAAAGGAGGACCCAGGTGTTACTCCAAAGCAGAGGAAAGTAATAAGGTAAAACATTTAAATCTATTAACAGATTAAATAGCTGTTCATAGTTTTCACTATAGGCAGAGTTGCAGAACTTTACAAAGGTGAAAGTACAGCTGAACAGTGTTTAACTGCAGCTATACATACAGAGAGGGAAGACACCCGATCCTCTTTGGTACAATCTAATGGAATGGGGCACATTTACATTGCTGTCCCCCAAAATGAAATTTCACAATATTCAGATGTGATCTGCTTGCTGAAAGAACAAACCATGTATACAACTTCTTAAGAAAGTTCTAAACCCAGGGTATTAGAAGGTTGCCCAGAGAGAAGATACCTGCATCAGATCACTAGCTCCTGCTGAGAAAAAACATTGTATTTAACACATTAGAGAGCAAGAGAAAAAAAACCCAAACAAAACCACACACACAACTGAAAGGGCTCACTGAAGTCACAATACAGAGAAAACACGTTACTTCTCTCCAAAAGGAGCCATAAAAATCTAATTTAAAGGGAACAGGCTCTTACTTTAAAAAAACAAAACAAAAAACCCCAACAACAACAACAAAAAAAAACACAAACAAAAAAACCCAAAACCACAAAACCTCAGCCACAACTTTTCAGAGGCAGAAATAGCGGAAAATATATTACATATTTAAAGAAGGTATCAATAAATAAAAAACAACAGAGATGTGAATGAGAACACCAGATCCCAAGGATGGTTAGTCACAGTGTAATGCTGAGTTGCAGAAGGTGAAAGGGAGTAAGAGCAACCGCCCAAACTGACAGAAAAAGTATCTGCAGACATAATGACAGCAAAGAGAACCAAACGTCCACAAGCTCTAAAGACTGAAGCCTCTGACCCCAAGGCTGTAAGAGAACTGTAATAACAGATTTCAGTCTTAAATAGCTTATCAGGACTGACTTACCCAGCAAAGAAGCCAACTCAACCGTGCACTTTGCCAGCTGCTGTTCTGATGTGGGACACATGAACTGGAAAACATAAAAAAAAGTTCTATCTTTGTCCCCATACTGCAGACTGAACAAAACAGGGCTTCACAAGGGATAAAAATACCAGAAAAGAGCAGGCAATTTACAGCAAGCAGTACAGAGCTGTAATCAGGAGACCATTAAAGACTGAAAGACGAGAAAAGATCATATATGAAAAGGCCAATTTAAAGTATAAAACACAGAAGTACAACTTTGTCACATTTGAGCTCAGACAAAAAACATTCAACTGAACCCAACTGTGAGGCAAGGCAAGCTAAAAGTTTACAGGTATGAAGACAGCTCGAAGTGGTCCAAGAGGTTTTTTTGTTGCTTTTTTTACGTTTACCTTTCTGCATCGGAGTGTCTGACTCAATCTTCCTAGCAAGCACTCCAGCCAGACGTAGTCAATCACTTCATCCTCATCTCGTGGGCCCACAGCAACACAGAGCACATCCTTGATAAAAAAAAAAAAACAGCAGTAATTCACCCTTTAGTATCCTGCACTTCCACCAACAGATGTTTGGACCTATGGCAGAGCAGTTCATAGATAGTTCTCAGGTCCGCATGAAAAAAAAAAAAAACAACCACAACACAATTAAGCTAGTATTCTCCTCATTTCATAAAACAAAATAAAGCTGAGTATTTCACAACCTGACATAGGTCTGATTTTCTACTGTAGCCCTCACTAATGTTATGAAGTCAAAGTCCATGAGGGCAACCAGTTCATCCTTCTTAAAAGTAAGTAACTCTAAAAGCTCTAGGTAAATCTGATAGCACAGCAAGCAAGTTCAGGGTAGAAGTACTACAGAAATCCAGAGTCCTCTTACACTGTCAAGGCAGCTTCAGCGGCAACACAAAGCTGAGTATGAAGAGCACTGATAGGGTTATGGTATGAAAACTGGGTTTAGCCAATTTTAGATGTGGTAGCACTTTCCATCACCAGCAATTTACCAGTCAGTATCAGAAACCCAGGATGGAAACCAAACCAAAAAATTTTAAAAGCTGTATCACAAGATACCATACAAAAATACCTTCAAAAAGCAACAGTTTACAGAAAAAGCCGCTGATTTCCTCACACACCTTACCCTCCTTTTTTTATTTTAGCTCAAGCAAGAGAGAGTTAAAGGACGTATACTCATTCTTATACAATTGCTGGGAATGCAATGACAGTGAGATCCAGTATTATTGCTCAAACAGACAAGAAGCAGCACACACAAAAAAAAAAATTGGCAGAATACATAATGGTAAAAAGGTGAGGTTCTCAGAACTCTTCTTTTCCTCATGGGTTGCTCACACAGGTTATATAATTACATGATTTTTACAAGAACAGTGACCTTTTAAAAGCCTGGGAGAAAAGACCAAAATGTAATTTGAACCAGCTTAAATAGAAAGTTGCTTGGATCTAAGGCTGAAATTAAGTCCATACCATCCCCTTCTTTTTAAGATATTCTGATTCTCCCTAATTATTGCTGAATGAAGGTACAGATGCAGACTGGCAAAAATCTTTCAACAGATTCATCTAACGCTTAATTCAGTGTAGAATTTCTGGTGTGTAAGATGGGACAGTCTACCGAGTTCTACAGAAGGACCAACGGGAAATACTTACCCTAAATGGAGACCAGGAGACCCTCCATAACAAGAGTAGGTCTACAAAAAAGTAGCTTAGGTCTACCAAAATGTAGCTATTTTGATATGCTGACTCTTCAGCATACATTTATACACAACACTCACCACACTATGCTGCTCATATCAAAAAATGCCACTGCCATGCTACGGGAGATTCTGTATTTGAGGGAGTATTCCTGACCAGGGAACTCTGACCTACACACAGACAGCAAGCAAGGGGATGAAAGAAACATGAGACTTTCCATCATGCTTCTGAAACACTCCTCATAGCCAGTTCCTTACAACCAGAACATCCCCTATAAAAACAAAACCAAAAACCAAACCAAAACCACCAACATGAAATATAAAAAGGGAGTGAAGAAGTGAACACTGTGTACCTTAATCTCGTTGATGATTTGGGAGGGAAACGGAGAACAGTGCTGACAGCCTGGGGGGCATTCCCTTCTCAACTCCAGAACATCCTCGCCAGGCAAGGGAAGTCCTGGGACTTTCAGCATTCTGCTGAAGGTTGCCTTCACTTCTCTCTTGATGAGTGCTACAAAGAACAGGGAACAAATCCTGTGTACTTCAGCTTTTCTCTCCAGTGAGGCAGACAACTGCTTCCAAATACTACCCTTATTAGCCAAGGGCCATAGCGAACAAGGAAACGACTCTCCACTTTCAAACCCCTCTCACTCCCAGCTCCCCTTGTATTTAATGGGCAGAGGCACATGTGGAGAGGGTGTGTCAACCCACAGCTCTAAAAGGCAGCCACCCATTACCACTGGCAACTCAGTTTTCCAGCAAAATATTTCAGTGGGTTTAATGAACAGAGTAACTAAGCCGGGAAGTGATGCCGAAGTGGAAAGCTGCATCAGCATGATCGTTACCAGTCCAACCACTGCGCCCACGAGAGCCGTATGTTTTCTACCAAAATAAGTTTTGACCTGCATCCAAAACACTAAACTCCTGATGCTGCAAATGGTGCTGGATATTCCTCCCCAGATACTTGGCACAACCTCCTGAAGCGATGGGTTTTCAGAACTTCTGAAGAGTTGACAGAGCACTATTACGGAGTAGAACTACAGTTGCCTTCAGCCTGCTGAAAACACACCCAGTCCAAGAGGTGTCTGTCTTGCAGAAGGTTTCAGAAGCACTCCGTACACGTGGACCATAAGGTGGCTTGAGGGAGCAGCTGTCTGTATCGTACGTTTGAAGTGCTAAGACAACCTCAGCCTAGATGACATTTGCAGAAGAAGCTTTCCACAGCATTGCATTCATTCTCACCATCCTACAAGCCTCCAGAACCACAAATCACTTACATGGGCCAAGCCTGAAAAATCCCTGAAGAAGGTTCTTGGATCTAAAAATCATTCCTCTTATTCCTAAACAAGGAGGGAGAGAGCAACTGCATACTTCCCACTAAAAGAAAAATGAGTAGGACCAAGTACTTTATAACACTGGAATAAATTCTACCCCTTGATCTCAGCAAACCAGTACAATGCACAGGTTAGAAGCCTCAGTTCAGGGTAAGGAGACTCACCTGCAATGTTGGCAGAAAGCCAGCCACAGGCTTTCTCAGTAGCCAGTTCCACTGCAATGTCTTCTGCACTACTTAAAACCTTTACAGGGATGATAACAAGTAATAGGAGATTTACTACCAGCCACAGCACTGTAGTCAGTGAGAAGTCAGAAGGAAATCTAGAGGGGGAAAAAGCTTAATTTTGGCATGCAACATTTAAACAGAGCACCAACACCTCTGTGGGAACTGCTACTCTGAGCACTAGGACTGATCCATTTTGATCTCCCAAACCTCATCAACCCCATACAAACCCCATCAACTCTTGGGGAAGCTGATGCTGAAACAAAAGCATTATCCTTGCAAGGTGAATGCAATTTGTACACCATTCTAGTCTCAACAGTTAGCTATTGGCCAGAGTATCACTGTAGCCAGACCACCCAAGGCAGCCTGGCAGAGGTGACTCTCCTCTGCTACTAGTCCTCACACGAGGGCATCTAAGGATTCCAGTGTCCTGAGCTACTAAGGGATAAGCGAAGCGACAATGGAAAAATGGTAATGGTCCAGCCAAAGCCTTCAGCAAGTTTTAGTGAAAATACATACTGCTGCAGATGTCTCTTCTGGCAATAACACCCTTACCGCCTCAGGACCTTTCTTTCTGCAAAATCTGCAAGAAGAGAAAGAAAACACACCACAGCATTAGTCCAAGGTCCTGGACAACACTGAGAGGTTCATTACCGTCGCAACTTTCACACGCTCTCTTACAGTCAAAACCAGTTGGAAGAAGGCAGTAAAATAAGTCAGACCAAAAGAACCAGACAAGAAAAGAGCAATTACAAGCACCAAGCTGCAGTACTCAGTTTTCCAAAGAGGGGAAATACACTAGCTGCAGTGGATGTCTGCTTGGAGCTGGATGCAGAGGGACACACAGCACCTTTACTCCTTCCTACAAATACGGCATTAACTGGCTGGAGGCGCAGCAGAGAGTCGCCCTAAGAAGAGCAGAGGTCAGGGTTTATAATTACCAGAACCTGAGCATGACAAGCCAAGCCGAATTAGGCTTATAGATTCCACAATAAGAAGAGAAGGGAAGGCACAAGTTTAAATAACTTTTCCTCCTTACTCTCTGCCTTTGATGAGTGCCTGGGCCCCTTCCTCATACAGATGAGTGCACACCTCTTCAAGCAGCTTGTCATGATTAGCATCCTCCTCCTTCACTTTATCCTGCAACATGACTTCAGCCCTTTGAACCAACTCTGCTACCAGTGTTGCCCTGTAAAACACCAAGAACAACCAGACAGACTGAAATCAGTACAAGAAACAGCACACACTAACTGTAACCAGCTGTTCTCCCCAATTTAGGAGGATACCCATCTCAAACTCAGTAAACCACTCCGTGAAAAAAGAATTAATCACACTGTATTTAGTACTACTGCACCACCTCCTTGTTCTTTCTGGAAGGAAGAAAGCAGCAGTGAAGATATCAAAATAGTACTAAGACTCAAGAGTCAAAAGCTTTTAGATTTTAATAGAAACAGGTATGGTTACAGGTACTTTTTCTGGCAGCAATACCCTTATACTCTCAGTGGATGGCGGTCAGAAGTTCAAAGATGTCAACAGCAGCTCACTCCAACCAGCAATCCATGTGGGCTGATACCATCTAATGTCTTCAACAAGTTGGACAGTGGGACAGTGCAAACTCTCAGCAAGCTCATGAGTGACACGCTGGAGGGCAGGGCTGCCTGTCAGAAGGACTGAAACAAGGCAGAGAAATGGGCTGACAGTGGGGTGGCGACTGCCCCTGTACCTGCCAGGGAGCAGCTCTGCGGAAAAGGACACAGGGTTGGCTCCCAGTAGACAGGCTAAGTGAGTCCAGAGTGTCCAAAGAAAGCCAAGCTTATCCCGGGCTGCCGTTAGCAACAGTGCAGCCAGCACATGAAGGGAAGTCATCGCTTCCCGCACCACCGTGAGGCTGCACCTGGAGTACTGGGTCCAGCTTTGGGACCCCAGTTCTAGAAAACCATTGACAATTTGAGTGACTGCAGGAGAAAATAAAATAAATCATTAAGATAGCTGGGATACCGGAGCACACGACCTACAAGGAGACTGAGGGAGCCGGTTTCGCTTAGCCTGGAGATGAAGAGAAGGTGAAAAAGAGAAGGTAAAGGGAGAAGGAAGGGTTACAGAGAAGACAGAACAAGACTCTTCCGGGAAGTGTGCAGCTAGAGGTTGACAGGCAACATGCATATGCTGGAACAAGGGAAATTCTGACGGGGTATAGGGAAGCGTTTCTCGTAAAGCCTGGGAAAATAAAGCATTGGAACATGGCACTAAGAGGCTGCTGAATCCTCAACCTTAGAGACTTTCACAACTCAACTGGAAAATGAGTCAAGCAACCCGATCCAACTTGAAAGCTGGCCCTGCTTTGAGCAGGAGTTTGGATCAGATGACTTCCAGAGGTCCTCTCACCTGAGATTTTCCTATCATTAGCAAGTATGTTCTGAAAGGGATATAAAGTCTCAAAATGCTGCACTATGTACACATGCCGAGCGCCCCACAGTCATACAACCCTCTTCTCTGTATCCCTTCATAAATTCCCCTCTATGATGGCAATCAGATGTTGCTGGACCCCCACTGTCATTGACTTCTATAGCCTTGTGTGCTGTTGTACAGCATACTGAGGCAAGCTTTCTCCCCCCCCCCCCCACACACACAATTTTTAAAGGATCAACTCTTTGCCTCATTAGTGTAAAGTTACTTCTTAAGTCAGAGAATGCATCACCAGCACTTACTTGATGTGCTTAACACAGTTGGATCCCACCCTCTCTGCCACAAATTCAACTGTTCTCCGTAGGGAGGGAGGCTGGTTGTGGAAGAAGGCCTGTTCCAACTCCACCTGTTGAAAAGTACAATTGATTAGAGCACTCCACCCAGATCCTCCTCTCCTCAACACAGGGACAGACAGAACTATCACCTGGAATTGTGCTAAAAAGCACACAATTTGCCTGCACTAGAACTTTCTGCTGCCGTAGCATTCAGCAGCCCTGTAAGACATTTGCTCCCTATTTCATTTTAACCATTAACCCAAAGCTCATCATCAGAGTTTAGGAAGCTACAAAAGCAAATGCCCCGTGGAGGGAGGAATGGGAGAGTTCTGACAGCATCTACTAATGTTGAGTCACCACACAGGGTTTGTTTTTGGAAATAAAGGATCCTCTCTTTTAATTATAGGCTGGTAATCCTGTAGGCTCCTACACAGTTGTTCTTTCAGTGGAAAGCATGGCTACAATCTAACCAAAACACAGTCTGAGAAACATATCAGCATTTTACCTTGAAGAGGAGGCAGACAGAGAAATAGGCTGGTTGTTTCATTTACAAAAATGTTTACTTAAATTATCTGTATTTCAACACCCACATGGTATCCCTATGACATAACAGAAGCATGAGGAATAAGGATACCCAACCCTTAAAACACAATGTTCCCTGCTGCCTAGGCCCATTCTTTTCTTTCCCTGACATTAGAATACCACTGTGTACCCTACCCTCACACAACTTCTCCTGCCCTGCTTCCCCTTGCGACTCCCTAATTCCAATACCTGCAGCTTCCGCTGTGTGACAGAAGCCTTGGGTGCCAAGGACTCTGCAGCTGTGGGAGTGATTTTCCGTATAAATCCACCATTTTTTGCTCCACTACCAGCCACAAAAGAGGCAAGTAGTTTCCGCAGCTCACCTGTACAGAAAAACATGCAAAAACAGTCACCGTCCCCATAAGCAAGGGAACAAATCAAAACTCAAGAGAGAGACTTTCACATTGTCAGTCCTGTTCCCAGAGCAGATTCTCTCCGGTTCTGAGGAAGCTGAAGGTCCAGAAAAGCAGAGGACCATCCCACCCATTTAACTGGCAGGGTGTAGCAAGGCAGGCAAGGCTCTGATGATAAAAAGGCAGAGGCTTCCAAAAAGCTCCCTGGCACACGGGACTTGTTCAGAAGCATCAGGGAGCAGTCATTTCTGTGCATCCCTTTTTAGCATGGCAAGTGGGAACCATACAGTTTACAAGGACAAGGCAAGCAGAGTTACACAAAGTTCCAACAGGGTCAGGAGAAAATACCAAGGGAAAAGCCTGAAGACATGCTTCATCCCTGGAAGCTTTCGTGATGCAGGCTTAACAGACAGTTTTCCTAGCAGCTAAGTCCCAAGCAGCAGAGCACCATCCCACTGTCTGGGACTCTGTTGTCTGCAGAGAGGGATTACAGCAATGGCATTCAGATCCCAGGAAAAAAATATCTCAATAAACCACCTGATAAAGCACAGGGCACAAAAGGATTCTTCCCCTCTGCCTGGAGGCAGAAATATGCTCAAGGCTGAAGGCATTCCTCACAATACAAACACCTCTCCCTACCTAGGATGGAAAAGTTGAACATTTACTCCTTATAATGCTTCCTTCCAGTCTGTGAACGATGAGTTCTCCCATCCCTCTGTATTCAAGCTTTGCAGATCAACTATCCTGACTGTGCAGCCTCCCTCCCCCAGCTTCACCAGATACTATTCACAGCTGCATGAGCGTCTGCAAACAGCTTTTTATCAAGGTTGACTCCTACACAAATGAGACCTGAAGTTGTGAGCAAGGGTAAGAAAGATTATCCGAGGAATCACAGTACCAAAGGACAAATATAAATAAAAAATTAAAAATCCAAATATACACTAATATATTTTATGTATATAGCAAATACAAATAAAATACTCACCAAGATAGGGACAGCAGGTATAAAGTAACTGCTGATCCACCAAGGGTACAGAGTCCTAGTGAGAAAAGGAAGGAAATGCTGAAAGGACACAGCAGGAAAGAAACAGTCTTCAGCAAGTCAGAAATCCCATACGTGTGGTCACAGGCAGGTTTTCAGAACAGCCTTTCCATGAAAACAATAAAAATAATTGGATTCCAAATCCACAGTAAAATTATGAACTTCGCAGCCCAAGTATTCGCTCCAGCCCTGTAGCACACAGTGAGCTGCTCTACATTTAGTTAGGCTAGCTCAGCCTTTGGTTCTGATCACTGTGAAGCCCAGCTGAAAGCTGTTACAGAAGGCAACCAGGACTGTGGCCACAGCTGCTACTCGTAAAAGAGAAGCCTATCCATGGGGGAGAATAAATGAGGCACATCTGCTATGCATTACACCTCCACAGGTGTCCACACCCACACACGCTGGAACGTGGCACTGTTGAGTAACGTCACCCCAGTATTACACAGAGCAGCCAGAGGCACGGCAGGAAAAGCAATTTCAGATCCCATCCACGCAGGCAGTGTGCTCTGCACTCATTTGGAAATAAGAAAATACAGAAATGTTGATCTCTGCATCTTATCTCTGCCGCTGAAGAGATAGTGCAAAACAGAACGTTCTAATTAGAACCAGATACACATATACCATGGCAAACATACCGCTCATTTTTCAAGGAGCATTCTCTTGCATGTCTGGTAGTTACCTGAAATTCACACATGCCATAAGCTCACCTCTTCTGCTTGCTCATACTACTTTCAGTTCAGTTACCCTTTATCATGCAACTGGAAAGCAGCTGACTCCAAAGACAACAACCTTGCCCTTACAGTCCCATGTTACTATTTGTTTAGTTCACCGTTACTATTACTTATTTCTGCAAAGAGCTACAGTTCTTACAGTTCTTGTACTGCAATAATCAGTGAGAAGGAAGACAGCACCTATTCTGCAAGCCACTGCAGCAGGTGAGATGGCTCCTGCCTGACAAAAGCCCCAGAGCTGGAACACACACAGCTTACAACCCAGGATGCAATGCAACTGAAGCACTTGCACAAACTGGGGCATCACGTCCATTGGCCTACACACGCTCAATGCAGCTGCACTGCAGCCAAGTTCCTGATAAAATCTTAAACTCCTGAGGCTGTGGTAGGTCCACCCTCATTCACAGATTCAGAGGATGCAATACTGTGCTAACTCACCAAAGCCTGAGCAGATGTCACAGTATTCATCATCAATCCCTCCTGCCTGACATCAGTGGTAAAAAACAACTCTTCAGGGACTGATGGAACCTGAAACAGAAACCCCAGCAGTTACAACCCAAACAGCAGTCAGTAACTTACACCATTTCTGATAAAGAGGACAGCAAAATCTCTCCAACCTGACACCCACAAAAAAACTCTAGCACTAAGGATCCTCTCTGCCCTAAGGAGAGCCTTTCTATAAAATGAAAGATTTGGTTTGATAACATAACCACCTTCCACACCCTCCCCATACAGCATCTTTCACCTTTCCAACAGGCTCCTGCTAAGCAGTTACCTTGCTTCCAACTGGAGGCACAAAAGAATTTTACAAGTTCACCATGCACCATCCCTTTATCAGACAAAAAAAATCCCCAGTAATTTGAAGGCTGCCAGCCAGCACTCAACCTCTGTGACAAGAGCTTCCAGTGTTAACAGGAATCAGCTGTCAATTTGCTTACAAGGATGCAGAGTTGTAAGTGCAGAATGTGTTTCAGCAGTGATTAGAATTCCTACTGAAAAAAAATGTTGCTTCACACAATTCCACTAAACGAAAATAATTCTCCGTTAGAATACAGAGGATTCTTTGAAACCCACACTACTGTAAAAAAAACTCAACAAAACAACAAACTTCTGTTTTGCAGTGTTTTAACTCATTTCAATACTATTTTCTACTGAGTTCTGTGCCCTGCTTTTTCTTCAGGGAAGAGCTGCGTGCACACAAGAGACACTACCTGAAAAAGCCAACCCAGAACTGCAAGGATCAGCAGCTTGTTCAGGAAACTCATCTCCTTATCTTCAGAAAGGACCATTAACCTGCCATGCAGCAAAAGCAGCAAGAGAGTGTTAGATTTCAGTAGCTCAATTTTCATTAAGGAATAAAAGTTCCAAACCACTCACTCTCTAATTATACTATTTGTCAGCATGTACACATTCCTTACTTGTCTGCCTAAGGTGTGGAGAGCAAGCTCTATTTTTTGTATAAATGCATCTGAATAACATGCTGTTTTAAGTTTATACTGGAAAAGCCAGTGTTAAGTAACTCACTGGAACGTGCTTCAAATTTTGCTCATGTGTATAGGAAAGAAAACTAGAGCATTATTTAGACATGGGAGATGTACACTTAAGGTTCCAATTCAAGGTTTAAGATTCATAGCTGAAGATGCAGAATGAGTGGGGATGTAAAGAATTTTATTTACTTAATGAAAAAGCCCATATTTAAATCAAATATTAATCTCTGATCTTATGGTGTGCTTCCTTTGCAGCTTTATATAAGATGAGAAGTGCTCATGATTTGCACAAAAAAAAATGAAGGTTCTTTTATAAGAATCTCAAATTAGGGCCAGCATGCGTTGTCAAACACCAGGCACCTCACCTAAGCAAGCAAACCTTCACAGAAAAGTTCTTAACAAATATCCTTTCCCAGGCTCTTACCTGTATACCTGCAGCAAGAGACAAAATACCTTCCTGTAGTAATCAAGGAAGGGAGCAATGTGATCCACAAGGGAAAGGTACTCCACAATCCAAGGAATAGTGAGGATAGAACGCTGATCCCGAATAGACTGTCTCAGAAGCTTCAATACATCCAGTACAGGCTGGGTCTTAATGGACAACAGAAGTTAAAGCAGCAGCTTGAAGTTACCTTTTGATACTTGAAGAAAAACCTTTATCTATACCTTTTCTTTCTAGGATTTCATCTTCTGTACAAATAAGTGGTGACTTTACGGCTAATGAAAACACTTCTTTGCACATGAGCAGAAGTAAACACCACACTGATGGTAACCAGATGCCCCACTGGAACTTTCAAAAGGAAGGCTGTAAGCCTGACTACGTGTGAGTGGAGTCAAGGTCTAACCCCTGCTTCCTTGCATTCAGCATGACACACTGCTAGGAGATAGGTGCAAAACTAACAACAAAATTTCTGGTAGTTGGATTTTACACTATAAATACAAGTCTTCTTAGCTAGGTCAGAGCTCTGGTATGACAGCCCCAGAGTAGCAGAAATAACAGAAGACTGAGTGCCTCACCATCAGGGCATTGCTCCCTCCGTTCTAGCTTACACAGGCTCTTCTTTCCTCTGTTCCCAACCCCAGAATGTGCAGTAGGGGCACAGAACAGTGTAACATCATCCCAGGAACCACTGGCTTGCTTTGAAAGGGTGTAACTATTCATAATCCCCTCCTTGGATTAGAAAACCTGCCTGCCAAGCAAAAGGCCACATTGTATTTCTCAGAAGAGCCTCGTTTCTTACTTGGTTTCTTAACGCTACTGCAGAGTCTTGCAAGTCTCTAGTTGGTTGCTCCACAGTGCGATATGGCAAGAAAACAAGAAACCCCAGGAACTTGGCAAGGAGTCGCAGGCTTAATAGGACCACGGTGAAACGCTTCTTTTCATCCTGAAATGAAGAAACGCAAGCTGGGGCAATGCTACTCTAAACTTGTACAGCAACTACCTACACTGAACTTCTACTCCCTTCATGTAAAAGGGCTACATAGCTTCATCACTGCTTTTAATAAACATAAATTTCCAAAATAGATACTTACCAATCATTTTAAATTGCTTCTGCCTCTACTGCTTCACTTACAGAGAGAAGAAATTAATTCAAGAGCTTTCTGAAACAAGCAGCTGCTCAATCACATCCTCATATTAACAACTCTGGAGTCACTGAGAGGACAGAGAGCCAATCTCATGTTGCCTCCTTTATACCATTACTGCTCTGCAAGTCTTCACTAACATTTGGCTGCAACTTTGCTAATAGACTATAAACTGTGACACCTCTGATAGGTATAGATGAGCGAAGAAACATATGAACAGGCACGACTACAAATTCATTCTAATTAAAATCTTTCTACATGGAAAAGTAACAAGGAGCTATTGTAACTGAGTGCAACATCTGGGCTCCCTTATATAATTCATCTAACACAGGGTACAAACAACCTAAAAAGAAGCTCTCACTTTTCAAACTATTCTCCATCATCTCTTACAGCAGTTCTATGAAGCACCCTGAAGCACACAAGTACATGGTAAGGGGCTCAGACATCCATAGCCAAGTTGCAGAATAAGGACAAAACCAAATGAAGAAGCTCTTATCCTGCAAATACAGCAGTGGAAGCTCCAGGCAACTCAATCAAGCCGGTAATTCTTTGGGCACTGAAACAGGTCAGGGAACTTCCTGCCAGATGGGTTTGCAAAAAACAAGCTTACCTGTTCATCCATATCTGCTTCCCCATCACTGTGCTCATGCTCCACCAGAGTAAGGCCATTCAGTTCGAGTATCTTCAGGCACAGACTATCCATCAGGTGCTGATTGAACTGGTAACTTCAGCAAAAGATGATGAGTCAGACTGGGCTGAAAACAGCAGTAAAACCTCAACTAACACACTGCAAAATTTCAAGCTTGTCTCATGAGTTGTATCAAGCATCAGCAGACATCCAGTGTAACAGACTGACAGTCAAGAAAGCACAGGACAGGACCAGTACTGGCTGACCCACTTCTTTTCCAATGTTACTCTCTACTTCTTTAAACAGATGCTGTTTAGCAAGTCCCAGTATAAGGACAATAATATGGATCTGTCAAAGCAGGAAGATGTAAAATAACTGAAGACTCAAATCTCCCATAGATCACAACTCCTCCACGCTGTGGATTGTGAACAACTCATTAAACAAAGCCATGAACCTGGCTTCATCCCATAACTCCTCAGCTTCATGTACCACCACACATGGAACACTTGGCCAGTCCAGCACCCTTGCTAGGCAGCACTGCGCGCCTTGGCACTGGGAAATGCTGACGGCCTGTGACAAGATATTACGGTTTTATAGAAAGAAAGTGATTACCAGATAGTCTAGCCTCATGTAGCACACATTCACATTCTATGTTCCAGACAGAACCTGCTCATTAACATGCTGACCATGCATGCTGGCTGAAAACACCAAGTGTGGTATTACACAGCTTAGGAACATTTCTGATACGCTGTGCCTAGGTTACACCATGCCCCAAGCTCTCTGGACAACTCCCCGCTGCAAGAGCAACGTGCTGGTGTTGCCCACTCGCCCACACATTTCACCAAGGAGACAGCAACCACAGGCAGCTAACCTTCCTGCGCTGAGGATGAAGTCCCTGAAGAACTGCTGGCACCCTGGGAACGAAGGGGGTGGACAAGGTCCTCTGATGCTCTGAGGGACAACAAATCTTTCCTGCAACCTCTTCAGACGGCTCAGATTGTCTGAACCCAGCATGTTAAGGACATCCTGGTCTGGGGTGTCTCCCCAGCTTGCGCCACCACCAACAGGACCTTTACACATCTTCAGGAGACAGAAAAAGTAGTGAGGTGGAAAATTTGTAATAAGACATCGTTGCACTTCATTCCTTACCCCGCATATTTTCCCCTCCTCACAAGACTTTGTTTTAGGAGTAATCCAAGCACAGCCTTTTCAGGTGGCCCATGTACAGAAGATCTCTTTTCCTCATGCCAAAACATGCTACCCACCTTGGCCATAAACAGTCTTGAAAGATGGAATTCCAATGCTATACATCTACCTCAGGCACATCTGGCAGGCTACATTTGGATGTGTGGAAAGAACA
This sequence comes from Tyto alba, assembly GCF_018691265.1. Taxonomy (NCBI): domain Eukaryota; kingdom Metazoa; phylum Chordata; class Aves; order Strigiformes; family Tytonidae; genus Tyto; species Tyto alba. The sequence continues at coordinate 9,111,266 of NW_024881280.1, forward strand.
CCTACCACTTGCATGGTCTTCATGCACCACCCAGTAGGATCTTTAGCCCAGTCTCCAAGGACCACGATACTGCACTATGCATTCCCAGACTAGGTTTTTGTGGAGTTTCCACAAAGTTCATTGAAGTTAAAAAATTAATGTCCCCCTCCCTCAAACACAGAGATGCTACTCAAGACTCAAAGAATCACAGAATTGCAGAACTGTTTAGGTTGGAAGGGACCTCTTGGATCATCTAATCCAACCCTCTTCTTCAGTCAGGGTCAGCTACACCAGGTTATCCAGGACCATGCCCGATTTGCTTTTGAATACCTCCACAGATGGGGACTTCACAACCCCTCTGGGCAACCTGTTCCAGTGTTTCACCACAGTAAAGAAGTGTCTTCTTGCGTTCAGATGGAATTTCCCTTTTCTCCATTTGCGTCCACCACCTGATGTCTTGTCAGTGAGCACTACTGAAAATAATCTGTCTCCCTCCCATCAGGTATTTGTACACAATGCTAAGACAATGTGGAGCCTTCTCCAGCTCTCCCAGCATCTCCTCAGATGAAAAGTGCTCTAGTCCCTTAATGATTCATGTGGCCCTGCACTGGACTCGCTCCAGTAAGTCTGTATCTTTCTTGTACTGGTGAGCCTAAAACTGGACACAGTACTCCAGATATAACCTAACCAATGCTGAGTAAATGGAAAAAAAGACTGCATGCTCCTACTTCTCAGCCAGGATAGTTTTAATGAGAGATCATACTAAATAGCAACATTTAACTATGTGTATCAAGTGACTGCTAGGTCGATTCATTCCAAACTGAGCATCCTCCCCTCCCCAAAAAATCTTGTTACACTTCCCAACCTTTAAATTATCAGGCCTTGCCACAAATCCTCAGTCTACGTTCTTTTCTGTATAAGTATCATAATACACACAAGATTCTGCAAATCACTTTCTAGTCAGACACATTGGATTTATCGAAGACTCTTAGTTACCAGTTTAAATCTTTGGTTACCCTTGTGAAATCCTGCAGGCTTCATTAAGGCAGCACAAATACAAAGGAGAAATACAGCACCTAGGACTAATTAAATCCTGGTGATGCAACAAAGCCCATCTCACCTCTTTCCCACAATCTCCTTGAACACACATAACCGACAGGACACTGATGTAAATTCAGACTGGACACTAGAGGAATTTTCAACATTCCAACAGATTACAACTTTCTGGCAGTGCAGGGGGGCTAAAACTCAAGGCAGGGTTTTGCATCTGTTTTGCTGTCCAAAAGGAACCCACCAATAAGCCAGCCATTTATAGAGAATCCAGTGAATATCAATACTCCAATCAGAAGCATCTTTTCTTTCTTCATTCCTTCAGTTACAGTCAAGTCATATGATGCTTGAAACTGGCCAGAAAAACCCTGTAAACTACAACAGCAATACTGTAACAAAAAGAGGCTGTTGCAGCGTTACAGGGAAGAACCAGACACTCCTTGCAGGTAGTAAGTACACTCATGTTGCGAATGAACAAAACTAGGAACCTCTCGGTTTGATACATGTCAAAAATACATCCTAAGTATTTTTGAACAGTCATGATTTTTAGATATTAGAAGGTCAAAGTAAATAACCAGGAAGAATGAATTCTTACAGCTCATGATGTGCCTAGTGTACCTTATCCCTGATTTACACAGAGTTCATCGGTAATTTATCACTGATTTATATTTCTGGAAAAAGAAATTCCCATACTGAAAACTCGGCTCTCCCAAAACAAGTTTCAATAGGAAAATATCAAAGAAACTTGAAAGACACAGTTTGTTTTCTCAGTCTAAGGAAGAATCAAATCAACTTTGATATACATCTTCATTAGGAAAAAAAAAAAAAAAAAAAAAGTCGTTTACCTGGATAAGCTGTTTCTGAAAGAGCCTGGCAAAATGGCTGTGGTTGCAGGTTGCAGATAGGTGAGCCATCATGGCCCTGTGAAGGAAAGTATCACAAAATGCTGACTGGATCTCTGTAGTATAAAAAAAGCTTGTTCTAACCTCAAACTATATCAAAAGCATAAACTAACTGCTTTTAAGAAAGCCATCTCCAAAGGCCACTGCAAAAAGCAACATCTTCATAACCAGACTTCCCAAGCGCTGAGCCCCATCTGCTGACTGTGGAAACAAAAATTCTCCCTGAGCACCTGCAGAGCAAACACAGCTCTAGAGATAAAAAGACTGTCTTCCTTTCTTGCAATAATGCTGTTATTTAGGAAGAAAATTACCTCATTCAGCTCCCACTCTCCCCTGTGCCAAGCTGTGAGTTGAGAGTTCACACATATGCAAGTAAGAGAACAGCAATAGCAGTACTTCTGAAGCCCAAGGAGAAGGAAAAATTCTCAGTTTAAATCTCAGCCTTGTTTTGCTCCTGTGGCGAACAGTCACCTTCATGCATGTAACCTGAGTAGGCTGGTGGTTAAGACTAACACAGAAACCCTCAAGGAAAATGCTTTCCAAACTGTAATACTTTCTTCATATATACTCTATTTTGATAAAGCAATACACGAATAAAAGTTTGCTTTCCATAGAAAGAGCCGCAGTTGTCTTGTTTTCAGAGCCAATGTAACACTAGAACCCCCCTGAAATAATTAGAACTAAGAGCTTCTGAACATATAACAAACTTCTCCACACTTAAGAGGAGTGGGGCGCTGGAAGCACGACACGCACATGCAGGTATATACAGTGACGATGTTCAGATCACAACATGCTGGTTATGAGAGTGGCTCTTTCTGCAATTATGAACAGGGAAAGAGCTACACCAAGACTGATCAAATTAGGCCCTTGACAGATATGGCTTGTTTCTTTAAGATAACAGTTGATATTTTTAAATTTAGAAGCGAGATTACATTGATAGTACCTTCCAAGAAGCACAGCTCCCTGCAGATTAGTACAGAAGACCAGAGAGGAGATGACAACTTAGGATGCCGAGTCTAGTACACTGCACCAGCAATTCAGCTACATTAAAGACCCGGCTGAAGTTGCAGAAGACCCCTACCTGATCTTGTTGCCCAGAACTCTTTCAAAGTCCCAGCCAGTTTTTTCATGGTGATCCTCCCATTCACGCAGCAGTTCATAAAATATATCCCTGTGAATCAAGATATTTGAAGGTATGAATTCCTACTCTTCAAAATTTGAAGTAACGACAACTGAATATTCAATCGCTCCTAAATTCCCCAGCAAGAATCTACCTCAGATTAAATAACTCAAGCCTCTAAGCATTCAGATACCTTTGCAAAACTCATTAATGTTAGCGGTACTTCAGCGAGTTTCCATTTTCCATGTCTTTGACAGCAAGTGCTTAAGCTTGTTATGCCCAAGCTCTGATGGAATGACCAAAACACCCATTATCAGACATACTGAAGACTGAGAGGCAGGAAAGAATAAGCCACATGAAATAATACCTATGAGGAGAAAAAAAAGGACCAAGACAACTTGCCATTCTCCCCTCACCCTGTTGCTGCAAGCATGGAGGGAGGTGGCAGGAAGAATAAAAGCATACCAGATTTATATGCAGAAGCAATCCAGTAGGGTGACACACTGTACTGGCATTTACCAGAAGTCTCAATAACTCCTGAAGAATTAGGCTGCTGTTCTCTAAAAACATTAAGCATTTAGCTCCTGCAGTCAATATGGACAAAGACTTTTTTTTTTTTAATTAGAGTGAAAATCTTGAGATTTTTCTACAGCATGTAGCATACATGAGACATTCTTAATATCCTTTGTTCACAATTACAGAAAGATTATATCCTGTGAGCCATACAATAACAATAGAAGAAACTTACCTTTGTTTCTTAAATATGTGAAATGCTCTGTCACTGGGAAAGTTAGAGCGATTGTCAGTTTCTGGCTGGAAAGAAACAGACTGTACAGAGCATGGCAGCAGGAGAGACACCTGTTAAAAATACAAAGGCAGGCATTAGACTAATAGTCAGTCTTTAATTTATCTGACAATCTGAGACCTAGAAAAAGCAGGGAAAAGACACGATGAAGAAACCAAGTATCACTAGTTGAGTTGTTCAGACATCAGCCATTTCCCAGTTGCTAACTGCTAGTAAACCCAAATGGTTTTACAACCTACATAACGCTACAAAGGCAGAATCACTCAACAGTATGAGTGGAAGCATCTTGTCTCTCTAAGAAAACTCTGCAGAACAGACTGCAACCAGTACTGATACAGTGTGGAAAGAATGCTCTGCAAGCAGCCAAAGAGTACCTTCAATACAGGGCTCCAGAGAACGCAGGATAGTGGCTGGCAATTTTTGTATTATTCTTCTTTGTCCTATTTGAAAAGCCTATGTCTTCAAGTAACAAAAGACCTTTATTTACAGGTTTAACTAAAAATCTCAGCTATTGACATGCCCTAGTCTCAAAAAGTACACTGTACTTTGCCAAGAATAATTTCCACTTTTAAAAGATGGAAGAAACAAGATACAAAATACACTAAGGAAGGCATTCCTACCATCCATCTTTAGTTCCCAAACCAAGATGATTAGATCAGGAAACCAATTTTCACAAGCTGCACTGTCTCATCTGAAGCTTCATTTGCCTAAAAGGAATCTGTAGATATGAAACAAATCCCCTTCTCCCAAACTGCAGTCTGATACTGCATTTAACCAGTCATTCTTCTGGGATCCATGTTTGTTAGACGAGAATCGAAAAAGCAAAACATGACCCTGTCAAAGCTGCTGGTTGAGGTCAGGGCCTGGAGTACAACACAAGGCTAGCCAGCAGCAATTCACAGCTAACAACCACTGGACCTAGCAATTCACCTGCTGACAAGGAAAAAAAGTAGCTTTTACACACCTGACAAAGACAACGTGACAAGGTACTCGAACTAGAAGGAATGAGATTTAACATCAAAGCCATTTCAAATAAAATAGCAACAACACAAAGGTTTGAAGCAACATCAGTTGAGGTCTGCCAATTTTTACCTTGGCTGTGCTGCTTTCATAAGCCTGCCTGAGCCTCTCGTGCAAGGTGGGAGAAAAAGATGCAATCCGTTCATTTTCAGCCAAAAGCTTCAGCATCCCCTTTTCTAAATGGGAAATAATTCTGCCAAGACAATATGGATAAAACCCAGACAGACAGAAACAACACATGATCAGACCAAAAGAAACGCTTATGCTCATTTTTTATGAAGCTACCAAGCAGAGTTCTAAGTCCCAGGCACCCAGCGTGAAATCCTACTGGCATCTGTACAACCAATTTTTACTGCTCCCACCTCATGACTTTCCCATTCTTGTATAATTACACCAACGTTCAGTAGACAGACCAGTGCAAGGAAAACTCAGACATCCAAATCCAGGTCAGGTTGTATGTTTTGAGGGAAAATTAACAATCCCATGCCTGGAAGTGGTAAAGCTCTAAAATCCAAGCACACTTGCTTAGTCTCACACACATCTGCAGACACGAGCGGAGGAAAAAATGATATTCAACTCACTCATACTGATAATCCAGGACTTGAACAGCAAAATAAACACAATTGTGCACACTTCGGAAATGCTGTCTCCCCGACACATCTAAGGGAAAAAAAGAAATGTGAGACAACAGCACCTATCACTATTTATAAACTACAAGACCAACAATTAGCTCTCAAGGAAAGTAAGAATAGCCATACCCAAAAATAGTCTTCCAGACCAGTATCTAATGTCCAGAAGATGCCATTCCCTGCCATCTGAATAGACAAATCCCCCTGTCACTATCATTCCTACACTAATGGCAACTGAATTGTTAAATGCTGTATGGGAAACAAAAGACTCCTTCTCAACGCTCTGGCCAACATTAAGCAGATCCAGGACAAAAAGCAGACCAACTGCAAGCAGTCATCAGTTGCTGTTTCCATAGTGGGAGACTAATCTCAGCCCTAAGAATCAGTGAGTGGCAAAACAAAGGTCAACCAAATTGAAGTGGAGGGGGGAGGGGGTGGGGGGGCAGGGCGAGGTGTCTCATGTTAAAGTTACTCTTTTGGTTTTTATATCTGTCTGAAAGTACTAAGTGCATCAAGCTTAAGGATGAGTTTGCTAAAAAACAAATGCAACAATTACACATTTATATGGGTGGATCCCATGCACTCATAACCCAGCCTTAAATTTAAGAAACACACAGGAGATCAACAGCACTTCTGAGTTGGAAGGGCCAATGGGGGAGAAACTTTAGCATATCTGTTGTTCTCTCTGAAAGTCAGCGTTAGCAAGCAGCTACAGCAAATCTTACACAATAGCAGAAAACTAGATTCAACCACTATCTAGCAATGCCACTGTATCATACTGCAGAAGCACTTCTCATACATGCATGATTTTCATCTGCATCTCAGGCGAGTCCCACAGTGTTAATAAGGTGCTTTTATGGAATTTAAGACTAACTGTCTAAGCTAAAGGCAACTACTCTGTATCACATTATCATTCCACGGAAGTAACATTCTTTCCTCTCAATACTATTGCTTACCTTTACTTCTTTCATTGACTTCAAGGTCACTATCCCCATCTTCTGCAGTAGAAGTGCCTTTAGATGTCAACAGCTGCAGAACAAAAAAGAGCTCCAGAAAAATATTTGGTACCAGGTTTTCTGGAAGAGAAGAAATCGGATACTAAAGGTGGATATTCAGTATTGACCTGCTTTATTAAACAAAGGTAAAAAGACAGATACCTGTTCTATGGCAGAGTCGGCAAAGAACTCCCTCCCCACACACAGCCACAGTGTAAATCAGTATGGGAATTACTGGAAAGATGTGTCAGGGAAGGGTCTGGTTTCAGATAAGGCCGTACAACATCAGCCTACTGCAGCTCAGAGTAGTGCCTCAGGTCCACCTCCTTCCCTAAACTTATACCCAGTATCCATTTATTCTAATAACTGTGTTGCCTTAGCTTATTTCTCCAGATGTTATTTGTTTCTACACTGTAACTGACCCACAACTTTCACTTCCCATCTGCCTCCCCCTCTCACCACACACAGGCAAGTTCAAAGCTCAAAGAAAGGTCAGTCTCACATCTTCTGGGTCTTCACCTGCTATACACGATGAATAGAGCTGCGCCAGATACTCCAGCTGTTTCTTGCAGGAAACTTTAGTAGGATTTGCACAGGTCACCAGATGGCTTTCTGCAGGAAGGCTAGCACTGCGAGTGTAGCTAGGCTTAGTAGGAGTACCAGGATCAAGAGATATCCCTGCAGGAGAAGATGCCTGGTGCAGCAATTTGCATCTGAAATTCAAGAGCAGCAACACACCATGTGACTGAAGATGATACGTGGCAGCCACGCAGCCAGAAGAGGTCTTTCTCTTGCAGTCTAGCATGAAGGAATTGCTGCAATAACTAACCATGTCATTTACACAGTCTAAAGAAGTGTTTAGCATGATAGTAATTTAACTCGTCTCCCTTACTGAGAAAGGATCTTGGGGCTAACAATCAAAAGACTCAAAAGAATCACATTCAAATTCCAACTCTGCTAAAATAGTGTGGCACTTTGACCAAATTATCTAACTAGCCTATGTTACTGCTTCTCATCTAAACTGGTATTTGTTAAGGACATGCAATCTGTTAGAGACTTGAGTCCTAAAAAAAAAAATCATCACATGTAGAATTTCTGAAAGATAGACACTTTACAAAATCTATGAAAATAAGGTTCACATCCATACCTTCAGACATATTTGTAAGTTAACAATGCCCTGAGAAGATCAAATTTCTACTAAGAGGAAAGGCAATGCAACAGCTGATGAAATCCCATACTGGCAAGGTAAATGACTGAAGGAACAAACTACTTTAATTGCTGGATTCTAAATCAACAGTGATCACTCAGCTAAATATACAGACATTATAAAAAAATATACCTACAGAGGTCACCCAAAATGCAGCAGCAGTGTGGCATACATAAGACACACGAGAAGCAGGAAAAGCACCAGTAACAGCAATATCAAATGATCATTAAAGATCCCAATGGAACATCCACACCTTTAACATCATCCCACCTCTTACTACATTGTCTCAAAAATAAAATCTTTGAATGTCAATTTAAAGGCCGTGGGGAAGACAGGAACATTTTTATCTGCAGCAAAGAACTTCTATTGGCCTATTTCTAGAGGAACTGCTGTGAAGAGGAACAAATTAGCCCCAAAATGGGAGTAGAAAGGTTACTTAGTAACACCTGCCTTGCACATAAGCACCTGACAGAACTGAAGAAAATTATTTGTTAAGCACCTTGTAAACCCACTAAGGCAAGACTGATAATGCAGTTAGATACTGATTCACTTCTGCCTCAGTGTTGTTCTCTACCTCAGCATGAATTTCACTTTTGCCCTTGCTCAGTGACCCACTTGGCTGGGGGCTGCGTTAATTTTGTACCTCACTTCTCCACCACTACTGAGGACACAACAGCAGCTCTCAAGCATGATGTGTTAGATGAGATCACCTCCTGGGCAAGATCCAGCACACATACTGTTATTTCACCTACTTTAGTTTTCAGACTAGTGGGACATTTCAGGTAGAATTCAGACTGGAATAGGTACTTTGCTGAAGTGCAGAGAGGCAGGTTTGAATTCTGAGCAGTTCATATACAGTCTTACAAAGAGTGACTCGTGAGATGCTGTTGGGTCTGTCTCAGCCAGTTCTGGTCCCGCTGAAGTGAACTGCAAGGCTTAGCAGGAAAAGAATTCCACCCATACGTCCCAAGGAATTTCCCAAAAAACCAAAACCTACAAAGAACAGCAATCATAGACAATAGTTTCTCTACCACTACGCTTTGTTTTTTTCAATCCTCACAGGCTAACAGTAATTTTACGGAGAATGAAAGTCACACACTAACTGAACAGCAGAGACAAAATAAGAAGCTAGACTTCATCTCATCTCCCAGCACACACAATTTTCAACAGATAACTGCAGTAGTAACTTTAAAACAGAATCTCATGCTACCCACATGCTGCTTTCTTTGACTGCAAGCTTGTGTTAGTCTGCCTACCTTGCAAAGTCATTAACACTTTCCCCACATTTGCATCACATTTTCTTCAAACCAGACTATGCCTTCCATCACAGGCACAATCTTCAAACACAGCCTCATTACACCAGCTCAAACCCACTCACTTCGCCTGTGCAATCTAAGAAAAGCTGCACAGGGGACAGCCACACATGCAAGCCCATGACGAAACACTCTTAAGAGAGCAGTGAAGACTGAGTAAACTTCTGAGGATGGAGTGAGGGTCATTGTTCCAGAGTCAGCACATCTCTAAAAGACAAACATGAGCTAGCTGCATTAATATCCTAGTCTGATACCAGAGTCACACCTGGTTTTCGGCAAATTCTGGATTAAGGTCACCAGTAACTGTTTTGCATATTTTTCTGGTCATTTCCACTCTGATATTGGTATCACCTTAAGACAAGAGAATTAAGAATCAATACAAGCCTGTCACCACCCTGCTCAGACTGTACCGTTCTTTCTTCAGCATCTCCCTCTCCTCTTGAAGGCTGTTGCCTATCACAGATGTAAGGTTTCCTTCCTGGACAGCAGTAAAGGCCTCAAGGCTTGACCCAGATGAAAATCGAGTAGCTGGAGACTGGCTGACGGGCGTAGAAGTGAAACACATCTTTGGTTTTGAGAGGGGTCGCTCAGCACTTACAGGAGTTGGGTTGATTCGCCTTGATGGCTTGCTTTTGCTGAAAAAGTGAGAAGCAATTCCACTGAAATCAAGCTAAAGACCAAAAAAAATTAGGTCTCGAGACAGATATGCATGCAACTCTTCCAGAAGAACCTAATGCTATAATAAAATGGGTATGGAGTCAGGATATTGAACTTCTGAACTGTACATATAGTTGCTGACTTTATTCTGGTCACTGAGTAAAAAGTCACAGAGCTACTGCTAAAACCAGCCTGCTGACCCTTGCTGAAAAATTATCAATCATCAAGCCATGGAACAGATAGCACGATGCCACACAACTCACCTAAACATTTCTAATTTGAGAGGACAGAATATGCCTCATTTTAGTAAGACTCTTAATTCACCAGCAGTTTCTAACATGACAAGGAAAAAAAAAAAAACAAAACCAAAACCCAAAACATTAAAAAAAAAAAAAAAAAAACACCAACAGAAAACAACCAATCAAGCTGCCACTGTCTAACAGTAAGAGTCCAGGCTCCTGAGTTACCATAGGCCCTTTAAGTTTAGGGAAACCCATCCTTCCTGCATAAACTACCTAGATTTGTCCTTCAGGAAAAGGCTCTGTACTGCAATAAGAGACATACTAGAAATGAGATACACAAACATAAAGCATTACACTTCTCAAGAAAATACCGATTGCTACATATGAATTGCTATGGTGTTCTCCATATTGCTAAAGTGTTGGCTTCCAAACATTCTGTGACCTCTCCTCACTCTTTTTCCTAGTTGAGCATAGTGCAGTCGAGGAAGAGACTTACTGTCTATGCTGGAAACACACCTTATCTCCCTTGGCCAAAGCAGCTGGGGCATCACCTAGACCCAGCATCTGAATCTACTGTACAGACTTACAGACACATCAATTTTCAGATGGAATTTTGTGTGTCCAACTCCAAAGTCCCACTTTCAGAGACGAGTGCCTACCATGGAGCAAACAGGCTGACATGAAAGCTTTGTATTCGGTAATGAGGAAATTAAAGAGTAAAATCTCGAAGGGAAAGAGAAAAGGTCTGAGACAACCACAACACAAACAGCTGCCCAGAAGCTAAGGCAAAGTCACCAAGGAGACCAGGGCTTGCTACAGACCAGAGAGAATACAGGCATCAGCTAGCTATTTTGTCCACAATCACAGGGCACAAACAAAGCTGCACAAAGTTAGCTGTTCTGCTAACATCTGTTACCAGAAGCCACATAACGTCAATCCAAAAGCTTTTTAGCTAGCATCAGTCAAGCTGAAGAGCCTTCCAGGACAGCAATTCGTTAGCAATTGTTATTGTGTTTAAAAGAGAAATGTGAAGAGACAAGATAACGCTGACTTGTTAGAACGTGCAAGGACAAAGATGTGCTCAGCTCCGTATCAGCTGGTGTGTGCACCGGTGAGCTGCAGGCAGCATCACAAGTGAGAAGCTAAAGAGGCATCTTGGGTGAGTTCACAGAGTAGAAACCTGACTACCCACTGAAGTCAGGCAATAATCCCCTACGTGAAAACCGTAACAAAGCAGTTCTGACCGAGGAGCCCAGCAGCCACCCCCAGGTATTGTTTCTTACAGCATCTTCTGTATCTCGGCACGCACAACAGGATGAGCTAGTCAAGGAACAGTAACCTGGCAGCACAGTCCGAATGAGACAGCAAGGCAGACTTGCTCTTACTTTGTCCAGCCAGAGGCAGCACCCATGGGCGGAAACTCCTCCAAGTTGTTAAGGTTTAGCTGGCTGGGTGGGGATCTGGCAGAAGTAAGAGGCACTTCACTCCGCTTCCTTCTCCCTCCACTCCACGACACACTGTCGCTCTTTCCGTCTTCCTCTTCAGCAAGGGAACGCCCCAGATCCCGAGCTACCTGCCGGCCAGAGGCACTGACTGAGCTGCTGCCTTTCCTTCGGCCTCGTCTCGCTGGCAGGGCTTCGGGCGCGGCTGCGAGGAAGCTCCCCAGGCTGGCCTTCTGAGATGACCGCTTCTCACCAGGGTTCAGCACAGGGCTGTACCCAAAGCTCGGGCTGCTACTGGAGACCGTGCTAGGGAAGTCACCGCAAGAGCTAGACAGGTTTGACCCAGAAAAGGAAGAGGAGCTGCTGGATGCTGCAGCGGGAGAAAAGCTGGTGTCTGTGGTGCAGGTGGTCACCGAAGTCCTTTGGGAAAAGAGCTGCACTCGGCTGCTGGTTGCATGGCCTGCCCTCCTTTCTGATCCTGTCCTTGGGCTCCCATGGGCCTTGGAATTAGGAGTTTTAGCAGGAGTAGAGGGTCCATTAGTCAAGATCTGGCTGGTCTGTTCCCTTAAAAAATTTAGCAGAAAAGGCACAAAGTCTTTCTGAAGCAAACTAAGAGGTACCAGCTTCTCATGGATGTGGTTCTCCTACAAGGAAAGAGGACAAAACATTAACACAATGATGCTACCCTGTTCTTTCTTTCCATATGCCCAGACTCACTCAAGTAGTAACCGTGGGATTGCAATACACAATAAAAGCCATGACTTGTCAAAGCAGGCCACTGAAATTCAAGCGACCCTAGCGCTGATCATAGATCTGAAACTCAGCCTCCACACAAGCCATTTTGGCAGAAGTTTTCAGATGGCGTCATTCACTTTGGTCTCCAACTGGGAAACGGTGGAAATGTTCCATGAAAGCATCAAACTTACTGAAGCAATGGCCAGGAAGAACATGGAGCAACTGGCACCCCTCAGTCCAACGTTTCAAAGTCATCAACCCTGAAACAGCGGATTCCAACAGAAAAATCGAAAATCTACAACTTTTCTGTCCCCTATTTGTCTGTGAACGCCACCTGTTTCCACAGAGGGGTGCTGCAGCAACAACTGTTCAAGCACTTTGAGCCCTGCAGTGCCAAATACAAGATCAAAGATGCTCTTCCATTTCAATTAAGTAATTTTGCTCCCTTGAGACATCACAGAGGTCTAAACAGAGACTGTGCATCTTTATATGAAGTTTATACTTAAGAAACTTAAACAAAGAAAAAAGCCCTCCACAGACTCAACACACTTAAAATCTAAACAAGTGGTGGTGACCTTACAAGGGTCAATCTAGACAAAAAAAAAAGACCTCATGTTGCATGCACAGTTCAAAGTTTTGTACACTGGGTAAAATTTCTTTTGTTCCTAATACTGCACCAGGTTTCCATTTCCTCTCAATGGGATCCAGCAACATTCACAACAAATACAGAAGAAGCTCTCACAGGCAGCAACTTATTCCTCACTAAGATTAAAATCACTGCACACATATTTCCGTTCATTTATATTCACACCTCCACTAGATGAAAAGTCAAGAGACCAAATGCTATTTCTGAAGGACTTTTTTGTATGAAAGGAGGCAGTGAAAGCATGGCCATGCCTGGACTCCTACAGTACTCAGCACCTATGCTGAAATTCATATGTGAAAGTGTGAGACCAATTCAGCTTCCTGGAGAAGCAGGAGACACCAACACAGCCTGGATAACGAGCCAAGCAGCCAAAGCTCACTGCTTTAGGACGCTAAGTCAGAAAAAAAAACAGGTCAGAACACAGACCTTGCGAGGTGTCAGAAAACCCAACTTCTTATCAGCTCCAACCCAAAACTGCTATGATGAAAGCTAGAGCAAGACATAGCCTACCATTTCCTCAAGTGCCTCCCGGGTTTAGTGTAGAGGCACAAAGAAAATTACAGTCTGACGATATGCACGAGGTCAGGTAGTTTCTCCAACTTTTCAGAGCACAATCTGCTTTCACTCATCTTTCTCTGTGCAAGTTCACAGAGGTTTGGTTCCTCCACCGCTGGCTAACAGCAACCTGTCAGCAGCTGCCAGCTGCAAGCCTCCCACTTGCTTTCTCACACTGAAGCAACTGAGCTGCTCCCTGCAGCAAAAGGTGGTTAGCAACTCCCTTGCAAGGACAAACTTCGGCCTCTGCACCCCTCACCCACGCAGTGCTCGCTGAGCTGCCAGCATCTCAAACTCCATAACCTCCACGGGTCTGCTTCTGCAAGTCACGGTTTAGGAAACAGCAGACAATGTGAAATGCTGGTCCCTTCTTCCCGCACAGGTTTAGGATGACAGAGATACTCGACTAACTCACGTGGGTGACACCAGTGAGTTTTGATTTCAATTAATACTAGATGACATGCTCTGAGCGGCTCAGGCAGAAAATGGTTTAAATACAAATTGTTTCTCTATGTTATTGATGAAATACCAGCACTTATAGTCCATCTACAGTTACAAATGCTTTTATTACCACAGGAACCCAAACTCTCCGGCCGTATCATATGGCAAAACTCAGCCTACTCAAGCCCAGCAAGGACCCTCTCCCAGCCCTGAAAGATCGTCCTCAACATACAGGCAGGAGGAGCAACCAGGCGGGAGATAACGCGGAGTCTGCACAGGGCCAGGCACCGTGCCCTCCCTCAGGCACCCAGCCCCCCTGAGCCGCTCCGCTCTCCCCAGGCTCCCCGCCGCGCCTGGGAGCTCCAGCCCTCGTCCCAAAGCCCGGGCGCTGCAGGCGGCCTGCGCCGGCTGCCCCCACGGCGCTGGCGACAGCTTCACCCGCCTCTCGCCGTTACTTTCCCCGCCAAAGACGCGGGAAGCGTGGCGTGGCGTTTCCTCAGGACACCAGATGCCCGCCCGCCCTCCCCTCCCCTCGGTCCCCACTAGCGCACGGCAGCCGGGGGACCGAGGCGCCGCGCTTCCCGCGCCGCGCCCGCGGGATGCCCGCTCCCCGCCCCGCCTCAGCCCCGGCGCCACCGCCCGGCCCAGGCGGCGCTGAGCTCCCGGCGAGCGGGCTCAGCCCCGCGGCTTTTAGCGGCTCTGCCAGCGCTGCTCCCGGCGGCGGCAGCTCCCCCGCCGGCGGCCTCGCCTTCCCGCCGCTCTGCCCAGAGCCCGCCCGCGGCGGGGGCGGTGCCGCCGGCGGTTCGACAGAGCTCCGGCCCCCGCTCCCGGCCGCTGGCGGGCCCCTCAGGGGGGACGCGGCTTGACCCGCGCGTTCTTCGCCCCTCACAGCGGCGCGGCGGACAAAAATTTCCCGCGCGGGCCCGGCCCGCGGCGGCAGCGGGAGCTGAGGGGGGCGGCGCGGCGGCAGGCCCGGCCCCGCCGGAGCCAGGGCGCCGGGGAGGGAGGGAGGGACGGGCGGGCGACCCGCCGCGCGTTACCTCAGCGGAGCGGTGGCCGGGCCCGTGCCGGAGCCACCGCACCACGGCGCTGACCGCCACCTCCTCCTGCAGCAGCAGCTCCAAAACAGTCGCCATTCCCTACCCCCCCACGCCCCCCTCCACCGCTGACCGAGCACGCGCACAACCCACGCGTGGCCGGGCGAGGTCTGTGTCCCCACCCACCCGGGGGGGGGGCGGGGCGGCGGGGATTCCCGCCGTGGGAGGCGGGCGGGGGCCGGGCAGGGCCCCCTCCTCATGTCAACACGCGGGGCACGGGGCGCCTGCGCCGGCCTGTGCGCGTCTTTTCCTCTCATGCGCGGTATTTGCTTCCCCGGCGGGGCTCCGGGCCCGGCCTAGCGGCGGCGGCGCCCACCGGCCGGGGCGGGGAGGGAGGGAGGGGGGTGGGTGGGGGTCGGGGGGGGTGGGAGAAGGGGCAGTGGCCCCCCGCCCGCCGGGCCCCCCCGCGGCGGAGGATGGCCGAAGACTCGCCGAAGCGGCGCAAGGCGAATTTCAACGAGGCAGAGACGGAGGTGCTGATCGAGCAGGTGCTGAAACACGAGCAGCTGCTGTTCGCGGCGGGGCCGGGCCGCGCCTCCCCGGGCCAGAAGCGGAAGGTGTGGGAGCTGATCCGGCACAAGGTGAACCCGGTGGCCGCCTGCCCCCGCGACGTGGAGGATCTGAAGAAACGCTGGCGGGACCTCAAGCGCCGCGACCGCAGCAAGCTCTGCCGCCTCTCGCAGGGCTGCGGGCCGCCGGGCCCCGCCGCCCTCGGCCTCCTCCTGGCCCCCGAGGAGATGCCGCCCGCCGCCGCGCCGCCCGCCCGCCGCCACCACCTCCACCACCACCACCGCGCCTACGGCTCCCTGCTGCCCGCCGAGGCCGTGCCCATCGTGGGCGGCATCGACACGCTGGAGCTGCCCGGCGCCGTCGTGGGGGAGATGGGTGAGTGCGGGACCCGGCCCCCGCGGCGCTGCCCCGGACCCTCCGCCCGGCAGCCGCTTCCTCGGGCTCCGGGGGCGGGAGGGCGGCGGCGGCAGGCTCCCAGCCCCGCTTGAAAATGTCCGCTTCGGAGCACCACCCGCTCTCCTTGGAGGTGCAAAAGACGCGCGCCCAGAAGCGGGAGACTGCGTGCCGGCGGTCGTAGAAGCGCATCAGGGCGGCACCGAAGAGTAAACCCCCTCTCGTAGTAGGTGCCCGTCTGTGAGGCGTTAGACCCCCGCCGCCGGTGTTCACCTGCGTAGCGCTTAACTCCTGCAAATGCAAAAAGCCGGGACGGCGTGCGGTGCTCGGCCGCGCCGGGTGCCGCAGGAGCGTAACGGAGCGCGTACCGGAGAGACATCGCCTTAGTGCGCTGACACCATCACCCTCGATACCAAGGGATTTCTTGCAATCGCAGTGTTTCAGCAATGCTGTGAGCAGTGACCGCGTGCCCGGTAGAGCATGAAATGAGCTTGCAGTGAACTTTGTCTCTTGGAACCTAAAACTTGGCTTCTGTGGTGGGGCCGGTGAGGGATTTGTAGTATGCACGTATATGGTTAGCTGGTGAAGGCGCCTTTATGGTTTTCTTCCCACCTACTGAGGTAATACGCATTCTAAAAGCAGCAAAGATAATGCAGTGCGAGTTGTAGTGTCTTGGTTCAAGGACTAGTTAATGTTAACGCTTAGCGGCTGGGAACACATGTTGCTGACCACTGAGGGCATGAAGTTTCTTACTGACTCTCCTTTGGTTTTCCCTTCCCTCATCTCCTCTAGGGTTTAATAACGATCCTGGCCCGTCTCATCAATCCAGTCTTGAGAAGATGAACCTCAAAGAAGAAATAGTAGTGAAGGTGGTAGAGCCAGAAGAAAGCTCTGAGGACATGGCGGTGGTTCCACCTAGCCAAGAACAGCTACCTTTTCTGGGGACATCAGGTGGTGGTTCCTCTGGGAAAGTAAAAGCCAAAACAAAAGGCAGGTCCCAGGCAGACCAAAGTGAAATAACTGAAGAGGACCTGGTGCAGATTCAGCAGACCCAGATGCAGGTGATCCAGTCTGGCTTTGACAGTGTCAACCACAATCTTCGGCTGCTGCAGCAAGGCATGCAAGATCTGAGTAACAGCCTCAGCATCATGGCGCATACACTTGTTGCTATCAAAAACGTCTATGTGAAAAGCAACACTGGCCCAACGACGTACGCCACCGCCTCTACTCAGACCACAGCCGGGTACCTGAGCCCGGGCTCCCCCCAGGTCTCCCCTGCTGAGGACAGAGGTAGAACGCAGGTGGCTGGAAGCAGCAGCAGAAGCAGCAGCTGCAGCTCCAGCTCCATGTCCCAGGAACCCGGTCCTTCCGAGTTTCCCAGGCCCCCCCTGAGAACCATTAAGAAAGAACATCCAAATGGCTGCTACTACTTCTGTTTTGCAGATGTGTAAAAACTTGAATATATGTAAAGTGACTGTGGTGTTAGGTGCTGTTGTATGTTCCGCTCCGGCCTCCGACTTCAAAGGAGCAAAGTGGACTTGCCTCCCATGTTTTTCCCAGTGGGAAACATTTCACTATAGGTGGCATTAAACACTAATTACCGGTCTCCTGTTTGTTAACTCTGTTGCAGTTGGCTAATTATTTTCTTTTGTTTTCTTTATCCTCTTACTCTCTTAAAAAAAAAAAAACAAACAAAAAAACAGATTTATTTTGACTAAGACTCTTGTCTGTATCATCCTTTGTTTAATGTGACCTTTTGAAAAATAAAAGGCATGAGAGTGAGGTAAAAAAGTAACATGGTTACTTAGCAGCAGGAGCTGTCTTACACAAGTTGCTTAGTTTTTTGATTAAACCTCAGAAGTAGTTGGTTGAAGTACTTGATTTTTCTCATAGTTGTAATGTTGGGGGTGTTTGCTTGGTGGTGGTGTTTTTTTGTGTTTTTGGCTTTTCTAAGTCTGAGCTGTGCAGGGCATCACAGGAAAAATTTGTCATACCTGCTTGCTCTAGGAATGGTTTAGGACTGAGCTGTTGATTCATGAATGTACTCCTCAGGATTCATACAGCATTGTTCCACTTGGCTGCTGTTCATTCCCAGCTTATCAAATGCACCTTCTCCTCAGAGGCATTTTGTTTTACTGCACTAGCAGGGTAGGATCTTGTCACATGATTAAAATAGAGAAATACAGCAAAAAAAGTAATTGATGAGTGATGCCTGATTTTCACATGGAGTCATTTTTCCCCATATAGTTTATAATCAGCCTTTATATTCACCAGATTTTGCATGCCTTCTGGAAGCAATACTACAACATTTGAAATACAAGTTTCCATATTGTTTTACGTGAAAAGGAAGTTAAATTTGCTGTTAAATAAATTACAGGAGGCACGGGCTGACTTTGCTCCAGAGAGAACAAATGCTCCTGCATAGTTTATGAAGTTTTCATCTTCACCTATTGGAGAGATGAGTAAAATCTTCCATTCTCATAACTGCATATCCAAGGAACAAGAAAGAGAAGGGAGAGTTGGAGCAAAAAGTAACCTCTTTAGTGTCAGCTCTGAAACAAGCCCAAAGGAGTAATTTTATCCTAATGTTAAAAAATAAAATCTCCTTTTGACATTTAGATTGGGGGAAACTATTGTCATTGGCAGTATTCTTAAGATGTGTTTAAGGCTGATACATTAGAGTTGCTCTACTTTGCATAATTGAAAATTAGCAGAGGTGTTGTGTTCATATGTCCAGTGTCCATACTGGCAGGGAAACAAGAACTCTTTCACCTGCATTTTTATCTGATGACCTGAAAAATCATGCAGGTCCCTCTTCTTAAGCATTTATCGCCCGTACTCAAGTTCTACAGATAAATTTGGCCTATAGCAATGACCAGCTGCCTGTAGCTTTCCAGTCATTTTGCACAAGCGTTCCTGCTGCAAGAATTTAGCAAATACAAATGGCAGCGCAGTTGTCCCTCTCCTAGCAGCATAGGAACATGTAATCATAGGGTAAGACACGTCATTTTTGCAGTCAACTTTGACAAAGCACTAAGCCATATGAAAGGTACTTTTAAGTACTTTCTTTTACTTCTGCCCCTATACTATTATGATGTACCAATCACACAGACATAAACCTTAAAAACCAACAGCTGCTGCCTAATAAAACATGAACACAGGGTAGTCACCTTGCTGGCAAGTGTTTCCCTTCATTATCATAGATGGAATAAAATATGCAAATATCTCACAAAATTAAAACATCTACACGTACGGCAGATTGTTAATTGGGATTAATGCCTTGAAGAAGAGGAGGTTCCCATTTTCAGCTTTACTTTCACAAAAGGAGATGGTGTGGATGGCAGGTATCATTACCTTATTCACAAATTGCTGGTTTTAAAAACAGGAAAGAATCCTTTGAAATCTGATTTTTGATTGTATGTTCTTAAAAGCCTTCCAAATTAACCTGTTGAAAGCATTATTTCTCCCCCATTAGTACCGATGGGCTCTCGAGCAGTGTTTTCTGTAGCTGAAGAAGGCACCCTTCGTTTCTGTTTTGTTCTCACGGACAAAGAAAGCCAATTAACGCTACCGTGACATTCCAGGTAGATTAACAAATTGTCATCTAAGGTTTACCTGGTCCTTCTGGACAGCAGTTTGAGCTTGTCCAAGTTGCAACAGCCAATTCTTACTTGTCTGATTTTCTTTCAGTGTTTCAATTCTTTCTCCAATTGTTAACTCTTGATTTTCACTTGCTACTGCATTTCTAGGAAGAGCTGACTCGTGGCTGCTACATAGCTTTTTCACATTCCGAGCACAAATTCAAATGAGAGGTAGCTACAGCGCAAGTGCGGAGAAGCGCAGCAAGATCCTAAGAGCAGAGTGGGCAGATTGGATCTCCTGTATGAACAAAGACGACAAGTCAGGTAATGCTAAAAGACACTTCAGTGGTCAGACAACTGCCAGACATCAACACAGACCTGCCACAGCGTCTCTGCTCCGATCTTGCTTCTTTCCCCCATCCTGTCAGTTGTACCACTAACATGTACTGGAGCCAGATGAAAAACATTCTTCCATTTCTGGTATGAGCCAGATTTACATAATATTTTTAAACAAGGAAAGATACCAAGCTACCTGTCACCAGTACAGAATGCACAAATTTGTCATTTTCATCTTCAAATTAATATAGCTGGCTTGCGATTCCTCTAGGCACCCTTTCTGTGATCAAACGATGGTTCTGCTGGGAGCACCGAAAGCACACACCATCCAGAAGCATGCCATTAAATTTCTGTCTGCTCTTAACATGAAACATAGCTTTCTTGGAAATTACTGAGTAAATGAATTCTCAGTTTGTTTCCTGTCGTGTGAAGCAATTTGGTCTGTTTATATAAATGACAAGAGCTAGTGAACTGGTTGTGAAGCTTAATGAAAATACTGCCAGTTATTTGAACAGGGACAGAGTTGGCTTTTAATTTGCCTTACACACAAGGCATAACAGCTATAATGCCAAGAGATCCAGGGTATTTTTTCCAATTCTTCTGCACTTCCCTAAAAACTTTGTTCGGCTGTGCAAGGAGCAAGTGGTATTTTCTACAGCATACAAGGACTAAGACATGCAGGCACATAAAACACAAATATAAGCTGTGATGATACTGTACTTTTACGTAGTTTTACTAAAAAGAAAAATGATCTTGGAGGAAACTAGAGCAAACGGCAGCTTAAGACTGCATTTCCACATAGCACAAACTGCTCAGATTCAGTAAAAAATTCCATTCATTTGTTTCTCTGCTATCTGCCACTTAAGCGTATTGTACAGATGACGACAGGTCTCCTCAAGAGGCTGTAAAAGCTCAAAGACTACATGCAGGCAGCTGATCATCTCCAAATAAATCAATTATGGTGGCCTCTGACTAAATAAGAAATTACAATTTTGAAGGTGGGGAAAAAAAAAAGGAAGAAGTAGCTGGCTTTTCAGAATGACAAGGCTGGAATCCACCATACTGTTATTAAAATTGATCTGATCTTGCTGTGGCAATCATTTATTGTTTGGCTGAATACAGACAGTATGGATAAGAGCGAGAGCAAGTAGAAAGGGAAGTTTCTGAGGAGGCTGGTTGAATTTCCCTATTCTTATGAACACATGAACCTATTAAATCAGTAAAACTTCCATTGATCCAATCATTCCAACTTGCAATATGAACATCTGACTCATGTTGCAGTAGTACCAACAGACACTTGCTTTTTGCTTTCTTGTAACAGAAACAAAAAAATCACTGCCCAAGCTCTTTCTCCATTTAAAGTACAGGGCTACTATAGTAAAAAATATCAAAAAAATTTCAACTGAAGCTTTATAAATAATTAAATCATTATACAAATACAACCAAGAATTGAAGTTTTGCATGCTGAATGAATATTTTATTTAGAACCAGTTTATAAAAATAAAATACAAAATAATTTGAAAACAAAACGTAAAACATTGTACAAAGCCTTGATATGGTACAAATGAGAAAATAAATAATTACAACTTTATGTACAAATGACCATTACAAGGGCATTAACTCTTTATGTTCTTGGGTGCCTGAGCAAACTTAAAAGGAACAGAATGGCTTAGAAGATTTCCAAGCAGGGGAAGAGAACTGTAATTGCTAAGCAAGAGAATTTGAAGGACTCAACATGTGTCTTCCTCAATGGTAACAAACAATTTTGGAACTACTTTCCACTTAATTTAATCACTCTGCAGATTCTACTATTGAGTACTTAATTTCTTACAGGGCGACAACATTGTATTTTTAATTAATACACAGGTTTCTTTCTTTGTGGCATTGCCCAGAGATTTTAGATTAGCAGCCATTGTGTTGGCAGCTTCAAAAAGTCAGTACTTGTCTGAAGGCATTGCTGGTGATTTCCTTAATTTACTAGATTGGATGTTCATAGGAAAGCATCTGAAAATTGACATCTGTTAGCGCAAGCACTGCAACTCACCTCTGGGCTGACTCTACGGACAGAAAGTTAGAGGTTGGGGAAGAATTTCAAATCTTGCTTTCTAGCCAAGGAAAGTAAAGAGGTTGCAGAGAAGGCTGTTAGGCAACCAATCCAGATCTCCAGTCAGACAAAAAAAAGATGTGAAATAGCCAAAAAAAAATCCCACCTCACCTTGTGTCAAACTTGCCTGCCACGCAGCAGATACGGATTTAAAAGGATTTGAAGCCAGGCAGACCAAACTAATTACACTGTATCTTTTGGAGCAAGCTTGTCTGCTGTGTACTATAGGTCCTTTATATAAAAGTTAGGCCAAAGATCAAGTGATCTCAAAAGGAAATGAACATCTGTAACTCAAATTAATTCCACCTGAATTCCCACAGACAGCTGTGGATGATCAGAACCTCCTATGAGTAGCCCACTTGTGGTATTGTTTCAGAAGGAACCACTTTGTGCTCTTGGCCAAAGCTGGCTCTCAGCAGTCATTCTTACACAAAAGGAGAGAGCAAAAGGCATGTCATGTCATAATACTATTAAAAAATAAGCATTTCCCAATTTAAAATACAGCAACCGCAAATATGGTATTTATAGAGTGAGTTTATTCCTTCAGCCTCTAAACAGGGGAAACCAACTCAAAACAAGACCCTATACTGATTTTAATGGAAGTTTCACCTGCACAAAACCAGCAAGAATTCGCAAGGATCCAAGCTCTTCGTGCAGAGGAGAAACAGGAGCAAAATACCTAAATGACATATGCTAACATTTGAGTTTGTCACTACTGCTATTTGGATAGAAGGTGTTACCCAGCAATGGAGAGTAAAACCAGCCTACATGTTCAAACCTGGATGGCTAGAGTAATAGCCAAGCTAATACCTTAGACTTCAAATACAATATGCTCCCTCCTATGCATTTTTCTTTAAAAAGCAAAACAAAACAAACCTTAAAGGTTAACATTTAAAAGCCTGATTATTTAAACCACAGGAAAGTGAGTGATAAAACTTTTCAGCATTTGACAGTATCAGCATAATTCCAGACAATTATTACACAATTCAGGCTGATTTATATAATTTCTCTTTTACAACTGTTAAATGTAGGTAAGGCTGGCTTCAAGCAGACAGCTGAGGTATTCTTCTGTGAGGTGCGTGTTTATGCGAATTGCATGTATTAGCTAAGAAATGTATGCCCTATGCCTACCTACTGCATGTAGTCAAAACACTGAACCTCGCTTCCTTTTACCAGTGTTACTGGTTACTGAAAATTGCAGTAATTGCAAACAGACATTTCAGCCAAAAGCAAAACAGCAAACAAAACTCTTCAGTCCACTGCCTACTTAGTTAGCTAAAAGTAGAATAAAAATATTATGCCCTGTTCCATAAGTTTCAGAAATAGGAATGAGCATCCAAAGCTTTTACCACTTGAAGAAAGGAATCATGGATAATTGTCAAGGCTTTTAATTTCTGTAACTCACAGTTCTCTGACCACTCCTTATAGCAGAAATGCATACAGAGAATGTGCCACAGGGAAAAATGGTGTTAACTTAAAACACCTAAGAAGCCCCTTGCTCACTGGAATTGACAAGGTAGGCATCGCTCTCGTCACCTCACAGTCCTGCATGAAAAAATTAAGATCAATATATTATAGACCTATAATGTGAAACAAATTTGACTTTGAGCTAAAATTCTCCTGCTCCATTTCAGAAGATTCCTCTCTCGTTTAACACCTATATAAAAATTGGGGGCATATATCCCTAGTCTGCCATTAAACCCTTTTAAGGAACTGGAATAATCACTTTCTTCTTACCAGATTTTATGTCTCTTAGTGTTCCACAAAAATGTCCAATCCATCATGGAAAAATTCTGCTTACAGGAAAGCGTCTGTACTTTAAGTCTGGCTTTGTCTACATTCTCACTGAAGAGAAAATGAAACTGTATTTTTAGAAACGTTACAGTCAACCATTGCATAAATGTTACTGCAATAAGAAGGACTTATGGGAGTTTTGCCCAGGTAGGACTATAGGATCAGGCCTTGTAATATGGAAAAGACACGGAATCAGAATTAGGGCATAGCAAAATTATGGTAGATGAAGAGGAGATCAGAGCAAATCAAAGCATAACAGGCCTCAGCTCACTCTGGCACATGAATTCTAGTAAACGGGATGCAATAGCTGAGACTGTTCCTATCTATATGTATATACACACATATATATGTATGTATATATGTTTCTAGAGAATATACAGTATCTATATAAGTGTATATATAGATACACTTATGTACAAATGCATATTTTTATATATATATATAAAATCAAAACTGTGTGTTTTCCCAGCTATAGTTAATACCGTGATACTACAAATTGTAAATGATAGAGATCTTGCAAGTCTTTTCCAGATGAAAAATATTTCAAGCAAATTTTAAATATATGGGACCAGATCCTCCTCTTTACATCAAGACTGTTTAGTGAGGTATGCGAGAAAGCTCAATCTCAAACATGCAGGCTTCAAGGCAAGAATGACCAGATTTCCCAAGCCAGGATGTGGCTGGTGGCTATAATGCCCCGTGTCACTCCCCAGGGGTTTACCTCCTGAATAATTGTAAATAACTAGCAGTTAAGACCTCATATTGTTCCTGCCATTGAGCACTGAAATTTCCTATGCTTACCGATCCTGCTCAAGTAGTAGATAGGTGCCTAGCATCATACAGCTTGCCAGTGTTGCTCTACTGTATCACACCTTCTATTACTTTTAACAGGGTTTTACTTAAGTAGTAATTGGCATTTATAATTAATAATGAGGTTTATTAATATTAGTATAGATTTTTGAGGTTGCAACTTAGAATACCATGCAATATCACAGCACAAAAGTAGTGTGAAATGTTCAGTCTTTTCAAGTTCTATTTTAGTTTAAAGGCTTCATGCCTCAATTTTTCTAAAAAAATACTCCAAAGTGCTGGCCACAACACAGGAAACGCCATAAAGAAGAAATGTGTGTGCAGCATCTGCATCTGCTACATGTCATGGCTCCATTGCACTGCCCTCCAAAGAAATGGAGGCTTGAAGAGGACAAAGCAACGGCTCCTTGAATTATATTGTTTCCCAGCTAAAATCCCTGTGTAAGCTGCTGCGTGCTATGCAGAATAACTAACCGTTTTGTACAATGGAGAAAAATCTTCCCCGTCCCTGAAAAGTTGTTGCAGATAACCCTCCGTAAACCATTCATTCACGCTCTGCACAAGGGCCACACACATGTACATCGGTGGTTTTATGCAGAGTCAGTTGCATATGCAAATATTGAAGCTTACAGAGTTCTTGATTATGCAGGCCCTCTAGAAATATTAAGCTAATATTTATGTATGAGTTGATCAGCTGACCACTACCTAACTACATTAACTGACTGCTATGTCAGACTATAGTAAGCAGTTCTGTAAACTTCTGGGGGGAGGGTATCAAGCAATAAAAAACTCCAGAGGAGTGGGTAGTTCAGATAAAGTTATTCACAATCACTCCTCCATCCATATCTTCATGATTTTCTCACTAGATTCTGTTGAATCCACAGCAAAAAGCAACTGAGGATATACAGTCCTTCTACCTTTTTCTGCACTGAAAGAAGCCTGGGTCATCAATCATGATTGGTATCTCTTTCTCCATTTTGGCATAGTTTACTATTTTTACATTGGCAAGTAGTTCAAGTACAAGTGCATTTCTACAGCATTGGTTTATTTTACATAGTAATGTGTAACAATGGACAAGTTTGTACTTTGAAGACAGCATAAAAAAATCCTTGGGTGTTATATTCTTTCTCACCTGCAAAGCAATTACCTGTTTCTGGATCCTGCTCCACTGGAGAGAAAATATAAACACCTTGACTTCAGTGTTTCAGGCAAGGATGCATGAAGTTGGTACCTATTAAAACTGACCATGTTAATATAGGAATAAACTTACAAGACCACAATAAATGCTTTGGAGAAATAAGGGAGAGGGGAGGAAAAATAATCATAGGCTGCCACACCACCTTAACAAATAAATCCAGCAGTGCCCAAGGCAAAAATATCACAATGGGACCAAATTCTTTTTATGGTATACCTAACGAAACATGAAGAAAATAGGAAGGAAAAGATAGAATTTGTTGTTGTCACATTCATCTGTTAGGTATTCATTGACTGTCACTGCTCGTATATGAAGAGCATTCATAGCAATTTAGAACTCACATTATGAAATCAAAATGAGCCCTATCTGTAATCAAAAATAAAAATACTTCTGAGTCTCTCTTCTTGTTCCATATGCAAATGCACACACAAAATTATAAAGAAAAAAAACAAGCTGCAAGACAAAACATTGGCTGGTTGAGAAATCAGCAGTCCTTCAATCTTGTACCAAGGTATAAAGGCTGCTAGAATTTGTGCATTCCAGAAATTTTAGGGGGGAAATAGAAGATGTAATGCCAAAAGTATTCAGTAACTAACAGAAAGGGAACTGTATTATTTGTGGTCCATAAATTACAAATGAAAAATGAGAAAGAATGAGTTTATATAAGCATATACATGTATGTATATATATAAATATTTATATTATATAATTTATCATGAGGACATGCAATTATTGGTATAGCACCTATTATACAATATAATACAAAGGAATAGGACTTTCCAATGGTACAGTTTCTTCAAAAAAAGCAGGTATACCCTACCTATTGCATTCATCTGTAGTGCTTGAAACCTGAATGAAATTAAGGTTCCACACTGTGCTACATTACATATGGGAAACAATATACATATTCATTGTAAGAAACTAAAAAAGATTAAATCAACATAGTCTGACAAAGCAAGTGAACTTCAGTGCAGCTCCAGGGCAGCTTTAATGCAGCATTAGAATGTGTTAGCTCAGAGACAAAATATTCCCTTTTTAATCCAAAGGTATTCATTTGGCAGAGGTTAAATAAAAAAGCACAGATGCTGGCTGGAGAGGCAATATGACTACAGCAAGCAGATCAGTAACTGACAAGTCTCCTATGCATCCAGCATTCCCACATCAGGAATAATTAGGGAGAGCTGGCTGCTTCCTTCTCACACTTGCGTTCTTGTGCGTTACTATTCTTACCCACTATTCTCTTCTGAATATAGCAAAAGGTGCTGTACCGTTATGTTTGAAGGACCCCACTACGACTCCTAAAGAAGTGTATGATATAGAACTGAAAATTAGCTTCTTGGATCCTAATGAGTACTAAACAGATTTCTAAAGAATATAGCTATAAAAGCATCTTGGCAAATGTTAGTATTAATTTTTAAAATGTCATCAGTGTCAAGAAGAGGCAAGGTATATGATACTTCCTTAGGTAAAAGTCTGTGCCACAGCAGACAAGGGACAAGATGAGCACTGAGTGACTCAGAGTTGTGTGCAGCTCAAAATGGAAGAGGCTTATAAGGTAGAAATACCACCATCTTCTAAATTGTGTGCTTTTTTAAAACTGCAAAGACACGCTTGAGCAGTACTTATCTCCCAAGTGGTGACGTTATTTTGGGAATAACCGTTGCAGGTTTTCTTACATACTCCTTGAGTATGTAAGGCCTTAAATAATTAGGCCAAATCTAGCTAGGTAAACTAAAAACATAGAAATAAATATCTTTTTAAAACACTCACCTTAGAGATATTTTTTACTCTAAATAACATTGCACCTCTTTGACTACCTAGTCATTCTTATCCTGGCCTCGACTTCCCCTCCGCGGATCTGCTTGCTGCCTGCTCTTAGGCAATGCCTGGCCACTTATTTACACAGAATGCTTTCTCATGAATAGTTTATGATGCTTGCTTTCTTTAAAAAGCGCAGATTCAACACCTTTTTTTTTTTTTTAATATACTTTTTTTCATTATTTTTTTAAATACACAGTACACAGACACAACATGCATCAGATTTAGGAGGAGGCTTTATACCTGTCAAGGCCCAGTTCCTATCTGCTAAGCTTAGTGGTTGATTTGCTCTTTCCTGTGGGAGTCTTAGTGTTGGGGGAATGGTGGAAGGAACTGCCAGATCCTTTCAGACCATTCTTGCTTGGTTTGTTGCAGCAGTGCTCTTGTTGGCAGGATCTCCTAGAAGATGAGGAGCCTGAATGGCTAGGAGGTGATTTACTCCTCCCAAGATGTGGGGATGAACTCCTCTGATCATGATGGGGTCTCCCAGCCCGGGACGGAGAAGAACTGGCAGTACGGGGTAAAGAAGAGCTCCTAGGGGAGGCACTGGGACTGCGTCGGGGGATGACAGGGCTTTTGGGTGGTGTTTTTGGGCTATGTGGAGATCCTGGACTCTTACACTGGGTAGAACTCCTTGGTCTTTGAGATCCATTCTGTAGGATTTGAGCCAGACGAGAGATAAGATCTGAGTCCGAGCTGCTACTCCCTAGGACTCTGTATCTGCGTAACCTTAAGAAGAAATGAAGAAAGATTATTTCTGTTCCCATCTGTTCACTACAGTTCATATAGAAACACAGTATCGCTAGAAACTGGGGATGAGCTTACATTGCAGAACAGACTTCTGGAGCTGAACTCTCCTATACGGTAGAGGTGTTTGGATGTAAGATTTGGCTTCTGTGTTGTTCAAATCAACACAGTATTTATATTTGCATAAACTCACTCACATAAACAGTTGAAGTGTTTACAGGGTAACTGAAATGGAAGAAGTGCACTGAGGAGCAGTGCTTATTGCCTCTGTTTTGGAGGGGTACGTTCATTTCTGCACATCATCAATACACTCCTATACACAATTTTAAGGGATGACATGGCATGCCACAACTTCTTTCAGAGGATTTTGCACTACCATGTCAAGAGTGTCCTTATCCTGGTAATGTAGGCACTGAAGAAACTAGATCGTGGTTGTCAGTATACAGAATTGGCAAAGGGGGGCTTCTGGAATTCACTCTGCCCTCCTTTAATTAGTTGGTTTTACTTAGCCATGATCTGAGCATAGCCAACTAACTCAATACTGATGGCTAGAATCTCCAAACCCAAATACTTAAAATGTCTACAGTAAGAACAGTTTAATTTTCAAAGGGGCTGGATATGACAGATCCTATTAATTTCTCTGGGTTTGTGAATAATGAACAGTTCCAGAAGAGTGACCCCACATTGAAAAAAAGTCTAAAGATGTAGTCATAGATTGACAGGTTTCAAAATACTGGATACATGTCTACTGACGTATAAGGTTTAACAGTGAAGCAGGCTCATTCTTGTGTAACAGCCCCTCCTCATTCATTCTCCAACAATGTAAGATTTCTCAGAGAATTGAAGCCCAGCATTTTTTTAAAATTAATTAAAGGATGGAACTTCCACAGGATTACATACTGCACAGTAACTGCAGTCTAGAGCAAATCCGTTTTCAACCTGAAAATCTATTTCTACTTTCTCTGCATTACCTAGCTTCTACCCCAGGTCTAGTAGGCGGTTTTCCTGGAGGTGGCCGAGGAAAGAACTGAGCTGAACTTGAACTGGTGACTTGATCAGTGGTTGCCCAGGACACTGGCCTTGGAATCTTGCTTTTTCTGGACTGAGGGCTGCTTGGAGATAAAGAGCTATCTTCCATCTGCTTGCTGAAATGAGAGTCCAGAGTCAATCTAGAAAATGAGGATAAGACATCATCCTCAGAAAACGGTACTGGAGCAGCAGCCATTTTTTCCTCCAGTGACTTATCAGAGGCACTTGAGAGGTCACCAAGGAAAGATTTAAGCTGTCTCTTTTCCATGAGTAGTCTGACCAAGTCTGTCTGATGGGCCTTTTTTAGAAGCAGCTTTTCCTTTGCTGAAACAGGAGAAGAGGACTCTGACGTTGAGTCTATCTCTTGTGCTAAAACTGGGATTCGGCTCTGCCTGAATACAAAAGGAGATTTAACTAAGTCCTTCTTAGGTCGATGAGCATTCTCGTTTTCTGAAATGCAGTGGAATAACTCTCCATTTCTGGGAGCATTTTTCTCTTTTTTGTCCTCCTGGTGCAAAAAAGTAGTAAGGGCCACTTGGTGGCATTTCAAGTCTTGGATATGAACTTCTTCCTTATTAAAATGAAAGCCATTTTCCTGAACTGGTGCTATTTTGCATGCCTGTCTATTGACATGTGGGTTGGTAAGTCTTGAGGGAGAAAATTCTGTTGTTTTAGGTGCTATCGACTTCAGAACCTCATCTTGATTTGGCACCAAACAGATGGGCCTTGGCTTTGATTCTTCAGCAGCATCAGTATTTGTTAGAGGTTCTTCCTCTGCAGATTTTGAGTTTCCTGGCAAAGAATTCTGTTCTTTGCTTAGCATTTCAATGGCATCCTCAGAAACCACTGGAAGCCTTTCTTCCTCAGCTTCCTCTACAGGAATATTTTCAAGTTCTTTCTCTTCCTGTATCCTACTATGTTGTTCAGGTAGGTCCTTTTGGCCACAGTTCATGACACTGACACATTCTTTGACAAGTCCTTCCCTATCAAGCACCTCTTGGCTGATATTAAGTACCAAATCTGGTCTACTGGCACTAGCTGGAAGTGCATCTTCTGTCACAACCAAACCTGGCAAACTTTCCTTTGGAGAGGAAAGTTCCACGGTGTGCTCCATAGACTGAGCATCCTGCTCTCTCTTCTCTAGCTGGTGGCCATAATGAAAGCTCTCTGAAGCAGACTGTGTGGATGCCACTGAAGGTCTGGGTATTGTTATCTGCATTGGAAAATTAGAGAAGGAAAAGGTGAGAAACTCAGGTACGTTATACAGATAACATTCTTTAAATAGCATTTTTGATTCCACGTCTTCAAGATACATTATATAATGATTCCTATGAATCACAATGTTCAAATAATACCTAATTTCATAATTTACATCTAGATAATTAGAAAAAAAATACTCTATCATTTCAAGACAGAAATGTATAACAGGTAAAAACAAATATAATCTCAGTGAAAAATATTGCAGTTACCAAGTAACCCTCTGGGAAATGAGATCCAGCCTAACAGATAGGCTTTTTATTTATTTTATGTTAGTCTGAATACTCTTAGAAGAAGTTGTATATAAACATAAAATCTTTAACAAGTACACAACAGTATTTTTAGACAATTACAGGAGACAAAGAACACAGTGAGGTCCAGATTCAGGAAGGGACTTAAATTTCAATTTAGGTAGAATTTAGATACTTTGTTAACCAAAAAAAAAAAAAGAAAAAAACAAACAACTTTATTTACCTAATTAAATACATCTATACCCATAACGCCTACATTTTTGTCCAGAAAAACTTTCCTGAGTACCCAAATTTTAGTTATTACCTTCCCTATGGAAGCTTATGCCTCCTTTTAACTAAGCAACCTGGTTAGGACATCTTCTTACCTAAGGTCTTTAAGAGATTCACAGACTAAATATTCACACATCTAAATACCCTAACAGGTCTAATCTGATAGATATGCTTAAAGCACTCCTAAAACCTATATACCGTATTGAGTGAGAGTCCCTTTGAAAAACAGTTGGTTATGACTAGTGCTTCCTCTAGTACATAGCTTAATTGTTAGAGGACACGTCCAGAAAATGGGAAACCTGTATTCACGTCTCTCCCCACCTGAGAGACAGAAACCCACTTCCCCCAGTTCCCATCAAGTATGGACAAAACCAGAACGGAGCTGCTTCTCATGCTCCCCATTGAAGTCAGGCCACTGCAGACAGAAATGCAAGAGTCACAAGGTCAGAGGGTAAGAGAGCACATACAAAAGTGAGAGGAGTTCTACCTCTATGGCCAAGGGAGGAACGTACTCCCATGCGAAGAGTGCTAGATTCTGGTTTACACATATTGGATTGAGTTGTTTGGTATAAACAGTAAAAAAAGCGAGAGGCTACCCCTACATCTTTCTCTACATGGACAGGGAGTTCAGCTCCTTTTTTCCTTGTATTCTTTAGCCTCATGAATTTGACAGCTTGAGTTTGTAATACTCAACAGAAAGTGGAAGACGGGAGTCTGGATTTGGAGATAAAGACTTTCTTGATGCACTGAGCGCAGAAGAGACAACTAGTGGTAGCCTATCTCCAGTGTTGCCAGGATTCTGCTATGTTACAAGACAGATTTCACTTGACCTTGCTGCAGAAATTATACATGCTCCTGAGCTTAATGGGCTTTTGCAAGAGCTATTACATTGGTACTAAAGGGTGGTAGAAACCAAGCTCATCTGTCAAGACCCGTAGCAATTTATACTGTGTACTCAAACCTTACAAATACAGAACAACTCTCCAAAATAAGAAATGAGAACTGACACTGAAGGAGTATACTCAGATTTCCCATGAGAGTATAATAGCTTCATTGAAATTCTTGCTGATTTCTTTTTTTTTTTTTGCATTTTCTTCATAGTCCTGTATAACAAAATTTCCATCATTATGAGTGCACATCAAACTCAAACATTCCTCCATCAAACACAAACATTCAACTGATATTGTAAACAGTTCACTAAACAACACATGAAAACAAGTCACAGGCATAAAGCTGAACTAAAGAGAGAACAATCATTTATGTTAAAGAAATTATTTCTATACTACAAAGTGTATTCTGAACTTCTCTAATCTACTTAATGCAGTTTTTGGACCTTAACCTGAAAATGTGGAATCATATTTTTGAGAAATTTGGAATAAAATTCAGAGAAAATAATTTTCTTAGTTTTATCAGTAGGGTTAACTGCTAGGCTACTAGGCTACGGAAAGTGGTATTCACTGGGGAGTAGGGGGGAAAGCATAAATGTAAGATAACTGAACTCTTGTTTTCCCAAGTTGACCTAAGGTGTCTGTAGCATCTTCCCAAGTTGGGATTTATTGAAATGGGGGGGCGGGGGGGGGAAACTAAACCAAAACAAAAAACCCCACTACTTTTTCTCCCTGATAACTTGTTTTCAAGTTCAAGCCAATACAGTCCCTTTGTGTTTGCTGAATTAAAATGGTACATTGGGAAACAAACTGAAATTACTTAGTTTCAGCAAAACAGTCCTCCTCATCTCCTCTTACTCTCAGTCTGGGTTCTTTCCTCTGAAAGAAACACTATTCCCCTTTTGAGTTAGAGAAGTCTTTCTTACTTCAGAAGCTTTCTTGTGAGAGAATCCAAGCACATCAGTTGAGCTACAGAAAAAACAGAGGAAGTAGAATTTTTTTTTAAAAATACTCTTCTATGATTAGGTCAGTTTGTGCCTAAATCTCGAGTGTTAAACAAAAATAGTTTAGCAAGAACTCTGCACAGAAAGGAAAAGTGATAAAACTGGAGAAAAAAAAAATAAGAAAAAAGGTCTAGGAAACAGGGTAGCTATTCTACAGGTTTCCATACATCTCTAGGAAACTGTTCTGAGGCAACACATGTCCAGGTATCATACACTGAAGGACTCACTTTCATACGACAGAGGAACATATTTTGGCCTGTCACACAAAAATCATCAGATCTTTTTGAAATTCTCAACAACAAGCTGGGTAAAAGTGGATTCAGGAAATTTTAATGCAATATTGCCCTAGGAATAGCAGGTTCAGATTTTGGGCATTTGTTGTCCAGTCAACTCTGTTTCCAGCTTGTTTCAATACCCTGTTCTCCAGGGCTACAGATGGTGTCTCCAAAGTAAGGAAATCTGGTAAAATATTTCCTTTTCCAAACTTTTCACTCTATGAACTATTGTGGTTGCCAATTCAAATAACCCAGGAATAGAAAAAACAGAATTGTCTTCCACATACCTGAAGAAGGATGGCTTCCCTTAGAATAGAATTGTTCTGGTGTCCTCTCAATTTTCAGAGGTAAAGACAACCTTAGTTATTTGCTTTTAGGGGAATATTTATCTTCTTGGTATATTTCCAAAAGAGCTGCAACTGCATTTAAATCTTCCTTTGTTCAGATATGTTTACATGGAAGCTGTTTTCCTTGTGACCTCTCTCTCATATGTCAATTCTTTGTTAGGTGAAACAAGCTCTGATCTGAAACTTATTTACATTTTTCCGTAGACTTCATACCTTTTGCAACATGTGGAGAGAGAATTTCCTAGTCTTTCAGGCCTACCTTGACCAACCCAGATTTAAGTCTTACACCCAAGAAATAGAAGAGCAAGCTTGTTGAGCAACCTACAATAGAACAGGCAGGAGCTATTTGTGAAAGAAAAACATTGAACAAGTGGAAGAAAGAAAAGGATACTGAATGAATGAGTATCATCAGAGACTCAGTGCAAGTGAGTAGCTCACAGTTTCATAAATGGCTTTTTGAACATCTATATCACCTTCTTGATTTCTGTCCACTAACAAACAAAAGTTTGTTTTCGCAGATGGTCAATAAACCTCTTATTAGTCTTCTCAAAGCACAAGAATTAAATTATATCCCCATTTGGCTTGACATTTCACCTATAAGTGCAAGAAATTTAAATGGCTAATCATGTTCAAGTGCCTTTCATGCAAAGGTTGCTACAACTTCAGGTGCAGTTTTAAGAGTCAAACAAAAGAGCAAGGCCAATTTTAAAAAAATCTGGGAATGTGTTGAGAAAACAGAACTTGTATAGAACTGAACTCTGTTAAATCATAGAATGGTTTAGGTTCTTAAAGATCATCTAGTTCCAACCCCTCTCCCATGGTCAGGGATACAAATGCTTTCATTTGGGAGAATTTGGATGTAATAATCAATTATTAAAGAAATGGAAGAAGCTTGCAGACAATTCTCATAAAGCTCCTTATAAGATTTCTTTGGGTAAAAAATCAGCTTCTTTACAAGGCTGGCCACTACAGGTAACTACATGATTCACACTATGCAGGATTCGAAGTAAAAAGACTGGAGGAAATTTTGAATCCCTTAAAACAATTAAAAAAAAAAAAAAAAAACCAAACAAAAAAAAAAAAACATTCTGTAGGCTTAATTATCCCATAAATAGTCTTCTTGCTCTCTTGTTTCTGAAACCTTGGAAGACAAAAGTCATAAAGGAGGAGTCTGAGGAGGGCTGATCCTGAGACATGCAAAATACACCAATTTAAATAATCATTTAGTCTAATTCAGGGAGACAGAAATCTCAAGGTTGTTCAATAAACATCTAGCTACAAAACAAATAATACATGGCCTAACATGTAAAATATAAAAAAACTACTCATAATCATAAATAATTCTCATGCTTTTTTTTTCTTCTGCCAGTAATTAAAATCTTATCCTATGAGATTTATATGGCTAATCATGTCAATTTTGTAAAACACTGAACCTGAGGAACAAAGATTACGATATAATATGGGCAATTCATCTAAGAAAAATGTGGGGGATAGAATTTGAAATCCTGCCTCTCAGCTCACTAAGTGTTATTAACAGATTAGCAATCTACCTGATTATTGCAATTCCCATACTTCAGCAGAAGTTATATGATACAGCAGATTACTGAAAATGGCTGAGACAATATATGGAACGATGAATTTAAGCTTCTCCTTTCACTTTGAAATATTTCAATTAAATTATTACCACTGTGGTCTTGAATCCTTTGGCCTTCCCTAAATAATTTCTTAATCCCTTTCTGACTTCTCAAATTAGCACTTGGCTGAGACAAAAAAATTAGACTCTATTTTCTTCAAGAAACTTTACAAGATGGTGAGTGGGATGTTAAGCAGGAAAAAGAACAAAACAACACCAACAACATAAATATCTCTTGGACATCCTTTATGACATCTGACAAACTTTCCTCCCTTTAAACGTTTGACAGTCTGCAATAGCAAGTGATGTCGTTCAGTGAAATCATCTGTGAATGTATACAGCAAATTGCAGAGAAGTGAAATATTGAGCTTTGGTCTGCAAAATTACTAAGTCTGAAAAACCTAAAGGTGTGAATATGGATTATTGTACAATATTAGCAGGTCAACATCTGACCTTTCAGCAATAGCTTCTTCCCTCCACTCATGCTGTCTGCTACTTCTGCAAGCATGTCAAGTGCTGTCAGGACTTCAGGACTCTTAGAAACATGGTGTACAGACCTGTTGTTCAGCTAATCCTGTAATTATTTCTAACCTCTCACATTAATAAGCCATTACCATATTACTTGGCATTCTGAAGACACTTTACGTAATCGGTTTACTTCTCAGAAATTCTTTCCTACTTTAGTAAAGTTTGTGTATCTATGAGAATAAATCTCACGTATCTTTTCTCTTTTCCCTGCTTCTCTTTTTCATCTGTCATTAGCTCTGTTGCCTACCAGCAATATGACCAATGTCAGTATGAGTCTGCAACTTCTGCAATACCAGACAACCTCCTTGAATCTTTCCAGTTCACCAGCTTTCTCTTACTTCACGAGTTTTTCTTTACTTACATCACTTAATTTCTATTCCGTTACACAACTATATGTCTCTTCAAAGAAACGTGAACTGCAGTTTGTATGAAAGAGTAAACTGTATGTTAGCACACTGTCCTGTAAATAACTGCTAGTGTTGTTCTCACCTGAATACACCACTTACATCTATGTAGACAACTCACCTAGCTTACTGCTCAGAACAGCCCTCCTACTTTTCAAAATCCTCCATACCTACCACTATCATTCCTACTGATTTTTTAGATTCTAATCCTTTGCATCCCTTACATTCCCTTTCCAGATTAAATTTGCAGCAGGGAATAAGTTAAATATAATTAATTATAGATTTACTAAACTAGTTGGCTATTTCTACAGATAGACTAATACGGGGATAAACAGGAGAAATATATGCTGTAATAATCCCCTACTCTGTCCTTGTGAAACCCCCCTGCAGTGCTGGGGCCAGCTCGGGGGCCCCCAACAGCAGGAGGACACGGAGCTGCTCGAGCGGGGCCAGAGGAGGCCACGGAGATGCTGGGGGGGCTGGAGCAGCTCCCCTGGGAGGCCGGGCTGAGAGAGTTGGGGGGGTTCAGCCTGGAGAAGAGAAGGCTCCGGGGAGCCCTTCGAGCGGCCTCCCAGGGCTTAAAGGGGGGACGGGAAAGGTGGGGAGGGACTCTGGATCAGGGGGGTGGGGATATGATAAAGTGAAAGAGGGGAGATTTAGATGAGATGTAAGGCAGAAATCCTTCCCTGTGCAGGGGGTGAGGCGCTGGCCCAGGGTGCCCAGAGCAGCTGTGGCTGCCCCCTCCCTGGCAGGGTTCAAGGCCAGGTTGGACGGGGCTGGGAGCACCCTGGGCTGGGGGAAGGGGGCCCTGCCCGGGGCAGGGGGGTTGGGACTAGGTGATCTTTAAGGTTCCTTCCAACCCAAACCATTGTACGATTCTATAATTCATGGTGGTATGGAACACAAAACCAGAGATGACTGTAAGTTTTGATACTGGATCCCTTCCAACAGTCCCATATCTATGGCACTGCAAGCATTGCAGGCATTTGTAGGAACTGGTGGACCCCAGGGTACTACCTTCTGTTAACAATTCACACATAACTGGCCCTAATCCCAAACTGAAGAGAAGTAACATATGAAGGCTCACTTACATCTATCTGAAAAGAGGAGCATGCTTCTCTCCACAGCTCTTCAGATATATTCTTTCTGTTATTCTAGAATGCCAATTTTTGCAACAATTTATATGGAGGTTGCAAGAAAGGGGAAGAGGACGGAATACAGATGCAGAGCTTTGAAAGTACAAGCCAACTGTGTTTTCATATTCTGTAATGTGATAGGTATCTTTTGAGGATAAAGAACATATAGATCCATGTGTACAGTCTTTCTTTAAGGCTTGTTAATCATGGCTTAATTTCCATATTCTTTAAATATCTTCCCTTTTCAGTTATTCATACGCCACTTACCAGGTAAAGGAAGATTATTTTTTTTTTGTTCTAACATAAACCCATACCCTCAAACATCCAATAGGGCAAATATTGATTGGTCTAAAAGCAGTATCTTTAATTGCTTTTAGAGAATGACTGTCTTTGTAATAAATGGCTAACTAGTTTGGTAACGTGATTAAACCAAGTACTCATTTAATTTGAAACTTCTAGATAACGCATGAATCAATTGAATATTCTTGAAATTTACTTGTATTGTTGGAGAACTGGGAAGCAGCGGCGCTTACGGACTATTACTTCATAACACTCACACAATACTTTTGTCATATACTCTTATTAAAAATGGGCCAGTAATGTAGTGTTTTTCTTGAGTTCCACAGACAGAGTATTTTTCAAACAAAGAAAGCTTGAATTTGCCTTAATGCACGGTTCAGAGATGTGAAAAGATGGCAACTGAAGCCTATTTCACCTTCCCATCTCACGCTACTGTTTCCTTCTTTACAGAAACTGAGTTCCTTCCCTACCATGGTTATTTTCTAAAGTCACAAAAGACCTAGAGATTAAGAACTATTTTCAGAAGCTTGGCCACTTTGACACTTTTTCCTCTGGGAAGTTGGAAACTACTGATTCCATGAGGATTGTGGTTATAATAACAAAGCCAGTGAGTTCATATCACACTTTATATAGCACAATATATTCAGTATTTCTAAATCTAGATTTTATAAAACATCTAACAATCTTCAATAGGATGTTAATTAGTTCTCCATGAGAGGTTATGTTCAAGTATACTTAGGGACTCTGATGCTCAAGTGTACTTAGGTATTCGGTTAAGAAACAAAATAACACACTACAAATTAGAAGGTTCCTCATCTAACAGAGGACACATTAAGTACAAAGTGACATTGATTGTTTTAATGGTGCAACCACTTTTGGTATAGAAAATGCAGTTAAAATATTTTCACAGCTGTTATTACCATAGCTAATAACGATGTAAGCATCCTTCAGCAAACTTCACCTTGTTTCAGCAGCTAGGTGGGAGAAATACACTAATATCTATTTGTCCTACCTTAGAAACTTTTTTTACTACTTTTGAATGATCTTTTTGAAACTAAGCTCTATATCAGTATCTTTCCCTACAGAAAGAATACCTGCAGTTTTCAGAAACAATGAAAACACAGGCTAATACTTCCTCAGGAAAACCTCAAACTCTCATTTTCAAAGCCATATTATACCTTGTTATTAAGGACCAGTACTTTTATTTTTTTTTTTTTTTTAAACACAGTATCATCTTTGAAAAATTCATTTGATATTTGAACCCAAGTAAATAGTCTTTCTTTGTCACAGAAGAGACATACACAGAGACTCTCAATCACATAAAAACTCCAGCAGTGGGGTCTGGCTACTACTGTTCAGATTAATTCTGAATATTCCTCTCCAGTGTATCAATTCCAATAAATGGTCATCACAAAGTATCAGGTAATTCATACATAAAGTCTTCCTTAATACCCATATGCAATTTTCAAATATGTAATTTTTTTCTGTTTGTATCTGATTCCTATGAGCCAATGTCTAATTCTCAGTTACTGCTGTGCTATATTTATGCTTCAGTTTTGTTATTTACGCTATATTTTTGAATTTTTGTAAAGGTAAAAGTATCTTTCACAATCAAACAGCAGCACTCTAAAAAAAAGCTCCAACAACACATTAAAAAAAAAAAAAAAATTGAAATTAAATCTTCCTGACTTCTGACCCATCAGTCAAATAGTGAATCTACTCATTTGTATGTTGTAATAAATTCAACCCAGGTCAATCCAGTTGTAAGATTAGCACTGTATTAGCACGTTGCCTACAGCTGTGTTATGCTCGCAAGGGAGAGAATCTGTGAACACTAAAATTTCCATGGAAGAATCAAACATACCAGAAGAATGGATGAAAATATGCAAGTATAATTTTAATACAAATTCTGATTTCAGCAGGATTAAAATTACTGTACACATAAAATTTCATTTTCAAACTTGAAATCCAGATTAAAATTTTCTTAAAATCTCTTCTCAGAATTGTCAGGATCTGTTTGAAAGCATTATGGATTTTCTCATACCCCCAATGCTCTACCACCAACAGCAGTTGTAATTCACATACTGAACTAGCTGCTTTCAGTTTGCTCTAGAAACATGCTTCATAGATATCCTTTACAGAAGACAGACCTACAGACAGGAGCCTTATCTATACTAAGGGTCTTTCTCTTTTTTTACAATGTTTTTATATACTCTCTCTTCTGCACACATGGTTTTATAGTCGTAAAGTTTGCAGACTCAAAGATGCAATTAGAATCCAGCTTATCTTTTAAAAACTAAATAGCTAAAACTTTTGGCAGCCTGTTATGTTACATAGTTTTGCTTTTGTGAACAGGAGTGATGATAAATGTAAAGCACAGCTCCATGAAGTAGTTACAACACAGCTGATTCCATCCAAGCACTCAAGTGATCTACAGTATAATACATTTTGCCAGTTAGGTATTTAAGCTCCTTAAAAATACTTACAAGGACACTATCAGTTTATTCTGATTCTGTTTTGGTTACTAACCTAGCATTATTAAGATTAGATATACCAATAAGGTAGCCAGTTTGCAAGCTCTCTACATATATCATGTTCTGTGTTTAGAAGCTGCCTGAAAGCAGTCAGAGCAGCTATACATTTGTAGCTAGGTAATAAGTAAACACACCTACCTGTGGTCCATGCAGAGCAATAGTATAAAATTTCCAAATACTAGAAATTTTAATAATTTGAAACTGAACCAGAACCAGTTTTTAAAAATTGCATAGTGGTAGCTTAGAAATATTAGAGACCTCCACTTAGCGCTTGTCCTAATTTTAGTGGTTTCCCTATTTTCCTTATTTTAAAAAGTCCCCTCTTCCTTCCATATGACAGATCTATCTAACCAGGAGAAAATGCTAAGATGCTGATAAATTAACAAACTCCAAATAAAGACATTTTTTTTCCTGTAATTCAAGTTAGACTAGTATCATATGGAATTTTCATGATAGCAGACAAAATATTTTAAGAGATAAATATATCTTAATTAAAGATTATCTTATGGATGGTATTATATATAATATCTGCAATTTTAGATATACAATATTTATTACTTAGATCAACTATACTTTAATTACACGAAAAATAATCATTAGTCCTTGGGTATTATGCTCTGAATTGTAACCACCTATTTATTTCAAGAAGATTACTGTGTGAATTGTCATCGTGGAAACAACTGTTGACACCAGAGTTGATCAGTTCTCCATGGGAAATCCCACAGACAATTTAGCTTTCCGGAAACATCTTTACTTATTCTATGCTAATCAAATTAAGATGCTAGAAAAGTGAAAAAAAATTACAAAAAAATAAAAATTGACCAGTTCAAGGACAGACAAGAACAGATGAACCAGGTGGTTATAAATCTGAGGAATTTTCAAAGTACTGTGGATTCCAGAAAACATGAACATTTAAAACAACTAATAACTTTTAATAGGGTTTTTTTCCTACACGAACAGCGTATGTGGATGGTATTACCAAGGCTAATTTATTGTCCTGACCTTCACTATGACTTTTCTGCTGCTTCTGATAGAGAAACCTGCAGAAGGAGAATGGCTGAGAGGGTTCTATCACTAAAAATGGATGTGTTCTCTACAGGCAACACATTGTTTGAAAAAAATTAAAACATTCATACTGACTGCTTGTCCTCAACTATTAATTTCTTAATTTACAACTTGAAAAGATTCCATTGAAAGAAAAGCTAACCTAACATGCTGTAATTTTTAATTCTTCTTTACACCAAAGGCAGATGTGAAAAAAGCACACCTGACGAATTTCTCTCCTTCAGACACACGACCCTACTAAGCCTTGGAGGCTGCATATAGATTTCTATGTATCAAGCAATTGCCTCTGCCACTTGGATAAAAGCAACAAATAAAACTTTTTACTTGTTTGCACTAGAATGACAGTGAGCAGATGAAAACTGTTCAAGCAACATCATTATCAATATAAAAACCAGTTGCTTAAAAGAATGGGAGTAACCTATGAGCTTATGTGCGTCTTCCAGGCATTCTCTTTTTTCTTCTAAAATAATGCTTCCTGATATTTCTCATCCTATGTGTTTCTGTATGAAAAATTGACATACTCCAGAGAAACCTACTAAAGAAGAAAATAATGACACTGTAGCAGTGATCATATGTTGAATGCCTGTCAAGAACCTAACAGTAACAACTGAAAACAGTAAGAATTCTAAATCTGAGCTAGCCTTTGAATCTGGTCATAAGCATTATCACTTACTTTCACTGATGATAAGTGAAGGCTGTAACTTCATAGGAACTTACTTTTCAGGCTAAAATTTCTTGAAAAATCATGTTATTAACAGCTATCCTGTGTTGAATGAGACGGTCTAACTTGCACATTCTCCTTACTTAACAAAATCAAGTCTACTGTGTATGAAGCAGTTCCAGTAGCTATGAGCTGGACTAATTCCTTGAAATTTCTACCCTGGTTAAACCCAATGTTGTAAGTGGTATTAGCAGCCTCTTTGGAAAAACCTAACTTAAATCTCATGCTGACTCAATATAGGTCCATCAGGATAGGGAACAGGGGGGCATAGCAATTATGTAAGCCCTGAAATCAGAACCCTTTTTGCTATAGCTAACTTTAAACCATGGCAGCAGTAAAAAAAAAAAAAAAAAAAACAAACAAACAAAAAAAGAGAATAGACTTGCTGAACAGAGGAAAGCTTTTCCCTCTTCTCCTTTCAGGACACATCTATTCGATTATGTACCATGTCCATGAATTTTGGACAAATATATCCATTCCTTACATTTTTAATTAATAGGTACAATGCTAAACCAGTTTTAACTAGCTGAGTTCTAAGGCAATCCTAATGTACATGACAACTTCAAGTTAATGCCACTGGTAAATTAAAACTGATTTTCAAAGAGCACTGTAACAAGAAAGGAGAATCTCTGGGGTTTTGTTGGTTTATTTGTGGTTCTAAAAGAGATTGTTAAATGTGAAAACCAATGTAAAAGTTCATCTCTTGCTATTGCAGACTAGTGAAACCTGCCAAAATTAGTTTATAAAAAATGGCAACATTCACAACATTAACGTGCACTTCTGGCTCATAAACCTATAACATCCAAAATAAAATAACAATTATAAGGGATATGCATTCTTTCTCTAAATACCCCTTGAACATGTCAAGAAGTCTTACCTTATTCTTCCATAGGTCCCTGAATTCCAGTGAGATGCTTAAAAATTAAGGTAAATTTTTCAACTCAGATCAGTATATTATTTCTCATCTTGGATATGAATATGAATATGATGGTTTGCATTTCCATAGCATCTTGTGTGGGAAGATTTCAGAGCGTTTTGTAACTAATAATAAAACTATGTAACTATAAAATAATTTTTAAAATGTTCCAGTAAGGTAAAAATTTGTGAAAATTAAGGCATAAGAAAAAAATATTTGTATAAGTGCCAACTAATTCCAATTGCTTAACCTGAGAGACACAGATTATCCTTCCCTAACACAATGAATAAACACAAAATCATTAAATTAAAATTAGCCCCCTTGTACATGTCTCATTAAGCATATAAAAAAATGAAAATATGCCAGAATGACACACAAAATTGGAATCCACCTTTGCTAAGGGCTGAATCTTAGTGTATAGCAGCCAGTTTAGGAGTATTCTAGAGAGCTGCTATGGCTAGAAGAGGTGTTCACTATCTTATTGAAGAACTAGAGCTGAAACACCATAGAGATCAAAATCTGAGGTCACTGATCTTGATTTTTTTTTAAGACACAGTTACACATTTAGCACAGTGTCTACCTAAGCAATCTCTTCAGAGCGAGCCCTGGCCAGTAGTTGCTGCACTCATCTCCTTTTCCATTAACCTCACACAGCACTCTATGCAGTCGTCTAATGAGCAGAGTTCAGAGAACTTATCTGGCTGAAAAATTCACAGAAAGACAGAAAAGGGTTATGCTTCAAGAAGATTTGCTGTACATTTTGACCATGGTATAGAAGAAAAGGATGCTAATAGCACTCTAGCCCCACTCTTCAGATTCAAGTACAGTCAAAGAACTGATTCTGGTTTTTGTCAGCTCACATGCTGCCAGGCTCTTTATGCTGCAAGTTGAATAACTGTTGAATAAATTGAAGTAAAATACTCCAATTCTCTTCCGTAATACATGTATGGCAAAAGAGGAGTTCTCTTTATCAAACAAATAAAGGTAGATCTACACCCTATACCCTCTCTGCACTAGTGAGCAGAGAATATACAGAAATTTCATGACCGCCCCTACCTGATGACAAACTAGATGAAGGTGGGTTACAGTTCCTGAACCCTCACTCATCAAAAATCAGGAAAGAAAATCCCTTTACTTGATTTCAGGAACAAACATATAAATTTTTATTTTTTTAATACGTGAAACTAAATTCAACAGCACAGACTCCCTGACTTCTGCAATTCATCAGTTATGAATGCTGAATCAAATTGTAAA
Source organism: Tyto alba (assembly GCF_018691265.1). NCBI lineage: Eukaryota > Metazoa > Chordata > Aves > Strigiformes > Tytonidae > Tyto > Tyto alba. The sequence goes on from NW_024881280.1 coordinate 9,155,200, forward strand.
CAGCAGGAAATACACAAAAATATATTCAGTACCAAATATTCAGAGACAATAATATAGGATGACATCAAAATTCTTTTTAATATTTAACTAGAGAAAAGCTTTAGGTTATTACTATGCATATACATCTTTGATGCTGCTGGAGCTTCTAGCTTGCTAAGGACCTAATATTACTGCACTGTAGAAAAGAAAAGCACTTGCAGAAGTATTTCAGTTCTTCAGTGAGCCATAAAGTACATGAGGCCTTCATTGTTGGAATGAACTAAAAAAATCACATGCTTGTAGTTTCCATAGCAAATGAAAAACTGGAAGTTAAATTCTCAACTGAGCCAGGACTTTCAAAATCACAGCTTGAAAAGGAACACAGCAGTCATGGACTTACCAGGCAAAAAGAAGAGGCTGAGAATGCTACATATAATCCTCACTCCACTCAGTAGCCACACCTGGCACAATATCATTTCTTTTTCACATGACAAGAAAGTGTATCACTTTGCACCCCTATTAATATTGCAGCTGTATTCATTTGTTGGGTACTAGGGAAGCCAGAGAAGATCTGCTGTGCCAACCTACTTTCTTTGAGTATTGTGAGCAGTTTGCTAATTATACCGGCGATACATTCTGATTAGAAAATTTAAATTGTAGACATACAGGCAAAAAAATTAGGCCATTTTGCATCCTGGGATACAAACTAATCCTTAAAAATACTGAAGCTTAACTTTTAATGAGTTAATTGCTCCTTAGTACCTTTTCCTAGCCAATACATCAGTCATAGAGAAGAATGTGGTATTTAGATATTCTATCAAGTTCACAATAACGAACATCTGGGAGCTACCGCATGTCCATTTCCATACATCGAGGCCAGACCTGTTTTTTTATATTCAGATAAAAAGCAGCCAGGAGCTGCAGGAAAAAACACTACTTTTTGAGATAACAGACAAAATGCTGACGTAAGTACACTAGCTACTTTGTTTGCCATGTTATCACTCACCACTGATCCTATGGAAGTTTGAAAGAAGCTAATGTTGATGGATTACTTTTAATATCAATACTCCTGTGCATGCTTCACTGGAAAAAAAAATAAGTCTTTCACACAGAAATATTAATACTGAAAAATACATTGGAAATAAAAGGCAACACAAAATATAACCCAAATGAAATATTAATGGTAAAATGATGATGACATGTTACGGTCTTACGCATTAATGCTACGTCATACTGCTTTACCAGTCAATGCAAGCTCATGCTGCTCAGCAAATCTCAATATTTTTGTGACTAATACACAAATTATGGTTAACTTCAATTATGATTCTAAGCCTTCATCTTTTTCATACTGAATGAAACTGGGAATACCAAACTATGAAAAACTCCTCTTCCCCTAGTGACATTTTCCATTAGCTATGGATAACTAATCATAATACCCCTGATAATACCCATCTTTGCTTTGTATACTGCAAGCAGTGGAACAATTCATTATTTGTTCATTCCCAAAGCAGCAATTTGACTAGATCCCTTTTTCTCACATTAAAATAATTTAAGGTAGTTCAAATTTTCATATGTGTTCCCAATTCAAAATCTACCCAGTACTGATTATAGAAACATATTAAAAAAGATTTTAATCATAGCTTTGAACAAAGCAAAAATCTGTTTTCTAGATTTTATAATCCTACCTTTTTCAAGAGAAAATCCCTTTGAGGAATTCAATGTATCTTCCAGAACATCCAGAGATGCTTGGTGCTCCAGATCATAACCTGAATAACAGCTCTTTAAATATTCCTCTCTCTAATTTTACCTCTTTTAAGTGGGACACTATATATGCCTCAGAGTATTTCTGTCTCTGTTCCTGAACAGGATCCGTTCTTATTCCCTAACTTGATCTTTCAAAATATTTTTTAGGATGTTGCGTATAGCAGTATGACTAGCATATGCCTACTACCAGACTGTGCAGAGCAACTAAAAATGTTAAACTTTGCAGATGACTGCTACAATGCAGTCACTTTTATGAAGACAAGGCTTATTCACCTGCTGCAGTTGTGCTTTTGAGATGCGAATGACAGGGGGGAACTTGTTGCCACAGGGAATGACAGGAAGCTGCCTACGACCAGTTGAGCGGGAGGAAGAGGAGTGGCTCTCTGCTGACTGACTCCTTGGCAAACCAGCCTCTTTCAGGGGGTCCGAGTGGATGGATAGATAGGCTATAGGGCTCATGGTGCGGAGGATGGGACTTGAAATTCTTGGAGTGGAGAAATGCAGCATATGAGATGAGTTGAGCTGTGAGAACAACATGGCGGGGAAGAAAATAAAGTTTTAAAAAATCAATATTTTAATAATTCTTGTTTATGTCTTGCCCATGTGGCATTTTCTTAGAAGGCCATATTCACAACTCCCTCACAGGCTAAAAGCTGATAATTTAAGAGGTATCTTAAATCTAATCTTCACATTTTCCAGCAATTTTTAAAAATCCAGTATCAAAATCATAAAGTGAGCATCCTTTCTCTAGCAGGCTCCTACCTTCAGTCAGTCAGACAATAACAATCTAGGGCAAATATAATAAACTAACACAGTCTGTTCCAAGGACATTATGTACACAAACTAGTTGACGGTTGACTGGTCCTTGTAAATGCTTAGCACATCCAAGCAACAACACTGTTTTCCAAGATGATGATATTTTTAGCATATACACCCATTGCAGGCTTTACAAATGTGACTGTACAGCTATGGCTATAGCAGCATATATTAAGAACCGCAGCTAACAGGAATAATCAGTAAGATTAGTACTAAACAATTTTGACAAAATTTCCCAAACATGGGATTGAACTAGAAGAATATGTTGGCCTGGAAAATGCATGAACAATTGTTTCATCTTAAACTACATCACTCAAGTATTTAAAAAAGAGGTGGGGAGAGAGGGGAAACAAACAAACCCCAAAAAACAACCAACCAGGAACTTTAAAGTCAAAGTGTTCCAAACTAATAATTTTAGAGAAAGTAGATTTTCAAATTGGTTATTGATGATTTCAATAAACCTATAGCTTTGACATACAACTCTGAAATCAACTGATTCTTTGCAAGACCCTTCCCAGTGCTGAATAAATATCTGATGGTGACACATCTGTGTACCTGTAAATGAGATTGCTATATACACTTTGCAATTCTTTGTTTCAAGTACATTTAGACAAAACTATGAAGAGTAGAGATATGGAAACTTTTTGCAAGCTTTGTGATTTTATGTTTCCTACCATGGTATTTGCAATTTTAACCTGTATTTCTTGGAAACAGGGAGCACCTATCAAGCATTTCCGTTTCCAAGGAAAAGGTATTTTGTGTCAATCCTAAAGCTTCAGTTCTCATAACACACAGCTGTCTCTCAACTGGAAAAAAAATATTTCCAGCACCTGGTAAAAACAGCAACTTAGGATAGAAGGTACATGAAAATTAAATTACTTAGAACTCAGAAATAAATGGAAATTTAAGAGCAGGTTTTTGATAAAATGTAGTATTACTTCAATGTACAAAAGACTAATTTCAGCAGTATTTCTAAATAACAGATTCACACAGTCAAACCTCTTCTATAACCATGCATATATATATATATACATATACATATACATACTCACACACACCCCCCATATATGGTTTTAGGTTGTCAACCAAGTGTGACCAGAGCAAACTGTTGTTTTATTTAAACTGAAGATGAAATTGGAATTAGTTGATACATATTCAGTTACTTCATCTCCATTATTATTTCTTTGCTGAAATATCTGCTGGACAAATATATCTTGCAAAGTTTTGTGCATGCATGCACTGTATGGAGGTCATTGCAATTCAGTACAAACACAATAAATTAATGAGGCAATGGTTCAATAACACAGGAAGTTTAGCTTTACACTCTTAGTACGAGATCAAGGAAAAGAAAACTAGAGAACATCATACATGGTGCCAAGTGTCGCTCCAGTATAAATTCACCATTGGTCTAGATCAGTTCAAGTACTTTTGACAGATAAACTTAATATCAGCAGATAATACAGCAAATCAGATACTACCTGTCCTCCTGCAGCCAAAGTCAACATAAAGCCATCATGAAAGCATAAAGGCAGCATATATACGCTTGCATGCTCTGAATAGTTCAACAGAAATGTGACCATGTGTCCCTGACTGAGTCAGATCAAACTGGTATTTGCTGGTAGCACACAGAATCTGTATTGCAACTGGAAAACCATGACTGATTAACATGTAAATTAGTTCTCTTACCTGCAGGGTTTTTTTCATAATAGCATAAATTTGCTATATTTTTTTATGCCAGAAACTTGCTCATCCCCAAGCCAATAACTTACACATTTTTCTCTCACATTTTTTGAGTTCTGATTTCCTTCCTCAACTGCTACAACTTTACATTCTTATTAGAGTGTTGCTGCTGTGTGAAATAGGTTAGTGTATCATCATTAATTACAAGAAGTCCATGTATACACACAATGTCAGGAAGAATATTTATCTACAAATGGAAGGACTGCAGACCAGCAATTTCTTTTGTTCAGGAGAAAATAAAATTATGGGTGAGTATATGAACATTTAGTTTCTCATACAGAAACATCCTTGCTACTACTTACTTTAGACAGTGAGCAATAAAGCCCTGAAAGAAATAAAGAATACAGAAGAATCAAACTAAAAATTAAAAATAGAAAAATACATAAACCAGGAAAACTATTTTATTCATTCATCACTGAAGTAATTGCTTCATATTTAACAAGCCTATCAGAATAAACTCAAATAAAATAATTCATCATACTTTCTCCTAATTGACAGTGAAGCAGGTCACTAAAAATCCATATGGGAGGTATATTCATAAGCACAATGACTGTGAACACCAACACATCCTAGAGTTTCAAGCTGTTTGAAATGGGTAAACTGTTTCAGAAATTATATTAAGCTATTATACTACTATAATTTCAGCACCTATTTTTAACCCCTTTTAGTAACACTTCAGTAATTTGATTTATGGCCCTAAATTTACATTCTTGGATCCAAGCTGGCTCTTATTAACTGGTGCAAAATAATTAAATCAGCAAAAAAGTAAAATATGACCCTTTGCCCATTATTTGTATTGTCAGGAAGTGCTATCTAGATAAAATTACTAAAGAGCAAGAACGTCTGACCCACAAAAAAGGATCACATTCAGAGAACAGTTTCAGTCAGGTAGATGCTTTGAAGAAGAAGGAAAAGGACTCTACCAAACAGTTCCCTAAGGTCACCAGGACTCTCAAACAGAGAGAACTACTGTAGGAAGGGGCATATATATATATATATATATATATATATATATATATATATATATATATATATATATATATATATATGCACACACATATATATATATACACACACACACTGTCTCCCTGTGAAGTGATTAAGACACTCACCTATAAGAACAGCTAGGTTGCAGTACCCACCTCAAGGAATATTTAAGTATCTTTTATAAAATGGAATACCACCAACCAAGGACAGAAAGAACAACTCGCCCCCAAATATCCTCCAGGGCTTTGTTTGGCTTTCAAGGGCTAATGAAGTAGGTGGGGGACTACTACATATTGCCATCACAGTTGGAATAGACACACTGCATAGACACACTCTGTTCCCCATTTCTAAATCAGCCAAATAATTTCTATTTTCTTTATTCCCAGTTGAGTTTATATTTTCAATTACACGATTCACCTTCAAAACAGCAAGTTCCTTCCTGCCATTCATCTTGCCCTCACAGTACTACCTGCCCTTCCAGGATAATACAAACCATATTAATTTCCCCCATTTTCGAGGTCATGACAAGTATCCCTTACCTACTTGCAAAGCCGAACTAAAACATAATCTCACTCCAGTGTCTCCTTCAAGCAATATTTCTTCCATACATCTTATAATTAATTGACCTTGTTTATAACTATTTCTGCTTCAATGCTCAGAAGCTTATTCTTTTCCAGATAAAGATACTGTCCATTATTTTCACTGTAGTACATGATATTTATATCACCTCTACTTTCAGTTTTAAGTGAAATAGCTGTTCCCTCAAAAGAGCCAAGTTTATATAAATTGGGATAGTGCATTTGCATACAAAATTGCAAGCTGTTTTTTAATGGCTTTTGAAATAAAAACACCTGATAATCAGTATTTTGTACAGGACTGTGTTGCTCACTCTTGTCTGTTTTACTAAAAGTAGCATTAAAATACAAAAATTGAACAACTGAAAACAACTGAGCAATTTAAATTATTTTTTTTCACCCTCAGAAGTTTCTAACCCATCAAAAACTTTCATGCAATGAATATTTTAACTTACATCTCAAAAATCTTGTTGTTTAACACAGTTCTGTATTTTGAATCACGCAAAATGAATCTTCTATAAACTATATAATTCACGAAGTATGGTATCTAAATATAATCTTGTATGAAAGATACAATCTTGCATTTTCCATGAGAACCTAGGTGTATTTGAAATTTTACTGTACAGCTATAGTTAACTACATTGCATAGTTCATTTTAACCATAAAGGATATTCCACACCTTGTAATAAATGAGTGGTTGGTGACAAGCTTCTTTTTCTAATGAGCCGGCTGTAACTTTCACAAAAAGTGGTGATAAGTGAGAGAGAAGTACAGCCAGGTTTCTTGACTCAAAGGAGCTTGAAAGAATTTCCCTTTATATCACAGATGACAAAATTATCTACTGAGAAAAGGGGAGAAATAAAACCAGGAGCTGATTCCCAATCACTTAACCATCAATCTCACTTCCTCCTTAGGTAAAGCCAAAGAACTCCTTGTTTAGAATCAGTGACAGAGGAGAAAAAAAAAGTAAATGATCAAAAGCTGTGCAAATGAGAATTCTTTAGAAAAGATGGAGAAACACAAAAAGAAGATGCAATGGAAGCAAAGCAATCTGTTTTAGTGAAGAGAAAACTCTGGGAGCAAAACAGAAGTTGCAAAATTATCTTGGAAGTGAGAAGTAGCAACAATTTATAAAAGCCAACAAGTGGTTTGTATAAAAACCATTATAAATTTCATAAGAGACAGGAAGAAACAAAGGGAATTCCAAAAGAAAACACTACATCAGTGACAATGAGAGGAAGTAACTCTGTTTCTTTCATTTCAGCCATTTAGGTTTTTCCTGAAACACATGAAACATTGCAGCACAGTACTTTACATATTCATTGTCAGTTTATGTTTATGCACTGCAAATATAATAAATATATATTTCCATGTGTGTATCTCACTGATTAAGAATCACTGCATAAGGAGCTTATTTATATAAATATATATTTTTTTATATATGTAATTATTTTGTATTTTTTTATTGAAGCCAGTTCTGTGAATCATACCTGCAGAACTAATAGTCACTTCCATGGGAGAATCTAAACACTCATATAACACAACATGGAAGATCATTCCTCAAGAATCAAAGTCCCATGTCTGATGAAACTAGGAATTTCTGCTACACTGTTGTATTTTAGTCACTGCCTTTTCCCTTACTATCTCCTCATGTAATTCTGAATAGAGCGATTCAATAAAACAGCAACCATTTCTCTTACCGGAGTGAGTGCTCCTTCTGCTTGAGCTTCCATAGGACTTGTAGGGGTGGCTGCAAGAAGCTGTCCAGCAGCTCCAGACAGAAGTTCCAATTTATCTGTAAGCTGTTCGGAAGCAGCAGGATGACACTCCATGGCTAGAACAAACTCCACCCCTGAGGTTTGGTTCTTGGCATGGACACTGTTTCCTGCCCAACCACCCTGTCTGGGCTGCTCTTCTGGACCGGATTCCTCTAGAACCTGTAGTACCTCTGGCTCTTCATCTGAGGGACTTCCAGTCGTTTTGTGCCCTAAAGCCTCATTTATCCTGAAGTCCTGCAAGTCCCGTTCCTTATCTATTATCACCCATTCCTTAGAATCAACCTCCTGCCTGCAGGAGCTTAAGTTGACAGCTACAAATCCATTGCTAATAACACCATCAACATGTTCTGGAGAACTAGCTGACACGGGCCTTGAAGGGTCTGGAAGATATTCTTCATCATAGTGCCAAACATGGTCCATGCGGGCAGTCACAGAGGCAGGAATGGGTGTTTTCTGAGAAAGAGGAGGAACAGCAGCAACAGGAGTCTCTGACGCAGCATTCAAGTTTTTCTGCATCTTCTCCAAACTTAAGAAAAGAAGGTAATATCTGAATTAGTTAACAATCAATTAAATAATGCAAGCTACATTTGAGGTTTTTCAGTAGAGGAAAACTAGACATATAAAAACTTGTTGTCATATTTTAAAACAATCTACAATGGTTGAAAGATCCACAATTTCAGACGAATAACTCTGAGTCAGTAAAAATGGGCAGATGGTCTTGAAAATCTGTACATATTTAAAGTGTAATTGTAATGTATCATATTGTATTCTAACTGTAATTATCAGAAGGCAGAATACTGAGTGGATACCAACTCAGTGGTGAGGCTACAAGCAGATGTCCACTGTACTTAATTTATGCAGAGACTTAATTAAGCAGAGACTCAAAGCAGAACAGAAGAAACAGATGTCTCCAGCAGCAGTAAGTAGATGCTTTCAAGAAGAATGTTATTGTTTCAATTGATTCTTTATTTATGCTTTGCGCAACTTGCTTCATCAAACAGATGCAAATTCCTAGCCCCTCTATGACTTAGAAGGATTTTGCCACTGTCAGCATCTCAACTATCTTCTACTGTCCCCACTCAGCCTCTGCTTTTCAGTCAGATTTCACTGTGTCCTTCTCCCCTTATTCTTTCTACACATCGGCAAATTGATCGAATCTGTTCTCAAACATCTGCCTCCTCCCTACATTCAAATTCCATTTTAAGACCTCTGTCTTCTATCAAGACTTCTTTATGTTGTTGCAACACCTTTGGGCATAACTAGACCTGCGGCATGCGCGTAGATTTCTAATTTTACTTCATAACTCCACTTCTTGTAAACTGTCCTCATGTCATATAATCTAATCCCATGTTACCTCTATTGAGCATCTAAATGTCATCCTTCTTATTTAGGATGAGTTCTACTGTCTGTCAAGAGTATCCCACTGAAGAAAAAGGTAATAAGCATCAGGGTTACACCACTAGTTCTTGAAATAAAAAAATCCTCAAGTGTGGAAGTCCAACGTTAGCTGTATACCAGCACTAATCTTTTTTTAAAGAAGCTGCCAAGTGGTGAAATCCTCTAATTGAGCAGTATTATGAACACAGTAAATACTCTGCTGTAGCTTGCACAAGCATAACTCCATTCCTGGTTTTCACACAGCAGAGGAAAGATGATAGTATCTTAACTACGTATCCTGAAAAAATCTAAGCATAGGAATAAAATAATTTCTTTACCAGGTCTCAAGAAATTTATCAGTGTCTGGCTTTGACTCCAAGGTCAGACGCTTCTCCAGTTCGAAGCTGTGAATTGAACGTAACTTTCGCACCAGTGGGACATCTCTGTCTAGCTGGGTGGTCTCAGAGCGAACACGAATTGGAGAACCGAGACTCGGCGCATTAAGCATTCCATTCACTGGCCCATGGCTGTTTTCTTCCTCTGTGGCAGCCTGTGAAAAAAATAAAGCAAAAATGTGGCTCACTAGGTGTGGCAAGAGAGAGGAAGACAAGGTACTACATGGTGAATACCATCCAGGTTTTTAGTCTGTGATAAGCCAATTTGTATTTGGAATTCATGCCATACTTAAGGTAGTTTAGATATGCTCTTCAGCACACACCTACAACAGACAGAATACTAGTAATATACTAGCTCTGGGCAGGTCTGAGAACAGGAGTCTCAAAACCCCAGTAATACACTTAAATTTACTCTGGTATTTCACACTCATCTCTGAAATTTTCTTTAAGAACAGCTTGAAACCCAGCCCTTGGTAACATCTTCAGTCTGCCCTACAGTCAAGTGCTCTGATTAAAGACAAGTGAACTTCCAAGCTGTCTTTATGATTCTCTAGACCATATGACACTGTTACACACTAAATCTACTAGATATTTCTATGGCTTAGAACTATGTATTAGTCCAACCACATTCCATCTTGTACACTAACTGGACATGATTTAGAGATGGGAAATCATGATCATCCTTAGTTTCAACAGGTATAACTAATAGAAATTGCCTTGGTTTAAACCAGAACAACCTCCTTTCTACCTCTTTGGTAAAAAACAAATAAGCACATTTGAAAATAGGCACCATGCCTCATTCTTTCCCACAATACATTTTTTTCTAGTAAACAAGGAGTAACAGCCTCAACTAGAGAGCTCTCCTAGCTAAAGAACATTTCAGCAAAAGATCCCTCTCCATGTTCAAAACATTTTTATATCAAGAAACAAGGCCCATTTGTCCGAGTATGAACTGCTGTGATTGTGAGACAGGGAGACAGGAACCACTTCTGAGACCACTTCTCAAAATTAAGCAACATTCTCTTCTAAAGACTAGCCCATGAACCTCTCTGAATCAGTACAAAGTTCTTTTATCCTATGGAGATGAAAACAGCAAGTGAATTAAATGGATACTGTCAATCACACTGTTAATCTATCAGCTGAAGGATAGCATTAAACTGTTTTTTGTATATTCAGTATCTAACTTCTAGACATGCAAGATGCAGGAAATTTGCTTTGGTTTCTTTCAGTGAGCAAGAATCAAAATCATGTCTGAAGAACATGAATATACTATAAAGAATCTCAAATTATCAGCAATCTACTATTCATCATAAAGACCTGATAAAGTGACACAAGGCCCAAAAGCTTGTCTGCTTGTTCCAGTATATAAATCACTCTAATAAAATGTATTAGCTCTACCATACATCTTGTTTTCTTAGACCATTCTGGCTAATTAATATTAGTAAAAACTGCATTATTAATTATATCTTATGTGCACTATGAGGACAGGAAACTGTTCAAAGATGGCCTTTGCAATGCAGATTTCTAAGTACCTTACAGATCCCTAGTTTGATTTTGTTTCTGTTTGCATCCATTTCTTCCCAAACGTCTTTTTCCTGAGGACGCTGATGCCCAGGGGATCCAGGCAATTTTTCTGGTGAGACACCAACTGGAATACCATTCTCTCCATCACTGAGCTGCTCATCAGGAAACACTTCATCTGTGTTTTCTCGCAGCAAATCTCCTGGGATTGGAGTGGCATTGGCAATCCTAGAAAAGTAGTTTAAAAAAAAAAAAAAAAAAATTGGAAAGGTAAAGGTTTTGAGACTCTAATGTGTTTCCTGAAATTCTTTTCTACTCTCTTAAAGGAAAGAAAGAAACAACGAAAAAATTACAAGCAAAAGCATGCTTCTGTGGAAAACTAAATCTTGTAAATTATTTAATATAAAACCTCCTACTTCTTGGCTTTCACAATTTATGTTTCTTTAATTAAGGAACATAACAAAAGGTGTAAATCAAAAAACAGTCACTTGAAAGCTGGGGTTTTTTTAATGTTTTTGACACAACTTCCAAGAAAATTTGTTAGAGATCATGTCCAGGCTCAACTTTGCTCCTGATTTGTCCACACAATCTTTCTATTAAAAAAAAAATGAATGGCAACTTTCATAATATCCTTTTCCCCAAAATTTGATAGAATAACAAAACATACTGTGTGAGGTTAATCACTATTCTTATCAAAATGCTATTTTGGTCCAACTATTCATAATCAAAACATAAACATAATGCTAATATGACATTACGTTTTAACTGAAGTTCTGTAGTCCCATTGACTTGGGGCTAAAGAGGGCTAAGGCTTAGCTCAGTACCTGAAGCTGAAGCAATGTTATACCTAAAAAGTGAACAGTCAGAAGGTCAATTAAAAGTCATTCCTTTACAGTCATCAAAACTGTTAACTGCAGCCAAGGCTATCAGTAACTCCAGTGTGATGCTTCGTATGATAATGGGACTGAATCATATGCAAAATCTCTGTCAACTTCAGTGTGTTCAACAGTGCACACTGTACATCTGTGTAAGATTAACACCAGTTAATGTCGACTGACATTTATTTTAACCTTTTTGGTTTTTTAATTACTTTGAAATATTGGGAATGTAATATATTAATATATTCAACATGAAATTCTGGCTTTTTCAGCCTCACTACACTGTCAAAACTCCCATGTCACTACCATTGTGACTCTTAGATAAAAAGTGATCTACTCAAGGCCTAGAATGGGCACAGTCTTCCTCCTCACCCATAAACACCTCTTATATTCTCCAATCCCCTGAGATGAGTATGGCTATTATTAAACATCACATCTCATCCAACTTAATTCCAGAAGGTCTCAAATACCATATTCAATATTATTTTAAACATGACCAAAATCTTTTTCCAAATTTCCTATAAAGATCTATTCATTTTTCAAAGTTATAAGGAAATTGCAGCTAGTAGCTTATTCCAACCTTACAGAAAACAACGGGTTTATTTCCAGGCAGTTAAATTCAGGACACTTCATTTAGTTTTACAAAATATGATTTAGCAAAGGATGGACTAGCAAATTTGCATACAATTTCCTGAGCTACTATTTTTTATTGCTCTAAATTTAGGACTGCAGCGCTGATCTTACAAGGATAGTATAAACAGGAACCCTAACAAGGGAAATATTTCAAATGCTCCCAAACCTCCATTCCTCTATTTATTCAATATCCTGCAGAAAAAAACTAAATTATGGAGATAATTTCCCTTTGGTACTCCGCGTCTGCTTTTTAAGTGACCACAATGTGTACACATACCCAATTGCAGCTGGAGTAAGACGAGTGTGTAACTGAGGCGTGGTTGAAGTTGTTGTTGTTGTCAGAGAGCCATCAGTTCCACTCTTCTCCCAGTCAAAAGGGTCACTTTCAATAACCCCAAATGTTTTCATGCTGTTGTCAAACACAGACATGAGAAGCTAAAAATTAAGAAAAAAATTAATAAGCTTCATTTTTGTCTAAGAGACCAAGCAATTAAGAAATATCCTCCTGTAATACATTAACATGTCTCTCTAAGATTTTGACTGACAAAAAGTTTCCAAAAAAAGGACACACTTCTTTATATTAACCATCTCTCATTTTCCAAGGTTTCAAAGTCAAGATATGCAAAATTCTGTTTTACTTGGGGAAAAAAAAAAAAAAAACAAAACACCACATCTGTGTTTTTATCAGTAAAGAGAGGCAAAGATACACCATAGGTTTCCATAAAAAGACAGAAAGAGAGAGGCATGACTGCATTGTTGCAGAATAGCATCCAATGGCTCTCCCACAGAGGAAGACAAAAGAATATATTCAGTAACACCATTAGAAACCAATTAATGAGGAGTACATAGGGAAGGATATTGATCTGCTAATTCATACATTTCTGTCATTTGGAACCACGTATCAGCTACTTTATCTAATGCTGGCATTCATCCCACAGAAATGTCACACAGGAAGCTTCTCACCCTCATTTTATGCCACGAAAAAGCATCTAGAACAAGTTCTGTCCATGACAGAGGAAGAAATTGCATGTACTTTCCTCTCCCAGGGAGAAAACTTTGTCTCATTCTAGTCACTGGTGGGAAGGCTGTGTCTGTATCACTTCATCTCTTCCTCTGTAACATTTCTAAAATTGTAGTCATTTATTTATTTATTTATGCTAAAACTTTACTTTTCATTCTTTTCTCCAGTGTAAGATGCTGAAGATATTTCTCTGGCCTCCTTTAAAAACACATACCATTTGGCAACTTAAAACGGATGGGAAGTTTTGATCATTTTTCTTGTATAAAGTGACTGTATCCATTTTATCCTTACTCTCAAGAACCTTCAGTGTGCCATCTATCCCAGTCAGCTCTGAAAACCTACTGAACTGCACAAAGCCACAGGTTACTCTCTGTCCCATGCGTACTCTCCTTTATTCTCCTCTTCCTGCAAACCTTAAGCAGTCTCTGAAGTAATTTTTAAGGTCATTCTCCTTCAAATCTTTTCTACAATTTCTGCTATAATGCAAATACAAATTCAAATGGTTAATGATGTCAGGAGACTGAGCCTATATGTACATAAATACCTGAATAAAATAAAAATATCTGGAATTGCCAAATCAAACATGGATTCTGGGCCTATGTCGTGAACTTAGACTGTAAACTCTTCAAAGCAGGGATCTTGACCATGTACACTCTTGTTCAGTGCCTAACCTTAAATACAAGCAAAGAATGATACGTATCGAAGGTATGAATAGCATTGCTAACAGTAACTACTAGTTGAGAGACCAGAGCTTAAATAACCATGGAAAGTAAAGCACTTTCTCACTGCTCTAAATAAAAGCACAAGAGCAAGACCATGCTGGAAGGTTTAGGCTGCAGCTACACAACTGCAAATGTTCCATGATCAACCAGAAGACTGTAAATTACGGGGCTGTCTCTATCATGGAGAAACTCTGTTGTGGTATCATGTCAATCCCTGAGTGCACGTGCTGTGCTAGATACAAGTAGACCGTGGAAAACAGTTTTGCAAAAATATGCCTGTGTACCCATTTCATCATTCAGGATATATAATGTAAATAAAACGTATTTACCAGCCTACAATGAAGGTTTTTCTATGCGATATCACAATAGCTGCAATCAGTAATTTTTGCCACAGAAGAAAAAAATAAAAAACCCCATTCCTTCTGGGTTTGCTGAGTTAGTGAGTTGAACGAATGCATGGGGGCAGACAGGTAATGCTAGTGGGAAGCTGACAGGAATGTGTGTTTCTGGGAGCCAAAGGGAAGGCACACAGGGACAACTTGTTGTGGTGCGATGTTAGATCAGTTCAACTTCTCCCACAGGCTGTGAGACTGAAAAAACTCTTAGTGTCTCCCCCCCTGCTTTTCCTGAGCATTCCTCTGCTGCCTTCTACATAGTGGTATAGAACAAAGTCTGATCTTTGAGTTCTATTTATTGATAAATCATGAGTCAACACTGAGAGAATAAAACATATTCTACAACACATGCTCTCAGCACCCATCACCTTATCACCAAGCTGCACCTGCCCATTTCAGGAGGCAATGCTCTCTTAAACAAAATAAAATGACTAGTTTTCTGGTGATCTCTGTAGGCAATACTTCAGTCTTAAAAACCCACCATAGTTGCATGTTGTGCTCTAGCTGTATATAGTTGGTGCTGAGCTCCAGATTTTGGAAAACTGCCAGAATAACTATCACTGAGAGAACAATCTGATTGATTTAATTTAAGGAGCACCCACTAGAAGCTATGATAGTAGGATAGCACCTGATCCTAACAGAATACTAACTGCAAAGCAACTGTCAATTGTTTTTAGAAACTTAACTTCCCTGCTCTTCCCAAATGAGAAAAAAAAATTACATCTTTGAACTGCAAAGTTTCTGTGGTACTAAGAAAGTCATTAAAATAACTTTGTGGTGGCATAATCCATAATCACTACCAAGACTACACAATGAAATCAAACTAAATGGAAGATGAACAAGCATAAAATTCTGCTATTTAAAAATCAGAAATGCTTACCTGGTAATCAGGCTTTGTAAAGTAATCTAAATTAGAAATGTGATCCAGAAAGACATTGAATTCTTGAGGAAGATGTTTCAACATAAGTCTGTGCTCATACCTTTCTTTAATGGAGCCCACTTGCTCCTAGGAGTAAATAACACAACAAACATTAGCACGCCTTCACTCTCTGCTATAACATATTCACCTCGTATCTTACAGCTGGCCAGAAAGATGGGTAAGTACGTTACACTGAACAGTACTGAGGAAGGCCATTTGACATCAGATAGCAAGGTAAGAGATTCTGTCATTGTCCTCAGTACACATGCAAAATAATGTACAAATTTCAAATTCAATATGAAAAGTCATTTAATTTTCAGCTGTGTTTGAATGCTGCCTGATATCAAGGACTGTCATTGGATGCTCCAACCCTTCTAAAAAAGCATGTTTTAAAGATTTGAATGTCCTGTTGCATCATCTCAAGTTCAGTCAATTTTTGGTGCATATTTGGTCATCACAATATACTGCATAAGATTAGTAAATCTTCTTTAGTCTAAGGTGAGTAAATCAAAACCAAAAAAGAGATGCTACCTATATATCACATTGTCATCTACCAATGCATAAACCACATCAGAGAGTAACCTTGTTTCAATCTAATATCAGAAGAAGTTGAAAGAAGTAATAATAGGTTAATCAGATGTTGTTCTTTCGCATACCTCACCTATGATATATGACTGAAGGCACTACTGCATATTGACTGAATCACTTTTGTTCACATGCAAATAAGAAATGACCATTTCATAAATAATCAAAATAGATAAGAAATTCTAAATATGTAATAGGTGAAATCAAAAAGTGCTCAAGTGACAAAAGGAAAATGCAATAAGTGGCATATATACACTTACTTTTACCTTTTAAAACATTTGCAAATTAGAAGCAAAATTTGCTTCCTGCCTAAAACAGTTCGTAAAACTTGATTGATTTTTATACCGTGACGCTAGCAATGAGAACTAACAGTAGAAAACACTGGAAAATGTAATGTTAAAATTAATGAACCAGTGATTCTTAGTGGAATCCTTATCACAGCATTCACATGAAATCCAGAAGTAAATCTCCCTCATGCTCTTTAGTTTCACTTCTCGGTTTACCTTATCTTTTATTTTTCTCCAAGGCAGTTGCCCAACCACAAATTCCACCAACATGTAGAACAGGGACCAGAGGTCATCATGTCGACCCATTTCCTGTGAAAAATAAATATTATTCTAGTGCATCTTATAAATATCTAGAAGACAAAAGGGAAGATACATTCTTTACTGCTCTGGAGATGTAAATTATCATATATAAAAATTAATATAGTCAATGCTGCAAAACAAGTTTGTATAATTAAATCCAGCAACTATTTTCAACTACTTTAAGTAGAAACATAAAAGTAAATTTCCATAGAAGATACAGGGAAACAAAACAGACATTGAAGTGTGTTAAAATAACACTGCAAATCTCTATACTGGAAAAGCTGTTTATTCAGATTTCTTTAGTATATTATGTTAAGACGATATACTGGACATTATCTATTTTATAGAACTCGGTAACTTGACTTTTTTGATTTAATAAGTTACAGTACAATTGAACACCAAAGGTAACTATTAAAACCACTACTATTTGTACAGCAAAAACTTTTTTATCCTCAACTACTGCAAAGTATATTACCCTTTACCAAAATTTCTAAGTATTCATTTCTACATAACAAATACACACATAAAAATACAAAAAAGGAAATCAATAGCAACTGCATTACTGACTGCTTTCAGCTACGTGAGATGCATATGATATAGATGAGATACTCACTCTGTTTCTATGAGCATTGATTGACGCATATCGTACTGTTCCTCGAAAACCAGCGACAGCTCGTGGCTGTCAAAGAATAGAAAAAGATTCTCATTGTCAGAAATAAACCCGCTGACTACTTAACTTGGTATCTACAAAGTGAGCATGGAGCCACAACAAATATAATTTGAGACTTTTTGTTTTATTTCAATTTACCATGTTTCTACAAGTTCTCAGGAGAAATCCAAGTAGGCACCACAAAGTGACATATGTCATAGCTTTTTAAACCATCTATTTATGTCAGTTTTTGTTCTCCACAGGCATCAAGTCCTGCTCCCCCCATCCCTCCAAAGAGCTCTGAGGCAGAACTATTCCTCTTTTTTCTCCAATAATAAAGTTATTTCTTGGTTTTAACTATTAGAAGTGTGAGTTTTTTAAATTCTGACAGGATCTAAACCATAATGATTTCTTCCACTTCACTAAAATACACCAATATTATGTGGTATGAACAGACAACCAGCCATTTATTGAAATGCTTTTGCAACACCTTCACAAAGTATTTTCTGAACTAGCAAACCAATAATTTGAGAAACTGCAAAAGCAAGGAAAGCCACGGGTAAGTCTCAAAGCTGTGTCTGAGCAGTAAATAGCAAGGGCTGCACTACAGGCACCAATTAAAAATATTTCTTTTCTAGTTTCTCAATACCAGCATTTTCTCCCTGATACTCTAGATATTGTATGATCATAAGTCAATTGCTGTTGTATAATCATAGAATATATTTTCCCATCCTTCTTCCTTTCAAATAAATTGTTACAAATGGCATTATATAATTTATAAGAGTCATAATTACTACATATTTACAATTAAAAAAAAAAATAATCAAACCGTGGTGTTATTACCCTGCCCAAAACAGATATCCAGTCCATGCTACCCACTTAATTAATGATTCTATATAGTGAGAACTGTCAGAACTGCTAAATTTGCTTTCTTTTACACAGTCTTATCTTCCCAAACAATAACTTTTTGTTCCCTCTAACAGTGGATGTGAGAAACTTGAATTATCTTCCTCACCTCTGACTTGTACTTAAAGAGGTATCAGTGATCTGTCTGCTTGCCCTAGACTCATGACAATTCTTACAATTTAAAAAAAAATTGTATAATACATTGAAAAGTCTGGTTT
Source organism: Tyto alba (assembly GCF_018691265.1). NCBI lineage: Eukaryota > Metazoa > Chordata > Aves > Strigiformes > Tytonidae > Tyto > Tyto alba. The sequence continues at coordinate 9,173,645 of NW_024881280.1, forward strand.
GATATACACCCAAAAATAACCACAATACAAAATTATTAACCTATTAAGATGAAACACTTCAGTGTCTCTCTGCCTGTATATATATAGGTATAATTTCTTCTTATCCACAAACAGATGCTACACTGAGAACTATCATCTAAGCACATCAGGAGCTGCCATTACTGTCAGTAACTCTAGCAATTAAATCCAGCAGGATCGTGCAGCAATGTATTTGAAGAGGATTCAACAGCCCATATAATCACTGTCTGCTGGAGTGATACGATGAGAGCTGGACCAGTATTAGTTACGGTGGAAAATATTTCATGGGATGTTCTTAACATGAACAGGTTCTCAGACAACATGCCATAAATCTTAGGTTTTGCACACTATCGTAAAGTTTAACTGGTGCTTGGAACACATTTTGTGTTCAGGCAGGACAGACAATTAAATCTTGTAAGTATATCATATTCCATACTGAACATTACCCTGAAACAAAGCATAATACTAGTTGCAGAAATTTCACAGTACCATGCAATTACACAAAGAATAGCTCAAAATGCTTTGGAACTGCTAAATTTCATAAAAAAAAAAAACTAAAATTTTCAAGAAATAGACTTAAGTCTCCTTCTTAGCAGTTCTGAAGATTGCCAAACCATCCAAGTAAGAATAATATAGCATTCCTTCCAAAACAATTGAAACACAGGTAAGTTTCCTAAAAGATGCAGTTTGATGAATAGCACTTCTTCAGAAGGGCACTGAGAGCTTAACTTTAAAACAGCCCGCTATACAAATGAAGTAAATCCCAAGAGCATAAACTTTTAGAATATGAAACCAAATGTTTACTGTCTTCAGCCTCTGGTCTGAATGTTAAAAAGGAAGGACTGTATTCAGTTTTACTAAGTTAAAGATTTCCATTCTTCTGAGAATAATGAAAAATATGAAAACTAGGATGAAATGAGGCTTTTATTGCTACAGTAACTTCAATTTCTACTTTATAACTAGCACAAAAACATTCTAGTTGCTTGACAAGGAAATAAAAAAAGAGTAAGAAAAGGCATATGGAATCTAAATTATCCCATCCAGTTTACAGAAAACTAACAATCTGACCTATTCCAGTTCTGTCCTGGGGGACAAAAGTCCATATGAGGAATTTCACTGTGTACCAACTCAATTGCTTTTGAATGTTAAAGTGACTGCCACCTTTAGACGTTCCTGTGAAATAATTTGCCCTAAGATGATTTCAATTATCTGAGAATCACCTGGCTAGGGAAAACAAAACAAAACAACAAACAAACACTAATATTAATTCTATTAGCTTATCATGAAATGAATTCTAAATTCTTTACCCCAGCAAGGATATCTAAATCCTTTTACAAGTTCTTGCCTTAAAGTATAGTTTGTATAAATCTGACTTCAGAGCATATGTAACTCTGTTACATTTTAAGACACAATGAAATACCTTTTAGCATTGCAGCTGGTCACTATTTAATAGTGCTATTACAATGTCACACAGCAACAATAAATTAATTCTATCATGTCACTAAAAACATGAATGATGGCTCTAGTAGCTCAAGCAAGTTTGCCCAATTCAGAATAGAATTTATAGACTTCTGAGCATTTTCAAAACTTCTGAAACAGTTTCAGAGCTCTTTATGTATCTTGCAACAGCTCATGTAGTAAAAGAGAAATATTACAGACAATAGCATCAACTTCCTGAATGATTCACTTCATTTTTTCACATAAAATCCCCTCACCGCTATTACTGATCATGTTAATTTGTTTTTAGACACCTCTAAATTTTTCCTATCCGAGCTCACCCGCCACCAATTGGGGGGGGGGGGAAAGTACTTTGCAGAAACATTGTTTATAGTATTGTCTTCCAGATGCCTTAAATAAGAAAGCAACTAAGCTTCCTTAAAGCAAAGTACATTTCCTTGTTGAGAAAAAGACTTAAGAGGTCCAGTTTTTTCAGTCATTATGGATGACCTATTAAGACAACCCAACAGAATCTATGGCATTTTTGGAGCATAGAGCTGTAAAGAGCATTTGTACTAAAGAGACAGTGAATCCCACATTTGAACACATCTGAGAATTCCACTGGCAGCCTTGATTAAAATGGGTCACGTCTATGTTCCTTTCCATGACAAATGCCATCATCAACAGTCTCCTGTTTTTTCCACTTGAAATTTAGTGGGTTTTTTTTCTTAGCAGTCATAGACTGGGAGCAACCACCACATCCAGGTGCTGTCTCAATTGCAGGGTCCACTCAGTAGTGGATTCCATTCTTCAGCACTTCCATATTTAACAGCTTTATTTAGCTTGTAGTCATGTCTATTTATCTATGGTAACTATTGTTATCATGTTTTTCCTTCAGATAGAGTAAGAAAGTTTCTGAAATAGACAACTCTCAAATTGGCACAGGAACAAATGGGAAATTAGGGAAGAGTTCTCAGATTCTGGAGTCATGCTTCCTGCAGAAAAAAAATAATTCCTACAAAACTTTGCCTTAAATCCCATGTATTAAATCAGTGGTAACGGCCATACAGATCACATGATTTAGCTCCTTTATTAGAATAAGGGCTATATTTTTTAAGAAGGCTTAGAAATAATATAAAGTTCTTCCATACTTATATTTGACACAAAACATACTTTGCAAACCTTCTACAAAACTGTACCTTGTTTGGATCAGTTTACATTAAATTTTTTTTTTCTAATATAATTAGCTCAAGCAGTGATCTGGAAGTCAAGAGTTTCCTCAGATTTGGTTTCTATCACTAAATTCTTCACATCTAAGTTAAAAAATTATTTTGCAGATACAGATATATGAAGCAGATCCAATGACTATGAAGAATTTTTCTGCACATAAAGGTACTTTTTAATGTAATGCAGTTTTCTCTGGAAGTGGCCCTGACCTGGAAGCATTAGACAGTGTCTTAGACAAACTACATGCAGGAAATTAGGAGTTCCTAGAAAAGTGAACTATTTCTCCTAAGCACACAGGTTTGCAGATTCCCGAGAGTCATTGTGCTGACAAACCTATCTAGGACTGCTGCTTCTTTGGAGGGGCTCTGGAGGAGACAAATCACACTCCTTGGCTCAGTTCAGTATCTCTAGATAAATGCTCTAGGTTTATTACTGTGGGCAATGTTGGAAATGTTATGCAGAGCTAAAGGAAAACTTTTTACTGCAGCCATGGAAACTAGCTAATAAACAGGAAAAAAAAAATAATAATAATGATTCTTTACATTATATCTGACACATAACACGGTTCTTCCTATCAGTCAGGCAATGACTGAGAAGTGTCTTTAGGTTTTGAATTAAGAAACCAGCTCAAGCAGTGATCCCCACCTTCTCGGTGCTGTCTCTAAAGCTGAGTTCTACAGGGCATAGCAGAGTAGGCAGAGAAGCAGTTGCCTACATCACCTCTATTTCCCTTTGGTAAAGGCAGAATCCTCCTTTCCTATGTTCTTCCCTTTAAAAAGTCAATTTCCTAGATCTTTTACTCAACAGGAATATATTTCCAGGATTGGAAATATATACAGTTCTACTTCTTTGGAATCTTTTTTCATACAAATGGCTTCAACAATTCACATTCCCATCCCCGCTTTTTTGTGGAGATAGGCTTTGCAATCTAATGTAATACCTAGCACGTGTTAGCACCAGTTTAAAGTAAATCAAAAATTCAGGTATCATCTGGGTAAGGAAAGATCAAGCAGTTGAAGTACAATCGACATTACAATATATTATATACCTCAGTTAGTTTTCACTGTATATACAGCTCTTCAAACCCACACTTTTAGCTCTATATAAGAACCACATCAGACACTCATAACTGAGTACTTGCATTTAGAACTCTTTATCGACTCATCTCCTACCAGATGTCGGTATGATACGTTATTCGGACTCAGATCTACCTAAAAAGTCATTGTGATTTCCCAAAATTGATTGCAGCTGTCTGATCCCACACTACCTAGTTCCAGCCGAAGCTGGGTAACAAACAGAGTTAACATCTAACAGTACAATTAAATTTTGCTATTGTGAGTTCTAACAGACACATGGTGACAAATGAAAATTTAACTCCAACTGTATGTGCTATAAAGAGCATCACCATCTCTAATACAGCAATATTTGATACACGAACCAGCTCCTGAGCTACTCAGTTTTCAATCCGGAGTATTTACTTTGCCAGTGTGATGCACTAGCTGAAAATGGCAATCCTTCCAAAGCTGATTCACAAGTAGACAAAAAGTCTGGTGAGCTGGAGGTGGTAACAACCTATTAAATGTCTGTCACAAACCTGAACTTTCTGCAGTGAAAAAAATTACACAGGATAAATCTGCCGTGTGTATGTTTGCTTTGCCCTGTCCAACCTTTCTTCTTCCTGTTGTACCAGGAGCTGAAGCAAAGATTACTGTAAGGGGAAAATACTACCTACATAAACCAGCTAATGCTTGGGCTGAGAATTTCCCCCAGACAGCAGAATATCATTTTACTTCTCCCCATAAATAAAAATGTTACAGTTGTTCTGCATTATGGGAAGTCCTGTGCTCTTAGCTGACTGGAGAATTCAGACCTTCATTTTCAATTGTTTTGTATATATCATATTTAGTATTTATAATGATAATATCATACATTAAAGAGTTGCATCAATCCAGTTGTAAACTTATTTCAGTAGTATACTTATTTGCAACTAAGAATGAGAAGCAAAAGATCTCAAACAAGCCAATATGCATAAAATAACACACTTTCCTTCTTTTAGACTCTTCAAATTAATTTTTTGTAACTCAGCAGAGAATTTAGTCCATATCTTGGAAAGAATTAGAAACTAAAGTTTCTGGTTTGATTTTAGTTTGCTTCTATTTTCACCAGCAAACAAATTTTACTGGACCAAACCATCTGTCTTTCTACTACAATAGCTTTTTTAATTTCAAACAAATAGGACAGCTTTCAATGACTTTCAGTTCCTGCAAGTTTAATGAAAATGGGTGATTAAAGCAGAACCGAAATGAGTACCTTGACACGGAGGCAGACAATTAAAATTAAATCAAAATGGCTCACATCCATCTTAAGAGACACCATTCAGCTGGTCAGTCACCATGCACTTTAGAGGGCAAGTAAGCACATGCCTAGTCCAGAAACTGTGACTATGTTGGAAAGGTATAGTATGAAGCTGAAAATACTAAGAAATTTAGAGGGTATAAGGGAAGCACTACACAAAATCATAGGAAAGCAGTAAGTTTCACCATTCATAGAATAATATTTTTTTTTTCCAAAGATAATGTGACATTTCAGTGGAAAAATTATTTCTGGGGTTTTCTTTTTGTTTTTTTTTGGTTTTTTTGTTTTGTTTTTTTGTTTTTTTGTTTTTTTGTTTTTTTTAAAGGACTGTTACAGCCCATTCCCCTGATCACCTATCAGTTCTATAGAACGTACAGGAACTGCTGTAACAGAATATAGAACAGCTATACAGCACACCAGAATTTCTAAATTAAATTGTTCAATGACTGCTAGATATGGTATCAGTGTTCTGCACACCACAAGAACGGAGAAAAAAACAAATATACCCCAACAATTACAAAGTATTGTATTATGAGAATTAAATCTTTTCCATATCTCAACTATTTATCATCCTGTTCCTTCAGGCAGGATATTAATAGATTGTGCACTCTTTCTATTTTTCACCCCAAACACCAGGTGACAAAGAATATTCCTCTGAAAGAAATAACCATACATGATTTTAAGTTGTTCATTTCATTTAATTATTGCAATATACCATAGAGATGTTATAAAATAATATCACGCCACATGAAATTCATATATCCATTCTAGTTCTGTCACCTTCTAAGTAAATTCATAATGCTCTTTTTCCATCTTTTACAGTAACTCACTACGTGCTTTTTCACCATGTACTATCACACACAAGACACCAGCTGTCTGTCTCTGTAACACTGATTTCCTACATTTCTTTTTTGTCTTGTCAATAATGCAATCAGACTTGCAAGGATCATGTTCAGTGGGCACTGAAAACTTCTGAATCCTGACAATTTAATAGTTATTTTAATCTCTTTATTCAAAAATATTGTCTGCACAAACCTCTCCAGGCAAACTCCCTTGTCTGCCTTATAAAGTTATCACTAATTCAGAAATTGAGCCCCAAATGACTAATGTCATAATTCTTTCAACTCATGCAGATTCCTGCTTACAATACCAATAAAACAAAGGGCTCTTGCCTTAGTCTCTCCAGCAAATAACCATTTCCATGTAGGACATTTTGACGTAAAAATCTAAATCTTTTTCAGTTGCTCCTGGGATTTAGGGGAGGAAAAAAAAAAAAAAAAAGATGAATTAGGCTCCAGTCTTTGTTGACTTAGATTATATGAGGCAAAGAATTAAGGAGTATGTATAGGTTATTTAAGAATGAAGATCTATGTTTTATACCTCATATTGAATAGCTCTGATATTATATAATAATTCCTTTGCTACAAAACTGAAAGTTATAAAGAAAACTTAAAGCTGTAATAATTCATCTTAGACTCTTCAGCAGAACTCCACTTACAAAAACAAAGCTTTTTTTCCTTTAATGTATTTCATCTTTTTAAAAGCTATCAACTATCAAATGCTTAGCTCAGAGTTTAGAAGATCTTGCAAACCTCATCTATTTCCAAAAATATATGTAATGTAATCTGACTGATGCAGATTTAGTGAAGAAAAGCTGAAAACATAGTTTTAAAATATTCATTCTTTAAACATTTTCTTTCTTCTACAGTAGCAAAAGGTACATAATTTATTTTTATAGACATGAAAAGACAGAAGTGGACTATAACAGGAAGGGATAAGTTTCAAAAAAATTATCCTAGTCCTCTCTTCCAACACTACTTTTGATTCATTATTTATTTGTAAAAATATTTATTTTAGAAAGAAAGAACATACAGTAAATAGTTTCCAACTCTATTTTCAGGAGCTTAGTGCATTCTATTTGGCAGATGAATTTTATCACACTCCTTTTATTTTTATTTGTGCCATAACAGCTGAACTGATTTTGCTAATTGCTGTAAAACACACAGTCAGTGCAAAAACATTATTCAAATAAATTAAGATTTACACACTGAAGATTTAAAATATTCCTTTGTTTACAATTTCTTGTTCATTCTATGCCTTTCTGCTTATTTATAGAGTGTTCACTACAAAACTATTACTTATTTTTAATGTTTTACAGTCCCAGGTCTGGAATCTTCCCAAGAAGTGCTGAAGAGAAGTGAAGAAAGGTGGCTGTTAGAAGGCAGATCTCAAAATATACAGTTAAGATACCGGTCCTATGATTTAAGCTAAAACTTCAACTTGCCAACTTTTTCCATCACGTCAAACTCCTCATTAAGTCCATAACAATGAAAAATTTGACATAATTTAGCTCTGTTGCATCATACCCAACTTGCCTGTCATGTCTTCTTCCTCCCTTTGCATAGATTAGAACAGATATTTCTAGAACGTGTTTCAAGAAGCAGCTGACCCAGTGCAGTGCTCTACAGAGACAGACACTACTTTTGGTCCTGGCAGAGCATAGTGGTTTTCGCCAGCTACATAGCCCACGCAAAGCTTCACACTAATACAGCTGAACTACTTCCAGATTTAAAGTTCACTGAGGCATTTACGTGACACCTTTGAGATTATCACCGTATGTTTCTTCTTCTTTGTTTCAGCACCTGCTACCTTTACTTCTACAGTATAGAGAGGGTATGGGGCAGGTAAAGAATATTCATTCTCAGTACCTTTTTCCCTCTCCTCCTGTTTTCCCCCTGCACTTTATAATACCTCATACGCTCTATTCCCCTCCCTTATTTCATGAAATCTAATCACAGATGTGGGAAGGAATAGGGGAAAATCTGAAGGGGTAAGTGGAACCCACAGTGATTTGCTAAAGGTTGGTTGAAAGAATTTGATAGGGAGGAGCCACTGCAAGTTACATAGCAATTTAACGCCTGACATTACTTCACTGTGTTCAGTGCCTTCTTGACATTAGTTTCTTTGTTAGACAAACAGTATAGAAATTAATAAAAAGAATTCTGGTTTTAGGCTTGCCCAGTTATAGACATTTCATCCTGGGAACTTCACATGCCAAATTTTACCATGCACAGGTCTTTGCTTTGTGGCCATTAGCGCTGAAGTGTCCAGTAGATCACGCATGGCTTTCATGCAAATGTTAAGGAGGAAAAGTAACTTTTTGTCACTTCCCTGCTTCAAAAAATTATGTTGCCAGATAATGGTGTGTTTACTCAAAGAGACAACTTATGCAAGGTTTACTCTAAAGTATATCGATGTGTAAATGCCTCAGTGAACTATTACACAGATAGGAACTTATTAACACACGTTTTGCTTCCTTCATCATCCTTCCCATAATCTGAATCTTTCTACGACAGTAAGGAGGAGAGGGTAATGGTGTTATTAGTCCAGTACAGCAGTAATGAAGAGAACCCTTTGCTGAGCTTGAGCAGATGAACTCCGTGGGAGCACTGGAAAGCTCGAGTGCTTCTTGTGCCATTCCTTAATAGTTACATAGCTCTTGCTCCATGTCACAGGGTGCCTCCATGCTAAGCTTGAGAATGCATGCTGAACTCTTCAAGTTCTTGTCTTTTTCAGAAACAGGTTAAGAGAAGGATAAAAGGGAATAATAAACCATGACTACCTTAAGGTTCAAATTCCTCCCCGTAACGTATCACATATAGTACATAGCACCTACAACTGCAGAAACAATCCTTTCTCACCTTCATCATTGGCAGCCTAGACAATAGCAACCTAACTACAGAGCAGTGCAACTATTAGTGAGACATGACTCCAGTAATCTCTACTCACACAACAGTGACAGTGAAAAGAGAAAGCCAAAAAGAAGTTGATGCAATATCTGATAAGGAAATAACCTAGGAACTGAAGAAAATTTTATCGGAATAGAGAAGGCATGTAGATAAATTTTAGAGAAATTTGCATAAGTTTCAGTGGAAAAAATAATATGATTTAGTGACAACTTGGGGGTAAAAATGAAATGAAGAAGAGGAGCTCAAAAAATGTATTGCAAGTTTAAGTGACAATATATGTTACATGTGACACAGGCAGTATAACCACGGAAGATGAGAAGATTTCAAGAGGAAAAATAAATATGATTTTATTTGTTTAGGTGCAAACATGCAATCCTCAACTAATTGCATCCCTGTGTACTGTACTGTTAAGGACTGAGACAGAATATTACTGACAATATGCCAGCAACAAAAAGCTTCTCAACAGGATGAAACACCCACTGAACAGTATGTTTAACAAAATGACATGGACCATTACTGTGCAGCATCTGGCTTTCAACAGCTCTAGTCAGGTTTGGTAGATAGGTCTTTTTAGACCAGTTAACATATTTTAGCCAACTATTTATTATATGCTTAATATGGAACAATATGAATTGAAGCAGCTCTCTGGAACTTTTTTGTACTATCTCATTATTTTTCATATAATCCACTGCATTTAATACTATGTATTAATAATATGTATTCATAAAAAACATGTCCTAGTTGTCCTTGAATTTTGCTTTTATCTGTGTCACTCAAAGCAGAGAATGTATCAAGGAACTGCTGAAGATACTATGTATCTTCCTGCTTTTTAAATAAAAACCAAAATCTGTTAAGTTTTACGATTTTCTTGAATTGACCGAAGTGCTGCCAATCATTTAAATTTAATAAGCAGTCTCAATCCAAATTTTAATCCGAATGCAATGTTCAGTAAGTACACTTGAACAATTTTCAGTATATAGACTCTTACTTATAATAAATGCATGCAGTCAAGGAATTATTCAGGAGTAGTTACTGATACAAATTCTAAATCACCAGTGGCACTGGGGCAAACAAAGAAAACTGTACCAGTTTTAGTCAGTACTATCTGTGGACCACTTCTGAGACTTTTTCTTTAAAGTAATATCAATGTTTGCAGATCAAGCTATAACAGTGTTTACTTGAAAATGAGATTAAGTAGCATATATGAGCAATCCATCTACAAGCAGTCTGAGGGTCCAAATTGCCTTAAGAGAGGACGAAAGATTTTCAGTGATCTTTTCTTCTTACAACAGTAAAGCTTCACTACTGCTCCTTTAGTTCTTAAAATTATCCAATTTTTTTGCTCATCATAAAAAGCATTTAATGGATATGGCTTCCACTCTTTCTGTGCCATAAAAACTACGTTCTCTTCCAAACACAGAAATAAGCAGTCCACAATTCTTCTGCCAAGCTGACAGGATGTAAGGTACAATAAGACGGAAGTATTCTCTAGTTCTCCTCAGCAATCAAGATAATACAGAATATTAACAGAAACACTGTGCAATTCAAATGCATAAACGTTCCCAAATTTTCATGAAGTAAAAAACAAAATAAAAGAATGAATATACAAAAAAAATTATAGCTTCTATCCCTGTATTTAACTTAAGTACAATAGACTTCAAAAGCTTTCAAAGTGCAACGCTCTGGGGGGGGGGGGGGGGGTGGTTTGAGGGTTTGTTTTGTTTTGGGTTTTTTGTTGGGATTTTTTTTTAATAATTCAGCTTCTTGAAGTATATTTCCAGGACACCATCTGTCATCTCAAAGAGAAACTTGAAGATAAAACACTAATTTGCTGGAAAATCCTCAGAACCTGATGACACTGAAGTAAGGCAAGCAGCACTTACCTGATTTTGTATATAAACACCTAAACAAAATAACATGTTCATTGTTTGATGTCAGGAGGTTTGTAACTGCTTCCCTAGAGAATAAAAAGATCTAAACATTTGCATTCACAGTTGCTTTCACTGCATTTTTCTAAGGGTCAGACTGTACCAGCTTTAGCAGGAGTCAGAGACAATTTTGTTACTGACAGGTCACCAGTAAAGACCATGAGTAACTACTCAGAAAATTTTGGTGGATACTCTGTCTCCTTTGGATTTGAATACTTCTGTTAATGTTTAGAGTAAGAGGTTTGTGACTTCTTTAATGCAAAGCATAGGAAAAAAAAAAGTGCTACATGCCTTAGTTGTTCTAAAATCAGAACTTCTCAGCTTGGTAAGATTTAAGATTTCAAATTTCCACGTAAAAATAAATGTAGCAAGTTAGAGCTAAAATACAGTAAACCTCCTTAATCTACATGAAAATAATGCTATTTTGATTTTTTACTTATTTCAAATAAATATGGGAAAGTTTAGACACTTGAAATTAAGGCCATGCTAAACAAACCTATGACAGTGAAAACTCCAAGCTCTTCATTTTGTTTAAATAACAACTGAAGAATGATCTAAAATCTTGTCACTGGGAAGGACAGGAGAAAGGTGAGAAGGTGGAAAGCACTCATAGGGTAACTCTCCCTTTCACCTAAAAAGCCTTATTTATCAAAAATACATACACAAAACAGTCTCAGAATATGTTTTAACCCACTAGTTAGGACACTCTCAAAGAGGAAGCCCGTGTTCCAAACTAAGGACCAAACTGGGCAAAAAGGAGTTTTCTCCTTAATTCATTCATCTTTGCTGAGTCCAAATTACCAGACTCAGGGGACTGGCTGTTAATGTGACTCATTAACTGCCTGCCAGTCAGTGAGACCTGTACACTAAGCAGAAAAACACAGGTGTTTCAGACAAAAAGGTTTTATCTAAATATCACCTTCCTATGGATAGTTTTTCAGTTGTGTTTTTCCCTAGCTTTGTTAGCTCAGCTTGCGTACATGTTCTATTATTTCTGCAAAATAAATGCAATTCAGTTATTTATAACCTGAAGTCCACATAAATAAAAGACCACAAAACTCAGGCCTGAGATAATACATGATAGTTGAATTTATGGATTTTTAAAGAATTATGATCTCAAATTGATTTTTAAAGTTTATCTGTTTAAATGCAAAGACTAGCAGCTTTTTTTCTCTTATTTTGCTTTCTTTATACTACATTTAATAGTACCTAAAAGAACAGTCGTGGTTAACATTCACTTTAAAATGGGAGTGATGACAACTGCCCAAGAGCTAGTTGTAGTACTGATGATGTTAAGAATGCAAATGTCCTTTGTATTTTGTCCCTCAAGGTTTTCTACTTGTGCACCACAGGTGACACCTACACTTTTAATTATCACCAAGTAAATAGAGACATGTTAAGTGAAGGCTGTATGAAGTTAGGTTTACATTCAAAATGTATCATTTATTCTTTGTCTCAAGAAAAACCAGATGCTAGTACTACTTACTTCAGCTATCACTAGGACGAAGGGAAACAAAATGGTAGGTAACGTAACCCTTGGACAACATTCTCAAAGAAGCAATAAACAGTAGACTATGAATCTCGTAAATATACTGAATTTGCATCCTGCTAAATGTATTTGCCTGATGATTAGAGAAAGTCCCCCCACAATTAAATTTTAATTACCCTGCTTTGCAATAATCAATTCTTATCTACACCACTAATTCAATTATTGGCTTTCTCTCTGCAGTTTATTCCCCTGCCCCTGTTTCCTCCTTTCTTTGAACAGCCTATGTCATCCCCAGCAGTTTTTGTTCTCCTTCCCACGCCCATTTTTCCCTCTTCTGAACTCTTCTGTCAACAGACAAGGCTCCTCCCACCAATTAGTGTTTTCTTACCAACTTCCATTCTAGAATTTAATTCTACTCCAAATACCTGCATCCTAGTACTGTCCCCAACATGTAAAATTTAGTTTCAGAAGCCTATGCACACACAGACACACACTGCTGCCCAAGTTTCCATATTCCTCATCCTATTCCCAGCTACACACATATCTTTGCTCAAGGCTTCCCAAAAGCATATGTGGTCAATATGTTCCAAGCAAACAAAAATAAAATGGACAAAAAGGCAGGGTTCAAACCACTGAGAACAGCAGCACAGTTGCAGAAAATGTTGTTCATGTGCCATTTGTTTATATATGTTTTTCACAGTTTAGAACAGACTGGTATTTCTTTTTAGATACTGCATTTGGGTGTTCAGAACAATTTTATTCTAATAAAATAGCACTAGATCTTCAATGCACATGAATCCATGTACAGATGGAAAAAAAAACAAAGTGCACCAATGTAAATAGTAAACTATATGTTAATAGAGTGAATGCATTTCCAAAGACCTTATCTGCAACAGTTATATTTTTCCTATTACTCTTACAGTAAATATACAATATATAGAATAAGTGGCAGAACAGGTACATTTCATCTGTACCCAAAGGCTTGTAATGCTAGTACTGCCTACATCGAGAATGTGACATTTGCATTCACGATCTCACCCGAAAAGTTTTAAGCTTTTTCATGATATATTTAAGTCAGGCTTCAAGTTCTTTAGCTAATAAACCAAGGTAAAGTAAATTGAACAGAAATATAAAATAACATTACATAAGCTCTCATTCTGAAACAAGTGTGAATTATTCTACACCCTTCCAAGCAACATTACAATATACATTTGTCATTACGTCCTTTCTTACATCCTTCATAATCCTACAAGCTGCAACAAATGTTTATTTCTGACTTTTAAGTTCTAATGTGGTAAGTTCAGATCATATAACTTAATGAACTGCAGCACTTCACTACTCTCTTCAACATGTTCATACATTACAAATATCTTATTACTGAGATACAAGGGACATAGCCCTCTCTTTGAGGTTAGCTACTCACATACATCGTCAGACAGTCGCAAGAAAGGACAACTGTGTTAAAATGAATCAATTTCAAAATCAGCAGTAAAAAAATAATTTACAGTACTTCTTCTGAGAGAGAGCTATTTATAGCATGAAAAAGTTCACAAAGCATTTTTTTTGCTTTATATTTTTATGTTAATCTATTTTTCTTTCAGTTTTAAAGATTTACCAACTGAAGCAGACCACTGTAGTAAAATGATACTATAGTAAGAAAACTGCAACCCCAACTATTTCATTTTAAAGCCAATACCTGGAACAACTCAGAAACTGTCTGCTGACTGAATAACCCTGTCTAAAGAGAGTCTAAAAACCCTGGGTCCTTAAGATGACTAATAAAGGTATTTCCTTTTGAAGTATGTTCAGACACTGGGACAGACTAGCAACACTTCAACACAAACATTTTAATTACATAAAGTCATCTCTGCAAATACTTCTTACCATAAATTCCTGAAATGAACTCTTACTCCTGTTTTTATGAAGAGGGGTGATAATTTTCCATAAGGAAAATGCTGAATTAAAAGTTGCGGTCCAGATAATGATTATGGAATACCAGAAAAGACGAGTCCTCCTTTAACAGCTGCTGTATTATAATCAATTCTATCCCTTTTTACCAATTTTACAACAAATTACTATCTACAGTTGATGTGTAAAAATAAGACTTAGAAACTCTGCATTCACTTGGTAGGGAAGGGAATAAAGACAGCTACAACTAAAATATTTGGGAAATACACTGGAGATATAGTATTTTGTTGATTTCTGAAAAAGAGTTCTGACATCATTGGAGACAGAAATTATGCAGTTCTTCAGAGAGGCTATAAAAGGCTATTCAGGCTGCAATGTGGGAAACAAAGCTAATGTAAAAAAAAAAAAAAAAAAAGAAAAAAAAGCCAACGGCAGAAGTACAAGGGAAACCAGAAGAATAAGGAAGATGTGCTTCTATGTTTTTAGAAATTTATTCCCAATTTTAAAAACTGGTGGAACTCTGCTGCTCTAACTCCATGCCATCCTTCATACTGAAAGCTTGGAATGGATGAACGAAACAACACATCACTGGCTAGGTCCCCAAGCTGAGGAAAACCTAAATGATAATTAAAAAGATAAACAGATACTTTATGTGAATCATTTGTGCCCTTCAGATATGTAAAAGTAAGTGCATTCTGCAGCAGTAGTTCATACTAAAACTGCTGCTTACTGACTTTAAAAGCTTAAGCTTTGTGACTGTTCTGCACTTTTCTTGAAAAGAGGGTTTGATAGATACAGAAATGTGGGAATAAAGACAACATTAATACCTACAGAAGCAATTTCTTAGATTCCACCATATCTTTGGTGGATAAACTACAATATGTCTCCTTCACGTCTTATTTTTTTACTTTCAAAATCAGTCATACTGTCATCTGGCTGCTGCCAACCAACTGAAGGTCATTTTAGATAATCTAATCCAAGAGTGAAAAATCATGCTATTGAAAATCCCACTGGGGAAAAAAACAGTGAAGTGGGCTGAAAACTGCTTGCTCCTCAAATTTGTAAACACACAGTTCACATGTGGCACTCCAAAATGCAATGAAAAATACAGTGTTGAATAACCAAATTGCTCACTTGGCACTCCTCTTCCTGTTCTTTAAATATTACTTTCTGAGAAGCTCGTAATATTAAAAACCTGCATTTTTCAAAACTGTATTTAGATAGGAGCAGCTACAGCTGAATGGGCTCCCTGGTAGCATGGTTTTAATGGTGATGAAACACCATGGAGTCTGACATTAAAATGCGGAGTACAAAGATGAACAACATCCCTGAAAACGACACGGAGATGCCTTAGGATCTGACAAGTATAACAGCAAAACCCTGGGGGATCATTTAATACAGAAGTATGGCTTGAAACCTTCATGGAATTAGTTGGGATGATCTTCAAGAAAGGCTTTCTCATTTTACGCTTTCTGCCTTGACCACTCTTTCAGGGGAAAAGTCAAAGGAGACATCATAACTTCTCAGGAAAAAAATAACAAACTGACATCAAAAAATCCTCCCTCCAAACCTGTCCATAAGAAACAACTAATAACAGCCAAAGTGCAGTGTTGAAACTATTTTTTTCAGTAATTCAAAATCAGAAGCCAGCAATATGTAACATGGCACATGCATAACTAAGACTTCCTATCATTCACGTATGGTTTCTTGTATTAGAAGATAGTATTTTCCATAGGCAGTACTATCTCCATCTTTGTGTAGTTCTGTACAGACTGGCACTTAACTCTGCTCCTTGTTGTTAAGCATGCCTTCCATTTAAACCTTAAATAATAATGAGTTGTAACAGACTGTATTTGAAGGTTTAGAAGTCAAATAAAGATTATTGTCAACTCCTACAGATAATGATGACACTTTTCCAGTTATGTTTCCAAACAGAGGTTTAAAAAAAAACAATGAGGTTTTGGATGGTTACAGATATCTCCCTCCCAATATAAGGAACAGTCTGAAATAAAGCATGAAGTTCCTTTCTTTAAAAATCTGGAAGTAAGTAATGGAGGCATGTCACCATCTTTGCTACCGCTTATCTTTACTGTGAATGAAAGATAATAGGATGTGCAGGCAGAGATCCTTAAGAGCCTTAAAAATTAAAATAAGTAGCTTGTTTGGTGTTTTGGAAGGGTAACATAATTAAAAAAAAAAATAAAGAAAAAAAAATCACAAAGTGCGTTTGCAGTAGCGCCCTGGATTTTGGTGTTTGTCAAGGCAAAAACCTTGTATTCATCAAATCAGAAAACGGGATACTGTAACAGTCATGTCAGGGGATGGTGAAACTACACAAGAACTTCAGGTTTGTGGATAACAACAGACAATTAACAAAACAAAAAAAAAACCCTATACATACACATATGAACGTATGCCCATATCATACAGAAAACACTGTCAGTATATATACAGAGACTGGATGTAAAGACATATGAAGTCAAAACTGCCCATGAGGCTCAGTGATAGGATGATGGTATCACATGCAGTGATTAGGAACAGAAGTAGCTCTGAGTGGCTGGCATGGGAGAAAGGAGACTAAGAGCACGCTGAGTCTGAGTTCATCGTAAGATATTCACAGAGATACTAGAGACAGTTTTAGTTTGAACAGAAGGAAACAGTATTGCATCAAGGATATCATGAACATGAATCATGTGCCTAGAGATAAAAAAAATGTGTTTATGAATGAGGCTATCTGAAGATAAAGGGGAAAAGGAGGGAACATAAAACTAGACAGGGATATGCTGAAGAAAGAAGATTTGAAATTAAATTGTGAAAGAAGCTGGAGCCAGAGGAAAATCAGATAAAGCAAGACTGTCACCAGAGATAAAAAGACAGAGACTACATGGATGCAGGCTTAAGACTTGTATTAATGGGAAATGGAGAAAATTGAGAATGGGAGAAAAAGCTGACAGGAATTACAGGAGACAAATGCTAGTAATGTTGAAACAAAAAACTAGCACAGGAGAAGAAGATGTGTGTTGTTATCACATGGGTGTGGGTGAAACCATAAATTGGCCTGATGGCATAATTACAGAAATTTTAAAATTCTGGATGCTAACACTGCTTGGTAAAGACAAGCTAAACATTTTCTTTCAGCTGTAGACTAATCTATCTATGCAATTTTCTTTGCAAGCTTGATTACATTATGATCCCTAGATAATTTCATTAATACATATTTTTTAACAAATAAAATAATTTCAACTTACTAATATATGAGCCATTATTAATTCCAAGGCAGATTAAACCAGAGTAGCTTTATTTGTTGTGGACTTTGTAATAAACTCTGCTTATGGCAAACAACAGCAGAAGAAACAAAACAGTGAGATAAACCTTATTATATTTCACAGTAAATCATACATTAAAATACACTCTTATTCTAGTTAATATGTCAAATATCTCATTTTGAAACTTCTCTCTAGCAATAAACAACAATCAAATGAGAATTCAAGAAATAGGTGCTCCCACAAAGGAGGAAAAGATAGATTACACTCAAGATGAACTGAAATAAGCAGTACTTAACCACAAGCTTTGTTTGCCTACAGTGCACAAAAATCCTGGGAGCAATTTTTGATGTAATAACATCTATTCACTCTAGAGAATAATTTAATTTATCATGGAAGATAGAGCTGCTTTTAACTTAATTCTGCAGCCCTTTCAGGAAGGTAGCAAAGCATGGCAGCAAGATGAGAAACCAGACTGCAGTGAACACAAGTAGATCTAACACTATTGTAAAATTTGCCCAAAAGGAGTCTATGCTAATGCATTAAAACCCTGCAATCAAATTAATATGATGTGTGGGAGACTTAGTTCCACAGGCTATGATTTGAAGTATTATAGACAGGTAAGTGGCACATGAAGAAAATAATGTTCCAAACAGATCTATACACCATAGAAAGATGAGGGAGAACCAAGTCCATGCTAGGGAAGCGTCTGTGTCATCAATGCATTTCTGTGAATGGAAACAGGTATGTTTGATAACTACCGTAATAACAGTGTGAAACAAAAAAGCAATTACTACAGATAGCACCAAAAATAATTAGGTTCTCTAATCTGAATGAATCTTCATTTCTACTTTAAAGCATAAACATTCTCTATTAGAATATTGCTGGGACTTCATCAAAATTTCTCCATATTCATTAGCACTACTGCCTGTTTGTGAACCTCACTGCCAACATACCATATATGGCACCTGTAGTAAAATCTATACTTAAACATTGGCCACTACTTTCCATATAAGATCCTGTATTCAGCCACTTGAAACTTTCTGCATATTTAAGCTGAAATTCTTCATATTAGATGACTGGTTTTGTGGCTGCTTGCTTTTAATTCAGCAAATCATTTCAAACTTTTCTCAAATGCAGCTGAAACAAATGTTTGTTTATTAACCTCCACAATAATTTGTAGAAAGCCTATATCCCCAGTGTGCCTTCCAATGAAGACAGACAAGGTAGGATTTGCGAGTGTACCATGGTGATGTCAAGGAATATTCTACTAGCTATCCAAACCTGGTTATGCCCAAGCTTTTGAAAAAATAAATTTCACACAAACTCAATACAGCCCTGTGTGAATCAGACATCTAAATTCTTCAAATGTTCAATCTGTCATGAGACATAATTCCATACAGAGCTGCAACAGCCTGAATTTCTTTTCTGTCACTCCTTCAGAACGCTTTCAGGTTTTATTGTGGTGCAAAGAAAAGAAACAGAGCAAAGAAAATTTTACTTAGTTGCATTTTCCTATTCCAGTGGGCACCAAAACTGCAAGGAGAAGAGAAATTAGTCTAACTGGAAGCGAAGCATTATGAGGAGGTAGATACAAAAAGGAAACATGAGAGGACAGATCAAACAAAAGATTCAGACTAGAACAAGCACAGGCTTAACAGAAATGCAGAAGGGTCCAAATGAATGGTTGAACATATAAGTAGCCACCAGCACAAACTTCAGTCAAATACTGGAATACACCATGGATTCCCATGTTTTATAATTCCTCTTTTTATAACAGATCTGAAACAAGAACACCTAATCACACTGAAGTCGTATAAAACTCTGATGCATTCCTCAGTCTTGGTACAATGGACTGGAATTAACTAAGAGTGCAATGGTGGGTAGCTTAATGGTTTGATAAATTTCTCATTTCCTCTTCTCTTCTTGACCCGAGTTCAAAAAAATAAAGCAGTCTTCCTCACCATAAGGACCTCTTTTCAACTTCTTGTTTGAACTTCAGTCAAGTGAATACCACCTATAAGAAGATTTATACTAGAAAACTGATGATAATTTATTCTTGTAATTGCCTTTTTGTTTCAACCCCCTTGCCAGTTTAAGTTGCATTTTGTCAAAGAACTATACACCACCTTTCTTCTCTAGCAGTCTTGAAGTTAACTTCATTTTTTAATCTCCATCTGTTGGAATGTATATGCCAGCCAGTGGTGCTGGTCAATGATTTCTGGAAGGAAATACAATCCTATCATAAATTCTCCTGCTTTCAACCATATTCATATTAGCCTCTTCCATCTTTTTGAGTTAACAAACAGATTTATGGCCACAAGAAATTCCTTAATGTTGGTGAAAATACAAAGCTGCCAGAGGACCAAACCTGATACTATAATTTCCAAAACTTCTGATTCTTTTAGAACACAACATGGAAATTCAAGGACTCAGGGATGACACATAAAGTCTCAATGGGACTGGATTCTTTCTGCAGAAGTCAGGTATATAGAAAATTAGGCTTATGATAAAAATCTAAAAATCAACCTTAACTAAGGAACAGGTTCTTACCAATAGAGTACTATGTTTTTTGGAGAACATGCTTTTACATTGTTCCAGGTTATTTGCAGTATCTGCTGAAGAAATCTAATGAAGTTTAGAAGAAGGATAGCCTTAAGGAGAAGCACATAGCACATTTAATGAAAATATTAGTAAATTTTATTAGTAAGCAAGGCCAACAGTATGGTTGCTATCTATACAAGAGCCATTTCTGGCTATTAAGCACATACAAAACTACTGTCTTCTTTTTTCCCCTCACTGCCACTCTACTAACACCAATTACACTGTCAGAAAATTCTAAACAGATTAAATTGAAGAATTACTTCAGTTACATTGTAGGGCACTGCAATGAAAAACAAAAGGCAAGAACTGAGTTGTTACAGAAGAAAGAATAGCAGAAATATTAAATTTTCTGTTGTTATCATCTATTTTTTCTGAAAACACTACTACTGGTATGTGTGTGCATATATATATATATATATATAAATTACAGAATCTTGGGAATTGTTTTCTCTTTGAAATTACAGGTCAGTTAGAAAAACATTATAAGCAGCCAAACATACAAAACACAACAAAAACACTGAGAAATAAAAAAATAATTTAAAACTACTTAAAATGTTTAGCTCACCTTTCCAACAGCAGCAGCCATTATGTTGGTCTCCCCTGCTCTTTGCTTTCATTGCAGTGTCCAGCATTATGGCTGAAGGAATAGAGTACAGCAGAACCCCGCTAATTTACCTCACTAATTCACATACCTCACAATTTGCACACAAAAATTTGCCACTTTACCAAATTCCTAGGCAAAATAAAACTGAAAATCCTGTAGAGATGGTTTCTACCACTCAAATCACCTCACATTAATAAATATCCTACACAATATTGACTAGTACATTATTCAGTATTACCATCAAAATGTAAACTAAGATAATTTAATAAAGAAAATACATTTCTTTAAAACACCACCATATACTATGGCACTGACTTGCTCATTTTCAAACTTTGAAATTAACAGAAGGACTGCCCGCCAGTGAATTAGTGAGGCTCTACTGTACTTAAAATTGCAATGTCCTCATTGATATGCTTTTATCTACAACTGCCTTCAGACTGCATCGCATGGGAATACAGCAACTACACTTAACTATGTCCTGTTATATATTATAATTAGCGTCCCATTACTCTTTTAATTATTCATGCTTTCTCTTTCAGAAGATTATATATTCATCTTAGTGTTTGACTTCTGTCTCCTACATAGATTTTTTTTTTATGCAATATATAATACCAAGTGAAATTCAGCTCTCATGTATTCCTCTGATATTTAATCAAAACCAACTTGTCGCTTGATTTTTCCAAACCAAGACAGATTATCCAAAAATATCATAGACTACACCTCTGCTTCAAGCCAAAAATCAGAAACCTGATTCATTCCCAACTGCCAATCTTTTAATACAGTCAATAAATCACATAGCATTTCTGAGTTGAGATGATATTTGTCAGGTTTAGATCAGTTACCAGTTCAATGCAACTCCCATACTTCTCCAGAAAAAAAGACAGCATATTACCATATTTAATTAATCAAACTAACAACTGTGAAAAAATCTTACTGGTCTGACATCCCCACATGAGTTGGTAAATTGCCGTGCCAAGCCAAAATCCAGCATATAACACTTCCTACAGGTGCTAGGAAAACGTCCCATTGCGAAGTTAGACTAGGAAGAAAAACACAGATATACATACAGATATATACACACACACATATTTCAATATGTGCACATATTAATGCAATAACACAATCTCAGAAAACCCACATTCTACTTCTTTATCATTACTTTCATATTTTCAGTTCTACTAAACTCCCATTAAATTTTAAGAAAACACTGTTAAGAAAATCAGATATCCAACTTGGCATATCTGAACAGCAGCCTATGTGGTCCAAAAAGATTGTCGTCTTAGTTTGTCACTTAGAATATATTAGTTTTTAACAAGAATTTCCCAATTGTGTCACCCACTCGTATGTTTTGATTTGGACACTTCAAAAAAACCTACCAAACTAGGGGCTAACAAGTTCATCTAAACAAATGCACTAATATCATACATGCAGAATACGTAATAAGGGGTGCAATCTGCCTTTTCCTCTTCATGGGAGGGGGGAAGAATCAGGGTTCTTAAAAAAAAACCAAAACCAAACAAACAAACAAACAAACAAACAAAAAAAAACAAAAAAAAAAAAAACAAAAAAAAAAAACAAAAAAAAAAAAAAACAAAAAAACCACCCCACCAACAGTAAGAGCTGAAAAGCTCCAGTAAATTTTCTTATTTGCCTCTACAGATTAACGTTCCATGTTAGCCCTTTAAAAAAAAAAAAGAATTCTTCAACACTGCTAGTTTATGATGTTTGAACATGTTGGCTGAATCAGTTCAAGTCTCTCCCCACCAAATCTCCTTAGAATGGATTACATGATATAAAAAAAGATAAAGCTGAAAACAAGTTCTTTGAAATAGAATTGAAACTACACATCTAAGTAAGCTAGAAGCTTAATGCAATTAACTCTAGAAAAACTACTTTGCAGTACTGTTCTAAATAAATCTGAAATTCACAGCTGCTTCAATGTCAAAGGTTGAGGGTAAAAATCCATTGAAACCATGAATTGAAATGAGTCTGATCAACATTACTTTTAAATGGAACAGAATTTCAGCATTGCCTAATTCATCACAAGGCAAATAACCAACCAAGGATTTCAAGAGTTTAGCTCAGCATAAAGCTTGATTCTAGCATAATCTATACATAATAAAAGACAAGATGGACTTGTATTTTCAAGACAGGAAAACTGCATGCTAGAAAGCAATTGTGCCTTCATTTGAACATGTAATAACACAACTCCTAAAGGGGAACAAATATTCTTTCTTCTATGATTCTAATATATTGACTCACACTGCTGTTTATCCCAGCTAAACATTTAACTTTTGGGGGTTTTTTTTCATCCCCTAACAGCATTCTCTATGTCCATCTTATTTGAGCCCACAGACTCCAAGATACAGCTAGATAATAAGATGTCACCAATCCATCCTGCCAGGCATAAAGGAATACATTTCCCATTCAAAACTTGATTTGTTTTCATCACTGAAATTTTGCACTCCAGCTAACTCCTTCTCATCTATTTCACTTGACATTCACTGCCTCCTCTGTGTCCTTTCCCTGTTAAATGAAGTCTTGGGGATGGGTCAGAGAGAATACAAGTCTTATAAAAAGTTGCAAGGAAGAAGTGATGAAAATTAAAATTCCCTAATTCACACAAACTTATCAGAGGTTTTATGTAAACGTCTTCAGCTGACAGGAAATTTAGTTATATATATGCCAGATACATCCAGTCATATTTGCATCTATTAGAAAACACAAGATTTGTTTATTTTTCCTCATTTACAAATTTTGAAAGGTCAGAGTTCTAATGATATTTTTAATATAGAGCAATATTAGAAACAGATGATGCAATTTCAGGAATAAATTCAAAGAAAACTAGAAAAAAAGTAATAAGAACAAAAGCATGATGCTATTGGGAAGGCACTGTTCTCATGACATTTTGACAACGCTCATTTTATTAGAATTGCAAAATGAAGCAATTGAATAGTTTTCTCTTACAGTCCATCTTTTCTTTCTTTGTTTGTTATAAATATATTAAATACAAAAAAATTGCTATGAAAGATCTCATAAATACACCCTACAGTTAGTATCTATTATCTTAGATTTATTACATGAAGATATTAATTGCCATTAGCCAAACTCATTATATAATATCTCGTGACAAATATTCTTGATTGCATGATGCTACAGGTAAGAGTGGGAAGTTTTAACTACAGAAAATTGCAAAGAGGCCTAAGTAACTGGAGATTATGATGACAAAGACCAAAGTTATTGTTGTTGCAATCCAATATTACTTAATAGAAAAAAAATCTGCCCTATCTGATGAATAAACATTCTATTTCTGTTCCTTCTCATTTTTTCATTTTAACATCTAGTATAGAACCTATTCTTACTTATGCAGCCATCTAATGACCACATATTATTTGCCTCTTTTGATTTAATGGTCAGACTTACCGGTTTTATGTCCCTGTGCAGAAATCCCACAGAATGAATACTTTCAATAGATTCCAAAATCTGCTTCCCAAGCCGCAGAGTGGTACTAATGGTGAATGTTCCTCGAGACTGGCTCCGACGCAGGTCTGCCAAGTTCCGACCCTACAAATTAAAAGGATATTTTCATAAAAAAAATACTTACACCAAGATTCACAGATAGCATAAAGTCTTCCTATTTCTTCTTTAGCTGCATGGTTAACCATGGAATACTCTCATTACTTATCTCCGTATCGAAGGATAACACATCTCACCTAAATGACTGTGTATATGTCCCTGAGTACCTCCAACATTAAATTTAGAATCTATTTTTCAAAATACGAATGTAGTATATCTTTCTACTCCTAAATAACATGGACCAAACTAATCTCTACTAGAAGACTAGTACATTACATACGCTATTAGTTAATGTTGTATCTGCATCACACCTGAAAAAAGGCCACTGAGAAAATGCTCACAAAGATGTCTTTACCGTCACCTCTTTAAAGGAAAGTATATCATTTATTTAATTATACAGTATATCTTAGATGACTTAACCAAACAGACAAAAAATAGGTTATGCAGGAAATACATACTGTTGGTCTGTCAAAATAACAGATGACCAACAGTATGAACTAGAGCACACTTCTTCCAAGGAATAAACGACAACAATCTCATAACTGTAAGTGCTAATCACCCATTTTATCCCTTTTCACAGGAACAAGTCTTTCAGTAAAGTGAATTAAGTGTTTTCTTTTACTTGCAAAGCGTATTTTTTCACTTTCACTTAAAAAAAAAAATGCACAGACTAATATATTTTAGACTATTTTCAAGTGAAGACTTCAAAGGAATGTGAATTATCTCAGAAGACATTGCAGTTCACTCTTTCAATAGTCTGTTTTTTCTGAGGATGCAAACTTCCTCCTTTGAGAGAATTATGGAAAGGATATCAAAGGACAAAGATATAAGGAAATGCTCAATTTAGGTTTGCTCATTACTATGTGTTCATGATCTCTGTGAGGTTTTTTTAATCTGTCATCCTCTAAAACTTTACTGGTATTTTCATATATGCTTGGCTAATAAACCTAAACACACAAGTAAACTTTGAGTTCTATGTGATACACTGACCTGCAACTGCATGACCACATAGTTAAATCTGTCGTTCCTTCCACATCCAATGAATCTACAAACATGATCTTTTCCTGAGAGAAAAAAAAAACGGCTAATTAGCCAATAATAATAAAATTATGTGGTTTATTCCTTTAAATACATAGCAAATCACTGGAAGATATAGTTATATTTCTTTAGAGATCTTTAATAAACTAAGGCCCACACCCCCACAGTTCAACAGCTGTAAAACCAATGTCAGTTCTACCCTCAATTAAATAAAAGTTTTCTCCCATAACGTATGCAGCCCTACCACAGCTATCACTCTTCCGTAAGAAAACATGCATGACAACATGCCTACCTAAATGTCCATAAATTTGAGGCATTTTGGATTGGGAAAAGATTATTTTGTTGTAAAGCTGATGGCTTGTTTTATACAATATTCTTAGACATCATTACTCTTTTCCTATAAGCTGCAGCTGCCATGATGAAAGAAAACAATAGTAGTTACCTGTGGGTCATGTTTTATATTAAGAAATTGTAGAAAATGTAATTCAACTAAACCAAGTTATGAATATATTTTTCTAGAATATGATATTTGCTCTTTAGCTACAGAAGACAAATTCAGTTCAGGTACACTGAATCAAGGATAAAAGAATTGTAGTAGTTAAAAAAAAAAAAAATTAAAATCACAGTTTGGTTTAAGCCAATTTTTTGTAAAGCCTCCTCCTGTCCTAGGAGTGAACTATGGAACAGAAGAGGGCTGATCAAAAATAATCTCCTTAATATCCTGCAGTTCTAAATCAAAGCATAAGATTCCCCAGGTAGAGACAAAGGCAAGCCGAAGACTGCAGTAGGGAAACAGATGGGGAATGCAACCTCATTGTCATTTTGGTATCTGTGTTCATCGACTTGGGGAGAAGCTGGGACCCCTTATGGCCCCATTCTATGACAAAACAGGGAACTGTAGGGTATAAGTCCCTCAGGCCATTTACCTTCCTTTCTGACACCATGGAAGCTAAAACTAAAAGAAAGCTGATGGTCACAGGTAGCTGCTAAAGCTATGTAAAATTTGTGTCACCTAAGATTTCTTTCATTAATTTCTTTACCCTTAGGATTACCAGAATGTCATAAATACAAAAAAAAAGAAGTGGTAGGAAAAAAGCAATTCAAAAAATAGTAACAAAAAAACATTACTGCTTTCAAAACACCATTACTGCTAGCTTCAGATGTGGGAGGACTTTTTGCTACTGCTGCACTCATAGCTCTATCAAAGCCCTAAAACTTAGCCCTACAGCTTCTGAATATTCTCACTTCACTTGGCAGAAGAATGGTTGCCTATCTATTGTTTCCTCAGGAAGCTCTCTGCCACATACAGTTAAAACACATAGGCCCATTTAAGCAAAGAAAATGGTACAGGATTCATCAAAATAATTTATTTTAAAAGAAATCTCTACAACTGCTGCAAATACGTAAGTGCTAAACTGTAAGTATGACTGCTTTTCCTCCGCTTTTTCCTTCCACCCATTTGTTTAAGTAAGACAGGCAATATTACAGACAGTATAATTTTATGAAGAAAAAGGACCTGCAGCAAATTTGTCAAGATTAAATTTTGTATATTCATTGCTGCAGTTTCCAGTTAATGAAGTCTCATCTCAAATATTTACGATTCATTTTACAGCCACTGTGGGTATGCTGAAAGAACATCTTCAGAGAAACATATTTTAGTCAGATTTCATCTTATAGATTCAGTAAATGTCCAAAACTCAGTTTGGTCAGTGAAATTCCATTTTAACTGGAGAAGCAAGTCCAGTTCTGTGGTAAATTCTCTGGACACTAACTTCCACAAAAACTTTAGGAAACAGGAAAGGACAGAAGTAGGGCCTGTACACCTTATTCATATAGCATGATCCTCCGCCACTCCAGTGTGGCTATACGCACCTACTACACCTTTGCAGATCCCTTCAGTTCCTTCTCCTTCAATGAAAAAACAGTACTTTCTTGTACCTGTGAGCCACAGGGCTGGGGAACAGGGGGAGAAGATGGCAATAGGCTGCAGTGAAGAACTACACCCTTGAGAAGCTTCCTAGGGAGGGTATGAAGCCTACATGCCATTCCCCAGGCTGCAGTGCATCACTACAGCTAGCTTTTCAGCCTACACCAGACACAGCCCATCACGAAATTATGCTAGAGAGCTGTAAATGAGTGAGGGAGATGTCCGTAAGGTTGTGAGAGACAGAAACCAACTGAGTGAGTCTCACTTTCACTGAGTGAGATGTGATAAATCTGTCTGCTCCCATCTGACTGTGGAAACAGATGGCCTAACAACATGATTAAACAAAACAACCATCTGTTGCAGCAGATTTAAAAAAAAACAAAAAAACAAAAAAACACACAGACCAAAACACCCAAACAACAACAACAAAAAAAACAAACCAAAACCAGAGCTTAAAGAGTTAAACAGTATCCTGACAACAATAATTAGGAGACAGCATCATTGACAGACGAAAAAAAATAAAATAAAATCAAAGAGGCAATTGATGATTAAGCTGTAATAAATGGTCTTATCAGTGAACATACTCCTCCTTCATAATTAAGAGAGCAGTCATACAACTACTCCCATATTTAAGCATGTTTTGCTAGAACTGGGTCTCAAAAGAGAATCTTTGAAGTTTTTCATCATTCACTGTGCTGCATAACTACAAAGTTATGGCTCATTTCACCTCTGCAATGAATGACCACACTGTTTTAATATTCAAAATTTCTGAAAGCAAAAATAATACAAGTAGTACATCTCTGCACTTCTGCCAACAGCTATTCTCATTTCAGTTTCACAGTTTCTGTGAAATAAGATTCTAATACAGAAACACTCAAAAGCTTGTTTATAACCTCAAGAACGTGCTTAGCTCTAGTAAACACTGGAAGAGCTGTTTTGCTGGCTTGAGACCTATTACACCTGTTTATTTATTTTTTTCCTAAAAGCCTGTTCCTTCATAATTTTCCCAGAAATAGTACATGATAATGATTTAAAAAAAAAAAAAAAATCGGATCCACACATCAAGAAAATTCTGAATGTCATTGTCAGCTCACTGTCTGTCATTACATACTATTTATAGATCAAACTTTCCAAATATTTGCAAGAAAAAGGATTTTCATGGCAATTACATTCCTTCCTCTGATTTACATCCAAGGTACCTAGAACACCTTGAAAGTAAGAGAACCTTTGAGAAAAGGACAGTAATTATAACCCTTTGAGACAAGGATAGTTATTATATACATACATATATACACACACACACACACATGCCAAAAAGGGATAGAAGAACAAGATAAAAGTTGGTCTCAGAGGATGTATGCTATTCAAAGGTTGTTACAAGAATATCCTAAAAGAACTATTTACAGTTTCACCTGTTCTGCATCTGCATGAAAAAACACTTGCCAAAAATAAGAAAAATTTCCGCATGGTAAATGAAGCATTTAATAAAAAATATTCTCCAGGAAGCAATGATAAATTTGTTTTCTACTCCCCATTTTTGTCCGTTTCTCTTGATTTTCTCTCTGCCTCAAATTTTTAGCTCTTGCATACCAAAAACTTAGTAAGGTAGAAAAATTAATGGAAATAGCTCCTAGGAACCAAGATTTCATGTAAAACATGAAATGGTCTCTACCATAATCTTCTTTAATAAAAATCCTCTAAGTATTGATGAAAATATATGCATGTAAAGTTACCTCTCTGTGCAAACTATAAATCTCAATATATGCAAAAGGTTCACCCTTGACCCATCTCTTACTGCAGTCACTTTCCCGATCATCTAGAACATTCCCTATCTAAAACAAGAGCAGTTACACTGTAATGTGGAAGTTGCACAGCAATGAGTAAAGGTCACCTCTAGTGTTATTATCATGGAATCACTGACTTTTTTTTTCTTTTTTAAACTGTGCAAGAGAATAATAGGAGATTAAAATTAACGAATATTATTTAGATTGTTTTCTCATAAGGAAGGTGGTCAAAAGAGCTCTTTCTAAAGATCTCATACAAAATCAGGGTTCTGGTTATATAAAAAACTTCTGCTTATTGTTTTCTCAGAGAAATAATATTGAGAATAAATAACTGAAAGATCTTTACTTGGATTATACATTATTTGGATTATTTGCCTCAGTGGATCTGTTGCTCAGGTGTTCCATTATTCTATTCTTTTCATCTAGACAGCATTTCCCATGATTCAGTAGAACCTAAGACTCTTCTGCAGGAAGACTTGGGTTGTTAAAGGAATTATAATCCCAGAGGAAGACTGATAAGAGAATTATAACTTCTGCAAGGCTTTATGGCAATTATTCACAAATCAGTTTTTTATTATTTCAGCAAACATTACTGGTTTTCAAAAATATAAAAACCCAGGAGTTACAGAGTATTTGTTTCTTCAAAACTCACTATCTTTTAACATCATTTCTTTCAAGAACCCTGACAAATGGTTTCTAAATTTATGGTTGGTAATACAGAAATTTACTATTCATCTCAAGAAACTCTAAAATTCAAAAGAAAGCTAATATGCAGTCCCTGAATCTCCTTGCTCAACTGTATAATATTAGATGTTTTTGTGTCATTCTTTAAAAAGACATAAACATAGGAACAATGTGTGAACACTGTAACACATGACATGCTTGGCCTCTTCAATCTATAGAGGCTGTCAATTTCTGCTGCAATGTGACCTTTACAGCAGATTAGGCAGCACCATATGTCATGCAGATTTTGTTTTATTCAAACTAAGAGTTTGGAATAGTCATACTGCTGATAGGGATGGATGTATTAGTCAAAATCTTCCAGATTCAAAATATATTTTTTAAAGAAAAAGTCACTCTTTAAACCTTCTTTTTATAATCTCATGTTGTGAAAATCAATGAAGAGAAGCCCTTCCGTATTTCTCTGTATCGATAGCTTCAGACATTAAAGTAGTTAAAGGTACATCAAAAGTGACTATCCAAAGGTGTGATTCTGAATGATCAAGGACCTGAGCCCTGAAAGTATTTCAGGACTCTACATGCCAATAATATATTTCTACAAGTTACAGTATTTTAAAGTTTGGTTTTTGTTTGTTTGTGTGTGGGGTTTTTGAAGTATGTTTCCCATTTCAACATCAGCATTATTCTTGGCAATACTTGCAAAGGCAAAAAATACAAATATTCATATCCTGGATGCCATGTGAAGGACCCACAAATACTCAATGCTAGATAGTGAAGAAAAAAAGAGACCATCTTAGAAGGGGAAATAAAAAGCTAACAACAAATTCTGAAGCAAAAAAGGTAAAGAGAAGATATGGATCCAGAATAAACTAGAGCTGAGCATGGGTTTTGCAGCAATTCAATCTTTTTCTTGTTCTTTTTATTTTCATGTCATGCTGTTTCAAAGAAAAGGTTCATTGCAGCAAAACTTTCAGAAGCTGAAAGAGCTTCTATTCCACTTTTAATAACCATTCAGCAATAACCTGCAGAATATGGGGAATATTCACTCAAACTATGACTAAATAGAGATTATAATGATTTTTTAAGAAGACAGATACACTGACATTCTACTTCTGGCATATCCAGGGTACAGCCTTACCTTGCAATTTCTTCAACACAGCTACTTCCATTTTCAGCACTTGCTTTGGCTGCTGAGCTGATTCGACCTTCAGTGCAACATTTTCCCGAGTAAGCAAGTCCAGTGCATCGTAAATTTCTCCAAATCCTCCGCCTCCTATTTTCCTCAACTATATTCATGAGGTGGGGGAGAATAAAAAAAACAAAAACAAAAACAGATTTAAAAGAGGGGAGAAGAAAAGAAAGGAAATAAACCATCAATGCTTCTTTCTACTGCCTGCCATACTGCAAATGCTGTTGTATTACTAACAGATTTTAAAATAAGATAATCATATCCTTCAGTATGTAAAAGAGCTACTGAATTATCTACAAAGGTATGGTTAACCACAGTTTAGAAGAGAATCCTAGGAAAACAAGTTAATACACCTGCTCTCCATCTGCACCAAACTTCTTGTATATAATATAACAGAAGAGTGCACTAGCATTCCCAGCATGAATCTGACCAAAGTCAGCATGCTGAATAAAGTCTTTCCTCAAATAGTCACATACTACCTAGAGACCTTCAAATACAAATGCACAGTGACATTTTAAAAATATGCCATCTTTTTCTTTTTTCAGAAATATGCACACTGAATACTAAAGATATAAAACTCCTTGGACTTAGTGAAAAGAGACAGCATTTTCTATTACATACAGTGACTTACACATAACAGCTAAATCATAAACTATAAGAAATGGCTAAGATTATCTTTGAACACATATTTTAAATGTTACTCACATTTACTTATGGTTCACCATTCTTATTAAAAGACATACTAAAGAAACTTGCACCACTGAAAGTTTCATCTGTGTTAGGAAGAAATAAAAAGAATGCTTCTGGCATATTAATTACTTTGCACTGCATTCAGAGCAACTATTAATTGCTGCATTTTCAATCTGCTTTAACTGTTCACAGGGAACAGAGACCTGTCTAGTTTTCAGTATCAAAAACGTCAATGTTATTTCATGTAATGCTTTCATATGGCAATCTCCCCTGTAGCTACCATTAAAGCTGATAAAAGAGAAAATGAGACAAAAATTACTTACCCTAAGAAACACACAATATTCTATTTTTACTATATTTTACCTTGAAAGAACTGACATATTTCTTTAAATGTCATTTGAAAGCACATAGTTGCTAAGGTTATACAACTACACTGTATTAAATGTCACCTAAACATTCCGGGGTTCTAGAGATGAGCAATATGCTGACCTACCTTCAGATTCTGAAAATAAATCTAATGTCTCCTAATCCAGACAATCAGCTATCTGACTGAGAAGGAAAAACAACTTTGAAAATAGCCTAGGCCCCTAAGAATAAGGAAGAAGGTAACAGATAAAATACTCATATTGTTTACTTGCATTTTTCAAGTCATATCACTTGAAATTTTTATTCTGTATAATTACATTACTCAGTATTTCATCATGCACTTTCTGTCCTGAAGATCTTTTACCACCACAAGCAACTGCTATTTCAATATTTTTAGAATGAGGAAAATATGGTCCAAGATACATACATTGCATTATCTACATTACTCGCTTCTGGCCAATTCGTTGCTTGTTTTGAAAAGGTGCATAGGACAGACAGCACACCACATTTCCAGACCAACAGAATTAACCCACCTGAACATCTGCTTCTAGTTCAACACCTGCTGACTGCAAATCCACATGTTCATTTCTTTCTAACCAGCACACTAGCTGTTAGCAAATGCAACCTCTTTTCCACAGTCCGTATACTTTCTCTGAAGCACGTAACATGCATACTACCAACACAGGCTTAAGCCTGTTACTCTTTAACCTACACGTTTCAAGAATTTAACAAGTTTAAGTACAGAGTATCGCAAATCCTCAAGAAGTTTGCATCTTCAGACATGACTTGTTTAAGGTACTACTCAGGTAAGAATTTAGGGTTAACTGAAATAATGACAAACCATGAGAAATAGAAACCTTTCAACTCCAATGAAATAATCAATATAGCTTGATTACATTCAGATGTATTTAATATTTGCAGAGCGTTAGTCCTAACAGAAAGGAAAGAGATCTGTCATCTAGATATTGGGAAATAAAGCAACTTTTAACAGGATTATAAATATGCAT
This sequence comes from Tyto alba, assembly GCF_018691265.1. NCBI lineage: Eukaryota > Metazoa > Chordata > Aves > Strigiformes > Tytonidae > Tyto > Tyto alba. Next base: position 9,206,485 of record NW_024881280.1, read on the forward strand.
ATAGATTTTTTAAAAAGTGTGTGTGTATCTATGCATATCTGTCAAATATATGGCTTTGTGACTAATTTCGCTATTTTAAGTCTGCACTTTTCTGTTCCACCTCTTGGTTTGGTAATGCCATTACCTTGTGTGAGCTCTGAGCTATTAACAGGTCTCCAACAGTTCAACATAGACATCGATCTGACTGTAGGTTTCAGCATAAGCACACAAATTTTCAGCATAGTACAGGCGCAAGGGAGACAGCAAGAATGCATAGTGAAAAAGGTGAGAGGGGAAAAGGAGAGAGGTGACAGAGCCACCCTCACCCCATACAAGCTTACAGTAGTTTATCATATAAATTCATTTACCAGCTTCGATAAATGGTTAGACTGAGAAAGACTGTCTCTGACACTTGTTTCTTCTCTGATTGTGTGCTAAAAAAAATTTTTAAAGCAAACAAACAAAAAAAACAAGAAAAAAAAAAACAAACAAAACCAAACATACCACCACACTAATAAACCAGATCAATTTCTATCCACAGATAGAGTACACCAGAATCATTAACATACATCCAATAATGACACCAGTCAATAATTCCAAGCACAAATGAACCTCTCTGTAGAAAAAGTATTTTCCATGACCTTTGTCACTGGGTTACACACCACATTCTGCTATGAGCCCATGTTTTCCTCGGTCTTTTTGCTGCCAATGTGCCTGTAAGAGCCTTTCTCATCACTTTTCACATCCCTCACCAGTTTCAACCACCAGCTGAGCTCTGGTTTTCCCTATACACTCATACCAACACACTCCATATTAAGGCAAACTATTCCTCTTTCCACTTTCTGTTTGCTTTTGAGTTCAGACAGGAACTGACTGTTCAACCATTCTGGCCTCCTGCCACACCTGCTCAACATCTTTTACCTTGACAAGGACCATGTTGCCCTAATTTACACCTACACCACATTCTCCTATTTTGCACATTATTTTCAAGCTTCTCTTCTTTGCATTCAGCATCCCACACCCCAAACTCATTCTCTCCATTCTCCCTTCAACTCCTATCTCTTTGTATGCTTCAAGTCTAAAGCATACCACTTCCAACATGTTTTATCTTGGTACTTTCTCTTACACTGCATATTGAATGTTCTTAAACTTACCTAAAGCCAATTATCATTACAATCAAGTCTCTCCAAGTTAGGATTGTACTACATGTTTCAAAGGCAAAAAGGAGGGATGAGAAAAGGCATCGACAGAGGATGAAAGCAAATGCTAATAGATACAGAGACCAGTAGAAAGGGAGAGTGTCACTGAGGAAAAAATATTTTACAATGACTCTTCTATGCTTACTTTTCAAAATAGTACCACCTTAAAGAACACCTAGGCTAAAATTAAATTTAACTGAGCATGGTTTTTGAAATTGTTCATGTCCACAAATTCCAGGTATGTTTTCACAATTACAAAGACCAAGGTCCTGAACAGCAAGAATTCTGAAAACTGCATTTCAGCTGCAAATCTTTACATAACTTCCAGATTGTGTACTTTATTTTGCTGTAACCAGTTTAAGAAAAAAAAAAAAAAACAAAAATCTCATGCAGTCATACTACAGCACTGCCATTCTTCGGGGGGGGGGGGGGGGGGGGGGGGGGGGGGGGGGGGGGGGGAAGCAAGCAGGATATTGGGAGAGTTCCACAAGGAACAATCAGAAGTACTACTGATAATTAGGAACAGCACTCATTGTCACCACAACTTAAAAGTCCACTGGCTTATATCACCTCATCTTTCTACACAAGGAATTTTTAAGTACTCTACTGCTTCAAGAACACTAACAAAAAACTTCAATACTTCATAACCTAACAGAACAGTATGAATGATATTATTTATGTCAAGCACTAAGGAAATTCTAATATTTGCATGCTATTTTCTTCCGCTGGCAGACTGTCTTATGACATCCTGACTTCAGAAGGAAGTATATCGCCTTAGATGACATCAAGAAATCCTTAATGTTTGCTACAGAAGTTAAGAAATTAAAGAGTTATCCACAGACCATATTTGACACTCATCTACCTGTAATACTTGATCTGGAAAACATACATGTTAAAATGTATAATCACATGAAATGAACAACAGCCTACTCTCAAATTTTCCAAAAGACACCAATCTGATCATCATTCTTCATTACAAAGGAAAGAAAATAAACCTGAAGAAAACAGGATTACTGTTGCACATATCAGACAACTGGGTGACTTGTGGGTAGTGATATATTAGCATACTGTTATCTATTTATAATGTTATTTTATTCTATTTGATATGATTCAAGACTATGCTTTCAGTTTTTACTTTACTGCAACACTGAGATACAATATAAGAAAATATTTTACAAATACTTATACTCCAAAGATAGATGTTTAGGTTCTTTTTACACAAAATGATATATAAGGGTTTCCCACACAAGCTAGTATCAGCTTCCTGCATTTTTAAATGAAGGATAGGGCACAAGGTAGTTGAAATTATTTTCTCTGTATGAATTTTAAAGGAATGATGAATCTGTATCTTTTATGCTCTCACAGTTCTAACTAAAATACTGACATATGGGAGTAATATAAAGCAAAGATGGTGCAAAAAATAGTGATTCAGTATCCATCCACAGCCTACTAAACACACAGAGACCCCCAAAATGTTCTATTATGAAGTGGTGCTTTTTTCGCCCTTTTTTTTTCCCCCCATCTCAAAAAAATCCACAAGCAAAATTATTCTGAAGTGATCAAGGGAATGGAGAAGAACTAAAAGACATCAGCCTGTTCTTCCCAGCAAAAATAGTTTCAAATGGATACTATTTCCCTCTAGATGTAAATCAAGGATATGAACACCAAAAGGGAACAGAGCTATTTATGGTAAAGCCAATACTGGCACACAATCAAATAGAAATAATCAGACAGGAATAAATCTATGCTACAAAATAACAAACAAAAATCATTTCTAATTGGAAGAGCACTAAGGTCCCGAAAGATCTTCCTATAAGAAGTAACAAATCTCACAATCTGACTAGTTTCAAGAGGGTGCCTGACTGATTTCCAAAACAGACTGACATAATCACCGGCTGATTGGATTTAATATACTAACAGGACTCTTCCAGCTGTGCTCTGAACAGGCACTAAATCTGGATTTAAAAGCTTTCCTAGGTCCTTACCAGAAAAAAAGCCCACCTTAAATCCATATAACTTCCTTTTAAAGTAGGATAAGAGAAACAAGTGTCTTTAAAGTCCATTCACCATTTAACATCAGTATGAAGCAAAATACATCTCACAAGAATTTTGAAACAGATTTCAAAGTGCAAACTACTTCTTTTTAAAAATACGTTTAAAAAAAAAAAAAAAAAAAAAAAAAAAGAATCGCAGGAAGGTATACTCACCACTTTCCATCTTTCTTTGACCAAGATTCCCACACTGAGGATGTCAGGCTGCTCCCCTCCTCCACTCATTGCAACCCTCTGACGCGATGGAGCTGCTACACAAAGTCTATGTCAGTAGAAACCATCCAGATCCCAGGAGTGGCTTCCATTTAACCAGCGACTGCAGAAACAGAGCAGGACATGGGATCTCAGTGATTAACTGCGTAACATGAACTACAGCAACAGTTGTGTTTCTCACTTTGCACCCTAACTGGTGTTTGTAACCCATAGTGTTGGGATTCTAGCCAAACAACTTCCAGTAGAGAAAGAAATTCAAGTCTATACTTCCTTATTTTTTTAACCAGCTCTCTCGCAAACCTCCAAACCCCATCTCAGCACCGTAGCAATGAATATAAAAATTTTCAGCCACATTCTGCAGGCAGTTTCAAATTGCTGTAAATTATAATTACATTTAAATTTTAATAACAACAACTTTAAAAATCTAATTAATAATTTACTAAATAGTTGGTTACATAATTAATAGTAATATATAATAATAAGCTTAAAGTAAAATTAACCAAAAAATTAGAAAATTAAAAATAGATACTTAAATTGGAATTGTAATTGAAGTTCTTGCACTGCATACAGACTATTCCAAATTTTACAATGCATTTCACATAGCTAGGGTTACTTATGATTAAATATGTTTAAAGTACAATTTTGTTGGTTTATGTCAGGGTACAAATAGCTAAAGGAAAAAAAAAACAACTTGTCTTGTGTAATTGTATCAGTTTAATTTTTTATTTTTTTTGGCTTTAGGCAATCATCTCTAAATTGAATTTTATACAGCAATATAAAAATTTGTCTTTTGGAGATTAATCCACCCATAACAGCTCCCATCAGCAACTACCACAACCAATTAAAAGCTTATTTTCAATTGTTTGAAACTCTTCTACAATTGTGCTTATGTGTTACATGGGTATAACCATATAAGTGTAACTCTTTGTATAAACTCTCTCATACACTGATAAGACTCTTCAAAAACATATTTGCTTTGGGTTTATTTCTATCACTCCAAAATAGCGTAAACTAAAAGTGAAAAATTTTCCCGAATCAACACACAAATGGTATGCAAAATTGGTACAGCCATTCTGATTTAAATTAACAGTATGCCCTTCCATGTGGATAAATGCCAAGCTGGCTAAATTATGCTTTTTACAAAACAATCTGCTGCTTGAACAACCTGGCTTTTAAGACAGATGTTCACTTGACATGACAGTAACTGTGGTGGTTTTTTCACATTCTTTCATATTTATTTTTCGTATTTCATTTACGTCTTTCTTGCTTCAATTGTAAATTCTGACATTTAAACCAACTCCAAACAAAACAATCCCCTCTGGAGAAAAATTAATCTGGATCAGTTGAAGATCTAAATTTATACCAAATTAGAGAGGATTACATCCCTGTAGAAGAGTGTTCATTCAGAATATGTAGTCTGAATTGGTTTAATTCAAACAAATGAAGATAAACTAAATTAAGATTGCAAATTCTGAGTAATCGTGTCCACCCTGCAATTTAATCAAGTTGAACTAAACCAATTTAAATTCTGCCGGTGCTGGTGGATTCTCCCTGAAGATAAGGTCAAAATTCTAAAGAAAACTACAGTCATTGATGTGAACACCCTTAACATTGCTAACCACTGACCATATTTACTGGCCTTTCTAACAGAATTACCATAACACAGTCAGGAACTAAGTAAGTCAAAGAGAAAATGAAATGCAACTAATGAAAGGAAAAAGGTCTGTTTCCAAAATTACATGCTTGCAGCATATACAGTGATTTTTAGATTTATTCAAATCTTTGCTTCCCCTTCCACCACCCCTCAGTTACATCGAAGTAGATGGTGGTCTTCACTAAGTAATATGCTTACTCCTATTTTGGGACTTGAAGGTGTTTGGTTTGTTTTTTTTTTTTTGACACCTGCTTAAAAGAAAGTAAGGGAGATTGATCTTGCTGTAGCAAAATCTAAAATTGACAAATATGTGTTTTACTAAAGCTTTCAAATATGAGCAAAATTAATCACCTGTAGGAAAAGTAGATGCTTTATTAAAGCAAAGATATGACAACAGTGGATTCAGAGCTTTTTGATAATACCATCAGCATTGCCCAGATACCTGATTTGATACTTTTTTTTTTTTAAATACATTTCAAATTACAGTTTATAGTCACAGCTCAGAGACATTTCTGAGAGCTATTCATTCATGCATTCTTGAACACAATAAGAGAGCATCAGTAACTGGCCCAGAATGCAATGCTACAATACATATATCCACAGAACACTCCCATACTTTAAAAATTATCATAGAAATACCATATTATTGTAGATAACATCTGCAAGGCCAGGATAACAAAATCTTCACCTATACACAATTCCTCAATGCTATTAAAATACACTCATTCTTTGTTAAATCTCTTGTCATCCTATATCATTACAAAGCAATAAAATCTATTCTGTATCATCAGTTACTAGTATTCAAAGCACCAAAACCCCAGGACCCATTAAACTGTCATGCACAGGAGAGAAAAGTTGTCTCCTGAGTCCCTGAAGGCAAGGTGCTAGACACCTCCTGAAGCTTAATAATCAACCGCAAGCACTATTTTACTTGAAAAACACAAGTTCTACAAACACATCAAGGTTAATTCAAAGAATACTCTTTTCTTCAAGAATAAGTAGCAGGAAGATTCAGTCACAGATTTCAAGGCCAAAAAGCTTGAAATTAGCCCAGACTTTTACCTGATCAGGCCTCATTTCTTCACTAATGTAACAGTCCCAATGATGAAGAGTCCCCTGTCTTCACTGGTAACGTGTTCCAGTATGTCTAATTTTAGTTTCTCACCACAGGACTTTGTTACAGTTTTGGAAACCAAATTCCATTCCCAGTAATTTCACCTCATTTAAGCATCTAAACACATTTAACCTCCTCGAAATTAACAAATTAAGCTTTAAGCCTTCCTTCCTATCCCATGGGTCTTTTATGTGGTCCTCCTTTGAATATCCTCTCCTCGCTCCACATTTTTCTTCTGGTATGGGCAGCAATATTGAGTTAGATATCAACACTGAATTACACTCGATCATACCAATACCCAATATAGAGAAAAGATAATTTTTTTATTTCTTTGCGATAGTCTTACTGCCCTAATTTAAGTCTGAAGCTGTTTTATACTTTTGCTAAATCACAACTCTTACAGATGCTTATACACCTCCATGCTTATACTCAGGCACTGCTGCAAGAATGTGATTTCTTTAAAGCCTTTATTCACAACCTGATCTAGACTGGGTTTCATTGCTCTGATGTGTTCTCTAACGACCTTAACAGTTAATTGCAATATATCTCATAAAATTCTATCAATTCATCAGTGTCTTTATCAGACCAGTTTATCAGATCAGAGGAAACGTGTAAGATAACAGAATTATCACAGTTAAAGGCAATCAGCCCTCTGTCAAATTTATTTCCAAGTGACAGGTCATGGAATAACTAGGACAATGCAATGAGTACAGACTATGTTCCATAACATAAGTCTTTGCTTGGGAACTGATCACAGCATAATATAAGAACAGGTAAAGCAGGGTTTGTACAATATTAAATTCTGGATACAAGCACTAACAGCATCCATTATTTAAAACTCTCCTATCCACCTAACTGTGTTTAACTACATATCATCCCCACAAAATTTATTTCATTTACCCAAACCAAGTACACTAAAAGATTATATGCTATTAGAAAAACACAGTGCAAAATTTCCAGGAAAAAAAAAAAAAAGTCAACTTGGTAAAAACCAATAGCTCAGCAAGCAAAGACAATTATTTTATCTCATTTGTGTGCATGTATATAATGTCTTTAAAAGTGGTCCTAAACTGAAGCCAATCTCTGCTTACCAGCCTTTGTTGATGTTTAAACTCAGATCTAAAGCTGAGAAAGTAGTACAGACTATTTTGGCTAACTGGAGGTACTGTAAATTTCAGGACAAAGCAAGTAAGAACAGAAGATTTCTTCTATTCCACAGAATGTAGAAATATATGTCCTGTTGCCTCCCCTCTGGAATAATATCAACCTTTTGCTATTAGGAGCTCTATCTACCTGCCTTCAGTTCATTAAAAAACTAGTAAATGAACTGGAATCTACCAAAGTTGCTTTACACTTCTGTACTTGCTACTTTTGACCAGAAGAACTTAAAGGAACAAAGAAAAGTTTAACAAGTCAGCATAAAGAGAAAATCAGTGCAGGGAATGTTCAAAGGTCCTAATGCTACTACATCTATGGTAAAGTCTGCTTTCTTAGGCTAAGAAGCATGTTCAAAAATTCTGAGACTAGAAATGTTTTAAGTGTGTCTATTTGAATATCCAAACTAGAAAGCTGAATATTTTCTAAATACATTAGTTAGAAGCTGAGGTCCTGAAAATCATCATTCAGCACGTCAATGAGAAAACTAAATTTAAGACATCAACCAAAATCTCCAACTGTACTGGTTGTGAAGAAAATCTTTTAAAAAATTTAACATACAACCAATGCCATTTTAGGTTTTCCTATCTCAAGCTCTTGGGTGCCAAAATACTCATCACCACTTACAGATTCCAGGTGTGAAAAGCTCCCAACTGTCTTGTGTGCTACTGCCAAAGAGTCTAGATTTCCTTCTGGCAACTTCTGCACTTACAGCTATGTTGTTATTACAAAAGTGGCACTATTTTCTCACTTAGAAGACAGAGTTAAAAATATAACGGTCTTATTTTAAAAATACATATTTCAAGCTACCACACTATTTCCACTTTGTAAGGGAATTCAGCACCAAAATGTTACAAAAATCTAAGTAAGGCAATGTTTATGGAAGGAGTATATTATCTTTTACTAAACCAACTGATACTGGTGGCAAAACCCTGTAAGTTTTAGGCACACAAACCCCCTTCAAGTCTAAAATATAATGAGCAACATAAAAATTAAATTGAACTTGAAAGCAATTGCACTGAAGCAAACTTCATTATGTTTCCTGATTAGACCAACTGAGATAAAAGGTACTCAATATCTTGACATAAAAAGAAGCACCTTGGTACGTGCATGACAGGAAGACACTATAGGATTGTGGCTCCTATGAGAAACTCGGCATGTAATTCATTATCTACAGAAAAACAGAAATTTTTGGTCAGGGAGAATGACTCATGAAGCAAAAACTCTATTTAATCCATGATATTTTTACCATGGTATTTTTCAACTGAGTTAATTTCTTAATTTGATCTGTCAAACAATTGACTATGTCAGAACAAAACAATGGAAGTTAGCTGTGAGGACAGAGAAAGGCTGGACTACTGTGATGCTTTCAACTCAAACCAGCTGTTAAACTACAACATCAGGTACAAAGCCTTTAATACTGATGTGGAAATCTAAACCTGTGGAGAGGTTAACTTCATTCCAAATAACACTGTATTATTCTCAATTTTTTTCCACAAATCAGAGTGAGTTCCAAATCAAAAAGAGGCTTGTGAAACCTTATTATTTACTCCAAAATTAATTTGAAAACCCTAAAAGCGGCATTTGTTTTTTTAAAAAAAGAGCTGTATTTCTGTGTCTCGGATTCACTATAACTGTTCACTACCACTGTATTTACAACAAATGTGAATTGAACTAGAAGTCGGGTTCTTTGCTATTATAAGAATTTGTTTTACCTGTCATAAAAGTCTTCTTCAAAGAAACTAGTTGTCTGATCGCTTGCATGAAGTGAAAAATATTTTTCAACATGCAAATGGAAAAATCAGTTCTGCAGTTACCTAAATTATACAGCATTACAATAATTATTTTTCAATATCCTTGTAAAATTTTCATTGCAAAAGAGTTAAGTGACAATGAAGTAGGGTTTTGAACACCGATACAGACAGCTTGAAGTCAATTAAGATATTTTAAACAGTGACATAGTAATATAATACCAAACTATTTATAGTCTGGATTTATCAGCAAAATAAAAACCTTTGTTTCCAGTTATTTGAAAAGTTGGAATAGTCAATCACCTTCTTAGCATACACTTAGAATATTAATAATTACCATCAATGTCACTAGTTTTATATACCAAATAACATAAATTGATCCTTTAAGACACTCTAAACTATTGCCCTTTCCAGTTATACTATCTATTCCTATTATTTCATAAATTAATTTTCTCAGTAAAGAAAAAACATAAGCACCCAACTCAGGCATACAACACACAACTACAAAAGGCAAACAATGCACTGCTCTGAAGAATTTCTTCCAAAGCCTACAAAACTTTTGGCAGTAGATATACAGCAATTTATATAGAAGAGCTGCTGCTAAGGACTGTGTAAGAATGATGCAAGGGCATATATACAACTAACTGTTATTAACTTCTGAATCCTTAATCCAATCAAGTAAAGTTCAGTGTACACTAAATATAAGTGAATAACACTTTTTTGAAAATATAAAAAAAAAAAAAAAAAATCAGCAGAGGAACTTGGGTGAGAGGCTAAGATGGATGACATGCAAATAGGAGAATGCCGTCTGTATTGATAGTTCAAATGATAACAAGGTTGACAGTGGGAGACAAGCAGCCCAGCTGGCAGACCACAAGACTATAATCGCTGTATGGTGCCCAGGCTGCAGCACCATGCACGAAGCAATCTGGACTTCACTAACAAAAGCTGAGAATTCCCTTGGTATGTCAGTTGATAAAGCACATCACAACAACATGGTGAATAAGGCCTTACAGTTTGCTAAGCACAACAGGAGAAAAACAGGAAAAATATTTTTGTCATCTGTAATGTCTAATCTCTTATCTTCCTTAAGGGCACATAACTCTAAGTCTGCAGCACTACTGTGACAAAGAGAGGGCACTAGCCATGCGCATGTAGATATTCCATCTCCTTAAATACCTGAAGACAGTAGCAACGTGTGAAATGAGACCAGGAACTGCTACAGCAAGCAAGATGACTCCAAAAGAGCCTAGCTGACAGAAAGATGGAATCTGAGTGAACCCACACAGTGCAGGAGGTCTACCAAAATCTGACAGGCTCTGGCCTCCTCGATGAGGGGAATACACAGCCATCCTGCCACACAACGCAGCAATCCTTGAAAGAGTTAAGGAGGAAAGACGCACCACCACATTGCAGTTTACGCAGGAGAGACATCAGAATATTCAAGGAGTATTGTACTTTCCAGCAACAGGTCAACAGCACTAAAAGTTAGGCACAAAGAGAAGATGAAAAAACAGAGACCCTGTGCTGACCCTCACACCAAGAACAGCTCAGCACTGATGTCAACATCCCGAGCACCAGTGTGTAGGGGACAGCCATGTTAAGTGGGCCCTTATGAACTGCCAAATGGCATGAGAGGTGGGAAATGGCTTGGTGCTTGGCTATGCTAAAGGAAGGTAAGGATCTGCTAAGACAGATAAAATAAACATACAACAAGCTGTTGCCAACAGAACAGCACAAGCTATTATTATTACTTTATCTTCACTTTGAGCTGGCTTCAGAGGGGCTCTCTAAAAGCGCCATGGAGTCTCTCTTGTTCACAGGATATTCCACGATGATCACATGGGCTCAGGCAACATCGAATCTAGAAGCACAATCCACAAAAACAAAGGAGATTGGTAGTTCATCTACAGCTGCTTGACCAGTTTGCGCCTAGAAAAACATTTGTGCTGGGAACTTCCAATGTACAGGGACTAAAGTCAACCACATGACTTGGCGAGAGCACACGCTTGCTTTGTAGGTGTAGCTGAAGACAGCTTCAAGCAACAACGACTGAAAGTTGAGCTCCTAATCAGAGGTCCTTCAAGGTATGAAATGGGAGACAGGTATTAAAAAAACTGAAATGGAACTTTGGCAAAGGCATTTAAAGTTGGGACAAATCCAAAAATATCAACTTAATTTGCAGCAGAAAAAAAAAAAATTAGGTTAGACAGTAGAAAAGTAGTTAGCATGGACAGCTTATCACAAGAGCAAACAGGCTGCATTACATCAAAGATTCACCTAGCCCAATCTCCTGTCTCTTGACTATTGCCAGCAGCAGATTTCTATGGAAGAATACAAGGACACAGAAATATCACCACACTTTCCTGGAATATTTTCTGAGGATATAGCAAGCTGGGACACAAAACGCTTTCTGAGCCAAAGATGGTATTTAAGATTTTTCATCTCAAGTTCATTGGACCTTTTCTGAACCCATGAAAGTTTTTAGCATCCATAACACTCTACTGCAAGTAAACAGTAACTTAATTCCATGCTGTGGGAAGAAGCACATTTTTGTTTCCAATTTGTCTTCTGCTAGTTACATTTGAGGTTCACTAATCCTTGTACCGGAAGGTAGTGTTTACAATTGCTCCCCATTCACCTCTTGGGAATGCTCTCCTACCCTATGCCCCCTCATTTACCTCTTCACCTATTTAGTTTTTCACTGATTTTGATCACCACCTGTGTGCTTCTTCCAGTGCTACTACATCCTTTCTGAGATGTGGAGACCAGCATGGCTATTGGGCACTGACCTGCTATTTTCAGAGAGACTGCAAGACCTCATTCCAGAGAAGTAAGCTCATCACTGTGTAAATTCTGAAATTATTTTTCCCTACATGAATTGCTTTATGATAATTTCCATTTATCATTATTTCAGAGTTTCAAGGTCTTTCTCCAGCTCTTCCCTGACTTCATCTTTATTAATTATAATACTATTGTACCACCAGACTTTCAAACTTAAGTATTTGCATCTTTTCTAGATCATCTGTGAATACACACTACAATACAGCACTATACTTTTTAGGCTGATGAGCTATCATTTATCAAGCTCAATATTTATATTTTTAATTCAGGTTCTATTAAAAACAATTTTTTTTGCACAAATTATTCACATATAGAAAACCTGACTCATGACCTCCCGTCTGGATCATTAATGGCTCTGCTTTCAATTTTGGAATGGATTCCTTGGCTATCTAAACACAGTCCTTCTTCAAAAGATCATTATTTAGCATGTGACATAATACATGGTCACATTTTTTAGAGATACTGCCTGACCATATCTCCCATTTCTACTTTATTGTGGTCTGGCAAACCAGTCTCTCTATCAGAGACCAAATAGGAAGCAAAGTATAAAATATCAATTAAGAAAGACTTGAAAAAGGTCAAAAGAAAGCCAACATGAATGAACAGCAGGTTAAGAGAATTTCTCAGTGTAAAAAAAAAAAAACAACCCAAAAACCAAACCAAACCAAACCAAAACAAACAACAAATAATAAAAGAAATGGTAAATTACAGTAAGTGCAAAAGCACAACAGGAACAAAGCAAAACAGACTGAGAAAGAAAAATAAAACACATTAAAATTAATGATAAATCTTTCTTCAGACAATGGGAATAGAAAATTTGCCAGAGAATATGTAAGATCACTAAATGTTCAGGGTATAAGAGATGTATTCAGAGAAGGTAAGACTGCAAAAGAAAAGCTCAATGCTTTTCAGATCCGTATTGACAGCAGAAAAAAAATGAGAAAATATAAAGAAAGACAGACTTCTTTTTGAAACACATCAGAAAATCTGCCTTAAATTGAAGTGACTGAAGAATGGAATAGGGAGTAAGTAAAACAAAATTAGAAGTAAGGTCACCAGTGTCAGATGATATTTAGATAGGTTTCAAAGAAACTTAAAAATTAAATAGGTAATCTGTTTATAATGGTACATAACTTCTCATTTATACCTGCACTGGCATATAAGGATTGAAGCGTGGCAAATATATTGCCAATTTTTAAAAAGGGTTACACAGGACATTCAATAAGCTTCAGGCTTGGAAATCCAATATTTGTACCTATCAAATTAAAAGAAACTGTAATGATGAACAGAATTAGTGAATGCCCGCATAAAAGTGATATAGTTGAGAAGATCCAAATCTCAAATTGCTTAAAGGAGATACACAGTCACGTGGGTAAAAATGATCCAAATAAAGTGTATTTGGATTCCTAAAAAGTATTTGACAAAGGCTTTTTAAAGAACCTAAACAAACATGGCATTCGAGGACAAGTCCTTTATACAAAAAAATAACTGGCTAAAATGAGGAAACAGGACTAAACAGCCATTTCACACAGTGGAAACAGGCTACAAGTAAAGTTCTGCAAGGAGCAGGATATGATTTGTGCAGTTCAAGGAAAACGGGGTGAAAATTAAGGTAACAAAAGTTGGCTGACAATAATATAGGACTTGGTTTTTAAAAAACATAAATAAAGAAAAGATGAGGCACAACTGTGAGGAACTACTGGGTGACTTTATGGTACTGAATAACCAGGCAATAAAGTGAGGTTCTGTGCAAGTAAATGTAAAATTTAGAAAAATAATCCTAACTTTTTGTTAAAAGTATTAGAAACTATTAGCAATCAAAAATAAGATCTTGGTATTATGATACCAAAAGAATGTTAGAAAAGATGGCAACTCGATGCTGAGCTGTCAAAAAAAAAATAAAAATCAAACGTTAGAAATTCAGACAAAGCAGATGACAACATGAAGACCATGTATATGTCCACAGTTCACTGATACCTTGAGTATTGTATGAAATTCTAGTCCTTCCTATTTAAAATAAATAAATAAATAAATAATGGAAAATATTCAGAAAATGGAACAAGATAATGAGAGATACAGACTAATTTCCACATGAAGTAATGAATGACTATTTTTTCGACAGATGGTAAGTAGAGAGGGGTATTTGACAGAGGTCTACAAAATCCTTAGGGCCATGAAGAGGTTGGCTAGGAGTCAACTATTCACAAACTCATTCAACAAAGTAACTAAAAAGAGGTCAGGCTCTGAACCAACATGAGAAAGAAGTTCTTCATGAATTAGCAGCTAACCTGGGCAACTTCTTGCCAATGGATCCTGTGAATGATACAGATTTACAACAACTCTAGAGGACACTGGGCAACTACATGGAAAATAAAAATATTATGGGTTACTGAAAATACATATCAAGGGACTTCCTGAGCTGAATATGCTTAATAGAAAATGGAAAAATACTAGAGGAAACTATCTTGTATATTTCCTTGTACTTTTCCTTAGGCATCCACTTATGACCACTGCTGAATACAGACCTTTAGTCTGCTCCAGAAGTTTGCATTCATACAGCATGTTTTGGAAAACGGAGAGAGGACAGAGATATTCTGCTCTCTGTAACACCATAAATTCAAATTATCTGAACCGATGAGCTGCAATTTGAATTAAATTCTTGTGTATAATCTTCTGTCAGTTACTTAAAAGAAGCTCCAACCATAAAACTGTTGACTAACTGTTGTGGGAATGACGACAGAAAGCAAACCACTTCAACTCCAGTAAACTCTAAATTCTGTCACTTCTGTGAGACGGCTATTTAAAAAAAGAAAAAAAAAAAAAAAATATATATATATATATATATATATATATGTATAAAAATAAAACCTTGCATGCAAGAAACACTCAGGATCTCCAAGTACAATTTGTTCCATTATTTCAACTTCTATTTCCCAAGTGCTGTCCCTTCCATTTTAGGCTGGGTTTAGTCTCTAGTCTCAGTGTCTCGATTTGTAACACTCTTCCCATCAGTTGGCATATTTCCTATTCCCTTCAGCACCAGGCTTCTCATTCAAATGAAGATTTTCACATGCACATTAAAAACTAATAGTCATCACTAATATTATAAGCCTGAATTCTATCTCTAATAAAGGTGCATCAAGCCACTCTGCAAACAGCAATGAAATTATGTTGATATAATAACTTGCAGCTGTAGTACAGGCCTGCTATTTTCAATGTTCTTCCATATTTGCTCATCTTTTTTTCACTTATGTTTGAAGTAGAATGCTCCTTCTTAAATTTGGTATCACTACACTGAGCAATTCTGTGATCCTGTCAACTAGTAAAATTACATACTCCTCAGCTGAAGCATCAGAAACTATTACAATATATATTTTTAAAAATACAGAATAAAAACCCTTTTAAAAATGAGTTTCCACGGAACTTGCATAAAAATAAAAAAAAGATGAAAGGAAACATGGCTTGGAGCAGTCACGGTGTAGTGTGGGATCTGAGGCAATTTTAACTATAGCAAAGATCAAACCATTCACTGGCTATTAAATACATCACAGTTTTGGTGACAATTCATTAATGTTCATTATGTTTTAATGGTTATGACCACATTTATATTCTTACGTAAATATCAAATAGTTTCTTATAATACTGCTAAAATCCTGTGTGGTAATAATTATTTTAAATTATACCTATTGCTATAGAAAAAAAAGTTAGGCTATTCATAGAATATGCTATTACAGTAAAAGACTTTCAAACATTAAAATGTTATTAAAACCATACAATATCATATAATCATACTCAAATGATATCACAGCTAAGTACTGCTACTTGAATTTCAACAGCTCTTTTGATTAATAAAAAAAAAAGAAAAGACACAATCAGTTTAGAAAGTACTTTTAAAATTTTTTTCTATTTATGTTGCACTTGCAATTTATGTCACATGACAGAGCTTCTGATTCAAATTTTGGCAGCAGACGTAGTTTTTTAAAACTTTTCTAAAACAGGAGATTCATTTCACAAAACAGGCTGATATTATGAGGAGTCCATAGAAGCACAGATTTTTTTGCTAATTTTCTTCTACCAACACAACTATAGAAAAATATCCTCAGCTCTCGTAAACTTCA
The DNA here is from genome assembly GCF_018691265.1 of Tyto alba. Classification (NCBI taxonomy): domain Eukaryota; kingdom Metazoa; phylum Chordata; class Aves; order Strigiformes; family Tytonidae; genus Tyto; species Tyto alba. The sequence continues at coordinate 9,222,563 of NW_024881280.1, forward strand.
GAGCAGCCTGCCACAGGATCTCATGCATTCATTCCTGAGTAAGCTGAAGTCTGCTCTTCTGAAGTCCAATGCCCTTATTCTGCTTCTCACTTCCCTCACTTCCCTTTGGTCTTAACCCACTGTCTCACCATCACCGCAGCCACGGCTGCCAACAGCCTTCTCAGGTGACCAGCTCTTCCTGATACCCTAGTAAGAGGTCCAGTAGTGCACTTCCCCAAGTAAATTCATCCAGTACATCAAAAACTTGTTCTTAACACTCCAAATTACACAGTGAACTGGACTAAGGAATGTATAATACTAACCCCTCCAAAAAGGTTTAGTTTTAAGCCATCTCAGTTCCCTGATCTAAATCACTAAGTGGCAATACAACTCCAAGTGGGTAGAATTGCTTTCAAGGTGGCAGTGCTAGTTTGAAGTACCTACAAATTATTTGTAAAGTAAAGCACAGCTCACATAAGCTTAGCTGGGCATTACTACTGTCAAGAATTTATTTTTCTCCTCTCCAGCCTAGCTAAAAGCCTGACTTTATGAAATACTCTCTAATACATTTTCCATCCCACAGAGAGAAGTTATGACAAAATACTATTAATTAATTTATTTAGAACCATCTTGACAACAACAAAAACTTGTGGAATCCGCAAAGGAATGTTAAATTCGAAAAGGAATTTTAATTCAACAATATACTCAAAACATACAGGCTTAGTCATCTGTTAAATCATAATCACACCGCAATCAAGTCCTTTTTTTTTTTTCTTTTAAATGCTTCACCTACTTCTCACCCACCCAATGATTTTTCTCTGTAGGTCTAAACACTCCTCAGTCAATAGGAAGCCATATGCATGCACAGAACTGAGCTAGCAGAACTTTAAAGCATGGCATGATTCAGTAATGATGATCCTGGGCAGACAACCCTCCAGAGCTGTAAGGACCATGGATGACTTCTGCATATTGGTCAGGTGGAAACAGCAAATGTGTTTTATCCATGGTCATACATCACTTCGAATTCTTCTATTACTTTATCCTACAGACGCCAAAGAACTCATGTCAAGTGCATCCATGTCAACCCTAAAAAGACAATTCCATTATCTCTGCTGTTATCATGTTACCACTTTACTTTGTTATATAACTTCAATATGATAAAAAACATAATACAGCTGATTGATCAAAGATATTGATTAGACAAGGGATGGATTTTCCTCCCTATATCTGGCTTCAGAAAAGACTTGGAAATGTTTCTAATCATTACACTCAAATAATTCTATAGCTTGGATGAAGAGAACCAACACATTAATACACATCTCCTAACCTCAAGGCAATCTTTCTCTTAGTAAAGCTTGTACAGGCATCCAAGGTGAAGTTTTTAACAATGAAAATACACAGAATGCATTTGAACTCACTGATGGTCATGTACAGCAATGCTACAGTTTGAATACAAAGAAAACTTTCCTTTAAAGACTGGTTGTTACCTCTGGCAGCAGCAAAATATATGACAGTGATTTTTACATAGGTGACAGGACAAATATTTTAGATTGTTAGAGGTCTGAGCATCAAAAGAAGCAAGGGTATAAACAGCCACAACAACTGTGATTTTCATAGCTACTTTAGGTTACTTCAGGGAACTTTCAATACCATGTTTAATTTAGACCAAAAAAAAAGTAAAAAAAAAAAAAAAAACAAACACCTCTCTTACAAACAGCCACAAATAATTGCTATAAAACAACTGGGAAGCCATCACTGTCCTTCCACAAATAAATTACAACATAAAACTGATGAAAAAGGAGATAAGAATTCGTGTAATTCTGTTGCCACTTGATTTGATATTCACACTTCTTAACATTTTTTTCAGTTTGCTAAATGGTTTTGGCTGGAAATTCCTCAACATAATTTCATAAGGAATCTCTGAATTTTAGCTAAGTACTAATCTTTGCTACCTCTCCCAAATGAAAAACATCAGAGAGACAAACCCTGATTACATGCAGTACCATGCAGGCTTTTCTGTTCAATTCTTACCACTGGATTAAGATTTTTTGTTTTCCTAATTACTTTCAGCACATATATACCTGTTTCTGGTCTGGTACTATCTGCATACAAGGAAGTATGATACAAAGATTTCTACATCATTTGCTAGAGAAGTGATCACACACTTTTGCTGAAAGAAAACTTCCTCCCCCAAGAGGTATGGGCTTTTACCACATTATTAAATATTTAAAACCCCTCAGTGTAGGGAAAAAAAAAAACAGGGTAGAAGTACAGTTTTTTAATCCATCTGTTGGTCATTATCGGTTGTCAAGCTTGACAAAAGGAAAACCCATCCCTGGAAAGCTTATTGAGCTGAGGTAGCTGGTGATGGGAACAAGAGAAGAGATTCGAGTCTCAGGTACGTTTTCAGAAGTTTTACTTAAGTGTTAAGGGCTGCAGTACTAAAGTATAAAAAGTGGTTTTAATTTGATTCAGTCTAATAGCTAGTAGTAAGAGTTCAATAACTACTAACAACTGTTCAGTAACAATTTTAAAGCTGAGAAATCAAAAAAGGATGCGAGAGGCTTACATTTTACTTTTAAGGAAAAAAAGCACCCATGGATAGAGCAGTCATACCCTAAAAAAAGCCAAGTAGTTCAATCAACTAACTAGAGATTTCTTTTTTTGTGTGTGTGAAATAAAATTGTTATGCATATGGTAATACGTAAGAAATGAAACAAACTTATCAAAGCATGCCATGGATTTAAAACAAAACAATGCACAGAAAGTATTTTCCATTACCACGTTCAGAAGCTACACAATCCAATTCACACACACAAAGCCTAAATAAATAAAAATAAACTAATCCTCTCTTTTTTTTTACCTTTAATACATCTACAGCTGCTTCCCTTGGGTTCCCTTACTTATTAATTCTGATTCTTTGCTCTAGCCTGTGCAGCATTGCTTCCCACTGCACAAAATAGCAGTCACCTCAAGAAATTCAGGCTCCTGCCCAAGAGCCATGGAGTCCTCACAGCAGAAAGGCATCTAAACCTCTCACCAGGAAAGGCCTGAGGGAAAGGAATTAGATGGGAAAAGGGGAGAAGGAGGAAGATGCCAGATGTTCAAAACACCTCCCGGTGCAGTGGCACTCCTTTGTCTTGCTTCTCTCCCAGTTCTTGTTACGACTTCCTCATAATTCCTAATGAGGCCAAGAAAGCTCAGAAGCTTCTGCTCTGCATCAAAGGAAAAATTAATGCAGGGAATCAGAAATGCAGTGCTCTCTATAATACCGTAATAATACTCTGTAATGAAGAATATTACATGACATACTTTTTAATATATATACACACACATCACATATATGTGATTTTACATTATGTATACACACATATGTTTACATTATTTACATATATATTATGTGAGGTAAGGTACTTGTAAAAGTGAACTACTAAAGTAAGGGTGTTTATATTTAATAACAATTTTTAAATGGCGCTATCACTAATCATCTTCAAAGTACATAGGAGAGAAAAAAGGAGTGATGTGGAGAAGAAGAAAGAACACAGGAATTATTGGGAAATGGAAAGAAACCTGAAACTAATACCTGTAGCAAGCTGGAAGTTGTTTATAGAGGTTAGCGTTATTTTCCAGGTTCATCTCTGGATGCTGTTTTATAGGGTTCTCTTGAGGCCAGAGCGGAGATGACAAAATGGTGTTTTGTGAAAATTGTTAAGCTCCAAGCAGATTAATGTTTTTGCCCTTTATACACCATCTGAAAGTTCACTGTGTTGCACAGTGATCACTTAGGTATCACTTTATGGTGAAACTTTATAGAAGTGCATTGGAAAAGTTTATCTCTCTTGCTCAAGGATAGTATAGCTACATTTGGTGTAATTTGGATGACAAGGAATCTGCTTCTAATGATGAGTTTAGCATGACTAGGGCTGTTAAAAAGCCAGGAGCTGTGGTTCTGGGAAAACTTCTTTCACAGTAGAGTTTTCGCCTGGTATAGGTAGCAATTGCATAAAGATTCTCTGTGCAAGTCCCAGGATATAACAGGATGTGAAAACGGTATGTTACAGTCAGCAGTAGCGTTTCTGTAACGAAGTAATTAACTCCTTGCCTGGGCAGCTCTCAGAAGCATGGGCACGCTGTCAGTCTTGAGACAGGTTGAGAAGAATGCATTTGAGTAACTCTTATTTTAATAGGAATTTTCAAGGAGACTTCTGATTTACCATTACAGATTCCAACAGATGGTTGAAACACAGAAAACTGCAGAAGACAGTTAATGTTGATGTTTGGAAAGGATAAATAAAATTACTCTGGTGACTATGGGCTATCAGCTTGATACCAATTCAAGGCAAAAGAGAAGACTTGAGTATTGAAGAATTAAATGAAGACCAGATAATTACTGCCATTCAACTAAGTTCCCCTTCTCGTCAAACTAACTTTTTACGATGACATTGCAAGTTTGGCCTATAAAGATAATAGTTATTACGGCACTTCCGTAAGACATCTAAGTTTGTACCACACAGCACAGTCTGTTTTAAAGAAACTAACAGGGCAGAAAATCAATAGATCACACATTAAATAATAGGTCCCAAAGTGTAACTGTAAGTTAACTGAACTAATACTTCTTTAATTAGTCCCATAAGAAACAATTCCTGGCTTTATAGTGAAACATTTTTCACCAGAAAAAAAATTACGAAGTTTGTAGTTGATCCTGAGACCAGGAGGTGGTATACAACAAACTGTATCAACTCTTTAATGGACTGCAATCAAAACTACACATGTTCCAACTCGGAAAAAAGACGACATTATACATCAAGGAGCAAAGTATAAATAGAAACATGACCTAACACAATACAGAAAATCAATCACTTTTGATAAATGCATCTGCTGCAGTGTTAAGGCTATGACAACTATGGATGAGTAAGCAAATAAATACTACAGGAGACTGCAATACCTCTCTATTTGTTCATTGCAGGATTGCTGCTGGAATATTATAGCCAGTTCTGGTGTTCACATTTCAAGAAAAGATTTTTTTTAAAAAACAAAAAGATGCAGAAAAACAGACTATTAAAACACTGGAGAATATGTATTGAACTTCATCATTCTGACACTCAATTTTTTTCAGATAATCTATTAAAAATTGCTTTAGGCTAAGAAATTATAAAATATGTTATTTCGACATACAAAATCATAGGAGTAACAGGTTAAACCTTTAGATTACTTACAAACATAAAAACATCTCTAAGGTCTTTAATTTTAGTCAGTAAAGATATTCTACTACTAGAATACTTCATGAACTATTTCAGTTCTTCAATTCTTAAAAGATAACAGAATGATTTTCTAAATTATATGATCTTATTCAACTACTGTTAGTACACATAATCCAGAGAATTCCTAGGGAAGCTGGTGTTATGCATGAATTTAGCTTCAATAACCACAACGGTTCCCTTGGTCTTAAAGCAGTCAGGCTGAGATAAGTGATGGGGGTTTTATCTTTCAAAATTAACTACACAAGTATATTTCATTATGAAAATATAATTATCTCAGGCAAATTTAGTATGTTGAGACTGTCCTAAATCCACAAAAATACTTGTCAACAGTCCAAGGATCAGTTGAAAAAAATAAAGCATGGCAGAATGATGAGACATAAGAATCAGAAAATTAATGTATTATAAATATGGGGATCAAGACACTTTCAAAAGTTACATGAATTTCTTGCACATCAGAAGAGCTAACAGTGCAAGTTGAGATTTTAACTATCTGCCAAATAAATGCAAAACTATTCCTAAGAACACAACAGCAAAGTTTCCCAAAAACCACAACATCCTTTCATTTCATCCTGAGTTAAATAATAAAAAGTATTACATATTGGTATCATAAGTTTTAAGAAATATTAGCTGTGTGTAAATAAAGACATTCAATAGCCAAATCTCTCAGAACTAAAGCCTGGGCTTTAAAAATAAACCTGGTTGTATTATTGACCTATAACCTGCCACATTTGTACATTCTGGATGTTTAAATGCTTGATCTATACAAATAAAGTGTCTATAACTAGAATTTTTACTTCAGATTGACTGAGTGTACATTTAATTTTGTAGATATGGAAACAGTAACATGTGACACCATAATGGCAAAAGTGAACCCTAAAATGATGACATTAATCTATAGGTCCTTGAATTTACCAATAAGAAATACAATTCTGTCAACACAACTTGTAAGTTGGTTTGGGGTTTTCTGGGATGGTTTTTTTTTTTTTGTCCCTTTTTTTTTTTTAAATACACCAACAGTCATTAAATTTGCTGTCATGATCTAAACACAGCCAGCAGCCAAACACCATGCAGCTGCTCGCACACCCTCCCTCCCCAGGGGATGAGGGAGAGAATTGGAGGGGTAAAGGTAACGAGAGTCCGAGGTTGAGATAAAAACAGTGTAATAATTGAAATAAAATAAACTAATAATAACAACAGAAAATACAAACCGGTAATGCACAATACGATTGCTCACCACCCACTGACTGATGCCCAGCCCGTTCCTGGCTAGCGATGCCAGAGAAGATCCTGAAAACTGCAATCCCAGAACGAAGAGCCCCGCGCTTCCTGATCAACCCTCATTTATATACTGAGCATGTCATTATATGATATGGAATATTTCAATGGCCACTTTGGGTGCAGTGTTCTGGATCTGCTCCATCCTAGCTTTTTGTATACCTGCGCACAGGCAGGACATGGGAAATTGAAACAACTGAAAACATCAGTGAGTTATCAAGATTCTTCTCATACCAAATCCCATACTGAGTCCAAAACACAGCACTGTTCTAGCTACTAAGAAGAAAAAATAGCTCTATCCCAGTCAAAACCAAGACATTTGCTTTAAGGATATTCAATTCTAAACTGTGGTGAGATCCTTCTTAGTTTTGAAATTATTATTTAAATAAAAATTAATTTCTACTCTGTAAGAGAACATGGTGGATATGCAATCATATGGCATGCAGGGTAATGAGATTTCTACGGAGAAACAGGAAGCATAAAATGATATTGGTGAAATCTGAGTACATTTTATTTTTTTTATTAATACTAGGAACTATAATAGCAATAATACAGGTAATAAATAAGAATACAGTTATTACCACTCTTAAGACCAAGATTCTAGCTTTTATACCTTTCAGAGCAAGGAATGTAAGAGCACATTACAGTATGTCAACACCAAATATGAGCAGTATCTATTGCAGGACTACTCATATGGCAGGCCCTGGTCCCAATTCAGACCATAAATCAATTCTGTCCAAACCTTTAATCCAGGAAAAAAAAATATTTCAGGGAGCCATTACATGTCAATGCAGGTACTCACAACAGAATCGATGTATTACCCACCAATTCCAACAAGCCAGCCAAAGTACTGTTGCTCCCTGATTGCAGAGGGAGTTGAAGGGAAAATTCATTCATCAAGGAAAGGTTAGTCCAGTCTTTGGAGATACATACAGAAGCATAGCCACATGACTCAGCCACATCCCAGGCTCAAAACTAATGAAATACATAAGTACAATATGGACAACAGGGAGAAATGTCCAGCCTGAATTTAGCATGTAGACCAAGTTTCCTTCTAATCAACAGAGAAGGGAGTGCAACATCGCCTCAAAGCAGACTTTCGGATAAAATGTTCCTCTTCCTCTTGCTTTCTCCCCAGACTGAGAAGAGGCAGAAAGACCTAGCAGCTGAGCAGCCAGGTGACAGTAAGAGAAAGGATCGGGTTATGACTACTATCTCAGCTAGACATTCAGGGTGAAACTGCACAGAACAGCATGACCCAGCTAGAGTTATAAACCTATCTCAGCAAAAAAGCAATATAAACAACTCCCTTCTTACAATCATTCTCTGTCAAGTTAGTGAGTTGAATCAGTGCAGCTCAGAGATCAGTGGGCACTAGAAAAGGCACAGGCAGAGGACATCACCATCCACTTCAAAACAGCAGCCAGCTCTTAGACTGTGTACAATAATGTGTAATTTCATCCACAGCAGCTAATGTGAAAAATATGATTATATGTATATATATTTATAAATAAATGACAACCAGCACCAGACAGTCAATAATGGAGCTCCTTTTCTGGGTGCATCTGCTTTACTGTGGGACACTCACAGCTTGCTTCTCATCTTCAGCATCAGTTTCTTGGTTCTTGCCTAGTCAAGACAAGAACTGACTGGGTTAGCCAGCACATTTCTCCCACAAGACCAATAATACTTTCTTCACACTGATCCGTCTTGTGATTCTTTCATGATTTTTCTCCATCCAGAAGAACTGTTCAACAGGTTTCCCCACTGGAAACACCATCTTGTTCAAAACTGTAAAACTGTAATTTCACCCAAATCAACAAGATTATCACAATAATCTCTACAGCTTGACAAAACAGCAGATAAACTTTACGCAGAAAAAGAATCATGATCCAATATCAATTCCCCTCCTTCAGCTCTCAGAGTACAACATGCCAATTTCTTCTAGGCTGACTCATCTCAGGGAATCATACTTTGATTTTATAGACTACTGGAAGTGGAAAATCAAAGTGTCACATACGAAGGCAGGGCATTCAATGAAACTTGCGGAGTAGCACAGTCATTCCTCATCTAATACAATTTCAATCAGATAATGTCCATTCTGAATCTATTTGTCTCAGGATGCTGACAGATGGAAAGACAGGAAAATATTAATTATTTCAAGACAGTAAATAACATAACACTATTTAAAACAAAATAACAATATAAATATGTTCTAAAAAGTCACCAGTTTGATGCTGAAAAGAAGCATGCTCTATCTATGTCACCCCCCCTTTATTTTTTTTTAAATACTTCAACACTCTGAAGCTAAACAGACATATTCAATTTGCTCCGAAGCCGTACAGCTCACCAAGAGTGGCATGTGAAGCATTATTATAGCAGTAAACTTAACAGCTGCAACAAGACACATCCTGCTGATACACCACACATCAAAGCAATCTCATTCTCACTACATTGCCGAAGAACACGGTATCAAGTAAGTGTTGCTAAAACCCTCACAAAACGCTAATACCCTGAGATACTGCACGACAAACGTTATCCAAGAATGATCTGGGAGGTGACAGAGAGCACAACCAGCCCCTTCTTTCAGAGTCAATAAGCAGCTGTTGACTGGAGACAATTCCCAAGTACTGAAAAGATGCAAACTCTGTAAGGCAAGATCTTTCCTAGCAGCGGATGAGTCCAGTGGAACAAGTCCATTAACAGAGGATACAACTTCTGTGTAACTTCAGTTCTTAAGGAAGTGCATCAGAAACATAATAAAATTATTTCCATTTAAACAGACCAGGAGGACACCAACCTTGACCATTTCAGTTTTTCCCCATGTTAGCTCCAAATAGGAACTTGTCCCTCCAATAAGTAACAAATCCCTTCGCAATACCCAGATATAAAAAATGGCCTCATATTAAAAAGACTTCATACCTCATACAAGCGCACAGAGCAAGTCAAGTTCAGCAAATTTTACCCTTTCTTTATATATCAGACAGCTTTGTATTGGAAAAAAATTACTTTCCTCATCCACACCATCAGTAAGCTGGTTAACTTAATCCATGAAAACCCAGCTGGCCTTCAACTCTTCCAACTACTCAGAAGCTTCTCATGCACTCAAATGCAAAGCTAAGCAACATACACACATTTCTCCAAAATAAAGAATTACCGGATGGTGCTCCTCATCAGTGCAAATAACCTAATTCTCAATAATTGATTAATTTCTTCAGAGACAAAGCAACAGCATGAAATAGCATTTGAGCAATGCTTTTCATCACAGAATTGTTCTCAACAGTGCAGTACAAGAACCTCAGAAAAACATGCCTGAACTCAACAATGAACACATTTTTGAATTCTTAACAAGATTGTTTTGTTAAAAAACACTAAAGACTTCTTCAGTTTCCCAGTTTGCCCTCCTTTTTCTCCCTCCTCTCAAATGCAATCTTTCCCTTCTCCCCCAAAAATTCCTCAAGGTTTTCAAAGATTTGCCTCCATTAATTGAGAAACAAGTTTGAAGAAAAAGTTACTGAAATATAGGACTTGCACAGCTTCTCAAAAATGGGAAACAGATACACGACCAGATCAAGAGGTGAAGCATCAAAAGGTCAGATTTTATTGTCTGAATTTTCCACTACTTAGGTTTCAAGATTACTGACTTATAAGCTAACACAGAAAAAAAATATAACTATAAATTTAAACTGCTAAGAATGGCACTTCAATTTCATAACAGATTGAAAAAAAATCCGAGTTACCAGATTCCCTTAGAAGCATACTATTTAACACCTACCATGGAAAGGGAGCGCTGGAGAAAGAATTCAACTCTAACATTTTAATAAATTTAATAAAGTTGTAAAGGATAAGGAAAAGATTGGATGATATTTTCAGTAAGTAACTTTGAAAGAACATACCAGATACTGTTACTAAAAGCCACATTATATAGTATTCAATGTTTCCAACAAAGAGAAGGAAGTTAACTTTTATTCTACCACCATGTGACACAGAATGCAGTGCAACCATTAAAGCTCTATTAGGAAAGCAGAAAAATGAAACTGCTCTGTTCAGTTGCACTCTCCCATCCAACTGAAATAATTGTTATTTCCTCCTCTTAAGGCTAACATGTTTAATTCCCATTTAAGTCGCCTAGATACTAAACTGTTAAAAGAAAGAAAAACAAATAAAAGATTAACCATTTGAGTAATTTTCTTTCATCCCAACCATGGACAAGAAATCGAGGTGATACTAAGTCATTTTTAAATGCAACATGATCTGTAGCTCTTGGATTCCTTAATGTACACCTTGCATTTAGTCAATTTTGCATGTTTTAATTCTTGCCCATCTATGCTTCAAAAACTGGCCCGTCAGATTGATCTGCTAGATCCATGACGCAACGCGCTGCTCTGTGAGATCAATCAAATGAAGCTCGAGTTTCTCTGCTGTGAGGAGAGAGTGCTTTAACAGAATGAGGGAGCAAGGACAGTGGCTGGTCCATGTACAAGGACACATCCCTGTGAGACCACTACGAATCCTGGTGTCTTGTACCGAAAAGGCAGCTGTTTCTCCTCCCCTCTGGGCAAACACAAAGGCTTTATGTAGTGCTCTCCCAGAGCAGGAAAAAGAGACAATGCAAGACACAGGAATACAGAGAAACTGTCAGTCTCCTGTTGTGGAGCATCAATTCATTCCCACTAGATAAACAAGTCTTAGCTAGCACAGAAAACACAGTAGTATATTAGCACAGGGTATAGTGCAACTTCACAGGCTAAGCAAATGTTTAACCTTCTGTACACATATACCTAGAACCGATAGATGCTGATTGTTTGGAAATCAAACAGGGAAAACTCTACTCACTTCTCTCTTTTGTCATACTCAAAAAATCTTTCTTGATTTAATCAGTCACATTAGAAAAACCTCTCTGAAATATGTGATGTTAGAGCGAACAGAGCCTGCAGCACGCAGCAGCAATACAGTGACTACACAAAACCTAACCAACATCATGATATTCCAGTTGCTCAATTTGCTCTTCTCATTCTAATGCCATCATTTCCAAAATAGGAAGCTTAAAAAGATGCTGAACTTCAAGAGCATAACGGTACATTGGAAATATATCAAAGAGAACAAAGTATTTGTCCGAGATAATTGATTCAGTCTTTACACTCTATCTTGATACACTATTTTCAAAATAACTTTTGACCATACTACTGTAGTCAAACTTTCCTATATATAATTTTTTTGACAAGCCAAACAACTGTTAATAAGCATACTTCTAGTTTAAAAATAAAGTTTTATTATTTTGTTAAATTAAATTTGCACGGTAAAACAAAGGAATCATCATCAATATTCTGTGCAATTTAACACAGAATAAAAACGTTTGATATCTTTGTACCATGAATTCACATAGTTTAGACCCGATAAAAAACTTCCAAAATCAAACAAGAGCAGCAAAATAAGCTCTAATATTTTGTTTTCTCAGATACAACAGCTAAAAGGAACTAACATACCTACAAGCACTGCATGTGTTCAACAGAGACATGGCATTAACTATGCAGAACATATAAAAATTCTACTCATTTTTTCCAGAGCCACAACATAGAAACTAATCATTCACTTCAGGGCTAACGCGATTTAAAATTAAATGAGAGTATGTTTTATTTTAGAGCTCTTAATCTCCCTGTGAATACAGCTTACTAATTCTGAACATTTGAACTGAAATTCAGCTGGCTCTGCACGTACAGTCTGACTAAGAAAGCCATTACAACCTATTTTATAACTAATTTTCTATAGCCCTTTCCAGCTTAACTATAAATACAGTAGAAGGTTCTCAAAAGGCTGTGCTAGTCAGGGGGCTTTCCTTTGTGTCCATCTCCCCCACCTCCCCCCTCCAGGATAATACATTAACAGTCGCAAATCCACCCCTGCTGACACTACCCCAACCGCTCGGGCTCACCCCAGAGGTCAGACACCTCGTACCCATCTTTGTCCTCCCATTGCTTGTGCTCTAGAGTGACAACAGAAGTGCAAGGATGCAGCTGCAGCTCCGGAGATCATCCGTAGACTTAGGAACAAGGTAGTTCCCCCGCTTCCTTTTTTTTTTTTGTTCAGCTATAAGTATGGATAATACTGGTTTACTCGATTTCTTCCATATGCGCTTCCTATGCTTCCTGTTATCACCGTAGTGGGTGCATCCGCGGCCTAGCCAGGCAGATCTGTATTCACGTACCGATGCAACTGCTGTTAATGGCTCCGGCGCTCCGGGCGCCCGGCGGCCGCGCTGCCCCGGCCCGCCTTGCCCACACGCGCGTCCGCGACACGCACGCCACGATTCAGCCCTGGAAGCACAGCCGCAGCTATTTGAAAGCGGGGGGATGTTTCGCCATCACAACACGTAAGTGCCCGTACCGTTTGCCTTCTTGCAGCAAAGTGGGAGGGACAAAAAAAAAAAAAAAAAATAAATAAAAAAAATAAATCTGGTGCCGATAAATTTGATTTGATAGAGGCCGGGGCGGCGATGACGGCTGCCGGAGCCCGCCAGACCTGCTGACCTTAACTCCCCCAAAAGGGCCTCCCCCGGGGTCCTGCCTGCGCACCCCCCGCGCTGCAATACGCCCCTCCCCGCGGAGCCCCCGCGCCCCTCAAACTCCTTCTCCCGCGGGGAGACAAACCGCGACGCGGCTCCCCCGCAGCCACCGGGGGCTCGGCCGCCGGAGCCTGAGGGCCGCGGCCCCCCCGCCCCCCTTTTCCCGGGGGACAGACACCGGCTGCCGGGGTAACGCCGCGTCTCCTCACCTGGAACGGGGCCGAGGCGGCGGCGGCGGCGGCGGCTCCTCGGGGCGAGTCCCTGCGGAGCCCGGCCGCCGCGGGGGATGGGCTAACGCGGCGCCCCCCGGCCCAGCCTCCGCCCCATGGCGTGCAGCGCGGTCTCTATGGCGACTGCAGTGCCGGGACGGCGCCGGCCCGCCCGCGGGGGAAGGGGCGTGACGGCTGCGCGCAGCGCGGAGGAGCGCTCAGCGGGGGCCGGAGGGGCCCGCGGGCCTCCCCTCAGGGGTTAACCCCCTCGCCGCCGCCATCCCTGCGGCACCCGCGGCCGCGGCTCCCCCTCGCTCACCCTTCTCTCAGCCGCGGCGCCACCGAGCCCGCTGTCCTCCAGCGCCTCGCCCGCCTCCCCCCCCCTTCCCTTCTCGTTCCGCAGCGGCGATTGGACAGCCGCGGAGATTCCTCCCGGGCGATTGGCTGGTGGCGCGATCAATTTAGGAGCGGGGAGGCGGGCGCCTGGGGGAAAGGGCACTGCGTGCGGGGTTGGTTGGGAGCCGGCGAGCCCCGTTACCGGCCACCCCCCCCCCCCCTCGCCGGGCGCGCTGGGCGCTGTAGTCCCCGCCGCGGGGCCGGGCCGGCCGGGGCCGCCACCCACCGCTCCCCGCCGAAGGGCTGGGGGCGGGGAGCTCCAGGCTGAGCTCGCCGCCGCAGGGCCGCTCCCCGCTGCAGCGCCCGCTCTGCTCCAGGAAGGAGGGCGGGCGGGGAGCTGCGTCCTCGCTGCGCTACCGGTCTCCGCCTCAGCAACCCGGGCTTCGCCATCCCCGGGCCCCGCCGGTGAAGCTTGCCCGCACCTGGAGGTGGGGGTGCCCCGGGACCCGCCGCTGCTCGGGCCCCGCCGCGCCGCGGTGGGGCGGGGGGAAGGAGAGGCGGGGTGGCCGTGAGGGGGGGAGGCCGCTCCCTCGCGTCGCCTGAGGGATTTTTCCCTACTGTCGGATGAGATGATGATAGCGTGAATGTAAGCCCGCTCTTCCTTCGTCACGAGGAGATCGCAGTCAAAGAGTAAGGTTAGAAAACAGGATCTCCTGCTGCTGCTTTGTGAGGAGGGAGATCGTGGCTCCGGTAGTTTACAAAGGAGTTACCCAGCAGCGGGAGCTGGGCACCTAACCTGACAGGGAGCCCACGGAGCTGTGGCTTGCTCAGTGCCAGCTTCGGCCTCACTGACAAGTGAACTACCTCGAGCAGTGGCCCACCAGCCGTAGCGTGGATGAGCGCCGGTGCTGAGCCTGTGTTCCGCTATACAGAGAGAAGACGTGTGTGTATAATGTCTCCAAACTAACAACTGAAGCAGTTAATAAGAAAGCTGGTATTAGGAAGAAATGTTCATTTTGTGAATGGAAACGAACCAATCTTGATTGAAATAGGTGGAGAGGGTTGCTTTTTTTCCTTCCCCTCCGCCCCCCCCCCCCCCATTAGTACATCTTTTCCCCAATTCCAAAGTGGAGTTGTGAGTTTTGCTTACCTTTGATGGACATGTACAGATTCTCAGATGGAAGATATTCTACTGGAGTTACATATTCTTCCAAACCTGTCTTAAAGGCATTGAAAAGGTGACAATTATTTTAGGATAGGCCTGCTCCTTATACCTACTCTTCTTATGCTCTAAATTAGACAGTACTTATCCTCCCAAATCATAATTGAAGGTAGATGAATGTCTTAACCCCCTTTCATTTTAAGTAATGCCAACAAACCTTTCTGTGTGCTAGTTGTAATGCGGAGCTCATGAATATGAATCCATCAGTGAAGAGTACTTTATTGTTCCCCAAATAACTGACGTATTGCCTGAGGTGTACAATTCTTCAGAAAAATTTTCTGATTCAATTAAAGAGAATGGAAAGGCCTTAACAAACTTGTTTATCTGGTTTGTCTGTTTACCTGTTTATCGTCGTTAATCCAAGGGGCATAGTTTCTCTCATCACTTTGTAACTTCACAAGTTCATTCATTATCTAATATAACCACATTGTCATGCACAATATCATGGAAATCCCATCATGACCGCATGTCTTCTTAGCAGGCTGTAAGTCAGCATGTACACTGCAATCTTTAAAAGACCAAATAGCCTTTCCCTTTGTCAACAGTCAGTTTAGTTATACTGATCTGTTAGTTTTCAAATTACCGTGAACTCTTCATTAGTAGACAAAGCCTGAATAGTTCAAATAAAAGTCAGGCAGAGAAAAAAATAAAGTAAAACTGAGTCTTCTCAAAAGGAAAATCTGTTTCCACTTAAGTGCAGGAGGTCTTTACAGAAAAGATCTAATCTTTTTTAATTCACTGCTCCAGAAATATACCAAGAGGTTCTTCAAGGCTTTCTGTTCTACTATTTTTGGTTCAAAGATGATGGTAAATATAACAGATACCAGCGTTTCCTCTGTCAGGACAAACTTGCAGAATATCTCCACCACAAACACACACACACACACAAATCCAACACATTAAAATCTCTGTCTTCATGTAAATATGGAATCAAGCGACTGTGGCTTTTTTGTGGTAGTACAGGTAGTTAAGCTTAGATGCATAATGTCATTTGGGCCTGGAAATTTACCCTGAGCCAAAAACTATCCTGTGTCCTTTTACATCGTTCATTCTAATTGGCTATCTCAATGTAAAAATGTGCCTCTTTTTGCAGTGTAACTATAACCTTGTTCATACCCTTTAACCAGTTGTATTTTGTTGCTGTATCTGGCTTTGTCTGGTAATCATCTGGTATCCCATAACATCCCATTAACAACAGTTTTGGATGCAAGGGGAGTGAAAGGGGGATTAACTGTAAAAAGCGCCTCTAAATAGTATCTATTCTTGCTACTGTTAGAGGCAGAGTAGAGGGCCAGGTAGATAACTGGCCCGACCCTGTAGGGTATTTCCTGTGTTCTGATATAACTATATATATATTTTTTTTTTTTTTTTTCTGTATGGGAGTTTATCATGCAGCCTTTGAGTCAATATATCAAACATATATGAGTGAAGAGCCACCTCTGAATCTGCATGGAATGATAATCAGCGTCCTAGGTCCTCCTATAAAACTAGAAGTCTCTTGCAGGCATATTCAAGTGCTGCAGGCCAGCATGGATAAACATCTAACTCTGATGTGACTGTGAAGTAGTCTGGTCATTTTAGTTTACTAGTATTTATGTAGATAAAACAGGGGAAAGAAGAAGAGCTTCTCACTCTGATCTGTTGCAGGTGTCTGAGTCTATTCCTGCTATGAATATTCTCTGGAAGATGAATTCTCATATGCACATTTTACTTGTCTGTGCATGTAAGCACTATACCTAAATATTTCTTCTTGAAACTATTACATTGCTTTCATTATTCCCAAGAAACCCACTGAAATTAATTTAACATTTTTATCATAAATTATATGAAAAATGTTACTTTTATAAATAAATTATTAAAATCGCAGGAAGGAGAAAATCATTATTTGCATCAACAAAGGTTCAGATCTTGCCAAGAGGTGAATTTCACCTTGGAATGGAGAAGAACAAGTATTGGAAACAACTGTCTGCTGGTTTAACTTTTCTGAAGTCAGAATGATTATATCAGCAGAAACTTTAGTCTGTTATCTCCAAAATACAGGGAAAATTAAGTTACTTAGCAAAGTTAGTCAACAGCTGTAAACCACTGCAAATGGACACCTCTGCAGTTGTTCTAAAGATTTTTAAATATCTCAGGTAGTGCAAAGTAAATCAGTAAAGCAGACTGTGTTGTCTTAATTCAATCCTAAATGTTTAACTTGGCTGCAGACTGCAAGGAGACAAAAGAGAAGTACTGCAGACCAGAACTCTGAAGTCGGAGAGCTGGAGGATTACTGTCAGAACTTACTCCACATTCCAAAGGCTTACCTGACCAAACTTTATTATAACTGAGTAGTTGCTATGGAAAGCTGCGAACAAACAAACAAACAAAGATAAAAATTCAATTGTACTGGAATGTGCATGGCAATACAATTTGCTGATAAGTTTGACTGTGTAAAAAATAATTCAGAGTCCTGTAAATATGTTCTTACATGTCTAATATAGCTTCAATATTTAATAATAAGTATTAAATCACCTAATGAGGCAATAAATAGAACTGGTCTGAATTTAAAAAATGTAGAAAGAAGCACGTAAAGACCAAAGTGACAGCAAACTATTTCTGGACACAACTGGACACATCTCTAGCTTTTATGATTTTTTATTTAGAAGAGAGAGTGAGAATATACCCACATATAAACTCCTAATATCTTTCTTTCCTGTTTAAAGAACTAGACCAGAACTTCCAGGATTGTCTGCAGATGGAACACAACCTTCTAGTGCTTCAACTTCAGCTTTCTTAGGTTTCATAATGGATAATTATGGAAAAATAAGTTTGCTCTCCCAGAAGTCTTCTTCCCTGTGGGATGAGGAAGGTGTGAGAATTTTCATCAGTGTTTCTTGTCTGAAAGGAATGATCTAATGTTTCTTCAAGGACTCTTTTAAAAATTAAAAACCACACCTATGCACAAACATATTCATATATCTGCTGGTGGAGAAGGGTGACATGATGAACAATGTGTAAGACCTCCTGAACTCTGCTGTTATTTTCTTCAAATAAATGTGTATGGTAGATGATTCACACTGTGAGGTATGGACTCCTTAGTTTCAAATAATTTAACTGGTACGTCGTTGCATAGACATTGGGGTGTTGGGCTTATTTATTTCTTTCTGTATGACTCAGAAGTTCTGAATAATGTTTCTTCTTAGTTGACCACAGAAGTAGAATACAAAGCTCCAGAAAAAATTTTGGAGAGTCAGAAATCAAATGACTCTCAGAAAAGAGAAGAGAGAAAAAGAAAGAAAAAAATAAAAGGGAGGGAATAGATAGAAGATGCACAGACTTCTCAAGTATTCATTCCCAAGAGATGTAAAATTCATAGGTTTGGTTAGTCAGTAAATGAACATCCACCAAATCCTAGAATTTGTTGAAAATTGTAACTAAAAAATGAATATATAAATGGAGGTGGAAACAATGCTCTCACTGAAGAGTAGAAAGGTAAATGCATTTTATAAGCTCACATTTCAGGCAAAAGTCCATCAATGAGCAAAGAAAGTATTGACCAAAGACAGGATAGAACTTAAGAAGTTTTGTAAAATGTTTAAATGGATATCCAGTTCATAGCAAATGAAATATCACAGACCTTGAGACATCTAGTTCAACCTTTTTCCCAAGGAAGGACCAACTGTCCCTACAACATTCCTGGACAGTATTTGTCAGCCTCTTCTAAAAGTACTCTGTTGATGGAAATCAAGCCTTCTCATGGGCTGTTTCTCACTATTCTCACTAAAAGAAAGATTCCACCCATTATTTCTCCTATCACCAAAGGAATTTATTCCCTTCCTCTGTGCAACTACCGTAAAATTCTTGAACACTATTTTTACCTCTCACCATCAGTCTTCTCTACACTAAGAAAACCGAGTTCCTTCAGTCTTTTTTTTCATATATCATGATTTCTAGATACAAAGTGTTAATAAGCATGAAGTCACCGCTGAAGGGACAGAGGGATCTTGGATCTTTTTCAGAAGAGTTCTAAGAGCACCGTGTCTAGGTGCTGTTTTTTGTCTATTTGACAGCTTCAGAAACTCAATGAGGTTTTTTTATTTTTTTTTTTTAAACTGTCTCTTTTCTTTCTAAAAGAATCTCAGATTCACTAAAAGATGCTCTGAGTAATATAGCTCAGTTCAAATGGTGTCCAGAGGGTGAAAAACAGCATCAGAATCGGGTTTATAATAAGTTGAGAACAGGGAGACTTCCTGATTAGTATAGAAGGTCTATAGGAGGTCTCTTCAAGAAGAAATGTGAGGGTGTATGTTTAACTACTTTGCTAGGGGAAGAAGGGTCAATTGGCAGTATAGTGCACCAAAGTATTGATGCTATGAGATATGGAATAGAAAAAGGAAATTTTACCTCATTATATAAGGGGAATTTTGTTGGGAGGGAGCCCTCATAATACGTGTGTAATTCCATTCTGCAAAAAGCTTTCAGATGACTGGCTTGTGATGGTACGATCCATAGTGAAGAAGTTATGAAGATGAAAAGCAGGATTGCTGCAGGTCTGATTACGAATAAGGTCATAAAAATGGATTGTAGTCTTAATAAAAAAGTTAGAGCCAAGATGGAAACTTTAGCTTATCAAACAATTTAAAATACAGGTTCACTTTCCAGCTTTACCATAGACTGCTGGTCAGATTTTAAGGTGAATACACTATTTCTGTGCCTTAGTTTTCCATTTGTAATGACTCACCATGAGTCAGGAGTGGATGACTCAGAGGTTATGGGCAGTACAGCTCCTATGGATTGAAATCAGAGCCAACTTGACAGATACCTGCATGTTTGTTTCCCAGAATATACATGAGCCCCAAAGACTAGCAGTACATGTGCAGTGCAGTTCATGCAAGTCTGCTCTAATTTCCTTTTTGCCTGAGACAGGCTCCAGCATCCATGTTGTTATAACCTTTAAATGTCTGAAAAAATGAAAATGACAATACTTCTTTTTCTGATTTGTTGAATATGTGATGTTCTTCAGGCAATTAAATGAGCTACAGTTACAGTATTTGTATTTTGCATGGAACATAGTACAGCGGGTTTTCTGGTACAACTGTAGTACAGAGTACAGCTGTAGTTGTAAAAATGTAGAATTGACTTAGCTTGCAATAAGCTTTTTGGCAATCTAATGTACAAACTGGATTCTTTTAAAGTACTGTCCATCCCCATTACCTTTTGCCTTTGAGTTTTGACGTTCCCTCTTGCCAACTCTGCAATTCCGTTAAGAACTGTGATTTAGCTTAGGTATCTTCATCTAACTAAAGCAACCATAATCACCTAGATACTGCTATACTTCCTTCCCGAAAGTTCAAAAATGTAATTGAGAGATGAATAATCTGCAAAAACCCAATTGCTTCTATTTGCCTAATAACTTAGGCGTCTCAGTATTTACAATGTGGTTCACAACTTTACAAAAGCCAAAAAAAGCAGATGGTCTGCACTCCCTTTCCCATACCCTCTCCCCATTAACACATATCAGTGGATCTCTTCCTGAATATGGACTCTCCCTCTGAAGCGCTGACGTGTTAAAGAAAAGTTGTATGGTACCTGCTTGTGTCAGCCTTACCAAGAGCCTCCAGCTTTAGTACATTACTCCAAAATCTCTTGTAATTAGTTATCATTTACATTAAATACAAGATGAAAAGGAAAGCTATCCAAATATAAAAATAAAACATTAACTTTTGGAAACTAGGTGTAAAAATTAAATTTTGCAGCATGCATCATCCCAAATAGCTATTTAATTATGCTAATTCATAACACGTCTGTCCTTGCTCGTGGACTTATATATGAATGGTACTAAACAGATAGGTAATTGGCCAAACATTTATTAAATTTACCTCTTTCAGATCCAAAGCCACAGCACAGCAATCTTCACTGCTGGCAGGAAAGTGTGTGTTTTCTTTTTACACCACTGGGTGATAGATGACAGACCCACAGGTACAACCACTCCTGCTGAGTTACAAAATGCTACTCTATCATTATGGTCTTGGTGTCCAGGTTTCCCAGCAGGTCTGTAAGAAAGTGCATCGTGGTTAGTTATAGATTACCATAAAACAGAACTGATTTCTGAATAATTCAACTTTTCATATTAACTTTGCAGCTGAAACAATTTCCCAGTATGAGACGGAACAAAAAAATACAGGTAGCATTTACCTCTAATTGCATCAAGATTGGATTGAAGTTACTTCTTACTGTGATGCATTCCTGAGCTTCCACTAGCTGTGTGAGTGACCTTTAATCTCTCTAACACAAACAAAAGAAAGGTTCTTTGCATTGTAGAAAAAAACTACATACAGCAGCACTGCCATCTTCTGCTTGCTTTCTTCCGTGCATGCAAGTACTAGGTATATATTGCAAAGCAACAAGGAAGGTGCATTTTTCTAATAGTAGGTAACTGAGGCAATAATATTTTCTAATGCTCAGGGATAACATAAGTCTGGACTTCCACAGATGTGGAGGGTTTTCACATGTGAACTTCCTTTGGGCACAGAAAAGGACTCCAGAGATTTCTTTAGGATTTCTAATATATCACATCCCAGCCAGAGCAATAGCTCAAAAATCCCAGGCAAATGTGTACATTAGTGCACTTGTGCAAGTCCAAAGCATGAATGATCCATGGACGTAGGACTAATTCAATGCAGTTGCGGCATATTTGATCATATGCAAGCATTTGTGTGGCCCATAGGCAACAGGTCCAACAGGTCCCAGATGTATCACATATGCTCTTGCTCGGAAGTTTCCTGGATATGCTGTACATCAGCCCATAAGCAAGATAGAAAGCTGGAAGCCCCACTTCAGATATTTTCTTTAAAAGGGTATGGTACATAATATTTTTCTGAACTGAAGTTGCCAGCAAAAGGCACATTGAGCCTGTATGGCTCCAGGGACTCCCCACATGTCAAGAAGTGCCTCTGTATAAGTTTGCTCTATGGTACTAGACGATGCATTTTTGGGCAGACCTTCCAGCACAAACATTAGTTATGAGTTTGATTGTATCAGAAGAACTGTAAAGGGAGAGAATTTCACTGTAAGACTTCATCCTGTTGGGACATGTCCTTGGGGTTCTTCACCCTGTGGAGGCACAGAGTGATACTGGAAATCAAGAGCTTCCCTCTTGCACGCAGTAATGTATGGAATGATTTCTGGCAAGTGAAGAAGTCTTAATTGTTTTCTCTTCCTAGAACATTGTAGTTTGATATTCCAGTCTCTGCTTTACTTGGGATTTTGACAGACTGAGTTGCACCGATAACTAATCTTTCAACTTTCACTGATAATAAGTGTAATAATACTGATGCATGCAGAGGGGTATCTATCTTTATGAAAACACGAGACCATAAATGAGATAAGCAGGCGTATTCCCAGACAACAACAGAGTTAGAGTCACAGTAATATCATGGTATCGGTTTATTGCTCATCATTAGCTGGGAGAGGACAGTTCATGCTTCTGACAATATTCACATGCATTACAATCCCTGGTGCAGGGTCCCCTGCAGTCAGCCCTGTGTGCTCACTGAACTCTCAGAGCTGTGCTGATGTACTGTGGACCCGATAAACCAAACCTGGACCTGCTTATCGATTCAGTTCTGGTACTAACATCACCGCTAACTTGATCAAGCACTGCTGCAGGCTCAGCTTGTTGCCGTTACGGTTGCCAGTTCAACCCAGCCATGTCCATCCCACAAATGGCCACATGCTGGGCTCAGAAATGCCAGAGAACAAGACGCTTTCGCTTCTGGCTTGGGATAAAGCTTCTAAGAGTCTACTAGATTGTTCTTGAACCTGGAAGGCTTCCCAAACCAGAACCTACTGAGAGTCACACAGGATGATCCAATTGCTCTTGGTTACTTGAATAGACAGTCACAGTCAATACACAAGAGGACAGACAATTTCGTCCAAAGCAACAAAATACGGAATGATGGATAAAGCACATAATAGTGAATGTAAATGATGATTTCCTAAGATAGATTTTCCCTTCCCGCAGAAGCACAAAGTTTCATTATTCTCATTCTTCTCTCTCTTTCACCTATATTTATTGTTAAGAACAAATTAAGAACTCACAAAGACATTGCAGGTACTGAAGAACAGTCTCTGATGCTTACTAGCTCAAACCTCTGGGGGGTAAAAAGGTAAAAGAAGTTCCTATAAATCCATTTTGTTGGTGAGATCTCAGTGCACACTCAGTTAATTGGCCTGTTTTGCAGGAATCAATCTGGTGGCATAAGAACCTTGAAATAAATCTCTTAGCTACGATTAGAGATGAGAGATTAGCATGGGCTGGAGAGTCGAAGTCTTTTTCTCCATCTCCACTGGTGAGGCAGTGTAAAGACAAGAACTATGCAGACATCAGGAAATCAGTACTACAGTCTTCCTTGGGATGCCTGATCCAGGACTTTTTCTCCCCTGTACTCAGCAAGTTACCAGTTTTGAGATCCTGTTCAGTCCTCTGAAGCAGGTGAGTGGTTTCTTTTACAGTAAGTCACAGATAGGAATGTGTGTTTAGCTAAAATGGCAGATTTTAGTGAAATGGGTAAGATAAGATACGGTTTGTTTATGACAAAATTGCAAACCAGATTTCTTTGGACAATTTGTATCTAATAAGTAAATGTTATAAACAAATAAACAGCTGTGCTATGTCTTGTTCTATGTAGTTAGGGGAAATTGATAGCAAAAGAACAGGTAGGTGGCATCTTGGAAGCAAAAAGCTACCGTATGCTGATGGAAGCTGTGTTTCAAGTGAGATAGACAAGAAAAGCTTGAGAACAGCATCAATAATACAGAAGAGATTTCCACATTTATTGGGCTGCTTCTGTTGAAGGAAATATTTCTTGCTTTACACAATAAAATCCAGCTTTCTCCCCCATAGGTGGGAAAAAAATGTGTGTATATGCTTCATAACTCTGGAGTGGCTCCTGTGCAATGGTGAAGTGTGTATCTAAGATCTTTGACAGAGATGTGAGTTCCACTGAACTACCAGGAACGTTTGTGGTTTTACAGTAGCTTACTTCCAAATATCACTTGGAGAAGAACAGATACATATTGCAGAGCAAGGCAATGACGCTTCTAGCTCATAACTGCACTTCAGTTCTTTCAGCTGGAAGAACTTTCTTCATGATGCTCAAAAAATGCTACTATGCAGCAGTATGCGCGTTACAACACATTTTACGCTAATAAATACATTCACTACTTCATTGAACAGTTAGGGAAAGAATGAAGTTACGGTGTATTTACAAAATTCATTATGATGGAAAGAGATTATTCTCATTATCTAAAATAAATTTGGTAAACTGTTAACATAGGAAAAACTAATCTCAGGAGAAATATCCATGTAGAAGCTGGGAATACAGGAACAGAGAAGGTAAGTTGTTCTTCTGTCCCAGACTCGATGCACTCAAAATTTCAGGAGAACCACAGTTGTCCCAGAGATCCTTTGTGCAATGCCAGGTGTATCAGTGGCATCCAGGGTCAGTCGATGAGTGGTCACTGCCTTACAACCACCAGACATCCCCATCCTCTCCTCTGGCAGTGTGGCTCGTACCAAATAGCAGATCTTACAGTGCTGGAGGACTGTGGTGTGGGTACCTCTGTTAGATGAATGTGAATATTCCATGAAATCTGGTCTTATAAGAATACTAAAATTGCACCAAGACAGCTGGAAATACCACATGATAATTACTGGAGGCAAAGACTTACTAGGAGAATTGCTCTTGCACAATATTTTTTTTAAATTTAGGCATCGGAAAAGGGGGAGGGTGCAATATCAGAATAGCTACACAAGATTGAATGTGTCCTTGATTATGGAATTTAGCTTCAAATTTCTTTATGACTAGCATACGACAGAAAGTCTCAAATTCACATCTTCCAAAATCAACAATGCCTCTTGAGTAGATGAATTTTAAGTAAAGATAGAACTGTTTACAACTTTTGTTCAAATGGTAAAGCAAAAGATGCTTGGCAAGTAGGGTGTTCTCAGTGACACTGTAACTATACGTGTGCCTAACAGTTTAGAGGCATTTTGCAAATACATCCATGTATTTCATAGAAATGTATGGTGAGTGATGTGGTCATATAGGCTGGCGGTTGAAATGAACTGCATACCAGCAGTTAGGAAATTTCACAGCAGATTCTCTCTATTGTGAGCTCAGAGACTTGAGTATCGGGGGCAAATAAGCCTATTTGCTGCAGCCATCTACAGCTATTTAAGTTCATGTCATGAACTGCTGAACAGGTGAAGCAACAAAGGCACTGCCTCCAGGCTTAGCAGACAGGCTGTCAGCTTAATTTTGTGCCAGCAGAGCACGATCCTTTTAAATGAGGTCTGAAGAATACTGTAAAAGAATGGTTTTAGAAGCAAGAAGAGTTGTCATTTTAAAAATGACTGTTCTCTGGACTTGTTTGTACAGAGCTGTCTATCAATAACCAGTATTTTGTCATGATAATCAATATGATTATCACAACATGGTCACAATCAATATTCAAACCTAGCTGATAAACAGTCATAACAATCATTAAAATTAGGACCCTGTTTTTAAAGTCAGAGAGCTGCTGGCCTCAACACCTTTGGAAGTAAGAACACTGAGGAAAAATACTGTGCATTTTGCACACTATTCTGTGTATTGTACAAAAGATACACAGACATGAATAGTTTTGAGGGGAATTAGTTTCCCCTGTAAATGAAAATAAATGCAACATGAATGAATTAGATCTCACAGGCATTAAAATGTTTTAATACTCAAATGCATGAAGATATCTAACCATATCCTAATATGAATGGAACAACTTATTCCTCGCCTGTACAAATAGAATTGATTCCTTCCGACATGCACAGATGAAGATGCTGGGGTACCATTACATTTTTAAACTGTACAACAATCTGCTTACCCAATGTTACACTTCATTGCAGCTGTGGATCCTGTGGTGGCTAGGAGTAGCCCTACTCCTGTACAGCTTGTCTGGAGGTGGTTTTCATGCTGTTTTAGCTGACACAAGTTTTATTCAGATGAAGTCAAATAGTAGAGTCCACTAGCTTAAAAATATTATAGAAGAATAATGCTGCTTATACTTCTCTATTTGCCCCAAATTTATATGACTATGTTTTACTGTTTATAAATGCTACTGTGTTAGTGGAATTAGATGACTGTATAATCATATAAATACATAGTTGTATAGTATAAAATCACTCATGAAAATTACTGATTTAGTACAAGACCATGGTGAGAGCAGGCTTTCTGAGGAGGAAAGAGAGATAGAACAACTCCCTATATCTTGTATGTGTTGAGGAAAGGCAAACACAAAGCAATGGAAGCACTGAAGAAGGGTAAAAGTTCATGGTTTGATCCCAAGGTACTGCAGCATAGTTCTACATCCCCATCACATACACCAAAAACACAATGTCTCCACCTCTAACAGGTTTTAGATCTTGGGTGTTAATAGCAGCTTTCTGCCTCTGATATAACTGGAGAGATGCAAAGGAGAAGTTATTAGTAGTGTTGCAGAGAAGCAAGGTTAAAAGTGCTGGGAAAGGTGGTATCTTTTCTTAGATCTACTAATAGCTGGGGGAAAGAACCCAGATCTTGAAACACAGAGTCCTCCTTTACCTGTGAAACTCTGAAATATCAGATTTGAAACTCGGGGTGGAGGGGAGTCTCTCTGAATATATTTTATGTCCATCGTTGTGATCATAGGAGAAAAAAATAGAAGAGTCTGTAGATCACACGGGCAAGTTATTAAAGGACTGTTAATAACATAATATTAGGTGTATCAAAAACAAGCTAATAAAATATACAAGATATAAGTTACTAGACACATGAGTAGTTTCCTGCCACTTTTCAAATGCTTCCCCTTCAAAAAAATACTGTGGTGTCCCTTGGGCTGCAGAGCCTCCTTCAGACAGGAGAATGGAAGCAGCTCCAATGGACAATGAACAAGTCAAGGTTATTGCAAAAAGTGCAACCAGGAATGAAGTTTAGGATTCTGACTGGAATATGGGGGACTTGAAAAGAAATCCAGTCTGCAGGTGGTAGGAGGGCTGGAATAAGGTGTGAGTGTCACAATTCTCAGGACAAAAGGAAAGAACAAGCAACTTCAGCTGCAGGAACAGAGGTTAGGCTTAATGGTGATTCCCTAAGGATTAAATAGGCCACATTTAATACATCATGATATTCCAGAAACTGATTTTTAATAAAAACTTTCAGAAAGGAAGGAAGGGCAATGATGTAGAGAAAGAAATAGAGCATCTTAAACTGCTGATTTTTTTCTTTAGGTGTGAAGATGTTCTGCTTTTTTTGTGCAGGGTGATATGTTACATCACACAAAAATGGTAGTGCTTTTATGCCAGATCAAGTGGAAAATGCAGTGGAAGATAGTTTGTTCACCCGTAATATATTCAGGTCATAGCACTTAATAAAATTTTGATAATATTTTCTAGAAAACTGACATGGTCATTGATAGTTTACCTATTTGTTGAACATCTTGTGTCTGTGGATATCCACAGTCAGTTCCTCATGCAGTTTTTGCCAAAGTGATCATATCTTAGTATAAGTGTAGGAATAAAACAGCTTTTCATGCAAAATCATGTTTTCCTGCACATAATAGATGAAATGACTAAAAATCCCCATACGATACTGTATTTCTGATGCTATTTTTATATTTGTTTTCCATATGGAAAAAAGGCTTATGTGATTATGCTGTATATATCTGCTTGCTTGTACAGCTTGTTCAACTTCTGAATGCAAATCTGACCATGGCACAGTAAACTAAGAATTATAAATACGAGTAATAAGTAGAAGGAAAAGGCATTGTGAGTCTTCTGGAGGGAAAGACAACAGATCATCTCACTTCTAGACATCAGTAAATCTGCACAGAAAATTGCTCTTGCCAAAAATCCATAGGAATCCAGAGTTCATTGGTTCTACTGTTAGCTTGTTTTTAATTACTCTAGTCAGTCCTTAGAATTTTTTTTTTTTTAACTGATTCACGTTGTATGATATTTAAGCAATAAATTTCACTGGGGCACTCCTTTGGCAGGACTCAGAGTGTGTGAGGCTGTACAGGAAGATTTCTGTAGCCTCTATAAATACCTCATCAAACAGACAGTAATCTCTCTCTCTCTCTTTCTCTCTCTCTCCTTCAGATTTCTACTGCATGCCTTGGATACATGCTCCTAATGAGCTTATGAGCTTTCCTTGACCTGCACTTCTTAACACTGATCTGACTATGGCTGTCCTCAAAGTAAAATTCACCAAAACTAAGAGGGACAAATTGGCTCAGATCTTATGGGTCCTTAACTGGGTTTCTGTAGTAAGCGGGATCATTCTCTTCAGTCTTGGACTCTTTCTGAAAATAGAGATCAAGAAGCGCAATGAAGTGATGGCAAGAGGGGACGTTAACTCTGTCCCCAACATGCTGATCTCCGTAGGGGTCATAGCATGTATCATCAACTTTCTGGGTGGCAAAATCTGCTATGACTGCCCAGATGCCAACAAGTTCTCTCGATGGAAACTAGTTATGCTCCCATACATCGTATGTACCTTCTGTTTTACCTTCTGCATCCTGGTGGGTGCTCTCATGTGCTATACCATGAGGAGTGAGCTGGAAGAGTCTCTCTATCTGGGACTGAGAGATGCTATTAAGTTCTATAAGGACACGGACATACCTGGACGATGTTTCTTAAAGAAAACAGTGGATATGTTACAAATTGGATTCAAATGCTGTGGAAACAATGGCTTTAGAGACTGGTTTGAAATTCAGTGGGTATCTGCTCGTTATCTGAATATGGCTTCCAAAGAAGTTCTGGAGTAAGTATTTACTGATCATAACAAAAAATTCTAGAAGAACTCATTCAAGAAGGCAAAGTAGATACTAGTTTTTACTGGACCGTTGTCTCTTAATCAAAAAACTGTAGAATGAGCACATTACTCACAAAAGATACTAACTACATGCACGATCAAAAGTTGCCATTTGTTAACTTTTTAGGGATGCTAAGCAAGCAAAGATGTATTTTTCCTCTTTTAATGTGGTGAATTAAGTACTTCAAAATTTCAATTATAGTGAGATGATAATGGAACAAAAAAAAAAAGGATTGTGCTAGCAATACATTGCACAATCAACCCCAAACACTGAAAAATCTTTCTCCTTCAAGATATTAGACTTTGCAAACCCAGGTTCAAATCTGTATGTTCACATGTGAGAAACTGCCAACACCATGTGCTCTGCATAAAAAAGGAGGAGAAAAACCCTTGAAATTTTTTGTTGGTGACAGTGGTGCTTCATATGATGTAGCAATTGTGAAGTTAGATGCTCAGAAAGAAGTCTGGTAATTCTTACAGACAATAGAAAAGGTAACAGTAAAAAGATTTTTAACAGTAGTCAATCCAATACATAATAATTCTTCCAAAGCTGAAAAAAAAGTCTTTACTGATGAGAGCGTAGTAGCTATATATTCCTTGGAAAGATAAACACAAAAATCTTGACTGGCATTTGTCAAGTGTTCTGTTTTGTTGAACTCAAAAATCAGTGACAATAAAGCCAGAGGAAGGGAGGCCAGAGATCTTATTTTCACAGAATCTGCAAGTTAAAACTGCCATTATAGCAAAGCATATGTACAGAGCTGCAAATATAACGGAGGACAGGACCTACGAGAATATGGACAAGAGGGCATCAACATGCGTACAGCACTTGGCGGTGGAAATAAAGCTTTAGAACAA
This sequence comes from Tyto alba, assembly GCF_018691265.1. Taxonomy (NCBI): domain Eukaryota; kingdom Metazoa; phylum Chordata; class Aves; order Strigiformes; family Tytonidae; genus Tyto; species Tyto alba. Next base: position 9,252,133 of record NW_024881280.1, read on the forward strand.
GTGGTCTCAAGAGAGAAGTTGGAAAGCAACAGTGACACAAAGCAGACTGACACAAGAGGTGTTTTAAACCCTGGTTCTACACTGAAAAGTGACATGACAACAAAGACAGTCCACAGGAACTTGAGAGTAGTGTCTTATTGTGAGGATAAAAGGATACTGCCTTCTATTTCTGTGCAGAACATGCTGAAACAGCAATGTTTTACTGAGAGGCTTAGCTAAACACCATTTTCTTCTGTAGGGTCACCTGTGCTCTGCCATTATTGTGAAAATATACTGTCAGTTAATTTTTGCCCTATGTAGGCAGATGCCAGTTAAATGTGTCTGAGGGAAGTAATTACACTGCAGAATTTCTTTTACTGCATATAAATTGGCTACTTCCATCTTGATTGCTAGACTCCAAGTTGGTGCTGTATAACCAAGTTATACTATGATTTCCAAAAAACTGGCAGTAAAACATTCGATATGAAACCACTGGAAGCAAAGTCCAGCTGATAAGGTTCAGAAAGGATGGAGAAGGAACCAAATATTTTTCTTGGTTTCATATTGTACTGTATGTCAGTTAGTACTTGGTAGATAACAGACAAAGCAGGTGAGAACTGATATACTGTCAAGTCACATGTAACCCTTGCAAAACTAAACTTTTCGCCTACATAATCCTCTTCTCTATCTCCATTGTCAACACCACAATGTGACAAGGAATGGAGACTCAAAGGGAACAGCAGGAGGATGAGGGAGGTTACAGCGGTACAGTCCTATCATTATTTTGGTTGGGTAAAAACCTTTAATAGCCTCAAAAGCAACTATTGCTTTACAATACCATAACAACTTTGAATTGCAATGACAAATAGCAGTGAATGTCTTGCTCCTTCTAACAGTACCAAGATACATCATTCTTTAATTTGCCACTGGTAGAGGAAACACAATGACAGGAGGACACAACCCAAGCCTGGAAACTGCTATTGTTGGCAGTAGAAAGAAGAGTCCTTTTATAATATGGCAGGAAGAAAAAAAAAAATAAATAAATTGATGCCTGGAATCAAAAGAAAAGCTTAAGACCTAGTTTAAGAGGTTGTATTTTAATCATTTTAGATGATGTACTGTATTTGGGTCATGTCACTGAAATATATAGGGCATTTTGCTGGCTGGAGTGGGTTGACCTGGGCTGGATGCCAGGCACTCACCAAAGCTGCTCTGTCACTCCCCTCCTCAGCTGGACAGGGGAGAGAAAATATAAGAAAAAGCCTATGGGTCAAGATAAGGACAGGGAGTTCACTCAACAATTACCGTCATGGGCAAACCAAACTCAACTTGGGGAAATTAGCTTAATCTATTACCAATCAAATCAGAGTAGGATAATGAGAAATAAAACCAAATCTTAAAACACCTGCCCTCACCCCTCCCTTCTTCCCGGGCTTATCTTTACTCCCAATGTCTCTACCTCCTCTCTCCCAGTGGCACAGGGGGACTGGGAATGGGTGCTGCGGTCAGTTCATCACCCACTGTCTCTGCTGCTCCTTCCTCCTCAGGGGGAGGACTCCTCACACTCTTGCTCAGCTCCAGTGTGGGGTCCACAGCAGACAGTCCTCCACAAACTGCTCCAGCGTGGGTCCCTTCCACAGAGTCACAAGTCCTGCCAGCAAACCTGCTCCAGCATGGGCTCCTCTCTCCACGGGACCTCCTGCCAGGAGCCTGCTCCAGCGAGGGCTTCCCACTAGCTCACAGCCTCCTTGGGGTACCCCCCTGCTCTGGCGTGGGGTCCTCCATGGGCCGCAGGTGGAGATATGCTCCACTGTGGACCTCCATGGGTGCAGGGCACGGCCCACCTCACCAGGGCCTTCACCAGGGGCTGCAGGGGAACCTCTGCCCCCGGGCCTGGAGCACCTCCTCCCCTCCTCCTTCACTGACCTGGGTGGCTGCAGGGTTGTTGCTCTCACATATTCTCGCTCCTCTCTCTGGCTGCAGTTGCTGTTGTGCAGGGATTTTCCCCACTTCTTAAACAGGTATCCCAGAGGTGCTACCACTGTCGCTGATGGGCTCGGCCTTGGCCAGCAGCAGGTGCTTCTTCGAGTCAGCTGCATCAGCTCTGTCGGACACGAGGGAAGCTTTGAGCAGCTCCTCACAGAAGCCAGCCCTGTAACCCCCCACTCCCAAAACCTTGGCATGCAAACCCAGTACACTGGCCCAAGCAAAAGCTTCCCTTTTGCAATGTGCCAGCCGCCTTCTCCTCCCTCTGTGAGGCTCCTTTTCTCCTCCCACATTGCAGCCTTCCATTTGGCACTTCTCTGGCTCCCCTTCTTGTTTCCCTCCCAGTGCATGGTTTTGCCAATGCCCGTTATACTGCTTGCACACTTAAGTCTGGTTTCAGGAGATTACCTGCGTTCTTTTGCATTGGTTTAATTCTATTGCCATTACCAGGAACATGATGGTGACAAAGTGAAGAGCTAGAGTTTAAAATGGAGAGGAATTCATGCCTAGCCCACTCATAGGTGGAAAATGTCAAATGAACTTCCTGACTGACTTGGAAATATCTTTGAGGAAGACATTTTTGATGGAATGTTAGGCAAAACACACCACCAATCCCAGAAAGAAAGAAAGAAAGAAAGAAAAAAGGATGTTTTTAGCAGGTCCACAGTAATAAAGTAAAGAGAATTATTCTGCCGTCCCAGCACAGCCACAAATACTGAGCTTCCTAGTAGCTCATGTTTCTTTTGAAGGACGTATTTAGTCCCAAAATGCCAGAAGAACACTGGACCACAGAGTTTCTGCTGCTTCTGTTCACCTGATGAGTTTCTTGCGATGACTTCCTTCCCTTTAATTTAGATCATCTGTAGTGGAACAGGAAAATATGATCTATAAACGTTAATATATGAGGATAAGTTTTGGAAAATATTAAAAATTCTACAATTAGCAAATGGTGAAAGCTGGATAGCTAAGATAAAGTTGTCTCCCAATTATTCTGGGTACATAACAAAGGCTAAAGGGCATGGACTTCATTAAACAAGCCACAGTTCTCACCTGCAGGGCTGTCTCAGGATATAAGACATTTGCAATGAGCACGAAAATAGATACATCCTTAGGGGCTACTTCCCCAAAGTGTAAGACCATCTCTCAGCATCTTACATACTATCCAGTTTCTGGAAAATCTATTTCTCTGGAGACCTTGCTTAGAAACAGAAATCCTTACAAGGATGCACTAGCTCAAGAGCAGGTAATACAAGGAAAATGGATGTCAAGCATTCATTTAACTGTTCCAGAAACTCTTGATTAATTTGAGACTTTTCTCTTTCCACCCTATCATTTTTTTTTCCTCCCTCCTATTTCTTTATCTTTCTCCTTTTCCCACTTGTTTTTCTCCTGATCTTATAAAGGAGGAAAAGGAGTAATTTTTAGCAATAAATACAAATAGTTACAAAAGTTACAAAAAGTATAGTTACAAGAAGTAGAAACTCCCTTGTGAATTAGTCTCAAAACATATGCCGAACCAGCTGTCGCACATGGGTACAATGATGAAATGCCAGAGGACAATTTCCAGTGGCTCCCGTGGCATGCAAAGTTGTTCTTGTCTTGAAAATCAATCCAGAAATAGTGAACCACAGGATTTCTAGGGTCATAACTTCCATCAGAGTTCCACCAAGATACTATAGACAATTTCTGGACTTGTTTATTTTCAGTGCAAAGGTACCTAAAAGGGCAACATCTCTGTGAACACTAAATCCACATCTTGCACACACAGTACCAAGAACCACACGAGATACTGTGCCAATACCACACTTAAATGCAGCAAATGAAAAATTTAGTTTTCCCACAGTAAGCAACTTTTCCAGTTGAAAATATATTCCCATTTTCCTTTTGTTACATTGGAGAGGCCTACATCACAGCACACTTGCGTTATATCCTTTTATAAAAACCACAGGCACTATGCTTCTGAGACCAGATTTGTAATACCCAAACTTTGTCCTGTTGCAGCCGTCTGAAGAGCAACGTTGACGGGAAGTTCTTGGTGGATGGAGTGCCCTTCAGCTGCTGCAACCCAAGCTCCCCGCGGCCCTGCATCCAGTACCAGCTGACAAACAACAGCGCTCACTACCACTACGATTTTCTGACCGAGGAGCTCAATATCTGGGTGAAGGGGTGCCGAGAGGCTTTGCTGGAGTACTACACAGCTATTATGAGATCTGTTGGTATTGCAGCATTGCTTATTTGGTTCTTTGAGGTAAGTCTCATAAAAATGGTCTGTGTCAGATTTATCGGAGTCTTCCTGCTCTCCAGGATGTGTAACATATGAGAAGTGCCCTAGTATCTAATATAAAGTCCACAAGCACTTCAAGAATGTTGCAGAACTCCCATTAGTACAGACAACTTTCTCGAAGTCCCCAGAGCAGAAGCAAATCTCAATGAAGATGAGAACTATTAGATATGATGTATATAGTTCTGTATATTTACAGAAGTTTTCCAATATACTATGGCATATTCCCTTCCCTGAAGGATTTATGGGACCAGATACAGGGTGATACATGCAGTGACATGACTGCAAGGAAATTAGTGAGAAGGTCTGAGGATTGTTTTAAGTCAGTTTTAACAATATACAAAATGTGAGCAGGCCTTTGGCTGAAAACATTAATTTTATTTATAGTAAAAATTGAGCATAAATATTAATATCTCAAAGCCTCCTTTTTATATTACACAGCTTTACCATATAGGCAGTACTTGCAAACATGACATACCTTTGTAGTTGTAGCTTAGACTGTGTATTATGCAACCAAATTAAGTATATTGCAGGCAAGCATACACACCTGCCAAGAAGCAGTCTTGCTGCTGGCATCTGTCAAGAAAGTTGTCTGGATGTTGTCATCCAGAGGTAAAGGACCCCCCCAATGGCATAGGCTAAAATACGGTTTTCTTCCCTTTTTAACAAGTTTTAGTTTTCTGATTATTGCTCTATTGCATAAATATTATCACTATAATTAAAATAGTTGACAGCAGTCCTCGAGCAATGCTGGATGGGGTGGTGGTGTCAGAAAGAACAGGCCTGTGGCAGCCCATGAAAAAGCAGTGAGCCTGCTCTCTGTGCTCCCTTAAATGCTGACAGATGGGGCACGCTGATCTCCATTCCAACAGAACTGTGAAACTGGGGCTTTTTCCTAAACATACACTTGAGGCTCTACTATAGATCATCCTTCTTAATTTTAACACATGGGCACATAGGACACTGTCCTGGGTTTGAGATATGGCTTACATATGAATGATTAAACTCCTTGGAGAAAACACTGATTTAACTAAGGTCAGTGGAAAAAAATCCATAGAAATTAACAGACTACAATTAATTTTTTTTTTTTTCCCAGTGACTGATTAACTGGTTCCATTAACTGACCATCCATGCTACATCAGTTACTTGTAGTCTCCAGGGCTGCAATGTTCCTGAGTAATTCTAGGGATTTATGTGCTAACAACATGCACATGGGAATGCTACCTGAAGAACGGAGAGACAATCAATCAATCTCTCCCTGGTATTTTTCTTTCTAAAAAATGTAATTAATTGAGAGAGCAGTTAGATATACTGCTGGGATAAAGAATTTGTCTGCTTTACTCAATATTAATTATCAGGCCTGTAAATAAGTCAGAAAGCTGATTTAGTGGTAGGATTGAGGCTGTAGTTTAAACCCTCTCTTTAACCATTAACTGTTTTTTACAGCTCTCTGTACTTACTGGTGTTCGGTACCTACAAACAGCAATGAAGAATGTCCTTCTGCTAGGAGATCTGGAGGGTGAATCGGACGGTTGGCTACTAGAAAACAGCTTTGTGGAAACTGCCAAATACAAGATCAGTATCATCAAGAACCTTGGCAAAGCCAACCAGATCTCCACTGTCTCGGGCATGAACAACCCCAACATCAATGTTCAAAACACAAACTGTGGCAAAACCCAGAGTAAAGCAAAATCTATCCCAGTCTAGCTAGGCGAGTCTCCAAAGAAATGACATCACAAGTGTAGCTTCGATACATTACAGTCTTACAGTTACCAGATTTTCCACTGGTGGGAAAAAATGAGTAGGAAAACAAATAACTGAACAAACCACAGACTGGTGACAGCTCCAATAATAATGATGTTTCTTTTGCTGGATGTATTGTCACTCGTCCTTGTGAAATCCCTGACTTTCAACACTGCACAAAACAAACTTTTGGAATTTTCCCCACTTTCTCTCCCTTGCTTAAATACTTCTGTCATGGTCTGAATGCATCAGAATAATCACTATGCACAAAAAAATGTTCCAGATAGGATAGGTCTACATCTACTAACATACAGATTGGTCTACTTTATACCAACAAAGTTTGTCATTACTGCCTTTACATCTATAGAAATCCCAAAAGAAATTATTACAGTGGACAAAATGATTCTTTAAAAAAAGATAAAAGCTGTGAAATGAAAACTCTGTTAGTCCAGATTAGGACAGGGGAAATTCTAGCCCAATTATACATATATTGCAGCCCTTCGAAAAGAGCCTATGAGCTAGGTGAAATTGAGCTGAAGGCAATGAAAGTTAGCATAATGTATTTAACTAATTTTTTTTTTTTTTTTTTTCTTTCCCAAATAGTCTGAAGTATCTCTTTGTTTCTCCTCCTCCATAGTTTAGAGAAAGCCAGCTGCCATACCTCCCTGGAAGTCAATGGGTACTGCTGGAAGGAGTTTTCTGCTCAAGAAAACTAACAGACACCTCATGCCAGGATATTTAAAATTCAAAGTAGCATGTGATAGCCCAAGTTTAAAAACATAAACATCCCATAAAACAAATGCTGATGATCCTGACATTTAAAAGCTTCTAATTTCAAAAGTACTTACATAGATCTAGCAGCTGGAAGATCAGGGATTATATGGAACCACTGAAGGCAAATGTAGACTGACAGAGCTCCCATCACATTCCTAGCACAGCGCTCAGGGACAGCGTCAATACACGGAGTGAAAGCCTGCTACACCCACGACAGGGGGCCCTAAGACTGTAACTCATCATTAATAGTAGGCAGGAAAAAGATACCAATATAGATGATAAAAGATCAAATAAAATACTTCACTTGTTACTGTTCTGAGTAACACATAGTTTGAATATAACTTTGGACAGCTTGTGCATTCTTTGTGTATAATCAAGTAAAAGTTCTGTCACTGGGATATTCAAAGCAGAACTATTCCTGCTTTTGAAATGGTGTAAAAATAACAGTAAAAATTCCTTTACCTGTCTAAACAACGTCGTTTTCTGTAACATTAGAATAAGCAAGAATTATACTGTAACAATATATTGTAAATGAAGTGTGTGATGTAAAAATCTGTACTGTAATTCAAGCAGACTATATGCACGATCATAATTTCAAATGCAATTGCTTCACTGCTTAAAATTTTAGGCCTATACATAAGTATGTTAAAAATAAAAATGGACAGATGGGGTCTGTCTGCAATAGTAGACTGTAGCAGATGTTTTACAAAAGGCACATTAGAGACAAGACCATTAAGAAATAGTTCTTGCCCTGACAAAGCCTCCCAACTTCCAGGGAACAGCAGTTTGGGTATGACAAAGTGGGTATTTGTACCACTGTGTTTTAATAAATCGCAGTGGACATTTTTAGCTGTGGATTTGGATAGTAGTTTTTTTAAGCCTGTTCATGTTTATGATACCCAAACCACTTACAACAATGGACTTCAGATTTTAATTTCTCACAATTCAATTCTGCATTGTTTGGAAAACTGCTTCTCTTTGCTTGTTGACTCCCTGACAGCTTAATCAGGTATCCCCTAATTCTTGCTGTAAGATGTAGCCGATGGTCAGTTCTTATTTATTCCCAGATTTTATTATATTATTATTTATTCATTCCTGATTTTACAGTCCTCTACCATAATGTCTCTTGCTCCTATCTTTCCAAGCTGAAGAAGTTGATATTTAACCTTTTTTTCTGTAGAAGTTGTTTCACACCTTTGATAATTTCCATCACTCTTCCATTTATTAATTTTAAACAAACAACACTGTGTAGAGCTGAAGACATCATGCACTGAATAGATCTTCTGTCCTTTTCCTAAGAATTCCTATTGATTCCCCTTTCGACTGTTTCTGACCATTGAAATAACTTTTTCACAGAACAATCCATAAAATACTAAGAAATTCTTTGCTACGAACGTATCTGGGGGTGCTGGTGGGCCGCAGGCTGAGCGTGGGGCAGCCGCGTGCCCCAGAGGGCAAACCCCATCCTGGGCTGGGCAAACCCAGCACGGCCAGCCCGACACCAGCGGTGACCATCCCGCGGTGCTCGGCGGTGGGGCGGCCTCGCCTGGAGCCCTGTCTGCAGGGCTGGGCCCCACGAGTTAAGGAGGGTGTGACGGGCCTTGAGCGTGTCCAGAGGAGGGAAACAAAGCGGGCGAGGGGGCTGGAAGGCACGTCCCGTGAGGAGCAGATGAGCCCTTTGGGCTCCTCTAGCTTGGAGAAAAGGAGGCCGAGGGGAGACCTCATGGCTCTCTGCAGCTGCCCGAGGAGGGGACGTGGAGAGGGGGGTGCCGAGCTCTTCTCCCTGGGACCCAGTGCCAGCACGCGTGGGAATGGCTCAGAGCTGCACCAGGGGAGGTTCAGACTGGACGTCAGGAAGCATTTCCTTACCGAGAGGGTGGTCAGACACTGGCACAGGCTTCCTAGAGAGGAGGTCGATGGCCCAAGCCTGTCAGTGTTTAAGAGGCATTTGGACAATGCCCTTAATAACGTGCTTTGACTTGGCCAGGCCCAAAGTGGTCAGGCAGTTGGACTGGATGATCGTTGCAGGTCCCCTGCAACTGAAATAGTCTAGTCTATTTATTGCAAGATGTTAGTTTTTGCATAGCTGCATTAATTTTCACTTACCAAAACTGAATATTCTATTATCCAGCCATTAAGTTTCACAACAGCCTCTGGAAAACATTCCAAATAAGCTTTTTTATGGAATATCTTTATATCATTGGCAGAATTTGCTACTTTAAAATTCCCCTTTTCAGATCTGTTCTGAAAATGGTGAAAAAAACCAAGCAGATTTATGTGGATCCCAGTTGTTAAGCTTTTTCCATTGTGAAAATACACTATTGATTCTTTTTTTTTGTTGCTGAACCGTATCTTCCTTTTTATTTCATGACAGCTTCTTCTGTGAGTTAGATGGAGGACAATATTCAAAGATTTTGAAACCTACATTATTACTGATCGGCTCAACATTCTCATCAAACTGCTCCAAAGAATTAGATTCATAAGATGGGACCTCCCTTTACAAGAACTGTCTCAACTCTTCCCTTTGCACTGCATTTGTCTATATGTCTACTTCTGTTCTTCATTTCAAGCACTTTGTCCAATGTGGAATTAAACTTAACTGGTGTATAATTCCTTCAAATATTTCTGAGAGTCAAAAATATTACTTCTGCATCGCAGCCTGCTGTGGTGGTATCGCCGAACACTGACTGTAACAGTGTCCTGAGCCTTATAGCAGCACTAAGATTATCTGATATGTACTGGAAAAGAATGAACTCAGAAAGTTGAAGTATCTTGAGAGATCAAGGAGAAAGACAGTCATGTACTGCAAATTAATCAGACTTTGCAACAGAACATTATTTTTTTAAAAAATGCAATTAATTTTTTTCAGATGAGTATGCGAAGTTCCACATGCATCAGTCAACAGCAATCACTTCAACACAATTTTAGTCCGTCTACATTTGGAAAAACAGTTCTAGATTTCTCAGTAACCAAAGGGTGTAAGATAATCAGAAATAACTCAGAGAAAAACAGAAATTATTTCTGTAGATATGTTTCATTAGGAAAAATTGAATCAAGAGGACTAATACTATGCAAATTTTTTTAAAATAAAATGCTTTAAAAAATAAAAAAAGTGAGGAACGGTTCAGCATGACGAAAATGGTTGTAAAACAAGAAATAAGAATATAATTTCAAAAAAAAAAAAAAAAGGAGGAAATCTTCCTCTGTATTTTAGGAAATACTTCCTAATGGCAAACTGCATTTAACTGTAGAAGCAGACAAAACCTGACATTTTGCACCATTTAAAAATATCTCTAGGTCAATTATTTAGCTTGCAGAATTATAAAAGCTGTGAGCTTACTCTTCTGATAACTCTCTAGCTGAGCTCCCTGTATGATGGATTTGCCAAGAATCTGCTCTGAAAAGAGATTTGTAAGGAAGAGTTCATCCAGGCTGAGCATCTCTGTAAAGACACAGAAATTTCCATGAAGAGCAGAGGTATAACTGTCCAGCTACACATTTTCCCTGGCCCCCACTGAACTCACTCACTTTCATACGAAGAAAACACATTTTACTATAAAAGACAAGTTAATATTTGGCAAGTTAACCCTTTGTCACTCAGCCAACTGCCCAAAACTGCAGCAGTGGCTAGTAATGTGATCGCTCGTGAAATCTACTGAGTAACAGCATACATTTCACAGGGACGGTCCTCGTCATGGCTATTACCAGCAATTACTTAGTCATTAGATTGCTCACTTGTATCCCGCACAGGCTTTCAGAGCCCCCACTGATATAGATACATTACAAAAAGATGACAACTCATTTCACAGTAAGCAGGATAGAATTTATATTTTTTAAATGTTTTCTTCTTTGCTTTGTATGTATTAGTTTCCTCAGACTGGAAGTGCACCCTATACACGTGCAAAGTTTGCTTTACAGCAGGTGTTGCAATAGTTTGGGTTTCCAGGAGCATTTAACATTACAGCCATGGGATCAAGGAAACAAACTCAGGTAGCAGCAGACTCCATCTTTAATTCTTCGTAATTTATAAAGACAAAGATGGCATTAGCAAGCCAAGCCTTTAAGCCAGAGCATCTGCTCAGATACAGAAATAAATACGATTTGGGGGATGCTCCTTATCCTACATGTTATTAATGCTTAATCCAGTCAGAATTAATAACAATACATTTGTGCAACAGCAACTTCCGGAGTAAGGAACTCACCTATGCACAAAACTATCTTCTACATGAAGTTCTTCATAGAAAAACCTGAAACACTTTCTTGTTCAGTTTCCGATGAAGGCACTATGACAGTTCCTGTAGAAATTGCAATTACGATGCTCTTTCTTTAAATCTTTCTCATTAATATTGAAACAGTTGCTCTATATTGACGATAATGAAAAAATAAGAAATATACTAATACAGCACATTTAGTTTCATTTATATTAAAAATTGAACACAGAACATTTCCTTAGAAGCTAGAAACCTCCCTTCTGCAAACTTTTGTTTGTTTGTTTTTTTAAATTGTATACAATCATACAGTTCTCTCCGACACAAGACTCACGGTATTTAAAATCTTACAAATAATTTCCTACACATGTGCTTTGTATCAGTTTCCCACTATGGGAGCACTTCTGGCTCTGCATGCATACTCCGTAGTTTGGCAAAGAATCACAAAGGTGTAAAGCTCACAGAACACAGGTGGAGTCTTTATTTATGAGGACACCATCACTTACATGGATGATGCTCCTACATGCCAATTAACTGAGGCAGACTGCCTGGAGTATGTAGCTCCAATCGCTCAATGAAGTTCTGTAAAAGTCTGAATTGGGAAAATAAATGTTGCTAGATCATTTGCAGTACCACAAGATTGAGATACATTGCTTTTCCCACTTTTAGTAAAGGTTGGCATGATTCACAGGAAGAAAAACCGCATGAAAGAACACTGGAGGCTTTTTACCATCTAGAGTAGATTATTCCTCAGGCTTCCTCTGATCCTCACAAATATAGCAAGGACTTGAAATGATCATGAAGCCCACAGTCTCCACTACCCGCTTCACAACATTTTGTTGAGGCTCACTCACTCCAGCATGAAGCCTAGAAACTTCCTAAAATGAAGTCTGATGGATTCTAAATTGTTTGACAACCTGTAACTTGAAGACACAAACTATCCTCCTTTTTTTGACATTGACCTCATGAACAATAGCCACACAGAAGTTATAAGAAAACTCAGGTCAAGTTTTAATGTTTCATGTTCAACTTTATACCTGGTCTCCTCTTACCATTACATGAAATAATGTCTATAATTGAATTTCAGCTTGCTCTCCTTCAATACACATTTCCTTTACACAGCTTCTCTTTCATGTACCCTTTCGACCCTACTGAATGCAACTTTAGAGAAATGTAGCTGAGATTAGACATAACTGGATTTGAGAGACTTGCAAAGGAGTGGATTTTCAGAGTTACCCATTTGTTTTCTGTATCAAACCCCAAATTTAGCCTACCTGCAAAACACAGATAAAAACAAATGAAAGAGATTCTGCCAGAGAAATTAAACAACTTTCATTTTTGTAGAAAGAACTTTGAAGATCTTTTCAAGTATTAGGTTAAAAGAATCTAAAAGCTCAGATGATGTAACACAAATCTGACTAGTTTACAATAGAGATTATTCAAGGATATTGTCTAGAATATGAAGTGGATTTCATCCATAAAGCAAAGCATATGATGGCCAAGATCCTCCTCTATATAATTTTGTACATTTGTACATGGCACCCTGAAATTCTTACTACGCAAGAAATGGTGCTGTGGGTTTTTCCCTCTTATTCTCTTTTTTTTTTTTCCCCTCCCCTAATGAATGGGCTGCTTCTTCTAATGTTCTTCAGAACATTTTTGCTAGTAGACTTTAATCTATGTACCATTACCTTTTATCTTTTCAGGAATTGGTTCTTAAAAGAATAAGCATACAGAGCAACACCATTAATACCCAAATTCTGTAAGCTTAATGGTACCCACAGCTACAAGAAAGCAATGAGAAAGTGATGACAGCCAGCAGCCTGTAACATAAAAAAGGGCACTAAGTACTGGCCATTTCCATGTAAAAGACTTCTTGGCTGTTTGCTTAGCTCTGTAATAAAACACCTTTTTTTTTTTTTTTTTAAATACGTATCACAGCACATTAGACCAACACCACAAACTTTCCTTTTCTAGAGGTTAAGTCCCTGACAGATAGTACAGCCCATTCTTTGAGAAGCTACAAAACCAAAATCACTCATCAGCTTAATGACATCTAAATATTAAATTCTGTACTAAGACTTCTTTTACAAATTGAGGTAGACACTGCAGGAATTTGCATCTGTAAAATACTAGGACAAGTTTCACATGGAGTATTTCTTTAAATAAGTGTGCCACCATTACTGACTGGTACAATGATGACATGGACTACAGGGATAACTGCCATTGTTTACCAACCATTTACTAACACTTCCCCCTTTTTCCATACTGACAGACGCTGCTATAATGCTCTTGTAAAATTAACTGGTTTCAGTTTCAAAGTGCCTCCAAATAAAAATTGAATAATCTATGAGAAGTTACTTTATTTCTTTTTTTAAATATACATATACAAGATATTTTATTTCAAAAGCACAAGAACATTATACAAGTTTCAAATTTACATTTTTGCAATTAAAGATACCAATATGTGCATTATCAAATAACTTCTTCTGTCAGCTTGGATGGAACAGAAATCAGTGGCATAAGCATCCTGCAATCACTAAATACAGATTATACTCACAGTGAACAAAACTGCATAGTAATTTATGAAATGAAAGATGACCACACTAGTCGGTGAATGATATGGGAGCCCGTTTGCTAAATTAGTATGTGTAAACATACAGAAAGATGCAACTTTCCACTCCCACTTCTTCAGCTACAAAGAGATTTCTAGAGCTTTAAACATGAGCTCACCTGGCTCAAACCAGCTCCTGTCCTTATACACTACAGTTCAGACAGAAAATAAAATAAAATGATAACGGAATTCTTGTATCAGTGAAATGCAAGGTAACTGAAAGTTTCTGATAAATGAATAGATAAATACCAGAGGGAAACAGTAAGCAAATACAGTTTTGGTATCAATGAGGCATACATTTGCTAGTCTTAATCCAATATTTTTGTTGGTAAGAAGTGTTTTGATGACCTTAGAAATCGCCAGTGCATGCAAGTTTTCATGACAACTGTTCTTGTAAATTCAGTACACATTTCAAATACATTTTTGAGAAGACTAACAGAATTAATGTTTGTCTTTAAAAGAGTTTCATATTCAGGTTTAAAATATGAAAGAATCAAAATATGGAGAATGGTCTTGATTGCAAGAAACAGAATACCTGAAAAATATACCAAATCCAACTATTTATATCAGCAGAAGGATTATAGTGAAAGTTATAAAAAAGTATTTGAAATCAGAACAATATCTGAATTCAATGGTATTCCATTTTTAAATGAGTTATGGTGCTGTTCAGTGCACTCATACGTACTCTAAAAACTTTAAAAACTAGGAGAACAATGATACTTAAATCTAAATCATTATTTGTGATTCTACTATCTCTCATACAGTCAGTAGGGAAAAACAACCAACCAACCATAAAACGAAAAGAAATCATGCAAAAACACCCTCTCAGACATTAATTTAAAAACCTCCCCTTGCAGGCCATATTAAAATGACACAAAATAGTCCAAATAGCAAATGGGTAGGGAAATTTAGAGTACTGACAACTTCAAACTTTCACAAAGAAATTGGATTTCCTGCGAGAGCATTTCTACCCATCACATTACAAATTCTCTCATGTGTATTATGGTTGAAATTCTGAAAACAGAACAACAAACATTTAGAACTGAAGCACAATCATGTATCATTGAGAGAGAGTTCAATCACAATGGGCTATTAACTACTGAAGGTCAAAGAGACAGACTCAGCCACCCTTTTTTCCCTTTTCTGCTCTAACTGGCACTGATCCACTAAACACGCCCCCAAAACACACAATTTCATTTATGCAGGCAGGGCTCCAAACAGCGACAGAGGATGATAGTAGAAAATTCCTCAGATATGGACAAAGTTATTTCTGATTCTACAGCTTGCTGCTTTTGGGCTTTTATTTTAGTCCAGTGGTAGCTTTGAAGGTTGTCTACTTTGAAGTCTCTGGCTCTTGTATAATTTGCAGAGCTACACTATAACTACCTAACAGTATTTTTACATTTAGTTCTTGGGGAAAACCTCAGAAGACAAACTGTAGAAGTAGTAAAACTAACCACAAATTAGCCAAATGGTATAGCCCTAGACCTCTTAGGATATACAACATTAATAGGACAAAATCATTAGATAAAGTGCAGTTCTGGCAATGCAAAAAGCGCAGACTTCATTTTTTTTGATGCAACAAGCAAGATGGTCATTCCCCCATGCACTTTCTATCCCACACTTCTTTAAAGAGCTCAGTATTGAAAACTCTTCATTAAACCCCAGGATATAGCTGAACACAGGCTTTTTCTGTACAACTTAATGTTTCGTGTACCTGTTGCTACAGATTCCTAAAGGCCTAGCACCACTTCCACTCCAATATTATGCCACTGATCTTGACCTATTTAAAAGCTTCACTAAGCTTGGGAAAAGAACCCAGAAAGGAAGTAAAGGAGGCTTTTCCATCAACACCATTCAGGTATATTCTCAAGGCATGGAAGAGAGAGAAATATAGTATGTGCCCTGAAGCACAGCATTTGGGAAGCTGTCCTCGTCAAAACATGTGAAACAACTACAACTTCTCAAAAAAGTGGGAATATTTCTGGACCTGAATGCTCAGTAATAATTATATAATATGGTCATGGGCAGGGGAAAAGAGCAAAACATATGATGTGAGATTTTGTTTCAATGTATCCGTAATACATCCAACCTAGAGAATCCATCAATTGTGTCTGAACTACAAAATCCACTTGAGAGTAGATTATCAACTGCCACCCCCCTTTCCTTTTTCAAAGCACTGCCAAAGGTATGAGTTTTCACTAAAAACCAAGAGACTCAGAGCAGTTGCCAGTTGAATCCAAAGAAGATCTGATTAGTTTCTTGGCTTCTGGCAATCTCCTCTATGATGCAGTGTTGCTGCCACAGCAGATGCAGCTTCCGGTAACGCTCCCGACATAAGTGCAGGGGATTGCCTCTTCTTCATAGAAGAAAAAAGAATACCCAATAAGCATATCAGAATAGCAACTGACAAACTGTTCCATTAATAGTCTAGCATTAACACTCTTCATGATAGCCGGAAAATATTAAATACTTGTACAAACATGAATTCCAACAGGTCTACTGGAAATGAAAAAAATTCTACTTGGAAATGGCAGTCATGGCTTGTCACAAGATGACATTTCAGCAATGGCAATCGTAGGGTGTTTCTAATGAAAAGGATACGAAGTATTCTTGAGAAAAGTAAGAAAGTTTAACAGTGCCAAAAAAAGTGTGGTTTTCCATTATGAATGACTCATTCATTACTGGAAACTGCTATCAGGAATTTGAAGTTAAACAAGTTCACCAGGACAAGATACGTATTACAGTGCTGTACACGCTAGCACGTGGTCTAATGGGTATAAGAAAGAAAGATACACCAAAATGGAAATGTATAAAGAAAGTCAGTCAAACATCTACTTACTTCAGACCTGGATCTGTTTCTCCATATTCATCCAAGTAGGGGGCAGGATATAAGCAGCCCCTGGTTTTACCTTCAATGAGGACAACTTTGCATTCCCGGATTCTTAAGGAAAAAATAGCTACATTTAAAATACAAGACAATTGCCAGCAGGTTCTTAACTTTTTGGTGAGCCATATTTTAGGTCAAAGCAATGTTTCTTTATCTCAGACAAAAAGAATCAAGTGCTTTAACAATGTTGTGAATTTTGACCTTCAAATATTTCCCTTTACTCTTTAACACATTAAATTCTGGCTAACTACTTACTTGAGAAACATACAGACTCCAGCTCCACACTGAAGAGCATGAGAAGTACAGGCTCCTAACTCCTCCCCATTCACCAGCTCCTGACAGCAAGTATTCTGGGAACACAACATAGCCCCACAGAATAAACACAGTACTGGATGTTTTTGTTCATCATCAGAAGACCGCGGGCATCTAGAAAAAGTGTAACCAGAATGTTACCGTAGGAATTAAAACTTTAAAAGAAATGTTAACTGTTGATAATGTTCATTAAAAAAACAACCAAAAAAAACTCAAACCAAAAAAACCCAACACACAAACAAACAGAAACCTAAGACATAGTTACTTCATGTGAATCATATTTCACATATCTGTTTCCTTTGGCTATGTTTTTACACTGATTGCAATATTTTATCTGCGAGATATCTGCCTACAGCAGGGGTTGGACTAGATGATCTGCTGAAGTCCCTTCTAACCTGAATTATCCTATGATTCACTCTTCCTGGCATAACACTGTGCCAACCTTTTGGGCTTCTTGTGTCCAATGTAAAAATAATTTTCAGGCTTATGGCCAACCAAATGCACATTGCACTGGTGAAAAACGACCAACAGATTAAGCTATAATAATTTTATGTGCTATCCTATCAAACACATGTGACTTAATTTAGTAAGATGTGGTGTTTCAGATTTAAAATGAACTACTTTTGGCCAGTATAGCCATAACATTGCCTTCACTTCTGCAAAATAATTTCTGTATGTAGTTTTAATACCCATTACAGTAACTACAAGAATCCAAAAGTGACAAAACATCTAGAAAGACAACTAAATATGTCACATCTTACCTAAACTGAGAGGCTTGGTTCAGAAGGCAGCTATAGTCTTCGGGAAGCTCTATTAAACTATTCCTTTTCCTAGGATACCTGGGTAAGTGAAAAAGAACTATTATGAGAATAATAAAGATCACAGCAAAGAACAGAATGGATGGCTATAAATTCCTCCTAAGCTTTCAGTGCTTTCTGCAAACTTCTCCAGTTCTAGTGCAGTTCTTCAGGCCCAGAAGCCCAAGTCAGAGGCTCCACATGGGAGCTTCAGCATTTCTATATTTCAGCAAAGGTGATGAACTTAAATTTCATATGTAACATACGTGTATGAAGACATTTCACATTTCACTTAGCTTCTTTTTACACGTAGAGCAAGCTAGATAACTTGTCTAACCATGTTGTACATTCTCAATGAAGAGTCACTGCATGATGAATAATACACAACCAGAGAAATGTACTTTTGGTAGTAAAGCAGAAGGAAGAAAATACAAGCACTCTAATTTGCCCACACAAGCACTTAATTCTTTCAACAGTTTTAAGTCCAAAGAAGAAAACAACAACAATAAGAATAAAACACAACAGTAACAACAAAACCAAGCTTACCTTACTGCAATGCTTTTGCCCTTCAAACAACTTAACACCACCGGGTCAGCACACCACCTATTTCAGACAGTAATTTGCAGATGACAGTGTTGGATAATAATACACATTTAAGATCACTGAACTACAGTAGTAAGCAATAAGCAAACACAGAGCACAGATAAAGCATTTGATAGTTCTAGTTAAAACTTCACAAGGAGAAATAGCTGTCCTTTACAGTTTTGCTTCAGGAAAATAATTTAAGTTTGCATACCAGAGAAAAACCTATGTGAAAAACAACAATGCTTAAAATTATCAACACACACATGAAAACACAGAGTTAACACAGAGTTTAAAAATGCAAGCAGTCTCCAGACTTATTCAAGTTCTCAAAGTGGGCTACAACGCACAGCTCCTTTTGGAATATATCTGCTGAAAGCCACAGTGTAAGAAAATCATACATTCTACTAGGAAAATATTCATTGCTTTTACGTAATAATCATCACCCAATGGTTAATTTAGAATGGTTTATTGCATGTTGCATGCTTGCTTAGAATAGCCAAATGTGTCCACCAAAACAAGGGTAGATATTGGCAAGTTACTAAACAGAGGAACTAGTGTGTCCAAGAGATCTTTTAAGTTATTTCTACAAAAAGGAGAAGGGAGAGAGAACTGTAGCAGATGGTCGATCTAGCAACCTTCATTTAACACATCTCTCAACAATCATCAAATTTAGTCTTCTGAAATAAGGTTATTTCAAAAAACATATGGGAATGTGCACAATGATTTGACAACTGTTACTATT
This sequence comes from Tyto alba, assembly GCF_018691265.1. Taxonomy (NCBI): domain Eukaryota; kingdom Metazoa; phylum Chordata; class Aves; order Strigiformes; family Tytonidae; genus Tyto; species Tyto alba. The sequence goes on from NW_024881280.1 coordinate 9,271,044, forward strand.
ACATTAAATATGTAGCCTCCTACTTGAAACCTCTGTGAGAGGGAGCACTGTGATGCATTTGTTGGCTTTGCCACTAGTGATCATTTTCTAATGTTCACAACCACCTATCCTCTATGTTCTCTTATAAGTGCCATTACATCTTTGAGCAAACATATAAGAACATATAAGACAAACTTATTTAATAATTTACTTGTGAAAATGTGATTAATTAGTAAGTGATTATATATAATAATGCAATTAATTATAGTAAAATTATATATGGGGAATTGTTTAGGTCAGTTATATGGACATTAGGTTGGAGTCAACAACTCAAAATGTCCCTAAATTGAAGGAACCTAGACAACAAAACAGAAGTTAAAAAAAAAAAAACAAAACCAAAAAAACAACAAAGCAAAACCAACAAACAAAGCAAAACCAGAAAAGCTAGTGTAAGTCAGAGAATTCTGCCAAGAACCAGGAATAATAATTAATGCAACCAGGTGCTCAGATGGTCACAATTAAATACATGAAGACATTCTCCAACACAATATAGCAGGATTATTCTCAGAGTTGGGGTTGGGGCTGTCTCTTGATTTTTAACTTGTGGTTTTGAATGGAGAATTTTACCGATTGTTTCTTTGCTTCTAGATTGCAATGTACGTAATAGTCAAATTGTACCTTTTAACCATTACACTAACTTGAACATTCATCAGTCTATTTTGTAAATCCAGGGAAGAAATACTACAAAGCCTCAACCTGCCAGCTACATAATTTTCCATATTCTCTCCATCGGCACTTTTGCTGTAGACAGATTAAAAATAGGACAATGAACATAAGTGGCATACCATGCAAGCAAAGGTTTAGGACAACTGCTTTCTGCACATACGAGTTCATGCAGGTCTGCAAGCACTAGTCCCTTGAACTATAATTGGTTCAATTTTTGAATTACCATAAAACACAGAATGTTTTATGTTTTCGAAGAGCTTTAAGAGATTCAGTATACCTGCGCACATCAAACAAATGTTTAGAACTCCAGTATAAATTTGAGCTCAATCATTTATTAACAAATTTGATCCAGAATTCCCATAGGGCCATCACAACAGAAAAACATGGCCTGTCCATTTCCAATTCGTACCTTTGAAGCAGTGGATTTACTGTATCCCAATATTCCTGGAAGAGCAGGAACAAATTAGAAGGTAAAGAGAGGTAACCACAAAGTGCCTTGAATTGACCTTCTTCAGAAACTGCAAAAGAAAAAGAAAACACGAGCAACTGTTGAAATGCTTCAGAGCTGCTGAATAATTCACTCAAACCTAGAAATCTCCTGATCCCTTTTCCACTGGATATTATGTACCCTACAGCTTCAGCATAGCTCCTACCTAGTACAATTGGATATAATTCCACTAACTTGACCAGAGCTATAATAATTTGCATTAGCTGAGGATCTGCTTTAACAAATCTGACAGATATTTTTAAGTAATTTTTAAGTCACTGTAATAACAGAATTCTTGGCTTAAATTCCATTTCACTGCATAATATGTAACACATTAGTGCAGCAGATTTCTGTACTTAACACAATTTAGCTTTTCAGTACCCTTTTGGCCTGCAGTGATATTAAATTTTGCTATGATCAAGTCAATACTAACAACTTACATAAAGTTGGGCTAATTTATTAGTCTGCTGGGTGGTCATTTATTGGCTCTGCTACAGAAAATTGCATTGCTGATTCACCAGGAAGACTCCTCCCTATAGAATCAAAGTTACAGACTAATGGTAAGGACAGTATCCCAAAGTGCAGAGATCTTGACTTGTGTATCCTCATCAAATTCAAACTTAAATTGATTTATATAAACAGTGAACTAAAATGTTATACTTTGTCTCAGTTGTTTATAGCAATTTTGGTTCTCCTTTCCAAATAGTTGATGATTCTGTGTTTCACTGCATTTTGACTGAAGACAAAAAATTTATTTTTGGGTTTAGTATCTGTAATGCATTAGGATCCTTTAAGGAAGATGTTTAAGTTTTATAATGTGCTTTATTTCCACTTGGCTCTGTTTTGCTGAATCCCTCTGTCTTTAGCACATACCAACATTAGCAACAGCATAAAAAGGTTTGGGTTTGTGTTTGTTTGGTTTTGACCTGGTTACCCAGTACATGGAGAAGGCTGAGGTACTCAATGTATTTTTTGCCTCAGTCTTCACTGGCAAGGCCTCCAGCCATGTCATCCAAGGGGCAGAAGGCAAAGGCAGGGACTGGGAGAATGAAGAGCCACCAACTGTAGGAGAAGATCAGGTTTGAGACCACCTAAGGAACCTGAAGGTTCATGGGACCTGATGAGATGCATCTGAGGGTCCTGAGGCCACTGGTGGATGAAATGGCTAAGCCACTGTCCATCATATTTGAGAAGTCATGGCAGTCCAGTGGAGTTCCTTCCCGCTGACTGGAAAAGGGGAAACATAACCCCCATTTTTAAAAAGGGGAAAAAAGAAAGACCCGAGGGACTACAGGCCAGTCAGTCTCACCTCTTGTGCTGGGCAAGGTCACAGAGTGGATCTTCCTGGTAGCTATGCTGGGGCATACGGAAAATAAGGAGGTGATTTGTGACAGCCAGCATGGCTTCACTAAAGGCAAATCGTGCCTGTCAAATCTGGTGGCCTTCTACAACAGGGTTACAGCATTGGTGGATAAGGGAAGAGTGACTGATGTCATCTGCCTGGACTTGTGCAAAGCATTTGACACAGTCCCACACGACATCCTTGTTTCTAAATTGGAGAGACATAGATTTGATGGATGGACCACTTGGTGGATAAGAAATTGGCTGGATGGTCAGACTCAAAGAGTTGTGGTCAACAGCTCTGTCTAAGCAGAGACCAGTGAAGAGTGGTGTTCACCAGGGATTGGTACTGGGACTGGTGCTGTTTAACATCTTTGTTGGTGACGTGGGCAGTGGGATCAAGTGCACCCTCAGCCAGTTTGCTGATGACACCAAGCTGTGTGGGGCAGTGACACACTGGAGGGCAGGGATGCCATCCATAGGGACCTGGACAGGCTGGAGAGGTGGGCCTGTGCAAACCTCATGGAGTTCAACAAGGCCAAGTGCCAGGTCCTGCACATGGGTCGGGGCAATCCCAAGCACAAATACAGGCTGGGTGATGAGTGGACTGAGAGCAGCCCTGCGGAGAAGGACTTAGTGGATGGAAAACTGACTGCGAGCCAGCAATGTGCACTCGCAGCCCAGAAAGCCAACCGTGTTCAAAAGTGAAGTGTGGCCAGCAGGTCAAGGGAGGGGATTCTCCCTCTCTACTCTGCTTTCGTGAGACCCCACCTGCAGTGCTGTCTCGAGCTCTTCATGTCTAGTGTAAGAAAGACATGGACCTTCTGAGCAGGTCCAGAGGAGACCCATGAAGATGATAGGGAACTCCTTTATGAGGCCAGGCTGAGAGAGTTGGGGTTGTTCAGCCTGGAGAAGAGAAGGCTCCAGGGAGACCTTAGAGTGGCCTCCCAGGGCTTAAAGGGGGGACAGGAAAGGTGGGGAGTGACTCTTTATCAGCGGTGTGGGGATAGGATGAGGGGCTAACAGTTTTAAACTGAAAGAGGGCAGATTTAAATTAGATATAAGGAAGGAATCCTTCCCTGTGAGGGTGGTGAGGCGCTGGCCCAGGGTGCCCAGAGCAGCTGTGGCTGCCCCCTCCCTGGAAGGGTTCAAGGCCAGGTTGGACGGGGCTGGGAGCACCCTGGACTGGGGGAAGGGGGCCCTGCCCGGGGCAGGGGGGTGGGACTGGATGATCTTAAAGGTCCCTTCAAATTCAAACCATTCTATGGTTCTATGGTTTAAATATACTCCAGGCTATTTCTCAGGTGATATAATCTATGCCCCTAGAATTATCCTTAAATCACAAAATCTTGTATCCAGAATACTTACTATCAGTACATCATTAATAATTCACATATTTGCACATACTCAGAAGTACTTTTCCATGCAAAGAAGGTCAAGGCAACTCATCTTCTCATGCCTGTCCCTTCCTATACAAATTAGTATTTCCTGTTCTTTTCCAGTCTTAACTATTTCTTTTCAAAACTTAACTATTGTTAAGTTAGTTTGAACATTTAAAAATTCCATTCTTCCAAGAAAACAGTAAACAAAGTCAAAATATAGATACTTTCACTTTCTCATATTTACCTTGTAGTAGTTCCTCAGGTGGAGAAACTCCCAGCAAATAATGAAAAAATAAAGCAGCACAACGAAGGTAAGGCATGATGCCTTTTTTAACACAATCCCACACAAGCCAGCCTGGAATATCCTGACTAAAGCAACTGTAATACACAAATGAGAAATAGCTCCAGTAATTCACAGTGCAAATCCTTCTAACTTTCACATTTTGCCTATCATTGACAGAATGGCAGCTGTGTAGAAGGAACACTGATGTACCCCAAATTCTGTGAAATGCAGACACCAGCACCCAACTCCCAACTTCCCCTTTGCCTAAGGAATGAATCCTGAGTTTATGTACAACATTTACATTAAGCCTTCAAATTATCATATTTTTCAGAATTATAAAAAAATAAACAACAAATACACAACTGTCCGTCTCTGTGTAACTCAAGATAACTTGATAAACTGTGCAATACAGCATCACACATTGACAAACAATCAACAATTGATCATTACACTTTTGTGTTACTGAAAGCCAGCCATTTTTTTAAATGGTGGAAGTTTTTCATTCAGTTTGTGCTTTTAATGCAATTCTAAAAATGAGAAAAAAAACTCACCAACACACACAAATACTCTTCAGGAACAACAAAACCAACAGAATTAAAAAATTAATACCTCATACTTATTATAGAAGTCACAAGAGTAACACTCAAATTGTTTAAAATCACATTTTTTACAAAAAATACTGGAATGATACTCATCTCAGTAATTATTCTTGTAGTTTGTGTGGTATGAGCATTTAGTCCGTATTTCATAGTAAATTTAAGTTACTTACAGTGTTCCTGTTCTCTAAAAATTTTAAACCTAATTAAATTGTTGACCAGGACCTGCTGAGGAGCAGGAATAAAACTGTATTATAACATCATAGACCACCACAAATTTATTATGCAGATTGTGCTGTTTAAGCACATATAGGTCAGAGTTAGACGAGAACAATAAATACACAGAAATTAAAACACTAAAAGTTTCAGAACTGGATTGCCTAAACTTTGGCATTTAATTCTGTACCTAGGCATCTCGGTATAGTGACTTGATTGTCCAAAATGCACAGCACCTACGATTCTAAGTTAATGCCTCAGAAAAATTAGTCCTATTATTTAAATACCATATTTTCAATATTTAGAAATCCAGACATAAATCTTTTAGACAAGTGGGTAGAATTGTCAATCCTTGAGAAACATAATTTTGCAACTAGTCTTGGTGAAGATAAAACAAAGCAGAATTTTCAGAGCATGCATCCATATTTTCTAGTTTATTTCACACAAAGATACTAAAATAGTAAAGAGTCTGTAGCTATACCTATCAAAAAACTCTGAAAAAATGGGCACTAAGGCTCAAACAAATACCCCTTTTATAATAGAACCATTTCCTTCTTTTTGGCTTCCATCTATAATTGAGAGATCTAAAAAAAAAAAAAAACAACCAACCAAACAAGGCAAAGAAAAAAATAACTACTGTAGTTACTGGTTGTATTTCTCTCCAGAATGGATATAGGTCTTCTTTCATCCTTAGAGTAAGAATTCACTCTGTTGTCCACAGAAGTAGCCATTTTGACCAAAAGTGTTCCTTACACCAGTTTCTTTTTCTTCAGTGTTCAGGAGTATGGGAAGAAGGCACAAGGCATTGTACTAACTCCCCACACAAAATGGATATTTTTTTTCCTGTTTTTTGTGTTGTTCAGGTCAAACCCTGCGGACTGCCATCTTTCTAGGAAAATGCAACACTAACTGAACTGCTACTTACCCACTGGTGTACTGACAAACCTCTCTACAGAAAGACTGTGCAGACCGTGCCTCCTCACTGTTGTCAGATGTTTGAGCAGTAAGGGATTCTGCACACAAAAAGATGAGTCCCACTGTAAATGCACACTTCTCTTTTTTTACATATACTGAGCTCTTTTTTTTTAATTGTATTACAGAAATATTTTCACTTTATTTTGCTTAATTCTTTTCTATTTGCTGTTTTTAAACCTAACAAATGTTCTCCTAAAACCACATGCTATAAAGAAGAATCAGAATTACTGCATCATTGCCCATCCTCGTGTAAAAACTGCTTCCTTCCCTTGAACTTTTGAAGTTCTTGTACTATACAGATTAAGCTACAGGATTTTTTTTTTTTTTTATATTCCCATCATGCTGAAGAAAAAGGAAAGTAGTAGCTAGGAAGCCTGTAGGTTACTGACAGTTTTTAACAGTACTACGAAATACAGAGAAAAGTGAAAATCTCTTCTAGCAGTTTATAGGATTCCGTAGTTTGGTTCTGGGTATTTACTAGGTTGAGGGGTAAAGAGAAGTTTATTTCCCAAATCCCTACTAACTATCACTGTACAGCTCACAGTATTGCTGCTGGGCAGAGCTTTGCTTCTCCTACGAGGCATGAAGAAGGGAAAGTCACCACTGTGGAATGACTGACTTGAGCAAGTACTGATATATCAATAACTATTTTGTTTTCTTAGGCTAAGCACAATAGAAGTGATGTAGTAAAATGCTCTGAAAATGATGCAGTGATACTGATTTTTTAACAGAAAACAGTTATTACTACCTAGTAGTGTCATTTATTATGAGAAAGTTTATACCTGCAAAACACTAATGGTGTTCATCCATTATTTTTAAGAAATTGGTAAAAATAATAATCCAACCCAAATACACCTCTACCTGTTGCTGAAGAGATGACGATTTGTGTTATATGTGCCAGTGTTGTCAGATGGAAGAGGTAGAGGTGGTTATAGGCTGAACTAATTGATGAAGGTTGCAAGTCTACAGCATCCTCCCAGTACAAAGATGGAAAGGATAACACAACTCCCACCTACAGTGAAAGGGAAGGAGCAAATATTAAAGTAACAGAAATTTGGTAATAGCTACATGGGTAATAGAGATTATAATCTCACTATACATTTATATGTAATTTCTGTAGTCAATTTAAATGTGTTCATTTATCTTGCTAGCTTTAGTTCACAATGTGTAGCAAAAACTCATTGGAAAATATTAACCATTTGTGCCCCTCTAGCATGTAGGAAACTCGTATATAGTTCCATTGTAATTGCCAGTTTAGAGATACAGCAAGAAAGCTCGTCCAATTCCTAGAAAGCTTAATTTCTGGGTTTTGATGGAAGACAAAGCACACTGAAAAAAGTGAGAAGCAAGACCAAGGATTAGTTAGACAGGCAACCAGGGCAAAACAGGTTTTATTTTGGCGTGTTTGGTTTTCTGTCGTTTGTTTTTTGTTGTGTGGCTTTGTGGGGTCTTTTTAACAGTAGAAGAACCTGTAACACAGATTTGTATTAAGAACAGAAAGAAGAGGCTAAGAAGAGTAAAGAAGGTAATGAGAGTGAAAGTGAAGGAATGAGAAGGTACAAGAGGCCTACTGAGACAAAGGGAAAGTGAGGGAAACAATCTGAGTGGGTGCGTGTCTCAATTTTTTTTGGAGGTTTGATAGCAATGGAAGTAGTAAAAAGATGACTGAGATTGCAAGCATGAAATTCAATAAGCATAGGACAGCAATGGCTTGAAAGCTAGAAGACAAGGAGAACTAAAACTAAACACTTGTGCATAGCAACCATATGTAATCATTTGCTTGTTTGAGGTGCTCATGTATAATCATTTGACTCATGCAAGTGAACAAATAATGAAGGACTATCGACAGGGTAAAGCACACAGAAATCCATGCTAACAAAAAAAAAAGTATTAATATGAAGAATAAAATGAACTTGCTTACCAAAATGTGGAACATATCTACTTCTAAGAGGGATGGAGTGTCCTCCACTTTAAAGTTTGGTAGAAGAACTACAAAATAAAGATATCCATTATGCATTTGATATGTATTTTCTTCCTTTGGGTTGAACTGCAATATCAGAAGCAGATTTTAGGGCCTCTATCATTTCTGTGTTTTCACCAAAAAACTGTCCAAGTCTCTGAACTAAGAAGTATCAATCTATTTAATTAACTGCTTAATACCTATTTAATTGATTATGACAATGTTTAACTATTTCTACATGGCGAACCAGCTCACAGTTTTAATGACATCTTCAAAATAATGAGATAAAGATCTGTGATTTATTTCTCCAGCCCTAATAAAGTACACACAGTGTTAAGGGTGAAGTCCATAAATGTACTTAGGCACTGCAACACTAGATGCCTCACAACCTACCCCAATTACAAAAGCCTGTACCACACCTAAGAATCCTATCGAACAGAAGGCAAGTCAGAGTAGGATTCACAAAGGCCACCATGATAACCTAAATCAGTAAGAAACATGGAGGATATCTATGTGTCTTAAACTATCTCTCCCCGAGACTAAAATATCTTAAACTAGACTGCAAGCAGCCTTTTGAAAGTACTAAAAACATGAAGTCTCACAATTAAGAGAGAGGAATACCTGTTCTGTGGCTTTATCCACCTGTTTAGCACAAAATTTGAGTAATTTTTAACACTGCCAGAAATAGATTGTTAACCATCTGTAAATATTCCAGATGTGAGTATCTCCAGGCCTAGGTAATCTGGGATAGAGGATTTTGGGGGGATTTCAGTGATACAAGGCTGGGTTAACAGCATTGTTGATTCCTTAAATTCAAGCAATACTCCATGATTTCAGGCAACATTAGAGAAATTGAAGTTAGCACTGTTGTCAGTACTCTAATCTTTGCGTCTATGCTGTATTAATGTGTGTGCCATTTTGCAACAGAAACTTCTGCACACAAAAGATATTAAAGAAAAGGATTATAATACCTCCTAGAAGACGAATCAGATGTTTCTGAATCAGGACCTGTGGTGATGTTGTTCTCTGAGCAGCTGCAAACTGCACTAATGCTTTAAGGCCACTGTGCTAGAGCGCAAGAGAAAATGGTTGGATAAGAAAAAGGAAAGATATAATAGTGAAATAAAGCTCTAAAAACATATCTACTTCTACAAACATAAAACACATTTATAAGTGAATGTAATATAAACTTCCGTGTGTAAGTAGAAAAATTACTCTTCCAAAATGCTCTTTGTTGTCAATTTAAACATTTTGAGAGTTATCCTTCAACAGATAATGATCTTTATGTTGGCAGTTTCAACAGTAAGTTTTTTATATATGTGTGTGTATTTTTTTTATACATATATGTATATATATATAAACTTTTTTGTTTAAAATGTATCTCATATCTTACTCGACCATACCTGTCTATTTTGCAGAGATCCAAATAAAGGCTTGCCCTCTGTTTCCAAGAGGTTTTCTTAAAATTAAACACAGAGAAAATTAAGTTGCTTTGTTCTACAGGAACTAGCATAACATTTCTGTTAGAATACACTTAGTCCAAGATTATTTTATCCTTAGTATATGTAATTCTTTTTAAAGCTCAACTTTGTTTTGATAAGATAAATTTTTCAAGAGAATTCTCTTAAATGGTACTAAATGTTTCCCATATAAATGGCTGTAACAAGCTTTTTAAAAACATTTGGTTTTCAGGTCTTGCTAACTTGGGATTTCAAGGAACACTGTTTCACATGAATGATGATAAGACATTCTATATACTTAGTTGTATTTTCAGTTACCCTTATACAATGCTCAATGTTTACAGGGATGCTATACAGCCATCTTCCCCTCAGATTTGCACTACTCCATTTGACTAGTTTAACAAGAATGTTTTGAAAACCAAACTCCCAAGCTGGAATACAATTCAGCTTTCCTCCCTTAGTTCATTGATTCTGGAGGGATAATAGAGAATAAATAAGCCAATAAAAATATGAAACCAAATTAATTCAATTGAGTAAAAAGGTATGAATTCAAATGTTCTTGTGCTTTAGTCACTCTTCAGACATGAATCAGTACACGTCAATATCTTGGAATTCTTCTTGTCGTTTTTGTTGGGGGTTTTTGGTTTTGTTTTGGTTGGTTGTTTTTTTAAACCACCTCTAGCAGCAAATGAAAGCGTTTTACCTCACTAGTTCCATACATCAGTTTAACATACAACATGTGGAACTGCTGAGGAAACATGGGAAAAATCAGATTTGTATTTTTTTAAGTGTCTGGCTTTAGGCAGTAGAAGCAATTCACATCCCTTTGGTAAATGATGCTTTGAACATCCTCTAGAGACTCCACCAATACAGGTAGCCATGGCTCCTTTTCTAGGCAGCTTGGCTACAGGCCTGTTAAATGGTTTTAATAATGAACCATATGACTAGATTCAAAACTAGCATACTAGAAGCTGTGTAGGCAGTTTTGCTTTACAATTTCATGGAAGCCTGGGCTGTTTGTGAACAAAAAGGAATCCAAGGAAGTGGCACGGTCTAAGATAGGTCAGACAGTTGCAGTGGTCCCTCTGGTTTTATAATCTCAGCCTGGTAAGGCATATGAATTTTCTGCTTCTGACATATGCCTTTGATATCTCATCTGTGGTAACAGTTATTGCATTTACACACTTGATGGCAAAGTCATCCTTGACAGCCACCAAGGTCTTTTTTAAAATATTAAATGAAAACAATCTGCACAGCATTAAGTACATTAATGTTAATAGAACCGAGTGGCTTGCAGTCCTCTCCTCGTCCATTTGAAAACTCTGATAAAATCCAACACAGTTTTCATGACTATTCCTAATTTAACAGGTAACTCACAATTCTCCTAAAATCCTTCTGAACTCTTGATACCCCAGCTTGGTCGAGTCCACTATAGATTTAAGGTAGACTACACTTTTACCTCAACAGCTTCATCAAGAAAAATGGCATACCTGACAAATTATATTTATGGAGATGTACAATTATATCCTCAATTCCTTCAGCATTCATTTCAGACTTACTTCTTGCCTCTCTCCCTGTCTGGAAGCCACTACAGGTTTATCTACAGCTTCATTTTTATTACAAAAACTTCTTTATGTATGTAGTACAGAAGTGAAATGAGACTGACTGTTAACAGGTAATTATCCCCAAAAATGCAATCAGTTTTATGGCAATTATTTTGCCTTCAAAGAGAGATTCATGCCAGAGAATGTTTGGGGGATTTTGTTTGTTCTTTTTTATTTAGTTGGTTTTTACCAGGTATCTCCTTAGCAACTTCAGAATACAAAAGACCATATTACTTCCATAAATTCCATGAGAATTCTTTGAGAATAGAGACAAAGAAATTATGAGAGAGGAAGTACTGTTTCATAGCTGTTTGATATTTAGCTCTGTAGGAGATGCCTCCAGGTCAGTGATCTCTGGCAGCCTGAAGGTATTATTTGAACACAATGTTAGAATTAATAACATGGAACATGATCACTCCCTGCTCTCTCAGATAAAACACATCCACGTTGGCATTCCACACCTTATTTTATAAACTATCATCTAACAAAAACATCCTGTTATTTGTATTGGATTGCAGATTATCATTCTATTATTTATGTATGTAATTATATATAATATGTACATATATTTTATTCTATCACATACTGCTCCTATTTATGTAGAACTATTATTATTTATGCAATCAGATTGTATAAAATTATACAATTAAACAACGATAAGATTTTCAATTCATAAGAAGAATAAACCCAAATTATGCTTTACCTATACACTGGATGGTAAAAGCACATGTGCTCCAGGTCATCATAGGAATCCGGTGATCAGCTTCATTTGGAGCAACTTTTAGTCCAACTCTATAAATGGTGGTGGCAAAGAGAATAAGCATCTCCTTGATACTGCTTGAGTACTTGGCTCTGCAAAAGCAAGCCAAGATAATTTCAGTCTGAATTCTTAATAGTGTTTTTTATTTAGCAGTCAATCAATCACTAACAAAGTCTAAGTTATTTATGAAAGAATTCTTGAATACAAAGGCACTTTGTAGAGAGGAGAAAAAAATTTACTAGTTTCCATTAGTAAACAAGTACCTTGACACAACAGGTTCTACAAATTGAAAGATTAAGAGCTGCCAGGCTGGAAGGAGTCTGTATTTCTGTATATTGTATTATAATCTACATTCAAAAGATGCAAACGTTTAAATCGAAGTAAAATACAATGAAAAAAAAGAAATGCAAGAAAACGAGTGTCATTTTAAGTGTTGGGGTGAAAATACATCCCATCTCATAAAGCACTAAAAATGGAAAGACAGACATTTCAAATGTGTTTTAAACCACATTTTTAGCATTTAAGCTCCTTTCAATTGACATCAGGTTAGTTTATGTAAATGCAGTTACATGCAGAAAAGTGCCTAGGCAAAAATATGCAGCTTTAATGGCTTCTATTTTTTAAAAGTTATACACAGAACTTCTTAACAGCAGCACATGATATTCATATTAATTCTCCGAATCTCTATAGCCAAAACAATTGTACCCTGAAATCTGGGCTTTAGCCAGGCTCCTAAACACCACATTGTTTAAGTGCAAACTATAGAATCTTTCCCACGGAGATCACTTAGCAAGAAAGACTTTGATCAAACTTTCTGATGGCATTTTTACAAACAGGAGATACAGAGAAGTACTTTGCATAACTAAGATGTTAGTCATAAGTACAGTATTTATAGTGTGATCTAAAGAGAAGACAGCTGAGTACACGTGAAAAGTATCTGTTCATTCCATTTTAACAGCTGAGTGCTTTTGCCCACTGGAACCAAAACAGACAACACCGCCCTGTTTCTTTGAGTAACCTATATTGCATTATTGCATCCAAAACCAAGTGAAATCTATCCCTGAAACAGACATATAGCAGGATAACTAAGGCAGATAGACATTAAATAACTTGCCTAGAGGCACAGGAAGTGACCCAAATCACTTGAATTGTGTATTAGAAGATTCCAGGCTCCAAGCTTTGTACCAGGAATGTAAGAACTACCAGACTGGATTTGGCCAAGAGGTCCATCTAGCTCTGTATAGATCTGACATTCAGTGAACGCTTAAGGAAAAGTATAAACAAGCCCATACTCAGACCAAACAAATCATATGCTTTTCCTTCCATACAAATCCTGAAGTATACTCAGGTTATTTTAGGGAGAATTAACATAATGCAGAGAGCACTTCCAGTAACACTTACGAGGACTGAACTCCAAAACTAAGGATGGAATGGAATTCCAAAGCAGAGTTCCCCATTCCCTTGTTGGCAAAAGCTAGAAGATTTTGTTTCTCTCCTTCCAGAAGAAAAAAAAAAAAAAAAAATCCACATTAACAAACAAAGAAGTTGTTACAGTTTTACAGTAGGCTAACAGAAGTGAGATTTCTTTTTATTTTAAACTGGTTTGAAAATATTTGTAAACAGACCTCACCAGCCAGAATGTCTTCTAACCCTTTTTCTTAAGTACCATTTTCTTCTATTCCCAGAAACATAAGGATTAGAAGTAGTGCTTTGCTGGTGAGGAAAAAGAACTTTCCTGCATTATAAGAGTGCAAGGAATATGTTGATTCTCTGTACCACCTGTTTTCTAAACACTCATACATGCTTCTATTTTGGCCCATTTAATTTAATTTTTCTCTTTTTTTAATACATCACAGTCAACACATAAGTGTCATTAACTCTGAGTGTTAGTTGACGGCTACCCTGTCCAAGTGTATGTAATTTTCTTCTACAGGGAAAATGGAAAGAATGTAACAGAAATCAGAAAATTCGTGAGGGCACTATAAAATCAAGAAATCAGCTCAGAAATGGCCATGACTATATCCCCAGCTTTATTTGATACTGTCTGGATTGATAGCAAAATGTATTCTTTATTTAAAGTTTTCTGTTCATATTAGTTAAAACATGTGCTGGCATATTAGATATCCCACAGAATAGCTCCAAAATTAAGATAACAAACCTTTAGCATTTTTCACACTGTAGCCTGATATTCTGACTATGATAATCTCCAGCCACCTAGCCAGGGACAGAATCTGAGCTACTGCCTCTGCATCCTCACTGAAAACAGAAATGGAAAGCAGGTTTTACTGTAACACTCAAAGAATCACCTTATCTTTAAAAACAGAGCACACATTTGGATCAAAACACATTAACTCAGTACATGCACAGTTCTGCTGGCTTTGTAAATTCTGAGCAAACAGTACAAAATGAAGTGTTAGGCTAAACACTAGATCTAGGTACTTTCTCATTTCATGTCACTCCAAAAAACAGCCCATCCAGAAATGCTTTAGAAATAAAATTGACTGTCCAAGGCACTATATTTGGCTGAACAGTCAATAAGGAGATATGCAGTCTTTTATACAGATTAGGAAGGTCAGTCAAAGTTTTTTTCCAAAAATTTGAAAAGCCATCCAGCCCTAAAGTAATTGTTACTTTTTATTTAAATTAAAGGCTATGCAATCTGGTAACTCACCTGTTTATTTTTTGAGCTTGCAATGGAACAACGGGAATCACAGTATTGCACAGGGATTTGCAAAGTGGACAAAGATACTCTCCATTCTCCAAGTCAAATATCTGCTCAACATGCAGACGTTGTCGGAAGTTCAGCTGCATGGCTTCAAAGTACCTACAACATTGAAAAGGAAATTACTAGAAAGTGGAATGGCTCAAATGTGACATGAAAACAGATGTTGAACAAGTAATTAAAAGTGTTACTATCTAGTAAATACCTATCCAAGCCAACAAGCAAGTATTCTCCTTCGATTTATAATTCTTTTCACATACAAGCAAGTGAAATAAAATAAAACCTTTGAGCACACAGATGAGCTCATGCAAAAATGCATGGTATACCACTCATGCAAAAGTGACGGCAACTTTTCCTTGCTTTTAAGATCTTTTTAAATTTCATTAACATTTTTACAGACTAGCAGTCCTTGAATTTTCTTACCAACACAATGAAACATTGTATCTAATATCTCTCATACGCAATTCATTACAGGAAGTTTGAACAGGGATCGTACATATTTTTATTTAATTTTAGGAAAAACTACTGGTAACATTTCATGAATGAATAATCAGCTTTTCATGGCAATGACTGAGGTTCATGACTAGACAATGAAACTACAGCCTTCTTTTAACAGGAAGGGAGGATAAATTATATTACAATATCACCTTGAGCTATTTTAAACTCAAAAGGAAACTAAGGAATAACTATGATCTTTTACAGGTTTCATTATAATTCTGCCCCCTCAGTGGATGCAGCAATCCTTCAAATTCCATTAATGTCTCAGTGGTTTTATTAGGAACAAAAAGATCCAAGATTCTAATCTTCTTGCCCAGATATAAGCGACCAAATTCTGTCCTAATGTTGAGACTGGGTACATAGGATCTTGAAGACAGGTATGAAATTATCTAACTTCTGCACTAAGGTAATAACTGTATTTTCTTTTTTGCTTTAAATCATACACCTTAAGGGAAAAAATAAAATCCCACTTATGTAATAAGAGAAAGCGTGCATGTGGAGGCATCTGTAGAAGTTCTAATATTTAGGAAAGTATTCTATTACAATCAACAAAAGCACATTTACTTTCCCACATTCAAACACCTATGCTTTTGCAAGTAATTCCTCTTCCTCATACATGGCAACCACAAAGGTATTCCATTCATTTGAACTCATACTGTTTTAGGGTATTTTGCAGTATTTTTAGGCTGCACAGATACTCTAGAAAGGTGTGGCAGGCATTGTTTGGAGGAATATTAGTAAGTTAGAATGTCTGTTACGTAATAAATAAAAGACTATACTCAAACCTTCTGTGCCATCCCGTATGAGAAGAGCCTGTTGTCCATTTTAATCCCATTTACCCATACAGCAAGTCATCTTTTCTTAAAAAGAGCAAGGGAACTGAGCTCCAATGTTGTACTACTTAGATCTACGCAGATGTAGATGGATCTGCCAAGAGCAGGTGTATTATACTCAAGGAACATACACTTCTGTATCACTTTAAGTGTGTGCACCTATTTTTTATGTACTCATGTTTTATTGTAAAAAAAACCAAAAAAACTCTAAAAATATATGTATACACACATGGAGAAAAGTAAATGATAAGCACTAGAAGCCAGATTTTTTAAAGTAAAATGGCACAAGTACAAGCAATAAATTTCAAGGGAATTTTTATATCATACAACAATATAAAGTAGCTTGCAATTGCATGACCCAACTCTCTTTATCTGCTGATAATACTTCAGTGGGATTATTTCTATTATTATTTCACACTATCTTGTTTAGACTTGCCAGACCTATGTGGAGTCAAATGCAGAAAGCATTAGCTTTGCTCTCTGTAATCCTACCAATATAACTACATCCAAGATGACTATATTCTGCAAGAGAAGTAACTTGGTCTTTTAATATTTCAGGTTGTATTCTAATCCAACACACTAAGTCTAAATTGTGGGCTTCCCCAAACAACAGAAATCTAGGACAGTTTTTAAGCACCGCATCAATTCTTCCCTCTGATAAGGGAGGCATGGAGGTTGGGGAAGAAATACTGCTATATGCAAACATTCACATTCTAATCTAAATGTCAAATTCTCATCTAAAGACTCACTGGAATAAGTCAGCTTCATCCTTTCGGTACAGACCTGGTGACAGACTTTCAGAGTCAAAGTACTGTTGCTACAGAATGTTCACCTGGTAGATTTATACTGGTTCTCACTGGATTGCTAAAAATAAACCCACTAGATATGGTTTCTTATTCTTGACCAATTTTACCCCATTAGTTTTATTTGCATAAATTAGTAACTCCTTAGAGATTCTTCTTTGTGTCAACAGAAGGCACTAAAAACTTTTGATGGTGATTTTCTTCATCAGATCAAAACTTCTCTTGTGCCATATTAATTTTTAGATGAGTGTAAGTAGTTTTGACTCCTTAATTACATATCCACTTATGTACTGTGTTTTCAGTGTACACTTAGATGTTTTGGAAAACAGATTAATAATAAAAAAAAACAAACATAAAAGGCTGCAAAGACACATCCTTACTTCTGCCAGCAGGCTGCATGCATCACATGACCACAGCTTCCTGTGTGCGTCCCACAAGGTAAGTCAGGGTGCATGAAGAGAGGATCTAGGGTATCTAGAAAGACACAGCAGAAAGACATTATTTGAAGAACAATAACATAACTCCCCATCAGTATGAACAAAAATGAACAACAGTATATACAGAACACAAGCTTTAAGATTTTATTTTCCCACAGTTCACACAGTCACATAAAAATCCCATTTGGTTAGCTTTTCCATTACCAATACTCCAGCGAAGTAATCACAGGACAGAGCCCAGTTAAACTATTGAAGGCTTTTCACTAATTAGGAAGAAAAAGATGACAAAAATTAAAAAGCAATAGTAAATTGGCTAAAGGAAAATAGAAGAGGGTTCTTCAGTACTGGAATAGCTCTGTGGTTGGATTCACTAACACTGAAGTTTGTAATGTATTTGTTATTGTATTTTTAAGTGAAAGAAAATTAAACTACTAAGGACAAGAAAGAATAGGCTTTTCTCCAGCTAATCCCCTATATTTTCAAATCACTGATGAACAGTACTCCTGAACAACAAAGTCAAGCTTATCTTTTACTAATCTTGCATAATTCTTAACAGCAAAAGCATTATGAGAATGTAATGGTGTCTTTGTGCTTCATATGAACTCAAAGCAAGATTCCATTTTCCCCTTAAAGAGATTTAGATAATACTGAACTAAACAACAGCAGTCCTCCAAACCTCATCTGGTGGACTGCTTATTATTTTGAACAGATACACTGATTTTGACAAAATGAAAAAGAAAAAAAACCCACAAAAACCCTAGCACCCAAATTGCATAGAAAATATAATTCTATCTGACAGCAGCTGAAGCTGCTCTAAATCAGACGGAGACTGAAATAAGAAAGTGAACCTTGGTATAACACTAATTTGCCACTGTCTGCAGTTCTGCTGTGGGAACAAGCATTTTTCCAGTTATTTAATTCTTCAAAGCAAAGAGCTCTTACAGGCCGCCTTCTAACTGATGAGCTGCAGAGGACCATGCACTAGAGTGTAAGTGCTATAAATAACATCCAGAAGTGGCTTTAGGAAAAGGAACTTCATTCCCTTTTTTCAATTATTTCAATAGCCCAACATGTCACTGCAGAAAGCTTACAAGTGTATCTGATTACAAGAGCACAGGATTTAATTTGCACTTCAGAGTACCACAGAGCAGAGAAGAAAAAAAAAAAAACGCGCGCAATTAGCACATGACCTAGATAAAAGTTCTATACAGCTGGCTCAAAATTGCCATTATCACTAATTCACTGTTAAAAAGAAAAACGGATCAAACAGGATTCTGTAGGAGTCTGTCCTGGGTCTAAGACTATTCAGTATTTGTTAATGACCCAGAGGAGGAAACATAAAACTTGTTATTAAGTGAAACAAGCTGGTAAAGGTTTGCAAGCATGATAGAGAATAGGGTAATACCCTGGAGAAATAAGGAACAATGCTGAACTTCCCTTTGCTTTAGAATTCTATTCAGTAACGTTTAAGAGTGTACTTCTAAACTAAAGCAGGAATAATGAACTGCACAAACACGGAATTTAAAGTTATTCCCTAGACAGTAGTGTCATTAAAAAGCATCGGACATAAGGTTAATTTTGCTGTATGAGCTGTCCACAAATCAACAATACCCTGTTACAAAATAGAAAAAAACATATTTGAAAATAAGTAGGAATTTAAAGGCAACAAACTAGAAAACATCTTGAGAGCCCTTGCAGACCTCCAATTTTAGTATCTTTCAACACTGCATCCTTATTCCTTACATATTAGCTAGCTTGAATAAGCAGGATTTCAAAAAATTGACTCAGCTTTACAATAAGATATGGGCAGTTACACAGAGAATGTATATTAATTAATAAATATTCAATAGATAACAGCTATTTAAATTTTTATCTGTGTTAAAATAAATATAATTCAATTTACAGGGAAAAATTATCACTTTTAACTTTTAATTATTATTTAATATTATTGTGTGCTTGAATCCAACTAGTAGTTTTATGATGAGATGCATATCCACCTTGGGGTGATTTCACCTAAACAACATTTGCCTAGGCTGTGTATCAAGCAGGACAGAGCCAAAAATTCTAATAAACATCAGAATATATTACCTTACCTTCTCCTTACCCATAAAACCAGTTATCTTGGTCAAAGAATTAGGATGGCTTACTAAGTTCCTTTATTGATAAATCCATTTTTGAAATTTCTTATTGCTTTACTGTCTGTCTGTATTTTTTATATTGCCTTAGAAACTAGTAATAATTACTATCATCCAACATACTTCTGGGCATCCAGGCTGGATGGAATACTAAAACTTTTAGTACTTTCTCATTTCACTTCTGTTTTTTTGGTGGCTTTTTTAGACAAATACTTGTTGGCCCTTCTTAGCCTTCTGAGATGTCAACTACCTTCCATGTATTTTAAAAAATAATTAAAGATTATACTTAAGACAATAAATAGTTCTGATAGTACTTTAAATATTACTGTAGTAATTACCAAGGTGAATACACTGAAATTATCTAGATACTGTTTCAACTTTTCTTATCCTATTCTGGACTGTATTTCTCTCTTGTTAAAATTAACGGCCATCAAGCATCTCATCTTGTATTATCATTAATTTTCTTTTCTAAAAAGAGAACAAAAAAGTGAGTACTTCAGTTTTCTCTTTCCCTTCTATTTATTTTCTTTCTTTCCCTAAAGTAACTGACCAAAATCTTTCTCATGTTTAATCAACTGTTACTTACAAAAAAATTCTGGTTGGCCTTTCTGTTTCCTGCTACCAATATGCTATTATGTAACTTAACATTTGTGTTTGTATTATTCTCTTGTGTTCATTTTTTTTTTTCATTCATCCGATGATATCATATGATACTTCCTTACACTTTTCTATTTTTTTATGTTGCTGTTTTTACTACTTCCCGGACATGAGAAAAAAACAAAACAAAAACCAACAAAAAAACCCAAACCCTCCTGAGTCTGCCATATTGGCCTCTGATAATGTTCATGTACTTCCTCCATATCAGAAAAATTTGATGCTGTACTTGAATAAACAGAAACTGTTAACATCCTTGGATTTTTTTTCCGGAGTGACCACTCCTACCAAATCTCTAAATGTTATAAAATCTTGCGAGATTAAAACTTTTCCTGATTTCCCAGGGACAAATCAAGATCTTCATACACTTCTCATTTTTAAGTTTTAAAGTATAGATTTTAGAACAATTTAATAATTTTCACTTTCTTTTTACTAGGTAGGGTAAGCTGTAGAGCAAATATAAATAAATGCAGAGTTTAATTAGGTTCAAAGGGTATGAGCTCTAAGTACAGAATTGCTCGTACTATAAAAGAAGAAAAATCGCATACCCCCTGAGAGTTCAGGAATTCTGCTCCTCCTCTGAGTTAAGGCAGTTGATTTCTGGACACAGGCAGATAATACCATGGCAGCACTTTCCAACTTTACTTCCTGTTCTTCCTGACAAAGAATACAGGTCAGAACTTCTTTCTCAGCAACAGATGGACCTCGTTTGGGACCCAAAGCAATTCTGGAGTAATCAATTGCCGAAGACATGCTGTAAGACCATAAGTGATACAGATGTAAAATAATCAGATGGCTTTTTCTAAACAAACTCATTCTTCCAGGCACCCAAAAATGTCATAAGCTGCTAACATTTCTGGTTTTACACCAAAGTGCTTTACAGAACTAAATGATGAGCAAACAATGAAGAAACACCTCAATTCTCACTAAAATACAGTATTCTTTAAAAACAGGAAGTAGAAGCCAACTAACATACAATAATACAATGAAATGGATTCAGACAGCAGGAAATTCAGGAAGCTGTATTCAATATAGACTGGATTAAATCTTACAGATACATTAGAACTGTTTCCCATTTTTGAATAAAACATACTGAAAATGAATGCCACTATCTTAATTCAGTGCTTTGTGACACAATAAGCTTCCATGTTTTTTTAAAATATTCCTTGTTCCAGAGTTCAACAATGATTTGTAGAATAGGATTTATTAAGGATCAGAGCACTCAGAAGTGATCTGTACATTTTTTCCCAGTAGCTATCTATTTTCCTGATTAGTTTTGTGCAGCCCCAATTAGACCAAAATTGAGTTGTATTAGGTGTACTATATTGTTGATGCATCTCTAGAACAGAAGCAATCCATACCAACAGAATTATAACCAAGATAAACCAAACCATCTTCAGTATTAAATTAGCTTTTTAAAAAAATAACAGAGATATCAGCAACTTGAGCTACAAGAAGCATATTTTCTTCATTGCAACTTAACATTAAGGTATATTGGCTTGCAAATTCTTTCCAAATTAAATACTTAAATTTTCAGATAAGGTAGACAGTCACCTCCAAAATTAGTGTTGTCATCTCATCAGCTTTCTAACGACATTTTTTCAAATGTTAAGTAGTATAAGTATCCACCATTTAAAGAAATAATTTTCTTATCATTCATCTTATGCTGCTCTACAAAGTGAGTCCACTGTTCTTACAGTAGCACACATATGCTAGTTTACATATAACCCTGTAAGGAAATACAATTTAAAAGTAAATAGAGATATAAATTTGTGACTGAGATGACACAATCTGTCCCCTGAACATACTTTCAAAATTTTTATGTAGCATAATGAACTTATGTAGCAGATGATAAACTCTTCCCACCAGAACACTGGATGTCTGTCTTTTCTTACCTTTCTTCCTCCATAATGGCATCTTCCTTCCCCTGTGCCTCTAGTGTGTTTTCATACAGGAGCTTATGGGTTTCAATGAAATTCCTCTGCAGTGCAGACATCTGGGCCATTATCTTCTGACGGTGTAACCTGGCTGCTTCTGCCTTTCTCTTCCGCTCAGCTTTCTCTTTATCCTGGCTGCTCTGTGTCTTGCAAGAAAAGAGAATAAAGAAATTACAGAGAACATCAAAAAATTAGAATAATCTTTCACCAACTATATGTATTCTAACCACTGACATCAAATTCCCTGACAATATTTTAATGATATAGGGAGAGAAAAAAAAAGTAACTGCTATTTGAAAAAGATAAAACTAAAATCTTAAATGTTGACTAGGTTCATTAACCTAGTCAGAGGAAAGAGATTTTGAGAGGTCCACAAAAGGTCACTAGTACAACCCCTTGCCCAAAGACAGGATCAACAATACCAGATCCGTTTTACTTAGGTGCTTGCCTGTTCTTAAGAAACTTCAGTGAGGTGAATATCACAAGCCTCCTCCAGTGTTTTGTTATTCTCCTCACAAGCAAAACCCCTACTGAGGATTCAGTATCTCCCCGAAAGGAAGTTAAGAAAATGTTATCTTGAACGATTTACGGACAACACAGCAAACAGATTTGTTCCTACATTTTTGTGGCAGTATTTTATACATCTGAGGGTTGTGTTCTACCCTATTGTTCTCTACTGTAGACTGAAAAACTACTGTTGTTCCAGTATTTCCTCATCTATTATGTTTTCAAAAACTATAAACAAAGCGTTTATATGCTTTGGAAATGTAGAATTCAAAAAACACAGGTAGACTTAATTAAAACAGAACCTAATTCCTCTTATTCAATTACTTAGGGCAGAAATTCAACATTATATACATTGCTTCCATTCACAATTTACTTTTTGAGGAAATGAAACAACAACAAATTGCTCCACAAGTAGTGGAACTGTAAGAGTCTCATTTCTTACTGGCTTTTGTATTTTGTTCCCTTACCTTACCAGATATCATATGACACCTTTCTCAAAAAGGAAACACAGCATATGCTGTGGTAAATTTAGAGCTGTGGATGAAACGACTAGCTAAGAGATTATTTGGCAGAAAGCTGGAGCCAAACAGAATGCGTAAGAGCAAACTGGCCTGTCTTTGCACACTAAGGGTAATTGGATTCTTCTTTTCTATTGAACTGCAAATTTAAAAAGCAGACCCCAAGTGACTGCTGTTATCTTTGAAATCTCCATTTCACTGTGTCATTTGACCACTGCCTTCAAAAGTTATTTTGAGGAGAGGAGGTAGAGACTAATACACATATAGAATAATCACCTAAGCCTGATGTCTTTATGCAGTCAAGGCAAAGCAGATTAACCTCTTGGTAGGTCACATAAATTACAAGACATCATTTTAAGTGGATTTGTATTTCTATTGCACAATGACAACATAGTAAAAGAGGCAGTCAAATCATAAAGATAAAAAAAACAGAGAAATTAACAGAATTATTTCTTCACCCCTCTCAGTTATTTCATTTAACTTGGAAGTACAACCAAAACCACTGCTGATAATCCCACGAAATATGCTTAGCAAAAATTTAATGTCTTAAAAATATTTATCTTGGAACTTAAATCCTATTTGTAGGTGATATGTAAGAACTTATTTTTTAAAAAACTATCATTTTACGTAACAATAAATTTAGGAACATTTTCACATTTTGAAAACAGCCATTCAAAATATTAAATACAAGGCTTCCATTGAACAATTTTTTTATTATTACCTCATCACCTTTTGTAGCTTCTGAGCCTGATGTAGCTGCTACTGTTGTCAAACTACATTTTTCTCTCAGTCTTTTCACTGTGTCAAACATCTAGGAATAGAGACTTAGATGTTAAAAACAAAATGCAATTTGGCTCTTATTGCAAACAGGGTTAAAGTTCTTGATAGTTACTTTAATGTTGTTTTCAGATTTTCAGATGGGTGAAACCAACTGCTATACCCTTAAATAACAAGAACATCTAACTGAGACTGTGTGTGTGCTCCTGCAACACTGCTGTGTCTGTATCCTAAACCCGATGAGCACTGCTCAGTATGAAGTAAAATTCTTCCAAATTTTCCAGTCTCCTACCACTAATACTGCTAAGCAGCTAAAGCATCTGTACGTACATCAGAAGAATGGACAGAGACTGCTAGCTTATTTCAAGTACGTGAGATGTGGATCATCCCATGGAAACCGTCACTGAAATTGTGCAAAAACCTATACATCTGGAACAGAAAGCTTTCCAGCCTATGTCCACTTAGTTTAAACTGAGCCTTCAATTTTAATTTACTCCTTTATCCAGATATTTTCACTTCAAGAAGTATCTTGAAGTTTTATTTTACATACCCTATACATACATTAAAATTTAAATACACTTTTTAAAGTACATTTTTCACTTTTGCCCTTAGAATTTTAGAATAGCTTCTCAAAAAAAATGTTTCAAACCTGCCTCCCTAATGTACCAAGATAGTCCAATTTTAGTAGTTGAGGATAGTTTTGGAAGTCTGTTATGGATTCTTGCCCTCTTTTGTAAGAGCACTGTCTCCGATGTTTACCACCTAAACCAACAAGCCCCCAAAGACAAAAAGCCTAAAATGGAACAGGACAGCAGTACTCCTGCTATGCAGAAGCAGCAGCCTCCTACATTACAGAAAGCGTCACAGCTCTAGAAGTTTTTCCCATCTCTTACTGGGTAATGGCAGGGACTCGGATGGAAAAAATCCACAGGTCAGACATACAATGTAGCCATTAGTCAGATACAAGCAGCCTCTAAAATGCTTTCCCAATTAATAAACTTTTACATATCATTTGCTGTTACTCTGCAACAGAAACATGAGGAATAAAGTTTATGTATAAAAATATAATTCCTGGAATGAGTTATCTAAGCAAAAATTCACCCAATGCTTGAAAGCAGCAATAGAAAGTACAATGACTTTTAAGTGTTAACGCAGTATTCAAGCAACGAACTCCTCTGGGGGGGAAAAAAATCTTCCAACAGATTAAGCTTCTCAAGAAGTCACTGCAGCTGTAAACACTGGGTTTTATGTAGGAATCATAACATTTTTCATAAAAGCTTTCTAAATTACTAAAATCATATTATACTTATCTCCCCCTTGAGTACCTGCAGTATCCAACTGACTGTATCCTTCTGTGCCTCTAACTGAGGAACTCTCTTTATTTTTTCCAGAAGCATTAACACATTCACAGCATTCAAGGCTGAGCTTCCCATTCCTATACAAAGGAGAGAAAAATAGAAAAGCATGGGTCATCAGGAAGAAAAAAAAGCCCTCAACATTTTCATGTATCTACAAGCATAGGCATGGGCATGCCTTAAAATATTACTGTTTATGTAACACACATACATGAACACAACCTGTGTAGTTACATTTCTGGTTTTATTACATCTGTTTACTCCAGTTAAATGTAGCATCTTTCCCCCTTGTAGATCAATAATATTTGCTACTTCCAAAAGCAGACAAAAACAGAATTTGTACAGACAAAACCAGAACTGCCTTTTGCGTCAAGGAGAAGCAGTAAAGCTCTTATAGCTCACGTAAGTTTGCTAATGGCTCAGTGTGCACCAGTTTATTTCTATTACGAAAACGATTATAATTACAGTAATTATTTGCCTCTTCAAACCTTGGTAACAGTTCATAATGTTCTAGGCCATTCTCTAACACACACGTGCTATAAAATTGAGATCATCCTCTTTATCTCTTTTGCAGAACTTTCCATTTGAAATTAATTTGCACATTTTTATAAAAATTTTCTTACAAAAATACTAATTATTTTTGCATCCCCTATGTATAAACGGGGCTTTGGTTTTTCTAGTTATGCAAAACTAAACCTGGCAAAAAACTAACAGCTCAACTGTAACTACTTTTAGTGTATTCCTACGTTGACATGAAGCTTCTTCAACATCAACACAGTAAGTGTGATAATACTTCTCCTTGCTCAACAATAAGAAAAAAATTATAAATAAAAAAATGTGAAATGCAAGTGTTTTTCAAACTCAGTGACACCTCTATACACAATGTTTTTAAAAAACTAAAGGCAGTTCAGCAGCGTTATGTACGTATGTATTTATTTCTGTACGAGGTATTTAAAAGATGTGTAGATGTGGTGCTTCGGGACATGGTTTAGTGGTGGACTTGGCAGTGCTAGGTTAGCAGCTGGACTCTGGACTCTACAATCTTAAAGATCTTTTCCAACCTAAATAATTATATGATGTTACTTCACAGTTCTTATCTGTTTCATCTCTCAAGTGACAATTATGCTTGGCTTGATAATGGATTTTTTTAATTTATTCTTACACAGTGAAGCAGAAACTGTAGATAATATGGAAGATTATTTAGAAAATACAGATTCCAACTCCCACTCACTAGGTCTTGAATGTAAAATTAGGAAGTACTCTGTAGGGATTTGGAGAAGTAAACAAAAAGGAAAAAAACCACTTCATGGCCACTAAGTTTTGCTTCTATTATCACTACCATAGTAGAAGACTTTCACTTGCAGATAAATCAATAACTGTACGGCTCAGCAGTACAAAAGAGGGAGACAGTTCACTTAAATTCGCTATCATTTTTGAAGGAGTTCTTAGCTTCCATTTCAATAACGTTCTTCCAAAGGAAGAACCATTTTCAGTTATCTAACACTAGTATTATTTTTCCATTTCTTTCCCAGGAAGAGAAGCACATCTCTTCAACATAACTGGCAACTGGGAACAAAAGAAGCTAGTTCAAACCTGGCTTCTTGCTTATTTAAAGAAAAATACTTTATCAGGTTTTAATTCCATAGCAAAAAGTAAATCCTTTCTGACGAAAATCAGTGAATACTTCCTTCTGGTTTATTTTTTGTCCTTACAAAATCAAGTTAGCCTAATTTATTCTGCCTTTTTAAAGAAAATAAAACATACGTGTTGCTTTGTGATAAAAATCAAAGGTTACTTCTTCTTCTGGAGACTTTTGTAACTGCTGCTTCTCTTCTAGTATCCCTAAAGAAAGGAGATGAAGCACCTAATAAAAGAGAAAAATAGTAACTCTCATTCGCTGTTAGAGGTCTGGAAAACTGGCATATGAAATAAGGATGTTTAATACAGTTCAGTACTATATGTTGATTATAACCATGATAAAACACAGAAGTGAGAAAAGTACAGAGATCATACATAGAAAGTGAAATAACAATGCACAATATAATTTTTTTGCATATACTTGCACTAAAATTAATAAACCTTGTCCTTTTGCTGATACAAATCTATGAGTATTTCCTTAATTTCAAAATTCAAATATTAGCAGGTAAGGAAAGGCAATTAAATAGTCTATGCACTGTAATTAACAAAACTGATTAATTCAACCAGCCTGTAAATTCAGATCCTAATCCTACAAATATTAAGGGAAAAAACCAAACAAACTTCAACCATGTCAGTAATTCCTTTTTTTTTTAAGCATAAAGTCACTGTAGTAAAATGAAATGTTTAGATACTTACAGAATTATATTATTTTATGACAGAGGCCCCGAAGACATTTACATATTTGGAAACTTTGCAGCTTATAAGATGAAGCAAGTGCAATTTCTTTACGATGATCAAAGGGTTACTTACTTGCACATGAAGTTTCAAGGAAAAGATGAGGTAAGGAGAATTACATATTTAAACGGATTCAATGATGAGGCAACACAGGGGAAAAAGCAAAATAAAATACTGAAGAATATTCCCAGTTTAATACTATTGTTTCACATTTCTATTTTACAGTGGAGATATTTGTAATTTTTTATTTTCTTTGCTGGTAAGATTTATAAAATCAGGTTTGAGGACAGAAAGTACATCCTTATCATTTAAGGTTAAAGTTTATCTTTATACATTTTGATCTTATTATAAGCAGTTATCATGGTCAACACAGGAATGACCACAGGAAGAAGACCAAAGCTAACCATACCATTTGGATCATAGCTTCAGTCCACAAATGGGTTTCCAGCTCTACAGCTCTCTGAAGAATGGTCCGCAGTATGTGCATCATAACGTCACAGTTCAGAATCCTCACCACATTGCTAAATGCAGGACTGAAGTCTGGAGGAGGAGGTGGTGGCAATGCTAGAAAATGGAGATGTGCAAATGTATTAACCAACTGGCATCTCAAAGATTGCATGCAAAATGCAAAGAGCACAAACATACTAATTCCAATGAAATAACAACTGGACCTTTAAATTAGGAAAATCATGCTCAAACACAATTGTTCACCTAAGTCAGCTTTTATCTGTAGCAAAATTAAGTACTTTTGGTAAGTTTTATATAAAACACATGCAAACTAAGCTAAGCAATCAATCACAAGTACCTAGTTGTATCTGCAAATGCAAATCCTTAATACTTTGCACTGCCTTATTTATTTATCATTAATAAATACATATTGTTTCTGTTCTGCATTAGATATAAAGTTTTCTAGTGATTGAACAAGAGTACGCCGTGGATATTCCAGAGTGTGAAGTCTCACATGACAGTGTCCCACGACTAACATTGCTGCAGCTCTAAATTATTCCTGCTAACAGGGCATTCCAATCATTTCCAGCTATGTACATTTTGTGAGCTAATACTGAAACTGTGTGATGTGGCATCTCATCCAGAAGCCACCTGGAATCTTGGCATCTACTAACAGCAGCTCATTTAACCCGGCAGCCCTTCTCTACCTGGAAGCATTGCCTTACGTCTTCCTTTGGTACCTGGCTACCTATTTTCAGAAAACTTCTATGAATGCAGTGACTCTGAAAGCATCGATCTTTTGACAATTTAGACTGAATGACTTATAAAAAGTTACTGACAAAGACAACACAGCCACATAAAAGCATACGCATGAAGTATCTGCAACAAAATGGGTAGCCTCAGGGGAATACACGTCCACATGAACAGCTATCTTTGTACTTTGGAACTGTATTGTCTGATTACATCAATGTGTGTTTCTGCCACTTACATATAAATATTTCCATTTTTTAAAAGTTCTACAAAACAAACATCCCTGCCAACATTTTTAGTTGCTAACGCGAAAAGAACAAGGGGGGAACTTAAGAAGGAACTACTGAAAATCTATCAACTGTATAAAATAAACAGTGGAGGAAGAAACCGAAGTAATTCAAAGTTCATTTTTTCCTTCATTATTTGTCATCTGTCATTATCTTCCAAGCTACTTACAACTGAAGGAAATTAAGTTTTTTTCAAAGAGAACAACAACGCCAAATTATTCTTTTTCAGTTCCACAATTTTTCAACTGAAAGGAACCCAAAGCAAATAAAATTTATTCAGAATTAATTTTAACCATCTTAGGTATGAAATGGTGTGGTGTCCCTGACTGTACACAAAATTCAAAATATGCTTTAGAGTAGGAAGTAAAGATTAAGGTATTCACCTGGAAAAGCAACCTGGGAAAAGCAAAGTAATTGTATCTGTTGCAACTCACAAAAGCAGATGATAGTTGATTTTATTAAATTGTTCATTGTACATAATTGTTCAGCTTACAAAGTCTTCGTCAAATCAATGCTCATGACTTGAATAAGTAAACTCAAAAGGGAAATAATATTTGTGTTACAACAGAAATATGAGGTTTTATTGTTATATGTATTTGCGGCTTCTAAAAAAGAAAGTTCTGATTTATAAAACTGAAGTCTCAAGCTACTTACAGAATGGATATGAGCACTAGTTCCTGCGGCAACCTTCTCTACATAGCATTATCATGTATCAACACTGTGCTAAAGAAACTACTAACAAAAAGTAAACTTTTGCTTCCTAGTTGCTCCCTCATAAAAACTCTAAGTTAATTTTGTCAATGGGTACTATGCCATGTTTATCTATCTACATGGAAATTAAACTAAAATTTCCAAAACTCCTAACTTTGTGTTAGAAAAAGGAAAAAAAATGTTAGGTACTAATTAATTATAACTTCTACAAATCATAACAAATTTAATATGAACACAACCATCCATGATTAAGTCACAAGACTTATTTCCAAAGCTCATTTTATATGAACAACTACATACACTACTGAATTATTACATCTGTTGAGTCATCAGTTTCAAATTTTTACCTTCATCTCTGTTTTCTTGTTTTCTTCTTTTCTTTTGTGTATGTTCAGCCTACAGAAAAAGTAGTGTTGTTATATCAGCATCTCTACAAAAGTATGCAATGAAACAATGAGAAATCCTAAACTAGAAATATGGCAAGATACATAGTCAGTACTTGGTCATGTAACTAGGATCTTGTCTGAAATCTGTTTAACGATACTGCTTTTTACATTTTGCATTTCAGTTTGTGGTAGAGATAAATAAATGGACATATTTGCTTCCTCAACAAGAGATATAAAAGCAAGGTTTGGGGTTTTTTAGTTGAAAGATAATTCTTATCATATTTTGTTCTTAGCATAAACAGTTCACAGAGTTAATAGAGAAGTCACTATAGGGAAAATACTAATGCAAATCATACTATGTCAATTTGTATTAACAATCTTAACTTAATTAGTTTAGTTTTTAAGTCAGTCGCACATAATCTTTTCTGAATCAGTTTCTTTAGATTCCATGAATTTCTTTGATTCAGCAAATTCTTTAGACACTGATAAGAATGTATTATTTTTTAACCTTTGAGAGTGAATCTTACACTGATTACCTTGCTGTGCTGGGTCTTAGTATAGTGATAAAAGAACATATTGAACTCCTTCAAGCATTCATCTTTCAGTTCATAAACTCCATGCCCAGATACACCTGGTTTCCTTAAAGATAAACACTTCATGACATACAGATTAATAATGTATGTTCAGCACATCTTTGATTGTAAATAAACCAGCTACACAATTTATTTCCTAAGGAAATGCTAATAAGTGGAATAGTGATGGTTGCTTCATTAACTGATAAAGAACATAGAGTGAGTACAGTTATCAGTCTTTGATTTTCAAGACTGTTTACTACTGTAAATTTACCCAGCAGGAA
The DNA here is from genome assembly GCF_018691265.1 of Tyto alba. Classification (NCBI taxonomy): domain Eukaryota; kingdom Metazoa; phylum Chordata; class Aves; order Strigiformes; family Tytonidae; genus Tyto; species Tyto alba. Next base: position 9,301,799 of record NW_024881280.1, read on the forward strand.
AATATTTCTAGTCTATACCAATTACAGCACACCACATATATATATATATATGACAGATAAATTCTTACTTTATGGTTTAGAATTTCAGACATTGGATGCTATTGTATAAAATCCATTACTTTAACCAAGGTACAAAACAAGTGATAGAAATAGCTACTTTCCAACCAGTGAGATTTTTTGAACCTTCCATGTAATTTCCAAAGCAAAATTCCTAGGTACACCTATAGTTGCCTTGATTAAACATAAACAAGGGAGACACATGAAATTTAAAATAAGATATACTAAAAAAATCAAAATTACGTTTTTGTGACAAATATAGAAGACACTTGAACTAGTTTTTCTCAACTGTTACAACCGATTGTTCTATATTTGTGCTTATATATATGCATGTATATACAGGTATGTTAAAAAAAACAAAACAAAACAGCTCCTATCTGAAAGCTACAGCAAGTTAGCAACTAAATAACACCCAAACCAATGATTAGGTGGTGATTGTCAGAGGTACAATCAGTTGTTAAGGCTCCTAAACATCTTTGAAGTAAAATGAACTTTTGAAGATTTTCCCACTACGACTTGAGATACTAAACGCCTGAGATTCCTCAAATTGCATGTGAAGAAAGAGGGGGGCAAAAGGAGAGAAGCAGCAGCTTCGGATATTCCATATACTTTTCTTTCCTATGCATATTTGAAAGTGTACATATTTCAAGACAGCAGAATATTAGCTGAACAGACACTGTGCAGTGCAGTTTAACCTATACAATCTAAGAGATCTTATTTCACATTCAAGTTACTTATAAAACAATATTAAGAACTTACTTAAATGTAGCCACTTTATCAATGACATTCTCCAAGCCAGTTTCATTGTTCTCCTGGTAAGAAATTTAGTTTGGGATAAATATATAATAATTCAAATATCTTCAGTATTACGCTAGGTGTAACAAAAATAGACATACAGATTTAGATCAATTCCCTAACTCATTATTATATTTTGCCCATTGTTATTCAGAAAGCAGATATTCATAACTGACAAGTTACAAGGAAGCACCAAATGCCGGTAATACTTTCATATAATCATGTAAAACTATTTCTAAGAGCTAATCCCCAGAAAGAGAGCAGTGCCTTACCCAGCCTCAATGGAGAAAAAAATAGGATTAGTCTCTTAAAACAGTGGATGTGGATCACCCATTATGGGTTTCTGATAATATTCCAGGCTATTTAATTTACAATAAAACTTACAATAAAATTTTTTGCACTGATTGCCAGCCCTCAAGACTTGCACAGGCTATAAAATCTAATCCACATCCCCCACTCCTTTGCTCGAATTTTCAACAGCTGGAATAGAACGACAGGGAAATCTGTGATTTTGAATAGACTTGCACAATACTTGACTTCCAATGGATCTGCACAAGTTTAAGTGATCAAAATTACAAGACCAAATTTACTGAAGGTACACAGGGCAGAATGGAATCCAACTGCATGGTCCTACAGGGCCAAAATAAAATAATTTTAAAACTTTTCTTCTGGAATCTAGAACTACAGTTGAATAATCTAAAAAATTCCACGTCTTCATCAAAAAACACAATGCCCATACAAGCCTTTTCAGATTAGACCATATTTGAATCCAGGACATTTAACTTTACATCAGTAAAGAGTGTAAGACCCTTTGTCATGCTATTTTGTAATTCTGAAACCAACATTTGAGCCTAATATCAGAAATAAAATGCTTCCATATGAAGATCTGGAAGCTAAAGAAGAAAAAGACATAAAACAAGAAAAAGTAAATTAAGGAAAAAAGTAAATAAACCAGGACTCACATTTTCAGGCAAAGACTTGGTAATTGCACTGTGAGCCATTGGTTCGATACATAACAGATGGATGATTTCTCTCATGGTAACATCTTCTTTTGTCACATTACTCACTCCAGGCACATATCTTTCCCCTACCAGAGTGAATCACAAGAAGAATGACAAATACGACAGTTATAAAGCAATTCTGAGTTTGGCATTGAAGGAATGCTATTGCTGGACTACAGTAATATAGAGTATAGTGTAAGTTTGCATTCGCCAGAAACCTATCACAAGTGTCTGAGAGGAAAAATGGTTTTTAGCCCAGTTTCCTAATAAAATGAGCTGATAGGAGTTTCTCTTTATAACTGACTATTAAAGTAGAATATAAAGTTATCTAATTCACTATTGAACCCCTATTGCTTCCGGTTGACAAATACCCATCACTTGTCACTGAGCCATCTGTTTAAAACAGGCATTCTCCAGTATCCTCTCCATACACCATCTACGTTAAAGAAAGTTATCATGCCTGTTTTGCCGAACTGTAATAATTCATTACTACAATGGAGAGAAATGAAACTTACCCACAACATAGATGAGAATCTGTAGCATCTCTTCTATTAACACATTACATTGTTTGATCAAATCCTACAAGAATTACAGAAACAAGTTTTTAAAAAAGGAAAAAAAAACAAACAAAAAAAAACAAACAAGCAGGAAAATCTGCCAAATGCCACTGAGCTAAGCCTTCAGATGCACTACTTCACTGAAGCACTGTACTGTAAGAAGAAACCTCAAAACTAACAAGCTGGAAAAAATGCCTGTGCAGTAGAAGAGACACTATTCTGCAACTGAAGCACAAGATTCACATCCAGGAAAAGAAACAATAGATAAAAATATATCCCAAATGAAGGGTTTTATCAAAATTCAAGCTTCAAAAAGTAGCACAATCCAAGAAATTTCCAACCAAAATAGGAACACATAGTATGGCTTAAGAGATGGAAACTTAACAGAAAAGTAATCTATGTGGATTTTGGTAAATGCCCTATGAAATAAAGGTCAAAGAGGGCAAAATCTGTTTGCTAATTTTGAGTAAGTGTATTGGGTTTGTGTGATGGGATTGCGGGGGGGCAGACTACAGCAGTGGCCCCAGTGAGAATCTTCTCAAAGCTTGCCCAGCTCCAAGTCAGACCCACCTCTGGCCAAGGCTGAGCCAATTAGTGATGGTGGCCGCGCCTCTGCGATAACGTATTTAAGAAGGGGAACCTGCAATGGAGTGGGGGAGTAAGGGAAACACCTATGCAGTCACCAAGGTCAGTGAAGGAGGAGGAAGGCGGGGAGGTGCACTGGAGCAGACTCCCCCTGCAGCCCGTGGTGAGAGGGCAGACTGTCCCCCTGCAGCCCACGGGGGTCACTGGTGGAGCAGATGCCCACCCGCAGCCCGTGGAGGACCCCACGCCAGAGCAGGCGGCTGCGCCTGCAGAAGGCTGTGACGCTGAGGGAAGCCCACACTGGAGCAGTCTGCTGCTGGGGGGAACGCAGCCCGCGGCAGCGACCCAGGCTGGAGCTGTTGGTGAAGAGTTACAGCCCTGTGGGAAGGACTCACGCTGGAGAAGTTTGTGGAGGATTGTCTCCTGTGGGAGGGAGACCACACTGGAGCAGGGGAGGAATGTGAGGAGTCTTCCCCCGGAGAAGGAAGGAACAGCAGAAACAACTGACCCAACCCCAATCTCCTGCTCCCTGTGCTGCTGGGGGGGAGGAGGTAGAGAAACTGGGAGCAAAGCTGAGACCAGGAAGAAGGGAGGGGTGGGAGGCGTGTTTTTAAGATGTGGTTTTATTTTTCACTGTCCTACTCTGTTTTGAATGGTAAATTAGTAGTGGTGGAGGTCTTCAAATTAAATTGATGGGGTTTTTTCCCAAATTGAGTCTGACTGTTGCCCATGACAATAATTGGTGAGCGAGCCCTCCCTGTCCTTATCTCAACCCCTGAGCCTTTTGTTCTTTTTCTCCTTCCCATCCCACTGGCGGTGAGGAGTGAGCTAGTAGCCACGTGGTACTTTGTTGCCCGCTGGGCTTAAACCATGACAGTAATCCTCTACAAATTCTGAATCCAAAAGAATTTATCTAACCACTAGGTCCTGTGTTGACAGACTTTTAGCGTGGTCATAAAAATTCAGTTATCAACAGTAGCTAATTTCTATTATTAATGTTCCATAAACTCAAAGCAAATAAATTAATCAGCAGAAATACTTGCCCCTTACCTGATCTTTGGTGGGCTTGATCTTTTTGAAAGCATCAGCAAGCTCGTATCTCTGCAGTATCAGCAGGAGGAACTGGTTTGGATCCATAAGAGATGCACCTATCTATCAAAAAACCCAAACTAATATGAACATCAGTTACTATTACAGTTCTTCACTAATTATGAAAAATACTTTTTTACCAATTAAAATTTTTTAAATCATACAAATTTTATTTAAATTAAAAGAAATACCATGAAAATTTGGAGTCAAGCAAGCAAAGAGTCAGAACATTATACCTGGAGCATGATGATGTCTTTATCATACATCTCTTCTCTGCATTTAACATCTTGATAATAGAATACCTGAGAAATAAGAAAACTAAATTTAAGCAGAGAAGTATATTCACCAACTAATGTCTGAGGCTTTTTTAAACTGTACAGCACCTTTTTTGAGTAGAAGTCCCATATTTCAAAGCAAATACGTACTTTGATGGAAGTGAAAAATGTTTTTCACCTCTCTAGAGGAAGTCTATGCTGTACTTCTTTACAGGCCCCTTCCAAGACAACAGAATTCTAATGGCTGCTACAGATTCAAGTCAAAACATCCTCCTTCTCCTACCCTAGTTCTCAGAGACAATTCTACAGGGGGCTAACCAATATTTACTTTGATTTCACCAGCGTCCTGTGAAAGGTAAACACAGACAATTTCTGCCAAAAAAAAAAAAAATAAAAAAAAGCAAAGCCAAAGCAGTCAAAATACAAGTACTTAAGGGTAGACTCTTCCTTTACTCTTGTAACAAAACAGCACACAACTATTATGTTTGTTATATCCAGTTATATGGCACTCAAAATTTTAGTACAAGATTAAAATAGTTTAACTTTTGCATATAATGATTACCATATACTAAGAGATTCTTCTAATATTTTGTTATAAGCAACAGTACTAATGCAATGATTTCTTTACCAGATCTGGTAATAGTTTACAGTAGACATCAGTAACACTGACACCACAGAGTCAGAAGCAGTCATAAGAGAGATGAAAATACTTAGCTAATACGGGGAGGCAAGTCATTAATGAAGGTGGAAATCAAACCAAGTCATCTGAACTCCCATCTAGAAACCTTTCTATTTAGGGTAGGAGTGACCCCCATGACCTCCTTCTGCACTGGACAAAACCACCACTGGGAGCGTTACTGAGAAACACTGGTGTACACCATTAGGACCAACTCACAACCAAATATTGTACGGAGTACCTGGCTTATCAGGGAGAGCCCATTCCTTCTCCACATCTCTGCAGCAACCTGAGCAACCAAGACAAGACATCGCAAAGGATATTCTACCAGCAGCTCCACTTGAAATTCTTCCTAGAATTTTAAAAAAAAAAGAAGAAAAAATATTAAGTGAGAATAAGTCTGTCAGTGACTTTAGAAGTGTAAGACAAAGACACACTGACAGCTGCAAAATAACTTATGTGTGTACACCCTTAAAGCTACAAGCTACTTTGAGGCTTCTTCCTTCCCATAGTCTAAATCACAAGAAGTGTTTGAGGAAAAAAAAAAAAAAAAAATCTTACAGGAGAAACAAACTCATGCAATCTTGAGATGGTTCCAGTCTTGCTTAATCTTACGTGAAGACCTACAAAACCAATAGGAAAAAAATTAGAAAATAAATCAAAATCAGTAAAGTTTCTTATCCAAACCGTTCTAAATGTTAGCTAAATCATCTACAACTCAGAGAATTACAGAAAAGTCAAAATTTATTTAGGAAAGACTTGTTACTTTTTTTTAAGATAGAAGATCTATTACATTATCACAACAGTTCTTACCAGTCTAACAATCCATTACTTCATGAATAAATCTATTCATTTAATTAATTAATTAAAACATTTAAATTGAGATGCTAAGTAGTATTAGCAAAATTTTAACTTCACGCTTAAATCATGTGTCAGTAATAACTGAATTTCAAGCTTACAAGGCTTAACAGATGGTATCTTGGTATTAAATGATGTGATAAAGAATCTACAGCTTAATAATAGCATATGATTTCATTTGTATTCTAGAGAAAGCGGTGATCACCCACTGCTGTAGACCTTTGTACTCTGACTGGAAATCTGTCCTGGTATGCTGCAAACATATGTCTTTTAGGAGCACTTTAACAGTCCTAAGATATATGTGGCTGGAAAATAAATTTGAGATACAGTAATAATGAACATTCATTGAGGCAAAACAGGTAGAAGTAGAACCACGTGAATTCAAATAGTCTAGAGAAAACTGAAGATCTCATTCAAACATGAAACTTTTCCTTCTCGGCTTACTTGATCTCTCTGCTGTTTAAAAAATGTCTTCTGACCTCCACGGTAAATGCTTTTTGAGGAAACCTTTCCCTTACTAGGACATCTGGGGAACAGGGTTGCCTGATCATAAGAATGTCAGAAAGTTAGAGAGTGACTGATCTGTGAAGCACTTAATCTAAATGCCTTCTAGAATAAAGAAATAGAGACTGACGATAAACCTCATTCAAATAGCAATCAAAACAAAACACATCACCTACCAGCAAGAGTCCTAGACAGTGGTAAATGTATGCTGACAGGATCTGCAGACACTCTGTAAGGTCTGCTCTCCAGAGTATGGCCACACAAGTGAAACACTGTCTTCTCCCGTGAGCGGCCATTTGTACTGCACCTCATCACAGCTTTATGACATTCCCTGTAGGCCCTGAGCAACAGCTCTTCCTAAAATTTAAAATAAATGCATAGCATTATATTTTAAAATCATAAATATGCACTAAAATTCTTCATTGCTTTTTTCTTCTGATGGCATAAACAGTTACTAAAACCCCACAATATAATTACTAATCTTTTTCTTAACATTGAGAAGTACCGGACTGGAGCAGTGGAACACCCACTAAAGCTAACTGAGAATATGCTTCTGTTCAAAAAAGCTTCTCTGTCAAATGCTCTAAAGTCTGTGTGCTTATTTAAACTGCGATGTTTAAATATCTTGCATGGTTTGCACCCCAAATTAGATCAAGAAGCTCCTGAACTACTGTAGTTCTTCCTACTGAAAAAAAAAAAAAAAAATGAAAACAAACCCACTCCAAAATATCTTCAAGTTTACAAATCGTGCCATTTCCTCCCTTCCCCTAGCACAGGGATGAGCTCCATCACTAATTAAGACTACTTACAGTGCTATTACCCAATTAGTGCAAAGTCTTTGCAGTCCACTTTTGCAATTAAAAATTAACACCGTGTACTTCAAAACCTTCAAACTTGACAGTGATACCACAAACCTAATTCTCAAAATCTTGAATTATTAAAAGTATTTTCTCTTCACAATTTGTCTGACACCCTGTGCAGCTTTGTCAGCTAGAAGATTATATTTCTTCTGATATCCCTTCTCTCTCACACCACAGATTAATTCTTCCAGACTCCTTATTTGTGGAGTTCTGTATTGAACAATAGTGAGCTTTTTAAAAAAGCTATTATTTAAAAACCTCTCAGGAATATTCACAAAAGGCAGAGATGTAAGAATCCCAGACAATTGATATACTTACATCACAGGCACACCACTCCTGGAACATCAAAAGGATGTTCTTGAGCTGCATCTGTATTGCAATAGCTGCTTCCCAGTCAGGGTCCACTTCAATGTGCTGACCAATCTGTCTTTTTATCTCCTCCATTCCCTGAAATGGAGATGCCGCAAAATACTCAAGCTAAATCAGTGATCACAGGCTTAAAACAACACAAAATCCCACAAGCAAATGGTAAAATACAGGTTGTTCAGATATGTGTAACTAAAATTGATAAATATCACTTCTATAAAGTAAACATTACTTTTTCGCCCACCCAAGACAAGGATTGAAGAATTTACCATCTTAACTACATGTTTATATCCACAGTATTGCTATGGACAAAAACAAGAACAAAAGCCTGTAATATCTTTATAACAGCATATTAGATAGAAATTCTTTAAATGTGTTGTACCTGCATGCAAGTTAGAATCCTTAGGAAAGAAACAAATCCTTCTAAAAAACGCTCCCTCAGACGGTCTGTCCATAAGGTAGGCTTGCTGACTAAGACATACCTGTCCCCAAAGAAAACATCATCATCTTCTGCTCAGACTTCCGCTTATGTTTGTATTCAAAGTGTTCTTTGTATTAAAATAATCAACTGCATCATCACAATACATCACCCTCCCCATCTCAAACTCCTCTTAAAATTTTCACCAAGCACTAGAGTTGCTGGGTGCAACTCCATCATTTGAAATTAACAGATTTTTTAATTCCAAGGTATTTGGGGAGGTTTGCTTTTACATTATGCAGTTTATTAGAGCAATTTGGGACCTATAAGAGTGGAAAATGATATGTAGGTGAGGATTACACAGCTTTCCCAGAATGATAATTAATATAAACCAATTTTCTCATACTGTCTTACAGTAGATATATTTTATTAATGCAACTGCTATAAGAAATTATATTAGTGAAAATATCAAAAATTGTCTTTATAAAATATAATTTTGATATTTGAAAATCTTAAGTTTCTACTGAAAGATAAAACATTTCAGTTTCATGTGTGTTTTTTGAGGGGTTTGGTTTTGGGTTTGTTTTTAAAGCAGTTTTATCATGAGATTCCTGAATTGAAACACCTCATCCTAATGCCAATTTTCTAAGAATTGCTCTAGCTTCTCAGCTTCACACTTACCTGAGGTCATATATTACTGCATATACCCGGTTCAGTTTGTCCTGACTGTAACCTTGGAAGTTGAACTTGTCATTTTTGTCTAGGTACTCTGGAAGCACTTCTAGGAGTGTCTCTGTAATGGTGGTGATTACATTTTGTTCTTCAATAAGATGTCGGGCCTGCAAGAAGAAAATGAAACATTTTTCTTCTTATTTTTGGTGAAGAGAACTGTAAAAATAATTTTTCCCTTGAATCCAGTCTTTTTGAGTAGAAATTATTTTAAGCATTTGTAAAGAGTCCAAGCTACAAAAATTCCCATAGTATTTATTATTTATGAACACAATTTCTATTAATTTAGCATGTTTGTTCACTCTGACACCTTCAAAGTAACACACATGCTATTTTTTTCTAGAAAGATCATGTAGAAAAGGACTTTTACATTAGTATTTGAGGCAAGAAATATATAACCTTTAAAACCTACAGGTACAATCTTCCCCCTCAGGACTTAACACAAAAACCTCCACCTTTCACTCCCACAAAAAGACATTAAAACATTTTTTTTCCCCCCTTTTCCCAAGTTTTTAAACTTAGATAAGAAGGTAAATATGAACAGTAAATGAATACAGAAAGTTAATGCCGAGAACTATGCTGCCTAAAATTTCCACTTATTTGCATTCCCTCTATCTTCTGTGATTTTCAAATAAAGTCAATCTCCTTTCATATTGGCCTTAACAAATCTCAAAATCATTCATTTTCAACTCAGCGATGTACTCTCTGCCGAGTACAGCAGTCTGAAAAGGTGGTACTGCTAGCAATTCTCAAATTTATTTTACATTTCTAGCAGAGACAAGCTATACATACCAGAGTAGGTACGGTGAACATCTGAACTGAGAGTGCTGTCACAGAGAGAACTCTATCATGATCATCACTGATGTATTCTTTTTGCAATGCCTTGTAATACTAGGCAAAGAAAATATTGGGGAAGTTAAATAAATAAAACAAGTGTTAATTAGAAGTGGTTACTTTTTTATTTGCAATTGCATCTCAATGTCCTTCCTTTCTGATAGAAGCAGTTCAAACTACAAAAACAGCACAATGACCTCAATGTACCAAAGCAATCAAATATGTGCCCCAGTGCCTTAATACTATAGATAAGCACAAATTTAACTCTTCTGGCAGATGGAAACCAAGATATTTTTAATTCTAGAACCAATCTTCCACAAGAAAGTAAATTAAATATCTGAAAAAAGGATCAATAAAGACATTATTATAAAACAAGTCTTCCTCCTGCAGTGAACTGCATGGATAGTTATTCAACAGCTGTCTAGAAAAGATGTGTACAGTCCATAAATAGTGTAACTTACACTAGAAATAGTGTAAGTCTTTGTTTGCTTTGTTTCAGTCCAAAGAAAACCATGAAGTGTCAGTCACCTTTATCAGGATTAAGAAATCTCACCTCCCAAAAAAACCCCACTTGGTTTTATCTTTTGTATATTTCTTAACTATTCTATCTAACTTTTTTCAAGAAAGACCAGTTGCAGTTCATTTGCCATTTCTAAAGATACACAGAATACTAAAAATACAGCTTTCAAAATGAGCGTATATACTTACATAATTATAAGGAACAAAACAATGACATTGGAATTAATGCAGTCTATAAAAGCTGAGCTAGGTGTTCAAGTTCTGCTTGTTGAAAATTTTTTATTTATATTGAAACAATTTCGAGGTTTGGGGGAAGCTTTATAAAGCTGGTAAAAACTCATAGCATAAAAAAACCCACAAAAAAAACAAATAATCATTTACCTTCACAAATTCCACAGCAAAAAGTTTTTTGTATTCCATTTCCATGAAAAAACTACTGAAGATAAGTTCATGAAGAACCTTTCTTGCCCCTGCGAAGAGCCAATACAATGCACGTCACTTTAATGTACTAAGATGCAGCTTTTTGTGGAAAAGAAGTACATATTATTAAATTCTAATTAAAAACCATTAAAAGCCTTGAAATGGTTACAAATTATATTAACAAAGTTAATATATTTTTTTCTATTTTTGACATTTATTGGTATGTATTTAAAACACAGGGTAACCATCATGACACTCATAGTCAAGCCACATCTTGTGATAAGATTCTTCAAAATATACAAAGCAGGAAAAATTTAGGAGGCAAATATATACCCAAACTATCTATTATCTCAGACATAAAAACAAAGGCTGTATAAAAACAATAATATAAAAAAAATAATGAAATATAAATCCAGCTGCATCGCACTTAATTTACTTTTACACATTTGTTACACACATGATTAATTTGCCTCTTCAGTTACAGCAACATGGATACACAAACCTTTATGCAGTTTTGCATCCCATAGCATCAACTTGCTTATGAAGCATGGCTTTTCAGATCCAGCTTCTTCGAGACATATTTGACAAAAGATCTGGCGAAAGTCACCTAGAGGGATAAAACAATTAATTTGTACAAGAATGCTTCGATAATTAAATGATACGAGCCAACAGAATGAGAATTAGAGAATTCTATTCTTTAAAAAAATTAAAAAGGCACTTAAGTATGAATTATTTTTTAACAACACTTTTTCTCAGTGAACATACTCTCACATACTAATCCCTTACTAATTTCTTATTATTGTTCTTACCTACTTTAATTTAATAAATCCAGCAATGCAGAAAACTATTTTAAAATGAAAAGCATTTAGACACCTTTGCAAAGCAGATCCATAAAAAGAATTCCCTAGATCATCTATAGGTTCCCTTCCAACCCAAACCATTGTATGATTCTATGAAAGTGCTCCGAAAAAAATGTTAAGAAAGTCACTTTATGACCCAGGCTTACAAGAGAGGCTAAAGCAGACAAACAGATTTACCCTATCAAGAAGGAGGATAAGGAGTGAGTAGAGCTTGACCTATGCATATTTGTACAGTGAAAAGAAATTTTATAATGGCTTTAGTCTGGCAAAGCACAGGTATGACAAAACGCAGTAACAGAAATTAAAATTAGATTGATTCAGAAGTCTTGTTTAATACCATGAGCATCATCAAACACCAGAACAATGTTTGAAAGTTTAAAATAGACTTTCCACTACTGGACAAATTTTTAAATTAAAGCTTTTGGTTTTTTTACTACACTGTTAAATCTGAAACAGGAATTAATTCAAGCAGAGGATGTATGCTTTCACTGATGGAGATGTTCTACAGCTTTGTACCAGCACTGGGAAGAGCAGCTTTTAAGCAAAGAATTCATTGAAAGAGGGCATGTGATGGTAAAACTAAGGATAATAAAACTTCTAGAACAGAGAGAGCTCAAGTAGGGAAAGACATTTATTTTAGCAAAAAGGAACAGGAAAGTACTGCTATTCAAAATCATACTGATGGACATCAGCACCCATACTACTGTATTATTTCTTTACTAATTAGAAAGAATGTGGAAGTATTTTAATAAGGGAATATCATATATAACACCAGCAAAGACATTTTTTTATAGACTTAGACATTCAAATAATGACATGGGATTATCATAACAAAAATAAGTTATGCTTACTTGAATAGCTCATGAGTTTGTTCAGCCAAGAACCAAGACGCAAGGCGAACTTCTGGTGAGCCATAACATCAGCATGCAGAACCTCCACATGAAGTGGTCGTTGAGAAACATTTTCAGAATGCCTCTAGGAGTCAGGTAAATATTAGCAGATATAAAATAAAGATAACATGAATTTTTGTATTTGTCTTCACCACCCATTACCTCTCCCAAGCCAAAAAAATAAATCAGTTGTTTAATTTTTGAGGATGGATGGATAGATTACAGATAGATAGATAGGATAATCTATGTTAAATGTGGTGGGATAAATTCAATTTCAAAGAGTTCACAGACAGGTTATAAAAACACTGAAGTACTACGTTAAAGACTGTACAGCAGAAAAATAAGTCTCTACTATTAATAATGATGAGGCTGATTTGTTTGGTTTTTAAATGAGAAAAATATTCTTGGAAGTTACCTTGATTTCTTCTTTTGCTTCCTGACAAGAGGTGTAATGTCCTGCCTTAACAGCTCTACGACCCTGTTTAAAGAAATATTGAGCATAAGGCCAATGTGAAACAAAACCGAAATATCACAAGCCTGATCCTTGCTGTTTTTTCTATGTGAAATGCGGACTAACACCACTCATGGTGCTTTTAGACATCTAGAAGCAAATCAAAATTAACACAACTACCTTTAGGAAAAAAGCTATTTTAATTTAAGTAACAACAGAACAAAGTAGTCTTGGTATCTCAATATTATTAGATAAGGAAAATTCACATACACATTAAAACAGGTGAGAGGGATTTCTGCAGAATACTTCAAATATAAACCACATCAACTTTCTTCCTAGCACAAAATACTCTCATCCTTAATTGCTTTTCTACAATCCTTCCTACTATTTCTTCCCTCTGTACACGAAATAGCAGGGTATATTATAAATGTGGGTTTGATAGCTCTTTCAGTAAAGCCAAGAACAGGTCCAGCTTAGGCCTCAAATTCCACTCAAAGGAAAGCAGAGGTATGGGCTTCCAAAACAAGTTCTTCACACAGCAGATTTTCATATAAGAAGAGAAAAAGTAGCTGTATGCTCTGGAACTGTTATAATTAATGTAACATAGTCCTGTGTTGTAGCAGGTGCTTTGTAAAATGAAGCATCTGATCAACTCTAGATCTAAAAATTAGGTTTCCATCAAAAGGAACCTTTATAATGGAAACCTTTAAAAGTTGCTCTATAAGCATGCCTGAAGATACATATTTTACTAAACCTGCAACTGCAGGACAAGACTTGTAACTTTATAAGACTGACACTACTAACTAAATACAACTAAATTTTCATTACCTGAACAAAGAGAAACACAAAAAGAAAACACAGTTATGACAGATTAAATAAGGGTTCTAATATTAGGAAGGTATTTTAGAAGTAAATACATAACAAATACATATATGGCTACAAAGTTTCTCTGTGTGCGAGCACATAAGTTTTGTACTTTTGCAAGGTAAAAAAATATGGTTGCAATTAACATAATTCAAATACTGATCATGCTTTTTTCTCCCTCCCCATGTGGAAAAACAAATTTAAATTACTGAGTGTAAGGTCTTTACACGGAATATTAGCTTGACAAATGAAGTTGTAAAATTACCTGGTTCACTCACATTGCTTCAGGAATTCTTCTTGGCTTCATTTGCTTAATTTTTTAAGATTTTCAAATGAAGTCTGAGCCAGAACAAGCACTAATTCTTGTAAAATGTAAGATACGTTTCTGATTAAAGATAACTGAACATGCATAATGTGGACTTGTATATTTTTCAGGCAAGTATTATTAAAATGAAGTATTAATCTCAGATAAGAAGAAAAAAATATGAAAATACGCAAAGCATGAAAGGAGCAACTTCAGATAAATCAGCTCTTCCCTTTCTCAAGAAATTGGGGTTTTTTCCTGACAAAAAAAATTGATACTATTTAAAAACTTTTTTGAGGTAAGTGCTGATTAACAGTTACTCTGCAACATGCCTTTCTCTCTCCTCAAGCTCTAGCATCCCAGAAACAAAGATTCTATGATCAAGGGACTACAGTAGCACTTCTTAATAATTAAAAAGTTACCTTCTCCCATATCCAGAATGCACTAACCTCTTTATCTATGGCAGTAGTATGCAACTGGGCTTCACCGAGCTCGCAGCCAAGTGCCCTTTGTAGGCTATAAATGACATGATCGTAAGAATGGTGTTCATCATTGAAAAGGACACAGTAGTAGCTGTCCACCTTCTCTCTGCTGGGAAAAAGCCAGCTTATCATCATACAAATAAAAATAAAATTGTAAATAGTGTCCTATCCAATACGAGCAACAGCTTGATACCCTGAGAGGAATGTAAAATACAAAATAGAATTTAGCATGTTATTCATATCAAAGACACACTCCCCTCACCATCTCTACCAGAAAAAGCCACAGAAACCATGTACCGAGTACAAAAGAGATTTTAAGTTATACAATTATTCATTATTTCCTCTCTTTGCTGTTTTATGATCCCATTTCTCTTTTTAACGTGGCACACAACAGTCTTTTGCATTTTCACAGAATCATAGAAGAGTTTGGGTTAGAAAGAACCTTTAAAGGTCATCCAGTCCCAACCCCCAGCCCTGCAATGAGCAGGGACATCTTCCACCAGAACAGGTTGCTCAAAGAACTGTCAACCCAGCCTTGAACACTTCCAGGGACGGGACACCTATCACCTCTCTGGGCAACCTGTTTCAGTGTTTCACCACCCTCACTGTACAAAATTTCTTCCTTGTATCTAGTCTAAGTCTACCCTCTTTCAGTTTAAAACTGTTGCCAATATGTTACTGAAAAACCCCAAACTGTGGCAGTGATACCAGACATGGAGCCATGTATGAATAGACTGGGCCTGTCTGTTTCTTCCAGTGTCACTGCCCACAACTGGAAGGAGAGAGGAAAAAAAAACCTCCAGATTCCCTTACCAACCATCCTGAGGCCCTGAAGCCTCTTTTGCTTGCCCTTGAACTACGTGTTGTGGCTTCACTGCCACCCACATGGGATAGCAGTAATGGGTAATTGTCTGAGGGCCATACCAAGCTAGGAAGTTTCCTACTGATGTCCTTAACCCAGGCCCCAGGGAGGCAGCAGACATCCCTAAGAGGAGGCTATGTTTGACATATTGGACCCTCTGTTCCCTTCAGAAGGGAGTTGCCTACAACTATAACCCATCTTTTCTTCCTCGTGGAGGTGACTGTGATACAGGGGGTAGGCCTTTCTGGTGTAGACAGACCATAATTCACATCATCCATTGACTGGCCTTCCACATCCAGAGCTTCAGGCCTATTGTACAGAGGCACTCTGGGAAGCAAGGTGGACAAGGAGGGCTTTTGCCTGCTGCCCTGAGCATAGACTTACCTCCATTCACTCCTTTCCTTTAAGCTACTGCCTTCAGCCTGGCAGAGGGAGGATACAGGATCCCCCTGATCTTGTGGTTTTGTTTTGTTTTTGTTTTTGTTTTTTTTTTTTTTTGTTTGTTTGTTTTTTGTTTTGTTTTGGTTTGGTTTTTTTTTTTTTTTTTTGTTTTTTTTCCTGGTGGCTGTTCTTATTTCTGTCTCAGGGAGAACAGAGCATGGTTCCACCAGTCTATCTCTTTCTCAGACTCCCTGATGCTTCTTAACCTTTTTGCTTCCTCCTGTAGCTCTGCCTTCAGGCTGAGCAGACTGTCCACCTGGTCACACCTCACACCGCTGTTCTCACTACTGCCATCCATCACCAGTGATGGGCTCTAGCACCTTCTGCAGCATGAGACCTGGATGGCTGCGTGTTTCCATGGCAGCTCTGTCTGGGTTGCCACATCTATTCTGGTGAGTTCAGAGGCCGTAGCTTTCCTCTAGGTGGATACCATAGCTAAACTCCTAAGACCACCAATGGAACTCATCTATTGAGCTGGTAAGGTGACTGTGCCCTTCCTGCATGCCCTGCCACACAAACTGTCATGTCACACTCCATTTTCCCCCTCTGTTTGCAACACTCCTGGTCGCTCGCGCTCCCCTAGGTTGCTTTTTATGGGTGTGCGGGTGGTCGCAGGTGCTCTGGCAGTGCCCAGGCCTCAGCCAGCACAACCCATGAGAGCTGCCGGTTCCTGGTGGGTTCTTCCCCTGCCCTGGTGATTTCCCTGCCTCAGGAAAACTCCTAGTGCACCAAGATCTGCTGCTCCACTGAGGATCAGGCCAGCTCCGGAGCAGCTCCCCTCCGCGGCTGATGGGATACTTCCCACGCAGTATCAAAAACTTTATATAACTGTAGGTCAACATGCTACAGGGCTGTTTACAGGGATTTTGGCACAAAGATGTTTGCATGAGTGTAAGAATACCACAGGCAAAATTATTATCCAAGTTTCTAATGCCTTGAAGAGAAAGTTGAAAATACTCCTACCTAATTGTGAGCTCCGGAGGCAGTTCCTTCTCTTCTTCCCATATAAGCATATCTACAATATATTTTATCACGGAGGGAAAAACCCTCCTAGAGTGCTCCATAATTTCTTCATTCAACTGACATTCAGAATTCTGTAAACCAAGAGATAATATTAATAGGTAAGAAATTTTTTAAATTAAAAAAGAATACCTCATGACCTTTGTTTCAGAAAAATAGCTTTTTCATTATTTACCAGCAAATTAATCTCACCTAATTTCTTCTCTTCAAAATTATTTCATCTCAAGGGCTCTGCGTAGTATTCCAACAGTTTCACCTACACTTTTTTACACATCCTGTTTTCATCTAGGACTAGACTACGAAAGGCCTCACCAGAAGTGTTAGGAAACTTCAGTTTAAAAAAAGATGGTTAACAGCTTTCCGTACACCTGAATATATTAAAAGTTTGCAGTCCAGACCAAAATTATTCCCTTGTATTGCTTGCTCTTCTACATGTGTATTCTGTCAAACATTTATGACGTGCCTTGAACAGAATCATCCAAGGAAACCTAACTCTGTTCTTTCCCAGACCTAGAAATCATTCAAAATATCCTTCTGAACTGACATATCCGCCCACATAAAGCTCAGTAAGTGAATTATCTACATCATATAACATTATTAATTCTCTCCACAAACATTTAAGCAGGAGAGAAATCAAGGTTATAAGCAAAGAAAATCACTGCTAAATCTGCACTTAAGGATGAAGCAATCAATATTCAGGTACAAGACATAGATACATTGCAATGACATTGTGTGAAAAGAGGGCTTTAATCCAAAGGCCCTGATGACCTTTTCCACATCCACCTTCACTTCAACATATGCATATATAAATGGTACATAATGTTAACACAACCAAATCCAGTAAATTCATATACAAATATGACACAGAAACAGAGGCTGATATTTTCTAGACTATTTACACAAAGTTTCCTGTAATTTTATGATCACCCAAGCTTCCTACAAAAAATCCGAATATGTATGTGTTTGCCAGAATAAGAAAGGATGAGAAATGAAGATGCTTTCCAAGAATAAAGCTTTTCTCATGTGATTTCTAATCCCAAAGTACAAAGGGCATTGACCTCTGCAATATGCAATCTGACATATGTTAAATATAAAAGAACAGAAAGGGTAATGTGTTTAATATACCTAAGAATCAGAGGTTTGAAAAATTATTAAATCAGCTACAGTCACATCCATTTATGAAGCAGATTTAAAAAACAAACAAATGAACAAACAAACAAGTAAAATTATATTGCATCCATGTGATGGAAAAGCTAAAAATGTAGCAGAAGAGAAATAAAGTTGCATTGACATGACCAATTACTTCCAAAGCTCTGAACAACAGTTTTTTGACTTGACAACCATTAGGAGAATAATCTCGAGTCAAACATAAAATCTAAAATGTCTGCCAGTGAAATCATAGTCTATAAATATCACTGTGTGTACATACTTAATTTTGGATAAGCTCGTGGTAGATCTTGGTAATTAAGAACATAAATGTCTGGGGTAATTATTTTTTTTTCCAAGACTGACAAAGCTATCATCACCTTAAAGTTTGGAGCAGAATGAAAAAAATCATAGTGCTAAGAATAATCTAATTGAACTGAATTGTAAATATACTAATTTTTTTTCCAGTATTACTTAAGAATTTGGCTTTATAAGCATTAGCATATGTTAAACAAAAATGATAGGGCTGTAGGAAAATGCAGAGCTGTGCACCAAGATACTCCAAACAAGAACCTTGGAGTAAGACGTGCTGCTCTCCTTCAGACTGTAGAAGAAATCGAAGGAAACCACATCAAAGTATTTATAAATGATGAAAAATGTGTATTGCATTCATACAAATAGTGACAAGTTAAATGATGCAATGCCACCTCCAGTGTTATCCACATTAACAGAAGTCAGAGTAAAATTAAATTAAGATTCACCTAATGTAAACAAACAGAAAGGGTGAAAATAAAATTGCTTCAGAACTATGCCCAAAAATGTGTAATTATTTAAGCTTCAGGTAAAGCTTCAAAAAAAAAAAAAAAAAAAAAAAGTAGAAGAATGAACAAAGCATGTTCAGATATCAAAGTTTAAAACAAAAAAATTGATAGTAATTTTTAAACAAGCGTGACTAGGAAGTGTTTTTACCGCATCTCAGACACAACTTCTTAAAGTTATCTGGTTTTAAGGATATATTTAGGCAAAAAGGTTTTTACATTTCTGGCATAGTGAAGATATTAACTTGGAATCAATAGGGAACAGATGACTCCTAAAAGCCTGGAGTGGGGATTCTAAAATGAAGGATCGCTTTTGAGGCCCATATTACATACATACCAAAAAGTTTTGTAAATATCTCCTCACTATAAAATGTATTATTTAAAAAAAAAAAAAAAAAACCTAGGGTTACATTTCGATTTTTGTACGGATACTGTATTTTACTAATGTTCACCTCTACCTCAGAACTGTTAAAAACTCTGGTGCTTATCTTTAATGTTGTAGATTGAAACCTGTCCTCTACTGAAGGCTTATTTTTAAAAGGAGGTCATTCTGTAGATCAAACTCTAAACTTAATCTACCTTTTAAAAATAGCAGCCAGTTCATAAGCATATTTTTACCAAGTTCTGCATAGCAGACAAACATACTGCAAACATATCCCTCTTCTTACTTGCTCCTACCTGATCAGAGTAAGTTTATAAACACCCTAGCATGATATATCCTCTGCATTTAGGAATACTGGTTTATTAAACTGGAATTAAAGGAATACTGGTCAGGATTATCCAGAGAACAGTGCTTTTTGTTTGACAAGCATGTGATAAAGTTCTATAGTATCAGAAAACATGCTGGAAAAGAAATATACAAGCTGTCTGTTCCAAATGTGCTTTGGAACTCATTTAATAAACTGAGAATATATGCTGAGGAAATTCCTACATTATGAATGTCCTTGATTCTCAAAACAGAGAGCAAATGATGAGGTAATCCAAACATCGTTGAGCCTCTTCATCATTATAAGTCCCTGATGGACAAGTCTTTTATTAAAAAACCAAGACAGTCATGCAATGCAATCAAATAGTTACACATAGTATATATTAATATACTGACGCATTTCATTATTGTAGTGGTTGTACTTCTGCCCTTTTACTAGAGAGTCTACATATACTGACTGCATAATGACTACATACATTGACAACAAAGAACTATTATGAAAGTAACTTATACTTCTTCAAATTCAAATAATTGTCTAATTATATGTTTTCTATCATTCACAACTCTCAGGTAGCACTCGTATGAATATGTTCCAGTTTATGTGACGGCAGTTGTAACATAGCTTTGGACTTGCACAACTCCATGACAGAAGTGATGATCAGACAAATTCACTGCACACCGGGGACCTTATTGGAGACTGGATGAGAAGTATTACCGGAAGAAGAATGGGAGATTCCCTGTTTCCTTATCAACACAGGTATGATTATAGTTCTCAGTAAAGTTTAAAACAAAAAGATACTGTGTTAGCTGCTGTCATTACATATATGATCTATCTTTTAATCTTATCTCCATCAGATAAAAATGATTTGAAGAATATTCTGAGCAGCTCATCTTCATCCAAACAGAAATAAAATGCTGTGGGCCCTCAATGCATGCAGTTTCCTCTCAAGATTTGTCTGAATATGGTTTTGAAAAAAAAGCCCAGAAAATTTGGACAGTGTGATTTGAACAAGAGCGAAACAGCCTTTTGGTAAAATTGATAAAGGCTTTGGTGTTTTTCCTAACATTTATTTTTTGATTATTTTATGGTTTTAAAAAAGCTTTCCTAAAGGAAAGAGAGGTAAAAAGCAGATTATCCTGTCACAGATGCAACTACCAGGTCTGTCACAGATGCAAATACCAAAATCTATACCTTGCAGAGAAACAGGTTTTAGGGACTCATCAGGGATGCTGGAACAAAAAAAATACTATTATTCTCAGAAGTAAAGTGCTGAAACAATTGTTAGAAGATCTCGCAGAGAGACCTAAATTTTAAAGCTGGGGGATACAGCCTATTTTGTTTAGGAGCTCTTTATTAAAGTTCTTAATGTGCCTCACAGGTCCACATACATCCAGATATCTGTGTAACTTTTTCTGTAAGCCATCACAGAAAAAATCCTTAATATATGTTAGCTACTGTCTGTAAGACAAACTGGTCACCTGAGGCATAAGTAATATCACTTAGGAGCAATGGAGATGCTTTGGCTGGATACAATTTTCAAATGGAAGAACGCTTAATTCCCAACTGAGGCCTGAACATTTTTTCTTAAGACCATTGTTACATTCTCTTCATGATATGATAAGGACCTCTCAGCACTCGGCTAGAAATCTGATACTGAGCATCTGGTAACATCAATTTTCCATAGTATCCAAAGGTGGCTACTTCACTAAACACGAGTGTTCTACCTTCCCATATGTCTTTATCAACAGTACCAGGAATCTAGCATTGCAAAAAAAATCCTGTTTTCCTTCAGAACACAAGGACAAAAATGAGTACTTTTCAAAGAGGAACTGTGTTAGTTTCTTTTTCTGGAAACACCTCTAGAACGTGCTGGAAAAAGCATTAAACACATATGTAGTAATGGTGACAGAAAGTAAAATTAACCGTACCGTAGCTATTTTGGGATATTCTAACACTGAGGAGACAATTTGGCTCTTCTGATTACAGGTTTTCCTAAGTAACACGTACTATCAGCCACACATATATCAAGTGGCTCAGTACTCAAGGTAAGTACTGCACAGCAGAACAGACTTTATTGAAGTAGAAGCAGATGAACATTAACAGTGACAAGCTACAAGTGGTAATCAGATGACCCTTTCTTGGAGCTTCAACTATTTTTACATCCGAAATCCTCTGAGATTCATGTTTTTTTGGAGGATGAACAAGTGAAGGAAAATTTTGTCTCATTTTTCTTAAGACCAGTGCTTTTTATTCCTTTACCATTTGACTTTTTGCCAGATGATAAGGAACGGTACTTTCACTACAAAACTAGGAGGAATTAGGGGTCTACCTGCAATGACAAATGCTAAGATTTTTTTGACCTCATTTTCTCAGAATGTAGGGCTCTGGAAAAACAATTTTACCTGAAGCAACTGATTTGCCTACATTCTTTGAGAACTACTTATAAGATGGTATGTTTCCCATTAATATGCTGCTTTATGAAGTACAATAAGCATGAGACATCCTAGTGTAAGAAGTTGGTTTTAAAGCATAGGGACTTACTTCAGTCCTAGTGACAGATCACAGACCAGAAGTGACAAAAAAAAAGAATTGTTCAGTAATGCAGTAAGGTGGAAAAGAGAAAATACTATTAAAAATCAAGTAGTATATCTATACATTTATTAACCACTGGGAAACCAATTATTTGTAAATAAAAACTGAGTAATATATATAGCAAAGAAAAGAACAAGAGACTGCAATTTTAAAGACAGAAATACACAAGACAGGTAGATGGAACTGTTCTATTGGTTTTGCCTTTTGTTTGGAGACAAAGGATGTCCAAAATGTATGTTTGACCCCAACAAACACCTTGACCAAGGAAATCCTGACTCAACTCAATTGGATCCGCTACACAAATTATACAATATACATACTTTTGTTAAAAAGGCAACATTTAAAATATTTGTTTTCACTTTAAGCAATATGCTTACTTCTTTTGCAGAACCTGATGCTCCAGGCTCATGTTTAGTACACAGCGGTCCAGCCTTCCATGCCTCTGTATCCCCACAGTCACAAAATCCACCTCCAGTGGAGCTATGCATCTGTAAAAACATGGTTTTCAGTCACGAAATATGCACACAAAAAGCAAGAGAAAAATAGAAACATGCATTAAGTCAAACACAAGTACAAGTCACTGCATAACCAATGGACTTATCACAAAATCTTTTCCTTTTTTTTAGATAAAAGGAGATTTATCAGGGGAGCAAGGGGAAAGAATGTAAACTTTTTGAGCAGAAAACAAAGGAGGAAATACAGTTGCTGCTGCAAAAAAAGTATGCAAATCTTAAATTTAACTAGAAAGTAGGTGAAAAATCCTGACTGATGAATAAATGCTTCATAAATGGCAAAAATAATAATTTCTGGGTTTATTACCAAAATTATAGCAAAGGTGCTTAATACTTTCTTTACAAATTACTTGGTAAAGTTTGAAAATAATCTGAACAAGAATATCTGTATATTAAACAGACATTTAGTAGTACCTCCACTTCTAACCAAAGAAAATAAGATATAATCAGAATCTAAACACATTCTTGCAAATGTAACTTTGAATTATACTTTCAGAAAAGTACAAATTCTGACCCTTCATTCTGGCACAGAGTTCAGACACAACTCAGACAAAAATAATTATCCTTAGATTATTCTATATCCCCAATCCTAAAATAATTATAAAAACACTAAGTGACCCAATAAGAAGACATTCAAAAATTTGTTATTTACTTGAAACATTTTAAAATAACCTGATCTAATTAGACGTGCTTCAAGCAGGTTGGACTAGGTGACCTCCTTAGGTCCCTTCCAACCTAAATTATTCTATGTATCTAAAAAGACCATAATCTGTATTCTTCAGATGGCATCTTTAAAATGGAAATGCAGCAGAACTGCTCCCATCTGACTACTATTTCCATGCTTCATGTTTTGCCTGAAATACAGCTTCTCAGCCCAGCTGTGATTCCAAATTGCCCTGTAGTCACTATTATATATTTTCCTTGGTTTTCATCTTACCTCTGTAAACTCTGTATGCATGCGTGTGTATAGGGAAGTTACATTTGCATTATCCAAGTAGTTTTGTACATCTTTGAATCAATATTTACAATACATTTTCAGATCAGTTATACACAGACTTATACAGTGGGGCAGAATATTGCGTTTTAGTCCCAGTTAATTTTAAGATTGCTAGGACCTTCTTCCAAACTGTCTCTCATTGATACATACTCACTTAAAGTGGTTTTATGACCAACTGATAATACAAATAAGACAAATCTCTTCAATGGATGTCATGTCAATCAGTAGAAGGAATAGTTGCAAAGAAAATCTAGCCCACTTTTTGGTTGTAAAAGATAATTAAATTGAATACATAATGTTTCTGTACATTTTCTTGCCTATTGCAGCAGAGTGAGACCAGCTTTAAAAATGGCACTTAGTATATTGTTTAGTATTTCTGCTTCCAAGGCTGTTGAAATTAGAGTCCTCACTGAAGAGGGCAAGCAAAAAACAGGGCCTGGGAAGGAAAGAGTGAATGACAGTTTAGGCAGTGAGTTAGCCAAGAATTATTGAAAAGATCCTTCTTCAATTAAAGCATGGGAATCTCTCAAAGATAACATAGACTTGCCTCAAAGAGAATCAAAAGGGTATCAGAAAGATATGCTCCAGTTCTAGAACAAACTCCTCAATAAAAAATGGATGCTTAACATTTGTTTTAACTTTGACATAGTCCACACTAAGCACAAAGTACTTTATGCAAATCTAAATGGAGGAACAGTGGAAATGTAAAGACTCCATCAGTGATATAAGTGCTGAAGTAAAGGCCCTTGTATACACACACTCATTCCAAATTTCCAAACAGTACTGACTGGCACTCAGGACAGGACTGTCATTTTCAGTAACAGCTTTTTGCTCTGACATACACTTCTGTGATACTGCCAAAAAGAAAAACGATGTATGCATTTGTAAACACTCCCTCACCCTTTGGTTCTTGAATTAGAAAGTTAGTGTTCTTAAAAGAGGCTCTACGTCTTTAGAAACATGAAAGATAATTAACTAAATAGTAAATCCCAGATTTTTTTTTTTTAATTGCAATTATTAATGGTTTATGTGCAGTTCATTATATCCTTAAAAAAAATCTTCTCTAAAGCTAGAAGTACAATCTCTTAATAGAAGATTTTTCTACCTTGTACCGGTGGTTCTTGTGAATGCTGTTCTGGAAGCAGTCCATACAGAGTACGCAAGTGGGATCAACTGCACAGTCTCTGCAACAAAAATGGTAACTGGGAAACTTTCTAAAACAAACACATCAAATTTTCATGCACAAAAGAAAATGCTGCTCTGAAAAAAAAAAAAAAAAAAAAAAAAAAAAGAGATTAACAAGAAATTAAAATTGTAAAAACATTGACTACTCCATGTCACAGAAATAAGATGAAAGCCAGTCTTGTTAGGCTTGAACCATGTACTCAAACTTGTTTTATCAGATTCTGTAAGAAACATGCTATTGTTCAACATCTAGTTCAAGCCTCTTTCACTATACAACTAAAATAGAATGGAAATTCTGATTACAGAATTAATTTCTTTTCAAATCTTTAGATGATAATCATCATTACAATAATTTAATACTTCACTAACGTTCATTTATTACCATAAATCTACTGCAAGGTGAGTTAAAGAAAAATTAAGCCAGAAATGCCTGCTAGATTTGAATGCCCAGTTCAAGACATTTAGATTTTAATATTTCAGAGTATCTATTATTTTTAGCATTTTAGAAGCCTAAAGCAAACATATATTTAGCTTCAGTTGCAGTAGTAGAGTACAGTATTTTGTATAACTACCACAACATTTTTGCAAGACAGGAACTCAAAAAAAAAAAAAAGAGACCAACTCTGAGATACATAGCTTTGTCTTTTTGCCTGCTATCATAAAATAACTCTGCAAAGGTAAGAACAGAGTTATTCCTGTTACAGCAGCACCAAACTGCCTTGATCATCCTTTTCCTTTGTACAATCCAATGCTGCATTCACTATACAGTTCCTAGCAAACACATAAGAACTTCTTCAAAGACCATTCTCTTTTCACATGTAACACTAACTTGTTCCAAGAAAAAGCTGAAAAGTATTTGATGGATTAAAACCTTACAGTATAATTCATAAAGTTTACAGAGAGCTTTCATTCTGACATTTCCTAAATTCTAAGGGCTTGTTTTCTAAATTGTATATTTTTTTCTAATTCTAAAGGCTGCATTTTTAGCCATAATATTCTTCATCCTTAATAATATCCTTTTGGTATTTCTGATCACATAACAATATCCTTTTGGTATTTCTGATCACATTTTCTAGGCTTTTAAAAAAACCCCAAAACTACAATGAACTATGACAATAACATCATATTAATATTAATGAACTGCCACCACAGCTGAAATCTTTACATCCACCACAAAGATATCTGGATTTTTTATATTAATATATTATTATTCATATTTTTCATATCAACTAATATGTGTATTAATTTATCAAATACATTATATCAAATCAATGGGATGCCATCTTTAATATAGTCCAGAATGAGAAAGAAGGTGAAAAATTACCATTGGTCACACAGCTATTGCTTAAGCAAAAGACTGATAATGCTCAGAAACACTGGATTCTGTTTCAGATTTTGAAAGGGTGAGTACTGTACAGCACACAGATTTTTATGTTTTTTTTTCCCTTAATTCAGGTACAGACCCCATACTAACATCCTATCATCCAATATTTTTAACCAAATACTTTTGGTACCTTTAGTATCCTATTTCTTTCCCCATTTCTCTGGCAGAACCTGCTTTTCATATGCAATTTTCCTCACTCTAAAGTGGTTTGAAATGTGAAACAAATGCCACTGCCAGTTAAGCAAAGGCCTACCATGGCACAAGCAATGAACAACTAATTTTATTAAACCACTTTTCAGCATTATCTCACCTGGGAACATTCATGATAACATATCCTTCACTCTTACCTGCAAGAGTATGTTGTCTCCCCTCCTTTGAACACCTTCCCACAGAGCTGGGAGGTTCCACTCTGTTGCAGTTTTTCCAGGAATATATCTGGGTCTTCCCCAAACAAATAACATTCCAGGGGGTATAATATTGCTGCCTGGACCATTTCTTCTTGTTTCTCCAGCAAGGGGTCCATTTCAGCTGAGTAAATATTTGGCACATGTTTTGCCAAGCACTGTAAAAATGTAGCTTGGAAGTTGAACCTTTCATCACACCACTGCAAGAGAAGTACACCCATGGATAAACATAAATGAATGAATAAATATAAAGAAAATAAGATTAAGCACTTCTACTGTGAATACAGAATTCTCTTCCACATCAGAAGTCAGTTCTGTAAGCAATAAAATCCAAGAAACCATGGTTTCCCAAGAATTTCTCTGATATTTTCCTTTCAGTACCCACCACAGTAACCTCTGTTCCCTTGAAGTCTTCTACTAAACACTCTGAGGCAAGAGCTGGCAAGTGCTATGCTACTCTAGAGCAACCCATACACTAATTAATTTTCAACAACTTGCTTGCCAACAAGCCAGCCAATACACAAATCTGGATGTCTGTTCAGCTGCCGACAAATGGAAAGAGCAGCAGCAGTGGGTATCCCTGTCTTAGCTGGGAAATAAGTTTGGGATTCATTCCCTAGCCCACTTGATAGTCACAAAATGGGCAGCAACTTAATAGTCTTTGCAACTGTTACCCTTCAGTAAAATCTTGTTGAAACTGGTCATCAAGGTTCAATAGTTACTGAGGGAGAAAAAGGCTCAACTGATTATATAAGCTTAATGTCCTTGGGAAACCAGACTAAAACGCAATTTCATATCTATAAGACCATTAATAAAAGTACCTGTGGTTTGACTTGAGGTTCTTCGTTTTCTTAATTTAAGTCCCTAATTTTACTTGCAGCTACTCTAGTTCTCTGAACATTCTGTCCAATTGTTCCATTCCTGTCCTTCAAGTCTAAATATTCTTTCTTTCACATTATTCCCGTTATTTATTTTGGTTATCCCCATTGCAAATCAGATAACAAGTTCACCCACTAAGGCTCCTAAAGACAATCTCCTTTCATACACAAACTGGATTTATGCCCAAAAATTTCGTTTTGCAAGAAAAAAACCCCACACACATATGTAACTTCCCAAATAGCTCTAAGGGAAATTTCCTCTAGGCTAGCAAGCAGAGAAAGAGCAAAGCAACCACCAGAGAATTCAGATTGAGAGAAGTCTCAAAGTAGACTATTCAACTTTTTTAAAGGATGAAAATGCACATGATCTTATGTAAATGACAAAAAAAATCCCAATTTCTGACTTAAAATGAAACCTACATCGATCAGTGGATTGCTCCCAAAATTGACAGCAATGAGGGATTAAATAACAGATCTATGGCTACAGCTCCCTAGTTTACTACCTAGATTAGAGCAGTTTTCCAAAAAAAAAGAAATTTATCTAGAACACCTGCATTCCAAGTGCTGCAGTCCCAGTACTCTGAAAGCCAGATCTGCAAACATTATGTAGAAATTGCGTACTTGTTTTCTGAAAAACTGTATGTCTACCTAATACAGATGAGCACAAAAAAACCTGCCTACGTGCAAAATCTAAACAGGAGAAATAGAAATGAGCTACCACATTGCAACAGCCTAGATTAACAGCCATTTCTCAAAACTAATCTGTTAAAGGTGATTCGTTCCACATCGTAGTCACTCTAAACACTTGCTTTATGACTTCAATAAGATACATTACACTTCTAGTATGTTTAGTTTTAGCTTGAGGCTCCTACTAGTATTTTGGCCATCCATCTTCCTTAGCACTACCCTTAGGTAGTCCCTTACTTCCTTTATCATGGTGATCCACGAACTCAAAGTTATGGAAGAAAATGCATGGCAGACAGCGATGGAAAAGAGAAGCCATGCACAATGTAGTCAAGCAGGAGAACAAATTTGTCCTAAAACCATCCTAAAATATCCTCATTTTATAAGTGCAGGTTGATCAGTCTAATCAGATTTCTTGAATCACAAAACATTCAACCCATCCTTCAGTATCTGAAAATGAACATTTATCCATGAAGCAAAGGGAACCACTTATTTAAATTCCAATTCTAACAAAAATTCTTGATCAAGAAGAGATTTATTACTTGAGCAGTAAGCACCACCTTGATCACCATATAGGTCATAAAAACTTTACCATACACATGCATGTAATCCATACACATTCTGTATACACATACATACATGCACTCAAATATATAGGCATGTATTTATTTTCAGATATTCCCAGTGTTAAGGAACAAAAGGAAAAGGAAAGAAATTAGCTGACTGTCTTTTTATTTTAATTACGTTGTTCAAATTTTTCAA
Organism: Tyto alba; assembly: GCF_018691265.1. Classification (NCBI taxonomy): domain Eukaryota; kingdom Metazoa; phylum Chordata; class Aves; order Strigiformes; family Tytonidae; genus Tyto; species Tyto alba. The sequence goes on from NW_024881280.1 coordinate 9,330,585, forward strand.
CTACATAGCAACAAATTTTTTATTAAAAATTATGCTTACCTAGGGCATAAAGACACCAAATTATAAAAAGCAACTGAAAAGTTAAATCCCGATTTATCAAATACTTGCATAACAACACTTGAAAAAGAAAAATACCACACTTAGCTGGCGGTTCTCAGAAAGATATCAAATTGTAAAAGGTAACTGAAATCTGAGTTCCTTGATCACATATGTCTATGCTTTATGTCTGATTTAAGATGAGCGGAAGTGAATTATTCCCATCATAATTAAACTCTGTAATTCAATGTTCCTCCTTAACCATCCTTCCTCCTGTAGCTTACCTATACTGCACTACAGCTTTAGCAAGTTCCCCATCCAATTTGGTTACTCTGTTTGTCCAAATGGGGATGTGTGGGATGTGACCCCATGGCACGCTCTCTTTCTAAAGCACAGGAGAATCCCAGTCTGTAGCTCTTCTTTGTAAAATGTGTTCCCAAGAGATGGTGTAAGTTTAGCTTCTGTGTTGTTGGAACAGAGCACATAATAGCTTTAAGAAACACAGGGCTAAACTTTCCTGAAAATCTGCCAGAAGTGTAGAATGGGTTCTCACACAGCCTAACTCACAAGCATTTCAAGCATTCCTGTGCAAAGCTTTTAATTCTATTTAAATGTTGTCCAGAGAAGGGAGGACAGAAAGTAGAGAACAAGAGGGAAGAAGGGAAGAAAGAGAACTCTCTCAAGCAGTCTGGCTGCGTTCTGGTAAACTCACTAAATTATATCCTCAGCCTAACACATCACCCCAGAAATATCCATTATATTCACAAGAGAAACAACAATATTCTTTTTCTTATTTCTAAAAGCTGCACCAGGCTAAACTTCAGACCTATCCTATTCCCTCTGTGCCTCCTAGGAGAAGTAATTTATTCCTTCCATCAAAATCTTCTTAGCATACTATATTCAACTGTATAAAATTACAGACAAAACTATCAGAAATACAGAAGCTTCCAAATAAAGCACACCCCTAAGTTAAGACTGACTGTCCAATGATAGCTTAGTCCCCTCATGAACACATACTGAAAATCAGTAAATGCTTTGATTAATGCTTTGAGTAGTCCCCACCTTCCCTCTGCTCACTCACTCCTTTACCAGAGCACATGCCTGTCAAGTGCTCAGTTGCTACCAAAATAAAAAAACATATAAATTAATACACTGTTAGCTTCTCTTTATTGACCATGTACTGACCAGTGAAAAGAAAATAAAATACTGTATCATCATCATTTAAATTCTAACCATCCTATGCACAGGATGAGCAGGGAGCCTAGCAAAGCCTAAGAGCTGTGCAAGACAGCTGCAAGCGGAGATAGGGCTTGCACTGCAGCTTTCTGCCCAGCACTGGCATGGGCTGCCCTGAAAGACTGTGGAGTTGCCATCCTTGGACATATTCAAAAGCCAGCTGGACACGGTGCTGGGCAACCTGTTCTAGGTGACCCTGCTTGAGCCGGGAATTTGGACAGGATGACCTCCAGAGGTCCCTTCCAGCCTCAACCATTCTGGAATTCAAATGCCTTTAACCAGGAGAAATCTTATTTCTTTCTCAATCTCTACTAATCTTCCAATTTCTGCTACAAGTAAGCCCTACAGAAAAGTAATTTTTCAAATTTGATTCCGCTGAAAAATAAATTTGAAATAATGTACTGAAAGAGGCAGATGTCATGAGATAACATGAATAAGATAAAACCATTATCATGTAACTAAAATACTACTATCGGTCAGCTCTCCACAGCCCCCCAGTGCTCACACTCTACTCAGTGGGGCCCACAGACTGGAACTAACAGAGCAAAGCCCAAAGGAAGCAGGCCTGAATACACTCCACTCCAACTGACACTATTCGACTGGAAAATATTTTTGGGCTCTAAGCTGAGAACTATTGAATTTAGAAAAAAAATCACCTCTATATACATTTGCAGTAAATTAAGGCTTCACCTCAAATCTGAATTCTGAAATTTCTCGGCTTTCAAATTTCTGTATTAGCAACCTTAGTTCTTTTGATGGGTTTTTTTGACATTTTCTCATTTTTATTAAAAGTTAGCTGAAGAAACAGCCATGCCATCACATGGACCATACAGACATACACATGTGGCCCAGAAATAAAACCTCCCTAAACAACGACCAGAAGAGCTAGGAGTCATCATGGCAGCAGCACACCACCACTCTTCCCATGGAGGGAGCAACACCCACACCACGTTGGTGGGCATTCCCAGGTATTGAAAACAGCAGGCAAAGGTGACATTCGGGAACCTGACACTAGCAAAGAGCATGTGTCAAAGACAAGAATTGTCTCCTTTTACACTCTATAGCTCTAACCTTCTCCAGTCCCATCTCTCTTCCTCCTTTAATCATGCATTCCTGTCACATCCTCCTTTTTTTAAGATGGCAGTAATTTTCAAACTGCGTGAACAAGGGAAGCGAAGGGAACCAGGAGGAGTTGCAATGCTCTTTCTCAAACGTAAGCAGTTTTGTCAAAAGAGCAGAGACAGCAACCATTTTGGCCAAGACATTTGATTTGTTCTGTATAAGAAAAGCAGTAATCTGTAATCTTTAATGGCTCTTCAGAAGAATAGGACTACAGAAGCAGTACCTCACAACATCACTTGAGAAAGAATCATTAGGAGATAATCTCTTATTTCGCACAGAAGCACATCGTCCGTCCTCTGTGGGATGAGACCACTAATATTTCTTCCCAGGTGTAAGCATACAGATATCTTCCCAGAAGTCAATTCCAAGCAAACACACAGGTTTCTCCTACATCTAAAAGGACAGTTTGGAGACTTTTTCCAAACCCTTTAAATAAACATCATGTCAGAAAAGTTCAGAGGATGAAGAATTATATTTGCTTACAAATACTGCTATAAAAAGAACAAAATATCTGTCATTGATATATCAAATACATCCATATCCAATTTTGTCATTCACAAACATATTCATTTGTGAATACTGCAAACAGTAACAGGAATGAGAGCTAAGTACACAAGGAAAAAGATAAAAAAGTTAACAAACTCTCTCAATTCACTTTTCACCAACAGATCAAGCATTGAATGAGATTTCTCACCACTATGACATAATTTCCTTATCACTGCAACAGGTTTATTACATACATTAATTCAGTAGCCATTACATCCATGACAGTTTTTTACTTACATTCTACAGTTCTGTTTGAATTCTAAAGTATTTTCAAACTAACAGTTTGCATTAGGCAATACTATAAAAAGCAACTCTACTTTAACTGCACTGACTGACACACTGATCTTTTCATGAAAAAGTGACTGCATAAATTTCAAGGCTATATTTTTAGATATATACACTAATGTAATCAGTGAAAAGAAGGAGTATTAATATTTATCAACACTAAATAACAAATTATGAAGGAATAGACACTGCCAGTAGCACAGACTGAAACCTGTACCTGGTCCAATATTCCAGATTAAAGAGCAGAAAAAAGCTTAGTTTGTGCATGACATAAATCTGTCAAGCATGAGATGGCAATACCAGCTGTCTGTCAAAACAGCTGGTGGAAGCAGGATTTTAAAAGTAAAAATATTAAAATGCTGGGGACATACTGATTTGAAGCAGTTGCCGTTCAACATAAAATTCCAAATGCAAAAGGCTGCTTTACTTTAATGCACAGAACAGGTATTACTAGTTAAAACAGAAATTACCAGGACAACAGATCCTAGATAGCTTTTATTCTGATATCGTCATTCCAACTGAGCAGCATAAAAACACATTTTAAAAGGAAAACATGCAGAAGTTCTTTAGTAAATATACAGAACATTTAACATTTCTTTAGAAAGCAAAAGATTCTTGAACTAACACTTTCATATAAGGTTCTGCTTTTAAATGTTTACTTCCATTTTTTCTTCTGTTTATTTTGATTTAAAAATATTGGTTTTTAATTGCACTTAAAATAAGATGAACCACAGTACAGAACACTTAGGCATTATTTTTAGTAAAAATAACAAGGAGACAAGGCAATCTATTTCAACCTCAAAAGATATACATTCCCCAAAGAAGCAACTTAAAAAATAAGCACTAGAAATTAATTAGCATATTTGTTCTTCCCTGCCTTAAATCAAACTGATTTTTTTGGGGAGCATATATTCTATCTAGGGAAGGGCACAGTTCAGGGAGCTAAAATGGAGACTCACCCTAGTGTTTTGTCACATAAGCACTATGTAGCCGTTCATGACATATTTCACATTCTCCAACAAAGTATAGCCAATGTTTCAGTATAGAATCTAAGCTTTAAAAATGACCTTTTAGAACTCAATTATGAAAGATATGCTTTCTGACATGTCAGTCACATGAGTCCTTTATACAACATAGCCGGGGACCAGCCACGTAACCAACTTTGGTCTGCTCTGGATATCAGTAATTACACTGAAAGAAGCAAGTTTGGTTTCAAAAGTTATTTTCTATTGGCACAACATGGGTAACATTCAAGACTGTCTAGCATTGTCCTAACAAAACATCAACTCTGACCTGAAGACATAAAAGAACTGTTTGATCTCTACATTCATTTAAATTTTGGCCCTGAAGCCAAAGCAGGGTGCCAATTAATGTTAAAAGATGCTTTAATGATGCAGGTGTCTCCCCACTGGGAATGAGACTCATAAAAACAGCACAGACTACTAAAGCTTTGTCTACAGTAGAATCTACCTTGATTCCAGTAGTCTCCAATGACTACCAGTTTAGCTGAACAGAGCAAACCAGTAACAACCAGAGAAGCAAAAGTAACCACCAGCACCATTGGTTACTGTTTTCACTGCTGAACAGCTAGTATTAATGTCATCTTCGGGTTAAACAACACACAGACCCAAGCTGTTCAACCTCTTTGAAACAGCAGGTCAGGTGTCAGTTTTAAATCACAGTCATCTCCAAAATCACAAGACTGCAGCTTTAGTTCATGGGTGTAACTGCTTGAATGCAAACAGGTGCCCAGGGAGACATCCAAAGTGAAATCTAAGGGCCTCTGCCAACCCTTAGATACCTCTACAGTACTGCCTACCAACTGGACACTCTAGCCTAAATATGCTACCAAATTAGGAGGATATTACTAAGCAGTTCAACAGGCAAAACAAAGTAGCCAGAAATTCTAGAAGTAATACCCAAGTCTTTGATACATCCTATCTAAACACCTGTCACATTCCCAATTTTCTGGTCAAACCTGGGTTAGGTAGATAGCAATGTACAATTAACAGGTCAACACTAGAGGAAACAGGAATTCAGTATCACATATTAAAGCAAAATAATATGTAATATATATTTTAGTGGGGGAAAGGGAAAAGTTATTCTCCTAGAAAAAGAGCAAAATCATCATCTTTGCAGAGTTACTTGTAGTATTCTAAGACTTTAAAACCAAACCTTTTCTTTTTGGTTCTGCCTATTCATTTGACAGATCCTTTACATTTTGTTTCTAGTGAAAAAAAAAAGGAAATACTTTGATTCTTTCAAGCCTTAACACCCATATCATGGTCTCCTACCCTTGAAGGAGGTAGATAAGGAACTTATCTACCAAATTTCTTAGCACCAGAATGCACTTCAAAAATTGCAACTGCAGTGGATATTTATAAAGAAATAATTAATGTATTTGGTATATTTATGTTTAAAAAACAAAAAACACACACTAGTTTTTTGTATTAATTCCTGTGTACTCAAACTTGTCTTGCAACCACCCAATTTTCATGAATGTTAAGATCCATCATGTATATAGTCTAATTCTGCAGTGAAAGAATGTGTAATAAAGTTCAGGTGAATCTATCTGTATTTAGCACTCTCTCAGCATCTCCCAAATGCTTTCCCTTATACAGCAAAACCAACCTGTTTATCCCTAGCATCTCTACTGCTTTGGGATCTAGAAGCTACTTAAAGTGTTGCATGCTATCAGGAACAACCACTTGCACCTATGTTCTCCTGGAGTCACAGACCTCCCACAGCACTGTAACAGCAGTATATCAGAATTACAGCAACCATAATGTGTGCACTTTATGTGGACTTGAGCAAAGATGTCAGATACTGTCACAATAGCAGTTCACTCCTGCACTAACAAAAACCACAAAAATTACAAAGAAGCATGAGTAAACATGAAAGCAGACAAGGAAGGAAAACCCACAGCATTGCTCAGTGCCATAACAAAACGAAAGCACTTCAATAGAATGCTAAATACATAAGGACACAAGCAGGACCTTGGCAATACTCTAGTTACCTGATGCAATTTCATGGACACTGATACAAGTGTACAGTATACACTGTTCTGCTAGCACACAGCACTGGTCTAAAAACTCTAGCTTTGACTGTATGCAATTCAGGGCTTATTTACACAAAAGAAAATGCCAGTTTACCTAAAAGTAAAATTTTAAACTAATTTAGTTTAACATAGACTGATGTAAAATTATATGACATGTCATCTGGCCTAGGCAGGTTAATTCAGTTTAGGAGAGGTTAGATTTAAAACTGGAAGAAGTCACTGCAACTTCAAAATAAGATGCCAAATTAAGATTTCAATAATCTCAAGAAATAACTTGCATATGAATACGAATAACCCCTCCATATTACTAGTTGGTTACAACACAGATACAGAAGCAAAGCTCTTCATATGCATTTTCTCAACTACGTAATAGCACTGAACAACAAGAAACAAGATCTGAAATACTTTAGAATGCACAAGCACCTGTATCATATTTTGCTTTCTGACATTAAAATTCAAAATCAAGTTATTTTCCTGCCTTTAAGGCAAATAGCCTAATAATAAAGCTCTTCTCTTCTTGTACACCACTACCCCACTTACATCTATACTTTTGCATAGGAATATTGACTGATGACAAAAGATGGGACTTCTGAAAAAAATCCCTTTTCCTCACAATTACTGAGAAGGTACACATACATGAAAATTTGAAGATCTAGCATAAATTCACATCTCTGAAATATTTTAATAACTAAACCCTATTCGTATATTCCAGATAACAACCACCAAAGCAGGCAGGAGTCAAAATGGAATTTGTTTAGAATACAGATGGACAAACAACCAAAGAGCTGGCTCCAGCCTGCAAAGCAGGCTTTTATCAGGCCACAGGCAATGCCTGCTAGCCAACTGCTAGACAAGCCAAGCCCAGCCCAGCCCACCCATCAGCCAAGTAAACTGCGGATGCTGTTGGGAAAGAAAGTAAACTTAAGTTTCATAGACAGGGTTTACTACAAGGTCAGTGCCAGTGCAGCCCAAATTCAGCTCGCTCTCTTTCAGGGCAGCTCAGCTCAGGAAGCAATACAGCCACTACGGAGGAGTAGAGGGCAGAGACAGGACCTAACTTCAACGAATGCAATGAAACATCAACTCAGATATTTCCAACTACAGTCATCCAACCCGAAGAGTTGGAGTACTGTGCACAGAAGAAACCACTAAGTCGGGCTGGGTGCAGAAGAGTTTATTAACTGAGTCACCACCATCTACTCCAGAATCAGGCTGGCTCATCACTCAGGTAATCCTGCCTCATGCACTCAGTGCTCTGGGAAGGTTTACGGGTGTCACAGCCAGATGTGGTGCTACACTGCAACCAACAGCACCCAGGGCCAGAGATGAAAAAGGAGAACAAGAGTCTGACTGGGCTGACACTGATACAGACTTGACAAGTTCAGCTCTGGGACCTACAACATATGAAGGACATAGAACTGTTCAAGCAAGTCCAGATGAACACCACAAAGATGATTGGGGGGGCTGGGGCACCTCCCTTATGAGGCCAGGCTGAGAGAGTTGGGGGGGTTCAGCCTGGAGAAGAGAAGGCTCCAGGGAGATCTCATAGCAGCCTTCCAGTACTTCAAGGGGGCTCCAGGAAAGGTGGGGAGGGGCTCTTGATCAGGCAGTATAGGGATAGGATGAGGGGTAAACATTTTAAACTGAAAGAGGGGAGATTTGGATTAGATATAAGGAAGAAATTATTCCCTGTGAGGGTGGTAAGGTGCTCGCACAGGTTGCCCAGAGCAGCTGTGGCTGCCCCCTCCCTGGAAGGGTTCAAGGCCAGGTTGGACGGGGCTGGGAGCACCCTGGACTGGGGGAAGGGGGCCCTGCCCGGGGCAGGGGGGTTGGGACTAGGTGATCTTTAAGGTCCTTTCCAACCCAAACCATTCTATGGTTCTACGTCCAGTAAGGCAGAAGGTTCAGAGAGGTGTTTCTGCTCTACACTCCCTCAGCTTCCTGATTCAAGAACCACAGTGAAAGGACATTCAGACCAACTGTGCACAGTGAAAACACATGTCAGTCAGTATACAGTAGTTCCACCAAATTACTGCCATCTTTAGCACAGCAGTAAATTCGGTGTACTGCTTCCAGATTACAGCCATCTCTGGCATCAGTTCAGCCAGGTTTGCAATCTAACTTCATGAACACTGTCAGACCCAACCTAAATCCATATCCCCAGCTCTCCTTCTCACTTAATATAATGCCCTCATTCAATACTCTCTGTCACATTCCTGCAGTTTGCTTGGATATATGGCAGACAACACAGCCTGGGTTGGTCAGCCTGGTCCAACATGTCTTGGAATAATGGTAATTTTGGTACAGAGACTCTCCATTGGCTGAAACCACATAAAAATTAAGACAACTCAGTAAACCAACATCAACATTGAGCAGCTAAGGATTTCTTCAACATCTTTCCTCGTGTTTTCCACAACACCACTATTATCAGTTTCATGCATTGCCTGGGCTAACTCAGCCTCTTATGTTTCCTACTAATGAAAGGCTGATTGCATTGTTTTGCTGCTGATTGCAACTATTGCCTGCACTACCCCTCTGATTATACGCATGGCTGTCAAGCTTCAGGAATTGTCTGACTCACGTTACACTGTTTGACATTATAATGCAATCAAGTTACATTTTCACTAGTTTAAAATCAAATTGTTCCTACTATAGAAAAAAAAAAATCCACACCTAGGTCTGTTATGGCCACAGAAATATATTTCATTTCAGAAATGGCTCTGTGGTCACAGACTGCATCCTTATAATTGGCAGACAGCCTTACAATTTGGTGTACCTTTCCTCTTAGAATAACAGTTGTTGGCTTAGCACTGCCACCTGCAAGAGGAGTTCCGTGAGTAAACATCTCTCTGTTTATATCTTCCTAATTTTATTAATGGTGTGTAGCATCATGTAAACAGTAGCTATTCTACAGTCTTGCCAGTGCCCAACTTGTAAATATCCACAGGTAAGAGTTTCAAAACCACACATGTTCCAGTTGCTACAGGAAAATGTAACATAAGACCTAAGTTTCTGATACACATTCAGACTCCCTTTCTTGACAGCCTTTGGGTTTTAAACTGCTCTAGCAAAAGTGTCTGCAACATAGTAATCACTTCATAAGGCTGTGACAGAGAGCACAGAAGTCCCTTACCTACCTCAACTAGGCAGACTCAACACCGAGTTGTGTCCAGCAAGGGAATATTGAATCTATAGGTGATTAAAACCATTCACAGGAAAAAAAAAAAAAAAAAAGAAAAAAAAAAAAAAAGGAAAGGATCATTCTGCTCAGCAAATAAACAACTGTCTCCATCTAAATCCTTTCTGAACTGCACTATTTGTTGCTTCATTCACATGCCGCAGAACAGTAATTTTTTTATTTGGCCTTTTTTGCTCCAGAGTAAAGTCACCTTCAATTAAGAAAGCTAAAGTCAGGAAAAGGATAAAAGAGGCAAGTACACACTACGGCGTTATAAGGATGCAGGATACCGTTTTAAGCCTTCTAAAGTTTGATCTCGTTTAATTACGTAGAGGTCAAACGAAGCCGGGGGGGTGGGGGTGTCGAGATGCTGCGGGGTGCTGGCGACAAACCGCCTCCCTCAGTGCCGCGGGGCAGAGGCTCCCCGGGCCCGGGGCAGGGCCGCTTCTCCCTCCGGGCCGGGAGCGGGGCTGTGCCGGGGGGCTGCGGCCGCCCGCTCTCCTCCCCGCGCTCCGGCCCCACAGCCCGCCGCCGCCCATAGCGGGCGCACAACGGCGCGTCCCGTTCCCCCGCGGCACCCCCCTCCCACCCACACCCGTCCCCCCGCGGCGGGGAAGGGGGCGCCGGTTCCCTCGGCGGCCGGAAAACCCGGGCGGAGCGGCGGGGCCGCAGCGCGGACAGGGCACAGGCTGCCCCCGCGCGGGGGTAGGGAGGGACGCCGCCGCCTCACCGTAGCTCGTTCCTGGGGCTGCGCGGCGACCCGGTCGCCCGCCGCGGGCGGGCTGTCGTCTCCGTCCGCCATTTTGAGAGCGAGGGGACACGGCCGGCAACACCGCCGCCCTGGGAAGAACCGCCGCCGTCAGCCCGACCGCCGCGCCCGCCCCGCGTCGCGTCGCCTTCACGGCCCTGGCTGCAGCACGCAGGCGCCGCCCCGCCTCCGCGCAGGCTCGGCGGGCTGAGGGGCGGTGGGGGGGGCGGAGGGCGGGAGCCGTCGGCGTTCGGGGGGCGCGGGCGCCTTGGCGTGGCCAGGCCCGCTGAGGAACCCTGTGAGGAGCGTAGGAGGCAGCAGGAGCAGCTGTAGGCATATGCCTTTCTCCACAGTCAAAGCTTTTCCTCCCCCCGACCTTGCTACAGTAGATGATGACTATTCTGGGTACTTTGCATTTGCTACTCTGGCAGAAGATTAGGGTATTGAGGAACTTGGCTGATACGTGACAGACCTGGCCGAAGTGCTGCTGAAAGTTTTCCAGGTGGTTGGAAACCTGTCCAGTTCCACAGCTGCCGGTGTTTGTACCTTTCTAGGGCTGGAGAAATAGCCAACTAGCCATAGCTCTGGACCGTGCATACTAACCACCTATCAAATGCCAGATGTCTCTGTTATGAAGACTGCCTTCTTCCATTGTAGTCTCACTGCTTCAAGGCTCCAGGCAACTTTTCCATGGTCTTCAGTTATCGGAATGGATGTGATAAATTTTACAGGTGATCTTTCAGGTATATCCAATAGATTTTTCTCACTGTACCTGGCCACAGGTAGGCTCGATGTTATTCTGCCTTCAGAACATAGAATCACAAAATGGTTTGGATGGGAAGGGACCTTAAAGATCACGTAGTCCCAGCCCCTGGCCATGTGCAGAGACCCCTTCCCCCAGCCCAGGTTGCTCCCAGCCCCGTCCAACCTGGCCCTGAACCCTTCCAGGGAGGGGGCAGCCACAGCTGCTCTGGGCACCCTGGGCCAGCGCCTCACCACCCACGTAAGGAAGAATTTCTTATATCTAATCTAAATCTACCCTCTTCCAGTTTAAAACCGCTACCCCTCGTCCCATCACTACATGCCCTTCTGATTGTAGCTATTCTGTTGTAGCTACTACTCATCTTCTTTTTAAGAAGTCACTGCAGGCTTATTTACCTTATTGGTACCTGTCACTTAAAATCACCATGTAGATATTGTCACTGAGACAGGTTTAGGCACAAGAGGTAAAAAAAGAGTGAATTTTGCCATTAAATCACTTAATTAAAAGCTTCATCTAGTTTCATCTGTACGTGTTGCAGATCGGTACTCAGTCTTCTGATAGCAGGGCTGACCACTAACCAGCAGCATTTGTACAACAGCCGAGTGTAGGCTGTGATTACCAGAGTCCTCCTCATGTTCTAGCATCAACAGTAGCAATCGTATAATCCAGCTTCCGATGTAGTTGAGCAAGACAAGCAAGGCTGTGATTCCAACAAACACGCTCAAGCAGCAGGAGGACTGCCTGCAGTTCCCTCTAATGTGAGGCAAGTGTCTTGTGTGGACATATCTTTTAGCTGAACTATCATTTTGCTTTACTTTGGGACTTTGAGAAGAAGTTATACTAATGTAAACCAGCTGATTAAACTTAACAAAATAATACAAAAAAGAAAGATTTGGAACATGCTGGGAGACAGCAAAATAAGTGGCAGTGAACCTCCGAAAAAACAAGTTGGCACCACTATCCAGAAATTACACAAAACACCAAGATCTCCATGGATACTGAAGTAATAGAGGAAATAAGAAGAACAAAACAGGAATTCAGATAAATTTTAATGGAGACAAAATGCTGAAGCGTGGCAGTCCTGCTAGAGCTAAAATAAAATGGTAGAGCTCCAGGAAGAAATTGAGCAAACCCTATTTTTCAAAATTACTTCCCAGATTAGCTGGATTGCTGATTGCTAACTGTTGATTTAAAAGCTGTTGTTTGGGATGTTCTTTGTGGGAAGTAGGAAGCAGACAAGCAAGATGGAAAGCAGATGAAAAAAACATAGAAAACATACATTAAGTCCCACAAAAGAGCAGCTAAATTATCAAGAAAGCTGAAAAGGGGCACGATATATTAATGAAGTGTAACTGATCTGAAAAGTGTTTGTCTTGATCAATGCCAAAAATGAAATCCTTGTCCTATGATAAATTATATGAGAAAGGATAATGCAAATTGAGCAATATTGAAGTAGAAACTTCTATCTGAAAAGTTGTTTGAGAATACACTAAATATCGAAGAAAACAGTGATGGAAAGTGACAGCAGCTTTTTCAGCTAAACTCAAGATGGTACCAAAGAAACCTCAACAGTAAATGTGGGCAGCAGTTAGGAAAAACAGCGTTGATAGCAAGGAATAACTTTCCAATTATGAAACTGTACAGTTGCTATAGTAAGGTTTAAAATGGTGTATATGAAAAAAAAATGTTCAAAAGACCATATTAAGACATTAAATATGTCAGGAGCAAAAAAAAAGTCAATTGCCTGGATTTGTGAGCAGGGAGAATTATAGATACTGACGGGTGGGGGGAAAAAAGGAAAAAAAAAAGTGCACGTTTATATGCTGCACTTGGAAGAAAGAAGGGCGAGACACTGATCGCGGCCGCTCCTGACGGCAGGGATGGCCCGAGGCCTTGCAGCACATACTTCTCCCGCCCATCACGGAAACGGCTTAAAGCCCAAGGCAGACCGGGCGTTTCGGCCCGTTTCGTGGTACCCCCGGCCTTCCCAGGCCCGGCGGGCGGCGGGCACGGCGGCCCCGCCGAAAGGGGCGAAGCGCCCGCCTCCTTCCCCTCACAGCCACCGGTCCTCCCAGCTAACCACAGACGAGCGGCAGGGGCGGCCCGACAAGCCCGGGGGGCGGGCCGCGATGCGGAAGTGCCGAAGCCAGCGGCGCGGCGCTGCCCGGCGGCGGGCAGGCGGGAGCCGCGGTGCGCGGTGCCGGCGGGGCGCAGGATGCTGCGGCTGGCCGCCGGGCTGCTGACAGCGGCCTCGGTGGCGCTGGTGCTGGATTGGTACGCGCCTTCCAGAGCGTCGCTGCCGGCTGAGCGCCACCGCCGCCGGTGGGCCCCTCAGCCCGCCCCCGGGGCGGAGGCCGCCGGCCTGCTGTGGGTAGTGCAGGTGAGTGGGGGCTTGGCGGGGCTCCGGCGCGGCGGAGGTCGCTGGGGAGGCGGGGGGGGCGAAGGGGGGGTGAGGAGCTGTGGCACCTTGGCCCGGCAAACGTTCCCCTTCGGCTCGCCCTCAAGGCTGGGTTACGGGTGTTCGGCCACTCTGCTAGACTGCCCAAAACATAAGATGTGCGTGGGGAAGCGGGCAGTTAGAACTCACTTGGTCATTACCGCGCCCTGTATATTGCACCGCTACCCGATATGGTATTAGCTGATATCCCGGTGAGAAATGTAGCCTCTGCCTGTCCCTCTCCCCTCCCAAAACTTAGAAAAGTTGCGTGGCTGAGAAAGGAGTTACACAGGATTTTAGCCACAGAAGGTACTGGGCCAGTCTGAGTGATGTACGTTAGGTTAAACATGCATAGCTTTGTTTCTAGGTTGAACGTAAAATCCAGATTAACCTGGCATAGTCTTGGAAGTCAGCTGTCACAGCTGGGTGCTTCTGGTGCCTCTTTTCTGACTCTTCCTCCCTCCTGAGCATTCCCAAAGCATAGGCTTCAGGAATGTGTAACTAACTGCAAGCTGCTTATGTATTTGCAGGTAGTTGGCAGCTGAGAATCACTGTGCACTTCCTTCTCACAAATAGGCTGCTTTTACTATTTTGCTTTTATTTTCAAACTCAAGGCCACTTTGCCTAAATTTATTAGCTGCAGGCAGTGCTCTTAGCGTGTAAGCCAGCATATTATTAGTCCTTTTGTTCTCTCCACTTGCTATGTAATTTCAAGGTCAGTTTTACCAGTAAGTTTTCATTAAGTGACTTAAGGCTTATCTTCACTGCAGAACAGATTTCAAGATGAGAGAAGTGTTTGAATTAATGCAGATAAAGCCCCTATCTCGATTGGCTATCTTGAAGAGAGTCAACTACAGCAGTATATGGCAGCTGCAGAGCGATGTTGACAAGCAGCATAGGCAGCTCCACGCCACTCTTGCCGTGTTCTCTCTGGTTGTGTTTCTTCAAGTGGAGTTCTCCCAAGGACAGGTCATGGCATTGCTAATTTGAGACTTGGCTTTACTTTCAAGTGATTCTGTTCTCTTTCAGACGTGCCCTTTAACAGCTGCTTTATCATTGACCTAACTTGGAAATTAATGAAGCTCTAAACCCAGTGTTGTCCTTGATGATGTTGTGGGAAACAGGCTTCAGGCTCCCTGGTGACTCCATAGGTCTAGCCCAGGTCACTGGGTAGAGCTCAAGATGATGGGTTCCGCCCCCAGCAGTTCCTGCCTTGTTTTTCCTCCCATCCACAGGACTGTCTTTTCTTAAACTGAACTAAATTGCAATTTTTGTGCTATAAACTTGTATTAGTGGCCCTTTCACCTTTCTCACAGCAGAACTTCCTGGATGCATTCTCCTGTTGCTGTAGGCCTTGTAAATCTCCTTTGTTAATGCCTGCCTTTCCTGAGCCACATCTTTTCTAGATAAGGAACGTGGATGGTGATTTCTTCTCACCCCTTAGCCTCTTCCAACCCATTTTGGTGGAAGTTACTGCCTGTGATGCCATGAGAGGCCAAGTTTCCACATCAGTCAGAGGGAGGGGAAAAAGGAAAGAAATGCAGTAAAGTGGGCTTTTACCTACATTTTGGGAAATTAAATAAGAGCATTGCAAGCTTTTCCCCTTGCCCACTGACTTTGCTTTTATCAAGACATCTTTTGAAGTGAATTAAAAAAAAATAGGAGAAGCTCTTCTCCCAAGATTTTCATATTTTGTGTCTTTTAGTGATGACAGAAACTTAGTCCCAGCTCTCAGAAATCCTGGGATACTATAACTTAGAACTTACAGGAAAAGCTTTTGTAAATTTTAAACTTGTATCATAATAGGGGAAAAATGTGGGATGGTCTTTGTAGAAAATCAGGCTTTCCAACCACTGTCTGCTAAAAGGTTGGTAATGTACATTCTTCATAATTATTGGTAGAATAGGAGTAAGGTTTCTCGTAAGACTTCTTGCTCAAGAATCTGGGCACAGCAACGATAGAGGTTTTTATTTTCTCTGATTGATTGCTGAGATTGATGAATTGCAAATCCACAGGCTGAGGAGAAGCAAAGTCAGATGTTGTACCCTGGAATATGATTAAATTAGGTTTGATGTACTGAGGTAGTTTTGCTGTGCTCTTTAATTCAAACTAGCTTGAATTTATCAAGAAAAATGAAATTAAGGTTATGTCTAAAACTATTTACCTTTTTTGGCACCTAATTCTGATCTAGGCAAAAGTTCCACATAAGCAAATGGGTAATTTTTCCAAGCATAATTGAAAAACTTTCAGGCAATGTTTGCTACATATTCAAATGCCTGAATAAGTAGAAGCTAGGGCATTTTGTCTCCAAGGTATTTTATCTGGATTTTTCAAAAAGGAAAAAGTTTTACAAGAGCCAAGTTTATTAAATTGCATGTAAAAGTTAATGTTTATTTTTCTTAGTTGGTGATATTGTCAAATGGCATTGAGCATGTGCTCACTGTTTTTTGAGCATCAAATACCATTTGTCTAAACTGAGGAGGATAATTTATTAGTTGATTGACTGAAGTAGAATGGAAAGTGGAATAGAAAGGATTCACTCAAGACTTACTTTGGAGAGACCTGAAAAGCCACAATATTAAAAAAACAAAACAAAACAAAAAAACCCCACCAAATTTACTTTTCTTATTCTCCCCGTTCCACCCCGTATGGCTCTTCTGCTGAGAGGACTTTGAGCGGTTTAGAAATGAACAGCATCTTTTACAGTTATTTACAAGTGGTACCATAATTTCTTGGGCTATCTTTACCTTCATGAAGGCACATGGAACAGGATCTAAATGCACTCATTAGCTCCCTTATAATGCACGGGTAGAGTGTTAGAAATCCTTCCACCCAGCTACTGGAAATGTCACACCAGGTATGAAGTTAGCTATCAGTATGTTTCATAGGCAACTTTAACCTATTTTTGCTTTGTAGAACTACTTAGTATTCTCTCTTGCAGTAAGATCACTGTGTTGCACCAGAAGCTCACAGAATTTGAAAGTCAACAGATCACAGAGCCAACAAAACTTACTGTAGATTATTGTATGATCTTATATTTAAGGAAATTTTCTTGATGTAAATGTGATTTTTAGGGGCTAGAGATGCAGTATCATGTGCTTGCTCTGCCTTTGTTCTCCCTTAGTCACCCACTTTTGTTTCTCCTTATATCCCTGATACTGATATGAAACACAATGACTGTTCTTATGTTGCATTCTTACGTACTAGGCTTTGCAGAACAACTTGGGCAACAATGACCCTCTGCATGGGACAGTGTTTCTTTCTTCTCTTTTGCAGGTGTCAGATATTCATATCAGTAGATTTTGGGATCCCAAACGAACTCTTGACTTTGAAAAATTCTGTTCTGAAACAATTGATATAATTCAGCCAGCACTTGTTCTAGCAACAGGTAAGCAATTAAAATGTGTGCATTTCCTGTTGAATGTCCTATCAAAGGAAGAGCAAATAAACCAAATCCATAGAATCATAGAATAGTTTGGGTTGGAAGGAACGTTAGAGATCACCTAGTTCCAACCCCCCTGCCCCGGGCAGGGCCCCCTTCCCCCAGCCCAGGGTGCTCCCAGCCCCGTCCAACCTGGCCTTGGACCCTTCCAGGGAGGGGGCAGCCACAGCTGCTCTGGGCACCCTGGGCCAGTGCCTCACCCCCTGCACAGGGAAGAATTTCTTTATATCTACTACAAATCTATCCTCTTTCAGTTTAAAGCCACTACCCCTCATCCTATCACTACATGCCTTTGTAAAAAGTCCCTCCTGTGTTTTCCTGTAGGCCCCCTTCAAGGGAAGGCTGCTCTAAGGTCTCCCCAGAGCCTACTCTCCTCTAGACTGAGCAACCCCAACTCCCTCAGCCTGTCCTGAGGTACTCCAGCCCACTGATTATTGTGGCCTCCTCTGGACTTGCTCCAACAGGTTCATGTTGTTCTTATGTTGGTGTCCCCAAGCTGGACACAGCAATGCAGGTGGGATCTCATGAGAGCGGAGCGGAGGGGGATAATCCCCTCCCTCAGCCTGCTGGCCACACTCCTCTTGATGCAGCCCAGGACACAGTTGGCTTTCTGTGCTGCAAGCACACATTGATGGCTCATGGTCAGTTTTCCATCCACTAATTCCCCCAAGTCCTTCTCTGCAGGGCTGCTCTCAATCCACTCATGGGCCAGACAGTATTTTTATTTGGGATTGCCCAGACCGATGTGAGGACCTGGCACTTGGCCTTGTTGAACTCCATGAGGTTTGCACAGGCCCACCTCTCCAGCGTGTCCAGGTCCCTGTGGATGGCATCCCTGCCCTCCAGTGTGTCACCGCCCCACACAGCTTGGTGTCATCAGCAAACTGGCTGAGGGTGCACTCGATCCCATGTCCATGTCGCCAACAAAGATGTTAAACAGCACCAGTCCCAATACCATCCCCTGAGGAATGCCACTTGTCGCTGGTCTCCACTCAGACACCAAGCCATTGATTTTTTGAGTGCAACTGTCCAGCCAATTCCTTATCCATCAAGTGATCCATCTGTCAGACCCATGTTTCTCCAGTTTAGAGACAAGGATGTCATGCAGGACGATGTAAACTGCTTTGTGCAAGTCCAAGTAGATGATGTCAGTTGCTCTTCCCTTATCTACCAACACTGTAACCCTGTTGTAGAAGGCCACCAGATTTGACAGGCACGATTTGCCAGTAGTGAAATTCTAGTATCTCAAGAGAGAACTTTAAAGCCTTAAGGTATCTTAAGCAATGGAAATAGCATTGCATCTGAAGACAGACTGCCAGAAGCGGAAGAGAATAACTTCTCGACTCAAGAGGATTAGTTTTTCTTCAATGTCTTGAGTCTGATTGTGAGTTTAGTGTGTATTATACGTAACAAGGGCATAATTATGCAATTTGGCTATTGTTTTCCCAATATTTGTCGCTACTTCTTAGGCCCTGCTAACAGCTACCTTTCTTCTTGTCCTCCTAGTAGTGATTGTACATCATTCATCATATTTGAAATTATAGAAGTGAACAATGTCTCTGATTAGTCATTAAGAGCCAGTTCCTTTCTTAGAACAATCCCTGCTCATTTGTATGAAATTCACCTGTGAACTAAGATTTCATGGCTGGTTTCCATTTGAAAATATCAGACCAAGACAGGTGAAGTAAACCTTGCAATTTCATTTGATAACTTGCTATTGGTGTTGAAATAGATTAAGTTTTGGCAAGAAAATCAAAAAGACTTAGAGCCATTACTACATGCAAGGCTTTAGAATCTTAATGCTTGACCTGGACTTTTGTTTCTCTAGAGTCTTACTTATCTGCTGCTTGCTTTTTAAGTTAAGGAGTTCAGAAATCGTTAGCATTCATCTTTTAACTAGCAGTGCAGGGAGGTATTACTATATGAACAGAAATGGGAATGGTTCGAACTCTAACTGGAGCTTGAGGGGATACAGAAGGTGTGAAGTGAAAGTTCCTATGACTCAAATCTTCAGGTATAATGAATGCATAACAATTTTGTTTACTTTGGCATGGCATTAGTAAGAGTGCTGCAGTGATGTGGTTGATAGATGTTTGAACAGGTTACTACATCTGCATTAGAAGGCATTTACTCTTATAGTAACCTCCTGGAGCAGATGACAGGAAGGTCCAGGTTGCAGACTGGAGGCCTACAGCCACTTAGGTTAGTAGGCTTGGATTGCATGCTTGCCTAGTTCCATCATTTGTGTAAGCTGAGTAGGCCTCTGGTTATATCTCACCCTTGTATGCTTTCAGGTGACCTGACAGATGCCAAGACAAGAGATAGACTGGGATCTGAGCAGATAGAAGTAGAATGGAAAACTTACCAGTCAATCCTGAAGAGATCAAGGGTCATGGAAAAAACCAAGTGGATAGACATCAAAGGGAATCATGGTAAGATGGAAATGAGACATCTCTTTCTTCCCTGTGATTAGAGAGCTGATTTATGCAAGTTAGTACATAGAGGTAAAGTGTTGGTGTGCCATCCAGGTGTCTTCTCTACTGAGAGCACACTTAGTTTACAGGCACTTACTGGTGTTCTAGTACCAGGGAAGTAAGAGTCTTCATTTATTGCCTTTGCCTGGCAAGTGGTAGAACATAGCTTCACATGGTAGTTTCCAGGTCATTGGTTTATATACCCCATCTTTTAATGGAAAAGCAAACTGTAACCTTACCCTACTGAAGAAATGGTTTCAATTTACTTTTCATAGACCTCCCCGGCCCAGGTTTGAGTTAACAAGTATCACGTATTCAGCAACTAAAGGAAATTTGGTTTCTTTTGAATAGAAATAACTCATGGAAGTTAGTACACATTATAGTTGTTGCTACATTCTAAGCATTCAAACACAAGCTAACAACCTTGTAGGCTATATAAGACAGCTGTTACAGGAAGGGCAAAACTAGAAAGCCTAGCACTGGAAAAAAGACAGTGCCTGCTTTGTCATATACAGTCTGTGTATGACATTTTATTCCCATTTCCCTATCAGGCTTCTGTTGCCAGCTTTAATGGAGAGGTGGACCCCAATTGCAGTACAAACCTCAAGTTGCTGTCTGTTTTACATGTGCTATTCTCTGATGCTATTGCTACTTTATTTTCCTTGGATGAGTTAGGTCTTACTTATAGGGAATGTACCCAATGCAAAAAGCTTCTGAAAAGCGTTATGGCTAAAGTGGGGACACATGGTTAGCTTTTAGCCACTAAATGACAGTTTACATTCCCATGACAACTTTATCTCTGAATTGAAACTTAAATAAGAAAACTATTCCTGCTTCTAGGTCAACTGCATCAAGTATTGAATGTCTTCTCTGCACAGTTAGACAGTCTGCTTGTCAATTATGCATTTTTTAAAAAACAGATCTTCAGGGCTTGCTGAGACTACATTAGGAAATAAAATACAGAGATCAATGATAAGTTTGAACTGAAAGTTTCTTTCTCCCTTACAGATTCAACCAACATTCCGCACCTGGATAGCGCTCAGAATTATTACAGGTACATTTATTTACCATATAGATGCTGTTATACTCAAGGTCAAACTCACTAAACAATATTCTGGTTTCAGTTATCACATACATACTTTTTCACTGATTTTTCCTATAGTCCAGGATCATATTTGCTATTCTCTCTGCCTTTTCCAGTGTCAGTTTGTAGAGCAGAATAGATTGAGATAACAGAGAATTATTTGCACAGACTTCTTATCTCTTATCCCTCTGCATTTTGTAATTGAATATATTGTAAATCTGCCCCTGTCTAGGAAATGTTCCGTGTATTATGTGTTCAGTTTCCTCAGAAGAGTTGTGTGACATATTTCTGTAAAATCAGTGTTCCCAAAGAATTCTTTTCCTCCTTAAACTAGATGAAAGAAGAAAAAGAAAGCAAGAGAAACCTTCACTTTTTTTTTAATGTTCTTTCTGTACACCCGAAAGGGCTTTTCACGTCATATGGGTCTAAATTTTATTTGAGCCATTTCTTCACATCTGAGTCCTTTTAGAAAACTGAAAGTATAGAAGCAAGAAGGCAGATGATGAATATGGGTGGACAAATGTTCCTGAGAAATACACTTGATATTTAAATGTGAAGATAGGTGAGGAACATTTCCCCTCTTCAGCTGGTCCTTTTGCTTGTACGTTGTGAAGGTAGCATCAGTTGTAACTTGTGTTTAAGTTCTCAGTTTCCTCTGCCCTTCACATCTGGACACAGTATCTTGTCTCATAATTTTGGTGGTGCATTCAGCTTTGACTCTTTGGAACCGGAGAAGGACTTGGAAATCCAAAATCTACTTTGATTTAGTCTCTTAAGCCGTCCACTTTTCAATAAGAACAGATTAAATATCTGATAGTTCAGTTTGCTTCAGTTCCCTGTGGCCCAGCAAGAGCATATACGTCTTCCCATAAATTCTGTGGGATGGGATCCTACAGCAGCTGCATTTACAGGAGAATGTGGAATTCACATGTGGATTTGCCATGAAGGGATGAATGTATGGTGCTAACAAGGCTTTCGGATGTGCTAGTGCAGTGCACATCCCTGTGTTTTGCCACAGTTGTGGCTACTTGAGAATCTAGTATCTGTCTTCTACTCGTAAGGCTGCTGTCAGAAGTTCTAGGGAGACACGTGGAAAGATGTAGCACCAGTGAGTTTGCCAGATCATCCCTGAATTGTTTGGCCCAGACAAGCTTACTGTGTGGGAGGATGTGTGGATCCCCTGCCTCTAGTCCACACTGAGGATGCACTGATAGCAGAAGGGATTGGAAAGGATTAGGGTGAAATTTCAAAGCAATTTAGCCAATCTAAGAATTTCTAAGTGAAATTCTCTGTCAGGTGAAAAAGCCTTTCCTTATTAATTAACAGTCTCTTGCTAAACAAATGTGTTCTCATAAAAGTTTTTGCTTCATTATAGTCTGTAATCATAGCAAAATAAAGAAAGTGTATTGAGAGTTATCATATGTTCTAAGACTGAAGAAAGGCACTAAGAGGTCTCAAAAGTTATTAAACCTCACTAAAGGCAGAACTATCTCTACAGGGACAATTTTATTAATCTAGTGCGCTAATAAAATATAAAGATTAGGAAGATTTTAGTAGGTATGCCATACTCTAGGAAGAGAGAAGGGAAATGGTGGAATGAAATGGAGACTTGTGGACTTACCCACAGACTGCAGTCCCTTAGGGGTGTACGTGCCCCAAGTGGAGCCTTATCAGAGCCACAGTCTCTCCAGGGTTGCACCTGCTGCGACACAGGCTTATCCACAGCCCCAGTCGCTTTGAGGTGCACCTGCTCCAGCCTGGCCTTCTCCTTGCACCACACAGCCTTCAGGGATGTACCTGCCCCAGCGTAGCCTTGCCCAGAACCTCAGTCCCTTCAGAAGTAAACCTGCTGCAACCTGGCCTTACCCAAGGCTGCAGTCCCTCCAGGGGTGGACCTGCTCTGTCGTGGGCTTATCCACGGCCACAGCACAGACATAACCACGGGCACAGGCACTTCAAGATGTACCTGCTCTGGTGTGGACTTACAACCACAGGCACTTGGGGGGGGTGCTGCTCCCTCGCGCACTCACCCACAGGTCACAGTCCCTTCGGCTCAGGTTCACACTGGAGTTCCAGCCTGTCCAGTGCAGCAGCACCAAAACAGCAGCTGTTCCTGGCCGTCTGCCAGCCCTGGCGCATCGCAACTGCCGTTATCAAAATGATCCCAGGCACGGCAGAGAAAAGTGATAAGCAGCACAGCAGTACCGCGAGCAGCGAAAGCAAAAAACGGCCACTAACATGCACTAGACTCTAATAGACAGTTAAGGCAAATAAGCCCCATGGTAAGCACAGGAGCCTGCCAATTAATAGCTGAAGAGCAAAAACAGCTATAAATTCAATCTAGCACATTCACAATCAAACTTGGTATTATCTCAAACCCCTTGTGCCCCATGTTGAGTGGCAAAAATGACTGTTGTGGTTTAACCCCAGCTGGCAACTAAGCACTGCTCAGCTGCTCATTCATTCTCTGCCCAGGGGGGTGAGGAAGAGAATCGGAAGACTATAAGTGAGAAAACTCGTGGGTTGAGATAAAGACAGTTTAATAGGCAAAGCAAAAGCCACACGTGCAAGGAAAACAAACCGAGGAATTCATTCACCCCTTCCCATGGGCAGGCAGGTTCAGCCGTCCCAGCTCCGTCACATATAATGGTGACTTGGGAAGACAAATGCCATCACTCTGAATGTCCTCACTTTCCTTCTTTTTCCTCAGCTTTTATTGCTGAACACATCATAATGGTGTGGGATATCCCTTGGGACAGCTGGGGCAAGCTGTCCCAGCTGTGTCCCCTCCCAACTCCTCATGCCCCCCAACCTCCTCGCTGGTGGGGTGAGAAGCAGAAAGGGCCTTGACTCTGTGTAAGCGCTGCTCAGCGATAATGAAAACATCCCTGTGTTATCAACACTGTTTTCAGCACAAATCTAAAACGTGGCCCCATGCTAGTTACTGTGAAGAAAATTAACTCTATCCCAGCCAAAACCAGCACATTCTGAAACTGACTTTTAATATATCGGCTTTTATTCTGTTCAAGTCAACCTTTCTGGCGTTTTTATTGTTTATTCTCATTGGTGGAAGAATAGTGTTAAGAACTGCTTTCTGGACGGCTGTGTTCTAACTAAGCTCATTATTTGAATTCAGGGATGTTTTAGCTTCTCCGTATCATGCAAAGACTTTAAAAAAAAAACAAAACCAAAAAACCCAAACACACACACATACACACACATAAAACACCAACCCAAAGACCCTAAACAAAACAAAAAAATTCCCCCCCCCCCCAATTAAACCTAATAAGTTTTAGTTATTCTCAGATTTACTCACAATCATTTTAGTTACAGAATTTAATTCTTAGCTGAGCAATTTAGTAGGTACCATTAATTGGAAAGTTATCTGTTTCTGCCAATGAATGAAATGTGCCATTCCCATCTAACATAAAATATCAAAAGCACTTCAATTTTACAAGCTAGAAAAACTGAAAATATCTGGTTTCCCGTGGAATGAGAGAAAGCAATGTATTCGTTATTACATGTATTTATCATAGCCAGATTATCATAAAACCATGGAGGGAAAAAAAAGGTAGAATTAGTTGACAAGTCTTGTCCTGTTTACAGTTCTCTCAGAATGTTTTAAGATTAATATTCAAGAGCTCAATTAACATCAGGTAATGTGCAAAAGAGCAGCAACTCTTTTTGCCATTTCCTTTTACTCTTTGAGTGAAGAATTCTGATGACATTCCAGAGGTGACAGGAGAACTGGTAAGATTTGCTGTATCAAGAAACAAAAAGAGTAATAAGCAAGAGGAAGTGCTGCCACCTTTGCTATTTATAGGATTTGGTATAGTGTAGTTTCTCTGTTTTGGATCTTTCAGAAAATAACTGAAAAGGTTCAATATTTCTTTGGTTCAAAATCATATTCCATTAGTTAACAGCTGATCATTCCACATCAGAGTAACTTTAGAGATCTCTAACAAAATAGTGGAGACAAGACCTGACGTCCCTGGTATTTCTAGGTAAGCAAGGAAAAATTATTTTTGAAAAATTATTTCAGGTACCAATAATAAACACAAAACAGTATTTTTTTTTTTCCTATGCAGATCTCCTTTAATTAAGAGTGGTGTAAGATCCTGCTGTCCTGTCATCTTGCTTGTTTGTTTTGCATTGTTTATGCCACTGGTCTACCCTTTATCCATAAAGAAGTACCGTGTTGCTCAGAAAAGCATATTTATGCTAACATTTTTTAAAAATCTTTGTGTGATAACCTGCTGCTTGTCTTAACACATGACCCATGTAAAGCATCTTCTTTGAAGTACAGACTTTTCAATGCCATTGATTTTGGAGAAGAGACTTTACTGCAGTAACAAGATGGAGCTACACCTAAAGCAAAATCTTGCATTTATACTCTGCAGATGATTTTTCTTGTTATTTCAAGCTTTCCTAATGGCAATATTTCCATTTTATTTTGGCAGGAAATACTCTGCCTGGCATAAAGATGGATCTTTCCATTATATCCACACCACCTCTTTTGGGAACTATTCGTTCATCTGCGTGGATGCCACACTCAGCCCAGGCCCTAAGAGACCCTATAACTTCTTTGGGATTTTAAACACGGTATTCTATAAGTCTTGGTGTTCCTTTTTGCTACCTGTTTTGCTTCTACAGTGGTTTGTTTGGGGTTTTTGTTTGTTTGGTTTTTTTAAAGAGGAATTGTCGGAAAGATTTGTGTTAATCTAAAAGAGTCTTTATGTTTTTAAGTTATTATGCGTGTGGGACATTTATTTAGAAAAATTAATATGCCACTTAACAGATAGAGTATCTGTGTTTTCTCTCTTAAGAAATAATCCAGTACAGAAATGTCAAATTAGGCATTTTAAGGACACTGTGAGTAGTTTCTTATCATTGAGCTAGACTTGAGCGATGATTTCCTTATATGCTGTAAAGTTTTAAAAAAATAACAAAAACAAAAGCCAAACTTCCAAATTTTCCTTTTTACTTTGTTAGATGCCTTTTTTTTTTTTTTCATTAATACTACAGATGAGAGAGTTGCACTTATTGATGGAATAATGTGAAAGATAATGTTGTAAAGAGATGTGTCATTTATGAAAGTGAGGTTTGATCTTCTGAGACCTTAAAAATTACATGGTATTGCTTTTAAAGAATAACATTAATCTCAGTGTTTAAATCACATGTCATCTTAGATAACATTTTGCTTCCTTTTGATTTTTCTCTGTAGTTTGTTGATATGCTATTGTTTTTGAGATACTCCTCTGAAATGTTGGCAGAGTTACAGTGTTCTGGTAAACAGATGTCATATTTTGGCTGTGATAACGGCCTCAGTGAAAAGTAAAATGCTCCCCCTCTAATGTTGTCTAAAGGAGGCTCGACATTTAATTAAGTATTTGTCAAGCACTTGGTGATTCTTAGGTGAAAGGTGATGTAGGAGTGCCAAGTACTGTTCTCATGGTTTACTGTAATCCATAATGGGTGGAGTAGATTTGCAGACACACTCTCAGGGAGCTAAGGAATGCAGTTGAGTCTAGAGCTCCTGTTTGTGGCTGCAGTAAGTCAAACATTTGCTTGCTAATTACCCAGCAGCAGAGTCCAGAGAGCATCATTCACAGAATTTTGCACAAAACTGAAAGTATAGGTAGGTACCTGTAACTTTTCAGAATTAAACATCTGCCAGGAATTTGAAAAAGATATTAGTGTCAGTGATTTGATTGCATAGCTTAGGTAAAAATATTCTTAAAGCCCTAATTCATAAAGGCAAAGGAAGTATAATTTTACTTAGTAAGCCAGTTACATGAACCCAGAATGGTATACTGAATCCATTCTTTTTGAAAATACTTTTATTTCTGTTTCCTTTATCCATGCCCTTCAGGGTTTCTTTTCAGGTAGGGGGAAAAAAATACATTGGTGGTTCTCTGGGTTACCCTAAAAGATGATCTGCAAAATGGCAAAAGAGTGGATTTGTGTTCTTTTCTAGTTTTAGTTTTCCTGCCTCCTCTGTTAGACTTTGAGATCTTACTGGCATTAGGAGTCTCTCTGGGCAGTGAGTGGTTGATTTAATATTGGAAGTCAAAGAAGTGAAGGAGGGAAATTTTACCTGCTGTGTAAAGTGTTACTTTTGCTTAACTCAGCAATGGCCAAGTAATATTTTCAAGATTCAGCATCATAGTTCATCCAGTTAAATGACTGAAGCATGTGGTGCACAGTTTCTGTGGTCTGTCATGCCTATAAATGGCCATCTAGCAACTCAAGAGATGGTAAGGATAATAATTGTAAGGTAAAGATTTTTGTAAAATCAACTCAAGTGTGTTATCTTTGACTATATAAATAAGCAGGAGAAAGGATAGAAGTACAGTTTACAAAATGTTTCTTTCTGTTGCTCTTTTCCTGTGTTCAGTTGCAAGGAAGGTGTTGAGTGTCTTGTTTGCACTTTCTTTTTCCAGCATTGGACTTTAGGGATACATCTAGTAGTACAGCTTCTTCATGCGCAGGGCCCCGAAACGACAGAGAGTATCCTCTGTAAAAACTAGTTTCTTTCTGCTTTCCTTTTGCTATTCCTTCCAAATAGCCTGAATGTTAAACAGGTTGGTTTGGTTGGTTGTTTGTCTTTCAAACACCTGCCTGTTTCAGAATCAAATGCAAGAGCTATCTTTGATGGCAACAGAAAGTCTGCACAGCAATCATACTCTCTGGTTTGGCCATTTTCCCACCTCAACAATCATCTCCCCAGCCCCAGGAATACGAACATTAATGAGGTAAGATCTTTCTGTTTTCTCCTGTATGTTTTCAGTCTGAAGTACATTTCTTGCCTCTCTTCACATATTTGTCTGTCACTTTTCAGGTTCTCTGCAGGGGTATTTCCTTCCCATGCAAATAATCACAATTCTTACGTTCTTCTATTAGTTCTGCCACAGCCTATTTATGTGGCCATCTACATACAATGGGTGGGCTGATGCCAGCCTTGCACAGTCAGCACCGTGGCGGCACTCTGGAACTGGAATTGGGAGATTGGATGGATAATAGGAGGTAAGAACCCCCTGTGAGCAAATTATTATGTGGAGCCTCCCTGGTTATACTGTTCGAAGAATTTCAAAGAAGCATTAGATCTGCCCAACTAGTTATTGCTGTTAATGCTTTTGAGAAATGCCTCTGTGTGTAAGTTTGGGATTTTTTTCCCTATACCAACAGTGTGCTAATAAATGAAGTAATTTTTTGATTAATTTTTGATATATAGAAATAAAAAGAGGATATCTAAATGTCTGTTTCATGTGTGTTTAGTATTCAAAGTTGATGAATAAATATCACCATGTCAAAATACAAATGCTCTGCACAAGCAGAATTTTAGAGACAAAAATAGTCTACCTGAGAGATGTTACCGTAGCATCATATCAAAAAGCACCCGATTCTACATGGAATGTCTAGTAGTGTGTTAGCTCTTATTCTGCAGTAATCCTAAGAAAGATACTTGTGTGCATACAGGAAGAGAGCACACTGGGGTCTTTGTCCATTACTAGAGTACCTAGCCAGACACTGTAGTAATGTAGATTGTATTTGAATTATTTAACATCATATTCATCTTTCTGATTCATGTGTGAAAAATAGGTCTTGACATTTGGAATTTTGAGTAGTGCTTCAGTGATTTATAATAGAAAGAACCTGATCAGAGGTAACCAGCTGTACAGTTAATACAGCAGAGTTGTATTAATAGTTGATCCTAATATAGGATCAACTACAGAAGCGAATAAAGGAAAAAGTTCTGTTTAGGAACTTGGGAAGCATGGGAATCAGCTGTGCATTCAGCGGTTTGTAGTAATGTCTTTTTCCTTTCATTATAGGTACCGGATCCTTGCGTTTGATCATGACCTCCTTAGCTTTGCAGATCTTAACTTTGAAGAATGGCCTGTAGTTCTCATCACGAATCCCAAATCCTTCCTTTACAGCAGTTCTGCTCATGAACCACTAGTCAGAATTCTTTATTCCACTCATATCAGGTACCCTGTAATTTCTTGATTTCACAATATTTAACTATATTTCAATAGTTGGGGTCTTCCTTGGTTATAACATACATCTATATTTATATGTATATATACAAAGCCTTTTTTTTAAATGCATATGTCCACTGTTCTCAGAATTCACTTTTCTCTGGAAGACTGTTCCTGAGAGCTCACTTTGTATCATATCTGTGAGAAAAGGAGATTATATAGTGGGAAGGGAAGGGAAAGGAAGGGAAGAGAAGAGGAAGGGGCAGGGGAAGGGGAAGGGGAAAGAAAAAATAAAAAGGAAAAATAATAGAAAGAAAAAACAAAAATTAAAATAAAGAAAAAAAGAAGAAGAAGAAAAAAAAAAACAAACCTCCACACCCAACAGAAAAGGACTTTAGAGAGAGAGACTGGCAATTTTTAATGGAGACATCTACAGCTATTTGATTATGTAACTGTGTGCAAGAGGATGCATCCCACCCGTGTTAGCAAATGATTTGATAGCAAGAGTTCTAAGATTATTTCTGCCAGGACCTGAGGATCTTTGCCACTTATTCATCTGTTCCACAGCCCAGTTTTCTGTCCTATTCTTTTGCACAGTACCATACAGAACTTCTGTTTTTAACTGCAGGAAAGAGCTACCATGTTAGCATTATCCTACAGATATTTCAGCATTTTGATTTCTAATTCTCTTGAACTCCTAAGTACAAGGTAGTTTAACCTTTAGGTACTTCAGAAGAAATGACAAATCTGCAAGTCCTGTAACAAACCAGTTTATTTTGCTGTTTATTCACTCCTTAGAATTCTGGCCTTCTCTCCCTCTGTCGTCATTTCTGTCAAAGTCTGTATAGATGGAGTTCACCTGGGGAACGCGCACCAGGTGTCTGGCCCTCTCTATGTTCTGAAGTGGAGCCCCCAGAACTACAGTGAAGGGTTCCATCACCTAGATGTGACTGTCCAGGTAAGGCAGCTGTTGGCACTCTCTGTATTGAATTTTTATGTTGTCATATCTGCTCCAACAGCAGAAACCTTCTGCATCACAGAACTAGGGACAAAATATGTGATAAGAGCCTTCCTTTTATATTTCTCTGATTACAAAACCCAAAGGATTTATTAAACGTAAGAACACTGCTGAGCACTAAAATGTTCATAAAGCACCTGGACAAAAGAAAGGATTCTTATTTTTCGTGAGAAATACAGTAATACATGACAGAGGAGCAAGGAATCGGTCAAAAAATAAGTTATTTTGAGTAACAGGCAACAATTTTAAGGTCGTCTTGAAAAAAAATAATCAGGCTTGATCAAGGAAAATAAGAAGGAGCAACATGTTAGTTCAGAAGGCAAAGGAACTGGATCTGGAAGATTGGCGTGCTGTCTTTGATTATCTGTTCGAATTTCTTTCCATGATTTCTTAAAGGCTGACAGTGAATACGGTTTCTGTTTCCCAGAACATCAGACTTAACTGATATTAGATTACTGGATACAAAATACGTTTTTCAGTGAATGCTTCTGTTCTTGGTACTGTATTTTATTTTTGTACCTTCAAGTGGTCTTCAAAGAACTTGATCAGACTGTTCTAACATTCTGCACCTTTGCACAACAGTAATGGGAAAGTTTGCTTTATCCTGCTTCGTAGAACCCAGCTAGGCATTATTGCTCACAGGACAAAAGCGATACTGGTGGTTTTTTTTTTTTTCTAATGGCCTTTCTGTGCTGCCAGCGTTCTACCTCCTAGCTTCTTACCGATTTCTGTGGTGCTTTACTTGGGAAAGCTGCATTTTATAAGTGGTTTTGGTTTTGTTTTTTTTTTTTTTTTAATGATGATGAAAACATAGGCACAAAAGTTAGTAACATTTGAAAAGGGTTATACAAGTTTGCATAGCAATAGTTTGCTTGCAAATACATGCTTGCTACCAGACAACTGAATGGGGGGTTTTTTAAATTATTTTCCTTTCCTCTCCAGTCATAAATCACTATTACATCTAGTAACTGAATAGTTTTGGGAAAGCAAGGAGGATGAAGCATTAACTTGATTTAGGTACCCAGAGAAAGTAAGAATACTCAATTGCTGTACATTGTTCCTGAGATTGTCCAAATAGTGTCTCAGCTGTAATCACACTAAACATACCGAATCCTTTACTATAAATAAACCATTTTTTATGTACTGAAAGATAAGGTGTCTGTGTTACACATGCAGAAATACCAAACTGTTGAAAAAGTGTAGCACTGTTACCAGTTTCTACCAAGTACACCAGAAAAGAAGTACAAGAAAGCTTCAAAATATTTTAAGATGGGCTATTACCTAGACTTGAGCTTTCATAAAACACGTGGTGGTGGTAGCAATAAATAGTCACTGTTTTCCACAAATTGCTGAATCTCTGACAGGATCTCCTTCATGTGTAGCAGTTCCAGATTATGATCTTACAATCACCAAATCACTCGAAACTACAAAATCGACAGTAAGTAAGCCTTTGTAGGTAGAAGTATTTAATACAGCAGTATGCCAGACATGCACGTGTCACTTGGATCTTTTCAGAAAAGCCACAGTGATAATTATCAGCTTTACCTAGATATTTTGTGCACCACCGGTATCTAATTGCTCTCTTGTTTTGTATCAATCTAGGATGCTTCAGGAAGAACTAGCACACGGGGTCATATATTTGCGATGGAAGAAAACCTCTCTCTGAGATTCAGCTTTTGGCCATCTGTTATTCTTCTCACTGACCACTATGTTCTAGTAAGTACTTTCAACAAAACAGCTGCCATTCCGTGTTGGTTTCCCCAGAGACTGCAGGAGCCATTTTCCTAATTCCTGGTAGACGTGAATGTACTTTGCTTTTTCCAGATATGACTCCACTGGAATTTCACAAATATTTCAAGTTTCCTTTCTCAAGTTGTGCACTTCAAACGTGAATGTGGAGCAGTGGTTCATGCAAACAGTTAACTTTCTGGAATTAGTCACTAATGTCCACTTTTGGGTACAGGTATACAGACATTTTGCAAGCAAGAAATGAAAAGAAGCTACCGGAGGTAGTAGAAAAAGGAAACATTAAATCAAAGACAACCTCCCTGTGATCTGCTGCAATATGTGTACTGGCAACAATGCTGGATAAAATTTCACATCAGCCACTGACATTATAGCTAGCCCTAACAAAGGGGAAGGCAAGATTCCCACTGAATTTAGTGAAGTTCCAGGTCATACCTAGAAGTGTGACAGCTCAGTACGTGCAAAGAAGGCATGTCATAATAGTTTAGGGGCACTTATAGAACAATACAGGCAAGTCCACATGACTGTAGATAGTATCATAATTGGCTCAACGTTATTATATTAGTTTTGTTAATCAGTAACCAATATTCTCCACAATGTCTTGAACTGCAGTTCTGTTCGCTACAGCACTCAGAAAATGTTTTTCATAGGAAGTGTGTTTACAGTCCTTCAATGGATGTGTTTTACAGACCTTTTTTTGAAAGATTCAGGTCTATTGCTTTCAGCGATCCAACTGAATTCAAGTCAGTAAGATGCAAGTCCAATAACTTAGAAGCTCTGAAGTTTCATTTTACTTTTCAGTTCAATGACACCATCAAGCTTTGAATATGTGTTTCAGTTAGAAATCTTCATATCATTCTATCATTGTCCATAAGGCAAGCTCAAGGGCTGGCTCCAGGACTGGCTTAGAGTTAAAACTTTCTTTTCAGGCTCGTGTGCTTTTTGGACTGATTATGCTGATTCAGCTCGCCTTGCTCATTATTTTCAGATACCTCCAAAAGCCCGCACTCAAAGGTATGAACCAATGTTTGCCTGTGGTTTTTAGAGGATCTAGTTTTTCCTAAATTTTTGTTACTATTTATATGTATGCTAACAATGTGTAAGCAACTGAGCTGTTAATCAACACATGCATTTTGCATCTAGTGCTGTGGGGTTTGATTGGGTTCTCAGAAGCTGCTGGTTTGCTTTTATGGGGACCCAGAAAACCTCCAGTATCTAAAACCTTGATCAGATATCTTTGCTTCAACAAAAAAACAATTCATCGATGTCTACAGGGTTAATTATAGTTTTCTCACTGAAGAATCCAATGCATGGGGAAAGGAATGCTTTATTTTGTATTAGTTCTGTATGTGTGCTTATTTCACTACAGCTGGCACAGAATTCTGTCACCTGAGTGGAGAAACAGATTTCCTTCTACAGAAATAATTTTAGTCAATCTTTGCAGAGAACATGAGCGAGCTTGGGTCTTTCTCAAAATAATATTAAGACCAGTTCAGTCATAACTTGAGATTTTTTGTGCTAAATCTGGTAAATGAAAATTAATACTGTTAAGTTTGTGGTGTTTATCCTTTAAACAATTGTTTGAAGCACACTTTACTAATGAGATTTTTCTGGAAGCCACCTCCCTTCCTATTCATGTCAGTGTATGTTCCTTCCTTTATACTCATGATCACGTAGCATCCTGAGGTAACTACAGCTACTGCTTTCATAGAAGAACAGATTTTCAGTTGCCTTTATGGAACTCAGCAGCTAAAATGAACAGAGCTAGCACTCGGTGATCAGCTAGGTCCCTGTAGACCATGACAAATGTTTTACAAATTAGTGAACAAATTTTTTAGAGCTGTTGATTTCCAAAGGTCAGGCTTCCCCTCTGGGAGTTAATGCTTTGTGAGAAGGGCAGCCATGGAATAGGTGAAATTCTAAAAGCTAACTTTTATAGGAAGGCTCTCTCAACCTCAATCTATGAATTGTCTGCCTCAGTTAGAAAATGAATACTGCTTTTTTTTGCTAACATCACACACTTGTCAGAATGCTGCCATTTTAACACCTAGCCTTCATTTTACCTGAGTTGCTATCAGATATCATTAAGGAGATTTAATCAAAGAAAATCCAATTAATCTAGTCCATGCTGACCTGTCTTTTTGGGTTTGCATGATTACTATTTTGAATCTCTTACTTTTCATTTAATATGAACTTTCTCCATGTCTTTCATTCTAGCTAACTTAATTTTCTGGGTATAGAATGGTCGTTCAGTTCTATTTACATATATACAGTAAGTGTACTCGTTCAGAATGGCAGCTGCTTCTGCTGTTTTTAACACAGATTGTTATATTCATCAGTTCCTTACTTTCAGTTATCACAATAATAGAAGAAATGCATTCCCTTGCATTTGTTCTGCAGACAAACCAAATACTATTTTTATATTTCTTATTTAATAGGATGACTAAATACTGTGCAATTTGTTTGAGAAAGACCAGATTTATATATGTGTATGTGTGTGTGTGTGTGTTGCAATCTGAATCAAGTCTATTTTTCTTAAATGTTGTCTGTGTTTAGAAAAGCCAGGATTACTTACTCTGACCTCGTATTCCCTTCATGTCTTCAGTAAAACAAACATCTCCTATTACTCAATTCTGGTTCTGAATTTATACACCATTCTGGGTAAGTAACCTAGAGTAGTAGAGGACATAAATTAGTATTTTTAAACTACACATCAGATCCTGATGAAAAATGAGACTTCCAACATCTTGGAGAATGGGGAAAATCTACTTAAGTTACAAAATCTGTGTGGAACTTGAAAAGGTAACGTCCAAAGAGAGTAAAGGTTTGTTTGTACAGAGTCTAAATTAGAAGCCCTGGAATTAATCAAACACTTAAATTATTAAACTACTCTGAAAGCAAAGTGAGTATTTTTCAATTTAATTTGGTTTCCACTTATTCTTGGAGCAAGATCTAGTTGTACCTTGGTATAAAATGAGTAGATGGCATGTACACTTC
This sequence comes from Tyto alba, assembly GCF_018691265.1. Lineage (NCBI taxonomy): Eukaryota > Metazoa > Chordata > Aves > Strigiformes > Tytonidae > Tyto > Tyto alba. The sequence goes on from NW_024881280.1 coordinate 9,364,737, forward strand.
ACATGATATGTTACTAAGACATCTCGGCTCTGATGCTAACAATTTTAGCTTATTTCTCCTCTGATACATGACTAAAATAGCTACCTTCTTGGCAGTCAGTGTAGTATGCATAACGTAGTGCAGCCTGCCCGGTTTGACTTCTAAGCTGAGCCAAGCCAGAATTGTTTCTGACCATGTCTTTCATACGTCTTACTGTAATTCTGGGAAAAAGCCAGCATTTGAAAGGATCTATCTTATCACTTCTCTCATAAGGAAAATGTTGTATGTGGCATTGAAAATCGTCACAGAGGTGAAACCAACTTAAAAGTATTTTCATTGCATGCCACAAGTCATTGGTGGACCATGATATTTTCCTATCAGGAACATTAATTGGATTGCTGTTTGGTGAAGATGAAAACATAAGACTTATCACTACAGGGAAGCAATAGAGAAGTCGTTTTCCCCAGTTAACCACTTTGTGCTCAGGAATACGAAGGGCCGTGTCTATCTTGTCTTTTCTGATGGTGCTGTATGTCTGGTTTCCTCTCTTTCAGGGCCATGGTTTGTAGGCGAACTGATAGATGGCCACATGGGGGCCTGTTTTTCCTTTGGGGTGCTCGTTGGTGGCTCCTTCTGGCAGGGCAGTCTGACATTTGTGGTTGGGATTTTACAGGTACATATTTATAAAAATTAAGGCTGACAAACTGCTTTCTTCTGGGAATTTTTTTCTGATTTCTTTTTAAATAGTTTTATAAGGAAATGAGTCTTTGAAGGATAAAGATTAGTGGCTATGATTGACTACAACAGCTCTTTCTTAACTTTCTGCAAATTTAAAGGGTAAGAAGGAGGTTGTGCATTATTTTTTCAAACTTCTCTTTTCCTCTATTTGATGTTGCTTTGGACTCCCTGAAGGTCTGGATTAGAGGCCATGCCTACAGATTTACCACACTACATTTTTTTTACTGTTCTTGGCTCTCACACCGGTTGCAGCGATTAAGCCAAAGGAGCTGCGTAGCCAGGGCAGCCCTTGCACACCGAATAACCCTTCAGATCAGTAGGTGTCACTCTCCAAGTACAAGAGTCCAGTTTTCCCAGCAGTCTGACCTGCCTGCCCTCTGGTTTTCCCAGCTGTCATTAGTCTGAAAAAGAGGGTGTAGTTCCCTGGCATTTAAGCCCGACCACGCTAGTGTTGTCTCCTTCATGATCCCTCCCTTAGGCCAGTGCTCACAGTTGTCTGACGCCACAGTGGGCTGGGTCAGAGAGCTAAACTGACTTAAGGACCTTCCTTTTTTTTACTGTGGTAGTATTTTGCCAAGTGTAGCTCCCTGAACCAGGTCCAGGAAAGGTCAGAGGCGTGTCAGTGGCTCCCACTGCAAGGGAGCGGGCAGGAATGCTTGGCCTGGGACCCACACACAGGCAGCCACAACTCTATCAGAGTTTTGGAAGCACATCCTGAGATTCCAGCTCTGGGAACTGTACTCAGCCCTTAGAAGGGAACAGTTTTACATGCTCTTATCCCTCTATGCCCTCAGGCATGTTACCCAGAACACCTGGCTTGCTCATAGTCTTATTTTTCTCTGCTCTTCTTTTCAGATGTTGTTTTTCAACCTGCCATTAATGGCCTATCTCTGCTGGCTGCTGCTGCTGCGGTGCCAGGGTCACAGCTTGCGTTCTCACATGCGGCACGTCCGACGGCCCCTGGCTGTGCCGGTTCACCTGGCAATGGCACTGCTCCTGGCCTGGCAGCTCTACTCCTGCTATTTCCTCCAGCGAACCTACGGCACCTTGGCATTCTTCCTCTCCCCAATGAGAATGTGGCTGGTGGTGCTGACCCCAGCTCTCATCTATAAAACCTGGACACTGAAATCATCTCAGCTCAGAACTTACATAATAGAAATGAAAAACTGTCAGAGCTCCTGAAGCACAGTGTAAGTATTCAAAGTTCTTTGATTTAAAAGCTATTAAGGCACAGCCTGCTGTTTTGTGATGCTGGAATTCCATGCGGCTCAACCATCAGGGGGTAAGATCTGAAGCTGCACCTGCATTGCTAGAGCTGTATTAAATAGTATATGTATAATAATATGTAATATATACTTTTATTGTATTATACATATAAAATATACTGTATAATACATGTTATATAATACAATTATACATTATATATTAATACAGTATGCAGGGAACTGTATAATAATCTCTATTCTAGGGGTTCATGTGATACAGAAGATAGGTATGTCCGTATGGATCACAAATGGAAATATCTGCTCATTACTACTGTGAATGGAAAAATATTTTTAATTCATTAAGTTCTTGATTTTGATAATGCTGGGAAAAATGAGCATAGATCTTAGTAAGCTCCAGGATTTGTACTTAACTTTGCTTTTTATTTCAAGACTTACATACATTTTTACAAGACTAGACCAGGTGTCTTTACGAAGTAATGGTTAGTGCAGAGGTGCTGTGGTGGCCTTCACAGTAAGAGTCCAATGCTTATTCACTTTTTCAGTTCATAATGCAGAAGTGGGCGGTTTACAGGCTGTTAGGTGTGTACGTGTGTATTTGTGTTTAGTGGCCTGTTGCTGGTGTCCTGGGAGTGCTGGCTAATTAGCGTGCTCTCTCTGGGAGGCAGTAGTTAATGTGCTCCACTGCTGAGGTGCCAATTTTCCCACACTTGACCAGTGAAAGGACAGTGAATGATCAGTGGCTCTGGGATCCCCAGCTACAGTCAGAGTTCAGCTTTAGCAAAGCAAAGAACGGAGACAATGTCCTTCAGATGGGAGAGCTGGAAGGAATCATCTGCTCTGATGCCTGTAATGTCTGTAAGCGAGGGGGTCAGGGATGTATTTCTGGGTCTCAGTCAAACACACCAAAGAGTGACCTAGGAAAACTCATTTGTTTGTTTTCAGTTTTTCTAAGTATAAAAATGATAGAACAGTTAGATTTATGAAGGATGCAATGATCCAAAGCCAAGAGAGCTGAGGTGCTTTTATCTGTAAAGCAAGGAGAACACTGGCCTGCTTCACAAGGCTGCTGTGAGTGAAACATTTGGAATACTTTAGGTCATTTTCATGTAACTTATTTATGGCTCCTTGAGAAAAAGGAGGGCTAACTTATTGATGGCACCTTAGAAAAAAACAGCAGTGACTATAATAGAACATACAGAAAAATAAATTGAAATAAAATATTAACTACAACTAAGACTTCTTGTTAATTCTGAAGGTGACAGGTTTCCTATTCCTTCATTCCTGTTCCTCAAGGACTGATGATATAATAGGAAAAAGAGAGTAACAGCTCTCATTTGCATTATTAAATACACTGTGAAGAGAATACAGAATGTCATTTGTTGCTACATAAGTTTGTTTTGCAAAGCTCCTAGAAAATCAAAGGCAGGGCATAAAATTTATTTGTGGGAAACACTACTGAAACATTAATAATAAAACTGGCATTTTGCAATTAAGTTACTTTTATGTGATCAGGGAGCATACAAAGTGGCAATAAAATATTTCGTATCTATACCCTGTGACAAGACACTGTCCTGAAATTATTTTTTTTTTTCTTGTGGTGGTAGGCACTCATTGCTTCTGGCGTATTTCTTTTAAAATAATATGGCACGGCTGTTTTGGGGTAAACACGAGAATACAGAGGGCTTCTGAAGTCAACCCGATCCTTTCCAAGCTCTTCATTAGCAGGGCAAGTCAGAGTGACATGAAGCAAGCAAAGCAAGTGGCAGAGCATGGAACCAGACTGCTGAAGTACTTTACAAACTGCTGGCAGACATTAGTAGGATCTGTAACAAATTGATCTTTCGTAGTACAAATGCTTCTGTTACAGTATTCGGCAGGGTTTGGGGTTTTGGCTTGTTTGTTTTTTTTAAATCTGCATGGAGGAGCTCCTTTAAAATACTTAATTCCCATTTGAAACTACTCTAAAAGGACACTTGAAATTATTATTTGGAAAGAAAAAAAAAATTCTGACAGTGTCTTTCAAATACATTTTGTTCTCTTTTTTTTTTAAATCTCTGATAAAAAGCACATGTAATTTTTCATGCTGCTGTTTGCTTAAGAAGGAATTCTTGTGATCACTGGTCACTTATATCTAAGATGCTGTGAAATGCATAACATAAAGTAGAAAAAAAGAGAAGATTCTTTTATGTGTGTTACCCTCAGTGCTCTGAGGGCTGAGGAAAACTTGCAGAGAGAAGTTCCCAGGGGAATGCCTTTGCCATGCATAATTTCCTATAACTGTCATCAGTGAAGGCCTGTCCAATCCAGTGATCCCAATAAAGAGATCTTGGCATTCAGTGTAATGGAAAATGCAAGGCTGGTGGGGGGAGAAGCACTTTTTCCATGTGCCTTTCCCACTGTCTCTATAGCATACTAAAAAAAAAAAAAAAAAACCCAAACCAAACCAGTTCCAAAAGTTCAAGAGAAAAAGCACCCCTTTCTGGAGCTGGCAAGAGACAGCTGCCTGCAGGGCACCGCAGGCTCACTCAGGGCACCTGGCCCGAGGACACGGAACAGGCTGTTCCAGTTTGAAATGCTCCTTGCATGGGATTGTTACTGCGAAAGCAAGGAGATGGAGGCATTGCTCTGGGACAGGCAGCTCCCTCCCAGCAGGAAAAGCACCGGTAGACGGCATCCTGTCTGCCCCCAGAACCAGGAGAAAGTCCAGCTGTGCTGGCTCCTGCTCCAACTTCTCCCCCTCCGAGCCTGGTCCTTGGCCCTTTGCTTTCCTCTCCCATGTTCCCCTGCCTGGGAGGCAAAGGAAAGCAAGCAGGGGCTGATGAGGCAAGGAAGGCTCCTTCTTGCAGAGGAGCAGGGCCTGAGGAAAGGTCTCAGAGCTACAGAGAAACCCGTCCAAGAGGAGGGTGGAGCAGAGGAGGGTAGACACAGCTCCGTAAAACCTTACTGGCTTCTCTCACCCTGTGCCCTTGGACAGTCTGCTATAACTGCACCTCCCTACTCTTCCATAAACATTGCTTTGCTACTTCATACTTTCGGTTTTCTTTCAGTCCAGCTGACATGTTCAGCCACCCTCATACCAGCACTCCACCCAGAGTAGAATGCTGTAGCAAAACTGAATTTTGCTACCCAAGGCATCTTTCAGTTTGCAAAATTACATGTTCCTGTGGCTAAAAACTCTTGACACAATTCTGTTTCTTTCTGTGCTTTTGCTAAGGAGTTCCCAATTGTGTCTCAAAATATTTTCTTGGTTTGGAGCTTATTCCAGCTCCTGTTACCCTTTCTTATTGCGGGATAATGCCATCTGTCTGTGATCTTCTTTTATCCCCTGGCAGTCTATTTATGAATTGTATAAACATTTCCCACTGTGAAGAGAACCCAGTAAAGAGAAAGGCAGTGCAGCAAGAGAGCAATGTTGTAAACAACAGGGCTAAGTAATCCTCACATCTGCTTCTTCCACAATCAACGCATTAAAATATAAAGAGATGTGGCTATTTGAAAGGCATCTGCCTTCACTCTCTTCACTTTTGTAACAGCAGCTACTATAAACTGCAGTAAGAAACATTTATGTCTGAGCTGGCGAAGCTCCTGTCATGGTATTGCTGACATCTTCCATGAAATCCTGACACTGAACTACAGGGCCCAACACTAAACCACTAACAGGTGCTCCTATGAAAAAGAGCATGTTTTTCTGATTATCAATCAAGGAAGAAGCCAACAAGGACAAGAAACATGACAAACTAAAGGGAAAAAAAAAGGTAAGGAAAAGGGGAAAAAAGTTTTATTACCCTTTGCAACAACAAATGCTTATTTATAAAGATATATATGTAAGTACAGCTGAACTATACCTTACAGTGGTCACACAGCTCCTCTGAATTCCTGCTTGCCCTTGCTTAAGATCTTATCAACTGTCAGTCACTGTCTCGGTAAGGTAAAGCTTCATGGGACAAATGCTGGTGCTTCTGCAGCCAGTGACTGACCATCTACTACATCCAAAGCGCCTTGGATTTTTGTTACCAATTATTTGTCATCCTTTGTTAAATGAGACCTCTCCTATAGCGCAAAATACCTGATCGCTGAAGACTCACACTATTACGATAATTAAGAAATTAAGACAAGGTGAAAAAAGACATATTGATACTTTTTACAACTGTGGGCACTTGTTTAAAGCATTTTCTCTCTTTGATTTTTATTTACTCTTAAGAGGTAGCATGAGCCAGCATTCACAAATAAAGAAATGCTTCTGTGAGAATCCTAAACATTGGGGGTACCAGGATGAGGTTTACTTTAACTGTGCCCATCTTTTTTTTTTTTCCTTTTTTACCCTAAAGCTATTTGACTACGGGTTCTATCAGCATTACTGCCCTGAAGAGCTTAGCTAACTGCAGGAATGCTGCTGCAATCAAGCTGCCTTTATTACAGTAAAGAATCAGCATCTCGGCATGACCTCACTCTGGATCATGCCTCACATCATCAGCTCTTAATAGGCTTATGACTTGTGTGGATTACTAAGAAATTGCTGCAAAAATAATAGTGCTGGGAATTTTGTAATTTTATCATATTTTGTTTCAGATGTGAAAAATAACTTCCTAGAGAACTGTCATTCCTGCAAGGTGTGTCAACTCACAGTGCCCGAGATGAGCTCTCTCTGGAGTAGCTCTTAAGCAAATAGTGTCCAAAAGTACAAAATCTGTACTTTGGACAAACAAATGCAACTCTGGAAACATAAATATATATCACTGAGGCCTTCACCCATAACATATGAAAGGAAAACAACATTTTAACACCTTTTCAGTAGTGATTATCGTTATGATTGCTTTCTTAAATTCATACAACACACACTCACCACAGGTCGTAGCTGAAGTCTCTTTTGAAATACACAGGTATTTCATTAGCTTGCTTTGAATATTACCCTATGGTATACTTTCTTCCAAGCAGACTAGAATAAAACAGAAGAATGGTCCTCAGTTTTGAGAATAAAAGGCATTTTTCTCAGAACAGGTTGTTGAAACTGAAATAAAACTAATAGCTTGGAAGAAGCCAAATATGGGGAAATGCATGTTATAGGACACCAAAATACGTGTGGGAAGAGGTTAGCCTTCAAGGGTGGAAGAAAATAGGGAAACACCATGGTGGCACCATGCCCTGAAAAGCACCACATATATTTACACACAATTAGACAGACACAAAAAACTCCCACAAATTCAGTGGAGGACTTTTTGTTCCTACTTAAAACCAATACTATTTAAACTCAGCAGGAACAGCAATACTAATACTTCCATGTGTAAAAATACTCTTGCATCGATAACAATTTTCAGGAGCAGTAGCAATGGAGCCTCAGGTTAAGACCAGCTTTGCTGTGGGGTGTGGAGTGTTAACAGTTGGTCATATACACGGAGTGGGCTGTTCTCTTTTGCATTTAGATATTTGCTGTAGGAATGCCCTGTAAGGATGAGGACACTTATTCAGAAAGATTAAGTGTGTTACAGTGCATGAAGGCTCATCTGCTGCCTGTCAGAAGTTGAATGCAGAATATTTGGGGTTCATAGGGGGATGGTGATGCTGTTTTAATCTGAATATTCCTATCAGGAATATGCATGGGGGAGCACAGGAGAGGGAAGAAAGAAAAGGGGACAGTGGACACATCAGCATGATCAGCAGAGCCACTGTTTGGAAAGGTTGTGTTTCCATCGGCTCCCTCCCCACTAAATCCAGCTGACATGATAGGAATCCAAGTCTAGAGACAGTGATCACTGCATTTCCTCCTGCCTCTCATTTTAATATACACATGAATTACCAAGCCTTACAAGCCTGCATTGCTTAATTTGACAATTGTGTTACCACCCATAAACAGTCAATATGCAGGAATTCACAGAATTTCACTCACCTGTTTCTTTCTGTCTTCATTTGCCAACTATGATCATACTGATTTTACTGCATAAAAATTTTGGCTTCTGTCCCAGTGTGACACTATTATTAACACTGCGTGAGTTAGTTATGATGATGGTGGATTCACAACCTGACTGAAAGTGAACAGTCACTAGTTTTATAGCTGAAAAACGCATACTGGAAGATTTTAGACCATCTAATGCTATAATGCACGTGTCTTTCTCTACCCCAGTGTTTATGACATCCATCACTGCATGCTTCCTTCTTTCAGGGCCAGCTTCAGCACTAGGAAATGAAAGGACTGTTTTTTTATATTTCTCACAACCATATTGGGTAATTTTGATACTCATCTTACTTTCCACAGCAAGCAAAATGATTTATAATGTCAAACTTCTTGCATAGTGTTTCCTTCCTAGTCCTTGGATTCCATTGGCCTAGGTGGTGACTCATGCAAATCTAGGTAATATGTTCTCTGGACAGTTCAGCAGACCCTGCTGTTGGAAGCCTTTCAAAACCAATCACCTATAAATCAGAATGTGTCATGAACAATCCTATTCTCTACATAAATATGTGTTAATGTCTCTAAATGTACACAGTAATGGAATTCTAAAGTCTTTAAGATAATTACCTGTTCCCTATTCTGTTCCTTGCCTTTGAAGACACACACTTAATCTCATCGATCCCATTTGGTTTAGGGTTACGCTAGTCAAACTTGGAAATTGTGACTCATTTTTTCAAGTTTCCTCATTCAGATGGTAAAAGAGCATTGTTAGACCAAAAATTCTGAGCCAAGATAAGTTACTAAGGGAACAGAAGGTCAGCTGTCCGAAAAGTTACCTTCTGTCATCAGGCATCCTGTTTTGAGATTCTCTGTCTGTCACCCTGGAGAGGTGTAAAAACCAGAAAAACTAGTGAGATCGGGGAAATTATCATAAAAATAAGATACAATAGATTTTAGAAAATTAATTCTAAAAAGAAAACTTCACCTAAGTCTGGAATGCAAAGATTGAGAAGAGTAAGTAAGGCTCAACCTAGATGTTAACCTAGCTCTGATGAAAGTCTCTGGTTGCATGCAGATGGAACTGTAAATTAATTAAATTTCAAGTGCTCTGAAAATAGTGGATATAATAATACAATATAGAGAAATGGATGAGACAGATCAGTGGAGATTTCTTCCAGATGGCAAATGGAAATACCTTTGTTATTAGAGACCTTGAACTCCAGAAATTGAATTTTTCATTGCAATTATCTATAAAAATGAGAACGTATGAATTCTAAAATTATTAGTCAGATTGATTGGACTGTCAGAACAAATTTACACTACTAAATTAAAAAGTCTTGGAGAACCTCCTGGGCACTGAGACCAACTAGCATGGGAACGGTGCACATCTACACTAGTAAATTCTAATGACCAAAACTAGGTGGCTGCATACAAATTTCTTATTGGAAATGGTTCCTGGGAATTTTCAAACCATACCCAGGAAATATTTGCAGGTGTGCTAGCTGGCAACTGTCAAAATAATGTCAAAGAACGCATTACTTATTTCTAGTAGAAATGATTGCATCCGTGTTTCCAGTTCCATTTAGTTTATTAGCATCCCAGAATCTCTTCATTTCAGTACATACAGAACAACTTAATGATTTAAGAAAATGGCAATTAGTATAAGTAAAATCCTGCTCACGATTAGAAATAGAATCCAGTTCTTTTTCTCGAAGCAATAACTTTTACTTAGAAACTGAGACGATCTGTTTTCCAATATTGCCTCCATTCATCATGGACTGGAAAGCGGCTTCAAGAGAAATAATTAAATAAGTTAGTGCCAAGCAAAATGTGCCAAGTAACTTTTGAAAAAGAAAAAAGGTAGCAGCAATGTATTGCTCCCTGAAAGGAGAGAGAACAGTTTGGACCTAAGCATATTTATCCTTAATAATGTTCTAAATTAAGAAGAAATTTAAAAAAGCTAGTCTGTAATAAACTGCTAAGGGCAGTTTGATGTAATAATTAAAAAACCTGATTTGTAAGCAACTGCTTGGCCCTATACAAGTTAACAATTACATTTGCTGCTTTTGTGATTTGCCAGACAAATACCGAACAGAAAGACAAGGCGTGACTGGAGAGCCCACAAATGCTGTGGGCAAAAGGAAAAGGTCTGTAAATACTCTGTGTAGTACAATAAATGCAAGAAGCTGGTACAAATGAATAAATCTTTGAGTAAACCAAGTGTGAAACAGGACTGCTGTATTTTGATCAAATTCCTTCAAAATACATATATGTACGCCAGTTAAGCAGCAATGCCTAGAAGAAATTTAAATATGTAAGATTCGGCTATCGCTTAATTCTACTGGCTTCCAATCTTGTGGGACTAATGACTAAACGGACTAAACCATGCTCTTCCCTGTTACTTGAAGGGGAAGCATTCTTACAGCACAGCTTAAATCACCTGGCTCTATAGCTTTGTCTCACTGGAGTCACAAGACCCCCTTCATTTTTATATTTTCTTACAGATTTTTGAACAGGCTACAAGCTATTTTGTTCCTTTAAAATAAATTATTTTTTACTTTGTTTAGCAATCTCTTAATATGTTTTCCCCTTTCTTGTGTGTACTTTTGAATGTGTTTTTTGTTAGCAAATCCAATAACAAGCACTGTTAGATACTGGATTTTTTTAAGTGTAAGTTGAAGGTTTCCAAAATACCATTTGCTTATACCCAACTTCTAAGAAATGAGCAGCACTTCAGCACTTTAAATCTGTAAGATCAGAATGACTAAGCTGCTAGGGTAGCAGTTTAACAATTAATTCCCCCCCAGTAGTAAAACAAACAAACAAAAATTATAAAAATTTATATTCAGTTATTTTTTAACGTAAAATAATCTTCTCACAGGACATTTTAATACCTTGTGATAAAATTGTATTTTATTATAACACAGAAATCATGTTTTAGATAATACAAAAATCTGAACTGGCAAATGAAACAAAGGAGGTAGTTAACCTCTACTGTCACTGTGTTTAATCAGATTATTATTATTAGAAAATGGTGTAAAAATCTTACCACCAATATTTTCCAAGCCTTTTACCATGGTCTCTCTGACCTGTCAATGCAAACAAGTCCTTTTAACTTTCTTCAAACAAGATTAACATTTCTTAGAAACTGTCACAGAAACTACCAACATCTAAATAATTCTCTTACTACAATGGACAGTGCTCTGTTTGGGCCAGATTCTTTCATCAAGAGAGGAGTGAATACCTTCTGGTAAACATGTAGGTGATTTAATTCTTCAATCATAACTGGAACATCCCTATCCCTGCCAAAATTTCACATCTCAGGATTTTCCCAGGAAAACGTACCGATCATCTGAAGAATCAAAAACTAATTTAAACAGACCTCACAGGGAAGAGATGGCTAAAGCATCTACCCACTAGAAAATAATAAATGGTGATTATAAAGCTTGAAACAAAACTTCAGACAAGCGCCCCAAAAGCATTCAGGACACTAACTAATCAGGTATTTGAAAGTATATGTTTTTTTAAGGTCTGATCCCTTAAGTAAAAAAGTACTTGCACTCTGTGCTGAAAAAAAAATACAGCCATCAGCAGCATGTAATTAGAAAACTCAGTCATACTACGGTCACACCATCTTCAGCAGTGCTTCCTAATAAGCTTTCAATTATACTTACAGATTCTTAAGCAAATCTGTTCAGTTCTGAGGCATGGTAAGAGAGCCAGGAACAAAGAAACTGGACTTCTTGTAGTCAGACCACGGTCTAAGGAAATAGCATCAAAGGCCATAGATGAAATGTAAAAGTTCTGACCTTCAGTTTACCCTCTTGGATCCACTGACAGAGTTGTAATACACTGGCTTCCTGTTTGTCCATATAGTTCAACACTAAGAATCTTTCCCTGTCAAAGAAAAGAAGGAGCCTTGATTTCAGAAACACTGGGAAGCGTATTTTGAAACGTTTACAAATCTTTTCAGGAAACAGCATTATTGAAACTGAAGGGTTATAAGTACCAATTACAATGCGACAAAGTTCAGAACTTTGCCAGCTCATTGAGACAGCTCCCTGCAGCAGGAGCTTGGCAGTAACAGTTTTAGACAAGCAATTCTGTTCAAGTATCAGAGAGAAGAGTAATAAAAATCAAGTAGTATTACCAGAATAACTAAGTGTCCATAAATTGTGAGCAAATTTCTATTCCTTTTTACTTTTTTTTTTTGTGGTAGGGAGAATAATTAATGGACCTACTGCTAGATGGCAGCTTTAAAGCTCCCCAAAATTTTGCATATCTTTGTCAGAGCTGTCTATAGCAATCAAGAGAAACTGAAATGATCATCAAAAATTATAATTACTTGTAGCAACATACTGACTAAATTCTCCACTGCATCCTAGTATGCATGGTGTATTATAGTATTTTTATCCATTTTTTGAAAGTGCAGACAACAGTAACAGGGACAAAAGAAGAATTTTAATTAGAAGAGGTCAATCCATTTGCACAGAAATCAGAAGTCTCCCCAGCTTTCTGCAATGCAATGAATGAAAAACTTAATGAAACTTTGCTCCTAAGCTCTGCCTTCACTCCACCTGAATCCTGACAGGATATTCAGCAATTCCCATAACAAAACCCAATGCTTTACCTGTATATGTCACACCTACAGTCCCACTATCTAATAAAACCCCAAATACTAAAAATGTAATTTCAATACGTTCACTGCATCAGCTGCACCCTTACTTTAAAAATATTTGATTTCGTGTCTGCCTGAACTACTACACTTGGAGAGAAGACACTCTGCAAAACATCTGAACAGAACCATGGCAACACCTTCCCCCGTACCGAAGAATCTGACAGAGACTCCAGAACTAAATCAAGCAACCACAAACAATGCATAATAACAGACAATTATGTTAACATGTAACAACATCCTTTCCCATTTTTTATCCTGAGAGACAAATGTAAGAGGATTTACTGACGTTGTGATTGTAGTTTCCTTTTTTAGTATGGCAACGTTCTGTTCCAATTACACATGCCTACAGACTATCTTCTGAACATCAGAATCACATCACGTGCGCAATCTACTTGGAACCTGGTCATAAGTTCTGGAGGAGAAATGTACCTTGTGATATTCCTTTCTTTCTGTATTTTTTCTATGTCAGGAGGCAGTGGAGGAGGATAAGGCACATCTTTATTATACTGAGAAATCTGTCCACACAGGATGATATGGCTGTTCTGATTCATCTGTTTGGGACAGAACAGAGTGAGAAAAATCACATTCCTTGGTCTCAGAAACTAAATTTTCCAGAGATGCAATAGATTATATTGTAAAATTTTCACATGGGTATGCTTATTTAGAGCTGTATTTCCTAGAAAAGAGCGGGAGAATTGCAGACAGTCCCATTCAACCTATGACAACATTCAAATAGATAAATGTAGGGCAACAGTGGAAAAATAAATGCTATACAGCCTATGTGTAATCTAAAAAGGCATTCAATACAGGAGTATAAGAAATTCTTATCTTACTCTGCACTTTTTGTCAGGAGGAGAAGGGTAATGAGACAAGTTTGAAACAGCTGTTGGATACATCTGTGTTTTAGAGCTCCCAAAGCTGGCATTGACACCAAAATCCCCCTGCCATGAGACAGTAGTTTCACATTAACATTGAAGGGGGCTGGTCAAGAGTCATTATGGAGGCCCAGCACAACTGGTCTTTTGTGAAGCCAGAAAAGCCAAGCTGACAAAACACAAGATTACTGTATTGACAGACAAGGTTTTTAAAGCATTACCAAGTCTGGCCCAAGAGGCGAGGGACAAGAAGCAGAGATTGTGTTTCTACTGTACTGCCAGGCTGGTCCAAATGACAGACACTGATTTTTCAAACACCTGATTTCTCCTCAATACCAGGATCGGCACCTGGCTTAGATCAGTGAAGTGGAAAGCCTGCCCTGCTGTATTGCAGGCTGGTCTCTGGTACGGATTAATTCAAATCTGGGTACACAGACATTGGCGAATGGCTACAATTATGCCCGACAGCCGGTATAATCACCTGACGTATAACTGTATCACTGATGTCTCCACCAACATTGTCAAAGTAAACATCCACACCGCCTGGGCAGAGTTCACGTAGCTGCTCTGCCACATTCTCCTTCTTGTAATTGATAGCAGCATCAAACCCCATTTCTTGGACCAATATGGAGCACTTCTCATCTGTGCCAGCGATCCCCACCACTCTAGAGCAGCCCTCCAGACGGCCAATCTGCAGGCGCACAATTAAAAAAGAAACACAAAAAACTCCAAACGATAAGCAGAAGTTAGATCCTTCATCTGCATAAAAGTACCAGTGGGAAAAGGGGGCCTTGGGGATGTTAGTTATCCCCTATCCCATGAAACCCCAGGCAAAGGTCAGCACACGCTCCCATCTCATGTTACACTATTCTGCCATCTTTCCAAACTCCCTGACTGCAGGAGGTTTAGTCTGTGGAGTCACTAACAACCAGCAGTACTGGGGAGCGAAATACAGTATAAAAACACCATCTGCCAAGTACTGTAACACAGCTAATAAAAGGCTAAAAAGATAGGACAATAATTGATTTAAATACATTCTTCATAGTTTTGCTTATGCATTGTTTCTTCATAGCTCCTCTTTATCAGTCTTAAGGTTGCTTAATATCTGTTGTGTTTGTATATGTATCTGTGTCTGTAGATATGCACACACACACAAGCACACTGTAACAGGCTCTGCAAAGCTGAGGAGGATAAAAGGACAGTAAATCTAAAACCAGAAAGGATGTCATGGAACACAACACAAAGAAGGCAAAGTTGCCAGTGAACTCAAAGTCTGTGTTCAACTGGCAGACTACTATACATATATATATATGTATATATATAGTAAACGTGTACTTAACACCATCTACTTTATGCTAGTGACAAGTAATCACCTTGGGCCATTTTCTCCTATCCCAGTTTCATCAAACTGAAGTTTCACACAGAAGTCTTCCTCAGGGAGAGTGTGAGCCAAATCTGTGAAACTGGCCCTTTCCATGGAGTTATATATCCACTCACGTCTACAATGATTTTACCCGTACATTTACTAATCAGCATGTTTCAAAAGACAAACTTGGTAACAGAATATGCTTGTATGTTTTAAGCCTCCCTACCTGGCCGGCCAAAGAGCCACAGGCACCAGCTGCTCCGCTCACCACCATTGTCTGATTTGCACCCACAGCCACGTGCCCTTTCTCCTGTATACCCAACAGGGCCGTCAGTCCTGTGATGCCAGCTGCACCAAGAAAGTAGGAAAGGCGTCCATTTACAAGCTGTGGAACAAGCTACAAAACAGAAACACGTGGTGGTGTTCATTTCTTTTTACAAAAGACGTTTTGCTGTTTGCTGTTTAATTGTCTGAGGGTAGAAGACTAACTCAGGATATTTACCAGGCAAGGTACAACACTGGTAGGGACAAGCTATCTGTAAGCTAGCTCTACCCTAGTAACAAGTTTATACAAAAGTAAACAAAGCATGTATTTCCATAGTTTCAGAAAAAGTTTTTAAACAAAGTCATTCACAAAAACTTAAATTATGGAAGTGTCAAAAAGCAGTTGGGAGATAAGTTTCCAGCAATGGTGAACAATCCCTATGGTAGCATAAGGGATAAAATAGCACTGTTTTATCAAATATTATGACTGCAGATTGCTGGCAAAACGTCCTAAAGGAAGGAGTTTACTGGAAAGTATACATTCATAAACTACAATAATTTTCTGTTACACAAGGATGATCAACACAATGCACCGTTACCGCTCTACTTTCAACTTCATATCAAATAGCCCTTCTTCTGTGGATGTAGAATCTCAAGTAAAAGCTTTCACTAACATGTTAGTAAAATAAATGGAATTAAATATATCTAGAGCCTTTTATGTCTTATGACTACACTCTCATGGATCAGGAGTTCTGCTAGAATTAGAAAAATTAACAGAATTAATTAACAGAAGCAGCTTCAGAGAAATTTATTAAAAATCCAACAATTGAAATAATACTGGCATGTCTGGTAACCAACAGAAGCATTTACATTTTTCTTTGTTAAGAAAAGAGAGAAACTGATACAGATTTTTGCTACCTGTGAGTCGATCTGCCTTCTGAGAACTGGTTGCTCCGTTAACATTGGCTTGGTTTTGACTAAGAAAGAGTATCATTAGCCACTATTTAAAAAAAAAAAAATTTAGGAAAATAAATTAGTGACAACCTGGGCTTTGCATTTACATTACCTTTTGTAGCAAGCTTCCATCTAGAATTGCCACTGTCTGCCAGGGCCAACTGAAGGAAATCACAAAGTCTCCTTTAGCAAGGTTATCATGCTTGCTCTCCTCCACAACACCAATTCCCCCACCATCAGCAACTTCAGAGAGCTGCCAGGGCAGGAGGTAATCCGAGCCGGTATCCTCATTCATTCGGCAGCGCTGAAAGACAAGGCTTTAATGAGAGGCTCTGGTGGAACCGCGTGGTTTGTTTAGGAGTTCAAATGAACCTGGGGATGATACACATTTAAAACTTCAGACACAAAGGGCTACTCAGAAATCTCTCAATAAGCCCCAAATATTCATCATCTTTTCTTAGATCCCTCTTTCTTCTCTCGTTTGCTCAGTACCAAGGGAGGAAGACCACTCTTATTTCTTCCAGCAGCGTTACCAGAGCCAACACGTTCTGTAGACACTGTCTCAAAGTCAGCCATGCAACCAAGGATGACTGGTTTGGGTCTGATGAGAATCATATAAATGCCATTCCTTAACTGGATGAATCACAGAAATGAAGGATTGAAAAAAACACCCACAATTGATTTAGTCCACGCGTGTGCACTGGAGAACAGTCAAATATACATAGACCATCCCAAACAGAGATCCATTTAATGAAACATCATGAAATCTGAAGTATTTTCTTTTTATCTCCCCCTGTAGCTTGAGTTAGTATTTCAGGATTCTTAAACTCTTCCTCAATTCCCAAGCTAAACCTACTTTCCTGAAATTGCTTCTCTTCTACTATCTCCATCTATGCAGGGAACAAACAATCAGAATTCTCTTTACAGCAAACTTTTACATACCAGCAGCCTGGGTCTATTTGGTTCTCCCCCTACCTTCACCTCTATTTCAACCCACAACTCTCCCAAGCATGTGATTTCTACAGAATCTACTTGTACCTATTTAAGCAGAAATAGGTACAAGTGCTGGTTATGGGTTCATTCACTAATCCTCTCTGTTTCCATTGTTTGCAAAGGATCGACACATTTTTTCCTGCCATCACCCACACCTAAGGAGAAAATCTGACTTTCATTTGTAAACAGAATAGGTAATTGCTGAATAACATTTAACTTGAATCATTTACGTGTTCTGTCTAGAATTGTTTTGCCTGATCATATCCCTGTCATGCTACGTCACGAAATATTCTTTCTCCTCTACCCATAGTGACCTCTATTGAAAAATACTTCCTCTTCAATGGCAACAAAAAGTTTTAAAATGTATATAAAAAAGGCAAAGTTCAGAAAAGGCTGATACAAACAAATTTGTAATGGTATACCAGGGCTCACAGTCTCTTCTCTCTTCCTGGTCCTATAAAATCATATTCCTATATACATCACAGGCACATTAGTGTCAAGTTCCTTCCCAATGTAACTCCATCAGAATGAACAGAATTACTAAATTATACTAGAGATACATTTGTCCTGTAATTGGTAACTTTGGTGTTAAACATCATGACAGGTACAGAGTTAAAGATATTTTAAAAAACAAATTCTGGCTTAGCCCTAAGTCCATTACCTACCATGTAAGGGTCCACAGAGAGATAAAGGGTTCTAACACGCACTTGTCCCGTTTGGATTGTATCTGCTATTGTACTCTCTTCCAGTCGGAAATTTTCAGCCACTGGCACTCCATTCTTACCTAGAATTTATTTTAAAATCAAACAAATAAATTAATATAGACCTTCCCTTAACCAACACAGGAAGGCCTTTCTTTAATGTAGGCCTTTTTAGAGTAAGTTAGGCTGTATTTTTATTCAGGTATGAAACCGCTGACCAACTGTTGGATTTTGTGTCATGGGCTATGATTTAAATGGGTGCACTGCCACCATCCAAACTGAAGACCCACTGATCTGTCCGCTCATGCTTACCTGGGTCAGTACTAGGCACTTGCACTAACAGTTTCCATGCTGTTTGCCACACAATTTTTATGAACAATTAGGGCAAATGAAGAAAAAAAAAAAAAACAACACAAAAACAAAGGGAGTGGGGCCTGTTCCCATTCTCAGAAAATGGTTCTATATACCCTGTGTGCTGAAAAGCTCCTAGCTTTCAAAGCAAAGACATGCATTGAGACTTCTCTCATATAACAAAACCCTCATGCACTATATTGCCAGTAGCAAATGACCATAAATTTTAACCAGGTAAGTTTTAAACTCTCACCTTTCAGTCTCTTTTGACTCAGTGAGTTTGGGGGAATACAGACCGTTGCCACTGCACACCCATGTGCTGCAAAAGCATCCCTTCACAGCGGCTGACAGACCTCCTTAAATTAAAGCTTCCCAGAAACACTTATGAAATGTATGCAGAGACCCCAGAACTGGAGGCTTCATCCTCAGGTTGGTACCACGTGCAGCAGATCAACCAGACTGACAACTGGAACCATCGGCGCTAAAAGAAGAGCGCCAGATACCCATGAATGTTTTAAGTCAGACTGACTGGGTGACTACAGCAGGCTACTGCTGTAACATTTGATTTGCACTAGGAAAGACTTATTTGCAGGTCACACAGTAGTTCTTACTTCTTAGGACTATTTTGGCATTGAACAGCATACAATACTCCCCAAAAAACTTAATGCATACATGTGGGTCTTCTACAACAGAATGTATAAACTCACTATTCAAAATATTGTGCTGACATCTGTAACAAGGCAAATGTGTAAGCAAGGGAGCAAACAAATCCTCAAGAGTGTAAATTTAAATATCAAACACTTTGAAACATGGGAAGAAAAAAAAGTTCAATATTTACTAAAAGGAAACAAAAATGAACAATAACAAAATATTTTAGTCATCTCTTAAATGCAAAAAGAACAAATGTCAGAACTAAAAGTCAATAATTGCTAATCTTTCTTCACTTTGAGTCCCTACACTTAGGGTTTTCTCATAGATTATGCATTAACCCTTTTTTTCTCACCCAATTTAGAAATCTGTATATACAGACTAAGTAAATACACTTCACAATAAACTTTATTTACTGCTGCATGCAATATTAAGATATATAAATGTCAGTATCTTAGGTTAGTGTCTGTTTCTAACTCACCATTTTGCAGCATTAAGCAACCATAACAAACACATTGTTCCTTTATTGGAGAGAAATACATACCAGGGCGTGAATTCAGCACCACTCTCTGTACAATCATCCCTGCTTTTGCAGCAATTTCGCTCTGGATTTCTACAAAGGAAAACATTGTTTGAAGCACTGAAACATTAATTTTTTTGGAAAATAATATGAGGCAAAGTACTAAGTAATCTGGAAACTGGGGAGGAAATATGGGCCTCACCAACTTCAGCATCCATGTGCAAGAATCATATAAAACAACCTCAAATGAAAAATAAACAAACTTGTGAATAAAGAGTTTCCTTGTTTATCTTGTTAAAGCCATGATTTTATACGTCACAGTAGCACCTTCTGGAAAGACTGAAAATTATAATGTACCACACTCCTTGTTAAATCATCACCACCCCCTATGAGGTTGTAGGAGATGTGTTTGGTTTGCTTTCCTGTGCTGACTGAGAACAAGCTGTTGCCACCTAAGAGACAGAGGCAGCTTTGCACATATAAGTCAGGTGCAACTCAGTAGAAGTCATGCACACATGCCAATAATAACAGTATGCAGGTATATGATAAAAAGAC
Source organism: Tyto alba (assembly GCF_018691265.1). NCBI lineage: Eukaryota > Metazoa > Chordata > Aves > Strigiformes > Tytonidae > Tyto > Tyto alba. Next base: position 9,384,472 of record NW_024881280.1, read on the forward strand.
ATTGTTGTGCAAGATGTTTCACATGAAATAGCAAGTCTTTCGAGCAGCAGTGCATTTGCTCCTAAGAAACTGTCTGGCCTATAGGTGAGAAAGAATTAGATCACTATTTCATCTATTTTACTGATAAAATTTCGCCTTGAATTTCAACAGTTTAAAAGAGGACTGTATATTTGTGTTCTTGCAACCATGAGATGCCGAAGTGATTAACAGGAAATGAACCTGATTGAACAGGAGAAAAATCATGATCTTCTATGCTTTCAGAGCCAATACAAAATAAAAATGTTCCTACTACTATTCTCAGTTGAGTGCCATAAATAACCAACCTCTGCAAGAACCAAGGACATTAAAAAATGAAGCAGGATAGCCGATGTCTTTGTTACAACATTTATTTTGCTGACAAGAACAGCAAATTGGAGTGAAGCAAAACAGATGAGCCTAGAAAGAATACATCATCATCACTTATCCCACATCTTTATTCTTTGAACACTGCAAAATACAGAACCTTCTGTCTGTACTGTTACAGTGCTTACATTACAGCACTCACAGACCATCAACAACTACAGCCTGGAGCGCTGAAAAATAAAATAAAAACATTATCAGGAGGAAATGGGCATATTCCTGGCCTTTCCCTCTCCACTAAAACCCACAACTGACTCAAACCAAAAGTGTCTCGTTCATAAACCAGATAAATGTTTAACATTTGGTTGTACTTGCACTTGAAAAGCCACTTATTAGGCAAAAATTATTCAAGAGTTAGTTTCTTTTCAGTATTTCAACACCAAAGGGTGCTACAAAAAAAAAAAAAACTACAAAAAATAATCTCAAATCTGTCTTTACAGCATCACATCAGTGAAAAATAAGAGACCTGCACAGTTCTTCGGACAGAACAAGGCAGAATATCAGCCTACAACAAAAGAAAAAGACCCACACGTTTTGATGAAGTTACTAGTTACTGTTTAAAAAACAAAAAAATAAGCACTGAAAATACAGGAGTTAACAGTTAAAGAGAAATAAAAATCCATTTTTATACCCCAACAGCTGATACAATCTCTGGAATAAATACACTCATGTAAAACCCTAACAGGAAGGATGGCTTAAGATACACTTTGGCTGATCTTGGGTTCAGTATCGTATGTAGCTGTAGACTTCCTGCGTGATCATGGGCACATCACGTTGTACTTCTTTTATAAAATATTTTTCAGAACAAAATTTCAAATTCCTCCTGATAACATCTGCCTAACAAAATTACATTGAAGCAATACAGTTGTTATCCCTAGAGCAATTATCTTAACATCTCAGAATTTGTGCTAATTCAATGAGTATTTTAGAAAGTGTCAGAAGTGCCCAGCGCAATTTGAAAGGACAACTGTACTCCAGTAAACCATTTGCACGTACAGAACTTGGCTAAAGTTTATAGCCTCTACTGAAACTGCTCTGTGCAGAAATAATGAGTTAAGAATGCAGTCAATATAAACCAACAGCAACCTGACAGCTCACATAAAATCTGGGCAAATCATTCCTCTATATACTATTCATATTCAGTTCAAATCTATCCATGGCATTAAGGGTTTGATTCACGGTTTATAAACCATAGAGAGCAGGCAAACAGCTGTACGGCTCAGGCCTCACAGAAAGGCCCACTGTCAGAACTGCTGACTCAATTTTTGTTATCCTGAAACTAAATACCTGTATTACGTAAACACAAAAACCCAGTCTGAACAAGAAAAGAGATGATGAAAAGCATTTTTATTTTGCCTAACACATACCTGAAATATCTGCTTTTTATGACAGCACAAGGAAAAAAAAAAAATGACTGCTTTAAAAAAAAAAAAAAAAGCCGAAGATATTAACATATTAAAAGAAAGAAAAAGCAATACAGAGTGGCATTGAAAGACAAGAGTGGAAAGAGCATACAATCCAGGTTTAGATTACTTCTTTGAATGCCTGACATTCTGAGGGAAGAAAAATTCTGTTGATTTCCCAGGTCATTTTCACAGCTTTTGGTTGAGAAGCCTGTGTACTAATTCAATTTGAAGATCTTCCAGGTACTGTGAGTGGGTGGACAAAAAGCAAGGTGGGCAACAGAACTGTCACTCATCCTATGACAGCTGTCACAGTAAAATACAACACTGGGGAGGGACATTTACTTCTAAATATGACTGCACTTACTCTGCAGTGGAAGTCAGAACACCATTACACAAGCAAAGGTTCACACTAATATCATAACGTAGTAAGAATCTCACATTATAAACAATATGGAAATGATTGAAAAAGTAGAGGCAACACCCTTCAGCACAGTAAACTAAGGAAAGCTTTTGGAGAAAGAGAACAGATTTTTTTAAATAATGGGGATTTGTACCATATACATAAACCTTTTCAAAACGTGCATAATGCCAGTGTGAAAAATGTCTTTGACACTTCTTTTTTTTTAAAGACCAACAGGAAGCAAATACACATTACTATTTTTTAGCTTTTCCGAACAAAAATAATCTGAGTTGGTTTTACTCTATAAATCAAACAGTAAAAATTAATTGGAAGTTTTAACATCATCACTCTATGCCAAGATCACCTGACCTGCTCTCTGAGTACAACAGGAGCATCAAGAAGCACAACAGCAGTACCTTCAGGGGAGTCCCAAGTATGTTTTAGCCCAGTTCTATTATTATCCCTTTCTCCACTTACTTTTCCCGTTTTCGCAGAGAGACACATGACAACTCCTTTTAAAAAGGTTAAATAAATTCCTCAGCACTAAAATGCTCCAGTTTGTCCTGGGTCTTGGTTCCTAGAACTTGCTTCTGAGACAGCCCAAAGACACTGTTTTCAGTTACATATACTTTTGTCAAAACAATTCACCTGCATCCAAGTTGTTAAAGCCCATATGCCAGGTGCAGCCTAGTGAAAAAAAAAGAAGAGCAGGTAGTTTATCCCTCATGTATCCAGCCCAAGCAGCATGGAGGGAGAATGCAGTCAGTCTAAATGGAGGACAAGTAAGACTGGAAGTCTTCTGAAACTGTGGTGTCAAAAAGCTGGAACAAGGATTCTCAGAGGAAATTCAAAGAAAGAAACTTCAAGGAAGAATGACGCTGAATGAAGAACATGCAGGAAGATGGGAAGGACTGGCATTAAAAATCAGTGAGAACAGAGAAACATGGCAAAAATAGCCACTTAAAGGCCAGTGAAGCAGGGAAGAGAGAAATACAATGGGGAGACAGAACAGGAGAAACTGGGAACAATGAAGGAGCCAGAACCAAGCAAACTGAACTGGGAATGGCTGGGGAAAAAAAAAAAAAAACAAAAACAAAAACGGTAGCTAACTGGCAAGGTGAGGAGAATGGAAATGGAAAAGTGAATGTGATGGATTAGGCACCAAAGTCTCTACCACTCCCCTAAGGACCTCTAGATTTGAACAACGTTAATTAATTGCAAACTCAAGTTTTCAAAAAGTATAAGCCAGAATCAATATTGACTGTTATGAATGGAGAAAACCACATGCCATAAAAAGGTAAGTACTTTCATGAACTAAACTAATAAATCCAGATTTTCTAATGTAGCATGTCTCATCACCAAATTCTCTGGTGTTTAGTTCCTCCCATAGTGTTTTCCCCCCATGGATTCTCTGCCACACTACAAGGGTTGAGGGCAGGCTGCAATCTTTTCCTTAAGAAAGAAAGAGGTAAAAAAGGAAGAATAACAACAGTAGTAGAATCTTGATCCAGCCATCTTTTTTGACTTTTTTTATATTCCCAAAAGTCTATGATCTTTGAGCTTTTCATCAAATTTGACTGACATACAGAGCAAAAGTTCCAGTAAATATACACACTCATATCTACACACAATAGGATTGTATAAACTTTTTCAGATCTAGGTGTCTAAAGCTGAAAGCTTTCAGGTACCACCTCCTCAGCATTTTTTATTTATTTTTTCTTTAATAAACAGTTGCATTGTATAGGAGTTGCTGAAAATTTTTTTAAAATACCAACACACAAGACCTATTTTTTCTTAGCAGAATTTCAAGTCAGGAATGAGCACAAAAATGCAGATTGCTGCCAGAAAGGAAGGAGCATCAATTCAGCAGAAGAAACACCTGATGTTTTCCCCAAGAAACCTGTGACGCAGGATGCAGGATTACACACTAGAGCAAGCCCAGAGTGCACCAAGTATCCACTTTCCTAGGTGTGACCCAGGACAACAAGCTAGAAATCACTGCTGCCAAAGGCGGACGAGCCACTGGAGACTACCTTGCAGGTGGTTCAATTCCAGTTTCAGAAGCTGCAGGTGGAATAACGTCAGAGAGAGAAACCAAGAGAGGTCAGAAGCAACGATGGGTCTTCACATTTACGTGCTACACAGCAGCCCTGACACGGGTGCTGCAGAGGAATCCCAGAGGAAAGGATTCCTCCACTCACCCCGGACCAAAGTTTGAGGGGGGGCTCAATAAAGCTACATGCACGCCCCTGTTCCACAGCTCAGGCGATTCCAGTAGTCCCTTCCAACCGTCAAACCCGAGTCCCCGACGACCCAGCGCCCTAATCCCCAAGGACACGACTCCCGGGGAGGAGGTCAGGTGCCGTGCCCTGCCCCCTCGGGCCCGGCGCGGAGGGCGCTGCCAAGCTCCCCCCGCCCAGCCAGGACGAGGCTGCAGGCCCTCCCGCTTTTCTACCCGGCACCAGGGCACGCTCATCTCGGCGGGGACGGCGGGCGCGTCCCGTCCCGTCCCGTCCCCTGAGGCCGCGCGGGGACGGTGAAAAGGCCGAGCCCGCGCCGACCGCGCGCCGGTCCCGCTCACCTTGAGCCGCGCCTCAAGTGCTCGCGGCACAGGCCGGTACGAGGGCAAACGGGCGGCAGCGGCAAACCCGGGCCCTCCACGCGCCTGCGCGGGGGCTTTAAACAGGGAAACCCCGGGGGAGGTGAGGTGTCACCCCTTAAAGCGGCAGTGCCGGAGCCAGAGCCCGGCCTGTGGCTGTGTGCGTGGGGCTGTAGCTCGGCAGCGACCGCCCGTCGGTGGGAGGTGTCCCGCGTGTCCCGTTTTACCCGCCCCCTTTCCCGCCATTTCCCCGCAGGGGCTGTGGGGGTGTGTGCTGCCATGGCGCCCGGCTGCCTGTGTGGGTGAGGTGTTGGCGGTTTATCTCCTGAGGTGCCGGGAAAAGGCGCTGACGGCTCGTGAGGGGTTTTTGATTTGAGAGAGAGGGCAACATTGAGAGATACTTCTTATGCGTTCTGGTGGATGAAGGCTTGTTTGCTGGTACGATATAGAGCTGTATTATAGCTCTTTCTAAAAAATTCCAGTCAAGTCACTCTTATGTACAATATAATGTTGTATTTACTATATACATACTAACGCTATGCTCAAATATAGATGAAGAGGCATCTTTACTTAAAGAAGAGGCTGTAGTAGGGTGAATAACTGAAGAGCCAGAGCTCTCCCGGGATGAGGCTCAGGTCCTGACTGACTGGGTTACTCTTCATACTTGCCCTACATTGTGGTGACTCACCGTGCTGGAAAGGCAAACAGGTCTGTGAAGTGGCCACTGAGTCGGTGGAAATTACTGCGGAGCTCAAAGTGACCGCTTAAGACTAGAAAAACTCTTCCAGACTAATGATCCGGATGACTTAGTACTCTGCCTCTCATAAAGGCAGTATAAAGCTTTTCTATTGTAGCTTTACTTGTAGCCCTTTAATATAGATCTAAAGGGAATGATCTGTCTTTATGCCACCATAATCTACAAAACTTTGCATTTCACATGAGTTGAAATAACATCACTGGAACTGGGATTTTCGGGGGGGGGGGGGGGGGGGGGAGCGGGAAGTATTTTCATAGTGAGATTTATACCACCATAATTTTTTTCAAACTTGTATCAGTTGATCTAATGACAGGTCAACTTCTTACCTGTCATGCACTGAAAGTGAGTCTTAAGGGTTGAAGTTGTCCCTGTAGTTTCAAATGGGCATATCTTTTATGTAGAAGGCCTGCATTAAAATGAATGCTGACTTGCCTCATACTTGTGCAAGAACAGAGCAGCATAACTATTACAGAAATAATTATTTAAGAAACCAATATTACATGTCATTATATGAGCAAACAGGAAAACATTATGAAGTGTATTAATGGAGAGCGCCCTGTTAATTTAGAAGTAGTATATCTCAATGGCTAGTAATAATTGAAAGAAAAGTAGGGAAAAGGTATGCATTTTTTTTTCATATATAATGACAATACAAATTCAGATATTTTATAAAAGTACCAAAAAAAAAAAAAAAACACAACCAAAAAAAACAACCAAACCCCAACACATTAAATGCGCTTTCAAAATCTCTGTACAGCCCTACCTTCTCTTGCCTACCACAGGGTGGCTTTGTTTTCTCCATAAAAAAGGTTATCCTGAAAGGTGGGTTACAGCAGTCATCTGCAGTTTACTGTTTTAACCCTTATATTCACCTCCCCATTGTCTCTTTTGTTAAGTAATTGTTAAGTGAAGCTGTTGTGAAATAAGCTTAGATGTGAATTTAAAATGCAGTAGCTATTCTGCACTGACTTGCCTTGTAGATACATGTTCTACTCTAAGAATGTGTTTTTGTGGTTTAGCTTAATCCGCCTCAGACCACACAAAGTCACCCTTAATGTGAAATAAAACTGTCCATGCAAACAGGCCATTATGGAATAGTTATTACATAACTGATATTAGGGGTTGTTACCACATATAAGCATAGCTAAGTCATCATTTTAAAGTCAATCAGGGATGGGGCAGAGATGAAATGGGGGATGTGTTTATGCTGGAAGAAGGTTGTGGTAGTTGTCAACAAACGGTTGCTGCCACCCAAATAGAGAATGTCATTTAGTTGAGCCTTACTTCACTAAACAGATAGTCCCACAAATTCAAGGTTTGCTCTGACCAACTTCAGGCAAATTTGAGAAGGCGGGGAAAAAAAAAAAAGAGATGAGGCTTATAGCTACAAAGTCATTAGCTCCAAGAATCATGTGTAAACTTGGACAGTGTAAAAGTGAAACAGCTATCTGGTTCCGAGTGGTTAAAATCATATAGCATCAATTTTAGTGAAGCCAATAACAACAGTTAAAATAGAACTCAAAAATCAAAGTTTGGAGGCTTGCCTTTTTTTTTTTTTTTTTCCTTTAAGATTGGTTGACTGTTTAGCTGACTCCAAATCATCTTTTACCTGCCCTTAATATGGAAACAATAAACCTTACATATCCTGTCTATAGTGTGAGTCTTAAATGTTTTTAAAGTACAAAGTAATCCTGTTCGTTTTCCAAGATTTGCTGGGCTCATGGATCATACTGATGAGAGTATATAGTAATAATTCACCTTTTACACATTTCCATGTTCATCAGTAACTTACAATTTTGCCAGATGTATGCTCTTTCTTTGTTATTTTTAATTAATGTCACAATAATAAGTAGTCTTCTAAAATCTGCATAGATGAATAATGCAGATGTTGCTTCTGTAGTTGAAGTGCAGCTGTGTTTTGGCCATCAGAATCCTCTGAGGTATGCAGGAGCTCTGACTGACACCAGACTCTTTAGCCTGAGTGTATAGGGAGCAAAGTGGTCTGTGAGCTCTCACAAGAAACATCCTTTGTTGATTCTGTGGATAGGAATAATCAGATCACTCAAATCCAACACCATTTATATCTTTCTTTTTGATATAGTAGGTCTCTTACACGATAGTAAAATAAGATGTCATCTTCTGCTGTGGGGAAGCATTTTTCTAAAGGTACAGAAAGTTACAGAAACATTTTTGAGACTTCTTCAGAGAACTGATGAAATGTTGCTGAAGGTATCTTGAGAAAAGGTGTGCTTTCTCCATTGATAAAATGGCCTTATGGAAGAAGTCAGTGAGTGATACCTCTCTGTGTTCTTGGGTAACAAAACCAGCTCACTTGTCCAAATTCTAAAACAGTGATTCAGGCTGCAGTGAGAAAAAATATTGTAAAATCATGTGTAGTAGACTTGATGTTTCTGGTTTTCTAAACTGTTTACTAGTCTTCAGTTATTTTTCTTGCCCTCATTGCTGAGCCGGGAGAACAGACGATGAGAAATCTCCCTTGTTCACTCTGTGCAATGTCAGCTAACAGCCTGAGGTGCTGCTGACTGGAATCTGAGCTGTTCCACGTATCTTTGCATGAAATGTTTTAAGAGCTTGCAGATGATTCATTCTGCCAGCTAAGCTGTGGAGGCAATAACTTCAGCAGAGGACAGTAACACATTAGGTCATTGTAGCCATTTGCAGTGACTGTTTGTATCAGTGTAAGTAATTCAATATATGAACTGAAAAGTTTTAGCCTGAGACAGCTGCTGAGGTTGAACTGATCTATTCAGCTGACTTTATGTCAGAGTGACATACTATGCTGCAGAGTGCAATTTAAAAGTGATTTGTGAGCAGCTCAACTCCCTGTTGGCTGGAGATGTTGGAAAGGGTAGACAGCTAAGGAAAGCAAGTAATCATCCAACTCAAGTTATGCCATCCACTTATGAATTGTCTCTGCTTTTGCAGTTTTTATTCATGCAGGCCCTGTTTTGTAAAAAGAAACAAACCTCACAATGTATCCCTGGTGGACTGGGCATTAGCTTGCAGCATAGATATTTGTGGGAAAGTTTCGCAGGTGGCCACTTAGCTGATACATGAGACTAATGCCTTCTGATGGTAATTGCTAGCTAATCACAAAGTGGGATTCATCTGTAGGGAAAAGTATCCAGATAAGAAGCAATTGCTACTTTTTATGGTAACTTGTTTTTCTGAGGTTTAATCCTTGGGAATGCCGTGACCAATTGTTCTTTGTCATTGTTTGAAAATTTTCATCTGGATTCTGACTGGTCAAAGGGCATAGGTGGGATCTGGATTTGCTCTGTCGCTTACACTTTTGTGATAGTAAGGAAGCTTTGCTCTATAAACAGGCTTTGCTAGTCAAAACTATTGGTTTTGGTACATGTTCACAGAGAAGACTATCTTTAGGGCACATCTAGCAGAATCACATTAATTTTAAGCTTTTGTTAGTGATGTAAAATATGTCAATAACACACCTTGATATCTGGCTTCAGTAAGGAAAACACAGGGTTAAAAGGCTTTTGCATAAATGTTGTTGGGCCTGATCTTTAACCATTTAGTATTTTGTAAAAACATTAAAATCCATGAAAAGTGAGTACAACATGTTATCATTCTAATCTGATAGTGATTACTAATGTTTGATTATCACAAAGTTTTACTCATAATTTTGCTTCCTTATATGCCTGTATCTTTCTTTTATCCTTAAGAAAGAAAATACTGAAGTACTTGCTGCAGAGATGGATTTTCCTGTTGTCTTTAGTTTGTTAGTGATGTTTTTTTAAATCCAGTCAAAAAGGTTCAGGTGATGTTCTAGTAACTTTTATATTATTAAATAGTGTGAAGTTACATTTTGGTGTAGCTACTTATTTAATGTTTATAAATGCATATTGTAGATGAAAACTATCCTGTTGCTCTACAGCATCATATCAGGATCATATATTTCATTTTTTACTACAGAACAGTCAAGGAAGTTAGGAACTTCTGTTTTAGAACCACATTGCTAGATAAGCATATGCATCTGTGTAGGAAATTTCTTTCTTTATTGCTCTGTGTGCCATTTCCATTTAATGATATCTCCCAGTTATACCAAAAAATGGTTCTGCTAATACTCCTTCAGGAATCTGTAACCACTGAGGTACTAATATAAGTATGGTTTATGTTTCATACTCTACGATTCAGTCATGCATGTGTGTATCAGAACAAAAATACCTTGAATTTTCCTATTTTAATATAGAGCATCACCACTCATCTGTTGTAGATACCACTGAGAACTTCAAATTTTAATCTTCTTGTCATGGCCTGTAGTTGTACATGCTTTGTAATCCATAATTATAATTCAAAACAGGAAAGACTGAAGGGTTTTTAAATGAAGAATACCAATTACCTTGAAAGTATGTCTTCTTACTAATGTTTTTTCCACTTTGTCTAAAAAATAGTGCAAGATGGGAAACAAAGTTGTTAAATGTAAGTGATCACTTATTTTTTCTTGTTTCACAGTTTACGTGAATGGAAATTAGTGAAAAGGAAGCTACATTTGTAATTTAGAAAGAACTGAGGTTATCATAAATTAACTTGTATGATGTGAATATCCAAGATACTAGACCATCCTGAAAAATGGAGGGAAGGAAGACCTGTCGTCACAGAAGTTCAAATTACTTATTCTGAACACATGATCTTTGCACAATCACTCTTAGTAACGCTAAGTTATGTTTCTTTGGTTTGAAACTGCTGACAGCAAATGGTCGGAACAAGTGTTTCTGTCTGAACTGAGGACAGAAAACATATGAGCACCATTTGTTGAGAGTGCTAGTGATTGCTGCAGCAGAGCAGGAGGCAGCAGTGGGTGATAGACTGTGCTGCATGGGGAAGTCCTAATGTTAACAGAATATTGCTTCATATTTCTGTTCTTTTTCATACTTGAAATTCAGAATCATTGTAAAACTGCCCTGTGTTCTTATTTATGCATCTTAATGCTAGAAGAGCTAATGCTAATGGCTAATAGAAGCACAAATAGAAACAGATCTTCTAGAATCAGAAAAAAATTGTTCATATGAGGGATGTATTTGGGGTTGTGTGAAGTTATACATAGTATAGCTTCCTTATAAGACATCTTGGTATGCTAATCCTTGATAAAGTAGAATTGAAAAGTCCCATCTTATGGGTTTCAACCTATGTTTGGAAAAACACATTCGGGATGTAGATGAAAGATGGAAGCTAACAGAAGTTGAATAAAGGCAGGTATGAATGAGGAGGAAGCTGCTTTAGGAGGAACTTTCCCTGCACTGGCATCGTATTTATGCAGTGCTGTTTCTGAAAAGCAAGTACTGGTTTGTCAAAGAGGACTATGTAGACTTACAAAGTCTCAAGATAGCCAAAGGCATATTTTTGGAGCTCTGTGCATGGCTTGTTTTAGTGCTGCTGGATATTAGTAGAATGCTTCTCATCCATTCAGCATGTGGATGTTCCCTTCTGGAGATTTACAGCACTTGGTTGTTATCAGTCAATTATTAACAGCTTTGATATCAGCAAATCAGCTGTTGTATTCTACTGGCCTGGAATTGAGAATTTGCAAAGACTTTCACCTGTTTCCTCTAAGGAGAAGAAGAGGGATGGGTAAGCACAGCTGGCCTGGAAGGAATTAATGGTGTCACTGACTGTATTCTAGGAGGCTGTGCTTGCATTTGTTATTATGGGTGATAAAATATTTATTGGACATATGAAATTTAGATGGCAACTGTTTTGACTCTCAGCTAAGCAACTGCAGGATAACAGTGAGGGTTGTCTTTTAGAGGCTGATCAACAATTGGTAACTGGAAGATCTGAGACAACTCAGCAAAACTTGCTTCAGATTATAATTGCATACTGTGTTCTACCCAGCATAACTGGTAGGCAGTAAAGAGACTTTCTGCTGGTTTTGAGCAGTAGATGAGACTATCTAAATGACAGTCTCTAAGGGTGCTTTGGAGAGCTCGTTTGTACTTCTACCAAGGAAACGAGATCTTGTTTGGATGCCTGTTTTTCCTAATTCTTTGTGCAGCTTTCTGTGATATGCCACGCAACATAGTACTAACAGGATAATCTTCTAGGTCACTTAGTGAGTACCAGCTTTGCAAACACTGCAAATTGCGTTAATTTTAAATAGAATGGTGAACGCTAAATGACAGGAATAAATAGGCTATATCACAATTCTGCCAAACGTGTATTTTAATTATACATTTTATTAGCAATACTGACTAATTTGAGAGATGAGGTCTACAAATCAAGGAGCTGTCCAAGTGAACTTGTTAAGTAATTTCTACAATTAGCTTTTTCTCACAGTTCCCACCACTACTTTCATTTGGATGTCAGAGAAATGAATGCAGGATGCAGTTCTTTGGAACAGACTGGAAGAATTGTGACTGTGGGTCTTCTGATGATACTCAAACCACAGCAGATGACTCTAAGACTGAAGTGCATGCAGTAGGAGAGAGTTGCAATTTTTACAAACAACATTCTCCAAAAGTATGCTCCTGTTGAACTCCATTATGTAATTCTGTATGTTCCTGTTGATTTTTCTGTGTGCCACCTGCACACCAAAGCTCCACCCTGCAATTACAAAGTCATCTTTCAGAGTGAATTGTGACAGTGTTTTGTTGTTAGGAAGTCCTCTTTCTTGTCTTCTGTGTTGCTTTGAACCTTTGATAATGTCTTCTCCTCCTTAGCCAATCTGCATCTTTCAAGAGCTTCCACTCATCTTTCACAGAAAGGAAAGAAAACCCTAACTGTTGTAGTCACCTGATACTGAACAGCAGTAATATTTGTTTTCTTAGTAGTGCAGATGTTAAGAATGGTGATCCTGTAACTTTTTCCTTACTTTCATAGTTAGTTTCATGATAACAGGAGGTTTGAGGGTTGTCTGTGGTTTGTTTGATTTTTTGTTTGTTTTTTTTCAATCAGGCTGGTTTTCCCCCTGCAGTCTGTAGGTGCAAATTTCCTGAACCACTTCCCATTCCTGAGAGATCCTCTAAGTGGTAAATTTTCTCCATCTTGCCTCTGATGTACTTTGATCTATAAAGCCCAATGTCATAATTCCACAGTGATTACTAGTGGACAATGGATTTGCTACTCCCTGCCTTAAGCATAGTGGATTTCTACTGTTTCTTGTTACAGTGGCACTATGAAGACAACGTAAGCATGTTCAGAGCATTTCTTGTCGGAAGGAGATCTTGTTGAGGCCAAGCTAGTGATTGCTTTTGTATTGCTTGAGGCAATGGTGATATTCAAGGATGTCCCTCATATATGTGAAGAAAGAGCAAAGAAACTAACTTACAGGTACCTATAAACACAGGCTGTGGTAAATCCAGCTGATACATAACAGTAGAGCAAGTGGTCTTGCCTGGTATTTTAATACATTTTCAGCTATTGCTTTCATAGATCACGTGTATTCCTGTGTCTGCTCTGCTGTAGGTCTCACTGATGTTAGCCTCCTCCAGCTCACTTCCTTTGCTTTCTCAGTCCACTGTGGCTTCAAGGAGCTAGAGAAGACTCTGCAGGAGTAAGGGTGGGGGGGATAAGGGAGGAGCATGCATTTGTAAGGAAAGGAAGATTCTGTGTAGTTTGTAGGAAGGGCAGTGTTCTAAGAGTACATGCAAAATGTCTGAGATGTATTGATAAAAGACATCATTGCTGCCTGTTGGAATTGCTGATCCTCATTTTCTTCAGGCTAGCAATCTTGATCTTGTGACAGCCATGAAGGTGTGTGTTTCTGTTGAGCATTATTAGTGTACTTCTGGTAATTCAAACGCTCAGTGGACAATATAATAATATAACCATATCTGTATGTGGGAAGCACTCCTGCCTTAGAATGGTGCATCCTAGCTAGGCATAGCACTTTGAAATTGCATTCTGTGTCCTGTGTAGATATTGCAAAATAGCTCTAGTTGTACATTGTACTTTGAGCATGAGCCTTTTTAAGGTTCCATTGGCAAGAAAAAATAAAACCCCTGGGTTTCTACTAAAAAAAAAAGTGAGGGGAGGAAAAAAGGGGAAATTCCGTAATGAGGTTTATACCGATAAACATACAGAGAGGAACTGAATTAATTTTCTGTATTATTGAATGTGCTGTGTTTTTTATAACAGAAATAAGGAATGTTCAGAGATAAACGGACCAGCTGGTTGGAACAGGACAGAAACTGGCATTGGAAGGCAGTTTGGAGGACTGCCAAAATAGTTTTGGGGTCCAGGCATGAAAATCAATAAGCTATAACTTGCTTGTGAATCCGAGAAGAATAAAAACTGCACTGCAATTCACCAATTACACTGCAGCGTAATGGTGATGACAGAAAAAGCTCTGCAGCCTGGTTTGCACCAATGCAAACGGCCAGCACAGGCAAGTGAAGACTGTCAGTAAAGAGGGATTAAGGAGCAGAGGGACAGGTAAGGTCATCAAGGTGCATAATTATGTGGTTCCAGATTATCCTTGGTATTTAGTACATACCTGTCATACAGATCTTATTTATACATGTTGGTGTCTCCCACTGTGATTGATTTATATCCCCCTCCCTTTCTATAATTTATTTATGGGATGGAATAGGAATAACTCCCTGTGTGAGCCGACAGGGACAGGACAGAGGAACAGCCACAAAACCCCAGATGAAATGCAAAGAGTAAATTTATTCTTGTTGCCACACGATCTGGAGGATCTCCGCAGCAGCACCCAGGCAGAGGCACACAAGTGGGGATGCAGGTACCGTGGAGCTCAGTCCTTGCTGACCAGAAAGAGGAGAAGGAGGAAAATACCTCAAACCTGCTGCTTTTGCCTGTATATATTGGGGATTTTCTCCGGTGTAGTTTTCCACTGTGCTTTGATCTTTCCCACAGCTGGGCAGGAATCTCCAGGATGTTCAATAAGGTGCCTCTGAGTCTCTCACAGGCCTGTGTTATCTAAAAGCAGACATTCTACCTGCCAAGCATACAAAGCTAAACAACAGTTAGTATAATATATGTCTTTTTCAACACCCCAGCTGCAAGTCACTTGAGTGTGTTTACAATCCTCCTAGTCAATCTTCCATTGTATTCCCACAGTCCCCATGAGACATAGAGTACCATATGCTGCCTGAGGAGCCTGATGTTGGCAAATGTTTGCTTTTTGATTCCCCCCTTGCCCCCAGTTTTATACTGTCTGTGTTTCAGTTTAAGTGCAATGCTACTGAGTCAGTGTCAGTAACGCCTGTTTGGGCTGAAAGCTCAGTGAATGATTGCCAGTGTCAGATGATTTGGAACGGGCTTTGAGATTGCTACTTGTATCAGCTACTGAAGCTCAGAAAGAGTTCTAGTTGATGTTTTCCATAAGATATGATTTGAAGGATGTTCTCCTATATATGTACATATATACATATATATACAAATTGTACATTAAAATATATGTAATAGATATACTGAACAAGGCTCCATATCCTGCAAATATTTATATACCGTGCAGCATTAGTTACAAGTAGTTTCTTGATGTTAGTAGGGTGAATAGTCTTATTTTTGTGGGCATGAACTGTTACATTTATATAAACCTATTAGAAAATTATCATCTGTGCCTGAGTTTTTTCATTATTTGGGGATTTTTTTTCATGTGCAATGGATAGATTGAATAGATTTTTTCAGCAAAGGATACTATTTTTAATGATACTTGACAACAGATATGTTTTTTTAAAAAAATTCAGTAAAGAACTGAAAGTTTTTGGTTTTCCACCATAAACCATTGAAAATTTGAATTTCCAAATGCATTAGCAGTTATATAATTTGAAAACTGATTACATTTTAGTTTTCTCTACTCAGTGCTGCTGGGAAGACATGCTCAGAGACATTCCTAGCATGAAACTTCAGGGCTGCTGTTTTATTCCAGTTGTCATTAGTCTTAGTCAGTAGCTGGGACAAACAGTGGGATGTAAGGAATTACTAAATCATTCTTCTCCTGATCTGACAGTTGCTGTTAGGGGGCTGGATAGTGTGGGAACTATTTAGGTGGTATACAATCTATGACTTCCTGCATAAATGAGAATCCCTTAGTCTAAATAAACAGTCTTAGAGTTGAATGTTGGCTGTATTTTCCATACAAAGGAGAGAGCATTGCCTTCATATTGGTGTACCTGTGAGGAATGTAATGTGTGTGAAAATGAACTATAATTTGAACCAAAGCACTTTAGATTATTAGACTAATGATCAAATTCATTAACTTCTCTGTACGTCAGTAAGAAATGGTCTACTCAGATTATTAAAGGAACAGCCTAGATTGTTGTCCATAAAAATAATTTCTAGTATGTAGCATTAATGAGATATAAAGACAGAAAAATATTGCAGCTCGTTATTTCAAATTCCAGTCTTTCTGTTATTACATGCAATTCAATCAAGCTGTGAATATTACTCTTCAGTAAATGCTCTCAATATTTCTTTTTCTTGTTGGTTTGTTGTTGTTGTGACTGAGAGCTTCTAGGGGGTTTCTCTGTCTGGGCTCAAAGCCAACGTAAAGAAAGCACAGCTGGTTGTCTTGGGGAAAAAAGAGACAGAAGAAGCCTTAGTGGAAGTTACTTGCAAAAGGAAGCCTCAGTGGGGGCTTCTGCTGTATTTGCTTGGGAGCTGCTGTGAGCCCGAGGCTCTTGCGTGTGGCCGCGCCTGAGCTGCACGGCAGCCATGCCTGTGCCTGACACTTGAGCCTGACCCTGACCCGTGAACTTGTCTTCCCAGCTTAACTTCAGCCCTGCCCCATGCCCGTGGGGGTGCCTGATGCCCTGGGTTTGGGGCTGCCCCCGTGGCCTGCCCTGCTTCCTCACTGGGGGTAGTGGGACCAGCCCCAGCTGGTGAAGGCCCTGCCCAGCCAACCTTGGGAATCTCCTTGGCTCCTGACCCTGGGCCCTTGGGGAGCAGCCCCAGCCCTTGGTGCTCCCTGACAGTCATCCACGTAAGCCTTAATCAGAGTATCTATTACCAAAAAGAAAATCCAACCATTTGATTTCTACAGTTTTATGTTGGAATTTCACATAAACTGTAGAACTACTCTCATATTTTATAAAGCATTCACTGTGAAACCAATATGGTGCAGGAATTGATGTAAATGCTCCAGGTCTACAAATTTGCAAAATGTCAGGGTTTTGCCAGTGACATGTATGCACACCCACAGTAGTAGAGTGTGTTCCTTTTAAAGATGTTGCTCTCTTGTAATGCATAACGAGAGGTAAATTCCAGAAAAGTTTGTTGAAATCTGTTATAATAATGGCCATCAAACCATTTAATGATTTTACCATTAAAAATGTGTATTAGAATTAAAAATATGCATATGCCCACCAATTCTTGATACTTCTTGCACACCATGTTTTTCAGGAATATTTCTACTGATCTGAAGTATTCTTGATCTTGTTGAGAGCTATTAGTCTATGCACTTTTTCCAAGGTACGTATATTAATAATTCATAGAGCTAATTAATTTACAGTGCTTTACATTTTCAGAGTTCTAAAAGAGTACTACATATATTCATTAGTTTATTTTTGAACAGTTCCTGTAACGCAGTAGGTGAGAAAATATCATCTCTAAATATTTAAGAAATAATCAGAGACAGTTTATAGTCAGCTTTTTGAAAATCGTCTTATTTTAGATGATGTTTAATTTTTTAAAAAATTATACTGCTTATGGTAATTTGAACCTAATTTTCAGAAGAGCTTGTGGCCCTGTTCAGTCAACTGAGCAGCATGAAACATTTGGTGTCTTATAATTGTTTGTGTAGATTAGTGACATTTAGATGAGGGGTCATGTTGTAGTTTATTGCAATCTGTAGATTGAGCTCCTAAAATACAGGAAAAGTGCAGTGTGACTGACGAATTTACATGTGGACTAGGGCATTTGGAGCTCACCAAAGCTCAGCTATTGAATCTCCCTGTGGCCTTCAGCTCACCACTTAGCTTCTCCATATGTTTTTTTCTCAAGTGTAAACAATGACTAATGTTACCACAGACTATTGTTTGTAAAACAAACAAAGAAAGAATGTGGGATTCTGAGAAAAGTGATAGTAAATGCAGAAAGGACTTCCAAGTGTTTTTAAGGCTACACAACCTATCAAAATTAGCAAGAAAGTTTCAGCAGTCTTGTTTTGCAGCATGCTGTAAAATTTGGTACTTTGTAGATTCTTACACTGTCATTCTCACCACAGTGTCTGAGCTTCTTTCAGTAATGTTTAAGCAGTGTGAAAAACTTTTTTTTTTTCTTCATGTGTTTTTTTCTCTCAACCACAGTGTCCCTCCCTTTTCCTCATGTAACAAGGTCTCATCCTGGTTCTCAGGGAGTCAGTTCATGACACTTCATGTCTGTATGTCTATACATACGTATTTATACACACATGCTCTATAAATAAATGCATGTATACTTCCCTGAGGAGATCAAAGAAGCTAAATCTTGCTCAAGTTCATAAAGCAAATTCAGTGTTTTATTTTAAACTCAGATATGAAGAGTAAAATAAATATGCAAGATCTTTTTTTTTTCTTTTTGCAAACTCTTTAAAAAAAAAGACAAACCTCTTCTTTCCAAACATTCTGACTGCATTAAGTTGTACCCTAAATTAATAATCAAATGTAACATCTTGGGTGTGTCATTTTAATTCTGACAAAGATGGGAGGCAGACATTGATATTGGGGAAATTCAAATTTCTCTGTAGTAAGGAGTAATTAATTTTGTATAAAAAGAAAAATGCATTTTTACAAGCATTTTCTTCTGTAATAATGCAGCTAAAAAATGCTGACTGTGAGGGAATGGGTTTCTTTGTATTTATGCTGATGGTCTTCTAAATTCACAACCTTAAAACTAAAGCCTAACCAACCTGAAACACATACAATCACTTGGATTTCCTATAAGATTTTTTTCAAACTATTTTACTATCATTTAATTAAGCCTTCTCTTACGTGAGTTAAGGGGATTGCTTCTTGAATTATAGAACCACCGAGGTTGGAGGGGATTTTGGAAGGTCACCAGCTTAGCCGGCTGCTCAAAGCAGGGTCAACACTGAATTCAGAGCACCTTATTCAGGGCTTTCTTGGTCGGGTGTTGGAAACTTCCAAGAAAAGAAATTCCACAGCCTCTTGTGGCAACCTGTTGCATCACTTCACTATGCTTACTAGCTGGTTTGAAGAGCCACTGTTACAGTTGATGACTATTGTCTTTCTCCCACTGTGCACATCAATAAAGAGCTTGGCTTTGCCTTCTCTTGTAGGTAAAGATCTAGCCTTGTAGCTACTGGAAGGCTGTTATTAAATCTCTCTTACCTGTTCCCCAGTCCACACTAGATAAGACCAATTTCCCTCAGCCTCTCCTTGCAGAGGATATCTGTACCAGCCCCAGACCATCTTGGCTTTCTACTGGCTTAAGATAATCAACATATTTCTTGTACTGGGATGCCCAAAAGTGGACACAGTATTCCAGATGCAGTCCAACAAACGATGAGTAAAGTGAAATAATCATTTCCCTTGACCTAGCTCTGTTTTTCTTCATACAGTCCGGGATGCTGTTCGCCTTCACTGCTGTCTGGTGTTTACCCCACTGTCCCTCAGGACCCCCAGATCTTAATCGGTGGTGCCAAGTGGCCTGTGGGTCCCAGCTTGTGCAATGGGAGGGACTAACCTAACTAATGCAGACTAACCTAAAAAGGTTAGTCTGGCCAAAGTGCTGGGCTTTCTGTTGCTGTGTTGGACTTCAGGTGGTTCCCGTCAGTCCATTCTCGAGCTTGTCTAGGGGCAGCCCTGCCCTCGAGCATTAAATGTATTTGTGGGATAAACACAGCAGCTATTTATTACTGGTTTATGCTGTCATTTGTTTTTAAAGAAAAATATGACATCCAATTGACATTTTAGAGGAAATTTCGGTGTGATTATGAGATGGAAGTTTTGGGTTTATTGGAATCTGCAACTTTAATTACAAAGAGTGTAATTATTTTCTTACTAGCTATAGGGATTAGGGCCTTCATTTTAGACTTAATTTCAAGGAGAACTAATGCTCCATGTTGTCACCCATGATGCTGGAGCACTAGTTCCACTCGAGACTGCTGGAAAGAGGGGGCACTGGCTCTTCTCTGGCTTGGTGAAGAGAGTGCCACCTACTGAGCTTATGTCCCAGTTCCGCCAACCTAAGTATGCAAAGCAGAGGCTTTAATCCAAATTCTGACTCAGTGCAATCCAGTTTATTAATGATATGAGTCGATGTTCTTACAGCACAAGATGTGTCTGTACAAGCTGAAGAAACCTAAGATTTGTATATAGCGATAGCTAGGAAATCTTCCAATCTCCTTCTTCAACATCGTAATAAAATAATCACATAACAGGGATTAGAAGTGTATTAAATTTTGTTATTGTAAAACTGATGGAAGTGCAGCCTGCGTGCAGTCTCAGCATATGCTGAGAAAAGGAGAAAGACAAAAAAACTTACAAAAGCATAACAAAAGCTGCTACTGCAAGGAAGATTATGGTGGCTAGTTCTGGAGGAGATGTAAGGACTGTGTAATACGAGGAACAGAGAAACAGTTGAAGAGTGCATAATGGTAAAATCTTTACAAAACACTTCATAAAACTGTTTATTGCTCAGTAGGATAAACAGTAGCGTACAACTCTATAACCACCCCTCGTGCCATGGTGTCTTTGCAGCGTGCTGCTTCTATTTCAGATCTATAAACTGGCTGGTGCACCTATAGCCTTGCCCGTTTTTGTTCTTATCCCATTTGGTATGTTTAGGAAGAAGTACCATCTTTTCCTATAGATTTTGCATCTTACAGTGTGTTTCAGCATTGTTCTTGTGGTTATTATGTTGTCTTTGGCTCAGTAAAGAAGGATTCCCACCTACCTGATACATTATTTAGGAGACAACTATCAAAAAACAGCGATGTTAAAATGTCTCCTAGACAAGGGTAGAAAGCATACTCCCCAATGTGCGCAATGTTAGCTTCTGTAGCCAGGTGATGACGTTTCTGTCATTGTCTGCTGCTTTTACATGATTATGTATTGTGAAACATGAGACGCTGCTCATCAATTTGCTTCCCAAACTCCAAACAGGTGAGGTTCAACAAGCGTTGGTTCTGGCTGAAAGGAAAAGCTACACTTTGCTGTTACAATGGGATTTACAGCCACAGAAGAGTGGTGGTTTTGTTTTTCTTTTTCCCAATGAAAACTGAGATAAGCAATTTCAATCTTATCAATATCTGATGTGTTTCATGGGAGGCACTGATTGCCTAACATAACAGAGAAGGAAATAACACCACTTAATGAAATCTGTCTTTTCAGTCCTCATTAGAGCAAATTAAACTATTGTTTGCCATTATATGCTTTTGACTTCAGTTTTAGTCATTATATGTTCAATTATTTAAGTTTGCTTTACTTATTAGCTAATTTGTGAACAGCTATGAATATTCTTTCTGTATTGATTTAAATAGTTATTGACCTATTGCTCCTGTCAGGAGTTAGAAGAGCAAATGTATGGATAGTAGTACAGAAGAGTTTTCCATGAATGTCCTATTGAGATAGTGCTGTATCAAATGATACCTTTGGTTGTGAAAGAAAAAACACTTTACCAGTGGTACCCGTGGCTACTGTTCTGCTCTTCACTTCGATGTGTCTCACTGTTATTCTCTGCACCGTGACAGGAAAAGATTGGGTGTGGTAATTAGACTACTGACCTGGGACTCATCAGAGAAACCTGGTTATGCATCAGATACCTTCTGTAGTCATGGGTAAGTCACTTCTCTGGGCTCCTGTTTCCACACATCTATGGTGAAAAGTTCTGCAGAGAAGCCAGGAACTGTTGTGAAAGAAATGCAAACTAGAGTCAGCAGTGCAAAAATTACTTCTATTTCACTCTGTAAAGCAATACATGCTAGAAGGGAAACTGGTCTGTTAAAAAAAAAAAAAAAAAGCAATGCTACTGTGTGCACTGAGTGATCTAAGCCTGGACGAAGGTAAACACGTGGCAACATACATGTCAGGGAAAAACATTTGGCGTTTTCGTGTTGTTTGACATGTTTCACTGAATGAGAGTCTATAATCTGTGAACGCTCTCTAAATGACATTTTATATTTTGAAAGTTTCCTTGATTGTGAACAAACTGGAGTATTAGAGCAGTCTACAGGGGGAGCAGTGACGAAGCAGCTTATTTCCTGCCTTAGGAGTAGCAGCGTGCCTGCATTTGCCAGCGCACCCTGGTTTTTATTCTCAGACTAAGGCAACAGAGGAAGCCATATTCCAGGAGACGAGCTGGACATTTTTAGAAACCTCAGCAGTATGTGTTTTGGGGAAAGTAAATTTTAGTTTTCTTGGGAAAATAAATTTGAGGTGTTTGGTAAAAGAGCCAACAGTACAGAGATGACCTGAGGATTCTAACACAAATCCTCGCTCCTTTCCCTCTTTTTCCACTTTTTCTTCAGAAAACAAGCTGTGAAAACAGGGACCAAAAGGGGGAAACGGAGAACCATGTTTCCCTCTGCTACAAGTGGTTCCTTAAAAAGCTTTTAGTTAGTTTGTTTTTCTTTAGACAGAAGGGCCACGAAGCCTGATCACGGCGGGGAGGCCGGCGCTGACCTCGGGGCACCAAACCGGCGGGTTCTGCCCGCTGTGGAAGGCGGCGGGATTTTGCAGGGCTCGGCTTCCAAATCAGTGCTGCAAACTCTCTCCCCGCCCCTCGCTCGTTGGGGATTTCCCCTCCTTCACTGCCAACAGCAGCCGAACCAGGCGCAGAAGGTCAAGCCGAGATCTGTGAAAAAGGGCAGGGGGGTGCCAGGAGGAGACGCTGAGGGTCGGCGGGGAGCTGCGCCGCGGGGGGGGGGGGGGAAGGAGGAGGAGGAGGAGGAGGGAGGCAGGAGGAGGAGGAGTTGAGGAGCCCGGGCCCGGGAGCCTCCCCACTTACCGCACTAGGAAGTGACGCTTTCCCTGAGTCCCGGAGAGAAAGAAACAAAGTTTGGGGTTTTTTCCCTCCCCCTTCCTTCTTCTTTTTCCCCCGCTTTGCTAATTACTGCTCCGCGTCCCCCCGCGGGCGCCCGCCGCCGCGCCTCGCTCCGCAGGTGAGCAAGCACGTTTTCTTCCTTCCCTCCCTCCTGTTTTCCGCGGGTTTAGTTGTTGTTTTGTGTTTTGGTTTGGTGTCTTTTTTTTTTTTTTCTTTTTTTTTCCTCCTCGTCGTGTTTTGTGTTGGTGTGTGGGGTTTTTCTTTGTTTGTTTTTGTTTGTTTTTGTTTTTTTTTTTTTTTTTTTCTCTCTGCACGATTTGCTTCCGTTTCCCTGCCATTTTGGAGAGGGGGTGTCTTTCCTGGGGCTTTTTTTTTTTTTTTTTTTTTTTTTTTGAGGGGGGGGGTTGTGTGCGCGCGCGCTTCGTGGGTGCTGGCTGCAGGATGAGGAAGAAAAGTACCTGTGGAGGTGCCGGGGGTGGCTGGCGGCCAGGCTCGGCTGCCGAGCTCGTCCCTCCGGCTTCACCGTGAACCGTTCCGAGGGGCTGCGGGGGGGTCACCGCGCTGCAGGGATGTGTCTGTGTCCGGGTGAGCTGCCTGCGGAATGTATTTGAGGGGGGTCGGTTTGGGGTTGGGTGGTTTCTTTTTTTTTTTTTTTTTGGTTTTTTTTTGAGGGGGTGTGTGTGGGGGGGTGGGTTTCTCTTTGCTGGCTGCGTGCCGGGGCAGGGGCAGCTCCAGCCCCGCGTGTGCGGCGGGGGGAGCACGGCGTGCCTCAGCCGCTCCTCGGCGGCTTGCAAGGGCTGGGTTTCTCTGCTGGGATTTACGCAGAGGAGGGACGGAGCAGGGAGGAATTTATTAGATAATTTCTGAAAATCTCGTGCTCTCAAATGTACAGCTCTTGCTCTGGCAGCAGCTGCAAAGGACTGATTCTTTGCAGTTTACCAGTAAAAGCTGACAATACACCCACGCACGTATGTGAGAGTCTTATATAATACTTACTTTTTTTTTTTTTTTTTTTTTAAACAGGCGTAAGCAGAATTTATTTTTGGTTTGTAAAGTCTTGTGTGGTTGCAGCCTGCAGAATTGGAGAAATATTCTCTTTGCTTAACAGAGATTTACTTGGCATTCTCTTTAAACGAGCTTATTTTCTGTAATACTTTGATATCATCCTGACTGCATGTTTTGAGTGCAGTGTAAAGGCCATCTATGCTGGAGTAAGCAGTTGAGGGAGGGGAAGAGAGAAAAGAAATGTCCTAATGCGGAGACTGATAGTAGGTTGTTTAGAGGGCGAGACTGCAGTTCCAAGCAGCAACAGCAGCAGCTTTATGACTGTGTGTAATTACAGAGTGATTGCATAGGACAGCATTGTTGGACCGAATACGTATACACAGGCTATTGTGCAAGATTTCTGTACCGGACAAAACCTAATTTTGCATTGCAAATGCTAAAAAGAGAATGTATTCTGCATTGAGCTGCCACGTTTCTCTTGGAATTCACCGAAGAATTAGCGGGGGGGGGGAGGGGGTGAGGGGGTGGAGGGGAGAGAGGAGAGAGAAGTAGTGGAAGGAAGCTGTAGAATTCAGACCTGAAATACTCAGCAAAAATGCCACCAGTAGTCTCTGAAATCACAGAAGAAACTGAAAGCTTTTTGAATCTGTGGGTTCATGTTTCTAAAGTGATTATGCAGCAGGTGAAAGTCGGGCAGGTCTCCTAACAGTCCTGCAGGTTTAGTGTAATTCTTGCTCTGGTCTACTTTCTTTTGTGGGAAAAACGCCTCTGTTAAGATAAGCAACTGCAGTTCAGCTAGCTTGCTTGGAAGTGGAGAGAAGAGTATTGGAGAGAGTTTCTGTGTCAGGCCATAAAAAATTAGAGGTTGGAAGGAAGGTTAGACGAGACATAAGTTTTGAGCATGCTGTTAAAACTGTAGTTAAAGAGTTGCATCCTGCTCAGTGATCTTGCAGGTGGCATTGGCTGAAGAATAGGACAAAACATTTAGAGTGTGGCAGTGAAATTCTATTAGCAAGTCTTTTAACTAAGACTTTGAATGACCATCAAAATTATGCTGAAGTTCTTGTGGATACAGCTTCAGGTACCTAAGATTTGTTTTTCAGAGATGCTGGTTACCAGTTTTTATCAGTTTAGTTCTGGAAGTGCTTGGAATTCATGAAGTATCAGATCCAAAAGATTCTAGATCTGGTTCTCAGAAATTGGTCTTTCTAAGATCAAAGACAATTTTCTAGAAAAGTTATCTTTAACCATCATTGCTGATGTCTTAATGTTGTGAAGGCTTGTAAAGTGTTTTGAGCACCATGATGGAACATACTATAAAAATAGAAAGCTGCTTTAAAATTTCTTGGTGTTCAACTAGAGCATATTATTTATTTGAACACACTGATAATCTTATTACTGGTAGTTTCCTCGGGTTGTCTATTAAATGCTGCATTTAAAGTGTATGCAGCTTTGTTAATGAAGAATGTAGTGATGTGCTGGAGATGTTTGTTTGTTTTTTAGCAAGTGGCTAATTAACCACAATACTAGGCCTATCCTTTGACAAACTTACTTTCATAGTGATTCTTCTGTAAGCATACAGAACGTTTTATTGGAACATTTTATTTTAATACAAAATAAGCAAAGATACTTTAATCTGTGAGTTACTATGATGTTCTATTTGTAGATTTTTCTTTGAATTGTTCTTTGTGTCTTGACTGACTTGTGAATCTATGTTACACTGAGTGATTTAAGGTTGCTTCTGAGGAAAAGCAGAAACAGTGCTTAAAGGTTCCTTGAATCATTTGTGGTGGTGATACAAAATAATCATTCCTTATGTGAAGTCTTTTGCTTTTTACAGCTTGTGTGGTGGGAGAAAATTGGTTTAGGCCAGGATTCTTTGGGCTTGTATACAAAGGAGTAGCTAACTTTCATGTCCGTGAGTCGTCCTATGGCACTCAGTGGAATTAGTCATAGATACACATCTGTGTGCATATTGGCAAAAGGGAGGCATAGCCCTGCTTGCCTTTATCCCATCCAGATGCATGGGAGGAGCGGTGATGAGAAGTGATAAGCACTGCAGCACAGTACAAGCCTTTTGGGAGCAGACTTCATCATTCCAGGTGTTAATTTTTGCTTTTGCGTTTTCACTCTTACTGTCACCCATAAGTGGTAGCTGTAGAGCTGCAGGAGGTATTTTCAAGCCTGGCATCTCTATCATGACACTATTCTGTCCAGAGGCCGGGCAGTCCCTTAAGTTGCCCCTGACAAGGTCCTGCAGCCTTTGTTTGGAAATGGCCACCTTGGTGTTGGTGGTGGCAGCAGCAGGGTGTGGGTGTGGGGGGGGTGGGGTGCCGGCACATAAGGGACAAGAGTGACTGCCAGCAATTGGGATGGGGGATGGGAGTCTGTCTAGCCCATGGTCCTGTTTCCAAAGGTGGATATCTTTTCTGTATGCTTAGCAATTCTTGAGAAACTCACCTAGTTTTCCTGAGAGCTCAGGTAAACATTTAACAGCCACTTTTTAAACCTATCGTGGAATGAGGATGTTGAAGGGACTTCTATTAGGGATAAGAGCTGATTTGGTTTTGTTTCACTTTTTCTTAAAACCTGGGTTTTTTTTTCTTCTTTTTCTGAGGCAATGCATAAAATCGATTGCAGTAAATTGTCATTTATGCTAAAATGAAATGTAGTAAATATGCACGTTGTCTCCAGTGCAGTTGCTAGCACACTACTAATGCACTACTGCAGTGCAGTTCTGAGTGACATAAAGCGAGAAATAAAACACTTTTCTCTGAGTGTTCATCATATGAAATGGGGGGTGAGGGAGGCAGGAGTTCTGGTGGTGAGTTTTTGCAACACATGTCCAAAAAGCTAGCAAATTCTGGCACAGACAAGTCAAGGTTTATGAGTCAGCTCCAAATGGAAGAGTTGTCACTGAGCAATTTGTAAATAGGAGGATGTACTGCTAATTCAAGGAAATATAATCATTAGGACCTCCCCTAATAATTGGAAGTGTGGCACAGACGGGAGTTGTTCGTGCTTTGAATCATGTGTTCCCTTTAGTGTGATTTCAGCATTCAAACCAAGAAATCCTTCTGTGATATGTAGGTCCCTGAAGGAGGTGGTTGCTCAAGTAATAATTTAAGTTTTTGTAGCTGCATACCAGCAACTTGCATTCCGCATGGAAGCTCCTTGGCAGCTCCAGCAGCTCCCAGTGCACAAATGGCATGTGTTTCCAATGTGAGGCTCCTCAATAAGCACTTCACAACGTTTTGCATAACTTCTGTTTCTGAATGGTCTCCAACTGCAGCCCTTCTTGAGTGCTCTGCTGATCAATTCTAGTGACTAAAAAATACACAAAATGTTATGAAAAAAAATTATACTCTTGACACCAGGGAAAAATGTGAATGTATGCATTTTGAATGCAGTCAGCATTCAGGTTTTCGGGAGCAAACTATCAAATGGGGATGCAGACATAAATCATGGTAGTTAAATCTTTGTTTTTCTGCCTGTGTTGATGCTTTTTATCACATTTGGTGCAGATGACAACCACCTGATAGGCAGGCCTCAGTGTAATTTCTTAATCTCTATATAGTATGGAAGATGTACAGATATTCTTCGAAATTTACAGCACTCAAAAATGAATGTTCTTTTTATGTACAAGTAAATTACAGGAATGCCTCTTGTTGCATTGACAGCTGGTGTTGATCAAGAAGTTAAAATCTGCAAAAAGCTAGATTTGGTGTGGGTGGCAAAGTCTTCAGTGTTTTTTTTTTGCTTGGCTGTTTTTTTAAAGGCATCTTGAAAAGCCTACAGCAAAACATGGGATAATGCTTTCTCTTTTTTTTTAGTCTCTAGGTTTTGAAAATTAAAGTTCTATAGAGTTTGACTTAAATATTGGTAAAGATTAAAACAAGTTAAATGCTGTTCATGACTGAAGTAGTAAACTGAGAAACAGTTCTGATTATATTTTTTACTAAGTTTGTTACTGATTCATTACATGTTCAGCATTGGGATGTAAAGAGGTAGGAAGTGGAATCAAGTCAGTAGTCACGTTTTATTTCTTCTTTGCTGTATATTTATTTTCTTACAGGAAAATTGGTTCTCAGTTACTTGACTTTCCCCATCATAGCTTGCTAATAGTATAGGTTATGGTGCAATGATATATACTGGTGTGTCCTCTTGTCATTTATTTTGGGCAGATGAATTAAATGAGTGTGTATATTTATATGTGCACACACTATTGTTACATACCCTTAAGTTTCTCATTCTGTAACTCAGTTTCCCTGAGAACAAATGTTTCTTTTTCTTGTGATCCTAGAATACTGCTTGTGAAGTTGTTTTTGTTTGTTTGTTTTGTTTTTTAATTTATTTCTTATTTTTGAAGATTTTTTGTTGGACTGTACTATTATTTCAAGCTTGAATATCATGTTAAATTTGGGGGTTTATCTTAGTTCATTGTCTTTAATAATGCTGGTTTTCTAGAGCTATAGTGACCAAAACGTGCATGAATTGTGACTGCAAGGATGGTTCTTGTCTCTTTTTATCAAGGGCTTTTAACTGAGAAGGCTTTTTGAAATGCTGGTTTGGCTTTGCAGGCTAGCTATGGTATGGTGGTGTATGGTTGATTCCCAGCTACCTGACTGGCTGTATCCTTTCAGCATGGGCAAACTACAATCTGTTCTCTGCAGCTGCGTGTTGTGGGGCAGTAGGCCTGCTGAGATGCTTGTCCCCTTGTCTGCCGTGTGCATTGCGATGAAGTCTAAAGTTGAAACTAGTTCCAGAAGTTTGAAAAATTTACACATTGCCTTGTTATGGTATAATTCATGGGATAAAAGTGCATTTTTGTTTGAATTCCAGGATGCTTGAGGATGTTGCATGATTTCAAATCGATCTTAATCATGTGTGCTTAGGTGCAGCCTTATCTACTACGTCTGAGTACACTTAAAATTCCTTGAGCATCTCCTTTTGAACTCCTGCATCTGTCTCCTAGTGATCTCTCATAAATTACATTACTGTTTAGAGATTTATAGTAATGCAAGTCAGCTATTCTTGCAGTTTCATAATATCCTTAACTGTTCAGATTCTTGATCCTGAATAGTCACTTTTAGAGACATTGAAAAGTAAACAAGGTGCCATACGTTAAAAATACTCTTGGGACTTTTCTGGATGGTTTCCAATAACTATCTTATTTTCAGGCTTTATTTCTTCCTACATAATGCATTGTTCATTCTTTCAAGCACTTCCTGAGAGTTTGCTATGTTTGCGGGAAATTACTACACTTGGGTGGAGAAGAATTTAGCGAAGTATTTTTCTATTTTGAATTTGGTTTTGTACCATTTGAGAACAAAATCAGAGCACTGCCAAATTCCTGGTGAGAGGAGAGAGCCACAGCTGTAAGGCATTCTGATTGCTTTAGGAGATTCCAATGATGACAGTTTAGGGTGCCAAATACTCATGTACGTGAAACTGGCAGGGAAATCTGACTGCCCCTATGGTTTAGTTTGATTTCATGACTTGGAAAATTCTGAGTTGAATTATTCTCTTAGAACCTTTTTTGACAAGCTCTGGCTGGTATGAGACATGTTAGATATTGGGAATACTTATCTTTATTATATTGAATTAAGGTTATTATTTGGATTTTTTTAATTGGAAAGCTATTATCTTTTCACATTTTTAGAAAATGTAAGTATTTTTCAAGTCTATGTCATGAGTAAATCATGTAGGCTTTCTGCAACAGTATTTATTTAAATGAAGATGTTTTAAGGGATGCTGAGATGCCTGGGGAGAAGTAAATGAATTTACTATAAATGAAAACTAGGAATTAAAAAGTATTACTGTACCATTGGGCATTCTTATTATTAAGAATTTAAGCTGCGCTCCTTAAATATTTGGAAAGCCTTATACAGATAGAGGGTGTTATTGCAAGTAAATAATTGTACAAAATGTTGCATTTGATTATGGGCTTCTTTTTTTTCAATTAAATTTCAGTATTGAAGTGGTCTTTGTTACCATGATTTTCTAAATACATGCAAGAATGCAGAATATATTTAAGACATTTATTCTCTCCTATTGAGGTATGAGAATGACTCCTTGTGTTTTTTTGTTTTAATGCTCTTCTTCCTTTGCAAAATTGAAATATTTCAGATATGGTACTAACTGACTTATTTTGCTATTACCACTTTTTTTCTATAGAAAATGTACTATAACTTTTTCCGTAGAAAAAATTGACCGGTAATAAAAATGCTCTTTTATTGCCTAAGAATATAAAAAGAAGGAAGTGGAACTCCTTGTAAGCAATTCATTTTAATTTTGAATTTGAGATGCAAAGAATAAACTTTTGAAGTGTTGAGGTATTAAAAACCTGGAAAGTTATACATGATACTGTGCTAAGGTTTTATACTTGTTAATGGTGAATTATGGGCTGCCTTGCAAGAAGCTTCATTGAAGTCCATGCTGATATTTTTTCTTTAAAAAATTAACAAAGCCTATCTGAGGTTTTTCATTTGCAATATAAATAAACCTAGTTGACTTACCTTTACAGAGGAAATTTAAAATACGGAGAGCTTTGTTAGCAACAGAAATAAGATACAGATTTGAATCTTTGATTTGTAAAGTTTTTCTCTACAGCTGGAAGAGCTCTTAATAAGAATTGCTATTTATATAAATTGCATACTGAAAGATTCAGATTCTTGATTCAGGTAATCTCTCCTGGCATTTTAAAATGAGCTAGCCTGCCTGTGTACACGTGTATGCCAAGATGCAGGGGTTTTTTTGTTTGTCTAAGAATGACATAAGCATATATTTGCTAAATTGTAAAGCACGGGAGACAAAAGAAACTTGGGCAGACTGGTCATAAAGAAGCAAGGCATCTCTCCAACACAGGCGATAAAGCAACGTTAGAGACTTTTCACCAGACTTCAAGTTGCACTGCTGCTTTTTAGTGATTTTATGGATTTCTACACAAGGCATCTCTGTCAGACGTATCATTAGGCAAGTATGAGACCAAAGGCAGTGGCCCAAATATTTGTCAATATTAAGAATTGCCTGACCATGTGTACTTGGGTATTTAGTTAAAGGGACAGTGTATTTGATAATTGGGAGTTGATGTTAAAACAGCCATTTTGGCAAGATTCTGCTTCTTTTATGCTGACTGGTGACATCGAATTGGCTTTCACTTTTTTAAAACAGAATTGGTTTGTTTTGGTGTTTTTCTGCAGTGGTGATAAATCTAAATCAATAATCTCTTCCATCCTGATCAGCAATATTCTGTTATTATAGTATTGTGAAGTTATTGTTGATGTTGGTGGAAGAAAGAGTTTTAGATGAAAGGGCAGAGCTGCTTGTTTTTAAAAGACAACCCCAAACCAAACAAACATTCTTATGCACATACAAAATTTAAAAGTGCTAAGGTAGGAAGATACTTAGATATCAAAGCTTTTAATGCTTCCTTCGTGAAATGTATTGGTATTTGAAACTATACTTGGATTTGAATCTCAAATTGTAAATGCTGACTTCAGTCATCAGCTAGCATAACAGCATATTTCAAGGATGGACGGCAGTCCTGGCAAAGATGGCAGTGATGTTCGCAGCAGCTCTTCGGTGGCTAATACAGAAAGATAATTTATTTAAAACAAAACCAAAACCCAACCAAACAACAAACTTGTTTTCTAGAGTCTCTTGTCAAAAATTGGAGCAGGAATCTACTGAAGAGCATTTGTGAGAATAACTCAGATCTGTAAGATGAGTTGCTTCGGCTCCTCATATTATGAGGGTTAAGAAAAAATACTGTACCTGTGCTGTAATTTTCAGGCTATGTGGTATAGATAAGTCTATAGTTTTACTCTGTTTCTTTTGTATTCTGAGCCAATTTGGTTTTAGTTTAAACCCTTTTAGTTTGAATAATATGTAACAAAGGTGCAGGCTACAGGCGTCCCTTTTGTCAAAAGCACATTTAAGGGCCTGATTTGCTGGTGGAGGTTGCAGTGCTGTGGTTGAGTCTGCACCAGCAGTTCTGGTGGAGGTCTGTTTCAGGAATACAGCCTAGAAATTGAAATTTGGGGGAGCGTTCCAACATATTAGTTGTGTTAAAATGTTTTAAGTCATCACATCCATACTCTTATCAAGAAGCCAAGAGCTTTGTTTAGCCTTTAAAAACACAAAGTAAAATCTTGCTTTTTATCTCTTTTATTGGTCTGAAGTACTTATAGTGTTCTATCTCTGAGTTAACTGGTGTTAATATTCTGGGAGGCAACAGTGTGTGTATTTATGATTTCATTGAACCTTTTATTTGTAGGTAGACAGACACAAGTTGCTTGTTGCTGACCATTTTAGCGTCAGTGTAAGGAGCAGGTACCCAGAGCTTAGAGGAAGTCTTGCTCTTTGCCCTGACCCAGCAGCCCATTAGGTCTTCCAGTCGTGAAATTTCCTGCATCTAATATATGAGCCTACACTTCAGTTTACAAGCTTAGACAACTATGGGATGACTAAGACCAAAGACAGGCTTGAATGAGAAGGCAACAAAATGCTACGGAGGGAGGAAGTTTTTTTGGTGCCATAGGACATACAACAAAACTGTTTCCAGCCTTCTTCCTGTCTTGCAATCTCACTGCTGACAAGTAATTTACACTGTGCCTTGTTATCATCCTCATTTTAAGGTGAGATAATTTGCCTTCAAGAGGAGGCTACAGAACCGTACTCTGACCTGACAAGTAGTGGCATGATGTCGAGAGTGGGAATGGCGATTTTGCCCCACCCAGGGGAGCTGCTTGATGGTGGCTCACTTAGGGGAAGGTGTGACATGTGAGTCTGACTTTGCATCTCCGCGGCTAGGTGAGTGCTCTGTCAGCAGGCTTTGTACGGGAGCTCACACCCTCTCACACCTACTGTGCTTGAGAAGGAGCTGGCTTTGTTGTTCAGAAATAGTTATTGGCAGCCTCGGTGGACCTTCAGCAGATAGAGGCACTTAAGCCTCAGGTAGAATAGCAGGTTTTTTCATTCAGATGCAGATACACGTTTGCCTATATGATGCATCCTCTGCAGGCCCTTTTGACTGGATTTTTCCTGGACGTTCTGATTAAAAGGCTGACTTTTGGTTCTCTGGGAGTTTCATGTTTGGTCTAGAAATCTGAGACATGAAACTGAGGCTGCTGGATTGCAGTCCAGAAATGAGGCACCAATTTCTGTGTGGAGCAGATTGAAGTTTCCCTAGCCAGGTTACTTACTCAGCTTTAAATGAGGTTGTCAGTGAACAAAGTTATCATCTCCATGGTTCTGTGCATTTAGGTGATTTCAGTCTGGCTCTTATGTGGAGTTATTTCATACTTCTCTGTTTCTCAGTGGGGTACCTTTGGTAGTGTCATCCAAAAGGTCAAAGATGGAAGAAAGTGAAGTGGAGTATCAACTTTGTCCCTTGGAGCATGGTTCCAGGGCATTTTTCCCAGGTGGTTATACATCTGTCAGCTGTTCTGTTATGTTTTTTATTGTGAATATGAACAGAGCTACTCAATTTTGGTGTGTGCTAAAATGTATTTTAGGATGGCAGCTCTTTCTAAGTGACTTGATTTAGGAGAGAAAAATACAGTTTGGAGGTAGAAGGATATTCTGTGTTTAGTGACGGCTATAACTGAGTTATTGTAAGTGATAGAATTTGCTTGGGAAAGCGCTCTAGATTAAGGATTAAGTGTAGGATGCCTGGCTGTTTACAAGTAACCATCTGAGCTGTACAGTTTGGATGCATGGAGGGAATGTGAAAATCTATTGACATCTTTAGTTACTCAACTAGTTTATTTTTGGGAGCTCATGAATTGGCAGGACATAGTGACCCTGTCTGAAGGGGAAAAATGTAATGACTTTGAATGCAGGAAACTTGGTGAATATTTTGTCAAATTACTTGCTACTCTTTCTTTGTGACAACTATAATGGCTATTTTAACCCTATGCTTTCCACTGAACATTTTTGCATAGTGTTGATATATTTTAATGAAAATCTAATACTATTCTGTCAACACGAAATTGCTTAATGCATCATACAACAGATTTGAAGAGTACGAGGTTTTCTTGTTTGAAAAGGGGGGGGGGAGATTTCGTGATAGATTGCTTGTTTTGTAACCCTTGAAAATGTTATACCCTTCACTGGGAATAGCTATAGCTTGATTCAGAATTGGTCATGCACACAAAATGCTACAACATAGGAATGACAGAGCTGTCTTGCACACAGGTGATACTGGATTGCAAACAAGTAAGGAGCTGAGAGAAGTCATATTTCTGTACAAAAGCACAGCTGTATTTTGCATGACACTGATACTGCTTTTGCACTATGTGTCTAGAGAGACTCAGCAAACAGGATCAAAAACTGACAGTAACAACTGCGCAGTCTTGCAGAAACTTTGCCCTTACTATTATAAGTTTTCTGCATGTGACCGATTTGCACAAAACTATTACCACTTAGCACAGTGTGTAAGTAGGAAAGAACAAGAAAGCTTTCTTATAGTGTGTTCCTTGTAGCTATTACAGTACTGGTTTGGAGAGCTGATACAAGGTTGCATAGAGTAACTGGAGATTTTATTCTGGAAGACCATTGTCTTTCTTTTAGCTTTCAAACTTTCTGCGCTCTTACACTATCAGAAATTCTCAACTACATTGTCAGTTTAGTAGAAAACTACTTCATTGTTGGAAATAAATTACTTCAAAGCATTTTACTTAGTGTTACCTGCAGGTGTCTTACTGAAAAGATAAAGCTGTGTTCATTACTCTTAATTATTCCATATCCCTTTATTCACTCATACACTTCACGTATACACTTCACTTGCAGTCTCACACCAGCGTTGCAGGATTTCTTACAAATGCTGAATTTTGAGAACAGATGGCTTACTGATCACTTTGAAGGGAAAGAACCACTGACTTGATTTATGTGTTATACAAACACAATTTTAAAAATGCCAACAGATGAAGAAATAAAGCAAAGGTTAATACTTGGCATGCTGACTGGAGTCATGGAGACCATTTTGCTTTAAAGGTGACTTCTCACCATCCCTTTTCTTTAAATAGAAGTTGTTTTGGGTTTTTTGTGTTTTTGTTTTTTTATTCTTAATAAGATCTGGAAATCTCATGTGTGTCTGGAACGATGTCAACTGTCAGGTTATCTGTTCAGCAACAGTCCCTTACTATTATTAAATACAATTGCTGGAAAAAAAATGACTAGGGCCTGACATCTTAATTGAAGTCAGGGATGTGAATTTATTTTTGAAGATTTTTTTTTTTTCCTTGATGTGTACATTAGATATTAGTTTCAAACAGTATCAGTTCTTTTTTCAGTACCCTCAGTGCTATTTTTCAACTTAATTTTAATAAATCTGTAACTTACTCATTTGTCTGACATTTTTGGTGAGGCATTCCTAGTTTTAAGGATAAAAGCTTCCTCCATCACAGTAACTTATAAAAATTAAAATATTTCCAGCTGAAAAATATTTTTTTTTTTCTTCCCTTTGCAGATCACCTCAAATACAGATTTAACAATTACCAACACCTTGTTGGTTAAACATGAAAAAAATACATAGCTATATCTTCATATCTTCATGCTGCTTAATAGTTTGTTGACAACTGAGAAGGTTGTCAAGCAAATTGAATTTTTGGAGATGAAAAAACTCTAAAGTCCTTGATGCATCTATTAAAAATAGTTATTTTACTTTCAAGAAGTTTTTTTATTTCAAAATTTAAACAAAGGACTGTTTTTACTATTCCTTGGTGACTGCAAAGACATTATTAATATGCCGAAGCATTCATAATCTAATCAGATTGTTTGTATAGTACTTGTTTGGAGATAAAGCATCATTTTAAGAAAAAAATTATTTAAGTAAACTAATGAATTTTTTCCACCTAAATTGGTTCTTTCCTGCTGTGTATGTAGTCATGTAAATGTACGCATGTGTACATGCGCTGTAGGTTATAATATATAGCCAAGATAGAATACGGCTGATTAATGGCTGCAGGTGTTGGTTATTGTTGTGAGTTCCAACAAAATGTGCTTTGCAAATAGCATTGGTTTCCTCTTCTTGCCAAACAAAATATCCAAAGTTAAATTGGATGCCAGTATAAGGGAGGACACCACCTTTGACCAGGCTGCAAATATGTTATGGCCTTAATTTCACTGAAAGCATTGCATCTCGTGGAAGTTGAGGATTAAAGCAGCTGACAGATAATTTGTTTTAGGTTTTTTCTTTGGAGTTGTGGGTATCAGGGTATCATTTTTTAATATTCAAAACAAAAAAACTCTTCCCTGTTAGGGAAGTCTGAACACTGTGATGTAGCTAGGTTCTTTTAAATCTATCATTTTAGGGGGCTTTCTTTCCTTCTGTGCAGAACTTGAAAAAAGCTGTGTATATGTATTGCTCATGGAAATGCAGAACAAGTAGCATAAACAACAGAAGGGGCTGTATATAAAACAACAGCAAAAAAAAAATTATAAATCCTCATCAAAGTCCTAAATGAAATGAATGTATTCCAGGATGCCTTTATGTGCACTGCTGGACAGGGTGCCGCAGATGTCTATTGCCTCGCCTGCCTTTGCAGGGGTATTTAGTGCCTGGTGGGGCCTAAATTAATGCAGGGGATGGACGGACGGACAGACACACACACTGGATATCACAGCAGCCACAGCCACAGGTCGTGGTGTGCCGGGCTGCCTGCGGGGGCAGGGGGAGCTGCCAGGAGCCTGGTGTCAAGGGCAGCCTGTGCTTCGGGACTCCTGAGACTCCCGCTCAGCTGCAGGGTGGACACAAACCCTTTGAGAGATTGTGTTTCTTTGGGCCATGGCTTGGGTTCTTGCTCAGCAGCTGATGCATTTCATTGGGAAGTGCAACATCAGAAAAGCACGCTTTTAGACTCCAACTGGCTCCGGAGCAGCTGTACTACGGCTAAATAAATATAACCTTCTGTAAGAGGAAATAACTTTTCTACCAGATATATGCACAGATGGATTGTAATCATACTGAGGCCAGTGTTTGCCTCAACAAGAGAAAAAAACTTTTTAGTGGAGAGCTATAAATGGAAATTTGTGCTTACACTAGCAGCAGTGATTGGAGAACACTACTCCTGCCTAGTAGGAATGAGATGGGCATCTTAGGGAGTTTGAAAATCTGAAGGAGCTAGGGAGATGCAGGCCATGAACTACAACAGCAATGTACATTAAAATGTATTGGTCCCCAGATGCCTGTAAAAGTGTCTGGGAGCAGTTCTTTTACAACAGTGTGAGTGGACCTGGATAGCAGAGGTGTGTGTGCCAGAGGTGCTGCCATACTGGATATCGGCATGCTCTGAGAGAGCAGGGGAGGATGGCTTTTACCTGGCAGGGGGAAACCCCGTGTCTTGCCACCTCCAAAATACAGATTTCATTTTGGATAGAAAAATAAGATTATTTTTTTTTTTTCTAACAGAATACAAATTTGGAAGATATTTAGTAATTACAGGTACACTTCCTAAACTGTTTATAATAAGTAGAGCGAATTACAGAGCTAAAATTATATGCAGACAGCACTTATGAGAGCTGCTGCTTTTTCAGGAATTATGATGCTAAAATAGTGGATCTGGTATAAGATTATTCCAGGATTATTTTTTTTCTTTAATGAAAGAGTTTTTTAGTGAATAATGAAGTAGTGTTCATCACTTCATCCTCAAATACTAAGATAGTCTAACGAGGAGTTGCTACTGATGGGATTTTGCTTTCAAAAGGCAGCTTCAAACTGAAAGCAAACTTGTAGATTCAAACAACACCCTCTGTGTCTTAAAATAAATGGATTGTATCTCCTGACAGAAATGGTGCCAGTATCCAGAGGAGGCCTTAGGGCCATGTGATGGAGTTGCATGCCTTAAAAGACTAGAAAGTGACTTTAAGTTAGCGCATACATTTGCAATTGTATGTCTGTCTTTTTTTCTTAACCAAAAAAAAAAAAAAAAAAGTGGTTAGGCTTTAGTGTGGGAAGGAAGAGGTGATCAGTGATTGCTTTTAAAGACTGAGGTTTTCCAGAATGCCTGGGAAGGACCTGGTGCTGCTTTTCCGGTGCACGTTCCCCGAGGGCTGTGCAGCAGAAGAGGCTGCAGCAGATCTCTGGCAAAAGCTTGCTGAGCTCCACAGGCCAGTTTTCCACAACCCTCAGCAAGTTGGTCACCACCAATTATTCTTTCCACATGTCGATTTTGTGCATGAAGCTACTTCAGGGAATTGAAGGCGAAATTCAGGAGTTGGAAGGTTAGTTATTTCCCTTGCCTTTTTGCCTGTGTGTGCAATTTGCTTGGAGGGGGAGTGGGGGGAGTGTTAACCATTTACAAGTATACATCTCCCCTCATTCCTCCCCCAGAATGATTGTGGAAATTATTCCTAGGCTAGTTTACTGAAACAGCTAAATTGCTGTCAATAGTAGAGACTCTTTTAAGTACACAGATTAGCAAGAAACACAGTGGGTGGATTTTGTTACTGAAGAGTTAGTTTTCCACAATGAACAGGGTAAGAATGTGTCCATATTCGGCTGAGGAAGTTTTTTACTATTGCAGCTAGGCAAGCAAAGTGTCTTTATTGCTATGGACTTTATTTTAAACTGTTTATTCAAGGACCACCAGAAGTATTGTTTTACTTGCTTAAGATATAAAAAGCTTGAAAAGTTGGAGTATGGTAAGCAATTTCCTTTTTTAACGTTAGAGTTGCAGATCTGCTTATTTTAGAATTTGACTAGAGAGATAGTGAAGTGATACTGGGAGTTGAGCAACTGACAGGTGGAGTTTTTTTCTTCCAACTACTACTGTTAAAAACCTGAACTTTTAAATCCAGTGTCTACTGAATCCAATGTCATATTGCATATGAAATTTTTCACTTGATTTTTGAGAATTCACAATCTTTCAAACTATAAAAAGTTCCTCCAATTATATTGAGAGATTTGGCACACAACATTTTTTCTTATCCAAAAAAAGAAGTGTTAATTCCTCTTCACCATGCAAATATCTGTGCATAAAATTTAAAAATATATATATTAACAAGTGAAATGTTTGGGAAAACCTTGTTTTACTTCAAGGAAGGGATCTGAGAAGTATAACTAAAATGGTAAACAACTTGTTACTGTTTGTAGCTTTTTTTAATGTTCAAGTCTGTCCTATTACTTTCAGATAAAGAAGTAGTCAAAAAAATTATATTAAAGAAATTGCCAAATGTGAGAAGCTACTTTTTTTTTTTTTTTCCCAAAAGAAAAAAAAAAAAGGCACACTAAGAAGTTGTTACAGTTATTGCAGTTGCTTAATTGCATGGGTGGTTCATGTCTTTTGAAACAGTTCGTCCTGCCATGATATCTTTCTGGAACTAAGTATATTTAACTGGAAGGCATTGTGTTCTAGAAAATGGACAAAATGTACTGGGAACGTAGGTGCAAGAAAAGGGCATCTGCAGGGACAGATACACTTCTGGTTTCAGAAGGGGGAGATACTTTCCTCTTCCTGCTAGTTTTTTTGTCATTTCACCTTTTTCTCATGTGTTGGCTTCCTATGTGTTGCAACATGAATGGAAACCAACCATTGTACTTGACCTCAATCTAGAATCGAAAGTGGTAAATTCTTCAGCCCTGGGCCCCTGAAGCTGCTGCTAAGGGGAATCCCTGTCTCTGCGCAGATGCTACTGTGAAGCTTCATGCCAAAACCAGGGTCACACATCTTGCAGAAGGTGAGCTTTAGATACCTGAAGAATGTGGAAGCCTTGCTTAAGGAAAGCCATAAGTTTAGAAATGGCTACAGTAATACCAGCTTACCCTGCTATGTGCAGGAACTATGTACATGTAGAAACCATTCTTTTTTCTAAACTTTTCCTGATGGTCTTATGTGCAGGTAGTAATAACTGAATTTTCTTCTTTTTTCTGTTCAGTTTTGTGGCTCTGCGTACTCTGACATACTGATTTGGCAGATTTTGTCTGCAAGGGAACCTTTTGTGCTGAGCGTTTAAGATGTTTAGTAAGGAAGAGAACAAAGCCACAAATGTAAGTGGTGGGAGGTTTAGGAACAGATTTGTCTTAACAACTTAATCTACTGTAATAGGTGAATTTCATCACAGTTAACGTGCAAATTAGTACTTGTTCTTTCTTTCCAAGTAATACTGTGACTTAACATTCTTCATACATAACTCTCAAGGCTGCTTTTTTTTTTCTTCTTTTTTTTTGTAAGCAGCTGCTATAAATATGTAACTTTTTATGGAAAGAGGAAAAACAAGACTTGCAATTTCATATCTAGTGTTTGCATTTAAGAAACTCTGGCCCCTATTTTATTTTTTCTGTGGCGCTTCATTATCTTTCACAACCAAATGTGTGATGGTTCTGCCCCCACTTAAATTACAGAAATCTGATGTTTGTGGCTGCAGAGCGAAACCTGGGCCAAGGACCGTGGTGCCCCCTCACCTCTGGGGGCTCAGGAGGGCTGGGGGTGGCAACAGCAGAGCCCTTCGTGGTCCGCTAAAAGGGTCCTTGTTCCTGCAGACAAGCTGCTGCAATCTCTGCCGTGTTCCTGCTGGAAATCGGATGAGTTTTGTTCTTAACTTGGCTGTAGACAGGGTTAAACAGAAGATTCATGTAGAGGGTTCAAGGGTTTGAAGCTTGTCCCTGCGCGGGTGGGCTCTGAACACGTGCAACTCCGCCGCATCCGTTTCTTGGGGGCCTGAAAGCTGTTTCTTATTTGTGGCGCCTCAGATGTTGCAGTTGTGGGAAAAGAACAGAAGTTCTTTTCCCTTGGAGTGGTTGTCGGGAAGGAGGTTGCGAAGATGGAAGGAATATACATGTCATGATAATTGCTAAAAGCACTGTTTTACAGGATTTAAGAGCTCCCCTTCCTTTTTTTATTCTCTGATTCCAAACTGTGCTTTTATTCTTATGGGTAATCATAGGTGATGTAAACAGATGAAAGTATGTATTAGTGCTCATCTACGTACAATTATAAGCTAATATATTCCTTCCCTTCTTTCTTCATTTGAATTTGTAATTGCATGGAGGGAAGGGATTTGATGAGGTTCTTCAGCATTGTTATCTAATCCCTAGACAAAATTAATAACAACATTATGTTTACACCCAAATAGGTCTGCCTAGTATTCCTGAATTGCTCTGTGTGTCCCCTGGATGCTACTGCAGCCAAGGCTAGTGTATTACTATGCCTATATGCCTTATAAGTGACAACTCTAATAAAAGCTGGAAAAATGTTTTTAGATTCACAATAAACCTGCATTGTCTGCTACATGCTTATCTTGAGATTATTATTATGCATGGCATACAGTCTCATGGGCAGGCTGAAATAGGAAGAAATGTTTCGGGGAGGTTTTATTTGCAATGTAGCCATCCTTAGGATGGGATTTCAATCTGAGTAAGAGACCAAAGATGATTGAAAGGGTAGGGCACTAGCTTGACACTGAGTTGGGTTCCCTGCTTTGCCATAGACCTCTTCAGGCAAGTCACTTCATAGTCTCTCTCTCTCGATTTAGTCCCCTTCAATAAAAAGGAAATGATAGTAGTTCCC
Organism: Tyto alba; assembly: GCF_018691265.1. NCBI lineage: Eukaryota > Metazoa > Chordata > Aves > Strigiformes > Tytonidae > Tyto > Tyto alba. The sequence goes on from NW_024881280.1 coordinate 9,425,474, forward strand.
TCCCTTGAGGTGGTGTTGCCAGAATAAGTGCATTAAAGGGTATGTAGTGCTGATATACTATGAGTCCGTGCAGCTGTGTAAAATAGAAATTGCTGTAATTCAGTTTCTATATGACAGTGCAAGAAATGAAGCCATGGACAATAAGAAGAGTACACCTGGCTAGTGTTGTTATTTTCTTAAAAAAAAAAAAAACAGAGTACGAAAGCCTCAACCAGTACAGTTCATGCAAGTGGAAGAGCCCTTTCCCTTAGCCCCTGGTTCCAGGCAGAGTTCGTGGACTGTGCAAAGGCATCATAGAACACTGCACCTGTGGAGTATTGGTTAGAGATCTCTGGTATGACACTGCCATATATATAAATGCTAGAACTCTTCTGCGGATATGGTTGGGTGAGCTTTTATGTGTTTTAGAAGACACTGTGATTTTTATATCAAAATAGCCTTAACATTTACATCAGGGTGGGGGGAGTTCTAGCGGTATTTTAAGAAGTAGTGTTGTGTATCAGCTTCTGAATTTTAGTGCATCTGTTTAAAATGAAGATGCTCTACCTGACATCTTGCACATGTAGTCTGTATGTGCACAGTATGCAGTGAACAGTGGACAAAACTGGTATCAAGGAATTAATGAAGAACAATCTCTTGTTGGCTACCCATTTGCTCTTCAGTGCAAAGCAGGCTGCTTTGTCTCTTCTTTGTTTACCAATTAAAAATACAGAATGCTGCACATGACATGTGAGGTTGGATGAATTGGTGTTAATATATTGCTTTAAGTGTTTCAAAATGTTACATAAATGTTAGGTTTTCCAATAACATCAAGTTTGTGGACAAGTTCTTTCAGCTACTTTCACCAAATTAAATTTGTCTTCAATGTAGCAACTAGTAGAATGTTTTTCTGCCTCTGATTTGAAGATCTCTCCCCAGTGGACTGTCAGCTTTCTGATGGGAGACTGGACATTCGTTCTTATTATTTGGAGATTCGTTGAAAATAGTAAAGTCATCAGCAGCTGTGGGACATAGATTTAGCTAGTAAGCTATTTTGAATAAGAGAGTGCTATCTACCTGGTGTGGAAAAATTCTTGAGAATCCACTAGATGCATTATGGATTGTAAAGGAGCATCAATCTCAGAATTTCGTTTTCTTCACATTGAGAGGATCATGTTAATGGGATCCATATACCTGAAGGGATGATTAGCTTATTAGCCTTTCATTTTGAGAGTAAAAGCTGTATTATGTAAGGGATTTTTTTTCTAAATGCTTAGTGATTTCTTTTGGAGATAGTCAAGTGTTTAGCACTGATCCTCTTACTGGCTTTTCTGCTAAGTTGCTGTGTGACTTTCCAATTATTTATGGCCTGTTTTTTCACAATTGGGAAGGATTTACTGTTCCTGTTAATAGCAATTACACAGTTTGTATCTTTAGCAAATACAGCTATTCAAAGTGCAAGGTGGGATTATTGACCCAAAATGTTATGGTTTCAATTAGAATGTATTTATATTGTTCCAGGACTTGCAGAGCAAGCTATATAAGTGCAGCAGGAAATATAAAAGCACATTATACTTCTGATTTGCTTAACCCTCACAGAATTCCACGTGCAGGTGGATTAATGTGTGAACTTTAGTTTTTCCTGTAATACTGAACATGATCATTGCAACCTTAATTTTGTGTTTTACTAAAAAATGCGTCTTTTGCTCAATTTAAGATAGCTTTGTAAGGGTTTCTTAACAAAGGGCACTCTTCCTCACGATGTTATTAAATTACATTTTTCCTTTCTAGTTATGAAGTGCAGGATGGGTGGTTTGTTTGGTTTCAAGTAGGCTCCTTGAGCTGAATCTTTAGGAAGCTTCTGACTTTGCTCTGAGTACGTAGGAGGCTGATGTCACTTATTCCCAGTGGTGGAAGTGCATTATGATGTTAGGAAGGATACAAATAAGCCACTACAGGAATGAAAGAGGTTTGCTTTGTATTTGATTCAGTATTGGTGCCAACCATCTGCTCACTCTTTCCTCCACTGGAATCCCTGTGGATAAAAGGCAGAGATTGGGCAGGTGTCTGGCAGGTAACTGGCAGGGAGCTCTGAATCCAGGGGCCTGGAGAGTGTTCAGATTCTTTAATTAGAGATTAAAAAGAAAGCAGAGTGCTCTCTGGGCCCCTGGGTTCTTTAAACCTTGCTGGTTTCCACCCTGTGACGATTGTGCTTGCCTGCATCTTTCAGTGTTCCTACTCCCAGTATTAACTAGTGTGTATTTGCTAGTGCCTGACAGCCCCAGTCGTGGCTGAGAGCTTACTGTACCTTGTAACAGACCAGCACAATAAAAGGACCCTTTTATATTCAACAGTGACTGCAAGACTTCTTAAAAGACGTAATTTTAGAAATTTGAACTGAAGTCCTGTCAGTGCTGTTAAAGACTGACTACTTGAGTAGTTTTATAATAGATTAACTCAGTCAATACTGGCATCTGGCTGCAACTGTGTGGATGTGGGCAAACCAAGATCAGCGCTGCTTTAACTTGGATAACTGCTGAAAAACAAAAAGATGTTTCTGGGTTGAATGAGGCAGAGGCAGGCATATGACAGAAGAACAACTACGTTACTATTTGTATGACCTTTTTCCCCTCATTTTTTGGGCCCCCTCACTCTTCTTTGGTTATTGCTACCTTGTTACATCATGTCTCAAATTAGACTTCTAAGCTCTTGGTGGAAGAATCCCCATCTAGCCTGTTAGTGGGTACTGATAAAGATAATATGACTTTTATTCTCTCAGAATACTTTATGAATTTTGGTGTATTGGTTTTCAAGTATTCTCATTTTATGAACTGATCTGCAGTAGCTTAAGATGCATGTCTGTAGCACAGCTGGAAATTGATCTCAGACCCCCTGAGGGTTCTGCCTGTGGTTCAGTTGCAGCTGTTCTCCAGCCAGACTCCGGTGAGTGGTGATGCCTCCTTGGTGGTGTCAGGAGTGTCTCTGCTTAGAGCCACAGTCTAGGTATTGGAGTGTGTTTCTGTTTCATGAAGAAACCTCTGGGAATGGAAAGTGTTATCATCTCTATTCACTTTCTCCGTTCTCTTCCCTTACTTGTAGGTCATTACACCTTGTAAAGCCTTGAAGCAATGTGAAGCACTCAGACTGCTGTCCCATACACTAGATACCTACATATATCTGTTTTTGTGATGGAGTGCTAGAGAGGTCAAGATGGAAGCAGCTGTACCTGCAGCAATCTTTTCTGTTGCAGCTTAGTGCATTCAGATGTGTTTTCTTCTCAGGGCTAAAGCGTGGAGAGATTTTATCTGTCCCTGGGGTGTATCCCTGCAATTCTGCAGCTGATGTGTTTGTGGCGGGAGAGGCATTCGGCGCGAAGGACGTGTTGCGGCTATGTCAGCTGTATGAATGCTGGGGCAGGGAGAAGCTTTTGGCCTCCTCTTTGCCATTCTGACTTTAGAGCCTGCTGCGATTCCTGCATGTTGGAGTATTGGTCTCTCTGTTGCTAGCAACTGCCTTCCCTGACAGCTCCAAACAAAAAAGCTTAAAATAGCTATCTAAGTGCTTACAATTAGAGGAACTGTTAACCCATTTCCAGTGGGAAAGAATAGTACATTTGTGTAACTTTACAGAGCCTGAAAGCAACGTTTCATATTCCTTAATTACTGTGCTCTTTCTGTGCTCTAAGGCTGCCCAAGTCTTTTCAGATCATAGTATTTATCATGATGACGGATTACAATAGCTAATGTTCTTAACTTCAGTACAGTTTATAAACATTAACTAATTTAAGAAATGTACCATATACCTATTCTGTTAAAGGGTGACCCTGCACTGTGTTGCAAAGCCATTTGTAAAGATGGGATTTCCTGCATATTTGTTTACAAAAGTCCAGTTTACATAGCTGCCTCTTTCTCATAGTTCTCTCTAAGAACTGCATGTTGTTGCTGTGCAAGAAAAAAGAGGAGTCTTGTGTAAATCATGAATCTTTTGTTTTCATGAGATGATATTTGGGCAAAATTTCAATTATTTTGGAAATACCAGTGAAAATTTTACTTGAAGATAAATTAATTGAGGATCTAACTTGTATTTGTTGTACTACCTTTTCAATAGCCGGTAGAAACAACATTGTTGGTTCCTTTACAAATAAATCAGGGTGTTGGTTTTTTCTTTCCTTTTGTTGTTCATTTAATAATCTAAGTTTTAAAATTCCAGTCTGTCTTTTTAATAGTTTTTCTTCCTCCATGGTGATTTCTTTTCTGGTGCAACGGTTTGTGTAAGCAAGATATTGCCTGACTTGTTTGTTGTAAGGACAAAACTAATCAGCACTTAATGGGCATTTTCTTTGTAACAACTTTTTAAGTCTTTCTCATCCCTTTTAAACAAACTTATGTGGAAAATCCCAGGTGCGTTTTGAAAGGCAAACCTCCAATACTTGTACTGAGTTTACAGCTTGAATTGAGGAAGACAACCCAAAATACAGGTTGAAAGTTCTGTGAAAGTACACAACTCCCCTCTCATAGAACTGTTGTCTGAAAGCTTCCTTTTGAGGTGCATCTGTTGTGCTTCAGACCCTATTAATTCAAAAACCAAAAATCCTTCTCTCTAACATCCTGCGTACTGGAGTGCATCTGCATGTTTAGATGAAATACGGAAAACTGTGGTGATAGGGGATAAATAAAACCCCATCCATGCATGTAAATAGAAGTATAATCAGAATACATGCTTAGGTGAATTTTAAGACTATTGGAACAGAAAAGAAAGCTGTCCAATTAAAAAACATCTGTGAGAACACGTTTTCACTGCCTCTCCTTTATTACATCCTTTACTGTAATAGACCAAAATATTGTACTTCAGTAGGATTTGTATTTCTCCTTGGTTTGATTAGCTTATGAGTTATAGCTAATTTATTTCTATTTGGATATGTGTATTTTTCCCAAACAACATGTTAATTCTACATTTTGTGTTATTTTGCTTGCTGTAGGTAATTAACCTATGATGCTGCATGTCAGGAATGGTCTAGACTGAAGCAGTAGTTTGCCACATCTGGTGGTGCAATGCAAGCTACCTGATTTTGCTGACACACAGTCCTTCAGCATGACCATTGTCTTCCCTCCTTCACGTCATAGAGCTAATGGATTTCACTTTTGAATCTCTGCTTAGTACAGTGGTTTAATATGACTTCTGTCGATTCCCAGCCTCTGAAAGTGGGAAAGTGAAAGTGGTAGGAAAGTAATTTTAACCATGCTGTCCTTGGGGCAGAGGCGCCCTTGAAGTCATAGCTTCAGTCTTTCTCCCCAGTAGAAATGGGCCAATCACGTGAAAATTTGGGTAGGCCATAAATGTGTTCGATGTGTACTACTTCCTTAGGTATGCATTTGCCTAGCCCCAGGCAGGCACCTTCAGGCAACAGTGGAAGTTGTCAAGCTTCCTGGATGCTGTATTTTCCCTTTTGTTGTTGCCTGTCTGTGAAACAGCTTTTCTTTGATCTCTTTGCATCTATTTACTGGCAGGCTGTAGAATTCCTTTTTTGATGTGCAGTGTTAAGAAAACAAGTAAGCCTTCTCCATCTCATAGGCTTTATTGATTCCAGGACTTTCATCTGGTACAGTTCCCTAGATTAGTTTCTTACTTGGAGGTGTTGGGGGGGGGTGACTGTCACCTACTTACATTCTTTTGTAGCAGGCTTCTTTTAAACTGAGGGCAATTCAATTAGTTTGTTTTGTTTATTCACTTTGGGCTTCATTGGTGTTCCTCTGTGGTGCTAGACTCCTGTAAACTATGCGTTTTGCTTTAGGGACAGGCTTTCTAGACATCTGTGGATTGGGATATAAATTGGGATAAGGTGACAAGGTCATGAAACCATCATCCTCCATTTATGTTTTTGTCTTTCTTGGACAATGCTGTGTTTCTTGGTTGCTTTGAGCTTTCCCCTGCCTTTCTTCCGAGGATAGATTGCTGTACTTTGCTGTATAAAATTTATAAACATGGTCTATTTTCTGTTTTTTCTTGTTCCCTCCTGGGGTGGTGTGTAGGAAAGCTGTGCTGTTATCCTTCCTGTTCAAGGTGTCTGAAGGTGGCGAGTGGGAGGTTGCAAACAATCTGCAGGAATTTTGATGTAGCTAACTGTCTAGAAGAAAATGTGACAAAGTGAGTGTGCAGGAGAGGCTTGTGAGGGAGAGATTGAAGCTCTTCTCATATACAGCAGGGTAATCATAGGATATGGATAAGCTGTCCAATAAGCTTTGCAAATCTTTTACCAAACACAAAAACTGTCCCGTTTTCATTGCTTTCTTGGTTCTTACTCAAGGCTGTTGCAATAGGTGGTGGTGGTGGTTTCATAGGGACAAATTTTTGTTAGTTTGAACAAGTTTCTTGTTTGTGATGCCCTGTAAGTCTACAGTCATTTTTAAAAGGCAAACCACCAAAACCAGAAACAAAACCTACCCTAAACCAAAAGCTAACTCTGTCTTGCTCTTGCACTGGAAGAATTAAATTTTCTTTTCCTTTTCTGCACATGTGTAAATAGCGTACCTAATTTTTATCTTTTGCATGTAGATTTATATCCATGTTTTCTTACAGGATTGGGGAGGAACTGATAGCTAGTATCCTGTATTCTCTTCTTGATTTTTTGACCTGGTTTGTTGTATGATCTTTAGAAGTGAGTTAGTTCCTCTGGTTATGTTCCTCATTAGTAAAATGCGTGTCATGATTCTTCACATGTTTCATAAATGTGGGATTTGATCATAATAACGAGCAAATTAGAGAAGGAAGGCTCGACTGCTGTGTCTCAGAAGGACACTGAGTAGCTTGCTGCATTTGACTTAAATGTAAAAATTGTTATTGGAATCTGTTCATCATTATTAAAAGTGGGTGAGCTTCTTACAGGGGAGATCAGTAACTTGAGTTGCTAGCAGCAGGAGGATTTAGTGAGAAATGATTCTTATCACTCTAATTTGACAGATTTCCTGTAAGGATCTGTGACAACATTGTTGCAGTTAAGGCTGAGAATGTACATTAGCTAGAACCCAGGAACACTTTTTATTTTTCACATAAAAAAAAATGAAAACAGAAGTTTTAAAAAAGCTAAGATTGAAGTAGTGAAATAGAAGATGGTCTACAATTACTTATTATTTTCTGCATCCTTAACGTTGCCAGGGTTTGAAGAGAAGTCGGAGTCTTCTCAGAGTCATTTCTGTGACACTCTGTCAGAGAGAATTGTGTGCAAATGATCTCAAAGGAGGTTAGGAACGTGAAAAATTTGAACTTGCTTATCATGCCGAAGATAAGCGGCATAGCGAATGAACTAAGCAAAGCACAGGACAGCACAGCCCTCAACAGGTGGGCTGAAGAGTGGAGTTTAAGGTTACTACAGTGTGTGAGGTCATGAACTTGATATGTGAAATTGTACAAATATACACATGCTTAGTGAAGAGGATATTTGAAGAAATGGAATAATGGTGGGTGGTTATTAAATATACAGGCAAAAAAGTTTTAAAGGGAAATAAAGATATTTTATATTATATGGTTACAACTGAGTATTTTTAATTTGTCCTCTAAATCAAATAACCTTTGAACTTTAAGAAAAAAAAAGTGCATTAAAAAGGTTGTATAGCAGGCTCTCCGAGCTAATGAGAAACTGGGACAAGATGGTTGCAGTGGATAGGCATGTCTAAACAATTATACAGAATCTACTTTGTGCTGAGTAAAATCTGCTAATGGGTGCTCAAGGCTGGTATCAGCCTAGTGAGTGGCTCTGAGTGCCGGTGCCCCTCACTCCTCAGGCACCTCTGCTTTCAAAAGACTTTATTAATCTGAGAACAGCAACCTGGATGCAGGCAGAGACTCCTCAGTCCGGTTGTGTACTTAAGTCCTTCAGGAGATATTGCCTATATCTATCCCATGTGGTGTTTTATATGTGTTTATGTTTTTCTTTAACGCTATAGTGCAAATATACTGGAGAAGTTTTAGCTAAAAATGCTAACTCTAACTTTTCTCAGTAAGGTGCCATAGATTACTTTGCTTATGTTTTTTTCGTTCCAGAAAATACTGCCTAAGTGCCCATTGTGCATATGTGTATCTAATTTGACATTCTTTTAGGTCTAGAAGAGAAGGCCTTGCAACATGAAAAATTCCTTAGAAATCATGAAATATTTACAGTATTAAAGGAAGTGACATACAATTCATATTCGTCTGAAGAAAGCTTGAGGGATGTTCTTGCATGCCAGAAGTTCTGGAAGTGAAAATAACTGATAAGGTTGCATGCCAAATCTTAGAGTTACTAAACCAGAATATACTGATGCTAGGTTCTGCTTTTTCTCTGTGCAGTGTAAAAGCAGTGCAAGGTATCATAGCACTTCAGTATATTTGGAGGCAAGACACAGTATCTTCTGGGAATTACAGTATCAGAACTGGCTCTGTGCTTTATTCAAAGGTAAGAAATGGTCAGGGGCATACTGCTCCAAAACACACTTAAGCCTGAAAGTGTGTTGCCATTTTACTGCGCTACTGCGGGCTGACTCTTGTGCTGAATTTAAAGTAAAACAAAATTAAAAAACCCCAAAGCTGGTAATTGGCTAGGATGATGATAATATGAGCTCATCCCTCAACCTCAGGGAGGGAAGCCTGCTTAGTCACAGAGCCAGCAGTGCTCCAGCAGTGAAGCTGCCAAGTGTGAGCTTTCCTGGAGCATAGTCATGCTGCAGCTTGAACATCTATCACTTCAGCTTAAACTATGGACTATTATTATTAGGGTGACCTACAAGATATTTTTCTGCATTTTTTCTATGTAGAAAGAAAGTCTTAAAAGCTAATTTTGTGATGTTTTCTTTTAATATATAATACTGGATGCACCAAATCTGGTGTTTTGTTGGTTTTTTTGTTGTTGTTGTTTTTTTTTTTCCCTTGGTGATCTCTTAGTTATGGTTTATTTTTACATGCAACTGGGAGAACTGGGTTGTTCGGTAAACATGTTTTGTTCAAAGTACCTTACATCTCTTTCCCTCACCAGTAATGTCATTTTCACTATCTCACTATCCTGGTTCTTGTGATGCTGTAACTTCGGTTGTTCTTCAGTCACTACAGTCTTCTCAAGTGACAAAATAACTTCCCTAAGAGGCAAATAATTTATCTTAGGACTCCCTTTATGGAAGACACATATTCCCCCCCTCCTTTAGGTTATCTCTGCACTTACTTTTTTGGTGAACTTTGCATTTATATACTGTTGTCAGATCTCTTTCCTAGATAGGTGCAGTTCTAAACTGATCTGAGCTAGGCTTTGCAATACTGGTGGCTTCTTACCTAATAATGGAAGAAACAAAGCCAAATCTGCACAAGTGGAGGTTTGGAGAGCTGTGCTAATGCAGCACTTTCTTGCTAACCTGAGAGCTCTCTTCCTAAAGGTCTTCTGGATACCTCTGTGTGTGTGGTAGTTGCAAATCTCAGCCTCCTCTGTTAAGAACAGCATCAGCTGTTTGGTTTTGGGGTTCCCCCCTCCGCGCCTTGTTTTTTTCCTTTCTTTTTATAAAAGGGTTAAAACCAAGGACCCTTGAGGTCGTATGCCAGCTTTCGAGCAGTTATTGTTGCGTTCTTCCTTAGAGTGTAGAAAATCTTCTAGAGGTTGTCTGGCAGGTTTATATTTGATCTAGTGATGATGTCTTCTGATATACAGAAAAACTTGCTTTTTTTTAAATCAGAGTTATGTGACTGATCAATACGAAAACACAGAAAAGCATCAGTGAAAGGAAAATTTACAATGTTGTCTATTTTGGAGAGAAAAACAGCTTGTGATTTCAGAAAGTAAGATAGTGTCAGAAACCACTGTTCGTAGCATTACCTCAGATATTGTGGTTTAGCTGTTAGCTCTGTCACATTTGTGGCAGTGCTGCAAAAAGCAAGGAGAAAGTATAACATTAATGCACCTGAGAGGCAGATAGCAACCTTTCCACCTCTACATTTTTGCTACCAGGGATCGAGTTTCCTGCTGTAGGATGTTTTTTCCTCTCCCAATGAAGTTCTGAAATAGGAAAAAATTACTTTATGAAATCCTCATTTGTGTACTTGTTGCAGTTTAGAGAGAATTTTCCATCTCACGTGTCCATAATTTCTCCTAGAGTTATTTTCGTCCTGTTGAGAGAGGACTGGAAAATGAGCTGAGACGTTGTGCTTAGAGGAGGGAGGAACACCCTGGCTCGGTGATACGGGGTGGCAGAGGTCCCTGGTTTGTAGCCAGGGCGAAGGGGGAGGGAGCGTGGGGGGAACAGCTATGTAACAGCCCGAGGAAGTGAGTCACTTCGCTCTGAAATGCAGGCCCGTGGTTCCAGTAGCGCTGAAGCCAAGCTTGGCCTCTGAGGTGGAAGTTGCGTAAGTTAATTTAAACTCTTTTGTCTTTTCCTCCTCCTCATGCTCCCAACCCCACCTCAGTATTAAATTCTCCACTGTAGCTGTAGCCATATCCGTTTAGAGGAAGCTCAGGCTGCAGAACTTGAGTGTGCTGTATGCTTTTGTTTTAATATTTTTCATTTCAGAGAGAGAGAAATGGATTGCAGGTTTCATTGGAGGGGATGTTAGTCTTACCTGCTCCGTTCAAGAGAAACTTGGTTTTCTATCAGAGGTGATGCAATAAGAATAGGTTTGTAACAATTTATTAAAATCTTACTGAAGTATATTGGCAGTGTGATGTGAAGTAAACGGAGTGCATATTGAAAAGAGATAGTTCTAGAGACTTAATAACTTGAGTGTTAGTAGTAGTTTAAGAATTTACTTAAATTTAAAACTAAACTACTTAAAAGGTTTTATGTGTTTTTAATAGAAATACTGGTATATGTGTTAACACATTAGATCTTAATCCTACAAACTAGGCTTTTAAAGCCTAAGTTTGTGGATAGCTTTTTCTGGGGAAGAGGAGGGTAGAATTGTCCTAGACTGCATGTTCCAGGAAGTCTTTCTTCTGTTATGTTTTAGCTTTACACTAACAGATAATTGCTGATGCCCAGGAGCAGTTGTAACAATCTGCCTGAACTACTTCTGTGTGAGTGTGACCTGAGCAGGAGCAGTTGCTTTCAGCTGTTGAAGAAAGCATCTGAGAGGGCAAGAGGTTGAGCAGGCCCTGTCTTCAGCACTTGGATGCTTGGTGGGCAGTTCTTAATTGGAAGGCAGCTGTAATGACTGGGCGGGGGGAAGTGAATGGTGGGCTGCTGCCTGTTCCCTTTCCTTCAAAACACCGACTCTGAGCATCTTGCTGCATGTTTGGCTGCAGCCTTTGTGTACATGTGTATGTTTTAAATGTCTTTGGGAAATGTGGCCTGACGCATTGTTTTTCTTTTAGGGAGTCATGAGGGGGTTTTTGTTTTGTGGTGTTGAGTTCAGATCAAAAACATATTATTCTGGCTACAGGAAGACATCGAAGTAATTGGCCAGATGAGAGGGAGTTTAAGAGAAAAACCTTCAGGATAAGCTTGAGTGATGAGTCAGAAGTCTGTGTGCAATTGGAAGTTGCATCATGCAAATACGGTGTGATACCTCTTTTGTAAAAATAAGTTGTTTTGTTTTACATTCTTCTAGCAGATGACATCTATTATTTCTTACACATATTATACTGATTTCATTTCCATGGGAAATGGGACAGACATACATGCTGTTGCTTATCACGTGGGGATTTATATGCCGGTTATGTCTGATGATTCATTGCAATTGCTTCTCTATTTCAGGACCTGTAACTAAGTGGACCCTACCGACCTCTGAACGACAAAGGATAAGAGTGAAAAGAAGTGGGAGAAGCACACGAAGAAAAAGGAAGTGGATGCACTTTCACCTGGACCTCTTTCCTGCTCTTTATTACTAAAACTGAATGGAAAAGAGAGACTTCCGTGCCTTTCCTCCCCCAGCCTCAGGGATGGGTGGATTGTAAATACGGTGTGTGCAGCTGGGAGAACAGACTAAACCATGAATCTTCAGGCTCAGCAAAAGTCTTCAAGCAAAAGGACTGGGAAACGAGTTGCCTATTTTAATGAGCAGGAAATAGCTGTGTCATCAAAAGAACCACAGCAGCAGCTTAAGGAAGGACAGTACTATGGTCATGGTGGGAATATACCAGTCTCCCAAACTATGGAGATTTCTCACACAGGAGGATTAACAAGTGCCCCCAACAATGTTGCTTTGATGAACTCTGTTTACAGTCAAGATAGGGGAGAATCAATGATGATGTCCCAGACGGTAACAGCTGTCAAATGGCAGAATTCACTAATGGGAAACCGGTTGCCAGAGAGAGGTGACGGCCACTGGCAGTCTCCACCTTCGATGTGGAACCACAGTATGGTTTTTGGGGGCAACCCAAAAGGACCTCACTCCAATGCTGGTGCCCCGGGGTTCTATGGCCACCCAGAAGCCCTTAAAAGAAATCAAGAGAAGGGAGTGTTCGTGTCACAGCTGGACTTGTATGGAGATGCTGTCCAACAGATGATGTCCCAGAAGGCTCAGCTGGAACAGCAAGCCCTGGTTAGACAGCAAGCTCAAATGAATTCTTTTCATCAGATGCAGAAGCAGCAGCAGCAGAATCAGAGTCTGCCGCTACAGCCTTTCCAACTTGCATTTGGTCACCAAGGCCAAAAGCAGGGTCTTCCTGAATTGTTACATGTCTTTCAAGAGGCCCCAGCTTCTTCCAGTCCAGCGTTTACTGCTCAACAAAAACAGCAAGCTCTTCCCCAGCTACAACTGTTTGAAAATTTCTATCCTCAACAGCAGCAGCAGCAACAGGCTGCCACACAAGCCTTCAGTCTGCAGCAAACTACTTCCATAGCACAGCCTCATGTGGCAGCTGCAGCACCTCAGCATCACATGATGGCACACCAGTTTCAGCAAACTGAGAGGAACCAGGAACTATTCAAGGCTCTAACAGAGCAGAACCAACAGACTGTGCTACCTCAGACCCAGATTCCCTTTCCAAGAAGGTCACGGAGACTCTCCAAAGAAGGTGTCCTGCTGACATCTGCAGGAGAAGTATTGACTTCCAAGCAGGCAGAAGAACAACCTAGCAATTTATTTCTGCATCACTGGCAAACACATCAGCAAGAGGTCCCATTACAGCAGCCACCCGAATCACTGGCCCACAACAAAAGTAGCTATTCGCACCCCAAGAGAGTGGATCCGGGGCAGAAGGACATCCTGGTCAGCAGTGAGCTGTGCCAGGTGGAAACAGACAGGCAAGCCACAGCCCAGAATGGGAGAGATGGGGAGAAACAGGTAGCAGCAGCTGAGGAAAACGCTCAGAGAACTAATGATTTTCAGGGTGTCAGAGGTGGTGTAATCCAGAGTACGCGACGGAGACGGCGGGTTTCTCAAGAAGCTAATTTGCTAACTTTGGCCCAAAAAGCTGTTGAGCTGGCTTCTCTTCAGAATGTAAAGGTAAGGCATACATCCTAACCAACATAGCGTATTTTAGACTACAAAATATGTCTGAAATTAAAGAAATGTATGTACATATGCAGGATAGGATGGTATTTTGATGCAAGAAGTGTTGTAGCACAGCAAGGACAGCTCTGGAGTGGTGACATGTAAGTTCAGCTGCAGGAGGATGGAGACCTCCTAGTGTAGTGAAACCACCTAAGGGCAGTTTTATTTCACTAATACTTAATTTTAGCCTAAGGCTTCAAAATAAGGACATTTTCATCTTGGGCCTCAAGCTGATCAGGAATTTCGAGAGACAAGTATAAGCAGTTCAGTTTGTGTCTTTTTGCCAATTTAACATTCTCTTCTTTTTATGTTAAAAGATTGCTGCTTATCTGCCAGTTTTTCAGTTTTAGCAGTCAAAGTGTTTTCTAAATTCTGCTATCTAAAAATTACATCATGCAATTTACATGTTCAATATTTCCCAAGTATTAGAAGTCTGAGGAAGCCTCCCTTACATGAAGAACTTAACCCAGGTATAACAAAGGTCTGACTGATGGGGTATCGTGTTTCTGAGAATGACCTGCAACAAATGTTTGTAGATTGGTAACCTAAAGACCAAGTCAGCCTGTAAAGCTTCTGCTGGGTTTGATGGGGAAAAAAGTTAGTGTTGGCTGATTAGGTAGTTCACTACTGTTATCATTTTGGTGTCCCATCTTTCTGAACTGTACAGTATGTATTCCACAGATGGAAGATGACTGGGTTCAAAATTAACTAGCCTAAGGGAGGCAAGTAGTGGGATTTTTCTGAGGGCTTTTTGGAGCTCTTCTTTCAGTTGTGGTTTGACTGATCTTTCACTGAATGCCTCTCATGAGAAGTAAAGATACACTTTTCCTTGGAAGCTTTGTTGCTTTGATGAGCTACTTCTACATACAGTTTTACCACTTGAGTTGCTGCCCAGTTAGGCAACAAAGGGAAGGGAATTTTATTCCCTCTCTTGTTCTCGTCATCATTTTTTTTCCTAGTCTGTCTGTGGCTGGTTTTTCCAATCCCTTCCTTAGAGGGATGTGCTATTTGAGTGAAAGAACTGAACTAATAAACAATGAGGCAAATATCCATAGCTTACTCTACCTCTTACACAGCAGACAGCAACCAGTGACTGCTGATGCTGTCTTCAGTCCTTTTTCCTCTAACTCCAGCTGAACAAGCGGATTTGATAGAAAACTAGTAGTAGTGAGCAGCACGAGCTATTTGCTCAGACTCTTCCAGCCATTGTATGGTTATATTTTATGAAGGCCTACAGTTCGCATTGTGGTCTGATCACCAACCCCATGGCAAGAAAAGGCTAACAGAGCATCTAGGAAAAGGCCTTGAGAGATGAAGCAAGAAATTGGTCGTTTGAAGGCATGTCTGCTTGCAGCTTGATTCATAATGTAAAGACCAAACAGAGGAGTGTTTTGACAGATGCTCTTTTGTTCTTTGCAGTTATACAAGCAGCTTGTTTGCTTCTGTGATGGCACAAGCAGAGCTTATGTTTAGATCTCTTCAGGCTTTCAGGATGAGGTTTTGAAAGATGTTAAAATTCTTACCTGAGGTTTGATGGATTTTACATCCTTAAGGGGGTTGGATATCACATGAGGGAGAAAAAGAAAACACGTTTATTGGTGGAGAGTGATCTGCTGCTCTCACCAGTATCTTTCTGTTATAAACAACCTAGAAGCCTTCTCTAGCATAGGTTATGTGAAGAGCATGTAAGACCACCATAGGGTTAAATTATTGATGAAAGAAGATACAGTCATAATTTAAACCAGTTGGTTGAACATTCCAATGCAGATGTGTGTACCTTATGCAAAACCAGTATTTTGGACAGCAGTATCTTTCTACGTGAGCAGCACAACTGATGCTTTGCACCAGAGCTGGCCATTATACTGTACTTGCCTTTTTCAGGTGGTGCAAACTTATTGCTGCTTACAGACTGCATCATATTCTCAACTCTTAGATTTCTGGCTTCGTTTCACATATAACTGTCATATGCAAAAAGGTGGTATAATTTATTTTCTTTAATAGTGCAGAAAACTTTTCTGAGGTCTGAAATGGTTGTCTTAAGGGTGTCTGGATTTAAATATTCCTTTATGGAAGGAAGACGGATGTTTCAGTTACCTGGTCTCTTTCCCTTGGCACAGGGCAGGGTACCAGCTGCCACATACAAAAGGGTGGTGGTGGTGAAATAAAAATTATTTGTGGAATTGCAGTTCTGGACTCACCTCCTTCTTGGACAAGCTTCAGTTTGACTGCAGAGAGAAGCTGCCTTTACTACTAGCAAGCTGATGCAGAATGATTGCAGAAAGCACTGTACAGGCAGGTGTTTCTGAAAGGCTGCTCTGTTTTCTTGTCTTATCACAGCAGTGGCCTTGGAACGGTTCTTCCAGCTATCACAACTGGGTTTTGTCTGTGGAGTCTAAATTTTGTAGAAACAGCTTGAAGGATAGATAGGATCGATGCCAGAATGACTGATGGGTTTCTGTGGGTGTCCTGGAGGACTCCAGGTCACTAGTTCATGCCTCAATATTTATGCAAGAGTCCAAATTGAAGCGCAACAAGTTGCACTTGCTAGAGTTACCCAGCGGCACTCCTGATCCGTGTTCTGCAACAGAGGTGCTGAGCTAGCTGAAAATCCACTAGCAGTTCTACAAATGAAGGTCCTGTCTCTTGTTCAGTGACTCCTTTCTACTTGCTTCTGACCACAATCAATCAGATGGGAAATTATTTAGGGATCCTTAACAAACAGCTTAATTCCAAAATCAGTTGTGTCCCTTCTTAGTAAACCTAAGTATGTGTAATCTTTCATGACCAGAAAAACTCTGGTATAGACCAGAGCATCTTTAAGGATGTCTCAGCTATTTGTATTAAGTTCCCAGTGGTCCCTTCTCTCTACTACTGTTCAGGTCTCTGCCTTCTTCTTCTTCTGAAGGGATCATCTCTCCCACCATCAGGGAAGAGAGTCCTTTTCTGGTTACCTTGCAATCTTGCAAATAAAAGGAGCGTGGTTAACCGATCATACAACCAAAGAAATGTGACATCTTTTGTGTCACTAGCTGCCATAATTTCTTCCTTGTAGTTGGGAAACTAGTTCATGTCTCTTGACCTACAGAGATCTGTGTAGCACACAGGAAGTAGCTGAAGTTTGTAGATTGGTCAGAATTAGTGCTTGCTTACATAGTCATATTGCTGTTATTTGTTTGATTGCCATTATTCTCTTAGGTACCCAGAAAGTATGCTAGAGTGCTTGTACTAGTTACAGCTACATCAGGAGGAAAGAAGCCATCTGATTAAAACCAAGGCTCCCCTTGGCAGCTGTCTAAAATATGTAGTATGAATGTGCTGCTCTAAATAGTGGTGCAAAAGTATCTACTGTGGATCTCACTGCCAGAAGAATACCCCAGAGCTATCCCAGATGTTTAACTAGGCTTCAGTAATAAGTTGATAACAGCATAAATTTCCCTGATGAATGGAGGCCTGTATATAGCAACATGAAGCCATATGTGAGCTGCTGCTTCAGATATGGGCAGGACTAGTGGAAGTAGACATCTATGTCCAGTAGATGACCTGTTGATATGTTTAAAAAGGCATCCTTGTAAGTCTCTCCTCCCTGAAGTAGTGGAGGGAGGCTACAAAAATTTCCAAGATACCCTTACTAGCTAGAGGTAGTGGTCCCTAGTGACATATCTGTCAGCATGATGAATAGCTTCCAAATCCAAAATTGGTAGTCTCGTGGGAAAGTACAGATGCATATCACCAGTCTGAAGTGAAGAGAGGTCCTCAGAGCTCATTAATTCCTCCTGAGTGCTACCTGGAGTAGCTGATGCCAGTTGTGACTTTTCAGTTGTGCGTTTAATCACTGTGTGGTGGGGGCAGATATTTCCAGTCTCTGTGAAGAAGACTTCTAAACTGCAGTGTCACTTACGGGATAAACCTTTCTGTGCACATGTAGCCTTACTCTAATAAAAGATCTTGGAAGGAGGCAGTCCTGAATCTTGGTATGATTGATTTTATTTCCTCAAGCTTGGCACTTAGCTTTTTTTGAAGGCTTACTGTTTCAGAGTGGACCTATTTGCTCTTAAAAGCAACAAAAATCACCAGGACTCTTATTTGGAGGCTGTGACTGATGCATCTTGTGACAATACAGTTGTACTTCCCTCAATATAGTATCAAAGTGGGACTTCAGTCTAGTGTCCTTCTAGCTATTGTGGTTTGACTCTTCATGGGCCATGTGGAGCATGTTTTCTCCCTCATCAGTGAAGCCAGCTTTCTTGATCTGTGACCAGTGAAATGACTGGGTCTGTGTGACTGAATCCTTATGACAGATCCTGCTTACTCTAGCTTTTTAATTAGGATTAGGTATTCTTAACGGCACACGATAGATTCTTTTTGGGGACTTCAGTAAGTCTCTACAAAATTCTGGAGGTCCAGGTTGGAGACATCTTGTCATGCCTGAGAGATAATGTGCCTTAATTTCCACCTACAAAACACAGCTGTTCAGGTAGATTCCTCAATAAATTGTGGCTCTGACAGAGGGTGAATTTGCATACCTAATCCTAACCACCAAAGGCTTTCCAAACAGAATTCTAAGTTAGAAGTTCTGAGACACCAAAAGGAGCATCTTCTGCAGCTTCTAGGTTGCACTTCATCAGAGCTCAAGAAGGCCTTTTGCATTCCTGAAGAGAAGTGTTTTTGAAAGTTGTACTTTAACATCTGGCTTCTAAGTGAGCTGGCAACTGCTTTTGAATTGAGAGTGGAATGAACAAGTGGCTAGTCAGTTGAACTAGAAATCACTGACCTTACAGTCCCTGAAGCCACTTGGTGTTAGAGTATCCATGTGTTTATTCAGTAATTCATGCTCTATACCCATCTCCTTGGAGGTCAGTTTTCTAAGGTTTCCATGAGTAAAAGAAAGCAGAGACATGGAAGCTGTAATACCAATGCAAAAAGTGCCAGCTTGTGGTTATGCTATGTTGATTCTGCTGAGCAAAAGTCCTTCAAGCTCAAGCCTCGTTAGACAGCAAACCTCAAAGGCTCCAGTTATAAGAAGGAAAGTTGCTTGTCATGTAAATTGGAAAAAATGCAGTGAAAAGCTAGCTCTGTTTTTTGTATGAGAGATTTAATTAAGATTATCATGATTCAGTCTTTCCTGGAACAGAAGTCCAATATTTGAAATTAATAACCTGCAGCTTATGATCGTTACTGGAACTGAAGAACCTTTGTTGCAAGTTATATGGTAGGGCACAAATTCATCTGGAAAATAAAATGTCAGACAAATGATACTTAAGAATGATGTATACAAATAATCTAGTAGTTGAGACTTCAGGCAATACTCAAGTAATTCTAAGGAATTTTGTTAACACTTTGTGTTCTTCCAGTGACAATTCTCCAAATCCATTTCAGTTTGCAAATTGCATTGAGAAACTTGATATACACTGAAAGTGAGATATCCTTTATTATGTAAGTATTACAGAACTTTTAAGGAATCTGTTTTCCTTCTTAGGAACTGGATACTTCAGAAGAGGAGAAGAGTGTGCTGATAGCAGCTCCAGGACCTACAGCTGCAAAAAGTGTTGTGGAATTTGCAAGTTCTTCACCAGTTCCCAAAAGAGCCCGGGAGGATAACAGCCTTGTGCCTCTTATCATTCCTGTGTCTGTGCCAGTGAGGAAAATTGACTTGCAGAGCCTTGGAAAGGAGAAGTCTGAGGATGGAAAGCTTCAGAGAGGCCAAACAAATGATCGAGCTCCTTGTGAACGCAAGCCTTCTGTGATAGTCACTCGGAGGCGATCTAATCGTAATACTAACATGGAAACCTCAAATCAGGTATGGATAGACCAAGAAACCAAAGATGAGTCAAACCTGTTAGATTTAATTATGCAGTTTTTATCCATAAGCTATTCTAGTAAAGTAGTTTTATCTCAAGGCAGAGAAATGGCAGGCATCTAGGGAGGTTTCTCTGCATTTAAATGCCTGACCATCTAAGACAATGTTATTATATTGTCTTCTGTTCTCTTATCGCTATTTGGTGTCGCTCTATATCTGTACCAGGTTTCTGCTATACTTTTATGTCCTCTTTTAAAGCTACCATGAAATCATTATCTTTCCAACCAAAGGTTGGACCAGAAATACATGTAGTCCTTGTAAAATATAACTTAATAAGCACTCCGAGCTAGTGTTGTTACCTAATAGTTCCTGTGTCCATTCCATTCCCCATCTTCTTCCTCCCTCTTTCCCTTTGTGCTGGTTGTTGAGACACCATCCAACTGCCCTATCCAGATTTTGATCTGCCATTAAAGAATGCTGTCATCTCACTGAAGTTCTTCAAATTACCTGAGGTTTCAAGATTAAATTAAATATGTACTTTTTTTTCCTAATAGCATGAAGATGCTGTTCCAAAGGATGAAGCAGAGGGCTTTGCCCGGAAACCAAAGCAGCGACCAAGACCTGAGCCACTCTTCATACCACCAAAAGCTGGCACCTTTATTGCACCTCCTGTTTATTCTAACATTACTCCGTATCAGAGCCACTTACGGTCACCCGTCCGTCTGGCAGATCATCCTTCGGATAGGAACTTTGAGCTACCTCCTTACACTCCTCCGCCAATTCTTAGTCCAGTGAGAGAAGGATCCGGGCTATATTTCAATGCTATCCTCTCTTCAAGTGGCCATTCGGTTCCACCTCCAATGACTCCTAAAAGTGCTCACAGAACTCTGCTTAGATCAAGTAAGTTCCACTTTATCCTTCCTTCTTGGCTAATTTATGATTAGGAACTGCAGACTAATAGGAGTAAGGAAGATCATGACTTTAGGAGGTGTGGTTATGTGCAACTGGGACGACTTTGTGATAGTCTGGGGAGCTAGGATGGAGGAAATGCAATGTTGCTTCCAACGGGGCATGCATGTTAAAATGCATTCACAAGCAATCTGCAACACCCCCTATTGACGTTCTTAGGAATGGAAAAGTCAGCTCCTCTAGAATACATTGTCATTATCTTGAACTGAGAGGACAGTAAGTAGTTATTGCTAAGATATAGATGGTGACTGGAAGGTAAGTTCTTGGTCATCCTAAACTCCTTTAGCATATGGGTACCATTTTTGAGAGATGGATAGCTCCAATCATATTTACAAGCTGTGTGAAGAATAGATTTCAAATGTGAAGATGAGCTATCTGAGCAGTTCTTTCTTTTCCTTGCAGATAGTTCAGAAGTTACCCCTCCTGTTCTTACAGTAGTGGGGGAGGCCACCCCAGTCAGCATTGAACCGTAAGTACCCAGTATATTCTTAGCCTGGTAGTAAACATGCTTCCTTTCTTCCTCTTAAACCTTCAAGTACAGTCAATGTATCTCTTAGAAACATTAAAACTATTCCTATCGGTGACTCAAAAAATAAATTGTCTTTATTAAAAAATACTCCATACGATAAATAATGTTTGGGCAAATGCACCTTGTAATTCTGGTGATGTTAACTGCTTTGTGTTACCGCTCGTCTGTCTCTGGGCTAAAATACTGTTGGCTAGCTAAAGGTGAATCTGTCCTGTTTTGTTGTATACAGATCCTTCTTTGTATGCTGTATGTTTGTTTTAGAGTGGGGAGATAATGCTCCCTGAGAAGAAGGCCAAAACGTAGTATGGAAAAACATAGTTAGCTCTCACGCAGACTGGTCAGATTGCAGGTTATCCACGCACTGTGCATTAGCTGCAGCGCAACTGTGAACGCGACTTTGTTCCCTCCTGGGCTAGCTCAGTCTGAAAGCACTACAGCCAGTTGCGTACAGTGTGAGTGGCCTGAGCTAATAACCCTCATTAGGTTTTTTTAGCTGGCTGTGTGCTGGGAGATCTCGGACATATGTGGACCCAGCAGTGCTAGGGAACACAGTTCAGGGTTACTGAAGCTGGAGTTAGGAGCTTAGGCTTGGTGACAGTCCTGCTGAACCTGAGCAGAGTAGCACAAAAAAAAGAGGAGCAAATGTCTCTGCACAGCCCTTGCAAACCCTCTGAGAGTGTTATCAGTTCAAGTTCAGTGCTGTAGAACTACAAGAAGGTAGTTCCAATTCATTATTATACCTAGGTTAATGAACTCTTGCAAAATCTAAACATGGAGATGCGTAGCATGGAAACACCCATATGGCAGAAAAACACTCATGTGGCTCTGCATTGCTGACTCTGTGCAGTCAAGAGTCTCTGCTCTAACGCTGCACCGTATCCTGTAACATTTGAGATATTTAATTCAAACTCTCCCCAAATAAATACCAGGTTTCTTTTACTTTTTCTTCCAAAATAGCTTATATTTCAAAAATTGACTGGAGCATTTGCTGTCAACTTATTTTTTCTGACCCTTTTTCCATGCTGCCTTCCTGTTTGAAGCTGAGTTTTCTGCACTTTAGGCAACAGGCTGTCCTGAGCAAATGTTGCAATTGTGAATGAACCCAGATTATTCTTGTCACCTTTGCAAATCCCTTGCAGGCTGAGCCCATTCACAGAAATCAGAACATTTGGTGTTGTTAAATCTGTTTTGAAAATGGCTTAATCCATCTTTGTTGTTGGTTCATTTCACACTAACCCAGGGGAACCTCTTCTTGAACAGTTACTTTCTGTTTCCTTCCAGGTCTTCATCTTTGATCTCTGTGGTGCATTTGTCTTTGGCGGTTGTGTCTGTTGGTTTAAATTGCTGAAGCTAATGCCATGAAGTTAGCTGCAATTTTAGTTGTGTGTGAAAATTTTCAAATTTGTTGCTAGAAGTTTCAAACCATAGTAACTTAATAATACAAGCTCATTTCCTGTTGCCAAAAGGGAGTTGGGTACAAAGAGTTGTCTTGCTATCATGTTAAGTCTTAGTGAACAGATGCTAATGCAGGTAGATAGCTTTAACTTTTAACCAAGATAAATTAACAAACTGGTGTAATTCTGTGTTGTTGAAGTAATCAGTTTGCTACTCTAAAGCTAGTTTGTGCAGCACTGTTGTAGTCAGTTATGTAGACATATCTTCTATAAAGGAAATAAGTCAGGAAGAATTTTTTTTTAAGAAAAAAAAAAAGTTTAATTTGATTTGTAGTCTTTACTCAGTCAGAAGTTGACTGTAAGTTGTGATTACCTGATACTGTGTTCTTAATTGCTTGTGCTTTGCCAGACTTTCTGCTAATGCTTCTTAAAAGGTCACTTCATTGCAGAGATTTAGAATAGGAAATGCGATAATGAAACTTAATTCTTCTATTTGTGAAGTAGTACAGTGGGCAGCTGGTGTCAACAGATCTTTGTGTCCTACCGGTTTTGCAGTTCAGTTGCTTTTAAGTCTTAGTCACCCCACAGCTGGCCAGCCTTAAGTATAGCTACGGTGCATCAGCTGTGAATTGCCTTCCCAATTCTGGATGTTACCGTGTTTGGCCGTATAATGGAATGTTGCAGGAGCACCACTGGTGCTTACAGGCAAAAGCTTTTGCTGTACTGAAATCCAGGCTTCATGTGGTAAGCCCCAGCTCAGAGCAGGCCAAATGAAATCACGTTACTCAGGTCAACTCTTGCAGCAGAAATCCAGTTTTGAGCAATGAAGGTACAAGGTCTAATTCTTGGGATTTTCTAGTCCAGGCATGCCATATTCTAAATTTAGTTCCAAGATTAAAACTAACTTCTGATAGCCTTTCAAGAAGGCCCACATTCTTTCCCTCCAGCTTTTCCAATTGCCTCTCCCCCCTCACATGTGAAGTCAGAGGAGTTTGTGTCTTGGGACACAAAATGCCCCAAATTTCTCAATGTAGTAACAGCCTTTTTAACTGTTTCCACTTGATGGCAAAATGTCAGTTTCCAGCAGTCATCCCTTGTATAACCCATAACCCCCTCCTCCCCTCCAAAACCACATACCAAAAGAATAAGCGAGACTAATCACGATGAGCAGAAAATTCCATATTAATGTTATTCTGCAGTCCATCACAGTGTGCTGAAAGGAGGACTTAGCAGTGGTTTTGTTTGTTTGCTTTGGTTTTTTGAGCAAGGTCATCTCAGTCTTGCAGGAAATCTCTTGCTTTTTATTTTTGGTCTGGATTGTGCTGTTTCTGTCCAAGATAGTTAAGACAGATGAAGGAAAAATGGAAAGCTATATAGTGTTATAGTTTTAATAGACTTCCATACCTGTGAAACACTCAAAACCAAACTTTGAGGTTTCTTGGGGGTCTTCGTTTTCCATGCAAATTCCACTTAGAGTGTGCATTTAAAATTGATTTACTGTTGAGTATCAGACCCTGAAACAGTTAAAACCATGGGTATCAGAGTTGAGACATTTTCAACTGCTTTAGTTCTCCCCTGCCCACAGCCATGATGAAGTGTGTATTGTTCCTATTGCTTTACCTTCAATAGGTATTGGAGATAGTGGTTTTGGGAAAATGACAGGTAGTATGTGGCAGCCTGTGTAAAACTTTCCAGCTAGATCTGTCGTGCTGGATGTCACCTTGTCGCCTGCTGGAAGGAAGTTGACATCAGTCTGTGTGTCCAGCAGATTCTGCTTGTCCAAGGAGGGATCCCACCCTGTCAGTGTCGAGCTGCTGCCGAATGGGTGGATGAAATCAGAACAAGTGTGTAGGGAGAGTTCTCTTCTGCATCTCTTTGTTTATACGCACATGAATTGCAAACCATTCCCCTCAAGTGTGAGGAAGTAGATCTGGACCTGCTGTAAATGCAAAAGAAATAGTTTGTAAAATCACTTTTTATGTGTGTTAGAAGTCAGCCATTTGTTTTAAATGCAGGCTTTTCCAGCTCATGATATCTCACGATGCAGATGCTTGCTGGCAATACCAAAGTGATGTATTAGGCAGAAAAAAGGAATGAAGGTGTCTCCTTCCCCTTCCATACCAGAAAATTATACCCTCTTCCTTCCCTTTGATACCAGAGTCTCCCAGGACTTCAAAGCATCCTATTGGAACTTTCATAATAGACACACATGTGTCATTTCAGAACAGCAGAGGACCAGAGAAGTCTGGAGGCTAGCGTCTCAGATTGTTTGATATTCCTTATTGTACTAGATCATGCCTTTCCTCTGGTAATTGTGTTTCCCCTCATGCTGGGGAGGAACCAAGCCAAGACTTGAGAATTATAGCAAGCCTTGCCTTGGGCAGAGAGTTTGGCCTTTTTTCTAAAGAAGCAACTCCAGAGTTTAATCAGTTTGTGGGCACTGCTTGATCTCTCTCTCAAAAAAAAAAAGAGCCTATTTCTCCATCCTTTACTATTACAGGAGCTAGCAGCATGGTGCTAGTTGACTGACATCTAAAAGAGAAACATTTTTGCCTTAAGCATAGATATCTTATTTCAGAATAGATTTTCATTATATGTTAAGTGGTTTGAGGAGCAGCTTTTCTCATATATCTTGGTTTTCTGAAGGGTCTCGTTGCTACCTTAGGTTGGACATTTCTTTTTCTCTCTCTTCTGGACTTCTGAATTACATGCATAGTTACTATATGACTCAGAAAGTTGTTCTTTGACTTATTTTACACAGAGTTTGCGTAGCTACTGCTGTTTCTGTGTATTTTGCCACTGAGTAAGAGATGTAGAGGAATGACAAAGGACATCCATGCTCTTGCTGCTTGCTGTGCTATTGGTGTAGACCTCCAGACCTCCAAGTCTGGTAGAGCAGTCTGTCAGTGGTGGTTCTTACTTACCTCTGTGCACAAAATTGTGTTTGCTCGTACAGAGTAGAATCTCTGTGGATGGTCACTTGATTTAAAGCAAGTGTCGTGCTCTGTGGATTGCATATTGTGAAAGATCTGTCCTCTAATTCAGAATCTAGAAGTGTGAGATTGTTGCTGAAAGAATGGGCTTTGGCTTTGATATGGAATGAGCAGTACAGCTTTCATTGGTTTATATTTTTGGTTTCAATTGTTAGAAATAGTTTCTAGAAGGTACTAGCTTGTGTCAAGGTTGTAAAGGACTACACTTTGAGACTGATCCTGCTTTGAATGGGAAGTTGGCCCAGATAGTCTCCAGAAGTCCTTTTCAACCTAAGTGATGGTATGATTCTGTAGTTACGGCTGGCAGAACATTAATACTAAAACAGGCTCACCTATCTTATGTGTGAAGAGCAAGCTTGCCGTAGAAGTCTGTGTGACAGCCTCTCAAAAAGTGATTATTATTGAAAGCAAATAACTGTTTTTTGAGCAGTTATTGGAGGATCCTAATCTAAATACAATTTCAACCAGTGTTGATAAGATGATGGAAACTGGTAATGGATATAAAACCTTTCACCCTTTGAGTCGTACTTATTAGTGTAACCTACAACACCTGAAAGCTGCTCATATGATATGCAAGAGCCTGCTGCATTTCAGTTCCTTCATAATTAGTGCTTCTAGCAGAGATGATGACTTTCTGGATATTGTAAAGGGGGCCTGACCATTACTTTTTATCTTTTCTGCAGGCGAATAAATGTAGGAACTCGCTTTCAAGCAGAAATCCCATCACTCCAAGACAGATCTCTGGCAGCAGTTGATGAACATAAAGCAGAGCTGGTGTGGCAGCCGTGGGGCGACCTGGAAACCAACAAAGTCACCCAAGAGAATGGTAAGAATATGAAAGGCTGGTAAATAGGACTGAATTGTCACAGTTCTTGTAGAGGTAACCACATATCTACTGTAGGCACAATTTAAAATCTCTCAGAGCTGCCAGTCAATGACATGTTTGAGTGGTCTTGAAAACTGTCTTAGGAGTAAAACTTGTTTATCAGGTTGTGTGTGGCAGGGGGG
Source organism: Tyto alba (assembly GCF_018691265.1). Classification (NCBI taxonomy): domain Eukaryota; kingdom Metazoa; phylum Chordata; class Aves; order Strigiformes; family Tytonidae; genus Tyto; species Tyto alba. The sequence goes on from NW_024881280.1 coordinate 9,451,586, forward strand.
ATATTGATAGAATTGGTTTTTTAATTGGTATAAAATGGGACCATTTGTTACTGGTCAGGCAAAGCGCAGCCTTTTGCTCAGTGAAGCTTCCTTGTCTTTGTTAACATTTGAATGCCATGTGCACTTCTGTATTTTCAAGGGATGTTCTAGACATAACAGTATTTTGAAAGAATCGAGTTGTAGATGGAAGTCAGGATGAGGAAGCCAGAGTTGTGGCAGCTAGTAGCAAACATGCACTAACAGCAGACAGCTCCCCAGGGGTTGTGGCATGTATAAATCCTGAAGGGAAGAGGAAGTTGGCAGGTTTGGAATAAATGTTTCTGAGAGAGAAAAAAGGATATTGTGAAATAGAAATTCACGATATAAAGGGGGATTAAGGAAACCTCTGAGTTGAAGGGAGATGAAGACATTATAGGAGGGAGGAGATGTGCAAGAAATTCCATGTATAAATAGTGCTGCATGCAGAGTAATGCCACATGACCTTGCAGTCTAATGAGTTCTTGTATCCAAATTTGACCCAGATAAATTTGCAAGGACGTTAAACTTATCTGAGGGTTTTAAGTTTGTTATGTCTAGCCCCTGCTTCAAGAGGGCTGGACATGACTGATGATGTGAATCCTATAGGAAACTCCATTTTAATCTTCTTATCTGAATTTGTTTGGTACCTCTGTGGAAATAGTGGAAAACCTGCTGGCTGCTGCCTGTTCAAGCATTTTTCCTGGGGCTGGAACCAACCAGGAGCTGGCGCTGCATTTCTTACATGAAGCAAAGGGAAGCATTCTGGTGAGTCTGCCCAGCTTTTCACCTTGATGTGGTCAAATATATTAATGAAGGCCAGGTAACCTGTCATTCGTGAGAGGAGAGCCTTGCAAACTCCTTCCTATGCATCCGGCTCCTGCTCTTTAGTGTCCCTTGGATGTCCCTAAAGTGGGTTCTGCCTGATGTACAGTGCCATGCTTGCTTACTGTTTTGCATATTTCCAACTTTGATGTGTTTGGCTTTTTAGCAAACAGATCGACAGTTTACCAGGGCAAGTGAGCTGAGACTGCTAAATGAATCTTAAATGTTGTCTTCCTGGGAAAATGACCATGTTGGAAGGAAAAATAAGCTGGAGCTGAAGCTGAGATACAAAGTGTAGCGCCTTGCTCCTCTTACTTTTGGCAGGTCCATTTAACTTCTCTGTGCATGTTTATAGAACGGCTGTGCTGCTAACTTTCTGTCAGTATTCTAAGACATGAAACCCTTTCATAAATGCCCTTTGACACCCCTGGGAGGTAATATCAAAGAGCAGGACATTGCATACAGCGCAGGCTTGTCATCCTTTTATAGTTTTATGATTGATTTAATGTGGCATAAATTAGCCCTGTGGTCAGGAGCATTCTACACTTTTGCCTGACTGCTTGTTTCCTGTCCCCTGTAATGGGCTAGCACTGACACTTGTGAGACTATATTGACCTGCATTGAAGAAGAGAACAATAAAAAGTGATTTGTGTGTGTATGTGGTAGGTTTCTGCTAGGTAAGTTCCCAGAACTAGCCCACCATTGTGAATGTTGTTGCTGGCATTAGGGAGGAACAGGACTGCCCCTGGCAGCAAGAGCTCCCTGTTAAGGTGGTTTAAACTGCTAATGGTAGCCTGACTCCATTCTCTTCTTCCTGCTAATTTTGAAAGCACTTCCAGTTAAAATGCAAGTAAAAAGCATCTTGAAAGGTCTTTTTTTGTGTGGATTCTTTCAGTCACGTGACTGCTCTATTTTATTTTGCAATATTGCTTAGTTAAGTGAGATAAGATCACAATGACTTGAATGTTTAAGACATCATTTAGGGCAGCATTTTTGGATGTGAGCATGTAACTTAGGCCTTCAGAAAATTAGAGGAAACTGCTGCAGAGTCTCTGTCTATGGATTTAATTCTCTTCCAATACTGCTGTGCTTGCATTGGAAAGCGTCAATTCACAGAGACATAAGGAGATGCCAAGAGCTTACCACTTGCCTGTGGTACCTGAGACTCAGTGGATAGTCAGGAATATGTTTTTTAAAGTTGTCCCAAATGTTAAACTGTGCTACAGTTCTTTTCAGTTAGCTTGCCAGAAAGGAGAGGGTTAACAATTGCCTGATCTTTGTTTTAAATACCCCAAATGTTAAATGAGTTATTTTATTTGTGTTTATCTTAGGGAGCTTTGACCAAACTACTACTGAAGAGGCCGGTACGATCGCCTACCCACCCTTTGGCAGATTATCACTACACAGGTTTGTTAACCAGAATAACTCTGTGCTGCCTGTCTATCACAAAGGAATTATTCTATACTTTTCTGCTCTTTTGGGCAACTCTGTAACATTACAGTAAGATTAAAAGATCACTCTTCTCTTTGGTAAACCAAATAATGGCTTGCCAGGAATTTTGCCTGTTCAAATTATGACACTTCTATAACGTAAGAAACACTGAATGTCTCAGAATATGTGCGTGCGTGTATTTGCATGTGTGTGTTTGTTCTGATTTCCTTTATGGGGAAAAGGGCATGTGATCCCTTACACTAAGCCACAGAGAATGCAGAAAGATAGCTGGTGTGTCCAAGAAAGGCTGTGGTAACCTCAGAACCACAGCTTCTCTGGCATGAATTTCCAGGGTGGAGTTAAGGGGGGGCGGTTTATGGGAAGAGTTTTCAAGCTTGACGAAGAAAGCTCAGCCAACTATCGATGCCTGTCAAAAGTTTTGCAAAATTTGAATGCTGTAAACTGCCTTTGTAGTCTTGTACCTAATTAGAAAATAGTCAGCCGTGTGACAGTTGGCTCAGTGATCTAGAGTAACCCTAGCCACCTGAAAGACCTGACGTAAGGTGGTAGAGACACATCTAATAGCTGGCACCACAAAGCATAGAAATTACATTTCTTCATTATTACACACTCCTGCTATAACGTTTGGGAAATATTATTTGAGTAATATCTGTCAGGCAGGAGGAGATTCCAAAATGTGTTTATTATTAGTGGCAAGGGTGCTAGGATAGTAGGAATGTTTGAGATGTAATAAGTCTTCAGGTATAGTGGATTGCTGCTGAAAAATAAAATGTAATGGCTGGGCCACCACAGAGTGTGTCCGTTCACCTTGCTGTTTTGCTGGAAAACATTTTGGTTCCTTTAATCAACTGGTTTTTGCAAGCTGAAGTGAGTTAGCCTGTGGTGATGAGTACGAAATTTAACACAAAGGAGGTAATGAGAGGAGGGCTCAGGTGGAGCAGTAGGGATGGGGTTAACAGCAGTCTGCAGTTACGCTGCCTCAGGTGTGATGGGAGACTGCACCCTTGGATGTGTGTATTCATCTTACTTAAGGTGAACATGAAGAAAAAGTAGAAGACATTTGAAATTGCGAGGGTTTCCCTTACAACTTTTTTTTTTTCTACAGGATCAGACAAGTGGAAAGTTGCTGAAAAAAAACTTTTCAACAAAGGCATTGCAATCTACAAGAAAGACTTTTTCTTGGTCCAAAAGCTTGTAAGTTACTTTTTTTTTTTAATGACAGAAATGATACATTCTTACATGTTTGTTGAACATTTAATACAGGGAGTTCAATCCTGATGTTTCTGAAATGTCGGTATTAAGCATTATGCAAGTCCTGCACTCAAAAGATTTCAGAGAAATTTTACCATCCAGCACAGCATAAAACCTCACTAGAAAGCTACAACAAGAGTGTTTGTTTTGCTGTTGTTGTGTACTTAACTCTTGTACTTACCGCATTACTTCTATTAGTCCACACTGCAGATATCACTTATACAGGGTGTATTTATAGAGAGCTGGTAATGTTCCAGTATGGCTTAAATGGCTTGCTTATAAAACTAAATAGAAACACATCCTTGCTACTGATGAAAAGGACCAAAGAAGGGTATGTGAATGAATGATGCATCCTTTAGGATCTTTCTTTCCAGTTTTCTGTGACAGTGATAATAAAAGTGATCATTCCCATCTATTTTCATGAGGGGCGACGCTTCAGTGGGGGGGAAAATCACTGAAGGAGAGTGCAAAACCAGGAGCTGCATACGTATTTACCAAATAAATTTCCAAAAGGCATTTAAGTTGCAAAACACCAGAAGCTAAGAATATATTTCAAAAACTTCAAAAAAAATCACTGATAGAGAATATGTAGACAGTCACGGGTCTGTACTGATAATTGCCTGCCACCATATGTGTATGAAATGCATGTGGCCGAAATGGGAAAGGGCTGCAAACCTTCTTTTCCATTTTTGGATCGGTATTCTGGTCTGGTCTTCTCTGAAGTGCTTCTTGAAAATAAAGCTCCCCCATAAAACTGAAAGGCTGCTCTTAAGCCTGACAGCTCAGTTGGAACATTTTGGAGGCTAAGATGTGCATTAAGCTTACTAAGTGCCCGGTTCTGTCACCTTTACATTGAGCAGGTTTTCTTTGGAAAGTTGGTCCTGTAGTTCTCAGTGAATCACAGTGTGGCAGTAGGGGATGGGGTGGGACATACAGGTGGCCATGACACAGGAAAGGCGGCTTTAGCAGCAGTTGTGGTACAATGGAGACTACTGAGGAAAGAAAATACAAAGTGTATTTCTTGCACCTTTATTAATTGTTTATAAGCCTTCTTAAAATCATGTAATCCATTGGACTTTTTATGTATTTTAAATACTAGATAAAAACCAAAACAGTGGCTCAGTGTGTGGAATTCTACTACACATACAAGAAACAGGTGAAAATTGGTCGGAATGGGACCTTAATCTTTGGAGACATTGATGTTGCTAATGAGAAATCTATGAAAGATGAAGCTGAAGTTGACATCAAGGTAATGACCTAGATTTCTCTCACCTCTTGTGGGCTGTGGTGTGAAGTCTGATTTTGTGTGTTGTCTCATTTGCTGGTAAAATCAAAAGCATAAACAATCTGCTGTGAGTCCAGACTCACATGTCCTGTGTCACATAATGACATTTACTTACAGACACCAAAATTAACAGTTACTTTATCTTCTGGTGAAGAGTTCCCATAGGTTTGCACGTGTTCTTCCTCTCAGAAGGGACATTTACAGTGAAGAACAGGGTCATATGGAGGAGGAGGAGGAGGAGGAAGAGGAGGAGGCAGAGGAAGGGTTGGATAACAGAAAGAAGAGCTCAGTTCCTCTTAAAGATGAACAGACACTACAAGATGGTGTAACAGTAAGTGCTGCATTGTGCATGCTGTGCTTTCTATGTCCCCTTCACTCTGCAACTGGTTTAGAAAACACCAGGTGTGCACAGTTCCGGATGTAAAACGGTTCCACCTCTAACTTCTCCCAGAGCCAAGAGACTGGGCTGAGGTAGCTTAGAGTATTACTGGCAGCCAGACTGTGTGCTGTGGTGGGAGAACTGGGATGATGAGTAAGGGGGAAAAAAAAAAAAAAGCAATATCCTTCTTTTTGTGATTGGTGCACACATAGGACCATGACAAGAAATGTCCTGAAAATATCCTGAAGACTTTCTCATTAAGTTAAAACCTTGGTCTGGAATAAATGAAGCACAGGAGCTCAGCTGTTGTTTTCTTTCTGATGGTGAGTTTAATTTTCAGTTTCCCTTAACTGTTCCCCTCTCTCCAAAGGACGATGATGACAATATGAGGAGTCAGGAGGCAACTGTCACGGGCAGAATTGGAAGGAAGCCACGGGAGGCAACAGTGAAGCCTCGAAAGCCTATAACGGCTCCAGTGCAGAGGAGGCGGCGGAAACAGAAGATAAAATCAGATGCTAGCAGTAAAACTCCGAACACAGAAAACACATTTCCATGTAAAAAATGTGGCAGGTAAGAGCAACTCCACTTGCAGCAATAGTCCCAGAATTGCAGCAGGGCATCTCCTGTGGAAGCTTATTCTCAAATGAGCTTTCCTTCTGTCTGTTTAGGCCAGAGACACTGGCAATAATTTTAACAACTTATTACCCCACTAATACTCGATTACGGATTTTTACATATATTGATATTAAGATACTAGTACTTGGATAACTACCTGCTGACTGTTTTCCCTCAAATGGAATGAGACACCACCTGCATTTCAGCTCTGTGCTGTATTTGGTGTCAAGTTGCACTTTCAAACAGCTGCTGTATTGCTCCTCTGTAATGCCTACACTTTTGTAACGAATATTTTTTATGTATTTGGTAGATCACATATGAGGAACATCATATAGAATTATGCTACAGCAGTAGATATTAGCCCAGTTCATCTGGTTAAACTTGCACGCATCTTCTGCATCTAAAATACGCTTGTCTTTCCTCACACAATTCTAATACTTTTTGCAGGTTTGTTACCACCGGTTTCATAAATGTCAAGAAAATTCAGTTCCCTACAAAAATCGCTTACTCTTAAAACAGCAGAGGGTCTTGTAATACCAGTGGGGATCCCTTTATTTTAAAAAGACAGTAATCTAGGGGATGGCAAGAAAATGCAATCTCTGTCTCGTTACATCACATGGGGTGAGTCAGGAGGAAAAAGCTCAAGTGTTTCTAGCTGTGTGGACAAGGCTCAGGAGTGACATTTGCCTGTTTTTCACCTCCGTGTTTACTGTATTTTTGCAGCATAGGGGGAATGCCTAAAAACCAGGGCCCTGTCGTGTTAAGCAGCGTGTGCGTGTTTCAGATACCAGCGCTGCCCCTCTGAATTTAGAAAATTGAGGAGCTGAATGAGAGATAAGAGGAAATGGCCATGTTAAGAAACAAAGCAAAGTGGTTTGAGGGTGCTCAGGATCTCCTGCCAGCATCCCACCTAGTGCTGGCACACGCCGCATCTGAAGTGGTGTTTGCTGTAGGTGCTGCATCGCAGTGCCAGCGTGAGCTCCTGGGCTGAAGCTCACAAACCACAGGCTGGAGCAGCAGAAGCTCTTTTGGAGGATTAATGAAGGAGGCTGTAGGAGAGACCAGTGCTAAACATACACGTGTGCTTCCTCAGGGTGTTCTACAAGGTGAAGAGCCGCAGCGCTCACATGAAGAGCCACGCGGAGCAGGAAAAGAAGGCAGCTGCACTGAGGCAGCAAGAGAAGGAGGCGGCAGCAGCGGTGGCGGCGGCGGCAGCCCACAGCCAGGCCCAGCAGGAAGAGAGCAGCGAGAGTGGGAGCAGCAGCAGTGGAAGCAGCAGCGTGAGCTCGGATGAAGATGGAGAAATATAGCAGCAGACCAGAAGTGGAGGGAGTAGCAAGGCTGGACCCAACCTCCCTCTTGGTGGTCTCGCTTTTTTTGCTTGCACTTTTCTTACCTGAACCATCAGGTCTCAGTTTCAGTGCTGCCGTTTCCTCATGCCACATGTTCCACTTCACCTTGCCAGTACTGACCAAGCCGGAATGGTGGATGAAAAGATTTGTTTCAAGTTGGATTTTTTTTTTTTTTAAACAGATAAGATTTCTATTCTATTTATAATGATACCTGAGGTACATAATAGAACAATGTCACCTGCAGTGGAAATAAGTTCTCTCTCAGGTCAGTCAGACCTTTCTTTTTGTACTTGTCAGGAATCATAACAGGACTCTTGGATATAAAGGTTTCCAGATCAGAGCAAGAAAATGATGCTCTGCTCTGAGCTAATTGTATCCAGTTACTGTGACACTGGTGATTTCTAGATGTTTCCTTTCTCAGCAAGTTCTCCTTCCTGTTACACTTTCCTGGCTTGCTTCCTGAGCATTTATTCAGGCAGCCAACAAGTTTTGTGGGAAGATGGTGTGCACTTTTGTCCTCTGCTTCACAAAAATGAAAAGTGGGATGAACAAGACACTCCTCTTCCTTTTGAGAGGAAGTTTTATTTTTCAGAAGGAAGCCTGATGTGCTTTCTTTTATGCCATTAAGAATGCAGCAATGGATATAAACATATCCTGTGAGATTAGAGTAGCTGTGGGCCTTGTGGCTTGTCTCATCTTGGAAAACAAAATAGTCTGCCTTTGATTAACTTAATGGAAAGTAGTCTGGGCTTCACAAGTGCAATTTGAAATGAAAACTGCTGGCTTTGACTTTGCATAAATGGGAGCAAGTTTGTTTAGTGAAAATGAACCATGACCTTCTTAGGCGCTGGATTGTGTGCACCTCAGAGATGGGAGGAATGAACTCTCATCTCCAGCAGTGACCCCTCTGTGAATGGCTTTTACCTCTCTACACATCCATTTCTTTTTTTGTGGCAGTCCTCATTTCTTCCTTGAAATTGCCATCATCAGGAGCTTGTATGGTGGGGCCCCAGTTTCCCAAATACTTCCCGTCAGACAGTATGTACGTGCGGGAGAAGCTTGCCACTTATTTCCACACCAGTGGCTGGACAGCACTGCCTGTTGGGTTGTCCTGCTGTGAGCCTTGCTCTTTGCTGAGAGGCTGACTCTTCCTTCAGAACTGACACATGCTAATAGCCCAAAAAGTCTAGCCACCCAAAGCCTGCTGGCAAAAGAAAGTTAATAAAAGTAAAGTGGTTCAGGTGACATAGGTGTCAGATTTGCACAGGATTGTTCTGTACATCTTTATAACCCACGTTTATCATTATTTCATAAAGATGCAGAGAATCAGATTGCTTCCTTGCGCTTCGGCTGGTCAGTCCCAGGCCGTGCCCAGCTGCCCCCTCCAGAAGCAGCGCTGACCCCCAGCTTCCTCGGTGCCGAAGGAGCCGGTCGCTCCTGCATTCCTGAGCAGGGATCCGGGGCGGGGGGGGGGTGGTGGTGTTGCTGCACGTGAGCTACAGAGTGTTCCTGACTAGCTGATTTTTCTAAAAAATCTTGACCTTTCAAGCTGCTAGGTAAATTCCAGGTTAGCTATGGAAAGTGGCACTATCTCCAGTGTGCCATCTGGCAATCTTTTCCTGCCCCGTGGCTTTACGCAACTGTGATTGCTTTACTCTCTTGAGTCTGGGAAGCTGTGTATTGTACCATGCTTGCTTTGACATATATATGCCTTTGGATAGAATCCTTTTTCTTAATAGCAGAAATGGTTCCTGCTCTTACAAAATAAGTACTGCACTCATTAAGGACTGCACTTTTTTCAGTGTTAACACTTTTGCCTTTAAATGTTCCATTTTCTGCCAAAGTTGTATTTTTCATTCCTAACAAAATTAGGTTTCCTTTCAGCATTTGGATGACTGTTCCGTGTCCCTACATGCACAGGTCTTGTTGACTAACTAGGCTGTGGAAGCAGATGGCATGTCATGAACTGTTAAAATCATTCAAAAACTGCAAAGAACTAAAAGCTACTAATCTTTAAAAAGAAGCTTAAGCAAGTCAGTCTTCCTATTAAGAGGTTCGATGTTGGTTGTTATCTTTTTCCTTTTGTAAACTGGAGAAAATGCTTGTCTGCTGTGATCCCAGGGTCTTTAGAGAGAACAGAAGCTTTAGCACACTGTGCCAGGACGGACAGTAGGTGAAGCAGCTGGACCTCATGGTCCACTTGTAGTACTGGCATTAATTCCAGTAAAAAGCAATGATGCAGTTAAACTTAAAGCTCTGAAGTATGTTTCTGGGAAGTGGCCAGTAGTTTCCAGATATTGAGAACTGCAGGGCAACAATTCAGAAACAAGCTAGGCTTGTGAGTATATCTAAAAAGGATTTAAAGTAATGTAGATACTATTATACTGTCATAATGAATGTATTTGCCTGGAACCCCAGTGTCGCAGCAGCAGAGCGGTGTGCAGTTACTCGACAGAGACTGGCAAGGCCTAGAAACACATTACGAAGAAATGGAGATGGAGGGGGAACTGGCACACATTGAGAAACATGGCAAAAATGAAGGGGTGTTTTAGGTTGGAGAGGAGATCTTACTAAACTTGAGAACTAAAATAAAGCGAATCAAGCTGTCTTAAGAAAATGCCTTTACGGTCCTTGCTAAGACAGGGCAAAAGCAGTCAGTATGTAACCCCTTAGGACAACACGGAGACTGTTCATATTGGAACAAACCAAAGCTCTGTCTAGCTCCAGGTCTTGTTTCTGACAACGATCAGGAACAGAAGCCTAGGAAAAAGCAAGGGACAGTATGGACTAGCAGGTAGAGTTCTAGGTAGAAATTAGGTGCTAAACTAGAACTTAGGTGTGCTCTCTGGTAAGGCAAATCTGCAGAGAGGTTTGTGCTGAAATGTACCGTTCTCCTTATGGGCAGCAAATTGGGACGTTTCTCTGCCTTTTACTCTTCTGCTCTGTGTATCACCTGCGGTTACTCCGTGTATTTTTAGTGTCTGGAAGTATGCCTGGGTGATAATGAGCAAACGTTTAGTCACGGCCCTCAGGAGTTTTCAAGCTTGAAGTAGTTTTAGATATGGCATAGCAAATTATGGTGACTAACAACTGATTGGATGAAATATGTACAAAGATTTAGGGAGCAAATCATGGGGTTGCTCTAAGTACCAATTCAATCTTTCTTTCCGATACGATGATGCTTGAACGCAGGCATTATTGTAGTCTTCCAAAGACCACATCTTTCACTGATTCTTCCTATTTTAGGAAATTGATATTAAGAGTAATTTTTCCTCTCATCAAGGATACACCATTGAGGTGCTGCTAAGAACAAATCAGAGATTTTCTTTAATTGCACAAAAATGGTGTGTATGTTACACACTGAATCCAGTACTTGTTGTTTCTCTCCCACCCTGTGAAGAGACCAGGAAGATTTGATACAGTAAGGCCTGTCACTGGAAGAAAATCAGAAAAGGGCTTTTTCTGAGGATAACCTCTAACAGCTGTGGGTTAGCATGGCTGACCAAAATCACGTAAATGTTCCAAGTAAGTGGCACCAAATGGAGATGTTTCTGAGTGTGTTTACATATTGCTAGCAGACACCAGAGGACCTCTTTTCTCTCATGCTAATAAGTGAAAATACTCCTTTGAGTGTCTTGTTTAAAAACAAACAAGCAAAACCAAGCCTGCTGCCCACTTGCTTACCATAGGAGTTCGGAATTAATCCTACATCTTAATTAGATCCTGCCTACTAGCAAAAGTTGGCAGAGAATTGTTTTAAAAAAAACAAACCAGCCAACCCCCAGCTGTTGTGGACAAAGCATTTGAACTGAATTTATCTAATCTGGAATGAATTCTGTTACTCTCCTTAGTGTGGGGGGAGGGAGTAATTTCAGCGGCCCTTTTACTGCAGCACAGTGTTAATTTAAGGCTGTGTTGTTCCAATTATGATTTTAAAAAAAAAATTGTCTGTGTTCTGTTCATTTGTCTGCTTTAAAACCCTATGCTCATTATTTTCCATCGTTTAAAGGCCTATTTACTGATTCCCATATAGAATAAGGGTTTGCTGTTAATTTAGAAAAAAGGCATTGTATGCTCAGTCATTGAGTTTGAACAAGGTGCCTCTTTGCTTTAGCTGTCTCTTCTATGGGAACAAATACAGGATTTATAGACTGCAATTCTGTAAATGTGTACTAATAGATTTGCCTTTCACAGTGCGAGATCAGGTTTCTGGTGATCACGTACCCAGTAGTCAGGTGGCTGCACTCCAAAACCATTCCCTATCTGAGCCTTGACGCCAGCGTTGGGCGTTGCGGAGATGCAGCGAGAGATCGCGCTTTGCCCTGATCACGTACTTCTGCCTGCTGCCTGCCCTTTACAGATAGACTCGGTCTGTCAGGTTTGTGATCTGCATGGGATAGCATCTCAGTTCTGTAAGACTCTGTGTGTGTACAATTATTAGATAGATGCATGCACTTGTGATGCATATCTGATACAGCTACAGGTGTTTTGCAGTCTAGCTGCAAGAGCAACAGCTGTGCTTTTTAATTTTGTTTTTTGTTTTTCCATTTACCGATACAGGTAACTATCTGAGAGAACTCAACTCTTAAGTTGAAGGCCTACAGGATTCCAATTGGCTGTGCAGGACTTTGGCGTTTTGTTAGCTAGGACCAGGTAGGAACGTAGCTGTTTAAAGGCAGGGCAAAGGAATTTGAAAGCTTAACGGTAACTCATCTATTAATGCCACACTAAACATGCAATGCGAAGTCCAAATTAGCTAAAAATACCCTCTGATTTATCAAACTGAGGCTTTCGGTCATTTTTATCATTGCAACAAGCTTAGATTGAAAGCAACATTCAAAAAAAGTGTTTCCTAAACCACAGAGTGAGCGCTCTCAGCAATTACACACTCTTAGTTCTCCTTCAGGCAGCGGACTAGTAAGTTCCTATACATGCATATCCTATTTTAAAAGAAATGGGAGCAGGGAGGACTGCAGCCATAGAAGTCTTGTCTGCTTTCATACAATGGCACTTTTAGTCCAGTGATTACCTCTGCCAGAAACCTTATCCCAAACCACATTTTCCCACACAAACTTTCTCCTTGATTTATCTTCTGATGTATGCCTGAAAGTTTATAAAGCTTTAAAGAGACAGAGAAGCAGTGTCTACAAATCATGTTTGATTTTTGTGGGGGTGAGTTTCTGTGTAGATTTGTCACTTGGGTTCAGCTGCTTTACTCGCCCTCATTCTCTCCTGTGTCAGATGTTGGGAAGACATACACTTCGAATCCCCAGCTGTCTAAAGATTTTTCTTTCCAAGACTAGGATTCCACTGGCAGCTGAGCCTGAAAAAAAAAACCTTAACTTCTCCAGATTAGAAAACAGCATATATTTTTATAGAAATGTAATTGTATATTTTAAAAACCAGTTTCATGCAGCTTCTCATGTATTTTTCCCCTGGTAGTTCAGATTTGATATAAACTTTTTTTGTGTTCATTCTTTTTATGTTCTGTTTTTAAATTTGTAGTCAAAGCTTTGGTGTACTGTACAGGAGCAGTCAGCCTTTGTAATTACTGTATAAATGCTTTATAATAAAGTATATTACTTTTATTTTAACAAGTGAGCAGACACTTCCTTTTGTGTGTTTGCTGCCTAGGGCACCTTTTAAAAGACTGTTACATGTTTAAAATGTACATATATAAATATATTTACCTGTTGCTGTACAGTTGTGATAGACTGGACTGAATTTATTTTTTGTGTGCTTTTTTATAAAATATTAATACACTAAAGGAAATCTTGCTGATGTGATTGTAATGTACTATGTAACTTATTTACTTAATATCCTCTATATATCTAAAAACCTTTTATTAAATGAGGTTTAAAAAATAGTTTCATAGCTGAGTGTTTTGATGGTATTAGGGGAGTGGCTGGGAGGTCCGGGGCGATAGTGACTGTGATGCATTTGTGCAGAGGAAGCGGTTTGTTAGCTCCTCTGCTTTCTCAACATGCCCACCTCTGTATTTTCCATTTCGAGGCTGTTTCTCAGTGTAAACTTCTCCCTGAGGACACCAGCCCACGGTGTGTTTTACGTCTTACATCCAATAAAATAACGGGCAGATGCAGCTCCAGCTGCTCTACAGGAGTGTTGATGGTGTGTGTGCCCCGCTCCAAGCCGAGCACCTTCCCAGAACGCCAGCAACAACCCTGACAGCGTGTTAGAAATTCCTGGGGCATGGTTCTGGGTCCGCTGGGCTGTAAGGCAGGCCAGCTGGATTCTGACACCACCTCAGACGCCTCCAAAGAGAGCGGGCAGAGCAACGGCAACGTGGAGTAACTTGGTACCAGAGGGGCCTGCATCAGATCTGAGCTCCTGGATGGCTGCGGCTGCCACAGAAGGTAGAGGCTGAAGTAGATCTAGAGCTGCTGGAAAAAGAGTTAACATCTTCCTGCTGCTTAGGAGTTGAAGCTGCTGGTTGTAGAAACAATGATGCCAGTTGTAAATCACCTTGCATCAGATTTTTCAGTGGTAGAGTTTAAAAAATGTTTTAGTAAATACTGTCTTACAGGCTCTTGTCTGTTACCTGAATCTGAGGGGTGATTTAAACATTTTTTTGTTAGACAGCACTAATCGCATTTCCTCTGGCAGCAGCTGGATCTCTCGCTGTGGATTTTAAATATTAATTCAGTTCCATCCATCCTCAGAACAAATGTTCTTCTGTTTTGGTAGTTAAACTGGTTTTAGTTAACTAGGCCACGCGGGTGTTTCTCACACCTGTGGACACTATGAAGTCTTTAAAAGCTGCAAATGTTTCCCTACATAAAGCAGCAGATGGTAGAAAGGTGTATTGGTGACTGGCCTAGATTTCAGGTTAGAATTGAAGGCAGCACACTTGTTTTTATTTTAGTTGTTAATTTATGCTGACAAATTTTTGCATTTCAGTATTCTTGCAAAGCTGGCAGGAGAAAGACTCAGACCAAGACATTAAAAAGCTCTTTTCTTCAGCTTTAATTTACTCCTGTGGATGTGGCTGTCGATCGGCAATAGCATCTGGAGAAGTAAGTGGTGTTTTGCTTGGGGGGCAAAAGAGACTGGTAACGCTGAAGCCTTCGCTTCAGACAGCAGGCAAGACTTTGTTTAAGGCTTTAAATAATGTATTTGCCTCCCTGTCAAAGCCAATAGGCAAAAAGTGCGAAAGGTTGACTACGATGTACTAAAACTGTGAAGCCATGCAAACTGGATGATCAAAAAAGCCACAAGTTTTGGGCATTTTGGTTTTCATCTTTTTTTTTTTTTTTAATTGGTGGATCCAAGCCCAAGCACTTCTGGAAGTTATTTCAGCTACCACAGGTGACATAGGCATTTTAGTGATCAGTAAGCCTTGAGTGAATGGCATTGTGAGGAATTCTGCAGTAATTTCCTCTATGCTTTTTAGGTAGCATTACAACCATCATTGAAGGATGCTGCTCTTGTCATTAGTGAGACCAACTCCTGTGGACTGTGAGGTAGAAAGATTTTTCTTTATATCTGAGTTTTGAAATTACGCTTCAGTGACACGGTCTTTTGAAGTTTCTATTACAGAAGTTCCACTAATCAGTTAACCCACCCTTGTCTGGGATTAATGCAATTGATAGTATACTGTTGTTAACAGAACTGACGTTCAAAGTGAGTTAGTAATTTTGTACTAAAGAAAGACTAGCCATTTATTTAACTTGGACTTTTTTTCCCCATGTAGCTGCAGTAGACTTTTCAGACCTAAGAACAAAGTCTGACAACCAATGTCTTAAAAGACTGAAAAATATTTATGTATCAGATGACAACAATCACAATATATCAGCATTTTTAAAGTCTAAGTTATTTTCTGTTCTAAAATAGAGGCAATACGGAACAGCATTTACATACTATAAATACATTGCTCCCTGAGCAGCTAGGAAAGTTTAATGAGAACAAAATTTAATTTCTGAACGCTCTCCACAAGCTGAACTATTTCATTACACAACAGCCAAAGACGTTTGTATAAAATAATGTTATATTATTTTTAAACAAGTTTCACGAATTAACATTTATAAACATGGCCTAAATAATTTAAACACAGCAAACTTAACAGCTGGGTCACGCTACAAAATTACTGTATACAAAAGGTAGCCAAAGGGGATGTTAAAAGTGCTCTCTTGCTTGAAGATTTTTCTAGATGAGTTTACTTCTAGTGTAACCTGAGTCATCTGCTGGTTCTCAGGTCTCTTCTCACATTTTTCCAGAAGTTCTTAATATAATCACTGCATACATCAGCTCTTTGAAGAGGTCAGTGTGCTAACAAGTAAGTAAAAAAACCTAGCTATTTCCTATCATTAACTTAATTTTAGGATATCTCTCTAAGGAATAAAGTGGATGCTAATCCTCCATAATTTCACTGGGAAAAGCAGAATTCCACATGGCTTGCAAGTTTTACATGGGTGCTCTTTTCATCCATGAATAATAATGTGCTTACTACTTTGTTGGATGTGGTGTGATAGGCAAGAGCAAAGGGTAACAAAGACAAGCCTTTCAACCTTTTCCTCAGCCGCTCCCCGGGGGCGTGCCGGCCGAGTTTTGCTGTGAGCTTACACGTGATGTGGTGCAGCACCACTGATACGCAAATCAGCTGCTTTAATTCTACCACCTGTCTATGTCTTCCACCACATCCAGTGCATAATTTTAAAGTGCAAATTTTAGAATTCAGGAAAACTTTACTTATGTTAGAGGAGAAAAAGTTGGGGGCAGGTTGATTTGTCCTTGAGACTAATCATAATTCACCAGGCAAAGCAAGATTAACATGAACCTTCCACCCAGCTTTGAGCTGAAGTATCTCCTGACAAATGAGAGCCACAGTTTATTCTTTCTTACTCTATTGTTTCACAGAGATTGACACACAGTTTTTATCAGAAGGGTTTAAAATTATATGCTAATTTATCACAGGATGAAGGGTGAAAGGCAAGGGAAATCTTGTAAGTGTCCTTTACTCTGTTATAATTGTGCTGAGACTGGATGCTTTGTTCCTTCAAGAATTAATTTCTCTTTTTTTTCCCTTTTTTGGTGATAATTATAAAGCAGCCCCCCAAAAAAGAGCTAAAGAATTTGTGCCGTTTAATCTGTGAAAAGAGCTGATGGCAGTGGGGCACGCAATACCCACAGCCCTACCGAAACCCACACCAGTTCTTGGCCTGAGTCCCATCGGTACAGCCTGAACGGGTCACTGACAAGAGCCAGGAGCTGCTCCTATCCCTGATGTCTTGTCAATGGAGCTGTGCTTTGTCCCAGTCATCACCACCTAGTCGGAACACTTAAGTTTCTGTTCTGCTCTCAGAATGTCCTAAAATAGCTAAAGCATAGAATATTTGCTGTGTCTAACACAACCTTCAGAATTGTACACTTAGACCAATTTTAGATATTAAAAACCGAACCAGCAGGCTTACTTGGCACTGGACTGTGCTCTCATGGCTCCCTTTCCCCTGCGGCATTTCAGCTGAGGAGCCAGCCTGGCCCTACGTACCGTAGTTGTAGCTGCTGTGCTAGGAGAGACCAGCTGCTGAGGGTCAAACACTTTTCTTTGCAGCCGAGTGCCAGGACAAGAGCACTGCATGGTCTATTCCGAAAATGTCTCCAAACACACAGATGCATTTGGCTTTTCCAGCTGTTGGTAGTATTCAGAAGTCAAGTTTTGCTCCACTCGAGCTCTGGCTTGCATTAGCCACACTTTAATTACAGTCGCTAAGGGCACAAGCCAGTCCCCCTCTTGCCCCACCACGGCAGCTCCGTAGTGCTGAGGCACAGCCGCTTTGCTGCGTGGACAGAAGGGCTTAGGTTTAGAAGAAGCCGGTATGAAATAGCTGTTGACTAGATACCCTCTCTCCCATCGTGCTTCTTGGTCAGCGGTGCCTTTTCTCATGTTAGAGCTAGGAGAATAATTCTAAAAAAAATTACATACGAATAGAAGGTTGTCCAAGATAAATCCAGCGAGCTAGTTAACTAAGAAACTGCTGTCGGGTCGAGAACAGCTGCCTGGAAGTAGCTTGTGCTAGGTGAAGAATGTCCACAGTTTTTGCCATTGCTCTCTTGACCTTATGTTAAGTAACTGACTTAAATCAAACTCAAGCCTTATCAGCAATTGCCAATTTAAGTTGGAATGCCTAAGAATTTCTCTAACAATCATAGAATAACTAGCAATATATTGAAACTAAACTCTGATTGTCTCGTAATCTTCTACTTCACCCTGTTC
Organism: Tyto alba; assembly: GCF_018691265.1. Lineage (NCBI taxonomy): Eukaryota > Metazoa > Chordata > Aves > Strigiformes > Tytonidae > Tyto > Tyto alba. The sequence goes on from NW_024881280.1 coordinate 9,468,991, forward strand.
AGTTAGAAATTTATTAGAGAGATAATATCTTCTACTACAACTCTACCTGGAGCTTGAGATCAACAGCACTGTTGCCTGGGCCAATTCTACCTTTTTATCTCTGACCATGACTTCCAAGATTTCAACTCCTGCCACACCTTCACAAACAAAATAATTAAGAGTGGCATTCTGCCTGCATCCCTTCTATGCCTGGTCTGGAACCAGTGGGTACACTTATCACCTTTTGAACTTAAACAAAGATGGTGCCACGAATTAGAAGAAAAGCTTCTAAAGAAACAAAACAGAGCTGCAGAAAAATCTCCTCAGGTGACTCGATCTATTCTCTAAAGAGAAGAAGAAAAAAACCCACTACTGTCATCCAACAGTGCAATCAGGTAAGTCTTCATCATTGCTTAATGCTTGTCCTAAAAATAGTTACCTGTCACATAAGGGGGCTTTACTAAAACTGGTCACCCTGCAATACAGCACATCTAATACACCTTCAATACTTTATTTTCCAGTGTCCACTTTCCATCTCATCTCACCTTCCCCACTAACTACATACGCTTTCTCTCACTGCTTACATCTGTGCTTTCATATAAAATGAGTATCCCCCCAAACCAAAATTTTTTGTCCTCAAGCCCAGGTCTTTTCTTCACTGTTTGTTTCTGTATTAGTATCAGCCTACTTAGTTATAGGAAAGTTCCAGAGCTGAGAAGGATTATGTCCACCAGTGACCCAAACCAAAACTAGGAACCAGCTGTAGGCTAACAGGCCACATAGTCCAATCTAAAATAATTTCTTAGTAAGAGACAAAAAAACAAAAAACTAGCAGATATTTAGTCTCACTGAAACCATGCAAAGAATTCCCATTGCCTCTTTAAAATAAATAAATATATGTTACACATGGCCTTCTAAGCAATGCAGTTGAGTTCCAACGCGAGAAGCCCAATTCAAAACTTAAGGCCAGTAACAAGTGATGATCTAACCAATACCTTTTTTGTGCGTAGGTCCACAACTACTGGGCCTGTTTGGCATAACAGTTAAGGGGATGAAAAGGCAAACTCACATATTTAAAATACTGAGGGATTCCCATGACAAAATTAAACACAACAAAGCCTGTAATGTGTCTCTAAATCACAACGTTGTTCTTTTGGCCTCAGTGTTTCCAATTATAATGTTGGCCAGCTGCACCTAACAAGCTAAAATGGTTGTATTTTAACCCAAGAGTGAACAACAAGCACCACTAATCAGAGATTAAAAATAGCTATGTATTAGTTTAGGTAAAGATCTCTTGCTAGTCAAACAGCAGATAGATTCAGTTCCACTGGTCCGCTACAGAAGGTGTCATAAGCTTGACAAAATTGGTATGCCCAAATTTTGGTAGCTACCTCTTTGGGTGAGAGACTGTGGCAATAAGCTGGTCTTTTAAAAATCGCCCGAAGATTTTCTTCAAAACAGACATTTTATATAAAAGTTCTATGTTCCGAGCTATCTGGAGTTACTTAAATAATTAAATACCCAACAAGAAAGTGGCATCAGTTTGCTGTTTCTTCATCTTCTTCTTGTTTAATAACTAGGATACCTGAGAGAAAAGAAGAGAGAAAAAAAAAAAAAAAAAACATCTGCAAAGATTTATGAATAGATTATGCAGAGAAAGATACAGTTAATGCTGATACACCTGAAAGCTAATCTGGACTGCCAAAAAGAGTCGGACTGGCAAAAAGAGGGAAGAGTTGTATTTCCTGCCACTGCTTCTAACTGACCTGAATGGCTCTTAACCAGAAAAGCCTTCAACTGATGAGATCTTCTGTTGGATGTTTTTCCAACTTCTCAGGTAACAGAGAATAGAAAAGGTACTAAAGCAGGACCTGCACAGATGAAGCCTCACTTGGTCATTGGGAGATGCACCATGTTGGTTCAACTGCTAACCACCAACTGGCATGTCACCCTTCTCTTGTTGGGCTCCTGCTTTGTGCTGCTATTTCCACAACATCCATGACCAAGCCAGTATGGGATACCTCCTCACTGATACTTAACTAGGATGTCCAGACTACAAAATATATTAGTGTGGATCCAAGAAGAAATATGATCACATCTCTTAGGGATAACTTGGATATTGTGGAATAAAGCTGCATTGCACAGCAGTGTCATAGTCTATACCCACCCCTTGGGTACTTTTTAAAAAAATCACTTTTTAACTGCCATGTTGAGCAAAGGCACTTCAGATTGTGGCAGTCTGCAAGGTTCATACCACCTCACAGTGATAGGTTCAGGAATTTAAAATAAGCTGAAATGCTAACAGCCCTCCAAAAGATTTATCAAGTTATACATTTTCACCACTGCAGTAAAACCCAATAGTACATGTAAACTCACAACATGCTGAAAGAGCACACTCAAAAACATGCCCAAATAATGAGTACAACAACAGCAGGGCCTGAGGGTGCATGTCCATTCACCTGCGCTGTCCCCTGGGTATTGGCAGCTGGGTCATACCCATGCTTTGCTCAGCTTGAGACAGACCTGAACTACGGTGAGGCTTTGTGGTGAGGGCCCGTTCCTTACTGTAAGATTGGGGTGCTATGTTTCTTTTTTCACAGGTAGGAAACGGAAAATAAATCCACCAGAGCCTGGTTTCTGTTGTGCTTTAGGCACCTAACTGCTGGCCAGGGTTCCTGGCACAGGAACTAACAGAAAGCAGACATCCACCTGCTGAAAGAGACCTTCAATGCTTATTTTTGTCCAGAACATCTTCAACCATTTCAATAATTAGTCATCTCACATATAGTACATAAGCACAACAGGGTAAATCTGAAGAGAGGAGGGAGGAATATTCATTAAATGGGCGCACAGATGAATTTCAGAGGTTACAATTCATTTCCCTGTAGTTGTCTTTATATTAAGCTAACTCACACCAATTGCCTCATGCCCCAAACTCACCATCCAGCTTTTTCAGCATGGGTACCCGTTTGGTTGCTTCTTCAATCCAATTGTTCTTCTGATCAGAGGCGTATTTCTCTTGTAGTGGATTGCCTACAAACACCAGATCCTCTAGTAATGGCAGCTCTGCCAGTCTCACAAACTCTGCTGCAACCACAAAGGTGAAAACACCAACCAGATTGTGGAACGTGGAAGAGACATCTGCACCACATGCTCCTTTCAAACTCAGTGCAAACATAAACAGCATGAAATACAACAGGATAGGGATTGCTTGGGCTTGAACTGCTATCAAGCTGAAGAGCAGGTATGCATTTTAAAAGAAGTCCGAGAAAGATGATTCAAAGAACAAACTCCACTGGACTTAGAAGTTAAATTCAATATTCTAACTGTTTTTACTCTCTTGCAGGAGTGGATATTTAGGGATTCTGCAGGCTTATCAGTGAGACTTAAAGCCCTGTGACACACAGGACTGTTTTTCACTTGGTGACTTAACTCATGCATTCACCAGACTAGAGGAGAAGTTACAGAATAGGGAGTCATGGCTTACCCCAGTCTTTCACCAAATTATTTGACATATAAAGAACCTTCAGCTTCTTCATTACACGGATACCCCTCAGTTTCTCAATGAAGTTGTATGAGATCCACAGCTCCTCTAAAGTATCTGCAACTGCCTCCTGGAAAATGACAGGACTGCTCAGGTAAGCAGAAGTATATCTTCCTTATTCTTCAGATTCTCTCCTCCCCCCTACAGCTCACCTCATGTGAGAAAATACTAAGGTACATTGGTCCTCAGTTCCTTTTAAGTAGGTCCCTAATTATGCATGACAAATATTCATGGGAATTAAGAGCAAAGGATCTGAAATATATTTAGGAGGACAGAAATCACAATATTAGAATAAGACAAGGAATAGCTGGCTGGAGTAGTTGCTCTTAAGGCATAGGAGACAAATTTGGCTGCTTGTGTACTGCAGGTATACAGGAAGCAAATGCAATTCTGCAACTACTTCAGAAGGGGTTTTATAAAATATGAGGGAATGATTCATTTCAGGTGCATGTATGTTTGTACCTGTTGGCCAGAAGTTGCTTTCATAATTCTCTCAAAAGAGAGGGGTTTTTAAACCAGTCATTACACATTGACTCTGCATTTCGCACTTAAGAGATATGGTATCTCTGAAGATGGGAATAGCTTTGAAGAGAAACATTCTGTGGGAGAAACATACAGTATCTCTTGAGGAAGAAAAAAAATGCTCTATTAATTAAAAAAAAAAAAGACTGAAAAAAAGTTCTTTTTCCCTTAATTCAAATGTAACAAAATTGATCCAATTTTTTCCACAACAAATTTTTCCCTACCTAGTAGACTTAGCCCTGCCACCATCTTCCCCCCTAAAGCCATATTGCTCTGGGTGCCAGTTAACATAAAAAGGACAGACTCTCATGAAGTGTGTGTTCATAGGACTGCCAATATTTGTAATAAAGAAGCATAACATAAGTATCTTCAGGTAGAAAATTCCTCATGCAAAAAGTCTGTAGGAATTATTTTCATGTAAAATGACTGGAATTTAAAGGGCTTTGCAGACAGACAGCGGTTTTCAAATAAAAGTTCTGCTCATCTTTGTCAAAGACAGTAAAATCTCTCTTCCTAAAATCGTTTTATGTAGTAAATCAGCCCTGAAGAATCTCCAAACATGGAAAGTGTTTATACAAAAATAAGAGAAAGACTACCTTAAAATTTGGAAGCAACGTATAAGAGGGTGAACAGATCACAGTGCAAGGAAAAAATAAATGTTTAGGGAATAACATACTAGACAGCACTCCATTTTGTTAGTGAAGAACTGATACTAAGCAATGCATACCAATCCATTCAAGTTCTTTATGTTATTTCTTCCCAAAGACAGAATCCTCAAATTTTCTGTAATAGATAAAAGAAAGTTTTTTGTTAGTAAATTTTTTTTTTTTTAATATAACAAGATGCTGCAAGTCAGGTAAGACACCATATTCTACTTACAAACAAACTGCATTCTGAACAGGCTGTCTTAAAAAAGAATGACATAACAGAAACAAAAGCTCCTGACCTACACAGATGATCAGGAATGGATGCAGCGGACAGCTCAGAAACATGCTCATGAATACAAAGCTGCTCATGTGTAGGTTACCTAGTTGGAATTCAGTCCAGATAAATACTGCATAAAAATTATTGTTCCACTTTGCACCTGACCTCTAACTGCTAACTTGCTAGTTTTGACTTTACATATTTCTTATCCCTTCTTCCCCAGACAGAAGTTGTTCCAATCTTATTTTAAGGCAGCAGATTTGATTTTTGTAATAGAGGCAGCATATAAAGCTGCCTTACAGAAGTCTGATGAGAGACATTTCAACTTAGTCTAGCACCCAGACAAAACTCCTTTCTAAGTGAGCTGTTCTTGCTGGGGCTTAGCGTAACACTAGTGTAACTCAAAGCTAACACAAAACAGCAGTCTTTCTGTATAACTCATTTTCATTTTTCACACAAGCTTTCTTGCAGGTGTAAATAAGCAAACTGAGTTGCATCATGTAGCTGAGTTAACTTTGGATCTATACCTTTCATGAATGCTTTAACACTTCCTAACTGCATTAAGAATGAAATACTTAATGATCTTGTTTTGCTATTGTATGCATAATCATTGAAAATACATGGTACAATAATTAATGGCAAGACCAATGAAAGTTCCAACCAAGTAGCAACATATACTCCATAGATAGCACATGTAGAGGCTAGAGAATGCTATGGATGAAGATTCAAGGCTGACCCAAAATAGACAGTTGTATGTTCTATCTCAAGAAATGCAGGGCTGAAACTACACCTGATAAAACCACACCTGGCAAATATTCTAAAACAGGAGGATTCATTTTCATTAAAAAGTTGAGGTACAATGAAAATTCTTTTTAAACGCAACAGCATAATAAATGACCATGCTCAAAAAATGAAGAATCATTATCAGTAAGTCTAAAGCCTACTACAGCTAATATTCTCCAGAATATCCCCTAAGGATCCCCATCTACGGGGGAGAGCACTGGGAATGGCATTTTGGTCTAGCCAGCTATTCTCTCTGTAACTTCCATTTACAAATTTTAAGTTTGCACTAGCTTTTGAAATTTGTAAGAAATGAAAGGATACTTACAAATACAAAAATTACAGATTGCTTAAAAAGCCATGCCTTAAAATTGTTTCTAACTGCTGTTACTGTTTTTTATTACTCTTGTTCTGAGATATTTTACATTTTAAGGGAAAAAAAAAGTTCCATCTTCCTCATGGAACATTTACACTCTAAAACACAAACCTGATGTTGCTGTCATCTAAAACATCTTCCTCACATGTACAGATACAGGGAAGTGATCTTTTACACAGAATTATCTACTCAACATAACTACAGTATCAGGTATATACATTAATAGCAATATTTTCCATCTGAAAAGAGTATAGATGCTTAAAAAGATTTCTCAGCTTCTTCTCTGCAATAAGCAAAGGCAAATATGTAACAATTAGTGGCTTTTTTTTCACAGCTATAAGCACTGCTTTCTCTCTCTTTCACAGAAGCCAACAGAGATGCAGTGTTCCTCATATTCTATACCTTTAAGAGACAGATAATGTAGTTCTAGTTTGTCTGGCCTTAGGATCAAATATTTGGTACAGACTGGATGGTTGGATTCTACAATTTATTAATATAAATATTTAAGATGCTTTAAAGGCTTTTAAAGTTCTATCCCACTAAAAAATTTCATTGGTTTCACTTTTATATATAACTGCATAACTATTTTTTGCTCACGATAGTTACTCAAATCTAAATATGACAGTACAGTTATTTGGAAAGACTACTGGAATATTTTTTCCCTGATTAGTATTTGCAAATCTATTGAAGTCTAAGCGTATTATGAAAACAAATAAGTTCATCAAGCTCCCTGACAGCCCCGTTGGTGTGTAGCTGGAGAGGATGGGATTCCACATTCCTTGTCTCTCTGCCTGGTAATTTGATAGGGACAGAAAAGCCTGGAAGCTCCAGCCCAAAACCTGCAACTCTCTGCCAGCCTCATGCCACAGGATCAAAGTCTTGAAGACAGACCATTAAGACTTCTGTCCCAAGGTCAGTAAACCAATGAGCTTCAGCGTTTCATAGACAGCTGCCTAAGAAATAAAAGTTCAGTTCCACTTCTAGCCAGATGGCACACCCCTTTCAAGTACAAACAAAATCAAACCAAGTATATCCAATCCTCTGCAAAGTGGAATGACATTTTTCCATCCAGGTCTACACCACTCCAACCTCACTCCAACCAATACCACAATTATGGAGCTGCTGAACTGCAGACTTTCTCCATTATGAGTGTGGAAATTGGTCATTAAGTCACACTAGAACTGATTAGGTGTTGAATATCACATCCAGGCCCACTGGAGGGTACAAAAGTGCTTTCTGAATAATTTTTTTGTTTTGTTTTTTGTTAAATCTGCACAGTGAGACAGCTGCCAAGGCTAGTGCAGGACTACATGCTTTAATACACCATTACTGTTAAACATACATTCTCCAGTAAGACTGATAATTTTAAAGGTCACTTGTAATTTTCTAAGAGGAAGGAATTAAATAGGATAAGAATAGGTGGACACATGTAACAAGCTGTGGTGTATGTCCTATCCAAGCAACTAGAAACCAAACATAATCAATCACTGGCTTGTCACTTACTTAGGCTGTTCAAGTTGGCGATTCTTTCAATGCAGTTTGTAGACAGCGACAGTTTCCTTTAAAAGCAAGAATAATCAATTCACAGTATACAAGGGATCAATATATCAGAAGAGTTCTATGTCCAAACACCACCACTGCATTAGAAACAATTGTCTATTCTTCTCTCATTAGATGGTGAACTAACTGGATGTGCAAACAGACTCAAAATATCCTCAAACTATCAAAACTTCTGCAACTTTATTTAGCTTCTGGGAAAGTACCATGAGTTAGTTACCTGACATACCAGATTATCTTTTTATGCCTACCCTTATCAAATGCATGGATATTTATTTCAGAAATGGCTCTAATCTCTTTCAGAAAGTCCTGCTTAAGTCTCTTTTTTTTTTGCATAGCTTTTGGAATGGATCATAAATGTGCCGGTTAGCTGATAGACCCCAAACATGGACCTGTAATTATATACTGACAAACAGTATATAGTTTTTCTGAGGACAAATATCAGTATAGAATCTCCTGTAACATATTCTCAGTTAAGTGAACAGGATCTGTGGACTGAAAAGATCTGTGTGTGGAAAGAGAAACTCAGAAAAAGAGAAAGCTGCTGCTTTAAAGGCCACACTTAAAACATAGCAAATACATACTTCCACGATGGACAGCAGAAAAACTGAAAATTAATATAAAAAGAAGAGACTATTTGTTTTCAAATGGGTTTTTAACTGAACTTACTCGCAGTTAACAAGCGTGGAGAGAGATTCATCCATCCTTTCTACAGGAGGAATCTGACCGTACAGTTTCACCTCCTTCGCCTCTGAAGCCTTCTGGCCATTTTTTTCTTCCTAAAGAAAAGAGAAGATGAAGAAAAGGCTCACTGCTACATGCAATTACTAAAAAATTACTATAATAGTAATTACTATAGAAGTAATTTCAAAATGCTACTAAAAGGTATTACTGAAAAGAGAAAGCATTTTGAATAATGCTTATCAAGATTCCTGCTTGTGTAGCATGAAGAGGGGAAGGTTAGCTTATCCTCACAATTTTAAAGAGCTTCTACATTACATATGCTTTTTTAAAATGTTGTGTTACACTTGAGCAATATAATTACCGGGTCCTCTGCCATAATGAAACAGAGACTGGATGGAGGTGTAAAATTCTGAATGAAGGTACCTCCACAGAGACTGATGTATAGGAGCCTCAGCTAGGGCCAATCTGTAGCAGAAGCAGATTCTTAAAAGCTCTGACAGAAAAATCTCCTTTCTACTTCACCCCGAAAACCCAGTACTCACACCTAACTCACAGCACAAACTGAGCACAGGGGAGTGTGTTTTGGGGGAGAACCTCAATACATTTACAGTTAAGAATCTGAAAAAAAATAATTTCTAGTTAGCCACCAAAAAAGAGAGGGGAAACATTTCACACTTTAGGGAATACAGCAAAAGATAAATTTCCGATTTACAACCTTGGTTGATAATTTTCTAGATTAAATACTTTCTATAGTTCAGAGCTTTATAAACATGGCCATAACTTCAGCACCTGGGTTTATTATAACATACAGTCTATTAAATCTTTTAAAATTCTGAAGCAACCATAATTATTGACTAACCACTTGGAACAAGTATCTGTTTGGGCAGTACCAGCAGTTCTGACAGCTGCCTCCCCGACAGCACAGAGGGAGCATTTTGTCAATTCACTCAGTGGTCAGTGGGAGGACTGGAGGTCCATTAATAAAGGAGAGATCTACTCAGCACTTTCAAAACAAGGACTCTTGTTTTCTCCCCCATTTTTATGCAGCTACTGAAAAGTGAGAGAGCTAAGATCTGGCCTGGTTTATATGGCTACTTTGTAATTAAATTAATTGCATCCCAGAAGTCTTTAAGAATCCCACAGGACAAGATCAGGTTTTGATAACATTATTTTCTCTCTTATGTGTCCAAAATACTTCAGGCAACTTAATTTAATAAAGAATTAGCATGTTGCCTCATGCATTTATTTATATTCCAGTTTCTGTCCAAATTCCGTATGATATTATTTTTATTCATAATTAACAATTTATCAAATAAGCATGTCAGATGTTGTTCTACAATATGGTGTGTTCAAAGTCACTATATAAATGCAAAACTTTCATATTATTTTCCAAGAACAACACTTTCTATTTGCATTTGTATTCAGTTTATAATCTATCGGTTTATACCAACAAATAAAAATACATTTTTTCTTAAAAGCATGAAAGGGAGAGAGCTTCCAACACAGACTGTGGCCAGCAGCGAGCACTTGCAGGAAGACAATTCATCCTGATTGCGGCACACGTCTGGAAGAAAGGTCAGCTGAACAACCACAATAGGCCACAGAGAAACCACAGGTAGAACAAATACTTTTTATGAACAGGTTATGTGATTGCTAAGTTAAACTTGCTTTGATTTAATTAATGTCACCCTGACTGTAGGCCATAGGTAAACCCTTATGCCAAAGGGAAGAAAAACATCCGGAATGCAACACAGCACTAGATCTGATTTTACAACTCACATGAACCCAGATGAGGAGTAAAAGGAAAGATTTAGACCCACCGCAATAACATGAACAGCAAAGCAAATTCAGCACTTCATGCCTAACATTAATGGAAACTCACAGACACAAGTCTATTATCTCTAAGAGACACATGAAAGAGGATCAAATGGAAAATAAATCTCTAATAGGAAACATGGATTTGAGGTTTTGGAGGACAGAGTGGGGGAGGAGAAACAAATTTTTTTAATACTCAGTTTGCACCTCTAGTAATGCTGATGTCCACAAGCTGTTGTATTCTAGTTCTTATTAGAGGAGAGCAGGAGTGAAGTTTGTGGGATACACCAACATAACTGAAGAAAACCTGAAATACTGAAGGTACTAAACAATGATAAAATTCAAAAAGGAAGTAATCTTCAATCACAGACTAGTACCTTGAGTTAATGGTACAGATCTTCTGGCTTTTACCTGCCCACACTGCCTCATATCCAGATCTTTCAGAGACCAAAACATTTATAAACACTTTCCCCAGCAGCTGGCCAGAATTAGTGGGAGAGCGCATGTATACCGAATGGCACACCTCTGCCCTAATCTAAAATTCACTGAGACTGGGGAAAGATTCTCACTGGTTTTACTGGACTGTGAACTTGACCCCGGAGCATCCTACACCATCATTTGAAATCACATCCACATCTTTGCCAACAAAAAATTTTCCAGAAGGCTCCAAGACCAGGTCAGTCACCACCCGAGATGGCTGTCTGTGTTAACACCGTACTTTAAGAAGAAAAACAAGCAAGAAACTCATTCTGAGTTAAGCTTTGCACAATATGAAGGACTATGTTAAAAGACAACAGTAGAAGTTTTGCTGACTTCAGTCCAGTGAGAATTTCATCCTTGTTTATTCTGTGGGAAGGACTACACTCAGGTAAAACAAACAGAGCATAATTAAAACACAAGACACCCCCAACTCTAAATCTCTTTGTAGCCTCAGGCCTCCTATCAATGTATATTCAGCAGACCAAGACAAGAGAGCAAAACACTCATCTTTACCAGCCATATCAATTTAACAAGAATACACAGAAAGTCCAGCAATATGTATTATACTTTAAAAAAAATATATAATAACAACAATAATAGTTACTATTTCTACTTTGTGAAACTTCTTAGAGCAGATGTTCCAAGCAAACATATTTCTTACAATGTTTGAAAAACAAATTTAGCTGAATACTGTCAAACCCCATGCCACGGAGTACTGCAAAGCAGTTAGATATTGTTCTAGTACTTACCCATTTGGCTAGAGCTTCTTTGATAGTTGTTGCTTTTGCCTAAAAACAAAACAAATTTATATGAATATTCATTGCAAATTTTTAGGTAGCTTGTTCACTGCAAACCTATCTCCTCTCCCATCTTTCTCACTATCCTGCTTGTCTACTCCCTTCCACCACTTTCCTATATTATCTCCCTTCAGCTGCGTCTAAGAAGCTGGAACGCCTCAGTGTCTCATAATTTTATTTTCTGGGGTACTTGGAAGCATTTTCAGAAGCAATCAATTGGCTTCATGCGCGGACATTATCTTCCTGATCTTACTCTCTGCCCTGTGTGGAACATGGGTTTGGGATACTGCTTGTTAGCTTTGATGGTGAAATTCAGTTCAATTCAATGACATTAGAAATTGCTGCACTGAAAAATGTGGTCTAACGCTCTTAAACTCCCTACACTTTCTATTATTGTGCATTAATGACTTTCTGTCTGAAAGCAAATCTGTGTGTAGACAGAATGATACAGCCTCTTAGGGTTCACTGAAGAAAATAAGATACAATTTGCAAAAAATCAAGAGCAATCTGGATTGTTTGTTTTTCTCCAGTCATTTTATGCTGAGTCATATTGTGCGATGTGAAAACATCTATTATTCAGTTAGGGAAAATCTGAGAGCTGCTGTACAAGGCTTTTTAAGGACTGACCCACTGACAAACTTTCTGTTGTCACTAACTCCAACTTTTCTGCTTCACATCAGTCTTACCAAGAACACACAAAACAGTAGTACATAGAGAAAGTCTGATATATCTTAAACGTTAAAGATATTCCAAGATGTCTTTCGGATTAAAAAGGTCCCAGAGACCAATCTTACACAAAAACTGATCAAGAGCCTCCTTTCTACAACCAGAGGACTCTAATTTGGGCATCTCTATCGCTTTTCAGTGTAGCACTACCAAATGAGGATAGAAGCAGCCTTTCAGGTAATCAGATATCAAAAAAAGACTGAACATTAAAACCAACAAACTAGCTTCCACCCAGAATTTTACAGGCAATCATCTCAGTCACAGAGCTTTAGTGCTGGGTACTTTACTCCAGACCCCTGGAAATTCTGGACCCAATGGTGAAAGACAACAGCTAAGGCAGCTGCATATAAAAGAATGGCTACAGTCACTCAACACCCAGTAACAGCCTGAAACCCAGCAACACCAAGGAGCCTAAGCATGCCTCTCAAGTATCACTATATACCTTCATTTAGCCATCTATCACGGAGCATCCTCAGATGTTCCAGCTGCTCCCACCCACCGACGGGCATTCGTTTTCATCCTGCCTATGCCCCACGACAGCCAGCTCTGTGTCCCACTGTAGAGGACCCGACCTGGCAAACACATGCCGTGGCAGCGTCTGCTCCGTGTCTGCTGCAGATAAACACCTGCATGACCTCCTCCTGTTTGGAAGATCACATCCCCAGTTCCCACTCCAACAGCCTCAGGAAACCCGATGAACAGCTACCAGCCTGCCAACAAAACCAGCTGGCTTCCCCTTAGTCAGGTTTTCTGGATGGGAACTTCATTGCGTTTCTCATAATTCTGGTAGCCAATCGTTATGGCATTCTGGTACATGATCTGAGTCACTCATGCTGAAGACAGAAACAGATTTATATGACCAGTGGCTGCTTCCGTTTCAAAGTGACACCTAAAAGCAGGTTGGACTTGGAACCTAGTGATCCGCATGGGCACAAGGAGCAGCTTCTCCCCTGATCTCTGCTGACTTGTCTCTCCTGTTGCAATATCCAGTTTGGTGGAAATATGAAAATCAGCATCATGGATTACGAAGAGAGCACGTATCAGAGATTTCGTTTCGTTCTTTGAAGCGTACTTGGAGGTTTGTGTAGATAAATCAGTACCTTCTGCCAAGGTTAGTTAAAGGAATCCTCCCTCTGAGAAGCCTATTTTCAGGGTTCCTCTACCTGCATATTGAACAATTTCCTACAGGTATTCAGACTAAAGAAAGCCATGTTACTTAAAATACTCAAAATGCCAAGTTATCAATAGCTGGAATTGTCACACTGAAAAATCACCATCAACATGGCAGGAACAAGAAATATAATACCTTAAGGGAAAAAAAGGAACCAGTCCCATACATATAAAAGTTGTAACAAAAGAAAATATTTTTTCCCAAAAAACAAGGCAGTTGGACACATAGTATTTACAAAATTCAGACCCCCAAGAAAAAGTAAAACAGTGACACTTTGCCTTCATTTGCAAACATTTATTTATGTGTTAAATAGAGCAAATCAGAATCGCACACCATGAGATACCACGCTAATCGCTGCAGTAATCGCTGATACTGCTGCCTTAGACCCAGGCGCTAGCTCAGGTTTCGCATGACGCCATCCCCGACTCCCAACTGCTCCGACCTCTCCCCGAAACGCCCCTTTCCCAAGGCACAACCTCAGGCCCCAACTCCCCCGCCCCAGCCGAGGCCCCGAGCCCGGCGCTGCCTCCCGGCCCCCTCACGCCGTTGCCCGGGCTCCTCGGTGCCGGGGGCTTCGGAGGCCGGGGGGGAGGGGGGGTGGGGAACATCCCTGAGGGGCCGCCGCTCACACAGCCCCCGAGCCCGTGCGCCCCCCCGCCATGTCGGAGCAGGCCTCGGTCGTCGTGTGTGTGTGTGTGTCCGTCCCCCCACCTCCCTCAGCCGCCGGCAGCCCCCGGGGACCCCCCCGGGCTCCCCAGCCGCCGCTCGGCCGGCCGCCACCCTCCCCGCCGGCCCCGAAGGGACCCACCATTGCCGTTGCTACCGTTAACGCTCCGGTTGCTATGGCGCGGCCGCCTCCCGCGCATGCGCAGCGCCGCCGGGGCGGGGCGGGGCGGGGCGGGGCTAGGCGAGCAACGGAGCCGACCGCACCCGGCGACCAAAGAGATGCGCGGCCACAACGTCCCATCCCGGAAGCCGCGTCGAGGGCGGCCCGCGAGGCATTGTGGGACACGGCGGGGGGCTCTTCGTCCCCTCACAGCTCTGATCATCATGGTCAAAAAACCAAAAACTAAAACACACACACACACACCCCCCAGAAAGACAACCAACACCAAAACCCAACAAACAAACAACCCCACACCGGACCAGCGTTATCAGACACCTTTTATTGAAACCAATCTGACAAAAAATGAAAACAATTCGCAAATCACAAACTGCACCAAACGCTCGCCCCATTTCACCTGACGTGGTGCCTGTGGTAACAACGGGGGCTGCCTGCGGATCCTCAGAGCTTACTCACCCCTCACACAGCTGGCCACATCTGCCCAGAGGTTTGCCGGACGCCAGCGTGGGCTGTGCAGCCACCTTGGGGTGCCTCGGGCCCCCCTCGGGGAGCTACGGAAGCTCACCCAGCCACCCCACCAACAGTCTCCGTGAAATGCTGCCCAAGTTTTGACAGGTAAGGAATGCAAAATGGTACAAAGAGCAGGCACTCAGTTTAATGTATGCTTCAGGAAACGGTTGTATTATCTGCAGACTATCTGCAAGGTATCTTTGGTCTCCAAGTAGCGTTGTAAATATACAAAATACTAGCCCAAAAGTTGGCTCTTTTTCTACAGACACTTCTGTGAAGTGTTTTGTCCAGGAATACCTGTTCACAAAAGGCTCTTCACAGTAAAATTACATTATCTTTATTTTTCCTCCTTTATTTCTTTAAAAAATAGAATTTGGCTTTCCAAACAAATGAACCATTCAAAACAAAAATATAACATCAATTTCTTACATAGGCCTGCTCTTTATTAAGTGTTTTACTTCTCTTTCAAATTGCATATATCTGACACCATCTAACACCAAATTATTTTAAAGGCTTGTGCTTTAGAAATAAAGTGTGAGGACTTTCAAGCTATTGTTTTATTTGCAACTTAACATTTACTTCCTGAACCTCCAGCTTGCAATCTTGCATGGCAATGGATATGCTGAGGTAGGACAGCGGTGTGGAGACACAGGTATCAGTACTGGGCGGGTAACAAAACAGGGTTAGGGGAGGCACTGCTCTACCACAATTGCACAGCGCTGACTACTGAAGATGTGCATGATGATGCAGACTTAACAAACAGCAACCTTCAGACAGCCCCTTTATGGCTGCAACTTGGAGTGAGTTTGGGAAAAAGGCAGGGCATGAAGCACAGGTGATACCAACATGCACATCACAGCAGGCTGTGGTCCTGGACTTCTGGGGCTGCTGGCCTTAGTGGAGGTTCAAGCACCAGATACGAGTCTGCAAAGGCCTTTTCAGCCAGCAAGGGAGTTTAGAGAGACTAGGCATGAAGAGATTTTGTGTGGAGTGAGCAGGACGGAGTGGATGGATAAATTGTTCAATTAGCAGTGACGGCGTGTGGAGAACATACAACTTCAATCAAATAATAAGGAGTAATAAGAGTTGCAGAAAGCCGGTGAGACCTGAGCAGCAGCATAATGACAGTTAACTGGAGAGAAATATCCCTGAGAGCAAAGCTAAATTCAGTACCATAAACGAAGGGTTTTTTATCTTCCTGGACAGTTCTCAAACTGGTCTAACAAAATGACCTTGAATGAGAAATTTTATTGATAAAGGACTTTGTTAAACAGGCCTTCAGCACTGACACCATTCCAGCAAGACCCTCTCCAGAGATCAACTCATTTGGGAAGAAGTTGTTTCTTTCTACTTGAATGATGGGGAAAAATAAGGCACTAGCCAAAAATTAATTAGAAAGAAAAGAAAACCCACCCCAATCTCAGGCAGTCATGGAAAAGATATCTTAGACTTGGGTTTGTTTTGTTGCTTTTTGTTGTTTTGTTTTTTTTTTTTTTTTTTCCTTCGGAAGGGCATGCAGGGGTTGGGGTTTTTTAAGTATTGTGATTCTAAGTGTCTGTGTAAGGTGACAGCTTTTTACAGTCGGTCTTAATCTTCTACTGGCTAGGTTTTCTGTCTCTCAACTCTGCTTCCTCCCTAAGAACAGCTGTCAGCATCTGTTGTGTTGACATCATTACTAAAGCATTCCACAAGTAATTAATCCCTAGTTTAACGGCAGGTGTTATTAAAACAAGCAATGAAGAGAGAAGTAAGACTTGCACATAGTATAACTGCATTTAACCATGCTTTAACCTGTCCAACAGAATTTTAATACCCTAAGTGTCAAATGTCAATCCAAGACATTATAGGAACAGAGAACAGATGGTTACATCCCTAATACAAGTCAGTGCTAGTGCTGCCAGTCTCATAGGATGACAGGAAAAATACTCTTAATTTTCCCACTCTACAGGTAGTTTTTGTTGGAAAGAAACATACTGTCACCAGAAGACCAATACCTAAGGTCAAGGTATACAAGCCTCATTACAAACAGATATCCCCAGCTTCATGTAAATAGAAAGTGTATATGGCTGTAATTCTGAGAGTTGTAGGCTAAGGTGACTTAATACCCAAAGCCAGAATCATTCATCATTTTGATGTCAAAGTTTATCATTCATGGGTTGCCATCATTCCCCAGGTGTGATCCAGTCTGTTATTGCTGAGGGTGCAGAATAGCTGCTAAATTCTCCAAGTCATAAATACTGCAAGCAAGAAAATACCTACTGCTCTCTTCAGATACCTGTTTCTTGATATCATGACCAATTCAGGCTGCAAAATTTGTACTACACTGCAGCCTACTTATCACTGTTTCACTTTTCCTCTGTGTATCTAGTTAAAATATCTCACTCATCCAAGTAAACCCCCTTCTTTTTGGATTTATACTTGTAGCTAAAGTAATCATTTGGTTATTTCATATTTCAAAGCTTTTCTCAGTCCCTCCAATTCATCTGTCATTTTGATGGCTCAAGCTTATTCCTCCACAATTCTGCAACAGCTTGCAGGTGCTTAAGGGTTCATCCCAAATGCAAGTGCAGAAACTCCTGAATCTTTCCCCAGGAGTGCTCCTGTGCGTAGGCATGTGCTTTGCTCTCTCCACCCCCAAGAACAGGCACCCCCAGAACACGATCCATAGCTACCTGACAAAATGGAGTAGAAGGAGGATCAATTCGGTGACCTGCTCCCGGATAACTCAAGAGTTTAAAGTTTTCTTTCCCATGCTGGCGTAGACGCCTGATTGCCAGCTCAGCATATAAGGAGCTCTTCCACATACGATCACCTTCCCCTACCACTAAGAGAAAGTGACCTTCTGCTTTTTCGATGGGGATCACGCAGGGAGAATTAGCAGGATTCATTGGGTCATCCAGAGCTTCAAAAATGTCAAATACACCAGCGTCAGAAACACTGACCTTATTCATATCAAACCGCAGCCCAGGCAGAGTCATCTCACCATAATGGAGGTCTGCAACTGTGTTAGAACTACAGCCAGAGATACAGACAGCAGCCACTACTTCTGGCAGGAAGGTGATCATGGAGAGTGCTAATTCTGCCCCTTTCCCAGTCCCAATCACTCCAACTCCTGGTCCCTTCACCTTCAGATAAGATAGGGGGTGGGGAAGAGAGGGAGAAAGGAATAAAGGAAGTATGCATTATAATGGGATTAGCCATTAAATGCCTTTGAAGTTGTGTTATTAAAAAAAAAAAAAAAAGGAAAAAAGTTAGGTTATTTATTGATGCGGTCTGCTGGAAGGCTACAGCCTGGACCCAGGCTCCTCCCTCCATTTAGTGTCGTTCTTTTCAGAGACAAGAGCTGTCACACCCCACAAAATAACACAGTCAGGCACAAGAAGTACCATCGCTTGGATGTCACCTAGTCTCTACTGCTTATTTTGATGCACATATTTTCTCTTTTCCCCAAAACAGGTAGCAGGAGATTCAAGCACAGTCTATTGCTGAATATGTCTTGGGCAAAACAAAGTAACCTCACAAATGACATCTGAAGGATTAGATAAGTAGGATTTAGTCTTGTCCTTTTCTAGCCTGGAAAGTAAAACTGAAAGCAACATCTCAAGTCATCAAATCCATTCCTTTGATGACTACTGAGCAGTTTTCTATCATCCTCTCTTTAACTGCTTTCATTTAAAAAACACAGAAAATTTTATCACCACTCCTCCTGTTTGGAGGATATTCCTGCACTTCACTGCTCTAATGATCAGGAATCTTCTACTTTCCATCATGAACAGCATGAATTTATTTAACAGACAGCCTGTGCTGGAAGAAATTCACTCTCTGCAGTCATATGCATAGCCACCTATTCAGGACCTACACTTCTTCCATTCTTGGGCCTAAACGTGCCCAGCAGAAACTGATACTCCAAAAAAATCACTACCACCACTTGGGCATGACTGCTGAATCCTCCCTTGTCCTAAGAGATCTCTCATTACACTCACCTTTGGGTGACGCTGTAGGAATCTAGCTGCCTCCTCAAAGTACTCAAGATTTAATTCTTTCATGACCTTAGGCAGATCTTCAAAGTCAAAATATGGCAGAGAAAGAGCAGCAAAACCACGGGTAGCCAGGAGACTGGATCTAAATTCAATCAAACCTCCTTCATCACCATACATGTCAATCACTCCTGGAAAGGGGCCATCCCCTGTATTAAAAAGAAGAGGTACAGAGGACAAGTTATCAAACAGGACACTAAAAACTATCTGGTGAAGAGTGAACAACAAAATATAGAAGGCTTAAGACATTTTCTATTAATACTCATTACTTTTCCATTTGCACAGTGGAGATTAGAGAACCAGTGCTGTATCCCACTTTAGCTATTTCAGACTAAGAATAGGTCCTTACAGTCCTGTAAAAATATGTGAACAGTCAAACTTGGGTGTTTTGGGTTTTGTTTTTTCTTTGTTTTTTTTTAAAAAAATGTTCTAAATATATTTTTTAAGGGTCTTAACCTCCCACCCTCAGAGCAATCATACTCTAAATCAGCTATTTTCCCACAAAGAAGTTATACCTTAATTAGCAAAGTGCAAGCTCATTACTAACAAAGCAAGAGCACGGAGCCCTGGAAGTAAATTCTACAAAACTTACGCAAACTCTGGAATAAGGTGCATTGAGCAAATCACAGGAAAGAGACACCCATCGCTAGATGAAATCCACTGAACTTACTAGCTCTATCTCAACATCAGCAGCGTAATACTTGGCAGCAGAACTGCTGCTGCAGATGTGAAGAGACAGAGGGTAAAAGTGAGAGCTATATGGGTGCAGTTATGTGTATATGACTGATATATAAACATGCACATTTGTGTGCCCAGTCAGTCCCACAAAACCACAGAAATAATCAGAATCACAATTTTAAACAAGCATGCTTTTGCAGCCAAGGTCATGCTATAATATTACTGTATGCCATGCCAGCAGATCTTGGGTTAAAAGGCTAGGGATACTACCTCTTGGAACTATGAAGACCCCAAGCAGGCAATTTTTTTTCTTTACTTTTTTTTTTTTTTTCCTAGCCACCAGATGTCACCAGTGATATACTTGGATCCAGCTCACTACAACTATCTCAGCAGAAAAAGCACCTGTTTGTGCAAGATAACATTAACTTTCTGACGTTACCTATATGCAATAAAAAAAAGGCCTCTGGCATTTCAAGGTGCTTGAGAAAATGAAGTTTTGGACAAGACATGCTAGATGGTGGAAGCCTCCTAACTTAAAGCATTAGGAAGTCAAAAAAATGATTGAAACGTGCTTTTAGGTTCTTTTTCCTTTAGTTCTGAAATTTTTCATTGAAGCTCAATATTCTACCTGAGAGAAAATACACTTGGATAAATTTCTCATAATGCCATGATCAACAGTAGTCTTTAGTTAACAACAGTCAGCCTAGATGGCTAGAAAAAAGTACTCATTCATTTATCATCCCTACCTGTAAAGTTTTCTAACAAGAACATGATCAGAACAGAGTCAAGTATGAATGTGTTTCTCTCCCATGAAGATAACCTTTAACTTAGAGAAGGATCCTGGACTGCCTTCTTGAGTGCCTACACATGCCCAAGTGTACAGTTTCTGCACAGCTCACTAAAAAGCAGGATAAAATGAGCTAGACAACTTTACTACTGATCAAACAAAAAAACCCCACACCTGTAACTCTTATGCCTGAACTGAGAAACATCTTTCATATTAAAATTACTGTGTAAGCCCACTCATGTCATCTCACTTTTACTAAGAATGGTTCACATTTAAGATTCCTATCTTATTAACATTTTTACATCCCCAGAGCAAAGAAAGGTATAGTAGTAATGCTGTAACAGGATCCTCCATCAAGGATGCCAGTATCATTTAAGCAGTGATTCCAGACTTTTACACACTATTACGCCACCAGACTTTCGAAAGGGAAAAATGCAGTTCCATCTTGCAGATCTTTGGATTCCCACTGAGCTCAGCAGAAATCCAGCTCATCCACTAAGGCAGGATATATCAAAACAACACTTCCGTGATGGAAAATCCAGAATGCTGACTAAATATCTGATCCAAAACTCAAAGTTCAATCTCTGTTGTTGTTTTTTCCTCAGTGGACTTTGGATCCGTATCTGAATGGATAAAAACATTATTGGTTTGGAAATCATTCACTGGAAATACTTAAAATTCCTAATAACTGTGGTGGTACTTACAAGATTTGCTGAACCAAGTCATTATAAATTAGAGGTAATATGGAGGGCAGTTCGAGTAGCACAACACTCAGGGAAATACAGGAAGTTTAAATCGTGGCTTAAGTGTACAAACACCATCATCAGTGTAAGGTTTCATTTTCCCACAGCCCTAGCAGTCCGTCAGAGTATCACACCTCATAAAGCACAACCATTCCCCACAAGCAGAACCAGTAGAACTTGCTCAGAAATCTATTTTGCCTTTATACAACTGGACAATCAAAGTAACTCAACTATTAGCTTTAGCTCTGGTGTAACTGGGGTGGGATACCTCTATTTCCTAGAATCTCTTCTGCTGCTCTGCTTACTGGCATGTGTTTCACAGGGAAGAAAAATGCCTTTTTGATTCGGTCCTACTCAGGGTAAAATTCTTGGGAGGTTTAGCACAGGCTCACAGCATGAAGTGTAGCAGCTTTCCTGAACGCTAGAGATTCCAGCAGTGCAGAGCAAACATCAAACCTACTAAAGAGTCGCAGAAGAAGAGCAGTGACATGCTAAACTCTACGACCCCCCGTTTTCACCTCTCTCCTGCCTGTCCCACAGGGGCCCCCAGCACCAGTTGGGCCGCGTCCCACCAAGCTTGGGGGAGCGCCGTCTTGAGATTTCCAGTAAAAAAAAAAAACAAAACAAAACAAAACAAACCACAAAACCAAACCCAAACCCACACCGGCCACCTGCCTGCGGGGCGGCGTTCAGATCTGTGGGTTTCCCGGGTGCGACCCTTCGTACGCTTTTCTTTTCAAAGAGCCTCTGGTTGCTCTGCGCGGAGCGGCGGGGGGGTCCCGCCGGCCCCCGGGCCGAGGCCTCCGGCCGGGGCACTCACCCGGCGGCAGGAAGAGGGAGCCCCTCACGCCTCCCTCCTTCAGCCGGATCCTCCGCACGCCGGGGAGCGTGAACCACCTCTCCACTTCGGCCTTGGCCACCACCGGTCCGGGGATGGTGCCGGGCAGGCTGTGGCCCCGGTGCACCAGCATCTCCACCTTCATCGGGGTGCCGGTGCTGCGGGGAACGAGTCGCTGGTACGGCCTCTCCATGCCGGCGGGGGCGAGGCTCCAGAAGAGCCCCATGGGCTCCACGCCAGTGTAGTCCCCGCCGTGCGAGGCGTCCGTGCCCAGGTGCAGCTGCCCGCGGCCGTCCGCCCGGTAATGCGCGCACGACTGGAAGAGGCAGCCGCGCTCATCGGCCGCCACCGCCCGCAGGGTCACCGCCTGCCCCGGCCCCAGCCCCGCCACCCGCGTCTCCACCCGCTCGTCCGCCAGCCCGGCGGTGGGGGACACGGCCACGCTCACGGCCCGCCGGGACGGCGCGGAGCGGCGCAGGGCCCGCGCCGGGGCCGAAGCGGCGGCCACCGCTCTCCACATGCCGACGGGCGGGAACAACGGCGGGCCGGCCGCCGCCGCCGCCGGCAGGCAGCCTCAATCGACAGCAGAGCCCGCCCCGGGGCGGCGCCTCGCTGCGGCGGCAGAGGACGCCTGCCTCCCCGGGCCCCCCTTCCGCGGCCGCTCCCGCCCCGCAGCCTGGCCCCGAGCCGTCGGTGGAGTTTAATGTTCCATTTTAATCCGCTAAAAATAAAAATACAGTGACTACAAACCGTGCCGACGCACCCGTAGCATTCACACGAAACAGCGCGCAGCAGTTCAGACACTCAGTTTAGGTTCGTAAGGCACGGATGCGCTAAAAACTTTTTTTTTTTTTTTTTTTTTTTTTTTTAATACAATAGTGCAAACTCACCAGCGCCTCACAGGCAACACTCAGAGCTTTTCCGTTCAAACCCGCACTTGGGTGCCAAACATCGGTGACCACCCTCAGGCGCCCCGCTGACCCCAGAGAGAAGCAGAAACGAAGCCTGGAGGGAGGAAGACTGGGCCCCGCCATCGCCTCACCCAGCCTGCCTCCCCACACACGACGGCCGCGTCGGCAAACTTGCCGCCATCGCGCATGTTGGCCCGGCCAAGATGCCTCAAGGAGCTGGCCGTGCCCTCTTCGCAGCCGTGGAGGAGGCGCCAAGGCTGTGTCCAGGCAGGGAGAAACTGCCCCCCCACAGTGCTGTGGACCCACACGGGGGTATCCAGTCCTGCTGAGGAGATCCCCAGGAACAATTCCAGGTATGACTACCAATGGGTCCAATTCTGTTGTTTCTTCATGCTTATGAACTTGCCAAAATTGTGCGGTTGTGTCTTGGGTTTGAGTGAGTGGTGGGGTTTTTTTTTCTATAGTAGCAGAGGAGGGGGCTACAGCGGTGGCCCCCTGTGAGAAGCTTCTTGGAGCTCCCCTGGCTCCAAGTCAGCCCCACCTCTGCACCAAGGCTGAGCCAAACAGCTGCGCCTCTGCAATAACATATTTAAGAAGGGATGTGGTGATGAACAGTGGGACTTGTGAGGAGGAGTTGCAGCAGCTGCTTGAACAGCAAGGTCAGTGGAAGAACGGAGGAAGAAAGGAGGGGGGAGGTATGCCGGAGCAGAGACCCCCCTGTATCCTGTGGGGAGATGGCAGGGCGGCCCACCCCGACACCCGTGAAATTCTATGGTGGAGCAGACACTGATTTATGGCCTGTGAGGGGCTTCACATAGATGACTAAGGTGGCTGTGCCCAAAGGAGGCTGGGATCTTGTGTGAAAAGGTAGCCCTCGCTGTTGTAGTTCAGCGCTGGGAGGATTGCAGCATGCGGGGGTGTCCCACGCCGGAGAAGCTTGGGAAGGGCTGCAGCTGTGGGAGGGATTCCAGTCAGAGAAAGTTGGTGATCCATGATGGAGCAGTGTGGGGAACGCTGCGGCCCGTAGGAGGGACTCATGTTGGAGAAAGTTTGTGGAGGACTGTCTCCTGTGAGAGGGGCACCACGATGGAGCAGGGGGAGAAGTTCCAGAAGCTCCCCCCACTGAAGATGGACAAAGCAGCAGCACTGACTGCACCCCCCATTCCCTGCCCCTGCGCTGCTGGGGGGAGGAGGTAGAGATATCAGGAGCAGAGCTGAGCTCGGGAAGAAGGGAGGGGTGGGGGGAAGGTGTTCTCAAGATGTGGCAATGCTTCTCACTGTCCTACTCCATTAAGTGTTGTTAGTGTCGGTAATAAAACTATGTTCTTTTTTTTCTTCCCCTAACAAGTCTGCCTTTTGCCCGTGACCATAATGGGTGATCTGCTCTTCCCAGTCTTATCTCAAATCCCAAGTCTGGCTTATCTTTCCCTTCTCATCGCTGGGGGGGAAGGGAGGAGTGAGTGGCTGTGTGGTGCTCAGTTGCCCTCTGAGCTCAAACCATGACAAGATGTCTCATTTCTATTGCATGTGCTTGGAACGTTACACCAGGCTGTTGTTGTCTATAAATGGGAGATGTGTTATCTGAGAATACTGTCCTGTTTTTGCCTAGGATAGTTAATTTAATTTTTCCTCTTAGTAGCTAGAATAGTGCTGCGTTTTGGATTTAGTATGGGAGTTGGTATGAGAAGAACACTGACAATACACTGATGTTTTCAGTTGTTGCTGAGAGATCAAGGACACTCCAACTCCCCATGTCCTGCCCATGTGCAGGTGTACAAGAAGCTGAGAGGGAGCCTGTAATCCCATATTACACAAAACAGGAGGCCAAGACCCCCAACCAAGGTTAGAGGAGGGTGTTAAAAGGAAACAGCTCTCATATTCTCACCTACTGTCAACCTCCAAGAAACTCAATAGTTCATTTTCTGATGTAATTTGTTCACCTTCAGAGCTATTTAACAAAACGAACTTGAAACACTAACATTTTCATCTGTAAAGTAACCTAACTCACATCACAGCTGACTGGATGTTGCAGATGGCTTGCCCATGAGATGTTTGTGGAAGAAAGCTTGGATCCGCTGCCAAGCATCTATCTGTGCCTCAGAGTGTGCCTTGGGCTCTCCTCCCCACACCACAGGCCGGCCAACTAGCGCATGCATTGAGGCTGCACACATCGGGAAAAAGGGGGGTTCAATGTAGTGCCCTGCTCCAGGATAACAGACCATCTCAGGCTTTTCCCTCCCGTGAGCTTGCAAACGTTTGCTCCCCTCAACTGCAAAGAATTCACTCTTCCAGTTACGATCCTCCCGGCCAACGATGAACAAGAACTGACACTCAGCCCTCTCCAAAGGGATGAAGCTTTGTCGGTCAGGCCCTTCTAGGGGGTTGTTCAGCACATCGACAACATCAGCAACCCCGGACTCATTGAACTTGATGCGTTTTGTATCGACACCAAGGGGTGGAATGGTGATGTCCTTGTAGCGGAGCACTGCGCCCACATTTGCCACTGAGCAGTTGATAACGGCAGTGGCCGTGATGCCCTTTAGGAAGGAGGCCATGGAGATGCACAGCTCACCCCCCTTCGAGATTCCAAGCAACCCAATCCCAGGGCCT
Source organism: Tyto alba (assembly GCF_018691265.1). Classification (NCBI taxonomy): domain Eukaryota; kingdom Metazoa; phylum Chordata; class Aves; order Strigiformes; family Tytonidae; genus Tyto; species Tyto alba. Next base: position 9,494,304 of record NW_024881280.1, read on the forward strand.
TTAACCTGGAGGGGAGAGAAGAGAAATCACAACCCGTGAATCACAGCACGCCACTTCTTTAAAATGTTGTCATGTTCACAGCAGTGTCTCTCCTGAATCTGGACCCCAGGTATATGAATCTAAGTTCCTGTGTGCCCACATCTGAGGGACCCTGGGGCACTGTTCTGTGCTTGATTTATGATCATAAGCCTGCTGAGACTCCAGCATCATCCCAACAAAGCTACAAGGCTCAGTGTTGAAGCATGTGCTTCAGCCATGCTTGCAAAAAGCATGCAGATGTGCAGTCCCAGATTCACTCTGATTATAAGGCAGTTCAGGGAAGAAGAGGGAAGGGGCAGGGGAGGCCTCTTCTACAAATGCTTTATTTCAATGCAAAATGCTCAAAGTCAGCAATGACTATGCTACTGTCATCAGTTATGCTAACATATTTCTTATATTCGACCACTGTCTTCGATTCCCCTATTAAGAAGCTAAGATGGGGTAGCAGAGTCCACATCAGCTGTTCTCCCGTGACTCCAGTACACTTGGTGTCTAACTCTCAGTGAAAAGGAAGTATTCTGATTAAAATGTGTCTTTAAAAAATAACCTATTAAAATAATTTTTCTAAGCAAATTGTACAATCCTCTGGAGTCAATCTAGAATAGGTTACCTTCATTTTCTTTTACACAGGCAAATTAACGAGCGACAGAAAAGCTAAATGATCTTACAGGGTGATGAAATCCTCTAAGGATATTGGAAGAAGTTCAGGTAATATCACAACTGCTCCAATATCCAAAGACCCTCAGAGGTAAAAAGGCTTTGAGAGAGCATCAAAATTTAATACCTTTCATACCTTATCACCAGTGTAATAGGCTCCAAACCCACTGACTTTGAAGCATAGAAACAGGGAAATTAGGAGATAGGCCTGAAACTTTGCAACATGTTAAAAACATGGTGAAGGTATCAGTGGAGATGTTAATGGCAAGCTACGGTACTGCCCTCGGGGGACAAAAAAGGCAGGGGGGAAGCAATTTTTGGAGCTTTTTGGGCAGAGAGATGGCACGAGCAGTTAGGGTTAGGGTGACTGAAAAGCGACCAAGACCTTTAACAACTACTCATCGGTCTGAAGTTGAGGAAGGTATCTATTTCAAGCTCTCCAGAGACACCAAGTGTTGCCTTGTGCAGTTCCAGTTATTGTCATGCACAGCTACTTGGAAGCAGACACAGAACTGAGCAGGGTTCTCTTCCAAGAGGTATCGACTTAGAAGGATCCCCAAAGTTCACAACTGGCTACTAAAATCCACGCTTACCAAATACTGACATTTGCAGTGATTTTAACAGGTTATACAACAGACAGCAACTGGTGGACTTCCTTGAGGCCTGGATCACAGAAAGCTATCGTGCTCCACAGCTGAAAAGGACATTTAGTTCTGAAGGTCATTCTACAGAGCATGAACCTAAAAGCCCTGCTGGAAGTCAGGTAAGCCTCCAGTACCCATAACCAGGACCCTGGTTATGACACTGGGCTGAATGAAGCAATTACCAGTATGTGACCTATGTGTCATTGTGTCACCTGGCCAGTTAAAAAAGGCAAAATTAGAATAACCTGCCAGATAACCATTGTAATGGGCGTTAAAGATATAAACCAAATTAATTACAGCCCACTTGAACAGAGATGCTATTTTAAGTACAGGCGCTCTGCCCCATCTGCAGTCGGACAGGACCTGACTAATGAGAGTTCCCTGTAGTGAGAGGGTGTCAGTGAACAAACTAACCTGGGTGTGTTGTAACATATAGTTTATGGCTTCTTCAAAATATTCCAGGTCTAATTCCTTCATATCTCTGGGGAGATCTTCATACCTGTAGAAAGCCAAAGCCAGCACAGCAAAGCCATAGTTGGCCAGCAGGCATGCCCTGTATTCAGGGAGTCCTCCTCCAGTTCCATACAAGTCAATAATTCCCGGAAAGGGACCGTTTCCTTCAAGAGACCACATAACAGGACATATTAACCTGCAATTTTTGATTTATATTCCAAATTCATAGGGAATGTGTCTTTTCAAAAAAGAAAAAAACATAGAGCAGCAGAATGGTACTAAGGGTCCTAAATTACCGTGCCAGTTTGCAGTAAATGGCTACATTGCTTCAAGATTAAACAAGACAGCACCAAATTTCAGGCCTGCTGATGTTTTGGATAACATTAGGGAGCACGTGGCTGGAAGGGAAGAGATCCCTTGACATGACAGTCACAACTACTTCTCTATATCATGTAAATTCACTTCAGAGGTACCAAGCTCTGTGTTAACAATACCCAGGAGGCTTCTCCCCAGTGCACTTCTCAGAAGACTGGTCAAAAAAATCTCATCTTCTGATGGTTCCAGCTTCTCAGTTTCAGTGTAAATGGACTACAGCTGTTTATTCTGGGATTAAGAGAAGAAAGTATTGGCAACTAGCTTTGCTAAGCCGGTGAGGAAAGCTTTACATAAGGTTCATCAGGGGACAAGGACTGAAGTCCCGACCTGAGCGGGGTTGCTGCAAAATGGTAGCAAACCATTTGGAAAGGAGGAGGCTGAGAAGGAGGCTCCCGTTCCTGCTCAGAAGGGAGGGTAAGGCTTCCCTCAGGTGTCTTCAGACTAACAGACATAACCTGAACAACAAACAAGAACTGGAAATTCAACCCCAGCCACAGGACTACAATGCAATCAGAGTTTGGGACACTGGCTGGGACAGCATGTATGATTTTGGCACTATCCTGGAAGAGTTACCAGGGACAGACAGGGAAGAAAGTGGAGAGGGGAAGGCTACGTAAAGGAACTCCTTGAGTACACAGGGTTCCAGAGACGTGCTTCGTGAAAGCCTCTGGATCACAGGGGGAAGGAAAGGTGGGATATGGTGGTGGTGCAGCTGCTACAGACCACTCGATCAAGAGGCAGGAGATGAGGCTTCCTGTAGACAACTAGAAGCCTGGACAGCTGCTGGGAGGACAACACAGCATTTGTCAGGCAATCTGAAAGCATCACAGACCGTTTCAATGATTATTTTCTGACAAAAATAGTGTAAGGGCAAACCTGTCTCATGCTTTACTTGATCTTCTGCTCACACACGGGGAAGAACTGGTGACAAATGTGGCAGCAAATGGCAGATTGGGCTGCAGCAACTATGACATAACAAAATTCAGGATCTGCAGAAAGGCTGGGAAGCAGCAGGCTCAGGACTCCCAACTTTTGGAGAGTAACCTTCAACTTACTCAGAGTTACTGTCTGAATTCCCTGGAAAACAGCCAGCTAGAGGAAAGGTACCTTGAAGGCTGGCTGACGCCACCTCCCACGGTGTTTGGAAACAAAAAGGGTACTGTGATCAATGCCTTCCATGTCCAACACCAGTCAATAAAACAAACGCGCGTATGTTTTACCCCATGTAGCTGCTCCACGCGAGGAGTGTGGGCCACCAGCTCAAAGCTGGTCAGGCTGATCAGGCCACCCCTTGAAGAGGTCCAGCTCCCCCTTGTCCCCTGCCCGATACGGGGCCCAAGGGGAGCCCGGAGGGGGTCTGCTCCGGGCCCGGGAGCTCCTTTCCACGGGGGATGGAGTCCGGCACGGCCGATACTCACCGCGGGGCAAGAAAAGCGTCGCCCGGATCCTCCCCTCTCGCACCGGCACCCTGCGCACCCCGTCCTGCAGGAACACCCGCTCATGCTGCGCCTGGGCCAGGGGCCGCCCGGGGGGGTCCCCGTGGCCCTCCAACACCTCCAGCTGCAGGAGGTAGGGCTGCTGCACGTCCTTCTTCACCAGCCGCCAGAAGGGCTGCTGGGGCTGCAAAGCCCAGAGCAGCCCCATGGGCTCCAGGCCGGAGAAGCTGCCCCCCGGCAGCGCTGGGCAGCGGGCGAGGTCCAGCTCCCCGTCGTCCCCCGCCTGGTAGCGGGCGCAGGCCTGGAAGAGCTCGCCCGTCTCGTCCCGCAGGGATGTCCGCAGCGTGACCGGCTGCCGCGGGCCGAGGCCTCGCACGGCGATGGCCAGCGGCTCGTCGAAGAGGCTGCGGGCGGCGGGCGAGAGGCGGATGGAAGGGGCCATGGAGGAGAGGCGGCGGGCCGAGGCCGCCCCGGAGATCCGCCGGGGGCTGGGCCAGGGCAGCTGCCTCTGCCGACCACGGGAGCTCACCCGGCGCAGGGAGCGGACAGTGACCTGCCACATGGCCCTGGGACTCGCCCGCCCCTGGGGACGGTACTGGGGAAGGGCCCGGCGCTCCCGGGGCCCGGCTGGGGCGGGCGGTCCCGGGGCCGGGCTGGGGCGGGCGGTCCCGGGGCCCGGCTGGGGCGGGCGGTCCTCCGCTCTCCTCCGCCCCGCCTCCTCCCCCGCCTCCCCCCCCCCTCCGCGCCTGCGGGAGGGGGCTCTGCGAAAGTCTGTGGGCTCCGACACCCGTCCTGGCCGCGGGGGGCTGCTCCTCGGTGTCTCGTCCCGCGACCCCCTCCCCGGTTCCCCGGGCCCGGGCGGTGGCTGTGGGCGAGGGGACGTGCGGCGCAGGGCGGGAAGGAGGGGGGTGACGAGCCACCGAGCAGAATCGCTGTCGGGATTCGCTGTCACGACAGGGAAAGGGGCCTGTGTGCCTGCGCGCAACGAGGCCAAGGGGCAGGAGCGAGGCCAAGGGGCAGGGGCGAGGCCCAGCCGCAGCCGAGGCAGGGAGAAGGCAAACCGGCGCCAGCCCGCCATTCCTTCCCGTCTTGTTGCCGCCCCTTCCTCCATGGGTGCCCCAAGGCCTGGGCGAGGTTGGGTGGTGTCTCCACCAGGCTCTGCCCAGCCCTGGCACTTGCGCAGCCGGATGAATTGGGAAGAGTAGTCAGGGGTGTGGGTGGGGTGAGGTAGGGGTGCTTGCACAGACTCCTTAGGCAGGCCAGGAAACACTTGGCTCTTCCAGTAACGGGTTGTGCAAGGGTTTAAAAAGGGAGCCACGCAGTCCGCCCTACCTAGAGCTGGATCTTTTGCTCCAAAGGGAACTGCAAAGGGAGAGCTGCTTCTTCAGGCTCCCTGACTCCTCCTGGGAGATGCAGGTAGAGGTGCCTCTTGCTCAGAGCTCCCAGTGTCTGACTTAGTGGTGTGAAACAAGTGGAAACATCTGAGGAAATCCTCAGCATTGTCCTGTTTGTAAATACTAAGTGGTCAGAGGTATTGGGCAGAGTCTCATCAGTCTTTCATTCTCCGCACGGCGATGGCCAGCAGCTCGTCAAAGGGAGCGACCGGGACCTGCCACATGGCCCTGGGTTGCTGCCTTCACTGTGTCTGCATTCCAGCTGAGGCTTCTTCTAAATATGCAACTTCCTGCACACCAGCGAGGAGAGAGGAATTGGGGCAGGAGCTGTTTGGGCCTGCACCCTGCAGGGTGATGTCAAGGCTACCTGGAGCTGCCAGCACCCATGGCAGGGCAGGAGTGGCACAGCCGCTCCCTGGCACTGTGGGAGCATCTCCAAAGGGTGGGAGCTCTGCCCAGATACTTGTTGACAAATACTGTGCTTATCTGCTGTGGTGGCAGTTCTCTAGACCAGGCCTGTTGGTAATTACCCTTGCAGGTGCAGGCACAGCTGCAGCCCTCCTCCCCGGGCTTCTCTCACAGACTCTGTCTTTCCTCTCCCTGACTCTGCCAAGCTGCAGGCTCCCTTCGGAAGAGGTTAGTGCTTTGCTGCACGCAGACCTGCAGGCAGCTGACCCCACAGTCTGGGAGCATTTTGGCAGCTTGCTCCTGCCACCTTCATGGACTGCTGCCCGTGGAAAGGCCACCCCAGTGAAGGCCACCTCTGTGACAGGATCCTGAACCCAACAGGGTGTTGTCACGTGTGACCAGCTGCAGGCATGGCAGTGTCTGGCACAGACCTCCTCTCCACTCTCCTCTGTTCCAGCTCCTGTCCCCGAGCCAGGACATGTAGAGAGAGGTCTCCTGCAGCACCAGGAACTCTCAGGAATCGTCCCAGGGGAACCCTCTGCTCAGCCTCTGGTGTGGGGCTCCCGCCAGGACAATGGGGCAGGAAGGGAGCACGTTTGGGGTTTGGGTCCAGCCTACCCCCTGCGGGAAGATGTTCTGCAGCTCATATGGGATGGGAGCCCACCTTGCTCAGCGGGAGCATCCCAAGAGGGGCTGGTGAGGCCCTGTGCTGGGGTGGGCGCATGAGGCCGTGGCCTGGGAGCATCTCAGGGGAGAGACAGCCCCACCAGCCTGGCACTGCTCTCCTTGCATCTCCTGGGACTTTGCAGTCTTGCACTTCTTGCCAGATGACAGCAGCTGGTGTGGCCATAGGCTGCCGCAAGGCTTCTGTTGCTCCCTCCCTCCTGCTCTGCCACCGCCTACTCTTCTTGCCCATACCCAGGCAGAGTGCCTTATCCAGCCCAGGGCAGGCCCACAGGTTTTGCCTGGGCCAGTTGGGAGCCTGGATTACAAAATATCCCAGGTAGAGGAGGGCCTGGGAGTTTCATTTGCTACTAATCATCTTTTACCAATTCTGATCATGTAACCGGAAAGTGGTAATTAATTAACTCTCTAAGACTCAATTTCGGAGTTTTAGAAAGCAGGCATTCTTTATTACAGCACCAGACACACGGGGGATAGCTCCTCCTAATTGTGTGTGAGAATGAAATCAACAAGCATTTATACTACCTTAATCATATATATTCATTGCATTTTTATAATATTCATAACTTTTCCGGGAACTCATTTAGCATATGTTAATGTCTCTTGTGCATGTCAGTTGGAGTCTTTGGGTGGTCGTCAGGGGTCTTCAGATGAAGGCTCGTAGTCTTCTTCGCTGTGTCCGCCAGTTGACCCTTACTTCTGCGCAAACTCAGTCCTGTAGTCATGTACATCTTGTCCTTCAGGTCTGGCCTGGTCTGGTTTGTTGCTAATTTACAGCTTCTTTATGTTTCATTGTACCTGCCACTACAAGGCCAAAGAGTCTCCAGTAAGATTATTTATGAGTTCCTTATCCTACAGTTACTCCAATTATTCCTCAAAAGATTAGTATTTGTTCTACAGCACAATGGTTAAGTGGCTAAGACAGCTTGAATTGATCCTAATAATTCTATTCCTCAAATATCTATTTTCTAATAACCTTAGTTCACAGGTATCGATCTCTTATATAAATTTTGCAATCCAAACATGAAGCAGCAGGTGCACAGCCTTTGAGAGGAGATCGCACAACAGCTTCTCGAATGACCAGACCATATTGGGGCCAGAACTGGAAGTTACCAGCCAGAGCACATCCTTTCAGAGAAGTGAACCCAAGGCACAGAAGACACAGCTCTTCCAGAGAGATCTCTCTCACAGCAGCCTGAGACCTCTTGGCTAGAGACACCAGCACCACTACTTTTTCTAACACCCCATATTGTACAGTTTCTGCAGTTTAGCAATCAGAGATGTTTCCATTTGTGATGAGACATTCACTATAAATGTGGTGAAATCTCTGTACCAAAAGGTGCATATGGTGGAGGTTGCTTTAAAGTATGGGCTGAAGATGGGGAGATCACAGTTATATGGAAAGAACAGAAATTTATTTAAAGTTCACAGACCACCAGCAAGATAAATGAACATATTGCATATGATCTGTTCAGTTAAGATCAATTCAATTGCTAACCCTTTTCTCAATGCCTGATCAAAAGAGATCTGGGAAATTACAGAAAATGTGAACCCAGTTATACTCACAGCTGCAGGTATATCAAGTCATGTTATTTGGGTTATACTGGCGCAGGTGTGAACAATACTAATTCGATAAATGAAAATGCATCTGTCAACTCAGGTCCTTCAGACCTGGGTGTACTTGCTGGTTGGGTAGAATAAAGACTAGATTTCTTGCCAAGCATCATCCTGGCCCTCTGAATGAGCCTTATGCTGCCTCATAACTTATCTTAGGTGGTCAGCTGGTTCACAATGGACATCTTGCTCCTGGTGAAGGGTGGAAAGGGATGGAGAATATGTCTAGCATTTACTTTCTTTGAGATGGCAGACATTTTCCCGGTTTGATTAACAAAAGACTTGGCTTTGCAGAAATGATCTGCATGCCCACTGATGAAGAGAAAGTGCCTGTCAAGAGCAGTGGTCTCCCCAGTACGTCAGAGGCTATGCTCAAGACTGTCAGTCAACTAATGCTGCACTGAACACCACCTGAGGCGAATGCCAGCACTTCTTACCTGGGCTGCAGCTGAAGGTAACTGGTGGGGACATTCAGGTATGCTGAGAGATTTCACAGAGTACCTAGGGGTGATGGCAGCCACCAGGGCTTCTGCTGCATTAGCTGCAGGCGTGGCCCCACCTCCCATGTCCCATCTGATGCCCTGCCTCCTGCCCAACACCGGCAGCACAGGCAGGATGCTGCCCACATTATTAGTGTAAGGAATGATTCTCTCAGATCAGACTGCCATTGCTAGGGTCAAGGGGTGGCATGACCCTTACCTGCATTCAGAAGGCATTTGCATGATTCGCTCTTGCTGCCAGATGACCCGGACACCAGATGTCCCTGGCAGTCCACCAGAGCCATGGCATTGCTTACGATCCTATGTTTTCTATCACTGATTGGGTGAGTCATCATACGGGCATGTAGTTGCTCATCTTTCCTACTACCTCTACGAAGGTTTATTTTTGCGGAGCGGCAGAGGAACGAAGTGCCGAGACGGGTTCAATGTGGGTGATAGAGCATTGAATATCGTATCCCCTTTATTGGTCCAGGGTACATATATTTATACAGACAACGATAATTATTATGCCTACTAGTCACTAGCTGATTGGCTTAAGCTCTAAAGGTCGTATTCGCACGGTCCACCTACTTGCAGTTAGCTAACAGCACAAACTTCTCATAACACTAAGTTTCTCAGGCCACTATTTCTAATTCCTCTTAACTTGTTTTCGTTACACAACGGTACCATAACACTAAGTTTCTCAGGCCAACGGTACCATAACACTAAGTTTCTCAGGCCACTATTTCTAATTCCTCTCAACCTGTTTTCGACACACCACGGTACACAAGGCCGAAGCATCCTTGACATTCTTCATGTATCAGCAGCTGCGAGCAGCTGCAGGCAAAGTCTAGTGAGGCCCAGCATCAGCGAGGCCCAGTATCAGCAGCTAGAACAGGCTCTGATTGTACAACTGCTCGGTGGGCTCAGGACCCTTGTCTCTGAGCCATTCTCCAACATATTTTATCACATGTTGTCAGACTCTGTTACTGTTCGGACCACACCACCCCAGAGGGAGCCGTCCCCAGTACACTGATAGCATAGCAAATATATATGGGCTATTACCAAGTTGGGACTCAGCAGACCTAACCTCAGCTTCTAAGAGTTACTCATGTATCCAGACCGTTCTCTAGATTTCTCCTGACCTCAAAGGGAAAGAGGGACCCATATCCTCTCAGCCAGCTCCATACCCATCCCTGTCCCTCCACTCCTCCACTGCTCCACTCTGGCACTTCAGGCACAAGTGCTTCTTGAGAAATAAGCACGTATAGCAGGCACCCCCTGAATATATGTCAGGGTTATAGCCCAAGCAAGCCTTGCCTTGCCTTACAACATGTGGAACATTCCCCTCCATCAGCCATAGTGTGGCCTCTGGAGGATGACTCACTTCCTCAGGTCCCTCGGACCGAAGTTGACACAGGGCTTGTGCCAGGCACAGCTGGGGGAACAGCATCTCATATCCCATCGCCTGACAGGGCAGACAGGCTCTGGCTGCTTGGTGAGCCTTAGTGCTCTGCAGCGGGGACTCCTCCTTAAAGCAGCTGGTCCTTCCCCATACCCTCCCACACACAAGCAGGGAGATTGCAGCTGAGGGGCACTCGCTGTGCTGGGAGATGTCAGGGCTGCCTGAAGCCCTTGCCGCAGCGCCCGTGGCCGGGTGAGCTGGGCACAGCCAGTCCCCTGGCACCACAGGAGCATCTCCAAAGGCAGCAGCTCTGCCCAGGCCCCTGCGTCCCATGGCTGCATGGGCTGTACCTGCTGTCAGGCCAGCTGCCACGGAGGCAGCTTCCAAATGGCAAGTGCAAACACAGGGCAAGTTCTTGGGAGCAATCTCCCTTCAGGCCTGCAGCTGCAGCCCCATGCCTGAGCTTCTCTCCCAAACTCAACGAAGCTGCAAGCTTCCTTTGGAAAAGGTTGCCCCTTTTCCTGAATTCATACATGTTGGCAACAACAGTTTGGGTCTTTAAATAAACGTACTGAAGATCACCTACATGTAGTGAATAGGATGAATCCAAACACTAGGAGATCTAAGTACTAGTACTTAGCACCAGGAGCACTAAGGGTATACTCAGGTTTCTGACAGGCTGACTCTTTGATCAAAGACTGATTCTGATGTATCAGCCATGCCTTTCCTTCTGGCAGCCGTCCTCAGGCCATTGATCAGATTGCTGTGTGGGGTTATCATGAGGGGTGAAGTCCAAGATGTCATGAGAGGAGAACTGCACAGAGAACGTGCCCTGTGGCACATAAGGTCTGACCACTCAGAGAAGCAGAGCTGCCTCAACTATAGATAGTCATAGGAATGTATTCTTGCACTTTTCCTGTTTCCTCCCGGTGGTGGACGTAAGGTCTGAGAATAGTTTTAGCTGGACTTTGGATGAGAAGTTTTCAGCTGGAATTCCAGGTGAATTTGCAAGGTGCATTTCCTGTCGTGGGCACAACTGCTTCACAGTTCCACTCACCTCCTGTGAACCTCTTCACCACCATGAGGTCATTTTGGAAGCCCATTTCTGACTGAACTGCTTTATGTCACATGGAGATGCCATCTCCAGAGCAGGGAAACGGGAAACGAAGGGCATCTGTGGGAATGATGAAAGTCTCCTCTGTTTTCCTGGTGAATATATCTCAGTATGTAAGAAACATACTGAAGATCACAGTGCCTGTTGTCTGAACATGCTTTCCTCTCCAATGCCAGATTCCCAGTGATAAAGTGTGATGCGGGAAGGTTTAACGAGGGCTCTCACAAGCATACACATTATAAATAGGCTCAAGGCTATTGTAGCTGGTGCATCTGCTGTGGTGGAGGAACATGGGCTGGTCACCAACCCGCCCTGCTGCTACTTGATGGGACAAGTCCCTGCTTGGAGGCTGCTGATCTGTGTGTGGGAAATTCTAACTGCTCTGAAACATGAAATCAGGCAATTGCCTCTTTTCTCTTTATGAGCACCATTGCACTATAAAATCATCAGTACCAAGAATGGTACCTTTGTATCCAATATTATAAAAAGCCATAGAATATATAGGCTCCAAATAAACACGCTAAGAGACCTCAGAAATAAAGGGAATTGGGTGAACTTAATTTTGACCCATCTCTTCGTACTTGATTGCATACATATGAGAAAGTGAAAGACCATGAAAGCAATGTCTGTGCTGTTAACCTAATGCAAATTTGTTTTCTAAATTTTGCAGAAGATGCCATGTGCTTTTGGCTGAGCTACATAGTTTTCCTTGCTATCCATTGTCTGTAAAATGAGGATGATCATAGTTTTTTACCTTGCCTTGAGTTGCAAATTGAAAAGTATTGATAGTTAAGAAATACAGAGATCTTCAGTGCTGGAGGACATTAGAGAAGGATGAAGTATGGCTATTGCAAGTGTATTTGTAGCATTATTATGCATTCTATATTCCATTATTATTATTGAGAATTCAAACATGCATGCAAAATGCATTCCTATTTTTGTATATGGAACAAATCATAAAGCAGATAAATCGCTTTCTTAGTCTGAAACTGAAGAGATCAGTTTGTCACTAGGTCTGAAATCCTCCAGCACGTTGAGGCATCTCACCATTTTTCTCACTGGAAGTCAGTGTAGTGATCCTGAAGGGAAGACCATCGAGCAGTTAGTGACCCACAAGAGCTGACCCGAGCACGCCCAGGCCTGTGCTGTGCCCCGCTGCACGTACAGCACAGATCCCCTGGCCGCAGGAGGAGCTCAGCCAGCTCTTCCTCACGGAGAAGTCTGCAGGCAGCTCCCACCCAGTGCCTGCCATTACACCGCCTGCACCTTTATCAAACAGTGCAGCAAGATGTTCTTGTGCAAACATCGTTTCTGTTTGACTGTAGACATGATAAATTGACCCGTTTCCTTGTATAAATAATCTTACAATACCTTGAAAGGCCAAAAGGGCAGAATCTCTACTATGGACCATGTCTGCAAGGCATGCTGCGTGTGGGTCAGTCTTGTTCCATGCTACACTGCTTGGGGTTCCCAGCATCTAAAGGGATGCAAGATTATCTATGCTATTCTCTTCTGAGAACGTTAGCTCTAATAAATAGCATTTTTAATGCTTCCTTACAGAATGCAAGTGCCTTTCTCACTGGGATCATAATGGACCAGCACCTCCTAGTGCAAAACATTTGGTGCAGTCAGCAGGTCTCAGTGAGTAATGCCTTTCTGGAGAGAGAATAAAGAAAAGAGAAACTGTGCCTGGCCAGCCTCACACAAATCCATGAGGGGTATTTGCAAGATGTTTAGTGCAGGTGGTTTCCCCAGTGGACTTAGAAACCAAGGAGGAATTATCAGAATGCTTCACCCCAGCTGAAGTACTATGCTGTCTTAGGAAACCAGGGAAAGGAAAAGCTAAGGAGAATTTGCGCCGTCTTTGCTTGTTATTAACATACTTGGCATGGGGGTGCCTACAGCCAACGCAGAGAAAACTGCATGAGCTGCTGCTGCAGCTTTGCACCACAGCCACCAAGCAGTGAGCTGCGGTGCAGGCAGCACCTGCCATACAGCCACCCATGGTGCAAGGGCCCGTGGCACAGCCACCCGTGGTGCAAACGTCTGTGGCACAGACACCTGTGGCGCAGGTGCCTCTGGTTCCAAGGCAGGCACACAGCGCGGCCCGAGAAGGGCACCACTGAGGCACCAGCTATTTGCCAGGGGGTTGGATGGCGGGATGAGGACTGCTCATCCCCTGGTGAGGGTGAGTAAACAGAGGGGTCAGAGGATGAGTGTGACAACATCGTTCCTGTCCAGCCACTAGTGATTCTCAAAGGCCCCAGGGGTGCCTCAGCACGCTCCTTCGGTGTGTGATTTTACACAGCACGAGATTTAGTAAAAGCATACAGGCAAAAAAGGGCAGGAAAGGCAGGCACACTGGCTGTGGCAAGTGTGGGACTTTGGAGGAGGCAGTGTACACTTAAATCCTAAGCAATTAGAGTGTGTGGGTGCCATCTCACAGAACCCTGACAACCCAGCAGTTTAGAGGAGCACAGGGTAACACAGCCCACTCCTTGTGGGTATGGCTTCAGGAGGCTTTAAAGACAGAAAATCCTTCACATGCTGACTACAATGATAAAACAGCATTGTGGTGTAGCTGAGTTTTGTCAGTATTTACGGGAACTGGCCACACAGCCAGGCGTGTATTCATGTAACATGTTAAGCGATGATATGAAAATTTTTGCACCCATCATGAAAACCCCCATATTAGAGGGTGCCCCATTTGCTTTGAGAGGACCAATGAATTCCTTGCTAGGGGTTGCTGCAGGAAAACCAGTGGGGGAGGTTATTCTATCACTAAGACAGCTTGCAATTATCAGACTGAAGAGGCAGAGCCTGAAACGTTTCACACAGAACAGTGCCCATCACCAAATCTGCCTGTGAGTAATGGGAGTACTTCCTGCAGTAGGGCAGGCTGCTTTAAAACACTGTGTAAACACACAGATGATATACAGACTGCAAGAAAGTTCACTAGCTTCCTGAAGTTAGCTAGGGTGCAATAATATGGCTGGTGAAAGGAAAAAATAAAAATTATTAAGCATTTCCCTTTCCTGGTCACTCAGCCATGCAGAACCGCTCCTAGAGCAGATACCTGTTTTAATCAGAACATCTGATTTCTCTACCCAGACCAAAGACCTTCTGCCTCCAGATGAGATACTGTGATCTGGACTGCTGAGTCACACCTAGCAGCTGTAAGGCAAGAACAAGACAGAACACTTTCTAAACAAATGTGTTTATTTTGTTAAAAAACAAAGAGTTACACTGGCACCAGAGGCTTCTTCGTAGTCAGAATGCCCTTCTCAAACAGGAGCGTGGCTAGAGAAATCTTGTCCTCCAAGGTTTCACACGGAAGGTTATCCACACTGACATGGTTTGGATAGGAAGACAGGAGAAATTCGATACTGTCGGTATACTCAGGATCCATCTCAAGGAACTTGGGTTCCTCCTTGTGATACACTCTCGAGTTTTCTGTTGTGTAATATAGCATCACACCAGCTTCTTCATTACACAATCTAACGATGCCATGGCGGAGGAGACGTACTTCTGTGTCTTTTGTTATCTGTATATCGACATCGCAGGGGCCCCCATCCTGCCACCGGGCTGGGAAGCCGTACACACTCTGTGCCTTTTCACTCTGCGTAAGCACTGGGGGGAGACAGTCATGAAGAAATGACTTGGCTCTCTGATCCACAGCAGCATCAATGGGCGCATAGTCAACGAGCTTCTTTATCAGGCCCTGCACCTTCTCCACAAAGGCCATCCGGCGAACGTCGAGCGTGTCCGAGTTAGCGACCCCCATGTACCCCAGGTAGTCCATGGGAAGCCCTTGCCGGTACTCCACGTCCTCCTCCAGGGCCATCTGCAGGGCAGCAGGGAGGAGCTTCTCCAGGAGATCCCCCCAGGAGTTCCTCTGGTAGGAAGACACGGTGATGTGGAGTGAGTGCGCGTCAGGGAGACAGTTGCCTTGGTGGATAAAGCCGCGGGGGAAGTACAGCATGTCCCCGGCCTCCAGCACCGTCTCCAGCATGGGCTCGCCGAGCTCAGCCTGCGTCAGGTTTACGCTGGAGAACTGGGGCAGCACCTCGGCGTCTGTCCGGGGGCTGTAGACACGCCAGTGCTTCTTCCCCTCCAGCTGCAGCACAAAGGCCTCGATGTCATCGTAGTGGGGGGCAAAGCCCTGTGTCCCCGGAGGCGTGAGGTACGTGTTGGCCCCCGCCATGCTGCCGAAATGCTCCTGCAGGATGGAGAGGAAGTGCCAGACGGTGGGCGAGAAGGCCTGGGGGTTGAGTAGCCGCAGGGAGCAGCCGTTCTGGTAGAAGTCCCAGACGACGGCAGGCAGGGCCCGGCCGGAGGGGTTGTGTGTCTCCCGCACCCCCTCGGCGTAGCTGGTCACGTCCAGGTGGGTCCCAAAGCACACCTCGCCGCCTCGCAGGGCGGCCTCGAAGTCAGCCGTGGAGAAGAGCCCCGCGTAGTACCCGGGGTCGCCCCGCCGCACCAGCAGCGGTGCCCGCTCCCAGTGCCGCCCCAGGAACAAGCCCGGTGCCACCGGGGCCACCAGCCACCGGAACAGCTCGGCCGCCCGCTGCCGGCTGTCCTCCAGCCGTCCCAGCCGCCGCAGCAGCCCCGCCACGCCGCCGCCTCCCTCTCCCGCCTCGGGGCTGCCGCCCGGCGTCTCGGCCCGCTCCGCGCTGTCGGGGGACGACCCGGCGGCGGCGCCCGGCGGCGGGGCCTCCGGTTGCGGGCCGCCCCGGGGCCGCGCCTCGGCCCGCTCCGCGCTGTCGGGGGACGACCCGGCGGCGGCGCCCGGCGGCGGGGCCTCCGGTCGCGGGCCGCCCCGGGGCCGCGCCTCGGCCCGCTCCGCGCTGTGGCGGGGGGTCCCGGCGGCGGCGCCCGGCGGCGGGGCCTCCGGTTGCGGGCCGCCCCGGGGCCGCGCCTCGGCCCACTTGCCGCCCGCGGGCAGCGGCGTCCCGCAGCGGCGTCGGCGGCGTCTGCGGCAGCAGCTTCCCCGCCGCTCCAGCCGCCCGGCCCCCGCCGCCCGGCGGTACACCGAGAGGGCCGAGAGCCGCCCCAGCCGCCGCCGCGGCTCCTCCACGCCGCCCGCCGCCATGGCCGCTCGCCCCGCCCCGCCGCTTCCGCCGGGGCCTTCGCCGCTGTGGGCGCAGCCGGAGCGCGGCGAGCGCGGGATTTCGGGTGGGGGGCGGGCCCCGAGTGGAGATGTCGCGCGTCTGCTCGAGGGGGGCAGTTCTAAATGCGTGCTGGTGTGTAAAACCTTGTCTTTTTTTCATCATCTCCACTTAAAATACACCGGCCTTAGGGCCTTCCCCTCTGCCCCCCAGAAAGGAAAGGTGAGGCGCTTCCACTAATGTGGATAGATTTGTTCCCTGGCTGGAAAGCTCTCCTTTGTCAGGATGCCCTAAGCGCGCCCAGAAAAGATTTGTTCCAAGGGTGTACCATACGGGTACGCCTCCAGACAGCGTGCAGCCTAATGAGGCAAGATAAGGCCGCACTGATATTACAAGGTTCTGTTGCTCAAGGAACGGAAATCCAAGTTGGATGGCGCTAGTTCTGGTGTGCCATCCCTCCTCCCCTTTCTTGTGCTTCTCACAGAGGTACCAGGTGGAAGGTTACGTCCTCTCAAAGGATCCCAAAAACCAAAGGGCGGTCGCGTCATGTAGTGTTGTGGAGGTTTTTTTTTTGCGCAAATCCGCTAATTGCCTGACAACCCGGGCAGACCTCTGTTCTCTCTCCATTGCTTTTCCCAGGCCTGTCGCTTCCTGGATGGACAGTGTCAGCGGCAGGGCAGGTGCCCCAGCAGCCTGGGGGCTGCTCTGCGCTTCCAGGGGCTGCAGCTTCCCCACGGGAAGCGTTGCTGGAGGGCAGAGGACGGACCGGCAAGACCCAGCTCAT
Organism: Tyto alba; assembly: GCF_018691265.1. Classification (NCBI taxonomy): domain Eukaryota; kingdom Metazoa; phylum Chordata; class Aves; order Strigiformes; family Tytonidae; genus Tyto; species Tyto alba. Next base: position 9,510,898 of record NW_024881280.1, read on the forward strand.
GGCAAATGTGAAAACCTGTAGGGGTTTGTAATTGACAGACTGCGTCCATGCTTTTCTGATCAAGAACGAGCTTCGGTACAAGAAATTCACCATGCAGTCCTTCCGTGAGAAGAATCTTTGATGGCCTCTGGTAATTCATGGGAATGGATTTTGCATGAGAATTTCATCTCCAGAGGCTGCTGTGAGTGTAAAGCATTTAACTGGAGCGCTTACCCAAGTGTGCCCAGGAACCCTCTGGTTCACAAGGGTGTTATTTAGCCTCTCACAGATAGGAGTATCGGCTTCGCACAATATGTTAAACAAGCAGCTAACATTCATAAGGTATGTGCAGATCTTCTGTGTGGGCCACTCAGTGTGCTGGGCCTAAGATACAAAGCTGAAAAACAAATTTTCACCTCTTTTAACTCTGCCATTGCCAGAGTTTCAACCCAGACCTACACTTCCATTTTACCACAAGGAGCAGAAACCATTAGTTAGACCTAATGAGGATGAGATCAGCTGTTAATTCTAGAACAGATGCAGATATCTTAAAGATTTTTTTTTTTTTTTAATTGCCTTAAACCCAACACAAACCAGCCTCACAGCGCATCATTGCGCTATAAACAGCCAGGACCCATTTTGTATATGTGCAATAACAACGCTTTTCATTTTGGAGGTGTTTTTCGGGCAGCTTTCTGCCGGCAGAGCCTTTGCAAGCCAAAGCTCCGGGAAGAGCAACAGCAGCAAAAGACTGTCCTGCTTGCACCGTGACGGTTTTTGGCTGAGGGAGCCGGATTCCCGGCGTGGGGCGGCAACGGCTCCGCCGCCATTTTCGGCGTTGCCAGCAGGTGGCAGAGGCCGATCAGCGCTCTGCGCCCCTGCGGCGGGAAAACACGCGTGGGAGGGGAGAACCGCGTGTTCCTGGCAAGGTGACTGGCGTGGATGGGGTTTAAAACGGGAGGGAGGTTGTAGGCAGCCCGTGTGTGCATGTGTGGACTGGAAGAGAAGGGAAGGGTGAACTCTCTATTTCAATCCATTCTTTGTTTTCCCAAGGTTAAGCCCTGCTTACCAGAATAATCTTATCAGCTGAAACCGTTTCAACAAAACTGGGCCCTTAACAAAACTGAGATGCAGGCACTTTGAAATATGGTAGGTTAGGCCATTGTATGCTTCAGTTATACGTAAGCATGGCTAAATAGGCTTGGGAGGGGGAAGGCCTTTGAAAAATCTGAGCATCTGGGTGGTTATTTGTGTTACTGTTTAATTTACTGGAGTGCAACTGATCCTTCTCAGAAGAAGCTGGGCACTGTATACAGAGCCTGACCTGAGTTACACCGTAATATCTGTAATGACTGCAGCAAAGCTATTCTGGATGTTTACCAGTACGGCAGGTTCAAAGTCCCATTCGAGGGCTCTGATCTTCACGCAGATGTCACTGTCTACCACCGAGAGACAGATGATTGACACTGGATTTTTGTTTGATGTATAACAAAGTCTAAGAGAGAAGGACACAGTGGAAAATAATGGTGGTGAAATCTCTCTAACAATAAGATATTTCTTTTGACAATTTAGCCTTTCTAATAGTAAATGCTTTCAAGAATTAAGAATGTTGCTATTTTTCTGCTCGACACAAGAAAGGGTCTTGACCTAAGGCAAAAAGAGAGCTTCAGTATCATTTACAGAGTACTCAGATGGTTGTCTAGGAATAGCCACAAGGTCTACATGCTGTTTTCATTCATTGTCCAATATTTCAAGGGAATTTGTAGTAAAGAAAGAACGGTGTCACATACAGCTCTTTAAATAAACAAAAGGAAAGTAGCACAGATCTCTGAATGATTAGGTGGTCCCCAGCTGCTGCTCACATAGACAGAGTAGCAACTGGAGGCTCAATTAAATTTCTTAATTAGAATTTAGCACAAAGTTACTCAGATTTTATGAGCCTGTAAGCTGCATTGCCAAGAGCCACACGTGTTTTATTTAAGAGGATGTAAAAAACGTGGTGAGTACAACTTACTAAAGAGCCACAAGTGACTTCAAAAGAAGTAAGTAAATGGCACCTCAAAGAGATGTAGGGTTCATTTGATATTTTAACCTTATGTTATTCTCTGTTCAAATAAGGGAAATCTCGAGTTTGAAGAGCAGTTCAAGTAAGGCCTGACTCTGCAAAGCTGTGAGCAGTCTTCACTAATGAGTGGAAAGGGCAGAATTCTTTGCAGTTCTCTGCATATTGGATACTCAGTTGTTCACCACCATGCAAACCGCCCAGTACTTTCTCTGTTCCCGGCAAACCATTAATGTAAACCAGTCACTTTTAGAAAGTTAAACTCAATTTAATCCTTTTTCTCATTATTACTTTGCTGGCAACCTTCCTTTTGCACTGTCAGTTTTGTTCTCGTGCCAGAAGTAATACCCAGTAAGGAAAAGGAACATTTAAAGCCTTCACTAATGGGTTTCCTGAGCTGACAATCTTTCTCATACAGCCTGGTGAGATCCAGGATGTCATCACTGGAAGGACACTGGGATGGATTGTGAAGCCCGCTCCTTGTGAAAGCTATGGAGTTCACTGCCAGATAACAAGACTGAAAGCTAATTCAGGAACTGTTTCTCAAGAGCTATCCTCTGGCCCCCCTCATCAGAGTGAATGCACTCACTCACTGAAGCATCTCTTGGCAGAGATTTTGGCCTCTCTCCAGATGTTTCTCTCTTCTCAGGGATTTTCTTATTCAATGACTGGCTGTGGTCTTTAATCCTGGTTATCTTGTACACAGAGCCCCACTGAGAAAAGAAGCCTTCCCTGCCATGGAACAGTCCAATTAAAACAAATTTATAAAAATAATAATTACAAGGTCCAGTCCCCCCTATGAAATTATCTTTTTGAGGGATTTGGAAGGACAGACATTGTTACATGTGATACTAAATACATACTTTTGTAAGTTAAAGGTGAATTTACATAAGGTATTTGAGTAGCACCCTTGACTGAGCTTACTCACCCCCTTGATGGGGCATGCATATTTTGAAAGCATTTTGAGATAATTTTGTGAGGATTGTTGTGCTCTTAATAGACACCACCTAGCATTTGATAGCATTGAGCAGATACCATCTGCAGTAACTCTGTAGGCAGTGACTAAACACAAAGCCGCAGACTCCAAGACTGGTCTTGTTGCTTTTGAGTGGAAGGAGAGAAGTAAATGGCTAGGAGGGGAAAACCCCCATCCTAAAATGAAAGCAAAGAGAGCCTGAATGAAGTATTTGCCCCATAGGGTTAATCACATCTAGGCAATCGAGATAGAAGGTATAGTCAAGCTGTTCCTGCATGTATCACGTATCTTGTACTAGAGAGTATTCTTTTGATGTGCACAAACCGTAGCTCTTGACAAGCTGTTGATGCTTTTCTATGGAAGAAAGATTTTAAAGGATTCTTGTTATCCACATCTTTTCTGTATGAATGATGGCAACTGCATAGCTTTGCTCATTAAATATATTTATGCCCACTATTTTAAAATGAACATATAGCCGTGCTAACATATAGCAGCACCATTCAACATTTTCTTCTTCTGTACATTTCTCCTTTTCAGAAGCCTTGCAAAAGACTTTACCTTTTATTTCTTCTAAAAGCTGCCTATACCGAAGTTTTTCTTAAGCACTCTGAAATTGCTTACTCACCTCTGACACAGCACTACCAAGATGGATATCGTGCAAACAAGACGTCTTGCTTTAGCAACCATATCATTCAGATCTGCTCAGAGCATCATAGGAGAAAGCCCATGTTGTACTTGCTTATTTGCTTCCCACAGTAGATTTGTATTGCTACTAGGCAATATAGCACCTTCTAGAAGTATTTTTGAACATTTTCAGTGCTCATCCACGCACATGGGCTCTCATTGTTTTACCTGTATTGTCAAAAAGGTGGAATTCCTCTTGGGTGAACACAGTTATAGCAGCATAAAAATGCTTATGTTGTAGTATTTATACTGGTATGGCTTGTTCCTAGAAGGGATAATATTATGGTGTGATTAGAGAAGGGAGATTTAATCACTGACATTGTTTTAGATAGCCAATAGGGGAGAACAATGTTAAGCCTCGGGGTACCTGCAGTGAGGATGTGGAGTTTGCATTACCATGAGTGCATGTGTAATGTACTCTCAGGTCCTTAGGGGATAGGGTGCCATCCTGCCGTCCCACTGAGAGCAGAAAGGGTCTCAGCTAGAAAGGCACTGCTGACAGGAGTGAGTGGGCATGACAGGAACAGCCAAGTCCGTTTATCCTGTGTATTATCCATGGAGCCCTGTTCTCCATCTTAAAAGAAGAGGTAGAAAGGGGGAGATTGGGTTGGGTTTCTTAGGAATGCTACGAAGTCTCTCGCAACTCTTCTGTAAGGTTTAAGGCACCTTGAAGGCTTGCTTCCAGTATCAGGCCTTGGAGAATTCATTTCCCCCCTCGCATGGGAACTCTCTGTGGGAAGACTGACAACACAGAACGTGACTCAGACCCGCAGCGCGGCACTGCGAATGTGCAGTTTGCTATGTTAGATGCTCAGCTTGTCCAGCTAGGTGACCCCTAGGTCATCTTCCTTTCCTTTCCCACCACAGCCCCCTTTCCCGTCGGTCGCCAATGACTATATGGGGAGGTCAAGTGAGGGAGAGATACAAACAGCTGAGGAGAGAAGCAGTAATGGCAACAAATCAATTTAACTACCTAATAAATATTTGTAAAAGCTATATATAGCTGAAACATACATTAGAACTTTATTTACAATAGCATGTCCCAGCCTTTTCCTTGTCAGCCCTCAAATACTTTTCATTTGGAAGTAAAGCATCTTTATAATATGGGAATTGTTCCTTAAAAATTTTTTAGGATATTATGTTTTATAAAAATTTTGGTCAGAAATCCAGAGACCGTGGATAAGATGAAGAGCTACACTGAAGCTACACCAGGTCAGGAATGTTTTCATAGAATGAGAGGAGAACTCTGGACTCATAGAAATGTCTTGTCTGTCTAGTCATTTTGGAGCATGTTTGGCTCAAACATAGCTGTGTCGTGCTGCTGGCTGAGAGCAGCAGTCTGAAAGTAATTGAGAAGGAACTGTGAGAGGGAAGGTTTTGCTTTCCAAGCAGAGGGATATGCAAAAAGATGGAAAAATAAAAAAAAAAAAAAGGTATCATCTTAGTTTAATCTGTGAACAAGGGATGATTTGGGGGTCAGAGCATCAGTCTGAAACTCAGAGTCAGCGTCACGCTCATACTTCTGCCTGAGCACCTCCTATGAACTTCTTAAATTATTTTTGCACACGACGTTCTGAAATTCCCACTGATTTCAGTTGCTTTATTTTGTAGATCTTTGCCACTTTACATTAAGGCCCATGTTCTTTGTTGCTCTGTTTCTTTGCTTGATTCAGAAACAAAGAGGAATAAGGGGGATGGCGCATGCAGGGAGAAGATAATGGTGCAGAGAAACCTCCTGTAATCTTTGCATTTAAATTTCCTTTTTTTTTTTTTTTCTTCTTTTCAGCTGAATGCTCTGGGAACTGTTCTGGCTTGCATTATGGACAAAGTAGCTGCTTGGAAGTCTGGTGAGAGGAGGCAGCTGTTGGAAATACACATTCTGGATAATGCTCTCAGGCCAAGCCCCGTGGGCGCAGTCACAGGGGTGCCGCAGGAAGAGGATTCCCCCAGGTAACTTCCCTTTGAAGCGCAGCTTCCCCGCTGGATTCAGCACCTGGTGCTGCCTCTGCTGTGGACATGGAGGCACGCTGGCGTTTCTCGGGCTGAAGGAAGGAAACCCAAGGACGCTGTGGATCTCAGAAAGTCCCCATCACGCAGGTTAACGCGTGGCAGAGAAGCCGGCTCGCCTTTCCCCTGCAACCCTGGCCTCTAGCTGACAGAGATCACAGAGGCAATTTTGGGAGGGCTGGCAGGAGCAGCACGTTCCGCTGCAGCCCGTGGGGAAGGCATCGGTTATTACACGTGGTTTCCTGGAGGGAAACCGAGGTGGCACTGGGCCCCGCGGCTGGGCCTGTGGGAGTCATGCTCTGCATGCCACCGCTGCCAGGGTGGCCGCTGCTCCTGCCAGGGGCTCTCCAGAAGAGGCCAGTGGGTCTCCCCACTCGGGGAAAAGTCCTCACGGCAGCTGTGCCGGTGAGAGGTTTTGTCGTCCAGGCGCCTGCCCCTGAGCTCTCCCTCGCGGCAGGTGGTGGCACGGGGCCTGCTGGCATTGCCGGAGCAGCCCGCACACCCAGCTGCCCAAACTCCAGAGCTTCGGAGAAAGGAACCCACGGAGCGGCGTGGCTCGGCCCTGCCTGCCCGGGAGCCGCCTCGCTGCTGCGAGAGGACGGGACCCACGGTAGAGCCAGAGCGGAGACCGGCGGCCAACCGCTCTGTGGAAGGGCACGTCCCCGCGTGGCGCCTGGGGGGGGGGTGGGGGGTGGGAGGTATCTCCGGGCGCGTTCGTGCCCGGGGCCCCACGGGCGCTGCCGCCCGCCTTCCCGCCGCGCAACCCAACCCTTTCGCCGCGCCAACGCAGCCGAACCCCTAGTGGGGTAGGCGGGCCCACCGCCGCAGCTGGCACCTCTGGCAACCTATCCTGGCACTCTGCTGCGAGTGCCTCAGCCAATCGGAGGCGGCAGCAAAAAAAAAGAGTGGGGGCGCCAAAGCCCCGGCGTGAATAAAACACCCGGGACCCGTGGGCGGAGAGAGGTGGGGTCGGGACTTTGACGGGCAGCTCCTCGCAGCAATCCAAAGGCCGGAGGACGGGGCGGGTGGCCAATGGGCCACCGGGATGGGCGTGGCAGGCGGCGGGGGCGGGAGGGGGAGCGGCGGCAGTACGGCTCGGTGGCGACGGGCGGCTGAGGAGGTGCCGGAGGGAGGAGGTTGCGGGCAGCAGGTGAGCGCGGCCGGGCCGTGGGGTGGGGTTAGGGCCTTCACCACGGCAGGCGGGGGCCGCAGCCGTGGGCGGGTGTAGCGGGGCGTGCGAGCCTTGCGGGGTGCGGGGGGTGAGGGAGGGGTAGGGGTAGGGGTAGGGGGGTGCGTCGGAGGCGGGGGAAGCCTGAGGGGGTCGGTGAGGCGGGGGGGCGGTGGTGCCCCGGGAAAGTGCGTGCGCCGGTCGGGGAAGAGGCGGGGGCGTCCTCCGGACCCCGCCCCGGGTGGGCAGCGGGGTGGGCCCCGGCGTGAGCCCCGGGGTGGGGTGGGGCCGGGGGCTCGGCGCAGGTGGAGCCCGCGGGGTGGGGGGGAAGGCCCTGCGGGAAGCACCGAGCCGCCTGCCTCGGGGGAGCGACCCCCGGGGCGCTGCCGCTTCCTAGTCTCCCCCCCCCCACTCCCGGGGCTGCCTGCGGTCTCTCCTAGGCCTTGAATCCTGGCCAGGTTTCCGTCAGAGGGTCCCTCCGGGCCGGCTGTCGCTGTGCGCGGCGCTTTGTATCGCCTCCCGCCCTTGCGGGGGGGCGCCGGGGCTGCGGGAAGTTCGGGCTTCCCCCTCACCTCCACCTCCCAGCCCCTCCGCCTCGTCTCAGCCGGGGCTGGGGCGCTGTGAAGTTTGGGAGGCGGCGGGACGAGGCTCCGAGGCGGGGGCGCCGACGACCCGGTCGCACAGGGGCAAGGGCCGCCTTGGGCGAACTCGTCGCTTTTTCACCCGTGTTCGTGGCTTCGCCGGTCCCTTTCTGCGTGTGCCGCAGCCCCCGCCGGGCTGCACAAAGGAACAGGCGGCCGGGATCGGCTCTGCCTGCGAGGCGCAGGAGGGGTTGATGAGCAACAGCGTGCGAGGCGGAGGGCTGCTGGGCGCCGGGCGAGCATCCCTGCCCTCCATTTCCAGTCGAGAACGAAGGGTTAAAACGCAGCTTCTGCTTGGAATGCGCTTAAGTCCTTTTACTGCACTTACGGAGATGAGCAGTCCTCAAGAATGAAACGATGCATCCCTCAGAGGAGAGTTAATGTCTTGCAGCAGCTCCGGTCTACAACTCCTTCGGTCCAGTAGATTTATGTAATCTACTCATTAATGGTTTATGAAGTGATAAGGGAGCTTTTGGGTTGGTTTCTGTGTGCTACAGCGTTTTCAAGGTGGTTGTCAATGTTTCTTAATTCAGCTGTCCGGAGTAGGAGATACTCGTAACTCTTAACAATGCCTGACTATACCGTTTAAGGGGTTTTGTTTTGCTTTGCTTTGTTGTAGTCTTGTATTTTTGATTTTCCTACCTCTCCAGAGAGGCTCCCGAATGAGGAGAGTGAGTAAAATGGAAGGCACAGTCATTCTGTTTGGCTACAGTATTACTCTAGGTATGGCTTGTAGCAAAAAGTGTAAATATTTAAATGGATTTCTGACTCATCAGTTCTATTTGACTTATTGATCTACAGTTGCTGCTGAAACGGTCTTTATGATTATGCAGGAGTTAATAGTTACCGTAGAGAAACAGTATTGTTTTTCTGCTCATCAGTGTGTGTTTTCCATTTCTTCATCTCTTGGCAATTCTCTGTGGAAATGCTGCTTTTTTTTTTTCTCTTAGCAAAAACCTTACAGAAGAAATGAAAAATATTGCAAGCAAAGTACAAAAAAATGCATCTGAGATGTGTTCATCCTTGCCTGTGATTCTTAAGCTTGCTTGATAGCCCGAGTTATCCTACAGTAAACTCTTTTTAATCTGTAATTGAATAAGGTGTTGGTTTTAAGCCTCAGTGAAAACTCTGATTTACAGAACTCTAAACATAACACATCAAAGAAATCTTCCTAAAGTATACATATGAAATGCAATTCAAATCAGCCATTTAAATTCTTATTAGCCAAAAATTTATTTTTCAGCCTGGGAATTACTTTCCTGCATGTATTACTTCTTTTAAATGTGTGGAAACTGAAGGTGCATGTAAACTAGGCAAGTTTGTTTATCTTCTCACCCTGGACTTGTGAAACCCTCTGATTTTCGTATTAGTAGCTGACAGCATTATGCATTTAGGAAGAGAAAAACAAAACCAACAAGCCACACTGGGCTCTTAAAGCTCACAAGACTTATAATACTTAGAAGTTTGATATAGCTTCTTGGTGTCAGAATGATCTGTAAGTATTTTTCTTTCCTACCATAATCAGCATGGTGGGATAAGAACCTTCTGAAATGACAATGAAAATCCTTGCAAAAGCGCTTGCCTCCCCAGGAATAGAGGCTATCAGGAAAACATATTGTTGTAGATTTTTTTTTTATCATGTGTTCATAAGAGCTTGTTACAGCACCATACAGGATTCTTGAATTCTGTCTATAGATGTTTTTATTCCACTAGTAATATTGGTGGAGCTGTATAACACTGGAAAAACAATTAATTTGCCCTAATGCTATAGAAATTAAATCTTTACTCTAGAAAAGATGTTTCACAGAATCTCTCAGGTAACAGATTCTTGTGGCAGTCTAAGCTGGTGTAATTGCTGATTTTGGAGTCCTATCCTACTTACTACACTCATCTGACCTTGTTCTTTTTTTTGGGGAGTGGGGGTGGGGCAAGAGGTCAAAGTTTATTTATATTCTTATTTATTTTGTCAGCTTATCAAGCAAAGTTGGTTTAAACTAATGTGAAATCATGGCCTTAGTCTTGCTTTTGGAGTTCGTGTTGATCCGTGAACGTATATTAAAATGGCAGATTACTTGTTCAGTTTAGGGATCTCAATTTTAATAAGTGACACTAGAGCATATTGCCTTACTTTTTCTACAGAATACCAAGCATAAACTCCATCAAGGTAAGACTTAACACGTCCTCTATAGTCATGTTATTGCATTACCACTGGAGCAGCTTTGATTTCTCTGGTGATGCTTTCACCAAAAGGAGCTATTTTTCCCCATTAGTACTTCTTTGCTGATCCAGCTGAAAATGGTGTTACAGAAGAATGTTGAGCTTCAGTTGGATCAGCTGCCTGAACTGGCTGACTTCATGGCTATGCAAATGTTATTGCTCACAGAGGAGGAGGAGGCAATGACCACTCTTTTCTGAAGCAGCTCTATTTTAGTTTTGCCTAATCTTGTCAAGAAACTTGGCAGCTTAAACTGGGGCTGCAGTGGTTCTGCCTCCTCCTTGACTGTGCATCGTCCCCAGCTGGCAAGGAAGCCTTTGTGGCTGTGAGTTAAGCAAAGTCAGGGAGTTAATCAGGCTGGTAATGAATTGCTTTTTTGTTTTGTTGGATTTTGGCTGGATCATGTTTCTGAACTGGCTGTCCATCCAGGTCAGGGGGTGGGAATGGGACTTCCTGTTGAAGTGAATGAGAGGGTGGGAGATGGGGCCATAGTAGCTGTGATTTAAATTTCCTTGAGCTTTGCTGGAACCGTACCTTTCCATCAACGTGACCTGGGTTAAAAAAGACCTATAGCAAACTGTTTTAAGCTGTCTTGACTGATAAAACCTCAAATAAATTGGAGAGTATTCTGTTTTTCTCAGCTGGCACGTTGACGTGGGTGGTAACAGCGGGAAGCGGAGGATGAGGAGCTAGGGATGAGCTAAGCGCAGTAACCTCAGACTGACACAGATGTGTCTGGAAGAGGATTTGTTCTCATCTTAATTGTGGGATCCATCAAATACCCATTTTGAACTGATGTTCTTTACAGTGTATAGTTAAAGCAGATGTTGCATCAGAAGGAAGAAACTTTCATAACAAGCAAGATCAGGAAGATGATTCCACTGTGCAGGAGGGAGTGTTTTTTTTTTCTTCTCATCTGTATTGACTGAGTCTCACAAGCATTAATAGGCTGCCATCAGTCTAGAAGTATAAATGGCATCATGTCATGCGTAGCTGCAGTTACACATTCATCTAGAATATGTTTAAGTGTGTTGTAGGAGATACTTCTGAAAACTTGATTTGATTTGTTTTGTTCAGCATTTGTCCTTACAGAATAATTCTTTGTAGAGTCTCGGTGTTCTGTAGTTATCAGATGTGATGGTTTAAAGATGTTTCTGGATAGTAATTTATAAATGTTCTGTTTCTGCTGAGTTGTGACTGGAAGTGTGTCAGGGCAAATGATTTGTGTGTGAGAGATTGGCTGAAAGAGGAATATGGATGCCAAAATGTAAAGGTGCTCTTGAGGAATATGTGAAATCATTAATTTTAGAGTTTGGGGGGTCATAAACAAGCTCTTGGCTTCTTTGAGTGCTGAATATGTGGGATTTCTGAGATTTTGCTGGTGGGTTTTGATATTGAAGCCAGAACCAAAGTTACTAGCCTTCTAAGTGAAATAGTGGCTTCAAATAGAGTGTATTAAGACTTGGACCAAACAGTTTGGATTTTTTTCTGATTGCCTTTCCTTTTCTAGGAAACAACAATCTGGAACTTCCTGCTGAATTGGATTGTAAATGGTACTCTTTAATCTTTTGGTATACCCAGAGAGTTTATTCATGTAGGTACATACTTGGGCCTGGGCTTCTTCACAGGGCACAGATCCAGGAGCTACAAGTACTAGCAAGGATATTAAGAAAAAACATATATTGCTGCACTTGGCCAGAACCACTCTTATGGCATGCTAACTGTTTTTAATCCGGATGTGACCGCTTCTAATCAGTTTATTTTTCTAGGGAAAAAACCCCAAACCTTCAGGGCCTCTCTTTCTGTGTAATGTTGTTTACGCTTGATTAACACAGTTCAAGCCTGTGTTGAGGCTGCACTCTCAGCAGTGAACTGATTCTAGACTGTAAAAGAAGCTCGTTTCAATCATCCACCAGGACTAGGGATACCTTGGCTTGTCCAAGGCTGTGAAGTTTGCTGATGGGCACCACTGAGGTGTAACTGCCAAATTCTCCTGGTTACTCAGTTTGCCTAGCAAGTGAATGCTTAGTGGCTGTTAAATGCTTGGGTCTTTAGTTAGCTGATATCTTCGTGTGTTGACTTAAGATTTTGAGTGAGGATAGTCTGCTTTCAAAGGCATTAATTCATCAACTGCTGAAGTAAAAATTGTGGAGACATGGGAATTTGTTCCCGGTAGGGAGGAATGACACAAATAGAAACTTGCTTCACAATTGATATAGGCCGGGTGTAACTTTTGTTTAGTAACTAATGACAAAAGTGTTGGATCTGTGTTTTTGCTTTGTATTCATAGTATGAAGGAAGAGCAAGTATGTTCTTTCCTTTTAAATGTGCTTAACAGTAATGTTCTAATTTTGTTCTTGAATGTTTTTTTCTGGAACTGGGTAGCGCTAGACCAGTTTGTGAAACAAATAGCCAAATACCATAGTCCTATGAAACTTAATTGCTGGCTTGGCTTTTTGCTCTAATATTTGTTTCTTACTCAAAGTAATGACCTGAATTCTGTGGAAAATAATCAGTGGGTACTTTTTCTCACAAAAAGAGAGTTGGTACTCATTTGTTTCATACAGGTTGCTGTAGCTGCAGGGCTACAGAGATGTGTAGGCTGTGCTCTGGAGGTTGTGGTGGCTCACATCTCGGCAGTGGGATAGATGAATTTTGCAGCCTTTGCCCCTGCTTTACTAATGTCTTTGTAAAGTATATACTTTTTAAAAAGGCTGGCTCTTTTATTGTCAGAGTCTGCTGAACATGATCTTTCTGCTGACTAATTTTCATTTACAAGAATGAGATGTGATGCTGTTTCCAAAAAGCCTGTGAGGCTTAATCAAAAAGCCCAAGAAAGAACTTCCCTGTCATTAACATGGTACTAGTCAAGGTTTAGTGCTTTGTGCTGGGCCAGGATTCCTGTGTGGGTTCTTCCTTGTAGTCCTGATCAATGCACAGTCTGCGTTTGTGTTGAGTCATTGCCTTTTGGGTTGAAATGTGTATCACCTGTGTGTCTGATTCCCTAACCCAGCCTGAAAATACCATGTGTTCGAATTAATGTCTGGTTTAAGGTCTTATGTAGACCAGATTTTATGGGATTCAGTGGTTGTGATATTGGTTTTGGTCTTTGTATTTTAGCAGATATTTACTGATATAGTGGCTTTTTGAGGTTTCTTTCTGCCCTCCTCTGCCCCCCCCCCCCAGTGAATTATCAGTAGTGTAGTTAATAGTTACAACTAATTGTGCAGTCTCTCATATAAACAGACCTTGAACATAATCACAGGTTAATTTAATATTAAGGGTTCAATTTTGCTTATGTCTATACATTTTGGTATTTCTGCATAGGTTACAGTGTTTACATGGAAATCATCTCTAATGTAACGTGCTCTTTCTTTAACTGGGTTTGTGCAGGGTAGCTTTGAAAGAGTGTCATGACATTTGTATGCATATTTATTTACAAATTAAGATTACTTGCTGTTTTTTAAAATGACATGAATTTGTTTTTTTGGAGGCAATTTGTTAAAGTGCTTCTCAACGATGCCATGCATGGATTTTCCTATGTAAAGTAAGTAGCCTGTAAAAAGCCACCCAGTCTTTGAGCAACTGGGTAGCCCTGTGTATTTCCCTTAGCTTGGTAGCTGAAAGCCAGCCTCGTGCAAGGGAATGGAGGACTGTGATTCAGTTGGCGTGTATATTTTTGCCAGGATATTTACTGAAAGCTGCTATAAAAGAGTTGGTTTTTTAACAGCCTTTTCATAGTTGATTATATATTTTTTTGTAAATCTAAGATATGTCTTAGATTTACTGTATGCAGCTGGCAAATAGAAGAGAGCCACTGAATGCTTTGTTGAACTCTCTGGGTGTGTGTTGGGTAGGTGCATCATTCTAATATTAAATATGGATTGTTTATAATTTCATTTAAATGTCTGTAATGGCATTATGTGGCTTTTTTTTTTTTTCTTTGTGTTTTATTTTGTCAGGATAAATTCTGACCTAGTAGCTTAGATGGCCTAGAGACTCCTCCACCAGTCTGTGAATGGGATGGTAACTAATTTAAGTCACTTCTGTGCTGCCCCCAGCAATAGCACAGAGGTACATCAAGATAATTTTTAGGTTTTCTCTTAGCCTTTTACCAACCTGAATACTTTGTCTTGGATTTTCATAAGGAGAACTCAGAGTCTGTGTGAGTGATCTTATTTGGAGGAAAACAGTTATTTTTTCCTCAATACTGCAATACAAATGTTCATAAATGTTCAAAGGCATTAAAGGAGAGCTTGTAAGATTGTCTTGGCACAAACTTGAACAGCCAAAATATGTAATTATTTCTTTGCTGTCTAGCAATGTAGGGTACACCACTTTAAAGAGGTATATGCATAGTACTACCAGAAAGTTTTCCTCATTCTTAAAAGTATAGACTTTGTGCCTCAGAAATTATCCATATTTTGACATATATGACATAATAGTTTCATGACCATTATCTCACATTTCAGACACGGTACTGTAACTTCAATTTTATTGCCAGTTGCAATCAGGTATTCTCTGTGTAGTGTAATTACTCTTGCTTTAGACATCATTTACATTGTGTGCAAGAGTTTGTTCTCAAGATAGTAATATTCACACAGTGTTTAGTATCTTGCTCGTGCACAGAGCAGGAACATAACTGGGACATTGAAAAAGGTCAACATAGTTTGTCAACCTACTAAGGTAAGGACTCAATTCTGCAAATCTTGCAGAGTAAACAATATTCATCATTGAAGTTTAAAAAAAAAAAAATTCGGCTGTAACGCATACTAATTTAGCAACTGTTAGATTGCTCTTCTAGTACTGAAGATTGAGTTCTTCCTTCTGAGGCAGACAGTGCTGAGGTAGAAATACAGATGCATCAAATACACTGAGGTCTTGTGAACTGTGGAAGTGGTGTTCTTGTTTTGAAAATCCTAAGGATGTTAAAGAATTTGATCAAAATAATTATTTTTGAGGAAATCCGGGATGAAAATCTATCTGAGTCTGTCTTAATCTCTTTATTCTTTAATTTCCTGGTTTAATTTCTTAATAATGTACTGACTGCAGTGGTTTGCTGTGAATGAGTACGGTCACTTGGTTGGAAAAAAACATTTTCTACAAAATGGCTTGCCGCCTTCTGTTGGATGTTGTCTCACCCACAGGAATCTGGGTGATTTGATGGTTTATTACTCTTTCATCATCTTTATTTCAGAAAAAAAAAAAATCAGGTATTCAGAGGTAAGAAACTTTTTGGAATGTGATGTGTCCTGGAATTGTTTGAGATGCTGCACTGTGACTTATCTCCACTGATAAGGCTTGCCTGATGGCAGCTAAGCTTCTTGCAGTTTAGCATCCCAGAACTGTTTGATTGTACATTCCTTGCTTGAATGGAATAAACAATAAAGACGATTTATTTTTTCCAAGTTTGTTTTCAACAGGATCAGTTCCCTGTTTTCCACTTCTGCAGTCGCTAGCACTAGGGCTTTGGGTGGGGGAGAAAGAGCAGAGGGGCTGTGTTGTTGCTAAAAGGAAGTGACACGAATCCGGTGAATATGGCTGATGAAACTATGAGCTGGTATATTTTGGAAGTGGTCCGTCCTGCCTTACCACCATCACGCTCCAAAGGTCCCACCTGAGGTGAACATTATGCATTTAGGAGCTCTTTCCCTGGAGTTACTTCTAGATGCACAAGTGATCTCTGCGTAGAAGAGAGGCTGCCAGTAACGTGGTATGGCTAACAATGGCTCTGTGCCTCTTCAGTAGAAAGGGATCTGTAGCTCTGGTTACAGGAGCCACCAACTGCAGAGTGTCTTGCCCTAGGATGTAGGTTTCCGAGATGAGAACACATCTCAAATCTGTCAGTGACGGTAGATTTCCTGACTACTACCACCTTGTCTGGCTGTCTGCTTCTAGTAGATGGCAAGATGTTATCTTGAACCAGCCTTAGCCCTTGCTCCCCTTATAGTGTATTGCAATCCAGTGGCCAGACTTAGTTCTATCCTCTTGCATAATAGCCCTAGAAGTAGGGGTTTCTGCAAGTAAAGGCTGTGCAGCCCTCTAACCACAAGCAAATAGTAGTATTTGAATGGATGTCTTGTTTTTTACAGCTTTAGATCAAGTGGGAAATGGAACCTATTGGTGTAGGAAAATGCTAAAATGGTTAATGAGGTGATTGTGAAGATACAGTTTATCTTGGTAATAATAATGTTACCTTAAGGGGGAAAAAAAAAAAAGGTAGTCCCAAAATCTTCCTTCAGATCTTTTACAAAGAATGGAAAACCTAATTTCTTTTATGGTCCTAGGCTATGGAGTTGGGTTTTTTGTTCCCCTTCACACATTTTCTCTGGCTCCAGTTACATCTAAAAATGTATAAGCATGCTTACTTCAGGCTTCTTAATGTGTCTCTTATGTGAATGATTGCTTATTGTTCAGTTTACTGCATCAGTGTTTGGTGTAGGTAAATTCTGCATAAGCTTCCTTTCTGCTTTCAGAGACGGTCTTTCAGCTTTCTAATGTGCATCTTTCTGCTGTGAGACATATCACATGTATAAAAACTGATTAGATGCAACTATGTTTGCCTTTATCTTCATGAAATAGCTAATGATTTGTTGACTCATGTATTTGAGATGGCACTGCATCCCGTTTAGTCCTCTGCAGAGCTACTAGATCAATCTACTGTGAATTGCTGTCCCAGTTTCTTCAGTGGAAAGGGACTGGCAGCTGCCAGTCTTGCATCATGTTGTTCCAAAATCCTGAACACTTTTGTTCTATGGTAGGTGTAAAATAGCTATAGCTGTAGTATTTTGAAATTTAGGTTGGAATTAATTCCATCTTCCAGGACTTTGATTTCACATATACTTTGTGGCATTTGTGGATATCGCAGCATTTCATGGCTGAAAATTGTGGTTTTACACTGCACTTTCCTTGGTTTACCATGTGGTGCAGCATTTATAAGGCATGTCTGGCTGGTGGGGCTCTAAACAATACTGGCTTAAAGGTGCATGCCTAATTCTTGGGACATTCTGTTTTCAGAAAGGGGGCAATGGTGCCAGTGCAGAATAATGCTGAGAATTGCTTCTGTTGGCTGCTATTTACATGGGGCTGTGAATAGCCCTTCCACTCAGAACTTAATAGCTCTTAAGGTCCAAGCAAAGTAGTTTGCTGAATTCTGTTAATTTGCAGCTCTTGCTTCTTTTAGGCATGTCAGAATGGTTGAAGACAATTATTAGTTTAGGAAGTAGCAAGGATGATTCTGTTTTTTTTTTTTTCTCAGAAGCACCACATTAGGGGTTTTAATCTTTTAAAAACAAGCAGATAGTAATTGCCATGTCAGGTGTCATTAATGAGTACTTATTTAACTTCAATAGACTATTAAAAAAGAAAAGAAAGAAAAGTAATGTTCTCCTAGTAATCCTGGTATGGAGTATATGAACATCAGTCTCATTTATGCTTAGGTGCTAAAGCAAGCTGCGTTGCTGTATTAAATTAGATATTGTATAATTCTCCATTTACTTTGGGGACTTTATTATTGGCTGTTTTAAGTTTGGAACTGAGTTACAGAAGTTCCTGGGTTTTAATGTTAATTCTTTCATGCAATTTAGAAGTTGTTTTTATTTTCCTGAAGATAGGAATTCATGTCCCCACACTCTCCTGGCAAGTCTTTAGTCCCAATAACATTTGTAAAGGTTTTAACCAAGTGAACTGTCATTAATATGTATTATTTTCTTACAGTTATAATTTCCTAATGGAGTTGGTATCATTTAAGTTCAGATGCATGGAAAATGTGTGAGGTGGTTACTGTTTAGGTTGTATTGTATTTCATTACTCTCAGTCTTGTCCAGAGCAAAATTAGGGAAGTTCTTCACATCTATTTAAGGTTTTTATGACTCATCTTTTTGGGAATAGAAATACCATTTACGGTTTATCTGAAAGGTGATCAGAATAGTTTAATGTGCTTAAAATGATCTTTCATTTTGTAGTAAGTCTGTATCGTTGTGTAGTGGTTTTCAAGCAGGTAGCAGACTATTTCTTTAACTGTGACTAATGGAACGTCTGAATATCAGAAATTCAGGTTAACAGGAAGGGGGGGAGGCAGGACAGGTAGCAGATTGTATAATTCTACGTTATATCCATGAAATAAATCCAATGTGTAGGACTCATTCAAAATAGAATTCTTCTGGTACACAGAAAGTAGAGAATGTTGAAGAAAACTGCAATTTCCATGCTGATTTTGCAAACTAAAATGTTCCATGGTGCATTACAGGTTTGTTGAAGAGGAACCTGGTTGATGGATCCTCTCTTTCCGTTTTTTTTTTTTTTTTTCCTCTTCCCTTTTTATTTTCCTTAACCATCTCCCATAGAAACTTCAAGGTGAAGGGTGCAGGTTCTTTTAGTGGAAGACAAGCTTGTGAGATCTGGCTTAATTTTTATTTTGTTCTACAGATCTGTTTGCTAATAGGTTATTTGTGGTTAAATGCAGAAGACTTAAATTTTGCAACATTAACGTTTAGGTTCTTGTCATGCCAGACTGAGGGATGTGAATCATGTTTTGGTTCTCTGGTGTGGTGCATGGTGGAAGGTTAGGAATGTGAGAATCTTTATGAAAAGAAAAGGGTATTTACTGCTCAACGTAGCAAATAAAATAGAGACGACACTTGAGTCCTCTTACTTTCTGGGATTGAGTGCCACTCAAACCTGCAAGATGGTTATAACTCTTTGGATTTATTGTTGTAAGCCTCTTCTGAAGTTTAAAACATTTCTGTGGTTCATTGGTCATTCCTTCTAAAACACCACTGAAGGAGGTGGTAGATGTGCTTCTAGGCAGTGTTATGACATTCAGAGAAACAGCTGAGGGTGTGAGCTGTAAGCTCAAAAATAAATATTCCAAGCAAGTCCTGTTCACTAAGAAGGATTTTGATTCTGGCAGTGACACTACTGAGGATGTCTAAGGATGGCCCTGGCTATCTCATGAATGCTGCCGGTGGAAGAACTGATCTCCTTGCTCATCATGTGCTTATGCTGTGTCTTTTGTGTTCGACTCTTTCATAAACCATAACCATTCAATGAAACCAGCAAAAAGATGAGTATTTTCTGCTGCTGTGATGAGCTGAATTGTCTCCAAGGGGTCTGGTAAGTGCTGGTGTAAGGGAGAAAGGAAACTAGGGGGAGCAATGGGCAGTTGGAATGGTACAACCACCTCCTACAACCTGGTTTTATATGTGAAGGGATCGTAGTTTACATCAGTTCAGCTTCTCCAGTGCAAGGAATAGAGAAGTTAATTTGCAGCTAGTTAAACCTGGCTTGGATTTCCATGTGGAAGTGTCATGCTGGTGACTTTTGAGATGGTAGGAGAGCAAAAATGTTGTTTGTGTGTTTTGAGGGGGAAGTTGCACAAAGTGTCAAACAAAAAAGGACTTGCCCTTGAAAAAAATTGTGTTTCAACTTTTAACAAGACGGAAGTGTTTTATGCCATCCATTTGAAGATGTTCCTCATTCCAAAAAAGTAATAAAAGATGCACTGGTCTAGAGAGGTACGCCAAGGGCAAGCATGGCCTTCAGCCCCAGTTGTCAGGGCCCCCTTCTGAAGGAGGAGAGGATGCTGGAAACTGTGGTGACTGACTTGGGGAGGGCTTTTGTTTTGTGTTTTTTTTTGGGTTTTTTTTGTATTTAGAGTATGGATGTAACACTTTCACTTGGTATGTGTGGGATTTGGGCTTTGAATAGGGCTACTTGGTCAAATGGCAGGTAGGTTGGTGTTAGGCGGGTAGGGGTGGGGAAGCACCAGCTTTGAGAAGGTCTGCCAGGTGCCTGAGCTGTGCACCCATGACCGGAGGGGACAAGTGCTGGGCTTGCCCCGAACAGGTGTGTTGGAGAACTGCACTTATGCAAAAGCTTGAGCAATGGCAAACTTTTTAGGCTGTGAGAGGAAGGAGGTTATTGCTTGTGGGTCCTTAATGTCTGTTTTCTTCTCACCCCATTGCTGATGGTTCTTCTCTCTACCTCTCAGGGGAAGGAAGAGGAACCTCTTGCCTGTGTAGTCTGCCTAGGAAACCTTGTTTATTTCAGGAGCTGCCTCTTACAATACAGATTGCTCTGAGCATTGACTTTTTTTGAGACAGATGCTCTAATGGAAATAGATGTTTATATGTTAGTTTCTGAAATTTGTCCATTTAATCAGCTCTTGCTTTCAGAAAGGCTGTGTCAAACACAGAAGAATTTGTATTTCTATGCTTGAAACCCTGAGGTGCCAGGGAGTGCAGGTGCAGGCACTTGCTCTAACTGTTCAGTACAATCTGTAACAGTCTGTATTTCACCTGTTAAAGATGTGGAACCGTTGATTCACTTTATCTAACCTGTTACAGGCTACAGCTGTGACATGGTTGCTCTATTCTGTGTTACCGAAGCATCAAGTCAGTACCTTTAATGTTAATGACCACTTACCTTTCTAGCAAAAGGGGGTAGCAGTACCAGGTACCCATAACTGAACTGGTAATGTAGCTGATTATCAAGCTGTTAGTCCCCAAACAAGGTCTGCCAAGAGTACAGAATTTCTGGAGGGAAAAAAAAAAAAAGAAAATTGTTAACTTTAAATAGCCTCTGCAAGGAAACCTAAGGTATAACCGAGCTCAGTTAAGTTGGAAAATTCATCACATGGACCAGTTAGTAGCGAGGCAAACACCTTGTATTTATGGAAGAGCTAAAGAATTTTAGCCATGAAAGAAATGCTGTATGATTATAGTCTCAGTAAAATTTATTTGGGTAGGAGGAAGTGTTTAATTTCAGTCTGCTCCAGCCAGCTTTTCTGTAGTACTCTGTGATGCTAAATGCCAAGTAATCACTGTTTTTAAAAGTTATTTTGAAGTAAACTTGCATGTTACATGTAACTTAGGAGAAGAAACTGAATATTAAGTACACTTTGATCTGTCTTCCTGGTACAGATGCCTGCTGTGTTTATTCAGCTATACCTTAGTACTTTATCCTTAACATTTCTGTGGAATTTTTTGATTCTGTTAACAGTTTGCAGTCTCTTTTTCTTTAAAGAGTGGTGATTGAGCATTGCTATGTGCAGGTCTGACTTGAAATAGGCAGTAAACAGCAGAATTTGAAACATGTGGTTTCCCAGTTTGTTTAGTTCTGTGATGAGAACAGCTGATCTAGAAAAACCTTAATGGGATTATGTATGCTTTGATTTTATTAAAAGAAATCTGGTTTTGCCCAAAACTCCCCTACATAACTGTTGTAGGTTTAGTTTCATTTTGGATGCAGAACTGTGTGTGCCTTTATAAAGTCCAGGTGCTTCTGTCATTTAAACACTGTAATCTATTTCTACTCTTTGCTTTAAAAGCCTCTAAATTTGTCAGTATTAGTAATTCACTGATAAGATGTTATTTGGGCCTGAGTTGTGGTAGGAATGGTCAATTTTGACAAATCGGAGTGTGTACTTTTCTCCCTACCCGCTTCATTCTGGTGTGTGACACCAAATGGACAGCTTACTTGCTGTGGCACAGCTGGGATTTGGCTCTTTTGCCGAACGGGGTTCTCAGGTCTCCTGTGTGTTAATGTTGTAAAGGCGATCCAATAAGCTCTATGCATGTGTTGGATGAATCTTATTTTATGCCTAAAGTAATAAGGGATTATTTATATAATGTTGTGTTAAAAAATTACTGTTGTGGTGTTTCTAGAAAAGCACTCTACGAATTGTTCTAGTAATTTATAAATCTCTATCTATAGACAGGCATTCAGATTTTTAACATTAGAGGCTTCGTCTATTCCATGCAGAGCAGAATCAGGTATCTTGTCCATGTTTTTCTGGAGACTAAGATCAAAATTCTTTCTGAATTTGGCAAGCAACTTTTGCATTGTTTTTTGAACCTGATTTTTTTTATTTATTTATTTTTAATTCCTTGGTGCCTGCATCTTTGTGAAGTAGCTGGAATGTGCACACAGAGGTTCTGCTGGTAGGTGTTGGGAGTGGGCTGCCTGAAAGTGAAGTGTGAGACTTGTGCTTAGGCATGGAGATAGTCCTACAGATATACCTTAAGAAGATCCCTGCAGAGATGTCTGAACCTGAGGAAACTATAAATAATGGATGTCTCTGAGCACTGTTTAATACAAAGGAGGTGTTAGGGTAATGAAAGCGATTGATAATCCAAGTTATTTGGTGATATCCTCCCTCCTGAAATTATGTAACTCATTTAATTTTCTTAAATTATAATGACAATGGAATGCCTTTGAGTTGGCTTCATTCCAGTTAGATTTATCCAACTTGGTCAATTCTGATAGCCGTTATTTCAGATTCTGACTTTGCAACTGTTCTGATGTGACCTTTCTCAGAACAAGCTCTTTGCTATCAGTGTGAGCAGGTTCATTTTGAAGTGAAGAGTTTACAGAAACTGAACTAGGAAAAAGGCTGAGTCTTCAAAGTGGGAATGCATATTTAGTGGAAACGTTGTATGAGGCTTTTAGAGAGCAGTTTTTGTTTGATTCTGAAATAGTCTGGATGAAGTCCACCTTTTTAAAGTTGATATTGGAAGTTTTTTTTCTCTTCTCGTTTCTTGATCATGAATAAAATTAATTTTCTTCTTGTCAAACCCAGTTTCCCATTATTCTTCAAGTGGGAAAGCTTAAAAGCTTAAAACTTCTAGAAAACTTGAAAGGGTAGATCTTACCCTGGATAGGCACATTTTCATACTGAGTAGATGAAACAACATTTCCTGCTTCTTTCTTAGTGAGGCATGCTTGCTCAGAACAGGCAAAGCTTAAGAGGAAGCCTTTACCTGGATGTGGTTTCCAGCTCTTGTCCCTTTATATCAGCACCCTTCCTCTCAATCCCACAAGTGCTTTCAGGATCGGGTGCTTTTTTCCAGAGCAATTGCTGCTAACCTACAGGCTGTAGAGGCCTCTGACTAAATTGTGCAAGTGAAGATCTTGCTGCAAAAGCACTGAGGGACTTGGTGCACGGTGTTCTTTCCATTGAAGTGGTTTGTGTTATTAGCACGGAGATAATGGTGTCTGCAGCAAAGAAGTACTAGCAAAGTGAGTGGAGGAATGCGTTGTTTTAAAACTATTGCTATTCAAGGTATGTTTTGCCTTGTGGCTCTTAAATCCCACGCTAGGTTAACAGAAGCAATGACCCTGGAGGAGACAGGTGTAAGACAAGCTTTTTCTTCGTCCCACGGTCTTATTTTAAGTTTGATCTTTTTTTTTTTTTTTTTTTTTTCCAAGGGTTAAAAAAGTACATTAGTTCCTGAAGACAAAAGGGTGTGTTCAAAAGACACTTCAAGGAGAAAAAAAATAATACAAGAAATTAAGTAATTGGAGGTTGTAAGTACCCCGTGAGGACTATCTATTTAAATAGAGGTGACTTGCAAAGCTTGTGTGTTTTGTTTTTTTTTTTTTTTTTCTTTATGGATGTTGGAGCCACAAGGTCTACCATGATTCTTTTGAAATCAATTCTGGATATGAAAGTGAGGGAAGGATCTCACAGTTATGATAAGTCACAAGTCTGTAATTTCATTTTGCAATTATTTCAGTCATGCCAACTGAAGCTTTTCATGCTCATAAATTTAGTGGTGTTCATGATTAATCTAAAAATTAGAATTTGTGTTAAAATACATAGGCTTAAACATCCAGAAATCCTGTGACTGACTTTGCTGAGAGTGATGATATATTCACTGAAGCAGACAACATAATTCTTAAATGCTGGATAAGCCAGAAAATAACAATGACTGAAAATGGGCAATGCTTTTCAACTAACAGGACTTAAAATACGAGCCCTTGTCCGTAGGAATCCTTCCTGTAGAGGCATTTTCAGCCTGGTTGCTAAGAGAATCTTGGGTCAGTTGGTAGCAGTAGACATGGAAAAAATGGTCATTTTCAGTTTCATTCCCGAGCCTCAACTCCACTGGGACTATGGCAGTGTTAACCACAAGTGCCAATTGACAGTGCTCAAAGGGTACGTGGTAATTTTAAAATTCTGATTATAGGAGGTCAAATGCAAGCTGATGTTCACAAAAAAAGAATATTAGCAGAACTGAGAAAGAGCCTATTAGCAACTGGTTGCATCACTTTTTAAGGCTTGCTTTTTGGATGAGTAAGATTATTTTAGAGGTCATTATTTGTCTTAATACTGCTGCCAAACAAACATGAAGTCTTCACCTCTAGATAAACTTTATTTTGGTGGTCTTTGCTATTCTTAGTACAGCTTTCAGTCACAAAATAGAACTTAAAATAAAAATAATAGCAATAGTGAAAAGAATATATATGTCTGGAAATTGAGTACTGTGCTGATACTGAAGTGGTTGGGTAGTTGGTACCCTTGTATCTAGCACTGTTGGCGAAAGAAATTCTGCAAAATGTCAATTTATCTGTAGAACTGGAGTCTAAAACATGCAGAGTTGCATTGGAGGAACTTCTTGCTTTTGGAATAACTGGTTGTGGAGGCACATTCGATAGTCTGTAGGGATAGTCGAGAAATACTTCATCTCTAAGGTGTGAAACTGGTTGTGTTTAATCATTATCTCTTCTATTGCACCCTTAAACTTGAAGGGAATTTAGGTGTCCGGGACCGAAAAGGGTCAATTTGTCACAGGTTTCCTTTGCTTTGTTAAGATGGGCGTTCTTGAAAATGTGTATTCAGATGAAGCAGGACTAAGATAAAGTCTATTAATTGTTAATAACACAATAAAAAGGCCCAAGTTCCAGTGACATACAGGTGTTTGCTTAAATCTGTATTAAAACAATCTTTTCTGCTTTTCTTCTTTAATTATCTTAGTGAAGGCAGACATCAGTTACTTTGAAACTCAATATAATGGTTCAAGTCTTTCAAAGGTTTGCTCTAATAACTGGGGGAGAATGTTGCCAAAATACAGAAGAAATTATGAAGTGCAGTTTATAGTAATTGGTATAATGTGTTTTAAATTTAGTCTGTGAAGTCTACCTAGTAGAAAAACTACCGGTATTGGGAAAAACTGTTGGTACTAGTACAGTCTCAAACTAGACAAGTGAAGACAGACTTACTATAGCATTTATCGTTTGACTCCCAATAGTTTATACAGGTCTACCGAAACAATTCCTGGCACTGACAAAATTGCAGTTTACCTCTTCTCAATGCTTTGTGTTACAGTGCCTTAATTATAGTTAACCATGAAGTTCCAAGTGAGATAGATTTTGTCAACACTGAAATATTTTGAAAAAAATAGTGTTTTTTAATTTTTATTTTTTATACCCTATCAGGGATGTTGTTGGTGCAGATGGACTTAAAAGCTCGACTTGCAGGTTGTAGATTATCCTCTGTGCTTTCTGAAAAGATCAACTATAGGTTGCTGTTGTCTCGGTTGTGATACATTGAACTATTAGTGGCTGCCAGACTTTAAAGCCTGCTGGTTATATTGGAAATTGACTGCTGCTAATTTAGGGTTCAAATCCAGCCTCTAAGACAATATTTTTTGTTTTGTTTCTGACCCTTTGTACTGCCTAAGTATAGTCAATACCTGCTTTTGCTTTGGGATTTTTCTCTGGATTGCTGAGTAATAGGATCCGAGTTGACTTCGCATCTGCAAGGTCTGTTGGCTGGTGCTGATTATGGTGCATCCAAAATGAGCAGTGTCATCAGGCCCCAGCTGGACCGAGGAAGCAGTACAGCTGCAGCTCCCATGCTCCACACAGAATTACAATTTCCACCACCAGCTGGTTCTGCACGGAGCAGACCTCTGTGCCGCAATACCGCACTGGTCCTCTGTAGCTGCTGCACAGCGCTGGGTCTGTCTCGGAGATGCTGCCTTTTGTAGAGCTGCTCTGGCTGTGTCTTTTCACTGGGCTTCCCAGCCTGCTTCTGCTTTGTGCAGGGGCAAGGGGAAGCGAGAGGAGCTGCTCAGAGGAGAGCCGTGCTGGCCCTGCATTTCCTCCTAGGATGGTTCTGGTGCCAAGGAGTCGGCGTGGGGCTGGTGCTGCACCCGGGCTGGCTCCCCCGAGACCTAAGGAGGTTGCGAGGTAGCTCTGTAGCTCCTTGGCTTTGAGCAGTGGGCTTGGGCTGACTCTTCCTGGTGTGGGCCCCAGGCTTTGTTGCAAGGGACAGTATGTACACTATAGCTCAGCCTGCCTTTATTCTAGATAATGAGAGTCTGTCTCTGTGTATTGATTCAGTCTGCAAACAGTGGACTGCGCAGAAGTGGATCCCGAGTTTAGAGTTGTCCACTCTCAGACAGTGCAGCTGCTGTAACTTTTTATTTTCTCTCGCTGGAGGAAAAAAACCCTCAAACTTTGCCATGTGGTATCTCTTCTTTATCCTGATAGACAACGTTAAAAGCAGTAGTATTTCTTTAACAGCAGAGCACAGCATTCGTTCCCACAGCTCTGTAAAGCTCAGTGGTGTGGAATATGTATTTTAGCACATCTCCAGTTAAGTTGATCTGTTTCTAGTGGACTCCGAGTAACTAAAACTTTTTTTTTTTTAAAAAAAAAAAAACAACAACAAAACCAAAGCAGCAAAGACATGCTTAGACTTCTAGTGAAGTGTGTCTTGGTCCAGGGTTTGAGTCACAGGCAAAGCTCTGTTTAATTTAAAGTTTTGTGGGATCTGGAGTACTATTCTGTCAAAAACTTATATTATTGAGCCCTTCCCTTACAGTTTGTGATTCAAGTTAGGGTACAGGTATTGAGGTAGCTGCTTGTTTGCCCTTTTCCTGTGCCAAGCACACCCCAAGTACTGGTCTTTATGAAATTACCTATCAAGATAATAAGGTATAGAGTTTCCTCTTGGTCTGAGGTAAGGACTCTGATATCCTATCGAGTACGTGGGCTTATCTAGGAGTTCCACGTGCGTTTGGGCAGATGTCATTAAGCAACTCGGCCAGTAATAGTACTGAAATTTTTGTCTCAGGAGAACAATACTTCTTAAGAAGTTCTTAGAGAAAAGAATTAAGACAGTGTGTGTTAGTTTAGATAAAGGCTTACCCAAATGGTGAGCTCATTCAGCAGAGACACGGTGGACTGGGCACCTCTTGCCCTCACCACCTCAGCAGTTCCTTTTTTTTTTTTTTTTTTTAAGGGAAAAAGGTGGCAGCTTTAAAATGCAACCAATCTCACCTCTGGCATGCAGACATCCATTCCTGTCTCCACATTTAATTTCTCAGTGTTTAGATAAGGCTTATGCTGAGTCTCTGTTTTCCACATTTTATTTTCTTTTCTAGAGTCACCATTTTGAACTAAACCAATGTAGTCTAATTGCAGATCTTTTACTAGGTCAACCTATTTTACACTTAGAAATTAGATGCAACACAATTTCTTTTGCTGACTGTCTGTGGTAAAAGCTTACACAAAGTAGGCCTAAAGCAGCAAAGCCATGTTGTGTTTGAACTATAGCTTATGCTATAAATCACACTCTCCACCTTTTTTTTAAACTTCAAATGTTGTATTCTCCTCATATGCCTTGGCAACTTACTCCAGTAGCTAAAAGCAAGCTACAAATATTAGTCTAGTATCAAATGCCAGCTACTTGATCTAGCAGGAAAGGAGCAAAAGATGAAGTTTGAAGTCTTTGTCATTTAGATTATCATCTAGTTGTTGCTTAATTTTCAGTTACATATTTCAGAAGTCGATTAACTTGAATATAAGAGCTCAGTGCGGAGTGGAATGAGGACCTGATATTACAAAGCTTCTCTTAAAATGTGGGCACCCAAACTGTAGGCAATACTTCAGTGATAAATGGGAAGGAGACATGGTGAGTAGACTGCCAATGGCACTTTCTGTCTCTTGCAGCATTAAGTATTCACCTAGCCCTCGCTTTCTTACTGGCATAACTAGACTCCAAGAGAGTCCCTATGATGGAAATTTAGACTATATTCCTTTTTGTGTATCCATGATACTACATTTGACTTACCATAATACATATTGAAATAAATTCAATGTGAGAAGGAATCTGTTGCCATAACTAGTCCTTTGTCCTTACCTCTGAATTTGTCATTTTCTGATATTGGCAGATTTTACATTAAATATTATTCTTCCCAGACATAAGTACAATACAAGCAGTATTAAGCCTAATACTCATCTTTGCTGGACACAAATAGAAGCACCTTCATTTCCTTTTGCTGGTGGGCTCCTATCTACTCGTTAATTCGATTAATTAATCACAAAGGTAAACATCTAATCCACTTGAATTTAAGATTATGCAAGTATATTTTATGGGGTTTATATGCCTTGTGTTTAACTCCATGAAGTGATGATAATAGAAGTTTGTGATTGTGGCAGTTCTTGTGATGGAAGCTTGGAGCTTATGAGAGAAATAGGGAGGTTGTACTTTGTTCTTTATATGTTAAATATTTGTATTATGGAGGTCTGGAGACTTCTTAGGAGAGAGAAAAGAAACATTTCATTACTGTATTACAATATGATCTGATTAATTCTCAAATTAGTAATGTAAGAAACCATGCATTACAAATGAGCTTAGAAGCACTTCCTTTATTTGCTGAACAGCTAGTACGGCCATTGTAAGTGTTCCTAAGATGTGAAGCAAACATTAGAATCTGTGGAGTGTTCCTTCTGAAAGTATTTTATTTTCTGAATGTAATAGGACTTACAGTAGAAAAAGCAGGATGTAAAATTAAGTATTTATACAGTGTGGTTATGGCTGAATTGTGCAAGTCAAAACCTGTCCTTTCTTCTCTACCAGATATGAACTGATTTATATATACTCCAAATAGAGCATAGGGTACACTTCAAATTAGTCTATTTTAAGTTGTTTGGATGAACTTCTCTTAAAGTGGCTCTAGGGAAGATGGAGTTTAGTATTGCATTATTCCAAAGAAGTTGAAAAACCCATTGTACTTCTCTGCCTTTTTAGTGCAAAATGTTGTCCAAACTTTTGGAAATGAAGTCAGAAACAGCAAACCAGAGTCTTAAAAATAATATTTTGTTCCATACATCTGAAAGCAGTTTATGAAAAATGTTGTTAGAAACCTCAGATGACACCCTTCAATTTAAAGGAATAGTAAAATGAGTCATTCATTAAAAAAAAAAAGTTTATAGTGGTTTTTGTCCAGTAATAGGAAAAGGGATTGACTCTGGATATAAAATGCTGACCTTTATTGCATTTGCATTAGGCAGAATTATTAACATTGTACTGTAGAGGCTGTGGCACATTTTTGGCAAGCTGGTACATTCCTCCCTTTCTCTGTTGCTTCCTCCCACTCAAGAGCTTTTGTCTTTCTCCATCTGCTTTTTGAAGAGAGAATGTGGTATGCATAAAGACCTCTGAAACTGTAACTTGAGTTTGGATTTGACGTAAAGCTAAATAGTTACCTTAAATTCAGACTATGGAAATACGCAAAATTAAAAAGCCTGGTTTTCTTATTTGAATAAAACCAAATATAGTTAAACTGTAGAATCAGGCAGTAGGAAATTAACTGTCCAGACTTTTGTAACCAATACCTGGCAGAGCTGAGAAGCATCCACTGTGTAAATTAATTGTGCCTGCTCCATGCATGTTTGTGTATCATCTTTTCTCCAGTGAGAGAAGGCTATTATGAAAGGTGACAGTTAAATAAATATAAGAAAGAAACCAATAATTGTCATATCAACACAAGAAGTGTATGATAGTATGATGCAAACTACTGTCATGCTCTATTTTTAGGAAATATGAACTTGGTCTGTGGTTTTCCTCAGAAACCTTAGTGTCTATTGGATGAGTTTGTGTGGAAGAACAGTAGAACCTATAATTTGTTAGTATGGGAAGAACTTCAATTTTCACCATCAAACCTATTAGATGCTCCATGTAATGTAGCTGAAAATAGTTATGTGCTGTGAGCTGATACTTTGGACGAAGCTTTTAAGCCTCTTGTATGCAAAACCCTGTTAAGCAAGGTTCAAAGGTGGCTGCATGTGCTGCATGCGCAGATCTTTTATGAACAGCCTTGGAATGCTGCATGTGTGGTTGTTTCTAAAACAGATAGTAACTCCTACCCTCACCCTCTGTTTATATATAGACACAGATGAATTAAAAAGCTTGATTAACCTTCAGGCTGCTTTTTATTTATATAATGTATTGAAATAAAAACAAAATAGTCTGTAAGAAATAATGTTCTCCTTTAAATGGATATTAAAGTAGTTTAGAATTAAGTTTTTTATAAAGCTAAGAATCTTTTACTTTAAAGATATTTCCCTATGATGTTTTACATCTAAGGCTGAAGAATTATGTTCCTGTGATGAGGACAGAAGTGGAGGGGGGTGGAAAATCTGACTTTTCATAGACAAGGATATTTAAAAATGGGGCATAAATAGTAAAACTAACTTTCCTTTTTATGTCTTCTTCAATTTTATGCAATACTAACAACAGAAAGTAGGTCTAATACTTGTTAGGAAAAAACAGAAAATGTTCTGTACGAAACATGGAGACATGGCCCATTGTTTTCTGAATGTTGCAGTTTCTCAAGTTTTATAAGGTGCTGTGGTCTTAAGGGAGTATAGGAAAATGTTCTGTAGCAGTATCCTGCAGGTCTTGGGTCTGTGTGTATGCAGTTACATTTAATCTCAGAAACAATTTCAAACTGAGTAAACTAGGTGCTTCTTTTTAAAAAAAGTAGTATTAAAAAAAAAAATCTCTATTTCCATAGATTGTATATACCTCCTTGGAGCAAGGTTTCTGGCTGTCACTGTGCTCTTAGTCATGGGAAATTCTCATCTGCCTTGCCTTTACAGTTATAACCATTATCCTGAGTTAGAAAATTTCTGAAAAAGCAGAGGAGCTAATAATTTGATAATGGAAGACATCTGGCTACTTCCAGATAAAGATTTTCAAGTGATGGCAGATACTAAAAAATACAGACATACAAAACCCCAAACCAATAAACCATAAGCAAGGTGAGGAGGGGAGAAATATCTAAATATCTTCTCTAGGAGGTTGTCGTGAAAGTTCAGAAACGCTTAAGCAGGTGGGGTTCAGCTTTACTGGTGACATGTTGCATCTTGATGGCTCTTGTTTCAAAACTGTTGGTGAGGTCAAAGGTTTTCAAATATTCAACTATCGCACAAGCTTTTCATCAGTGTTAAATCCAAATCCTTAGTGATACACTGACATTATGGCTCTTCTATCTCATCTGTTGTCTTTGTGTACACTGGCTAACCACTGCTGCCATTTTCTGCCCTTCACATATTCAGAAAGAGAAACTACAGACCACTTGAAATACTTTAATCTGTACAGTTACTGGGTTTTCCTCCAGAACAGCTTAAACAGCATGTTCATTTAAGTAAAGTTGAGTTAGGGAAACATTGGTTGTGCAAGTAATGCTTTTGTCCATGTGGGCAAAAAAATTTTTCTCATCCAGTGGTAACCAGCGTAATATAGGATATATGTATTTGGGTTGCCGTTTCGTCATTTCATTTGTAACGTAGAATTTTGAGATTTAAGTTTTCCTGTACTTCTTATATCGTTCTTGACATTTCAAACTGCAAAACTGTAATGGAACCAGCAATATGGTTCTGGAAAGCTAGTAGAAAATTCCATTATTCAGCATCTGAAGACCTTTTAGTTTTTTTTTTTTCCTGGTTGTTTTCTCATCAGTTGTGCACAGAAGTCATAGTACGTGTATGTGCAGTTTAATACAGACAAGTGACCTGGTGGGGACTAAAATTGTAGTATTTAGTAGCCTGGTCATACCAATATTTCTGAAAACAGAATTTCCTTTGAGAAATTTGGCCTAGCAGTGCTCACTATTAGTGTTCCCAGTTAGTGCTCAGGAGTGCTGTGATGAGCTTGTTGCTGGCTTTCATACTGAAGATGTATGGTATTTCTAGCCCTGGAGAGAATCTCATAATTAAGGATAGTTTTGTCCCCCTGTACTCGGCACTGGTGAGGCTGCATCTCAAATACTGTGTTCAGTTTTGGGTCCCTCACTACAAGACACTGAGGTGCTGGAGCACATCCAGAGAAGGGCAATGAAGCTGGTGAAGGGTCCAGAGCACAAGTCTTGTGAGGAGAGGCTGAGGGAACTGGGGGTGTTTAGCCTGGAGAAATACCTGAAAGGAGGCTGTAGTGAGGTGGGAGTTGGTCTCTTTTTCTCAAGTAACAAGCAATAGCACAAGAGGAAATGGCCTCAGGTTGCACCAGAGGAGGTTTAGATTGGATATTAGGAAAAAATTTTTCACTGAAAGGGTTGTCAGATATTGGAACAGGCTGCCCAGAACACTGGTTGAATCACCATTCCTGGATGTATTTAAAAGACATGTAGATGTGGCGCTTAGGGACATGGTGTAGTGGTAGACTTGGCAGTGCTAGGTTAACGGTTGAACTTAAAGGTCTTTCCCAATCTAAACAATTCTGTGATTCTATGATATGTTTCATTTCCTTACATACAGTGAAATCTATAAAATAGGATAGAAACCATTGCTAGGGTCTTAAACTATTGAGTTCAATTTTGGGTTTGGGGCACACTGTAAATAAAAAAAAGTAGCAGGAAAACCATTCCCCATACTAATGGTACTTAGATATTTTTTTTCTTCTTTTTTTTTTTTTCTTCCAGACTCATGTAGCATAAGCAGATATGCTGTACAACAGGTTTTATGTTTTAATTGATGATCGTTAGCAGTGGCCAAATGGGGTGAGATCTGGTATCAAACACAGAAATTTTATTTGGGAAAGAAAAATAATATTATGAAATGGTGCCCAGCATGGAAATGATAATTTATACTAGTTAATATAAGTTTCTCAGTTTTGTAAAGTAAATTCCATTTCTTTAGAAGTCAAAGTAATTATGGACCAAGTGGAGTTGTCTGAGCCATCTGATCTGTGCATCACCGGTAAGAACTGTCTGCTTTGCTGTGCTGAAGCTTTTTCTGAATGCATGTTTTGCCAAGAAACTAAATACTGCGACTCTAGTAGAGCTGTGTATCTGCTAATTACTGGATGCTACCAGTTTCTGGACCAAAATATTTATTTAAAAATCTTTTAATAAAAATACTTATTGTCAGTCAATCACGCTTTGCTTGGATGCGTGCAGAAAGAACTTGTAGAGGTACAAAGCAGTCTTTTCTTTCCAAGCTCAGATGCCACTTAGACAAAAATGCTGAGTGTTGTGACCCATAGTGGTGTTTCAAGTCAGGCTTTCAAATACTTGGTCAGAATTGTGTTGATACAGATGCAGCTTTGGGTCTGCTGGCCTTTAGGGAGGCTTGAGATGTCATGGGTCTCACATCAATGTGTGGATTTTCACTTCTTGTATTGAGAAGTATACAATTTTGTTTTTTGAATGCATGGAGGGTAATAGTAAGTAGTACATGAAAACAATTTAAATAAACAATACTAATTTTTATAGAACCTTATTTTTTTTCTGTACTCATTTGTTTTGGTACTTGTTCCATAGAGTTTTGAATCTGATGGGTTAAAAAAAAATATTGATTTGTACAGGTATGATGTATTTTCACTAGTAAAAATACTTGTTTGGGCAGATTTTTGTATTCACTACCACACTTAAACAGGCATGAAAAAACCTCACTGACTTGCTTCTGAGGGTACCACTCCCAAAATTTCTTCATCTGCCATTCTACTTCTGTTAATCTGGTTGTGGAAATTAGTAGATGAAACAGCTGCATGCTGACTGTTTCAATTTTAGTGTGGTTTGGGGTCAAACAAAAATAGCAGTACTTACGTTGGAAAGAGGGAGGACTGTGCTGAACTGATTATACTTGTAAATGTAATGGAGTTTTACCTAGAGCACTGAGCCAAAATGGGTGCTTGTTTTGCAATAGACTTAATTAAAGTTTTGTTTAAAGGCTTTTTTGGTAAACCTGATAAATCAGTTTGGGAGCCACTGATTTGTAAGGAACTAGTTAAGGATGTACTGTTGGTTTTGGTTTTGTTGTTTGTTTTGGTGTTTTTTTTCTGTTTCTACATTTGTTCAGACTTCTTGTGCTTTTAACAGTTGCCTTATGTCACGCAGTGGCAGAGTGGCTGGAATGCCTTCAGCTGGAGAAGGTTGTCGGAGAGAACATCAACAGCATGGCACAACTTATACCTATGTATGGAGGAGGAGGTGCTAGGAAGGGAACATTCAAGTTGTATTAATTAGCGAAAGCCCTCTACACACTTGTGTGTAGGCTGATCACTTGTGAGCTTGAGGGAGGGAAGATGCTGCTGTCAAGTCCTATAGCCACTTTATGCTACCCTAAGAATTAGTCTCTGATACATGACACTTCTTATCAGCCTCTGTCAGACACTTTCTGAAAATCCAAATATGTTTTTCATCTTCAAACAACTCAGCTAAATGTAGTTGACAAGAATTCTGATGGACAGCTAAAGTATATCTGGATTTCTACAAAACTGGGTTTTGTTTGTCCCACTTATGAAGCTCAAAATAATTTATTATTTTGAAACAGGCTAAAGTTTGGGAATACATTGTTTTTTAGAAGTGTAAAGATGATCTTATTTTTGTCTGTCATGACAGATACCAAGCTGTTACTATCAGCTATCTTGTGCTTCCTTAGAGCTTTCACTGCTGATGTTTGGGACACTGTTTAAACCAGCTTATCACCATAAGGTATGGTTCATAACTAGTTCTCAGAATTGTTCCAGCACCCTTTAAATGTGAGTGCAACATTCGCTATCCTGTGGCATAAAATCTGGCTTCGGGATGTGCATGTTGGTAGCTCAGTCACTTGCAGTGTACAGTCAGAGCTCTGTAATGCATACTATCCAGACCCAGCGAGTAGTTTAAATTATTTGTTCTAACACTTCACCTCTTGGAATACCTATGGCAGTGCCGTGCCCCAGAAGTGCAGGGCAGGCTGTAAGGTATGGGTTGATACATAAGATGAAAGAGCTGTGTGTTCTAAAACACCAGAATACATAACCACTGGGATGCATTGTTTCAGTCTCCTGAAAGTAACAATTCACTTTCATCAGGGTTATAAACAGGGAAGTTGCACTGCTGTTGAGGAGACAGCTGTTTCACTACCTTATCGCGTTCATTCCCTTGCATATCACATCTGTCAATCAGGCTCTCTGTTTTTGGCTGCAGAAGCAAATTTAGCCATCATTAGCATGACACTTGTGTTGTAAGGGTTAAGCAGGGTAGAGAGACAATTTGGAGCTAATTGTAACCAGCTGGTTAAGGTTCTCTTGGTTTGTTTGTGTTGTCTTAAAATGGTTGTTAGAATATGTCCAATAAGAAGTTTTTCAGGAAGTACCTTTTCCCTTATTTTACTTCATTGAATCTGAATGTAACTGCACCTCCTGCTTGTGTGTGCGTGAGAAATGACAGTAATGAAACGTAGAAAAGATATGACTGGGAGTGGCTTTGGACCTCAGTTCCCAGGTAAGTGTTCAGGGACATGAAGGGCAGCAAGAAGGGCTTCTGCATCTATCAGCAGCCAAAGGAGGACTAGGGATAACATGGAAAAAGCTGAGGTACTTGATGCCTTTTTTGCTTTGGGCTTTATTGGTAAGATTTGCCTTCTGGAGTCCCAGGCCTTGGAGACTAGTGGGAAGGTCTGGGACAGTGAAGAGTTAGCCTCAGTAGAGAAGGACCAAGTAAGGGAACATTTAAATAAATTTGCTACAAGGAATCCTGTGGGACCTGGCAGAATGCGCCTATGAGTATTGAGGGAGCTGATGTTGTAGCAAACCCTACTCAATTATAAGACTGCGACAACAGAAGATGATTCATGAGAACCGGAAGAAAGAAAATGCCACTCTTGCCCCCAAGAAGGGCAGGAGAGTCTGGAGATGTACAGACTGATCAGCCTCACCTTGTTCCCCGGGAAGATGATGGAGCAAATTCTTCTTTGAAGCTATTTCCAAACATATGAAGAACAAGAAGGCGATTTGCAATAGTCGTCATGGATTTATGAAGGAGAAATCATGCTTGACCAACCTGTGAGCCTTTTCTGACAGAACAACTAGGTTGGTGGGTAAGGGAGGAGCAGTTGTTATTGTTTGACTTATAACGGTGCTTTTGACA
Organism: Tyto alba; assembly: GCF_018691265.1. NCBI lineage: Eukaryota > Metazoa > Chordata > Aves > Strigiformes > Tytonidae > Tyto > Tyto alba. The sequence continues at coordinate 9,546,561 of NW_024881280.1, forward strand.
TTTTCTACCTTAACACCCTCATTGACAATCTAGCTGATGATGTAAAGGCTGGAGAAGTAGACAGTGAGGTAGATTGCAAACTGGCAGAAATGCTGGGCTCAAAGTCCAGCTGGAGCCCAGTTACTAGTGGTGTATCCTAGGGGTTGGTAGTAGGGCCTGGACTGTTTAATATCTTCATTAATGACCTGAAAGATGGGACAGAGTGCACCCTCAGTAAGTTTGCAGATGATACAAAATTGGGAGGAGAGCATGGCGCAACAGACGATTGTGTTGCCATCAGAGCGACCTTGATAGGCTGAAGAAATGGGCTGACAGGAATCTTATCTTCAAAAATAGGTTCAACAAGCAGATCTGCTAGAAGAGTGTCTGCATGCCAGCACAATTACCCCCATACTTCACTGTTCATACCATTGCTGGCTGTTGGCAGACTGCTTGTACTTGGGCTTGGGCAGCATACTGCCATTTAAGCGTGGTGGTTAGACTAAAAATATGCAAAACTGTTTGGAGAGGGCTATCAAAGTCATAGAGAGGAATGTGATAACAAAACTAAAACATTTATTCTAAGGGTACTTGAGGTGTTGAGGAGGCAATTTTCGCAGCTCTGGACCATTATTTAAATGTTACTTGATATCAGAGTTCAATGAAGCAAGGATTGTGAAAGTGGTTTTAATCACAGTTTATGTAATTATTTACCCCTTGAAAACTTACAGGGTCACTGCTGTCTAGCCGTGTGTTGCTGAACCCAAGGTCTGTTGTGCTTGGTACAGTGAGCCCTGCTGCCACAAGTTTGGCATGTGGTTTGTAAGTTATTTCTTCATGAAAACACAGCATCTTGTCCAGCTGACTTTGTCTTCAGAACTAGTGTTGCCACTTTATTGTTTGCTTGAGCACATCTTTTTCAAGATTTCAGATGTTCATATAGTCTTGGTTTGCAGTTCTCATCTTTAGAAATGTTCTAGCTGGAGTTAATGGTTGCACAAAAAGTGGATTGTGAAGAGACAAAGCCTTTGAGTATGAAGGCTAAGAGGAGTGCTAGGAACAGGCTCCTTAAGTTGTCTGTTTATGAGCAACCAAAATAGCTTTAATAGAACTGCTGAGGTGTATATTGAGCGTCTTGTGTGTAGCCATATAAAGCATCCGATACAAGAAATTGGAGTCCAAAAGAAAGACTTGGAAGATGATGACCTGGATTGATTGTCATGCCCAAACTTGCACAGTAAGTAGGTGGTGTGTGAACTCTGGAAGGTTTTCATAAAGCTTATAAAGCAAAAATCTACTGTGACTGCACTTGCTTGAAGGAGTGAAAAGCAACAGTTTTGTAGAATCAGTGCTGCATCTGATCTTAGAAGCAAGTAATAGTTTACAAGGTCCAGGAGAAAAACTTGGAATATCTATATGCTACAAATGATGCTCTGATACACTGGGCTTTTTAGCAAAAATGTGTTATTTAGGGCTTTGTTCTGCTCGGTTGTAGTCCATCTTTATTATGGTCTGCAACCATGACATCCTTCCATGGCTTTGTTCTTTCATGAATGGTGGTGTGTGACTGAAAAAGCCATCACTAGCTTCAAAATTATAGGTAGTATCTGGAATGGAGATACTTGTCAACATAGTTAAACTGAATTTTTTTTTTTACAAAAAAAAAAAAAGCTTGGTTAATGTAATTATGCAAAAAAAAAAAAATCTTAACTTGGTGCCACTAATACTTGATGCATATGTTCATCTATACACACAATACCTTCATGGGCTTCTGTGTTTGCCTTTTTACTTATGTTGGCTTGGCAGATTTGGCAGAACTAAGAGTGGATTTTATTAGGGCATCAGTGATAGATGTTCACATGTATTCACTTAGATAACGAAGTTGCACAAGTATCATGAGTTTGTATGGGAAGGCTGAAGGCAGGTTGGTTGACCAGAGGTTTAACAAAAAAAAATCTCTCCTAGTGTACTGAATCTGGAAATACTGTTCTATGTATATGCTCTGTGGATTTCAAGGTACTGTTTTATAAGCACTTTTAAAGGGACATTCTCCAGCTTATTTATAAATCAGGCTTCTGAAGACTTAAATTTGCTGCACCATTTTCTGTTGACAAATATACCTAAATGCCTATGCATCATCATACTGCAATCAGTTGCAATCAGTTCAGCAATTGCTTAGATAATCCTTGTTGGAAGGAGTATGTCAATGGAGAGAGGTTCTGTTTTAATCCTAATAATGCAAGCCAGAATGTCTGTTGTCTGCTGGATTGTTATTTGAAGTGGATGCCAGAAATTCTCACGATAAAATCAGTGATAATCATTATGCCAATTTAAGGAGATGCCAGCTCCACCCCAGAAGTTCATAGGTAGCAAAATCTGGAAAACTTGATCCAAGATAAGACTGTATGTAGGCTCTGGAACACTTACCCCAAATGGGGGTACACAAATTCTAGAAGTGTGTCTGCCTGTGTGACCTTACTTTTATTTCTTGTATGTTAAATTGATCTTTGGATTTTGAGATGGTCTTGGCAGGGAATTGATAAGAAAAATATTTATACAGTTGCAGCTGTGTGGTTCTTCCTCACATGTATACTTGATTCCAGATGTCTAGATCCAAGCAGGAATTAAATGGGGTTGATTTTCCTTTTAAAGGGATAGTAGTCAGTCAGCTCCCTGATACGTGCAGTGGAGTGACTGCTGTGTAGTTTGCTGAAGATTCTGAAGTGGCAATACAGTTAAGTATGTTAACAGAGGTGGTTTCTCATTTAAAATAGGTGTAATTATGGCACAGTGTAATATGTGAACCATAGCATTACAAGCAGTTAAGCAGTCCAGGAGGTTATAAAAATTCAGCCAAGGTTTTTTGATAAACTGTACTCAGTCTGAAATTGGACCTCAAGAGCTAACTTTTGCATTTAGCTCCTGCTCAGTGCAGTTTCAGCTGAGCCCTAAAAATACAGTGAAAGTAAACCAGTTTTGTAACAACTCTTTGAAGTGAATTTTTTTTTCTTGCTACAAGTTTGTACAAAGCCCAGGCAAGCAGCTCACAGTACAGCTGCACTTTCTAAAAATTTGTTTATGATTTTTTTCCATCTACTAACATATTTAATGGCTATTTAAAATAGCATTTGTGAATTTAGCAATACTTTTAGTTCTTGAAAAATAGAGATCTCATTCTTGCTTTGCTTTATAGGAAAGGGTGTGTATATATTATAAGGATAGTAACCGGAATCTATAAATCTTGACATCTGGTTTATTCAGTCTGGATTATGTGATTTGCTTTGTCATTGTGTAAAAAGTACAGTATGTAAGTGTGCTTCACTGTTTGAACTTGGATTTAACATATGCAAGCTCCAATTGGACTCTGACTTGGCTCTGTGTTTTGCTGTGTGTTGCTTGCACAATTTTCTTTGCTTTGGATAAAATGACATTCTGTCCCTCAAAAATTCATAGCTGTTATTTTAATCTGGTGTTAAAAACTGAGGTAATGCATTTTATCTAATGTATTAAGAACTTGAAGTTGAGAAAATATTAACTGTTGGAGATTTCATCTGCCAGCTTTTTTTCTTCTCTCAGTTTGAAATGCAAATATCTAGAAATGAAAACTGATTGTTGACACGTGGTAATTGCACTAAATATGAGAGCAAGCTCACCCAACTGTCTCACTCCAGTAAACATTTTTAAGGGTTTATAGCGCTACATAATAAATAGAGCACCAAATCTCACTGAATGAAGCTTTTATATAGTTTCCAGTAGACATTTTACTAAAAAAAAAAAAAATGAAAAAAATGTTGCTTGTTTGCTCAATGATCTCCATTTGCATGAACTTCAAGAAAAATGTAGAGATCAGTGCTCCATCTTGGCCAGACATGGTAACTAAATGTAAAGGTCTAATAATAAAAACACAGTACAACCACATTTGAAGTAGTCATTCAAGTAGTCTGGGCCAATATTTTTGTTAATTGTGTACTTGAGGAGATAAAACTCTTTGACCAGTAAAGCAGTAATTTTACTCAGGAGGGAAATTGGTAAAATATTACCTTTTCACTTGGGAGCCTTGCAGTTTATTGTTGACCTAAACAACTTGTTCTAGCAGGACTTGGTTCCAGTACTAAGAAATAGGGAAAATGAACCTGATAAAATAGTTGTTGACCTTGTTCCTTATGTCATGAGTATCTCCTCGCACGTTTGGGGATTTAGTCCTAAAAAAGGAAACACAGAAATAGCCACAGTAAACATCCCATCTTTCCTAGACAGATGAATACATTTTCCTTAGTGAACTGATAAATTCCAAATCTCTATATTGGAAGAAATAGCAAATAAATATTTTGTTCTGATAAATCAATTTAAGGAAGCATGTAACTTCAAAACAGAATGGTTGTAATAAACTAAAGCTTTCACACAAGACCACCACATACAGAGGTTAACAAATATATTGTTCCTAGTTCCCTGCAGCTGCAGAAGTGGACATGTTCACCAGGATTTCTGAAGTAGAGAAGGCTTGGTTAGAAAAGCCTCGATGTTCTTAGACAATAATTATTTTGGAAGCTGAAATAAGTAACTAGCAAAACTGTATTTATTATCCTAATCTCCAAATTTGCACGCTTGTTACTGCTTTCCTGACAGGATGTTTTGGAGGACAGTGTGTCCCTCCCTTGAGGTCAAGGCAGGACAGGGAATAGATCTTCATCCTTAAGAGCTGGAGCTATTTTAAACAGTGATGCACCTTTGATATGTGATTGTCTGCAGAGAAGAGGGGTATCAGCCACAACGCTTCCTCATATTGTTGTGTACTCAGCACCACGTCACTATGAAAGTCTCAAATCTTTACAAAGTCCATGTTGTAAACTAGAGAGTGTGCAAACCTGTAATTTATGAAAGCTCAATTTCTTGGAGACCTTTGTACCAATAAGTTTAAAACTCTACCCTTGCTTTGTAGATACAGTTTAGCAGGTTGATTTATTTCATGTGACACAGCTGTTTTAAATGTAGCAAGATAAACATTGAGGGGGACTTTTGGGGTGTGTTTTGGTTGCTTGTTTTTTTCCTTTTTTTTTTTTTTCTTTCCCACCCCTCTCACCCCTCCCCAAATCATGACTTTTAATTTACATCCTTCATATCTATATAGACTGATTAGTAAAAAAAAAAAAAAAAAAACAAAACAAAACACTTTATAGTAGAATTAGAGGGCTGGGTTGGTTGGGATTTTGTTTGTTTGTTTTTAAAGCTATGTCTTCTGCTGGAAGTCTCCTTGTGAATTTACTTCTGTGAAGCTCTTCTCTTCTGTCCTTACAGAGCTGTGAGTTGGTGTTAGGTGGGTGCTGCTTTTGGATTACTGCTCTTCATTACGTAGGTTTCCCAATCTGAAGGAGTGTCACTCCTTCAGTGGCATGGATGTAACATTTCAAGAACTAATTGACACAGGTAATGCAGGTGGTATCGTGACAGCTAATGAAGATCAGGCTTATTTCCTCACTGGCCTGCACACTAAATTCTGAACCAGTTTATTATGTTTTCCCAGGTGTAGCACTCTGCTTATGGGGATGCTGGTCTAGAAAATCTGTCATGAAAATGGTCTCCAAAAAAGGTGAATGACATTTTACTGCTGACATATAACACACTTTCAGATGAGTGCAAAGGAACTGTCTTTGTAAATTAAATTTTGAAGGGGTGTATATGTGTGTTATGCTGTGTTGTTTTTTTTTCCCTAAAATCTGAATGTAAATCTAATCTCTGATTACAATTAAAACAGCTGCCAAAAGACCTAATGCAATGTTTTTGTAAGTGGTTAGCTCTTTTGGGCGGAGGGTTGGGAATGAATATCAATTTTCATCAGAGGTTTGATTTTTCATGTTAGAAAAAAAGGGCTGCTCTATTCGGCAGTAGACTCTACTGACCAGAATGTCTTTTGTAACAAAATCATTGTTACTCCAAAGCTGTAGACTTTGCTTCAAGGTAGGAGTTTTAGGCACTGATACTTCCTAAGAATTGAGGATTTAAGTATCTGATTTGCAGAAAGCAACATGCCAACTTAAGCTAAATATATAGGATTCTAATAGAAAAATGATACAGTAATTAATAGCACCTAGCAATTTCACTAGGCATCAATGTTATTTTGTAATACTAAGTAAACTATACATAGTTTTGGTGCACTGGTGTCAGCTGTAAAGCAAATCTCTTCCCTTTAAAAGGAAAAGAAAGATGGGAAAAGGAAGGGAAATCATGCGAGGCAGGGTGGGTAGGCTATTTGGATTAGATTTAATATTCACAACATGGTGGTGTGTTGACTACTGTGATGAAAACTTTCTATTAGTACCTCCAGAGAGATGGGGAAGAGGGGATTATAGCTGTGACTTTCCTACTGAGAGTCTTTAATTTTGGTTTCTACAGAAATGAAGAGGACAATTGTCCACTCCTGAGCCTTTCTGAATATAAATGTGATCTTGCCTTTCACTTACTGGATTGATACTGTGGGTTGGCTTGTGAATTTTTTTCTTTTCTTTTTTTTTTTTTTTTTTTAAGCTGAGAAGTGCTTTCTTTCCTCTGCTGTTTTTAATGGAACGGAAAATAGAGATGAAAAGGCATGAATTCTCCTTGAGGCTGGAGTTTGCAGAGGCACTTTTCTCTGTCTCCTTTGCGTGGGTTGCTGAGGACTGAAACCGGTCGGGGCAGCGGGGCAGTCCACCTGGGAAGCTGTGATGGAAGGGCACAGCGGAGCGCCGCTGGGCTCTCTGAAAACCTTTGTCCTCACTGTACAAAGTACATACAGTACTAGTCCAAGCTCTTTAACCCGTAATCCCAAGCATAGTAGAGATTTGGATCCATGTAATTCAGGAAGCATTTCTCTGTATGGATGAACAAGTGAGATAAGACTTTCTAAGAGCCCAGCGTTATTCTGCAGTGAAACTTTACAAGTTAAGTGAGTTGGAAGTCTGGCGCTAACTAAAATTTTGGTATTAATATTAGGACTTGATTACTTTGGTTACATGAAATCTGGTGGAAAGTTGGGGGTGGTTTTGGTGGTTTTTTTTGTTTGTTTGTGGTTTTTTTCCCCCCCCTTACATTTGCTTATAGGATATTTTGCTATGAGTGAATGTATTCAAAACATAACACTTTGCTATGTGTTTAAATGGTAATTGGTGTTGGGGGTGGGTATTTCCTGATACTTAATGATGGTGTAGAAGAGCTAGTCATCATTGTCCCGGAAATACCAACTCCAGATTAGATAGAGTTCAGTTATCTAAAAGATATTTCAGTGTCCGTCTGAATGTGGTACGTTGTCAGAGACATTGTGTTCATAATAGCATCTTGTTTTGGTGTTTAATTATAGAATAAGTAGTGGTATGTGTGTTCTGTGTGCTATAAATATGTCATCTTGGAGTCACTGCCTCTGCTGCCCCAGCTTTTGGGAGGTGGTCGGATGGTGTTGCCTAAAACTCGACTTAAATTCTGTAACTGTAAGAATTGCTTTTGGATTCTCAGATTAAAATATACTTGCTACCTCTCCTCCTCCCTTGGCAACCAGTTATGTAAATTTTACCATTTATGTAAATTTTAAAGTATACTTCAGTTTTTGGGATTAAGACTGCATGTTTTTTCAGGTTGATCAGATTCCCTTCCACTTTCAGAATGAGAGTGATGATTTTGTGAATGCTCAGGAAGCATTTTTCCCTCAAAAGTCTTAGGAATTGTTTTATTCCCCAGTAATGTTTACATCAACGTATGTTCTTCAGTTTACAGATTGACGTGGTGCATGTATGCATTTCTTCCATGTCATTGACAAGAAATTAAAGCACTGATATTAGAGAAAAGTAATGGTTTATTCATTCCCTTTTCCCCCTCCACAACCTTTATACAAATTGAAGGAGGGGCTTGTTTTGCTTATTATACTCTTTCCTACCATAGTAAAAAGCATTTTGATCTTGTGTTGGATTTTCACAGAAGCTCATCAAACTCTATTTCAAGGTGAATTACCAGTCTTTTGATAGGGTTAAGCAAATGCCATGATAAACTTCAGATCAGTGTTTAAGAGATCTTGAGAGATAAAATACCAGTAAGGCTGAGTAATGTTTCCTTTTTAATCCCATTCATCCTGCTTGGCTCAGTAAAGATAAAGATGTGCCTCCTCCTTGCAGTAAAGTGTGCAGATGTGATAAAGGCTTTTGTACCAGCCAGTAAACTGAACTGGTCAAATAAACTAGATGTGGAGTGTACAGTAGATGATGCACAATGATCCTAATAGCTTTGGTTATGTAAAAACAAAACAACCCCCAAATTGCTGGTGGTCTCCTACATGATAAGTGTATCTTGTTACTGTATAGTTTGTCCATTTGTTTCTGTGCTGTTTTTTCAATACTGAGAATTCTCTCAAGGGCCTGAAATTCCAGGTATAATTTATCACCTAATGTAATGGTATTTCAGAGCAGTTCCCCAATTTTTTGTGCGTGGGTATAAATTCATGATTACGTTACTCTTCTGTGGTTAGGTAGTCAGAATTTGAAACCCGTAAAATCTTTTTCCTAGTTTAAGAAAAAAAAAAAGTATACGTTGGCAAAAATTGTTCGATGTTAAGTTTAGGCTCTGAATCTTTATCTTAAAATAAGATCAAGGTATCAAATTTAAAGCTTATTACAAAAGAGTACAGTTACAAGGCCAAATCACTTCTCCGGTTATAGCTATAGTGTTCTGCTGATTTGGGGCTGCTTAATGTCTTAATGTGAAAAGAGAAGTAGTAATCCAGGGAGGTGGTGTTCTTTCCAAATATTTGCATGTACAACTGGAAAGGGGTGGGATATTTTACAGAAAATATCTAGGAAAAGAGCTATGTATATTCTAGTGAATTTACTTTGTCATACAACAACATGTTTAGTAAGGGTGATGCATCTTAGTGGATGGCAGCAGTACATTACTTCCTACAGTAACAGGGCTGCTGCCTGGGAATATTCTCTCTTCTGCTTTCTTTGGTGAAGCAGGCGCTTTGCAGCTGGGTGCTCTCTAAGTTTCAGATAGATAATTAGTCCCCACTCTTCTAGGATATGTGCATCTTATTACTTGCTCTCCCTAAACCCAGTAACAGCTCTTACAGGGTTCATGCAGTCATACAGGGTTCTGTTGCTGTGCTTTTAATCCAGTCTTCAAGCATCATCTTGTACTTCGCATGATAGAATAAGTAAGTTTAAGAAAACTGGACAAAATTGCAGAGGCTGGCATATACCAATACCAATCAATCCCGGTAGTTATAACCAAATACTGTCTTTTGTTTTCTGACATTTAAAAAAAACCCAAGAAGTACTTGTAGAGTATTGGCAGACCCTTTTTCCAGAGATACTTAGTCCAGATATTTCTTTTAGTCTTTACTGTCTGGGTAAGCCATGTTGACTGAATATTTGTGGGGAGTTGAGGGGGTATAAAAACCACCAGTGACTTTCCATAATCCAAAACTGACATGAGAAATTCTGTGAATGTCTTCCTGACTGTCTCAATCTGTCTTCTGTCTTTTGTCTTTCTTCCTTCTCGGGACAGGTGGATTTTTCCAGCTTTAATCTTGTAAAAATGTATATTGGGATTTAACTATGTAATTGTAGGCCTCTGTGCTTCCATTAAGTATTACACTTCTTTGGAATAGGCTGAAACTTCCTGCTGTCTAGGCTTGTAACTGTCTTATTAGTACAACTAGGGATCCTTTCTTCTGCACAGTTATTTTTATAGTTGCGTGCTGAAGAGTAAAGTAGCTCTATCAGTCATACGACGAGCTTGGACACCGTGGGTGAAAGCAGAATTCATGAATAACACTCAATTCAATCTATAGAACTAATTATACTCTGTAGTTTATATACATGAGGTGATTTAAAATTTTTCACTGTGGACATGACCCTGCCCCTTGTCAGTTGTGTGTCAGCACGTTTTCTTAGGTTATCAGCGAGTACAGCTGGCGCTGGCTAAGCTTTGCACATGCCTTGAAGATGCAGAAGGAAATGAGGCATCTCCTGTGGAGAGCAAGGAACCTGTGGTGGCCTGTCCCACTGATGTGATTGCTCAGGCTTTGTAGAAATGGCATGATGTCACTGGAGGTCTTGCTTAAGTTGTACCCAATAAGAGGACTCTTACTGCTTGCTAAAACCCACTGGCTTCTCTGTCACAGAAGGATGGACTTTATGAGCACGTTAATTGCAGAACAACAAAAAAAGGGGTTCATTAGATTATATTTCTAATTTTATGTAGACTGTGCTGCTTCTGGTGGAATGTAATAAATGGTAGTCACAGTAAGCTGCTCTAGTTTCTATAGCAGGATATAGCTACTGCTTCTAATAGATGTCCTAACGTATTATGAAGTGTCTCAGAACTGATGCAGATGCTGCCAAAACCTGTGCAAAGCCAGACAGCTGAAGACGGCTTCAGTTTGTGTGCACAGCAGTGTCCTGCAGATCTGAATTAGGTACCTCGGATGTAGCTTTTATTTTGACCCAAGGCCAAGTCCAGTTTGTTTAGGTTTCCCAGCAGTGTTTCAGCATACCTGACCCAGAATGAAGGCTGTCCAGGCCCTTCCTCTTGCGTGTCACAGCTGTGTACCTAATGTGAGGGGCTGTGGGTGGTGAGGAGAATTTGCAGGGAGTGTCTCTGGCCAGTCTGTCCAATGAAGCCTGTGTCACAGCTGCATTCTCACCTTATGTGCTCCCTCTTGCAGCAGGTTACCTTTTCATGTGCTGAATTTCAAAGAACTGTATCATCTGTATTTATTTGTGTGTAGTGTAACTGGCCGAGTCTCTGTGGGTAGTAATCGGTGGACTTCTTAAAACAACAGACATTTTTTTCAAATGGTAAGTACAGTACTATGGAAACTAACAACTTAATTCTATTGATAAAAGTGAGTGTTTCATAGAAGGCTTTTCTTTTCAAATCCTGGGTGGACTGGATTCAGGTTATTGGAGGAGATACTTGGTAGCACTTCTGATTTAGGTACCACTGTGTAGTCTCAGTCAGTTCTGCTTTCTTTAACTAGTTGAGTAACGTGTTTATTCCCTGAGCTAAGCTTGTGAACTTCCCCTTCATTTCTTAAAAATATGTGGTATTCAGTTTTTACCTTAAGATTTTGTAAGTTTTAAAACTTGAGAGATTCTATGAAAGATTGTAAGTGAATTGTGAGACATCCTCAGGAAGTTTATTCCTTTTTTTAGATGTGCGTCCTAATGTAGCTGAGAACATAGTGTAGAAGTGCTTTTCATGTTCTTTGAACTCATCCCTACCAAAACCTTTAAATTTAGTGACATCTTTAAATAATAATTGTACTCATAGTGGAAATCTTTAATCACTTAAAATAGAGTCAGAAAATTAGTTACTTGTTTAGTGATATGTTGAAACAGTTTGAGCCTTTGAAATGTATTAAATAAACACTGTGATTTTTTTACATTGTGTTTAGTAGATACATTTGGATGTTTCTCTAATTTGAAGACTTGAGCCTTGCTTGGATTTGCTTTTAAACATCATACTCAAGCTGATCCATTAATGCTATTAATATCCAGATTTCTACTCAAAATTTATTTCTTGTGTGGTGCCTGTCAATAATTAGCCACCCTAAAAGCTAGATAAAGTGCCACTTAGCAATAGCTGTGCTAACAGCGAAGTAATTTCTTTTTACCTATGTTTTAGTCCTTGTTTTCTTTTTTTCCTCTCCAGACCTAGGACAGTAATGCATAGTCAGTATTACTGACACACATTGCCCACTCCCATAACCTGTAGGTAATTATATTTTCAAAGGGCACATTGTTACTTTTCTTTCCCATTCCAAAAATAATTGCATGAAGGAGAATGAGAGCCAGAGAACTTGGTTCTGATTTTGTACTGGGGTTAGCATGGATTAACTTCGTATAATGGACATCAACCTGGGATGCTCAGGTTTTACAGAGGTGCTCAGTCATCTCTCTTGCTGATGTACTGCAATTCCCTCGGTCCCTTCCAGAGTCTCCCTTCAGAGAGAAGGGGAGCTCTGCTGAGAGCCTCACATGTTGTAGCTATTTTAACTTTACCAACCTAAGAGTTTTTGTGTAATGTAATACTATCCAGAAGGAAATATAGCCTCTTACTGTGAACCTCATGATTATCCAGTATTTTAGGAATGCTTTCTAACCTTCTTTCCAGCATCAGGGAAATCAGTATGTCAAATATCCCTGTCCTGCACCATCCCTACCCCTTTGCCTCTTTAGGGAAAAAAACCTTACAAGCTTGCTTTAGAAGTCATGACTATCATGAAATGTAAGATTGGTGGGTTTTTTAATCTATTCAGATTTTAATTGTTTCATAAGTCTGGGGTGGTTTTCAGAATAGTGCCTTAACAGTAACAAGATTTACAAAAATCCTTCTTAGTAGAAAAGTCACTTAGCTACAGAGAATATTTTGAAAAGTAAAAATATTAGAACAACATCCCCCTGAAAAAAACAATTTAAAAAAATCTGGAGTAAAAAAAATTTAAACTGCAAAAACTAGAGCAGATATGTTCATCTATGAGTATGATCCTAAGCATGGCAGATTTTAGGTATGTTCTGTGAAGTTAAGTTACCTGGACATTCAAATATTTTTTTGGATCCTTTGCCTTATTAGATAATAAGGAAGGATGGAATTGGCTTATCTGCTCAGCACTGGTATCCAGGCTTTAACTTGTGCTGTTTGAAACACTGAAACGTTTAAAGATTAACCTCAATTATTCTGGAAATTACCACTAGATCAGGAATTATAGAAGTTAATTTTAGTAAAACGTATTCAGTCTGAGCATGTTGTTGAGTTAGTAACCTACATTATGATTTTTCACTGCAGAATCAGGATAGGAATGGGGCAGAGTGACTGCAAGTCTTACAGCCCCTCTCTGAGACAGAAAACACAGAAATGCCTCTTGCTGCAGAGGTGGGTTTGCAGTACAAAACTTGGACCTCCGGGGAGGGCACCGATGCTCCTTAGCCTAGCTGTGTGTCAAACACACTTGTGTTTTGTCTTCATCCTTATGTCTTTTATTTTTTCACACAAATTTTACTTGCTTTATCTAGAAAAGCTAAAATCAGTAACAGGATTGTATGCATCAGTATGTAATATACTGGGGAATTTGTCTGTAGCCCAAACCCCTGATTTCTTCTATGGGCTTATCCTTTGGTTGCTCTGTTTTCATGAGAATTCAGAGTGTGCAGGCCGTATGCATTAAAGTAGGCCACTCCCTGATTCTCCTCCTCTTCCTTGATTTTTACATTGCTGAAACTTTACTCAGTGTGTAATTAGTATTTGGGTCTCCTACATATGGCTCCAATCACCTCCTGTATCTACAGAAGTAGGTATCTATAGCAAACCCGCCTAAATTTATTATTCCAGCGGTGAGAAACTGTTTCAGTGCACATTGTGATTCCTCCTGCGCCTACGTCAGCGATCAACTGTTGAGTTTTGGCACATGTTGCATTCCTGGGTGTGGTTGTAGGACTTGGTTATCTTGGCTTTGTTACAGCAGCCCTTCGCAGTTTTAGAGGTTCACATTAGAGGATATGAAAAGCATTTCATTTCAGACTGTGAAGTTATTTTGTCACCTTCATCTTGAGTTCTTTTTTTGTAAGATTTGAGGGAGAGACAAGTTACATGAGTAATAAGAAAGGCCTGGTGTACTTCACAAACTCAATACATTTTTTAAAATATTGTGAGTCATCAGAATAAAAATTTCCATAGTTGTGGTTGCATTTCAGCTTTGGGGATTAGAATCCTGGGTATGCTGAATTTCATGGTATTTTTTGATAGACTCAGGGTTAAGGAGGTTTCATCGTGTAACACTAGTAAGCCTACTTCCAGCCAGCATGACTGTAATGTTTAATCTTGAGAAGCTTCTAAAATGCAAGTTGACTGACCAAGACAGGACTCAGCCATGAGTTAAGGTTGAACACAGAAGGACTGTAGTACAGGAAAGAAAATAAGGATTGAGCACGGAAAAAGAAAACTCACAGTAGCTGTCAAGACATGATGCATGGACTGCATCCCCCTCTTGTGACAAGGAACTCCCAACAGTCTACGTGAATGAGTGTACTGGAAGCTGTTGTCACTTAATAGTGTTGTCATCACTCAAACTCAAAATTCAAGACTTGAAAAGGCTAAGAAAGTTCTGTTGGTTTGTATAGTCAGAGGCTGTGTACTTTATAGAAATGTTTCCATATAATCCCTGTATAAACAGTGCTGGAAGACAACTTCCAGTGGTCATATTTCACAATAGAGAGAGGTGGAAAAGGAGAACCTGATTTTTGTAAATGTGGCTCCTTTCTTTATAGAGTATTTTCTCATAGTGAGGAAATGATAAAAATATAAAACTCATTCAGAGCTCTGAACTTGTTCAAATACTTCACCTCTCCTTAATAGGAAGGATAAAGTGACTAAACTAGGCTGCCCTTGCAAATTATTATTTTATTACTTTTGTAGCTTGATAAATTTAATTGAAGAAGCCTTATTTATGTAGAATATTGAGTGTAAATAACTGAAGAACATGTTATTGCACAGATGATTGGTCTTTTTGGGTAATATTTCTAAGTTTATCAACTTCGCCTAACCACTGGAAAAAATCAATTTGGCATAACTCTTAAATATGGTTGGTGTGAAATTTGAGGAAAGGTGGTTTGTGGCTTCTGACAGTACTTTTTGAGGGATGTAATTCAAATACCTGTAGACACTTGCATAATTTTACTGACATGAGGCTAAATTGGCCAGAGAAACATATGTAATAGCTGCTCAGCTTTTTCTCCTCTGAATTTATAAGAGTTCTGCGATGCTGCTCTTTCTGAGTAGGAATCCAGCTTCTCGAGTCTTGATGCTGGAAAAACTGTGTGATAAAATGCCTGTATTTAGAAGGGAAGGCTTTATATAAATGCTTTCAGCACCTCTATCTACAGTGGTAAGCTAGGATGCTACAGACGTCAAAAGAAACCTCTTCTAGAGAGATGAGGAGTTCTGTAGTTCTTTTTTGAGAACCCTTTCCTCTTCCAGATAATAATGCTACTGGAGAAGACCACTGCCTTTAATAGCAGTAGCTGTTTGTTTGGAGTGATGTGTGCAGCTCCAGAAAGGTGCAGGTAAGATCTAGGTGATCTCAGGAGGTGAAGTTTGAGCTGGGAAGATACAGAACAAACCATAAGCAGAGCAGAAGGATGGTGCTGTAATACAGATAAGTGGCACCTGATGGACAATCAGGCTTCGAAATGAAATCTCTCCTTTAAGAAGTCATGTGAGGTATTTGCACCCAGCAAGTGCTAGAGAATACACAGAGGGAGATTCAACCCATTCTGGTGTAGCCAACCTTTGGCTTGTTAGGGCTTTGTCGATGTAAGTTTGCAAGACACCAGTTGCCATCAGTTAACCAGTGGCGAAGATTGCTAAAGCTGCTGGAACAATGGTGCAGTTTGAGTGGACTTTCTAAGTTCTGCCATGTGCACTAATGTTTTCTGGCCAAGTGAAACACGTGGCTTTGGTAATCTCAAAGGTACATAAGATGATGCTTGGTCCCCCAGGGGTTGTGTCAAAGACCCACTCTTAGAACTTGCCAGCAAGAAGGGACTATTCCAGCTTCTTAGGAGATCTGATTTTCCTTGAGTAGAATAAGCTGGCTTTCTATCTTAATTCACTACCTAAGATACCACCTTGCTATTTGCATCCCATGCTCATAAATTCCGTTCCTGTGAGTGCAGTAAATAAGGTGAAGTTTAATGTACATAGAGGAATTGTAGGATCACTCAGGAATGTATAATTGATGCCCTGTGAGGGCAGAAGGTGGTGTCTCCCGCATAATTTTAATGACATTCTAAAAGGGGGTATCCATATTATCAAGTCCTATAGGCTGCCTGTTGTATAAGGGGCAACTGCACATTTTGTAGGGAATAGACATTTTTTTTTTAATGGTTTCTGGGGAAAGGGAAGGCAGAAGGCACTGTTAAGAATGGTGATCTGTGAATGGAGTAGTTACAGTACAGTCATCTGCTAGAATAATTGAGTTTATTCAAGGTGCTGCTCGAATCAGTGGACTCTGTGACTAGAGAAGATAACACAGTTGTGACTTTTATGGCTGTGGATCTGGCAGCACAATATCCAGTGTCCTTTGCACTGAGTCCCTATCATGCCTGCCCTGCTGCTGGGTGTCAGCTGTTATATTGCAGGCATTTTTAGACTGCTTTCCTCTTCATCCTGTCTTCTGCTTCCAAGCTTCGTTGGCACCCCAGGAAGCAGCTGTCTTTTGTGGAAGTGAGGTGATGTGTTGCCATCTTGGTACGGAGGAAAAGGTGCATCATTTCATCTACCAGCCTGGGCGGTAGCAGCAGCAGCATGATTTCCTACTTGCCTAGGCTGTAGAGCTCATACTGCTTCTACGTCAACCTCGTTCATACCAGGAGTGAAATTTGTTGCTTGCCAGTGCAGTTATCCATCGGCAGGCAAAGCACAATATAGCAATGGAAGAATCTGACTACGTTATTCAGAGAAAACTCCTGCTGGTGATGACGTGGTTGCTTTGATCTGCCGCTTGCTCTGTGCCGTGTCTGGTTTCCAGGAGTGACTGGCAGCAGTGTGCTGCACTGCAGATGTGGAGAGGCTGCCGATGGATGCAGGATTTCAGGGTTGCTGGGTGGTATTTCTCTTTGTGCTGAGCTTGAAGCTTCATTGATTGCTCTGATGAACATGAGGCCCAGTGAGAATGAAGACAGTTTTCCTCGTTGTTTCCGGTTTGACTTTTCTTGTTCCTTTGCCAGGCAGTTTAAAGTTGGGAAGATGACAGCTAGTGTATGACTCAAGAGGCTACTGCAGCCACGTGGTTTTCCAGCATGTGTTGCTTCTGGGCAATGCACTTTTTGGCACTCTGTCTGCTGCTGAACTCTGTGTGTTGCAGTAGATGGTTGTAGCCACTTTACTGTAGTGAACAACAGCTGATTTAGAAAGGTGAGAGACATCTGTGGGTCTAAATGGTAATTTAAAGGTGAGAGACACCTGGCTGAGGTGGTTCAGTCAGACTGGTGTGCTCGTGAGGACTGTTGGCATCAGTGGAGCTGCTGAACAGCCACTTCTTGGCAGCCCTGCCTGGCACCCAGGCCTGACTCATGAGCAGACTTATCCCCTCTGGGAGAACATGACCTGGTACGTGGCTGTGGCACATGTTTAACCATCTGAAAGAGATGGAAGCGTGATCCTGTGTGTAATAAATGGGATCCTGTCTTGCTTAAGATCATGGCAGGAGTGAGGGAGGTAACTTCTGTACCAGTAACATAACTAATATGAGGACAGCTTTTAGGGATCTCTATTTTCTGTACTTCCCACTGTAGTTCAGTGTGATGTTAATATTGGACTTTCTTCCTGGATTTGAACAACAGAAACAAGAATGCCAAGAGCTCAATTTGTTCGAATAATGAACATCTTTGTCTTTTTGTCTGTGTCTCAGCTGGCAGCTTATTTTAAATAAAGTTAACAGGTGCTCAATTGCAGTACAATATACAGTATTTCTGTAGCTTTTACCTGGCCCTAGCTGACAAAATCTGCTTTACTGATGGCTTGAGATATTTATGACTTAATTCGTCAGATATTGCTTGTAATTATCCTTTTATTCAGAGCTTTTGCTGAAATAGAAGGCACTTTTCATGCTCTTCTGCTGTTTTTCTAAAATGGACCATTTATTTGCAGATCTGGGCTAAAATAAACAGTAGCTTAGAATCTCTTAGGTGGGAGAACTGTTCAAGAAAAATGGTGAAACAGAAGTTTTGTGCATATTTATGGGATTTTGGTATTTGTGGAAGGAGGTGATAGTTTTAGCTCCTTGTATAGATAAACTAGGACCCTGAAAGGCGGAACTGTTAACTATTAAAGTGCTGTTGGTTAAAGTTTGGCTCACTAATAAGTGTTCTGTGTCCTGCTGCACTAAGAGTATGGGAATACTTTTGATCTTAATTTCTAGATTCTACAGATAATTTTAGTGGACGTTGTTTATTATTATGTGGAGGTTATTTTAAACTGTTGGTATTAGGTTGCACATTGTGGCCTTTTCTTAAAATTAATTCTGAGATTGAGTACAACTTGTAAGGAAAACATACGTGCAGAGGCTTGTTCTGGCTTTTAATGCATGTTTGTTTGTAGTGCTTGTCTGTATTGTAGCAGAAAGTCCATGCTGATCTTGAAAGAGATAATAAAACCTGTCTGCTAACAGCTGGAATTAAAATGGGGAAGAGAAAGCTAACAGAAAAAAGTTAAGATCCTGATATTTTATGACCAGGAAGGTGATACAGTAAGGCTGAATCAGTTACATTCTGAGCCAAAAACTTGGCTTGTGTACTGAATTACCATAGATTTAATTTTGCCAAGAAGCTGAAATGCTGCAGTGAGTGTTCGCAGTGCAGTCAGTAGATAAAGCAGTTTTAATAATTTGGATCAGTCTGTCTCAGGTAATGAAATGAGATTTCTGCCCTCCCCACCCCCCCCATACCAGAGGATGTTACATTGGACTAACTGATTTAAATGTTGTCTACAGGCTGAAATTAAGATCTCATTGTGGTACTGGAAAGACCATGTATTTTGACTAGATCGTTAGAGAACTGAACATATTGCTTCTATTTCTTGATTAATGTTGTGTTCGAAGTCTTCATTATCATGGAGGAATTTTGTAATTATTAATTGGATATTAGATGAAGAGGATGCCAACCATCTCTTTGGATGTCTACTGAGTTATTAGGGAAATATGTTTTCTTTGTTAGGTATGCTTAAAGTAGGTTTGTATAACTGGACTGGTTTTTTTCCACCACTGGGTCTAATGGGAGTGTAAATAAACAGTTTGGATGTAGACCTCTGGATTTATAGATGTCTCAAGCCGTATGTGATAATTCTCACTGAGTATGTGATTGTGGATTTGTAATATATTATTGCTGATCAGCAATAATGTGTTACTAACTGTAGTGATCATGATGAAACCTGGTAACTTCTGTGAAAGGCAATGTCTGAGAGGTTACTATCAGTATTTCAAAAAATAGTGCCTGTGAGACTTTGTCCCAATAGCAGTTAAATTCCTATCTACTGCCTCCATAAAGACAAATGTTACTGTCCTTATGAGCAAAAGACTTTAAATGCCAAATGACAGGAAGATGCAATAGGGAGGGAAATATGCATCTGTTTATAAGAGCCAAGGCAAAAAACTTGACTTGGAGTTCTTCCAAAAAAACCCAAACCTTAAAAATGCAGTCTGATTGATTTGTGTTTTTATCTCAAATTTTTGGAACAGAAAAATTCCCCATCCAAAATCGTTCTCAGTTCCATGGAGATATCCCCCCCATTATCCCTAGCTGATAATATGCGAACATTGAAATTAGTAAGATAAAATGTTTTGCCGTAAGTCTGAGAAACTTCAGGTCAGTTGCCATTAACAAAGGAAAATCCAACCCTGAGTGGAGTTTTGGCAAGTTGGTATAATGGTGTAACAGTTTCACATTGTGGTGGTGTTATTTAAAAAAGCACTTGAAATAATCTAAAAATTGATTGGCTTTTGAGATACAGGGGGGAAGGGACATAAATTCTCACTTAAAACCTTCTTTAGCCCATATTGGACTTGACTTTGTCATATCTCTTTTTTTTTTTTTCAGCCCATGGGTTCATATTTTTTTATATGTCCATGGAGTCAAGGTTATAACTTCAAGAGAGGTATTTTTGAGAGGGATTTTTAAGAAAAGTACTATAGCAGAACCTGAGGAAAAAAAGGTAAGTCAGTCACCAAGTTAACATATGCTTGCTACTGTCATATAAACATTATGTTCTGGTAACTGTTTCTATGACACTTGGGGAATTTTTTTGCCACAAATTACACAGATTGGAGTTTATGAAGTTAAATACTTTAAAAAGATATCTCTGTAGTTATGTTGCTATAGGTAGCTTTTAAAATCACTGAGTAAGCGTGTCACTGAAGTTGTGGTTGGAGCTTCCTAAGGCTTCGTAGTAAGCAGACATGGGAAACGTTAGGCACAAAATGAAGTTTTACGTGCTGTGTAATCATAAGGAATACTAGTTGTGAATATACAAAATTGTACCAGAAAGCTGGTATTCTGTTAGCGTACTCTGTTCAAACACTTCTTATAGGGACTATGGTGACAAATTCCTTAAACATCTTGTGAGTTCTTCTGTGGGTGATGAAACATGTGGCTTGTATTTAGACTCTAGAGAGGATGCAGAATATTTTTAAAGTTATTTAACTGGTAGGGGGAATTCAGAAAACATTTCATCCTGTGAGCTTAAAAGAATTTATAGCTCGTTATCTGACTTTGTTAAGCTACCTTCTGATTTGATTACATTTGTGTAAAGCAAACAGATTTGGGAAATAATCCTGTTAGTTCCCGGTAATGTTTTGCAAAGGTCTGTTAGGAGAAAAGAGTTATGGAACAACTCAAAACTTGCTCTGGACACGTGTACAAATGTTAACATTAATTTCTAATGTAATAAGTAAGAATATTTCTATGAAGAAAAATTTGTTCTTACAAGTCAACCACCGTGGCTACGCTGGACACCAGACAGTTCTCTAAGAAGATTCTGCCTGCCTTTTATGTGAAAGTGAACTTTTTTTTGTGTTGCTAGGCTTATTGAAGAATGATCAAATGATTTTTCCAGTATTCTGACAGCCAGAAATAATTACTGTATCATTTCTCTAGGCTCATTTTTATTATCAAAAGCTGCTATTTCACAAAAGGTTGATGCAAAGCGTTTACAATTTCACTTTGAGTTATAAATTAATATTAAAAATGTCTTTTGTGGCACTCGCCCTCCTCCTCTGCATTGGCTGTAGTCAAAAGTGTGTCTGATTTAGCATGAACGAGCTGAAGAAAATGCACAGATAAAAGGACCTTAATTATATTTATCTAACTGTTGGAGGATGGGAGTGAGTAAAGTGTCTTAAACTGCCACATAACAGCTGCCAAGCAGTGACTGACTGAAGTGCTTGGGCCCACTGCAGTAATGGTATAACGAGGAGTCATCTGTCATCCTGTGAATATATGAGCTAATTTTTCCTCACACAAACTTCATGGCAGTTTAAGTTTAATTTTCTAATTGAGATTGACTAGTGCACACATGGCTTGTTGCCACAGTAATTCAATTTTTGTGAGCTATCTGGAACATACAAATTCATGTGCTGTTTTCTATTTAAATGTCTTGAGCTATAGAAACTTCTGCTTCTGTGGATTTGGGAAAGGGAGATCCTTACCATGTGTAGGGAGCCAGCTCCTGCTGGTCCTGGTGTAGCTGGGTGCTGATAACTCTGCTGTGATGCTGTGACAGCTGTAATGTGGGGGTTTGGCCAGTTGGAACTGGTGGTGAAGGGAGACCAGCTTTTGAGTTACGCTGGTTCGCAACAAGGGCTCCATAGCGCTGTGATTCTCTCTGATATGGTCAATTGGATCCTGAGGAAGAATAGAAGGTTATGGCAGACATGAAACAAGCCTTCCCAGCTGGTCCACTGGACTGGGTAATTTCCTGAGCGGCAGGCTGCAACTCCATTAGTTTGTAATAGCCTTTGGAAGTTTTGATCAAATAATTAAACTTTTTTATTATTTATTCTTTTGGGGTTTTTTAGTTTGTAAAACATCCCAGGGCAAGGAATTGTGCAAGTTAATTCTGTATCAGGAGAGAAATATTTTATTTTGAAACCTGCACTGCTAGAGAATTCCATTGTTTCTACACAATTTCTACAACATAAGAATTGGAAAAACATAATTCCCTGTTTGTTTTCTAACACTTGTGATACTATAATTTTTGTAGCTGTCCTCACCAGCAAAGTGCTTTTCTGAGGTGAAGACCTCTGTATCTAATCTCTCCTTGAACAGAAGCTGTTCATGTAGTCCTAATTGTCCTTGTTACCTTCCTGTACCTTTTCGTTCGATTTCAGAAAGGGAATATTAACTACAAGAACTACATGGTATTGAAGCTGAGTGACAGCCTTGATGTCATGATGCGACATCTTACTGCTTTTGCTCTGCTGCTTTCATAATTATTTTTACTACTGTTTGCTTATTTGACAGTTACATTTTTAGAGGACTAAATGTGATTTATGATCTTTCCTAGACAATAGTAATATCTGAGTTCATATTCATCATAATTTATAGTTAGGGTCATTCCCTTACCCTTCTTCCCTATGCTTTTGTCTGCTGTTTTTATTACAGAATCATTTCTTCTTGTGAGATCCTCTCATATCTCTAAAACCAGTTCAGTTTAATTTAGTCCAGAACATTTTGCATTAGCTGTAAACAGTCACTCAGCTGTTTGCTTTTGAGAACATATATGAATAAAATAAAAATCACTGTTTCCAGTGGAGAGCCCTGTGTAACTCCCCATTCTGCATCTGAGCATGTATTATTCTTGTGGATTTACCTTGTGTGACTTCCCTAGTTTCTCTATACCTGAATCCTACTTGCTGGCAGACTTAGCAGTACAACTGTCCATTCCCACTGAAGACCTCTCATGAAGCTGATAAAGAATTTAGAATTTGTTGTTCCAAGTGCTTCTGATAGGTGGGCTGGACATTTCAAGGCTGCTCTGTGTTGGTGCAGAGCACTGTTGCTGGATCAGTTGTCCAAAATGCTGTGGCTTTCATTTTTGTGTTGAGCATGATCATCTTATAGGAAACACTGTGTAAGGCTTCAGTATGGATACGTTTTTTTTAATCTTGCTAAAACGGATCCTCCAAGTAATCTGGTGTAGAGTGCATGTTGGTACCTGAAGTACATACTCTGGATCTGTAGCTTGTTTGTCTGTAGTTTCTGCTCTCACTTAAGAACCAAAAATACTCTGTGTGTTCCAGTGTTTCTGAACTCATAGTAAGTAGGTAATGATCAGGTCAATAGCATGAAGGTATGACTAATTGGTTTATATTTGGCCTTTTCTACCCCTAAGCAGCAGGTGTTTGTTGTACTGGATAGAATTCCTTGTCTGTTCAGACACTGATTATTTGGTATAAAACACTCACAGGTCCTACTGAAGTAAATCCAGTGTGTAAAAACCTTAGTTTTGTGACTGATTTACCCATAAAACGTACTTATTTTACTTGTAAAAGTTACTCTGTTTTGATTTTGAAAATGCATTTATTTTTGAGATTTGACATATTTAACTTCCAGCTTTGGTTCTTGGATTTGGGTGATTAAAGAAAATCTTTTTTCCACTGTTTCAGCCCTTTTTGTACTTTAATATCTAATTACTTTTCTAAATTCAGCATGTATTTTTAAAGATACCTTGTAAACCTGAGGTGTTCATGCTTGAAAACTGTTCAGTTGTCTGAGATTTAACTGCCCTAAATGTAAATGATTCACTTGGAAATGGTTTGACTGACTTAGTTAAAATTCTTCACATGCGTGCACATGAGCTGCAAAGCAGAATTGCTTGAACTGCCTTCCACAAGGCATAGCTACTGTTTCTTTAGAAAACTTTTTCTTGTTTTCAGTTATTATAGGTAGTATAATTCAACTCCCTTTGTATTGCTTAGAGTGTTTAGGAGACCTGCTTTTCACTACTGACTGACTGTCATTGCAGTGTATTTTTAGTGAGCCTATAAAACAAGGGGACTATTGTCTTGTATCTCTGCACTTAAACTTTTTAGCATATTGTACAGGACCATAGTCAGAGTTTGCAGTCACTGTGGAGTCTGAACTGGGACATTTCCTTTAGAAGTTATTGATGGAGAAAATGAGGCTTGCTTTCTTTTATTTGCTGAACTTCACAGGTTTGGGAGAGACAAGTGATTTCTCTTATGACTGCTAGAAGGAGCATTGCCTATCTTTAGGAATAACTTCTTCCTTAAAATGATCAGACTTGTATCTTTCTGACAGTTTAAGAGTCTGAGTGTGGTTGCTGTGCTGGTACTTCTGTTACACACTGTTGTGGAAGTACTGAATACTGTACTTAGTTGCTGCAGTCTAGGGATACTTACGTTTGAAGAGTCTGGTGTATTTTACAAAATTCTAAGCTTTAGGACAGGGCTTCTGGTAGCTGAATCTTTTAGCCACACACTTGTTTAACAGTGTATTGGACTACAGTTTGTTATTTCATTTCCTGATATTTCGTAAGCTAGCTGCAGTTTTTGTTTAACTCTGTTTTTTGCCACTAAGATGTTGCTGTCATAACACTTTTTTCCCTCCTCTTCCACTGTCATCTGTGGTGCAAATAGAATTGTCAAGTTCTCTGGAAGTGAGCTGTGGAGTGCTCACATGATACCTTAGCTCAGGTACAAGACAGCAAGAAATCTGATGGATTTTCAAGGTTGGCTAGTACCTCACATCTTACAATGACAGTGCATTACAATTTCTAAGAACACTGTCAGAGAAATTTATCTTATCGTTACAGCCCTGACCTCTTTGGTCTTATATAAAGAGTTTAAAGTTGCCGTTTCTGGTGTATTTTCAAGCTATGATCTAAATATTACTTTCTACAGCTGATATACTTGTTTCAGTAGTCTTTTAATTATCTATCCAACACTTTATTTTTCTTCAACAAGGAAAATCCTCTTAATTTGGATTTTAATAATAACAATACCACCAACAAAATGTATCTACTGGCTCAACAAATGAACTCATGTTTCACCTTTGTGTGTATTTTGATGTCTAAGAATGCTTACTTGTAGAATTGTATTACTAGATCTTAATTGGGTAATGAAAGGGTAAATGGGTTGGAAAGCCATGTGGTGAATAATGTGGTTAGTCACACCGGATTGCGTAAGCAGGACTGTTAATGTTTTAGTGAGCATGCTCATATGGTTACATGCCTTCCTTTGGTTCAGTGTGACAGTGCTGGATTTAATTAGATTTTATGGGTTCTAAACTTACAAAAAGGCTCAAAGTTCTGCATTCAAAATCTGACACGTGGGGTGACCTTTTCTTCCTTAGAAGATAAGGGTACTCTGTGTTCTTGTGCTGGTGAATAATTGGAGAGAAACTGTTTAAGGGCAATTGCAGCAAGTTTTGGCTAACCTTTACAGTAGGCTCGAAGAGATAGGGCATTACATGTTTTTGTAATGTGTAAGTGGGAGAGGAGGGGACACTGTTAGCAGCAATGCTTAATAATGATGTTTCAGAGAAGTAAAACTCCATTCTGGCAGTTTCATAATAGACAGAGACAGACTATTTACCTTGATGGCAATCGATTTGCTTTCCTAGGTTGCCTTTTTCTTATAAATGAAACTTACTTACCTCGTCATCTTAAATTTAGTGATTCAAACTGTGCATTGGAAAGGAAAGTAGATCTAAATGTTTTGAACCACTTCTTTATCTTTGTGCTTGTACTGCAGGTAAGTCTGCCAAAACCAAATCTCATCCCAAGAAAATGGCTTGAAACAAGCATATTTTCTCTCTGATGTCCTAGTGTCCCAGTTGTAGCCAAGATTTACAATAATTTTGAAGTGTCAGCAGTGAACTGAGTTTTAAAGGAAAAAGCAATGTGGAATACTATTCTGAAATATGGAAGTGCGGGCTGTTTGCATTTCCTGGTGCAGACCCCTGTGGATTTTGTAATAAAATTCAAGTTTTGATGATGCTAAAAAGGTAACTGTTAGGCATGAGTCTTTGGACAGGTATGACCAGATTGTACTTCCACAAGATCTCAAAGCCATGGAGTTTTCTGAGGATACAGATCTTTACAGCTATGCCAAGAAATGTTTCTGGAGTGTTTTTCTAGTAAGTAGGTTAGGCAAACACATTTTTTTCAATGAAATTTAGGTAATTCGCATGTCCTCTTAGGTCTAAAGTATCAAGTAACTTTGGCAGGAAAGACGCATCCTTATCAGAAAGCTTTGATGTCAAGAAATGCCTGGTATTTCTTAGGCAAAAAAACACACTGGAGATGGATGAACTTGTTGCTCTGGGTTTTGGGCTCTGTTGGCTTGGTGCTTTTTTTATTAGCAGTATTAGGCGCATTTCACTGGGAAAGAGTGTGTAGGACCTGATAGTTGCGCAGCTGCTCTCACCTCACCTGTGTGTGGCCAGCAGGCAATAGATGTAAAATTTTAGAATGATCCCTATAACACATTGTTCTTAAGCCCAGATTTCCTGCTGTTTGAAATGCATACTTCTAGGAATTTTATTGATGTGTCTATTTGGTCTACTGCTGATGGTTCAAGCTTGCAGGAAGACTTGTACTGTAAAACAGGAGGATGGCACTGGGGGATGTGGTGGTCAGGGGGTGGGCGTGTGCATTAAAAAAGTGGCTGAACTGAAGATTTAAAATGAGTTTCTTATCCTTTTCCATTGCAAACAAAAAAGATACCACATACTTGAATGCAGATTATATAACCTTTGTGAAGGCCAGAGTTCAGAAGAAAGGTATAAAAAGGGATTTGTGTTGTTTTTTTTGTCCCTAAAATTTGAAATTAGTACCCCAGCCTAAAACGTAACCATTTAAAATGTGTGAATCCAATTCAGGTACCGATACTGTCCTCCTGCCCTGCAGATCCTGTAGTTTGGATCACCCTGTAGCAGCAACTGCTATGCAAGAAACATTTATGTAAAATGCACATGTGTAAACTCCTGCAAGGCAAGCTAGGCTCCAAATTTGCATCATCTGCAGCTCCCACCTGATCTAACTTCAGTTAATGTGGAAAACTTATGCATCTCTCACTGAAGGGTAAATTGCTGGCTTGTGCTCACTGAAGGGTAGAAGTGAACACACTTGTACAGCGGAGCAGCTAACAAGACATGAATTACCATGCTAGTTTATCTTGCAGTAATTTGTTCTGCAACCATAACCTAATGATGCACAAGGCAATGAAGCCAAGAGTGCTTCAACATGCACTTTTATTCACGACAGTGTTGTTTCGGTCTCTGTGCTGCCTCTGAGTTGTCATATCAGTGAACTGATACAGGTTAAAATTATACTTTTTCAGGTGCTCAGAAGACTAATGGTGCCAAAGCTCTCCTGCCTTTGGAGCTGTATTTTCAAAATATTCAGAATGTATCACTTTGCATAAAAATAAATGGTAACATAAATTTATAAACTCACTATGTGAGTAACTTTTGTAGATGCTTGTATGGTGCTTTGGGAACAGCTCTAATGCTTGTTCAGCCTAATGTTGTAATCTCTTGTATTGCAACAGTGGTGGAGGTTTTCGTGTTTTGTGGGGGTTTCATTGTTTTTTGGGTTTTGTTGTTGTGTTTTTATTTATTTATTTAGGTTTTTAATTTTTCCTCTCATGGGCATGACCATTCAGATGTTGAGCTGTCTGCAGTTAGCCACCTGGTAGAGATAACCTTGAAATATAACAGAACCCAAAGCGTCTCCGATTCCTCTTTTCTCCAGATCTCGGTGCTTTCAGCCTTTGTTACCAGTTTGTTTCTGATATAATCCTGTGCTTTGTGATTTAACTAGATTTTGAGTTTCCTATCTTGACTTTTCACCAGGCTTATCTTCAAATACTGTTTCACTGTTGTCTTCTCTCTGGGCTCCAGCTAGATTTGGGGTTGTAAAAGTAAAAAGGAAATAGTGTCTTCGGTGGTTTGGTTTGCTTCTTCATGGGGGTTTTTAAAATACTTTTAATTACAGGACAAAAATCAGTTGCTAGATATGGAAAAATCAGGGAAGGATAACTTTCAGCCTACATAATCCCAAACCAGAGTATAAAACTTTTTACTATATCAGTGTTGCTGCCAGTTTAATAGAAAATACCCTGCTGGCTTGTCGCAGCCTGGGATGGTGCGTCTCGTGTCGGCAGGCGTGCTACGCTTGCAGGGAAATATGAAGTGCACTGTGAAGAATTCAATAGAAAATGCTCGCTTGATTTTCTCTAGAGCTCCTGTGCAGGGATTTTGAGCTCTGGACAAAATTATTAGAAATCTCAGCACTTAATCGCAGCAATTCATGTGTTTCTCTCCTGAATTGTGAAATATGCAGCCTGTGTGAATTGTTTTGCTTATTGCTTTTCCATCAGATGGCAATTCTAGTTATATTGGGCTGACATGTATGTTACCAGCAAACTAGGTGTTTATAGGGCAAACTATTTTGCAGCCTACTTGAAACAGTCTGACATCTCAGAAAATCTGTGTGTGGCAGTTGGAGAAAGCTCACTGGTTGCCTGACCAGAAATTAATTTTGCTATTTGTCAGCATTTTTATTAACTCGAATAAGCTATTTTTAAACCGCTTGTTGCCAACATGACCTCAAAATTAGAACATGTAGGAAAATGGGTTTGCTTTTCAGTGAAAAGGAAATGCTTTTGGGAAGAATGCCACTTCAGCTTCTCATAGGAAGTGTAGTTGAGGAACTCTTGTTCTCATCCTCCCCTGTGGATTGGAATTCCTGGTCAGAATAAACCTCTGATAAGGTACCAGTTTTATGGACTAAGGCAGTGCTTCCTGGGAGAAGTCCAAGGAAATGCTCCCATACACAAATGTTATGATAAGGCAATTAGGCTGCCATTTCACAAGTGGTACAGTGGCTGTGTGCTACTCTCAATTCTTGTTTTGCTACTCACTGGAGCTTTTGAGATTCAGAGTGACCTTGAAAACTTTTCCGCAGGTGGTTTTTACACGTTTGTAGGTTTTGAAATACCTACAAAGCATTTTTTTAATTGATCGTACTCAAAATACTGGTAGATTTGTGTCAGTTTGAGTCTGCCCTTTTCGGCAGAACGGGGTATCTATGCCTGTTTCTCGGTCACCGGAGTGCAAGGTCGGGCAGCTGGGCTTTAAGCTACACACATAATGCGGTGAGCTTTGCACCGGAACAGCTAGAGCAGCAGTTTTGCTCCTTGTGCTGTGGCACTGCCAGTCTTCAGCGGGGACAAGAGTGGGTGTCTTGTCCTCATGAGCTGAGGTGCCATGTGGAGATTTGCTGCAGTACATGTCACCTGCTGGAGGTGACTGAATAGCCCCCCTCGAAATTCTGCTTACTTTAGACTGTGTAATGCATAGACTCCTCTGCCTGTAGATTGTAAAGCAAAATATATAACTAATACTGCTCTAATGTCTCTCTAAACCTTAATGGAGAGTAGAAGCCTTGCACTTCCTCTTAAAACTACCAGAATTGCCTTTGCATGTTCAGAGATTTTAAAATGGCTTTTAGCTTGTAAAATAAAGAAACTGTTTGTAAAGGAGCTGCTTCAGTTTGTTTAGTGGTAAGAAACTTGAATGTTTTTTATTTTGCACACATTCTAATCTCTAAATCCTACTAAGTAAATTCAAGAAAATATGTTACTAGTTATGTCAGACATTTTGCGGCTATGGAGGAATGAAGCTAACACTGCTGTATAACTAGATAATTGTGACTGAGAATCCCTGAGCATCTTCCTATCCCTCTTACACTGTTTGTTAGAGCTCATGGCTATTATAGGTACATGCTTCTTTCCAGGGACAGTTGTCTAGCCTTTGTCATACATCTCAACCCTTCACTTAATTTACAAGAGAGATTTGGATTGCTAGGTGTGCTTTCAAATGCTCATCAAGCAGTTTTGAGTGCAGGTGTTTGCCGCAAAAGTGGAGTTTGGTCTGGTTGTTTGCTAATATAGAAGTACTTCAGGAATTATCCCTTATGCTGAAAGAATGCCCTGCAATGCTACAAGACCAGACAGCATTGCATTCATCACTGAACTCGTGCATGTGAGTAGCGTGCTTATTTGCACTTCAACAAGCATCGCCACACATAAACTTCCCAGTTCTAGTGATAGTGATGTTTCCTTTTTCTATAGGTATATCTTTAAATTATTCCTGATTTTACAATACTGCTTTTAAATAGATTATGGAAGGACAGAAGATTATAGAGAAATGAGCCAGTGCCATGCCTGTAAGATACAATGGGAACTGGCTTGCCTAATGATTTAGAGTTTAAGAAGTAAAGTAACAGTTGCTGAAGGAAAGTTTGGGGAGTCAGTGACAAAACTCATTCTTTTTTGTTATTTGGAATGGCTAAAATGAATCATGAGATATAAAACAATTTAATATTTTTAATTTTGCTGATCAGAATTGGTGGTGGTGGGTAGTGACTTTCTGTGATGCTTTTCATTTCTGACCTTTGTCCAACTTTGAAATTGTTGCATTTTGAATTTAAGCTGCTTAAATATCAGATACCACAAACGTGAATATCTTTATTTTCTTCACTTAAGTTGCATAGTTTTAACTGGAAGACACTAGTTCTTTTCAGGGTTTAAAACAGTGTTCAAGCTGCTTTCATTCAAAGGCTGTCTATTGACAACCATAAACATCTGTATTCTGTAGTTTAGTTAATCTAATGGGAAATAAACATACATTATTCAGTTAGATTTTGTAGCCTTGCATTCTGCAGCATCTATTTTTCCTATCAAAATGAGATGTCATGGTTGTAAGAAGGCTTATTTTTCAGGAAAAAACTACAATAGCTCAAGAAGCCTTTCAACATGTTTTCTTTATTCCCTGTGTTGTGTTCCATATGATTTTATTTCTGTAGCTGAATATCGAGTCTTTTTATTAGTAGCACTTCCTCTGATAACTTCTTGGCTAGTTGTAGTTTGAATACAGTGAAGATGAACATGTCTAAAATATAGATTGGCTTGCATATAGATACTGATATGTAAGAGAATAGTGTATAAAAAACATGTAATTCTAGGCTCTGAAAGTGTAATTACAGAATGGTCTTCCCCCCTTTGAAGAGGTAAGGCAGCATAATTGTTTAGAGATTTACCCAGGACGTGGAAGTCAATTCAGTGCATTTGTCATTTAAACATAAGAACGTTTCCCAGTAGACTAAGCAAGGGCAGGGCTGTGTCCCTCAGTAAAACCATGAACCTAACCCTTGAACTTAAAGAACAGCACAAGCTGTTTTTAAAGAAAAAAATGTTTTTTCTTAAATAGGTTCTTGGTTTTACTGTGTCCCTCAGTAAAAGCATGAACCTGTCCCTTGAACATAAAGAACAGCACAATTTTAGGAGCAGTCTTAGGGCAATGAATCCTTGCCTCACATAGGTGCCTTGGAAGCTTGTGCTACTGGTGTCCTGCTTGGTTGCTCTAGGTAGGTATTTAAATTCGGGGAGACAGGATATCATGCGTATCACTCTTCAGAGCTTCTCTGTCAGCTATTTTAGGTAACCTTATGCTCAGATTAATAGTTATTCCTGGGTCTAATGCTTCAGTTCCTGGGAAAGATATTAAATAAGTAATGTGGATTTGTGTTTTCCCCTTTGAAGTGAATATCTATCCTTCTCTGAATCTATGTCCAAAATATGTTCCTTTCACAGGTACACCCATTCATATTTGCAGAAGCTCAGATTTTTCAGAGGGATATTTGTCATGGTAGTAGTTGACCCAAAGTGTCTAAATGCATGTGTTGGTGCCTATTGGCAGTATTCTTTTTTTCTTCTTCTAGGACGTGAAAATCTGAGAAATGAACAAATTACGGCAAAGCTTTAGGAGAAAGAAAGATGTCTATGTCCCAGAGGCCAGTAGGCCTCATCAGTGGCAGACCGATGAAGAAGGCGTTCGTACTGGCAAGTGTAGCTTTCCTGTTAAGGTAAGAGTTTCTGCCTTTCTCTTGGGTATCCATGAGGTACTCTTGCTGTGAATTATTATTTGGGGTGTTTTTGGCAAGCATGAGCCAGCGGCATGCTTCATTACACACTGACCTGTTTTAGAGTCAGCTTTCATTGCAAAGGATGGGGTGCTTTTTTTAAAGCCAGATGAATCCTGTAACAAAGGCCTTGGAAAATCACTGTCTGAGGTAGCCTACATTATTATCTAGTTGAAATAAATCATGTAGCTAGGCAGAGGAGTATTATAAAATTTGTCTTAATTTTTCTGGAAGAGCAGAAATGATAGACCTCTTGCATTGCATGGAAAGGTATTCAGTTCTCTCTGTTAAAAGTTCAAATTGGTTACAGTTGACTTGGAAGGTAAGCGTGGGTTGCGCTTGGAAAGGAATCCTTCCTCCCTTTTGGTAATTGAAAGCATTGCCAAGTAATACTTGGGTTGCCTTCCAGTGCTTGAGGTTATAAGCACTTGTTAACTTCTGAAAGTGTCTTCTGTGCTACAGTTTTGTGTGTGTGCATATTACAGAGTATTAATGCATGTAAAATTTAAATTACCCTTTTGAATTAAGAACTCATTCCAGACTATCAGAGTATTATACATAAGTATTTTCTTTTGTGCCATCATTTCTTCTTCCCCTTTATTTAAGAAACAATATTGTTTTACTATTTTAGAATATTTACTATTAATACTTAAGAAATGCAATAATATAAATATTAAATTTAAGGTGTCTTGTTGCATATGCTCCCCTTGTAATCAAAAGCTTTCTTCCTCAAGGCACACTAGAAATAACTACAATAGACTGTAAACAGATGACACTTACAGAAAGCTAATGGACTAAGTATCTATGCACAAGGAAAACAGTCTATGGTTCTGACACCTCAGACCTTTTATTAGTTTTTGTCTGTATTATACTTAAAGTAATTCTATCTGATAGTTAAACAGGTGATGTTGCTAGGTGGAACTCTTCAAACTGGCTGTTACGTATTTTTGTAAAGCTGTGGGTATGCAGATACAATAAATTTTAGATAACTTTCACACTAGATTCATGTCCTACTTTACCCTACTATGGTTGCTTACATGTGCTTTTACATATACTCAAGTGTGTATAACATTTCTAGTTTGTTATGGTTGCTTGCTTATTTGTGTTATGTTAGTTTTCTGCTAGAAGGAAGGAACTGTACTCCAGTACTAAACAGAGATGGTGTTTTTCCAAAGCTGTGAAAGTGAGTAACTGCTCTGTGGAAACACTAACTTTGATTAAGGTTTAACACTGTCTAGGAGAGAAAGTAACTGTTATCTTGAGGATCTTTTTTTTTTTTTTTTTTTTTTTTTTTAAGTAATATAGCATTACAGGGATTGAAAAGCAAAGTGCTTAGTTTCTAACCATTTAGTTTAATTAAAACTTTTTCAATCCTTTACTGAACACAAAGGGTGTGAACCACTTATTGCTATTTAAAGACTGACCTTTTTTTAAGTCTCAGTCAGGACTTGCACTTATAATGACAAATGCTTCCTGTATTTAAATGAACCATTCATCTATTCTACAAAGTCAGAAAAGGTTTTGGGCTATTCTGTGCCGAAGAGGCATAGAAATGTATGAGTCTTTGCATCCTGTCCATAATGGGACTTATTTACACTTACCTGCCTGCTTTATATTGGAATTCACTGAGTTAATTTAATTTGTTCTTTGGAAAAAATACTCTGAAGTAAATGCATCTTTGCATAAGCTTCTTGATTTGATCAGAATGGTAGTCTATTAATATTTAAAGAATTTGCAATTAGAAAGCTTAAAATCAGAACAATTTGACATTAAGAGGCGTTGTAGCTTATTCAATTAGAATTTATCCTCCAAAATACTGTGCCTCGAGATAGGCAGTAATGGAAGCTTTTATTAGGCTTGGGATGCAAAGTGGGTGTTAACTGGTGTTTAATAGATACAGACAGGAAGCACACCATTGTGAGTGAACGAGATAAACCAGATGTAGAGTCATCAGTTTAGTGGGTGGTACTATATTTTGCTTGCAAAAAGAATAGAATTTTGTGCTATTGAAGGAGAGTATCCTGTCGCATTGTTTTGGGGTATTATTCGGAAATTCATGCATTCCAGGAAAAGTATGCTATCTCCTATGTCCTTAAATATCTGATGGGTGGCTTTTCTTCCTGATGTTCCTCAGTGGAGCAGAATAAACAGATATTTTGGGAAGAATGGTTAATGAATAGGAATGCATTCAAATCTGGAACATGGTGACAATATCTTCATTTTCTCCAGGTCCCTAAACGGGAATTCCAGAGTGATCCATTGCCTGTAGTATAGCTGTTCAACCACAGTTTAATATGCTTCTGGGCAGTTAGTCTGTCCTTACTCTTTTTGGTCTGCCTTGCCCACTCTCTAAAACTCATCAGGTGTAGTTCTTCAGAGCTCAAAGCATAGCTGTGTGGCAAGATCGGTGTCTGGCTTTTGCAGAGGTGATGAAGATTTTTACCTGTATAGCTGGTGAAAACCTGAGAAATGTTAACAAATGTCTCTACAGCTGTCTTCTAAGGTTTTCTGTATGAAAGCAAAGTCATGAAACTAATGTAGTGGCAGCCATGTTGAGGACTCTGTTTCTTCTAATGATTGCTATTTTATTTTGGTAAGACTCTTAACATTCTTTTTTTGGAGAGAGCAGACTAGTGCAAATGTAGAGTAGGAAATGCTTGCTCTCAGTTTCTCTGGTAAAAAAAAAAGATCATGTAAGTTTGATGAGTGAAAGATATGTCACTCTCTTAAAGTAGTGTTAAGTTGGTTTGTTTTTTAACTTCTTGCCTTTGGACATTTATATTTTGCCCAGAGTTGGAGTGTTTGTAGAGTGCTAGCACAGATTTATTGTTTTTTAGATATTACAGAACATGTGGAAGCACTTTAAAGTCATGTTGCAAATAGGATTTCATCCTGCCCCCAGGCTTTATTCTGTTAAGTGTTGGACAGGGACTCCAGTAGCTTCTCATTCATTGTGCTTTGAGGATGCTGTACTGCAAACAGATTTAATGTTATTGAAAGGTTTTCTATGTTGGCACAGTTCTTGAACCTCTTCCTGTGCTACATCCACACCTGATCCTTATTGTTAATGAAAGTCTGTAAGTGTGATGTTGGATCCTTAGGAAATTTGATTCATCTATGGATTGTCTTCATTTCAGTAGAGAAGATGCTCTGTGGAAAGTAGTGGCAAAATTCTTACTACATTGTTGTTCTAAAATCCAGGGAAGTAGATTTGATGTATAGTTGCTTCTCTCCAATGCTGTGCTCATAAATTTGGAGGTGGTGATAATCCTGGGCATCTACTATTACTTAGGCAATAATTCTTTTTTTTGTTTGTTTTGTGACAGTCTGTTTTACCACTAGTTGGAGTGGCTGTGTTTGTATGTAACCAGCTACTGATCGTATTTTCTCAGTCATCTTAGTTCCTGTAGGACGTATTTACAGATAGCTCTTCACTGTGTTGGAAATCTAACCATGCTTGAGGTGGTAATCTGACACATTCAAAATAGGGCCTTGGAATGGCTACTGATGTTCCTGCAGTGTTCTTATGTGTAAACTGCTTTGAATCCGTAAAAGTTACGTTCAAAGAAGATCTAGGATTCTAGAGCAAATGACTGATGTTTTTTTTTCCATGCCACTGCATCAGCAGAGAGACAGGTGCCTGTCTGTCAGCAAAGTTATGAAAAGTATGTTAAACTTGTGTTTAGACAAGTGTGACTTGCAGACTTTTGGTTTTCCACTGGGAGGATAATGGTATTGCTCTCCTGACTTTTGTGGTGTGAAGGCATGATGCACTGCAGCTTTTATGGATGTACTCAGAGCTGCCCCCTTACCAAATGTGGCACTGTTAAAGCTGCTGGAAAATCTCTGCAGAAGTATATTTTCAGGGGTGAATTCTCTTCCACTCTCCTAACACAAAGTAGTAACTACTGTGTTTCAGTAGTGAATCATCCCTCTGAGAGAACAACTGTGCCAGATACATGTAATTTATAAGGGACTTAGATGGAGACATTGTATTTAAAACTATGCAGAAGTAGATCATTCCAACATACATTACAGCCACACTTATCAGTGCTGTATTTTCACACAATCTTTATACATCATAATTGCAAAAAATTAGGTTCATTGACATACACGTTTTAAAACTTGCGTTCTTGCTCCAGACGCTACCTCACTGAGAACATGCAGCTGTTCTGTGTTTTAATGACTAAAATATTTGACATTAGGGCTTCTTTTGTCTGAAATGCCTTTTCGAATGTCCCTCTGGGTAAGTAGTTTTTATTCATACAAATGTACTTTAGAGTAACTGGCCTGTGAAATTTATATCAGAAAAATTAGGTCATTTCCCTCTACTTAACAGAACTAAACAAACTAAATGTTTGCAAGTTCTTGGTGATTCTAACAAACCAGACATATTAAACAGAATATTAATAGCTGATTCCTACCTGTGGTTCTAGAAGACGTAACAGTCACAGGATTCATTAATTTAGTTTTTTATCATCACTTTCATTATTTTTGGTGGTCAGTCACTTTTGAGCTTAATGCATCTAAGGCTACTGTTGCCTGTAGCCTGCAACTTTACTTGCATTTTTTGATTCCATTTATTTCAACCGGAAAACTAAAAATATCAGTGAAAAAAGGCTATGTGGAAGAGTAACAAGACACATTTGTATTTTTGAATTTCAAGTCCAGGATTTGCTGCCGAGTGCCTGATATCATGTGAGTTAGCCTTTCCACTAAATCTTGATTTCTGTGTTAGTGTTGACAAATAAAAATTGTATGGATACAGTTGTACATTCACACATAAAAGAATTGATTTTTCAGAGTAAATACTCCTCAGGTGCTTCCTATCTAGCCCTTGCTTTGGTGGGAGATGTTTGGAGGACACCGTACTGCTCTGTATTCCAGCAGGGACAGAAGAAAAGGGAACAAGGTGTGCTGAGCCCTGTAGAGTATCCTCACTGGGACCTGTGAGTGTCAGTTCTCATCCCTGGGGACCCTGTGACCTGGCAGCATGTTACATCATTAGGCCATATGTGGCCCTGCTGAAACCACCATCAGAAGGAAATAGGCCATTTCTGTCACTTTGCTGTGTGCTCTTGCCCCACTCAGAGCTGCTCAGTTGTACTCTTTAATTTTGGAGTTTATTTATTGAACTTTATTGCTTAATGTTAAATTTATAAATCTCATATTAAAAATAACTTCTTATTTTTAATTAGTTTATAAATACATCTTGTATGCCATTCTGTTCCTCCAGATCAGAAAAACCAGTA
The DNA here is from genome assembly GCF_018691265.1 of Tyto alba. Classification (NCBI taxonomy): domain Eukaryota; kingdom Metazoa; phylum Chordata; class Aves; order Strigiformes; family Tytonidae; genus Tyto; species Tyto alba. The sequence goes on from NW_024881280.1 coordinate 9,583,313, forward strand.
CTCAGCACAGGTAACTGTGGCTTTTATTTTATGTCTTAAATGCACTTTTAGTTTGAAATAATAGTAGCTGTGAAAGAGTTTAACATCATGTTGATGCTGAAGTGCCTTTAAGTTAGGCATGTGATATTTTTGACTGTGAAAGCTTGAGATGCTTGAATAGACTTTGGAAAATATGTTAAGTATTTTTAAGAAGTTAATGTGACAAATCTGCTGATTTCTGAAATGTTGCACGGCCTTACACATTAAACACTACAAATCCCTACCTCTTAAGGCTTGAACTGATGTTAGCAATGAACAATAACCATTCATGTTGAATCCTAACCCAGCAGCAAGCAAAGGTACCTTTTTAAAATTCTACAGCACTTAAGATCACAGGAAGAAGGCCTGAAGACAACTAATTATAAAAGAATGATGATCATAACCGTTGGAGTTGTGAGACTCCCTCCAATATATTCCTGTGCATTTTTGTCACAATTAAAATGAATGTAATGCAATCCCTACTCTTTAAACTTTACATGTTTGTGTCCAACCCTTGGTTTTGTTTGAATAGTCTTGCAAACAAGAAGTTTTAAATGAAACTTCTTACTCAATTTTAAAACCCTCCTGTCTTTGGCCAAGGTCAAGTTCTTAAATTGTTTAGCAAACTTCAAATTGTTTTAAAATTATCACTATTCATGTTTGGAGCCATAAAAATGGTTTGCATATCCTTGCAGAAATAATACATTTTTTAAAAAATGTAATTTAGGTGTTGGGAATCAAGAAGTTTTTATTGGGTTATACTTTTTAATCCTGGGTGTTTTGTTTTTTTAAAATCAGGGGATTCCCAGTGTCATAAACAGAAACATAATTTTTTGCAGGACTTAAAGTAAAGGTACAATGTACACCTGTGCAGTGTGTTTATAAAACTTTGTGCTATCAACACATGATTTCTTTTTTTTAAAATAAAATTTAAAATTTATTTACTAATGCTGACCTCCTGGAGAAGCAGGAATTGCACACCAGAGTGAGCAATCAAAAACCTAAGTCTAACAGTACATACAGGAAGCTGTAAATGGGCTAGGAGCAATAGCGGGTTTAAGCCTCATCAGGGGAAATTTAGGACAGGCATTAACAACTCAGCAAAACAACCTCCCTTTCTAACAGTGAGGCATGTAAGCTACGGAACTGAAGGTCTACCCTATTGATCTCCAGTTACAGAAATGTCATAATGCTTTGAGGCTGACTTCTCTGATGTAGGTGTGGGAGTGGCTCCTGCCTTGGGGCAAGTGCTGTCCTACATAACCTCCTGGGTTCCTTCTCTGCCTTGTTTTAGGGATTTGTGAGAAGATGAAGAATACAGCATTTGTGTATCCTCTTGAACTTTGTTACTTCAATAGTCCTAACTGGAAACTTTTGTTATTCCCTCACAGTGTTGTTTCTGTTCACACTGATAAATATGATACGAGAACCAGTGAGTGAAATGCATAGTGTAGCTCTTAGGTGGGTGTGAAGAGATGCAGAGAGCTACTGGTATAGATACTGCTTTTTTAGAGTTAGGTTCTTTTGACCCACAATATTCAGAGACATTTAGAAGTCATAGGCTGTTACAGTTCCTGGTTTGGGGGATTTAACAGGTTGATGAGTCGTTTTCATTTCTGGAGACTTAGGGAGGTGGAGTAAGTTGGACCCTAAGGACATGTGTACCATCATAACTAACCTGTAGCTTTGACTAAGCAGAATTAAGCTTAATTTGTTGATGCTTAATCATGGAGTTTCTGTTGCCTGTGCTTCTACAGCTCTGTCTCAGCAAACATCTAACTCAAACGGATAAATTAAAAAGGCAGGAGCATCGGTGTGAGAGAGGAGATAAATAAAGTATTGAACAGTAGAATGTAAGTCTTACAGAAGTCAGTGGAAAATTAGGATGTATCCAGGCTTTCTGGATTTAAGCTTATGTCTAGTTGCAAGACAGCATTTTGCTGTGAAACTGGACCTCGGGCTTTAATTCTTGAGCAATACCAATTCCAGAATCATATCTACACATGCATGCCAAGCAGTCAGTCTTACTGTTACAAATAATGCCCCAGTTGTAGAGAGAAGATACTTACACAGAGGAAGAAAAGGAATGTCACTGCCTCTAGGAAAAATAATAAGGAAATCATGGTGTGCTGCTCTCTGACAGATAGTTCCCTAGCACGGGACACCTTGGCCAAGACTTACAGTAAGCTCATTTCCTGTGTCCGTCTAGTTTCAAACGTAACCTGAAGGACCCGATCTGTTATTGCAAATAAAACAGCGCATGTGAACATCTGCTGATACAGAGGGAAAGTCAGTGATTTGGGTAGCTGCATCTGTTTGGAAGAGAGACTGTAATAGCATATCACCAGGCTTGAACAAACAAACCTGGCTCAGGTGAGTTGTCTGGGTGGAAGGAGTTCTGGTGAAGGATCTTTCTTTTTGCCAGCTATTATTGTTGAACTTCAAAATTTTGAAAACTGAGTCAGCTGAGTTTATTTGAAAGAAATGAAAACAAAGAAAGAAGATCAGGGCAGTATTTCTTGTACTAGGACACAGATGGTAGATCTGTGTTGTTTCTGAGCTGAAATATCAGCCCTTGATGTTTTCTTAGGAGCAATTTCAGTAGTGTATATTTTGGGGAAGATAGTAAGACAGCTTCATTAAAAACACTTGATATGATAAGTGAAGTTGTTCGTTTTTAGATGAAGCTGGAAAAAGCTTAAAATGTTGAAAAATAATAGTTTCTTAAGCATTTTGCAAGTTCTAAGGGCATTTTGTTATGTGCCAGTTTAACTTGTTCCTGTGTTGATTGCTTTCTGTTTGACTTGAGATTGATACCGAACACCACCGTCAGTGAAAGAGAACATAAAGCCCAGAAGTGTAGAGGGAAAGTTTTGTGGTTTTTTTCTATTACTTACTGTACCATCATCTCATCTTTATTTTTTTATTTTCTGAAAACCTTAATGTAAGCAATACTTCTATTCTGAAACATTTATGTTAAGGGGGTTCTCCAACAACCCCCAAAGTATTTTCTTTGGTTTCTAGCTTTTATTTTATGTTGCTTTGTATGTGGACTCTGCCCACAAGGATTTTAGCTTTCTGTAAAAGCACTGATGGTTAATTTCTGGTATAACGATTAAATCTCTTACAGAACATCTTATGGCTGAGAATTGCTGATGGCATGACTATCATTCATTGGTTGCTATGGAAATAAAGTAGGAATGCATTCAATTTTAATACTGCATTCCTACTATATGCACTTCCATGGTGGAAAAGTACTTGCTTTCTCCAGGAATGCTAGCTGCAGTGATCCTTGTGACAAGGAGTGCTCTTTGCAAATATGTCTGGGATACCCCTTCCTTACTGTTCTGCAGAGTCATCAGCCACCATGGTATGGCTTATGCAGTTCACATCAATTTTGTGTACCCAGTAATTATGTGTCCTGATCCTTGAGTGTGTTTATGGTAATGTGCCATGACGGGTTTGCATGAGAATTTACTTATATAGACAAGTTGCTGCCCAGGCACTTCACAGTATGTTTCTTCTCCTTTAGTTTGAAGGGAAATTCCTTTCAGAGATTCTGGAAGGTTGTATATAGAAGTTGGGATTTGTGTATCTGCTTTTTAAAGTGGCTTCCATGCAATCTCTTTCCTGTGGTGGAGCAACAGAGTTCGGTGATGGTTTATTTTTGTTAAGTCCTGAATTCTGGTGTTGAACTTCCGTTTCAGGCTGTAAGGAGCAGACCAAGTCTTAATCTAACTAGTAGCTGCATTTTCTTTATTACATTTTGAAATGTCATTCGTAAAATGCTGTTGCACTAATAAGCTGAATTAATATTTCAAATTTAAGGTTAGGTTGTGATATAACTACAATTTAACATTCTGATTAAAATGTAAGGGTACTGGAAAAGGTCTTGGTTTATAGCAGAGCTGTTTGCCAAGTTTCCTGAGGAAATATTTACGTCTTTGATTGCTACCCATTAAAAGTCAGATAACTATTGTAGCACTGGTTAAATACAGGAGCCATGTATATGTAGAGCTTTCAGCCTGGTGGGGGGAAAAAAGGTTTTAGAAATAAGCCTGGAGATTTGGAAGGGGACTTGCTGCTTGAGGGACACTTGGCTAAGAATAGGACCGCAGCGTCCTGATTATACAGTTGAAAGTTATTTTTACAAGAAAGATAAATATTTTGGTATCTATAAGGAATTAACACATTACCACCCCACCCCAGAAGAAAACAAAACAAAACAGGAAGAATTTTGAAACTGCCTGTAAAATGTAGAAGGCCACTGATACTGGTAGTGATGAGCTGCTGGCTTCTGCAAAAATGGTTCAATAGGAAGAACAAGGTTTTTTTTGATGAAGAGTTTAAAGTGTAAGTGCAAACAAAGCACCTTTTGTCCTTTATATCATAAAGAAGTATTGTGTGGCAGTGTAATTTCTTTTATAATTCAGAATTGATTGATGCTCAACAAGGTCTGCGGATTGTACCCTTTCGGTGTGGGTAGATGCACTTGATATGTGCAATAATGTCCCCATTCACTGGAGTGGAAGCCGTATTGAAAACTGCATCTAAACTTGCTGTCCCTAGCAGCAGTGGCATGACTGATTGCTGAAAGTTGGAGCATGGGGCTTGAATAGAGGTTTGGCAACACAGGGGAAAATGGTTGTCTGTTTTGGAGTGTGACATGAGGCAATATTTACCCTGCTCTGTTTCTCCCTTTTCCAAGCAAAAGGCAGGTTGCCAAGTACAGGGACTGAATGGTTTGGATCTTCAGTTGGAAACATTTTGCCTACACTGGGGTAAATGAGACGTGCAGATAGCTCAGGAAATCCAAAAGTTGTCCTCTATTTGTATGATACTTAATGCAAACTGGATGGCTCATTCAGTGCATATGTTTGTGGGGTTTTTTTTGGTTTTTTGTTTTTTTTTCCTGTCCTCTATAAACCTCAGCCTTGTTCCTGTCTATATCCCTCCCTTCTTAAAGAGAAGTTGACAAATTTTCTTAAGTTACTAAACTCAAAAATTTCCCGTGACAAATATGTACAACCACAGAATTTCTGCATCTTTGGAACTTCCAGAGGAGTCATGGCAGAGCTGAAGATCCATCTGTGATAGCTGTTAATACAAATATGTACTTCCAGACACATAGTAAATTCATCTTAAATTGTTACTATTTGTGTATTTTTAGGATTAAATTTTTCTAGTTAGTGTGTGTTCTGGAGAAATTAAGATCTTGCGCAAGTGTTCAGCAAGCTCAGCTGAGCGAGTACAGTTGCTGTTTTGGCAGCTCCAGCATTCAATTGTAAGGCTTCAGCCTCATACAGCTTGTTTTGAAAAAAAGCTCTGAAGTGTCAGATCTCTTTTATTTACCTTGTAGTTTCTATGCAACTTATTTTCCAAGGTTCTCCAGCTGTGAGGGCTGGTTTAAATGAAATTCTTGCAGAATTGTTCCATCCAGATTTATTCTGTTTTAAAAACGCCACATAGTGAGATTTAATGTTAAAGCCCTTTGTCACTTAAGATCTTTTAAATCTTTCAGCAGTTTAATGATACGTATGGTGATATGTAGAGTATCCTCTGTTAGAGTATCTTGCTTTGCATGAAAAAACCCTCAACTTTCAAATTTCTGTTAAATCTTTAAAACAGTCTGAGTTTGTCCATTTAGTTGAATCTAATATGTTATTCTGATAGAGTGCTTCAACACGGTGCTAAAGAGCAAAATCTTTTTTTTGTCCATGGAGTGAAGTATGGTATCCTGATTAATGAAACAAAAACTGGAAGATTTCAGATACCTCATGACAGAATATTCTGTGATGGAGTGGGACTTCTCAATAGATTATTAAACCTAGGTTTACTACTGCATTAAATGACACAAGTATTGATTCTGATATTTTAAAACCATTTCTGTATTCTCTAGCTAGTCTAGAATATAAATGCTAAATTACATACAATTCTTATAATGCCACATAAATTGTGGTAAGTTTCTTTGACCTACATCTCGTATTATGAAATTTCAGAAAGCTTTTATTTAATTGTTTCTATGGTTTTCTTCAAGACTTGAGTGCTTAGAAACATTCATATCCTCATTCAGAGAGAACATTTCTTTCCCCTACCAAAAAGAACTACAGTTGGAAAAGGTAAGGGGAAATTGGAAAACTTAGATCCCGCTCAGAATGTAAAATGAAACTATCCAGTACTCCGAGCACTACATTCCAACGTATTTCTTGAAATTGCTTTCTCTATAGGCTAATACTATTCTAGGTTATTAATTGAAAAGCTTTGAAACTTGCAGTTTCTATTCACTGTTGTTTTGCCAGGGTTTTTTTTTTATGCAGTTCTCGATCAGATGAGTATACTGAAAACTGGTATTTTTAAAAAACCTTTTGTGAGAATGATGAACGTTTCAGTGTCCACATAAGAGCCTGGTGTTGTAATGAAGATAAGCAGTTTTGGCTTACAAATTTAAAAAAGGGGAGGGGAAAAAAAGAAGGATGTTTTCTGTTTGCAGCACTGAAATTTCTTGTATTTGGATGTGAACATTCAAGTATATTTGGTTATCTTACTACTTAGAATTCAGTTTTTGATACTAAATATATTTATCGTTATTCAAAAATTATGTATTTGCAGTCATCTCTATATTGACTTAAGGTTTTCATACTATGCTAGTAAAAAGAAGTGATTAAAACTCATGCTGAATAAGCAAGAAAATACAATTCTGCTTTTCAATTTAATTTTTTTCCCCCAATTAAGGGAAGTCTGTCTTTCCTTCAAAATTTCTAGATGTATTTTGCTTTTCTGCTGATGCTGGTGCCCCATATAAATACAGAGTCAAACCTTCAAATACAGGCCTCAAAAGAAGGCTAGCAAAGTGCTGTTAATGTCTATCATCTCAGCTGTACTGAGATGAATTCAGGGCTTGAATTCTTAAATCCAGGGAGTTTAAAGAACTGCTCTTCAGCTTTTCTCTCTCTGTTCTCTTTCCTGCAGTACTTAGGACATGTCGAAGTGGATGAATCCAGAGGAATGCATATCTGTGAAGAAGCTGTGAAGAGACTGAAATCTGTATGTATATTTGTTTCATGAAGAAGTTGGCTTTGGGGCTGTGAGTGTTACTGGACAAGGTCCGTTCAGCAGCAGTGCCCCAGCTAAAGAGTGAACTTTTGACCCATGTTAGGAGAACAGTTGGCCGGTTTGAGAGCACTGCTGCGGTTAGGGGGACGTGCTAATCTGATGATGAGAGGGAGAGAGTTACAACTGTTCTTTCTGCTTGCAGAAACTATTTGTAAAACAAATGTGTAAAAATCCTCTGTGACCTTTCGGACTAAGTTGGTACCCACATGGGACTTCAACCGTTGGTTTTTAACAGTTCTTTCTCCCTCTCTCTCTCTTTTCCTCTCCCATTCTCTCTCCCTCTGTTGCCTGCCACTTTAATAGTGACTTAATTCACCGTTATACAAAATATTACTTGATTTAGGCTGCTTTTTTCTAATGCACTGCAACATTGTAGCCATGCATGATATAATTTGGCTTGCATCTGCTCAAAGTGGCCTGAAGGCTGCCTAATTCTGACATGTCATGAAGTGGGCTGCTCTTAGTTTGGCTTCTGTGAACGTTTGCTCCTGTAAATGGCAACTCGTTCAAAGCTCTTTGTATTTCTGTGGCTCATTTGAAGAGGTCTTGTCATCTCTTTCCTGCAGCAGTAATATCACAAAATCCTGCAGAATTAGCAAGCTCCAGAAAGGCAGTGATCAGTCTATCAAGGAATGGAGGCTAAAACAGCCTTGAAGAGAACAGAAGGAGAAAGGACATTAAAATTTGAAGTTTGAATGGAAATAGAGAAGCGCAATCCTTTTCATCACTTCTTATGTGTCTTAGCTATGTACATTCTTCAGTGATGCCTTTAGTGGAAGAAACTCTCGTATCCTTGCAGCTCAACAAGATTACTGAAAGTCCCTCAAATGCTTTTACTGCACCTTTGCTAACTTAAAGTACCTGCTACTGGACATCACTTTGTTTCCTCACCAGATGTGAGAGCTCAGATGGCTTCCAACTAAGCCTGTTCTTCCCTTCTTCCTAGCACATAACAGAGGATTATAGGTTATCTTTTCTTCCTTCTGTTGTGCTGTAAAGTTTCTGAATTGGTTTAGTGCTCTGATTAAAATCAAGTCTTTTCATTCTTCTCTTTCTCAGCTAATGTATAGCAACCTGCTAAAGCCACATCCCATCTGTTCCCATTCAGTCCAACAGTGACTGGTGATTGATTTTTGTTAAAATGGGCCACTCAAAATATAAATGAGTTTCTTTATTCTATGGATTTAGTTTATGTAGCTAAAAGTGCCAGTACTGACCACATAATGAATTGCATCCATTTTTGTCCCTTTCTGGTTTTTGTTCTATCAGAATACTTTCTATTAGCACATCCAGTAACACCGCAGTATCTACTTTATGCAACTTCTCTCATTCTTTTCCCTGGGGAGCTATGCTGTGAAGTAGTTGTTATTTAGGTTTTTTTCGTAAACTTCATAAGCCCACAAGACAGTTAAGTGTAGCTAAGTTTATAAATAATGAAACACAGTAAAAGCATAGCACCCCGTTTCTTCTAGAATCTGGATAATTCCAGGATAGTGACTCTTGATCACCTGAATTATTGACTCAAATGTCAGACTCGGATATCCATCCTTTACAGTGCGTTCTCTGGAAGTAAAGAATTTAATTTCCCAAATTTTGGGTGGCATCGATTTACTCATTCTCATAAATTCAGCGTTTTTCTTCAGATAATTTTGTTTTCTTCTGCTATATGAAGTTTTTGATGTCTATATATGAATTGGACACAAGTTCGCGTCTCTTACGATTGCTGTTTGCACTGTCTCCTTTGTCAGTGTTGGAGGTTGAGAAGCAGAGGTGAAATTCTCATTGGGCCCCAAGAGGAAGATTCAAATTACTGAAACTACTTTCTGTACTTTAGTTGCTAAGACTCCATCAGATCCAGGGTTCGTTTAGAGCTGCTCACTGCAATTCAACCCCTGCCCCCCGCCCCCAGCATGTAGGTTTTAAACTGGGGGCATTTCTTTAGGGCTCTACTATTACTGAAAGCTCTTTTCTGTACTATATGCTCTCTTAATTAGCAGAAATCAAACCACTGTATGATGTTTCAGCGTGCAAGGAATGTGATAAGAAAACAGTTTGTTCTTCTGGTAGACTCTTGCTTTTACAGTACTTGGTTATTTTGATGGGCTTTCTCTTGGTCTTGAAAGAATTACAAGAGCAGTGCTCGAACTGAAAGACAAGCTTAAGGGCAGTCGGACTTCACTTTTCATATGGCTAAACTGCATCGAAATGTATGTGACCTATTTTAATCTTGATTGTTTTCTCTGCAGGTAGCATGTAGGTTTTATAAATCCAGTCAATAAAAAATAGAATTGTTGAAATACACATATCGTGTAGCTTCTAAAAGTTAAGTTCTGTCTTTACCTATTTTAGTAGAATTTTTTTTTTCCCTCTTAATTCTTGCTCTCCAACAGTTGGCAATTCATTTGGAGAACTGAAGTCTGTTCGTTTTTAGGGTCGATTAATGGATTTTGAAACATTTTATGGGATTTGTCAAGAAGACTATAGGACAGTGTTAATCTTGTTTTTAGGAATAGCTTAATTTCTGTTTTGTGTTTTGAAAGAAAAGATGCAAATGAATCTTTCTGTCTCTTCATTGCGGGAAATAACCTTTCAGGGTTTTTTTTTATTACTTGCTCATTTAATGTAGTGCAATTGTTTTTGATCATTGCATCTTGCAGAATTTGAAACCAGATGATGGTGAGCATTTTATTCAGGCATTGTTTAACTGACAACTGAGTAGCAGGCCACCACTTTCAGCTAGAGAATCCCTCATCCATACTGTATTCTGTTGATGTAGTTTTATAGCTCTGAAATTGCACACCAACAATGCTCTAATGTGCAGTTTATAATATTGTTTAGAATGAATGAAGAGAAACCTGAGTTATGTCCCTATTTTCTGTCTGATGAAATGGCACCACAGTCTCTTTAATAGATCAGAAACCCATGTATTCAGTTATCATTCTATTATTAGCATGGGTTTATATTACCAATGGACCTTGCATTTTTCCCTTAGTAGGGATATATTACTAACTGTGTACACATTTCATATCTGGTAGGATCCTTGTATTTGGACACTAAGCTCGAAATGGTTTCCTCAGAACCATTTCACTGAATTTAAAGTATTCAGTGCAAACTGTAAAATAACTTAAAGGGCCCTGTAAATGTATTTGACTCAGGTACGGGAACAGCATATAAAGGCAAAAGTATACTCTCTCATGTCATGTTTTGATTTTAAATCAGCTTTAGCGTGTAGTATTGGTTTCTAACTTGCCACTTCTTGTTTTAAATGATGCATTTGTTTTAATATATGTTCTTGTTTTAGCAGGTAAAGAGACATAATTTAATATTTTAAAACATGCATTAGTTATCTCTAAACTACATTAACTCAGTGTTGTTTTAAACCCATTTTGCATGATGCCTTTTCCATTAACCTTGTCTAGTTTATTAAAAAAAAATCTTATTTAACAAGCATTTTGATGAGAGCAAAATTAACCATCACCTAAAAATTAGGTAGCTTCTGATGAATCTCTTTAGCTTTTGCTATCTTTAAAAAGCTGTTACTTAGTGTAATGCAATAGTCATTGCTCAACTTGGCAGCAGCATCCAACTCCTTCTCATTATGTACACAACACAGTGATTAATCCATTAGTTCCCCTCCTAGCGTTCAGCATATCCTGTCCAAATACATAATCATTCCTGCCTCTAAAAAACTGTTAAGCACTTCAGCAGACTGAACTTAGAGATGTTCGTTATACAGTGTCTGAGCTGACATAAATATGTTACAGATACTGGGTAAAAAGCTCTGTGGAAGGACGTCAGGCAAAGGGGTGCACGGCAACAGAGGTCAGGAAATGCAAAGTCAAGATTGACCCTCCCTTCTTAACTTTGTGTTTCCTGGCTTTTGTTGGCTTGCGTCAGAACCATAGCTTTGTTTTAAATATAACCATGTTTATCAATCAATTCTCAAGACGCTGCCTCAGGATATTTGTAATAATATTTTTAATATAGTATTGTTGTCAGTGAGCAACAGGTTGGAATTGCACGGTGTTAATTTGGGGTCAGGGGCTGTCACAAAGACATGCTCTGTCTCATCTGCGATTCTCCACCTCCTCCCCATTACTCCTATACCATAGCTTTCTTACAAGCGAAACCATTTGGAAGGACAGCAGAACAGTGATATGCCTAGTGCCAGCTTCCCTCGGACGCGGAGCAGCGTGTGGCTGTGCTCGCCGGGCACCAGGCCCGGTGACGTGTTCTCTCAGGAGATCAGTTCAGATCTTGCAGTTTTCCTTTCTCAGTCTGAAAACACAATAAAGCCAGTAAACCGAACTCCGTGCAGATAGGCTTAAAACTGCGTGCTGCCTTTTTCTTAATGTGAATTGGGCAATCAGTATAATCGCTTCCAGACTGCAGAAATTCAGGAAGTTGTAGTTCAGCTCTTAGTATCTTTGCACTTGCCTGCCTGTCTGTCCCAGTCTGAGCTGACCTTAAAGGGGTCTTGTTCACCTTACTCATTCTGCAACTCTGAATTGATATCTAGTATGCGTATAAATATTGTATAAAGCCGTGGAAGGCTTTAGCGAGAGTGAAAGAGGAAGGGCTCTCATTTGTGCTTTAGTTGTACCACAAGGTAAGGTGAAATTCCTCACTGTTCAGAGAAGACTTTGTAAGATGTGAAGTGTAAGAGTAGCATGCAAACCAAAGGGACAAATAAACAAAATAAAATGAAGCATCATTTAACCCTGCTTTATACCAGCCATCCATGCTTCTCCAGTTTACAGAGCATTTGCTTTGGGAAAGAGCGATCAATACAGAGCAAACTTGACTGTAATTCTGGAGTTAGAACTTTGCATTTCACAAGAGCCCGTCCAGTATTTTAATTGCTTAACCACCATGTCTGCTGCCAAGTTTGGTTTATAACCTGACTAAAAGGGACTAAACAAGGGAGAGTGAAAATAAAGTAACCACTTTGCATGAAATTGGGGCTGAGGTTCTCTTCTTTCCACCAATTTCAGGGCAGTAGCTTATTAGAATCGTGTGCGTGCCCTTTGATCTGCATTTTCATGGGATTATTTTCACATTTGCCTGTCGCACCTTCTCATGGATAACTCTAAAAACCCCTTCCTTTCCCTCCAAACCCTATTCTTGTGTGTGCTTGTTGGTTTGAAACCCTGGGACATTTTAGCTACCTACAGTAATAGCGCTCGACTTGTCCCCCCTGTTCCTCCAGGAAAGGAAGTTCTTCAAAGGCTTCTTTGGAAAAGTAAGTTTAATGCCTCGTTTGTGCTTGCACTATAAGGAGTTACATCCCTGGTATAGCACTGCCATAAAATCAGGGTGTTGAGAGTCCCCTAATCCATTTCAGAATATTTGCTTCTAAAACAGACTTGGAAAAATGTTGATCAAACAAAGAATGTGGTTAAAAAAGCAACCTAAAAGAAAAACTTAAGTCTGTATGGACTATATTGGAAACCCAGTGTTCTGAAGTGATTTGGTCTTCCTGAAAAAAATGTGAATTTTCCTTTTAAACCCTTAAACTTGTGCCAGTCTACATCACCTGGGCAAATACCTACAGAGCAGTTGGGGTCTGTGCCTTGGAAGTGCTTCGTGGTTGGCTGCCAGGCACCATGAGTTGACCCCCAAATGTTAGTGTTGGGAGAAAGCAGTGTGCTTACACATACCATCTCTTAAACCTTTATTTTTTTTGAGCACAGTCTTAATTTGAAGGTATATGAAGGTGAGACCAGGTGTTTACCTACTGTATTTTTTCCAACTGCAACTCAGTAGTATAACTGAAAAATTCACTGTTTCTATCATTGCTCTTGTTTTCATGAGGACAGTATCTTAGACACGAAGGGAAGCAACTCTTTGTCCTTATTAAGAACATGCTGTACTGATGGCTGGATGGTTTTATTCCTGCTGTCTACATCCCCACAAGACAATGGCACGTAGACCTCCGAAAGAGCTCTCTCTTACCACTCATCTGTTCCTTAACTCTGCATTTAAAATCCCTGTAAAACATTTTAACTTAGTTTTCATATGGAGTTAATCTAAGATAGGGCTTCTGAAGTATCTTGTTATAAAACAAATCCTGGCTTAAATGGAAACTAACGTGTTTGTAACTTCCATACATACAGAGTCCTTTGGAGCAGTCTATTCTCTGGTCACAAATTGGTTTAGCTTTCTTTGGGGAGTAAATAAGGTTTTTTTCAGCTGTTCCTTTTTCACCTTGCATTCAGATGGTGATGTGTGCCACACAGAGACAGCTGTTTCCCCAATTCAGGTTTCGTCCTGTGATCTGGGAAAGCATGCATCTAAAGTGTAGTGGTGGTGAAGAGGCCTTTTTTTTTTTTTTCTTAAGGGCCAAAATACCATAGGTAGGAGATCTGTCAGATTAATCAGATCATTCCTATATGCTGACAAAATTTAAGAGCTGGAATCTACAAAGTCTGGATTCAAAACATGCCGTTTGCTTTACAACTGAAAATGCTAAATACTGCTTACAAGTTGTTTAAGACAAACAGAAAACCTCCCCACTTCAACCTGATCAGATAGGTTAGTTTTCTTTCTACTTGTTGGTATTAACTTATGTTAAGATATATAAGAAAGCAAAGATATAAAAGGACAGATATTTGCATAGCAATTAATTAAAGTCAAAGACAATTTTTTATCTGTTAAGTATGCCAGCTTCCCCATTACATCTTAGTTGCTTTTTTATGAAGTCTGGTACTTTACCATAGCCTTGTAGATTTGCTTTGTCTTTTATTATAATATTTTGCCAAAGAGGGACCTACTTCTGCTTCAGCCTGTGAAGTTTCACTGATTAGCACTGAAGCCACTTAAATCCGTAGTGGTTAGATATCCCCACAGAACCAGTGTGGCAATGCCTTTATTACAGCTTTGGCCTACCACGGTGCCCAAATCTACAGGGGAGCTGTAAAAGAAGGGACAGCTGTTCTCTTATTAATAATTGAGAAATGCTAATAACTCTAATATCGTTTAGCTGTCACTTCTATAATTTCTCTGCAGATGCCTTGCTTCAGGATTAATATAGTATTCTGAGCTGCAGAGCTGCTTAAAACACAGTAACAGCTTTCAAAAAGTCAGTCTAGACAGGTTTGCTGCTTTCCCTGTCCATATTTTTCTCCCTCCTAAAAGGTAAATCTGACAGATTTGTGTTTGGAGATGTTCAAGTGTTGAAGTATTGAAAATACTTCATTTTCAACTTTAAAGAAAAATGAGGTGTCCGTTATCTGCAAGTTAGGCTTCTGCAGTTTGATTTTGTGTACCGCATGCAATGTAACCAAATCAATTGCCTTTTTAGGCATCTCTTTATATTTTTAAAACTAAAGCTTTTCTGTTGTAATGAATAGTGGTGCAGATTCAGTGACCCTTCTCATGTTTTGCTTCCACTGAGTGCATGTATTTCTCATCACAGAGTCTGAAATGAAAAATTTGCTTTATATATACACGCCTCTGACTCCAGCTATATCTTACAGCTTTTCAAGTCCCAGGACGGAATAAAATAGGCAGAAAGGCTAGAAACAATTTTAAAGTATTTGAAAAATACTTAATAGAGCATCTCAACTTAATTCTGCTCTGGCATCCTTAAAACTTTATTTTTCACCTTATGATATAGGTGCTATCTCCATGTTCCTATCACTTCTAACAGTTAAATTGCTGTGACCCGCACTGTTGATTAAGAAATGTGCATTTCAGATTTAGTCTGCTTTTTTTGGTGGTGTGGTTTTTTGGTTTTGGTTTTTTTTGTTTTTTTTTTTGGTGGATGCCCATCTCTAGGGCATTGCCAGATTGTCAGGGAGGTTTCCCTCATGCCCAACCCGCAGTGGTCCTGCTTTATCTTCAGGCCTGGTCGTCTTTTAGGACGGGTGCCTCACCCGCCCCCCTGGAGACCTCCGAGGACTCCGAAGTTAGTGCAGATGATGAACCTCGTTGGAGCAGATTACTGACCTCCTCCGAAGCACTGAGCAGCGCGGTTTCTGTCGGAGCTGACTGAGCACTGACAGATCAGGCTCCAGGGAGTCGGTGCCGCACGTGGCTCCCCGCCAGCAGTGCTGCCATCCAAAAGCTCTTGAACATGAAGACAAGCTACAGATATGGATGTCTAGATGAGTCCCTTGGTAGCAACATTTAAGACCACACTGTTCCAGTGGATATTGGCCATTTGCTTTAAATACTTTTGTTTGGAGCTGCCTGTAGCTTTCAGTGTTTATTACACAAGCTGCGATCCTGCCTTGGAGTTCATTTCCCATGCAGTATCTCGCAACCAGTCTGATTTTTGTCCGGTGTGTGCCAGGAGTGCAAATGCTCATATCTACTTTATAATCATGACAACACACTTGGCAATATTCCACCCATAATGAAGTAGTACTTTGATTTGTATATCCAATATAAAGTGATTTGGAGAAGCATGTTCCTTTATACATCGCTTGCAGGCACAGATAAGCTGAGAATTCAGTAGATGGGAAAGTTGTATGTTGCCCAACAGTTGTAGCAGTGGGTTTGGGATATAGGCTGTAAGGACTTACCCCTTAGAAGTGCTGAATCCGCCATGAATCTAGAGGAAGGAATTGGGAGATAAAGGTGTGGTTTGTTTTTCTCTTACTGTCACAAACCCATGTTTGGTTATCTTGCATGAGGGACCTCATGTTTCCAGTGGGTGAGGAGGACTTAGGCAGCCCTTTAGCCTTTTAATTTTATTCTGGGAAACATGAAGTTCATGTCTTAGCTATTTCTAAATCCTCATTTGGTAAAATATCAGGTGAGGTGTAGCTCTGCTGAAGATCAGTACTGCTTTATGAAGTAATCAGCTCAGATAAACTTGACTTTAATACAAATTTCAGGAATTGTACACTATTTCTGCAGAACAAGGCTTTTATTGTTTGCTGGGGAAAGACGTATCTCTGTTTCTAAGGATGGCAATCTAAACCAAATAGTTACCTGCAGGCATTGTCTTCTCTTGATTGTTTGTAATTGCCTGAAACACAAATTTTAAGACTATTAATGGGTTATAAGAACCTGGTACTCCTTTTTAAAACAGTTCATAGAGACAGACATCTACAAACCATTTATTTTTGAATTGATAGGGACTGTTAATCGGCTGCTAGCTGAGAGTTGGAAATACAGACTATATTTTGTGGGTATCGATATTTACTGCCTTTTAAGATCAAGCATTAGAAATTACTTTTAAATGCCGCAATATTTTTTTTAACACATATGATGGTAAATTTTAGTACATCTTCCTTTGTGAATTATATATACTCTTTTCATTAGGCATTCCAGAACCTGACAGTTTTACTTTAAACCTTCTCTGGGGTATCCAGAGGCTATACGGACATTTAGAGACTTGCTTCTGCAAGCACTTCTTCATAGCTTGCTTTCATGCTGTGCTTGTTTTCTCTCTTTGCTCTTTTAATCACTCTTCTGTACAAGTCAGTGCCATTCTGTGTTCTCACCAAGCTTTTTGAAAATCCTTGGGGTGTCAGTGCTGCTTCCAAAATTGGGACAGATAGTTTTTCCCAAAAAACCAAACAGAAGTTCTCCCAGGCCCGTTTTCTTCACACTTGCTGCTTTCTCTGAGAATGAAACCGATGTGGTGTAACAAGAGACTTTTCACTCTAAGATATTTCATCCTTACCATGTTAAAATCAGTGTTGCAGACTTGGAACACATAGTAGCTTATGCCAGAATGTGTCATTGCTCCATTACTTGCCCTATGAATATAAATTTATATACATCTGCAATGAACTATTAAAAAAATATATATAAAAAAAATTGCAATTCTTGCATGAAGCCACTAGCTGATACCCCTTCATCTTTTGTTGTTGTTGTTGCTCTCTTCACCCCCTGCAGTGGTCTGTGGTGGGTGCCATTAGCAGCCACAAACTATGTAAACCCAGTGCTTCAAAAAACATGGGGAGAATATTTTATTAGCTGGCTTAAAGTATGGGGCTTGTGAATTAAAGTAACATGTTAAAAAAAAAAAAATCTTTTTCTAGTAGTAGTTCTCTGTAACAGTCAGTAAAATTATGTTGACATCTCGTACCTATTTTCTGTTCAGTGAATCAGTTTCAGAAGAATATTGTGTCAAGTGTTTATACTGTTTTCTGTAACTTTACCTTAAAAAGTAAACAGTCTAGAAAGAATCTGTAGTTTAAATGGCTCCTGAAGCCTTCCTGTGTTTCCTACTTTTACTTACCCTCAGCTCACGGCAGCTGAAAGTTCCCACAGTCAGATCTGGATAAAAGCCAGGCTGCTCCTCCGCTGCGTCAGCCTGCCACGCACCATTGCTGATGCAAGATACACACCAAATGGTTAAGAAATTGTATTTTTCTACCTCTCTTCCAAGATGTGACATTTAGCTCTTAATCAATTAGTGAAACATGTTTGGATGATTGATTTTAGCATTAAGCTCATAACACTGTAACTGATGATTTTTGGGTGTTTTTAACACTGGTTTAAGGTGATGCCATGATTCTGCCATGCAGCTTTTGGGGCAGAGGGTAGGGCTGGTGGAAATACCAGGTAAGAATGTTCCTATGTTTAAACTTGTGCTAAAGAAGCTACCTGTGGTGTAACTCCTTATGAATTAGTGTCTTCTGACTCTTTAGTGGAATTCTTCACCCACTTGGTCAGTCTTGAATTCTTTACTGTCAGTGGATGTACACCCTAATTTTGCCTCCACCTGTCCTGTGCCCTCTCCCCATCCCCACGACGTGCTGTTTCTGAAATACTGGCTTTGGCTTGGTTCTCTGAATGTTTTGCAACTTTGATTGAGTATCTGGCTTTGGGCACCCTACTGACCATGGACTTCATCTACACTTAATGTTATGGTTCTTGGAAAGGGGAAGCGGGTGGCAGTTGGATGCTGTTGGCATAAAACTTTTTTTTTTTCTTTCCTTTTTTTTTTTTTTCTTTTTTTTTTTTTTCTTTATGGAAAGTCTGGGAAGAAAGCCGTTAAAGCAGTCCTGTGGGTTTCGGCGGATGGACTCAGAGTTGTAGATGAGAAAACAAAGGTTAGATTTCCCTGGACAAAAGTTTTAAGTCTTTCTATAATAACGTATGTGCTATAACGTTAAATGGCCACCAGTCTTTGTGTTAATGCAAATGTTGGTATTTGAAAGGAAAACTGAAGTGTATTAGTTTAATAATTTCTTGTTTTGTAAACATATGTATGCCAGCTAATTTTTTTTCCCCAATTAATTCCACACTACTCTCAAGACACATTTCATAAAATGTGGCAGTTAGCACAAGCTTGGAATATGTTTTTTGTTGCATTTGCCAGAAGCAGCGTTCTTTTTTCCACTAAGTTCTGTTGACACTGAACTCGGAGAGTCCCTTGACTTTGTTCTGCACCCGTTGCAGGAGGCTGCAGTGAGCAAATTCACGTTAATCACTGTAATTTTCAGTGCACCCAAATCCTAGAATGGGTCTGAATGAACAAGAGGTAGCCTCCAAAAGATGTGATGAAGAGAGTAAATGCAATAGGGGTTTATGCCTTCAGACTCAAGCTAAATAGTAGCAGAATATCAAATTTGATAATTTCTAATTGTAATATCTAAGCTGTTGTTCTGAAGTAGAAGACTAATGTATTCATGGCATCCTTCTAGATTGTTTTGCAATTTTTTAATTGTGAAATAGCACAGTATGTACCACCAAGGCACCTGTGTGCAAGTAATAGCAAATGATTCTTGGTTTTATCTAGATGTAGGCAATTAGAAATCAGAGCTTTAAGCTTGCCTCTGTAAGAGTACTAGTATTTTAAAAGATGGCACAGCTGTCGGAACAAGTTTTACTCTCCTTACTCTGAAACTAATTTATTTTATGTTTATGTCATTTAACCCTTACTTTGTCAACCTAAAAGATTATTTCTGCAAGTCAACATTGAGAAACAGGTAGGGATAATTCCCTCTGCAGTATGGCTGCCTGTCAGATACTGGCTCTATGGCTAGACTTCTCCAGGGCTGTGGTTATGGTATGGCTCATCAGTGCTACAGTTACTGTCAAAAATTCAGTTTTTAATACAAACATACTGATGTAGGTGAATTCAGTCTACTGATTGCCTCATTTAAAAATAATAACACATGTATTATTTTTAGAAATGTTACTGCATGTATCTAATCTTTAAAAATAGAATATTAATAAGTTGTGCAGACCCTGGAGGTAATTAAAAGTATAGGACTTAAAAAGAGAATATACTGTTGCCTCCTGGTGGTTGAATACATTAGCACAGGTGCCAAGTACTAACCACCAACCAAAAAAAAAAAAAATTTGAAAAAAATATTGAAAAAATATTTTTTGATAAAGATGGCATAGTTTTTAAACTGTACTATCTCCTTTTTAGAAACACTTCTCCCATCAATCTCTGGGAACAAGCCAGGGGTGTTTGATACCACCAGTGCTGCTGGTGCTTCTCCATTGCATCCCTGCTTAGCTGTTTGGCAGATCAGCTTTTGCTTTTTGTGTAGCAGTTGCTAGACCTTCTCACGCTTGCAGACCTCTCCCATAAGCTTCAGCGCTGTGTTTTAACCAAAGATTTTTTTGTTTGTTTGATTGCAAGACTATTGGAGCTGCTGTAAAAATAAAACAAAAGAAAAATATGAGCTCCATAGTCTAGAGGAAAGATCTTAGGAATTGCTCGTGTCCCTGCATTCTGAAGTGGTGCCTTGGCACACTTCTGCCAAAGGTGGCTGGTGGAGAACATCATCTGTCCTTTTTGTTTCATGCTAGAATAAAATCCGAATGGTGAATTCATGGACAGATAATTACTGCCACATCAGGTTATCTTCCTTCTAGTAAAACTCATCTTCTTGCAGGTGACACTGAAAATTACTTGTTCAAGTGTTTCTACATATTTCCTCACATTTTTTTACTGGGGGGGGTGGGGATTTTTTTCCCTCTAGGATCTCATAGTTGATCAGACAATAGAGAAGGTTTCTTTCTGCGCACCAGACAGGAACTTTGACCGGGCATTCTCATACATCTGTCGAGATGGCACAACGAGACGCTGGATATGCCACTGCTTTATGGCTGTAAAGGACACGGTAAGTTTAATACGGTGTGTGTCCAACTGTCCCGGCTTCTAGCTGGAAGTTATGCTCAGAACAACTAACTACTTAGAATACTGCAATATGTTTTGACTTCAGTTAAAATATTACTTAGTCCTTGAAAATTGTTTTAGTTCTAATTCTTCATATCTGAATTATTTGCTATCCCTCTGTGGTATCGTGTTGTGGAGAGAAATGGTGCCCAGCATGTGTATAAAAGGAATGCAGTCAGCCTCAGATATCTCTAGCAGAAGGGAGCTACTCTTCTAAAAATAGACAGAAGATATTCTCATCTGAAAATGTATGCAGCCAAAAACTGAAACAGCAGTGACAGTTTTTCCAGGATAAAATCATAGTGAGTAAATACAGACTGGTTATGAATGCAGCCTCTTGTATGCGAATGTTATCTTGAATGGAAAGTCATCTGAATGTTAAGGGATGGAGCTAAACTGAAAATTAAATTATCATCCTGTTTGCTTCTAAGTGGTAGAGATTTTTCCAGTAGAAGGTTTGAAAGTAAGTCACCTCTGTCAGACTCTTGCTGTGTAGACTTAAGTTATTGGACTCCCTGATCTGGCCTTTTCCTCTTTCTGCTTTTTGTTGAATCCCACCTGTATTATACAAAGTGCTTGAAACCTCATGCAAATTCATTGCATGAACTCCACGTAGCTCCATGTTCAGAGCAATTGTACTTGACAATTTATCATTTTTCTTTAAAGAGAAACAATGAAGTTAGAAATTCCCAGATAAACTTACATGAGAGCTGGAGCACTTCTGTTTTCCTCTGTGAATAACAGGTCCATTCACTCACTGATCGTAATAGACGAGTTGAGCTACTAGTAGTAGTAGTGCCTCTGACTCAACCGTAGCCGCTGTCTCGGCTGCTTTGCTGGGCTTCCTCCGACCGGAATTTCCTTTCCTTATTGCAGTTATTGGATAGTGGATCCCTTTGAGCTCACTGGTTGACAATGGAAGTGCTTTTCAGAAGGCACTCTTGAGACTAACTAGTGCCTTTGGTCAGGGTTGTTAAGAGGTGTAAGTAGTCACCACTGTGCTTTTAATTTTCACACTTGCACACAAGGGTAGTGTCTCCCTGAGCCTTCTGTAAACTTTCTCGATCTGAGAATAACACTTACCTGTCCTTCAGGACTTACACCCGCTTAAGATGGCTTCACAAGAATTTCTTTGTGCACAAACGTATCCAGGGGCAAGGGATCGGTGCAGGCACGTTATCGCCCTGGCATCTTCGTAGCAGTTGAACTAAACAGATTATCCGACAGCCTTTTTCAGTTCTGGGTGGCCTTCTTGAATGCCGCTTGTGTGTCAGTACTTGGGAGTCTTTACATACCAGGTTTAATTTTAGAGCCATACAAAAGGTGGCCAATTACGGTAGTTCTCCTTAATGCCTTAAATAGATTGCTCTTGTAGAGGCAGGTTATCACCTTGCAATGCGTGAAGCACATGTATGTTTCTGTTCCAGCTACTGTATGATGCAATGTTGTCTTGTACAGGGGGAGAGGTTGAGTCATGCCGTGGGCTGTGCATTTGCAGCATGCCTGGAGCGAAAGCAGAAGCGAGAGAAGGAGTGTGGAGTGACTGCCACCTTTGATGCCAGCAGAACCACATTCACTAGAGAGGGGTCATTCAGGGTCACTACAGCTACTGAACAAGCAGAGAGAGAGGAAATTATGAGACAGATGCCGGATGCTAAAGGTACGGGGTGCAACTTAAACCATCATCCAGAGCGAGCAAAACCAGCACTGAGGTGAATTGGAGCCTGTGCAAAGATTGGGGCTTACTGTCCTTGCAGCGTTCCCCCTCTTGATCCTTATTATGTACAAATCATCAGCCCAGACGCTTGTCACTTCACAAGATGAAAAATGCTTCCAGATTCACTTGTAGTGCATTTTCCCCCCATCTCCCCTAGAAAAAAGTGTAAGTGGCTTCATATATGAAAGCTGCTCCTGCTTTGTTTTGTCAGCCTGCTTTATGGTAGAGAATGCCCTTCGGTACCATACTAAAAGGCCTTATTAGAAAAATGTTATAAAATGTAACAAGTTTGCCAGACATGAAGTAATCATTTTAGTAGTCTAAAGCTTATGGTAAATGAACAGAAAATTATATGCATTTTTCGTAGAAAATAATGTATTTTTATTTTGATTTTTTTTTTAAGACAGGTTACAAAGTGTACATACAGAATTACATTGCATGAGGGAAGAACAGATCAATCAGTGTGATTTCTAAAAAAAAAAAAAAAAAAAAAGCCAAACCAACCAACCAAAAAACAAACAACCAGAAAACAAACAGACAACAAAACAAAACAACCCCCACCTCCCCATAAAACACGTAACTGTTGCACTGTTAATTACATTCAAAACTAGTAACTAACTGAATTGAGAAGAGTAAGTTTTTACTACTTAGCCATTTAAAATGCCATTTATAGTGTTCTGAAATTCAAGTCAAAGTAGAACTTCTTACTCAAGTTTTATTAGAAATAGTGGGAGTTCTACAGCTAACAAAAAATAAGTATTATAAATATTGCTCATGGCCCTCTTTAGAGTGAACTTTTGTTTCAGAGGGTTCCACAGCAAGTTTTATGTTGCCACTGGATTGTATAACTTTGATCTTGGTTTTCATCATCCATCTGCTTGTTCCCATACGTTAGTTTTAGAATGTGCTAAATGAAGCTTAAACACAAGGCCTTTGTTACTTGAGGGCATGAGTCAAAGTCTTGACTCAATGAAGGTGTGTGAAATACTTTCCAAGAAAGACTGATTAGGAAAGTTTCACTTGAACGAGCAGCTGCAACTCATGGGTAGTGAAGCTTGCAAGACAACATAATTAGTTCCTCGTCCCATTCCAGCTCCTCAGAAATCTCTAGTGTGACTCCTTTCTTTATCAGACTTCTAGTTATTCTGTTGATATGTCAACAAAAAAAGTCATTGTTTTTCCTAAAAAAAAAATTGTTTAGAAAGCAATACAGGTAAAAGAAGAGTTCACACCAGAAGTGCGAGATTTCCCCTTCTCCTGCTGTGTTGATGGGCTGTTTCATAGAATCGTAGTGTACCAGGTTGGAAGGGACCTCAAGGGTCATCTGGTCCAACCTTTCTTGGCAAAAGCACGATCTAGACAAGATGGCCCAGCACCCTCTCCAACTGGGTCTTAAAAGTGTCCAGTGTAGGGGAATCGCCACTCCCCTGGTGAAATTATTCCAATGACTGATTGTTCTCATTGTGAAAAATTTGCCCCTTGTGAGGACATTTTTTTTTTTTTTTTCAATCGTTCGTTCCCCCAAAGCCAATTTGCTTAGGACATGAGTGAGTTTTCCTGGAGATGGAAAAATCCCCATGCTATTCCTATCATAAGTATCACAATTTAAACTAGGCTACATTTCTACCATTAGGCCTGGCTGACAGAAGCGTTGTGGTGCTATGCAAAATGAAGCAGCTGACTTCTTAATTTGGAGGAGCTTCCAGTGCAACTAACTAGTGATTGGGTGGTAACATTACAGCTAAATTCAGTTAAAGAAGTGCCACGGGAACTCCCTGTAAATGTGCTTGGTGTTAGCGCGGCCCGTCAGCTCTGCTGCTGGTGCTGCAGGGCTGGGAGGGTGGCTTTGAACAGGTCCTAGAGCTGGGTGCTGCTCCCTGCTGCTGCTGAGCTATGCCACCCTAAGTCACCTAATACAGTCTGTAGTAATATTTTGGTCATAGTTCTGTGTGAGGCAAGTAAAGGTTTCAAACACACAATACCCTCTTCAGTCTTAATCATAAAGGAATCGCAGGTATTTCTAGAGCTGGGGTCTCAGGAATAGCTAGAAAGAATTACATACATAGGGCCATCGTTTCTGTGAAGTGGCTAGCATTAGTAAGCTTTGCTTTGGAGACTGGATGTATGTGAAGTGACACGGTGAAGATGACAAAAGTATACGGAAATGATTTTTCTGCTGTGGTATTAGAAACTCGTTTGGAAGCGTACTAGTTACGCAAATTTCCTCAATTTCTCTTTTCAAAAAAAGTGGGAATAGGGGCAGGCAGTTGAACACTACTTTGCTTTACTCTTCTAACCTCATCCTATTTCCTCCAGCAGTTGAAACCGAAGTGAAAACAGCAGCACCAGGTGCTGCACCAAACAATACTGCCCCTTCTTCTGGCTCACCAACCTCTCCTACTGCTGAAGCTGCTGCCTCTCTGGATAAAGAAATGAGCAACCCTCATGCTATTCCCCGGAGGCATGCCCCTATAGAACAGCTTGCCAGGCAAGGGTCTTTCAGGGGCTTCCCTGCCCTTAGCCAAAAGATGTCTCCTTTTAAACGCCAGCTGTCTTTGCGAATAAATGAGCTGCCTTCAACAGTGCAAAGGAAGACCGATTTCCCCATGAAAAACTCAGGTAAAACCAAACGGTTCCAGTGAAACATTACCTTAAATTGTCTCTTCCTCCTTTTCTTCTCTGTGGCTTCAAATAACTCCTTATTTTCTAGTAAATCCTTCTTCCTGCCTTATGCGGATCATTTCTCATGGAGAAATAGCACTGTGTCAGAAAACTTCTGCTTTGGTAATAGACAAGAATTTCAAATGCAGTATTCACATGCAGAAGACAAACAGTTCTAATCACTATTTGAAATATTGGAGCTCAGCTGGAAGTGCTCCAGGAATGGGTGTTGGTGAATTAGTAGGTGCTGGCTCTTCCCTCCGAGTCACTGAACCAGTTCCTCCGCTTAATGCCAGAGCATCTTGAGACACAACTCCCTTTGAGGCCTCAGCCACATGTCATGGGGTGATGCGATGTTTTTGTGCAGTCCGTCTTTCTGCCTGTCTGAATTCCTCTTTTTGAGAGCAATGAAATGGATTTTCACCTTGCATTAAGAGAAACTTTACTGTTTAGGTGGTACAGCTGGCTGCATCAGCAACGCGTGGCAGTTTTCACAGGATGGTAGCAGGCTTTTCCAGAGCCATCCCAACAGCAACACCCGGGCTGCTCAGTACTTGCACCATGTCCTGGAAGCCCCCTAGCTAGGTTATCCCGCAGGCCGGCGGTACTCTCACTTGGCCACAGAGTTGCCCTCTAGTTTTAGGGCTCTGAGCTTTAAAGTAACAATGGCTGTGGCAAACACCAAACCAACAGAAATACCTACTCTGGCTTCTCCTATAATCCTTCTTTGGTGACCTGTGCTTTAAGACCAGCACCGAGTTGATGGGTTTTACAGTAGCGGTGCACTGCTCACTGGTGATACTCACTGAGTTTTTCACAATGCAGAAATTTCTGATGCATGTTCCCATGTATCCTGCTGCCAGTGCTGCTTGCTGTGCCACCACATGCACTGTATTAGAATATCCCGCAAAGAACCAATTTTTGGGCATGCCTCCCCCTGAATTTTAGATACGGTGCATGGTGTGTCCAGACATCTTGTGGGTTTTATACTATTTGTGCTTAATTATGCCTGTTCATGTTGGTTCTATGCAACGAAGAACTGGTGATCAGTACTTTTGAAAGTCAGTGCAGTTGGTAACAATGAGAACGTCTGGTAAGTCGGCAGGTTTACCCCAGATGTTACTTTATCCACATTATGCTGATTCTTGGTTTGAAACTGAGTGTCCATTTTATTTATCATTCAGCTTTTGCTTTTGGTAATTCTACCACAAGAGCGAGGCATTTCAGCTACCACTGAACTGGAGCAATCAACATTCTAGCTCTAGACTTTTAACTTGCCACTGTGCATCGCTGTCAGCACGTTTAAACTTCATCTAGTTACTGTAGAAGTATGTTGTTGGAACACTTAAGTCTATCATAAGTATGTTCATTTCACAGAGTGCCAAATCTTAGTGCCAAATCCTTGATATGTTTAGCACTTTAACACTGAAAGATTTAGATCTCTGCTAAAACAATAGAAATCCCTTTTATTTTCTGAAATGAACATCCTTGTGCATTAGCACAGAGAAGCAGTAATAGCTGACTTTAAATCTGGAACGCTGATCTCCTTACCCTCTTGACTTAGTCACAAAATACACTAATGTGGTGTTCTATTTCAGGTCAGGTCTTCAACACTAATTTAAAAAAAACCCCTGTCATGCAGATCAGTAGCAGGAACATCTAGGACATAAGGAAACTAATTATATTTCAGTTTCACATCGGTATTTGTAAATTGTTTCTGTATCCTTTAAATACCCAATTTAATGAATTTTATTTACATTTTAGTCCCTGAGGTAGAAGGGGAAACGGACAGCATTAGTGCCCTGTGCTCTCAGATCACCAGTGCTTTCAGCACACCATCAGAAGATCCTTTTTCTTCGGCCCCCATGACAAAACCAGTGACAGTAGTCGCACCACAGTCTCCTGCCTTTCAAGGTTTGTGATTCCTTTGTGTGCTGTGGCCATGCTGGATGAGGCCTGAATGCACATAATGTTTCTTTCCAGTAACACGTGGCCTTAATTTCTTGTGCAAGTCCTGTTTATCAGTATTTTGGGGGAATGCATCCTGCTTTATTCATAGTGACTGTTTTGTTTTTCTGTGGTTTTGTTTTTAACAAAGTTCATGCACCTACCACATGATAGTTACCTGTAAAAGGGACTGGCCTTGAGATAATGCCTATTTTAACATTCTGCCTCTTGAACTGCAAAAACCTTACCGTGTGTGTGTGTGTCACAGGAACCAAATCCCACAAGGGGAGAGATTTTGTGCCACCACATGATTACTGCTTTTCACACAAACTGCTAGATGAGTGGTGGAGAGATGCCAGCAAGAGAACTCATAGCAGCCTCTAATCTTCATTTCACTGATATGCTTTTATACAAGTTGTGTGAAAAAAGAACCTCTCCTTGTTAAATGTAGTTATTGTTACTTTGCATCCACAATCTGTTCTTCTTTTGAATCTAAAATTAATCATACAGTAACTTCTGGTGAGCCATATCTCTTCTCTATAAAAACAACAAATTTTAACTTTAGTCAGTCATCAGAACTCAAGGTCTTATCAAATACATAAAAGTCCACCATCCCACAATTCTTTTAACAAGTGTTGGCTTGGTGAAATGGAATTTACTAGCTTTATCAACTGTCAGTCCAATTTGGCTCATTTATACAAACTGCTGTCATGTGGAAGTGTTTAAAATCATTATATGTTGTTAGGTATGACATGGCTCACTAATATTCCAGTCACGTGCATGCCCTGCATGAATTAATTGCACTGATGTTGTCTGCTCCCATTTTAGTTAATGGCACTGCCTCTGCCTTCTGTGTGCTTGCTGCTAAACCATCCCAAGCTGCTGTAGTGTCCACAGCTATGCCAGTTCGTGAAACCAATCCTTGGGCTCATGCTCCTGCTGCTAACACTGGAGCTGCAGCCATGGTCGCTGGTAAGATTGGAAGCAGATCTGGTGTGTTGCTACGAGAACTTGGATCGCAAGCGTGATCGAGCCCCTGAGACAACTGTTGATGCCACTTAATGGCAAGGGGAAGGAACAGGAACAAAAGCTGGAAGTAGTAGTAGCCTTTTGCACGAGTGGATGGAGGGAAGCAATGAACTCGCTGGTTCTGGGTCTATAAGCTGGAATGAGTCTTAGTTTGGCAGAATTTTAGAAGAACCTACTGCTTTAAAAAGGAGGTGATGAAGCAGTATGTGTCTGGGGATGAAGGGGAAAGAATCTGTGTGTGCCCAAAATAATTTTTGTGCATTCTTTGTGCAAATGTACATAAGGAGAGATTAAGGTGGCTGTTTATATGGCTTCAGAGGTTCTTTTCTTCTGTTTAATAAGTTTAGTCTGTCCCGTGTCTGTAGTTATATGTGATGTAAGGTGGTACTTTAAATGGCTGTTGCCCATGTGGACACATCTACTAGAAGGCTGAAATCAAACTAACATCATTTCCTGGTGTAAGCTCAACTTGAAAAGAGAAACTTGGCTAGTGAAATAGTAGGTTCTGCTTGGCCTTGTAAGAGTACCAAACCTGTTTCCCCCCCCCAAGCGAGAGTCCTTAAGCTCTACTTCCAACAGTTCTCACCTTAAAAACAACAGTAAACTGATCTTTAGATGGTGCTTAACTAGATCAGGCTCACTAAAAATTACTGAGCGGTAATGGTTTACCACTTCTTCAAAACACTAAACAGTTGAATTGCAGAGCCATCTCTAGCATTCCTGGTTGCTTTTCTCATCACATTGGAAACTGGGCAAGGCCCTGTGAGAGAATTTGAAACTGTAGGGAGAAGGAAAACCAGAATTCAGCTGGTGGGAGATAGTGGTGAAACTGGGAGGAATGGAAATCATAGTGATTTTTTAAATCATAGTGATTTTTTTTTTTTTTAATCATTGAAGATAAATGAGTTAAAAATCAGCTGGTTTTATAGAAGGAAAGTCTAAAATGCTAAGTGTTGATTAGTGCAAAAGAGCTGGAGAGGTTAACAGCTTGAGTTATACGTGAAAAGACTCAGAGAAGAGCAAGTGGAGACAGAGGAAGACTATAAAGGAGCCAGACTAAGTACAGTTTACATACTCTATAGTAATTTCATTAGCTGTATTGCCTTAAATGTTCATGTGTATCATAGTGAGTACTCACACTTCAGTGTGTATAGGACAGAAAAATTAATATTGTCTTGAACTCCCAGTACCATTACATTATTGTCCTTTAGAGGGTAAAGCCTTGATTTAGAAAATGGAGCAAACTGGTCTTAAACCAGTTTTCTTATAGCTTTGTGTTCTAACAGCCCAGCAGTCCTGAGCTGCACGTTCAGAAACTGACACGCTGCAGTTAGAGGAACCAGTGGTGACAAACTAGATCATTGCTACTAAGTTATGAGTGCAGGCAGCAGCTCTCCTGCATGCCCTCAAGTCTCAGGTGGCTGCTGTGAAGAAAAAAAAAAAAGAACCACAACCCAACCTGCCTTTTAGGGAAGAGGTTCTTCAGGACCCCTTCTTGACCAGTATCTTCCTGCAACCGAACGGTCCAGTGGATGCATAAAGGTGCTCCCAGTGTCAGCAGCAGTCTTTCAGCCCTGGAGGGAGGAGGCCTGTCTGTTCTTGTGTACAGACCTTGTCCGCCCGCCCTTCTAACCGGCAAAAGGGGAAGGTGTGGAAACACTAGTGACTTCCCCCTGCTTTCCTCCCCAGGCACCGAATGGAGCAGCACCTCCTCAGGTGCGGCCTCACCCAGTCTCTTCCAAGGAAATCACAGGCGTACTCCCTCGGAGGCAGACCGCTGGTTGGAGGAGGTCTCCAAGACTGTCCGAGCCCAGCAGCAGCCCCCGCCAGCCCCAGCCCCCCAGCCACTGCTCCAGGCTCCTCCGGCAGCTCCCCAGGCAGCACCGGCCTTCCCCGTCAGCACCTTCATCGCGCCGCAGCCCGTGCCGGTGGGCGTGGTGCCGCCCATGCAGCCCGCCTTCATGCCAGCTCAGCCCTACGCCGTCGCCAACGGGATGACTTACGCAGCCCCGAGCGTACCCGTGGTTGGCATCACGCCGTCCCAGATGGTAGCCAACGTCTTCGGGACTGCGAGCCACACGCCAGCGGCCCACCCGCACCAGTCGCCCAGTCTGGTCAAACAGCAGACGTTCCCGCAGTACGAAAGCAACAGTGCTACCACCAGCCCTTTCTTCAGTCCGCCGGCGCAGCACAACGGCTCGGCGGCTTTCAACGGAGTCGAGGGCGGCAAGTGGGCTGCAGAGGACAAGCACTCGCAGCCTCCCGCCGCGGCGCCGCAGGTCGACCCCTTCGAAGCACAGTGGGCAGCACTGGAGAGCAAGGCAAAGCAGCGCACTAATCCCTCGCCAACTAACCCCTTCTCCAGTGATTTACAGAAGACATTTGAGATCGAACTTTAAGCCAGTCCTGGGGGGGTGGGGGGGTGTGATAAATTATACGTTAGGATAGAGGGATAAAGGGAGCAGAAGGAACTGTTTCTGATCAGTTTGCTTTGATAATCCCAAAGGTCCCTTCAAACGAAACTGGGTTAGGAAGAGGGAGCAATTGTGGGGAGGATATAAACATACAGAGAATTTCATGTGCAGTTCTTAAGTGGAACGGTGAAGCCACCCCGGTCTGCATCCCCTCCTCACCCGGAAAGCTGGAAGTCAAACAGTGCAAAGGCAGGCACCCGCTCCCCCAGCCTGTTCTGCAGAAGCATCACTTATCTCCCAGAGAGGCAGGCAGAGTTTGTACTCGTGTCCTTCCGATGCCCTGCAAGTCCTGGACGTTCCCCCTCAGGGAAAAACGGGGTGGGGTGGGGTGGGGGGGTGGATAGGGTGGGAGATTGGCACCTGCTTAGCAAAAGCTAGGTTTGTGGAAAAAGTTGAGCTTCCATTTTGAGTAACAAAGTGAATATTATATGTAAAGAATAAAGTAAAGCCAAAATCTTTATTTTTATGCATTTAGAATATTTTAAATAGTTGGATATTAAAAGCTGTATGAGTTGTAAGTAATCTTGCCAAAGGTTAAAAAAAAGGGGGTTGGATGTAAGAAATTGTACATAAGATTGATTTATCTCTGATTCTTACTGTAAGTAATATTGGGGGGGGTGGAAAAGGGGGCTCTAGCTTGTTCTTGTATCTGTTCATTGTAAGTAGCATATTGCAACAACAATCACAACCAATAAGTCATTATATTGTAGTTTTAAATAAAGAACGAACAGTATTGTCATGGTTTGAAAACCATGGGGAAAATTTACTGTTTTTTATTGGAATCAAGCTACATATTATATATAGTATGGTTTTTTCCTTTCATGTATTGCTGCAGTTTCTTTGTCTTAATCTATTGGTTCTAACACTACTGTGACAATTTACTGTAATCATATCTACATCCTAGGGGTACCTGGGAAGCCATTTTATGTTTGTCTGTCAATAGATCTTAGGGGTTTTTAAACTTCATTTTTATTTTTTTTTTTTCCCACCAATTTGTGAAACCTTGTGGTTAAGGCTGCAGCTGGTCCAGGTTCTGCCTCTGGTCACTTGTGAAAACCATCTCATTTTAACTTTACTTTTAAACTTTGGCCTTACAAGCAAATGTAAGTTATATATATTTGTACTGATGATTTATAATCTGCTTTAACAGAAATAAATGTTGGTGGTAGAAGCGCTGGTTGTGAAAGCTTCATTCCCCACCCCCATTCAGTTTTCAGCATTTGCCATTCTGGGTATCTTCTGTGTTGTTAGGTGAACCTGCAGCAGCCCTGCTCGCTAACCTAGAAGCTTAATAATGGCATCTTAACATCTCTCATTTTGTACACCCTGTTGAAGTTCAGGGTAACTTGAAACTGAACTTGCAAATATCCTTATGACCCATAACTATTTAAAGCTCCAAAAGAGAGGGCTTTTCTGAAAACCTCTGATTCTGGGATTGCATCACTGTATTTTCAAACACTGAATATTTACATAGAGACAAATATGAAGACACTAGCATTTAAGAAGGGAAACTCATTTTGTTTTTCTTTCCCCTACTACTAAAAGGAGTGAAGATCCTAGGAGCCATAGGGGAAGAGAATGTATTTTCACTTCTTTTCTGTTCTTCCAGGGAGCTGACACCCCTCTATTTACCTGCCCTGTCAGTACGACTGGTTCTTACTGCATTCTTCTGTGCACTAGGTCAGCTTAGACACAAAGAAAAGCCAGACTTTGTAACCTGAATGGGAAAAAGAGCTCCCTTTGGTCCTAGCATTGGAGCTTGCCACCAGTTACCGTCTTCAGGCAAGTACAGGGAGTATCACAATGACCTGGTCTATAAAACTGGGACTTGACTGATTCTTACCTGTTTTCAGTACGATAGGAACAGTAACGGCCAACGCTCCTGAGGGGATCTGAGTTGGTACCAATGCCTTTTTCAGCTTTCAAAAAGCAAGCAACTATTTGTAGACGTTTAGAATAGGAAAGAAAGTATGTATTGCTTACTCTATAGTTTCATATCTTTCACAGCAGTACCACCCCCAGATCAGCTGAAAATAACCCAGTGTAGCTACACCCTTCCCCTGCCCTGGAGACAACAGTAAGAGAGAGGTGACTGTCTTACAATCCATTGTTTACGGAAGCAAACAAACGTTTTCATTGTCACATCAGAAAAGTAAGCATTCGGTTAGGCAGTTAAGCAGTACTACACGAGAGGGAAAAGCTCAGCTTGTCAAGTAATAGATGAAATGTAAAAAGACACTTTAGGTACTTCTACAGCAAGGGCATGTATTTAAAGCAGTGAACTGCATGTCTTCCGCTGCCACAGCCCAGTCACACAGCTGAAAGGTGGTCACAGTGAACACAGAGCTGAAGCACCTGCAGCAGTACAGTCCTGCCCCTCGGAATACAGGTTCTTGTTACAGCCTCACGCTTCTCAAGGAAGCGCTCCCTGGCCACAGCTCGTATAACCACCTCCAATGAAAGCTGACTGCACAGAATATTTAAATATTCTAAAAACAGAGCCTCTGACAGGGTAGCAAGGGATATTACAGAACTGACTGCTTATTCTGGGACAAAAGGGTCCGATACAGCCACAGTCAACTTCTACCCACGCTCCTGAGCTGGACCACAGACCTTGGGGGTAGTAGCTGGCCTCAAAAGGCAAAGTCATGCTACACACTAAAATAACCTATACATACACACAAAAAGGGTGCTGGGCTGAGATGTTAAATGCAAAATTATGTACAAACACAATTAGAAGTTCTCAGGGCCATCTCATTGTTCTTAAATACGCAGTGATGTCAACTTCAAACCTTACACTGTAATGCCTACCATGAATTACACAGTAGAGGAGGTTTTCCCAAATTAAAGGGCCTTAAAGGCACAATAAGTATTTTTGTCTTTTGTGGCAGGCAGAATCTGACAGCCCACAGAAAGACCCACCCCCAAATATCCGTGTGACTGTCACCTCTCATTCCTTTACTGGATTGCTTCTAGACTATTC
The DNA here is from genome assembly GCF_018691265.1 of Tyto alba. Taxonomy (NCBI): domain Eukaryota; kingdom Metazoa; phylum Chordata; class Aves; order Strigiformes; family Tytonidae; genus Tyto; species Tyto alba. The sequence continues at coordinate 9,616,354 of NW_024881280.1, forward strand.
ATCTTGTTCACATCTTAAAGCAGTGTGTCCAATCCTGGAGCCATACCTGTGCTGAAGAGAGTGCAATCATCAGGTTAGTAATTCTTATTTTTAGGTGCATCTGGACTGATTTACTAGATCTGGAGTCCAAACCAGCTTTAGGCTGTCAAGCCTAGGGATTTACACCTATGTGTTACTGCTGTCCTGAGTACTGAGTCTGCACTGAAGGAGAGGAGAGTGGTGTGAACACAGCCCTGAATTAGCTGCCTGCCTTAGAAGCCTTAAATAAAAGTAACACAAGTAGGAGAAATAAAAAAAAAAGCAGCCAACCCTGCAACCCCCCAACCAAAACATCAATATCAACACTACACACCAGCCTACTAGTTTATAGCTACATCTATGCAAATAATAAATAGGTGATAGTGCTAATTAATATGATTAACCCATCCAAGTCTCAGCAGGGAGTTTGGAATGAGGAAGAGGGGGGGGAGTGGTAGGGCTGATGCTAGAGTAAAACAACACTGCGGAGGTTGTCAAAATGCTTTTGCTCAGAAATAATTCCATTTTGAGATACTGAAAACACCCAAGGGCCTTTCCTGGTTTAACAGATCATGATATAACCTCACCTCCCCACACACACCCCTTAATGCCTGAGAGTTTCTCTTTCAGAGCCCCATCTGCATGCTCACGGCCATTCCATGTGAGTCTTGAAATGAAGGATGCTTGTCAGCTGTAGCTGCTCCACATCTGGAAGTCCTTGTTAGCTCCCAGCAGCAGGAGTCAGCCCAGGCCACATGCAGAGCCAGGCTTTCCCGGACTTATCTGAGACTAAGCAGATCACTAGGAAGTTTATTCTGGCAAGTCAAGTGCCCCAACACGTATTTCTATGTGTATATTGTTCGCCTCCCCAAGCTGAAACTCAGCACACAATGTAACCACCAAGCCCAGCTTTGCAATAAATTCCACAGCACAGTTCTAGCTCAAAAAAGAAACAAAAAAAAAATTATCTGCTAAGCCTTTCTAGAGCAAGTGATAGTTAAGCTGCAGCATCTCAGAACAGGTGACAGTGTTATATTTGTCTAAATTACCCCTAACACTTAGGAAGGGCTGAAAGTATTCTTCTATTTTGTCTTCAGCTTTCTGTGAAGTATTGCTTCTGCATTTCACTCCAAAGCTGATTACAGTCAAGTAAAAATCAAACCAACCCAACTAGAAATTTATCTAAGGTCTACTGGAATAATACAGCTACAGTAACGTGACATTACAGCTGCACCCTTAAAGCTAATAATCTCATAGGACCTGAGCACTAATTTTTTGTGCATCACACCATTTCTCACAGCCAGAGTCCTTTGCATTTAGATGGAAAGTGCTCCCCAGGATTACAAATGTTCATTGCTCATTAGTGCTTTGGTTAAGACAGTTCAGGCCCATCTTCAAACGCTTTGAAGAATTTTTTTTTAAGAGCACTTCTCTCTCTTGCTTGTACGTAGAATTGGTCTCTCCCTCTTTCATGCTGGTTATCTGCCTTCTGTAAAGTCACAGGATCCTTACATTCCCAATATTATCTTATTCTGTGAATGACAGCAACTACCCTTAAGTGAAGAGATGGATTAGCTACAGCAAGGCATACGGGGAGGGGGGGGGGGGGGGGGGGGGGAAAAGAGTTTGCAAGAAACCTGAGGGTGGTGAGCCTCCCGCCTTTGACCAGAGACACCCACTACACTCTGTTCAGTTCACCCTCTTGATCTTTCCAGCAGGGCAGAGCTCCCGGAACAGTTTCATGCAGTAAAAGGACAGAGTTCGGATTTCCGCTCTGGTAAGCGGTCACCTGTGCTTCCCCGTGGCCCTGGAGGCGTCTCACCCGCGGTGCCGGGGAGCGCTGGCCCGTGGCTGGTGGCGAGAGCAGCTGGCGCAGCAGAAGCTGGAGTAGTACTCGTTGCCGCAGAGCTGGGCCTGCAGGATCAGCTCGCAGTTGGCGAGGTGGGGCTGGTCCACGCACGCTCTGCTCAGGTCCGCGACGTGATTCACGGAAGCTGCAGCCAAGCGAGAGGTGGAGCAGCCGTAAATACACCGCCGGGGTTCACCCGCGGGTTTCGGTTCCCTCCCAAAAGACACGGCTTGTTCCTGCTTTCTCCACCCTGCCAGTTCTAAAGGAACTGTTTTAAATTTAGTCCTACACCAAGGATGAGAGAGAAACCAAAACCTCTGCTGCGACAGGTGGAGAAAGCAGCTTCTGGGGCCCATCTCCTGAGGAGACACCCCTCTACACCTGTGTAAATCCAGCTGGATGGTGTCCAGAGTCCAAATACAAACCCTGCAGTCATCTATTTGGTCAACCAAGTATGGCATTTTGGCCTCTGGAAGTTAATTAGACTCCCAGCACCTTGGGGGGTGTGCGGGGGGGGGGGGGGGGTTGCACCATCCTGGTTTCCTACCCAGGGGAAGCAGGGCTCCCCGGGTAGCACAACCCAGAGGCTCCCGCTGCCCCCAAAGCCCGAGCCCGGCGGTGGCTGGGCACCCGCAATGAGCAGACTTATAACAGCAGCCAAGAGGCAGGGAGGCCAGGCTGTACTCACTGCTGGGCCCGCTCCTCAGCACTTTCACCTCCGTGCTGGCACTGACAGAGCTGCTGCTGCTGTAGGCACTGCACGTGTAGGATCCCTCGTCTGCCTCTTGGACATTGCTGATGATCAGGCTTCCATCCTGGGACAGGTGGATGTGGTGGCCGTCCGCCCGCATGGGGACTCCGTTCCTGAGGCAAAAAAACATTTGGTATCGCTGTTCCCACCCATGGGGTCTAAAGGAGCTCTCTGTGCTCTGTGGGAACCGATGCTCTGTGAAAGGGGTGAATTTTTACAAATTCAGCAGGAAGAAGAAATCTTCTTTTACCACAACCTGGCTCTACAAATGGGTAGTAACAAGAGCCTGAGTGAATCTGCATCCGTTAGCCCACTGTCTGCGTGGGAGGTAGCTAGCTGTGTGCTCTGTATAAAGACATTGCACTTTCCACTATTACACATTTTTGAGGTTTGAGGAACTAAGAGAAAATCCAGGGTGCCTTTGCCTCTCCAGGTTGTGGTCTGGCAACGCTTGTTTGGCTGGCACTGATAGCAGTGCATACTGCTTGAGGAACATATGGGGTAGTGAGCAATGTGCCCTCTTCCCCCTCCCTTAAAAGTTTGTTTAAAAAAAAAAAAATGTTTAAAATACCAGCAAGATTGTGTCTGTTCTGTTCCTCCTGGAATACTCTGTGACCAGCAGGAAAACTGCCTGAATGATGAATTACCAACAAAATGAAATTTATTTCACTTAAAAGGATTATCATTCAGACTCTGAAATTTGCATCATTTTGTTAACTCAAATACCAAACCTGTGCACAGAAGAAAATCTCTCTGCGAGATGGCCCACTTCAGTCCTACACTTTGGAGTAGGAGGATTTAAACAATTACCAATCCATCTCTGGACCCTTCGCAAGAAGGTTCCAAAACAGAATTGATTATTTTCAAATACAGAAAAAACCTCACCACCAAAGACTTGCACAAATTCACAGTTTCCCTGTAAACCATCAAGAGAAGAAGACACAGATTTTCCTTTACCTTATTAAAACACTTTAAAATCTCCTTTGCTTCCACACTTGACAGCAGAGGGAAAGAACTATTGCAGCTGGGAGAAGAGTTGCCGTTATTGTAGGCGCTAAAATGTTTGCTAGGTTTAGGCAGAGAGAGTTTTATAATGACCAGCTAAAGGTCTTCCTCTGATTACTCATTTCAGATTTTGCTATTGTAACGTCAATAGCTTTCCAGCACAGAGCCCTTCTGAACTCCCATGAAATCTTAGCTTAATGTTTACTTTCCTCCTTATTTGGCTGCAGCATGAACTTGGTGACCCCCGCACCCCACAGGGATTTTGCTCAGGATTTCTGGGCAACAGCCAACTTGTTTAGGAAGGGGTCGGTGATGCTAGTCACGGCTGAGAACCGTGGGTCTCCTCCTTACCTAGCAGACATCCTGCAGTATTATTTGGAGGGCAAGTGATGATGTTCAGGAAGGAAAGGGATGTTCCGTCTCATTTTTGCTCACCTTGACCACCTTATATTCACATTGTTGCCGGTCACTGTACAGTGAAGCTGAGCAGTCCCTCCCTCAGGTACCGTGATGCTTGGCAGGAGACCAGTGATCCTCAGCTCTCCTAGACCAGAAGGGAAATCATCACGAACAGGAAGACAATGCCATGCTGCCCCTGGTACTAGGAGCATTCCCTCATGGGAAAAGTCTAACATACACTATGATGAGCTATGAGTCCCCAGGCCTCGAAACAGCATGTTTGGAGCTACGATGCTGTTGCTATGTGGAATGTGAATTTCCTAAGGGCTTTGGCCCAAGCAAGGGCAAGCAGCAGAGGCCTCAAAGAGCTTTTCCTCCAGCTGGACACAAGCACACCACATGCACAGAAGAACCACCTCTTTAGTTCCTCTTGCTCCTATACCCATTCCACACCAGCATCCCAGAAACAAGGCCCTGAGAGTCGCTCTTACTGCACTGTTGGCCCCTCTCCCCAGCTGCCTGGAGCACCACTGTCTACTAGGCACACACAGATTACCAGCGGGTAGAACAGCTAGCTCTTCCCTTGCCCTCAAGCTGCCTGTTAACCATCGGGTGCGAAGCCAAGAAGCATGGCCAGACAAGAAACCCACACTGCCCAGCCCTCCCGTTTCCCGCTTGTGGGCACACACACGTGTGTGTGTACAGACAGGCCGTGTGTGCCTCCGCCCATCCAGTACCCAGAGGTCGGAACAGGACCTGGCGCTGGTCCCGGTCACGTCCATTTGAGGCAATGCAGGTAAAGAAGCCGAGGTCTTCAGAGCTGACCCGGGTGATCACCAGGGCCCCGTCAGACTGCTGCCTGTGCCTGCAGAACAAAACCAGACAGCCCCTCAGCCTGTGCTTGGCTCGGGATGGGACCCCAGCTGCCAGAGCCGAAGCTGAGCCTCGTGCGCCGCTTTGTAGTAACGCTGAGCAAAGGTTTAGCAGCAGCTCAGTTCAACCTGTAATGCAACGCCCGGTCCTCAAATCCCAGCACTAGTGGTGTAGGCTCTGGAAAAGCTCACAGCTAGCACAGGTTTCTGGGAGCAGCGGGTGAGGGGAGCTGCAGGAAAGCAGCACCAGTAGCTGTGGAAGTTCACCGCCGGCACCCTGACCTCTCTCTCTGCTGTGAACCCCTTGCCCTGGTTTGTTTTTGGCAAATTTGACTGTGACGTGTTCTCTTTCTGCTAATCTTGTAGATGAACAAATTTCAGCTTTGGCTCACTTGCAGACCCTGTGTCACAGCTGTTCACTGGAGGGGCTCAACGTTCAGACTTCGATGGGTGACTGAGGCCAGGGCAGACGAGCAGTACGGTCTGGCCCTAACAGAGGAAGCTGGCCAGAATACACAGCAGGACGGCCCTAGCTGCACGGCCAGCAGCTCCCTCCTCTCAAGGAGGACACAAGGAAGGCAAGGCAGGGCTTGGCTCTCCTCCACAGGGACCTGCCTGGGGAGCTCACCTGGGAGAGGAGAGCGGCTGCCCGTCCTTCTGCCACTCAACGGCGAGAGCCGGCGATGCTTCCACGGTGCAGGGCAGCCTGACTCTCTCCCCGACGTTGGCCTCCACTACTGAGGGCTCGCTCTTATCCATTCTCAACCTGCAAAATCCACAAGCACAGCAAGAGATGCAGAATCTTCCTCGTTTGGCATTTGACCTTCAGCACAAGGCTTTTTTCATCACAAGCCTTATTTTTTGCCTCCGACGGGAAAGGGCGGTCTCTGCACTTCTGTCAGAGCTCTGATACTTGCCATTACCAACATTCACTCACAACATTCAGAAAAGAGCAGCCTGCATCAAATCCTGCTCCAGTTCAGCACAGCTTGGTGCTGCACTCCTGCCAGGCAGCTTAACCCTTTAGAGGCAGCAACCCTGCTTCTTATATCCCACTGGATAACAGCCTAGGAAGCGTTAACCACATGAGCACATGGCAAATGGTACAAAGTCCTGAACGGGGCACCAAGCAAGCTTCCCCCAAGGTGCTTATCTGGCATACAAAAATGAGCAGATAACTTTTTAGGGGTGTGAAGGGCCCTTTGCACACAAGGCCCAGCAGCTGGCCGTCCACTTCATGCAGCAGAAAGGTTGAGGTCAGGCATTCACAGCACCCATCTCCTCATGTTCTTTGAGTTCTTGTAACTACAGCTAAACACTATTTTAGAAGGGAACTAAACCATGATGTTCCCAGAGTCAAATAAAACATCATCTCCCCCACCCCCGTTCTCTGACCTGAATTCTTGATCTCAAAAGACAAAACCAAACAGCCTTAATTCAATGAATCACTTCTTTCTGCTTTGAGGCAGAAGCAGCTATGGAGGTTGCTGGGGAGGTCAGCAAATTGGCTGGGTCTAAGGCTGTAAACTCAAAAGAAGAGAGGGATCAGATCATGGTCCCATTTAATCTGGAGCCTCAACATGCTGCATTTAAGGCAAAAAAAAAAATTGTACTCTTATTTCTGTGGGGTCTAGAAGCACATAAAAAACCCATGCAAGCAGCTACCAAATACGCAACCCGGTACCTGAGGAGATAGTTTTGAGTCAAACTGGTTTGTTCACAAAATATTTAAAATAAATGGGTGAGGGGTAAAGTAACCAGAGCTTTTTTTAATATATCTGTGTCTATTTTGTGCTAGTTAGGTAGTTCCTATTTGCTTTGCTTTTTTCCGGGACAGGTTTCTCTTTCTGCTTACACTTACTTGAACAACTAAGGATGCTGCCCCTGATATTTCTACTTTTGTTTGAAACTAACTCCTTTGCTGTCAGCCTCCCTGCGCATCTTTGCTCAGAATAGGCTTCTTTCAAGAGGCCCTCGGGGAGGACAGAAGACAGCTTGTGACTGGGATCTTCTCCCGTTTCTGCTGTCAGACGTTTCCCAACCGTGCCCCAGAACAGCTGACCCAGGACCTTTCCAATCTTCAGCTTTTCTACATGAAGAGATGCCATATGGTTCATCAGCTGGGCACGGTGGACAAACTGTTGCTGTATGTGAACCTACCTGTATGTGAATTGCTGATGCACAGAGGAACCGGCTGCCTGTACAACCTTCCTGCCTCTGGAGAGCTCCCAATGCTGCTGATTTTCCTTGTGAAGGACCCGACCTCTCTCACCCTCTGCCAGAACAGCACTCTGGTACTCTATTCAAAATAAAATGCCATATGTGAATAAAAGGACACTTCTCACTGTGACCTCTTGCGTAGGGTTTCTATGAGTTTGGGAGAGCTTGCTGAACTGGAGCCAAAGAGCCCTTCAGCCATCTGTTTTCTGGCTGACTAGTGCAGTAAGCCTGCACTGTCTACTAATGAGAGTCACAGACCTGCAGGCAAGCAATTTTAGCCTCCTTTCTCTTCTCTGTCAGTGAACATGTTGCAGCACCCCTTAGGCCACAATGCCTTCTGCCCCATGTGCCACTTCTGTGACAAAGCAGACTTCAGAGATTGAAGGCTACAGGGTGCCTTGCTGGCCCAATCTTTTGAGACTAGTCTTTTTTGGTGGGTGGTTTTTTTTTGTTTGTTTTTTTTTGTTTGTTTGTTTCTTAAATAAAGCACAGGAAATTCTTTGTTACCCAGCAGGACCTGTTCGGGCAAAACACAAATTCACCAGCACAGAGAGCTATGACAGACTGGTCATATTATAGTATGAGATGGAGATCCCAGGAAACTGCAGAAAACCCTTCTTCTGGAGTCTCCTTTCTGGGATCGGGAGGCAGCTGATGGCTCCCAGGGAGGAAGACCCACTCGCTGTGCTGGAAAGGGGGCAGGTTACAGGCAAGCCATGACTCCGGTTCTAGGGTGGCACTGCAGGGGAGGAAGTGCTTTAGGGCTAAGGCTTTATCATGAGGCAACACCAAAAGAAGCCCTGCTGCCTCCACTCTCCCCCTTGGCACTCCTACAGTGGAGGAGACCGGCTGTTTCGACTTGCTCTTGGGGCACCACTGCCACAGAGCGAAGGCAGCGCTGGTAGCACCGTGGGGCAGCGGGGAAAGTTTGCTCCTCTTGCCAACGACTGCCAGTGAGAATCGCTAAGATACCTCTTTGGTCTTAAGAGGAAGATCAGTCACCTATGATCTGTAGCTGAATCTGTCGTCTCTCCGTCCTCCCGTCAGAGACAAGGCATGTGTAAGTCCCGGTGTCCTCCGGCTTGGCGTGGCTGATCACTAGGGAGCTGTCGGACTGGTAGGTGTGCCTGCAACAGGAGCGAGGATTTCACTGCCTCTGCCTGGCCACGGGCAGCACCTGGCCAAGGCAGAGCGGCCCTTCCCGCTGATGTTACACAAACCAGCGCCACGCGGTGCCCTCCCCAGCTTAGGGAAAAACAAAACCCTGTTGACCACAGAGAGGTCACGGGCAGGGGAAATAACTGCAGCAGAAAGGAGGTCAGGAACAGAGAGGAAACTGAGATGGGAAAACAGGGAACTGCTTTCAGCAACCCTCTCCCATGAGGAGGCAAACTGCCCTTCCAGGCAGGAACATGAGCCTCAGCAGTCATCTGCAAACAGAAAAGCATAACTGGGCTTTTCTTAACTGTGATTTTCATAACACAAAGTGACTGTCTGCCTTCAAACTGTTGCTAGAAACAGACTTACCAGGAAAAAAAAAGGCTTTAAAAGTAGGTTTTTATATATATATATATATATATAAAAAATCTTAGATGGGAGTGCTAGAAACTTCCAGCCAGAGGAACTCTGAGTTATTTGGCTACAAGCTTCACCCCGGACTGTTTAGTGCTGCCCCAGGATGAATCCAAGAGAAACCACATTTTTCTGTATGACTACCCACATGTCAGCTTCCACCAGTGCCTTGTTACGGGACAGCACCTGTTCTGCCCCAGAACACCAGCCAGTGCCTCAATACTATTGCAGACTGTATTTGTTTCTGCTGTGCACAGACCAGGTGAATAATTCATGCTCTTTGGTCAATATATGAGCTTGTTTATTTTATTTTTTTTTTTTTTTTTTTCTCCAAAGAATGTTAACAGTAAAATTACAAAGGGAGCAGGCAGGCACAGCTGGCTCTCTGCCCAGCAAGGAGCCCATCTGCTCTCCAACGAAGGGATTGAGCTCACCTGTCAGAGGAGACTGGTCGGCCGTCCTTCACCCACTCCACTCTGGAGGAGGGGGACACGCCGGTCTTGCAGACCAGCTGGACGTTTTGTCCCACGACTGCTGTCACAAGAGAGGGCTTGGCTTCCTCCAGGATGGCTCTGAAAGAGAAAGTGATTCTATTGGCACCTCTGCAGCCCTCCTCTCCTCTGGCTCCTCTAAGGTGACTCCAGATGAGTCACAACCACAGGGCAAAGCAGGACGGGCTGCCCATTCGGCTCTGAGCAGAGGCACCAGGCAACATGTGGGGAGCCCTCTCCCACAAAGGCTGCTCTGGATAGACTGAACACTACAGTATCTCCAGGAAGAGAGAGAGTTCTACAACCCCTCTTTTCTGAAGGAACTAGGTTCAGCTCAGCAGACAGGCACAGATCCGGCGCAGACACATTTAGATCTAGCTCTACGCACTCCTGATTTTCAGGGTGACACTGTCTGGATCATGACCCAAACTCTGCATCTTAGAAGTCTTCCCTAGAACAACCCCCTGCTGCTGATAAAGGCTCTGAATTCAGAGTCAGCTAAATTTGCTGGTCAGAACAAGAAATGGATTCTCATTTACAGTGTTGGAGTGCCTCCCAGTCAGAGACCCCAGGATCCTGTAGTCTTTTCACATGCCGTACTCTCGGTGCTGTCAGAGAGCAGGAAAGCAGCAGCAGGTAACTCCAGGGCCTGAATAACTTAATTTACCAAAGGGCCACGTGTATAGCCAATCCATGGCACAGTATTGCCAGTCAGCTGGTCCCAGCTGGGGCAACACTTTCACTACAGCTGAAGCTGCACTAATACTTCACAATGAGCTGCCACTGGCAGAACGGGGGAAGGGAAAAAAATCATCACCTGTGCAGAGCCCACGCTGGGAACGAGTCTGCAGACGCCTGATGCCCAAACCCCTCTGTCACGGAAACATCTGCTCCGAAAGCCTTATGCCACTGCTCGCCTCCACCACTGCGCCGCCTCTCCGAGGGCCCCGGCACGGCTGTGTCCCCCCGGCGCGGCTGGCTCAGTCTGCTTTGCTGGGCGCCCCAGCCCTGGCTCTCCAGCACACCCGCCCTTGGCAAAGACTCTGACACCACCTCACTTCTCCAGCCGTCCTGCCTGTGGCTGTCTTGCACGGGGTGTGAAGCCCCACGGGCTCTTCCTTCTTGGCTGTGACTTGCAGACTCTCTCAGGGGTGGCTGCTGCTGACCCCGAGCATCCCCTGTATGAGAGCGAGAGCCGGTGTGCTGGTGTTGCAGGGCTCCTGTACCAGAAGAGGGCTGGTGCTCCAGAGGACTGACCCCCTCCGAGTTGTGGCACACTCTCATGCACTCCTCCTCTGAGGCAAAGCTGTTTTTATTGCCGTGACAGCCACCGTACCAAAACCGGTTGCACTTGCCCACGACAGTCACAAAGTACCAACGAGTGGTCCAGTTGGCGCAGGGGCCGTGGGCACTGGGCAGCAGGCAAATGACAGGATACGCTGCCAAAAAGAGTGGAACAGGGGGACATGTGAAGGTCACGAAGCACAAAGGTCCGGGTGCTTCAAGCCACCTGCCTAGATGATGTGATGGGCCTTGTGGGCAGAGGGCAGGTGGGAAAGTAAGACACCTGCGTTTTGCACCCCAGCTCTGCTCTGAAATTGAGCAGTTCCTCACACGTTTCTGCTCATTCTGCCACTGGTGAGAGGAGAACCAACCTCAGAGACAGTCCTGAATCTAGATACTGGGTGGATGCTTTACAATCTCTCTCAGGGAATTGTGCAGCTGCAAGGTTGGCTCTGGGGCTTCCTCTCCTGCAAGAAGCACGTGGCTGCTGCTTGCACGCTTCCAGCCCAGAAGGCAAGTGGATTAGACCCAGTTGTGAAGCCTCGTGCATTACAGAATACCCCTCCACACGTTGATATAAAGAGGAGCACAGCCCAATGTGTCTACACAGAGCCATGTGCTCTGAGTCACAGGTATCACAGCCACATGCTGACACGCAATGGACAGAGGGCTCTGACCAAGGGGTCCTTTGCCAAGCTGTGGGTGAGCAGAGAGGATCCAAAGAGCTTTTCCTTTCCCCAAGGCAGCCCCACAGAGCTGGCCACCAAGCAATCTATGGACTGCAGCAAAACGGCAGGGCAAGACAGCAGCAAAGTACCTGCAGAGGATCCAGCTGGGAACTACAGAAGCAGCAGCTCTCATTCCACCCTTGTCCATGGGCTGTCTGAAGGCTGAGCACAGCCCCAATGCCTCAGAGGCACCCTACTTCTAAACCCAGGTAACTAATGTGGAGCACCCCTGGCTGCATCAGGGTGTCTTCCCAGGGCAAACAGCTCCCCAGAAGTCCTACAGACTGTCAGAGATCACACACACACTTCTGTCCAACTATCAGCAGAGGACAACAATTTCTGCGGTAGCTGACAGAACTGAACCATCTGGCTGCTTTTCCACACTCTCTCCAAGCTTTCCCTGCCCCAGCCACCAGGCAGAATTTCTTTTCAAAGAGATAATCCACGACATTTTACAGAGAGCACAGCCTCTACACAGGAAGCTTCCGTAAGCTACTGGATTCTGTAGGACTCTTCCTACATTTCTAAACCAAGAAGCCAAATCATCACTTACGGTAGTTGGGCCTATTGAGACATCCTTCCCCTCGAGGGCCTGAAGCTGAAGCGACATTGTCAAAACAGCAGCCGTACACAGAACTGCGGCACTCGCCCGAGGGGTACTGCTGGGACAAGGCTTGGCTTGCCTTAGAGACAGGAATGGAAAGCCAAAAGTTATCATGCATACATGAGGACAGCAGCACATGCAAGGCACCATGTCCAAGCTGTCAGCTGCAGAAGGCCAGCTGTTAGAGGAACCACTATTTGTTTGTTTGCCTTCTAGAGGTTTTCATGCTGGCAAGGGGTGGGAAACTTGGCCGCCAACCACGGAGCCAGGGCTGCACTTCTCTGCAAGACAAACCAAACCAGCCCAGCGGCAGGCTGGGTTTTTCAGCTGGCCCCACTGAGCACCCCAAGCTATGAGAGGAATTATCTCTCTGACTATTTTGCCCTCGATTAATTTGCAGAGTTGACAAAAAAGGGCAATTAATAGTGGCCATGTTTTTCCTATTTTTTTCGCCTAGAAATTGGATGGCAAGTCTCTGACCGACAGAAATTTGATTTCTCAGGATTATTCAATCAGTTCTACACAGGATGGTCTTCTACTTCTCTGACGTCTCCCAACCACCCACTCTGTCCCCTGCTTACAGAAGATCAGAGCCAGATGCCCCAGACTGAGCAGGAGCAACATGGGCCAAAGGGCTCCATGCCATGCCTGGAGTATTGGTTCTCCAGCATTACTGGCAGAGATGAAGCACAATAGAAACCCACAATGTGAACCAAAGGGGCCAAATCTGAATCTTCATATCTGATGGACATCTAAAATGCAAAGAGGTTTTGTACTCACTGTTGGAGTGGCCGCAGTGGGCTGATTTCTGCTCACTTGAACGTCACGGTAATATTGTGGGCATCCCATGTTGTTTGGGCCCTGGGCAGCCGATACTCCATCAGGACAGCATCCATACCTACAGGCAGAAGGGCTGGAGAAATACCTGACCTGCCCAGCTCACCAGGCACAGGCTGTAAATTTCTGTAATCCCCCAGGAAAGGCAATGCCTCCCTGGCTCATGTCTACTTCCAGCTACCTGTTTCGGTGGCAGCTGCTGAAGGAGCAACCTCTCCCCAAAGGGCCTGAAGCCGGAGTGTGCCCGTCCGGACAGCAGCCGTGTGGGCTCCGCTGACAGTCCTGAGAGCCGGCCCCTCCAGGGGGGTCCTGAGAGAAGCTGAGCTGATGGGAACCTGATGAGCGTGACTGAGATTCCCAGCGAACAGGCAACAAGTTGATGCCACGGTCCTTGGTGGATGGGATGTAGTGATTCCCAGAGGTACTCTGGATCGTGGAGCTCCCAGAGAGCGTCCTTTCATCACCAGAATCTGGGGAATAGAACTCCTTAAAGCATGCAGGTGAGCATCAAAATCTGGTCAGTCTTCCTCATCTCTGCTGTCTTTTACTTGCCCAAGACTACAGGGCAGGCTTTTCTGCACTGGGGTTTCACATGAGTGTGCGGCTTCTGGCCCACCCTTCTGGATTTGGTTGTTCTTTGCTCACTGTCCTGACCATTCTTTCTGCTGTCTCACGAGAAACCAACCCGCAATACTACTGTGGTCCCTTCACATCATCCTTTTTTCTTCCTATGATCTGCTTTGGGCAGCATATCTCTCAGCCAGCACTTAAGTCATGCTGCCAGAACCTGGAATCTAGATACTGTACAGAGTCTTCTGCATGGACAGGTTCAAATACTGCTCACTCTCAGTGTAAAAGAGCCTACGCTGACTTTGTTCCTGGCTCCATGAACGTCTAGAAGCTCCATTAGTGTCTAGAAGCCCATGAAAAGAATGAGAAATGAAGAAAAGGAGGAACCTTCCCCCTACCACACCCTACTTCAAGTCCATCATCAAAAACACAAACTACTAAAAATCTCACAAACCTGTGGCAGGGCCATTTGGGTTGTAACGTGTCAGCAAGGACTGGCGAGTGACATCATATCCCATAGTGTCCTGCATACTGGGAACCTCTGCAAAGAGAGACATACGCAGAATGAGTATAGATAGTCCAGCTCTATGTTCCAATAATTCCAAATGCATCCAGGAGTCAACAGGAGACTAAAGTTGATGAGCAGGCTTCTCTTCTCCTGGAACAGTTGCTGAGCAGCAGTTGGATTCAACTGGATTGTCAGGAGAGTGACCTGCGATGGGCAGGCAGACACGAGTCAGCACTGCAGCTCTGGCAAGAAGACAAGACACAGACAGCAAGCAAACTCTTCCGAGCAGCTGTGCCTCCTTTATAGCTGGTCCACAGAGGGATGAGGGTTGGCTATAGTTTTTAGCTACTGAGCCTGCTCAGCTTGTCATCCTTCTTGACTGGGAGTCCTGGGGTCAGTCTGCAGCACACATCGGGACAGAGACACCACAGAATACTGAATTCAAAATGGACACACACCAGTGTTTTCCTCAAGACTGTTAAATACATTTTAAACAGCACAGGTACTGGGACTCTGAAGATGCCATGGTTATATGCACAAAACAAACGCACAGGATGGAGACAGGCAGAGCTAGGAATTTCTATTCCTAATAAAAGCATTTTAGGAAAAGGTAGGTGTGCAGCAATACCACTCACGCTGTGGCAGGTAGCAGGGCTGCATGTTGCAGCTACCCAGGGTGGCTGGTTTCTGTGGCTGGATGGCTTTGCATGTCTCGGGACTGTAGAATTTGGAGTCGCCATCAGCGCAGATGACTTGGCGTGTCCGGATGCCTGAACTGCAGCTCTTCGAACACTTGATCACAAAGACAAGGCAAGTGAGCAGGCAGCAGAGGCCAAATGCAGAAACCCCACAGACCAGAAGTGTGGAACAGCTGCATGATTGGCTGCAGGCTGAGCACAGCTTCCTCCACCAAGACAAAGCAAACAATATTTCAGCTGGATTCATCTGAACAATTAGAAAACCATACTTTAAACCATTTTACCAAATGTTGCACCCAGCCCTGAAGCATTAGGCTCTGAGCCAAGCTCAGCCTGTAATATCCAGATGAGCTGCCGTTAGCCACAGCGATGTGGCAGGGAGCTGGACTGAATTGTTTCAGCCTGGCCTGGAGGCATCTCACTACTATGGGGATCCACCAGCTGTGACAGGGTCAGTTTTGAACTATGTGTTCAAGAACAGTTTGCAACAGGAAAGCAAACTGGTGGCTTTTTCGTAAGCATCTGACTGGAGTTCCTCTCACTGGAAGCTGTGGATGAAGAGGCAGCAATGAGCAGCAGCTCAGGGGAGGGGAGCGGAGGAGGTATCTGTGTGTAACCCACCTGCTCGTGACAAGCTCTACAAACACTGGGCAAGTATTTCTCTCTCTTACTCAGATGCAGGTAGGAGCCCTTCTGATATCAGAAAGCCAGGGGCCATGAAAGATCAGACTGAGGTATAAAATTTCCTTAGCTGTTACTAAAACTTGGCCCACATCTCACGAAGAACCAGAGGTAACGTGTTTTAAGTCAGAACAAGCTGGCCTGGCTAGCACAGAAGTGGAAAAGTGTGTTTGGAAGTCACCCGATGCACTGGTTCTACCCCTATCTCCTCTCCCTGGCATTTTTCCCAGGCTGAACACAGTCTGGTTCCCTCCACAAAGACAAGACTAACCCAGCTGGAACACAGTTTATCTGAACAATTACAAAAATGTACTTTTAATCATATCACCAAACACAATGACCAGTCCTGAAGCCTGGAGCTCTAAGCCATACTCGGCCAGAGAACTGTTCTGCTATTCACAGTGAGGGAGTGAAGAACTGGGAATAAGCAGAAAGAGTGGATCGTTTCAGCTTACTGGCTGCATTTTGCCACTGTCACTGAAACTACAATCCCGCCCCTCAGGAGGATTTATTTTTGTAGCAGCTGCATACAAAGCAGGCCGCAGATTAACTGGAGCATTACTAGTGCCAGTTACAACGCAACTGTGAGCCAAGAGACCAGTAATGAAGCAGCACATGCTCCCAGCCTCAGCCAACGTGCAGACTGCACGGATCAAAGCTTGTTTGCGAGGAGCACAGCAATTTAATCAGTTATTTCCGAACCATGAAAGTGCGATGCTCACCAGGCCCCAGTCTCCAACGTGCCAGCCGATTTCCTGGATGCAGTTCTCCTTAAGGCAGGGCTGGGTGGCCGATGGCTTCGGCTCCATTAGGCAAGAGAAGTCCTGAGCCTGAGAGCCCTGCTGCGTTCTGCAGGTCACGGTCCGGGTCTGGACCCCTTCCCCACAGCTGGCTGAGCACTGCAGAGAGGGGCCCAACAATTACAAGGAAGCACCTGGTTTCCACTCGCATTTCCAGGCTGTGCTTCCTAACGTTAGGGCAGAGCACCATTTTGAGATTGCCTGAAACAACCAACCATCATTAAAATCATCTTCTGGGGTGGGAGTTGGAAGAGCCGTTATAAACAATATTGAAAAAGTTACATAAGCATGCTGCAGAAGAGACAATAAGACATGGTGGGTAGGGTCTGGGAGATATGGAGCTCAGTGGATGATTCTGTGCTAGTCATATCATTTCTCTTGATCTCTACCAAAAGAGACCTGGAGAATGACTTTTAAAAATATCCATACTGCAGAATACACTGAGAACAATAAATAGCAGGAAATACCTGGAACCTCATGTTAACTACTCCCGATTAAAATCAGCTCAGGGTAAAGAATTCAAGGGAAGATAAAAAGGTGAGGTTCTTGTATTGCTCATGTCTTCTGCCTGAAGACCTTGTACTCCATTTTTATGCTGTCGATCTGTGACACAACTTCTATACTAGTAACTGGTTCGTGACATTTTCAATGCCCTCTGAAATTCACAATGGCGTTTCCTGGAATCCAGCCTACTTCTCCATGAATCACCAAGTTCTCTTACAGAGACTATTAACTTTGGGACAGCCTGAATTACTCAGCTTCCCATCTAAGTTTCAGCCACTCATTTACTGGAGTGACCTTTTAACTCTGAGAGTACATGAGACACAGTCGCTTTTGAGAACCCCGGAATGAATCGTGTAGGAATCAGTTTGTAAGAATACGACACTTGGTGCCTTCCTTAAACAGAGCTCTTACTCTGCAACCCTTAAGTCATCTCAGTATTCACACTCACAAGAGGAGGAAAAAAACCTGACTCTACAACATAGGTTATCATGACTCAAAGTTACATTTTACACTGCTGTACCACTCTAGACTAAGTACCACCACAAGATCATAAGCCAAATGTTGCAAGCATGCACGTACTTCTTTTAAAAGAGGAAAACTCAATCATGCTTTATGGACTGAGTAGCCACTACCTTTACTTTCTAAGCCCTTGGAACGTAAGATGCCCGCTAAATGCCTGGCTGGCAGCATTGAGCTCGTGCAGTTTGAAGGGTTTCCTCTCCTGGAGATATAAATGCACACAGGCAGCAAAAATGCACCACGCGGCTGCGTTCAGAGGAGCCCTGCACTGACACACAGCAAACAGCAGGTCACCAGTGTTTCAAAGAGTGTGTGTCTTGCTTACCCACCGCTGTGATCATAGTACTGCTGCCCCTGGCTAGCAGCTCCGAGGCAGTGATATGCACGGGAGCAAGCAGCAGAGGCGGGAGCCATGAGCTCCTGTTTTACAGAGGAGGGAGCACTGCTGCACACCATCAGCCGATGGACAGCGGCTCTCATGCCCGCCCTCCGCCTTCACCAGGCCAGACTCAGAAACTCAGCTAATGCCAGGTCTGCTGGATCTGATGAAAATACAGGAGTGGGGAAAGGACAGGCAGACCAGAGAAGAGAGAACATGCAATGAGAGGAGCAGAGGTGGAGGGGCACGCACAGTTCTGAGAAACAGGGATGTGTTTATAGGAGGGCACAGCTGCTAGCTAGCTGGAGAACTTGTTTGGAGGACGGCAGCTATGAGTCTTACACCTCTGCACAACACCTATCCAGGGACACACGCCTTTTACAGCCCCACAAAAGGAGCCTGGCTCTTTATCCCCAAGCTTTGGCAGATCCTCCTTCGTAGGTGCCCAGAGGAAGTGACCTCCCACGCACAAACTCACCTCAGACCAGGGCCCCGTGCTCCAGGTCGCACACTGTCTCACGTTGCAGGGCTGACTGCTGCGCGGCTGCTGCGCGAAGGCCATGCACTCAGCGTTATCCACCACCCCTTGGGAGCTCTGACCATCAAATGCCACACAGTAAACGGAGCGGGTCTGGGTGCCCCCACCACAGGTAGCTGAGCAGGATCCCCACTCCCCTGTTTTCCACCTGCAGGTCACAGAATCGAGCAAACAAACAGAAGCCCAGCTAAACCACCCAGAGGCACAGGGGAGGTTCAGACAGGGAAAATATCCCTTTGCAGAACAGAGTCAGAGACAAGTTCCCATTTGACCAAGCGCTGCCCAGCTTAATTGGCAATACAGAGCAGGAGTCCCATTCCAGAGACAAATCCCCAACTACAAAACACTTGTTTCTCTGGAATTGCAGAGCTCTCCCAGACGGGGAAGATTTCTCTCTATGATTTTTTGTCTCCTGATGTCTGCAAAAATTTCATGCCTGGAATGGAACATCAAAGTAAAAGAAAGAAAAAAAACAAAGAAAACAATCCAGATCAGATAAAAGGAAAGCAACCCACACCAGCCTAACCACCCATTACACTCCAAACATTATCAGGTACGGTAAAACCAGGCTAAGACCTCATTCTGCCTGCGAACCCTGCCAGACACTCTCAGAAGTGCTTGTGAACTTTTTGCTGGCAGCCAGCAGAAAGCTGGTTTATTCCTCCCATTGGCCAAATTCTCTAACAGCAGCACACACAAAAAAGCCCCCAAAACTGTAAATAGATTTTGACCTGTGTTTGGTTGCTGAAGCTGTTGCAGAAATGATACACTCTTGCTAACTGAAGGGGGAATGCCCACAAAACAATCTGACTGTTGGGATGCTAGAATCTCAGCACTTGTCCACCCTTGTGTCTCAGAGCTGCCCAGGTAGCTGGCAGCACAGCTTACACAGCCTGGCTTCAGGGACATGATGTTTCATTCCCAAATCCAGCATGCTGTGCAGTCAAAAGGCACTGGTGATGGAGGGGCAGCACCACAGTGATCTGTTTGTCAGCTGCTGCCTCCCCTGGCAGCCAGGTAAGCTCCAGCCAGGGAGTGAAGGCAGTTCATGATTTCTCCCCTAGCCTTCCAGATGCTTCCCCTGGTCTGCCCTCACCACCCCTAAACTGAGTTTCAGCCAGCCAGTTCACATTCACGCCCTACCAGACTCAGCCATGTTCATCTCCTTAAGATACCCTTCTTTATTGCCAAAGATGCAAATACCAGTCCAAAACTGAATGGCCTTTTCTATATAATAAGATGCTCCCTTTGGAAAGGGAAATAGAAGACACTTAGAGTGGTGCGGTTGTAGGGCTCAAAATAAATTCATTGATCAAGATTCTTCAGAAGCTCCAGTGAGGATAGCCCTCCCCCAAACAGCATTCTGCCTCCTGTAAAACAAAGGTACGGTTTTAGAAGGGCTGTATCAATTAGATGGGCTCATCTACAGCTTCCTTCAATTGTGAGTCAAGACATCTTCTCTGACACTTGTTTCATTTCCTTTGTAAGACGAGATCAACCATAAGGCTGGGACCTTCATCAGAGGGCAAAGAAATGCAAGTCCTAAACTATTAGCAGCTTACTGGGAGACAGCTGTTTTGCTTTTAATCTTTTTTACTTCTCATAACCTCAGTGTCCATTATAAGTACTGTATGTGTCACATCCTTGTACTCATCAGTTTCTAGACACTTTTCTGCCTGCTGTAAGGCCTATGCCAAAGAAAGAGGAGTGTTTAAGAAACAGGCATTTGCTGTGACATGCTGGCATCCTGGCCAATGTTTCAATCGCCCAATCCATCACGTTCTCTTTTCCTTCCTGTTCTTCTATTTATCTTGATAAATCAAACAAAAATCTTCCAGAACATCCCTTTATTTCTTTACCCTGATTCCAGAGAAATAACAACAGTTATCAAGATAAACAGC
The DNA here is from genome assembly GCF_018691265.1 of Tyto alba. Classification (NCBI taxonomy): domain Eukaryota; kingdom Metazoa; phylum Chordata; class Aves; order Strigiformes; family Tytonidae; genus Tyto; species Tyto alba. The sequence continues at coordinate 9,636,082 of NW_024881280.1, forward strand.
CAAAAGCTATGAGGAAACTGTCCCCTTCTCAGTCCCATAAGAATGAAGTTACCAGGGCACGCAGAACCACCTAAGCAAAGCTGCCAGCCAGCGCCCTCCACCATCATTTTCACTGGCAAGAATCAAAAGCAAAGCACCACCCACTGCTACCACCAGCGCCAAAGAGCAAAGCCCCCACAGACTTCAGAGGGCAACTAGGTGGGGAACAGAAGAGAGCAGCTGCCTTCCTGTGCTTTCTGTAACCTCCTTCTCCTTGTTACCTCTTCATCTGAGAGCTCCGTGCTCCACTGTGACTCCAGGCTTGCGGCAGATAGATGTAGGAAGTCCTTTATACACAGAACAAAGGATTTAAGGAACTTAAAACAAGTAGCTACAGGCTATCACATATTCGGAAATGCTCCCAGGTTTCCAGTGCCCTCTGACCCCCAGCAGCACCCTCACAGGCCTCTACTGCACCTACCAGATACACCGTGAAACACACAGTTAAGACTCTGGTTACAGCTCTGGGTGCCCACGTAATAGCCCAGTGAAGCCAACTGCAAGCCTATGCCAGCAAGGGACAAGGTGGAAATGGCTGGGTAAAGGGGTTTGAAAATGCTGGAGAACTAAAAGATTCCAGGATCCATCCCTTTCTAAGAGTAAGGACACTGGGAATGCAGAAATGACATAAAATGACACCAGCTCTGACCTCCTATGTTGTTTTTGCTGGCTCCAGTTGAAGAGAACAAAACCCAGAGAATCTGTTTCCTATCTCCTCTACCTGGGCTAGAAAACTCTCTTCCACAATCATACTCTGGAAAGCAAATTTAATTGGTCCATAAAATGAACATAGGATGTATTAAGCCCTTTCCCTGTGCACACAGAAATGCTCATCACAGTGTTATCATCACCATCCTCTGTCTTGGGCTTTCTCTCAGAAGTGAAATACTTCTCTGGAGAGAACCGTGCTGGAAGGCAGGAGAAGCGAGAGGGTCATTCTTTTTCTTGGTTCCAAAAGCACCTCAGGAAGAAATCAGAGTCCAGAAGAAGAAAGGAAATCTTACCGTTTTGTCTGGGGACAAGTTTGATGGCCACATGTCCGATTATTGTCTGGTTGTGGTTTATTCCTGCACATATAGTCCGGATAAATTTCATTGTCTATGGTACAAAACACCAAACGGGATTGGAAACCTAAAGGAGAAGCAAGAGAGTATCCTGATCAACACAAGCCACCCAGGACTAGGTGCAGTGTGCTGGTGGTGGCAAGACAAGTTTCTAAGCTAGTGCAGAATCCACACTCGTCCCAGTCAATCTGGAAAAGTCAAGTGCAGTTCCTGGTCACTATACGAAGGATGCCTCCCCAAAGCAGAAGAGTCCACTGAAGAGTAAGAGAGACAGAATAGTTCTGTGTAGTTGAAGGGCATTTTCCTGTCATTTTATGGATTGAAACTCACAAGAGAAGCACCATATCTATATACCGTTCATCAAGGAACGCTGCATGATGTGTGCAGCATATAGCAGCAGAGCTGGGGGCCTCCTGTTAGACTCAGAAGGTCAGTCTTGTGAAGACTGGATACGGGAGAAAAACTTGCAACTCTTCATGCTTCCTACAGAGTAAGATCCCCCAGGCAAAGACAATATCAGTACCTACAATCACAATGCGTCAAAAGCTATTGAAATGGCCATCAGCACAGACCACCAGAAGAGGCTGATAGGAACTCTATATAGCAGTCAGCTGGAGAGGGGTTTTTTTGATGAAGGTTTTTTTGGTTTGCTTTGTTTTGGGGTGTTTTTTTTTGTTTTTTTTTTTGGGGGGGGGGGTTGTTTGTTTGTTTGGTTTTTTTGTTTTTTTCGTTTTTTTTTCAAGCTTAAAATCCATAACTTTGCTCATGGAAGAAACTGTAAACTGAACATGACATGACAACCCCTGGAGATCTCACAGTCCCCTTGGAGAGAGGGAATCTTCCAGCCTATGGTAGAGGGGAGTGATGTGATTCAGTTAGGTGGGCCATGTCAGTATGGAGAGGACCTCTCAAGCCATTGAAAAGGCCTGAAAAGGACATAAAGAAGTGAAGCAAAACAAAACAAAGGCTATCTATGAAGATTCTTAACAGATCCTAGTAACAAGTCTGAGGACTAGGGCATGGAAAGTAAGACAGAACAAGGCATGGGGCACAGTCCTGTTGTGACTCCATGTGTGACCCTCCCTTGAGAAAACTTTAGCTGCCCCCTGCAGACACCTGTGCTGCCTTCCAGCCGAAGACTGCTGGGAAGCAGCTGCAGAGGGCAGCACACAGTCATACTGCCTTCAGGGTGTGGAGATAAACCCCACAGCAGCGGCCAGAGACCAGGTTCTGTCCCCTTACCTCCTCCACATTCGGAGCTGCACTCACTCCAGGAACCATAGCTCCAGCTGTAGCCCGAGGCCTGTCCTTGCACAGGGAGGTAGTATTCATACTGTACCCCTGGGTTTGGCTCCTGGCTGATGAGCTGTGAAAGCATGGGAGAAAGTCAGGGAAATAACAGCAGCAGCACTTTTCCCCTTCACAGCATTTCCCCACCACATCTGAGGGTTTGAGCTGACCTGTGCCTTTCCTGCTCAAGGAGCACTTATTTGATAAGCTGTATTTTCTCCTCGCCTTCTACAATACTCTAGAGAACACTGTTTTTCAGAGAAGGGTGCATTCATCCTCCTCAACATCAGCAGATCCAGCTGCTCTTGTAAGAGTGCGTACCCTTTCCTGGCCTACAGCACACTGTAACAGGCAGTGCCCTAGAGCCCACCCCTGCCCCAACACCATCTGGTGCTGACTCTCCCCTCCATTAAAGTCAGAAACCAAGGGAATAGGCAGGAAGCCAACACTGAGCTTTGCTCTGCTCCTCTCCAGGCAACAGAACCAAAGCAGAAAATAGTGCTATTCCTGCACAAAGATCACCTTGGTCTGGCTCGGGGGCCTACAGCTTTATAAGATTCCTGGGAGCCCCATCACTTCTCCAGTTTTTCCCACGTGGTTCTCACCAACACACTCCCACTGCACAAAGCGAGGGCTGCTGTGCAAAGCAAGGGAGCAGGGGTATCGGGGGGCAGGTGCAGCTGCTTACCTCAATGACGAGGGGTTCTGTGGTGGGACCCTGGGCATGGAGGAGCTCTGGGGCCAGATCACCCTCCGAGCCACGGTCATAGTGCATAATCGTGCTAGCTACCTTCAGCGCTCGGCTGAAGTCGATTGTCCAATGCCCGTTCAGGTAATACTCCCCTCGCACATTCTTGATAGCTGGACAAACCCAGATGCCAGAGAAGAAAAGGCAGTACATTAATATACCTACAACTTGACACTTGGCTCCAGATACCACAAGACAGCCTGCTCTAGAGTTTCAGGGTATTGGCAATCTGCAGAACTCTCAGCTCTGCCATTTGAATCCCAGCTCCTTTACAACAATACCACAACCCTTTAAGTGTAGCAGCATCTACTAATACAGCAAAAATTCATACATCAAAAGAGGACTGTAAGAACTCCACAGCAATGCTTCTGTTTCCACTCCAAGATGTTGCAGATGTGGCAAATAAAGGTGACCATCATGCTCCAATAGTGCTGTCCCCCTGTAAGGCCTCTTGCCAGAAGCTGCTCCACATTCAGACAGTGGTTCTTGCTGGCTTTGCTGCAGACCAAGCATTTTTTGGCTGCACACCCAAATGCCTCCAGCATATTCAAGCCCTGTCCCTGCATTCCCCACCATTAGCCACTGAGGCACAGCCTATGTCAGCCTTTGTCCTGCTTGCAGTTAAGATGTGGGATTCACACCCCACTGCCTCCACACCACTGTCCTGTTCATCAGACACTCTACTTGGAAAACAAAGACTTTGGTGCTGCATCCAGCTTTCTACAAAGGAGAACATCACCAGACTGATTTGTTCGAAGCATTGGGTGATGGAAGAGTCAGAAAGCAGAAGAATATTTGCTTTCTCCACTGTAATTTCCTCAACCCTGCACAGAAAGCTAGGTGAGGACATTTCTCCCTCCTTTTCAACCTACGCATCATGACCAGAGTTTGAGGTTGTACAGAGAAATACCCAGAAGATATCTCTGGGGAAAAGAAGCCCATCCCAAACTTTTGGATGGCAGTAGTTAGAGTTTACGTTCACCGAGCAAACAGCAGAATTCAGTCAAATTTTGCTCTATCAACCAGAGTCCTTGCAAGTTCCAAGCAGGAAGTCTGAATGTAGTTTGGGTATGCTCCTCCAAGAGCAAGGTCACCACAAGAGAGAAAATGAGATAAACCTGAAGCCCAGAGTTGAGCATCACTAACACTGCAAGGATACTCAGCATTCAGATAATGATTTTCAGAGATTTTTTTCCCTCTGCCATATCAAGCCCTCAAGATAAACATCACAAAGCCCAGTATACCTGAAAACCAAATTTTAATGCAAGGGTTGGAATCCAAATGGACTGAAACACAGGTTCTGACATCAATCTTACCCAGGAAGTTCCTGCTGGGCATAACCTCCTTAATTTGGATGCTTGTGGCTCCCACAGGAATGATGAAGATTTGATTGTAACCTTAAATAAAAAAAAAAAAAAAAAAGGATTATTCAGGATGTGTCCGTGGATGCCACACAGTCAGTCTTCTGTGCCAAAGATGCTCATGGTGTAATTGGTGCCTGAACAACTGGATAAGTTTATGATGGTGGCTGGAAGCATTTCAGCTGTCACTTTATCTGCATTTTGAATAGCTTCACCCTACGCTATCTGCAGGTCAGTCCATGTGTAAAAAGTTTCAATTACACCTCAGAAAAGTAACCACAGGGGACAGTGAAAGGTCCATTTTTTAGATTTAAAAATCTTTGGAATGTCAGCAAGCATCATATCGGAACTCAACACAGAAATCTGACCACAAGTGTAGGAGTTATCTTGAAATTTTTCAAAATTGGCCAAATGCAGAAGATGCAGTCCCATTTTTAGCCTTGCACTAATCCTGGTGGGGCTGTTAGGGCACTGGACAGGGGCACAGTCTTATGAAGGAGGCATATAGCTATGTTCATATAGTACATTTATAGCACCAGTTGGAGACTGAGCATGGCAAGTACTTCAGACTGTACAGAGACCAAGGAAGAGATTCCCAGCATAAGGCCATCGATACATTTTCTGATGATAAAGCAGCTGAAGAGCCACACGCCACACAGACATTTCAAGTGAACATCCAAGCCTGCCTACAACCATCATGTGAGCAGGTGCCCCCACCAGCCTTTGCAGCAGCTTGACTTTAGGTTTAAGTCTCTCCCCCTCACCTGCCCAAACTACCTAGATCATCTGTACCTTTGGGGAGGCTGGGCACATCAAAAGTGCCCTTCACACCATAGCAGGTGCTGCCATCTCCTCCACACTGCAGGCACTTGTCCTCCTTCTTGGCAGATTCCAGCATGTTATCACAGCCAACAGCCTGTCAGAGCACAGGAGCGTTGATATGAATAAACCATAATGACAAGAGGAAAGAAAGAAAAAATGGCCAAGTGCTGGACTGATCTAATGAGAAATCCTGAATCTAGGAGTCTGGGAAGTCAGGGTAGAGCAAAGGAGCTGTCAAAGGACAGAGTTGGCATCTTCTATTTCACAGAGATAGATAGATAGATAGATTAGATAGATACATAAATTCTGTCCACATGCTCCTCAGCACCTTGAAAACGGAATGATTCTCTTTTTCTGATGCTATTATGAAAGGCCAAGCAGAACAAAAGGACACAACAGAAAGACTGACAGACTCAATGGTAAAAAAAGGAAACAACAAAATGACTAACCTGACAAACTCCCTCTACACAGATGTCCCGCTTGCCAGGTTCACAGGTAGTCCCATCTACCACTGCTTCCTTGTGCCTGTAGTAGAAGTTTTCTCCCTTGGGAATACAGTTCAACTCACACTTATTAGGCGCTGGTAGGAGAGAAAAAACAGACATCATGTAATATGGCTAATAGTTTAATGATGCATCAGGAACCTGGTTTTAGATCACAGGAGCAGAAACAGAGGGGTGGACTGATATTGAGTGGCAGATATTGAACAAATTTCTGGGTCACAATCTGTTTGGGGGGCTGGAAAAATACCCTGGTAGAGCCTTACTGTATGCAAACACTTCCTCAGGCACCTTGTGTGGCCAGTGGTGAAGGGGGGGATGTCAGGCCAGGGGAAGCACTCAATTATATGCATTTGATTCTCCTGTGCCCTGCTAATATTCTTTTGCCAATATTGAAAAACACACCAGAGCTTCTGTTTCTTTAATACTTTAGGATGTATCTGCAAGCAGTTACATCTTCCTCAAGCAATGTTTCTGAAAGAACGGCTGACAGAAGAGACAACTACATATTGCTGCAATGGGAGCTGTCTCTTGGCCCATGCATCCAGTGTCTTCACAAGAGCAATGCTTTTGTTGCTGGCAAAAACATTTTTTCCATGCCACCTCCTGCCCCAAGACTCCAACTATGGGAGTACCCTAATAGGATACTACAGTGAAAAACATTACAGTCACTTCAGAACATACTGTTGATAGTTAGGGATGAAGTGCAATCCTACAAGTTTATCATTACCTCCATAATATGGAAGCCACTTATATTTCTTTCCTTGGAATTCTGTCCCATCGAACTCTGCACACTGCTCTGCCCGGAAATCCTGGGAGCCTTCTGGGCAGCTCTGTTTGGAGGAGAAAATGTTTGTATTGAGCTATTATATAAAAGAGAAAAATTAAGTGTACAACAAAAAATCATTTTTTATTTGTTATTGCTCCCATATAAAACCAGGAGCATAAATTTAATATGCTTTTGAAGGGGTATTGTTGATGAAATGCATTCACCAGTGATGCCAGATAAAGATAAACTGATAATGACATATTTTTTTCTGAACAAGAGTGATGTTTGTCTGAGGAAAGGGAGCAACAGGCAAGCAAAAACCAAGAACAGAGCACTGTACCTGAATGTTGCATGACCGATAGCTTCGAGTTGGTCCAACACAACTGGAAGCACCTTCTGTCCTGAAAAACAAACAAAAAAAATCTGAAACAAACAAACGAAAGCTCTATGAAGAATACACATGCAAAAAGTCACCTCGTGGCAGACATTACAAATCACCTTCACATCGAGCATGTCACCCTCACACAGTTTCCTGAAAAATAACTAAAATGAACTTTTCCACTAAAGCAAGCTGACATCTTCTAGTGCCATTTTCTGCTATGGTTTGCATTCTGGCACAGATGAGACACACCCCATGAACAATTGCAGTACAGCTCTTCAGCGCCACGTTGTAACTAAATAATGGAAGCAGAGATTTTAGTCCTTTGTCCACCAGTAAACAGGCAAGGTGTCCATACGAGAACCAGAAACATGCTATGAGCAGAAGGGCAGTGGCCAATTTAGAACAGGTACACACATCAACTATCATGCTGTTTACGTGCACACTGAACCCATTAGTAGGTAGACATAAACATGCATATGGAAAGTGTGCAAGACCCTCATTCCAGCCAAATGGCTCCAGCTGAGAATTACTGAGAGTAACAGTTATGGAAGAAATCGATCTGAAAAGCCAACCAATGTCTAATATCTCAGCATTCCTAAAATGGGGAAACAGGCCTCCAGGGATTCTGGAAGATGTATACCATGATGGGCAGCCTTCAAAAGAGACATGCCTTTATTCTGGGTGGGAAGAAGCAGTGCTCTGTAACTCTGGATTCTTCTATTAAAAAATCCCCTTTAATTTCTCTAAACATAAGGAGACTGGATTTCTTCAGGACATTCTTGAGAGTCTGGCTTTTTTCCCCTTTTCTTTGTTATTGCCCACAATAGGATCTTTAAGGTCCATCATCCCCAAGCGGTGCAGTCCCAGTCATCATCCTCACTGCATCTAATCCAGCTGCAAACGAGATGGCACAGCATTAATGCTGCTTGAGTCATCCCCACTCTTCCATTTCTTCTGGGGCAATTTACCTTCCTGGGAATCATAAGCCTGAGAAAATCTTGGCACAGTCACCAGCTCTCAGGAGAGAAACCTACTGCCCTGGACGGTTCTCCCTCTCCCCCAGGCTTGACCCAATTGAACAACTGCTGCCATACCAATCACCTGATAGCACAGCCTCAGATCTCACAGAGAAACCACTGTGCTCTAGCGAAGGAGCCAAAGCAAGGATGTGTTGAAGACAGCACTATTCAAAGCATCAGTGACGAGACAAGATGAGGATCATCTCAAAGCAGACTCAAGTGACTTGTTCCCCTGGAATCAAATACTGGCATTTTTGTTCTGGATGTATATTGGAACACAAGGGCAGGAGATCAGTAACAGAAAAACACATTTAAAGAAAGAAAAAGGAGGTTAGCCTTCACCTTTGGGAATAGCAGCGCCGTTGCCGAAAGCTGACTCCACCGCCACAGCTCCGACTGCACTTGCCCCATTCACCCCAGCTCCCCCAGACATCAAGCTGCCGTTTCATCCGGTGGCCCTGTAAATAAAAAACCCCACAGACATATCAAACAGACATGGCCACACAGGAAAAAAACAATGAAAATGAAGCAGAGCTCCTATGTGTTCTCTTACAAAAGAGGCTGCCTTGTTGGGCTGTATTCCTAGTGTAAAAAGTGGCAGAGAATAATATATCAGAAATGTCAAGTGTATAATATCTTGGGATTATTAGCTTCCGGAAGCCATGTAGCACATCCAGCTTTATAATGTCCCTTAAACTGTTACTGTTTGTCTATTCATAGCATCTCAGCACTTTTGAATAACCATGTGAAAGAGGATAACATCTCTCAGCAAGGCAGCAAAAGCAAATAATTACTTCGGGGACTACGAGCACTGTCAGTCCACACCAGATCAATAGAGCCACTTAATCCCGAATCCTTGTCCTCAAGCCAGACACTTAAGAGAAATAAAGAAAGCAGTAAGGAAACCCCCGGAACACACTTTTTACTGCAACAAAATTACATGCATAGACCACCTTCTGTCTCTCTCCCCAACTGTGTCCAATGACAAGATCAAAGTCTGGGCCATCATTAGCTACAGCCTTGATTTTGCGTTTAGAAAGTCTGAATGGATACTGACATTAAGAGAAATAAGCATAATAATATAAACCAGAAGTTACAAGTGCAATGGAACCAATCAAAAAATATTCTATTAGAAGTACATGAAATATCACATTTTCAGGAAAAAAGGGCCTACTGCAGCTGATGGGATCTACACGCAGCAGAACATGGGGGTTCAGTGGAAAGTATAGCAATATCCTGAGAAAAAAAGAATAACTGCAAGATGTAGCAGCATTAATTCGACTTGGGAAAACGAGGTAAATGCAGGGATACACAGGGAGTGATGCTGTAAAAACTGGGTTTGCTGTGCAGCTGCACCTGTAGGGCAGTTTCTATATCTAGTGTATAACTGAGAACGTAATGCATACCATTTGGGTACGTAGACATTTGGGGTAGTGAAGAGTGGACAGACAGAGAAACAAAAGGTAAAAAATGATTGGGATGTAGTCCAATTCTCTTTCACACAGACAGTATCCCACCAATTCTACATAACCCCTGGGTCTGGGTCCCAGTCCATCCTCTAGTTTCACACAGCCCCTTTTGACTTGGACACAGCACCCCACATTCCCATCCTCTACATTTCCCTGCTCGTGCTCTGTTTCCAGTTCTTCCTGTTGTCCCTCCTGAATCCTCATGTAAACTAATCCTTGATGATCACCCAGCTAGTAAGTGCCAGTGAAAAGGTTTTCTCCTAGAGTGGAAGAATATCTTAGAAATGAAGAATTTCACCATAGCAAGGATATTAATCCTACTTAGCAAGCACTTTCCACCCACTCAGGTCACTTTGAGGCCTACAGAGAAGGCACGAGCTCCATTGCTTTAAGAACATAATTTTCACTTCAGTTAACTGATGATAACTGCTTTTTATGTAAGATATCCATCCAGGTCTCTGCTAGAAATAGGAGTTAGCCTAATAAAACACCCAGTGAATCCAACTCAGGCAAGATGCATGGGTTAAACCTCCCTTCTCATTTAACCAGTTTTTGTAATTTTCTACACATAATCCGTGCCTGACCGTATGTCCCTGAGTTAGTCATGTTTCTCTCTTTCACCTTCTTTTAAGGAATATTTCCCTGCTGCTGGTAAAGCAACAGAAATATTAACCGATCATATTTATGCACTTACTACCCATATTACCCAGTTACCCATAACTACCTAGCTGCAGAGTGATCCCGAATTTTTCCTGCCTGTTACTCATATTGCTCTAACATGAAACACTTTCTTCCTAGCCCACGCTATTTGATTTCCTCACACAAGTTTTGTGCAATTCTTGCTAACACCTCTGCAAGCAAAATCCTTCAGGACAAGTTTCCTGGTTCAGACTAACTCTGCCTTCACCCTACTCGCCCAATGGCACTGCCCAGGTTACAGCCACTTCTACATACCTTCTCTCTGCCAAGTCAACATCTCCCTTCCCTTGCCAAACCCTTTCTTCCATTCCAGATACTGAGCTCAGTGTTTGCCTTCTGCATTCTCATTTGCCTTTCTGGGAGTAATCCCATCAACAGCGTTTTAGCTTTCAGCAAGGCATCTTATTTTCCCAAGTTTTTCTTTCAGATACCCAATTCCTCCCCCTGTAATCCCTCATGCCTTATTCTCAGAAGAATGAAACATGCTACCAGCTCTGTTTCCCTGCAGTTTTACTCCTCTATATCAACTGACTGATTTAGGAGCAGTATTAGCTCACCCTGGAAACAAGGGACCTTTCAGTCAGCATAAGGGAGAAGAAAACATGTAGATAAAAATCCAAAGGAAGAGCATTTGAAAGTCAGATTAGTGGAAGGCAATTAGGATAGAAAGGCCTTCCCTGACACACACACACCAACCTGATAAATATTCCAATATCCCTCCTACAGAAGTAGCATTCTTTATTCCTTCTATATAGAGTAAAATCTGCAGGGACTCTCTGTTGTAAGGCTTATGCATCCACAGAGTGCAGGAACAAGAATTTTCTCAGTATCTCTCCATTTATGTACACCCCAAAAGGAGCATCAGCCAGAGGAATCCTCCCAAAGATGTATCGTGTTAGAGAAACATCTTAATAGGGGCCCATCTCTCACATTCAGAAATCTGTGCACAGTCCTCATTACTTCAGTAACTGCACATACATGTATACAAGCAAATATAAATCTGCATATTTCTAATAAATAATAAATCTATTATTACATAATCTGAAAACAACATGTCTTTTGATGCTGTCAACTAATTTCTGTTCCAAAAGACTCTTTCTGTTCTCTTCAGATTCTGGAATGCTTTTACCTGTTGTCAGCCAGGACAACTAAAACCCAGTGCCTTCTGGACCCCAGAACTGAAAATCTACAAACTTCATCACTGCTACAAATTCATTTGGTTCCATTCCTCTTTTGCTTCAGCCTAACGTGCACACAAGAACACAGTTCCTTTATCTGCATTAAGTATGTATTTTAGTGTTTCAGGAAAAGTGAGATAAAGCATACAATCATCCTACTTGACTTCAAAAAATTCCAGAAAGGACAGTCAGTTAATGCCTAACTGCTCTGTCTAGTTTTATTGCCTGTTAAGACAACAGAAATGCATACCTTCCCGGGACACATGACCCTGGCACCACATACTCTTAGTGCTCACTGGTAAATAGGCTGCTGTGGTATATAAGTTTAGAAGGCCAGTGTTTTCATTTTTATGAACACTGCATTGCTTTCATCAGTTCCTGGACAGATGCATTGCTGATGTAGTTGCAGCATCTGCTGTTATCAGGACAACTATATCTGATATAACCAGCAAGTAAAAAAGCTACGCCTCCAAGTCTAGACTTTGAGCACTACAGCTCTAGAGTTCATCTTTAAAGACAATTCCAGTGTGTATCAGACACAAACAAAAGAATTCTGGAGAAGGGTCCTAGCTAAATATCGCACGGTATATATTATATATACATGAAACATGCACTGGAAGGGGAGTTATGAATGGGACTTGACTCTAAGACAAAAAATGCTGGCAGTATGTAGGAACACTTTTAAAAGGCCTCTTGAAAGACCTCTCAGTCAGTCTGATGAGATGGATAGGAAACCGTGCATGGGAGGAGGACTGTGCTTCCCAGACGGATGCACTGCAGTTATGCAGTGATACACAAAGTTCATATAACCAAACGTGGACTAGTGATTTAGCATGAATAGTTTCCTAGTGCATCGTTGCAACTCAAATACTAGCAAGCTATCACAGTAAACATCAATTTAACTCCAGAGTCCAAAGTGAGCAGTGAAGGTGTGCTGTCACAGGTCCAAACAACCTAAAACTCAGCCAAGTTCCTACCCCTCATGTTTCCCTTACTCTTTGGGCACCTTCGAGGGCCTAGTGATAGTCAACCTGAATTATTCTGGGATTCTCTGTGCTGCCTTTCCAGACTGACAAGCAGCAACAAAGCATGTTACACCATTCCAACAGTCCCTGCTTAAAGCACATGGTTACTGATACCCACGCTATACCTGAGAGGTATCAGACAAGGCTAGTGCTTGCTTCTAAGCCCATCAGGTCCCATAGCTTTGGTCCATTGAGCTGCAACTGAAGCATCTTTTTGGACACTGAAAAACTGTTGCTGCAACTTCTTGAGCTGCATCACAGTTACTAGACTCCATTCAGATCTGATACAAATCTCAGTGCCAACACTGAGAATATGGTGGGAATTTCTTGACATTGGAAGTTGACTACAAGGTCCTATACAATTGTTACCCACTGAAAACCAGATATTGCTGTCAACGATAAAATGAGTAATGTGGTGTTACTGTTATTTTATGCAGTGTTTCTGTGCCTTGAAACTACAGTCAAAATCAGATTCTCTCTCTTTAACCTCTCTTAGTATTTCTGAAATAACAATACTTCCTTTTATTTGATAAGTATCTACTTTCTGGGGTTTATGGTTTCTGAAATAAGGTTAATGTTTATTTAGACACACCCCTGAACTGTAGCCCCATTGATGAGACATGTATGAAAGAAAGGTGAAAACCAAACGCTTTACAGAAGAAAGTTATCACCACAGTCATTTATTCCATAATGGTTTCATTGCCAAAGTCTTGGCAAGTAAGAAGTCTCCAGCGAAAAATTCAGCTTTGCTACATTTGAATAATAATTGATTAGAGAAAAGTTAACTTCTTAGAGAAAAGTTAATAAGGGAAGAGGAGGAAAAAAAAAAAAAAAAGAGAACTGTCAAGGTGCCTTAAAGGCTGGGGGCTTCCCCAGGGTGGCAGGGCAAGCCAGGGTATGGTCCCAGCCCTGGGAACTGTGCAGCTCCAGCCAAAGCCAGGCTGGGACATGGGACTGCAGGAGCGGACAGCCTTGGGGCTGCAATGGGGTCCTGGGCTGTGGATAGGGTGGGGGGAGCCCAGCAAGGGCCAGTAAAGCCTAGCAGTGCCCTCAGGGTGCTGACAAAAACAACCTACTCAGAGTGTATCCTTACAACATGTGCTTTCCAGGACGTGAACCATTTCCTTCTCCTTTCTATATCCAGAAGACCTACCCAGTACTACCACAATGACCCTCTACACTGTTTCCATATAGCTAAGCACTGCAAGACGTGTGATGTTCAACACTCACGTTTAATTGAAAGGGCGCTGAAAACATTTAATACATCTCACATGTTCATAGATACATGTTACTATTCCAATAAATGGATTTTCAAGATAAATCCATCTTCGACTGGCTACGCTATTAGCCAAAAATGCAACAGAAAAAAAAAGTGAATTAATCAGAACCACATCAGCAAAGCATTTTTTATAATTCTGTCTTAACCACTGATCTTGGCTCAGACACAGCAGGCTTGAAAAGAGCTTTGAAGGTGAAGAATGCCAAGTACCATTTTTATGAATAATGAATAAGCAATCAAAGAATTGCATTTGAGCAAAACTAGAAAAACAGCAATGAAAGTGAACAAGATGGTGACAGCAGGAAGCGAAATACAAAATGGCACAGAAGAAGAGAGTATCTTATTAAGACAAACTGCTTCACAGAGAGGAGAAAAAAAATCCAATGCTTTGTTAGTTTTAATGGCTTGTGGTTTACACTCACTGTGTATATCTCCTTTCATGCCCTCTACCACCCTAACCACGGCTTGTTAGTATATCCCCTCTAACCAATCCACTAAAATCCATCAGTTCCCCTACACCTTATCTTCTCAAAACACTTCAGGTTCTCCCTACACCATTTAACCCATACTTTCATTGCTCCCAACTCTTTTCCATGTTCCCCGTGTTCACCTCCTCAACACTCCTCACTCTTCTACCTCTTTATGCCTCGTCCCACCATACTCCTGGCTCTTTCCATGTCCCCTGCCTTCCCGTCAGCGGGGCAGGACGGGGTGTGTGCCTCACCCACTGCAGAACCAGGTATGTGCTGCCCCACAGGACTGTGGCCCTTGCTGGCTAGCCCACAGAGCAGATAATAGTTACTTTTCAGAAATAGAAAACCTTCCAGAAATTCTGGGTGGCCTGGAGCTGACTAGGGTATAAAAAGAGCTCTCTCAAAAGATACAGCCATTGCAGAGAAGTCAGATTAATTCTTGGAACCCTTGTGGAAGGAACTGGGGACATTCAGAAAACTCCACAAAGAAGGGGATTGTGAGAAAACTTTATGACCCCAATCTTATTTGGAAAAGTGGACAACACCCACAGTATGAAGTCATCAGAAGCTGTTTATCCAAGAGGCCTAACAGGAAGTCAAGGTTGAAATGGATAAACTGTTACATACTAGCAGACAACCCTCTCGGCTAAAACCCGTTCAGCATCTGATTATTGGAAAGTGGAAAATCTGACACCAGTTTACAGAAGGATCCCAGGGGAACCCAAGGAACTGTACACCCACATAGTGTAAAACTGACATCTACTGATAAATTAATAGAAATAACAAAGAGTGGAATTAGCAGGCACCTGCATAAATACAGTATATTTGGGAAAAAGTCAAAGCTTTTTTAAAGGCAAATCCTTCTAAGACTACTGCAGATCCTTGAGAGATTCACAAACACGTCAACAAAGGTAAGCTGTCAGATACACTCAGATTTCCAAAAAGCTTTCAACATAATTCTTCACCTAAAGCTTTGAAGGAATAGAAGCAGCCAGAAGGAAAGTCCTTGCATGGAAGGTGAGAAGGTGGCCCAGAACTAAAAACAGAGGTGGGAGTGAAATCTCCACCCACTGCAAGAACTGACACTAGCAGCAGAATTCCATAATGAACCTAAACTGTTCAGCACATTTATAAGCTACACCAAAACCACAGAAGTAATGAAGGCAGATGATAAGGGTAATTCAGGATACGAATCACATTTGAATATGATTTTCAGCCAAGCCTCAGACCGGTCTCTACTTTAAGCACACCTGCAGTACAAGTTAGGAGCAAACATAAGTATTGGACACGATCTGACTATTAGATAATGCCTACAGATCATAAAAGGTTAAATAAAATTTTCCCTGATGAGCAGCTTTTCCTTGAAATAGTCCCATGGTATGGGAAGATAACACATTTCCAATCTGGAAAGCAGGAATTCCAGATGCAAAAAATTCCCAACATGAAATCACACTTGTAAAAAAGAAATTGAGTCAGACAGAAATCTGATGAATGCCATATATACTAAATACAAAGCAACCCCAAAGCTTATAATACACACACACAATCATGCCAAATACATGCATGCAGCAGTAAGAGTTATTCACATGGAAAACATTCAGAATTTATTTCCTCTAAATCAGCAGCAGCACTAATGGACATGACTTGGGCAGATTTACATCATTTTATCCTTCTCTGAAAACACAAGAGGAAACAACAAAAATGCTTGAACCTGGTATTTTCCATTATTGCCACTGTTCACAGCCTTCCTAGAAGCAGTGACAGGGTGGCCTAAAACTGCAGACTCTTCTGTCTCAGTTCTGCATTAACAGCTATGGTATAAGATGGAGAGATAGCTTTGTTTTCTGTTTGTATAGCCCCTAAACACAACTCCTCCCAACCACCCAGCTGTAGTTTCTAGCTCTACCACAGAGCAAACAATAAAGGAGCTACAAGTATTGGGTGACTTCCTTTTCCAGATCCTTCAAAGCCTGGTGAAAATGGACAGACACCACAGGTACTGTATAAGACCCCTTCCATATTCTAGAAGGAAAGAAGGGAAGAGTCCAGCAGGTCCCATCAGGCATGGAGCACTGGGCAGTAAATTCTTAGCAGCCAGCAACTGACAAGCAGGAGTCCCTCTCTTGCTTCTTAAGACTGTCTGCCATGTCTGGCCAATAAACCAGACACTCTCAGACTGCAAGCAGAGAGAAGATGTAGGCAATAGCCTCAGCTGTTCTTGAAGTCTCAGCCCTGTCAACATTTCTGCCCTTCTTCTGCTTGCTGCTTTCTCTTGCTTAAAAATCAATAAAGTAAAAACAAGTTCTGATACTTCACTCCAAAAGTAGAGGAAGAGATGAAAACCAGCAGGTGTCAATCTACACCCTTTAATCACAGGCAGACATGAATCCCCATAGACCCATCTTCTCCATCCCTGTGTAAGCCTGCAGTTCACACGTTTATGGCTGAACTTCTATTAGCACTGCATGTTTGTGTGTTTGCGAGTTCATGCTTTTCTGCTTCTGGGACAAAAGGTGTCCAAGAAGCAATCACTGTTTGCATCAGTAGACAGGTTGGGTCTAAGAGGTAAGCAGTTCTTTCTGGGATAAAACCCACACATATCACTCTGTGCGCTTTCTGCTTCTTTTAGTTCTCCCACTACCACCCTCTTCTTCCTGGGGTGTACACTATTCACTGTACAGCTGGAGGTAACCCACCTTTCTACTCATGGGCAGCTCATTTGATACCAAAATTGAAACAATCGCTGCTATCTCCACTGCAAGGCTGCGCTGGATCTAATATTTATCACAGTTCAAGTGACAGAGCCTCAGTTTAATAGAGATATGCTATTATACATTAAAGGAAGTGTTTCTCCACCCGTGTGGGAAAATGCACCATGCCACTTGACAATCTCTTACACCTCTGCCACGGGGAATTACAAAGGAACAGCTCAGGGAAGGGACCTTTTCAATGCTATGTGGCACAGATTGAAGTTATTTTTCAATAAACCTGCCATCTCTGGTAAAATCATCCTAAAAGAGTGGAGAATGGTGTAGAACAGCAAGCAATTCTCCAGCTTATTTTCCCACCATGCAGTATTCCCTGCCTCATTTTTCATTCTTGCCCTCTCCTTCCCTACTGTTCTCCCACCACATAAGTACAAAATCTGCATTCACAGAAGCAGGGCTACCACTCCTTTTCTGCAACAGTGAAGCACAGGTGTGCAGGCACTGCTTTTCCAGAGCCGTCCCACCTGTGGGAGTTCAGGCAGCTACACTACTCTTTTGGTGCATAGCCTGATCTAGCACAGACTCAAGTTGACATTGCTACAATCAGTCCTGCCAGCTCCAGCTCCCACCAGCTGACTGTCCCACTATGGTTCAGCCTACCTGCATTAGCATCTGGTAAGGAATGGCCCATATGAAAACAACATCATTTCTCTCTTTCGTCCCAGAAAAAAAATTAAAAATAAAATAAAATGGAGAATTACCACAGTAGAGTGTCCCAGTGCTGCTGGACCTTCCTGCTTCCTTATGGCTTGGACAGATCCAGCATGCCAGGGAAACTGAAATCAAGTGGTGACCAAGCATAACCATCTCCCTTGATTCAGCATGGCTTCAAGAGGAGCCACTGATTACACTCAGAGGAGTCTAATGCTACAGAGAAATGTCAGCCTTCACAGTTGCAGGGTGTTTCAGTCGTTTACTTTCCAAAAAATCACCAGGTTGGAGATAGACAAGTGAACAGATGAACTGAATCTAGTATATTCTGGTTCTGGTTCTTTTAACATACACCACCATCTTCTATTGGATGTGAGATAGCAGGATCTCATTTAAGCATATTTCTCTCTGTAAGGTAGGAAATCATGACAACTAACAAACTCTGCTTGATTTCTGGCCTCTCCCCCCCCATCTTCAAAGAAGGCCTAGAAAGCATTTGCAAATGTTGAATCTGGGAACACAAGTTCGTAATTGTACTAGACATTAAAAGTTATGGACTCATTAATTTTAATGGCATATTTATAATTCCTCACTACTCCCACAAAACACTCACTCCAGGTGATAATTACCTCTTTTTTTCCCCTTTCTGTTCCTTTACACCTAACAAACATACCGCATCTTCCTTTGCTAACACTTCCACTCTACTCAGCAGGTCACCTTTTACCTCAGATGTCCAACTCATTAATAAAATTGAGGTTAAACTCAGAGAAACTGTTCTCAAGATGCATTTACTTCAGAAAGATCCTACTTCTCTCTCAAGAAAGGAAGAGGAATTCCAGTTCCCAACGGCTGTATTTTTTTCTGACAATATCAGATTGGCTTAACATAAAGATTACCTCCCCCAGTAAAGCTAAACCATATGGCTTAGACCACTAAGACCAAAGAAAAGACAAAAAACAGATAATCAAAGATTCATTCTTTTTACTGCAAGTGACAACTCCCTGTAGCTTTGAAGCAGGAGACAGCAATTACCGCTTTGCAGATAGCACCCCTACAGCCAAAGGCACTACAAGAATTTTGTTATTTAATTGTTATGTTAGACTTTTCATAACATGTACCAGAGTAGGCCTGATGACTTGAGCCCATTAGCTCTTTCAGGAAGAATACTTTCTACAAAATTCTTGAGTTACAGATGTTGATGGTCCTTAACAGAAGTATCTTTCATTTTTCATAACAATGTTCAGAAGAGCTTTTACTTACTGAAAATGTAGAAGTTGGCATCGTTGCTAGCATGAGCAGAAGGAACAAGTTCTTCATCTCTGCCTGTGGGAACAGAAAGATTATTGATCAGAATTGCTTGCTTCTTTGCTGCTTGTATGGCAGAAAAACTAAGATATCATACAATAAAAATGGAAGTGGAACTATAATCAAGGTGAGAGAAGAAAAACAGTTTTATCACTGCACTCCCTGGAGAGATGAAGGCAACTGCAAAGACTGAAATTACCCCGCACAGGAAGCCAGAATGTAATTACTGAGTGCAAATATTTCCCTGAACTTTCCTCTGGTATTATGAGAACACCGTCCCCAGGCACAGTGAAAGATGCATGCTGTTGCATGTCTGCCCTCCCACGCTTTTACATATACACATGATAAAATACTTGAAGATTGCAATGACTTCAACCAACCCAATATAAGAAATTCTACAGTTAACATTTCTGTACCCTATATTCATTCTGTGTGGTTTAGTGAAGCTTCATGTCTGCCTTTATGTGATCTTGCTTGTTTAAAATCCTACAGTTCACCATGGACAGCTATAGCTAGATTCAACCATCAGTAGTTATATTTCTTCTGCAGAGCTAGAAAGCAGACCAGACCACACAGACTGGCATAGCAGTATGCAACAGTTCCTAAATATTGGGGTATTATGCACATTTAGGACCACAATAGTTCATTGGTGCATTGCCTGTTGCTACTTTAACCTTCCTCTTTTGAGTTGCAGCAACCAAGCCCACGCCCATCAGCACTCCCCAGTGTTTACAGCTGTGACCATGGACACTTCAGCCACTAGAGACTGTCTGTTTCTCATGACCATTTTCTCGTGATCAGTTGATCGAGCCCAGAAAGAAGAGATAGCCTAGATATTCCTAGCATAGTTTTAGCTGGTTTAAGCTTCTTTCTAACTTGGAAAAGGAAAGATGGAGAAATCTTCCTTTCACAGTGCATAAAAGCATCAAGGAAGAAATGTTTATCTCATGAGTGATTGTAACAACATCTGTTGTAATATTAAAACTTCATATATAGCCCCTTTAGCCTGCCCTATTAAATCCAGATAAAATACAGACTGTGTATCACCAGTAACAATAATAGTGATATAAAATCATTGTTGCATGAGAACATAAAATCAGGAACGGAATATACCCAAAATGAAACCTGCTTGATCTAGCACTTGCATATTTCAGGTTACTTTGTGATGGGCAACTATTTTTCTCATAATGCTAGGCCTCACAGAATTACAGCTCATTACAACTAAGTCCATATGTACTAGGGATTTTGACACCCTCAACATTCTCAGTGCTGTGAAAACCTTGTTCTATAATGTTTCTCCTTTTGGATGTAAATACTACTAAGTGCTGAAAATCCAGTTGCAACAAATTCTGTGTGTAAAATAGCAATGAACAGGGAATATGTAATTGGAAAAACAAGAACTAATAAGATTCTCTCCCTATATACTGAATGCCAAACATATGATTCATAAGAAAATTGAGCTATAGGAGCTTTTTATATGAATAGACTTTCATTAATTTTGGATTAGTCCTTCTTAAGAAACCGAGGGAAGACTATGTACCCTCTATCACCTACATGTGCTACTATTTTTATTCCCATTCAAGTCGAGGAAGAAACAACCTGGAGGTGCCCTCCACAAGAGGTCAAGTACACTCCCTATGCTGCAGAGGCCAACAGCCAAAACATAGGCCAGATGTGTCACAACCTTACCCAACTGCCAAATCCTTTCAGAGGGGAAGGACAGCCAGGACAGACCCTTTTGCTACAAGTTCCATCCATGCACACAGCAAAGCTTTCCTGAAGCAGCTTATAACATCCACACACCAAAGGGCACTGTGAGAACAGCGTCTTCCTTGAATGGTGTTGGTGTTAAATAGAGGCAAATTTTTGAGACTGATCAGCTCTTCCTACTGCTCAGAGGAAAAAAAAAAATACCTCTTCCCCAGCATTGCTCTCTCATATCTTCCATTCCAAGCACCTCTCAGGTTCATGGAAATGGCTGTGGAAATCACAGCCCTTGCTCCGCTGCTAATGGACAACCTGCTCGGCTGCTTCTGGCAACTAAGCCAAGAGGCAGACAGGGAGCTGGGAACAAACCATGTGAGGATCCTGGAGAAGAGGCAGGAGAAGCAGCTCACCAAGGCTAGCAGTGCTTCCACTCTCCAAGTAATTAGTAACTTGGAGGGTTTTAGACAGGATAAAAAGATTCTCTGAGGAAACAACTAGAGGCAGCACTCAATATTTGGGTGCATTGGGACGCTTCTCCTGTGCATCAAAGCAGCAAGAGGTTACAGATCTGGTGCTTGCTTGTATTTCTGTGCCATTGCACTTGCATGGGAATTGCTGTCACATGTCCCAAATTTAGCATTGAAAAGTTAGATCATCCAGTCCTATTAAACTAGTCAACAGATTCTAGGAAGGATGGTCAGAAGGAAGAACAGGGCCCTTCTGTAACCTATTAAATCCCCCACTGCAAAACAAATCTTGTGTCTGATTCTCTGAGCTTCAAACAACTTGTTATTTTAAAAGCTTCCTCAGATGTAGTATTCAGCATTGCTCCCTTTTGCCTTACTTTCAACCACAAACAACGCAGATGAGACTAGGGAATCTGCCTGAAAACTTAAAAAAAAAAGGTCAAGTTCCGTTTCCGGATTTACTGGCTCTTTCACTCCTTGCAGGACCTGGGATACAGCAGCATATGTTTATTCTGCTTGTTTGCCATTCTTCTCACTGAAGGCTGGGTATGCGGGGGAAGGAATGAAAAGGATAGTGTTTTGCAATGCTTTCACTTGCAAAAACAGCAGCTGCTGCTCTGGGTGCCTCCTGCCCTTCTCCAATTCTCTTCAGCCCTCCCCAGCTCCCTTTTCCCACTGTGTGCTAGAACAGCATCTCCACCCCCAAACAGCAGTAGGGCCTGAGGGGAAATGGTGACTTTATGCTCAAGATATGGAACAGCTGCTGGAAAGCTCACATGGAGGAATTCCTACCACAGTACTAAAATATGAAGTTATCTCAGCAAGAGGGATTATGAGAATTAGTTCACAATAAGTAAGGAACAACCAGAATCTTCAACCAGAACTAGAGGTGTGCCCAGCTGAAACCTCCATTCCATACACCAAAAGAGATTCAAATCATCTAGGCAACCACATCTGGCATTAATTGATCAGGCTAGATGAATAAAAGGGCTGAACTGGTGACTGGTCTCAGCCATCTGCAAATTTGGTCAGAGTCAGGCCTAACCTGAACTATGAAGCTGTTTTCTCTAAGAGACACTGACCCAAGCCCCTCTGAACACTGGAGAAGATCAAACTTGACTATGACTTTAGCAGCTCATGACCCCTACTTCTATTCCAGAACAGTATGGATCAAATAATATTTTGTGGAAATTTCAGAAACTTCTGAAAGGATGTTCTGGCACCCTTTCTGAACTGCCTCCACAGTGTGTACTTCTGTCACTGTGGACAGGATGGTCAGAGGGCCACAAAGGAGATGGCTGGAATTTCATAACTCTAGACAGAACACAACTCCAGTGCAACTGGAAAATGGGACAAGCACCCTTATTTCAGGGCTTAACACTGAACCACTCAAGAAAGAAGCTTTTGCCTTAACAAACAGAAGGTCTAGAAAAGACAGATGGGCAGTCCTGAAGACTTCACTATAGTGGAGCCAGCAGTGAACTGCTGTAAAAATATTTTATTTAGTTACAAACTGCTTATCCAGGGCCAGACAGGCTTAGCAAGATCAGTCAAATCTTCATTAAGACCAAGAGTATGTTTCAGAATCAAGGACAGTTTTAATGGCTCCTATATTTACTTTATGTGTGCAAATGCTGCTTTCCAACGCACAAACAAAGTTCAAGATTGCTTACTTAAACTTGGCCTCTTGTCCAAATGACCTCTCAACATACATGTTCCTAGGGAAACAAGACCTACATTGCCTGTATATATATGTAAAAATAACTTTGAATCAGCTGGCTAATTTCAGGGTTTCAAAAGCATAAAGTTAACTTTTGTCTGAGTGAAGATACTGGGCCGGGATGAAGAGACATTTTGGACTTTTAGCCCATTTAGATGATGAATTTCCTTTTCAACAGGAGGGAATCCAAACTTGAAGATGATGTTATGAATAACTCAGCCTTGCGTAAACAAGCTTAAGCTGTTTAGACACTACAGAATCAGATCACAAAGTCAGAATAAAACATGTCTCATGAGTTCCATTGCTCACAGATATATTGGTCTGGGGTTTTCTATATTCTTTTTGAAAATAATTGGACTGTCCGTGCTACGTGGTTCTTCTCTGTTTAGCATATAAGACAGACCAGTCCTCTTCGGCCTGTGAACCATATTACTAAACCATCCTTTGGCTAAAGACACATATCACATATGTGGATCAGGGACTGTTCTGTCAGAGGTTTAAAGGCAGAAGATAAAAAGACCCCTTCAGGGTTCCCACTTTTCTATTGTCAGACAAGATTTAGCTGGGCATGCAGGTAAGTGGCAAAGCCACCCAGCAGTACTTCAGCAGGTCCTTACAACTCATTTTGTCTCCCAGCTGGGGATTTGAATTATTCAGTGTGGACCTATTATTCCCATTTGAGGCAGCCCTGACACAGAAGCTGCCTTTGCATGGCTTGCGAGCCACAGGTTAGCCACCCTGGCAATATATATTTTCCTGTTGCAATACAGATGGAAATTTCTTAATGTAAATTTTAGCACATCCAGCACTAAGCAGAAGCTGCCACAGTGATCTCACTGCTTGCACCTTTTCAGAATTTCCTTCCCTTTCCTCCACTCTCAACTCCACCCCCCTTTAACACACCATATCTCACTCAGTTGTTATATTTTTAGAAGTTTGGTTGAAGGAGGTGGGAAGCCAGAAAGGATGATGATATGTTGCCCAGTAATCCATTGACATAAATTTTTTTAGCTATTGACTCAGAGAAAAGTCTTTAGCTTTTAGACTCATTACATTTTCTGAAGACATTAGGATTCTTGCTTTGCTCTCAAAATATCCAGGGTATCTTGGTTCCAGCTTGCTTTTATTTGCCTTGTCTATTGAGAAGCACCTTTTAAGTTTTTGGTGGAAGAGTCAGAAAGGTAAAATATATACATACAGCACAAAGATGAGATGAAGGCAGGGACAGAAAGGGGATCCACAGAGCAGGAATCAAGGGTAGTGAAAAAACTTTGATTTAGACTGGGAGCTGAGTTGGGAGAACATGAGGACCACATCACACAACCAGAGGAACCAAGAAACCAATCACTGCCTTAGGCAGACGATATCACATTTGGGATACTTTCTAATATGCCTGGGTTTTGTTCCCCTACTATAGTAAAACATGTTTTGTTTGACATTTTTCCAAATAAAATCCTGGGCCTGATGGCCTTTGGGCTAGGGTGAATAAGCCAACTAATGTGCATGTGCCTGTTAAAGTGGGAGGATGCTGAATTTCCTTTGCCTTGACAACCTGATGAGCCACATTAATAAAGAGCTGTTTATACACAAAACAAGGGATAAATGTTTATAAACGTGTTTAAATACAAGACTGGCTGAAAGGGCATAGTGGGAAAGGAGAGAGAATAAAGAAAAACAAGACACAAGTTGACTGAGTAAAAGTTTTACGGAAGTATTTTTACCACTGGTATCCTTAATTCACTCTAAATACATGCTAAGAGTTGAAAAATCCTCATCAAGGAAGTAATCCTGCTGAGATATACTTTCAGCCATATTATGAAAGATAAACTTTCAGCTAGAATTACTTTAAAATTCACCTTGTTAAATGAAAAAGAAGTTACAAAAATATACTAACGAGCACAGCAGCAGAGCACCAGCTGGCTGGAGAACTGAGTAGTGGTAACACAAGCATCTTCTGACTGCTCTATCAATAGGCTTTAATCTCAGCCTTCAGCCTGATTCATAACAGACACATAAATCTGCACTGGGCCATCACTTAATGTGGCTGACTCAGACTGACAATGTTTTTACAGATGACTTCTACAACAATGCCAAGCTCAGCAACACCTAGGGAAGCTATAGCACTCTCTGTCCATACAGCTTTAATCCAAACACTGAAATCACACAACAGTGTAGCTGAAAAATCACCAGGTGCAAGAACAAGATCAGACTGTGAAACCCACAGAAGTTCTCGTAAGGCCTCACACCCTAGCCTGTCAGGGGTAGGGGAGAGGCAGACCTGCTTCTTTCTCACTCTCCAAAATCCACAATGAAATATCTAAGGGTCAGTGAAGCAGCATCTTCCAAGTACATGTGGTCACTCTGCCAGCCCTTTGCAGGAACTTACACAGTATTTCATGAGGACAATTTTCTGTCTACCTATTAATATCAGCTGAGATTCAATTTTCTGCAACTAGCCTTCCACTATTAGGTTTGCAGCTAGAGATTTATTATAAGGAATAAAGATAGGACTCTTCTTTCTATTTTGGTAGTCTTACTGTGCTTAGCTGTTAATTAAATCTGGGAGCACACAGGGATAATGACAAGCGCACACAGACTAATTTAGACAGTTAACATTGCAGCAAGGAGTCACACACTATGAAAAATACACGACAAGGATATAATATCCCAAACACTAACATAATTGAAGAGAAAAGGTGAACAACCTTTTATATTTACTACTGTCCTATCACAGCTTAAGCTTCACTTACATGAGTTATTTACCCTGATCTGAAATATTACCTGACACTGAACAATGCTGCTGTTTACAAACATGTTAGCCAGCTAAGACTAATCCCTTCCAGTTCAAACTTTGAAGAATTCTTTAGGAAAATGAAGGATTTAATGCTGGAAAATTACTTCCAATTTTATTTAATTTGATTCTATCTAAATATAAATATGGCAATCTGCTATGCCGTGCAAGGGGTTAGAAAATAAAAATCAAAGATCAGCATTATCTCAAAAGGAAATTTTAAAACAATGAAAATTGTTTTCTGCCTCTCTTTGCAAGATCTACAACTCTGTTCACTGAGAGGATGTTAGTACATTCAACAATATGCTTGTAGTATACATAGGGAACACCTGTGTTAGTTACCTTTAAATAAATTTACTTAGCAGCTAATAGCATTGACAGGAAAACATGAGAGTATTTACCCTGAACCTCATGTGGGTTTTGATTGCTGCTGCCTCTACATTGTTTCTGGAACCTAAGGAATCACCCTTCCTGACTGTGATGCAGATGTACCTTCAGTGGTATGAAGCAGGAATTCCCCCTGAGAAGTCAGTGGGCTCACTTACATTACTCTGCAAGGGAAAGATGACTAAAGTGAGGAGAACTAAAACAAATGAAAAGGAAAAAAAAAAAAAAAAAAAAAAAAAAAAACCCAGAACTTTTGACTAACAAACTTAGGAGGCAAAACATGTGCTAGTGGAATTAGGGCTGCAGTCTCTAAGGATACCAGCACTACCATCTTTCATCTGTCACTAAAAATTAACTTCATAAAAAATTATCTTAGGAGGGTGCGATCACACTGCAGTGCCAGGAGAGATCTCAAAGGAAACACATGCTCAACTGTGTGATCACAGCAAAATGACAACAATGAGATCTAAAAATAAATTGGTTCTTTGCTCTGAAGCTGGTTTCTCCCACAGATGCCCAAACCAGAGCCTCCAACTACTGCTTTAAGGGCTAGGCAGAGGAATAAACAATCTATGGATGTCAATTGTTTCCTATTCATCATGTCTGCTTGTCAAGAAGGCAAGCTTGTTACTGTGTGAGGAAGTATAAAGAAATGGTTTGTACACAAACTATGCATATGAGTAAGTACCCACTCAAATCCTT
This sequence comes from Tyto alba, assembly GCF_018691265.1. Classification (NCBI taxonomy): domain Eukaryota; kingdom Metazoa; phylum Chordata; class Aves; order Strigiformes; family Tytonidae; genus Tyto; species Tyto alba. The sequence goes on from NW_024881280.1 coordinate 9,662,697, forward strand.
TAATATAAAAGTCCTTTCTCAAACATCTAGTAACCATTATTATTCATTGTCCAAGACAAGACTGGACCACAACAAATCACATATCAGGTCCAAGAGTGTTAAAAAATGATCTAGCAGAGTATCATTTCCAGCAAAATAAGTTATTTTGACAAGTCCATTATACCATGGGCATAACTGCAAATGACTGTACTGAATCAGAGCAATCATCCACTGCTGCTTAGGCTCAGTAGCTATGCTAGGTACACTCAGGGGTTTATCATCAGTTTTGTATAATCCTACCCGCAGACCCAAGAGGAAAACAACCATTGTGATCACATCCTACGTATTCTAGGTTCTGTTCTTATACAAAACAGCAGCTCTCATCATCTTATCAAAAAAGCTATGTTTGCTGTTCATTGATGAGTCACAAGGTACATAAATGAATTAATAAAATGGTTAACATTTTATTAACATTTAAAGCCCCCCTCTGAACAAAGAGAAGGCCTTCTGGCAGACTAAGCCCTACCTGTTCTGAGGCACACAACAGTATTTTGCTTTATTTACACTGCCTTCAGAAGAAGGGGCCCTCAATCAAGATCGAAGTTTTTTTCCCCCCAGGTTCCCTATTTTAACAGAACATCTGTGTTACTCTAGAATAAAATTTGCTCTTTTAACTCAAGTACTACCAAGAAAACCAGTTGCAACAAAATAACTTCTTTCCTGTTTCCTAAACCCTTTTGGCAAGTCAGGGCACAGCCATTCACACAGACTCCAACTGAATCTTGGTGCCTAATTTGTGAGGCACCTCGATTAAATGAGCTCTGTCAGCACTCTCTTTTAACAGGCTGGCAAGTTGCTGGATCTGAGAGCAAGCCCAGCCCATAAACAAAGATACATGATCTGCATCAGAAGTTACTACACTTGTTGAACAGCAACATTTGAGATCAATCATTCCCTAACTTCCCTATAGCATAATGATTGCTATTTTCCCTTAAAATTAAGATAATTTCGTTTTATACTTAATATTCTTTTTAAGATATATAGAGAGACCAGCAAACAAAATCCTACACCCTTGCTTGAGAATCACCTCAAACCATCATCACACACCCTTTCTCAAATGCTACATTCAGAGTAGACTGTTCACTAGCAAACAGATTTGGAATATGCAAATGCTACAAATAAACAATCCCAACCCCAGCATTTCTATGAAGCCATCAAGCATTTACACTCATGAAGCAAAATATTTTAAAAACAAACACCTCTGAGGTGTCAGGATGCTCCACAGTGTGTGAGAACCTGCGAATATGCTTGAAAAAGAAGTCTCAATTATCTCACACTGGACAGGAAAACATGCTAAAAGCAAAACTTCCAGAGACAGCAAATTTGCTCTGTTATTTTTTTTTTTTCATCTTATTAACCATTCAATTTATTAATGTGAGCAAATATTAGTTTAAGCTAGTGCCATGCTAAAGGTACATGGTCTTATCTTTGTTGCACATCACAAACACCTCCCCTCACTCCCTGCAGCAACAGAGCATTTGTCCTGAAAGTCCTGACTGAGGTTGTCCAACACATGGCTGTGTAGCACACTGGCTCATCAACACAGTACACCTCAGAAAAAAAATGTTTTTTTTTTATGGCTGCTCTATTTACAGAGACTGAGAAATGCTCTGGCATTACAGAGGGTGGTACTTCTCTAATAAGCCAGGAGAAAAACACAAGTTGCAAGCTAGCTTACGGAGAAGCTAGTGAAGGGCCCTTGTAAGTACAATGCAAAAAGGAAAAAACAAACTCCAAGGCACTTCCAAAAGTAGTAAGCAAAGGAGTTTACAAACACTCTTTAGGGTGTCTACAGACAGACCTAAAGAAACATACCATCTCCCTAAGCTCCTGTACTAACATCAGTTATTCCTAGTCCTAGGAACTTCATCCAAAACTAACATTACCTTCACCAAATCTTTGAAGCTCAGTTTTAAAATCAACAGCTCCTCTCTCTCCACCTGACCACCCACAGGGAACACCAGCACATCACACAAATCTACCACCCTTCCACACTGCTACCAGCCCATTACCATCTCCGTGCCAGGACAGGTCCCTGAAGCTGCCTTCTTGGCCTGCCTCACGCATCAGACTTCCTCGGGGACAAGGGAGCCAGTCCTGCAAACCTCTCCTTTCACAAACAGGTCTGTTGACTCTGACAGCATCATTTGGCTGGGCCTCCCAAACAGCTCCTCTCTCACACAGCTGAAAGCAATGCCAGACTGATTAGGAGACACTCCCTCCCCTCAGCACCTGCTAGCACATGAACAGAAGCAGCTCAGCTGGGGTGATAGGTAGGGGGTACGAGAGCCTTAGCACCTGGGCAGGTTTTTTATTCCTACCAAAAAAAATTATGTTTCTCCAGACAATATCCCCGCTACATTTGTCTTGCTTTCTACGTTCTTTCTGGCAGAGCATGTGTATGTCTGACCCCAGAGGGCTCATCCAGCATCCTATCAAACTGGTACCTTCCCCTTACACTCCCCTGCTCCCCCCAACCACAACGTCAGGAATAGCAGTTTTGATTACATTAAGTCTCAGTGTAATTAACTCTGAGTGAAAGGGATTAATATTCACCAAATACATAGAGTGTCTTCTTCCCTCCCTCCTTAGAAATAAAATTTTGCAGTTGTAAGGACTCTGGCCTCTCCTCTCCCCTGTACTCTTTTAACTGGAAGAAAAAAAATGGTGGGAGGTAAAAGTAGTTTAAGAAGCACAAACAGCACTGAAAAGACTAATAAAAAACAGATATTCAGGCAGAGGGATCAGGATCAGGAGACAGTCCAGAACACAAAGTCAACTCTTACCTTCTGCATGTACCTGTGAAAGGTGAGTGCAAAAGTTGAAGACACACCACTCTGCAGCCAAGCTCCAAAAACCACTTTCCTATCGTTCTGGTTCAAACAGTAGCTCTTAAGCACTCTTCTCCCCAGCTTCTGTTTGGTTACTAATCCTTACTGCACAGGAAAAGGAGAGTTGTATTTCATTTAACCCCTTCAGCCTCTAAGTTTCTTCACAAGTTTTCACTTTTGCTTGGGAAAGCCAGAGTTGCACGCATGCACACACGCTCTGGAATTGTTTCTAGCTCCTCTAGTCTGCGTGTTACACACATCAACTCTAAACTGTGTCTTAAGTTATTGCAGGGGTGGAGCCCTTTGTAAGTAGTTTTATTTTAGCTGTAGGCAGCATATCAAGAGAGAGCTATCCACAGATCCCTTTGGTATTCATCTTCTATAAGTTCCTAACTCTAAAAAAAAAATTATTTACTTTAAGACTAAAGCCTGAGTCACAGTTCACAGACATGCTTTTGACTAAAGAAAGTCTGAACTTAAATACAATTTACAGCTAGATCTGGATCTAGGTAGAATTAAGCAGATCCCTAAGGTTTGAAAATACCAGCACTTTGGATACAGATATGAATTTAACCAAAGACAATGGTAGCTCAGGTTTCTTTATTTTTTTCCTCTAACAAGTGTCATGCAATTCAGAAACCCTCTGAAAAATCCCACAAAGGAGTAATTAAGCAATAGAAAAACTGTTAAGGGAAAGGGAATCTAGTTGGATGCATTACAAGGAAAAACTTGTGCTGTTAATCATGTGGATACTAGAGAAATCATTACATAACAACTTAGATGTTGCTGTTGTTTTATCTTGAAAACAGATAATTCCCCCTCCATTGATTTTGTCCTCTGATTAGTATAAAACAAATAAATATTGAAATACAGAGACCACATAATAGCTACCAGCATTTCAGCCCTACTTAATATTATGACTGAGGTATCCAAGATTATGAGAATAGCGTTAAAATCTTAAGTTTGGGTTGATCTTTTTGTCTTCCAGTTTCAGAGTTCTTTTTCATCAGTATTTCACTTGAAACCACGAGGAACAGAACTTTGCTTTCAAAAGGAAAGATGAAGCTCCTACCTTCAGGTAACTCCACATGCTGGATTTTCCAAGGAAGACATCAAGATGTGCAATGAAATCTCCAGAACTGGTATCATGACCATCTTCTTGGCCACACTACTGTTTTAGATGACAGAAAGAGACAATATCTTTGGTAACTGTTGACAAGCCTAGACACACAGCTCCAAGTGGAAAATAAAGTTTCTGGCAGCCTCATAAATGCACCAGGTGACACAATTTTATACTAGGGCTGCAGCTCTTTTCATCCCTGCTCATCAATCCCTGTCTGGCAACCAGTCACAAAAGGTACACAGTACTCAAATCCTACCATTACACATCCCACAGGGGACAGAGTTCAAATAAAAGTCACATCTTTTCCACACGCAAAAGCAATCCTGTACTTTCCCATCCAAGCTAACTCTGCCACAGTAAACAAGCATAAACCCACAGGAAAATCAACACAAAATGGCAACACCTTCACCCAGAAGTAGGGGAACCCCAAGAGGTTGAAAGATACAACACACCCCAGAAGAATGCCTAATGGTGGTCCTGACACATGGCTATCTCTGTTCCCCTTGTCAAGAGAGACAACAACTGGACATTGCTAATGCCTAATTAAGAACATAGAAATTATTGTCTTGCCCCTTTAGATTCCATTTTTCCTTTAAGAAAATAAATTCAGCCCTTGGGCCAAGCTGTGGGCCCTCCCCTTTCCAGCAGAAAGAAGTTACATCAGTGTGTGCTTTTCCTTTATCCACCCACATTCTCAACTGGCCATTGGCTACTGCCATCTGGCCAGCTGTCACACTTACATCCTAAGCTTCATGATCTTTGATTAAACCAAAACCTGAACCCTTGGTCTTATATGAATAAACAACACTTTCAGATCAGTTTAAAGCTTTTAGCATGTACCATTGGCAAAAAAAAAGGCTTGAAACCCAATCCCAAAGGTTCAAAACCTAATAGGCAAAACCCCCCCACAACTCCAGATGAATTTATAAATACCTGATTCTTAAAATTTCCTCTTACAGCAGTGGGACCCTCAATTAATGTTTTTTGGAAATACCAAGCTTAGTAATGTTATTGTGGTTCTCTGTGCTCTTGTTGATAGTTAAAACTACAAGGCAGTTCAGAGACGGGGAAAATGTGACTGCTCATGTTGGAATCTAGCCAGGATACATCCGAAAAACAGCTGTGCCTACTGCATTAAAGCAGATACTGCATAAACACATCTGGATTCACTTTTAACCCCATAAAGACTTAATAGATAACCTCCTGAGATGCTGAAATAAAACAAGAAGTGACCAGACTTTTACCACAACTAAGCAACATGAAACATCGATGAAACTCCTTTTATTAACAAAAGGAAAGAAAAATCTGCTCATACTTATTGGTTCCAGTATAGACATGACAAAATCAGAAGCTATTAGCATGGAAATTGAACTTGAGGCCAGTCCTTACCAGGAAAAAGACAATGCAAACATGAAGTAAGCCTTTGTCCTGTAGTTCCACAGAAAGTTTTGCATGTGTAGCTTTTTTTTTTTTCTGGGAGAAAGGACATGATCCCTGTGTTGAAATTGTTTTGAACACCTATCATTTAGTGAAAGATATCCACGGATTCAAGATCATTCTCATATCTTGATAGAACACTCACAGTTCACTATGGAGTGAATACAGTCAGGACCACAGGCATCTGCCTCTTGCCACTAGCTCTATCCAGTGGCTAGCCTGGAGGCAACAGCACCTGGGTGTCACAGATGTGATCATCACAAAGAAAGAGTTGAGGTGAATGCATAGGAAATGGATACAGCTGAACAAGATAACCCTCCTAATCCCATCAGTGAAGTGCTTTTGGCAAGGAGCAACCTTTACAGGAGCTGTGATACTGGAATTTCAACAGTTACATGGCCAGAGGTCAGTAGCAAGACTTCCACTTGCTCTTTTTTTATACTCCAGAAGTACCTTTCATGGAAACAAACCACCAGGATTCCTTATTGCCAGAGGCTGTTTTCAAAAACTCTCTAAAATTCTGCATGTTTTACTGGACACAGCTCCAGCCTAACTAGTTATGGCTGTCTAACACATAGCATTGTGGTGGGTTGACTTTGTCTGGTCGACAGATGCCCACTGAGCTGCTCTATCACTCCTCATCCTCAACAGGACAGGGGAAGGAAATATGATGGAAAAGCTTGTCAATCACAATAAAGACAGGGAGATCACTCATCAGTTACTGTCATGGGCAAAACAGACTTGACTTCACAGAAATTAATTAATGAGAAGTAAGAACAAAACTAAAACCACCTTTTCCATACCCCTCCTTCTTCCCAGGGGGGAACTTCACTCCTAACTCTTCTACCTCCTCTCCCCTTTCCCTGAGCAACATCCAAGAAATTCAGACAAGACTCACAAAGCCTCCAGAAGAGAAGCTGGTCTCAGTGGCTTGAGCATTCACCCAAGGAAGTGAAGGATTTGTGTTCAGTTTGTTTAGGAGATCTGGACCTCCCGGGAGACTATTGTGATCAGGAAACCATGGTGTAGAGACACATTACAAACTGGTGTTCCTGATTGCTTCCTTAGTCATTTAGCCAAAGAGCAAGGATCTGTAACATTATGGCTATGATTGGGTCACGTGCTTTAAAATGGGATGTTTGCCTTGCTTTGCTTTCAGATTAATATCCATTTTCTTAGATAAGTACAGTAGCCTCATCAACGGAAATGGACAGACATTCACATACTTCAGCCTAGTATTTGGGGCATTTTATTCAGGGGATATGCTCAAATTCTTCTGAGCACAGGATAACACTGAACAATAATCTGACATCCCAGGTAAGTGTGCTGATGACTGAATGACAAGTTAAAGAAATAAGGGTCTCTGGAATGTCAAACCAAGTCCACTGCTACTGGGGACACTACAGCATATCATTCCTTCCATAAACTGCACAAGGGTCGGAAAACTGGAGGCTTCAGCTCACTCTGAAAAGAATGCATCTTTTGATATACTGATTTTTTTCTTATTATTTTTTAAAGAAAAGGCAAAGAAATAAAATTCGATTCAATCTGAACTGAGCTTTTTTCAAACTTGAATAGCACACCAGTAACTCCATTCTTCCCAGACTCCTGCTCACTATTGCAGGGTAGTCATGTCGTTTAGTCCTCTGAATCACAGCCTCTCAGTATATAGAATGAACCTTTCACAATACTCAGGAAAAGAAGCTCAATTTCACATTCAGGAGACATTGCAAAGTCCTTAGAGGAAAGGTGGAAAGCATATTACACACCAGTGAGCTCTGCTGTACAACTTAACTGCATCAAAGCCTGTTATCCTCTTCCAGTAACTCTTGCACTGGTCTATATCTGTCCCAGAGACCTGGCCACCCATGAACTCTTTCAAGTGCTGAGGACTGCTGCAGAGGAGTTGACCCTGTACAACTTTTGTACAGATCCTGCTACTCGCAGAGACAATTTTATTGTAGTTTGCCAGCATGCAGCCACTGAAGTCAGCAATGCAAGAGAGCAAACTGGAGTAAGATATATGGAGAACAGACTCCAATATTGGTAGGATTATTGGTACATAACTCAAGATGCCCTAAGCCAGGGCTCTGAGGGCTGCAAAACTACCACTACAAAGAACTAGACACATAGAGACCAAGACCAACCAGACTTCTGAAACAATCACCTTCTACATTGTATTGACATTTCCACATGACTTTTATTCTAGAGGATCAAACTCCATCTCCTGACTTTTACAAGCTTCTCCTGGAGACACTATATTTCTAAAATCTGGAGATCTTTCCAAAGGCAGGTATTCATGAGCAGTTATATGTAATGAAAGTATCACATAGGGCTCTTTCACCTCTCCCGTGTAAGGGCCTTAGAGCTGTGCTTTCATGAAGTTTTGGGGACTTTTATTCCACTTTTGGGAGGACTTTCTCATGTTTTCCTGGCTGCCCAGAAGCAGTCCACTTTCCACTTTTGCTTGTTCAATAAGTGAGTACTCCCCAACAAACTTGTGCTTCTCTTCACTTACACTCCTTACAAATCCCAAGATAACTCTAGCTTCTGCTTCTGACTCACCTACGTGGTTTCTTGTCCATTGCAAACTACTAGCCCAGGATTCCCATCCATCAGCTCATACGCTCATGTACATCATTAAACTCCCTCCCCCAAGCACATTCTGGCTGAATATCAGAGAAAGAGAGGTATCAGCTTCATTCCTATCCAGTCTCCCTTCTTGCACACTTCCAAATAATGCAGCCCAGAACAGTGAAAACCAATGCAATCATCAGTATTTTGCTATAATCTGCTCCAGGAACAGACCAACTCACAGGCGCTTGGTCTGACTGGGTCCTCTTCTTAGTCCCATTCTTAACAACTGAGCCAATTCCTGTGCTATGTTCTCTCCAAGAGAACCTTCAAATAAATTGACTTTTTGTAATCAAAGAATTAGATACCTCCACCTCTCTTCATACCTTTCCAAGATGGGGGAAACGATAAGCCTGTCACTTCATATTTGTTTTGATTCTCACCCAAATCAGAAGAGACTTTTATTCAGGCCAACTTTCTGAACAAGATGATGATGCTACACACAAGTTTCAGCTCTTCATCCTTAGGCCATTTAAAGAAGAAAAGCATGCATTGATAATGCTGGTGTTCAAAACGCAAAACAAACTACAAAGTGCTGTGACTAATTCCATGCAAACTTTTTTGTGAAAGGCGCTCCAGTACACTGCACCTTGGGATACAAGTGAAGGCACTAACCCATTGCTAAGACTATACTCGGATACACGAAGATTTGCATATAAAAACCAGAGGACCTTCATGTAATGGAACGTATATTAATTTTAAACCAGCCCAACTATTCCCAAGTTTAACCTGTTTAAGCAAAACCAGGACACAGCTGAGTCTATCTGAAGGGAAGGGGTGTTATATTATTTTTTTCTAGCATTGGATAATGCATCCAGTTTTTTGAATGTCCTACCCTAGATCTTAGGATATTTACATTAAATCATTCTCACAGTTTTCCTTAAAATTAGGCACTTTGAATCCTGCTAATTGTTAAGAAACTGATCATAAGGACACTGCAATCCCATTTTCTTTTTCTGTATCATGGATTTAAATATTGCCTAGGGTGAACTTGGCAGCCACACAGAGAATCTTGTTTCGAGAGATTAACCTGGGAACACAGAGAGATCTGGAGGGTCTCCTTTAGCCCAGGATTCAAACAGGAATAATTATATTTAGCAAGCATATACACACACTCAAAAAATAACATATACATGCATTAAACAAGGCAATGCCTTATCCAGAACAGACGCTCCCTCAGCTGTTTGTTTTCCTTTTATTGTTGGTTTTACATTTTAATGATATATAAAAAGTAGAAGAAATGACAGGTGGTAAGCAGATTTGAGCTAGAGAATTAATTTCAAGAGAAAATATTTTTAGTTCTTACACAAACAAATATAGTGATTAATGTTGATCTCTTGTGCTCCCCAAGCTGTCGCTGGTGAGCAAGGAGCAAAGGGTCAAGGCTGGTCATTTGTATTCAGATTACATTTGAAAACATAAAGGATAGTCTCTGATCTCCCAAATGTTTTTCAGATATTCCAATCTGCTCCACTCAAAATAGCAAAAAATAAAAGTCTAAATCACACAAATTTAACAAAACACGTTGTCGCGGCTCCCACTTACAGCAATTCATAGAAAAAGCTGTTCCCCATGGATGTCCCAGTGCTTTGGTTGCCACGCAAACAACAGCCCTTGGCTCAGAAGGTCTGGCCCAGAGCTCAGTCAAATTAACGGGAAGATCTTAATTTCCAAAGGCCTAGAGGGGAGGGCAGAGAAGGAGCAAAAACTAGCTAATTCTAGGCCTGATCTCAGGTTTTTTTTATAATCAGTGGCAAAACTATAATTATTTTCACCAGTGCTGGACTGAGTTCTAAGAGAGAGTCTTGCTGAACTGTTCTGCCCCTGTCCAAATCTCTATGGGGAAACCAAAGCAGCCAGGCTTGCCTTTCCCCCTGGGCTGACTCCCTGCTCTCCGGGTGGTTAGTCCCCTTCCCCTCCCACAGTGTGCCTGGGCTCCCGATGCCACACAGACCCTGAGTCCCTCGGGGATGGAAACAGCTTCCCTGCTTCCCCCAAATGTCAGCCCTCACTGGGAAGGGGGAGCTCGTCAGGCAGAGATAACAATACAGCAAAGCTTCGGAGAGAAGGAAGAAGCTGGCTACATCACAGCCAACATGAAGAAAGATCCTCCTGGAACTATTCCAGCTATTCTCCATTTAAAAATACAGGCTTTTTCTCTGTTTAAACATTCAGGACTTTTCTCTGGGCACTCTCTCCACAGTCCCCCCAGAGATCTCCCGCTATTCACTGTGGAGTCAAAAGTCACCTGCTCTTAGCTGGGCTTGGCACTGACTACCCCAAATACTGATTAGGAGAGGAAGGAGAAGAGAGAAAAGTTGAAAGCAAAACCTCTGACAAGCAATTCTCACCCCCACGCCCCACACACATTTATCTCTCCTAATTCCCAGGCCATTTATACACATTACTTCTGCTTAAGAAAAGTAAATCTAGTGTCAAAACATGGTTCTTTTTAAAAAAAAGTGTTATATTCAGCAGAGGTTTAACTCTAGCATACTAAACATCCAGTCATTAGGATTTAACACTATTGAAATGGAAATTGAGACAGAAACCTTTCCAGTTCTTATACTTCACTTTGGAATTGGAAGAGGAAAACAAAGACTGTAATAGTATTAAAAGATCCTCTGGACCAACATGTCCTGGCTAGCAAGTACTTGGAAGCACCAAGCACAACGTAAGCTTTTGATGATGTCTTCCAGCATCAGGCAGCAAGGAAGCTGACACCCTACTAAGGACAGCATCACAGCTTTGCTGTGCAACAGAGAAAAGTTAGCAACAAAACAGAGCAACAGGGGCTGTCAAGACGATGATCCTTCTCTCCATCTCAGCAGATTGTCGAGGCACAGCTCTCTCCAGTGGCTCAAGGCAGAGACAGCTCTTTCCCCAGGCTCTGTCCTTGTGCAACCCCCACGGGGCATGAGAAGGTGCCCAGATCCTGGCAGCCATTGATGTGCGCCTATAGCTCAGATCTCTGACAAGGGATTCTGGAATGAGATTTCCCTCCCAGCATAATGAGGTATTTAGTCATTAACAAAGGAGCCTTCTGGGGCAGAATTCCAGCTGCACCTGAGATCTTGCCTCCACAAAGAGATGGTTTTTTCTAGCACACAGGTTTAGTCTGAGGAGGAAGAGAAAGGGTTGCTTTAAAATACCAATCCAGGGATTTTGGGTTGCAGCGGTTGGTTTCTGTTTACTCTTAGATCAGGTTAAGAGATCTCTTGCTTGTCTTTCCTGACACTTCAGAGCTGCCGGTTGAGCTTCTGTGCTTGCCGCTCCTTTGCCTCAAAGGCAAATTTGGTGTCCTGCAGCTGGGCAATGGCCTCCTTGGCCTCCTTCAGGTCCTGACAGATGTGCTCGTAGTTCTCTGTCAGCTCCCTGTTCTCTCGGCGCAGTTCCTGTACCACCTGGTTCACTTCCTCTGTCTGCTTGGTGCAGTGGATCTTCAGCTGCTCTACCTCAGAGAGCATGATCTCCATGTTCTTGACCAGTGAGTCCAGCTTCTCTTTGGACATGGCGTCAGGATCGGTTCTATTCAGCCTGCCTAACCCAAACCCAAAAGGGACAAAGAAAGCCACCCTGTGTAACATGCACCAGGAAGCCTGGCACTCGCAGTCTTGTGGTCTCTTTTTATACTCCCTCCTGCTCATCCTCCTCCCTTCCCTTTCCTTCCCCAAAGTGTCTCTAATCTTCTTTGCTTGGTTAATCTACTTATTTTTATTGCGCTGTAGAAATCTACTGAAGGGCTGACAACCCCGCAGTAACATATGTGCTGTGCAGCAAAAGCCAGAGGAATAATGAGACTCTTTGCAGTCTGCCCATAGAAAAACAGCTTTCATCCAAAGAATTCTCTTGGGAACCCCTTGCAGTGCCCATTAAAGTACAAAGAAAGCTCTTCAAGTCAGACGCCTACTCCAGTCTTGCACACCCAGTCCCAAGAGCACAGCCTGACTTTCATCTTACATATATTGAGGTAAGCAAGCTTACAGCAATATAAGCCAAGTATAGGCAAAGAAGAGAATTAGCCTCAGTTTCTCTTACTCTCTCCAAACTATATGTTTGGGCAAGATGGAAGGAACAAAACATACATTTCCTTTTTTCCAGGAGAAGCTCTATCCAACAATTAACTCTACAACAGCCTGTACCCATTCTTCTATTGAAGGAATTCATGATGGTTATCACATTCAATGACAACCAGTTACTGAGCCATGTACCCCTTGAAGGTGGCTTGTGTTCTGTTAGGGACGTGTAGACTAGAGATTGGAAACCCTGGTCCCATTCCCCTGCTGAAGGCACTTCAGCTCTATTAGTAACACTGGCCTCAGAAGTTACACAAAAACTTCTCCCTGGACACAGATGCCACACACAACAGACTCTCAGACTGGTGCTAAACACTAGTGTGAACCTGTGAGAATCAGAACTGAGACATGCCAGTCTGACAATACACTGATTACTCAGGTCACACCAGGCAGCAGGATGATCCCAGCAGCCACAGGGGATTGGAGAGTCTGGCTGACTTTCTGAAGTTTGACCCAGACTTTCTTATGTATCCAGTTAATTAATGCACTTGCCTAGACAATAAGTATCATTAATTAGCCAGGGATCTGATATAATATCACCCTTGAGAAATTAATATGGCTCAAAAGAAGGTGTTACTGCACGTGGCTCTCCATGAATGAACCCACGCAATTTAGCACTGATTGTCTGGTCAGAGGGCATAGACCATGCCACAGACAAGAATACAGGCTTGCCCTTGGATAACTTGCAAAGACAGAATAGAGTGTCTCTCTCCTTCCTCTCCACATCAGGAACACCTCCAAGCTGAGTGTGCACCTTTTCAAAAGCCCTCAGCCTGTTGTACACACCCACAGAAATGCACAGTCTCATTTGCCATGTATAACACATAGGCGTGGATCTGTTCTCACTGAATTCACCTCACAGAGTTATGCTCCAGTGCACAGTACTGCGTAATGGCCTTTATTCTTGCATGCTGTTTTGCAATTCCAGTTCCCTTAAAAAAGACTCCTAGGTAAGATCCTGTAGTCCCATCACACACATTCAGCACCAGGTTGAGAGAGAATACACGTATTCACATGCATAGCTTCCACAAATACGTTTCTCCTCCATTTTCCTCCACAAAACATTGCTTTTCTTCAGCTTTGGAGAGCTTCAGACTCTTCATCCCACAACTCATTCCCCCTCTTCCCCTGCTAGGCTCAGAGAAATAGAGCTCTTTCTTCCAGCGAATATTGTATCTCCTCCAGCACTGGATGAAAACACTGCTGGACACTGGCCAAGCTCTGACAGCGTGCAAAGGCCTGGGACTTCTCACAGCTGGAGGTTCAAGAGTTGCTCACAAAGCCAGCCATCCTACCGCCGCTCATACAAGTGCACCAGCAGACCCCTCTCACGCTGGCAGATGGAGCGCTTAGCACTGCACTTTGAAATGAGCAGAAAGAGTGACATCCTTCAGAGGAAAAGAGAGTGGGAGAATCTAAGCATAATTAGAATATGTCCTAAAGTCCTTGAAGAAACATTTGCACTGGCTGTCAGCCCAGATCCCACGTGATGCACATGGCACTGGAATAGGCTAGAACACGTTGCAGCATTACAAAACAGCAGGTCTTCATTAGTGAGGAATCTTCCCTGTCTCCACAACTGTACGCACTGCACCCAAACATTTAAAATCAAGCAGAATTACAATGATGCATAAAGGGAGTGCCACAGAGGTCGTTACTTGGATATCAGTAATTGATACATCACCTTTCACTATCTTACTCTCAAAATTATTTAAGTTGCCTTGGATACAGACAGAATCTTGGCAACAGAAACTAGGTAAGAGACACTACTGAAATAACAATGTAAAATGAAAACAAGGAGTAGCATGAGAGGGGTTTCTAACAAAGAAAGATGGGAATCATTACCAGGCTTGGCTTGATTCAAAATATTCTTTGATGAAATAAGAATTAAAAACATGCTCATGAAAATTTCAGTGGAAGAATGATGCAAGAATTACTAGAGCAAAAAAAATACAGAAATGAGACTCTAACGTGAACTGTAGTTTCTTACCTTTAGTCAATGCTGGACTCTACTGTTGCAGAAGAACTGGAGGCAGAAGCAAACAACGAGAGTGAATTCATCTGGGAAAAATGCAGAACAGCATACCTGAGAAAAACAATTCAAACCACAAGAATTCAGTACACATGGACACACAGCAAACAGCAGTTAGGAGTGTTGAGGAAATAGCATGTTAGAAATTTGTGACACAACATGCCAAGTGAAAGTAAGAAAGCACTGCTAGGCTGTATAGAGGCATTGCGCTACAGTGGATGAAGTACCTTCAGCTTCTCCCTCCCTCCACCTTGCTGGAGGGGAAATGTAATGTTTCATTCTGGACACCCTGTTATGAAGAGGCCAAAAAAAAAGTTTGAAACTTAGACAAGCATCCAGAGAAGATGCTGCTTTCAAAAAATGTGGACTCTAAGGATCAGGTTTAGAAAGGATTGAAAACTGAACAGCAAGATATTTCTAGGACTATTTTGTAGTCATGCCCAGGTTCTCTGCACATTCTAGGGAAAACAGCTCAGCTGGAAGAATGCTTCTCTAATTATTAAGGGCCTGACTGCACAATCGTCATTTTGAAAACAGCAGTGATTTCTATGCACTCAGCCAAATGGTGCCTGTCTGGTCATTTCATAGCCATATTAAATCAGGAGAAATTGGTGTTAAACCTCTCACTACAGTACATTCTACATTTGGAGACACCATTGCTAAATCTATCAGCCCTCACCTGTATGTTTTTCCTCTATTCCACCTTTCCCTCACGCATACAGATTTGAGATATATGAAAGCAGGAAAGGTAGAGCTAACTGAGAATAAAATGGGATCAACCACTGGGGACACCCGCTCCTGCTTTTGTGGATGGCAGGAAAATTGTAGAAAGCAGCACAGGTGGAAGTGAAACATTTGATGCTTTCCCATAATGGCTGGGAGCTACCACATCTGACTGCAATACTGTACTCAATTATGCTGGTTTTAGCACTAGAAGCAAATGACAGGATGAGGCTGCCAAGCTGAGGATGCTTCATGTGAGATATACTTGTGTCGTCTTCACAGGTCTCTGAGCCAAAGAGAATCAACCGTTCCTCTCACTCAGAGGCACACACGAGCCAGAAACACAGGTTTCCTCTCATGTGCATACTTCTGTGTGTCTGAAGAGGAGATGCAAAAATCATACCCCTCAAATATCCATCTGAAAGCAGACCATAGGCATTCCAGTTTCTAGCTTATTTCAAAGGGGTCCTGGGAACATTTGTGGAATAAATCAGTAAGCTACCTCACTCTTTTTCTGGGGTTTTCTCAGCAACACAAGGGGGACAATTCACTAGCTTAGATTTTTAAATGGGAAGAAAAAGCTGCAAACCCCAACAAGAATGGCTTTTAAATAACTGCTCAGGCTGACAAAGCAAACCACTTGGTATAAACCCTGTGGAATAAGAAGTAAAGCTACAAACCACATACCTCATCTTCTCAGGCACATACTTATATTGCTGTATCTATTTCTAGCTTTATCAGACACAGACACAAAAGTCCAATGCAACATTCACAGAACTGTAGTGGGAGACAGCACTTCACTGTCTCAGTTACTAGCTTAAGGTTATCACTGTTTTAACAATTGATTTTTTAATACATACAGTGTGTCACTAACTCTAGTGATCGCGTTAGAGCTCTCCACGCTGTTTTCTCTTCCAGCCTTTTCACTTATCTGTTGGAGAATGGCTCAGAGACAAGGGTCCTGAGCCCACCGAGCAGTTGTACAATCAGAGCCTGTTCTAGCTGCTGATACTGGGCCTCGCTGATGCTGGGCCTCACTAGGGTTTGCCTGCAGCTGCTCGCAGCTGCTGATACATGAAGAATGTCAAGGACGCTTCAGCCCTGTGTACCGTGGTGTGTCGAAAACAGGTTAAGAGGAATTGGGAATAGTGGTCTGAGAAACCTAGTGTTATGGTAACAGTGGTCTGAGAAACATTGTGTTATGGTACTGTTGTGTATCGAAAACAAGTCAAGAGGAATTAGAAATAGTGGCCTGAGAAACTTAGTGTTATGAGAAGTTTGTGCTGTTAGCTAACCGCAAGTAGGTGG
This sequence comes from Tyto alba, assembly GCF_018691265.1. Lineage (NCBI taxonomy): Eukaryota > Metazoa > Chordata > Aves > Strigiformes > Tytonidae > Tyto > Tyto alba. The sequence goes on from NW_024881280.1 coordinate 9,678,900, forward strand.
ACCGTGCGAATACGACCTTTAGAGCTTAAGCCAATCCGCTAGTGACTAGTAGGCATAATAATTACCATTGTCTGTATAAATATATGTACCCTGGACCAATAAAGGGATACGTTAGTTGATGCTCTATCACCCACATTGAACCCGTCTCGGTGTGTCGTTCTTCCGCGGCTCCGCACTTACCCATGGTTTATCCCCCGCGGCACGTCTAGCAGTCAGCGCAGCGTGCGTAAGCTCTGTGCTTCACCATCTAGGAAGTCCACTTGGGTAAATGCATTACGCAAACAAACTCATTACAAGATTAAGCATAAAGAGCTCTTCTCTCTATAATTACAGTAAAACCATTTGAGAAAAAAAAAAAAAGCAAAACCAAACCACTTAAAGACCAAGCAGCACCTGGAGGCACTGACCATTCCTGTAACAGTGTGGGAGACATTTGTACCCAGCTATTCAATTTGTTTCTAATAAAAGACAAACACCATTGCTACGTGTGTCAAGATAGTCAGCACTGTGTAAGACACTGACATAATGATGATCTCATCCTGCAGAGCTTAGAGACTATTGATAAAATCCGCTTTTTTATTAAAACATGACATTTAATTTTAGCTACTATTGTAAGTATTAATCATATCTCATGCAATTTGGCAGAACTTGAATTGAGCTGGACATAAAGCTACATGATTTACATGTTTTGATCTAAAACACTGCACCAAAAGGATACCCACCCAAAATTCTTGACACAAATTAGAATAATATGCCTCAATCTTTTAAGTGTCTACAGATGTATTGGTGAATACAAAGGTACCTTTTTCCATTCTGCCTCCATCTGTTCACTAGCCAGATCAAAACACTGAAGAATTAATTTAGCATAATACAGCTCAGTAAAGAAAAATTGATATATTTAACAGAGTTATCCCCAAACTGGATTGACTGCTCCTTAAGAAATCAACTTGGTAGCATAAACACCAAACAGCAACAGGTTGTTTATACAAACTGAGAAAAAAACCCACCTACTAGAATTTTTACCATCCAAGAAGAGGAAGAAATACTTCCCTCATGCCATAAAACTAATATTTGTGGTGGAAAAAACTTCCAAAGTGGGACAAAGCATTGAATCCTTCAGATTAAATAAAACAGTGAAAAATCTGAATTACTATTTTTAAATGTGAAGAATGTTTCAGAACAGAAGCTGTTTTAAATAAGAACTTTGTTTTGTTCAGAGCATTAAACTAGGAAGTTTCCAAAGCCCCTCTGAACAGTAACACAAACAGTTCTGCTGGGAAGACATCCTCTGTCCCACCTAACCAGCCTTCTGGTAAGGACACTATACAGGACACCTCCTGGGGACCACATGGGCAGGACTTTGTCCCCACACCACACTCCTTGGCCTGTGCCCCGTCTGGGGGGCGTTCATTGCTCCCTCCCCACAGCACCTGAAGCTGACACTGTGAAAAGGAAAGGGAAAAAGGAAGGAAACACCTTCCCCGTCCCTTAGTGCCGATGGGGCCAGCCAGCACCTCCAAAGCCTGCGAGGGCTGATCAGATGCACAGGAGTCCAAGGATGGTGCCAGTAACACAGTGAGCAGGGCAGCCTGAGGTATAATTAGATCTGATTAAAAGGTTTAGTGGTAGCACCAGACATCAAACAAAAGTCGCCAAAGCGGTAGTTAGTTATTCAAAACTTTTAAAACTGCTACGGTATTTCAATAGAGAGAGTGTTGCAGAATTATTGCAGTAACTGGCCAGCTTCCCTCTAATACCAGGAACTCATCCACAGACAGAGGGACAGGGATTGTCTAACACATCTTTCCATGTTATGATGAACTAAGGGCTGCTGGAAAGGAGGGGAAGGAGCAAAAAACAATTACTCATGATCAAACCTTATAGAAGGGCAAGCAATTATATATACATATTTTTTTTAATTGGCAGATAAATAACTAACCTTGGAAACATTCTTTCATTTGCTCTGTCATGTGATTTGTCCTACAGACTGAATGTCCATCTAGCCAGAACATGCAGACTTCAGGAAAACAGCTAAATAAAAACCCCAAACTGTTGCTATTATTCAGTACATCTGAATCAAAATACTGGTTCAAACAAAAGGTGCATATTGCTTATTTGCAAGATGTGAGGTTATGTAACCCAGTACAGTAACCAGACTACACCAAATAAATTGGCAATGGCACAGATGTCAGCAATTATTGAGAAATTTGATCTGGTGAGAAGGAAGGTTTCTTTTAGTTCTAGATACACATGAAAAAAACATTCACGTCATTTTTGGGTCAGGATGCCAAATTCTATTATAATGATTATTTTGACATGACATTTAAAATTCTTCCTGTCTAGCTAAACTGACCTCCAAAAAACCAGTTGAAGAATCTGTCAGTTTTCTCTTGACTACCTATTGTACATTTAAGAATAAGTCACCCTGTATTACTCAAATACTTCAAGGAATTTTTAATTGCATTAACTTTTCAGGCACTACAGACTTCAGCAATACATAAATATGATCCAGTGCTGTTTGGGAAGCCTCAGAGACTCTAAGGAATGGAAGCACTGAGGATGAAAGGAATACCTCAAAGAGGATGCTTTTAAACTATGGGAGATCCATGGTAGTTGCGAGCTCTTGACCAGAACTACCTAGAAACAGCTTCATTTAACCATGACAACAAATCATGGCATAAATGAAGACCAGCTTCATAGGTGACTGTCCTTCTACTAGCTTGTCATGAGATCCGTCCCTCATCAAATCCTAATCAAACACCATCAAAATAGACAAAACCACTAAACTTTCCCAGGGCAACAAGTAGCATCTTCTCAGTGCTGTATCCCTAGTTCCCTGTAACATAAACATCCTTGACAATCTTTAAGCAGATTAAGTATACAACAGCTTCACCTCCACAGGAAGTGGGATTAAAAGGTTTATTGCTACTATGACAACAGCCAGGTTCTGTTGGTCTTAAAATAGTTTTGAAATCTTAGCAGTGACTGGAAATGCATACATGCCTCCCCTACAGGATTCATCATGTACTAAATACAGTCCTTCAAAAGGAAATCATATTTTGTAACAGTCTACTTTTTTAAAGCGTATATTTTTATCGTGCTCTTTAATCCCTTGTTACAAGCACTAAGAATAGAAAGCAGTAAAAAAGGCACATTGCTGCCATGTGGCTGTGATTACAGCTTTAGAAGTGATTATTGCTGGGAGCTGGCTGCAGACACCGTGACAGGCACTGCTCTCTCACTTCTGCTCCGGGGCAGCGCCTGCTTCTTGCCCCCAGACAGTAACCGACCTCCTTGCTGGAGCGGAGCACACCGGGGACTAGCCAGCCCTCTGGCTGCTCCATGCTGCCAGACACCAGCCATTTTTGATCTTCTTACAAGTCTCCCCCTTGACACCTGCAGGTGTTCTATTGCACCTTAGTCTGAATTAATTCCTCTCTCATCGGTAACAACTGCAAGTAGAATTTGTCACACAGTTCATTACCAAAAGGTATCAGTTAAGTTTGTGCCCAGGGTGTAAGTCTGCCAATAACTAAATGGTAGCAGGACATCCTTCATTTGAGCATGCTGTTGTATCAGTGATTAGTATTTTACTGTCGAGGATGGCTAAATAAACCATTGATTCAATCGAATATGCAGCTACCACATTTGATGAACATCCAGCTGTGCTCTGAGGCATTCTCCAAGTCTGTTCAAGCTGACTTGTACAACAAAACCAGTAAGGAGTACAATGCTTAATTCTGACAGCAGCACTGCCCAGATCAAAGCGGGTAATCCTTATCTAAAACTACTGAAATCTGAAAATTAATATGAGCACAAAAGCCTATTCATTACTCCAGTCAGTTTAGATTAAAAGCATATTTCAAAACAAAGAAAAAGCAATTCTAATCCAATTACATTGGTACTATCCATCAGCATCTCTTGATGCCAAGCTGAAATCACCTTCCTACAGCAAATCGGCCTTTAAAGAAAAGAGAACAAAATTCAGTTTGTAAAACTCAGGAAGCAATTGATTGTTTCCTTATCCAAACCTCAGTTCTGCTAGCTCCCATCAACGAAGGATGGCTCTTTTCTCCATAGAGAGTTCACAAATTCCTAGACCAGAATTTGGCCTTAAACATACCTTTAATTGAGACGTCTTGGCAATTTGAAAGTACTCAGCAGTGACTGCTACAGACCAACTGAAATTCTCCATGAGAGCTGATGCTGTTAATAAAAGCAACTTATTTATCTATCTGCAAAAGATTACAATAAAAGCCAAATGAAGTAAGAAAACAAGTGTCTAATTAAATTAGTATATTAGAGTTATATCTCCATGTTCAGTATTTAACTTCAGTAAGATAAAATACTACTAAAATGGAAGTCGTATTATGTCCCAAGTCTCACTTTTAGAGGTTTTAGCTCCTAGTTTCGAAAACTATTTGTATTTCTAAAACATTTCATCATACCATACCTCAGAACTAGATCAGAATTAAGAAATCAGCATATTCTGGCACAGTTTAGTGGCCCTGCACTGGACTCGCTCCACTGAGTCCCATCTTCCTTGTACTGGGGTGTGGGGGTCCACAGCTGGCTTGGGGACCCCGAGATGGAGACAATTGACACTGACCTTGATAAGAGAGCCGTGTACCCATGAGAAAGAAGTGGCTGAGACTGCAGATGTAAACAACAGAATATGAAAACACAGAGCAGGAACCTGGCAAGAAAAACAGCAGATGTGGCAAGAAGGAAAAGGTCATCCCATCATGAACTGTTGGGCTTGGGTTGAACCAATAAACTAAAAGCACATATGCTTAAGAAATATCTATAAGGCTTGTAAGACAATGAACTTTGGCTTTTTGCTTGCAACTCGATGAATGTGTCATGTCCCTCTCGACAGCGACATCTGGTGACCCCGACGTGATTCCCTTCAGACTGGCTGCTACGTGACAGCGGGTAGAGCTGTGGAGATGGAGCCCAGTATAGCAGAGAGCAGCGGGTAGAGCTGCCAGATTCGGATCCGGAAAGAGACACCTGAAAGGGTGAGCTGCTGGGAACATGGGTGCCTCATTAACAAAAGAAGAAAATATCATAGTCACAATGTAGAAACTAATATTAAAAAAGAGGGGTGTTAAGATGGACAAGCTAATGTTACAAAAGGTGCTATTATGGAGCAAAAGATAAGGATATGAAGCAAATACGGTAACATCATTTAGTGTCTCGAATTGGCGGGAGGTAGGCGGTAAGTTGTTTGATAGTGCCTCCCGTGGGGCAGAGGAGGCTGTGGAACTCCTAACTATGTGGCGCCTATTGTACGAGACTTTAAAGGACTTCAAGGAACAGAGGGACCAAGCGGAAAACAATGCTTCGGCCCCCGCCCCTACAGCAGTGGCACCCCCAGAGGAACAGGGGGCAGGGATAATGCCTGACTCCCAGTGCGAACCCCGGGAGGAGTGCCCGACTGAACCTGTGGTTGAGCCTGTGGTCCGCCCAAAGGTAAAGCCTCCGCAGCCCCTGCGGAAAAAAATCTTCTTTGATGATTCGGATGAGGAAACAGACCCTAATCATCCCCTACTTGTGCGAAGCGGACGGTATCAAAATCCTATTATGCCATCTGCCCCACCGCTTCCTCCAGGGGAGAAAGAGTCACCAAAAACAACTAATCCATTTTTATATCTGCCTTTGCGGGATGACTGAGACAATTGGGACGATCCTGTGAAAGGGGAGGGGGACAGAGCGAGTACCTCAAGCAAGGACAGCGAGTCGAATAAAGGGAGAGAACTGGTAATTGAACGAACCTGTGGGGGCCCCTCTTGTAAACCTAGTCCCCAAACCTGGGATTTGCCCCCTGCACAAATTACTGTAAGACCACACAATCCTTTATCATTCTGGCGGAAGGTAAAGGCATGAGCCATTGAGAAAGGACAATGGGATTTATCAGAAGTCATAGATACACCCATGAGGGCCCCAGTTCAGATCCCTCAATGGCTATGGCATTTCCTGTAATTAGAGGGGACCCAGGGCAGGGGATAATGGATGAGCAAGGGCCGTATACCTGGAAAGTCATTCAAGACCTCCAAAAATGTGTTGCACAATACAGTCCTAATTCCCCAGCAACCCTGCAGCTGATCAGATTGTTAACAATGGAGGAAATGACACCATATGATATAGCACAGCTTGCGCAGATCATGTTTCAGCCCATCCAGTGTGCAGTGTTCAGAAATATCTGGGTGCAAAAAGCAGACTCCCAGGCGATACGAAATTTGCAATTTCCCCAAGATGATCCACGCTACGGAAATGGCTTGGATGTTTTAACGGGTACTGGAAGGTTTAATAATCCACAACATCAAGCCCAATGGCACCCTCTTGTGTTAGAACATGTTAATGCTGTTGGTATTGAAGCCTTGATAAGGACAGCAGAAATGTCAGAGCCCAAAGCAAGATATATTACCACTAAACAGGGACCCCCGAGAACCATTCTTGCAGTTCGTGGAAAAACTGCAAGCGGCTGTTGAGCGACAGGTCTTTGATGGGTATTTGAGAACAATGTTAGTTACACAATTAGCATGGGACAATGCCAATTCAGACTGCCAAAACATAATTGAAGCGTTGCCAGGGGAGCTGAATCTCGAGACAGTGATCACTGCCTGTGCCAAGGTAGGATCAGTGGAGTATAAGATGGCAGCTGTAGCTACTGCCATGGCAGCTATGAGAACTAAGGATCAGAAATGTTATGGTTGCAGCCAAGCTGGCCATGTGAAAACAGCTTGTCCGAATAAACAAAAAAGGGATGGACATAGTAACAACAATGGTATTGCTGGTTCAGCTGTAGTCACTTGCCACAGGTGTGGCAAGAAAGGTCATTGTGCTAAACAATGCCGATCTAAACTTCACCTGAGTGGGCAACCACTACAACAGGGAAACGGGAAAATGAGTGTGGAAGGGGGCATGCAGACACAAACACTTGCCAACTCAGGGAACAACCCACTTCCCGCACAACAGCAGCCACAAGCTTATGCAACCTCCTATCAGGAAAAAACAGCGGATCAGCAGGGATCAACATATGCCATCCTCACCTACAGCTCAGCTAGAACCTCAAGAATTGGAATTGTTAGGATCGGCGCAAATGAATGCTTGTGTAAATTTTAATTATAAGGGCAAGAATCAATCAACAGCCTGGTGGGTGAATGCCACCTTAGATGTTTATAGAAATAAAAGAGCATGGTGTAATTATACCTCAACAAACTTGTCTCGGTCTTCAAATACACCGATTCAATTACCTCCAGGTGTTTTCCTTATATGTGGAAATAGTGCCTGGCCCACAATTCCATCCCACATCAAGGGAGGTCCACGCAGTTTGGGACGGCTGAGACTTCTGACCCCTAATGTGCCTATGATTTTAAATAGGAGACATACGCAACCTCAATACAAATGCTCAACACACCCTTTTACATCAGACTGTGACAACCACGCTACATTTTGGAGCCCAGGGGAGATAATTGCTGCTTCCTTTCTTGCTCCAGGAGTTGCTGCTGCAGGTGCCTTAACAAAAACAAATAAATTGGGTTGTTGGCTGAGCAAGCAAATGCTACTTCTATGGCCTTGAGTGGTTTGCTTTCAGACGTAGATTCTGTGTGACATGCGACTTTACAAAACCGTGCTGCAATAGATTTTTTGTTGTTAGCCCAAGGACATGGATGTGAAGACTTCGAAGGAATGCGTTGTATGAATTTGTCAGATCATTCTGAATCAATACATAAAAGTATACGGCTTTTGAAAGATGGGGTAAAGCAGCTGCAAATCGATGATGGGTGGGACTGGTTGAATAGACTGTTTAAAGGATGGGGACTGTCAGGATGGTTGCTATCTTTGATAAAAACAGGATGAATGATTTTGCTTATTGTTGCAATTGTGCTATTGATGTCGCCATGTATTGTGTCTCTGCTGCAAAGGGCCCTGCAGCGGATGGCACAGGCGATTTTTGTAGCACAAATACAAAAAGTGGGAATTGTGGGGGTCCACAGCTGGCCTGGGGACCCCAAGATGGAGACAATTGACACTGACCTTGATAAAATAGCCGTGTACCCGTGAGAAAGAAGAAGTGGCTGAGACAGCAAATGTAAACAACTTAACGGAACATGAAAACACAGAGCAGGAACCTGGCAAGAAAAACAGCATATGTGGCAAGAAGGAAAAGGTCATCCCATCATGAACTGTTGGGCTTGGGTTGAACCAATAAACTAAGAGCACATATGCTTAGGAAATATCTATAAGGCTTGTAAGACAATGAACTTTGGCTTTTTGCTTGCAACTCGATGAATGTGTCATGTCTGTCTCGACAGCGACACTGGGGAGCCCAGAATTAGAGACAGCACTCCAGATGTGGCCTAACCAGTGCTGAGCAGAGAGGACGGATCACCTCCCTTGGCCTGCTGGCAACTCTCCTCCTGGTTCAGCCCAGGATGCTGCTGACCTTCTTTGCTGTAAGGGTGCACTGCTGGCCCTAAGTCATCTTGGTGTCCACCAGGACCCCAAGGTCTTTCTCTGCAGTGCTGCTTTACAGCTGGTCAGACCCCAGCATGTACTGATGCCTGGGGTTACTCCTACCCTGACAGAGGGGCTTGTGTTTCTCCTTGTTAAACTTAATGAGATTCCTTTCTGCCCAGCTCTCCATCCTGTTGAGGTTCCTCTAAATGGCTGCAACGTCCTCTGGTCTATCAGATACTCCTTCCATTTTTGTATCATCTGCAAACTTGCTGAGGGTGCACTCCATTCTGTCATCCAGATCATTAATGAAGAAGTTGAGCAGCGCTGAGCCCAGCGATAGACCGTGACTTGCCTCCAATTGGATTTTGTGCTGCTGATCATAATCCTCTGGGCCCAAGCATCATGCCAGTTCTTAGTGCATCTCACTATCCACTTGTCTAACCCATACTTTGTCTATGATGATGTTATGGGAGATGGTGTAATAAGCTTTACAATTTCAAAGTAAACAACATGGACTGCTCTCCCCTCATCCAGTAAGCCTGTCTCCTCATTGTAGAAGGCCATGAAGTTAGTCAAGCATGATTTCCCCTCTATAAATCTATGCTCATTACTCCCAATCATCCTTGTGTCCTTCATATATTTGGAAGTGCTTTGCAGCATGATTTTCTGCGTCAACTTCTCAGGGACTGAAGTGCAGCTGACTGGCCTGTAGCTCCTCAGCTCTTCTTGAGGATAGGAATGAAATTTGCTCTTTCAGTCTGCAGGAACCTCTCCCAACTGTCATGACCATTCGATACAATGACACAAACCAGCTCCCTCAGAACTCATGGGTGCAACCTGTCAGGCCCCCTAGTCTTAAGTACCTCCAGTTTGTTTCCATGCTCCCTAACCTGGCCTCTTCCACCAAGGTTAAGTCTACCTTGTTCCAGACTTCCCCTCTGGTCTTGGGGGTATGGGGTTCCTTAAGGCCAGTCTTACCAACAAAATCTGAGACAAGGAAGGCAACAAGTATCTCAGCCTCCTCCACATCATTTGTCACAAGTTTCCCTGCCCCATTCAGTGGGGAGGGCACACCTTTTTTCTCTAGTTTTCCTTTTGATGTTATACAGTGGCAGAATCCTTTCTTCTTGCCCTTCACATCCCTTGCCAGATTCAACTCCAGAGGGGACATGGCTTTCCTAACCCTATCCCTGCAAGTTCAGAAAGCAAATCTATGCTCCTTTTGGGTCATCTGCCCCTGCTTCCAACTCTTCTACACCTCCTGTTTGGGTTCTGTTAGCAGCTCCTTGCTCATCCACGCAGGCCTCCTACCACCTGTGCATGATTTTCTACTTGTCAGGATGCACCTTTCTTTAGGTCTTCCATGCAGAGACAATGCAATCCCCCACAGAAACATTTTCAATAGCAGTCAGTCAACCCAGACAAATTTGAACTTTGCAGTGAATACTTCTTCAAAACAACAACAAAACACACTGCTAGGGAAAAGCTCTTTTTCAATCATATTGATACGAAATCAACACCAAAATAACAATACACACTACTGTTCATGAAGTGTTTTCTTTCCGAGCATCCTGTGTATTTTTCCTGGGTAACACTGATCTTCATTGTGCCAGATGGTGTTTCACTATAACCTCATATAGTTTTTTTCATGGCTTTATTATACCTTATGGGTACTTTTGCAACAGGCTTTGACTGACTCTTTAAATGAACACAAAAAGTAGCTTTTAGAAGGAAGTACTTCTACAGAAATCAGTCTGAAGCTCCTCCTCTGGGAAATAAAGCAGCTACTTAAGTGTTTTCCAACAGGAATCTTACTCATTAAATGTTGAATAAAAATAGCTGCAGTATGTAGGCCTTCAACAGTGATGACTTCAAAATAATATAGTAAAGGCAAGATAAGTCAGGATCCATGCAACTTTTATTTTAATAATTAAACAAATACAGGAAAATTTGAAATAATCTATCAAAAACGTATCTTATCAAGAACCAGAAAGGTGTTTAAAAAACATTCACATTCAATTCAGGTTATGTACAAACCAGTGTTTGTAAAAAAGAAAACAGCAAATGCTTTGAGTGTAAAAGAATTCTGTTCTACTTCATGTTTCAGCATCCCCAATGACCAAGTTACCACTGAGATGCAATCACAGTGCAGACATGTTCCACAGTCTATTAAACTCATTTCAACAGCATCATTGCCAAAAGTAATTTTTTTTTGTTTTTTAAATAAAGCATTTGGAGAAGTTTCCTCATACAGTACCGTCCACTCAAAACGTGCTTCTGCATATTTAACTCTTGACTGCACTAATGGCAGAACAGTTGTCATCTACAGGTCCAGATTACGTATATATCTACATCTCTATAGGTACAGATATGTATCTATATACCCAAGAAGCACCAGTCTCCTATGACTGAAACAGACAGGTTCCGCTCTGTACACTAAGGAGATTAGCCATTTTTAGTGGAGCACAGCCCTTGATTATTTGGCTCAAAGAAATCATCATCTGCCCAGTCAGAACTATTCTGAATGTGTTGCAACATCATGTGTGTACCTTCAAGACTCACCTCACACATGATATTTGAATTTGAGTGCCACCATAACAGCCATACATAGATATGACAGCATCATACACCTTTGCTATAAGACAAGCTTCCAGGGATCTCTCTTTTTTTGCTCTGGATTAAATCCCTCAACAGGAAAAAAAAAAAAAAAATAAAGGAGAAATTAAAGTGACCGGTTTTTAGGCAAATCTGTAACTCAGCATTATGTTTTCTCATTTATTTATTTGAAGCCTAGCCAAAGGAGGAGGCTAATCATTGATGTAAGGTGAAAGGGGAGAAAGCTAGCATGACACCCAGTTTTAAAGTATGAATACTGAAACAGTCACACAACAGTTACCAGTCAGTCTGCCTGGGCACAAGAGGTTAATCTAGCTACTACGGTTACACAATAGTTCTTTCAGAACTACAGCCTAATGTGCTGTCATTAAGATACTAATCTAATAATAACAAAAACTCTCTCAAAAATGCAGACTACATACCAGAAGTCTTTCAGTTATACCAAGCTAACCAAGCCAAAATAGTTCTTGATCTCAAATTAGATTGGTGTTTCAAGACAAAGGAGAGAAAAGTGACACAACCTTCACATTTATGTACTAACAACTCAAATGCAAACAAAAAATACTTTCAATTGAACCTTATGGACCCAAGTGCTGAGATGATCTTCAGTTGCAAGACATCATGTGGAACATAAGCTACCTTGACTTTGCACAAAAGGGCAAATCTAGAAAATTTCATTTGTTTTTTGAAGGTGTAAGTAAGACTTGGTAATAAGCAGTGTACTTTTAACATATATTGGCCTGGGCTTGAAAAGCAATTTCCCTTCCAAATTTATTTTGAGATTCAAATACATAAACCTGAACAGTTTCTATGAATATAAATTTTATAGTTTCCACCATTGAAACTCCACACTAGCTTAGAAATTGAAACTTCAGGATGGCAGAAGCAGCTGTGGGGAGTGGAAGACTGTCAATTTAGTGTTTGAAGATTCTGAACTCTTCCTTGGCTTGTACATCTAACACCCATTCAAGTATGTGGAAAGGCTTTTGTGCATTTCTATAGATTCTAAAGCAACTCTTAACAGAGCTAGTGCTCCCGTGGTGCATATTTAAGCCAAAAAACAAACAATAAAGATGACTGCTGCATTTAAGTAACAACTCTTAACTGAGAGTCAGCTCAGATATGCAAGCAGATGATAGTTATGCCAACTCTTAGCAAACCTGCTCTATACAGCAAAACATTAGGATGCCCAATGAAACACACAAGGGAATTTTCCTATAACGCTCAAGAAAGAGACAAGTTACAATAGTATAAAAACAACTCAAAGTCTTGTTAAAAAACAAAACAAAAAACTCAGACAACCTGTTTTAAGTCAGTCTTCATGCAGCAAAATATGGAACACTGATTTAAGCTAGAAAACACAAGCAAGTTTGACTTGAAAAGTCAGTGTAAGCAATTCTGATATGGTTATTTTATTAATGCTACCCACAATGAATCAGCATACAAATGAGATGAATAAAAGTACTTTAGAGGAGACAGGACAATATATTTTATGAAAGTGTAAACGCTGACACTACAGTTAGCAAGTCATACTGGAAAAGACAGATGTTTCCAAGGACAATCAAAGTAAGCCTTTCTTGGTTTTAAAGCAGATTTATACATCACAGCCTTTCTTCCCTTATTTGGGCAATGGTTGCTGAGCATCTGTGATATCTCAGTCCTTTGAATCTATAAGCACTGAAACAAAGCCCCAGAAAAAGGGTAAAAGGAGTTTGCATCAGGATTTTGACAATTGTTCTACTTGGCAAGGACTCCAGTATCAAGATGCAAGTAAAATGGAATGCCCGTCAACAGTATCCACTCCCTATGCTTCCCTCAGAAAAAAATTACTTGTACAGAGTAAGACCCTACGGCAAAAACAACTTCATCTCACACAAGTCTCATTTCCAAGCAATTATTCATAGATGAGTTCTTTCAAACGAAGAGGAAAACAGAGTTTAGCAGTTTTAAGGTTTGAATCCATCCTTTTTCTTGTGAGAAGTTAAAAATCTCCCATCTTTTTTTCAGTGATTTTGAGTTGTCTTTCATTTCTCCAGTCTTTGGTTCCTCGCAGGAGAGACAAAGTGAAGAGGGCCACAAACTTTGCTCCTTGGTAACATTAAGTAATGTCTCACCTAACTTAAGTATCCTCACCAATAAAGATACTGCACTAAAAAAAAAAATCCCTGCCCAACCTGAGGTGTTAGGTGGTTGAGTGACCAATACTTCAGGTCCACAGAACTGTAAACGACATTTTTGAAGAGGAAAAATTTTAGTGATGCATTAGAAGTGCTACTAATAGCACTTTGGCCTCTCGATCTGGCAAGCTAAACTCCACCTGGGATTGCTGCAAATGTCTACTTATTTCATAAGAATTGTAATAGAAGGAACACACACCAACAATTCAGTCCATATCGTTAGTGACTATTCTCAAACACAGGGTTTGAAATGGTGTTCTAGCAAAATGATTTGCAAGAGCACAAAGAGTAAGTCCTGAAATTGCTTTTTAATGTAGTTTATTTACCTTTCAAAATCTAAGATCCAAATTAGGACCTTATGATCCACTAATGCGAAATAATTCAGTCCAAGTCTAAATAGCTACATTAACTGGAGCACCTATACAGAAGGGGCGCTCCATGCTTGAGGATACAAAGTATTAAAACTGAGAAGAGGCTCTAGGTTCCAGTGTGGAAAAAAAAAAAAGCTTTGAAATTTACTAACCAAGCACACTCAGGCACAGAGGCTATGAAGTGGTGGAGCACTCAGAGTGACAGTACTTTCTCCCTTTGTTGAATTGCTACAAAGTCCTTTCTTGTTACATAAAGAGTCATGACTCCACTGTCAAAATATCACTGCTGAAGAAGTCCGAATTGGGTTTTCTCTCTTCAAACGGTTACAGGGACAAGGTCCATGTGATTTGCCAGCTTCCTCTGTTAACACCAAGGAAGTCCCAAGCACCCTTAATGCTGTGAAAATAATCAACCTGTGGTAAGAGATCACATTGCTGGTGGAAATATTAGCAATTTTCACACAGGTGGTCCTTACCAGAGATATGTATATCAGATTACCTCTGATATAATAGCACCCGGTTTAGACCGGCCATCAGGAAGAAGCCACTTTCACACAGGAAAATTCATACGGTGCCCAGTGCAGCAGTTGTCTCAGGGAAGAGAAAAAAAAAAAAAAAAAAAAGGAGAACAACAAACAAACCACCATCGGAGGAAGTTGTAATGATTCAGGCTTGGAATCTTGAGTATTAAACTTCAGTCTCACTTGAGAACTGAGGGGAAAACATTTTTTCTCCTCCCAGATTTGCTACAAATATCCATAGAATACAAGCATCAAGTATGCTAGATATAAAACTGATGGAACGCTAACTGGTCCATAAAGGGTTGCACCAAGTTATCTGTAGCAAAGTAAAAAACTAGCCCAAATGTTATGGATATTGGAAGAGCTGGTAAGGCCTTCTTAAAGATGGCAAGAAGCAGAAGTGTAAGGCACAGACCCTAAGGGGAAGGAAAAAAAAAAAAAAACAAAGAAACAAAAAACAAAAGGAGAAATTAGGGAACTCTGACAAGCAGAAGATTATATACTTATATAAACATTAATCACACAGAAATACAAGATACAGTTCATGCCTTCCGAAATGCAAGGCTTAAGATGTACATCCAATGAAGGTCATAGCTAAAGCTCTCGTAAGTTTTCAGTCTGGCCACCAAACAAATGAATTCCGAAGAAAACAATGTAGCAGTTATGACTTTGTTCTGATGAACAACAAAAACTATTTCGATTATAATATTACATTATACTCACAATTAATATGGCTACAAAACATGCTAAAGTTGTATTCCAGTCCCCGCTTGCTGTTGCAGAGGCTTTGCCAACAAGGACACTGTAGAAAATGAAGTCTCCTAAACCTAGCTTTACTCCTCCTGCAAAAGTGAATATATGACAGCATTAAGTATCAGACAGCCTACTAATATTATATAACGGTAATTGTCAGGGAATAATACAGATTTACATTAAGTATCAACAAGACTTGCTAATACGAACATTTTTTTTTTCAAAACTAGTACCATGCCCGAATCAAGTCATAAACTGTTGTGAAACAAGATGGCTTAGGAACATTACACCACTCAATTTATTCTAGAGTTAGAATTTTTCTATATTCCTCGTCTCCTGTACAAACAAATGAAATATATACAAATTCACATAGGGTAACTGTATTTATTGGCAGGGTGCCCACTTTTGTTTGTCATGTCATATTCAACAAAATACCGAAGTACAATTCCTTTTAAGCTGGCTAAGGGAGGGGGAAATCAAATAAATCCCTTGCAGATGATGTTTTATTTGCCAGTTAGAAACCTACACCCAGCAAAATATTCCACAGCCCTCCCAATTTTCCTACAGAATTCTTATTAACGTAATTCTACAAAGCACTTGTACGTAATTACAGAGCATATCACAGAGGCAAAAGCCCAACATATTTAGTCCAAGACGTGGGATTTAGGAAAACTCATGAGCTAATGTCTTACTCTTTTTAAATAGTAATTCCCACCTTAGCAACAACTCTGGGAGCACAATACTTAATTATTTCTGCAAATAAAATAACAAAGACTTCCTGAATGTCAGTTCACTTTCTGAGCTTTTAGTCCAAGATGCTATATTAAGTCAGGAGAGGCCAACATCAGGTCACCAGCTGTTTTGATCTGGCCTGTTGTTTACTATGTCACCTGATTGTAGTTCACCCAAAACTCACTTTTGAGTTCTAAGAACGAGCATCAAAACAGAGGTGTATGCCTGGTTGACCACTGAGAAGAAGAGGGGGAAAAAAAAAAAAAAAAAAAAAAAAAAAAAATATGGAGGAGAGAGGCCTCTTTCAGTAGGCCTCCAATATATGGTCTAGCGAAGTGCATTAATGAAAAGCTCTTAAGCACTAAAACACCCTTTAACTGCTGAAACAAAGCTTGGATGTTTGCTTTCACCGTGACAGGACAATAAGCAAACCCAACTGCTAGATAACTCCTTCCACACAAGCAAACTCTCCAAATTTCTAATAAGCTGCTCCAAACTTCTAGTAAGCTAATGCTGACTGACAAGTCTGACTGGATCACTGCACATCTGTCACTACTATTCCCGGTAGGAATACAGGAAGGAGAAAACTACTAGTCTGGCCAGACAAGAGTGTTAGTTGACCTGTTAACTAAAATAGCCCAATTCATAAAATTTTTGCATCTTACTGTTATTTCTCTAAGCTCTAGAAATGAAAACATATTTGCAACTCACACTGAATTTAGAATTTTTGAGACAAAGTAAATTCTAAAATTGTTCTTAAAAGTAGAATTTTCTGTATTTTTAAATAGAGGAGTGCCTGACAATCAGAGGAAACAGTTTAACCTGCTAAATATGGCAGCATCACATGGGGAGACCAGTTTATTAGACAGGCAGACTTTAATTTATTTAGAGCTTTGCAAATGTAATAGCAGCTTAAACTCCAACTGGAAATCACAATTCTGTTAAATGAGATATTCGAGTACTGTTGTCATATGCTCTCCAAAGATACTGCACCTCAGCAGGATGCTGGAGAAAAATAAGCAAGCCCATGGCATCCTGCATTCATTTCAGTCTCCAATTAGGTTTTAAACATTGCTTTCTACAGAGTGAATTGCAGTAGCTTAATCTTGAGGCAAACACATTAATGACCGCATTTACAGGGCCAAAAATCCAAAAGAGGCAAAACACAGCAGAACACCATGTGAAAAAGACAGAAGCTAATGCAACTGACTGTATAATGGTCTGGAAACAGCTTGTGTTATTAAAGTTTTGAGTCTGTGTATCAAACTGAAGATGAGTTTGGTTAATATTACTCACTCCTGCAGCAAAACCAAAAGCTACCGAAAAGCAACTTCATCTATTTCTGTAAGGCATGTCAGTATTGATCATGAGCAAGAGCAGCTCTTCAGCTTGCTACTAGCTCACAGCACACTGTATCTGTGCAGTCAGGATGACTAAGACTAAGAATAACCAGCTTCAGATTTACTAAATCTTTCAGACACAGTACTCCATACTCACGTTCTTCGGGGTCTTCACTTGTTTGAGAGTTACTGGGTAGAGCCTGAACAGCAGCACGCGATTCGGGTGTTGATTCAATGGGTCCTATTCTATTGTCCCTTTGTTGTTGCCATTCCTGACTAAAGCCACCATCATCTGCTTCAGCATCTTCATTCTGAGTCTGGTTTGCCGGAGCTCAAAGGAAGAAAGGCATTTAAGATCTCCTTCAAAAATGTGCCTTCTAAAACATGACATTCTTTCCACATGTAAGATCATAGAAGAATGAAGAAAAAAATAGGTATTCCATAATATTTAGCAACATTGGCACACACCATTATAAGACATTCTCACTTAGGATTTTAATAATTATTTAAACAATCAGGAGTCAATGTGCACTCTGCAGTCACATCATCCACATGTCACACTCAAGTCCTAGTATTCAGGAGTACTTGGACATAATAGAGTGGAAGTTCTGTGGTGTCCTCATTTCAAGATCACAGTTTAAGGAACAAACTCTCATTTAATATTTCATTAGCTTCTTTAGTCAACACTGACAGCTTAATTTTCCAGTAAAATAGAGAACTTTACTGAAAGTTACATATACATACATGCCATCAAGCATGTTAAATTCAGAAACTCTGCTCTGCTTTAATAATACATGTAAACAAACAAACCCCATGTTTCTAAACACTAGCTGCATAGCCAAGAGGGCTAGACACATTTCTATTTAATACAAATATAAATGAGTTAGCATTAGACTAGATCATCCCAATTTGACGAGCAATTGAGCTCAGTCAATAGTTGTCTATTGAGAGTCATTTTACCATCAACATCCAGGATCCTAGAAAAACAAATGTGAAGACATTAACTGCACAGTAAGTACGCATTTTTTGAAGTCCTGACAGATTCATCATTCCTAATAAGGCCTCTATGCTTTCACTCTTCTACAGTAACCAGGAGGCTTAAAAAGCTAAAAAACAAGTCTCCATAAACATGTATTCCAACCAAATGACAATTATAAAGGCTTGTCAAAGAAAAACTCACCTTGTTTATCATAAGTGGAGTTTTTGGATGCTTTCCGTTGGGCTTCTGGATCTTCCTCAGCCATGTTCACTAGCC
Organism: Tyto alba; assembly: GCF_018691265.1. Lineage (NCBI taxonomy): Eukaryota > Metazoa > Chordata > Aves > Strigiformes > Tytonidae > Tyto > Tyto alba. The sequence continues at coordinate 9,697,131 of NW_024881280.1, forward strand.
ATATCATTGTTGCTATAAAAACAAAACAGAACAAAAAAAACACAACAAAAACACCCCAGCATAACTTCAGATGCATGCAATTTTGAGACAGTGTTGGCATCAAGCCATTCTTTTTTTTTTCTTTTTGATACAACTATCTTTTGCAACAGGCAATTTTACTCTCATTAAAGCACAGTAATAGCTGGAACGCAGCCAGTACCAGCTACAACATGCATTTACAGGATTTAGTGAATAAAAGTTTTATTCTTACTAGAGGTTGGAAAAAATGGCAACAGCTGTTGCCAGAGAAATTACTTCTATATATGAGGCACACTTGGAAAATCTGAATCAATGATTTATTTACTTTTTTCCATTAATCAGTTCTTTTATCTGCAAGTATAAAAGTCTGTTAAGATTGATACTGAACTACCTCAATTCAGAGGCTGTATCTGCAAAGTTAATTGTTCTCTGCCCCCACCATCACAAAGAATTCTCCAATCTGGAGGTAATGAAATATTGTCACACTTAAATGGTGGATTTTAATTCAAGTTTGTGGTTTCTCAGCGTTAACCTCTCTTCTGACAAAACAGAACAGACAGCTATAAGAAGTATCAGTAAAACACAGCAAGAGTGACAGATAAAGACACCCCCCCCCCTTTTCTGCACTGTAAGCTTGCCCCCAAAGCAGCCACTCAGCCCACAGCACACTTCCTGCTTCCAAGTGCAGGCCTTCCTTGAGCACCAGTAGCATAATGATGTATTATTAACCTATTTCACTGCTTATCCATATGATTACAACCAGCAACATGGAACTTCAGAAACAGTGGAATTATGTGCTAATTGATACACAGCTCACAACAGCAATTTGCATTCAATAGGTTATGTTTTTGCAGCTGCAGGGACAAAAAAAGTATCAAAAAAGTCAAGCCCTGGAGAAAACAGTTTTGTAAACGAATGTCTCCCTGGCTATTTCTCCCTTTCTTTCCAGTAACGCACAGGTTATTAAAGCACTGAAAGCTGATGAATATTTTCTGAAAACAAATACTCCCTTTGAATAGGCTTAATTCACAGCCTAATGACATACTACTTTGGCCAAAAGAAGGTGTATTATCATTTTTCCTGTTCGTATTTTGTAACAAAAGGTGCTAGTTTTTATCTTGAAAGACCTTAGCCAGATATTCTACATTTCTGAGTCAACAGTGAAAGGAAAACTGAGGCCCAAGTGAACAGACTAAGAATTCCAGCTGACAAACATCATTATAAAACACTGAAAAATGAGAAAATCACTTCAGTTGAGTGGGTGATTATAAGATTAAAGTATTTAACTTAATTTAAATTATTTAATTTATATGTATGTATTTATATTTAAATGTACTTACAGGAGTAAATAAGTGCTGGGAAGAGAGTTTCATTTCTCTCTTGAGCTGTTTCAACTAGCATACGAAGAGGACCTTTAGGACATAGGACAGCAACCAAATCTGAAAGGAAGAACAAAGAGATCTTCTATCACTGCAGACATACTTATTAGAAGGTTTTTCTCTAACACTTGCAGAGACTGGTAATAAAGATAAAATGCTACCGTGAACATAGATTTATAAGAGAGCCATTGGCCACAAATCATGTCCTACAGGAATACTTTTTAATATTCTCAGTTATAGAACCTATTTTACATATTACTGTAATATGTGTGCAAATTAAAAATCGTGATGTTCCTCACTTAAGATATTATGAAAGTGAAAATGTATCTGTGCCTGTATGTTGACTTGCAAGCTGAAACCAAATAATTCATGAAAAGCTACTATTGAACTAACATCCTGGAAATACCCTAGCCTGGTTTCTATTATCGAAGTTTCTCTTAATCAAAGTGTAATGCTAAAACAAATCTGAAGACAACAGTTAAATGAGGGTTACATAACTTCCGTGAAGTAGGTATGACTGCCAACTTATTCCCACTTAAAGAGGAAAAAAGTGAATGCGCATGTGAAAAGGAAAAAAACCAGGTTTATTAAGCAATGAGGAAAAATGCTGTGTTTGCATAGATTTGAGAGGCGTTCAAAGCATATTTAGCATAAGAAAAGAACAGCAGCCTTCTGTTGCTTCTCTCAATTCTTGTTCATCGGATAGGATATGAAACTGGGTGAACAAGTAAAAATTAACCGAACCGCAATCATTTACAAAATAGGATGACTGTACAAGTTACTCATACAAATCAAAGCAGAGCATTAAGGAAAACTGATCTATCAGATGCTCCATCTGCTTTCTCACCTGAATGTTGACGGTTTGTTAATGAAATTTGCAACTCCACAAACAACCTTAGCTACTTTTCCCTTGTCTTGCATATTTGGACAGAAAGCTGCAACATTTACGTATTAACCTTGCTACTACCTTTTGCATTTGTCCACTCACCATATGTCTTTAAACTCATTTGAAACAAAATCTGACACCGAAAGGAACAGCTTCCTTGTCAGGAGCTGTATGCTGCACAGAGCAAGCCACCTGCACCTGAGCCAACTGCCCTAGCAGCACTGCTGGTCCTGCTCAAGTAAAGAATTCCTAGCATGCGGTCACAGACTTTGAAACTTACCTCCCCTATACACAAAACTACTATGTTATGGTCTTGAAATATGATCCGAAGAGTAACTTCATTTTGCAATCACTGAACAAAGAAGGCTGAATGCTTGGCATACTCAGATTTGTTCCAGTCATATGAAGGGTGGCAGTGGGGAGGGGGGATGGGAAGGTTGTCTTAATGTGCCCTATGATCCATGAGCATACACACAAGGGACATTCTTCCTCCCTCTGAAGGAAGAGGACACCTAAGGAGTACACTGACCTACCAGAGCTAAACAAATCTTATTAAACCCTGCACTCTTACAACAGGTCAGATTCTCAGTCCTGATCATTACCAGTGACCTTCAGAGTACACATTCATCACACTTACATGATTCCAAAAAAATTCAAGTTATGAGCACATCTTCACAGATACACTTAGCTGTAATTTTAAAATTATGTCTAAGTAACTGGATTTTAGTCTTACCTGGAAACTAAATTGGTATTTGGGATACAGAGTGATCGTCTTACCAAAAGTGTCCAGTGCCCTCTAAAGCTTTATGAAAAAACTACATCTAGATATCTCAGTCATAATCCTGAAAAAGCGTAATATAATTCAAATTAATTTTATTTTTATTTTAAAAAATCAAGGAGACAGATATCACAACTATATCCTTCTAAACGTAAAATAACTCTGAGCAATGAAAACTGCCTTTAATCCTTCCTTGCTTCTTTCTCATTGTATTATTAGGCATGGATCAGGGTGCTGTTTTTACATCCACAACTTTGAGCAATTCATAGGTTGGGCAGATCTATACCAGGGGACTGTATCCAAACAACAAGCTCCTAAATTCTGAACATACAATAGTTTCCAAGGATTCTTGAAGAAAATGAGAAGCCAGAGGCTCTCCACCTTCATAGAAGTGATCAAAATGGCAACATAGGTTTCTCATCTCCTCCTGTCTTGAATTACTTCAATTCTCCTCCCCAAAGAATCTGGAAAGTTCAGAAAATAGGAGGGAAGATGGTATCACACAGTCACAGAAAACCCGTAACTGCAGGGGACCGATCTCAGTTTAGATCATGATCTTATTTCTGAAGTCTGTAATCACCTTATCCACTACTCTGGATGATACTCCCACACACACTTTTTTTTTTTTTTTTTTTTTTTTAAGGTCTAGTCAGACAAACAGAAGACTCAGGGAATAGAAAAAACTCCCACAATACCAGTTACTGTGCCTTGCCCCAGACCTTACCATACACTGAAATAACAGCCAGGATAAGCCATGCAGTCCATTCAGGAAGGTACTTAATGAACACCAAGGCCATGAGAGCACTTATCATAATGAGATATGCCTGCTGGAGCCGAAGCGGACCCTTCCAATGAATACAAATCATTCCCACAACACCGAAGTTCCAGATCATGAGTGCCACCGTGATGTAGTCCATGGCAACATTGTAAGTCTTAAAAACCTCACTAAAAAAAAAAAAAAAAGGAAAAGAATATGGACTGCATTTGCTTAAAACAATGGAAACAAGTTACAGATGCAAGCTTCGGAATATTTTTTTTAAATTTCATATTCAATGTAGTGGCACAAGTGTAAAATTCCATCTCCAATTAGTATTGAGGCATTCTTCACAGGGGGGATAATTTTACCATTGTTTTCTCGACACCAACTCACTTCTCTGAAAATCTTAATTGATTTTCTGCTTCCTTCTCAATCAAAGCAGAAATTCACAGGAATGGACAATACTGCAAAACCAGTCATTTTCAATTTGCTCATGATTTTTAAAAATCAGAGTAAGAACTTGTGCGGTTATAAAGGATCTTCAAAGGCATGCAAACAGATATCCCTCTACTTACCTGCCACCTGAGGAATGGAAACACTTTGCTAACTTCAGTGTGGTTATTCCATTTTATTCTTCACCACAAACACTGAAGAGCTTTCTTTTTGGATTAACTGTGTCACTCTGTCACACTAAATACTATAAACTAATTCGGACCCTCAATAAGTAAAACCAAAGTAGACAAATAATGCTGTCACCAAGTCACTGGTGAATTCCATGAACCCAGGGAAGAAATGGTTGTGATGGCTTTTCGCAGATTTTGCTGCTACCATCTCATCAAGGCACTAAGAACCTTATAATTTACATGATACTTTCCCTCCAGGAAATTTGTCTTACATAATTGTTAGCTGGCCTCTGAGATGTAGAGTGTTAACAGGATGTCCCTTACTGCCATCACCTATAATTGGTCTATAAACTCCCTCCCTCCTCACCCACTCGACCTCTGCAAAAGTAAGCCAGCACTGCTGTGAGGCAGCAGGGACGGGTGAAGGAAAGCAGAGTGTCAGGAAAGCCTTCAGTCCCCCTGCTCACACAGGCCCATGGAAGTGCCAGCTCCAATCCAAACCCAAAGGAAGCAAGCCTGGCAACTTGTCTCTACTCAGCCTGCATCGCACTGGTGCAGCACACACTGCCCTGTATTTCAAAAGTTGTTACTGAGGTTAGAGAAAATACTGACCAAAGAAGTCATCACAGATCACTTCTGGTAAAAATCAGTCACTGAAGGAACACTATTTTCTCCCCTTGAGACCAAATTAAATAAGCTTCTTCAAAGAGAAGTGTATCAGTGATGAAGTGGCACAAAAATATAGAGTGTAATAATGTCATGCTATAACTCTAATTAGAAACCCTGATCACATTGCTCATTTTAGAGAATACTGAGTATTATGTACAACTCTTCTTGATGTCTGGATAAAGGCATGCTTTCAAATTTGAAAAGAAAAACACTGAATATATTTTGGTGAGAGTGTAGATTCTTTTCAGCTGATTCTTTGCTGCCACTACCACACAAACAGCCTTTGCATATACATCCCACCACCAAAACCATGACGTAAACAACTTCGCTTGAGTCATATTGTTATCAAAATTGTTATAGAAGATATGCTAATAGAATAAGCTACCCTGTGGATGACAGTTTATTATGGTGATAAATGTGATGGACAGCTTCTGTACAATATCCAATGCACTATAAACATCCCTCTCTTTTATGTGTACTCTATGAACCCCTATAAAACTGAAAATTTTATTGCAATAGCTTACTCACTATCATCCTTCTTAAGATTCCATAACTAGTTCTAAAATAGACACATACACAAAGTGATACATGAAAAACAGTGTATTCATGCTTTAATTCACTTACCCTAGGTAGATGAATGAGAAAAAGAAAAGCAGCAAAAGAGAAGAAATGATAAGCCAACCATGGATCACCTAGGAAAAAAGGTATCAATATAGATATTTTTAGATTTCTTATTTTAAAGTTAATATCTACTTAAAAATGCTTTTAGGGTTATTTCCCTTTTGATTAGAGCAAAAAAATGATATTCAGATCTCTCTCGCTTTGGTTGTTGCTAAATTCATATTTAGGCTATACACATTATTGTATTTCAACTTCTGAACTGTAAGTGCTTTGTGGTCTTTCAATAGAGGTTCTCTACAATGAAAGCTACTGCTTGTATATTTTTAGGCCATTTTGATAACACTGGCATTATAACATAGCAGAAGCATCCAGCACTAACACAGATGAAAAACATGATTCATTTTTGCGCAATTAAAAAGCCTGCTGTGATTCCAGATAATTTTCAGAATGCAGTTATAGAATTAAATGCTGGAGCACAGAAAAACCTTCAGTGCTCATCTGTTGGAAATCAGAATTAGCATGTCTTTGGTGAATGACTATATAAAGATTTCTATATTCTATATCAATCATGGATAAACATAATCCCTAATTTTGATTTGAGAGCAGATATACATGCCCAACAATTTAACAAAAAACAGTTCAGGGTTGTACTCAGCAGGGACACTCATAGATTTAAACTTGGACATGACAGGCACTCAGACTTTGCACAGACGAAAGTGCCTACCACTCCTGTATGTATATACTGTGCAAAATTAAAAATTAAGATTGAAGAGCACTGTAACTTTGGTCATCTCCGAACTGAGAATTAAACATGAATTTGCCAAATTTCCTGCACAGAATCTTATATATAAAACCAAACCCAACATTGCAAGTAGATAACCAGTCAGATGTAATAATCTGGAAATTCAAGCTGCATAAGATATCCTGCTTTGAATAGTCATGCTTAGTGGAAAATTAACTGGTTAAATTAGCTATATATGTACACCAGATCAAAGCATCTATTCCTCTTCTTCTGAAAGATGTGTAGGATAATGCATCTTACGTTATAGCTTTTAAAATGTTTTGCAAAATTTAGTAAAGCCCATATGCACACAGACTAAAGGAATCACATTTATGTGAGGCAACGAGGACTTTCCAGCGAATTAAAGATCTAGCTATTACAGTTAGTAATTTAGTACATTGAGTCTAATACTAAATTGTTCATAAGCATTTTTAGAATTCTCAGCAATTTTTGAAACATTCATTCTCCTCCTTCACACTCCCTGTCTTTCAAAACAGGTTCAAACTTAACCTTTAACCTAATAAAACCTGTCATTTAACTTGCTAATCTAACAGATTGGCTTTCCATGTTTGCTAGTGTCCTCTCAAAAAGACTTAAGAATTTCCCATGTTTTAAGCATGGTGCAAGGAAACTGCCAAAATATCTGTCTCAGCTCGTCCAATTGTCACCACTCGCAGCAAGTGGGGGGAAAAAAAAAACATAGTAAAGCTGAAGACTGATAGGTACCTGAAACAGAAACCAAATTTCAAACACGTAAAACTACTTCTATATCTAAGTAGTGACCTAACAAGAGTAATTTTATTTCTCTGTAAGACTAGTTGAAACCTTTTTAAGAACACAGCAAAGCAAGTTGTGTATTTTTTTTAATAACAACATGACTTTTATCTATAGTTCTTCTATTTGTAGTATAAGCTCTAAAACTTTCTTACCACATAAGAAAATATTGAGAATACTGATGTTTCCTTCTAGTAAAGAGTAAAATGCTAGCAATGTTAAACACCAAGGCCACAGTCCAGCAAATGTTTGCATGCACTTTATATAATTACTGTCAACAGTACTAAAGGAAGTAGTTTCAAGAGTTGACATAAATAGGCATTTTACACACAGATGTTTGGGGTTTTTTTCTCAGTATATATCTCACTTGCTATAGCATTTTCCAGATCACCAGCTTCTTTTCATACAAGTGATTTTTCCAAAGTATTTCTTGTAAGTTTTGGCCAGTGTTTTCCTAGCATAATACCACGACAGGTTTTTTGGCTTATAATTAAGAATTTTCATTCTTCATTTGACAACAGCTTCAACATTAATTGATTGCTGGTACAGAGTTGGCTCTGCCTGCTACAACTTGAATAAAAACTAAGGATTGCAAAATGCAGAGAACTAAAACAAGCTACAGCAGCCAGATTTTGGTTAGCCAGACTAAAGCAATAAAGAACACAGAATAATAAAATACATAAAAAAGAAAAGCTAGTCAAATACAATCACCTTCAAAGATGCTGTTTGTAGTTGTATGTAGGAGCTACAATCAGGACCATGCTTAACTTATCACATAGAGGAGAAGCGTAGGAAACTAACAGCAGTAAAGTCGAAATAGTATTTCCTGTCTTCAAGGGACTTTTCAGGTAAAAATGTTGTGAAGGTAAGCAAATTATCACTACCAGCTGGAGGCCTAGCATTCTTTCATTATAAGTTCCATTCCCCAACATCTAGACTATACTATACATAGAGAACTGCATGTAAACTAGATTTCAGTAGACAGGTAACTGCATTTTACAGCATTCTGGTATGGTGGCATAGAAATACTCTTTAGCAATTCTAAAAATAAGTATTTATTTTAATTAGCATAAAATGTAACTACAGGAAATTTCTGTTCTCTAATCATTCTAAGTTTTCAGTATAACAATTATTTTTGTAATGAAAATGTGCAGTGCTTTGTAAGGTCAAGAGGGAAGTCAGAAATGTGAAAAGCTTAGTAAAAACTAGTTGGTGCCCTCAGCACCTGAGAACTGATTGGCTGCCAAGGAACCTAGCTGAAGTATATCAGTACATCAGTTATTTGACTTCATTAGAATGAACAGAATTGACAGTTTAAAAAGAAAACTTTGTCAGTTCAGATTTAACACCACATTGTGATAAACGAGAAGGTCCATACTTTAAGAAATACTATTCCAAACTGTATGCAGATTCAGGCAAAAGTAATTTCCTCAGTCGCTCCACAGATACTTTGTAAAAAGGTTTCACCCACAGCCACGGAGACCAAAACCATACTCCCCTCTTGACAACAAAATAAAGTGGAACAAAGCTTTGAGCCAGTACATGGATCTCACTGCCTGTTCTGCAACTGTGAAACAGATTCAAGGTTCTGGCTGCACACTGGGAAGTTTTATTAGGCCAAGCCTTGTCAAATGGGTCATTAAGACCAAAGACAAACAAAAATTTTCACAAATAACTCCTCCCAGGCAGGTGACATCACAATTATTTATGCTAAGCCCAGACTTGCCTATATTACCTCATTATACGGTGGAAGTCTTTCACAAAAGAGACTTAAGAGCCTCTGCGTTTGCTATAAGGATATTGCCTGGCGTGTACAGCCATGCACACATCACACGGTTGGGAGACTTCTATACTGAGGGCAGGGCTGGGAGAGGCGAGCCCTCAAAAAGCCCCTGAAGTCCTGAATAGATTTCAAAATGTAGGACCAGGTCTGTACTTTGTAGTTCTTGACCATGGGAAGATTTCAGTACATGGTACACTTCACAAGAAGAGGAAGCAACGCCACCCTAATTCTGACTTACTAAACAGGCAGTAGTGTTAGCACTGGGCCTTTGCCTCCCTGATGCATCAAAGGAGCAGAAGCCACGAAGTTGAAACAGTGAATTGAATCACCAATTCTGCTACTTTTACTCATTCATCCTCAATAGCCCCTCATTTTGTTCCATTCTCTATAATCTGTACTAATAAATAAAACGAGCACAATTACTCAAGTCAATGATATTTATACTCACCTTGTAGCACCTGTATTTGTAAAGCACAACCAGGAGTATGGTCATGACAATGATAACGCTGATCATGATAGCCGCGTTGAGAATTGAATTCAGGGCTCTCTGTCCTACTGTCTCTGTCTCTTCTGTGAAAGGAGTGTAGATGCTACAACAACAAAGAATCAACTGAAATGCCACTGAATGCACAGATGTTTCTGTTACGTGCGGCCAGCATCAATTTAAATTGCAGTAATCTTTCAATTCAGAGCTGTAAAAGCAACAGCTATTTTCTACTTTGGCAAAATGTGAAAAGTGGCACAGTATATTTGGCAAATGTTAATTAAAAAGAAAAAAAAATAAAAATCCACAGAATTGTCTTTCCTACATTCTTCAGTTACTACTATTTTCTACTTTGCAAACCAAACAAAAACCAGAACTCCATGTTGTTTGATACAATTACTGCCACGCTATGAATCATTAACTATTACTGCAGCTAGACCTTTATAAGCACACCATCTAGTGGATTTACAACGAAAGGTTCCCCAGTGATTTCAACAAAACAGCGCATGGGCTCAACTCTCTTAAGCACAACCGGGGAAAAACCCCACTTCATTATGGAGGGCTGGGGGGAACACTTACCATAAATAAAATCTCAAGAAAGGTAATACTTTGATAGTGAAAAGAATGTTGTGTTTTATTGAAACATTTTATGACATGCTCATAATATAAACATTTCAATGCCAAACACCCTTTGAATCATTTTGTCTAAACGTTTTCACAATGGAACATTTAGACTGATTTGCTGCAGGTTCTGACAGGTTCAGTGTTCTTCCTTTGTCTCCTTTCTCTCAAATCAGCTTTCACTGAAATTGCCTTTTTTGGCAGTATTAATGTTTTGAAAAGAAAAAAAAAAAAATCCATACAGGAAACCTGCCAGGAAAGTTTCTGCAACTGCAAAAGAGGTGAACCTCATAAAGCTATCTTCCTCTTGCATATGAATTTCTTTATCAAACAGCATAGGCAAACAAGAACTTGGCATATATGTTACTTCATTTAAATGAGTAGCTTTTTTCCTTTTCCAAAATCTCTGTATTCTAGCAGAGTAGAACTGAAATAGCTTTGGCTCAGGATTTAGTTTATTTAATAAATACCACAGAGCACAAGTAAGTATTAAAATGAGGACTAGGATTTGAATCAAACAGTAACAAACATGATCTTATCTTGACTGGTCACCAGACAGATAGCAAATGTCAACAGTACCACAAATAGAGAGTCTGGTTTCTGGAAGGAAGGAAAGAAAACTATCTTCAGGCCGATGGAGGGGAAAAGGGAAGCAAGATGGAGTTCACTGCTTGATTTAGACTCCTGAAGAAACGGAGATTAAAGGAAACTATCTAAGAGAGTCCATTGAAAAGATAAGTGGAAAAAAATGATACATACAGCTGTCCATCCTTGCGTGTGTAAAAGCTGACAGACTTGATGGTTGCAACAACGACCACCATGCAAAGTGTGACAGGTACAAACAACATAATCACATGTTTTGCCCCATATTTCAGTGTCAGCTCCTCATCTTCTTCTTCGTCATGTTCCACCACTTGCTGAAGATTGTTCTGTGGCTGCCCATTGGTCTCAGACTCGGGATTGTCATTTCTTCTGCGCTCACTATTATCATGGCGACGTCTTTCGCTGTTGTCATTCTGCAATACACACAAAACAGTTTCTTCAGCAACCGTCCACAGTCATGTTCTTATACACTAAGCTACAGATGATTTTGAGGGGAAAACATGTAAGGTAATATTTACTGTCAAAAACACTTGCCACAGCAAGGACTTAAGCAGTAGTAATTAATTGCATCACGTAGTTATCAAAAGAATGGGAATGCAGGATTATGTTAGAAGCACTTACATTAAAAACAGCAGCTCTTGAAAGTAGACTGGTTGCATCTAACAGCCTATTTCGCTTTTCCTTTAAACAGAATTTAAATAGCTGAATAAAGACAGCTTTTTCCCTTGGTCCAAACTACAGTTGATACAAGGGGGCATGACAGTAGCTTGCTCACACTTAATTCTTGTCAAGCTATATCTGTTCCTAGAAATAATGCCAAACAGACATTTATGACCCTAGCGCCATGAAAATCCCAAGATAATTTCTACTTTCCTTACCATGTTACTCCCACTACAGTACACTAACTAGAATATATATTAAAATGGAGTTTCATGAGATATTGTGTTCCCATATTTTTAGCAAGAATGACACAGAAATGGTAATCAAACTCAGGTAATTCTCAGTCTTTATACTGAGATTTGATCCCAAGGTTTTGGCACGATGAGCTAAACGTGCAGATTCTTTCTCTCCTTTCCCAAAGATACTACTGCCATATCCTTTTACTGGCACTGAAGAAATTCCAGCAGCCTTGTCAACAGATACAGAAGTGCCTCCTACCCTTCCTGATACTGTTACATGAAACATCAAGGGTGTCATTCAAACTCAAGGACAGAGGTAAACTTTCAATGGAATTAAGATTAACTACAAGCAAAAAAACAAACTGGGAGCACCACCCATAAGTAAATGATCAGGCCTGCACTCCTCCTGGTGCCATGAACCTTTTGCCCCCTCTCCAGGAAGCCCCATCAGTAGGGGGCATTCAGCCTTTTATATGTTATGTGCACATACTGAGAGCACAAGGAGAGAATGAGCTGTACTTCACCTGTTCTGGTCTACAAAGAAACAAAACCATTTTATGTTTATTGGTCACTCTAAACAAGCTCTAAAATGCAACAGTTTATTCAGACTACTCTCTTTTTTTTCTACTATATTACCAAGTGCAAAGTCAATGCAGTACTGTTCCCATTCCCTCCATTCAAGGGTTTAAAGTAAGAGATGTAGCATAAAGATTTTTGATTCCTTGCAAAATGAATCTCATTTCTTCAGAATGACTTCATCTACAAACAGTTCAGTTTGAGTAAGTGTACTAAAGCAGCTTTAGATTGAACTGTACAATAAACTAAAGATACCTTTTGCAATACCTTTAAAACATCACTCAGTTTTAGTAAAATTGCTCTAGACATGAGATAGGGCATTGAAAATAGCCTAATGAATTTCTGTTTAGATCCTCTAATGCAGGTAATTTTTTCCTTAATCATGCAATGTTAAAGTCTCATTACCTGTTCTCAATAGCATTTCCAAACACAACTGCTGACTTATCTCTCATTAACTCCCTGGAGATTTTTGATAAATCAATAGTAATTCTGGAGATTCTTTATACAGAATTTTCCCAGACCCACCCTCAGAAAAGATAAGATATACACTCAGGAGCTCACAGTAGGGTTTTCAAAAGCACTTAAGTGATCAAGGAGTACAACTCCCTGGACTTTGAACTGCAAACACTGACACTGCTAAAACTCTGGTTGAAGCTTTACAACTTCCCCAACTCATTAAAAATTTGCTTTTACAAAACACTACAAAGTAACAATACAAACCAAACACTCTGCCTATTTACTCCTTTTTTGTGGTATCCTCAGGATCAAGCTCAGCTGGGTTTCAAGAACAGTCCTCTAAGAAAATTTTCTCTATTTTTCAAGAAGGAAACAGTATGTAAGGGGAGTAAAAAAGAATCTAAAATTGTCTTAATTAAACAATTAAAACTAGCAGGCAACCAATTTTTTTTTAATTAAGGTTTTAACCTTAATTTCAATTTAGCATCATTAACTTAAAGTATGTCCTGAAAAAGACTGTAGGTTTAATATTATTTCTTACTAAATTAAAGATTCATTATAAATAACTTTTTTGCATAAAGTCCTCACATACAATTATTGCAAGTCAGAAACAGGAATATAGGAGAATGCAAATAAGAGATCATGTTTAATTATACTGAAATGCTGGCTGCAGCTGAACCTTTTTTTGTACAGATTATAGCTCAAATGTAACATTTTTCACTTTGATACTAAAATACTCCATTTATCTTAGTCTATAACAAGACAGCAATAAGCTCCCTTGTCTACATGAACTGCCTAAGACGATCATAAGTAACACTACAATGGAAATGATCAGAGCCTTGGAACACTTCACATGTAAAGCAGACCTAGTATTCAGGTTTCTGCATACTTGCAGAATACATTGCTCGTTCTCTTCTGTAATAGCAGTCCTGCACGAGGGAGCACCTACCTCCATCTTAGGCACAGAAATATAAAAAGAAAAATCTACAGCTTTGCAAAGCAAACATAAAAGCAGCCAAAGGAAAAGCCTGATTAACTTGCACACCACTAGAGAAAACTGCAAAATCAAACATGAAGAGAAAAATTGAAGAAATTAGACCAGTATGTGCCATTTTATTCCCTTCACTAGTTAGGAACAAAGACAATCGCAAAATGCTCTTACATACTAAAACACAGTGCATGGAAACCAGATTGGCATCAAGAGTTATTCTCTCAGTCGCTGTTAAAACTAGAAAAAAGTTCTTTTCAGGCTACTAAAGTGTAGCTAAACATGACATGCGCGTGCCCCACTGCTTAAAAGAACAAAGTGCACTCATATCCTACCTGATCAGTATTAAACAGAGCAGAGGCCATGGACTCTTGCTGAAGTGGAAGCAAAGGAACAGACTCTTCACTTTCCTCAGACATAGTTAAAAGTGAAAATTCTGAAGCTAAAAAGTCAGTAATACCTGTTGTAACACCGTAAGCAAACGTAAGTTATGAACTACGCGCTTTCAGGTGAATAAACAATATCAAAAGAAAATGATAGGTGTTTTTTCTTCCTATCAGGAAAATAGTTAATAGTAAACCCAGAGCAATGCCACTGAACCAAAAGATAAAAAACTAGCCTATTTGATAAAAAGTTTTTATTTATTAATTCCAGATTTATACATCAGGATCAGACCAACTTGCCCGACAGTGGGCACAGCCTTCATTAGTTGTCACATACACCATTTGTGTTTAAAGGTCATTATACAGTGACAGATATTGAAGACTGGGCTGAACTCTTGTGTGTGACTGGAAAAAGAGACGGTAAATTTAGCACTTACTGATTTCACACGCTGACTGTTAGCCACAGAAGCTAGATACACTTAAGCAGGAAAGGATTTTCATACATTATGTACAAAGTGGACGTGCATAAGGAAGAAAAATCATTGTAACTAAGTATTGAAACTACACCTAGTTACATTTAAACATGGAAAGAAAAAGCATAAGTAGTAGTTATTCATCAGTACAATCTGTTAGCGAGAAGTAAATAGAAGCATCCGTTCCCCATTGCTGTAAAGGAGCATCACCAAGTTATCTGTAAGGATGGTGAGCCCACAGCTTATTGCTGAGTTCTGCCTTTTTAATTGGGCATAAGTGTTTCAATAAAAGTTAATCTCTCACCTGTCCAAGATGAAAAGAAACTTTTTCATTCCCTCTGAAGTAAAAGCACAAAGGATACAGTAGGAAAGGTTCCACTTCTCTGTTTTTATTAACAGTTTCTAATAATCAATAAGGTCTTAAGTCAGATTGACTTAATTTAAAAATAAATTTTCAAGTGTTTTATATTTGTACTGATATAGCAGGATGCTGATCTGAGATAAAGACAGGGATTTTTCAAAATTCTACTTAAACTACTGGATTGTGTAGAAGAGTTAGAGCAGGAATCAAAATAGTCTCTTCAATCACTTCCATAAACATGGTTACAAGTGGCCCAGCTCACAAGAATATTTCTGTGTCACAAGGAAACCTGATGTTCAAGAGCTATAGCAGGAACAAAGAACTGAGCATGACAAATCCAAGAGCCTGAGCACCACACCCAAGTAGGTCACCTAAACTTGGTTTTACCACACACGTGCAGTACAGTCAGTACAGTTCTTGCAACAATTATGTGCTTAGGTCTTTCAAAGCAATCATATAAAACTTTACAGTTTGAGTTCTCTGAAAAACCTCAAGAACTCTGAGAGCAACTTGTCAACTATTCACAAGTAAGACAAGACAGTGCTGCTCTTCCTGCCTAGGAGCAGTCCTCAGCAGTAGCAACAACAAAACCCAGGCTTCAACCTCTACCTAGACTAAAATTAACTCTGTGACTAAGACACCTGTGAATCAAGCAGACCACAGCCAGGCTAGATCAAGAGAGCTCACTTAATCCTCTAAAGGTCAGTGTTTGACACAGGAGTGTCCCATCCCATTTTCTTATTTTTCTTGAGGGCTTGCTCACTCCAACACCACTTTAAACTGAGGGAAGTCTTATCTGTATATAAAAAGGAGTTTAGAACATCAGATATTTTACAGAATATTTATTTTGGCACTGCTTATCACTGCAACAGTCCAGATAAAGAAAATTACTCCAAACAAAAAGGCTTCTAGAGTTCTGAACTGTAATTTTGTCCACACTCATTATTCATCCCCATTTAACTGCTAACAAGCAATAAAATTGTTTGTTACATACGGTATTGCTGAGGTGGTTATCAGGGAAGTTTTCTGTCAGCTGCCCATGCTGAAACTGGGGTAAATGTGCAGACAGTTCTGTCATTGGGGCTGTCCTCTGGAAATCACTTATTTCTACACAAAACGGATCTTTCCTCTTGAGATGCTGAAAGGAAAAAGATGTGTAAAAAGCCTTTGTTCTTACATAACCAGGTTCTCCATCCCCTCTATACCCCAGTTTTTAGAGTTCACACAGACCAAAGACAACCATTTTCTATCTACACTATGATACCAAACTGTATCACATCTACTAAGAAGTCATAATAGGGATTTTCCAGCATAAAAATAAGAACATCTAGGTGTTATCAAATTAGTTCATCAGACAAGGAAGTCAGCCAGCAACAAACTAATCATTCAAAATAGTCCTCCATTCCTTCTTGTGCAATGAACGAGAAGCACTGCACGCTTGCTCAGAGCACAACTTGTATATTTTTATCTCAGCAGAGTTGCTCCAAGTTGTTCAGTTTTGTATTGCTGATGAGCTCAAGGGGGATATTCAAGCAAGGATGACTTGAGTTACACTCGATCATTTAAAATGTGGATATATCTTTAACACTGTAATCCCCAAGAACAACACACAAAACAGTATTTCAGCTGAGCCTCAAGAACTAACATGTGGTAGGTTTCATCTCAAAGTACATAAACGTGCCATGTGCTTGTAACTGCTTTATACATTCTTCCATAAAAAAGGTACATGCTAACATTTTCCTACACAAACATGAATAAACAGTGTGCTCCATAACAAAGAAGAATAAAGTAAAATAAGGGAAAAGGGGAAGAAGGGTGACATAACTACAAAAGTTTCAGAAAAACATAATTTCACAAAACAGTGAGTAAGCCTAAATAAATCACTGGCTTGGTTACACAAAACACAGGGAAGCAAATAAACCACTGCCTCAAGGGTGGAGTGCCAGTCCCCACTTCCATCCCAAGCGGCTCCTGCTCCTACCTTGTGCCAACTCCAGCACTCATCAGTCCTCTTTACAGTTGATCTTACTACAACGGAAGAAAACAAATGCAGGAAAAGAAAACAAGAATATTTTTCTGCTGGCTTAGTGTACTCAGCTAATTTATGGAGGGATCTAAAAAAACTCATACAACGCAAGACATCACAAAGCAAGGCCTCTCACTTTAGGCAGCAGCAAGCCACAAATGCTGAAAGACAGCACCTTATTTAAAGGGAGTTAAGACTATTTTCATACATAATAAGGTACAGAAGATGTTTCTCTACTTACAAATAAATACACATCTGATAAGACTAGCGCACAGTGCTTACTAACTTCAGCGCGGATGTAGCTTACAATAAAGAGCCATTAGGAAGCTTCACCAATGTAACACATCTAGTGGGAGCATGCAAATCATTTGGAAAAAGACAATGCAGTATTCACTAGAATGGCTCTCTTCCACATTTGTAATGAAAAATAAAGCATATCTAATTTAAAGTGTAATGAAATGTAAGACAAGATGAAAATAAATAGGCATTACACTGCTTTTAGTTTTAGAGTTTTTGCTCGAATTCTTTGGTTGGGCTAAAGAATATAAACAATGTCGTTCTGAAGTTGTTATTGATTAAAATTTTCAGTGACAGGGCCATCAGAGGAGAAAGGAATATTTTTATGTGAATGTGAAGTATGATTTTTCACATAGCAGCATATCAAAACTGTAATTAAATTACAGAAAGGAAAAAAACCACACAAACCAATAGAAACAAAATATCAACCCACAAAATCCTATTTAAAGACTAGTGTAAAGAAAACCACCACAAACTCAACAAACAGAAAAACAGCTACTGAGGAGCAGAGAGAAACTGAAGACAGGGAGGAGTAACTCACAGAAGTCGCACCAAAGCTTGAATGACAGTGTCTACCAGGCCTCAAAACGTATAGTTTGTTAAAACAACCCCTTCTGAAAACTCAAGAGCTCAGAAGATGGATGCAGGACATTTTCGCAAACAACTTTATTTTCTGTTTTGAAATAAAAGAACGTTGCCAAGTTTGAAATTTAACTATGAATGAATGAAATCTAGAAATGAACTGTGCAGAGACACAAACTAAATTTTGGCTTGTTTTACTTGAAAAGGGACTCACCACAACGTTTTTTCTAATGAAACTGTTGATATTGGAGTAGCCTGTTTAAAACAGTTGTTCCTTGGTTCCTTTGGCTTTCCAGAGCAAGAGCAGCAGGAGTTACAACCGTAGCTTCCACGCGTTTACATTTAGCCTAGTGAGACCAGGCAACGCGCAAGCAAGCTCTGTACCGTTTTCTCTCCTCGGAAAGCCAAGCAAGCATCGATCAGCCCCTGCACTCGCGGTGAGGCCCGCTTAACGCCCGTCCTCGCTCTCTCTCGAACCAGCAACAAGCAGCAGCCCCTGCTTTCCCGGGACGCACGGATCGCCCCGCCGCGGCCAGGGCCCCAGGCAGGCCGTGAGGGCGGAGGGGCCAGGCCCCCGCCCCGGCCCGCTCGGCGCCATCGGCTCCCCGGGCCCCGCGCCCGGCCCGCGGCCCGGCTCCCGCCCGCCCCACACGCTGCCCCCCACGACCCACGACCCACGACCCTCCTCCGGCCAACAGACCTGCACGGCGGATCCTCCCGGCGGATCCTCCCGCCGGCTCCCCCACCGGCTCCTCCGCGCCCCGCAGCCCGGCCCCGCTGGCTTCCGGCGCCGGCCCCGCCCGCCGCCGCCACCTCACTTCCGAGGGGAGGCGCGGAGCAGCGGGGCGAGGGGCGCCGGGGCAGCCGCTGCGGCCCGGCCGCCCGCCCTCAGGCACCCAGCCGGCCGAACCGCCGCGGCGGCGGCCGGGGGGAGGGCCTCGGCGCCAGGCCGGAGGCCGCGGTTCGGAAAGGGCAGGCTGAGAGCGGGCCCTTCAGCAAAAAGGAAGGAAAAAAAAAAGGCGTGAAGTCACTGACAAACAGTCACCCGTTAGGAGCGGGCCGGCTGGGGATGAAGACAGCGAGCGCTCTTTGAAACTTCAGCCAAGAGTAGTCTTGCAAGGGAAATGGAGCTTGTCCCATTGAACCTGGCGAGGGATGTTACCAAGTAAAGAGAAAGGAATTAGGAGAAAATGCATGCCTTGTTTTGAATTCAAAGCGCTGATGAGCTAGTAACCCTGTTCTAAAATGGCCCCACAGCATGAATGAAGTAACTTGAAGGAATCTTTGCACTGAGAAACAATATCAAAACTGAACTGAAAGTCTGTGTGGCACCTTTTCAAGAAGTCTCTAGTGGAGCTGCGGCTCACTTGTGGAAGAAACAAAGGCAATTTCAAACTTGAAACTTACCTTGCTGTCCATGATACTCGAAGAGTAATGCAGTTCCTTTTTAAATGTGCATATCCTAATTGGGTTACTAACATATAGGAAACACTATGACACACGTAATTATTCTAAATAGAATCTCTGAGGGACCGTGTAATTCTCCATGCTTAGAACAGATGATGTATTTCACCCACTAGACTACAGGAAGATGTGGGAAAACGAAGCAGCGCAAAAGTATCACACATTAAGTTAGGCTTTCCATAAGCATTTTGACACAAATACCAAGTTTCAGTAGGTTGTATGCATATGAATTGTATTTAAAATAAGCTGGTTTTAGACTGAAAGTGACGCCTAACCATTAAACAATTAGAATTATTATTTTAAGAGGGAAAAAAACCCCACCCAAACATGGACATACAGCTATACCAGACTATTTATATTACTGGTATCAGTCTGATCTATGATGAAATACCTTACACTGCTCACACCACATTTTAAGTCTGCATGTATGACAACCAATGTTCCTACACAGGAAAACATATAGAATATGAAAAAGTGTGACCCTATTGTAATATAAAAGCCAATACCGTCCAGTTTTAAGTGTGCCACTTGCTAAAATGCTACTTCTGCAAGCAGCTATGCAAGCAGCTATCTAGCAACTCCATTCAGTAAAAGCATGAAAGGTCTAATACTTCCCTGTCAGTAATAGGAAAGCATTAGTAGTAAGAAATAGGAATTAAGTAGGCAAATAAACTTACTGTTCAGGGCCTTACCCATGCCCACATTTAAAGTCACAATGATCTAGCTAGATAGCTACTTTTAGTGCAGGCTTCTACTTGAAGAGAAGGGAGAAAGGATACACCCAAAATTAGGAAGACCAATTCAGTATGTGAACAGGTTAAATATTCTAAAAAAAAGTCTTATCAAATTAACAGCAATATAAAAAACATGTATCATTCTTGGTAATGGATCTTGTTCATGGTTTCCCACTTATTTTCAGTGCATACTAATGAAAACAATGACACTTTATGTTTTGTACTCCCGTATCCCAAATAACACTGAATGGCAGTTAGACAGAATGATTATCAGGAGACTAAGGGCAGATGTTAGGTTAAGGTGTAAAGCCTCATGCCACAATAAAGTCCAGATCAATAACTAGTATATCTGGTTCTGCTGTATATTGCTTTCCCCCCCCGCCATGCACTGTGTAACTTCTGAAGTATCTTTCCATCACAGAATGCCATGCTATGGCATGCTGCACTGAATACCCAGTGGCAACATACATACTTTGCTAATGGATCTCATTCTTGGGATACGCTTGGTCTGTGCATTCATTAATGCACACCGCGTGTGTTATGTTAGATCACATATTCAGACAGTAAAGTGTTGTAACACTTGTAAAAAAAAGCTTTTTCTACCCCAAATTTTCCAAGTTTGTCTTGAAATAATACTGATACTGCACGTCTAAAGAAAGTTCACAACAGAAAGTAACTTTCTATAACAAGAACCTCCCAGCAGTATGCAATTTTTGATCTACCCCCAAACATCACAGATGCAAAATACATTGCTGTCACTGAGAAGTAGTAACACTAATTTGGGTAAGAGGTAAATACTAGAAGTGACTTTATAAAGAAACATTTTGCATTCTGAAAGAGGAAAAGTTGAAGTACTTGCATAAGCCAATTCAGAGATTCTATAGTGAACGTTCCTTCCCCCCTTCCACTACTGAAGAAAACCTCAACTTCCAAATTGATTTTTTTAATATGTCACAGCTGCTTCTAAATACTTATTTATCTGGATAATTAACACTCCATCTTAAATTTTAGTTGTTTTCATTACCCAGACACCTTCAGTCTCCTTAGGAAAGGAGTACAAGCTTATTTCCAATGCATAAATAATATAATAGATGAACATACAGCTTTAATTTAGGGCAGAAGAAAATAAGCTGAAGTTTCACAACTTGAGCTTTCACTGAAGAATCTCAACAAGAACGTTAGGCAATCTGTCAGCAGCGTTACAACGCATTTGGCTTGTTTAACTACTACTAGTGAAAGAGAGAAAATGCCATATTAGCAGGACAAAACATTCGAAGTTCACTCTCCCTCTTCTCTGCATTTACTGCAAACAGAACAAGTTTTTAAATTTATTTAGAATCTGGAGAATTTTTGGTATATGCTGAAAATTTTATGGGGAGAATGGGGAAGTAGTTTCTTAGGGTAACATGTTGCAGGAAAAAAAAGAGGAAGGTTGCAGCATATAAGTATGTAAAACAAAACATTCTCATGCAAGCTCAATCACAACATAAAAGTAACATCTGACTATTACACTTCAAGTTAAAGAAGAACATTTTGTGGTGTGTAGTATCACAGGGATGAGAAAGAACATACTGGGATCACATCCGCATTTGCAGGCTTCTAGTAACCTGACAAAGCAGGAGGTAGTTTTAAAAACCCCACCCCTAATTTGGGAACACTTGTTGATTCATAAAGCAGTGTTAAATATAAGTGTCATGCTGCACAAGACTCCAAAAAAATGTCAGCCCTTAAATCAAATATATACATTTTTAATATCTGAAATATTTACATGGTGGAACCTTTACACGATCCCATTTGTTAAGAACAGTGTTTTCAAGTGTCCTCTCCAGATACAAAGAACTAGTAACTCAAGGTCACAGTTAAGTTTTCTGAACAGGTCAACCTGTATCCTTCAGTTAAATACAATATAGAGATACTGGAACACCTTTACTTAATTTGTTTGCTATTAAGAATTGTGTTTAAAAATTAAAAATGTTTTTGAGACAGTTTGCTCCCTGGAACACAGTCCTCCTGCAATCAAAACAGCTCATCGCATATTATCGATTTGTCGTCTTACCCAGGTATGAGATAAAAAATGCAGTTTACAGTACATCTCATCATTTATACCATATCAGCCTATTTATAAAACCCCATACAAACAAAGCAGGAAAATATCACCTTCTTTTTGTGGACAATAAACTGCTTACAGTAGAAAACAAAAGTTGGGGCTAGTTTAACAATATGGATAAAAACAAGACTTTGGATTTGTTTGAAAACTTATGCTTCAGTTTTTGTCAACTGCTATGGTCAGTTACATCCAAACAGGTATTTTTTGTCTAAATACTAAAAAAACGTTTTTTAAAAAAAAATATTTTTAAAAAATCCATCTGATCATTTTGGAGACAGAAGGAATAACAGGGAAGGGCTAAAATGAAATTGAGCAGAAGATATCCCAGGTTTAAAAAAAAAATCATTAAATAGCACTTACTGAATTGAGGTCCTGCTCTTGTTTTAACTGAGCAAAGAATAAAAAAATTCCTGCAATTTGCACTTTCTAGGAAAGAAGCAGAGCAACTGCAAGAGATAAGTTCCCAGCTTCATTAGTAATTCTAAATGGGCAACAAAGTACCAAGATTACAGAATAAAAAGTCTGAGGGATCTCCTTTTCCAGAGTCAGATGGAGGGACCAAATGACCACAAAGCTGTTCTGTGAAAGCAGCTCAAGCCACTTTTAAAACTGTATTCTGATCATTCCTTAAATAAAAAGGAGGGAGAGTATGCAAAAAAAACCCAAAAAGCACTGATAAATTGGCAGTAAAATAATGTCTTCATCTGTAACTGATATAGTTCCACATTAAGTGCAAATGTTTTGCAAAACAGGGGCTTTTTTTTTTTTCTTAATATTTACAAGAATCAGAGTAACAAAACAAAACTACCAGAGAGCGTGTACAGTAGCTGCAGCTTATAAAACATACCGGTAATTGTACCTTGTGAATTATAAAGAGAACCAATGCAGGATTCAGATAACTAACTGAGAAGGGTAAAGGGTGCCTCAGAGCAGAGGACAAAAAAATTCACATTTTCTACATAAAAAAATACAGGTCTCAAGTCTCTGAGAACAGAGAAAATTCAAAGTCTTTGAATGATGGGGGGGAAAAAAAGCCCAAAATTGAAATGGAACCCTAGAAGCAAGGAGAGTACTTTATTTCACTAGACCAATCTTCTTTGCTTCTGTCTCGTATATCAACAACCTCCACATTTTGACTATGAAAACTTCAGCTTCTTCATCTAGTACCTGTAGGAAATACATATTTTATAGATTATTTTTTAGGTTAGGCATTCCAGTTATAAAGACTAATTCTAGACACATCAGAACTACAAAGCAGAGGTATCATAATACAAGTTAAACCTTTGAGGGAGGCACAGGATAAAGCTTCAGTGAATTTGTCTGTCCTGTATTTATCACCTGACTTGAGTAGGCTCTAATTATATACTTGCATAATGCAGCTGTTGAGCACTAAGTGTATCAGTATCCTAAGTCTACAGAAGTGGCTTGGGAAGAATTTAAGAAGATACACATGTGGTATTTATTTTCCCTTAATTCCCTCTGCTCAATTTCAGCTTGGAACTTTCCTTGGATATTAACTAAGTAATCTCTCAATGTATTTCTCTTCCTTGGACTTATTATCCAGGCTTTTATTGAATACATGCAAACTTTTGGCATGCATGACATCTCTTACAGTTCCCCATGTCACCTACAGGTCACAGCAAGAACAACCTACTAACGTCTACTATGAATCTCTGACTCCCACCAACTTTGCCTCTAAGTTTCCTTAGTGGAAGAGAGTGATCAGTTCTTACTCACCTTTTAGTGTATGAAAACAGTGAAACAGTAGCATTATTTCATAAAGTTTCTATTTTCCAACACAGGCAAAAAAGAGCTTTTACTCCTCTAGAGAAAAGCCACCCTTTGCTCATTATTTAAATAGACCCACTAAACCACTAATTATAAAAATCTAGTTACAAGAATGAGAAGGAATAAAAGTTTATATTTCTGATGCAGTTCGGTTATTGCTGATTCTTAACTCTACTGTTAGGGACAGAATCCTTCTTCCACATTTCTGAATATTGAGAAATTCTGAACTGGGATCAGTAATTTCTACCTAGATGCTGTAACTGCAATATCATGCCTATGCTAGCATGATCTGTTTAATCAAAACAGCTTTCATATCTAATGCATGTTTTCTATGCATGTTCTATGAACACCAACTATTTATGTTACGGACTCCTACTATTTTGCAGAATTGACTATTAGCTTCAGTGTAATGTGTATCCCAGGTGTATCAGTTGTGCAATTTCTGCTTACCATGGCAACATCATCCAGTATGCTCTGTGGCGAGCTGTGAGCCATAACCTGAAAGAAACAAATGTTTTTAGACTGAAAATTTGGAGTAAACCATATAAACATCTTTGGACAAAACCCAATTACTTCTCAAGGATTTTGAATGCTTTGCACATGCAAAAAGTATTTGCAGTTCATTAGTTCCCAGCATTAGTCAGGGCTAAAATTAGTTTTGAACTACATGGGATTCCATCATAGTGAGTGATAGTTTATGTCTAGTTACTGAGGAACAAGCTCCAGAGATTCGGCAGGTCCTGTATTTGCTGCCTATTTTTGCATCTCAAATTAAGCTCTCCTAATTTAAGGAAAAAGCTCCCTCTCCTTCAACAATGAATTCCTAATGGAAGATGAAGGCAAAATTCTCCCTGGGTCACTCTTCATAACTGAATTTTCCACATGCCTGTTAAGTTTCAAATCTTTTTTCAGAACCAAAGTTGTCTTACAATACCACAGAAGGGCATCTTTTTCATATATATACGTGATTTCAACTTAACAAATATTCAACTTCTACTTTTTACTTTCTACTAACCACCTGTGCCAAAATACTATCCATTGCTTTGCCTCTCATACCATAGCCATAAAAGATAAACCAAGACAAGCCATTATGAATGTGAGTACCACAAAAGCTGGAGAGAGTTTTTGAAATTCCCTATTGATGAAAAGCCATAGAGTTGTGACAGATTTAGAAGGGCAAGTTATTAGAATTTTATTTGTAATTTGATGGAAGAAGCTATGCAGAATTTAGTTTAAACAAGTCATGCAACGGCTAAAAGGTATAGCAGAATGACTTCTAATGCTAACTCTACAAACCTTAGTATTTGCTTACTACTAAAGCAACAACAGCATCTAAAAAGCTGTTTACGAAGTTAATCCAAAAATGTATATATAAAAAAAAAAAAAAAAAAAATCAAGCTACTGGCTTTTTTCCCCCCTGAATTCGCACAAATCCTGTTTTAAAATAGTTAAAAACATTAATGGCCAGTGAGATATTAACTCTGAATTTTAATGATAAAATTACCAGTTAAAACAGCTGCTCCTGTTAACTGCTCATTTTATCCAGTGCCATATGTTTATCTAACAGATAACAGCCTCTAGCATATATACATTATGCATAAGCATTAAAGGAGGCAACTTGTAAAAAATTAGGGTACATTTTGATTCCAAGTACACCAACTCTCTCTGATGAGCAACATAACAGATTAAAGAGAAACTAAGAACAGACTGCCTTCAAATACAGATACCACAGTCATTGCTGCAGGTTAGATAGGGAGCAAACCCCAGACTTTACAAAGGAAATGTGAGACATTCACCTTAGAACAAACAAAGTCAACTAGTGTGGCTTCTTCTTCACCAATATATTCTATTATTTTCTTGTTGATCCATGGTCTAATTCGACGTTCCATTAGCGTCTGGAAAAAGAAAAGAAAAAAAACAACTTAATTTCCATCAACTTTACTGTCCTGAAACAATACTGCCAGATAGGCAGCTAGGAGACCCACATATCTATATAGCAGAAGATATATTTTGCTATCAGTGAAATAACCCTTAATGATGTGGCATCTGCAAGTACTTCTGACCACCATTCAAACATGTTTTTACAGGACCTTTTTCTCCCCTTCCATAAAACTGCTAGGCATTTTGTAGCAACAATTCAAGAGAGACCAAACAAAAATACACAGGCATACTTCAGAATAAGTACTATATATGGACAAGAAATACAGTACTGAAGTTTGATTCCATTTGATGATGAGGGTCCAATCCACAGGGGTCCCAGGAACACTGTTCTTCTAGTCAGTTCCAAGGTTTGCTTGGAAAAATTATGCTTTTTTGTGAACAGTTAAAAGAAAATCAACTTACTGAATCCACAATTGACCAGTCAAGAGGATAAGCAAAGAGCTCTGGTTTTGCTGTGGGAATCTTCTCAATGAGACTCTTAATATGTTTGCGTTTTTCTTCTGTATTAACACTGCCTTTGATATTGCTTTTGTCTTCTTCCCCATAATCCAGGGGAACAAGTTTCCTTTTCCGGGGGACATCATCACTGTCTTCATCATCAAATTTATTGAAAACACTATCCACAGCAAGCTTCTTCCTTTTTACAGCATTGGGCTGATTAGGACTATTGCAGGCACCTACAACCCAAAAGACAGAGTAACACATTCATAAAATGCAATGGAAGATAGTTTGCTCTTCACACGTTTCTCCAGGAGTATTGGTTTGTACGTTATATACGTGTTTGTGAATGCCTAGCAGTGGCACTTTAATCTCTCAAACTCTGTTATAAAAATGGCAAAAGAGGTAAAGATCTCAAGTCGAGTTTGTTCAAGATATTTGTAAAATGGGGTCATCTTTCTCTGCCCTGAAACCTATTAGCACCCTCACCGAGGGAGGACTATAGCATGAGTTCAGACCTTAGCAGAGGCAGAGCACAGAAGTAGAAGGCTGCAATGACTCTAGCTGTAGGAAAAGCATTAATCAGTTAGCCTAATGCCATACAGTCTCTCTTCATTCAACGTCTATCACAGTGTGAGCTCAAACTGCAGTCCCACTATAATATAATCAAAGTAATAAATGACAAATACACAAACCTTCTGGAATACAAATATACTTAGTTCTGCTCTCAGAACAAAATTTTTTTAAAAAATACTAAGAATTACGTACTAAGGAACTCTACACTCACATTCCATTTGCAGTTGTCATCAATTCATTGTGTTACTCTAAAAGGAAGAAAAAATCATCTAATTTTCTGTTTTTCTCCTTTTAAAAGAAGGGTCTTTGTGAATAAACATAACTATCTAAGGCTTAAATCTAACATTAAGGTAAAGAAGCATATGGAAATAACTAATCCCAGCTCAGAGCATTCCTAAAAAAAATTAAGCCTTCAGGATACCAAAACTTCTCTCCTTTTTTCCCCCTCCAGATTTTAGAATAATAGATATCTATAAAAAAAAACATATTTTCTGGATAGGAGAAAGCAAGCACAGCATCTGGATAACAACAGCTTGATATAAGTAAATCAAAACATACAATAGATTTGTAAAACTGTGTGGCTAATCAGCTTGACTTTTTTTCATCTGATCCCATAAGGAACATTATAATAAAATGTAAACTTGCCCAATTTGAGGCTAAGTCCTATTTTGGGCCGATGCTCCTCCGGCTGCTGTTGATCAGGTGAATTTTCATGAGGGATAATAATGCCACAGGGGGATTCATCACCAGGTGTGTTAGGGGTTGCATTTCCACTAGCAGAAGAAACAGATGGGGCAGAACTGATGGGTCTTAAGGTTGGTTTAAGGCAGGGCTTTTGTTCAGGCTCCTCCTCCTCTTCCTCTGGCTCTTCTCTTTTTTCCTCTTTTTCTGCCTTTTCTTCCTCTTCCTCCTCAGACTCTGGCTCTTGTTTTATTTGTGGCTGCCTACGCCGCTCAGCCTCCTGCTCCATCTACAATGAAACAGGCAATTAGCAAAAAAAGCAGCTTTTTCAAAACCAGCACTGTCTGAAAAGAATCAAAAGATCCCCTGTTTCCTAAAGGAGTCTCTATTAGTCAAGAACAGATATATGCAACTACTGCCATTATAATCAGAAATACCAGTTAATCCAAATTTGTTTCCAGATCTACGTTTGGATGGAGTTTGAGAAGTTATTTTCTGTTCCCAGTGCTCTTACTGTTTATCTGGACTTCTTTTTAAGCAAAAGTGAACAGAGCAAATATTAACTATCATATCTCTTACACAATTTCGCTCAGTACCACCAGGATACCAAGGGCTCTTTTTTTCCTATCAGACTAACAGCTACTTACCCTCTGGAGTTCTGCATCTGGATCTGGGTGTCCTTCTGCCAGAAGGCGCTGCCTAATTTCTTCTAATTCTTCCTTCTCTCTTTTCCTATCCCGTTCATCTGCTTCCATCTCTTTCTCCCTGTCTCGTAGCCTCTTTTGAAGAGCACTACCCCTGTAAAAGATATCGATTTTGTGCTTGACAGAACATCCCAATGAGAACCTCGTACCACAATACAAGAAATACCTGATACAGATGTATTGTCCACTAAACGAAAACTAGATTTGTAAGAGTATCTGGTGTCCTCTAGTTTTGTAACAGAAAAAACTAAGATACCCGTTCCCAACCTTACTATACAGAATTTACCCCATGACGTTAAGCAATTTAGACAGTATGACTGCCGATCTTAGAGAAGGAATAAAATTATTTTATAGGTTTTCACTTGACGAGAACCAGTTCTGCTAAATTAATTTGATGCAAATTTTAATTAGTCCCATGCTGAAGGATCTTCCCCATCCTTTACAGAGTTAACAAGCTTGTTCTTTGTACGATTTACAGCTTCCTTGTAGTGAGTTCTTTACAGGCATACTTGATCACTTCTCCCTGTCCCCACCACCTTATTTTGGCATTACACTGACCTCTGCTCTGCCTCACCCACAAGCGAAGTGATAGGAAGGAGCAGCTACTCCCAAGCATTAACCAAGTAGCAGTAAGGAGTTTGCCTTTTCCCTCTGGCACTTATCAAGTGACACTGAAATAATTTAGACAATTATAATCCTTACATTGTCACATAATCACTCAAATATAAACTCCATAAGCCTCTGCCAACATACCCCCAAATTCTGTTAAAATTAACAAGATTTTATTGTGAGGAATCAATACAGAGACATACCTGTAGTATTTTGGATCATCTCTGTCATCATCGTAATCTTCTAAGAATTCTTTTAACCGTTTGGCTTCTTTTGCCTGCAAGAAATTGAAACATAAGTAATGTTATAAAATGATTTCTGATTTTCTTTCCAAGACATTAAAATTTAGTAATATTATTAGTAAATTAATTTTGGATCTGCCATGCTTCAAAGTGAAAGCATAGAGTTTTCCAGATAGAAAATGGGAAAGTTTTGGAATTGCATCAACTTCCAGGATCTGTCAACTTACTATCATATGTTCAGTAGCGGATACTACATCCATCAGGTCCACTGGGATCATGTCTCTGATCTGCAGACTACTGTTCTGTTACTAGCATTTCAAAGGCTTTTTACAGATTACACACACATGCCACCTCTTTTTTTTTAATCACACAAGAAGAGGATCACGGTTCCCATTCTTCAAATCCGTAAGTCTGGTATTGGGTATTTTAACATGGCAACTTCAGTGTATTTTATCAGTACTGTTTTGTTCAAGAACTGTGCTTTTAAAAAAAGAATTAGTTATGCACAGAAACAAATCTAATGGATACTTCTAGGATAAGCACTCTCTTGCTGTGTTACTAATCCAAACCATGTGGCAGTGTATTAACGCACATGCCTAGAACTGAAGGGGGCAAGGGGGATAGAGAGGAGGTATTTTTTTCCCTGCTCTGATAAAATGAAAGTAAGTAAGCAGTTCTTCAAGGAAAATATAAATTCTAATATATATAAATTCTAACCTCTATCTAAGCAGTATCTTTAAACCAACAGTAAGATATTTCTACGCTAATGACAAGAAACAAATTGTCATTATAGTTGTAAATTCAGCACAAAATAGCACTGCTCTCTACAACTGCCACCCATAGCCAGCATCCAGGAGTATCATGAGTAGAAAATACCCTTGAGTCAAACATTTTTTTTCCCCTCTCAATCATTTAGATTCCATGTAAAACAGTGTGTGGGGTTTTTTTGTTGTTGTTTTTTTTTTTGGTTTGTTTGTTTGGTTTTTTTGCCTTTCCTGTGTCTCTTTGCATATTTTGCTTTGAAGCAATTTCCAATCCATCTTCCTCTTAGAACTCTCTCATAACTTCTCTGGGAGAATTATGAAGTGAAATAACACCACCATAATTTAGAATAACTTCTTTAGACTGTAGCACAAAAACAGACATTACAGAAAGTGTCTTTTCAGACAAAACTTCCAAGTGTTACATTGACAACTATCATCATTTCAGAGCTAATGAACTACAAGACAGACATTTACAAAGTGCTTAGATATATTATAGAATATTATATCATATATTATAGAAGGTTCAGGCACATGAGCAGGTTGGAAGTAAAAAGACTGGTCTAGTTCCACCTGCATGACATAAAACATATGGTAGGTTTTCCTACAAATCTGACACAAATACAAGTTACTGATGTAATAGTGTATGATGATCAAACCACAGTATTTTGCAGCTGCCTACTTCTCATTCTTTTGCCTTCACAAGAGCAAGCCACTAGGCTTTCAATGGTACTCACACTTATTAGACATCATCTGTTACAAGTCTATTAACTCCTTTTTTTAAATAAAAACATGCATGGTGCTTATTCAAAATATGAGCTTTAACAATATCCATAAAGACAGCAGTAGAATGTTCCATTCTAAATGGAAGCCAAAGAATAAGGGGAAAAAATTACAAGTAAAACTATAAGCCTTACCATTTCCCTCCTCCTTTCTTCTTCCCTTTCAGCCTCTTTTTCATATTCTCGACTTTTCTTCCGTTCTCTAATTTCCCAGTTTTTAAGACGCTACAACAGAAGAAAAAAACCACACGCTAATCTCAAGAACATTAAGAGCAGTGGTACTACGTTGAAGTTAGTTTGGATTATCGCTTAAAACCAACTGCATTACAATTAAGCAAATTATTTATTTATAATTTAAAACGCCAGAATAAGAAGTCCAAAGTTGCTCTGATGGGGACTTACATATTCCGCCCCAATTCATGTCATCGAAAGATTAAAAATGTATTTAGGAAAAGGAGAGGGAGAAGGAATGACATATTTTATAGTAGAACACTTATTATCATCCCTCAGAAACCATTTTTTCCTGAAGGAACCTTAAAAATCCCAACCTACCTCCTGATAAGCAGCTTCTTTTTCCCGCAGTTTCCTCTCTAGTTTTCGGCGTTCGTAGGCATCTTCTTCATCCTCTTCTCGGTCTCTCTTCTTATCTTTCTCCCGTTCCCGTTCCCGCTCGCGTTCTCGTTCCCGTTCCCGCTCTCGTTCTCTTTCCCTCTCTCGTTCTCGTTCCCTTTCCCGTTCTCGTTCTCGTTCCCTGTCTCTGCTTTTTTCTCTGAAGAAAAAAGTCCAGAGTTAAGTACAGAGCCTTCCTCTCCACTCAATCAGATGATTTAACTTCACATGCATAATGCACTGTTTATAGCATCTTGCAAGTTATTCTTCTTCTGCAATTGTACAAGATGATTAGCTGATAGAGCAATGGGCATAAATCAATACTTCTAACATATTCAAAACCCCATTTACCTAAAAATATTTATTTGAGCACTAACCATTAAATAGCAGTATCTACAGAAACTACACATGGCAATTCTTATCAGGCTGTGTTAGCAACTCTCCATATAAGTGAAAGCTAAAAATCCCACAAATAAAGGGTATGCTTAATAAATCTCTCATGTTTACATGGCTTACAAACAACTTGAACTCTACTGACAAGATGATTTGAAGTGAAACAGCTATTTTTTTTCTACAGTGAAGAGGGAGAAAGCAGCATCTAGAACCTAACATGATTAATCACAGTTTAAGACTGAAAGAGGAATTCCCCTGGTTTTACTTTAAAAAAAAAAAAAAAACAAAAAAAAACCAACAACCAAACAACTAAACAAGTCAACAACAACAACAAAAACAAACATATAACAAAAGAAAAGGTAAAATCTACTTAAGCTAAAAGATACCACAGACATAAGAGGACCTCAAGTAGGAATAAAGCTACCCAAGAAAAAAATAAGAGACTTGAGATATGCTTAAGTCATGGGTGGGTGGCTGCTTACTACATACTGCAGTCCTTATAATTCCTGCGCTGTGGGGGGAGACAAGTATTCTTCCTGGAAGGACTAAAGTATTCTTCCAATTTGTGTAAATACAACATTTTCTGAAGTTTTGATCTCCTGTTTTTACTCTGATCTTCCAAAAGGACCGTTCTCTTTTGAATGGCAGGTGATCTGCTGAACTATACGCACTTAGTAAAAAGCACTAGGAAAAACTGAAATAAATAGCTACTCAAGTTCATTTACCTTGATCTGCTCCGATCCTTGTTGCGATCTGAACTCCTTTCACGATCTCTGTCACGATCTCGGTCTCGTTCACGGTCCCGTTCGCGGTCCTTAGTTCGGTCACGATCCCTATCTCGCTCTCGTTCACGCTCCCGTTCCTTCTCCTTCTCTCGTTCACGCTCCCTCTCTCTTTCACGCTCCCTCCTTTCTCGTTCACGCTCCCGTTCCCTTTCTCTTTCTCTGCGTTCTTTTTCAATTTCCTGTCTTTCTTTCTCCTTTTTGCCTTTTTCCTCCTCCAGTTTCTAAAAACCAACAAGAGAACTTTCCTAGTTAATTTTGTAATTATAGGAACTGGATACTCCCGGCGCAACACACAAGGCTGGTAATGGAAATACCAAAACCGCCACTGATTTTAAAATATTAAAATAGGGTTTGGTGGGTATATTTTGGAACTCATAAGTATGAAATCAAAATGCAGCAATCACAAGACTAAGTTTCGTGCAAAAGCATAGATCTACACAGACCAGCAATCTCCAACCTTAGCAGAGTAGGGCTGGCCTTGTATTATAAGCTGACTAAACTGCACATACACAGTGCACTGCCAGTCACGATTCAGGTGGGCCACAAATTCCAATGACCCTGTAAGCCACTTGGGTACAAACAAAGTGAACTTCTAGCTGATAAAATTAATTCTGTTCAACTAGGAAAATATATTTCAGTGGAATGCTTACTGGGACAGTGAGTTGTTTCCCCAAAACTCTTGGCAGACCAAAACCGTCCTCTATGAAAACTTGGGTAAAGAAATTTATCCACTTACACGTGGTGCATGTGGTTAAACAGTGAAGAGAACTGCAACCTTTCCCCTTTTCCCTCCCTAAAAAAGTTCTAACAATTCATTGGTAAGAACTGGACTGCAGAATGGAATCCTTAACTTCCACCACTGCAAGATGGAAAGAGTTAAAAAAAAGGTTGGAAATAGCTCTTTTGAAACACAGAAACTAAAGGGTTACCTGCTACAGTTTTACTAAAAATTGTACAAAATTGCCACTTTTTTTTTTTTTTCAATTAGAAACAGTTCCTATGACCAGAATTCCTATAAGACAATAGAAAATACATCAACAGAATGATAGATAAATCCATCCTTGGAAGCAATTGTTATGTGTTAACTTACAGATGCTGTGCTAGGACATGGACCGCCAACACTGGATTAACCTTGCCTATAAGCTATGTTTCTGGGAGGAAGAGCAAGTACACGGTTCACAAATATACCAAATAACAACCAAATACACCAAATTGCAACCTGATGGATGCCAAAACACCGCTTTTTTGAACAAATATTGAGCAGAATAAACAGATTTATCCCCTTTGGCTCCACGTTACCATCACTGAAATGAAATTAAAAACCGGAACAATGAAACAGCATTTTCTCTGTGTTTTTTTTTTTTTTCTTTTCTTTTAAACAAAGCATTTAAGACAACTTTAAAAAGCAATCTTACCTGATAAATGTTCTTCTGCCACAGGCACAGGGACCAGAGAACCGACAAAGGATTACAGATATAAAGCTAATTCACTAGTGATTAATGTATCCAGTGAAACTACACTGCATTGATAGCACAATACAGGCAAACCAATGTTGGATACATTGAAATCACAAAAGGAAAAAGGGACTAAAAATGGTAGGAGTTGGTAGAAAACTGATATGAAAAAACAAAACTTAGATTCTATAATATACACTGGGCTGAAAACCAATTTCTAAAGGACTGTACTTTACAGGAGCTTTACAGTGTTAAACCTCAGCACGGTCAGATGTTAAACTAGGTTGTCAACTTTCAAAAATCCAACTTACCTCAAATTTCATATACTTTTAAAGAAAAGTTTACATACTGAAGTGGTTGATACTTACAGGTTATCTTAGATGTTCCAATAGAAATTTCTTTGGTTGAACTCCTGCTTTTTTGCCACTCAAAAACTTTGTTTGTGGTGAGATTTCTCAAGAGTGGGTTTATTTTTGTTTAAAATATATTCATACAAGTGTAAATATACACACACAAGTCTTGGCATATTATAATCCATTTTGTAGGTCCTAATTCTTAAAATCCAATTGAAAAAATAAATTGGTCTATTTTGCAATCAAAATCTGACCTCATCAACTTCTATCAGCCTAAATAAGATCTGAAAGGGTAATGGGATGGGAACGGTATCAGATAAATTGAAGTAACGAACAGAAACGAACAGGTATAATAATTATAAATCTTACCTTGAGCTCTCTTCAGACTCGTCCGTGCTGTAAATGGACGCCCCCTGCAATGCTGACACCCTGACAGTCTGTGGTTATTGTTTTATAAACTCATACCAAAAACATGCAAAGGTTCACTGTGCTCACTAGCCAGCTGCTAAAGATTCAACAGCCCCTTTTAAACATATCCAATATACACAATGACTACTTTCAGTTGATTTTTAGCATTAAGAAACCCAAAATAGCCCCCCCAATATTACAGATTAAAGGCAGTAAAATGCCCAACAGCTTCTGAAACAATGAAGCATGTTTTTTGTTTGCTCGTTTTGTTGGCTGTTTTTTAAAAAACTTACTACTTGTTTGCATCTTAGTACCAGTGACGACTTGGGGCTCGGAATTAAACACAATTCTATTGAAGTTTTACCACTGACCAGTTTCACGTTCAATTGCTGAGCTTCTCCAGATGATTTCTTCTACAATTTTTCTCTCGGTTTTTATCTCCAACAACTTCAGTCAAAAGAAAAACTGAATATGTGTACATACAACAATGTGTAGACACTTGTGTTTACATTGATACAGTTGTGTGAAAACATGGTACCATCCCCAGTGACTGCATGGGGTAAAGCTGAATAACACGGTCATACGTCACCTTGATGTACCTTCAACATTTTCTTTAACGTTGATTTGAGGGTATTTTGAAAGAAAAGTGTGTGCTCAAAAGAGAAGCTTGTTGATACTTCCCTAGGCCAAGGACCATTCCAGTCTTATTGGGGAAAAAATAATACCAACTTTAAGCTAAACATTAAAATAAGAACATTACATGCATAGTTGTGCTTTACTATCTGCAAGTATCATTTTCCAAAGCAGAAACATTCACAGATGCACTAGCATTAATGGAAACTTCTGTAAGTGGGAACCCTGAGGTGGGACTTGATGTGCACAAACATTTCCAAGCCAGTTACCCCTTTGCATATTTTTCTGAGGGGGCATCCATAAGTATAATAAAAAACAGAAGCTCATACTTACATCCTATTCCATGTTACTTTCCAAGCTGTGAGTTTCATCTTGCATTAGTCACCATATGATCTCTATCATAATGGTGGGGGTCAATGAATAGATTAGCTTTATGGGAATTTACAGTTCTTCCATGCATCTAAAGTTTGGTAAGTCTGGTAACCACTGACCTAGTTTTAATCTTCCCCCACTCTTAACTTAGAACTATTAAAATAAAAGACTTAAATTTAATTCAACTTTCAACTCTTCACAATATCTTGGATTATGTTACAAATCTACCTACAGAAACACACTCAAGTGTATGTCTTATACTGCAGCCCCGTTTAGCCTTTAGTTATAAATATCTTGACTTAATGTATGTGTAGAAACTTAAGTTGCCTTTATTCATGGTAAAGTGAGAAGACTGCAAAATACTCAGTAGCAATCAAAATCTTAGCATAAAGATGTCAAGGGCCACTTTAACGTGGTAGTTGTCTTTTTTTTTGACTTGTAAAGAACTACATGTATATTAAACCTCATAAAAACATCATTTTAAGTGATATTGCAATGTACTGATAAATTTTATAATAGTGGTTTTTTGGATTTTGAAAAAGCCTAATTTGTATCAAGTGCAAAAACAAGAATACTACCTTGTGTGTGTCTCTGAATTTACTGATCTCTCTTGATATCAGGTCTCTTTTGTCTTCCTCCATTTCTATAGCATTTATATCCTCCTAAAAAACAAGGGGGACAGGAGGAAAAGCATTAAGAGCCATCTGTACAGACACAGGAGAACAAGAGAAAAGCTGAAGGTTAGAAGTTTTCAACCAGTCTTGCAAGAGATAAATAAAGTCCTTCTGCAGTACCAAACCTGACAGTCTGATGTTAATGAGTGAAAAAAAAAAAAAAAAAAATAAAAATCAGATGGACAAGAGTCACAAATCTGGCAACTAGCAGTAAACATAGTCATTGTCAAAACCTACAATGTAAACGAACCTTGGTGATGAGTGGATAAGGTATCAGT
Organism: Tyto alba; assembly: GCF_018691265.1. Classification (NCBI taxonomy): domain Eukaryota; kingdom Metazoa; phylum Chordata; class Aves; order Strigiformes; family Tytonidae; genus Tyto; species Tyto alba. The sequence continues at coordinate 9,733,735 of NW_024881280.1, forward strand.
GGGGCCACTGGAAATCTGCGGAAAATCTGCGGAAAAATCCACGGAGATTTTTTTTTTAAAAATAGATTGCACACTACTCTGAAAAACAATGTTTTGTATGTTTGTACTACAAAGCAATATTGTATTGCTGTGATGTCATTTCTTTGATTCAACAAAATTACAGAAGAACCTCGCTAATTCTCCCTTCTCTGAACTACTTTAAGATACATTGTGAGGTCTCATATTAGTAAGACTTCACTGAATTACAAGTGTACTACAGGATATTAGTATGCTATGGTAGCATCATAAACAAGACTAAGCTACACTTGCCAATATAAATGATCAGTATATTTGCGGTGGGTATGTCTTGATTTTATTTACTCGCTAATTCGCAAAATTTGGTAGATTGCTCCTACTAACTGATAGTTAGTGCGAATTAGCGAGGTTCCCCCATGCTTGAAATTGAAAACCAGATTCCACTCACTCTCAGTTCCCCGCACACATTTTCAACTCCCCCACATCAGTCATGCCTTCATCCAGAACTAACAGATTCTGCTGCTAACACCAGTGGGAGTCTTCTTCACACCAAGCTCTTCAGGGGACGACAGCCCCAAAGCTGGTGAGTCCCCCCCGCCCCGGCCCCCCCAACAATATATCTGCATCCATCTTCCCTTTCCCCCCACCCTCCACAGTCCTTCTCTCCCCTCTCCTTTAAGGACAAGAGAGCAATGAGCTAGGACCATCTCTTCACTCCCACCTCTATCCACAGAGGCCAAAAATGGCAGCTTTCAAGTTTCTTTTCCTCCTTCCCAGTATGGGAGGGATGGTGGGGTGTAATTTCAACCCACAAGTGCTATGTTTTTAGAAAGAGCTTATTTGTCTACTTGACTAGCTCAGAATAGTCAAATTCTACATCATACAGAGCCAGCAGAATATCCCTCTGTTGCAGGGACATACTTAGCACCCAGCTCTTCCAAGACCGCAATGGTCTCTTACAATGTTTAACTACCTGGAATCATTCATGGCCATATATATATTTATATATATGTACCCACAGGACAATACACATTGTAACAGTGCTTGTAACAAAAAAATACAGCTGACAGCAATAGACAGTGACTCATTTGTAAATTCTCATCCAAGACAGCATCTTCTCCCAAAAGGAGGGAGAGGAAAGAAAAACAAATTCTCAGCTCAGCACTCTTATACCTCAGGTCAACCATGGCTAACAACATTGTGGGGAAGATATACTCGTTCCCCAAGGGAGATGTTGCTTCTTGCACCACACTTAAAACTCCATAAGCATTTGAAACTGCATTATTGCCTTGGAATAGGTACTTTGCAGAAGACTTAGGTGGGTAAAAATCTTGGTCAAGCAATTTTCCAATCTCTTTCATATTAGGTGCAGAATGGTAGGTGTGAAAGCCCATTTTCCCATGGTTAGAAACTTGGCTGGAAAAGCCAAGTCTGAGTTTGCTTATTCTTATTCCCCCTTCTCCAGTTTGTTTAAATCCATAAAAAGGTCATCCACAGAAGCAGGTCTAAACCAGAACATACATTCCTGCTTGACAGGGTTTTTTCTGCATTACACAATATATGAAATCCAGCTGATCAAATCCAGCCAAATTGAGACATGCATGTAAAAGTGATTTTGTAAGGCAGGAAGATTACAATATGCCTTTCATCCCTGAAGGATCCCTCCAAGGTTTGTGGGGTATACATATATACAACTAATGAAGCGCTTTCACATCTGGGGAGACAGCTGAAACCAGTTGGATCAAGGTGCACTACAAGAAATGCATATTTTAAGCAGAGAAGAATAATTTTGTCAAAACTACCAGAGCAGATTCCTGCCATTACAAAAGCGCCCTGGCATCTTTCAATGAAGATGGACAGTATGCAGGAACACTTACAGTTGTTTTTTAAATTCTCATCTGAAAAACCCTACACGCACATACAGATTAAACTGCACTAAATTCAGTATTTCCACCTTCAGAGGGATGAAAGGTCAGTTCAGTCCTGCCCAGATTCAAACCTGTTGTGCCAAGAAGTCTAGGTGCTTAGAAGCCTAAACCATCCTGAAGGGATGGTGTCTGTAACTGACTAGCTTTCAGCTTAAAAAAAATGAAACTGCTGCTGCTGACATCAATGCTTGTTGATTTGTTTTCTCATCAGAAGTTTAGGTTTAAAGTATTTGCACAAGGTTTGGCCATTATATAAAGGTGAGTTGAAGAAAAATCTGTTTTGTCCAAAATCAAAACACATACGTCCTCCTTCTTTTCCTTTTTCTTCTTCCTGGGGTGAGAGTCAGATTCCTGGGAGGGGGCATTGAGCTCGCTGGAATATTCTCGTATTAAGACTTCAATGGCCCCTTTAATTATCTGATCTCTTCTCTTCGTTTCCTCATCCAGTGCTTCATCGTCATCATTTGTCGTCTCTGGTCTGGAGTTCTAAGGAAAAATGGCAAAGTAACATGAATCAACAAAGTGATATTAATATTAGTTTTATTTCAGAAGTTCACCTTTGATCATCATATTCATGCCCCTACAGCACTTACTATTAAAAAAAAAAAAAAAAAACACAAAAAAACACACAGAAACCACATCACCTAAAGTAGTTATGAACTGCATTATTTTAGTCATATCTTTTCACACTGGTAATATCATAGTGACCACATAGTTTTACATGTGGAATGGCTGCAAAGAGCAAGTGTAGGATTGCAAAGTAAAACAGATAAATGGTGATTAAGGTGGTAGACAGGAAAAGAGAAAGCGCACGCACACTCACAGACAGGCAATCACTATAGTCCAGCTCATAGTCAAAAGTTTCTGCCTTGTATCCTCCAGAACTTCAAGTAATTTCAAAGCAGTTCCTCAAAGTCTTCCACTTAAGTGCCATGCAATACAAATGTCTACCTATAACTTTCAAGCTGCAACTTACAATGGGAAAAATATTCCTTGCACAGCAAACATTTTCTTATTGTTGCTCAATTACTTTGTAGTTCTGCATTTTTTTGCCCCCTTCCACCTTGCAGGGCAGAAAGGAAACACAGACAAAGAAGTGCATTTCACTAAATGTTACATGAAAGGGTAGAACAATGATCTGCATACTGAGCAAGGTAGCCCACCTCTTGATCCCCTGAATCTTTTAGAAAAATGGAATCTCACCTGAGAATCCAGCTGGGTATCCCGTCCAGCGATAGGTGGTGGGTGGAGTGAGGGGGAGGGAAGGGTCTGATGGAGCAGCAGCTAAGAATGAGGGGAAGGGAGGATTCAGTTGGAGCTGAAGAGGCTGACAGGCCAAGGAGAAGCAGGCTGAAAAGAGCTAGAAGGCAGTGACAGGGAGTGGAATTGAAGAGGTCCAGGGAGAAGACGTGGTCAGGGAGAGGAGCTAATTAGATAAAGTTTGCTTGGTGTGTCTCTATAAGAAATTGTGTTGTAGTGTACATGTTTGATTTCTTAAAAAAAAAAAAGTTGCAACTTTTGGATCTGAGTGGCACCAGCACACCAATGATGGTATGAAAGGAATCACAAGCAGCATGATTACGATACTCTTCATCAGTATTCCTTGTCAATTCACAGCCTTTCTTTGCACCACCAATCAAACAAACAAAAAAACCCCAAACCATTAGGAGCTAACCTCACTCTACAATTCGATGGAATCGGCACATACTGTTGTATTTGTCAAAGCCACAAACAGTATCCCTCAGCTTTATTACAATCAATCCTGTGGGATTGACTGTAACTCACAAGAGCTCACAGAAAACAAAATTAATGAGAGATGTACAAGAACCCCACTGATACTTTAAGCTTGTTTATAATATCAGCTGTGAAGCACAGTATTCTAGGTGATTCCATACTTCCTTGTTTCCCGTTGGCATGAAAGTGGCAGTCAAATCAAACCCTTACCTAGGTTAACCACTAGTACATTACTCCACCCAAACCCCATGAAGTCAGGACTCAGCTTTACTGAGCCACTGCATTTCATCCCATACACTGGGTCCACAGTCAAAAACGTGTCAAGTATTTCAAGTCATCATTATGCCTCTACTTCTGGCTAAATTACATGAAATAAAAGTACTTCTGTTTCCACTGTATTTTACATACCTATAAGAAAAATTCCAAATTAGAATTTTAAAAAATTTATCTGCTACAGTGTGGTTAGTATTTTTAGTTTTCTGAACAAGAGCCTCTTACTTTCATTTTACAGAAAATAGTTTTAAGTACTATCTTAAAGCATATGCAGAACTTCAGAATAGTTAGAGACCAAGCCCAGCAACTTGATTGTGATGTGAAATATATTATTTTAGCAAAGAAATAGATAAAAATCATTTTAACACAAGTCTGTCAGTGAACTCTTTGTAGTTCACATGAATTCAGCCTACCTGCGATTATTCCAGAACAGATCCTTACCTCTAGAAAGGAATGGTACAAAACCAATTTCCCCATCTACTAAATTTCTGTAAGCTGCCCACTGCCCAATAACTGCATCTTGTATCAAACTATCTATTCATTTCCTTTTCATTACTTTGTTCTAGAAGATCATCAGTGGAGGGGAAAGAAACTCCAATTCTCCTCAGACAGCTGATTTACAGATTCTGACAGAGTAACAATTACTTCTACAGTTTATATACTCCTAAGAGTTTCTAAACAAAAATGAAGTGACAGAATCATAAGGTATAGCACGTATTACTACACTTTAGAATGAATTACAGAATTAACTCTAAAGATTCAGTTGTAGCTTACAGATACGTTTGAATGCTGTTGAATTAGAAGCTTACACTTCACTGCCTTTCAATTTATCTTCAGACTCATTAATGTGATTCTGGCAAAATCCTAAACTAAACTAAGGGCAGACACAAGAATAAGAACTAAGAGACACACTCACAATCTGTTCTAGCAAGTACATTACATTGCCATCCTGCCAAAATAACACGTCACACATTATATACATACCCCATTAGAAGCCTTTTTCTTTGCTTTCCATTCATCTAGCTGAGCCTTTGTCTTCGCATCAACTTTGACTAGCAGCTTCTTCTCTCCAATCTGGAGGTCATGGAGCAATCTCAGTGCTCGCAGTGTGGATTCTGGTTCTTTGTACTCACAAAATCCAAAGGCTGAAATGGATGATTAAAATGAAAGGTGTTAAAGCTATTCAGGTAATTCACTTTGTGTAAAAAAAGTGTTTTGAATCAATAAACTTAGAACACTGGCACTTGTTTTTTTTAAAACCAGCAGCACACACTTCCTACAAAGTCAGAAAGATCCCTCACTGCATTAGTCTTTGATATAACTAACAGCCTAGTGAATAAGGTGAAAGCAATACATACATTGTAGATGCCCCATCCCTGGAAAACATTCAAGGTCAGGCTGGACGGGGCTCCGCACAGCCTGGTTTAGTTAGAGATGTCCTTACTGTAGGGAGGTTGGACTAGATGACCTTTAAAGGTCCCTTCCAACCCAAACCATCCTATGATTCTATGATTGTGTTTGTAAAGCTTTTGATGTGTCTGTCTTAACTAAGGAATACAGTCTGTATGAAGACATCTCAGGTGGATGTGCAATTGTCTGAAGACTAACGATATCTATTGACAGCTCATTGTTAACCTAAAGACGGGTATTTCAAACTAGGTTCTGCACAACAGTTACAGAAAGTTGTACTTGAGAAAAAACACCTTATGAGAACAAAATAAAACAAAGAATGATCTCTAGGAAAGCTGAAGAAACTGAGTTACATCTTAAAAAATAATTAAAAAACAAAACAAAACAAAACACCGAGGGAAGATATGAAAATACTAACAGCAAAAGATAGTAACCAAAATTGTTTCCTGTATCCACTGGATAAAGGTCACAAGAAAAAATACATCAGTTGAACCAATAATTCACTTTGCTGATAGGGAGGGAAGATAAATTTTACATCAGGAAAACCTCCTTAAGAGAGAAAGATAACACATAGTAATGGCAGAGACTATTAAGTGTTGCAAATACTCTCCTTTGGAGGTTAAGTCCAAACTGGTAAACCTTTCCCAGGGATGGTCTATAAACTCCTGATTCAGTCTCAGAACAGAAAGGTGAGCAAAATTAGGCCCCCAACACATTTTCCCATTTAACCTTTCTCAATTTTTTTTTTGTTCTGTCTCAATTCCAGGGACAGAAAATACTAGTCCTTTACTAGGAAGTATTTAGCAGTTATGTATCATATACAATATCTTCAAAATGTAAAAGTATTAAGGATAGCAATGTGTCAGACATTTTAAAAGCTGCCAGGTAGTAAATACAAGAGTCTGACTAGAGATTTTGAAAAGTATGAACCATTACCTTGAAGTTTTCCAGATGCTCCTTGTACTCTCTTCCAACTCAAAACCAAGCCACATTTCTGCATTAAAGATAAACATTATTAACTAAATATTGTTTATTTCAACACATTACAAAAACTTAACCACTTATTGCAAAAGATAACATGTAAAAAGGGTAGACACTACTAAAAGTAAAATATGTCTCTGTTCACTGACATCTACAGCTTAAAAAAAACCTGTACTCTTCACTTACTGACTTTAAACTTGCACATAATGGACTGCTATTCCAGTGAGTGGGACTAGCTCTGCTTTTAGTTTCAATCCACTGTTTGTGGGTCATTACTTCATCCGTTAGCCAGGGATAAAATTTAACAAGCATTCTACTGTACTTACTGCTAAAAGCTGCCGTATGAGCATGTCTGAGGCCTTCTCAGAAATGTTGCCTACAAAAACGGTGGTAGTGGGACCGCTGTTTTCATCGTTTTCTTTGTTCTTTAAGCCAGGATGTTCTTTTCTGGCTCCCAAATGTTTTCCCACCATAGACACTGTGGTAGGAACTAATACCTAGAAAGAGGAGAGGGTGTAAAATAAGGGTGTTGGGTTGTTTGTATTTTTATTTAAATCCGTAAGATGAAAGAATTGGGGATGCACATGTTTTTAAAAATTAAATTTTTCTATGAACCTTAGTTAGGCTTATGGAGTGATACACCAAAAAGTGGTTCAGGCTTTAACACTTTATAAAACACAATAAAATTTGCAATTTTCTGGCAAAGACAGACAGGAGAAAAAAGGTGTACCTGAACATGGCTACGGGAAGGTCTTAAGGTGAGCATACAGTAACATTAGGTATTATTTCTTCTACAAGTAATTAATTTGCAACATTTGAGTCACTGGAAGTTGAAGTACCTTACCTAACAGTGTAAAAAGCAAGCTGCAAATGGAAGAGTAACTTGGATTCAAAAGGTTTCAATGGACATATGACAGTCTTAAAGCTTTCCTAGAGTGAATAAACACTGCTTTATTTAATCAATACACAACCCAAAGCCTCTTTGGGTTAAGGAGCAAACATCTGTAAAAAACTGTACAGAGACAGGCACAATCATATGTTCCATTGTGCTGCACCCCTCTCCTTCCATCTAAGATTTAACAATACATATGCACCAAGTCCCTCTTCTCAAAACACCCTTTAAAAGTGTCACTTAAAATTTACTTTAATCAGTAAACGGAATAATGCATTTGTTCCAGTATTTTTGTCTTAAATATACTGGTTACCATGAACATATCCTCCTGTAACAGATAATACAATTTTGGGGAGATTTCACTTACGCAAAATCATAGAAATGGTAATTCACCTTGAAGCCAGGAAATAACCTTTATATCTTAGAGAGTGATTTCTTCCACCCCATAAATCAAACTTTCCTTCCAACTAGAAATTAGTGAGACAAAGAGTTCCTTCTCTCATATGCTCTTCCATAGATACATACTACATGGCAACTATTCCCTCCCCTCCAACAAGGGGAAAGAGAGCTTGTTTGTAAGCTTGCCAACCCACATCTTTCTATCTAACTCAGCAGTCCTGCACGATGGCCTTAGAAACCTGGATGAGGTGATGTCTCCAGAGCACTGTTAGGCCAACAAACTCAAAAGCAAGAGACCTGGAATCTAACTGAACTTACTGTATTGCACAGGAAGGCCACGTGTGACCCAAAGGCAAAGCCTAAATCATTGTATTTGAGAGAAGTACATCTTCTTGCAAGAACAGTAATCACTTCACCTTTGCAACTAGCAGCTCCAGATATTATTTCAAATTTTGTCTAGGTCAGAAATTAGCATAAAATTTGCATAATAGTTGCATTTAAAGTGAAGCATTTCCTTTCATAGTATGAACTCCAGTGGAATAGAGCAAAACAAAAATACTGATGACATCCACTAAATTTTACTCTCCATTTTATTTTGCTACCGTCTCATCCCCATTGTAATACTTACAGTTGGAGCAGGAGCCATTATGCCCATTGGTACAGGAATCATAGGGGTCCCTAAGAAAGACAAGACATTAACATTAGTCTGCCCTGTTGAGATTACTGATGAATAAAAATAAACTGATCACAGACATGATTTCCAAACCAGACAGCAATTTTGGTCAAATAAGAATTTCACAGTACTGATTACCAGTAATTCCTTAAGAATTCAAGCACAGCCCAAGTACACCAACATACCACGTCCATCCTGGTCACTTTTAACATGTTACCATTTCAACTTTGTGACAAACAAATCTATTTTCAAGGCACATTCAAACCACTGTACTGTTCTAGAAGATAGCCCTGTGATGGATGAGGCAGGGAATTCCATAAACAGAGAGCAAAAGCAGCTAGAGGCCTACAGGCAATAATCTCAGTCCCGACTTGCTCAATTCTTATAGTATAATCGATTCTGCATACAGCTCAGGGATGACGTCCTATAGAAAATGCCACCAGACTTCAAGCTGCTATTTATGGAATAGTTTTATAAAGGCAGCGTAAAAAACCCTCAATCCAGAAGCTCCCTACCTGCTGAATACTTGACTTGGCAGTCTCTAAAACTTAATTTGCAGTATTTAATCAAGTAAAACCATGCAATACCCTCCTTCCCACTACTAAATTCACTGGCAACTTTAAGTACTATCATGTGAGCCAATATCATAATAAAGGCTATTTATCCTTCCATGCCAGCTGCTAGAGGAAGTTAAAGATATTAAGTGAATGGATTTCAAAACTACTTTCTGGCCAGTAAAGACTTTGAGACTCAAGAACAATCAAGTCAATCTCACATTCTTCAGAGAAATACCCTCCAAGAATCCTAGATCTCTTTTTTCATTATACAAAAATCTTTCTTCATCTTTCACTCTCAATCCTTCTCTTTTGATCCTTTCCTTCGTCTTTCTTTCTGCTGTATTCATAAAATCCTAACCAAACTTCTGCAACTTACTGTTCATGGACTTGTTCCCCCACTTTCTCCAGTGCTTAGTCCTGAAACAACACACCTCCTCAGACACCCTCTCCAGCTTTCTCCTCATTCACTCTGGTTCTGCTTTGATTCCATCATTTATTTTCTCCATCACTCAATCCTCTTCTTCAGTCCCTTCATATTAAAGTCATACTACCTCCTATCCCTCCAAACCATTCAGAGAATCAAAAGGTGTATTGCTCTCCCATGCTCTCAGTTTTAATGCACCATGGCATCTCACAGACCAGGGGAACTACTCCAAGATAGAACTCTGGTTGTGAAGCTCTATAACTATTATAATTATCAAGATGCTGAACTGGGATTTTAAAGTTACAACTCAGTAAAGATACTAGTGTTATCACTGACAGTTCTCTGAAACTATCAGCCCGATGCTCAGCAGAAGCCAGAAAAATCCACTAAAATGTTGGGCATCATCAGTAAACATACTGATAATCAAGACCACAGGTACCATTTAGCTGCTATACAAAACCCTGGTGCTCCTATGCCTTGGCTACTGCCTACAGACCTAGTCTCTGCAGTCCAGGAACAGCACACAGTCTTAGAGAAGAGCAACCGCATGACTTAAGTGTTAAAGCAGCTGGTTTATTAGGAAAGACTACGCTGAGACTCTTCAAGTGTGGAGGTCTGCAAGACATGGAACATGACTGAGTTGTACAAAACCACAAAATGTAACTCACCCAACTCCCACATCAGAACTGGGGCAGGAGTGGGATGCTAAGTAGGCATTGAGTTTAAAGACAGACATAAGAAAGTAGCACTTTACACAGTCGTTAATGAACTTCTTAAGTTTGGTTCAAGAGGCGACAGTGGGGATGGACAGTATCAGAATGTTCATGAATGACGGGTCCAGAAAAAGGTAAAGGAAAAATGAAAGAACATACTCCAACATCCCTAACACTACAGTTATATGAGGGAACAGAATCATAAAGCAGGTATGTGCACGTGCCCACCCTAAATACCACCTTGTATTCCTACTGTCCAGACAATGCATCAGGCTATATGGACTGCTGGTCTGACCCACCACACCATTTCTTACATACCAACCATAATTTTATACATCTTAATGGTATACCATAATCTTCAGAGATGGCAAGAGTTACCAGGATCACCTCCTTATCAAATCTTCCACACTTAAGAGATGGAAATGCTAAAACTTCTTATTTTTAACAGCCGTATTTTTAGCAAAGCAAAACACTTTTCCTAACTTCAGTCTTACACAAGCAAACTGCTATAGCTGAACCTTTTCAAAAAATTATAAGCTAAGGTAACTAGAACATGAAATTTTGGCCAAACAGCTAGCTAAAGATAGCATTATAAGCCACTAAAATTGTGATCTTACATATGGAATCACTTCAGAGTAAGCTTTCATAAAGTCACTGTGGCATTTTCAACCCTATTAATACACTTGTGCTAAGAAATGAAAGATCCATATACTCTACGTGTTGAAATATGCTATCTGCACAGGTAGGCAAATCATATTTCTAGTGTGTAGAGAAAAATTTAATTCTCACCTAATACCAGGCTCTTCCACTCTACATACTGTTTGGATTACTAATACTGGAACAAGACTATTTATATAAAAAGTCAAACACAGCAAGAGAACAAAAAGATCTTTGATGCACATGTTAAGAAGCAAATGTTCAGAGCAGAAACTCATATCAGGCATTTTGAAATATTCTTCAGAAAGTTATTTTTAAAAGTATTTGGTGTTTTTCACACTAGTACATATAAACTGGAGCTAGCAAACAATAAAAGGTATGGTTTTAAAATTTTACCTGAAAATTCTGATGGCAGAATGCTACCTAATCAAGAACTCTGCCTTTAGCAGAAAAATAGATAATGTCTCATGAATCTCAGGAAAAAAAAACTTTAGAAAAATTAATGTAAGTAAGGATTAGCCTGATGAATGGATGTGTACAAACCATTCCAGAGTTCAGCCATCTGGTTTTTGAATGCCTTTATTGTCTACAAAACACTTGTGCACAACACAGCTTAAGACCATACAGACAGGAGTTATTTTCTGCAGCCCTTGTGATGAATTTTAAAGGGGTAACTCTCTGATGTATTCCTCTCTCCCACTCGCTCTGTGGTCTCCTGCCTTCAGTTACTGTTATCTATGCCGGCAACGTACATAAAGAAGGTGGTTCCAGACCAATGAATTCAAGTGTAATCGCAAAAAACAGAGGCTGATCTTACAGATAAACAAAGGAAAAAAAAAGTGGGATTAATTTTGCAAATATTAGAAGGAACGAGGAACAAACAGTAAGTTTGCAAGATGTGTGGAGGAAAGTATGGAAGAAGCAGAAGAAAAGAAAGGGGGGCTTACAAAAAAGCGGAGAAAACCAATGCAAAATGTTGTACCTTCTCTAAAAGTTACTCCTATATTTTCACACCATGCACACTCAGTGTATCCAGGTGTTTCCAAAGGCTATTACAACGTCTTGTTTGAAAGTAACTGAAAATCATGGTCTGCTGTCAAAACAGCGGCTCTTAGAACACTTAGCCTTAACAAAATTCACCACCTAGCTTCAGCCTCGGAACAAAGGTCCAAGACAAAGTCCGGTATTGACTCTAATGGTTTGTTTTCTGGTCAGAAGTAAGCAGCTTTTGGTAGACCAAAAGGAACTTGCTCACATGACGTGATCTGTGGGAAAACTAGAAACTCAACTGCAATGTACATGAATCACAGTTATTGAAATAAATTAAGAGCCAGTAACTTTAGTAAATAATGCAATTCAGAATAAAAGGAAATTTACTTCTACATAACTTACCAGGAGGTACAGGTGGAGGAAAGCCAGGGAACTGTGGAGGTGGGATCCCTGGTGGAAGCGTTGGGATTCCCATAGGAGGGCGATTCAAATGAGGTGGAAAAGACATTCTTCCAGTCACAATCTGACAAAAAGATAGAAAAGGAAACTTGTAGTAGTCAGTTCCCAAACAGAAATTACAAAAGCAGTGCAAATGCTAAGTGTCCATAATGATTTTAAGTCTTTACATGGATATTTAACTACAAACGGAAACTATTTTTACTCTTTTTCCCCAGGTTATGAATGTAGTATAAGTCTTCTTCCACAATGAAAAACAGCACTTCTAGGAAAGTGTTTCAGAATGAGGTGAAAGACAAAACTGTATCTGGCACCTCATACCAATGGTTTACAAGGAGTGAGAATTAAACATCATTTAACAGTTTGTACAACTTCTTTAAAGTAAAGCTATCTTTGCAGTATCTGAAAACAGAAGTAATCTTATAATACATTTTCAGTAAGGCAAGCAGTTCTCTTGTAAAATAAATGATCACACACAATACAGCTGGGGAACAAGATGAGAGAAAGAACTAACACATCCTGATGTTCAGCATTAACAGGATTTCCAAATTCCAGCACAGAGACAGTTAAAAGCTTGGAAGAGGGTTCTCTGATCTATTTTTAACTTCCCAGTTCACACATCTTCTAGAGCTCAAGTTGGACTGTAGCCCATGAGCTGAGAGTCAGTACACTACCATGAAGAGTAAAGGTTGTTTTAACATCATTTGCTTTTCAGATGATTATTATGTGTGTATTACTGACCCTGTAACGGACAACACCAGATAATAAAAAAAATCAAGATCACTCTTAACACAACTAGTGAGGCATGTATTCTTGCTTCCAATATTATCTCAGCAACCTTACATGGTGAAGTCTTCAAAAAAAGTTGGCCCTCAGTTCCAGTAAAAACAAAATTGGTCACCAGTATTACTGCTGAACATATAGGTGCATTCATACTGCAGTGAGGAAGCACTGGAGGAACTTCAAACCCACTGGACTGTGTGGATACAAATCACAAAGACACCACGTTACAAGCAACGGGAGCCCAGGTAGCTGTCTGTGCAAACATCTGTGTTTCTCAATGGCCTGCCTGTACAGACTGCTTTACAACCTACAGTACCGTATCTTCCCTGCAATAGTTTTCCAAACAGGCAACCACAAGTCAAAAATCAAAGCAGGCAGACTTGAGAAAAAGAGTTATGATAAGAAAAATTCTGATACATACAACAGACCTGTAGATTATAAACTACTTTCCCCAGCTTCCTGGCACTGAACACTCAAGAAAGAGGAAATGAGCTTTGCTGGACAGAGGTGTGTCTTCCATGCATGTGCAATAGCAAGCAGTTAATGACAGCCTTAAATACCAGAAGTAAGAACTAGTATCAGTACTCTACTACAATAGTAGACATATTTGAAAGAGCTAAAATATTATAGTAAGAGAATCATGTAACAAAACTATTCCCAGAGAGCCTGGAAACAACTATGAGAGAGAAATGTATATAGTGGACCAGAGAAGATGAAAGGGAAACACAAATGTATTTGGCAATACCTCTGAACATCACAACTTACTTATTCTGGTATAAGAACACTTAAATGACCCTACAGCATAATTCACTCAGTCACATTTACAAGAGGTTCATGATAATGGCATTCATTAATTGGGCCCAAAGGGCATTCCTCAACATCTAACCAAGAGAAAAGATAAATGCTCCTGTAACACAAGGTCTAAGATGGTAGAAGAAACATGAGAACAAAAGCAAGCATTCCTTCAACAGTTCAGTAAAGATTATTGTATGAAATATAGCAAACATAAAACCTTCCCTTCACTCCCCTTAGAATCCATATGCCCTAGAACACACCTCCTTTCTGTTACTCTTGAATTTTAAATATGGAATGGGCAAGAAAAAGCAGCAGAAGCGTACTGACAAAACATTTTAGGTGGAAGAACACTGTTTACTGTCTCTACAGACTACATGCACATCAGCCAACACTCCTCTACAACGTGAAGCTTGGATGGTGTGGAAGGGAACCAAACTCCTTTATCTGCCTTGGTATCACCATTTGAAACTTTTTCACCAAAAAATAGCCAACAGTCCCAGGAAAGGCAGGAAACTAAGATCTCTGAGGCTCTCAGTCCTTATCTATATTCCACGCTGACAGACAAGTGGATGAAATTCAAAGCTGTTTTGGGGCAGAACAGTAGAGCAATAAGCTATTGGGTCTGAGATGGTACTAAACAGGCTACAATAGTGTTACACCATCTGAGGTCCAGAAGACATTAAGGAGTAGTCTGTTAAACAAAAAAGAACCACTGGGAAAGCAATTTTCCAGGCTGCCTGTAGGTGCACAGTCCCTTCTCTTTCTCCGACAGGCACTTTGTCAGAGACACCATTTTGGAGAAGCTAAAAAAAAAGCTTAGGGACTAAGAGGTGCAACAGTTGTTTGAAATAAAAGATGCTGAAACATACTGTACTCAATGGATGTTACATACGCACGGAGGCAAATTTGGGGTTTTTAAAACTTGAAATAAAAAAAAAAAGCAAAGATTTAGCAGTCAGTGAAGTAATTGTTACTGCATAAAAGGAACAAGACTGTAAGAACAGATCAAATTTAGTCTTTCAAGCTTCTAGTCAGATGATGGGAAACACACCATTATCTGTAGGCTTCGACAACCGATTTTACTTAAAGCACTCTGATCTTATTTTTTTTTTTCCATATTTGTACACTTATTTTCACAGCAGCTAGAAAGCTGCCCTGTTACTGACTTTAATTCTTGCACGGACCAATCCTAGGCACCTTTGCTGCCTGTGATCAACACCAGACCTAAAGAAAGCCTCGGTCTCTTCCTTGCTACTATATGTAACTACCAATGTGAAACTGGCGGACTGAACAGTTAAATTCTGTTTCCGTTATGAAAACTGTGAGGATCAACAGATACCAACATTGAAACTGCTCACTGGAGAAGCAAGAGATCTGGAAGAGAGAAGATGTATCCAGTTTGTCGCAGCAGCCAAGATGATACAATGAAGGGAACTACTTAACACTTTTTTCTTTTGTCAGCAGCTAGACAACACACAAGAAATGTACATACTCTTCCAACAGAGGGGCCTCTGACATCAAATCTGTAAGCAATTACAAACCAGTGGGTTAGGTATGGTAAGTTATAAGATGCTAAGCTGGGTCTAGGTAGAATACACTTGTAGAAGTCTCAGGAACAGTATCTTGAACTTCCATGCAGCCTGTCCTACTACCCCGCCAGTACAGCTCAGGGATCAGTGTCTGATACATTTCCTGTGGTCTCAGTATTGTATATGGTGATCACCAAATTTCCCCAATATGTGCAAATGTGTAAGTAAGGAACTAAACAGTCCTGAGATATTTTTAAAACCTCTGTCGAAGGTATTACCTCAAGTGAAATCGGATGTAAGCTGCATTCTTGATAGCTGCATTTTAACTAGCAGCTCTGACAGATTAATTTGTGTGGATGTTACAGTGGTCACAAAGATACAGGGGTAGGGAAAGCAGTGAGCATCTGGCCTGATGCCATTCAAAATATTGAAATAACAACATCTTCAGCCCCCAAAATGATGGATTTATGTCAGGTCTCTAACTGAAAGCATAGTCAATTTAGGCTATGTCCATGCCCGCAAGCAGGGCAGTACAACAGGAATGGGTCTGTTAATCAAAACAGATGGAACTGAGACCTTTAATGTCCACACTACATGTTTTGGGGAGGTCTGTCCCACTGACAAATGCCCATTTGCAGGTAAAAGTGCATTTTTCAACACATTTTCATCCAAAAGGAACCCAGTTCATCCACTGGAATAGTAGAAACCAATGTGAAAAAAAGTTTCCCAAGTGAGGACTACTGAGAGACTTCCTTCAAAAGCACACTCCTGATCCAAGTTAACACAGGAATGCATGTGCACGCTTTACTGGCCTTAGGCAATTTTTGTAAACTGCAGATTACTGATGTCTTGGATGGCAAAATACCTAAACTTACTTTAAGCAGGCCCAGCTCAAATCCAACCCGAGCTATTAACTAAAGCAAGTGCTGCACAATCACAGCTATAATATTCCAGGTTCAACTTTGGCCTAGAAGGAGTTCAGCTGCTTTCACACACTACTCTTTTGAGTTAATAGGTCCTGGTGGAACCAAACACCACGCAGAGCCAACTGCACCAATCTTCTGAAACTCTGAGAGAGTCCAGAGATACCCATATGTCTCTACGGTTTGGTAAAATCCACTGAGACTTGTTAATGCTGAGCCGGTGCTAGCCCTGCTGGGACAGAGCTCTGTCTGCTAGAAGCCGGCTAGCTCTGACACACAACTTAGGACTGCATGGGGCTGGCTGGAGGGCATGCTGGACTCCAGTATCTGAGACCACACAAAACTCAAAATTACTACTAAACAAGGGGCGCCGACATTCATACGTTGCTGCCCTGTGCTGCTTTATTATTGCTGGCCCCCAAAAGTCCCACTAAGAGGGGACTGGCTATAAGAGAAGATTGTACTCGTCTGGCTGCACTGTAATTTTTTAAAAAATCATAGTATTCTTTAAAGTCCTTTGTTTTTTTTTAATTTATTCCTTTTTTTTTAATAAAGAGGTGAAGAGATATGTCAAAAACAGAATGTAAGTTTAATAAAAATCAATGGTAACTGATTTATTTTAACCTGACAATTATATCACCTACTCAGGGCAGCACCACAATTCCACCAGTGTCACAGGATTAATCTCGTCGTATCTCTGTGTTTACACACTGTAACTTCTATTTTAAAACCTGCAAAACATTTTAACCATTTTCAAAACAGTGAGGTTCCCCATGAAGCAGTTAGAATACTTACTATTGAGCTGCTGTTATACTAAAGTTAAAATTAACTGTAAAAATCCTGAAGTCTTAGTGCATAAACAAATTTAAATGTGTTTTCAGAATACGTACATGTAGTGTCATAAGAGCAGTGACTGTATGACTGATCTAGCTTGACTTCATTTTCTCTGATTTTAACTTCTCTCCAACATTTTCCCCAGACAATTGCTCTGCACCACAAAAAAATCTGTACACTTATTCTAGACTAAGTTGCATGAAATAGTTTGGCTAGCTAACCTCCAAAATAAGGGAGCAGTAAGTGCAAAACTTGTTTGGAACTTTGTTAAAACTGAACTATAATCCAGCTTTGATTAGAATCGTATTTTTAGATTATTACAAGAGCACCTGACAAAATCCACATGTAAGGTAAGTATGTAACACTATGATCTTTAGTAACACCCTGGTTAAAGAGATGTTATACCAAGATACCTGATTTGTATATCCATGTTATTATGTTTCACTGAAATGTCCCTATAGAAAAGCTTTCACACAAAAATGTTCTTCATGCTTTTTAAGAATTACAGTAATTCCTATTAAAGATTGTACAATGTTTTGGCATTTGATTCTAGTGTCAATACCTAGGCAGCAGAGAGTTAATAATAACTTCCTCTAATTTATGACAAAATATTTTATACCTTTTGTGTCATACAATGGGTGCAGCTGAGAAATGAATTTTTGAAAGCAACTGAAGAAAACATGCAGTAAACCAACCTATTCAAGTCAGTGCTATCACACTGGCTTTTACATCAGTCTCTACATGACCTATAGATTTTTAAGCCATTCCGTTATAAAAATAAATAACCTCTTAGTTTGTCAGTCATTTGAGATACTTTTTATATTATTGCTTCTCACAAAAAAAAAAAACCAACCCTCCCTAAAGGAAAAATCTTTTTATTTCAAGATGATTCTCTCAGTGAAAATGTCCACTTTTTCATAGAGCCCTCCAGTTTCCTCCGAAACTGCCTGCAAGCTAAGGCAGGCATCAGTGTCAAACACAACAGACATGGGGAGAGATAAAACAGATCAGATATTTTCTAAGTATATTTATTCCTGAACAAATTAAACTAATATTTGCTCAAGCCTATTTTTCAGAGGTGATCTAGAAAGTGTTCACTAGTCACCACAGAATTAAGTTGCGTTCCAATTTGTTGCTATGAAGCAACCCAAAAAGCAACATGCTTATCCAAACAAAAGCCTCAGTCTGAAAGCCCTTTAACTAGGGCTCAGTCAAGCTCCATCACCAGAACTTTAGGATCTTTTAGTTTCCAATTCTGTGCCTGTGCACCCATACAAAGCCCTCATCAGTCAAATAACTGACTCTTCACTGTAACTCTGCTATTAACTCTTCCCAAAACACAAACATGGCTGTGGCATTGCAACATTTATGTAAACGAGTGCTCAAGAGACAGAAGCAGAAATATGTGAAGCGCTATGTACAACGCCACTTCTTTACAGGGAAAGTAATAAACTGTCCTTTCGTCCTTCTTCAAATTTTTTCTGGACCATCTTCCATAAATGCCGATGCAATAGCTGAAACAACGCTTTCTTGCCCCCCTCCTTACTAAAAATGCACGTGCATACATTTTAATCTGAATAAACCGAGAGCTGTACAACTTTAAGATTTCACTTCCTGTAAGCCCATTAAAAAAAAAAAAAAAAAAAAAAAAAAAGTTGTATTCGGGATTTTCTCTGTATTTAAACAAGAATCCCTCTTTTCCTTCAGGTAGACAAAAGTCTTTCCATATAATGAGAAAAAACATCATAAGAAAAACATGCCAACAAATACACGTCACAACCGACAGGGATGAATCACTCCGATTCCTTTATGCACAAGCTCCTCACACGTGTTTTGAGGTGACCACCCCAGCCCACTCGAAGGACATTAACTTCCCTGCCGCGGTACCGCCGCAAAACGTTTCCTCGCATGACCCGCTTCCCCGACATCGGAAAGCAAAAATCCCACCCGCGGTCCGAGTCGGCCCGGCCCAGGCCGGGGAGCGGTTTCGGGCGGCGGCAAAGCTCCGCCACGGGATCGTCCGCTCCCCGCCGAGAGGCGCAGGGGCCTCGTCCCGAGCGTGCGGCGGGTTCCCCTCGCCCTTCCGCGGCGCCGCCCGCCGCCCCCGGGAGGCGGAAAGGGCTCCCACGCCTCCTGGGCGGGAGAGGAAGCGAGAGGCCCCCGCCGCCCTCCCGCCAGCCCCTCCCCGGGCCCGCTCGGCCCGGGCCGCCTCCCGTCACGGCCTAAGGGTGCGGGGGCGCGGCCTCCACTCAGCAGGCGGCTGAAGCGCCGCCGACTTCCCTCTCCCTCCCTCCCCCCGTTCCACTTCTCACCCCTTGGCTGCGGAGCGGGAGCAGCGCCCGGGGATGACGCAGGGAGAGGCCGCGGGGCCGCCTGAGGCCCGGCCGGGGAAGCCGCGGGCGCCGCTAGGCCGCCGCCACACCGCGCCGAGCCGCCACCGCCGCGCTGCGCACGGTCATGTGACCCGCCCCTTCCGGGCGGCCGCCCGACCTGCACCGCGCCGCGCACGACCATAGAGGTGGCAGGGCCAGAGCGCCCTCCCGCGCCGCGCCAGCACAATAACGCGCCACACCATAGAGCGGCGTCGGCTAGAAGGGCGAGGGGGGTGGAGAGGAAGGCGTCCTGGCCGCCATCTTTGCTAGGGGCAGGCGATGCGGCGCCTCGACCCTGCCCTGAGCTTCGCCATCTTGAGGTCAAGTCCCGTCGCTTGGGGCTGCCGGCGGCAGAGGCACGGGAGGTTGGAGGCCCTGAGGAGCCTTCGGCTGTGGGCTGGTGGCGGCTGAGGGCGCTGCGGCCGGCGCCAGACCCGCTAGTGCGGGGCGCCATTTCGGGCCGGGCTGCACTGCGACCCAGCCATGACGACCTGCACCTGCAGGCACAGCCGCCTGCGAAGTAGCGCCTGTTGCTTATTTTTAAATAAAGCGGGGTGTGGGTGTGTGTGTGTGTGTGTAATACGTGTTCTGGTCGTGTTCAGCAAATTTTAAGGGCCTAGAAATCTAAAACAAAATGCAGTCTTAGTGAGTATATGTGAAGATAAAGAATCATAAGAGCAGTTTGGGTTGGAAGGGACCTTAAAGATCATCTGGTTCCAACCCCCCTGCCCCGGGCAGGGACACCTTCCCCCAGCCCAGGGTGCTCCCAGCCCCGTCCAACCTGGCCTTGAACCCTTCCAGGGAGGGGGCAGCCACAGCTGCTCTGGGCACCCTGGGCCAGCGCCTCACCACCCTCGCAGGGAAGAATTTCTTCCTGGTATCTAATCTAAATCTACTCTCTTTCAGTTTTAAACCATTGATGTTCATCCTGTTGCTACAGGCCCTACTAAAAAGTCTGTCCCTATCTTTCTTACAAGCTCCCTTTAAGTATTGAAAGGCTGCAATCAGGTCTCCCCGAAGCCTTCCCTTCTCCAGGCTGAACACTCCCAGCTCTCTCAGCCTGTCCTCACAGGAGAGGTGCTCCAGCCCCCCGATCACTGCTGGGGCCTCTTCTGGACCTGCTCCAATAAGTCCACATCTTTCCTGTGCTGAGGACCCCGGAGCTGGACTCAGCACTCTGGGTGGGTGGGGGGTGGGGGGTGTGATAAGTAATAGAAGATTTTTGCTTTTGCTAAAAGTAATTAAACAATTACTTCTTAGGCTAAAGCTATTATTAGTACAATGATCCAAATTTTAAGAAAAGTAAAAGACTTTACTACTGGGAAAAGGGGGGAATTGATCTGAGGAAACACCAACCTAACAGCCCCCCCTCTTGGGATGCTCACCAGATGGTCCATATCAAAGGATGGTAACTCCTTTGCAATGGATTGAGAAAGAACAGAATGGGCCATCTCTGGTATCCCTTGTCCTTGAGATAAGAGAGGAACTGAAACCACTGAGCCATAAAAGACAAAGGAGCTGCAAATTGGCCCAGACTTGAAGGACAAGGTGTACATGACCACAGGACTGAAGAAAGAAGATAAGATTGTAGAATAAGCCAGGAGGCTGCTGAAGGTGTTGAAATGGCAGCTGGGTGGATAAAAGGGGGTTTGAAACTTAAACAATTTGGTGAGCCTGGACGGAGCAGCGACTCCTCGGCCACCCCAGCACTGCATTTGCTCTCTTACCTTAATAAAGATTCATTAATCCATATTTGGATGTGATTGGCCTTAATCTACCTATAACAGGGGTGTCTCACCAGAGCAGAGCAGAGGAGGAGAATCCCCTCCCTCGACTTGCTGACCACTCTGCTTTTGGTGCAGCCCAGGATACAGTTGGCTTTCATGGAAGGCTGTATCTCTGCTTAAAAAAATAAATAAAAAAAAAGGATTTATAGAGCAGAAATAGCAAGCACCAGTGTCTTAGGCAGCCATATGCTCAGCAAAAAGATGTCACTTTTCTACAAAGCAGTTGGGCCTCTCCCTGGTCTGCAGCTGGTAGTTTCCCTGACCTACTTTCAGCATTTAGACTACATTAAAAGACAATTTGAAGTATACAGTTCCCCCCAATGTTACATGCGAGACCGTAGTTGCTGTAGTTCCCACAAGGATGGCAAGCAATTGGAAATGGAAAGAGGAAGTGACTGTGAATGGAAGGAAGGGGGTTTACAGACAATACTGAGGTAGACCATAACATGAGTATATGCGCACAAAGTTGTTTAAAACATTTTGGATCAGCTAGGGGAAAAAAAAAAAAATT
The DNA here is from genome assembly GCF_018691265.1 of Tyto alba. NCBI lineage: Eukaryota > Metazoa > Chordata > Aves > Strigiformes > Tytonidae > Tyto > Tyto alba. Next base: position 9,755,371 of record NW_024881280.1, read on the forward strand.
ACTATCTCTATATTACATTTTCCACTGTTTATATACAGTTTAAGGAAAAGTGCTCAAGACAGGAGTCTAATGACACAATCCCCTCCACCTGTAATGGCAAGGAAAGCATTCAAAGTAGACACTGTTGACTTCTTCAGAACAAAGCAGAGTAAATCTATCTGACTGAACAGTCAACAACTGAGCTGGAACTAATGTCCTGTTCATCACCTTGCTTTACAAGATGATGTGCAAGGGTAAATATTTTAGCAGTACCAGGTTTAGGAAATACCTCAAGATTGAATGCAATTCCTTCCCCCATCAGAAACAGCATTTTCACTTTCTATTAATCACAACTCATTCCATGCAGCCTGCATATCCCCCTTCAACTAATACAGGTTTAGTAACTGCAATACTGACTACTGTTAATATTTAAAATAATTTATAAACATACCTAGGTAGGTAAAAATGGTACTCATTTTGCAGCTTGCAGGAAAACCAAGGAAAAGAGAAAGGGCATAAAAAGCATCTTCTGAGTTTCCTGTTTCTATGCTGTTGTCTCAGATAGAAACTGTTACCTGCTTTAAAAAGAAACGTGAAATCCAAACTCACTTGTACTGCTATAACAAGATTTTATTTACTGGAAACATTGCAAAGGCTTTCCTAATTTAGACTATTTTTAGACCATCTATTTTGTTTAGCCAGAGAAACAGACCATTTTGCATTTACTCTCCTTGTACAAATCATGAACATCAGCCTCCAGTATCCTTCCTAAACAAGGAAAAATAGGATCAGAAGCATCCAGTAAAAATATCTACTTCCACATCTCTACTCTTTCTGCTATTGAATTTTAGAATTACCTACAACTAAACCTATCCATGTTATTTTTCACCCTCCAGTTGTGAAACTGAGATCCCACTTTCCAGATACTGATCACAGTTCATTTTATTCAGTTCCACACTGCGGAGTCCTGAGTTTCATGCTCAAGCCAATCAAGAAGAGTGCAGTAGATGGCTTTAATATTAAAAGCCAAAATTAAAAGAGGTGCTTTTTATGTTTGCATATTGTTTTGCATTTCAAGAGTGAGAGATGGTTCCAGACATGCTAGGCAGCATCACAGGGAACAGAAGTTAAATTGTTTCTAGTCTATGCAACATTTTAAGTGTTTTATGGGTGAAACAGAGTTCTAGTCCACAGCTCCAGAATGACTGGGTAAAAAGGATCCACTACAGCAGAGGAGTATGGTCTTTATAAAACTGTGACTAATCACTGGGATCCTGGATCCTTACTGCCTAGCTGCTCTATCCCGTGCAGTTTCCTCTCTCTTCGGTATGTGCTATGTTACACAGAAATCAATAAAACTGGTTTTCAAGGAGCAGCTGGAATTTATTTTTGACATACAACAAAGCCAAATTTACAGTTATAAGGAGGGCATTTAAAAGATAAATTAAATCTACACTTCTCATTCCAGGAGGAACAGTGCTGCAATTTTTTCTAAGTAGGAAACAGTGGGGGATGGAAGTTTAGGCTTTATGCAGAAAGTAATGCCCAGGGCAACTTTGTATATTTTTGTAGTATTTTAAATAAAAGTAGCCTTCAAGCGTACTTTTTTTGACACCATGGAATGAATAACTGGGTTTTGTCTTCTCTTCCTCATATCCTTTAATTGCTCTCTCTAGCACATTACCAGTCTAAATAGACCCACTTAGAGGAAGATAGCTTAGATGCCAAACTCTCATTGATTTATTCCTTGATTCCCTGTGAATAGCATTATGAGAATTAAAAGTTTCTACCTCATATGTTTTAAATATATACGCTATCCAGAGTTTTTTTCACTCTGAAGGCATTTGGTTCAGCAAACGTTTGTTCCTATGGATGTCAGTTTACTGACTATTTTTGATTACTTTTTTTTCTGCAAAATACTGAGTGAAAATACATTACAAAAGAGAACAGGGAAGACAGTTACTGTTCCAGTCTTCACTCATTCATTATCACTAAACTGCGTAGAAGAGAAATAGATAAACTATGTATATACCTAGTTCCACAAATATATATAGTAGAATCTGCACATAGATAGTAGAACAAAAATCCTTCAGCAATACACTTGAATTCTGTCAGGGCCTTGCTCACTCCTAGTGTTAGGAACTTCCCCCATGCCTCATTTTTGTGGTAATTGGTCCTGCTGACTCAGTTTTGTGAAATGATATTTCACCTTACAAAAGGTGAACTCACAATCACTGTCTGCATGGATATCCAGTTATGTAATTTGGCTCCCTCTCAAAATTATTTGTATACAACCAAACCAGGGGACCAGACAACAGGGCATGTTAGAGCTGCCTGTCTATAGTTATCAACATGTAAAGTCCACTGAAGTGAAAGAGCACATCTCTTTCCTCCAGTGAGGTGTCCATTAGCATTAGATCCAAGCATCCAGCCCAAAACTCTGGTTACTTTAGAAGAGAAATTGCTTGTGCACTGGCTACACAACAAAAATATTTTCTCACGTTACCTAAATCACAGACTTTGGGAAACATGTACAGCCAACGGAAAATAACTTGCCCTTTTCTTGTAGCACCCTGCCCTTTCCAGCCAGCACCACAAGCCAGAAGCTCACTGCAGCCGTTCCCGGCCGAGGGTACATCCTCACCGCGGGGCTTCTCTGACCATCGCCTTCTGCATCCACCACCCGCTGCCGCAGCGCCAGTTTCTGACCACGGACCTGCCGTTTTTCAGCGGGTGTGTGGCTCTATTTCGGATCTGCAGCCTCTTTCAGCTAAACAAACGGCACCAGTTCACCCACCGGCTGTAGCTACCGTCAAGAAAAAAAAGAAAGGACAATAATGACAGCGGCCGGTAGCGCTCCTTGTCGAAACTTGGTTTAAGCGCCCGCGGGGCGCAGGCGAGCTGGGCTCTGCCTGGGTGAGCACCACGACCCGATCGCTTGCCGGGCCTGGGAGCGGCCACTTGGTCGCTCTCCAGGGGGTGGAAGGAGAGAGCTTCGCTCCGAATTTCATCCCCCAAACACCTGCTGGCGGCTATTTACGCTCCCGCAGCTCCGCCCGCCGGGCGGGGAGACAAAAATAAAGCTGCAGGGAAAAGAAAAAGCTGAGGAGAAGGGGGCGGAAGGGGCAGGAGCCCCAAGCCTTCCCCCCCCCCCCCCCCCCCCCCCAGCCGCCCTGAGGGGCGGGAGCGCCGCCTCACGGCATGGCCGCCGGGGCGGCAGCGCCCTCAGCCCCGCCACCCCGGGAAACCTTCCTGCTCCGCCCCGGGAGCCACAGGCCGGGCCTCGCCGCCCCGGGAACTACACCTCCCGGCAGGCGCCAGGGAGGAGCCGGCGGCTCTCCGTGAGGCAGCGCCGGACTACAGCTCCCGGCGTGCCAGCGCCATTCCGCCCTCCGCCTTCCCGTCTCCGCGGTGAGAAAATAACCCTCAAGTTCCCCGCGATCAGCTGATCCCGGCTGACAACGAGGGGAGCGGGCGGAGGGGGGTGGGGGGGTGCGGGTCCTGCCCTGCCCTCCCGGGCGCCTCGCCTGCATGTTCGGGCCGCCGCCGCGGCCCCTGCGGGAGGAGAACCGGGACACCCCCCCCCCCCCCCCGTCCCCAACACCACCACCCTGGGCGCGGAGGGGGCGGGAGGGAGGAGGAAGAAGCTACGGCCGGGACGCGACTCCTTAGTCACCGGGTGCCGGCGGGAGGAAGGGGAAGAAAGGTGGCCGCCGGCTTGTAAACAATAGCCCGGCTCGCGGCGTCGCCTTTGTTCCCGGCCCCCCCCCTCCCCGCCGAAGCTCCGCGCCCGCTGCCGCCGCTCGGCGGGAGGACGCCGAGGGCTGTCCCGCTCCCTTCCTCCCCGGCCGCCGCTTAGGACGAGGCGGCGCAGCCCCAGGTAGGTGCGAGGCGCCGGTCGGTACCGGCGTTACGTAAGGGCCGCCCGGCCCCGGAGCGGCCGAGCCGCAAGTGCCGTCCGCCGCGGGGCACCGCGACCGGGCCGGGCCGGGCCGCTCCTGCCGCCCTCCCCGCCAGGTCTCCGAAATCAGCCGGGGAGAGCGGGGTGCGCCGGGGGTCGGGGCGGGGGGGCAGGGCCGGGGCCCCGGGCGGCAGCAGGTCGAGACAAAAGCGGCTTCGTGCTCAGCCCGCCCTGAGCGGGCGGGGGGTTCGGGGGCCTGCTGGGGTTATTTGGGGCTGGGGGTGAGGGGGGCAAATCCGTCGTCTGCCAGCCTGGCCGCGGCAGCGAGCGTCCTCAGCCTGCGTTACTAGAAGGAGTGCACAAAGAGAACGGATTTTTGTTTATCTGGCGGAGCACATCAGGAAATTCCCAGCAAATAAATACTGTGAACTCTGAAGGAGGAGCTTAGCTGGGGAGTGAAAGCAGAGAATTTTCTAGTATTGACACAGTCCTCTCTCTGTGTCTGTACATGTGTATGCACTTGTGCATTTCTAACGCCTTTTTTGCCTCTGTGTCACCAGCTGCCTCCCTCCGATCTCTGCGTCAGGGAAATACTTGCCCTATAAGCTGAAGTACACTAGACTTTTTTTTTTTTTTTTTTTTTCTTCCCCTTATCATCACTGAAAATACATTATACAGCTAAGCAGAGAAAGAATGTATACCAGCATTTGGGTATAACAGTCCATGAAACCGGCCACATCGTTTAAGTTTATTTTGGAGAAAGAAAACTTCCTTTGTGCTTAACAAGACTCTTCCTGGGAGGCAGGTCGCTGTATGAATCTTACAGAAACATCTATTATTTAAAACTAAGTACAGACAACATTCCTGTTGAGTTTCGTTCCCCTGTGAAAATACTAAATTTGCAACTGGCTTTTACACATACCATTGTTCAAAAGAGAAACAGGAGGGAAAAACATTGCTTTAAAGAAATCTGAAGATGAGCGCCCACACACAAACTGCAGAGAAAGGACAGAACACAACACTCCTGTGCCAGGAAAGCTATGTTTGCAGTGGGACAGATGAAGCAATCTTTGAATGCGACGAGTGCAGGAGCCTACAGTGCCAGCGTTGTGAAGAAGAGCTGCATCAGCCGGAAAGGTTACGGAACCATGAACGGACCCGAATAAGACCTGGCCATGTCCCATACTGTGACTCCTGCAAAGGTGCCAATGGGAACATAATGCACGCCAGCATGACGGGCTCGAGGCAGATAGCAGCAGTGAGGTGCCAGGTGTGCAAAATCAATCTCTGTGTGGAGTGTCAGAAGAGAACACATGCTGGAGGGAACAGGAGGAAGCACCCCGTGACTGTGTACCATGCTGGCAAAGCCCAAGAGCAGGAAGAGGAGGAGATGGATGAGGAGACCAGGAGAAGGAAGATGACAGAGAAAGTTGTGAGTTTCCTCTTGGTGGATGAAACTGAGGAGATTCAGGTAAGAATTACCGTGGTTTGTTTGAACAGGCAAGATCTTTTAGTTTCTATGTTAGTCTGACAGGTTGCTGTGATGCATGATTAATACTTGAAGTATAACTGGCAGCAACGGTAACTAAATGAGGACAGCCAGTTAAGTGGCACTAGGTGAGTATCTTGCCAAAAAGACACAGCGCCTTGGAGTGGCCTCACGAGTTCTTCAAAAGGTCAGGTTCATTAAAACCTTATGTGTGGCGAGAGCCTCCTTTAAGAGGTTTGATAAGCGAAGCTGGTGAAAGAATTGACTCTGTACAGAGACACACACAACTAAGATAAGAGCTCTCTGTGCAGGATGCTGATCGTTCCTGAGCAAAACTGAACTGAGAGTATTGCAGTAGATATCCTGCAAATGGGAGTGCTGGCAGCCAATCTCCTACCGTATGACTAGGAGCAGGCATGCTACCAAGCAGTGCTAGTGCAAGACTACAGCCCCCTGCTACCCTCCTTTAGGATCAGTAAATCCATCTGATTTTTTAGGAATAGGATAAAGTAGAAATACGGGTCCAAAGTGTGCCATCCAAGTCCTACAGAAATCATGATGAAGCTGTATTGCTCGTCACAAGTGTTATTCCATGGTAGCCTGTTGCTGAAAGAGGGGGGGAAATTAGCCATCAACTTGGGGTAGGCCTGCTGTTAATAATGATGGAAACGCTACCTGACTAGGAACAGCCTCTTGGGAGGCATTATTTTAGAGAGTCTAGCATTCAATATATGCAGTTAATGGACTCTTCTGTTGGCCCATACATTTGGTGAGCGTAAGCACCTTACAATGTAAAAATACTTTACAAATGTAAAACCAGCAGCGTGTGAAACAGAGCAGGTTAGTTACACAACTACAAATTCAGCTTCATCTTCTGGCTTCCAGTTTGCATCCTTAGTGTTAAACCTTGTTCGGTAGACACTGAAAGAAAATGTGTAGTCACCTGAAGACTCAGTATCTGGTGGCTCTAATTTAACATATTCATGATACCAGCAGTAAAAAGAACTGTAGTAATGTTCTGATTGTTGGTACATTAGTTAATTTGTATCCATCACAGTAGCAGTCAATGTGTCTGCCATGCATTGCAAGGAAATGTGACTTAAGTATTTCGTATCTATTCTATACCATAGAAGAGTGTGTATATATATGCACACTGTAATTATACCATAGTGTAGCACAGATGCAGGGTACCTGGGTCACATTTTTGTCACTTCAGGTGTACTGACTGACAAATTCTTGTGGCTTTTGGAGGGGAAAGAGAGGAAAGGATGACAGTCCTTACAAGGTACTGACATAGGAAACACACTATGAAGGACACCAGTGACTGTAAACTGAGTGATTGAGTTTCAGGTGTAGTAGCAGTCCTAAGTTTGTGTGCCTCCCCTAAGTGCACACACATTTCCTTGTAATGCATGGCAAATACAAATACGGCTTTAAGGTGCAGACTTTTCAATAACCTTCATCTAGCCGCAAGCTCTGCTCTGAAATGCCTTAGAACAGGACTGTTGTGGAAAGCTGCTCACAGGCTGTGGCTGTGTGTGGTTGTACCAGTTTAAGTTACCTTTATACTCGTGAATCCATAAACCTTACCAAGGCAGACTCTTCACTGCCTCTTGCAAGCAAATGCATTGCTGTTAAAATGTCATGGGCAATAAAGCCAACTTCCTTATTGGGACAACAATGGTCCTTTATCAGATCATAGCATTTGATTAGAACAGGGTTGAAAAAGCTCTCCAAAAACTATCTTGCTTTGCTGTCAAGATGTTGAATCAGAGCTCTTCCATCTGGAGTGATCTTCTCTTCCTCATAGCTGAATACTTGCGTGATATCTCGCAGCCCAGTGTCAAAGCAGTTTGAGAGTTTTCAAATAAAGTATTTTCTGGCAACTGGAACTTCAAGAGTGCTTGCTATTATAGTGATGTGTCTGCTAGTGAGCATGAGGACCTTTATTTAGAGAGGGCTGTCAGATGACTAGCTAGCTCTGAAGGTATACTCTGTAGCATCACTTGCTCTTGAGAATACTGAACAGTCAATTTAGCTATAAGAAAGTGATCCTCAGTATTTTCCTTTGTGCTTGTCTTTAGCAAGATTATTGCTGATTACCTGGGGAGAAATCCTTAGAATGCTTTTTATGTAAACCAACTTTTTGTCCCAAAATGGCAAAAGAGCAGCAACTTGAAATGTGGAGGTGCAGGGTTTGAGGGTGTGTGGCTTTTTAAGCTTGAGCAGACAGATGAAGAATTTATCAGAATTATGGAGTCTACCTATCTTTAACTGTCTGTTTTCTGACCTTTGGAACTTTAAGATTGTTGCATTAGTTAAAAAATAAGAGAGGATGCAGCTGATTTGCTATCAGTGGTAGATTCTGCCATGTCAATGTTGAATGCTAGTCCTACAAAATTAGGCAGAACTAGTTATGCTGCTGAGCAGACACGATGGATAGAGATACTCGCTGATGTATACATGTTTACAAACCTCTGACTTGAAAGTGGTTCAATGAGATGGGAACACAAGGCAAAGAGATTTAATTTTTTTAGTTTCCTTTGTAACTTGGAGTAGTTAAGCTCAGGTGGCTGTATTCCATTTCATTGTTCCTGTTGGCTTCTTGGAGGTGGTAACTCTGAAACTGAAGGACCGTTATAGCACGTAAGCAATGACTGAGCTTGTTGCAGATCCAGCAGCAATGCAGATTAATCCATAAGGAGCTGTGCCTGTGCAAATTAGTTTAGCTGAGAAGTGGAGATTCTCAGCTTGGTCTCAGCACTGCACTGACACAGCTATGATAATTCTGAGATCTGCATAATTGTCTTTGTGCCATGTTGCACAGATGTGCTGGCCTGCTCAAAGCTTGTTTGGAGCTTTTTGCACTTTGCAGACATAACCATAAGCTCAGAAAGTTGAGGACTTCTTGTGCTTGTTTAAAATCCACTTAGTTAGGAAAGGTCCCATTTTAAACCACTGCACTTGTCTGTAGAGAACTAATGGTAGCTTAAGTTCGTACCTGTGAAATGCAAACTTCTCTGTGATGGTCATTGTAACAGCACTGTATCCGAGCACCTCAAAAAGAGGTTGGTCATCTTGTGTTAAGAAAATACCATTAAAGGTTAAATCCAAGTTTGCACTGCAAGTCTGTGGAAGAAGCAGAGAGAGGGGTTGTTCCTCATGGAGTCCAACCCCAGTTGTCTTGCACAACACACAGTGTATGCTTAGTGATTCCTGTGAGTTAGTCCCCAGCCATCTTGACCTACACCACAAATTTTCCTTTCCTTCTTTCAGGACTTATTGCCCCTCATAAGACTTTATTGACGACTTCTATCCGAAAACAAATCTTGTTCATGTTTTACAAATCAGTATCACCTGCAGTTTAGACTCCATCCTAAGTCCTCTCTCTCAGGCTGTATTGTGTAGTTTCTCTTTCCACAGTATTAAACCTTTGGCCTTATCTATCGCATATCTAAAGTTGAGACTTCAATCAAATTGTTCTTGATAACTGCAGCATCTGTTTGTTAATTGGCTCTGACATAGTCTGTCTTCCTTGCTCATCTCTACTCCGAATGATACTGTGGGGAGTACTTCCTCAGTCAGTTGCTTCAACCTTGTCACTGCTCTTGCTGCATCTTCCACATCTCCTCTTTGTGGTGTTAGACTCAAACTGCGTGCCTTCTTTCTTTGTGTGTCAATTTTCCAACTGATTCTCCGGATCTGCTCTGTCGAGATGTCAGCTTTCCTTTCGTATCGCTAACTTGCTGAATTTTCAAACAACCATCATTATGCTGTCACTAGTGCTGCCCCTTGCACACAGGAGGCACTGCCCTTAAGAACTTACAGAATCAATTCATTGATCTTTTTTAAAACTCCCCTGTACTTGTGGCTCTATTAAGAAAAATACAGCAAAACACAACAATAAAAATATGACTCCAGTTAGGATAATTGTTTTGAGTCCTGATACTGTCTTACTGTTTCTCGAACTTTTCCACTTGTGTGTATCTCTTGTACTTATGTTTATGCAGTTTCTGGAACAGTATCCATTTTTGCTTTGTCTTTATACAATATACCTTTGCAATAGAGTTCCTTAGCATAAAGCAGAGAGTTATTTATCAATTCTACAGTGAACTCTATTAACTATTGCTACTGAGGCAGGGGAGAAAAAATGCTTAACAACGCATAACAACAATTTGATATTTTTATCTTGGGGAACAGATGTTGAGGGTTCTTGCCACAGGATCAGAACTTGGCTGTAGTGTCACTGGTGGCTTCTACGATAACATTTTGTCCAAAGCCCTAATTAAGGACTCGGCACATACACTTTATAGATGTAGAGAAAGTCTTTCACTGACCCCAGGGGATAGGGGACATGCTTGATTGTTATTAGTCTGCCTTGAAGAGTTCACTGATCTTTGGTCAGAAACTAGCTCTGTCACAAGAAATTACCTAATTTTTGCAAAGAAAAATAAAAGGTACTGACTTTCTATCCTGTCTTGCAAAGGAGACAAGAGGAAAAGAATGTTTTTCCTCTAGCTAGTCACAAAAATAATAATGCTCAGCTGTATAATTTTATGTGGGAGAAAGGAGCGTACATTTATTACTGGGTCTCCCCTGAGCTCCCTTTCTTCAGTTAGCAGGGTCTTTTTGTTTTGCCAATAGATATCTCCGTTTCCTAAATCCAGCCCCATTCCTTGAGTTCTTTTTATTCTTGCTAGCAGGGATAGACACCTAAAGGATTAAGCTCTTTCACTCAGTAAATACTGAGCAGGATCTATATAATGCTTTGCAGTCAGTTTAGATGACGCAGAATGACCTGCAGCCCTTATTTAAATGCATACCGTTTTATACAGTCATTAAATAACCAGCCTCTAACAGTCCACATGCCCTCCTTTGTCCACCCTTGTTAAAAAGTTAACATACAATGTGATAACTCTTTAGGGATGCTAGCTGCTTTGTTTTTCTCACTCCCACTGTAAACCTGATGAAAGTTCTGGGATTTTTGCTCATTACCTACTGATTTGAGCCTAGCCGGTCTAGGGATGAAAGAATGGAGAGTCACTGGAATGCTTTTTCTAGTCAAGTATTCTTTTTCAGTCAATGGAAGTTAACATATGTTTTCTCTCCCAAGAGATCAAAATCTCTTAAGTTTTATTGCTTGCCTCTGTAGTAGAAAAGCATTTGTCTATCAAATAGTACTAGTTCCTGTGACACTCTTGCTTGATCTGCTGTTGGGGGAATGTGTAGGTGTTTGTTTTTATTTTTGTTGTTGTTTTGTTGCTATTTTTTTTTTTTTTGAGCTTTAGGGTACCACAGTCAGATGTAAGTTTCTGGAATTTTGGTCCATATCCTGTAAAGGGAAGAGTCACAATTGGTATATTTGCCATGTATGTAAAGGAGGAAGAAGGAATGTAGAATCATCCAAGTTTTTTAGATCAGTGTGATCTCTCAGATCAGGATATGTAATTTCTGTCCCTTATCACTGTTGCTGTACTATTGAGGAATTTTCCTCCTTTTTGTACACCAGAGAGGTTTTCTTGCCAAAGTATTTTTGGGAGTTTGCTGTCCTACATTCTATGAAATTTTCTCTTACTACTTTTCTATTTTTCAGTATTCTTCCTGCCCCAGTCTGTTATCAGTTTTGCAGATCCCTCTCCTACACTAAAGTGCACCATGTTTCTGTCCTTGGAATAAAGTAGTAGAAAAACTACTTAGTGATTGCTACTTAGGAGTGTTCTTTCTTTGCCTGGGTATATACCAGAATTCTGAAGAGTGTTTTTAGAAGGTGTCAGAGAAGCCATCCATTCAACGAATGCACAGCTCCTTTAATGATCTCATGCTGACTCCTAGCTAATTAGAACATAGCCACTTACAAATATTGCTTTTCCCTGGAACTGCCCTTGCACCTTCTTCATGATGCAGTTCTCCTGGGCTGTAATTAAAGTCAAATCTCTTGCTTGCTTCCTGTCTCTTTTGTCCATACGCTGAAATGAGTGCAGGTGTGGAAGCAAAGGAGAGTGTGTCACAGGTGAGAGAAGCTGGTAGCAAGCCACCCTGGAGTTACCCACTGTTTCATTCAAGGTGTTTCTGAACTTAAATGAACTTCCTGAACTAAATAGGGTTGGTGGGTGAAAGGGGGCGTTTTCGTGCTGCTTCTGCTGTACCCCATCTTGCATTGTCCAGTGAATCCTTTTGTGCTCCTGGGTGCTGCCAGCAGGAGCAGGGTGTGTGTGCTTTGTGGTGCATACAAGAAAGAAGAGGGAACTGGCAGCCTCCTGCCCTCCAGCCCTTCTGTCCTTTCCCTCTCCTCCACTGTCTCATTTCTGCAGGGTAGTGGGGAGGCAGATGTTGGTGCAGTATACGTTTTCCTTTTTTACCTGCGTTGTTAGTGCCTTGTAGGATTGCATGAAGGCTTAAGTTTCACAGTCCTTTGGCCTGCCTGTCAAAACACCCTGAAATTGGGAAAATAACCAGAGTAACTATTTTCTAGAGAGAGTGGACTTGTAATATGAGTAAATTTTGTAAATGCCCCCCTTAACAAGGACAGTGGTATAAAGTAGTGTCCTCACAGGTAATCTAGTTACCGGTAGTACTGAGGGAAACTAATAGTTACAGCATGAACTTGCTCTCTGACTTGCTGTCTTCTGGGCATGTCTCTTCACCTGGGTGTGGTCTCTGCTGTTACAACCTGGGACATTGGGGTGGTAGTTGGTAGCTCTGTGGCCAAAGTAACATTCATGGTGAACTTGAAAGGTACTTAGGATTCAGGATAATGATTTCTGCTTCATTGTTTACTGTTCTCTTTTTAAGAGTTAGGTGAAACTCTTAAATTAGTGTTATTTCTGCAGCAGTTGCATTTACCTTGAAGTTTTTATTAGTTTTGAGTTCTTGCAAAGGTAGTTTTTCAGATAGCAAACAGGTTAGTGGGCTATCTAGTCTTCCTTCTGCTTTCAGCAGTTTCATATAACTCAGTGGTCATCTGCAAGGGTAACTTCTCAGATAAGAGCAATATTTCAGTCAATATTGCCTCTTGGGGTAGGGGGGAATCCAATCAAATGGGATTACCTCCTCCCATGCCCTTATGTTTTTTCCTACCACTGTCTTAAAACCTTTGAAATAGGGTCTCTCTCTTTGAGTAGGGCTGTTAAACCGGATTTAACTCTTATCTCTTCGTCTCTTTCAGGAAAGAGCCCTGTAATAGATCGACATGGGCAGCCTCTACCCTTCATGGCAGGGACCTGTAGGTCCTGCTGAGACTCATTCTGTTAAGCTCTGTGCAAACCCATGAAAATACAGTCCCTGAATTCCTTTGCCAGGGCTGTGGGAAGGAATAGGATAACTTTGATCTGAAAAAGATAGTCAGTTCAGGGACACTATTTTCAAGGGAGTATACAGAGGCTGATAAAACAATTCTCAACAGAACCCTTAGGTGGTACTGTGGTGAAGGCAAATAGGTACAAAAAACTCCAGCTTAGAAAATACCCCTAATACAAATGCTTTCTTCTGGTTGAGCCAGACCTGTACCCAGTATGGGGAATAAGATCAAGAGTAGCTGAAGCTGAGGAGGAGTGTTGGAATCTAACCTTAAATCCTCAGAGTGTGTCTGTCCCCTCCTTCATATTGCCCTTCCTGCATCCAGTGTCAGGTCACTCAGTTTGGGCTTGAGGCTCTGTAGGGCTCCGAACCTGAAAATGCTGATGTCCACTGTCAGCTTGGCTGAAGTCTAGGAGATTACCAAGGACAATAATGATAAATATATTTAAGTGCTTGCTGGGTCAAAGATGAATAACTTATTCCTGAATGCTAGGTTGTAACTGCTGGTATGACATACACAGTTTTATAAACTAATTCATTGACACAGCCCTTTTGGGAAAACGCTCCCAAGCTACCATAAAATGTTTACATAGTAAAGAAGTAACTTCTTGAGAAGTAGAATTAATGGAGTCTAATTTGAGCTGTCTGTCTCCCATTATCCAGTGCTTATACCACATTTTCTGTCTTTTGGGTAAGAAGCGGTATGCGTGCTATCATGCACCAGCTGGCACGCTTACTGGTTAGCAAGTGTGGGCATGACAGCTCAGCTTACTGCTGAATCTTGGTGGTTGTGTGGAGTGGACAAGAGAGAAGCTTTTTACTCAGGTTATTAGAATCTTTTCTACTCTGCTGTTAAATTTCCTAAAAGTTTGATGAAAATAATGTTTTAGAGGCACTGATTTCTCTGTCAATTATGTCTATGTAATTGGATTATGCATTTTAAGTTATATGTGGAAGACTCAATTAATGGTATAAATGAGATTTTCCATGGGAAGTAGTGCAGAAGAAAAGGTATAGGAGACAAACTAAGGTAGGAAACCAGAGCTGCTTGGATTTATGAGTCGGTCAGCCTTGATTCTTCTTGAGCACCTGCTTATCATCAAAATCTTCTCTTGTCTGGAGGCCTCTAAAAGCTGGGAGGGAGTAATGGCCTTCTGAGGTCCTTTCCAGCCTGAATTAGTCTATGATTTTAGCAGAAACAGGATTATATATATTAGCAGAATTAAACAGAATTATATATTTAGCAGAATTATGATAGTCTAGGGCCTCTCTCACTGCTCTACTGATGCCATGGGTTTCATAGCAGAGAGTTTCTCCTCCTCACAGGCAGCTATCCAATCCTTTTTCTCAATTGGTAGCAAGAAGCATTTGGGAATGTCAACAAAAGTTTCTCCTGGGACAAAAGCAGGGAGTTTCCAGCTGCTTTTTTTAATAGCCTGTTTCAGTTGAGTGGCTGGGGTGCACTTCTTTGCATTCACGCACTGTCTTTCTGGGAGTGACTGTGAGGAGCTCTGCAGAGATGTGAATTTTGTTGGCAGCACTGTGCTGTGGTGCAGGTTATTCTTCTCAGATTTGTTTTATAGGCTGTAGTTAAAGGAAGAAATCCGCTTCATAGGTTTCTGTCCTGATTGTTTTCAAAGTACACTGAAATTCTGATGTAATGACCTAATGGAAGGACCTAGGACTTCAGGCGTGCACTCATGAGACTTTTGTGTGAATCTACCTCTGGATAGGAGCTCAGATTTTTAGAGTTAAAGCACAACTGCCAAAATTTAGAAGCTGTGTCATAAAGAACTGGTCTGTGTTGAGGTGAGCAGCTCTGACAGATCTGTCCTGTTTCCAGGTTTAATGATTGATATGATACTCTGTCCTTAAGAGCAATTGCCTAAAATTGTCTCAGTTTTGTGTTTTAAAAGTTCAGGGCTGCTTAAAAGGTTGCAGATCTTGTTTTAGCTTGCTTTGCTGTTTCTCCCTCTGATTTCAGGCATTAGCTTTATCTTTTTTAAATTTTTCTTAACTGTGAACAGAATTACTTGCATTGCCAGTGTGAAGTAATGCTTTAAGGGAAATAGTATTTTTTTTCCCCCACTTGATTGTTTTGACCACTTGTGCTTGAAGACTGATTTGTTTCAGCTGTTTGCAATTTTATGCTGGTATATATTTGGATGTGCTGTTACAAATCTTGTAGATTATTTTTCCATTCATTGACAAGTGTGTTAAATTTATATCCTCTTTGTTGATTTAGTGGCTGTGTATCGGAAAATATTGTCACATGATAGTTGTCAAGACAAGTCTAATGACTCATAAATTTAATTATTTGTATGATGGTATCTCTCTTGATTGAAGAAAATGTGGTTTAGTTATTAAAAATACTCTGTTAAAACCAGGTCAAGCAAGGAGTAAGATTTCAAAACGCAACAACAGAAGTACCAATGTAAGTCAAAATGACAGTGTAAGACTAGCAAAAGAAAGCATTCTGGTGAATACTATGCCGAGCACTCTTGACTTTTGTTTTGAGCTATTGTGTTGTCGTGGTACAGCTCTGACTTTTTGTACTGCTTCCGTAAGCACTAGCAAGCCTTAAAGGGTTCATAAAGAGTTTTAAAAGGAGAAAAGTGTGGTAAAAATGTCTGATTCTCTTAATGTGTTTGTTTTGCCTGGGGGCAGATTTAAAGCTGTGTAATTACAGGTCATTGGAAACTCTGTTCTATTTTATGGATTTTGTTCCTAGGCTTTTAATGTGTTATTGTTTTAATAACACTGTTTCCAAGAAATTCATAAGCAGGAATGTCATTTTAGCAATTCTTGCTTCTTGTCTCCTCCTAAACAGTTACAATTTTATTATGGCTCAGATCTAGGAAACTTATGTGAAGTATAATAGATTTACAAGTATGGGTGGCAAGGAGGCTTCAGATCTAAATGTGTTCCATGGCAGCGTGGTGTGTGTTTTTGTGTTTTCCATAGAGAGGACTTGACAGCTAAAGTTCTCTGTTTTTCCTGCTGAAGACATTCACCTTCAGTTCAGCTCAAATAGAGTGGAGTTGTGGGGCTGGATGACAGTTGCTAACAGAAATGTAGTTAAAACTATAAAAGGTGGCTAAACAGGATTTTAACCTATGATGGAGTAAAAACTAGTATTTCTAGAAGAAATAGCTCTTCTTCTACGAGCTATAACAGAAGTGTAAATGAGTCTCAGATACTAGAAATGGCAAAATAGGGAAGGGGCTGGAGAGGTACGTCTCTTGTCTTAGGTTAGACATACAAAGTTTTCATTCTTAATTGACATTGCTGTGCAATTTAAGGAAGGTTTCATGTTTACGCTCTGCTGTTCGTGTCAGACATGGAACTCTTGGGTGACATGGGAGTGGACACAACTATGGAAACACGAGTCCTTTGCTCATCCAGCAGAAGGTTGTACCATGCCAGTTTCTTTAGAGATGAGAAGCAAAATGGAGAAGTGGGACTTGAGCCCAATGAGGATTAGTACTTCCACAGTTATTACACCCACTCTGACTTTAAATGTCTTAAAGGAACTTGCTCAAGGGAAGTAAATTTGACTACTGATATACTGATACTGATATATATCATTCCTGTGCTCAGCAGTGGTTAAAGAAGGCAAATGCACAAGAGTAAGGAACACCCAATGACATACAAGCATATTCAACAAAAGGAAGGGTTTTTTTTTGGCTGTATTGATTTTTTTGGTTTTGTTTCCTCCCTACTCCCACATGGAATTTATTGTAACAGGATGTTGCAGAATCTAACACTATGACTAGGTTCACAAATGGGTTAGACAACCTCCTAGAGGATAGGTCTACTGGTTCTCTACAAGACAGGAGCTACTGGTTGCAGCCACTGCTCAGGAAGTCCTTTGGCATCTGACTACTGAGAGCTGGTAAAGCATGCTAGGAAACATTTACTCTTTTCATGTCTAAGTTCCTTCTCGCCCATCACAGAGTCCTCAGAGATGTGGCATTGGATCAGCTGGACTTTGGTGCACTCTTGTGTTCTTGGGTGACTTGTCCGAATCACTCCTAAATTCTGTACCGTGAGGAAGTCTGAAAGAGCCTAGAGACTTAGAAGGGGGTAACAGCTCAGTACTTTGTCTGATTTGATATTCAGCGTAACTTTTTTCCTGGAGTGATCTGCATTATTGATCTGGAACCGATTTTTCTTCTGTCTGGCTCAGCAATCCATCTCTTCTTCCCACAATAAGTTGCCCTGGTATCACAAGTTGTTAAAGTACATTGAATGTGAAAGAAGGCTGGTGATGTGGACATTTGCATTAGCTCAGCTTGAGATAATTTCAGCTGCAGCAGAGTTTCTGTGAGTTGACTCCTGTTTCTTAGTAGTGAGAATGCATTGCAGACCTACCCTCATCCCTGTGGTCCTGATTGTCCTTTGTGTCTCCTGACATTACTGATACAGGCCCTTCCACAAACTCTCCCAAACTGATACCAGAATAATAACCAGTGCTGCCTAAAAGACCTTAGTTATTAGTTGTCCTGCCAATACTTAAGAAGCTGTTTTTTGAAGACTGATATTTCCTTGTGCTGTACAGGGAGTGCATAATCACTGACTGGCAAAAAGAGGGTCTGCCACTTTTATGGCAAGAAGTTTGGGAGAGTGAGAGTTAAAAACAAAACAACCTGGAGAGGAAATTATCATGTTCCTTTTTGCTTACATACACATAACATTATTATACTATCAAATCTGTGACTGTGTTTAGGAGCTATCCCCTGAACCAAGAACTTTCTTTCATCCACAGAGACATCTCCAGAGATACTAAGAGAAACTGCATTTGTCATCTAAATTACCTTCCTGATGACAAGCTAATAATCCCAGCTACCAAAAAAGCAGACCCGTTTTTGTGCACCTATAACTTGAGTGTATCTTGATGGTCTCCCACAGACACCAGAAAAGATTCTGTTGAGAACACTTTGATTTCTCTATATCCTGTTTTCTTCCACACTGTGAGGCTGCCTTGAGTGCTTTGAGTCCGTGAGAAGCTACTGCAGCCCCACAGTCCACAGTTTTTCTTTCTGCATGCTGTTCCCAACCACAGTCTGGCACACTGGCTATTTTTTATTTTTTGGCACACTGGTTGTTTTTTCTTTTCCTTCAAAGTCTAGATGATGCTGATAGACTTTTACCAGAGCAAATGGGGCTGGGTGAACCTTAAACTAATTTGCTGATCTAAGAATAAACTTGTTCAAAGAAACCATTTATTACCTCATGGCCTCTGCAGATCGTGTATCGTGAGACCTTTGGACTGTACTTGAGTGGGGGAAGTAGCCAAGGAGCTTCCAGAAGTTGAGAGGCGGGCAAGAGGGGTTGGAAGCCCTGCTCCTTTAAGCTGTCAGGGATTCTCTGAGGAGAGAATTGTGACAGAGGAGGTGAATTTAATCCTTCTCAAAAAGCACCTATGTCATATTCTTCCCTGTCACGTAACACATGGATAAAACCTGTTAGAAGAATAAAAAGCAAATGATAAACAACCATAGCCAGAAGCATGAAACCTTTGAAAGCCAAGGCCATATTCTGTAACAAAAACAAGGCAGGCTTTTGTACAGAGCCCTAACCTGTTTCATTGTTTGTTTATCTGTTCCCTGTTGCTCTAGTGTCTGAACAGAAAATGCCCTATTCTCTAACCTAAATAGCATGATGCTTGTCACTGAATCTACATCAAGCCAAAGAGAAGTTACGGGCTGAAGGCTGTCTCCTCTCCTTTGGTTGTGTGTGTGTGTGTGTTTTGTTTTGTTTGTTTTTTTTTTTAATAAAAGCACCATACAGTAAATTATGAAATGTATCACTGAGGTAGTTGTGACACTTCTGTAAAAACAAGTTTGACCTGCTTCGACCACTTGACTCCAGTGCACAATTTTGCTTCCTTATTCTCTGCCCCTCCTTCCAGCTGAAGGGTCTATCAGCTGGGGAGCAGTGGGAGCAGCACAGGCTGTGTCTGAGAGCCCCTAGCTGTGGATAGATGCAGCACAGCCGTGTGAAGGAGGTTTTTCTCCCTAAATGGGTGCTCAGCCTCTGTGGATGAGGCAAGTTAAGGTGACAAAAGCAGGCCCCTGTTTTGCACCTGAATCTGGATGTTTGCCAGGAGACCCATGCTGCTGAGGGTGTCTGCCCTGCTCCAAGTAGCTCCAAGCAGACTTGGAAGTAGGGTAGTGCTCCCTTCTCTGAAAGGATTGCCTCGGGGAATGGGGTGAGACACAAGAGGTTGCACTAGACAGGTAATCACAGTGAAGCCTCTCTTCCAAAACAGCTGTGTGATGGAACAACCTAAATCCCATTGATGTGTATGTGTTAAACTGCTTTCTGCTATTTTGCTTTGGACTTCTCAGTGCTTCAGAAACTTTTGATGAAATCTGAACAGAAAGTAATCGTTCTTGTTGACATTATGAATCCTGAAACCAGCTGTATGTTTCAGTGTTGTCTACTCCAATTGCATAGTTAAATATTTTTCTCCTTTTTTTTTTTTTTTTTTTTGGAAGGTAAGGAATGAAGAAGACTTTATTAAGAATCTGGACTGCAGTCCTGACCAGCATCTAAAGGTAGTGTCCATCTTTGGGAACACAGGGGATGGCAAGTCTCACACCCTTAACCACACTTTCTTCTATGGCCGGGAAGTCTTCAAGACGTCTCCAGCCCAAGAGTCTTGCACAGTTGGAGTCTGGGCAGCGTATGACCCTGTCCGCAAAGTGGTGGTAATTGATACAGAGGGCCTCCTGGGGGCCACTGTCAACCTGAGCCAGAGAACACGGCTGCTGCTGAAGGTCCTAGCCATCTCTGACCTGGTCATCTACCGTACTCGTGCTGACAGGCTCCACAATGATCTCTTCAAATTTCTTGGTGATGCCTCGGAGGCTTATTTAAAACATTTTACCAAGGAGCTAAAAGCTACCACAGCCCGCTGTGGCCTAGATGTTCCTCTGTCAACTTTGGGTCCAGGTGTCATCATCTTTCACGAGACTGTGTACACCAAGCTACTGGGCTCTGGTGAGTAGGCAGTAAGAAACTGAATTACAATGTGCTAAACGCTATCTATAAATTATCAGGTTGCATTGAATATTCAGTGTTCTTTACTACCATGTAAAAGATGTGGTTTGGGTTTTGCTCTCACTTGTTCCAGCCAGGGAGCCAGGCTGTGGAAATAGCAGAGCACTCCCTGATGGTGATCTGACTGCCCCAGATCCGCTAGAATAATCCTCTTAGCCAGCTGGACATCGGCACAGACTAGTCATGGTAGGAGTTCTGCCAGCCGTAGGAGGGGTCATCGTGCAAGATCATATGAGTATGGGTGATATGGCAGACGAAGGTGAAAACTGAGACACCCTGGGATTTTGGCAGGGATATGGAGTATCCTGTTGCAAAAAAGCTAAAATAAAACTCTATGTAGAAACTAGGATGGGCAAGAATAATGACACTGATGAACTTCTGTACTTCAGTACCCTCACTCTACCTTTTTAAATTCTGTGGGCCAACATCGTTCTGTGGTTGTGCTGGCACAGAGCTGATGGTTTGACATCACTTTTCTCTGTGCAAGTGCCTGATACGGCCAAAGCAGCAGACCTGGCATACTGTTATTCGCATCAGTGTTCTTCATCAGTACTTTTAACTTGGCTCGTGTCATACTGCATTATGCATATTTAAATTGTGTATTTTATTTGTATGTCTGAGTGAAAGGCACTGTTCTGTGGAAGTCACGGCATGTTTTAGTTTTGACTATGTAGGGATCTAAATTTCTTCTCCTGGTCCCATTTTTTCCGTGTTTCAAAAGACATGATGAAACCTTTCTTCTTTCTGTCTGTTTCTGATGCTTTGATGAGCCAGAGCCCTAATGAACTGGCCTGCAGTAGCTGCTGCCTGTGAACATCTGGAAGTCTTCTGCTGTGCAATACCACAGCAGCTCCCTGCTGGCCCACATTCTCATTTTGGCTTTTCTCACCAGTGAGATCTTGAGCTAGTAGAAAAACTTGGCATTCTTTCTGGTTATTATTAGAGTGACTTCTTAATTACTTTTAACTTATCTGCCAAGGAAGTTCCATTTCTTACGTACCAATTTGCTGAATAGCAATGCAGAGTTTCATGTAGTTGTTGAAATCTGCTGTTTCAGCACTTTGGATTTAGTGACCCATAATGATAGTTGCACCTGTGTGCGAAGCCAGTGTAGTAAAAAAATTACATTTTTACGATCATGGTAGGAATACGAAAGAAACCTCTTAGCACGTGGATTTGCAGCAAGCTGTAACCATCTGACTCGATGGATAATTGCAATAAGTGTGTTCATGTAGTTTTAGGGCAGGGAAGAAGGGGTCTGTCTTATTCTGAAATGCACAGCTGGTACTTGGAAGCAGGCAGAACAGTGTGGTTGGCTCTATGGAGTCTGACCTGATGCAAGGAGTTCTGAAGTGCTTCACCATATACAAAAGGTTGATAGAGGCTCGGTCTTCCTTGCTACAGGGTTGGCATGGAGAATAAGCAGCCGATGTGAGGTTCACGTCCTCTCCTTCCCAGGTGCTAGGATTAGCTGTACCGGGATATGGTCTGGTGAGAAGAGCCAACAAGTGTGCTGACATGGAGTTTCCTTGTATTATGTCATAAATTGCTTCTTATTCTCGGTATCTGTGTTTCCAAACCTAGATGTTTCTGGTTTTACCTGTGGAACTTGGTCTTAGAATCTGAAGCTGTGTATCAAAAAACAGGGACTGCTTTTGGAAACACTTGGTTTCTTTTCCTTCTTGTAAAACGTAATGGTAACTGCGTTCCAGATGTATTAGAAGGCTTAATTAGGAGAACTAGTACTGTGTTGCATATGAAAGCACTGTGCAATTATTATTTTAAACAATCATTGTTTATATACTTGCTGATACTCTTACATATAGATCATCCTTCTGAGGTTCCTGAGAAGCTCATTCAGGATCGATTTCGGAAGCTAAGCTGTTTTCCTGAGGCTTTCAGCTCAATCCACTACAAGGGAACAAGGACCTACAATCCTCCAACAGATTTCTCTGGACTTAGGCGAGCTGTGGAGCAGCAGCTGGAGAACAATACCACTCGGTCACCTAGGCAGCCTGGGGTTATCTACAAAGCACTAAAAGTAAGTGGCGAAGAGTTCGTCACAATCTTTATTTGCATCACTGTGCTAGTAACTGTCAGTTGCAGCTAATAAAGGTAGAGCAGGTAAACCAGTGACAGAGACTTGCAGATGTCTGGAGATAAAGCAAGTCTTCCATGAAGATGATGATTTTTGCATAACAGTCAGGTAGGCTGGGTAGGTTTTTTTTACTTTAAAACAAACACACACCTTTGCAAAGTCCCCAAAAGGTTAAGATGTTGAAGAGCAAAACAGAGCAAAAATCAAAAAACTGAGCTGGGAAGAAACTGACTGGGGAAGAAAAAAAATAACTGGTGTTGTGACAGGCACTTAGGGACAGTGATTTACAAAGAGGAGGCCCAGGAGGAGTTATTGGTGAAATTCCTAAAGATGGCCTCAGCACAAGGGAAGGGAATGCAGGAGACTTGGAAGGAGTTAATGGTTGGCAAAACCTAGCACTGAGTGTAGTGTAACCCCAGGGCTAGGAGGCAAAAAGGAGGAAGGAGTTGTGCTGGTAGCTAGGAAGCAAGATGAGATCAAGCCAAATGACGTACCATTTGAGGGGTGCCGCATCAGATCAGAAGGCTGATGAAAAAGACTTGAAGAGAGCAGCTGGTGATTTTTTTAGAAGGTTCACCTTGCTAGGATGTCAGAGGGATTTTTGGGTCTTCAAATTTGCAGTCTGTCCTACAGGTTTCTGCACATTGCTACCACTACCTGATTAGCATCATATTTTCACTGGCCCGAAGAGAACAACTGTCATCAGGGAGGGGTGGGCAGAAAGGGCATATTTGCAGAAGAAGGTAGTGTTAGCAGTTTTTTCTGATGTTAGTCACAGCTGTTGGAACAGATAGTTCCGGATGTTCTGTATTTGGGGTAGCTGAAATAGAGAGGGAACTATCAGGGTGGCATGTACACAGTTCCTTGCATTAGGGAGCAGACAGGCAGCAAGGGGACAAGAGCTGGAGTGGTTAATTCCAGTTTCCTTTCTAGGACTTTACTGTAATAATCAAGTACTCCAGTTTCAGATGTAGCTGCTAGTATACTTAAATTCATGTCCAGTAAAGTGGTTGCTGTACTCAGATCATTACTGACTACAAATTAACTTCTTTTGCTTCACTTCCTGAGGACACGAGGCTTGCTAGAGATCTGTGTTCACGTCCTCTAACTCTTGAGTCCATTGGTCAGTATCAGCCACACTTGAAAGATCTTAAAGCTCATTTCCTTGAAATTCTGTGAAAACAGATGTCTGTGTAGAGATCTTATCTGAGAGAAGCTGTGGTGAGAGATACACGCATGTCTGTGTGTGTGTGTGCGGTCAACCCTTGCTGGACAGCAGAGATGCTCCTCTCCAACACTCCCTGGGAGGGGAGAGGGAGGAAGAGGAAGGCAGGCAGCTGCTATAGTGACCTCAGCTGTAGGGAGAGTTTCAGTTAGACCTTATGCCTTCAGAGATATATCCATCAAGAAAAACCCTAACTATCTGCTTTGTTCCAGTGCTTACTTTTTTTTTTTTTTTTTTTTTTAACACCCAAAAGAACTGAAAAAGTTAAGTGTGCCAAGGCTAAGGATTGGCAGTCTGAGAACAGATGCTCCCAGGAAAGGGAAGGAATCCCTTTGTCTCAGTCTTGTAGTTCACCAGAGGAAAGCAATTGTTCAAGGAGCTGGAGGAAATCTCAGGTCAGCACCTTGAGCCAAGGGGCACAGAATGTGTCCTCATGTAGTGTGAGAAATGACTGAGTTTCCTTCTGGAGGCTTCCAGAATGCACAAGCTCTTTTAGCAAGCACTCTGCTATTTCGGGCACGGGTTGTTTGCACAGAGGTGGATGTGATCTTCTATCACCTATTTCTACTATAAAATTCAAAGCAGGTGCAGGAGGAGAGGAAAAGAGTAATTATCTTACAAGCATTCAGGTCACTTCCATACAAGTGCAAGATTGTCTTGCTTGGTTTCTAATCCTTGTCGTGATTTCCAGGTTAGTAAGACATTATTTGTTAGCTGTGTACTCTCTCTTTGCCTCTCCTTCCAGCAGAGAAACCCATGCTTTCGCTTGCAAAAGCTTTCATAAAATGTCCGCATTGCTCTCAGTCCCTTACTAGTTCATTCTTTCCTGTTTGACAGGCTCTAAGTGACCGGTTCAGTGGGGAGATCCCCGATGACCAGATGGCTCACAGCTCTTTCTTTCCAGACGAGTATTTCACGTGCTCCTCTGTGTGCCTCAGCTGTGGGTAAGTAGATGAGACATGCACCCTCATCCTACTAGAAGATAGTCCTGACCTGATCTGCAGACATAGAATGTGAAGTTGCTGTGACATCTTGACACCTGATATCACCCATCACCAGCTAGTACTTAAAGGCAGAATTAGCTTGAGATTCAACTCCTATGTGAATTGGGCAGCTGTTATTGCTGCATCCCAGCTGGATGCATGTTCTTTGCCTACTCTATTTCTATGTATGGCTACAAACCTGTTCGGTCTATATTTTTTCCCCAATGCACACAAGGCAGGAAGAAAGGAATGTTTAAAGAAATCCCCTGAAATTTCCTATGATGATTTTTTTGGCAGTCAGTGTTCTGAGTCTGTGAGGTAGTACAGCAGTGTGATGTTATGGCTGATAATGCTTCTGGAAACATTTTCTCTCAAATGTAATATACTGCTGTGTTTGTGCTCTTTTATGCTCATTAGAGAATTTCTAGCAGCTCCTTGCAAAGGCTGCAGCGTTAACTCTGTCTGGATTGATTTCCAAACTTGGTTAGTCCTTCCTAAAATTCTCTGTGAAATTTAAATTGGCTACAGCGATCATTTCCTGTGCTGAGCTGTTGTGTAGTGCTGCTTTGTACTGGGAAACAGTTGCTATAGCTCCTTCCAAAGAGCCTGCCTTTTAATGATAAATGATGTCGTTGCTGTACATACAGTTGTGAAAATGGTTTGGGGTTACAATGTCTATACAGATGAAAGAAGTAACATAAATGAGCTCTTGGTGCAGTCTGCCTGTATCTGACAGTATCAGCTCATGGTTTGCTTTTGTATAATCAGGTGTGGCTGTAAGAAGAGCATGAACCATGCAAAGGAAGGAGTCCCTCATGAATCCAAAAGTCGATGCAGATATTCTCACCAGTATGATAACAGAGTCTACACTTGCAAGGTGAGTAGTGACACAAGGACAAGGTCTGAAGAATGGAGAAGGAAAGGATGGCCCAATGAATGAGGAGTATCGTAGGCATGTGCCTGTTTTCTTGCATTTTTTCAAATGGGAGAGGTGCTCATGGCCTTGATAAGAAAAATTGATCCTCATTGAACTTGTACTGTTGCTTGGAGAGGTCATTACCTCTGCATGCTGTGTCATTTGCTGGCTGAATTGTGAACCCAGCTGCTCTCAGCCTGGGTGATGTTGACCTTCCACATATTTGACGTCATTACTCTTCTTATTTGCTTATGCCCATTGCTTGGTATTAGCCAATTTTTGTGAAGGTTGTGTGCAGGAGACAGGAAAATGTTCACCTACCATCATGGTTTTTGTTGTTGTAGAAATGTTTCCCCGATGTCATTATTGATAGTGGGTTTGGCTTGGTTTTGTTTTTAAATCCGTTCTGATGAGTGCTCTCCTTTGCTGTGGAGACCACTGTATGCCAATTACATGCTTTATGTGGCTAAACAGCTGCAAGACCCAGAGTCTGGGATTCCCAAGAATGCAATTTATATTGAGCTTTTGTGTTGTAGGCCTGTTACGAACGAGGGATGGAGGTCAGCGTGGTGCCAAAAACCTCTGCTTCCACTGACTCCCCTTGGCTGGGCCTTGCCAAGTATGCCTGGTCAGGGTGAGTACTGCAGCTAAGATCTCTGCTGTCTGTTGCTTCTAGGCTGCCTGCTGCACTGGAATTCCAGCATCTCGCTGAGGTAACCTGTCTTCCTCTTCTGCAGATATGTGATTGAATGCCCCAACTGTGGGGTGGTGTACCGCAGCCGACAGTACTGGTTTGGCAACCAAGATCCTGTGAACACTGTAGTGAGGACAGAAATTGAGCATGTCTGGCCAGGGGTAAGTCTGGTTCCTGGATAGTCTTCGTGTAAGTGTGCAGCCAGGCACATATTGGTTCTTAATGGATTGGCTTTTGTTACAGCTGCTCCCGGTCTCTGCTGTTTAAAAGAACCTTTGCCAGGGCCTTCAGTCATCTTTTGGCTATCTTGAAATGGCTAAGTTGCCAGTTAATTAACACTTCACGTAAATGACACACCGTTAAAACCTACCCGTGTTTCAAAGCAGGGCTGGTGAATTTTTTTCTCCTGTTTGTCCTCCAGTTTAACAGGAGCAGTGGGTCACAGAGCCACCTGCACCTAAAAAAATGAGGTGTCCCTGTTTTTATGCTCAAATGAATATCTGTTTTATTCCAGACTGACGGATTTCTGAAAGACAACAACAATGCAGCCCAGCGTTTGTTGGATGGGATGAATTTCATGGCACAATCAGTATCTGAACTTAGCCTAGGACCCACAAAAGCTGTGACCTCCTGGTTGACAGACCAGATTGCCCCAGCGTACTGGAGACCCAACTCTCAGATTCTGGTAAATAGCAGCTGCTGTAGAGAAAAGCTTTGCATAGCTAAAACCCCTTTTCCTCACTCTTTAAGTAACATAGTATTTTGCAGATTCCAGATGCTTCTTGTTTTATTGCAGCAAGCCCTTCTCCTACAGTTTTGAGAACTGAAGTGCTTTCAGCTCTTCCCACTTTTGACTTAGCCAGAGAAAGTATGAACAGAGACTCTGCCCTGCCCTGCTAAAGAGACTGTTTCTCCCTGCTTTTTGTGAGCTCCTCTCCCAGCAGTATCACAGAAAACCCTGGCTTGCATGAACTTGCTCTTCAAAGCAAAGAATCAACATCTTAAATCTGGCTACTGCAGTTAATAGTACTATGTTTATAGGTGCAGAATTTAGACCCTGGTTCATACCACATGCAAAAAGCTGGCCCAAACAATTCAACTAGGGAAGGATTTCCAGTGTCTTGCAGGAAACAGATACTTCTTCAATGAAAATTGCCTTCTGAAGTCTTACCCCGGCCAAAGATCAAATACTCACCATTCAACCCTGCATGATGTGGCAGTAATTATTTGTGATTGTGAATGAAGGGATCACAGCAATCTATTGGCTTAAC
This sequence comes from Tyto alba, assembly GCF_018691265.1. Lineage (NCBI taxonomy): Eukaryota > Metazoa > Chordata > Aves > Strigiformes > Tytonidae > Tyto > Tyto alba. The sequence goes on from NW_024881280.1 coordinate 9,782,291, forward strand.
CACTGTATATCCACCTGTCTGAATCACTTCTCCAGGGTAAAGTGATGGGGCTGATAGCACCCAAGTCTTGGGTGTAACTATATTTTTCACAATTTCAGTCTAAGTTTTGCCGTCCAGGGATTCTGCTCTCTATTTCTCTATTAAGGAAGATGAAACTAACAGTTTTTCTTTCTATGTTGTTCTGATTAGAGTTGTAATAAGTGCAACACGCCTTTTAAAGACAATGACACTAAACATCACTGCCGGGCCTGTGGAGAGGGCTTCTGTGATGGCTGCTCTTCTAAGACCCGTCCAGTGCCTGAGCGAGGCTGGGGACCAGCACCAGTGCGCGTGTGTGACAACTGCTATGAAAACAGGGGCATCCAGTTAGGTAATTTTGAGTTGATTGTGACAGAATTATCCCTGGGCAATAGTTAGTCTGAAGTCTTTGTTTCTGGCTTCTGGATTACAACCATTCCCAGTGGGTGTAGACAGTATGGTTCAAACTGGGCTTTGGCACAGAGTTTTTAGTCAGGAAGGTCAAGAGCTCGATGTCTTTTGGCAGGAAGGTGACCTCTGCAACGACCCACCAGATACCTGACTCGTTGATGAAATTATTTTCTAATTGGATCTTTGCTTTGTTTTTCCAGCATCATTTTGCTGATGGTGTGGAGCTAGCATGAGAGCAGGGATGCTGCTGTTTCAGCTGACTATTATTGTTGAAATCAAAATGAAATCTCTGCAATCTAAGATTGGGGATGTGGGAGATAAAGGCTGAGGAGAGGCTCCAAGCTGCCTTTTTGGATTTGCTGCTGGTTTTTGCTACTGTAAATTAACTGAAACTTGGCAGAAATTGTGCTGGACTTAGATGTTGAGCCCTTTACTCTTGTGTCATGCAGATGTGGCTGAGCTGCCTTCAGATGAGGAAGGGGGGACACTTATTGCCAGGAAGGTGGGGGAAGCTGTGCAGAACACTCTTGGAGCAGTGGTGACAGCCATGGACATTCCCTTAGGTGAGCTCTGTTCTCTTCTGATTAATTTTTTTGTGTAGATGCATTTTTGTTTCCACAGAGCAAAACTTCTGATTAAACTTCAAGAGTTTGCGTGGCAGGCTGGCACCTCCACTATCACACCACTGTTGGTTGAGAGTTCTACAGCCCCTGCACCTCTCCTGCTTGATGTTTCCTCTTGGTTTTCAGCACACTGTTTTTCCAGTTCATACTTTGCCTTTTCTCCCTGTTGTGCAAATCTGTGTGCATCAAGCTGTGAGTAATTTATGCTGCTCTGATGCATCACTGCAGTGACCTGCCAGCTGGAGTTCCCTAAAGACTGGCCAGTTAGGAAGCATTTTATCAGGTTTGGTTTTCTTCCAGAGGTGCTGAGTGCCTTTTAAGTGTGTTCATGGATACTTCTGGCACTTGGTACTTCTGCAAGGGATGGCTCAGAATCTGAAGCTGTCCAGGTTGGTAATGGTGGGAAAGTAGTAATCAGTAATGCAGTCTCTAATGGTGATCTTAGTACAGTGAACATTTGCTGCTCTTTCATGTGCTGGGTAGCCGTTCAGGTATGTCAGCAAACACTTCACATTTGAATCTTCTGTTGTTGGACCTGACTTCCCCCTCACTGTGCAGATCATTGTTCCACTGCTTTGCTTACAGCATGTCCTGTCATCACCATTGTGGGTGTTTGTTTTGTCCAACCCAATGAAAGGCAGAATAAATCCCTTTCTCAGTTCAGATAGTATATGAGTTTCTGAAAGTTTGGTTTGGTGACTGTGGTTTTTTGGCCACAGCTGAAACTGAAGGTAGGGAAAAGCAAGTGTTTCAACCTCTGTAAGAGTCTGAGCAAGGGAAGATGCCGCCATTTAAGGAGAAACAATCTACCCATTTGAAGAGAGGCAGAATGTGGGAGAATGGCACTATGACCTAAATGGCTATCTGTTGCACTGAAGTATTCTGTCAGTAAGTGGTCTTCCCCTTAATGGCAGTGGTTTGACTTGCAGCGTGTGAGTACTTCCACTGGAGTACATTCTTAACATGCTCATGTTCACAAATTATTTTCTTCTCCCTCTTTCTCGTCCCCTGCACCTCACTTCCTCCGTAGGTCTGGTAAAAGATGCTGCCCGACCTGCATACTGGGTACCAGACCATGAAATCCTGCACTGCCACAACTGCCGGAAGGAATTCAGTATCAAACTCTCCAAACACCACTGTCGGGCCTGTGGCCAGGGATTCTGTGATGAATGCTCACACGACCGCAGAGCGGTTCCCTCTCGTGGATGGGATCACCCAGTCCGAGTTTGCTTTAACTGCAATAAAAAGCCTGGAGACCTTTAACCCCAGGCTCTTCTCCAGATCTTTGCAATTCCTTATGTTCTCAGGGGTACAAATGAAAATATCTGGTCTCCCTTTCACCTCAACCTGTTGCAGCCAGAGTGCATGTTTCCAGTTTCTGGCCTCCTCTTGTGTTATATCCATCTTGGAACGCTGGGAATGAGTTTATGTTCAGCCTCTAGGTTTTAATTTCAAATTAACTGGGGAAGGGAGGGAGCTCCCTTGTAAATGAACAAACCAAAATCCAGTGTATTTTATTCCAATTAAAACAAAGAAACAAACAAATATATCTATCTATCTATGTATGTATAATTTAGTATATTAAGAATACGGTTGGCTAATGAAGCTTTGAATATTCCTAGTTCAAATGATGGATGGTGGTGTTCCTTACTATATTGGATCAGACTTATGGCCTTCTGATTCTTCTTTTGGAACGTCTTGCTGATCATGATGTCCTGTGAGGAAAGTTTGGACTCTGTGCTGCCAGGAAATCTCCAGTGTTGATGTATGAGTTACAGCTGGTAATTCAACCAACCCTACATTTGGAGGTGCCATGCTTCTGGCCACGGAAGATTAAACCCAGATTCATTAGCAAGTTTGTTTGAACTGTGATATGAGCAGTGGTCTTGCAGTGCAAGAGGTATCAAGTTGAAATAGACCCCCTGGTAGAGACCAGTAGAGCTTTGAAAAGGTAAAGCAAATCATATGGCACAAGGCAAAGCATTCCGATTTTGCCATTTCAACTCCAATACCAGATCAAAAGGCAGCAGGGTCTTGCTCTTGCTGACAGTGTTCTCATGTACTCAGGTTTTCTTCAAGTCTCTCTGCCAGCTTGTTGCAGTTAAAAGTTTTGTCCAGAGCAGAACAAGAGAACAAGTTATGTAAGCAATTCTGAAATACGAAGTTTGAGTTGTTTGGGTTGTGATGACTTTTCCCCCACTTTTTAAGTGATCCTGGAGTCTCTGGAGCTTCTGTGTTCTCAGATGTGGTTGCACAGAAACTGCACAGATTTGACTTATCTTCTTTCGAATAATATGAATTTACAAATCCACCTGGAAAATGGGAACCTTTCTTCTTTGCTCCTAGCAACTGGGACTCACTGGACTTCATCCTTTTATTAAAGGACTGCAATGAATTCACTGATTTTATGATCAAAAGCACCACTTAACCTAACTAATACTGTCTTGTACTGTGGATTTGTGGTTCCAGTTATAAGAAGTAAGAGACCATTGTGGATTAAACTGCCTAAAATTCTCCCTTCTTGGCTTACATAGACAAGAATTCTTCCACCACATGAGAGCTGTCTCCTCTTGGAGTGGCTGGAGTTTGATGCAATGTCCTGGAACTGTGGTATTTTTTCCCCAGCTTATTAAATGTGCTCTTGTGTAGATGAGTGCCCAACACCCTGTTTTAGGACTGTATTATTAAATTAACTGCTATAAAAGACTCTTATCTTCTGAACAGGCGTACTGACTTTTTCCTTGTAACGAGCAGTTCTCACTTTGTCTTTGAAAGAACATACAAAGTGATTGCCCCTTTGCACCTAC